>NC_090827.1:11802500-17697500 GCF_028021215.1 Eschrichtius robustus | reverse complement strand
ATACTCTATCAGAAGTTTTTGGGGAAGAATTCTTCCTAGCTCACCTCTTCTAGCTCCTGTTGGCTGCCAGCAGTCCTTGGCACTCTCTGACTTGTAGATGCATCACTCCAATCTCTGTTCCATCTTCACGTGGAAGATGTTTGTCTGTGTCTCTATATCTGAATTTCCCTCTTATTATAAGGAAGTCAATCGTATTAGATTTAAGGCCCACCCTATTGCAGCACAGCCTCATCTTAACTTTATATCTGCAAGGACCTTATTTCCAAAGAAGGTCACATTCATAAGCTCCAGATGGAAATGAATTTTGGGGAGACATTATTCAAACCAGATGGTTCATCCCCAAACTCTGTTTTTAAAATTTTCTCATTTTTAACAAGATTATACAGTCACACTCTCTTTCCGTCATACGTTAGTACTTGTTATAACCCGAAGCCCCTTCACTTCTGAAATATTAAATTCAAACTTTCCATTCTCTGACCGATTTTTCTTTCCTTTTTATTTGCTTTTCCCTGTCCCTTCAATATCTACACTTCAATTCATCCCTCTAATTCTCCTGATGCATCAATCCCTTCTTGTCTTTGCCCAAATTAATATTCTGTCCCAGATTCGGTGGTCTATATATTGGAAATATTTTTACTATCTCTCTGCCTTATGCCTATCTTTTTGTCAAACACATCTAGCAAAACTCCAAACCCTGGATGAATATGAGTATCTATCTTTGTTTGCACCTGGGCCCAGGATCCTCAGCCTATGTGCAAAATTATTCATATAATCAATTAGACTGTTATCACCATGAATGTGGTATAAAAATATGAAGTGAGATTTCAACATTCCTCAGTAGTTATACAGGGTATCTATTTAGGTCACTTTCTCATTTTCCTAAATTACAGGTTTCAGGCTTTCTGTGAATATTTCTATCAGTAGTTGACACTGACTAGAGCTTCCTCTTAGAAATGCCCTTTTCTTGGCTTTCACAGTTCTTTTCTTCTCTAGCCTCTCTTTCTTAGTCCTGTTTGCAGGACCTCTTTTCATTTTTGCTTCCTCCTAATATTGATATATTGGTGAAACAAGGTTCTGTTTAAACCTATTTTTATCTCATTCTATATACATAGTAGCAATGCAATATTATTCATTTCCATGGTTTTGATTATAATTTATATATTGAAGATATACATTTATTTAAAATATCCAATTATTTCTTTCTTCTAGGCATCAGGTCTACATATCAAATTGCTTACTAGATAACTTCATTTGAATGTTTTATTGGTCAGCTCAGATTGCCATAGCAAAATACCATAGGCTGAGTGGCTTAAACAACAGAAATATATTTCTCACAGTTCTGGAGGCTGGAGAGTCCAAGATCAGGGTGCCAGCATGGTTAGGTTCTAGTGAGGACTCTTTCTGGCTTGCAGCTGGCTGCCTACTTGCTTTGTCCTCACATGGTGGGGACAAAGACAGAGAATGAATTCTCTGGTGTCTCCTAAAAGAGCACTAAAAATCCCAACATGAGGGTCCCACCCTCATGACCTAATCTAAGTCTAATTACTTCAACAAAGTCTCACCTCCAAATACCAACACTTTGGGGATAAGGACACATTTTAGTCCATAGTAGGTGTATACAGGTATATCAGCCACAATATGTTGCATGATTATCTCCTTGTCTTTAACACCAAACCTATCTATTCCCTGAAATACTTAATTATACTAACATCCATCCTTCTGCCAAATCATAAAACTTAACACATTTGACCTTTCCTCCTCCTTCAAACACCAAGTTTTTTCATCTATCTATTTTAAAAATGCTGAATACCAATAGGATACCAGGCACTGTGCTAGGAACTGGGTTAACCACAGAGAGAAAGAATAGATGTAATTCCATCCCTAATGGAGCTAAAATTCTGGTGTTGGACACAAATCACAAGCATTAGTTCTGTAATCATGCAAGTATATAAAATGTTACAAGTGTGATGAGTGGTATGAATGTTAGGGACATTGCACTAAAATAACACAATTTAACTTAGGGATATCAGAAAAGATAGCCTGAGTAAGTGAAGATTAGGTTGAGATGTGAAACAAGAGTAAGAATTTTACCATGTAGAAAAGAAAGAAGAGGAACAGGTCTTTTATCTTCCTTAGATTTATTCCCAGGTATTTCATTCTTTTTGATGCAACTGTGAATGGGATTAACTTCTTAATTACTCTTTCTGATAGCTCATTATTAGTGTATATAAACACAACAGATTTCTGTACATGAATTTCATATCCTGCAACTTTATTATGTTGATATATGCCCCTCTTTACCCATCTTGTTGAAAACTTTTATCATAAATCAATATTAAATTTTGTCAGTAGTTTGTTCTCTATTGAGATTATCTATCATATGCTTTTAATGCTTCAATTTGTTAATGTGGTACATCACATTGGTTGATTTGTGGATATTGAACCATCACTGCATCCCTGGGATAAATCCCACTTGATCATGGGCACTGATCTTTTTAATGTATTGTTGAATTTAGTTTGCTAGTATTTTTTTGAGGATTTTTACATCTAGGTTTTTCAGTAGTATTGACCTGTAATTTTCTTCTTTTGTGATGTTCTTGTCCGATTTTGGTATCAGGGTAATGCTGGCCCTGTTGAATGAGTTTGGAAGCATTCCTTTCTCTTCAGTTTCTTTGGAATAATTTGAGAACTATAGGCATTAACTATCCTCTAATGCTTGATAGAATTAACCTGTGATGCCATCTGGTCCTGGACTTTTGTTTGTTGGGAGTTTTTCTTTTTAAAATCACAGATTCAATTTCAGTACTAGTAATTGGTGTGTTCATATTTTGTGTTTCTTCCTGATTCAATCTTGTGAGATTTACCACTGGGAATTTATTCATTTCTTCTAGGTTGTCCATCTTATTGGTGTGTAATTGTTCATAATAATCTCTTATGATCGTTTGTATTTCTGTGGTGTCAGTTGTAATTTCTCCTTTAGCATTTTTTTTATTTTATTAATTTGGGCCCTCTCTTTTTTTCTTGATGAGTCTGTCTAAAGGCTTATTAATTTTGTTTATCTTTTCAAAGGACCAGCTCTTAGTATCATTGATCTCTTCCATTGTTTTTAAAATCTCTACTTCATTTATTTCCACTCTGATCTTTTTTGTTTCTTTCCCTCTAACTTGCTTGTTTTTTATTTCTTTTAGGTGTAAGGTTAGGTTGTTTATTTGAGGTTTTTTCTTGTTTCCTAATATAGGCATGTATCACTATAAACTTCCCTCTTTGAACTGCATTTGCTATATTCCACAGGTTTTGGGTCATTGTGTTTCCATTTTCATTTGTCTTCAGTTAGTTTTTGATTTCCTTTTTTATTTCTTTCTTTCTATGTTTAGTAGCATAGCATGTAGCCCCCACATGTTTGTGCTTTTTGCAGTTTTTTCTCTTGTAGTTTCTTCTAGTCTTATAGTGTTGTGGTTGGAAAAGATGTTTGATATCATCTCAATCTTTTTAAATTTATTAAGTCTTGTTTTGTGACCTAGCATGTGATCTATCCTCGAGAATGTCCAATTTGAATTTGAAAAGAATGTGTATTCTGCCTTTGGATGCAATGTTCTATGTATATCTATTAAGTTCACCTGGTCCAATGTGTCATTTAAGACCAGTGTTTCCTTATTGATTTTCTGTCTAGATGATCTGTCCATTGATTCAAATAGGTTGTTAGAGTCTCCTACCATTATTGTATTACTGTCAATTTTCCTTTTATGTTTGTTAACTTTTGGTTTATGTATTTATGTATGTTGAGTGCATATATATTTACAATTGTTATACATTCTTATTGGATTGCTCCCTTTATCATCATGTAATGTCCTTCTTTGTCTTTTGTTATAGTCTTTGTTTTAACATCTATTTTGTCTGATATAAGTATTGCTATCCCAGCTTTCTTTGTTTCCATTTGCATAAAATACATTTTTTTCATCCTTTCACTTTCAGTCTGTGTGTGTCTTTAGATCTGAAATGAGTCTTTTGTAGGCAGCATATATATCGGTCTTGTTTTATTATCCATTCAGCTAATGTATGTCTTGAAACTGAAGCATTTAGTCCATTTCCATTTAAAGTAATTTTGATAGATATAAGCTTGTTGCCATTTTGTTCATTGTTTTCTGGTTATTTTTGTAGGCCTTTTTTTGTTCCTGTCTTCTTCTTTTGTTCTTTTTCCTTGTGATTTGTTTACTGTCTTTAGTGTTGTTTGTGTGTGTGTATCTATTGCAGAATTTTGTTTTGTGGTTACCATGAGGTTTATATTTATCTATTTATCAGTCAACCTATCTATCACTATTTTAAGTTGATGATCTCTTAAGTTTGAAAGCATTCTAACAATCTTTACATTTTTACTCCCCACTTTAATGTTTTTTAAGTCATATTTTACATCTTTTTTGTTCTGTGTATTCTTTAACTACTTATTGTGGACATAGACTATTTTACTACTTTTGTCTTTTCTATTAGCTTTGTAAGTGGTTGATCAACTAGATTTACTGCATGTTTGCCTTTACCAGTGAAGTTCTCTTGTCATAATTTTCATATTTCTAGCTGTAGCCTTCTCTCTCCTCTTACAGAAGTCCCTTTAACATTTCTTGTTAAACTGGTTTAGTGGTGCGGAACTCTTTTAGCTCTCGCTTGTCTGTAAAACTCTACCTCTCATTCAAGTCTGAATGATAACCTGTCAGTAATAGAATTCTTGGTTGTAGGTTTTTTCCTTTTATCACTTTGAATATTTCATGCCTCTCCCTTCTGGTCTGCAAAGTTTCTGCTGAAAAGTCAGCTTATAATCTTATGGGAATTCCCTTGTATGTAACCAGCTTTCTCTTGCTGTTTTTAAGATTCTTTATTTTTACCTTCTTAATTATAATGTGTCTTGTTATGGACCTCTTTGCGTTCATCTTGTTTAGGACTCTTGTGCTTCCTGGACCTAGATGTCTATTTCCTCCCCCATGTTGGGAAAGTTTTCAGCTATTATACTTTCAAATAAATTCTCTGCTTCTTTCTCTCTCTATTCTCCTTCTGAGACCCTTAGAATGTGAATGTCATTATGAGAACTGCCCTCATTTTTTAAATTCTCTTTTTCTGTTCAGCTTGGTTCATTTTCACTACTCTGTCTTCCAGATCGCTGATCTGTTCCTCTGCATCATCTAATCTACTGTTGATTCCTTCTAGTATTTCTGTTATTGTAGTCTTCACTGTTTTGTTCCCTTTTATACTTTCTGACTCTATTGAAATTCTCACTGTGCTCACCCATTTTTCTCCCAAGTTCTTTGAGCATCTTTATGATTATTACCTTGAACTCTGTAGGGGAAACTGCTTACTTCCCTTTTGTTTATTTCTTTTTCTGAGGTTATGTCTTGTTACTTCTTTGTAACATGTTCCTCTGTCTCCTTATTTTCTCCCAATTCTCTATGTTTATTTCTATGTGTTATGTAGGTTAGTTATGTATCCTGATCTTGGATAAAAGGTCCTATGTAAGATACATCTTATGGGGCCTAGCAATGCATTCCCCTTTGGTTACCAGAGCTATATGCTCTAGGGTAGGGGTGCCCACTGCATGGGTTCTTCTGGTGTGGCAGGGCTGACTACTGTCAGCATGATGGTAGGTGGGGCTGGCCCCCAGCCTGGTTTTTTTTTTTTTTTTTTTTTTTGAGGCCATGCCTTATATAGTGGCTCTCAGGTCTGCTGGAGGGTGGAATAGGCTTCCTGTGTGATTGGTTACATGGCCCAGAGGGGCATGGGGCTGCTGCCAGCTTACTGTTGGGTGGGTTGGGTCCCTACATTTTTGTTTGGCGTGGAAGATCCTATATTTATTTCAATTTTAGTATTTGCTTAATTTTTGGCTGCATTGGGTCTTTGTTGCTGCACGCGGGCTTTCTCTAGTTGTGGCAAGCGGGGGCTACTCTTTGTTGTGGTGCGTGGGCTTCTCATTGCAGTGGCTTCTCTTGTTGTGGAGCATGGGCTCTAGGCACATGGGCTTCAGTAGTTGCAGCATGTGGGCTCGGTAGTTGTGGCTCACAGGCTCTATAGTGCAGGCTCAGTAGTTGTGGTGCATGGGTTAGTTGCCCTGTGGCATGTGGGATCTTCCCGGACCAGGGATCAAACCTGTGTCCCCTGCCTAGGCAGGCATATTCTTAACCACTGCACCACGAGGGAAGTCCCTAGTATTCGCTTTTTAAAGTGTTTATTTTTTAATTTATCTATGTCTTCTGGGACTATAAACACATTGTATGTAGGACCCATATTTTGATTATTATCTCTCTAGAACCTAGCATTGTAGTTCCTCAGTAAACAATTGTTTAAGCATAAATTGCATGATTAAATAAATGGATGAATACTATTTAATTTGTATAGTAGGGAATTTGAATCTAATATGTGTGTCCTAGTGCATAATACTGTCAGTGCTACTCCGAAAGAGTTCCTTAATAAGAGAAAAATCTCATAATATATTTTTAAATTTTCCTTTCCTTTTATAGCCTGGATTATGTCAATTTATTGACTAGTATCCCAGAGAATATTCTGGTTTTTTCAACAGATTGTATGTATATATTGCTTCTTTTATGTAAAAAATATTTACAGTTTTCATAATAGCTAACATCTAGTGAACAGGTATTATACATACTCTAGGCAATATTCCAAGTAATTTGCATGTATTAATGTAATTATCACAACAAAGCTATATTGAAGATATTACTAGTATTGTTTTGTGTATGAGGAAAATGAGACACTGAGAGGTTACGTAACTTGTGCTAAGTCACACATCTAATAAGGGCAAGAGTCAGGACTTGAATCCAGGCATGTTATCTGCAGAGTCTGTGCTCTTACTCCCTATACCATATCACCTCTCAATCTCAAATACAACATAGAAGAACCAGAAGACTTATTTTTTTAATCATGTTAGGCTCAGGAGAGAACTCAGAAACCCACAGTGTATTAGATAAAATCAGTGCATGTTTTCCCCAAAATTATACTTGGTAGTTTCACTTTGTAATTACACATGCTCCATACATTTCCATAGCTTCTAGAATATAGTCTGAGTACAAGAACCAAAAGGAATTTTGTTCAGGACCAGAATAAATTAGTAGAACTCATATGAAAATGAAAATAAGGAAAATGGGAATAAAATTAAAAGGGCCTTTGGGACACATACAAATTCCTTTATACTCCAGGCATCAGTAAATGCAGTATGAGGAGCTATGTGACTCTAACTTCTATAAGAGATAGTACTTAATAGACACACATTGATAACTCTTGATAGAGTAATTAACTTTTGCTGTATAAATCAAGGTCCATGTTTCAAAGCTATTTTTCAGTCTATACAAAAGAGACAGAAGGATTGATTGAGTGATATCATTTTTCTTTGGTATGTAACTATTACCTGTTCATAATTATGGATGTCAGTTACATGCAGATATCATATAATAGTAATAGGTTTGGCAGTGAGAAGCAGTAACTAGCATTAACTGTTATTCCAATTACTTAGTTGTTCTGCAAATACTAAGATAATGAAAGAGGTCATTTTTCTACTCCTAATTAATTAATTCATACACTTATTTAACAGATATTTTCTGGGCACCTTGGTATATACTAGGAATTCTTTTCAGTGATGGGTATCTAGTGGTACACAAGACAGACATAAATATCCTCATGGAGCTTTCAATCTAGTAGAAAATATAGATAATAAAAAATAATTAAGGAAATATATATAGTAAGCTAGATAGAGAGGAATTTTATGGAAAAAAATAAAGCAAAGAAGGAGGATAGAAAAAGCTAGTGGGAGGGGTAGCAATTTTTAAACAGGTAATCAGAGAAGGCAGACGGGTAAAGACTTAAAGGAGAAAGCCAGCAACATGAGTATATGGGAAACAAACTTTCTAGGCAAAGCAAAGAGAAAATTGTATTTTTGCTGTATTAGTGTAACAAGGTGCTCATATGCCTGAATTCGCAAAAGCAAGGGAAAGAGCAACGGGCGATTTAAGAAGTAATGGATATCTAGGTCTAAGACATTTTAGCATGAGTGACATAGTATATCATTGCAAGGTTTTGAGTAGCAGAATGAGATCACCTGATAAATTTAAACAGGACCACCCTGGTTGTTATGTTGGAAAGTAGGCAAGGGAGAGACAGGGAGATTAGTTAGGAAGTTAGAACATTAACACAAGCAAGAAATGATAGTGTTTGATCTTGGGTTGCTGAGAAATGTTCAGATTCTGGAAATATTTTGATGGTAAAGCCAATGAGATTGAGCGTGGACTGTGAGAGCAAAATCAAATCAAGAATGACTCAAGTTTTATGGACTCTACGATTGGAATCATAGCATTTGCTATTAACTGAGATGGAGAAGAATGGAAGGTGAGGTTTTCTGTGTGTCTGTGGAGAAGATCAGGAGTTTGATTTTGGGTGTGTTAAGTCTGAGACAAGTAGTAGGCATTCAAGTGGAAACATCAAGTAGGTAGTTGTGCTTAAATGTATAAATTTCAGAGAGGAGATCTGGCCTTGTAATATAAATTGGGAGTCATCATCATATAGATGTTATTTAACAACATGAAACAGGAGGGAAACATCAAGGGAGTGGAGATATAAACCTGTACTGTCTAATATGATAGCCACAACCAAATGTGTCTATTGGGCACCTGAAATACAGCTATTCTCAATTGAGAGTGCTGTTAAGTGTGAAAAATACACCAAATTTCAAAGACTGAGTATGCCAAAAAGAATGTAAAATAGTTTACTAACATTTATATATTCTTAAATATTAAAGTAATATCTAAAGCCATTCAAATAAATATATTACTAAGATTAATTTCACCTGTTTCTTTTGCAGCTCATATTTGTAGCTCATATTTCTATTGAGCATTATAGATATAGAGGAAATGAAGTCCAAAGTTTGAGCTCTGGGAAATTCCTAGATTAATATATTTGGAAGGCGAGAGGGAAGCAAAACGTAGATTGGGATGGGGCAGCTAATGATGTGGGACAGATACTGGAAGATGATTGAATCCAGAAATTCAAATGAAGAAAATATCTCAGGGAGGAAGGAGCAGACATGGAGTTTGATCTACCATGCCCAATTTTTAATTGACTGTGATACTTCAAATAAAACTAGGGTTGAGAATTGAGTATTGGATTAGCACCATAAAGGTCATTGGTTTTGGAGCAAGTCATTTCTGTGGAGATTTAGGGTAAAAGTCTTATTGAAATGTTTTATAAGAGAGAATTAGAGGAAACAGACTGGAGGAAATTAATATAGAAAGCTCTTTTGACGTGTATCATGGTAAAAGGGAGGCAATCAATGAAATGGTAGTTGGAGGGGACAGTATAATGCCGTTGAGAGCCATCTTTTAAGGAAGAGAAATATAGCACCATGTTTTTATGCTGACATGAATGATTCAGTATTGAGGAAGTAAATGTTCATATCAGAGAACTCTTCAGTGATTTCCTGATTAGTCTACAGGAGTTGGAATCTAGAGCAAAATGCAGGTGAATATGAGAAGCTGACTTGCTCACAGAATACTTAAAATCTAAAGGGGGTTGTGACAAAGTGTATCTGCATGGAGAAGATTTGTTACTTAAGAATAAACACAGGTGGGGGTGAGAGTTCTCCCTTTAAAATGTGATGAGGTGAGATATGGAAAGGAGGTAGTTAAGTAGTCCAAAAAAATTCAGAGCTTTTATGTGAAAATCTGCCTTAAATTCAGAAACAATAAAAAATTTATTATTGGGGAATTACTAACTAGTGTGCTCCACAATATTGTTTATTTTATTTGAACAAGTGGTGAACTCTAAGGGAGAGAAGGATTAAAAAAAATAACAGAGTTTCATTTCATCAGTGATACTTTGGCTTTACTTTCATGAACTCACTTTGAAGGTTTTGTTTTCACTACTTATTGGAGTTACATTAAGAAATTAATAATGAACATGTTTTGACATTAAAACCAGCATAGAAACTATGGTTGCTTGAAGATGAAGGAAAAATAGCTGCTTTGTGAAATAAAAATGTTAAATTTTTGTATAAAGAAATAGAGTCCAAGTTTTGCTTCTTCAATGCCCATTAAATAATTAAGATTGCAAAGCATCCTATATTTCTTAATATTTGCTTTTAAGAGGTTAAGTATAATACATATTTTCTACCACTTAGTTACTTTTAAATTAAACATTTATTATTGAATACTATGTGACAAATGCTGTTATACAAAAGTGGATGAAGACATCTTCCCTGTCTTTAAGAATCATATACATAAGCAGAACAGTCACTCCTATAGACAAATAATATAATAACAATAATATTGAGCATCTATTATTGGGGTAAAGACCTCACAATAACCATGCAACATATGTATCAAATTTAATCAATAAGAAAACATATTGTAACTTGTCTAAATGCATTCTGTTAATAGTATGGTAGAAGTAGAATTTGAACTGTCTAATTTAGTTCCAAAACTTCTTTCCTTTAATCCACATTCCCCTTGACAAGCAAATAAAATAGAAATGGTGTGTATTAATGATCTATTGTTGAGTAATAAATTACCTCAAAACGTAGTGGCTTAAAGCAATATTTATTATCTCAAAGATTCTATGGGTCAGGAATCTGGAAATGGCTTTGCTGAGTCCTCTAACGCTGGTCCCTCACATGCAATCAAGCATCAGCTGGAGCCACAGTCATCTCAAGGCTCTACTGGAGATGAAACCACCTCCAGACTCACTCATGTGGTCATTAGCAGGATTCAGTTCCTCTCCTGTTTTTGGACAGAGGGAATTGCGGTGTTGGCCAGAGGCTTGCCTTAGTTCTTTGCCACCTGAGCCTCTCCATGGAGTATCTGACAACATGGCCGCTTTCTTCATTAGAGTGAGCAAGTGAGAGAGCAAGAGAGGTCTAACAAGATGGAAGCTAGAGTCTTTTTTAACCTAAACTTGGGTGTGACATTTCATCCCTATGCCTATGTACTATTCATTAGAAGTAATTCAGGTCACATTCAAAGGGAAGGGATTACATACAGGCACACATACTAGAACTCAAGCAACATTGGGGGCCACTTTAGAAACAGTCTACCATATGGTGTATAAAAAATACAATAGTAGCTCAGAGGAGGAGTTGTTAAATCTTTTGTAGTGGTGGTAAGAGTTGAAAAGAAGCAATATGTGCCTGAAATGCATGTTGAAGATCTTATAGTAGTTAGGAAGTCATTTTTCTATAGCTTTGTTTGTTTGTTTGTTAACATACAGGAAGTGTGTTTAAAATAAAGGGTTAAGGGAAAGGCATACCTAGAAGCTTAACAAGATGGGAAAATATGTTAAGTTATAAAACTATGGAGGCAAGTAGGAGATGAAATTGTAGAACAGCAGACCTTAAATTTGGGGGAGGCCATGAACCAATTTAAACAGTTGATGAAAAACAATTATAGTGTTCTCAGAAGAAAATTGAGCATAAATATAACATTTGTTGCTTTTCTGAAATTATCTGTGGATCCAAGTTAAAAACAAACAAATACCTCCATGGTTAATTAGGCCCAGGGAAAATTTTGAAGGACATCCTTACTAAAAAACTGGAATTTTACCCTGCAAGGCAATGGTCAGGTTCTGAAGAAATTGTAAGGAGAATGAGGTGATGACATTCACTAACAATGGGTGCAGCGTCACTAACTGATTAGAGGGAAAAAAACCATGTTATGAAGCTACTGTAGTAACCTAGGTAACAAAGATCTGACTGGAGCAGTGATGTTTCAGTAGAGAGAATGACAAATCTCTAGGAGATACAATCACCTGCACTTGTTGACTAATTTAAAACTTGAGTGATACAGAAAGGAGAATGACTTTAGATTTCTGGTTTTAGAAGCTGGGTGATGTGAAGAGAAAAGCATAATGGAGTAGGTATTGTTAAGAATGCTCTGTAAAATGGAGCTGGGAGGCCACTGAGGAAGTGTGACTTAAGTATGTCTCAGCCCAGATGGAATTTAAACTTATGACCACTTATTGTCTTAACCAGGCATACAGACCTTCTGTCAGAAACTTAAGATACTTATTGGACCCTTACCCTAAAATAACTCGTGACAGCCTATTCCTTAAGGACAAATATTTACTTTCCTGCATCACAGTCAACCACAATTCTTGCTAAACAACTTTAACAATTGTGTGACTTTTGTCTTTATAATCCCCTGACTCTTTCTCTTCCCCAGAACACTCTTTCGGTTTTACCTAAATCTGTGTCTCTGGAATTGCAATTCCTAAGAATCCAAATAAAGTTCTTTGCAGCCTTGACACTGGTTATTGTTCAACAATGATAACATTTAGAGAGATACAAACGTCCTTATTTCCTTCCTGTGTAGGGAAAAACCCAGTTCTTTGTTACTATGTTTTTCTTCTCTGTGAGTCTCTTTACTATTCACAAAAACACTTCACTTTTGACACCTCTGGTCACCAACTGTGTGGGGAGTTTTCCTCACAACCTGAAGCAAGTTTCCATGACACAAGCTGGGTGTCCTACAATTTAACTCAATTTTAACACTATCTACCTGGAGATAGTGACAGATCCCACAGGTTAAGGCTCAGTCCCACAAGACTGCTCCCACCCTCAAGCTCAGCTTGTCACCTATACTTCTGACAAACCAGCTATAGATTGGAGGTTCCAATGACCTCCTCCTCAGGTTTGATTAACTTGCTAGAGTGGCTCACAGAACTCAGGAAAACACTTATGTTAACCAGTATATTAAAGGATAAGATAAATGATTCAGATAAACAGTGAGATGAAGAGATGTATAGGGTAAAGTCTGGGAGGGTTCTGGGTGCAAGAGCTTCTCTGTCCCTGTGGAGTTGTGGTGTGTCACCCTCTTGTATGTTCACCAACCTGGAAGCTCTCTTAACACATACTCTTAAGATTTTATGGAGGCTTCCTCATGTAGGCATGATCAATCATTAATTCTATTTCCAGTCCTTGTGCCTTCTCAGGAGAATGTGGAGTGGGGAGCTTCTAATCATGGCTTGGTCTTTCTGGTGACCAGCTCTCATCCAGGAGCCCATCCAGATTTGCCTCATTAGAACAAAAGACACTCCTATCACCTAGGAAATTACATGGGTTTCAGGAGACCTGTGTCAGGAACTGGGGGCAGAGGCTAATATATATATATATATTTATTTTCTATTATCTCACAATACATATTAACAAATATACTAATTTTTCTTAAAAAGAAAAGAACAAATGTAATATCGATGAAACAGATATACTTGTATTGGCTATTTCTAACATTGTTTAAATACCATATCTGCCTATAATAGAAATAAAATTCATGGCCTACAATGGCACCCGGAGAAAATCAAAGTAGAGAGGGACCGTCTACAACAGAAATGAGATAGAAAATGCTGAGAATGCCCAGTGGTTCTCTTAAAATATTGTAAACTAAATTAACTGATGGAATTGCACTTCTTAATTTAATTAATGCAGTTTGCAGCCAGAAAATGCTTCTCTCTATATTATTAGTCTGACATTCATTTGACTTATGTAGGCCAAAGAATATTTCAAATCACCTTAGGCTCAGGGTTGTCAATCTTATTTTGCTCTTTTCTTCTTGTTCCTTATAGAACAACAGAGAAGCATTATAGAAGCATTTCACAGTGACAAAATGCCATATGAATTCTCATATTCTTTCATTTGAGCTTTGGCCTTATGATGACTTCAATTTAATTCACTAAGAATGTTAGGGCCATTTGGCTGAACCATCAACAGTAAAGCACATGTTTACTGAGTTCTTGTGTTAGGAATATAGGAATGAATAGAACATATGTACAAGCTACAGTCATTCTCTTCAAGAATTATAAACCTAGTAGAAGTACTGAGAGTATATAAATAATTATGAATAAAATAAAATTTATAAACACAACACTATTAATATAAATAAAGTACTGTGAAAATCCAGAGAAAGGAGAGATCATACATATCATTAAGAATCCAGAAATATCTCATTTAGTAGGTGGCATCTGAGACAACCTATGAGCAATCAGTAAGATTTTTGAGCAGTAGAAACAAAGCAGAAGAAATAGGAGAAATCATAATCATAAGACTTAGGAAAATATTGCTGTTTAGTAAAGTTTTCCCAAGGAAAATGAAAGATGAGCTTAGAAAGATATAGTTAAAGTAAAATTAGTTTATGCTTGCTGCTCAAAATAAAATACTTATTAATCTCTGTTGCAGGACCTGGCTGGCTGTTTACCAAACTTGTTTTTTCTTCCTCCCTTGCATAGAGCTAACCTACATTTACTAGCATACCTTGCAGTTAGGTGTGGCCAAGTGACTGCATTTTGACAATGATATAAAGTGTGCTACTTCCAGGGGTGGCCCATAGAAGATTGAATGTGATCCTTCATGTTCTTTCCCCTTCAGAACAAATTTGGAATACTCATCACATTACCTGATTTGAAGACTTGGATTAGTCAGAGTTTTTACATAAGGCACCAGGAACATGATATATAAAAGAAAAATTGCTAAATTAGACTTCATCAAAATTAAAAACTTCTGTTCTGTGAAAGAACTGTTGAGAGAATGAAGAGATCAACCACAGAGCTAGAGAAAATATTGATAAATCACATTTCTGACAAAGGACTTGTACCTAGAATGCATAAAATTTTCTAAAAGTCAAACAATGAAAGAAAACCCAATATGAAAAATGAGAAAAGGATCTGAACAGACACTGCACCAAAGAAGATATTTTGATGACATGAAAGCATAGGAAAAGATACTCAACAAAATTGATTATTAGAGAAATGTAACTTAAGGCCACATGAGATACAGGTATATACTTATTAACATTGCTAAAATGAAAAACAAACAAAAAAACACTTACGATACCGAGTGCTGGTGAGGATGTGGAGCAACTGGAACTCTCACATTTTGCTGGTAGGAATGCAAAATGATACTGTACAACTGCTTTGCAAAACAGTTTCGCAGCTTCTTGTAAAGTTAAATACACACTTGACATATGATCCAATGATCCTCCTTCTAGGTGTTTGGCCTAGAGAAATGAAAATGTATAATTATACAAAAATCTGTTTCTGTATGGATATCAGCTTTATGTTAATCACCAAAAACTGAAATCAAACATTTGTATTTCAATTGTTGAATAGTTAAACAAACTTTGATACATCAATACAATGGAATTTTACTTGGCAATAAAAGGAATAAAATATTGATTCATGCAATAATATTGATAGATCTCAAACGCATTTTGCTAAGTGATAGAAGTTAAACACTCAAATACATTGAGCAATAAGAGTAATTCTACTATTATAATAACTTTCTTAAAAAAAATAGTATTTTCAAGTTCCTGAGTTTATGAACCACTATATTCTTCTACTGTACATCATACAAAATAACATTGGGAAATTGTTTTTAAAAAGAACATTTCTATATGTTTTTCTTTTTACTACTCAAAGTATTTCAAATAACTCTCACCACAATGGTAAAAGGTAAGTGAGAAAATTAGATAATAATTGGATAGCAGGGTAGTTTATATGTATTTGGTGAGGGAATTAACCTTTTATTTGTGGACCAACCACAAAATTGCAAGTCTGGAATGTTGTATTCTTGGTATTAATAGCAATACTCTTACTTGTCTTCATATATTATTGCAGCTGCATACTTATACATTTCATTGAACATTGAGCTGATTACATTTTTGGAACATATCAAACTTTAATATTCAAATGCTACTCTTGTGACAGTCTAAATACTAACTAAAAAAGAAGTAACAAGATCTAAAAGAATAGACAAACTTTGTTAGTAAAATGTTCTCTGGCATACATTTGTCTTTCTTTTCCTAAAATGAATGTATATGCATTTAAAATCTATTTCTCAGAAAATAATTTGTATTAATTTCATGCATAATTCAACAAGGTCAATCCTGACATTTTAAAAACTTTTACAGTAAGTGCTAAAAAAAAGTTTTCAAGAAATAATGTTACCAGATATAGGAAAAGCACAGTCATTTACTCTTAGAAATTCTTCATGTTCCACATTTTCCCCAAGCATGAGATATAAACAAATGAACCAACAATCATGTATTTTGCAATTTCTAGATTTGCTATTCTCATTCATATATGCTAACACATAGATTTTTTTCACTCTCTAGAAATACTAACATAGAAAATATGAAAAAAAATCTTTTTTTAACTTATAGCTTTTCTGTACTATTTATCTGATTTAATAGAAAAGAGAGAGAGAGAGAGAAAAGAATGACTGAGAGGATTTGGGGAAGGAGGAAGGAAAAAGAAAAACCTAAACTAAAACTTTAACATTCAACTCTAAACTGAGTTTTGATTTCACCTACTAACATCTTGATTGAACCTGAAATGCCCATCACAAATATGAATGTCTTTTGTTCCCAACAATTTGCAGCACTTTATGGCATATTTCATTGCATCATAAATGTCATAATGACCAAATGTTCCATGAAATGTCATAAAATGACATGAATTACAGTTATCATCTAGGTCTATGTCTGGAAAACTGAGTTTCTGGTTCATGCTCAGGTAACATTGTGCTTTTTGTGTTTGAAGTTTCTGTGTACTGTGGCACTGAGTTAATTAATTTTATCATCGAAATGTACTATGGTTCTCTCTCAAAAAGTAATTCATTAGTCAGGAGAGTACACACATAACTGAATTAAGTATTTCTCAATTATAATGCTGTTATTTCTTTAAATATCAGCTATTTAAAGATTCTTAAAATCTCATCTTAACAAAGCTCTCTGGCATGATATTGCTTTACAATTAATGTTTCATTTTCAATATTGGGACATTTGCTGCTCTGGGACTTATTAATGTGTATGAGATTTTATCATACTGTTCAAATTCAGTAATGAATGCCATGTTCTTTGGCCACCCCATTCTCCCATTATCATGTGCATGCCAGGATGTAATTTGATAGTTTCCTAAATGTGAGTAAGGAAAAGGGAAAAGATCATAATGATGCTATTCACACAACTGTGCTACCTATACTTGTACTGCTAAACCTATTTTTGACAAGTTGGTTTTACTACGTACTTTGATCCAGCTGGAAATTTAGCTTGCTAGCTAAAAAGCAGTTTTTGAAATGTTAATTTTCAGTTTATATCAGTATTTTACTTCCCCTTTTTCTTAATACAAATAGAAAAATGATGCAACTCTTAGACTGGATTTTAATGTACCTATTTATTCAACAGGTATTTACTGAGCCCCTTCTGAATCTGGGTACTGTGGCTTAGAGGAAGAAATAAACATGGCAATTGCTGTTTCTGCCTTCTTGACACTTATCCAGGAGTTCAGAAAACAAATATGTAATTGTATGTCCAGTTCTAAGTGTCTGATTTTGGTAAGCTAAGGCATTTTCTACAGAATACCATTACTCCAGATCCATAGAGGAATAAAAATTGAAACACTTGAATCAGCATTTTCAATTCTGAAAGCTATTCCTTTTCCTTTCACTTAAGGAATTTTCCCTGTACTTTACCACTGAGTGAATTACAGGCAAACTAATGCAATCCCTTCTTCTTTGTAGGAGTGCATCTTTGTGGACAACCAATGTATTGTAAGAGTGAACACTTTGCTACTCTTGATTTTCCAATCTCACTCAGTATATTCCTGCTGGTAAGAGAAAGTAGTGAGTAATTGAATATCCTGAGTAGTAATGTACATCCTGGGCCTCTGCATCTAATTCTCTCTCCTACTCTTACCTTCCTCAACAAAACATTTGTCTCTTAGTTCTTTCAACGCACAATTAGATAATCACCACTTGGTTTATTGCCAGTCCCTACCCTGACATGTAATAGTCATTCAATAAATTAACTGACACAACCCTGGAAATAAGCTATAGAGAGTTTAAAAAATATTTGCAGAAACATGGTTCATTCCATTTGGCACGATAATTTTACCTACAAGGATTGTGTTTTACTGAAACAATTATTTACTTCTGTGCAGAAAGAAGCTAAAATGATGCTTTAAAATTTTTGTTAGGGTTAGACAAAACAGCCATAAAATAATGGAATTTGTCATATTGGAGACTTATGTGATTGGACAATGATTTTTAAGACAAATATGGGTGCATACCTTATTATAATGCCCCAAGAGAAAATCCTAAAGCCCAACTCAGCAACAATATAGTCAGAGGTTATATAAGGCAATTTATATATTCCAAGGGAGGAAATTACTACTACGCTTGGGGCACTTTATAATGTGGAAAAATACAGTGAGAAAGACTGTCAACCTAATGTTTCAGTAGTACTAAGTATATATGTGAATAATTCCCTTGACTTCAATCTTTCTAAAATGGCTCTTAATCAACAAAGAAAAGATTGGGAGGAAAATGTCTGTTTAAAGGTTTTGTAAAGTTCTGAAACTTCCATCTGTGTCTGTTTGTGTAAAAATCTGCCTGTCATTCCAAAATAATTTATAATTTTTTTTTCAAGGA
Source organism: Eschrichtius robustus (assembly GCF_028021215.1). Classification (NCBI taxonomy): domain Eukaryota; kingdom Metazoa; phylum Chordata; class Mammalia; order Artiodactyla; family Eschrichtiidae; genus Eschrichtius; species Eschrichtius robustus. The sequence continues at coordinate 17,679,049 of NC_090827.1, read as the reverse complement.
TTTTTTTTTAAGTTTAGCATCTCACGAAAAAATCCTACATTTAGAAAAACTATGCAGACTTAAACTTTGAACTACCTTTGGTTTTGTAATTAGTAATTCCAATTGCAAGAACTTCTGATTCAGGAAAAAAAATCTGTAGGAACGTTTAAGTGCTTGGAGGAAAGGTGCTGGATAATGACAAATGAGATATTTGGCCTTGCATGACAAAGCCAGTGAGGAACATTTACATTATAGGGAGAGTAATATATTACTTTAAGTTTGCACAGGCAATCGTGTTTCCTATATGGTTTGTTAGGTTCCAACATATCTTTTAAACTTTCCATTTAATTTGGTCTCTGAATCTCATTGTTTTACATTGTTATATTTTTGATGATCTTTAAAAAGAAAGTTTAAATATATTTAGAGAATGTTTTTACTTCGTGAGTGACATTATGCCAGGCATATTAAAGGACATAAAGATAAAAGAGACATAGCCTATTCCATGAAAAAGCTTAAGCAGTCTATAAGGAGGAAGAGCTCAGTACATTTAATAGAGAGAAGAAAAATGCATAGTAGAATATAGTAGGGAGATGCTTTGAATATTAAGTACTTTTCTCATGTTTTTATTTTTAAGGGTACACTGAAAATCTCAATTGCTAATAATAGAAGAAAAATAAAAACATTGAGGGTTAATTTCCAAAACACGAGTAACAAAAGTATGTGCATTCATTATAGTCCCACTCTTTTTCAGTTCCTTTGTTTTTGAAAGAGCAGAACATAGGTAGAAATTTTCAGGCCTTTGAAAAATTTTACACCTTTCATATGTGCAATATTTGGTTGTGTTTTCTATCTTAATGTTTCCTCTTAGAGTCTATCATTTCTTAAAAGACAAAATTAACATTTTAATGTTTACTATATGGCTGTAATGTTTGAGACTTGAATATTCTGTGATATTCAAGACTTGTGAGAATGAATGAAAGTCAAATTGAAGAGTTATTCAGTAAACCACAGAATTTGAACATTGAACAAAATATTGCTGTTAATATGGTACATTATAACCTCTTTTTGTTAAACCTTTGGCATGAAATACTGTTAAGTTCCCTAAGTCCTCATTATTTTCAGCAGGCTAATATTTTTGTTGCATTGCTATGATGACTGAACTTGAGTTGACATGGGTTGACTGCCTGTAGGGTATTGTGGGCTAACTTGTTGTTGAATAGACAAGGCTTCCCTTCTCTCTAAATTACAGAGGAGAATTATTTTGCAGAATAGGAATAATAAAACTTGCAAATTAGCTGAAATAGAAACAAAAAAAATTCCACAGGAGTTGAAGGAATGGCATTCAGCTAACAATACTGTTATAAGAGAAATCTTTCCTGTATGTTGATTTTATCTTAAAGTGGAGGGATCATTTATTGTTTGGGAGAAAATTTACACAGTGTTTGGAGAAGTGTTTAAAGAAAGCTTTTCCTTTCATTATTTGTGCTTGGTCAGATCCAAAGAATTCTCCAACTGCATCACTTTGTTAATTCACTGAACATAAGTTCACAGAATATCTGCTATGTGGCAAAGTCTACGCTAAGTATTAAATGTACAGAGGTGCAGGACCTGGTCTCTAAGCTGAGGGAAATTACAGGTTGGGGGAAACACTGTTAAAAATCAATTAAGTGCAACACGAAAACTGTAAATCTCACCAGCCCTTCAAGGAAGATATAATTCTTATTTAAAATTTTCCAAATCTTCCAACTAATTTTATAAGTTGAGTAAAACACTGTCACCAAAGCAACACAAATAATGCAAAAAAAAGTAGAACATTTTCACATATGAGTAAAGATACAAGATTCAAAATAAAGTATTAGTAAATAAAACCTAACACTGTATCAAGAGGAAAACACCTCATAAAGCAGTCTTATGACTTCAAAGATTAGTTGATGTCAGGAAATCTCTAATGTAATTTACTACAACAACAAGATTAAAAAGGAAATAAAATAATATCACTATACTGATAGATATCCAATATCATGTTTTGCATTTTAGTACCCATTACTGAAACATAACTTTGCTTTTTTTTCTGAGCACCTTTCAGAAAACTATTGCAAAGTCCTATCTTCAAATATATTCATGCCTACTCTTACATCTCCTCTTCAGTATTGTACTAAATATTTTCCTAAAGTTAAATGAACATGGTTGATAAATTAACATCTCACAAAGTTGGTGTTATTTAAATCTCTTTCCTTAGTAATCCATTATATATCCTTACTCCCTGGATCTTTGGATTTATCTTAAGCTCCTTTATGGTTATTTATAACTGGATTGTATTATATACCCATAATTCTCAAAATTCCCCAGATTCTCAAATTAAAAAGTCTGCATTCCAAAAGACTAAAAAATTAATTGCTTGATATTTGGAATGTAGTTTCCTGTAGAAAACTCTGTCTAGACTAGCATACAAGACCTATTAATACTAGGGAATAAACTTAACAAAGAAAAAACAAACTAACCTACATTCTATGTAAGTGAAATACAGAAGTAATGTTAAAAAATAGTAAAATAGGGACTTCCCTGGTGGCGCAATGGTTAAGAATCCGCCTGCCAATGCAGAGGATACGGGTTCGAGCCCTGGTCCAGGAAGATACCACATGCCGCGGAGCAATGAAGCCCGTGTGCCACAACTACTGAGCCTGCGTTCTAGAGCCCGCAAGCCACAACTACTGAAGCCCGTGTGCCTAGAGAAGAGCCTGTGCTCTGCAACAAGAGAAGCCACCGCAATGAGAAGCCCGCACACCGCAACGAAGAGTAGCCCCTGCTCACCGCAACTAGAGAAAGCCCGCGTGCAGCAACGAAGACCCAACACAGCCAAAAAAAAAAAAAAATAGTGAAATAAAATACTTTGTGATACAAATAATAAACATAAAAATAAAATATGTAATGAAAATTTTCAATTTTCCTTGAAGGAAGTAAGGTGAGGTTCTAGACCCTCCATGCACATTAAAAATCAATAGAACTAGAGAAAGCCCTCGCACGAAACAAAGACCAAACACAGCTAAATAAATAAATAAATAAATAAATAAATAAATAAATAAATAAAGTAGCTATTAAAAAAAAAAAAAGAACTGAAAACTTTCATAAGAAAGACAATAACCAAAGTTAATAGATACCCAACAATGAAATAAAAGTATCTGCAACATATATATTAAAAAAAAAAAAAAAATCAATAGAACTTGTTTTGGGGTTTTTTGTTTTGTTTTCTGTTGTTTTTTTTTTTTTTTGCCCATGTATAATTTCACTTCAAAGTGAAAATTTTAATTATTGAAAAATATTTAATTATTTTAAAAGAAATTTATTAATTGTGATTCCAGTCTTTTATTGGCTTACAATTGATATTTTAAAACATAAGCAAATGACTGAATTTATATAACTGAGCAAAAGTTGGAGGACAGAAAACAAAGAGTATACCTGAATGAGATCATTTTATACAATATAAAATGAGGACGACTTTAATAGAGAATCTTTGTAGCATCTCTTTGAGAGAGAGAAAGGAACAATGCATTAGTCAGTTCTCCTGTCAACTGCTAGTCTGCATTGGTATAGGTCATCTCGGTTATTATCCAAAGCAGGCATGAATAATCTTGGGGTGAATATGGAGAAGGTACAAATAGTCGAAACCACAGAACATTAACCATACAGATATTTGTAGCAAAATTTTGATAACTGCATAACTAAATGGACTAATATCATCTCTAACAATTTTGCTAGAGTTAAAATGTATGGATTAGCATGCTGCAGTTAAAGTTTATTTATATGTTAACCAGCTTTAGGCTAACTTGCCAGAAAACAGTAAATTTCAATAGTAATTTGTTATTTTTGTTTAAAAGCTAATTTAAATATAATGTGTTTCTTCTCTCCTTTTAATTGAGTTGTACAAGATTACCCTCATTTAAAAAAACAAAAAACAAAAACCTAGAAACCAAACTTCTATAATCTGTGCAACATACTATTTTTGAGTACCTATTATTAGTATTCAACAAAACACACCTAGGTGCTTCCCTGGCGGCGCAGTGGTTGAGAATCCGCCTGCCAATGCAGGGGACACGGGTTCGAGCCCTGCTCTGGGAAGATCCCACATGCCGCGGAGCAACTGGGCCCGTGAGCCACAACTACTGAGCCTGCGCATCTGGAGCCTGTGCTCCGCAACAAGAGAGGCTGTGATAGTGAGAGGCCCGCGCACCGCGATGAAGAGTGGCCCCCGCTTGCCACAACTAGAGAAAGCCCTCGCACAGAAACGAAGACCCAACACAGACAAAAAAAAAAAAAAAAAATACCAAAAAAACCACACCTAGTTTTAGTTATCTTGGAATGACATTAAATGAACAAAGATAAATCCACAGTTGAAATCTGTGGAAAATGCAATGAAGGAAAAGAATAGGATGCAATGATATACAGTCACAGGAAGAACAACTTTTAGGGGAGGTGGTTATAGACAGTCTTGCTCAAAATGGCATTTAAGCTGCAGTCTGAAGGGTGACTAGAAGTTATGCATCGGGAGAAGAAGAGGATGTGCATTTCAGGCAGGATGAATAGCTCATTAAATAATAACAGTAACAATTTAGATGAAGGAAGAGCTTGTGAAAAATTTCCAGGCGGGCTGGAGGGTTTTTGAGCAATGGGGGCAGTGATATTGAGGAAGGCTGGGACCTGGGATCTGGGACCCTTCACTGCAGTGCTTGCACCTGGACAAACATCTCCTCAAGCAACAGAATACAAAGAAACTACAAGGGACTAAAAATAACTGCACGCCTGAGTAGTTGGACAAATTATGAACAATAAGATACAAAAAGGCCAAACCCAAACTGTCTCTTCTGAGGTGCCAGGAGCAAAAGCAGGGTATGACGCATGATCTCTGCACACAACACCACGTAATGGTGGGCAGCCCACCTAAGCCACCCCTCTGGCCCAACCCACGGATCTGCTCCCACCCTCACCTCCTCTAGGGAAGCCGCTCGCCAGCTAGGCCCCCACGCCCCACCGCAGGGGCAAGCAGCAAGGGCAACTGTTACTTGTTCTCGCTCCCTTGTGCTACAACAAGAGTCCGGGTAAAGCCTTGCCTGATTTCCTCCTCTGGCCTCTTATCAGTTATTAACTAAAGAGTCCACGAACCCAGTGTGGTAACAATATGAGTTGAGGATGGAGTTAAATCATGAAGTTTTTACATGATTCTGGATATAATGAGGAGGTTACGGCTGTGATGACATTACGGCCGTGGCAGACATTTAGTTTTTCTTTTGGAGGATCAAATACCTAGATCGTAAATTGGGTATGAGGTGGTCAATAAGTACAGAAAATGGAGGAGGAAAAGCACAGGCGCTTAAAGGTAAGGCAACTCACATGCCAGGAAACTGCAAGTACAGAATCTGTTATTGTAAATAACAGAAACCACCAAAGGGAGTTTATGGATACACGTAACAGGAAAGGTAGAGGCCTGTCTAGCTTCAGACACATTGTATCCACATACTCAAACAATGACTGCAGAAGAAGCTGTTTCATCATCTCCCAGCTCTGTTTTTGTGTGTGATTTAATTTTTCATATGAAGTGACACATTGCCAACAGCACCTCCAAGGTCATATTCTACCAGCCAAGTGACTCCAATGAGGTAATGCCTCTTTCTCAATAATTCCCATCATAAAGCCTCCTTTAAATCCAGGTCACCTACCCATCCTTGAACCACTCACTCACTAGGAAATGATCTAGGAAATGGAATACCCTCCTTGTCCAGGCCTGACTCACATGCCCAACCTTCAATGGGTATGGGGTTAGGCTTTTCCAAGTCACATTGGCTCAACATGACTGAGGGTGCAGAAGTTGTTCACTAAGGGAAAATCAGGATGATGTTATTGGAAGAAGTAGAAATGTATGTAGGTGTTAGACAGATAGGAAAGTGGGGGATTACGGAGGGAATCAGTATACTGAGAATCAGAGAAGGTCCAGAAGAAATTAATGGCTGGGAGATGGATTCCAATGAGATCTGTAAAAACAAGTCCAAAAATAGGATAAAAGTAAAAATACATATATACACTACTATATATAAAATAGATAACCAACAAGGGCCTACTATATAGTACAGGGAATTATACTAAATATTTTGTAATAACCTATAAAGGGAAAAGAATCTGAAATATAAATATATATATACATGCATGAATCACTTTGCTGTACACCTGAAACTAACACAACATTGTAAATCAACTCTACTTCAATGAAAAACAAGATAGGCTAAAAGGACATATTCATAATCTCCACCTGAGTTCTACTGAATCTGAACCAGATCCTCTAGGGTTGTGTCCTATTGATGTGCATTTTAAAATAAGAATACCAGGATTCTTTAGCACTCTATAAAGTTTGAGAATCACTGGATTAAAATTATAACCATGGGAAGGCCTGAATCTCTCAATAATTCAATGTGTAGAGTTTCTCTGAGTTGTGAATTTGTATGATTTTTTTTTTGTCACTTGTTATCTGAAGCAAGAAAATAACCTGACCACAAAATGGACATCTACCACATAATATTGATTGTTTTTAATGTTGGTACTTCTATTAATGCATTTGTATGTAGAGAAAAATTGGCCCAAATCTATTTAAGACCAGTAAGACCTCTTGGTGATTTTGCTTCAACCTCCAAACACTCAGATTTTCTTCTCCACATAGAAACTCACAGCAGATGAATTGAGTTCTTGAAAACAGGTGTGAAAACTTGAAAATGAATACCCATGAGTGTCTCCGAACATGAATAAACTGCAAGGTTTTGCTTCAACTCTGAATTTCTTACCCTGCTTAGCCTGGAGTTAGTGTTAGTGTCCCTCAGTGTCAACTGTGTTGCAAATCCTGGACTAAGTTTTATTGCACAAACAGCTCATGTTTGATTACTGTGAAGTCTGTTAGGATTCAGCCACCAGGTGTCAGTAAGACTTGAAAAACAATAGGGTTCTGCAGAGTCCAGTGATTTTCTTCATTCAGTCTCTAGGAGCAAATCAACACAGCCTTTGGTTATATCTTTTTTTGTTGTTCCCAAAGAAATGCAATCCATTGACAGACCCACTGAACACAGAGAGAATTTAAATCTTCACCCCGCCCCCCATGACAAGGCCTTGTTTCACCACACTTTCATAGTACGGGCTGGTTTTTAATTTCCAATAATTGAGTACCTCAAGATTCATAGTGAATGAGGTAGTTTATCCAACCTAGAAGGAAAAGGATGCATCTGAAGCAAGTGACAAGGAGGCAGGGTATCTTGACAATTACATGTAATCTATTATGAAATGTCAATTAATAAAAAACAAGTAGAAAAGTTAAGCATTCTCAGACTATTTATAATGCCAAAAACATACGCTGGGACAATTTTGAAACTTAAATAAAATGGGGTCTTTTTTTTACTAAATATCCAAAGTTTTGTGTTAGTATTCTCACTTATTATTGTTGTTGTCTTCATCATTATTGTTTTTTTACTCTGCTATTGTTGCTTATAAGACAAACATAAATCCACTTGACCCTCATACAAAGCCACCTTAATACCTCAGTTTTTTTTTCCTATTTCATATAAACCTTGAATTAAAACTTGAAATTAAATGTGTCACAGCATATCCGTGATATCATTATAAAATTTATTCTGTTCCCTATAGTTCTGTGTAGAAAAAAGATTTTGCAAAATGTACTCTCAGCTTCTTGAGGATTATTCTAATAGTTATTGTGTTCTGGTACAGTTTGGTTTAATTCCTATTTCACTTTAACTTTCCTCAGAGGTAGATATTTCAAGTGCTTGGTGTTGCCAGCCTCTCTAGTTAAAGTCTGACCAAGGTCACAAAGTCTGTTGACTCATATGGCAATTCCTGTGTAGAACACAAAATTCTACATCATCTTTGAGTGAAATCCAATAGAGCAAGATCCCAGCTGTCCTAGTATCTGTTGAAAACATAAGACTGACCTAGTCTAAATTGGTTCTCAGCATTATTTTGGAGAGCATTTAGGTTTTCAAGACTGCAAGAATAATACATGTATATTTTAGAAAATTTGAAAAATCAAGAAATCACCAAGACGAAAAAGAGACAGCAACTGTTAATATTTTGACTCTCAAGATTTTGTATTATCTTGTCTCAGTGTTTACAATATTTAAAAAGAAGCAGCAATAGGACCAGCTGGTTTTGTAAAGAAATTACTTATTTGTGAATAATCCAAAAGACTGTATAGAGCTTCTCTTCCCAGGATAATAAATGGTAAGCTACAGTGGCCAGATTGTATTGTTCCTATGTCTCAGCAAGGTGAAGTCCCTGACAGCTATTGCCAGACTAACATCTTTTTCCTCCTTCAAATACAACACGTTTCTAGAAACTGAAGTAGGAAAAAGTTATTGTAAGGGAGGCATGGCGCAGGGAGAAGGGTTAAAACAGCTTTGAATGCTCTATAAACCGGGTCCAGTATTATAAAGGGGTGACTTACTTCCCTGTAGCCACAAAAAAAGTTTGGGTTTGTCGGGGGGATGAGTGATTACAATACTGGTGAGTGAACACAAATGTACTGTGGTTTTTCCTTGCGTGCACTTGCTGTTTTGCCTCAAGTCTTTGTTAGAACTTTGGTTAGGGGACATTCTATTGATATTTGCCAGATTAAAAAAAAATAGTTCTAGTGCTGTTAAAACTTTCCACATCACATTTTATTTTGTGTTGTGTTTCAGCGGGAGTGTGAGGGGGGGTCAGTCAGGTACCCCTAAATTTCTGCCACTGAACTCAGCAGCCCCTCCTCACCAGCACTACGATATCCTCATTCTGAGCCATTAGTGAGCACTTTTCCAGGTAGGGCTTTTCAGAGTAAACTAGTCAGATTAATTTCTAGTGGCTATCACAGTCCCCAGGACAGAGTAGATACCGAAAAAATATGAAAAGAGTCAGTAAACTAATTTTTTAAGATATAGCAACCTGTTGTCAGGTATTAATGAACAAAACAAACCATAGTTTTCATTTGTCATGTTTCATCGGTTTAGTTGGGACATCTGGTGGAAATAATCCAAGGCAGACACTGTTAATATGTATGACTGGCAGGGTACACATGCACATGTGAATGATAAATATTGGACAGAATTGTAACAAGAAAATACTGAACATTTAGATTATATACAACATAAATACAGTTTCATTGTTGGCAATAAATAATAAAAGAACTAGTGGAGTTCAATATTTGGTGTGAGTGGGTAAGTGGAACTCCAGTTAACAAAAAGTGATATTGTCAAGAAGGAAACCATACTTTGATAGTGTGTAAGAGAGAAACTGGATCACAAATTGAACTTCGGTTGTACTCAAACTGTGAAGTTGGAACATGACCTGGGAATACCACTAGATTTATCACTTTTGATGCTTTTCAGATTGCTTAGGTGGCCAGGATGCCCTTTTAAACTCTTCATCTGACTGACTGTCTGCATCCTTTCCTACAGAGCACAGGCTTTGCTACAGTGATCCCTGCATTTATCATGTTCAGATGTGTCTATTTCAATGTGTTTTTCTGAAACTAGGGGAGAAAACCATGTGGAGATTGCAGCTGGTACCAAATGCCGTACCTCACCTCATTGTATAAGACAATCTCCAAAAGAACATTACTCAGACTCCCATGTACACAGAGAAAACATCCCTCAGGGAAGATTATCTAGCTCACTGCATGAGTGTCTAATTGAAGATTCTCCCAAAGTGAATATGTAACTTCCTAAAAGCCCCACAAATATCCTTAAATATTACACATAGCATAGAGGGCACTTTCAAGAGGACATTTTGTTATTAAAAATACCTATATTTGAAATACTATTTAAGAAAGAATTCATTTTTATATTAATAGTTTCCTTGTCTATAGGCATGTGTCCTTTCTATCCTAATGTGTTTTGGTTCTAATATGCATTTGTGACTTTGGCTTCATAGAATATAATTGTGACTTACTCTTTTTTTCCTTCATTCAATAAATATTTACTGAGCACCTCCACCTTTAAATAAGTCTACTATACTCCATAGGAGATACAAAAATGTTTAACACAAAAAAAATAAATAGACCCTCAGGGGCTTACAGAGTAGGACAGAAAACAAGAAAATCACACAGATCTTTTTATAATATAAAATATAAAGCAGTAAGTTCCCTGTGAAATGTGTACATCAGTCATTCTCAGTCAGCCAGAGAGGGTGGTGAAACTTTCCAAAGATTTTCTTGTAAAATCACACACTGAATTCTTTAAAATATGATGAATTTGAAATCAAGTCAAGAGTTAATTGAAGTTGAGTACCAGTAAATCTAACAGTTTCGGGCAGTGAGGCATATACGTTTATATTTAATTGGCAAAAGTTACCTGATTGAGAAATCTGTCAATCATAGTGTATGAATGGCTAACTCAATCACCTTAGTGACTGATACAGCATTCAATGAAGAGTATTGTTATTAAAATACCTGGAAAAAGAATCAACTATAAATAAATTAGTTGGCTGGGAATAGAGTTTCAAATTTATGTAACATGTAGGAACCTCTGTTTTATGTTTGCTTATTTTCTATAACAATTAAATTTCTGCAAATATGGCAGAAAAAAAAATTTAATATATAACCAACCACTTCTCTTTTTCTAAGGCAGTGCTAAATTTTGGGAAATCTGACATAGGACAAGGCAATGGAGAGACTCATTGGATCCTCAGTGTCCTCCTCCTGGCTGAGTGAGATCCATTGTTTTATCTGGACCCATTTACCAGTACATATACGTTGCCTTGTAGGCATCTCTATTCCTCTGTTTCTTCTTCCTCTATTTCCTGTACTTCCATGCCACATTCATAGGTACAAGAATCATGCTGCTATACCCATGCAAAGCTAAGGCACAGAAATCCCTGGAAGACTGTCTGAGGGCTTGTCTTTTTCCTCCACTTTCATGGTGCTGCCTGGGAAGTAAAACTCAGAATGTTTGTCTGGGAGGGAACCATCCCTTTCAGTATCCTGTCCTCATCGTGTCTCATCTCTCACTTTCCTTTTTTCCAAAGAAAAATTTTCTATTTGAAGGAGTGTGAAGATTCCCTTCTTCAATCTACCCCTCTTAAATATTTATTGTATACATAGTATTTCTCCATTTACTGAGGGAACCAGTCTCTTGGAAGACAGTAGGCAGGACAATTCTCTTTTCTGCCTTCTTTCATCTCTCCCATGAAGTATTGAGTAGGAAAAGGTCTAGCAACTTGACATGGGGGAATAAAGCAAAGTAAAAGGGGTAATATCCAAGAAAAAAATCACAATGAATAATATGTCAAATATGGTTATTCCTACATTTATGTATATTATAATCACCTCATGATTTTTTGATCAAATAAAAATCAAATATATAATAAAACTATAAAAATGGAATAACATATCAGAACATGTATTCATTATTTCAACATTAATCCTTGAATGAACATTTAAGGCACTGTCTCTAGTGGCTCAGGATGCAAAAACTAATAAATTCTCTCCCTTTTTTTTTTAGATGCTTATGACCTATTTGGGATGACAACACATGAATAAGAGCACAAAAGTATTACAGATTATGAAAATACGTAGAAAGTAGACTGTGGATGAAGGTCTAGGTGTCGTCAATTCTATTTAGGTGGGGAAGGATTAGGCAAGTCTTCATAGAGGTGAAAAATCTTGAGTTGAGTGTTGAAAGATGGCCAGATGTTCTCTAGCTGGTCAGAGCAGTGAAGGTCTTCCAGGAAGAGCAAGCAGGAATAGAAGAGAATATGAGGCATGGCATAAGCAAGTAGGATGTAGACTAGAGTGAGGGAGTCTGACGAAAAAGAAAATATGAGCAGTTTGACAAAGCAATGACACAGAGTGGGTTTTGTTAGGGGAAAAATAGCTGAAGACGTAGAATTCTGAAGGACCCTATATGTCATTCTACAGAGCTCTGTATGTCATTTTGAAAGATTGAGAATTTAGTCAAAAGGTGTTGAGGAACATTGCATGGTTTTAGAGGAGGGGGGGTTAATAAGATTGAACTTGATCTTAGGGATATCATGTTGGTTTCAACTGTGGAGGACAAATGTGAGGCAAGCACAGATAGAAGTAGGGAGACAAGTTTGGAGAATAGTTCAGAAATGTTGGCAAGCCATATTTAAAAGCAGGTGGACGAATGGATAAAGAAGATGTGGTACATACATATATATATAATGGAATATTACTCAGCCATAAAAAAGGAATGAAAGTGGGTCATTTGTAGAGATGTGGTTGGACATAGAGACTGTCATAAAGAGTGAAGTCAGAAAGAGAAAAACAAATATCTCATATTAACACATGTATGTGGAATCTAGAAAAATGGTACAGATGAACCAGTTTGCAAGGCAGAAATAGAGACACGGATGTACAGAATGAATGTATGGACACCAAGGGGGGGAAGGGGGGGGGTGGGATGAATTGGGAGATTGGGATTGACATATATACACTAATATGTATAAAATAGATAACTAATGAGAACTTGCTGTATAGCACAGGGAACTCCACTTCACTGTACAGTAGGAACTAACACAACATTGTAAAACAACTATACCCCAAATTTTTAAAAAAGCAATCTGTAGTAGTGATGGGGAAGCAGTAGCTTCAGAGTGTTGTAAGGAGTTCGAATTAATAAGACTTTGAGTGTCTTTTAGTAATGTCTAAATATGAAGTAAAACCCTAGAATGACTCTAGATTTTTGGCATGGGTCTCTGGTGTGTGGTGGTATATTTCACAAAGATAAAAAATAAAAAAGAAGCAGGTCTATTTGGGGAGAAAAGTAATCCAGTATATAAATGAAATGTAGAATAATTAGGCCGATTGGATCTTTTTAATGCTGAGAATGTTGACTTTTTTTCTTATCATTATATAAATGAAGGTTTTGAAATGCGAAGTTTAAGGCACATAATACCATACAGACACATATACTTTTCTCAGTGATCTGCTGTAGGTAATTTCAGTACTTCATTTCAAAGTTCTAGCTGCCACCTGGGCTTATATATCTAAACAGACCTCAACATCTAGAATCATTATTCTCCTCTTTACTTGTAGCATATTACACTAATGAATATTTTGTGTCATTTGGAGGGCAAGATTTCGGATTGATCATACTTCCTCTTCTTTTAAAGATTTATGAGCTTTATAAAAGGCTTTATTTCAGCTGGGAATTGTCCTGTATCATGTTCTGGACTATGTTCGTCATCTAGTCTCCCATAAATATTAAACCAAAGTCAACAACAACAATAACAGTGAAACCTTATGAGAGAAGGAAGTATAATTCTGAGGATGCAATTATGTTTATGCATTTAAGAGCATGCTCCCCTTTATGACATTTTTAAATGAACAGAATTTCATCTCAAGTCACCAACTAAACAGATGGTATTGACCAGTGGGAATCTTTTTAGTAAACGGGATAATTTTTTAAATTGTGCACATGCAAATTTGGCCATGGCATTTATGAAAGATATTCTGACACTAGACCTGTTAAAGGATGGAGTAGGAGATAGTAGCACGTGAAGTTAGTGTCAGGTTGCTTTAGCTGTCACTTTAATGTTAGGGCCAATTTTGTCTTCAGTTAAAGAAAAAAGTACTGTTTTTTGGTTTGTCTCTCTCTCACCTTACCATTCTCTCCTGTTTTTCATTTCTGATGCTTGTCAGTTTCCAGACATGCCTACCATAAAATACATCAATCAATTGACTCTTGCAATTTTTTTTCTCATTCAGTAAGCATTCACTGAGATAGTGAGTAAATGTGGGAAAACAAATGTAAACTGGTTTATAAGCTATAAGGACTGTGATATGAGTAATGGCTTCATACTGGCCTTTGCTACTTGACTACTAGAATAATGGATTTTCTTATGCTACTTTTTTTTATCTCCCAAGGCAGAACAATGCAATTAGACCAGTAGTAGTGTATTCCCACTTTTCATGAGTATGTGCTATGGGGGTGAGTCAATGTAAAATAGATCACTGCTTCCAGTGGTCAGTCATGGGAGATGTGGCCCAGTGAGGAATAGGAGATGGCAAAGCCAGGTAAGGAAACTGTACTTAATCAAGGGGTGGTATCACACCATTGTGGGTCCCTATGATTTCAGAAAGGCAGCCCAACCTTGTTGGCTTCTCCTCTGGGGAGGAATAGGTCATCATTCTAGAAAGGACATCTAGCTCCAGAGAGAAGACCCAGGCTGTGGGAGTATTACAGCTTGAACCAGAGAAAGGAGATAAGTAGGGAAATGCTTACTGGTGCCAATAGGTTCCTATTATAGTGGCACTGTAGCCAATACATATGTTCTGTTACTATTTGTATTAGTTCTCTATTTCTGTATTGCAAACTACCATAAGCTTAGTGGCTAAAAAATCACATATTTATTATCTCATAGTCTCTGTATTTTGGGAATCCAGACACAGCTAGTGGATTCTCTGTTTCAGAGCTTCTCGAAAGGCTGAAATCAAGGTGTTGACCAAGACAAGGGATTCATCTGAAACTCAAATAGGAAAGGATCCACTTTCAAGCTCAAATGGTGGTTGGCAAGATTCAGTTCTTTTTGATTATCAGGCCGAGTCTTCAGGCCCTTGCTGATATTGGCCAGAGGCCATTCTCAGTTCCTTGCCATGTGGGCCTTCTCAATGGCTGGCTTACCTCATCCAAACCAGCAAGGGAGAGAGTCAATGAAGTCTCCTAGCAAGACAGAAATTACAATCTTAGAAGGGACTTCCCACCCTTTACCTTATCCTATTGTTTGGAAACGAGTAATAGGTCCTCTTTCATACTCAAGATGAAGGGTGTGAATGCCAAGAGGTAGCAACAATATGGGTATTGCAAACATACAGCAGAGTAGAAGAACATATGACTAAGACCATAAACACTGGAGCCAGACCACCTGCGTTCAAATCTCAACTCTGCTACTTACCAAGCTGTGTACTTGACATTGGGTTAGTTACTTAACTTCTTTGTGTCTAATTTCCCTATCTATAAAATAGAAAATACAATCACGCTCACCTCGTACGACTGTTGTGAGGATTAAATGGGTTCAGAGGTTTAAGCAGTAGGAAAGTCTCACTAAATGTTTGTTATTATATTTTGTGAATAATATGGCGAAAACAGATGTATTTATCACTAGACCTTGGGTCATCCATTCAAGGGCATGTCTGAGTTTTCAGAGAGACATGAATATCAAGAATCACTGCTTCACAGAAAGAGCAGACTTACAGATCTGCGTCTAGAAAGCAGTCCTGGGCCCTGGCTCTCCTCATGGAGAACAGGGTATGGAGGGACTTACATCCATCCTGAGAGCCCTTAAGCCAAAATTAGGATGCACATGGGGCTGAGTCATACATACTCTATTTCTCCTCTTAGGTAAAGGGATAAGAGACCTCATATTTTGTTTCCCTCCTGAGAAATGAAAATTCTCATCTTTCTGTGGCACCAAGAGGAACAAGAATCTTGTAGTGCCCTCATCTCCCACTTCAATACTTCTATGACCTATAAGTCACTGCATAAACCTGGCTCTATCCACTCTCCAACATCATGTCAATACTTATCCCATCATTCACTGTCCCCGGCAACTGACCTCTTCTCTGTTCCCTGAGGAAACCAGGGCCCTTTTTGCCTCAGGACCTTACGTATGTTCTTTCTTCTGACTGAATACTTTCCCCATATCTCTTCACACTGTCATTCTTTGGTCTCAACGTCAATGTCCTCTCAGGGAGGACGCTGCTGAAAGAGGTCTCAACCCTCTCACAAAGCTGTCTAGCACATCACTCTCTCTTCCCGAATTTCTTTACTTTCTCCCCTTATTAGAATCTAAGCTCCATGATTGCCAAACTCTTTTCTATCTGGTTTTCTGCAGTATTGGTAACACCTATCATAGACACTGGTAATAAATATTTGTTGAATAAATGAATGCTATAAATGCAAAGATATGATTGCTGAACTCTATTACATCTTTACAAAAGAGTAGAAAAGCTATTTTAGCCATATGAAACCCTCAAGATTTTCAAATAAAATACACTCCAAAAAATAGTCACATAAAGGTAGAGTTATTTTTTTCTGTAACAATGATCCAAAGATATATCTTGTTCTTCACATGGAAAACATTTTAATAAGTGATAAGTTAATTGAACTAATGCTTTTAGTCAGAGGGTTAGAAATGAAGATTTATCAATTCATATAACCATTTCATATATTAATCAGAAGGCAGAATTTAACAATTAGCTATTAATCATGTGCTGTTTTTGAACTAACTAGTTGTTTGATCTGATTATTTTCAGCTTGAATATCTATTGGAGTACTACATTCCGCATGCCCAGCATTAGACTGCCAATAAAAATCATATTTCCAACATCATGGGAAAATTCTCACAATATACGGTACTGCTAAACACAAAAAATAGTACACAGATTCTGTATACTCTGTGAACTCAATTTTTTTTAGAAAGAAAGATTCTTTAGAAACATAACCAATTATTAAAGTGTTTATTTCTAGGGAGTGTTTGGATTATGAGTGATGTTAATTTTATGTAATCTGCTTTTATGTTTTTCCACAATATTTCTACTTCAAATTATTTTAAATAAGGGAATTTTCTAATGCAACTACAAAAAATTTCTCTGTATGTGGACATCTTAATAGTTGAAAATCAATGAATAGTTGAAACTAATGTGGATTTAAGTATTAAAATCTTTTTAAAATGAAAGAGGGATATGAATCAGCTGCATTCATTAAACCTCCAGGACAGGGACAAATGGACGAACAATGGTTAAATAAAGTTTGGACAATAATCTCAAGGAAGTGTTTTAAGCAGTGGGTGGTGCCTGTGTAAAAAACACCCTGCCAAGAGAAGCAGTAAAGGAGTTCCCTGGTGCCACTTCATGAGAACAGAAAGAACACTTAGCAGGAGAGACCCCTGAGGACTATTATTATATTAATGGCTAAACTCACTACTGAAGTCAGGTGGGAAGTTGGCCAGGACTCTGCTAAGTCTCAGGTGCTTGATGTAGCTCCCTTTAGACAACGACACGTTTTTCTGGAGCATGTGTAGGCCAAGTTCACAGAATTTGGTGGGTAACTGCTTTTTTTGTTGTTAGATTTGTCCATTCCAGAGACTTAGTCCCACACATTGGTTCAAAATTACTTCTGAGCCTTCATGTTTGCTAATTAATTTTCAAACATGTAGCACAAAGGAAGGAAAAAGTCCTTCTTTTTTACAGCTCATTCCTTTGTACATTTTTTCCTCTGCCCTATCCCTGCTCTATTAACACAAAGATTCTTTCTATTTTATATAGCTGTAAAAACCAGCAGGCTTCGCTCTTAATCAGAGTTGTCTAGTTTCATTGCCTGAGGGCCTAGATCATTAGTAATAAATGTCGTTAGTTGATGTTTCCAACATCCAGAGACTGTCAGATGATCTCCTCATTTAATCTCCCCATGATTAGAAACAGGCCCAAGCTTATGATATTTAGTAATTTTATTTTCTTGTTGTAGGAAAAGTAAAAGGCTACCTCTTGGAAACAAAAACAAAACTAATAGCCACTTCACAGTAGACTTGAAGGAATAGCAGACTATATACAAAGACACTCAAAGCGGAAACAAGGGAGAAACTGCAAGGAATTGGTATCTGCTGCACCCCAGGTTTCTTCAAGGAGCTGAAATAAATTGAGCCATAGGCAGCCCCAACTTGCCTGCCCTCGTTACCTTACATCTTAGAGCATTGTCTGATTTCCAGCATTCTAATTGAAAAGACCGTTTGTAGTAAAAAGCTCTGTTTGAGTCACTTTGAAATCATGAGCCTCGGGTTTTCTTTCTGGCAAATGTTTCTTAGAGATCACTAAGCTTATTAAACAGTTCTGTGTTTGGAAGCTTCTGATGTTGGAACAGGCATAGTCCAGACACCTTGGTATAAAAAATAGCAGTCAATTCTCCATGGACTCTTTGGAAAGATGCTGTGTGCTGCTCTCCCTTCCTTGACCTGTATCTTTGGAACCTCAATGCCATGTACACAGAAGTACCTGGTAAACATCTGCAGTGGCAGATCATAATCACATAATTATTATTAGTCACAGAACAGACTGTTCTTCTGTTCTTCAGTGTTCTTCATCTTATTTCCTCCATGGACCCAAAGGAAGAATGGGAAGTTATAGAGCATCAGAAAATTTTTAAAGATGGAAAAGTAGTTCTACTTGAGTGAAATTTAAATAATCTTTAGGGAGATGAAGTATTTATGAAGTCTGGACACCTAACAAAATTGTTCACAATTCATTTTTGAATGCTGAAAAACAAGATTAATGAATGTAACTATACGTTTGTTTCTCTATTCTTTCAATACTTTACTCAGCATTACGTTATATGAGTATTGTCATATAAGAATTGTCCTAAGAAAGTGATTTTTTTAAAAAAGTCTTTGTTTTCATAGTTATTTCTCAGTACAGAAAAATTGCCTGTTTTATTTTTTAAAGTTCCTTGAGACAGGCAATACATGAGCCAGTTAAAAAGAAAATGGCAAACTTACAGGATTTGAAGCTCAAACTGATAAAAAGCATAATCAGTTTCATCATAGGTGACCACCTTTGATCAAATATTGGTTATTTAACTCAGCTGAATTAGCTGCTCCTGGAAATCGGCTTCTACTCTACATAGTTGGCATATCTTTGAACATTCAGGGTCTCACTAATGCAAAACTGAGGCTGAGAATTCTACAGTCACCTGCTTATTGATACATATCATCTTTTAATGAAGAGGATTTGTGGAAAAATAAAGAGAAAATAACACGTTGAGCTTCTGTGTGGCAGGCACTTTCCAGTTTTATCTCTTTTAATCCTAACAAGAATCTACCCTGTGGGGTACCCATCATTATTTCCATTTTACAAGTAAAGACAGTGAGACTAGAGAAGCTATGACTTCCCCAGGGTCATAAATCTGGATAGAATGGGAGACAGATTTCAAACCCACATATGACTGACTCTAAAAACTCAGGCTCTTTCTTGTATTCCATGCTGGTGAACATACTTTGAAAAGATAAATTTATTGCATTTCTTATTCCCCCCATTCAGAAATTTACATCGCCTGTTTACTTTTCCAACTATATACTCTGTTCTTAATTCTAGTAATTAAATATATATTTATTTTTCTTCAATACAAATTTTTTCTAATTCAATTCCTTTCTCTCTTTTTCTTCTTCCCTTGAACTATTTCTGTCTTTTTCCTTCTCATCTTCTTCCTTTACAAAAGCAGTTCCATGAAGGAGGAGAGAAAAAAGAATTCTGAGTAGTCACAGTGAAGAGAGAAGTCACTACCTGGGGCACTCAGGAAATAATGCTGGGAGATCAACCAACAGGATGGAACTTGTGTCCAGACCAATGACCATTCATAGATGTGGTCATTCATTTAACTCATGTATTGAGTTCCTAGTATATGCCTTCTATTGTGCTGGCACAGGCTTTAACACCAAGTAATGCAGTGTTTAATGGGACAAGACTTAAGCATGGAGAAGGTAATGACAAAGAAAGTGATATGGGCAAGGTGCTCTGGAGAGACATTGGTGAGGGCCCTAATCAAACTGGGTGGCAAGGTGGTGGAAAAAAACACAAGCTTCATAAAGAATTGAAGCTTAAAATGAATCCTGGAGTCCTGAACGAAATATTTGAGCCCAGGGTCCACTATGTAAGGAAGAAGATTTATCTGTGGTTCTAGCCTAAAATGTTGACAGCAGCTAGACTGTGATTCGCGAAGATCATGGCCTAGAGGAGAAAATGTGCTTTAAGCCTAACAGAGCCATGGTTGGGTTTTGTATTCTTCACTAGAAGGGCAGGCTTGGAGTAAAAAGGCTGAAACACGTTTCACTCTGTTAACCGCCCCTAATCAGTAAAAGGCCACACTTTTAAGTTGTGAATTATGCTTTAGTATTCACAGACAGAACAGAACAGCTCTATTCTTCTGCACTGGCCTAGGTTATAAAGACTCATCATTGTTTTTTGGATATCTTGCTAGGTAACTGAACTATGTAATGGTTAAGTATGACTCTTCTGTCTGACAAAGTTTGGAAAACTATGAAATAGATACCTTTATCAAAGAGATACCACTGTAAGCAAATTATTCAATATATATTTAAAATTAGAAATTTTTCTCTAAGTAGAACCTCTAGCTATAGAGGTTCCATTATTTATGGCATTATGTTTAAAATTTGATGAACAGCAACAACAAAATTAAAAACAAAGAAGTAAATCTAATGTATTTTTATCATATGTCTGAGAATCACTGAAAATAAAGGTCTGGAAAACAATCATTTAAAAAATACACTGTGTCGGGCTTCCCTGGAAGTGCAGTGGTTAAGAATCCGCCTGCCAAATGCAGGGGACACAGGTTCGAGCCCGGGTCTGGGAAGATCCCACATGCTGCAGAGCAACTAAGGCCGTGCGCCACAGCTACTGAGTCTGCGCTCTAAAGCCTGCAAGCCACAACTACTGAGCCCACGTGCCACAACTACTGAAGTCTGAGCACTTAGAGCCTGTGCTCTGCAACAAGAGAAGCCACTGAAATGAGAAGACTGTGCACCACAGTGAAGAGTAGCCCCTGCTCACCGCAACTAGAGAGCCCACGCGCAGCAATGAAGACCCAATGCAGCCAAAAATAAATAAATAAAATAAATAAATTTATTAAAAAAAAATAAAAATAAAAAAATAAAAAATACATTGTGTCACTGTTATTCTTTATGAATTACTGTTTTATGGGTCTACTAAAAAACTGAAGACAGAACCAACCTTAGTGTAGGCTTTGTTCTTAAAGATAATTTGGGAAATAAGACATGACCTAACTTAATACCTACAGTCAATAACAACTGGCTACTGTGTTTATGCAAATAAATAAATAAATAAATAAATAAATAGTAAGTGTTAATGCCCAAATTCCCTCTCTAATGCTGGTGAATAGAGAAAATGTACATTCTATAAGCAGAACAATATTCTTTCAAGCATTCTGTAGCATTTTCCTTTCTTTTTTTTCTCCTTCCCCTTATTTCCTCCTCCTCTCCCTTCTTCAATTTCAAACTGGGTATCTGCCTGCTGGATATATGTTGGTAGGGATTCAAGAAAGTTTTGGTTTACTCTATTTGACCTCTCATCCTTCCTACCCAATTGAAATTTTTATAGCCCACAAATCCTGCATACAGAATTACTTATTTAAAATAAATTTACAATGGAAAAGTTGGCATTTTCACTTATGAATCCGACAAAGTTAAAATTTGCCCCAAAATAACCTTGTATAGATGAGATAGGCTGAGCAAACTAACCAATGACTGTTGATTCTGGTTCAGTTCCACAGATGCCTCACCTTTAAAGTCTTGTTTGGCTGAGTTGAGTGCTTGTCTGAGGGGAGCAAATCCTCAGCAGGAGAAGGCCAATACTGAAAGAAGTCCTTGATGGTCTTTGAAGCAACCAGGAGTACTAGTGCAAGAAAGAGTGAAAAAATAAAGAAACCCCTCTGAAAATGTTTAGTTTATATGAGGTGCTAAATCGGTAGTAACTTTGGGCAAGGAAAGTGACCCAAGCAATTCTATCAGAAGTTATCAAAAAGAATGTGTCTGCTTAGAATTTTATGTCTAACAGGCAAAAGATAGTTTGGGAAGGCATGCACTAGTCAATAGGTTACTTTTTAATTATGAAGTCATTCTTTATCAGTACTTACATCTGAGCTGTTTTTGAACTCTGACGTAGATTTAGAGAAATAAAAAGAAAACTATAAAATCTGGAACTAATTTCTACTCCAGGGGGCACCATTTATAGAGAATAGAATGGGAATGATACCTCTGGAATTGTATAACATGGTAGCCTTCTTGAATATTTACAGATTTACAGATTTTCTTGAATATTTACAGTAACTTTTTGCTATATGCATATCAATCTCCAGTATGGAAATTTTAGGAAAAAAGATAACTTTAAAATATCCTATTTAATTACTAGACAATCAGGATGCTGATTATATGGAACTGATAACCAGATTTCTGGTTATCTGGAACTACTTACAATGACCAAGAATTCATATGAGTTTTTCTATAGTTTTAGAACCAATTTTGATATAATTTGACATCCATTATGGATGAAAACTCTTATTAAAGTAGAAATAGGTGTAAAGTTCCATATAGATACATATATATATACAAAATATATGATCATATATATATAGATGCATAATATGTATTTCAAAGTTAACATGTTAAAACCCAGGCTCCTGATCATTTCACAACAATCTTGGTTTATTTACAATCTTCTCCATGTATGTTAAGGCAACTCCATCCTTTCAGTTTTTCAGACCAAAAAACTTGGAGTCATACTTGACACCCAGAAAATCCTGTTAGTTCTTTCAAATAAGTTCAGAATGTGACTACTTCTATTGCTACAAGTTTGGTAGTAAGAATGAGACAGACCTATTATTAATATCAGGAAAAGATCAATATGATATATTAAGTGGAATAATCAAGTTGCAATAATTTTTATTTTATGCTGCCACTTGTGTTCCATAATTTCTCACTATATATAGTAATTTAGTATGTTTATATATGAATTTGTTTCACTTGTTTAGATAATAAGTAAGAAAGAATATCTTTGGAAGACTGATGGGGTATCTGGTTGGGATGATGAGCTGCTTGGGGAAAAAGTGTGGGGGGTTCCTTTAATTGTGTAATTTCTGTTACCTTCTGAATTTTATAGCAAGTGAATATATTACCAACTATTAAAGTTGAAATTTTAGAAGACTATAATTATTCAAGAAAACATTTCATTTATTTTTCTCTCAGAGTTTACTTAACTATATGGTACTTTGGAAGACAAATACCTTAAGATATAGTTCCATTCTTCACAATGAAATAGGTGAAAAATCAATTTATCATTATGTAGTATAGATAAAATTATGCTTTGATCATTTTGTATCACTATCTTATGTAGAGAATGTAGTTAGAAAGTGGAGATAAATTACTTAGGCCATTATAAGGCCTCTTATCTAGTGAAATTTAGATACAATTAAGAAAATGGAATGTACATTTTGTGTTTAAAAGCAAAACAATCACAAAATCCATGAATTTAACAATAGGGCAAATGAGCTTTCAGAGAAAATGATAGAAATCATATCTCTGAAGATAGCTGTAACCAAAATGGACAAAGTACACAAAATATCCATAAGGGAATAATCTTGATATCAGCAGAGAAAATACATGACTTCAGAGAATGGTTTCTTTCTTCTTCCTCAGTGATAAAATACTATGATTAGGAACAGTAATTAACTCTAAAACAACATGGAAGTTGGATGGAAAGAACTCTACCTAAAATGTTGAATTATTAAAGTGAGTGAAACAGGAAGCATGCACTGGGGACATAAAGCGTGCTACTCTAGCAGAGCTATTAACTATTGCATTAGAGCCTCTAAAATATGCTCTTTTTACCTCTATTGACTTCATTCAAACTGGATCTTTCCACTAAAGGAGGCAAATGAGCTTAATGTTTCAGCTGGTTGATGCCAGTGGCAAAGAGACCTTCAAATGCACTTTGAGAAAGATGTATGATCAAGGAGACATATGCTTTTCTCCATTAGTGTAACAAGTCAAAATATCATTTAATTTATTTCTGAAAATGTTTTTTACTGTAACAGATATAGCTCATCATTTAACTTCATTCACTAAACATTATACACTAGCATTTTATTATAGTTTTAGGAAGAGAAAGGGGAGGCATTTCAGGGGTGATTCACTGACATTCCTGAAAATAGTATCATTGCTTCAGAATTCTTAAAATGTTAAGTATAGGTTTGAATGCAGTACAAGTGGATACTGAAATTTAGGTTTTCTGTTGCTGCTTTAACCATATGTTGTACAGATAAATGCTTACAAAATCCACATAAAGCATTTTGAAATTTCAAAGAAGAGAAAGTATAATTGATGCTACCATTGAACACCAAAGGAAGGCAATGAAAATGGAGTAAAATACCAGTATAAATACTAATATTATACTACTAAGTACTCTATGACTATCTGAGCTATATATAAATTAGGGCCATTTTCACATGCCACAGATTATCTGCATGAGAAAATTCAAGTATCTAGATGTTTTAATTTCTAATCTCTAGATTTTTGGTTTCATTCAGAAGAAAAAAATTATTGTAAGTTCAATATTTTGGTTGTCTTTTTTATATTTTAATGACATAGATACTATGGTATCTTTTTGGTCAGAAACAAGACGTTTGGGGACATAGAGAAGATAACTGACATACTTTAGATTGAAATGGGGGGACTGAGTAGTTATACTGTGAATCTGGAAGATAAAATGGGCGTTTATATACAGTATTACAGAAATGCATAAACATGGTACAGGTGGCATAAACAATTATCAGGTAGCAATGAAGTATTTTTGCAATGCAGTTTACTGTAGGAATAAGAGAGTCTGGAGTTAGATTCAGAAAATTGTATTTATATCATTTTCTTACTTTGAAAATTGAACAAGTCATTAAACATCTCTAAACCTCTATTTACATATTAGGGAATTAGGAATAATATTAGGAATAATAATTCTTACATCACAGGGGTATTATGGATATTAAATTAAGTAATGGGTAGCACTTGGCATAAAATAAATGCTCAATAAATTAGAGCCATTATTCTGTGCAAATTTTGCTATGTTAAGCATTTCTTGTAAATGTAATTGTTAATGTATTTTGTTTCTTTTGACAGTTAATGAGCTACCTATAACTATTAATCAGGTGTTAGCCTGGTAATGTATAAGTATGGTATAGGCTTACCTTCAAAAGAGTGAATGGTCATTAAGCTGTGTAAAGAAACAGATCTGGCTCTGACTTGACAATAAGTTTGTCTCTCTCTTTTCTATCATGCTTTTTGCAGGGTTTTGCAGTTCCACCTTGTAGATGCACCCCATCACCACCTGAAGCCTGTTAGGTATTCCCTCAGGGAGGTGTCGCACAAAAGTGTCACTGTGAATTCCATATCTTCACTTTCCATCTTTGAGGAAGTAACTTTTTCTGTAGCTTAACTTCATTACTCTAAAATAAGTGTAATAACAGCACCAAACTCAAAGTTTTATTTGAGGACTAAATGAATTGATGCATGTGAAAATAACTTAGAAAAGTCCATCATGTAAAAATCTGTTTGTAAATGTTAGCCATCATTCTTAGTGACGGCTAAGCATTTGACTCTTCTCAATTATTGAAAAGTGAATCTGGGAATCTAAAAGAATCATGTTCCTTCCTGAAACCTATGCTCAAGTTCTTATGAAGTGATACTTTATGATTTAGGAATGAATTCGATTCTTATTAATAAACTTAAGCACAAGTTATTTAAAAACTTGTTAGTAACATTATTATCTAAACTTGTCTATGGCTGTACACTCTGACTAGGCTTAGAGTTTTACAAACTTGTTTTCCACCAATTGATTGACCTTATTTTGCCCTCACTACTCTCCAACTGTAAAACAGATGGTGATGTGAATTATAATTTTTTTTTTAAATAAACTGAATATATAGACACACCGTTGCCTATTTTATGTATAGCAAAAGTTGACTGGTAAGATGTAACAATCAAGATACAAAGCTAATATATAACAGGTATAATACCTTATATCTTAAATACAAGGTATTTAGTTTACTTGTTTTTTGAATTGGTGTAATCAAGTCATTTTTAGCTATTTATAATTGCATTACATACGAGTAACTACTTTCTTAATTGGAGAACTGGAATAATTATCCATTTAATCACAGATTAATATACGGTACATTTTAAACTACTTTTGGTTACTTAATAATTACTTTTTTCTCTACACACCACTGCATATTTGATAATTGTATAATATTGTCCTTACTTTGCTAGTATATAAATAGTCCTAAAATTCTAGAGCAATTAAAACAAGGTTTCCTCTCCATCTTGTATGAATATGTTAAGTATGTATTTTTAAAATTAAAGTAGAATTAGTTAAGAAAGGCAAACTGTTTACATGGAAAAATATGCTATATTAAAAAATACATAGTTTTTAAAAGACTTGAAAGCCCAAATGAAACAAAGTGCTTCAACGTATTTAGTCCAAAGTTTGATATAAATTCTTCTAAGTGCGTTAGAGGAAATTATATGACAAACAAAACTTACTTGACATTTTGGTGAAACAATTAGGACACTAGCTTGTTTTTCCTTGGGTAAGCCATAACTGACCATATAGGATTAGAAATAATGGGGATGGGCTCATTTAATTATGCTTTCAGAATCTTAGCCCTGTATTTAATTATTATTTTTATTATCCTTCCTGCTCTTTGCCTCTCACTAAAACAAACTCCATTTCAGAATGTAGAAATCTATTGTAATAGAGCAAATGAAAGTAAGTTTGTTGATCTAGGCTTACGTTAACAAAACATATAACTAACTGGATATCATTTTGAAACGAATACAATACTAACTTCTGGTTATTTCTGTGTTATAAAATTACTGATGATTCTTATTTTACTTTTTTTCTTTTATTGCTTAGTTTCACATTCTACAATGAATAACATATATATTTCTTGTACAACATGGTTAATTTTTCAAACCAAATGATATAAATATATGTTTGTGTTATACCTACGTATTCCAACTTGTATGATGTATTCTAATTACGGTTAAATTGAGATTTCATATATGAGGGAGATTTTAATTAATTAAATTCTACTTTCTCTGTGTAATAATGTCTTCAATTCTCACCAGTATGTGATAACTTTTTTAAGAATTATTATTTAGAATGGACACTGGCAAACAATAATGGTACTAAAATAAAATTTTTGGTTTCAAAAAGGAAAGGCTTTTTTGTGTTACTAAATGTTTTCATTTTCATAAAAATGTTAAAAAATATTGAAAATCAAATCAAATTATTATTTTAATTAAGGTTTGATAAAGTTGTCCACTGTAGATGTAACTTTTAACAAGATTACCACATATTAGCCATCTACCCCATTTAAATATAAATCCAAAATTCACTCAGTGATCATCCACATTGTACATTACTCTATACTCTTTAGGTGTGCTATATGGGAAAACTTAAGTATTTGAAAAATATAGCTTACTAGGAAGGAACTTCAAGTCTTCAGAGACTGGCTATGAGAAGTAGCTCCTAGATTCATCTTACTATTGCAAATTGTGTCTTACATTAAGATATACTTATATCTATCTTGTTACTTTTTAGGTCTCCTCCTCTCAGTCTGGAGGGTACAGGACCCTGGAGAAAGATTTAGATGAAGAGGATCCTGAGGCCCAAAGGACTTGGAGTCTCCTAAGATCACAAAACAACCAATTAAGTCAGTAATGAAAAGATCATGTCTTGCTTTAATAGTTTCTTATATTCATACCTGAAAGGACTCCCTCACCAATGGGTCTGAGTATGGTGCATTCAAGCTGCCCCAAATTAAAAAACTCTGTAATTTGCTGCGAACATCTTTCGGATAAGAGGCACTAGGAGCTAACTTTGGTTCAGTCTCAGAACATTTATTTTGTTTCTACCTCTGTTGCTACTATACCTCTTCCATTAAGCCTTAATGCATCTTACCCCAAATTCTATCTCATTTTCATAATTGTAATTTAGCTTCAAGTAGGAGAATTTGATGATCCATCCATATGAGCAATGTTCTGAGCCAGTGATCTTGCCTGGTTCCCTGTCTCTGGGCATGTAACCATATTCCTTGATAAGCCTCCTCCTCAGTAAGTTCCAGGCACCAGACTTAAATCCTAGCTCCTGGTACAGCTGTGGTTACAACTGGGTAATAAAAGCAGATACTTTCATACAATAGTAACAGTTTTATATATATTTTTAAAGCAAACAAAAAAAAAAATCCAATTTTGAAAAACAGGTTTATTGGAATGATTTCTAATTATGTGTGGTTATTGCATTCTCCCATCCTATCAAATTGATGAAATAAAACTCATATTTTATGGCAAGACAAGAAAAATTTAAACATAAAACTTTTCTTTGCCCATCTGGGCCTCCTCCCTCCCCTTTAGTGTGTTTTATGCATCTGCATCAACCAGACCTCCTTAGGAGATAACATTCCTTCTTACTCTTGTAAGAGGTTGCAATGACCCATCACCCCTACTTGCTTTGTAAGTGCAGATCTGGATTGTGTAAACTATCAATACATCATTTGATATATAACCTTTTGTCTCAAAAACTTATACAACTGTGCTTTGATCTCTAATGGGCAGAACAGTCCTCGGAGCGTTCTGGAAGACTGTCTCCTGGGTTTTAACCCTCAGCTTGGCTCAAATGAAATTTTCCATTTCTTTTTTTGATCAATCGACTATTGATTAATTTTTTCCATCAATATTAAACAGTAATATTATTTTCTCAAATGTTTGTGCACTACCTCGTAAACATGGTTTAATAAACCTTCATAAAGTAAACAAAATACTTCCTTCAGGACCATAGAACCCTGTCTAGTGTGCATGTAATTAGCCAGTGTACTTCCTAAATCCTATTACTTTCTAAGTGAGAATTCATTCTCATTTAGAATCTCTCTCAAAAAAAAAAAAAAAAAACTCTCTCTCTCTCAAAAGAAGAAACAGTGGTATTTCAGGAAAATGTACTTATCTTAAAGATTCTCAAGTCACCCTTAGCTATTTTTATACAGGCCAACATATAGCTCACATTCTAACTTTTATTAAGAGGAAATGATTTTCTTTCCTTTTCATTCTCACATAATTTACTTTGAGTGAGACAGTTATCTTCAGCACATCTGGTTACAAGACAGAACAATGAGATGTTTATAACAAAATAATGTTGCATAATGAAGTACTTCAGGTAGACGAAAAGCGAATCTCCAAAGAGATTAGAGCTGTAATTTGTATTTGGTTCTGAAGATGAACACCTGTAACAGTCATTTTTCCCTATGGTAGCTATCTTTATAAAATTAACAGTGATTTAGATTTAGATTTGAGGGTTAATCCGTATTCCTTTTGAGTGCTAAGGCAGTTTCAAATAAGTAAAAATGCTTTTTCTCTAGGTCAAAAACAAGTACTGTGAGGGTATAAGACTGCTTTTATAAATGAAATGCAAGTGTTTGAAAAGTGACATCCATTTCCTTGGCTAACAAATTTTTCTTTGAACATGTAAATGCCTATAAAGAAAGGAGACAAATGGTGCGTGTTTGTCATTAACATCTTATTGTGTCTTTGTTCAATCAAATGATTTCTTCTGAACACCTAACTAAGATGACGTGGAAGAACACTTGCAAAATATTGTTATTTTTCACAAAAATACTTTTCTTTGAGTTGACACTAAATATATAAATATATACTTATTCCCTCCCTACATTGAAACATATTTGACCTTTGATTACTATGAGAGATAAATATTTAGGCTACTCCTAAATAGTTACTAGGTAAATAAAAATCAGAATTGTACCTGTTGAATTTGATAAATTAAAATAATTCAGTAGAAACAATTCATCATGAAGCTTGCATTGGACCACACAACCCCATACACATCGTGATACACGATCACTGACAAGCAGTACAGCATGGTAGTTAGAAGCACTGGCTCTACAGCCCATCTGCCTGTACTTAAATTGGCTCCATGACCCAATGCATTTGCTTAACTTCTCTGAATCTCAGTTTCCCTATTTCTGAAAGAGGGATTGATATTTAATAGGGCTATGATTGGAATTTAATGCATCAGTACAGGCAAAGTTCTCAGAAGGATGCCCAGCTCATAATTTAGCGGTTATCATTATTACCATCGCAGAAACAGCATACAGGAGAAATGTAGTGAGAAGCTATATTTTTATGGTAACTAAATTAATTTGCAAGTTAGGACAATTGAAACTTAACCTTTAAGGTGCCACAAGGTATTTAAAGTATCCAAGTGTTACGGGTTGAATGTTTGTATCCCCCAAAGTTCATATATTAAAATTCTAACTCCCATTGTATTAGGAGACGGGGCCTTTAGGAGGTGGCTATGTGTCAGAGCCTTCACGAATGGGATCAGTTACCTTATGAAAGAAATCCCAGAGAGCTCTCTGGCCCCTCCCACCAAGCGAAGACACAGCAAGAAGATGTCTGTCTAAGAACCAGGAAGCAGGCCCTCACTAGACACTGAATCTGCTGGAGGCTTGATCTTGAACTTCCCAACCTCCAGAATTGTGAGAAATAAATTTCTGTTTTTTTAAAGGCTGCCAAGACTATGGTATTTTGTTATAGCAGCCTAACAGACTAAGACCTGTTATAATTTGACTATGACCTAAGACTGAATACAAATATATGCTTTACAAAATACTTTATAAACAATACCTGTTTTAATTTTGTTAACTGCTGAGTTATTTTTTATAATAACACATTTTTTACTAAAAGAAACAGGCCTATAAGCAATTAATTATGTAATACAGAATGAAATAACTGTAATACTAGGCAAATAAGCAAAGTGATCACATCATCTTGGAATTTATAATAGACATAGAAATGAATGTATAGTCAGATAAACAATTTAGATTTTAGGACAACTGATCTCAAAAACTTCAAGAAAGAATAGGCTGGATATTCTTAAAGGAGATGGCTCAGGAGAAATGTGATGTGATATTAAAAAGTAAATTCTTATAACACAATTTTAAATAATTCCAAAGCTGAAGAAATATGGCAATATTTTTCAAATTACAGTCAACTTACTGTTTTCATTAAAATGATGTAGACTGTTTCATAAAAATGTGGATTCTAGAACCACACTCAAGTCTGGCTGAGTAATTATCTGGAGCTGAAGTCCAAGCTGATATTTTTTTTAACAGCTTACTAGGTGATATTCATGCATGCTAAACTTGGAAGTAGGGAAAATGTGAAGTACTTTAAGTAATACAGGATGAACTGGTGAGAGGCCAGAAGAAGAATCACTTCTCCCAGCCTTTCCAAACAAATGATCTTCAAAGTCAAAGGATAAACTAAACTTGGTTGAGAAAATATTTGAATATCATAAGTGAGTTATTAAATATTAACTGCTTAATTAAATACAGTCATCCCTCCATATCCTCGGGGGATTGGTTCCAGGACTCCCACAAATAACAAAATCTTCAGATGCTCAAGTTTCTTAGTATGGTCAGCCCTTGGTTTTCCATTCGATTTCCTCAATGTCCACTGGTTCAGTACCTGTGGATTCTGCATACAGAAATTTGAAGTTGAATCTGTGGATATGAAGGGCCTATTTTAAGTTTAAATTTCTTGTCCAGATAAGTTATACTCAAGAAACAAGAAGCAATTTGAAGTTTTAATTCCAGACCTACTATTGGTGATAACTGAAGAATTATGGATCATTTCAAAAACAGTAGAAGAAAGTTGTCTACAGTTTTTCTCTTTTTCTTTCTTTTTCTCCCTCTCTCCCTCCCTCCCTCCCTCTCTTTTTCTTCTTCCCCTAGCCTCTTTCATTCTTTCTTTTCTTTCTCTCTCTTTCCTTCATTTCTCTTCCTTTCTTTCTATTTTGTGGGGAAGCTAG
Organism: Eschrichtius robustus; assembly: GCF_028021215.1. Taxonomy (NCBI): domain Eukaryota; kingdom Metazoa; phylum Chordata; class Mammalia; order Artiodactyla; family Eschrichtiidae; genus Eschrichtius; species Eschrichtius robustus. The sequence goes on along the minus strand of NC_090827.1, from coordinate 17,647,575 downwards.
ATCTCTAAAAATATAGACAAGTGATCTTGGTAACAACCTCAACAAAATTAAACAAAATCAGGTCAGGTTTAGGAAAGAAAGTATTGGTAGTTATGACCCTGTCTCTATTTACTAAGAATAAAAAAGATCCTTTTATTTTGCCTGATTTTTCTCAGGCTTTGACAAAATTATTTAACTGGCATAGTGAGGACCACAGACAACTGTATTTCATCAAGGCTGCTTAAAATGTTTCTTGGTATGTTTTTGTGAGAACTGTCTTAATTGAATTTTAAATAAGAATGATCCAGTATTTTAATTGACTATAACTCATACTTAGGCAGTAGTGAGCTATGGCTGCAAACAGAGATAAACTACTCTAGCCTGTTTTGGTAGAAGTACAGTATCAAGCAAGACAGGTAAAAGTTCTTGGCCATATCTTGATTTCTATGTTTGTTATAGGGGGGACACTTTAATAGGAACATGGCAAAATAATACAAAACAAAACCAAAAAACACCTAGTGTAAGGCCAGAAAAAAAATTGGAAAGAGCTGGTTAATGGTCTAAGAGCTCTGTCACATGAGGGAAAGCAGAAGGAGCTGCGATATTTAGCTTGAAAGGAATAGAAATTGAAAAAGTAGGTTTACCCGTTTCTATGTGTGAAGACTGATCATATGGAAGAATTAGACGGATTCTGTGTCATTCTACAGGATGAAGTTAAGGTGGTGGGTAGAAATACATGGGGAGTGTTCAATTCAAACTAAAGACAGATTGTTTTTAAGACATAACAGCTTTCTAAAAGCACATAAAGAAAAAACATTCTTAGGTTCTGAAGTTTATGCAAAACTAGACAATGATCTGTCAAAAGTGATACAGAGGTAATTTTTTATTGGGTGTAAATTGGGCTTACTGACCTCCTTTAAATTCTAAATTTTCATGATGGTCTCTGTCTAGTTTATCCTGAAGATAGGTGGGACTTGAATCCCAAGTGATATCATCTTAGTCTAAGTTGGTACAATCTTCATGATTTAGGACTTTGTGATAGCTCAAAATTAATAGTGAAATAAGTCTTTAAAAAGTGTAAGTGAGTGAAATTGACTTTTCCTTTAGTGATGTTAGGGTTATGAAATATTAGAAAGGGAATAAGTTTTCTCTCATTAATAATGGATAAAAACACACTTTTCTCTCATGGGACTGATAAGGGTTGAAAATGCCAGCTTAAAAAGAACAGTGTTGTATATTTCATTTAAGTTTTTTTCCCCTAAATTTAAAAGTATAATCTATTTTATTAAATGTAAGTATGCATATAGCTTTGGTATTGCATGTCATGTCAAGCTGTGTTGTGGAAATTGTGCCAGGGTGAAAATATTTTAAATAATTTTTTGAGATATACCAGCTTTTTTAGGTGTAAAATGCTTTGAGATCATGATCTATGTCAAAATGGTTAAAAATAAATAAAGAAAAAAAATAAAAAGCTGCTATAATGCAATAAACTGAGTAGCCTAGTACTTATTAAACAAACGTTTCAGTTATACAATATATGCAAAGGGAATAGTTGCTAAACTCAAAAACAACAACAAAACATTTGCTAGTAGCTCAGTGTTCTTATATTAGTGGTTAATTCACTAACATCATACTCTAATCACTGCATAGAATTGACCAATTACCTGAATGGTCAATTCAGGTAATCAATTACCTGGTTATTTTAGATTAATCTACAGATAACACTTTAGTTTTTCGATGACTTTGGGTTTCACCAAGGAAGTTATTATTTTATGGTTTTTCATTTGAGGAGTCAACATTTGTTCTGTATCTGTTACATTAATTGAATTGAAATAAATATAAAATCAACTATAACGTCACTCTTCCTTATTTAATGAAGAATCATCTAAGGATAAAATACCAGAAGAGATGTCACATTTATTTATAAAAATCACTGAACTGGAAAGTAATGATTTTCTCCATGATTCATAATATTATTTTCAGATTTTTAATGTTATGCTATCAATCGCTTCAGAATCTGAATCATTAGAATTTCCTCAAAAAGGTTTTAGCTTTCTGCCTTTATCAACTTGAAAACAAAGAAGTTTTCAAAGTTTACAGAATTCCTCTTTTAAATTCTTTGAATATAAAGTTGAAAAATAAATTTGACTCAATCTTTTTTTGCTGTTTGTTTTTTTTTAAAACTACACATCACTGAGCCTATATTTGACATTCTAGAGAACCATGCTGTCCATGAACATGCATAGTTAGGAAATAATATTCAGAGGCTATACACAATCAAAATAGGAAGCCATTGAGAAATAATGAAATAGAATACCTGGTCAATTGTAGGCCACTATGCCAGAAACTGCAAGTTACTACTCAATATCCTTTCTCTCCTTCCTCTGTTTCTTTCTCAGGAAGAGATACCTCCCCAACACCATCCCCCATTTTATTCAAGTGGCTCTGTGGCTCAGCTAAAAGATTATATTTACAGCCTCCTTCTCTGCTCATTGAAGCCACTTGTGTTAAGTTATGGCTGATGAGATATAGATGCAAGCTATTGGTGGGGCTCCTGAAAAGGTTTTTTAAATGGAACTTAATTAGCTGGGAGGAACCCTTTGCCCTTTCCTTCCCCTTGTTCTTCTTCCTGCTGAAACATGTATTGATACATGGAATTTGGAGTTCTGGTATCATTTTCTTCCTTTGTGGACAGGGACAGAAGGATGTGAGCAGAAAAACAGAAGCCTGAGTTGTTTAATGATACTATGCAGTCACCTCATCAATTTGGGCATGCCTACTGATGTACTTATTCTTTTGTGAGAAGATAAACGGTAGTTCATTTTAGCTTCTGGAGTCTGGCGTTAGTTATGAGTAACCAAACACAACTCCTAACTGACAGAGACACTCAGTGACATAACATGTTGTTGGATGCAATTTCCATGTCTGTAGCAGTGGCAAAATGATTTGATTTATTTTGCATGAGACTACAATGCAGAAAATCTTTGGGGGAGGGTGTGAGAGTAATAGAATCATTTTGGGTGTGATCTAATAGATGTATCCACATAGAAATATATATTTAAAAATTTGTGATCTAATAACTATTTTTACTCAAGTAAAATATCCACCAGGGTTCAAATTAAAAGCAACTGGGTCAGGGGTAGGTTTCTAGAGTATTTATGAACAGGTTCTTAAATATTTCTGCCAAGAAAATTATGGGAAGGAGAGACTGCCTACTGTAACACATATGACCCTGGATTATTACATAGAAACACAGACTTAGCATTGGAAAACCACCCATTGTACTTCTCAAAACGGTGTCCAACAGATGCTAATGTCCCTAATGGATTCTCTGTCGCTTTTGGCATGAGAATTGATTAGACTTGGATAGTAATAGAAAATATTCTAACAAAAAAAGTGAGGTCATTGGAGAATAACTTTGTCTAATTCAATATTTGGCAAAGCAAAAATACTACGTTGATGCTCAGTTAAAGATAAAATGCTAATAATTTACTAATTTCCACTACTATACTCAATCTCGCCCCTCTTCATCTTTCCTTCAGACAAGAGAAAGAAAATCTACGTAAATAAAACAGATTTTAAAAAACCTACAAAGTCACATTGGTCCCCTTTAATCAGTAATTCTCAAACTTGTAATTTTGACCTTAGATATATATTTGAGCCTTCCCCTTTATTCTTTCCCCAGCTTCTGGGTGTTTAGCCCATAAAAGAAATAACGCTGGAATAGGTCAAATCTGATGTGAGTTGCATTTGATGACAGAGATACCAGGAAATTGTGAGTCATTCACCAGGGTGAACATTGAGCCTTTTCTGTACTGCAAGGGCTCTAAGATGGGTGCTTTCTCCTGGGTGCCAAGAGGGCTGTTATGACTCTATGCAGAAGCTGGAAAATGTGAGAGATAAAGAGAAGCAGGCCATTCTTTTAACTCCTGAGAGACCATAAATAACTGTCAGGAATATCATACAACTTAAGAGTTGAAATCTCATTAATTGTATGTTTTTTTTTAAAAATGGCAGCTTATTTGTCAAAGGAAATCAAATCACAGAACTCCAGTATCTAAACCTGACAACAGCCAATAAAAATGGAGCTCCTCTGGTTAAAATTTGAAGAGAATAAAAAGCCCCACCCTACTCAATCTCCTCCACATCCCCCCAGGCAGACCTTACGGTTCTCCCAGAAAGCTCTGAGTTCCACGTGGTCCTTGGAATTGACAGAACATGATTGGAAGCTTCTTGTCTACTTCACCTCCTTCCATCTCCTTCTATCATTTTACAACTTGGGTGCTAGATGAGGAAATTGAGAGCAGAGAGTTCCAGTAATTTCCCCATGGTTACTGTTAGAGGGAGAAGTAAATCTGACTACTGTCTTTGGTTTGTTTGTTTTTTCATTGTACAACACTGTCTGGAAACAAAGGGAACGATACTTAACATCATTTCAAACTCCTTTTCAAATCATTTCCCATCTGAATATGTTAAACTGCAAAGAGAATGGCATTTGTCACATACTTTTGGATTACTTCATAAACTGAAGAAAATTAACCATGATTAATCATTGAGGGAGTGATTCAGGGACACAGTCTTAGATTGCATGAAAATTCAAAGCAACCACAGACAGTTCAACCAATGAGAATATTATTTATTCATCATCAATAGTGTGCCCAGGATTCTAGAAGATATTAAAGGAGCATAAAACATGGTACTTGACCTTAAGGAACTGACTATTTTGTTAGGCAGACAATGTGTGTGTGCGTGTGTATGTGTGTGCATGTGCATGCGTGTATTTAGAAGATAAGTATCAATTGAGCTGTGTAGGATTTAATAAAAACTTCATTGTAGTTTATGAAAGAGAATACAATCAGGTTCTCTTACTTATCAATTTAGAAAAAGAGAGAGAAAAAGAGAGAGAGAGACAGAGAGTTTCAGGAATTTGGTTTTTGGTCTTTGAAGCTATCAGTGGGTTGATGGATCTACTGCTGTTCGAAGTTTCCTGGCCTGTCAAATTCATGGAAAGCAGAAGTCAAGAATTTTGCAGAGAAAAATGGGCAGCATGGGATAAAACAGATTTTGTATGAAAAGAGAAACAGAAATAGAGAAGGCAGAAATGGAACCGCAAGCTTGGAATGTTCTAACTACTATATTTCCTAAAGTTAGACTCTGTAAAATTGCCTTCAAAATTTTAGATTCATGAGTCATTCTTTAAGCTTGGGTGAAGGGTTTAAGTTGTATTCAATCAAACTTTTCCTGAATAATTCGGAATAAATGGATACAAATTACCTAGTAGAGTGTATAGCACATGAAAGAAAAACATGATATATATCATTATTATGTTGAAATATTATAATTTCTGGTGCCCAAGATTCCACATGGTTAAAGTTATAGAAACAAAAAATGCAAAGCTGCTGCACTTTTCAATACCTTGTGTAAAGGGAAAAACACTGAGTGGAATTTGGGAGCTGGGACCTTTAGTCCCCCCCTTTTTTTTCTTTTTACCAAGTGTCCCGTTGCAAGGTGTCGGTAAGACTAAGTAAGGAAGCCTCAATTTTCTTTTCTGATGACAAGGGAGAAGATGAGTGATTTCAAAGATATCTTCTATCTTTAAACTTATGTAAATCTGGGGTTGAATCAAAGGCCTGGTATAATCTGCAAGTACTTTTGTTATTTGTCCTGTGAAATCATCCATGCATAAATTTATATGACTTCAAAATAAGAACATTTTTCTTTATGTGAGCTTTTTTCGTATTAGCTTTCCAGCCTTGTACTGTATGTGTAAACCTCATTTTGGAGACTTCCAAATAATTATCACTGATTAAGAGACAGGGGGATTTTAGTTTCTAAATCATAACATGTGGTAAGTGTACGCTTGTTTTCCTTGACATTAACAAGATCTTAATTCCATCTGAAAAGCTGATTTAACATAGGTTTAATCTTGTATATGTGTTATTATTGAGAATGGATCTGCCTTTATACTTGGTAGAAAATATGACTGTGTCCTGATGAGAGTGACATTTAAAATTAGTTTCCCAGACTCAGTGTGCCCATTGAAACCTCACAGATGTAAGAGGAGAAAAATGTCAAAGAAGCTCATATACTTGGATTTGTTTCTGCTGCCTGTGCTTTTCTCCTGACACCTGCTTCTTGGCATTGCCTCCAGTGCCTCAAAAGGGAAACATGTTGCAAAATGATATATTAGAGCACTGTATAATATTTTGATACATTTTTTAAAGGGAACAACTTTCTCTTCTCTCATATTGCTGACCTCTCCACTCCTGTATTCATCTTCCTCCCTGCTCTTGATTCCTCAGGACACTGTAGTGTTTCCCTGGGGGACAAAAGCAAAAAGAAACTCTTGGTGCTTTAACAGGTTTAGATATTACAGAGAATTCCCATTTCTCACAATGCCCCTTACAATATCAGTTCAAGGACTCACTGTTGCAAAGACTGATGTATGTATATTAAGCAAAAACAACAAGGAAAAACAAGAAGCTGACGTCTCTTCTATATGTCACAATGTTTTAAAAATTGCCCATCACTTGGTAACCATGTCTTCCTCTCTAAGGCCAAAACTTCAGAGGTTCATCTTTTAGTATAAGTCTATGACAACTGACCTCTATGGTGTTAGTGGTTGGAATTGGTACAGCCTGTAAAATCACATAACGTAAGGGAAAAATCTGACCCTGAAATAAAAGGATATTTTATTTGTTAAGACAACTTTTGTTTGGAAGAAACAAATTCAAAATGAAACAAATTGATTTAATCTGGCAAAATTCTGGTTCATCTTGTATTCATGTATTGCTCAGTGATGGTTTCATGCTTCCCTTCTTATTCCCCATTGTGATGGTTAATTTTAGGTGTCAACTTGACTGGGCTAAGGGATGCCCAGATAGCTGATCAGAATTATTTTTGGGTGTGTCTGTGAAGATGTTTCTGGAAGAGATTCGCATTCAAATGAGTACACTGAGTAAAGAAGATCCACCCTCAACAAAGTCCAATCCCTTGAGGGCTCAAATGCAACAAAAAGGTGGAGGAAGCGTAAATTCTCTCTCTCTCTCTCTTCTTGAGCTGACATCTTCTCCTGCCCTCTCTCTCAGACCTTCAGACTCTGGAACTTGTATCAGCGCCTTTTCCCCCAACACCCTCCACCTGTATTTCTCAGGCCTTCAGATTTCAGCTGAATTATACCACTGGCTTCCCTGGTTCTCCAGCTCACAGACAGCAGATAGTTGAATTTCTCAGCCTCCATAACTACAGGAGCCATTCCTGTGATAAATCTCCTTTTACATATATCCATATATATCCTATTGGTTCTGTTTCTCTGGAGAACCCTGACTGATACGTCCATCATTCTCCTCTTTTCTGAGTGTTAGATATAAAATCCCCATATATTTATCTATTTTCAGTGACACTGCTCTCAAAAAAACTTTGTTAGATTTCTGTGAGATATTAATCTCATCCAAACTTCAGCAAAAAATACAACACTAAAACTCCTAGGATACCTTATCTTTCTCTTCAATAAAATTTTATTAATGTTCTAGGTCCAGTTTAGTAAAAACAAAGGTGCTCTTTCCAGAAGTTCAATTTTCCAGCATCCTAACAATTGTGATTTAACCAGGTAGCCTGAAACTGTTGATTTTAATATAAGTTTCTGAACTAAATGCCTTGGGTAACAAAAATCAGAGGAATAATATGGTAGTGACATGGTCCCTTAACAAAGCAGTAGCACTCAACATGAGAAGACTCCAGTCTGGCCATAGAAACTGAAGAAAAATTGTCATTGTTACAGTTGTGAAACAGGAGGAGACAGGGGGTTGAAAGTTAAATGAGGTTTTTCCTTCTAGAACTGAAAAGCAAGTCAATCCAAATGACAAATTGAATGGACTTTCTTACAAAATTGTGGGTTCCCCATCACCGTAAGTATTCAGACAAGAGATGGACACAAATCTGGGGGAATCCCACAATAGGTGGGAATTGTACCAGGTGAACTGTAAGCCCCTTCTAATGCTGAGATTCCATTGTTCTAAGAACCATACGGTGAGGGCATTAAGAACAGGACTGGGAAAAAGAGACACTGTTAATCCCCCAGTTATCCTCCAAAGTTCCCTCTACTTGCTGGTTCCCTGGAAAGGCAGCCTCTCTTTATAACAGAGATGCTAAATTTAACTGGTATGCCTAACCTCATTTATAATCTCCTAGCCTATTTCCCAAGTTCTTTTTCTATACTATTACAGGCATCATTTAAAAACCATTAATAATTGTGTCCATTAACTACGTTTTCAAATGTTCTGAGACATAGTCTCAGAGTGAGGCATGTGAAGTGGCTGGAGCCTGGAATGGAGAAGAATATGAATTGCATTTAGTTTGTGGCAGAAGGGAAGAGCATAGGAGACTATTCCCCAATTCACTTGATTTTTACCTGATGATTTACAAGGTATGTAAATTAGGAGACAACCACAGAAGGTACATTTAATGACATCTTAATGCATCACGGAATTTACGACAAGGCAGGAATAGCTTGTGCACTCAACCATTGGAAGCAGATGTTGCAATAATTCTACTTAATACTTAGGAGCAAAGTAAAGCATATTGTTTTTTGTACAAATGTTTATGAAACATTAATAAGAATAATATGCACCATTCAATGCTGAACATATAATCTGAAATCCTTTCCTATAAATATTTATAAAGGAGACATTTTGGTTTTCAATGTAAACTGATTTTAAGCCCAGATTCTGAGATGCTGCATGTGTTTTTTTTTCCTCTGGGTGTATATTTAACTAGAGTAAGACTAACTGACTCACAGGGCAGCAGCACTTTTTACTGTACCTACTTAGTGAGAGCCTAAAGAGATTGCTTTGAATTAATTCATGAAATATACTCTCTACTACAATAGCTCAGCTAGTGGCTTGGAAATGGAACTTTTACCGTTGTATTAGTAACTACTCACTGTGTTGCAAGGAATTAATGAGCTTCATTAAGTTCAAGGAAGTACACAGTTTCTAAATTATGTGGTAATATTTGATATGTATAATATAAATAATTTAAAAAATGCCTTTTCCATCAATGCCTCAAATGTTGGCTTGGTTATTCGCAATGACCAATTAGAGGTATTAAAGGAGCTAGGGTATATTTGATAGAAAAGTCTACATTACAATATTATAGTAAATTTGATTTACTGTTCAAAATGCTGTAGTTCTTTATTGCTAACTACGGTTGCAAGGCTCTTAATCACATTATTTTCTTTCTGACAGTATCTTTTCTATTTGCAGTTGTATTGTTTCTTCTAGTGACTTTTACTAGCCAATGTCAGGTTTTATTTTGTTTCTCCCCCTCCCCTTAATAGGGGAACCATTTTAGAGAAATAGAGTATCTGTTATTTTCTTCTAGTTAAAACAATCCTAACTGCTAATTGCTCTTCAACACTGCAGTATTGTCCATCCTTAGCTGCTCAAGTTTAGTTGAAAATGTCAAGATTATGAAGTGAATCATTTTCATAACTTTTTTTGTGTAAGTATATAAATATGGAGTAAGTTTAACATGCCAAATTTAGCATTCTCAAGCAATACGGTGAAATTGAAAAGCGTCAGGTGAAACGTGAGCCTTGGGAAAAGTGGAAAGGACTTTATGGTGTAAAGAATATCCCACAGCAACAAAGCAGACAAAGAACAGCTTGAAGGTGGTTAGGAGCTATGCATAGGAGTGATTTTTAAAGTAATGCTGAATTTGTCTCATCAATTTCACTTAAATCTGCCTAATCCTTTTGAACACAATATGATCGGTAATTTAAACCAGTCTTGAGACATTTGATCACAGCATGATGACATCAGCACTCTCTAATCCACTGGCTCGTGTCTTATCATTTAAAGATGTTAGGATTTGTAACATCTTCTCTGACCTTTGTGTTTGTACTGGATGTACAAATCCAAAGAAATCAAGTATTATAAAACTATGCTGCATCTTAGGATATTTAAAAAGCTATTTTTGACTCACCCTTGTCCTACTGACTACCAAAATTGAGACACTGTAAAAAAGATTTGGTGAAAATTTTCTTCCTTTCTATCGCCATGTATCTACTGTGTTATGAATTTCTTCAACTTATTGAAAGTTTTTAACAAATTTTATATCAATTGTGTCTAGAATACCTTTGTGAAGTAAATTTTAACACTAAAGTAAATGTTTGTAAGAATATAGTACTAAAAATAATCTCATCATGGGCACTTAAGCAGATATTTGTTCTAATTGGAATAAATTAAAGTGAATTTACATTAGAAAATAACAATGGTTATTTTAAAGCACCAATTGATATTGTAAAATAAAGGCTTCACAAATGTTTAAGTTTTATCCATTTCACATACCTTGTCTTGCAGTGGGAAAAGAAAATGGTAAATAGTGAATATATTCCGCAGCCCATTTTAAAGTAGCTAGAGACAGAGATTATGATTTAAATAAGCTTTAGAGTAAAGCTAGGATAGCAGTATTCCTGAGCCCAACTGTGGTCCAGGTTTACCTAATGAAGTTGTAAACGTCTTTCTTTTAAGGTTATACTGTTAATTCCCTCATTAGACTCCATGTTCACAACATTACCAGGAAGCTGGGTCTGGTTTATTGCCAGGCTCAAACCCCATGCCAGCCCCTGCTTATTCACATATACTAGATCATGGGACTCCAGTAGTCACTAAACTACTATTCTTCCTTTCTCTACTACCTTCGTCACCATTTGTGACCTGAGGTGAGAGAACTTCTTGTCCTCTAGCTATTATCCCCAACCTTTCCTGAGAATGTCCTCTCTCTGCTGTTACTACTTGGATACTGGAAGAGACCAGGATGGCAACAGTAGCAGTGGGAGGGAAACATGCAATTTTATATATTCTATTGCATTTAATGTTATTGTAACATAACCCTATTTGGGGAGATCAGAGAAAAGGCTTAGGGTGGTTAAATACTTTGCCTCAAATCACACAACTGTCAAGTGATATAGCTGGTGTTTCTGGACCAGTTTCTGATTTCAAAACCCCCTTTTCCCCTACTGGATCACAGTGCTGGCAGCAAGAATGACCAGCGACTATGTGCTCTTACATGAAAATGGACCTCTGATACTTTCCCAAGGCCGTTATCTACCATGACTTCGGGTTCCATCTAAGATGGGTCAAAGATTATCAGGGCATTATAGCACTGAATTTACTAATAAATTATGAAATAAGGCTGACATCTTCAATTAGTCTTGGAAGTGAACTATTTAATAAAAACTCTGAATCTTTTTCAAAGGTAGTTTTAAATGGTTATTTTTGAAGTATGAATCCCAACAATCAGAGTTCTGTGGGCAAAAGTTCTTAACCAATTACTTCTCTGAGAGTTTATTTTCTCTGAAAACTTACCTTTATTCTTGACATTAGGCATGTGAATAGAAGTTTGAAAGACAGAATAAGCCAGAGGAAATAAAGGAATAAATGATTCTAGGAAAAGGCTTGAGGAAATGTCAAACTCAGGTTATAGATTGTTGGGACTGCAATTTATGTAACTTATTTTCCTGGATATATCCTTTGACACACTTTCATAAATATTTTCTTTGTCTCTCCAAATGAAGTTCAAACTCCTGAAGCTTGGAGGGCAGATAAAGTGCTTTATTAACATTATATCCCCAGTGTCTCACATTTATTTGCTGCTTAATAAATATTTACTGAATAAGTGAATATAAATAAAAGAGTAAACTTTGTCTTATATATTGTATGTTATACATTTTTTGCTTGACTATGAACTGTCAGTTGTCTTTGAATCATGAGAATAAGGACCAATAATAAAATCTATGCAGCAAAGATATATTAATCAGAACAAAATCCTTTAAAATATGTGGGTCAGTTGGCATGTATATGTGCAAGAATAATGTGAGTTACAAATATGTATGTATGCTTATTGTTAGTAGTCTTACCTCCTACATAGTGGGTTTTCAAATGTACATTTTTTTGTAACTCATTTGATTGAACAACATTCACATTATGCTTTTACTATCAGCTATAATGTACAGGTATTCTAGAACTAACTCTGTACTTTAAGAACTTGAGAAGAAAGCTCCCAGATGCTATTTCATCATAATAATGGCTGATAAAGGTGACAAAATGGTAAGAAGGTGCCAGAAACCCTGGGCTTTGGTATTGCTGATGGTGACAGAAGAAGTAAGGCCATTACCCTGGAGCAGAGGTTGGAAGCCTCAGGTGCTGAGATGCTTAAATTTTATTATCTACTTGTATCACAGTTAAACAACTTAAATTATTGAAATTCTAACCACTAACTACTGTTTTATATTGAAACGACACCTTTAAAATTTTCCATAAACAGTATTTATTAAAAATGCATTATACTTTTAAAATCAACCAGCCTAGGGACTTCTGATTCTGGACCAAAATAGAGTAAATTCACTTCTCCTTATTGCTCCTGATAAGTACAGTTAAAAACTTTGGAGATTATACATATAAAAAGCATAAGAAAACTCTGGAAGGTGGAGAGAAGAAGGCAGAACAACTAGGGATCTTGGGGGCCAAGGAACGACTCAGTATGTGTGTGTGTGTGTGTGTGTGTATATATATATATATATGTGTGTGTGTGTGTGTGTGTGTGTATGTGTATATATATATATATCCAGGGCAGATTGCGTCTGGATGTGGACCCCGAAAGAGAGAATGTATCAAGAGACTTGGGCATACCTGAATTCTGCTTTCTGGAATGCCAAGTTCTCGGGCCAGTCGTTTTCTAGTTGTTATCCCAGGGTAGCGGTTCTGTTGAAAGAGTGTTTGCAGGACATCCTTCTGACTCAGCTTCAGAACAAGCCTCCTTCTTTGTGATCCTCTTGAGAGTGGGCCTGTGGAAGAGAAAAGGGGGCGAAGTCTCAGCGGGGAATCCATGGAGGTACAAAACAATGGTGCCGGCCCAGTGGTTATCCTTGTGCCGTGTGGAAAGCCTCTAAGTCAGGGGACAACTCTGCATTTGGAACTGACTTCGGTACACCGAGAGCCATGCTGAATGGGACCCTGGTGGTCCTGGGCCCCCTACCCTCATGGTGCAGTGCACGCCTCATGGGGAACCTAGTTTTCCACTCCCACACCAGGCTGCGCACCCCCTTCCCTTCTGACACAGTGTCAGAGGAGGCCTGATTAAACAGAAGATTTAAATAAGACACAGAGTCTAACAATATAATACCCAAAATGTCCAGGACACAATCAAAACTCACTTGTCACACTAAGAACCATGATAATATCAGCTTGAATGAAAAAAGGCCATCACAGATGCTAACACTGAGATAACACAAATGCTGGAGTTATCTGACAAAGATTTTAAAGCAGCCATCAGAAAAACACTTCAAAGAAAAATTATGAGCGTGTTGTAAATACATTAAAAAATAAAAAGTAGTAAACAAATGGAAACTTTAGAACAAGAAATAAGATGAAAAAAAGAAACCCTCAGGGAATGCGCTCAATAACATAATGTAAAGGGCAGAGGAAGAATCAGTGAACTTGAAGATAGATCAATACAAATTTCTTAGTATGAACAAGACAGAAAGAATGGGCTGAAGAACAAAATAAACAACCTCTGAGATTACGTAGGACTGTAAGAAAAGATCTGACATTCATGTTATTGGTTTCCCAGAAAGAGACTAGAAAAAGAGTATGGCTGAAAAATTATATATAAACCTAAAAGAAGTCATGTCAAAACAACTCATTATTAAATTTCTGAAAACTAAAGACAGAAAAAATCTTCAAAGAAGCACAAGAGAAATAACACATTACATATAGTAGAAAAAACAATTAGAATGCTCTAGAATTTTATATTCAATTAAATATCCTTCAGGAATGATGGGGAAATCAAAATATTCCCAAGAGCACCAAAACTATGAGAATTTGTCACCAGCACATCTGCCCTAAAAGAATGGCTAAAAGGAGTTCTTGAATCAGACTGGGTACAATTTAAAAAATAAAAATGAAAACAGCAAATCTTGGAACATGAAGAAAGAAAGAAAAACTGAAAAAAAAAATATGGGCAAATACCATACACTTTCCTTCTCCTGATGGGTTTCTAAATTGTGTTTGTTGGTTAAAGCAACAATTATGCCATTTTTTGGTGTGGTTTTCTATGTAAAGGAAATACTTAAGACAGCGCTATTATAAACTGAAAAGGGTAAAGGGATTTAAAGGAAGGTAAGGTTTCTTTCTGGTGATGAAACTGTTCTATATATTGATTTTGGTGGTTGTTATACAAATATACACATGTGACAAAATGGCATAAAACTATATGCATACATTATACCAATCTTAATTTCCTGATTTTGATACTGTACTATAGTTATGTAAAATGTTACTGTTAGGGAAAAGGGTGAAGGGTACATGAGATGTCTCTGTACTATTTTTGCAATATCCTGTAACTCTAAAGTTATTACCAAAAGAAACTTAAAAAAGAAAGACAGGGTATGCATGTATTTTGATACATATATTTATTATATGCATTTGTCTTTGAAAAATAAATACATTCCATATACTATACACAAAGACCTGTTCAGGACTGGTCACTCACTCTGGCTAACATCCAAACTTGGTCCTGATCCAGTACTGGATCTCTAAAGATCAAAGCCTGGATATATGATACAGGATATATTTAGCATCATCAAACCTGATCTTTTAAAACATAAGGTGTCAGGATGAAATGCAATGATCAAGTAAAATTTCAAAATGAATGTAATAATTTCCAAGCCAGTATTTAATCAAGCAAACTATCACTGTCACTTCACACAAAGTATTAATTCAGTTAACATTACTATTTTATACATAGTATCAATGTGTTACAGAAATATCTACAGAAATATCTATTATAAGAATTCTTCCTAATAGTTTTCTAATACCTACAATATGCCATGTACATTAAATATACCATCTTATTAAACTTCACAACAGTCCTCCAATGTGGATATTATTTTGTCTGTCTTTTATTCAGAGATAAAGATAAAGCTTAAAATATTTAAATAACATACCCAGAATTATCTATCTAGTTAGTGGTCAAAGGCAATATTTACGTTTGTATCAGGCAGTCTACAATGAGGAAAATAGAAACCATACTAGGTATTTCAAACAGAAAAGAATTTAACACAGGAAATTCATTATGCATGTTTTTGAAAATAGAAAAAGCAAAAATTGGAATGTGTATTAATGCAGAAATTAGAAATTGTGAGAAGTAGCTATCACCTACCTGAAGGGGGGAGGAACACAAGGGAAGAAGTGTTAGTACCAGACCTTGGAGCACAGAGGAAAGGACCCTACCTTTGGTATGTTCCAGAAGCAATGCCAGAATAAGAAAAAAAAAGCTAGAGTGAGAGTGAATGTGAGAGAGTGTGAAAGCAAGAGGAAGGAGCGGGAGACAGAGAGAGACAGAGAGAAAGACACAGAGAGAGGACTATGCTTGTTTCTCATCTCCCAGTAGTGCCTCCTATTGATCACACCCAGCGAGAAGCCAACTGGAAAAATACTCTGGGAAACAGTGTGCAGACCTTCAGTGTAGATGGGGTGCGGGGATAAAAAGAAGGGTTGAGACAGTAACAAAAAATTGGTATAGACTGATTTATTTTTAGAGTTATATTTATACTGGAATATGCTGCCTTCAAACCAGGAACTATGCACAAATATCTAAAATTTGAAATCTAAAGCCCAAATCTGTTCCCTACATTTTCTAAGAGTTTTAAAACTATGTAATATATAATTTAGTCTTTTTTCTTACTTTTCCACCAGCCTTCCAGAGATGGAAAGGTATGCAATTTCTCTTTTATATTTAACCAGTTGTGTAAAAATCTTTAACTTTAAGAAATAATTCTAAACTTTGACATGATCCAAGACAAAAAATGCTGACCTGCTTTACTTTCTTTTCATAGATCCCTGGTTAGCATTGAAGGTGATAATAAGGCCAAGGTCTCAGGTATATTTCCTTAATGGGCCAGTTAGCGTCACTTATCTCATGCCCACAGATGATTTTTACTAAGGTTTGTTAGACTTGTGAACAGATGCCGTTGTTCACCTGAAACACCCTGGGGGTTGATGGGTCATTGCAAAACTCACTTGGTAGTATTGGTAGAAGCTGTTGGGCATGAAGATTAGTAAACATTTAAACATCAAGGAAGTACACTTCTCTGCAGTGTATTGGCATTCAAAGAGAAAGAAATAATTCTAGTTATCTTCTGAGGGAGAAAACGTCTTTTTAAAAGCTGACTCTCAGAGATGTCAATGAGGTTGACCCAATGGACTCTTGTCCCCTTCTTTCTATTTATGTTGTTGTCTTTGGGGCCAACATTGATTGAATAAAAGTAAAATAGTTTTGTATTTGCTGGGTTTCTTCTGTAAAAAGTCAATGTTGTCAGGATATAGTTTGGATTTTGAGATAATTCTATATGAAATGAGTAAGGTGTAATACAGAAGAACATGTTAGATTTTATACCTGGGAAGTGCACTCTAATTATTTATATAAATCACTAAGAAGCAGAAATTAAATGGACAAAAATGCATTTGCATCTTCAATGACATAAAGGAGAGAAGGATGAGAAGTTCATTTTAGTACCATAACACTAGAAGTCTTATTAATAATGCTAGATGTATGATATGTAATAAATGAAGATAATTTGATAGAAGAAAAAGCTTTTCTCTGACTTCTGCTTTTATTTTTTATTTCTTTTTTCCCAGCTAATTTTTTAATGAGGTATATTTAACATGTTACTTTTGTTTCAGATGTACAACAATATACAATATTTACAATGATTCAATATTTGCATACAGTGTGGAAGGACCACCACAATAAGTCTAGTTAACATCCATCACTATACATAGAATTTTTTCTTGAGGTGAGCACTTTTAAGATCTACTCTTTTAAAAATTTTCAAATATACAATACATCATTATTAACATAATTGCCGTGCTGTACATTATATCCCCATGACTTATTTATTTTATAACTAGAAGTTTGTGCCTTTTGACTCCCTTCACCCATTTCCGTACTCCCCATACCCCACCTCTGGAAACCACCAATCTGTACTCTGTATTTATGAGCTTTTTTTTTTTTTTAATGATTCCACATATAACTGAGAACATATGGTATTTGTCTTTCCTTGTCTGACTTATTTCACTTAGCATAATGTCCTCAAGGTCCAACCATGTTGTCACATTTGGCAAGATGTCATCCTTTTTTATGGCTGAATAATAAATAATAGTCAATTACACATATATACCACACTTTCTTAATCCATTCATTCATTGATGGACAGTTAGGTTGTTTCCATTCTGATTTCTGCTTTTAAAACTATGTTGCTCATGCTGGTCATGATGGCAACATGTAATGGGGGATTTAATTCTAATTATGTCTTTCTGGACAGACTTTGATCTTGTAAATATGATTAATTAAGAGAACTTGAGCAACATCTGATCAGCAACTTGGAGTAGGTGAGTGGTTTCCAAATAGACAGTATCAATCAGTGTAATGGCTTAGTAGATCTGGAACAGATCTACTACATTTTGAAAATGAAATTGAATAAAATAGGATAGAATAAGATAGGATAGGATAGGATAGAACAGAATAGGATATGATAGGATGGAATGGAATAGAATAATATAGAATCAGAATAGATTAGGAGGTGAATAATATTTGGTGAAATGCTTACTTTGGTTGTGTATATATCTGTGTGTGTGTGTGCATGTGTGTGTGTATGTGTGTGTGTTCTGGGACATGATATGAAATGTGCTGCTCACTATAAGTTGTGGACAAAAATATTTGAAGTTGGAAAATACAGTGAAAGAGATCTAACTGAAACAATTCTGTACTTCCTTGTTGCTTCTATTAGTCAAACCACTCTGGCTAATTGTCTTCCTCTGTTAGATTAAGGTAAAAGCGGAATGAACTTGATGACTTAAAATGCTAATTCTTCATAAAAACATCAATTTTGACTTGGCCAATTCATTCTGTCCTCATTTTACTATAGATAAAAGTAAGAATTTGAACGTGTTTCAAAAAACAATATTTTCCATCACCTTGTAGGATTACTGCCACTCCAAACCACATAGATTATCTCATAGGTCTGAAACTTCTTTTACGTGGTGGTTAGTTTTTAGACTGTCTTTATATCTGATTGTACAGTGTATTCATTACTGGCTATTTAGGATGTGGTAGGGATGGCAGGGGCAGTTGTGATTCTAGAAAGCAGAAGACTGAATAATACTGACATAGTTTGTGAGCTGTCAGGTTTTGCCAACTTGATTGTGGTAAGCAGACTTGAAAATGGTCCCCAAATACTTCCCACTTCCTAGTGTTCATAGCCTTATTAGTCCTGTCTCCTTTAGTAATTGATTCTCACTAATAGAATACAGCAACATTGAGGGATGCTACATTATATTACAAAAGATTGTGACTTCTCTATTACTGGCAGATTCTCAGTATTGCCTTCTCAGCTTGCACAGTTTGATGAAGAAAGCTGCCATATGGGAGAGGTCCACATGGAATGGCCTCCAGCCAACAGCCAGCAGGGAACTGAGGCCCTTGTCTCTCCAGGAACCATTCTACAGGAACTAAATGCTGCCAAAAGCTAAATGCTCAGAAGCAGATCCTTCTCCAGTTGAACCTTCAGATGATACCCCCCCTCTCTTGTCAGCAACTTGATTGTGGCCTTTTGAGAGATTCTTAAGGAGAGGACCCATTTATGCCATATCTAAATTCTTGACCCATAGAAATTGTTAATTTTAGGGTTAATTTGATATACACAGCCATGAGAATTAATGCATTGACATATACTCTGATTCTCAAACATGGGTCATTTGGCACTGGCTGGAAATACTTTTGGTTTTCACGACTTTACGGGTGCTACTGGAATCTCGGAGGTAGAGGCTGAAGATGCTCCTAAACGTTCTATAATGCACAGGACAGCCTCCTAACAACAAAGGATTTTCTGACCCAAAATGTCAATAGTGCTGGAGTTGAAAAACCTTGGTCTAAAGAAGATTACAGAACCTTTAGACAGTAGATTTTAGATCTCATTTTCCACAAACTATCTCTAACTACTACCCAAAGGGAAATTACTTTTAAGTACATTCTGAGAATCTTGTTGTAAAATCAATGCAATTTCATTCATTTTTGAAAGATCACAGCATCTTTTTCTTTAGGAATGTCCCAGAAATCAAAGTATGAAACATGTCTCCATTAAAATACTTTGTTTATTAACCCTAGAGCTATGTCCATTCTGAAATATATAGGCAAGCTAGAAGCTGATAATAAAGCATCTAAAAGAGGTAGAGAAATTTTACATCATATTAATCTCATTATGGTAATACCTGAGCAGCCAAATTTATCTTTCTCTATATTTGGTAAGTTTGCTCCCCCTCAGGCTAAGGCTCATTATGCCCAGTTATATCTTACACTGAAATGGTTGACATACAACGAAAGGAGATCCTAAAATCCCGGTGGGTGTGCCTGTAACTTTTCACACTCTAAAGCGCTTCATGAATAAATCAGTGAAGTTGTCACAGAGAAGAAGCATACATTTTTCCACAAATGGAACTGCAAGCAACCTGTGCACATTGTGAATAGCCAGTAAGCTTCATTTATGACCCGTCCTGTCAGAGAAACAGCATAATTTGTATTGCTGTTGACATATTGACAAACAATTGACATATTTCCAGTACATAAAAACAACCTGAATGGTAAGGAAATAAATACTGATATTACTGTGTTTCTGCCTTATTCAGAGCAATAATATAATTCCTTTTTTTTTTTAAGGAAACGAGACAACCAATAGTCCATTGAAGAAATAGCTCCTCACACTAAGTTCAAGAATTGTCTTACTAAAATTTGCCTTAAGTACACTGTACTACATAGCCATGCTCCATCACCATCAAATAAGCTACATAACCCTTTAGTTTGACTGCATATATAAGCACTTCACTTTTGCCAGCATAGATCAGGGAATACTGGTTAAGGATACATCTGCCAGGGTCTGTTACCCTTCAAGCATACTCCTGTCCTAAATTTATTACCTAGGCTAAAGACAGCTGAAAGGCTGATTCAAGCCCACATTGTGGTTTTGCTTTGACCATGATCATGAGAAATTGTGATTGATCAGCACAGACTTGAAAAGAGGTTGAAGTGCACAACATGCAAAGTGAAAGATACTGGCTCAAGATCACCCCTTCTGTTCACTATTCAAAAATTCCAGTGGTTCCTTATCCTCTACAAAAAGTTTAGTCTCTGTCTGGCATTTAATGATTTCCCTCCACCTACTTTTTAAAAAATTTGTTTCTTAGTACTTCCCATCTTGAAGTCTTTACTTCAATCAAATTCAATCAGACTCTTTTCTCCTTCTTATGTCTGTGTCACAGGTTATGGGGTTCCCTCCATCTGAACTAACCTTTTCTCTTCCTGCACAAATTGTAACCATCCTCAAAATTCTAGTTAATGTCTTACTCCTTCAAAGATGTCTTCTTAGATCTACAGCAAGAAGATAGTTCTTTCCCTCCTCTAAAATCATAAAATGCAGTTTATCTGTGTGTTCAGTTCCTATTTTGCATTTAATTGCATGTCTGAATTACCTTTGCATTTCTCCAATGCACAAGGTCTGCTGTATTAAATACACATGTAATCACCTGACCTAGATCTTAATGAAATGCAAAGTGCTTACTTAAATTTGCAAATTCAAATTTTTATTGCCCAATCATTAAGTCTATATTTCTCGTTTGACTAGTTTGACATGTCTATTCCTGAACGTATCATTCACTTTACAGAAAAAGAATACAAAACTGACAAAGAACAGTATTTACATGGTAATTAACTAATTAATAGGGATCTGTAAAAAGCCTCTCAATATCTTGTATCAGTCTTTAGTCTGGCACTATCAAATAAACATACTGATCTTCCTTATTTCTTTCCTTGGTAATGAAAGATAATCTAATTCATCTCAAAGATATGTTTGAAAGTCTAAACTGTTGACTTGCACTGGAATGAAGCTTTCTTTTCTAGCACAGGAAAGGCAATGTGGTTAGTGTACAATTGCTATAATGTGGCGAAAATACAATTGAATTTAATTAAGCAGGTTTAATGACTAAAATGTTAACAGAGTTCTAGTTTATAATATCCAGCCTTAATGTGTGTTTTGTCTGATGAATTCATAGTGCCTCCCCCAACATTCATTTGGCTTGACTCTCCTGCCTGTCACAGAAGGAAGCTGAATGGCTCAGAGAGAAAAATAAACAATTCTCCTTCTTGTATACCATGTTTATTTATGGCATATTTGAGTTATAATAAAAGAGAACAGTTAGGCAAACTAGCATCTATCCTGAAGAGTAAGACACGAAGAAGCTAAAAGTGAAAATAAAAGGAAAAGAATATAAACACAGATCAGATAATTATACTTCCTCATTAACTCTCACTGCAATCTTGTAAATGAAACTATTCTTCCATGTTTAGAAGACTAAATGTATCCCATTACCAGAATTTACCTGCTAATAAAATAAAATTTTAATTCTATTGTCTTGCCATCATATCCTAATGGGACCAGGCAACTAATACTTGCTAAAGGCATCAAAATTATCTTCTAAGAATAAGTACAAAGTCATGAAGCTTTATAACTGCAATGCCAAGGATTTTGTGTGTACTTGTTTTGTGAATTTGTCTTTTACTATGAGTTTAAATATGTGATTCTCTAAAGGTAATTTTACAATAAGTTTCCTTTTGTCTTCAGGAGAAAAATTTAATAAGGATGATAAAAAAGAATTTATTTTTTTTCCTTTTGGAGAATAGGAGCTTTTGAAAAACATAGTCCTTCACTGAATGAGTAGCTCCTATTTAAATAAAATACATTGCAGTTCTATTTTCTTTTTTAAGTAGTAAATGCATACAATGCTTAAAAAAGGGAGATTTGGTTCCTGGGAAGCAGTTAGATGATAATGATGTCGGGAAAGAAGCCTGGAAGAAAGGAGTCCAGACAAAGTGTTAAAGAGGGAACATGGCACAGTGCAGCACTTTCCAAACAGTGGTTCTCCTACCACCTGTACTACAGTAAACAGGAATGCTTAATAAATATTTAAATTCCTGGCCCACTCAAAACACACTGGGTCAAAATATTTCAGCGCTGGACAAAAGCATCTGGATAGACATCTTTGGTGATTCTGAAGCACATTAAAAATTTAGAACTATTGCCAATGAGAGCACATTTTAAATTTTTTATGAGTATAATAATAACTGTTTTAAAAAAGCATCAGGACACTCATCTTTAGTACTTTCTCCATCTCTTCTTACCTTTTAAATTTAGCATTTCTATTTCATGTTTCTCTGCAGACTGTGTCTGCTATTCATACAGTCTACCAGGTGGAAGATGATCACATCATAAAGCCCATATCTTTACCTCCTTGTTCAAGAAGGCAGCCAAGTCTGAGACTATATTCATTTGGCCTCAGTTCCAAATTTCTAGAGAAGGGATTCTCATTGGCTCAGCTTGAACTAAGTGTCCACCCTCTGCCCAATAAGCTATGGCCAAACAAGACAGGACCATGATATAAAACATGGTAACAGAGTCCCTACCCTAACTACCTATGAATTCAATTACAAAAATATACTGTTTGACAAATACAGGACACTTAAAACAGAGAGCAATTAGGAGTGAGGGAGAGAAATTCCCAAAGATAAACAAATCATTGTATTCTGGGCAGATAACTTAAAACCTGTCAGCCAAAGGTAGCAAAATAGTGGTAAAGAATCTAAGTGTCCAACACGATGGCTTGGTTAAAGGATAAGACACATCTTTGAAATAGTAGAGTAAAAACCCATTCTTAGGAGAATGTAAAGAATGAAGGAAAACAGTTCAAGAATATTTTTATGCTAAAAATACATACAAATTTTTAAATGCCTTAATATGACCCTATTTAAAAATAAACACAAAACCAGGAAAGACATAAGGAGATATGCTAAAGTTGCATAGTGAATGTCCCTGGATTTCTTCTTTTTAAATATTTCTGATTTTACAAATTTCTACAGATTACTATTAAATTGACAGAAAATAGAAAGGAAGGAGTAACATTTATTGTGCGGCTTGCTGCTTATCTACTTTTAAGTCTGACAGCAACCAAAGAGGCTCCTTTCTCTCAGTGTTTTTGGAGCCACAGTCACTGACCTGCGGAAGACATCTCTTCTTGAAGCCAACCATAGACAGAGAACACAACTTGCATTTTTTGCAAACCATAGGCTAACCATTAAGACTGTTATAGAATAAATATTCCTGAGGATTCCATCCTTAGGATGTGGTGAACCCACGCATGCCTTCTTCCTCAATCCACATGGTATTTGGGTTGACGTCAATATGAAAATTACCTGTACCCAACTGAGCACACCCAAAAATGTCAACTAGATTATAGTGATCATTTACATTTTTTGGCCATTTGTCATCTGCATATACTTTTTATTTGGAGGAAATTTCAATACAGGTAGGAGGTATTATCCCAACTCCCACTACAAAAGTAAAATGAAATGCATATTTTCTCTCCCACTCCAGAAACTGCTATAAAGTGGACTTGGGGCCTTAGTGTAGACAATTAAGTATTCCTATGCAGAATTTTGACTTCTGTGATCGTTATACAAAGATGCAGGACAATCAGGAATTTTCAGCTGCTGAATTGGCTGGTTCTAAGATTTGAGTGGCATTTGGAGAGTGTCTGATGGGGACAACATAGAACTGTGTCACCCACACTATTGTGGCCACTGCCTCCCCTCTCTTGATCTACCTGGTTAACTAGTCTTTCTGAGGATTTCATAACGTAGCTTTGATGGTTAATTTTACATGACAACTTCACAGGTCATGGAGTGCCCAGACTAAACATTATTTCTGAGGGCATCTGTTGTTTCTAGGTGAGATTGTATTTGAACAGGTGAACTCAGCAAAATAGATTGCCCTCCCCGTTGTTGGTGGCATCATCCAATCCACTGAGGGCCTGAGTAGAACAAAAGGCAGAGGAATTTTTCCTGCCTCATTAAAATGGTTTTAATTTAAAAAATCCTAAAATGAATACATATGAAAAATAAAGACAGAAAGGGAATAGAAGGAAGGGAGGGAAGGAGGGATAGAGAGGAAGGAAAGGAATAATATTTGGAGACTGAATGCCCTGAGATTAAGCTGAAACATTACTATGTGCTGTGTAATTTTAGGCAAGTTACTTGAGTTCTCTGAGCCTTAGTTGTCCTCACTTAAGAAAACAAAAGATTTAATATTTTTTAATCTGTTGGAAGAATTAGAAGAGATAATTTATGTAAAATAGATAATAAAAATGAAAGCCTTGTACATGGTAAGGACTTAATAGATATTAGTTATTTCTCCTTTCCCCAACATCATCTCTGATTGGGTCCGATCTTTCTAGTTATGTCTCTCTGTCAGATGTAGAGGGAAGGATGGACTCTAAAACTAGTTCAAGAACTTGTTAACTTGACTCACAGAGACATCTGGGTAACTGAAGTTTATTTTAGCTCTGTAACAATAAAGCCAGGAAGATACTGGCCCAAGCTGTGTAAACTCAGGGAGATTAAGAGTGAAGATGAGAAGTTTGTTCGGCAATATCTGTTCTGTGCACTATCCCTTAACAATCATATTGTGCACGGCTTTATAGATTTGATGCACCTGGCCCAGGTATTGAGCTCTCCAGCATCAATCTAGGCAAGACTGCATCCTGAACTGTTTTAGCTATATTGGGCCTAAAGAGGGCAGTTGAGTTTCCGAGTTCTGATATTTATTCTTTCAACCTTATTATCCACAAATGTTGGTCTACAGTTCAGCCCCCCTCGGGTAGACTAAAATTCTTTTTACCTTCATATGTCTTTGTAGAATGTTAATGAACTATACAATATATCCCACTCAGTGCTGGAAGAAACACTGTTTTCATTACTGTCTTGTCCCTTTTGCCCTTCCTAGTAATGCTCAAGAATATAGGAGGATATTGTGATGGTAATAAAATGAGGCCAGTAGCTCTAATCTTTTGTCTATCAGATGTCCCAGAATCTCTAAACATATCATTTTTCCCTCGGAGACACATTAGTTCAGAGAAGTGATGTAACCTACAGAGATGTTGAGATGTTAGTCAGACTTTGGAATTAGAAGACCCTACTCTTCTACACTGGACTTAACCCTGGAAGAAAAATCCATTGCACTTGTGGTAGCCATCTGGCTAACTAAGAGGAGTTTGTAATTAAGCCAAAATAGGGGAAAGGAGAGTCAACAAATGACAACAGATCTAGTCTGAACACCCATTAACCCTTCTTATCAAGCTACAATTCACCAGATCTTTTCCTGGACTTTTTAGTTGTGTAAGACAATAAATTACCCATTTTCCTTTAGACAGTTTTAATGGGATTTTTTTATAACTTTGAAATGAAAATAGATGCATTTTTTTTTCTTTACGGAATTCGGCAGCCAAAGGAGTTAACTGGTAGCTGCAGGTCAGAAAGAGCGCTTGATGGGGCTTATGAATTCTTCCCAGTAGTACTGAATGATGTCCCAATTAATACCCACATTCTCATTTAGGATTTAAATGTGTCCTCTCTTAGCTCATTCTATCCCTCGATTCTTCTGTAGGGCTCTACCTTGTTTTCTATAACCCCCAGTCCCTAGGGAGTTGAAAGTGGAAGTTTGTTGACTATAGACAGATAATTTATTTCCAAATCAATAGTCTACATGGGATTTCTTAGTGTTGTGCTCTGTTTAACATACTGAATTTTTGGTTGTCTCTAAGTGCCTGAAGCTTTCCTGAGCTTCCATCATTCTGAGACTATTGCTCTTTGGAGCATGTGCTGATTATTTCCCAACTGACTGGCCTGAGGAAATTCTGGGCATGGCTGGATTGTAAGACTGAAGGGTATGAATACAGGAACAAACAGATCCTCAACTGAAAAAGGTAGGGTCTGAGAGCAAGCTATGGAGGAGGGCAAAACCAGTACCCTGAAATATACCTATAAAGAAACCAAGGGTTAAATAATCATGGAAACAGTTGACTCTATTATAAAAGGAAGAGCCACAAAACAAAAACTGGTCAAAGGTAATGGAACATCTATAGGGACAAAAGGATTCAAGCAAATTTAAATATAAGTATTAGACAAAATTATTAAAAGTAAAAGAAGCAAACTCCCTCGTTGCTACTTCTGATAATTCTTTTTCAGCTTTATCCACGTGTGGAAATTTGATCTGCTTCACACAGACTTCCCAACCTCTGAAGAAGGATGCTTTTCTATATTCCAATCAGAATAAGATTTTTCCACCAGACATATGGTATATTTCCTCAAGCTGCTCTGTCTACATTTGGAGATCCTACCCCAGGTACTGGCTTGTACACTTTGGTTTCAGGGAACATGGAGACTAAACTTTGCTTGCCATTTTCTGAGTCTAGAGCTAAGTCTTCTTCCAGGAGTTTTCCAACACCCAACTGGTTGTTCAACAATTCAATTCAATGCAATTCTGACACTAACTACCCTGAGTTTGCCCAGATCCCACAGGTTAAGAACTCAGCTCTACAAGACTGGCCCCAATCAGATTGGGGGGAACCAAAATAAATGGGGCCCTTGGGTAATCCACACATCTGCCTGGTTGGTTACAAATTCGGGTCTTCCCTCGACCTCCCCCTCAGGTTTGATAATTCACTAGAACAACCCACAGAACTCAGGGAAGCATTACGCTTATGATTATAAAGGATACATTATAAAGGATACAACTCAGGAACAGCCAAATAGAAAAGATGAACAGGACAAAGTACGCAGGGGTGGGGGTGTAGGGTGGGATGACGCGGAGCTTGCACGCCCTCTCTAGGAGCATCGCTTTCTCAGACCCTCAATGTGTTCACCAGCCCAGAAGCCCCCTCAAAACCCTGTCATTCAGAGTTTTTAACCAAGGTTCCATTACACAGGCATGATTGATTAGATCATAGGCCCCTGATGACTGAGCTCAGTCTCCAGCCCCATTCCCGGGAGGCTGAGGGATCAGGCTGAGAGTTCTACCCTCTAATCATGTGGTTGGCTCCAGTCCTCATCCTGACGCCATCTAGAGGCTTACTGTGAGTCAACTAAATAGTCAGGCAGGATACAAAGAGGCTCCTTATGAATAACAAAAGACACCCATCACTCAGGAAATTCCAAGGGTTTTAGGAACTCTATGCCAGGAACCACGAACAAAGCCAAATATATTTTGTAGTATAGGACAGAATTTCTCCCTGAAATTCCAGAGGTTACATGTAGACCTGAGGCAGGAGATAGATGGGCTCCAGGCTAGGCATTTACAACTGGCCTCCTGTTCACACCTCCTGGGGTGAGAAGAAGATGGGCTCCAGGCTGGACATTCATTACCCTGTTTACATTTCCTGAGGCAAGAGACAAATGGGCTCCGGACTACATATTTACGACCGGACTTCTGTCTGTATTTCTAGATCTGCACATTGGTATAAGAAACAACAACAGAAATAGGGTAGATGACCAGACACTGGATACTTTTATGGCAGGGACAGAGAGGGGCTCAACCCTGTTAAAAGATCAAGGGGTCATACACTTCCCATCCTTGGGGCAAGGGAAACATGGCACATGTGCAGAAAGGCTCCTTGGGGGTCAAAAAAGAGGGGGCACCACCCCATAATATGTGATGCTAAGTCCGTCCCATAGGCCTCTGGGCTGAAATCCATCTTAGAAAAATGTTGGGCATGCATATTGGGGCGGGTCCTAGGGCAGGGCAGGTGTGGAGAAAGAAACCAGGTAATTGGCCAGAGGTAAACACAGACCCGGAGGAACTGCCCTATAGAAATGACTTAACCACCTCTTTATTGCACTCCTCCCCATTAGGGAGGATGCCCACACCCTTTCTCTCCAGGTGTGCATCTCTGACATGCTTCTGTCTTAACTAAACAAACTGTTTCTCTGTGTGCTCTCCCACTTGTTGTTGTGCTATGTCTCTAATAATAAACTTTGTACCTGTTTTCACACTTTTGCCTCCGTGAGAAATGCACTTTTCACTGGAGGCAAGAGCCAGGGGGTGTGGTAGCTAGGAGTCCTGGTTTCCATCCAGGCTACCCAGGTTCGATTCCTGAGCAGGGAATTAAGATCTCACTTCACGCCACCACTCACTGCTGCCTCTCCGAGATCAGACCAATCAGAACATCCATATCACCCTCATAAACCCTTGTTCTCTATTCTTGGGTCGTCATTATTTTCTGAACAGATAAAAACAGTGTCTGAAAATATTTAAAATTGCATTAGCTGATTAGTAATTTTCAATGAAAAAAAAAGTGTATTCATATATATTTTACAAAATTGAAATGTAAGTCTTCATGATCTTTAAAGCAATTCTCTTTTTTTTTCTAACTAACCATTATGCTCTGAAAGGGTATAAATGAAGCTAAAGGTTGTACCAGTTATTTCATCTAGGCTGCAGTTATTCATGATTTTCCTATTTGTATAGTATTTGCCTGCATGGTTTCACTTGTTCATTTTCATAGTTACTACTATATTGCATATCTTCAATTCTAAAAACTGATTGTAGTATTCAAGATATGTTAGATGATAATAAATAACCACAAAGCTCTTAATAGACTTAATAGAACCAAATGTTGCTCTTACTGTTGCTTCATATCTAAAAGACCAGCAGGGTGCTCTTCTCACCAGAGTCACCAGGACCAAAGGCCTTCAAGGCTTCATCCCGACACCGGTTTCTTAGATTAGCGTGGCAGAGGGAAAGGAACCTGCCAGTCTATGCACTGTCTCTAAAAGATCTGCCCGGAATGGATGTGTCTCATTTGCTCAAATATTATTGACTAAATCCTCATGAATCTCTCTCGACTTAATTGCAGGTACCATGATCCTATCAGCTTTTGGTAGGAAATCTAAACAATCATTTTCCTGGAGAGATTTTGACTAATTGAAAGGATTTTTTTTCCTATGTGTTGCCATAAACCATTCAGAGGTTTAAATAATGAGTTTAATGGCCATGCCTTTGATATGATGCTTGCCAAGAGTCTGAATTTTAATTGGCCTTTTTAATGCAAAGCATTTCTCCATTTTATTTTTTTATAGTTTGGCGTTGAAAGCAGTTCTGCTTCTAAACGAACAAGTCCCTGAATTTGTGGACTGTTTCTATGTCTTTTAGATCTGTTTTCTTGAACTCAACTTTTTCCTCTGATACCTCGCCAAATACAGTCAATAACAACAACTTCAAACCATTACTATTCTATTTTCCACTATTAGACCACTTCTAGTACTAAAAATTCACGTGGTGTATAAGCTGCCTTCCAAGCAGAGGTGGAAATGTTACCAAGCGCTTTGACCCTGCATAACATGGACCATCCTTTCAGGTTCCTATATCAGTTATCTCCCTGCTTGTTATTACCTAGCCCTTATGTTAATCCCATATGTTTTAGCTCTGTTGTCACAGAAGCATCCACAATAAATTTTTGTATAAATCAGGACAGGATATTTTCATTTGCCCCTCTAGATCTATAGTCTACACTTCACTACTTTGTGCCTTGTGTGGGGAGAGCAGAGCCGGGGGGCGGGGGGGCGGGGAGGGCGCGGGGTGCAGCTTGATGTTATTATCTGTATCAGTGGATTCTTTTGTCTTCCAGCTTCCAAGAGTGTTCAGCAACAGAAATCAACGGTAGGAGATTGGAGGGTAAAAGGAAAGTAGGTTGCTTACTCTCCTGGATTCTTCCCCTTCAGGTCACTACAGGTTGGCCGAAATCTTCTAATGAAGGCTACAGTTATTGTTAGGCCCTTTCCACACAACTATACTCTCCATCTTCTAGTAATTAACTCTCCTTCTTCTTGCTCTTCCAGGTCTAGTGGTCATAACATCTATCCAACGTCATAAGGCCCAGGATACTACACCAGTCCTGGTTAGGTTACCTACCCTCCGATGGCGACAACGCTGTAAATACTTCCTTCCTTTAAACCTCCTCAGTCATCGAGTTTGAAGGCGCTTCCTTTTAGGACTCTGATTAGGTTATGCTTCGGTAGTACAACAGTCCTGACTCCTTGCAGCCTGACATAATAAAAGTTCATTTCCTACCTAGGCTACCTGTCCCACATGTGCAGGCAGGGAGCTCTGTTCACTCTAGTTACTCAGCATTATCAGCTTCAGCTTGGCTTATGCTTCTGTAACCAGCGGAGCCATAGGAAGAGTATACGTTACCCCCGTAGGGGCCCTTCTACATCTGCCTGGTTGTGACACCTGCCACTTTTACTTACATTTCTAACCTCGGAGGTTTAAAATTTACCACCCTAACATGCAACCACACAGGGGAAAACGGGAAGAATTTAATGTGTACTTTACAAATGGTTCAAAAGTGTGTTTTGAAGCACAAAGTTATGATGAAATTAAAGCAAACATTAAAACTCATTTTAACTTCGTACACGTACATAGCAAGAATGGCGACAGCGCCCACACAGACTATGAGGACTATCTGTCTGTCCTCAAGCAAGTAAATCTGTCACTGTAATGATGCTGCACAATTAGCCAAAAAGGAAAGTGTAAGATCACAGACAAGTAAATAACTGAAAACTGAATAGTATTCAGGCCCGTTTATGAGCCTTCCAGATCTCTCAGCTCCACTCCAACCCTGGGCCTGGGAGTTGGTTGTTTTCCCTGCTTCCCACACAGAGTTGCCCCAGTGATGACTTTCACTCTTCCCATGGGCTCAAAGCCAAGATCTATTCGCCACGGCCTTTGCCTCATCTTCAGCATTTTAAATTATCCTACCATCCCAAGAGTGAGAGTGGAGCTTCGGCAAGAATTCTATTGTACCCTCATGGTATGAGGTGACGTTGCTTTGGCTCTTCAGTGTGACACGCATGGACTTTTGGAAGGGCCAGGTTCCCCAACAGCTACTCAAAGGGGCCAATTAGTAAAATGCAGAAGAGTGGGAGAGTAAACATCATATGAAATGATCTGTGACCAAAGAAAGACAAAGAGTGGGAAAAGTGCATTGAAAGATTGCTTTCCCTTCCTCTCCTAACAGTTTTGAGATGGTGGTATCATAGAGTCTCTCTGCAGATATTCCACAAAACTAAGCAGCTGACTGCATTTCCTGGGAAGCTGGGACAGTTTAAGTAACAGGCAACTTTAAACTTGCTTGCCCTTCTTCACCGCCTCACTTCCCTTTACACTCACTCTTGTTTCCCTGTGATTGTACTGCCTCTCTCAATACAGTGTTTACATGTAAGGTTTGCCTTAGGAAATATTTGCTAAAGAATCTCAGCTTAGAAAATAGTACCAAGGATGGCCATAAAAAGAAGAACTTCAGGAGGAAATTTGGTGTTGAATTTCCCACCTGTCTGAAAGCAATAAAGACTCAATCATTGGGGGTGATAAAAATCCCTGGAATGAAATAATAGTACCAGTATTAAACATTTTAGCAGTAAATAGCAGAATTTAGGTATATTTGGGTTTTTTTTTTTTTTTGGCTCATCATTTTAATTTCAGTTTTTCCTTGACATTTATCACACTTTACCCTGTAAGCGTTTTTATTTTTTTTCCTCTGCCACTTATATTTTCATGTACATCTATGAAAATCCCTGCTCAGATTGTTGTTGTTGTTTTTAAATAAGATATATACTAAGAAAATTGAAATATTGGGATATTTATAGAAACCCCATTTAATCACATTCCCAGAGAGAATGCCAGTTGTTAACAGACTCATTCCAAAGAAAATTTACCAAAGTTTATTTTAAATTTTGCTGGTTTTGCAGCTGCCATTTGAATTTTCTGACCAAATCTGGCTGTTTTACTTCATCTGGACAGACAGGTAAGCATATTGATCTAGGTTTTGGTAATAGAATACTTCTCATGCCAAACTCTGAATCAGGTCAAACTCACTTAGGAATCAAAGAAAAAGGAAGAGTGTTCTAGGTAGCAACTGAAGTTAGCATAAACTCTGACTTAAAATGGCTCAAACACGTAGGTGTTATTTATACCCCATAAATCTGAAGCTAGGCAATTGCTGGTGTTGATTTACCTACCCAAGCCATTTACGTCTCCCTGTCGTGTCATTCTTACACGTTGGCTTGGGTCCACACATTTATTAGTTTTCTAGGGCTGCCATAACAAAGGACCACAGACTGGGTGGTTTAAAACAGAAATTTATTTTCTCATAGTTCTGGATGCTAGAAGTCTGAGGTCAAGTTGGCGGCAGAGATACTTTCATTCTGAGGCCTCTCTCCTTGGCTTATAGATGGTCCTCTTTTCCGTGTGTCTTTGTGTGGTCTTCTCTCTGTGCATGTGTGTGTGTTCCAAGCTCCTTCTCTTATAAAGACTCCAGTCATAGTGGATTGGGGCCCATCCCAATGACTTTAGCTACCTCTGTAAAAATACTGTCTCCAGATATAGTCATTCTTATGTACTGGAGGTTAGGGGCAACATATGAATTTTGGTGAGGGGCACTATTTCAGCTCACACCGCTGTGGTTATCACTTTGTGGTCTTAAGATGAATGCCACGCATCTCATAGTTACTATAAAAACAGAAGAAAAAAAAAAAAAAAAGAAAGTAATGGGACCTGTTATCTTTATCCCCTTTTTAGAAGAAAAACGAAAGCTTCCCATACCACCACCCTTTCCTCATGTAGTTGATCCATGTATAGCTCAATAGCCAGAACTGTGTTACATGGTCACTCCTAGCTGCGAGAATGGCTGGAAAAGTGAGAGGGCTTTTTAATAGTTACATGAAATATAACTACAGGTCTACAGTATCTACAGTAAAGGAGACAAGGAAAAGGATGATTAACAATGGATTTGGGACCCCTCAATCTACAGAATCTGTTTCAGAGAATTTCATAGAATGTTTAACAAATGTGTATTTATTGACCTACTACTAATGACAGACACTATGCCAAACACTCAAGATATATGAGTGGACAAAACACATACCATAAACACAGAATTCATAGTATGGTGTGGAAGACAGAAAATTAATACAGGCAATTGAAACGATGGAGCAGCACAGCGTACTGCAGAAACTCATAGGAAAGGCGACAAAGCTGGTCACAGAAGATCACAAAAGGCTCCACAAAAAATGTGATATCTATGCTTTTCTCATCGTTAACGTGCAAGTAGAGATATTGGTAGAGATATTTTAAGCAGTAAGTAAATGAATGTGCCAGAAATCACAAGCACAGGGCTTGGCACAAAATAACTACAATGTCTGTGTGCATTTATTGATAATCGTGGGGGTTTTTTCTTTGTTTTTTCTTGGGGGGGGGGGGGATTTATTTGTTTACTATGTCACAATAGCAAACACTTTTGTACTTCTTAAAATACATTAGACTCTACTTGAAGGGTTCCATTTTACTCAGTTATCCCTCACAATAATTAAAGGAGGTAGTAACTATTACTGACCTCATTCTATAGATGAAGAAATTGAGACATTAAAAAATTAAGTAATTTGTGTAAGGTCATGTAACTACTAAAAGACAAGGCTGGGATTTGAGTCTAGCCAGTCCAGCTCCAAAGAGCGCTCTCTTACCTACCCTGTCATCAAGGCTCTCCTCATTATACTCTGCCTCTGATACTTACTTCAGGTGGCATTCAGGATGTACTCATTTTAAAACTATAATTCACCCTGATGTCTGAGTTTCTATCTCTGGTAATCTATCTATCTTGTAGGATAGGTGGTTTCTATCTACCTGCTACTGCATTACATTTTTAAAAAAATGTATATATTTCCAAGTTAGATCATGGAGTAATCATTTTCTACTCAAATGGCAAAAATAGGGGAAGCTTTAAACTCCATCAGTACATTAAATGTCTTAGTTTACCTAAGGCTAGTCATTTTCTCCACTCATGTTTTTTCTTCCTGTGGGATATGCTATAAACCAAATATTGTTAATTTGGCATTCAGACAAATTGGATGATTTTAGAAACTGTTTTTGGTTCTTTCCGGGCAATGAAAAATAGAAGTTTTGTTTTTATGCAGTGACCATCTCTTCCTTTGTTTTGTCTTTTTGTTAATATTTTTAGTGTTTTGTGTTCATATTTTGTTTCATTGCTATCCAAGTTTAACATAGTTTCTATTCAGTTATTTGTTTCAGGATATAATTAAAGGAAATATATTCACCAACTATAATATAGCTCTTATTTTAATTTTTCAATGACACACATTTTGAAGTTAGTAAAGCCTCAGTTTTGCTTTGCTTTCTTCTGGCTGGGAAAAGAGCCTGCCAAGGTGTCAGGTGAACAATGGGATTTGAAGAGTACATTGGAAAAAAAAATAAAAGAGAATTGGTCCTCAATTTTCATTTCAAGCATCAACTACTAAATGTCTATGTACTACTGGCAATTTTTCATAATCAAGTCCTATGCTTTGAGAAGTCAGCAGATCCACAATCCTGAAAATGCTGGTTGTTTTTATGCAAATATGTATTGTGTATAAACAATTGTAACTCAGGAACCTGGACTTTTCTTGTAGACAAAGCCAGTGTTAGCAAGTTTTTAACTATAGGTTTTAGAGTTTGCTGCCACTTGCTACTCATTTCTCCACAGCGATTTCTTGTCTGTATTTTCTAAAACCATATTTATTTTTTATTTCCAGTCGATACAGGAAAGCTTTCATGTCTCACTCACCTTTTATGCTTTTTTGAGTTTTATGGAATGAATACATTTAAAAATTGTGTCAAGAATTATCAAGGTCCTTGATAATTTCCAAGGATGTGCTCTCGTTTTGTTGTGATGCTACTATTTCCATGTTACCTTGATGCAGCAGCATGTACTTCTTACGCTGCCTATGATAAAGTATGATTTCTATTAAAATTGCGATTGATTCTGTATAATAACTACATTTTGAAATAGACCTTTTCAGTTTTCTCTTGGCAATGCCTATTTCTATTTGTGTCTATATGGACTTAGCACTTAAAGCCAACTGAGTTTTATTTCATTTTAATTTTCCCAATACTTTGATGGCATAAATTAGCTAACCTCTGGCCTGTTAGAGCCTTGCTGTTAAGATCTGACAAACAAAAATTTTACTGTGTTTATGTTGGTAAACAATTCTAGCTCTGTTCATTTCCGGAAATCAACCTTGGGCGTCTCATGGTCACTCTAAGCCTCAACTTTCTCATCTCTAAAATGGTAATGGCTCTCCCTTGCATGACTCTTTCTCTGAATGGCTGTGAGGATCAAATGACATAAGATATGACTTGGCATCTCAAAATGGAGAAAAAGGATTCCAAGGAGGAAAAGTGGTAATCATGAAGTGCAGAATTCTTAGAATAAAGATGGTACATCATCCAACAAAAAGGATTTCACTGAAAATTTGGAGGGAGAAAAATGAAATAATTTTATAAATAAAACCAATACCAGTATTATGGTGTGGAATTCAAAACTTACATGAATATTTAAGATAAAACATTCAAAATTAATAGTGAGGAGGTGTCTCTCGTGGCACTAAAATTCCATTTTGTCACTCTGTTTGTCTCAACCTAGCCTCCTATCAAGCTTGTATGTTCACTTTTCTCTGCCATAAGGAATGAGAAATAAGCATATAAATGTGCTTAAATATGCATAAAATGGCATTCAAATATGACATATTACTAACACCTCTGGTCTTTCTGAAATTGTGTGCAATATCTTGAAAACCTTTCCGCATTTCTGCTGTTTACCACTTAATTCAAGTTGCCATCTTCACTCTGTGTATCACTGCAACTACCTTGCAGCTGATCTACTGTATCCAGTCTGGTTTCTCTCAAAGTTAACCTCCAACACTGAAGTAAAATAGTGTTTCTGAAACTCTAATCCAATCATGGCACCTTCTTCCTTAAAACCCAGCCATGACTTCCCATTTTTCTTGGGAAAAATACAAAAGTTTTCAACATGTCTTCTTGAGCCTTCCACAGCTGATTCCCCAGCACTCTTCCTAGCTCACACTGTTCCTACTGTTCTCATTTTTCAGCCGCTAGAATTGTTCAAGCTCTGTCTTGCCACAGGGACTTTGCACATACTGTTCTCTTGCTGTTATGGTCTTTCTTCCTCTCTTCATCTATGACTCCTCCTCTTGCTTGAGATCTTTCATGAAAAAGCAAACTTCCTATAAGAAGCTTTCCCTGTCCACTACAGTTAGGTAAACTCCCATTATAAGGCTCTGTAGCACCTTATGTGTCTCCTTTGTGGCACTTACTACAGTCGCAACCAAACATTATTTGTGCAAGTATTTTATTAAAGTTACTCTTGATTACTTTTCTGTTTAAACTCCATTAGCCTACTTTGTTTCATAGTAGCACATAATAAATCCTCCATATATATTTGATGAATGAATGAATGAGTGGATAAAACTACACTTTACATAACAATTTTCATGATTGCCATTTTCCTGAATATTTTATAGATAAATACCTGCAAAGTAGAGTTATAAAATTCTTCTAAGATAGTAATATTATCATATTGCATGTCTCATTTATATAAAATTTTATTGCTGACATACTGTTGGATATATACTGGAATTAAAGTGAATTTTTATTAAAATGGATTGAATGATGCAATTTATAGGGAAATGAAGATCAGCTATATATTTGATTTTAATTTGTTTATTGATTTTCTCTGATTGAGATAGAACTATATGTATTCTACTAAGAAAGACTATATTACATTATGATCTAATCTCTATAAACTACCATGGAGAAAGGAAGAATGATCCCAGATAGAATGTATTAATGATGAGTGAAAATGATTAGCATTTAATGTAGAAAATGATTAGCATTTAATACTAGGTGGGTAATTACCTTTGTTAGAAATTAGATATAGACATTTGAAAGCTGGATTGCCAAAGTGATGATTTACTTATGTATTAAGCATCTATCATAGGAAAGAAACAGTGATAGGCATTGTGAAGATAATCAATTTAAATTAGAGGGTATCTCTATCCTCAAGGAGGTTAGGCTCCCATTAGAGAAACAAACAAACAAACAAACAAACAAACAATAAAAACGTAAAATAGAGCCAGACTGCTGTAATAAACGCTATAGTACAGTGTCAGTGTTACGGGCTGAATTGTGTACCTCCCCACCCTCCATCCCCAATTCATGTTGAGGTCCTAACCCTTGGTACCTCAGAATGTGACTGTTTTTGGAGATAGAGCCTTTAAAGAGGTAAATAAGGTAAAATGAGGTCATATGGATGGGTCAGTATCCAATATGACAGGGTTTAGTACTGGATTAGTATCCAATATGACAGGTGTCTTTGTAAGAAGAGGAATTTTAGACACAGATACACACAAAAGGAAGAGCATGTAAAAACATAGGAAGAAGATAACCATCCACAAAGCCAGGAAGGAAATCCTCAGGAGAAAAATAATCTGCCAATACCATGATTTTGGACTTCTAGCTTCTAGAACTGTGAAGAAATAAATTTCTGTTGTTTAAGCCACCTAGTCTGTGGTTATTTTTTAATGGCATCTCTACTTAACTAATACATACAGTTATAATCAAAATGTTTTAGTAACACAGAGAAGAAGAAAACAGTTTTTCTGGAGGTTTATAAACCTATAGTGAAAGTAGTATCTCTGCTTATTTATTGAAGTTTGTATAAAACTTTCAAAAGCAAGATCACATTCTTCTCTGTTTCTACAAATCACTCAGTAAGCTTCTCAACTTCAAGTCTTGTAATACAACTCCAGTTTTGGTCACCCATACCTTAAACCTTGACACCGAGAGTACTCTGTATTAGTTTCCTATGGCTGCCATAATAAATTACCACAAACTTAGTGGCTTAAAGCAACACTAATTTATGTTTTTATAGTTTTAAGTGTCAGAGGACTAAAATTGAGGTGTTGGCTGAGCTTGTTCCTTCTGAAGCCTCCTGAGAATTTATTCCTTCTCTTTTCCAGTTTCTAGAGGCTGCCTGCATTGCTTGGCTCATGGCCTCTCCCTCATGTCACTCTAACCACTTGCTTCCTTTGGCACATCCCCTACTGCTAACTTGGATCTTTATCTTCCTCTTATAAGAACCCTTGTGGTTACACTGGTTCACTTGGATAATATAAGGTAATCTTCCCATCTCAAGATTCTTAACTGATCATATTAGGAAAGTCTCTTTTGCCTTGTTACATAGCCATAGGTTCTGGGTATCATGATGTGGACATTTCTGGGGGCCATTATTCTGCCTAACATATCCTACAAAACAGATCTCTCATATTTCAGTATGCTGCTTTTTAAACTCGGCCTTTTATCCTCCATTTTCTCATTTCTATTAAACCTGCTCATTGAACTCTAAGCAATATCCAATATTGAATCTTTCACTTTCTTCGTTGGTGTCGCTTTTGCTTTATTCTATGTTTACTGTAATTTGATCATCCTTATTACTCTCTCCTCAGATCCTTCAATTCCCTTACTTTACTGTCATACTATTGCCCAGGCCCAGACACACCCCCAGGCTGATCAGTCACCCACGCTGTCTTCTCCCATACACTGGTGCTCCTGCAGAGTAGAGGACCGACCACACAACAAGGGTCTCCAATCTAAGTCAGTCTGCAGAGTTAATTTTACTTATCCCTTTCCAGTTTTAATGTCTATTAAAAGAAAACAAAACAAAAACAAGAAGAAAACTTTTACCCTTCACTTTAAGCATTCCCAATCCTCACCATTTCTCAGTAGATGATCTAACTTCCTATTTCCATAAAATAATTGAGCCCATCAGCACAAAATATCTCAGTATCTTGCTCTCCCACCCACAGAATCCTAGAAAGGTGTCTGATTAATCTCCATTCTCCTTAGAAAATGCTGGAAGGAATATAGATTTGATTGTGTCATACTGCTGCTTAAAAATATTTATTGGTTCCCAGTTATCTACAAAGTAACTTCTAGCTTCTTAGTTTAGCAAGGAAAAATGTTCCAAATCATCCAAATAACTTACCATTTTGCATCTTCATCTTATACTCTACCTATATTGCACTTCTCGTTATTATCTAAATATGCAACTCTACACTATTATACATATTTGATCAACTTTTTCTCTGCCTGTAATGTTCTTACAGTATTCTTTAAACTAGCAAACTTCACCTTCTCCTTAACAATCTAAATCATATTTTTCCTGGGAAACCTTCCTTAACTCTTCTTGGAGAAGTTAGTAGATATTCTCCTTAACTTTTAACTTAATTACTACTTAATACTACTACTGCTGCTGCTACTACTACTGTTAATATTATCCAGACTATTACAAATAATGTAATGATTAGCTACCATTTACTGAGTTAACCAATGCAGATAATATTTCTTTTGAATCCCCCATCACCCCTGAATTTAAGGACAATTATTATCCCTTTTATTGTTGAAGATACAGAGGCTTAAGGTAGTTAAGTGGTTTGCCCAAGGTCACACAGATCCAGGATTTACATTCGGGTCTGTCTGATCCAAAACTTTTACTAAATGCTATATTCTGTTGCCTCCCTTGCAAATTTATCACATTTAACTGCAAGGCCACATATGCTATATTATATAGACTACATACCCTACAGAGGATTAGCAATTCTGTGGAGCAATTTGTGTAATATTGGTAAATCAAATTCTTTTAATTATTGCCTTAATGCCAAACTAACATAATACTGGCAAAGAATATAAAAAGCAATTATTATTACTTAAAATATGTGCTTTCTTGTGTAAATTGAGGTGCTTAAAAATTCACCAAAGGATGTGTAATCTACAATCTCACTTATATCTTTCAAATTCCTAGTGAGCAGAAAAATGCTTCTCTAAATGTTTATAATGTATACTTTGCGTAAATTATATAAATGTTATAAGAAATACTTAAGATTATAAACAGTTGACTGACTTTATTCTGGTAAAAGGAATCTGGGACAATTAATTATAGTACTCAAAGTTAGAATTATTTTTTCCCATTTATTATTTTTATTATTTTTAACTTCTCATTAAACACCTGCCATGTAATACACAACGCATAGGAGGCTTTCTGTGTACAGAAAATAATTCTACCCAGTGCACAGAGTATCAGATTAAAAGATGTTAAATCTCTTGTCTATGCTGTCTTAGTCTGACTGATGCTAACCCTGAGGGCTGCATTATGGTACATTTACCTTTAAAAAAAAAGTCATCACCTTGCAAATTATCTTTTCATTTACAACCATAGAAGGGGCAACAGGAGAGGGACAGCCAGCTTTTGAAGGCTCCCCAGCGGATGCAGTCTACCAATTACATCCTAGCCCACAGCATCGCAGAACAGCAGACAATGGGATGCAGAGCACTTCGTCTCCGCCAACAGATACCACCACTCAGAAAATCCTGGTGCCACTGACATTTTATGGATAACATTTCCCGAAAGAGCTGGAGTTTGAAATTTCCTAAAGCCAAGCCCACTCTGTATCTATTTCAATATATGACAGTCTCAACTGAGTGTCTAACCAATAAAGTCTAAACAAACTGGCATTACATTTGAAGCCATATATCAGATGTATAGCTAACTATGCTCATCTCATCCTGAAAATGAATGAATTAAAATACATTACCACAGGGTTGGCTAGCTAAACAAATACTATGAAGTTTGAAACTCTTACTGCCTTATTCATGCCTGTAATTAAAGTTTAAGTGTTTCTATACCAAAAACCTTGAATGGTCTCCTAATGATCTCTGGAAGCCAGGTCTTTTAAACTGAATGTACTGATGTACATGACTGGCCCCAAATCTTACCCACAGGTCTTCATGGTTTACTTTGAAGGTGGAACTGATAATTATTTGTCCTGATTCCTGAAAGATCCTTCTTTTATGTTCTGCACTGAATGTAATGTGGTTCATTTTCATTAGGTGAAAGCATTGAGCTTCAGGCAGAATGTTCTACTGAGATGCTGAAGAAAATGCATGCAGCACACACATTACAGCACACATTGAGAGAACACACTTAGTATGAATAGCCTTTCCTATAAATCAAAAGATTAGAAACTCCAGAAAGCTACATTAATTTTTTACCTTTAGAAAACTGCACTGTTTTGAAGCCATTCATACGTGTAACTAAAAGAAATGTGAAGTTAGGCATCGGTAATAGTGTTACTTCTTTCATAAATTCAGACAAATTATCTGAGTTAATTCCCAAGAGCTCTCTATTTACTTTTAAATTATTTCCTTGTTATTTTCCCCAGATTGTGAGGTGTGAATGCATAGATGTCTGTAGCCATACAATCCACCCTTTTGGCAGCTGCCTGGATTATTCTGAGGACTTTATAAGAGCATTTAGAAAAGCATGAAAAATCCTGATTGCTAAGCATAAAAAGGAGAGTATGCATAATATGGGAAAAGGTTATGAATTTTTATTACCCACTTCTCTGAGCTCCATTTTTCAAACATATATGGAGTCAGCATGGCTCTGTAGAAGGAATACTAGACCAGGAGAAGCAGGGCTAGATATTCCACTCCCAGCTTTTACAAAAACCAGCTTTATGCTCTTACACAGGCATGTAATACCTTAGAGTTTGAGCTAATGATCTTTCATATTCAGTTCAGATTTAAGATTTTATTATTCCATTTTGCAGTTTTTTCATAACATACCATCTGCCTACCTATCCACCTACCTACCTATCTTATATCCCACTTTCAGGAAAAACTTATTATATAGAATTTACTTTATTTTTACTTAGCAGTACCAACTTCCAAAATCTATTGAAGTGCTGGGTAATTTGGAAATGTCTGGTTAAAAAAAAACCTCTTGGCTGTTGGCAAAAATGTTTCCAAAATTGTAATACACTGCATGATGAGAAAATGTGCCAGATTGGGAGAGTTATTTAAAAAAAAAAAAAAGTTGATGCTTACTGGGTAGAATAACTGTTTATAAATGTAATGAGCTTATCATGGAGTAAAGAGAAAGGATTTACACAGTATAGACACAGGGGTCAGAGACTGAGCAGATTAAGAAATGATGGCACATTAAGAAAAATTATATTTTTTTAGAGTTTATGGGTTTATCTGCTTGAAAAGTAAATCTCTTATTATTCTTTCTCTTGTGTTTCTCTGAAGACTTACTGTGTTGTGACCTTTATACATTGATAGGATAAGAATAGAAGAATATTTTATTTTTTCATCTATAGTATTTACTACTACATTTAAACATTCTAATTCTCATGTCTCTACCTATCAAATTTATTTTAAAAAGACTCTAACAGAAAAAAAAAAGATAGAATAATTAAGGAAACAGGATACATGTACAACAGAAGTAAGAGGATTATTTGTAGCAATTTTTCTTCAGTTTCCCCACTTGCTTATGTTTTTGAGATCAGCATTCAAATAATTATCTTTGGATATCTACATGCTCTTTTTGATATGTTAGAAAAGTGGAACGAAGGGCTGAGGAAAACAGCCAGTGGGGAAAATGCCAAGTCTTTAAATATGAGCAGAAAGGGGAATACTCATAGCACTGCTAATTGCTTGCACTCTGCAGTGGGAAGCTGTCAAGACAGTCATGTTATGAACCCCAAGCTGAAGCAGCTGCTGCTCTTGTGCACAGAAAATTTTGTGTGCTCTTTTTCATGTAGAAACACTCCCCTTGTGGTCTTTCGGGAGATTTTGCTTTTATAGGGATGCATTCATAGTTTTCACTCCCAGACTGAAATTATTCTTCAATAAAACATGGCTATGAGAGGTTATCGCTCATCCATCTTTGGAAAGGACATCCTAAGATGAAGTCATATTTAAAGAGATAAAAGAAAAATGAATTTACTAAAATTGCTATTAATTGAAAAACACTTATGGAGTGTCTACCATGAGGCAGACCCTATGTTAGGCTCTGGAGATATGTCATATTCAATACAAGAGTGAACATAATTTTTGGACATTAAACCACAGAATTGGAAGGGACTTTGTAGATACAGCATTATAGCCCTGTGGTTCTTTTTCTTTGGGGTTCTTCTATGTTAGTGGTACTAATAAAAATAGCTACATGCCAGAACCTTCACATGTTATCTCTTAAGGCATGTGTTAAAAACTACATTTTTAGATAAGGAAGTTAAAAATTCATAGTGGTAAACAATTTGCCTAAGGTCACACTGTGGCTGACAGATTCTCAGGTGGCTTTTCATGATCAGTGCCTCTTGGTGTTCACACCCTTGTATAATCTCTTCCCCTTAACGGTGAGCAGAGCCTGTGATTTTATCTAATAGAATGTGGCAGACGTGGTGAGATGTCACTTTGGTGCTAATGTTACATTATGTGGATCTTGCTAGTGGATTACTGCTAGAGACTCACCTTGCTGCCTTGCTGAAGTAAGCATCCATGTTGGAGAAGCCCAGGTGTCAAGGAGCTTTTGGTGGCCTCTAGGAACTGGAGGAGGCCTTTAAAACTGATCTCTTGGCTGTCAGCAGAAAACTGAACTTCTCAGTCCTACCACTGCAAGGAAATGATTTCTGTCAACAAACTGAGGGAGCTTGGAAGTGGATCGTTCCCCATTTGAGCTTCTAGATGAGAACCCAGCTCTGGTCAACACCTTGATTCTAGCCTTGTGAAACCACAAGTAGAGGACCCAGACTAGAAGTTCCCAGCTCCTGACCCACAGAATCTGTGAAGTAATAAATGTGTATTTCTTTTAAGGTGGTAAGTTATAGTTATTTGTTACACAGCAATATATAACTAATACATAGTATTTGAGACAGAGGCCAAATTCAAATCCAGGTCTGCCTGACACTTAAACCAATTCTTTTTCCATAACATCAGTGTCTACAAGTTTGGGTCCCAGGATCCCCTCTATAATAAGTACCTGGAAGTCTTATTAAAAATATTGTTTTCAGGGTTTCACAGCTGACCTACTAAAACAGAATCTCTGGAATAAAGGTTGAGTATTTGTATTTTTCATAAACTCCTGAAGTGATGCTTATATACATTAATGCTGAGAATGTTTCACTATACCTGGTTGCTTTTATAAGCTGCAGTTGTTATTTTAATTATTTATAATGGCTATAGATCAGAACATCCTTTTATCCTCTAAGAAAGGTTTTTTTTTTTTGAAGGTTGATCATTCCAAGATTTTTATTGCAATACAACAAGATTATCAACTAATAGTAGGGATAGAATTGTGTCTTTACAACTTAGTTTGCATATTTTCATTTGCATTATCATCCAAAAATAAAAACAATAGGCACTTGTTTTATGGCTCAAAATAAAATGAAAAAAAAAAAAAACCAGGGGATATGTGAGACCCTTCATAGATTAAGAATTAAGTGTCTGACAGATAAGAGCTACATCTATAGTGTTAAACTCCACTGTATGTACCCAGCAGCTGTCACAGTGTTGGATACACAGAGGGTGCTCAATGAATATTTTCCAATGATTGACTAAAGTATAAAGCAGGCAAACTCATCAGTCCTTAGCTTTTTCAAGTCTTGATCCTTTAACACAGAACTTCTTAACGTGAATTACAGGTATGTCAATATAAAGACATTCTCAGTGCTGTTTGGCACCCAAGTTTGTTACTGTTAGACATAAGTAGCATTGTTCACTTACCTTATTGTGCCTCTTACTACTTACTATGTGTGTCATGACTTTATTTAAAGTTGGAAGTTCTGCATTAAGGTTTATATGACATAAATGGTACAAAAACCAACTTTCAGTAAAAGTGTCTTTTAATTTATGAAAAACAGAATCTCACTGCTTTAATTTTGTGTGTCTGTTTGACTCCTGAATGCGACAGGCAGGTTTCCGAGAAACATCACCAGAAATGCCTTTGCATAACCAAGTAGACAAAATCATCCCACTTCCTGTGATCTTCAGGGAACCAAGTGTGAGTTTAAATATTAAGGAATTCAGGTACTAAGAGTATAATG
Organism: Eschrichtius robustus; assembly: GCF_028021215.1. Lineage (NCBI taxonomy): Eukaryota > Metazoa > Chordata > Mammalia > Artiodactyla > Eschrichtiidae > Eschrichtius > Eschrichtius robustus. The sequence continues at coordinate 17,602,806 of NC_090827.1, read as the reverse complement.
TCATAATGCCACAATCTGTAAAAGAACTCTTATTTCTTATCTTATAAAAGACCAAAATTAGCTCAAAAGAGTGATGAGTCTTATCCAGGCTGAGAACCTGTTTTTTAAATCCTCTTCCAATGTTCTTTCTTTAATACTGATTTCAAGTTTTAAGCAGTACAAGCCTCAATTACTTTTGGAAATAAAGGAAGAACATCTCAAGATTGAGTTAGGCACTAGGAAACAAAGAAAAACAAGTTCCCTAGTACTGAGAATTTCCCATGATAGCAGGGGAGATACATACATAGACCAATAGACAACTATAGGCAAAGAGGCCTTTAGCACTTCAGATGGTTCCTCTTTGACATGGTTTGGGTGAATGTCAAATGTAACTCCTATGTTTCTGTATGTTTACCACATATGTTGGGTCTCTTTCTGTCTCTCCCTCTTTCATGTTCTGTTTCTCTAAGTACACAAACAAACACACTACCTCTGTCGGAGTGGGAAAATTACTACCCTTATTTTTGGGCACACAGGAAGACTGCACTTCCTCCTTCCTCTTGAAAGTAGACAAGACCAAGTGACTTGTTTTAGGCAATAAAGGAAGAGCAGATATAGCATATCTTTCACAGGTAGAAACATTTAATTGCTAGAACTCATATCTCCAGCAATCTCTTTTCCAGCACCAATGATCATAGCACAAATTGATGTGAAAATGCTAAGTCAAACCAGCCTGGAATGCTGAGCCAACACAAAGAGAAAAGTTGACTTGAAGGTTTACTCAGATGCAGAAAGTACTGAATACAACCAAGAAATACTTTTTTGGTATAGTTGAGGCACTAATCCTTTGGGATTATTTGTTACTAGGACACAACCTAGTCCATTCTGATTAAAACATATCCTGCTGACAGGTATTAATCCTTAGACAGAGTTGAATCTCAACTTAGAAGACATAGTGAAACTGCCTTATAATTTTTTAATGCTAATTCATCTCCAAATGAGAAAGGAATGGCTTTTATCTAGTAGAGTCCTGCTATTTTTTTTCTTTGATTCTATCCCCTTCTGGCGCCACCCTCCCCACACTCTCATTTTATGTCTCCTTAGGTGCATTTAGAATAAGAGAATTTACCAATTTTTCCCAGCTTTGTTGAGATATAATTGACACACAACATTGTAAATTTAACGTGTTTATGAGGTGTTGATTTGATATATTTATGAATTGCAAAATGATTACTACCATAGTATTAGCTACCACCTCTATTCCATCACACAACTACCATTTTTTCTTATGGTAAGAATATTTGAGATCTACTTTCTTAGCAACATTCAAGAATATGATGAAGTATTATCATCTATAATCACCGTGCTGTACATTAGATCCCCAAACTTGTTAATCTTGTAACCGGTAATTTGTATCCTTTGAGCAATAGCTCCCTATTTCCCCCTAACCCTTAATCTGATAATTGGATGTTTTAATTTTAAATGGCTCTTTTGCTAGAAAAACCCAGCCTATACTTTGAAGTTATTCCTTGTTTATAAGAGACTTACTTAGATCCTAGTAAAATACTAGGATCCTGAATTTGCATTTTATGATGATATGGGGGAATGATGGTTCATTTTTTCCAATCACATATATAAATTTGACAGAATTAGACAAATAATGTCTGTAAGCTAAAAGTTACCAAGTTTTAATATAGCATAAAGGAGGGAATCATTAATTCTGTCTCAATGGGGTAGCGGAAATTTTAAAGAGGTGCCACTTAAATATGGCGTTTAAAGCAAAGGGAGAAAGGGAAGTAAATAGGTAAAAATTATAAATATATATATTTACATATACATATACATATACATAAAATATTTAAAATACAGAAAATATATTTGTATATATAATTATATATCATATAATTATATGTATGCATGTGTGTGTGCCTGTAGGTAATACCAAATATATACCATATACATGTATGTACATCCACTCACATGTATCTATATAACTATATATTTATCTGTATACACACACACAAACACACACACACACCTTGGAGCATGGAGAACACACAGCAACAGCAGTTAGAAGCAACGAGCCACTTGTACACTTAACAATGAGGATAGACTTTTAAAGGTAATACTGAGTAAAAAAAATAGTGTGATTTATACTACAGGACTTGGAGAATACAGGGAAGACCAAGAGGAGCTTCCCATTTTCAGGAGAACAAGAGTAAAAAGGAACTGGGTTTGTTGGACAGACTTGTTGCAAATAGATTCACCAAAGGCTGGAATGCAGAAAGCTGAACCAAGAAGTATAGTTGGCAACCAGACTCTTACTTGACTAAAGTATAAAGCAGGCAAACTCATCAGTCCTTATGAAAACGTAAGGAAGATACATGATTTGTGTGTGTGTGTATATGTGTGTGTGTAAAGAAAATAATTAAATCATTAGATTCTTGGGCAGTTGAAGAAAAACTGTGAATAGTAAGGGGTAAAAGAAGATTTTTCTTGGAGATAAAATCTCTGAAATATGAGAGAAACTTGGAGGATAATTGGAAAAAAGAAATAAATTAGATTGAACACTGATATTTCTTTTGACCTGTATAAAATTTTGCATTCATAATATGAAGACTATCTAATTATATTATGATTTCATATTTTAAAGTTTAAATTGGAAATATTTCCTAACCTCATTGGAGATGTGTGCCAGAAGCTTAGATGCTTCAAATTATTTATTGAAATATTAAACATAGTATAATAGGTCAATAAAGAATACTATTTCAGTATAGCATTATATAACATAATATATAATATAATATTATATAATAGCAATATATAACATTTTAATAGCACTAGAACACAAAAACTAATTTTGGTTCTTTTCCTGAAAAAAAGACATACTGCTTTTTTTTGGATTTTTTAAACCTTTTTATTGGCTTCTGGAAAGAATTCATTTCAAATTTATATTTTGTGAATGCTACACACTCTGCCTTTCTTCAAGAAAAGAGAAAGGAAAGTAGAAATAGAAAAATATGTATTATGTCTACACCAGATCTAGAAAAATCCCAAATAGTAACAGTTACAAATAGTAACTAGCAAATAATAACAAAATTCCTATTTGTTTTGAAAATTTGCAAATAACACAATATTTCATGAGATTTTATTAATAATGTAAATTATGTCTAAATCTCACAAAAGATATAAATGTATTTGAATCTGTTTATGTTGTATAGGACTGGGAAAAAAAGAAATTATTATGTTAAGAAAAATATTCTACCCAATTCTTTTCAATTTCACTTCCACACAAAAATATGTATGATTTACTAGCTTACAAATTTCAAGGTATATATTACCTGCATAATCATAATACAATAATAAACAATATTTATTGAGCTCAAGCACTTACTACATTCCAGGCACTGTTCTAAGCAGTGGGCACATACTACGTCATTTAATTTTTGGCACAACATGTGCGATACTTACTATTAGGGAGAAACTGAGGCACAGAGAATTGAAGGCTCTTGTCCAAGGTCATAGAGAGTTAATGAGCTAACTGAGTTTCAAACATATGGTCTGGCTTCAGAATTTGTATTCTTAACCACTTGGTGTCTTTATTCCTCAGCGTGGCAGTCATGGCTCTTGTCATCTTGTAGGAGGGAACCTCTCTAGAATCGTCACATATTACTCTGCTGTATCTACTCAACTTCACAGCCAATCTGCTCCTCGAATCTATATCATGTATTTCTATTTTTGTGGTTGTTTATGTTGTTCTTCCTTACTTAATGCTTGTCTTTTTTTAATAGCCAGGTCAAAAGTCAATTTCTCTGATTTTTCTCCCCAGGTCCTACCAACCACAATGGATTCCTCTTTCCCTCCTTCTTGCCCCTATAATCATGTATCACTTAGCTTAGCTTAAATCATTCATAGATCTCTTCCCACATATTGCTTTCTATTTTGCCTTGTGGTTTTAAATTTGCAGTTTAAAATAATATTTCATTTATTTTATTAATAATATAAATTATGTCTCGATCTCACAAAAGATATAAATGCATTTGAATCTGTTATGTTGTATAGGACTGGTAAAAAAAAGAAATTATTACATTAAGAAAAATATTCTACCTGTTCTTTTCAACTTCACTTCCACATCTTTACACATCCCTAAACAATCTTACAATGTCTGAAGACAAGGCCTGTTTGTTTTTAATCATAATATCTAGTCTTATCTTTGAAAGCATATCTTTTGATCGAATGTTAATAAATGAATAAATAAGTGATTTAAATATAAAAAAAGATAAAAAGCTATGAAGTCAATCAATCTTGGAGAAGTAATTAAAGTGTTCACTGTTGTGCAGTACGTACATTATCGGTTTTTTCAGACTACTGGGACTATTTTATAAATAAATTTCAAGGACAGTTAAGAACTCATTCACTCACGAAGTGAATGATGTACTTTTTACATTGTAAGATTCTGAGTCAAAGACATGTAAAAATAAGATATAATGTCCTAATCCTTCATAAAAATTTATAAAAAAGTAAAATGTATAACTAACAAAGTATGTTAGTACTAATATTTCTCCTAAATATATTTTGGACTGCTTGACCACAGAAGCTATGTGTTTCTCTCTACTCATAATATTTCATAGTGCACATCCATAGAAGGTAATTAATATATTCTGGCTGAGTGAAAAAAAAAGACATAAATGAGTAAAAAAGTTAATGAATGATGAGAGAACTTCAAACTTTAAGAAGTAACCAGAGCATATAAATTTGTTTAAACTCTGACCCTAGGAAAAAATACTTTTTGGTTAGCGAGTAAGGAAAGCATATGGTCACTAATGAAAAGACTTTTGGCTCTTGCTGCTGATCCAAATTGTTATAGTTAATGGAAGTTGAGACAACGTCTACGCCAAGAACAACATACTAGCTAGGCATGTAAACATATCAACTGGGACTTGAAGTCAGGTTACCAGATTGTGGTAAAAAACGTAGCATTATGAACTGGCAATGACAAAGCAAGTAGGAATTTCTTTGGAATTAGGAATATAATTCTAGTCTTTTCACATATTGGAGCACATGATATTTTCTGTGCTTTCCATTTTATCCCTTTTCACATGCAGAAGTATCATATTGTAGTTTTAATGAGCATTTTCCTAATGATTAAAGATATTGAGCAGCTTTTTGTATGATTATTTTCCATTTTATGCCTTTTTTTGTGAAATACTAGCTTAAGTTGTTTGTTAAGAGATACAGTTATCTCCCTTTTTATTAAGTTGTAAGATATCTTCTGACAATTTTGGTACATGTGCCTTTTTTCCTGAGATATATATATATATGCATAATATATATGACAAATAACTTCATTTCTTTAGTTTGTTCTTCATACTTTAATCTATCCTTGATGAACAACTCCTTAAACCCATTATTATTTAATTTATCATTTTTAAGAGGAAATGTTTTTATGCCCTGTGTAAGAAAGTTTTGCTAACTCTAATGTCATAAGTTTTTCCTATGCTTTTTTTCCTAAAATCCTTATTATTTCTACCATTGACATTTAGATTTGCAATCCATATGGAATTGATTTTTAGGAGAGGTGTGAGATTTTTAGGAAAGGTTTAAGACTGGGGGGGAGACGCACTAAATATATGTTTTCCTTATGAATATCCAATTGATCCAGCATCATTTATTGAAAAGATCATCCTTTCTACATTGCATTTCTGATTAACATCTGTCAAAAATCAGGATGCTGTGTGAGGATCTGTTTCTGTACTCTGTACATAACTCTAATACACAGCTAGTTACATTGTAAATTGGTACCACCACTTTGGTGGAAAGCTATTTATAAATACCTGTTAAGTTTGAACATAATGCATATACCATATGATTTAGCAATTCTATTTCTAAGTGTACATTCAAAAATAAATGTGTGCATATGTTCACCAAAAGACATGTGACTGAATGTTCAGAAAAAGATTATTTGTAATAACTAAACAGTGAAAACTACCATAATGTTCATGAATGCTGTAATGGATAATTATATCATACAGTGAAATATACAGAATGATGAAAGTGAATCATTTACAGCTATGCACAATAACATGGATGAATTTCAAAAACACAAAGTTGAGGGGGAAAAGCAAGTAAAAAAGCAGGGAGCAGGGTAGCGGGTAGTGGTAATCTTTATCCATTAAGGTTTGACTACAGATAAAACTAATCTATAATACTAGAAGTAGGAAATTACTAACCATTGGGTGTAGTAATGACTGAAAATAGGGGTTCTTCCAGGCTGCTGGTAAGGCTCTATTTCTTGAACTGGATGCTAGTGACATTGGTATATTCAGTTTGTGAATGTTCATCAGCCTGTATGCTTATGTGCATTTTTAAATGGATGTTACATTTTAATGAATAAATTTTAAAAAGGAAGAACATATTTAAATAATTTACAGTTAAGGAATAAATTATCATAAAACTTAGGAGATATTTAGAACAAAACCAAAACTTGCGGAATGTAGTTAATGCTCTGCTTGGAGGGAATTCTGTAAGAGTTTTAAATGCTCATGTTAGGAAAAAAACCTAAAAATTGTTTAAGGAAGCAGACCATTTAATATGTGAGAATAGACCAACAGAGTAAATATAAAGAAAGTAGAAAGAAGAAAATATACAGCAGATGCCACTAAAACATAAAACATGCATGCAATAGAATGAGTTAAAGAATACAGTAGTTGTGGGTTTTTTAATGAATAAAACTGATAAATTTGCAAGAGTGATTAAGAGAAAAAGTAGGTACAAATAAAAATTTTGGAGTGAAAAATATTACATAAACACTGAAGATGTTAAAAGATACTGAAAGAATACCTTGAGAAATTTAATGACAAATTTGATAAGTTAGGTTAAGTAAGCAAAGGTATACAAAAACAATTTTTGCAAAAGAAAATAAGATTCAATTCAAGCGAAAACCAATTTTTCAGAAACAAAGATATGCTTTAGCTTGAGATTAGAAGGTACAGAGGAAAGTAATGAGAAGTAAGGTTAAAAAAAGGAATTAATTGAAATTGCCTTAGATGAATAGCTGTACAAATTGGCATCTTCTAACCCAATGCGTACTCCTTTACCGCATCCTCATGCACTTCGCTTTTAACCCTAGTTAAAACCCAACTAAGCAATCATACAGTAGAAAAACAGTAAAATCAACAATAAATAAGAAATAGAAAAAACTATGTGGAGAAGATTTAGGGTTCTGGCATTCCAGAGCAAAGTCGTATCCATTCATGGTTTCTCAGACCGCTCATTTCTTAAGCAAAGTCTATTAATCGTCAAGCTGAGCCAACTGACACAGAATTACCAGTCAACATTCCTATTTATGAGACAGACTTGTCTGAAAACAGACAAGTAGGAGTGAAGGAAATTTACATATGTAGGAATGAAGGAAAATCACAATAGCTACCTGAAAAAAAATCAACCTGTAATAATCAAAACCTTGAAATATAAAGACCACAACAGATAAACATTAGAACTGACTCTGGAGGAAAGAGGCATATATCAAGAAACCACAAGATTATTTAAAACAATATTACCAACACCACCAATAATAATAACAACCAATCCCTCTAATTATTAAGCCTCCCTTCTTAAAAAGCGGTACTTTTATTCATGTACTTAATTTAGGGCACAAGCCTTACAGTCATCCCTACCCACTTCTTCTCTCATACTTCCCATCTGACTTACCAGTAAATCTTATCAATTCTACTCTACGTCAAAAATATAATCCGAGCCCAATTTTTTTCTCATAAACTACAGAATGACCACCTTATTCAAGACACCACCATCTCACCAATGGACTATATAAGTTTCCCTCGAGTTTGTCTCTTCCTTCTTTGCCCCACTGACCTTTCACCTCACTCATCATATAACTTTTCCCCTTATAAATGTAACTGTGATCATGCACGTCTCCTTCAAAGCTCTCCACTGTTTACTCATATAGTAGAATAAAATCTAAACTTCATGCCATGGTCTGTAACATCCTGTATATCTTCACAGTGGCTACTTCTAAAAATTTTACATGCCCCCCTCCAAACATTCTTTACTCCTTCACTCAACTCCAACCAGACCAATCTCTTTTCTTGTTCTCAAAAATGCAAAATATGCTTTACAAATTTAGAATCAATCTGAAACAAAAATAAAACAAAACAAAACATACATATTTAAATAAGTTACAAAAGAGAATGTAAAAGCTACAACAATCCTCCTAATGTAAAATTAAAGGTTTAGTTGACAGAGATCAATGACTATACATAGATGCAAAATATCCATTCTATTTAGATAGATATGATCATTGCTAACAAATAGTATAATTTTATGGGAGGAAACCACTGTATTAAAACAGGAAAATATTTTTACATAAAATTATATAGATTGTCTATATACTATGTTTTCCATACATACTGTATTATACTTTGGTATTTTAAAATTTTTAATACAAATTGAATGCAATTTTAAAAGATTAAAAACCATGTACAATGTTACTTGTGGTTACCTCTGAAGGAGGACATAAACATAATGATTTTATGTGCAGTTTTTGTTCAGCCATACTTCCTAAATCTCTCAGTCTAGTGTTAAGTTACTGACAATAATAGAGTATACTTTCAGAATAGTTATATTGCTGTGAAAAATTTTTTTTAAATTATACAATTACCTATACACACACAAACACATTCCCCAAAATTTATACACATAAACTCCTTCTCCAAACTTAGATATCAAGACAACATTACCCAGCAGGATTTCAGAATTGCTATGGACCAGGGACTATAATGCACCTCTCATTCTTTCCCTCCTTGGGTGTCGCTGGGTCTTACAGTTGATCTGTCTCTGTTCCTCCTTCATAAAGGTGAGATAATTTGTCTTTTTATACAAATTGTATTGTAAGACTTACATCAAAACCTGATGTAGATCATGAGATCCTGTACTTTGAGCATAATATTGTAAATGGATCAGAATTTTGAGCCTCTTGAAATAGAATGGATGTAAACAACTGTGGTCAGGAAGTGGACTGTGGAATATCATTTAGAAAAATAGTTACAATTAATCTTTTCTCTATAACCATACCCTACTTAGAATATAACACTGCAAATCATACATTAAGCAGTAGAATTTCTTTCTTACTCCTTGAATCTGTGCTGTCCTCTTAATTTGTGGTGACCAATACAGTACAACAGAAATCAGATTGTGTGAATTCTAAGCCTTGTTTACTTCTGCTTTCTCTCTCATGGAATCCTGAGACTGCTATGTGAATAAGATCCACTAATATGCTGGATGATGAGTGTCATGTGGTCTCTTTTATCCTGTTTCCACCACTGACAGCTAACCTTCAGACTTGTAAGTGAGGCAATCAAACACCAGCCAGCCCCTAGCTAACCTGACAATAAACCTCACATATATAACAATTCAAGAAACCCAGATTAGCAGAACAGCCCAGCTGAACTGTAGTCTTATAAGTTATAATAAATGGTTGTTTTTAATTCACTCAATCTAGGAAATGTGTATTACACAACAATAGTTAACTAATGTACTGGCTTAAGGGTAACTACAATTGAAAAATCGTAACAGTGGACAGTCTAAAAATTTGGAACAAGAAAAAAGTTATGTAGATGCATGCTACCACTAAAATTAGAAGCAAAATACTATAGAGAATAATAATAAACAACAGTTGGATTCACTAGTCAAATAGTGAGTGATGCCTAGCAAATATGATTCAGGATTGTATAGTTTTTCAGTTTTATTATTTTCTTATGCAAAATAATTTCAAAATCTATAGCAGAAAAAATTATTTATATATATTATAAACAATGGGTGAATGAAGCTATGAAAAATAATTAAGCAATGCTTTTGTTTGACCCTCCATACTTCTCATATCCTTTTCCCCCCACCCTAATGGTCTTGGCATAACATTAATATAAATGATGGCTGCACTTAAAATAGTATCTATTTCCCATAATACATTCTCTATAATCTCATTCAAATAATCAAATGATCTCAAATTATTCAAGATAAGAATTTTATGATTAGACATAGAAAAACTGAATCATACTAGTTTATGCAGTGTGAAATAGAAGCTTGAAACATCTTGAATACAACATTGTTACCTAAGTAGGTATAAACCAGGTCAGCAAGTGAACTAGTTTTACTGACTGATTAGAAATATATTAGGAGCAAAGGAAAAAAAAGGCATGTTCTACAGAAATTCAAATAAACCACATATAAATGAAGAAAAAATAGAGCAGAATAGCCAAGAAATGTTTTCTATTCAGAATTGTAAAATGCATAAATAGGTCTCTTGGCACCACCATCGTCAAATTATCAATAGTGAGTTAAAGGTTATACAAACAGAAAAGATAGCATTTTGAAAAGTATCAACAAAATAGGGAAATGCTAGATTTGCATCATAAAGGACACACACCTTGCTGGGCCTTAAGCAGTACAGAAGAAATGCACTTACATGAAAAATTGAAAGACATTCTGTCAATGTGGGCAAAGTGATGTGGAAAATTGGAATAATTATCTGGATAATTCAGGCCAAAAATGCTAATGAGGTAAAAGAGTTCTTTACAATCTGATTTATCTAAGTCAGCTGTCTACATTTATTAAATTAACTGGACAGTTATTCAACTCTCCTTTTTTCTGAGCTTGAATAGACTTTGGTATTGATTCCTTGTCTGTAGGATGAAGCAGAAGAACCTTGGTGCATTACTGACATTTCCATATTGGTTACAGATAACTCTCATTTTTAATCTCACAATGCACTTAATTACAGTTTAAGACACTACTGAATTATACTTAAATATTTATAACATTCTTTTAAAAAATTTGTTAAATATCAATTTCCAATTTAGTCTTTTATTAATGTCCTAGGCACAAAGCAAGTTGAGCTGCACTTAATGGCTACTAACCACTGGATAGTTTCATAAGTCTTATAAATGCTTGACAAAATCATATAGGATAGTATTCTGTGTTTCAAGTGACAATTTGACTCTAGCATGTTGATTCAATTCATTAAAATAATATCAATTCAATGATTAATTTTATCTTTCTACCAAATCCAAATACTGATTTTTTTTTCTTTTGACATTGGTTATTTAAGAGTAAATGGAATATAATAGCATGCAATCCCTCCAGATATGTGTAAGAAAAGAATGAAGCAGAAAACTATAATAGTATTCCAGGAGACCTTCAAGATGGCAGAAGAGTAAGATGTAGAGATCAGCTTCCTCCCCATAAATACATCAGAAATACATCTATATGTGCAACAACGCCTATAGAACACCTATTCAATGCTGGCAGAAGACCTCCGACCTCCCAAAAGACAAGAAATTCCCCATGTACCTGGGTAGGGCAAAAGAAAAAAGAAAAAACAGAGACAAAGAATAGGGACGGGACCTGCACCTCTGGGAGGGAGCTGTGAAGGAGGAAAGGTTTCCACACACTAGGAAGCCCCTTCGCGGGCGGAGACTGTGGGTGGCGGAGGGGGAAGCTTCGGAGCCACGGAGGAGAGCGCAGCCACAGGGGTGCGGAGGGCAAAGCGGAGAGATTCCCGCACGGAGGATCGGTGCCAACCAGTACTCACCAGCCCGAGAGGCTTGTCTGCTCACCCGCTGGGGCGGGCGCGGGCTGGGAGCTGAGGCTCGGGATTCGGAGGTCAGATCCCAGGGAGAGGACTGGGGTTGGCGGCGTGAACACAGCCTGAAGGGGGCTAGTGCGCCACAGCTAGATGGGAGGGAGTCCGGGAAAAAGTCTGGACCTGCCTAAGAAGCAAGAAACCATTGTTCTGGGGTGCGCGAGGAGAGGGAATTCAGAGCGCCGCTTAAAGGAGCTCCAGAGAAGGGCGCGAGCCGCGGTGATCAGTGCAGACCCCAGAGACAGGCGTGAGATGCTAAGGCTGCTGCTGCCGCCACCAAGAAGCCTGTGTGCGAGCACAGGTCACCATCCACACCGCCCCTCCTGGGAGCCTGTGCAGCCCGCCACTGCCAGGGTCCTGTGATCCAGGGACAACTTCCCCGGGGGAACGCACAGCGCGCCTCAGGCTGGTGTAACGTCACGATGCCTCTGCCACCGCAGGCTCGCCCCGCACTCCATACCCCTCCCTCCCCCCGGCCTGAGTGAGCCAGAGACCCTGATCAGCTACTGATTTAACCCCGTCCTGTCTGGGCAGGAACAGACACCCTCAGGCAACCTACAGGCAGAGGCAGGGCCAATCCAAAGCTGAACCCCAGGAGCTGTGTGCACAAAGAAGAGAAAGGGAAATCTCTCCCAGCAGCCTTAGGAGCAGCGGAATAAATCTCCACAATCAACTTGATGTACTCTGCATCTGTGGAATACCAGAAGAAACAACGTATGATCCCAAAATTGAGGCAGTGGACTTAGGGAGCAATGATAAATATATATTTTTCCTTTTTCTCTTTTTGTGAGTGTGGATGTGTATGTTTCTTTGTGTGATTTTGTCTGTATAGCTTTGCTTTAACATTTGTCCTAGGGTTCTATCTGTCCATTGCTTCTGTTTTGGTTTTTTTTTTAGTATAGTTTTTAGCCCTTGTTTTCATAGGTGGATTTGTTTTTGATTTGGTTGCTCTCTTCTTTCTTTTTTTCTTTTTCTCTTTTTTTATTACTTTTTAATGTTTTTTAAATTTTAATAATTTTTTAATCACTTTGTTTTATTTTACTTCTTTCTTTCTTCCTTTCTTTCTTTCTCTCTCTCTCTCTCCCTCTCTCTCTTTCTTTCTTTCTCCCTTTTCTTCTGAGCCATGTGGCTGACAGGGTCTTGGTGCTCTGGCCAGGTGTCAGGCCTGTGCCTCTGAGGTGGGAGAGCCGAGTTCAGGACATTGGTCTACCAGAGACCTCTCAGCTCCACATAATATCAAACCGTGAAAGCTCTCCCAGAGATCTCCATCTCAACGCTAAGACCCAGCTCCACTCAACGAGTGGGCTACAGTGCAGGACACCCTATGCCAAACAACTAGCAAGACAAGAAATAAACCCACCCATTAGCAGAGAGGCTGCCTAAAATCATAATAAGTTCACAGACACAGCAAAACACACCACCGGACATGGTCCTGCCCACCAGAAAGACAAGATCCAGCCTCATCCACCAGAACACAGGCTTCAATCCCCTCCACCAGGAAGCCTACATAACCCACTGAACCAACCTTAGCCACTGGGGAAGGACACTAAAAAAAAAAACGGGAACTACAAACCTGTAGCCTGTGGAAAGGAGACCCCAAACACAGTAAGTTAAGCAAAATGAGAAGACAGAGAAACACACAACACACGAAGGAGTAAGGTAAAAACCCACAAGACCAAACAAATGAAGAGGAAATAGGCAGTCTACCTGAAAAAGAATTCAGAGTAATTACAGTAAAGATGATGCAAGATCTTGGAAATAGAATGGAGAAAATATAAGAAACGTTCAACAAGGACCTAGAAGAACTAAAGAGCAAACAAACAATGATGAACAACACAATAAATGAAATTAAAAATTCTCTAGAAGGAAGCAATAGCAGAACAACTGAGGCAGAAGAACGGATAAGTGAACTGGAAAATAAAATAGTGGAAATAACTACTGCAGAGCAGAATACAGAAAAAAGAATGAAGAGAATTGAGGACAGTCTCAGAGACCTGTGGGACAATATTAAACATAATAACATTCGAATTATAGGGGTCCCAGAAGAAGAAGAGAAAAAAAAGGGACTGAGAAAATATTTGAAGAGATTATAGTTGCAAACTTCCTTAATATGGGAAAGGAAATAGTTAATCAAGTCCAGGAAGCACAGAGAGTCCCAAACAGGATAAATCCAAGGAGAAACATGCCAAGACACATATTAATCAAACTATCAAAAATTAAATACAAAGAGAAAGTATTAAAAGCAGCAAGGGAAAAACAACAAATAACATACAAGGGATTCCCCATAATGTTCACAGGTGATCTTTCAGCAGAAACTCTGCAAACCAGAAGGGAGAGGCAGGACATATATAAAGTGATGAAAGGGAAAAACCTAAAACCAAGATTACTCTACCCAGCAAGGATCTCATTCAGATTCAACACACAAATTGAAACCTACACAGAAAAGCAAAAGCTAAGAGAATTCAGCACCACAAAACCAGCATCACAACAAATGCTAAAGGAACTTCTCTAGGCAGGAAACACAAGAGAAGGAAAAGACATACAATAACAAACCCAAAACAATTAAGATAATGGTATTAGGAACATACATATCGATAACTACCTTTAATGTAAACGGATTAAATGCTCCAACCAAAAGACACAGACTCGCTGAATGGATACAAAAGCAAGACTGATATATATGTTGCCTACTAGAGACCCACTTCAGACCTAGGGACACATACAGACTGAAAGTGAGGGGATTGAAAAAGATATTCCATGCAAATGGAAATCAAAAGAAAGCTGGAGTAGCAATTCTCATATAAGACAAGAAAAGACTTTAAAGTAAAGGCTATTACATGAGACAAAGAAAGACACTACATAATGATCAAGGGGTCAATCCAAGAAGAATATATAACAATTGTAAATATTTATGCACCCAACACAGGAGCACCTCAGTACATAAGGCAAATGCTAACAGCCATTAATGGGGAAATCGACAGGAACACAATCATAGTAGGGGACTTTAACACCCCACTTTCACCAATGGGCAGATCATTCAAAATGAAAATAAATAAGGAAACACAAGCTTTAAATGATAGATTAAACAAGATGGACTTCATTGATATTTCTAGGACATTCCACCCAAAAACAAAAGAATACACCTTTTCTCAAGTGCTCAGGGAACATTCTCCAGGATAGATCATCTTGAGTCACAAATCAAGCCTTGGTAAATTCAAGACAATTGAAATCGTATGACGTATCTTTTGCAAACACAGTGTTATAAGACTAGATATCAATTACAGGAAAAAATCTGTAAAATATACAGACACATGGAGGCTAAATGATACACTATTTAATAACCAAGAGATCACTGAAGAAATCAAAGAGGAAATCAAAAAATACCTAGAAACAAATATCAATGAAAACATGACTACCCAAAACCTAAGGGATGCAGCAAAAGCAGTTCTAAGAGGGAAGTTTATAGCCATACAATCCTACCTCAAGAAACAAGAAACGTCTCAAATAAACAACCTAATCTTACACCTAGAGCAATTAGAGAAAGAAAAACAAAAAGAACCCCAAAGTTAGCAGAAGGAAAGAAATCATAAAGATCAGATCAGAATTAAATGAAAAAGAAATGAAGGAAACAATAGCAAATATCAATAAAACTATAAGCTGGTTCTTTGAAAAGAAAAGCAAAATTGATAAAACTTCAGCCAGACTCATCAAGAAAGAAAACGAGAGGACTCAAATCAATAAAATTAGAAATGAAAAAGAAGAAGTTACACCTGAGACCCCAGAAATACAAAGGACCATAAGAGACTACTACAAGCAACTACATGCCAATATAATGGACAACCTGGAAGAAATGGACAAATTCTTAGAAAAGCACAACCTTCCAAGACTGAATCAGGAAGAAATAGAAAATACACACAGACCAATCACCAGCACTGAATTTGAGACAGTGATTAAAAATCTTTCAACAAACAAAAGCCAAGGACCAGATGGCTTTACAGGCGAATTCTATCAAACATTTAGACAATAGCTAACACCTGTCCTTCTCAAACTCTTCCAAAATATTGCAGAGGGAGGACCACTCCCAAACTCATTCTACGAGGCCACCATCACCCTGATACCAAAACCAGACAAAGATGTCACAAAGAAAGAAAACTACAGGCAAATATCACTGATGAACATAGATGCAAAAATCCTCAACAAAATACTAGCAAACAGAATCCAACAGCACATTAAAAGGATCATACACCATGATCAAGTGGGGTTTATCCCAGGAATGCAAGGATTCTTCAATATATGCAAATCATTCAATGTGATAAATGATATTAACAAATTGAAGGATAAAAACCATATGATCATCTCAATAGATGAAGAAAAAGGTTTTGACAAAATTCAATACCCATTTATGATAAAAACCCTCCAGAACATAGGCATAGAGGGAACTTACCTCAACATATTAAAGGCCATATGTGACAAACCCACAGCCAACATCGTTCTCAATGGAGAAAAACTGAAACCATTTCCAGTAAGATCAGGAACAAGATAAGGTTGCCCACTCTCACCACTATTATTCAACATAGTTTTGGAAGTGTTAGCCACAGCAATCAGAGAAGACAAAGAAATAAAAGGAATCCAAATCGGAAAAGAAGAAGTAAAGCTGTCACTGTTTGCAGATGACATGATACTATACATAGAGAATCCTAAAGATGCTACCAGAAAACTCCTAGAGCTAATCAATGAATTTGGTAAAGTAGCAGGATATAAAATTGATGCACAGAAATATCTTGCATTCCTATGCACTAATGATGAAAAATCTGAAAGAGAAATTAAGGAAACACTTCCATTTACCATTGCAACAAAAAGACTTAAATACCTAGGAATAAACTTACCTAAGGAGACAAAAGACCTGTATGCAGAAAACTGTAAAACACTGATGAAAGGAATTAAAAATGACACCAACAGATGGAGAGATATACCATGTTCTTGGATTGGAAGAATCAACATTGCAAAAATGACTCTACTACCCAAAGCAATCTACAGATTCAATGCAATCCCTAACAAACTACCACTGGCATTTTTCACAGAACTAGAACAAAAAATTGCACAATTTGTATGAAAACACAAAAGACCACGAATAGCCAAAACAATCTTGAGAAAGAAAAACGGAGCTGGAGGAATCAGGCTCCCTGACTTCAGACTATACTACAAAGCTACAGTAATCAAGACAGTATGGTACTGGCACAAAAACAGAAATATAGATCAATGGAACAGGATAGAAAGCCCAGAGATAAACCCATGGTCACCTTATTTTTGATAAAGGAGGCAAGAATATACAATGGAGAAAAGACAGTCTCTTCAATAAGTGGTGCTGGGAAACTGGACAGATACATGTAAAAGAATGAAATTAGAACACTCCCTAACACCATACACAAAAATAAACTCAAAATGGATTAAACACCTAAATTTAAGGCCAGACACTGTAAAACTCTAAGAGGAAAACATAGGCAGAACACTCTATGACATAAATCATAGCAAGATCGTTTTTGAGCCACCTCCTAGAGAAATGGAAATAAAAAGAAAAATAAACAAATGGGATCTAATGAAACTTAAAAGCTTTTGCACAACAAAGGAAACCAGAAACAAGACGAAAAGACAACCCTCAGAATGGGAGAAAATATTTGCAAATGAAGCAACTGACAAAGGATTCATCTCTAAAATTTACAAACAGCTCATGCAGCTCAATATCAAAAAAAACAAACAACCCAATCCAAAAATGGGCAGAAGGCCTAAATAGACATTTCTCCAAAGATGATATACAGATTTCCAACAAACACATGAAAGGATGCTCAACATCACTAATCATTAGAGAAATGCAAATCAAACTACAATGATGTATCACCTCACACCAGTCAGAATGGCCATCATCAAAAAATCTACAAACAATAAATGCTGGAGAGGGTGTGGAGTAAAGGGAACCCTCTTGCACTGTTGGTGGGAATGTAAATTGATACAGCCACTACAGAGGACAGTATTAAGGTTCTTTAAAAAACTAAAAATCGAACTACCATACAACCCAGCAATCCCACTACTGGGCATATACCTTGAGAAAACCATAACTCAAAAAGAGTCATGTACCACAATGTTCATTGCAGCTCTATTTACAATAGCCAGGACATAGAAACAACCTAAGTGTCCATTGACAGATGAATGGATAAAGAAGATGTGGCACATATATGCAATGGAATACTACTCAGCCATAAAAAGAAATGAAATTGAGTTATTTGTAGTGAGGTGGATGCACTTAGTGTCTGTCATACAGAGTGAAGTGAGTCAGAAAGAGAAAAACAAATAGTGTATGCTAACACATATATCTGGAATCTAAAATAAATAAATAAATAAATGGTTTTGAAGAACCTAGGGCCAGGACAGGAATAAAGACACAAATGTAGAGAATGTACTTGAGGACGGGGGAGGGGGAAGGGTAAGCTGGGACGAAGTGAGAGAGTGTCATGGACTTACATATACTACCAAATGTAAAATAGATAGCTAGTGGGAAGCAGCTGCATAGCACAGGGAGATCAGCTGGGTGCTTTTTGACCACCTAGAGGGGTAGGATAGGGAGGTTGCGAGGGAGATGTAAGAGGGAGGTGATATGGGGATATATGTATGTGTATAACTGATTCACTTTGTTGTAAAGCAGAAACTAACACACCACTGTAAAACAATTATACTCCAATAAAGACGTTAAAAAGAAAAATACAACTTAAAAAAAAAAACTATAAAAGTATTCCAAAAAAATCACTTAATATGTTTCAATTTCAAGCATTTTATCACAAGTAACCATGAGGCATATATTTTATTTTAAACATTTGTGCACTGAAACTGGAAAATAGAAGATACATCTTAAACACAAGTTAACAAACACCATTGGACTTGCAAAGTTCAACCAGTCTGCAACAGGTTCCTACTAAGCCTGTTCAGACGATTAAGAAAGTATTACAAATACTTCTGAAGGCGTTATGCTTTGACAGATACTGCAAAAGAAATGTATTCTTAAAGATATCACCTCTAAAAATCTTTCATCTAAGGTTTGCCCCATGTAACTGACTATTAGAAGATGCATAAATTGGAAAAATATATCCAATGCTTGTGAAGAGGAACGAGCCCACAGAGCAGTATTTTGCAACTATGGCAATATTGATATTTTGGGCCAGATAATTCTTTGTTTTGGGGGGGCCGTCTTATGCATTGTAGGATATTTAGTAGTAGCATGCCTTGTCTCGCCCCACTAAATGCTAGTATCACCTTTACCCCCAGTTATAACAACTAAAAATGTCTCCAGATATTGACTAATGTCCCGTAGGGGGCAAAATCACCCGTGGTTGAAAATCACTGCCATAGAGTGTACACCTAATGTTCTCAGTGCCAGTATACCTGCACAACTAGCTCAAGCCCATTCCCAAACAAGAGGGCATGTTGCCCTCAGAGACTAAAGCTTTTCAGCTTTGTCCCAGCTACAGGGTACATCTAGAGACTGAAAAGGAAAAAGTGGTTAACAGTGACTTTGCTATGAAGAAACTATCAATAACTTGAACACCCTACAGGCAAAGCATAGCCGATTAGCCCTTTAATTGTCTTAAGCCCTCAAGAGACTTCCCAAAGAAAACAAATGAAACCAACCCTGGACATGTGGATTTATAGTCACTGTGTGAAAGAACCTCTCCTGCTGGGAGATCTCTGGCCAAATTGGGAATGCTACAGGCACTAAGGCTGTGCACATAGAATGCCTTCCTGCCCATGCTTAGATTTCCCCCCCAAGATCAAAAGCCTGAGCTCTGGAATCCTTGAAAAGAAATCACCAGAGACCTGTGCTAAAGCGGAATAGAGTCATTAGGGATGCCTGATTTCCTTGAGTTTCTGTTATCCCTTGATAGGGCTGTTGCTTTTTCCAGTAATAAAAGTCTGTAAAAAATCTGAACTGTTTAAATGTTGCAGTGATAACTGACCTGAAAGTCACCATTTTCTTCCCTATAACCAGTGAAATAAATGGTTTTGCTTGAAAATATCTGGCAGTGAAGCAAGAATTTTTTTTTTTTTTTTTTTTAGATTTTGGTAACCTATGCTTTTTCTCTCAGAATACTGGCTGAAAATGCCTATTCGTATAAAAGCTATCTTTGTTATTTAAGTTGATCGTATCAAACAATATCAATAAAGATATTTTTTCACCTTCTGAATAATTAGATAAATACAAAATGATTTTTAAAGTGTCTGACATAGGAAAAAACCAAAACACCTGAACAAGGTTTCTCAACCTCAGCACTACTGGCATTTTGGACCAGATACAGTGTAATAGTTGTGAGGGAGGCTGTCCGGTGCATTGTAGGATGTTTACCAGTATCCCTGGCCTCTACCCAGTAGATGCCAGTAGCACTACCACCCCCAGCCCCACACACACAAACACAACACACACACTTTCAGATTATAGCCAATGAACGTGGCTCCAGAGATTGCCAGATGTCTCCTATGGGGGCAAATTTGCCCAAGTTGAAAACCACTGATCTAGAAAAGTCCTGCTTTGAAAAGGCACAGGTGTCATTCGACATTTACAATTCCTTTGTCATAAATAACCTTATTAGGCCACAAAGATTTTCTCCTATTTTTTTTCTAAATGTGTTAAATTTTTACATACGGAGCTATGATCCACTTTGAATTAATGTTTATATAAGGTGTGAGGTTGGTATCCATTTTTTTGCATTTAGATGTCCAATTTTTCCATTTGTTGAAAGACTACCTTTTCTCCACTTAATTATCTTTACATGGGTGTCAAAAATCAATGGTTCATATTTGATTGGATCTATTATTGGCCTGTCTTTTCTATTCCACGGATCTATATGTCTATCTCTCTGCCAATAACACATTACCAATAGCAGTATATAGTAGGATTAAAAATTGGGCAGTGGGAATCCTTCTGTGTATTCTTTTTCAAAATGGTTTTGACTATCTTATTTTGCCTTTTCATTCAATTTTAAAGTTAGCTTGCATATATCCAAAAATAAGTATATATGTATATATACATATAATATGTATTATATATAATTTATCATCGTAAATGATTTCTATATAGCAGGTAACAAGTACTATATAAATTCTATATAAGTATGAGTTTATATATTCACATATATAAGTTCATGTATATATGTACATATATATATTTGCAACAGCTCAAAAACTACATGCTTAAAGATAAGTCCAAGAGAATATGTATAGGATCCTTATGGGGAAAACTACAAACGCTAATGAAAAAAATCAAAGAAGACATAAATAAATAAAAATATGCCATGTACATGGATTAGATGATTCAATATAGTAAAGATGTCAATTACTCCCAAATTGAACTGTAACACAATTCCATTCAAACCCAAAGCAGGATTTTTTTTCTTTTCCAGATATATATACTATTCTAAAACTGAATGAAAAAGGCAAAATGTTCAGAATAATTTTAAAAAGAATAGCTGAAGCAATTGAACTATCCACTTTTAAGACTTACTATAATAATATCACAATAGCTCCAAATATATTTTTACTACTAGTTATTTAGAAATATCTAAATACTGCTTTGTCTGAATGCTGCAAATTTTGATATTTTGTATTTTCAATTTTGTTCACTTAAAAATAATTTTTAATTTCCGTTAAAACATTCTCCTTGATCCATAGATTTAAAGTTTTTTTTTTAATTTAATAAACTTTTTTTGGCAGCAGTTTTAGGTTGATAGAAAAAATTGAGTGAAAAATTTAGAGAGTTTTCACATACACTTTCCCTCTCAATCTCCATTATTATTAATGTTTTACATTAGTGGATTGCTTTTATTGTAATTTGAGTCAATATTTATCATTATTAATATATAATACATAACCAAAGTGCACAGTTTAGTTTTAACTAAAGTCCATAGTTTATATAAGGTTTACTTTTTGTGATTTATATTCCATGGGTTTTGACAAATGCATAATGACATTAATCCACCATTACAGAACACTTTAACTGCCCTAAAAATCCCCTTTGCTCTGTGTGTTCATCCTTCCCTGACTCCCCCCAAATCGCTGGCAACCACTGATCTTTTTATGTTCTCCATAGTTTTGTCCTTTCCATAATGTCATATAGTTGGAATCATATAGTATGTAGCCTTTTAAGTTTGGTTTCTTCCACTGAGTAATATACGTTTATGGTCCTTCCATGTCTTTTTGTGGCTTAATGGATTCATTTATTTTTATCACTGAATAACATTCCTTTGTATGGATGCACCACAGTTTATCTGTTCACTCAACTGAAGGACATTTTGGTTGCTTTCAAGTTTTAGCAATTATGAATAAAGCTGCTATACACATTCATATGGAAGTTTTTGTATGGATATTAAGTTTTCAGCTCATTTGTGTACACACCAAGGAATGTGACTGCTGGATCATAAGATAAGAGTATGTTTAGTTCTGATAGAGCAGCCAAACTGTGCTCCAAAGTGGCTGCACCATTTCACATTCTCACCAGCAATAAATCAGAGTTCCTGCTGCTCCACAACCTTGCCAGAATTTGGTGTTGTCAGTGTTCTGGATTTTCACTATTCTAATAGATGTGCAGTGGTTATCTTATTGTTGTTTTAATTTGCAATTCCCTAATGACATATAATGTTGAATATTCAATCAAATGCTTATTTGTTATCTGTATATCTTTTTTGATGATATATCTGTTCATATCTTTTACCCACACTTTTTATTTCTCTTATTGTTGAGTTTTAAGGGTTCTTTGTGTATTTTGGATACAAGTTCTTCACCAGATATGTGTTTTGCAAACATTTTCTTCCAGTCTAGGGCTTGTCACTAAATTCTTAAGTGTTTTTTCCAGAACAGAAGTTTATAATTTTAAAGAAATCCAAAGTCTTTGTCCAATAATTTCAACATCTATGTCATCTCAGTGTCAGTAACTGTCCCCATTCAAGTTGAGATTTTTCTCAATTCTACATATGCTGAGTAAATTTGGATTTTGTACTACACTTTTGATATTATAAGACTCTGGGGCTTATTTAACATCTATAGAGAATGTTGCTATTTTTGTTTTGTAAGCAGTCAAAAAACAATATATATAAAAAAAGAGATTTTTACAAACAATTGATCCAGCTGAGTTCAGGCCACAAGTTCCAACCAGTATCTTGTGAGTTGTGATACTAATTTAGTTTTCAAATTATTGTAGTGCTAGTCTAATCTGTCCCACACATTCACCACCAAGTGTGAAACTTGAGTGATGTTCTATCTTGCAGTTAGTTTTCAAATGCTCTGCATGCTGTTTAGAGGCAGATGCATGCATGTTCAGGTCAGAGGAGAGTTTATAAACAACTTTAAAGGGTCAGTCTTTTGAGTTCAACCCCCTGCACCATTGCCCAGGCATATTCCAATCCTCTGGGTCCTTCTTATCCTTGGGCCAAAAGTTGAGTCTCAATTTGCTCCAATATGCTGCATACCTCCTACAACATCACACATGTTTGCAACTAAGATGTGGGAAGATGAAAAGGAAAAAAAAGTCAATGGGCATTTTCCCCATTCTCTAAGGACCCCAGCTCCACAGACAGTGAGGAAGACTTCCTTTCTAGAGAGTTATGCACTTGCTCATATTGTAGCTCACTTGCTACTGCTTCCACAAGATCATTTAGGTTTCAGGATAAAAAAGAATAGAAAAAAAGAAGAAAAAGAGAAAAAAAATGGTGACGTTCCTTACTTTCTCTGAGTATGAGAACATCTCTTTCTTGTTCTTCAAGCTGGACCAGTGGATTTTTCCTGGAGCTCTCTCTCTCTGCATTGATTATCTCTTCCAGATTTCAGTCTGCATTGAATTCAGGCTAGGGGACACAAGAGGGAAAAATAATGGCAGACTCACTGACGGTCAATAGTGTTTTGAATACTGGTATTCTTCCTCAATCCTCCTATCATTATTTACTTTTCAGAGTCTATGAATAGCTGTCCCATGCATTTTTTTCTAGGTTCAATAGCTGCTTTCAGTGGGGTAGAGAGGGTGGATTATGTTCATTGAATCCCAGAAGTGGAATCTTTAGTCTTATTTTAAAGTATATATTGTTGCCTTAGTGGATATTTTAAAAAATCATGGATTTTTACAACAGTTGAATGAACTTTCTACAGCCCTTATCTTTAATATATATTTTTACTTTGTATAGGGAAATTGTATTTTAGAGGAAAATAATAGAGAATGGCACAGTCTCTTTTAGTAAAAGACAAATGATTTTACAAATCTGTGCACATCTTTATGAAATAATGTTTAGATATTTAGAGGACCCCTCTATGTATGATGAGGTGGGATCGACTATGACATCTGCCAAAATTATAGCCATATTGACTATTTTTCTGAGAAAACTGAAAAATTTTTAGGTGTACTAATGCTCAAGTTCTGGGGTAGGCATGTTCACATATTATCACTCATTAAATTTAATGTAATCCTACAGCAAATTTTTAATCTACTTACTACTTACATTTATACAAACAAGGAAAACAAGGATTCAAAGAGGAAATTTCTCAAGAAATTTCTCTTGAGTTATACAGTCTGAAAATGGCATAGCCTGGGTTTTTTATAGATCTTTCTGATTTAAAGACTCCAAAGAATGTGATATAGCAAATATTATTTGATTATTTGAAAGTTCGGATGTGAAGGAAAGTCATGAAAATATAAATTAGAAAAGACTAAGAAGAAAATAAACAGAAATATTGAATTAGATTTTAACATTAAAAAAATTAATAGGTAATAATTTCTTACTCTTGACTCTGTCAAGAGTCATTTTGTATTTTCTAAATATTTCTCTGGAAGGCAGTTAAGGTTTTACAACATTAGGATTTTAACCCATTACTCACAAGATTTAAAAATAATAATTATAGAAATAACCCATGTTCAGAAGTTTTTAACCTCAAAAATATAATTTAAAAATGTACTTTAAATAAATGTTGAAATTATAAACACTCATTACTTAGTATAAATAGATAAAGAGACAGGTCATAGACTGAAAGAAAGATGTGTGTACAGAGAGATAAATCATTAGATAACCAAAGCCTACTCTATTCAAATATATTTATTCAAATAGTACTTAAATTGAGATGATTACTGCTAAAATAAATATTAAAAAAAAAAAAGTGGGACTTCCTTCGTGGTCCAGTGGCTAAGACTCTGCACTCCCAATGCAGGGGGCCTGGATTTGACCCCTGGTCAGGGAACTAGATCCCACATGCTACAACTAAGAGTTTGCATGCTGCAACTAAAGATCCTGCATGCTGCAACTAAGACCTGGGGCAGCCAAAATAAATATTAAAAAAACAAAAACAAAAAATGAAAACAAAATAAACAAAAACAAAAAAAAATTGAGGTGATTTCTGTAGGGGAGTAAAAACAGTCTTTTTCCTCTACCCTTTGTGAGTTCTGATTGAGGCTCTGTAAATTAATAAATGACAGATTAATAAGAGAAAAACAAAAGTTTATTAACCTGTGCATCACGCTAAAAAAAGAAGCACTAAGTAATGAGTAATTCAAAGGAGTGGTTACAGTTTGAGTTTATATAACAGTTTATCAAAGAAAAAGACAAAGGAAATGAACTTTGAGCTTCTTTTTTTTAAATTTTTTATTGTGGTAAAAGTCACATAATATAAAACTTACTATTTAACCATATTTAACTGTACAGTTCAGTGGCATTAAGTACCTTCACATTGTTGTGCAACTCTCACCATCATCCATCACCTGAATTTTTCACCTTCCCAAACTGAAATTCTGTCCCCTTTAAACACTAACTCCCCATTCCTCGTCCCCACCCTACCCCCCTCCCCGCCTCTTGGCATCTACCACTGTACTTTTTGACTCTATAAATTTGACTATTCTAGGTACCTCATATAAGTGGAATCAAACAGTATTTGTCTGCACCTGATGCATACTGGAATGCATTTTTAAGGTTAACTTAATATATGTCCTACAAACAGATCATACCTTCTTTTTTTCCCCCCTGTGCTATACAGTAGGAACTCACCAGCCATCTACTTCATACATAGTAGTGTATGTACATCAATCCCAATCTCCCAATCCATCCCACCACACCCCTTGGTGTCCATATGTTTGTTCTCTATGTCTGTGTCTCCATTTCTGCTTTGCAAATAGGCTCATCTGTACTGGTTTTCTAAATTCCACATATATGTGTTAATACACGATATTTGTTTTTCTCTTTTTAACTTACTTCACTCTGTATGACAGACTCTAGGTCCATCCACGTCTCTGAAAATGGCACAGTTTCATTCCTTTTTATGGCTGAGGATTATTCCAGTGTATATATGTACCACATCATCTTTATCCATTCTTCTGTTGATGCACATTTAGGTTGCTTCCATGTCCTGGCTATTGTAAATAGCGCTGCAATGAACATTGGAGTGCATGTACCATTTGGAGTTATGGTTTTCTCTGGTTATATACCCAGGATTGCGATTGCTGGGTCATATGGTAGTTCCATTTTTAGTTTTTTAAGGAACCTCCATACTGTTCTCCATAGCGGCTGTACCAATTTACATTCCCACCAACAGGGCAAGAGGGTTCCCTTTTCTCCACACCCTCTCCAGGATTTATTGTTTTCTCCACACCCTCTCCAGGATTTATTGTAGATTTTTTGATGATGGACATTCTGACTGGAGTGAGGTGATATCTCATTGTAGTTTTGAGTTGCATTTCTCTAATGATTAGTGATGTTGAGCATCCTTTCATGTGTTTGTTGGAAATCTGTGTATCTTCTTTGGAGAAATGTCTATTTAGGCCTTCTGCCCATTTTTGGATTGGGTTGCTTGTTTTTTTGATATTGAGCTGCATGAGCTGCTTGTATATTTTGGAGATGAATCCTGTGTAAGTTGCTTCATTTGCATATATTTTCTCCCATTCTGAGGGTTGTCTTTTTGTCTTGTTTATGGTTTCCTTTGCTGTGCAAAAGCTTTTAAGTTTCATTAGGTCCCATTTGTTTATTTTTGTTTTTATTTCCATTTCTCTAGGAGGTGGGTCAAAAAGGATCTTGCTGTGACTTATGTCATAGAGTGTTCTGCCTATGTTTTCCTCTAAGAGTTTCATAGTGTCTGGCCTTACATTTAGGTCTTTAATCCATTTGGAGTTTATTTTTATGTGTGGTGTTAGAGAGTGTTCTAATTTCATTCTTTTACATGTAGCTGTCCAGTTTTCCCAGCACCACTTATTGAAGTGGTGTCTTTTCTCCATTGTATATTCTTGCCTCCATTGTCATAGATTAGGTGACCACAGGTGTGTGGGTGTATTTCTGGGCTTTCTATCCTGTTCCATTGATCTATATTTCTGTTTTTGTGCCAGTACCACACTGTCTTGATTACTGTAGCTTTGTAGTATAGTCTGAAGTCAGGGAGCCTGATTTCTCCAGCTCCGTTTTTCTTTCACAAGATTGCTTTGGCTATTTGGGGTCTTTTGTGTTTCCATACGAATTGTAAAATTTTTTGTTCTAGTTCTGTGAAAAATGCCCTTGGTGATATGATAGGTATTGCATTGAATCTGTAGATTGCTTTGGGTAGTATAGTCATTTTCACAATATTGATTCTTCCAATCCAAGAACATGGTATGTCTCTCCAGCTGTTTGTGTAGTCTTTTGATTTCTTTCATCAGTATCTTATAGTTTTCTGAGTACAGGTCTTTTGCCTCCTTCGGTAAGTTAATTCCTCGGTAATTTACTCTTTTTGTTGCAATGGTAAATGGGATTGTTTCCTTAATTTCTCTTTCTGATCTTTCCTTGATAGGAATCAAGAGATTTCTGTGCATTAATTTTGTATCCTGCAACTTACCACATTCACTGATTAGCACCAGTAGTTTTCTGGTAGCATCTTTAGGATTTTCTACGTATAGTATCATGCTTCTGCAAACAATGACAGTTTTACTTCTTCTTTTCCAATTTGGATTTTTTTTATTTCTTTTCTGCTGTGATTGCCGTGGCTAGGAATTCCAAAACTAAGCTGAATAATAGTGGTGACAGTAAACATCCTTGTCTTATTCCTGATCTTAGAGCAAATGCTTTCAGTTTTCCACCATTGAGAATAGTATTTGCTGTGGGTTTGTTGTCTATGGCCTTTGTTATGTTGAGGTAGGTTCCCTCTATGCCCACTTTCTGGAGAGTTTTTATCATAAATAGGTGTTGAATTTTGCCAGAAGCTTTTCCTGCATCTATTGAGATGATCATATGGTTTTTATTCTTCAATTTGTTAATATGGTGTATCACATTGATTGATTCAGGTATATTGAAGGATTCTTCCATCCCTCGGATAAATCCCACTTGATCATGGTGTATGATCCTTTTAATAGGTTGTTGGATTCTGTTTGCTAGTATTTTGTTGAGGATTTTTGCATCTATACTCATCAGTGATATTGGTGTGTAATTTTCTTTTTTTGTGATATTTTTGTTTGGTTTTGTTATCAGGGTGATGGTGGCCTCATAGAATGAGCTTCAGAGTGTTCCGTCCTCTGCAATTTTTTGGGAGAGTTTAAGAAAGACAGGTGTTAGCTCTTCTCTAAATGTTTGATAGAATTCGCCTGTGAATCTATCTGGCCCTGGACTTTTGTTTGTTGGAAATTTTTAAATTACAGTTTCAATTTCATTACTTGTGATTGGTCTGTTCATATTTTCTAATTCTTCCTGGTTCAGTCTTGGAAGTTTGTACCTTTCTAAGAGTTTGTCCATTTCTTCCAGGTTGTCCATTTTTTTGGCATATAGTTGCTTGTAGTAGTCTCTTATGATCCTTTGTATTTCTTCAGTGTCAGTTGTAATTTCTCCTTTTTCATTTCTAATTTTATTGATTTGAATGCTCTCCCTTTTTTTCTTGACGAGTCTGGCTAATGGTTTATCAATTTTGGTTGTCTTCTCAAAGAACCAGCTTTTAGTTTTAATGATCTTTGCTACTGTTTCCTTCCTTTCTTTTTCATTTATTTCTGATCTGATCTTTATGGTTTCTTTCCTTCTGTTAACTTTGCAGTTTGTTTGTTCTTCTTTCTCTAATTGCTTTAGGTGTAAGATTAGGTTGTTTATTTGAGATGTTTCTTGTTTCTTGAGATAGGATTGTATGGCTATAAACTTCCCTCTTAGAACTGCTTTTGCTGCATCCCATAGGTATTTGGTCATTGTGTTTTTGTTGTCATTTGTTTCTATGAATTTTTTTAATTTCCTCTTTGAGTTTTTCAGTGATCTCTTGGTTATTTAGTAGCGTATTTTTTAGCCTCCATGTGTTCCTGTTTTTTAGTTTTATTCCTGTAATTGATTTCTAATCTCATGGAGTGGTCAGAAAAGATGCTTGATACAATTTCAGTTTTCTTAAATTTACCAAGGCTTGATTTGTGACCCAAGATGTGATCTATCCTGAAGAATGTTCCATGTGCACTTGAGAAGAAAGTGTATTCTGCTGCTTTCAGGTGGAATGTCCAATAAATATCAATTAAGTCTATCTGGTCTAATGTGTCATTTAAAGCTTGTGCTTCCTTATTAATTTTCTGTGTGGATGATCTGTCCATTGGTGTACATGGGTGTTAAAGTCCCCCACTATTACTGTGTTACTGTCGATTTCCCCTTTTATGGCTGTTAGCATTTGTCTTATGTACTGAGGTGCTCCTATGTTGGGTGCTTAAGTATTTACAACTGTTATAGCTTCTTCTGGCATTCATCCCTTGATCATTATGTAGTGTCCTTCCTTGTCTCTTGTAACAGTCTTTATTTTAAAGTCTATTTTGTCTGATATGAGAATTACTACTCCAGCTTTCTTTTGATTTACATTTGCATGGAATATGTTTTTCCATCTCCTCACTTTCAGTCTGTATGTGTCCCTAGGTCTGAAGTGTGTCTCTTGTAGACAGCATATACGGAGGTCTTATTTTTGTACCCATTCAGACAATCTGTGTCTTTTGGTTGGAGTATTTAATCTATTTACACTTAAGGTAATTATTGACATGTATGTTCCTGTTACCATTTTCTTAATTGTTTTGGGCTTGTTTTTGTAGGTCTTTTTCTTCTCTTGTGTTCCTGCATAGAGAAGTTCCTTTAGCATTTGTTGTAAAGCTGGTTTGGTGGTGCTGAATTCTCTTACCTTTTGCTTGTTTGTAAAGCTTTTTATTTCTCCATCAAATCTGAATGAGATCCTTGCTGGGTAGAGTAATCTTGATTGTAGGTTTTTCCCTTTCATCACTGTAAATATATCCTGCCACTCTCTTCTGGCATGCAGACTTTCTTATGGAAAATCAGCTGATAACCTTATGGGGATTCCCTTGTATGTTATTTATTGCTTTTCCCTTGCTGCTTTTAATATTTTTTCTTTGAACTTAATTTTTATTAATTTGATTAATATGTGTCTCAGCACGTTTCTCCTTGGGTTTATCCCGTATGGGACTCTCTGCACTTCTTGGACCTGGGTGGCTATTTCCTTTCCCATGTTAGGGTAGTTTTTGATTATAATCTCTTCAAATATTTTCTCAGACCCTTTCTCTTTCTGTTCTTCTGGGGCCCCTATAATTCGAATGTTGGTGCATTTAACGTTGTCCCAGAGGTCACTGAGACTGTCCTCATTTATTTTCCTTTTTTTTTTCTTCATTCTGCTCCTGGCAGTTATTTCCACCATTCTATCTTCCAGCTCACTTATTCGTTCTTCTACCTCAGTTATTCTGCCATTGATTCCTTCTAGTGTATTTTTCATTTCAGCTTTTGTGTTGTTCATCTCTGTTTGCTTGTTCCTTAGTTATTCTATGTCCTTGTTAAGCATTCCTTGTATTTTCTTGATCCATGCCTCCATTCTATTTCTGACATTTTGAATCATCTTTACTGTCATTACTCTGAATTCTTTTTCAGGTAGGTTGCCTGTTTTGTCTTCATTTATTTGGTCTTATAGGTTTTTACCTTGCTCCTTCAACTGTACCATATTTCTCTGTCATCTCATTTTTGTTCATGGGTGGGGCTGTGTTCCTGTCTTGCTGGTTGTTTGGCCTGAGGTGTCCAGCACTGGAGTTTGCAGGCTGTTGGGTGGAGCTAGGTCTTGGTGCCGAGATGAGGACCTCCAGGAGAGCTCACACTGGTTAATATTCCCTGGGGCCTGACGTTCTCTGTTAGTCCAGGGGCTTGGACTTGGCACTCCCACCACAAGGGCTCAGGCCCGACCCCCGGCCTGTGATGAGACACAAACTTCACATCCTCCTACTCTGCAATCTTTACTCCACCCCCCACCCCCGAACTTTGAGTCTCTAGGTGCAGTAAACTATGGCTGAATGCTATGGAAAAGATGGGAATATCATAGCTAGAGGAATGGGTGGGAACAGTGTTTTTATGAGAGGGATAAATCTTCTTTTGATTGAGAAACTCTAAATAAAATGTGTCTTTGAGAGGCTCATATGTAAATGATAAGAAGAAAACAGCTAAGATTTGGAAGTGTAGGGGAGCAGATTTTGCCACCCAAAATTATGTCTCTGGCATATCAATTATTCTAGGCTGGTTATTTTCTAAGAAACAGCAGATATGGGAAAAATTCTGAAAACCAAGGAGTTATCTTTTTGTAAGAAACATTTACATTTGTAACGGAAATCTTCATTTGTAAGGATGTCTTCCTCACTGTACCAAGATGAGGTGGATGACCAAATATATAGAAATCTTATCAATGGAGAAGGCAATGACTTAAATTTGCATCACAATCTTACACTCATTTACTGTGGTTTTCCTGGTAGCCTCCCATAACTAACTCCACCCTCAACATCCTCTTGTCTTTAGCTGAGGATGGTATTTAAGGTGAGGGCTTTGGCCATTTTGCTAGTTACTCAGTTTTCCTGGGCCTTTCCCATGTATACATTTATTAAACATTTGATTTTCTCTTGTCAATCTGTTTCATGTCAATTTAATTCTTAGACCAGCTAGAAGAACCTAGAAGAGTAAAGGAAAATTTCTTCTTCTCCAACAAAAGAAAGGAGAGAAAAGAGTTAGTGTTATAGGCCAAAGGTAGGAAGATGCTTCACTTTCTAAAAAAGAAAGTATCATCATAGATGACTGAGAGGACAGTAGGAAATGGGTTCAGAGAAATGGGCCTGGATCAGATCACTAAGGGGCATAGGAAACATGATGAAGTGTTTGGACTTTGTTCCGAGTTGTTCTTTTTCATTTATGTGTCTACACAGATGCACATGGTCACATGCATCTCAATCACTATTGTCCTACCCCACCCACTTCTTTTCTCAGGTATTCACTATACCTCCCCAATTATTTTGGCAGTCATCATCTCTCCTCAGAAGAGGTAAAAAATAGAGGAGTAATTTAGAATTCAGACTTTGGAATCAGATACACCTGAATTCAAACTTTGTCTCTGACCTTGTTGGCAGCAAGATAATTTGGGCTTTGGTCAAGGACCTTAACTCTTTAAGACAAGACTTTTCATCTGTAATATGAGAAAAGCAATATTTAATTTGTAGAATTTTTGCCTGACACAAACATGATAATATTACACACTACTTAAAAATAATGTGTAAAATAAATGGTACCTATTGTCTATTACTATATCTATTATTATTACTAATAAATGGTATATATTATTTATTACTGTAAAATGGCCTTCCCTTCATTACATCTTCCAAGGCTGTTTTCTATGATGTAGTATCTAATTGAAATTAATCTCCTCTATAATCTTCTTCCAATCTTTATCTTTATTTAAAATGACTAAATTAAATTCTTTTATATGAATATGAAACCGAGCAGGACCCTGTGGAGTCCTCCAGGGTACAAATACTTTCTGCATCCCCCATTTCTTTTCTGTAGGAAATAGGCTTAATTCAGCCTCCTAAGACCTTCCCTGAGTTCCAAAGGACAGAATCAAAAAGTTGCTAATCAGGGAAGGGAAAGAATGCAAAAACAAAAGAGGAGCAAGTCAAGAAACAATAGTGCAGCCGTAAAGCAGGGTTCTGGTTCCTTCTCAAGGAATATACATAACACTATATCTCTGAGTTCTTCTGCAGGAACTAAGGCCCCTACTCAGGTGGAGGATGGTAACTTCAGGCTGAGCATAAAAGTCCTGGAGAACCGCCCTGTTACCTCACCACCAACCAATCAGAAGAAAGTCTGTACACAGTGGAAGATAAGGAAGACTCTGACCTCCTCCCCAAATAATTAACTGCAATTAACTTCCTTTTTCTCCCTTTAATAACATTCAGGGTCAAGCAGAATCTTGAGACTTGGTTCTTAGACATGAATCAGGCTTCTCCCCAGGTTGCTGGCCTCCTGAATAAAGCAAACTTTCCTTTCCGAACAACTCTTCTCTTAAGTATTGGCTTTCGAGCAGTAAGCACCCGAACCCAAGTTTGGTAACAAACAGTTATTTGTCTTACTGTAACTTAAGCTACTTAATGATGACCACATATCACTTTATCATTAGAATCTCCATAATGACTCCACCAAATATGCAGCAGGTACTTTTAGCAAATAAATAAATAGTTTATTTAACTATTTATTTAATAATATAGTTATTATTATTTTTATTCTATCTATTGAAAGTTGTTTCCTATCACAGAAAAATAATAGATGAAAATATGGCCTGTGTTTATTTTTATTTTTTTTTCTTGAAAGGTAAAGCCAGTATCTTTATTTTTATGCATTCGTGTTCTAGTAATCCACATCAAGGTAACATAAAATAAAAATTTTATAGACCAAACTACTTCCAATTAAATTATTTTAACAGAACTGTGACTGATTATCAGTTGTGTGGATTTGTCTATTTTAGTAGAGTTCCGTTTATTGATTTTTAATCAGCTATTAAAAATAGCTGATTAAATATTGTGAATTTTCTCATTATCACTAGTTTAAAATAATTTGTTTATGGTGTGATTTCATGTGGTTTTCTTTGTGTTTATCCTGCTTGAAGTTCATTGAGATTCCTGGATCTGTAGGTTTATATTTCATTAGATCTGAAAAAATTTTGTCAGTTATGTCTTCAGATATTTTTCTGCCCCTTCCTTTTTCTGAAACTCCTCTCACACTTATATATTTCTCAATTTTGTCCAAGAGATTTCTGTGACTGTTCCTATTTTTTTTCAGCCCTTTTTCTTTCTGTACTTCAATTTGGAAACTTTCATTTGTCCTTTCTTCAATCAGAGTCACTATGTTTGTTTGTTTGTTTTTTTTTTAAACATCTTTATTGAAGTATAATTGCTTCACAATGGTGTGTTAGTTTCTGCTTTATAACAAAATGAATCAGCTACACATATACACACGTTCCCATATCTCCTCCCTCCTGCATCTCCCTCCCTCCCACCCTCCCCATCCCACCCCCCCAGGTGGTCACAAAGCACCGAGCTGATCTCCCTGTGCTATGCGGCTGCTTCCCACTAGCTATCTATTTTACATTTGGTAGTGTATATATGTCCATGACACTCTCTCACCCTGTCACATCTCACCCCTCCCCCTCCCCATATCCTCAAGTCCATTCTTTAGTAGGTCTGTGTCTTTATTCTCATCTTGCCACTAGGTTCTTCATGACCTTTTTTTTTTTTTTTTTTTTCCTTAGATTCCATATATATGTGTTAGCATACTGTATTTGTTTTTCTCTTTCTGACTTACTTCACTCTGTATGACAGACTCTAACTCCATCCACCTCATTACAAATACCTCCATTTCATTTCTTTTTATGGCTGAGTAATATTCCATTGTATATATGTGCCACATCTTCTTTATCCATTCATCCGATGATGGACACTTAGGTTGCTTCCATGTCCTGGCTATTGTAAATAGAGCTGCAATGAACATTTTGGTACATGACTCTTTTTGAATTATGGTTTTCTCAGGGTATATGCCCAGTAGTGGGATTGCTGGGTCGTATGGTAGTTCTATTTGTAGTTTTTTAAGGAACCTCCATACTGTTCTCCATAGTGGCTGTATCAATTTACATTCCCACCAACAGTGCAAGAGTGTTCCCTTTTCTCCACACCCTCTCCAGCATTTATTGTTTCTAGATTTTTTGATGATGGCCATTCTGACCGGTGTGAGATGATACCTCATTGTAGTTTTGATTTGCATTTCTCTAATGATTAATGATGTTGAGCATTCTTTCATGTGTCTGCTGGCCATCTGTATATCTTCTTTGGAGAATGGCCTGTGTTTAATAACACAGTTGCCATTTGTTTAGCCGTCCTTTTCTTAATCAATGCATTCAGTATAAGATCCCTTTAAGCAGTGAGCTCATCATGACATATATACTTTTGTTGTGATCACAAAAATCTCATTTATACATCACCTTTGAGTTGGTCAGAAACACTTATTTGGTATACCAACCTACAGGTATGTAGATGAAATGAGGTGTGTTGAGGCAAGTCTCAATGATATAATGATATACTTATGAAAAGATATTTTTTATCTAGAAATGCCTCTGTGTGTGCGTGGAAACCTTCGGAAACATTAGAATGCAAATGTCAACATACCTCAAAGGAGATAAAGTAAATAATGAATTGTTTAGGTACTTAAGAAAGAAGCCAACGTGGCAAATCTTTCTGAGATGATGATAAAATCCATGTGATTACTTTACTTGTATTTATTTAAGCTATTTTAAATGTCACAAATCTCTTTGGGGGCATTATTTCAAAAGGCTACAGAAGCAATCCTCTCTTTAAAAGTGAAGATCCCTTTCGTCAAGAGAAGATTCTGTGATAAGTCTTTATACCACTAAGTACCCTGGCAAATTGTTTAAGTTCTAGAAAATTAGTAATTGTATTAAGCCTAAGCTTACAAAATAAACAGCTACATTTTATGTAATCCATAGTTCAAAGAAACATAAATTTGCAATTGATAATTGTATGTCTTTATATTCCATGCAGGTAAATTTCTACTAGAGATTAAAGAGAGTACAGCCTTGATGCAGAGACACAAATGATGGAAGAAGTGGTAAGTTAATAGCTTCTTATACAAAGGAACAGTTTCCAGTTAATGTCAATCTTAGTTGCCAAAACATGACTGTAAACCTAAAATGAACTGTGTAGATTATGGACTGTATCGTCACTCATGCGTGGTCTTTCTTACTTTGCAAAGTTTACCACTGTTAAATATCAGCCTTTAACAACTGATTTCTGAAGGATAAATTTACTTGTACACAGAATGCAGAATTCCTCTGTCTTTCTGGAACTCTATATCCATGCTTTCTGTCAATTCATCCACTCTGCAGACTTTAGCATGTTTATTATTATCTTGTGTTAATGGAAGGGGACATTTTAAACTGGCTTGCTACATGGAAATCTTGCTTAAAGTACAGTCACCTAGTTTGCCTCATCATGACATTTCTTGATGTGCAGGAATGTCAAATATGAACTTGAGAGTAGCATCACTTTTGGTCAAACCATATCCAGTATTTTTTGAGCTACAAAAGCAATTTGTCTCAATTTAAGCAAAATTGGATGGGATTTGGGTAACTGTGGCTGAGTAAGGCAGTCTTAGGGGATCTGAGATCTGGGATTAGATGATTATTGTAGAGAAAAAGATTAAATTTTAGGTGCTGAGAGAAAAGCCACACACAGAGCTTTGGCACCAGAAGACTATGCTTCAGACCAGCAGTGAGTGCCAGTGCACTGCGTTAGTCCAAAGTAACAGTAGGTAAATGGAGCATCCAAAGGCAAAGACCTAGAGGAAGAGAGACAGCTGGACTTCAGGAAATGTGCTGGGGGGAAATATGCCCCAGCCAAAGGGATGGCTTCATTATTTCACTACTTATATACTACTGAATATCTGTTATGTGCCAGATCCTATGCTAGTGACACAAAATAAGAGTTTTGAACAAGGTAGACATGATGTTTGCCTTCATAGAGCAAACAGTTTAGTGAGGGAGATAAACAAATATTAATTTTACATACAAAATTATAGAATTGGTGTATACTTATAATTATATAAGTATAATATATACTTATCAAGAGTAAGTGCCATACTGCGCTATGAGACCATATGGCAAGAAAATATAACCTAGTCAGCATAATTATGGAAGGTTTCTCCAAGGATGTGAAATATAAGCAGACTCCAATCTATGGAAAAAAGGCTGCCAAGAATAAGACAGGGACAATTCCATAGAGACTGGGCCACTAAGTCTTTGCTAAGACACAGATTCAGGAATGAGTTAGGCAGAAGCCAAGTTTTTAAAAATTGAAACAAAATGGCAAAGTTAATACAGCTATAAGAACAATTTGATATCAAAGCAGAGAGCAAAGTTAGTACAATTTAGATTCTTTTGTTCTTGCACTTCTGCTTTCCGACAATTGCTTTACAACTCCATCTCCAGTTTAAGCTGAGGGTTTATCTTAGACACTGGAGGAATGACTGAATTAAATGACTTCATTTATAGGAAAAAGAGGAGTGCAAGGAATTTGAGTTTTTGGGATCTAAGGAGAATTTTTTTTTTTAATTAGAAGATATTATTTCTCTATGACACATGGAATGAGGACAGAGACATACTGAGGATGTCCCACTATTTTAATCAATTTTATTTTTTAAAAAATCAGTAAATGATTATTGAGTGGCGATTACATGTCTGATACTGTGCGACTCCTTGAGGATGCAACAGTGAACAAGATTAGCTTTTGTACTAAGATGGTCATAGTCCAGAGACATATCTGACACATGATATAATAAGGTTGAGCTCTAAAAGATCACACAGAAGGACAAATAATCTAAACTTAGAGAGTCAAAAATAATTTATTGGAGAAAGTAATGTTTAAACTGAGATGATTAGTGAATAAAAAAGAGGTGAACTTGAGACTATAGGATCACCCAGGACAACATGTGGAGTGAAAAGGTAACAGTGTGAAGGAGAGTTAACATGAGGAAGGAAGAAGGGCTTTTACGAAACGGGTAGAGGGAGGAAAGCCCAAAAAGGAGCCTATAAAGGATTATCCACAGATAAGAGTGTAAAAACACATATACATATGCACAAAAAAAACCAATCACAGAATGTAATGGAAGAGAACATTTCAAGAAGAAAGGAACTATAGACCATGTCAAAAGTAGCAATTAAATTCCTTAAAAAGTGTCCTCTGGTTTTAGCAACAGAGAGCTTGTTGGCCACCTTGGCTAAAGTGGTGGTAATGAGAAGTTGAAGTCAGGAGACTAACTGCAGTTTACCAAAGACTATTTAGAGGAGAATATAAAGATATAAGTGTAGACAACTGAACAAAGTTCCATAGGTTATTATGGGTTATAGGACATGTGGGGGAAGGGCCCTCTGGTTTCAGTCTACACTGGTCATAGTTGATGTGCTCAGTGTCTAAACCAGCTTAGTCTTACTAATGCAGATACCAAGCTAAACCATTGTTGACCTGCAAGGTGGTGATGTTGGGCTTCAAGTGTCCAGTCTCTCTAAGTGCATTGCATAGACATTCTCCACTGAGGTCCTGCCATTTCCAGGATGCTATGATACTCATAATATCCTTATTCGTTTTACAGTTTTGGAAGAAAGTTTCTGCCAACAGTTCTTCATTTAGTAACTTTTGTTTTTTTTATTCTTTCCCTTCTGGGATAATTCCATAGAATTATGGAATATTATGGAATGGATAATTCCATTTACAGAATTCCATAACTCTTACAAACAAAACCTAGGAAAGCACTTAGCTTCTTGTGCCTAGAAACATCTCCTTTGGACCTGACTACTCTGCAACCTCCGAGTGAAGAAAACACAATATTGGCCATCTTCTTGGAATCAGGAAGGGAAAGCATTTACAGCAATCCAAGCAAAATCCAAGTTAAAGTTTCAATAAATCATTCTGCCACATTAGGCGTCTTTTGTGCAAATATCATCCCTTCTCTATAGGGTACACTGTTGGCTTTTTGTTTTTCTGTGGAATCTGGAGATAACTTATTATTTTTATTAAATTACCTTAGAGATATATTAAAGAAAATTTGACCATTCCACCTTAAATTTTCAAAGTCCAGCTCCTTTAAGGTTTACATATCTTTAGAAAATTTTTCTTCTCTTAAAAATTCAAAAAGAGTCATGTACCACA
Source organism: Eschrichtius robustus (assembly GCF_028021215.1). Classification (NCBI taxonomy): domain Eukaryota; kingdom Metazoa; phylum Chordata; class Mammalia; order Artiodactyla; family Eschrichtiidae; genus Eschrichtius; species Eschrichtius robustus. Next base: position 17,564,116 of record NC_090827.1, on the reverse strand, counting down.
ATGTTCATTGCAGCTCTATTTACAATAGCCAGGACATGGAAGTAACCTAAGTGTCCATCAACAGATGAATGGATAAAGAAGATGTAGCACATATATACAATGGAATATTACTCAACCATAAAAATAAATGAAATTGAGTTATTTGTAGTGAGGTGGAGGGACCTAGAGTCTGTCACACAGAATGAAGTCAGTCAGAAAGCAAAACAAATACCGTATGCTAACACATATATATGGAATCTAAAAAAAAAGAAAAAAAATGGTTCTGAAGAACCTAAGGGCAGGACAGGAATAAAGACACAGACATAGAGAATGGACTTGAGGACACGGGGAGGGGGAAGGGTAAGCTGGGACGAAGTGAGAGAGTGGCATGGACATATATACACTACCAAATGTAAAATAGATAGCTAGTGGGAAGCAGCTGCATAGCACAGGGAGATCAGCTGGGTGCTTTGTGATGACCTAGAGGGGTGGGATAGGAGGGTGGGAGGGAGATGCAAGAGGGAGAGGATATGGGGATATATGTATATGTATAGCAGATTCACTTTGTTATATCGCAGAAACTAACACAACAATGTAAAGCAATTATACTCCAATAAAGATGTTTAAAAAATATAGATATGCTCAGTTCTTATGCACTAAAAGCACTAACAAGTTTAAAGAATTAATGCATGGATGCAGCAAAGTTTTATCTTCACCTAAATTAGTTAGCTATGTAGACATTTTAAATAAAAGGAACATAGAGACTTGATATTTTTAAGTATAACGGAAGGAGCAGCTGCCACCACCATAGGAAATTCATTTAAATGCAATCTCTGAGGGAGTTAGATTTTCATACGGAAGATTTTCCTTGTGTGTATAGAAGTCTTTAAAGATCAGTCGTCTTTCATGAAAATTCTTATCCTTTAGTTTATTTGCTTATGCTGCCCTTTCCACCAGTTGCTAAGCTCATGGAAGATGGTATTTCTGAGGTGAATAATTTGCCTTTTTCTCTTTGGGTTCCTGAATATGACTAGAGGTTTGTAAAAGTTCAATGGATTTTTTGTTCACCTGTAATATCCTCTTCAATTTCTTCAAGTTTATAATAAGATAATATTAATGCCAATAATAATGCAAATCCATTCTATGTAATTTATTTGTTACAAAGTTCTGAACAAACACGCCTCAGTAATTTGAAAAATAATTAATTTACAGCAACTGGAAGGTGGTCACATACTACTCACAGGCAATTTTAGTTTGGCCTGCATGATTTTTTAAATATATTTTAAATACTCAGAAGATTTCACATGAATAAAATCTGAAATCTTAAACTATTATTCTACTATTGAAAACTGATTGGAAAGAGTGAGCTGCAGCAGAGAAGCTCCATTCAGACAGAGCACTCCCACTGTCTGGTTCAGAGAATGATGGGCTCGGCTACTGTGAACATTTGAATTTGCAACACTGATTTACATAGTTGAGTTCTGGTAACGAGATTTCAATTTCCAAACTACTTTTAATAGCAGACCAATGCCTTTTTTTAAAAAAATGAAAGCAACAACAAGAAAGAGTTGTCACCTCTTCTGAAGTGAGGTTTGGGTGTCTGTAAGCCCACCTTTTGACCTCTTCATAACAATCCTCACTAAACCTCTGAGCTATCCCTCATGGTACCCTTAAGGCAAATGTTCATACTGAGTTGTATGCAAAATATTATTCTTAAAACACCTTATTAGGTCTTAGCACATCTATAGTGACTTCCATGACACTGGTCAGAGCTATTTTCGTTCTTTCTCATTTTATCTGGTTTTGTAGCTGGACAATTGCAATTTTGAGTTTTGTGTAAAATATTGTGTAAAATATTGAGCTAAGATATGTCTAACAAGAAATAGGATACTTTCTCACTTACTCACTTGTTGGGTAATTTATTTCCTACTGAGACAGGAAGGAAGGGGGCAGGGCACAATTGTTAAAAGAATGAGGAGGTGGGCACAGCCATTGAGAAAAATAGGATATGACAAAAGCCAGGCGGAACCAGCTAAAACCAACATGACTTTGAGCAATGTCTGGTCATTGACCTTTAGCTCATTATACCTTCACGAGAATACTAAAAAATCACTCCCCCTAGCGCCATGACAGTTCCAGGGCTGACCATAAAAGGCCAAGAAGTGGGCAGTGGCCCAACTCCTAGAAATCCCCACCCTTTCTCCTGGAACAGCAAGAATATTCCTCCCACTCATTAGCATATGAAATTACCCAGCCCATAAAAACTAACAACCCTATACCCCGGGCCACTCTTGCCTTCTGACACAGGCCACATTCTGTGTATGGAATGTATACCTTCCTAAATAAACTCGTTTTCACTCTACTTCCTCCCACTCTTCTTTCCTGCGCCAAGCCAAGCACCCTCACTTGGTGGCCCATCCCAGGGACCTGCACGTGTCCCAGGACATGATATTTCCTTCTGCACCACTACCATCCAAAACAGATTCTGCTCTTCCAGCTCAATGGAAACATAGTTCCATAATTCAAGAAACCAGCTTGGTGTAGTGCAAGACAAACACATTCTGTCCAGCGTCACTATAATGAGTTTACATTGAAAATGTGGACATGTGAAAAATGGAAAACAACTTAACTGAGTCTTTAATATCTTGTATTTTACATAATTCACATTCATAGTAATTTAAATTATATATCAGTGTAACAGTATCATAACCCGCAAATATATAACTTCTGTATTTTTTCTCCTTGTTTTGGCTTTTAAAATTCTCTTCACTTACTTTTAATTGATATAATCTAGGAGAACTCTGTTTTCTATGTTTGTATCCTGAGACTTTTAGAGAGAAAGGGTTATGAAGAATCTAATAATCACATAGGTAAAACACATAAAAATATGCAGTTACCAGGTTTTGGTCTTTTCATAACCTTGCAATATCTAATAGCCCTTTTTCTCCCTGCCTTTGGCCAAGAGAGCAGATGGATAATTACACTCCTCAAAAGATAAATTAAAGAAAGAACTTGGACCAACTGGGTTACTGAAATATAGTGCTAATGGAGGGTTGTGGAGAAATGGCCAAATAAGAGTCTCGAATGACCTTCTTTTCCTCCTGGTGACAGTGCTTTCCAGATTAAAAGCTGTTTTCTTTTATTGAAATAGAATAGTGCCAAACATTGAACATGCTTTGTAAGACATACATCAAGAGAGAAAATATTTCACCACAATGACATGACCTGACATTTTAAAGCAGATAACAAATGACATCTTGTCAATGGCACCAATTTATTATTCCCTCTCTTGTACCTTGGTGCAAAAGCAGGATGCACATTCCTTTTAATCATGGGATTGTGTTAAACAAATTTTTACCAGCAGAGACTATAAAATGCCCCTCATCATTTCCGAATATCCTGACCTCTTGACTGTCCCCACTGTAGCATATAAAGACAAAGGCTAGGCTAAGTTTTTCATCATTTTATTCCATTTCAGATCCAATTATGTGAGGGTCTTCCATCACTTACAGGGGTGTATATGCTATAACATGAAGTGCCACACATTAATCAGACTCTTTTTATCCAGCAGACACCAGTGCTAAATCACATTACTCCAAAAAAAAAAGGAACATGAAATAGATGCAAACGTACAAGGAGGGGGCCCTCTTTTGTGCAGCTACAATAGGAGGTGACTTGTGTGGGTGGCCTTCCCATCAAGTCCCAGAGAGTCTCAAAGTGCATTTTGTTTTTCATGTTTTCTACCACGTTCTTCCCCAAAAGGACCCTCTTCTCCCACTTGCTTTAATGTTCCTCTGCCAGTTTATATCATAGAATCTACCACTTTAAACACTGCCCTGGGCAATGACTTTCTAGTTGAACTGTTGTAACTAATCGGCCTGTAAGCTGAAAAATGACCAGCTTGACACTTGTTCAGCCCTCTCAGCAATGAAAATTCTCCCTTTATCTCAGCAGTCTCTTTACAAGCACATAGGACAAACACCTTAGATGCTGAATATTTCTGACAAATGACATTGAAATTGTGGATCTGAGAGAAGCAGAAAAGTTTATATTACTAAATAATCATAACTCTATCTTGGAATTAACATTTTCTCTATAATATTTTAAAATTATATTTAGGTTGTATTTTCAGACACCATCATGAAGATGGGTTGCTTATGATTTCAAAGACATACATAAAAAGTACAGTATAACAGTTAAATAAATTTCACTGAAAAAATTAATGAAAAAAACAAGTATTCTTTTCTTTTACCAATATGGGGTAAGGATTATAGTTTAAAACAGACATAGTTATAAATACCACTTCGACAGCTTTCTCATGACATATGTTTGGGCAAGTTACATCACTTTTTGAAGTCTTGATTGGTTCCTTTAAGAAACAGGAATAATATTATCACTTAACTTCACAGAGCTGAGTCAGATTAAGTGAGCTAATATCTGTAACGCCTCAGGAACAGTGGTTGACAATGCTAGCCACTCAATAAATATTGGTCTTTGTTATTATCATCACAAAATTCTAAGACATGCCTAGAATAAAACAAAGAAAAAGTATAATTGTTGGTTTGATTTCTTCCAAGGACTAATTGGAAGGAATAATCTCAATTGCTTTAGATTCAAACTGTGGATTTAGAAGTTTTATTGCAGAAAATAACATAATTTTCCTTAAGAAAGTCTTCCATAAGAAAGCCTTAATAGACAGCCTAAGAAACAAATTAAAATCAAAGTTTTTAAAAATTTAACTACAAATTAGTGAGTGTATTAAGATAATTTCACCGTATCAGTGAAAGACACAATCCCTCCACTTACAAGAAAATATTAATAAGATTTTAGGACTCTGCATTTTTAGAAGTATTGGATTAATCTTCTAACTTCCACTGAAAAATAAATAAGAAATGCATACCTCACATAAATTTAGGCTCTAGGAGCAATTAGATCTGATGGTTTCATTCATTCCAGATTTATGTAATGATCTGAAATCATTTTAATTTCTTGATTTTCAATTAAAATATTTTGTACAATGAACAGATTTTGGGAGAGGAAATACAAAGTAATACATACAAAGTAAGCAAATATACCAGTGACTTATGTGAAATAGTCATTTTCTAAATCACCTTGGTATATATATTATAGTCTAAAAGAAATGAAGGAGATAAGTTTCACATTATTCTTTTGTGAATATAACATATACTCTTATCCTTTACTATTAGTTTTTAGAATAAAGGAGAAAACCATTAAACCAAATAACTGGGTGGTTGTGAGCTAAAAAAATTTCTTACCTTAAACTATGTAATTCAGAGTTAAGTGGTCGTACATTAGGTAAGCTTTTTAAAACTTTCATGCTAACTTTTTCTTAGGCTTACTATTAATATACTGGAGTTTCAGGGGGTTTTTTTCTTTTTTTTTTTTTTTTTGTGGGCTCTTAGTTCCCTGACCTGGGATGGAACCCATGCCCCCTGCAGTAGAAGCACGGAGTCCTAACCACTGGACCACCAGGGAATTCCCTATACTGGGGATTTTAAAGTGTATTCTAAGTTACACATGGCCACTCTTAGTGTATTTTGGACTCAACTGATTCTTTCACTAGAAATGTTTACACGAGTTCATATGTATATGAATTATTTCAGGGTATTTTTGTTTTTATCAACTGTTAGTTTGGGATGGTTGGCATCACCTACCAGGGTAAATAAGAGTTCACAGATAATGAAGCAAGATAGACAAATGCTTAAGGAGTAAAGGATACCATTGAATTTAAATTGAGGTACAGTTTTTGCATTACATCACCTTGTACTTCATTCACCCTGAATAGAGAAGAAAGGTAACCAAATTCTTCATTTCTTCCCTACAATAAGTTTTATCATCCTTTATCTGTTTCAGTGATGTGATCATTTTTTCTTATCAGTGGACTTTGTAACTCAGATTCGGTTTTTTGTTTATTCTTATTCTTTGTTTACCTAATGTAGTTCTGTTTCCCTTCTTTCCTTTTTTTCTTTCTCTTTTTTCCCATTCCCACTGAAACAAGACGAGTGCAGTTCCACAAAGCCTCACATGTATATTACCACGGTAACCTCTTAGCATGCTTAGCTGATCTGCTTGGGTTTTACTTCAGTTTAATATGACTTATTCCGACGCTCTCAGTTTTACTTTTTCTTTATCATCAACAGCTTTCTATTAATTACAAGTTTCTGTTTTAGACTGTGGGGCTATAAGAAATGCAAGTTTCAGGCCTACCTCATACTGTCTAGATTTAGACCGTATTTAATAAAAAGATAAATAATAGTGTATGAGAGTAACTGGTTAATGACAAACGAATATTACAAATTATTACAATAGCTGCTTCAGTGAGAGGAGAGTGAGATGAGGTGGTGCTGAAATAAATCTAGGAACTTTGATAATTAGAGTGGTGTTGGTAGTCCATTCTGGGGAAGATGGCGAGAAAAGGACATGAGCAAAATATGGGAGGAAATAAATATACATTGTGCAGCAGGAACACAGTGAACTGACTTGACAAGCAGGCACCAGGAATTCAGAATGACTGACTGGCAGCAGAGCAGGTGCATCCTTGGCTACTAAAGTAAGGAGACATGGACTTTACTGTGTATGCAATTGAAATATTTTTGTAGGAAAGTTACATACACAGAGCCTTGGTTTTGGTTGAATTTAAGGGAGGAGAGACTGAAGGGGGGAATACAAATGAGGAAAAAGAAGTAGCATTTATTTAGTACCTTCTGTAGTTTCATTCAGTCCATCAAACGTTACTGAGGTAGGGAATGATGGTACAAATATATATATTCCTGAAAAATATTTGTGTGTTGGAAAATTGTATATTAAAAGTAACGCGGCTTAAAGGAGAAATAGGATTGTGCAGACCACTAAAAGCCTATATAACTCTGAAACCACAGCACTAACAAAAGCAGTAACAATCTTAATAAAAACAGTAGCACAGCTCTATCTCCCCTGACATTTGCATCCAGTAACAAAGTCAGTTGCTCCTTTGCAGACTTTTTACCCTTGCACTCATAACTCTGAAGTCTTTGGGAACATTCACCTATAACAGATCAGGTACAACAAAATTGAAAAATCTTATCCAGGGTATTTAACACATGAGAAAATGTCTTCATAGTTACTTCATCTGTACTTTCAAATTCCCTAGGTTAATTAATATTGTGGAAAGTGTAACAGTCTTTGAAGCAGCTAACTCCATGCCACTCTTAGATTTTCAACCTTTTTCCTTAAGGTTTTGTGTATTACTAACATGTTCTCTACGATTGTGAGAAAGTTTGCCCTTGATTTCTTCAAAGTATTGAGAAAGTTATGAATGAACGAACATTATATTAACTTCTGCATTATACTGATATCATTCCCCTACTTTAGCAATCACAAATGAGCTAATTTTCATTAAATAAATGCATATTGTAGCAGAACAGATTGAAATATGTTTTAAGGTAGAGGCTACAGAGGATATCAAGAGATCACAGAGAGGAGATACTTGATTTAACTTGAGGTCTCTGGGAAGGGGTGCTGGAACAGGTGACATCTTAATTGGGCCTTAAGGAATAAGTAATAGTTGCCCAGGTAAAGATGCCACATTCCTCTTGATGGAAAGGAAATTGAAGCAGAGAGAGGTTGTAAAAATTGCCTAAGATTGCAGAGCTAGTAAGTTATTGAAGTTAGTATTTGAACATATGAATACAGTTCTAAGTGTACAATCTTTGCAAGTATGTTATATTAACTTTTTTTATGCTTACTATTTAGAATATATTTCCTTAGACCGGGTGAGAAATGTTGAGGGACTGAATAATATCATTGATGCTAGGAATGGAGAAAACACTATGAATTGGAGAATCATTTTGTAAGTTAGTTATATAAGATTCAGTCACTGATTCAATGCAGGGGTGACAAGCGGGAGAACAAGCTTCTGACGAGAGCAACTCACTACTGCAATGACAATATCACTAACTGAAATTTGGGATGAAAGAGGAGAAATGAGTTTTGAGGAGAGATGCTAAGTTTAAGTTCTCTTTTGTACACGTTGAAGTTGATGAGCCAGTGGAAGAGTTAAATGAAGAGGCTTAGCTGAGTAACTGAGTCAAGAATTGTACATGTAGGACTGGAGCTCAGAGAAGAGCTCAGGACTAAAAGCATACATATATAATTGGTAATTATCTGCATACAAATGATTGTTCAAAGCGTGAAAATACATGAGATTTCACTCCAGAGAAGCACACCTAAGCATCAAGCAGAGGAGATAACTCACAAGAAAGACTATAAAGGGACAGTTCTGGAAACTGTAGGGAACAGTAGGGTCATGGAAGACAAAGGTAAAGAAAATTCAAGAAGTCATGAGGGGTAAATGCAAATTTAGTGAAGGGGCCTATTTTAAAACAGTCAGGTGATTGACAGCCTAGATAGGATCTAATTTAGAGGATGGGCAAGTCTGTTTCCAAGAGGCTAAGAAATACAGAATTGAAGAAGCGTGTAGAGCGAATAAAATATACCCTTCTAAGAAATTTTGCCTGGAAGGGTAAAGGAGGATTAGGATGGTAGCTCGAGTTTAGATCTTAGACCAGGGAGGGACATGTCAGGATGAGAAGTTTCAAATGTGTTTAAAGATTAAGGCAAAGAGTAAGTAGACATGGATATTTAGAATATAGTAGAAAAGGGGCCATTAGTAATGGAACAAATTCCTGAATGAGATAATATGGGAAGTGAGTGATCAAAAGAAGAGATGAAGGGTTGACCCTGAACAAAGGCAAGGACACCTCTGTGCCTAAAACTGGGAGCAAAGGAATAAGAGAGGGGGCATAGTTAGATCAACTTATTGGTGTGAAGGTAGAAAGATGAGATAAATAAACCTGACAGCCTCAGTTGTGTATGTAAGGTTGAAGACAAAAATGACACCTGAGATTAAATGGAATGAAAACAGGTAAAATGGCTTATGGGGAATGGTGAAGGTTCAGAAATGTTCTGAAAGTAAAAGGAGAAGAAGAAGCTGATTAAAAAAATAATGAATTATTATTGGAAGCCTAGCTACTCTTCGTGACTTTGAATTTACAGAATTGTACGATTTTCTTCAGTAATTCTCAGGAGTCTGAGGTGGAAGAAAGGAGCAATTGTGGGAATAATTGAGATAACAGATTTTCCTAAGCGGGTACTAGACTTGTACTAAGTCTTCAGATAAATTATTTCAGGTTATCCTCACATCAAATCTGTAAGGCAGCTATTTTTAATCTCCATTTTACAGATGAGGAAACTGTAAATTTTAAGTGACTTGCTGAAGGTCACACAAGGTAGTCCAACCTAGGTTCATCTGAACACCAAAATCTACGTTCTTTGTTCCACAGCTAGTCATGGAAATGGAGGATCCAAAAGTTAATCTAGACTGGGGAAATGACAGTGGGAATGCAGTAGAAAGACTTGGGTAGGAGGTTAATAACAAGAAAGTTTTTGACTCATTTTTTATGGTAAGAGAGAAAGAAAAGCAGATAATGTATATATATTTTGCAGGGGCTTGAGAGAATGGTGGTAACCTGGCAATGGAATCTGGCTTAAGGAGAAGTCGATAATTTCAGTTTTAATATGTTGTGTTTGAGGCTATAATGAGAAATATGACTAGAAATAACCAAGTAGCAATTTGGGGTTTGGAACATGAGTTTGAAAGAGATATGGCTGAGGATAAAGATTGGATATCATTTTACTTGAGAGATGACTGAGAGAATGAATGAAATCTCCATTGTAGGAAATAAAAGAGGGGAAAGAAAAAAGCCTGAATAGAATATACATTCAAAGTTGATTGACATACATTCAAATTATGGAAGTAAAAATACAGGAAAAAAATATCCAAACTAATAGGAGGAGAATAATGAGAGGGTTGTCCTATATAGACCAAAAGAAGTTTGGGGTTTAGGAACTGCTCCTTGGAGCCTAAGAATAGAAATGGGAATGAGCACTTCGATATATCCATATTGCATTATACAATTATTGACTTCAGAATGAAAATCTCTAAAAGAGAGGTAGGAAGAGAATCTAGATTACAGACTTATGTATACACTCATGTATAAGTATTATTTATTGACTTAACAGACTCATATATTGGTCACAGATTGCAAAAATGTAACTTTCAAATATCACCCTTTGTAATTTCCTTACACTGAGGTACCAACCTGCTTGATGACAAATTAACCTAGGATCTTTATAGGTCTCCCTTTGTCAGCACAAGTATTTAACATTCGTTTTTGGTTTAGCCCAGTCTCACTTTAGTTCACTGTTCTCAAAGCCCTCTTGTTGTTGCTTCTCATCCTGCTTCTGTTTCTAACCTCCAGGGGACCTAACTGCTACCAGCAGAGTGGCTGGAGAGGAGTGACCCTGCCTCACTCTCACTCGCGGGCCACGCTGCTCTTCTTCTCCTGATGCAGAAGGCCCCAGGAGAGTTCTCAGTGTTGATGCCTCTGGCCTTTGTTCTGCCAGGTCCCGTTGCAGTAACCCTAGCCCCAACACGGTCCCTCGACGCCCAGCCTCTGAACCTCTAGCCATGTCTTCCTGGGCCTGGCTGCTGGAGACCTGGCTATTCGTCTATGCCTCTCTGAGGGCTGCAAGTACTCAAGCATCCGTGGTTACTCTTGTTGCTCTGTAAGGCCCTCTTCATCACTTCTGTGAAGCTGCTGACTACCTGTGCTCTAGCCAGGACAGGAGCGGTGCTAGTCCATGCAAGCTGAGAACGTGGGCAGAGACCTGGCACCTGCAATGCCTCTTAGTGTAGTTTATTTTCTTTTCTCTTCTGCCTCTCTTAACTCTGAGGATTCTTTATGTGGTAACTGGAAGAAAAACATTCTTTATGTTCATTTCACAGCCTCATTTTTTTTTTCCTTTATATCCAATGAATCCTTTCACAATTAGAAGCTACGAACGAGGTTTCTTTTTTTGCTTGTTTGTTTATTTTTGCTTTTTTTGTTCCAGTCTATTTTTGACAGCTGCTCCTGGGGCAAAAGCTGGCTCATTGTCTCTCAGTCAATGAGTCAAGTAGGGAGACTCACATGAGAAAATGGAAAATATATGTTATTTATTATCTCAGGTTATTAATCTTCTTTATTTATCACATCTTTCCCGGAAAAGGATTTATGGCAGCTTTCATATATTTAGATAAATTGAAGTAAAAAAATAAATGGCAATGGGGGAGAAGGAAAGCAAAAGAAGGAAACATGAGATGAATTCAAGAGTGCCATAAAGGCATCTAAACTTGCTTGAGGCAGGCCACACATCTGACTCTTGAGTTTTGACATTAGAGGAAACATGTTGCCCAGTGCCAATAAAATAGAAGCTCACCTGTTGCCTAGAAGAAGCACAATTATTCCTGGCACTGAGTCCAGAGAAAAACTTCTCCTTTGAGTCCTCATAAAAAGGGAACTGTGACACAGTGAACAGTATCCTCAAGAAATTGTTGTAGTAACTACATCAAAGTGTTTTATGGGACTTTTTGTTACAGAATCCTGCAGTGCAGGCCTGGGCATGATGCCAAGGTGAAAGCACAATTGACTAGAAGTATTTCTGTGGGGGGGCAACGTTTGGATGTCTAGGTGTGCATTTCTCTGTTCGTCAGGCTTAATCCATGGGTTGATTTTAATGGCTCCTCTATGTGGATTCAATTACACTTCAGAAAATTTTCCAGATACCACTCTCTTAACTAAAGTTTTGATGGGTACTGAGTGGCAGTAATTTGTAGTTGGATTCCCTAACAAGAGCTTGGAGTGCAACTGCTTTGTGTTATTAATGAAGAGCAGAGCTGCACACTTTATTGTTCTGTGGTCTGGGAGTAGACCAGCAGTTCTAAGGAAGGAGGAGGGGGCTTAGAAGGAGCTGGGATAACAGCTACCCCATTTCTACTCAGCAAATGTCTGTTGGGAAGGGTTGGTCCCAAATTTCCTCAGGAGGCAGTTTGTAGTCTATTTTAACTCATAGATAAAAAGGCCCCTTGTATCTGGCCACTATAATTTCATCCTGAAAAAAAAAAAGTGTACTGTGTGTATTTAAATACTCAGAGCAATTATGAAACCCAGCTCAGCCTCTACAGACCATTTAACCTTGAGCTTTGTCATTTCCAGGCATGTCCTGCAAAATAAATGGATGGCAAATCATATAGAGATGTAAATAGATGAGTCAAAATGAGTCTAAAATTATGTCAAATAAATGTTGCTTTGTATCTAACAAAAATAATGAGGTTGTTTTTAGTGGGGTAGATTAGCACCTCTATTTTGGCAGTAATTAAGTAGTGGACCAACTTGGAATTTTAGAATCATAAAAGTAAAATTCATTCATAACCATTAATTTTAAAATATATTTTTAAAATAAAATTCTTAAAAAAATGGAATTCAATATGTTGAGACATTTTATTTCTTTCGCCTGGCAACATAGTTAACTTTGCAGAATCAGCTATGGTAAAGAATGGTTGGTCCCCAACAGTATACAGGTTTTTTAAAATTCATGTTTGGATTGTAAACTTCACCAAAACAGAACACTTTCTTTCTGTTTTGTCTCTAGGCCCGCAGAACAGTGCTCAGCACATAGCAGATATTAATAGCTGATGTTATTACATTGAATATTATGCTCTGGTAAGACAAAAAAATAAAAATCAGGAAGAGATGCTTTAGTTTTTGTGTGAGTATTATCCAATGAAAAGTACATGGTATATGTTTGTATTAAAATCGTATCAGCTTTTAATTAGTGACTTTTGATTCCTTCTTTAATTAAAAAAGCGGCTATCGGGCTTCCCTGGTGGCGCAGTGGTTGAGAATCTGCCTGCCAATGCAGGGGACACGGGCCCTGGTCTGGGAGGATCCCACATGCCGCGGAGCAACTGGGCCCGTGAGCCACGACTACTGAGCCTACGCGTCTGGAGCCTGTGCTCCGCAACAAGAGAGGCCGCGATGGTGAGAGGCCCGCGCACCGCGATGAAGAGCGGCCCCCGCTCGCCGCAACTGGAGAAAGCCCTCGCGCAGAAACGAAGACCCAACACGGCCAAAAATAAATAAATAAATAAATAAATTTAAAAAAAAAGCGGCTATCACATTTTAATCAATGGTCTATCACAGTATCCATGGAGACATGATATAACTAATATATTTTTACAAGCCACTTTTGCTTGCTTCTTTGAAATCAGACCTCTAAATATGTGATCTGAACAAAATATATAGCCCAATTATGATCCAACTTAAAAACTGAAAAATATAGAAAAGTTTATTGTATCACATTAGAAAGATTAATGTGGTGAGACAAAAACTTCCAAAATTTTAGAGACAGTGGTTCTGCATTTGCAGGTCATTATGGTAACTAAAATAAGGTAAATGCCAGTTGTTTCTTATGCTCTTAGATTATCTATTCATGTTACTGTGATGCTTTTATGAAGTTGATTAAGTGCTGAGTATTAGATTAACTGTCTTAGCAGGCTCAAAGCCCAAAATCAGAACCCTGAATTTAAGTTTGAATTAATCCAGGTTGCCATTTACTTGCTTTTTGGTAATAGTCCACCTAAAATGGCATAAGTAGTAGAGATTTTTACCTCTGAATGATATTCCTGCCAGCACCACCAACTGTTGAACGTTAAATACGAGATCTGGCAGGTGCAGAGATTTTTAGTCACCTACGAAAAGCAGTATGTAGACACCCAAGCCAAACAGCTTATACACTAACAAAATCAATATCCAAACCATCTGCCAATGGAACAAACATGTCAGTCATTCTTTCCATTTGACTGGCAGTGTCTCTAGAAGTGGATGATTTTAAACATTATTTCTGATCCAAAAAAGAAAAAAAAAAAAAAACCCATAGAGTTTTAGAGTTTTATTTACCTGGCAATTGAGCTGATTCTAGGCAAAATTATGAGGTTAAAAAAATGTCTTCAGCTTCTTCCCATTGCTCTTTCATTGCCTGCTTCCCGGTTACCAGTTTACACACTCACCCTAGCACTGTGACTAACTCTTGCCTGCTGCTGTACAGTGACTAGGACAAGTTAATGCTTGCATCTGATTTATTTCCTCTTAGCCAAACTATGTTTTTTAGGACTCTGCTTATAGGTGATTATATGTAGTAATTAAATCAGGTAAACCGATTCTTGATGATTAAGCTACCTAGTAAGTTATAATTCCTAGGTTAAAAATGACATCTGGGGCTTCCCTGGTGGCGCAGCGGTTGAGAATCTGCCCGCCAATGCAGGGGACACGGGTTCGAGCCCTGGTCTGGGAGGATCCCACATGCCACGGAGCAACTGGGCCCGTGAGCCACGACTACTGAGCCTGCGCGTCTGGAGCCTGTGCTCCGCAACAAGAGAGGCCGCGATAGTGAGAGGCCCGCGCACCGCGATGAAGAATGGCCCCCACTTGCCGCAACTGGAGAAAGCCCTCACACAGAAACGAAGACCCAACACAGCCATAAATAAATAAATAAATTAAAAAAAAAAAAAATGACATCTGTATAAAATATGCTTCCCCACTTCCCTAAAAATCTTTAAAGAGTAAGTATAAATTCTTAAAATGCTTGTATCTCTCTAGTTTGCTTGGGAAATGTTTGAGAAATTGTTAGCTTATTCAGTGCCCCTGAAATTAGAGGTTTTAAGCAGCAATGTAATCTCTACTCATCTCTCTGGCTAACTCTGCTTGGAAAACTCTGCTGACAAATGACTCTGCTATGGTTTGGCAGTGGTAGCAGAAGGTCAGAGTCTCTGAGGTTTGCCAGACTCCCCGAAATTTCAAAAGGACCTAATTCCTCACTCAACAGACAAAATCTTATTCACTCAGTGAGATGTTAGACTGAATTTAACAATAACAACAACAAAAATTCAGCAGCGAGTCTGTATGCTTAAATTAGGGGCTACTTGAATCAGAAAGAAAACAAAATAGATGTTGACAGTATCATTTTACATTTTATTTTCTACTATCATGTACTCTGATAACAATTTATTTCTACTCTTAAAAGGAGAGGAATTAGGTATAGAGAATTCTGTAATATTTATCTTCTCTTTCTTTCAGGATAGAGTATCCAATTATATCTTTTGCATAATGTAAAATCTTCACCATCATAGAGAACAAATTTTAAATTTATGACTCAGAGGGATTTCAATCATCTCTGACATTCAGCACTCAAGGGGTTTCAGATATTTGTTCAGAGAAGTATAACAGAAAGTACACAACAGATTGCAATTTAAATGCTGTACTTTTTGCAACATATTTGCAGTAAAAGCTTGTAGAATATGTGAAAGTAAGAATGTATTATGAGTACTGAACATTTTGACTACACATTTTGATAAGAGAATTCTTACATTCTTCCATTTAACAGACATTTTCTCAGCACAACTCTATGCATAGAAGGACACACACCTGATGTCATGATCTTAGAGTCATGTGCATTGTTTTTTGTCCATGTCTGGGTATGTGCACCTTCATGTGGAGATCTTTTCTCTATGCAGTAGAGGGCAAATAAAAATATTGTATTATCGCATTTATTTTTTGGCATATAACCAAAGAGTAATGCAGAGGATAGACTGGAGGATTGGGTGCCAAGAAGTTAAGAAGTCATTGCAATAATCCATGAGGCCTGAAGAAGGCTCCAGCTAAGAAGACAGAGAGAGAGAGAAAGAATGGGAGAGGAATGCAGAGTTAACATTTTCTAGGGAGGTAAAGAAAAGAATGGAAATCCATGAGAAAGAATGAGATACATTAGTAAATAAATGGGATTGAGGAAAGGCATGCAACATTAAATTAGAAGAATTTTTGCAAAACCTATATTTAAGGAATTTTTAAAAAAGTAGCCATTAGGAAAAAGTTATATCAAGGACAATTAATCAAGAGCTAAAGAGTTTCAGGATGTTGAGGGTGAGTACAGCCTTGGTTAGCATGAACGCTGAAAGTAAGTTGGTCTTGTTACCAAACGTCATAGATAAATAGAAGCCCTATGGTATCTGTGCGCACACAAAACTAAGAGAAAAGTAAAAGCAAGAGGATAAAGAGCATTCAAGAAAAGAATTTGGTGGTTGATAATACAAACCAATGCTTTAGACATATCAAAGAGTTTGGAAATAGTCCAGTTGGATTTGGAAATTAGGATATCTTGTGATGTATGTGAGGGTAATTTTATTAGAATAGTGGAGATGGAAGTCAAACTGCAATTGACTTAGGTGATAGGGAACTGGGGAAATTGGGAAAGCAAGTGTGGGCAATATCTTTTAAATAATTTGGTCACTAAGAGAAGGAGGGAGACAGAGTCTCAACTTGAAGGATATGAAAGTTCAGAAATTTCTCATTTAAAAAAATAAATATGGAAGGAAGAAAACTGAATACATTTCTATAATGAAAGGCAAGAGAGAGGTGCAGGTAGAATATCTGGAAAAGGCCAGAGAACGTTGAGGTGGCAATTCAAGATGGGGCAAAGTATGCAGGTGAAAGTGTGAATCTTAGGAGTTGGAAACGTGGGTGCTATTAGGTATAGATGAGAACTGGAGAAGGAGGTGGCAGGGCACTTTCCCCACTGATGGCATCTATTTTATTTATGAAGTAAAAAGATATTCTGATGGCGAGACAAGTAGAAATCCTTTAGGGGACCTGAGGAGGAAGAATATCAGAATTGGGATGCCAGATATTTTGAATGCAGTAAGCACATGCTTAAGGATAAATACTCCAGTCACTGAGGAATCTCTGAGAACGGTGGCTATTTTTAATATTGCTCTCACTAGTGCTTATCACCACACTCTTTATAAGTCCCACAAATATTTATTGAGATCAGCCTATGGGCCTGGAACTATATTAAGCTCTGGCGGGTTTTACAAGACAAGGAGAAGAGGTGGCTCTTTAAGGAGCTCGTGTTCCTGTCAGGTAGCAGTAGGCCAAGGAAAATAATTTATTTCAGCCCATTCTCTTCTTGTATTGAACAGTATTTCATTGTCATATTATTCCATTTGCTGTTCATATGTGACCGCTTCATGGTTTCCTTCCACTTCCCTGTGCCTGTTACCTGTATTTTGTGAATGGAGAAAGGATCCATAATGATAGCATTTTGTTCTTTCTTCTAACGCTTTCAAATAGGCTACTTGTTTATTAGTGCTGCCTGCTGTGAGCAGCTCCGTCCCAATTTAGCATCATCAGTAATGACTCTATTAAGGTGATCGTCCCTGTGCAAGATCAGTAACCAGGATACTAACCACAAAGCTCATTCCACTAACTCATGAAAACAATATCCATTTATTTTTAGCTTATCCAGTAATCTTCAAACTGCTTTTTCAGGTATACATCACCAAAACATTTCCTATATCTGTAATGTTTTCAACCTTCATTATTTTTTCACTCCAGTAATTTAGAATGTATGCCTCCCTCAAATTTTATGAAATTAAACTACAATCATTTAACCTTTGCCATTATGCTGATTTATTTATTTATTCATTTATTTATGGCACATGAATACTTAATAAATAATGGGGATAGAGTTAGCTATTTAAAAATAAAGAGCACTTATAGAATAAAAAGTTACCTGACAGAAAATTTTAAAAATATCATTTTTGTCTATGTATTCACTCCACATTTACTAAAAGTCATGGTGGATATTACTGGCTCCACTTCTATCCCTGCAAACCATCCATTCCTTTTCTTTTCACTAGGAAGCAGTCATTTAGTTCCAGTGGGTTGATCCCACCACTGACAGCAGAAAAGGAACTCTGCCATTCAGCATAAATCACACATCCCCACCTCAGTGACTGTTCAGGGCACTTGAACTAAGTTGGTCCAACCAGAATGAAATGCATGGCAGTTATTTTCTGATTGTGGGATCTTTTTCCCCCCTGATGGTGTGGTGCTCTGGTGTGACACATGGCCCTACTGCAGCTGAGTGGAAGGGGATTGAAGCAGGGAGCTGACCCACAGAAGAGCAGCGATCAACCCTCCATCACAGTGAGCCAAGCCTGCCCTTTCTCTGGTTATTTCAAGCACGTGAGCCAATAAAACTCCCTTACAGTTTGCACAACATCATCTTCCTAATTATTACAAAACCCTGATATAAAAAGCAGCGTGGTAGAAACTCTTTGAAGCTAGACACACTGATAAGTTATCCCAGCTCAAGGACATACTGACATCTAAATGTCTCTGAACCTCAGCTTTTCTTGGGTAATAGGGATAATCATACTACATTGCAGTTATCATAAGAATTAAAATAATACATGTAGAATAGCTACCACACAATGCATTTATTGTCACAAGGTAGTATTAGGAATACTAGATCAAATAAGAGTGTTTTGGACACAATCACCTAAGTAAAATACTCTTTAGGTTGACTTTTTTGAAGTCTCAACTTACTTAACTAAGACACAAATATCTGCAGATAAGCAGGAGACATACTGATTGCATACCCATCAGTATTGGAACTAGTTTTATGATCTTCATATTCTGGAATTTCTGTGCCCACTGAGTGAAGGCTTTCTTCCTATCTCTCATCAACTGGTAAAATGCATTTTACCAGTTTCTCTGAATGGGTATCTGTATCAATATCCTCTTTGCATTCCAGGTTTTCTGCAAAAGAAATGAAGAATTCTCCAGCCTAAATTTTTTTCTTGACATACTAACTCCTAACTATTGCTGGTTACCAGGTGCTGGATCTGATCCTCTAAATTCTTATCTAGAGCAGTGGTTCTTCTTCAGAATGGTCAGATAGTCTGTGACCACCCTGCTGCCTCACCTTTGTGAATCCCTGGAACTGTCTGGAGACTTCTTCAGAGTCTATGCATCTTCTCTCCCATAAGACTCTGGGCACTGGCCCGGGGTTAACTAGAATTTGATATTCTCCTTTGCACATTGCAATAGAACCTGAAGACCACTTCCCCATCCCTTCCCTCAGGAGCTATCCTCACAGCAAGGTTGGATTTTTAGGGCTCAGCAATATTCTTCTTTGCATTTTCTTTCTCTTAGACACGCTATTGAGATAGCTTGATGGGCTTCATGGTTCAGTCCTCTTACATTCAGAAAAAAATATTTTCAGAAATATTTAGAGTCAAACAATTGGAATACATTCCAATATATATAATTTTTTACTTTCAAAAATTTTGGCTAACGTGACTGGGCCTTAATTATGTGCTGGTAATTAGCCTAAGAATTTTATACGTACTTTCTTATTCCAAAGAAGGCATTCTTTGAAGACCTGTGTTTTCATTCCTCCTAGAATTGCAATATTTGGGAAGGTTAAACTCCCTTAATATAGAATCTGACTAAATTTAAAAGTAGACAATATTAATAAGAAAAAGCATAGGAATTTCTTGTATTTTTCCCTATTATTTAGGTGTTCAAAATCAGAAGAAGAACAAAAAGTAGTAACCTAAATCTAAGAGATATAATATCTTTGCACTGTGACAAATTTGGTAACAGATAAGCAGAAAAATTGAAAGGAAAAAAAACACCCACAGTTTTAAATAGAGTAGTCTATAAGTTTCTCATACTGATTATATTTCACTTTAACTTAGAAACATGAAATTACCTTACGTCCTATAAACTGAATTTATGAAAGTAAGCAGAATTTTTTTTTCCTTTTGGGTTATGTCATAGAGTATTCTTCTTTTGTCCAGTAACCAGCAAATTCCAATTGTAAGTTCAAGTTTTCATATCGTTTTTAATCTTCATTTTCCTTGAATGACTAAAGGAAGCTGCTTCTGTAGTAAGTCACTTTGAATCTGATAACGCAGTTAGATTTATGAGTTAGGGCTTCTCCTTCCAGTTACTCTAGGAATTCAACTGAAAATGTCTTCTGAGCGAATAATTCTTCTTTTTTAGGTCTTGAATTTGGGCAATACTTAGGAACTTAGGCAAATAGAATCCAATGAGAATTGCCTGTGAAATTATGTAAGCTTTATAATGTTTTGAGCTGAGAAAATCAAGAAAATTCCATTTCCTGACCTATGTACTCATGGGATGTTCTGAAGATTAATGTGTCTCTTTCAGAGCACTAAGGTACATTTAGAGCACTAAAGAAGTCATTTACTAAATGGTGCCCCTGGGACTTGAAAGAGTTAATGTACCTCTCAAAGGTGAGCAATGAACTGTCAAATGTGTGCAAGGATCAGTACCAAAGCTTATAAAGAATTGAAAGAATGTTAGTTAAAAGCAGCTGTTAGTCCATAGTTCTATTATTCATTACTATACTCTTTAGTCAGTATATTTGCTAGTATTCAGTGGGTACCTTACAAACAATGCAGACAAATGAGAATCTTCTTACTTTTAAAAGTGAAAACATGAGGTGCTATAAACATTGGCCAAGAAAAAATATTGTAAATGTGTAAATGTTATCCAAATAGCTTAAATTTCAAGAATGAGACAAATTATGGAAAACTAGACCTTCACTCCCAAAGTGTTTTTTTTACAAGTTACATCAGAATACTATTAAATTCTTTGCATATTTTCTTCTGAAAAAAAAGTATTATTTGAAGATAATTCTGAGAGAATTTATAATATGAAATGTTAAATGATAAAGTAAGGATATAAGACTGCATATAGAATATAATAACTATTTATTAAATATATTACATGAGATATGAAAGCCCAGAGGAAATACAACAAAGCATTAAGATCTTTTACTCTATGTGATGGGATTACAAGTTATGGTTTTATTTTCTTATAATTTTTGTTTTTCTCTAAATTTTTTGCAATGAACATTTTTCTTGAGACAGTTAAATGTTGAGAAAATGTGAAAGGAGGTTAGTGACAACTTTATCACGTTAAAGAATGTTGCTACTCTGCTTTCTTTCACCTGAAGCAAGACACTTGAGCATCACTCTATGCAGGATCCTTGCCAGAGCGAAAACTGTGCGCTTCTCAGTGATTCTTATGGAGAAGTCAATTATTCTTCACAGGCTAGTCCAAGTTTCTCAGTATGGAAGTTGAATATAAAGAAGAGAGAAAACTCCATACCTTGAATGATGGTAGAGCCTGGGATTCTCTCCTCACCTTTCTTCTCAACTTCTTACTCTTTCTGGGTGATAAATCTACATTCCTGGCTTCAAATGTCAATCTACATACTAAAAACTCTCAAGTACTTAATCTTTAGAATATCACACTCTCCAATTTTCCCTATTTAAGTACACAGACACCTGTAAATATGGTTTACTTAGTACTCAATACAAGATGAAAACAACCTCAACTAAACTCAGAAGCTTCCCTAAAGCATTTCTTCTTTCCGTTTCCTTTCCCAGAGAATGACGTTAACATCCTCCCAATTTCCCAAACCAGAAAAAATGAAGCCATGCTTGACTCCCTATATTCCCATTCACTCATTCGTTCTACAAATATTTTACCGCCTATGTATTTCTCACATCTTTTTTATTTCTCTTGAACTCACTCATACAACCCCTACCTGGGTCCTCAATTTGTCTTACATGAATTAATGCAACAACCTCTGATATTTTCTCCCTACATTTGGCCTCCTCTTTCCATATTTGTCATCCACATTAAAGCTGGAATCACATGAAGTCATAATTCAGGCCCATGTTTATCTCTGATTCCTGAGCTCTTTCCACTGTAATATTTGCTTCCTATGATAAAGAATTTGGGGGAAGCTTCAACCATCTGTTTAGGGGGGAAAAAAGACAGCCTTCCAGTTAAAGTTGGGGGGTTGAACTCATGTATCAGCTTTCACTCCTTCCTCAAACCCCACAAAAATGATATAATAGAAAGTTTGGTTTTTATCTTTCAGTCATAAATTCAAAAGGCTAAACAGAATTTCCAATATACATCTGGAAGTTGGATAATGATAACTGATTAAATAGAACCAAGAATGTTGAATCTCATGGCAGCAAGATTCTGAGAAGCGAAACACATGCAGAATCCCCCAAAGGGAAAGGATAAACAGCACCAGGTACTTCTGGAAATAAGTGTCAAGATGGGACTATAATCTAGTGAATTTGGGGGAAGTCTATTTAAGAAACAGTTAAAAGATCTTTTCATTGACACCCTCCCCTCCAGGAAGCAACTGTCCCTCAGGAAACACTGGATGGTTATATTAGTTTGTCCAACAACAGAAGGATGCACTTTATGGTGTGGGTCCTCCACACAAAGCAAAATATTGGGCTCTCAAATAAATAACATATTTAGAAGTGCAAAAGGAAGTTACTTCCCCTCACCATGCACTGCATTTAAAAACAAAGAATGAAAAACAACTAACAATAATATAATGTGACAAATTCTGTTCCATACCTAAATGCAACCAATCTGGGTTAAATACAACCAATCTGTATGGTGGGGGCCATAGGGAGAGTTTTCTTAAGTTAAGCCTTGGAGGGTATCTATTTTTGTAGAATTTTTTAAAAAGGACACTAAGAAAGCAATAATATTCTAATTATAACTTGGCCTGCATAAATAATTTTGCACTTATAATAAAAATGCTGCTAGGAGGAGAGAAGATGGCGGAAGAGTAAGACGCGGAGATCACCTTCCTTCCCACAGATACAGTAGAAATACATCTACACGTGGAACTGCTCCTACAGAACACCCACTGAACGCTGGCAGAAAACGTCCAACTTCCAAAAAGGCAAGAAACTCCCCCCGTACTTGGGTAGGGCAAAAGAAAAAAGAAATAACAGAGACAAAAGAATAGGGACGGCACCTGCACCAGTGGGAGGGAGCTGTGAAGGAGGAAAGATTTCCACGCACTAGGAAGCCCCTTCGCGGGCAGAGACTGCGGGTGGCAGAGGGGGGAAGCTTCGGAGCCACGGAGGAGAGCGCAGCCACAGGGGTGCGGAGGGCAAAGCGGAGAGGTTCCCGCACGGAGGAGCGGTGCCGACCAGCACTCTCCAGCCCGACAGGCTTCTCTGCTCCCCCGCCGGGGCGGGCGGGGCTGGGAGCTGAGGCTCCGGCTTCAGGTCGGATCGCAGGGAGAGGACTGGGGTTGGCGGCGTGAACACAGCCTGAAGGGGTTAGCGCACCACAGCTGGCTGGGAGGGAGCCCGGGAAAAAGTCTGCAGCTGCCGAAGAGGCAAGAGACTTTTTCTTCCCTCTTTGTTTCCTGGTGCGCGAGGAGAGGGGATTCAGAGCGCCGCCTAAACGAACTTCAGAGACGGGCGCAGCCACAGCTAACAGCGCGGATCCCACAGCAACAGGGGCGCAGAGGAAAAAGCAGAGAGACTCCCGCACAGAGGCTCGGCGCCGAGCAGCGCTCACCAGCCCGAGAGGCTTGTCTGCTCCCCCGCCGGGGCGGACGGGGCTGGGAGCTGAGGCTCAGCTTCGGTCGGATCGCAGGGAGAGGACTGGGGCTGGCGGCGTGAACACAGCCTGAAGGAGTTAGCGCACCACAGCTGGCTGGCAGGGAGACTGGGAAAAAGTCTGCAGCTGCCGAAGAGGCAAGAGACTTTTTCTTGCCTCTTTGTTTCGCTGCGCGCAAGGAGAGGGGATTCAGAGCGCCGCCTAAACGAACTCCAGAGAAGGGCACGAGCCGCGGCGATCAGCGCGGACCCCAGAGACGGGCGTGAGACGCTGGGGCTGCTGCTGCCGCCTCCAAAAAGCCTGTGTGTGAGCACAGGTCACTCTCCACACCGCCCCTCCCGGGAGCCGGTGCAGCCCGCCACTGCCAGGGTCCCATGATCCAGGGACAACTTCCCCGGGAGAACGCACTGCGCGCCTCAGGCTGGTGCAACGTCACGCCGGCCTCTGACGCCGCAGGCTCGCCCCACCTCCTCTGTACCCCTCCCTCCCCGCGGCCTGAGTGGGCCAGCGCCCCCGAAGTAGCGGCTCCTTTAACCCTGTTCTGTCTGAGCGGGGAATAGACGCCCTCAGGCGACCTACACGCAGAGGCGGGTCCAAATCCAAAGCTGAACCCCAGAAGCTGTGCGAACAGGGAAGAGAAGGGGAAATCTCTCCCAGCAGCCTCAGAAGCAGCGGATTAAAACTCCACAAACAACTTGATGTGCCTGCATCTGTTGAATACCTGAATAGACAACGAATCATCCCAAATTCAGGAGGTGGACTTTGGGAGAAGGATATATTAATTTTTCCCCTGTTCCTTTTTTTTTTGTGAGTGTATATGTATATGCTTCTGGGTGAGATTTTCTCTGTATAGCTTTGCTTTACAATAGCTTTATTTTACTTCACTATATTATAGCCTCTTTCTTTCTTTCTTTCTTTCTATTTTATCTCCCTTTTACTCTGAGCCGTGTGGACGAAAGGCTCTTGGTGCTCCAGCCAGGCATCAGGGCCGTGCCTCTGAGGTGCGAGAGCCAACTTCAGGACACTGGTCCACAAGAGACCTCCCAGCTCCACGTAATACCAAACGGCAAAAATCTCTCAGAGATCTCCATCTCAACATCAAGACCCAGCATCACTCAATGACCAGCAAGCTACAGTGCTGAACACCCTATGCCAAACAACTAGCAAGACAGGAACACAGCCCCATCCATTAGCAGAGAGGCTGCCTAAAATCATAATAAGGCCACAGACACCCCAAGATACACCACCAGACGTGGATGTGCCCACCAGAAAGACAAGATCCAGCCTCATCCACCAGAGCTCAGGCACTAGTTCCCTACATCAGGAAGCCTACACAACCCACTGAACCAACCTTAGCCACTGGGGACAGATACCAAAAACAACGGGAACTACAAACCTGCAGTCTGTGAAAAGGAGACCCCAATCACAGTAAGATAAGCAAAATGAGACGAGAGAAAAACACACAGCAGATGAAGGAGCAGGGTCAAAGCACACTAGACTTAACAAATGAAGAGGAAATAGGTAGTCTACCTGAAAAAGAATTCAGAATAATGATAGTAAGGATGATACAAAATCTTGGAAATAGAATAGACAAAATGCAAGAAACATTTAACAAGGACGTAGAAGAACTAAAGAGGAACCAAGCAATGATGAAAAACACAATAAATGAAATTAAAAATACTCTAGATGGGATCAATAGCAGAATAACTGAGGCAGAAGAAAGGATAAGTGACCTGGAAGATAAAATGGTGGAAATAACTACTGCAGAGCAGGATAAAGAAAAAAGAATGAAAAGAACTGAGGACAGTCTCAGAGACCTCTGGGACAACATTAAACGCACCAACATTCGAATTATAGGGGTCCCAGAAGAAGAAGAGAAAAAGAAAGGGACTGAGAAAATATTTGAAGAGATTATAGTTGAAAACTTCCCTAATATGGGAAAGGAAATAGTTAATCAAGTCCTGGAAGCACAGAGAGTCCCATACAGGATAAACCCAAGGAGAAACACGCCAAGACACATATTAATCAAACTGTCAAAAATTAAATATAAGGAAAACATATTAAAGGCAGCAAGGGAAAAACAACAAATAACACACAAGGGAATCCCCATAAGGTTAACATCTGATCTTTCAGCAGAAACTCTGCAAGCCAGAAGGGAGTGGCAGGATATACTTAAAGTGATGAAGGAGAAAAACCTACAACCAAGATTACTCTACCCAGCAAGGATCTCATTCAGATTCGATGGAGAAATTAAAACCTTTACAGACAAGCAAAAGCTGAGAAAATTCAGCACCACCAAACCAGCTTTACAACAAATGCTAAAGGAACTTCTCTAGGCAAGAAACACAAGAGAAGGAAAACACCTACAATAACAAACCCAAAACATTTAAGAAAATGGGAATAGGAACATACATATCGATAATTACCTTGAATGTAAATGGATTAAATGCTCCCACCAAAAGACACAGGCTGGCTGAATGGATACAAAAACAAGACCCATATATATGCTGTCTACAAGAGACCCACTTCAGACCTAGAGACACATACAGACTGAAAGTGAGGGGATGGAAAAAGATATTCCATGCAAATGGAAATCAAAAGAAAGCTGGAGTAGCAATTCTCATATCAGACAAAATAGACTTTAAAATAAAGACTATTACAAGAGACAAAGAAGGACACTATATAATGATCAAGGGATCGATCCAAGAGGAAGCTATAACAATTGTAAATATTTATGCACCCAACATAGGAGCACCTCAATACATAAGGCAAATACTAACAGCCATAAAAGGGGAAATCGACAGCAACACAATCATAGTAGGGGACTTTAACACCCCACTTTCACCAATGGACAGATCATCCAAAATGAAAATAAATAAGGAAACACAAGCTTTAAATGATACATTAAACAAGATGGACTTAATTGATATTTATAGGACATTCCACCCAAAAACAACAGAATACACATTTTTCTCAAGTGCTCATGGAACATTCTCCAGGATAGATCATATCTTGGGTCACAAATCAAGCCTTGGTAAATTTAAGAAAATTGAAATCGTATCAAGTATCTTTTCCGACCACAACGCTATGAGACTAGATATCAATTACAGGAAAAGATCTGTAAAAAATACAAACACATGGGGGCTACACAATACATTACTTAATAACGAAGTGATTACTGAAGAAATCAAAGGGGAAATCAAAAAATACCTAGAAACAAATGACAATGGAGATACGACGACCCAAAACCTATGGGAGGCAGCAAAAGCAGTGCTAAGAGGGAAGTTTATAGCAATACAAGCCTACCTCAAGAAACAGGAAACATCTCGAATAAACAACCTAACCTTACACCTGAAGCAATTAGAGAAAGAAGAACAAAAAAACCCCAAAGCCAGCAGAAGGAAAGAAATTATAAAGATCAGGTCAGAAATAAATGAAAAAGAAATGAAGGAAACAATAGCAAAAATCAATGAAACTAAAAGCTGGTTCTTTGAGAAGATAAACAAAATTGATAAACCATTAGCCAGACTCATCAAGAGAAAAAGGGAGAAGACTCAGATCAATAGAATTAGAAATGAAAAAGGAGAAGTAACCACTGACACTGCAGAAATACAAAAGATCATGAGAGATTACTACAAGCAACTCTATGCCAATAAAATGGACAACCTGGAAGAAATGGACAGATTCTTAGAAATGCGCAAACTGCCGAGACGGAACCAGAAAGAAATAGAAAATATGAACAGACCAATCACAAGCACTGAAATTGAAACTGTGATTAAAAACCTTCCAACAAACTAAAGCCCAGGACCAGATGGCTTCACAGGCGAATTATATCAAACATTTAGAGACGAGCTAACACCTATCCTTCTCAAACTCTTCCAAAATATTGCAGAGGGAGGAACACTCCCAAACTCATTCTACGAGGCCCCCATCACCCTGATACCAAAACCAGGCAAAGATGTCACAAAGAAAGAAAACTACAGGCCAATATCACTGATGAACATAGATGCAAAAATCCTCAACAAAATACTAGCAAACAGAATCCAACAGCACATTAAAAGGACCATACACCATGATCAAGTGGGGTTTATCCCAGGAATGCAAGGATTCTTCAATATATGCAAATCAATCAATGTGATACACCATATTAACAAATTGAAGGAGAAAAACCATATGATCATCTCAATAGATGCAGAGAAAGTTTTCGACAAAATTCAACACCCATTTATGATAAAAGCCCTGCAGAAAGTAGGCATAGAGTTTACTTTCCTCAACATAATAAAGGCCATATATGACAAACCCACAGCCAACATTGTCCTCAATGGTGAAAAAGTGAAACCATTTCCACTAAGATCAGGAACAAGACAAGGTTGCCCACTCTCACCACTATTATTCAACATAGTTTTGGAAGTGTTAGCCACAGCAATCAGAGAAGACAAAGAAATAAAAGGAATCCAAATCGGAAAAGAAGAAGTAAAGCTGTCACTATTTGCAGATGACATGATACTATACATAGAGAATCCTAAAGATGCTACCAGAAAACTCCTAGAGCTAATCAATGAATTTGGTAAAGTAGCAGGATACAAAATAAATGCACAGAAATCTCTTGCATTTCTATAAACTAATGACGAAAAATCTGAAAGTGAAATAAAGAAAACACTCCCATTTACCACTGCAACAAAAAGAATAAAATATCTAGGAATAAACCTGCCTAAGGAGACAAAAGACCTGTATGCAGAAAATTATAAGACACTGATGAAAGAAATTAAAGATGATACAAATAGATGGAGAAATATACCATGTTCCTGGATTGGAAGAATCTACATTGTGAAAATGACTCTACTACCCAAAGCAATCTACAGATTCAATGCAATCCCTATCAAACTACCACTGGCATTTTTCACAGAACTAGAACAAAAAATTTCACAATTTGTATGGAAACACAAAAGACCCCGAATAGCCAAAGCAATCTTGAGAACGAAAAATGGAGCTGGGGGAATCAGGCTCCCTGACTTCAGACTATATTACAAAGCTACAGTAATCAAGACAGTTTGGTACTGGCACAAAAACAGAAATATAGATCAATGGAACAGGATAGAAAGCCCAGAGATAAACCCACACACATATGGTCACCTTATCTTTGATAAAGGAGGCAAGCATATACAGTGGAGAAAAGACAGCCTCTTCAATAAGTGGTGCTGGGAAAATTGGACAGGTACATGTAAAAGTATGAAATTAGAACACTCCCTGACACCAGGCACAAAAATAAACTCAAAATGGATTAAAGACCTAAGTGTAAGGGCAGACACTATCAAACTCTTAGAGGAAAACATAGGCAGAACACTCTATGACATACATCACAGCAAGATTCTTTTTGACCCAGCTCCCAGAGAAATGGAAATAAGAACACAAATAAACAAATGGGACCTAATGAAACTTAAAAGCTTTTGCACAGCAAAGGAAACCATAAACAAGACCAAAAGACAACCATCAGAATGGAAGAAAATATTTGCAAATGAAGCAACTGACAAAGGATTAATCTCCAAGATTTACAAGCAGCTCATGCAGCTCAATAACAAAAAAACCAACAACCCAATCCAAAAATGGGCAGAAGACCTAAATAGACATTTCTCCAAAGAAGATATACAGATGGCCTACAGACAAATGAAAGAATGCTCAACATCATTAATCATTAGAGAAATGCAAATCAAAACTACAATGAGATATCATCTCACACTAGTCAGAATGGCCATCATCAAAAAATCTAGAAACAATATATGCTGGAGAGGGTGTGGAGGAAAGGGAACCCTCTTGCACTGTTGGTGGGAATGTAAATTGATACAGCCACTATGGAGAACAGTATGGAGGTTCCTGAAAAAACTACAAATAGAACTACCATACGATCCAGCAATCCCACTACTGGGCATATACCCTGAGAAAACCATAGGTAAAAAAGAGTCATGTACCAAAATGTTCATTGCAGCTCTATTTACAATAGCCAGGACATGGAAGCAACCTAAATGTCCCTCGACAGATGAATGGATAAAGAAGATGTGGCACATATATACAATGGAATATTACTCAGCCATAAAAAGAAATGAAATGGAGGTATTTGTAATGAGGTGGATGGAGTTAGAGTCTGTCATACAGAGTGAAGTAAGTCAGAAAGAGAAAAACAAATACAGTATGCTGACACATATATACGGAATCTAAGGAAAAAAAAAAAAAAAAGGCCATGAAGAACCTAGTGGCAAGACGGGAATAAAGACACAGACCTACTAGAGAATGGACTTGAGGATATGGGGAGGGGGTGGGGTGAGATGTGACAGGGTAAGAGAGTGTCATGGACATATATACACTACCAAATGTAAAATAGATAACTAGTGGGAAGCAGCCGCATAGCACAGGGAGATCAGCTCGGTGCTTTGTGACCACCTAGAGGGGTGGGATGGGGAGGGTGGGAGGAAGGGAGATGCAAGAGGGAAGAGAAATGGGAACATATTGTATATGTATAACTGATTCACTTTGTTATAAAGCAGAAGCTAACATACCATTGTAAGGCAATTATACTTCAATAAAGATGTTTAAAAAAAAAATGCTGCTACACAGCAGGAACAAATAAATCACCCACCAACAACACTTGTGCCTTAGGTGTCAGGCACATAGCAAACTCTGGAGAAGGGATATTGTAATGAATTACTCACTCAGACTTTATTCAATTCCAATGACCCCAGTTTAGCCCAAACAACAAAATTGCTCTATCCAAAAATGGATGTAAGGAGCTCCAGAAAGTATTCTAATGGCTCAGTACAAATTCATGTTGACAATTAGAAACAGTACACATATACAGTTTCCTGCTGCATCTGAAGCAGGAGAGAATATATCTGAGGATTAGATACATTCTCATTGTATCTGGAATTATTTTACTTATTTCCAATTATTTCTACTTCATTACCAGTTGACAGATATTTTTATGACATTTTTATCACTTTCTTCCAAATAGATTGTTAGCTCTTGAACGGGAAAGCCTGGAGTCATTTATTCTTGTGCCCTCTGAACCTAGCAAAATCCTTGAACATATGATGGATACTCAATAAATGATGAATGACTTATTTGACCCTAATTCTAATACCAAAAATTATTGATTCTTCTTTGTGACAAAGGGTCTTTCTGGTCAATTGGATGAACAGCTCAATTCCTGTATTATGAGTCGTGTGCCAGGATCCCTTCCAAATATCCTAGCTCCCTTGGTCTAAGATTCCTATCCTCTGGGAAACTAGAACAGAGTTTGGAATTCTACCCCTGAAAATTGCTATGGAACTTTTACCATGACACTTAATATACTACTATGTTCCTTTATTTACATGAGAATACTGCATCTATTTATTTATTTCCTGTGTTCACTTGAGAATGTTGCTGAGGTACGGGCATTAATTGAATGATCTGTATATTGCTAGTCACGTTTAGATACTATATTTGTTTTGTTATGACAAAATACCACACATGGAGTGGCTTAAACATTAGAAATATACTGTCTCACAGTTCTGGAGGCTAGAAGTTCAAAATCAGGGTGTGCAGGGTCAGTTCTTTCTGAGGGCTGTTGAGGGAAGGATCTCTCCTAACTTCAGGTGGTTTGCTGGCAATCTTTGTATATCTAGGTGTGTAGATATATCACCCCAATCTCTGCCTTTATCTTCATTGGTATTCTCCCTGTGTCTTCACATTGTCTTTCCTTGTGCATGTCTCTGTGTCCAAATATCCCCTTTTTATAAGATCAGTCACATTGAACTAGGGCACAACCTAATGACTTCATTTTAACTTGATTACTTCTGTAAAGATCCTGTCTCCATATAAGGTCACATTCTGATGTACTAGGTATTAGAATTTCAACATATGAATTTCGAGGGGACACAATTCAACCCATAACAGTATTCACTGTCTAAAGAGAATTATGCTGAAAGTCTCTTGTATGGGAGCATACCAGGCACAGTTGAGAATGGGATTATCATTCTGAAAATTTGGGAATAAAGTAAGTGCTATACATACACTGTGTCTGTGACGCTTTACATGTTCATCTCTGCCAGACTCCAGAATTGTGTGGGTACAGACAGAATTAGGTCTTCTTAGCATTAATTTAGAAGTGCTTTCTCTAGAAAATGAGACTAGTTTAAGAGAAAATATACTAACATCCGGGGTTCTAGCAAGGGAATGGCCCAAAGAATCACCCTACTCTGGAACCCACAGTTTATTAGCACCACCCAGTATCACATAGATAGAACTTCTAATCAGCATTTGGCTGCCCAAGTCAAATAGGAACAGATAGGCACAGGTCACCAGACTTTGGGAATTCCTGTAATATCAAAGACAGAAGCTAAAAGAAAAAGAAACACCAAACAAAAAATAAATCCTTGGAAGAAAGAGTGAACATAGGGAAAATCAAACTTCAAAAAAATTGTTAGTGGCAAGGGTGAGGGAGCTACAAAAGAGGAGCAGGAGGGAATCTGCGAGGATGATGTAACTGTTCCGTATTATGACTGTGGTAGTGGCTGTATGACTTTATGCATTTGTCAAAATGCATACAACTGTACATCATAAAGAAGAAGGTTTACTGTATATACAAGTTTAAAAAAATCACTTGGATGTAAGTGGAATCCAAAATAGAATATAAACTGTAACAAATGAATCTAACTGTATTACATATGAATAATATAACCATACTGAAGAAGTTGAATTGTGCCCTCTGAAAAAGATATGTTGAAGTCCTAACCTCCAGTACCTGCGAATGTGATCTTATTTGGAAATGGGGTCTTTACAGACCCAATCAAGTTAAAATGAGACCATCAGGGTGGAGCCTAATCCAATGATTGGTGCCCTCGTAAAAAAAGGAAATTTGGACATAGAGAAAGACATACACAGAGGGAAGACAATTTGAAGACATACAGGGAGAAGAGGGCCATATTGACCAGAGTGATGCATCTACCAGCCAAAGAATAGCAAGAATTGCTGGCAAACACTATCAGCTAGAAGAGGCAAGCAAGGATTACCCCTCTAAAGCCATCAGAGAGAATATAGCCCCTTAGTTACCTTGATTTCAGACTTATAGCCCCCCAAACTGTGAGACAATAAATTTCTGTTGTTTTAAGTTATCCAGTTTTGGTACTTTGTTATGTCAGCCCTAGGAAACTAATGCAGTAAATTACTTTGGAAAACAGCATTTTTATTAGATTCTATACAGCTAATAACAAAAAGAACAGTGTACAAATACTGTACTCTAGTTAACAGATTTGTTTCTCACAGGATTATAGTTTAGAATTTCAGAACTACTTTACATATACAGTAGGGCTGAACAAATAAATAAATGTATTATAGATAATGCAAAGTGAGAGTGATTTCCTGTTTTGGACAAAAACTTTACAGATATGGAAAGGGAAAGGCTAGATGGACTCCGTGGTGTTGGATTAGAATTGCAGCTATTGATATAAATTAACGAATTTAAATGTTGACCAAAAAAATTAATCAATAGTCAATCTTAGAAATAAATAGAAAATTTTATTTAAGCCAAATTGAGAATTATAACCCAGAAGACCGACTCTCAGAGAGCTCTAAGAATTGTTCTGAGCAGGTAAGTAGGGAGGTCAATATATATGTGATTTTGGTGAAGGGGATACATGCAACCAAGCACACATCTCAGTAGAAAGTTGCTGCTACTCATAAGGAAGAAACATCTTAGTTAATGGTTTTAGTGTTAAGTATGGGAAGATGCAGGAATCCAGGTTCATAAAAAAATTTCTCCTGAAAATATCTAACTATCTGAAGGCCTGTTCTGCCAGTTTTCCCAGAGCACAAAGTGCCTCATTCTGATCTTCACTCTGAATTCCTTTGTAGGTCAGCCACTGCAGTGGTTAACAACTTAATTATTTTAGAGCTGGATGGTGTGCAACATTCTTTATTTTACAATCTCTTTCCTTTTGGTCTTAATTTCAACCAAGGTTTGGGAGGTATTTTTTGACCAGTTTGTCCCATGGCCCTAGGAATGCTCATTCCCAGGTCAGGCAAGGATTTAATTGGTAAGTCACTCAACGTGCTTTTACTGGATTAGGCCCTGTTAACAGTAAGCAGAAAGCTTCTGGACTGCCTGTCTTACTAGTCTGTCATAGCCCAGGAAATTGTTCCCTCTTGTCACTTCTTCCTCTATCTAGAGTTACACTATCAGAATCATTGACCTTATAGGACTATATATTTGGTCAATCTTTTCAAGTTTCCTAAACATCATTATTTTTATCTGCGTTTCAGTCACACATTTGGTAATGCAAGAAACAATAATCTTGTAAAATAGGCAGAATACAAGTAACATAGCTAGTAACATTAATAAGGTCATAAGTAAGTTTTTTTTTTTAACATCTTTATTGGAGTATAATTGCTTTACAATGGTGTGTTAGTTTCTGCTTTATAACAAAGTGAATCAGTTATACATATACATATATCCCCATATCTCTTCCCCATCTCCCTCCCTCCCACCCTCTTATCCCACCCCTCTAGGTAGTCACAAAGCACCGAGCTGATCTCCCTGTGCTATGCAGCTGCTTCCCAATAGCTATCTATTTTACATTTGGTAGTGCATATATGTCCATGCCACTCTCTCACTTTGTCCCAGCTTACCCTTCCCCCTCCCCATGTTCTCAAGTCCATTCTCTAGTAGGTCTGCGTCTTTATTCCTGTCTTGCCCCTAGGCTCTTCATGACCATATTTTTTTTTAGATTCCATTTTTATGTGTTAGCATACGGTATTTGTTTTTCTCTTTCTGACTTACTTCACTCTGTATGACAGGCTCTAGGTCGATCCACCTCACTACAAATAACTCAACTTCGTTTCTTTTTATGGCTGAGTAATATTCCATTGTATATATGTGCGACATCTTCTTTATCCATTCATTTGTCGATGGACAGTTAGTTGTTTCCATGTCCTGGCTATTGTAAATAGTGCTGCAATGAACATTATGGTACATGACTCTTTTTGAATTATGGTTTTCTCAGGGTATATGCCCAGGAGTGGGATTGCTGGGTCGTATGGTAGTTCTATTTTTAGTTTTTTAAGGAACCTCCATACTGTTCTCCATAGTGGCTGTATCAATTTACATTCCCACCAACAGTGCAAGAGGGTTCCCTTTCCTCCACACCCTCCCCAGCAATTACTGTTTGTAGATTTTATGACAGCCGTTCTGACCAGTGTGAGATGATATCTCATTGTAGTTTTGATTTGCATTTCTCTAATGATTAATGATGTTGAGCATTCTTTCATGTGTCTGTAGGCCATCTGTATATCTTCTTTGGAGAAATGTCTATTTAGTTCTTCTGCCCATTTTTGGATTGGGTTGTTTGTTTTTTTGATATTGAGCTGCATGAGCTGCTTATAAATTTTGGAGATTAATCCTTTGTCAGTTGCTTAATTTGCAAATATTTTCTCCCATTCTGAGGGTTGTCTTTTGGTCTTGTTTATGGTTTCCTTTGTTGTGCAAAAGCTTTTAAGTTTCATTAGGTCCCATTTGTTTATTTTTGTTTTTATTTCTATATCTCTAGGAGGTGGGTCAAAAAGGATTTTGCTGTGATTTATGCCATAGAGTGTTCTGACTGTTTTCCTCTAAGAGTTTGATAGTATCTGGCCTTACATTTAGGTCTTTAATCCATTTCGAGTTTATTTTTGTGTATGGTGTTAGGGAGTGTTCTAATTTCATTCTTTTACATGTAGCTGTCCAGTTTTCCCAGCACCACTTATTGAAGAGGCTGTCTTTCCTCCACTGTATATTCTTGCCTCCTTTATCAAAGATAAGGTGACCATATGTGCGTGGGTTTATCTCTGGGCTTTCTATCCTGTTCCATTGATCTATATTTCTGTTTTTGTGCTAGTATCATACTGTCTTGATTACTGTAGCTTTGTAGTATAATCTGAAGTCAGGGAGCCTGATTCCTTCAGCTCCCTTTTTCTTTCTCAAGATTGCTTTGGCTATTCGGGGTCTCCTGTGTTTCCATACAAATTGTGAAATATTTTGCTCTAGTTCTGTGAAAAATGCCAGTGGTAGTTTGACAGTGATTGCATTGAATCTGTAGTTGCTTTGGGTAGTATAGTCATTTTCACAATGTTGATTCTTCCAATCTAAGAACATGGTATATCTCTGCATCTATTTGTATCATCTTTAATTACTTTCATCGGTGTCTTATAGTTTTTTGCTTACAGGTCTTTTGTGTCCTTAGGTATGTTTATTCCTAGGTATTTTGTTCTTTTTGTTGCATTGGTAAATGGGAGTGTTTTCTTAATTTCACTTTCAGATTTTTCATCATTAGTGTATAGGAATGCAAGAGATTTCTGAGCATTAATTTTGTATCCTGCTACTTTACCAAATTCACTGATTAGCTCTAGCAGTTTTCTGGTAGCATCTTTAGGATTCTCTATGTATAGTATCATGTTGCCTGCAAACAGTGACAGCCTTACTTCTTCTTTTCCGATTTGGATTCCTTTTATTTCTTTTTCTTCTCTGATTGCTGTGGCTAACACTTCCAAAACTATGTTGAATAATAGTGGTGAGAGTGGGCAACCTTGTCTTGTTCCTGATCTTAGTGGAAATGGTTTCAGTTTTTCACCATTGAGGACGATGTTGGCTCTGGGTTTGTCATACGTGGCCTTTATTATGTTGAGGTAAGTTCCCTCTATGCCTACTTTCTGGAGGGTTTTTATCATAAGTGGATGTTGAATTTTGTCAAAAGCTTTCTCTGCATCTATTGAGTTGATCATATGGTTTTTCTCCTTCAAGTTGTTAATATGGTGTATCACATTGATTGATTGCGTATATTGAAGAATCCTTGCATTCCTATAAGTAAGTATTTTAACTAAGAATTTCCATTAGGTGTGGCCCAGTATCTCCCCAGGTCATCTGACCATCCTGTTCTGTACCAATCCCAACTTTAAGGGAAATGATATATTGGCATTATTACATATAAAGTTTACCAAAGATGTCTGCATGTAGAAGTGGTAAGTCATTGTGACCCTTTATAGGATTGAAAAAGGTATGTTATCTTCTAAGGAGTTACATGGCTAATGCCAGAAAGAGAAAAATTGATCTTTATAGTTGAGCAGGTATTTTTTCTATTGGAGAAGTCTGGCTAACACATAATGCAGATGCACAATGCACACTAGATGGGAAGGAGGAGGCCAAAGGGCAGATACAGGGTTATAGATATATGTGTGTTTGTGTGTGTGTGTGTGTGTGTGTACACCTGTGTAAGCATAACTTTGTATGTCTACATATATTTTCAAGGTCGGTCCACTGAGAGGTCCTACAAGCAATGGTAGACTTAAGGCCAAGATTCAGTTTCTAAATACCATTATTCAGTAAGTGTAACTAGGGCTCCTTGGAAAAGTTGTTGATTCCAGGGCTGGGATGGTGTAAACACATGATGAGCCTGGAACATCTTGTTGTGCTCTTTGTATACATTATGAACTTTTTAGAATACGAAAGTGCTCAAAACTAGGTGAATGCATGTTAAAAGTCACTAAAACCAATACGACGCAATGGCCAAGGACCAAAGCTAGAACAATCAGAGCAAGAAAATAAATCATAATAGTATTGGATTAAACTGAAAGAATAAAATAAATATCCGTGAGTCTATACTTATATAAATAAATAATTAAATAAATAAGAAGTGGAAGAGAAGACACAACTCTTCCTTGTAAAACAATTCCACTTATTAGATGAAGATGGTGTGAGACAAATAAAAATCACAATTATACATAAAGAAAATAATGAGTGATATCTACCCCTGGAGATGGAAGCTAAAATTAAGAACCAAATGTTTGAGATGAAACAGGATATTGCAGTCTCAAGCAATCTCCCCTAAAATATTTATTGACTACAAAGTTTAAAAAAAAAGAAAAGAAAAAAGTACTTTTACAGTGGATAAAACAGGCAGATCCCACTTACCCAGGTAATCAAGGTAAGTGTCATCAGTAATAAGACAGATCAATATCAGGTATCTTTGAGATGATATACTGAGAAGGACACATTACCTTGATAATTTTCTCCAGAACCCACAACCTCAATCTAATCAAGGGAAAACATCACATAAACCCATATCAAGTGGTATGTTACAAAACAATTGATCAATGACTCTTTAAAAGTAAGGTCATAAAAGAAAAGGAAGGACTGAGGAGCTGTCATAAATTTGAGGAGATTAAGGAGACATGATGATTACGTGTTGTGTGGAATTCTATAAGAGATAAAGGACATTAGAGAAAAAAAAATCTGGTAAAATCCGAATGAAGTCTGTGGTATAATGTACAGTATTTTATTAATGTTAATTTCTTAGTTTTGATCATTGTGCAATGGTTATGAAAGATGTTAGCCTTAGGGGAAAATGAATGTAGGTATATGAGAACACTCTACTATTTTTGCAACTTTTTTGTAAGTCTATGAAAGAAAAAAATTTAAAATGTTAATTATAACCTCAGAGAGATATGAAAATATATTGAGCTATGAACAAGAGCACAATACTATA
Source organism: Eschrichtius robustus (assembly GCF_028021215.1). Taxonomy (NCBI): domain Eukaryota; kingdom Metazoa; phylum Chordata; class Mammalia; order Artiodactyla; family Eschrichtiidae; genus Eschrichtius; species Eschrichtius robustus. Next base: position 17,526,384 of record NC_090827.1, on the reverse strand, counting down.
AAAATATTATTTATGGAACAAAAAGATATTCCTTGAAGATTAAAATGATAAGAGTGGAAAAATTCAATAAAACAGTGGGTAGATACAGTTGATGAAATCTCTCAGATGGTAGAAAATTAAAGAAAAAAATAGGAGAGAAAGATAAGAACATTAGAAGAGAACTTTAAAAGATCTAGCATCCAAGAGAAAAGAATAAGAAATTATCAAATCAATGACAAAATGATTTGAGGAAATGTCTTAATTAAAAGATGTAGAGAATACTTTTATTGGTCTATATCAGTATGGCATAACTGGTATTTATTGAATTATCCAGTGTTACTGCATTAGATGAAAATGGATTTTAAAAAGACACAGTCCTGTGAAATTTCAGAACATTGGAGGCAAAGAAAAGGTTTCCAGAGAGAGAAAAGATGTCTTAGTAAAAAGGTCAAAGATATAAGAACACTTTATTCTTTTGGACTTTTTAGCAGCAGCACTGGAAGCTAAAAAATAATAGAAAATCTTTAGTCAAAATAACTTTCAAGTTAGAATATAACCAAGCTAAACTATTATTCAAATGTGAAAGCAAAATATAGACATTTTTATACAGGCAATGTCTCAAAAATTTACCTCTAATACACTTGTTTTAGAAAGTCATGGGAGGATTACTTCATCAAACCAAGGGAGTAAACACAGAAATCATGGATTTTGATGCAAAGGAAAAACCTTAGGATGATAAAGGGTATTCCTGTCCCCCCCGCCCCAAAAAAAGAGGCTCTGAAAGAGATTTTCAAGACGAAAGTTCATAGAATACTGTACTGAAAGTGTTTAGTACATTAAAGAAAAAATTATACAACTGAAAAAGAATAGGAGGATAAATTAGTGATAAGTATATAGAAAACCAAGCAGAAAAATGGAAGTAATCATTAACTCCAAGGAAAACAAAAATTGTGCAGTAAAGGAAGAGTTATTCATAGATTACTCCATATATGGCTCAGCTATGAATAGCATTGTGTCATATAAAGTTGAGTATAGAATTGACAAAAAATTTTTGTGTTTATACTGGGATAATGTGGAAATTAGAAGCATGAATATGTGATGTAGAGGTAGCTGTATGACAGAAAGCTAAATATTAATACTTCTATTGTGGGAGTCCAATGACAATTCTTACAGTGTTAAAAGATAGAAATAATAGAAATGTATTGCAAGGTATTTAGAAGTGTAGGAGAAAATTCCGAAAGAATAAATTCAAAACGTTGAAATCAGTAACCTTTAAAGTGTAATGAGAAAACACAGATGTAGAGTTTTTGGAATCTTTAAACAATGTTTATAAATAAAATTCATAAATACTGAAAACAATATTAAAAAAAAGAAGAACTAGTTGATTCCCAAATTAAAAAAAAAAAAAAAACACATTCCAAAGTTACTAAAATTGTTTTGGCTAGCATTAAGAGAACATTTACTATGTGCTAGGTACTGTTTTAAGTACTTCACATTTATTAACTCAATCCTCTTAATGGTTATTCCTATTTAATAAAGAAGACACCATGTTCAAAGAAACTATGTCTCCAAAGTCACACATAATGATATAGCAGCAATGGAGTCTGCATCCAGTCAGTTAGTCTTCAGAGCATGCATTCTTAACAGAAATACAAAATCTCACGCATGAAAAAATCTATTAGCAGAATATTGCAGTCATGTGGACAGATCCCTGGAGGTGGTGCAAGAACACCTGGCTCTATATTTTGACTCTATCATTTACTAACTACGAAGCTTTTTACAAAGCAAGTAATTTCTATGAACTTTAGATTTCTTGTCTGTACTGAGAATAACTTCTGAGTGCTGATATTAAAATAAAATAAGGTGATGTGAAGTCAAGCATAGGGAACAAACTGATATAAAGCCTACATAGGGAATGGCACATAGTAGACATTCAATAAATTCATTCAATAAATGTTAACCGATTTGAATTTATAGGTTACTGAAATGGATGTGAAGTTCAATGTTATGTTGGTGCACCCATAATTTTTAAATCTAGCTATAGCTCCTTCAGAGTGTCTAAGGAAAAGCCATGGATACTTTTCCTTGGGGAAAACTGAACCATACACATCTTATTATGATTGAAAGTAGATTGTCTAAATTTCCTTATACATATATTATTTTTCCCAGAATCAATTTAGGATAATTATTAATTAAGCCACCATGATATCTTCGACATTTTTTTTCAAATGCTCCTTTTCCAAAAATAGCTTGTTGTTTGAAATTAATTCATGCATCTGACTTAATTGCACTTGTTAAAATTATTCTCTCGGGTTGTTCTGCATGAATAATAAGTTTAGTCAAAACTTTTACATTCCAGAGATGAAATGCTGACAACTTTAAAATGAATATGCTTCCAAATAATCAGACTCTACAAAACTTTACTGTAGAAGAGCAGCTTTTGAGTATTCGAACTAAGACATTTTTGTCGTCTCTGAGCATTTCCCAAGAGTCCAGAGAAATATTTGTGCCTCAGGATATTAATAGCAGCTATGAGAAAAAAGTGTTCTGTGATGATAAAATATTTGGAAAATGCTAAGTTAAACTAGCAAAAGATAGGTTTCTTTTCTGTGAGACTTTCCAGAACCTCTAATGTGGTAGCTTATGCTTGAATCTCTAATAGGAAATAAAATGTGCACTGTTACTCCAAATTACATTGACCACAGCATCCTTTATGCTTAGTTTTGTTCACTTGTTGTTTTTTTCTGAAGCTTACCTATTTCCTATTCCATAAAGTTGACATTTCTCTCTAGAAGTCAAATGAGTAAGGGGTTTTCCCCCAATTATTCTTTATACTTTACTTTTCTCCTGTATTTTACAACAATAAAAAGAAAGAAATCAATAAATTCAGAAACCAATGTGTAAATGAGTCGATATGTAGTTATACCTAAAATTCAATTAATATGTAAGAGCAACTTTCACCAGGAAACTTATTCCTACTTTTAAAATTACAGACACAGAAAACAAACTTATGGTTACCAAAAGGGAAAGGTGGGGGAAGGGATAAATTAGGAGCTTGGGATTAATAGATCACACTATTAAATATAAAACAGATAAACAACGAGGACTTACTGTATACTACAGGGAACTATACTATAATCAATATCTTGTAATAACCTATAATGGAAAAGAATATGAAACTGAATCACTTTGCTGTACACCTGAAACTAACGTAACATTGTAAATCAACTATACCTTAATTTAAAAAACTACAAATATAAACCAAGTATTGAATAATCGTTCAAACTGTATGCACTAAAGTTTGGGTTTGGATCAGATCCGGGCACATAGTTTCCAAGAATTAGTTTTGTAGGTATTGTAAAATAGAGAGATGAATCTAGCATATTTTCTCATTTGGGTTGAGGAAGTATTTTGTGGTTTTTCCTAAGGATATTTCCTTTACAGAGAATGAAGTAAACAATAATATATAATTAGTGTCTAGAAAAGCAAATTTGTATACATGTATTTTATCTTATATATTAAATAAAAAGTTAAATATGAGAAACTTGATTAAGGAATTTCATTGTATGTCTTCTTTGGAGAAATATCTATTTAGATTTCTGCTCATTTTTTAATTGGGTTATATGTTTTGTTTTGTTTTTTTGATATTGAGCTGCATGAGAAGTTTATATATTTTGGAGATAAATCCCTTGTTGGTTGCTTCGTTTCCAAATATTTTCTCCCATTCTGAGGGCTGTCTTTTTGTTTCATTCATGGTTTCCTTTGCTGTGCAAAAGCTTTTAACTTTAATTAGATCCCATTTATTTATTTTTGTTTTTATTTTCTTTACTCTAGGAGGTGGATCAAAAAAGATCTTGCTGTGATTATGCCTAAGAGTGTTCTGCCTATGTTTTCCTCTAAGAGTTTTATAGTGTCTAGACCTACATTTAGATCTTTAATCCATTTTGAGTTTATTTTTGTGTATGCTGTTAGGCAGTGCTCTAATTTCATTTTTTTACATATAGTTGTCCAGTTTTCCCAGCACCACTTATTGAAGAGACTGTCTTTTCTCCATGGTATGTTATTGCCTCCTTTGTCATAGATTAGGTGACCAAAGGTGCATGGGTTTATCTCTGGGCTTTCTATCCTGTTCCATTGATCTACAAGTCTTTCTCTGTGCCAGTACCATGCTGTTTTGATGACTGTAGCTTTGTAGTATAGTGTAAAGTCAGGGAGCCTGATTCCTCCAGCTCCGTTTTTCACATGGAAATATGCTCAACATCACTAATCATTAGAGAAATGCAAATCAAAACTACAATGAGGTAACACCTCAAACCAGCCAGAATGGCCATCCTCAGAAAAATCTACAAACAACAAATGCTGGAGAGGGTGTGGAGAAAAGGGAACCCTCCTACACTGTTGGTGGGAATGTAAATTGGTACAGCCACTATGGAAAATAGTATGGAGGTTCCTTAAGAAACTAAAAATAGAACTACAAGATGATCCAGCAATCCCACTCCTGGGCATATACTCAGAGAAAACAATAATTCAAAAAGATACATGCACTCCAATGTTCATTGCAGCACTATTTACAATAGCCAGGACACGGAAGCAACCTAAATGTCCATCAACAGAGGAATGGATAAAGAAGATGTGGTACATATATACAGTGGAACATTACTCAGCCATAAGAAAGAATGAAAATAATGCCACTTGCAGCAACATGGATGGACCTAGAGATTGTCATATTGAGTGAAATAAGTCAGACACAGAAAGACAAATATATGATATTGTTTAATTGTGGAATCTAAAAAATGGGTACCAATGAACTTATCTACAAAACAGAAATAGAGTTACAGATGTAGAAAACACACTTATGTAAGGGGGGAGGGACAAACTGGGAGATTGGGATTGACATATATATACAACTATACATAAAATAGATAACTAATAAGAATCTGCTGTATAGCACAGGGAACTCTATTCAATATTCTGTAATGGCCTATGTAGGAAAAGAATCTAAAAAGAAAGAGTAGACATATGTATATGTATATCCCAACTGCCAGCAAGCTCCAGTGCTGGACGGCCCATGCCAATCAACTGCAAGACAGGAACACAACCCACCCATTAGCAGAGAGGCTGCCTAAAATCATACGAAGTTCACAGACACCTCAAAAACACCACTGGACATGGTCCTGCCCACCAGAAAGACAAGATCCAGCTCCACCCACCAGAACACAGGTGTCAGTCCCCTCCAACAGAAAGCCTATACAACCCACTGAACCAACCTCACCCCCTGGGGGCAGACATCAAAACAACAGGAACTACAAACCTGCAGCTTGCAAAAAGGAGACACCAAACACTGTAAGTTTAACAAAATGAGAAGACAGAGAAATATGCAGCAGATGAAGGGGCAAGGTAAAAACCCACCAGACGAAACAAATGAGGAGGAAACACGCAGCCTCTCTGAAAAAGAATTCAGAGTAATGCTAGTAAAGAGGATCCAAAATCTTGGAAACAGAATGGAGAAAATACAAGAAATGTTTAATAAGGACCTAGAAGAACTAAGGAGCAAACAAACAAAGATGAACAACACAATAAATGAAATTAAAAATTCTCTAGAAGGAATCAATAGCAGAATAACTGAGGCAGAAGAATGGATAAGTGACCTGGAAGATAAAATAGTGGAAATAACTACTGCAGAGCAGAATAAAGAAAAAAGAATGAAAAGAATTGAGGACAGTCTCAGAGACTGCTGAGACAATATTAAATGCAGCAACATTCGATATAGGGGTCCCAGAAGAAGAAGAGAGAAAGAAAAGTCTGAGAAAATATTTGAAGAGATTATAATTGAAAACTTCACTAACAAGGGAAAGGAAATAGTCAATTAAGTCCAGGAAGTGCAGAGAGTCCCATATAGGATAAATCCAAGGAGAAACACGCCAAGACACATATTAATCAAACTATCAAAAATTAAATACAAAGAAAAAAATGTTAAAAGCAGCAAGGGAAAAAGAACAAATAACATACAAGGGAATCCCCATAAGGTTAACAGCTGATCTTTCAGCAGAAACTCTGCAAGCCACAAGGGAGTGGCAGGACATATTTAAAGGGATGAAAGGGAAAAACCTACAACCAAGATCACTCTGCCCAGCAAGGATCTCATTCAGATTTGATGGAGAAATTAAAACCTTTACAGACAAGCAAAAGTTAAGAGAATTCACACCACCAAAGCAGCTTTACAACAAATTCTAAAGGAACTTCTCTAGGCAAGAAACACAAGAGAAGGAAAAGACCTACAATAAAAAATCCAAAACAATTAAGAAAATGGTAAGAGGAATATACATATTGATAATTACCTTAAATGTAAATGGATTAAATGCTCCAAGCAAAACATATAGACAGGCTGGATGGATACAAAAACAAGACCTGCATGTATGTTGTCTAAAAGTCACCCACTTCAGACCTAGGGACACATGCAAACTGAAAGTGAGGGGATGGAAAAAGATATTCCATGCAAATGGAAATCAAAAGAAAGCTGGAGTAGCAATTCTCATATTGGAGAAAATAAACTTTAAAATAAAGACTATTACAGAGACAAAGGACACTAAATAATGATCAAGGGATCAATCCAAGAAGAAGATATAACAATTGTAAATATTTATGCACCCAAGAGAGTAGCACCTCAATACATAAGGCAAATGCTAACAGCTATAATATGGGAAATCGACAGGAACACAATCATAGTAGGGGACTTTAACACTCCACTTTCACCAATGGACAGATTATCTAAAATGAAAATAAATAAGGAAACACAAGCTTTCAATGATACATTAAACAAGATGGACTTAATTGATATGTATAGGACATTCCATCCAAAAACAAGAGAATACACTTTCTTCTTCAGTGCTCATGGAACATTCCCCACGATAGATCATATCTTGGGTCACAAATCAAGCCTTGGTAAATTTAAGAAAACTGAAATCATATCAAGTATAATTTCTGACCACAACACTATGAGACTAGATATCAATTACAGGGGGGAAAAACGGCAAAAAATACAAACCTATGGAGGCTAAACAATACGCTACTAAATAACCAAGAGATCATTGAAGAAATTAAAGAGGAACTCAAAAAATACCTAGAAACAAATGACAATGAAAACATGACCACCCAAAACTCACGGGATGCAGCAAAGCAATTCTAACAGGGAAGTTTATAGCAATACACTCCTACCTCAAGAAAGAAGAAACATCTTAAATAAGCAACTTAACCTTACACCTAAAGCAATTAGAGAAAGAGAAAAAAAACCCCCACAAAGTTAGAAGGAAAGAAATCATAAAGATCAGATCAGAAATAAATGAAAAAGAAATGAAGAAAACATTAGCAAAGATCAATGAAACTAAAAGCTGGTTCTTTGAGAGATAAAAAAAAATTGATAAACCACTAGCCACGCTCATCAAGAAAAAAAGGGAGAAGACTCAAATCAACAGAATTAGAAATGAAAAAGAAGTAACAATGAAACTGCAGAAATACAAAGGATCATGAGAGATTACTACAAGCAACTATATTCCAATAAAATGGACAACATAGAAGAAATGGACAAATTCTTAGAAAAGCACAACCTTCTGAGACTGAACCAAGAAGAAATAGAAAATATAAACAGACCAACAATAAGCACTGAAATTGAAACTGTGATTAAAAACTTTCCAACAAAAGCCCAGGACCAGATGGATTCACAGGCGAATTCTATCAAACACTTAGAGAAGAGCTAACACCTATCCTTCTCAAACTCTTCCAAAATATAGCAGAGGGAGAAACACTCCCAATCTCATTCTACAAGGCCCCCATCACCCTGATACCAAAACCAGACAAAGATGTCACAAAAAAAGAAAACTACAGGCCAATATCACTGATGAACGTAGATGTAAAAATCCTCAACAAAATACTGGCAAACAGATTCCAACAGCACATTAAAAGGACCATACACTGTGATCAAGCGGGATTTATCCCAGGGATGCAAGGATTCTTCAACATACGCAAATCAATCAGTGTGATAAAACATATTAACAAATTGAAGGATAAAAACCATATGATCATCTCAGTAGATGCAGAAAAAGCTTTTGACAGAATTCAACACCCATTTATGATAGAAACTCTCCAGAAAGTGGGCATAGAGGGAACCTATCTCAACATAATAAAGGCCATATATGACAAATGCACAGCCAACATCGTTCTCAATGGTGAAAAAATGAAACCATTTCCACTAAGATCAGGAACAAGACAAGGTTGCCCACTCTCACCGTTATTTTTTCGTGTGTGTGTGAGATTATGGATTTATTGTTTTCTATTGCTGAATTACCACAAATTTAGTGGCTTTTCTCAAACACAAATTTATTATTTTGTAATTCTAAAGAAATATGAAATCAGTTTCTTTCTTCCTTTTTTTTGCTTTGTTTTTATTTTTTTTTTATTTTTATTTTTTTAAAACATCTTTATTGAAGTATAATTGCCTTACAATGGTGTGTTAGCTTCTGCTTTATAACAAAGTGAATCAGTTATACACATACAATATGTTCCCATATCTCTTCCCTCTTGCATCTCCCTCCCACCCACCCTCCCCATCCCACCCCTCTAGGTGGTCACAAAGCACCGAGCTGATCTCCCTGTGCTATGCGGCTGCCTCCCACTAGCTATCTATTTTACATTTGGTAGTGTATATATGTCCACGACACTCTCTTACCCTGTCACATCTCACCCCTCCCCCTCCCCATATCCTCAAGTCCATTCTCTAGTAGGTCTGTGTCTTTATTCCCGTCTTGCCACTAGGTTCTTCATGGCCTTTTTTTTTTTTTTTTTTCTTAGATTCCGTCTATATGTGTTAGCATACTGTATTTGTTTTTCTCTTTCTGACTTACTTCACTCTGTATGACAGACTCTAGCTCCATCCACCTCATTACAAATACCTCCATTTCATTTCTTTTTATGGCTGAGTAATATTCCATTTTATATATGTGCCACATCTTCTTTATCCATTCATCTGTTGATGGACATTTAGGTTGCTTCCATGTCCTGGCTATTGTAAATAGAGCTGCAATGAACATTTCGGTACATGACTCTTTTTGAACTATGGTTTTCTCAGGGTATATGCCCAGTAGTGGGATTGCTGGGTCGTATGGTAGTTCTATTTGTAGTTTTTTCAGGAACCTCCATACTGTTCTCCATAGTGGCTGTATCAATTTACATTCCCACCAACAGTGCAAGAGTGTTCCCTTTCCTCCACACCCTCTCCAGCATTTATTGCTTCTAGATTTTTTGATGATGGCCATTCTGATTGGTGTGAGATGATATCTCATTGTAGTTTTGATTTGCATTTCTCTAATGATTAATGATGTTGAGCATTCTTTCATGTGTCCGTTGGCCATCTGTATATCTTCTTTGAAGAAATGTCTATTTAGGTCTTCTGCCCATTTTTGGATTGGGTTGTTCGTTTTTTTGTTATTGAGCTGCATGAGCTGCTTGTAGATCTTGGAGATTAATCCTTTGTCAGTTGCTTCATTTGCAAATATTTTCTCCCATTCTGAGGGCTGTCTTTTGGTCTTGTTTATGGTTTCCTTTGCTGTGCAAAAGCTTTTAAGTTTCATTAGGTCCCATTTGTTTATCTGTGTTCTTATTTCCATTTCTCTGGGAGCTGGGTCAAAAAGAATCTTGCTGTGATGTATGTCCTAGAGTGTTCTGCCTATGTTTTCCTCTAAGAGTTTGATAGTGTCTGCCCTTACACTTAGGTCTTTAATCCATTTTGAGTTTATTTTTGTGCATGGGGTCAGGGAGTGTTCTAATTTCATACTTTTACATATATCTGTCCAATTTTCCCAGCACCACTTATTGAAGAGGCTGTCTTTTCTCCACTGTATATGCTTGCCTCCTTTATCAAAGATAAGGTGACCATATGTGCGTGGGTTTATCTCTGGGCTTTCTATCCTGTTCCATTGATCTATATTTCTGTTTTTGTGCCAGTACCAAACTGTCTTGATTACTGTAGCTTTGTAATATACTCAGAAGTCAGGGAGCCTGATTCCCCCAGCTCCATTTTTCGTTCTCAAGATTGCTTTGGCTATTCGGGGTCTTTTGTGTTTCCATACAAATTGTGAAATTTTTTGTTCTAGTTCTGTGAAAAATGCCAGTGGTAGTTTGATAGGGATTGCATTGAATCTGTAGATTGCTTTGGGTCGTAGAGTCATTTTCACAATGTTGATTCTTCCAATCCAGGAACATGGTATATCTCTCCATCTATTTGTATCATCTTTAATTTCTTTCATCAGTGTCTTATAATTTTCTGCATACAGGTCTTTTGTCTCCTTAGGTAGGTTTATTCCTAGATATTTTATTCTTTTTCTTGCAATGGTAAACGGGAGTGTTTTCTTAATTTCACTTTCAGATTTTTCGTCATTAGTTTATAGAAATGCAAGAGATTTCTGTGCATTAATTTTGTATCCTGCTACTTTACCAAATTCATTGATTAGCTCTAGGAGTTTTCTGGTAGCATCTTTAGAATTCTCTATGTATAGTATCATGTCATCTGCAAATAGTGACAGCTTTACTTCTTCTTTTCCGATTTGGATTCCTTTTATTTCTTTGTCTTCTCTGATTGCTGTGGCTAACACTTCCAAAACTATGTTGAATAATAGCGGTGAGAGTGGGCAACCTTGTCTTGCTCCTGATCTTAGTGGAAATGGTTTCAGTTTTTCACCATTGAGGACAATGTTGGCTGTGGGTTTGTCATATATGGCCTTTATTATGTTGAGGAAAGTTCCCTCTATGCCTACTTTCTGCAGGACTTTTATCATAAATGGGTGTTGAATTTTGTCGAAAGCTTTCTCTGCATCTATTGAGTTGATCATATGGTTTTTCTCCTTCAATTTGTTAATATGGTGTATCACGTTGATTGATTTGCGTATATTGAAGAATCCTTGCATTTCTGGGATAAACCCCACTTGATCATGGTGTATGATCCTTTTAATGTGCTGTTGGATTCTGTTTGCTAGTATTTTGTTGAGGATTTTTGCGTCTATGTTCATCAGTGATATTGGCCTGTACTTTTCTTTCTTTGTGACATCTTTGCCTGGTTTTGGTATCAGGGTGATGGTGGCCTCGTAGAATGAGTTTGGGAGTGTTCCTCCCTCTGCAATATTTTGGAAGAGTTTGAGAAGGATAGGTGTTAGCTCGTCTCTAAATGTTTGATAGAATTCGCCTGTGAAGCCATCTGGTCCTGGGCTTTTGTTTGTTGGAAAATTTTTAATCACAGTTTCAATTTCAGTGCTTGTGATTGGTCTGTTCATATTTTCTATTTCTTCCTGGTTCCGTCTCGGCAGTTTGTGAATTTCTAAGAATCTGTCCATTTCTTCCAGGTTGTCCATTTTATTGGCATAGAGTTGCTTGTAGTAATCTCTCATGATCTTTTGTATTTCTGCAGTGTCAGTGGTTACTTCTCCTTTTTCATTTCTAATTCTATTGATCTGAGTCTTCTCCCTTTTTCTCTTGATGAGTCTGGCTAATGGTTTATCAATTTTGTTTATCTTCTCAAAGAACCAGCTTTTAGTTTCATTGATTTTTGCTATTGTTTCCTTCATTTCTTTTTCATTTATTTCTGACCTGATCTTTATAATTTCTTTCCTTCTGCTGGCTTTGGGGTTTTTTTGTTCTTCTTTCTCTAATTGCTTTACGTGCAAGGTTAGGTTGTTTATTCGAGATGTTTCTTGTTTCTTGAGGTAGGCTTGTATTGCTATAAACTTCCCTCTTAGCACTGCTTTTGCTGCCTCCCATAGGTTTTCGGTCGTCGTATCTCCATTGTCATTTGTTTCTAGGTATTTTTTGATTTCCCCTTTGATTTCTTCAGTAATCACTTCGTTATTAAGTAGTGTATTGTGTAGCCCCCATGTGTTTGTATTTTTTACAGATCTTTTCCTGTAATTGATATCTAGTCTCATAGCGTTGTGGTCGGAAAAGATACTTGATACGATTTCAATTTTCTTAAATTTACCAAGGCTTGATTTGTGACCCAAGATATGATCTATCCTGGAGAATGTTCCAAGAGCACTTGAGAAAAATGTGTATTCTGTTGTTTTTGGGTGGAATGTCCTATAAATATCAATTAAGTCCATCTTGTTTAATGTATCATTTAAAGCTTGTGTTTCCTTATTTATTTTCATTTTGGATGATCTGTCCATTGGTGACAGTGGGGTGTTAAAGTCCCCTACTATGATTGTGTTGCTGTCAATTTCCCCTTTTATGGCTGTTAGTATTTGCCTTATGTATTGAGGTGCTCCTATGTTGGGTGCATAAATATTTACAATTGTTATAGCTTCCTCTTGGATCGATCCCTTGATCATTATATAGTGTCCTTCTTTGTCTCTTGTAATAGTCTTTATTTTAAAGTCTATTTTGTCTGATATGAGAATTGCTACTCCAGCTTTCTTTTGATTTCCATTTGCATGGAATATCTTTTTCCATCCCCTCACTTTCAGTCTGTATGTGTCTCTAGGTCTGAAGTGGGTCTCTTGTAGACAGCATATATATGGGTCTTGTTTTTGTATCCATTCAGCCAGCCTGTGTCTTTTGGTGGGAGCATTTAATCCATTTACATTCAAGGTAATTATCGATATGTAGGTTCCTATTCCCATTTTCTTAAATGTTTTGGGTTTGTTATTGTAGGTGTTTTCCTTCTTTTGCGTTTCTTGCCTAGAGAAGTTCCTTCAGCATTTGTTGTAAAGCTGGTTTGGTGGTGCTGAATTTTCTCAGCTTTTGCTTGTCTGTAAAGGTTTTAATTTCTCCATCACATCTGAATGAGATCCTTGCTGGGTAGAGTAATCTTGGTTGTAGGTTTTTCTCCTTCATCACTTTAAGTATATCGTGGCACTCCCTTCTGGCTTGCAGAGTTTCTGCTGAAAGATCAGATGTTAACCTTATGGGGATTCCCTTGTGTGTTATTTGTTGTTTTTCCCTTGCTGCCTTTAATATGTTTTCCTTATATTTAATTTTTGACAGTTTGATTAATATGTGTCTTGGCGTGTTTCTCCTTGGGTTTATCCTGTATGGGACTCTCTGTGCTTCCAGGACTTGATTAACTATTTCCTTTCCCATATTAGGGAAGTTTTCAACTATAATCTCTTCAAATATTTTCTCAGTCCCTTTCTTTTTCTCTTCTTCTTCTGGGGCCCCTATAATTCGAATGTTGGTGCGTTTAATGTTGTCCCAGAGGTCTCTGAGACTGTCCTCAGTTCTTTTCATTCTTTTTTCTTTATCCTGCTCTGCAGTAGTTATTTCCAGCATTTTATCTTCCAGGTCACTTATCCTTTCTTCTGCCTCAGTTATTCTGCTATTGATCCCATCTAGAGTATTTTTAATTTCATTTATTGTGTTTTTCATCATTGCTTGGTTCCTCTTTAGTTCTTCTATGTCCTTGTTAAATGTTTCTTGCATTTTGTCTATTCTATTTCCAAGATTTTGGATCATCCTTACTATCATTATTATGAATTCTTTTTCAGGTAGACTACCTATTTCCTCTTCATTTGTTAAGGCTGGTGTGCTTTGACCCTGCTCCTTCATCTGCTGTGTGTTTTTCTGTCGTCTCATTTTGCTTATCTTACTGTGTTTGGGGTCTCCTTTTCACAGGCTGCAGGTTCGTAGTTCCCGTTGTTTTTGGTATCTGTCCCCAGTGGCTAAGGTTGGTTCAGTGGGTTGTGTAGGCTTCCTGGTGGAGGGAACTAGTGCCTGAGTTCTGGTGGATGAGGCTGGATCTTGTCTTTCTGGTGGGCACATCCACGTCTGGTGGTGTATTTTGGGGTGTCTGTGGCCTTATTATGATTTTAGGCAGCCTCTCTGCTAATGGATGGGGCTGTGTTCCTGTCTTGCTAGTTGTTTGGCATAGGGTGTTCAGCACTGTAGCTTGCTGGTCGTTGACTGAAGCTGGGTCTTGATGTTGAGATGGAGATCTCTGAGAGATTTTCGCCGTTTGGTATTACGTGGAGCTGGGAGTTCTCTTGTGGACCAGTGTCCTGAAGTTGGCTCTCCCACCTCAGAGGCACGGCCCTGATGCCTGGCTGGAGCACCAAGAGCCTTTTGTCCACACGGCTCAGAGTAAAAGGGAGAAAAAATAGAAAGAAAGAAAGAAAGAAAGAGGCTATAATATAGTGAAGTAAAATAAAGCTATTGTAAAGCAAAGCTATACAGAGAAAATCTCACCCAGAAGCATATACATATACATTCACAAAAAAAAAAGGAAAAGGGGAAAAATTAATATATCCTGCTCCCAAAGTCCACCTCCTGAATTTGGGATGATTCGTTGTCTATTCAGGTATTCAACAGATGCAGGCACATCAAGTTGTTTGTGGAGTTTTAATCCGCTGCTTCTGAGGCTGCTGGGAGAGATTTCCCCTTCTCTTCTCTGTTCGCACAGCTCCTGGGGTTCAGCTTTTGATTTGGACCCGCCTCTGCGTGTAGGTCGCCTGAGGGCGTCTATTCCCCGCTCAGTCAGGACGGGGTTAAAGGAGCAGCTGCTTCGGGGGCTCTGGCTCACTCAGGCCGCGGGGAGGGAGGGGTACAGAGGAGGCGGGCGAGCCTGCGGCGGCAGAGGCTGGCGTGACATTGCACCAGCCTGAGGCGCGCAGTGCGTTCTCCCGGGGATGTTGTCCCCGGATCACGGGACCCTGGCAGTGGCGGGCTGCACCGGCTCCCGGGAGGGGCGGTGTGGAGAGTGACCTGTGCTCACACACAGGCTTTTTGGAGGCGGCAGCAGCAGCCCCAGCGTCTCACGCCCGTCTCTGGGGTCCGCGCTGATCGCCGCGGCTCGCGCCCATCTCTGGAGTTCATTTAGGCGGCGCTCTGAATCCCCTCTCCTTGCGCGCCGCGAAACAAAGAGGCAAGAAAAAGTCTCTTGCCTCTTCGGCAGCTGCAGACTTTTTCCCGGTCTCCCTCCCAGCCAGCTGTGGTGCGCTAACCCCTTCAGGCTGTGTTCACGCCGCCAACCCCAGTCCTCTCCCTGTGATCCGACCGAAGCCCAAGCCTCGGCTCCCAGCCCCGCCCGCCCCGGCGGGTGAGCAGACAAGCCTCTCGGGCTGGTGAGCGATGCTCGGCGCCGAGCCTCTGTGCGGGAGTCTCTCCGTTTTTTCCTCTGCGACCCTGTTGCTGTGGAGTCTGCGCTGATAGCTGCGGCTCGTGCCCGCCTCTGGGGTCCGCGCTGATAGCCGCGGCTCGCGCCTGTCTCTGGAGCTTGTTTAGGCGGCGCTCTGAATCCCCTCTCCTCGCGCACCAGGAAACAAAGAGGGAAGAAAAAGTCTCCTGCCTCTTCGGCAGCTGCAGACTTTTTCCCTGGACTCCCTCCCGGCTAGCTGTGGTGCACTAACCCCTTCAGGCTGTGTTCACGCCGCCAACCCCAGTCCTCTCCCTGCGATCCGACCTGAAGCCCGAGCCTCAGCTCCCAGCCCCGCCCGCCCCGGCAGGGGAGCAGAGAAGCCTCTTGGGCTGGTGAGTGCTGGTCGGCACCGCTCCTCCGTGCGGGAACCTCTCTGCTTTGCCCTCCGCACCCCTGTGGCTCTCTCACCATTATTATTCAACATACTTTTGGAAGTTTTAGCCCCAGCAATCTGAGAAGAAAAAGAAATAAAAGGAATCTAAATCAAAAAAGAAGTAAAACTGTCACTGTTTGCAGATGACATGATACTACACATAGAGATTCCTAAAGATGCTACCAGAAAACTACTAGAGGTAATGAATGAATTTGGTAAAGTAGCAGTATAGAAAATTAATGCACAGAAATTTCTTGCATTCCTATACACTAATGATGAAAAATCTGAAAAAGAAATTAAGGAAACACTCCCATTTACCAATGCAACAAAAAGTATAAAATACCTAGGTATAAACCCACCTAAGGTGACAAAAGACCTGTAGACAGAAAACTATAAGACACTGATGAAAGAAATTAAAGATGATACAAATAGATGGAGAGATATACCATGTTCTTGGATTGGAACAATCAATATTGTGAAAATGACTCTACTATCCAAAGCAATCTACAGATTCAATGCAATCCCTATCCAACTACCAATGACACTTTTCACAGAACTAGAACAAAAAATTTCACAATTTTTATGGAAACACAAAACACCTTGAACAGCCAAAGTAATCTTGAGAAAGAAAAATGGAGCTGGAGGAATCAGGCTCCTGGACTTCAGACTATCTACGAAGCTACAGTAATCAAGACAGTACGGTACTGGCACAAAAACAGAAGTATAGATCAATGGAGCAGGATAGAAAGCCCAGAGATAAATCCACGCACATATGGTCACCTTACCTTTGACAAAGGAGGAAAGAATATACAATTCAGAAAGGACAGCCTCTTCAATAAGCTGGGAAAACTGGACAGCTACATGTAAAAGAATGAAATTAGAATGCTCCCTAACACCATACACAAAAATAAACTCAAAATGGATTGAAGACCTAAGTGTAATGCCAGACACTATCAAACTCTTAGAGGAAAACATAGGCAGAACACTCTATGACATAAATCACAGCAAGATCCTTTTTGACCCACCTCCTAGAGAAATGGAAATAAAAACAAAAATAAATAAATGGGATCTAATGAAACTTAGAAGCTTTTGCATAGCAAAGGAAACCATAAAGAAGACGAAAAGACAACTCTCAGAATGCGAGAAAATACTTGCAAATTAAGCAACTGACAAAGGATTAATCTCCAAAATATACAAGCAGCTCATGCAGCTCAATATCAAAAAAAAAAACCAACCCAATCCAAAAATGGGCCGAAGACCTAAATAGACATTTCTCCAAAGAAGATATACAGATTGCCAACAAACATGTAAAAGGATGCTCAACATCACTAATCATTAGAGAAACACAAATCAAAACCACAACGGGGTATTACCTCACACCAGTCAGAATGGCCATCATCAAAAAAATCTACAAACAATAAATGCCAGAGAGGGTGTGGAGGGAAGGGAACCCTCTTGCACTGTTGGTGGGAATATAAATTGATACAGCCACTATGGAGAATAATATGGAGGTTCCTTAAAAAACTAAAAATAGAACTACCATACAACCCAGAAATCCCACTACTGGGCATATACCGTGAGAAAACCATAATTCAAAAAGAGTCATGTACCACAATGTTCATTGCAGCTCTCTTTACAATAGCCAGGGTATGGAAGCAACCTAAGTGTCCATTGACAGATGAATGGATAAAGAAGATGTGGCATATATATACAATAGAATATTCCTCAGCCATAAATAGCAACGAAATTGAGTTATTTGTAGTGAGGTGGATGGACCTAGAGACTGTCATACAGAGTGAAGTAAGTCAGAATGAGAATAACAAATACCATATGATAACACTACATATGGAATATATATATAAAAAAAAATGGTCCTGATGAACTTAAGCACAGGACAGGAATGAAAACGCAGATGTAGATAATGGACTTGAGGACGTGGGGGGTAGGGGTAAGGGTAAGCTGGGACGAAGTGAGAGAGTAGAACTGACATATATACACTACCAAATGTAAAAGTTAGCTAGTGGGAAGCAGCTGCATAGCACAGGGAGATCTGCTCGGTGCTTTGTGCCCACCTAGAGTGACGGGATAGGGAGGGTGGGAGGGAGATGCAAGAGGGTGGGGATATGAGGATATATGTATACATATAGCTGATTCACTTTGTTATACAGCAGAAACTAACACAACATTGTAAAGCAACTATACTCCAATAAAGATGTTTTTAAAAATGCTATGCGTGCATCTCATTTCTTCACAATTAAATTTTAAATAGAAGCAAAATGTCACTAATGCATGTCTAATTTTACAATGCAAGAAGATGTTGTTGTTAAAACATCTTCCACTGTTAGCCTCTGGCTCCAGTGACTGCCATCCAAAGAACAGGGAAGAAGAAACAATTTGGAGAGCAAGATAAGTTGTTTGCTGGGGGCACAGAACATGATAAGTAGTTGGAAGTCATTAAATTATAAGTGCCTACAAGTGTGACTCATAATCTATCTATTAAATATATTTCAACTACAGATCACTTTTTATGAACATCATTTCTCATGATGTCATGAAAATACTTCAAATTTTAAGAAATTAAAGAAAATGTGATAAGCTTAACTAACTGAATAATTTAACCTGAATTTGTAGTTTTATTTAATTTAAAGAATTTATTGGAATTTTTTCCATTTAACTAGAAAGCATCTGCAGGTTTGTAAATGTAAAATAATGAAGAACAGCCTTGGGATTTGTTTTAACTTTGCATGTGTGGGAAGAGAAAAGACTTTAAAATGTCCCCCAGCTTTGGGAACACATGCACAGAAAACCTAAATTTTCAGTCCTATATGACTGGATATTACTCAGGATTGATAATTTATTGAATTAAAAATTATATTCAAATATGCATATAAATAGTAATAACTGATTCGTATGTATCTGTGGTCTATTGCAAAGGGTGGCCACAGATAATTCTTACATCTGTACACATATTTCTTTGCAGTGTGACCACTAGTACTTTTTCATCAAGTGGTAGAGTCTATTTCCACTCTGCTTGAATTTGAGCTGGCCCTGAGGATTATTCCTTGACCAAGAGAATGTGGTAGAATTGATGCTGTGCAACTTCTAGGTCCAGACTTCAAGAGTACTTGTAGATTCTGCTCTAACTTTCTTAGAACTTACTGTAACCTTGTAAAGAAGCTTGAGATAAGTACCTTGAGGGTGAGATACTGCTGGAAAGAGGCTCTACCAACAATGCACCAGATGCCCAAAATGCGTAGGGCTACTTTGAACCATCTGTCCTTACTGGAGTCACCAGTAGACTGCAGATGAATGCATGACTCAGGTGAGACTAGCAGAAGAACTACCAGCTGAACCCAATCCAATGCCCAACTCACAGAATCATGGACAAATAAAAGAGTTGTTGTTTTAAGCCACTACATTTTGGGATGGTTCATTTTGTAAAATTAGAATACTGAGACAACAGCATTTTACCAAGGGTTTAATATATGGAATATCTTACAACACTGAAAGGGACGATATTATCCACACTGCTTTTTACATAATTTATAAACTGTATATTTATAATGTCCTAATTTAGAACCCATTAAAGATATTGCATCAGCTAATATATTTATTGGATATCATTTTAAAATCATTTTCTGAATGATGAGAACATCACTAACTCTTTTTCTGGTTTCCTTATTCCCAGCAAAGATTTCTTCATATTGAATTTGTTCAGTTTAATTTCTTTCTGGTTAAGTATATTGTCCTGAACTCTATTCAATGAATTTCATTATATTGTTGCAGAATGTTTCTAGGGTCATTTGGGACACTTCTGTCTTCTTTGGATGTGCTGTTCACACTCCTTAGTTCAGTGTCATTGGTATTCTGTCATCAAGCTCGTTGTTTAAAATGTGAAATCTCACTGAGTATAGGATTAACTACAGAGGAATGGTTCTCTCCATTCAGAAGACACAGCTGCACTCCTGACAAGAGTCCTTGCCTGCCCCTGCCCTGTCTCTATCGATAATAATTTGTTCCGGTGGAGCACACTGCCAGACGTGATACAAAGGTCTTGTCCTATACTCGTTGTGCCTGGGATGAATAGAGCCCCACATAAATATGCATATTTAGCAGAGACATCTTACCTAATCCCTTTTAGTATTCCTCAAATTATCTTGGATAGACCTTGATCTAAAACATGGATATCCTTTACTCTAATAAAAGTTCCACCTCCTAGAAAACCCACCACTAAGCCAGGTCTAAGACTCCATGAATCACAACCTTTGGTTAGGGATGCTGACCAGAATCATATTCAACCATGTAAGACTTTGGAATTGGTGATTTATATTGCAATTTTGCCCTGACCAGACAAAATCTGTATTTGTTCTTCCTTTGCAGCATGACTACACCAGCTAAAACAAATAAACTTCTTCTTGGGAAGAAGCTTCTTGATTTATTCTGAAGGATTATATGTTCATTAGGATCCCAGGAAGAAACAGGTTGTACCCTCAAAGGGATAACTGAAGGGAATTTAATAAAAGGATGCTTTTCAGAGGTTGAGATAAGATAAAGCCATTACTATCCCTGAAGTGGCAAGTGTAGGCTGTGGCCTTACAGAACTGGACTAGGGCCACAGTCATAGAAAGTGAGCCACTGCCAAAACAATAGTCCTTCACAAAGAAGGAATGGATTTAAATAATATCCTAGATAGTATTTCCTTCAGACTTCTCATCTTCAGTTGATTCCTTCCATTTGCCAAATCCAACAGAAACCAGAGGGCAATACAGCCCTGGACTCTTGGGGCAAAGAGCAGGGCAGGGAATGACAGAATGGATATGGGAGAACACAGAATAACCATCACAGCTCGGGTAGAATGGCTACAAGTTCTAGATTGAAATCAGGCTTTTTTCTCCTACTCTTAGCAGATCAGGTGCACTCACATACTGCTAAAGAACAAGATGTCCTCTCTGTATGCCAAATATGAAGTGTTAGCAGGGAATTTAACTTTACTGTATATACACAATAAATGTATCAAAATAATACCCTTGCTAGACTTGCCTTTCCTTATCTAGAGGAAATGTGGGGAATAAACCTGGGCTCTGAATATCAGAAAAATTTGTTTTAAATCCTGAATTTGCCACTGCTTACCTGCAAATCCTTGAGTAATAAACTTAGTTTTTTGCTCGTTTTTTCTTTACCTATAAAATGGAAATACCATACCTACTGTATAGAATTACTGTAAAGATTAAACAAAAAGATGGTTGTAAAAAATTTGTAACATGCTCAGAATTTAGTAAGCTCTGAATAAATTTAAGGTATTGTTTTCAGCTAAAAGTTGTTAGAGTTGGTAACCTTGATTATTACTACTTTTTTCCTATTTAATGACTGAGAATGTTCCTGAATGTGTGGGTCTCTGGACTCCTGCATCTACTAATAACTTTCTTCCAAAAACTGTGAATTCACCTTTTAAAATAAATACATAATTGATAATACAATTAAGAGCAACTAAACAAATGAAATTTGTTTTAATGTATTATTAAGTTAATAATGTTAATAATATTATAATTATCTATTAATGATAAAATGAATATAAGGCACATTGATCTGCTACTCGATGGAAGTTTATGACTCGAGTCTTAGGTCAATATGGATTAGATTCTACACTCATGAGAGTTACTCAGCATGTAGTTAAAATTCTTATTGCCAAGTCCATAAGCTGAGGTGGCTGGAGCAATGAACATCTTAGTGAGAAGATATTTATAGTAGCTGGAGATGTATTAGTGATATTACCAAGAAATTGATCAAAGCACTTACTGCACTGAGGGTTTTTACATTTGAAATTTTAATAAAATGAATTCACATTTGTATGGACAGCGTTTTTATAATCACAACTTCAATCAGATATCGTTTTTTTCTCTCTTGAAGATTTTGGCATGAATATAATTTTCAAAACCTTTCCTATCACATTCACATGCTCTGTTTCGTGATAAGCTCTCATAGCTGTTACTTTGAGAAGAATAAATGGTACAAGATAAAACCCTTTAGATGCGTCCAGGATTAGAACAAAAAAAAAGTGATGGTCCAAAATGTTTTACTTCAAAAAAAATCACTAGAGTGTTAAGTGATGATTTATAAACACAGCCAAACTTCCAACCTCTAAGAAAATCTGGGAAACATTTATCAAGACCAATAAATAATAATTTCTTCAGGGTACTTTTCAAACGGTATCTCATCACTAGTTTTATTTTGATCTATTTTTTAAAACTTCAATTCCTCATGAAAACAAGTTGTATAGCTTATGGTATTACTCTAGCAAAATGATTTCCATAAATAAAGCAAGATGCAATGGAAAGGAACATATATAAAGATTAATGCAGCAGGCTTCTAGGCTTATGGTGACTAACTATAATTCCTGAGCCTGAAGTTATTGGAAAGAAAATCTCTCTTATGGAAACAGGCAACAAATCCCGAACTATCTGGTCAGCACAAGCAATTTACTTTCCCTTGACTTAAAAAAGTGTGGTTTTATAGCCATTTTCCCTGTGTTTATTGATTTCATATGCAGTTTTGTACAGTGACATAATGCATCTGGGCTTCATACACAGAGAAAGGATAACTAACATTTGTCTCATTCGTCAACCCAAAGTAATCAGTGGGACCTGGTCTCCACTTAGATGTGCAAAGCAACAAGGCAAATTCTCTTCAATTAAAGTGACTCAGGAGCAAGAAAGGTAAGAATATTGCAGAAAAGAAGGAGCAAAAATAAGAAAAAAAAAATCCTAATGTTAAATGCTTGTCAGAAAATAAAATCATGTGTAAGTTTTTTGGCATCTTTCATCAAGTGTCACTTTAGCAGCATTGTAAATGCTAGTCATTTGTGTGCTCTATGCACCAAGAAAAAGTGTGGGTTACTTAAGGTTATTAATCTGTGTGCTCAAGGAATATGGATGCACTTTAATACAACATAATTAGTTAGGTAAATTTGCTGCAATATCAAAGTCCTATTACACTTTATAAACTAAAATACAAAGTTTTTAATATTATTTAATGTTTCATTTTCCTGCATCAGTATACCCATTCATCATGTCAGAAAAAATTAATGAAATATTCAGTAGAAATGATAGCACTCAGAGGCAAACCTAGTCAAAATTCTAAAGTTGGTGAAATTGTTCCTTCTTCCTTCTAACCTTTCCCTGCCTGTGCTTTTCTTCCATAACTCCAACCACTGTGCTCAGTATCCAGTGTTTTCATGTTATTTCATTGCTGCTCTCTTGTTAGGGACTGAATGTTTGTGTTGTACCAAAATTCATATGTTGAAATCCTAACCCCCACAGTGTGATGGCATTAGGTAATGGGGCCTTTTAGAGGTGATTAGGTATGAGGGAGGAACCCCTATGCATGAGATTAGTGCCCTTATAAAAGAGACCTCAGACAGTTATCTATGAACAAGGAAGGTGAACTTCACCAGACTCAAAATCCGATGGTACCTTGATCTTGAACTTCTCAGCCCCAGAGCTAAGAAAAAATAAATGTCTTGTTTAAGCTACCCAGTCTATAGTATTTTTGTTATAGCAGCCCAAACATAACCTCTAGATCACACAAGGTAATCTAGCAAAGATTTTGCTCTGTGTTGTAAACTATTTGCTCTACCCTACTTATTCTCAAAGAACTTGACTCTCAGTGTAGCCACTGTGAGTAGGCAAGGGACGACTTGACCACATTGCTCCAGCTAGTTTTTGTTGGAGACTCCTTCACAGCAAGTCTGCTAGCTCTTCTTAAACACCTTAAAGGAAATTTTAATGAAACAACCCATAAAAAACACATCCCAGGTCAAGCAAATAACAATGACACAGGTAAATTTCTTTACCTCTGAAGAAAGTCCTGTGTCATCCAGGTGCAGTTCCAGCAAATCATAAATTATTCTCATTCATTCATTCAGCAAATACTTATCAAGCAAATATTATATGTTGCTTTTGATGTGGTGAAGCAACAAACTAGACAGACCCACTCCTTGAATCTGTCGAGTTTAAATTCTAGAATAACAAATTCTTACAGCTCACTACTCCTTTTGTCAGTACAGAAATGTTTGTATCCAATATTATAAACTTAGAACCTGGGAAAGCCAGCAATCTAAAGAAATATCTATGCAGATTTGGGAGATCCTGAGGGCAGAGGGGGCTTTCTCCTTTTTTTTTTTGGACTACGGAAGAAAAATACATCATAGGCCCTTCTCACACAGATATAAGCAGTAAATTCAGTGGTACATCTTATTGAAAAGATGGAGGGCCTGAGTTTCTCAAGTTCTCTTTGGAATATACATAGCTCAGAAGATGTCTCAGAGTGTATTAAGGGTGTTAGTGGATAGTCTGACTGGGTATCTTGACTAAGGAGTTTGCCAGAAAGAGGCAAAGTGAACTGAAGCTGAGGGCTGTGTGGCAGACAGCCTCAGTCAGACACACACGGAGATCACAGATGGATGCCCCTGGTCCATAGCCCAAGGGGATCAAGCCCAGGACCTGCCAGTCTGCCCTACTGACAGGGACAAGAATCAGGCTCTGAGATATGCACCCTGGAGATTATACCAGCAAACCTTTTTTAGAATGGTGACAGGAGGAGCAGTGGGGTTTCAGTTGTCACCAGTCTGGTTTTTCAGCACAGATCAGTCACACTTAAGTAGACACCAGTGAGGAACCTGAGAACCTGCCTGGATTGAAGGGCTTCCAGAGACCTACCCTGCTACCTCCCATCACATATGGTACCATACACATAGCCTATATATCCAGATACCATCCTAGAAAGAAACAGTAAGAACATGGAGGTAGGGAGAGACTGGGAAAACTCTAAAAGCAATACAGTTCATTCAAAAAAGAATGATTCAACTAAAGATACTGTCTAAATTACAGGATAAACAGCATATATTATACTAAGTTTAGTTTTGTATTGCTCACGTGCACTAGCATAGTGTGTGTGTGTGTGTGTGTGTGGGGGGGGAGTTGTGAGGAAGATCAGATAGTTTCATAGAAAAATTAAGAAGCTGTATAACATAACTTAGTGTAGTGAAAACAAATTTGCAAACCTGTATGTTATCTTCAACTCAAAAGAAAAGAAATATATTTGTGAAATATGGATCATTGCTTTCTATCAAAATTACGTGTAGGGTTTTATTTCAAGTACATTTTCTAAAGTGCCGTTATTGGTTCATTAAAATAAAATTGAAGTCTAAATCATATTAGCAGCTACATCACATAGTAATTAAAACTTCCAGTCAAAACCATTTCAATGTATGCCTGTTTAGACACTGTTATTATTATTACATAGTGTCTCTAATGCATATAGAGATTGCTTATGATTCCAGATTATAGGTGATATTTATGCGAGGATAAAACTCTAAAATATTATTTGAAATTTTCCTTTTTGGTGTCCAGTGGCCCTACGTGCAGCTCAGCTAGCTGGGCTACGTCTAATGGCCAGTCTCAGGTAACGGATGCCAAAGCTGAATCTGAGGCCAAGGAGAACAGTTCTTGGTGTTTTTATTTTCCAAATATAAGCTTTGAAGTTGAGGTTTTAAAGTTGCAAGAGTCATATTAGGTAAGGCCCAAATGTCTAAGCCCTAAAATCTCTAGTGATGAAGATTATATCACAAGAATAGAGTGGGAAGAAGAGCAGCAGTGCCAGTCTCCTCCTTCCCTCAAGCCCACAAGAAATAAAAATTCCAAGAACCAAAGGAAGAAACTGAGGGAGCACTGTAACAAGGGACAGAGCTATGTGGGCTTCTGCTGGAGAGAGAAGAGGGACGACCCTGTGGGTGTGACTGAGTCTGCAGTGAGTGACCGTCTGTGCTCCACCCAGGTCACAACCACTCATTGCAGGCTGCCAGGGAGCCAGGTGGGAGACAAGCCAGTGTCCCAGAGCATCCCAGGAGCATCTGTACCACATCAGCAGTGCTGAGGAAGCATAGTAGCAGTTCTTTTCAATATTGTTCAAAGAAGACTTCCCTTTCGCAGCAGTCAGAACATCTCTCATTGTTCACACAGTAGCACTGACATCTTCCTGGGCCCTGAAACTTTGCTCAACCCTATCTGAACTACCCTTCCAGAACAAACAAACTACCCTTACAGACTATTCAATGTCTTAGGATCCACTTAAATTCCAAAGTAGGGAATGGAGGCCTGGACACCTGTACTTACGTGGATGTGCTGGTTTAAATCACTTCAACCTTCCCTGAGCCTGGATCCGTATATCTTTACAAAATGAACTGCCTTTGAAAATAGAGCTGACAATGGTATTCAGTGAGCAACAAACATCATGCCTCTCATATACGTAGGAAAGAAGAAAGTGTTAAAGAGGGTTTTCTCTTTAGGGAGAAGTAGTTACCCATCAAAACTTTAAGTCAATAGAGATAATGACACCAGGAAAATGAGAGCTTGTAACCCTCTTTTATAGCTACTGCTGAGTGCTCTCTCAATTTGTAAGAATATGATCCACCTAGGTAGTTGTCTCCTTTGTAGTGCTCTCCCTTGCTTTAGGGTTTTCCATATGCATTATAACGGACATGGTGGGTTCCTCTCTCATATCCCTCAGCCCACCTCTGGAGTCAGATTCAGTTCTGGCAGACAGATTTTATTCATACCTATAGCTTTCTGCTCCCCTTCTCCTGGGGCCAATCTTTGGCCCTGGGACTGTGTTTAGCACGGAGCTATGCCACCATGAGTGCCTCTCAACCAATGAATAGCAGTGGGTATATAGCTTTGTGCTTTCCTCCCTTGGTTGCAATAATTCTACAGAATCTCTTAAAGGGTCCAGAGCAGGACTGAGTTCCAGTTCCCCACAGCAGTAATCCACTCATTAGTAAAACTTTAATGGCTGCCCTCCCTTTTGTTTCTCACTTGTTCTCTCCTTCACTGTCCGAATATTTGGTTTAGTATCTGCTTTTGAGGGACCCAAACTATGAAATGCACATTGTGGAGTCAGTGTACTTACGTATCACAGCCCTTGATAACTTCATTTGTAAGAAATGTGATGTGTTGATATAAATTATCCTTAAAACAAAAAATCATTTTTATAGCTCCACCTTTACAGATTTGATTTATTATGAGAAAAAGTCTTTCTTTTAACTTTGTAAGGAAAATACAATGAATGTCAACTAAAGGAATTCTTAAAAAAATGAAATCTCCAAGACAGGTTAAGTGCAAACTGTTTGCCTGAGTATACCATTCTTTAGTGTTTATACTCATTTTAGGTTCAGGTTTATCTCTAAGCTGGGTGCCTATCATTTTCTATAAATAGCCATTAAAATTGTCTTCTGAATCCCTTTACAGCACTCCAAAGATATGAAGTTCTCACAAGGGAATGTGAGTTTGATTTTGTTGAGTTGAGAGATCTGTCCTCGGGAAATGTTTTTTTATGTTTAATTATGTACCCCTGTGTCTTCATGAAGCACCCTCTCTGTTAAAGCAATATTGATCTACTTCCCTTTCTGTCTGGGCATTGTATTTCACAGATCACTGTGGACATGTCAGGCATTCCGAGAAATTTAAGTATAGAGAAAAATATATAGGATAAAAAGAAAAAAGAAAGAGCACTAGTTCCTGTTCTTATATTTTTGCATTAGTTTGTCGATAAAATACGAAGAAGCAAAGGTGATTTTTTTTACCTCATACCTTCCAGAGGTCTTAGAGGCTGTGAGGTGAAATGAAAAAAATAATAAAATGAAAGCAGTGAGTGCATTTTTGGATCAATTTACATAGCTCTACACCTAGGGCCAGCTTGCCCTGGTTATGATGGACAGGTGTCTGTTGGTTCCTTCTTGAATTCATCTTTGCTTATGGATCTGAGAAGGCACTTGTCATTCCAACCACATCTCATGTCATATATAGACTATAACAGAGAATAAAAGAACAAATACTGAAAAAGGAAGGCAGCTGGCATAATTCAAGGTGAATCTCACACCTGGGGATAGTCTGTCTTTATAAGAAGGTAGTGTAAACAATAGCTATAATTTGTGTCAGGGCACATTCCTGAGAGCTTTCAAATTGTCTGACGCTAAAAATGGGAATGCTGCTAATAAAAATGATTAAGGGGAGAAAACCGAGGGCAACTGGCTAGCTAAGACATTTAGTAATGGAATATGACACTGTTTGCTTTTAGGTCACTAGCTCCAATTCAGTCAAAATCAGAAGCAGCTGAAAGCTGTGGTCATGTAATGTGTGCTTGGTGGCCTATGTGAAATAGTGTGATGGTCTTAGTTCAGGGAAGATGTGTCCCCTGCACCCATAAATATATTGAGTATCAGTTATAGCCTTTTAACCGTTTTAAATGTTTTGCAGTTACTCTAAAGAGACCAAATATTGCTTAGGACTAGATTCTATTCTGATCTTTCTTACTGGTATCTCATCGTTGCCGAAAGGGGCCTCTCAAAATGTGAGTACAGTCAGCCCTCCTTATCCACAGATGCAGAACCCACAGATATAGAGAGCCATCTGTACTACGCCAGTTTATATACGGGATTTGGGCATCCATGGAGTTTGGTTTCCACAGGATGGGGGGCGGTGGGTGGTGGAAGTTCTGGAACTAATCCCCTGAAGATACCAAGAGATGATCAGAACAATTTTTTCCCCCAGAGACTTTGGGGACTGATTGGTGACTTTAGTTTTGTCCCATATGGCAACTACTAGCTTCTTAGAATTTTTATTTTAAAGAAAATAAAACAAAAGGCATTGTGGGGGGCTTCCCTGGTGGCGTAGTGGTTGAGAATCTGCCTGCCAATGCAGGGAACACGGGTTCGAGCCCTGGTCTGGGAAGATCCCACATGCTGCAGAGCAACTAGGCCCGTGAGCCACAACTACTGAGCCTGCGCGACTGGAGCCTGTGCTCCGCAACAAGAGAGGCCACGACAGTGAAAGGCCCGTGCACCGCAATGAACAGTGGTCCCCGCTTGCCGCAACTAGAGAAAGCCCTCGCACAGAAACGAAGAGCCAACACAGCCAAAAATCAATAAATAAATATATTAAAAAAAAAAAAAAAAGGCGTGTTATTTTGAGGTGGAATTTGAAGGAATTTGCATTGATTTAAGGGTTGTATTTTCTTTTCCTTTTTTTTTTAAGCTTCTTTAAAAAGCATAGCTTGGGTTTCTGGATAATTTTAGAAATGTGATAAAAAATAACTTTCTAAAAAAGCCATCTAGTTCCCACTATGCTTAGCTCAACATTTAATTTCTCCAGAGAAGTATCAATTTTGAAAGGTACAGACTTGTAGCCACATAAATGGGCAGTAATACTACAAGAAGTCAGGTACCTTCTATGTAATACATACACAAAATAGCAATGTAGTGTTTACTTTACCAAACCCTACAGCAGCAGCCATTTTCAAAAAGTAAATAGTTATTTACTCCAGTCCAAGGGGAGGGGATTAAACTTGAACAACAGTAAACAACTACGAAGGTAATTATTTTTCAGTTACGAATGAAAGTCTTCCAGATAGTTATCAATCCTAAATATACTCTCTATATGTTATATTCCAGATGAGATTTGCATTTTGAAGGTTTTGGAAGCTTATGTCATTGTGAAGTATTAAATAGGAATACTAATAGATAAAATGAAGTCTGTGTCACTGAGGAAATGTTGAATGGTCTTTGGTGTCTGTGGAGCTTAGACTCTTGGCTCCATCATTTACTACTAGTATGCTCTTAAGCAAGAGTATTTCCTCTAGCCTCAATCTTCAGTGCTTAATTTGTAATCCAAAACCTACAAAACTGGCCATAACAGTATAAAAATTATTTGGTTCCTGTGGCTATATAGAGATTATAGACATATTAATATTAGTTTGCTTCCATTTAAAGTTTGAATTTAAATAAATAAGCATTTCATATATATTAAATTAGATAAAAATATAAAATATTATATATATATAGCGAATTCTCTCCAGTATGAAAAACTTGAACTCAAGATACTAATCTCCTTCGACCATTCTAGATAGTATATAGAAATTTACAGTTTGGCATGAATTAGATAAACACTGCCTAAGCAAAAAGTAAACAAACAAAACAAAAAATAAAGTAACAAAGAAAAGAGCCGGATAGGATGGGACCCTGCCTGCTACCATGATTATTAACAGTTGATTCATATTCAATGCATAAATGTACATTATTTATAATTTTTTCCATGTATTATGGTGTGTGTGTGTGTGTGTAAGATAAGTATAAATAAACTGATTCTACTTCATGAGTTCAATCTTCTCATCTAATTTGTCGGTAGCTGGAGGGCCCAATTCAATATTCCTCCCTTCCAGGGTATTGTAAACAAAGGGAGAGATACAAGGTGCCAAATGAGAATTTCAATATTGGTATTATTCTTGATGGGCCAATAACTCCTAGTAGTGCTATACTGTAGAAGGCGGTTGCAACCTAACGCCAAAATGGGACACTTTTCCTTCCTCCTCCTCAAATCTCCGTTTGGTACAGTTGGGACTACAAAGTAGTTTAAAAGTACATGCATTTGGACTTCCCTGGTGGTGCAGTGGTTAAGAATCCACCTGCCAAAGCAGAGGACATGGGTTTGAGCCCTGGTCTGGGAAGATCCCACATGCCGCAGAGCAACTAAGCCCGTGTGCCACAACTACTGAGCCTGCGCTCTAGAGCTCACAAGCCACAACTACTGAAGCCCGTATGCTACACTACTGAAGCCTGCACACCTAGAGCCCATGCTCCGCAACAAGAGAAGCCACTGCAATGAGAAGCCCGCGCACCGCAACGAAGAGTAGCCCCCGCTCGCCGCAACTAGAGAAAGCCCGCGCGCAGCAATGAAGACCCAACACAGCCAGATAAATAAATAAATTAATTAAAAATAAATAAATAAAAGTACAGGCATCAACAAGCTTTGTGGAGGATCAGTGCACTTTACAAAACAGGTCACCTGATAAGAAGCCATTGAGCTCAAGAGAGAAAGATGGGAGTCCCTAACCTAGGTGCAGTTTCTGCTTTCATTATCTACTAGGTATGGGGCTGTGTGGAAATCACTTAACATCTCTATGCCTCAATTTCCTTCTCTATAAAATGGAGATGACTAAAGACGTATTTTACAGGGCTGTTTGGAAAATTAAATGAGTTAATGTATATAAAAACTTTAGAACAGGTGTCATTCTTCTTACCTACATGTGAGAAGTGGGATGGGGATGGGTGCCTGTTTTGAGGCCTTAGACACTAGTATAGTACTTGGACTAACACATATCAATAACCTTAGCTAAAATGTTGAAGAGTAAGTAAGGAGTGGAGAGAGAAGCTACACATGTTCACTTCCTTATTGCTCTTTCCTGGAGTAAAGCAGAGCCCATGCCCTCTACTGAAAGAGGAGGAATGAGAGACAAAGCTGCCCTCTAAATTCAAATAACCATTTCATCAGCTTTTTGAAGTCCCAAGGTAAAAGCATCTCTTCAGGTACTGTGAAATACAGCACCTGAAATGTGCTTTTGTCACACTCATCTCTCTACCCTTGGAAGAACAGGGAAGTGTACACTTCAGAGAATGGAGTCTAAAAAGGAACCGCCCCTATCTGGCTGTTCCATTCTTTGTGAAAAATTCAAAAAAGTACCTCCATAAGACCTTCCAGATTGAGAATTTCATTTACTTCCCAGAATAATGATGAAGGTTTTTTTTTTTTTCAAAATAATAAAATCCATGGACTTAGTAAGGGATCCTGATGAAGTACTATATAACCATGCAGTATTCTTTTTAAATCTGTACTTTATCACAGATTAAATGGGTTGAATTTACAAATATTTAAACCATTTCTCTAAGGCTTATGGGGAAAATTAAATTCAAACAGGTTTCCTATAGGCAAAGGCTGAATCCTGGTAGTGAAAGTTAACAGCAGTGACTGAGTTTTCAAATTCTTTTATATGTATTGTCTTACTTGATCATTCCAACAGCTTTGGGAATTAGGACACTGTTATCGTTTTTGTTGTTGTTGTTGTTGTGTGAATGAGAAATTTTAGCCTCAGACAGTTTGTTTTGATTGCTCCTAGTCACACAGCTAGAAAGTGGAAAAGGCAGGAACCAAACCACAGGGCTCCACATCTCTTGCTGCTTCACCGTGCTGCCACTAAGCAGTTACGATTTCACTTTCCATTTTATTGGGCATTGGGTTAGATGTTTTACCCTGTAAATAGCTCAGAAATTACAGTGCAAACTAAGAGAGGGTCATTCAATTCAACACATACGTATGGTATACCTATTATGCTATTTGACAATAAACTCTCTTTTTATAGTTCTCAGGTACACAAAATGAGATCAGCTTACACTATATATTTGCCCCTGTAAAGAACTGTTTGTTTAGCATTTCATCTACTGCTGTTCCTATAGCAGGGATCTAAGGCTAAATGTCTTCTAAATGGAAAACTGAACGTACAAGGCTCTTTACTAAAACAGGCAAACTAGTGAGCCAAGTAATAGATCTCCTTAACATAGTTGCAGGTTATTCCCACAATATCTAAGCCCCTTTGAGTTTAGAAAGATATGTGACCATTTCTAAGTTATTTCTATTTTGTACACAGATTTGAGAGATTGAATAGTACGTAGGTTCAAATCTTGAAAGCCTTTTGCACAGATCATATACTGACTGGCGTGATGTTGAAAGATGCCCTAGTGGAAAATTCATGGCTTACTGCATTCCCCTAAACTCCCCAAAGTTAGAAACATGAATTAGCTTATCTTCTTGAGAACTATTTGTGAATAAGTGTTCAACATTCATTGGTAAAGTAGAAAAATCTTGATAAGTATTTTAATTTTAGGATCTTAAGCATTTTACAATTGGTCAGATAAATAATTACAATTACAAAAATGTTTATCATAAAAATACAGATATTACAGAAGTAGGTATTTCTATATGTCTTCCTTTCCAAGATATTTATTGCTCATTAATCTTGCATCATTATCTCTTACACTCATCATTGTAGTAGCCTTCTAACAAATCAACCTCTTCCACTTTTGTCCCTCTCCAGTCTATTTTTGCTTTCTACTGCCATCTTTAAATATATGTATATGCTCTTTTCTTTTCTTTTCTTTTCTTTTTTGTATAAATACTTCAGTGATTGAACATCGCAGTAAGAATAAAACCCCAACTCCTTACTATGGTTATAAGGCTTTCCATGATCTGGTTCTAGCCTGGCATGACCATCTTATTACACACCTCTCTCCTTTTTTTTCATATTAAGCGACAGAAATAGTTTTTAGCTTGGCAAACCTACCAAAGCTCCTCCCACCTCGGGGACTTTGTACAGGTTGTTGCCTCAGCCATTTTAACATAGCTGGTTCATTAACACTCTTTAGATTTCACCTCTATTGGGTAGTCTTTCCTGAGCTAGAGTAGATGGACATCCCCACAACCACCAGCCCTAATTACAGAAAGAACAAAGTAACGTTCTTTTCAACTTTGTTTTGTACCTTAGCTTCTATAATAATTTATCCTGGTCACACTCCCCACACCCTACTTTTTTTTTTTTTTTTTTTTTGCCTGCAATGTTCAGCTTGTGGGATCTTAGTTCCCCAACCAGGGATGGAAACCATGCCCCCTGCAGTGGAAGCAGGGAGTCAACCACTGGACCACCAAGGAAGTCCCCCAACACCATACTTAAAAAAAAATATTTTAACAGATTCTAATGAAATATTTGAACTCACTTATTAGAGAAAATATACAGAAAAAAATACATTCAAAGATTTGAAAAACTTTTAAACTTTTAATTAAAGTATAAAATACATAGAGACACAAATTAAAAGCATACAAATTGATGAACTTTCACAAATTGAACACACCCTTATAACCAGTACCCAGAACAAGAAATAGATCATCACAACTAGCCCCAGGAGTTCCACCTAGTCCCTTTCCAATGTTCACTAACACCCAAGAGTGCACAATAGCCCCATATAACACTATAGATTAACTTTGCCTGATTTTGAAATTTTTGTAAATAGAAATATGTACTCTTTTTTGTCTGTCTTCTTTTCCTCAACTTTATGTTTGTAAGATTCATCCATGTCTTTGTTTGGGGTTATAGTTTGTTCATTTTTACTCTGTATGACCTTTATTTTATTATTTATGGAGTGTGGTTTTCAGCTTTTTCTACTGCAAATAGCATTTCTATGAATATTTCCCTACATATCTTCCTGTGGGGGGGAGAATATATATATACATATATACTATTGGGTTATAGGGCATGCATACGTTTAGTTTTGTTGATATTGCCAAACATTTTCCCAAAGTGATTGTATCAACTTATCTTTCCATCAGCAGTGTGTAAGTGTTCTCATTGCTATACATACTTGTGTAAACTTCTTTTCTTTTCTTCTTCATTGTAGCCTTTCCGGTGGCTGTCTAGTTGTATAATACTGTTACTTCGGTTTGTTAGTTTTCTTAGTTACTAATGAAATTAAACACCCTTTCAGATGTACTTTTTGGTTTCAAACTCTTACCCGTTCTTTTCTAATGGTTTTCCTGTCTTTTCCTAAGTTTTTAAAATTTCCTTATATATTCTAAACAAAAGTTCCCTGAATCTGTAGATGGCTTTGGGTAACATGGGCTTTTTAACAATATTGAGTCTCCCAGTCCATAAGCATGGAAAATCTTCCCATTTATTCGTCTCTTCTTCAATTTATTTCATCAATGTCTTATAGTTTTCAGTGTACAGGTCTTTTACTTCCTTGCTTAAATTTATTCCTAGGTACTTTATTTTTCTGATGCAATTGTAAATGGAAATGACAAGAAATAACAATTGTTGGCAAGGATGTGGATAAAATGGACACTTTTGTACTGTTGGTGGGAATGTAAATTGATGCAGCCACTGTGGAAAACAATATAGAGGCTCTTCAAAAAATTAAAAATAGAACTACCATATGATCCAGCAAATCCACTTCTGGGTACTTATCCAAAGAAAAAGAAAACACTAATTCAGAAAGAAATATGTACCCCCATGTTCACTACAGCATTATTTACAATTAGTCAAGATATGGAAACAACTTAAGTGTCCATTGATGGATGAATAAAGAAGATGTGGTATATATATATATATCCAATGATGGACATTTAGGTTGTTTATATATATTTTAATATGTTTATACACACACACACACACGCACACACACAATGGAATACTATTCAGTGCTAAAAAAAATGAAATCTTGCCATTTGTGACAACATGGATGAACCTTGAGGGCATTATTCTAAGTGAAATCAGTGAGACAGAGAAAGATATGTACTGTATGATCTCACTTATATGTGGAATCTAAAAAGAAAAAACAAAAAGACAAAACAAAGGTCACAGAAATAGAAAACACACTGGTGGTTACCATAGGCAGGGGTGTGCAGTGCACAAAATGGGTGAAGGGGGTCAAAAGGTAAAAATCTGCAGTTATAAAATAAACAAGTCATGGGGGTATAATGTACAGCAGAGTGACTATAGTTAATAATACAGCACTGTATATTTGAAAGTAAATCTTAAAAATCCAATACTAGGAAAAAAATAAATTTCTGTAACTATGTATGGTGACAGATGTTTACTAGAATTATTGTGGTGATCACTTCACAATGTATACAAATATTGAATCATTATGTTTTATAATTGAAGCTAAAATAATGTTATATGTTAATTACACCTTAATAAAAAAATTCTTAAAAAAAAAGTTACTTGCAGGAAGTGTAGGATATTGTATTGCATTTTCTCTCTCTCTGTGGCTTCCATTTTTCAGAGCCTTATTCAAGAGATGTCTTTTGAACAGAAGTTCTAATCTTATCATTGTCTTATTTACATTTTTCTTATGTTTAGCACCGTTTATTATATGTGATCTTTGAATACTCTATAGTCATGAGGATGCTTTTCTATGCACTCTTTGAAAAGTTCTATTGATTTCCCTTTTACATTTAGATTTGCAATCCATCTGGAATTTACTTTTGAATAGTGTGAGGTACAGGCCAGGATTCATTTTATCCATATAGATATCTAACTGACCCAGCACCACTTACTGAAAACTTAACTCCTGGCCCACTGTGCTGACCACATTGTTTGTTACCTTGTCAGAAATCAAGTGACAATCCATCTATGGATTCAATTCTGAACTCTCTTTTCATTTCTATTTTTCTGTTTGTCTTTGTGCCAATAATATTCTGTCTTAATTACTATAGCTTTACAATACAACTTGATATCTGATAGTTTAAGTTTTCAGCTTTATTTACCAGCTTTGTTCTTAGCCCTTTTCAGTTCCATATAAATTTTACTATCAGTTTGTCAATTTCCAAAAGAAAAAAAAAAGAGGGGGATGAGCTACTGGGGCTTTAATGAATCATGTTAAATCTATTAGATCAGTCGGTGATATTGACATCTTTATAATATTGAGTCTTCTATATTCCACAGACATTTTTACTCATAGTTTGACTTTTTTTCTTCCAGTTATACTGAGATATAACTGACATACAGCACTGTATAAGTTTAAGGTGTACAGCATAATTATTTGACTTACATATATCATGAAATGACTATCACAGTAAGTTTAGTGAAATCCATCATCTCATACACATACAAAATTTAAAAAACAGAAAAAAATTTTTCCTTGTGTTGAGAACTCTTAGGATTAACCCTCTTAACAACTTTCATATATAACATTCAGCAGTTGTTTATCATGTTGTATATATTTATCATGTTGTATATATTACATCCCTAGTATTTGTTTATCTTATAACTGGAAGTTTGTCCTTTTGACTGTTTTCATCCAACTCCTCCTCCTCCCACCCCACACCTCTTGTAACCTCAGATCTGATCTCTTTTTCTGAGTGTTTTGTGTGTGTGTGAAATATACTTGACCTACAACACTATGTTAGTTCCTGGTATGCAATGTAATGATTTGATATCTATACATTTCAAAATGATCACCACAATGTATGTCTAGTTACTATCTGTCACCATAAAAAGGTATTACAAATTCATCGCCTATATTTTTCACACTGTGCATTTTATCCTCATGACTCAATTCTTTTGCAACCGGAAGTGTGTACCTTTTAATCTCCCTCACCTACTTCTTTCCTGCCCCCACTGCCTCCCCTCTGGCAGCCACCTGTTTGTTCACTGTATATATAAATCTGTTTCTCTTTTGTTATGTTTGTTCATTTGTTTTGTTTTCTAGATACCATATATAAGTGAAATCGTTTGCCTTTCTCTGTCTGACATTTCATTTAGCATAATACCTGTAGGTCCATCCATGTTGTCACAAATGGCAAGATTCCATTCTTTTTTATGGCTGAGCAATACTCCATTGTATCTATAAACCACATCTTTATCCATTCCTCTATCAGTGGACGTTTAGGTTGTTTCCACATCCTTGCATTGTAAATAATGCTGTAATGAACATAGTGGTGCATATATCTTTTCTAATTAGTGTTTTGTTTTCTTAGAAAAAATACCCAGAAGCAGAACTGCTGGATGTGCTGGATCATATGGTGGTTCTATTTTTAATTTTTCTGAGAAACTTCCATACCGTTTTCCACAGTGCCTACACCAATTTACACGCCTACTAACAGTGCACGTAGATCCCCTTTTCTCCACATCCTCACCAACACGTGTTGTGTGTTGTCTTTTTGATAACAGCCATTCTGACAGGTGTGAGGTGATATCTCACTGGGTTTTGATTTGCAGTGCCCTGATGATTAGTCATGTTGAGCATCTTTGCATGTGCCTGTTGGCCATCTGTAAGTCTTTTTTGGAAAAATGTCTATTCCCATCCTCTGCCCATTTTTTAATCAGGTTTTTTTTTTTGATGTTGAGTTGTATGAGATCTTTGTAAATTCTGGCTATTAATCCCTTACTGGATATATTATTTGCAAATATATTCTCCCATTCAGTAGGTGGCCTTTTCATTTTGTTGATAGTTTCCTCCACCGTTCAGAGTTTTTAGTTTGATGTAGTCCCACTTGTTTATTTTTGCTTTTGTTGCTTTTGGTGTCAGTTTCAAAAAAAGAATCATCACCAAGACCTACGTCAAGGAGTTTACCACCTATGCTTTCTTCTAAGAGTTTTATGGTTTCAGGTCTTCTGTTCAAGTGTCTAACCCGTTATGAGTTAATTTTTGTGTAAGTTGTAAGATAGTGTTCCAGTTGCATTTCTTTGCGTGTGGCACTCCAATTTTCTCAACATCATTTATTAAAGAGACCATCTTTTCCTCATTGTATATTCTTGCCTCCTTTGTCACAAATTAATCAACCATATATACCATATATATATGTGGGTTTATTTCTGAGCTCTCTATTCTGTTCTATTGATCTATACATCTGTTTTTATGCCAGTATCATCCTGTTTTAATTACTATATCATTGTAGTATAGCTTAAAATCAGGGAGCATGATACTTCTCGCTTTGTTCTTCTTTCATAAGATACCTTTGGAAATTAATGGTCTTTAGTAGTTCTACACTAATTTTGGGATTGCTTGTTGTATTTCTATGAAAAATGCCACTGTAACTGGATAGAGGTTACATTGAATCTGTATTTTGCTTCGGGTAGTAAGAGCATTTTAACAATATTAATGCTTCCAATCCATAAGCTTGAAATTTCTTTCCATTTATCTGTGTCTTCAAGTTTTTTCATTAATGTCTTGTAGTTTTCAATATCCATGTCTTTCACCTCCTTGATTAAATTTATTCCTAGGTATTTTTTTTTTTTTTTGATGTGTTTGTAAATGGGATTGTGTTCTTAAACTCTCTTTCTTATAGTTATTAGTGTATAGAAATGCAAGTGATTTTTGCATAATGATTCTGTACCCTACAACCTTACTTGATTCATTTATTAGTTCTAATGGTTTTTACTGAGTCTTTAGGGTATTACACCTATAATATCATGTCATCTTCAAATAGTGACAGTTTTACTTCTTCCTTTGCAATTTGGATGCATTTTATTTCGTCTTCTTGCCTAATTGCTCTGGTTAGGACTTCTAATACTATATTGAATAAAAGGGCAAGGGTGAGCAACCTTGTCTTGTTCTTGATCTTAGAGGAAAAGTTTCCAGTTTTTCACTGTTGAGTACAATTTTAGCTGTGAGCTTGTCATATATGGCCTTTATTATGTGGGGGTACATTTCCTCTATACCTGCTTTGTTGAGAGAGTTTATCATAAATTGATGTTTAATTTTGTCAAATACCTTTTCCTGCATCCATTAAGATGATTATGTGATTTTTTTATCCTTTGTTTTGTTGCTGTGGCATTTCGCATTGACTGACTTGTGGATGATAAAACATCCTTACATCTCTGGAATAAATCCTGCTTTATCATGGTGTATTTTTTTTAATGTATTATTGAATTTGTTTTCTGTTGAGGATTTTTGCATCTATGTTCATCAGGGATATTGGCCTGAAATTTTCTCTTCTTGTGGCATCCTTATCTGGTTTTAGTATCAGAGTACTGCTGGCCTCGTAAAATGAGTTTGGAAGATTTCCCTTCTCTTCTATGTTCTGTGAGAAATTGAGAAGGATTAGTATTAATTCTTTTTAAAATTTTTGGTAGAATTCACCGGTGAAGCTATCTGTTCCCAGACTTTTGTTTGTTGGGAGGTTTTTGATTACTGATTTAATCTCTTTAATAGTAATTGTTCAGTAAAAGTTCAGATTTTCTATTTCATCCTGATTTCATCTTAGTAGGTTATATTTTTCTAAGAATTTATCTATTTCTTCTAGGTTGTCCAACTTGTTGGCATATAATTGTTCGTAGTAGGTTGTTACAATCCTTTGTATTTCTATGGTACCAGTCGTAATAATTCCTCCATCATTTCTGATTTTATTTATTTGAGCCTTCTCTTTTCTTTTGGTGAGTCTAGCTAAATATTCATCAATTGTATTTTTTGAAAGTGATAAAGTTGACAGGAGCATCGTTTATTATAATATTTGGTCTCAGTCCTGGGTTCCGGACACAGGAGCTTCTAAAACAATTATAATTTCCAGAATGGGTGAGGAGAGTCCATTTTGTATGCTAATGAAACGACTGGTGCTTAGAGGACCATAGATAACTTCGCGATGGGGACTGGTCTCCAGAAAGTCCAGAATATGATTAGAAGGTTGGAATATTCAAAGCCAACCATTCACTTCCTCTAGGTAGGGGAAAGGGGCTGGAGACTGACTTAATCAGCAATGTCCAATGATTTAATCAATCATGTGTACATAATAAAACCTCAATAAAACCCCCTAAACTATGTGTTTGGAGAGCTTCCAGATTGATAAACACATCCACATGCTAGGAGGGTGGTGCACCTCAAACTCCACAGGGTCAGAAGCTCCTCCCCTTCGGACTCTTCTGGACCTCACCCTATGTAGCTCTTCATTTGTATCCTTTATAATATCTGTTATAATAAACCAGTAAATATAAGTAAAGTGTTTCCCTGAGTTCTGTAGATCATTATGGAAAATTATTGAACTTGAGGAGGGGCCTGTGGGAAACCCCCAATTAATAGCTGGTTAACTAGAAGTATAGATATCAACCTGGGACTTGCGACTGGCATCAAGTAGGGAGGCAGTCTTGTAGGACTAAGCTCTTTATGTGTGGGATCTGTGCTATCTCCAGGTAGTTAGTTAGAATTGAATTGAATTGTAGGACACTCAGCTGATATCCAAAGAGTCAGAGAACTGATGGTTACTGTGGAAAAAACACACATTTGTTCTCAGAAGTGCTAGGAGTAGAAACAGTTCATAGACCCTGAGATTATATAGCTAAATTCAATAATGAGTAAAAACATCTCCAAAGACAGGTGGCTTTGTTAAATTCAGATGGTTAATCTCCAGCCTAATAATCTCCTACATGCTGAGGCAGCCATAGAAATAAAAATGTGTAACTGAGTTGTATTTGATATTAAATGTGAGAACTGTTATTAAGGCCATGTTGAGAGAATGTTTCTTAATACATTATATCTTAAGTTCAGAAAGGCCCCATACATCCTTGCACAGGCTTACTGAGCATTGCCATTTCAGCAGAACCAGTGCTCCTCTCCTATCCTCTACCCTCACAGATAATATTAGAGGAGAGCTAAGAGGAAGAAAGAGTATGGACAATGCAGTTTCATGAAGAGAAAGAAGGGACAACTCACAGGAACAGCTCATAAACTTGATATTAAATAACGTAATAATGCAAGTCAGTATTATCCACCTACTCCACTTAAATTTCTAATACCAAGAAAAACGTAGGCTAGAATATAAATGTACCTATCAGCTCCAGGTCTAGAGGGCCTCCAGTGTTTGAGTTCAAGAGCCTGAGCATCAAAGAAATGTCTTCTGAGGCCTTTAGCTGTAAGTCAACCTTAGGTTAGCGGAAAATGTGGCCAAATCTTTTAAAGGATCATTAGTATCTAGAGGAGTGGTTTGGGAGGAAGCCCTCCATCGGTGGGGCCTATTGTAATCACCATCATCTCACACCATTTCCAACAGCAGTGTGGTAGGCATGGTGATATGTCACCCAGTTCTTTCTTCAAGGAAGAACTTATTGCCATAGCTGCTGGGCATTGCTGTTTGTAAACAGCCTTCAGCTGTCAACCCCTTGAGGGATTGTTGCAAGTACAGAATGCTACCTCTCCAAAGATCAGGGCTGCATTCCAATGACTCTTCAAGGCAGGGTGGTAAAGGCACAATTCAGGGCAATTCTAATTCTGGCCCATTTTAGGTCCAGAGCTTTCTATAGCGTATGCAATAGCTGTTCCTGAGCCTAAATTGTAGCTCAACTTCCCTTTCGGCCTAGTTATATTTTCTTTTCAAGAGCATTTCTGGATAAACATCCTGTAAGCTAAACTCATCTAATTCTACTTTCCAGAAACCCAACCCAATCCTTCAGGTTGGAGACAAGATGGTGGTAGAAGAACTTGAGTTCACCTCCTCTGTAGAAAACACCAAAATCGCAACTAACTGCTGAACAACCAACAACAAAAAAGACTGGAACCTGCCGAAAAAGATATTCTACATCCAAAGACAAAGAAGAAGACACAATGAGACGGTAGGAGGGACACATTCACAATATAATCAAATCCTACATCTGCCGGGTGGGCGACCCACAAACTGAAAAATAATTATATCGCAGAGGCTTTCTCACAGGAGTGAGAGTTCTGAGGCCCATGTCAGGCTCCCCAGTCTAGGGGTTTTGGCATTGGGAGGAAGACGTTTGGCTTTGAAGGCCAGTGGGGCTTGATTGTAGGAACTCCATAGGACTGGGGGAAACAGAAACTCCACCCTTGGAGGGTGCACATAAGGTCTTGTGCACACCAGGATCCAGGGAAAAAGCAGTGACTTCACAGAAGCCTGGGCCAGACCTACCTGCTAGTCTTGGAGGATCTCCTGGGGAGGCAGGGGTGGCTGTGGCTCACTGTGGGGACAAGAACACTGGTGGTGGAGGTACCAGGGAGTACTCATCTTTGTGAGCTCTCTTGGAGGCTGACATTTTGGCACCAATACCTGGCCCCACCCAACAGCCCTATCAAATTACCAATGGCATTTTTTGCAGATCTAGAACAAAAGAATCTTAATATTTGTACGGAGACACAAAAGACCCTGAATAGCCAAAGCAATCTTGAGAGAGAAAAATAAAGCTGGAGGAATTAGACTTCCTGACTTCAGGCAATAATACAAAGCTACAGTAATCTAAACAGTATGGTACTGGCACAAAGAAAGACTTACAGATCAATGGAACAGGAAAGAAAGCCCAGAAATAAATGCATGCATCTATGCTCATTTAATCTATGACAAAGAAAGCAAGAACATAAAATGGAGAAAAGACAGTCTCTTCAATAAATTGTGTTGGAAAAATTGGACAGCTACAGGTAAAAGAATTAAATTGGAACATTCTCTAACACCACCCACAAAAATAAACTCAAAATGGATTAAAAACCTAAATGTAAGATTGGATACTATAAAACTCTTAGAGGAAAACATAGGCAGAACACTCTTTGACAAAAATCTCAGCAATATCTTTTTGGATCCACCTCCTAGAGTAATGAAAATAAAAACAAAAATAAACAAATGGGACCTAATTAAACTTAAAAGCTTTTGCACAGCAAAGGAAACCATAAGCAAAATGAAAAGACAACCCACAGAATAGGAGAAAATATTTGCAAACAATGCGACTGACAAGGAATGAATCTCCAAACTATACAAACAGCTCATGCAGTTCAATATAAAAAAAACCAAACAACCAAATCAAAAAATGGGCAGAAGATCTAAATAGACATTTCTCCAAAGATGACATACAGATGGGCAAAAAGATCATGAAAAGATGCTCAACGTTGCTAATTATTAGAGAAATGCAAGTCAAAACTACAATAAGGTGTCACCTCACGCCAGTCAGAATGGCCATCATCAAGATGTCTATAAATAATAAATGCTGGAGAAGGTGTGGAGAAAAGTGAGCCTTCCTACACTGTTGGTGGGAATGTAAATTGCTATAAGCACTACGGAGAACAGTCTGGAGGTTTCTTAAAAAACTATAGAGCTACCATATGATCCAGAAATCCCACTCCTGGGCATATATCCAGAGAAAACCATAATTTGAAAACATACATGCACCACAATGTTCATTGAAGCACTATTTATAATAGCCAACACATGGTAGCAACCTAAATGTCCATCAACAGATGAATGGATAAAGAAGAAGTGGTACATATATACAATGGAATATTACTCAGCCATAAAAAAGAATGAAATAATGCCATTTGCAGCAACATGGATGGACCTAGAGATTATCATACTAAGTGAAGTAAGTCAGACAGAGATACACAAATATCATATGATATCATTTATATGTGGAATCCTTAAAAATGATACAAATGAACTTATTTACAAAAGAGAAACAGGCTCACAGACACAGAAAATGAACTTATGTTTACCAAAAGGGCAAGGTGGGTGGGAGGGATAAATTAGGAGTTTGGGACTGACATGTACACACTACCATATATAAAATAGATAACCAACAAGGACCTACGATATAGTACAGGGAACTCTACTCAATACTCTGTAACAACCTAAGTGGGAAAAGAATCTGAAAAAGAATAGATACATGTATATGTATAACTGAATCACTTTGCTGTCCACCTGAAAGTAATACAACATTGTAAATCAACCATACTCCAATACAAAATAAAAATTTCAAAAAAAGGAAACCCAACCCAAATGACAAGCAGTTACAGCTAACTGGAGAAATGACAACAACCTCTCCCTGGGCAGTTTATTAAGTATGAAATGTCCCTCTTTATCTTTTTCTAAGGTAGATGCTGTGCTATTTGCTGGGGAAAGGGAGGGAGAAACTGTGGCAGAACATCTTGTGGGTGGGGTAGAAGGGTTACTATCTGAGAGAGAAAATTTATAATGACTAAGGCTGCGGGGTAGCAATGAGATGTTTTTCAAATAAGAAATAATTATTGAAAAGTCATGGTTTCAGACTGATATACCACTGAAAAGCCTGATCCCATATAGGAAAGTAGAGATTTAGGTAGATCATGGAGAGACGTTGCTATAGCATTTTAAAAGCCCTTTCTTCCTTATTTATAAACAAATGAATTGAAACTCTTCTCTAAACTAATTGTGTGTGTGTGTGTGTGTGTGTGTGTGTATTTCCATGTGTGTTTTGTATGTGGTTGGTATGACTCCAACTGCTAGAAAAACATGTCATGAAATCAATTTTGTGTTATCCTATACAGAAATGCCATATTCCA
Source organism: Eschrichtius robustus (assembly GCF_028021215.1). Taxonomy (NCBI): domain Eukaryota; kingdom Metazoa; phylum Chordata; class Mammalia; order Artiodactyla; family Eschrichtiidae; genus Eschrichtius; species Eschrichtius robustus. The sequence goes on along the minus strand of NC_090827.1, from coordinate 17,482,182 downwards.
AATAATGATGACATATATCCAACGTATATCCACTGTCAAAATATATCTACTTGTTTATTTCAATGAGCTTCATAATAATAGTATATTTATTCACTTTACTGACCATTACAACATGCCAGATATTATGCACATACGATTTTAAAAATTCATTACAAGTTGATAGGTGTCATTTTCTAGGAATACCCTGGAATCTGCCATTATAAACTGTCCAGTACCATTGAACACAAATTTAAAAGGAATTTTGAATCTCAAAATTTAAATAAGTTAAACACTGATAAACTATAAACTACAATTTTACTATGAGAGAACTTTGAATTCCCTTTAACAGATTTTTCTCAGAGTCTTTTTGTCTTTCTTAAAATTGTTGAGTATGTTACTATTTTGTAGCAGTCCTACATGCAAAAGTAAATTTGTAGATTCAGATAATGAAGAAGCATAAAGTCAAGTAATAAATAAAATATTTATTTATTTATGGCCACCAAATTGATGGTGGCCATACAAACACATTATTCTGAGATCTAATCTTTCTGAAAAACTTTAAAAATCCATAAAGAAAGGAAAATTATGTGAAGGCTGAGAAAAATGTGACTGCTAAATAAAAATATGTAAATGAATAAAGAAAATAATTGAATAACAGGTGAAGTAATCAGTAAGAGCCTCAAATTATCAAAAATATGAGAACTGTTATGTACGTATGTGTATACACCCAAAGTCTATGATTTATATGATTTACATATAAATCTCCCAGGTATATTTGATTGCAGGATTTTAAGTTGAGCAAAAATTCACCAGCAGAAGCAATATCTTGGACTTAACTATTTTTCTCTTCTAATAAGATCCAATAAATACATAGACAGTTTAGAATACCTAAGCAGCTATTTAATTAACTCTGAGAAACACACAAAGACCAAATAAATACAGGAAATAGTGATTAGTACTGAGAAGAAACAACTTGGAATAAGGCAGATGCTGGCATATGGCAGAATTGGAGAGCTACATATTTCACATCCAGAGGGATCCAAACAGGGAATATGACTACTTCTGGGATATGGATAAAAATGCAAATGGAGCCATTGGACTAAATCCTCAGAGTAAGATAAATACTCCAGAAGATACAGATGTCAATTTGGACAGTAATGGTGGTTAGTGTGATTTGGTAATTGAGGAGACAGCAAAGGCAGAATCTGAAGTCTTCTACATTTAGGTCCTGTGACATGTTGTTATTTGACTCAATTAACTTAAATTACTGAGATATAACTGAATACGTTTTATTGTGAGGCATGACTCATCCAAGCACATGCTAGTTAGTAAGGAAATTCAGAGTTTTGGTAACTGTAAATTAAGAGTTAATGGGAATTTGTAAACAATATTTGATCCCAGGAACACAGCTTTCTATTTTCTTGAGGAAGACTAATGGCTTAAAATGGCATCCTGCCTCACTGGTTAAACAACAGAATGAGAAGACAGGGACTGTATATTCTATTGAATAATGATTCATCTCACACTAGGTGAAGCAATTAAATTTGGTTTACTTGGGTATAAAATGGAACAAATAATACCCAATTACCTTGTGGGAATATTGTAATGAGAAACTCCTGATGCATACTTATAAATAACCTCAAAAATATAAAGCTCTAGATAACTAAGTGGTAGTATTTTCAAATTCACCAGTCATATGCAAAATATATTGCTGGTTTTATGCTATATTATTAAGCTAGTAACATAGAGTAGTATGGGAATGCGTAAAAGTTGTCTTTATTTTCTAGATAAAATGATTATGAGGCAAAATAAAATTTATTCAAAGCATTTTAAATTTACAAAATTTAAGAAAGAATGGCATTGGTCCATAGATAGAAAAATTGACCAATAGAACAGAAAAGATTGCAGAAAAAGACCCATACATATACCGTCACTGAATATGTCAAAATAATTACTGAAATGTAGTGAGGGAAGAATGGTCTTTTTAAGAAATGATGCTGAATAATTAGATATAATATAGAAAAAAATCTGACTGTACTATACCTAGAACTATACACGAAATAAAATCAGGTGCAATTGGATTATAGACCTAACTGTGAAATGTAAATCAGTTAAGCTTCTTAAGGAAAACATGAAGAATATTTTTTGATTTGGGGAGGATTCAGAGATTTCTTACATAGGACAAAATAAATATTAAAGAAAAGATTGATAATTTGGACTTCATTAAAGCTAAGAACTTCCATTTGTCAAAAGATTCTATTCAGAGAATAAAAAGTAAGCCACAGAATTGATGAAAATATCTGTAAGTCATATTTGACAAAAGGTTCACATCCAGAAAATTTGTATTTTCTTTGTAGAACTTCTAAAATCAATGATAAAAAGAAAGGAAACACAATAGAAAAATGGGCAAAGTAATTATCCTGCACTTGACAAAAAAGGTTATCTAAAGGACTATGAAACATGTAAAAAGGTCCTTAACCTCTTTGGTCATCAGGTAAATGTAAACTAGAACTACAGTACGATAATTTCCACCAGGAAGGCTACAAGTGAAAAGACAACTGTTATGGCCTGAACTGTTTCCTCCAAAATTCACATGTCCAAGTTCTAACCTCCAGTATCCCAGAATGTGACTGTATTTGGAGGTAGGGTCTTTAAAGAGGTAGTTAAATTAAAATGAGGTGATTAGGGTAAGCCCTACTGCAATATGACTGGAGTCTTTATAAGAAGAGGAGATTTGGACACAGACACACAGAGACAGTGGAGAGACCACATGAGGTCACAGGGAGAAGATGGCCACCTACAAGCCCAGGAGAAGGAACCAACCCTGTGGACATCTTTATTTCATACTTCCAGACCCCAGATCTGTGAGAAAATAAATTTCTGTTGTGTGAGCCACCCAATCTGTGGTATTTTGTTATGGTAGAACTAGGAGACTAATACAATGAAAATACCAACAGTTGGCAAGGTTGTGGGAAAAAACTGTATCTTCTTACATAGCTGGGGTATGCACCCCAAACTTGCTGTCACTTCAGGGCCTTTGCACAACAGCATGACTTGCTTCCTCACTTATAACAGGTCTTTGAGCAGATATTATTGATATTTTCTTGTGAGGTCTTTCCTGACCTCCCTATCTACTACCTTATCACTCTTCCACAGTCTTTATTTTCTTTTTCTTGCTTCATTCTGAGTAGTTATTTATCACCATATTTATTAGATATTTATTATATATCCCTCACACAACTAACATATAAGCCCTTGAAGGGCACAGATTTTATCTGCTCTTTTTTTTTTTTTTTTTGTATTCTCTTCACTTGGAATACTGCCTGATATGTAGTTGGCAGTCAGTAAATACTTGCTTGAAGGGGATAAACAAATCAGTTTTCTCTTAATTTTAATTATTAGGCCTCAATATTACCCTGTCATCTGTAACTTTTAGTAAATGGATAATTGTCAAATGAGAATCATTTGTGGATTACCTTAAATTATGAATAGAGATGTGAGGAAGAACCCAGGACACCATGCATTTATTAACATTAATCAAATGGCTTGATTTAACATGCCTTATTTTAACAAATCACAATGATCTCTGCCATGGTTTGGTAGAAAATCAACATATCAGAGGGAAAAAAAATGCCATTGTTTATTTCTTCTCGAAGAAGTTGTCTCCTATTATGTAAGTACAGATTGCATAACTATATGTCTTCCTCAAAAACTAAAATTGTTTAAGCAATGTAATTGGAGATCAATTACTTAAATTAAACTTTAATGTAGTAAATGGGACACATGAAATGCTGGAACAAAGTGGTTTTTAGTGTTGGCCTCACTTTTGTCATGTACAATTTTGTTATTGTGGTTGGTCTTTCAGAATGTAAATTGGAACTTCACCAGAAATGCTGTCTATTTTCATGCTTCTATGTCAACATTTTGTGAATCACAATGTATTGAAATGTCAGAAGACCAAGAGTCTGTAAGAATAAGTAGCTAGTATTAGATGTTTATGGCTCTATTCCAGACCTTGATCTTTATGTGAATATGATGACCTCTGTATTGTTCATGAGGATATCTCAGTGACTACCTCAGTGCCTGTCACAGACAGTGCTCAATAAATGTTTCTAAATGGATTCTGTTTGCTTGCTTTTATTTGGCACTCACATAGCACATCCACATTTCAAATATCCTTAGCTATCCATTTGACTCTATTGACTATTTAAATCTCTAACTAAAATAAATTTCAATTGAAGTGTGTCCTTTTAATGCTCTTCTGGTCAGAGTATGGAGCTTTAAATAATAGGGTTCTAAAATTTTATTTTCATTAAAATCCACATCTTTTCTCCTAAAATATAATTCTCAATAAAATGAGAGAAAAATGCATCATTTTCTATTCATCATTTCAACCTCTTATACAGGAGAAAATATAATTGTCAAAGAACTAATATTGACACTGGAGAATATTATGAGGGAAAAAGTGAGTTAAGACTGCCTGAAAATTATCTTGTTTACATTTACATGTAAAAAAAAATCATTTGCAAATACTAAAGCTGTGGCATTGGACTCCCCTGGGGGCACAGTGGTTAAGAATTCACCTGCCAATGCAGGGGACACGGGTTTGATCCCTGGTCTGGGAATATACGACATGCTGCGGAGCAACTAAGCCCATGAGCCAAAACTACTGAGCCTGCACTCTAGAGCCCATGAGCCACAACTACTGAAGCCTGCATGCCTAAAGCCTGTGCTCCGCAGCAAGAGAAGCCACCTCATAAGAAGCCCACACACCGCAATGAAGAGTAGCCCCCACTTGCTGCAACTAGAGAAAGCCTGTGCGCAGCAACGAAGACCCAATGCAGCCAAAAATAAATAAATAGACATATGGTGGGGTGTCACTCAAGGACCTTGCTTCAGACGTTTGAGCTCCCCCATCCATTAAACCATTGATGACTCTTTCGCTGACTCGGGGCTCTTTCTTCGGTCTTGAAGCTGGGCAAGTGCAGGCCTCGTAGGCCAGCGGGGTGCAGCCCAACAACCATCAAAAAAATAAAGCCGCGTGGCTGACAGGGTCTTGCTGCTCTAGCCAGGTGTCAGACCTGAGCCTCTGAGGTGGGAGAGCCGAGTTCAGGACATTGGTCCAGCAGAAACCTCCCCACATAGTATCAAACAGTGAAGGCTCTCCTAGAGATCTCCATCTCAATGCTAAGACCCACTTCCACTCAACGGCAAGCAAGCTAGTGCTGGACACCCTATGACAAACAACTAGCAAGACAGGAACACAACCACACCCATTAGCAGAGAGGCTGCCTAAAATCATAATAAGTTCACAGACACCCCAAAAACACCACTGGACACGGTCCTGCCCACCAGAAAGACAAGAGCCAGCCTCATCCACCAGAACACAGGCACCAGTCCCCTCCACCAGGAAGCCTACACAACCCACTGAAACAACCATACCCACTCAGGGCAGACACCAAAAACAATGACAACTAAGAAGCTGCAGCCTGCACAAAGGAGACCCCAAACACAGTGAGTTAAGCAAAATGATAAGACAGAGAAATACTCAGCAGATGAAGGAGGAAGGTAAAAACCCACAAGACCAAAGAAATGAAGAGGAAATAGGTGGTCTATCTGAAAAAGAATTCAGAGTAATGATAGTAAAGAGGATCCAAAATCTTGGAAATAGAATGGAGAAAATAAAGAAACGTTTAACAAGGACCTAGAAGAACTAAAGAGCAAACAAACAATGATGAACAACAACACAATAAATGAAATTAAAAATTCTCTAGAAGGAATCAATAGCAGAATAACTGAGTCAAAAGAACGGATAAGTGACCTGGAAGATAAAATAGTGGAAATAACTACTGCAGAGCAGAATAAAGAAAAAAGAATGAAAAGAATTGAGGACAGTCACAGAGACATCTGGGACAACATTAAACGCACCAACATTCGAATTATACAGGTTCCAGAAGAAGAAGACAACAAAAAAGGGACTGAAAAAATATTTGAAGAGATTATAGTTGAAAACTTTGCTAATATGGGAAAGGAAACAGTCAATCAAGTCCAAGAAGTGCAGAGAGTCCCATGCAGGAAAAATCCAAGGAGAAACAGGCCAAGACACATACCAATCAAACTATCAAAAATTAAATAAAAGGAAAAAATATTAAAAGTAGGAAGGGAAAACCAACAAAAAACGTACAAGGGAATCCCCATAAGGTTAACAGTTGATCTTTCAGCAGAAACTCTGAAAACCAAACGGGAGTGGCAGGACATATTTAAAGTGATGAAAGGGGAAAACCTATAACCAAGATTACTCTACCCAGCAAGGATCTCACTGAGATTCGATAGAGAAAGTAAAACCTTTACAAACAAGCAAAAGCTAAGAAAATTCAGCACCACAAAAGCAGCTTTACAACAAATGCTAAAGGAACTTCTCTAGGCAGGAAACACAAGAGAAGGAAAAGCACTGCAAGAACAAACCCAAAACACTTAAGAAAATGGTAATAGGAGCATACCTATCGATAACTACCTTAAATGTAAATGGATTAAATGCTCCAACCAAAAGACATAGACTGGCTGAATGGATACAAAAACAAGGCCCGCATATATGCTGTCTACAAGAGACCCACTTCAGACCTAGGGACACATACAGACTGAAAGTGAGGGGATGGAAAAAGACATTCCATGGAAATGGAAATCAAAATAAAGCTGGAGTAGCCATTCTCACATCAGACAAAACAGACTTTAAGACAAAGATTATTATAAGAGACAAAGAAGGACACTACATAAAGATCAAGAGATCAAACCAAGAGGAAAATAGAACAATTGTAAATATTTATGCACCCAACATAGGAGCACCTCAGTACATAAGGCAAATGCTAACAGCCATAAAAGGGGAAAACGACAGTAACAAAATCATAGTAGGGGACTTTAACACCCCACTTTCACCACTGGACAGATCATCCAAAATGAAAATAAATAAGGAAACACAAGCTTTAAATGATACATTAAACAAGATGGACTGAATTGATATTTATAGGACATTTCATCCAAAAACAACAGAATACACTTTCTTCTTAAGTGCTCATGGAACATTCTCCAGGATAAATCTTATCTTGGGTCACAAATCAAGCCTCAGTAAATTTAAGAAAATTGAATTCGTATCAAGTACCTTTTCCAAACATAACACTATGAGACTAGATATCAATTACAGGAAAGAAATCTGCAAAAAATACTAACAGATGGAACCTAAACAGTACACTACTAAATAACCAAGAGATCACTGAAGAAATTAAAGAAGAAATCAAAAATACCTAGAAACAGATGACAATGAAAACACAAAGATCTGAAACCTATGGGATGCAGCAAAAGCAATTCTAAGAAGGAAGTTTATAGCAATACAATCCTACTTCAAGAAACAAGAAACATTTCAAGTAAACAACCTAACCTTACACCTAAAGCAATTAGAGAAGAAGAAAAAAACCCCTAAAGTTAGCAGAAGGAAAGAAATCACAAAGATCAGATCAGAAAATAAATGAAAAAGAAATGAAGGAAACATTAGCAAAGATCAATAAAAGTAAAAGGTGGTTCTTTGAGAAGACAAACAAAATTGATAAACTATTAGCCAGACTCATCAAGAAAAAAAGGAAGAAGACTCAAATCAATAGAATTAGAAATGAAAAGGAGATGTAACAATTGACACTGGAGAAATACAAAGGATCATGAGAGATTACTACAAGCAACTTATGCCAATAAAATGTGAATAAAATGGACAACCCGGAAGAAATGGACAAATTCTTAGAAAAGCACAACCTTCTGAGACTGAACCAGGAAGAAATAGAAAATATAAACAGACCAATCACAAGCACTGAAATTGAAACTGTGATTAAAAATCTTCCAACAAACAGAAGCCCAGGTCCAGATGGCTTCACAGGAGAATTCTATCAAACATTTAGAGAAGAGCTAACACCTGTCTTTCTCATACTCTTCCAAAATATAGCAGAGGGAGGAACACTCCCAAACACATTCCATGAGGCTACCATCACCCTGATACCAAAACCAGACAAACGTGACACAAAAAAAGACTACTGCAGGTCAATATCACTAATGAACATAGATGCAAAAGTCCTCAACAAAATACTGGCAAGCAGAATCCAACAGCACATTAAAAGGATCATACACCATGACCAAGTGGACTTTATCCCAGGGATGCAAGGATTCTTCAATATATGCAAATCAATCAATGTGATAAACGATATTAACAAATTGAAGGATAAAAACCATATGATCATCTCAATAGATGCAGAAAAATCTTTCAACAAAACTCAACACCCATTTATGATACAAACTCTCCAGAAAGTAGGCATAGAGGGAACTTACGTCAACATAATAAAGGCCATATATGACAAACCCACAGCCAACATCATTCTTAATGGTGAAAAACTGAAACCATTTCCACTAAGATCAGGAAGAAGACAAGGTTGCCCACTCTCACCACTATTAGTCAACAGAGTTTTGGAAGTTTTAGCTACAGCAAAAAATCAGAGAAGAAAAAGAAATAAAAGGAATCCAAATTGGAAAAGAAGAAGCAAAACTGTCACTATTTGCAGATGATATGATACTATACATAGAGAATCCTAAAGATGCTACGAGAAAACTACTAGAGCTAATCAATGAATTTGGTAAAGTAGCAGGATACAAAATTAATGCACAGAAATCTCTTGCATTTCTATACACTAATGACGAAAAATCTAAAAGAGAAATTAAGGAAACACTCCCATTTACCACTGCAACAAAAAGAATAAAATACCTAGGAATAAACCTATGTAGGAGACAAAAGACCTGAATGCAGAAAACTATAAGACACTGATGAAAGAAATTAAAGATGATACAAATAGATGAGGATATACCATGTTCTTGGATTGGAAGAATCAACATTGTGAAAATGACTATACTACCCAAAGCAATCTACAGATTCAATGCAATCCCTATCCATTACCAATGGCATTTTTCACAGAACTAGAACAAAAATTTTCACAATTTGTATGGAAACGCAAAAGACCCTGAATAGCCAAAACAATCTTGAGAAAGAAAAAGGGAGCTGGAGGAATCAGGCTCCCTGACTTCAGACTATACTATAAAACTACAGTAACCAAGACAGTATGGTACTGGCACAAAAACAGAAATATAGATCAATGGAACAGGATAGAAAGCCCAGAGATAAACCCATGCACATATGGTTACCTTATCTTTGATAAAGGAGGCAAGAATATACAATGGAGTAAAGACAGCCTCTTCAATAGGTGGTGCTGGGAAAACTGGACAGCTACATGTAAAAGAATGAAATTAGAACACTCCCTAACACCATACACAAAAATAAACTCAGAATGGATTAAAGACCTAAATGTAAGGCCAGACACTATCAAACTCTTAGAGGAAAACATAGGCAGAACACTCTATGACATAAATCACAGCAAGATCCTTTTTGACCCAGCTCCTAGAGAAAGGGAAACAAAAACAAAAATAAATAAATGGGAGCTAATGAAACTTAAAAGCTTTTGCACAGCAAAGGAAACCAGAAACAAGGCAAAATGACAACCCTCGAAGGGGCGAAAATATGTGCAAACAGAGCAACTGACAAAGGATTCATTTCCAAAATATAAAAGCAGCTCATGCAGCTCAATATCAAAAAAACAAACAACCCAATCCAAAAATGGGCAGAAGATCTAAATAGACATTTCTCCAAAGAAGATATACAGATCGCCAACAAACACATGAAAAGATGCTCAACCTCACTAATCATTAGAGAAATGCAAATCAAAACCACAATGAGGTATCACCTCACACCAGTCAGAATGGCCATCATCAAAAAAATCTACAAACAATAAATGCTGGAGAGGGTGTGGAGGAAAGGGAACCCTCTTGCACTGTTGGTGGGAATGTACATTGATACAGCCACTATGGAGAACAGTATGGAGGTTCCTTAAAAAACTAAAAATATAACTACCATATGACCCAGCAATCCCACTACTGGGCATACATCCTAAGAAAACCATAATTCAAAAAGAGTCATGTATTGCAGCTTTATTTACAATAGGCACGACATGGAAGCAACCTAACTGTCCATTGACAAATGAATGTATAAAGAAGATGTGGCACATATATACAATGGAATATTACTCAGCCTTAAAAAATGAAATTGAAATATTTTTATTGAGGTGAGTGGACCTAGAGACTGTCATACATAGTGAAGTAAGTCAGAAAGAGAAAAACAAATACTGCATGCTAACACATATATAAGGAGTCTAAAAAAAAAAAAGTTTCTGAAGAACCTAGGGGCAGGGCAGGAATAAAGACATAGATGTAGAGAATGGACTTGAGGACATGGTGGGAGGGGGAAGGGTTAACTGGGATGAAGGGAGAGAGTGGCATGGACATATATACACTACCAAACGTAAAATAGACAGCTAGTGGGAAGCAGCCACATAGCACAGGGAGATCAGCTCAGTGCTTTGTGTCCACCTAAATGGGTGGGATAGGGAGTGAGGGAGGGAGACGCGAGAGGGAGGAGATGTGGGGATATATGTACGTGCATAGCTGATTCACTTTGTTATACAGCAGAAGCTAACCCACCGTTGTAAAGCAACTATACTCCTATAAAGATGTTAAATAAATAAATAAATAAATATATATATAAAAATATATAAATAAATAAAAATTAATTAAAAAAAATAAAGCTGTGGCACTGAGAAAAGATGCAGTTTTCATTCACCTATAATGAAGAGATATTTGCAAGGTCAAAACTTCCTGTGATTTGTCCAACAGAATTCCTCCTGTGTTCTTTTGGGAAAGTTGATCCAGACTGATACACAGGCTAAAGAAATAGATACAGAATTTCAGTATGGTTTAACTACCCTGAGGTATGCCAACTAAAAATTGGCATTTGCCATCTGTTTCTACAAGGATTAGGTTGCTAGCCACTGCAGCCGCTGACCTTCAACACACACTGAGAGGAGTTCAGGTTGGAGATCAGGAACCGAGGCACTCTGTGTTCTGGGAAAAACTGGCAGCACAGGTCTTCAGACAGTTAGATATTATCAGGAGAAGATTTTATGAGCCTAATTCTTGCATCTCCTCATATCTAGAAAAGCACTAAAATCTTAATGGTGACATCTGCTCCTCGTGCCCAGCAGCAAGTCTCTGCCAAAATGTAGATTTGACTGCATGTACCCCCTCCCGCTTCACTAAAATCATATATAATACTGACCTTCCACCCTACCTCTGGTGCAGTTTCTCAGAGCTACCTGAAATGCTATCTCTTGGGCTACAGTCCTCATTTTGCCCCAGATAAAACTTAACTTACAATTCTCACGTTGTGCATTTTTTTTAGTCGACAGGTAGATGTATAAACAATATGAAATAGTTTTCTCCTTTAAGAAAATCATTTCAACACAAGAAGAAACAAAGAACCCAAGGGCTCCAGTGGATTTACACACTCCTTTTGCCCTTTTTAGTTAATTAAGTGACCTCAATAAAATGGAGGGCATCCATTTTTAAATCTCGGGATTTCTGAACAGTAGATTATAGCTGAAAATCAAAACACAAATGGCCAGCTCTGCTATCAAAGGGAAGGCAAATTCATGGGTGGATTAATTTAGCTTTTTGTTTCATCTATTTCTTTCATTAACTTTTTGTTTTTATACTACTTATTGCTTAATTTTTCAGTTTTAATGAGAAAGAGATATTGAGAGAGATGACATGTTAAACTCTTGGTTGAAATTAAGTTTTTTGATTGTCTCTTTTATGTTTTCTCTCCCAGCTGACTATTAGACTATAAAATCAATTATTTTAGAATTAAAGACATCTGTTATAATTATATATGAAAAGAAGAAGAGATTTTTAAAAATTAAAAGATTAAAAGGTTTTTGTTGTTTTCTCATAAAGTGGAAAAGCAGGTATCCTGCAAGCCACATCTAACAGATGGGTCCATAAACCTGATTTTCAAAGATGCCTGTGTTGCTGAGTCTCAAAGCTGCTAACAGCGTCTCCCAGTTGTGGGATGTTCTAGGTAGTGCCGAGGAAAGAACCTGACTCCTGGTCTACAGAGATGTGGCGCCTGCAAGAAGAAAGTTTGCATAAGTCCAAGGAGGTTAAAGAGGAAGATGAGATTGAAGGACCTGAATAGAGACATAAAGCATGGAAAGTTTTGGCTTATGACAAAGTGGTGCAAAGTGGTTCAGTAAATTATCCACAAAACCAACTTTCTTTATGTGCTTGCTTATAGACTTCACATATATTTTTTAAAGAACTGAGGCAATGAGAATGGGTGTTCTATTATTACTACGTAAGAGGCATTGTCATATTTAACTTTATGTTGCCCTCAGTGTTTTGTAAATAAGCACTCAGTCAATACTTGTTTAGTTTAATTTAGTTATAGATAGAATCTCCCAGTAGCCACAGATCAAAACAGATAAATGATTTTCCTTTCTTTTTTACTTTAGGATAACATTGACATTTTGTAGGGAGGTGGATTTACTTAAATAGTATTTATTTAACCACTCAAATACAAGAATAATAATAAACCTTATTTACTATTACTACTAAGTGTAATTTTTTAAAGTGTCAAATTTTTCTGAATTTTGTTATTTAACTGATTTTGTTATTAGGTTAATTTTGATTGATAGTGATATAATACTATTCATATATTAAGGCAGCTTTAGTTCTAGATAAAATTTTATCAGTCTTAAAAAGATAATGATTTTGATAGCATTATTTGTTTACTCAGAAGCAGAAAAGTGTGCTCCATATTAATCTAGGTTATCTAAGAAAAAAGAAATATCATATGCTAATTTCAATGTCTCCAGCTATTTTTGAAAAAAGATAATTTTATAGTACTGTATCATAAAAGTGAATCTTAGTATATAAATATTTAGCATAATTTTTCTTCTGGGGACCTTAAATCATATTATTGATGCATCATATCATTTTTGAAGATTTTTAAAAATGTTGTATTGTTTAGGGTGATAACAAAATAGTTATTACTATACATGAAACATAAAACACTGCTCTTTCACAAACACCTAAATGTTGTTGGCATGAATCAGTTTTAACTCATATTTCCTCTTTTACTATAACCTAGCCCAATGAACAAAATATTATCAGGTGGCTATCACATAATTAGACAATTTTATTATAATACAGTAGTATCAAGAACTTCATATAAAAGCAAACATAATGCAAAAATTAAAATACCCTGTTAAAAAAATTTTTTGCAAGGCTGTCTCTCACTTATGACAGAATTATTTGCCAGAGGCTTAAGTAATATACATATATTGACTATTCTTGAGAAACCTATTACATTTCATTATTCAGAAAAGTGAGCGTTGACTGGGAAGAATGTTGCATTTGGATTACATTTTGTCCTTGAGCCACGATTTTCCCCACCCCCATCTACAGGAATGTTAACTACTTCATGCACATCATCCTTTTGTTCCTAATAAGTAAAATGCTCTCGATTGAGTTTAAAGTTGATTGATGTCAGCAGAGTGTAAAGATATATAAATATGTAATGTTTTCAGACATAAAAAACTTGACCTTCATTTGTTTTTTCTGTCTTTTGTCTACTTCATTAGAAGAAGTCAATTGACACGTGATATCCTGCCCCCACCTTACCCCCAGGATTGAGGGCAGAATTTCCCCCTCCTGTCTGGGAAGTAGTAAACAGACAGTTTTGTTTCTAACAAAAAGACCTCCCTAACCAGGGAGAAAGAGAGAGACAGAGAGACTGTTTTTAGTGTGTTTTGTTCTGTTTCTTTTCTTTTTTAAAATAAACGGCTAATCTGAAAGTGGAAGGAAAAGAAGATGGGATCCAAAAGATCAGGAACCACTGAGCTAAGAAGCAGACCCAGCACAGGGGGGCTGCCCTAGAGGTTATGTTTCAGTGTCTCAGAGAGGCAGTGCTAGCGTTCAGGAGTGTGGGAACTTCATGTTGCCACATAGTATGTACTCACCAGTTGACTGTTCTCACACCAACAGTAGTAGGAAGGATATTAGATCCACATTACCAGACTTCCTTCTTGCTGCCTTATTTATCTGTGAAAATGATTTCCAGCAATGCATCTCAAGGTTTCCATAAGACCAAAGCATACACCCCCATTCCAAGTATTCATTTCTGCATAAAGTGGCTGTTGTTTGAGCCATGTGTGTAAAATGGAATCCACTTGTGCTACCATGACTGCAATTAATTACATACAGATAAAGTGTCTGACCAAATAGCAGCTACAGTTTCATCTGAATATAACTGCAACCAACTGGGTGGTGACAATCTGTTTCAATCAAATAAACTCTTATGTAGTATGAATGCTGGATGCACACAGATAAGGTGTGTCATTTAAGCTCAGGCCGTATCTCAAACAACTGAGCTCCATTTCTGGCTCTCTACCTGGCTTTCTCTGCACCCCAGTCTTGGATCTGATCTGACCACATGATCCACATTGCTAAGAAGAAGATGATATCCAAATAGTTGGGTCTTCAAAGACAGTTATGGCAAGCTAAGAATTGATCATAATGACATCTCTCTTGTTCTGACACTTCTGCTTCTTTCTTCCCAATTTAAGAGCCCTTGTAAACACATTGGGCCCATCTGGATAATCTAGAACAAACTCCTTATTTTAAGGTTAGCTGATTAGTAACCTTAATTTTATCTGTAACCTTAATTCCTCTTTGCCATGTAATACATTCACAGGGATTAGGGATCAGGATGTTGACATTCTGGAAGACAACATTTCAGATTCATAAGAGAAGTTGTCATTTGTATGGTACACAGATTGAACAACTCTAATCATGCAAAATTCCTGGTAGCTTGAGATAGTAAGACTAATTCTAGACCCAACCATGCTATTGTGGATGTGATTTCTAACAACTGTTACACATGGTGGCTCTAGGATTGGATGAGGTTTGAACTTCAGGGAGACAGTGTACTGGTTTATAGCTGGAGAGAGTGGAGCAGTCAGAGAATAAGACTTTCTCATTATTAAATAAAATATATCCCAGCTACCAATTTCATTTCTGTTATCTTTTTCACTATTTTTTCTTTTGAAGGCTTTCCAGGATTAAAATAGCCCTCCGTTATTTCTAAGACTTAAAAATTATTCTTGCACTAAGCCATTCAAAACACTGAATAACTGGACTTTATTTAAGAGTTCTAACTGTTAAGTCTTAAAAGTGATTCTTGCTGTGGAATGCCCTGAAACAATGAACCACTGAGTTTAAAAGATTTAGTCATGTCTGCTGTGTGCTGATGAAACCGAGCAGGACCCTCTGGGGCTCCCGGGCACAGAAGCCTTTCTGTCCCCCATTTTTTTGTTTGCAGGGAATAGACCCAGTCTCCATGACCTTCCCTGAGTTCCAAAGGGCAGATTTGAACAGTTGCTAATCAAGGTAGTAGCAGCCAAGAATCCACCTGAGGCTACATTAAAAGAACCAGAGAAGCTCACCAAGAAGGTTACCTCAGACTAGATTAGAGGAGTGCAGACCCTGCATACACCCTAATCTGATCAGCAACCCCACCCTTGAACCATTGCTATAAAATTCCTCATCATAATCCTCCCAGGTTGGGTCACATAGTTTTCGAGGTTAGGAGGCCACTGTGTCCACCGTTGCCTGGCAAAGCAATAAATCTATTCTTTTCTACTTCACACAAAACTCATGTCTCTGAGATTCAATTTGGCGCCAGTGCACAGAGGCCGAGCTTTCAGCATCACTGATATATCTGCTCTATTCCATCATCAGTTACAGAATCAAAAAAAAAGAAAAAAAAAAAAAAAGGACACTGTTAACCTTCTAAACTTCTCAGCTGTGAAAAAAGATAATGGTAATTGAAGCACAGAATTTATCCTGTTTTCTGGAACATCTGAGTGTGTTTCAGTTTCCTTGCTGTGAGGCTGTGGGGACACTTTTTACCAGGTTTTTTCCCCAGGTTGTTCACACACACACACATACACACACACACACACCCCTTTCTTCATACATACCTTTCTTTAATACATCAGGCTATAATAATGAAAGTAGATATTCATTACATTTGGTTAATATTCTTCTATTCTTTTAAGATAGCCACAGTTTAGTTTTTCTCAAGGAAAACACAAAGTGACTTCCAGAAATTAATTATTTATTACGTGAACTGTTAATGATATATTCCATATTTTGTAAAGGCTTAAATACAGCAAAGAAGAAATATTTATTTTGTGGGTGTTTAGACAACAGTTTAAAGTTTTTTTCTCCATATAAATATTGTTGTCACGACTATTCCTTATCCTTCACACCCCACAATCTGCCTTTTCTTACATACATGGCATCTCTTTCTTCCTGTCTTCATCAGCAGCTCTAGTGTTTCACTTGAAATTAACACTCACTTAGGCAAAAGATTTTTAAGTGAATCAGAATGCTCTGGGTTCATCTACATTGAAATCTACATTGTTTTCTACCTGTCAGAAAACAGGTCAGTACTGGGACAGAGGGCTTCAACTGTGCAATAAAGGGCAAAATGATTTTTAGTTCAGTCTGCACCCAAGACAGAAGCCTGATTTGTCAATGAGAACAGCACCCTCAGAACTTTCTATAACCACCTACAAGTAGTTTGGTGAGCCTCGCAATATGGTTCTTAAATCACCCTCTGGTCACTGAAAATGATAATATTTGAGTTAAAAGAAGATGTATGAACCTATAATATTCCTCAACTAACCAGAATCCCCTGTGATTGGCAGCTCAGCTGGTTGTGGCTGAACAGGGGCACATAATTGTTTTCATATTGGTTTGCCTTTCTCTTTGGGCTTATTCCATTCCTTTTAGAGGTAAGGCTCAGAATCCAAATGATCTTGATTACTATGTGATTTAAAATTGAGGCAGTTAGAGGATAAAAAGAGACTCAGATTTGAACCAGAGCAGTGGTCCTTCATAGAATGTTGTCCTCTCTCAGAAAATGTTTTTTTAATAGTTGGGGGGTGGGGAGAGAATTTTTGTCATGATAATCAGTAGATGATTCTTCTGGCAGTTTTGTGGACAAGGGTCAGGAATGTTAGGGAATCTACAATGCACAGAGCAGCAAATCATGTATTTTCCTATTTTATAAAAATTATTGTAATCATCATAATAACTTAGCAAGGTAGGAATTATTAAATCCATGTACAGATTGAGAAAGTGAGGCCCAAGGAGGATAAATGACCCTTCCAAAATTCAAACCGAGGTTACTTTGGTCTCCCATCTAATCTAGAACTTCTACTCTGTCATACTGTGTTAGTTTTCAGGCACGGATTCTACTTATTCTTTCTAAAATCACCTTTTCATCTTCATATAGTTTATGTAAGATCTTTCGTGTTCATTTTCATCAGTATAGATGACTATCACTGTCATAATATCCTCCCATCTTTTTGTAACTAATTGTGCCACATACAGATACATCTTTTCTTTTTATATTGGTATTATAAGTCCATAAATAATTGATGCCAAAAAAAACCCCTCTGCTATAAAACAGAAGCTAAGTTAACAAATTCTAGTTTTCCAAATGTAGTACTAATGATTCACCAAATAATAGATATGGAATTGCTAAAATTTTCACATGAATTTCCATCTTCATTTCCTGGAGAACTAAAATTTTATCATTTCGCCTCCTAAATCTTTAGAGAGTGATCATCTGAGCAGAAATATTTTATAATATTTCAAAAATATGTAATCTTACATCAAGGTGGCTAGTGGGAAGCAGCTGCATAGCACAGGGAGACCAGCTCGGTGATTTGTGACCACCTAGAGGGGTGGGATAGGGAGGGTGGGAGGAGACGCAAGAGGGAGGGGATATGGGGATATATGTATACACAGAGCTGATTCACTTCGTTGTACAGCAGAAACTAACACAATATTGTAAAGCAATTATACTCCAATAAAGATGTAAAAAAAATCTGACATCAAGACCATTTTATATCAACAATAGATGCACGCCTCCTTTCAACATTTCTATGCTAAAATATAACAATTTCCACCTTTCCTCTCATAATTCAAAATTCTGGATATTTACCAAAATATGATATAGTTCTGGTAAACATCAAATTTTTCCACATTATAAAATTCAGATTTCTCTAATACATTGATAGATATGATTTAAAATTATTCAATTTTCTTCTTTTTCTGAAAATGATCTGGTATCAGAACTTAACATTTCTTAGCATTTTTTAGGCTGATGTAGTTTGACACAACCACTGAATCACATTAGTACTTTTGTTATGTCGGGGACATACTGTAAACAGGGAAACAAGAGAAACTGAGTAAGTGTCCACAGCTGCAGCCCTCTTTAGCCTTTATCCTCAGTTGCCTTTCCTTCCTCCCTCCCTTTCTCTCATTTATTCTATCTCTCCCTCCCTCCCTCCCTTCCTATCTTCCTTCCTTCCTTCCCTTCTTCCCTCCCTGCCTTCTCTTTTTTTATCGCTATTTGATTAGCAGTTATTAAGGTGGATGTTAAATGATGATGTTAAATGATTTCAGCACTCTGAAATTCATGCCCAGGAAAGAGAAACATTTTTATACCTACCTGTGCACAAGAAAATTTCCAGTTGATTTTCTTCTTTGGTTCTTTTTCTCCAGTCTTATGACAATTTTATTGCTCTACCTGTGACAAGCCAGTGTCATTTCCGCCGGCAGCACTGTAAGTGGCATTTATGCTTGCTCATGAATGTTCACAGTGTCCTTCATGCCTAGAACATCTTATCTTCTCCTAAATTTTCTTTGTGTATTAAACAACTCCCAAATCTATACCACCTGCATCTGATACCGTTTGATAATTTGTTTCTGAATTTACTTACTTGTATTTTGTTCTATCTTATGCAGTTTGATAGTTGAAATAATGTTTCTTTTATTTCTGATATGAACATGAACCATAAAACCTAAATTCTGGCTAGTGGGGAATGCCAAAGAACAATAGGTCTGTGCTTAATAATTCCATCCCCATACTGAGATTCACTCATCCTTGGTTTTATTTCTACCTTTGTGATTGACTTTTATTAAGACTTTAAACAATCCAAAACAAAACAAAACTTTGTTAAAAGCTCATTTGCTCCTTTTAAATGTAGAAATAATAAATACTCAACAAGGAATCTACTTCATTGCAGTTTACTGTAATATACAGTCTTTCATGCATTGCATGAGTTTTCAAACATGACTAGATTTCTTCTCACAGAGCCCTATTTAATTTCTTAGCGTGAAAACACTGAAAGTTCCATTTAAATATCTTCAATAAGACTAGAGAGCACATTCCTAGTGTAGGTAAGAATATATTTTCTTCCTCCTCACACGTGCATGTTGCTGTGATGCATCTATAAACAAAGCCAAGTTCCTATTATGAGAAGATGTGGAGGAGGAGAACAGACAGGAGAAGAGGGGTCTAATAACCTACTTGTTCCTCATTCTTCCCTCCCATTGCCTAACACATGAAAAATGGTACCCAGCATTTACCAATTGATTACAATGTGCATCATGTACATTGTATACATGTATCAAAGTATGTACTTTGCAGTATATATCATGGTAAGCCTTTTTATATACACTAACCATTTATTCTTCACAAAAAAATCTAAGAAGCTAGTATTTTGTCTGAACTTTATGATTAATGCACTAGGTATAAGAGGTCTCGCAGATTGCTTGCCCAAGGTCTACTAGATTGTAAATATCTGACTTTAAATAGAAACTCAGGTTGATTTGATCCCCAAGCCTGTGTTTTAAAGAGGCTATACTGCTTCAACTTCATAAAACCACGTCTGCATATTTAGTGCTTAGCTACTGTCTTCCAAGTACTAGGAAATATCCTCTCCAGAGCCAAGTAGAATTAGGGAATCCCTAAATGAAATATTCAATGACTCACATTAGGCCACTCTTTCCGCTAGTCATAGTTCCAATTCCAGGATTATTTTCCTGTTCCTTGTAACCCAGAACTCAAAAATCATGCATATAATTTTCATAATCTGAATTTGGAGCTAGTTTCTAGAAAAAAGCCCTTTTTCTGGCGCTTTCCAGAACTCAGATATACTGCAGTTTCATTCCTAACCTTTAGTTCCCAGGTCTGGGCTTTCTGTACAGTGCCACATCCTTCTGATTCCAGTAAACCGTCTTTCCGGATCACTGCCTAATCCTGGCTCTCTGACTCCCATGAGTCCTCTTGCTTGCTGAGATTTCTTCTTCTATGTATACTTGGGTCCTCTTAGACTTCACTTCAACAACCAAAAGGATCTTTCAAATCTTTGAATGGCTAGCCCTTCTGATTGGTTCTCTTTCTAATACTTGCTTAAGTTTCACAAAGATTTCTTCTATTATATTCCAAGAAGTATGAGGTGTTGAGGATATAATAGGAAATAAGAAAACAAACAGCTATTCCCTTATGGAAAGAATAGTCTAGTGAGGGAGCAAAACAGAAACAAAGACTATAAGAAAGTAACCTTATAAGAAGTTAATACAAGTGCTATTAAAGGAACAAATGGGTGCTCTGATAGGGGAAAGTGTTGGTTAGGTGAGTACTGATTTAATAGCGTAGTTAGGAAAGGACTTTCTGGGGAAGTAGAGTTTAAATTGGAGCACGCAAATGTATATGACATGTGTAAGTAGTGAAGGGAACGATATTGCAAAGAGAAGAATCTGTATGCACAAGGATATGTGGGTAGAAAAGAACTCAGCATGTTCAAGGAACTGAAAGGAAATTGGTTTGGTGCGTGATGAGTCAAATTAGATGAGGTTAGAAAGGTAGATGGAAACCATGGTTTTAAAAAAAGTCATACTATATTTGTTTTAAGCAGGATATTGATAAAAGCTGCTTTCCATTTTAAGAAGGCTTTTCTAGCTGCTTCATTAAAAATTGATTTAAAATGACAAATGCAGTCATGAAGAGACCATTAGAAAGCTGTTCCAGTTTTATAGACAATGAAAGTTGGTGGCTTGGGCTTGGGTGGCAACACTGAAGATGGAGCCAAGTGAAGTACCCCATATATGTCTGTATGATAAAAATTTACAAGGTTCAGCTAGGGTGAGGTAGGAAGAGAAAGGGTAATAAATGCCAAGATTTCTTATTTGAGTAACCAGGTGTGTAGAAATGTCCAGAAATGTCTTTTAATTAAATGGGAAGAACTAAGGGAATTAGGATGGACTTGGGAAGTAAAATCAATAGTTTGGATTTAGACATGCTCAGTTTGAGATGTCTGTGAAATGTCCAAGTGGAAATGTCAATTATCAATTTCATATATGAGTCTGTAGTTCAGAGGAGATGTCTAAGCTGCAGATGGAAATTAGAGAAATCTGGCATATTTCATAGGGATGAATGACAATTTAGGAAGAGAGTGTAGAAAGGAAAGGAAATAAAACTTAGGACAGACTTCTGACTAATTCCAACATTCAAGGTAGAGGAGAAACTAGTAATGAAGATTCAGAATTGGCCAGAGATGTAAAATAAAATCCAAGACGGTGTCTCTGAAGTCAGACATGAGTAGAAGGATGAGATCTATAGCACTGAACACTTCTAAGAGGTGGAGTAAAATGATAATGTTGTTGATTTCCAATTCTGACAGCTTCATTATGCCAATATTCTTTGCATCAGTACTTAATTTTGAAAAATCTCAAAATAAGTAAATAATCCTAACAGTGCCCAGATATCAGAAGAAATCTTTCTGGTGCAGAGGGAGTAACTGAGTTAAATAAGTAATTATCAAGCACAGCCATTTACTCTGGGAAGGGCTCCTAAAATTTGAAAGCAATATATTTTCAAATTCTTTTGTTGAGATGCTTCCTATATTGTTTTCATTAATAATTAACTACTAATCAAAGCAGGGTCATGTTACAAATAGTTGTTTTGTCTTAAAATAATGTTTCTACTATATCAATTCTTACAACCTATCTAGATCTCGTAGTTTTATTGAATTTTGGCATATTGATGATTATCCTTTAACTGTAGATATGGTCCTTTTTGACTCTTTGTTTTTTCTTTTATGTTTCACAACCAATCAGGAATAATTATGCAAAAGATTTGAGATTGTCATATTATCTTAGTTTTTACTTGGATTTGCAGCTTGCTTGTTTATTGGGCTAGAATTTCTCCCAGCTGTAAGATCTACTTCTTGTTTTGGTGATATTTACCATTAAGTCTGTTAGTTGATACGGTGTATGATATTTAAGTAGGAAGAGATCCATAGATATCAGATAATCACATGAAACCAACATGATCTTGAAAGCCATATTAAAATGTAAAAGGATAAAAAGCTCTTTCAACTAATATCTTTCTTTTCAAGTTATGCTCTACAAAATAAATAAAACTTCGGTGAATAAGGGTTGAAGAATATTCTCATCTACAGTACAGGTTAGACTTTAAAGTACACTACTAGTTCTATTCATGTATTCAGTGTTCTTTCCATCCATGAAGTCCACAAAGGTGGGTGCCATATCTGTTACTCTTAACAATGGCACCATGCCTGTTACACAGAAATCTCTCAGTAGATATTTGGTAATGAGTGAGTTTAAGATGGTTAAACGCAAGAGTTGGTCCCCAAATTCCAATATTCCAATTACAACTTAACTTTATACTACTTACATTTGAGCCCTATGAAACTAGTTGTATTATGCCATACTTAGAATAGAGGAATTCTTCCCAGTAATAAGCATGTGTATTTATACACAAAAAGAAAGAGAGACAGAGAGAGGAAGGAAGGAAGGAAGGAAGGAAGGAAGGAAGGAAGGAAGGAAGGAAGGAGGGAGGGAGGGAGGGAGGGAGGGAAGAAGGAAGGAAAAGAAAAAAATTCTCAGAACTTACTTCTCTTCCTCTATTTGCCCAGATGATCAGTGATTGGGGTTCAAAAAATTTTTTCCTACATACTCAATGGCTAACACTAAACTCCAGCAAGATTGCAAAGAAACTGGGTCACTTACACATTACTGGTGGGAATGTAAAATAGTACAGCCACTCTGGAAAATAGTTCGACTGTTTCTTATAAAACTAGCCATGCAAATACTATACGATGCAGCAATTTCACTCTTGAGCATTTACACCAGAAAAAATAGATACTTATGTTCACACAAAGACCTGTACAAAAATATTCACAGCAGCTGTATTCATAATAGCCAAAATCTATAAATGACCAGATGTTCTTCAATAGGCAAATGTTTAAACAATGTTATATCCACACCATGGAATACTACTCAGCAATAAAAAGGAATGAACTATTAAAACACTCAACAACTTGGATGACTTATCAGGGAATTATGCTCTGTGGAAAAAGACAATCCTAAAAGGTAATATACTGTGCAATTTAAATATTTAATTTAAAATGCAAAATAAATGTGATCTTCTCTCACTATCTTTATACACTGGGTAGGGCATTTAAAAACCAAGACATAATTCTGAATTTTAAAAATCTAATAAAGGTTTATAAGACTCTCACGACATTGTTCTTATTTTTCTCATTTTGATTAGCCAAACACTAATCCATGTACACGCCTTTAGATAGTGCTGATTTGGAATAATACATTACCTAGAAATTCCAAAATTCAACAAGCAATTTTCCTAAGTGTAAAACACTGAGTATATAAGGTACCAAAATGATCATAATCTTAGCTGTATCTATTCACTATGTACAGGGACTGCTCCCAAAATCTATTCTCTCTTCCTCCTTCTCAACCTCCCCTCACTCCCACCTTCTTCTTTCTTCTTTTGTACCTCCTTTTCCATAGAGTTTGGGACTGCGCAGAAGACCTCCTGCTCAGTTATGTGTCATATAACTAAGTTCTGAATATCCATTGGGATAGCAATTATAAATAATACATATAGTATATATTATTATATATAATAATAGTAATAACAACAACAGAAAATAACAAGTGCTGGCAAGGATGTGGACATTTGGAACCCTTGAGCATTGTTGGCAAGAATGTGAAATGGGGCTTCCCTGGTGGCGCAGTGGTTGAGAGTCTGCCTGCCAGTGCAGGGCGCACGGGTTCGAGCCCTGGTCTGGGAAGATCCCACATGCCGCGGAGCAACTAGGCCCGTGAGCCACAACTACCGAGCCTGCGCGTCTGGAGCCTGTGCTCCGCAACAAGAGAGGCCACGACAGTCAGAGGCCCGGGCACCGCGATGAAGAGTGGCCCCCGCTCACCACAACTAGAGAAAGCCCTCGCACAGAAACAAAGACCCAACACAGCCAAAAATAAATTAATTAAATAAAAAAAAAAAAAGAATGTTAAATGGTGAAGCCGTTGTGGATAATAACGATACGGTGGTTCCTCAAAATATTAAACATAGAATTATCATACGATTCAACAATTCTATTTCTGGGTCCATTCCCCAAAGAATTGAAAGCAGGGACTCAACTAGGTATTTCCACAGCCATGTTCACAGCAGAATTATTCTCAAGAGCCAAAAGGTAAAAGCAACCCAAGTATTTTTGGCCAATGAAAGAAAAATTAAATGTGATATATATATATACACATATATATATATATATATATATACACACACATATAATATTGAATATTATTCAGCCTTAAAAAGGAAGGAAATTCTGATAAATGCTACAAAATGGATGAAACTTGAGGACATTACTCTAAGTGGAATAAGCTAATTGCAAAAGGGCAAATATTGTATGATTCTGCTTATATGAAGTCTTATAATAGTCAAATTCATAGAGATAGAAGGTAGAATGGTGGTTGCCAGGGGCTGGGGAGAGGGAGGAATATGGGGTTATTATTTAATGGGTATGGAGTTTCAGTTAGAGAAGATAAGAAAGTTCTGGAGATTGATGGTTGCAATGGTTTCACAACAATGTGAATGTACTTCATGTCACAGAACTGTACATTTTAAAGTGACTAAAATGGTAATTTTTACATACACTTAATCACAATTTAAAACATAAATCATATTTCCTTTATCTGAATTCAACTGACTGATGTGAGAAACTAAAGGCTGAAAGACACAAATAAGGACTGAGGAAAACAAAGACAAGAGGATGGAAGAGAATGAGAATGTGGGTTTTCTGTATTTATGGGAACAACATAGATGTTGTTTCCAATTTTGTTTTTAATCTGTTATTAGGTTTGAAAGAATAATAAATACTGAATGAATAGTTTTCAGAGTAAATCTGGCAGAAAAAGTAAAATAATTGTGTGTGAAACCTTCTGAATAATGGTGCAATTGCTATCAACTGGCATAAGGAGAACCCACATGAAGTAGATGTCCTTAATTAAATATAAAAGGTATTTGCTAACTTTCAGTCATTCGTACTATATCATTAGGTACTACTGAGACCTGAAGAATAATGACCCCTCATTTTCAGTAATTTTGTAATCACCATGTAGAATATTATTCAAGTTTCAATTTCATCATCTGTGTCAACAAATTTAGGGTAGACTATGCCACAACGCAACTGAAACCTATACTTATATGTAGTATTTTTTCCAAATTTGAACATATAACAGATGTTGTCAGAAAAACAGGAGAAACTATTCTAACATGTTTGTTATACTTTGTTTTCCCCTGGTCCTTATATCTGAAAGTTTGGGCATCTCTAATGACTTTTAACACTTCATTTTTGCTTTTATTTTTGTTTGTGGATGCAAGGAAATAGAATTGATGTGAAGAGAAGTCTTATTGGGTAAGATTTCAACTGTTTTGATATTCAACTTTAGAAAAAAATCAATTTTTTCCTTTGGATTATCTCCTAAAACTTTTAGAAAACTGTTTATTTTTTATTTTTTTTATTGAAGTATAGTTGTTTTACAATGTTGTGCCGATCTCTTCTGTACAGCAAAAGACATATATACATTCTTTTTTTATATCTTTTTCTATTATGGTTTATCCCAGGAGATTGGATATAGTTCTCTGTGCTATACAGTAGGACCTTGTTGTTTATCCATTCTAAATGTAATAGTTTGCATCTACCAACCCCAAACTCCCAGTCCATCCCTCTTCCTCCCCTGATCCCCTTTGGCAACCACAAGTCTGATGTCACTGTCTGTGAGTCTGTTTCTGTTTTGTAGATAGGTTCATTTGTGCCATATTTTAGATTCCACATGTAAGTGATTTCATATGGTATTTGTCTTTCTCTTTTTGACTTACTTCACTTAGTATGATAATCTTCAGGTCCCTCCATATTGCTGCAAATGGCATTATTTTGTTCTTTTTTATGGCTGAGTAGTAGTCCATTGTGTGTGTGTGTGTCTGTGTATATATATATATATATCCACACACCGCATCTTTATCCATTCATCTTTCAATGGACATTTAGGTTGTTTCCATGTTTTGGCTATTGTGAATAGTGCTGCTATGAATATAGGGAGTGCATGTATCTTTTTGAATTACAGTTTGTCCTGGTATATGCCCAGGAGTGGAACTGCTGGATCATATGTTAGTTCTATTTTTAGTTTTCTGAGGAACCTCCATACTGTTTTCCATAGTGGCTGCACAAACTTACATTCCCACCAACAGTGTAGGAGGGTTCCCTTTTCTCCACACCCTCTCCAGCATTTGTTATTTGCAGACATCTTAATGATGGCTATTCTTTCTGGTGTGAAGTGATACTTCATTGTAGTTTTGATTTGCATTTCTCTAATAATTAGTGACATTGAGCATCTTTTCATGTGCCTACTGGCCATCTGTATGTCTTCTTTGGAGAAATGTTTATTACGGTCTTCTGCCCATTTTTCGATTGGGTTGTCTTTTGTTTGTTGTTGAGTTTGAGCTGTTTGTATATTTTGGAGATTAAGCTCTTGTTGGTTGCATCATTTGCAAATATTTTCTCCCATTCTGTAGGTTGTCTTTTTTTTTTTTTTTTATGGTTTCCTTTGCTGTGCAAAGGCTTGTAAATTTGATTAGGTCCCATTTGTTTATTTTTGTTTTTATTTCTATTGCCTTGGGAGACTGACCTAAGAAAACATTGGTACAATTTATGTCAGAGAATGTTTTGTCTATGCTCTCTTCTATGAGTATTACGGTGTCATGTCTTATGTTTAAGT
Organism: Eschrichtius robustus; assembly: GCF_028021215.1. Taxonomy (NCBI): domain Eukaryota; kingdom Metazoa; phylum Chordata; class Mammalia; order Artiodactyla; family Eschrichtiidae; genus Eschrichtius; species Eschrichtius robustus. Next base: position 17,455,197 of record NC_090827.1, on the reverse strand, counting down.
TTCTAAGCCATTTTGAGTTTATTTTTGTGCATGGTCTGAGGGTGTGTTCTAACTTCATTGATTTACATGTAGCTGTACAACTTTCCCAGCACCACTTGCTGAAGAGACTTTTCCATTTTATATTCTTGCTTACTTTGTCTAAGACTAATTGACCGTAGGTGTGTGGGTTTATTTCTGGGCTCTCTATTCTGTACCATTGATCTGTATGTCTGTTTTTGTACCAGTACCACACTCTCTTGATTACTGTAGCTTTGTAGTAGCATCTGAAGTCTGGGAGAGTTATGCCTCCTGTTTTGTTTGTTTTCCTCAGGATTGCTTTGGCAATTCTGGGTCTTTTATGTTTCCATATAACTTTTTGGATAGAAAATTGCTTAAAGCAGTTATCTTTTACTACGAAGGACATTTTAAAAGTAAAATTTAATTTTTCTATTTATTTCCTCCTTTTTACATCTCAGAAAACACATGTTGAAAAAGGAAATTTTATTGAAAACAAAAGTACTTTTCAATTAAATTGAGATATTTGCCAAGTATGAATCACCTACTTTATTTAATATTAAAGGTTCAGAACAATAATCTAATCATCTTCAGAATACTTAACTCTTATTTTCTTAGTTTGGCCCTGTGTCACAGTAAGTGTCCTGATATTAGAGTATTACATATTTTGCTCTTTAAAAGACTGTTTTAAAGGAAAATTCAAATATTTATGAAAGGTTACAGACAATAAATAGCAAATGTAAGCTCAGTTTAGAACATTCATTCTTTTCCTGCACAGAGTAATAGACTTAAATCATTTCACATATGGAAATTCACATTTGATGGCCAGTGAGCTGTGAACTTTCCCCATGTATCAAAATTACTGCAACACCTGGAGCAAATTTCTCTGTGATGATGCACTGCGGTTGCACCGTAAAGTGTTCAATAGCTTTCAGAATCTCTCGTTCTTACCCAAATGTGATTTCCACTGATGTAGTACTGCACTGTATTTCAGAAGTTTTTTCAAACTTTGATTTAATATCAACTGATTTAATTTTAAATGTTACTCATAGAAAGTAACATCTGTCCAACTGCATTTATAAATGGATATTTCTTCTGATTCTCTGTTTTTATCTGGAGTACTCCTTTTATCTAGAGTACTGAATGTATTGATTATAAAAACATATTTAGATTTGGTTTATACATATTGTAACAGAAGAGATCTTTAGGCATTTTCATTTTTACCCTAGAGCATTCTGAAACAAAAATAGAGACATGGAAAAAGACATAAAACTTTGAAATGATGCATCATATTTCTATTTAATTAAAACATACATGCACTAAAATGCACACAATGCATAATATGTGCTGGCAGGTACTTTTCTAAGCATTTCACATACCTTAACTTTGTTTGTTGATCCTCAAAATCATCCTATGAGGTAGGTATTATTATTATCCCCATATTAGAGAAGAAGAAACTGAAATAACTTGCTCACAACAATTAAGTAGCAAAGCAAAGATTTGAGTTCAGGAGTCTAGTCTAGATTTGGTATTGCTAACTGTAAATTTGGACATATTGTAACAAATGTCTTCTGGCTTGGAATATTTAAGCCTTAGCCACAGGCTCCTGACTAAAATTTCTCTGCTTTAAAGGCACATCAAAGCAAAGGGACTCCTTTGCTGGGCTCACAAAGATGCATATAATCAGGCTGGCAGGAGTGAGGGTAGCTTCCCCAGATGCTAGAATATTTAAAAAATAAGTGATGCCACAGGAGCTACATTATGATGGGTCTCTCCCTTTGGCTACTGATTAGAATTTGTGTATCTGCCCTTTGAGTGGTAGTAGAGAGGACTGCGCTACTGTGGCAACATACATTTCTAACAGGGGAAATTCCTTCAAAGGGAGGCTACAGAGCTGTACTCCCCAAATACATTTCATGGAAGAGTAGTTGAGTAGGATCTTTTTCATTTAATGTATTTGAATCCCTTAAATGTGTCCAGTAATTATTGTTACTTAAGAAGAAAACTCAGATAAAAATAAGTGAAGTGGTCTGAGTCTTATTTTATAAACACAAATATATAAGAAACACTGTATCTATTTAGAAATCAAAATAAACTCAATTTTGAGTTACCCATCTTGCTAGTTTGGCAGGAAATTCAACATTAGTCATTATCAGAGTCTCTCTACTTCTTGTCTACAATTTCAGATTGCACACAAACACAAGAGGTTTAGAATGCTCCAGCAAAAGAGGTGGGGACTATCGCTCATGATCACAGCAACTGCAGACATCCTCATTGTCTCAGACCATGTGATCCCATATGGCAGGCTACATACACTGTGGCTTTTGTGTCCAGCTTGGGCCACAGGACTTTTTCTCTTCTAAAGTTTAAGGCCCTGGGACCTAGGGTCCTACCATGCAGCCATTACTCTCTGGGTTTTGTCATCTGTCATGGGCGATGTCGTAAAATGAGAATGCATCTGTGTTATACCCAGGACCTGTTGATTTCAGGACTGGTTCCCAGGCTGGGGAAATGTCTCATTTATGATTCTGTTCAAAACTCTCTCTTTCCCCTTTAGGTCACTACCATCCTTTCTTTAATAATCTTAGGCTTTCACAAAGAGAGAAATTGATCACTTCAATAATCATCTGCTTTGGGCCAAGACAAAAGAAATCAGAAAGAGTCTGGCTCCTTGCTTGAATAAGGAGAAGAGGACATTGCAGAAAATTAAAAATGAGATAAAATCTCAATAAATTTATTCTGTCACCAAAATTAAACACATTTCTTTCCTGTAGTACTTCCCAGAATATTTAATCTCTATGTATTACTAAACAAAAGATTTATTATGTAGTATTTTCCAAACATCTTTGTCCATGAAAACTTTGTAGGCTTTTCTCTTCTCTGAAGAGCATCTTTCAAGAACTAGTTTGGAAAATGTTTCTCTTGGAGAATGTCTGGACCTCTAAGATTCTCCACATTTGGGTTTTCTAAACCTCACTGTTTCACACTGCTTCTATTCCCAGAGAGCACAAGAGAAGATAGCTTGTTTTATAATGGCTCAGAAGACTTACCTCTATATTTTTTATATTTAAAAAGGAGATGGAAATGTTCTAAAGAAACTTAATATGTGCTCTTTTTGAAGTTTCTTCACAGGTAATTAATAACATTTTTTCTCTAAACCTGCTTTTTACAGAGGAGGGCTCTGTGTCTTTTCAGGATAAACAAAGCAACAGGTGAGGGGGGGTTGTGTTATTTAATGATTCTGCCATTAATTCTGCCATTAAAGAATGATAAAATTGAGCACAGGCAAGCCTCCTTCTTTTGAATCACTGGATGTGTTGAAAGTTAAGCAACAGGGAATACAGAAACATTTCTCTTTTCCTACAGTTCAAGGAAAATAAAGCTCAGAAAGAAAGAACACAGAAGAAACTTGTCCGTATGTAGCAAACAGAAGTCATCTGTGCATTCTTTGGATTAAGACTTGGTGATATATTGAAATGTTGGATAATTCATTGTCTAAATGCTGCCTCCAATGCTTTGTAATTTGAATTCAGAAGTGCGATTTTATTTCCTTTTTGGTGGCAATATTATTTCATATAAAGAAGAGTTATATGAGGTGCTTATAGTATGACTTTGGTCAATTAGTAAATTTTTGTCAGTTACCTTTAAGAAAAGGAAAGAAAAGAGAAAAATATCACTTGCCTAGTGAACTTTTGGTCACTGCATAACTATCTATTGGGTATAAAAAGGACCTTTACTAGCCCATGGAATATAATATTGGTCAGACAGATAAGATCTTGCCTTCATGTATCTCACAGGCTTATTTAAGGCAGATCGACTTTGTAAAATGTGGAATAAATGATTCTAGAGTATAAAATGGTATGAAAATAAAAAGTATAAGGTAGGCAAAAATGGGTTCTGGAAGAAAGCTAAACCAAGATTTAGCATGAAAAGGGGAAGTCAAGGACAGGGAGAACACCCCATACTAATGTTGGAGGAAAAAGCCAAACCTTACGTGTATGTCACAGATATACAGAGCACACTCATTTCCGTTTCTATTCAATTTGTTCTGGCAAAAGATTAGGTAAATGTAAAAGCTACTGGTCTTATATATTTTGTATTTTTATCCTGTTCCATGAAACGTCTGCCATGCATGCTTATTTTCTCATCAATAAATTAATGAAGGAAAGTATATTTACATCTCTTCCCTTATCCCAGTGCTTTTGTAATGTACATCTTCCTAAATGTTTAAGTAAAATGTCAAATGTACTGATAGATATTACCACCATAAAACAACAAGAACAACAACAATAACAACAAAAACCCAAGTAAAAACAAGCGAACATAGGTAACTTAAAAATGCTCTAAGGTTTTACAAACTTGCAAAAACTTTTTCTTCTGTGTGTAATTTTTTTCTTTTTTTTTCATTTTTTCACAAAATATATAACTCAAATCTTTGTAGACTTCTCTTTATGAGATTGGGACTCACTTGACTTTCTCACCTCACCTTTGGAACCTCTTTCCCCTTCTCCTTCTCAGAATTTAATTAAGAAGGTACAATTTGGGTCTCTAGACTTAAATGTACAATCAGCATTACTATGTGTCTCAGCTTTGCTTCCCAACTCAGCGGCACATGTATAGATTTGCTCCTTCTCCCATTGTCCCAGAGAAGCAGTGTGAAGTCCTTCTTGAGGGCTGTCTCATGCTTCCTCAGGTGACTAACATTAGGGGCATCTTGGTGTCACCACCTTAGAGTGGAAGTCCTGAGAGTCCCAAGGGTGTTTAGAAAATCATCCAGAGGATCTGAGATGCTTGCTCCTAGCAATGTATTGGAGAGAAATAATGTCTCTATCAGTCCCATCCCATCAATATTGAGTCACTGAATTTATTTGTCATATAACAGTCTACAGCATTATTGATGTCAGAATAAAAGGAAAGAAATGTTGTACTGAATTGAATCAACTGGGAAACTTTCCTCATTACCACTGGTAAATCACTCTTCTTAAACTGGCTCTTGTTTATGTCAGAACCTGGTACCTGAGGTGCTAGTGAATGAAAATGCTCAAATCATTAACCTGACATTAAAATAATATGAGTTGTGCTGATACTACTGACTATAGGAACTGACTCACCCAACTAGGAGTCTCAACATATTTTCTTGAATTTCCTCAGATAACAACCTCATAAGATACAGCAAGGTTAACACATCCTCCCTTAACAATTTTCTAATCTTTAGGAAAATATGAAATATAGGGCAGACAGTCTAAACACCAACTTATATTAGTGAATATAATGAGCCTAACACAATATTAATTAGTTTACTGGCACAGCAAGCTGACTATCCTTTAAAGAGTTTCTAATCCAAGCAAGTAATATTTGAAGATATGTAGATACCTTAAATATACTTAGGCTTCCTGACCCTGTGTCTGTCTATTGTCTTTCCTACTGTTCTATGCTTATCCATTGTCCTCATGAAGACATTCATCTTCAGAGGGCCAGCAGTGAATTCCTGGGTTGACGGTCTCAGTTGTTTGTGGATGGACATCATCTGTTTTTAATCTGTGGGCTCACCTTAATTCCATAAGACAAAAAGATAGATGTGTTTTTGTTGTTTTGTTTTTTGCTTTCTTTTCTTACTGCCGTTTCCTCTCTTCATTTCTGGAAATCTCTGCTCCATCTACCAGTTAGCATATCATTTCCAGTCTCTCCTGGTGGCTATTTCACCCAACCAATCCACTGAGTCCTTTCATTTGGTAGGTCCTCTAAGAATCAATGACCATGATGGCTTCTACTTTAAGGTTTGGTTTATTTGTTTGTACTGTTTCAGTTATGCAGTTTCTCTTCTTGGTACAGCTTGTTCTTGATGACTCTTAATGAGATGATGTTTAGTGACAGGACGTTTTCTGTTGGACACCTACACTAATGGTAAAGTTTCTTGGTTTAATAAACCTATTTGCCAGTCCTTGTGGGAAAGCAATAGAAAATTAGTTACATTTGTGAATATTTTGGAATTGCTGTTATTGTTTCTCATTATTTACTAAATAATAAAGAATCCTTGGTTTATGATTGTAGCGATGTTCAAATGTTGCCATGGAAACAAGTTATTTGTTGTTTTGAAATTTTACATTTAGATTTGAACTGTAGAAAATATAAAGCTAAAAACAGAAATTAGATGGTTAAGAATTATTGGTAATAAATATTAGTTAAGTTTATCAGGAATGAAAAGTTACATAGTATTTTCTGTAATGATACTTTAGCAAGATTTTTTGAACTCTTTATTTGTGCATAAGTATTTATATTCTATATTTGAATACATTTTTTGGGTTTAAGAAAATATATAATTAAAAGATTTTAATTATTTCTCAAAAATATTTGAATAAATGATTATTGATAATTAAGTTAAACACTTGTCATTTGTAGACAGTGGAAACGATTGTTTGCCACTGCTATGATATTAAAATTTATGTAAAATTATATACATTGAAAAATAAGCCAAGTTTAAGACAGCAAAATGCTATCACATTTCACTCTCTTTTCTGTTGTATTCTGCACTGTTTAGTTTCCAAGGAAGGAGAACATTTCAATACTACCTGCAAATATCCTTTATATCAGTAAAAATGTATTACATTCTTAGAACTGAATTTTATATTCTTCTCTCAGATGAAATCCCATGCTTTGAGAGAGAATTTGGCTTGTGTAAAATGAGGGAAATTTACAATAATCATAGCGATGGACATGGATTTCCTTATAGAGCAAATTAAAACTCTTATTTTTCCATACCACAGTCATAATCATTAAAATCTCTGTTTTGACTGTTGTATAATATATTGAAATGCCAAAAAGATAAAACCCCATATAAACCTGTGATGTAAAGTGCTTACTACCTTAAAGAAAATAATGAAAAAAGTATGTCTTTCTTACTTTAGAGTTTATGACAATTGTAATGTTACTCTGATAATTTTCATAGTAAAACTTCTTCCATTAGGTAGTGGTCTTTGTACCGTTTAATCTAATAAAACAGTGGATTTCAAGTGTTTTTGCTCACGTACCACCTAAAAGAGTTTTCAAAAATGATATACTCCTTCATAGGCTTTCATGTTATCTAAAATTTTACATTTAAATAATTTCTAGGATAAATTTTCCAGAGTGTTATACATTATATCTATGCTTTAAATGTATTTTCATCAAAGTCTTTGAGGTACAAATTTAACACGTTCAAGTTATGGAAAATATCTCGCAATTTTCAGCCTTTGTTATACAAAGCAGCCAAATGGGACTATTCTGTCTGAAAATGGGTGCCTTTATTTCGTTTTAACATTTAATAATTGCAAATATATTTATGACAATTTACAGCTTAGCTAACAGTTATATACATAAGTTTAGCTATGAAGTCCCAACAAACTGGTTACATTTAAATCATTGGATCTGTAGAAGCCAATTTAGACGTCTTCTAGTCCCCTAACTTCACCTTCCTTAAATCATAAAAAAATAAAGTCTGATAGTTTTGATTTCAAGTTAACAATGACTAGATGATGTTATCACATTTGAACACTCAGAAAAGGAAATTTTACTTGTCTGTACAAAGCCTTTCATATGCTACATTGATACTTAAAGCACCATCGCAAGATTTTTAGGTGTGTAAAATGTTCAATTAAAACTTCCAAGGATTTTCTTTTTAAGATTGAAGGCTTAACTTTATTCTAACAACTAGAATCAGAATGAAACTGGTAAGAATTCTGTTTTTTTCCCTTGTCTAACTTTAAAATGGTCCCTTTTATCCTTATCACCGTCTGATCACTTCTTTTAAAGGAGGGTAGTAAATGGGAGAATTCTTCACCAAGCTTTTAGGTTATTTGGTAGTGAGGTTGGAATTTCAAGGGAACAATTCTCCAAAATCCAGTAAATGTAAAGATATCCCATTATTTTCATATATGCAGAGGTGCAAGATTTCAGAAACACAAAACACAACTCAAGTCTCTGAAATAAAATAATATACTTCAGTCTGGTTTTAAAAGAAGGCCTATACATTTTCAAAGTTTTCTTTTCAAGGCAAGTGACACCTTCTTTCCAACTGACACAGCTAGTGCTTGAAACTTAGCCTATTTCCATGGTGTTATACCAGACTCTATAAATGCATTCCCTATGATTACCTAAAATGGAGGGGCACAAAACACACTGAAGAAGGGCTCTGCAAAAATCTGACTAACTTTTAGTTGTTGTACTCTCAGTGTGTTTATGTATGAATATATATATATCTCCATATATATACATATTAACACTAGAGGCAGTTCTTAGAGCAAACTAAATAGAAATAAAATAGTGACTAGGTAGATTATAAACTGAGGTAGTAACCCTGCAAGCACTTCGATGAAAAATTTGTCCCCACTCTGAAACATGTTCAAAATTAAGAGGTCATCTATTCTATTCGTGTTTTCCATTACCTGTGATAGGAGGCACATGAAGTAAAAATAGACCATTAAGGAGTCAGTTAACATTCCCCCACCTAACAAATGCACACTATGTAGACCTAGCTAAATATAACAAACACAATCAGTCATTGCAAAAACTTCAATTCAATAGTAAACTTTGGTCAAGGTAAATCTGGAAAATCCCATTCTTCTTAGTTTTTTTTTCTTTTTTGCTTGTAGTTTGCTTTGGAAAATAAATATTGTCACCTTTGTTTATTAAAGATATTGGCTTTTCAAGTGGAAAAAAATAGCAAAAGTAAACTTTGGGCTGAAGATATTAAGACTTTCTATTTGTTAAATCTATAGTTCTCTCCTGAAATTATAGGCCTTGCCATTACTTCTCTCACTATTAAAAAAGGATAACACAATAAACTTGGATATTGACTGAAGTCTATATTTTACATTTCAAACTGGAAAATTAAGAACTGCCCATTTCCAAGTTTACGGTGCCACCCTGACAGGTTTTAAAAGTGATGGTGCTGAGGCATGATATTAATAACACTGGTTTTCTTTGAGAGCATATACAACAAAACCAAATTGCTCTGAGATGTCTCCTATCTTCTTCCTAGGAAAATTCTAAGCTTTTAAATTTCAAAGCAACTATGATGCAATTATTACTTTCTGAAGTCTTTTACAATAATTGCTACCTGTTGAAGACACAAAGAAAACCACTCAAGTAGGAACTACAATAACATATACAGAACCTTCTCCAAAAAAGAGTTTGCACAGAAATTAAGTATATCAGATGTTAAAATTTGGCAGAAATATGCAGCTTTCCCAAAGTAGCAGAAAGTACTGCACATATAGATTTTGTGGCAGTCCTTGGAAATATTCTAGGTAGAGCTTAACCTAGAAATAAAAACCCACAACACATTTTCAACCAGTCATTTTTAGAAAGAAAAAAAAAAAAAGAAAAGAAACAATGACACAAGATAATGTAATTTAAGTTGGTAGTATATACAAGATTATTTTCTTAGCCTTGAAGTAGAAGGGCCAAATTACTGAAATAAAAACATATAGAAAAAACATAACAGCCCATTAATTTCAGAATGTTCAGGGGGAAAAAAGAGCCCAAAGTGTTTAGACAACTACACATAATTTAAATTAGAATGGAAAATGGGCTTTGAACCCTACAAATATTGTTTCCTAAGAAAATAAGTTTCCAAAGTGCAAAATTACACCTTAAGAGGTCCCCTTTACACTTCAGCAAGCAAACATTCAAAAACAGTTTCAACTAAACAAAAAAGGGAGGATTAGAAATCACACCATCTCATCCTTCATTTTCAGTGGGTGCCTTTATTTTAAAATCTGGATTCATGTGTTAGTGTGACTGAGAAAACGTGTTTTCTGAGAAGTCATGTGTTAGCATGACTGAGAAAACAACCTTTTCTCTAGAATGCTAACTCTAAAATAGATAGGGAGATTGTTTATGTATATAAATAGACTGTTGTTCTAAGTTTGTGGCATATATGAAATTTGGTGCTCACTCTTTCCAATTTTTTAGAAGCTCTATTTGCTGTGCTCTCACAGAATACATCTCGGTGGCACTGTATTCTTTTTTTTTTTTTTTTTTTTCTTTTCCTACATCTTTATTGGAGTATAATTCCTTTACAATGTGTTAGTTTCTGCTGTATAACAAAATGAATCAGCTATACGTATACATATATACCCATATCCCCCCCCCTTGCACCTCCCTCCCACCCTCCCCATCCCACCCCTCTAGGTGGTCACAAAGCACCGAGCTGATCTCCCTGTGCTATGTAGCTGCTTCCCACTAGCTATCTATTTTACATTTGGTAGTGTATATATGCCAATGCTACTCTCTCACTTCGTCCCAGATTACCCTTCCCCCTCCCCCCATGTCCTCAAGTCTATTCTCTATGTCTGTTCTTTATTCCTGTCCTGTCCCTAGGTTCATCAGAACCATTATTTTTAGATTCCACGTATACGGGTTAGCATACGGTATTTGTTTTTCTCTTTCTGACTTACTTCACTCTGTATGACAGACTCTAGGTCCATCCACCTCACTATAAATAACTCAATTTTGTTTCTTTTTATGGCTGAGTAATATTCCATTGTATATATGTGCCACATCTTCTTTATCCATTCATCTGTAGTTAGAGACTTAGGTTGCTTCCATGTCCTAGCTATTGCAAATAGTGCTGCAATGAACATTGTGGTACATGACTCTTTTTCAATTATGGTTTTCTCAGGGTATATGCCCAAGAGTGGGATTTCTGGGTCGTACGGTAGTTCTATTTTTAGTTTTTTAAGGAACCTCCATACTGTTCTCCATAGTGGCTGTATCAATTTACATTCCCACCAACAGTGCAAGAGGGTTCCCTTTTCTCCACACCCTCTCCAGCATTTACTGTTTGTAGATATTTTGATGATGGCCATTCTGACCCGTGTGAGGTGATACCTCACTGTGGTTTTGATATGCATTTGTCTAATGATTAGTGATGTTGAGCATCCTTTCGTGTGTTTGCTGGCAATCTGTATATCTTCTTTGGAGAAATGTCTATTTAGGTTTCTGCCCATTTTTGGATTGGGTTGTTTGTTTTTTTGATAGTGAGCTGCATGAGCTGCTTGTGTATTTTGGAAATTAATCCTTTGTCAGTTGCTTCATTTGCAAATATTTTCTCCCATTCTGAGGGTTGTCTTTTCGTCTTGTTTATGGTTTCCTTTGCTGTGCAAAAGCTTTTAGTTTCATTAGGTCCCATTTGTTTCTTTTTATTTTTATTTCCATTACTCTGGGAGATGGGTCAAAAAGGATCTTGCTGTGATTTGTCATGGAGTGTTCTGCCCATGTTTTCCTCTTAGAGTTTTATAGTGCCTGGCCTTACATTTAGGTCTTTAATCCATTTGGAGTTTATTTTTGTGTATGGTGTTAGGGAGTGTTCTAATTTCATTCTTTTACACGTAGCTGTCCAGTTTTCTCAGCACCACTTATTGAAGAGGCTGTCTTTTCTCCATTGTATATTCTTGGTTCCTTTGTCAAAGATAAGATGACCATATATGCATGGGTTTATCTCTGGGCTTTCTATCCTGTTCCATTGATCTATAGTTCTGTCTTTGTGTCAGTACCATACTGTCTTGAATACTGTAGCTTTGTAGTATAGTCTGAAGTCAGGGAGCCTGATTCCTCCAGCTCCCTTTTTCTTTTTCAAGATTCCTTTGGCTATTCGGGGTCTTTTGTGTTTCCATACAAATTGTAAAAATTTTTTTCTAGTTCTGTGAAAAATGGGTGGCCCTGTATTCTTAAAATACCACTTGTTTTGTTCGCTAGATCCAGTTGGGAAGAACTTTCTGCCTGCATTGTAGAAAATAAATGAGAGTGAAGATGAGACTGGAATGAGCAAAACAGTCAGATGGTTGCTGCAGTGATGATACAGGTGAAAGATGTGATGCTCTGGACTTGAACAGAGCAGTAAAGATTTAAAGAAATGAACATATCTAGAGATATACACAAAGGATTATCAACAGAATATACTGATTGATTGGATGAGTCAGTTTTAACACCCAGGGCCCTGGCTTGGGAAACCAAATTGTTGATGGTGCCATTTACCAAATCAGGAAGCAAGTGATGCATCTGGCCCAGCCAGCAGGAAGAAGAGATGATGAGTTCAGTATGGGAAATAGTCTTGAGGTCCTCTCTGACATCCAAGTGGAGATCAAAGTAGATTATTAATCATACAGGTCTGAGACTCAAATATATCTCAGAGGAGAGGGGTGAATATTTCCTGTCCTTCAGTCAAGCAGTTTCAGAAATCTGCTATTCATAATCTTTTCTTGATTAATTATAAAGATGGTGACACTGGTCCTCAAGACATACTTTCTATGATTTCTCCTCTACCTGCTACTCCACATATTAAACATCACTATTATACATCAAAGTAAAATTATTTCATTTAGTGTCTCATCCTTCTTTAATAAACATTTTGGTAAAAATATACTGAGGAAATTATACAACCATGCAGATATCATTCAATGATTTTCCACATCCTAAATACATCTACATAACCACCACCCAGAGCAAGAAATAGAATACACCCAACAGTGCAAAAGTCCTATCATGTTCCCTGTCAATCACTTCCTTGTCAACAAAAGTAGCCACTATCTTGACTGTTAACTTTATAAATGTGCCTGTTTCCTTGTTGCTGTTGTTGTTTTTTATTTTCTTTTAACTTGATATTGCAGGGCCTTGCTTGGAACCTCAAAGTAGGTATGAATATTATTTTCACCTAAAGAGATTTGAAATTCAACAGATGCAGAAAGAAGCCTTCTTGGAGCTTCCCTTATCTGACTAAAAGCGACAACTTCTGAGAAATGAAGCTACCATAAATCCCCTCTCTTGGGAAATTTCATTGCGATGAAGAAGACGGAATGGCACTCACACCTGCATAAACAAATAGCACAAACTTTCTTATCTCCCATTAGTTGGCCTGGAAACTCATTTGTCTTTCCTAAAGAAATCTATTTCTTCTTCCCATAGAAGACTTTTCTGCCCTCCTCCCTTTCCTCTACTAAGTTAGGTATATAAACCTCTCTCTTCAACTATTCAGCAAACTAGCTACTTCTTTTGTTAGTTCCTGTATGCATATGAATAAATATTTCCTCTGTTGATCTGTACTTTGTCAGTTTAATTCCCAGGCCCCTAAGAACTGAACCTAAGAGGAAAAGTTTTTCCTCCCTAACAATACCAATGGAAATACATATTATGCTCTTTTTTGTGTCTGAAAATTTTGCTCAAAATTATATTTGTATGATTATTTTCATTGCTGAATAACATTTCCTTGTATGAAATTACAATTTATTCACTCTAGTATTGAAACAATTTTGGGTTCTTTCACTTATTCATTAATGTATCAATAAGTATGACATACATTTATTGAGTATCACTTTAACATTAGATACTGTACTAATTAAAGATAAAAATATTGATAGGACACAATTTATGCCCTCAAGGGACTTACAGTCCAATAGCAGTAATAAAAGATGAACAAATGTAACCAACTGCAATATGGTTGGACTTGATCATTTAGCTCTCTTATACTATGGTTGAGTGAAATGATAGTTGAGATGCGTAAATCCTATAATATGTTCAACAATGAAGATATAGTTATTTGCATTTTTTGCAGTAATAATATAATTTTAATGTATACTTTGGTGTAGAACAGTATCTTAAAACAAAACAATGTTCTTACTAAAGAAACTAAATAAAAAATGAAGACATATAATTGAAATTGGCTGTGGTGCTCATTATTTTTTAACTTCATCTTAACAAATTGCAGTGTTTTCCCAGTTGACGTAGAAGGTACAGCTGTAACAATATACAAACATACTTGTATATATTTCAAAATTTAAAATAATGTTAGGTATTTTAGCACTGATGTTCACCCTCAAAAGTGTCCTGGTTTTGATGATATAAATGATATGAACACATTAGGCAAGGAAAATAAGCAATAGCAAACAAACCAAGATACTGAAAAGTGAAATTTGTGGTTTTCATGATGTTCCACTAAAAAGTTATGTACCATTATTTTATGGTATTTACTTCTAGTCATTCTCAATTTGTTTCAGATTTCAATGGGTGACTTTGGGGTGAAAGATGCCATCTCCTATAATGTCTAATACATCCAACTACCCCACACACTGAAACAACAATTTTAAATGGGAAACATTAAATCAGCTTCCCCTTTGGCACAAAGCTTGAGCCTTTGCTCCTCTACTAGTCCTCATGAATGTATCAGCCTCTCAGAATGAAAGATTGCTCTACTTTACGGTAGACATATATTTTACAACAAGGAATTCCTGACCTGTTATTTTACAAACTATAAAATCAGTAATGCAGTTATGAAGATAAACTCTGGTCAATATATCAAAGATCTGAAGAAAATGAGGGTGACGCTATTAAGATTTGGGCCACAGCCAAGAGAAGAACTGTAACAAACTCCATTTCCATTACATCTTAGTTGTTTTATGCATATATGAAGTATCTCTTAAACTAAAACCTGTAAGCAAAAGAATATTGAGTAAAATTCAGACAAAATTTATCTTCCAGATGGAAATGACCTAGACAAGTGATTTTTGTGAACATTTGCAAGGCTAAAGTAATTTGAAAACTTGTTTACACAATTGTTTTCTGAAGTTGAAGTTGAAGTTGAAGTTGAAGTTGATATCCAAAGTTACTTAATGGTTTTTCACTTGAAGATTGAAGTAGGGAACACAGAGAGACAGCAGAGAGGTAATGAAGATGAATGAAAGAATATAGGTAATAAAGGAAGGTATGTATAACTTATAAGCAGCTAAAATATGTGCCATGGTGTTGAAAACCTCTACTGAAATTCAAGTTGATTTCAATGACTCCTATCCTGTATATAAATCTGTTTTGTGCTGAGAGCTCCTGGCCTCACTATGCAAACCCTTAGCGTAGTTCCACCCACTGGGCATTTTACTGACCACAGCAAAGAACAGTTACACTGTCTCTGAATAATGAGAATATCAGCTTGACACATTTAGACAGATTTTTTAAAGCACCTCTTTAAAAGAAAGCAGCAGCTTGAAGAAAGAGTTATAATGTAATGCAAATAAATTCTAAGTCCCCCAGTTTTCCTATGCATGGGCAGTTAGTTCTAGTATACTTGGAAATTTCTGTATTGGTAGGTAATTTAGCAAAATACCTAAGAATACTGTATTTTATTATGGAAGGATTATAGATTTTCCCCTTCAGTGATTAAACAGTGAATTGTGGCTCTGAGCGATCATAAATTCAAATGTGTTAACAGTTTTAAATCTCTTATAGGTTACTTAGAGGAACTCATTCTTGTGTGTGTGCGTGTGTGTGTGTGTGTGTGTGTGTGTAAAGTAAATGATAATGTAGAGACTGACCAGAATAGGTTTTAAATAGCTTTTATAATATGAAAATGACAGGAATTTTGAGAGAAGATTTAATTAAGATCCTTTTTAGAGGCACATAAGATTGTGAATAGTTCACTCACAATTATGCATGAGGTTACATTTCCTTCTCCTGGCATTGTGGGGTCACCTAGACACTCTCATCCAGCATACCACCAGGTATCCAGGAGGAAGGGATGAAACTCTGCAAAATGCATCCAGTAGACAGAGTATCAGAGAGAAAAAGGGAATCAAATTGACATCAGGGTTCCGTGCAGATGAAATCTGGGCTCAATCTCAGATACTTTAGTATCTTACACTTGAAATGGATGTTAAGAATTAATCTAGTTTTGTCAATTAAAGTCTGATCTTCAGGTAAGCTGTTGTCAGTATTACCAATGTGCACATCAATGGTATCTATTTTATTCTCTCCTAAAAAACACCATTAAAGTAAAAGAAGCTCATCATTAAAAGTAAAGCTAGATATTAACTTGTGATAAAGCAAAGATATCCAACAAATTCCTTGTACTTGTTATAGTACTAAACACTGAAAATCCTAAGCAAAATACTACTGATGGAGAATGTTATGGAAAACATGAAATGACAGCCATATATATGTCCTTTCTTAGTCAAATTTGTTGACAACTCTCTTGATTTTTTCTCCTTCCATATCCTTTCAAACAATTTCTAGTTTGCTCTGTCTCTATTACTTGATTGAAACAGCTCTTGTCCAAGTTACCACTGACAACTTAAATTACAAAATTTAAAGAATGCATATTTATTCTTATATTGTTGATCATTTTCTCTGTCTTTACACATGCTCTTATCCTGGCTTCTGTGATTAGCATTATCCTATATATTCTGTAAATCTGCTCTGCCCCTATAGTGTACTCAAACATTTCAATGGCATTAAATATAAGTTATTTGCTTATGTTTCCCAAATTTACATTTTAAAATCAAACTTACCTCAGCAGTAAGCTCATATATTCAAATATCTTCTTGTCATAGACTACTGAGGTTTCATTCTATAATCTCAAATATAATAGGCCCTTAGAAGAATTTTAACTCTGTTCTTAACTTTATTTTTTTCTCTCTGACACTTTTATCTCCCCTGGGTTTCTCCAAACCAGCAAATGGCACCACCATAATTAATAAAACTTCTCAAGCCATAAACCTGAAACTCATCCTGATTCCTCTATTCTTTACCCTCCATATCTAATCAAACAGTGCCAATTATAGCCCACCAATATATTTTAAGTCCACCCACTTTATCTCCAACTTGACTGCCATCATGGTAAACCAAATCATCATCAATTCTTACCTAATAAAATTACTTTCTAACTGATCTCAGCATGTCTATTTTTAGATTCCTAAACTAATTGTGTGCAAAGCAGACAGCAGGATTAAAACAAAATGAAACAAAACAAAAACTTGAATTAGACCTTGCTTAAAACCTTCTGATGGCATCTTATTGCAGTTAGAAGGAAATAAAAATATCTAGACAGGTCCTATATAATCCTTTCTGATATGAGGCTGCCAACCTCTCCATCTTCCTTCGTAACCCTATACCTTTCACTCTCTACACTCCTGCCCCATTGTTTTTCTCAGTTTTTCAAACACACCAAGTTCTATCTCTGCTCAGGGTCTGTGCACATTTCAGTTTTTGTCTGTTTTGCTTACTATGCTTTTGTTCCTGCTCTTAACATGTTTGCCAATTAATTAATTTTTGCTACTTCATTAAAATTGAATGAAAAAAGGCATTTTTCAGAGAATTACTGACCTATTTAAACGACCCTGAAACTACCAACCTATTTTAAATGATATTGGGCAGATATCTCAAGATGAGAAACAAATTTCTCTAGACTCTGGGCTGGAAAATTTTATGAATATCATTACCCTGAAAAATAGAGATGAATATAACAAACAAAAGGACATCGTGATTCTGTGTTCCTATTCGGTATAAAGATAAATATACACAAAAGAAAAACCGCAAAAGTCACAGTTAACTTTTTGAAAAGGTTGCTGTCTATAAACTGCTTAACATTGATGTATTTTCTTAGGAGAGCAATAAGAAAGGGAAGCAAGCAAATGGGCTTTAATAAACCGTTATATTCATTTGCTATCTTCTTTTTCCTTACCTCTCCTCTAACAGCATGTCTCTTAAACTGGGGACAAAACATAGATAGTAATTTAAATTTCGAAGAAAAAAAAGAGCTATTTTAAAATAGTAGTTACAAAAAGTGACTGCCTGCCAGCTGCACTGATGACCTCTTAGCCCGCAGACTGACTCACACTCAAGTCCACCTGCAATGTTGCTCTAACTGGTCTGCTGCGTGGAAGGAGCCCCTTTTCAGTGTGTGTTTAGTCAGTCACATCTCAACTAGCTTCCATGATGTAGTTCAAGTCCTACCTTTCTAATAAGCCTCTTGCAGACCATTTGAGCCTGTATGTGGACTTATTCTGACATATGCTGCTCTATCTACCAGTATGACCACTTGATCACCTCTTTTATCTTTTTATAAAATAATTTATGGGGGGATTCTTCTTCCTGGTGACATTCTAAGTTCACTGAGGGCAATAATAATGTGCTTTCTGTTTGCTTATTTAATATATTTTCTAGTGCTATCTTGTCCTAAGCATTTGTTTTATAATAAAGAATATGATTCACTCAGCAAATAGTTACTGAGTTCTGCCATGACACTATAACATACTATAGTGCACTGGGAATACAGTGTTAACATATATTAAGTGTTTCATATACGTCAAGTATTGTTCTTTGTGTTTTACATTTGAAAACTCAATTTTCACTGTCAAGTTCTGAATAGACACTATTATTACCCCCACCCGCAACTTATAGATAAAGAAACTGAGACACAGTCACATGAAATAACTTGTTCAAGATCACAGAGGTTGTAAATAATAAGGTCAAGATTTGAATCCATGGAGTCTCATTACAGGTATATGTAATTAACTGCTTAGCTCACTGTACTTACAAGCTTGTGAAGAACACAACAATTGAATGAGCAATTACAAGGTGACATAAATACTGTAACAGGGTATAGACAGGGTATAGAGGAACACAAAGGAAAAGATTTAATGTAGACCTGTGGGCCTAAGGTCTATAGAGTCTGTACATATAAATTATATATAAATTGTGTGTGTGGAGAGAGAGAGGAAGAGAGAGAGAAGCTGTGTGTATGTGTGTGTATATATATATATATACCTTGTATTGAGCATATGCATCACACACACACACACACACACACACACACACACACACACACACACCACACTACACTAGTCCTTAGGCGGTTTTGGTCTTCAATTTGTTTCTATCTTTTGCATACTATCAGTTTTGCATTAAAGCCATTTAAAAATGGATTTACAAAAAAAAATTACTGCCCTGTCATCAGCAAAGTCTTATTGTCTACATTTTCCTACTGAATTCCTGGGAAAAATAATAGGCTTAAATTAGTTTACAGTATAAAACATAAATATTCTCCTAAAATTATATAAACTAATTTCTTCTAAAATGGAGAAAACCATTCGCTTACAGAGTCATATACAAATATATTGCCTGCATTCAAATGTTTCTTTTGAATTAATAACCCTATCTAGAATATTTACTAGGAAAAATATCTGAAAGTTTTACAAGTCATATTAATCTTTTAGCAATGGAATTTCAAAATCTTTGCAAATGTCTTACCAAAGTAGAACTCTTCATATGTAACAATTGCACTTAATTTTTTCAAGTTTGAAAGTTCCTATCTACAGTGCTCCAAAGAGTTTGGCATATTGTCTTCTGTGAGAAGACCCAAAATCTCACTCAACTTCTCTCAGCATTCTTTGAACCCAAGGAATAAATGACTCCATCAAGAAGTGGTTTTCATTGTCCATTCATTGCTTATGTATTAAGCGCTGATAATCTAAAAGTAAGTCTGCCATCAGGGGAGCCAGAGACTAGTGGAGAAAGAGATTCCTTGTTTTTGTTTTAATCCTTTTCAGATGACACATCAGTACAGCCTAAGTCTGAACCTCAATGTCTTCCCAAATGTGCCAGGGAGGAAAAGCCTGATGTAAAGAGAAAATGTGATGTGAAAGATGAGCCACAGATGCACTGATCACATAATGCTCTGAGCAGGGCTGCTGCATTGCACAATTCCAGGAAGCAGTCACATTATCGTCTATGTGTTAATAAATAACGCTCTCTGGAGTTGTGCAGTTTACAGCCTGCTCAACCACACCTGGCAGCCCTGACTAGGGCTTCTCTTAATGCTCCAAGTAACAGTTCCAATGAATTCATTTTAGAGACATGAAAACATCAAACAAACAAGGCTACTCCTCAGCTTCAGAAGCAGCTTTTCAAGATAATGGAGAGAAAGCAAATCATTATAAAATTCAACATTTACATTGCAGACCATCAATGATTAATTTAAGAGACTTTTTTTTTTTTTTTTAAAGTAACCATGCCTACTGGGGGACATGGAGCCAAACTTCTATGAATGACTTCATCCTGCTCTCCAACAAAGCTTTTAATTATGGGTACTTTATAAAGTGCATGATATTAATGAGACATTTGCTCAGCAGGCTGCTTCCCAGGGCTCCTTCTTCTAGTTCCCTTGACTCTGGCAGGACCTGGCAGCCGCTACAGCAAGAGTAAGAGTTCAGATGTTTCAAAACAGAATTCAATGATCTTTTGCCAACATGAAGGAGATAGATATGAGCATAAGGGAAAAAAATACATTGCTCTGCAAAACACTGCTTCATTTCTCAAACACAGAGGGAGGGCAGAGAGGAATAAATTGCATTGGGCTGCTTCTCAGTTTTAAAATAAAGGTTTACAAAGCAGTTTCATTTTTTTTTGTGCAATTCATCATTCCTTTAATATTATTTGGATAGGAAACTGATTTAACTCAATTATCCTTAACTGAATTCAGGGCATTTTAGTCACGCAAACAGGAAAGGAAGAGTGGAGTAGCATGAGAGTTATTAGGGTTGAGACAGAGAAGAAATGTTCCACCCACCCAGCTGCCCACTAGTACCATTACTTTTGCCATCTGTAATTACATTCTATCCACAGTTTTATTCTCTTCACAGAGACACATAATCTGACTTTGGAAGTTATCTTTCTAAAGCCATAACATGCTGGAAAGCCTCACTATTTCACGAGCTTTACTGAAAATTCTGGAACTTTCTTCCCCAACTGTTTCCTCTTAACTATGATTTCAAAGCCTAATTTAGGAACCTAAAAGTTTGGGTTTGGAAGTATTTTTCCGTCTCATCCTCCTTACATTGCACAAGTATGAGTTTGTTACAGGAAATTCTGGCTACAAAAAACATGGAAGGACTAGGAGCCTGGGAAGGCAAGACTACTGCAGGGGCCAAATTTGATATCAATTAACATTACTTGGTAAAATAAATTTCAGCATCTGCCTTGTGCAGTTCCTGACAGCCATCCCCACTACTGTCAGTTTCCCTCTTTTGAATCTTCCCATCTTACTTTCCCTACACATGTCAGGCAATACTTATAATCAAGGCATATCTCAGCTAACCTTCTCCAAGGTATAAGAGCCGCATCTCCTGGCCTCATACTGTGGAGTTATCCTAGGTAATTTATTTATTTATCACATTGGCTAATAAAGCCTCAAATATGTGAAGGACTTATCCAGATATCGCCATAGAATTCTGTGAGGATGGGCATAACTCAGAAGGAACATTCATGTAGAATCTCAGACATATTTTTAAAATTTATTTATTTATATTTGGCTGTGTTGGGTCTTCGTTTCTGTGCGAGGGCTTTCTCTAGTTGTGGCAAGCGGGGGCCACTCTTCATCGCGGTGCGCGGGCCTCTCATTATCGCGGCCTCTCTTGTTGCGGAGCACAGGCTCCAAACGCACAGGCTCAGTAATTGTGGCTCACGGGCCTAGCTGCTCTGCGGCATGTGGGATCTTCCCAGACCAGGGCTCGAACCCGTGTCCCCTGCATTGGCAGGCAGATTCTCAACCACTGCGCCACCAGGGAAGCCCCAGACATATTTTTTAAATACATGGGCTACTAAATAAGGTGAGAGAAAAAATACATGTCAAGTACTTTTCCGTTCACCAAACTAATTCAATTTGTGCCGTTGACAACACTGATGATGGCTTTTCTGGGAAAAGCCTGCTCAGTTTGAGATCGTCTCAATATTGTAAGCATGGTTTTCAGAAATGGACTGCATAAACAATCCTGCCCAGAGATAGAAGCAGAGAGAAAGCAAATGGACTGTGGTTCCATGGAAGGCTCCTCCAAGCAAGCTCTGGTGCTCAGATGTTCCCAGGAAGGGAATACGTGTGCAGAGACTGCTGGGTTGCCTTTCCCTGGTGTTAGCACTCAGAGCCATTGAACATGGACTAATATTCTCCATTGTGCAATATCACACTGTTTTACTCTGACCTGTTTTGATCAGAGACAGGCTAGAGTGTGTGGACCTTTTTATCTACCAGATCTCTGCACTAGGCATGGGTATAGGTAAGTAGAGGAAAATGCCTTGCATGTGAACAGTGGCACACAGTTTACAAAGGGCTTATTACACATGATCATTTGCCCTAATCCTCCAACAAATGTTTTAAGGAAGGATTATTAACTCCATTTTTAAAATGAGGAAACTGAGGCCTGAAGAGGTGAAAAGGTTGGCTCAGAACCATACAACAAATAATGTCAGAGTGGAGGCTCAAATGCAAGGATTACATTTCTAAGTCCAGTGTTTGTTTAACTTATTGCATATCTCTATAGTTACCTGAAACTTAAAATAATTCTCTATCATTGTAAAAGCTTTCTAAAAATTTCCGAGTGACCTAAAAGAAAAGAGAGAATAGATGATACACCAAAAACTATGTTTCCATGTTTTTCTGAGGAGCTCTTTTTTTTATTTGATAGGAACATAGAGAAACTAGAGAAGAGTCATAGAACAAAGGACAATTCCCTGGAATCAAAGAATACAATTAGGCTAATTTGTTTTTAGTGCACCAAAATATATCTTATGAACAAAGTAGCTGCTGAGCCAAAGCTGTATTCATGGTAGTGATACACACAGGCATACACAAATTGTGATGCAGATAACCAAGTCTTTGTGGTCATTGGAGTATGTGGGGCAGTGAAGGTGAAGCTCATTGACAAGTGTGGTTTGGTTTCTTCCCAGATTTCTATACTTTCTGAGTTTCTTATTTTTGACTCTATAGGTAATTTTTAAATTATCTAACTACAGTTCTGAGATGTCTATTAATTATTATTTTGCCTTAAAATAGTCTTAAAAAGATATATTGGATATCTTATATTTTTAAATGGTCATATACAAAACATTCTCCTTCCTTATAACATGTTATTTCTTTGCATAAAAAAGGTATTTCTTTTAATTAATTGATTTTACTCTACTCACATTTTAAATTCCAACGCTCCAATTCTCGTCAACTATCAACTAGGTCAATGACACCTAAATCAGCATCTTCAGTGCTCACTTCCTCTCTGTCCATTTCTTTCTCATACTTCCTGGTCACTGATTTACCTCTGAAACATTTCTCAAGACTGTTCATATTGGCCTGCTTTCCTAAAACCCTTCAACATTTATTACTTGAATAGCAACAATCTCCTACTTGGTGTTCCTATTCCCACCTCTCTTTCTTCCATTATAAAGATAGAACCTACCTTTTGTCAAAATTTAATAAACAAAAACCTCAGTTAAGTAGAGTCAGGGGACCAGAAAGGGGAGCTCTCATGCTCTACCACTTTGTGGAGCCCAATAGGGAGACAAAAGACTTCCTCTTCTTGCTTGGCAAGAGCTCAGCCTATGAGAGACTATCACAGCTCAGCCAGTGAAAAGTCCTGGACTCTTTGTTTACTATAGTTCTCACAACTTCCTTTTCCACTCTACAGAAGACTTCTCCTCATTTTTGCTGGGGGATTGCAAGTGCCTTGCCATGGTTGCAGACCTAAAATTACAGCTCTTTGCTGATCCTGAATAAACCCATTTTTGCTGCAGAAATAATTGGCAGTCTATTTGGTTTATGTAAACACTTTCTAAAATGTAAATATAAGTATGACAATCTTTTACTGAAATGTCTAATACCTGAATAAAGAAGGAATTTAAAATATAAACATATTTATGGGACAGTATTAAATAAAAGAGTACAAATGCTGTATGCAGTGTTAGACTTAACTAGGTAAGTATAATGCAAGCATGTAGGTAGTAACACACAAACTTCTCAGGCATTGTGTATTACTGTGGAGGATGCAAAAAAATATTTTAATGATATCTTTTCTGTTTATTTTTGTATAACTTTAAAATTAAATAGTAAAAATGTATATTCAATAGCTGTGTTACCTAGCATCCTTAGTCTAACTGTATCAAAACAACACAGAAAATTCTTTCAAAGCTGAACTCAATTTAATTTTCCCCAGACACAAATTAAAAAAATAATCGTATCCAGGCATACAATGCTATTCAATCTTTTAAAAATATGCCTTGTTAATTCCTCTTCCTATACTTGGCACATAAATCCCATTTTTCAACGCTTGTGTTTTACTTCTGTCCTAGATCCTACCCAAATTTTCCAGGCAGTGAGGTTCTTTATCATCTATGTTTCTAATGCTCTGTTCAGCCACAAAAAAGAAGGAAATCTTGCCTTTTGCTGTAACATGGATGGGTCTTGAGGGCATTATGTTAAGGAAGTCAGCCAGAGAAAGACAAATGCTGTATGATTTCACGGATATGTGGAGTCTTAAAAAACCAAACTCATAGATACAGAGAACAGATAGGTGTTGTCAGAGGCCAGGATGAGGGTGGGGGAAATGGGTGAAAGGGGTGAAAAGGTACAAACTTCCAGTTATAAGATAAATGAGCCCTGGGAGGTACAAACTTCCAGTTATAAGATAAATCAGCCCTGGGAGTGTAATGTACAGCATGGTGACTGTGTGACATGTACACATGGTGACTGTGTGACATGGTGACATGGTGACATGGTGAGTGTGTTGTGTATTTGAAAGTTGCTAAGAAAGTAAATCTTGAAAGTTCTCACCACAAGAAAAAAAATTTAACTATGTGAGGTAATGGATGTGGACTAAACTTACTGTGGTAAACATTTCGCAATATACACATATATCAAAGTATGTTGTACACTTTGGACTAATACGATGTTAAACATCAATTATTACCTCAGTAAGACAGGGAAAGAAAGTCCTTGACATACTGGGCCCATCACTGGACCTCCTTGAAATGAGGAACCTTAGCTTTTCATATTTGAATCTCTCCTTTAACTTCTCAACTCCTCTATAGAGTACTTCCTTGTCCTCCGAGTAACCTCTCATCCCTCTTAGCCCCAGCCTCAGTTTGTAGCATTGCACCTGGATTGGAGCTGAAGCTGGAGCGCTTCTTTAAGCCTGACAGGCCGTGGACCAGTACCAGCCCGCAGCCCAGGGTTGGGGACCCACGTGCTAGGTGGTTCTGTCTTCAGTAGAACTTTACAGCTGTATTTTAGTGCCTCCACCCATAAGGGAAGGAAAATGCACTGTCACCTACTTGAAGTACACAGAATCAATAAAGCGCATTTAGATGTCTATAAACGCGGGCAGCAGTATGATTTTAGAGCACTTCCCTTCACACACAATCTCTCAGTGAGGGATAAGTTACTGCCATTCTGATACACGCGCTCACTTATGCAGTCACACTCCTCTCGTCTCCCCGGTCTGTCCTCACTTTCCCCTTTCGAGCACTGTGTTCACATCACTTAGTTTCACACAGGAAAAGTCAGCACTGAACCCATACTTCCTTCGTTCTCACGTGCTATGTTACTTCAGCAGCAGCATCACTATCGCATATCGTGAACCTACTACCTAAAGGCACTTTCAAATGACAGAATAAAATGGGTTTGAGGGGAAATCCACTTTTCTCCCACAAGTTCAGAAGCATGTTCAAGTCCACAGCTCCTCACAGAACAGTGTTCAATCATGATGAGTCACAGAAAGTCTTCTCAAAAATGAGCCCATTAAAAAAAAAAAAACAAGTAACATGGTGGACCTCCCCTTTCTATGACCAAATATTAGTTAACACCATGTCCTTCCTCTTCCTCACTACAAGCAGACTGATAAGACCTATTCCTTCTTGAGAGGCACGTGCAAACACACCTTTCAACTAACAAGTTCTACGTACCCACATATTCCAGCGCGCTTTTTCTGCTCCCTACTTGTTCCTCCTGTAAGATGGAGGAACATTTCTCATTTTAATCGTGTTGCTCTCCACAGTTTATAAGAGCTATCTGACACTGGCTTTAAAAGCCAGAAATAAAGTGTACGCTTTGTTATTTTAACAAAGTTCATTCCTTTAGGCAGAGCAGCAAAAGGACTACAGGGCAGTTTATTCCAATCGCTTTACCAGATAGATACCTCCCACTCTTTAATAGATACCCAGCTTTTCACAAGCAAAGGCTGTTCTTCAGATGTACAACCACACTCCTAAGGGATTCTTCTCCACCAGCTATTCAAAGAGTACACTGTGGGATATAAAGATATTTTAATTTGATCCATTGACTGCCTGATATTTTTAAACATTCCTGGTTTTTTACCAAATTATCATAATTACCAGAGTTTGGTTCTTTCCTCCCTTTCTAAATTATTGCTATATTCTACCTTGCATTCTTTTTGTGGAGCCTCAAGCAGCTAGATCTTCCTAACTGTACTTATTCCAACAAACTGAGAGGAAGGGGACCTAATGTAAATCTGCACAAGGACACAAAGTGTGTTGGGAGGATGGTAAAAAGACCACTTAAAAGAAAACCAAACACTTCATCACTGACTGCACTTTAAAAGTGTCAAGGTCATACAAAGACAAGAAAAGGCTAAGGAACTGTTACAGACTAGAAGAAACTAAGGAGAAATCACAACAACATGATTCTGGAACAAAAAAAGGCCATCAGTGGGAAAAATGAAGAAAGTCAGATCAGGTCAATACATTAATAGTTAATACTATTGTACCAATGTTAATTTTCTGTTCTTACCACTGTTCTGTGGTTACGTAAGATGTTAACATTAGGGGAAGTGAATGAGGTGAGGAATATAAGGAAATTATTCAGACTTTTTTTTTTTTTTTTGTAACTTTTCTGTATTTCTAATATCAGTTCAAATTTAATTAATAAATAAATAAATAAAATGAAAAAAAAATGTAAAGCCCATGCACAAACCAAGGTCATGTTCCAGAAGTTTTGGTTGAAGCCTAACTTTCAGGAAAATGGAGAACCTAGACAGGGAAATGATTAGACAAATATATGGAAAATCAAACTTCTCTTTTAAGCAGAGCCACCTAAATGAATCATCTAACAAGTTCTGGAGAAATAGCAGATTAAAGGGCCAGGCCTAGAAGGCAGAGAGCAGGGAGAAATGTTTCCTCACTGTTTTCTTCAACATTCCCAGCAACAGAGGAAAGAAAGCAAGCCTGAGTAAGCAGCAAGTCATGTGCTGTGACTCTGGGAAGGCTTCTCCTCCCTCCACCCCCATTTAGTTTGTGCTTCTTAAAAGGAAAAAAGTGTACTTGGTCACTGTGATGGAATGTCTTTCATTAGGAGGATCTGAAACACCTACCAATATTAACGTTTATGGAGATAAAAAGTATTCCTCTTTTAGAATCCCAGATATGATACCAAGGTGAAAAAAAAATCCAGTAACTCACACAAATTGTCTTGTGCAATGACGCCCTAAACTTAATACATAGATTTTGAATAGCCTCTATTAGCAGTGATAAAATATGAGTATCTATCCTTAGAAAAATTTTAGTTGTTAATAGCATATTGCATTTGCTTAACATAGTAGATATCCAAAGTGTTTCAAAATATATTATGATATCATGACATCCTTATAAAATATCAATATATTTAAATTTTCAAATGAAAGAAGTGAAACTTCACAAGGTTTATTAACTGCATAACCTACATATGGCAGTAACTGACATTTGGCTTGAATGCAGAGGAACTCCACGGGCATGGTAAAAAAATAGCCTGTGCTCCTGGGAGGGAGGAAGCTGATGTGCAGCTCGGAGCTGGCTGTCATGCAGGACTGCAGGCCTGATGTGATCTGCCAATTATTCAGCAGGAAATCAAAGTTTCATCAAATAAAATTTTGTCAACCAAAAACTGACTGTCTTGTTTCTACTCCAACTCAGTTGGAGTCAGAATGGCATTTCTGAAATACATATATTTCTAGATATAATAGTACATTAATTTCCTCATCAACTATCACTTGAAGACTAAAAAGTGGGATAAATTTGTGGCTATTTTACTATATCTGTTGTGAAATATATATAACATTTTACATCATGTAAATATTATGTGATATTTCTTAATATTTAAGGATTCAAAAACTTAGTTTTTTTAAAAAATAAAGTGCCAGGGGACCTTCAAGATGGTGGAGGAGTAAGACGTGGAGATCACCTTCCTCCCCACAAATACATCAGAAATACATCTACATGTGGAACAACTCCTACAGAACACCTACTGAACGCTGGAAGAAGACCTGACTTCCCAAAAGGCAAGAAACTCCCCACATACCTGGGTAGGGCAAAAGAAAAAAGAAATAACAGAGACAAAAGAATAGGGATAGGACCTGCACCAGTGGGAGGGAGCTGTGAAGGAGGAAAGGTTTCCACACACTAGGAAGCCCCTTCGTGGGCGGAGACTGCGGGTGGCGGAGGGGGGGCTTCGGAGCCACGGAGGAGAGCGCAGCCACAGGGGTGCAGAGGGCAAAGCGGAGAGATTTCCACACAGAGGATCGGTGCCGAGCAGCAATCACCAGCCCGAGAGGCTTGTCTGCTCCCCCGCCGGGGCGGGCGGGGGCTGGGAGCTGAGGCTCGGGCTTCAGTCAGATCCCAGGGAGAGGACTGGGGTTGGCTGCGTGATCACAGCCTGAAGGGGGCTCGTGCGCCACGGCTAGCCAGGAGGGAGTCCAGGAAAAGGTCTGGAGCTGCCGAAGAGGCAAGAGACCATTGTTTTGGGGTGCGCGAGGAGAGGGGATTCAGAGCACCGCCTAAACGAGCTCCAGAGACGGGCGCGAGCCGCAGCGATCAGCGCGGACCCCAAAGACAGGCCTGCGACGCTAAGGCTGCTGCTGCCGCCACCAAGAAGCCTGTGTGCGAGCACAGGTCACTCTCCACACCACCCCTCCCGGGAGCCTGTGCAGCCCGCCACTGCCAGGGTCCCGTGATCCAGGGACAACTTCCCCGGGAGAACACACGGCGCACCTCAGGCTGCTGCAACGTCATGCTGGCCTCTGCCGCCGCAGGCTCGACCCCCATTCCACACCCCTCCCTCCCCCCAGCCTGAGTGAGCCAGAGCCCCTGAATCAGCCGCTGCTTTAACCTCATCCTGTCTGGGTGGGAACAGACACCCTCAGGCGACCTAAACACAGAGGCGGGTCCAAATCCTAAGCTGAACCCTGGGAGCTGTGTGAACAAAGAAGGGAAAGGGAAATCTCTCCCAGCAGCCTCAGGAGCAGTGATTAAATCTCCACAATCAACTTGATGTATGCTGCATCTGTGGAATACCTGAATAGACAACGAATCATCCCAAATTGAGGCAGTGGACTTTGGGAGCCCATAGAGTTGGAATTTGCTGTCTGCCACTGATTTCTTTCTCAGTTTTATGTTTATTTTAGCATACTTTTTAGTGCTTGTTACCATTGGTGGATTGTTTAGTGGTTTGGTTGCTCTCTTCTTTTTTAATTATTATTATTTTTTTAATTTTAATAATTTTTTTTGTTTCTCTTTTTCTCCCTTTTCTTCTGAGCAATGTGGCTGACAGGGTCTGGTGCTCTGGCCTGGTGTCAGGCCTAAGCCTCTGAGGTGGGAGAGCCGAGTTCAGGACACTGGACCACAAGAGACCTCCAGGCCCCATGTAATATTAATCAGTGAGAGCTCTCCAAGAGATATCCATCTCAACACTAAGACCCAGCTCCACCCAATGGCCAGCAAGCTCCCGTGCTGGATGGCCCATGCCAATCAACTAGCAAGACAGGGACACAACCCCATCCATTAGCAGAGAGGCTGCCTAAAATCATACGAAGTTCACAGACACCCCAAACACACCACTGGATGCGGCCCTGCCAACCAAAGACAACATACAGCCCCACACACCAACACACAGGCAGCAGTCTCCTACACCAGGAAGCCTACGCAAACCACTGAGCCAACCAGACCCACTGGGGGCAGACACCAAAAACAACAGGAACTACAAACCTGCAGCCTGCCGAAAGGAGACCCCAAACACAGTAAGTTAAACAAAATGAGAAGACAGAGAATTATGCAGCAGAGGAAGGGGCAAGGTAAAAACCCACCAGACCAAACAAATGAAGAGGAAATAGGCAGTCTACCTGAAAAAGAATTCAGAGTAATGATAGTAAACATGATCTAAAGTCTTGGAAACAGAATGGAGAAAATACAAGAAATGTTTAACAAGGACCTCGAAGAACTAAAGAGCAAACAAACAATGATGAACAACACAGTAAATGAAATTAAAAATTCTCTAGAAGGAATCAATAGCAGAATAATGGAGGCAGAAGAACGGAGAAGTGGCCTGGGAGATAAAATAGTGAAAATAACTACTGCAGAGCAGAATAAAGAAAAAAGAATGAAAAGAATTGAGGACAGTCACACACCCTCTGGGACAACATTAAACGCACCAACATTTGAATTATACAGGTCCCAGAAGAAGACAAAAAAAAAAAAAAAACAACGGGACTGAGAAAATATTTGAAGAGATTATAATTAAAAACTTCCCTAACAAGGGAAAGGAAATAGTCAATCAAGTCCAGGAAGTGAAGAGTCCCATACAGGATAAATCCAAGGAGAAACACGCCAAGAAACATATTAATCAAACTATCAAAAATTAAATACAAAGAAAAAATGTTAAAAGCAGCAAGGGAAAAGCAACAAATTACATACAAGGGAATCCCCATAAGGTTAACAGCTGCTCTTTCAGCAGAAACTCTCCAAGCCACAAGAAAGTTGCAGGACATGTTTAAAGGGATGAAAGGGAAAAACCTACAACCAAGATCACTCTAACCAGCAAGGATCTCATTCAGATTTGATGGAGAAATTAAAACCTTTATAGACAAGCAAAAGTTAAGAGAATTCAACACCACCAAACCCGCTTTACAACAAATACTAAAGGAACTTCTCTAGGCAGGAAACACAAGAGAAGAAAAAGACCTACACAAACAAACCCAAAACAATTAAGAAACTGGTAAGAGGAACATACATATTGATAATTACCTTAAATGTAAATGGATTAAATGCTCCAACCAAAAGATATAGACTGGCTGAATGGATACAAAAACAAGACCTGTGTGTATGCTGTCTACAAGAGACCCACTTTATACCTAGGGACACATACAGACTGAAAGTGAGGGGATGGAAAAAGATATTCCATGCCAGTGGAAATCAGACAAATGCTGGTGTAGCAATGTTCATATCAGACAAAATAGACTTTAAAATAAAGCCTATTACAAGAGACAAAGAAAGACACTACATAATGATCAAGGGATCAATCCAAGAGAAAGATATAACAACTGTAAATATATATGCACCCAACATAGGAGCACCTCAATACATTAGGCAAATGCTAACAGCCATAAAAGAGGAAATCGACAGTAACACAATCATAGTAGGGGAATTTAACACCCCACTTTCACCAATGACAGATCATCCAAAATGAAAATAAATAAGGAAACACAAGCTTTAAATGACACATTAAACAAGATGAACTTAATTGATATTTATAGGACATTCCATCCAAAAACAACAGAATACACTTTCTTCTCAAGTGCCCATGGAACATTCTCCAGGATAGATCATAACTTGGGTCACAAATCAAGTCTTGGTAAATTTGAGAAAACTGAAATCTTATCAAGTATCTTTTCCAACCACAATGCTATGAGACTAGATATCAATTACAGGAAAAATAACTGTAAAAAATACAAACACATGGAGGCTAAACAATATGCTACTAAATAACCAAGACATCTCTGAAGAAATCAAAGAGGAAATCAAATTACCTAGAAGCAAATGACAATGAAAACATGACCATCCAATACCTATGGGATGCGGCGAAAGCAGTTCAAAGAGGGAAGTTTAGAGCAATACAATCCTACCTCAAGAAACAAGAAAAATATCAAATAAACAACCTAACTTTACACCTAAAGCAATTAGAGAAAGAAGAACAAAAAAACCCCACAGTTAGCAGAAGGAAGGAAATCATAAAGATCAGGTCAGTAATAAATGAAAAAGACATGCAAGAAACAATAACAAAGATCAATAAAACTAAAAGCTGGTTCTTTGAGAAGATAAACAAAATTGATAAACCATTAGCCAGACTCATCGAGAAAAAAAGGGAGAAGACTCAGATCAACCGAATTAGAAAGAAAAAGGAGAAGCATCAACTGATACTACAGAAATACAGAGGATCATAAGAGATTACTACAGAAACTGTATGCCAATGAAACAGACAACCTGGAAGAAATGGACAAATTCTTAGAAAAGTACAATCTTCTGAGACTGAAGCAGGAAGAAATAGAAAATATAATCAAACCAATAACAACCACTGAAATTGAAACTGTGATTAAAAATCTTCCAACAAACAAAAGCCCAGGACCAGATGGCTTCACAGATGAATTCTATCAAACATTTAGAGAAGAGCTAACACCTATCCTTCTCAAACTCTTCCAAAATATAGCAGAGGGAGGAACACTCCCAAACTAATTCTACAAGGCTCCCATCACCCTGATACCAAAACCAGACAAAGATGTCACAAAAACAAAAAAACTACAGGCCAATATCACTGATGAACATAGATGCAAAAATCCTCAACAAAATACTAGCAAACAGAATCCAACAGCACATTAAAAGGATTATACACCATGAAGAGGGGTTTATCCCAGGGATGCAAGGATTCTTCAATATATGCAAATCAATCAATATGATACACCGTATTAACAAATTGAAGGATAAAAACCATACGATAATCTCAATAGATACAGAAAAAGCTTTTGCCAAAATTCAACACCCATCCAGAAAGTAGGCATAGAGGGAATCTACCTCAACATAATAAAGGCGATATATGACAAACCCACAGTCAACATCATTCTCAATGGTGAAAAACTGAAACCATTTCTTCTAAGATCAGGAACAAGACAAGGTTTCCCTCACTCACCGCTATTATTCAACATAGTTTTGGAAGTTTCAGCCACAGGAATAAGAGAAGAAAAAGAAATAAAAGGAATCCAATTTGGAAAAGAAAAAGTAAAACTATCACTGTTTGCAGATAACATGATACTTACTGTACATAGAAAATCCTAAAGATGTTACCAGAAAACTAGTAGAGCTGAAAAATCACTGAATTTGGTAAAGTAGCAGGATACAAAACTAATGCACAGAAATCTCTTGCATTCCTATACACTAATGATGATAAATCTAAAAGTGAAATTAAGGAAACACTCCCATTTACTACTGCAACAAAAAGAATAAAATACCTAGGGATAAACCTACCTAAGGACACAAAAGACCTGTATGCAGAAAACTATAAAACACTGATAAAAGTAATTAAAGACGATACAAACAGATGGAGAGACATACCATGTTCTTGTATTGGAAGAATCAACATTGTGAAAATGACTATACCACCCAAAGCAATCTACAGATTCAATGCAATCCCTACCAAACTACCAATGGCATTTTTCACAGAACTAGTACAAGAAATTTCACAGTTTGTATGGAAACACAAAAGACCCCGAATAGCCAAAGCAATCTTAAGAAGGAAAATGGAGCTGGAGGAATCAGCCTCCCTGACTTCTTACTATACTACAAACCTACAGTAATCAAGACAGTATGGTACTGGCACAAAAACAGAAATATAGATCAATGGAACAGGATAGGAAGTCCAGAGATAAACCCACGCACATATGGTCACCTTATCTTTGATAAAGGAGGCAAGAATATACAATGGAGAAAAGACAGCCTCTTCAATAAGTGGTGCTGGGAAAACTGGACAGCTACATGTAAAAGAATGAAATTAGAACACTCCCTAACACTGTATACAAAAATAAACTCAAAATGGATTAAAGTTCTAAATGTAATGCCAGACACTATCAAACTCTTAGAGGAAAACACAGGCAGAACACTCTATGACATAAATCACAGCAAGATCATTTTTGACCCACCTCCCAGAGTAATGGAAATAAAAACAAAAATAAACAAAAGGGACCTAATGAAACTTCAAAGCTTTTGCACAGCAAAGGAAACCATAAACAAGACGAAAAGACAACCCTCAGAATGGGAGAAAATATGTGTAAACGAAGCAACTGACAAAGGATTAATCTCCAAAATATACAAGCAGCTCATGCAACTCAATAGAAAAATAAAAGAAACAACCCAATCTAAAGATGGGCAGACCTAAATAGACATTTCTCCAAAGAAGATATACAGATTTCCAACAAACACATGAAAGGATGCTCAACATCACTAATCATTAGAGAAATGCAAATCAAAACCACAATGAGGTATCACCTCACACCAGTCAGAATGGCCATCATCAAAAAATCTATAATTAATCAATGCCGGAGTGGGTGCAGAGAAAAGGGAACGCTCTTGCACTGTTGGTGGGAATGTAAATTGATACAGCCACTATGGAGAACACTATGGTGGTTCCTTTAGAAACTAAAAATAGAACTACCATATGACCTAGCAATCCCACTCCTGGGCATATACCCTGAGGAAACCATAATTCAAAAATAGTCATGTACCACAATGTTCATTGCAGCACTATTTACAATAGCCAGGACATGGAAGCAACCTAAGTGTCCATCAACAGATGAGTTGATAAAGATGTGGCACATATCTACAATGGAATATTACTCAGCCATAAAAAATGAAATTGAGTTATTTTTAGTTAGGAACTTTTATCCTGGCGGTTCATATACTATCACAGTATATGACCCCATGTGAGTAAAAGAGTATACACAGGATCCAAACACAGGGCTGAGTTCGCTTCTACGGATTTGTGCCTTCTTGCTTACAGAAGCAAATATGAAGAAATGAAAATAGTAGTAGTAGTAATATTAAAACATAATGCTCCGTGTAGTAAATGAGTATAATGAGACAGCTAAAACTTAGCTTTCAAATCAGAACTGATAAAAAATTTTATGCATATAATATGTATCAACATGAATTTCAAAATTAACCATTGTCAAATGTCAGAATAGAAAAAATGAGATTAATAGTTTGCTCCACCAACTAGTCAATATGCTATGAGATAAAATTAATAACTCAATATAATTCATACCACTTTCCAAATACATGGAAATACCAGAAAAATAACAGAGAAAATTAAGCAAATATGTATGTGCCATTGCATTTCTTTAAAAGGCAAGGGTAGTAAATAGGGACTTAATTTGTAGAGATAAACTTGGATAAATGGCCCTAGGGCCAAACCATAGTCCCTCACAGCTCATAGGATCTCTCATGACGAACTTCCCCTGCCTTCACCCCTTCTAAGAAAGGAGAATCTGAAGCAGGTTTTAAACCCCACTTGTTATGGAACTTTCCACTCAGGCTTTAGGGCCAGACTGACTAGATTCTGAGCTCTGTCATTTACTGTGAGACTGAGCAAGTTATTTAATTTTCCTATTCTCAGGTTCTTGATATGTAAACTTGTGGCATTAAAAGTACATACCTGTTAGGTAAGGAACATCTAAAATTGACTCCAATTTATTAACAAAGAGTATTTTTAGATTTTGTGCTCTCAAGGAACATAGCTATTTTTCAAATAGAAAAGGAGATTCTACTCTGCATTGCCTGCTGTTGTATGTTATTTTGACATAAAAGAAATATTCTCTGTGTGGGTTTTGATAGTATTCAAGAGAGATTTATTATGTTCGACTTTATTTAGTTTTAGAAAGAGCCAATTTCATATATATGTATAAATTATATGCTAAACTTTAAATATTAATAAATTATATATGTAACTCTCAATGTCCCAGTGTGTTTATTTTTCCACAGTGTAATTGCCATTATTCAAAAATATTCTCTGTGAACAAACTGGAGTATATTTTAGATACTAATAGCAATACTTACTAGTAGTTACTTGAGAATCTCACCGTGTGACAGGCACTGGGCTAAACATATTACACACAACATTGTGCTGGTGAAGGAACAAAAGTAGAAAATTTGGAGTAGGTATCCTGAGTTCAAATCTTGACTCTGCTACTTCCTAGCTGAGTGAATAAGGGAAAATTATGTAACCTCTTTGTGTCTCAGTTTGTACAACTGTAATATGGATCCCATGTATAGAGTTGTTATAAGGATTAACTCAGTTAATTAGAGGTTTCAGATCAGTGTCTGGCACATAGGAAGCACAGAATTAATGATTATTATTATTAAATATTTTAATTGAGGCTTTTGTTTTGTTTTCAGAATCACTGTAGTAGGCCTAGCAGCAAAATTTGCATTGAGAAGACCTGAATTTCAATTCCAGATCCAATTTCTAATATCTGTTGTGACTTTGGTTGAGTCATATGAAGTCACTGAGCTTTAATTTACTTATCTGTAAAATCTGAATAACAACATTTGACTAATGGCCTACTATTACTGTCAAATAGAACAATGTAAGAAAAATTCCTCATAAGGTATAAAACCATAATGAAAATATAAGTATCTTCTTACCTAAACATAGAAAAATGAGTATTTATTGTCTTGCCTTTTCTTTCATGACATCTCCCTCAGTCCACCCTAACCCCGCTCAGTGGAGGGTTTCAAAACTACAAACCCCAAATCACAATGGTTTCTATATGTGTTTGAAGATACAATGTCCCTAACCAGAAATATTTAAAGCAGCTGCTTTCTTTCTTTCTTTCTTTTTTTTTAAAGCAGCTGCTTTCTTAAAGAACAAACGATAATTTGGTACAAGTTATTCCATGTGCAAAAATCAAATAATGGTATGCATTTCCCAATTCACAGGAGGAAAAAAATGACAGCATTTTCTCAAGATTGAGACATTCTTTCATTTATTTTTTTCTTGTCTTTCCTTCTTGCTATTCTTTATCTGTTAGGGAAACTGAAAGTGACAGAATGAATTGTTGAGTATCAAACACACATTAATTAAAAGCCTCAGCCTCAGCCATGCTTTTTCTTTGGCAACAAGTTTCGTGATTGATACATGTATTTGTGGTTTTGCTCTTATATTGTGTTGATAAAATGTCATTTTTCCCTGCTATTTAATGGTTATGACACTGGGTGGAAATGTTTCAGGGTAAAAACATTCTCCAAGGAAAATCACATATGGTGTTTCCCACACTAGGCAGAAGAATTTTTCAGTAATTAGGTAGGATTTTACCAATCCAAGTAGAGATTTCTGAAAATAACTGGAGATATTCTTTCCTTGGGATGGAAAATTTTTAAATGACGAAAGTGAATTATATAGTTAACTAAAACTTAATTTTTTCCAACAGCTCTGGAAACCATACATTGGTCTGATTTTTTAAAAGCTTAATCACTAAATTACTAGTGGGAATCAGTATGTGACTTGTCATCAGATATGACTAATAAAATTTTTCTCTTATTTTTCCAGTAGAGAAGAAAAAATTCTGACAAGTCAGAATTTATCTGAAAGTCTTTTCAGTGGAGACCTGTGATTGAATGGTGTTTTGGAATTACACTTGGTTATGTAATTCTTCTAAATCTTTTCTCACTGTGTACTCCTGAAAGTAGAAACATGTGTGTTCTTTGGACGCTCTGGGCTGATAAAGCATGAAATTTCTTTGAAGTTTGCTGTTTCATTTTTTAAATTCACACGAACTTTGCATTGTATTCCTTAATATAGGTGAATCTCTTTTAAAAGGAAAAAATCATTTTAAAGATAAAAATAATAAAATTAATAGTAATGTATACCAGGAAGATGTTTATCATGTTTGAAGAAAGTGTTTCAAATTTTAATGTCCACACAAATCTCCTAGTAACCTTGTTAAGATATACATTCAACCCCAGTAGTCTTGGTGAGGGCCTAAGACTCTCCATTTCTGAAGGCCCGGATGTGAGGAGATGCTGCTATTTCGCAGACCATATTCTGAGTAGCAAGGTTTTAAAGGACAACTGAAAAAAAATCCAGATGAGTCTCATGTAGACTCATGACAGTGGTGTTAATTCTGAAGTCATGTTGAAATATACAGGTAATGCATAGGAGTAGTGATAAACAAAACATAAAAATTTCTCACTTCAATTAAATTCTAGCTACTTAAATAATTTCAATTACTCGAAAGCTAATTGGTATCACTCAGTTTACACATATTCTTTAGATTCTAATTTAGTGTTATATTGAACTGAACAGATTCCTTTATGCCCTTTCTAAGTAATGCATGCAACTCATTCCTCCAATGAAACCAGTTCTGCCACTCTGGCCCTAGCAAGGGTCTAAGGATCAGAGTCAGAACCACAGGTTTATAAAGCCCCAGAAACAGTAAATGATGGGTCTGGAATTTTAATCCAGTTTGACTGCAAAACCTTGCTATATACCTGTACAAGACAATGTTTATTTCCTGTGTTGTAAACACTAAAACCCTAAGTTTGTAAAGGCATTAAAAATGGAAGAAGTTAATATACTGAATATAATTATTTTCTTGAACTTATGGCAGTTGATAGAATACATCTTTATAATACAAGGTACTGAAAATATGTTGAACTGAATACATTTTTTAGGTATGTTCTAAAATAAAGCAGAATTCCATAACATCTGACGCAGATAATGGATAATATCCAGTCTCAAAAGTTTGACTTGATGTTAACCTAATACAAAATAACACCATAATCACGTTATGAGAAAAGTGAGGATCTGAATTCACACTGAAATCACTTGTTAAGTCATTCTAGAAGAACTCTACCATTTTGAATAGTTTCAAATACACTTGTATTTTCCTGCTCTGGGCAATAGATGTTTATATGTCTATTTATCAGAGATTATCTTTTTCATAGCACCTTTAAAATCAGTAATCTGAGAGAAGCGGTACTGAGTGTCGAAAAATGCTACTATTTGTTAGTATTAGTAAAATACCAAAGTGTGAGAAAATCATCTAACACAGCTATACTTTTCTCCAAACCTAAAATAGCTTCTGAGAGCTTAGCTTGTGCAATTAGATCAGTGACAGCTGAGGAAGAGAGAAGTTCAAAGAGTGGCTCAATCAAACCACTAAACCAGGCAAGTGGAAAATTGCATTTTGTTGCTTTGAGTTAGGTAGGCTATTACCTGAATATGTATGCACATATTTATTTTCCATGTTTATTAATTTGGAGTTCTTCACTTTTCTTTTACCCTTTCTATAGCCCCATATTTAAACAAGTTGATGTTTTGGTTTTGTTTCTTTAATCTCTCGATGGCATTTCTCACAGTACGAGGTTTTCCACATCTCATTTTAATATCATTTAGTATTTAAGAAGAGTACTTATTTGCGAACCCCAGTTTATTAGTCATGCTCCAAAGTAAACATTCTGTATGAGCCCTCTGGAAGCACTGAAATTAAACTAGAAAACACTAACTCAAATGAATACAGGGCTGATGTGCATTCAGTCAGATAGCAATGTGCAACAAATGATCCCATTTTGATTATTTGTGTATCCTCATGCACAACAAGGGTGTGCTGTAGACCATGGTATTTAACCTGGACTCCACAGGCCCATGAACTAATTTCAGGGATCCATAAACTAGCTGATATTGGGTGGAAAATCTGTATATATATATGTGCATGTGTATATTTCTGGAAAGAGGAGATGCTGCTTTCAGGAGCTTCTCAAAAGGGTTTAAAGCCACCAGAAAGATTAAGAATCACTGTCATAAACCAAGAGATATGTGATCTGACATTTAGATGTGGGATTTAGCAGGTTAACAGAGAACACAAATAATGCAAGCTAAGGTCAGATATGGAAGAATGTGGCAAACATCACCAAGCAGTCCTAAAAATCTTCAGTTGAGCAGAAAATACTAGCATTGGTTGAACTACTACTACGTCAGGCACTGTGTCACATGCTTTTCATATCTCATTATATCTTAACTACACTTCTGTGAGATGATTCTCCTTTACTCCATTTCACAATTGAAAAATTTGAGGGTCAGAAGAATTAAATGTTTAGCCATTAGACCTCAACATTTATTGACACCATTACTTGTGCCAGCCACTACTTCATGCATTATTTCATTTAATCCTCACAAACAACCCTATGAGGAAAGTGTTACCCTTATTTAATAGATGAGTAAACTGAAATTTAGAAATTTATGTAGCTTACTCAAAACTACACAATTAGGGAAGGGCAGAACCAAGATAAAACTCAAACAATATATGAAACAAATTCTATGCCCATAATTACTATTTTAAACCAGGTATAACTCAAAATTCATATTATTCTTACTAGGGCACAACTCCTAAGAAAGCAACAATGTTAATTCACATTTATAGTCTACCAAAACGATTTTATATCTTAAAGGGGATTAGCAGTAGGAGAGAATAATTTTTTTAGAAGACCTGTAAGAATTAGGTCAAACTCTTTAGATGAGAGTTGAGTTCAAGAGATTCTTCTTTGCTTAGAGCTTTAGGGTTGACGAGAAGTACCTTAATACAGTCCAGTCCAACCACCCTTTGATGCTGAGTTTCCTCTATCTCCAAGTCAAGTCAGTATCCAGCTCTTGCTTAAAATTCTCATTGGGTATGAAACTCATTTTCTCTTGGTTAGCCCATAATAACATTTTAAGTTTTCACAATTGTAAAAATTATAAAGGGAATAAATTATTTCCTGACCCAGAATATAATTCAACTAGGTTGGGCAACCCAAGCCTAAACTCATAGAGAGCATGTAAGTGTTCTTTTCCTTTATTCGTTCCCCTTGAGCATCCATCCTCTCTTTGGTTTAGTATATCCTCTTCTGTTTCAAGATTATTTTTATTGGCCAAAAGCATAGGTGCAAAATGTCAAAGATCTCTATTTTTGGTCACTGACTGCCAGCAGCAAGCTTATCCCTTCTTTGATTTTTAAAATCCAAATTTTAAAACCCAAATTTATCTGAGAGCTGCTTGTGCAGTCAGATGGCTCTCTCTGGGAAACTAACCCTTCTCTTACTCATCAGAATCATTTGTGATTGCAGAGTTAAAATTGCATTTGTGATAACATTTTCATCTTTTAGAAGGCTGATGACACATTCTGATTCATAAGTCTTATGTATATTTTGTTGACAGAAAAATCAGAAAAGAAACATTTCCCTTCCTTCTCACTGCCCTATTTTTTTCTCTAATGTTTTCCTTTGTGACAATTGTCAGGGTCACTCTCAGATAGGTGGTATATTGGCAAATAACAAGTGATTAGATCAGACTAAGAGAAGATGTTGGCACTGAATTACGAAGAAACAAAATACAAATTGCTAATAAGAAGATTGTATTACCTTCCCCAGTGTGAAAAGAATCTAGAAAGAATGAAAAGTGTCTTCCAACTTTTAATCTATGTCTTCAAGTTTTGATCATGGTTGATCATGAATCTGACAATCTAGTGATGATATCTTTAGCTTTGTGCCTACTCATTTTTATCCATTTAAACACTGAGTAATCTGATTTTCTCCCTTTTTTCCCATAATATGTTTGCAGCTCAAGCTTCTAGAAAAGTCATGGTAGAAGCCTTTTGTACCCTGTGGTTCTGCCTAAGCTATCTGAAGTTTCTTCAACAGGAAAGGGCTTTTTAAGCTGTATTTAATAAAGAAAAAAAAACCCAACTCACTAGAATTCTCAATCATCATCTTCTTTCATGTGTCACAAC
Source organism: Eschrichtius robustus (assembly GCF_028021215.1). NCBI lineage: Eukaryota > Metazoa > Chordata > Mammalia > Artiodactyla > Eschrichtiidae > Eschrichtius > Eschrichtius robustus. The sequence continues at coordinate 17,414,014 of NC_090827.1, read as the reverse complement.
AATGTAAGCTTTAGAGAAAAATGTAGCTTTTTGTCCAAATAAAAATAATAACTATAGTATAGTAATCTGGCTCCCTCTACTTACTTTCTTCCATATAACTGAAAGAGCTTTGATGAATATTATCCCATCCTGAAGATATGGAGGTACCAGTTTTATGGTCACCATTTTTTCTCTTGAAACATTCCTACAACATTCCTGTTCTCACTGGTTCTAAACTAACTCTTATCTCCCATAACCAAAAATGACATGATATTTTGCTTTTATCTATTTTCCTTCTCTTATATGTTGTTACTCAATATCATCTTCTGCCTTTACAATAGTCTTCAAACCTGTGTCATCATCACCATATTGTTAACATCCTTCCACAGAAACTAATCTCTTCTAAAGAATGAGCTTTCAGCTTTCTACATTCTCTGTTTTGCCCATTATCTATTTCAAGAGGCATAATATAGCAAAAGTCACTAAATGGCATAAAACAACTTGCTTGCAATAAATAGATTACATTAAAACCAATAATAAGATTTTATTCTATATACTTCTTAAGTTTAAAACGTAATTTAAGTTTGTTTTTCCATACCCCATACCTTTAGAGGTATGGAAAATACAAAATCAACCCTCCCTTTGCCTTGGTCCAGTCCCTTGTGACAGCTTAACCCTACCCTTAAATATTTTAAACATGCATGTAATATCTGGAAAAGAGTAATTTTCTATCCACCTTCCTGCCTCCATAGAATCTATCCAAGGTGTGTAGGCTTCATTTCCTAAGTAAATTCTGGGGCATGTTGTCACCTAAATCAGAAAAAGGAAGTTCTCTTCTGAGTCTGGAAACTTACAACTTTTCTAAATCTCATTAGAATGTATTCCGTTTGAGAACAGGTAAAGAAGGGGTGGAAGATGACAAAATAAGCCCCCAAAAGGAAGGCACTAAAGCAAGCAATCTGGTGTCATTAATGCGAGAGCTGTCAGAGACATAGCTTGTAATAACAGGAACAGCACTTCTTTCAAAGCCTAAACTTAAAGCTTCAACAGTAAGCAGGAAAATGATATTTACATTGAGATGTAAATTACAGCCAATGACACTGTTCATTTATATAAGATGGGTTTATTTTGGTGTTCAGAAATATAAGTTGAAACCCTGTGTTTTCTTTTAGAGAGACTCTGCATAGAAAGTAAAACTTAAACTTGTCCCTGATATACCAGGAAAATGCAAAGGCCACTTCACTGCCTAAATGTGAGTTAATATAGTGCAAAGGTAATCCTGTTTAAGAGGAAATCTACATTAGTAAGATTATTTCCAAGTTCTCTTGTAAAGGCCACTGCTTTTGAGGCAATGGAAAGTCTATAAAACAGTAAAGCCTTCCATACAGAAATACGCAGACACTTCTCCCTTATCCCTGAACATTAGGTAAACAGCTTCACAATTGTGTACCCTAGAGATAAGTGATGTATTTTATAGAACTAAAAGACTGAAAGAGAATTTAAAATGCTATTTCATTTGAATTTCTATCTCCTGGTACAAATGGATTATGGGTTTATTTTTTCCATACAAATTCCTAGAAAAGATGATTCTTTAATACCTGTGGTACTATATTAAAGCAATCACAACCTTTCTCATAAGGAAGCTTGGGAGACCAACTCTAACCCTACCTCCTTCCATTTATTACACTGACTGAAACATTCCTCAGTGGAAACTCAAAACAATGCTCAATCACCATACACTGCACATTTGTATCTGCCCCTTCAATAACGCTCTGCATAATTTTATGATAGCACCAATCACATTGGAAAAAAGTTACACCTGTCTCTCTCACCTGCTGGATTGGTCACTCTTTGATGGCAGTGTATCTTCCCAGTGTCTATCTTAGTAACTGGAGCACAGTATGCATTCAATAAAGGTTGAGTTATGTTATGTTTGTTATATTCAGTTATGTACACTATTTTTAATCTAAATACTTTCAAGCACTTCAGCTATTAACAAGAATTATTTCTCAAACTCTTTCTAGAATTCATCAACATACTTTATCAACAGCATCCCAATAAATGTTTTATAGTTATGATAATAATGCAAAATATAATTTATGAGTTGCTTTGTTATTATTTTCAAGACCCATCAAGGTGTCATGTTATACATTGCTTATAGTACAATCTTTGTGACTGATATATAGTCTATATTTGAGATAATTTGGGGGGAAAGTAAGAGCTGCTTGGTACAAACCACACTATTTGTTGTGATTCCACCTTAACATCTCACTATAATCCCCAGGTATGTTGGAATAAAAATGATCAGGGCAACTTTAACAATAAATAGAAGGCAAATGTCAGTAACAATAATAGTTAAAGAAGATAGAGATAATGTCAAAGCTATTTTGAGAAGTTGTCTTCTCATTGCTTTAGAGATTGTGACAATTTTCCCTCAGGTTCCAGCTGATCAGACCGCCTCCATCACCTTTCCCACTTTGACACCCTGAGTGGCTTGGGCAAATCTCACACCAGCCTTGCTGCAGCAAGGGTATTCCAAAAACACCAAGTTCTCTGTAATATAGCTCCACTATGATCAAGATTATTAGTTCATTCATTCAACTAATATTTTTTAATCCTTTGTCATTCATCAGACATTTTTCTGAACACTAAACAATTATTAAAAAGAAAAAGTCTTTACTATGGAGCTTATATCTAGTACAGGCAGACAATAAATATATGTGAATAAATATACAGTATATTAGATTGTGCTACGTATTATGGGGAAAAATAAACAGGCTGAGGCGATCATATAAATCATTGTACAAAATGAGAGATTTTTGAACATTAAAGAAGGAGTATTTATAATAACACAAGTAGTCATAAACCAGAACTGTCTCATGTAACCAGAGCATGTAGCCACTGTAGGTGAGGGAGATGAGAAATGTGTTGGGGTACAAGAAAATGCCTTAATTCCTAGGATCTAGAGACCTGAAAATTAGGTAGCTAGCTTACAGGTATTGAGTAGCAGGAACTGTTCAGAGTACATTACCCATAGTAACTCATATCAACATTATCACAACATTATGAGATAGGTGCTACTATTATTTCTATTTGATGGTTCAGGAAACATATGCATAGAGATTTGAGAGCAAGTTTTTCCTAGGAACGTTTTTTTCATTACCTCCTTGTTCTACTGCCTCCTCTGGATCCTTTTTCCCATTAGCCTGAAGTGCCCGTGACCACGTTTTCCCTTTCAAGGAGGCTTCTGCATGTGATTCAATACGACACCTTGCTTACCAAATATGGTAAGTTAAAATAAAGACACTGAATTCTCATCATAATTGCGGTGCTTGTGAAGCTGGGGATATAATTCTTTTCATGGGTCCTCTTTGGTAATTAAAGTCTTTAGACAGAGCCTCTGGTATTTGGCCACAAAACTATGTTTACTTTCTCCCTATATCCCTCTGTACTGAGATTTGATGAATTGCCTTCATATCATATGCATAGTTTTATTTTACTTTTACATATATTAAGAAAAGAGGAAATATAGCCAGTTGTTAGACAAGCCTAGTTATAAAATCAAATCTGTACCTTTTCTCTAGAGGTATCTGTAAGCAGAAATGTACCTTAAAATATTTCCTCTAAGTATTAATCATTTTAGGAAGTTATTCCTCTAATTAAATGGTAAGAAATAAACATATGTTGTCGACATATGAGTCAGTGGATATCTGCATTTTTACTATAATTAAATCAATAAAACACAAGCAAGCCAATAATGACATATTCGATTATTTATATTATACGAAAATAATAAATATTCTGAAAATATCCAGTGTTGCAAGAACATTATCACATGAACACAGGCATATTTTTTGGTAGCACTATAGCTTGTTATACTCCTTCTAGAAAGCAATTTGTCAGTACTTTTCAAAAAAAAAAAAAAAACGGTAGAATTCATAACCTCAGCACCTAGACACAGAGAAATTACCTTAAGAAAAATAAACAAATGATGTATAATTCTATTGGCATAAGTAAACAAAAGTTGGAAACAATCTAAATGTTCCAAAATAAGGATATTAATTAATTCATTGAGTTCTAACAACACTATAGAATATTTTATAGAAATTAAAAATCTCCTTTTGGAAAGTTGTATGCCATCAAAGTAAGGCAATCTGATATAGAAATATTAAGCTAAAAAGAAGAAAATACAAAGTTTCATTTGTTATATAAATATCTTTGTGTAAACCATGGATATTAGTGGGAATTGAAAGAAAACATGCAAAATAAAAATTAAAATAAAGTAGATGTATTAGAATTATGGGATTGTGAGTAATTTTTAATGAGTTTTATTACTATTAAAGATTGCAAAATAAATAGAATTTTTAAAAATCACCAAGCACAAGTCTTATTCACATTATAGAATCACTCGAGAGGCGATTTATGGTCCTTGTATTTTTCGAAGCCATGTAGATTAAATGGTACTCTTCTTATATGATACATGGATTGGTTTAAAGCCTTATCTATCAGTTAAGCATTTTAAACTTACACAGAATGAATTGGAGAAAGGGAACACAACTGAGTAGAAAAATTGTTAGAGAGCTTTGATGAAATCTGATAATAAGAGTAGACTGTGATAAAGTGTTTTAACAGAGACATTTTTAAAGTAAAAGTCTATGATTTGACATCCAGTCCATTTGTGTATTTTGAGGGATGTCTGGAGAATTTGCTGGTGCCCTGCAGAGAGATAGATCCAGGATACTGAGAAAAATAAATGTCTCTGATAGTTCTTCATGGATAAAATTTGAAGGTTATTTATGCCCCACAGCTCAGTTTTAAATTAATCACTCCGAAGCTATGACAGTCTTTATATATAACTCTTCAAGTTGAAGCTATGTAAATAAATAAATATATATTAAAAATTTTATTTAAATATATATATATGTTCAAAACTGCTAGCTCTCTGCAAAAGAAGTATTTTTAAAAGGGACTTCTCTGGTGGTCAAGTGGTTAAGACTTTGTGCTCCCAATGCAGGGGCCCCGGGTTTGATCCCTGGTCAGGGAACTAGATCCCACATGCCACAACTAAGAGCCTACATGCCGTGACTAAGACCGGGCACAGCCAAATAAATAAATTAAATAAATAAATAAATAAATATTTGAAAAAAAGAAAACAAGCAAGATTAGAGGATTGAAATAAACAAGTTAAGAAAGTTTAAATGTCTTATCCTGGCAGAGAGGCTGTACATTTGTCATTCAACATTTAGAAAAACAGCTCTTTGACTTTGACATTTGAAAAACATTGTATGCATATGTTCATTTAAACATGCTGCCTTATCAATGTTGTCTAGGAAATTAAGAAAGTACTTTTTGTCACTGTCCCATTCTGGAAGATGAATGAAAGCAGATGTTGAACCAAGAAAGGAAAGGTTACTGCAAGATACATGTATGTGGGCGCTTTTGAAAAGAAATAATATTGGATATATTTACGTGTAGGCATTGAATATTAATTGGCTCAAAGTGTCTGTTAAATTTAAACAAATGTTATACTAAGCCTTGTGATATAGCCTTTAAGGTGTCTTATTTTCCAAGTACTACTAAGCTTTGTCAGCTTCAGCAAGGCAAATAATGCAAAGCCTCAGCAAGATGAACAATAATTAAACACCCCTCTGCTCCAAACAGTCTTTGAGTAGGTCTTAGGGAGACAGGAGTTAGAAAGAATAAGCACTGGTCTGAAGCTGGTCTTAGAGCCAAGAGGGGGATGCTCTAAGGGGACTTACTCATCCAGATAATCTTTTATGGTGAGTTTGTTTTTGACAACTCCCTCTTTAAATTGAGAAACCTACCCATACTATTAGATCAAGTAACTCAGCCAAGGTCAAGATCTGGTTCAAAAATATTATCAATATCACACCTATGATATCCATTGTCAATCCCTTAACCAATCCTCTCTATGGCCAGACCCCAAGGTTGAAGAGTGAAGGATTGGGGGAGGAGGGCATAAAACTAATTCCATTTCTATGTTTTCATTCTTTGTATGCAGGCTTTCTTTCAATTAAGACAACATTAAAATATCTCCCACCCTCAAATCACAAAAACAATAATCACTTGTTTGGTGCTTCCACCACAATAATGATCAGCACAAGAGTAACCATGGGAATGAACTCTATAGAAACCAATTAGAATGCCATTGTATGCCGTGGGATGTATGTGTATGAGGAAATGTTTTAAAAGTGCATCACTGTATTACAAGACGTTCTCTATAAAATTAACAGCAATGTTTATGGATAATTTAAGCTAAACATCTAGTTAGCAAGCAAAACAAAAAGTTCAAGGTAAATCAATACTTTTGATGTAATAGGAGTAAGAGCATTCCAGTGCATTTAGCCTAAGTACGTAAGCTTTACTAACAAGAACATTTGTTTAGTCTTTTCTATTAGGTTTTATCACTACATTGATTGTGAAACTATAATAAAACCTGTTGAGACTTTATAACCAAATAAAATGTGCTGATAAATGAGTCACCTAACACATAATGCATAATACACGATGGCAACCACTTTTTAAAGACCTAGGCAAACACATTTAATCAATAGACAGCTGTTTCCTAAACACTGTGTTAGGCACAACTGGCATCATAAAATATGCAAATGTATTCCGTACAATCTGTAATACTGAGTTCATGTTACAGAAATATCTCTTAATACTCCAAGGAATAGAAGTGACACGTGATGTAGAGATAATAAATGATAGAGGAGTTCATGATATTTGAGTAGTAAAAACGTGTTTAATGACAAAGAGTGTAATTGAGTTAGGCCTTCCTTAATACAGGATGAGAATCTGGAGTGGTAAAAAGGAGAAAAGAAAGGCATTAGGGGATACTATGTACAAAGTCCGCAGACACTTGACAGACTGAGAGGAAATTATTACAGTTAAAACAAAGACTAGTGATTAACCTTAGAATATGTAAAGAACCCAGGTGAATGAAAAAGACAAGAAGCCTCACATGGATGTTAACAGGCACCAAAGGGGAAACCCAAAGTATAAGAAGATACGCTCAATCTCATCATGAAGACAGGAATGAAATTAAAACAGAGTGACCATCCCTTTTGCAAACATTATTTAAGCAACATGGTCGGACCTAGAGATAATCATACTAAGTGAAGTAAGTCAGACAAAGACAAATATATGATATCGCTTATATGTGGAATCTAAAAACATGATACAAATGAACTTATTTACAAAACAGAAACAGACTCACAGACATAGAAAACAAACTTATAGTTACCAAAGGGGAAAGGTGGGAGGGTATAAATTAGGAGTTTGGGATAAACATATACACACCACTGTATATAAAATAGATAATAAACAAGGACCTACTGTATAGCACAACTATACTCAATATTCTGCTCAATATTCGGAAAGAATCTGAAAAATAATGGATATATGTATATGTATAACTGAATCACTTTGCTGTACACCTGAAACTAACACAACATGTAAATCAACTATACTCCAATATAAAATAAAAATTAAATTAAAAAAAAATCAAGCATGATACAGCAGTTTGCAACTCAGATTTAAAAGATGAATGTTTTCTCAGTAGGCAAGAATCCTCAGTGGTAACATTTAATGTGCATGTGGAAAGGGCTAGAATGGCACAGATTTGCCTGCTTCAAACTTTCTTACCACTGTGTCGGTCTGGTTTCATCCACATTCCCTGGAAGAAGTTGGGCAATTTCTCTTCTCCTCGGCTTTGGCCTGTTGCTCTCAGTATCTTCCAACCCACAGCCATTGCTTCCTAAACAGTGCACGCTCTGAACTCAATCCATTTCCACCCCCCCTTTTCTCAGGTCTATATTTCAGAAAAAAAAAAAAACAAAAAAAAAACACACACAAATTTCAAAGCTCTCAACCAGCCCTATAATCCTGCTGATTTAAGCCATGTATTACAAAGTCCTTATTAAAAAATTCAAGATAATGTTAACCCCAATTTTATTCCTTTTGCATAGAATTACAACTGTATGCCAAGAAAACACAGAGGCTGACTATTTGGCTTTCCTGTTTTGGGGACCCAGGTATTAAGAGTTGAGTACTCCCCAGTCGACTGTCCCTTTCATCTCTAGTCTCTGCAAATCACCCTCTTAGATTTATTTTTCTTTCATCTCAAAATCCTTCTTATTTACCCTCTCCTACTGTAGGTATCTATTCCTTCTGTTTGCTGTATATCTCTGGATATGTATGGAAGGACTATCAGTGGGCCCCAATATTCATCCCAGTCTCTGACACTGTTTGCCAAGATTGTTTCCTTTAAAACCAAAGGAACTCAGATACTAGTGTCAAAGCATTTTTAATCTAACTGCCTCAGAATCTATATGCTACCTGAGCATACTGTGCTACCTACTGCACATTCTTCCTCCAGCTCCTATCCTACTCAAATCCATCCCCAGAGCATTTTCTAGGCTGTCTCTCTCCCTTTTAAGGCCCACCCTTGGCTGTTGGCCTAAAATTTCATCTTCTGCCTACCCAACATAATTTCCCCATTCTTAAGACACTGGCCCAATGCATCATTCTGATTCTGTGGTACAAGTCTGCCCTTTGATTCCTCCCTTGAAACATGTAAGCATTTGGGGAGTTGTGAAAATATTGGTTTGATGGTTTGACAAAGGACATTAATGGGGAAACAAACATAGAGGAGACTCCAGAGTATAATGTTTTACTTTGTGTGAGAATTGAAGTGGAATCTCCTTTCCTTGTCTTCAGCTGATAAGAACTAGGAATTGTTCTTATCACATGAACCACCAAAACTCCCAACACTGTTTGAACAGCTTCTCATCAGGTCACTGTGAAAAGGGAGTGACACTGCATGAACTCAAACTCACAAAAAGGCATTTTGATCATTGACTTTCATGTGAGTTGCTTACAATTTTATACCTGATTACTATGCTATAGAATAATGATTATGTAGACCATTAAATGTTTCCTTAACATTTTATGTCTTTTATTTGATTAGTACAGGAAACTCTGTTCATGTGTGTTCTGTGTTCATAGTTTATTAAATGCGCAAGAAGGTTATCTGCCCATAGAGCTTGATCTCCCCTGGTGTACACATAAGGAAATTTTCAACTGTATAGTCTTTTTTTTTAATTTCCTTTTTTGCCTTATGTTGGAGTATAGAGAATGGAACCACGAGATAGAGTTACCAGAAATTTCATATAAGTATAATGCAGTAAAAACCAACTTAAAATAACCTTTTTGAAAAAATGAATACTTTGGATATTGTAAAAAATGAATTGAGTCTTTCTGCATCCCAGCTCCAGACTTTCTGGCCTGTAGCATGAGTACAAGTACCCTCATTCTGGGTTACACAGTTCAGTTAAATTGAGCGTGTGTTAACTGGCAGCATACATTTATAATGGTGACAACAAATAGAAGCATGTCCTTCTAAAAGACATGAAGGAACCTAGGCTTGAGAACTTTATAACACTTTATTCATTCCCTTTAACGAAACTAAAAGAACTCTATTTTATAGATAAGAACATTTCATGTACTTGATGAAATGCTGATTTCATGTAATTGATTTATGATAATAAATCCAAATTCAGGACTCAATATCCCATCTTTATTTTTCATTAGTACGACTCCAAACATTGCCCAATATAAACCATTTTAAGAGAATGACTGAAATTGAGATTAATTTGCATTTTTAAATTAACAATTAAAAAAAATAGAGATTGTACTTCAACCCGCATCTTGTAAGAACCTAGTTCTTGCTTAACCTTTGAATTTCTTTAATGGACTTCAACAACATGAACCTATAACCCTCTGCTCATGCTAACTGTTCTAGATTCCCTTTATTTCTCAGTTATACTGTCATTCTGCTTTTCTAGCTTGTTGATGTCCTTAGTCTCTCCACAGTAGTTGTAATATTTTTTTCTAATAGTTCCAGATCTCCTGTGACCTTTCACTTGATTTATGCGATCTCATTTGACTTATGTGAGAATTTATTCTCAATAACCCCTGCAGTTTGAGATGTTTCCCCCTATTTTTGGCTTGGCTAGTAGCAATGAAAGGAGAAAGTATTTAATTTATTGCAATCCTAAGACATCTTTTCTTTCTTTACCATTGTCACATACATCATAACGATGCAAATTTTATTTGTTGCAAGAATATGAGAACAGTTTGCAAATGATGAAGACAGCATTTGAAATTTTTAAAAATAAGTACAAAAATATATACACAAGTGCATTTTGTCAGGTTTGTCATTCCTAAATAACAATATGAAAACAGACTGAATTATCCAAGATTAGGAAATATTATCACAAGAAGGTAAAGAAACAACAAAAGCAGACTCTCCTGAGAGAACTTAGAAGCTCAGCATTAATACAGAAAAACAAGGAAGTCTGATGGCTGTGATGGTTAATTTTATGTGCCCACTTGGCTAGACCATGGTGACCAGTTGTTTGGTCAAACATTAATCTAGATTTTTCTGTAAAGGCATTTTTTAAGATGTGAATAATATCTATAATCAGTTGATTTTAGGTAAAGCAGATTACCCTCCATAATGTGGGTGAGCCTCATCTAATAAATGAAGCACTTAAGTGAAAAAAACTGAGGTTTCCTGAAGAAGAAGGAATCTTGCCTCCGAATGCCAAAATAAAAATTCTTCCTGAGTTTCCATCCTTTGGACTCAAGACTGTAACATGAACTATTTCCTGAATCACCAACCAGCCAGTTTGCCCTAAGGATTTTCAACTTGCCACCTACCAGCCCTAACAATGGCATGAGACAATTCTTTCAAATCAATCCCTCTCTCTCTTTCTCTCTCTGCCTCTCCCTTTCTCCAACTCATCTCTTATTGGTTCTCTTTAGAACTCTGACTAATACAATGGCCACTAAAGAATCTTCCAAATTTTATCATAAAAAAAACAAACAGGACTTACCCAGATCATAATTAGTCATAGTCAAGATATAAGATGTTTTCTCTCCTTTGTGATCAAATCATTTTCTTGACAGAGGTCTCAAATATAACTATCATTTGCAAAGGGTCATTAACACAAGTAGTTATTTTATCCTGAAAGTTGATATATTAATAGAAAAGAAATCTTGTGATGTTTGCTCAACCTATGGTCTATTTTATTTTTCTGAAAATTTCCCACCCATCCCATAGCGTTAGACCACTTGCTGTCATGTTTGCACTATGTGAAACCTACCTCTGGTCATTGCTGATTGACCCAGAGATGGGCACCCAATACAGGCTGGATTCACCATGCCTTTCTCTCTTAGGGATCTGCAGGTTGGTTTCAAAGTCAACAGTCTCTTTAAGTCTTCTTGGAAATGGAGACAAAGCTGGCTTCAGAGAAAAAGGAGACAAGAATAAATCAAAATGTAATAAAAAGCAGAGACAATAACTTCAAGACCCACAAAAATTGGAGAAACTAAAATCCTAAAAACTAGTAATTTTAATTGCAATTAATGATTACATTTAGTAAAAATAGAATCAATAATAACCAGATTCAGTTCCTGAGGAGGTCTGGATACATGTCTTTCTTCAGATTCCATGAAATATCTCGGAAAGCTTATTCTGAAGTTCTTCCTCTTTTTAATTCTCCTCCTACTTCTTTGTTTCCTTCTTCTTTGAGCAAATTTGAGTGGCTTAGCCACAAGACCTCTGATTAAGATAAACAACCAGTTTCCTTTTGAAAAAATTAACTATGATTTTATCATTTGCTGCCTTATACTTCCATTTTTAAGCATTTTGAAAAGATAAAATCAATACCTTTGCTTTTAATTCACTGTCACCTCATTGAAACACATCATTTTGATTCATTCAAAGAGTTAAAGATAAGAGGCGCTTCAAGATGGCAGAAGAGTAAGACGCGGAGATCACCTTCCTCCCCACAAATACATCAGAATTACATCTATATGTGGAACAACTCATACAGAACACCTACTGAACACTGGCAGAAGACCTCAGACCTCCCAAAAGGCAAGAAACTCCCCACGTACCTGGGTAGGGCAAAAGAAAAAAGAAAAAACAGAGACAAAAGAATAGGGATGGGACCTGCACCAGTGGGAGGGAGCTGTGAAGGAGGAAAGGTGTCCACACAGTAGGAAGCCCCTTCGTGGGCGGAGACTGTGGGGGGCAGAGGGGGGACGCTTTGGAGCCACTGAGGAGAGCGCAGCAACAGGGGTGCGGAGGGCAAAGTGGAGCGATTCCCACACAGAGGATTGGTGCCAACCAGCACTCACCAACCCGAGAGGTTTGTCTGCTCACCCGCTGCAGCAGGTGGGGGTTGGAAGCTGAGGCACAGGCTTCAGAGATCACATCCCAGGGAGAAGACTGGGGTTGGCTACGTGAACACAGCCTGAAGGGGGCTAGTGCGCCACAGCTAGCCGGGAGGGAGTCCGGGAAAAGGTCTGGACCTGCCGAAGATGCAAGAGACTTTTTCTTGCCTCTTTGTTTTGGGGTGCGCGAGGAGAGGAGATTAAGAGCGCCACCTAAACGAGCTCCAGAGATGGACACGAGCCGCGGCTATCAGCGCCGACCCCAGAGTTGGGCATGAGATGCTAAGGCTGCTGCTGCCGCCACCAAAAAGCCTGTGTGCAAGCACAGGCGGGAGCCTGTGCAGCCCGCCACTGCCAGGGTCCTGTGATCCACGGACAACTTCCCCGGGAGAATGCATGCCGCACCTCAGGCTGGTGCAACGTCATGCTGGCCTCCGCCTCCACAGGCTCGCCCCGCACTAGTACCCCTCCCACCCCCGGCCTGAGTGAGCCAGTTCCCCCGAAACAGCTGCTCCTTTAACCCCGTGCTGTCTCAGCAAAGAACAGACACCCTCAGGCGACCTACACGCAGAGGCGGGGCCAAATCCAAAGCTGAAACCCAGGAGCTGTGCGAACAAAGAAGAGAAGGGAAATCTCTCTCAGCAGCATCAGGAGCAGCAGATTACATCTCCGCAATCAACTTGATGTACCCTGAATCTGTGGAATACCTGAATAGACAACGAATCATCCCAAATTGAGGCAGTGAACTTTGGGAACAACGATATATATATTTTTTTCCTTTTTCTCTTTTTGTGAGTGTGTATGTGTATGCTTCTGTGTGTGATTATGTCTGTATAGCTTTGTGTTTACCATTTGCCCTGCGGTTCTGTCTGTCCGTTGTTTTCTTTCTTTTTTTTTTTTTTAAGTATAGTTGTTAGCGCTTGTTATCACTGGTGGATTTGTTTTTTGGTATGGTTGCTCTCTTCTTCCTTTCTTTCTTTCTTTTTTTTTGTATTACATTTTCATTTTTTAAATTTTTAATAATGATTTTTATTTTAATAACTATTTTATTTTATTTTATTTTTTCTTTCTTTCTTTCTTTCTTTCTTTTTTCTCCCTTTTATTCTGAGCCGTGTGGATGACAGGGTCTTGGTGCTCTAGCCGGGCGTCAGGGAGAGCCGAGTTCAGGACATTCGTCCACCAGAGACCTCCCAGCTCCACATAATATCAAACAGCGAAAACCTCCAAGAGATCTCCATCTCAATGCCAAGACCCAGCTCCACTCAATGGCCAGCAAGATACAGTGCTGGACACCCTATGCCAAACAACTAGCAAGACAGGAACACAACCCCACCCATTAGCAGAGAGACTGCCTAAAATCATAATAAGGTCACAGACACGCCAAACCCCACCACTGGATGTGGACCTGCCCACAAGAAAGACAAGACCCAGCCTCATCTACCAGAAAACAGGCACTAGTCCCCTCCACCAGGAAGCCTACACAGCCCACGGAACCAACCTTAGTCACTGGGGGCAGACACCAAAAACAATGGGCATTATGAACTTGCAGCCTGCAAAAAGGAGACCCTAAACACAGTAAGTTAAGCAAAATGAGAAGACAGAGAAACACACAGCAGATGAAGGAGCAAGGTAAAAACCCACCAGACCAAACAAATGAAGAAGAAAGAGGCAGTCTACTTGAAAAAGAATTCAGAAAAATGATAGTAAAGATGATCTAAAATCTTGGAAATAGAATGGAGAAAATAAAAGAAACGTTTAACAAGGACCTGGAAAAACTAAAGAGCAAACAAATAATGATGAACAACACAATAAATGAAATTAAAAATTCTCTACAAGGAAACAATAGCAGAATAACAGAGTCAGAAGAATGCATAAGTGACCTGGAAGATAAAATAGTGGAAATAACTACTGCAGAGAAGAATAAAGAAAAAAGAAAGAAAAGAATTGAGGACAGTCTCAGAGATCTCAGGGACAACAGTAAATGCACCAACATTCAAATTATAGGGGTCCCAGAAGAAGAAGAGAGAAAGAAAGGGACTGAGAAAATATTTGAAGAGATTATAGTTGAAAAGTTCCTTAATATGGGAAAGGAAATAGTTAAGTCCAGGAAGCGCAAAGAGTCCCATACAGGATAAATCCAAGGAGAAACACACAAAGATACATATTAATCAAACTATCAAAAATTAAATACGAAGAAAAAATATTAAAAGCAGCAAGGGAAAAACAACACATAACATACAAGGGAATCCCCATAAGGTTAACAGCTGATCTTTCAGCAGAAACTCTGCAAGCCAGAAGGGAGTGGCAGGACATATTTAAAGTGATGAAAGGGAAAAATCTACAACCAAGATCACTCTAACCAGCAAGAATCTCATTCAGATTCAACAGAGAAATTAAAATCTTTACAGACAAGCAAAAGCTAAGAGAATTCAGCACCATCAAACCAGCTTTACAACAAATGCTAAAGGAACTTCTCTAGGCAAGAAACACAACAGAAGGAAAAGACCTACAGTAACAAACCCAAAACAATTAAGAAAATGGTAATAGGAACATACATATCAATAATTACCTTAAATGTAAATGGATTAAATGCTCCAACCAAAAGACATGGACTGGCTGAATGGATACAAAAACAAGACTTGTATATATGCTGTCTACAAGAGACCCACTTCAGACCTAGGGACACATACAGACTGAAAGTGAGGGGATGGAGAAAGATATTCCATGCAAATGGATATCAAAAGAAAGCTGGAGTAGCAATTCTCATACCAGACAAAATAGACTTTAAAACAAAGACATTACGAGACAAAGAAAGACAGTACATAAGGATCAAGGGATAATTCCAAGAAGAAAATAGAACAATTGTAAATATTTATGCACCCAACATAGGAGCACCACAATACATAAGGCAAATGCGAACAGCCATAAAAGGGGAAATTGACAGTAACACAATCATAGTAGGGGACTTTAACACCCCACTTTCACCAATGGACAGATCATCCAAAATGAAAATAAACAAGGAAACACAAGCTTTAAATGACACATTAAACAAGATGGTATTAGGATCATGAGAGATTACTACAAGTAACTATATGCCAATATAATGGACAAGCTGGAAGAAATGGACAAATTCTTAGAAAAGCACCATCTTCTGAGACTGAACCAGGAAGAAATAGAAAATACAAACAGACCAATCACAAGCACTGAAATTGAAACTGTGATTATAAATCTTCCAACAAACAAAAACCCAGGACCAGTTGACTTCACAGGTGAATTCTATCAAACATTTAGAGAAGAGCTAACACCTATCCTTCTCAAACTCTTCCAAAATATAGCAGAGGGAGGAACACTCCCAAACTCATTCTACAAGGCTCCCATCACCCTGATACCAAAACCAGACAAAGATGTCACAAAAAAAGAAAACTACAGGCTAATATCACTGATGAACATAGATGCAAAAATCCTCAACAAAATACTAGCAAACAGAATCCAACAGCACATTAAAAGGATCATACACCATGATCAAGAGGGGTTTATCCCAGGGATGCAAGGATTCTTCAATATACCCAAATCAATCAATGTGATACAGTATATTAAGAAACTGAAGAATAATAACCATACGATCATCTCACTAGACGCAGAAAAAGCTTTTGACAAAATTCAACACCCATTTATGATAAAACCCTCCAGAAAGTAGGCATAGAGGGAACTTACCTCAACATAATAAAGGCCATATATGAAAAACCCACAGCAAACATCATCCTTAATGGTGAAAAACTGAAACCTTTCCACTAATATCAGGAAGAAGACAAGGTTGCCCACTCTCACCACTATTATTCAACATTGTTTTGGAAGTTTTAGCCACAGCAATCAGAGAAGAAAAAAAAATAAAAGGAATCCAAATTGGAAAAGAAGAAGTAGAACTGTCACTGTTTGCAGATGACATGGTACTATACATAGAGAATCCTAAAGATGCTACCAGAAAACTACTAGAGCTAATCAATGAATTTGGTAATGTAGCAGGATACAAAATTAATGCACAGATATCTCTTGCATTCCTATACACTAATGATGAAAAACCTGAAAGAGAATTTAAGGAAACACTCCCATTTACCATTGTAACAAAAAGAATAAAATACCTAGGAATAAACCTACCTAAGGAAACAGAAGACCTGTATGCAGAAAAATATAAGACACTGATGAAAGAAATTAAACATGATGCAAACAGATGGAGAGATATACCATGTTCTTAGATTGGAAGAATCCATTGTGAAAATGACTATACTACCCAAAGCAACCTACAGATTCAATGCAATCCCTATCAAACTACCACTGGCATTTTTCACAGAACTAGAACAAAAAATTTCACAATTTGTATCGAAACACAAAAGAGCCCAAATAGCCAAAGCAATCTTGAGGAAGAGAAATGGAGCTGGCGGAATCAGGCTCCCTGACTTCAGAGTACACTGCAAAGCTATAGTAATCAAGACAGTATGGTACTGGCACAAAAACAGAAATATAGATCAATGGAACAGGATAGAAAGCCCAGAGATAAACCCATGGTCACCTTATTTTTGATAAAGGAGGCAAGAATATACAATGGAGAAAAGACAGCCTCTTCAATAAGTGGTGCTGGGAAAACTGGACAGCTACATGTAAAAGAATTAAATTAGAACACTCCCTAACACCAAACACAAAAATAAACTCAAAATAGATTCGAGACCAAAATGTAAGGCCAGACACTATCAAACTCTTAGAGGAAAACATAGGCAGAACACTCTATGACATAAATCACAGCAAGATCCTTTTTGACCCAGCTCCTAGAGAAATGGAAATAAAAACACAAATAAACAAATGGGACCTAATGAAACTTAAAAGCTTTTGCATAGCAAAGGAAACCAGAAACAAGATGAAAAGGCAACCCGCAGAATGGGAAAAAATATCTGCAGATGAAGCAACTGACAAAGGATTAACTCCCAAATTTACATGCGGCTCATGCAGCTCAATATCAAAAAAACAAACAACCCAATCCAAAACTGGGCAGAAGACCTAAGTAGACATTTCTGTAAAGATATACAGATTGCCAACAAACACATGAAAGAATGCTCAACATCACTAATCATTAGAGAAATCCAAATCAAAACTACAATGAGATATCACCTCACACCAGTCAGAATGGCCATCATTAAAAAATCTACAAACAGTAAACGCTGGAGAGGGTGTGGAGAAAAGGGAACCCTCTTGCACTGTTGCTGGGAATGTAAATTGATACAGCCACTATGGAGAACAGTATGGAGGTTCCTTAAAAAACTAAAAATAGAACTACCATACGACCCAGCAATCCCACTCCTGGGCATATACCCTGAGAAAACCATAATTCAAAAAGAGTCATGTACCACAACGTTCATTGCAGCTCTATTTACAATAGCCAGGACATGGAAGCAACCTAACTGTCCATCGACAGATGAATGGATAAAGAAGATGTGGCACATATCTACAATGGAATATTACTCAGCCATAAAAAGAAATGAAATTGATTTATTTGTAGTGAGGTCGGTGGATCTAGAATCTGTCATACAGAGTGAAGTCAGTCAGAAAGAGAAAAACAAATACCGTATGCTAATACATATATATGGAATTAAAAAAAAAAAAAGGTCATGAAGTACCTAGGGGCAGGACAGGAATAAAGATGCAGACCTACTAGAGAATGGACTTGAGGATACGGGGAGGGGGAAGGGTAAGCTGAGACAACATGAGAGAGTGTCATATACATGTATACACTACCAAATGTAAAACTGAGAGCTAGTGGGAAGCAGCCGCATAGCACAGGGAGATCAGCTCAGTGCTTTGTGACCACCTAGAGGGGTGGGATAGGGAAGGTGGGAGGGAGGGACATGCAAGAGCAAAGAGACATGGGGATATATGTATATGTATAGCTGATTCACTTTGCTATAAAGCAGAAACTAACACACCATTTTAAAGCAATTATACTCCAATAAAGATGTTAAAAAAAAAAGAAACACATAATTTTTCCTAACAGCATTGAATGTATTATCTAACACAAAAAACTCAGATGACACCAAAATGTAGGTTTTGATTTTTATTGATTGTTTCACTTAAAATCTGAAGAACAAAGGGTTTAGAAATCAAGGGGTGAAAAGTCTGGAATTGATTATATTGTGAAATAGCTGCAAATAGTCCAAAATACACCAACTAGAAAAATGATTCAAAATAATTAGTATCTAAAATTTATCAAAGAAAGAAAGTGATTAGAACTTATATTTGATAGCATTTGAGGTAGGAGTTCCAGTAGGGTATATCCATAAACATTTTTTATCCAATCTCTGGACCTCATCCAATCTCATCCAATGTTAACCAATCGAAAAAGGACCTTTACAATGGGCAATGCAAGAGTGCAGTAGGAACAGACTGAGTAAACATAGAGTTCCGGCATGGCAATTTTGGAGATCCATATGTTTGTGAGATAGAAAGTCAATACCCTTAGCAATTATCCAGCTTATCCATTGCTTCGGTTTAATCAAGAAACTATGTATAGTCCATCTGACAGTGACCTGGGCTTCCTCTAAATAGAGGTTTGGATTAGGAATACTGTAATCTCTTCCATCATGATACATGATTTTCTTTTATGACAAAAGTTCACCAGAAAAAGCAAAATCTTGACTCTTCCCCAGAAAATATGTTCCATCTCAGGAGAGGTAGTAAAAAAGTATGTAAAGCATGCTATATAAGAGATAATGTTTAAGAAGAGCAAAAATAATAACTATCCATTTTACTATTCTAGAGAGGAAGTGATATAATGACATTAATGTATGCAAAAATTTAGGGATAAATACTTTAAGTAATGAATTTGTCATTTCAGATTTGTGTGACAAAATTTTCAATGAGCCAATCAGATCTGAATGTTTCTAAATAATAATTACACTGACGTCAGACATACTTAGCTGATTAGTATATCAAAATCTCTTTAAAATAATTCATAAATAACTCACCATTTCATAGGCTGAATCTGTGACGTGGAAAAACAGGTGTATTTACCAAAAAAAGTGTCTTCTAAAGGTGTTCCCAAATGGATGACCTTTGCTGCTTGCTTATTTTAAAAATCTTTGTACTTATTAGGTGTATATCATATAAATTTAAATGAAGATGTCCATGTAGCACAATTCTACTGAATAACAAGGTTTCCTTTATTGATATGGCTTTGATTATGTTTCTTTGTACTAAGGCAGCTACAGCATCAAGTATTTCCTATGCAACTCACAGGAGCATTGTACTATTTGAGCCTAATGTAAATATCCTTATAAATCCTAAGTGAAGGAAGTCAGTCTCAAAATCTTTCTACAATTACAGTGCTCTGTGGTTGAATGAAGAGCAATGTTGAGTACAATATGGCATCTACTATGCAGATTTGTTCTATGCACCTGCCCCCATCCTCATGGGCCCACAGCTTAGTTGTCTCAGGGAAGTCTTCAATTTAAAAGGAAAAGAACTTAGATGGTAGTTCACATAACACTTTCTGTGGAATACAAGGGCAGTAGAACAAATAGGCATGGCATAGGAGAAATGAATTCTCTTCAACGCAGCGCTATGGCATTGGCCATGCCTTAGGCAACTCTATATCATAGGTGGTACTAGTGACAACAGTTATGGTGGCATCAGGGTCTGATGACTTGTCTTAAGTGTAGGTGGTAGCAGTTAGGATTGCAGTACCTCTATTTTTGCTATAGCAGTTTCTTTTCAATGAGTTTTCTTGGAAGCCTAGTACAGTTTTGGAGCTTTCAGAGTGATGCATTGTAGCAGCTCTCACCGCTCTGACAACAATAAGATTCAACACTGACTACGAGACAAGCAAGAGAAGGCAACTCCACAGCCAGCCTCAGTGGCAGGAGTGAAGCTTCCTCCATGAACCTTGTGGAAAACAGGGCTTTTTGAATAAACTTCAATCCTTAATTAGTGCATATCTTTTCATCTGCCACAGACTACACATCACTTCCTCAGAGAAGCCGTCTCCAGCTCCCCACATATGCTTCTGTGGTGCTGTTAATACTCTTTCAATGAACACTTTTACTTGCTTAGTGCCTACCTCCTCTCCTAGTTCCTAATTGGCAGGAGAACATTTACCTGGCTTCTCTTGTTCCCTGCTCTATCCCCAGAGCCTGGCATATAACAGGGGCTCGAAACCCATTTGTTGAATTAATAAAAAGGATATCCTGGCTGGGCTAATCCCGATGTCGCTAGAGGTCTTCGTATATAATGAGCAAATAAAGCCAACTTGAATATAATAGGATATTTTGTGGTACATGAATAGGGGCTGAACTCTATGTCTTAATTAGCCAGGAGCATAGGAAGCCCCTGGGAAAGAAGTAAAACTATGCCTTCAATCAGGGATCATACACATATGCATTTGTCTAGTGGTCTGATAGATGCCAACAACGGTATTGGCAGAGGGCATGGTGGAACTGGAACAAGTTAAATGGTCAGGAGACCTAACTTATCCATGAGATAAGATCACCTTTAACCCAAATGTTCTCTGGGCCCTTACGTGTGTGGGCCTTACATAATGTCAGTTGTCACAAATTGCTCCCCAGATCTGTTGAAAAGAGCTCTTCTTCATGACAAGAGAAAAGACCACAATCATATCTATTTGTAAAACTTTCTAGAAGTGTTCATGCAAATGGGTATGAGGAGGACATTCTCATGTATAATTAGAGCTGCTCTTTTATCTTCTTTGGCTAAAGCTCTTCCAGTCACTGATGCTGTCTTGCCCTGAACCTCATAATATGTGTCAGATTCTATGCTAGTCCCTCAGAAGTCAATTGTGAAGAAAACAAAGCGAAACAAAACACAATTTCTGCCAATGAACGTGGTCTAGTAGAGCAGACAGACATGAAAATGGGCCATTACAAGCCCAGTTTGTAAGTACTGTGATCAGACTAAACACAGAGGACTCTGGGAGCAGAAAAAGGTCACCCAAAGTATTATCAGAGAAGGATTCTCAGAGGAAGTGGCATCTAGGTTGAGACCTAGAGAATGAATAGTAGGAGGTTACAAGGTCTATGCTGAGGGCAAAGCCTGTGCAAAGGTTTGCACAGCATAGTGTATTAAAGAAATACCAATTGGCAGGTACAAATTACTGTGTATAAAACAGATAAACAACAAGGTCCTACTGTATAGCCCAGGGATCTATATTCAATATCCTATAATAAACCATAATGGAAAAGAATATAAAAAAAAAAAAAATATATATATATATATATATATATATATATGTATATCTCTGAATCACTTTGCTGTACACCAGAAACTAACACAACATTCAAATAAACAACACTTCAATGGAAATTTTTTTTCAAAAAAAGAAATACTAATTGTTCAGTAGAGCTAATCGATCAGAAGGTCAGAAGTGGCAAAAAGGTATAGGAGAGGACTGGGAGATAAACAAAGCCAGATCATGAGGGCATTAGAAGCTATGGAAGTACCTTTAAAAATGGTAAATTTCATGTTACATATATTTTACCACACACACACAAAAATCTCAGCTTCCCTTTCCAACCAATATAATGAAATAAAGAATTGTGGTTCTTCCAAAAAAAAAAAAAAAGATGCTATGGCAAGAGTCTGGACTGCTGGACTTTATCCTGGGAGTATCTGAGAGCTATTAAGGGTTTTAAATTGGAAGTGATAGCATCAGTTTTGCACTTTAGAATGATGCCTCTGGCCATAGACAGTAAAAAAAGGGATCAGAGCATGAAAGGCTAGATGTAGAGAAACAAGTTTGGAAGCTCCTGCAAAGTTCTAATAATACCTATAGCAAATGAGAATGGTTTGAATGCAAAGACAGAGGATATGGCAAACTTGAAAGAGTAAGTCTCAACAGCTGTTAAGGACTGGTTGATTGATCTGAGTGAGGGGATAAGACAAAGGGAAGATTCTTGCACATTTGTGTGAATAAGGGATTTCTGACTCTGAGAAGGAGAATCCACTGGGCCTGAATAAGGTTAGCCCATGGCTGGTATGAGCGTGGTACAAGCCTGCCCCATTACGTGGGTACAAGGAAGTTACTGACAGAAACCTTGCATGGTGCTGAGGGGGAAGCCCCCTACACTTCACAGTACTTCCAGGGACAGCGCCACTGTTTTTGTCTACTGCAAGTTTTAAGAGACAGATCTTCAGGAGCTCTTTATACAACTACCCCCAGCCTGCCTTTGCAGCATTAATATTGTTCCCACAATCTGGTTAAGAAACCAAGGCCCCTTACCTGAGCACACTTCTTCCCCTGACACTCTCTGAAGTGGCTACTTTCTGGTATTCTTTTCCACATCATGGATATTAGTGCACCTGGAGATGGTTTTCCCTTTTTTATTTCATAGAAACATAGAAGCAATGGGAAGAGCACTTATAAACTCTACCAAAGCCATACTTCCCTATCTACCTGCATCTGAAACCGCAGACTGACTTTTCTCCTGTCACTGGAGATGAACCATTTCTTGCCTGGGTTCTAATACCTCTCACTTGTTTGTGCCTTCTCCATCTTCATGTTCTCAGCAAATAATGTCTCTATTTATCCATGATCTCAGGAGAATGCCTTGTAATCCCTGATTCCTTGCTTTTTCTTACCCTATGAATCCAACCCAAATATGATCCCTGGGAGCTCTATCACCAAAATATATCCTCAAACCACCCACTTCTTTGGCACTTCCTCTGTCACTACTCTAAGCCAGCCACCATCAGCCACTGCAGAGACCCGCCCCACTGTGACAGCTTGCTCCCAGGTCTTCCTCATACTGATTCATGACCCCTCAGGTTAATTTTTCATACAGCAGCAGAAGTTAGCTTTTAAAATATACATTTGAGCACATTAGTTCACTTCTCAAAACCCTCCAATGACTTGCCCTTACAGTCAAATAAAACCCTAACCCCCTTCTATAGCCTGCAAAGCCCTACAAGATCTGGTCTCTGTCTTTTCCTGCATCAACCATATACAACCCTCTGATCCATGAATTCACATCAGAAACATAGGACTTTTTTCTCTGCCTCAAACTCTCATTTCTGCCTCAAGGTCTTTCTTATCCCTCTGCCTAAAATATTCTGTCTGAAGACCTTAAAATGACTCATTTCTCCAGTTCGCCAAGGACTTTGCTTAAATGTTAACATATCATTTAGAGTTCAATCAGAGAAGCAGTAGGAATATGTATGTATATATATATATATATATATATATATATATGTATGTATATATATGTATATATATATATATATATATATATATATATATGAGAGGTATAGAAAGAGAACTTCTCTCTATATATAGAGAGAAAGGAAGTATCTATCTCTGTATCTATCTCTGTCTCTTTATATGGAGATATTTATCAGAGGAAAGGGCTTATGCAATTGTGGAGGCTGGCTTAGCTAGTCCACAGTGTGTAGGGCAGGCCATCACGAAGGGAAGACCATGAGTAGACTGACTGTATCTCCACAGGCATGAAACTGTTGTCCACAGGCAGAATTGCTCCTATCTCCCAGGAAAGCCTCAAATCTGATTTTAGAACTTCCATTTGATTAAGTCAGGCCATTCAGCATAGTTACTCTTATGTAAAGACAACAGATATGAAACTTTAATTACATCTGCACAATTCTTCATAGGATCATCTAGATTACTCTTTGACTGAAGAGCTAACTGGAGACTGTAGCTTAGCAAAGTTGACGCATCAAAAAGCCATCACAGTCACCTATTCAGAGAGGCTTTCCGTAATCATAGTGGCCATATCAGGACCCTGTCAATCTCCTTACTCTCTGTGTCCATAATCTGCTTTGTTTTTCATAGCATATATCACAAGCTGACATTAATTTTTTATTTATTCATTTTATGATTTCTCCAATAGCTCCAAGAAATCAGGGACTTTGTTTCATTTACTACTTTATTGTCATTTTAAAATTTTTTAAATGAATTAATGCATTGGCCAATGAAATGATCACTATTAATGTAACTCAGAGAGGGAGGGTGATCTTCAGTGTGTGATATAATTCTCTACTCAGAGATATGTTCACAGTGATTGGCAATGAGTGTGGTTAGATCTTTCATTAGGGACTTGTTGTCAGAAAAGTTTGATGGTGTTGTCATCTACAACCCAAAGTAAGAAAGCAAGGACTGGTCATGATCTATTTAATTTTAGTCTAAAATGTTTTAAAGATATTTGATTTCTAATGCATGATTATTTCACTCTGATCAGGACTTCTGACATCTGTTAACATTTTTTCTCGACAACTTAAATCTTAACTTCTCTTCTGACCATAAAACAGCAGCATTTATAGGTACAGAAATTAACAATGTAGTTTCCAGATATAAGAAAGAGAAAAAAAGAAAAAAAGAAAGAAATGAAGGAAAGAAGGAGGGAGGAGGGAGGGAAGGAAAGAGGGAGGAAGGGAAGGGCCAAAATTAATCCATGGTCAATTTCAATTTTTTTTGTTGATAAATTTTCCCTTTTCTTTCAATGTTCAGAATACAGTAAACCAAAGTGCTGTTTATAGTCTTTGTGTTTTTGTTTCATATAAGTATCTTTAAAAATACAAACAACACTGTTGTCAATAAATTTTACTTCATCCAGTTTCCCATTACAATGAATGGCCTGTGCAGTCTGAAAAGAGTGAAAACGGTGATAATTCAACTGATTTGTATCATATACTGAAATTCTATTACGTGATAGGCACTAAGTAGGTGGTATGAAGGATACCAAAAATGACCTCTGCTTTTCTGTACCTCATATTTATAATATATATAAATCTTTCTTTCAGTTTTCTCTGAACTTACAAAGCACAAATTCCCTTTGCCATACTTACATTTGTTTTGAATTAACTTCAGCTAAATGAATGAATAAATAAATACATACATAAATGAATAAATAAATAAATGTCACAAACCCATTTAAAACATTCATCTTTGCACAGGGGACCTATACACACTATTATTGATATGAGAGATTAGGACATATAAAAATCAAAATCCAAAGCAAAACAAGCAAGCAAACAAATTCTGAGTTCCTCAGAAGGAAGAAGCTGTGGGTATACTGAAAATAAATACTTCATTAACCAATTCTCTAGTTGGATGAATGGATGAATCATTCCCAGGGAGCAGTAAGTTGGGTCATTGCAAAGGTCTAGTCTCTCAGGCCACTAAAGGCACATTTAGAAAATGAAGCTGTTGTATATAAACTGTACCAGACAGGTTAGAAATCAAAATGCCTCCCTATCTCACTCACGAGGAGAATCTGGCAGATTGAGAATTGTTCCAGAAGAAAGCACATTAGGCAACAAATAGCTTCTTGAATTATACCCAGTGTAGGAAATTAGAGATGTCAAGAAAAACTCCTTATATAAAGATCCTTAGCAGAGCAAAAGGTAGGGTTCCAGAATAAATGATTCTCAGTGGATTAACATCTTTTATCAAATTCCTACTAAAAGAGAATTTCAAAGATTGCATGAGTAACTGCTCAAAGGCTCCTAATTGTTACTTTCTGGATGGGAGGTTCTCAATGTTTTGTACTTGTTGCACACTTTCAAATACAGGCCTTTCCCTCATGAGCCAAGTTTTCATAATGCAAATTTGGTATGACTTGATCAATTAACTTTGGAGAATAATTAACTGTATAATTTCTATCATATAGACTAGGATAATAAAACTTGCTCTATTCTAGAGTTCATAAGAAAAGATTGTTACAAAGAAAATAGATGCAATCAAACACTGGGTCTCTCAATGAGATTTACATTAACTTGTAACAATTAAAAATAAAATTATCACTGAAACTTCCTGTGAATCATTGGATAGCCCACACATGAAAGTGGCATTTGGCATTTCTCTATCATTAAGAATCAGCAAAAAAAAAAAAAAAAAAAAAAAGAATCAGCATTATTTACAGTACCCAAGACATGGAAACAACCAAAGTGTCCACTGATGGATAAATGTATAAAGAAGTTGTGGTATATATACATACAATGGAATATTATTCAGCCATAAAAAAATGAGGAAATCCTACCACTTGCAACAACATGGATGGACCTTGAAGGCATTATGCTAAGTGAAACAAGTCTGAGAGAGAAAGACAATGACTGTATGATTTCACCTATATGAGCAATCTAAAACAAAGGAACAAACAAACAAAGTCATAGAAAAAGAGATCAGACCTGTGGTTACCAGAGGCAGAGGGTGGGGGAAAGGAATTGGAGGAAGGTGGTCAAAAGGTGGAAACTTCCAGTTATAAGTAAGTGCTAGGGATAAAATGTACAACATGATGACCAGAGCTAACACTGCTGTATGATATATAGGAAAGTTGTTAAAAGAGTAAATCCTAACAGTTCTCAGCCCAAGGGAAAATTTTTTCCTCTTTTCTTTCTTTTCTTTTTATTGTTCATATGAGAAGATAGATGTTAGCTGCACCTATTGTGGTCATCATTTCACAATATATATAAATCAAACCATCATGTTGTATGTCTTAAACTTACACAGTGATGTATATCAATTATTTCTCAATAAAACTGAAAAAACTGTAAACTGTAACATATTTGCCAAAGTAAAAAAAAATTAGTATTTTCAGTATATTTCTACTTATGTCACCATACCTTATTTCCCTCTTCTTTTTATGTAAGTTGACATATAATTTATATACAATAAAATAAACCAATCTGAAATGTACAGTTCAATGATTTTGCCTCTTTTAGAATTTGTATAAATGGAATAATACAACAAAAAAAGAAATAGGGACAAATTTAAGCCCTCTTTCATTTTATGTGAGATACATCAGGATAATCACAGATTAATATATAAGATATTTATAGAAACATCAACATAAAATGTACCTCGATTTGTTATAGAGACTGTCCCTGATCATCTGAATTATAATTGCTGATATTTATTGAGAACTTATTAACTTTCCTGCTTAAAGAAACTGACATATTTACATATTAATTTTTTCATCCTTGGATGACTCTATGAAGCAAATACTATGTTATTACCATTTTATAGATGAGAAAATGATATACAAGGACATGAGGCAATTTGCACAATATCAGAAAGCTTAGAAGTGGGGGAACCAGAGCCTAAGCAGACTTTAGAAGATAGGTTCTTAATCACTACATAATATTGCTTTTATAAACTCACTTAATTTCTTCTCATTGTATTCATGGAACCTTTCTCTTACCATTCATAGCATTCATCACAACTTATAAATATACATCTAATTGTTCTCTTATTGATTTAGTATGTCTTTTCCTGTGGTCTCTAACTCCCAGTAGACTGGGCCATGTCTGTAAATGCAGTTTTTGGCACTGAGAAAAACCATCATAAAGGTATATTGACTATGTGAATGAATGAATGAATGAACAAAGGGATGGATGAATAAATGAACAAAAAATCATTTAAAATTGTTTTGCCTGATATTATCACCATTTTTTCAATTGAAACAATTGCAAGCAAAACTTAGTTTTGATATCAAGTGAACCTAGGAAACTTTGGTCACTTGACGGTTACTTTAGGGGAGGCATTAAAGGCAATTTCATGGTACCCATCAATGGCTCACTAAACCTAATCAACCTCAGCTCTGTTTCACTGTCTAAATAGAACTGTCTCTTTTATAATCACAAGACAAAGTTCTCATATGCTCTATTAAATATACACTCCTTTATGGCTGTTCAACTTGCACTACCCATACCTCTTACTCCTGGCAGGTAATCCCCTGAATTACATTCACAATGATCCAGTATCTCAGTCCGTATGAGAAACACTGTCATAATAATATCTGCCTCATTATGGAAAAGTATGTTTTATAACTCATAAAAGTTATGAAGGGAAATTAGTGGTGATGTTTAAAAAGAGTAAAAAGTTGGTGGAAACATAAGAAAGTGAAAACTAGAAATATGTGAGAAAAAGGCAACACCTTGGAGGTATCAAAGGAAAATATTCCCTATGATCTGCTTAAGCTACTCAGTGACATTCTTCTCATTATTACCAATTCCCCAAACCCTCACTTTCATGATTTTTTTTAAAATTTGAGGGTACCCTTTGTCCCTTATTAGACTGCGAGCACCTCAATGTTAATGGAAGGAACTACCTTCTATATATGTACAGAGACTTAAATGTTGGGATAGTGGTCAGGTCTCATGGAAAAAGCATACGATATGTACTTTGGGGCCTATACATGTGACAAAGTAGCACGAAGAGTGTGGGATGCCTGAGCAGCAACTAGGAAGAGAGAGTTTGCTGTGACAGGGTGTTAGGGTTGTGGTGAAGGGGCTGTGTGGGTGAGAGAAAGAGGAAGGTATTCTAGGCACTCTTGAGAGTGAAAAAGATTTAAGGGGATGATGGCAGGCCCAAAATAAATTTTAGAAACATTTTGTATGATTCATTTTCATCCAACTGTTAAGAAAACCTTTGATAATATCTAAATTATTCTCTGAGGTCTCTGAGTTCATGCTATTCTTTCTTCACCTATGACTGAGGAATTTGGGCCATGAAGGAGGTGGAGAGCTCTGTGTGACCTACACACAGTTCCATTCCTTGACACTTTATAGAGAGCAGTTTTTTTTAAAATTGCTTTTTGACTCAACACATAACTTAAAAATAAAGAGGAGTAAGAATGCAGGCCTGAACATAAAATAATAAGGTCTGCTTTTTCTTAGGAAATACATTCACATGAGATGACTTATTTGTGATTTGATTTAGACTATTTCACAAAAGAACTGCATTGCATTCCAGACTCTAATGCTTAGCAGATAGATGGTCAGTAAATGTATAAAATGAAAGATGATCAATAAAAAAATATACGATTTCATTCAAAACACAAAAGACTTACAAGGCCAGAAAAATAAGAACTTTTTATCAGCACCAGTTAATAGAAAAACAGAATTTTAAAAGTTGAGGCAAAGTGAGACCCTTGTTGGGATAAAATTCAAATCTACATCACCCAGATGACCCATACCTATAAAAGCAACTTGCCCTTCCCCTCTCGCCATGATGCAGTAGCTGATGCAATAAAATTGGAAATTTTACATATATATTTTTTCTATGTTGCATTCTAGTATGAATTTATACAGCCTCATAGATTGGTCTCTTGTCTCTTTCATTTGGGGGGAAGGAGTAGAGTTTACCAGGACACAATAATCATAATGAAGATGTGGCTGAGTCACCAAGAACTCGATCTGAGACCAGACGTGCCCCTTAAAGCCTTGCAACCTGTTGCAAAGTTCCAACATTTGTAGCAGGTTTGTCAAAGGGAAGTTGATATGTACTGCTACCAATTTTCTCCACCTTCTTGCGAGTCAACAAAGCCTGTCTCAGCTGAAAAATGACCAGAACCTGTTTATTAGTCAATATATTGAATTACTGCTTTCTCATTTTTTAGAAATTGCTTTGAATCATTTAATTATTCTATAGATCAAAGTATAGCAACCTATGACCTATGGACTGAATAACATTTACCTAAGCTTTAAAAATGTGTTTATAAAACCATTTAGATAGCAAACACCTCTAAAGCAGAGACTCTAACATCCAATTTGTTTATGTCTAACAATAATACAATACTATGACTGTTAAGGGGTTCCACAATGATGTGTATGTGTGTGTATCCCCAAATTTGAATTGAATTATTTTCCTAGGTAAGGAACTTAGCTTTCAGAGCACAGAAATATAGCTCATTCTGTCATCTGTTAGATTCAGGCATGACCATTACTGTGTAGTTATTCTGAAAGCTCAGGGACAAAGGGACCCTGAAATCTAGCATCATTAAGACTAATCTTTTATTTTTCTCTCATATTTCCTTTTTTCAAATTCCATGTATATCATTCATTCATTTACTCAACATACATTCTTAAGGCCCTATAAGTAACAAATATTGTGCTAAAATTTTATCCCTTTCTCATAGCAAGCGCAAGTGTGATGAAGAGAAACATGTAAATGCGTGATACAACAGAGATTGCTATGGATAGTATTTAAATCAAAGAGGATAGTAAAATGATGAGCACTGGCTCAGGGAATAGAGATAATATTTGAGTCATGTTTTGAGACTAAGTAGGAATTTTCCAGAGAGGCAGAGAAGGGCATTACCATAGAGGAAAAAGAATACATGATTTTTCAGAGGCAACAAAATAGCACGGAATTCTTAAGGACATGGGTTGCTTCTAACTCATCAATAGACAATAAAGCAAAGGAGTGTTACTTTCTCTACTTCACAATTACTTTTTAAATCCTTAGAACTGGGGGCCAAAGCCTGAATACTTGAAATTATAAGGCAATATTTCCATACATAGAGAATAATCTAGTGGTACAGACAGAAAACATATGAAAATTTTAGTAATATGAAATAGCATTTGAAATTACATGTTGTGAGATGTTTAAAGGAGAGAGACAGGGAGAGAGGGAGAGAAGGGCGGGGAGAGAGAGCGATGGAGGGACAGAAAACGCAGTATTATAGCTAGGGTAGGACTTTGAGGATGGGTGGGGTTTAGACAAGTGATAAAGAGTGGAAGTATGATGTCAGTGAAGGATGTCCAAGCAGGGTGACAGTGCTGCAGAGTTCTACAGCATAAAAGTCTAACTGAAATTCTGCTGCAGGGAGAACCATTTGCATAGACTAAAATGTGAATACGTCATTCCCATTTACCTCCTGGATTTGTTCAACTCAGCAGCACCAGATAACCCACCCTGGATATCCTCTGAAAGCCCAGCCACAGAATTTGCAATTTAGAGCATCAAAACTTGTTTAAGGCCTAAGGAGCCAATTTCTTCTCTGAGTTGGGATCAGGCCACCTTAACACTGAATCTCAAGAGAGTCCTAAAGGTCACTAGCTTTCTGTGCCTTGCTTTTGCTGACCCAGCACTTAGAATTTTCATTTCCATTTTGAAACCAATAAATCAGCATATCTTGCCAGAGGAGTTTTAACCTCTTAAGATGCAATCAAATTGCTCAGTCAAAATGACTCCTGAAATTGATCTGCACATTGCTAAGAATGAAAGAGAACTTTCATGTTTCTAAGGAATATATATCTCTGATTTATAGGATAACGTTAGCTGGATCCTGAAGGATTGAGTAATGCTGTTACAATTAGAAAGATGTGATATTATCTATACCAAATAGAACAGAAAGTTGCCCATCAGTGATACTTACCAATTGTACATAGATAACCACTGTAATCAATGTGTTTGCTGATACATTGTTTTCTAATTATCTCCATTTCAACTTGAATGTTTACTGTCTTTGATTACTGTTAAGAATGATAAAAAACACAAAATATATCTTTAATTTCTGAAGTACCTCCTTTGGTGCTTTAAATAACATACCAAAGGCTTGAAAGTTGTTTTGGGTTTTGTTTGTTGTTTTTGGGTTTTTTGGCCACCTAATTTTAATTTTTTATCCTGATTTTTTTCTAGTTTGACTCAACAAATTATCAATAAATAATTTTCACCAAAATTAGGTCTTTCAATGAAACAATTTTGTTTTGAATATGTTAAGTTTCTCATTCAATATATGTTTCAAAGCAATAGCTTTATCAATGTGTTCCTTCTCAGTTTTTTTCATCCCAATTTTGTCTTATTTCTTTAGTCAGGGCTGGCCCAGCCTCACAAGAGAATCTTAAAAAGATCATTTATCTCCCTGCTTAAACATTGCGAGGGAGTTGAGAAATGACCACCTCTCTTGGGACCCTACTTTCCCCATTAATGAAGCAATAGCCATCTAATTAATTTAATCAGCTATCACAAAGATTAGCAAGGTAACATGTCCCAAGTGTCCCATGTTAGAGAAAGGTATTATGTATACGGAAGAAACAGCATGATGTTATCTGTGCATTATTCCCTCAGCCCTTAAACTGGCTGACTGGTTTTCAGCTTCAGTGCTCAGGATCAAGTGAGCATAATGTACATTTAGGAAGAACACACAAATTGCCAACCAACCACCAAAGATCGCTAAGTAATATTTGAAACATATGAACATGAAAAATCAGTCTGCTATTGGGAATCTCAGAATAGTATTTTTTTTTCTTATAGACTTTAGCACTAATTTCTCCCCTCTTCAATTGCTGAAATGTCATGTAAAAAGTAATCTGTGCATGCTTTACTAAACTAACAAGGCAGGGAGCGTTGTTTCTGTCTTCCTGTGGAAAGGAATGCAAACCTGTCCCATTGTAAGTGAGGTAATCAGGTAAGTATAATGGAACAATCTTCTCCTATAAAGTTTTGTATTGTTATGAATATAAAATAATAATAGTGTTTTTGTTAATGTTGTTATCACCAACTCATTTTCTGTTTGAAGTCAATGACTGCTAAAATCTAAATGGGAAAAGGGGATAGAAAAATGAAAAGAATCATTAAAAGAGGGTTTTAGTAATACAGCTGCAATGCATTAAATTGTAGTTTAATTTTATTTCAAAGTTTTCCTCAGAACACTTAAGGGAGAATTGTAGGCATATTGGAGAGGAAAGGCCAATCTGTGCCAGGCATTTTGAATGAAAGTATTCTAAGCTTTTCTACTTCTGTTATTCTTCCATCTGCTTTCTGTAGCCCACAGAGGAAGGAAAGGAAGGAGTAGATACCATATTCATCCCTATGGCCTAGATCTTGGTTGCAAAAGCCTCAAAAGCATGCTGTCCCTTCGAGCTTGCTCTGTAATTATGATATGGGCTTTTCTATGGAAAGACACATGGAAAAATCTGAAGACTAATCTTCTAGTATCACTTTGCACAGAAGTTGTTTTCATCTCATCAGAAGCTACAAACAAATTCCTTCTTGGTCTCTCAAGAATCGCAGAACTTGAAGCTGATATTAGGGGAAACTACTCTTGTTCACATTTATGAACTTCTGAAAGTGAAGAGTCTGTATACAGAAAGAGAAATATCAGCACTGGGCAGGGTACCAGATCGGACAAGTTCCCACAAGTCAATTGTTAAATGTTCTGGCATTTAATGAGTCAGTTTTTAAGCCACTGGTAGCTTCAAATTGGGCTTGACAGGAGTATTTATACCGTGGAAGCTGATAAACACTACACATCAGTTCCCCAGTTTACCAGCATCCCAAGATGCTGAAAGAAGAGGCAGCTAGAATAATAGTGACTGCCATCTGGACCTTATGTTCTTTAGTAAAGACACTTGAGTATAAGAGGATTAGTGTGGAAGGCTCTGTTAGTCTTGAGATGATCATCACAGCAGCTTTCAGAAAGACAATGGATACCAGGATGATACAGCAGAAGATAATGCAAGAAACAAATGTCTAGAAGTTGTTCAAAAATGGTCACTAATCACCCATGACAGATATCAATCCCTAGATAGGAAACTTTGCCTCTAAATACCACCATGCTTGATCGTTTTAATTAAATGTTGTACAAAATTGCATGCAATTTAACCAAATTTCCTCTCCACCTACACCCAGCCCCAAACAATTTTCTTGGTGGTGTCCTAAAGCTCAAATTTCAAAAAAAAATCCTTTTAGGTTTTGTTAAATCAAAATACAACCTGAACTTTCTGGAGGTCACTGCCTTAGGCTTTTGCAGACAGTAGCCTAGATGGGTAATTGAGCAAATTTAGTTTTTTATTTATGCTCATGGGTGGACAGTTGCAAGATAAATAACCAATACAAATTTGAAATTATAGTTAACACTTATACATTGCTTACTATGTACGACATGTATGAAATACTACATCCTCATATGATGTAACTACTGCCATTTTACAAATGAAAAACAAAAACAAACAAAAGATGAAAACCTGGGTCACAGGGAATTGAAGTACCTTGCCTACTATTTCACAAAAGCAAGTTTGGAGCATGGTTTTGGATCTAGAAGGTCTGGCTCCAGAAGTGAAGAGCTTAACCATTACACCAATGCTTTTCATGGAACCATGATGTTTGTGGCATTCAGAAGCGCCACTGACTAAGAATGTTCCAATTCAGTTGCCTCTTTTACTAGAATGCAATGTGTATTATATTTTCTCTTTCCTTTTTTTTTTTTTAATAAATTTATTTATTTTTGGCTGCGTTGGGTCTTCGTTGCTGTGTGCGGGCTTTCTCTAGTTGCGGCAAGCGGGGGCTACTCTTGTGGCGGAGCACAAGCTCTAGGCACGCAGGCTTCAGTAGTTGTGGCACGTGAGCTCAGTAGTTGTGGCTCGTCGGCTCTAGAGCACAGGCTCAGTAGTTGTGGCGCACGAGCTTAGTTGTTCTGAGGCATGTGGGATGTTCCTGGACCAGGGCTCGAACCCGTGTCCCTTGCATTGGCAGGCAGATTCTTAAGCACTGCACCACCAAGGAAGTCCCTCTTTCCTTTTTATAAAGAATGTTAGTTTATATGTCATGATTTTGACATATTTATCACTTGCTATGATTATTATAGTCATTTGTATAAATGTGAATTTATCTACTTCAGTTGGGTTTAATAAACAATTAAGAACTTACTAGAAGCTACACACTCTACTGAGAACTAGGAAGAATAGAAAAGCAGGATAAACAGTAACATGATCTCTGAACCAGACGTTGTTACAACAGAACTTGAGGAGCAATGCTTACACACTTGGCACACTGAAGACTGGAACAAGATAATACACAATAAAGCACTTCCTCTAGGAAAATTTGTGTAAGAGACAGTATTAAATCTAGGTACAATCCATAAATATTTTTACAGAAAAAACATAAGGCGAAATAATTAGACATTAGCAAAATAAATGAGAAATAAACTGTCACTTTGATATATAAAGATGAATAAAATAAATGATGATATAAACAAAGGATTTTCTAAGAAAAGTTGATACTGAGGAAAAAAGAAAAAAACTGAGATTAGATAATGTATAAAGGAAACATTGCACAGAATCCTGAAAAAATGAAAAAGAAAAGTATATAATGCAAGAATAAAGCAGAGCTGTAAATTAATACAAAGCTGAAGGGAGAAATTTAAATTAGAAATTCAAGAGGTGCCAGTATTTCTTTCAGTAGTTTGAGGTAACTGGATTAACAGCACTGACAACTCTCAAAGCCTATAAGTATGGTTTATACTCATTGAAACATAGTATTTTAAATTAATATTAGTAAAAAATATATTTTAACATTAGATATCCTGTGATGATTGTGTTGACTGAATTTAACTTCTATTTGAATTAAAATAACAAAATTATTGAATTTAATGGGTTATAAGATCAGTTTCTTCCTTAGTGTCCATGTTAATGGAATGACTGAGGAGCTACTAGGCATTTGAAAGATGAAGAGAGAAATAAGGACCCATGGTGTCATCTGAGGAAGACATTAACTCAGAAAAAAAGTAATGGAATTGACATGTAGTAAAATATTTCCCAATAAATAAAGAAATTGATTCAGTATTCTTTCAAGGCCTGGAGGTATACATGGGAGGATAAGGTCAGAATAGCATGTGTGAGAACAGAAATTCTAGAGGAATCAAGCAACTTTCATGATAGAATTGGATGATTTTTGACCTCATAAGGGCATTTATTGGCAAATTGATCACAAAAAGTAATGGTGAAATGCTGAAGCCTATTATCAAATTGAATTTTATTTATTTTTAGTCATAAGTGTATATATAGTGGTTAGGCTAATGGCATAAGTATTAGTTAGAGTAAGCAACCCTTGCTATTGCAACAGATAAATCCTGAAATTTCAGAGGCTTAACAAAGATTTATGTCTCACATGTGCAAAGTCTAACATGGGTCAGTCAATGCTCCTCCATCTTTCAGTTACATCATCTGTAGTACTTGGCCACCAGGATCACCACAAGAGGGAAGGTGTGACCTGGAGTTATGCAGAATTTTTTAAAAGTTCAAGCCAAGAAATAGCACACATTGTAACCGTCCACATTGCATTGGTCAAAACAATGACACAACCTAAGAGCAAGGAAGTATATTTTTCCTGTGTGTCCAGGAAGAGAATATATTGAAGAGGCAAATAGCACTTTTTCTGCCAATATAAATTATTAGCATACAAGAAACAATAAATATATTTATGCTTGGAGAACATTCTGCTTTTTATTACTCATGACTGGGAGAGAAAACTGAGCAATGGGATAAACTAGAACAACTAATCACCAATGTCTTCACTATGAAACTGAAAGACCTGTGAGCAAAGCAGTGTCTGACCAATGCATGATGAGCCAGTCTTCAGAGAGAGAGGAGGGTGCTAGCTAGTCAAATAAAAAGTGTAGCTTATCAAATATCAATCATCAGTAAGAATTTATATATAGGCTCTCTCTATATACATACTGTCTGGAAATCCTTTAGTCTCTGTGTCCCTGTACCATTCTAGATGCACAGTTGGGCCTCTCAAGATTTTCCAAGAAGTCATCCAATGTAGAATTCGCTGATAATTTCATGGAGAAAGGTACACCGCAAGGAATAACTTGATATGCTCGTTGGGATGCTTCAAAATTTGTCTCCAATCTGCGCTCAGTTTTGCTAACTACTGCTTACTTCTTGAACCTACTTTTCCCAATAATACATCTCATTATACACAGAAATTTACCTTTGGAGAAATGCACTCATAAATTTGAATACTCAGGGTCATAATTTTTCCCAGGGAAAAAAATAAAAGCTTGGTGAAATTATGAAGTCCTTCACATCTCACTCTTTAGAAGGAAGAGGAATAGTAAGTAAATGTGTAAATATCTTTTTCTGTTTTACTGAAAGGCAAGGGGGGGAGGGAGGGAAGGAGAGAGGGAGGAAGAGGACTGGCTGTCTCAGATCAGACATCTCTATCCCCTGCAATAACTGGATCAAGCATGGACACATCCAAACAGGCCAATTAGACTTATGCCTGAAATTTTTCTGAAACTGTCAAGAAAGACATAATCTTTCCTGATTTGCCAAGTTGTGATAATATAAGATGGTAGATAGGACCCTTGTTCCATGATATGTAGAAAATCTAAGAATAAATTTAATAAAAGTAGACAAAATAGCCAACAGATGGAAAAACAGAGAGGGAAAGAGTGGAGAGAGAGAGAGAGGGAGAGAGAGACATGAGTCCTATATTCTTCAGGACTGAAGCCATTTCTCAACTTTCCAATTACTGAGCTAATAAGTTTCTACACTATGCTACTTCCACAATTCACATAAAGGGTTGTTTGTATATATAATATAATAGATGCATATCTATTTAAGAATAAAATTGTTTAAATTTACTAGAGAAATATGTACATAAGTAGAAATAAAGGGTGAATATCAATAACTACAGATTTTTATAAAGAAATATTTTAAGGTTTCTGTGTTAGTGCTTAAAATGCTTTACATTTATACAGTCCTTTGTACTTACAAAGTTTTCCAAAAAATTAGCTAATTTAACCTTAACATAACCGTACAACAGTTATTATAATCCCACTCCAGAAGAGGTAAAATTGTGGCTCAGAAAAGGAAAATGATTTGCTCAAGGTCATGTAATAAAAACCTGAGTAAGAACTCAAACTAATGCCCTCATTCCTGCTATATGATTACAAAATGTTCATCTTAGAGCCAAGAACTGCAAAGTCTAAATTAAACGTAATAACACATGGTCAAAAAGGTAACTTCCACCTCAAAAAATAATTATAGAGACGAATTTATTTTAGTCAGTCATCTTGGTTTGAGTTCACCTGAAAGCAGAGCCTGAGACAAAGACTTGATGCAGATATTTTATTTGGGAGGTGATCCTAGGGAGCTACAGTGAAGGAGTGGGGAGAAAGAGACGAAGAAGAGAAAGACAATAAAGGAGGAAGTACTGAGCTTGTCATCACTATGAGCAACTAAAGTTCAATCCCACTTAGGAACCTCTAATAAATCTTATTGCATATACACAAAACTTTTGTGGGAAGCATTGGAAGCTGGGGCTTTTATCTACCAACACTGGATTTCTACTGTTTAAAGCCCACACCTCTCCCCTGCTTGAGTACTTCCACCAGCTCCTTGATGCCACACCTGCAAATGGGCCATGAGTACTTGTCTCTGTTGCTTAGAGGAAGACCTAATGGAGAGTTGGGAAGAGGTCAGCATTTCAGTGAAGAGTCCCTCACAGCTGCAGTGAGTCAGAGGTGGGATATGGGTACCTGGCTAAGGGTACCAATAGTGTCTGCTACAGACATACCCAAAATAGATTGGCATTAAAGTCAATGTGTTACCATTAGTTCAAGATTTGATATGGACTTGGTAACTACAGAGAGAAAGAATAATGGAAAAGTCTATATCAGCTCTCATAGAAAATAGGTAACATTTTTTTCTCCTTATCAATTAAAGTTCAGCACACATCTCTCTAAAACAATTTGCAGTTTCAGAGAGATTCCATTTCTGACTTGAGTGACAAGTAGAATTATTCATAAGCAAAGAATGAAAATGAGTTAGAAGAAGACCAAATTATTATATGCAGATATAAATGTCTCATCTCTATCTTTAATGAGAAGTTCTAACAGATTTTGCCACTACAAATGAGTCATAACTCATGGACTAAATTACCCTTAACACATACATCAGGAAGGCAACTACTTTTGGGCAGTAGACAAAGATAAACATAAAAATGTCTCAAGAGAAATACAAGGACTTACATCTTTATGGTGTTACAAACTAAAGATAAATTGTGTAGTGCTAAATTTAAAATCTGTACAGAAATCAAGTTTGTATAGTTTCAAAAGAAATTTGAATTGTAGAAACTTAAGTCCCTCTATTTAAAATATCCTATTTGTTTATAGCCTTAAAAGTCTTCATAAGCATCAATACTTCCAAAATATTTTTAATATTTGCAAAGAAGTCAGGACTAAACAAACAGAAAATGGAGATTTCTATTGGGTAAGGCATGTATTAGTAATGAAACTTATGTGATATCAACTATGCCAGCCACTCAAGCCCCTTACTAAATTATGCTTCTATTGACTTCAGGAGTTTATACTCAAGATCACATAAAAAGTACCAGACAGTTGTTTAGGCATATCTCCCAGGATAATTTAACTTGTGATAAATTAATCCAAGCAACTTTAAATATCAGATAAAAACTATTAAATAGAGCTAGCATTTTAAAATCCTACAAACTTTTTAATTAAAATACTTGAAATGAGATTGATTTTATGAATCTTTCCTACTAAAGTACAAAAGCTTCACATAGAAATTATAATCCTAGAAATAAGAAGATTAAGGGAATTTCCCATATATTCAGGTATATCTGTATAGGTATTATTCATAAATATTTTTAAAATTTATATCAACATTATTGAGGTAAATTTATATTCAATAAAATATACCCATTTTGAATGCACAGTTTGACAAGTTTTGACAAATGTATTCCAGTAACTACTACCACAGTCAAGATATGGAACATTTCCATCACCTCAAAAAAGTTCCCTTATATCCTTAAGCAGTCAGCCTCCACCACCACACACCAGCGCTGGCCCCAGGCAACCACTGTTTTTTGTTTTTGTCACTGTACATTATTGTTGCCTGGTGAATTGCATATAAATGGAATCATATGTATTATAATATTTTTTGGCTTGCTGAAATAAGGTCCTAAACATAGAATAAAAATAAGCTGAGAATTATTGTCCCCCTCTTTGAAGAATGAGCTAGAAAATGGAGTCTTCCCTTGGGAATGACCCATCAGGAGCTCT
Organism: Eschrichtius robustus; assembly: GCF_028021215.1. NCBI lineage: Eukaryota > Metazoa > Chordata > Mammalia > Artiodactyla > Eschrichtiidae > Eschrichtius > Eschrichtius robustus. The sequence continues at coordinate 17,374,163 of NC_090827.1, read as the reverse complement.
TAGGGTTTACAGGTGTCAATAGTGATAGCTGGTTGCTTGCTCCAAATTTTCACTTGGTCTTTCTCTCCTCCACTTGGGGAGACGCTGGGAAAATTTCTGCTTCTAAATTAGAGTTTCTACTTCTTTTTAAAGTCTCCTGTTCTAAAATCTGCCAAAATCTAGACACTACTCTTTCTGGGATAGACAGTACTTTCATTCATCTATTCAAAATGAACAAAATACTTCAGCACAACAAGCAAATCTGAATAAAGGCTATCCCTATAACTATTTATTCCCTGTCAAAACTAAACATCCTGCAGAGATTTCATTTCTCTTCCTGAAGAGGGGAAACTTCAGTTTTGTCAGGGGATCCTATGGTCTGAGCAATAGTTGCTTGATGATGATAATCAGAGAGAAGGCAAAAGGGACTGAATGAAGGTACAACAAGTGGGAAAGGAAAAATCTAAGCCTTTCATATTTTGCTGGGGAAGTGGGTTTGGGCCTCCATCTACATCCCAATCCATAGGGTTATGTCCAGGCAAATTCTCATTTTGCATGATTTGTGACTATTTTCTCCTTAATATTGTGGGGAGGAATACATATTAAAAAAAGGGCAAGCCATCTGGGTTTCTATACAAATGAATTTTAAATATGGAATCTGCATATGTTATTTATTGAAAACATGTAAATGTCTTAGGGGAAAGGCTGTAGCTAATTTTAAAATATCTTATTTAAGAGTGATGTTTATAATATTCATATACTTTATTCCCATAAAAAAATCTTTATATGATTAGGATCATGGACTTTCAAGGTACATTTGGAGAGGGCCCCTGAGTTTTCCAATAATGATCTATATAATTATGTAAAGTGAATACTTTGTCTTAATACTTGAGGACTTCAAAACTTTCCTTTTCCTAGATTTTAGTTTCTGGTAAGCCTGTGGTATTCCCCCAATTGCTCTTCATACCATAAATTAAACATCGAATTCTTAAGAGAATCTGATGAATTCAGCCACTGTAATTTAGTTTGACAATCTATGTCCTTATCTTTCTTGACCTTGCCTTTCCTCCTTCTGAAAGCACCTGCTATTTCCCCTACTTTACCTCCTCACTTTATCTCCTCTTTTCAATGCAGCACTCAGGTGATTGCTGAAGTCCAATGAGCGCATAGTTAGCCACAGGAAAATGTGTAGGAGAGAACAGAAAAAAAAAATGAAGTCATCGGCATGTATTAAGAATAAGGGAGCTTATTTATGGAGATGGAGAAGACATAATGATGAAGATCAGAGAAAAATGATACTGGGAAGAGTCATGTAGGTAAGCGAAAAAGATCATTAGAGAAGTGGTGGCAGTTAAGATTTGTGAGATAGATGACACCAGATCTTGGATGTCCATCACTGCCAGGCTGAAGATTTAGATATAACTTTATAGATAATGGATTACAACTGAACCTTTTGAGCAAGAAAGGAGTGTGAAAAACACAAAGCTTTGTTTTAGAGAAATTAATCTGGAAGATACTTGTAGCATGGATTTTATATGTGTAGACTTTGTCAAATGGCTATAATGTACCCTAAAATGCTTGAGTTGAGTGACGTGTGTGTGTGTAAGTTAACTTTAATCTATACTTTAAGGGCAGTTGGTTAATTTAAATGATCCTAATCAGGATTTACCTACTCCAGAGATTGTTGGTTGGTTAGTGGGAGTTCAAATCCCAGAACTGACTACACTTTCTTCCATTATCTTTAGCTCCCTCGGCTCTTATGGGTTTGTTAGCTAATACAAAAGATGTAAGAAATAATTTTTCATTGGTGATACATGTTATTCAAAGTACCTTGATTTGCCCAGCAGATTATACATTTCAGAGTAGTACCACAGACCCAATACTTTTAGTTCAGCCTTTGGTTCAGACATTCAATGAAGGATTCTGTCAATGTATTCCAACCAGGACAGCTGGATTCTACTGCTAGAAGATTGTCACATATGCATTGAGCTAAGCTTTCATGTAATAGTCTCACCAGTATGCCTAAATGATAATAAGCTGTACTCCACTGAACTTACAAGAAAAGGTTATATGACTGTTTTTGTCACTGTTTCTTAATAAATGTTTCCATAAGTAGCGGTATTTCGAAACTCGCATTTATCATATTTACTATCAGGCAGTAGCACTGTAAAAAAAAAAAAGCATATTTGGAGCTATCTCACCTAATAATTTAATTGGAGACTACTTATAAAAAATGAAAACCAAAAACCTAATAATTGTGAATGGCTAAATTGGCTTGGGCCAGCATGCAACAAACATAAGATATAAGACCTATTTTGAAAACAGTACCCATGTGAGGGAATGATGGACTCAATTGTATGTGGGAATAGAAATATTTGGGAAAGGCTGAGCTCAAAGTCTCTTTAAAAGCATTAAACAAAAGAAATTTAACCTCAGATTTAATTAAACTTTCCAACTTAAAACATAAATTTAATTCAAGAATATCAAATTAAGAACACTATTATAAAATGTAAAACTTATGTGTCAAATTTTATTTAGTCATTTTGATTAAAATAATAAGAATCAGTAAGAAAGTGGAACTGGAATAATACAGAAAGTAATTAGAAAAAATAATTATATCATGGGGAAAAAAAGGCAGAATTCCAAAGGTTGCAAATGGTTTATCTAGAGGCATATTACAGGTTCTGTGGAAGAGTTTCTAGCATTGTGTGGGATGATGGAACTGCACTGTGTTATGAAAACACAGCTGCACATCCTGTTCTATATAAAATGCTATGCTAGGGTGACAGATTTTACATAGGTGCAATGTGTACTCAGTTTGTTCTTATAAAGGACAGTTTTATGTTTTGCCATTTCTAGCATAGTTTAGTCCATTTTGAAAATTACTCTCTATCATCCCCAAGGAATGGCAGGAGAATTTTGGATTGAAATATTTTCTTTTTTAAGAAAGGGAATTGAACATTCAGGGGGAAAAAAAGAAGGTAAATTTCACGTATCTCACTCTATATGCTCCTTACTTAATGAGGCGTTTCCCCCAAATTTGACTAGCTCTATGGTAAGCAGAATAAAAACTACTTATATGATATGACTCCAAAAGTATGAAAAACCCCTTCAGTGTCCAAAGGATTTCTGAAGTACTTAAAAATATTATTATGTTTGACAAGAAGAAATTAGCTGAAGTTATAGTTACACATGTAAAATTTCACCTGGTGCATAGTAGGTATCAATGAATCGTGTTAAATTTAAATGCACATACTGGAGTGAGAAGTAGAATAAAGATTATTAGCTCCTGGACTTCCCTGGCGGTGCAATGGTTAAGAATCTACCTGCCAATGCAAGGAACACGGGTTCGAGCCCTGGTCCTGGAAGATTCCACATGCCTCAGAGCAGCTAAGCCCGTGCGCCGCAACTACTGAGCCTGCTCTCTAGAGCCCATGAGCCACAACTACTGAAGCCCGCATGCCTAGAGCCCTTGCTCTGCAACAAGGGAAGCCACCTCAATGAGAAGCCCGCACACTGCAACAAAGAGTAGCCCCCGCTCGCCGCAACTAGAGAAAGCCCGCACATAGCAATGAAGACCCAATGCAGCCAAAAATAAATAAATAAATAAATAAATAAATAAATAAATAAATAAATTTATTAAAAAAAGATTATTAGCTCCTTTTTACAAATCAACAGAGATTAGTTTATTGCGTTAGCATTAGTTTCTTCTTAGAAGAACTAGGTCCTTTTTTTCAAGAAAATAAGAGCAAGTTAGAGTGTGTCTGAACCTCGGAAAATTATCTAGGAACGCCAGGCCAGGCAGCCGGGGAGTCTGGAAACTGCCAAAAAGTGAATGGGCAGGACCAAAAGATGAATAATTTAATATTATTTAGTTCAAATTATTGTAATATTAGAATATATTGCAAAATAAAAAATGCTTTATTTCCTAACTCTAATTATAGAAATAAAATAAAATACATTAATGGCAAACTACTTGCTTAAATCTTTATAATTATTTTTAAAATATTCTAATTCTAGTTAGTTATTGAAAGTTAATATAAATTTGAAACAGGAGGGAAGGGGGCAAGGCACAACCTTTAAAAGAATGACAAAGCCCTTGAAGATACAACATAAACTGGTTAGAACCAACTAGGTCCAAGATGGCGGCAGATTCGACTTCCAGTAGACCGTGAGCCTCATTATACTCTCATTGTAATTAGCATGTAATTAGCAATGTAATTAGCATTGTAATTAGCGTTAGCATGGTAAACGGCATACCTGCAGGCGCCATGACAGTTCCAAGGCCGAGGACCATAAAAGGCCAAAATGTGGGTGGTGGCCCAATTCTTGGAAATCCCTGTCCCTTCTCCAAGATAGTTGTAATAATCCTCCCACTCATTAGCCTATGAAATCACCCAGCACATAAAAACTAACCACCCCATATTTCGGGGCCTCTCACCTTCTGAGATGGCCCACGCACACTCTGTCTGTGGCATGTGTTTCTCCCATGGCTTCTCTCACTTTCCAAGACAACCCCATGCCCTGGGGCCACTCTTGCCTTTTGAGACAGACTTCGTTCTGTGTATGGAATGTGTATCTCTCTAAACAAATCCACTTCTTACCTATCACGTTGTTTCTCACTGAATTCTTTCTGTGATGAGACACAAAGAACCTAAGCTTCAGTAAGTACTGACACCAGGTGAGCAATTTTAAATAAAAGACAGTGGGTTCAAGTCCCAGTCAGAGTTTTGGCTGAGTTAAGAGTCTCAGCCTGTGGGTTCAAGTCCCAATCTGGGTGTAGGCTGGGTTCAAGTACCGGCTGAGTTGTGCAGTTTTAAAGATACCTAAGTAAATCAACGAAACAGAATAGAGCCCAAAAATATATGAACAATTGATTTTTGATAAAGGTGCAAAAGCAATTTAGTAGAGAAATAACAGATTTTTTCAACAACTGGTGCTGAAAATTAGATAGCCATTAAAAAAAAAAAGTACTTCAAACCATACCTTGCACTAAAAGAAGTTCATTAACTTAATATAAAATCTAAAACTTAAGAAGCAAACAAATCTTTGATTAGGAAAAGCTTTCTTAAATATAGCTATAAAAGTATGATTCATAAAATAAAATTATTGATATGTTGTACTTCATAAACATAAGAATTCTGCTCTGTGAAAGAAACTGTTTGAAGAATGAAAAAATAAGCCATAAATTAGGAAAACAATATCTGCAAAGCATATATCAGATAAAAGATCTGTGTCCAGAATATATAAAGAACTCTAGTAACTCAAAAATAAGTAAACAAACAGCTTAATTTAAAATGCACAAAAGATTTGAATAGAAGTGAAAGAAGTGGCAAATTAGCCCATGAATAGATGTTTAACATCACTAATCATTAGGAAAATGAAAATTAAAGCTACAAACAGATAGCATTACATACCTCTTATAATGCTTGTAATACAAAAGACTGACAATACAAAGTAATGTCAAGGAATGTGGGGAAACCAGAACTCATTGCTGGTGGGAATAGTACAACTACTTTGGAAAACAGTTTGACAGTGTCTTAAAATGATAAACATACACCTGTCATATGACCCAGCCATTCCATCCTTAGGTGTTTTCCAAAGAAATGAAACATTTCAATAAAAATGTCCATAGCAACTTTATAAAAGTATCCCCAAATTGGAAACAACCCAAATGTCCATCAGCAGGTAAATCCATAAACAAATTTTGGTATATCCCTTCAATGGAAATCTATTCAGCAATAAAAATTTCAGGACCATTGATACAAGCAACACCATGAATGAATGTCAAAATAACTATGCTGAGTGAAAGAAGTCAGACAAAGAAACAGTACCTACTATATTTTTTTTCTAAAATTCTAGAAAATATAAGCTAATCTATACATAGAAAAAGCAGATCCATGACTTTCTGGGGATGAGAGATAGTTGGGAAAGGCTGGGAGAGGGGAATCACAGAGCAGCATGAGGAAATTTTGGGAGGTGATGAATGTGCTCATCATTTTGCTTGTTTATACACACACACACACACACACACACAGAGGAGTATTTTACAGTTTAAACATGTGAAGTTTACTGTATATCAATTACACCTCAATAAAACTGTGCAAAACATATTTCCAGTTTCTGTGAGATGCTTATATAAACCTGTACAATTTCCTATGAAAGCATCCTGATGCATAGCTCATGTTCCCTTTAAATTTATCACAGAAAAGGGTGAATTAAAAATAAAATTATATGGCAAGAAGTCAAAGGATGTAGTTAAAAATGACAACTTTATGCTCTTGAAGGGAACCACAAACACTAAACAACAGAACAATAGTTCCTAGACTATTACTGAATTCAAAATCACAGGAAATGATAAACGAGAAAAACATTAAATCTGACTGTAAATTGATCGATGAATTGAAAAGCAGAATCAGGAAACGGTAAATTTCTTAAAATGTTGCTTTTCTCAGCCTTTGGAGTGAAGATTGCCAAACTACAAACTGAAAAGACCATATTTTCTACTGCGAGGAAAACTTAAACATTGTCATTTAGAAGTAACTGAGGAAGTGGTGGGAAAGAGACTAAATGCTTGAACCTATTTAGAGGGTTCTCTATAAATAGCAAATTCCCACAGGTCCTAAAGAGAACTATAAGTATAAGGTGAGCTGCCTTGTAAATGTGCTAGTAGTGAAGGAAACTTCCTAAACAATTAGTCCATTTTTCTGCAGTGAAACAAGGATTTTTCCTAAGGAAACTAATGGTGGACAGTCTGGAATTGCTACAAATGAAAGATCTAGATTAATTTATAAAGCATTTGCAAGTTCTTGAGATAAAGCCTGGGAGACTGGGGACTTACTCACTGTTTGTTTTTGTTGTTTTGTTTTTTAACCAGTGCTAAACACAGGCATACTGGTGGTACTCAACAAATGTTGGCTAAAGCATGTTTTTTTTTGTTTGTTTTGTATTTTTACATGGGAGAATCTCATTTTTAGTGCATTGAGATTTTATACTAGGCAATATTGGTTTAATTAAAAAAAGGAACTCTCTTCTCTGGTAGCATATTTCTACTCTTTCATAAGTGAGATTAATAAAGTGAGTACAGGACAACACAAGAGATACCAGATACAACAGAGGCATCACCAAGACAACCAGAATAGAAAGGTTTATTAGGACAGAGGCCAATGAGCTATGGAGTTGAAACATGACAGAAATGCAATAGAATCATAGAGAAGGCAAATAACTTCCAAATCAGTAAATCAATCTGATGCAAAGATTCGAAGGCCCTTCCTAATTCCAAGGTTACACTACTCAGAATAGTAATAATGCAGAGCAAGGAAATAATGCAATGGTCAAAACTAATAAGCTGAGGGTATGGGTTCTCAGTAATAAATGGCAGTGAAATTGTTAAAGGGCAAGGAATAGCAAAGAAAAGCATGGGGATGAGAGATCTGTTGAAAGGTTACCAAGAACACAAGGAAACTGAGAACGTTGTCACTTGAAGGGTTTGGGAAGTTTGATAAGTGGAGTGAAGGATATTTAATCTGGGCAGCCACTTCTCAGGAATATTGAGGGTGGGGCACACATGCACATTAGCAGAGGATTAGAGTAGATTTGGACTTTAAAGTAAATGAGTTTTATTTTTACCTTTGGACCATATGTAAAAATGAATTGCCTAGAAGCATAAATAAAGGAAACATATAAGTAGCCAGAAGTTGGGAGACCAGAATCCTGATCACATCAACACCACCTTCACTACCCGATGCCAAATGCACCCATAAAGCGTCTCTTCGTCACACCTTATATTAGCTTCCTAGGGCTGTCATAACAAATTACCATGAACTAGGTGACTTCAAACAAGAGAAATTTATTTTCTCATAGTTCTGGAGTTCAGCAGTACAAAATTAAGGTGTTATCAGGACCACACTCTCTCCACAGGCTCTAGGGGAGAATCTGTTTCTTGTCTTACCCAGCTTCTGGTGACTGCAGGCCAATCCCTGGCTTGTGGCCATGTCACTCCAATCACTGCCTCTATGGTCACATTCCTCCTTTTCTGGGTCTTCTCTGTGTGTCTGCTTTATGAAGGATACATGTGATTGCAATTAAGGCCCACCAGGATTATCCAGGATAAACTCCTCCTCTCAAAATCCTTACTTAATCATACATTTGCAATACTAAGTAATATTCATTCTTTTGCCACATTATGTTATATTCATAATAAATTCTGGGAATAAGACATATTTTGAGGGGACTACTATTCAACCTACTACTACATATCATCTCTCTGGGAAAAGATTCATATATATATATATATATATATATATATAAAATAAAGGGAGTATAGTTACAATTGAAAATAATAAAATACACAATACTATTTATTGTAAACTCTATTTTAATCAATTCTTAAGGAATGCTTTCACTGATTTTTGCTGAACTCTTGTATCCACAGCCAAACTACGATTTCAGTTAGCAAGGACTGTTGATTGATATTTTAGTTTATATTTATAAGTTATGTGAGGGTGAAATAATGAGGACAAATGTGGGAACTTTACTCATTCACCAATGCAGTGAGCATATTTTTCCTGAATTTACTGATAGTTTTTTTTTTTTAATACTGAAATGGTATTTTCTCAAATATTTTTATGCTAGTTCCAAAGTAACAGCTACAGGTGGCACATAATTTGAAATTTAATCTGCATTATTAACATTTTCTCCATCACTTTCTTAGGTCCATACAATCAGCAAAACAATAATCAAGTTCTGATTTGTAGCATTTGCTGATTTTCCTGGTGTAAATATTTCCAACATGACTGAATTCAGGCTACTAAAATGAAATCACTAAATGCAGAGTTGGGAAGAGATAGTCAATAGCACATAATTATATAGTATTTCCTCCGTTTAGACACATAGAGTAAATAACCTCAAGAGCATACATAACAGTAAAATATACTAAAATAATTAAGAAGTGATAAACTTTGATATTTGTCTTGGCTTCAACACAGTTTTTGAATTTTAAGTTTATATAATTTAATTTTCAATAATGGTTATGTTTAAAAACTGTCTTTTACTATTCCTGAAAATTTAAGCTGGCTCTCACAAGTTATTATGAGTTGGTTCCAGCATGCTACTATATAACATGACAATGAAGAATCAGAAGAGGGCTTCCCTGGTGGCGCAGTGGTTGAGAATCTGCCTGCCAATGCAGGGGACACGGGTTCGAGCCCTGGTCTGGGAAGATCCCACATGCCGCGGAGCAACTGGGCCCGTGAGCCACAATTACTGAGCCTGCGCATCTGGAGCCTGTGCTCCGCAACAAGAGAGGCCGCGATAGTGAGAGGCCCGCGCACCGTGATGAAGAGTGGCCCCCGCTTGCCGCAACTAGAGAAAGCCCTCGCACAGAAACGAAGACCCAACACAGCCATAAAATAAAAAATAAATTAATTAATTAATTTAAAAAAATTAAAAAAAAAAAAAGAATCAGAAGAAACATTTTCCAATCTTTACATCAGTTACACTAAAAATTAACGATAGGCTAGCAGGTTTAGCCAGAGCAAATGCATCTTAAAGTCTTCAGTCTTTTCCAGGACTATTGATACAACTATCAGTCAGGGCTGACTCCAAAGAAAAACACCAAGTTTTATGTTAAAGGTCTCAATAATTCAGTTATAATAAGCAGAACAAGAAGCCGACTTTCCTGCTCTACATTTCTAAAAGTTTCAGCTATACCTACTGATGAGTCTCCAGGTGAATTTCCTAAGAGGGAGCTTACTGATGAGTTCTAATTATGCCTAATTCCATATTCACCAACAAATTGACAGTTTTGTTGTTTTGTTGTGTGACTTTAGGCAAGTCACTTCCTTTTCCCTGGCGATTTCTTAATCTACAAAATGTGGATATCCTACCTCACAGGGGTGCAGTAAAGTATGACAAATTAAAAAATATTACATATCCAAAATGCAATTGCACAATTTAAAATAGTAATTAAGAAAATTAGTAGGATACTATGACAACTCCTTTGGAACCAAGCCATTAATTTTTAAATAAGGAAAGGAGAAACACAAAGGAGTAACCTCATCATGATCTTTTATAACCTCTCTTTTGGGAGAAAGGAATCAGGCAACACTTATTCTCTCACAGAGAAAAATAGAGAGAGGCATGTGACCCCCAGCCTGTTTCTATTATGCTAGCATCTGCAATCATTAGGTTCAAGTGACATTTAAAAAAATTATTTTCTGCAAGAGTCCCAAGGAAACAATAATTACCATTTAATGGGATTCACAGTGGCACAATAATATCACTGCTCTTCCCCACCTGAGTTCTGAACCAGTTGAGAAAGGCAGATGGGCACCAAAATACCATCTTTATTATTCAAAATGGAAAATGTGGCTTTTATTGGATGGTAAGTGGGCTTATAATGAACACAACAGTAAAACTGACTTACCCACTATGACAAAGGCAAAATGGGATCACTGCATACTTCTGTCCTAGAACAAGGCTCTTGACAACTTATAGCATGACAGATATGCACAGGATACATGCTTCCCAAGACAGGGAGAGACAAAGGGTCAGCCCTTCACACCTAGCTTCTCCTTCTAAATTCACCCATCAGGTAAATCCTGCCTCTTCACTGGGAGATAAAAGAGTGATGAGGCAGAAAAAGTCCTAGAATGTTATGCTAAAGGAGCTCCCTCTATAAGGAAGGAAACCTCAGGAGTAGAGAAAGCTCATCCTTTTCAACTCTTTCCCACCACCATTCAAAACTACTGGTGTAAGAAAAAAGAGAGAGTTAGGAGTTGTCCATGAGGTACGCACACCCCAGCAAAGAATTTGGGATCAAGAAAAAGGATAGTTCCCTTTAGTTCACATCTAATGATGACTGACTCAGTACTAGGTGCTCAGAGAAGTCAAGCAACTTAAGTAAGGTCACACAGCCAGCAATGGTGTATGATTAGATTATGTGCTCTTTGAATGCAGAGATTATACCTTAATAACTATATATAATAACTATAGTTTAATAACAGCCTGGAACATCATAAGTATTTGTGGAAGGAAGTAAGAAAGGAAGGAAATAAGGAAAGAGGTAGGAAATAATTGAGAGAAATAAATTTAAACCCAGGTCTGAATAGATCCTGTCACCACTCTACATTGCCTGAGTATGGGTGTTATTACTGGGCCTTGTGACTCCTAGCATTTTATCACACATTTAGGAAGAAGGCACTCTTGAATGATCATATTCTTATTCTTAAGAACAGTAAGTCTCTCTAAGGGAAATATGCTCAGTGTTCCAACCAACTCAGACATTGTTCTGGCTGCATGCTGAGATGATATATAATCGCACGGGTCCTCAAACCAAATGAGAAAAACAAAATGAATTGCATCTAATACATAATGGTGTTTATAATCATACTTAACATCAGCATGTTATGCCATAAATAATAGTGTAACTACAAGCTTGCATTAGCGTATTTTAGGCATCCTCTCTCAACACAGTATACAAAGCTAGGGTTGTCATTCTTTTGCTGTTAAAGATTGTTCTTATAACACTGACAAGCATTGATATATGGGATTAATCCCTTTAACTCATTTATTCAAGAGATTATTCTCTACCATGTCCATGGCTGAATAAGCAAACAATAAATATCATTGAAAAATCATAGGCAATCCATTGGTCAAAAAATTCAGGTAAGAAAAGAAGTCAGTCATAGAGCTCAAGTAGTTTTTCTGCTCTTCACATACTTTGGGATTGACGGATACTATTACTTACAGAGAAAAGCAAAGCCCTGAGTATGTATGATGAGCTATTTAAAAACTAAAGTTAAATTTCAAAGTGTTTTATATTAGAGAAACATATCAATATACCTTTTAAACTTATATATTTGGTAATTGTGAATCTCTCCTTTTTTGAAGATTCTCACATAAATGTGCTATCAGACCTGCATTTTAGAGTCTACTCTGTTGATGACTAGTGGGACCACCTTAGCCATATGACAGCTCTCCTTTGGGTCTCAGTTACAGTATTTTGTTCATAAGGATGACAGTAACTGGCTACATGAAGACAGAGGCCTAGATCAAGCAACCTCTTCACATCTTTTATAGCCTTAAATATCATGATCTATGATTATATGTAAAAAGTTGCAATTTCAGACAACTGGGGTCTGAGGTAGTTACGTGGCAAAACTGCTGTTCTCGTTCAACTGCCCTTCTGCACCCATGGCAGCTTCAGGAGCGGTGCTATCTTCCTCAGACTTAAGAGTCTCAGCTGTGTCAACCTCCACTGCAGTAACATGAAGGTTTATGCCTAAGTGAAGCTTTATCCTCCACTCCAGTCCAGCCAGCCTCCTTTAGTACAGGAGCACTCCACAATCAGGCCTGCAATTCAGTTCTGCCTACACAACTCTTATTCAAGTCCTATTCAGGCTATAAATTCCACCTCCCCAGTATGTTTCCTATTGCCACTGAAACACAAACTTAGTGGCTTAAAACACCACAAATTTATTTTCTACAGTTCCTTAGGTAAGAAGCTCTGCATGGGTCTCTGCACGAAAAGATATAACAGGGCTGTGTTCCTCTATGGAGGTTCTAGACAAGATCTATTTCCTTGCTAAGAGGCTGCCCACATTCCTTGGCTCATGTCTTCTCCACCATCTCCAAAATTGGCCACTGACTCTTCTTCCATAGTCATACTAACCTCTAGCCATAGCCAGGAAAGTGTTTCCATTTTAAGGATGCATGGGATTAGATCGGGTCCACCTGGATAACTGAGGATATTCTCCCTATCTCAAGGTTTCAAGATCCCTGTTCTTAATCGCATCTTCTAGATCCCTTTTGCCATTGTATTAGGGTTCTCCAGAGAAACAGAACCATTGGTGTGTGTGTGTGTGTGTGTGTGTGTGTGTGTGTGTGTGAGGGGTGAGGTGGGGTGGGTAGAGAGAGAGATGGATTCTTTTTCAGGAATTAGGAGTTGGGTTACAGGATCGTGGGGGCTGGCAAGACTGAAAGCTGCGGAGAGGCCAGCAGTCTGGGAACCAGGGGAAGAACTGGTGTTGTTTCTCAAACCCGAAGGCAGTCTGAAGGCAGAACTCCTTCTTCCTTAGGGGAAAACCTTCAGTCTTTTTTTAAGACCTTCAAATGAATAGATGAGGCCTACCGACTCATGAAAGTTAATCTACTTTACTCAAAGTCTATTTAAATGTTAATCTCATCTAAAAAATACCTACACAGCAACATTTAGACTGACCAAATATCTGGATACCCTGGCCTAGCTAAACTGACACATAAAATTAGCCATCACAGCCAGGTAAGGGGACGTATTCATAGGTTCCAGGGATTAGAGCAGAGACATCTTTGCAGGGAGGGAGTATTATTCTGCCTGTCATCTCCTCTATGAAACTTACCATAACCATTCCAGCCCTCACTCATTAAACTGTGCCTGCCACTACTGGAGTCTATGTTCCCAATTACTTAACAAGTCATTAATTACTGCCTTTTTCAAATCAGATTGTTTTAAAAGTGGTGTGGTAATTATCATCTTTTGTAAGAAGACTTTCTGCTTTATGTGTCCTGTGTCTTCTCATTCTTTCCCTTTCATGTTCACAGTGGTAATTATCATCGATACTCTTTCTATTACCTCAAGTTAAATGTTTATAAATAATAATCTTACAATCATAAGGCAAGGACATTGTACATGGGTATAAATTTCCCATTTTTTTAAAATTAAGTAATTTATTTTTGGCTGCGTTGGGTCTTCGTTGCTGTGCGTGGGCTTTCTCTATTTGTGGCAAGTGGGGGCTACTCTTCGTTGTGGTGCGCGGGCTTCTCACTGCCCAGGCTTCTCTTGTTGCGGAGCACAGTCTCTAGGCGTGCGGGCTTCAGTAGTTGTGGCACACGGGCTCAGTAGTTGTGGCACACGGGCTTAGTTGCTCCGTGGCATGTGGGATCTTCCCGGACCAGGGCTCAAACCCATGTCCCCTGCATTGGCAGGCAGATTCTCAAACACTGCGCCACCAGGGAAGTCCTATTTCCCATGATTTACCAGTATGAACATATACCATTTTCATAACCAGTTTCATATACCATTCTGAAAAAAATGTTTTTAACAAAAGAATATAAATAATATTCTAAATACCCAGGTATACTATGATTCAGTATTATGGTTATTATTCCTTTAAATTCTTATTGTTATGTACTATGATTTTTAACATGGCTTAAGTTCAAAGTAATTTGCAGAAATGAAGTCTTGCTGAAGTCTTCCCTATTCCCTGCCAGTGTTTTAATGCTACCCAGTAAAAACAAGGGAAACTTACTATCAGTGTCCACAAAGGATACTTTATCCCTGTACAGTTCAGTCACTAAAGTCTGACTGGTATTAAGAATTTTCTGGGTCAATATTTAAACAACATTGAGGTTAATCAGTGATCCTTCAAGAATTTATAGCTGGTATAAAAGAGGTAAAAGAAGCAAAAAATACCACAAAAAACCCAAAACAAAGCCAAAACCAACACACACACACACACACACACACACACCCTCTCTCTCTCTCATACACACACAGCTTCTATGCCTACAGTGAAAAAATGATAGAATATATTTTCTAAGTGATCTGTAAAACAGGGATTCTTAAGATGATCTCATTTGACTTAAGGATATAGAGCCCCCCCATTCAATTAAAAAGTGGTAAAGTCTTCATACAAGCACAGTCTGAATTTAAAATTCTGTAATATATTTAAGTAAATAAGATTCACATTTGCTATACAAACATTATTTACTTCTCCCAAATTCTTATATTGAAGCCTTAACCCCCAATGTGATTGTATCTGGAGATAAGGTCTTTAGGAAGTAATTAAGGTAAAATGAGGTCATAAGGGCAAGGCCATAATCTGACAGAATTGTAGATCTATAAGAGGAAGAGAGAGATTTCTCTCTCTCTCTCTGCCATGTGAAAACACAGCAAGAAGATAGCCATCTTCAAGCCAAAAAGAGAGTTCTCATCGGAAACCAAACCCTGCTGGAAACTTGATTTTGGATTTCCAGTCTCCAGAACTGTGAAAAAAAATTTTTTTCTGTTTTTTAAGTCACCCAGTCTATGATATATTGTTATGGCATCCTGAGCCAACTAATACAACTTTTAATTTATGAAATGGCTTCAATGGAAATCTAATACAACTAACCACAACAATTTAGTATATGTAACTCTCTCCAACAGGAATAAAGAAATTTCCAATCAATAAAACAATAGGTCTTGTTGAAGCACAAATAAAAAAATAAATCTACATGCAGAAAAACCCCAAAAAACCAAAAAACAAAAAATCCCAAAAAACTAGACACTCACACTAAACTGTTCACAAAAATTAACTCAAAATGGGTCAGAGACCTAAATGCAAAATGCAGAAACTGCAAAACTATAAAACTTCTAGGAAACAATGGTGAAGATCTAGGTGACCTTTGGTTTGGCAATGACTTCTTAGAAAACAACTCCAAAAGCATGATCTGTGAAAGGAAATTTTGATAAGCTGGATTTCATTACCATTAAAAACTTCTGGTCTGCAAAATACAGTATTATAAAGTATGAAACAACAAGGCACAGACTGCAAGAAAAATATTTGCAAAACTCATATCTCATGGACTATATCCAAATATACAAAAAACCTTAAAAATCAGTAAGGAAACAAATAACCCAAATAAAGTGTGGGTAAAATATCTAAACAGACACCTCACCAAAGAAGATATACAGATAACAAATAAGCATATGAAAAGATGTTAAACATTATTTATCATTAGAAAATTTCAAATTAAAATGAGACATCACTATGTACCTATTAGAATGGCTAAAAAAAAAAAAATGACAACATCAAATGCTGATGAGGATGTAGAGCAACAGAAACCCTTATTCATTGCTAGTGGGCATGCAAAATGGTACAGCCACTTTGGAGGACAGTTTGGCAGTTTCTTACCGAGCTAAACACAGTCTTACCACGTGAGCCAGCAAGCACATTCCTTGATATTTATGTCAAGGAATATATGAGTTGAAAACTTATGTCCGCACAAAAACCTGCACACAAATACTTATAGGAATTTTATTGATAATTACCGAAACTTGGAAGCAACCAAGATATCCTTCAATAGGTAAATGGATAAACAAACTGTGGTATATCCATGCAATGGAATATTATTCAGTGCTAAAAGACAAAAGGAGCTCTCAAGCCATCAAGCCACATAAAAGAAACAGAGGAACCTTAAACGTATGTGTGTGTATGTGTATATATATATATGTACATGAAAGAAGCCAGCATGAAAACACTGCATACTGTATGCTTCCAACTATATGACATTCTAGAAAAGACAAAACTATAGAGACATTTAAAAGAACAGATGTTGCAAGTGGTTTGAGAGTGATGAATAGGTAGAGCACAGAGGTTTTTTAGGGCAGTGAAACTATTGAGTATGATGCTGTAATGGTATGTGATGGTGTAATGGTGGATACATGGCATTATGTGCTTGTCAAAACCAAAAAGAACAGTACAACACAAAGAGTGAAACCTAATGTAAACCATGGGCTTTAATTACTGTATTGATATTCATTCATCAACTGTAACAAGTATACCACATCTATGCAAGATGTAAATAATAAACGAGGGAGAGGGAATATATAGGAACTCCCTTCATTTTCTGTTCAATTGTGTGCAAGCCTAAAACTGCTCTAATAAATAAAGTATATTAATTTTTAATAAATAGGCAAAATCAAGATATAATCTATAGCAAATAAAAAGTTTTAATCTTGTAATAAAACTACTAAACATAGCGGTCAGATATTTCTTTTATATCCATTATACACATATGCATATATTACTAGAAAATACAATTCTATGACATATCAGCTCATAAACCTAATGGAACAAGAACAATGAGGTAGAGAAGAAATAAACACAACTATAGTTATATGAGTGAAGTCTCTAAAAATATATATATTTATACTCCAAAATGCCTTTACAGCATGAAAATTGATTATATTTTAACTCCTAAGAGCAACATAAAAGTAGAATGAGTAGAAATTATAATATTTAGATTCTTAACAGAAGAAAGAATCCATAACTTGAGTGATGAACAGCACTGGAGTATGTTCAGTGAAAGGTTTTCATATATTCAAATTGTTCTCTACAGAGGCTATGGGATGCTCTCTAATGTCTGTCTTGCTGTATCCTCACACTGGGAAGAAGTAGTCTTTGTTCTTTACAACGGCGGGTCAGAAGGAGAAAAGTTTTGCAAGCTCCTCTCTCAGAAGTAACTGCAAATTTATAAATGTCATGTACCATCTCAGAAGGGAGATGGGACAAGTACTGTTTGAATGTTGTAAATTCTGTGACTTCTACTTGCTCATTATTTTTATTTATACTGACAATTTTTGAGCTCTTTGATTTATTCATTGATTCATTCATTCAGAAAATAGCACAGGAGCTTCTACCATCCATTCTAGACACTGGCAGTAGAACAATGATCAAAGTGCACCAGATCCTTGGTCTCAACAGATGGAAATAAATCCTTAGTTCTTTCAATGAAATCCTGTGTATGTATGTATCACTCAGGAATGATCACGCCATTGTCTTGTGGTATCTGCTGATGGAAGTGAAATAACTCCTTTCGGTCTAACTGTTGTTTCTTGAAAGTAATCAGTTTATTTTCTCTGGTAACTTCATTATTTTTATCTCCCAGGTTCTGCAGTTTCATTGTAACATGTATAAATGTGGATTTGTTTTTATTTATCCTTTGTATGCTTTGTATGCTCCTCCAATCTGGGAAACTTTATGTCATTGCCTCTTGAAATACTGATGTACCTCCACCCTCCCTCTTACTTTTCAAATATTCTATGAGAACTATTTGGGGCTTCTCATTCTACACACTGTACTTCAACTGCTCTTCCATTTTTTTCCATTTCTTTTCCTTTGCACGCTATATTTGCCAGATATTTCCTCCAATTCACTTAGTCTCCCTCTCTTGGTATCTACTCTGTTTGATTCATCCATTGTTAGATATTTATTTCTAGAAATTCATTTCATTTTCAGAGTATGTGTTTCATTTTTTAATAAATTTGTTCAATTTCTGTATTTCCTTAAACTGTAAGCAATGAAAAATGTAATAAAAATATGGGAGAAGAGTTTGTTATATTTAAGGAACAAAAGAGCGGTCAGTGTGAGAAGGAAAGAGTGGTATAAAATGACGTAATAAAAGGTAGGCAATAAATAACCAGATCTTGCTGGGTCATCTAGGCCATTTTAAGGAGTTTAGATTTCATTCTGAGGGTGAAAACAGTGTTTTAAGCTGGGACATAATATGATTTTATTTATGTTTAGAAACATGTCTTCTATGAAAATAGGAGAGGAATGAAGGGAAAAGTGACGAACAGTATTTCAGAGGTTTAGAAAAGAGATTATAGTGGTTTGGATTTGATCATTATAATGAGAATGCAGTGCAGTGACAAATGATCCTTAATGTATGTTGGCCAATGCTCAACAGCTTTATGCACATTATTTTTAATCTTCAGAACAGTTTTTAAGTTTTTACTAGTCCAGTTTTGTAGATGTGCAAACAGAGGCTTAGTCATACTAGATAACTTACTAAATTCACAAAGATGCCACATAGTGTAAATAGTTTTTGACTAAAGTCTCTCAGTCTAGTCATTTTCTTAAGAGAGAGATATAATGAACAAATAGACAAGGTATATTCAGATTATGACATGTGCTGTGAAGAAAATACAACAGGATAATTGATAGACACCAGTTGTTGGGGTGGTGATCATTCAGCAAACTTTGAATTTGAGAACCGGTTGACAAAAAGGCATGAGGAAATCTGGTGGGAGAAGGATTTTTGTGAAGATTAAAAATTGAAAGTTTTAAAAAACTCTCAGCATAACACTCAATATTATGAGTTCTTAGCTCCAACTAAGAGTCACTCTTTTGATGTGTTTACTTCTCTCCACATCTGTAGTGAGCAACACCTTAGTACCTGCTATCAATTTCATGTCTTATCCCTGTGTCTATTAATGACATACCCCTTAAAAAGAAAAGGACCCCCCCCTTCCTTGACTTTGGGAGCTGAGGGTGTTGATTGAGAAAAGAGTAAGGGGACTGATAAAGGAGACGCAAATTCCAATATACATCTATGCATGGTGAAGAATTTCTGGAAAGATAATATCAGACAGTTACTGAGAATAAATGACAGGTGCCTGCCTTATGGAAGGAAAGCAGAGAAAACAGACGAGGTCTGAGAATAAGGCCTTGGCTTCTAACAATATTTCTTGATGAATGAGTGGCCCTTGCAAAATTCACTTCTATCCTAAAAGTGTATCAGTATTTTAAAAGTTGTCCATCTGTGCCTTCATGTTCACTGGACAAATCAATATTCTTTTAAGCAAAATAATTACTATGTTTAAATTATATAATTTTAAGTTTTCTCTTGGCAGTCTTTGCTTTGGGAATTCAACAGCATTAGAAAGAGGCAGAGTTAGTAATAAAAAGTGTGACCTGATGTATATCTCAATGTATTTTAAATTTTAGAAAAGTTACATAATTATGCAAGTAATATATGAACATACAGACACAGGTATACATGCGCACACACACACACACACACACACACACACACACACACGCACACACTCAGTATGTTTCTGCATGGCAATCTTTTATTTACTGATACCAGCCAAACTGTGCATTTCTTAGCCTAGTCTTCTGGAAATCCTAAAGAGCTTAAAAATCACTACTTGACCTGATAGATGACAGAACTGAGAAACAGAGTTCATGTGCTTGACTGCTGTAGCTGCAATCATTTTCACTTAGTGACAAAGCACAAGTCTATATCTGAGAATATCTTATTCACTGTTCATCAGCTATAAAACCAAAGACAATGTTCTCTCATCAATAGCTCTGCAGAAAGAAAACTGTCTGGATAAGGGGAATGGCGGCATTGCCATGAACTAAAGCCCTGGCACTCTGTCCAGAACTCTATGTGCTTTTAAAAAACTGCACTTATTCTTTTCCATATGTGAGATGAGGAATAGTAAGAAATCCAGCCATGCAGTATCAATAGCTCATATTCCGGAGTCAGAATACCCTGTGTTCCAAATCCCCTGTGTGCTTCTTGTTAGTCAGACGTGCTTGGGCAAGTGATAGAATCACACAAAGTCTCAGCTTCCTCCTCAGCAAATGGCTTGAATAATTGAACCATTCTCTCCACACAAGAGATGTTGTGAGGATTAAATGAGGATAACGTGAATGCTCCATAATTGTGTGATCAACAGAAATAATTTTCAAAGCACTTTCTTCATATAAGACATAGAATAATTACATTATCATTCTGTAATGAGAGGCTTACTGCTAATTGATATGGGTACCAGGCCCTTGACTAAAACTATTTATTGAATCATACCCAATATATGTGACAACTTTAGTGGTATACGATTTTCTTTCAATCCAGGACCTCATAAACAGTCAGTTATAACCGAAGCTACATAGTGGAAGAAACTACACACTGTTCACTAGACAAGTATTAACTCAAACATAAATATATATTTAACAAGCTACAAGTAGTATTTAATTTTGTCAATTACATAGATTTTCTATTTCCCCTTTCTTGAGTTAACAGAACATTTTAGCCAGAAGTCTCTGAGTATCTCTTTCTTCTGGTTTCACTTATATCCCCATCTTTCATTGTTGAATCCTATAATGTCCCGAATAACTCTACTGTGTGTTCAATGCAGTATTAGAGCTTTTAATACCAATTTTTGGGATTCTTTGGTCTCTCCTTCCTCAATAACTGCTCTGTGCAATGCTGGAATTTAAAAAGATTTTTCTATCCTTCAGCATTTTATCTTTAAAATACTGACTACAGATGCTTATCCCTTATTACACAGGATACAACCCAGGAAATGACTAGTCCCTTTATTTGCAAGGTACTGCAGTTTTGTACAATATCTCTTGATCAGAATTCAAGATTCTATAATCTTGACCCTGTGTCATCATGAGAATGGAAGGGAATTTTATTACTGGTTGCTTTTAGCCAAGAGCAAAACTGTTTTCAGGGTCAAAGAACATTGAGGTAGTTAATGTGCTACCTGGAAAGTAAAATTATCCTTACTCATCAGATATAAAGAAATTATTGGTTTACATAAGCCTTACAGTGTAGCACTTAATGTGCATGAATGTTTTTCCTAAGAGTCTCTAAGAGTTTAAACTTTAAATTGTTTATTACTCACTTTCACTTTTTGTTTAGGTTACACTTTCACATATATCACAAACACTGGATCACCATAAATACCCTGTGCAGTGAGCTGGGCAAGCATCTCCCTACAGGGACACAAAGGCTTGAGAGATGCCCTGAAAATGACGATCATGGTGACTGAGGAGCCAAGATGAGGACAGAACTGTGATCCACATCCAGTACATGTTTCACATACCACAATGCCTTCATCATGTGTAATTTTTATTGAACACCAGTCAGCTCAGTACTCGTTGTTTCTAATCTTCAAAATAAAGTTCACCAAAGGAAGAAACTAGTTCTATACTTCTATGTTTCTTTTTTTATGTCATTAACCCAATATCTAAATGACATTTAAAGCATTTGGGCAGACAATGGCGGAGTAGGAGGATGTGGAACTCACCTCTCCCCACAAATATATCAGAAAATACATATACTTGTGGAACAATTCTCATTGAAAACTAACTGAAGACTGGCAGACAGACTCCTGTACAACCAAGGCTGTAAGAAAGATACACGCAGCATCAGGTAGCAAGGGAAGAAAAGTGATCAGGTAGGGACAGGTGCTCTGGGAGGTGACTCAGAAAGAAAGGGAGATTACGTGGGTGGAGACTCTCCCCGGAGAGTGAGTGGTTCAAGCCACACTTTGGGTGCTCCAGTCCTGGAATCCAACAAAAGGAAGACAAGCCCCCCCTGGCTGGTCAGAGGGCCAGTGGGACTAGCAGGAGGACTGTGGGAAGGCTGGACTCTGCTCCTGAGAAGTATGCAAATGCTTGCTTGAACCGGAAGCAGGTGAGAGGGAGTGGAAAGGGAGGACTGAAACTGTGTGGTTGACTGGTTTCCCACAACCACCCTGATGGCATCCCAGCCTAAGCCAAGCAAACGACAATGGAGCAAGGGATGCCATGATCGAGGAAACAGCGTAGCTGTGAGATGCTGTGGTGGCTCAAATCCTAAGTGGCATATCAACAGGGAGGTGGCAACCACTACTGGCAATTACACAGGCAGCATATCAGAGGCAGACCATATTTCTGACAGTGGCCAGACTACCACATCCGGTACCCTGACCTTAACCAAATACCCATACTAGCCTCTCTTGCTCTAGCACTGTCCCCCTCTGGGATTGAGGGTGCTGGTACTGGGAGGGGAAAGAGCACACACTTAAAAGGAACTGAGCAGGCTCAGACTCAACCCTCAGGGCTTCTGCTCTAGTACTTGGGACCTGACCCTGCCCCACACCTGGCTCCAGCCCTAGCCCCTCCTTCTCCAGCACCACCTCCTACCAAGGTGATAGCTGCCAGCACATCCTGAGGAAAGATCTGACTTGAGTTCATATCAAATCCAGCTCTCCCACCAAAGCCACTGGGCACACAGACTATACAGGGATGCTCCTATGTAAGAACACCACTTCAAGACCACCATAGGTAACTGTTTGACCTAATTTGAGAAAGAAAAGCAAAATTAGAAGACAGAGGAATTTGTCTCAATTGAAAGCACAAAAGAAAACTTCTGAAAAAACAACTACTGAAACAGAAATAAACAATTGATTAGATAAAGAATTCAAAGCATTAGTAATATGAATGCTAACTGAATTAGGGAAAAGAATAGATGAATACCATGAGAATTTTTAAAAGAAACTAGAAAATATAAAAAAGAATCAGTGATAACTGAAGAATATACTGAAATAAAAAAAAAAACACACCACACACATTAGAAGGAATGAATAGCAGACTAAATGATATAGAAGAATGCATAACTGATCTGGAAGATAGAATAATGGAAATCACCCAATCAGAACAGTAAAAAGAAAGACAAATTTAAAACAAATGAAAACAGTTTAAGATATCTTTGGGATAACACCAAGCATACCAACATTTGCATTATAGGAGTCTCAGAAGGAGAAGAGAAAAAGAAAGGGGTCGAAAATGTATTTAATGAAATTATGGCTGAAAACTTCCCAAGCTTGAAGAAGGAAACAGATATCCAAGTACAGGATGCACAGAGGGTCCTAAACAAGATAAACCCAAATAGACCCACACCAAGACATATCATAATGAAAATGGTAAAAGTTAAACATAAAGAGAGAATTGTAAAGGCAGCACGAGAAAAACAAAGACTCATATACAACAGAACCTCCATAAGGCTATCAGCTGATTTTTATGCAGAAACTTTGCAGGCCAGAAGGGAGTGACAAAATATATTCATTTGTAAATATTTTCTCCCAGTCTGTAGGTTGTCTTTTTGTTTTATTTATGGTTTCCTTTGCTATGAAAAAGCTTTTAAGTTTAAGTAGGTCCCACTTGTTTATTTTTGTTTTTATTTCCATTACTCTAGGAGATAGATCCAAAAAAATATTGCTGTGATTTATGTCAAAGAGTGTTCCTCCTACGTTTTCCTCTAGGAGTTTTATACAGTCTTACATTTAGGTCTTTAATTCATTTTGAGTTTATTTTTGTATATGGTGTTAGAGAATGTTCTAATTTCATTTTTTTACATGTAGCTGTCCAGTTTTCCCAGCACCACTTATTGACGAGACTGTCTTTTCTCCATTGTGTATCTTTTGCCTCCTTTGTCACAGATTAATTGTGACCATAAGTGTGTGGGTTTATTTCTGGGCTTTCTATCCTGTTCCATTGATCTACATGTCTGTTTTTGTGTCAGCACCATATTATTTTGATTACTGTAGCTTTGCAGTATAATCTGAAGTCAGGGGACGTGATTCCTCCAGCTCCATTCTTCTTTCTCAAGATTGTTTTGGCTATTCGAGGTCTTTTGTGTTTCCATACAAATTTAAAATATTTTGTTCTTGTTCTATGAAAAATGCCATTGGTAATTTGATAGGGATTGCATTGAATCTGTAGATTGATTTGGATAGTATGGTCATTTTAACAGTATTGATTCTTCCAGTCTAAGAACACAGTATATCTTCCCACCTGTTTGTGTTGTCTTCAATTTCTTTCATCATTCAGCAAATATTAAACATTATGACAATTAGTTAATAACATGATTTAGTAAATCTGAGGCATAGAGAAATGAGAAAGCTTTCCTAATGTCACAAAATGAGTACTGCTCAAGCTGGAAAAAAGAATCCTCATGTCATCACACTATTTTTGTTCACTTAAATTAGGTCAGCAACCAAATGTCCTTATTTCTAGAAACTTTTAAGTAGAATGTATTATTGGTATCACAAAGAATTAAAAAACAAGGGATAAATGGCAGACATGTTCTACAGAGATATTTGCTGTACTGGTGGTAAACCAATGGTGGAAAAATGACATTTTATCTTTTACTATCATAATTTAAAAGATAAACTGAAGAAAATATACATATTTCTAACATCTAACCATGAACTCTCATTTAACATCTCACTTAACTCATCTACAAAATAAGAGTATTAGACTAATAAATATTTACCAGTTTAATCATGTTTTTATTCTATGATTTAGAAGGAAAACAAATTCTAGGACAATAAGGCAATATTATGAATTTTATAGGAACCCTGGGACTCAAAAGTATTTTGTCAGGATTGTGAAATATCAGTTGAATTAAGGAGAGCCACTGATTCACATATCTGGGAAGAAAATAAAATCACTGCTGTTAATTTTAATATTTGATCAGTTGATGAATCCTTTTAGCCTTGAATACTGTCTGCCAGGAAGTTAGAAACTGGCAAATTATGATTCAACTATTTTACCTTTTTTAAAAGCTAATCATAATTTTCTACCTTCACATATATGCCCTACTTACATTTTGTGAACCAGAAGATGTCTCTCACAGAAAGAGAGCTCTCTGAGACTCTATCACAGGAGAGGCATTTGGGGTTTTCCCCTGTAGCAAAACAAGTAGAGAATTTCTTCTCATTTCTTGGGTCCAAAGGATTTAGTATTATTTTCTGAGAAGGAAAATAGGAGAAACTGCACTACTACAAGCTTAATATCATGTCAGTCTCCAAGGGCATTAAAGTCTTTTCCCCTAAATTCTCGTAAGATTCTTAGAACAAATATACCATATCTTAGATTAACTTTAATCACTTGACCATAGAAAAAAATTGCCCATGACATTCCTTTAAATGGGAAAATTATATTCCTATATTTTTATATAAATTACATTCTTAAGTTAAATTACATTCTTAAGTTGTATAATTGTTATATAACATAGAATGAAATTCAGGCCTAAAACACATCACAGAGGAGCCTTAACCAGCACAAGATATCTATTTAACCACATTTCTGCAATTCTTAATCTTGGGATTGAAAACAGCCCCAGTAGGAAGACTACTGCCTGCAAATGCTTGACTTAACATCATGCCAAGGGATAGATAAGAGTTTACAATGCTGGCTTTAAACTGTGTGGGTGGGGACAGGGGAACTGCTTATGATGTAAATACTACAACAAACGTTTGACATGATTTTGACAGTGGCACCATGGTCGGACATGATGGAAAATAGAGCAGCAGTTGTTTCCACTGTGTGTGGAAATCTAAAAGGATAGTTCTACTCATTAAAAAAAAATCGAATCTAAATGTTTCCTGTTTCATGTATGATTAATGGTGGCTCAAATTCATCCTCACTCAGGAATGAGAACAGAGGAATGAAGGAATCATTGAGTATTCAAGACTCATATTTTTTAAGCATGTATTAAGGATGATTAACTCGGACATCTGAACCAATCATCTTACTATATTTATAAGATTTCAGGGAACTCTACCAAGTTAAAATGTAATTTCTCTAACTGCTATTAATATGTTGAAAATAAATTTAAATATATGTATAATTATGTCCTGACTATAATCTCAAAAGGCATATCACACAATGAATAATCATATATTTTTAATAAATACATTCAATATATAATACAATATAATATTTCAGTATACAATGAAAATTAACTCCAAGCACACTGCTTTTTTGTTGCCTTCTTGTTGCTTAATAAACATTTTCTCATTTACATGTAGTACCTGTTTGCAAATTGCACTGCTTTATCTAAGAAACGAAAGTGATGTAAAACATTATGATGTATTCATTTATTTTGAATTTTATTTTATTTTTTTATACAGCAGGCTCTTATTAGTTATCTATTTTATACATATTAGTGTTTATATGTCAATCCCAACCTCCCAATTCATCCCACCACCACCCCCCATCCCTGCTTTCCCCCCTTGGTGTCCATAAGTTTGTTCTCTACATCTGTGTTTCTATTTCTGCCTTGCAAACCAGTTCATCTGTACCATTTTTCTAGATTCCACATATATGCGTTAATATATGATACTTGTTCTTCTCTTTCTGACTTACTTCACTCTGTATGACAGACTCTAGGTCCATCCACTTCTCTACAGATGACTCAATTACGTTCCATTTATGGCTGAGTAATACTCCATTGTATATATGTACCACATATTCTTTATCCATTCATCTGTTGATGGGCATTTAGGTTGCTTCCATGACCTGGCTATTGTAAACAGGGCTGCAATGAACATTGGGGTGCATGTGTCTTTTTGAATTATGATTTTCTCTGGGTATATGCCAAGTACTGAGATTACTGGGTCATATGGTAATTCTGTTTTTAGTTTTTTAAGGAAACTCCATACTGTTCTCCATAGTGGCTGTATCAATTTACATACCCACCAACAGTGAAAGAGGGTTCCCTTTCCTCCACACCCTCTCCAGCATTTGTTGTTTGTACATTTTCTGATGATGTCCACTCTAACTGGTGTGAGGTGACACCTCATTGTAGTTTTGATTTGCATTTCTCTAATAATTAGTGATGTTGAGCAGCTTTTCATGTGCCTCTTGGCCATCTGTATGTCTTCTTTGGAGAAATGACTATTTAGGTCTTCTGCCCATTTTTTGATTGGGTTGTTTGTATTTTTAATATTGAGCTGCATGTGCTATGTATATATTTTGGAGATTGATTCTTTGTCAGTTGATTCATTTGCAAATACTTTCTCCCATTCTGAGGGTTGTCTTTTCATCTTGTTTATGGTTTCCTTTGTTGTGCAAAAGCTTTTAAGTTTCATTAGGTCCCATTTGTTTATTTTTGTTTTTATTCTCATTACCCTAGGAGGTGTGTCAAAAAATATCTTGCTAGAATATAGAAATCAATTTTCACTGCAAAGTAAAGGAGCTGTTACAGTGGAGGATTACTGGACTGAATGTCAATATTATGACATAGTATGAGTGTGTTTCGTGTTTGGTAACTGCAATCATTGTTGCTTTTGTTGTGGTCATCCATTTACAATGCTTGGTGTCAGTCTATTTATCTCTTGTAAAAATAAAATACGGTGTGTGTGTGTGAAAAAAAACAAAATCTTGCTGTGATTTATGTCATAGTGTTCTGCCTATGTCTTCCTCTAAGAGTTTGATAGTGTCTGGCCTTACATTTAGGTCTTTAATCAATTTTGAGTTTATTTTTGTGTATGGTGTTAGGGAGTGTTCTAATTTCATTTTTTTACATGTAGCTGTCCAGTTTTCCCAGCACCACTTATTGAAGAGATTGTCTTTTTTCCATTCTATATCCTTGCCTCCTTTGTCATAGATTAGATGATCATAGGCACGTGGGTTTATCTCTGGGCTTTCTACCCTGTTCCATTGATCTGTATTTCTGTTTTTGTGCCAGTATCATATTGTCTTGATTACTGTAGCTTTGTAGTATAGTCTGAAGTCAGGGAGTCTCACTCCTCCAGCTCCGTTTTTTTCCCCTCAAGATTGCTTTCGCACTTTGGGGTCTTTTGTGTCTCCATACAAATTTTAAGATTTTTTATTCTAGTTCTGTAAAAAATGCCATTGGTAATTTGATAGGGATTGCATTGAATCTGTAGTTTGCTTTGGGTAGTATAGTCATTTTCACAATATTGATTCTTCCAATCCAAGAATATGGTATATCTCTCCATTTGGTTGTGTCATCTTTGATTTCTTTCATCAGTGTCTTATAGTTTTCTGAGTACAGGTCTTTTACCTCCTTAAATAGGTTTATTCCTAGGTATTTTATTCTTTTGGTGCAAGGGTGAATGGGATTGTTTCCTTAATTTCTCTTTCTGATCTTTCATTGTCAGTGTATAGGAATGCAAGAGATTTCTGTGCATTAGTTTTGTATCCTGCAACTTTACCAAATTCATTGATTATCTCTAGTAGTTTTCTGGTGACATCTTTAGAATTCTCTATGTATAGTATTATGTCATCTGCAAACAGTGACGGTTTTACTTCTTTTCCAATTTGGATTCCTTTTATTTCTTTTTCTTCTGTGATTGCCGTGGTTAGGACTTCCAAAACTATGTTGAATAATAGTGGCGGGAGTGGATATCCTTGTCTTCTTCCTGATCTTAGAGGAAATGCTTTCAGTTTTTCACCAGTGAGAATGATGTTTGCTGTAGGTTTGTCATTTATGGCCTTTATTACGTTGATGTACGCTGCCTCTTTGCCCACTTTCTGGAGAGTTTTTATCATAAATGGGTGAATTTTGTCGAAAGCTTTTTTTGTATCTATTGAGATGATCATATGGTTTTTCTCCTTCAGTTTGTTAATATGGTGTATCACATTGACTGATTTGCGTGTATTGAAGAATCCTTGCATCCCTGGGATAAATCCCACTTGATCATGGTGTATGATCCTTTTAACGTGTTGTTGGATTCTGTTTACTAGTATTTTGTTGAGGATTTTTGTATCTATATTCATCAGTGATATTTGTCTGTAATTTTCTTTTTTTGTAGTATCTTTATATGGTTTTTGTATCAGGGTGATGGTGGCCTCATAGAATGAGTTTGGAAGTGTTTCTTCCTCTGAAATTTTTTGGAAGAGTTTGAGAAGGTTGGGTGTTAGCTCTTCTCTAAATGTTTGATAGAATTCACCCGTGAAACCATCTGGACCTGGACTTTTGTTTGTTGGAAGATTTTTAATCACAGTTTCAATTTCATTACTTGTGATTGGTCTGTTCATACTTTCTACTTCTTCCTGGTTCAGTCTGGGAAACTTATACTTTTTAAAGAATTTGTCCATTTCTTCCAGGTTGTCCATTTTATTGGCATAGAGTTGCTTGTAGTAGTTCCTTATGATGCTTTGTATTTCTGGGGTGTCCGTTGTAACTTCTCTTTTTTCATTTCTAATTTTACTGATTTGAGTCCTCTCCCTCTTTTTCTTGATGAGTCTGGCTAAGAGATTTTCAGTTTTGTTTATCTTCTCAAAGAACCAGCTTTTAGATTTATTGACCTTTGCTACTGTTTTCTTTGTTTCTATTTCATTTATTTCTGCTCGGATCTTTATGATTCTTTTCCTTCTACTAACTTCGGGCTTTGCTTGTTCTTCCTTCTCTAGTTCCTTTAGGTGTAAGCTTAGATTATTTGAGATTTTTCTTGTTTTTTGAGGTAGGCTTGTATTACTATAAACTTCCCTCTTAGAACTGCTTTTGCTACATCCCATAGGTTTTGGATCGTCCTGTTTTTGTTGTCATTTGTCTCTAGGTATTTTTTGATTTCCTCTTTGATTTCTCCAGTGATCTTGGTTATTTAGTAACGTATTGTTTAGCCTCCAGGTGTTTTGTGTTTTTTAGGTCTTTTTCCCCTGTAATTGATTTTTAATCTCATAGCATTGTGGTCGGAAAATATGCTAGATATGATTTCAATTTTCTTAAATTTACTGAGGCTTGATTTGTGACCCAAGATGTGATCCTGGAGAATGTTCTGTGTGCACCTGAGAAGAAAGTGTAATCTGCTGTTTTCAGGTGGAATGTCCTATGAATAACAATTAAATCTATCTGATCTATTGTGTCACTGAAAGCTTGTGTTTCCTTACTAATTTTCTGTCTGGATGATCTGTCCATTGGTGTAAGTGAGGTGTTAAATTCCCCCATTATTATTCTGTTACTGTCAATTTCCTGTTTTATAGCTGTTTGCACTTGCCTTATGTATTGAGGTGCTCCTATGTTGGGTGCATATAAATTTATAATTGTTACATGTTCTTCTTGGATTGACCCCTTGATCATTATGTAGTGTCCTTCCTTGTCTCTTGTAACAGTCTTTATTTTAAAGTCTATTTTGTCTGATATGAGAATTGCTACTCCAGCTTTCTTTTGATTTCCATTTGCATGGAATATCTTTTTCCATCCCCTCACTTTCAGTCTGTATGTGTTCCTAGGTCTGAAGTTGTCTCTTGTAGACAGCATATATATGGGTCTTGTTTTTACATCCAATCAGCAAGCCTGTGTCTTTTGGTTGGAGCATGTAATCCATTCACATTTAAGGTAATTATCGATATGTATGTTCCTATGACCATTTTCTTAATTGTTTTGGGTTTGTTTGTGTAGGTCCTTTCCTTCCCTTTTTTCCCCCAATTAGACAAGTTCCTTTAGCATTTGTTGTAGAGCTGGTTTGGTGAATTCTCTTAGCTTTTGCTTGTCTGTAAAGCTTTTGATTTCTCTGTCGAATCTGAATGAGATCCTTGCTGGGTAGAGTAATCTTGGTTGTAGGTTCTTCCCTTTCACCACTTCAAATATATCATGCCACTCCCTTCTGGCCTGTAGTGTTTCTGCTGAGAAATGAGCTGTTAACCTTATGGGAGTTCCCTTGTATGTTATTTGTTGTTTTTCCCTTGTTGCTTTTAATACTTTTTCTTTGTCTTTAATTTTTTTCAATTTGATTACTATGTACCTTGGCATGTTTC
This sequence comes from Eschrichtius robustus, assembly GCF_028021215.1. NCBI lineage: Eukaryota > Metazoa > Chordata > Mammalia > Artiodactyla > Eschrichtiidae > Eschrichtius > Eschrichtius robustus. Next base: position 17,343,303 of record NC_090827.1, on the reverse strand, counting down.
TCCTTGGGTTTATCCTGCCTGGGACTTTGCACTTCCAGGACTTGGGTGGCTATTTCCTTTCCCATGTTAGGGAAGTTTTTGACTATAATCCCTTCAAATATTTTCTTGGGTCCTTTCTCTCTCTTCTCCTTCTGTGACCCCTATAATGCGATTGTTTGTGTGTTTAATGTTGTTCCAGAAGTCTCTTAGGCTGTCTTCATTTCTTTTCATTCTTTTTTCTTTATTCTGTTCCATGGCAGTGAATTCAACCATTCTCTCTTCCAGGTCACTTATCCATTCTTCTGCCTCAGTTATTCTGCTATTGATTCCTTCTAGTGTATTTTTCACTTCAGTTATTGTATTGTTCATCTTTGTTTGTTCTTTAATTCTTCTAGGTTTTTGTTCTGTAATTCTTCTAGGTCTTTGTTAAATATTTCTTGCATCTTGTTGATCTTTGCCTCCATTCTTTTTCAGAGGTCCTGGATCATCTTCACTATCATTATTCTGAATTATTTTTCTGGAAAGTTGCCTATCTCCACTTCATTTAGTTGTTTTTCTGGGGTTTTATCTTGTTCCTTCATCTGGTACATAGTCCTCTGCCTTTTCATTTTGTGTATCTTTCTGTGAATGTGGTTTCGTTCCACAGGCTTCAGGATTGTAGTTCTTCTTGCTTCTGCTATCTGCCCTCTGGCGGATAGGGCTATCCAAGAGGCTTGTGCAAGATTCCTGATGGGAGGGACTGGTGGTGGGTAGAGCTGGCTGTTGCTTTGGTGGGCAGAGCTCAGTAAGACTTTAATCTGCTTTCCTGCTGATGGGTGGGTTGAGTTTCCTCCCTGTTGGTTGTTTGGCCTGTGGCAACCTAGCACTGTAGGCTACAGGCTCTTTGGTGGGGCTAATGGAAGGCTCATGCCAAGGAGTACTTCCCAGAACTTCTGCTGCCAGTGTCCTTGTCCCCACGGTGAGCCACAGCCACCCCACACCTCTGCAGGAGACCCTCCAACACGAGCAGGTAGGTCTGGTTCAGTCTCCTATGGCGTCACTGCTCCTTCCCTGATGTGCACATAACTTTGTGTGTTCCCTCCAAGAGTGGAATCTCTGTTCCCCCAGTCCTGTCAAAGTCCTGCAATCAAATCCCGCTAGCCTTCAAAGTTTGTTTCTGTGGGAATTCCTCCTCCCATTGCCAGACCCCCAGGTTGGGTAGCCTGACATGGGGCTCGGAACCTTCACTCCAGTGGGTGGATTTCAGTGGTATAACTGTTCTTCAGTTTGTGAGTCACCCACCCAGCAGTTATGGGATTTGATTTTGTTGTGATTGTGCCCCTCTACCATCTCATTGTGGCTTCTCCTTTGTCTTTGGATGTAGGGTATCTTTTTTGGTGAGTTCCAGCGTCTTCCTGTCAATGACTGTTCAGCAGTTAATTGTGATTCCAGTGCTCTTGCAAGAGGGAGTGAGTGCATATCCTTCTACTCTGCCATCTTGAACCAATCTCCTAAAACAATATGTTTAATGAACAATCATTATCGTGCATTTAAATTCCATTGAATTGGTCCTTTCTGAGCCTGCATTTTCAAAAGAACTATTAAAAGAGTCCTATGCAATGAAGTGTCCCTTCTGCCACCCTAAAACAATGTATTTTTCTTAACAGTGTGTTTTTGAGCTATATATCAAGTCTGAGATGAGCTGACTTTCCTGAAAATGGCCATATAAGCACAGAGAAGCAGAGGAGATGACGAATAGAAATACACATATTAGTGTGAGACACCCAAAGTGTCTTCCAAAGAGTTTGCCATTGGAAACCTCATTCCTTAAGAAATAGTAGCAGAACTATCAATGTGAATAGTGTACAATTTATTTTATACATTGTGTTCCTCTGATTATGGTGTCATCAGTTCCTAGTGTAACTGAAAACATATTTTCTAGACAATTAATAGGAAAAAAAAGTTCTATAGCCAATTCCCCAACAAAACAGTGTTAGTTACTCTTCTTTATCAAAATTTTTCCAACCGAAAAATGAGATTAAATTTGTGTTAAAAAATGAAAAATTAAAGAAAATAGTCATTTTCTTATATAAAATGATTATTTTGATGTAGTGCTACCAAAGTCTTAAGTCCTTATACTATTTTAATACTTTAATCCTTCATAGACTTTTACAATTGAATCCTAAAATACAGTAAACACACACATGTAACTGGTGTGCTGAACATGACTAAAGAAATATAGTCAACACAACTTTATGAACTCTCATTGTCTTTTCAACATTTATTCATAGAAAAGTTTTCTTGTTGTCAACTTAAAAGAAAAGTTATATGATCACTTTATTCCATGAAACCCTTTGAATTATTTTATCAGAAATGTCCAGTACAATAGCTTAAATCTTCATGATTCATTGAAAAGTAAAGTTTCTGGTCACTTCTCCCCACAAGCCCCAATCACCCCACCATTCACCACCAGTATTGCTGAGTAGCAAGTAGGCTGCTTCGTTTTTTATGAAGGGGTATGATTGGCTTTTTCCCTTTATTCTGTTCATAATCCTACTTCATGCTTTTAGTTTTTCTTGGGTTAGATTTTGGGGAAAATGGAATACAGAAAATTCTTGTTAACTGGTACTCTGATAAGATAATCTTTATACTCTTCGAGCTTGGCATAGGTTGAAAATTAGTCCTGGTCTCCAAGTTGCTTTCCTGGAAACCTCTGAGAATGATTACTGGGACTCTCTGGAGAATGCCTGAGTGGACAACCCTATTTGTCCTATACCTATCCTGCCCCAGCTGCCCCCTCACCCCCCTCACCCTCATACTCCCCATTCCTCCACCCCCAGCTTTCTAGTTACCCACTCTTACACAGTTTCTTGGGCAGGATTCAAGAGGGCTCCGTTCTTGCAATTGTTTTTATGTGGCTGATTTCTTTTGTTTGTTTGGTTTTTTTGCTTTTGTTGTTGTTGTTTTTAATGGACAATTCTTACAGTCCTTTCTTCTTTTGAAAAAAAGCAGGCCACCATTCTGCTGCTAACATCACTCTGGGTTTCTTAACCTGTGTCAGGCACATTTTCTAAGTCTCCAGTGTGGGCATACTCTCTGGGTGGTCCCTTTGGGGTCACTGTAAATGGCTGAGGCTTAGAGTAAGTCCCTCCACTTAACTGGGCACCCTGTATTTTATCTGGTTACTTTATTCACCCTTCCCTTGTGGCTAAGTAGGATATAACAGCACTTCTCTCCAACATATCCTTTCCAAATCTCATTCCAACTTCCCTCTTAATCCGGGCTATATCCCTAAGAGGTAAAGGCAAGGAATTTAGTTCTTGGATATTTCTTTTGATTAATGCATTTTGGTATATCCCACAACTCATTAAGTATCAAAAATCTATCTTATCTCAGTCTCAGTTGAAACTTTAAATTTATCTTCCTGGTTTAATAAATGTGATATATTGTACCTTTATGGGATAATTTTAAATTCTCTAAAACTTCATATATTTTAAAGCACATTGTGTAGCATTTACTATTATAACAGTCTCTGATTATAATAATTTTATACATTTCTTTTATTTTATTCATACGTTTATATATATTATACTTATGTGCATTTATATATTAAATTTATAATTTATATAGCTTATAATTTATATAGCAATTATAATTTTTTAATATAATGCCTCAATTCTTCCAGGAACTGCAATAGCCCCATTCTTTCTGGAATTGCCCCTTTCCTTGTTACAAACAAGATCTTCTATTTTGACTGGCCCAGGATGGGTCTGTGACCAAAGTCAAGCGAACCTGAGTCATAGTTACAGTCACAGTCACAGTCAAGCCAATCATTGTCCATTGGGAATTTATAGCAAAACTTAGAAAAATCAGTTAAACTAAACTTTACCATATAAAATTCAGAAGCTGTAATTAATCATACGTTTCTAGAGATAACAGGATTTTAGTAACAGATATGGAGGCATCTGAGACTCTGTTCTATTTATTTCTGTGGTCTAGGTGCCGCTCTAGACCTTCTCACACATGGGATATTTAATTTTTCTTTGTTTTTTAGACTGACAAGTGACATTTGTTATCTAATCTGCTTGGAGTTACAATCAATAGATACAATCAATCAATTGTATCTTACCTTACAATCAATAGATTGCTTAAATGGTGCAATTCAATTCATTATTTTAATATTGTGTCCAACAAAATATTACCAAGTCTTTTACAAAATGTCATAAGTTAGGGAAGATGATAGGTTTAAAATAGCTTAACTAAAATAAATTGGTCCTATTTTAGGAACACAGTTAGAAGAGAGAGAAACAAAAGAGCACCACAATAGACACAGTTAATACTTGAATACACCCCACACAAATATTCAATCCACAAAATATTTATAAAGCCATTATTAAAATGGGTGGTAATACCTGAGTAGAACTGTAATTAAGATAAGAAAATAAAAACTAAGAGTACAAGTTCTAAAAATTCTTAAACAGATCATCAAATATTCTTAGCAAAACATTTTTTAAAAATATATTTTACACAAGGAATTAAAATTAGAATGAAAATCCCTTCATATACGAACATTGAGCAATGGCATTGTTTGATACTTTGTGTGTGTGTCCCTAAACCACACCTCTCACAATGACAGGCGAATAATTGAAAACGTACAATTACCTACTTTACCTTCATTTTAGCATTACATCCAGTCTTGGCTCTAAGGAATATTTTAGGCAAATGGTTTGGTATTCTATTCTTTGCTTCTCTCAGAGCTTTTCCCCTCATTTCATTAATGTCCCTCCAATAGCTTCCTAGTTCTCTTTTGCTATCTTATTTTCTGTGGCACAGATACTTAATCGGTTACTTCTGCACCAGTCTTGACCCTAAGTCTAAAGCCGCCCTTCTGCATTATCACTCACAATAGTCAGCACATCATGACATAATCAGGTGTGAATCAAGTAAATCACCTTTACAGACATTCAACTACAATGTCTTCTTTTGCAGGCAACACACTGATGATATAAAATTTTGCCTATTTTACAATTTTTATTTCCATTTTTATATTATTTTATTCATATTTTCTAAACAGAGGAAAAATTGTTTCCTCTTTCAGATCTATCGTTTTGCAATAAAGTTCACATAATTTTATGAAAGGACCTTAACGTATAAAATTAATATATAATTATACTTTATTTAATATTTATCAAGTTTGTTATATATCTTCCTTCATTTCGGAAGTCACATAATCATAAAAGAAATAGAAATAGGATGTGAGATGTTATTAAAACATATATATTGTAAACATGGTAGAAAGCTGCAAATATTCCAATTGAAAAAAGAAGTGTAAAATACCTGTATTCTGAAGAAACCAACATGTAGCTGTATTAGAATGATATTTTTCTGTGGTGTTCATACTCATACTAAAAATCAAGAAAAAATGTAATGGTAAAAATATGGAGCCCTCTAAGAAGAACTTTGCCTCTGAAAGAACAATAGAGGGGAAGGAGGTGATGGGTAATGACATAGTCAAAAGAAAAGAAGGAATACAAAGCAAAATAGCTAGTGAAACACAAGGAGGGAATCAGATTCTCCAGTGGGGGTAAACTTAACATCAATCTGCTTGACATATGAAAGTCACACAATTGGGGATGGGAGATATTACACTTAACAAAGTACTTTTTATTATTATTGCAGTATGGATATAGAAAATAATAGCTGTCACACAAAGGGACTTTGAAAGGGCCCGACTTTAACATAAATGAACTAAGGTGAGGGGAGAAGGCCTCCTTGAGAGAGCAAGCATTAGGAACTCACGCTTTAGTTAAGTAATTAACGTAGCAGCAGGCTTCACACTGACTATTTCAAAGCAAAACATGAAGCAGGTAGCAGGGGTGGGCGGTTATGGTACATGGCATTTAATTTCTCACACTATACTTGAAAAGAGAATTCAAGATTATTTGTAAATTAAGCTAATTAATTTTACTTAAAGGAAAAAAGAAAAAAAATGAAAAAGAGAAAAAAGTTGCCTATCTGCGTAGTCTATATTTTGAAAAACAATTTCCAATTTTATTTCCCTTATTTATTTAGCTATTAGATACACAGTATTCTAATTTCTACTTTTAGTTTTAAGATTATTACAGAATTGATATATTATACATCAGTGGTATGGTGAAGTGAGTACATGTTAATCTTTCTAATCTTTTGCCTTTGAGGAGCCACTCCTTCTGGATCTGTGTTTGGACCTGGGTCCTGCAGTCATAGTGACTTTCCCTGCATTTACCTCACCTCCACCTCATTACCTGGCTCCAACAAGTGGTGATCCTCTGATCCACAATGACCAGTGCGTGGGACCACCTTATACAGTTTGTTGCGCCTGAGAATGTCTGGCCAGGGCAATGAGTGGGGCCTGAAATCTAGCCATGCTTCTCTCCCCAAGCTGTGTACCTTGGCAGGGGGTGTATATGTCTGAAGAAAGGTCACCTTTCTCACATCCTCAAAAAGGCTCCATCTGCTTGCCAAGCTGTTCACCTGCAGGGCTGCCTCTACCTAGCAGGGAAATCATTTGCTAATTTGTACAAAGGCTATGGAGCCATATGGGCTAGCAGAGACCCTGCCAATGAGAGAAATTCCATACTCTGCCTCAGTGACTGTTTTGTGGATGGACCCTAGTTCAAATCTGGTGAATCAGAATTCTCCCCTGAACTTTTATTTTACTATTAGCTTGAAATATTGCATTTAATGGCTTGGGTTGCTAAACTGAAAGGATGGTTGCAGCCATACTCCTCACTATTTGCAGAGTCTGTTCGCAGCATTAAGCAAACACAAGGAAGAAAAGAGCACTAAGAGATGGAAAAAAAGAGAACAAGCTCTGGTTTGAACCCCTGGTTCCAGCTCTAACAGAAATCTCTACCAGCATTTCCCAGCTACAGGAGCCAATGGATTCTTCCTTAATTAACTTGGTGCAAGTTGAGTTTCTGTCATGTTCAAATGAAAGAGTTCTTATATACACTGATGGTATACTGATTAGTTCCGTTGTTGCAATTCACTAGAAAGGATGTTGTGCATAAGGAACGCTACTAATCTCCCCCTAAGAGTAGTACTCCAGTTACTATGTAACAACAAGCATCTGCTGCCTTTCACCTTGAACCTGTATGTAAATGCTGATGTTTTCAGAGTAAGTGACTGATTACAGTGGGATGAAGTTAGGAAAGGATCTCTGAAGATAGATGAGTGCTTTTGCCTAATCCCAAAGCAATGAAGCTGGATTGGCAAAAGAATGAAATGGAACATTCCCCCATTTGAGGAAATAGCATGAGCAAAGGCACAAAGAAGCAAGTTAGAGACATACGTTATGACTCTTTTAAGTTTCAAATGAATGAATTTATTAGCTCACTACTGAAAATCATCATGGATAGTCCGGAAGCAGGATTGTTTTGATTCCTATTTAGATATGATTGTCAGGAATCTCTTTATCTCTCTCCTCTTGGAGAGGGAACAGCTCCTTCTCTGTTATTCTAGCACAAATCTTAGGAGTAATTATGACTGAGCAGTTCCGTTGCTTAGGTCATAGGTCCAACCTTCACTGGATCTGATTGGCCAAGGTAATATGAGGCTCTGATCAGTACTGCCCGTAGCTGAGTGTGGAGGCAGCACCATCTGACCAAACTCATTGATAAGTGTTTGCCCAAGGTAGTGGAGCCATTACTAGAAAAAGGAAAATAGATGCTGGATAGGTAAACATCCAAGGTCCAAAGAAGAGAATAAGCTGGCTGGCTAGGTGATAAGGAACGAATTTATTAGCTAGCATGAAACATGAGATTGGATAAATGAGGGGACCAAGTTCAAGAAATATTGGAGTGTTTTAAATTTGAGGTATTTGAATATCAGTATTGCACATAAAAATGGAGTTTACACACAGTAATCTGTTTAGCACTAGAGAAATAGCTGGGAAAAGGTGCGCCTCTTTTGAATAGGGAGCTCATGTAATTTATATTCCAAGCTGTGACACTTTCAAGAGTAAAAGGGGGGTAGTCTTAATGATTATACTGGAATAAGAGGCATAAATTGGGACTTTACCCCAGAAAACTAGGGCAAATGGCTGCTCTTTTTCTCAGGAAAGTGGTCAGAAAGAGTAGTTTATACACACATTTCGTGTGTAGTGCCTTTTGACGCTGTAATCATAGCCAGAATCAATTCCAAGCATCTGTGACTAACCTTTAGGCAGTCACCTATAGCTAAACATAAGAGGAGCCAGGTGATTGACAGGAAAATCTGTGCCAGAATGGATACTTGATCAGATGGTAATCTACAAAGGCAGTTGGATCCTCTCCCTTGAGAAATGTTAGATGCAAGATACACAGAGCAAGACTCGTTGGAATGAAACAGAATTTAAAAGAAACTCACAGATAATGTAGTGTATTAGCTGGTGTGGGCTAAAGTTCTATAAAAGATAGAACAAAATATTCATGTCTCAACCAAGAGAAGTTATGTCTTACTCCCATGACAGTCCAAAGTGAGCGTTCCTAGTCAGTGGGAAACTCTCTTCACACAGGGATCCTGAGAGTAGGACTTTTTCCACTTTGTGGCTTTGTTGTCCACAAATCACAGATTAGGATTAACATCTGTACCATCAGGAGGGATAGATAAGACATTGGAGGAGCCAAAAAGTTTTTCTTAAAAGTCTTGGCCAGGGCTTCCCTGGTGGCGCAGTGTTTGAGAATCTGCCTGCCAGTGCAGGGGACACGGGTTCGAGCCCTGGTCTGGGAAGATCCCACATGCCGCAGAGCAACTAGGCCCGTGAGCCACAATTACTGAGCCTGCGCGTCTGGAGCCTGTGCTCCGCAACAAGAGAGGCCGCGATAGTGAGAGGTCCGCGCACCGCGATGAAGAATGGCCCCCGCTTGCCGCAACTAGAGAAAGCCCTCGCACAGAAACGAAGACCCAACACAGCCAAAAATTAATTAATTAATTAATTAATTTAAAAAAAAAAAAGATAAATGGGCGGAGAACATTTTAAAAAAAAAGGTGTTTCTCCAAACAGGGATTGAGTTTAAGTATATAAATACTTCCATATGGTTTGTCAATTACCTTTAGTTAAAAAAAAAAAAAAGTCTTGGCCAGGAATAGTTCACACATTTCTACTCACTTTCCATCGATGAGAAGTAGTCACAGGAGACAGCTACAACTAGAAGCAAGGAAAGGAATAGGGTCCTTTCCTGGAGAAAGGTAGTATGGCTGGGACACCTGTATACCAAGTAAGGGACTTTAGAAGACTACCAGTGGTCTCTGTCCCAGGCTGTAAGCAAAACCCTCAGCAAAAAACCCGAGAGGTGGAGAGATGGACAGTTGTGAGTGGGTTAGAAATGGACATTTGCATAAGAAGCAGAGACAGAGAGATGTTGACTGAGCCTTCTCAGCCCAGGCTCCATAAATTGATGTGAAAGGATTTTTTCCTGACTTGCTCTTTTTGTTTACAACAGTCACTATGTGCTTACATGCGTTAATCTGGGGAAAATAATCTAAGAAGTCTGTGACCTGATCAAGCTTAAGACCCACCTCTCTTAACTCCCCAAGCAACACTGTCCACTTTTATGGCTTCAGTGACACTTTACATGGTGATGATTCCCTCGTTTATTTCTCCAGGGCAGACTTCTCTCGTGAGCTCCAGCATGGCATACCTAGTAGTACTGCACAGCTCCACTGTATCTCATAAACAAATAATGGCATTCTGGCACTGAATTCATCACTCACCCTCCTCCAGCCTGCACCTCTCGTACTTTGCATCTCAGTGAATAGCACTATCGTTCATCTGGATGTTCGGATGGGAAAACTGGGAATCACTCCTGGATCCTCTTTCTTTCTCACAGCTCATAGAATTGATCAAGACAGGAGCTCACCTCCTTCTAAGGCTGGAATCCACCTACACATCGCCACCTACTGCAGGTTTCATAACCCAGGTCATCTTTTCTCGCCCAGATTTTCACAGGAGCCTTCTAACTATTCCTCCTGCCACCAGTTTTGCCCTTCTATTTATTCTATTACACATCAGCCAGAGTGATCACTTTGTTGTAGATATACAACTAAATCACAAGTCCTGCTTAAAATATTTTTTTGCTATCACTTCTAGAATAACTCTTATTTACCATACATGGCCTGTAAAGCCCTTTTGTTAGTCAGGCTCTAATCAGGAAAACAGAATCCACAGAAGTTCATTCAAAAAAGGATAGTGAATACAATAAACAATTACAAAGGAGTTGAGAGAAACAAAAGAAACACAGGTGATGCTGAGACAAGCAGAAACTGGCAACAGCAGGAAGCCACTACCACTCTAGGGTGGCATGAACAAAAAGAATAAGTAATGTTATCAGAGTTCAGAGTAAGGAATTCCTAAAAGAAGATATAACTTCTGCAGGAACTTGTCTGACAGGAGCTGGGACCATGGATGAGGAGGGTCTGGTGAAAGCTAGAATCATGAAGATGATGCAGTCTCTTTAGAGGAAGAGAGGGAAAACCATCCTGGCTTCTCTTCTGCTCTGCACTCTTGTGCCCTCAATCACTGAATTTACCTGGAAGCCAACTGGCAAGGGAGCCTGCGTGATGTACTTTTCAAAACACAAGAAGGTTAGGAAATGAATGTGCACAACTTCATATTCTGGCCCTGCTTATCCTTCTAGCTCAGCCCTGCCACTGCTCCCTCCCCTGCATACTCTGCACTTCATCTCAGGAAATTCATTTCAGTTCCCTGCCATACTCTGTTCTCTCTGTGTTTGTACATCCTATCACCCCAATTCAGAAGGGCCAGAAAAGAGGTCACCCTTTTGCCTTCTCCCAATTGCCTGAATATCCCCAGCAACGCTTTGGGTCTCAGCTTAAGTATCACTCTTCTGGAAAGTTTATTTTGGTCCCCAAATCTGAACTAAATACCCTTAACATATGAGCTCTTAATAGCCTATAAATTCCCATTACAGCATTTATTAAAAAAATTAAAACATGATATAAAAATCGATTATGGTTTACAATTTACCTGTCTATATCCTGAGTCAGCCTACAAATTCTGTGAGAGTAGGGGCCCCATATCTGCTAGTCACCACAGCACACAGAAGGTGCTCAGTAAGTATCCATTAACTGAGTGTGTGGATCAAGAGATGAAGGTGGTGAGTCAGAAAAGAGCAGTGGTTGACAGGGAGTGGTGCCAGCCCCTGATCTGGAATTGCAGTGAGGACCTCACTGCTTTGAAAGGCAAAGGACATTGTTCAAAATTTCCGTGATTTCTGAATGTGTGATTGCTACTTGGGCTTTAGGCTACCTTATTTCACTTCTACCCTTACAATTACTTCCTCACTCCTTGACTCAGGTAACACACATCTTACTGTATTAAACAGCTGAAGGAGAAAGACACAAGAAGCCAGAAGCCCAGCTAAAGGGCTATTGTGGAGATTTATGTATGAGTTTATACGAGAAATAAATTAAATATGAGCCAAGAAAATAATGAGGATATTATTTAAACATGAAAATAGTTTAATTTGGAAATAATTCTGTAAGGAGTAATCATAGAAGGCCATGCTTACCTGAGGAAACAACTAGGAAAATTTATTCCAATCTAGTTTAGATGCCTCCCTTTTAACTCATTTGTGAAAAAACAATAAAAAGATTAGCTAAAGAACAGCTAATACTACCACATTCTGGAAAAAAAGTACATAGTTCACTAATAGTTATTTTAAATACAACATATATACCAAATTACAAACAAGAAACAGTATGGTTCTGGCTTTAGTCATTATTTCCTCAGCCACAAGTAAGTCAGGTGGTGTTTCTGTCCTCATCTCTGTCTCTCCTATTTCCACACACCAATTCTGCTGCTGAAAGCTGAGACAACGCTCTTAGGAAGTGCTGTTATCAATCTCTGTTGGAATGATCACCTTTTATTATGATAGTCCATTTGTCTGCAGTTTTTTTTCCATTTTAGTTCATAGATAATTTCTTCCTTAGCCATGTAGATTTGTTCTTACCTGCTCTATTTCTATACCTAATTTCTGTTACAGAAATGTATAATGATGAAATTCTTCAGGGTTTCTAGTGTGACTGACTTAATATGTGAATGTGCTATGTTTGTAATCTCTTCTGTGTTGGAGGGGATTTCAATTACTCCTATCTGTGAGCAGAACATCTTCTAGAGTAGTCCATGATATACAATGCCCTTTTCCAATGGCTTCTTGTCTCTATACTATAGTTATTAACCTGAGCAGCTAGAGATAAAATCTCTTGCTCTGTAATAAAACTCTGCCTCACTAGGTCTTTGCTTATTGTTTATTGGTTCCATATAGTCTCAATATTAAATAAAGAAGCAAAGGAAGATTGAAGTAGGGTATGTTTATAAAAGATTACAGAGTTCAGTCATAGGTATGATATGGGGTTTTCTATGTTCTCGAACAAACACTAGTTGAACAAATTTGTCATTAAATCTGACCTTGTGAAAAGGGATATTCAAAATCAATAACATATATGCCTTAAAATATAAACTTAATGATTTTTTAAATTCAAACATAAGATCAGTAATTATATTACTTGTAAAATACCTCAGTAGTTTGAAACTGGCTTTATGAAAAATAAAAAAGGTCTTCAAACAAGAGAAAGTAACCTAGAACTAAAGGCAGAAGTCAGATTGCATGATTTCCCAGGAAAAATTCTTATATCTCAGATATCTTGTCACCCAATTGCTCACACAACTGTCCACAAAGCAATTGTGTAGCCAAGAAAACAAATAACAAATAAAAACATAACCACAAGAGTTCATAGCTGGAGTTCACAGTCAGCCAGGAGTTCTACTGAGGAAGCTGATTTTATGATGCTCTCTGAATGATATAAAATACATTTTCCAAACACAGGCATAGGAAAGTCACCTGAAAATTCTAGCTAGATAGAACCCACAGGCAATTTTTATCTAATGGAGATAAATATACTTACCTCATAGGGTTGTTGTGAGGATTAAATAAGATAAAGTACATTCAATACCTGTTATGGGTTGAATTGTGTTCCCCCCTAATTCATGTTGGAGTCCTAACCTCCAGTACCTCAGAATGTGATCTTATTTGGTACTAGGGTTGTTGCAGATGTAATTAAGATGAGGTCACACTGGAGTAGGGTGGACCACTACTCCAGTATGACTGATGTCCTTATAGAAAGGCAGATGAAGGCAAAAAGTGCCTTCAGTCTTCTACAAGCCAAGGAAGACCAAAGATTGACAGCTAATTATCAGAGGTAGGCAATAAGCATGGAACAGATTCTCCATTCTCCATCTCCATCGTTCTCAGAAGGAACCAACATAGCAATACCTTGATGGTGGACTTCTAGCCTCCAGAAATGTGAGACAATGTATTACTGTTGTTTAGGCCTCCCACTCTGTGGTATTTTGTTATGGTAGCCCTAATAAGCTAATACGGTACCTAAGAATGACTGGCACATAGTGGAGGTTCAACTGATGCCAGTGCATCAGTGACAGACTCGTGTGAACACATTCATGTAAGTAAAGTGATGTAGTAGTATATATTCTTGTGTAAAGGAATGTAGTAGTATATTAAGTGTTGCCTCAAAAGTTTCATAGCAATTTCGAGGGCTAGGGTTCAAAATCTCTAATTTCCTGGAGGAGAAAGGAGAGCTAGACAGGAATCTGAGACCAAGGGAACTGAGATATTTGACAAGACTGTAGCAAAGCACTCAAAATATAGGAATTCAGCTGTTCATCCAACTGACAGAATGAGCTTTGGACACAAGGAAGAATGAAAAATTTGTGTACTGGAATTAGGGTCACATTAGTCATTCATCATTTCTAGAGTATCTGTCACATGTTCATGCATTTTGCTAGATACAGAGGGCACAAGAAAAAACGACTCCTGGCTTTCATGTTCAAGAGCTAACAGCCTACTTGGGAGGAAGTCATAAAAATGTCATAAAAAATACCATTGGGATATAAAGTAGAAATGATTGGTAATACGTAAAATAATTCTAGATACAATGAGGATTCAGATGTGGCAGGAAACCGTATGTGTCTAATGTTACCAACTGTCAATATGAAGTTGTGCTGAGCCATTAGAACACTTCACGGAGCTCCTTGCATCTTTTTTAGATAGAGCAACTTTGTTGTTTGGGCTAAACTGTCATCACTGGAATTGAATGAAGTCTGAGTGAGTAATTCATTACAATATCCATTCTCCAGAGTTTGCTATGCACCTGACACCTAAGGCACAAGTGCTTTTGGTGGGTGATTTATTTGTTTCTGCTGTCTAGCAGCATCTTTATTATAAGTGCAAACATTATGCAGGTCTAGTTAGAATATTTTCAATGACCTTTCTTAAATATTCTACAAAGGTAGATACTACAAAAAACTTCTTTCCGTGGCACCCACCATAGAGATTAGTTGCATTTAATTCATAGCTATATAACAGAATTTGTCATAATATATTACGGTCAGTCATTTCTAGTTCTTTGTTTTTAAACACTGTGTACAATGAGGGGAAACAATTTACTTTTGGACTTCTAAATGTGTTATTTCTTTAACAGCCCAATATATTGCTTTGTGTGCAGGACCCACACTATGAAGTGCATCCTCCTGTTGTTGGAGAATAATACAAGAATAGGACAAAATCAAGGCAACAGAGGGTAGTATCAGGAGCATACAGTGTGATTCCTGTTGCACAGGGCCTGCCCTTGCTAGGAGGTGGGCATGCATGTTGACATAGCATAAAGGAGCAGTCTAGCATCCTACACAGTTCAGAGGTTCTACATACAGGTGGAGGTGGGGTGATAGGCTTGGCAACAGGTCTTGAGGCTGGAGGCTCAGGGACAGTACTTGGTTCTGGGCCATGTGATGAAAGTCTTAGATATGCTGCAGGTGGTGACAAAATGACTCCAGCTCTTGGGATTGGCAGAGGTGAAAAGACATGCAGAATTACAGAGACCAAGAAACAGGAGCAAAGAGTCATACCCCACAGGATCAGGACAAAAAAAGTACAGAATACAGTTCAGATCCTCCCTAAAAGAAAAGGATCTAGATGAGAGGGGTGGCAACAAGTTGGGGACAATAAGCAACAAAGCAACATGACTGCAATGGTGACGATAATATACAGACTTCCTGAGCCAAAAGAGTCTAATATTCCTCCTGCCCTCCTTCCAGGGACTAAAAATGGCCTCAGCCAAACGGATGCCAGCAAAAACATCTGGCGAAAAGAGGTGTGAGGTTGCCAAAATCAAGGCAGTTTATGAAAAAAAAATGTACATATTTAGAAAGATAAGAGTAACATATAGTTTGCAAATTGAGTTTTAATAATGGAATTTTGAAAAGCTTCTAAAAAGTTTTTGATTCATGTTTAGCCAAATTAATATAATCATGATTCATGTATGTAAGGGTATTACCACCCCCTTTAAATATAGCTAACATATCTCATTTACATTTTATAGGGAAAAAAAGATAATGGTGCAGGGTAGCAGATGTTATGCTACTGTCCCAAGAAACTCATTTTCTTTTCAGGCTAAATTCAGCTACTAAAACTTTATAGTCAAGCATTAAAATGCCTGGGGAAACAAAGGTACTGGGCAAAGATCCTAGCAGATACTTCTGGAAGCATGAGAAGGCAGGTGATCTTGAGTCTAAAGTAAAATGAAATCATGAGTATAGATTTAGAACTAACTTTGAGTCATTAGGAAAACCAAAGAATCTCTAGGTATTTGAAACATTAAGCAAACGTTTGATTAAAAGAGAAGATGTGAATAACTTTAAGTTGATTTTTAAAAATTGACTCAACGTTAGTTTATTTTAGGGCAGTGTTTCTCAATGTGTGTTTATGGAACCAAGGGCACCAATATCTCCTAAGAAATCTGTTAGAAATGCAAACACTCAGGGCCTACTTCAGATCTGCTGGATCAGAAACTCTTAGAGTGGGGCTAGCAATCTGTGTTTTAACAAGCCCTACAGGTATAAAATTGCCACATTTAGCAAATAAATGTACAGTATACACAGTTGAATGGAATTTCAGATAAAAAAATGAATAATTTTTACTATGCCCCATGCGATATTTGGGACATACTTATACTAAAAAAAAATACGCTGTTTATCTGAAATTCAAATTTAACTGGGCATCTTTCATTTTATTCTACAACCTTATCCAGGCGACTCTGATACAAGTTAAACAATGAGAATTTTAGGGTAAAAATCACAGCAATGTTAAAAAAAATAGTATTTCCTTTGCCTATAGAACAGATAATGCTGAAAGCATTAATGTCTGGTGCACGCATCTTTCTGCATCTGTCTGACAGAATGTTGAATTCGGTTTTAAGATATTTTTGTTTGGCCAAATGTATTTGTTTTTATTTGTTCTTTGTGTTTGGATGTTTGGATTAATTGCAATATTTAAAATGTTGTGAAATTTCACATAAAATCATGATCTGGATCACATACCAGTATGGCAACAATTGAGACTTTTAACAAGTGGGTCCAGTGTTCCACAGTCCACACCACTCCCAATTGTGTCTCTACCATAAATCTAGACATTGCCTGTCATTTATATCTGCTATTGCACAGTTTTAATTATCCCAGGTTGGGAATATATTACTTGCCTCTGTCCTCATAGTCGTGTAAGTTTGCAACCTCTTTTCATTAAAGGTTTCCCCCTACATGTGGACATTTTGAAATATGAAACTTCTCAAAAGGAAGGTCTCACATGGGAAATGGGTATCATGTCTTTGGCTACATCTCCCAGAAAACAAGTTAGTAGAATTAGATATCAGGGTTGTAATAGAGTTTAGCCTAAAACAACCAAGCTTGACTTACACAAGGACCAATTTAGAGGAAAAAAATATTGGGCTGCTTTTGTTTGTTTCATTTAAATTAAAAATACTGTTATTGATTTTCCAGGTAAAAATGCATATTCTAAATCTGATGATATGTTTTAGTAGTGAAAAGAATAACAATATAAAAATGAACAGTGATTTCTAAGGACTAAAATGTTAACACTGCAGAGTATTTAAGAAGCAAAACACAAAGGGTGATTTTCAATCTTTCACACTAAAACTAAATTTTAGGTCATATCTTGCATTTAGGTCATGTACATGCACCCTAAAGATTGTGACTTACTAATCATTTCTCTATACCAGCTTGAACTAACATGTGGGCACGTGGGCATGTATCAGTAGCTCACGCCTTGTTGAAATTTGGTTCCTGGCGCACTCCAAGAACTGCTGTAGGCACACTGTTTAGGCAATGCTCCATTTATTTTAAGTAACTGGATAAGTACTGAAGAAAATTCACCTAGTTTGTACTTAATCCAACTTTGTGCCTTGCAGATCTGAATTCTGCAAAGTCGCTTCTGATTCAAACTTTTGCAGCAATGTCCCTTTTACTATCTCAACAGCTTTCCCAGAATAAATCTTTCCCCTTACAAGCTAGGGTTGGAGAACATGTGCCAGGCTTTTGTGACATATGGGTCTGTCTACAGTAATTAATTCCTAGTTTGTCTGACCTAATTGCTCCATGTTGGCAACTCTTGCTATCTTATTAAAGGCAACATTGTTAAATATAAACAGAATATTGCCAAAATAATGATTATTTTTTCAAAGCTGCACACGTTTCATAATTCCTCTATTGTATCAATTATTAAATTCTCTTTGTTCACTAAATATTTCCTAGCCTCTGATCTCAAATGCATTGCATGTTCCAATTTAATTTATCTTTTTAATTATATTGATGATTAGTTGTGTTCTAAATCTACTGTGGAGCCAGAAATTAGATTCAATTTTCTTTTCCCATGATTCTATATATCTATATATCTATTTATATCTACTTATATATTTATATATCTATATCTATATATCTATGTATCTATGTATCTATCTATACCTCCTATTTTATTCTCACCAGTCAGGAAAGTAGAAAACCCAAGTGTTTTCTATTTTTATGTAAAGTAGATTAGTGTTCCTCTCTGCATGGTTGATGAGGAAGGGCATTTTGTCTACCTTGAACTCCCTCATTTCAAGTTGGTATATGCATCTCAGATCCATCTGGACTTTTTTCTCTATTCACTTGTATCTCCATTTAATCCAAACTCCAGAGCAGCGGCTTATAGTAAAATTTGGTTTGAGGCAGAGTAAACAATTCAGGCATTTACAAAGCTTGATAGTTGTTGCTTTGTCACAATTAACAACAGAGAAAAATCCCTGAGGGAATGAATTTTATCTATCACTCTCTAGATTTGTGAGACATTTTCACAGCAATTCCCTAGGTCTCATGTAGTATGTTATAGGATGCCCTTATTCTACATGCCTAATTCTAATGCTGTCCCTTATGCATCAAAATATACTTCATAAACAGTAAAACAATTATAAACTCACACTGTTCTCACTTCTGAATTCTAATATACTACGCTTTTGAAAAATCATATGGAATTTGTATAGCCTTCACAAAAATTTTCATCTAAAGCAATCAGTTACACTAGACAGGACCTCTCAATTTACGAAAAAAATTAGTCAGGGTATACAAAGGTATAGGTGCAGCAGTGGGAAGATAAAATAGAGCAGTATCTCCTTCTATCTCCCCCCTCCCCAGCATCATAAAACTGGAAGAGAAAAATATTTTTGAAACATTTTCACTTGAATTTGAATATTCCATAAATCTTGATGCCATGTCAATTTCTCACCCATTAAAAGCAATGGGTTCTGATTCTTCAGAGAAGAGACAGATACACGCTAAAACAAGAAGTTATATCTCAGCTTTCACTGTCAGATTTGATTTTGTAGCAAAACAGCAGGCTTGAAAAACAGGCCTTGTTAAGGGATGGAGGATGGAGATTCTAAATTCCTTTAGCCTGGACGATTGAGATCATATCAATAATTTTGTTTTCTAAAGTATAGGAAAATGGAAATAAAAACAAAAATAAACAAATGGGACCTACCTTACCCTGTCATCCCAAACCTGTGGAGACAGGTAGAGGGGCCTTTAGAAACGTCCAGTGAGCTCTGGCAAAACCCAGACTTTCAGGCCTACATCCTTGGGTGTGTGTGTTCAGGAGGGGGAGGGAAATGGACGGTGTGCTCCTAGTAGAAACCTTGCAATAAGGCCACCAGGTGACTGTGCACAATGGGGGCTGAGAGAAGCGATGCAAGCAGTGAGATAGTCACCGGGAGAGAAGGTATTTTTTGAAAGCTAAATGTCAAGGTCATGAGGCTCACCTTAAAGTCTAGGACTCCAGAAGATCATCTCAAAGGCCACCCGGCACGAGCTTCGGAGGACCACGCACAGTGAAGTAAGTGCAGCTCAAATTAAGAAGAAGAAAGGCCAAGATTCAACTCTTCTGTCCATTCACTCCCCTTGTGATGAGGATAGGTTGCAAAACATCCCACTTGGCCTTCGGGCACACACGGAAGCCGGCTGAACCTGCTAAGCTAAATTGGATACACGTGATGGTGAAGGGCACGGTGGGCCTGAGTCGTGGCTGGTGGTTGCGTGGAGCGGGGTGACGGAGGTGGCGTCCAAAACGTTGGCTGCCCTTGCTCCGGCCTGCCGTCACTGCCCCAGAGTCGGAGCGCTACGGTGACCGTGGGAGAGAGCTCTCACTTGGACTGGGCGTCCAGGGGGCACTGGCCTCGCTGGGCTCGGGCGGAGCGATCCCATCATCCCCCGCGGGATGGCAGCTGACAAGGGCGACAAGAGCTGGGGCTGAGGTGTCCCCAGAGAACTCGGATACTCGAGAGACAGGCATGACTGGCTGGTGAGGTTCACCAGGTGTGGTTTGGGGGGCGTACGGTGGCTGGAAGCTTTGCACGGCCTCAGGGGAGCTGTCGCCAGGCCCTGCCTTTGGCAGGTGCCCATTCTTGAGGACGCACGAGTCTGAGGAGTCTGAGGTCCTTCTTATCGCCTCACTGTCTTCTGCCACGACCGCACTCAGGCAGCAGCCCATGAGCAAGAAGATGGCGTGGCTGGCGAAGTATGCAATGCCCAAGCAGGGCGCGCGGTCCCGGACCCTGGGGCCTGGGCGTTTGCCTGGCTGTGGTGGGCGTGACTGCCGCGGGGTCAGCCTGGCCACCAAGCCCAGCGCCTCCACACGGGGCTTCAAGCGCCGGAGCTGCTCCAGCAGTCTCTAGCTGTCACGCAGCAGCTGGGCCACTGCGCTTGCGCGTTGACTTCTGACCCTGCACAGCGCGGCCGCAGGGCACGTCCTCGTGCTGCGCGCGCCCGGCGTCCCGAGCGTGCTTCCTCGGCTTCCGGAGGTTCCGTGACTAGCAGGGAACGCTGGTGGGAGAGCGGCGTACTGCGGAGAGACTCCGCAGGGACCTATGTGTGTAAGTATATTTATACGTTTCTATATTTACATTTATTATAGATGTTGTATATAGCATATTTTATATATATTATATATATAGCCCTTTGTTGGGCCGCGGCGGGAGTGTGGCCCAACAAAGGGCCGTATATATAATATAAATATATATTTACATATATATTTATATTATATATTAAATATATTTAATATAATATACGTTAATATAATATGTTTTATATTATATGAAATATTATGTATAATATAAATCTATATATAAATATATTTTTTGATAAAATCTAGCGTCATCTCATGCTCCCTCATGCCCCTGTGGAACTTTCTGAAGCATTGATAGCCTGCTGGTAGGGCTACAACCTGGTACAACCATTTTGCAAAACAGTTTGTAATAGTTACTAAAGTTGACGATTTGTGTGTCCGTGTCCCAGTAATTTAATATCTGGTGATTTAGCCTACGGACCCGCATGCATGGGTGTACCAAATTATAATTCAAAGAGTTTCTAGCAGTGACGTTTATAATAGCACAAAATTGGAAAAGACATTGCCCACCCAATGTTAAAATTAAGTCTGATATGTTCAAACAATGGAAAATACTACAATTTACTTAAATATAACTTAAAAGTTATATTTGATATGTTCACACAGTGGGATACAATCCAGTAAAAAGAAAAGAAAAAAAAAATAGAGGTATGTGTGACAACGTGGATGGATTTTACAGTAGTATTATGGGCAAGAAGCAAAACCCAAGTGTTTACTTACTTATGATTTGTGTAAATTTTAAAGGCAGGAAAAGCTAAGCTATAAATTATATTGTTTAGGAGTGTATATTTTGGTGTTATATCTGTACGGGAAAACAATAAATGAACTGCCACAATGGTCCTGGTAGTGGTCACCTCTGGGAGTTGGAGGAGGAAGACGTTTGTAGGGGTACATAGAGGCTTCCAGGATGTTAGAAATGTTCTGCTTTTGACCTGGGAGGTGGTTACATTGCTGTCTGCTTTATAATCATTCTTCACACAATTTGTTTATGTTTTATGCATGTTTCTATCAATTTTTATTGTTTAAAATGAAAAACAAAACAATTTTAAAGCTGGGGAGTTTTTCAGACACCACATAATTGTCAAAGTCTTCTTGTAGCAGAGGACTCACAGTGGGCTGACTGCTGGGGCTGGCACCCATGGTCCTCACAGCCTGACCTCAGGACATTTCCCCGGACCAGGGAGGACTAAATGAGGCTAGATCAACCAGGAAGGACTGTCAGGCCCTGTCAAGACCAGGGAAAGAAAGACAATGAGTTGTACCAGCCACAGTCCTCCAGATGCCAGCCAAATCTACCCTTGACAGGAGTTCAGCGAGGAGCCCATACCAGCCACCCCTTGGCAAAATGCAAAGATTATTTAGAGGACAGCATATTTATACATGGTTACCAGCTCCCTTCGTTACCATACTACCCTACAAAACACTTGGACACTACCTTGGGGAGGAGCAGGGTAGAACTCTGAGCATTTTTATCTAAAGAGGCTAAGCATTTACCTAAAAGGACTGTTTAAATGATTACAGCCACAGTGCTTACCCAGCTAGACTAAAATTTATGTTTTGTTTTTTTCTTTCTACTACGCTGAAAAGTGTGAACTGTAAAGAAATTCTTATCAGTAACACAAAAGAAACTACATTTTCTTTGGACATCTAAATGTAGTAAATATTTGAGTAAATCTTTGACCTAGCAATAAATATATGTGCATTTCTAAAGGACAGTGGGGAGGAAAGAGACAGTCTGCATTGTTGTAAGTATTTCATTGGAACAACATTGGGATCCAATTTACTCAATAATTAATTGCTGTTGCAGATGATTCTCTCACCCACTTTGATTATCAAGGTTGTACAGCTCTTAAATTTGGTGTGGCAAAGTTTCCTATGTGTGCTTTGTTTCTTGAGCTATGGCCTCCATGCAGAACTATACTTGATTATAGTTAAACCTTGTATAAAGAACATCAAAATATGAATATGGACATTAACAGTTAACTGAAGTATTGATATTCCTTAATAACATTGTTAAAATTGTGAAATTAAATAATGAAGCAACTAAAGATGCTTATGAGTCTTTGAGAAAAAATAAAAGACTGCTTTAATGATTTTGAAATCCCTTATATGACTTTCTTTTTGTTACTCTGTTTGACTCAAATAATAATATCCTAATATTATAAAAAGTTATAAATAAAATTATGAATTAGAATAGAAGCTTTCTATAACACATATGCTGATATACAGTGTAGCTGTAACACAATGAGATTAGCTGTGTGCATGGCTCATTCCAGAACTCCTCTGAAACAAAAATCCCATTTAATAGTTTTTTTTTTAACATTTTTATTGGAGTATAATTGCTTTACAATGGTGTGTTAGTTTCTGCTGTATAACGAAGTGAATGAGCTATACATATACATATATCCCCATATCTCCTCCCTCTTGCGTCTCCCTCCCACCCTCCCTATCCCACCCCTCTAGTTGGATGCAAAGCACAGAGCTGATCTCCCTGTGCTATGCGGCTGTTTCCCACTAGCTATCTATTTCATATTTGATAGTGTATATATGTCCATGCCACTCTCTCACTTCGTCCCAGTTTACCTTTCCCCCTCTTCATGTCCTCAAGTCCATTCTCTATGTCTGCGTCTTTATTCCTGTCCTGCCCCTAGGTTCTTCAGAACCATATATTTGTTTTTTTAGATTCCATATATATGTGTTAGCATACTGTATTTGTGTTTCTCTTTCTGACTTAACTGCACTGTATATGACAGTCTCTAGGTCGATCCACCTCACTACAAATACCTCAATTTCGTTTCGTTTTATGGCTGAGTAATATTCCATTGAATATATATGCCACATCTTCTTTATCCATTCATCTGTCGATGGACTCTTAAGTTGATTCCCTGTCCTGGTTATTGTAAATAGAGCTGCAATGAACATTGTGGTACATGACTCTTTTTGAATTATGGTTTTCCCAGAGTATATGCCCAGTAGTGGGATTGCTGGGTCGTATGGTAGTTCTATTTTTAGATTTTTAAGGAACCTCCATACTGTTCTTCATAGTGGTTGTATCAATTTACATTCCCACCAACAGTGCAAGAGGGTTCCTTTTTCTCCGCACCCTCTCTGGCATTTATTGTTTGTAGGTTTTTTGATGATGGCCATTCTGACTGGTGTGAGGTGATACCCCATTGTGGTTTTGATTTGTGTTTCTCTAACGATTAGTGATGTTGAGCATCCTTTCATGTGTTTGTTGGCAATCTATATATCTTCTTTGGCGAAATGTCTGTTTAGATCTTCTGCCCATTTTTGGATTGGGTTGTTGGTTTTTTTGATATTGAGCTGCATGAGCTTCTTGTAAATTTTGGAGATTAATCCTTTGTCAGTTGCTTCATTTGCAAATATTTTCTCCCTTTCTGAAGGTTGTCTTTTTGTCTTGTTTATGGTTTCCTTTGCTGTGCAAAAGCTTTTAAGTTTCATTAGGTCCCATTTGTTTATTTTTGTTTTAATTTCCATTTCTCTAGGAGGTGGGTCAAAAAGGATCTTGCTGTGATTTATGTCATAGAGTGTTCTGCCTGTGTTTTCCACTAAAAGTTTTATAGTGTCAGGCCTTACATTTAGGTCTTTAATCCATTTTGAGTTTATTTTTGTGTATGGTGTTAGGGAATGTTCTAATTTTATTCTGTTACATGTAGCTGTCCAGTTTTCCCAGCACCACTTACTGAAGAGGCTGTCTTTTCTCCATTGTATATTCTTGCCTCCTTTATCAAAAATAAGGTGACCATATGTGTGTGGGTTTATCTCTGGACTTTCTATCCTGTTCCATTGATCTATATTTCTGTTTTTGTGCCAGTACCATACTGTCTTGATTACTGTAGCTTTGTAGTATAGTCTGAAGTCCAGGAGCCTGATTCCTCCAGCCCCGTTTTTCTTTCTCAAGATTGCTTTGGCTATTCAGGGTCTTTTGTGTTTCCATACAAATTGTGAAATTTTTTGTTCTGGTTCTGTGAAAAATGCCATTGGTAGTTTGATAGGGATTGCATTGAATTTGCAGATTGCTTTGGGTAGTATAGTCATTTTCACAATGTTGATTCTTCCAATCTGAGAACATGGTATATCTCTCCGTCTGTTTGTACCATCTTTAATTTCTTTCAACAGTGTCTTATAGTTTTCTGCATACAGGTCTTTTGTCTCCTTAGGTGGGTTTATTCCTAGGTTTTTTCTTTTTGTTGCAGTGGTAAATGGGAGTGTTTTTTAAATTTCTTTTTCAGATTTTTCATCATTAGTGTATAGGAATGCAAGAGATTTCTGTGCATTAATTTTGTTTCCTGCTAATTTACCAATTTCATTGATTAGGTCTGTTAGTTTTCTGGTAGCATCTTTAGGATTCTCTATGTATAGTATCATGTCATCTGCAAACAGTGACAGTTTTACTTCTTTTCTGATTTGGATTCCTTTTATTTCTTTTTCTTCTCTGATTGCTGTGGCTAAAACTTCCAAAAGTATGTTGAATAATAGTGGTGAGTGTGGGCAACTTTGTCTTTTTCTGACCTTAGTGGAAATGGTTTCAATTTTTCACCATTGAGAACAATGTTGGCTGTGGGTTTGTCATAATGAGCCTTATTATGTTGAAGTAAGTTCCCTCTATGCCCACTTTCTGGAGGGTTTTTATTGTAAATGGTGTTGAATTTTGTCGAAAGCTTTTTCCACATCTATTGAGATGATCATATGGTTTTTCTCCTTCAATTTGTTAATATGGTGTATCCCATTGATTGATTTGCATATATTGAAGAATCCTTGCATTCCTGGGATAAACCCCACTTGATCATGGTGTATGATCCTTTTAATGTGCTGTTGGATTCTATTTACTAGTATTTTGTTGAGGACTTTTGCATCTATGTTCATCAGGGATATTGGCCTGTAGTTTTCTTTTTTGTGACATCTTTGTCTGGTTTTGGTATCAGGGTGATGGTGGCCTCGTAGAATGAGTTTGGGAGTGTTCTTCCCTCTGCTCAATTTTGGAAGAGTTTGAGAAGGATAGGTGTTAGCTCTTCCTAAATGGTTGATAGAATTCACCTGTGAAGCCATCTGGTCCTGGGCTTTTGTTTGTTGGAAGATTTCACAGTTTCAATTTCAGTGCTTGTGATTGGTCTGTTTATATTTTCTATTTCTTCCTGGTTCAGTCTCAGAAAGCTGTGCTTTTCTGAGAATTTGTCCATTTCTTCCAGGTTGTCCATTTTATTCATTCTTTTACTTGCTTGTAGTAATCTCTCATGATCCTTCATATTTCTGCAGTGTCAGTTGTTACTTCTCCTTTTTCATTTCTAATTCTGTTGATTTGAGTCTTCTCCCTTTTTTTCTTGATGAATCTTGCTAATGGTTTGTCAATTTTGTTTATCTTCTCAAAGAACCAGCTTTTAGTTTTATTGGTCTTTGCTATCGGTTCCTTCATGTCTTTTTCATTTATTTCTTCTCTGATCTTTATGGTTTCTTTCCTTCTGCTAACTTTGGGGCTTTTTTGTTGTTCTTCCTCTAATTGCTTAAGGTGTAAGGTTAGGTTGTTTATTTGAGATGTTTCTTGTTTCTTGAAGTAGGATTGTATTGCTATACAGTTCCCTGTTCAAACTGCTTTTGCTGCATCCCATAGGTTTTGGGTCATCATGTTTTCATTGTCATTTGTTTCTAGGTATTTTTTGATTTTCTCTTTGATTTATTCAGTAATCTCTTGGTTATTTAGTATTGTATTGTGTAGCCTCCATGTGTTCGTACTTTTTATGGATTCTTTCCTGTAATTGATATCTAGTCTCATAGCATTATGGTTGATATGATTTCGGTTTTCTTAAAGTTACCAAGGCTTGATTTGTGACCCAAGAGATGATCTATCCTAGAGAATGTTCCATGAGCACTTGAGAAGAAAGTGTTTTCTGTTGTTTTTGAATGGAATGTGCTATAAACATCTAATATAGCTTTATACCCTTCATAGCATATAATATCTCAATCATTATTTGAATGAATTAATGAACAGATAATGTGAAATCTTGCCCAATATGGAATTTATAGTTTAAAGTAATATAGTAATTAATTTCAAATTTATTTTAAAAATTCAAATTTTGATGGTTAAAGTATGTTTTATATTTGCATTATACCCAGGTGCATTCCTTTATTTTTTTATTCAAATATATTTGACTTATAACACCATGTTAGTTCCAAGTGTACAACACAGTCATTCCCTATTTCTATACATTACAGAATGATCACCACAGTTAGTGTAGTTACCATCTGTCACCATACAAAGTTATTACAGTATTGTTGACTATATTTCCTATGTTGTACATCTCACCCCAGTAACTCATTTATTTTTTTAAACTGGAAGTTTGTACCTCTTAGTCTCCCTCATTTATTTCACTTATCTCCCCACCCCCCTTCCCTCTGGCAACCACCTTCCCACCTGTTTGTTCTCTGTATATGTGAATCTGTTTCTGTCTTGTTATGTTTGTTCATTTTTTGTATTTTTTAAGAGTCCACACATAAGTGAAATTGTATGGAATTTGTCTTTTCTGTCTGATTTATTTCACTTAGCATAATGCCCTCTAGATCCATCCATGACATTGCAAATGGCAGAATTTCTGTTTTTATAGCTGAGCAATATTCCATTGCATATGTGTGTGTGTATGTATAACTTCTTTATCCATTCATCTGTCAGTGGACACTTAGGTTGTTAGGTTGTTTCCATATCTTGGCTATTATCAATAATGCTTCAGTGAGCATAGGGGTGAGTATAGCTTTTTGAATTTGTGTTTTACTTTTTCTTCAGAAAAATACCCAGAAGTGGAATTGCTCGATCTGCTGGATTGTATGGTAGTTCTATTTTTAATTTTTTGAGGCACTTCCATACTGTTTTCCATAGTGGCTGCACCAATTTACATTCCAGCCAACAGTACATGAGAGTTCCCTTTCTCTACATCCTTTCCAACACTTGTCTTTTTTATAATAGCCATCCTGAAAGGTGTGAGGTGGTATCTCATTGTGGTTTTGATTTGCATTTCCCTGATGATTAATGATGTTGAACATCTTTTCATGTGCGTGTTAGTCATCTGTATATTTTCTTTGGAAAAATGCCTATTCAGGTCCTCTGCCCATTTTTAAATTGGGTTGTTTGTTTTTTGATGTTGAATTGTGTAAGTTCTTTGTATATTTTAGATATTATTCCCTTATCAGATATATTGCTTGCAAATATCTTTTGTCATTCAGTAGAATGCCTTTTTGTTTTGTTGATAGTTTTCTTTGCTGTGAAAAAGCTTTTTAGTTTTATATAGCCCTATTTGTTTATTTTTTTATTTTGTTTTCCTTCCTTTAGGAGACATAGGCAAAACAATATTGCTGAGACTGAAGTTAAAGAGCATACTGCCTACGTTTTCCTGTAGGAGTTTCATGGTTTCAGGTCTTACCTTTAAGTCTTTAATACATTTTGAGTATATATTTGTATATAATGTGAGAAAGTAGTTCAGTTTGATTCTTTTGCATATTTTTATCCAGTTTTTCTAACACCATTTGAAGAGACTTTCTTTCCCCTCTGTATATTCTTGCCTCCTTTGTCACAGATCAACTGACTCTAAATGTGTGGGTTTCTTTCTGGGCTCACCATTCTGTTCCATTGATCTGTGTGTCTGTTTTTTGCCAGTATCATAATGTTTTGATTACTAATAGCTTTGTTGTACAGTTTGAAATAAGGGAATATGATACCTGCAGCTTTTTCTTCTTTCTCAAGATTGTTTTGGCTACTTGGGATAGTTTGTTTCCATACAAATTTTAGAATTATTCTAGTTCAGTGAAAAATGCCATTTATAGTTTGATAGGGATTGCACTGAATCTGTAGATTGCCTTGGTCATTTCAACAATGTTAGTTTTTTCGGGAGTATAGTCATTTCAACAATGTTAGTTTTTTCACTCCATGAGCACAGTATATTTTTCCATTTGTATTTTCTTCAGTTCCTTTCATCAGTGTTTTATAGTTTTCAGAGTATAGGTCTTTTACCTCCTTAGATTTATTCCTAGGTATTTTAGTCTTTTTGATGTAATTGTAAATGGGCTTGTTTTCTTAATTTCTCTTTCTGATAGTTCTTTGTTGGTATATAGAAACACAACAGATTTCTATGTATTAATTTTGTATCCTGCAACTTTACTGAATTCCTTTATCTAATTCTAACCAGTTCTAATCGTTTTTGGTGGTGTCTGTTGAATCTGATATCTGATTCCTCTCACAGGCAATTTCTGTGGCCTACTTTTTTCCTGTGTCTGAATCATGTGTGGCATGTCTCATATTGTTTTTTATTAAATACTAGCCATTTTACGTTATATATTGTAGCAACTCTGGGTGATGATTTTCCTCCCTACTCTCTGGGGATGTTTTGGTGGTTGTTTGTATCCTTATTTGTTTTGTGACTTGACTAGGCTACTTGGTAAAGTCTATTTCCCTTGCACCATTAAGCCTTTGGTGTCAGTCCTCTGAGGACATAGCTTTGGGCATGTGGCCCATGCCTAGGATAACAGTGGTTTTACCAGGGCTCTCTTTGATTGTCTTTCTCTGATCTCTCTCATAAGCCATCTTCTTCCTTTGGTATTACACCCTGCTCATTAGGCTTTATTAATTACTGGCTGATTTCTCTATTATTTTCAGCATCACCCTAGAGCATAAATTGCTCAGCAGTCTGGTCCAGTTAATTTGGACAGTGATAGTTTTTAAGACAATCTTTAAGGTTTTTTGCTGTTCCTGGGAGGGCTCTTTTCAACTGTTTCTATCCATGGTTCTTTCTGGAAAATGAGGTGGCCAATGGTTTAGCATGTTACTCTTAATTAAGGAAAGTTATTATTTTTGAGAGCACCCTTCAGCTTGATCTCTAGTTCAAATGAAGAATCTAAGTAACTCCTTTAGATAAAGTTTCAGAGCTCTCTTCCTTATGGACTGCCCCTTCCCCTGGGAAATCTCTGAGCCACTACTCTGGGTTCTGCGTGAGGCAGTAACCTCTGGTTTTCTTGGCTTGCCTCTTCCAGAATGGAGCTCTGCTCTAAGAAGGAGCTGGGCTTAGTGCCATAGGGGCTTCAGTATTCTCAGCTTGCTGAGGGTAGAGCCTCTGTGCTATGAATAGGAACTGAGTGGAAAAGGAGCCCCTCAACTATAGCTGGCCCTCACCAGGAATTAGCCATTTCAACTTGCAGTTGAAGTGGATGAGAAATACTGATGGCTTATACCTTCTGGTGAAATATGGTGAAACTTGATTGGGAGCTGAGGGAAAAGGGAACCCCATCCTCTTAGCCACACCTACCTGTAGTGGAGCTTTCATCAAACTGAGTTTGGTGGGTGGAGAGAAGCAGTGAATCATGACTCAAATGCCACAGTCTCTCATTGTTCTTACTGAGAAAAGTAAAAACTCACTTCATTCTTTTTTTTTTTTTTTGATTTATTTTTGTTTATTTATTTATTTATTTAGGCTGTGCCAGGTGTTAGTCGCGGCACGTGGGATCTTCGTTGCAGCATACGAGGATATAATTCCTCAACCGGGGTTCAAACCCAGGCCCCCTGCATTGGGACCACTGCAGAGTCTTACCCACTGGACCACCAGTCTAGTTTTATATGGTTTTATAGTTTTCTTTAGCTTTGCTTATTTCACTGAGGAGTGGGTCTGCAGGAC
Organism: Eschrichtius robustus; assembly: GCF_028021215.1. Classification (NCBI taxonomy): domain Eukaryota; kingdom Metazoa; phylum Chordata; class Mammalia; order Artiodactyla; family Eschrichtiidae; genus Eschrichtius; species Eschrichtius robustus. Next base: position 17,313,332 of record NC_090827.1, on the reverse strand, counting down.
TCTTCACCTTGTTATCTTGAAAATGGAGCCCCTATAATCTCATTCTTTAAATTTTTATTTTCTTTTTTTTATTCCAAGGAAATATGAGGTGAATGTGAGGTAGACAAATATGTTCAGTTTGTCATCTTGATCTAATCCCTTTCATCTCTTTTTAAGCGTTCATCTCTTCTTTCCAGGTCTCCTTTCTTGCCCAGCTATGAGAAATTGACTTGTACAGTCCTATTACTAGCATTTGAGAGAACTTGGTCCAGAAGCTCTCTTAGTAAACTTGATTTCAAATTCAGCCTTCTCTACTAACTAGTTGTTTGACTTTAACATCATATGGGTTCTTTGAATTTCTGTTCCTTCACCTGTAATAAAAAAGGAAAGAACGCCTACCATGTGTTGTTGTCATTAGAGATAATGTAAAATGTTAATCTAAATATCGCTTTTAAAGAATCCAGATTATCTTATCTTAATTATGGGAAATATAGGAAAGAATGTGGCAAAATTATTTTAGCTTCATTATCTAATAAGCTTCAAACTACTTTTGAATTTAAAAAAAGTCATCTATACACAGAGCAATTACTGCTTCATTAAAAATGTTTCAAAAGAATACAATCAAACCTATTTTTTGATTTTTGATTAATCTCTACAGTGCCTTGAATTCTCATGTAAGAAGCATTTAAGAGCTCATGACTGGGCAAAATAATTTTCTTTTTCATATGAACACTCTCAGATATTTTGGTGCTGCTTTTGAATATAGGTTTAGACAAAACAGAATGACTTTAAAATTCTCGTACCAGAGGGTTTCATTTCAGAAACCATTGCTATTTAACCCCACAGTGACTGATTCCTGTATCTAGAGTGCTTGATTTAATTTAAAGGTCTATAACTTCAGCGATTTCCATACTGTTAAGAAATGCCATATTATTGTATTTAAATTTCACTGATTATTACCCCATCTATTTGAAATTGGTAAAGATTTATACAAGGGTTGAGTGAAAATTTGCCTTTCCTATTCTTTTTTGAAGTGAGTTTTCTAAACATTTGTCAAAGCAAAACCTAGTTGAGAACCCTACAAAAGTAGGTAGTTAACTGCTATATTTAATAAATTGCTGTATTTAATAACATGCTCCTAGATGAGGGAAGCATTTGATAAGCAGGGATTTGCTGTACATTTAGACAAGTGACAAATAAATTACACATTTCTAAAAATTTAGAGTATAGGAAAGGCCTTCAGGACCTTGCCTAGCAATACCTTCTTACATCAATTGGTGTCTGAGGGCTGGAAGTTGCCCCATTATTTAGACAGTTACGTGGTTTTAAAATGGTGCATCAATAAATCTTTGCAGACTTTTTGAGGCCTCTTAGTGATGGAAATTGGTGGTTTTGAAGTGGGAGGTGTTGTCTGTAAAAAATTCCAGGAATTCATCCTGCTTCAATTGTTGAGCTTTTATTGATTTTTACGTATGGATTTCTATATAATGTTTCATTCATTCAAACAAAGGGTCCTGTGGTGGTTAATTTTATGTCCATTTGATGAGACCTCAGTAACCAGATATTTGGTCAAACACCAGTTTGGATATTGCTGTGAAGTATTTTTAAGATGAGATTAACAGTTGAATCAGTAGCTTACTCTTAATAATGTGGGTGAGCCTTATCCAATCAATCGAAGGCCTTAAAAGAAAACAGACTGAGTAGAGTTCCTTGTGCTATACAGTAGGTCCTTACATGGGAAAAGAATCTTGAAGAGTAGATATATGTATATGTATAACTGATTCACTTTGCTGTACAGCAGGAAGTAACACAACATTGTAAATCAACTAAATTAAATTTAAAAACTTAATTCAGACTGAGGACTCTGAGGAAGAGTTTTGCCTCCTGACTGCTTTTGGTCTTGAGCTGGAATATCAGCTCTTCCCTGGGTCTCCAGCCTGCCAGCATGCTCTGCGGATTTTAGATTTGCTGGCCTTCACAATCACATGAACCAATTCCTTAAAATAAATTCCTCTCTGTCTCTCTCTCTCTTTCCCCCTCCCTCCACACACACACACACACACACACACACACACACACACACACACACACCACTTATTGGTTTTGTTTCTCTGGAAAACCCTTACTGATACAAATACAAGTCTATGTTAAAAATCTTGACTTGGTTCAATCCCCTCTTTTTCCAATAAAGTCTTATTAAAGCACAGATTGCTAAGTTTCACTTCCTCCCTGTTAGAATTTCTGGTTCACTATATTCATGGTAGGACCCCCAAATTTGCCTTTAATTTCTAACAAGTTTCCAGGTGATGCCGATCCTGCTAGTTTAGAGACCACACTTGAGAACAGTTCCTCTAGATCACAGTGTAAAATGTTGGGAAGTGATGAAGGAGCTGCAGTATACTAGAAATTTTTAAAAATCATTAAATAAATTATTTGATATGGCCCCTTTCTTGGCCTCTTGACTGGGATCTACTGCAATTTTAATCCATATTCCTGGGCCTCAGATTTCTTATTAATAAAATAAGGACTTTGGAGCAAATGATATTTGATGTTCCTCCTAGTTATAATTTATGGGATTTTATAAATACTACTACTCCTTGTGAGAATTAAAGAAAAACACTTAAGAAAATAAATTCTGGAATTGTCTGCCTGTAACAGTGAGGAATGGTTTGGCAGCAGGTAACTGTGAACTTTGCAAGTGACTGTGATTTGAGTAAATTGTTTTCTCACATGAAAAATGTCTGAAAGTGGATGACTCATTATTGTTTCCATGATTGCAGGTTGGGTTCTCTGGAACAGAGTCTGAGATGCAGTTTGGGTTATAAAATGCTAAGTAGGGATCAACACCTATGAGGAGAAGTGGGAGCAAGCAGGATTGGACAGATAAAAACTGAAATGCATACCCGACAAAACCTCAGCCATTCTGGCAGGGAGCTCTAGAGTGAACATTGCGTAGCAGAGGGTCTTGTGTTGGCCTGAAACAGCCGGGTCTGTCTCAGGGTATAAGCTCTATCTCACTCTGTCACTGGAAGAGTGTGACCTCAGCTTAGTAGCTCTCAGCAGCTGAGTTAGACCCTGAAGAGCTGATGTTTGGATGCTGTCTGCTGGTCCCACTCTCTACACCTAGCAGCCATTTCTTCCTTAAAGGGAGTTATGTGTGGTACATCTTTTGTCTACCACACATATGAAGACAAGTCCTGTCTGGCTCTCCTTACCTTTCTCTCATGTTCATAAAATGGCTCCTGCAGTTGCAAATATTACATGCCATTCAAAGCATCAAGGGAGGGGAGAAGCAGTGATGTCCATCTCTTTTATCAGGAAATAAAAAGCTTCCTAGAAACCATTGAGCAGATTTTGCTTATGCTTCACTTACCAGAAAGTTATCACATGACTAGATCTGTAGAGGTTGGAAAGGTGACTAGTTAGTGTCTTTATTCTCTACAGTGGAGAAATAAAAGGGAAAGATGGTTGGGATGGATGTGGGATTCCTTGAAGGTCTTTGTCACTCATTCTACTAATCACCTAAAATATCTCCCAGTTACTCTTCTAGGTACTATGTGTTAAATCCCACAAAGATGTGCAGAATCAGTAGTTATTCCCTATTCCCAGGTAAAAGCCGGAAAACTAAATTCTTGCTTTTTCTTACGCTTTTTTTTTTACATTTTCCTCAGTCATTGTCATGGAATCCAGAATTAACAGTCTTAGACTTTAAAGAATTTACTGGAGCAGCAGAAAAGAATGTTTTCTGGCAATGTATATAGAGTGCAGTTTTACTAAGAACACATACATGCTCCAATTGGGGAAAAATAGCATTTACTAAACTTAGTATTTTTATTTTTATTTTTCCTTTAGAGTCCAAGTAAGTTTTCTTTTCTCTCCTGAGAAAATGTGGGCAGGCAATTCACAAGTATGTCATGAACTGAAGGATACAGGGGCTGTAATTTGCATCAAAGCCAAATCAACAGGACTCCTGTCATCTCCTTTTCAAAGCGATATTATCCCAAGGGATGTGCTATTTCACTGTAAACCAAGGAATTCATGCTCAAACATGCAGTTGCCAGCTCACAATTTAACATAAAAAGTCTTAAGAAGAAAGCAAGAAAGTAGGTGGGAAAGAAGCCCTACCAATCTCAGGAATCTCTCCTGTTCTTAAGTAGCAGGCATTGTGCTAATAAACAAATGAAAATGAGTAATGACTTAGTGAATTACAATAATGCATATTGTCAAGTGGATAAATCATAACTAAAAGTAAGGACCATGCTTTCACAATTGCTGAAGTGGATAGGAAGAAGGCAGAACCTAATTATCTTATTTCTATAGCATGTCTGGTTGAAATTTAGCTATATTCAAACTCACTTCCTGTAAATTTATTTCCGGGGTCAATGATTTTGACCTAGGATTTGAAATTTTTTTTCAAAAACATTTAAAAATTATATAGAACAGCAGAATAATGTCAGAGTTGTAATGTAATATCAAAGTTATTGTAATAAGAACTATGTTTTAACAGCAGTGTATAACTTCTCAAAATAATTTAGATAGCTGTTTTTCATGGGTGCTTTTAGAAATTGTTAGAAAAATAAATACTTTGATGTATTGGAGAAGAATATACTGTTTTCATAGTGAAATTGTAAGATCTCTCTGCAACTTTAACAACCAGAATAGCCCAATCAATGAGCACCTTTGAATGAACTGCCTTACAGGAGACAAAATAAGCAGGGGTTTAAAAAACTTGTTATTTTAAATAAAAACAGTAGAGGGCTCTAAAAATGATGAAACAATCAACTGCAAAAGCTAATTCAGTTGAGTCCCAACTAGGTATGACACCTTTTTACACACATTATCTCATGTATAAAAGAAATATAGAAGCTATGAATAAAGGAATCATAAAAAGCAAGTTGTTTATGAATAACTTTCCATACAATATTATTTATCCTTTTAAGCCATTCCTTAACTATTTTATTTTTTTATTATTTTTCAATAAAAATTCCAAAGAGGCAATTTAATCACTTACAGAAAGATTTCAAACATATATATTCTCAAACATATATTCACTTACAGAAAGATTTCAAACATATGTTATTTCTTTAGGGAATAGTATTCTCTGTCTTGTTTCAATATTGATTTATGCGTTAATTTTTTTCTGCCATGGAACATCAGTGGATATATTTTTCAAGGGGCTATATTTCTAAATTATATTAAAATAGAATTTGTCTACTTTCATAATTAAAGTTCCAGGAGATATTTTTCACAGGAATATACATATAATTTTTAAAATCCTTCTTAATGCTACTAAAAATAATTGCATTATTTTCCTAATGAACTACTATCACCAAGGCTCCATGTTCATAGAACTGTATTAATTCTGACTCAGAATTTTGTACACATATTTCACTCGGGTAATTTTCTAAATAGAGGATAAATTTACTCAATATGGAAAATATATATTGAATGTTATTTTTAAGCTGCAATTATAAATTTGGTAATTAATAAGATGGAATCAATTGATTATATTTAATGTTTAGCAACATCCCTCTCTCCTACTATAGATGATTAGGGAGCAACAAGATGGCTGAACATCTGAATTGCTTATTTTTTCTTTCTTCAGAGTTCCCAAAGGTATATATTAAAACACAGAAATGACAATTTTAGAACCATAAACACATACAGAACCCAAGATAAGTCCTGTGAAAGGAATTAATGTCAGTGTAACCAGAGTTGTAATGTTAAATATTTCTGCGATATGAGAGGCAGCATAATGTTATGGTGAGGAACACAGACTCAGAGCAAGACTGCCTGAGACAAAGCTGGGCTCCACTCACCATCTGCATGCCTGTAGGCAAGTTGGTGCCTCTCTATCAATGTGGAACATTACCATAATATACTTACTATTAATATACTACTGACTTAAAGCATTAACGTAACTTCCCAAGGGACCTATTTTATTAATAAGAGCCCAGTTTAAACCCAAGGAAAATTGAGTTCAAATAATAAAGGATGGTTAACTATTTCAAAGTGTGCAAATAATTTTTAATTTTATGATATTAATATGAGTCTGGAGTAATTTATCTATTTGAATCTCTTATTTCTATTCTTCAAAATTCATCTCTTCTGTCTCTTCTCTCTTTTAGCTGTAATTTGACACAGACAGGACAAAAAGAAAATGCATACTCCTAGAACATTTCCTAGAAACAGTGTAAGTCCTGTGAACATCATACAATAACTTTTTAAATTGGAAGATTAAGAAAAATACCTCAACCACAAAAACCAAAGGCTAGTCCTATTCTGTTTTTATTTCCTTCCTAGAGTAAAAATCAGAAATATTAGGATTATATACAAAATATATGTAAAATGAAAAACCAAATGCATCCTTTCTCTCATTTTCCTCTACCCTTTTTTTATTTCTCTTACACATAATACCTCTATTAAACTAAAAAGATGTTTTGTCAGCTTTTATTTTTCACCAAGCACTCTCAGTTAGCACGTGACACAACAAAAAGCATTGTCAGATGATATTAAAGATAGGCAACATTCTAAATGGACACAAATTGAACGATTTAATTATCTGCCACCAGTATTATCAGTGTACCTCTGTTGTGCTTCTCCATTTTATAGGAAACAGCTGCCTAGCCAGTTATTCCTACCTATTTGTGGAAACTCAAGACCTAGTTTCATTAACAGCATAGTTACTGGACCACAGAAATAGATCCTTTTTCTAGTTTATGAGGTAAACCCTAAAAAAGCTTATTCAATTAATCATGGAGGGATTTAAGTAAAATCAGTGTAGTTTAGAAAATGATTTAATGTTAAAGGGTATAGGGCAGGGACTCAGGTTAGTTTTAACTAAGTGTACTTATCTATTTGCCTTCTCTTATAGAAATGAGAGAAACAAAGATAAATAGATGTATTTATCTATTTATAAATAGATGTATTTGTAAAAATCTGTGGCTCAAGGAAGGAAGTTGATTGATTGTGCTAGGGAAATGAAACAGTTTTTACATAGAGTAAGAATTGCACTTATATGTGTGGGTGTATACATACACACATGTGTAAAATCACAACACTATATAATTACAACTTCACTGTGGGAGCTAGCTGTAAGAACTATGGGGTCTTTGAAACCCCTTAGATCGGCATTGAGATAAACAATATTCTGAAGAAGAAACAATTAGAAAATACTGTTTGATCTTACACTGTAGAAGAATTACGGTGTTGGGGTGGGAGAAACTATACCTGATTTCAAAGTTTTTACATCGATTGACATACGTATATCCTCAAGGCTCCCACACACAGTTATTTTATAAATCTCTTTTGGTCTTAATATTTCTGTTCTGAGAGATAAGTGAGCATGAGGGAGGAAGAGAGAAACTTCAAATACCTTAGTTCTACTGTCACCTTTAGTAACCTTTCTATTTTGTTACTCAAAGCCTTTTGCATTTAGCAAGAGGTCACTTACAGAGGTAGAAAAACACTTATTTTCTCTGAGACTCAATTAATTGTTTTGCTCAGTGATGAGGTTTGATTAGATCTTCTCTTAGTCCCTTTTATCTCTAAATTTTATGATTAAAATGCAGAATAGAAAATTACCACAGATTCAGAATGTCTTAGAGGCACACTTGCAGATATCAATACTAAAACTTAACCTGGAGAGAATAAAAAGGGAGAGAAAGACTGAAATCTGTGTGCATGGAAGTCTTGGGGGTGTGAATGAAAAAGTCATTGCAGTTGAATTCTCCTTTTCTTATATTCAAACTAGCAAGACATAAGTATATTTCAAGAGATTTCAAAACTGACTGGAACTTAAATAATATCCATATGGACTCATTCATGTTATGAGTGAGAAACCTATAACTGAGGGAGGATAAATGGATTAAAACATGGTCTTATCACTAACCTTTTCATTAATTCATGTTTCATTCATTTAAATAAACATTTACTAAACACTTTTGCATGGAACACTATGTTAAGCACTAGAGAACAATACAAATACATCATTGTCCCTGCCCTCAAGAGTACTTTATGTTCTTGGAAGAAAAAAGGCAAATTTCCCACAGCAAGTGTCTCATAATTAAAGAGAAAGTTGTCCATAATTAAAATTGTTCTTTGATTTAAAAAAATCCATTAACATGAGAGATCATTGTAAGCACACCAATTTTATTTTTTTTAATTTTTTTAAATTTATTTTTATTTTTTTCTTTTATTTTTTATTTATTTATTTATTTATTTATTAAATCAGTCATCAATTTTATACACATCAGTGTATACATGTCAATCCCAATCGCCCAATTCAGCACACCACCATCCCCACCCCACCGCGGTTTTCCCCCCTTGATGTCCATACGTTTGTTCTCTACATCTGCATCTCAAATTCTGCCTTGCAAAACCGGTTCATCTGTACCATTTTTCTAGGTTCCACATACATGCGTTAATATATGATATTTGTTTTTCTCTTTCTGACTTACTTCACTCTGTATGACAGTCTCTAGATCCATCCACATCTCAACAAATGACTCAATTTCGTTCCTTTTTATGGCTGAGTAATGTTCCATTGTATATAAGTACCACAACTTCTTTATCCATTCATCTGTCGATGGGCATTTAGGTTGCTTCCATGACCTGGCTATTGTAAATAGTGCTGCAATGAACATTGGGGTGCATGTGTCTTTTTGAATTACGGTTTTCTCTGGGTATGTGCCCAGTAGTGGGATTGCTGGATCATATGGTAATTATATTTTTAGTTTTTTAAGGAACCTCCATATTGTTCTCCATAGTGGCTGTATCAATTTACATACCCACCAACAGTGCAAGAGGGTTCCCTTTTCTCCACATCCTCTCCAGCATTTGCTGTTTGTAGATTTTCTGATGATGCCCATTCTAACTGGTGTGAGGTGATACCTCATTGTAGTTTTGATTTGCATTTCTCTAATAATTAGTGATGTTGAGCAGCTTTTCATGTGCTTCTTGGCCATCTGTATGTCTTCTTTGGAGAAATGTCTATTTAGGTCTTCTGCCCATTTTTGGATTGGGTTGTTTGTTTCTTTAATATTGAGTTGAATGAGCTATTTATATATTTTGGAGATTAATCCTTTGTCCGTTGATTCATTTGCAAATATTTTCTCCCATTCTGAGGGTTGTCTTTTCGTCTTGTTTGTGGTTTCCTTTGCTGTGCAAAAGCTTTGAAGTTTCATTAGGTCCCATTTGTTTATATTTCCATTACTCTAGGAGGTGGATCAAAAAAGATCTTGCTGTGATTTATGTCAAAGAGTGTTCTTCCTATGTTTTCCTCTAAGAGTTTTATAGTGTCCGGTCTTACATTTAGGTCTCGAATCCATTTTGAGTTTATTTTTGTGTATGGTGCTAGGGAGTATTCTAATTTCATTCTTTTACATGCAGCTGTCCAGTTTTCCCAGCACCACTTATTGAAGAGACTGTCTTTTCTCCATTGTATATCTTTGCCTGCTTTGTCATAGATTATTTGACCATAGGTGCGTGGGTTTATCTCTGGGCTTTCTATCTTGTTCCATTGATCTATGTTTCTGTTTTTGTGGCAGTACCATATTGTCTTGATTACTGTAGCTTTGTAGTATAGTCTGAAGTCAGGGAGTCTGATTCCTCCAGCTGTGTTTTTTTCCCTCAAGACTGCTTTGGCTATTCGGGGTCTTTTGTGTCTCCATACAAATTTTAAGATGATTTGTTCTAGTTCCGTAAAAAATGCCATTGGTAATTTGATAGGGATTACATTGAATCTGTAGATTGCTTTGGGTAGTATAGTCATTTTCACAATACTGATTCTTCCAATCCAAGAACATGGTATATCTCTCCATCTGTTGGTATCATCTTTAATTTCTTTCATCAGTGTCTTATAGTTTTCTGCATACAGGTCTTTTGTCTCCCTAGGTAGGTTTATCCCTAGATATTTTATTCTTTTTGTTGCAATGGTAAATGGGAGTGTTTCCATAATTTCTCTTTCAGATTTTTCATCATTAGTGTATAGGAATGCAGGAGATTCCTGTGCATTAATATTGTATCCTGCAACTTTACCAACTTCATTGATTAGCTCTAGTAGTTTTCTGGTAGCATTTTTAGGATTCTCTATGTATAGTATCATGTCATCTGCAAACAGTGACAGTTTTACTTCTTCTTTTCCAATTTGGATTCCTTTTATTTCTTTTTCTTCTCTGATTGCCGTGGCTGGGACTTCCAAAACTATGTTGAATATTAGTGGTGAGAGTGGACATCCTTGTCTCGTTCCTGATCGTAGAGGAAATGCTCTCAGTTTTTCACCGTTGAGAATGGCGTTTGCTGTGGGTTTGTTGTATATGGCCTTTATTATGTTGAGGTAGATTCCCTCTATGCCCACTTTCTGGAGAGTTTTTCTCATAAATGGGTGTTGAATTTTGTCGAAAGCTTTTTCTGCATCTATTGAGATGATCATATGGTTTTTATTCTTCAATTTGTTAATATGGTGTATCACATTGATTGATTTGCGTATATTGTAGAATCCTTGCATCCCTGGGATAAATCCCACTTGATCGTGGTGTATGATCCTTTTAATGTGTTGTTGGATTCTGTTTGCTAGTATTTTGCTCAGGATTTTTGCATCTATATTCATCAGTGATATTGGTCTGTAATTTTCTTTTTTTGTAGTATCTTTGTCTGGTTTTGGTATCAGGGTGATGGTGGCCTCATAGAATGAGTTTGGGAGTGTTCCTTCCTCTGCAATTTTTTGGAAGGGTTTGAGAAGGATGGGTGTTTGTTGTAAGATTTTTAATCACAGTTTCAATTTCATTACTTGTGATTGGTCTGTTCATATTTTCTGTTTCTTCCTGGTTCAGTCTTGGAAGGTTTTACCTTCTAAGAATTTGTCCATTTCTTCCAGGTTGTCCATTTTATTGGCATAGAGTTGCTTGTAGTAGTCTCTTAGGATGCTTTGTATTTCTGTGGTGTCTGTTGTAACTTCTCCTTTTTCATTTCTAATTTTATTGATTTGACTCCTCTCCCTCTTTTTCATGAGTCTGGCTAATGGCTTTTCAATTTTGTTTATCTTCTCAAAGAACCAGCTTTTAGTTTTATTGATCTTTGCTATTGTTTTCTTTGTTTCTATTTCATTTATTTCTGCTCTGATCTTTATGATTTCTTTCCTTCTGCTAACTTTGGGTTTTGTTTGTTCTTCTTTCTCTAGTTCCTTTAGCTGTAAGTTTAGATTGTTTACTTCAGACTTTTCTTGTTTCTTTAGGTAGGCTTGTATAGCTAGCTATAAACGTCCCTCTTAGAACTGCTTTTGCTGCATCCCGTAGGTTTTGGATCGTCGTGTTTTCATTGTCATTTGTCTCTAGATATTTTTTGATTTCCTCTTTGGTTTCTTCAGTGATCTCTTGGTTATTTAGTAACGTATTGTTTAGCCTCCGTGTGTTTGTGCTTTTCACGTTTTTTTCCGTGTAATTCATTTCTAATCTCATAGCGTTGTGGTCAGAAAAGATGCTTGATATGATTTCAGTTTTCTTAAATTTACTGAGGCTTGATTTGTGACCCAAGGTGTGATCTATCCCGGAGAATGTTCCGTGCGCACTGGAGAAGAAAGTGTAATCTGCTGTTTTTGGATGGAATGTCCTATAAATACCAATTAAATCTATCTGGTCTATTGTGTCATTTAAAGCTTCTGTTTCCTTATTTATTTTCTTTTTGGATGATTTGTCCATTGGTGTAAGTGAGGTGTTAAAGTCCCCCACTATTATTGTGTTACTGTCGATTTCCTCTTTTATATCTGTTAGCAATTGCCTTATGTATTGAGGTGCTCCTATGTTGGGTGCATATATATTTATAATTGTTATATCTTCTTGGATTGATCCCCTGATCATTATGTAGTGTCCTTCCTTGTCTCTTGTAACATTCTTTATTTTAAAGTCTATTTTATCTGATATGAGTATAGCTACTCCAGCTTTCTTTTGATTTCCATTTGCATGGAATATCTTTTTCCATCCCCTCACTTTCAGTCTGTATGTGTCCCTAGGTCTGAAGTGGGTCTCTTGTAGACAGCACATATATGGGTCTTGTTTTTCTATCCATTCAGCAAGCCTGTGTCTTTTGGTTGGAGCATTTAATCTATTCACGTTTAAGGTAATTATCGATATGTATGTTCCTATGACCATTTTCTTAATTGTTTTGGGTTTGTTTTTGTAGGTCCTTTCCTTCCCTTTTTTCCCCCAATTAGACAAGTTCCTTTAGCATTTGTTGTAGAGCTGGTTTGGTGAATTCTCTTAGCTTTTGCTTGTCTGTAAAGCTTTTGATTTCTTCATCAAATCTAAATGAGATCCTTGCCAGGTAGAGTAATCTTGGTTGTAGGTTCTTCCCTTTCATCACATTAAGTATATCATGTCACTGCCTTCTGGCTTGTAGAGTTTCTGCTGAGAAATCAGCTGTTAACCTTATGGGAGTTCCCTTGTATGTTATTTGTTGTTTTTCCCTTGCTGCTTTCAATAATTTTTCTTTGTCTTTAATTTTTGCCAATTTGATTACTGTGTGTCTCGGCGTGTTTCTCCTTGGGTTTATCCTGTATGGGACTCTCTGCACTTCCTGGACCTGGGTGGCTATTTTCTTTCCTATGTTAGGGAAGTTTTCGACTATAATCTCTTCAAATATTTTCTCGGGTCCTTTCTCTCTTCTCCTTCTGGGACCCCTATAATGCGAATGATGTTGCATTTATTGTTGTCCCAGAGGTCTCTTAGGCTGTCTTCATTACTTTTCATTCTTTTTTCTTTATTCTGTTCCGCAGCAGTGAATTCCACCATTCTGTCTTCCAGGTCACTTATCCGTTCTTCTGCCTCAGTTATTCTGCTATTGATTCCTTCTAGTGTAGTTTTCATTTCAGTTATTGTATTGTTCATCTCTGTTTGTTTGTTGTTTAATTCTCCTAGGTCTTCGTTAAACATTTCTTGCATCTTCTCGATCTTTGCCTCCATTCTTATTCCGAGGTCCTGGATCATCTTCACTATCATTATTCTGAATTCTTTTTCTGGAAGGTTGCCTATCTCCACTTCATTTAGGTTTTTTTCTGGAGTTTTATTTTGTTCCTTCATCTGGTATATAGCCCTCTGCCTTTTCATCTTGTCTATCTTTCTGTGGATGTGGTTTTTGTTCCACAGGCTGCAGGGTTGTAGTTTATCTTTGCACACCAATTTTAGAAAGCATAAATGTAGTTTAAAATGTTCCAACAAAGAATAGTCCAGCCCCACATAGCTCCCATAGTGAATTCTCCCTAACATTTAAGGAAATAAATACCAATTCTATACAAACTCTTTCAGAAAATAGAAGAAGAGGAAATTAATTTCCAACTCATTTCATGAGGTCACTATTAGTCTAATGTCAAAACTAGACAAATACATTTGAAGAAATAAATGCTATAGACCAATATCTTTTTATGAATTTGCACACAAAAATCCTCAACAAAATATTAGCAAAATCAAATCCAGTAACATTATAAAGGCCAGTATATCATAGCCAAGTTGGACTTACCTCAATAATGTAAGATTGGTTTAACATTCAAAATTTAATCAGTGTAATTTGCCATATTCACAATATAAAGAAGAAAAGTATACGATCATTTCAATATATGCAGAAGTATATTTGACGAAATTCAGCACCAAGTCATTTTTAAAACTTTTAGCCACATACAAAAAGAGAACTTCCACAAACTTCTAAGGACCATTTATAGGAAACCTACAGCTAACCTCATATTTAAATGTGAATATTTGATATTTTCTCCCTAGAATTAGGAATAAAGCAAGGCTGTCTGCCCTCCCTGTTACCATTCAACCTTAATATTGCAGGTCCTAGCTATTGATATAATGAAATGAGTAGCATAAAAGGCATAATGATTGACCAGAAATATGTAAAAAATATTTCTGTTTCCATAAGACGTGATTGTTTACATAGGAAATCCTCAAGGACTCTACAAAACAACCACTGAAAATAATAGGTTAGTTTCGCAAAGTGGCAGGGTACAAGGTTAATATATAAAAACTTTTGTATTTTTGCATTTTTATATAACAAAGGAAAATAATTGGAAAATTAAAGAATCTTCCATTTGTAATAGTGCCAAAATATATAAGAACTAGTAAGTAATTTAACAAAAGATAAGCAAGGCTATATACACTGAAAACTATAGCATATTTTTGATAAAAAGTAAAGAAGACCTAAATAGAGATATTTACTATGTTCATGGATTGGAAGAGTTAACATTGTTAACATGTTAATTTTCTTTAAATTGACCTGTAGAATTAATCCAATCTCGATCAAAATCTTAGAGCTTTTTTGGTAGAAATTAATAAGTTGATTTGAAAATTTATGTGAAAATGCAAACAATTCAGGAGAACCAAAGTAATTTTTAAAAAGAACAAAGAAGACATACATTACATGAGTTTAAGACTTGCTATGAAGCTACAGTAATCAAGACAGCATGGCCCTGGTGAAAGAATAGATCTATCAAATGGTTAATAGAACAGAATAGTGAATCTGGAAAAAAACCTGTACATACATGCTCAATTGATATTTGCCGAAGGTCCCAAAGCAATTCAGTGGGTGAAAGAAAACCTATAACAGTGTTGGAACAACTGGATATCCCTGCAGAAAAAGTAAGCATCAAACCTTAACATACACAATACACAAATGTTAACTTGAAATGCCTCATAATTGTAGTGTTAAAAATATAAAACAGCAGGAAAAATATTTGAAAATTTGGGTTAGCCATTGTTTTCTTAGAACATAAAAGGCATAAACCACAAAGGAAAAAAATGAAAAATTTGACTTCATGAAAATTGACATATAGCTCTTCGAAAGACACCTTAAGAAAACAGAAAGGCAAGCCATATGAATGTGAGGATAGATGTACACAGCAGCAAGTAATTGGAAAGTGATTCACCATAGTGCCAAAAACAATGTAATTTGAATAAATGTATGGTATGAGGAATAATAATTTATAATTCAATAATAAGGACAATTAAGCCAATGATAATGGACATAAATATTTGAACCGACTTCACAAAGGAAAATATTTGGCCAGTAGGCTCATGAGAAGATACTTAGCATAAGGTCGTAAAGGTCATTTATGTAAATCATAAAGAGTTATCGGCGGTGGAGGGGGCGGCGGGCGCCGCGGGAGCTGGGCACGTGGCTGTGGCGCCGGCGGGTGGGTCAGGGCACGCGATGCTGCCGCCGCCACCTCCTCGCCGGCCCGGGCTGAGCTGCTGCTAGAACCGTGAACCGAGTGGCCGCCGGGCGCGCCAGCAGCGTGGGAGAATGGGCTGTGGTGGGAGCCGGGCAGATGCCATTGAGCCTCGCTACTAGGAGAGCTGGACTTGCGGGACGGAGTCCGCATGGCTCACCTACACCGACTCGGATGTGCCGCCCAGCAACGCCGCCCGAGACAGCGGCCCCGAGGCGGGCGGCCTGCAGGCAGGTGTGCGGAAGATGGCGTGTCCTCCAACGGTGTGCCCCGATCGACAGCACCAAGTGGAATATCCAACACAGAGAAGATGAGCTGTGGGACCTAGTGCCCAAATCCCCAGGGCCTCAGCTTAGGCCCCCTGACCCAGAAACAGAATGGCCTCCGGACCACAGAGGCTAAAAGAGACGCTAAGCGGACGTCTGCAAAAGAAGTCACTATTAATGTCACAGACAGCATCCGATAGGTGGACAGAAGTTGAAGAATCACAAAGAACTGCGGCAACTAGCAGAGTGTTCAACCAGTTGAAGGGCAGAGGGACTTCTTTGGTGCCCTTCACATCCTGGACCACATCGCAGAACCTTGAAGACGTGGGTGGCCCTTGCTGTGTGGGAACGCTGCCGAGTGCCTTGGGAGACTGTCTTAGCCTGTTGGGATGTTCTCAGCCTCCTGTTTATCACGTAAATCTATTGGCACAATACTCCCACACGGTAATAAACTGCAAATGTATGTTCAGTTTGCTTCTTGCAACTCCTGCAGTGTGGTCTGCTGGAAAAGTGGCGAGCAAAAGCCACGGGCCAGTTTAGGAAACGGAAAAGTAGAAGGGGTAGGTTCCTGGCTGAAAGAGTCACCGTCGGCCATGGTCCTGCGCACTGTTTCAGGCAAGCTTATTCCTTCATTCTTCCTTTTTGAAATACCACCATCACAAAGCTTACCGTGTTCACTTAAAAGTTGGCTTTCACCCAACTCTAAACTCACATGTATGAGGAATCAAGAGACAGGAAAACTCTGTTATTCTTGTTTCCTAGCTCAGGATGAGACAGATTCAGATCCAATTTTACACCAACTAACCCCACCAATACCCATGATGTGTCCCAGGGTGGTCTCTGTGATACAGTCACACCCATTTCTCTCTCATCTGCCTTCAGCATCCCCCCAGGCCGGGGTCCACGTCAGCCTCTGAATCATAATATCACAGTAGTGGTCATCTCGGAGCCCTCAGGGCCCAGCAGACATTGCATTTTTCCAGCTTTCCACTTCCCTTTGCTTGTGTTCTTGAGTGTTTTCTCTCTCCAATGAGGCCATTTGCAGTTGTTAATCAAAGACCAGGCTCACAAGAGGGAGAAAATCTGGAACATGTTGGCTTCCCTTTGGCCTCTCTGCACAGCCCAGGACTGTGTCATTTGGTATCTGCAAAAGTATTGCTTTAGAAAGTCAGTAACTAGTTGGTGTGCGTTCACATGGACATTAGATCCACATGCACTGTGTTAGAGATCAGTAGCTGAGGTAGTTAAAAAAAAAATCAGTAGGAATAAAATTTTCTAGCATTTCTTTAGACGTGTTAAGGTGGAAGTATTTTCCTCCAAAGTAATGTAACATGATCTTTAAAGGGCTGTTAAGATGCCTGGGATTGGGAAAGGAAGGACTAAAGTTGTACTGAATGATACCAATAAACTCCATGTTTAGCAGAAAAAATGAAATAACAAAACAACAACAGCAACAAAAGTTATCACTATCCATTCATTTAAGTGGCTAAAATAAGTAATGACAGTACCAAGTGCTGGAATGGGTGTGAGTGAAGCAACTGAAAATCTCATATACAACTTTTCAAAATATAGAAGTGGAATAACCTCTTCATAAAACTTTAGGACAGTTTCTTAAAATATTAAATATGTATCTGCCTTATGAAGCACTATCGCATTCCTAAGAATTTTCCCAAGAGAAGTAAAAATATATTTCCACATAGATTTGTATGTGAATATTGATATTAGCTTTATTCACAATAAACAAAAATCATACAAACAACTATTGCTATATTAACATAGCATAACAGAGAGGGAAAGGGGCCTTACTTTTCTTTCTTTACTGTTCTTCTCTTCTCTTTTTTCTTTTCTTTTTTCTTTCTTTTCTTCTTTTCTCTTCTCTTTTTTCTTTTCTTTTCTTTCACCATTAGATGGCTGAGCAACTCTTATATCTTAGTGTTTGGGAACATTTACCAGCTATATCTTGGATGGAATCATAGTGTGGCAGGGGCAGGTGGTGATTTTGCTGGCTCAGAGCAGCAGAGTGACCACCTCAGAAGTGGAAAACATCTGGAACTAGGGTGAAATAGTGTCACATAGTGGCCTGGATGGCATGCTGCAATAAGGGCCTTTGAGAAGTTGACTGGAGGAGATAAACATGAGCTGAGGTGAGAGAAGCAAAGAGCAGAAGCAGGTCCAAGTTGGATTTCATGTAGCAGATGGCATGTGCAGTACACCTTATAAGAGGATTGAAATCCTCCTTATCAGGGTAATGGGGAATCAGATTAGTACATTAACAGTAATATCAATTTTTTACTCTAGTAGAGAAATTTGGGGAAATTTAAGTTAATTAAAAATACAATAGGATTCCTAGCAGCAGTCACAAAAATTCGGGTGCCAGACATGGCTATAAGCATCTCGTCTCACAGTGCATGTCTTTAAAAGTTGGGATGACTGAAGTAGGGTTCAAACCCTTCTTTCCTCAGGGAGAAGCTCTGGGTTCTAAGTTCCCTCGTGACTATGGGCCATTGCACTGGGGGTGGGTTTTATGGCGAGACTGTGTCCCAGCCTCTCCTGCCTGCTTCAATGTGGTTTTCTTCTCATTTGCCTGATGTGTAGTTGTCACTTAGCCAGTATTTAGGTTTTTTTAAGAGGAAATTGTTCCATATTGTAGCTGTAGACTCAATGTGTCCGTGGGAGGAGGTGAATTCAGGATCTTCATACATCACCATCTTGAACTGGAACCTCTTTCCCAACCTCTTCATCCCCACCTCTATATCATCTGGCTTTGGTGGCCAGTGGGGCTTATGTTTGCTCATGGGTCTGTCCCACAGGACAGTGACCAACAGAGAAGGAGTCCTTAAACAGCTACCACCACTGGGGCACATCAAGAGGTAACAGATCCAGGAGTTCAGTCTGTGAAGGAGGCCTATTAGCTAATCACTATGATTGTAGCCTGAGGGGCAGGCTTCTAATTAAACATGTATCTAAGGGCTAAGTGTAATTCTTTCCAGAGACTTAGGAGGGGGTCACTATCTTTGCACTCATCCTCTGTCATGCTCAGAACACCAGTGTTTCCTGAAGGCAGCTTTACATGCATCTGACACCTGGTTTGTAGGTCTAGCACCCTGTTTTATGTAGCTGCCACTCAGGGGATGCCTCGTGATCACCTGGCTCTGGTGACCAGAGGGACTTGTATTCTTGGATCCCACAGGACTGTGGCAATCAGAGAAACAGTTACTGCAGGCTTCCACCCCCAGGGCAGTGCACAGACAGTGGACAGAGGCACTCCCCCAAGTCTTTTTGTGAAGGAGGCCTCTTTGCTTTGGCCTGAGGAGCAGGCTTCAGATTTAGCATACATTTAGTGGCCTGTACAGCTGCTCTAATAGGAACATGAACTGGGCACCATCTCCTTCTGCCTTGCTCCAGCTCACTGATATCTCCCAGAAAAGAACTTATACACTCATTTGGAGCCCCAATTTTTGTGACTGCTGCCAAGGGATCACCTCCAGATCACCTGTTTAGTGGCCAGTAGGGCTTACACTTGTGGTCTTACAGCACTGTATATATTTGCATACTTTTAAAAGCTGCTGCCTAAGGGTCTTGTTTCTAGTCAGCCTGACCCTAGGTGTTGATATTCTCTCTTTCGGGACACTGACAGTTCTTGGTACATCATCAACTACTGGGAGCTATTAAAAATATAATAGGCCGCTTGGACAAGCACAGAGGTTTGAGAGATGACAGAGACCTGAGGTAGGATTAAACAACAAGGTTCATTTCCGACACGAGGTCACTCCCTCCACTGGGGGAGGTGGTTGCTTCAGCTATTGTATAGAAACTAACACACAGAGTCAAGCAAAATGAAGGAACAGAGGAATATGTTCCAAATGAAAAATAGGATAAAACATCAGAAGAAAACATTAATGAAATGGAGATAAGTAATTTACCTGCTAACGTGTTCAAAATAATGGTCATAAAGATGCTTACTGAACTGGGGAGAAGAATGGATGAACACAGTGAGAACTGCAATAAAGAGATGGGCAATATGCTGCAGGACACAGTAACAGCTGAAAAATACACTAGAGGGGTTCAGCAGCAGATTAGAAGAAGCAGAGGAAAGGATCAGTCAAATCAGAGACAAAGCAGTGGAACTCACCCAATCAGAGTAGCAAAAAGAAAAAAAGAATGAAAAAAAGTGAAGACAGTCTGTGGGACTTATGGGAGAACATCAACCAGACTAACATTCACATTATAGAGCTCCCAAAAGGAGAAGAAAGAGAGAAAGGGACAGAAATATTATTTGAATAAATAATGGCTGAAAACTTCCCTAACTTGGGGAAGGACACAGACATCTACCTCCAAGAATCCCAGAGAGTTCCAAAGAAGATGAACCCAAAGTGACTCACACCAAGACATGTTATAATTAAAACATCAAAAGTTAAAGACAAGGAGAGAATACTAAAAGCAGCAAGGGAAATCAGCTTGTTGCATACAAGGACAACCCCTTAAGACTCTACGCAGACTTTTCACACAAATTTTACGGGCCAGAAGGGAGTGGCACAGTATATCCAAAGTGCTGAAAGAAAAAAAAAATTCCAACTACGAATACTATACCTGGCAAAATTATCATTGAGAATTGAAGGTGGGATAAAGAGTTTTTCAGACAAGCAAGAGCTAAAGAAGTTCATCTCCATTAAAATTTCCTTAAAAGAGATGTTAATGGGACTTCTTTAAGTTAAAAGGAAAGACACTAATTAGTGACAAGAACACATATGAAAGAGTAAATCTCACTAGAAATGTAGATATCAAGAAAAAGTAGTGGATTAATTACTTGTAAAGCTAGTCTGAAGGTTAAGAAACAAAAGTAGTAAAAAATAACTATGATTACAATAATTAGTTAAGGGATACACAAGATACAAATACTTAAAATGAATGTGACATTAAAAACATAAAATGTGAGGGCAGGAGTAAAAATGTTGAACTTTAGAATGGGATTCAAATTAAGTTATCAACTTAAAATAGACTGTTATAAGTTGTTACATGTAAGCCTCATGGGAACCATGAAGCAAAAACCTATGGTAAATACACAAACGATAAAAAGAAAGAAATGTAAGCATACCACTGAAGAAAGCCATCAAACCACAAAGGAAGGAGAAAGAGAAAAAGAAAGGAGCAAGAGGAACTACAAAAACAGCCAGAAAACAATTAACAAAATGACAATAAACATATACCTATCAATAATTACTTTAAATGTAAATAGACTAAATTTGCCAATCAAAAGACAGAGTGGCTGAAAATAAAAGAAAAAACCCAAGACTTATCTGTATGCTGCCTTTAAGAAACTCACTTTGGATGTAAAGACATGCAAGACTGAAAGTGAAGGGGTGGAAAGAGATACTCCATGCAAATGCAAATCAAAAGAAAGCTGGAATAGCTATACTTAACATCAGACAAAATAGACTGTAAAACAAAGACTGTAATAAGAGACAAAGGAGGGCACTACATAATGATAAACGGGTGAGTCTAACAAGAAGGTATGATATCTGTAAATATTTATGTACCTAATTAGGGGCACCTAAATATATAAAGCAAATATCAACAGACCTAAAGGGAGAGATAGCAATACAATAATAGGGAACTTTAATACACTCACATCAATGGATGGATCATTTAGACAGAAACTCTATAAGCAAACATAGACCTTAAATAACACATTAGAACAGATGGACTTAGATATTTACAGAACGTTAAATTCAAAAGCAACAGAATACACATTTTTCTCAACTGCACATGGAACATTTTCTAAGATGACACGGTAGGCCACAAAACAATTCATAATAAATTCAACTGGGTTGAAATCATTAAAAATAAAGCATCTTTTCCAACCACAGTGTTATGAAACTAGAAATTAATTGCACAAAGAATACTGGAAAATTTATAAATATATGGTGATTAAGCAAAATGCTACTGAACAACCAGTGGGTCAAAGAAGAAATGAAAACAGAAATCAAAAAAATACCTTGAGACAAATGAACATGAAAATGTAAAGTATCAAAATTCATGGGGCAAAAGCAGTTCTAAGATGGAAGTTGATAGTGGTAAACTCCTACCTCAAGAAACAAGAAAAGTCTCAAATCAAATAACCTAACTCTGCACCTCAATGGAGTAGAAAAAGAAGAACAAATGAGCCCAACGTTAGTAGAAGGAAGGAAATAACAAAGATTAAAACAGAAATAAATGAAAAGAGACTAAAAAGATAATAGAAAAGATAATGAAACTAAGAGCCAATTCTGGGTTTTAATAGCTCTGTGTCAAGATTCTCAAATGTTTGTTGCAGAGTTTTGTTTTGTTGTGCTTTTTTTTTTTTTTTGCAGTGTGCATTAGTCAAACTTTCCCAGAGAAACACAACCAATAGGTGGTTTTATATATATATATATATATAAAATATACATACATTTAGATATGAAGAGATTTATTATAAGGTACTGGTGCACACAACTGTGGAGGCTGAGAAGTACCAAGATCTGTCATCTGCAAGCTGGAGACCGAGGATAGCTTGTGGTGAAGTTTGTAGGCCTGTGTAATGGAGTTCAGGAATCATGGAACTGGTTCTCAAACATTTCCTTTGTACGTTCTGTCTATGGAGATGTGGATTTAAATTTTCTTATACACCCCCCCCCCCGCCTTTTTTTTGGTTTCTTGAGTTTTCTACAATTTAATTTTTATGATTCTTTTTTATGTAAAATTTAGATTCTGAAACAGATTCCTCATGTCAAAAATAGGTATTCTAAAATGGTGCAATATTCTAAATATTGCAGTGTAGTGTCATAAGAAACACAGCACCTGGACAGTATGACTTTCTGAATTACTCATTCTTGCTCAACTACCAGATAGGTGATTTGGATAACATATTAGCTAAAATTATCTCTCTATAATATGAGGTGATGACATGAGATGATATCCAAGATCCCTTCTAGCTCTAACATGTTTAGTTCTATAAAAATAGTAATATTATTTTTATCACAAGCAGTGAGTACTATGTTGGAAAGAAAGAACAGTTATAAAGAAGAACAATGCTATTGAAAGATATAGACAGTGAAAATATTTTCTCTTAACCACCACTAACAGGATTAAGTTGTAGCAAGAACAAAGAGCTTATAGTTAATATAACTTAGTTAATGTCCTAATTGTACCTCTTGTTTTAACCATTTATAAATTGATATTTCTTGGTAATTTCTCCAATTTCTTTTATGACTTCAATACCCTCAAAAGTTTCCCCATCCTAATTAATTCTATGCATTCCCTGGGCGTGTTTCAGATGTGAACAGAAATTATCAGTCAACTATCTATCCTCAGTACTCTGGCCACCTCTAGTACCAGCTGCTCCTCCCTTAAATGCTCATCTTTGAGGCCATTCTAGTGGATTCTGTCTCTCCCACTAAGCTATTTACTGTCAGGCATCACTGTCATTGCCTCCCTCTGGGTATCACCATTGCTACTGTCAGTATCCACTTTTGTTTGTGCTTTTTAAAGACCTTTCTTTGATAAAGTCAATGTGTGAAACTATAGAAGCTGGCAGTTTTCCTCTCTCTCTGCTTGAGTGTTGTTTTTATCCTCAGGGGTACCAAAAGCCTTAGTGCTTATACTGCAATATCTTAGAAAAACTTTTGTGGAATATTTGGCTTTTATTGGTAACTACTGTCATGTACGCCCACTATAAATACACATACCATTTCTCCTTGTCCTTTGTTAAGAATCATAAGAGTGGGCGAAATGAGAAAATAAACAAAAATTAGTTATTGTGATAAATGAATGATAATTTATGCTTGGATTCTAAGTTGATCATGGGGAAAGAGAAACAAGAACAGGCATAGGCACATGAAGAACAAGAATTCATGAGTGTGTAGTGTGCGTGTATTATGGCACTTAAGAGGTATGTTGTGCTGTAATGTGCTGTACATATAAGAGATGTCATCTAAGAACTAAATCAAGAGGGAGTTGTCTCAGAGCAATGTGGTCTGTATTCATCTGAGGGAGATGACTAGGGGACATACAGATTATTTAATGTATTCATTATTCAGCACACATTTTTGATCAATTGGATGGAAGGTAAAAATGTCATATAGAGTTATATATGATATAAAGCTATATATAGCTATATAGAGTGAAGGGGAGCAGAATGCACCACCCCCAAGTATGCCACTTTGGCATATTAATTATTTGCAATTAAAGTTACTTAAGAAACAGCCAGTTCAAGGACACTCTGACCCTCCTTTGTCGCCCTGAAAGCAATAAATAAATCTCCCATGAAAGGTACTCTTCTTGTACCAGGAGGGTAGAAGGTATCCTTACCACCAGAGTTAGGGAATTCAGGGCTGAGAAGCCTGTATAAACAGACCTTGTTAGTTCTTCACTAATTTTCTATCCCAAGCCCAAACCCCTTTGTCTTATTAATTCTTCACAAATTTATTATTTCTTTGTCTGAAAGGTATAAAAGCTGCCTGCTTTGGTCATGTCTTTGTATATCATATTTTTATGAACTCCTGTATGTACAAAATAAAATTTGTTTTTCTCCTGTTAATCTACCTAATGTCAATTTAATTATTAGGCCAGCCAAAAAACATAGAAGAGAAGAAGGAAAAGTTTTTCTCCCCTATAAGAGCTTTATAGCTACTACTTTTAACAGCAGGAGAAGGTGAAAAATATTGGAGTTGTTGATGTTTGGGTTTTTAATTATGTCAATTAATTTAATTAATTTAAATATGTAATTAATAGCTTGTGCTTGTGTCCTTCAGTGTAATCTTGGACCAGTGCCTGAGGGTTTTGAAGGAACCACACATCCCCCATGAGGGAGTGAGCCTAAAGATAATTTGAGTTACAAACACTATGCTAAACTCTTATTGTCCCCTGCCTATGATGATTAAAGTTTTATTACTAGGTCAGATGTGTCTTCTTTACTCTCTTTTCTTGGTAGAAATGCATTCCTAAGAGGCTTTTAAGTTCCTCATGGAAATATTTGTTTAAAAGCATAAATAATCATCAAGATTCATTTTTTTTTAACATCTTTATTGGAGTATAATTGCTTTACAATGGTGTGTTAGTTTCTGCTTTATAACAAAGTGAATCAGTTATACATATACATATGTTCCCATATCTCTTCCCTCTTGCATCTCCCTCCCTCCCACCCTCCCTATCCCACCCCTCTAGGTGGTCACAAAGCACAGACAGAACTGATCTCCCTATGCTATGCGGTTGCTTCCCACTAGCTAGCTATTTTATGTTTGGTAGTGTATATATGTCCATGCCACTCTCTCACCCTGTCACATCTTACCCTTCCCCCTCCCCATATCCTCAGGTCCATTCTCTAGTTGGTCTGTGTCTTTATTCTCGTCTTGCCACTAGGTTTTTCATGACCTTTTTTTTTTTTCCCCTTAGATTCCATATATATGTGTTAGCATACTGTATTTGTTTTTCTCTTTCTGACTTACTTCACTCTGTATGACAGACTCTAACTCCATCCACCTCACTACAAATAACTGCATTTCGTTTCCTTTTATGGCTGAGTAATATTCCATTGTATATATGTGCCACATCTTCTTTATCCATTCATCCGTTGATGGACATTTAGGTTGCTTCCATGTCCTGGCTATTGTAAATAGAGCTGCAATGAACATTTTGGTACATGACTCTTTTTGAATTATGGTTTTCTCAGGGTATATGCCCAGTAGTGGGATTGCTGGGTCGTATGGTAGTTCTATTTTTAGTTTTTTAAGGAACCTCCATACTGTTCTCCATAGTGGCTGCATCAATTTACATTCCCACCAACAGTGCAAGAGGGTTCCCTTTTCTCCACACCCTCTCCAGCATTTATTGTTTCTAGATTTTTTGATGATGGCCATTCTGACCGGTGTGAACTACAATGAGATATCATCTCACACCGGTCAAGATTCATTTTGTTATGAGCTTTCATCATCTTAGTTCAATTGGGAGAGAGTGAATTACAGAGTTTGCAATATCAAAATAAGTTTGAGTCCTGCTTCTACTTAGAAAGCCGCAAGAGGAGGATATTGCTCCCACATCAGGAACAAAGCCATATAAGTTATAAAATTATAACTTTTTTTTACCCATTAGAGATTTTGTAAGGCTGAAGTTGTAAGGCAAGCAGATGAACTGAATTCCACAAGGTAACAAGCAGAGGAGGAGATATAGGGTATACTGAATGTTACACATCGGGCAGATTGTGGGAGGAAGAAGTGTTAAGGCATGAACGCAGGTGCGAAGTAAATCTGCATGCAGGCATGCAGGTGGTAATTGGCTAATGCTGGGGGACAGGACTGAATAATGCCTATGTATTGGAATCTTCTCTTCTGCAAAGCAAAAGCTGACTTATCCTTGGGGGAAAAGGAGAAAAGTCTTTCACACCATGGCCCCAGAATAGCATCCACTACCACTGGAAGAAGGATAAAAGCAGTAGCCCTCTAGCACTAATGGAAAAGCTAGAACCACCCCCACCTCCCCAGTACTTCTGACCCAAGAAAATCTTGGCAGCTGCTTGGGAAGAGGAGGCCTTTCCCCATCCATCTTGCACTGATACTAGAGAAAGGGCAGGAAACCCACTAGTATTGAGGATCCTTCATTGGTTCCAAGTAGAGGTTGCCTGCTGCTGGTGTAGCATTACAAAATAGGAAAAAATCGTCAACTAATTCATTATTAAGCAATAAATCAATCAGTAGAACCATACCAGAGACTGAGGGTCCATAAATTGGAACCATCAGACAGGGGCTTTGAAGTAATTACAGTTAATATATTGAAGGATATATAGTAGAAAAAGTTAAAACATGAGTGAAAAGAGTAAGAATTGAATGAAAGAAATGAAAAAGATTTTAGAAATGAGTCACAGAAATGCTTGAAATTAGAACCAACTAATCAAATAAGAAAAAGGAAAGCACTGTATCAGAGATTGTGTAGTCCATATCCTCTGAAGATAAAACATCAAGATGGCATTAGCCATGGAAGAAATGTATCAATAGAAATCCTTATGAGAGAAAATGGAGAGTGAGTAAAGGGATGCTTGCAGAGCCATCAGACCACAAAGGAAGTGTGATTCTATATGAAGGAGAGGGGAAAGGATGGAAGGAATGTTGGGTGGAAGTTTCTTTCACACATGGATTATAAAGAAACTTCAAGCATGCATAAGATGACTTATATAAGAATGTTTAAAATGCTTTTAGTTTTTGTAACGAAGAAGTACAAGCAACCAAGGCATCCCTTGCTACGAAAAATGAGAAATTAAATGTAGTATGAGCATATAATGGAAGACTTAGCACAGTGAGTAGCACACATGCACACCTGTATTTCACAAAACACTGTATATTTTCAAGGATACATTTACAACTAAATAAGCATATTGATTGACAATGAAATGGATTGAAAAACTATGCATTCAGTATTCTAGAGATAGGAATGAAAGAAGAGAGGAATATGACTGGAAAAGGATGAGGACAAAGAAAAATAAAATACAATTAGAATAAATTAAAGAGGGGCTTTGGACATAATGATGCTGATATTATGCCATGAACTTAATTCTGTGTATATGTGATGTTCTTAAAAAAAAAATAAGAAAGGAAAAGAAAGATCTATATCTTCTTCCTTCAAAGTTAAACAGCATTTCCTGACTTCTTTCTGTGAAGATGAGGGTATTGGTATGTGTACTCTTCCCTCTGCCTTCAACTTCAATAATCTGCACCTTTAATTTTATATTTTAAACATTGTTTATATTAATATTCTCTTCAGCATCTATATTTTAGCCTTCCATATTTCGTCTACAAGTTGATTCTAAAAAATAACAACTACTGAGGAGCTTTTTAATCATTTTGACTATGTAAATAGCATGCATTGCAAAGCCAAGTAGTATCCTGGATTGCATCTTCTACTCTAATTGTTGAATGTTAACAATTACCAGACTGCTAAAATGGGAGTGTTCCTTGGATCCACGTCAAATAGTTTAACTTTTCTTATTTAGCATCAACCACACAATATCTGGAGGCATTTTTATTTCCATCATATGTGGACGATTCTGTTTTTTGGAGGGAAGTGATTTCTAATTTTTTAATTTTTAATTTGTTGAGACTAAAGACATATGCTCTCTACTAATCCATTAATATCATCCGTTTTTCAGTTATTTCATCTATTATATGGAATGTAGTCCAATATTCTTGATGACATTCTTCTTTTTTTTAATATCTTCATTGGAGTATAATTGCTTTACAATGTTGTATTAGTTTCTCTTGTACAACAAAGTGAATCAGCTATATGTGTACATATATCCCCATATCCCCTCCCTCTTGAGCCTCTCTGACACCCTCCCTATCCCACCCCTCTAGGTGGTCACAAAGCACCGAGCTGATCTCCCTGTGCTATGCAGCTGCTTCCCACTAGCTATCTGTTTTACATTTGGTAGTGTATATATGTCCATGCTGCTCTCTCACTTTGTCCCAGCTTACCCTCCCCCACCCTGTGTCCTCAAGTCCATTCTCTACGTCTGTGTCTTTATTCCTGTCCTGCCCTTAGGTTCATCAGAACCATTTTTTTTTAGATTCCATGTATATGGGTTAGCATATGGTATTTGTTTTTCTGACTTACTTCACTCATTATGACAGACTCTAGGTTCATCCACCTCATTACAAATAACTCAATTTCGTTACTTTTTATGGCTGAGTAGTAGTCCATTGTATATATGTGCCACATCTTCTTTATCCATTCATCTGTCGATGGACATTTAGGTTGCTTCCATGTCCTGGCTATCGTAAATAGTGCTGCAATGAACACTGTGGTACGTGTATCTTTTTGAATTATGGTTTTCCCTAGGGTATATGCCCAGTAGTGGGATTGCTGGGTCATATGCTAGTTTTTTTTAGTTTTTTCAGGAACCTCCATACCGTTCTCCATAGTGGTTGCATCAATTTACATTCCCACCAACAGTGCAAGAGGGTTCCCTTTTCTCCACATCCTCTCCAGCATTTATTGTTTGTAGATTTTTTGATGATGGCCATTCTGACTGCTGTGAGGAGATACCTCATTGTGGTTTTGATTTACATTTCTCTAATGGTTAGTGATGTTGAGCATCCTTTCATGTGTTTGTTGGCAATCTATATATCTTCTTTGGAGAAATGTCTATTTAGGTCTTCTGCCCATTTTTGGATTGGGTTGTTTGTTTTTTTGATATGGAGATGCATGAGCTGCTTGTATATTTTGGAGATAAATCCTTTGTCAGTTGCTTCATTTGCAATATTTTCTCCCATTCTGAGGGTTGTCTTTTGGTCTTG
Source organism: Eschrichtius robustus (assembly GCF_028021215.1). NCBI lineage: Eukaryota > Metazoa > Chordata > Mammalia > Artiodactyla > Eschrichtiidae > Eschrichtius > Eschrichtius robustus. The sequence goes on along the minus strand of NC_090827.1, from coordinate 17,284,569 downwards.
TTTATGGTTTCCTTTGCTGTGCAAAAGCTTTGAAGTTTCATTAGGTCCCATTTGTTTATTTTTGTTTTTATTTCCATTTCTCTAGGAGGTGGGTCAAAAAGGATCTTGCTGTGATTTATGTCATACAGTGTTCTGCCTATGTTTTCCTCTAAGAGTTTTATAGTGTCTGGCCTTCCATTTAGGTCTTTAATCCATTTTGAGTTTATTTTTGTGTGTGGTGTTAGGGAGTGTTCTAATTTCATTCTTTTCCATGTAGCTGTACAGTTTTCCCAGCACCACTTATTGAAGACGCTGTCTTTTCTCCATTGTATAGTCTTGCCTCCTTTGTCAAAGATAAGACGACCATATGTGCATGGGTTTATCTCTGGGCTGTCTATCGCGTTACATTGATCTATATTTCTGTTTTTGTGCCCGTACCATACTGTCTTGATTACTATAGCTTTGTGGTGTAGTCTGAAGTCTGGGAACCTGCTTCCTCCAGCTCTGTTTTTCTTCCTCAAGATTGCCTTGGCTATTCGGGGTCTTTTGTGTTTCCATACAAATTGTGAAATTTTTTGTTCTAGTTATGTGAAAAATGCCATTGGTAGTTTGATAGGGATTGCATTGAATCTGTGCATTGCTTTGGGTAGTATAGTCATTTTCACAATGTTGATTCTTCGAATCCAAGAACATGGTATATCTCTCCATCTGTTTGTATCATCTTTGATTTCTTTCATCAGTGTCTTATAGTTTTCTGATTACAGGTCTTTTGCCTCCTTAGGTTTATTCCTAGGTACTTTATTCTTTTTGTTGCATTAGTAAACGCGAGTGTTCCCTTAATTTATCTTTCTGATTTTTTGTTGTTAGTATATAGGAAGACAACATTCTTCTTAAGGCTGATTTTTTTTCAATTTCACATGGAAAAAAGTTTTAAAAGTAGAAAAAACATGGAAAATACTGGGAAAAAAAATAAAAATAAGCACTAAATATAGAGATTAAACCCATATGAATTTATTTCTGAATTTGCATTTAGTAATTAAATCTGCTTAGGAAACAACTTATACTGATACTGTGAAATTGTTTATTTTATAATTACTGATAAGAAAAATGGCAAAATATATGGTGCACTTACTATCTGATATGCTATATGCTAAAAGTTTTACATACCTTATCTCATTTTTCACAACATTTCTAGTTTGGGGTTTAATCGTCATTCCTATTGAATAGATAAAATGAGACTTAGAGAATTCATATGCTTTTTACAAGGGCACACAGCTTGAGAGGTAAAATGATTCTGGTTGTCATGGACTGAAGCAATGAAGATGTTGGGGATATTGTTGGTAATGTAAACTTTGTATCAGTTAGGATTATAGGTGACTGTATACAATAGTTTGCTAGTGCTGCCATAACAAAATACTACAGATTGGGTGGCTTAAACCACAGAAATTTATTTTTTCACAGTTCTGGAGACTAGTAGTCCAAGATCAAGATGTGAACAAGTTTAGTTTTTTCTGAGGCCTCTCCCCTTGACTTGTGGTTGGCTGCCTTCTTGCTGTGTCCTCACATGCTCTCTCTTGTCTGTGTCCTAATTTCTTTATAAGAACTCCAGTCACATTGGATTAGGGCCTACCCATATGACCTCATTTTAACTGATCTCCTTAAAGGCATTCTCTATCTCCAAATATAATTATGATTCTGAGGTGCCAAAGTTAGGACTTTAGAATTTGGGGGGAGCACAACTCAGCCCATGACACTATATATTCTTAATATATTTAGGGGCAGCTAGAGTATAGCAAATGGATTAAGAAAATGGATTCTAAATCTAGTCTGCTTGGGCTCAAACCATGTTCTGTGAGATTTCTCTGATCTATGCTGGATTTCTTCATTTGTAAAATGGGAGTAAAAATACAATCTTATATCAAAGGTCTATATAAAAGATTTTCCTCAATACATGCATTTAGAATATAGCCTGGTGTGTCATAAGTAGTGAATAAAATTTAGCTTAAAAAATTCACAAAAAGTGTATAATTTCTAAATAGGTTATATAAACATGGCACAGAGTTTGCCAGTATGTATTGAGCAGATGATAAAGTGGAAAATTCATACCAAAAATATTCATTAGACCCCAGATATTGCCAAAATTCAAATTCTTATGTTTTGAGAAATGTACAAAATCCATGAGATTAATTTTAAATTAAACAATAAATATGTAATTTATAACAATAATAAATATGTGTCAAAAAACAAATAACAATAAAAGATAATAGCAAGATCTACCTTGACAACTTAATTTATAACAAGGGTTCATGATAATTATGGGGTTTGCACATTACTATTTTTGAAGATAAAGGGTAAAACGCTGTTAACTTAGTTTTAACCACCAAATATCCAATCAATTTTTTAAACTTTTGTAAAACAAAGATATTATTACCCAAAAGAATTATTTTATTTGTTTATTTATTAATTTGATCTTGTAATGCTGAAAAATGAAAAAAATTAATTTCCTGAATTCAGGTAATTAGTTCAGCTTTTTAAAAAACATTTCAATTTCATACTGAAAAAGGGCCATATTTAAACTTAAGATGAATAGAATTCACTAGTAAAAAGATAGAGAAAATAAAAGTACATGGAGTATTTTATGTTTCAGGGAGGAGTCTCAGATCACTAGCTTTATATCTAGACTTTTCTTTTATCCACTTAAAGTGTTTTAATTCACTTGAGTAGCTCTCAGACAAGGTAGAATCTGTAGTGTTTTACTTCGTGTGTGTGTGTGTGTATGTGTATTTTTTGACTGACTATTGGAATGTCTATTTTTTTTGTGAGGGGCAGTTTTACTTGGATTTCTATTTGTTTGCAATTAGACTGTGTTAAAGAAAAATAACTGTGCTTTATGAAGTACTTCTCAGCATTGAGTGCATATTGCTTATCCTAAGAACCTATGGATTATAAAAGAGAAGAGAAAAGTAGAAAACTAACATTGCTGGACTTATGTGCAAAGTATTTAAAAATATATTTCATTAATAGAGAAGTTAAGCACCTTGTCCATGGTTACATAACTAATAATTGTCAGAATTTGAATGATCACTTCACTACAAGTCCCATAAAGATTTGGTGAGTATATTCATGACAGTCTATCTTTATTTATTGTTTTGTTAATATTTTTACTTTCATAGTTTGAATAATTTTTTAATTGTATATATCTAATGACACTATAGGGAGGAAATTTTTTTTTTTTTCACTTCATAGGTTCTAGGGGTCTATGAAATAAACTGACAACAGACAAAGTAACAGGAAAAAAGGTATACAAATTTCTAAATTAAAATAAATTCAATCTATTTAAACTGAAAAAGAAAACAAAAGCATTTTATCCCCCATTTCTCTGACATCACAACCCCTCCTACCTCAGGTAATCAGCAATTTGTTCTCTGTATCTATGAGCTTTTTTTTTTTAATTAGTTAATTTATTTTTAGATTTCACATATAAGAAAAATTACACAGTATTTTTCTTTCTCAGTTTGACTTATTTCACTTAGCATAAAGCCCTTGAGGTCTATACATGTTGTTGCAAATGGCAAGATTTCAGTATTTTTTATTACTCAATAGTATTCCATTATGGGGTGTGTGTGTGTGTGTGTGTGTGTATATGTATATGTCACAGTTTCTTTACTCATTCATTCATCAGTGGACAGTTAGGTTATTTATATATCTTGGCTATTGTAAATAATGTTTCAATGAATATGGGGGTGCATATCTTTTTGAGTTAGTGTTTTCATTTTTGTTGGATAAATACCCAGAAGTGGAATTGCTAGATCATATGGTAGTTCTACTTTTATTTTTTGGAGGAACTTCCATATTGTTTTTCATTGCTGCACCAGTTTACATTCCCACATACAGTACATAGGGTTCCTTTTTTTCCACATCCTCTCTAGTACCTGTTATTTCTTGTCTTTTAGATAAATAGTCATCCTAACAGGTATGAATAATATCTCATTGTGGTTTGGATTTGCATATCCCTGATGATTAATGGTATAGAGGATCTTTTTCTGTACCTACTGGCCATCTGTATGTATACTTTGGAAAAATGTCTATTCAGATATTCTGCCCATTTTTAATGGATTTTTTTGCTGTTGAGTTATATGAGTTCTTTATATATCTTGGATAATACCCCTTTATTAGATATGTTATTTGAAAAAACTTTTCTCCATTCAGTAGGTTGCAGTTTCATTTAGTTGGTGATTTTCTTTGTTGTGCAGAAGCTTTTTGATGTCATCCCCTTTTTTAAGTTTTGCATTTGGTGCTTTTGCTTTTGTTATCAGATTTAAAGAAAAAACTCATTACCAAGATCTCTGTCAAGGAGCTTATCACCTATGTTTCCTTTTAGGAATTTTATGGTTTCATGTCTTACATTCAAGTCTTAAATCCATTTTGAGTTAGTTTTTGTGTTTGGTGTAAGATCATTGTCCAGTTTCATTCTTTTGTTTGTGGCTGTGCGGTTATCCCAATGCCATTTATTGAAGAGACTGTTCTTTCCCCATTGTATACTCTTGGTTCCTTTGTCATAAATTAATTAACCATATACGCATGGGTTTATTTGAGCTTTCTATTCTGTTCAGCTGATCTATGTGTCTATTTTTATGCCAATACTATCTTTCTAAAATTATTCTATCATTGTAATATAGCTTAAAATCAGGTTGCATGATGACTCTAGCTTTGTCATTCTTTCTCAAGATTGCTTTTACTATTTGGGGTCTCATATATGTGATTACACCCAAATTTTAGGTTTGTTCTCTTTTTATGAAAAACAATGTTGGATTTTTGATAGGGATTGCATTTAATCCATAGATTGCTTTGGGTAGTATGGACATTTTAACAATATTAATTCTTCCAATCTGTGAGCATGGAATATCTTTCCATTTACTTCTGTTTTGTTCAATTTCTTTCCTTAATGTCATAGTTTTCAATATACTGATCTGTCACCTCCTTGGTTAAACTTATTCTTAGGTTTTCATTATTTTTCATGCAATTTTAAATGGGATTGTTCACTTAATTTCTCTTAGTTCATTATTAATGTGTAGGAACACAACATATTTTTGAGTATTGTTTTTGTATCCTGCAACATTATTGAATTGGTTGTTAGTTCTAAGAGTTTTTTGCTGGAGTCTTTAGGGTTTTCCATATATAATATCAGTCATCTGGAAATAGTGAATTTTACTTGTTCCTTTCCTATTTAGGTGGTTTTTATTCTTTTTCTTGCCTAGTTGCTTTGACTAAGACTTCTAATACTATGTTGAATAAAAGTAGTGAGAGTGGGCATCCTTGTCTTATTCCTGATCTTAGAGGAAAAGCTTTCAGCTTTTCACTGAGTATGATTTTTAGTTGTGAGGTTATCATATATGATCTTTATTATGTTGAGGTATGTTCCCTCAGTATCTGATTTGTTGAGAGTTTTTATCATAAGTGGGTGTTGAATTTTGTTGAATACCTTTCCTGGTCTATTGTGATGGTCATATGAATTTTATTCTTCATTTTGTTAATGTAGTGTATCACACTGACTGATTTGTGGATGTTAAAACTTCCTTGCATCTCTGGAATAAATCCCACTTGATCATGGTATATGATCCTTTAAATGTATTGTTGAATTTGGTTTGCTAACATTTTGTTAAGAATTTTTGCATTTATGTTCATCAGGGGTATTGACCTGTAATTTTCTTTTCTTGTGGCATTCTTGTCTGGCTTTGTTATCACGCTAATACAGGCCTTATAAAATGATTTTGGAAGAGTTCCCTCCTCTTCTTTTTTTGGGAAGAGTTTGAGAAAGATTGTTATTAATTTGTCTTTAAATGTTTGGCAGAATGCACCAGTATAGCTATCTGATCCTGTACTTTTGTTTCTTGGTAGGTTTTTGGTTACTGATTCTATGACCTTACTTGTAATTGGTCTGTTCAGATTTTCTATTTTATCATGATTCCCCACTGTCCACCAGAGACAGGTGATCTGGAGGTGACTCTGGGGGTCAGTCACAAAAATTGGAGCTCCTGATGAGTGTGCAAGTTCTTTTCTGGATGATACCAGCAACATGGAACAAGGCAGAGGGAGAGCAGCAAGATGATGTCCACAGCTTATTTTCCTTGTGAGCAGCTCCATAAGCCACTAAATGTGTGCCAAAAGTGAAACCTGTCCCTAAGGCTTAAGCTCCAGGACAAGCAAAGGGCCTTTTTCACAGAAAGACTGGGTGGGGCTGTGGGGAGGTGCCTCAGTCTGCTTTATGTGTGGAGCCCTGGGGTTGGTAGCCTGTGAAGAACTTTTTCTCTGATTGCCACAGTTCCGTGGGATCCAGGAATGCAAGCCCCCAGTCATCAAAGCCAGGAGATCAAGGGGTGTCCCCTGAAAGGCAGCTGCAGGAACCAGGGCTTCAGACATAAAAAAGATACCAGAAGCATGTAAAACTCTCCTACAGGAGACTCTGATACTCTGGAGCACTGTGGAGGTTGAGCACAGATAGTGCCCACCCTCCCAAGATGTCTGGAAAGGTTTACAGTCAGTCCCTAGATGCATGTTTAATTAGAAGCCTGCCCCTCAGTCCACAGTCATGATGATTAGCTAGCTAACATATCACCTCACAGAAAGACTGAGCTTCTAGCTCTGTTGCGTCTTGCCATGCCCTGAGGATGGTGGCTATTTACAAACCTTTTCTCAGTTGGTTACAGTTCCATGGACTTAAGCCTCACTGGCCATAAGAACCAGGTGATACAGAGGTGTCCCCTTGAAGCAGTCACAAAAATGGAGGCCCCCAAAAGGGATATGAGGTCCTTTCTGGGTAACATTAATTATTACAGGTTATTGTAGTCCCAGGGAACCAGGAATGCAAACTCACCTGGCCTCCAGTGCCAGGCAATCAAGAGGTGTTCCCTAGGTGGCAGCCATAAAATTTGGGTCACCAGATGCATGTAAAGCTCCCTTGCAGGAGTTATGAGTGCTCTGAACCATGGCAAAGATGGTGCCCACCAATTTCTGTCCCTGGGTAGTGTTCCAGCAGGCTCTTAAATGTGTGTTAAATTAGATGCCTGCCCTCCAGTCCAGTGCTTTAGTGTAAGCAGGTGAATCTCCTTCACTTTAAGCCTCGGCACAATTGGCTGCCTCTGAGCTGGGCCCTGAAATGGGTGAGTCCACATGTGCAAGTTGTTTCAGAGCATTTTCTCAGATTGCTTCAGACTTATGGGTCTTGGGACACATGCTGTGTTGGTTTTTAAAGTTAGATATTTTGAGGGCTCATCTCTCAAGTGTGTGTTTTAAAAGTTGGGATGACCAATGTGGGCTTTGAACCCTTTGCTCCTCAGAGAGAAGCTCCAGGTTATGAGTTCCCTCCAGTTGTGGGTCACTGTGCCAGGGATGGGGTTTATGGTGAGATTGTGGTCCAGCCTCTCCTACTTGCATCAGTATGGTTTTCTTCTTGTTTGCTTGATATGTAGTTGTCATTCAACCAGCCTTTAGTTTTTTTAAAGAGAAAATTGTTCCATATGTAACTGTAGACTCAGTGTCCATGGGAGGAGATGAGCTCAGGATCATCCTGTGTCACTACCCGAGCTGGAACACCCCAATTTATTAATTTTAAAAATTATGTGCATGAGGGTATATAGGAAAACAAAAGTGGATAGTCCAAAACCGGTGCTATTTGGGAGCTTATATACCACCTAAATAGGGGAAAAGGAAGAGGGGATGTAGGCAACTTAGGGTTGAGGGAATGATTTTTAGGAAAGATGAATGGGCCTTTAGAAGAATGGATGGGAGGTATGATAGTTTGTGACAGAGTTGTCTGAGTGTGATGTGGACTTCTAGTGTCCTCTCCTGTGATAAGAGGCAACCTTCCATGTTGATGAAACTCCCAAGGAGGATGTCTATGATAGTTGAGTTCATTTTGGAGGCTCTGTCTTTAAGCAGTTAGGAGGAGTCAGAGAAAGTCTCTTCCTGCTGTTTTCCCAAGTGTCTTCAAGCTCAAAATAATCAATATACCAAAGTCTCATATTTTTGGTAACTTTTCCTGAATTCTTTCAAAACAAGTAAACAAATAGAAGCACCTTTTTTTTTTTTGGCCATGCCACGCAGCTTGCGGGAATGTTCCCCGACCAGGGATTGAACCTAGGCCAGGGCAGTGAAGGCCCAGAATCCGAACCACTAGGCCACCAGCGAGCTCCAGAAGCACCTTTTTCTTATCTAGCATGTATATAGAATGGAAAGTTCTGATAATCCACATTAATTTTTGGAGAGGTTTAACTTTTATGTATGTGTACACAAATACACTTAATAGTGTTTCCAAAGAATTGAAATGTACTACTGATATAAATACAGTTTAATATAGAATTTTGTTTAGATTTTTAAATATTTTTTAAAGTGTAGCTGTTTATTTGAAAACAATTTCGAACTAACAGAAAAAGTTGCAACAATTTTAAAAAGAAACCCCTTGTATTCTTTCCCTAGTTTCATCAATTAGCTAAATTTGCTAAAATGGCTTTTCTAGTCTCTCTCTATACATATTACTATTTTTTCTGAACTATTTGAGAATTAGTTGCATATATTATGTACCTCTTTCTTTACTTTTTTATTTATTTTTTCTATAAAATGATTTTTACATGTTTTTCTATTATCTTTGAATATAACTCTGTAGGAATGATATAGTGCTATTATCATTAGATTTACTGATCTAGTCATTATTTATTCAAAAAATATTTGTTGAGTACCCAATATGTGGCTACAGTGGTGAACACATTTGGTTAAATCCCTGTTTTCATCAGTTTTACAAAGGAAAAAAAAAAGTAATTACAATAAAAGTTTTGAGGGTTGTGGTAATAAAAATAAAATTGATGTGAATGCACAGAGCAAGAACATCTAATATATTTTCATGTATCTGAGAAATCTGGAGAAAGGTATATTTAAGCAAGGGCTGAAGAATTAAGCCCTAGGAGAGCAGGGAAAGGGGTCTTCACTGAGGGGACTGACTGTGTAGAGCTTCAGAGGTGAGACAATATGCTCAAGTCCAAGAATATCCATATCTTCGGGCTTTTGCATAGTTCTTTTAGCTGGATAATATGAAATATGGTTATTACTTAGAAATATTTCCTTTTGCACATAAAGAAATCAAGGAAAAACTCTTTCACTAGTGATCTCAAGCAACAGAAGCGAGAATGCTTATATGCTTTCGTTTATGAATGGCAAAGTAGAGAAAGATGGACTTCTCTAGAAAGTAGAACAGCTCCCCTGATGTAATTTAATCAGATAGGAGAGGAACTTTAGATAGCAGGCATTTCCAGGAGAGCTTGGAAAAATGACTATTGCAGTGAGTCAGTTTAAGGGCTTTTTCCAGAAGAAGAGATGTCTCCTTGATACACATGAGTCAGTGTTCCAGAAGAGCACTCTGACCTGAAGAAGAGAGGTGAGTGCCTACCAGCAGAGCAGGAAACAATGTCCCCATCCACTGAGCCACCCTTATGGAAGGCAGCCAAGGAGAAAAGTTATCAGCCAAATGAGCTGACCAAAGGCACTACCTTTATACAACCAGGCCCAGCCAGAGAGACCTCAGGATAACCTCAGGTCAATCTTTTTATGGTATGATTTGAGACTGTAGAATCATGTAAAATTGCTCATCACCAGGACATGGCTATTGCAAATTGTGTGTCTTAGCTTTCTGTGAGAGGGCTGGAGACAGGCATATAATAGTCTCACTCCAGGTCTTCCAGGACAAAACTAAGCTTGGTATTTTATGTGCAGACACCTCTCTTTGTGAGAGAGATTATCAAGAAATATTTGGAAGAGTTTGAATGCTTATATTGAAGTATAAGATGTGTAAAATTCATGCATACTTCTGAAAATTCAAGCATGCTGAAAATTATACATGAATACTAATGCCTTTAGTGAAAACAAAACAACATAAAGAAAATCTCTGATGAATCTTAGAGTTATAAGTGCTCTCCAATTATATATATAGTTATATATGTATACATATGTACTGATTATTTCTGTTACGGTCTTTAATACAGTATTATAATTATTGACTGTTTTCCTATCTCTTGAGTTTAAAGGTGGGCCCCATGTGTTGTTTTCCTGTGTTTTTTACATTGCCCAGTATAGCAAGGAGCACTAACTAATATGAGGATGAATAAATCCTTTCAGTTTTACCAAAGTCATATATTGATTGTATTGATTTAACTAATCATTGGAATTTACTACACACAACCATCATAATAAAATTAGCATCTAGATAGGAGATATTAGATTTTATAATATTCCCCACTATTTAAAGTAAGATATTTGTATTTTAGTTATAACTGTTTCAATAAACTAAATTTATAATTAAAAACGAAAAATACGTTAAGGATCTAATCCCTCTTGCCTCTATCTGTATTTAGAGTTAGAGGAACATTTTGAGAAAACTTTCAGGAATGCAGTGAATTTAGATTTAGTTTTTAGAAATAGCATTTACTAAGGGCTAAATGAACTTCTTACTGAAGAACTACTGGAACTTTCCTGACTCTTCTGGTCTGCCTCACAACTTGAAAGTGCTAGAAAAGCAGCAAAGCTTCCCAAATGATGCGTCATATTTCAATTAACCATTTGGAATTCTCCTGTCAGTTAGCTAATGAAATTTTACTTCCCAATTGTGATGAGAATAAAGAAATAGCAGTATGTTTTACTGAACTGGGTCATTCAATACCCTGACCTGAAACAAAGATGAAATTTTCAGCAAACCCCGACTCATTATCTCTGCAAGCTGAGGTCTAAAGTGCAAGGTTATTAGTGGTGACTTCCAAAACAACTTAATGTATGTTTCATGGAAATGGTAAAAAAAATTCTTTTTAGTGAAGGAAATACCACATCATTTACTTGTAGGGGCTCAGTCACAAAAAAGGCCAGAATGATAATATAGGGCAAATGATTATTTTAGCCTGATGATTTTCCAGAAGTTGATTAGCATTGCTAGGAATTCATTATATTAAGGTATTCTTTAATTTTGTGTAGATGAAAAGTTTTTAAACTTGAACTTTTCCTCATTTTATTCTGCGCAAGCAAGGGTCACAAAGGTAACTAGGGGAAAGAACTCTGTAAAGCTGTCTGGACAATATGAATTACTAGGAGATGCTTGGAAACAAGAACATTTACTGTTTTCATTTTGAAGCTTATCTCCCAAGAAAGCTCCGTAGATGAATCAGTAGTACATTAGAGTAGCAAGTTGAGTCATATGCAAGGCTTTCAGACCTTTACTCAAAAGGAATCTGCTGTTCAAACTCTCTGTGTGAATGTTTGAGCAAAAGTCAAAGGTGATATCCCTCAAAATTATCTATTTGATTTTTCTGGTGTAAGCTTTTTAGTAAGGACATTTTAACATACATGGATATAAGTAAGTGGCAAATTCAAGATGACTTGTAAGGACATCATCCAAAGCACCACTTTAATTACCATTATTCAACAGGCACTAGTTGGATATAACATTCATTTTGGAGCAGAGGCATCTGTCTGATTTCATCCCTCCCCAAGCTTGTCTGTATTTAAAACTCATTAGTAATGAAACTAATTTCTTTCATCTCTCTGGGCGCTGACAATGAAAAATTAGCAAGCAAATTGAAGTGAATATAAATATTAGATGCCCAAATATATTGCTGTTTATCATGGTGCAGGGACTGGGCATTGTGTTGATCTGGGTACATTTTACAACTTCTGAGAGAGCCATTTGTTTCTTTCAAAATGATAAGTCAAAGATCTCAACCACAAGCTATTAACTTGTACAGGGTCTAGCTCGCTATACAAAAATGTTGCATTTTCTTTGCCTGCATTGATCTTTCTTGCAAAAGGAAAGGAGGAAGGAAGGCAGGGAGGAAGGAAGGGAGGGAGGGAAGGAAGGAAGGAGGGAAGGGAGGGAGGGAAGGAGGGAAGAAAGGAAGGAAGAAACTGAAGAAACTCACAAACTGTTGGAGTCATAGATACTAAGATTATTTTCTCACTGTTTTTTTTCTCCTTAGTAGCTTGCAAAGAGACAAGTTTTCATCTGCTGTAGGGCTTTTGAGATGAAAACAAAGTGTAGGCAAGTTAATATTTAAAAATAATATCAACATATAATAGTGTACTCTTTTTATTTGTGTCATTCAGATCTCTAAGCACTATTTGCATATTCACAAGCCTTAACTGACTCTTCATGATTAACAAATTGAGTACAAAGTCCTCAGACTTGGCATTTGAGGTCCTCCATAGTGTGAATCCCACCTACCTCTCTGTAATTATCTCCCACTGGTCACTTACATTCCAGCCTACACGAAGTACCTAAGTCTTTCTCAGAAACTATCCTGCTTGTCTCCACTTCTGTTCCTTAGCTTACCTTATTCTCAACTATAAATTTGCCCTTACAGTATCATACCTTCAGTTTTTCCCTCTTCAGTAAATCTTACTTATTTCTCCCAAGCTCCATTAGGGTGGGATTTTTTGTTTGTTTTGCCTTGAGCAATATCTGGTGCATAGCAGGAGCTCAATCAGTAATTGTTAAATGAATGAATTGCTCATTTATTTTGTAGTCAGTGCCTCCTAACTTTGCACATAGTTTGTCCTGTAGGGAGCTTCAGCCCATGTCCTGAGCTGAGGTGTCAGCTCAGCCATTTCACGAGGAACTCTGGTCTGAAGGGCTGGGAGCAAGGCCTCTGCACGGGCCTACTATGAGCAAGGGAAACAGACGAAGCAGCACAAAGGTAAAAGAAGGTGGATGGGCTAGGCCTGAAGTGAGATTGCCAGATTTATGTCCTTTCCAGATGAAATGTGGATCCTCTAACAACAGTAGTAATGGAAGATTACCCTTAATCTGCCCTCAACTTTTCCTTGATTGATCTGGGAGTATGGAACACTTCAAAACTGAAAAATAACTCCTAGATTTTACTGACATAATGCCAGATGGTGAGTACTATTCCTCAATTTCATTTTAAAAGGTGTGAAGAGAGAGCACCTTCAAGATGGCGGAGGAGTAAGACGTGGAAATCACCTTCCTCCCCACAAATACATCAAAAGTACATCTACATGTGGGACAACTCCTACAGAACACCCACTGAACACTGGCAGAAGACCTCAGACCTCCCAAAAGCCATGTGGCTGACAGGGTCTTGGTGCTCCGGCCGGCTGACAGGTCTGAGCCTCTGAGGTGGGAGAGATGAGTTGGCGACATTAGACCACCAGAGACCTCCCAGCCCCATGTAATATTAATCGGCGAGAGCTCTCCCAGAGTTCTCCATCTCAATGCTAAGACCCAGCTCCACTCAACGACTAGAAAGCTCCAGTTCTGGACACCCCATGCCAAACAACTAGCAAGACAGGAACACAACACCACCCATTAGCAGAGAGGCTGCCTAAAATCATAATAAGTTCACAGACACCCGAAAACACACCACCAGACATGGTCCTGCCCACCAGAAAGATAAGATCCAGCTGCATCCACCAGAACACAGGCACCAGTCCCCTCCACAAGGAAGCCTACACAACCCACTGAACCAACCTTACCCACTGGGGGCAGACACCAAAAACAATGGGAAATATGAACCTGCAGCCTGCAAAAAGGAGAACCCAAACACAGTAAGTTAAGCAAAATGAGAAGACACAGAAGTATGCAGAAGATGAAGGAGCAAGGTAAAAACCCACCAGACCAAACAAATGAAGAGGAAGTAGGCAGTCTACCTGAAAAAGAATTCAGAGTAATAATAGTAAAGATGATCCAAAACCTTGGAAATAGAATGGAGAAAATAAAAGAAATGTTTAATAAGGACCTAGAAGAACTAAAGAGCAAACAAACAATGATGAACAACACAATAAATGAAATGAAAAATGCTCTAGAAGGAATCAATAGAAGAATAACGGAGGCAGAAGAACGGATAAGTGACCTGGAAGATAAAATACTGGAAATAACTACTTCAGAGCAGAAAAAAGAAAAAAAGAATGAAAAGAATTAAGGACAGTCTCAGAGACCTCTGGGACAAAATTAAATGCACCAACATTCGAATTATAGGGGTCCCAGAAGAAGAAGAGAAAAAGAAGGGACTGAGAAAAAATTTGAAGAGATTATAGTTGAAAACCTCCATAATATGGGAAAGGAAGTAGTCAATCAAGTCCAGGAAGCACAGAGAGTCCCATACAGGATAAATCCAAGGAGAAACACGCCAAGACACGTATTAATCAAACTATCAAAAATTAAATACAAAGAAAAAATATTCAAAGCAGCAAGAGAAACACAACAAATAACATACAAGGGAATCCCCATAAAGTTAACAGCTGATCTTTCAGCAGAAACTCTGAAAGCCAGAAGGGAGTGGCAGGACATATTTAAAGTGATGAAAGGGAAAAATCTACAACCAAGATTACTCTAGCCAGCAAGAATTTCATTCAGATTCGACAGAGAAATTAAAACTTTTACAGACAAGCAAAAGCTAAGAGAATTCACCACCACCAAGGCAGCTTTACAACAAATGCTAAAGGAACGTCTCTAGGCAAGAAACACAAGAGAAGGAATAGACCTACAATAACAAACCCAAAACAATTAAGAAAATAGTAATAGGAATATACATATCAATAGTTAACTTAAATGTAAATGGATTAAATGCTCCAACCAAAAGAAATAGACTGGCTGCATGGATTGAAAAACAAGACCCATATATATGCTGTCTACAAGAGACCCACTTCAGACCTAGGGACATATACAGACCGAAAGTGAGGGGATGGAAAAAGATATTCCATGCCAATGGAAATCAAAAGAAAGCTGGAGTAGCAATTGTCATATCAGGCAAAATAGACTTTAAAATAAAGACTATTACAGGAGACAAAGAAGGACACTACATAATGATCAAGGGATCAATCCAAGAAGAAGATATAACAATTGTAAATATTTATGCACCCAACATAGGAGCATCTCAGTACATAAGGCAAATGGTGACAGCCATAAAAGGGGAAATCGTCAGTAACACATTCACAGTAGGGGACTTTAAACCCCAGTTTCGTGAATGGACAGATCATCCAAAAGAAAGAAATAAGGAAACAAGATTTAAATGATAATTTAAATAAGTTGGACTTAATTGATAGTTATAGGACATTCCATCCAAAAACAACAGAATACACATTCTTCTCAAGTTGCTCATGGAACATTCTTCAGGATAGATCATATCTTGGGTCACAAATCAAGCCTTGGTAAATTTAAGAAAATTGAAATCTTATCAAGTAACTTTTCTGACCACAACGCTATGAGACTAGATATAAATTACAGAAAAAAATTTGTAAGAAATACAAACACATGGAGGCTAAACAATACACTACTAAATAACCAAGAGATCACTGAAGAAATCAAACAGGAAATCAAAAAATATCAAGAAAAAAATGACAATGAAAACACGGCGGCCCAAAACCTATGGGATGCAGCAAAAGCAGTTCTAAGAGGGAAGTCTATAGCAATACAATCCTACCTCAGGAAACAAGAAAAATCTCAAATAAACAACCTAACATTACACCTAAAGAAATTAGAGAAAGAAGAACAAAAAAACCCCAAAGTTAGCAGAAGGAAAGTAATCATAAAGATCAGATCATAAATAAATGAAAAAGAAATGAAGGAGACAGTAGCAAAGATCAATAAAACTAAAAGCTGGTTCTTTGAGAAGATAAATGAAATTGACAAACCATTAGCCAGACTCATCAAGAAAAAAAGGGAGAAGACTCAAATCAATAGAATTAGAAATGAAAAAGAAGTAACAACTGACACTGTAGAAATACAAAGGATCATCAGAGACTACTACAAACAACTATATGCCAATAAAATGGACAACCTGGAAGAAATGGACAAATTCTTAAAAAAGCACAACCTTCCAAGACTGAACCAGGAAGAAATAGAATATATAAACAGACCAATCACAAGCACTAGAATTGAGACAGTGATTAAAAATCTTCCAACAAACAAAAGCCCAGGACCAGATGGTTTCACAGGCGAATTATGTCAAACATTTAGAGACGAGCTAACACTTATCCTTCTCAAGCTCTTCCAAAATATAGCAGAGGGAGGAACACTACCAAACTCATTTTACGAGGCCACCATCACCCTGATACCAAAACCAAGCAAAGATGTCACAAAGAAAGAAAACTACTGGCCAATATCACTGATGAACATAGATGCAAAAATCGTCAACGAAATACTAACAAACAGAATCCAACAGCACATTAGAAGGATCATACACAATGATCAAGTGAGGTTTATCCCAAGAATGCAAGGATTCTTCAGTATATGCAAATCAATCAATGTGATAAACCATGTTAACAAATTGAAGGAGAAAAACCATATGATCATCTTAATAGATGCAGAAAAACTTTCGACAAAATTCAACACCCATTTATGATAAAAACCGTCCAGAAAGTAGGCATAGAGGGAACTTACCTCAACATAATAAAGGCCATATATGACAAACCCACAACCAATATCATTCTTGATGGTGAAAACTGAAACCATTTCATCTAAGATCAGGAACAAGACAAGGTTGCCCTCTCTCACCACTATTATTCAACATAGTTTTGGAAGTTTTAGCCACAGCAGAGAAGAAATAGAAATAAAAGGAATCCAAATCGGAAAAGAAGAAGTACAACTGTCACTGTTTGCAGATGACATGATACTATACATCGAGAATCCTAAAGATGCTACCAGAAAACTAACAGAGCTAATCAATGAATTTAGTAATGTAGCAGTATACAAAATTAATGCACATAAATCTCTTGCATTCCTATACACTAACGACGAAAAATCTGAAAGAGAAATTAAAGAAACACTCACGTTTACCATTGCAACAAAAAGAGTAAAATACCCAGGGTTAAACCTACCAAAGGAGGCAAAAGACCTGTACTCAGAAAATTATAAGACACTGATGAAAGAAATTAAAGATGATACAAACACATGGAGAGATATACCATGTTCTTGGATTGGAAGAATCAAAATTGTGAAAATGACTATACTACCCAAAGCAATCTACAGATTCAATGCAATCCCATCAAACTACCAATGACATTTTTCAGAGCTATAACAAAAAATTTCACAATTTGTATGGAAATACAAAAGACACCGAATAGCCAAAGCAATCTTGAGAAAGAAAAACGGAGCTGGAGGAATCAGGTTCCCTGACTTCAGACTATACTACAAAGCTACAGTAATCAAGACAGTATGATACTGGCAGAAAAACAGAATGATAGATCAATGGAGCATGATAGAAAGCCCAGATATAAACCCACACACATATGGTCACCTTATCTTTGATAAAGGAGGCAGGAACATACAATGGAGGAAAGAAAGCCTCTTCTATAAGTGGTGCTTGGAAAACTGGACAGCTACATGTAAAAGAATGAAATTAAACACTTCCTAACACCATACACAAAAATAAACTCAAAATGGATTAAAGACTTAAATGTAAGGTCAGACACTATAAAACTCTTAGAGGAAAACATAGGCAGAACACTCTGTGGCATAAATCACAGCAAGATCCTTTTGGACCCACCTCCTAGGAAATGGAAAGAAAAAGCAAAATAAACAAATGGGACTTAATGAAACTTAAAAGATTTTGCATGGCAAAGGAAACCAGAAGACAAAATATGGGAGAAAATATTTTGGGAGAAAATATTTGCAAACGAAGCAGCTGACAAAGGATTCATCTCCAAAATATACAAGCAGCTCATGCAGCTCAATATCAAAAAAACAGCCCAATCCAAAAATGGTCCTAAATAGACATTTCTCCAAAGAAGATATACAGATTGCCAACAAACACATGAAAGGATGCCCAACATCACTAATCATCAGAGAAATGCAAATCAAAACTACAATGAGGTTTCACCTCACACCAGTCAGAATGTCCATCATCAGAAAATCTACAAACAACAAATGCTGGACAGGGTGTGGAGAAAATTGAACCCTCCTTCACTGTTGGTGGGAATGTAAATTGATACAGCCACGATGGAGAACAGTATGGAGGTTCCTTAAAACACTAAAAATAGAACTACTATATGACCCAGCAATCCCACCACTGGGCATATATCTTGAGAAAACCATAATTGAAAAAAGAGTCAGGTAGTACAGTGTTCATTGCAGTTCTATTTACAATAGCCAGGACATGGAATCAACCTAAGTGTCCATCGACGAATGGATAAAGAAGATGTAGCGAATACATACAGTGGAATATTAACCATAAAAAGAAATGAAATTGTTATTTTTAGTGAGGTGGATGGACCTAGAGTCTGTCATACAAAGTGAAGTAAGTCAGAAGGAGGAAAACAAATACAGTATGCTAACACATATATATGGAATCTAAAAAAAAAAAAAAAATGGTTCTGAAGAACCTAGGGGCAGGACAGGAATAAAGACGCAGACGTAGAGAGTGGACTTAAGGATACAGGGAAGGGGAAGGATAAGCTGGGACGAAGTGAGAGAGTGGTTTTGACATATATACACTACCAAATATAAAATAGGTAGTGGGAAGAAGCCACATAGCACAGGGAGATCAGCTCGGTGCTTTGTGACCACCTAGAAGGGTGGGATAGGGAGTGTGGGAGGGAGACGCAAGAGGGAGGGGATATGGGGATATATGTATACGTATAGCTGATTCACTTTGTTATACAGCAGAAACTAACACGACAATGTAAAGCAATTATACTCCAATAAAATGTTAAAAAAATAAAATTAAAAAAAATAAATATAAAGGAATAAAATACAGTCTGTTTTTAATACCTGCGAGTTTTGCTTGTGCAGATAGGGTGGGCTGACTGTACTATGCCATTTTATATAAGGGACTTGAGCATAGGCAGATTTTGGTATCTGCAGAGGTTCCTGGAACCAATCGCCCACAGATACTGAGGGAAGACATTAGATAATTATTCATGTCATGGAGTAAAATAGAACAAGGAAGAAATATAAGGGAAAGTGTGTATGGAGAACTGTTGTTTTAAGAGACTTATCAAGAAAGGCTTCACTGAGAAAGTGGCATTTGATTAACCTGTTGGGAAAAATACATGTGTGTATATATATATGTTTAAGGTGTATAATGTGTGTGTGTTTATATATGTGCACATGAGGTTTATATATATATATATATTCTGTTTAATTAAATAGATGAAAAAGGCTAAAAATTCCAAGGCAATACCCAGATTAGTATAGGACATCTGGTTAATTTGCAGATAAAATGTTTAAATATAACTGCTTCTGTCAATCAACATTAATTCAAACTGAAAAATACCCAAAATATTCAAATAATTGTTAGTAATGGAAAATTTTAGTTACTTAAAATGAGAGCTAACAGCCTCTTTTCTTTAATTTCTGGACGATTACTAATACATTCTTTGGTGATCAGCTCTGGTCATAAAATTGAGTGTGATTGATCATTATAAAGTGTGAACTAATGATGATTAATTGTACTGACTAAACACAACTGCTAAACCCTACAACTCTTCAACTTGTCATTGTTGAAAAAAATTTACCCTAAATGCAATAAGAAGCTGATGCAACTTATTTGTTTTAAACATAACATTTTTCTGGGTTTTAATTACACTAAGTATACTTGCATAGATCCCTAAATAACTTACTAATAATGACTAATATTTAATATGACTTTTAAAATAAATATGTCCTAAAGGCCAAAAGCATCATGATTTGGTTAATAGTGAATAATGTATCTTATAAGAAAAGAGTCATAGCATAAGAAGTTACTTTTTCAGGGTTTTTTTCCTATACCTAATATTTTATACACTAGTGTCATTCGTTTTGCTCTGTCAATTAACTTGCAGAAACATAAGCACGACTTTAACGCACATAAAGAAAAATTTAAATGCTTTTGATAGTGTGATCTTTTAAATGAAGACATCATCACTGCTGGAGAAGAAAGGTCTATGAACAAACAATTATGGCAGAGTTTCTCAACTTCAGCAGTATTGTCATTTTGGGATGGATGACCTTTCCTTATGGAAGACTGTCATAGGCATTGTAAGGTATCCTGTCCACCACCCACTAGATGCCAGTAGAATCCCCTCACCTACCAACCTGGTCGTGACAACCAAATATCTTTCCAGACCTGGCCCAATGTCCCCTGGGGGACAAATCACCCCTGGTTAAGAATCCTTGGTACTGAAAATGCCTTCTTATATTAATAGTTGTATTAATAATAGTAAATAGGTTAGCAGATTTATTTACTGAGCACAGATTATTACCATGTGTTTTGATAAGTGGTAAAATATATATCATCTCATTCATTGATTTCATCTATCATATGAGGAAGCACTCTAGTGATGGTCATTTCAGAGATATGGGAACAGAGCTCCAAGAGGTTGACTTGCATGTCCAAAGCCCTGTAGCCAGTAAATAGCAGAGAAAACATTTGAAGTCAACAAGTTATAGCTGTCTGATTTCAGGAATTATACTCTTGACCACTTTTCTTAATTCCCATTTCCTTAAAGCTTGAAACTGAAATGTTTTTAATGGATTCAAGAATCAAAATGTAAAAAGAGAAATTTATAGCCAGTAAAAATGGTTTAGACTTTTTAGAGACCCAGGTAAATACTATGGGTGGCATTTAGAGTACACCAAACATACATTATACCACATCACATTGTTCATCAGTTGGTTCTGGGGAAAGTGTTTCGCTGCTTATTGGCTTTGGCTGACAGATCCAAGGAGTAGGAAGGCATGGGCAGGAGGACCTCTCAAGAGGTTGCAAAGCACTAAAGACTGGGACAAATGCCAGGAATAAAGAAAAACTGAACCGAGTGGAAAAAAAAAAAAAAAAGCCTCTCTATAGAGAGTATGTTAAATCTGCCAGATCAACAGAATAAAATAGAAACATCTGACAGATTCTCTGTTAACCAGGATATTAGAATTGATGACTTGAAAGCAAAACTGAGATAAAAATTCAAGTATCATATTTTTTATAATAATGGGCTCTTAAAGTAGGAGTATTGGACAGAGTTCTCGTCAGTCAGTTGGAAGAGCTCTTGAACAGGTGTATCTCTTACTTGATGATGCCAAAACGTTTAACATGATGGCAGTTTTCTCATTATGGCAGTCACTCCTTTGATTGCAGTCAATTGCCAACTTAAGTTTTTTATTAAAAAATTAACTTGTAGCACAATTGCAAAATAAATTTTCTCATTGATGTTAATGCATGTATATGCTAATGAGTTGCTTATGTGAATCATCAAATAGCAGTTAACAGGAATGAATATGAATTATACTAGAAACCAAATCAAATCGAAACAAACAAAAACCTTATCACCATGTAAAATTTTCCAATTCTAGAGCAGGAAGGGGGCTGATTTCTGAACAAGCTATCACTACAACAGGTTGACAGATGAAAATGGAAACAAATGGAGGAGAGAAAAGATCCTAGTGTATATAAAATAGTTTAATTCATACTAAAACCCAGCAATATAGATCATGAAGAAAAGAATGAGTTGATCATTAATTCTGTTTAATTAATTGACTATTAGTTTTCTACTGCAGCATGACGAATTACCACAAATTGAGCAGCTTAAAACAACATGCTTACTGTCTCAGTTTCCATGGGTCAAGGATAGGTTAACAATCCAGGTGTTAACCAGGACAGCATTCTCATCAGAGGCTGGACTGTAGAAAGATTCACTTCCAGAGGCTTTCAGGTTGTTGAAAGCATAAGTCTCCTTACAGTTATAGAACTGAGGTCCTCACTTCCCTGATGGCCTTTGACTTGGGACTGCTTTCAGCTCCTACAAGTTGCTTGCATTTTCTGGACAGGGCCCTCTCATAAGATGGCAGCTTATTTCTTCAAAACCAGGAAGAGAGAGACGTCTTCCTGACAGGCTTGCATATAAATGCATGCTTGCATACTTTTACAGAGAACTACATGCTTCCATATAAAAATATATTCATATACATATATAGGTGTGTATGTGTGTTTTTATCCAGGGATAAATAGATATAGATGGAGATACAGATATAAATATACATATATGTATATATATACACACTTTTACATACATCTGTATATATGTATATATACAGATGTATGTAAATGTAATCATGAGAGTGACGTCTCAGCACCTTTGCCATGTTTTATTAGTAACAAGCAAATCACAGATCCAGTCCACATTCAGATTAGAAGATTATACAGAATAAAAACATAGGAGGTATCCTAAATTTTGTCCAACACAACTACTCTGAAAAGCATTAGTTCAGAACAACCTATGACAGATACACAACTTTTACCTTGTTGGTTTTAAAATTTCAAATGAAAAAGCAAACAAACAAAAACACCAAAAACCATAACCATGAAATCAGAAGAAAATGTTCATTTTAAAGAAACAAATATTTTACCTCTTTGTAGAATACAATTTCCTAAGTATAACATTAACATCTGTTTCAGAATAAACTTCTTCTTCACTGGAAAAAAGACATATTTGGCAACTCTGGCAAGTGACAATGTGACATTTCCAGGTCTCTTTGCATGAGAGAGAAGAATCCTTAGAAAGATGTTTTGCAAAAACTTCTCTCCAATCCTCCTTCCACTAGGAGCCTACAGGACAGTCACAAATATGTCATCAAATCTAACGTTTCCTCTCAAAGGAAATCCTGGTAATTAAATTGCTACCATACATTATTACTCAATTTGTTAAAATTTTTACTTATTAATACAACTCCTTTAGACTTAGCTTAACTAGATTTTTGTCACTCTGACTATTAAAAAAGAAAGCATACATAAAATATTGGTTAAGATTGTCATAATATTTATTCACTTTCAGATCTCTTTTTTTTTATTTTAAGGAAATTTATTTTAACTTTACCAAAAATTCTGTTATGTTTGTTCACTTGTTTTGTATTTTCAATTCCACATATAATTGAAATCATGCAGTATGTGTCTTTCTCTGTCTGACTTATTTCACTTAGCATAATACCATCTATGTCCATTCATGTTGTCACAAATGGTAAGATTTCATTCTTTTTTCTGGCTGAGTAATATTCCTATATGTGTATGTATATTCTATATACATATATATAGAATTATATATTTTTTTATATATATGTATAAAATATCACATCTTTATCCATTCATCTAGTGATGGGCATTTAGGTTGATTCCGTATCTTGGCTTATGTAAATAATGTTGCACACTGGGGTACATATATCTTTCCTAATTAGTGTTTTTCTTCAGATAAATATCCATGAGTTAAATTGCTGGATCATATGATAGTTCTATTATTAATATTTTGAGAAATATTCATACTGTTTTTCCATAGTGGCAGCACCAATTTACATCCCTACCAAAAATGCACAAGGGTTCCGTTTTCTCCACATCCTCGCCAACACTTGTGATTTGTCTCTTTGATAATAGCCATTCTGACAGGTATGAGGTGATATCTCATTGTAGTTTTGATTTGCATTTCTCTGATGATTAGTGATGTTGAGCATCTTTTCACGTGCCTATTGTCCATCTGTATGTTTTCCTTGGGAAAATGTCTATTCAGATCCTCTGCCCATTTCTTAATCAAGTTTTTTTTTTTTTTTTTTTTTTTTGACGTTGACTTGTAAGAGTTCTTTGTATATTTTGGATATTAACCCCTTATCAGATATATTGTTTGCAAATATCTCCTCCTGCTGAGTAGGTGGGGTT
Source organism: Eschrichtius robustus (assembly GCF_028021215.1). Lineage (NCBI taxonomy): Eukaryota > Metazoa > Chordata > Mammalia > Artiodactyla > Eschrichtiidae > Eschrichtius > Eschrichtius robustus. Next base: position 17,260,930 of record NC_090827.1, on the reverse strand, counting down.
TTCATTTTGTTGGTAGTTTCCTTTGCTGTGTGAAAGCTTTTTAGTTTGATGTAGTCCCATTTGTTTATTTTTGCTTTTGTTTCCCTTGCCTGAGGAGATGTCTCCAAAAAAATCAGCTTAAAGTTAATGATAACTGCTTTGACCAAACACTATAGTATTCCATAGTGTACCAAGCGAAAGAGAAATGCAGCAATATTGAAAGACTATTTCTGTCTTTTCTCTAAGCCAGTGGTACCTATATCAATTCAGTTAATTATTTTTTATCTTGGGTAAATAAGAATCTCTGTGTTTTAGAGTGTATGTTAAATGAGGCTGTGTTGCTTTCCTAGGGGTGCCATAACAAGTTAACTGCAAACTTGGTCAACTAAAACAATAGAAATTTATTCTCTCCCAGTTCTAGAGGCTACATAACTGAAATAAGAATGTAGGCAGGGTTGGTACCTTCTGAAGGATCTGAGGCGTAATCCAGTCCATGGCTCCCTGCTGGCTTCTGGTGGCTGCAGGTGATCCTTGGCACATAGATGTTTATCACTCCAGTCTCAGCTTCTGTCTTCATGTGGCCTTCCCCTCCCTGTCTCTGTGTGTCAAATATCCCTCTCCTTTCTCTTATAAGGATACCAGTCACTGGATTAAGCCCCCCCCTAAATCCAAGAAGATATTAACTCAAGATTCTTAACTTAATTACATCTGCACATATCTTATTTCCAAATAAGGTCACATTCACAGGTACAAGGGGTTAGGACTTGGACATTTCTCTTGGGAGGGACACTACCAACCCATTATAGAGGCAACAATGAACAGTTGCTGTGTGTAAATAAAAGCAAATTCTAAATATAAAAAGCTATACAATATAAATTTTGGCATATAAAGATCAAATGTCTTTACGGTTTTAGCATTAACTACTATTACTTGATCATTTAGTCTCAATTCTCATACAGTGTCTCCAACAAAATTTTATGGAGGCAAATCAGGAACCAGAAGACCAGGGGATACATGCTAATATTTTATATGCAACTAACAAGAAAATAGAATGAAATTATGCATATTAGAATTAGAAACATAAACATCAGGATTCTTAGAGATATGAATTACACATAACATTATCTTTTGAATTTGGCCACTCTTCCATTTCAGTGAAAACATGTAAAAATTTGATGGGTAATATTGGTCACTGACAAAGAAGAACATTTAAAATGAATCTCCTTCTTCAGATGATATTTACATTTCTTCCCCTCAAAGTTAACCGCATTATTACTAAGCGCTTTATAGCAAATTAAATTTCTGATGGGTTCAAAAAGTAATTTCAATGGCTAGCTTCTTAGTTTTCAAAGGTATTTTAGTTAAACATGCAGAGACTGACTCAGTTCCTCTCCTTCAAGGACAACTGGTTTCATATATTATATATTCTTAATTTTTAAGTCTTATTGTCAGAAAAAAGCACACAGTGGATCTTGCAACAGCATTTTTTAAATTGCTGAAGGAAATTCCATTTAAGTAGAAAACAATAATAAATGCCTTACTTCCTATAAAAATAGTCTTTCAGACACACACTTAGGCTTATAGGAATGTCTGTATTTGAAAGTTAGCATAAACATGTTCAAATATATATATGTGCACATGCACAACTTTTGATACTGAGGGTATACATCTCCATTCATTTCAAGGTTTGTTGCTACCAGCAAGCTAGCAGCTCAGGAAGCACTGCATTAAAGTGACCGCCATCAATATTTTCATATAAAAATGTGATGGTAATATTAAACCAGGATATCTGTAGTTACCTGAAAGGTGGATTTCTTTGCAAACAGCTTACTATCTTCTTGACAAATCAGCAGACTAAGCCAGGTTATGAATAATGATAACTAGATATATTATATTGAATTCTTTACTAGATTAAGTGATTAGAGCAAAGGTTATGCTACTTAGAACCAATCCAGTTGGTTTAAGAAGTAGTGAGTTATTCCTCAGTATAAAAACATATTTCATTTTGGCATTATTTGAACTCCTTTGATATTCTGAGACTTTTTATAATAAGAAAAATTCATTTAGTTATTTGGAAAATATTTATTAAGTGCTAACTGCATTATGTGCGTTGAGTAGGAGGCAGCCTCTAGGATAACCTAAGACCTCACTTCCTAGTGTTTACACCTTCATGTAATCCCTTTCACTCCAGTGTGGGCTGAATCTAGTGACCCACTCTTGATGAATAGAATAGGGCAAAAGGAATGCTGATGTCACTTCTGAGATTAGGTTACAAAAGGACTGTGACTTCTGTCTTGTTCACTTTCTCTTGCCTTCACACTTGCTTGCTCAGATGGAAGCCACCTGCCATGTGTAAGCTACCTTACGGAAAGACTCAAATGGCAAAGAATTGATTGAGACTTCCGGCCAACAACCAGTGAGGAACTGACCTCCTCAGTCCGCCAGCTTGTGAGGACCTGGCTCCTGCCAACAACAGGTGAGTGAGCTCGAGAGTGGATCCTTCCTCTGATGAACCTTAAGGTAACTGTAACCCCAGCCAGTACCTTGATTGCCTCATTGTAAGAGACTCTGAATGGGAGGACCCAGCTAAGGGGATGCACAGGAACTGTGAGATAATAAATGGGTGTTGTTTTAAGCTGCTGAGTTTTTGGATAATCTGTTATGCAGCAATAGATATTTAACCCACTGTTTATACTAGTGAGAAAATCAGAAATAATATGTGTAAGGAATACAGGAAGACAGTAAGTTCAATATGTCAATTTAGTCCTATTTAAAGTTGGGGTGGATGAGAGTATTTTGATGTAGGAGTGTGTGTTTATGTGTGCGCACGTATCTGTGCTTTTTACACTTGATGTAAAATATATGACTATTTTCCTGAAACATGTCATATTTGCCTCATAATTTTATAGGTATAGGAAATGATAACATTCAGAGTTAACTCCTGTTAAATAAGAGATTCTAGCACATAATAACATCTCTATAGTCTATCTGACATGAAATTGTTATTAATTTGAAATACACTTCAGTATTTTTGTCTTTTCTCCCTGTAATGCCTTTCAATTTTAAAAAGCAGACTGCAGAGGTGACAATTACACAAACTACAAATGAGCCAAAAGAAAGATTGTAGCAGGATAAGCAACTTAAGAAACAACCTGCTATGTAACTTACTTGGATTTTGACATTGAGTTGAATAAAATCAATTATTTGAGAAAAATTGTTTAAAATAAATTATTTCCCATGCCTTATTTTTACAACTAGAGATATAGCATTCATTGTGTCACATTCAACAAGCATATACCTGTTTTAGAAGCATGAATCAGTATCAGTCAAGCACTACATTTCTTTTATAAATTGATGGTTTAAAACATGTAGTTGGAATGAATTTAAAAGATGGGGAAAGTATAAGAGTGATTAGCTTCCTCTAAAATGTTGTTAGAAAAGTTCCAGCCAGAAAAATTAGCGTCACTTTACCCATTAGGGAGAAGGGAAGCTTGGGGAAAGCTGTATGTTTAGACTTTTTAGCTGAGGCTGATAATAAATATTTTCTTCCTTTCTAATCATATAAACTTTTGAATATATACACATCCATACATCGTTTGTTGTTGTCTGGTCTGGAAAAACATACATATAAAAATCAAGAGCCTTCCTTTTTCTAGTTCAAATATGACCTCTTATGGGAAATTGCCTTCAGCATGCAGAGTTAGACATTCCTTTGTTTACATTTATAACGTGTTAGAATTCTTATTTTGTTCCTTTTCCAAAAAAGAAAATAGATGACTGGAAATATGGATTCTGTATGTAAAATACATGGCCCAGTCTCAACACAGTGAGAGTTAATTATATTTTTCTGGAACCAATCTCTCAGCACACTCTTACTTTGTGCTTTGTAGTATATTTGTACAAAAACGTTAGAAATTTGCTTTAGTAATAGACGTGTTAGCTGCTTTTTAAGGAAACATACCACAAAAATATGAGAAAATCCCATTTATTTTGTATTTATTGGGGTGGGGGATGTAAAGAGGTGTGTACAGTATCAAACATATCCTCATTCTTGTTCTGAAGTAGAATCTGTACATAGTTGCAGGAAAGAAGCATGGCATAATTCTCAGAGCACTAAACTCCACATTTTATTGACTCTTGTATTGGAGAATTCTACTCTCTCCCAAATAAAAGCAAACAAAATATAACAACAGAAAAACAACAAGTTAATTTACCGGAAAGATTCACATACTCTTACCTTTTCCTTAATAACTTGATACATCTCTTCAATTAAATTAATGAAAATCTGTAGACATTTTTGAAAATGGACTTCCATATGTTTTAAGGGTTATTGGCTTCACTTTATATTCCTATGTAATTACGTTTTTCTTATGAGCACTGGCTAGGTACTAAGTGGAAGGAAAACGAAAATAGAAGAAAAAATATATCTTCTGCCCATCACCCATATATTTGGGGTCATTTTATCTGAATTTCTTAAAACATGATGCTTCCTTCACTAAAGTAATACAGAGATTATAAGACCTATTAGGTGTTATCTATCTTTATTACTTTATACAATATATTTATTCAAGTTGTTGCCCAACATATTAATATGTTCAGCTACAAATATGCTCCATAGGAAATTGAATCTTAAATTGATATCTCGGGACCTCCCTGGTGGTGCAGTGGTTAAGAATCCACCTGCCAATGCAGGGAACATGGGTTCTAACCCTGGTCCAGGAAGATCCCACATACCACGGAGTAACTAAGCCCATGCACCACAACTACTGAGTCTGTGCTCTAGAGCCCGCGAGCCACAACTACTGAAACCCATGCTCCTAGAGCCCGTGCTCTGCAACAAGAGAAGCTACTGCAGTGAGAAGCCCTCACACTGCAACAAAGAGTAGCCCCCGCTCTCTGCAGCTAGAGAAAGCCCGTGCGCAGCAACAAAGACCCAGAGAAGCCCCCCAAAAAAAAAATTGATATCTCAACTAGTATATCAAAGATTCTATCTTCAATAATCAAATCTATTTGAAAATGATGAACATTAGAACATTAGTGATTTTTAAATGATAATGTATAATAAGCTGTAAAGATAATTCTAAAAGAGGGGCTCTACATATTTTTGAATTATGTTAACATATTAATTGTATAGACATCCAAGTTGACTCTTTTTTTTTTTTTTTTAAACATCTTTATTGAAGTATAATTGCCTTACAATGGTGTGTTAGCTTCTGCTTTATAACAAAGTGAATCAGTTATACACATACAATATGTTCCCATATCTCTTCCCTCTTGCATCTCCCTCCCTCCCACCCTCCCCATCCCACCCCTCTAGGTGGTCACAAAGCACCGAGCTGATCTCCCTGTGCTATGTGGCTGCTTCCCACTAGCTATCTATTTTACGTTTGGTAGTGTGTATATGTCCATGCCACTCTCTCACTTCGTCCCAGCTTACCCTTCCCCCTCCCCATGTTCTCAAGTCCATTCTCTAGTAGGTCTGTGTCTTTATTCCCGTCTTGCCACTAGGTTCTTCATGGCTTTTTTTTTTTTTTCCTTAGATTCCGTATATATGTGTTAGCATACTGTATTTGTTTTTCTCTTTCTGACTTACTTCACTCTGTATGACAGACTCTAACTCTATCCACCTCATTACAAATACCTCCATTTCATTTCTTTTTATGGCTGAGTAATATTCCATTGTATATATGTGCCACGTCTTCTTTATCCATTCATCTGTCGATGGACATTTAGGTTGCTTCCATGTCCTGGCTATTGTAAATAGAGCTGCAATGAACATTTTGGTACATGACTCTTTTTGAACTATGGTTTTCTCAGGGTATATGCCCAGTAGTGGGATTGCTGGGTCGTATGGTAGTTCTATTTGTAGTTTTTTAAGGAACCTCCATACTGTTCTCCATAGTGGCTGTATCAATTTACATTCCCACCAACAGTGCAAGAGTGTTCCCTTTCCTCCACACCCTCTCCAGCATTTATTGTTTCTAGATTTTTTGATGATGGCCATTCTGACCGGTGTGAGATGATATCTCATGGTAGTTTTGATTTGCATTTCTCTAATGATTAATGATGTTGAGCATTCTTTCATGTGTCTGTTGGCAATCTGTATATCTTCTTTGGAGAAATGTCTATTTAGGTCTTCTGCCCATTTTTGGATTGGGTTTTTCGTTTTTTTGTTATTGAGCTGCATGAGCTGCTTGTAAATCTTGGAGATTAATCCTTTGTCAGTTGCTTCATTTGCAAATATTTTCTCCCATTCTGAGGGTTGTCTTTTGGTCTTGTTTATGGTTTCCTTTGCTGTGCAAAAGCTTTTAAGTTTCATTAGGTCCCATTTGTTTATTTGTGTTCTTATTTCCATTTCTCTGGGAGCTGGGTCAAAAAGAATCTTGCTGTGATGTATGTCATAGAGTGTTCTGCCTATGTTTTCCTCTAAGAGTTTGATAGTGTCTGGCCTTACATTTAGGTCTTTAATCCATTTTGAGTTAATTTTTGTGCATGGTGTCAGGGAGGGTTCTAATTTCATACTTTTACATGTATCTGTCCAATTTTCCCAGCACCACTTATTGAAGAGGCTGTCTTTTCTCCACTGTATATTCTTGCCTCCTTTATCAAAGATAAGGTGACCATATGTGTGTGGGTTTATCTCTGGGCTTTCTATCCTGTTCCATTGATCTATATTTCTGTTTTTGTGCCAGTACCAAACTGTCTTGATTACTGTAGCTTTGTAATATAGTCTGAAGTCAGGGAGCCTGATTCCCCCAGCTCCATTTTTCGTTCTCAAGATTGCTTTGGCTATTCGGGATCTTTGGTGTTTCCATACAAATTGTGAAATTTTTTGTTCTAGTTCTTTGAAAAATGCCAGTGGTAGTTTGATAGGGATTGCATTGAATCTGTAGATTGCTTTGGGTAGTAGAGTCATTTTCACAATGTTGATTCTTCCAATCCAGGAACATGGTATATCTCTCCATCTATTTGTATCATCTTTAATTTCTTTCATCAGAGTCTTATAATTTTCTGCATACAGGTCTTTTGTCTCCTTAGGTAGGTTTATTCCTAGATATTTTATTCTTTTTGTTGCAATGGTAAACGGGAGTGTTTTCTTAATTTCACTTTCAGATTTTTCGTCATTAGTGTATAGAAATGCAAGAGATTTCTGTGCATTAATTTTGTATCCTGCTACTTTACCAAATTCATTGATTAGCTCTAGGAGTTTTCTGGTAGCATCTTTAGGATTCTCTATGTATAGTATCATGTCATCTGCAAATAGTGACAGCTTTACTTCTTCTTTTCCGATTTGGATTCCTTTTATTTCTTTGTCTTCTCTGATTGCTGTGGCTAACACTTCCAAAACTATGTTGAATAATAGTGGTGAGAGTGGGCAACCTTGTCTTGTTCCTGATCTTAGTGGAAATGGTTTCAGTTTTTCACCATTGAGGACAATGTTGGCTGTGGATTTGTCATATATGGCCTTTATTATGTTGAGGAAAGTTCCCTCTATGCCTACTTTCTGCAGGGCTTTTATCATAAATGGGTGTTGAATTTTGTCGAAAGCTTTCTCTGCATCTATTGAGATGATCATATGGTTTTTCTCCTTCAATTTGTTAATATGGTGTATCCCATTGATTGATTTGCGTATATTGAAGAATCCTTGCATTCCTGGGATAAACCCCACTTGATCATGGTGTATGATCCTTTTAATGTGCTGTTGGATTCTGTTTGCTAGTATTTTGTTGAGGATTTTTGCATCTATGTTCATCAGTGATATTGGCCTGTAGTTTTCTTTCTTTGTGACATCTTTGTCTGGTTTTGGTATCAGGGTGATGGTGGCCTCGTAGAATGAGTTTGGGAGTGTTCCTCCCTCTGCAATATTTTGGAAGAGTTTGAGAAGGATAGGTGTTAGCTCTTCTCTAAATGTTTGATAGAATTCACCTGTGAAGCCATCTGGTCCTGGGCTTTTGTTTGTTGGAAGGTTTTTAATCACAGTTTCAATTTCAGTGCTTGTGATTGGTCTGTTCATATTTTCTATTTCTTCCTGGTTCAGTCTTGGCAGTTTGTGCATTTCTAAGAATCTGTCCATTTCTTCCAGGTTGTCCATTTCTTCCAGGTTGTCCATTTTATTGGCATAGAGTTGCTTGTAGTAATCTCTCATGATCTTTTGTATTTCTGCAGTGTCAGTGGTTACTTCTCCTTTTTCATTTCTAATTCTATTGATTTGAGTCTTCTCGCTTTTTCTCTTGATGAGTCTGGCTAATGGTTTATCAATTTTGTTTATCTTCTCAAAGAACCAGCTTTTAGTTTCATTGATTTTTGCTATTGTTTCCTTCATTTCTTTTTCATTTATTTCTGACCTGATCTTTATAATTTCTTTCCTTCTGCTGGCTTTGGGGTTTTTTTGTTATTCTTTCTCTAATTGCTTTAGGTGCAAGGTTAGGTTGTTTATTCGAGATGTTTCCTGTTTCTTGAGGTAGGCTTGTATTGCTATAAACTTCCCTCTTAGCACTGCTTTTGCTGCGTCCCATAGGTTTTGGGTCGTCGTATCTCCATTGTCATTTGTTTCTAGGTATTTTTTGATTTCCCCTTTGATTTCTTCAGTGATCACTTCGTTATTAAGCAGTGTATTGTGTAGCCCCCATGTGTTTGTATTTTTTACAGATCTTTTCCTGTAATTGATATCTAGTCTCATAGCGTTGTGGTCGGAAAAGATACTTGATACGATTTCAATTTTCTTAAATTTACCAAGGCTTGATTTGTGACCCAAGATATGATCTATCCTGGAGAATGTTCCATGAGCACTTGAGAAAAATGTGTATTCTGTTGTTTTTGGGTGGAATGTCCTATAAATATCCATTAAGTCCATCTTGTTTAATGTATCATTTAAAGCTTGTGTTTCCTTATTTATTTTCATTTTGGATGATCTGTCCATTGGTGAAAGTGGGGTGTTAAAGTCCCCTACTATGATTGTGTTGCTGTCGATTTCCCCTTTTATGGCTGTTAGTATTTGCCTTATGTATTGAGGTGCTCCTATGTTGGGTGCATAAATATTTACAATTGTTATAGCTTCCTCTTGGATCGATCCCTTGATCATTATATAGTGTCCTTCTTTGTCTCTTGTAATAGTCTTTATTTTAAAGTCTATTTTGTCTGATATGAGAATTGCTACTCCAGCTTTCTTTTGATTTCCATTTGCATGGAATATCTTTTTCCATCCCCTCACTTTCAGTCTGTATGTGTCTCTAGGTCTCAAGTGGGTCTCTTGTAGACAGCATATATATGGGTCTTGTTTTTGTATCCATTCAGCCAGCCTGTGTCTTTTGGTGGGAGCATTTAATCCATTTACATTCACGGTAATTATCGATATGTATGTTCCTATTCCCATTTTCTTAAATGTTTTGGGTTTGTTATTGTAGGTGTTTTCCTTCTCTTGTGTTTCTTGCCTAGAGAAGTTCCCTTAGCATTTGTTGTAAAGCTGGTTTGGTGGTGCTGTACTCTCTCAGCTTTTGCTTGTCTGTAAAGGTTTTAATTTCTCCATCACATCTGAATGAGATCCTTGCTGGGTAGAGTAATCTTGGTTGTAGGTTTTTCTCCTTCATCACTTTAAGTATATCCTGCCACTCCCTTCTGGCTTGCAGAGTTTCTGCTGAAAGATCAGATGTTAACCTTATGGGGATTCCCTTGTGTGTTATTTGCTGTTTTTCCCTTGCTGCCTTTAATATGTTTTCCTTATATTTAATTTTTGACAGTTTGATTAATATGTGTCTTGGCGTGTTTCTCCTTGGGTTCATCCTGTATGGGACTCTCTGTGCTTCCAGGACTTGATTAACTATTTCCTTTCCCATATTAGGGAAGTTTTCAACTATAATCTCTTCAAATATTTTCTCAGTCCCTTTCTTTTTCTCTTCTTCTTCTGGGACCCCTATAATTCGAATGTTGGTGCGTTTAATGTTGTCCCAGAGGTCTCTGAGACTGTCCTCAGTTCTTCTCATTCTTTTTTCTTTATCCTGCTCTGCGGTAGTTATTTCCACCATTTTATCTTCCAGGTCACTTATCCTTTCTTCTGCCTCAGTTATTCTGCTATTGATCCCATCTAGAGTATTTTTAATTTCATTTATTGTGTTTTTCATCATTGCTTGGTTCCTCTTTAGTTCTTCTACGTCCTTGTTAAATGTTTCTTGCATTTTGTCTATTCTATTTCCAAGATTTTGGATCATCTTTACTATCATTATTCTGAATTCTTTTTCAGGTAGACTACCTATTTCCTCTTCATTTGTTAAATCTGGCGTGTTTTGACCCTGCTCCTTCATCTGCTGTGTGTTTTTCTGTCGTCTCATTTTGCTTATCTTACTGTGTTTGGGGTCTCCTTTTCACAGGCTGCAGGTTCGTAGTTCCCGTTGTTTTTGGTATCTGTCCCCAGTGGCTAAGGTTGGTTCAGTGGGTTGTGTAGGCTTCCTGGTGGAGGGAACTAGTGCCTGAGTTCTGGTGGATGAGGCTGGATCTTGTCTTTCTGGTGGGCACGTCCACATCTGGTGGTGTATTTTGGGGTGTCTGTGGCCTTATTATGATTTTAGGCAGCCTCTCTGCTAATGGATGGGGCTGTGTTCCTGTCTTGCTAGTTGTTTGGCATAGGGTGTCCAGCACTGTAGCTTGCTGGTCGTTGAGTGAAGCTGGGTCTTGATGTTGAGATGGAGATCTCTGAGAGATTTTCGCCGTTTGGTATTACGTGGAGCTGGGAGGTCTGTTGTGGACCAGTGTCCTGAAGTTGGCTCTCCCACCTCAGAGGCACGGCCCTGATGCCTGGCTGGAGTACCAAGAGCCTTTCGTCCACACGGCTCAGAGTAAAAGGGAGAAAAAATAGAAAGAAAGAAAGAAAGAGGCTATAATATAGTGAAGTAAAATAAAGCTATTATAAAGCAGAGCTATACAGACAAAATCTCACCCAGAAGCATATACATATACACTCACAAAAAAAAGGAAAGGGGGAAAAATTAATATATCCTGCTCCGAAAGTCCACCTTCTGAATTTCGGATGATTCGTTGTCTATTCAGGTATTCAACAGATGCAGGCACATCAAGTTGTTTGTGGAGTTTTAATCCGCTGCTTCTGAGGCTGCTGGGAGAGATTTCCCCTTCTCTTCTCTGTTGGCACAGCTCCTGGGGATCAGCTTTGGATTTGGACCCGCCTCTGCGTGTAGGTCACCTGAGGGCGTCTGTTCCCTGCCCAGACAGGACGGGGTTAAAGGAGCAGCTGCTTCGGGGGCTCTGGCTCACCCAGGCCTCGGGGAGGGAGGGGTACGGAAGAGGCGGGGCGAGCCTGTGGCGGCAGAGGGCGGCGTGACGTTGCAGCAGCCTGAGGTGCGCCGTGTGTTCTCCCGGGGAACTTGTCCCCGGATCACGGGAGCCTGGCGGTCAAGTTGACTCTTTTGAAATGAATATTTGGATCTATAAATTCCAGTGTATTTCTTAAAAATCATTTACATTACTACATATATCATATATAATCCTACCACATTTAGTGTTTTGGACTTATACCGCTTAAATCCATTTAAAAAGGACATGACCTTCATTTTGGCGTAATTTCTGGAATACCTTGAGACCATTTCCATTTAATTTTTTTTGAATACCACCATGGTTGAACTAGTTCTCAATGTCCTTAACTAAATTTATGCTTCCTGGTGGAACTGCTTTTGTTAATGTATAAAACAAATTATTAGAAAAGTCATCAAAATAAAAATTAGTTGGTATCTTGAAAATTGTCCCCAGAATGTGAAATTACATTAGGAAATAATCCTTACTTTGCCAACTGGGTAGATTAATTGCATAGGAATATATATACTTAAGCTTACTGGAAAACTGAGCAGTTCGAAATTATTTAATAACCAACATTTAAATAATTTCAACGATTGATACTAGCCAATAATACTAATTAAAAAAATGTGACCCTTGCTATGTAGATATTTTTCTGTATGTGAAGAAAGGACATAATTGGTATTGATTAACACTTCATATGGATTGACTATAATTACACTATCTATCTCAAAATAATCCCCTTGGTTGATACTAATTTAAACAGTTAACAACCAATTTTACATGTAATATTTAAATAAAGCAGTACAGCACTATGATGACTGTTGATGGAATATAGTCTTCCTGGTAAGTTCTCATTTATACTTAACACTGTCTCTTTAAATGATATATTGCTCTTTCTTGCTATTGCTATCAGTAGCTTTCATGTTGTGTGGGAGGGGAGAGGACATTTAATTTTCCTTTATAAACAATCTTCAATAAAAGAGGGGCTAGGTAGACTATTTAGAATTTTCATGCTTTCAAGCACTGCTTCTCAAGTGTTAATATGTATAAAAATCACATGGGGAACTTATTAAAATGAAATTCTCATTCAGCAATTTTGGGATTGGGTCTGTGATTCTGCATTTTTAGTAAGTTCCCAGTTACTGTGGATGCTGCTGTGGGTAAGCAATTTTTTAAAGAATAAGAACGTACTCTACCTTCTCTTTTGGGGTTTACTAGTATACATATGTGTATATTAGACTATGGCTAGTAAGTATACATACTCATACTGAAACTCTATATTCTCCCCAAAGATAGTATCAAGATACTATTTATGGTTCTTATTTTCTGTTGTAGAATCCTTTCTTTGTTTTTTTTAATTCCATTGGCTAGTGAAAATTCTTCCCTTTGAATCCTAAACCCCATTTAGATGTTTTTCATTTTTGTTTCCCCTTCGATTTGGACACAGGCTATATCTGGATTTGGATCTAGGATAAAGACTCAGTGGCAATTGTCAATCACACTGGATATTGTATTTTACATTTAGGAAACAAGAATGTGTTTGGAATCTGAGAATAACATAATTAGATTTCTCTGTTCTTTAACAAGTTGTCTGTCCATCTCTATCCCAAGACTTCCATGGCAACTATAAACTCTGTGTGTAGTAATTTCAGCTGGGAATTGATGTTGATTTAAGAATCTAAAGCCTTAGGCTATGATTATAAAATTTAGATGCTCATCTGAAGATCGAATTTGAAGATTGAGGCTTGCCAACTCTAATCCTGGCAATGCTTATTTCCTAATGCTGGCATGCCCAACTGCTAGTAGGGCATGCTTGGAAAATATCTGAAATCTAACACTGCCATTTAGACCAAGTTTTGTTTACTATAAACCAGAATCTGAATACACGCAATGAAACCACATGGCAATACTCAGTTACAAGGAGTTTACACAGAGGATCCAGAAATATTTTTTATTATAATATTATATTATAATTATAATTATAATATAATATTATAATAATTTTTTTATTTTATATAATAAAATAAGAACATAAATTAAATGAAATCTGATACAGACCACAGAAATCCATATATTCACATACTAGTTTGCAACTAGTATTGAATTTGGGAAGTACTATTCACAAAGTAAAATTTTTGGTTCTTGAGTAAGAACTTGTCAAAAAGAATTTTGTGGCACCGCCTTCTTCAAATATAGTCTCAAGATCTAGGCTTATTCAAGTTGGAAAAACTCTCCGACTCTCCAGAGACTTATATCAGGTTGGCCAAAAAGTTCATTCGGGTTTTTGCATAGGATATTAGGAAAAACTCGAATGAACTTTATGGCCAATCCAATATATTGCCTAAACTTTCTTAGTTCTTGAAATAGTTAGACTTTGTCTTCAGTGAGATTACACCATTATGCTCCTTTCAGACTCCATAGTAAAGACAAGTAACTTTGCCTATACCATTCCTGTAACAATTTAACTTTTTTCTGATCGACTTACTCACACTAAGGTGAAGGCACAGGGGTACAGACCAGGCCTTAACAGAGTTTTAAAAAATGTAAAAAAAAATTTAGTTTGCAGACAAGCCAGAAACGATAGAGGGGTGGAGTTGAATCATGGATGTCATTTGCTGAACCTTGTTGTAGACAATGCATTGAGAGGATCAGTATTTGAATGATCGATGACTAAGTTGAAAATAGTGCTGGATTTAAAAGGTTAGATTGAAATGTAGAGTTATGGGAGAGGTATTGTGCATAGTAGGAATAAATATAGCTGGAAATACAGGGAAAATAAATCAGACAAAGAGAGATTTGTGTTTGGTAAGAGAGAACATTGAGTCATGATTTTGAATGTTATAGAAACCTTTTAGGTTTGTTTTGATGAAGGATAAGCGCCTGATGGGAACACTGCAGTAGGAAATTAATCTGATGGTGGTGTGCAGGATGAGATAGTTTTACTGAAGGCTGGAAACTCTGTTAAAAGACTGGTACAATTATCCAAGTGTGAGAAATTGATCTAGAAAAGTGGTAATAAAAATAAAGAGATAATAATGAGGTTACCAGTATCAAAATAATTGGAGTCTGACCTAATGAGATATCTTAAGTTAAAGAGGGGGAAAAAGAAATTCAGACATATTTCTGAGGGTCTGAATTTGTATAACAAGAAAAATGATGGTACCACTGTTTCTGACAGTGAAATTGGCGAGATGAGCAGTTTGAAAGGAAAGATTGTGATTTTATTTAGACATACTTTTGTTAATGAACTAGGACTTCGAAATGAAAATGCCCAGCTGCCCGTTAATTATAATAAAGCCAATATTCATCAAGCAGAAAGGAAAAGAAAAATTGAAAGAAACTGGAGTAATTAAAACTACAGAAGTACTAATACATGATAGTATCTCTGAGATGGGGGAGGTGTGAGGGAGGCAGAGGTGGTCCATTGTGGTAGGTTTATATCTTACAAAGCTATGTTTTTGACCCCAGGCTTACAATTCCATTTTGAAGGTGCAAATAGCCATATTCTCACCCTTTGGGAATGTTCAATTTCTATTCAAACATAAGTGCTTGCTGTGTGAGAGACTGCATGTCACTGTTTGCTAGTGTGAGGCAAAGTCGCAACAGAGGTTAACAAAAGATTTTTCCGGTAGGTGTATTTTCCTGCTAGATGAAATATAAGTTTCATAAACTGAGCATTATAATCTCGAGAAGGATTTTGCTTCAGGCTCATCTCTTCTCCCATGGGCTGTGGAGGTGTGTGTATGAGCCAATTTGCACCCCTTCACAGCACTTTCATTCATCTAAAATTACCATACAATCCTTATGTGATTTTTATGCACCCAGAGGAATTAAGCTCATCATTACTATTATGACAGTAAAGCTCTCATAAGAAGTTGCTATGTTGGAAGTTTTCCCAAATGATTCATTCGCGTTTTCATCCCTACCTCCAAGTATATAATTACCCATTTCCATTTTTAAGATACTTAACATGTATTGTAACTGGTGTTTTAAAATATTTATTTAAGGGAATTTTAGTAAGACTCACATGGTTTATAGAAAACAAACTATATTTTGGCCAACATATTTTCTGTGTTCCCAAAATGTATACATGAAGGCAGGAGTTTAGAATTACGTTGTTAGCTCAAATGAAGATATGTTAAGAGCTTTTTTTCCCTGACTAACGCAAGCTAAATGTCTGTTGAACACGTCCTCCAATCAGAATGTATCTATCTTTCACATATTTCATCTTAAACATAGCTCATTGAAGTACCTATATTTAATCCTCCAGAACAGTTCAAAACACAGGAACTTCAATGCATTTGGGAGTTATTTGTACACAAATTAGACATCCTTTTTTGATTATTTAAATTGCTTTGTTTTTAAAGAAATAAAAATTAAAATTTCAGAGGTCTTTTATTAAAATCTCATTCAAACTTTTATAAGATAAAAACGCTAAGTAAAACAGATAATAAACTGTTTTCATTTGATAGCTGATTACCTCAATTATCCTTGTCAGCTGGGAATGAATTATTCCTGTAGCTGTGCTTAGAAATAGTGGTGAACAAGGGAGGGCTGTGCCCTATGTTTCCCCACCCAGAGGAAGGGGTAACATAAAAATATAGTAGACCATAAAGCATATGTACATGAAATGAATTATATGTATATGTATATGTGTGTGTGTGTGTGTGTGTGTGTGTGTGTACACTAATGCATACTGAAGAATAAGTTAATGCTTTTTCTTCCCGGAAACACTGGAACAGTAACATTTTTCTTCTATAAATTAAAACAAAGAAAAACTACAAGCTCCATTTTATGGAACTAATCACTATTAGCTTGTGACCTTATACCTCATCCTCACTGTACCCAATTGCTATCTATGAGAAGTGCTATCTTTGGAAAAGAAACAGTTTCTGAGGAGATAGTATGTTCATAAGAAGTCCTATTATTAATAGCATAATTATCTATATATACTATTACCCTATACATTATATCACTTGCTCAATAAACGGGCAAAAAGGAAATTATTCCAATTTTATTGTTCAAGGCCAGAACAGAAACCTATGCTTTTGTAAACAAGCATATCACTAGAGGGAAGGTGATTAAACAGTGATGTGTCCTGACCCCTGCAAATGAGGAACCCAAGTATAGTTGAGTCTAAGCAGAAAGAATCTTTCCCTACTGCCTGGCACCTCTATAGATATGATAGAGCAGAAATGTTCAGAGCAGGAAAACACTGCTCACCATGGAGAGAGTTCAGACACACCCATCTAGCTCAGAGAAACAATGTGGAAGTATGGTCTGGTCTTCGTTGGAGTGAAAATGAAAAGACCAAGAATTCAGTGGTAAGGTGTCCAGAGTTTAGCTAAGCTACTCTGTGGTATTGCTGCGTTGGCAGCATCCATTCTGTTTAGCCAAGCAGGCTGTGGAGGCCTTAAACTGACACTAGCCCCTGATGCAAATGCATGCTCTAGACAGCAGCCTACAGAGTCACAAGTAAGTGTAGGTTCCTGGTATGACTTCCCCAAGGGCCCTTGTGATAAAGTCTCCCCTGCCTCCCAGGGCCTTTAACCTTGTGTACTGCTTAGATAAGACCCACCGGGTCTATGATCAATCTGGCCTTAGCCTGGGAACCCAAATGCATTTCACTCACAGCTCCTGGTAAAGGCGTGTGCCCCAGTTCCTACCTTTTACTCTGCCTGCACCCTGCCTTGACTTCCCCTTGCTGTACATCTCCTCCAAGACCTGTGAGTAATAAACGTTTCTATTTCAGTTCCCTTGTGGTCTTTTGTTGAACCTAGCTCACTATCTCGTAGATATCCTGGGATGGGGGGTTTACTTAACAAATGTTAATTTAACAAAGTCACAAAACAAGGAGATATCCTATAGCAAATTTTGCTGTATTGCCTTACTAAGGATATTGCCTTAGTAAGAAAAAAAAAAAGTTTACCCTTTACAGCCTTTATTGTTCATTGCACGTAAATATAAACACCAGTAGCTATATCGTTCTCATTATTGAATATAGGTTCTGTTATTTCAAGAGATCTCTTTGTTTCCTTCACACAGTCTTGAGTTAAATAAGTCTGGGATATAATATTGTATTTAGATTGCTGGAATGAATGGATAAATATTTATCACATTTAAGAATGTATTCATTTTTGGCTTCATACTATTGGTATATAAATAAAAAAGAGTATGGAGAAAAGCACACCAAAATAACAGCGATTATTCTTGTTGAGTGAGGTTAAAATAATTTATTATTTTCTTTGTATGCTTTTGCATAGTTTTCAACTGTTTAATTACTAATAGAGGTAAGGTAGCTAAGAACTAAGCTCTGGCTTAAACTGCCAAAATTTGATTTCCAACTCTGCCATTTAGTAACTGTGTGTTGAAGCTAATCTCTTTATATTAAGATTCCTCATTGAAATGGATGGGTTATTGTGAAGCTAAGATTTAAATATACATAGACATTAAAAGTTCAGTAGTATTACTATTAGTTCATTATTAATTAATTAACTTATTTTGTAATGAAGGAGAAAAGAGAGATTTCTGATTTGTTTAAGTGTTAGAAATCCTGAGAACTAAGAGATAAATTGCACTAGTGGGTCTTTTTAAGCTTAAGGTATACAACACGTTAATTTGATGCACTTAACATATTGCAAAATGATTACCACCGTAGCATTAACTAACACCTTCATCACATCATATAAGATCAACTCTCTTAGCAAATTTAAAGTGTATAATACAGTATTATAGTCACCATACTGAACCTTAGGTCCCCAGAACTTACTCATCTTATAACTGGAAGTTTGTACTCTTTGACCAGTGTATATTGATTTACCCTGCCCTCTATCCCCTGGTAACCACCATGCTACTCCCTGTTCTGTGAGTTTGGCTTTAGTATTTTTTAACTGGACTTATTTCATCAACTGATTTCAAGATTTATTATAAAGCTGCAATAATCAAATCAGTGTAGCACTGGCTCAAAGACAGAAAAATAAATGAATGGAGTAGAAAATCCAGAATTAGTCTCACACATATTTGGAAAACTGTTTTGACAAAGCTTAAAAGGCTTTTGGAGTTAACATCCTGGAGTTGACTTTAAGATGCAGCCTACTTAGCTCATAAATAGGAATGGAAGCCTACTTTTACTAAATTGTTTTATTTTAATCAAATACATACATATTAGTGCTACTTTCTGACAATGAATACCTGTGATAGAGTATTATAGGCAATCTATAATATTTATAAATAGAAAACTACAAATCATGCACTTTTAAATTCAGATGACTAGGTAAAAAAAAAAAAGAAAAGAAAACCTACATAGAAAAAAAACAATGTTAGGAAATAAAAGTATAGTGAAATGGAAAGAGGATTACTTTACTAGCAATGTGACCATGAAGTTATTTAATCTTGCTGTAAAGTTTGGATATAAAAGACTAACCACACAGAGGTGATATCAGAATAAACAGTATCAATAAACAGGTCTTTATCTGCTTGACGGGTTAGAAGATATAGTTTAGCAATACCAGGGCAGCTGGAAAATTAAGCATGGGAAAATACCAAAAAGATGGAGAGGCTCAAAATGTTCAGAAAAGCTGTCTTCAAATCTTTGACTGACACACAGAATTGTGTAAGTGTTGGGAAGGCTCTAAGAAACCAAGTGGAAGACAGGGATGGAATGTTTAAAAACACTGAGCAGAAATTGCAGCTGCTGCCCATCTCATGGGAAACACAGTATCAGTATTAAGTTTGAGTCCTGCCAAAGTGGAGGTACATGGAAATACCTTGGGCTTTCCATTGAAAAACCAGAAGAGACTTACATCAGGCATAAAAAGTACAGCCCTGAATTAAGGGATTCACTCAAGAACAAGGGAAAATCTAAAACAGGTTGACTTTAATAAAGCACAAAACCAAGTTCCCATTTTTACAAGGCAATAAGCCAGCAATTTGAGTGCTAAACAAAAAATAATACTCCTCAGAGGAAGAAAACAGAAGCCAGAGTGTCTACAATGTATTATCCATAATTACAGTATATCCTTGTATACTTGAAGAAACAGGAAAAGCTACCTCATGATATTGGAATTAGCATAAGTGGAATTTAAAGCAACTATCAAAGAATTAAAGCAGGAGTTCTCAACTGGGGTGTTTTTTGACCCCCAAAGTGGGCATTTAGCAATGTATGGTGGTATTTTATTGTTACGACTGGTGGGTGTGTTGTTGGCTGGCGTGAGTAGAGGCCAAGGATCCTGCTAAACGTCCTATGATGCACAGAACAGCATCCCCAAACAAATTATGTGGTTCAAAATGGTAATGCTGCTTAGAAAATCTGACTTAGAGAAAAATAATGACACAGTGAAAAAACGTCTGGGAATTCTCAGTAGAAAAGATATGAACTATAAAAAAGTTTAAAAAATAGCCGATATCTCTGTTATTAAGGAAATGAAATTTAAAACCACAACAAGATACCTTTTTTTTTTTTTTTTTTTTGGCTGTGCCGTGCAGTATGTGGGATCCTAGTTCCCTGACCAGGGATGGACCCATGGCCCCTGCATTGGGAGCACAGAGCCTTAACCACTGGACCGCCAGGGAAGTTCCAACAAGGGACCATTTTAAACTGACTATAATGGCTATAATTTTTAAAAGGCCAAAAAGTGTAAGTGTTGAGGATGAGGAAGAACTGTAACTCTCATGTATTGGGGGATTAGACTGCATAATAGTGTAGTCATTCTGGAAAACAGTTTGTTTCTTCAAAAGTAAAGCCTAAACTCACCATATGACACAGAAATATGATTCCTATGAATCTACACACAGTGAAATGTACATATAGACACACACACACACACACACACACACAAAGATTTTTACACTTAGTTCCATAGCAACATTATTCATAAGAAGCAAAAATTTGGAACAGCCCAAGTGTCCATCACCGGTGAATGAAAAAAATATAAAAAATAAACAAAATATTATATGTTGTAATATGGGTAAACTTCATAAAATTGTCTTTAGTGAATGAAACCAGATGCAAAGGACTGCATACGGTATGATACCATTTATAACAGCGGTCCCCAACCTTTTTGGCACCAGGGGCCGGTTTTGTGGAAGGCAGTTTTTCCTTGGATTGGGGGTTGGGGGATGGTTTCAGGATGATTCAAGAGCATTACATTTATTGTGCACTTTATTTCTATTATTGTTACATTTAATACATAATGAAATAATACAACTCACCATAATGCAGAATCAGTGGGAGCCCTGTGCTTGTTTTCACTTGGAACTCACTGATAGGGTTTTGATATGAGTCTGCAAACAGTTGATTTATTATGGTCTCTGTGCGGTCAGACCTCTCTGCTAATGATAATCTGTATTTGCAGCCACTCCCCAGTGCTAGCCTCATCTCTTCAGCTCTACCTCAGATCATCAGGCATTAGATTCTCATAAGGAGCGCGCAACCTAGATCCCTCACATGTGCAGTTCACAGTAGGGTTCACGCTCCTATGAGAATCCAAAGCCGCTGCTGATCTGAGGGGAGTCTTAGCTCAGGCGGTAATGCGAGCAATGGGGAGCTGCTGAAAATACAGATGAAGCTTCGCTCACTTGCCCGCCACTCACCTCCTGCTGTGCGGCCTGGTTCCTAACAGGCCACAGACCGGTACCGGTCCACAGCCCGGGGGTTGGGGACCCCTGATTTATAAGATATGTATTTAAAAGAGAAATCTTTAAAGACAGAAAGCAGATGTGTTGCTGCCTGGGTTTGGAGGTAGGAATGGGGATCAACTGCAAAAAGGAATCATTCTGAAATGATGGAAATTTTCTAAAACTAGCTTCCCAATTTTATAAATTTGTTTTAAAGCATTGAATTATATACTTACAACTGGTAAATTTTATGCTATATGATTATACTTTAATACAACTGTTTTAAAAAAATAACAAATGAAATTACAAGTAGAAAATTACAATATCTGAAATGAAAAATTCACCAGATGAGTTTAACAGCAGGTTGGACATGGCAGAAAAAAAAAGAGTCAGGTAAATTGCCGTCAGATCAATAGAAGTAATCTAATCTGAAGAATAAAGAAAAAATTCTTCAAAGCCTTAGGGGACTTATGGAACTGCATCAAGCAGTCTGACATGTGTAAATGAAATCCTCGTTGGAGAGAGACTGGGCTAAAGTATATATTTGAATATATAATAGCTGAAAATCCTCTAATCTTGTGAAATAAATACACTTAAAGATTGAAGAAGCTCAGACAACCCCAAATAGAATAAATACAAACAAAACCACATCTAGGCACATCATGGTCAGACTGCTGAAAACTAAAGTTATGGAGGAAACTTGAAAGTAGCAGAGGAAAAGAAAAGACATAAGGTAAACAGCAATATGTAAGACTACTCATTTGATCAATGGACAAAAAAGGAATGACATCTCTACAGTACTAAAGAAAAAATCGACACAGAATTCTATGGTGAAAATTTCTTCTAAAATGAAGACAAAGAAATTTTCAACTAAATGCTATATAAAGAAATTCATTACCACCAAACCTATCCTAAAAGAAATGCTAAAGAAAGTTATTCAGGATGAAGAGAATGATATCAGATGGAAACTTGGATCTAAACAAAGGAGGGAAGAACCCTATAAATGGTATATTTGGGGTTAAATATAAAATATTACTTTTCTTAATTTTATGTAAAGATAAACCACTTAAGGCAAAACTAATACCTATGTTTTGTGGAGTTAATAACATGTAGTTGCAAATAAATGAAAAAGTAGCAAAAAAGTCAGGAAGATAGGAATAGCTTTACATTATACATGAGATGGTATTATATTAGTTTAAGCTAGACAGTGGTAAGTTAAGGATGCATGTTATTATAATGACTAGAATAAGCACTATAAAAGTAATATAAAATAAACACCTAAAAACAAAATAGAGGAGATAAAAAATGACAAAAACTACTTGGTTAAGTAAAAGAGAGATAGGAAAAGAGATACAAATAAAAAAAGGATCTAACAAAAAACAAACAGCAGTATGGTATAGATTAAACCCAACCATGACAATAATTATATAAATAGTAAATGGACTAAACACTTTGATTTTAAGGCAGCGATTGTCAGACTGGGATAAAAAGGAAGATTTAGCTAAATAGTCTTTATAAGAGAAAAATATTAATTAAACATAAAGATAGAGACAGCTTGAAGGCAAAACATTACTCATCAAAAAGCTAGTATGGCTCTATTAATGTCAGACAGACTTTGTTTGTATTTTCAGGAGTATTTTCAGAAGAAGAGAAATTTCATAATAATAATGAAATAAGTTAATCAATTATATATGCTTATTCACCTACTAACAATTTCAAAATTTTTAAAGCAAAAATTGATAGTTGTTTTAGCACTCCTCTCTCAGTAATTTATAAAATTAGCACACAAAAATCTATAAGGACTTAGAAGATTTAAATAGCAAAGTAAACTACCTTTACCTAATTGACATTTATAGAACAATTACACTCAATAATTATAGAATGCACATTGTTTTCAAGTGCATGTGTTTAATATAACAAACCTAATGAAGTAAAATAAGTTTCTGTAAATTTCAAGTGTCAAAATAGTACAGAATGTATTCTCTGACAAAATCAGAATTGAAATGGAAAACAATAGCAAAAATACATGTAAGAAGTAACTATCTTAAGCATGTAATCACAATTATCATCCCAAGAGTGATTTTTGAGGAAATGACTGGTAAAATTAAAGTTTATATGAATATGCAAATGATTTAAAATAGCCAAACCAACTTTAAAAAGGCATAAAAGATGGATGATTTCTACTGCTCAAATTTTTCAAGTACTGTAAAGGGACAGAAATTAATAAGGATATATAAATAGATTAATAGAACTGAACAGGAAGTCCAGATGTCTGTAAGCTCACATAACATGTGGAAATTGATTTTTTAACAAAAGTAATAAAGCAATTCAAAGAGAAAGCAAAGTCTTTTCAACTAATGGTGTAGGAACAAATGAATATTAAAATCAAGAAAAATGAATCTTCTTCCATATTTTGAAACATATAAAAATTATTCAAAGGTGTATCACAGTCCTAAATATAAAAGATAAAATTTTAAGGATTACAGAAGAAAACATAGGAACGTGTCATCACAGCGCTGGGGTAGACAAAATTTTCCTCAGATACAAAAGCACTAGCAATATGTAAAAATTTAATAAATTAGGTTTCATTAAAATTTGAAAACTTCTCTCATTAATAGACACTATTAAGTAAATGAAAAAGCAAGACAGAGACTGGGAAAAATATTTGTAAAATTTTCTGGCAAAGGACTTGTATTCAGATAATCTAAAGATTATCCTTCAATTTATAGTTGAAAACACGAACTACCCAATTAAAAGACTTGAACAAACACTTTACGAAAGAAAATAAGCATGTGGAAGGAGCTCAACATAGTGCTTCATCAAGGAAATGCAAACTAAAACAATGAGAGATATCACTACACTCTCTCTAGAATGACTAAATTTTTAAAATGATTAATGTTTTGAGAGTGTGGAGCAACTGAGAAATCTCATGCTATACATTGCTGGTGGAAGCATAACATGGAAAAATATTTGATACTCTCTTATACAGTAAATTAAACACGCACCTGCCCTATAACCTTAAACGTTCACTTCTTGGTGTATAATGAAAATAAATGAATGTGTGCATATTCCCCCACCAATATATGTGAAGAAGTGTTTAGCATCTTTATTTGTATTAGCTCCAAACTGGGAGAGTTGAGGAGATGGTGGGGAAACAAGTTATCTATACACAGGAAAATGGGTATACAAATTTTGGTACATTCATACAGTGGTATAAACTAAGCAAGAAAAAATGATTACTAATAAGTGCAAAAACATGGAGTCATCTTGTAGCTATCATAGTATATGAAAATGTCAAGAAAAAAGTAAGATATGCCCTATGATTTCATGCATATAAAGTTCTAGAAGAGGCAAAAATAATCTATGGTGATAGGGATCAAAACAGTTCCTCTGTGGGAAGAGGTTGACTCAAAAGGACGGTGAGAACACTCTGTGGGGTGGAGAAACATTCTGTTTTGAGTGTTGTATACACAGTTGTATAGATTTGTCAAAGTCCATGAAGTGAACAGTTCAGATCTCTGCGTTTTGCTGAGTGTACATTAAAACTGAATTAAAAACTATTTAAGAATTCTGACTTGATGCATTGGATATATTTACTTATCAGTATTTATGGAACAAAAACATAATTTTGTCTGTGTAGCTCAAGTAGTTTAGTCTCTTGAGAACTAATCCACAATGATCATATTTTCAAAAGATTCAGCTGTAACCAGAACCACAAAATATAGATTTGTCATGAGCAATATAGCTGCGATGTTCATGGTGACTACCCAGGACGTCCATTCTCCATAGGAAAGTCTTCCTTGAGCAGCCCAATTCCAAAAAGGAGTTAATTCAGTGGGTACAGAATCAGTTCAAGGATAATTGGTTTTATTATTGAAATGGCTGGTATCATCAAGCTAGGATAGCCTAAGACACCTATCTCCCTTTTGGGCCATGTGAACCTTTACCCAGACTAGATAGGTGTGAAGTCACGTGGTCAGAGTCCAGCCTTTTGAATGCCTTTTCTCTAGAATCCTTTAAAACATTGTCTTTCCGTTAACACAGTTTTTCTCTGAGGAACAGTGAAATCAATGACAATTAAGCTTTATTCAAACTCACCTACTCATCCTGCTCTACTGGGACTTCCACTAGCTATTTTGCCTAAACTTTGATATTTCTATATGTAGTTACTGATTTAGTTACTTACTCAGAAATCTCTGTGTGTGTATTTTAATATTTTAACTCTTGGACAATAAATTTTAGGGGGTTCCTCATTACAAACCTTTTTATGTTTGTGATGAAACAGGACATGTGATATGGTTGATTGAACAAAACATTATATTGCAATGATTTGTCCATAAGCACATCATAGTATTTAAAGGCTATTTTTGTACCACAATAGTGTTCTACAGGCACTCAGAGTTTTATCTCTGAACTTTATCTCTCACCCCCTCTTTGATCCTTACTGTATCCCTCACTCATTCATAAGATTTTCCCCATTTTAATCCTATCTATGATTTTGAAATTTCACATTTGGTTTGGCTAATTTCTGAGTCTCAGCTCATCCTAAACATCTAGATGTAGTGATAGGGTAATATTCAGACAAGGTGAGAACATATACTTTTCATATTACTTGGCAATGAAAATGGCTAAAAGCTTAGTTTTCTTAATTTACCTCATCAAAAGTATCACTAATCAGAATGATCATATAAAACAGTTAAGTAAAATGAATTCTAGTGAAAATAAGTGTTAGAAGAGTTTTTTTCTGAATGTTATGTACTCATTCATCATAGATTTCAATTTTGGGGGGGGAGGATGCATTGATGGATTAACCGAATAATTTATTAAGTATCATGTTTTATAGGTAAAGGTGATCTGATTGTAAAATATTTTCACTCCTTGATTACCAAGGTAGACTCACCAGTGTGTATACTCTTCTTTCTTTACTCTTCCACTTATATACCACCTCAAGCTGTGATTTGAATCAAATGGAATTACTATCTAAGTCATATATTTTTAATATGGGATTGGTATTACAGACAATTTTAGTGATTGTTAATAATTCAACTTCTTTCATTGGTATTAGAAAAATTCATAAATATACCAGGGTCTTGTTGCTAGCATGTAATATTTTCTGGAAGGAATATATTCTGAATTTTCATTTCCTCAAAGTTTCTATTTTCCTTGTATGTTAGATATTATATATTATGTTTGGTTATTTTTAAGATTGACTGAATAATATTTGACTGTTATTTTAATGTGATAAACTTGTCCCTATAGTTAGAAAATAAATGTATCCTTTACAGAGGAAAAAAAGAGAGGTCAATTCTGTGACACAGCAAAGGATTGCTTATATGAGATTTGTTGTGTCTCTGAATTCCTGAAGGAGCATGGCAGCTAACTTGTAACAAATAACAGTGAAGGCAAGAAAGAGGCTGTGGCTTGACATACCGTGGAACAAGCCCCAGTGCCCAGATTCTGGTTAGTGAGGAGATCCAGGCTGGAAGACACTCTCCAGTGAGAGAGGTAATTTCTGGTCATGATCCAGGCAAATGGCAAAAAGTACCGCAAAGAGGAATAAAGCAAAGTAGTGATTTGTCCCAACACATAGGAGGAGAATTATCATAGTTTAGCAGAAGGCTGATTCTCAGAAATCTGGCCATACATTTGTATGAATGTATGTAGGAATTAGAGCAAGGATAGTTTGTGGACCCAGATGGGGGTGGTATCCAGATTCTAAGGACAGATCCAGATCAGAGTCAGGACCTTTTCATTACTCAAAGATTAAGAAACCACCCAGGCTGCTTACACAGAGACTTGAGAAGGACTACTGGGATGTGAATGAGAGGGCCAGAGTAGAGGAAGGATGGAGGGTGTGCTCTGTGGTTCAGCATGCAGTTGCAGAGTTTCCTGTTCAGCACTGAGGTACACTTCCCCAGTCAGCCTAAGGAGAGGCATATTGTAGCTGCTCAGAAAACACAGTTTGAATAAAAGTGGTTGAGCTATTAAAAGGCCATCAGATGGAAGTCTCTAGCAGCACCAGGTTTTCTAGGGTTGGATGGGAGATGAGAGCATAAACAAGGCAGAACTGACTGAAATGTTTAATCAACATAGCATATTTCATTTTTTTTTATTTTATCCAATATTGAATTAGTGTAAATATTACAAATTTTTCCATTTTTACCAATACAAGTAGAAAATGAAGTGAGAAGACACATACTTAAGTAAACATCAACATGTACACATATAAATAATTAAATTCTAATCGATGGGCTTATTTTCTTTATTCCACAATTATGTGGAAGGACATTCTGGCAACCTATATTACATTTTTCCTAGGAATATTCATTTGTTCTCAAATTGTGAAGAAAAGAGTTCTTTTCAGATTTTTGAGCCAGCAGTAAAATAAATTAAAAACTTTGACACCTTCAAAATTGAGACAGACTTTGTGATTAAAAATATATATAATTCTCCATATCTGTGGTTAAATATTATCACCAAAAATTCCCTTAAGTACACAATTTTACTGATTATTTCTAATTTAATGAAATTACTATTTCTAAAACCAAAGGAAAAATAAATTATTTGATTATATAATTATTCAATGGATTATCCTTAACCAAAGGAAAAAATATAGTCATATAAAAATGACCTGAAATTATATAGAATATTTGTGTATTTCCTTCTAAAAATTAATAGCTTCATATGGCTACATTTATATACCCAATAGAGACTCCTCTATGAAGATATTATTTAACTTGTATACTTATGTTTAGACTGCAGTCTCAAATAATTCCATAATAATTTGCCTAATTAAGTCTTTAGAAACAAAGCCCAAACATGATATTAGGAACATAAAGAAGTCTATATATAAATAATAAATTTGTGATTTTAATGTCAGGTCTTATGTTTAAAATGTTTTACTGAACTGATAAAAAGACATGTTTATAAATTAAACCAAAAGTTATATATGCCTCCCACTATACTGCTGTTCTTGTTGAATAAAATATATGTGAATGTAGCATGGTTTGAGTGAAAAATAAATACATAAAATTTCTGCTTTTGACTATGGCAGATCAGGTTGTATCAGACTAACTCTTCTGCTGAGAAAAACTAGAAAAATGAATAAAATATTTAAAAAATCAATTTAAAAACATCAGAAAACCATCAAGTCAGTCAAAATTTTAGAGGTCAATATCATAGAGAGATAAGAAACAAGAAGAAGTGGCCCTGATATTGGAAGTTGCTGTTGCTTTGGAGTTATTTGCTTATTTACAAGTTGTAGCCAGATCTTAAACTTCAGCCGTTTCTGCCCTGATTATATCATGATGATCTGTCCTTAGTCTAAGCAGCAGAAGAAATGCTGAGGAGTTGAGAAAAGCATTTAGCAGTCTCATGGGGACATGGGGAGGGTGGTGAGTGCTGGAACACATTTAGGATTTTAGTTGGGGTCTCTGAAGAAATTTGCCCAAAGAGAATGGCCAGACAGAATGTAGAATTGCTCTCGTGAAGACAGAAACCTAGCCTCAAAAGAGTTAACTCCTGGTAAGATTAAAGCTATCTTCCCATAGTGTAACTTCTTGTTAGGGACAAAAGAAGAAAATAATAACATTTTGTATAGTCACAAATAACCTGGACACATTTTCATACAGAATGCCTGGAATTAAAAAAACAAAAAAACAGGAACACCAGGATACCAAAAAAAAAAAGAAAAGAAAACTTATTGAAAACTAAGTGAAAAACCATACAATAGAAACAGACGTACAGGAAAAATCAAAAAGAAAATAGTGGAGGTATGAGCCATATTTTATATTTCAAATAACTGAAGTTTATATCTATATATCTATCTATATCTGTCTATCTATCTATGGAGATTTTCAGTAGGAAATTAGAATTTAAGAAAATAGTTCAAAAATAACTCTAACATTAGAAAAACCTACTACCTAGAATTAAGAACTTGATAAATTGATTTAATAGTACATTACACATAGCCCAAATAAGGACTTATGATCTGAAAGTTAAATCAGTGAAAATTAGCAAACTGAAGCACAGAGAGATTAAAAAGTTTGGAAAATATAGAAAAAGGAGTAAGACACATTTGGGGCATGGTTAAAAAAAAAATTAATGTTTATATGTTAGAGTAACAAAGGGAGAAGTGAAAGGCACTGCAGCATGAACACTATTTGAAGAAAAACAGTAAAAATGTTTCCAAAGATAATATAAACTACCAAGCAACAAATAGCACTACAGTCTTCATGTTGGTGTTATAATGAATTTGTTGAACTTTTTGGCAATATCTACTAAACATAAACATATGAGTACCCCATAAGTAAGTAATTTCACTTCTAAGTACAGTAACAAGAGAAATGTCTATGTTTGTGCACCAGAAGACATGTTCAAAAATGTTTGTAGCAACATTATTTGAAATGACCCCAAATTGGAAACAACAAAATTGTTTACAAGAATAGAGTAGATGAATAAACTGTGTAATATTCTTACAATGGATATAGAAATGAAAGGGAACAAATGACAGCCACCTGCAACAACATAGTCTGATATCACAATCATTTTGGAGTCAAACATAAAAGGAAACATGCTGTAAAAGTCCATTTGAATAATGCTCAGAAGCAATCTAATCTTCAGAAAAGTGGTTACCTCTAAACAGAAGGGATTCTACTGGGACAGGGCTTGAGGGAAGCTTCTGAAATGTGGATAGTGTCCTGTTTCTTGTTTTGGATTTTGTTTTTGGATGTGTCCACTTCATAAAAATTAATAAACCTGTGAACTCATTGTTAGTTTGTACTTTTTAATGTAACTTACACCTTAATAAGATGATTTTTTAAACAGGAATAAGTATGTTTGCAGAAAGATTATGAAGTATGATGGACTTACCAAAAACAAAAGTTTGAAGGACAATTTAGCACATTTTCACATTTATGGAGGTAGTTATAGAATGTTTTTGCTCAAAAGGGTAGGAAATATATTTACCTCAAGGAAAGCACTTAATGTTAACCAAAAGAACTCCTAAAGTTGATTTTAGCTGGAATTTGTTTCACTTATATTCTTCAATTAAAAAACTAGTAGTTCCAAAGCACTTGCAGAAGTTTGGTTATAGACTGATCAGCCAGAAAAATCTCCCTTTTCCTAATTAATCAGGTAAATGATTTATATTGCAAAGTCCTTGTCACATTTTTCCAACTTATGTGATATGCATTCCTGCCCTGTTGCACAATTTAACTAGGTGCCATTCACTTTATATTCTATGTGAAAGGTGCCTTCAGTAGGTACACAAACATGGTGGTGATGTTAAATCAAAATTATTGGTCTGATTGTATAACATTGTAAGTTGCCACATGGAAAGCAGAGCCTAATGCAGATTTTATGGCAGTTGATTGACTTTGTCCAATAATACTAAAGCAATGAAATCTAATTGTCCGTGTAAATTAGTCACACCATCTTCCACTACAGTGAACATAGACTATGCCTATGTTTAAAAATAAATTATCCAAGTAAAAATAACTTCAACCTTTCCTTAAGTTATTCACTGAAAAAAATGTATAATATATAAAGTTAATTGCGATCACAGAAAATTATTTGCAAATACATGACATGTATCTTAATTTTTACACTCATATGCATATATTTACATCATTATATATTTCTCTCTGCTTATTACAGCATCAGCATGTGGGCAAAGTCCTAGATCTAGATTTCAAGTGTATAATCTAAGTTATGAGTTAGAAGAGACAATCTCTTTAAATAATAGTCATTTTTTTGTGTTGGTACTTCTTGAGCATATGACCATTTTTTTTAAAATTAATTAATTAATTTATTTATTTTTGGCTGTGTTGGGTCTTCGTTTCTGTGCGAGGGCTTTCTCTAGTTGAGGCAAGCGGGGGCCACTCTTCATTGCGGTGCGCGGGCCTCTCACTATCGTGGCCTCTCTTGTTGCGGAGCACAGGCTCCAGACGCGCAGGCTCAGTAGTTGTGGCTCACGGGCCTAGTCGCTCCGCGGCATGTGAGATCTTCCCAGACCAGGGCTCGAACCCGTGTCCCCTGCACTGGCAGGCAGATTCTCAACCACTGTGCCACCAGGGAAGCCCCATATGACCATCTTTATTTGGCCATCTCCTAGGTGAATATCAAAGAGCTATATGATGGTTAATGATCAGAGCCATACCATGCTAGAATGGTCAGCTAACATAAATAATTTATATAATCTGTAATTCTTATTTTCTTCACCTTTCAACATCATCTCCCTTTGCTATTTAGGATAAGCAGAGAAGGTTTGGTCTTAAGTCTTTTGATTTTTGTATTTAGATGTTTTCTTAGCACTGTGAGGTCTTTTCCTACTGTGTCTAGTTTTGCCATTGCCCATTGTACAACTGGCATTCTGTTCCCTAAAGTGAACTTTCTTGAGAGTCTGTAAAAAGATTATCTAAGAAATTAGAGTTCTTCATCAAAAGGTTTCCGCATGAGGACACATTCAATTTCTTAACTGTTCTGATAAGATGTCTTTCTTTTCTCAAGTTCAAACTGCATAATGCTCTTGTAATAATTGCCACCACATTTATAGAAGTGCAAATATTACTCTATTCCTTTAGCAGTACATTTTTCCAAATCTGAGACCTTTGGGATTAAGTCAGTCCCTGGGCTTTTAGGAGGATGATCAATGTTACCCTCCATTCCCAAGTCCCGTGTCTAGGGAAGAGAGAGTACCCTACGGTACTCTATGTCTCTTGGCCTGTGTCAGGCTTCTAAGTCAGGTCTCTTTCACAAGACTCCTGTTTAATGTCTCACAGTAAGCCATTTGCAGTTCAGAAACTAGTGTATAGCAGCTGTGTCCGCCACAGTGTCTCACTTGTTGTGCTCCCTGGCATGGTGTATAATAGAAAGACTCAAAAAAATAAAAGATTCTTTGAGAAACTGAGTTTTGACTAAAATCAGGTTTTTAAAACATTCTTGGGAAAGTCAAGGGTCATAACTAAAAGGTAACAAGCCCTGATTCTTAGTTCAGCATATCCACACAAGGAAGCAATAAAGTGGAAAGAAATAAACTTTATTCTGACTGTAATATGTTTTTCTAAGTGTAAGCAAGTCAAAGAAATATTTCCTTCCTCAAATGGGTTTCAATAACTCTGTCATTGTCCTATTAGCAATGTCCAATGTCCAACAGGGGTAAGGGGTATGTGTGTGTGTGGGGCGGGGGGATGTGTGTGTGTGTGTTTCAAAAGATGCAATAATTAAATAGGTAGTTCTGTAGCCCAGACTAGCAGGAGTCTTGACCGACAACAGAGATGGAGAGATGGAATGCTTCTGGTGTGACTTTAGCAATTTGCCTGGCAGTGCTGGGCCAGCCCAGAGTGGTAGGGAATCAGCAGCAACTATTTTCTTGTCATTCGGGTAAGATTTCTTGAAGGAAAAATAAGGTTTTACAGAGCTATCCATCCTCCAATATGTGTCAGAGACCATCCTATATATAATAGATGCTGAATAATATTTATGGAATGAATAATAAATGAGAACATACTTTTGTTCCATGCCTAGTGTTTTCTGTTTTCAAAAGAAGCAATATCCAACATTTAAAAGAGAAATTTCTCTTACCAAAACATTTCTTCAAACTGTATCAAAATAATGAAAATTTAAAAAACCACATCTGTATAAGTGGTAACAGAACACAAAGTGATAGTTTAGAATGCAATGAAATTATTGTATAAGATTACTATTCAAATCATAAAGTTGTACAGGATTAAGTTACAAATTGAATTGGAGAGAAGAAAATGTCAGCCCAGAAAGAAAATATCATGGGCATTTTAAACTAACATTCAGAAACGTGATGCTCTGTCTGTTCTATGAGATAAATTTACTGACCCTTGTTTCATTCAACAAATATTTCTTTTAGTTATACAACTGGCGTTTTTTTTGTTTTGTTTTCTGTGTTTGGGTGGATTGATGATTTGTTTGCAAGTAACCTCTGCATCCATCATGATCACAGAGATTGCTTCATTATTCAGAAAATTTTCAGGCATTTTCTGAAACATTTTACATTTTAAGAAGAGAAAATCATATGGCTTAAAAACACATTCTATTTATATGGTGTTTATATGACATATATGTTATTTATATTTATATGATATATATATGTATGACATATATATGTAATAAAAGTCATTTGCAAGTTAAGTGATCAAAACATTCTCATTCTTTATATCTCTACCTCTCAAAAACATTTCACAAAGACTTCTTCAGACATGAATTTAAGTTAACACTTTTCTTTCTTTAATTCACTATCAATAGTTAGCTTCGAACTTCTAAGGAAAAAGGAGGATTCTGTAGCCTGCAAGTTCCCAATTATATGCATTAATGGAATGGATAAGAGAGCATCTTCTGAGACCCTTATTTGCTAAAAAGAGAATATTATTTAAGTCACCCAAGGCAGTAACATTGAATCAGTATTTCAGAAAAGATTATTAATATAAGAATTAACATGAAATTTTGAACTGATTAATTACCTTTGGGTAAAATTAACTGAAATAAAGGAAACACAGCAGACATTATGTCCCCCAAATTTACCCTTTTAGAGTTTTCCTAAATTCATTTTAATAGTATGAATATGTCTAAATGATAAACTCATTTGCCCAAATCAACGTACTTACTTTCAACTCTTCAGTAGAATTTATAAATTCATTGGAGATTTGTACCTAGACCTGTAACTATTTCACTTTAGTATTTTTTTCCTTTTATGGTAATAAATTATAAAAGAGCAGTTTTCATAGTGCATATAAAGGACAAAAGCCAATTACTGAATATGAGTTGTAACTAAAAGTAGAGTTTATTCAGAATTAAAATGGTTTGTGTTTATATGAAAGCAAAAATGGTAATGATGCATTATGCTCCTACAATTATATTACATCACACTCATACATAGACCCAGTGCCATGAGTTCTAGCCAAAGATGCGAAGGGTATATAATGGAAGGCAACAGCACACTTAAATGTTAGTATAATAAGAAATGGGAGTAAAATGAGTTGCATTTTAGATAACATTAGATATAAAATATGATCTTAAACTAATTGAAATCTGTATTTGTACCAAACACATGATTGGTGAGGAGAGATTGGATGTATGTTAGAGTTACTTGAAAAAGAAAAAAAATTCTCTTGTACCCACAGATTTCAGCCATTCCCTTTTTTTCCTTTTATCAAAATTCAGTTACTAGTGAGAAACACTCACTTCAGGATTCAGCTGATTCATATTGTCCCCACACTTTGGTCCAGACAGAAATAGATCATTTTGAGTACTTCCTAGAAAAGCAGACTGATGGAAAATAAACTGTCCCTGAGAAATCATTAGGACAGAAATTTAGCACAGATAGATTTAAATACCTCACCAAGAAGCTGTAATACTTAAAGAGCTCTAAATTCTTCAAGGGTCTAAAGGATAATTTTCAGTTTCAGGGCACTTCAAAGCTAACACATGTTTTTGACATTTTTTGGTGCCCCAAATGGGATCTGGTTCAGATCTGCATCTAGGACAAGATTATCCAATGCAGTGAGCTCAACTTTTGACTCCAGTTGAGACTCCAGCTGACTCCTTGTCCAAACTTGAGAAATGGAGACTTTGGGGAGACTGAAAGGAGATAGATGACACGCAGCAGAACAGCTTCTTATCTTCCTTCCTGACAGTGATTTTGATACATTGGAATCACTGGAGCCATAGAAAACACTTGTAGCTAGGGACATATAACTCTGGGAGACATCAGCTATTTATATTAGATTCTACCTATACTTATTCTACCTATACCTTAGAGTTACTGTATTCTCCATGCAGAGCTCTACAAAAGATTTGGTTCTGGGTTAATGTTACTAATAACTAATAACCATTTACCACTTCCTGTGAACTAGGCGCTGCTCTAAGTCGTATGTCATTGATTATTTAATTATCACAAAAATAGAATGTAGTCTAATTTTTCCCACTTTTCAGATCTGAAAGTTAGGCGAAGAGAACATAGGTAACCAGAGAGACTGATTAACTAGCCCAACGTGGATCCATGCTACACTTATCTTCTAACAAGTAGAAGACTGTTGATTTGAGCCCAAATGATCAAGCACCAAAGTCCATGTCATCAACCACAGTACTGCTTCTCAAATTTGACTACTGTTGTACATTGTAACTCTGGAGAAAGAGTTGGTTTTGAAACATAAAAAGTTTGATTTGAGCCTATTTGACACTGGACTCTTCTGAGACACCTCATTTTGAAGAATACTGTCTTTAGACTCTCACATGTTATATGCTTTTACATATAACATGTATTTTTCTAGTCTAGTCAAATATTTTGACTATTTGTCTGGATTGTTACTACTTTTTCCTTTACTGGTTGTTTTCTAGAGAGACTGGGTAAATCTGTCATCATGTTTTAAGAGGTGTAGGGGTGCTGATATAAACTTTATTTTAGCATAATTTGAGCTTTTATATACTCTGCTGTTATATACCTCGAGTAGCATATTTTATTGAGGACTGAGATATATATCATTCATACAGCTTTTACAAATTCTATTGTACTATCTCATTTAAATCTTACAGTGATTCTGTAAGTTTGATCAATATTGTACAGATTAAAAAAATGTATACCAGAAAATTAAGATAGTTTACCCAAGTTCACAGACAGTCACTAACAAGAGCATAGTCAATATATAAACAAAGACCTGTAGGAAATGATGGAGTAAACTAAGCAGAAATTTGAAGGATGAGCTTTCAAAACAGAAGGATCAGGAAAGCAAAGATGAGAGCATGTTGGGCCTGATCTAGGAACAGAAGAAGTCTAAAGTGACAGTTTTGTAGTAAGCAAAGAAAAAAGTAAGGAATAATGAATGAAAAGTAAGTAAGGTTTTCAGTAGTAGAAAACCTTATCTTGTAGCCCATTGGAAGAAAACACGGTTTTACGTTTGAGCAACATGGGATGCCATTGACAATTTGGAGTAGAAGAGTGTCATGACCTTCCCTGAGTTGTAAAAGGATCAGTCTGGCTGTTTTTTTAACACATTGCTGATATATCAAGTGTGGAGAGTTAAAAAATCAGAGGAGTCAGATGAATCCAAGGTTTTATGCTTCAGTAATGATAAAATGGATTTTCCATTTACTGAGTTTAGGAAACCTCAGGAGGATATTTGGGGGAAGAACAGAAGTTTTGTTCTGAGTATAAATTTGGGATGTTTATCATTCATCAAAATTAAGGTAAAAAGTTAGATATAAAAGTTGGGAGTACAAGATAGATATGCAGGATGAAAAGTTTCAATTTCTGAGTCATAGGCATTTAGATGGTATTTAAAACTCTGAGACTGAATGAGACCTTCAAGGTGATCAGTGTAGACAGATAGGAAAGATACAAAGACTGAGCAGCAGGACATTTAAATGATTAGAAATCAGGGACATGCAGATAAACCAACAAAATCAGAATAAACCAGAAGAAAGAGTCAGTGATCTAGGATGAAAATCAGGAGAGAATGATGATCTGGAGCCCAGGGAGCAAATATTCAAGGAGAATGGTCTGAGAAACCATGGCACGTGTCACTACTAGGTCAACTAAGATGAGAAATGAGAATTGACCATTGGTTTTTAGCAACAGGGAACCACTTAATAACATGGGGACATTTTGGAGAAGTGGAGACAATTCCTGATTAGTGTGGATTCTTGAGAGAGAAGAAGAAGAGATAAAGATCAGTATAGACCTTTGAATCTTTTTTTCTTTTTAATTTTATTTATTTATTTATGGCTGTGTTGGGTCTTCGTTTCTGTGCGAGGGCTTTCTCTAGTTGCGACAAGTGGGGGGCCACTCTTCATCGCGGTGCGCCGGCCTCTCTTTTGTTGCGAGCACAGGCTCCAGACGCGCAAGCTCAGTAATTGTGGCTCATGGGCCCGGTTGCTCCGCGGCATGTGGGATCTTCCCAGACCAGGGCTCGAACCCATGTGCCCTGCATTGGCAGGCAGATTCTCAACCACTGCACCACCAGGGAAGCCCTAGACCTTTGAATCTTAACTGAGATTTTTTCTTGGTTTTCAGACTCCAGTCTATTATTATGACTGGATCTTCTGTTTTATGGGTAAAATTTTGAACTCTGATGTATAGATATTGCATACCAGTATATAAATAAATATTGATAGAGGTTTTCTAAATATTCTAAATATAGAGGCTTTCTAAATATTTTATTTATTTGGATGATAGCAAGTAGAACAATAGTAGTTGTGATATTACAAGTTTATGTCCTAGAAATAACTAGCATTATAAATGAGAAGCTATCTCAAACTTTTTAAATATTGGGAATCAGACCATTCAGAGATAAATTATTGAACCGAGATTTTTATATTATTAAGATTAAAAGGAATGACATTTTCCCTTAGCCTTTTACTTAATTTTCTTTTGTTCAAATACTTGTGCATCAAAAACTTGCATTGCTCATGTTGGTTAGATTATATCTTTTAGTTTTTGAGTTAAATTACCCACATTCACTTATTACACACTAAGCAAAGCAGCAGTTTGTCCTCAGATATCTCAGAGACAGTTTCAAGGAACCTCTGACCTAACTTATATAGGAAATGATATTCACACGTCACAGTCTCCGAAACTATGAAAGTCATCTTTATTTAAGAAAAGTAAAGAATAAATATTTACAATAGGAGCATACTTTTATATGAAAAAATCACTGTGCTTTATTTTACCTGTTTATAGATGAATCATGTGTGGATAAATTGTGGATTACATTTATCTTTTGAAACTTACTACTTAAAGATGTAAGAAAAATCAGTGTGACATTTGAATACACTTTGAAGTTCTTTCAAAATTCAACACTTTACAACATTTATCTTTCTTTTGCATCAACTGCTTTTTAAATTGTATTCATCTAGCAACAGCATTTTTGTTTTAAACCAATTTTCCTTTCCTCTTATTTTATTCCCCCCCCCATTGTATTTTTCTCTGTTTCTTCACAAGGACCAAATATTTTCTGTCAAAGGTAACATAACACCATTCTAATAAATCCTTGCCGTTTGAAAAGAATGATAATGACTTTGATCACTGTATTTGTATAATTAAGGTGCAAGCTTTTGCTTTAAAAAGAGTTCACCTCTTGCATTGAATCTGGGAGGACGTGACGCATGTACCGAGATGAGTACTCTGCTGGAAGGTCCCTGGTCTCCTTTGGTGTCGCATCTATCTACGTCCCCAGACTGCTCATCCAATGTTCCAATGACAATGATTAGTGGAACCCCCCACGGGTTGCAGATGGAATGAGGCACAGCGATAAGGCAAGCTGCCTCTCAGATCGGCAGAGAGAAAGGCCTTCTTCACAGGAAGCCCAAGAGGAAGCCATTTAAACAAGTGTGCAGAAAATATTGGGGTAATTACCAAGCACCAGGAGGGGGTCTCAGCATTGAGAATGGATTCAAAAATTCATTCAGCAGATTAATTGATGTTTTCCCTGCAGCTTGTCTTTGGAAATAATTCCCATGGAAATTCACAACTGAGACTGGGGAACTATATTATAAAAAGATATTTTCATTAGAGCATATATATTTACTAATGTTTGAACCACATTTTTTTCTGCCAGAGAAGCTCTGATGCTTTTGATCACTCAGCCTTGCAGTTTTGCTCTCTAAAATAAGACTCTTGCACCTACAAAAGCCAGAAAACCTTGATGCGTGAGGATGTATTATAAGAAGCTTCTTAAAGTACTCTGATTATTAGAAATAACTAAGCAAGCTTTTTGTGACTATTTTTTCCTAACATAACAGACTTGATTGCCATTCTGATATCCGATTCATCTAGAAGAAAATTTGTTGTGTGTATTTGAGCAGGAAGTGCCCTAAAGGAGGAGGACTGGCCTCCCCAGTCCCACAAGGCTGCTATAGTGGAACATCAGTGATATGACAGATTTGTTTCTGGGGAGAAGCAAATCGACCTTTGCCTCCTTTTTTCCTAACCAGCTGGCAAATAAAGGAACTTGACAGCAAAAATACAGAGATAGCCACTTCTCAAATGTACCAGTTTAGAAAAGATGTCAAAAAGCAAAAATATATGTGTGTGGGCTGTGCCCGTATGTATATGGCACAGTGTTTATGGAACACACAGTTAGTCTTAAAAAGAACACACCTTTCTTTTGGAAATATTGTTCTATCATTTTGAAAAATTGAAAGGAAATTCTGTTAAAATTATGTCACTGTATTATCATTGGCATCTCTGGGAAAACCTGTTTATTATGTCCAGTTTAATTGGAAATTGACTTGGAATAAATTAATCTGAGTATCCTCACCGCAGTTGTCTGCTTATGCACGTAATGATCCTAGGATCACTTGGGAATTTGAGACTGTGGATATCAATCCCTCTGAAAATGGGTGGTTCACCTTTCCCATGAAGAATGCATATGTATGCTGTTCCCTTCACCTTTAATGCACTTCCTCTCTTAGTGCACCTAGCATGCTACACTCATGCAACTAGGGCTGTATTATGACTTCCATGGGCCCCTGCCACTATAGAAAAAAATTTTAAACTTATGGTTCACAATCACATTTGTATAAAGATGAGTATATTGATTTTACATATTAATATATTTTCTTCTATCTAAAAACTTATTGTTTTCTGACTTAAAGGAAATGAATATATTTTCTTGTCCCCAAATGCATTGTGTGTCGTAAGCATTATACCTTTTATGCCTAATAGATTGGTAGGTCCTGCATGCATCAAGTCCAAGGTAAAATATTAACAGTTTTGTGTAAGTTCCTATAGCAGACCTGTTGAAGGCCTCACAACAACTATTTACTTCCTTTCCTGGCTTATAGATCCTGGATTTTGTTTAGGGTTCAGGCAGTAAAGGCACAATGAGCAGACTACCCCACCCCCACCCCCAGGACAAAGGAATAGGCCATGACTGGCCCACTGCCATCATGGAAATTCTCCCTTTTGTCAGTGAGGGGTCAGCCATAAAAAGGTTTGGGCCATCTCTTGATCTTAAGGGGAGACATGGTTGAGCAGACCAATGGAAGGAACCTGACTACTTGATAACATTGTTGAACCACCTGAGATTCTTTTTAAGTTACGTGATAGACATTCTTGGTGTTTTTGACTTGTTTAGTTCAATATTCTGTTATTGGCAGCTTAACCAGTATATTTTCTTTGCACTTCTTGGAGATGTAGGCATGTTTCTTTTTTAACCTGATGTGTACGTTGCACATTCTATCATCATAGTTTCACCTTACTGACTAATTAATGTCTAACATAACAATGTCCCCATTAGATGGTAAACTCTGCCCAGTTCCTTGGATAATCTTGCTCAAAAAATATAGAATTATTTGTTTTATTAGGAAAATGGAGATTATTAAGCTGCATTTTTCTGAATATGCTTTTTCCCCCTTAATTAAAAGTCAAGATGGTAGTATTTTGATACCTTTACGATTCTTAAATTGTTAGCAGGTTCTGGGTTGTAATTTGCCTGAGCCAAAAAAACATTAACTTAGTTAATTTCATATTCATCCACTTCTCATATATTTAGAGCTCTGTTTGTTATACCCTTTTCATGACTGAAGACCAGTAGCCCAGTTACAAAAGATGTAAAGAATTCAGATTGGTAGTGATGTATTCTCTGTGCCATCAGTTTTATCCTTTACTATATACTCAGTACCCAGTACCTGACTAAATGCCTGGCATATACTAGAAATTTGAAAATAATTTTGGTTGATTTAATTTTAAACCTCATATTATCATGTATCCTCAACAATAGTTCTGTTCAATCTTTGTTACCCCAGTTTCAAATGACCAATCTCCATACATTTTGCTTTTTTCCCTAGCCTCAAGCTTTAACCTTTGACAAGGTCTTAATAGAGCAGTACTACTCTGAAATTTTAAAGCAATGTGCCCACATTTCCCTCTTATGCATTTTTGATAGGTTTTGTTCTATTAGTCTCTGTCAAGATTGGCTTGCCTCTGCTAATGCCACTTAGGAGCATCAAGTGGTTTTGAAAAGGGCCTATATTTCTTGCCATTATAGAAAGGGCTAAATGAAGTTAAGAGCTATAGGTTGGCATGTGAGGGGTGACAAATAAGATAAGGGCCTCACATTGCTTTCACTCCATTTTGTCCATTTCCCTAAGGAAAACATGGCATACACCACAGAAACTTAGGGTCACACTGGGCTATACCAATTTATAGGACATATGCCAAAACACTCTGGATTTATGAAACTTTCTAATCCTCAAATGCTATTGGATTTGTACCAGACTGCTTCAACTGAATGCATTCTCCAGGACAGGTTCTTCTTTATTCATGTCTGTACTTCCCATTCAGCCTCCAGAAGTTCCATGTTTCCCAGCTCTTGTTGACTGGGTACTTGAACTTCAATTCTTCCCCCACAATCTCCCTCTCTCTTCCTCTCTGTTCTCCCCTCTGTTGCCAGACATGATTCTTCCTGGTGATAGTCTTTGAGAACTGACCTATCCAAAAAATACAACTCAAATTTAGGTGGCTTGGCCCAGAGAATCCTCTTTTATCTCAGTTACTATCAATATGCTACAGTATCAATTAGATAAACTTGGTTTCCCAGCCTTGGGGAGATTAGCTGCATTAAAAGTTATGGCTTCTGCATAGCACAGGGAGATCAGCTCTGTGCTTTGTGACCACCTAGAGGGGTGGGATAGGGAGGGTGGGAGGGAGACAAAAGAGGGATGAGATATGGGGATATATGTATACGTATAGCTGATTCACTTTGTTATACAAAAGAAACTAATAACAACATTGTAAAGCAATTATACTCCAATAAAGATGTTAAAAAAAAAAAAAAAAAAAAAGGAGCTGGGACCCAGTGGTCATGAAAATGTCTTGTCCACCTTGGATTATCTGTATTTACCTACATTTACATGGGGGAGAATTAATTTCTACCCATTTTGTTTAATTTATTATTACCTTGATGTTTCTGCCATTTTCTGTGAAACCTAATTTTAACTGATATGGTTTCTGAACTTAAAAGGAGACCAACTGGGTCAAAATCTCTTGGTTTTAAGGTTCAGGCGGCTTGCCAGTCTTTTAAATTTCCTAAAATGCTTTCATTGCCTGAAAACTGTGAAAATAGAGGGACATTAAAAAATTAGAATTGCAAAAAATTAATAATTAATAAAAAAATAAAAATTATGGCTTCTATAGGAACAAGTCTGGTAGCAAAGTGAAATAGCTGTTCAAACTAAGTATTAAGGTCAATAAATAGACTCCCTGGAGATTCTGGGAACAAGTTGGGGGGATAGGGTAAATATGGTTATATCCATGTCTGGGTTGGGGTTTTAAATTAAGTGTCTAGCTCAAAGTCTATTTACATAATTAATCACTGAAAAAATTAATTACAGCTAACATTTGTGCACTACTGAATAAGGGAAACCTGCTAATTTACAGTTCTTAAACAGTGTGCTATTTATGACTTTGCTCAATAATCAATTAACTGTTGACTATCCAAAGTGGACAATCATGACTTGCTTC
This sequence comes from Eschrichtius robustus, assembly GCF_028021215.1. Lineage (NCBI taxonomy): Eukaryota > Metazoa > Chordata > Mammalia > Artiodactyla > Eschrichtiidae > Eschrichtius > Eschrichtius robustus. Next base: position 17,218,545 of record NC_090827.1, on the reverse strand, counting down.
GAAACACCAGTGAAATTTTAGCATAATGATGATACCAATGTTCAATGTATCCTTTTGTTTCACTTTTACATTTTAAAAATTATCTTGAAAAATAAGACTTAACGGAGTTCAATAACATTCTGACTCATCCAATTCCCTTTGTTGTTTTTTCCTGTCAGAATATCAATATCTAAGAAAACATTAGCAGAAATGAATATTGGCAGGTACTAATTTGTTTAATGCAGGGAGTAAACACAGGCACATACAATGGAATAAAACAATAAAGAACAAAAGCATAAGTACAGTGAATTAAATTCCTAAAGACTACTATAAATGTTTAAGTACAAGTTACTAGGAATAAAACATTTTTGGAGAAAGAGTCTTTAAGTAAAGATGTAAAAATGTCTCAAAATATTTGGAAGAGATGAAAGAAAAAAAATGCATCTATTAAAAAGTCAGAAAATATCGTAGATTTGACACATGTATATTGGAAATGCAAAAATAATTAAGAAAGTACTGCTAGATTTATTGATTAGTCTATAAAGATGTCAATGATTCAAGATAATACAATATCAATAACAACAAAAAATAGGTCTCAAAGTAGTTCCAAAAATACTTAAGGGGAGGCTGAATTTAAGCTAGCTGTCCACTCGGCAGATCAATCTTTGGGCAAAATGCTTTTAAGGAATGTGGGTTTGGGTCATTGTTTTTTAAGAATTGGTTAGACAAATATGAATTGGACTTTCTGAATATACTAATAGTAAATACCTATAGGATACTTGTATTTCATAACCTTTGCTTCCACATATGTAAGGATTTGGGACATCTGACTGGGGAAAGCAAATTGGGCAGGACAAATGACAGTGGGCTGGCCAGTTTTTCCTATGTTACCTTCAGGGGTTATCTTTCCTGTGCCTGATTCAGTTTTTCAACAATTTGGTTTAAACCTTAAGTTTCCCCAATTATGGCACTTATAACCTCTGTTTTCCTTTTATTCATTTAAATATCCCAAAGATATGAATTCATAAGTGGCCAGTTTGGTTTTCATACACTTCCTTCTTTTTTCTCCTTTTGCAGCATTTTAAATTATAAGTATTTACTTGTGTAGTGCTTCTATTGTCCTTCTTTATCCATTTTCTCTTTGAGAAGCTCTGGCTTTGGAGGCTGTTTCTTTGAAGGCTTTTATATGATTTAATATAATGTAGGGTGCCAGGTATTTTTCAAGAAGGGAACATTAAAAGTTCCAATTATGCTTCAGTTTTTTATGTCCAGATTTAGAATTAGAAGAACTATTCTCTTCACCATTTTCTTAACTTAGAGAATCAATAAATAGTCTAGTCATGAATTTACCAGTGTTCTAATTTGTGTAAATCTCCACATACCAATCTCAGACTAAAAAAAAAAAAAAACAAAAGAAGAAATAAAACATTTTTAGTGTTAAATTCTAAAATCAGCAGGTGATGGGTTAGAGAATACTTGCTTAAAATGTACAGAGACAATGATGGGCAATGCTCTGGTTCAAGAACTAAAATTCTTAGAATTTTGTTGTACTTCCTTATCTCCATCCTGAGAAGAGGTATAAGTTAGGCAATTTCAGTCTGATGCCATTAAATATTGAATTATCTAATTCTTCCTTTCTCACCAAGCAACAGACCTATTGATTATAATTTGATTTCCCATAATCATGGGAATAATTAATTGACTTGAGGATATAGTCATCTGGTCGTATTCATATTTATCATTTAAAGTAGCCAATTGAATTTTGTTCCTTTATAAATACTGTACATCTTTTCCTTTTTGTTCACTTAAGCAGCCATGGAGAGAGAGATGGATATAATCTTGGGAAGCTGCCAGTGGCAGTTTCCAAGCCTGCAAAACTGAAGCACAAAGTTTGGACCAAAATAAATTAGAGCAGTGCCATACTATTAAATATCTTGGAATAGATCCATGTGGTTTTGTGTGAAAATCCTCCATCGTTGTGCATCATAAGCTTTTTCTATTTGCGACCTATATGAGTGGTGGTTGTTTTATTTAACATTAAAATGTCTGGGTCAAAAGTACTTCTTACCACTGCATAAATTTGTGATTTTAGGAAAGCCTACCCTGTTACTATATTAATGGTCCGTAGTACATTCCTTCTGTTTCTCTCCCTGTTCTTCTTAAATACCTCCTGCCATGTTTCAGGCTTTTCGTGGCTCTATGGACTTCCCAGGTATATAGAGCTATCTACCACCCCTTCCAACAGTCATAAGCATATTCAGCTAAGCCTTCCTGATATCTGTGTGTATTGCAACTAATTAGGAAAATCAATTTGTTTGTTGCCAGTTTTAGTTTATTTGTTCGTCAATGTCCAATATCACTTAGTCTGTTTTCAGCATATGATCTCATTTCGCACTTACAATACATCTGATCTGAACTATTTTAATTTCCCACCAAATTTATTGGGGAAACGTTATTATCCCTCTGCATAGAGGGCCATTCCATTCCCGAAGCAGAAGCAGCAATGAGGTAATATTTCCAGGCATTCGATGTATTTTTCTCAAATCCCACCTCAAGAGAGAAAAAATGACATTCATTGACTCCCATTGTTGAATCAATGTGTTAAAGAACAGTACTCATACATAGGCCAACTGCTTGATGCCCTCTCCTCTCTCTCTTTAACTTTCTCTCCACAGCTGCTGCTTCTGCCATTTAAAGGTTAAATGTAATTCACAGAGTGGACTGGTGGACCGCACATTGTAAACCTCACCCTAGGCTGCTTTTCAATCCAGCTTTAACACCAACAAAAATCATGTATTATTTACATCCTCATTTAATTCCTATATCTCTTTCTCAGTTGGTTCAAAACATGAAAGAAAGAAGTGTAAATATTAAGTAGTAATTCTCAAAACAGCCAACATTTCAAAAAAAACATTCTAATTGTATTACATCACTATCACAATCTTTATATTAAAATGTACACTTATAAAAAGTGTAATAAGAAATGTGTACATGATGAAGAATTAACTTTATTAACAGCAAACAACTTATTAAGTCATTGGTCAATTTTCAAGTTCACTGATTAGACTGTTTTTATTTGTTAAAAAAAATAAGTAGGTGATATATAGCCCATAAAACACCCTGCCTCATTTCTGTTGCCAAGTTCTCCAAAGGTGAAAACGGATATATATCTTTTTTTTTTTTTTTTTTTTTCTGGCAAGAATCCATTCCAGTACAAAATAGCTTAGAGATGTAGATTTTCTTGAGGTTTGTGGGTCTAGGCTTATTTCCTTGTAACCTTGGTTTTACCTTAATATACTGACACCTGGGAATTGCCTCAAAGGAGGGGTGGGTGAGTCCTAATTAGAAATGTTAGGTATAGTGGAAAGAACCTAACTTTTGGTTCTTTTCGAGTTATATACTCTCACAATGTAATGCTCCCTGTAATTCATACTAGATTTGATATATTTAAACTTATGTGATTCTCCATTTCATCAATATTAAAATTATTGTAAGGATAATATTAGACTATCTATCTATGTAACTATGTATCTATCTATCTATCATCACCTAACACAATGCATGGGTGCATTGTAGACACACTCAATAAATAATAGACTTTAATTTTTTTCATTATTGCTGTTACTTTGAGTTAATGGCCTGGTTAACAAATAAGTCAAAATCCATGCTTCTGTCCAGAAAAAAGCTCAACAAAAGCCATTAATTCAGCTGGAAATAGCCTTTTGACATTAAATAATAAATTTATGCTATTGATTCCATTTAGAATGAGCCAGAAGTTCCCCTACATCTTAGAGCAAATCACTGGATTGTCTATTATTTATTTTACAGAAATCCTTGAAAAGCTGTGTTTACCTTTTGCAAGGTAAAAGGTGCTTGTCCTTTAAAAATTACAGTGGCAGTACTTATACCTATTGATTGCCAAGAACCTGTGGATTTAAATAAAAGGGATCACATCCTTAACTGGAAGTTAAAATGTGTTCAGTTTCAGCATGTTGTTATAAGCAAAGCATGTTCAAAAAATTGTCAAACAGACCAACAAAGATATGACCAAAACTCAGGAAGATGCAACAGGACAGCCAAGACTAAAAGGGAAAAGGTGGGACAAAAATATAAGCTAGTTCTTTTAGTGAAGAGTTTATGTGAATAAAATTAATAAAGTAATTCCAAATGTGTACATCATCCCAAGGATAATAAAGTAAAACAATATTGAATATAATAACATTTAATTTTACCTAACAAATTATTATTTATTTCTCTTTATATTCATTATACTTATAAATACTTGTTATCCTGGTATTTGTCAAAACTATCTCATGACATCATAATCAAAGTGGCTTCAAAAGTCAGAGGGAAGACTGCTAAAGTTCAGGCAGGTGTATTGTCAGAAATAGGCAGGGCCACCAGCAATATACTGGGGATTGAGAAAATAAAAATCATTCCCCAGAGAAATAAAATTCGTAAGAAGTTGACAGAGAGAAGACTGAAGGTGCATAAAAAATTACCTACTGGATGCCTACAATCAGGACATTTCTCTGGCAGCAGGTCTGAGCCTATATATGGTAGTCAATCTGATTAACTCTCAGGTTGAGAACTGCAAAGACACAGGGTCTGAAAAGCTATTATGAGGACTACTGTTTGAATCACAGCAGTCTCTAAAGACACTTTATCAGTGTTGTGGGTGCTAGGCCAGGCCATTAGTTTGTCCTCAATATTCAAGCAGCCACATGGACAGTCAGATTCTTTCCTCCAGACACATGCACCTACAGGTAATGAATTCAGAATAATTTCCTTCCATTCTCAGCCCTAACCATAAACTGATTCTTTATGCCATTCTAATAGAAAGTGCCTTTTGTTGTAGGTAACGCTCCCATGGATACTTCCCCTGATGCACTTGAGAAGGAAAAAGTGGGAGTAAAAGCTAACATTGCTTACTGTGTTAGTAATTTAAATAACCTGATAAAGCTCATCTTATTTATAACTTATGTATGTAAGTCAAGAAACAGGGTATGGAAAAATGAGAGAGTACCAAAATTCATGAAAATGAAGATAACTTTTATTAAATAATTATCCAGAAAAAAAGAAACAGCATTTCGATATTCATTTTTTTATATTACCAGAAAAATCTTTCAACATCACTCATTATTTGATGACCCTACTGTCACTTCAAATAAAAGCCTATGATCATTGGAATGAATAAATACAAACAGGTTGTTGAAATAGATGGCTCTTCAAAGTTCATGTGTGTCAGCATACCGGAAGTTTTGACCAAGCAAAACAGACTCTCAGAACCCCTTTTTAAGCATCTTAGTTTTTTAAACTGAGTACTTTTTTTTTTTTTTTTTTGGTATCAGCAAGGGAAAAAACAAAGTCTCTATGTAATATCATATGATGTATTCAATTGATCTGTATCTGAAACATCTTGTAAGGATTTAGAAGTGACTTCTATGGAGCTGAGATGTCCCTTACTAAAGGCTTCATTTAGTAAGCCACCTTTCTGTCTCTAGATGCAAACACAAATGTATTTGTTTATTTAAGCTCTAAAATATTTGTGGGCAGTGTCAGCAAAAGTATGCTTCAGTTTGCTATTCTTCGTATACTTTAAAATATATTAAATTATAAAATGTCCAGTGCACTTTTAATAACAGTGATATGAATATTTATTTCCATTTACAAAGATCCACTAACAGTCAAGTCCAGGAAAAGTTACTCGTATAACATGCATATAAGATATAGTTTGCCTAAAATTGCATTATAGTGTTTTTTTTTTTTTTTTGATGCTTTCTTTTAGGTGCAATTTGGGTTAAAACATCTAGTACTACTCTTTGATCTGACCTAATAAATGTCTAAAATATACTGTGTAGGGTACTGTCAAAAAAGGATGAATCAGATTCCTAAATGATCACAGGGAGATTTGATTAAGAGGTTTAAGTTCACTTTTAAGGAGACCTTTAAAAAATAATAAATCTCAGTGACATTAGTTATATCTTTCTTATATTTTACAAAAAATAATATACACATGCTCTTTGTTGTCTACAACATAAAAGTATGTCTCCATCATCAACTAATGGTTTATTGAATTCTCTTAAATTCCACCATAATAGAGTAAGTATTTGAATTGTGTCTAGAAATTAAACCAATCTCTGATCCTTTAATAGTTCCCCTAACTGAGAAGCATGGAACAAGTCCTATAATATTTCAGTGAATGTCTGTCTATTTATAACTTGTAAATGTGTGAGCCAGACTAAAAAAAATGTGTGCAGGAAAATAAAAAGTGTTTGTCATAATCTCAAATCCTGATCTGAAGCAGGTGTCATTTTTCTATTTCTTGTTAGTTCATTCTCCAGGATTTCTTTTGAGGATCCATCATAGAATTCTAAGTGTTGTGTCCACTGGGATTTACACCACTTGTTCAATCTATTTATACCAAGTTAATTAAGTGATAATCCCAAAGTATCAGGGGACATGTGAAATAATAAATGTCTGATTCTCTCACAGACATGTCGAGACCACATGATGAGGAGTCAAAGGATGGAAGGCTGTTTCATTGCCTAATATCACATTCTCTTGTATAGGGAATATTGCTATTAAACATGCTGTTCTCTTATTTCCTGAGGTTTTATGCCTTTCATTGGATAATATTCTTTTGACAATTGATGTGATGCTTTTGAAGGAGAGTCAAGCCAAAGTCTTGCATACATTAAATTTTACAATTTAAGTAACGGATTACTCCTATTTTGCAAACTTGGTCAAATCCATTGCTGAAATAAATCAAAATATAACATAATTTTTATTTATGTTAAATGATTTCCATGAACAAAGAAAAATCTGTAAGATGCCTTTATTTCCAATTCCACATTCATCCTATATGTGTGTACAAACACACATACAACTACCCGCAGAGAAACAGATATTATCCATTTGCTAACTTAATATACCTGATTGCCTGTTTAAATGTTTATTAGTCTCATTCATTTTGTTGAATAAGCAAGAAGGAAGTAAAATTCATTATTCTTGTATTAGCACTAAAGACAGTTGTAAGAGATAAATATCTGAATATACTTACGTCCTAGAAATCCCATGAGTGATTTTCAGCTATAGATATAAAACTATTTCCAACAATTAAAAAAAAAATTAAAAGACTGGCCAATATAGAAAGCTTACTATTACATTGAGAGTCAGGTAGTCTCATGATAAGATAAAGAATTAGGAGAGACTGGCAGGACATATTTAAAGTGATGAAAGGGAAAAACCTACAACCAAGATTACTCTACCCAGCAAGGATCTCATTCAGATTCAACGGAGAAATTAAAACCTTTACAGACAAGCAAAAGCTAAGAGAATTCAGCACCACCAAACCAGCTTTACAACAAATGCCAAAGGAACGTCTCTAGGCAGGAAACACAAGAGAAGGAAAAGACCTACAATAACTAAACAAAAACAATTAAGAAAATGGTAATAGGAACATACATATCAATAGTTAACTTAAATATAAATGGATTAAATGCTCCAACCAAAAGACATAGACTGGCTGAATGGATACAAAAACAAGACCTGTATATATGCTGTCTACAAGAGACCCACTTTAGACCTAGGGACACATACAGACTGAAAGTGAGGGGATGGAAAAAGATATTCCATGCAAATGGAAATCAAAAGAAAGGTGGAGTAGCAATTCTCATATCAGACAAAATAGACTTTAAGATAAAGACTATTACAAAAGACAAAGAAGGACACTACATAATGATCAAGGGATCAATCCAAGAAGAAGATATAACAATTGTAAATATTTCTGCACCCAACATAGGAGCACCTCAGTACATAAGACAAATGATAACAGCCGTAAAAGGGGAAATCGACAGTAACACAATAATAGTAGGGGACTTTAACACCCCACTTTCACCAATGGACAGATCATCTAAAAGGAAAATAAATAAGGAAACACAAGCTTTAAATGATAAACTTTAAACAAAATGGACTTAATTGATATTTATAGGACATTCCATCCATAAATAACAGAATACACATTCTTCTCAAGTGCTCCTGGAACATTCTCCAGGATAGATCATATCGTGGGTCACAAATCAAGTCTTGGTGAATTTAAGAAAATTGGAAAAGTATCATGTATCTTTTCCGAGCACAACGTTATGAGACTAGATATCAATTACAGGAAAAAATCTGTAAAAAATACAAACACATGGAGGCTAAACAATACACTACTTAATAACCAAGAGATCACTGAAGAAATCAAAGAGGAAATTTAAAAATACCTAGAAATAACTGACAATGAAAACACAATGACCCAAAATCTATGGGATGCAGCAAAAGCGTTTCTAAGAGGGAAGTTTATAGCAATACAATCCTACCTCAAGAGACAAGAAACATCTCAAATAAAAAACCTAACGTTACACCTAAAGCAATTAGAGAAAGAAGAACAAAAAAAACCCAAAGTTAGCTGAAGCAAAGAAGTCATAAAGATCAGAGAAGAAATAAATGAAAAAGACATGAAGGAACCAATAGCAAAGATCAATAAAACTAAAAGCTGGTTCTTTGAGAAGATAAACAAAATTGACAAACCATTAGCAAGATTCATCAAGAAAAAAGGAAGACTCAAATAAATAGAATTAGAAATGAAAAAAGAGAATTAACAACTGGCACTGCAGAAATATGAAGGATGATGAGAGATTACTACAGGCAACTATATGCCAATAAAATGGACAACCTGGAAGAAATGGACAAATTCTCAGATAAGCACAACCTTCTGAGACTGAACCAGGAAAAAATAGAAAATATAAACAGACCAATCACAAGCACTGAAATCGAGACTGATTAGAAATCTTCCAACAAACAAAAGCCCAGGACCAGATGGCCTCACAGGCAAATTCTATCAAACATTTAGGGAAGAGATAATGCCTATCCTTCTCAAACTCTTCCAAACTATAGGAGAGGGAGGAAGACTCCCAAACTGATTCTATGAGACCACCATCACCCTGATACCAAAACCAGATAAAGACGTCACAAAGAAAGAAAAGTGCAGGCCAATATCACTGATGAACACAGATGCAAAAATCCTGAGCAAAATACTAACAAACAGAATCCAACAGCACGTTAGAAGGATCATACACAATGATCAAGTGAGGTTTATCCCAGGAATGCAAGGATTCTTCAGTATATGCAAATCAATCAATGTGATAAACCATGTTAACAAATTGAAGGAGAAAAACCATACGATCATCTCAATAGATGCAGAAAAACTTTCGACAAAATTCAACACCCATTTATGATAAAAACCGTCCAGAAAGTAGGCATAGAGGGAACTTACCTCAACATAATAAAGGCCATATATGGCAAACCCACAGCCAGTATCGTTCTCAGTGGTGAAAAACTGAAACCATTTCCTGTAAGATTAGGAACAAGACAAGGTTGTCCACTCTCACCACTGTTATTCAACATAGCTTTCGAAGTTTTAGCCACAGCAATCAGAGAAGAAAAAGAAATAAAAGGAATCCAAATCGGAAAAGAAGAAGTAAAGCTGTCACTGTTTGCAGATGACATGATACTATACATAGAGAATCCTAAAGATGCTACCAGAAAACTACTAGAGCTAATCAATGAATTTGGTAAAGTAGCAGGATACAAAATTAATGCACAGATACACTAATGATGAAAAATCAGAAAGAGAAACTAAGGAAACACTCCCATTTACCATTGCAGCACAAAGAATAAAATACCTAGGAATAAACCTACACCTAAGGAGACAAAAGACCTGTATGCAGAAAACTATAAGACACTGATGAAAGAAATTAAAGATGCTATAAACAAATGGAGAGATATACCATGTTTTTGGATTGGAAGAATCAACATTGTGAAAATGACTATACTACCCAAAGGAATCTACAGAGTCAATGCAATCCCTATCAAACTACCAGTGGCATTTTTCACAGAACTAGAACAAAAAATTTCACAATTTGTATACACAAAAGACCCCGTATAACCAAAGCAGTCTTGAGAAAGAAAAACGGAGCTGGAGGAATCAGGCTCCCTAACTTCAGACTATACTACAAAGCTACAGTAATGAAGACAGTATGGTACTGGCACAAAAACAGAAATATAGATCAATGGAACAGGATAGAAAGCCCAGAGATAAACCCACACACATATGGTCACTTTATCTTTGATAAAGGAGGCAAGAATATACAATGGAGAAAAGACAGCCTCTTCAATAAGTGGTGCTGGGAAAACTGGACAGCTACATGTAAAAAATGAAATTAGAACACTCCCTAACACCATACACAAAAATAAACTCAAAATGGATTAAAGACCTAAATGTAAGGCCAGACACTATTAAACTCTTAGAGGAAAACATAGGCAGAACACTCTATGACATAAATCACAGCAAGATCATTTTTGACCCACCTCCCAGAGAAATGGAAATAAAAACAAAAATAAACAAATGGGACCTAATGCAACTTGAAAGCTTTTGCACAGCAAAGGAATCCATAAACAAGACAAAAAGACGAGCCTCAGAATGGGAGAAAATATTTGCAAATGAAGCAACTGACAAAGGATTAATCTCCAAAATATACAAGCAGCTCATGCAGCTCAATATCAAAAAAACAAACACCCCAATCCAAAAATGGGCAGAAGACCTAAATAGACATTTCTCCAAAGAAGATAGGCAGATTGCCAACAACACATGAAAGAGTGCTCAACATCATTAACCGTTAGAGAAATGCACATCAAAACTACAATGAGATATCATCTCACACTGGTCAGAATGGCCATCATCAAAAAATCTACAAACAATAAATGCTGGAGAGGTTGTGGAGAAAAGGGAACCCTTTTGCACTGTTGGTGGGAATGTAAATTGATACAGCCACTGTGGAGAACAGTATGGAGGTTCCTTAAAAAACTACAAATAGAACTACCATACGACCCAGCAATCCCACTACTAGGCATATACCCTGAGAAAAGCATAATTCAAAAAGAGTTATGTAATGAGTTTTGATGACAGATTCTCTAATGCTGCACCATTCTTGCATTACTGGAATAATTCATTCATTGTCAAGGCTTTTTATTTTCACTTTACTGTAACATAGAGGAAAAGGAAGTATTATCACCCTGTCCTTTTTGTTCTTTTGTTCTGATTATGTAAACAGCTGCTTATCTAAAACTTTGACAATTCTCTTTTTAATATATTCTCTTTTATGCATAGTTTTTATCCCTAAGTTTCTTTTCTAGTGGAGAGTAATAAACAATACATATTTTTTTTTTTTTTTTCAGAAATCACTGCTGTTCAGCTAGAGGCTATAACTCTTTATAGTCTCCTTATTTGTCTCTTGCTTGCAAGGTATTCACATTAAGTGATATGAATTTTTAAAACAAAATTACACAGTATACATTGGTTGACTGAATGAATGCTTCAGTCATTTATTGATTGATGCTTCGGGCTCACCTTTGATTTCATTGTTTCCTATCCAAAGAACCTGTTAATCTCTTCTTAAGATTACATACAACTGACATTGTCTAACCATAAACAATTAAAACTATAAGTAATAGTCATGACTCTTTGTATTGCAAGAATCTGAATCTCAACTACTAGTAACTGAAGCAATAAAGTTAATGTATTGACATAAATTACTGGTTGACTCTAGCTCCAGATATAGGTAGATTCAGGGGTATTGTTAATATCATCAGAATTTTTTTAAAAAAATCTATTTCTGCTTACATCTATTTGGCTTTATTTTTAGTAAATTCAACTCATTTAGTTGCAGAAGGCTCACCAGGAGTCACATGCTCACAGTCTACAAATTTAACAACTTGAATAGCAAACAATAATTATTTTCCAACAATGCCTGAGGTCTCTGGAATCCTGGCTTGGGTTACTTGTCCTTGCCTGAAATAATCATTGAGGTTGGAGGACTGGATTACCTCACTGGCTATGTGTGGCAAATATGCCCATTCTGCTGGTTGGAGGTGGAGGGAAGGGGAAGATGTTGTTAGTCCCATGCAAAGTACTTGCATAGTTTCCCCCAGGCAAGAAAGGGTTCCCTTTTTTTTTTTTAAATAAATTTATTTATTTATTTATTTATATTTATTTTTGGCTGTGTTGGGTCTTCGTTTCTGTGCAGGGGCTTTCTCCAGTTGCGGAGAGCGGGGGCCACTCTTCATCGCGGTGCGCGGGCCTCTCACCGTCGCGGCCTCTCTTGTTGCGGAGCACAGGCTCCAGACGCGCAGGCTCAGTAGTTGTGGCTCACGGGCTTAGTCGCTCCGCGGCATGTGGGATCTTCCCAGACCAGGGCTCGAACCCGTGTCCCCCGCATTGGCAGGCAGATTCTTAACCACTGCGCCACCAGGGAAGCCCAGGTTCCCTTTTTAGAAGAAGTGGGAAAGAAAAGACTAGACTGACAGAATGCATATTTAGCTAACATTACATAATGTTTATATCTCAGGAATTGATATATACAATTTATATATATTAACTTATTAAATCTTCTTAACAACCTTATAAGGAACATATTCTTTTTATTTTGGAATAATTTCACATTTTTTACATTTACATTTTGCATTTATAGAAAAATCACAAAGATGGTACATAGAGTTCCAGTACACCTCTCATCCAGTTTAACTAATATTACTAAGGTACATTTATTGAAACTAAGAAACTTCCATAGGTACATTACTATTAACTAAACTCTAGAATTCATTAAAGTTCATTCTCTGTGATGTATTGCTTGTATTATATGGTTTATGATGTATATGAGCTATAGATTTTGACACATGCATAGAGTCATGTATCTGATATTCTAGTACCATGCAGAAGAGTTCCTTCACCCTAAAATTTCCCCTGCCCATTCTCTTGTAGTCAACTGATCTTCCCTCCTCTAATCCCTGGCAACTGCTAACATATTTTCTGTCCTTATAATTTTTGCCTTTTCCACAATATTATATGAATGATCTGGGAGTCTGTCTTCTTTCAGTTAGTGAAATGCATTTAATATTTATCCATGTCATTGTATGCATCAATAGCTCATTCTTTTTATCCCAAAATAGTGTTCCATTACATGGCTTTTCCATGATTTATCAATTCTCCAATTGAAGAACATATTGATTTCTTTGGCTATTAGGGATAAACATGCTTTCAACATTCTCATACAGATTTTCTGTGAATATAAGTTTTCAGATTTCTTGGATAAAGACCTAATAGTGTGATTGCTAGGTTGTATGGTAAGTCTTTCACTTATAAATATTTGCCTAACTCTCTTCTAAGGTTGCTGTACCCCATAATCCCATCATCAATGAATGAAAGTTCTGTTGTTCCTCATCTTCACCAGCATTTGCTATTATCAGCTCTCCCCCCTCCCCCCATTTTGGCCATTCAAATAGATAAGTAGTATCTCATCTCATTGTGGTTTTATTTTACAGTTCTCAATGACAAATGATTTTGAACATATTTCATGTTTTTATTTGCCATATGTATATCTTCTTGCCATTATTATTATTAATTCCATTTTACAGATGATAAAACTGAGAATCAGAGCAGTTAATTACTTGCTCTAATGTAGCTGGTAGCAGTAGATTTCCTCTACTCTACTTTTAAGTAGCGTATCTACAGAACATTAAACCAGTTATAGAAATAGCATCAAACTCTAGGGTAGGTATTATATTCCCTTTCTATCTGACCTCCAACTCTTAAGAAACACCATGCAAAATTATAAATTAAAAAATCACTCCAGCAAATCAGAAACAAATAAGATATAAAAATCTGTGAGATTAAATATAAATATTGAAGAACTCTTAGCAACAACATCGAAGGATTGAGTTAACCTAGGAAGCTACTGCGCTAGCCATTTTTAGTTAAGTTCTATACCTTCAGTGACTTTTGAGAAAACTATTAAAATGATGATCTGTAGCATGCTAAATGTTGTGCTTTAGTAGCACTATATTTATTCCTGGGCATTTCCTGACTTGATATTTGCAGTCTCAATACTTTGCTTTCTTTTCTGTTTCTTTTGTCTGGTCATTTATGTGAGATATGGGTGAGGTGCAATGTCACATTATGCCAGTAGTTGACTCCAGAATAAGATGTGATGATACCCCACTTTTAAAGCTTATTTGTGTGAAATGAGGGGCATCTACACAACCATAGCATCACATAGGCTATTTTCAACTTTACATAACTTAAACAAGGGCTCAGATTGGATTGATTATCTTCCACTTATTTTAGTCTTTTCATGTATTGAAGTTGTGGCCATCTATGCCTTTTATGTCGCCTAGCATTAAAAATAAGTTCAGTCCTCACTGAAACTTTATACTATTTTTTGCATTGTAATTTTAAACTAAAATACAGGGTATTTCCCTAACATGTTATAAACTAGAATCACTATGTTTTGAAAGCTAGACTTGTGCAAAACTCTGTTTCTCTGGATCTTATACTATTTTGCAAGAAAAAAATATGTGACTACTCTGTGTAGCCATCTTTTTAAAACAGCTTTAATGCTTGGTCATAAATGTTAAAACTTCTTATTAAACTTTGTTTAAACCTGAAATTTACTGATTCAAGATGTACTAAATTCGGTGTTTTTAATACATGTATTTCATAAGTAATAAAGAACCATTTAAATATTTTATGATACATTCAAAATTCATTTGAGCAAATATTTACTAATTCTTTAAATTGCAAACTGATTTTTCTTAAATTAAGTGTATATATTTTGGTCTGTTTACTGAGGCAGAGATATAATTAATAAATATTATTTAATAAAGAAGATTATGAATACAATGAATTTATCATAGTGTTATCCTCATTTTATGAAAAAAGTCAACTATTTTATAGGGAAAGCATGTCATGCAATTTCAGATGTGGACAGAATAATTATATTATTTTTAGCGTTTTTCTCCCTTACAGTTATGCTACATTATTAGTTTTGGCTTATTTGCTTTGATCAATGGGCTATAAGAGTGAGTAAATGCAAATGAGCATCTCTGATATACAGTGCCTTAAAAATTATACTATGTATCACAATAACCTTGCATCAATTTTCTATAAAATTTCTAACTTTTTTAATCAACACATAGCAACCTATATTTTAGAACAGCAGCTGTCAAGTGGTTTGTTTTAAAATATAGTTTTATTTCCATGTCATATCACAGTCTATTACAGTACATCAAATACTGAAATGATATGAGCAGATTGATTTCTAAAAACATTTATTTGCAAACCACTGTTCTTTTTTATGGTATATTACATACTGTAAAGTGTGGTCAGTGGTATCTTATTTTGATCATTTGTATATACTCTCTCATGGTTTGGGAAGAGAATTAACATTATTGCTACATTAGATTATTTTTCTTTTTGTCTATGGTTTCTCCTAATAATATGTGTATTCTCATAAATAACACACGACAAAATAAAACTCAATAGATACTGAGTTAGTATCTAAATTAGTCTGCTAAAGTATACCAGGAGATAATAAATTGTATGTTTTGTGAAATATAGTTTAAAAGGTTGGAGTGAATCCTGTTTGCTTTCATGTAACTCAAGTGGAGGATACAAAATAATTCAGGATTTGGGAGAAAGATAATGTTAAATATTTGGTGATGAGATCCAGGCAAACAAGAATCAAATTCCATTAAGTGCATTTTTAATCCAAATAAAAGTAAACAAATATCTGGGTCTTGATATATTCTTTTACTTTACAAAAGACTGAGATAATTGTTTCCTTCCCTCCACTGAGCAAGAACAACAACTTAAATGTGTGACACAAAGGAAAATTTTAAAAATAGCAGAATCAGAAAATTAGACTGAGAGGTGTAAATATAGGGCACAAAGCACAGACTTCCTAAAGAACTAGGTGACACTAGTATCTGGAGTCTCTGGGGAAACATAAGATAGCTGGTATATGGTAAACACATAGTTTCTGCCAATAGAAGTGTTATTTGCATAGACCTCTTGCCTGAGTGCATGTGTGTATGTAGAGGGAACAGATGGTCATGAGAGATAGAAAGGTAGGACATACTTTTAGCTTGTTCACACTGCGTGTCACATTCAAGTGCAAATTTGAGAGTCAGGTGCAACTTTGCGAGTCACAAAGGTGTATGTATACCTGCATCAATCATTTTTTACTAACCAAATTACTAGTCAAGCCACAAAATCTTCAGCCTTTTAATTCAGATAATATTTTCCCCAAAAATAATTATGAGAATTAAATGGAACAGTAATTATAAAATACCTAGAACACTGGGAAACACATAGTAGGTGTTCAATAATTTTTTATCTCTTTTTTCCTTATTCCTCCCTGCTTTTGTTTTCCTTTGATTGAAGGTGGTGGCCAAAGAGTCAGAATATTAGATTATGATTTGTAATGGGGTAATCTATAATTTAATTTACTTAAATAATAATAACTACAGATTACTGCTCAGCATGGTAGAACATTATTTTACCAAGTGGAAAACCAGGCCATAGAAATTAAATGACTTTTCATAGATTACAGCTACATTATATCATAACTAGATTAAAATCCAATTTTCAGCATTATTTATTCTTCACACTTTGCCATCAGATTTGTTAGATTAAGTTACTCATATACCAGCTAATATCTGAAACATTAATATTCAAATATTCTCAATATCAATGTGATTAATGAACTGGTTCTTTCAAAGTAGAATCACATTTTTATTTATGTGGGAGCCAGGAAGAGAAAGTACTCTACAATATTTCAAAGTTATTTTTCAGCTTCATTTCATATATTTTAGTTGTAAAAATCTATTAAGATCCATTACAATTATATTGGAAATTATGTAATCTAATAGGCAGATCAGGCTTCATATCCATACTGTAATAGTATAGTAATGATCAGGATGGATAGAATTAAGCCTCTCCTGTATTTTTATTGTGGAATTCTCATTTTTGTTCAAAATCTGTTAAAAAAAAACATGAAAGTGATTATTTTTGCTTGTTTTCTAACATGTCATTTTTGTCAGCAAGATATGTTTGAAGCAAAACATATTCAACGGAGGGAGGGAATGGGAAGAAGAAGGAGAAGGAAAAAAATAAAGAAACAAGCAAAGAAAAAAGGAATGTCAACTGAATTCTGAAGAGTCACAGACCTAGTAGATAGGTCCTAGTTGCCTTGAAAAATTGTGACTTAATTTATCCAGTCATCAGTCACTGCAACTTCTAGCATTTTCTGTAGCTTATGAGGGCTCACAGAGTTGGACTTCCCTACAGTTTCTCTCAGTGCCTATTAGCCATTGGTGTAATGGGGGTGAAAGTGCTTTGCGGACACTATGTGCTCCATGAAAATATAATGCATAGATAAACTAATAGGTAAGCAAATGCAAGAAATGCATATAACCTTAAGGTCGTATGTCTCAGATGCGACCAAATAATCCCCATCTTAGATAAGAATTAATTAATCAATTTTACATAGTTCCTATTACATAGGATGACATAAACAGGGTTTATTTGTAGGAAAATAGTATTTCCTAATATAAATGAACACCCAACAAAATAGTATATGTTAGAAATATAGAAAGTGCTTATCAATACAGACTTCCTAGCAGTATTATAAGCACCTAGAAACATTCTGCAGGTTGCATATATTTGTCAATTTACCTGAAGTATTCTTGTTTTTCTTTTAACCCTTCCAATTCTAAACTACATTATTATTTGGGAAGTATATAGATAGAAGCAGAACAAAATATGCAATGTTTAACTATCTTAACAGTTTTAATAAAATGTTAAGAGACTTATTTTCTTAAAATGAACCATGTAATACTACCACTAATAAGACAGTCTTTCCAGAATTTTGAAAGCTGGAGGAACATTTTTCTGAACAAAGACTCTGGTCTTACTGATCTTGATTTTGTTTTAAGAGTAAAGGAAACCTTTCAAGGGAACTTTTTTTTAAGATTAACAATTAGATTGCTAGTGTAAGTTCTTTTGGAATGTTGATGGAAAACCCACAATAAAAGATTAGTGATACAAGAACATTTGACTTCTTTTCCAACTCTTATACAAGACCTATTAGTGAAGTTTGTTACCGGCAGGGAACAGAACAGAACAAGACAGGAGAAAAGCATCACATGGATAAGCCACTTCTCTATCAACTCTGGTAACATCTTTGCTTTTCGTTGAGTTTTTCATTTAGCTAAACAAACTCGGAATATTTAGCAGGTGTGTGTGTGTGTGCATTTGTTTTATGTGTGCATGTATGTAGCCTTTTCCTACTAGACTAACAGTCTTTGAAAAATTGTGACACTGAGTCAGAAATTAATATCAAGAGTATCAGTATATTAAAAAGATATAATTAAATTTTTCAATGTTCTTATAAAGTGATTATCTACTCAAGTTGTCCCTATAAGGCAAACCCCTTCCACCAACATTAAGTATTTTCCATTTCTTATACAGAAGGAGACTATTTTGTTGGAATCCGTTAGTTCTAAATTAAAAGTGAAAATGGATTTTTCTAATGTACTTTAAGTGCATATTTTATATTGAATGCTGAGTTTATACTATGCCTTTTGGGAAAAAAAACCTCAGTGATAATCAAATCCTACTATGCCATTTTACAAATGAAGGAATTTACTAATAGAAAAATGAAATGACCATTTTCAGTTGCACATAGATATTGGAAGATTCAATTCTAGAATTCTAGGCTAAATTCTCTTTCAAAAAAAGGACTCCTATCTCTATAGTCAGGTACATTTTATCAGAAAGGTCTTTAGTGGAATGAAAGACCACATTTCGGTGTTAATATATTTTCTTCAGTTTAGTTAATATGATGTCTAATTAATATTTTCACAGTAATAGTTGAAGCAAATAAAAGCTAAATAAATCGCTATGTAGTTGGTTGATTTGACTCAATAATGGGGATAATGTTATAAGCCTTCAGGTGCTTGAGTGTCTTTTAAAGGTATCATGTTATATGACCAAAGAAGGGATCAGTGAATATACTTAGATCAGCCTCCTAATGAAGAAGTTTTAAATTCAGTACCATTGAATCTGCCAGGCCTGGAAAAAAAATCAGAGGCAACTGAGGAAGATACTGAAGTTAGAAGTTTAGCAGGAAAAAATGGGTAGTTTCAGAATTTTTGGATTAGGCCTCTAGAAACCAAATTTAGCTTAAATTACAATTCTTTACTTCTTGGTATTCAGCAGCAACAAAAGCCACCTGACAATCATTTGGATCCCTCCTGCTGTTTAAAGTGTTCAAGGGAAAGAAACATGACATTGTGTCTTATTGTTTCATTTCAGTGAGCTTACTTCAGGGTCCTAAAAATAGGAGATAACATGACAAGAATTACCAATAGCTTTTAAATATTATTTGTCTATTTACAGCCTGTTTTTTTCTCACGAAATTTCTCTTTGTTATATCTTAAACTGATTGCTAATTGTTTAAATGAATACAGAAAAACTCATTTAAAACATGAAATTTCCTATCTATTAAACAAACAAATATTATAAGAGGAATAAAGCATAATAGCCATTACTCAGTGTTTCTAAAATACACTTATAAATTTATGTATAGCCGATATTAGATAGTCTACAGCAAGGTTTCAGTGTTCCTTTGGATGTCATTCTCTCATAGTAAGTCATAATTTTCCAATTATTACCGTTATATGTATGAAAAAAGCATTGTTTTGGATTGATGACAGAGAGAAAGTCTAGAAGCACATAGAATAATAAAGAAAAGTCATTTGATTTTAAAAACTAGAAATCACTCAAACTAGATGATCTTTACATATATAGACTTGGCCATGAATAATGGCATGGGCCAATACTTAAACAAATGAGAACAAGACCAAAAACGAAATCTAAAAGAGAAAAACTTCAAATCTACAGAATATGCATTTAAACTCCTAGTGTAACCAAGAAACATAAATAGTTAATAAAATATAAACCTCTAGAGTGTGTGAGTATGAGTGTGTGTTTAAGTAACCATCTTTAGAACACACACAAAAACCAGCGGTCTCCAAGTAAATGCATGCTTTAGCAAATACGAACCAATAGGGTCTTCTTATTAGATGGACAATATGTGAATTACTACTACAAATGCTTTCATTGCAAAAAGAGAAGGCACTTGCTTACTAGTTGTATGATTCATGAATTCCTATGAAGAGTAGTGCTTGAAGTTGCAAAGTAATAGTTTAAAGTCAGTGTATTGGAAAACTCTGAATTGACAGAGAATGTACTTAAACTGTAACTGTCTTTTATAGAAATTGGTAAAATAAATTAGTCTCTACATGAAATATATAGATAGGGAAATAAATATTTGCTAATCCATTATATTCTATCTAATATAAAAAGCCCAACTTAAATAATTTTCTTTTCTATTACAATTACACTGAAAATCAGTTTATTAACACTAGATAGTATAGTCAATGGATTTGCAGCCCTTTCCACATCTTAAAGGACATTATTAGAGTATTATTGTGGAATTTACAGTAACTTTTTATAGTAAGGAGGTTAGACCTTCTTTTCTAGTATTATGAATTTCAGAAAATATCATTAATTCATAGGATTTTACTAGATTCTTTGTGCATTTTATTTTATATATATATATTATATATATAGGACACTATGATGTAGTACAGTGATTTTCAGTGTGCGTTTGGCAGAAGATTAAAATTTGCAAAGTATTACTATGTTACCACAAAATATAGTCTGTAGTCAAATAAGTTAAGAAAATGCAGGATTAATCACTTCAAATGAGTTCTTTCACTGCAGGACCTCAAAAAGCATTTAAAAATAACCAATTTTATTAAAAATATTCAAAATTAGGATACGCTTTAAAAAGTTTTCCAAGCTTGTTTGACCAATATACAATTTTTAGGTGACATCTTACAGGATTAGTATTCGACAGAAGTCTCTTTAGGAAAACATGTTTCTTTAGAAAAAAAATTGGGACTAGCAGTATGTAACACTTTCAGATTTCAATATCTAGCATTAACTACCTTTGGGACCTAATTTACTCAATTAACTCTTTTTCTTTTTTAAACTTCAAACCACTTTCATATATTACATTTGGGAACAAAAGGAGAAGATCGTGTATGAATAAGATTTAAGAAGAATATACCAAACAAACATACATTGCCTTTTAAAACATAATAAAGCAACACATTATTCTTTATCCTATGGCTTTTTTGGCACCTCAACATTCTAGACTTCAGCTGCACCTTAGAATCTGGAAACTTAAAAACAATCAATGTCCAGAACCATTCCTAAATCAATTAAATGAAGATCTTTGGGTTGAAGCCAGACTTTAATGTTTTTAAAAGCTCTCAAGATGATTCTAATTGAGAAATACTGCTGTAGACTACATCTGAATTGAAAGAAATCAACCCTCTGAGTTTCATCAGACTTGTCCTAAAGTAATATATTGTATCAGATAGTGAAACAAGTCCCTTCTCTGAAAACCCTCGTTATTTGACTCAACTTCACATCCCATGCTAGTCACTGGGATTCACCTGGCAAAGGTTCATCTTGATCTGGAACAGGATCTGGGAATAGGAGGCGAAGAGCAGAGGTGATGGGCAGCAAGCTGAAGGTTGATGGCATTGATTCAAGTTGGTTTTAGGGATGGGTGGAGGAGGCAGAAACTTAGCTGAGTGTCTCTCAGTCATGCAGAGGGTATGGAGGACGCTTCACAATTACCCAAGGAGTACTTCAAAACCTTCATGCCTGGCCAATCCCTTCTCCTCCTCACCCACACATCCTGATGCAACTGCCCTGGAAATTTTGTTTTACTTTCATCTCTGCATTGAGAAGCACTAGCCTGGAAATTTACTTCAATTTCAGGATCTATGGTGAGCATCATACATATTGGTTAAAATGTATTTAATTGTGAAAATGCAGATACTGTAAGAAAGGATAACACTGCTTTAATTGTTTATTTTTTACCTTGGTATAAAAAAATTAGGATATGAAAGAAAGATTTTAGAAATTTTGAAGGTCAGACAAGGAATGAAAATGAATGCTGAGTGGACATGGGAAGTGAAGGAAAAACTAGAATGCGTCTGAGAAGCTTGATATATTAGAGGCAATTTTTACCTATTTGATAACATACCATCTACCTGAGCATTATAAGAAATGTTAATGGTGGGCAGATATATCCAGAAAGCCATAGAGAAAATAAAAGGTATACAAAAGAGTTAAGGGCCTGAAAAGATATAACCTCTACTAATTTCATAAATCCTTTATCATTATTAAGACTCAAGGTCTGATTATATACAAGATCATATGTTCTTGTTCAGAAGAGTATAGCCAATGGAATTTGACAACACGTAGCTGAATTGTTTTGGAAACAGTAATAAAGAGATCATTTTAACAGCATGGCTTCCCTTCTTTTCAAAACTAAACAAACAGCCACTATTAATCAAGTTTACACTTTCCCAAGTTCCTAGTAGTCTGGTTCAGTGTGAGTTAAATGAATTTGTTCTCTTAACAGCTTTTTTCTTCAAATGATTTTGTTGCTCAAAATTACCTAGTCTAGAAACCCTTGCTCTTTCAGCAAGCCCTCATAGTGTAGCGGACATGAATCAACAGCTCATACTGAATTTAGAGAAATACTGACTAACCCTACTGCAGCAAGACAAGATTTGCTTCTAACGAGCAATTAAATTGCCATGTAGGCTAAAATCCATATTTCAAAATTATCACCATAATATTAGCTTATTTGATTCCTAGACCTTCAAAACGTACTTACTTTTCAAATATACTGTTATTAAAAGATAAATTTCACAAAACTAAATCCAGGCTTTCTCATCTCTAGCTTCTACTTGCCAAGTAATGGCAGCCTGAAAAGATTTACTTATTGCACTGAGAAAGCAGAGGTTGAGTTCTGGCTAACAAATAAAACAGAGACTTACTGAGTCTAGTCAGTGCTGTGATTCTTACCTCAGTCTACCTCAAACAGAAGTTTTGTGCTTTGAGGCATTGATGGAAGAGTTCAGGAAGGAGCACCTAAATGCTGTGGATTGAGATGTGTTAAAGAGTATCAGAGAATCATAGAAATAGCAGCCAACTAGTAGTCCTTAAAGCTTGACCCATGATACCCACTCTAAAACTAGTGACTGATTTTCTTGTATATCGTCAACATTTCTTCAGACCTTCCCAGTGGTGTTGAGCTGCCAAAAAAATTACATCTGCAGTTCCTTTACAAACATTGATATATGTGTTAATTAGGTTAAAACTAATATTGAGGGTAGTGTTCCAGAAGTAGAACATCACAAAGGGTGCTCTGTTTAATAAAACTAA
The DNA here is from genome assembly GCF_028021215.1 of Eschrichtius robustus. Taxonomy (NCBI): domain Eukaryota; kingdom Metazoa; phylum Chordata; class Mammalia; order Artiodactyla; family Eschrichtiidae; genus Eschrichtius; species Eschrichtius robustus. The sequence goes on along the minus strand of NC_090827.1, from coordinate 17,195,309 downwards.
AGTGCAGTGATGGTTGGATGGATGGGCTGAAATCTGTCAGATGATGTTTTCTCCACATGGAACAAGAAAATCTCAAAATTATAAAAATCTTGAAATATTGGTTACCCAAAATTAATTCAATATGCTCTATACCAGCGGTCCCCAACCTTTTTGGCATCAGGGACCGGTTTTGTGGAAGACAATTCTTCCACGGACCAGGGGGTGGAGGATGGTTTGGGGATGATTCAAGCACATTACATTTATTGTGCACTTTATTTCTATTATTACTACATTGTAGTATATAATGAAATAATTATTCAACTCATAATGATGCAGAATCAGTGGGAGCCCTGAGCTTGTTTTCCTGCAACTAGATGGTCCCATCTGGGGGTGACAGGAGACAGCGACACCTGAAATGTGTTGCTTATGTCCATCTACTCCGTAATCTCGTTTCCGTTGCCATCACTGCAGAAAACCCTGCTTCACAAAGATAGGATGTTGGAAATGGAAGCAGGCTTTTCAGTGCTTTTGTGGCTATCTCAGGATATTCCACCTTGACTTTAATCCAGAATGTATGGAGATTTGAAGCTGTTTCAAACATACTTTTAAGGCCACCGTCATTTGTGATCTCAAGCAGTTGATCATCTTCCAGCACGGACAAAGTCGATTCACCTGGCTTATTCACAAATGGGTCGCGGATCCATTCCTTCCCATTTCGGGGGGTCTTTTGTGGTTGGGAAGTAATGCTCAAACTGTTTTGAAAGCTGAGATAAGTGATCATGCACGAGCTGTGAGAAAGAAGGCCCTGGCTCAGTCTCTTTCAAAATCTCTGCTAATGTTTGAAACATGTCAAAAGTCCCAATGTTCACTCGTCGCCCCCATAATTCCAGTTTGGCTTTGAATGCAGCCACTTTATCTGCTGACTTGAACACAGTTGTCATTCTCCCCTGAAGTGACAGATTGAGTTCGTTGAGCAGGTTGAATATGTCACACAGGTAAGCAAGTTTTGTGACCCATTCTGCATCACTGAAATGTGCTGTCAGTGGTGACTTTTTCTAAAAGAAATCTCTAGAGCAGCTCTCATAACTCAAAAACTTTGGCCAGTGATCTACCTTTAGAAAGCCATCTCACTTCTGTGTATAAGAGAAGACGTGTGTGCTCTGCGTCCATCTCCTCATGGAGCTACGGGAACAGACGTGAGTTAAGGACATGTACTTTAATGTAGTTGATAATTTTAATCACATCCTGCAAAGCATCGTTAAGTTCAGGTGACATTTTTCAGCTAGCCAGCATTTCTCTATGGATGACACAGTGCATAGACTCACATTCAGAAGCAACCTTTTTGACCCAAGTAGTGAAATCAGAAAGCTGTCCAGTCATGGCAGCCACTCCATCCTTTCACAGACCGACACAAAGTAATCAATTCAGTTTTCCTGATATGTAATAATTCAAAGACTTGAATAGTTCTGCAACAGTGGTGTTGGTTGGCAACAAAAGTACACATAACATATCCTCATGAAAAATATATCGCACAGAAACAAGCATTGTTGCCTTGTTGTCAACATCAGTAGACTCGTCAACCTGGATTGTGTACCACGGTGACTCATTAATCCTCTCTAACAATTGTGCCTCAATATCTTCTGCTACTTCATCAATTCGTCTAGTTATGGTGCTAGCCAAAAGAGGAACAGGTGCCACCTTTTGAACTGCAGCCTCTCCTAAAAGTTCACAATAAATGTCCTTAGCAGCAGGCAGGATCAACTCTTCACCAAAAGTAAAGGTCTTCTTAGCTTTAACAATGCAGTTAGCCACTAAGAATGATGCTCTCAGCGCAGACACATTTGATGAAGTGGTGGCCTTCAATAATTGCTTTTGTTCTTCGTGTTCACATATTTTTCTTTTGAAAAACTCCAAAGGCTTGTCTTTTAATGCAGGGTGCTTGGTCTCCATGTGGCGAAGCAGTTTTGAAGGTTACATGGCTTTGTTGGATAGCCGGTCGCCTCATATTATACAAAGCATGCTTGGAGAATGTGAATCACTTGTTGCAATGAACCCATAATTTAAGTAGGACTCTTAGTATGTTCTTTTAAATGCAGCTTTCTTTTTGTTGTCAGTCTTAGAGCCTTCTGGTGTCTCATCATTGGGTCTTTCCCCCTTTTCAAAGAAGCTCTCCAGCGACGTTTGTTTTTTACTCATTTTGGCTAGGGTTAGCTTGTGGGCTTACCAAAACTGTGACTGGGACAAGTGCGCAGTACAGGAAAGAGGCGTGGATGGAAGTGGTAAATACAATAATGGGCGGGCCATGCGCGGACTAAACTAAGTGGCGGATTCTGACTTAAAGCCTGCCACCAGATGCAGCTGTACAACTGAAGTACGTCAACTCACATGCCCCTATAAAGCCTGCCACCAGATGCAGCTGTACAATTGAAGTATGTCAACTCACATGCCCCTATAAAGCCTGCCACCAGATGCAGCTTACTTGTCCCTTGCCACTCACTGATAGTTTTGATGTGAGACTGCAAGCAGTTGATTGATTATGGTCTCTGTGCAGTGAAACCTCTCTGCTAATGATAATCTGTATTTGCAGCCACACCCCAGTGCTAGCCTCAACGCCTCAGCTCCACCTCAGATCATCAGGCATTAGATTCTCATAAGGAGCGCACAACCTAGATCCCTCGCATGGGCAGTTCACAGCAAGGTTCACGCTCTCATGAGAATCTAATGCTGCTGATCTGAGAGGAGGCGGAGCTCAGGTGGTATGTGAGCGATGGGGAGCAGCTGTATATACAGATAAAGCTTCACTCGCTTGCCCACCACTCACCTCTTGCTGTGCAGCCTGGTTCCTAACAGGCCACGGACTGGTACTGGTCCATGGTCCGGGGGTTGGGGACCCCTGCTCTACACTTTAGAACCCAACCTTTTATAAAAATTAACTTTCCTTCTGAAGAGACTGGAAACCGAGGCAATCATTCTTTGTACTAAAAAGAGTACACTAAGTATTTAACTATTTCCAGTTTCCCTCTAACAGTGAAGAGGAATATCTAGAATTCATTGACTTTCCAAAGAGAAGTGAATGAAAATTATTGAAACTCAAAAAAAAATGCATGAGGATAAAAAGAAAATCAGAAGGTGAAAATAATGTATTTGTTGGGGGGGGGAGGGGGAGGGAGAGAGAATCCTGGACAAAGAAAGATATAAGGGAAGGCATTCACAGATGTGACAATATTAGGGGAAACAATGAAATTTCTGGCTCAGGCATTTATGGAATATGCGTAGGAAATGTGAATCCCACTGCTTTCTGACCTTTGTTGTTTTAATGCAAAATCATTTGTTAATTGTGATTTTGTTTCTCTGTACATGTTTTTCTCTGGCTATACTGAAGATTTTCTTTGTCTTTATTTTTCAGCAATTTAACTTTGATATATCTAGGCTTAGATATATTTGTGTTTATATTACATGGAGTTTGTTGAGCTTCTTGTATCTGTAAATTGATATTTATGACATTAAATGTGAGAAGTTTTGAATGCTTATTTCTCCAAATATTATTACTACACCTTTATCTTATTTCTATCTATCTGGCAGTCACATTACCTCCATGTTGGCTTGTTTGATATTTGCTCACAGGTTTCCAAGCTTCTGCTAATTTTTCTTAAATCTTTGTTTCTCCTTGTCCTTAAGATTGAATAATTTCCTTTGATCAAGTTTGTTGATTTGTTTTTCTGTCATCTCAAATATGCTAATGAGCCCATCTAGTACATTTTCCATTTCATTTATTATATTTTTCAATCCTGGAATTGCCATTTGGTTCTTTTTTCATATATTGCTATGTATTTACTCAGATTTACTATTTGCTGAGTCATTGTCATCATACGTTAATTCTTTAAAAATCATTCCCTTTGGTTCTTTGAACATAGTTATAAGAGCTGCTTTGAGGTCTTATTCTGCTAAATCCAAATCTGCCCCCTCTTATAGAAAGTGTCTTTTTCCTGAGTATGAGTCACACTTTTCTATTTGTTTATATGTCTTATGAGGTTTTGTTGAAAGTAGCCATTTTAGCAACTCATTTTAGCAACTTATAGTTGCAACTCTGTATTGACTCTTTCCCTCTACACATTTTTATTGCTCTTGTTTATTTTATTTGTTTAGAAACTTCTCAGTACTAAAAATGTCAAAAGCAAGAGGAGTAAACATAAATAGGCACTTACAGGCCATATTTGGGATAATTTAAGCATCTGTTAAAATAAATAATACAATGACAATAGTATATTATAACATTAAAATAAAGACATTGATGAGTCTATAGAAGATACTAAAAAAGAGGGAGGGGAGAGCACTCTTCTTTAATATCAGGCCTTAGCAAAAAAGTACTAAATGATACTAAATATATTATAGAATTAAAATCGTGCTATTTTGCAACTACCAATTTACTAAATAATTTAGAAAAAGATCATGAATGAATGAGAAAAACCATTACTGAGTTAAAACAGCAATCAGATATCATTACACACTTGTTAGAATAGCTTGAAAAAAAGACAGTATCAATTACTGTCAAGGATGTGGAGCAACAGGAAATCTCATTGATTGCTTGTGGGAATGAAAAATGGCATAGCTACTTTTGGATACAATTTGGCAGTTTCTTATAAAACTAACATAGTGTTACCATAGGATCCAGCAATTGCACTTGTATTTATCCAACTGATTTGAAAACTTATGTTTACCAGAATTCTATGTGCAAATATTTACAACAGTTATCCCCCAAAATGGAACAGCCAAGATGTCCTTCAAAAGATGAATAGATAAAAAACCCTGTCATACCTTCATGCAATGGAACAAAATTCATTGATAAAGAGAAGTGAATGCAACAACTTGCATGAATATTAAATGCACATTGCTAAATGAAAGAAGCCTGTATGGAAAGGTTATATATTATATCATTCCATTTATATGGCATTTTGGAAAAGGCAAAAATATAAAGATGGAAAACATCAGTGGTTGCCAGGGATTTTGTGAGAAATAAATAGAAGCACAGGGAATTTCATTTCACAGATGTGAAACTTTTTAGTATGATACTATAATGGTATACATATTACAACATGGATTTGTCAAACCTGTAGAATTTTACAGCCAAAGAGTGAAACTTAATGTATGCATTTAAATTAGGAGGTCAGGGGATCCCAAGATGAAATGCAAATTGTGATAAAATAATCTGTTGCATTTCAAATGTATGACATCACTGAAGGAGGTGGGGAGAAAACATGCTGACCCAATTGACTTTTAACAAGTGGAGACTTAAGACTAAAGAAAAAAGGAATGGTACATAAGCACTATACTGTAGTTAGGGAAATTGTTTCTCACAGGTCTATGAGATAACAAATGTGAAACCACTGTACATGTATACTGGGACTGAGCAAACACATAAATGAATTATGGATGTTGGAAGCCAGGTTTCTCACTGTTGGAGTTACAAACAAGCAAGAGAGTAAAGCTAGAATAAACCGTTTAATACTGGATTAAGTTAGAGACATCAGTATGAACTCATGTTTGATTTAATATTGACACAAAGGGATGTAAATATATAAATATAAATATGGGTTTATACACCATATTTATCTATATAATATATAATCTATATAATTAGCACACTATTAATAGTTTATTATAATAATATGTTTATACATAGATAGATTTCTAAGCTCTGTATTCTCAAAAAGTCTAGAAGCAATGACACCCCAGTAGCAATGAGCATGTCCAGAACCCAGATCTTGGTTTCTAGTAGAAGGAATGAGGGCTCCTTGGGGAAATGGTTGCTTATAAGTCTGGGACAGGAAATATACAAGATAAGCCTGGAGCATCTTGTACCAGAAAGTAACAGAATATGTTAGAGAAGCACAACTGAACTAGCTTTTGTTGACCAAAGCTGGAACAATTTGAACAAGAAAATAAATAATGTAGAATGAACTATAATGTAAAGTAAAAATAAATATAAGTCCATACTTATACAAATAAATGATTGAATGAATAAATATATAAAATGGGGAGAATAGACAAATCTTCACACAGACTAAAAATAATTTATGAAGATACTTCTTGTTTCAGGAGGTGGAACATAGAACATCATCGCTTAAGTGTGGGCTACCCATAGTGATTTCCTACAAAAGAGTAGAGTATGGAAAGAAAGAAAAGGAGTAACTTCACAGTGGTGAAGCCTGACAAACACTACTCTAGCCGTGTGATCAAGGTTAATATCCACAGTCGTAAGTCATGTTGATAGCATGCACCCCTGATATGATGTGATGCACTTTACCTCTGTGGCTTTTCTTTCTCCAAACCCATAATTCTAGTCTAATCATAAGGAAAACATCAGCCAAACCCAAACCAAAGACATTCTATAAAATACCTGATTAGCCCTCGTCAAAACTGTCAACTGTCTTGTCATACAAGAAAAGTATGAGAAACTGTCATCATCTAAAGAAGTCTTAAGGAGACATGGTGACTAAATGTAATGTGATATCCTGGATGGGTTTCTGGACCAGAAAAATAACATTAGATAAAAATCAAATAATCCAACTAAAGTATGGACTCTTGTAATAATACATCAATACTGTCTCATTAGTTGTGACATATATGTCATCCAATGTAAGATGTTAAAAACAGGGCAGTCTACTTATGGTAAATATAAGAACCCTCTGTACCATCTTTATATATTTCTGTAAATCTAGAACTATTCTAGAATAAAAATTTTATTAAAAAGAAAACATTGGATAAAGTTTAGCAGGAAAAAGGAAGTTTGCACAGTTCAAAGAATAGCTACACAAATTGTTTTTCATTAATGGGAAAGGCACCTTTATGATGGGGAAATCTAGAGGATAACACTTTAATCAAGTGTTCAAATTTTTCATTGCCAAATATTGAACAATTATACACCATATGCCTCCTGATATGCTGCACAGAAAATACAACATCACTATTCCTGACAAAAATGTTTAACCTGGTCTCATTATGAGGATACCATTAGACAAATCCACATTATGTAATGTTCTGCAAAATAACTAAAATTTATTGGATAGCTAAAAGCATTCTTAGCTGGAGGGTTTCAGTATTCAGTTTTTCACCTATCACGATCTGTTACCATGGCATCAGGGATGCAAATCTAAGGATGACTTGGAAGGATCACTTGGACCTAGTGAGAAAACAGAATACATGTTATGGTCAATTAATGTGTTGCTGCATAAGGAGAAAGAAAAAATATAAATTTTCCTAGGAATTTGGATCAAACAAGTCAGAGATGAGCAGGCATAGTGACAGTGACATAAAGATTTAGAGTTTGAAGTTTACCTAATGCTGAAGCTTTGTGTTAATTCTAAATTCTACTCCATGATCTTAGGTATAAGAAATATTCAACTCTTTCTCTGCTTTTATCAGTCAGTATACCCACAGAGAAAGTAATCATGTAAACAATTTTGGAGCATAAGATTTCTTTTAAAATGGAAGAGATTATTCATGTTTTTAAAAATATAAATGACAGAATCATCTTTTAAATGTAGGAAATAGTTTTATATCCATTTAAGAGGTAGATCAGTTATTACATCCTGGCTGACAAAAAATTTAAACACTGCTCTGTAACATTATTTTGTCTGGTTATGCAGAGGAATTTGCAGCTTTTGACTCTGAACCACTTTCATTACTGGATCATTAATTTCAGTTTCATTGGTTATATTTTATAAAGTTAAGTAAAAAGACAAAGTTGTAATAAAGTGCTGTAAAGGGACAAAGGTGTAAAGACACCTTCCCACCACTGTGCTTTTTCTTATTTGTTTTTCAGTATTTCAGTAAATCTCTTTGAAAACCCATATTTATTTCACACATGCTGTAAATAATCCAATCCTGGTAACAGAGGTTGCATTCTTATCATCAAGCCCTGCACTTGTCTTCCTGTACTCGAAGCCAGTTTTCTCCTTTCCTCCAGCTGTGATCTCTTTCCTAGCACATCAGCACTATAAATTTCTGGCAGAGCCTCCCTAGAATGGGTTGACTGGGTTATTTGCCTTTGCCCCAAGCTTTGCAGGCCCCCTGTAGCTGGTTATAAGAGGCAGTTGAGAAAGGAGAAAAGTGCAGTTCGCCAGCTAGTACTGAGGAGAGACATAACACGGACACCTTGAGACTCATATTCAATTAACCTTCCCTGCCTCCCAGCATTTTCATGGCCAAACCACTAGCATCCACAAAAGTTATAGTCAATTCACCAAATATTTACAGAGCTCCTACTGTGTGTGCTCTGCTAGAGCAAGGAGGATAGGAGAAAAGGGGAGTAGGTGACTGATGAAGAACAGGGGGAGAGCTTTGGAATTAAATAAAATGGGTTCAATTATTTTTAACTTTTCCCTCATTGACCTGTGGCCTTAAGTAAGTTAACTTCTGCAGTTATTTTTTTCCCCATTTAGATAGAGCTAAAGAGAGTTGTAAAAAGGTAAAATTAAGTATGCAACCATTTTTAAATTTTGGATAAGGCAATAACAAAAGTTAAAATTAAGTAAAATAGAGTGAATAAATGTAACATTTTCAATTATGTGCCTGCTACCTTGTAAGTGACTGAGAATAAAAATTGAATAAAGCTAGTTCTGGGAAGCAAACCAGAGTTTGGAAATACAGGTAAAACCTTCTGAGAGGAGGCATTCAGATAGGCTGCGCTAGGTGGAGATCAAAAGTCCAGGTTTTCTGGTGGAACTGAATTATGCATTTGTAGACAGGTTAGCTACAGAGTGCCTTGATAGCATGCTGGAACAGATAATTGCATTCATTCATGGAACTGCAGTCTAAGTGGGGTAGTCGAAAATTTAATAGCAAATTACAAGAGAATACAGGATGAAACAAGTGTTAAAATGAGATACAAACCACAGGGCCAGAAACCTAGAATAATTTATTCCAGCTAAGTTGGGTGGGGATAACAGGAAAAGTTTCATAGGAGAGGTAGCATTGAATTGGCTCTGGGGATAATAGTGGTGGGTATCAGAGGCAGAGAATGGGAAAGAACTTGATCGAAGTCAACTATGTGAGAGCACAGGAAGTTTTACAGAAATACAGAAGTATTACAGAAATTATGAATACACCAGAGGGTTGTGATATATGAGTGCAATCGGTGATGAGTTTATATTTACAGAGGGCAGGGAAAGCTGCATAGCTAACTTAGGGAGAAAGTTTATATAAGGAAGAAAATGAGGCCTGAGGACTTAACCCTTGGAGTATGCCAATATTTGGAGTTTGGAAAGAGGAAGTAGATCTAGCAATAGATAATGAAAGAAGACATCTATGTAAAAGTTCTCATCACAAGAAGAAAATTGTAACCATATATGGTGGTGGATGTAAATAGACTTACGGTGATCATTTTGCCATATATACAACTATCGAATCGTTATGTTGTACACCTGAAACTAATATAATGTATGTTGATTATATCTCGATTAAAAAAAAAAGACATCTGTGGAGTACGAAATAAATCAGGAGTGTATGGAAACTAAAAAGGCAAGAAGAAAGTAATTCAAGAATGGGAATTAATCATCTGAATCAAATGCTGCTAAGGTTTGAGTGAAAAGGAGACAGATAGATAGCTGATAGTGGACTTAGCATGATGGATGTCTTTGGTGATTAGGAATGATTGGTTTAATGGGTTTGTGGGGATGAAAACCTCCACTAGTTTCTAGAGAGAACAGACTTGAGGAATTGAAGACAGGCAGTATTGACAGCTTTTCTAAGAAATTTTGTCATAAAGTTGTGTTATAAATCTTTTTATCCTAAAGACTAGCTGAGAAATGTGGCTGTGAATGGAGGGAAGGAGATCCAGTCAAAGCTTCAGAACTGGAAGCTTCAGGTATGAGAATCAGGAGGTGTTGATAACCTCCTTCCCTATCCTACGGGTAGTGTGGAGTTTTATTGGGCATAACAAAACCAGCACCTAGAAAGAAGCAGGGAAGACAGCTATGCAGACTTCTGACTATGGTTAGTCCAATCACATGCCAGTATCTTTCTAATAAATCCTTCTTTAGCCTAAGTTAATTAAAGTGGGATTTTTGTAACCTAAAGAGGCCTGGCTGATTGAGTAGTAAAATATAATCACCTAAACTTTGCAAATATTAAGTGTGAGCTGTCAAAAACATCAGCAGATTTTGGAGATTCAGACCTGGAATTCATGAATGAGCTCAGAACTGTAGTTTCCTAGTTTGGAATAGAGAGGACAATCAAATTATTAGGCAAGACGGAGATTACTTGTGTGTCCAGGCATGGTAGGAGTATTTTTAAATGTGTATATAAATCAGTATTGTAGAATACATACATGTGAAGAACAGATGACTAAAGCCCACAGAAGACAATTTCAAGAAAGATAATCAGAGACATGAAAGAGAAAAAGAATGTAGCGTCATAAAATGTAAGGGGCGCTTAAGCATTTTAGGGAGGCATATGTCATCCTGTGTCAGGTTTTTTCAAAGACATTAATTATGATAAAACTACTGGGCTTGATAGTGAGGAGCTTTGAGAAAGCAATTTTAGTTTAAGTAGTAGAGGGAAAAGAGGGATCAGATTATCAGGTTAAGTTAATTTGTGCATTGACAGAAAGGAGACAACAAGGGAGAACTAATGTAAGTAAAAGGAAGGAGAAAAATGGTAAGTATAGAGGGAAGACTGAGAATGAAAGTGAAGGATCTTTTTTTTTTTAAATTTATTTATTCACTTATTTATTTATCTTTGCTGTGTTGGGTCTTCGTTCCTGTGCGAGGGCTTTCTCTAGTTGCGGAGAGCGGGCTCCAGACGCGCAGGCTCAGTAATTGTGGCTCAAGGGCCCAGTTGCTCCGCGGCATGTGGGATCCTCCCAGACCAGGGCTTGAACCCGTGTCCCCTGTATTGGCAGGCAGACTCTCAACCACTGCACCACCAGGGAAGCCCCGAAGGTGAAGGATCTTAAACAGTAGTGGCTTGAGCATATTTGTTGATGAAAATAGAGGAGCAGGGGAGAGGGAGAGACTGAAAAGCAAACAATTAATGGATGCAGCAAGGATAAGAATGCCAACAGGGGAGGAAGAGTTAGCATTAGAAAGAAAGCAGATCAAGTCTTTGTTGAAAGTAAAATGACAGAAGTAATAAATGCAGAGATATGTTAGGTGAAAAAGTGGGGAATTTCTCTGTTTTGAAGATGATAACTGAGAGTAAAGGGGCCAGATCTAGAAAAATAATGATAAGGCTATAGGTCAGCCAAAGTAGCAAATAAGGTAGATAATTATCCAGAAGTGAATAAACAATGCTGCTTCTTCCCTTCCTCCACTTCTTCCCTTCCCTAGAAGTCTATCCTTGGTTTACAACTAGTTTTAAGTCTATTAAACACCCAGGGACTGTGCCATCAAAGGATAGGATTAGGAGAGCAAATACTGGAGTTTACTTTGGTATCCAAGAGGATGACTTTAGATTCTGTACCACAAAGAAAACCTTGATTTCCCAACACAAGAATTAACCTTTCCAGAATGTTATCTTGGTATACAAGCAAGAGCAAAGGACTATTAATTAGCTGATGGAAGTCTTTCTGTAGGAGATGATTGGTTTTAGAGGAAATAGGTAGCTTCTACGGGGCAGCCAACTTTGTGCTGCCCTACCCTTGTGATAAGTAAGGAGTTCCCATAAGAACCATCATCCTCCTTTACAATGGAGACTCGTGATACTGTGATACCGGAAATACATCCTTCAGAGGATTATAAATGAATATGCGCGTATAGAAAAATACCATCCATTTACAAGTCATGGATCACCTTCAAGTTTACTGCTGGTTCTTTATTTGAACTCTGCATCAACAGAAAAACACATTTGCTCTGTAGCCTATGACTCTGATACACTGAGACATTGTAATTGCTCCGCATTCCTGAGTAATCATTTTCTGATGGGTTTATTGCCACCTCTGCCTTATCAGGGCATGGCACTGTTACGGACCCTGGTGATAAATTACCCTTTAGAGAGGGATAAGACAGTGCCACTTTAACAAGTGCAATAAAGCACTTTTTATATTGGGAGAGTTCAGTGCATTTTCCATTTATCATACACCCTCAGTGATTTTACACAGATTTTACACTGTTGATTAGCTCATTAGTGGGGTTAATTGGATACATTAACTGGCAGAATTACAGCTTGACTGTGAACCAGAGGCTGCAGCATTGTAAATGACAGACAAACCACAGACATGCATGGCCAGCCTGAAGGAAGTTCTTCTCTTTGATTAACTTTCATTAGATTTTAATTTTCCCCCTCCCCACTCCTGTAATTGACTCCACATGAATATTTACTATGGACTGGATAAGTGAATAGATGGCATCAATACATATTTTCAATATTTCCTCTCCTTCTACCATAAGTTTTCCTGCAAAATAATAAGAAAAAGAGCAGTTTAGGAAAGTGATGAAACTAGTCTGTAAGAAATCAAGAAATGAATGTCTAGAAATTCAATAAATTTCTCCTCTTTCAAAAGCCATGTTTTTACTGAATCCTTGATAATACATAGTGTGAATTAATTGTTTCCTCATGGGCTGCATGTCCGTATCACAGGGAAGCATTTAATAATACAGATTTCTGGACTATACCCTAAACCTACTAAATAAAGACTTCTAGGAGTAGGCCCAGGAACCTTTATAATTAACAAATTCCCCAGCTGATTCTTACACAATGAGTTTTACATTGTGGTTAAAATAGCATGTTAGTTTGCATTGAACATCAAGCAATGTGTAGTATTCACTTAATTAAATGACTTTAAATGGATGTGATACTATTTGGAGAAAGGCCAAGGTCTTTTCAGAAGCAAGACAAAACTTTTTCTGTAGTGCAGATTCTCTACCAGACTCAGGCTTTAAGTTTGCTGAAGTCTTTGAGTCTCTTCTCCCATATTTTCTTTAACTTTTTACTTCTACGAGTTGTAATTGTCTTTATGAAAAGAAATTTTTAGTGTTCTTTCGTAAGAAATTGTATTTGTCCCAGTGGAAACTATAAGTATAGAAACTATGTGTAATTTACTTACGTTTTGATTTGTTTATGTTTTATATAAAATAGTGGTTGTCAGCAGAAGGAGCATAAGACTAGGACCTGGGCTCCAGCGTCAGCTCTGTCACTCCCCTTTGTAGGCACCTTGGGAAAGTTTCAAATTCTCTGGGCCTCAGTGTACAATTCTTCAATTGGAAATCAGTCATACCTCATGTACAAGGCTAGCGATGAAGATTAAATGAAATTTTACCTGAGTCTATGTGCATTTCTGAGAATGGTAGGAGTTGGAAAGGATCATCTCCAGAGGAGGGGGAGAGAAGGAGTGTGGCACATTAGGCAGCTAATTCAGAAAGCAGCGGATATAAAAGAGGAAAAGTATTTCACGTGGGCAACATGTGCAAACTGTGTGGAGATCAAGGAAGTTGGGATTAAAAGAAACCCGATGATAATTTCAGGTAATTCACCCCTACCTGCCACTCTTCAGGCAGAGAGGAGCAAGCATGCATCTAAACTGTTATCCATGAAGCAAACACTGAATGAGGAGAAGGCAGAAGATAGAGGAATAATTTGTAGTTGTAGGAAAGAAAAGCACAGGAATAGAATGGGGAGGAAGAAATAAGAAAAACAAAAAGCTTTGTCTGTGAGTTCTAGGAGAAAACAAAGCCAGGAGGGCCAGGGAGAGAGAGAAAAATCTCCCCATATGATATCGCAGGAAGGGAGTGGAAGGCCTGTTATTAGGAAAATCTACATTAAAATGCATGGGAACAATTACCAACAAGTTACTGTGTAGTTGGGGCTTTGATAAATGGATGATTTAACGGAACTGAACCCAAAGGCTGCATTTACAGAGATTCTGTTTTGGAATTCAGTGCTTGATTTGCATTCCATAGTAAAACTTTTACTCTGAAAAATGTTTTAATAGGATAAATATTGCTACTGAAATTCCACTAGGAAAGGTAAAGGCAGTGCTCTCAGTGGTTTTCCATAGGTGTGAAGTAAAACTTTTAAGACATACTGTATCGTGACTTTTGTTAACAAGATATTGTGATGTGTTTAGGCGGCCTTGAATCCAGAGATAGCAGATTAAAACTCCACACGTCAGTGACGCATATGTTTAAGAAACTTTAGGAGTCTGGCATGTCATTATTTTTCAGAAAAATTATTATTTGTACTATTTTGGAGGGGGACCCTCAGGCACAGATTTTACCTTCTTGGGTTATGTAATATTTTGTTTTTAACTACCTTAATGAGCTTTTTGTTAATAGCAGCCCCAAAATATGGCAGTGCTGTCTCTTAAAACTCAAGACCTAAAAAGTTTCCAAATACATTCATTTAAAAAATATTTTCTGTGCTATGAGAACCAAATAAAATGTAAAATGTAACACATTAAATAAAGTTCTTCCAATTCAACCAGGTATCTTTCTTTTCTGAACTTCTGTAACGTGCTGTGTGTGCCCCTTATCTTATTTTACCTTCTGTCATGGTTATTTGCACATGAACTTTATCTTCCTTCCTAGATAACCTATTTCTTGAGGACAGAGATGATGTTTAATAAAATGCAGAATAGCCACACAGTTAATCATTGTAATTCTCATAATAAACATAAAGATCTCTTGAGAACAAAGCGGGTACCAAGCAGAACACAGAATGAGACAGACATTGATTGCAGTTTCCTTCAGAGTTCATATATTGAACTTAACAGATCTCACAGCTTGGAACAAAAGTTATGAATATACGTTAATATTGGATTAACTATTTTTGTATCTTAGTGGAGTCTAAAATGACTGGAAATAAAGGTCAATAAAATGCATATTTTGAAAGGTATTAAAATAGGGAAATAAAATATTTTGGGGAGTATATTGTAGAATATTCTTGGTCATGCTGAGAAATGAAAATATCTTGAAGGAAAATAGATGACACAAATTGAACAATGTATTGAAATGAAATCACAAAGTGAAACAAAATATATGTTTAAATATGCATAGTATAAGAGGGCATATTGCTTTAATATTGTTCTAGAAAGCAATTGAGAACCAATGAAGAGGACTAAAGAACAGAAGAATGTTGGAAATACATTTAGAATATGGACAAAGTATCTCACCTTTTTATTTCTCTAGTCACAATGAAAAGCCTTAGTATTCCCTGTTTTCCACAGTGGAGCTCAGACTTTACAACCTCCTGATTTCAACGAATGTACCTGAGCCAGTCACGTAGGGCGGGAAGAGCACTGGGAGAAGAAACTCCACAAGCGAGGGGGGGAGTTGAAATCATCCTGTTACTTTTACCTGCCATAGGGCCTGGGTGGGCACTTTGGACACAAATCACAGTTTTATTTATCTACTGTATAGTAGACTACTACTGTGTGTCACATCTACTACATAGTGTGACTTCCTTCTGTTCTTGTTCAATGCACTTATTACCCATCAACTTGAATCTCAGGCTGCTCAGCTGGAGTCCTGACACTGCTAAAAGCTATCACTAGTCCTCTCTTTCTAAGTCCAGAATCTATTCCGTACTCATTTCTTGCGGTTGGCTCTGAAGTTTCTCCAAACAGGATAAGCCAATGAGTTCCATGATGAGTATCTGCTTGACCTAACCTTGTCACATCTTGAGACTATGGCTTCAACTGGAGTACACTGAAATCAATGCCAGTGTATAGTCTGTCATTATACCTGTTTAAATACTTATAATTTGGAGGAAAGTAAGTCAGTGACAAATTAGCTAAAATATTGAACATATCTTTTTGAAACTCAATGTGTTCATTCACAAAGCATTCATTCCATTTGTTCATTTTATTGAGAAAATATCCTGCAAATTATTATAATAGTAATACATAGAAATATAGCAGTTATCATTGCTTGTTAATATCCATAAAAATGGATACATACTTGCAAAGGATGATGCAGAAATCAAGCTGGTACACTACAGTCTGGAATCTGAATCTTGGTTCTCCAGAGCTAACTTACCTTTTTGACAACTTCATTACCTAGCATAAGCCCCTACCCATACTAGGCACTGGAGCTGGGGGAAAATCAGTCTATTCTGATTTCTACACTTGACTGAAACTGCATGTTAACAATCTTTAGTAAAATATTAGATATTGTGATTTTATAATAAATCCCTACTCTTAAGTCGCTTTGAGCTATAAATATAGCTTGGATATAAAGCAGTGGTCCCCAACCTTTTTGGCACCAGGGACCAGTTTCGTGGAAGACAATTTTTCCATGGACTGGGGGCGGGGGGTGGTTTCGGGATGATTCAAGTGCATTACATTTATTGTGCACTTTATTTCTATTATTATTACATTGTAATATATAGTGAAATAATTATGCAACTCACCCTAATGCTGACAGGAAGCGGAGCTCAGGCAGTAATGCGAGCGATGGGGAGTGGCTGTAAATACAGATGAAGCTTCGCTGGCTGGCCCGCTGCTCATCTCCTGCTGTGCCGCCTGGTTCCTAACAGGGGCTTGGGGACCCCTGATATAAAGGATCTTTAATGTCAAAAGCATGTATGATGCTGCATATGTACAAGGCTCAAGTTGGGAATACAGAGTGAATAAGAAACTGTCTCTGCTCTCAAGGATTTATAATTAATAGATGCTCTTAGCCACAAATAGTGCCATCCTGAGAAGTGCAGAGAGCTTAATACAAACACTGTTAATGAAAGCTGGCATTTGACAGTATTGTCTACCTATGTGTAAGTCAGTATATATATATCTACTTGCAGTCTTCTGAGACACAGGAATTAGAACATCCAGTATAGCTAGATAATAATTTAGGCAGTCTTGGGACCAAACAGCCATTTTGTGTATTTCCACACCAGTGTTTTCTTCTAGAATTGTGAATGCCTCTCTGTCTTTTATTGCTGGTTCTTTGTTGCCCCAGATCATAGTGCTTCTTGAAAGCTGCTAGTGAATGAATAATTTTGTTTCCAATCCCAGGCTAACATCTGTAGGAAAACAACTCAAGCAGACACATTCACTTATGCAAGCAAATACTACTTTCTTTTTTTCTGCAGAAAGTCTTTTGAGGCATGATTATGCAGCACCTGCTAAGATGTTGGCTGTTTCTTTCCCTGTTAGGAAGATGTGGTTCTGAGGACCCTACCTGTGTTGGAAAGAATAAGGGCAGTGATTAGGTGGTTATTGTCTCTCATTGGAAGGCAGATTTCTGGTTGAGACTTCTTATTTTCAGTATAGCTGGTTTATATAAATGAGAAGAATGCCACACTCACACAAATCCTTGGAATAAAATGGCACATCCTCAGCATTTCATTCTGAATCTTATCTTCCTCACAATACCTTCATCTCTACAAAATGTCCAATCAATCCTTCCAACCTTTCCACTATCATTCTAATTTAATTAAATACCTTTTCAATGAAATTATCATATTTTGCTGTGTTAATTAAATGTATCTTTTATTCTCTTGCCCTATAATGAAAAAAATTTGTTTATGAAAAATGTAACTGAGTACTGAATATTTTAAGCTTTTCCATGTTATCTCTTTTACTACCTGTATGTGCTTTAACCATTTAGCCTCTGAATTACTTAAATCCCATCACCTGCCTTAGTTGAGGCTGCTGATCCCACCTTCATGGGTCTCTCTGTGATCTCATTTTATATCCAATTGCCATCTTCTTTGAATTCTTCTCTAGATAGGTTAACCTTCTCACTTTGATCACATGTACATAATTTGGTCTCTTTCCCATATGGAGTCTTCTCTGGGTTGAATATTTTGCACTTAGCCCTAGAGTTTCATTATCTACCCTTCTTTACCGTACTCTGTGCATCAGTATTCGATGTGGCTAGACTGCCTGTCCTTATCCCTTACAGTTACATTTGTTCCATAGAAAATTCCAGTGGGAGATTGGTGGGTGTGAAGACATAAGTACCGTTGCATTTAAATCTCTGGCTCTCTCTGTTAACCTGTGGTTACCAATGGCTGGTTCCTGTACTGCAGGCCACAGCTCCAGTTGGGCCGCACCTTCTGTAGCTCTAAGTCTTGTCACGTGCAGAAAAGCATCAGTCACCAGCTGTTGCCAATTCATAGGATTCTTCACCTTCTTTTTTGGTCTCCCATAAATGTGTCCACACAACTGTAAAACATCCTTTATTAAACTCTTTTTCAGTCACCTTATATGAGTATGCCGTATATATTTCCTGTGGGAATTCTGCTAGATACACTGTCTGCCCAACCCTAACCAACATCAGTAAAGACTGAGTAAAGAACAAATGAAAAAGTGGGTAAGTCTCAGTAAAGAAATAGAAGATATAAAGAAGACACAAATGAAGATTTGAGGACTGAAAAATATAATAACCACTAGTAAAATTGGGTAAAGAATACACAGGATCTCTTTGTATTATTTTTACGACTGCCTAAGAATCTACAATTATTTCAAAATAAAAAGTTTAATTTAAAATATCTATTTTAGAACAAAAAAGAGTTTACCTTGAAAGTATCAGTATTTAGATTGAAAAAAGTCTCCAAACACCCATATAGTAATTTTTCTTTTTTCTTTTTAACCTTTTAAAACAGCTTTATGAGTATCATGGATATACAAAAACCTGCACATATTTAATATATATATAATTTGATGAGTTTAGACATATACATACACCCATGAAACTATCAACACGATCAAGGTAATAAACATATCTGTCACCTCCCAAGGTTCCCTCATGCTCCTTTGTTTTTGTTGCTGTGTGTGTATGTGTTTTATATCATGCCTTTAATCACTAAATCACAGTATTGACACTATATTAAAAAATCCTTAACATTTTCTATATCTACAGTATAACTCTTGATATCTTTACAGTTTGTTCTTCTGGAAAATGAACCTTCTCATAAAAAAAAATTGACTGCTTTTATCTTTTAATTATTAAGTCATTAGTAGCAAAGCTTGTATATTAGGAATACTGATGGGTAGCCATGGACCAGACTAGGTAGGGGCTTATAGGACCTGGAATGGATTTTGAATTTTATTATGACTGTGTGTCAGATTAAGATTGAGAATAAGGTAAAGTTTGGGTGAGAATTAGCCTTTTATCTTTGTTTATGCTCTCCCTTGCCAAATAATATTTTTTCATATTATACAATTTATTCTGTGAAAATCTTCATTCCTAATTTGAACTTACCTAAATTATTTAAATAGGTTTGTTTTCTCCACCTCCTGATTGTATAAATATTCTCATATGTTCTAATATGTTATTCTAAATTTATATTTAGACCTTTAATTCATTTAAAATTAATTTTGTTGTATGTTATAAATTGAAAAACTTGTATCTATTTTCTTCCAAATAAAATATTAGGCATGCTAACACCATTTTTGGAACACTCTTGTCCCCCACTTGGGACATATTATTATTATTTCCACATAACTACTTTGATCAATTTCTTCACTTCCTATTATTTCCATTGACTTTTATTGTACAGCTATCATACTATTCTGATTGGTAGCTAAAGGACAGGTATCTTTTCATTATTCTATTAAAATGTTTGTTTAGCAATTTCATGCTTATTCTCCCATATACACTTTAGAATCATTTGCTATAAAAAAGTCCTCTGTAATTCCAGTTGTCATTAAATTAAATGCAAACATTTATGTGGCTAGATAGCTATTGTATAATGTTATGCTTTTCCTTCAGTGCATCTATTCATTTATTCAGGCATCTACAAACAAAAGTATATTTTTCTATCATTTGCGTGTGTGTGTGTGTGCGCTTGTGCAATTTTTAAAATAACGTTTTGGTGATAGGATCATGCCAGCATTATAAAATAAGCTGAGGAGTTTTTCTTGTCATTCTGTTATGAAATTTACTAAAATATGAAGGGTTTGTTTGTCTTTTGAATGTATGTTAAAATTCACAAGTAAAACTACCTGGCACTGGTGTCTTTTGCAATCATGTACCTTTGAAAATCTTTCCTTCTAAAGCTATGGAATGTTGAATCTTTTATCTCTTTTTAGGCCAGTTATTACAATATATATTTTGCTGGAAAATCATGAAAGATGTCATGCATTAGCATACAACTGTCACTTATAATAATTTAAATCCCTTTTGAATCCATATTTCTCAATCCTGAGGTTGTACATATTAGTACTTTTTTCTTTCTTTTTCTTAATGATACTTGGTCTTTTTAAGGAAAGAGAAGGTGGCTCTATTTAGAGTTTTATATTAATTTATTTTTTACTTTAATTTAATCTAAGCTTTTATCATTATTCATACCAACTCAATTTTTGATTTATTTTGCTCTTTTTCTATTATCATAAACTTAATATAGCACATATATTTTCTTTTATTTTTGAAAAGGAGAAAGCATTTAAACAAATACAATTCATTTCTTACAAGATATGTTGTTCCTTAAAAATCTCTTTTTAATTTAGAGATGATTTCCATTTTAAATTTCCATTTATTTAATGTTAAGCTATTTTTGTTCACTTCTATATTTATTACATTAAAGTCTTAGAACATGGCCTCTAAAATCACTGTTTTTAACATTTACTGATGCTGTTTTTGTTACCCATATACAAGATTTTTTTAAGGGTTCCATAGACAAAAGAAAGAAGAACGTGTTTTTCTGTTTGTTGGTTCAGACATCCTTTTTCCTTTGGGTTTATGTTCAAGTTTTCAGATTACTTGTTTCTACTCCTGAAGTGACGGTGATTTTAAAGATGGGGAAGCAACTACATGGGGAGAGACAACAGAGTCTAAATCAGATGCTTTGTAAAGTGATGTGCTATCCTTGTCACTCATTGTAGTCCTGCAGCTATTCTGCGATTTGGATTATATACTGTGATTTTAGCTACCTTCCCTTCTGTTTGAATTGATGTTTCTTTCTATTGCTGTTAGCTAACATGTTATTCAAATTCAAAACATTAGTATATTTCTGTCTTTTCTATTTCAGATCAAACCTTATTAACAAACCCGATTCCTACTCATTTTGTTGTTTGTTCCCTTAGGGTATACCCAGCAGCCTTCATGCTGTTAGAAAGGGGCAGGGAGCATAATTAATTTACCAAGAGCTGACACGTTAAAGGTATAATGTTAAAAATATCTATTAATCAAAACTTATAAAACACATTAACATTTTTAAATAGAAAGGTCCCAGAGGCCACTTAGAGGAGGATGAATATGGGCTTTCTTTCCAAATGCCTCATATCGTTCTTTTAAATATTTTCCACTTTGATATTTTGACAGGGGACAACCATGCCATTATATGTCTGCTTTATAAAAGCCATTTAAAACAACTAATGTGAGGAAAATCAATCTGAACTTACAATCCGTTTTAAGTACTATTATAGTAAAATGTCTGTCTTCATGTAACACAGGTGCCCATGTTTAAGATGCTTGAAGAAATGTACTACATCCATAAAAGACAATGTAGATGTAAAAGCATTGATTTTTCAAAATATAAAGAGTAGGAAGTGCATTATTGAGTGGATAATTTCTAAAATTTACCTGAGTGAAAATTCAAGAATAAGGGTGTATTTCTGGGATACAGTTTTATGTAATTTCATTCACACAAATAAGGAATGGTTATCAAGCAGCAGTCCTCCCCAATATCAATCACACCAAGACATCACACACACAAACCCACATATAGTTGAACATATACACATGTATAATTGCACATACAGGACCTCACCTGCACATACACTCACACACACATACACACCTATAAACTCAGACATCCTAACTTTCAGGGCTTTGTTAACAGTCTTTTCCAGACTGAACTATGCATAAGAAGAATTTGGGGATGCTTTAAAAAACATTTCTAGGTCACCAGAGACTTACACAAACAGACTTCTAAGAATAAAGACTGAGAATCTGCCAACCCTTGCTGTAATAATAACAGTGGAAATATCACTTATTTTATCCTATTATTCCTAACATTTAGCAAAATTTTAATCAGCTTTCCCCCTAAGATTCCACACTTTTAAATGAAGAAAAAGCACAAAAATCATATCTTGATTAGTTCAAGTCTGGACACTTTAAATCACTAGCTATGAAACTTGGCTCAAATCCCCATTTTTCTGAACTTCATTTTTCTCACCTCCAAAATGGGAATAATGAACTTCCTTCTCTTTCTTATAAGCCTGATCAAGTGGAATGAGCTAAAATTATGAATAGCATTTTTAACTGTAAAACATTATACAACACTATTATCTTTTGAAAAAGCATATTAATATATTTTGACAATTTTCTTCTTTACCACCAATAATCAAAAAGTTGTACATTCTGCCTCTTGGTTCAAAGAGCCAGAAAATACATATATACTTTTGTTGTTTATATATATATATGTATATATATATATATATATATATATATATATAGTTGTTATATTTTGTTGTTGTTATCGATTGGCAGTTTTTATTTTTTAGCTCAAGACTTCAAAATTGAAATCAAATAGGAGTTAAATTTTTTTTTCATAGCCTAATTAATTTTGCTCTAATCAGTCCTTATATTTAAATACATTTCAAAATAATTCATTTTTTTCTATTTGAAATTGATAATGTTCCCTTGCCTTCATAAAAGTATTTACATTTCAAAACACAATATGGGGTATTTGCCTGCAGTTTCCTATTGTAACAATCCAATTTCTTTTTTTTATTCTTTGAGAAATAGATTTTTGTTTTATGGAGGATGCATTGCTCTCAAAGAAAAGGTAATTTACATTATTTTTGACACCCTATATTTGAAAGCCACTTCTCATCCCAATGTGCCAATATAATAGGGAAAAATAAGTTATTTTCTTTATCTTATAGAATAGCACACTAAATTCCAGGGAGGTTAAGTGACTTGTCCAAAGGCACATAGCAGGGAGTAGAATATAGAGATTTATAATTCATAAACAAGTGTTTTTATAAAATCTTATTTTCTCTTAACTCTTAAAGGTAATATTAATTGTATATTTATCCACAAACTGTGTAGATAAATATACAGTTTCTTTGTACAGGAAACTTCCCTAAAAAGATCTCTACCATAAAAAGGGAGCATGCTTTTGTGGGAAGTGCACTGGACTGGTAGGTAGAGTGCAGAAGTCCACATCCTGCATTGGCTAATAGTGAGCTGTGGAGTTTGGACCAATTAGGCCTATTATCCTTGGGATGACTTAGAGCTAAATTTCTATCTGTATCAATAGTTGTATTTATATCTACCTTCATGGATGAATTTTTAGATGTAAGGATTGGACAAGTAAAATATGTCTTTGATTAAACTACTATTATTCTTTGATGGCTGCTATGGTCTGAATGTTTGTGTTCCTCCAAACTTCATATGTTGAAATCCTAACCATCAAGAGAATGGTATTAGTCAATAGAGCCTGTGGATAGTGATTAGGTCATGAGGGAGCCCTCATGATTGGCTGTAATATTCATATAAAAGATGCCCCAGAGAGTTAGCTCATCCATTCCGCCGTGTGAGGTTACAGCCAGAAGGTGCAGTCTGTGGACTGGGAAAAGGGCTCTCCCCAGACATCAAATCTATTGGCTGTTGATCTTGGACTTCTCAGGCTCCAGAGCTGTAAGCAATAAATTTCTGTTATATCTAAACCACCCAGTCTGTGATGTTTTGTTACAGCAGCCCGGTGGACTAAACAATGACTTAACCACAGTTGTCATTATTCTGCTTTAAGAAAAACTGGTACTTTTTTTTTTTTAATTTATTTATTTTTATTTATTTATGGCTGTGTTGGGTCTTCATTTCTGTGTGAGGGCTTTCTCTAGTTGTGGCAAGCGGGGGCCACTCTTCATCGCGGCCTCTCTTGTTGCGGAGCGCAGGCTCCAGACGCGCAGGCTCAGTAATTGTGGCTCACGGGCCCAGTTGCTCCGTGGCATGTGGGATCTTCCCAGACCAGGGCTCGAACCCGTGTCCCCTGCATTGGCAGGCAGATTCTCAACCACTGCGCCACCACGGAAGCCCCCGGTACTTTTTATTTCAGGTGTTCTTGGTCCTAAAAAATTATGAATTTGCTTCTTATCTTTGTTTTCACAGTGATTGCCCTTGTCTTCTGATAATTCCTAAAAATGTCATTGCTGATAACCTTAGTTAATAATAACTATGGGAGATTGCACAATAATTTTTAGCTTCTCACATCTTGAGGTGACGCTCTTTTACTTACCCCTTGAATCTAAGCAGACCTTGTGACATCCTTGAAGCAATGGAATGCAATGGAAATGACAATGAGCAACTTTCTAGGTACATGGCATGAAGTCTTTCTTGCTATCAGATGAATAAGCTCAGACTAACCTGATGGAAAATGAGAGAACATAGTGAAGTTGTTAACCCCCCTGCACTCTTTGTTGCTACAGCCACCAACTACCCAATCAACAGGGGAAGAGTAGCTCTGCTGAACTGCAGTTCATTGCAAACACATGCATGAGCCCGGCTAGACCAGCAGAGGAACTGTACAGATGAGCCCAGTCTAAAGTGATGACATACAAAAATTTGAGTTAAGTAACTAATAGTTTTAAGACATTAGGTGTTGGAAGTTTTTTATGTAATAATAATGATAGTAAATTTAAAAATTAAAAAACAAACAAAAGAAAACCTAACTATGCATATTCACAAGTGACCAGCTAATTCTAAAATTTATATTGAAAGGAAAAGTACTAGAACAGATAAAACAGTCGTGAGAAAGACAAAGTTTAAGGACTCACATTACTCTATTTCAAGACTTACTGTGAAAACACAGTAACCAAAACTGTATGGCATGGGCAAAATAATAGATATATAGATCAACTGGACATAATTGAGAGATTCAAATATAGTTAATTAATTTTTTACCAAGGTACAAAGGAAATTCAACACAGAAATGTCAATATGGGGAAATGGCTGATTCTAGGGCTGGAACATAAAAAGTACAAAATGAGCCTGGGCATCTTATAAGAAAGTAAGAAAATGCTCAAAAAATTGAATAAGGGCATGTCAAATGGACAGCAGAGCCAACCTGAGGGAGCTGCCAATAACCAAAGCTGGAACAATTGAGCAATAAAATAAATGATTTAGTACTGGTCATAACCCAAAGTATAAAATAAACATCCCTGACTCCATATAAATAAATAATTGATAAAATACATAAATAAGTGGGAAGGAATACACAAATCTACTATACAGAAGAATTCCAAATAATTTATGTAAATACTCCTCCTTTTAGGAGGTGGAGTCTATAATGTTTTTCTTCCTTGATTATGGGCTGCACTTGATGTTTCACAGATTGGAGTATGGAAAGGGAGAAAAAAGTAACTTTGTAGTGAAGAACCTGGCAAACAATACCTTAACCAAAATATCTAGTTAAATTACGAGAAATAAAATTCAACTTAATAACATGTACCCCTGTTATTATCTGATGAGAAAGGCAATCACCCCTGTGGTATTCTTTCCCTAAACCCACCTTCCTAGTGTAACTGTCAGAAAAATATTTTAAAAGTCAAGGGACAGTCTACAAAACTGTCAGGGTCATGAAAAATATGGAAATATTAAGAAAATGTCCCAGACCAGGAGAGACTATGAGATATGATGGTTAAGGTAGTTTTTTGGATAGGATCTTGGCACAGAAAAATGACATTGCTAGAACATTGATAGTAATGTGCAAATGTTTTCTTAGATGTTACAAATGAACCATGGCAATGAAAAGATGTTAACAAAAGGAGAAACATAGTGAAAAGTATACTACAACTCTGTTTACAATCTTTGCAACTTTTCTGTGAATATAAAGTTATTCTAAAATAAAAACGTCATTTTAAAAATCTGACCAATGTAATACCTAACTTTGAGTGATTGCTTTCACCTTCCAGGTACTGTCCTAAGCTTTACATGTATCAATTCATTTCTTCTTCACAATGCTATAAAGTGGGTACATTTTATAGAAATACTGAGGCCCAGGGAGGATACATAACTTGCCTAATGTTATATAACTAATAAGCATGCCAAACAGATCCAACATTCTTTATTTCTAATAGCAAAATAAAATATTATTAACTAGTCTTTTAGTTAAGTTAAAGAAAAATTAGTTCCTTAAAGTCCATTTCTATTTTTTAATGCAAAATCTTTAAGCAGAGTATAGAAAAAAGAAAAGATATGAAAATGGTTACCAAAGCATCAACCTCCAATCCCAAATACAGCTAACTTTGCAGCTATTGAGCTCTATTTCTTTCTGTATATAGAAGATTAGTTAAAACATGATTAGAACCATATTTTAACTATTGTATATGCAGTACTTTTCTATTTTTTATATTTTTTAAATTTAATTTTTATTTTATTTTGGAGTATAGTTGATTTACAATATTATATTAGTTTCAGGTGTACAGCAAAGTGATTCGGTTATACATATACATAAATCCATTCTTTTTCAGATTCTTTTCCCATATAGGTTGTTACAGAATATTGAGTAGAGTTCCCTGTCCTATAAAGCAGGTCCTTGTTGATTATCTATTTTATATACAGTAGTGTGTATATGTTAATCCCAAATACCTAATTTATCCTTCACCTCACCTTTCCTCTTTGGTAACCATAAGTTTGTTTTTGAAGTCTGTGAGTCTGTTTCTGTTGTGTAAATAAGTTCATTTGTATCATTTTTTTTTTAGATTCTACATATAAGTGATATCATATGGTACTTGTCTTTGTCTGACTTACTTCACTTGACAATGACAATTTCTAGGTTCATCCATGTTGCTGCAAATGACATTATTTCATTCTTTTTAATGGCAGAGTAATATTTCATTGTATATATGTACCACATCTTCTTTATCCATTCCTCTGTTGATGGACATTTAGGTTGCTTCCATGTCTCGGCTACTGTAAATAGTGCTGCAGTGAACATTGGGGTGCATGTATCTTCTTCAGTTATGGTTTTCTCTGGATATGTGCCCAGGAGTAGGATTGCTGGATCGGATGGTAGTTCTGTTTTTAGTTTTTAGGAACCTCCATACTGTTCTCCATAGTGGTTGTATCAATTTACATTCCCACCAGCAGTGTACAAGTGTTCCCTTTTCTCCACACCCTCTCCAGCATCTACTGTTTGTAGACATTTTGATGATGGTGCCAGATACCTCACTGTAGTTTTGATTTGCATTTCTCTATTTATTAGCAATATTGAGCATCTCTTCGAGATGGCTTTTTGGCCATCTGTATGTCTTCTTTGGAGAAATGTCTGTTTAGATCTCCTGTCCATATTTTGATTGGGTTGTTTGTTTTTATGGTATTGAGCTGAATGAGCTGTTTCTATAGGTTGTTGATTAATCCCTTGCCAGTCACAACATTTGCAAATATTTTCTCCCATTCTGTGGGTTGTCTTTTCATTTTGTTTATGGTTTCCTTTGTTGTGCAAAAGCTTTTAAGCTTAATTAGGTCCCATTTGCTTATTTTTGTTTTTATTTTCATTACTCTAGGAGTTGGATCTAAAACGATATTGCTGTGATTTATGTCTAAGAGTGTTCTGCCTATGTTTTCCTCTAGGAGTTTTATACTATCTGGTCTCATCATTTAGGTCTTTAATCCATTTTGAGTTTATTTTTCTGTATGGTGTTAGAGAATGTTCTAATTTCATTCTTTTACATGTAGCTGTCCAGTTTTCCCAGCACCACTTATTGAAGAGACTGTCTTTTCTCCATTGTATGTTCTTACTTTATTTGTCATAGATTAAATGAGTATAGGTGTGTGGGTTTATTTCTGAGCTTTCTATCCTGTTCCACTGATCTATATTTCTGTTTTTGTGCCAGTACCATACTGTTTTGATGATGTAGCTATGTATTATAGTCTGAAGTCATGGAGCCTGATTCCTCCAACTCTGTTTTTCTTTCTCAGGATTGCTTTGGCTATTCGGGGTCTTTTGTGTTTCCATACATATTTTAAGATTTTTTTGTTCTAGTTCTATGAAAAATGCCATTGGTAATTTGATAGGGATTGCATTGAATTTGTGGATAACCTTGGGTAGTATAGTCAGTTTGACAATATTGATTCTTCCAATCCAAGAACATGGTATATCTTTCCATCTCTTTGTGTCATCTTTGATTTCTTTCATCAGTGTCTTATAGTTTTCAGAGTACAGGTCTTTTGCCTCCTTAGGTTGGTTTACTCCTAGGTATTTTATTCTTTTTGGTGTGATGGTAAGTTGGATTATTCCTTAATTTCTCTTTCTGATATTTTGTTTTTAGTTTGTAGAAATGTAGATTTCTGTGTATTAATTTTGTATCCTGCAACTTTACCAAATTCATTGATAAGCTCTAATTGTTTTCTGGTAACATCTTTAAGATTTTCTATGTATAGAATCATGTCATCTGCAAACAGTGACATATTTACTTCTTCTTTTCCAATTTGGATTCCTTTTATTTCTTTTTCTTCTCTGATTGCCGTGGTTAGGACTTCTAAAACTATGTTGAATAAAAGTGGTGAGAGTGAACATCCTTGTCTTCTTCCTGATCTTAGAGGAAATGCTTTCAGCTTTTCACCACTGTGTATGATGTTAGCTGTGGGTTTGTCATATATGGCCTTTATTATGTTGAGGTAGTTTCCCTCTATACCCACTTTCTGGAGAGTTTTATCATAAATGGGTGTTGAATTTTTTCAAAAGCTTTTTCTGCATCTATTATGATGATCGTATGGTTTTTATTCTTCAATTTATTAATGTGGTGTATCACACTGATTTGCAGATATTGAAAAATCCTTGCATACCTGGGATAAATCCCACTTGATCAGGTGTATGATCCTTAATATTAATTAAGCATTTTTCCATAGTCTACCTTCAATGAAACAATTTACCTTTAGTACTTTAACTTTCAACACTTCAGTAATTAACTTTCTGTTCTTTTGGAAATAGAGGATGGAAGTAGCAGAGTAGAATTTCTATTAAATGTTGTTCCTCCTTTGCCAGCCATTGGATTAAACACAGGTCTCAATGGGATAGCCCGTACTTCACTGGATGAATGGCTAAACTGTGGTACAACCATGCCATGGAATACTACTCAGCATGAAAATGGAAGAAAGAGTTGATACATACAACATCTTGGATGAATCTCAAAGAGATTATGCTGAGTGAAAATAAATAAATAAATAAATAAATAAAACAAGCTAATCCCCAAAGTTTACCTATTATGTGCTTCATTTACCTAAAATTTTTGAATTGAGAAAATTTAGAAATGGAGCCCAGATTAGTGTTTTCCAGGGGTTAGAGATTAGGGTGGAGTGTGTGGATGTGATTATAAAAGGCAACAGGAGACCCCTGTGATGATGGAACTGTTCTATATCTTGACTGTGGCAGTATATACATAAACCTAAGTGTGTGATAAAATGGCATAGAATTAAATACACACATGCACAAGTACAAGCAATACTTGAGGAATATGAATAAGATTGGTAGATCATATACATTTCAATGTCCTGGTTGTGATATTGTCCTATATTTTTTCCAGATGTTACTGTTGGGGAAATAAGAGTGAAAAGTACACAGGATCTTGTTCAATTTCTTAGAACTGCATGTAAATCTAAAATTATCTCAAAATAAAAAAGGTAATTTATAAAAAGAATCCCCCCCAAGAAATTTAAAAAGATGGCCTCTTTAATTTTAACTTCGAGATGAGGAGGAAGTAGTAAGTTTGGTGTTGAAAACCTACAGACTGTGCCACAGATTGGGAAAGAAGGAAGCAAGCAGTTAATCCAGCCAGAGTGTTCAATATGAGTTATCTGTGAGAAGATTGTTTAGCTACCTCCTAGCCAGCATAAATTAGGTAAGTAGTGTGGGAAGAGACTTTCCACAAAGAAGGAATACTATGAATGGAACTACATAGATAAGAAGCAACATGATAACAAATTATGAGGGGCAGTATGTGATAAGAGGAGTAGTAAAGACGGAGATGGGAAGGTAGGTAGTAGTTAGGCCATCGAGTATCTTTTTTTTTTAATACTCAAGAGATTGACATTTTTATATACATGGTGAGGAGCCAATGTCATGGTTAGGTATGAAACCTAGACGTTCATTCTGTCTCTAATGAGCCAGGAAGTGAATTGGATCTGAGGGCACTAGATTTAGAAACATTCATATCTCTTAGACAGACGTAATCTCTTCTAATGTGACAGAGGTAGGTGGTGATAATGAGGAAGGAGAAGAGAGGAGAGATTAAAAAAAAAAAAAAAAAAAATATATATATATATATATATATATTTTTTTTTTATATATATAGGTTTTAAAGACATTGATCATTTGTAGAGAGTTAAATAATGTGAGGGACCTAGGATGGGTTTTTCCTTAAGTGACTGAGTGTGTGATGGGCTTTTGTTAGAGGTAAAGAACCCAGGAGGACCAGCAGGTCTGAGGGGAAGAAAAGTGGGTTCCCTGTTAGCCTTCTGAGCTTGGTGATTGTAAATCCCCACTACATTTGCCCACTACTTTATGTATGTCCAGATGTTCCCTAAATATCTATCATAAGTTCTATAATATTTTACCTCACTTTTATTGGTTTAAACTACTAAATTTAAAGCCCTCAATACAAGGACTATTTTGTTTTTCTTTTTTATCCTAAGAGTCTAGTTCATTGTCTGATACATAATAAGTGAAATAGGAGGTATAAACAGACTGTTTCTGTCTCAGAATATTTGTGAGGACTCAAAGGCCAAGAACAATACAGTTATTTCCACTTCTCCCACATTCTAAAGGTTCTAAACACTTTGGTAAGACATGTTAAGAGGTAGTAGTAAGATGTTACCAGCAGTAACCACCTCTCCCTTTTCTTATTGTTATTGTTGTAGATGGGGTTGGGGTATTGTACAGGACAAGGAGTGATAATTTGGGGGGAATGAATCGTTGGAGTGCTGTGGCATTTGCTCTCCCTACCTTTTGGAGGAAGAGAATAAAGTGTGTCTCTGTCACCTTAAGTCAGGTGAGTGGGCCTTCAAGGAAATAATTTGGAAAGCCTGATATGCATCTTCTGAAGACTGAGGGATATTGGGGTCTGGGATCTTACTCTTCTGTGATAAGTCAAAAGGTAAAAACACTGATTACTTATGTCTGAAACATTAAAACAAAGCAAGAGAGGACTGTGATGGCAGAAGCTGCATTTTCCTGTAGGCAGGGCAAACGTATTTAGGACCTGATGAGAATCTCTAGGTGGTTGGCCTAGGGCCACTTTAAAAGCAGCAGTCCTAAAATCGATAAGAGGTTTCTATCAGAAGGGTGAGTACCCTGCAGACCAAGGCCTGGGGGGGATGGTAAAGAAGGGAGTGGATGCCTGTCAAGGGAATTACAGGTCCAAGTCTCATTGGGAGGGTCTCTGAGGAACTCACAGAAACCCCATGGGAGAAAGCCAAAAAATTCCTCTTTCACCCTGAGGGTGTTGAAACCAAATTACAAGTTTACCAACCTAGTGAGGTTTTTGCTCTCTCTTATCTCTCTTGCAGCCACAGTAGCCCAATAAAAGCCAGCGCATGGTGGGGCGGGGTGGGGAGTAGAGAAGTGGTTTTCTGAGTATGATCCCTGACTAGCATCAGCAACAGCGTGATCAGGGAACTTATTAGAAATCAGATTCTCAGACCTCACTGGACCGACTGAATGAGAAACTCTCAGGATTAGACACAGCAACCTGTGCAACAGATCATACAGTTGATTCATGCTGATTCGTGTGGAAGTCTGATAACCATTGCATTAGAGAATGAAGAGGTGAGTGTCACACTGTGCCACTGTGGTCCATGGCAGTCGTGAGCTGTAGAAGGAACAGAGCTCCCAAGCAGATCAACTGGACTTTTGGATCGGAGATTATTTTTAAATAACTGAAACTGAGGCTTTCTCTTGTACCACAAAGGACTCAAGAATTGATGGACCATGCTTGAAAGAAGAAGAAAGAATGAGATTGGAGAGTGTGTTTGATAAGGAAAGGGGAAAAATAGAGTTGTTTTCTGATTGTTCCCTATAGAGCTCAGTTCATTTAATAAACTTGTCAGGAATGTATCAAATGTGTCCATAAATTTGAGTAAATGTACAAGTCTGAAGATCAAATGAAAAGGCAGAAGAGATAACGATTTTGCTATCTACTGCATATGGATGCTAGTGAAAACAATGAGAAATGTGGAGAATTATAGAAAGGTTAGGAAACCAAAGACAGGAGTCTGAAAACCCCAGTATTTAAATAAGAGCTGGAGAAAGAAGTTCTCATGAGGCAGGTGGAAAAAAAGAATTGTTAGAGATGTCAAAGAAAAGCTAAGAGAAAGTAGTAAAATGTATGGCAAAGCAGGATAGTCAATTAAAAAGAAAAGAACAAGAAAGAAAATTGACTGGCTTTAATTTTCTTTAGAGATTCAATAGTATTGGATGTGAAAATGTGGAGTAATTTTTTCCAAGAAGCTTAGAAAGCAACAGAGGTGAGAGAAGCCAGTAGCTGGGGTTTGGAGGTGAAAAATGAAGGAAAGCATTTAATCCACATGAGACAGACTGTGTGGATGTATATATGTTTTAGGGTAAGAGCCTTTAGACATAGAGATGCTCAGAATTTAGGAACAGGTTGTAGTGAAACAACATGATCCAGAAAGAGTAGAGGAAGGAAGGGATAAAAAGGGCATTGGTTAAATAGCTCGTTGTTTAAACAAAATTTCACAGTGATTCATTCACAATAAATATTGAACGACTACTAATTATCAAAGTGGAGTACTTAGTAAATGGTTCTAGAAATCCTTTAGCCGTCTCATAAATTTCAGACAGTAGATGCCCTTCTTTATCAAGATGACACAATGCTGGTCTGACCCACATAAAGTAGGAGAAAGAGAGAAGAATAACAATTTTTTTTTAAATCAAACACATTCATATATATTTTTTTATTAAGAGTTAAAGTAGCTTGAGTAATGACTTAAGTTTAGAATATGGCTATGGGGATGGATGTCTCCGGTGGAGCAAGTAGGATGGTAATTTGGAATATTGGGTCAGGGAACTGGAAATGCAGTGTGTTGGGTGGAGTGTTTTATATGGCCATCATCGTTCAGGATGATAGTAAGGATTTGAATGGAGTAAGGCCAGAAAAGCTAGTACAAGGTTATCAGTGGAAGAGAGGAAAATGACAAGAATGAATAATGAAAGCATGAGGAAAGATAGCTGGTTACATAGCCAACTGGCATGGGCCTCCAAAAGCACTGGACTGGTTTTTACAAGAGAAATCATCAATAATGGCTTGGAAAAGCCACTGAGGAACCAAGACTACACCAGTCTCAGCTGATACCCATACAGCAGTGTAAGAGAATGGTAACTTCCTCTTAAATGTTCTGCAGGGAAATCTGTTTCCAAAAGGCCACAAGTTTAAAGGGAGAGGATGAGATTGTAGTGGAATGGACGTTTTCAGAATTCACAATGGAAATATTTAGGAGCAAGCATAAGAGGAAAGAAAGCATTGTAAGAGTGTATTGGTAAAACATGACAGAGTAACTTATGGAAAAAGCTTACATCTTGGGTGCTGGTCAAGGGTTTCAAGGATGTCGAAGAATGGTAGATAGTAAACTTTGTATAATAGGCAGCATTTATTAACATGTATGCAAAGAGAATACTATATAGAGTTGGTTGTAAAGAAAACCATAAATGTTATTATATTGAAGTTGTGAAACCCTCTCTGCTATGTCATCAGTTAAAGAACAGATTCCAAAAGTGTTTGGAGTTTTATATGCCTGTAATAAGTTTATGAAGCCACTAAACTTATCTAGAGACATGATTATAATACTATGAGACAGATATTCTTATGTGGAAACCTTTCTCATATTTTATAGTCATTAATCACTACTATCCTTACATATAAAGCACTTTTTTCCACTATTTCAGAGGTCATACTTTTGGCTAAGAGAATAGACATTCTAATTCTATTATCACTAAAATTTTACCTATGTCATGCTTTTTCTCTAGGGCAACAGTAAAAATGTGAATATTTAATTAATGTTAGGATTTTGCTATATGATTATCAATTTTATACTCATAGAAATCATTTTATATATTATAATGTATTGAATTTCTGACTTCCCAGAAATAATTTCAATAAAGAGTATTTTAAAATGGGGCAGTTCCAAGCATATTTGCTCTTTAAAATGTGGATTAAAGACAATTTTAATGCATTTCCTTATATAGTTGGCTTTAGTATATTTTAGTTTTTGTAATTAAAATAAGGAATTTGCCAGGGTAGATAGGAAGGACTGAATGCTCACCACATGTAAACAATTCACAGTTCTTCTCAATGCATTATCCTTGTATCACCATGGTAACAGCCAAGTAGTTTGGCTGTTGGGGTAACATCACTGATGGCAGGTCCTTTTCTACACAGTCCAGTAAACGATTGTCAAGAACTTGTTTTGTGCATTCACTTCTAGGCCAGGTTAAGCCAGGGGTTGTGATTTTTACAGAACTAGGGTGCATTTATACATACATATTTTGGGGATGAGATGGTTAACTCTGTCACCTCAGCTCATTCTAAACCTCAGGAACTTCAGACTTCTAGGTAAATTGGTTTTGTGTATCCAGGAACAGATGGGAAAATTGGACTGTGCTCTATCGTGATAGAACTGATAATGGGGATTTTGATTAAATTTCTTCAAATTTTATTCCAAAAAACTTCTTACCATCATACCATTTAAATTATATTGAATGGACGTAGATGTTCTAACTGATTCTTAGGTAAACAAAGGGGATTAAGTTAATTATCAACGTGAATTTCTTCCATTGTAGACATTAGATACAGAATACATGGATGTCCGTTCAGTGACCTTAATGCCTTGTCATTATGAAGGGACAGATGAAACTGGATGGCTATGCCTTCCCTGACACACAGTGTTAAATTTTGAGTTTGTTCAATATTTAAGTACAGCTGAATATTCTATTATTTATAACTCAATTAATTAACAATTTCCTTACTCATAGCCACATTATAATAAATATTTACTTTATGTGTTTAGAAATATGCAGTTATATTTATATTCATGACAAAATATCCAAGCTGCTTTTCTAAGAACCCTGAGAAATTCTGTTTAGACTTAATTTAGAGCAAGAAAAAGGTCATTACTGCAACTGATAGAGTTAAAAAAACATAAAAACAGGCCTTAAAGAGGCAGGAACCATGCAACTCTAGAAATTACAGTAATTTTTTAAAAATCATTCATATTTTCTTTAGAGGACTACATTGTTTTAATCATGACTAAAGCTGTTTCATTCCAGAAGCATCTCTGCTCTAAAGTCCTGAGAAAGGAATTGGCCCAGCCTGAGTCACATGATCATCCTCTGCATAGGAGCCCGAATTCTGCAGTGATTGGTAGCTTTACCAGAGTCACATTGAGCAGAAACTAATTCAAGAAAATTGAGCTTGTACTACTAATAATCAGCACACAATTTATTTTTATTATTTATTTTGTGTTCTTTTCTTGATACACCTCTCTCTCTTTCTTTCCTTCCCCCCTCTCTCGCACACACATGCACACACACACCTTTTTCCCTACATGTATTCACTTCTGAAAATGTCACTGTTTACAAAACTGACCCTCTTAAAATTGCAAACCAATTCACTGATTTGTCAGAGAGACAATCTTAAAAAAATGTCTAGCTAAAGCCTACTAAGGCCAGTGTCACAAGGCTTCTTTTCTCCCAATCCAATATCATTAAGGAATATTATGGACTTATGGAGGGCTCAATGTTAAAACAAAAATATTTCCCAAAATTATGCATAGCAGAAGTGAAGAGGAAAGACTGAGCTTCCTGTCCAATCTCCAGAGTCTGAAGCCTTCTAAGATCCTAATTTTCTATTCCATTAGTCACAAGTCATGAATTAGCGTAGATCTTGACCCCAGGTCATCACTCCTTTAAAGCAGAGTAGAAAAAAAATGTAATGATTGAAGTTTTTGCCTAATCAGAGAACTTTCCTTTTGTCCTTAGGGATTTCCTATTAATGAGGCTGTAATATTCCAGTTGATGTCTTGTTGCTGTAGTCTGCATATTTTCAGAACCGTCTGTAGTTTGGGCAAGAGATTTTTCATTGCTTAGTTAATTGATCTGAGGCACGCCTCTGATTTCAGTGGTTGGTGGTGAGGAAGTGGTATGTACATACGGCACTTGAGAAATAGTAGCTTGTTAATGCAGTGTTCCTTCCGAGGCAGCCCAGGCCTCCCTTAGATGAGCCAGGTTTCTCTGATGCCACAGAGTGGCTACACATTCCCAATTTCACAGCCAGATGAGTAAGGGAAGGCTGGGTCCATGTTACCATCTTAGATTGCATGTTCACGTGCTGGACCAAGGGTAGGTGTGCTGCCACCCTCAAAGCTCAGTAATAAATCAAAATCTGTTCCTCAAACCATATGCAAATCCTCTGGATGAAATTCTTTAACTTTTATGATTCCACTCTACTGATTCCAGGTTTCCTTTATTTGAATTTATGTTACCTTGTAAATAATGCAAGGGGTATGGTATGAGGAGAAGGGTTAATTCTTTTCTATAGGGAAAGCACATTCTCTTCAGTCTGATAAGGCCCAATAATAAAGGATAATTCTCAAGGGATTTGGGAAGTTGGGATTCTTCAAGGCTCTTAGTCCTCTGAAACCGTATGATCAGCCTTAACTTTTCATCTAGCAGCCAAATGTCAATAAAATCCAGCAATTTCCACAATCAATCTCTTCATACTATCTTCAACAACAGATACAAGCAGCAAGCTATTCTTTCATTATTGTTACATAAAGGTTCTAAAAGATAAACATTTCAAATTTTAGTTTGTTTTTCTTTTTTTTAAATTTTAATATTCAGTGCTTTGAAAGCAACCTGTATTTCTTTGGTTAAAAAAAAATTTTCTCATCTCCTTTGTATTGATCTATCTTAGCAGTTGCTTAGTCTCCCAAACTTTACCAAAAGTTTACTCTGAAGCCACATGGAGTAGGCTGATTAATGCAGTTGGCACTGAGAGACATGGACTAATTCTAGCTCAATCAGAATATAAATGGAGACTTCAATTTCATATACCCAATCTGAGTTTGATAACTAATTCAAAATACCCCATGTTTCATGAGGATCTTTTCTGTATAGCGCCTCTCTGGTATCAATTTTTGTATCACTTAGGTTATTCAGTTATCATAAATAAACTCCAACTTCAACTAACTTAAACAATAAAAAGGAATAAAGGAGAGTAAAGGAGGATTTATTTTAAGAATTGTGTAGCTCAGAAAATCAAAATCATCGTTAAAATAAGTTCTCAAGAACAACAGAAATCAGGGCAGCTTGAGATCTCAGCAAAAGGCACTTTGGGGGACATCTCTTCAGGACGATGCAGTAACAATTCAGTTCTAACCACTTCATCCCTGTGTGTATCTGGAAGAAAATTCTGAATTGGGTCATGACCTTATCTAGGAGGCAGAGGTCTGATTAACAGGCTCATTAGATCCATTGGTAGTAGAAGTCTGATCCTAAAGTAATATTTGTGGGGAAGATAACAAAGTTGTGGAGGTTTTGTTTTTATTTTTCTATGTTTTTTCCAAAAATGTTACTTCTCTTTCTTCTTTGGAGATTTTTTACATGACTGGAAATTATTTTCAAATTTATTATGATCTCCATTATATCACCAAACTGAAGCCTCAAGGTTGCCCTGAATGATAATAATGCTTATCACTTATGCAATGTTTAAACTCAAAGCTCCTTATGGTTAGAATTATTTTAATCTATTAGAAGCATAATTATGTTAGCTGAAGTCTCCCTACTTTGCGGTAATAATGTGCCACTTTCAATAGGAGTAAATGTGATGACAAGAAATGGACCTTGAGAAGTCCCCCCATGTACTTCAAGGCCCATATGTCCCCAAAAGAACTAATTATTTTTCTTCTCAAAGGTATTTACCCAACTGAATTTTCTAGCCTTTTTAGTTAAACTTAACTCTATTCATTCATATCTCCAAGCCAAAACCCTTATAATTATCCACTCTTCTCTTGAACTCTTCTCCTCCAATTAGACACTAAATCCATTTAAATATATCAGGAATATCTCTCAAATTTGGCCATTTCTTTTGATCTATGCTTATTATCCTTTTCAATACAGGTCCTTAATGTCTTTCAACTGCAACAGCCTGGTAAATGCTCTTGTCAACACCATTTTATCCAGTTTTTATATATATGTTATATATAGTCTCACTGTCACCAGATTTATCTTCATAAAAATGTCTTAATCACATTTTTCTAACTAAAATATTTCTGTTGGTTCATTATTGCCTGCATTATAAAATTGAATACTGCCATATGGTGTAGAAAGCAGCCAAACTGGCACACAATTTGGACTCAATTTACCTCTTTCATTTTATACTAGATATAATCATCCCTATCTTCTCCAAAAGCTTTTGCTTCAGCAAAACTGAAATTATCATTTTTTCAAGATGGCAACTAAGATTTATACTTTGGTTCCATGACCTTACACAGAGGTGTTTCTTCTGCTAAGTGATTCTCTTCCTGCATATTCATTCTTTTCCTGCATGCTCTTGTTCATTATTCAAAACACGACACAAATGTCAATTCCTGACTATCTCTGCTTACTCTGAGAGTTTACGTGCATGCTAAGAACATTGCAATCTGTGGAATAAATAATCCACAAAAATTAATATGAATTTATTACTATCATTATCATAATTATTATTATGTTACATTGTAATTGTTTGTTACATGGCTATCTTCCTGAGCAACTTCTGAGCTTCTCAGAAGCAAAGGACATATCTAATTCACCTTGGGTGTGCTCAGTGCCTAGCATTGAGCATGGCTTTTTATTTGGTATTCAGTAAGTTTTATTGAACTAATAAATCAATGACTGAATCTTCTAAAACTGAAACATGACATTTATCAACCACAAAAATTTCTGAGTTGTGAAGTGTAAAACAATATATTTTTTCCTCAGAAGACCTTAGGAGTTACTTAGTCATTGTCTAGACTTATCTTACATGTTTTAAGAAAACCTAAACCTTTTTCACCCAATGTAAAGATGACCTTGGTTCACCCTCAGAAAATTAACAGTAAGAGATCTATTTTAAAACAGCATGCTTGTTTTGAAATCTTGTCTTTACTCATTAAGATAAAGCCATGCATTAAGTATTTTTGTAAAGAGTATCTTCAGCTGATCAAGTATACTTTGATGTATCCTTAAACATTCATCTTTCCAGAATGAAAAGAAACTTCTAATCAAAAAGGTTCTCACTAAAGCTTGGCAGAGTAGGAAGTAGAATGTGTACTGAGTGAAGAAATAGGTCTCCCAGGCAACTTGCACTTTGAGACCTATCCATGTATGTCAGAAATGAAAACCTTCAAATGATTTCAGAATGCTCTATTTCTTTGTCAGAAAATGTTTTTTCATGTAGCAATTTTAAGAAATATTAACTTGATAACTGAGAAGTATAATGGAGACGAATGGGTAGTAAGTTCTTGATCTCTCATTTTTCTTGAATATAAAGATTGTAGGAGCCAAAGAAAGTG
Organism: Eschrichtius robustus; assembly: GCF_028021215.1. Taxonomy (NCBI): domain Eukaryota; kingdom Metazoa; phylum Chordata; class Mammalia; order Artiodactyla; family Eschrichtiidae; genus Eschrichtius; species Eschrichtius robustus. The sequence continues at coordinate 17,155,896 of NC_090827.1, read as the reverse complement.
AAGAAAAACACACGCGTGGTCCTTGAAAAGTTATATTTCTGTTCTTTGTGTGAATGCAGCATTGTAAATGCTCAGGGTGAGACACATTTTAGTACTAAATATTAGTTGTTTCAGGGACCCCAGTACTATGTGAGACATCTTTGTGGTACAGGGCGGAGACTCCATGCATTGACTCATGCAGCAGATATTGCCAGACATTATTCTAGATTCTGGTGGTACAGTGGTACAAACAAAGCCTTTGCCCTCGAGGAGCTCACCATTTACTGGAGGGAGAAATACAGGAAAATATAAACAAGTGGATTATAATATAATGACAGGTAAATAGATGGAGAGTACATATTTTAGGGTGGTCAGGGAATGACTCTCTGAGTAGGTGTCACTTCATCCAGGCAGGAATGTACTTACAAGTGTGAAAATCATGGGAAAGGGAAGGAAAGAGCACTTGCAAATGATCTGGAGTTGGAAAAAGCTTAGTGTATTCCATTAACAGCAAGAAGGCAAGTGAGAACAAAGCCCAAGGTTGTAGGAGATGAAATCAAGAAGTTGGGCAGAGGCAAGATCCTTTAAGACATTGTAGGTTGAGGTAGGATGTTTGCATTCATTTCATATTGGATGGGAAGCCAGTGAATAGCTTGAGAAGCAAAGCAATACAATATTTGCATTCTTAAAATATGATTCCAGCCATTTAGTTTTGGGGTCAAGAGTGGAAGTAAAGAGACTAGTTAGCAGGCTCTCATTGACCTCAAGGGGACAGGTAGCTCAGGGCATGAGCTTAATGCTGAACATGGTCAGAGTTGGGATATATGTTGAAGGTAGGGCTGATAGAACAAGTTGATAGGGTGGGTATTGTATTACTGTACTCAGGATGCCAAAACAACAGACTAAGTGGCTCAAACAACAGAAATTTTTTTTTTTTTTTCTCAGATTTCTGGAGGCTAGAAGTCTGAGATCAACACTGGTTACTTATGAGGGCTGTGAGAGAAGGTTCTATCCAGGTCTTTATCTTTGGATTGTAGATGGCAGTTTTCTGCCTGTACCTTCTCTTCACCACTTTTCTGTACCTGTCTGTGTCCGAATTTCCTCTTCTTATAAGAATATCAGTTATATTGGATTAAGGCCCACTCTAATGATGTCATTTTTCTTAATAACCTCTGTAAAGATCCTAACACCAAATATGGTCATATTCTGGGTTACTGGGGGTTAGGACTTCAACATACGAATATTTTTAGGGGGTAAGACACAAGTCAGTCCATAGCAGACAAAGAGCCATTTTGAAAGAGGTGAGTTGGGATAATTTCTAAGCATTGGCCTGGGTAACTGGTAAATTTATATTACTGAAGGGTAAGAACATGATTGGTCAAGTGTGAGGGTGATCATAGGAGGGAAAACAAGATATATGTTCTGTACAACTATATTGGAAATGTCCATTAGATAGTTGGGTATATGAGCCTGATACTCAGAAAAAAGATTAGGGCTGGAGGTACACATTTGAAATGCTTCAGGTAGACATTTGGAATGCACTGGGACAGAGATGGTGTTTAAAGTCAAGGGATGAGATGAGAACACCTAGAAAGTGAATGTGGAAACTGAAGACTTCTGAGGACTCAATCAAGGGACACTATAAAAATCTAAGGGCAGGAAAAAAAGAGCAATCAGAAAAGGATATTTAAAAGGAACAGTCACTGGTTCAGAAAGAAGACCAGTAGGATATGGTTCCCTAAGTGTCAAGGGAAGAGAGTGATTCAAGGGAGAGATCGTCAACTGTGTACAATGCATTTGTGAGAGAAAGGTGAGAACTGAGAATTTAACCACTGGGTGTGGCAAGATGAAGGTGACTATGGGATAATTCTTTCAGAAAAGTTGTGAGGAACAACCACAGAATGGGTTCAGGGCAGAATAGAAGATGAGGACAAGGAAACATCAAGTACAGTACATTTTGTGGAATTTGCTATAAAGACGAGCAGATAGGCAAGGTGGAATCAAGGGAGGGTTGTGGTTTTTTGCTTTGGTTTCATTTTAAGTTGAGAAATGTGAGATGTGTCTGTGAACTAAAGAGAAACAATTCAGTAGCATGGGAAAATTTGATGATACAGATGAGAGAGAATCGTTTCAACAGCAAAATCCTTGCAAGGCAAATGGAACAAAGTTTGTTGCACAATATATTGTGATAGGAGGGAAGGCAGATTTTATGGAAACATGTATGAGTGGGTTATTAGATTTGTTGGTGGGAAGATGAAGTAATTCTAATCTGATGACTTCTGCTATTTTGGTTGTTCCTTTATAATGAAACTGCAAAGTCTTTTCACAAGTATACTTCATAAAATATTTGCTTTAAAGCTTTATAAGGTATGGAAAAAGGTATTCCTATTGTAGATTTTATATCATGTTTATCTTGATGCCAGTGGGTTTTATTCCTTGTTTTTAAAATTATGTGAAGATATTTTGTTGGGTGGTATAAAGGCTGAAGATTCAAATAATGAGTTGTAAAGTAAAATTTGAAAAAAATTTTAGCAGAATATGATTTTTTAAATCCCAAATGAATGTTAAAACGTTTTAGCTATTTAAAGATTTAATATTATTAAATAAAAAATAAGAATTAATAAATTAAAAATATGAGACTAAAATCATTTCTCTTTCAGTTTTCATATTTCCCTTTTTTTCCTTTTCTCCCTATGTTTACTCATTATTCTATTTACATGCCTTTCTTCGTTCTATCAGTCTCCTTTGAATCTACAGATTACTCATGTAGAGGTAATTCCAAAGGTAAATTACTAAGGATTTCTCATAATTGCTTAGTCTGATCTGCTGTCAGATGTCCAGATTATTTTTCAGACTTTAAATAAGTTTTGAAAAGTGAAAATCTAATTATCTATTTTGACATGGGAAATAGAGAGGCAAGACAGGAGACATTTCTTAGCTTCTCCTTTAAGAGATACCTTGTCTCTCTTAGATTGTCTGGATATGGCATTATTAACCTAAAGCTAAAGGTGGGTCATATCGATGCATATGTTAGAAGTCAGCATGGTGGTTACCATTGAGGGGTAGAGGTGGATGGTGACTGGAGGGGGCATGAGGAGATTCTGGGGGGCTGGTAGTGTTCTGTTTCTCATCTAGGCCACTGTGTCTGGTTCATGCTCCATTGTGGTCCAGTAGACTCCTCGAGGGCAGTCAGGCTGCACCATTCTTCCCTCTCTTTGTGCTTCCCTCCATTACATATACTCAAAGCAGTTCTGCTAAGTGCAAACTGTGTCTCATGCTTGACTTGGTATTTATTGTAGCCCCTTCTCTAAATTTAGAGATGATCTTGAAAGGAAGAGCAGAAGGGTTAAGACAATTTAAGATACAGCTATTGATTGCTTAAGTACTCCCCTCTGATGCTGACACATTACCTGTGAAAGAAATACATCATGAAGAGATCTTCCCTTAGAGTGAGAGTCTTCCCAGATCTTTCATCAGTCCTTCAGGCAAACAGATACATGATGGGTACCTAGGGTGGAGAGACTTGAGGCTTACAAGTGATTCTTTTTAACCCTACAGCTCTTTTAATGCTGTTGTTTTTGTTATTTGATGTAAGGTCACAGGATTACCTTCTACCCTTTAAGGCAAGATAATATTCCTCAATGTCTTGTGATTTCTATAAATTAAAGATTACACATATGAATTCTGGGAAACTCCACATAACTTAAACATTTTATTAACTACCCATTTTTATGATCTTTTCTTCTGTCAGTAGCAGTTTATAGATTGGTAAACTATAGAAATAAAGTTTGTGATATATAGCTTTATCTAAGGCTATATAAATGTTAGAGGTATAAAACAGGAATCACTTCATTTACTGTGATGACGGGTATATAAGATATGGAAAACATTCTATTTGAGGATAATCAGTTTCTATCAATTCAGTCAAATTAGTTTGGAACATATTGCTTGGTGGAAAGGAAACCAGCTACTATTTTCTAATTTTTAAAAATATGTGCTGCATTTCAGAAACTTATGGTGACTTTGCAAAGTACAAATGACAAATTTCAAACTTAAAATGGTTTTAAAAATCTATCTTGTAGGATAATGCTAAATTTTACCTGAAGGTTTATCTTTTGTCATGGCAGTGATGACATTGTACCATTTTAAATGTTTCTATATTGAGATGATAAAACATGGAAAAATATTGGTTCCACAGAGAATTGCAGTAATTGCTCTGACCCTGAAGGGTGACACATTAGGACCACCAGGAGAGACACAGAGTAATAATAGTGCCTCTGAGCAGAAGTTACCCTTTTCATGAAAATGCTACAATTTCCTTCTGTGCCCTTTACTATAATCATTGATGACAATGGTTTAATCTCATTTTTATAGTTCTAAATAATGTAAATCATCACAAACCACACTTAACATGGAGAATGGGAAGTACAATTAGTCACTGATTTATTGCTTCAGTGAATGTGCAAGTGAGGAGAATAACCTTGCCATATTTATAAGAGATAAGAATAATGTCACAGAGTTACTGGAATTGGGAACTAAAAGGTGAAACAAAAACCTTGACTCTACCTAGAGATTTCTTATTTTATTCCACATGATCTGTATTTCCATGGTCTGCTTGAGGATTATCTAGAGACTGAATTTGTGTATACTTCTTGACAAAAAATTACCAAATGTTTCCAAATTTTGCTACCCAAAGGAACACAGACAATTAGCAGATTAATTGTTTTATTTATTGGTGTACATTTTTCTCCCAAGACTATTTTCTTCTGCATAGCAGATGTGCTTCATGCTTTTAAAGAATCCAATTTACCAGCCTAATCTATCAGACCATCATTTTATGCAATGTAACTATGTCATATTATTTTAATCCAGAATATAGACTTAAGACCAAAAGGGACATTTTTACCCTGAATTTTTCTTCAAGCTCAGCTGGTTTTAATATTCTGTTTTCTTCTTCTCAGATATGGATCCATTTGCACCCCTTGTACACATTTGTACACTCTATAGTTTACTCATCATCTGTCCAGAATATAGAACAACCCCAATTTTAAGCAGAAGGGGTTTAGGCAACTCTAACATAACACTCTGGAACTCAACATTAAGACACCCTTCCTGCTTGTCTAATTCAGACATATTTATCTCTGTTCTAAAAACTCAACTTTATTTTTTTCGTTAGAGACAGTTTGGCTCATTAGTTAGGATCGCAGTTACTCCAGGACTCTAATTCTTTATTTGTCTTGCCAGATTTTGCCCCAAATTCCCTCCACCAATCTCCCCTTCACCCCCAAAAGAGCATTGCTTACCAAAATATATTCTTGGAGGAACTGATTTCTCAGGCTGTTTCAGCACAAACAGATGTCTCTATGATCAGATACATTTCATAAATTCTACATGCTGTATGCATGGTTTTCCATGTATACAAGAAGGTGGAATGTTAAAGGAGCTTTGGTTAAACTATATATAGCACTGTCTCCACCATACCAAAACAAGAAACAAAAAAAACCTCATTTTTCCTAAATAGTATCTATCCACAATTTTAACTAGGACCTTAATCACGTAGGACCAGTCTTCCTGAATGCCAAAAAGCACAGTGTAGACTTCAGATGCTGCCTAGATACTTTTTAATGCCTCATTTTCCCCCATGGCCTTATGACAAATGTTTAATATCACCTCTGTAGTTATAAAAAGAATAAATTAGGTCTGAAGAGCCAGGTGTGAGGCCTCTGCCCCCGGCACTAAGGCAGTGAGTGAAACTGGAAAGCACAAAGAGAAAAAACGGGAGAATTCCTTGTAAAATATGAAGAAGGAAAACTCCTTGATCCAACAGACTGGAAAACTAACGCAAAGAACACATTGAAGAAGATTTGAAGCCGTGTGGCTGACAGGGTCTTGGTGCTCCAGCGGATGTCAGGCCTGAGGTTCTGAGTGGGAGAGCCGAGTTCAGGACATTGGTCCACCAGAGACCTCCTGGCCCCACATGAAATCAATCAGCAAGAGCTCTCCCAAAGATCTCCGTCTCAACGCTAAGAACCAGCTACACTCAACAACCAGCAAGCTCCAGTGCTGGACACCCCATGCCAAACAATTAGCAAGACAGGAACACAACACCACCCATTAGCAGAGAGGATACCCAAAATCATAATAAGGTCACAGACACCCCAAAACACACCACCAGACAAGGTCCTGCCCACCAGAAAGATAAGATCCAGCCTCATCCACCAGATAACAGGCACCAGTCCCTTCCAACAGGAAGCCTACACAACCCACTGAACCAAACTTACCCACTGGGGGCAGACAGCAAAAACAACAGGAAATATGAACCTGCAGCCTGTGAAAAGGAGACCCCAAACACAGTAAGTTAAGCAAAATTAGAAGAGAAATATGCAGCAGATGAAGGAGCAAGGTAAAAACCCACCAGACCAAACAAATGAAGAGGAAATAGGCAATCTACCTGAAAAAGAATTCAGAGTAATGATAGTAAATATGGTCCAAAATATTGGAAATAGAATGGGGAAAATACAAGAAACATTTAACAAGGACCTAGAAGAACTAAAGAGCAAACAAACAATGATGAACAGCACAATAAATGAAATTAAAAATTCTCAAGAAGGAACCAATAGAAGAATAACTGAGACAGAAGAATGGATAAGTGACCTGGAAGATAAAATAGCGGAAATAACTTCCACAGAGGAGAATAAAGAAAAAAGAAGGAAAAGAATTGAGGACTAGATCTAAAAGAGCTCTGGGACAACATTAAATACACCAACATTCGAATTATAGGGGTCCCAGAAGAAGAAGAGAAAAAGAAAGGGACTGAGAAAATATTTGAAGAGATTATAGTTGCAAACTTCCCTAATATGGGAAAGGAAGTAGTCAGTCAAGTCCAGGAAGAGCAGAGAGTCCCATACAGGATAAATCCAAGGAGAAACACACCAAGACACATATTAATCAAACTATCAAAAATTAAATACAAAGAAGAAATATTAAAAGTGGCAAGGGAAGAACAACAAATAACCTACAAGGGAATCCCCGTAAGACTAACAGCTGATCTTTCAACAGAAACTCTGCAAACCAGAAGGCAGTGGCAGGACATATTTACAGTGATAAAAGGGAAAAACCTACAATCAAGATTACACAGCAGGGATCTCATTCAGTTTCAATGGAGAATTTAAAACCTTTACAGACAAGCAAAAGCTAAGAGAATTTAACACCACCAAACTAGCTTTACAACAAATGCTAAAGGAACTTCTCTAGGCAAGAAACACAAGAGAAGGAAAAGACCTACAATAACAAACCCAAAACAATTAAGAAAACAGTAATAGGAACATACATATCAATAACTACCTTAAATGTAAATGGATTAAATGCTCCCACCAAAAGACATAGACTGGCTGAATGGATACAAAAACAACACCCGTATATATGCTGTCTACAAGAGACCCACTTCAGACCTAGGGACACATAAAGACTGAAAGTGAAGGGATGGAAAAAGATATTCCATGCAAATGGAAATCAAAAGAAAGGTGGAGTAGCAATTCTCATATCAGACAAAATAGACTTTAAAATAAAGACTATTATAAGAGACAAAGAAGGACACTACATAATGATCACGGGATCAATCCAAGAAGAATATATAACAATTGTAAATATTTATGCACCCAACATACGAGCACCTCAATACATAAGGCAAATGCTAACAGCCATAAAAGGGGAAATCAACAGTAACACAATTACAATAGGGGCCTTTAACACCCCACTTTCACCAATGGACAGATCATCCAAAATGAAATTAAATAAGGAAACACAAGCTTTAAATGATACATTAAACAAGAGGGACTTAATTGATACTTATAGGACATTCCCTCCAAAAACAACAAAATACACTTTCTTCTCAGGGCTCATGGAATATTCACCAGAATAGATCATACCTTGGGTCACAAATCAAGCCTTGGTAAATTTAAGAAAATTGAAATCATATCAAGTATCTTTTACAATCACAATGCTATAGGACTAGATATCAATTACAGGAAAAAAATTGTAAAATGTACAAACACTGGAGGCTAAAAAATATGCTACTAAATAACCCAGAGATCACTGAAGAAATCAAAAGAGGAAATCAAAAAATACCTAGAAACAAATGACAATGAAAACACAACGGCGCAAAACCTATGGGATGCAGCAAAAGCAGTTCTAAGAGGGAAGTTTACAGCAATACAATCCTACGTCAAGAAGCAAGAACAATCTCAAATAAACAATCTAACCTTACACCTAAAGGAACTAACTAGAGAAGGAAGAACAAGCAAAACCCAAAGTTAGTAGAAGGAAAGAAATCATAAAGATCAGAGTAGAAATAAATGAAATAGAAACAAAGAAAACAATAGCAAAGATCAATAAAACTAAAAGCTGGTTCTCTGAGAAGATAAACAAAATTGATAAACTCTTACCCAGACTCATCAAGAAAAAAAGGGTGAACACTCAAATCAACAGAATTAGAAATGAAAAAGGAGAAGTAACAACTGACACTGCAGAAATACAAAGGATCATGAGAGATTACTACAAGCAACTATATGCCAATAAAATGGACAACCTGGAAGAAATGGACAAATTCTTAAAAAAGCACAACCTTCCGAAACTGAACCAGGAAGAAATAGAAAATATAAACAGACCAATCACAAGCACTGAAATTGAAACTGTGATTAAAAATCTTCCAACAAACAAAAGCCTAGGACCAGATGGCTTCACAGACAAATTCTATCAAACATGTAGAGAAGAGCTAACACCTATCCTTCTCAAATTCTTCCAAAATATAGAAGAGGGAAGAACACACCCAAACTCATTCTATGAGGCCACCATCACCCTGATACCAAAACCAGAAAAAGATGTTACAAAAAAAGGAAACTACAGGCCAATATCACTGATGAACATAGATGCAAAAATCCTCAGCAAAATACAAGTAAACACAATCCAGCTGCACATTAAAAGGATCATACACCATGATCAAGTCGGGTTTATCAAGGGAATGCAAGACTTCTTAATGTACACAAATCGATCAGTGTGATACACCATATTAACAATTTGAAGAATAAAAACCAAAAGATATTCTCAACAGATGCAGAAAAAGCTTTTGACAAAATTCAACATCCATTTATGATAACTCTCCAGAAAGTAGGCATAGAGGGAACTTACTTCAACATAATAAAGTCCACCTATGACAAACCCACAGCCAATATCGTTCTCAATGGTGAAAAACTCAACCATTTCCACTAAGATCAGGAACAAGACAAGGTTGCCCACTCTCACCACTATGATTCAACTTAGTTTTGGAAGTTTTAACCATAGCAATAGAGAAGAAAAAGAAATAAAAGGAATCCAAATCAGAAAAGAAGAAGTAAAGCTGTCACTGTTTGCCTATGACATGATACTATACAGAGAGAATCCTAAAGACTCTACCAGCAAACTACTAGAGCTAATCAATGAATTTAGTGAAGTAGCAGCATACAAAATTAACGCACAGAAATCTCTTGCATTCCTATACACTAATGATGAAAAATCTGAAAGAGAAATTAAGGAAACCCTCCCATTTACCACTGCAACAAAAAGAATAAAATTCCTAGGAATAAACCTACCAAAGGAGAGAAAAGACCTGTATGCAGAAAACTATAAGACACTGATGAAAGAAATTAAAGATGATACAAACAGTTGGAGAGATAGAGCATGTTCTTGGATTGGAAGAATCAACATTGTGAAAATGACTAAACTACCCAAAGCAATCTACAGATTCAATGCAATCCCTATCAAACTACCAATGGCATTTTTCACATAACTAGAACAAAAAAATTCAAATTGGAATGGAAACACAAAAGACCCCGAATAACCAAAGCAATCTTGAGAAAGAAACACAGAGCTGGAGGAATCAGGCTCCCTGACTTCAGATTATATTACAAAGTTACAGTAATCAAGACAGTATGGTACTGGCACAAAAACAGAAATGTAGATCAATGGAACAGGATAGAGAGCCCACAGAAAAACCCACGCACATATGGTCACTTTATCTTTGATAAGGGAGGCAAGAATATACAATGGAGAAAAAACAGCCTCTTCAATAACTGGTGCTGGGAAAACTGGACAGCTACATGTAAAAGAATGAAATTAGAACACTCCCTAACACCATACACAAAAATAAACTCCAAATGGATTAAAGATCTAAATGTTAGGCCAGACACTATCAAACTCTTAGGGGAAAACGTAGGCACAACCCTCTTTGACATAAATCACAGCAAGATCCTTTTTGGTCCACCTCCTAGAGAAATGGAAAAGAAAACAAAAATAAATGGGACCTAATGAAACTTAAAAGCTTTTGCACAGCAAGGGAAACCATAAACAAGACGTAAATACAACCCTCAGAATGGGAGAAAATAGTTGCAAATGAAGCAACTGACAAAGGATTTATCTCTAAAATTTACAAGCAGCTCATGCAGCTCAATATCAAAAAAAAACAAAAAAACAACGCAATCCAAAAATGGGCAGAAGACCTAAATAGACATTTCTCCAAAGAAGATATACAGATTGCCAACAAACACATGAAAGGATGCCTAACATCACTAATCATTAGTGAAATGTAAATTGAAACTGCAATTAGGTATCGCCTCACAGTGGTCAGAATGGCCATCATCAAAAAATCTACAAACAGTAAATGCTGGAGAGGGTGTGGAGAAAAGGGAACCCTCTTGGAGTTTTTGGGAATGTAAATTGATACAGCCACTATGGAGAACAGTATGGAGGTTCCTTAGAAAACTAAAAATAGAACTACCTTACAACCCAGCAATCCCACTAGTGAGCATGTAACCTGAGAAAACCATAATTCAAAGAGTCATGTACCACAATGTTCATTGCAGCACTATTTACAATAGCCGGGGCATGGAAGCAACCTAAGTGTCCATCGAAAGATGAATGGATAAAGAAGATGTGACACATATATACAATGGATATTACTCAGCCATAAAAAGAAATGAAATTGAGTTATTTGTAGTGAGGTGTATGGACTTAGAGTCTATCATACAGAGTGAAGTAAGTCAGAAAGAGAAAAACAAATACCGTATGCTAACACACATATATGGAATATATAAGAAAAAAGGTTCTGAAGACCCTAGGAGCAGGACAGGAATAAAGGCACAGAGGTAGAGAATGGGCTTGAGGACATGGCAAAGGGGTAGGGTAAGCTGGGACGAAGTGAGAGAGTGGCATGGACATATATACACTACCAAATGTAAAATAGATAGCTAGTGGGAAGCAGCCACATAACACTGCTCGAGGGAGATCAGCTCGGTGCTTTGTGACAACCTGGAGGGGTGGGATAAGGAGGGTGGGAGGGAGATGGAGTGGGAGGGGATATGGGGATATATGTATATGTATAGCTGATTCACTTTGTTATATAGCAGCAACTAACACAATAATGTAAAGCAATTATACTCCAATAAAGATATTAAAAAATAAATTAATTAATGACAGAATAATAGCGAGACCCTTGAACATTTCGATACTCATGTTATTTGAAACAATTCATATTTATTCATCCCAAACTGCCCAGCCTGGTGGTGATTTGTTGATCCATATGCTGATTAAATACAACATGCTTTTCATTTTCAGTGGGTTAAGGACTTGGAGTCAGATAAGATTTGAATACCAGGTACCAGCTATAATTAACCTATCTGGTCTACAGTTTTCTTTTTCATGAAATGAAAAAAATTTGAGATTATTGAGGATTAAATGGATCAATGTGTGTAACTTTCCACTCTGGTGCCTGACACTCCTTATGTGGATTAGTTCCCTTTTCTTCATCACTGAAGACTTCCCTGATGTTGATTTCCTGATTACTGGTATGATCTTCTAAATAACATTTGTTTCTGGATTCCTTATGGCTGTTCTCTACTTGCCTGTTTGAAAAACACTGTGTCCATGTTGGAGCTCTCTGAGGCAAAATCTATGTGGAATTGTATTACTATCATTACTATCTATGATGTATCTCTTCCATATCATGTTTTGTAAGTGTGGCTAGACTTCTTCCTGGCACCTGTTGCAGTGTCTGTGTCCTGTGTGTGACCCACCCCTGGGACAAATTCCACAGTCTGACCCTCCCAGCCTGCTCTATTCTGTTATGATTAGCGTGCCATCCATTTTTCTGCTCCAGGATCAGACAGAAAATATTTACACAACTCCTTATGTCTGTAAGAAAATGACTCTTTACGTATTCAGTGGTTTTGGATTTGCTACATGGGAAACAAAGAAACAAACATAAACCTATTTATCATTTCATAAATTCTCCAAAGAATGTGCATGTATAGAAAGCCTAATACTTCCCAGTACTGCTGATGAGTTTTGAAAAACTTCTTAATAATTTTATAAGTGGTAGAGATGGTAAAACCATTTGTGGAAATATATATCCTAATAATGTAAGCTTTGTTTTCCAAGAGAATTTAATTAGCAGATCATGTTGGTCTAATTGAAAAGAAGCATAACAAACAAACAATAAATAGTCCTATTTGAAAATAATTCCTACTCCAGTTAGTTGGGCTTCCTGGGGGAAAAATAAAAACAATCAATAAAAAAATTGAACATACAAAACAAAGAACACTGTTTTGCGAAGTATTAAAGATAACTCAGTGTATGTAAATTTGTTGTTAATATATAAGCTTTTCTAGAGACTTTGTTCTGTAGGGAGTTTTCATTTGAAGATTTTTGGTGCCTATATTAAAATCTGTAGTACTCACATTTTCTTGCATAAGGACTAGGAGCTTACTCATATGGGGTATGCAGAAAATATTAGCAATATTTTAATGGTGTTAAAGTATTTTTCTGCCAGGGATATAGAATATTCCCTCTCAATCATCCTTCTTTCCCTGAGGGGTCCCTAAGGGAGCCCTGTGCATAGCTGAATGGGAATTGAAGTATACTTTATGATTATTTGGGTCAACCCAAATCAGAAATGCAGGGCTCATTGGCATAAGCTAAACTGGATTGCATGGCTTCATCTTGAACTCTGGTACAGTTTTATACTTCTTCCTTGATTCTAAATCTTGGTACTAACAAGTTAAACCTGTCTGTGAGGAAAGAGGAAATTGGCCTGTCCTCAGAGTGGTGCACTGACTAATCTAGCATTGATTAAAGAAAAGAGAAGACAGCCTGCCTCGCTGTGCTCCACACGAGGCAGTATGGAACCCAGGAGAGAGGAGGAAGCTGAACTGCCTTGAGGCATGGGCAGTATACCTTCTGGTGAAATGTGGCACCAGGAGGTGGTCCTGGATTCCGATCAGATAAAATAACAAGCAGAGTCAGACTGGGAAGGAGAGTGGACATGCTGCCTCCTACCTATGGTGATGGAAAAGAGAGGGGACTTTAAGCAGTTTACGTAGCGTCCTTTAAGTATCTTGTTCCCTTTCCATAGAACACTGGAGAGAGGCCCACTGGAGGGAGGCCCCCTGCTGTGTGTTGGCACCCCAGTCATTGCAAAAGTAGGCTTTATGCTATGAACTTCACCTAACAGGGCCCACAGATGTATTCACATTGTGGGGTTGTTCTGGAAGAAAGATAGTTATGCATTAAAGCCACTTAAATACACCAGCCACTTTAATCTTATGTGTATATTACAATTATTTGGGCACTGTTTCCCAATGCAACATTTTATGCCAAATATTGTGTCATTCTGGAAAATAATCCTTGTACTGGAGTAAGATGTTATGGTTTTATATGTGTGTTTTGTATACAAAGAAGAAATTACTTCATGTATCACCAGCCTAGCATTAAGTTACTTTATGATTCCAGTAATATCCTATGTAGCCCTAGGTTGAAACATTACTGATCATTGCCTAGGGAAATTACTAATTTTATGTTAATATGTGCCTTACCTAATTTATACTACAGTTCAGTCACAATTGCAAACCATTTTTTTTTTTTATTAATAGCTACTTTATTTATTGATTTATTTATTTTTTTGGCTGTGTTGGGTCTTCGTTTCGTGCGAGGGCTTTCTCTAGTTGCAGCAAGCGGGGACCACTGTTCATCGCGGTGCGGGGGCCGCTCTTCGTCGCGGTGCGCCGGCCTCTTAACTATCGCGGCCTCTCCCGTTGCGGGGCACAGGCTCCAGACGCGCAGGCTCAGTAGTTGTGGCTCACGGGCCCAATTGCTCCGCGGCATGTGGGATCTTCCCAGACCAGGGCTCGAACCCGTGTCCACTGCATTAGCAGGCAGATTCTCAACCACTGCACCACCAGGGAAGCCCGCAAACTATTTTTGAATTGCGGTTCTGCTTCTAACCAAATGTTTTTAATATTTTTCCTCTAAAAAGTTATTTTATTTAAAATAATAAAGACTATCATATATATCGAAATGAATGACAATAAGAAAATAGACACACATGTATCCACCATTAAAATTAAATAAATGTTAACATCTTTGCTTCTAAAAATCTAATTAAAAGGAGAGCTAAAATGATACAGATATAAGTAAGCTCCCTTGCCCTTTCTCTCAACTTTTCATTTCCCAGAGATAAGGAGGTGCCCAAGGTTGACATATTCCATTTACATTTATATATTAGAACTTGTACTATATATTTATTTATCATTATAATATTAACATTTTAAAATGTATATTTTGCAACATTATATAGTTTCTTACTGCGTGTATTCTCACTCATTTGACCTTATAAATTATAAAATCTTTATAGTGATATATATATATATTCACTTATTTGCACTATTTTGTAATTTTACATTATATTAGAGAGAGTTATTTTCAGTTTCCTATTTAAAATGAGACAGCCATAATTAGCATTCATTTTGTCTCTTTATTCACAGGAAGATACAGAAAAGTTTATTTTCTGGGTCAAAGGATATGTGCATAATCAACTTTTCTTGATATTGCCAAATTAATTTCAAAATTGTAGCAATTTAACTCTCATCAGCAAAGTGCTATCAGACATTGATTTTGGTCAATATGATATCTATGAAATGACATATAAATGTTCTAATTTGTATTTCCCCCATTTCTGGTAGGAATAAATGTGTTCATATTTTTTGCCATTTTTCCAATGCTTCTTCTTTCCTTTCTTATTGATTTGTAGGAGTTCTTTAATTTCTACTTTCTTTGTCCTATTAGCTTTGCTTAAGAAATATTTCCCTATACTGATATAATAAAGATATTCCCTTTTCTATTTGAGGGTGGGTGTTTAGAAAATAATCACGACTACTTAAGCACAAATATATTTTGCTAGTTGGCTTAAATCTAATGAAGCAACATATCACAAGTTGATCTTATAGTTTTCTAAGAGTTTGTTTTTCTTTTTGATCCATAATGGATTTGTGTATTTTAAATAATGGGTAAAATCCTATGAATCGTATGATTTTCTTATACTTTATTTTAAAATATTTTCTTTTTTTCACATTCATGTCTTTAATTCATTTGAAATTTAGTTTTGCATACCATATGGCAGAGGTATCTTAATTATTTTTCCTTTTATGAGTATTTAGTTCACCCAGTCTTCCCTCACTGATTTGCATTAGTCTCTCTATCACATATAATGTCCCCGTGTGTCTACATTGGTCTATTTTTGAGACTTCTTTGTTCATTTTTCTGTGTTTCCAACTCTATGCCAATGCCACATTTTCTTAATTATTGTAGATTTTTATAAATTTTGCTGGCTGTTTCCATCACCAAAGGTTAACAAATAGTCCTGGTTGTCATCTGATCTGGGTAAGACTGCCCTTTGCCAGCCTCCAACCCTCCACTGTAGAAGTCAGAAACCTCAGTGCAATCAGTCTCATCCAGCCATACAACTTCTGTCAGCGGGAGCCCTGGAAATCTTCCCATGCAATGCAGCCCACTCTGTCTTATACATCTACCATGATCTACCTCAGGACCATCCTGACTAGTTTCTTTATGCTTTTTATTACTATTTTTATACCAGCATACAAATGCAAAACTTTTAGGTTACCTTTCTTCCCCATATGACTTTGAGTATATCTCTTTTCTGAATACATCTACCCCCATTCCCAAGTCCTAAACTATAGAGAGACACAAAGATCGAAGTTATTCAAGAATTCTGGACATTTTTCAGCCAACATTTCTTCAAATATTACCACTCTCCAACTCCCAATGGTATCGGCTTTTGGAATTCCTATAGGAGTTTCTGTTTTTAAGCTTCTCACATTATTCACCATGTTTCTTAATTTCTCCATCATAATTTTGAATTCTTTACATCTGTACATTTCAGATAATTGCCTCAGTTTTATCTTGCAGTTTATTTTCCTAATAATTTAACTAGTTTATTGTGCATATCTTATTTCAATGATGATATTCTTTTCTTCTAAGAGTTTTGGTAGTTTGTTAAAAATATCTAGCATGTTTTTCATATTTTATTATTTTATCTTATAAGGATATCAATTCATTATTATATGTCTTTAATGTTTTTTAGTATACTTCCTTTGTATTATTTAAATGCTTTTTTATTTTGCAAATGTATGAGGATTACTATCCCTCTTGATTCTCACTCTAGGTGTTGGTTTCCCTCATTAATTTCCTTTGTGAAGCTCTTCTTCCATGGGATTTATCAATAGTTATCCTGTGACCTGAGCAATTTGTGTTTGACTTTACCAGGCACTTCACGGCTATCAGTAGTGCAGGACCAACTTTTATGGTCTTTGGAACTAGTTTGGAAGTTTTGGAACTACTGGTCACTTCACACAAAAACTTTGTAAGGTACAGGGCAAGGTTATGAATTCTCACTGACTTTATTTTTTCCAGTTGGATCCTATGAGAGACAGACAAGTTTCCTTTTTCACTTATTTGTCCCATTGGACAGATTATCTATTCTCAGATTATACATTTTGTAGTTTAACAGCTCTTTAAATGTCTCCATTTTATGTCTAGGCTTCTCAGGTTAACTCCCTGCATTTCACAGGTTAAGGTCTTACCTCCTGCCCCCATGTGACAAAGCTAATGGACTAATGTGGGAACCACTACTTTGCCAACCCCCTCCCCATTTTTTTGCCAAAGGTTGCATATGAGCCCTTGTGCTTTTATTTTCAATTCCTTCTGTATTTCCTGCACCTGGTAATTTATTTTTTTTAAAATTCCAGTCTCAGCTTTCAGTATGTGAATGTGTTGTGAATAGTTTTCTTAAATGTTAGTGTTCGGAATGTCTGCAGTTTACCTAGTCAGCTGCATTTTTGGAATGTGAAGTCAAATGACTTGTTTACCTAACTAGTTTTCTTGAAGATTATTAACATGTCAAAGGAACACTTAATCTATGAACAAAAGAAGTAAAGGTTAGAAACACAAACCCTTATTTTGGCAATTTAAACAATGTAACAATGATGTAGTCTCAGCTCCTTAAAATATACAGAAGCCTTTAGGCAAGTTTAATTATGGAAAAAATATCAATAGGCAGCATATGATATTATAATTTGCTTATAAGTACGAAGAAAATCTTATATATAGAATTCTCTTAACCAACAGAGTAAATATTTAAACAATAAGATTATGAAACATTTAGCTGTTTTTTATTTTGAGAAACAAAAAGAGAAAAAAAAATTTAAGTGTATTGTCTTAATAATTTTGGTTAAATTACTTAATCTCCCTGTGCCTTATTATTCCCAACTTTAAATGAAAATGAGAATTACATGTATTTCATAGGTATACTGTGAGGATTAAATAAATTCAACACAATTAGAACAGTCCCTAACAGCACAAAATAAATGCTTACTATTGCTCTTGTTATTATTATCTGTTTTGGTTATGTAGAGTTGAATAAGAAACAATCCTAAACTTATGTGATGGTTCATTTTATGTTCCAAGATGACTGGATCACAGGGTACCCTGCTATTTGGCTAAACATTATTTCTGTATGTGTCTGTAAGAGTGTTTCTGGGTAAAATTAGTATTTCAGTGAATGGACTCAGTAGAGCAATTTGCCCTGCCCAGTGTGGGCAGGCATCATCTAATTAGCTGAGGGCCTGAAAAGAACAAAAATTTGAAGGAAGAAAGAATTCAACCCTTCCTGCCTGATTGCTTAAAAGCTTTTCTTGCCCTCTGTGCTTCTGGTTCTCAGGCCTTCGGACCTGAACTGGATTCTCAAGGTAAAGAATTCCTAAAGGACATTACAAATATGACTTGTTTCAGCTCCTCTACATCTGAGGCCTCACTTGGGAAGACTCAGCATCTGGGATTGACTCAAAAGACTAGAGTCTAGAATTACCTGAGGGTTTCTTCAGTCACATGGCTGGCATCTGTGATGGGATGACTTAAAGCCTGGGATAGATGAATCTGCCAATGAGAGCACCTGCATATGACCTTTTTGTGTGGCTCACAGTGTGGTGGCTGGGTTCTGCCAGGAAGCATTCCCTAGAGAGAACTTCTTGAGACCAAAAGTTCAGAGATACCAGGGAGGAAGCTTCAGGCCTTGAAAATCATATAGCATTATTTCTATTGCACTTCTATTGGTCACCGTTCCACCCAGATTCATAGCGATAGTAGTAGCAGCAGTAGTTGCAGCAGCAATAATAAATAATCCTACTGCAAGAGACTAAAAATGCCGCACCTCCAATGATATCAGGTCCAAATCCCTGGAACCTATAAAAGGTACTTTATTTGGAAAAAGGTTCTTTTCAGATGTGATTAAATTAAGATCTTGAGTTGGGTAAATTATCTTGGAGTATCCAGGTTGACCCTAAATATATCACATGTATCATTATAAGAGAGAGGCAGAGGGAGATTTGACTCACAGAGGAGAAGGTGACATGAATATGGAGCAGAGAGAAATTTGAAAATGCTGGTCTTGAAGACTGGAGTAATACAGCCAAAAATCAAGTAATGCTGGCACCCACCAGCAACCAGAAGACAAGGAACAGATTCTCCCCTAGAGCCTCCAAATGGAGTGAGGCCCTGCTGATACCTTATTTTGGCCCAATGATGCTGATTTAGAAATTCTGGCCTTTAGAATTATAAAAGAATGAATTTCTGTTCTTTTAAGACACCAAGTTTTTGGTAAGGTGTTACCATCCTCAGGAAATTAATACAGCACCAGTAATAACCACTAGTCTACTTCAACCTTACTCAATTTTCAGTAGAAAATTCAAGTCCAGAAGAATTAAAGAGAATCAGTCAGGGTCACACAGTTAACTAATTAGGATTAAAACCGTAGGGTAGTCCAAGTCTTAGATCTTTGGAGTTTTAGTCCAGTCTTTACATTATGTTTGTTGTACTGTATTATTAGCTGTGATTTAATGTGAGTAAAACTGTACTGAAAAGATAAAAGTTCTTTCCACCAAACAATTAAAATTTTGGCTATTATTTCTGTTTGAAAAGGAAATTATTCTTTCACCTTTAAAAAAAAACCCCTGAGATTCAAATGTGTAGTGAAAAACTGTATAAATTGAGAAGGCACTGGTAATTCCAATGTGAGGAAGTTAACAGAGTTTTGAGTTCACGGAACTTGCCGTTTTAGTAGAGTGATGGACAATTAGCCTTTACATGATAATGTGATTTTGTGATTTGCTATGATAGTAGAACAGTGGGGGTTACTATTGGAGCCCCTAACCCTACCCCATAGGTCAGGCCTGATGGGACCCATAGGTCAGGCCTGATGGGACTCAGGTATATGTTAGTGTGTGTGTGTGTGTGTGTGTGTGTATGTGTGTGTGTGTGTAGGGAGAGGGTGCATGCATAAAAGAGAGAAAGTGTAATGTATAGCATGGTGACTATAGTTTTTTTTAAATTTTAATTTCTTAAAAATTTTTGGTTGCATTGGGTCTTCGTTGCTGCACGCGGGCTTTCTCTAGTTGCGGTGAGCAGGGGCTACTCTTTGTTTCAGTGTGCGGGCTTCTCATTGCAGTGCCTTCTCTTGTTGCAGAGCATGGGCTCTAGGCACGCAGGCTTCAGTAGTTGCAGCACGCAGGCTCTAGAGCGCAGGCTCAGTAGTTGTGGAGCACCGGCATAGTTGCTCCTCGGCATGTGGGATCTTCCTGGACCAGGGACTGAACCCATGTCCCTTGCACTGGCAGGCAGATTCTTAACCACTGCGCCACCAGGGAAGTCCAAGCATGGTGACTATAGTTAATGACACTGTATTGCATATTTGAAATTTGCCAAGACAGTAGATCTTAAAAGTTCTCATCCCAAGAAAAAAAAGAAGAAAAAAATCGTAACTATGTAGATTACATTTGTTTACTAGGCCTATTGTGATGATCAGTTCACAGTGTATACAAATATCAAAGCATATGTTGTACAATTGAAACTAATATAATGTTGTATATCAATTTGACCTCAGTAGAGAGAGAGAGAGAGAATCTTAACCAATTTTAGAAGTTCAAGGAAGATTTCTCAAAGTAGTGACTGCTAAGCTAACACTGGGAAGATTAGGCAGGGCAATAAGGCAATGATGAGAGCATGTTTGTAGAACTTATCATTTATTTTTCTTTTGTGCTTTTTTTTTTATTTTATTTATTTTTTATATAACAGGTTCTTATTAGTGTATACATGTCAATCCCAATTTCCCAATTCATCACACCACCACCCACCACCCCCTCAACTCTCCCCTCTTGGTGTCCATACATTTGTGTAGAACTTATCTTTAAGCAGCAAGGGTGTGAATTGTATAGCAGACTATCAATATTAAGTCAGAGTTGGGTTGGTTGTATTGACAGAAAGGAAGACAGCAGGGGTTTCCTTTTGGTGAGCCAAGCAAGGGTTGCATGCCAGAAGTAGCCTGAGTACAGGAGTAAGAAATGCTCAGATCCTTTAGGTACAGGCAGCAGAGAAACTATGAAATGAAGAACAGCAAACCTAATTCAGCTCTTCAATTAGGTAGCAACTGCAAAGGAAAGAATATTCTTTAGAGATTAGAAATTATTGTGCTTATATGACTTGTTTTCCAAACATAGTCCTATACACAAATGGAAATTATAGTTACTTGTATAGTTACTTGTATAGTTACTTGTATAGTTACTTTAAATATCACTTTTTTCACAAAAATGATGAATTTATAGAACACACTAAAGAATACACTATGTGGTAAAAAGGGGTCATCCAACTTTTATTGGTCTGTCTGAAACCTGGTCTTCAGCAAACATTGCAGTGTGCCTTCTCCCCATCCCACTAACACTCAACTCATTTCACTGAGCCAAAGGTATTCAGTAAATAGCCATCACTTTTTTCTGTATTCTTGGTGATTCTACTTTCTATTTTTAGTGAAAATAGAGCTGAAAAGGAACGGTAAATTGTATATGAAGTTAAATGAGATGACTAAGCAAGTGCATATACCATTGCTTAAGAGTGTAACCAATGAGCATCCAGTTTTATAATCTTTGAGTCTCTTTTGCAACAAATGTTTATGTTTGAGTCCACTGCTTTTTGTGCTCATTTTCAAAAGGATGTGTCTCCTTATTCATTCCTTACTCAGTGTGTCACTTTGGAGTATGCCACCATTGCAACACAGTCTGTTTATTTTTAAAAGTAGCATCCTGTTTTGAGCTTTTAAAATTTTATCACAATATATTATGAAATACCTCTCTTTCAATTTTTAAAATTTGAGATTGTTGCAAAAATGTAAAATCTGCCCCTCAGGTAAATTTGTGGCCATCTGCGTAGAAGTCATAATTGAAGGGCCAGTTATGGATGAAGTGGCCTCATGAGAGAATATATCCTGAGTTAAATATATAACAGCTTTAAGGGATTCCTAAAATGAATGACTCAACAGAAGAGGGGAAGCATAAAGGTGTCTGAAAGGACTAGTTATAGAGATGGGAGGAAAGCAGGACAGTGTCACGTCACGGCTTCAAAAAAAGGAGACTGTTTCAACAGCAAAGGAGCATTCAAATGTGGATGGCTGATGGGGGATCAAGCAAGTGGGGTGTGGAAGAAGTTACCAGTTTCCAAACATGGCCATAGAGATGAGGGACCAATAGCAAGAAGATCAAATAAAATATTCTAAAAACTTTAAAACCACTTTAAGTCAAAAAAAATGATGAATATGACCATGGAACATTGTCAGAAAGTGCACACAGGCAATATACTATAGAATGAACAAAAATCTCTAACACGTATTTAACCACTTTTTCAAAGAGTTTGGTTGTTTGAAAAGAGAGATAGAGGACTGTAACTGAGGGTGCTGGTGGGGTCCAAGAGACTGGATGTGTTTAAAGGCTGATGGAAAGACTCAAGGGAGAGGAAGAGTTTGCAAAACAAGAGTAGAGGAATAGTTGGTGGAATAAGGGTCCTGAAAAGGAATGAAGGTAGTTCCACAGCACCCACAGAAATTGGCTTGAGGCACCTTGAGCTGCTCCTCCCAGCAGCAGCAGAGGAGGAGAAAAGGTAATTTTAGTAGTTCTGAAGGGAGCCTCTATGATAAGATTTCTTTTTTTTTTTTCTTTTTTTTTTTTGATAAGATACAAAGTCATTTGAAGGACCTAAAGGAACTTGATGATTATTAGTTAACAGTTGACCCAATCTACCTCTTTTATAATTATAGCTAACCATCCTCAGCTTCTTGGAAGCAGGGCTAGCTAGAGTAGGTGTTTGGTTTTGTTCCAAGATGTGTTTTTTGCCCAGGCAAGTGTTATAAAAAAGATGAAGAATTAAGGTAACTTGGGACAATGGCAAGAATGTTCTTAAAATAATGCTCCTAGTAATCTAATCCAGATGTGTTTAGCATTGAATAAACAGTCTATTTCCTGAGAATTCAGCTGAAATAATGGGGTCAGTCACTGAAAGTCTCCATAAAGGTGAATGAAACCATAGGGTCATCATTGAATAAGAGAGTTGAAAGGAAGGAGGTTGTAATCTGAGGTTGTGATTCTTGAGATGGTGATACAGGTTCAGCAATTTTGAGTGATGATAACATTCAAGAAGAGGCTGTGAGTGTGTGTTGTTGCACAGGTATCAATGATGAGGAAGGGATTAATGATAATAATAGCTTATATTTATTGATGGCTTATTATAAACCAGGTACTGGTTTATATACTCATTTTATCTACTGTTTTTTCTCCCAACAATTCTAAAATGAGTTACTGTACCAACCCTATCTTACAGATGAGAAAGTTAAGACACTAACAGTTTAGTAACTTGCCTTGGGATCAAAGTTATCTGCTTCAGAAAACAGGTGGGCAGGCAGCTTACACAGTCCACAATTTTGCCCCTGACCTGTATTGCTTCTTTAAAATGCCTGGTATAAGGTGAGTATTCTATGTGGATGCT
Source organism: Eschrichtius robustus (assembly GCF_028021215.1). NCBI lineage: Eukaryota > Metazoa > Chordata > Mammalia > Artiodactyla > Eschrichtiidae > Eschrichtius > Eschrichtius robustus. The sequence goes on along the minus strand of NC_090827.1, from coordinate 17,132,676 downwards.
AAAGTCATCCAAGATATTGGTGTTTGTGGTAGAAGACCGTAGTCAAAGTGCTAAACTTTGCAGTGAATGAGGGAAAGTGGCTCAAATTCAGGTGACAGTCTGCAGTGAGAGAAGAGAGCTGCTGAGTTGCATGGAGTGAGCTGCAGTTCATCAAGTTTGATGAAAGTAATGATATGGAAAGTCTGGAAGAGACTATGTGGATCTAAGAGGGGCACATCCTTAACACCTGGCCTAATGAGGATGAGGATAAGAATATATACATATCAAACATTTGAGATAGTTCAAGAAAAGAAAAAAGAACGTTTTCAAGGAAGACCTGCATATCAGTTAAAACAGAAAGGTAGAACAAATACAAATGTGGTTGAAGATACAGAGGATGTGTTGGTTAAGAAGAAAGAGATCCAGATGCCTCTGTGGAAGAGTTTGAAAGGTAAGTGAAGAAAAGGGTTTGGGTAAATGCAGAAAGCATAATGCATTATGAGAGGATCCTGTGCAAGAAGATTTAAGGGCTAGAATTGGTTATACTTTGTAACCAGTGACCAATGTAGGTCACTGTAACGCAGTGACCAATGAAAACAGACCCAAACATTCCCTTTGAAGAGGGCAAGCACTGGGTTTAAAAGCAAAAGGACTTGGCTTACACTGATGGGGTGAATGCAGTCTAAGTAATTGTAAACCTCAGACTACTGATTGGTAGAGACTGTATGGGGAGCACTTTGCCGGTAAAGATTGTAAGGTCACATTCTAACTCAGCTGGAAGGAACAGTGTGACTGAATAGATGGCTCTACCAGGGACACAGAAGGAGACAGTGGAGAACATGTAGCTGTCCTTGCTGACCCAGTTTCATAATTTATCTGGAAATCACACTTTCCATAGAAGTAGCCATTGTTGTGATAAAATATTTAACAAAGACGCTACTCAATCACATGCTTTTCTAGAGAAGTGTCTCTTTATAAATTATTTCTCCAAGATACTGGGTTTAAAATAATGTATAAAAATCTAGGTCAGATCAGGGAATAGATAGCACATTCAAAATGTTAGGTGAAGAATATTGAAAGAAAGGACTATTGACAGAAGCGATAAGAGGCTTAATGGAACCAAGAAGAGACATTAAATCACCCAAAAGCTTATAACAGCAGGAAGTATTAGCTCTCCTAGGCTTGAATGGTCAAGGCAAAGATGAGTGTTACCAGCATCCAGAGAATTGGACTGTGCAACTCTAGCTGTGCCAACAGAAAGAACAACGGAATGACTGATAAAACAAAGTCTCAAAAGAAAGAAAGCTGAGGAAATGTGCACCCTGACCTTTCTCTACCATGATACTCCAACCTCCTGCTAGTGCCCTTCTTTGGAAGCTAAAAAGCATGAGACCCTGAAAATGACATTCATCAATGTCAGTCTCCTGGAGCAAAATCGTAAGGCAGAGAATGATCTGGAAAACCTAACTGTAAAATTCTCCCCAGAAAGATGATGTCTTCATGCTCCGGGCTGCCACTTATGGTTGTGCCCGTTGTGCACTGCACAATCTCAGTAGGCACCATTCCCATAGGCAATAGTATTGAATAGCATTTATGTAGCTCTTCATTCAGAATTGTAGCCATGGCTATTCTTTATCAGTCTTTGAATGCATAACCAGATTGTGGTTTGTCTTTTCCTCATAACAGTTAAATTCAAATTGAAGGAGGTATAGGAGAGGAAAAATAAATTTCCCTCTACCTTTCTGAGTTCTTAGCTGAAACCCCTGTAACAAAAGATAGGTTAATGAGAAAAACAAGTTTATTAACATACATTCCTCATTTATACTTGGGAGATAACCAGGGGAAAATGAGTAACTCTCTGTAGTGGATTAAATTTAGCTTGCATACCATCTTAATAGGGAAAGGGGAGGGAGGATGTAGACCTCCTAGGGGAGAGTAAATGATTTTTAGGAAAGATGAATGGGCCCCTACAAGAAAAGATAAGAGAGATGGTAGTTTGTGACAGTTTGTCAGGTTGTGGTGTTGACTTCTAGCTTCCTGTCCTGTGATTAGAGTCTGTATTCCCTGGTTGATGAAACTCCTAGGAAGGGGATTTATGGCAATTGAATTCTTTTTGGAGGATTTGTCCTTAGACAGATAAGGGAAGTTCAGAAAAAGCCTCTCCCAGCATCTGCTATTTCAAGTGCCTACAGCTCAAAATAATCAATATAACCAGAGCAGCATATTTTAGGGTGGCATGTCCTGAAATCCTACAGTCATATTTTGAGGGGACATTCTGTTATACTTCCGAGGATTCTAGGATATCATAATATGGAGTAATAACATCTGTCACAGATTGAGATTTAATGGACAATTTATGTTCGTTAAGTGTCACATAGCTATTGAACAGGATAGCCTCATAGAAGTGCCTATTTCTTTCTTATTGTTTGTTTGTATATTAGTAACACATGATTTCATGTAAACTCCAACTCGAACTCTTATCACATCAACAAATATTTTATTTTCTAGTACTGACATATGAAACCAAAAAAAGTCTCAATGCAGTTGTAGCTCTGAGAAGTTTAATTCAAGAAAGACTTTAGAGAGTGTTGAATGGAAAACATAGATGATGTTTGTAAAGTGCATTGATATCTTCATCACTGTTACTTTATTAGTCTCCTCCAAATGAATTTCAAGTACTTCTTATAGAATCATTATTATAAATAATGTGACACCTTCTTTATCTTTAGTAACTCAACCAGAAGAAGTTTGGGAGAAATGTGGAAGTAACGAAGAGATAAAGTGGTGTCCTTGGCTACTCAATCAAGTTTAGAAACATAATTTGAATGTATATAAATTTAAGAAAATTTTTAAAATTAATTTTAATGTTCATAAATATTAATAGTATTTAGTTTTTATGGATAACCAGATTCAGATAATATCCTTCTGCTTGCTCAAATTCTAGTATATAAACCTTAATATTTACAAAGTAACATAAAGTAGCCTCTGAGTAGGGAGAAATCAGAAATACTGTAAAATGGACCAAGGATGAATTTATCTAGTCTTCCATATCTTATTCAACAATATCACCTTGCTTAAAGAATTGTCAGAACTGCTGAGAACAAATTACATTTTATCACGTATTCACTTTATTGTCCACATAAAGAAAGCTTGTTACAGAATATAGCAAGTTTCATTATCAAAATGTATGGCAAAAAGACACCGACAGGAAAGTGTTAGGCTCAGAAAGGAAAAACTAATATGCACAGTGTGGGCATCTTTACCAGAGCTTTTTGTTCACCCAGCTCCATTGCACATTATGTAAGTATGTGCTAAACCACTTAAATACTGTTTGAACTACATAATGCAGTATTTTAAAACGTTACCTAATAGGAAAATTGTTGAATATCATTTTTTATTAATTGTCATATTACAGAGTATGATTTGACATAGTGTCTTCAAATGAAGGATATCTGTGACACAAATTCATAGAAACAATAAATATAGAAAAGTGAGGAAAAAAATTAATGTATTCATGTTTCCTCTCTATTTCCTTAGCAAGAATTTCAGTTCAAAGACTCACGCTTTTTGCTCAAACTTCTGAAATAATGCATTCCTGTTATACTGTCATTCCAAATTCCACCATACGTCAGTTATGTCTCAAAGTTCAATTAAAGTGACAAGTATGACACACATCAATAGTTCTGGAGTAAAAGTGAAAAGTGAGGGCACTTCTAAATGAAACTTAATTATGATCTTATGGTAGAAATTATTCTAGACAGAAGGGAAATGCAATAGCAAGCAACGTTTCATATTTTGGAATTTTCATCCCCAGAGACAGTTAACCCGCAAAAGCCATTAGCAACGTTTGATTAAGTCTGCATGTTGTTCTTGACCTCATTAACGGAGTCAGCTGATGGATTTCCAGATCAATTTGTATGCAAATGTAACAAGTAGGAATGCAGTTTCACAAATAATCTGCCCACTTTCTCTAAGTACTCTTTTTCTCTCTACCCATCTTCATTTAGGCACTTAGTGATACTTATTGGTACCCTTATTAAAGTATTTTGATAACTGATTGTATATGTTAAATGGAAAAAAGGAAGATGTAATTCTAGAAGTTCATTTCAAATAAGACTGTGTGGTATTTAAATGCAGTCTAACATTTTCTGAAGGCTTAAGCTGTGATTTACTTTACTCCTAAATTATTCTAATGCATTCGAACATACTGGGAAATGACTAGTCGACAAGAACAGAACACAGCGCAGTTAACACCCGTCCATTCTGAGGTGAAGGGGGCATCTCACCACAAAATGGGATAAATGTAGACATTTAGTGTTGTACTGAAAAAAATTATAATTATATATTGTAAGACCTATATCTGTTTTTAGGATAATGGATGTGGGATCAACTGATTTCTCGATAAACATTATTTATATGATTCACACTTGTTTGATTTCAGGTGTTTAATTAAATTCAGTCAATGAATGAAGCTCTTGTGAAGAGCTCTTGTGATACTTCTTGTGAAGTATCTATTTATGTGATATCATATTTTTGCCAGGCATTATTAGAAATGTTTGGGGAAAGTTAGTTTTAATTTATTTGTTATTATACTAAGATGGCACAAGTGTGAACTAGATAGGTAAGATAGATGATAAATAAACTTAATAAGCAGAAAATTAAGAGGCTTAAAGGAGGAAAAATCTGTAAGATTTATGATTGGATATGTGGAGACATGTGAAAGGGAAGGCTGGATATGTGGAGACATGTGAAAGGGAAGGCTAGCGTCAGTCTTAACTGAAGAACTCCTCTAGGACATCAGAAGAGTGATGAATCACAGAGTAGGGTAGGCACATTAGATAGATGGCTTGATGAAATGAACAAGGCTTTATGAAAAGAGGAAAACTTGTATTTCAGGTTTCATCTCAGTCAGACAGACGAGAGTATGTGATTTTCCTCTTTTTCCCAAGGTCTTATGAAAAATTCTGGTCAAAACAATGAACACAATGAGGTCAATAGAATAGAGATGTTATTATCATAGTCTTGAAATGCTAAATCCTCACTTGTCATGGCAAAAGTCAGTAGATAACATCCACAGTTAATGAATTAATATGCAATGTCATAAGTATATAATCTGGAGTTTTGAAAGTAAGCAACTGAATAACAGTTACAGACAATTGTTAAAAAAAAGTTGTGGATGTGGAAACAGCAGCAGTGGGGCAATGGGACTGTTGCTTTCCTTTATAAATCCCTGTTTATCACTGGGTTTATAAGCTGTGTGTGTGTGCGTGTGTGCGTGTGTTACTTTGATAAAACATAACACTTCTAAGGGGAAAAATAATACTTGCACTATTACACTGAGGATTCTGTACATTTCTAAATATTCTATTTACTTTAAGATGATTATTAATCAGATATTTAAACTTCACTCGCTGCTTTATAATTAGTCAATATTGCTCTCTCTTATAATATCAGTTGTTTAAACAATTTTATAAAATTTTTGAAAAGTTAAATTATGATTTGTTATTTTTATTTAAATTACGTATTAAGGGTTGATTTTGTACTGCTGATAAACCTTGTGGCTCAGATGCTTTCAATTGTTTGCAAATGTGGAGTACTTTTATATACAGCAGAATATAATACACTTTCATATACCACAGAATATGGTATATAATATACCACAGAATATTATATATACCAAAGATGTACATGCCATATGCATGCATACATATATGATATATAGAATATACCACAGAATATGGTATATAGTATACTTCTGTATACTACAGATTGTGCAGAATTGATGCTTTTCAGCATTGGCTAGAGTTTAAATTAGCCTGAAGATTTACAAAACCTCCATATTTTGGCATCATTATTCAGTATCAGATCATCAAAAACCTTTTCAATACCTTCTGAAAAATGAGGGAATGTGTTGCTCACTCTTCTTCAAGTGTACTGAAGCATAAGTGTTCTTATTTAAATCCACTTTATATTAACCTGTCAATGCCTGTAGATTCACAGAAAACCTCCACCAGGCATGAGATTGAAAAGTAATGCATGCCATTACAAGAGCTCAGTGGCCACACAGTGAGCTCTTGTAATGGCATGAATTACTTTAGAAGACTTTAGAAGACAAGTTGCCTTTGTTAAAATGCTCTGATTTTTTATTAACAGCTTCATTGAGATCTATTTGATTCATTTTAAGTGTAAGATTCAGTGATTTTTATTACATTAACAGGATTGTGCTAACATCACCAAAATCTGTTTTTAAGCATTTCTAACATTCCAAAAAGGAAACCTTGTACCCATTTACAATGATCCCTATTCCTGCCCCTAGCCCTACATCATGAGAGACCTACTTTCTGTCTTTACGGGTTTTATGATCAATTCTTCATGAATAATTTGTGACTGGAACTATGTTTTCAGTTAAATACAAGTTTGGATTCTGTTGTTCAAAGTGTTATAATTAAATAATTTTTAATGTCAACTTTGCTTTGTACCCTTTTAAAAGGCAAAGTATGTAATTCACGAATACTTTGAAAAGTCAAAATTAAATTGGTTGACTTTGAGCTCTTTCCTTACCCATATCCGTTTAATACACCTCTGATCAGAACTGGCTGCGTAACTGGCTAATCATCATTATAACTGTATGAATTAATCAGATAAAATGTGTAAATTGATAGCACAGTCTAGAAAATACTGGCTCCTTGTCAGATTTTCCTCACCTCATAAACTGGATTCAGGATTAGATTTTTAACTGTTTACAATTGAGTAAAAGTAGGTTTATTCTGAACACAAATCCAGTGATTTGCATGTGTTCATTGGACTACAGGTATATTGATAAGTTTTCCCTGAACTGAAGAGTTAACCTAATTGTGACTACATTTTTATAAACAGTGCTGTAAATTTCCAGTGAAGTATAAACAAATTCTCCAAATTATTAGCAACAATTGTTATTTTAGAATTTATTCAAATCCTATGAGAGTAGTATGGATTAAGATCAAGCACAGTTTGGTGAATGTAAAACAATTTAGAAATATTTCTTTTGAAAATTATGCCTTGGCTGGATGATGGCTTTGGCAGAATGAGTCCATTAGCCTAGTGTCTTTCACCGCACAGCAGGAATAGAAGGAAAGGTTTGTCATTCTTAAAGCTGAAATCTTGTCAGCATCTCTGTAGATTTATGTGGCAATGTTCCAATCCCTCATGATTATCTGTCCTGTTGCTCTCCATTACTGCTTCCTCAAGGAGGTTGTTTTTGTGTATACTGCTCATGTCATGCTCAGTTGAAGTATAATTGACTGGAAGACCATCTACACTTACGGTGCATTCATACACAAATGAATGGATGCTGGAAAAGTTGTACATGCATTAAGCAGAGCATTAGTTTTGATGTTATTCATTTATCTATCAAATATACTTAGACATATGAGTTCTCTGAAAGCTTGTTTACTGAGAAATGGCACTTTGCTTTTCGATAGGGGAAATGAAAGATATTGCTACTGTCAATGAATTTAAAGACTTTTATGCAAAAGTCTGAAAAATGAGAACTCATGTCATTCTTCCCTTGTCTGTTCTGTGAGGGTTTAAAGTGAAATCTTTCAGCAGGCTGTTTTCATGTTATGAGCAGAGAGAAAACACATACATGAACACACACATAATTATTTTGAGTTGCCTTACTTTATCTTTAAAGAGAAGTGTACAGAAATTTAAGTCACTGGTGACTTCCATATTTCTAATTGCAGGTAGTTTCCTTTTGAAAAATAATGCAACACAATAAGCAGATGATTTAAAATGTCATTTTTCATTAATTAGTAAAAATGGACTACATTTCATTACCTTTGGCATAAGAAGGAAGCTAGGAAGGGCAAGTCAGTTGAAACAATGGTCAGGCGTATGATCAATTTTCTGAAGGAGAAGTACAGAATATTATATAAAAAGATAGTGGGGACACTAATACTTGTTGAGAAGTCTTGGAAGCTCTTTGGGGAAGTGGCAGATAAGTCTAACTTTGAAAGTTGAACAAGAGTTAGAACCAAAAAGAGAAAAAAAGAATGTTCAGACATTAGAAATAACAGGTGTGAACACCTCAAGATAGATAAAAGTAAAGCACTTCTGAAGAAAAAGTCCAGTATCACTGGAGCATAAAGAACAAGAAAATGTAGGCTGGGCTAGATCATGTAGAGCCTTGCAGACTTCATTAATAGTTTTAGACTTTATTTTAAGGAAAAAGAGTTAACCACCAAAGGATTTTAAGTAGAATAGTGAAAAAATTGGATGTGAATTCTTTAAAAGGACAATTTGGCTGTCATTTGGAATTGAAATTGGAGTAAGAGAGATGAGCTTATGGCTATTGTCATGGTCCAGACTAAGGAGAGCTGGTTAGCACCCATTGGTTGGAAGGGGGATATAGAGAAGTGGGGAGTTGAACACTTGTGAGATATTCAGGGGAGGAGTATAGAAACCACAGGAATTATGTTAGATGCTTCCATATGAATTCTCATTGAAATCCCAAATTATTTTAAGATGCATGTCATCATATCATTTTTAGATCTGTAAAAATGGAAGCTTAGAGTAAACTGAAAAATGGAAGCCCGAAGTATTAGAGATGTGAGAGACCTTGTACTAAAATGTCTGAATTAAAAATCAACCATATGCCAATTAATGGTCAACTTTTTTTTGATATAACCTTTAAATTAAACATATAACATTTTAATAAACAATTTTTTAGCATCCTTGTCACTAGAAGCTCGCTAATTCTTAGTATTGACACCATTTGGAAACCCTCATTGTTTCCTAATTTCTTTTCAAAGTGTCAGTGGCATTTTGAAATTTTATATGACATACATATTCCTTTAACTCATTTATACCTAGTCTAAGATCATACTTTGTTCATAATATTTCTCCTTTATTTTTTTTCTTTTTAACTTTCCAACCTAGAATAGAATATCTAGAATTTATATGTCAGCACTCTAGATATTTTGACATACTTTATTTTAAAAGGTGCTTCACTCTTTTCTCTCACACAAATGAAACTATAGTTTTATATCAGTTTATTTTTTTCTGCATTACTGAAACAAATTCAAATGAATTTTAAACTTAAAAACATAGGTATATTAAAGATAGTCCTTGTTGAAAAGATCAATTATATTCCCACAGATAATTATTAATATAGTCACAATCCCTCTTCTTTTTTGTCTGTTATTTGGTAGGTTATACATCTACCCCAAGGCAGCTCTTGGGTTGCAATACAGTAGATTCTCAGTTGACTAAACCATCTGGTTACAAAACTTTAAGGAAATCACTCTGAGTTTCCAAGGAGTTGTTCAAAGGTGAAAGTCTTTAGTGTGAGAGATTGAATATACAAAAGCACAGTAGTTAGAGTATCTATGAGAGTAGAACCCTTACTTCCACCTCTGCAGCAGTCAGCTCAGGACTTAGTGAATGCCAAGTTTCCTATTTTTGGCACCCACTTCCAACTCAGAACCAACCAGAGGAAGGCAAATATGTTTCCCAAACCAATCACATACAACGCCCTGCTTCCCCATGTCATCAATGTCCAATCAGAGCATGCTTGAAGCCTTCCTTTTTTACTACAAGACTTTCCCACTTCATTCTTTGTCTTTTAAGTTTCTGCCAAATACAAGTGATGGTGACTGACTCCCTTTATATAGTAAGTTCTGAATAAGCAGCCTCTGTTCGAGCTTGATTTCTCTTCATTTGTTTCCACAAGTGTTATTTTGGGAGTTATGAGGCATGAAGGAGGAAGAGGCAGAGTTGGACGACAGGATTAATTAGGGGGGTCTACCTTCTTAAGACCCATTACATGGAAAGGAGACAGGGATAGTTGGGCAGTAGTATTTTGCAGTATCCAGCAGGACTAGCCTACAGAGCTTAATGATGCCCTTGTTCCCTGCTAGGACCAAGGAGACCTTTCCTAGAGAGGAGAGAAAGGAAAAGAGTCTTCCTGTGGTGTGGAAAAAGGAGGAGCAGTTTAGTCTAGAATATAGCTCTGTCAAAAATCACCACAGCTATTAGACATGTAATGTTAGGTAACCACTTTGCCTAATTAGCTTCCTATGATTTCTACACATGCTGACTCCTACTTAAGTCTTTGTCCTTTTATATATCCTGAATGCAAGTTATTTATTAAATATAAAATTTTAAAATATTTTCTCTCAGTCTGTGGCTTGTCTGTTCATTCTCATAAGAGTGTCTTTCACAGAGCAAATTTTTAAAATTTTCATAAAGTCTAATTTAACATTTTCTTTTATATTTCATGCTCTTTGTGTACCATTTCTTTTCCTTTTCTTTGTGGTACTCCAGCTGCACTTATGTTATTCCATTTGATATTGCTGCAAAGCTCACTGATGCTCTCTTCGCTGTGTTCAGTCATCTTTCACTATGTGAAAGATATATGGTATAGTTCCTGTTACTAGTTCTTAAAATTCACTAATTATTTTTTATTCTTTAGCTAAAACTTGAGGGGCTCTCTCCACAGAACTCCAGAAATCTCTCTAGTATTTTGTTTCATAAATCTTGACCTCTTGTGTTCCCCAAACACTCCACTTTGTCTCTTCAGTATATGCAGACTTCTGGCCTCTGGATTGTCCCTCTCTGCACTGTGGCTGCACCCTGTAATCTGAAGGGATCCTAGCATTCACTTATTTCTTTTTCTCAGACATTACTTTCTTGGGTTAGCTCTAGCTTAGGGGCTGACAACTTATCTCTTTGTTTTGTCCACTTGTCTAGTATTTTAAAGCAAGAGGGTAAATGAGATTCCTTCTACTACATCATGGTGGAAGTGGAATTCCTAGTAACTTTTATTAATGTGTCCAGATATTGTGCTGGTTTCTCCCCTTCTCACAAGCCAATTACCATTTTACTTTGACTTTTAAATTATTTGAAGGTTTTCAGATAGACATAGGCGAAGTACCACTAATCATATTTTGTATGTTAATTTTTGCATCAATCAGAGGTACACCAGTCATTTATTTTTATGTTTTATTTTAATAAGTTAAAACTATTATTTTTTTTATTAATAGTTTAAAATAGTTTTATTTTATTAATAGTTTTATTTTAAATATATTTGGCTCAATAATAGTTTTATTTTAACTATGTATATTCCTTCTTTATCAGTTAATTTCAAAAATTCTATTTGAGAAATATTTTAAAGTATTTTATTTGTTTGTTTCATCATGTTATAAATTTAACCAGTTTTTATAATTGTTTTGTTATATAACTGCTAACAGATTTGACAGAATTTAAAAATTGGGAAAATATAAACATGCTATTTTGTGGAATTAACTTAGATCTCTATCCTTTTTTTCTGATTACAAATGTATGTGTGACAATATAATTATTGCTTAAATTTCTAATTATATATAAAGTGCTGTGGTGTCAGTGCTGACAGAAAGAGTGGTCAGAGTCAAAATAACAAGTATTCCTTTGTACTTAAAAGAACCTCAAGATTTTTTCCTGTTTTCAAGTTATCCAACCTATATAATACCTAGAATCTATTCAAGGTAGGAGTAGAAACTAAATTAACTGTCCTAGAAATCACTGACTGGGTTAATGCCAAGTGTACCTTTAACTTAATTTCAAAGCAACTAATGAGAAGAAATTTGTAAATTTTTCATGTTTTATTTAGTTTCTTTTAGAAGTTCTTCCATCTATTCAGACCTTACTCTATCCGCAGTGTATGTTAACATTCTTTACACTGTATTAAAATATATCTACCCAAGGGCAATAAAGTAGATTTTTTAAATCAAGATTTCTTTGGAGTCTATGCTCATGGAGCACAAAAAAATTTTTTAAGGAAAATAATGTATAGACACATCTATGAGTTGAAGACTCAATTAAAATTTCCATATATTTTGTTCATGAATTCATTCTGTCAATATTTATTATGAACCTACTATGTACCAGAAACAGTAGTGAGCAGAAGAGAAAGAATAAATATATTTTCTTATGAAGCTTAAATTCCGGTTGAACAGATGGTCAATAAACAGTATAAATAAGTAATATAATATATTAAAATATACATTCTATTTACACATTTAATGTGAGAGACATTCTTCTGTTAGCTGAATGTCAAACTAAACAGATATGGCTGTTGCCCTAAGAGAGCTGAAGTTATTTACACTCCCACTAGACAATTTTGGCTGGACATATTGTCAAACATGGCTATTGATATTTTGCCTGAGGAAGAATCTGTGCCTTTCTTTCTTGACTCATTGAATTAGACTCACTACATTGTAAACTTGACCTGTTCTCACCAGCAATTGGGAATGTTCTCTATCCACCAGTTCACCAGGATAGAGTATAAATATTTCATCATATTAAAATAAATTTTTGGTTGTAATTGGATTTACAATATTTCTCCAGACTTTAGACGTCCATCCTGTGGTTACTTAATCCTGTGGCAGAAATTTTGATGTCTATCATGACCTTTGAACTTATTTTTCTTTTTCTTGATTTTTCCGTAGTGCAATATTCTCATTTCTATTTATGCCTCCTTTTTTTATGTTCAAGTCTTGCTTTTTACTTTCTATTTATGTTTTCTATAATAAGAACAGTACAATCTGATTTCTATATAATTTTGAGAAAATAGGAAAAAAGGAATATAGCTACATACTTATAATTATGCAGTAGGATTTTGCATAGCTTTGTTTTGTTTTATTTTTGGTGTCATATCTTACATTTAACTGTTCCTTATTTTTCATTAACAACAATCTCTTATACACACACATCTGCTCAGTCTTTAGGAACAGAGATAAAATCATGAAAATAAATAAGTGTATTCAATGAGTTACATAAATCATGTACACATTTTTAGTGTCTAACAAATTCTAGCTAGTTTGTTGCCTGAAACTAATTTAGAATTCTTAGTATAAAAATTCCCTCTATGAATGGTAGCAACTATATATATCCTAGATTTCTAAGGACAATTTTGATTTCAAAGAATTGGTCTTATTTTCAGAAGAAGTATCAGACTCTTCTGTCCTGGTATTTAGTTTAGAAAGTAAGATCATCGTTCCTAAAAAATTAGATTAGTAGATGTACATTAGGTTCAATGTGAGATACAAACTCAGTATGAGATGCAATTATTATCACATGTAAACTAGAGCATAAAAACAATAAAGTGAACACAATATTTAAGCATATTTATCTGGAAGTGTTTTTTGAACTCCCATAATGTAGAAAACTGAATGTTGGAGAAAATATATCTCAAATATCAGAACTGTTTGCAAATGAGACATAATTCGCTGTATTCTCATATTGTATATCAATTACCCTCTCTTTGTATTGTTTCTAAATAGCACAGGTAAGGATCAAATAATTATGGTAAATATAAATAATAAATTATGTTTTTAATTACTTTATTATTATTTATATTTTACCATTTTGTGTGTGAATATTAATGAATACATTTGGTGTCGTAGGAAAATATGTACATTTTACTTCAATAAATTTTAAGCAGGCACAGAATATAATATTATCTAGTATACTGCTATTTGAGAATTTATGACAGGTGAAATAGATACTTGAAATTGCATAGTTTTATTATCAATCTGGTTAGACTATAGTACAGTTATTTAACCAAACAGTAATCTCTGTGTTGATGTGAACCTCACGTATTTTGTAGATGTGATTAATACCTACAATCAGTTGGCTTTAAGTAAAGATTTCCCCTCAATAATGCATTGGGCCTCATTAAGTCGTTTGAAGGCCTTAAAAGCAAAACCTAAAGTTTCCTGGGAGAAAAAATTCTATCTCAAGACTGTTCAAAACAAGAATCAGTTCTTGACTGAGTTTCTAACCTGCCAGCCTGGTTACACCTTCCCGATTTACCATCCCCCACAATCATGTGAACCAGTTCCTTAAAATAAGTCCATCTCCCCTTCCATCTCCCTTTCCATCTCCCTCTCTGTCTCCCTCTCTCTCTGTCCCTCTTCCTCCTCCTGTTCCTCTCCTTTTCCCTCTCCCCTCCCCCTATTCCTCCCGCTATTGGTTCCATTTCTCTGCAGAACCCTAACTAATAAAGTGGCTATTAGAATAGGTATCAGAAAGAACTGATGGAATAAAATTATTCAGTCTGTTTACAAAAAAAGTGTAGATTATTTAGCAGACTTCCACAATAATTAAAAGGGCCTAGAATTTCTTTTAAATTACAAAGGATTTATGAAAGCCCTATATAATTATAAGTTCATATTTTCCAATTATTTAGGGATTTTTTTCACAGCAACATACAAGGTGAAGATAATTATTATGAACACTGTAAAAGTAAATATAGTTCACCTATACCATCCTAATGCAAAATAAGAAGAGGAAACAAGACGTCAGAGAAACAGATGATCAGGCTTATGTGCCCTGACTTTCAACACTGGGACAAATCTTAGCATTAAGACAAGATGGGCCATTAGGATGAGGGGAAAGTCCAAGGACCTACACTATCCTCAGTTTGTAACTATCAGAGAAGATTTGCAGACATGGTGACCCCATGTGAAAACAAGAAGGCCAAGCAACAATGGTTGTTAAACTGAGTGTGAAACCTGCAGATTAATCACCAGTAGCTGCTTCTTCATGGCTAAGATGCAGTCCCTGAATTGTCCATGTTTGGGCAATAAGAAAACCACGTCTCACACTCATGAGCCTCCATAAGGATCCAGAAGTTCTTACTCTTCCCTGGAGGATGCAAGAGGTAGTTTAGTAAAGTCAGCAGTTTTGCTATTAGGACCAAGGGGGAAAAGTAACTCCACAGTAAAGTTGTGAAATGTACAGCCTGAGCCAGAGGAAAGATGTAGAAGTATCAACTATTTGGGGACCCTGTAGTACCAGTAAGAAAAAGATGTAAAGACCAGTGGAAAAGGAGAGTAACACGAACACTTTTACTCCGAGCTGAGAAGTCAACTACCCACAACCACTGTATCATGCAAGACTCCCTTTCCCTATATGTACAGATTAAACCTCCAGGAAGAGCAATTTCATTTACTTGAAAGAGAGTGAGTTCCCTGGAAGACATTTTAAACCAAAAGAGAAGAAAATATATTAAAAGGATAAATTAAAATCTATACTTCATTTCTGTTCCCAGTGGAGTTCATGAGAAAGATGAGAGCTTTTTCAGAAAACAAAGAAGCTTTGTTTTCTTTGCATATCTGAAAACTAGTGTATTAAATATAAACTTCATTAAAATGTTTGTAGTCAAATGATTCATTAGACTGCCATTAAAGAGCCAATTCCTTGCTATTTTACATATTTTAATTGCTTAACAGGAAAAAAATAAAAAACATTTGTTAAGCTGCACATTCAGAGCTCTTTAGAAATTATGTCACCACATACTTAACATTCTTATTCTACTTTCTAGAATATAAAGTTAAGAGATCTTGATAAATTCACTCTTGTGATGACCTCTAGAAAAAAAATTTTTTTTTTCTATTTTGTAAAACATCCCCCAACTTTATAAGACAAGAATTTTCATGAACTCATGAGAAATTCATATTTCATAAACCAGCTTAGTAAGAATAATTCTGAGGTATTTTTCTTTAATTCTTGGAGTTGCAAGGATAAATTGTCTGCCCTTTATTCAAATGATTTTAACTCATTTTAGAAGGCAGTGTTTGAATTTCCTGTCATGTATGCTATAGAAAAGTTGGCTATGGATATTATAATTCAGGCCTTCAAAGTTCTATCCATGATTTTTCCTTTCATGATTGTAGTAATAAAAGATTTTACAATTTTGACTTTCCTATGAAGAACCAATGCTCGAAAATGCAGTTGGCCTTCCATAGCTGCAGGTTTCACATCCAGAGTTACAGAAGACCAACTGTATTCACTGTACCAAGCCATTTTATGTAAGGGACTTGAGCATCCTTGGATTTTGGTATCTCTGGGGACTCCTGGAACCAATCCCCTACAGGTACAGAGGGACAACTGTAACTAACTTCTTGAGTAGCCAACAGAATATTTCAAAACATCAGATTGATTTACTGTTTAAAAAGGGATAATGAGAGGAACTAATTATTATCACCAACTTTCCAGCTTTAAAAGGAAATTGTAAATAGTGTACTAATACATAAAACATACAAAATTATATTTCTTGTGAGTACATATACACACACACTATAATCTCAAATTTATAGTCTTTAGTTACATAATAGTTAATTAAGAATCACAAGAATTTGAAGAGGGCTAAAGCAATTTGAACTTTATGGTGTGGGGTGAGAGTTGCCAATTTAAAGCAGTTTACATTTTAGTATCTTTTTGGTTTTGACTTGGTTTTATAGTAGCAAAAAAATCTTGATTGAGAGAAAACTGTTCCTGGAAACTCATATATTTTTCTTTAACATCTCACCACGCAATCTTATGATATTTTTTTAACTAAAAAATCCCAGAAGCTTTAAAAACAAGTAACGGAAATTCATAAATAGTATCTAATAACATCTTTTTCCTTAAAAATTAAAGCACAATCAATAAGTAATCAATTTGTGGAACTAGGAAAAGATAAAGAGGTTTTGAACCATTTTATAGTTTGAGTATCTGGAAAAATGTATTTTTCCAATTCTTCTGTAATATAGGTTTCAATTATACTCTAAAATAATGATCTCAATTCATATCTTTTATAGATATTCACTTAAAATAGCATAGGAAATTTCAATTTTATTGCTGGTATTTTATCTACAATATAAATTACAGATCTTTGCAACCTCTAATTGTTAAGTGGACTCATTCAGTTTATTTAAAGTCAGCCCTGAAAGTTATAATAAACCAGCCATTTGAATTCTGATTCAAGGTGTTGGACTCAACACATGTAGAAAAAGGCAGAAAACAGAATAAAAATAGTGAACACAAGGCCCTGCTCATTAAAAGTAAAGAGTTGTTAAGAAATTAAAGTGTTGAGAAATTTTGGAAGATCTGAGTCAAAGAGGACAAGATTTCTTGAGGTGTCAAATAGATACGAGAAGACCAGAACCAAACCACCAGAGCTGCATAAGCTCCTCTTAAAGAAAGTTGAGATTGGTTTTAAATTCAAACTTATAAAAAATTATAGAATAGGAAATGGCTTTAGGATGGTCATCTGAATATTTAAAGAAACACAGTTTAAATACTTGGACTAATCACATTCTTTCACCACTCCCATGTATATAAAATTGCTGGCAGTAAGCCTTCCTAAGATACTTGTGTGGATTTAAAGGTTTAAAGCACTGAATTAAAGAACTTTGTAAGCTTGAAATGCTCCTATATTAAAATGTGAGTCAAAAAAACCCAAAAAACAGAAAAAGACACCTCAGCCCAGATGTAACTTTCACCGCATTAATCCAATTTCATAATAATGTTCTTCTAAAGAGATTGAGAAGGACACTAGAATGCCTACCTGTACACTGTCTGGGTCCCCTTTAGGGATGCTAGCCTGTTGACAAATCTCTTCTACTTACTTAATGTGAGTTGTCAGTTGTTTCATTCAAGGGAGAGACCATTTTGCGAAATATATTCTGACAACTGTAGAGACAATTCACATAATCTAGTCTTTCATTCATGAATATGAACTAAGAATCATCAAAAATTTGAGAGTAACTATGAGCAGGAAATATATAGACCAAAATGAGGGCATGGAACAAATGACACTGAAAGAAGAAGATATAATTCAGACACTAAAAGAGGACATTAAAAATTCAAATTAATACCCCTAGAGAAATGCAAGAAGACATTGTATCTCTAAGAAAATAACCAGAGAAAATAACCAGCTGTTATGAAAGAGCAATGATAGACTAAAGAGCTTATAGGCATTATTATTATTATCTTAAATTTAGTTGATTTACAATGTTGCATTAGTTTCAGGAGTATAGCAGAGTGAATCTGTTATATGTATACATAAATCCACTCTTTTTTAGATTCTATTCCCATATAGGTCATTACAGAGTATTGAGTAGAGTTCCCTGTGCTATACAGTAGGTCCTTATTAGTTATAGAGTAGTGTGTATATGTCAATCCCAATCTCCCAATTTACCCCTCCCCCCCTTTCCCCTCTGGTAACCATAAGTTTGTTTTCTAAATCTGTGACTCTATTACTGTTTTGTAAATAAGTTCATTTCCACCATTTTTTTTAAGATTCCACATATAAGCGATATCATATGATATTTGTCTTTCTCTATCTGACTTCACTCAGAATGACAAGCTCTAGGTCCACCCATGTTGCTGAAATGGCATTATTTCATTCTTTTTTATGGCTGAGTAATATTCCACTGTATATATGCACCACATCTTCTTTATCCATCCTTCTCTTGATGGACATTTAGGTTGCTTCCATGTCCTGGCTATTGTAAATAGTGCTGCAATGAACATTGGGGTGCATGTGTCTTTTAGAGTTATAGTTTACTCCAGATATATGCCCAGGAGTGGGATTGCTGGATCATATGGTAGCTCTATTTTTAGTTTTTTAAGGAACATCCATGCTGTTCTCCATAGTGGCTGTACGAATTTACGTTTCCACCAGCACTGTAGGAGGGGTCCCTTTTCTCCACACCCTCTCCAGCATCTATTGTTTGTAGGTTTTTTGGTGATGTCCATTCTGACCAGTGTGATGTGATACCTCTTGGTACTTTTGACTTGCATTTCTCAAATAATTAGTGATGTTGAGCATCTTTTCATGTGCTTTTTGGCCATCTCTATGTCTTTGGAGAAATGTCTATTTAGATCTGCCCATTTTTTGATTGTGTTATTTGTGGTTTTTTTTGATATTGACCTGCATGAGCTGTTTGTATATTTTGGAGATTAACCCCTGTTGGTCGCTTCATTTGCAAATATTTTCTCCCATTCTGTGGGTTGTCTTTTCATTTTGTTTATGGTTTCCTTTGCTGAGCAAAAGCTTTTAAGTTTAATTAGGTCCCATTTTTGAATTTTTTTTTTATTTTCATTACTAGGAGGTGGAGCAAAAAAGATCTTGCTGCAATTTATGCCAGGGTGTTCTGCCTATTTTTCCTCTATGAGTTTTATGCTATCTGGCCTTACACTTAGGTCTTTAATCCATTTTTAGTTTATTTTTGTGTATGGTTTTAGGGAGTGTTCTAATTTCATTCTTTTACATGTAGCTGTCCAGTTTTCCCAACACCACTTATTGAAGTGACTGTCTTTTCTCCATTGTATATTCTTACCTCCTTTAACATATATTAGGTGACGGTAGGTGCATGGCTTTATCTCTGGACTTCCTATCCTATTTCATTGATCTATATTTCTGTTTTTGTGCCATTACCATACTGTTTTGTTGACTTTAGTTTTGTAGTAAAGTCTGAAGTCATGGAGCCTGATTCCTACATCTCTGTTTTCTTTCTCAGGATTGCTTTGGCTATTCAGGGTCTTTTGTGTTTCCAT
Organism: Eschrichtius robustus; assembly: GCF_028021215.1. NCBI lineage: Eukaryota > Metazoa > Chordata > Mammalia > Artiodactyla > Eschrichtiidae > Eschrichtius > Eschrichtius robustus. The sequence continues at coordinate 17,113,350 of NC_090827.1, read as the reverse complement.
ACAAATTGTAAAATTTTTTGTTCTAATTCTGTGAAAAATGCCATTGGCAATTTGATAGGGATTGCATTGAATCTGTAGATTTCTTTGGGTAGTACAGTCATTTTGACAATACTGATTCTTCCAATCCAAGAACATGGTATATCTCTCCATATGTTTGTGTCATCTTTGATTTCTTTCATCAGTGTCTTATAGTTTTCTGAGTACAGGTCTTTTGTCTCCTTAAGTAGGTTTATTCCTAGGTATTTTATTATTTTTGATGTGATGGTAGATGGGATTGTTTCCTTAATTCTTCTTTCTGATCTTTTGTTATTGGAATATAAGAATGCAAGAGAGTTTCTGTATTAATTTTGTATCCTGCAGCTTTATCAAATTCATTGATGAGCTTTAGTAGGTTTCTGGTAGCATCTTTAGGATTTTCTATGTATAGTATCCTGTCATCTTCAAACAGTGACAGTTTTACATCTTCTTTTCCAATTTGGATTCCTTTTATTTCTTTTTCTTCTCTGATTGCCATAACTAGGACTTCCAAAACTATGTTGAATGAAGGTGGCGAGACTGGTCATCCTTGTCTTGTTCCTGATCTTAGATAAAATGCTTTCGGCTTTTCAGCATTGAGACTGATGTTTGCTATGGGTTTGCCATATATGGCCTTTATTATGATGAGGTAGTTTCCCTCTATGCCCACTTTCTGGAGTCTTTTTATCATAAAATGGTGTTAAATTTTTTTAAAAGCTTTTTCTTCATCTAGTGAGATGATCATATATTTTTTATTATTTATTATAGTTTGTTAATGTGGTATATCACATTGACTGATTTGTGTATATTCAAGAATCCTTGCATTCCTGGGATAAATCCCACTTGATCATGGTGTATGATCCTTTTAATGTATGTTCCTATTACCATTTTCTTAATTGTTTTGGGGGTGTTTTTGTAGGTCTTTTCCTTCTCTTGTGTTTCCTGCCTAGAGAAGTTCCTTTAACATTTGCTTCCGAGCTGGTTAGGTGGTGCTGAATTCTCTTAGCTTTTGATTGTCTGTAAAACTTTTGATTTCTCCATTGAATCTGAATGAGAACCTTGCTGGATAGAGTATTCTTAGTTGCAGGTTTTCCCTTTCATCACTTTAAATACAGCATGCCACTCCCTTCTGGCCTTCAGAGTTTCTGCTGAAAAATTAGCTGATAACCTAATGGGAATTTCCTTGTATCTTATTTGTTGCTTTTCTCTTGTTGCTTTTAATATTTTTTCTTTGTATTTAAATTTTGTTACTTTAATATGTGTCTTGGCATGTTCCTCCTTTGGTTTATCCTGTACGAGACTCTATGTGCTTCCTGGACTTGGGTGACTATTTCTTTTCCCATGTTAGGAAAGTTTTCGACTGTAATCTCTTCAAATATTTTCTCGGGCCCTTTCTCTTTCTCTTTGTCTTCTGGGACCCCTATAATTTGAATGTTGGTATGTTTAATGCTGTTCCAGAAGTATCTGAGATTGTCCTCATTTCCTTCCATTCTTTTTTCTTTTTTTATTCTATTCTTTGGCAGTGATTTCCACCACTCTGTCTTCCACCCCACTTATTCATTCTTCTGCCTCAGTTATTCTCCTATTGATTCCTTCTAGTGTATTTTTCGTTCAGTTATTGTGTCGTTCATCTCTGTTTGTTTTATATATCTTCCATCTCTCTAAAACTTTATTGTATCTTCTCAGTCTGTACCTCCATTCTTTTTTCCAAGATTTTGGATCATCTTAACTATCATTACTGTGAATTCTTTTTCAGGTAGATGCCTGTCTCCTCTTCATTTAATTGTTCTTGCAGGTTTTTATCTTGCTCCTTCGTCTGCAACATATTTCTCTGTCATCTCATTCTGTCTAACTTACGATGTTTGTGGTCTCCATTCCACAGTCTGCAGGATCATAGTTCCTCTTGCTTCTGGTGTCTGTCCCTTTTTGGTTGAGGTTGGTCCAGGGGCTTGTGCAGGTTTCCTGGTGGGAGGGACTGGTGCCTACCTTCTGGTGGCTGGAGCTAGGTCTTGTCCCTCTGGTGGGCAGGGCGGTGTCAAGGGGTGTGTTTTTGGGTGTCTGTGAGCTTAGTACAACTTTAAGCAGGCTGTCTGCTGATGGGTGGGCCTGTGTTCCTGTCTTGCTTGTTGTAGCCTGAGGTGTTCCAGCACTGGAACCTGCACACTGTTTGCTGGGGCTAGGTCTTGGTGCTGAAATGGGGCCTCTGGGAGAGCTCACACCAAATAATATTCCCTGGGGCCTACCCTACCAGTGTTCTTGTCCCCACAGTGAGCTATAGCCAACCCTCCAAGAGTGGAGTCTCTGTTTCCCCCAGCCCCATGTAGTTCCTGCACTCAAATCCCCCTGGCCTTCAAGGCTAAATGCTCTGGGGGTTCTTGCTCCCGATGTCAGACCCTCAGACTCTCTTGGAGGGCTATTTTGATATGGGAATATCCCTGTGGGTTTAATTTTTTTTTTCTTTTTTTGGTGCAAGGGCGGTTTTAATATGGATGATTGCCACCTCTTTCCTCAGTGTATGCTGGCCGTTACCCACTTGATAGGGGGTTGACTGGGTTTTGGTGACCAGAGCCTGCCCTGGATATTGAGTGGGGCCTCCCCTTTGCTCTTTGGCTGTCACAGCCCTGTCAGGGGTGGGGTCTGCTGCCTAGTTGTTGGAACAGAGGCCCCCAGATCTGTTTCTGAGCCGTGTTTCTGATCTGAGGTGTGAGGTAGGTAGGATTGGAGCACTCCCAGTGGGAGAGAAGCTACTGAGTATTCCTCCTCTGGAGCTGTTCATGTGTCTGTGTGCACTGATGTGTTACCTTTCCCTCGCTGTGTGGGCTCATGAAGTACACCGTTGTTGGCACTGTTCCCCGTCCAACCTTAACCATAGATATGCCAGCAATTGGCCCTGGTGTCTCTCAGGCATTGTTTTCCATAGGCCACCAACACAGACCCGCTGAAGTCAGGTCCCAGGACTGTGGTAGTCATGCACGTGGACCTGCTGTGGGAGCTATGGAGGCAGCTCAGACTCTGGCCTGGCCCAACCCCCATGTGTAGGTGCCCACAAATCCCACAGCTGCTAAAGCCAGACCCGTCTCAGCGACAGAAGCACTTGTTATCCATGCAGATATTCTGCAGGCACTGAATTTACAAAGCCGTCAATGGAAGTGTAAATCAGTGGTTTGTGCAGCCACAAGGAGAGATTTCAGCTCTTCTTCCTTAGTCACACGGCCCCGGGGGCTCAGCTGTGGTTTCAGGCCCACCTCTGCTTGTGGGCTGCCCACTGACATCTGTTCCTGAGGCTTCCGGAGCATACGAGCCCACCCATGTGGGAAGGGGCTGGAGGGAAGTTGGGGTGCACAAGCCCGCCCAGGTGGAAGGGGGCCAAGGCGGTGATCAGGGCGAGTGGGCCACCCAGGCAGGAGGGCACCGGTGTGACGATCATTGGGATGTGCCAGCCCGTCAGGCGGGAAGGGGCAGAGGTGGAGATCTGGGCAAGCAGGCCACCTAGGCAGCGAGGGGCAGAGAGGTAGCAGCCAGGGGCACGCAAGCCCGCTCAAGGGGGAGCCCTCTCTAGTGCCTAGGGAGGCGGGAGCTGTTGCATGAGGAGAGCCCCGCCTTTTGCGCGTCACTCAGCGATGGCGATTTTCTTCAATGGTGTTCTGGGCTTCCTCCACAAGCATTCCTCGTTGCAGAGCTCCTGCCTTCCATCCCCTCAGGCTGTCTCCTCACAGCCAACAGCAGTCCCCTCCCTGGTCTGCTCTCCAAACCCCACATTCCAGCACCCAGCCCCTGTGCGCACCAGCGGACACAAGTGTCATGCTGGGGTGCGCAGGTCTGTGGCGTAGACCATCTGTGTAGATCTCACGCTGTCCTGCCTGCCGCTGGTTGCCGTGCTCTCCTCTGAGCCCCTGAAGCGCTCCTTGTGTCCTAGCTGATCTCCCTGCCTATGAGGGGGCTTCCGCAGATGCGGGAACCTCTCCTCTCCTTTAGCTCCCCCACCCCCAGGGGCTCAGGTCCCGTCCCACTTTCTCCTCTTCCTTTTCCCTTTTTCTTTCTTTCATCCTGCCCAGTTACGTGGGGGGGGTCTTTCTTGTCCTTTTAGGTGTCTGATGTCCTCTGTTAGTGTTCAGCATGTGCTCTGTGAGAATTGTTCCATTTGTAGATGTATTCTTGATGTGTGTATGGGGAGAGATGAACTCCATGTCCTCCTACTCCTCTGCCACCTTGACTCCCCTCCAGAATTTTTAAAAATGTTAAAAGTTATTTAAAAGATTAAATGAACAGACTGGATAATAGACTACATGGGACAAAAGATTAAGTAGGTAATCTGAATATTAAGAAATCTTTCAGAAGGCAGATAAACAATGGTAAATATGACATAAATAATTAAAATACTTGGAGGCAAGAGGATCTCTCTCTTAAGGAATATAGTTAACTTTTTAGTTTTCTGGTTTTTTTTCCAGCTTTATTGAGATAGATTGACGTATGACACTGTGAATATTTAAGGTATACAAAGTGATGATTTGATACACATATATAGTGAAATGAGTACCAAATAAGGTCAGTTAACACATCCTTCACCTCACATAATTACCATTTGTTGTTGTCATGTTGAGAACATTGAAGCTCTACCCTCATAGCAACTTTCAGATATACAATATAGTATTTTTTACTATAGTCACCATGATGTACTTTAGATCCCTCCACCGTATTCATCTTATAACTGCAAGTTTGTATCCTTTGACCAACATGTCCCCATTTTCCCACCCATCAGCTGCTGGCAACCACCATTCTATTCTACTCTCTGCTTCTATGAGTTAGATGTTTTTAGCTTCCACATCTAAATTATATCATGCAGCATTTGTCTTTTCCTGTTTCACTTATTTCACTTGGCATATGCCCTCAAGGTCCATCCATGTTGTCTTGTTGCAAATGGCAGGATTTCCTCCTTTTTTTTTAATCACTGAGCAATATATATATATGTGTGTATGTGTGTGTGTGTGTGTGTATGTGTATACTATACACATATATTCACATTTTCTTTATCCATTCATCTGTCTATGGACTTTTAGGTTGTTTCTATGTCTTAGCTATTGCGAATAATGCTAAAGTGAGCATGAGAATGCAGATATCTCTTTGATATCCTGTTTTCATTCCCTTTGGATAAATACCCACAAGTGGGATTGCTGGATCATATGATAGTCTTACTTTTAATGTTTTTGAGGAAACTTCTTACTGTTTTCCATAGCAGCTGTACCAGTTTACCAATTTACATTCTCACCAGCAGTACACAAGTGTTCCCCTTTCTCCACAGCCTCAGCAGAATTTGTTATCTCGTCTTTTTGATAGTAGCCATTCTAACAGGTATGTTGTGTATCTCACTGTCATTTTGATTTGCATTTCGCTGATGATTAGTGATTTCTCTGGTCATATATAATAAAGCCATTGTAGCATGCCACCTTTCTTACCCTTTTTATTTATTTATCAGTATATTACCAAGGCAGCTCTGGCATTTTTATTTTATGAAAACTGACCCTTTTTCCAAGCATTCAGATCATCCCTTGTGAGAGTATTAAGTTATTTGCTATCAGAGAGTACCCAATATAGACAAACTCTCTCTTACCCAGCTTTATATTCTACCCACCTGCTGCCACCCTCATGATCCCTTCTGGGCCTACTTCCCATGTCCTGCTGACACATATTAGCCAGAGCTTGCAGCTCCTTCAATATATAAAACCTCTTCATCCTGATTAGGTCCACTAATTTCTGGTTGAGTTATACTGAGATTTTACCCTAATTATGAGTCTTTTTTTTTTTTTTTTTTTTACTCATTGCCTTCACTAATTATTTTTATTTTTTTAAATTTTTATTGGAGTATAGTTGTTTTACAGTATTGTGCTAGTTTATACCATACAGCAAAGTCAATCAGCTATATGTATATATATATCCCCTCTTTTTTGGATTTCCTTCTCATTTAGGTCACCACAGAGCACTGAGTAGAGTTCCCGGTGCTATACAGTAGGTTCTCATTAGTTATCTATTTTATACATAGTATCAATAGTGTATACTTGTCAATCCCAATCTCCCAGTTCATCCCACCCACCCCCCTCCCCCTTTCCCCCTTGGTGTCCCTACCTTTGTTCTCTACGTCTGTGTTTCTATTTCTGCTTTGTAAATAAGATCGTCTATACCAATATTTTTCAGATTCCACATATATGCGTTAATATACAATATTTGTTTGTCTCCTTCTGACTTAACTTCACTCTGTATGACAGTCTCTAGGTCCATCCATGTCCCTACAAATGCAGCGTTTGATCTTTGTAATAAATGGAATATAAAAAAGCTGAACTCACAGAAATAGAGAATAGAATAGTGGTTGCCAGGGGTTGAAGGATGGGGAAATGGGGAGATGTTAGTCAAAAGGTACAAACTTCCAGTTATTCGATGAATAAGTTCTGGGGATCTAATATACAGTATAGTGGCAGTAATTAACAATGCTGTGTTGTATATTTAAAAGTTACTAAGAGAGTAGATTTTAAAGGTTCTCACAGCAACACACACACAAAATGATAATTTAGTGAGGTAATGGATGTGTTAGCTATCCTTACTGCAGTCATCATTTTGCAACATATATGTGTATCAAACCATCCAGTTACACATCTTGAACTTACACAATTTTTATATCAATTATATCTCAGTAGAACTAGACAAAAATAGTCTGTTGGCCAAGAGGGCAGTTGAGGGCACATCTTGAAGAGGGCATGCATTGTTTTATACATTCTTGCCTTATTGGAAATTCTTACATTGTTTTAAGCAAGCAGCTAGAAAAGGGGATCTGTCTGCTAAGAAAAGGGAGTTGACCTTGATAGAGAGTTAAGCAGAACCTCAAGATTCAAGATTCTCAAATGCACCAACACAGGTACCCATTTTAAAATCTCTGGGTTTTATTATTACTTCTACACCAGACCCTGGCCTGGTGTAGAAGACTTGCTGAGGCTGAGCATACAGGCTTTTCTGAAGTTCTGCACTGCTATAGTTATATCCTGGTCTTGAACTTTAATGGTTCTGTCCTAGGACTTCGATGACAGTCTCTTTAAATGCTATCAATAAGGCCTTTTAACTCTACCTTACTTTAAGTTATTGATTAATAGATGTGAGCCTGTCATTTTTTTTCTCTTCAGAATATCAGTGGTACTTAAGAACAAGCATTCAATTCTACATTTCTCACATTTTCTTTTTCTGTTACACCTTTCAAATGCTGGAGACATTGCACCAGCTAGTGTAACCAATTCCAACTATATGCCACCTCAGTTCACTATAGCTATAGTATGACAGGGTCCATCAGTCGTTTACCTGCCATAGTGATGGGACTCTCAAGGTCATACAATCAATAAATAACCCAGCTCCAGATGTCATTCTTAGAACTTTTTTCCTAGGACCACTCCTGAATCTAGAACCAAGCCCACTCTTTGGTGGGATTTCCTCAACGAAGTGACTGAAATGGGGATTCTTACCCGGCCTCTTGGCACAGTGGGCAGTGCGTCAGTCTCATAATCTGAAATGGGGATTCTTGTACTGTTATTTATTGGGGGAGTACCCTTAGGATAAGGGGAGTGAAGGAGCTGAGATAGCCAGGGGAAAATGCTAAAGAATAATGAAAACTTAGATGGAAACTAGCTTTATTCTGAAGCACAATGTTACTCACACATGTGACAGTGGATCTAGGATTCAGTCTTTGTCTAGGATCTGTTGGGTAGAAAGGAAGAAGCATAGACTCCCATGTAAGGGGACCAAGGAGAATTCTCCAGAGAAGTAGGTTGCTCTGAGGTTTTTTTTTTTAATTTTATTTATTTATTTTAACATCTTTATTGGAGTATAATTGCTTTACAATGGTGTGTTAGTTTCTGCTGTATAACAAAGTGAATCAGCTATACCTACACATATATCTCCATATCCCCTCCCTCTTGCGTCTTTATGTGCTAATACATCGAGTAGCCGGGGGATTAGGACACCAGCCTCCAAAGGAAGATTAGACGGGACACCAAAGGTATCCACTATGCCTTCCTAATGCTTATTTCCTAAATTATCATGCCATGGAAAGGACATGAGACTAGCAGATGAGCCCATGTCCTGCCTAGCAGTTATTTAGTTCAGTATAGCAGACACATGCTATACTGAGTATTTATATTATACAATTATATTTCCTTGTACAGTTTTATGTGAGCTGATGTGCACAGGCTTGAGACTCAAAGAATTACCAGTGAATGATTACAGTCATTCTAGTCGATGACATATTTATCATATGTGACAAATTTACTGCAGGGAGTACACCAAAATTATGGCAGCCCAAAATTAAAATACTAGTGATTTCCAATGAGTGTTTTTTGCTATCACTATTCAAATAGTTCATAACATAAATATTTTAGATTACATTGTAGTCCAACATCTGCAGATCATCTGAACCTTTTTTGCCAAGTTATAGGTAACCAAAAATAACATCTTTACAAAGCTCTATAATAGAGAGATGTAAAGGTAGGAAAATCAACTCCAGCACTGTTAAAACTCAGTATTTGGTACCTTCATGTAGCAGGCCTCATTATATTCCATTTTGTTTGCTCATTTCTTCATAATACACAGGTATATGTTGCCTCTCCCTTTATGTCATGGACCTCTCTAAAACAGAAAATATTTGAGTAGCATTTGTGATTAGAAACTACACTCTTCATTCATTTCTCCCATTAGTCATATTGGGTTGGCCCAAAAGTTCGTTCGGATTTTTCATAAGACGCTATGAAAAACCCAAATGAATTTTTTGGCCAACACAATAGATAGCTCCTAGTCCCTTATGCTCTGTCACTTTATCATTTCTTCTCTTCCATCCTCCATGAGAGCCCTATCAAGGCTAGTGTATATAATGGTTAATGTGCCCTAAATTCATAGACTTGGATACTTGCTCTTCTATACCCCTGTATTGGAAATGGTCCAAGAACTGGGCCCCAACCTCTAGAGCACGTCAAACATCAAAAGCCAATATTTTATTTCCCCCTCCCAAATGGACATCACTGGGCAAATTTCCTATTCCCCAAGGAACATCTGAATGACATATTGCTGACCAAGCAGCCTTTCCACAGACCAGAACCTGAAACATTTACAGATTAGAAAGTAAATAAGCATATAGTATATGTTAATTCTTTCCTCATGAATAGTTACTTCTGTTTTCACTATTTAATGAAGTTATGGACTATGGCCTCCCTGTGAAAGCACAGTAATTAGGAATCAATTACACTTTATATTGAAACACTGGTTACTCTGTTGCTGTGGGATAATTGGGAAATAACTATATTGTCATTTTTATGTACTTCGGCTACATTGAATCGTAACATTTCACTGATGACGTGCTGGCAAATTACACATACATTTGTTCATATTAGGTCATGAAACGTGAACACAGTGTGAAAAAACTGCTCTTTTAGAATGAACTCCAAAGACAATGTATAAATTCAAGCAGCTATGCAAAAACAGCCAAGGCTTCTCAATTAATTTCCATTCCCAATGCAATTAGTGGTACTTGATAGAATGTGGTGCAATATTAGAAAATGGATTTAAATGCCTTGCTGGTTTGTGTGTGGGTGTGTGGGTGTTTTAACTTGACTATTGAAAGGAATTGAAAATCTCAGATTGAAGATTTTTTTACAGAATAAAAAATGATTTATTTAAAAATACAAATACTTTGAGAATAACATTAAAATAAGTAAATAGAAGCACTAATAAGTTGGCATCCAGTGTCCTGAAGAGGTTTTCAATTGGAACTTTTTAGAGAGGTGTGATTTTTTGCTCATTATGTGACTAGGTAAGAAAACCTTGTGATATTGGAGAAACATTTTGTTTTGCTTGCTTGTCCGTCTGTATTGCTACCATTGATATTGCTAATCCAGTCTCACAGGGAAAAGTAGTGGTGACACATCTTGAGCCAAGAACTTAAAGGTTCTAATACGAGTGTCATCAGAATTTCTACACTAAAGATAAATATACTGCTGTTTACCTTCTAAAAAACAAAGCAAAGGAACTCTCAAGAGCTTTACTTAGGCGACATCTGTATTAACAGAACACTGATGGCCCATAGTTCAGATGTCCTGTCTCAACTTTTGGTTAGTGAGCTGAATTCGGAATGCTGATGTATAGTTTTTGCCATCGTCTTCCTGCTTTTCATTTCTTTTCCTTACATTTTTTTTAATCTAAAAAATATCTGCTATTTTAAAAAATTAGAGATTTCACTCTCACATCACACAGAAGTAGTTTGAAAATGTAGGAGCAAAAATGTACTTGTACTATAGGTACAGGAAAGCTCAGTTAAATGATTTTTTTCGTCTGCCAAGTGTTAAGATTATATCTATTGATGGTAACTATCCTGGTGTGAAGCATCCTCAATCTGAAGAACAAGGATAGTCTTTCCTGGCTTCCAGTTATACTTTTACATAGCCACGATTGAAAAATGTAAGCCTCTCAGAAGACCTGGATCTCAAATGTTTCATAAAAGTATTGTTCAGTTATAAATGGATCCCTTTCTACGCTTTGAAATGTAATGTGTGTACTTTCCTCCAGTGGGTAGGTGGGTAAGAGCAAGAGTTGCAGTCCTTAAAATAAATTGAAAGCATTCTTCCAGAGCTGCATTCAACTAATACCATCCATATTATCTTCAGTCAGACCACCCCACCAAATGAGGCGGTACAAATACCTTATAAACATCGAACTAGTCTACAAGCCTGATACGCTTGATCACTGATTACCCAATTACTTAAGAGGCAGAATCTGAGCACAAAACAAAAGTAATTAAGTACGGGAGATTTGTTGTTTAATTATAAGAAAACTAAGTAAAACAGAGGTATTACTGTGAAAGGAAAAATACAACAGAAATTGTCTCAAATGTGACTCTTTAAAGCATTACTTAGTAGTCAACTGACTTGCATCATTTAACAATAGAAAATTAAGAAAATGGGCACAGATGTGTTTTTCACTTCCTGAGGTGCAATTTGTTCTCTTTTTTTTTTAATTTGTGTAATTGTGAAATTAAATTTAACAAGTGGTGAAGGAAGTAAAATTATTTTAAATGCCTTTTGATACTAAATTTTTGACAAAGAGTAAATAAACACTATTTTGTCTACTTGCACTCTTTTCTGATGAGCCTAGTATCAGTAAAAATAGGTTACCTTGGAGATATAGGATAATAGCAACATTAGCGTCACATATCCTCTGAAAAAGAAGAAAATAGAATGCAGTAATAGTTTATGATCATGCAAATCTAAAAGCTCCTAGATTTCCATTTTTTCAATTGTTTCTCAAAGTTAAATTTAGAATATAGGGAGACTTTTCTCCCTGAATTACTCTTTGTTTCTATCAGATTAGAGTTTCTATTAAACACATGCTCAGTAGCAGCTGAAATATTCAATGGAAACATACATCTGTTTCTATTTGAGTATTTTCAACCTGAAAATGGCAGTTTTATAAGACTTCATCCAAACTGTTAACCAGTATTGTCTTCTGATGAGATTTCAGCAAAGCAGTGTCACATGTAAGGGGGGAAGATTACTGCTACAAGTGAGATGTTGCTCAGCCAGAACTGAAGAATTCTCAGGAATGTATTACTCCCATCTTACTGTACAAACACCCATAATAATCTTTGTTCTCAGATCAACACGTCTCCATTTCTGGTATTGATTTTAGGTGATTTTGCAATGGTAGATAGTGTGCTGGGTTTTGAATAAATAATTAGTACCTACGTAATGCTTTAGAGTAGAGGAGAATGATAGGAAATGATTGTCACTAGGACACATATGCCAGCGGAATGATCAGAATGCTTTTATTGATGATCCGGAGAGTAATTCTAGCTCCTAGCAGAGCATGGTGAATCAGGATACCAGCTATCAGATTATTCACTTCTTTAATTGAGTAATGACACTATTTATGTATAATTAAGGGGAACATGAAAACAACCAACTTTTGACCTGTGGCTTTCATTAATTTGTGATATGCTAGATGTTTCACCTGGAGCCTCATACACATTCTTTGCAGTAACCCTTAGATTATGATTGCGATGAACTCTCTTTTTCATTTTTAGCTGTATTTTCTTTAGTAAAATGCTGCCTAATTTTCACTGTGATTGATATCAGTATATTCTCATAGAATATACATGATTGACCTTGAAGAAAAATTATAGGATCAGGCAAAAGTATTATTGAAAAGTTGATATTACATAACAAAGACAAGATATCATTATTGGCATAGTAAGAATTGCCAACACAAAGAAAAGTATAAAAACTTCACCTAAAGTTTAAAAAAATAGACTGGAGTGTGGAAGGAGATTTTTGCAATATAAGGGTAAAGTGCTTCGCTTACTTTATTATATTTTAAACGTATAAAGTTATGAAAATTAAGACATGGAACTGATGCAGAAACAGATCGGTGGACATAAATAGGAAGACTTCCATATAATAATGTCTGTCAGAGCAGTAATGGGGCAAGAGATTATTAATATTGAGTTGTTTAAAAAATTGTTTTTATATTTGGAAAAGTAATTTAGGTCTCAATTTTACATATTACACTAAAATAAATTCTGCATATACTAAAGATTTATAAAACAGTACTATTCCTAGAATAAAATACAGATTGGTACCTATATAATAGTGTGCTGTGTAATGACTTTCTGTGTTTGAGCCCATGGACATTAAAAGAATGGAAAACATTAATACCTTTTATAAAATAAAACTAAAGTTCTTTATGGAAAAATACCTGTGTATATGTGTTTAAAATATATATTTATAGGTGAAGAGATTTTTTTGGCTTTAGTATTTTGCAATATATCAAGAAGTAAATGATTTTGTGTATAGAGTTTATGAAATATTATTCCTAATATCTTTTCAGATGTGTGGCTAGTATGGTAGAAATACAGTTTCAAAAAGAAAAAGAATGACACATTGACTGCTAAAGAAAAGCTTTTTCATATTTTTTAAATGGATGATAATAGATACCTAGTATTCACCTCTTATTCACCCAGTTGCTGAGGGAAGGATCTCTGCCCTCAGTAGTGTGAAATGACCAAACATACAGCACCCAACATGAGACAGTGAAATTAGCAGCACTGTTTAAAGAATCTTCCTTTCTTCCTCACTTGGGGTTCTCAGTGGCTCCAGGCCAAAGAGCCAGTGGGACCCATGGCTGTCGGTGGGACCACCCATGGCAGACAGCCTGGTCTGTGGCTGTCTGTGAGACCACCCAAGACTGACAGCGGGACCCATGGTTCTCAGTGGGACCTGTGACGTTCGGCGTGGCCCGTGGCTGTTGGTGGCATCTGCGGTGGCAGTGGGGCTTGAGGTCGTCGGTGGGGCCCGTGGCGGTCGGCGTGGCCCGAGGCCCGTGGGCAGACCCTCGCCAGCTCTCCAGTCTGTCCCCTCCAGTCCGCCGTCCTCATTTGCTCCTGCCCAGAGCACTCGCTCCAGAGATCTCTCAACTGTGCTTTCAGAAGTGCCCTTCCTGACTGCTCTCTTCTCCCCGGGACGGTGGCAGTACTGAAGCTTGTGACAAGTGCCTTTGCACAGACTCTCCCCTCGCAACTGTCTACATTTGCCGTGGGCACCAGGCCGCTGCCCACCTGCCGGCCCCGGCCGCCCCTCCTCGTGAAAGTGCTTTTTTTGTAAATATGTACATATTAAATGAATCACTCTGTATATTTGATTTAGTAACTTAAATGTTTTGTCCTCCCTTGGGGAAAAAAAAAAAAAAAACCCAGTTTTTTAGTGACATGTACTTACTCCCTGAGAGAGGGAGACACTGCTTGCCATGCAGGGCCACACAGGGCTTGCATTCGGAAGCAGACTGAACAGCTTAGGACCTATGGGAGGCAGCCTTTGAAGTAACAAGAAAGATGAGGTACCTCTTAGTCTGGCTGAGAAGTGAAACCCATTGGGATTGAGGATTGGTCGAGTGCAGTTGTTCCAGCTGATAGGGAAACTAGCCAGATGCAAAAGCCATTTAACACCCTTTTATCTTCTTGCTGTAAATTTTTTTAGCAAAACTGGGTCGAATTTTCCAACTGGGTCCAATTTTGGACCTCTGTTTTATTTTTATTTTTATTTATTTATTTATTTTTAAATTGAGGTATAGTTGCTTTACAACGAAGTGAATCAGCTGTATGTATACATATATCCCCTTCTTCTTGGGCCTCCCTCCTCCCCCCAACCCCCCATCCCACCCATCTCGGTCACAGCAGAGCACCGAGCTGAGCCACCTGTGCTATGCAGCAGGTTCCCACTAGCTCTCTGTATACACGTGGTAGTGTATATATGTCAATCCCAATCTCCCAGTTCACCCCACCCTCCCTTCCCCCCTCCACGTCCACATGTCCATTCTCTACGTCTGCGTCTCTATTCCTGCCCTGCAAATATGTTCATCTGTACCATTTTTCTAGATTCCACGTATATGCATTAATATACGATATTTGATTGCTCTTTCTGACTTTCTTCACTCTGTATGACAGACTCTAGGTCCCTCCACGTCTCTATGAGTGACCCAGTTTCATTCCTTTTCATGGCTGAGTAATATTCCACTGTATATATGTACCGCATCTTCTTTATCCATTCATCTGTCGGTGGGCATTTAGGTTGCTTCCATGTCCTGGCTATTGTAAATAGAGCTGCAGTGAACATTGTGGTACATGACTCTTTTTGAATTATGGTTTTCTCAGGGTATACGCCCAGTAGTGGGATCGCTGGGTCGTATGGTAGTTCTATGTTTAGTTTTTTAAGCAACCTCCATACTGTTCTCCATAGTGGCTGTATCCATTTACGTTCCCACCTCCAGCGCAAGAGGGTTCCCTTTTCTCCACACCCTCTGCAGCATTTATTGTTTGTAGATTTTTTTTTTTGATGATGGCCATTCCGACTGGTGTGAGGTGATACCTCATTGTAGTTTTGATTTGCATTTCTCTAATGATTAGTGATGTTGAGCATCTTTGTATGTGCCTCTTGGCCATCTGTGTCTTCTTTGGAGAAATGTCTTTTTGGTCTTCTGCCCATTTTTTGATTGGAGTGTTTGTTTTTTTTGATACTGAACTGCATGAGCTGTTTGTATATTTTGGAGATTAATCCCTTGTCAGTTGCTTCATTTGCAAATATTTTCTCCCTTTCTGAGGGTTGTCTTTTCGTCTCATTTGTGGTTTTCTTTGCTGTGCAAAAGCTTTTACGTTTAATTAGGTCCTATTTGTTTATTTTTGCTTTTACTTTCATTATTTTTTGTGTCCAGATTGTTTTCTTTATTTCCCCCCTTCCTTTTTTGTCACTGGATATATTTGGTGTGAGGGGTTCTTTTTATACTGTTCATATTTATCAATTCCTTTATTCCCTTCTCCAGAAAGCCTCAGATCAGTTTCATTAGGGATAGGCGCCTCCCCAGTGCCAGTGCTTGTATGGTTTAAGGAAACTGGCTTAAGGAAGGTTTGAATTAACCCCTTCACTATACCACAGATGTTTTCCTCTATAAGTCTGAGGATCAGTTTTTTTGTTAACAGAGGCATAAGTAGGGGGGAGGTGCAGTGGAAGACCCCTGGGACCACAACTCAGAGCTTGGTAGATCAAAACCATCCTTTGCTACAGCCTGTGCAGGTTTGAGTTTCTAGCTGCATAGTTATAGTTTTGGGCTGATAGGGAAACTAGTCAGATGAGGAACCTTTCCTACTGGGTGGGGACATGTGTGGTGAGAGCAGGGAAACTGAGGAGCCAATGAAACTTAAAGATGTCAAAGCAGTACATGAAGTTTTAGAACATACAGTACCCCTAAGTCATGTAATGTTTGTGTATTTTTTTTTAAGTTATGTAATGGTTTAAAAAAGCAACCACAGAAATTGCATTTTTTTGCAATTATATGGTTACAATAAAAATTTTACAGCAATTTGTAAATATTTGAGTGTGTATACAGTTTTTAAAAAACCTTTTTTGGAGGTACCTGAGTAAAACTATTTGAAAGTCACTGCTCCCCTTTCATAGTCTGCCTTTGCTTTCACTTTGCTCACTATAGGAACATTAGAGAGTTCTTTTACATATATCACACTTACCTTTAAATACATTTGTATCTTGCTTAAAATCTTAGGAAATGAATATTACTTCTCAGTGCCTAGTATTGTTTGAGCTTAAATTTTATAGATTTGGACCTGTACTCTGCATAGCTTGTGACTTGAATTGTCCTTATTTTGCTGAAGGATTTTATTTTCTGTATTTTGTTCACTTTATTTATTGAATGAGTGAATTTTGACAGAAGTAGGTGAGATCAATAAAATATATATGTGATACTTTTTATATCCTATTAAATAATGTTTGTAAATGTATTGACTACCCTCCAATTTATAAATTCAATAGATTATTTATTAGCACCAAATTAATTCAAGCAACATTTTCTAAACACCCTCTATATTTAATGCATTGTGTTAAGTTTGCTAGATGATACAAAATCAGTTACAGTAAGTACCTGATCTCAAACATTTGACAAGCCATTTTAAATCTACTAAGATATATTGTTTATCACTCTAGTACATAATGCAAAATGCAATTTAAAAGAAAGTGACCTAATGTATCAGAAATACAGATGTTTTCTAAGATATGAATCTATAATATGGCCAAGATGCTTGGTCAACTAGAATAAAATTAAAGTGTATTTTACCCTCTTGATACAATCAAGTTTCTCATGGGTTTCTTATGCATAGCATCTTTTCTCCTATTATTCAACATTCAAAGTTACTTGAGAGTGATTCCGTGTATGTATGATGTCACAATGTTATTGAACTTACTGCATTTTTCTTTTCCTTTTAGATTTTGATATTAATTCTCAGATCAAATAATTTTATTATTAATTTTTACAAATATCTAGAGAAAAATAGATTTTGATCTTCCTCACTGAATAATAAAGAAATTTGTTTTGGGCTTGTTTTAAAGAGATTTAAAAATTATGCCTTTGGCATTTTATTCATAGATGAAAAGGGACAAAATTTACGTTTGATAAGCACCTACCACATTCTACACATTTGCAAACATTATTTTACTTAACCTCATAATAATCCAGAGAGTGATACCTTTAATTCACAGATGACTTTGAGAGCCAGAGATATTAACTGACTTGCTCTGAACCACAGAGTAACTAAATGTCTGTGTAAGGATCTGAGCCCAGGCTGGTATCCAAACTAACTGATACCCAAACCAAACTGGTACCAAACCTCTTTCCATTCACAGTAAAACTGTTTCCTATGGAAACATAGGAAAACTCATGTAGAGTTCTCCCCTGTTATGTGATGTATCAATTAGGGTTAAATTGTTTGATACTTTTAGAACCAGCACTATTAATTGGTCCCACTTTAGAGAGATTTATAGAATTTATTTATTCATTTAACAAATATTTATAGAGTGTTGGTTCGTGCCAAGCACTGTTTTATGCACTGAGGATAGAATAGGAAGTAAAACACATCTCCGCTCTACAGTTTATATTCCAGTGAGCAAGGGAAGTTTTATATAAACAAACAAATATATAACAATACTGTTATAATAAGGGCTAGAAAGAAAAATACAAGAGGAAGGAAATGGTGAGTATCAGGACAATTAGAGGCTGGGGAGTGTTGCTTTAACTAATTAGGGAAGGTCAAACTCTTAGTCTACAGTGTTTAGGATTGTAAAATTTATGTCATTGAAGATGCGCAACCTACAAACAGACTGAAAAAAGAGGTACAGTAGCAAGGGAGGCCAATATTTCTAGGAGGATATTTTGATAATGTTTGGTAGAACTTTTGCAAGGGATGAGTTTCTTAAGTTAGGTGCAATATTTCTTGCTGCTGCAGATAATGTGGCTGCAAAGTTGGTTTGTGCAAGGAAGTTGATATCAAGTCATGGGTAAAGGATTACTCATGAATTTAGAATCACTCAGGCATACAAATCTTCCATTTTATCCCCATATGTTGCTATGAGCCTTAATTAACATTACTCCTATAACAACAAATCAAAGAAAGCACAGACATTCTAGACTAGTATACAAGACTCATTCCATTTAAGAAGTACATTTATGTTTCCTTTGAAGGCACAGCAGATCTATCATCATAAATTTATATATACTTTGTAAACACTGAGTTTTTTATGGGTACTTTATTGGCTTTAACATTTATGAAATAGTAGCCATTTTAACTCCATATACTCAAACATTGATTTTTCTCAACCCAGTACCATTGCTACAACAGCATTCCATTTAAAAATAGGCTAAAGCAGCTGTCTGCTGATGGTTACTATTGATCGTGCATAGAAATTTGGATTCATGGTATAGCAGAATACTGTAAATTTCAGGGTTTTTTTCTATTGGTTTCCATTTTTAACTGCAAACAGTGTTTTGCCTGTCATTGAGAATTATTTTTAAAGCAGTCAGCATTCATAAATGACAATTGAAAATGTTTTCGTGAATAAGAATTCAAACCTTTTGTTCAATGAAAATTGAACATTTAAAAATTAAATGAAAAAAGTTAATGGGTATATACCTCATCAGTTAAAACATATATGTGCATCTTATTTGAATTATCCATATCTGCTACCAATCTATCTATCTATCATCTATCTATCTAATCTATCATCTATCTATCTGTCATCTATCTATCTACCTACCAATACCTACCTATCTAGTATATATAGCCAAAAGAAAATAACTTTATTATAACAGGGCAGGAACAAAAAGCTCACACATGAAGGAAAGCAAAAATATTTACTATCACTGATGATCAAAAGAATGCAATGAAAACAATAAAACAATATGAAAACAGTTACTAAATAAGAAAATTATTTAAATGACAATGTTATTAAGGTTCAGAAACTGTTGTTATAGTTAAATATTAATGTAATTAAATTAAATATATATTTAAATATTAAGAATAATTTATTCTCTATCTTACTATACAAAATATTTAAGATTAGTTATTAAAATAAATAATATAGCAAAAAAATTGTGAGAGTAAGACAAAGGGAATACATGCGTAGAAAATAGAAACAATGAAAATATTTGCACACAAAATTGCATGCTGTAGCTTTTTGTATATGAGCTAGAGGTGGCCAAAATGTGGCTCAAGTTTCCTAGTGGCCAAAACAGAAAGAAAAATAAATTTAGATAAACTGTTCATAATGTCCAAACACAAAATCAAACAATTGATCAAGATAGTTTTTCTTGATGCTAGACTGAAGGGCAGCATATTTTCCGGGTTTCTCCTGAAGTACTAGAGTACTAGAGTATATCCTAAACTACATCTCTACAATAATGAGAATTCTGGTTCTCATAAAGCTGTTCGTTAAACATGAATCAGTGCAAACTGATAGCAGGCGGCCTACCATAAATCACTGAATTCTGAAAGCAGCCAAAAGCTGGTCAATATATATATTACAGGCATATGCCCTAAAAGTTTAAGAGCAATCCACTTAAAATTGACAAAGAATAACATTCCTCTTATTTCTGCCAATTAACTCCCATTAATATTGCCAACACATCAAATTCTTTCCTTTGGGAATCCAACCAGCTGTATTGCAAAAGATGAACCTTAAAATTCAACTGGTATGAAAGAAAACCTCCACAGGCCAGCATGAGGAGCTTGGCATGAAGGATAACTAAAAAAATTGAAATGATTACTGGAGTCAACCTAGATTGTTATTGAGCCAACATTCTACCCATTCAAGGAGGCAGGAGTGCCTCAGGATATTTGTACCAAGATATCAGTGAAGGGAAGAAGCTCACAAGTGTATTGGCCAGATAATTTCATTAGCAAACATTGAATAAAATGGGATAAGAAAATTAAAGAAGAAAACTTCAGGGTCTGTACTTTCAGAGAAAAGCTAGGGAAATATTTTCTAAGGATGTGTAGTAAGCATATTAAGACAAATTTTGTGAAGATGGGTGAATCCTACTAATGGGAGAAAGCTCCCAATCATTTAGAAAAGACAAAGAAGTAATTTTGCGATCATTAGTGGACAAAAAGTTACCTGAAAAGTTTGGTAGTAATGCAGATTTTCAGATTCTGACCCCAGAAATTCAATTTCAGGAGACCTAGGGTGGAGTCTGAGAATCTCCACTCTAATTTAATAGGCATCGGAAGTGACCCTGGGTCAGATAGCCCTATGTAGCCACTTTCAGGAATGTTATTTCTATAGGAGGAAACAATGTGGTTTAATGGAGAATCAACACAGTGATTTTGAAAAATACAGTTATGATCTAAGTTCCAAAGTTGATCGAGTCTCCTTTCTTGGTAGATTTCCTTAGGAAGTATTCTTTCTCTTCACTACAAGACAGATGAGTGAATGGATGTCTAAAATGTTCTAGGAACTTAGCAATTCTTTCAAAATAATAAAATGGTTATATTCACAAAGATACTCCTTAGAGTAACATATGATATATGTATGTAATGGCTAAAATTAATAAGCTAAATGCCTAAGAATATTTATGTAAATTATATTTAATTGTATTGAATTACATAAATTAAATTGAATAAATGACAATATCAATATGGTAATTATATTATCATATATTATTTATAGTATACGAATATATAGTAATTGAAACAGAAATCAAAATTAAATGTGCATGATGATAATAACTAGGTAACTTATGCATGTGTATGATAATATTCAAAGGAGACTTCGGGAGAATTAAAATAGTTGTGTTTGGAGTGGCAAAAGAGCATATTTTTTGTATAGTTTCATAATTGGTTTATTATAATATACTTCAAAAGTGTTCAAAATTAGTATTAAAAATAAGTAGTTACATTAAAATTATAATTATAACTTGCTTTCTGAAAAGATATGATAGGTTAGTATTTTGGCCAAGCATATATTGATATATATAATACTTGGGGGAAAACATTATTGCTGCTTCTTCGAAGAGTTTTATTTTAATGTTTGGAATGAGAAGCCCATGAAAAAATATTTTTTATGCTAAATTCTGGCTGCCTATAAATCTAATTTGACCTTTCCAATCTATTCTTTGCACTGTTAAAATTTTTCTTCTCTGTAGTCCAAGGGTGACAGAGAAATTGGGATGATTTTATTTCTGTTGTATTCTCATGTATATTTAATGTAAAAAAGGCTTTTTATATTTTAAACTTGCATTACTGAAATGATTTATCTAATACTAACCATAGAAATACAGTCCCTAGAGAATGGTGTTATTTCTATTCTCTTAAATATATTCTGGCGAAGGCCAAAAGAATATATTCCTAATGTATAGTCTTGGGTATTGTATTGTAACATCAAGTAAACAGTAGGATTTTAATGTACCCCAAATTTTATTCTTATGTTGAAAAACACTCACCTTTTTCTGAACTCATATGACATGCTTAGCAATATTTAGCAATATGATACTTAGATTATTTCAAGAACCCCTTTGCTATTGTGCTATGTTATAATATTGATATCGTCTTCAGATAACATAAGAAAATCATAATTTACACATGTGTAACATGAAAATAATTTGTTATAAGATCTTAAAACTAAACTTGTTTACCTGTTAATAACAAATTTCTACAGGCATGTGACATCTGCCCCTTATCAAGTGACATATGCACTGTCAAAGAACATTTGACACTTCTTTGGCTCACGTTTTCCAAATTGCCTGTTCCAAGAATAATGATGAGTTAAAATCCTGTGTTTTTTTCCTTGTTTCATTTCCAATGACTGAAGTCTATACCTGTTAGATTTCAGAGTAATTTCTAATATTCTGAAATCAGGAATATTTATATTTCTTTTCATAATTTATTTTGAGGACATCATGACAATACATTGCTTTCCCGGGTAAGTAGTTCTAGGCACAAGTAAGACTTCCTTTTGATAACTCCAGAGAAAATAGAATTTGTTTTGTGTTTACCTTAAATGCTTTCATCCATATAAGCAAACAAAAGTATTGACTCCTATTTATAGAATATATGTGGAGTTTCAATAGGATTACATTAATAACAAGCAATATTTTGGGTGCTCTTCTCCCCACCAAAATGTTCTGGAAATCTAAGTAGGCCTTTGTAAAATATCTCCATCCAATTTTTGGCAATCCCAGGAAGGTATCGCGCATTTACCACCAATAACTTCTCTCTTAAATGATGTTAAATGATGCAAAAACTCTCTGCTCTCTTGCTCTGGCTGCTGTGAGGACATACTTTCTGTAGAATCATCTAGTGCGTGAGGAGACAATCAAACCAACTGCTGCTTCTACTGCCTTTAGCCAAGGATGAAGAGCCATCCTACCACTCATTTCCTAATAACAATATACTTATTCTTTAATTTATTTAAATATATTCAATAAGCTCTTAATATATGTGAAGAGCTGCACCAGACACTGGGCCTACAAAGATGAATATGCCCTGGCTCCCGTCCTGAAGCAGCAGATAGTCTATTTAGGGGAAGAATAGAAGAAAACATGAAGATAATACAGCATGAAAAAAGCCATGCTAGGTAAGCACAGAGGGCTACAGACACACATAGGAGGAGAATCAAACCATTTCTATAGGTTCAGAAAACTACCAGTAAAAAAGTGATGTCTAAGCTGAAATTTTAATAGAAACTAACCACAGAAAAGTGTGTATAGAGGGGTGTATAGAGGGAGTGCATAATAGTAACAATTATTAATTTTTGTTATATTTTTACTAACTCATAACTCACTAGTTGGAGACTTAAATAAGATAATACATGTAGATATCTTAGAACGAGTATGACTGTCATATGGTAAATGTTCCCAAAATGTAAGATATCATCATCGTACATCCATCACTATAGAAATTGTTAATATCTCATTTATCATTTATAATTAATACGATCTTATTAATATACTATGATTGTATAATTTAATAAAATGCTACCACTACTATGTCCATTTTACCGATAAGAACAGGAGGCTTCAATAGCATTAATTTCTTGTGGAAGTTAACATAAGTAGTAAGAGGTGTAGCCTATTCCTAAACCTGGCTCTGCCTGATTCCATAGCCTACATTAACAAACTTCCTGAAAAGAGCTTTCCTGCTAGAAAGGACTGTATATGCAAAATAACCTGAAATGAACTGAGATGAGTGAGTAGTAATCCAGGGAATCACAAGTTGTTTTATACAAGCTGGAGATAGAGCTGTATGTGGACCTGAGAGGTATACAGCGGTCATAATTTTTACTTTAGTCTAAGAATGAGAACCTTTCAGCTTTCATTTCAATGTTTTTACTTTCTGGTTCTTGTGAGACTAATAAATTGGAAAGGCACAGGAATGGATGCCAGCCAATCAATCAAAAATATCAGCCATTCTCTTGGTGGCAAGTTGATGACATTGAACTCCTTTGAAGCACTGTGGAAAAGACTGACCAACAAGGGAGTTACGCCAGACCAATAACACTGCTCTGGCTACTGCAGTACTAGTGTCCACAGTGTAGCACCACCACCACTGCCTCAGGCTAATATCCATGTCATCAGTGATGGTGTCTGTGGTTCCCCAACATCCTGGTGCTGCTTCCTATGGCTATGGATGCATTGTGGTGGGACCTCCATGGTGACAGCCCAGCAGGGTG
Organism: Eschrichtius robustus; assembly: GCF_028021215.1. Lineage (NCBI taxonomy): Eukaryota > Metazoa > Chordata > Mammalia > Artiodactyla > Eschrichtiidae > Eschrichtius > Eschrichtius robustus. The sequence goes on along the minus strand of NC_090827.1, from coordinate 17,089,762 downwards.
ATGCTGATGTGGTAGAAGATTCAATGTCCCAGAGTTGCATTGTGGGTTTTTGATCCCCAGAGTACGGAAGCTTCATTGTGTTCTCTTCCAAAATGGAGAAAGTGCTGTCATTAATTTTGGTTACGCTTAGCAATGTGACCTTTCATTTTAATGCCTTATAAAAATTTTACCAATTTATACTTTAGGCTTTTACACTGCAGTCCCACTTTTCCTTTTCTGACACAATGTTGCTTAAAATAATGATTTGTTGAATTAATTTATTTCAATTTATTATCCCTTGTTCCATAAAAATGTGAAGTGACTCCAAGATCCATTACCACTTCGGTTTTATAAGTTCAATAAAAATATCTGAGAATATGCATTTTGTTCCTTCAAATAATATATATATATATATATATATATATATATATATATATATATATATATGAGAAACTTTTCTGTTGTTTTGACATAAAATTGTGTCAACTCTCAGCATTTCATTCTGTTCCTAGTGATGCCAAGCAATTAGCCTTCTCTCTGATACCGTTTAAAAAGACCTCATTTTGCTTCTGTGCCCTACTAAAGGCAAGGTATATCACATCCAAGTGGCCATGTGGCCAGTATTGCCAGTCATGTCCTGGGTCCAGTCAGACCACCATGTAATAAAGTCAAATGGGCCCAGCAGAAACCTAATGTAAAATGGAAATGGTACATTCAGGATTAGAATCAGGCATGTCCAAAGATCACAGTAAGCTGTGTGCAGAGATAGAACAGATCCTCCTGTTACCAATCTGTGTTGCACTGACTCCTATCAGCTCACACCCAAACTCATGGGAACCAGCTGATAGAGGATAAGAATAATTTGAGCCTGATTCAAGGGTAAATCAGGTTAACATGTGGTTGCAAGGTGAAAATGTTTTATTACTACATTACCTTCTCACATAAGGGTGATCTGAAAAGGGAGCATTGAGAGTAAATCTTCCCAATGGGCAAAGCTTTGGGTTATGTAACTGACCATCCACTTTGTGTAGTGGAAGTTGTGATGTGAGGTAAGATTATGCTTGGATTTATAGGCAGGAGAATGGCTTAGCTAATTGGTTGGAATCTGAACAACTAAGATTGAGAGATCTTTGAGAGGCAAGTTTAGGGAAGAAGCTTGTGGTTGAATCTATGGAAGTGGACACAGGATGTGAGGATCATGTAATTTCTACCAAGAACTGTCCACTACTGAAGAGCTTCTAAACAATTAAGTGGGCAGGATGACTTGGCCAGTAGATTTCAGCCAATTTCTGTTCTTAGCCATCAAAGCTTGGACAATGTACTCATAAACAAAGTAGATAGCAGATGATGACCAAGATGAGGGCTATACTTTGGAGCAAGAACATGGCACCCTGTTGAGGTTTGTCTTGCTACTTCCACTGCTGAATGTCCAAACCACCTGCAACAAAGTTCAGTGCCATGCCTGAAATACAGTACTAACTTTAAAAAGAGACTAACAAATCATTTGGTGGTAAGTTGACTGCATTAGATGCCTTCCACTCTGGAATAGACTGGCCAGAATTCCGCCTGACCAGGATTGACCATACTTAGGATTTGAATTTGTCTTTTTTGTCTGCTGTGCCCCAGCAGCGCCACTCAGGGCTCAGAATGTGAAATAAGCTGATGTATGAAATCATATAGCATTTTCTTGGACTAAGAGATTGTAATATGACAAAGAATTACAGTCAGTGGTAGATACATTATTGTGGGATTCATAGATCTTATCACATACAAAACTTCTGAAATTTCTACCCTGATAAAGTAGTAGACTAAACCTTTGAAGTTAGCGCTAGGACACTAGCTTGAGGATGACAGTCAGTGAAAATGAGGTAGTATCTTTCAGGATGCAGTATAAACCTTAAACCAATGGCCACTATATGGTGATGTGTGCCCAATCAGTAGACTGGATGGGTTTAGGGACCAATAAGTTATAATAATATTGGCCTTGCTTACCATCAGTTTTAGTGTTCTGTTTGTGGGATTTGTACCTCTTGTCCTCACAAGACTCAGTGTCTAAAGTCCCAAGTCCAGGGTGGACATTTCCAATGGGATACAAGTAAGAGTGTCTGTAAGCTATCACTGTCTCCTGGTCTGATTGGTTTCCTTGCTACAGTAGATCAGCAAGCAGGGGTCAGTTACCCTGTCATCAAGGAGAGGTAGGCTACCACCACATAATGGGGGTGAAGAGGAATGTATAGAACACTGGTGACCTTCTTGCATCTCTTGATATTCCCAAACTTAACTGAAACCACAAATGGACAAGGAGAGCAACCAACCCCTGACAAGGGCATCCTAAACATGGATTTAGTCTCCTTGGACGTGGTATGGATCATTCATCGTGAAAGCCACTGAGACATACAGAAGTGCTAGCCAAAGGGGAGGGCAATCTAGAATGAATTTTGGGGGAGAGTGATGATGAGTATCAGTTAGTGTCTCCAGACCGACTATAGCATTGAGAATTGTAGTTTGCCCGACAGTTTGTCCCACTCTTGTAAGTTTTCTCAGAAATTGTGACAGATCAAAATCTGAAAAAAGCTGTGCCTAGCTGCAGTATATTTAGTGTTAACATAAGTGGGTCTGTGACTTGTGAAGTGTGAACTAGAATAGATTCTGTTGGTGACCTAGATTCCCTTTCCCAGCCAGTGTTGCCACACCCCACCTGCTTAGAGGTAGAGTTGCTAAGGCTCAGAATTGTCCGATTCTCCAGAGAGTCACCCCAATTACTCACCCCAAAAGGATGCAGTTTGTGTTCAGTGACTGACTGTCATTCAAGATGTAGAGTTCCTCTTGGGTACAGACTGAAGCTAGATCTAACTGAGGTCACATCCTTCCTTAGCTGCTTTCCGTGCTCTATGATGCTTCTTCATTCTCTTTCTCCTGAGGGCTCTCCCTCAACATATCATATGAACCTGTTTTAGACTCCACATTTGGAGAACTCAACCTAAAAACATGGAGAAATATAATTTCCATATTAATATCCTTGAGACATTTACATACTATTGATGTGTGAGAAAAATTGTACAACTATTTATAGGGTACAATTGTTCAAATCTCTATTTTTTTAACTCAGACATTTTGTTTCTGAGTAAGTATCCTGCAGAAATAATCATGCAAAATGTGAAAAAATATATATATACGTAAATGATTATTATAACATTGTTTTTTAATTGCAAAAATGCTGAATGTATATCAGTATGGGAATGCGTTAAATAAGTCATAATGCATCCATACATTCAATAATACAGTATTAAGTAGATTCATTTGCTCTTACATAGAAGTATGCCCAGTGTATGGTGGGAATAAATAAAAGAGCTTAAGTGCATGTACTTTCATGTTGGCAAAACAATTCTTTTGCAGGCTCTGACTCTTATTTACTGCATGATGTCAAAAAAGGTACTTCACCTACGTAAACCTACATTTCATTTTCTTCATTTTTAAAATTGTCTTTTAACAAGATATCACATGCAAAGCATTCAACACACCATTAATGGCCAGTATAAGTTAGCTCTTCTTTTATTATTATTATTATATTTTAAGTGAAAATGTTAAGTAGCAGAGCACTGATTCACTGAGTGTATTTAGAGATTGGTATAGCACTCTTTAATGTAGTTTAGATAGGATAGAACTTAAAGCATGGGCATGTAGCCAGTTCCCTAGACTAATGCCTTGTTGCATCACTAACTTTTGTGTAACCTTGGGGAATTTCTTAAACTCTCTAAACTCAAATTTCCTTGTCATCAAAATGGGTACAGTAGCAGTTCCTTCTCTGGGGGATTACTACCCTAACAGGCTTAAATGAAAGAAAAGCCATAATAGTTAGTGCTTACTGAATGGCATCGTTCTAAATGTTTTACATGTATTTTTATCATAGTTTCACTGTAGCCCTAGAAGGTAGACATTGTTATTATCCCTGTTTTATAGATGAGGAAATTAAAGCATAAAATGGTTAAATAATTTGCCAAGATTCATATAGCTAGTACAAGGTGATTCAGGATTTGAATTCAGTCTGTCCAGTTTCACAGCCTGGGGCCATAACCACTTTGATATAATGTGATTCCTAAGAAATATTAAGGGTTCAACAAATGGTATATATCATATTTGTATAAAATGTATGTATACACATGTGTATGTGTATATATATATACATGTATATACACATGCACATAACATGTGTGTGTGTTTGATTATTCATGGGAAAATATCTGGAAGGAGTTTAAACACTTGTTTGTTATGGTTACATCTGGGAATATGTTTCAGGGAGATCAGAGGAGGATATTCATATTTTAGTCAAAATATATCTATTTTAAAAAAATGTTACAATAATCTAGATGCCCCCTCCAAAAATATTACAGTAAGCATGCGTTATTTTGAAATAAGAGTAAAAATATAGTTTTAAAAATCAAGAAAATTACCTTAGTTAAATCCTAAAAATAGATTCAGTGAAGACAAGTTAAAATTAGTACACTTAGTAATAAAGAACCAATTACAATGAAAAGTTCAGTAATGATGGGTAGGTAGGAAAAGTGGAAAGACAAACATCTCCTAATCATGGTTCACTAGAGATCGAATGCATTTATTGTATTGGAACAAAATTTAGGGGACAGAAAATCATTGGTGTTCTTAACTAGCCAGTTCATTGCCCAGCTGAAGGTGTGTGGATCATTCCCTATCTCCACCTGGGGCACACTCCTTCAAAGACTCCAATTGAGCAATAAGATTAACAGTGATGGGTAGCTTCTCCTGGGCCCTCATTCTTACCCCCTTCAAAGGTACACAGAACGTTTGAGTTCCACATAAAATAAAAAGGTGTCATTAATTTGGGATATTCATTTAGTTCTCAGACAGAGTTGGAAGTTGTCTTTTCGTATTCCAAGCCAGACTATTTTTAAATTATTAGTCCTAATCAACACATTTAAAAAGGAGTCAAGAGAATGTACATTGAGTTTAAGAGAGGAATTATAAAAAAACTACTAAAGGAGAACACAGTGAAAAAGCTGAGAAGAATTTAGGTTGTATAATTCATACAAGAAAATAAAATAGGCATGGCTGGCGTGGGGTGTTGGTTTGGGGTAGCTATTGATAACTATGGCATGATGCACAGAACCAAGTTACCTTTCACAGCAAGCACATTTCTAATAGCTTAAGCTTACATTGTATTGGATATTCCAATAGAAAATATATTATGCAAGTGATTCAAAATAAGTTTTATTAACACAAAGAAATAGAGCCTATAGAAGTAGAAAAACACATTCTATAAAGTTCCATATTGGATCATTCTCAAATATCTCTCACTTATTATATCGAGGGGTTAAAATGGCCCAAGGAAGGCGTAGCTCTTCCACAGAACATATCTGCAATCCAGGCTCCTTTTGCCTAGAGTTGCTCTTACGATGTCTTATAGAACTGGCTTGTTCTGGCTGAAGTCCTGATGTTGTAAAGAGTAAAACATAAGGAAAAAAGGATGAACACAGAAATCACACTGGCCAGGGCACACATCCTGCCTTTACACCAGCTTAGCTATATGGTTTGGGACGTTTTCTGAATTTTTTGAGTCTCCGATTTTTATTTGGCAAAAATCACCTTAAAGAGTTGTAAAATTACTTAGACAATATATATGATAATGTGGCATATAGTAGGAGACGATAAATTAACTATTATCATTATTTTCCTATATCCCTCCACAGATTTATACTTCAGTCTATTTGTGAAAATCACAGTTTTCCAGGCCTCAGTGTATTGAAACACCCAGATCACAAATGAACAACCACACTGTGGAGAAAATGGAATCATTAAGTAACCAAGGAGGAGCTAGAAGGCAGAGAGGAGACTTACACAGAGAGAACAAGAGACAGTTCATTATTTCTGACTCACAGATGACATTTTCTCTTCTTTAGACACAAAAAGTTATGAGAATATAGAGGGAAATGGAGCTACTGCTTTAGTGCTTGTGATTTCTATGTTTAGTGAGAATCAAGTGCAACTGAGAGGCAAGGCCTGGCAGAATCAACCCCTGTAGTGGGAGGTTCAGCCTGTTTTGATGAGCCAAGTACCTATTGATTCAATTGAAGGGAAAATGGTTATGTTGATGTAGTCAGCTTCAGAGCAAGCCAAGAGCTAAGTACAGGGAGATACAAGCAGTTCAGTGAAGAAGTACAAAGTCTTCTGACAAAGGGGAGTACTTTCAAGGTAGAATGCATCTTAACTTGTAGGCTAGCAAGAGATTTTTCACGATTTGGAAATGAAATTGCTTCTGTTCCCATTGACATCTGGGGCTTGGTGACTTTAAAAAGGCATTTTAATAACATTGATGCAAGTTGGTTTTATTTCAAAATGTAACCTTTGTCATTTTCAGTTTAGTATTTTATTTAGAGAGAACTTAAGAGCTTTTCTGCCATGTACTAGTATTATAATGTTAGGAAATCACTTTATCTAATATTCATTCTGTCCTTTAAAATGCCAGACTCCTCATTAGGCCCTAAGAATACAAAAGTGATTCTGACAAGACCGCTCCTCTCAGAGATGTTCATAGTCTAGTGGGGGAAATACATGTCTGAACACATGATTTCAGTAATGTGAGAAAAGTGGCAATACTCACACGCATAAAATGGCACACTTCCCTAAGAGGTTTAGCAAAGGCCTCATGAAGACAGTAGCAACTGAGCTCAGACTTTAAGGGTAAGCAGGCATTTTCCAAATTGAAAAAAACAAAATGGACATTGCAGAGAGTGTCCTAAGGATGTTGACTATTTTAGCTCATTTAGCATGTGTCAGGTACTGAGGAAAATACTTTATATGCATTAACGCATCTGAGCCTCCAACACTTGCCTGAGGTAAGTTTTGTTTTTACTCCTTGGTACATAAGTGGCTACAGGGATTACATATAACGACACAGTCTTTGAACACAAGGCAGTCTGACTTCACTTTTGTAACCACTTCACTGGAAAGTCTTCGGGTAAATAGATTATCATGCCACTGTAGAAAAGCACCAAAGGGAAAAAAACAGAGCATTAATTAATTCATGAGCACCTACTCTCTGCCAGGCACTGGGCTGGGGTGAACTGTCCAGAGAAAATTTAGGAGGATACTCTACTAACAGAACAATGAGGCTGAAGAAGCAAGTATTGAGAGAAAAAGTAACTACTGGAAATTCGTTGTTGCCAGTAGATTAGGGATGAGAGATGGAGTAGACAAAAATGACTGATGGTTTTTGCTTGAAAAATGGAGTAAATGTGATGACATAATATGAAGTAGGAAAAACAGGAAGAAAAACTTAATGGGGGAAAACAGGGCATTCATTTTGGAGCCCTGGGTTTCCCATGAAAATTATAGACAGTCAAATTACCTGCTTAACTACATCTCAGATTATGCAGTGATGCTTCTAACTCTAAAATACTATGCAAAGGTTAAAACAAACTATCCTACCCCAAGTAAATGAAAAGCCACAGTGATATAAACTCATTCAATCCGGAAACATGGGAAACTCTAAGAGGGTCCTTCAGGGAGGTAAATGGCTACTTCCGAAGTCTGACATAGAACAGATAATAAATATTTGTGGAGTGAAATAATAAATTAATGAATAAATGAATGTGTAAATTCATGGTGAGATTATCTACTGAATTTACTTGTAGAGCACAAATGAGAGAAAATGGACCTGAATTACTGCAAAAGAGAGTTGAAATTCATAAATCATTAACTTCTTAAGCTTGTAGAGTATTACCCCTGGAGATGTTCCATAAAGGGAGAAACTGTCATTGCTAGAGAGGTTGCTGCTTTCTAGCTTGGATAGTTTATAACAGGCCCAATACGGAGTTCAACAGAAGTAGGAATGGAGGGGCATTATTTTATCCTGGAGAACCAGCCCTGAATATTCTGATAAACCCGTATACTCTCTCACCTTTAGTTGATGTAAGCATTTCCTTTATCCTCAGATATTAACTCTTTAATTTAATTTTGTTTCAATATGCTACTTTTTAAACCCCAGCTAAGATTCTCTACTCATTTTTATAGAGACATTAATGTTAACCTTATAATTTGTTAAAAAGTTTACTTGGATTCAGAGTCATGGAACTGTTTCCTTTCAGTTGTATTTTAATTTTTACTCTCATGACCCCTCTACCTCAAGTGTCATTTCCTCCTCAACTGCCTTTTAAATATGTTTACAGTCATGACATCTATTGCTGTCATTTGCACTGAGAGCCAACAATTTTTTTTTTTTTTTTGGTATATAAAAATGTGAAAGCTGTTTCTTTCACATTCAGTGATTATATTTTTAGCTATTTTTTTATTATGCAATACTTTTTATTGTATTGCACAAATATTTTACTGTCTCTGTAATCTGGTCCACATACTTTTTGTTCTATTGCCTCAATAATAGTTTAATATACTCATTTTGTGTTTATTTTAATTTTAAAACTTATGAGTAAAATTATATTAAATATTTAATTTAGAATTAAAATATTTCAACTATGACAGAAGTAAATTGTAGTCATATAATAAATAGTAAGAATATATTACGATATGGAAATTTATCAAAAAACACTGAGCGCCTGGTTGATGCTACTTGCCAAGCTAAGAGTTGGTGATAAAATAACCAACAAGACAAGGATGGTCCTTATTCTGAAAATGCTTTTAGATTAGTGGAAGACACAGACAAATATAATTTTAGAATGTCATATAATAAGGACTATAATAGCAAAATGTCAGATTACTATGAGATATAAATACACATATATATGTATATACATATGTACATACATGTATATGCATACATATACATATATATTTAAATAAATAAAATATTTTCATTTTAATCACTTTATTGTTGCTAGACTATAAGGTTGACTTCAATGTAATGACTTACATATTCCTAAAATACAGATATCCACTCTATTAATGATAAATCATTTTAAAAGTAACACTGTATTTTTAAAAGTTCCTGAATGCATCGTAAGTATTTGCCATTAATTCAGTAATATTTCACTTTTGCAATACATAAGAAAGTGGCATGTCTTTATGATTGGCAAGTAATATGGAAAGAGCCCTTTTGAAGTGGTTGTTTTCATTTGAAAATGCGTATTATTAAGGTTATTTAAAAGGATATAAAAACTGTGTTCATTTTCATGAAGCATACTTTAAAATATAACTTTTTTTTTTTTTGGCTGTGTTGGGTCTTTGTTTCTGTGCGAGGGCTTTCTCTAGTTGTGGCGAGCGGGGGCCACTCTTCATCGCGGTGCGCGGGCCTCTCACTGTCACGGCCTCTCTTGTTGCGGGAGCACGGGCTCCAGACGCGCAGGCTCAGTAATTGTGGCTCACGGGCCCAGTTGCTCCGCGGCTTGTGGGATCCTCCCGGACCAGGGCTCGAACCCGTGTCCCCTGCATTGGCAGGCAGATTCTCAACCACTGCGCCACCAGGGAAGCCCTAAAATATAACTTTATATTTAAGAATTTTTATATGTTACAGCCTTTGAATTCTGATAAATGATAAATATTATAACCACATTAAAATGGCTTTCAAATCATTTTTATTACAACCTAAGAAGTGTAGCAAGATAATAACATAAAAGATTTGATTATGAATTAAGTATTTTTCAAGAAGTAGTATCTGGAAGACAAAAGCTATGTCTACTGTTTCCTTTGCATTTTCCCATAGGGTGTGATAAAGTATGGTAGGAGCTCACTAAATGTTGATGATGGTCTCACTGCAAATTTAGTTTTGATGAGTTTCTGAATTAGATGTCCTCTAATGTCCTTTCCTTCTCTGAAATTATGTTATTCTATAATATAGCTCTATATGTTCATTTTCCCCCATAGAGAAATATAAAGCATATGATGGTCTTTAAGTAAGAATGATCTGTTCAGTGATGCAATTTACACATTATTCATGTTAGCGTTTAAGACAAAAATCACAGATAAGGTTCTCATCAGGAAGAGTTATTCCCAGATTAGCAGAGAAAGAGTTGAGGCAGTCTCTGCTCTTTCATTTTTTTCTTTTCAAATTCTAGTTGAAATAGGACTACAAGTGGAATTGTTTTGCTGGCATATTACCTTTAATTTATTCCTTTTTAAAAAAAACTAGAGCACACATTATTACATGTTCCTCAATGATCAGTGTTAAAAATAGCATAGTTGGAAAACTTCAAGTTAATTACAAATACTGATTTATTAAACCTGAACTATCTAGGGTTGCATAGTGGTGATGCCAGGGAGGTCCAGAAAAACATCTTCTAATGTTTTTTATTATACATTAGGTTTTTTGAAGTGTTGTTTGGTCGCTTAATTCCTGTACATATCCTAAAAGGGTGGATGAATAAAACACCCAACCATAACTAGTTTGAAAAGTTTTTTTGACAGTACAAGGACTATATAAATTTAGAAGTGAGAACATGCCAAAGACATAGTATATGATTCATTGCCAAATAAATGGCAACTAGGAGCTCCTTTAAGATTTCATTCAGATTGAGGAATCATGTTACCTTTTCTGTAGTATGGATAGCGTTTGAATGGACAAAAAAAAAAAAAAAGTGAATACGATAGACAGTAAGGATGAAAAGCCTTAGTAAAAGCTCAGAAGCAGGCAAACAAAAGCTAGACTCAGTGAAAATGATAGCGTCAGTTTGTCTGACACAGGGGTATGAGTAGGGAAGAAGAGCAGGCTGTGGACGGACGCAAAGGGTCTGAACAGGATAGCAGTGGAAAATGGACTTTAATCAGACAGAGGCTGAATAAAGGTGTCTCTTACTTGTGAAAACCTTCTGAGGCAGAAGGCAGTTTGTTTCGTTTCTCCCAAACCAGGAAAAAAAAAGAAATAAAACGTACCTCTAGGTTATCACAGAATTAAATTATGTCCATAATCTGCCATGCAAAGCATTGAAATTCCACTCAATATTGTAAGTATAGATTTATACAAACTTCCTGAAGTACACTATGTCCCCATAGGCTTTATAAACATTGTCAGGCATAAAAATGATTTTTTTTTGCTATGTATATGTTTAGGTTTTATTTAATTGAGGTATTTTAAACTGGAGGCGAATACAATGAGAACATTGGATGGTAGAAACTCAAAGTAAAACCCTGGCTCTGCCAGGTCTGTTTTAAGAGTTTACAGTTTCTATTCTATAGGTTTAAACATAGTAATGACACATAGCAGGAATGGAGGAAAGAAAAAAATATTTGTGATGCAAGGGAAGACCATGGACTTCAGAGACAAAGAGACCTATGTTGTAATAAGTCTGCCTTTCTTGCTGTGTGGCTTTTGAACTCTACTGAAGCTCTTTGACTTTGAGATTTCGTATCTATAAAACAAGGACAATTTTTTCTACATCATAGTATTTATGTGTCTAGTTTCATGCTTGACACAGAGGCAGCACTTAAAAAACAATAGCCTTCATCCCACGAATGTCATTATTTTATTCTTGGTGGGTTTTCTGTTAGTCATAAAAAAGACAATATCAGCAATTTTTAAAGTTCAATATAAGGCTATATTGTGGTTCTTTGAAAATATATTTTAATTAACAACATCATTAATTCTATGTATCTTTTTTCTGGGTTGAGATGACTGCAGTCAGTGTTCAACATTCAATTTATGATATGATTCAGAATTCAGTTGAAGAGAAGAGAATCCACTCTGTTTTATATTAGCAGAAAGGGATTTGTTGCTGAGCATTAAATGCTTACAAAAGTTTGGGATGGGCTGAAAAAACAGTCTCTAGCCTGATCTTTCAAGAGCTGCTACTTAAAAATATGCTCCAGAACTAGGCTGCCAGGAAAGCTGCTGTTCCCTCTGTGATTGGTAAGAATGCTACGTTGAGCATCAGGAAGTCCCTGCTACGGCTCCACATTACCTCTGCTATAATTCTCGTGTGCAAAATGGATGCCTCAAGCCCTACTCTTTTTCCCACATAATTTATTTCTAATGCGAGTTCTGCTCAAGTCTACCTGACTTGCAGTACCTAGATCACTTTTGAAATTCTAGGTTCAAAGAAGAATAAAAAATTAATTTCTTAAGCTTTTGAACCCTTTCTGCAGAGGATTTTTCATAGAAGACAGAATGGATCATTATCAAGTCAATATTGTGTATCTACTGCAGTCCAACAATTGCTACTCAGTAACCTACTTCCATACTTAAATTTCTAAGCAACAATAACTGTACAACAGGTACCTCCCTAATAAATATAAATGTCCTTCATGCAAATGAAATAGTATCCAAATTTTACTGAAAAGGCACATTCTGCATGATGTTCATTCCTTCTCTAATTCAATTAAAATGATGAAGCCAGTATATTTACTTAGGCGATAAAGATAAAACTGATATATTCTACTAAGATAGTTGGACAAAGGGAGAGAGAAACAAAAGCTATCTGGTTAATATAAAAGCATATAGGAAGCATATATGGGTAGCTTCTTTAGTCTCTATATTTGCATAAGGTAATAAGATTTTCAGTTTGTTTCTTCCACTACCCATTCTTTATTTCCTTTGTTCACAGTTACTACCTCTGCTCTTCAGGATTCTTTACATGTTGGGGTGGCTCAAAACTGTATTCCTTAAGGATCTAACCCTTGATGCTCCTGCATATGTGTGGTTACTCCGGTCTTCCATTAACTAATAACACTGGAATGGCAGTACATGAAATACTCCTCCTTACTCCTATTGTGTTAAAACAAACCCATTTGCCCTTGATAGTCAGAACTAGTCATCCTAGATAACACTGTATTATTCCCCTTTTGGGAGTTGTTGGTCTAGCAGCATGAGGAGCCCAAAATGACCAGGGGGTGATCTCAGTGACATTACTGTTGTTTTACCTGGTGGAAGCATTTAGCTGAGAACTCTAAACCAATAGAACTTTGTGATGCAAGGAAAAGAAGAAAATATATTGTGAGTTAGTCATTAGGTATAATAGAAATATTACTTCTAATTTACCCAAATATTCTAGTTCCATGTGTTCTAACTACGGGAGAACTAGTCCAGCCTCGTATATTTGTCACTGATTTGTAGAATATTCTGTCTCCTCTAGGATGTCATATTTCAAATGGTTGTTTCTAAGTAGCACAAAAGCAGAGTCTTGAAGAGCCCATTTCACCGTTATTTCCGGGTGATAGAGTTAGATTAGTCAGTTCTCTGAGTGTAAACCAATTGCCTCACTACTTTGGCTGGAAAACAAGTTCATTCATTTAGAGGTAGAATATCCTGACGTTGAATAAGACATTCAGTAAGATTATAGTGGCATTGCTGGCAGGCAGAGAAGAATGAACTAGAATAAATGTCTCTTCAAATAAGAAAACCTTCCATATTTGCCATGCCCCGAGTTACTAACTGGTCCCCTAGAGATATACTGTTATTTGGGGGCCTCAGAGTTGCTCCTTGCTGCTGGCATTGGGCAGTTTAAGTGGCATAGCCAGATAAGCTTTGAGAAGAGAAAAGAAGTCTGCATGCCCTCATTCATAACCTTTATTCCTACCAACATGATCACTTTTTGCCTTAAACCTTTTAAGTATACATGAGATACCTAGGAAAAGAGGCCATGTAGTATCATAATAATGCTGTCTTATTCACCTGAGAGTTTCTCCTACCAAGAGAAGCTTATATCCTCTCATTTTCAGTCTATTTTGAGTTCATAAACATACCTCTTCCCCCAAACTCTTGGTAACCAACCTGTTTTTACATATATATATATGTATGTATAAATATATATATATTTCTAATTCACTGACCATCTGGCTAACCTGTTACCCTCTGTTCTTGAATAAACATTAACTCATACTTGCAGCCAGTTCTTCTTCCACGCAATGTGACAACCATATGTATCCTTAGAATTTTTGCCAAATGACAGTACCTTCTCCACTGTCCTTTCCAGTCAATAGACTGCTTCGGCATTACAGGCACACTTTTAACTATTTCTAGCATATAATGAAGGGCCGTTTGTAAACGTGGCTCTTTTTTTTTCTTTCTCAATCAAGTGGTCATAGGGAACTCTCTAAGTGAGCATGCCCAAATGTGGCTTGAAGAGGGGTGCCAGTGCTGTAGAGATAGATGCACTGGATTCAGAGACTTCTAGAGCCTCAGTTTTACTTTTACTTCATATTATAGAATATTTTTGGTTATAAGTAATGCACTCTTTATAATAAATATGACATAAAACTTGTAGTTAAGAAGATTGTATTTATAAGCCTAAAAATTAAAGTAAGGCCTTAGTGGGCTCCCCGCCTATGTTAATCTTTGGTAGTGTATGAGCAATTAGTCAAAAATTCTGATTACTTTAACTATTATGAAAACCATGATACCCTTGCTTCTGTCTGTTAAATATATCCACTTGACCTCTGGATTCTTAGATCTCATCATACTTATTAAAATCTGAAGCCATATCAAGACAATTCTCATTATCATATTACAAAGAATAGCAAATAGAATGCTATGGCTTTCCTTACCAATGGATTTTTCAATGATTTGGTGAAAGGAATCTCCTTTGGACTCTCTCAGGGAGTCGCATTTAATGGATGTATAAATGAATTATGTATGATTAAGCCACACCAACGTTGTTAAATCTTTGAGGTGTTAGAATTCCTTCTTCTATGTTATAACATGGAAATTTTGGCATTTTTGTCATAAGGATATACTGCAACAGCTAATCAGCTTATCAAATACTTTGCTTCAATGAACACTTTCTGCCGGGAGACTGCAGATAATCATTTAATTTGTTGCTTTGACATAGCATATGATGGGATAACAGTGTTCTGTACTCTGATGTTAGCAGGACCCTCTTTGTCTTCAAACATAACCAGGTCAGACATTCCATACTGGTTGCCCATTTCCTTGAGGCTTATTACCAGGCACACATTGTTGTATTAGTTAAGGTTTAACAGCAAAGACAGAACTCACTCGAGCTGGCATACACATAAAATAATGTATTATAATAAATTTAATTTCTTACTGAACTATTGGGAGGCAGTAGGAACAGACTCTAGGTTAAGATGCCGAGAATAACCTCCAAACCAACGATAGAACTGGGTTTCCAAGGACTGCTATTCCCACCATGATCAGGAAACTTCCTGTTGAATCAAGAAATCAGTACTACAGCTGCTTGCTTCATAATCAAACACCTGTGCTATACTACACATACACCCCCCCCACACACACACACACACTCACACCCCAATGGATGCCTTGTGCCCTGCTTCTTTTTACACTTAATTGAGTTTTGAATTCAAGTCTTTTTCAAGTGTGTCTGATTTGGGGAATCTAAATCATAACAAGGAATTTTATATTCTTGTTTTGTTCTGTTTTAGTAATTCAGCATCTGCATTACAAGAAAGCATATTAGAAAGAGGTCGGAATGGCTATTGAACTGCCTGAGCCAATGCATCTGCCACAGTTTACTTCCATGGTAGTGATTTATGGAGTGGAAGCCTAATTGTGGAAAAGCTTTAGAATTAGCACTTCAATTTTGAAGTGTTCCCTCAAGCATTTACTCTATAGAACTGTTGCCAAACTTTTAGTTCAATTCACAACTTTAAGTACATAATTTGTGCCAAGTTCTGGGGATGCAAAGATGAATTATATCAGTTCTTCACCCTTAAGGGGCCAACAGTCTATAGTGTATGATAAACTACTCAACAGCTGTAGTAATTCAGGTATTAACACTATACCAAGGAATGAAAACATGCTCTGGAATTAATTTAGCTTTGGGTGGGTATAGAATGGATATTTAAGTACTCCTACATGGGGAAATTTAAATCATGCCTTAAAGATTTTTAGTGGTACTATATGAGAAGGGAAATATATTATTTAAGGAGATAAGAACATGAGTAAAGCATGAAAAGATGAATGTTCATGTGAAAGTATATGATCCCTGACCCATAGTATGTGTACAATAAATGTGTTGAAATTAATTTTAAAAAAACTAGGATGCAGAGGTCACAATAATAGTGAACAGAAAATAGGCCAAGATAGTTAGGATTTTTAGATTTTTAAGGACCTTTAAGGCAGTGTTGACAAGCGAGTTGTGAATGGATATCAAGATGTAGCACTTCCAGGCCAAAGCATTTAATTGCTTGTACAAGAACACCCAGGGATTTCTTTTCTATCTTGCAAAAACCATCAATATTCAGAAGGAGACTGCTTACAGGAAATGTAAGAAAACAGAAGTCTTATACCAAGAAACCCCATAGTCGTATATTTATAATGGTAACTCTGGAAGTACTGAGGAGGGTAGATTATAGTGCAGACAGCTGGAGTCAGACGTGAGATAGAATACCATGTAAGAATCTATGTCCCCTGGAGCAGAAACAGAAGTGGAGATGAGGAAGCTCATCTCAGAGACATTAAAGGGAGGGAAATAAGAGGACTTCGTTGGAGAAATTATATAGATAAAGAAGAAAGGGGAGGCATCAGCAATAAGTTCAGGATTGCCATCTTGGCTCACTGGGTGAATGGTAATTTCTTAATTGTGACACAGATATTTAATGCTCACCAAATATCTACATTTGTTCCCGTACTGACTATTCCTCTTGCTGTAAAGTAAGATAATCTAGCTACTTCTTGTCAATGAGCTGCGAGCAGAAATAATGTGTGTCCCTCCTGAAAAAAGAGTAACTTAAGTGGTATGCAGCTCTCTGGATCTTTCTTCCCTGACCTTGATAACAGAGGAGATCTAGAGCTGAGATGGCTGAATCACTTAGAGACTAGAATCCTAAGTCACTTGATGGATAGAAGCAACCATAGAATGTCATCCAATCCTCATCACAAATTAAGTGAGGTATGAACTTTTTCATGTGTAAATTGACTATGATTATGGGTTGCTTTTATGACAGCTTGGTCAGCTTACCCTGACTACAAAAATGGTGAAAGAGAAAGAACAGAACATTTGTAGAGGTAAAAATGTGTAGTTTACTGAATATCTATCATATGCCAGTCACTGTGTGAAGCACATCTATTATATGTAACAATCCATTTGGTTCTAGGACAAATGTACAAGGAAGGGTTATTTTATTCCAGTTTTAGAGATGAGGGAATTGAGGCACAGGGAAGTTAGGTAATTTGATTTCATATAGCTAGGATGCTGTAAGCTTGAAATTCTGGACCACATTTTACACATGCTGAATATGAGACAAGAATATCCAATGTGCACATAGAGATATGTTCTTCATGCTTAAGAGATTTAATTTTGTGATTCATTCCCATAGAGTTGATATCTGAATCCATAGACAAGATAAGTGTATTTGGAAGCATACTGATGCAAAAACAATATTGAGGTAGTGGCAATATAAGGGGATTTTTTTTTGGAGACCTGAAATGACAAGAACGCACACAAACACTGTGATATAAAGACTGGAATGTCTTTCCCTGGCTCTAAGATTCTAGATCTTAGTGGTTTTATCAGGCTGCCCATTCACACTTTTAAATCCTATGTAGGGTGGGTGATGGAATTGGAGACCACTGTATAGATTTGATTCAACTAAAGTCTGCAGGGCTCCTTACCATGAGGGATAGTGAGATAATTGTCTGCCTCTGCCCTCAATCTGGGTGGAGAGGAAAAAAGGGAAAACATCTACCCTTATACTTTCTCACTACTAATCCACATTATCAGAGCTTGGGGGCAAGAACTGCAACTTGTTCCCCTACAATTTCAAGCAAATGATAAAAATATAAAGTGGTTTCATAGATAGTACTTCTCTTTGTGGAAGAACTTCTTGCAATGTCTAACTTTGATAATGTTTCCTTCTCCACTTTTCCTTTATTATTATTATTTTTGAGTACTGAACTCTTTTAATATTCCTTATTCTGAATAATCTTTCTCCTGCCTTATTCATCATTATCTCTCAGGCCCAGCCATCTCTCTGTCCTGTGGAGGGCTTATATTCGAAACGCATATTTTCAACTGCTCTATGCATATAAATATTCCCAAACATCTATTTATATCTTTATGTCTAGTTTGTGTTTCTGGTTCTCTCTAAAAGCACTATGCCTGACGTCTGCAGCACATCTCTCATTAGTTGTCCAGCCATTACGCAGGGAAAATTAAGGACTTTGATGGTGAACATTTCTTTTTTGTTAAAACATCTTTATTGAAGTATAATTGCCTTACAATGGTGTGTTAGCTTCTGCTTTATAACAAAGTGAATCAGTTATACATATACAATATGTTCCCATTTCTCTTCCCTCTTGCATCTCCCTCCCTCCCACCCTCCCCATCCCACCCCTCTAGGTGGTCACAAAGCACCGAGCTGATCTCCCTGTGCTATGCGGCTGCTTCCCACTAGCTAGCTATTTTACATTTGGTAGTGTATATATGTCCATGACACTCTCTTACCCTGTCACATCTCACCCCACCCCCTCCCCATATCCTCAAGTCCATTCTCTAGTAGGTCTGTGTCTTTATTCCCGTCTTGCCACTAGGTTCTTCATGGCCTTTTTTTTTTTTTTTTTCCTTAGATTCCGTCTATATGTGTTAGCATACTGTATTTGTTTTTCTCTTTCTGACTTACTTCACTCTGTATGACAGACTCTAACTCCATCCACATCATTACAAATGCCTCCATTTCATTTCTTTTTATGGCTGAGTAATATTCCATTGTATATATGTGCCACATCTTCTTTATCCATTCATCTGTCGAGGGACATTTAGGTTGCTTCCATGTCCTGGCTATTGTAAATAGAGCTGCAATGAACATTTTGGTACATGACTCTTTTTGACCTATGGTTTTCTCAGGGTATATGCCCAGTATTGGGATTGCTGGGTCGTATGGTAGTTCTATTTGTAGTTTTTTAAGGAACCTCCATACTGTTCTCCATAGTGGCTGTATCAATTTACATTCCCACCAACAGTGCAAGAGTGTTCCCTTTCCTCCACACCCTCTCCAGCATTTATTGTTTCTAGATTTTTTGATGATGGCCATTCTGGCCGGTGTGAGATGATATCTCATTGTAGTTTTGATTTGCATTTCTCTAATGATTAATGATGTTGAGCATTCTTTCATGTGTCTGTAGGCCATCTGTATATCTTCTTTGGAGAAATGTCTATTTAGGTCTTCTGCCCATTTTTGGATTGGGTTGTTCGTTTTTTTGTTATTGAGCTGCATGAGCTGCTTGTAAATCTGGGAGATTAATCCTTTGTCAGTTGCTTCATTTGCAAATATTTTCTCCCATTCTGATGGTTGTCTTTTGGTCTTGTTTATGGTTTCCTTTGCTGTGCAAAAGCTTTTAAGTTTCATTAGGTCCCATTTGTTTATTTGTGTTCTTATTTCCATTTCTCTGGGAGCTGGGTCAAAAAGAATCTTGCTGTGATGTATGTCATAGAGTGTTCTGCCTATGTTTTCCTCTAAGAGTTTGATAGTGTCTGCCCTTACACTTAGGTCTTTAATCCATTTTGAGTTTATTTTTGTGCATGGTGTCAGGGAGTGTTCTAATTTCATACTTTTACATGTACCTGTCCAATTCTCCCAGCACCACTTATTGAAGAGGCTGTCTTTTCTCCACTGTATATGCTTGCCTCCTTTATCAAAGATAAAGTGACCATATGTGTGTGGGTTTATCTCTGGGCTTTCTATCCTGTTCCATTGATCTATATTTCTGTTTTTGTGCCAGTACCAAACTGTCTTGATTACTGAAGCTTTGTAATATAGTCTGAAGTCAGGGAGCATGATTCCCCCAGCTCCATTTTTCGTTCTCAAGATTGCTTTGGCTATTTGGGGTCTTTTGTATTTCCATACAAATTGTGAAATTTTTTGTTCTAGTTCTGTGAAAAATGCCAGTGGTAGTTTGATAGGGATTGCATTGAATCTGTAGATTGCTTTGGGTAGTAGAGTCATTTTCACAATGTTGATTCTTCCAATCCAGGAACATGGTATATCTCTCCATCTATTTGTATCATCTTTAATTTCTTTCATCAGTGTCTTATAATTTTCTGCATACAGGTCTTTTGTCTCCTTAGGTAGGTTTATTCCTAGATATTTTATTCTTTTTGTTGCAATGGTAAACGGGAGTGTTTTCTTCATTTCACTTTCAGATTTTTCGTCATTAGTGTATAGAAATGCAAGAGATTTCTGTGCATTAATTTTGTATCCTGCTACTTTACCAAATTCATTGATTAGCTCTAGGAGTTTTCTGGTAGCATCTTTAGGATTCTCTATGTATAGTATCATGTCATCTGCAAATAGTGACAGCTTTACTTCTTCTTTTCCGATTTGGATTCCTTTTATTTCTTTGTCTTCTCTGATTGCTGTGGCTAACACTTCCAGAACTATGTTGAATAATAGTGGTGAGAGTGGGCAACCTTGTCTTGTTCCTGATCTTAGTGGAAATGGTTTCAGTTTTTCACCATTGAGGACAATGTTGGCTGTGGGTTTGTCATATATGGCCTTTATTATGTTGAGGAAAGTTCCCTCTATGCCTACTTTCTGCAGGGCTTTTATCATAAATGGGTGTTGAATTTTGTCGAAAGCTTTCTCTGCATCTATTGAGATGATCATATGGTTTTTCTCCTTCAATTTGTTAATATGGTGTATCCCATTGATTGATTTGCGTATATTGAAGAATCCTTGCATTCCTGGGAGAAACCCCACTTGATCATGGTGTATGATCCTTTTAATGTGCTGTTGGATTCTGTTTGCTAGTATTTTGTTGAGGATTTTTGCATCTATGTTCATCAGTGATATTGGCCTGTAGTTTTCTTTCTTTGTGACATCTTTGTCTGGTTTTGGTATCAGGGTGATGGTGGCCTCGTAGAATGAGTTTGGGAGTGTTCCTCCCTCTGCAATATTTTGGAAGAGTTTGAGAAGGATAGGTGTTAGCTCTTCTCTAAATGTTTGATAGAATTCACCTGTGAAGCCATCTGGTCCTGGGCTTTTGTTTGTTGGAAGGTGTTTAATCACAGTTTCAATTTCAGTGCTTGTGATTGGTCTGTTCGTATTTTCTATTTCTTCCTGGTTCAGTCTCGGCAGTTTGTGCATTTCTAAGAATCTGTCCATTTCTTCCAGGTTGTCCATTTTATTGGCATAGAGTTGCTTGTAGTAATCTCTCATGATCTTTTGTGTTTCTGCAGTGTCAGTGGTTACTTCTCCTTTTTCATTTCTAATTCTATTGATTTGAGTCTTCTCCCTTTTTCTCTTGATGAGTCTGGCTAATGGTTTATCAATTTTGTTTATCTTCTCAAAGAACCAGCTTTTAGTTTCATTGATTTTTGCTATTGTTTCCTTCATTTCTTTTTCATTTATTTCTGACCTGATCTTTATAATTTCTTTCCTTCTGCTGGCTTTGGGGTTTTTTTGTTCTTCTTTCTCTAATTGCTTTAGGTGCAAGGTTAGGTTGTTTATTCGAGATGTTTCCTGTTTCTTGAGGTAGGCTTGTATTGCTATAAACTTCCCTCTTAGAACTGCTTTTGCTGCGTCCCATAGGTTTTGGGTCGTCGTATCTCCATTGTCATTTGTTTCTAGGTATTTTTTGATTTCCCCTTTGATTTCTTCAGTGATCACTTCGTTACTAAGTAGTGTATTGTGTAGCCTCCATGTGTTTGTATTTTTTACAGATCTTTTCCTGTAATTGATATCTAGTCTCATAGCGTTGTGGTCGGAAAAGATACTTGATACGATTTCAGTTTTCTTAAATTTACCAAGGCTTGATTTGTGACCCAAGATATGATCTATCCTGGAGAATGTTCCATGAGCACTTGAGAAAAATGTGTATTCTGTTGTTTTTGGGTGGAATGTCCTATAAATATCAATTACGTCCATCTTGTTTAATGTATCATTTAAAGCTTGTGTTTCCTTATTTATTTTCATTTTGGATGATCTGTCCATTGGTGAAAGTGGGGTGTTAAAGTCCCCTACTATGATTGTGTTGCTGTCGATTTCCCCTTTTATGGCTGTTAGTATTTGCCTTATGTATTGAGGTGCTCCTATGTTGGGTGCATAAATATTTACAATTGTTATACCTTCCTCTTGGATCGATCCCTTGATCATTATATAGTGTCCTTCTTTGTCTCTTGTCTTTATTTTAAAGTCTATTTTGTCTGATATGAGAATTGCTACTCCAGCTTTCTTTTGATTTCCATTTGCATGGAATATCTTTTTCCATCCCCTCACTTTCAGTCTGTATGTGTCTCTAGGTCTGAAGTGGGTCTCTTGTAGACAGCATATATATGGGTCTTGTTTTTTATCCATTCAGCCAGCCTGTGTCTTTTGGTGGGAGCATTTAATCCATTTACATTCAAGGTAATTATCGATATGTATGTTCCTATTCCCATTTTCTTAAATGTTTTGGGTTTGTTATTGTAGGTGTTTTCCTTCTCTTGTGTTTCTTGCCTAGAGAAGTTCCTTTAGCATCTGTTGTAAAGCTGGTTTGGTGGTGCTGAACTCTCTCAGCTTTTGCTTGTCTGTAAAGGTTTTAATTTCTCCATCACATCTGAATGAGATCCTTGCTGGGTAGAGTAATCTTGGTTGTAGGTTTTTCTCCTTCATCACTTTAAGTATATCCTGGCACTCCCTTCTGGCTTGCAGAGTTTCTGCTGAAAGATCAGATGTTAACCTTATGGGGATTCCCTTGTGTGTTATTTGTTGTTTTTCCCTTGCTGCTTTTAATATGTTTTCCTTATATTTAATTTTTGACAGTTTGATTAATATGTGTCTTGGCGTGTTTCTCCTTGGGTTTATCCTGTATGGCACTCTCTGTGCTTCCTGGACTTCATTAACTATTTCTTTTCCCATATTAGGGAAGTTTTCAACTATAATCTCTTCAAATATTTTCTCAGTCCCTTTCTTTTTCTCTTCTTCTTCCGGGACCCCTATAATTCGAATGTTGGTGCGTTTAATGTTGTCCCAGAGGCCTCTGAGACTGTCCTCAGTTCTTTTCATTCTTTTTTCTTTATCCTGCTCTGTAGTAGTTATTTCCACCATTTTATCTTCCAGGTCACTTATCCTTTCTTCTGCCTCACTTATTCTGCTATTGATCCCATCTAGAGTATTTTTAATTTCATTTATTGTGTTTTTCATCATTGCTTGGTTCCTCTTTAGTTCTTCTACATCCTTGTTAAATGTTTCTTGCATTTTGTCTATTCTATTTCCCAGATTTTGGATCATCCTTACTATCATTATTCTGAATTCTTTTTCAGGTAGACTACCTATTTCCTCTTCATTTGTTAAGTCTGGTGTGTTTTGACCCTGCTCCTTCATCTGCTGTGTGTTTTTCTGTCGTCTCATTTTGCTTATCTTACTGTGTTTGGGGTCTCCTTTTCACAGGCTGCAGGTTCGTAGTTCCCGTTGTTTTTGGTATCTGTCCCCAGTGGCTAAGGTTGGTTTAGTGGGTTGTGTAGGCTTCCTGGTGGAGGGAACTAGTGCCTGAGTTCTGGTGGATGAGGCTGGATCTTGTCTTTCTGGTGGGCATGTCCACGTCTGGTGGTGTATTTTGGGGTGTCTGTGGCCTTATTATGATTTTAGGCAGCCTCTCTGCTAATGGATGGGGCTGTATTCCTGTCTTGCTAGTTGTTTGGCATAGGGTATTCAGCACTGTAGCTTGCTGGTCATTGAGTGATGCTGGGTCTTGATGTTGAGATGGAGATCTCTGAGAGATTTTTGCCATTTGGTATTACGTGGAGCTGGGAGGTCTCTTGTGGACCAGTGTCCTGAAGTTGGCTCTCCCACCTCAGAGGTACAGCCCTGATGCCTGGCTGGAGCACCAAGAGCCTTTCATCCAGACGGCTCAGAGTAAAAGGGAGAAAAAATAGAAAGAAAGAAAGAAAGAAAGAAGCTATAATATAGTGAAGTAAAATAAAGCTATTGTAAAGCAAAGCTATACAGACAAAATCTCACCCAGAAGCATATACATATACACTCACAAAAAAAGGAAAAGGGGAAAATTTAATATATCCTGCTCCCAAAGTCCACCTCCTGAATTTGGGATGATTCGTTGTCTATTCAGGTATTCAACAGATGCAGGCACATCAAGTTGTTTGTGGAGTTTTAATCCGCTGCTTCTGAGGCTGCTGGGAGAGATTTCCCCTTCTCTTCTCTGTTCGCACAGCTCCTGGGGATCACCTTTGGATTTGGACCCACCTCTGCGTGTAGGTCGCCTGAGGGCGTCTGTTCCCCGCCCAGACAGGATGGGGTTAAAGGAGCAGCTGCTTCAGGGGCTCTGGCTCACTCAGGCTGGGGGGAGGGAGGGGTACGGAGGAGGCGGGGCGAGCCTGCGGCGTCAGAGGCGTCGTGACGTTGCACCAGCCTGAGGCGCGCAGTGCGTTCTCCCGGGGAAGTTGTCTCTGGATCACGGGACCCTGGCAGTGGTGGGCTGCACAGGCTCCCGGGAGGGGCGGTGTGGAGAGTGACCTGTGCTCGCACACAGGATTTTTGGAGGCGGCAGGAGCAGTCCCAGCGTCTCACGCCCGTCTCTGGTGTCCGCGCTGATCGCCGCGGCTCGCGCCCTTCTCTGGAGTTCGTTTAGGCGGCGCTCTGAATCCCCTCTCTTTGCGCGCCGCGAAACAAAGAGGCAAGAAAAAGTCTCTTGCCTCTTCGGCAGCTGCAGACTTTTTCCCGGACTCCCTCCCGGCTAGCTGTGGTGCACTAACCCCTTCAGGCTGTGTTCACGCCGCCAACCCCAGTCCTCTCCCTGTGATCTGACCGAAGCCGAGCCTCAGCTCCCAGCCCCGCCCGCCCCGGCGGGGGAGCAGACAAGCCTCTCGGGCTGGTGAGTGCTGCTCGGCACCGAGCCTCTGTGCATGAATCTCTCCGCTTTGCCCTCTGCACCCCTGTGGCTGCGCTCTCCTCTGCGGCTCCGAAGCTTCCCCCCTCTGCCACCTGCAGTCTCTGCCCACAAAGGGGCTTCCTAGTGCGTGGAAATCTTTCCTCCTTCACAGCTCCCTCCCACTGGTGCAGGTGCCGTCCCTATTCTTTTGTCTCTGTTATTTCTTTTTTCTTTTGCCCTACCCAAGTACGGGGGGAGTTTCTTGCCTTTTGGGAGGTCTGACGTTTTCTGCCAGCACTCAGTGGGTGTTCTGTAGGAGCAGTTCCACGTGTAGATGTATTTCTACTGTATCTGTGGGGAGGAAGGTGATCTCCGCGTCTTACTCTTCCGCCATCTTGTCTCCTCCCCTGGTGAACATTTCTTATTGCTCTTACTGCTGTTGAGATTTCTGCAAGGCAAAATATATTATCAGGGAGACAATATGTTGCTGAAAAGGAAAACCTCTGGAGTCACAGAATTCTTTGGTTTCAATCTTGCCTTTGTTATTTATATGTGAGAGTTCAGATCTTTTAAGCTTTATATTCTGAGCCTTAGTTTCCTCATTTGTAAACTGAGGATAATTGATCCTACTTCACCTGTTGTGAGTGCCAAATCAAATAATTCACAGAAAATCACTAGGTACCTAGTATATAGCAGGCTTTCGATAAAAGTTAGATCCCTTCCCACTAGTTTGTGTTTTCAGTTAGATTTTCACTACAAGGCAGCCAGCTGATTCTATTAGGATTTTCAAATCATCCTCTTTGCAAACTTTGATTCCAAGTTTTTGAGTTTGGATTTTAAGGCAATTCAGTATATGTATTAAGATTAATACTTTTTATTCAGTAGTAATGTGTATATCCTCCTTTAATTGGATGGAAATATTAATTATTTTAAAATAATTTAATACATATTTTTAGCCTCTATACTTTTTACATTTAACCTCTGTATATTGTACTTTTAATTTGGGGAAAAGTTTTCTTTGACAATCATTTTTTTCTTCATTCACTTCCTTTAAAAATGTAGTTCAAAACTGACTATTTCGTGAAATTCTCTTTGTTGTAAAAACTAAATTCCATCCTCTGACACAAAATAATTATGTATTTATTATATGCTGGAAAACGCACAACCCTAGTGTGCACTGATCTATGTTTAAATCCTTAAGAAGTCCCCCCATTATGTTAACAGTGTGTGTGTGTGTGTAGGTCAAAACTGAAACAAATCTTGGGAAAGTCTTTTAGAAATGTGATTTGAGTTACAATAGAGATTCCTTAATGCTTTTTTTTTAAAAAACATCTTTATTGGAGTATAATTGCTTTACAATGGTGTGTTAGTTTCTGCTGTATAACAAAGTGAATCAGCTATACATATCATATATCCCCATTTCTCCTCCCTCTTGGCGTTTCCCTCCCTCCCTCCCTCCCTATCACACCGCTCTAGTGGTCACAAAACACTGATCTGATCTCCCTGTGCTATGCAGCTGCTTCCCAGTAGCTATCTATTTTACATTTGGTAGTGTATATATGTCCATGCCACTCTCTCACTTAGTCCCAGCTTACCCTTCCCCCTCCCCGTGTCCTCAAGTCCATTCTCTACATCTGTGTCTTTATTCCTGTTCTGCCCCTAGGTTCTTCAGAACTTTTTTTTTTTTTAGATTCCATATATATGTGTTAGCATATGGTATTTGTTTTTCCCTTTCTAACTTACTTCACTCTGTATGACAGGCTCTAGGTCCATCCACCTCACTGCAAATAACTCAATTTCGTTTCTTTTTATGGCTGAGTAATATTACATTGTATATATGTGCCACATCTTCTTTATCCATTCATAGTCGATGGACACGTAGGTTGCTTCCATGTCCTGGCTGTTGTAAATAGTGCTGCAGTGAACATTGTGGTACATGACTCTTTTTGAATTATGCTTTTCTCAGGGTATATGCCCAGTAGTGGGGTTGCTGGGTCATATGGTAATTCTATTTATAGTTTCTTAAAGACCCTCCATACTGTTCTCCATAGTGGCTGTATCAATTTGCATTCCCACCAACAGTGCAAGAGGGTTCCCTTTTCTCCACACCCTCTCCAGCATTTAGTGTTTGCAAATTTTTTGATGAAGGCCATTCTGAGCGGTGTGAGATGATATCACTTTGCAGTTTTGATTTGCATTTCTCTAATGATCAGTGATATTGAGCATCCTTTCATCTGTTTGTTGGCAATCTGTATATCTTCTTTGGAGAAATGTCTGTTTAGGCCTTCTGCCCATTTTTGGACGGGGTTGTTTGTTTTTTTGATATTGAGCTGCAAGAGCTGCTTGTATATTTTAGAGATTAATCGTTTGTCAGCTGCTTCGTTTGCAAATATTTTCTCCCATTCTGAGGGTTGTCTTTTCGTCTTGTTTATGGTTTCCTTTGCTGTGCAAAAGCTTTTAAGTTTCATTAGGTCCCATTTGTTTATTTTTGTTTTCTTTTCCATTTCTCTAGGAGGTGGGTCAAAAAGGATCTTGCTGTGATTTATGTCATAGAGTGTTCTGCCTATGTTTTCCTCTAAGAGTTCTATAGCTTCTGGCCTTACATTCAGGTCTTTAATCCATTTTGAGTTTATTTCTGTATATGGTGTTAGGGAGTGTTCTAATTTCATTCTTTTACATGTAGCTATCCAGTTTTCCCAGCACCACTTATTGAAGAGGCTGTGTTTTCTCCATTGTATACTCTTGCCTCCTTTATCAATGAGAAGGTGACCATATGTGTGTGGGTTTATCTCTGAGCTCTTTATCCTGTTCCATTGACTTATATTTCTGTGTTTGAGCCAGTAGCATACTGTCTTGATTACTGTAGCTTTGTAATATAATCTGAAGTCAGGGAGCCTGATTCCTCCAGCTCCGTTTTTCTTTCTCAAGATTGCTTTGGCTATGCGGGGTCTTTTGTGTTTCCATACGAATTGTGAAATTTTTTGTTCTAGTTCTGTGAAAAATGCCACTGGTAGTTTGATAGGGATTGCATTGATTCTGTAGATTGTTTTGGGTAGTATAGTCATTTTCACAATGTTTGTTCTTCCAATCCAAGAACGTGGTATATCTCTCCATCTGTTTGTATCATCTTTAATTTCTTTCATCAGTGTCTTATACTTTTCTGCATACAGTTCTTTTGTCTCCTTTGGTAGGTTTATTCCTACGTATTTCATTCTTTTTGCTGCAGTGGTAAATGGGAGTGTTTCCTTAATTTTACCTTCAGATTTTTCATCATTGGTGTATAGGAATGCAAGAGATTTCTGTGCATTAATTTTGTATCGTGCTACTTTACCAAATTCATTGATTAGCTCTAGTAGTTTTCTGGTAGCATCTTTAGGATTCTCTATGTATAGTATCATGTCATCTGCAAACAGTGACAGCTTTACTTCTTTTCTAATTTGGATTCCTTTTATTTCTTTTTCTTCTCTGATTGCTGTGGCTAAAACTTCCAAAACTATGTTGAATAATAGTGGTGAGAGTGGGCAACCTTGTCTTTTTCCTGATCTTAGAGGAAATGGTTTTAGTTTTTCACCATTGAGAAAGATGTTGGCTGTGGGTTTGTCATATATGGCCTTTATATGTTGATGTAAGTTCCCTTTATGCCTACTTTCTGAAGGGTTTTTAAATGGGTGTTGAATTTTGTCAGAAGCTTTTTCTGCATCTTTTGAGGTTATCATATGGTTTTTATCCTTCAGTTTGTTAATATGGTGTATCACATTGATTGATTTGTGTATATTGAAGAATCCTTCCATTCCTGATATAAACCCCACTTGATTGTGTTGTATGATCCCCTTAATGTGCTGTTGGATTCTGTTTGCTAGTATTTTGTTGAGAATTATTGCATCTATGTTCATCAGTGATATTGGCCTGTAGTTTTCTTTTTTTGTGACATCTTTATCTGGTTTTGGTATCAGGGTGAAAGTGTCCTCGTAGAATAAGTTTGGGTGTGTTCCTCCCTCTGCTATATTTTGGAAGAGTTTGAGAAAGATAGGTGTTAGCTCTTCTCTAAATGTTTGATAGAATTCACCTGTGAAGCCATCTGGTCCTGGACTTTTGTTTCTAGGAAGATTTTTAGTCACAGTTTCAATTTCAGTGCTTGCGATTGGTCTGTTTATATTTTCTATTCCAGGTTCAGTCTCAGAAGGTTGTTCTTTTTTGAGAATGTGCCCATTTCTTCCAGGTTGTCCATTTTATTAGCATATAGTTGCTTGTAGTAATCTCTCATGATCCTTTGTATTTCTGCAGTGTCGGTTTTTACATCTTCTTTTTCATTTCTAATTCCATTGATTTGAGTCTTCTTCCTTTTTTTCTTGATGAGTCTGCCTAATGGTTTATCAATTTTGGTTATCCTCTCAAAGAACCAGTTTTTAGTTTTAATGATCTTTGCTATTGTTTCCTTCCTTTCTTTTTCATTTATTTCTGATCTGATCTTTATGGATTCTTTCCTTCTGTTAACTTTGGAGTTTGTTTGTTCTTCTTTCTCTAATTGCTTTAGGTGTAAGGTTAGGTTGTTTATTTGAGATGTTTCTTGTTTCTTCAGGTAGGATTGTATTGCTATAAACTTCCCTCTTAGAAGTGCTTTTGCTGCATCCCAATGGTTTTGGGTTGTCGTTTTGTCATTGTCATTTGTTTCTAGGTATTTTTAAATTTCCCCTTTGATTTCTTCAATGATCTCTTGGTTATTAAGTAGTGTATTGTTTAGCCTCCATGTGTTTGTATTTTTTACAGATTTTTTCCGCTAATTGATATCTCACCTCATAGTGTTGTGGTCAGAAAAGGTACTTGATAAGATTTGAATTTTCTTAAATTTACCAAGGCTTGATTTGTGACCCAAGGTATGATCTATCCTGGAGAATGTTCTGGGAGCACTTGAGAAGAAAGTGTACTGTTGTTTTTGGTTGAATGTCCTATAAATATCAGTTAAGTCCATCTTATGTAATGTGGCATTTAAAGCTTGTGTTTCCTTACTTATTGTCATTTTGGATGATCTGTCCATTGGTGAAAATGGGGTGTTAAAGTCCCCTACAATATTGTGTTACTGTCAATTTCCCCTTTTATGGCTGTTAGCATTTGCCTTATGTATTGAGGTGCTCCTATGTTGGGTGCGTAAATATTTACAATTGTTTTATCTTCTTCTTGGATTGATCCCTTGATCATTATGTAGTGTCCTTCTTTGTCTCTTGTAATGGTCTTTGTTTTAAAGTCTATTTTGTCTGATATGAGAATTGCTACTCCAGCTTTCTTTTGATTTCTATTTGCATGGAATATCTTTTTCTGTCCCCTCACTTTCAGTTTGTATGTGTCTCTAGGTCTGAAGAGCGTGTCTTGTAGACAGCATATATATGGGTCTTGTTTTTGTATCCATTCATGCAGTCTGTATCGTTTGGTGGGAGCATTTAATCCATTTACATTTAAGGTAATTATCAATATGTATGTTCCTATTACCATTTTTTAAATTGTTTTGGGTTTGTTATTGTAGGTCTTTTCCTTCTCTTGTGTTTCCTGCCTAGAGAAGTTCCTTTAGCGTCTGTTGTAAAGCTGGTTTGGTGGTGCTGAATTCTCTCAGCTTTTGCTTGTCTGTAAAGGTTTTGATTTCCTCGTCGAATCTGAATGAGATCCTTGCTGGGTAGAGTAATCTTGGTTGTAGGTTTTTCCCTTTCATCACTTTAACTATGTCCTGCCACTCCCTTCTGGCTTGCAGAGTTTCTGCTGAAAGATCAGCTGTTAACCTTATGGGGATTCCCTTGTGTGTTATTTGTTGTTTTTCCCTTGCTGCTTTTAATATTTTTTCTTTGTATTTAACTTTGGTTAGTTTGAATAATATGTGTCTTGGCGTGTTTCTCCTTGGATTTATCCTGTATGGGACTCACTGTGCTTCCTGGACTTGATTGACTATTTCCTTTCCCATATTAGGGAAGTTTTCAACTATAATCTCTTCCAATATTTTCTCAGTGCCTTTCTTGTTCTCTTCTTCTTCTGGGACCCCTGTTATTCGAACGTTGGTGCATTTAATGCTGTCCCACAGATCTCTGAGACTGTCCTCAATTTTTATTCTTTTTTCTTTATTCTGCTCTGTGGTTGTTATTTCCACTATTTTATCTTCCAAGTCACTTATCTGCTGTTCTACCTCAGTTATTCTGCTATTGATTCCTTCTAGAGAAAATTTAATTTCATTCATTGTGTTGTTCATCATTGTTTGTTTGCTCTTTAGTTCTGCTAGGTCCTTGTTAAGCGTTTCTTGTATTTTCTCCATTTTATTTCCAAGACTGTGAATTATCTTTACTATGATTACTCTGAATTCTTTTTCAGGTAGACTGCCTATTTCCTCTTCATTTGTTTGGTCTTATGGGTTTTTACCTTTCTCCTTCTTCTGCTGTGTATTTCTCTGTCTTCTCATTTTGCTTAACTTACTGTATATGGGGTCTCCTTTTCGCAGGCTGCAAGTTCGTAGTGCCTGTTGTTTTTGATATCTGCCCCCAGTGGGTAAGGTTTGTTCAGTGGCTTGTGTAGGCTTCCTGGTGGAGGGGACTGGTGCCTGTGTTTTGTTGGGTTAGGCTGGATCGTTTCTTTCTGGTGGGCAGGACCATGTCCGGTGGTGTGTTTTGGGGTGTCTGTGAACTTATTATGATTTTAGGCAGTCTTTCTGCTAATGGTGTTGTTGTGTTCCTGTCTTGCTAGTTGTTTGGCATGGGGTGTCCAGCACTGTAGCTTGCTAGTTGTTGAGTGGAGGTGGTTTTTAGCATTGAGATGGAGATCTCTGGGAGAGCTTTCACTGTTTGATATTATGGGGTCCGGGAAGTCTCTGGTGGACCAATGTCCTGAACTCTGCTCTCCCACCTCAGAGGCTCAGGACTGACACCCGGCTGGAGCACCAAGACCCTGTTTGCCACTTTTGGGAAGTCTGAGGTCTTCTGCCAGCATTCAGTAGGTGTTGTGTAGAAGTTGTTCCACATGTAGATGTATTTTTGATGTATTTGTGGGTAGGAACGTGATCTCCACATCTTACTCCTCCTCCATCTTGAAGGTCCCT
The DNA here is from genome assembly GCF_028021215.1 of Eschrichtius robustus. Lineage (NCBI taxonomy): Eukaryota > Metazoa > Chordata > Mammalia > Artiodactyla > Eschrichtiidae > Eschrichtius > Eschrichtius robustus. Next base: position 17,058,014 of record NC_090827.1, on the reverse strand, counting down.
CCCTTAATGCTTTTTATGTGCAATGATTTTGATCAAGTAATGTGATTTATGAAGTTAACTTTCTGTTATTTTTCTTGTGAATTTTCTATCAGCTTCCAATTTCTAATGCTGGCTTTTTCTGATAAGTGAACATCTATTGAAGAACATCAGCAATTTTGTACATGGAAGTTGAAAAGAGAAAAAATTTGTTTGCCCCAGTGGGAAGTATCTTGCCATTCAATTGCTCTTTTATATTTTATTGTAAAGCAGTAATGGGGCAAGATATGTATTTGTTGTAGAGGAGGTTATGATTAATTTGTCTGATAAGTGAACCAAAGTTTCTCCTGTCAACCTCCATCTGCACAAGATAAAAGAGAAATATTATAGTTATTTCTGTTTCTTTTCCTTATAGGTTTCTCATTTTTATTTCAAAATGCTAATAAATGAAGTTTATGTCCCAACTTATTAGTGGCAGTTGATATTGCCAATATAGTGCAGGGAACCATGAACTATATTTCAATACAGTAAAAGCTGGTTAACAAACATCTGTTCAAAAATAAATTTTTTTAAGAAAAAATATAACCCATTTTCAATTTTAAGTTCCTAACTTGTTTCCTATCTTGTAGTTTTATAGTGACTATAATTTGAAAGAGAGCCTAATGTTTCATATTTGTAGTGTGTTTTATGCCTGAATAAAAAATATACCCAATAATCCCACATAGATGCAGAGGACACTTATCTGATAATCATATTATTTGGAAGAAGGAAATCAGGCAGGATCATTTATTCATTCATTTACTCACTCATTTCGCGTTTACTATTTGATAGTGCTGGATAGAATGGTGAAAACCACAGACCTCACCCTACCTTCACAGAGACTACAGCCAATCATGTGTCACAGAGTTCAAGGATTTCTGCTCATGCCACATATACAATCTTTTCTCATAAGTGCTGTTAGCCACTGAGTCCCACATCTCATGTGAGCTTAATAGGCCCAGTGATCAAGCACTCTGGCTCACAGCTGATTAAAATAAGTAAATCAAACCTGAGTTCACCTGCTAAGTGGCAAAGACATTAACAAGAAACGAAAGCATTTTGACTGTGAGAGTGGACAGAAAAATTTTCCCCACATTACATTCCACTATTCAACTACAAAATAGCACATAATGTTATTCAACTCTTATTCACTTGCTTAACATTTATCAGTTATTATGTGACATATACTGTACACGGATTTGGATTTATAAAAAAAAGAGGAGTAAAATACGGTCCCTTAAATAAAAGGAACTCGTAGTATTGTTTGTACATATGTGTATCCATGTTTTGTGTGTGTGTCTTTGGCAGGGAGGTGGGGATAGTTGGTATAGGTTTCAAGAGCTGAAATCAATCGGAATATAGTGCCAGGGGAGAACTTGTAACCAGAAGTTACTTCAAAACTAGGGTTAAGCCTGAAATTGCTGTCAGAGAAGGTAGTGAAACTATTACCAAGATGGCATGATGACAGTATCCTTGAAAGGGCAGAATGTGGATAGAACCAGAGTAAAGATGGAAGGCACTTATCCCACTGTGATAGCCGAAGGAATGAAACGGACAAGGATCTGAGAACATGAGAATAGGTGAGGGAGTGTGAATGTTTGCATTATTGTTCAGCAAACAGTCACTATGTTTCCTGCCCTGCTGTAGGCAGAGTCTATTTACATACCTTATTGATTTGGGGTTTCCCCATATGACAGGGGCTTTCAACACTGGAGGCAGGACGTGAGTTCCAAATGTAGGTCTTAAGATTTATAAAGCGTTTCTCCTCAACTCTCGGAGAACTTTCGACCTCCACTATGAAGATCGTACCCCACATAGCTTCTGCCCCTCTAGCCTGAGCCCCAAAATAAAACAGATGGAACAGAGTCCTCCAACCAACATGAACACCTGTGGAGACAAATAGTGTTTGAGAATAAATAAGAATTCACGTTGAGAATAAATAGTTATTGTTGTCTACCACTGAATTTTATGTAGCAATAGCTAAGTAATAAATTAACTGGTGGCTAAGAATGGGGATGACCTAGAATAGGTCACACTGGCTTTGAGACTGGCTAATAGATACCAAGGAAACTCTTATTGGAGACTGGATAATAGTGAGCTGTGGTATGTAATGGAAAAACATCTGGTAAAAGATTTGCCTCTGGTAACTTGGAAGGTAAAAAAAATGTCTAAGGAAACTGTAGTATTGGGCGAGAAAGTTTTCATAAATGGCTGGTTGCATTTGGTAAGATACTACAGGGGGAAAAAAATGAGTCAAAGAGCTGTGTGGTTTTAAATCATACTTGGAAGGAATATAGAGAAACTAGAAATTGCAGGGTTGAAATCATAGGCATAAAACATTACAACATAGATTCAGGAAAAGAGACAAAAATCCAGAGCACTAGATAAGAATGTAACACCCTTTGTGAAGATCTCCAAGTGAATTAAACTTCATTTATTGAGCTGGACAAAGAGCCACTAGAAAGCACAAGGGTGTGGTCCTATAGAAGCCAGATAAGTAAAATCAACTATAATTATGGTTAAAGAGAAAGAGCAGCAAGCCCAAACAGACAAACAAACGACAGCAAAAATCCAAATCCTTGTGGTTCTGCCTTTTGGCTGTTGGAATTCACTGGCTTGAAACACATCAGAAATCCACAGCTTACAGAAACCTATATTAACAAAATCACTACCAGCGTAGAGCAAATGAGATAGTCTATCAATGTAAAAATACCTCAGAGCCACCACCTTTGTACAGACAAGAAGCAGTCTGAGAAAGCTGTTTATCCACCAAGCAGTACTGCTTCAAAAGTAGCTAAGGAGGATTAAAGATAAAGAAGGGCCTCCCAGAGGGTAGCACCAAGTGTGGTAGTGATCAATGGAGAATGGGTAGCCGCTCTCAGGGAGCAAATCTGGAATTAAATCAAAGATAGGGGCATCTGGAAACATTTGCCTAGCAGGAATTAGGCTTCTTGTGGACTATTAACTATTAATTCTGCCTCTTATACTTCTCATTGTGGAATGAAAATATTTATTGTGGATATCCTTGCTTGTTTCACCATTGTAACTTAGGTAGGTGGAGAGTAAATGGCTTGTCTCTTTGGTTCATAAATCTTCAGGTCAAGAGAATCTGCACCTGGACATGATGCAGAGGATGAGATTCTTGTCTTACAGTCTGATACCACTGTGACAGATAAGTCTATTAGTGGTCTTAGAATAGGAGTGCCTGTGTTTTGTGTGCAAGAGAACATGTGGAATATTTCTAAAGAAGAGGGTAAATTCTGATTGTTAGATGATTGTTCAGCAAATATTCACTCCTCCCTACTTCTCACTATGGGCACAGTATTTTTCTAAATACATTGGTTTTAGATTTGGCCATGAGACTTGCTTTGGTCAATGGAAATGGCAATGGAAATAACACAGTGCAAAATCCAAGAACAGACCTTAAGACGCATCACATCTTTCTGTGCACTCTCTTGGAGCTTCTGACCTCTGTGATGAGAAAACCATAGCACAGGTAACCCCTGCACTGCCAGCATAGGCATATGGGACAGGGTAGTCCCAGCTGACCTATGCAGACTAAAGTAAAGCAATTCCAATTAATCCTGAGAGCCACTCTAGCTGACCTGTAGACCTATGAGCATGAGAATAAATGTTTACTGCTCCCAGCCACTGTGTTTTGGGGGCGTTTTGTTATGTAGCAGTAGCTGACTAATACAGGCAGGAAACTTAGTTCTGTGAGAAATAAAATACAAGGATATCTCCTGAGAGTAATAGGAAAAGCATGTGATAAGGACCATGATTAGATTATTGAATTATTTTAAAAGTGGTTATGAGAAATGGCAGAATAATAAGAAGCCATATGGAAAAAGAATCTAGGGTGTTATTGGAAACAAGTTTTCTTCTTTTTGCCTAAAGTGAAAGGAGTCTGCCACATGCTTGTCAACTCACAAGTGAATTCTTCCTTTATCCTGTGTTCCCCTTCCCTTATCCTGTGTTCCCCTTCCCTTTTAGAGACCTCATGTTATTTTGCATTTCTTTACTCTTATAGATCTTCAAACTCTCCCTCTCATAATCAAAAGCCTACATAAATCTCCTTCAAAAATTTTTTTTAAAAATCTATAAATATATGTATAAACAACAACAGGAACACACACAAAAAATTATTATTGCCCTTTGAAGATAAACATAGATTACAAATCTTACGTCAAAAGATTTTCAAAAGAGCACTTCACACCCTTGAGATTTTGAATAAAGACACCTACAATTTTGGCAAAACCTAACTTTAAAAATGCCATTGTCATGATAGGAGGTATGTCACTCAGTAACAGAGGTTCGTTGGTATTTATCAACCACCTCACACATTTTTCTTGTTATCTCAATTTTCCACGTAACTCTCACAATAAACCTACTAATATGTTGGTCTTACCATCCTTATCTTAAATTACAGCTTGTTAAGGTGATGGACAATATTAAATTCAGAAGTAAAATTCATCTATCTCTTACATTTCCACTTCCCCATTTCTAAGTAATACTTGGTGTGTTGCACGCCACTCCAGTCACCTTAATAAAAGTTGAAGATTCCTAAGCTCTTTCTAATCATCAAAGTGCCTATTTCCAGACTCCATTTATCTAGAATTCTCTATAGCATTAAATATTATTGACTCCTGTTTCCTCTTTCAAATATTCTTCATTGACTTCCATGACCTTTTATTGTTCAAGTCCTCTATATATCAGCTCTATATAATTTCTTCTGTGTACAAGTATTCCCCATGTCCTCATTCTTTAAGTTGATCCTATGGGTTTTTATTTTCCTTCTGATAATGCTACTCTGTACCTTTTTTATCGTGGCAATCCATTCATTTGCATAGTTTTGATGCCAAAAACTATAACTGTATTTCTGAGTTTTCCTTCCTTTCTGCACTTCAGCTCAAGTCTCCTCTTATTCTCAACTGTAGTTAATTGCTTATTTATGATTTCATGAAGTAATATTTTGTATATTGTTTTCTGCTTATGTTGAAATCTTATATCCTTTAAAATGCTATATAAATTTATTAAGGGCAAATTTGTATTCTTCATGTTCTAACTCCCTCTGAACCTATTGTAGTGTTTGGGTATAGAAGATCAGTAAACATATTTGCATTCACTAGTGCATAATATATTTCTTTAAAAGACCCAGTGAGTCCATTTAGGGCCTGAACTGCCTCTTAAGATCCCTTGAGATCATTATTATCTTAAGACAAACAGTCTTGCTTATAATGGTGTCTCTGATGAACCAAGTGAAATTTAAATATTAAGTGTACTCAGTCAAGAAAGCAGAATATGTAGAAAATAAATCAGTCTGAATTGTTCAGATAAGCTAAGCTTTGATCTTAAGAAGATTAACATATGTTCTTGAATATTTATTTATTTTAGATGCTTTTAAAAATGGACTCAGATAATGTTGCTATACTAAAAGTACAATTTACCAAGTAGCTTCCAGTCTATTCTACATGCAGAGTTGTCAGTAGCTCATTATCACAGATCTTTCTTGACTACTGAACAATTTCACAGCTTCTTCTCTAGATAGATTGCAGAGGTCTATTCTCTGCAATATATGTCATTTATTCTGAAGGAAAGTAAAGCACCAAGGATGCATTGTTTTCTAATCAAAAGCATCTTCCATAGCATTTGTTTATCTTGGACTCACTGCCCAGAGTAAAATTCATATACTGAGGCAACACGTCTTTTGGAGTTATAATTTCATTTTTAAGGTATATTATTCTTAAAGAAGTAAAAATACTAGATGGATGAAAATTTTTAAAAAAAACAATAAATAAATTTAAAAACAAACATACATGTTAAGGAAACTATATCCTAGAAGAGTGTGAAGCAACTTCACACAATCTGCAAGTGGATAGAGAAAATTGTTTTCAGCTATTTTTTATTACCACAAAGTCAAAACAAAGAAAAATATAGTGCAGGGCATTAGATTTTAGTACAGGGCATTAGATTTTACCCTGATCTATTCCCACTTCAGTTATAGTGAAAATTGTCATTTATTCACAATGTTAAGTTTAAGTGTTCTGGTTAATTTAGTTACCAGGAGGAATAAAGTATTTTTGTACATTTGTTTCAGACAATTCCTTGAACCTAGTCTTAGGGGGACAATCTGCTTATGATATATTGACATGCCAAGAGTTACCTTGGACACTTAGCTTCTTTGTTTTCATTATCCCACCTTATTTTTGCCCTTTAATATTTAACATCCAGCCCATCCTATGTTGCAGGTATTTTATACTGTACTTCTGACCCTCTCCCAGTACCCATGGCCACATGGAAGTGTTGCTGCCAGCTCAGTAATTATCGTCCTGCAACACAATTATTGATGTTTATAACTTTTGAACATGTCAACAGTTTAACCCAAAATATAAATGCAATAATGGTGATAGTTTACAGATATTATGGTTTAGTATCATGGACACTTTCTATAGACAGCAAATGTAATAGCAAAATGCTTGTGAGCTTAGCATGTCCTTGGTGGGAAGTGGACATTTCTTCCTGTCACGATTCATTAGTAAAGGGAGATGCTAACAGCAGAAGTTAGTACTTTTTTTGTTTGGGTTTTTTTTTTTTTTTACTTTTTATTTTTTTTTTTTTGGTAGTCCATTCCTAGTCTTTGGGATTCAAATGTGACTCTGTTGCTTACTAGATGAAAGTTATCAGAAAAGTTACTTAATCTATATTGCCTCAGTTTTCTCACTTATAAAATAAGAATAATAAAGCTACTTATTTATAGGACACTTGAGAGTTAGATAGGGCAATACATAGGAATTGTTCAGGACACTACCTATAACAGCTCCATTAACTAATTGTTGCAATTACTATATAATAAAGTGAGTTTGATATACATGATATTTAATATTGAATATTAGTGTCTTAGTAACACTAGCCAGTATAATTTGTTTCTTAGTACATCTTAAATGAGTGGGAAAGTTGAATAGATTGAAATATGATATGGTTGGAGACTAATTTTTAAAAATTTCTCCTTGTCAGTGATGAAAATTAAAATCTTGCTCTATAGTACTCAATAATAAAGAAATTAGAAAATAACATTTGAAAAAATAGTGGATTGGGTTATCAGAACCAAGATGCTTTTCCTAGTTTTGCTCTTACTGGCCATGTTAGTTGGAACAAATTGAGGCTCTGCTTGTGTTATGACTAAGATCTGAACAAACTGTCCTTCCCTCAGATAACAACGATATACTCTTCACAAAATACAACTGCCAGGAGGCTCTGAAAAGGGGACAAAAGCAGAAAGATTCTAGAGGGACTTTGAAACTTGGAAGAATGGACCAAAATAGGTGAGTTATTCATTTAGGGACAGTACCTAACTAACAGCTTTTTAGTATTATATTGATAACAGTGACATTTTATTTTCATGTGGTTCCCCTGCCCCCTCCCCAGACGATGCCACTGAAGCTAGTTTGCTGGGGAAATATGTACATGAGAGCAAAACATAAGGGACCCCAGCTGAGGCTCCGTGCTGGGCTCCCTGCTTCTGAGGTATTTTGTGCACACATTGGTGATTCTTTATAGGAGAAAGTATGTCCTACCACAGCCCTTACAGATGGGGAATAGAAATCCATGCCTGGCCTCTCTGGTCCCTTTGCTGTAAGATATGGCTGTGATTCGTATCTGCATTTTAATGCTATTGCTATACTGTATTGTTTTCCTTCAAATAACTGTAGATTAGGAAGCACCATCATTTCAGGTTCTGTGAAAACTTTTTAACAGTTGAACCCTATTTATCTGCGACGGTTACTGCATGTGGTATGTTTACTGAGACACAGATATAAATATAATTTGATGAAGAAAATCATGATTGCAATGAATTAGTCATAGAACTACACTCAATTGATGAAAAATGTCAACTAACCACTTTATAGAAAAAGCCTTCCCTGTGAATTCAAATGTAGACAAAATAATTAAAATTTTGTCTTTTATTTTCTTCTGCTTTAATGTTAAGCTACATTATTGGTCATTGTTTTGGTCAGTGGGATATGAGAATGAATGATTACAGGTGTACACTGTTTGCAAAATTATAATAGATACCTCAGTAACACTGCATTGACTTTTTGTAAAATGACCATTTATCAACCAACATAAACAACTTGTATTTTAGGATAGTAGCTGTCAATTTCTTTTTTAAAAATATACTTTTCATTATGCAGTAAAATGTATCATATCAAATATTGAAAGAACATAGACAAATTGATCTCCAAGATGCATTTGCAAAAGACCATTCACTTTGATGATAAAAAACCTTATAAAACATGATTTATAATTTGATATTTTGGTCAATTTTATTTTCTATTTCATCGTTATAGAATAAAATTAAGTAAATTATTACTGCATCTGATTAGATTTTCATTTCCTTTATGATGGCCCCTGGTAATATGTAAACACACAATAATGTGCCTATGTGACCAGCAAGGTATAAAAACCCCAACTGAGGCTCCATTTTGGGCCCTCTGCTTCTGAGGAGTTTTGTGCACATGCTGATGAACACAAATTCTTTTCTCTGTAAGAATTTGTGTCCTTATAGAGGGAGGATAGTTGGCGCTTCCACACGACCTCTCCAGAGTTGGGATTCTTTGCTACCGAGACAGCCTTTGGCTTTGGTGCATTTCCTTATTTTAGTGGAGTTGCCTGGTCCTAAAATAAACTAGATTTGTCAGCATTGTCATGTTGGCTCTTGCAAGTTGTTTTAGACCCTGAAATCTGTTTAACTATAACCATTACTGCAAAAACTTTTATTGTTTTTGGCCTGACAAATTGGAAAACAGTTTGAAGGATCCACAGTCTCTTGAAGTTGAGGAGAGATTCCAATTGTGTATGTAACCTTTGTCTATATTCCTGCTGATCCCTGAACCACATACGTATGGGGCAGACAGTGAAGAGTACACCTTAGGAAATAAAGAACTGAGATTTGACCTGCTGCCTGAGGACTTGGCAGATTGAATCCAGCCAAGTTAAATACCTATGAAGCAATAACAGCTACAAAAATCAGTGTTATTCAAAGGAAAATGACAGAATTCTTATATAGAGTCTCCACAGTATAATACCACAATGAACAGGACACAATACAACAGAACACTGTATTTTATTCTACAAACAGAGAATCAGAAAAATGTGACCTATTTTTCAGAAGAAAAGAATAAATGTAGACCTACCTCCAGATGACCCAGATGTTGGAATTAGCAAACAAGGACTTCTAAACAACTATTAAAGCAGTGCTCATGCAGTGGAGAAAAACGTACTTGCAATGAATGAAAGAATGAAAAATAAGAGAGGCAATTTCATGAGAAAAATAGAAACTCTATTAAAAATCTAACTGAATTAACAGAACTGAAAAATATAATATTTGAAATAATTTGAACAAGTTTTTATTACCCCTGAAACTGTTTATTCCTCTATAGAATCTACAGTCTACTTTACAATCTTGTTGCATATTGTAAACTCGTAATGGCTTACACAGGAAAGCACATTTTAGTTATATTTTACTTATAGATATAACCATAAGCACATAATAAATACTGGGAAATAATTAGAATCATATTAATAGGCTACCTTAAAGTATATCCATTTATTAGGTTGGAAATCCACATCTTATTTAAAACTATAATTTGGTGACATATGTATTTATATATTATTTATATATAAATATATATAGTATTTTTAATGAGGAACTAGGGAACTGACAAGGTGTAATATGAATAAATTTTTATCTACCTGTGTAATTCAAATAAATTACTTATTAGCAGTGATGACTGTCATAAATTAAGAATATGGTATGTAGAAACAAACAGCAGTTTTTCTGGTGAATCAGAGGGCCTTACAATGTGATCAATCTTTGTTTTTTAAATAATTTATAAAGTGAATATCATATAACTGACAATAAACACAACCAATCTGTGGAGCTCATTCTCATATCACTAAAATGGATCCTGTTCTCTGCAGTAGGTTGACTTCACTTGTATTTAAATCAATGGTTTCATTTAGAACAGAAGCCCACTTTGAGAATTGTGGAATTTCTCTACTACAGAGATCTATAAATCCTGATGGGCCATAAAGACATAATGAACAACAAGGCAGTGTTCCAGGTATCGTATATCATATAACCTAAATATGCGTAACTATCAGAGAATTTCTGTCATTTAAAAAACCCAGTTGTTCTAATGTTTCCATATTACAGTTTGATTACCATACTGTCTTAGACATTACCTTCCTAAAAGTCATCATAGTTTACTCCCAGCAGTTCTGGCTGTGCATTTGTGATATTTAACTTTGCTGCAGGTACAGTTCTTTCTGGTTTAGTCTATTTCTCATGTTACAACTAGAGGCAATGCAATTCTCATTTTTATAAGGCAAATATCTCAAATTTTGTAGTAAAAATTAGGCAAATGAAATATAGGCGGTATAATCCTACTTAAATGTTTCAGGTAAATTTGCTTTTGCCAAAAAATTATTTTTAAATGCGTATTTGTATTACCTCTGTTAATTTAGCACAACATGCTTAAAACCATTGTAAGCAACATGTTTTTATTTAAACTGAACAAAGCACTTTGAACAAGTGAACATGTGCGTTTAAAGTTCAGCGTTAGAAACTCTTTTAAATGTTCTCTGAAGGGTCAGTTTGTGGCAAAATATAACACATATTTAACACAGTGGTAGATCACCTCATGATGAACTGGGTCATTTGAAGCAATAAAACCTAGGGTATTGCTTTTTTTCTTTCCTTCACCAAAGAGCAGGACGAAGGTAGAATTGGGGAATTCAAAATGATGTAGTTTACTAAGACCTGTGGTGAAAATGACTGTGTTTTCATTGAGGAATTTTTTGTTTGTTTGTTTGTTTTGGTTGTTATTACTATCCCTTTCTTTTTCCCCACTTGCTTTCAAAGGATTTCTGTTTTCAACCAACTGCCAGGCAGGAGTTTCTACTTCAGTTAGTCCAGCTCACCACTTTTATTTATATGTTTTTTATCTTTTTAGGTACTCAGATCCCCCAAGGTTCATGCAGTCCTATGCCCATATCCCTTTAATTGTGCAGTTTTGTTGGTTTTTTTTTTGTCTTGCAAAAGAGTGAATAGTCCTTCTCAGGCTCTATGTAAATTCATTGTCATAAAAGTCAGTAAGATGGTTTTTAGGCTCTTTGCTTGTAAACCATAGGGCACAAATGCCCAGTTTTCAGGGAACTCAGAACTTTGTCTTTAAAAATTGATTTTTTTCCTCTTTTGCTAAAAGTGTAGGTCGGTTATAATCTGTTGATAGTGTTCATCCTATGTAGAAGACATACTCCTTCATATGTTAGCTGCCCATTGTTTTCAGCTGCCATGCTGGCCTGAAGATGAAATTATGTTGTATGCAGTGATGCACTATAAGGGAGAAAGAAAAAAGGAAAAAATCAAATAGAAGAGTTGCCTACTCTCTTGACATTTTATCCAAAATAATTAAATCAAACAAAAGGAATGAAAACCTGAACTTATAATAGTACAGATATATGATGAATAACGTTTTGCAAAGCTAGCTAAAGCCTTCTTTCAAGTCTCTTCTTTATTTCCTTCAGATATTATCTGACTTATGTTTTACAGCAGCTGTTTTATTATACATGATAGCAAAGTGAGAGTATTAATAGAGCAAAGTGGAGAGTACATATAATGAGTCTATGCTTCATCTAAGAAACTAGTGTTTTATCATGCATGAGAAAAGAAGCTCAGACATAACATCTCAGAATTGATACATTCAGGACTGATACAGCTTTTTCTATTTCTAAGAACCAAATCCTGTGGCAACACAATTGCTGAGTACTTGCATAAAATAATACAACCATTTTTCATTTATTAATGTGACCTGAACATGTGTTAATCTTATAATCTTAGCCTAATATATATTTTATATGTATATATATATATATATATATATCTGTATATATATACAATGCATATATGCTGTTTCCTAATATCAAATGACAAAATATATTTCATGCACAAAAGAAGTTCCTTTATTCATAACTATTCAGTTTTATCGTTATTTGTTTTGTTAAAACATAAGGAATATTTCTATTCTCATTTGGAGAATATATTTTAGAACTAGTCAAGTTGTGAACATCAGCAAGATGGCGGAATAGGAAGCTCCAGATGCTCTCTCTCCCCACAGACCACCACTTCAGCAGCTACACAAACATCAATTCCCTTTGTGTGAAATCCAGAAACTGGTTGAGAGATTCCTGTATGCTGGGCAAGTGAAAAAACACCCACATCGACTGGTAGGAAAAGCTGAGACTCAATCTTGTCATAAACTCCATCCCTGACACAGTACCATACGATCAGGAGGGAACCCCCAAATTGCAGTTCCTCCCTGAGGAGCAAAGGGTTTGGACCTCACACTACCGCCCCTATTTTTCCAGCTGCTATTCAAGGGTCTGTCTTATAACTCTTGTACACTGTTGATGGAAATGTACATTCATACAGCCTTTATAGAAAACGGTATGGCGGTTCCTCAAAAAACTAAAAAAGGAACTGCTACATGATCCAACAATCCCACTTCTGACTATATATACAAAGGAAATGAAAGCACTATCTTGAAGAGATATCTGCATTCCCATGTTTATTGCAGCATTATTCACAGTAGCCAAGATATAAAAACAACCTAAACGCCTGTCATTGGATGAACGAATAAAGAAAATGTGGCAGATAGATAGATAGATAGATAAAAAGAAAGAATGGAATATTATTTGGCCTTAAAAAAGAAGGAAATCCTGCCATTTGCAACAACACGGATGAACCTGGAGAACATTATGCTAAGTGAGATAAGCCAGACACAGAACGACAAATACTTCATGATCTCACTGATACGTGGAATCTAAAATGGTCTAAGTCATTAAAGGATAATGAGACTAGAATGGTGCTTGCCAGAAACTGAAGGAAGGGCAAAATAGGGAGATGCTTATCAAAGGATGCGAAGTATCAGTTATGCAAGATGAATAAGTTCTGGAGCACTAATGTATTGTACACTTGAAATTTGCTAAGAGTGTAGATCTTAAGTATCTTGAAAGAAAGAAAGAGAGAAAGGGAGGAAGGAAGAAAGGGAGGGAAAGAAAATAACTATGTGAGGTGATGGATATATTAATTAGCTTGATTGTGGTAATTATTTTACAATGTATACTTACATCAAAATATCAAGTTGTAAACCTTAAATATATACAATTTTTATTTATCAAGTATATCTCAGTAAAGAGGAAAAAAAAGCAGTCAGTGTGTAAAGGTAATCAATATGCTCAATCTTTGTGAAAGAAATATTTATGATATTGGAATAAAAGTGTTTCCAATGGAAAACTGCATTCTTTATAACATACACTTCCGGTTTATCTGATCCTATAGGGATTCTGTGCCTTTCTTTGCTTTTAAGCTACTTTGCAACTTTGTAAATTGTAGATAAATGATAGCAATGCAAAATAATTCACGTTTATAGGTATGCAAAGAAATTTGTCATGTGGAGGTTCAATTTGGTTCCTTCCCAACTGAATTACAAGTCAGTTTCACACCTGTTTGCAAGCCCATTTCAATATTCCGGATCTATAAATATATTCCTTATATTCTTCTTTGGACCAGTTAACTTCTTACTCGTTCCTTCATTGATTAATGAGTTAATAAAATCTTTGCTATATGTTCATTTTATAAATAGATGTTACAATTCTCATTTGAAATTTCCTTTAAACTTAAGTTCCTAAATTATGTTTCCAAAATTATAAAGGAATTAGATATTTATACATTTGAAGGTATTAAAAAATGTATTGTAAAAAAAAAAAAATGTATTGTAAATCTCAGCAGTAAAGTGCTAATTACCAAAAGTATATCGAATAAGACTGGAAGCCAGAATTGGGAAGAGAGGAAGGGTGCTTAGGGATTTTCTTCTTCGGTTTGTTCAGATCTGTCTAGATGTTCACTATCAGGGAAGGGGAAATTAATACTTGTTCTCAAGTACAGGTCTGAAAGGTTTAGAGATCAAGAAAACAGTCATTTTGTTGTTGACCATAGCAATACCGATTTGTATGTAGAAGGCTGGAGACAAGACAACAAATCAAGAACTGCCACTAAAGAAACGAACTAGTGCTAAAGAGAAACTTGAAATTGAAAGAATGTTGAATAAAGAGAGCGAGGATAGAGAAAATTAGAAAATGTACTACAAAGTTCAAATACCAATGGAGTGTAAAACATTTGATGAAGTGTTATTAAATTCATCACGACATCTGGACTTTAAGAAGCATTACCATCTTTGTACCTTAAACTTGTTTCATTTCAGTCTTCAAATATAAACCAAGCATAAGCAGTTTTACCGATATGAAAACATCAAACCATCCAAAGAAACATAAGTTCCATTTTGTTTAAAAGAAAAGAAAGGAAGTTTATCTTTTACTCAATAACTTCCCTTTCACTTTCAGGAAATAAGTGAGCATTGGACAATGGTCTAATCTTTATTTTCTATATCTGTGGTCTTCATTTTGGAGAGCAGCTATCCTTCCCAGAAGACATTCTCAAGGGTGACCAAAGATACAGTTTAAAAGAAAGATATTTTTAATTCCTCAACTTCCACTCATTAAAAAGTGATCTACTTGAGATTTCACTTGCTCGTTCCTGTAGGTTTTCCAAGTTCAATCCTCTTTTGCAAAATCCTTTCACTTGCATATCCCTTTACTCAAACTAAATTTTAGTATGTTGTATGTGTCCAGGACTAAGCACCTCAGGCCTCAAGAAAAGGTGCACTTTAAATTGCCCAAATCATCATATGTACCTCTCATTCTTGGCGCATATATATTTTTTTTTTTGGTTAAGAATGAAGTGTGGCCTTAGACCAAATATTGTGAACTGTGTCAGGCTGTTCTCATTTAGATATAAACTATTATAAGCTATGCTTAATGTGAAAGATGGAAATACAAAGAATGGCCTAGGGACTCTTCTAAAGAAAATTTTATTTTTCTTTTCTCATATTGACACTTTTTTTTAGCTATCACATAGTACTTTAAAAAACTTTATTTTGTTTTAAAAATCCTACTTTCCTTAGACAGTTTTTAGTTTTGACTGACTTTTAAAAATAGGATGCTGATATTAGGATAAGTTGCTTTGTATTGAGAAAAAAATATATACATTTGGATATCTGGTTTCTGGTTTACAGTTGAATCTCAAAATTGCATATTTCTATTTGGTCTATGTATTAAATGACATTTTAGATGCCTTATTTTGTTCTCTACTCTGGATGAAACTTTTATTTCTAAGAGATGATGTTTCAACAGGAATACGTCCAGTATTTTAGGCTTAAAACCTAGTTATAGTTCTTCCCATCCCACCATTAAAATTCACGAAATAATACAGCAAAAGATAATAATAAGCTTCTATGTGGTGCTAGCATATGGGGAATTATTTTAACATCTATAAGACAAAAGAAAGTGAAAACAATTATTGTTCAATATAAATATTGATGCTTAAATCAAATATGCTAATCAAAGAGGTCTACAACATATTTCACTTCCCATCATATTCTGCAAAATTCAGAATTGTAAGGAACATAAAGATAAGAAAACTTCTACTTTAGAGGCACTGGTTTCACTGGTCCAGGTACCTCTACTGTCTGCACTTCATCCTTTACCAGCACCTGTCTACATCTATTTGTGGTCTGCAATGACCACAGAATATGAGTAAGGAATTAGAAAATGGAAATAGTGGTTTGGTGGGAGACTTTGGAAGTTGTACACTTACCATTAAGACCAGGGTTAGAATAGGAGTAGTCCTGGTAATTAATATTGTGTTGGCCAAAAAGTTCACTCAGGTTTTTCTGTAACATCTTACAGAAAAACCTGAATGAACTTTTTGGCCAGCCCAATATTTCATGATGGGGACCTCAGTTACTGATATATTACATTATGCTAACTGAACAACAACAACAAAAACACAGTTAATGAAAGTATGGGATAGTTTTTAAACTTGGAGAGCTAAATTAGAGGAATATTTGTAGGCAAATTGAACAAGAGTAATTATTTAAACCTATGCTCCTAAAATTTGAATGAGAATCTTGTATCACCCAAAGGATAGTGAGTAGGGACAGACATCTTTAAAAAAAAAATAGCCAGTCCGAAAAACTGTTGCCTTGAATGAGAATGGTTAAAGAGTTAGGAAATCCAACACAATGATATTAGAAATATCAAAAGAAATTCAAACATTATGGAAATGGATTATGGATGATTCATATGGCTAGGAGGAAAAGTGTATCATTGACCCTCATTTTGAAGAGAAAATCAGCCTTCATATTTACCACATTTTAAATTTACATATTTAAAAATGTAAAGTCTAAACCAAAAAATATTCTTAATGCTTTATTTTCTTGAAGAACTATGGCAGGCTCAATTATAATCCCAGATATTTAACACTTGAACACCTTTAAAATATATATTACTAATACTAAATTGAAATAGCATTTTTAATATTTGCTCATTTATGACTAAAAGACTCACATTTCCCTTTGTTGCTGAGTATGGGAAGACTTCATATTCCCTACAGGAGCATTATGAGGTCCCTCTTTGCCTACCAACACCAAAGCAATTCTTAGAATAGATGTTAAGTTATACCTGTTTATAAAAGAAATTTTACAATTTTTATGGGTTAATCTGGAATTCAATAAGATAAAGAAGGATATGGAAGAGGTATCTTGTGTGCCTACAACATAGAAGCAGTACTACAGAAACAAAAATCATAGATATGAAAAACGTGTTCTCCCTAATATAAACAAAAAGACAGTGAAATGAGGAACGTGGGGAAAAAAAGATAGTAGATACAAGGGACAGAGGGAGCCAAAGCTAAAATTCAAAATTTTGCTTCTGGAAATGGCAGATTAGCTTATGTCAAACCAACCTTCCTGCAGATAGTAATGATTAAATCTGTACAAAACATTTTTCAAGTCAACCATTTGAAAACACTAGAGGAAAAACAATACCTGTCCAAAACCAGAGAAGAGCTGACCCTTGAAAGAAGAGAACTATGCTGGGTGAAATTTATGTTTCTATGACTTTTCATCAGAGTCACTGTCAGTCTATTGGGTGTAGAGTGACTACAACTCAAAAGGAACCACAACCGTACTGACTTGAAGAATCAGAGGATGAAGTAGTGCAGCGCTGTAGTGTCTGGAATGTCTGTGTTGGGGGAGGGGTTATACTAAAGGGAAGAAGCCACCAAAGAGGGAGCCCACAAAATCTCCGTTTTACCTTTGCCCGGGATGTGAGTGGTCAAGATGCCAAGAAAACTGCAAATCAAGAGTGAGGGCCTAAAAGAACTACAAGAGAAACAAGTTTGGAGTTTGAATCCAGCCAAATTAACCATCTATTTGAAGAGAAATCAATACCCTTCAGAGGAAGATAAATAAATCTAAACTGTCTACAATACCTCAAATACAATGTCAACCATATAAGAACAGTATGGTAAAATTGCAGAAAAACAGAGAGAATGAAAAACTTGGAAGCAGATAGAAAAAAAATCAAAAACATATTAAATATGAGAGGAAGCATACACATGATCGTTGACTTCTCATCAGAAGCAATAAAGGAAAAACAAGGAATTACATCTTTAAAGTGCCTTAAATTTTTTTTTTTTAATTCTATCAACCAAGAATTTGATATCTTAAAAAACTGTCAAGACCCAAAGGCCAAATGATGACAATTTCAGATAAATAAAAATTGAAAGAATTAGTGGCAGGGGATCCTGTACTTCAAGAAATGCTAAAAATGATCGTTAGGCTGAGGGAAATGTCAACATATGGAAACTGTAATCTACAAGAAGAAAGGCAGAGTACTAGAAATGGTAAATATGTAGATAAACATATGACTATATACTTTTTCCATCTTTTAATTTTTAAAGACATAGATAACTTTTTAAAGCAAAATGATGTGGGATTTATAAATAAGTGCAATATATGACTAAAGTAGAACTTAAGTCAGGAGTAATTAAAACTATAAGGTTGCAAGCTTCTTGCATTGTACATGAAGTAGTACATTAATAATTCTAAGTTAACTGATAAATTTTGGTTGCATACTGTAATCCCCAGAGAAACCATTAAAAATGTTTCAAAGAGGTATAGAAAAAACTTATTATGAATTAAAATTAAATATTAATAAGAAATTGATAAAGCTAAAAGGAAAGGAAGGAGTGAAAAATGGGCAAAAATTAGGTGTGGTAAATTGAAAATAAATAGCAGGAAATTTAGAGTTTCTGTATTAATGAGAGACAAAACTGACTTTAAGACAAAGAATATTACCAAAGAATGGTAAGTTCATTGAGGGTATAACAATCAATAAAGAATGGAAAGTCTTTTCAAGAAGTGGTGCTAGAACAACAGTATATTGATATGGAAAAGAAAAACACAATTATTTTCTACCTCAAAGTGTATAAAAAACTAATCATAGATTTATGTATAAAAGTTAAAAGCAGTGAAACTTTTAGAAAAGAAAGGGGAACATATTCTCACAACTTGGGAGTGGCCAAACTATACCTTGATACTGAAAGCAATAACAAAAACAAACCATAATAAGTTAGACAAAAAATCTGCTTATCAGAAGACATGGTTAAGAAAATAAGTAAGCCCAGACTATATGACGAAGGATTGTGTCTAGAGCACATGAGGAAGGAATCCCACAATTTGATATTTTTAAGGTAAAAACTAATAAAAATTGGGCACAATTCTTGAATAAGCATGCCACAAGGAAAGGTATATGAATGGGAAACCTACTACAGAACCCTTTCCTGCCTGCGTTTCATTCAAAGCCAGAAGGCTTTTTGAAACACCAGATATATGGGCCAGAGCAGTATCCCTTGTGCTGGAATATGCTGCTTTCAGGAACTGAAGAGGACTATCAGGCACTGTGCTTCCTACCTCTTGGTGGAGACAGTGCTGTTACGATTGTAATGTGTTGGCATTTACTTATTTTAGATCTAGAGAACACTTATTTTATTCGATACCCCTGATTTATATTTTATGTCCTAGGTAGAAACTATCTGTCATTCATGGTAAACTTGACTCAAAATTTAGAATTTTTGCTATAATACAAAACCCAAAATATTTTTAAAAAAAGATGGCATTCCTTTTGCCCATTTCTGACTTATTATCATTAGTTCTTTTGTACATCTCAGGAATAGGCAAGTTGCTGTATCTCAGGATATTATGAAACATTGACCTCTGAGTCAGTTGTTGTTGGTTGTTATTTTTTTTTTTTTTTTTTTTTGCTTCAGGCTCTGTCACCATCAGTTCATCTCTCATGCTCTTCTATGCGTGTGTTTCTAGATGTTGCTCTCCTCTCTTCATTCCTTTTCCATCCCTTCCTTGCTTCATTTCTTCTTCATTTTTCATTTTCTTATTTTACTGTGATTTCTTTTCCCCTGCTTTTCTTCATCACTTTTCTGTTTGTCAGATTTTTTTTTTATGTCTGTTTCTTGGGCTAGTGTTTAGTAGCCCATGTTTGGGGGTTTGTATGTCCTTATGAGATAATTCAGAAACTCATAAAATAAGGTGCAAAAAGGTGGTGTTCACTCAGTTGGTGAGAACAATACAGAAAGGTAAAGTCAAAAAGAAAAAGCAAGAAAAAGGAGAGAAAGAAGGACGTAGAGAAATAAAGTGGAAGCAGAAGGACATAGAGAAATAAAGGGGAAGCAATCAACAAAAAATATTAAGGACGAAAAATTCACACTTAATTTCTATGAATATGTATTGAGTGCCTCCTAAGAAACAGAAATTACTGTATGGAATGAGGAGAAAATAATGGTGACCAAAAAAGAAAGTTTGCCCTAGCATAACTCAGTATAATCCAAAATATTAGTATATTTATTTAGTCATATCCCATGTCCCCTTAGCATATGGTTTTATGAGTATTATTTCTTATCTAATTACCTGATTAACCATAGTTTATATCTAGACCTATTATTTATATTCAAACCTCCTAAAGGTTTACCCTGTTTGACAGAGCCACAAAAACCTGCCAGGGGAAAAATGATTCTTTCAGCTGACATAGCAGTATCTACAGAAAATTTTACCCCGGGACAAAATAAAGTTAAAGGGCAGTGGAGAATGAGCTTACTATACACAATATACCAAGAGGAATAACTATTTTGAACCTGAAAATAGTGGAAATGACAGGTGGTCAGTTTGTTTAAAATAGAGAAAGAAATATCTATATCTGATAAGATAAAAAGCTAGTTGCTATTATGATTTTGAAAATTTTTGAAAAATTTTTTTTGTATATGAAATTTTAAATAAATATATTGAGAGTAAATTTTAGTTTGAAATATATGTTTTTGTATATCACTACAAATATTTTATATACATAACATTATTTTCATTATAATTTAATTATAGAACCAAAATACCTTGGTATTTGAAGGAGGTAAATTGAATAGAAATGCTTTGTCCACAATTTTGTAAAAATTCCACTTACTAATTTCTGAATTGAATTATATTAAATGCTGTTTTTAAAAATTTAGACATTTAATTAAACCTATGAATTATTTCATTGAAAGGGATTAAAATCTCTTTAATGTTCCATTCCCATAAGCTGAATTCTCTGCCTGTGTTTTCTTTTCTTCTCAGAAAATGGTAATATGAGATTTCTAGTCCTCAAGCTAAAACATTTAGAATCTTCTATCACTCCTTTCATTGATCCACCTCTCATTTCAACAAGTTATTCAGATTCAACCTCCTATCTTTCAAATACATCTCGGTTGAAAATCTAATGATGATTTTTCTTGGCCTATATAATTACATAATAATTTCCATATCCTTAGTAGTACTCTGTTTTTTCCTGTCTTCTCCTATTTTCTGGTCACATCTACTCTAACCCCACAGTGAACATGTAACCACTCTATGCTGTATCCGCTAAAAATATTTGTCATTTAATAAGTGGGCACTTCCAAATTTGGTGCAAGTGTTCATACTTGTGCCTTTCTCTGTAATATTCATTCTCTATGGTTGTGATTGTCAAAATCTTGTGTTTGTTTTTTTTTTTTTTTTAATCAATTTTAAGTCTCTTTTAAAAAGCTCTCCAGGATGAAAACCAGTTCCTGGGCAAAACTCCACAGCCGTGATTGGATATTTGCTGTGTAATAATAAAGCAATGTATAAGACACATTAAGGCTGGGAAAGAAAGGAGGTTAAGAAGGACATGACTTTGAGAAAGTAGAGAGATCAAGAGAAAATATGCAGAAGAAATGTTGGCTTCTTGATGCTTACAGTTCCCGGAAAGCAATGAGTTTTGTCTATCTCTGAAAATATTAAATTGAATTCTGAAATTCAAGATCCATATCATTTTTTATATTGAAAATTTTATTGAGATCATTGAAGATTCACATGCAGTCATAATAAATAATACAGAGAGATCCAGTGTAACATTCACCCTGTTTCACTCAGTAACAACTTATAAAACTCTAGTACAGTTTCATGACAGGATACTGACATTGATACAAAGTGCTGATTTTATTCACAATTTCCCAGTGTAACTTTTACTCATTTGTGCATGTGTGTGTGTATTTAGTTATATGCAATTCTATCACATGGGTAGGATTCTGTATCCACTACTACAGTCAAGATACAGAACAGGTCCATCGCCACAAAGATCATTCAGGTTGCTCTTAATAAAGTACGAAACCATTTGGAATTGTTTTCACTCAGTATTATTCCCTACCTATGCATCTAAGCTGAGTGTATCATAATTTGCTTCCTTTTATTGCTGAGTAGTATTCTATAGTATGTATTTACTATAATTTAACCATTCACCTCTGAAGAACATCTGGACTGTTTTATTGTTATTACAAATAAAGCTTCTGTGAACAGTGATGTATGTTTTTGTGTAATAAGCATGTTTTCATTTCTCTCATACCCAAGAGTGAAATAGCTGGGTCATATGATATTTGCATTTTAGTTATATAAGAAACTGCAAAATTGTTTTCTGTAGTGGCTGTAACATTTTACATCCCACCAGCTATGCACAAATGATCCAGTTTCTCTGCATCCTCAGCAGCATTTGGTACTGCCACTATTTTTTTTTTTAAATCATAGCCATTCTGATAGATATATAGTGATATCTAATTGTGTTTTTATTTGCATTTACCTAACGGCTAATGATGAACTTCTGTTCATGTGCTTATTTGCCATCTGTATTTCCTCTTCAGTGAAATGTCTGTTCGTATCTTTTGCCCAATTTGTAATTGGATTGTTTTGTTTTTTGAGTTTTATATTCTAGATACCTCTTCCTTTTGTCAGATATGTGCTTTACAAATATTTTCTCCCAGTCCATGGCTTGTCATTTTGTCCATGTAGGATCTATTATAGAGAAAACATTTTTTAATTTGGAAGAAGTCCAAATTTATCCATTTTTCCTTCTGTCTATCATGCTTTAAGATCAAAAACTGTCCAGCCCTAGATCCCAAATATTTTTCCTCATGTTTATTCTAATTCTTTTGTGGTTTCATATTTTACATTTAAAGCTTTATTCTATTTTGAATTAATTTTTCTGTAAAGCTATAACATATTTAGGTTGACATTCAATTTTTTGCTTATAGATGTCCAATTGCTGCCACACAATTTGTTAAAATGATGTTGAATTGAATTGCTCCATTGAATTGCTTTTACACCATTGCCAATAATCTGTTGAGAATATTTGTGTGGGTCTAAATTCTGTTTGCTATTTAATTCCGTTAATCTGTCTATTCCTCTTACAATACCACACTGTCTTAACTACTATGACCATATAGTAAAACATAGTATCAAGTAGAGTGAATCCTCTCACTTTATGCTTCTTTGTCAAAATGGTTTTAGCTCATCTAAGGTCTATGCCTTTCCATATAATTTTTAGAATAGGCTAGTCTATATAAAAAAAATACTGCTGAGACTTGACAGTAATTGCATTAAACCCATAGATCAATTTGGGAAGAATTAATACCTTTGCTATGATGAGTGTTCTGATGCATGAGCACAGTATATCTTTCAATTAGTTTAAGTCTTCTTTGATTTAACTGGTATTTTGTTATTTTTAGTACATACATGCTTTAGTGTTCTGTTAATTGTATACCTAAGCATTTCCTTTTCTTGGAGTGATTGCTACTGTTATTTTAAATTTCAGTTTCTGTAGGTTCATTATTAGTATAGAGAAATGAGAGTGATTTTGTGTGTTGATCTTAACATCCTGAGATTTATTACATTTTTAGTTTTAGGAAGGTTTTTTCTTTTTTGGTATAGTCCTTGCAGTTTTCCCCTAGATACTCATGCCACCTTCAAATAGGAAAATTTTGTTTCTTTATTTCTAATTTGTATGTCTTTTTATTCCCCCTTATTGCAGTAGCTAAGATTTCCAGTACTATGTTAAATGAGTGGTCAAAGTGAACATCATTGCCTTGTTCCCTGTCTGAAAGGGAAAATATTGTTTGAGTTTCTCCATTAAGTAAGGTATTCGCCGTAGGTTTTTTTGTAGTTGTTCTTTATCAAGTAGAATTTCCCTCTACCCTTAAATTGCAGAGGTTTTTTTTGTTTTGTTTTGTTTTGTTTCCCTTAATGGGTTTTGGATATTGCCAAATGCTTTTTCTTCATCAATTGAAACGATCACGTGATTTTTTTCTTTAGCCTGTTGATATCGTAGGTGTATTGTTTGATTTTTTGAATGGTGAGTCAGACATACTTACCTAGAAAAAAAGTCTCATTTGGTCATGGTGTGTAATTCAGTTTTACATTTTGGATTGGATTTGCTTTTATTTTCTTGAGGGTTTTTGCTTCTACGTTCATGAGAGATATTGAGCTGTAGTTTTCTTTTTTTGTACTGTCTTTTTCTGATTTTGGTCTCATGAAGGAAGTTGAGATAGGTACTCTCTGCTTTCTGGAAGGGCCTGTGGAAAATTTTGTTAATCCTTCTTTAAATATTTGGTAGAGTTCTGCAGTGAAATGATGTGGGCCCAGAGATTTCTTTCTCAGGAGTTTTAAATTACAAATTCAAATTCTTTAATGATTATAAGATTATTCAGATTATCTGTTTAAGTTTGCTTGTTTTTAGTAGTTTTGGGTTTTTGAAGAATTACTCCATTTCAAATAAATTGCCAACTTTATCAGTGTAACGTTGTTCATAGTATTCCCTTATTATCCTCTTAGTGACGGCAAGATCTGTAGTGATATATCCCCTGTCTCATTTCCATTATTGTTGATTTACTTCTTCCCTTTTTAAACTTTTGTTTGTCTTGCTGAATGTTTATCAATTGTGTTGATTGTATTAAAGAACTAAATGTTTTTAGTTTTAGTTGGTATAGTAGTCTTACTGATTTTCTGTTATTCTCTTTTGAATTTCTTTCATTTCTGATCTTGTCTTTATTATCCTTCCTCCTGTTTGCCTTGGGTTTATTCTTTTTCTTTTTATAGTTACTTGAGATAGAAACCTAGATTATTTATTTGAGATCTTTTCTCACTTCTAATATAAGCATTTGAGGTTACAAATTTCCCTCTCAACATTCTTCTAGCTGCATCCCACATATTTTAATATGATTTATTTTCAGTTCATTTGGCACTCTATTTTTAAAAAATTCCCTCTCAGACTTTTGTTTTGACCCATGGATTACTCAGAGGTTTGTTATCGAAGTTTCATGTGTTGGCTTTCTGTTACTGATTTCTAGCTTGACTCCATTATCATCAGATGTTGCTTTCTGCTTTCTTTTGGTGGATGGTCTATGGGAACCTAAGAATGTGTGCATTTTGTTGTTGTCAGGTGGATTATTTTATATATCTGAATTTGATCCTACTGATTGATTCTGTTGTTCACAAATTCTATAATCTTGCTGATTCTCGGCTTAGTAGTTTTATCAGTTTCTGAGAGAGGTGTGTTGAAGTTTCCACATTCATTGTGGATTTGTTTTTTTCTCCTTTCACTTCTATCAGTTTTTGCTTCATGTATTTTGTGATTCTTTTGTATGATACATACACATATAGAGGATCATTTTGTCTTTCTTGTGGATTGATTCTTTTATCATTATGCACTGTTCTCTTTCTCTCTAGTAAATTTCTTTGATCTTCAATCTAATTTATCAAATATTAATATACCTATTCTCCCATTGTTTCTAATTAATGTTTACATGTTATATATTTTCCTATCCTTTTACTTTCAACCTACTTATGGCATGAATTTGAAATAAATTTGTTATAAACAGTGTATAATTGAGTAACTTTTTAAAAATCCACTGCAAATCTCTCATTTTTGATTGGTATATTTAGACTATTTACATTAAGTTAATTTTGAATATGTTAAAGCTTAAATCTGCCATTTTATTATTCATTTTCTGTTTGTTCTGTTCTTGTTCTTCTGTTCCTCTTTTCTTGTCTTCTTGTAGGCTACTTGCACCTTATCTTGATTTATTTACAGTGCTTTTGAGCATATCTTTTTGTATAGTTGGTGTAGTGGTTGCTGAGTATTTCAATAGTCATAAATGACTTATTACCATCTACTGGTATCAATATTTAACACTTTGAGTGAAGTTTGGAAATCTTTCTCCATTTTGGCCCTTGTTCCTCCCCCATTTAATATCATTGTCTTGAGTATCAGATGGTGTTGTTTTTTTTTTCCTCAGTGATCAAATAGTTTTTATAAAGCGCAAGATGATAAGGTTAGGTGCTTGTATGTACCCATATATCTATTCTTTCAATTGCTCTTTCTTCCTTCTGGATGCTCCAAGATTCCTCCTTTTATCACTTCTTTTCTGCTTCAGGAGCTTACTTTAGGCAATCTTAAAGGGTCATCTAGCAAAATTTATTTTAGTTTTTCTTTACCTGAGAATACCTTTACTTCCCATTTATTCCTGAAAAATAATTTCAATGAAAATGGAATTTTTAGTTGACACTTCCTTTTTCTTCATCACCTGAAAAAAGGTTATGCTATTTCCTCTGGCCTGCATAGTTTCAGAGGAGAACTATAAATTAGTGTTTCTCTGTTAGGGAAGTTTTCTGATATTAATTTCTTCTAAAATTCTTTCAGCTCCACTCTCTTTCTACCATCTGAAACTCTGACTATATGCATGCTGGATTTTTGGTATTGTCCCACAGATCTCTGAGAATCTGCACAATTTTTTTTTCAGTATTTTTTTCTCTGTTGTTTAGATTAGGTCAATTCTGTGTTCTGTCCTTAAGTTCACTGATTCTATCACCTCCACTATTGTCTCTCTCCTCTGTCATCTCCACTCTACTCTTGAGTCCATTAAGGTATTTTTATTTGTTACTGTGTCTTTTAGTCCTGTAATTTTCATTTGGCTCTTTTTTAAAACTTCTGTCTCTTTACTGAGGTTTTTTTTCCCATTTATTCAAGAGAGTTTATAATTAATTGTTGGAACATTTTTAGGACATTTGACTGTCTTATCTCATTCAAGTTATGATTTTCCTGGTTCTTGGTGTGCCAGGTGGCTTTTTATTGTATCCTGGCTATTTTGTCTATATGTTAAGGAGTGTCTGAGTCCTAGTTAAGCCTTTTATTTTAGTAGGTCATCATCCTGTTTATGGTTAGCATGTAGGTTCTAAACTACATCTGTAGGCTGCAATTTTAAATACAGCTTGTTTCCAGGCCTTCATGGTTTTATTTTGGTCTGCTTGGTTTATCTGGTCTCTCTGGGGTTTCCAAGGCCCTGCTGTTGCTGCTTCCCATGGCCACTTCAACAAGTACATTGGCCACACACTTCTGTGGTGAGATCTTCCTTGTTGGGCTACAGGCTTATAATGGTAGATGCCCTCTTTTAGCCTCCTCCACAGCCTGGCCATACTGGCTGGTGGTACCTGGGAGGGAGCATCAGTGGCGACCAAAGGAGAAGCAAAGGGGGTTCTCAAGCAAACAGGGATAAAGAGTATCCAGGGCCAGGCTACTTGTTATAGTGTGGTCCCTATTGCCAGTCCCACCTAGCTGCCCTGATATCTCTCAGTGGGAGAGGGAGGTTTCAAACCCTGTGGGGATAAAGAGCACTTTTCCTGGAGACTTATTTTTAGCAGAACTACTGCTAACAAAAGTGATGCTAGCATTTCCAGTGGTGCTAGGCTCATCTGCAGTTGTCAGAGGGACTCCCATTCAATCCAGGGGAGAAATGAGCATACCTATGCTTCCTTCTGTTGCCAGGTGTGGATTTTGGATTCTGGAAACACTGAACTTTGATTACCTTCTACTGTTGGAGAGGAGACATAGGACACCCTTCTGCTTTGTTGTTTCTTTACTCCTGGGGTCCTAGACCAATCCATCTTCCTCTTACCACCTTTCAGAACTTTCCCTTGGTTGCCTTTTGCATTATTTCTAACGTTGTATTTAGCCAGGAGGAGCAGAGAGAAATGACACGATCTTGTCCAGATCCCCTTGTCATTTTAATTCCAGCAAAATGTCTGCACTTCTCTAAATTTAATATAAGTCAGATGGATCACAATAAATTTCTAGGAATTCTACACCAAAATAATGATGTTACTTTTACAGACTCAGTAGTATACATGGCCTGTATATTTCAACATGAAAAAAAGAAATACCAGCTCTAGACTTTTGTTATTTTATACTCACCCCAATTAGCGTTACTAGCTGGACCGTTAGACCGATGAGTGGAGTATGACTTCTGTGGATGTCCACATGGCATTTCGTTCTGAAGTTCAGGAAATCAAGAAGAGGCAGAATAGCACTTGAAGATTATTTGTAAACAAAGAGCTCTAACAAGGGGGAGGTGTGATTATGACAATGTAGATGAAAGAAATGGATAAGATTGAATCAAGTTTTAAATGTCATAAAAATGAAATGACCATTTTGATTCAATGTTCTAAAAAAAATATTGATTTGACTAATTTATATTTTGTATTTTGTGGTGGATAAAAACCACTGTGTGTCTATTGTTTGAGGAAGACAAGTCCTTCAGTAATAACACAGAGAATACTGAGGGTATAATCAGGATTTGAAAAATTAGCATTTTCCAGATAGATGAAGATATGGGAAGTATAGTTCAGAAAATTAAGATCTCTTTATTGCCAGATATAACTTTTGAGAATTGAAATCATTCACAGAGCTCACTGTCTATATTATACAGAGTAATTTTTTATCAATAACTTTAGTATTGCCCCAGGAAGATAAACGTTGTGAATAAAGATATTGTACATTCCAAGAACTTCCTGAAACACCCATGTTCTCTGAAATAGAAAACATCAAATGACAATACCCGAAGACTCTTTGCAACGCTCACTGTGCCCACCTTAAACTACACTTAAATATCTTAATAAATATCCCATCCCTCTTTCACCAATAGACAGATCGACCAAAATTAAAATAAATAAGGAAACACAGCTTTAAATGACACATTATACAAGATGCATTTAATTGATGTTTATAGGGCATTCCATCCAAAAACAACAGAATACACTTTCTTCTCAGTGCTCATGGAACATTCTCCAGGATAGATCATATCTTGGGTCACAAATCCAGCCTTGGTAAATTTAAGAAAATTGAAATCATGACAAGTATCTTTTCTGACCACAACACTATGAGACTAGACATAGATTACAGGAAAAAACTGTAAAAAATACAAACACATGGAGGCTAAACAATATGCTACTATATAAACAAGAGATCACTGAAGAAATCAAAGAGGAAATCAAAAAATACCTAGAAAAAATGACAATGAAAACATGATAACCCAAAACCTATGGGATGCAGCAAAAGCAGTTCTAAGAGGGAAGCTTTTAGATTTCCTTTATGATTTTGATCCCTGTATTTACATTTGTATGTGAATCATAAGTGATTACGTAAGAGCCAATATTTTCGCTTTTAATGTTTGGGTTACCATTTCTATTTGGTCTTAGGTTAATAAAGCCAAATTTCCAAATGACAGAAATTTTCCTACATCCCCTGTTATACTCAAATTATTTTATCAGTTCTGAAGGTTAAAATTATATGCACAATGGAGAGCCATTTTATAAAAAGGACTTTGATTTCTGAAATTAATAAACAGAGGCTTTAATAATGGAGGCTTTTATTTTACATCACAGCAATGATAGGCAGTGAAATACACTGCTTTGTGTCTAGTGCCATCAAGAAAAGGACTGAGGCCAATTAATATGTAAATTTGCACAGAGTGAAGATGAAATGTGGTCAAGAAGCACTGTACAAATGACAGTTTTACAGTAGGTGAACTAGATAATAGCAGTGGGTGTTTGAAGTACAACATGACACACTGAAGTCAAAAGCATTAGACAGTAATGGTTAAGAAAATGGACTCTCCAGCCAGGCTTCTCTACTTGCTAGTTTGAACAAGTGATTTCACGTCTTCCTGTCCAAGTTTCCTCAATGAAAATTGGAGAATATAATAATACATTTTTATAGGACTGCTATGAACACTAAATGAGTTTAAAATATAATGTGCTAGAATAGTGGTTGGAACAGAACCCAATAAAGGTCAGACACTGTTATTACTAGTTGTAGAACATGCACATTCGAACGGATGTGCACCAGAACAGTTACCACTATATTAATGTTGTGGGCATTAATTCAATTTCAGCGAAGTGATACCCTCTGCAACATTAAATTAATGTTAATAATGTGAAAGTAGTTGGTTTAATAATTTTGTTTATTAATATTTACAAATATGATTATTAAAATTTTTAGAATACTGACTGATTTATGGTAATGACTATGTAAGCTTCTGTTAAAGAGATATAAAATTCTATTTATGAATTGGTTTAGTTTCTGAGATGAACCAAAAATATAAACATAGAAATTTTTAGTTTTTGTTTTTACACATGTATTTAAAAACATAACAAGAAAAATTTGTCTAAGTGGAGAATCTGTTAGAATTTTCCCCATTTGAAACAAAATCTGCACTATTGTAAAATTTTGGGAAGATGCCCCTCACAACTTATTTGGAGGCAGATTCAAAAGTAGGAGTACTGGAATTGGAATCAGGAAATGTTACTTTGAGGCCCAGATGAAGAACTAATAAAGTATGTGAGTTACATCAAATTCGTTTAACCACTGTACTCCATTTCCTCACCTGCAAATTTCAACTTAAACTCAATAATCTTTAAGGCAGGAGAATCCCAAGAGGTGGTCCTTTGGCCACCTGCATCAGCATAATCTGAATACTCAGTATAAGTTGTCAGCAAGAAATTTCCTGTATCTTAGAAGACTTCTGAATTATTCTCGAGGAGACGTGTTTTAACGCATAGAATTTTAAACTAAGAAGGCACATGGAGAAGATTATTAACATAATATTAGTAACATGTTTTGAGTTTCTCAGAAGACATTTTCTATTTATAAATAGCATTATATGTCATTATCACTATTGTTAGTTTATTTTTACAACATTTATGTGTTTTGTTTTTTTTTTTCACACACACACACTGTATTTTATTTTTACAAGATATGTGTTTTTTTATAGTAAAATATTGTAAAATTAAATGAATTTAAACTGCACTGGGTATATTTGTCTTAGGGAAAAATGAATTATCAAGACAGTAACTTTATGTCTACATATAGTTTACTTATTTATAATAATTTTATATCTTGATCAACTTAATTTTAATAAATATTCTTCATGTCTCCAAGAAGTTACTAATTGCCCCTCCACTGCTGACCTCACATTTGAGTGAGACTGAATCCAATATTGTCCCTGATATATAAATTTATATTGTTCAATACAAGTATTTGCAAAATTGAATATTAATCAAATCAGAAAAATGCTGATCAGTAATAATCAATTTAATGGCTAGCTATCAACGTGCAACTCAGAATTATGTACATATACTTGGCAAACATAACTCAAAATTGCCTCTGTAGCAGGGACAATTTCCTAGAATAAGTTGCCTCCTCCATCCACCTGTGTAATTTCTTTCATCCCAAGGGAGATTACTGGAAACAATGTCCTCCATTATCTGAAGTGTCAACCACTCTGAAAGTCCTGTGTGTCCCACCTT
This sequence comes from Eschrichtius robustus, assembly GCF_028021215.1. NCBI lineage: Eukaryota > Metazoa > Chordata > Mammalia > Artiodactyla > Eschrichtiidae > Eschrichtius > Eschrichtius robustus. The sequence goes on along the minus strand of NC_090827.1, from coordinate 17,027,007 downwards.
CTCCAGCTGAGACTCTCGACCAACTGCAGCTGTGAGACTATTTTGTAAATACAGATTTGAATGTTTGTAAATGAAATAGAAGATAAAACATTCTATGACAGTATAATCTTTGGAAATATAGCAGGATGGATCATCAAACTTAACAAAGGGTTTTCTCCTTCCATTTGTTCTTCCCTGAAAACATTATCTGAGCCATGTTGTTATGGTACTGTTAGCTAATCAGACTTGTTTCCTAGCGTTGAAATATTTTTTTAAAAATAGGCATGATAAATCAAATTCAAGGCTTTATTCTTCTAAATTAAAAAATATATAATTTGATCATACTTCAAGTTATATTATGATAACAGATCTCACCTTTCACTCTGATTGAGCGTATATGACTTTGTGGTACAATTGTTGAAAAACGTGAATGCATAAACTAACGAAAGTAAAACATAACACGTGATTTTCCAAGGAATCTGTGCTTTTGAGAGTTTTTGTAGTCACTAAACTGGTAAATATCTGAGCCAAGACTAAATTGGATTTTAAAACTTCTTGCACAACATTTTCTTAAATACGTCAAATTGAAGTCTTCTTGATGCTATTTTTCTCAACCATAAAATATTACCCTTTTTGGATTATATAAGTGATATTATTTCTGCCTTCTAAAAGTTATATCTTTTTTAAAAAATTTATTTATTTTACTTATTTTTGGCTGCATTGGGTCTTTGTTGTGGTGCGCGGGCTTCTCATTGCGGTGGCTTCTCTTGTTGCGGAGCACAGGCTCTAGGCGTGCGGGCTTCAGTAGTTGTGGCACGCGGGCTCAGTAATTGTGGCTTGCAGGCTCAGGAGCACAGGCTCAGTAGTTGTGGTGCATGGCCTTAGTCGCTCCAGGGCATGTGGGATCTTCCCGGACCAGGGCTCGAACCCGTGTCCCCTGCATTGGCAGACGGATTCTTAACCACTCCACCACCAGGGAAGCCCCTAAAAATTATATCTTTATTTGAGATCCAGAGCAACACTCCACTGAAAAAGTTGGTATGTAAATTCTCCCAGCAGGGTCTGAAGTAACATCCCATAATCAAACGTATTTGCATTTCTTCAGCAAATTATGAATAATTAAACTGTATGGGATTAATATAGGCTAAAAATCACACCCCTTCCCGTCAGATCAGGTTATGTTTTGCCACGAAATGAGTTTGCCACAATCTCACCAAACTACTTTAGGAGTTTTTTGGACTGTAATACCATGAATAATGGATCATGGTGGTATTTCAACGTTCTAAAAGTCTTGATTATCCCTGAATAGTGAATTTGCCTCCAGGGAGCAACTCTGACACTGGGGAGAGTCTGTATGCTTCCTTGAATTCTACAAATAGTTGCACTTATTGAGCTGTGCCTAAACACAAGAGAATTCTCTGCATACGATGTCCACCATGTATTTTTTTTTTAACATCTTTATTGGAGTATGATTGCTTTACAATGATGTCTTAGTTTCTGCTTTATAACAAAGTGAATCAGCTATACATATACATATATCCCCATCCCCTCCCTCTTGCGTCTCCCTCCCACCCTCCCTATCCCACCCCTCTAGGTGGTCACAAAGCACCGAGCTGATCTCCCTGTGCTATGCGGCTGCTTCCCACTAGCTATCTATTTTATGTTTGGTAGTGTATATATAAGTCCATGACACTGTCTCACTTCGTCCCAGCTTACCATTCCCCCTCCCAATGTCCTCAAGTCCATTCTCTATGTCTACGTCTTTAATCCTGTCTGGCCCCCTAGGTCCTTCATAACATTTTTTTTTTTTTTTAGATTCCATATATATGTGTTAGCATACGGTATTTGTTTTTCTCTTTCTGACTTAACTTCACTCTGTATGACAGACTCTAGGTCCATCCACCTCACTACAAATAATTCAATTTCATTTCTTTTTATGGCTGAGTAATATTCCATTGTATATATGTGCCCATCTTCTTTATCCAGTCATCTGTCGATGGACACTTAGGTTGCTTCCATTCCCTGTCTATTGTAAATAGAGCTGCAGTGAACATTGTGGTACATGACTCTTTTTGAATTATGGTTTTCTCAGGGTATATGCCCAGTAGTGGGATTGCTGGGTCGTATGGTAGTTCTAGTTTTAGTTTTTTAAGGAACCTCCATACTGTTAGATAGTGGCTTCATAGTGGCTCTATCAATTTGCATTCCCACCAACAGTGCAGGAGGGGTCCCTATTCTCCACACGCTCTCCAGCAGTTATTGTTTGTGGATTTTTTGATGATGGCCGTTCTGACTGGTGTGAGGTGATACCTCATTGTAGTTTTGATCTGCATTTCTCTAATGATTAGTGATGTTGAGCATCCTTTCATGTGTTTGTTGGCAATCTGTATATCTTCTTTGGAGAAATGCCTATATAGGTCTTCTGCCCATTTTTGGATTGGGTTGTTTGTTTTTTTTGATACTGAGCTGCATGAGCTGCTTGTAAATTTTGGAGATTAATCCTTTGTCAGTTGCTTCGTTTGCAAATATTTTCTCCCATTCTGAGGGTTGTCTTTTCATCTTGTTTATGGTTTCCTTTGCTGTGCAAAAGCTTTTAAGTTTCATTAGGTCCCATTTGTTTATTTTTGTTTTTATTTCCATTTCTCTCGGAGGTGGGCCAGAAAGGATCTTGCTGTGATTTATGTCAAAGAGTGTTCTGCCTATGTTTTCCTCTAAGAGTGTTATAGTGTCTGGCCTTACATTTAGGTCTTTAATCCATTTTGAGTTTATTTTTGTGTATGGTGTCAGGGAGTGTTCTAATTTCATTCTTTTACATGTAGTTGTCCCGTTTTCCCAGCACCACTTATTGAAGGGGCTGTGTTTTCTCCATTGTATATTCTTGCCTCCTTTATCAAAAATAAGGTGACCATATGTGTGTGGATTTATCTCTGGGCTTTCTATCCTGTTACATTGATCTATATTTCTGTTTTTGTGCCAGTACCATACTGTCTTGATTATTGTAGTTTGTAGTATAGTCTGAAGTCCAGGAGCCTGATTCTTCCAGCTCCGTTTTTCTTTCTCAAGATTGCTTTGGCTATGCGGGGTCTTTTGTGTTTCCATACAAATTGTGAAATTTTTTGTTCTAGTTCTGTGAAAAATGCCATTGGTAGTTTGATAGGGATTGCATGGATTCTGTAGATTGTTTTGGGTAGTATAGTCATGTTCACAATGTTGTTTCTTCCAATCCAAGTACACGCTCTATTTCTCCATCTGTTTGTATCATCTTTAATTTGTTTCATCAGTATCTTATATTTTTCTGCATACAGATCTTTTGTCTCCTTAGGTAGGTTTATTCCTATGTATTTTATTATTTTTGTTGCAGTGGTAAATGGGAGGGTTTACTTAATTTCTCTTTCAGATTTTTCATCATTAGTGTATAGGAATGCAAGAGATTTCTGTGCATTAATTTTGTATCCTGCAACTTTACCAAATTCATTGATTAGCTCTAGTAGTTTTCTGGTGGCATTTTTAGGATTCTCTATGAATAGTATCATGTCATCTGCAAACATTGACAGTTTTACTTCTTCTTTTCCAATTTGTATTCCTTTAATTTCTTTTTCTTAGCTGATGGCTGTAGCTAAAACTTCCAAACCTATGTTGAATAATAGTAGTGAGAGTGGGCAAGCTTGTCTTGTTCCTGATCTTACTGGAAATGGTTTCAGTCTTTTACCATTGAGAACAATGCTGGCTATGGGTTTGTCATATATGGCCTTTATTATGTTGAGGAAAGTTCCCTCTATCCCTACATTCTGGAAGGTTTTTATTATAAATGGGTATTGAATTTTGTTGAAAGCTTTTTCTGCATCTATTGAGATGATCATACTTTTTTTATCCTTCAATTTCTTAATATCATGTATCACATTGATTGATTTGCGTATATTGAAGAATCCTTGCATTCCTGGGATAAACCCCACTTGATCATGGTGTATGATCCTTTTAATGTGCAGCTGGATTCTGTTTACTTGTATTTTGTTGAGGATTTTTGCATCTATGTTCATCAGTGATATTGGCCTGTAGTTTTCTTTCTTTGTGACATCTTTGTCTTGTTTTGGTGTCAGGGTGATAGTGGCCTCGTAGAATGATTTTGGGAGTGTTCCTCCCTCTGCTATATTTTGGAAGAGTTTGAGAAGGATTGGTGTTAGTTCTTCTCTAAATGTTTGATGGAATTCGCCTCTGAAGGCATCTGGTCCTGGACTGTTGTTTTTTGGAAGATTTTTAATCACAGTTTCAATTTCAGTGCATGTGATTGGTCTGTTTAAATTTTCTGTTTCTTCCTGGGTGAGTCTCGGAAGGTTGTGCTTTTCTGAGAATTTGTCCATTTCTTCCAGGTTGTCCATTTTATTGGCATATAGTTGCTTGTAGTAATCTCTCATGATCCTTTGCATTTCTGCAGTGTCAGTTGTGACTTCTCCTTTTTCATTTCTACTTCTATTGATTAGACTCTTCTCCCTTTTTTCCTTGATGAGTCTAATGGTTTTTCATTTTTGCTTATCTTCTTAAAGAACCAGCTTTTAGTTTTATTGATCTTCGCTATTGCTTCCTTCTATGTTTTCCATTTATTTCTGTTCTAATCTTTATGTTTTCTTTCCTTCTGCTAAATTTGGTGTTTTTTTGTTCTTCTTTCTCTAATTGCTTTAGGTGTAAGGTTAGGTTGTTTATTTGAGATGTTTCTTGTTTCTTCAGGTAGGATTGTATTGCTATAAACTTCCCTCTTAGAACTGCTTTTGCTGCATCCCATAGGTTTTGGGTCATTGTGTTTTCACTGTCATTTGTTTCTAGGTATTTTTTGATTTCCCCTTTGATTTCTTCTGTGATCTCTTGGTTATTAAGTAGTATATTGTTTAGCCTCCATGTGTTTGTATTTTTTACAGATTTTTTCCGCTAATTGATATCTCACCTCATAGTGTTGTGGTCAGAAAAGGTACTTGATAAGATTTGAATTTTCTTAAATTTACCAAGGCTTGATTTGTGACCCAAGGTACGATCTATCCTGGAGAATGTTCCGTGAGCACTTGAGAAGAACGTGTATTCTTTTGTTTTTGGTTGAATGTCCTATAAATATCAATTAAGTCCATCTTATGTAATGTGGCATTTAAAGCTTGTGTTTCCTTACTTATTTTCATTTTGGATGATCTGTCCATTGGTGAAAGTGGGGTGTTAAAGTCCCCTACTATGATTGTATTACTGTCAATTTCCCCTTTTATGGCTGTTAGCATTTGCCTTATGTATTGATGTGCTCCTATGTTGGGTGCATAAATATTTACAATTGTAATATCTTTCTCTTGGATCGATCCCTTGATCATTATGTAGTGTCCTTCTTTGTCTCTTGTAATGGTGTTTGATTTAAAGTCTATTTTGTCTGATATGAGAATTGCTACTCCAGCTTTCTTTTGAATTGCATTTGCATGGAATATCTTTTTCCATCCCCTCACTTTCAGTCTGTATGTGTCCCTAGGTCTGAAGTGGGTCTCTTGTAGACAGCATATATATGGGTCTTGTTTTTGTATCCCTTCATCCAGTCTATGTCATTTGGTGGGAGCATTTAATCCATTTACATTTAAGGTAATTATCGATATGTATGTTCCTATTACCATTTTCTTAATTGTTTTGCATTTGTTTTTGTAGGTCTTTTCCTTCTCTTGTGTTCCCTGCCTAGATAAGTTCCTTTAGCGTCTGTTGTAAAGCTGGTTTGGTGGTGCTGAATTCTCTTAGCATTTGCTTGTCTGTAAAGGTTTTGATTTCCTCGTCGAATCTGAATGAGATCCTTGCTGGTTAGAGTAATCTTGGTTGTAGGTTTTTCCCTTTCATCACTTTAACTATGTACTACCAGTCCCTTCTGGCTTGCAGTTTTTTGCTGAAAGATCAGCTGTTAACCTTATGGGGATTCCCTTGTATGTTATTTGTTGTTTGTCCCTTGCTGCTTTTAATATTTTTTCTTTGTATTTAATTTTGGATAGTTTGATTAATATGTGTCTTGTTGTGTTTCTCCTTGGATTTATCCTGTATGGGACTCTCTGTGCTTCCTGGACTTGATTGACTACTTCCTTTCCCATGTTATGGAGGTTTTCAACTATAATCTCTTCAAATTTTTTCTCAGTCCCTTTCTTTTTCTCTTCTTCTTCTGGGACCCCTATAATTCGAATGTTGGTGCATTTAATTTGTCCCAGAGGTCTCTGAGACTGTCCTCAATTCTTTTCATTCTTTTTCTTTATTCTGCTTTGAAGTAGTTATTGCCAGTATTTTATCTTCCAGGTCACTGATCTGTTCTTCTGCCTCAGTTATTCTTCTACTGATTCCTTCTAGAGAATTTTTGATTTCATTTATTTTGTTGTTCATCATTGTTTGTTTGCTCTTTAGTTCTTCTAAGTCCTTGTTAAACGTTGTTTGTATTTTCTCCATTCTATTTCCAGGATTTTGGATCATCTTTACTATCATTACTCAGTTCTTTTTCAGGTAGACTGCCTATTTCCTCTTCATTTGTTTGGTCTGGTTGGTTTTTACCTTGTTCCCTCATCTGCTGTGTGTTTCTCTGTCTTCTCATTTTCCTTAACTTACTGTGTTTGGGGTCTCCTTTTCGCAGGCTGCAGGTTCACAATTCCCGTTGTTTTTGGTGTGTGCCCCAAGTGGCTAAGGTTGGTTCAGTGGGTTGTGTAGGTTTCCGGGTGGAGGGGACTGGTGCCTGTGTTCTGTTGGGTGAGGCTGGATCTTGTCTTTCTGTTGGGCAGGACCACGTCCGGTGGTGTGTTTTGGGATGTCTGTGACCTTATTATGATTTGAGGCAGCCTGTCTGCTAATGGGTGGGGTTGTGTTCCTGTCTTGCTAGTTGTTTGACATAGGGTGTGTAGCACTGTAGGTTGCTGGTCGTTGAGTGGAGCTGGGTCTTAGCCTTGAGATGGAGATCTCTGGGAGAGCTTTCGCCATTTGATATTATGTGGTGCCGGGAAGTCTCTAGTGTACCAGTATACTGAACTCAGCTCTCCCACCTCAGAGGCACAGGCCTGACACACGGCCGGAGCACCAAGACCCTGTCAGCCACACACCTCAGAAGAAAAGAGAGAAAAAAAGAAAGAAAGAGAGAAAAAAATAAAATAAAGTTATTAAAATTAAAAATACAAAATAATTGTAAAAAAAATTAAAAAGTAATAAAAATAAATAAAAAACAAATGGACAGACCGAACCCTAGGACAAATGGTAAAAACAAAGCTATGAGACAACATCATACAAAGAATCATACAAATACATACACAAAGAGAAAAAGGAAAATATATATATATATATATATATATATATATATATATATATATATATATATATATATATCGTTGCTCCAAAAGTCCACCACCTTAATTTTGGGATGATTTGTTGTCTATTCAGGTATTCCGCAGATGCAGGGTACATCAAGTTGATTGTGGAGATTTAATCGCTGCTCCTGAGGCTGCTGGGAGAGATTTCCCTTTCTCGTCTTTGTTCGCACAGCTCCCGGGGTTCAGCTTTGGATTTGGCCCCAACTCTGCGTGTAGGTCGCCTGAGCACGTCTGTTCTTCGCTCAGACAGAACGGGGTTAAAGGAGCAGCTGCTTCGGGGGCTCTGGCTCACTCAGGCGGGGGGAGGGAGGGGTACAGAGGAGGCGGGGTGAGCCTGCGGCGGCAGAGGCGTCATGACGTTGCACCAGCCTGAGGCGCGCCATGCGTTCTCCCGGGGAAGTTGTCCCTGGATCACGGGAGCCTGGCAGTGGCGGGCTGCACCGGCTCCCGGGAGGAGAGGTGTGGAGAGTGACCTGTGCTCGCACACAGGCTTCTTGGTGGCGGCAGCAGCAGCCTTAGCGTCTCATGCCTGTCTCTGGGGTCCGCGCTGATAGCCACGGCTCGCGCCCGTCTCTGGAGTTCGTTTAGGCGGCGCTCTGAATCCCCTCTCCTCATGCACCAGGAAACAAAGAGGCAAGAAAAAGTCTCTTGCCTCTTCGGCTGGTCCAGATCTTTTCCTGGACTCCCTCCCGGCTAGCTGTGGCGCACTAGCCCCTTCAGGCTGTGTTCACGCTGCCAACCCCAGTCCTCTCCCTGCGATCCGACCTCCGAAGCCCGAGCCTCAGCTCCCAGCCCCGCCCGCCCCGGCGGGGGAGCAGACAAGCCTCTCGGGCTGGTGAGTGCTGGTCGGCAGTGATCCTCCGTGTGGGAATCTCTCCGCTTTGCCCTCCGCACCCCTGTGGCTGCGGTCTCCTCCGTGGCTCTGAAGCTTCCCCCCTCCGTCACCCGCAGTCTCCGCCCGCGAAGGGGCTCCTAGTGTGTGGAAACCTTTCCTCCTTCACAGCTCCCTCCCACTGGCGCAGGTCCTGTCCCTATTCTTTTGTCTCTGTTTTTTCTTTTTTCTTTTGCCCTACCCAGGTACGAGGGTAGTTTCTTGCCTTTCGGGAAGTCTGAGGTCTTCTGCCAGCGTTTAGTTGGTGTTCTGTAGGAGTTGTTCCACATGTAGATGTATTTCTGATTTATTTGTGGGGAGGAAGGTGATCTCCACGTCTTACTCTTCTGCCATGTTGAAGGTCTCTCTCCACCATGTAATTTTATAAGTAATATATCTTATACCTAGGATTTTGGTTCTTTCTATCAAAGTAAAATATCATTTTTAAAACAAGAAACATTTGATTGCCCTTGCATCTCTAGCGACTCAAGCACCGAGAAGCAAAGTTCATTATTACAGTACAGAGTGAAAAGAAGCCTAGAAAGTTCAAGTGAGTTAGACATGTTTCTATTGATTACAACACTACTGAGAGTAGAAAAAGATAGATAAAAGCCAGAAAGTTGGAATTAGTTTAAAATTATCTAAGGGCTGAGCCCTTTGGAGAAAGCAGTGGATAAATTACAAGTCACATTTTAATAAACTTCAAGTACAAAACTATGAATATACTATATATATGTGTGTGTGTGTGTGTGTGTGTGTGTGTGTATTCTAAAAGAAAACATAAGTGTAGTGTTATTTAGATGCTTCTATTTCTTAGAAATATTTTGTAAATCTTCCAGGGAAAATTGCAAGAAATTCCTCACAGTTGCCATAGTAACAGAGTTAATATGTTTTGAATGCAGTAAACTGAACCTTATTTTGAAAAAAAAAGAAAATATGTAACCTTGGTATACCTGTGGAACAGCGCTGTCCGTAGAACTTTCTGTGATGATGTAAATATGGTAGCCCGTAGCCACATGCTGGTATTGAGGATTTGAAATGTCGCTCCTGTGACTTAGGAACTGAGTTTTAAATTTAATTAGATTTCACTTCATTTAAATGTGAATGTAAATAGACACACGTGGCTCATGGCTACCCTATTTGACAGTGTAGGTATAGAATTTAAGATGTATTAAACATGGGCTTCCCTGGTGGCACAGTGGTTAAGAATCTGCCTGCCAATGCAAGGGACACGGGCTCGATCTCTGGTCCAGGCAAATCCCACATGCCGCGGAGCAACTAAGTCCGTGCACCACAACTACTGAGCCTGTGCTCTGGAGCCCGCAAGCCACAACTACTGAGCCCACGTGCCGCAACTACTGAAGCCCATGTGCCTAGAACCTGTGCTCCGCAACAAGAGAAGCCACTGCAATAAGAAGCCTGCGCACCGCAAAAGAGTAGCCCCCACTTGCCACAACTAGAGAAAGCCCGCACACAGCAACGAAGACCCAATGCAGCCAAAAATAAATAAATAAAATAAATAAATTTATTTTAAAAAAAAGTTAAGGAACTGTTTTAAAAGTGTTTTTAAAATAAATAAGGAAAAAATAAAATAAAATATATTAAACATGTGAGCTTTTCCTACAATGTTGAGGTTATAATTTTTTGGATAAACCCATTTTTAAATTAATAAAAATTCTAATTAACTACCTGATGTTTGTTATAACTAATGAAAACATTTTACTGGTGCCCAATCACAGTATGTAACTCATGTCATTCTAAATAAGAGGGTGGAGGGGATAAGATTTCCCAATGACAACCTAAGTCTTAGCTACATAAATCTAAGCTACATCAGTGCTCCTCAAACCTGAGAATACATAATAATCAGATGAAGAACTTGTTAAAGCACAGAGATTCTTATTTGGTAGAACTGGGGTGGGACTCAAACATTTGAATTTCTAACTAGCTCCAAATAATGCTGCTAGTGGTGGTTCATGGACTACAGTTTGATTAGCACTCAGTAGGTACTTAGTGCAGTGGTCCTCAAAGTACAGACCCTGGACCAGCACCTTCACCATCATAATTACCTGGGAACTTGTCAGAAATGCACATTTTTAGTATTTATCTCAGACATATTAAATTAGAAACTCTAGGGATGGGTGTGTTTTTTTGGTTAACAAGCCCTCCAGATGAACTTGAAAATGTGCTATAAAATCACTTGCACATATGCATGAGGAAGAATGTATTGTACATATTAGCAAGAACTTGGAAACAACCAAAATGTCCATCTTGAAGAAACTAGCTGAATAAATTGCAGCTGAATCTGCTTTGGGACTACTATGCAGTAGTTAACAAAAAATCAGTAAGACAAATATTAACTGTCATGGAAAGATGTCTAAGACATATAATGTATGTGGAGGAGTTGCAGAAATAGACAGTGTATCATGATTTATGTAAAAAACAAAATAATTTTAAAAATAATGGATGATCTTGGTATGTATATTTCTTGTATATAGAATAATTTCTTTTTTTTTTTAACATCTTTATTGGAGTATAATTGCTTTACAATGGTGTGTTAGTTTCTGCTTTATAACAAAGTGAATCAGTTATACATATACATATGTTCCCATATCTCTTCCCTCTTGCATCTCCCTCCCTCCCACCCTCCCTATCCCACCCCTCTAGGTGGTCACAAAGCACCGAGCTGATCTCCCTGTGCTATGCGGTTGCTTCCCACTGAAATCAAATTGATAGCAGTGGTTTTCTATAAGGAATGTACTAGGATTGAGAGCAATAGTTGATATAGAATTTATTTTCATGTTGAATTTTATAAAAGGAAAATATGTTCATAAAATTAATCCTTGTGACTTAAAAATAATTAAGATACTCAAAATCCATGTCATGGTGTTTTACAGCGATGCACTATCTATAAACATCAATTGCACAGACCTATTTTATTATCTTTAATTTCTGAGACCATATATATTATCTTTAATAGTTTACAAGTCGTTTCCTGTATTAAGTTAGAAACAACTTCCATTGCTAATGCTACAGTATGTCATTATATGATAATACTAATATTGAGTCAGAATTCTAGACCAAGAAATAACATTTTTACTCTTACACTTTTTGGTCAGTTTGCTCTACTTCTTCTGTAGACAGTGAACCTGCTTTGAATTGAGTTTCCAATATCAGGGTTTTTTAAATCTTTGTATAATTTCGGTGGATTTCTTTTCAAGACATTTTGCATTGTAAGGCGAACGTGATTAAGTTCTCTATTTAAAAAGATACTAATTATCAGAAAAACCAAGACAAAGGTGCTCTAACAGGGTACCTGACAAATTTTATCTGGTCCATTAGCGTTCACTTTACCTCTCTGCCATGCGTAAGATGATTCCTCATTATCTTACCAGTTAGGTGCCCACAATAACAAAGTGTATTTATCCCGGTGCATCATACACTGAACATGCACCTCAAGGTTTGTGTAACATAGGAATACATGAATGTACCAGATCCTTTCTGTTTTTCAAAACTTCCTTGTTAACATTTTAGGTATAATAAAACAACAAAATGCTGTACTACACCTGAGGTTAATAGTGCTCTTTTAATATTGAAATTAATTTTAATACTGCTAAAATTTCCTGTCATGATCAATTTTATGTGTCAACTTGGCTAGGCTATAGGACCCAGTTTTTCAAACAAACATAAATCTTAAGTGTTGCAGTGGTGCTATATTTTAGATGTGATTAATGTCTACCATCAGTTAACTTTATGTACAGGAGATAATCCTTGATAATCTGCATTGGCTGATCTAATCAGCAGAAAGGGCTTAGAGCAGAATGGAGGTTTCCCTGGGGAGCAGAAATCTCACCTGTGGACTGCAGTAGCGGCTCCTGCCTGAAAGTTTCCAGCCTGCCCTGACTCAATATGTGAAAGTGACTTTGGAATTGGATAGTGGTAAAGAATGGAAGGAATTTGAAGCACTTCATAGAAAAAGCCTAGATTGCCTTGAACAGAATGTTAGCAGAAATATGGACTTTAAAAGTGCTTCTGGGGGCTTCCCTGGTGGCGCAGTGGTTAAGAATCCTCCTGCCACTGCAGGGGACATGGGTTCAAGCCCTGGTCCGGGAAAATCCCACATGCCGCGGAGCAACTAAGCCCGTGCGCCACAACTACTGAGCCCGCATGCCACAACTACAGAAGCCCACGTGCCTAGAACCCATGCTCCACAACAAGAGAAGCCACCGCAATGAGAAGCATGCACACCGCAACAAAGAGTAGCCCCCTCTTGCTGCAACTAGAGAAAGCCCGCGCTCAGCAAGGAAGACCCAACACAGCCAAAAAAAAAAAAAAAAAAAAAAAAGTGCTTCTGGTGCTCAGAAGGAAATGAGGAGCACAGTAGAGAAAATGTCTATCTTGATTCAAAGACAAAATTTTTATTCACCGTAGGTCAGCAGTCCTCCTGTGGCTTTGCTATTATTGTAAATGTTGCAAAATGTGGATATGTAGGCTGGAAGAGTTGTGAACTTTTAATACTTTTTGTGATTTTTTCATAAAATTATTTACTGTTTTATTAATGTTTCTCTTTACAAACATGTTTGAGGATCCAGTATGGTGTTTTCTGGACATGAGGTGTGAGATTGAAGAGGATGATTCTTTATCTTAGGTCTGCAGATACTTCTGGTAAGGTTGGAAGTAAACAATCACAATCTTCAAAGTCATTTCAAAGTAAGTGAGCCAGAGCAACAAAGGAAAAAACGAAACTATAGCAATAAAACCAAAAACTTCCTATATTTACCATGAAAGCCAATTATTTTTACAGGAGCTGACAATCCAAGTTATCTAATCCCATTGTACATAGTTTGTTGCAAACAATCTCTAAGTGAAGCAACAAGATCAAAAGGACACAACTACAAACCACAGTCACTCAACAAGGAAAGTACTGAGAAATAGTTCTTGGAATCTTAAACTCAGTAAAGCTCTTTTTTAAAAAAATACCTGCATTCAATGAAATGTTTCAAGAATCAAGTTATTTAGTAGCAGGAATTATTGCCCCCCCCCCAAAAAAGAAAAGTTTCACATGGTTGGTGAGAACATAATGATGGAAGCATGTAAAGTCATAGTGAGAAAATGTTAGGTCAAGATGCAGCTGGATAAATCAAAGACTCCACTCTCTATCAGTATAAGTTGAAATACTGAAGAAGTATCACCTGAAACTGAAGAGATTTGAGATCAGTAAATGGAAAAATGACTTCTCCTTCCAGATTGGTAAGTAAGCAGATTTCACCATTAGATATCAAGCTCTTGTAAAAATTGTAAATGTTGGCAAAATTCATGAACGATATTTTCTTGCTGCAAGTTTCTGTCTGAAACAAAAAAGGTCAAGGTACATTTAATTTTTTTGTCTTCATATTTAGAAAGTGCTGTCCAGGAGGAATTGTGTTGGCTTCTTTACCGATGTTATCCCATAGGTGGCTGGCTCCAGGCGAGGTTTCGTCTATTATAAAATAAAATCTTGACATTGTCATAATACAGTGCTTTATTCACAGATAAATGCTGGGTTCAAAAAACTTGGAGAGGAAATGAAAACTAAAATGTCTGAATGACACTATAAAATGATTAACTTTGTTAAAGAATGATCAGTTCCCTTGAGCATGTAAAACTGGACAAAGAGCACATGAATCGTTTAATACATACAAAAATCTGAATTCATTGTAGAGAGAGTTCTCAGCAAATTGTCAAAGTGTTTGAGGTGGAAGGTGAATTTCAGTAGTACATTTAAGGAAATATTGATACAAATTTTGTTGAATGCTTTGAAAATGATACATGGCTGCCCAAACTAACCTAATTAGCAGGTACTCTTTCTTCACGTGAACTGGTTGAATAAGTCTCTCTCTGCCAGGCTCTGGAGCGACAAGCCTCTTACACTTTGAAAGGAAACTGAATCTTTGAAAAATCATGTTGGAAATAGAAATTTTTAAATGTTGCCACTTTTGCTTGGGTTTGACCGTGAAGAAGGATATTAGCAAATATCTCCTCAATCCCACAGTAAGTAAACGTGGTATGAATTGCCTGCCAGAAGAAAATCTCTTCAGGAAAAACTTAATATCCAGAGCCTTTACTAATGTTAAAAGCCTCAATAATATTGACCCAGTTATATCAAGTAACAGAATAAAATAACTAAAAAACCTAGAGAAAAACATAGGAAATGGAAACAGACCATTGGGGTAACAGATATTTTTAAATAATGTTAATTTATATGGTCAATAATATAGAAAGGTAGAGAATTTTAGCAGACCTGCTTGAACTCTACACACAGAAAAATCAAATGAATATTCCAAAATTAAAAATAAAATAACTGAAATTATAATTCAGTAGGCTTTAACAGCACACTAGACAGAAAAGGAAAGATAATTAGTGAAGAAAAAGATAGTTTAGTAGAAAATTTCAAACTGAAGTCTGGAGAGAAAAAAAATAATTGAAAATGTATTAAAAGCCATAAGAGATATAAGGTATATGGAAGAAATAAATAATATTCACACAACTGGAGTCCCAGGAATGGAGAGAGAATGGGACAACTCATAAACAGTGAGGAAAAAAATCATTAAAAAACTGAATTCAGGCATATTAAAAAAGACATCCTGTAAAATTTATTTATTCTACAAATTCAAGATAGGTTTAGCATTTAAAATGAATCAGTGTGATCCTCCACATTAACAAGATTTGGGAGGAAAATCATATGACCATACAAGTAGACACTAAAAAAAATATTTAACAAAATTCATCAGCTATCCGTGAATTTTAAAAAGAATTAGCAGACCAAGAACGGAAGGGAGCTTACTTAATACAACAGAGTATTGACCAAAATTCTACAGTAAACATCCTATTTAATGGTGATATATTGTAAAATTTCACTGTGAAACTAGGAATGAGATAGAGATGGAGAAGCTTTGTCATACAATTTCTATTCAATATTTCATTTGAGGGAGTTCAGTGATGGAAGAAAAAGAAATAAAAGATATAAGTATTGAGAAGGATGAAGTAACACTGTCCTTATTCACAGATGACATTATATAGTACATAGGAATTCAAAAGAATGTTAGAAAGAGACGATTAAAATTAATATGTGACTTTAAAAAGGTCACTGGATTAAATATCAATATAAAAGTTAACTGTATTTTTCACTTAGAAACAATTAAGAAATGTAATTTTGAAAATATATCATTTATCAAAATATAAAGCTAAGAAACTTGAATAAGACTTCTATACCAAGAAAAAGATATTTATGAGATAAAGTAAGGAAGATTAATCAATGGAGATCATATATTGTAAACTTGTCACTTCTTGAGTAAAACTATAGATTCAATGCAGTCTCAGTAAAAATTTCAGCATGTTAAGTTGACAAGCTGATTTCAACTCATGTAGAAATGAGATAATCAAGAATAGTGAAGACAATCTTGAGGAAATGAACCTTGCTGGAGGATATAATTGTCATCAAGATGTATAATAAAGTCATAGTTATTAAAACAGTGCTGTTACTCAAGAATAGACAAGTAGACTAATGAAATAGAATAAATAGTACAGAAATTAGCCTGATTTAAGACAAAGATGCCTCTGCAATTTGGTAAGGAAGGATGCTCTTTCTAATAAATAAGACTGGGTTAATTATATACCTGTGTAAGAAAATATAAACCTATCTACTTCATACCATACATAAAATCAAAATTTAGAACTATTTGGATGATAAGGCAGAAATATCTTTATGACTCTGGAGGAGGCAAGGAATTTTTAAGCTAGCAGCAAAAAGCAATAATCATAAAGAAAAATACTGATGATTGAACTCCATTAAAATTAGAAAGTTTTGTTCAGCAAGAAGAAACCAGTAGGAGAGAGAAAAGGCAAGCCACAGAGTGAGAAAAGATATTTATATCCAACAAAGGATTTGTATCCAGAATAAACAGAATTTCTAAATATCAATAAGAAAAAAGATAACCCACATTTTATAAAATAGAAAATTTTGAATTAATTCTTTACAAAGATGATATCCAAATGACCAAACAGCCTATGTAAAGAATTTCAACATAAGTAGTCATGTGGGAAATAAAGAAAAAAGACACAATTAAATACCACCATGTACCTACCACAACAGTCATAAAAAGCTAAAAAAACAAACAAACAAAAATGATTTCAAGAGTTGATGAGGATGAGGAGCAAATGAAAAGCTCATTCACTACTGGTTGGAATGCAAATTGGTATACTGCTTTAGAAAACACTTCTTCAATATTTATTATACTAAATCTGAGCTTATAAATATTCTCTGATCCATTAAATGCAGACCATGAATGTCAGTTTTTCCAAAAAATCTGAACAACAAAGATGTCCACCAACAGTGAAATAGTAAACTATGGCTATAAGCAACAAAGTGATAAATCTCACTCACTTAATGGTGAGTGAAAGAAGCTAGACACAAAATAATATGTACTATTTGCTTTCACTTATGTAAAGCTTAACCAAATGAGTAAATTGCTTTTGGAAATGCTAATAACTGGGAGAGAATGATATGGAGACTTCTGGGATGTCGGTAATGTTCTATATCTTCATTGGATTATGGCTGTATGTTCACTTTGTAAAGCATCATTAAACTGTAGAGTTCATAGTCTCTACATATGTGCTGTACTTCAGGCATTTAAAAGAGTAAATTAAGATTTAAATAAATTGCAAAAAGTATTCTACTCACACACTACATCATTGTTTCAGCCATGTCTATCTTTGAATTCTGTATTTTCCATTGATTTGTGAGACTCTGCATGTACAGATGCTGAATTATTTTATTTTATTTTTAGAATAAGTTTGGAATTAGCATCACTATTTCCAGTAAGGTAAAAAAAAAATAACATTTTACTGTGATTATATTTTCAAATTAGACCTCATAGAGTTAATACTGAGTTTTCCTAGCAAATGATAGAATATGTATTGTCATTTGTTCATCTTTTTTGGTTTTATGTTCCTCAGTGGTGTTTTAAAGTTTTCTTCATAGGGCGTTTTTATTTCTTCCAACTTTGTTTTTCAGTATTTTATCTTATTATTGCTTTAGTAGATGGGTTCTTCACTTTAATTGATATCCATAATGTTTTTCTTCTTCGAATATGGGAAAGCTACTTTTTGTAAAGAAATAAATCTTGTAAGTAGCTGTTTAAGCACATTCTCTTATAATATGAAACCATTTTGTAGTTGTTTTTCTTGTGTTTGTAGGTATCA
Source organism: Eschrichtius robustus (assembly GCF_028021215.1). Taxonomy (NCBI): domain Eukaryota; kingdom Metazoa; phylum Chordata; class Mammalia; order Artiodactyla; family Eschrichtiidae; genus Eschrichtius; species Eschrichtius robustus. The sequence continues at coordinate 17,009,577 of NC_090827.1, read as the reverse complement.
AATTCTGTCATCTGGAAATTGTGATAATTTTCTGTCTATCCAAGTTTTCTACTTCCAATTTCTTATTTCTATCTTTTCTCTGATTGTATTTCCCACTCTGTTCATAAAAATAATACATACTTTATGGAGCCTTGATTAGGAATCCAATGTGATTTGTTCAGAATCAATCTGAAGACTAGGATGGTTGACTGAAAATAACAAATCAGGTGTTTATCTTCTATGGTATTCTGAAAAGCTATTAGGTGATGAAAAAGAGGAAAGAGGAGAATTATAACCATTATAATAATTATTATGGCACTTTCCATAAGGAGTTGAAATGAATTGTTTAGAAATTGACAATTTTATTTCCAGAAATACATATTAAAATCAAAGCAATCTATATCTGAATTTGTGAGTTAAAGGGTCACTGTCTGAGGAAACTAAGGCCTGAAAATAAAAGTTTGTTTCTCAAGATCTCAGGATTAATCATGGTAAGGGTTGGATTTCCTATCTCCCAAATTGGCACTGAGATAAAAATTTATTACCAAGTCATCTAATAGTCTAAAAACAATTAATTTAGTACGAATTAAATACATATATTTTGACAAAAATACTTAATTATCTTTAAAACAATGCTTATTCTTTTGAAATAATTTTGGCTAATTCTTTTTTTGTCCAAAATAAAGTAGGTTTTAGCATCCAATATGTACATAAAACTATCAGTCAAAACAAATAGAATATTAGATATAAAGATCTATTTCATTTTCTTCTCTTCTTTGAATGTCTATTGGAAAATATCTGAAAATTTATCACTGCAAAAGGGTAAGTTTTTTTCTTATTTTGAGCCCCACTTTTGGACACCTTAATGAACAAAAAGCTCTAAAAATGTAAGTAAATGGGTAAATTGCTTTTCAGGATGCCTTACATTTAATTATAAACACGAGTCATTTTGACCATTGCATTTTTGTTTTATTTTTTTGTTTTTCTCATCTCTAACAAGTTCTGAAAAGGATGGATTATACTCACTAATAAGCATTAGTTTGTCCATACTGATGATTAACATTTCTGAACTTGTGATTCAAGAATAAGAGATTTATAGGAGAAATACATCAGGCTTTACTAATTAGATAAAATACATTTGTATTTTGACTACAAATTCTGTAAAATCATGTAATGTAAAATTAAATCCAATCAAATTACCATCATTATGCATACTTGTCATTATTGAAAGTAAGCCAAGATTGTTAGATTATGAGTAAACGGCTAACCTTAGTTGTAGACATCCCACAATTGAAGACTGAATCACTCAGTTCACAAGGTGGTTAAATTGTTGACATCCTCTTTCCCTAACAAAAATGTTCTTATGGTCTTGCACTTGGGTTAGGTAGATAATCAATTTCAATTTCTTTAAGTAATTTCTCTCTTCGTTCATCCCTTAATTTTTTTAACCTGGAAATTTACCATTAATTTAAAGTAATGTACATACATTGACATTTGGCAAGCAATGGATTAGTGCTACCATGAGATGTATGTATCATAGTTATTCTGTTTCAATTTATAAGCAGTTCAGTCATATTTACTAAAATGCTTTACTTGATGGATGACTTAGTAGTCAAAATAGTGAATTAGTATGTGCTTGTTTTAATTGTCTTGACGCTCAAATGCCACAGAGGTGAAATAAATAACAGAGATGGATGAAAGCAGTAAATAATAGGGAGTGGTGGGGACTGTGGCCAACCAAAGAACAAATAATATGTATGGAGTGTCATTCCCTATTTGGGATACTGCAGATTGTTGCTGTTCAAGAATGTAAGCAACTTGCTGCCAGATCTTCCTGTCTTAAGAGAAGCTGATAATACAGACTTTTGTTTGGATCTAAAATCTCTCTTTGTAAGAAAAAATGAGTGGGCAAAATAAACAAATATATATATAACCTAGATCAAAACCCTAGACTTCTAATGGGCCATCTCTCTTTTTTTTTTAAGATTTTTTTGATGTGGACCTTTTTTAAAGTCTTTATTGAATTTGTTACAATACTGCTTCTGTTTTTTTACATTTTGGTTTTTTGGCTGCAAGGCATGTGGGATCTTAGCTCCTTGATGAGGGATCGAACCCGCACCCCCTGCATTGGAAAGCAAAGTCTTAACCACTGGATCACCAGGGAAGTCCCTTTTTCTTTAAGATTTTTTTTGATGTCTCTTCACTCCAATTCAAGCAGTGTGTATTTATGATCTTAAGACATATAAGATATCTTTGTAAGCTCATTTATGTGTGCTTATATCCTAGTCTGTGAGTGGGCAAAAGTTATTGTAAAACACTACCCTTGGCTGGAGACTAATTTTGTCATAAAAACATGAAGGCAAGAGACCTAAATGCAAGTGTGCTGTGCTTGCTAGCCAGGGAAGGAAATAAATTGTCTCCCAGGTCAGTACTGGTGATGAGATAACTTCTTCCTTCTTCATACTCCATCAAGGCATCTTCTGAGGTATTCATATGTTTCCTCTTAAGAAGCCCCAAATAGGGGGTACCTATAATGGAAAAATGGGGGGCTGGACATGGAATCTTAAGGGGATTTCTGTACATGTAAATTTTAACTATTGTCCTTTCATTTAAAAGAATTTGGGGATTGTTACCTCTTTTCCATGACATGCCTGTGTTTATTTGCATATAAAAATATTTTGAAGAATATTAAAGTCACTGTCCCAAGGAGGTGAGCTGGTTTATTTTGTGGCTTCCAAGGGAGGAGGTCTGCAATCTGAGAATTAATTAGACTTTATGGTTGTTGGGAGGTGGAGATATTGAATAAATATCCTCTGAACTGAGAAGGAACTTTAAGACCAAAAATGAAGAAGGCAACTCCATAAAGTACACTTATGAAGTTTACTGTGTGTAACTTACATACAGGCGCGGTCTGGCAGACAAGATCCAGAGGCATTCACAGAGGCACTCTACTCTGCTGAAAGGGTTACAGGGAGATTTAAAAGGGGCCAAAGCTAAAAGTAGAATTTGACTACTATGTGAGAAGTGTGTCAGAAGCAACTGGAGCCGGGGGTTTTTCCCTCCCCCTGGGGGTCTCATGACCATTAACCATCTGCATCAGTAGAAGACATTCTTCCAGTTTTCATATCAGATGAAGGCAAGGGTAAAAGTTGACCGGGAACTTATCTGGCTTGGGCACGTTCCTTGTGAGTAGGCTAAAACTCACTCACGCAGACAGGGAATGGAATAGGACTGCAGGCCTAAGGTGAAGCTAACTGTGGAGTCAGTATGGTTCCGCTACGCGTGGTGGATTGGATTATAACATATGTGACTCTCAAGCCCTCATCCAATAGAGTGGCCAAGGCCAGTGCAAACCATACGATGCCATTAATATTCTGTAGCTTATATCTACATTCCCATCTTTTTTTCCAAGCTCTGAAGAGAACTAGGCAACTAATCATCAAAAATATATTATGTACAGAAATTGGTTACAAACTAACAGCACTCCTATGCAGCTTAATAAATGAAGCATGTTTTTATTTGCTGCATTGTCACATATGTTAGTGTCCATGGTGGTATAGAATTACCTCATATAAATAAATAAGAGGCTAAAAATTGTGCACTTTTATAAGTTCTTGAACACTACATAGGAAAAAAAGGAGAAATAAATATGAGCAATATCGGCTTTTTTAAAAAAAATGTCATACTGTAGCAACTATTTCAAAAGACTTGCAACCTTCTTTTTTATTTATTTCAATCCTCTTAGCTATTCTGAATTATTTAAATGATATATATTTATACTGTATAGAATCTGATTGTGTGTTTATCCAGAGGCAAAGTACAGGACAATGTATGTCATGTAGAAGTCTATTCTTGATGTTCCATTTTTCACACTAAAATTCTGAAGCAGCATGGGTCAATGGTCTGAAACATGTGCCCGTCCTTTTTATTGCAACATAAAATTTGGAATCTTTCTCTGGTACAGGCAGAAGGCGAGTAATCTATTAGAGTATACACAAAGATTTTGCTTTTTCCTGTGACACATGTATTCCTGTTTTCTATATGTATTATTACTCTCATTCGAGTAATGACAAAATAACATATAAGTTTGTGTGTGTGTGTGTGTGCGTGCGCGCTTGGGTGCATTGTGTATGGCATAGCTTCTTAGACTGGGGGAAATAAAATTATAATGTAATAGTAGATAAGGGAAATAGTTCTGGAGTTAAGTGGGTAGTTTTTATCCGAGCACTCACTTTTAATACTTACTACTTGAGTGATTTTGAAAAAGTTGCTTACCCTGTTCAAGCCTAACTTTTGTTAAATGTAAAGTGATAACAATTAATATTTCTAACCAAAGTGTTGTTACCAGAATCGAACCAGGTGAAGCATATGAAGTACTATGCATTTGCTGCTTGTTAACTCCTATTATTAAAATTAAGATTCAATATATATCTGAATATGGTCAATTAGCTTTATTAATCATTTAGTTATTATCTCATTGTCAACCCTCAGCAATGAAATTTATCTGAGGGAAGTTACTTAACCTTTCTGAGCTTCAGTTATTCATTTGTAAAATAGTGATAGTAATATTACGTGCTTTGTTCTGGTATCTTGAGAATAAATGCGATGAAACGTGCCAAGTGTTTAGAACTGGTGGCACAAGGTAAGCTCTCAATAACTATTTGTTCACATGATAATTATTTGCTTTCCTACTAAATAGGTTTTAATCAATGAATTAAGATTGAATGTTTTTATTCCTCTTATTCTTTCTTTTATGCTCCGTTACATTTTCAATGAAATTCTTACATAAATTTAATCCTTTATATATATGCATCATCATTTTTTCCTTTAAGCAGCAAATAACAAGTGTTGGAGAAAAGGGAGCCCTTGGACACTTTTGGTAGGAAGGTATAATAAATTGGTACAGCCAGTGTAGAAAACAGTATGGAGGTTCCTCAAAAAATTAGAAATAGAACTACCATGTGATCCAGCAATTCCACTCGTGGGTATTTTTCAGAAGAAAATAAAAACACTAATTAGAAAAGATACATGCACCCTTATGTTTATTGCAGCATTATTTACGATAGCCAAGATATGGAAGGAACTTGTGTCCATTCATAGATGAGTGGTAAAAGATGTGGTATATGTATACAGTGAACTATTACTCAGCCATAAAAAAAGAATGAAATTGTGCCATTTGTGACAACTTGGACGGACCTAGAGGGTATTATGCTAAGTGAAATAAGTCAGAGGAAGACAAATATTGTATGATTTTACTTATATGTTGAATCTAAAAAACAAAACAAATTGAACAAAGATAACAAAACAGAAACCGAGTCATAGATACAGAGAATCAATAAGTGGTTGACAGAGGCCCAGGGATTGTGTGGGGAAGGAGAGAGATAGGTGAGAGAGATTAAGAGGTACAAACTTCCAATTACAAAATAAATGAGTCAAGGGGATGAAAGGTACAGTGTTAGGAATATAGTCAATAATAGTGTAATATCTTTGTATGGTGAAAGATGGTAACGTATCGTGGTGATAATTTTGTAATATACAGAAGTATCGAATCACTGTGTTGTGCACCAGGAACTAACATAGTGTTGTAGGTCAATTATAGTTCAAAAAATAATAAACAAACTTATAGAAAAAGAGATCAGATTTCTGGTTACCAGAGGCCAAAAGGGGTGGGGGAGAAGGGGAAATTGGATGTAGCCAGAAGGTACAAATTTCCAGTTACAAGGTAACCAAGTACTAGGGATGTAATGTACAAAATGATAAATATAATTAACACTACTGTATGTTATATATGAAAGTTTTTAAGAGAGTAAATCATGAGTTCTCATCACAAGGAAAAAATATTCTTTTCTTTTTCTTCTATATTGTATCTATATATATATGAGATGATAGACGTTCACTAAACTTATTGTGGTAATCATTTCATGATGTATGTGAGTCAAATCATTATGCTGTACACCTTAAACTTATATGCTATAGGTCAATTACATCTCAATAAAACTGGAAGGAAAAATAAATAAGTAAAAAGCTTATGAGAAAAAAATTAGTTCTTCATATATACACATCATTGTTTTCCCTCTTAAATCAGTAATTAAATTTCTTTGATACTAAGTAGGTAAAACACTGCATAGTTGTTTTTGTTTTCTGCCTCAAGGCAGAAATCACCTTTTGGATCAAATGATGATGAAGGGCAGGATTGTTGCTTCACCTCATGTCTTTCACCAGGGCCATACTGTACACTAGAGGCACATGTGTTGAAATTCACAGAAGACCACTGTTCTTAGCCAGGGCTAATATAAAACATATTTTGAAAGCAGACCATTTGCGAGTTATTTCATTTGTCAAACCAAACAGTCTATTGCTTTGAGTGGTGTGACTCAGTGGAAACCCTTGGAAGTAAACTCCATCACTGGCTGATTCTGCTGGACTCATGCATTCTCTCTTGTCAGTAGCTCTGCCACTTATACTAAGTCACTGCACAGCACCGACAAGCACACCCCAGAGGTTCTAAGGACAGCCTGAGGATGCGTACAGGGAAATGAATCAGTATCTAGGGACGTATAGAGGTTGCTTTTAGTACAACAAATCTATTCATACCTACCCATCTACTACAAAACAAATTTATCTCCAAGTGAGAGTACCAAAGCCTATTTGGTAGATGTTATTTTAATCTCCAAATCTCAGCATTTTATTCTTTTTATATGTTTCCTGGGTCTTTCTCCACTATTACATTATATATTTCATAAATAAAATATATATTTGGGACATTTATACAAATTAAGTAATTACAAAGATGGAATATTTATTGTCATCTAAGTCATACTCAAGATCTTTGAATATAACAGCAAATGATGTTTCCTTTAACTTTTTTGTGGGGGGAGAGGGGTAAGAGAAACATGTAATTTTGTGAACTTAAAAATAACCTATTACGTTTAACTGCTTTTATCTTTATATTATTTCTCAAAATATTTCTTTCCCAATATTTATATGAGTTGTTTATTGTTTAATATTGTTATTGCATACTGCCCTAACAAGTACTTGAAAGGAACCATTCATACCCCAAGCAATGTACGCTTTAATTCAAATTGACAAATATATCTGCTTAAATTAAAACAGTCATCAGGGTATGCCTGATCATGAAATTACAAGTGCAGCTTGTAATTTCAATGATTTTTAAGCATGTATATTCATGTTATTACATTTTGATATCATGGCTCTATCATTTATGTTATATGTTTTTCAACAAAAGTACATGGACACAATTAGTATATACTCTGGAATATGGGTTAATTTGGGCAGTGTTTCCTTCTGTTTTCTTTTGTAACACTCTTTTGTATCTCAAGCACTCACACATCACCTGTGCAAATATTGAAGAAAAATATTTAGAGGTTATACAGGACATGCATGTGTGAATTAATGAAAGAAGCAGGTCATTGTTACCCAGTCAGTTACCCTTAAGTATAGCATTCTTGTTTCCTGGCAGTGGCAAATATCATTCCTGCTCTCCCCACCCTGCTTATTCCCTTGTCCCTTTTTAGAGAAGGGGAGTAAAAAGGGCCTAAATTTTTGTCAGCTTTGGGAATTTAAAGTACATTTCATGATAGGTATAAGCCTCACTTTCTTCACTTGTACAAAGGAAATAATACTCCCTTCTTCTCAGGTTTACCCTGAGTCTAAAATGAGAGGATGCATATAAAATACATAGCACAGGATAGACAAATTTAATTCTCCTCCTCTTTTCTCATTTTGTTGAACCTAGTAATTAACAGTCACAAGAGGATCCCTTAACTATAATTTGAGATGCAATTACAAGGATATGTTGGCCTCTGAAAGAGAAATTGATACTTGACGAAGGTGATTCTTACTGGAGTGAATAGAACCACGTGGAAGATTAGAGACTTCAAATCCACGTGTGTAAATTCAGCACATAGGTTCTTGCCCAGACAAACTGCATGGCATTTAGGGATGAAGATGCCCAAAAAAATTATAGATTAAATGTAGATTTTAGAAATGCTTTGGAGCAAACTAATTACAGTTTTAAATGATAGAGAAAAGGGAAAGAGAATATTGCTTTAGGGTTGTAAATTTGACTAACTGAAACTATAGAGCTTGCAACAGCACTGGCAAAGTCAAATTACAGATACACTGACTTTCTCAAAAGTTACGTTGTTTTTTAAGAAGAGAAATCCATGAATTCACATCATTCAGGGCTACAGATGTTAGTGTGAGTAAACTAAAAGAATGAAATAGATATGTATATACTGTCTAATCCAGGTACAGCCAAGAGACTCACTAGTCATGATCAAATTCAGTGAAGCAGCCGGGCAGTGGGGCAGTACCTGGAATCATGATGTGCTCCAATGGAAAATCCAATATTTTAACCTATTATTATATATAAGGAGACTAGAGAGAGGGAGAAGAATTAGGATGGCAGAGAGATAATTTTGGAAAAAAAGCCTAATACAAGGATTTGGAATACAGTAAAAAGCATTAAATTTCCTTTATATTACCTCACTTAATTATGTATACAGAAAAATAAATGTAGTAAATATGAGAGACTCCTACATGTGTGTAAATGTGTTTGAAGTGAAAATAGTAAAATCCGTTTAGAAGTGGCAATATTCCAAATCTGAAAAATGAATTGCTTTCTCAACCTTACTTAGACACACAGTGGGGAGTACCCTTACCAGTGGCAAGCTAGTGTTATGTGACCCCTGTACACTCATACAAAAAAAGCAAATTTCGCTTTGAAATAACAGGCCAAGACCAACCCTTGGTAAGGGCTGAGAAGGAGGGCTTCTCCACTGATTAATTTTTTTTTTTTTTAAACATCTTTATTGAAGTATAATTGCCTTACAATGGTGTGTTAGCTTCTGCTTTATAACAAAGTGAAACAGTTATACACATACAATATGTTCCCATATCTCTTCCCTCTCGCATATCCCTCCCTCCCACCCTCCCCATCCCACCCCTCTAGGTGGTCACAAAGCACCGAGCTGATCTCCCTGTGCTATGCGGCTGCTTCCCACTAGCTATCTATTTTACATTTGGTAGTGTATATATGTCCATGACACTCTCTTACCCTGTCACATCTCACCCCACCCCCTCCCCATATCCTCAAGTCCACTCTCTAGTAGGTCTGTGTCTTTATTCCCGTCTTGCCACTAGGTTCTTCATGGCCTTTTTTTTTTTTTTTCTTAGATTCCGTCTATATGTGTTAGCATACTGTATTTGTTTTTCTCTTTCTGACTTACTTCACTCTGTATGACAGACTCTAACTCCATCCACCTCATTACAAATGCCTCCATTTCATTTCTGTTTATGGCTGAGTAATATTCCATTGTATATATGTGCCACATCTTCTTTATCCATTCATCTGTCGAGGGACATTTAGGTTGCTTCCATGTCCTGGCTATTGTAAATAGAGCTGCAATGAACATTTTGGTACATGACTCTTTTTGACCTATGGTTTTCTCAGGGTATATGCCCAGTATTGGGATTGCTGGGTCGTATGGTAGTTCTATTTGTAGTTCTTTAAGGAACCTCCATACTGTTCTCCATAGTGGCTGTATCAATTTACATTCCCACCAACAGTGCAAGAGTGTTCCCTTTCCTCCACACCCTCTCCAGCATTTATTGTTTCTAGATTTTTTGATGACGGCCATTCTGACCGGTGTGAGATGATATCTCATTGTAGTTTTGATTTGCATTTCTCTAATGATTAATGATGTTGAGCATTCTTTCATGTGTCTGTTGGCAATCTGTATATCTTCTTTGGAGAAATGTCTGTTTAGGTCTTCTGCCCATTTTTGGATTGGGTTGTTGGTTTTTTTGTTATTGAGCTGCATGAGCTGCTTGTAAATCTTGGAGATTAATCCTTTGTCAGTTGCTTCATTTGCAAGTATTTTCTCCCATTCTGATGGTTGTCTTTTGGTCTTGTTTATGGTTTCCTTTGCTGTGCAAAAGCTTTTAAGTTTCATTAGGTCCCATTTGTTTATTTGTGTTCTTATTTCCATTTCTCTGGGAGCTGGGTCAAAAAGAATCTTGCTGTGATGTATGTCATAGAGTGTTCTGCCTATGTTTTCCTCTAAGAGTTTGATAGTGTCTGGCCTTACATTTAGGTCTTTAATCCATTTTGAGTTTATTTTTGTGCCTGGTGTCAGGGAGTGTTCTAATTTCATACTTTTACATGTATCTGTCCAATTTTCCCAGCACCACTTATTGAAGAGGCTGTCTTTTCTCCACTGTATATTCTTGCCTCCTTTATCAAAGATAAGGTGACCATATGTGTGTGGGTTTATCTCTGGGCTTTCTATCCTGTTCCATTGATCTATATTTCTGTTTTAGTGCCAGTACCAAACTGTCTTGATTACTGTAGCTTTGTAATATAGTCTGAAGTCAGGGAGCCTGATTCCCCCAGCTCCATTTTTCGTTCTCAAGATTGCTTTGGCTATTCGGGGTCTTTGGTGTTTGATTAATATTTTGAGCTGACCTAAATTGTCCTCCGTGCTCCACTAATGTAGAGATAGGACTACAGCATTTCTTTTCATTTAAAATAGCAGGCTGAGTTTGGAAATACTGCATGATTTGAGAAGAGGGGTGAAGAGGTAGGGAAGGCAGCCTTTTATTCACTGCATAAATGCTACCTATTCAGCTGTAACAAGCCAGTGAAGTTGGAGGTTGCAAATGAGAGAGGAGAATCACAGGGGTCTCTATTAAATTCAGCTTCTGCTCTTGATTCAGTTTTATTACTTGCTAAACAAAGCTTGGATTTCAGTGATTTAGGGTTCATAAACCCAGACCAAGTTCTTTCTACTCAATGAGCTCGGTCAGTTTGTGACCAGTCTAACTTAAAATCCATAAATGTGACTTGTTTAAGCTGTCGTGTAGGTTGAGAGTCACTCAGGATTTTAAATCTCTATTTACTTTTCATTCCCTCAATGCTCTGCTCTCTCCAGCATGCAAGGAATTTGACTCACACACACTGGGAAGCTCTAGATGGTTTTGCCTCTAAGACATATTCAGTGTTTTTTGGTTCCTACATTCATCATTTCATACTGCCCTTGATTGAAACTGGACTTGAACAGAACTCTCCTGAGTTACCTCACACCTGCAAAGCTTAAATCTAGTCACAGTTTATTGACGGAGGCAGTAATGCATAATGAAATGCCATTAATTCACATGTGTAATACTGGTTTCTAATTTGAAGCATAACATCTAATTGTCAGTAGATTAGTTACTCAGATTCATAGCCTGGTGACTATGGGGAAAATGTGCCTACTTCCACTACCTGAACTGTCCGAAAATAGAATGATGTCTGTTTCTTATGAGGGCAACTAGGAAATCTCTGAAGCCTTCACATTGTTATAGATTGATGGCTCAGTCCATAAAGAGAGTTCAGGAAAATCAGCTCTGCTGCTTGTTATTTCTCTACAACTCTCATCCCAGACAGTGCTTGCAAAGAGCTTCATCTTGGAAAAAGCACCTTATTTCAGTGCAACAGTTAGAGGCCATTATCCTGCTGTATTTGGGAGTAAAGGGCATCAAAACATGGCAGCCATATTTCTAAAGCCCCGACTTTTGAAAGTATAAAGGAGTTCAGCATTTGATCAGCCTTTTAGGGGGCATCCTACTTTTTCAGGGCGTGAATTCCTAACCTCTGATTCTGTGTTTGCTTAGCTAACTTGGAGTGTTCGCACCCCCAGAGCAATCCTGATTCCACTTACATCTATTGTTCAAGACTAGTTTCATAAAGTGCTTTTGAATTCTGAGAAAGTACAGTCATAGGCATATTGAAGTTACAACTAGGTATTCACAAAGACTGGCCCCTCTACAAGGGAGTATAGACGTTTGTGGAAAACATTGTTTCTCTTGTCTTCAAAGCGCCCACAGCCAGTCAGCAGGGAAGTGTGAGGGTGTCAGGTAAACATAATCAAGCCATTTGTGGAAAATGTGAGAGGAGAAAGAGGGAGGGTAATGAGGCATAGATAGTCAGACTGTTTCCCAGTCTATTTAGCTAGATTGTTTTTCTCTAATTGTTTTTCTCCGTGGAGGTTAAAAAAAAAACAGAGAGAGAGAGGAAAAAAAGAGAGAATTTCAATATTATAAAACAAACCTTTATTATTGCTGCTTTCAATTTTTTCACAAAGAAATGTGTAAGGCATTATCGTTGTACCCAATAGCAACTCCATAGTTAAGGATTTGTCAGCAGTTCCGTTATAGACCGTATTCCTGAAGATTCTATTACAAAGGCAAAATATTTGCTTTCAGGTAAAACTGGCATAAGTATTCTCAACCCAGGAGCATTTTGCTTTGCTCATTATTTTTAAAAAATCCTCAGAAAGTGATTTTTGTCACTTTGTCACCTCTGAAGACTTTTATTTATATCTTACATGAATGTTGTGAAAACTCTCAAAATCAAGGTCCAATTTATTAACTCTAGAATATAATGATAAAAGGTAGCAATCTTCTAAACTCAAAGTTTTCTTTCTTTCTATCATAATGCATCTAGCGGAATGTCAGTCATCTATGCAAATGGGAAATAAGGATGACCTGTATAAATACAGTACCTAATAAATTCCTAAACTTCATGTAAACAAATAGTTTGCTTCTTTCCTTTTCAGCAACTCTCACCAACTATCAATCAGACTAACAAACTTAACTAAAGATGGTACTATATCTACCAACCTTCAGGGGTTTACATTATTAAGGAGGAAAATAGTCATTATAAGCAGTAAAAAAGAAATATAATTCAACAGTGATCTAAAATGAAGTCCAAGGCTTGTGGATAGACTGAGGAAATCCATGAATCTCTGACATTAATTAAACAGGTTTTGTGCACGTGCACGCATGTGTATGAATGTACCTACATAAGAACATACAAATGTACTCATTTTTTCTGACAAAATCAGATTGAGTCAGTGATCTAGAAATTCCATTAATTAGTTTGTGGACAATTAATATGTAACTATACATATTAATATGTACTTAGGAGTACCCGAGTACTTCTTAGTACCTAGCAGTTCAACTAGAAGTACCTAATACTTTTACTAAAACCTAATATAATACAAAATGTTCTTTCAAATATGTAATTCTTAGCTACATACTCATCATTTTATGCAAGAAAGAAAGTGTTGAGGATAGGAACTTGTAACAATATACTGGACAAAGCACCAGTGAGCAAGAACCTTGAATATAAGCATTTATAAAAATTGCAGTGAATAGCAAAAAACTGTGTAATAGGAAAAAAGAGATTTATTCCCTGATCCCACCAGTGTGACCTTGGGTTACACACAGATTTTTTGGGTCTCACTATCTTCATGTGTAAAATGAGGTTGCTTATGGCTCTAGCAATATATTATTACGTGACTTTTGATCAATGAATATGAGTATTCATTTTTTTCTTTCATATCCCATTTTGTGTTGAGAGGATTTCAATGAAAAGGCTGATTTTGATTAAATTTGCTCAGAAATATTTAGGCAAATTTTCAATCTTTTTGATTGTAAATTCTGATGAAGTTTGGGATTTGGATCTTTTGCTTTTCTTTGCCTAATTTTTGTTTTGTTGTTATTTCTTTCTTCCTCCAAGACCACAAAGCAGCAGAAAATAAGGAACTTTTCTTTTTTCCTCTACAAGGATTGGTGGCGATCTATTACTGACTGTGAATATCACAGAAACTCAGAGATTAAGACATAGTAAGACTAACCTGTTAGTAAGGTTAGTAAGACCTGTCTGTTAGTCCTTTAAAGGTTCTGAGACACCTCAGAGGTGCCAGAATACATTGGAAAGTCAGTGGAATGCTACTGAATGACATTAGATGGGAAAAAAGAAACAAAGATGCATGGCTGGACAGAAACATTAAATAAATCCATGTGACCTTGTGCAAGTTACTTCTCTATTGCTATTTATACACCTATAAAATATGGATATAATGTTATGAGGATAAACCATTATAATTATGGAATGATGATACAATTATTAACTATTATATTTGTCATTTTTATTCTCATACCCTTAACTTTGTTCTAAAAGTTGTAAGATTATTTCTGAAGAAAAATCAGTTCATAAATGATTATTGGTGGAGCTGAAAGGTATTGAAAGCATAGCCTTTGAAAATATATACTGGAAGAACTAAAGAAAAAAGAATTGCTCTATTAGCAGCACCTTTAAGTGCAGTCTACATATCCCTCTGCCCTGCCCCCACCATGTGTACATTTTTGGAGACTGCTTCAATTGGATATATTAATTAATGCATATTTATTTATGTAGTCACACTTCAGATGCTTTATATTATATGAGCATTACACAACATGTAACATTATGATTAAAATATTCTTTTGCCCTGAGTAAAATATAATCTTTGCACTGATTTAAAACACTCGTTGTATTCTGTACTTTGAAATTTCAATATTCCTTAGTTCATAATTTTATTTCTGTCTGGATCTGAATTTTAAGGACTTGTAACACCAGACTATCAGATCAATGATCTTAGCATTAGGACTTATTTCAACTCCACTCTCAACCCTCTATTCAGCACTGTTCTAAAGCTCTCAAAGTAAGAACCATGAAAAGTACATTAAAATTTCATCTAATGGTGATTTTGCTTTTGAGTGCACATATATCTCAAGGAGTTTAGATGTTTAAGGTTGCTTGTGACTTATGATATTTATTTAATGCACTTGATCCCTTGGCTGAAAATGCATATAACGCTCTAGGGTTTTCACGGGGCGGCGTCCTTAGTGTCTTCATCATTGGTCTACTGTTTTTGTTAAGAAACTCTGCATTATCCTTTTCTTTCTGTTGTTAAGTTCAAAGAACATGTGACTCTCTGGCAATACTTTATTTGTTTTCTCTCATTTTTATCTCCTTTGTGTATTTTTCTCTTCATCTCTTGTAACTCTTTTTCTAACAGGACATGTGTAAATGCAATAATATATATTTAATAATATATAAATTATAGTATATATTATAATAAAATATGTAAATATATTTATATCTTTTATATATTTGTATATTATACACATATTTATATATTTAATAAAATATGTAAATATATGTTTATATACCTGTCACCCAACACCTATATGTCTACAAGTTTGCCTATATATATTATCTATTGCTACATAACAAACTGCCTCAAAATTTAGCAGCTTGAAACAATTAACTCTCTCACACAGTTTCTAAGGGTCAGGATTCTGGCAGCAGCTTAGCTATGTAGTTCTAGTTCAGGTTCTCCCATGAGGTCACAATCAAGCTATTAGCCCATGCTGCTTTTCTCTAAAGGCTTGACCTCAACTCACTCGCCTGGCTATTGGGAGGAAGCTTCAGTTCCTTACGTCTTGGAATTTTCATGCCATGCACTGCATGGCTGGCTTCCCCAAGACAGATTGATGCAAGAGAGAGTGACCAGGATGGAAGCCACAGTGCCTTCATAATCTAATCTTGGAAGACACATACCATTGTTTCTACTGAATTTTGTTGGTCATATAGACCAAATTATGTGTGAGTGAACTATATAAATGTGTATATAGGCAGAGGTTGATTCAAGATAATCTTGAAAGCTGGTTAGTATAGCTGGCATTAAAACTAAATATTCAGATAATACCTGCGTTTTTTATTCACATTTTCTGTCTCATATTGAAAAATTTGTTTGATTTGTTTGTGTGTGTGTGAGTTTTACTGAGATTTAATTCACACACCATAAAATTCACCCTTTTCAAAGTGCCCAATTCTCTCTCTCTCTCTCTCTCTCTATATATATATATATATATATTTATATATGGTATATATAAACAATATATTCACAAAGTTATACAGCCAACACCACATCTAATTCTAGAACATTTTCATCACCCAAAAGAAATCCAGTACCACTTATCAGTCACTGCCTATCTCTCTAGAACATTTTCATCACCCAAAAGAAATCCAGTACCAGTTATTAGTCACTGCCTGTCTCTCTAGAACATTTTCATCACCCAAAAGAAATCCAGTACCAGTTAGTAGTCACTGCCTATCTCCTTCTTCCTCCAGTCCTTGGAAACTACTATTCTACTTAATCTGTGGATATGCCTATTTTCAACATTTAATATAAATGGAATTAAGCAATATGTGGCTTTTGTGGTTGGTATCTTTCACTTGCCGTATTTTATTTTTGTTGTAGCATATATAAGCACTTCATTCATTTTTTGTGGTTGAATAATATTCTATTGCAAGAATATCCAACATTTTGTTTATTCATTCATCAGTTTTTGGGCATTTGGGTTGTTTCCACTTTTTGGATATTATGAATAATACTGTTATGACCATCTGTGTACGAGTTTATATGTGGGCATATGTTTCAATTCTTTTGGGTATATACCTAGGAGTAGAATTGTTGGGTTATGTAGTAACTCTAAGTGTACTATTTTGAGGAACTGCTAGACTATTTTCTAAAGTTGCTGCACCATTTTATATTCTCACAAGCAATGCATGAGTTCAAATTTCTCCACACTCTCACCAACACTTGTTGTCTTTCCTGTTTTAGCCATACTAGTAGGTATGAAGTAATATCTTATTGTGGTTTTGTATTTCTCCTTATATATGTCTTTTTGTAAACATGTGTAAACAGCTCTGTTAAAAATAATATGCAGTTTTTCAATAAATAAAAGGAAGGAAGGGCACTTGGATTGTTCCATGTCTTGGCTATTGTAAGTAGTGCTGCTATGAACATTGGGGTGTGTGTATCTTTTCCAATTAGAGTTTTTATCTTTTCCAGATATATGCCCATGAGTGGGATTGCTGGATCATATGGTAGCTCTATTTTTAGTTTCTTAAGGAACCTCCATACTGTTCTTCATAGTGGCTGCATGAATTTACATTCCCACCAACAGTGTACGAGGGTACCCTTTTCTCCACACCCTCTCCAGTATTTATTATTTGTGGCTTTTTTGATGATAGCCATTCTGACTGGTGTGAGGTGATACCTCATTGTAGTTTTGATTTGCACTTCTCTAATAATTAATGATGTTGAGCATCTTTTCTTGTGCCCGTTGGCCATCTGTATGTCTTCTTTGGAGAAATGTCTATTCAAGTCTTCTGCCCATTTTTTGATTGGGTTGTTTTGTTTGCCTGTTTGTTTGTTTTGATATTGAGTTGTATGAGCTGTTTGTATAGTTTGGATATTAATCCCTTGTCAGTTGCATTATTTGCAAATATTTTCTCCCATTCAGTAGGTTGTCTTCTAGTTTTGTTTATGGTTTCCTTTGATGTGCAAAAGATTTTAAGTTTGATTAGGTCCCATTTGTTTATTTTTGCTTTTATTTCTTTTGCCTTGGGAGACTGATCTAAGAAAATATTGCTATGATTTATGTCCAAGAATGTTTTGCCTATATTCTCTTTTAGGAGTTTTATGGTGTCATGTCTTATATTTAGGTATTTAAACCATTTTGATCTTATTTTTATATATGGTGTGAGGGAGTGTTGTAACTTCATTGATTTACATAAGGCTGTCCAGCTTTCCCAATACCACTTGCTGAAGAGACTGCCTTTTCTCCATTGTATATTCTTTCTCCTTTGTCATAGATTAATTGACTGTAGATGTATGGGTTTATTTCTGGGCTCTCTATTCTGTTTCATTGATCTATATGTCTGTTTTTGTGCCAATACCATGCTGTTTTGATTACTGTAGCTTTGTATCATTGTCTGAAGTCTGGAGGGTTATGCCTCCAGCTTTGTTCTTTTTCCTCAGGGTTGCTTTGGCAATTCTAGGTCTTTTGTGATTCTGTATACATTTTAGGATTATTTGTTCTAGTTCTGTGAAAAATGTTGTGGGTATTTTGATAGGGATCACATTAAATCTATAGATAGCTTTGGGTAGTATGGCCATTTTAACAATATTAATTCTCCCAATCCAAAAACAAGGGATATTTTTCCATGCCCATCAACAGAAAATTGACTTAAGAAGATGAATATATATATATATATTCCATTGTGTGTGTATACACACACACACACAATGGAATATTACTCAGCCATAAAGAAGAATGAAATATTGCCATTTGCAGCAACATAAATGGACCTAGAGTATATCATACTAAGTGAAGTGAGTCAGACAGAGTAAGACAACTGTTATATCACTTATATATGGAATAAAAAAAAATACAAATGAATCTATATACAAAACAGAAATGGACTCACAGACATAGAAAAGAAACCTATAGTTACCAAAGGGGGAAGGGCGGTGGGATAAATTAGTAGTATGGGATTAACAGATACAAACTATTATGCATAAAATAGATAAGCAACAAGAATTTACTGTATAGCACAGGAACCATATTCAATATCTTGTAATAACCTGTAATGGAAAAAATCTGAAAAAATATATAACTGAATCAATTTGGCATATAGCTGAAACTAACACAATATTGTAAATCAAGTGTGCTACAATAAAAAAGGGGAAAAAGGAAAGAAGGAAAGAAGGACAGAAGGAAGGAAAGAAAGAAGAACAAAAGAAAGAAAACGAAAGAGTGGATGTAAGATACACATACCCACATACTCATATATATGCATTGTATTTCAGTAAGAATCTTTCAAAAGTGGAGGTGATTCATATATTAAGTTTCCAAGTAATCAACATCAGTTTGGAATTGATACTCAGTGTATATTCATTGTTTCCATTAAATGCATTAAATAGAAGACGAATGCAATTACTGTATCATTAATCCTGAATTTTAGGCCAAGTCAGAGTTGAACTTATCAGGTTTCTGTAGAGAGAAAAGCAAAGCACAGTGCCTGGATTAGGAACACTGGGTTAAGATTTAGTCCTCCATACTGAACAGAAAGCTACAGAGAGAAACAGATGATGTGGCTACAAGACTGGGGTGGCAACTTCAGACTCAAATCAGCCATGACAGAACACTGGAGAAAAGAGTAACATCAGAAAAAGTCAGAAGACCACCTTAGGATCAAATAGAAGGAAAGGGGTTCAAAGCCAGAGGAATAAGACTGCAACTGCTGAACTTGCGGCAAAGCCTGTGGCAGCCACAGAAATGTACTGCTTGTATCTCCTTTCACAAAAGAACTGGATGATCAGCTGTAAGGAGTTCAGTTAGCTGACACCCTCCAGCTTCAGTGCCTTCAGGATATAGCACAGCATTTGCCTGAGGCCATGCAATGGTTGAGCGTGGTGGGGATATTAAACGTGACCATTTCTTCCCCGAGCAGGTGCAGGACTCCTCTCCCAGCAGTCTGTGCTTGAGCTCCCACATGGGCCTGCTGACTTTTTCAGAGCTTCAGTGCAGTCTGATACTTTTCCTACCCAACCTTCCATTCTTATCCTCTTCTTTTACAGGTGTCAGACCGGTAGAATTGTCAGAAGGATTTTGAGGCCTACTTCTACTACAATCCTCTCCTCTTATTTTTCCTTGCATTTCTAACTCTGTCTTGACATGTGCTAACTGGAGGTGCCAACAGATGCAGGGGATACCAGTTCTTCAATTTGAAGACTTTTAAAAATATGCTGCCCCCTGGTGTGGAAGTGGGAGAGAAGGGCTTTGCAGGTACTTAAGGGCATGATCACAGCATAGATAGGAAGCTTAAGCAACTGTGGAATCCTTATGTTTTTAACAACACCATATATCTTTATAGCATTTTAACCACTTTTATGTAAATATTCTTAAATATAATACACCCCAAAAATAAGAAACTAGACTTCTCTTAAGGGCTCTGAGTCTTCTTTTTAAATTTATACTATTGCAGTATATACCAAAAGGTTGTTGAGAGCTGTGAAGCTCTTTCCCCACAATATCAATGTTTGTAGGCTGCTGTGTCACTGATGTCACCTTTTTCACTTCTTACTGGTATGTTTCTATTCTTGTCTTACGTGTCTAAATGGCTGAAACTTGTGCAATTTGCAACCGCCACGAGTCTGATCACCCAATAATTGAGTTTAATTTCTGTTAACTCCATCCTCAACTCATGGACTAGCTTTGACTTTTGATCTCATTCATATAAACTCACTTGCTTGGGTTTATTAAGTTATGAGTCTTTGCTAAATCAGTGGTGAATCCAGGGTCAGAGTGGTGAAGTAGGAGAAAGAACATAGATTTTGGACTCTGATAAACCCTTATTATGCATGTGTCTTTGGGCAAGGAATTTTACTATTCTAGATATATCCTTTAGCATCCATAAAATTTATTTAATAACCACATATACTCTCTTGCTGTAAAGTTTAAATAACATAAGAGTTTACAAAATTCGTCAGCATGCAGCACAGTCCTTGGCAGATATAATAATGGCCTCTTTACCCTCCCTACAGAACGATAAACCCTTTCAGAAGTTAGTCAGAGGACTTCCCTGGTGGTCCAGTGGTTAAGACTTCACCTGCCAGTTCCGGGGGTGCGGGTTCGATCTCTGGTCCGGGAACAAAGATCCCACATGCCTCGCGGCCAAAAAACCAAAACATAAGCAATATTGTAACAAGTTCAGTAAAGACTTTAAAATGGTCCACATCAGAAAAAAAAATCTTAAAAAAGAAAAAAAGAAGTTATACAGGAACTTTAAACTGATATTTCTTAGCTGGCTATGCTAGAGCAGTTTGCAGGTTATGTTTAGCTAAATGTGAGTCATAAGATGTAAATCTTAAATAATTAATATTTGCTATTAGAACCATGCACATGATTGTGCCACAATGATATCTAAGCTTTAGCATGTCTTTTGTGAAGTCATTTTCCAATCAGCGTTTGCTGAGTGGAAGTCACAGGGAAATTGAAAACATATTAATTTGCAAGGTGGGTAATATCAAGTGATGAAAACCTATAATGACACCTTTGGATTTCTACTTTGAAAAATCAGTGAATAGTTTCAATAATAAAAGATATTTCCCCCTTTAATACGGAACAGCTTGAGTGATCAAGTGTACTTTTACAGCTATTAGGGGAGACTGAATGAGCATACTCAAGATTTAGCCTTTCAGGTGTTTTATCACATGATGGTTGTGGAGATCATAATTTTTAATTGTTTTTCTTGATTCTTATATACTGCTTAATTGCACCCATAAAAGACCAAAAGACCAAAAAAGATAAAAGCAGACAATATGAAAGGACTTAACATTGAAATACAAAAAAAGTTAATAGGGACATTAAAAATTATAATTCTGCAACTACATCTTGTAAGTTGCATTCATCTGATCAAAAATTTTACATAATACAGGGAGACACTGATGATACTTAAAAACTTTTAAAAGAGCAAAGAGTGACCATTATATGCAACTCTAGTTATATTCAACATTTAACATTGACTTAATTCAATGTGAATTTTCATTTTTTTGAAATGAAAGGTATCAATAGAGAGAATGTATTTTGCAGAGAAACATTGTCATAAAGGATGTTGAAGCACTCTAGTTCCTTTTGTCGTTAAAAAAATGAAACTGAACCCCTATCTTAAACCACACACAAAAATCAACTCAAAATGGATTAAAGACTTGAACATAAGACCTGAAATCATAAAACTTCTAGAAGAAAAAATAGGGACCTTGCTCCTTGACATCAGTATTGGCAGTGACTTTTTTTTTTTAATTTGACATCAAAAGCAAAGAAAATAAAAGCAAAAACATAAACTAGTGGAACTACATTAAACTAAAAAGCTTCTTCACAGCAAAGGAAACTGTCAACAAAATAAAAAGAAGACAACCTATGGTATGGGGGGAAATATTTGCAAATCATGTATCTGATAAGGGGTTAGTATGCAAAGTATATAAGGAACTCATACAACTCAATAGCAAAAGAGCAAACAATCCAATTTAAAAATGAGCAGAGACATTTTTCCAAAGAAGAAATACAAATGGCCAACAGGTACATGAAAAGGTGCTCAACATCACTACTCATCAGGGAAATGCAAATCAAAAGCACGATGTGATATCACCTTACACTGGTTAAGGTGGTTGTTATCAAAAAGAAATAATGTGTTGACAAGGTTATGGGGAAAAGGGGACCCTCATGAACTGTTGATGGGAAAGTAAATTGGTGCAGCCACCATGAAAAGCAGTTTAGAGGTTTTTCAAAAAATTAAAAGCAGGTCTATCATAGTGATCCAACAATTCCACTTCTGGGTATGTATCTAAATGTATCCAAAGGAAATGAGAACAGGACATCTAAGATATATCTGCACTCCCATGTTCATTATACCATTATTCATATTAGCTAAGATATGGAAACAACCAAAGTGTTTGTCGACAGTTGAATGGATAAAGAAGATGTGAGATATATATATATATATATATATATGACATATCACAATATATTCACTATATATTCACAATATCACTATATATATATATATATATATATATATATATATATATATATATATATATATATATTCACACACACAATGAAATATTATTCAGCCATGAGAAAGAGGAAACTTTGCCATTTGAGACAATGTGAATGGAATTTGAGAACATTATGCTTAGTGAAATAAGACAGAGAAGAATAAGTACTCCATGGCATCACTTATACGTTTAATCTAAAAAAAAAAGGTCAAACTCATAGAAACAGAGAATAGAAAAGTAGTTGCCAGGGGCTGGGAGTAGGGGAAATAGGGAGAAATTGGTAAAAGTGTACAAATCAGCTGTAAAATGAATGAGGTCTGAGGGTCTAATGAATAACATGATGACTATAACTGTCAACTCTATATTATATAATTGAAATTTGCTAAGAAATTTGCTAAATGTTCTCACCAAAAACACAATAATACAAATTAAAAAAATAATAATAAATATATATGTGAGATGATTAATGTGTCAGTTAACCAGAAGGGGGGCATCCTTATACAATGTATACATATAACAAATCACCATGATGGACACTTTAAATATCTTACAATTTTATTTGTCAATAAAGGAGAAATAAAAAAATAGTAAAAAGCACAAGCACACACAATAATTTGATGGAAATTTAAAATAAGATGCACAAAATCTAATAATCCAATTTTTAAGGCACTTCTGCCTCTTTCTAATGTTGTAACACAAGTAGAAAAACTTATTGTATTTTAAATTGATTTTTGTTATGAAAGATTTTAAACATGAGAACCAAGGAAAACCTAGTAAAGAACACCTGTATAATAATAATAAATTTTAAGCTATATCAAATATATATATAATTTTCGTCATATATATATTTTGGCTGTGTTGGATCTTTGTTGCTGCACACGGACTTTCTCTAGTTGCAGCAAGCAGGGCCAACTCTTCATTGCGGTGCGCGGGCTTCTCGCTGCAGTGGCTTCTCTTGTTGTAGAGCACGGGCTCTAGGAGTGCGGGCTTCAGTAGTTGCAGCACGCTGGCTCAGTAGTTGTGACTCACAGGCTCTAGAGAGCAGGCTCAGTTGTTGTGGCGCACGGGCTTAGCTGCTCCGCGGCATGTGGGATCTTCCCAGACCAGGGATCAAACCTGTGTCCCCTGCATTGGCAGGTGGATTCCTAACCACTGCACTACCCGGGAAGTCCCTGTCATATATTTTTAACCAAATGAAAACTAAATCTATAAGCAAGGACACTAAAGCCACCTATGGAATACTTTTTAAATAAGTTCTTCACCTCCCCCCTTAGACGTAACAGTTTTCTTAATTTGTATCATTATTCTCATATATGTGTTTGTACCACATACTTGCACATTCATAAATGATATACAACATTATTGATTTGTTTTTTATTTTATATAAATGATACCTTTTTGGCATATATCTTTAACTCATTCATTTTAACTCCAGTATAATACAGTGACTTAATATCCCTCAATTTATTTATCCCTTGTCTTATTAGTGGATATATAAAGTTTTTCTGAGTATTCCTAATTACGAACAAAACTGTAATCAATACTCATATATTTCTCTCCATGAGCACTTTAGAATAAGCCTGATGGTAGAATTGCTATGTAGTATGGTACATTTCACAGTTTTGTCAATTTATATTTCACCACTATATAGGAGAGTTATTTGATTTCCACACCCTCACTTGGTAGAGTCTGTCTTAATTTTTTCAATCTGATGTGTATGAAGTACTATATTATCTCATTTTAATTTTCATTTGTCTGATTCTGAGGTTCTATAATGAGATGGATCATCTTTTCATATTTTTTATTGTTATTCAGGTTTTCCTTTTTATGAATTGCTATTCCTATTCTTTGATGTATTTTTCTGTTGAACTTTATCTTAAATTGATTGGCTTGAACACTTTTTTTTTTTTAAAGTCCAGTTACCTCAGAGTTTATTTAAACTAAGAGAAAAAGGTCATAATGTTTTCATGCAGTGCATACTTCGTTCTTTAAATAACAATTGTGACAAATAAAAGAAAGAATTAGGAATGCTGTACTTGTGATCCATACAAAGCACCAACATTTTGGGTTGTATATAATTTAAAGAAATGTCTCAAACACTTTTCAAAATACTGTAGTAGCCAATACATAGAGGCATGCCTTAGGTGGACATAGGAATGCAGTTTAGAAAATAAAGAAAAAATTCACACTGTAAATACTCAGTTTCTTCAAAATCACTGAGCAAGAAAAGCACCAATGAACTTCCATACCGATTTTACATAACTTCTATACAGTACCTTGACTTAAAATCCAAGAACAAAAGTGAAGACTCTCCTCCTATATTTTTGGTAAACAACTGCATGGTAAACTTAGATGACTTTTCCCCCAGATTTTACCTGGGAGTGGCCTTTTAAATTTTTTATTTAAAAGAGAGAAGGTTTGGCACTTTTATGCTGATGTCACCAATGTTAATATTTCTTGGAATCTCAGGAAGATTCGTATTCTTTACAGCTGATACAGCACGGGCTGGAGCTCCTGCTAAGCCAGCCACAGATTTCTCCAGTTTAGTTTGTGCATCAATGTGTGTAACAATCTCATTCATGTTCGTCTCCAATACCATTCTCCCCATCACCATTTCTTCAAAGATATTGTGAACATTGTCTACGTGGAAAATTAAATCCAGTTCACAGACGTTTTCAAAACACTTGTCTAATGTTTCCACAAATAATTGAATTAAATCTAAAATGACAAGTTCACTTTCTGAAGAATTCTCACAGAAGACAAAATATAACGTTGCATAATGTCTATAAATCAGTTTCTTGTCAGATCATCCAGTTAATGATCCTCCTTCTAGGAAATTACAAACATTTTCATCTCTCTTCGATACCAAATGGAATGTCTCCCTGATGATTTGCTGTTGTGTATCTTCACTGTAGGGCTGGTAGAACTTGGAGAGCCGCGGCTTCCCATGGTTGTTAAAGATGAGGATTGCCTTGATCATGGCTGAGCCTGGCCAACCGGGTGGGAGCTGGGGCTAGGACGGGGGTGGACATGCGAGCCTCGCCTCGGGATCTTGCTGGCGATCCTTCCCCACCTGCCCCCTCCTGCACCCCTTGAACACTTTTCAAATACTAATTTTTTTCAGTCATATATACGTATGTACATATATATGATATAAAAAAAAAAACTACATCTTCCTAATTTGTCACTTATTTAATTTTATATATGGTTACTTTATTTATATAGAACTTTTAAATCATGTAATGAAAGTGTCTTTTTTTCTTTATGGATATTATTTTTTTAAGTTTTGTAACTAAGAAATATTTTCCTACCTCAAAGTCATAAAGATATTCCTCTATATGTTTTAAATATTTTAAGATTACATGATTAATGTGTGTGTGCAACACAATATTGACAATATTTATTGAATCTGTACCTGTTCCAGGCACTATTATAAGCTCTTTGCATGTTTAGTTCTTAAAACATTATATGATATACTTGATGCTTTTACTCCCATGACCCAACTGAGGAAATTCAACTGAAAGGGTTAAGCAACTTGCCCAACAGTAGGAAGCCTGTGATAGAGATATATGCCCACTGGGATTCAAATCCAGGCATTCTGGCTCTTCCTAAGTCAGTACACAATCTATAATTTTAGTATTAACTCAATGCCCAAAATTGATCCTGAGATATAATTTCAAAATTTACCTTTGATAATTAAGTTTTTTCTTGAATAATTAATTTAATTAAATATTTGTTTACCACTTATCTATATATAATAAATAGTATTACACATTGTATTAAAATGAATTTGGTATGACAGTCTTTAGTACTATCATAATTAATTATTTCACTGTATTACATGCCATGAAAAATAACTGAATTACTATAAAATTGGCTAAGGAGATTCCAAAATTAACATAATAAAATGAAAGTTTGAGAAATGACTCACAAATATTCTCAAGGGAAAAACACTCGGCTTCTTTTTGTCTACTCACCCCACAACCTTTTTGTCGTATCAGAAAGGAATTGCTGGGGCCCTGAACCAAGATGCCGGAGTAGAAGGATGTGCTTTCACTCCCTCTTGTGAGAACACCAGAATCACAACTAGCTGCTGGACAATCATCGACAGGAAGACACTGGAACTCACCAAAAAAGATACCCCACATCCAAAGACAAAGGAGAAGCCACAATGAGAAGGTAGGAGGGGCGCAATCACAGTAAAATCAAATCCCATAACTGCTGGGTGGGTGACTCACAGACTGGAGAACACTTATACCACAGAAGTCCACCCACTGGAGTGAAGGTTCTGAGCCCCACGTCAGGCTTCCCAACCTGGGGGTCTGGCAACGTGAGGAGGAATTCCTAGAGAATCAGACTTTGAAGGCTAGTGGGATTTGATTGCAGGACTTTGACAGGACTGGGGGAAACAGAGCCTCCACTCTTGGAGGGCACACACAAAGTAGTGTGCACATCGGGACCCAGGGGAAGGAGCAGTGACCCCAGGGGAGACTGAACCAGACATACCTGCTACTGTTGGAGGGTCTCCTGCAGAGGCAGGGGTGGGGGGGGGTGGCTGTGGATCACTGTGGGGACAAGGACACTGGCAGCAGAAGTTCTGGGAAGTACTCCTTGGCATGAGCCCTCCCAGAGTCTGCCATTAGCCCCACCAAAGAGCCCAGGTAGGCTCCAGTGTTGGGTTGCCTCAGGCCAAGCAACCAACAAGGAGGGAACCCAGCCCCACCCATCAGCAGTCAAGCAGATTAAAATTTTACTGAGCTCTGCCCACCAAAGCAACAGCCAGCTCTACCCACCACCAGTCCCTCCCATCAGGAAACTTGCACAAGCCTCTTAGATAGCCTCATCCACCAGAGGGCAGACAGCAGAAGCAAGAAGAACTACAATCCTGCAGCTTGTGGAACAAAAACCACATTCACAGAAAGGCAGACAAGATGAAAAGGCAGAGGGCTATGTACCAGAGGAAGGAACAAGATAAAACCCCAGAAATACAACTATATGAAGCGGAGATAGACAATCTTCCAGAAAAAGAATTCAGAATAATGATAGTGAAGATGATCCAGGACCTCGGAAAAAGAATGGAGGCAAAGGTCGAGAAGATGCAAGAAATGGTTAACAAAGACCTAGAAGAATTAAATAACAAACAAACAGAGATGAACAACACAATAACTGAAATGAAAAATACACTAGAGGGAATCAATAACAGAATAACTGAGGCAAAAGAACGGATAAGTGACCTGGAAGACAGAATGGTGGAATTCACTGCTGTGGAACAGAATAAAGAAAAAAAGAAATGAAGACAGCCAAAGAGACCTCTGGGACAACCTTAAACGCAACAACATTTGCATTATAGGGGTCCCAGAAGGAGAAGAGAGAGAGAAAGGACCCGAGAAAATATTTGAAGAGATTATAGTCGAAAACTTCCCTAACGTGGGAAAGGTAATAGCCACCCAAGTCCAGGAAGCGCAGAGAGTCCCATACAGGATAAACCCAAGGAGAAACACGCCGAGACACATAGTAATCAAATTGGCAAAAATTACTGAAAGCAGCAAGGGAAAAACGACAAATAACATACAAGGGAACTCCCATAAGGTTAACAGCTGATTTCTCAGCAGAAACGCTACAAGCCAGAAGGGAGAGGCATGATATACTTAAAGTGATGAAAGGGTAGAACCTACAACAAAGATTACTCTACCTGGCAAGTATCTCATTCAGATTCGATGGAGAAATCAAAAGCTTTACAGACAAGCCAAAGCTAAGAGAATTCAGCACCACCAAACCAGCTCTACAACAAATGCTAAAGGAACTTCTCTAAGTGGGAAACACAAGAGAAGAAAAGGACCTACAAAAACAAACCCAAAACAATTAAGAAAATGGTAATAGGAACATACATATCAATAATTACCTTAAATGTGAATGGATTAAATGCTCCAACTAAAAGACACAGGCTCACTGAATGGATACAAAAACAAGAACCATATATATGCTGTCTACAAGAAACACACTTCAGACCTAGGGACACAGACACATACAGACTGAAAGTGAGGGGATGGAAAAAGAAAGTCTATGCAAATGGAAATCACAAGAAAACTGGAGAAGCAATACCCGTATCAGATAAAATAGACTTTAAAATAAAGAATGTTACAAGAGACAAGGAGGACAGTACATAATGATCAAGGGATCGATCCAAGAAGAAGATATAACAATTATAAATATATATGCACCCAAAAGAAGAGCACCTCAATACATAAGGCAACTGCTAACAGCTATAAAAGAGGAAATCAACAGTAACACAGTAATAGTGGGGGACTTTAACACCTCACTTACACCAATGGACAGATCATCCAAACAGAAAATTAATAAGGAAACACAAGCTTTAAATGACACAATAGACCAGATAGATTTAATTGATATTTATAGGACATTGCATCCAAAAACAGCAGATTACACTTTCCTCTCAAGTACACATGGAACATTCTCCAGGATACATCACATCTTGGGTCACAAATCAAGCCTCAGTAAATTTAAGAAAATTGAAATCATATCAAGCATCTTTTCTGACCACAATGCTATGAGATTAGAAATCAGTTACAGGGAAAAAATGTAAAAAACACAAACATATGGAGGCTAAACAATACATTACTAAATAACCAAGAGATCACTGAAGAAATCAAAGAGGAAATCAAAAAATACCTAGAGACGAATGATAATGAAAACACAATGATCCAAAACCTATGGGATGCAGCAAAAGCAGTTCTAAGAGGGAAGTTTATAGCTATACAAAACTACCTCAAGAAACAAGAAACATCTCAAATAAACAATCTAACCTTACACCTAAAGGAACTAGAGAAAGAAGAACAAACAAAACCCAAAGTTAGCAGAAGGAAAGAAATCATAAAGAACAGAGCAGAAATAAATAGAAACAAGGAAAACAGTAGCAAAGATCAATAAACCTAAAAGCTGGTTCTTTGAGAAGATAAACAAAATTGATAAACCATTAGCCAGATTCATCAAGAAAAAGAGGGAGAGGACTCAAATCAATAAAAATAGAAATGAAAGAGGAGAAGTTACAACAGACACCGCAGAAATACAAAGCATCCTGAGACTACTACAAACAACTCTATGCCAATAAAATGGACAGCCTGGAAGAATTGGACAAATTCTTAGAAAGGTATAACCTTCCAAGACTGAACCAGGAAGAAATAGAAAATATGAACAGACCAATCACAAGTAATGAAATTGAAACTGTGATTAAAAATCTTCCAACAAACAAAAGTCCAGGACCAGATGGCTTCACAGGTGAATTCTATCAAACATTTAGAGAAGAGCTAACACCCATCCTTCTCAAACTCTTCCAGAAAATTGCAGAGCAAGGCACACTCCCAAACTCATTCTATGAGGCTGTCATCACCCTGATACCAAAACCAGACAAAGATACTACAAAAAAAGAAAATTACAGACCAATATCACTGATGAATATAGATGCAAACATCCTCAACAAAATACTAGCAAACAGAATCCAACAACACATTAAAAGGATCATACAGCATGATCAAGTGGGATTTATCCCAGGGATGCAAGGATTCTTCAATATATGCAAATCAATCAATGTGATACACCATATTAACAAACTGAAGAAGAAAAACCATATGATCATCTCAATAGATGCAGAAAAAGCTTCTGACAAAATTCAACACCTATTTATGATAAAAACTCTCCAGAAAGTGGGCATAGAGGGAACCTACCTCAACATAATAAAGGCCATATACGACAAACCCACAGCAAACATCATTCTCAATGGTGAAAAACTGAAAGCATTTCCTCTAAGATCAGCAACGAGACAAGGACGTCCACTCTCACCACTAGTATTCCACATAGTTTTCGAAGTCCTAGCCATGGCAGTCAGAGAAGAAAAAGGAATAAAAGGAATCCAAATTGGAAAAGAAGAAGTAAAACTGTCACTGTTTGCAGATGGCATGATACTATACATAGAGAATCCTAAAGATGCCACCAGAAAACTACTAGAGCTAATCAATGAATTTGGTAAAGTAGCAGGATACAAAACTGATGCACAGAAATCTCTTGCATTCCTATACACTAATGATGAAAAATCTGAAAGAGAACTTAAGGAAACACTCCCATTTACCATTGCAACAAAAAGAATTAAATACCTAGGAATAAACCTACCTAGGGAGACAAAAGAACTGTATGCAGAAAACTATAAGACACTGATGAAAGAAATTAAAGATGATACCAACAGATGGAGAGGTATACCATGTTTTTGGATTAGAAAAATCAATATTGTGAAAATGACTATACAACCCAAAGCAATCTACAGATTCAATGCACTCCCTATCAAATTAGCAGTGGCATTTATTATGGAACTAGAACAAAAAGTCTTAAAATTCATATGGAGACACAAAAGACCCCGAATAGCCAAAGCAGTTTTGAGGGAAAAAAACGGAGCTGGAGGAATCGGATTCCCTGACTTCAGACTATACTACAAAGCTACAGTAATCAAGACAATATGGTACTGGCACAAAAACAGAAACATAGATCAATGGAACAAGATAGAAAGCCCAGAGATAAACTCACACACTTATGGTCAACTAATCTATGACAAAGGAGGCAAGGATATACAATGGAGAAAAGACAACCTCTTCAATAAGCGGAGCTGGGAGAACTGGACAGCTACATGTAAAAGAATGAAATTAGAACACTCCCTAACACCATACACAAAACTAAACTCAAAATGAATTAGAGACCTAAATGTAAGACCAGGACACTGTAAAACTCTTAGAGGAAAACATAGGAAGAACACTCTTTGACATAAATCACAGCAAGATCTTTTTTGATCCACCTCCTAGTGTAATGGAAATAAAAACAAAAATAAACAATCGGGACCTAATGAAACTTAAAAGCTTTTGCACAGCAAAGGAAACCATAAACAAGATGAAAAGACAACCCTCAGAACGGGAGAAAATATTTGCAAACGAATCAACAGACAAAGGATTAATCTCCAAAATATATAAGCAGCTCATGCAGCTCAATATTAAAAAAACAAAGAACCCAATTCAAAAATGGGCATAAGACCTAAATAGACATTTCTCCAAAGAAAACATACAGACGGCCACGAAGCACATGAAAAGATGCTCAACATCAGTAATTATTAGAGAAATGCAAATCAAAACTACAATGCGGTATCACCTCACTCCTGTTAGAATGGGCATCATCAGAAAATCTACAAACAACAAATGCTGGAGAGGGTGTGGAGAAAAGGGAACCCCCTTGCTCTGTTGGTGGGAATGTAAATTGATACAGCCACTATGGAGAACAGTATGGATGTTCCTTAAAAAACTAAAAATAGAATTACCATATGATCCAACAATCCCACTACTGGGCATATACCCAGAGAAAACCATAATTCAAAAAGACGCATGCACCCCAATGTTCATTACAGCACTATTTACAATAGCCAGGTCATGGAAGCAACCTAAATGCACATCGACAGACAAATGGATAAAGAAGATGTGGTACATATATACGATGGAATATTACTCAGCCATAAAATGGAACGAAATTGAGTCATTTGTAGAGACGTGGATGGATCTAGAGACTGTCATACAGAGTGAAGTAAGTCAGAAAGAGAAAAACAAATATCGTATATTAACGCATGTACGTGGAACCTAGAACAATGGTACAGATGAACCAGTTTGCAGGGCAGAAGCTGAGACACAGATGTAGAGAACAAATGTATGGACATCAAGGGGAGAAAGCCGCGGGGGGTGGAGGTGGGGGTGTGATGAATTGGGAGATTGGGGTCGACATCTATACACTGTTGTGTATAAAATTGATGACTAATAAGAACCTGCTGTATAAAAAAATGAAGTAAAATTCAAATATTAAAAAAAAAAGGAATTGCTGGGCTTCCCTGGTGGCGCAGTGGTTAAGAATCCACCTGCCAATGCAGGGGACATGGGTTTGAGCCCTGGTCTGGGAAGATCCCACATGCTGTGGAGCAACTAGGGCCATGCACCACAACTACTGAGCCTGCGCTCTAGAGCCTGCGAGCCACAACTACTAAGCCCGTGTGCCACAGCTGCTGAGCCTGCCCTCTAGAGCCCATGCTCTGCAACAAGAGAAGCCACCAAAATGAGAGGCCTGTGCAAATAAATAAAATAAATTGGAAAAAAAAAAAAAAGGAATTGCTAAATTGCTGTTTAAGTCTTGAGACTTCTTCAAGTTTAGATAAGTGGGTAATTTGTTATTTTTATTTTCTGTAGTTTCTAAATATTCACTTGTATTATGATTTCATATTCTATATTAACATTAAAATAAATGAGAAAGTGCCACCCAATATCTTTTTCAGCTTCTGCGGCTTTCATCCTCACTGCACTACCTCATGTGTTCTACCCTGTTTGTCTGAGATCTTCCCTGATTGTGAATTTTCCCAAGCCCATTTCTAGTTATCAATTTTATGTACAGAACGATATGGTTTGGAGAGTTCAAAAGTACAGCTCTTTCCACAGGATCAGAAATGATTGTGCTTAGTAGCAGGTCTCATTTTAATTATCAGATCATCAATACTGAGGAGACAGCAGGCTATTTTTATGATTCTAATGCTAGAGTTGGGTTTGCTATTAGTTTTATTGAAAAATTGCAGGATGATGCTACCAGTAGAGGAAGATGCAGAATTCAGAGCTGCTATAAAATTTGCTTTAAAAATACAAATAAAACAGTAAGTATAGGGTACATGCAATGGTTTTGAGTCCTAAGAGGATTGATAGTTAATATTTAAAGTATTAACATTAACATCCTTCTTGTAAGATTGAAACACACATCATGGATAGTAGTCTCCATATACTTATGGGAAAATGAAGGTAGTCCATAAGCCATTATGTATGCCATGCTGCTTCTAAACTTAAATAAGTAGGAATTTCAGTCATAGGCTAAATGCATAAGGAAATATAAATGTGTAAGGAAATATAAAACTTTAGGTATACATTTTTTTTCTTAAAAACAGAAAGTTAAATTGGATGCTCTCATTGAAGTGCCAAAATATAAAAGACTAGCTAGGTCAAACCTCAGTGCTAGAACAAGATGTGAATTTACATGGGAGATATTACAAAAGAGTTACATGATTCCAAAAACTCCCACCCCCATTGAGGGTATTTAGGGATGAGGATTTGGAGAATGAGAATTTCTCTAGCGACAGCTGGACTGGCTGAGTGCTCCGCCCATCCCCAGGAGCAGGAATCCCTGCCCTTCCCCTCAAATCTAAAGAGAAAGACTTCAGTGAGACCTTTCAGACAGTTTGACATCTATTCTCTGAAGCAGAGCTGGTGTAGTGAACCTGGGTTGAAGGCAGAAATAAAGGAGAAGAGAACACTTTGGTTGGTAAGTCTGTCCGGGGTGTGTTTGGATATATGTTTCCCATGGACCTGATTTGTGCAAAGAGAGAGAGACAGGAAGAGAGAGAAAAAGGGATTATGTAAGATTTTGTCCAATAATTTTGCCATTTGGTGTCTGAACAAGTCTCTGCAGAGACCAGATGAGTTCTCTTGAGATTCTTATCTGCACCAGCAGAAATAAATGGTGAGTTTTGTTGTGGCCCTACACTGTTTCATCTTAGTCAATCTGGATCTGCATTTCCTAGTAATTCCTTACCTATATGGTTTCAGGCCATGTTGGCTTTGGGAGAAATGTGCCAGGCATTTGGAAGTCAGAAGTAAAGGCAGAAGTAAAGCTTAACCATTAAGCTCTGAAGGTCAGTGCAGGGACCAGGCAGTTTTTGCATTCATAGTTGCTGTTTCACTGGCTCGCCTAATTAGCATAATGCTGTACTTGAACTCATAACTCCTCCAGGCCCTTTTATAGTTTGTCTTGAGGGTCCCTGTTTGCCTTGTAAGGTGCAGTTTGTCTCTGTTCCCATCCAGGTCCAGCTTTCATTTTTGACAGCCAGTCTGGCTGACCTATAGTAACTCTAGGGTCATCACCAGATGCAGGACAATAGACTGCTTTACCAGCTCCTACATTGTATGATCCCTGCAATGCATTACTTACTCTGTATCTCCCTTAGCAGTTTCTCTCCTCTGATCAAACTCAGATGAATGAAAGCTGTAATAGAAAGAGGGTATATCCCTCAAAATTGAGAGACCCTCAATGATGGGGGAAGAGGTTGAGGGGAATCACCAAAGAAACCAAAGGAGTGCCTACCCCCAGGAAGGAGTCTGCTTTCTACCTCAGCCAAGCCCAGAAAGCAGGCAGCTTGATTGGCACTTGCCCATGACTGCAAGCATGCAGGCTTTTCATCAAGACAGAGCCTACTGAAGAAAGAGGAGTAACTATCATTTTGTCTGAAGTTGGAAACTTTGACTTTTAAAATATAAGACTGGGCATTCATTGTACTGAATTAAGACTCTGCTTTGTGACATAAGGTGACAGCAACTTGAATTAGCTACGAGTTAGCAGAGAAGCCATGGGTGCCTAAATTTTTATCCAGTGACAGGTGAAAAGTAGCCCCACTGAGCAAAGTTAAATAGGCAGGGTGGTAATATAATAAACATGGTTTTGATTGCACCCCACTACTTGTGCTTGTTCACTATTCATTGCACAAGTAAAACTTGCTTTCTTTACTTCCCAGATGTTTGTCTGTTTACTTCCCTATATGCCTGTTCTACTTCTTCCTCTTTTCCAGTGTTTTCTTGACTTTTATGTTTTCTGCTTTGCACTAGCATCATTATCTATTTGCAAATGTCTCCTTAAGCAATTCGATTTCTAAATTCAACATCTATTTCTTTTACATTCAGTGACAAGCAAAGTGGCAGCATCAAAGACAAATTAGTAGGCAAACGATTTGAGATTGTTTTCCCTTAGAATGAGGTGGAAATAACCATGATCCTTTCTGGAAAACACTAGGGTATGAAGCTGTTTTCTGTTTAACCACTGCAGGTTCATAGAGAATGTGCTAATATAATACCACTCAGAACTTTTAGAGCACACAGCCTGATAGAGCATGAGGTTTTATTTCCTCGTTAAGTTTAAATCCCAAGGAAGAATAGCCTAAGAAAATGTGTAAGAGTGTGTGTTTTTTTATTCACAGTAAACTAGTATGATTCAAAGCATTAACTAAAATATTATAAAATAAATAAGAATAACAAAAAATTTCTAATATGAAAACCCACTAAATGTATGCAAAGCAGCTTCATCGTTGACCTGTTTATTTGATATAAATTAATAAGTCCTGTGTGATTCCACTTCCAACTTTAATGATTGACCTGTGGTGGCGATGTTGGATCCTCCTTTCAATGAAATTATTTTGAAATAGAAGTTTAAATATAGAATAAGGCACAGAAAAATGTTAAGTGAAAATGGAAAATAGCTTTGAAAGGATATATATGTTGGCTTTCTGTTCTACTCTCACTGCCCACTTTGGGCTGCCCAGTCCTGTCCTGTGGGGCAGTAATAATGGCAGAGAAATCATCTAAGCACAGGCTGTACAGATGTTCTAATTCAAGGCCAACTTGAAAAGTTACCAGTAGAGCAAGGTTCTCTGAGTAAGTTTAAATGAGCTGCCAGTGATACCATTTGGCAGCGTCGAGTGTGCAGTAATGAACAGAAGAGAAAAGCTATTGAATGAAGGAGACAGTGGCCATATTAAATAGTAGGTACAAAAAGAGTAGGTTCAAGAGAAAATCAACAGGACAGCCATACTTGGAGAGAGAGAGAGAAGGAGAGAGAAAGAGAGGTGAGAAATAGGCAGAAACTGTAAACTATTCACACAAAATTGAGTGGGTCTAATATTACAGCAGAAATTTACTCAAGAAGAGTTAAGTTTTTTGCAGTGACAACAATGCCTAGTCTCCACTCTGGTTACCCTGGCAACATGACTCCTTTCTTCCAATAATGCCATTATAATAAGAAAAACAGTAGACAAAAATGGTGTGAAAAGTGATTAGAGGGCAGCTCTCAATCCGCCTTGGAAATGCTTGGGGGCAAAAATTTGAAAGGTATTTTTTTCAAAAGAAGTGAAAGCATGAAGAAATTCACTGACTTGGGCAAAGACAAGTAGAATGTGTTGCCTTCAAACATCTTCTTTTTTGTGTGCTGCACAGTTCCACCCGTGGACCAAGGCACATAGAAACCCTTCCTGCATTGCCATACGCTTGAGGGCCCACACTCTGGTCTCCTTCCAGCTGCGTCTATCCGTGAGCTGAGGCATCCATGGGCCTGTTGAGATGTGTGCATTCAGAGCCCATGCATCACCTTGCAGACCATGGTACTTGTTCCTGTGCACTGGAATTTTGTACCCAAATGGCTCCTAATCTGTGTCCACAGCCTGCCTGGGTCCTCTCTAGGGTGGATTATATACCACTGTTGTGGGTACCTCCAGGCTCAAGTGTCGGCCAAGGGGAGG
This sequence comes from Eschrichtius robustus, assembly GCF_028021215.1. Lineage (NCBI taxonomy): Eukaryota > Metazoa > Chordata > Mammalia > Artiodactyla > Eschrichtiidae > Eschrichtius > Eschrichtius robustus. The sequence continues at coordinate 16,972,881 of NC_090827.1, read as the reverse complement.
TTGTTCGTGGAGACTTTGGACAGATCTGTTAGTCCCAGCTGGGGTGCTCTGCTATAGTATAAGACTGAGCCCGGGCTGGAGGAGGAGGAGGGGCACACTACACAGCCACATTTAGGCACTAAATTCTGTCCTTCCAGGTAATTTTGAGGAGTGCCTTTGATAAAGGAAGAGATTAGAGCATATTTAACTCTTTGTTGTTTTGAGTTTAATGTAACATTTACATATTTAGACATATGGAATTTGAACCTCCATTTCCTCTTGTCTTGATCTTGCGAATGTCAAGGGCAGACCTGATACTGCATGGCATAGATAATTGCACTTACATTTGTGTTGACAGTTCTTTTTTTTTTTCTGTAAGTGCTTTAAAGGTAAGGATGAATAGTAACCTACACATATTATTTCTAAGTATTACTTAGAAAATCTGTAAATACAGAATTAAGATGATGCATCTTATTCTTATGAAATTACCTTGCTTTTCTATGCATACTCTCATCAGGGATCAGAAAAATGAACAGACCAAGAGCCAAGGGAGAAAGTATTTGGAAAGATAGCTGCATGAATCTTTTTAAAGTTACGTTAAAGAATGAAGCACATGAATTAGATTATGGATATGACTCATGCAAGGTGCAAATTTTTAAAATATCATATTATTTTGACATTAAGTCTTCAAAAGCAACTCTGAAACAATGTGAGCTAATGCTTCTCAATAGACTCCTTTTGTTGGTGACTTCTTTTTATATTTTGCCTCAAAAACTACTCATATTTTAAAAATATTGTTCCCACCATTTGATCAAAGAACCAATCAATGTGAAAGCATTTTAAACTATATTATATAAACTTAAACACTTCTATATGTTATAATAAACAAATAAAGCAAATAATATATGTATATATTATATATAGTGAAACTGTACTGTATTACTATAAACATTAGCCTAATTATAGTAAACGTAGGAAAATGCCTTTGATCTCAATGTTGCATCTTACCAAGTAAGACAAGATATGTCTAAGGCACATAAAGTGAAAGGCCAAATCTATTTTTACCCTCACATTTGACTTTAATATTTGATATAATCTTCCTTGTAATTTATTTGTGTATTTATGTAATATCTACCTTTAAGAGTCAAGTTCAAAAGCATGATACCATTCACCAAAGATAACGTTGCAGAGAGCTAAGTGACACTGCAGGACTCTGGAGATTCATGATGAGCAAGCACAGAGGTCCCTGTTCCAGGGGAGCTTGCAGACTAGTTGGGGAAAGGTCATGAAGAAGCCCCATGTATTAATAAACATGTATCATTTCACTTTATTCAGATAAGTGCTTTGTGAGAAAGGAAAGTGATCTATAAGAGCATCTGGTAAAGCAGTGGTTCTCAAGCTTTAGCACACATCATAAACCTCAGGGGGGGGGTCGTTAAAACACAGGTTACTAGGCCCTAACTCTAGAGTTTGATTTTGCATTTTTAACTGCTTCTCAGATGAAGCTGATGCTATAGGCTCTGGGACCAAACTTTGAGAAAGAGTCATAAGGAAACCTCACTAGATTGGGAGATGCTTGTTCTTACCTTTGTATCTAGCATGCAAAACAACATGAGCTCAGCGAGTGCTGATTTCAGTTATGTGCTTCCTGTAACATGTCCCACTTACCAGGGATTTCATTCTTCATATGACCATCTCTTCAGGAGTGATCCTGAATTTGTTACAATGAACACAATCAATTGAGGAGAAAACCAACAAGTGGTAGTTTTATGACCAGAACTAAAAGCTCTGTACTTTCTCCTTTCCTCTTTGGTTATTGTCATTTATAAAATTATGTTTTAAGTAATAGGAAGTGCAGGAAATCTTCTGTGAGAGAAAATGAAGAATGGTAATTACTGTAATGGAAGCAATAAGCAATTGCAACAGAACAAAAGGCATATAATACAAGAAAAGCAAGTTACATAAAATGCTGTGTCAAGAAGCCATTGGTTTACAGCCTATAGTTTAGTTTAAGCTGAAGAAATTGTACAAAGTAGTCATTAGATATTACGTGGATTTGAAATGTCAGTATGTCAAAATATTGCAAGCTACACCAAAGTAGTTAAATGGTGGATAATTCATATTTGTAATATTTTGTTCAAGCTACCCTATTTTTGTTATCTTTGAGTAGGTATCATCCTACTCAAGCTGAAAAATTAAATATTACATACTTAAAAAAACAAAATTTAACCATTATGCAAATATAATACTATTTTAAGGACTTATGACTGATCTGGTTATAATATAATTATATAGATGCAACTACAGATTAAAATTCAATGTGGTTATAATTTTATAACAGTATTTACATTATAGGCATTTCATATCAATAAAATAATGAAAAATTATAACAAAAATTTTAGAGATAAGGTTGTATGTTTCAATAAATTATTCACTATTTTGCCTGTAGGCTACAACTACACAATCTAACAACACTGTATTTTTCAAGTAATGGAAGAAGTGACCTTCGTATGCATCTAAAAGAAGCTATTCCTAAATGTTTCCTTTAGGCTATTAAGTTGAATCAAAGTTCTTCAGCCTGATATTTTTAAGGATTCTACTTGCTTCTGTAAAAATCAAGTTTTTTGTTCATTTGTTTGTTTAAGCCTGAAAAGCAACTCTGAAAAAGAGTGACCTAATGCTTCTCAAGCATGGTTTTGCTCAAAGGATATTGACCTTAGCAATAAATTGAAAGTATTAGAGATTAGTTAGCTGGAAATTAATGATAGATTGACTTATGATCACATGTCTCACCAAAAATATGTATCAAAATATAAATATACCAATACGGGATGGGCCATAATTAATACCATTCATATCTATAGTGGATAACTAAATAAAAGCAAACTTGGAAATAATTTCTGTGCTTTTGGTACAATTTCTTTTTCCTGTTATAAAAATTTGCAGGAAAAATGGCTGAACTAGTGCAGACCTTCTAATTCTGGTTTGATTAATTTGCCTTTTCTATATAACCATGACTTGGGGTAGTTGGGGTGGAATACAATTAGAAATCATGGGAGTTAAATTATGATGAATTTTAATGTAAGTAAATGTCCTGAAAGAAGTAGCAGAACTTATCAGTATTGTCAAAATGGTGGTTACAAGATTCAGCTACGTCACCATCTCCAGGAAATTGTTTCTTGACCCAATCTATTGGAGTCACAGTGGGTTACATATCCCTCCTCTATTCATTAGCACCCCATGTTTGACTCTGCTGTGGTCTGGCTTACCACATGTTAATGCTTGTTCACTTACGTGTCTGCTCCTTTGAACTGTGAACTCCTTAGAGAAATTGATTGTGTCATTCATTTTTCCTCTTTTTTATTTTAATTTTTTATTAAGACTTTATCTTTTTAGAGCAGCTTCAGGTTCAAAACAAAACTGAGGGGAAGATACAGAGATTTCCCGTTTACTCCCTGACCATATGCGTGCATAGCCTCCCTCTTTATCAACATCACTCCCCAAGATGATACATTTGGATGAACCTACGTCAATGCATCATAATCATCAAAATCCCTAGTTTACATTGTGGTTCACTCTTATTGTTTTACATTTTATGTGGGTTTGGACAAATGTATCATCATTATGGTACCATACACAATATTTTAACTGCCTTAAAAATCCTCTGTGCTCTGCCTGTTCATCTCCCTTCTGCCCAAACCCCAATCCCCTGGAAAGCACTGATCTGATCTTTTTATTGTCTCTATAGTTTTGCCTTAACTAGAATGTCATATAGTTACTGTACTGTATACATAGTTACTGTACATATACAGTTACTGTACTGTACATATAGTTCTCTATGTACTGTATAATTATACAGTACATAGTATTTTCAGATTGGCTTCTTTCATTTAGTAAGATGAATTTAAAGTTCTTTCATCATTTCATGGCTTGGTAGCTCATTCTTTTTAGTGCTGAATAACATTCCATTGTCTGGATGTACCACAGTTTATTTATCCATTCACCTGCTGAAGGACATCTTGGCTGCTTCCAAGTTTTGGCAGTTATGAATAAAGCTGCTATAAACATCCATGTGTAGGTTTTTGTGTGGACATAAGTTTTCAACTCCTTTGGGTAAATACCAAGGAGCACAATTGCTGGATCATATGGCAAGAATATGTTTAGTTTTGGAAGACTGCCAAACTGTCTTCCAAAGTGGCTGTACTATTTTGCACTCCCACCAGAAATGAATGAGAGTACTGTTGCTTCATCTCTCCAGCACTACTTGGTGTCAGTGTTTTAGATTTGGGGCCATTCTAAAAGGTGTGTAGTGATATCTAATTGTTGTTTTAATTTGCCTTTCCCTGGTGACACATAATGTGGACTATCTTTTCACACATTTATTTGAAGACTTGTCTGTTAGAGTCTTTGGCCCATTTTTATATCAGGGTATTTATTTTCTTAACTTGTTGAGTTTTAAGTGTTCTTTTTGGATAACAGACATTTATCAGATACGTCTTTTGTAAATATTTTCTCCCCATCTGTAGATGGTCTTATTCTCTTGACAGTGTCTTTTGTGAAGCAGAAGTTTTAATTTTAATGAAGTCTAGCTTATTGATTATTTCTTTCATGGATCATGCTCTTGGTGGTGTATCTAAAAAGTCATCACCATACACAAGGGCATCTAGGTTTTCTCCTGTGTTATCTTCTAGGAGTTTTATTATTTTGCATTTTACGTTTAGGTCTGTAATCAATTCTGAGTTAATTTTTGTGAAGGATGTAAGTTCCATGTCTAGATTCTTTTTTTTTTTTTTTTCTTTTTGCCTGTGAATGTCCCATTGTTCCAGCACCATTTATCAAAAAGATTATCTTTGCTCCATTGTATTGCCTTTGCTCCTTTGTCAAGGATCAGCTGACTATATTTATGTGAGGTTCTATTCATTTTTATAACTCAACACTCAGCACAGTGCCTGGCACAGGATGAGTTTTCACAGTATTTTTATTCAGCGAATGTGTGCATGAATGAATGAATCTTGGTTTGGATATGATGTTTTATGCGTTCAATTTCTAAGTTTTTTTTTAAAGCAGTTGACAAAAATGTACACTAAGGTCAAAGTAAATGACAGTGATCATTTTGAAAGACAAATGATTAGAATAGTGTTAGTAAGTAAACCAAATAATAGAAATGTTTAAAATTGCTAATTCTAGGTTAATATTTAGTTCTTAGCATTTTATTGGCTACTTTTAAAAAAGGAAGGTTGTTACAACTATGTAACATTCTGGAAAAGGCAAAACTATGGAGATAGTAAAATGATGGCTGGTTGCCATGTGTTGGCTGGGGAGTAGGAATGAAAAAGCAGAACCCAGAGGATTTTTAGAGAAGTTAAAATACTCTGTATTATAATATAATGATGGATTCATATCATTATACATTTGTCCAAACCCAGAGAATACACAACACCAAAAATGAACTGCAGTGTAAACTATGGACTTTGGGTGATTATGACATATCAGTGGCAACAAATGTGCCCCTCTGGTGGGGGAATGTTGATAATGTGTGGGGGGGGGCTATTCATGTGTGTGGTCAGGGGCTATAAGGGAAACCTCTTATAGCCCCTGACCAAAGTGTTAATTTGGTTTTTTAAAAAGTAAATTTTAAAAAGTGAATTAAGGGGACTTCCCTGGCCATCCAGTGGCTAAGACTCCACACTTGCACTACAGGGGGCATGGGTTTGATCCTTGGTCAGGGAACTAAGATCCCGTATGCCACAGGACGTGGCCAAAAAAGAAAAAAAAAAGAAAAGCAAAGGATGTTGATAAGAGTGAACTCTATGATAAATTACCAACAAAAGTGCTAATTTGAAGAAAAATAAAAAGTTAGTACCCAAATAAAATAACAGAACTCTTAATATGTTGTTAGTTCTAGGTAAAGACGGAGCTCTAAGAGTCTCAGAAACTAAAGTGAAGGGAGAAACATAATCTTAAGATTCAAAGTAATCATAAAATAAAAATTTTTCTGATATTTCAAAGTTAAAATTCTGGATAAAATTTTCCCTGATGCCTCTTGAAGGGACCACTGTGTGATGTAATAGACAGTATCCTTTAAAAATCCATGAAATTATTATAACGGCAGACTTTATACGATGGCTCCTACAGCATTAATCAGTCCATGCTGAGCACCATGCCATAGGGAAGTCCAATAAAAGCAATTGTTCAAGATGTTGAAACACTGAGATCCAAATGCAATCCTCAGAGACTCTGGCTCCCGATAAAGTACTATTCTCAACATAAAAAGGGTGATACATGATCCAACACATCCTCCAAGAGCAACCCTATTAATAGCAACCGTGTTTTTTTGTTCCTTTTTGTTTTTCCTAATATTGAGGAACAAAGAGTATGAGACTATATAGTCTGTAGAAACCTAGAGGCCCAGTAGTCATTCTGCTGATTAAAGATAGGCCCATATGCTTTATAATCATCTAAGGATAGTTGACATCTGAAAAGGAAATAGATTTCAAAACCTGGAATTTTGTCTAAAGTTGCTAGCCCATATTTGCATGAGGATAGCAAGAGGAAAAATTCAGGACCTGGCATTTCCTTGGCAAATAATTCTGCATCTGCTCCAACATGAAAATGAGTGAGGGCTTAAAGGCTTATTCCACGCTAGATGGTCTCAATAATTTTATTCTGAACCATTTTCATAACAAATATTATCACTCACCAGGGCCCATAAAACATTTCATTTTAAGCAATTTGACTTCCCGGTAAAGGATCAAAAGCTAAATTAGTTGTAAAATATACCCTGAGGTAACTAAACATGTTAGCATGCTGGATACAGTTGTTGGATATAAACCAATTAGACATTGGAGAATATATATCAAAAACTGATTTCAGTTTTAGAGTAAGTTGATACTAAGTCATTCATTGAGACAGCAAGTGTGAGCTACTAGATCAAGATAAAGTTTTATCATTAACATGGTTCAGAATGCATATTGTTTGGTTGTCTGCAGTAGTGGCAACGGTTCATTCAGTTTTTCTAAGAGACATGTTAAGTCATTAATCCAGAGTTAGAGAGGAGGAATGTTAAAAACTCTGACATTGAGAAATTGGGATTGTTAGGTTTTTTAGCATCATATCTCTAGCAGTTTCATGGGGAATAAAATTATGTATCCATATATTACACTCAATTACATTGTGTGCATTATATTAAATAGGATTCAATATGCTACTTGAAAATGAAAGTTATATGTGCAAAGTTTTAATGGTATAAATCACTTGAAGTATACAAATTCAGACAAAATTTAGCATAATCTATTTTTTGCTGTTTTTCAACTATCCATATCCTTAGTGGATGTTTATATTTTGTCATGTCTCAGCAGAAGAAAAACAAATATATCCCTATGATTGAATCTTAGAAGAAATATGAGGAATAAAATATTTAAATTGTATTTTTATAATTTAAAGAACAAATCATTTGTTCTTGCGATTCAAATTCTTTTAGAATAAGAACATTTTTCTAGATAACACAAGTTACTTTCTTATGACTGTTTTTGATAACTTAGAACACATAACACTCAAAAAAAAAAAAGAATCAAAGAAGGTTAGACTAGGATCATCTTTTGCAATAAACGTAACAAACCATAACAACTTGCCAGATATTATTCCTCATAAAGGAATATTTGGAGAGCTGAAGTTGTATAATACAGGCATAGAATTATCCATCTTATGCTGATGATGTAGAAAATACTTGAAATAGCTCATCATTTTCCAATCCGTTATACATTAATCCTGGGCATCTATATATAGCCAGTGAATTTAACTTAAGGAGATTGGTGCCAAGACAGTCTGTACTGAATAATATCCTGACTAGACTACATTCCAGACTTAGTAGAATGAGGGGAAGTAGGTAAATGGAAAGCAGCATCTGCTCTGTCTCCTATATGAAGCTGGTGTAACAGAGGCTTCCATAAGAATGATAATATTACGGAAGCATTTAAACATAATTGGATTGCTTTCAGTACAATTACCCTTATAAATGTGCTTTGAGTCTTCCCATGACCTTCTGTATCTAATTGGCAAAATTTAGTAGGAGGGTAGAAAAGCAATAAATACAGGATGTTCATTTCAGGGTTTCAGCAGCATAATTGCTACTTATTAATAATGTTTTGCTTTTCTTTATCATTTTTGGACCTCATTTTTGAGTTTCAGAAATAGTCTTATAGTATTTATAATATTTATGCATACATTTATACATATATAATATGCATTATATTTTATTTTATATCACTGAATAACACATTGAATTAATTTGTACTTAAATAAATCAGTATTATTTCTGTATCACTTGTCTCTGAAAAGCTTAGAGTTTTCCATTAAACTGATACACAGATAATCTAAGATTCTGGTGTTAAGCTATTTAAGAGACCTAACAGCAGAGCATGGCAGGAAATAAATACATCAATAAGGACTTATAAGTATGTGTGTTCAAACAAGTATATTTTACTTATGTCCTAACTTTTATTGTAATATTTTTGATGCCCACACCACATACCTTTTACATGAAAATTCAGATTAGAAAGATTCGGTTGAATTACATGTCAAATATTAGATAGCGATTCATGTGAAAACTCGCCAAATAGTCAAATTACAGTCTCTTGAATGTTAAATTAAAAGTGAGAAGATAATTTATATAGCAAAATTGATCACCTTTTTAAAGATACATGTAGTTTATAACAGTTACATGTAGTTAAAATTACTCTGGGAACCAATGGCAAACAGTTATCTATGTAAAATGCCTGGTAGATATACTTTTAATATTTGTTATCCTTCTCTGTACTGAAGAAAAATTTCTTACAGATTCATATTCAACCAGAACTATAATATTTATTACTGTTAACCCATGCTAGAGCATACCATTCTTCCTCTGCTATGTTGATGCTTCTGGGAACTTTCTTTAACTTTTGAAGTCATCTTATACTCAATAATCCTTTTAATGGAAATTCTAGGATTCTTTTTCAACCTCAATTTCATTCTTACAGTTAGTGCTTTCAGTACTTACACAGGCACAGTGCTCATGCAAGGATGAATTTGATGTCATTATAGTCATTAGAAAGTATTGAATTCAGACACAGTCACAATGTCAATTACAAGCATAGTTAGAAATAGGATATGGATAGAAAACTGAGGATGCATATAAATAAATAGCCATCCATTCTTTGTGTAATATTCCAAACATAAACACTAAGAAACTGTAGATTAAAGTCATCATGCTGAGCTATAGCTCCATTTCTTTTCTGCTTATATGTTAAAATATCTATATGGTTTTCTGTTATATGCTTTAAAACAGTGACCACTGGGCGATGTGATATATTACCTAACAAATGACTAGCATGGAGGATCTTAATGTGTTGTGAGTAGAATAATATTGCATATTGTATAACTTTGTGGCAGTAACATTATGCATGTACCATAATATCCACTTATAGAAAATAGAGCTATAGTGATTTTTTAGTTTTAGTAAAGTAGAAATTCCTGCAGTGCATTAGAATATGCAAATTTGAATTCTACTTGAGTGAACTTCCACTTAGAGTCAGATTGTCTGCCAAGAACAAAAAAGCATTTGTAATACAATGGTTTCCCAACATTTTAAAGAATGATCTGATACTTTTTTTTATAAAATGAAAGCTCAGTTTTTTTACTTGTTCAGGCATGGACAAGCTGAACTACTTTGAATTTTGTCATCTATGAACTATTGTCTACTGAGTCAGTGATTTATCTGAGCTTCATTTCTTCAACAAATGACAGCAATAATGACAGTAAAGTACTGTGAATATAAAAGCAATTAACAATCCTGGGTTTAGGAAATGTATGCAAATGTTTTTGAAACATGAATTTTTATCTTGAATCCCTTATGCTGGAAAGAAGATGCCACAAAACAAAGCCATTTCAAGAAAAACTACCTTGATTAAAAAAAGAAGGTAGAAAAGTGGAGAGAAAAAAAATGGAAATTTCTAAACTCTTATCTTTCTATATAACAAGTCAATGTGACATTAGTACTGCATTACAGTGTGAAAGTACAGAAATAATAGAGAATAGGGATTCTTTATTGTCATAAAACTATTTTAACAATTTATTTGAGTTATTTGCTCCTTGCTCTACAAGAAGATACTAAGTTGATATGTATGATTTTATATTATAAATCATATTCTATAAATCCAAGAAGTTACTTTGTTAGTATCTAGAAGTTATTAAAACAGCATAATACATTCAGAGGCAGAATGTTACTAAGAAGGTACTATTGTAAAAGCAAATCTTTTCTTTTGAGAATCATGTATTTACCTGTTCTAGTAATAGAGTATGTATCTGTCTGGATAATCTAGGTTATGCTGTGACAACAAACAGTCCAAAAATCTCAACAAAAATTTATTTATTTCCATGTTTCATGTCCATTAGTGTTGACTGGGGCCCGGCTGCATGTTGTTCTCAATCTTGAACCCATGCCAACAGACCATCCATCAACTAAAACTGTCACTTTGATAGAGAGAAAAGAACTTGGTGTATCATACTGGCTTATAAAGCTCTGCTGTCAGGTAACACACGTTGGAAAAAACAAGTCATATGGCCATGCCTCATTTTAGTGTGATGAGGGGATTACAACTTACTAAGTTCCAGGGGCAGAATTAGTAATGCTTGGTTTTTGTGTTAATGACTAACATAGGAGTACTAAGAAATCATATTTGACTAGCAAAATCTATTATTGTATAAGGCTGGTTATTAGAAGATGACAGGCTAAAATAAACTACATTACTGTACACTCTGGGCTTAACCAAAAACAAACCAAAATATATCATTATCATTAAAAAGTAAGTAAATAAGTGTTTTAGAAGGATCACAAAATAACATAATTTTTCTATTGAAAGTTATAATGTTTTTATTCTTTTGGAAAAAGAAAAAAGGTGAAAGGGAAAAACATAATAACTGTGGTTAGGTTCACCATTAACTTCCTTTTGGTTTAAAAATGCATTACTAATGGCATTATTCTGGAAAGTATGACAAAGCCAGAAAAAGATTTTTTTATTATTTTAATAATTAAGAGGAAGTATTATTAAGAGAGTGGGTTGCCTGGAGCCAGATTACCCATGTTTGATTTCCAGTTTTATCATTTACTAGCTGTGTAACTTTGGACAAGATATCTCAACGGTTTATGCCTTTGCTTTTTCATCTGTAAACTTAGCACCATAAATAACTCAAAGAATTTTTGAGAGGATTAAATGAGTTAATACACAAAGAGCCCTTAGATCACTACCTATTACATTATAAGGACTCAGTGGAGATTACTCAATTATGTTACAGTCCTCTCTCCCTCTATTTAAAATAAAGCAGCTGAGCCAAAAATGATTTTAGACTCTACCCTTATCCCTTACCATGTCACCATACCTCTAACATGTTTGAGGAAGAAGTAAGGCAATGAGACAGAAGCAAGTTTCTAATGTGCAAGGCTCGAGGCTGATGGAACAACAAAGATGCTTCTGAAGAAGGTGTGTGTGTTTGTGTATGTTTGGGGCATGGATTGGCAGTTTGCAGCCCCTTATAGTAAGGCATATCCATCCTTAGTGGGGTGGCACAGTCAGTGCCCATCTGATCTGATTTTTCATATAGTATTTTGAAGTGCAGTTTGTTATCCGAATTCCCTGACTACTCTCTGTAACGTTTAGAAAGGCACACAAAAAAGAAAAAGCAAAGTGACGTGGAGTCGGGGGAAGGGTGAGTGGGTCATATACATACTGGGAACACAGATAGAAAATACCTGGTTTATAATCAGTTGTGGCACATCTATTTCCAGCTTTTTTCCACAAATTCTGCCCTCCTCCCAATATGTCTGTTTTCTTTTTATATGTAATTAGTTTTGTGTGCAACTTGATTAAAATAAGTAGATTTCCTAGAAATCATTTATGTAAACTAATTTAAACACATTTTTACAATAGGAACTTTATAAAATTGTTTCTTATGTAAAAACTTATATGTTACCTTATCTTTGATTATATAAACTCTAAAGATTTTTTGACATTCATTGTATGATACACATTCAGAAATGTGCGTGCAAATGGTATGTACCTCTGTACGTGTTTCACAATCATCCAGGTCAAAATCCACCATATTATTAATACTCCACGACATTGTAAATCAACTATGCACCAATAAAAATTGTAAAAAAATAAGTATTGCCGACGTTATAAAGAAATTGGAACCATTATACCCTACTGATGGGAATATAAATGGTGCTGACAACATGGAAAATAGTTTGTCAGCTCCTCCAAAAGTAAACATAGAGTTACCAGCAATTCTATTCTTAGGTATATACCAAGAAAATTTTAAAAATATGTTCATGCAAGAACTTAAGCACAAATCAAATGTTCACATCAACATTAATGATAACCAAAAAGTAGAAACAGTCCAAATGTCTATCACTGGTGAAGGTATAAACAAATTGCGGTCTATCCATACAATGGAGTATTATTCAGCCGTAAAAAGGAATAAAGTACTGATACACACTACAACATGGATGAACCTTGAAAACATTCTAAGTGAAAGAATCCAGGTACAAAAGATTCCATTTACATGAAATATTCAGAATAGGCAAACCCATAGAGACAAAAAGTAGATTGATGTTTGCCGGGGGTACATTGTGGCAGGAATGGGAAGTGACTGCTAATGGGTATGGAGTTTCTTTAGGGATGATGATGATATTTTAAAATTAGATATTGGTGATGGTTGCACAATTCTGTCAATCTACTAAAAATGCTGAATTGCACACTTTGAAAAATGAATTTTATGTTATATAAATTATATCTCAAAAAAACTGATATAAAAAACCTGGAATGGGAAACTTAACACAGGGGATGTTCTCTACATATTAAACAACTTATATATGTAAAATACCTACCATGCCTGACAGCAAGAAAGTACTCAGTATATAGTTACTATTATTATATCATAACATTAATAACATCTGAGGGCTCTAAAAGTCTTGACATTAACAAATGCATCTGCCTTTTCGAAAATGGTACACTTATTAGCTGAACAGAAAGGATACCATCTGTTTTTATTTTCTTTGTAATTTTCTTTACTTATAGCCTGAATAAAAGATTAAGCAGATGCTTATTGGTATGCTGCACCACATTATGTAAAGTTTTGTTTTTCACCAATCCTTCTCATTTTAGAGATTCATGAAAGCGTAGTAATTAAAACTGCAAAAATAACGTTTTCAGATAATATTATACAAAATTATTGTTCAGATTCTGTTTATTTTATTTTTTTAACATCTTGATTGGAGTATAATGCTTTACAATGGTGTGTTAGTTTCTGCTGTATAACAAAGTGAATCAGATATATGTGTACATATACCCCATATCTCCTCCGTCTTGCGACTCCCTCCCCCCTCCCCTATCCCACGCCTCTAGGTGGACAAAAAGCACGGAGCTGATCTCCCTGTGCTATGCGGCTGTTTCCCACTAGCTATCTATTTTACGTTTGGTAGTGTATATATATCCGTGCCACTCTCTCACTTCGTCCCACCGTACCCTTCCCCCTACCCGTATCCTCAAGTCCATTCTCTATGTCTGTTTCTTTATTCCTGTCCTGCCCCTGCGTTCTTCAAGCCATTTTTTTTTTTTTAGATTCCATATATATGGGTTAGCATACAGTATTTGTTTTTCTCTTTCTGACTTACTTCACTCTGTATGACAGTTTCTAGGTCCATCCACCTCACTACAAATAACTCAGTTTCGTTTCTTTTTACGGCTGAGTAATATTCCATTGTATATATGTGCCACATGTTCTTTATCCATTCATCAGTCGATGGACACTTAGGTTGCTTCCAAGTCCTGGATATTGTAAACAGAGCTTCAGTGAACACTGTGGTACATGACTCTTTTTGAATTATGGTTTTCTCAGGGTATATACCCAGTAGGGGGATTGCTGTGTCATATGGTAGTTCTATTTTTAGTTTTTTAAGGAACCTCCATACTGTTCTCCATAGTGGCTGTATCAATTTACATTCCCACCAACAGTGCAAGAGGGTTCCCTTTTCTACACACCCTCTCCAGCGTTTATTGTTTGTAGATTTTTTGATGATGGCCATTCTGACCGGTGTGAGATGATACCTCATTGTAGTTTTGATTTACATTTCTCTAATGATTAGTGATACTGAGCATGCTTTCATGTGTTTGTTGGCAATCTGTATATCTTCTTTGGAGGTATGTCTATTTAGGTCTTCTGCCCAGTTTTGGATTGGATTGTTTGTTTTTTTGATATTGAGCTGCATGAACTGCTTGTATATTTTGGAGATGAATCCTTTGTCAGTTCTTCCTTTGCAAATATTTTCTCCCATTCTGAGGGTTGTCTTTTCATCTTGTTTATGGTTTCCTTTGCTGTGCAAAAGCTTTTAAGTTTCATTAGGTCCCATTTGTTTATTTTTGTTTTTATTTCCATTTCTCTAGGACGTGGGTCAAAAAAGGATCTTGCTGTGATTTATGTCATAGAGTGTTCTGCCTATGTTTTCCTCTAAGAGTTTTATAATGTCTGGCCTTACATTTAGGTCTTTAATCCATTTTGAGTTTATTTTTGTGTATGGTGTCAGGGATTGTTCTAATTTCATCCTTTTACAAGTAGCTGTCCAGTTTTCACAGCAGCATTATTGAAGGGGCTGTCTTTTCTCCATTGTATATTCTTGCCTCCTTTATCAAAGATAAGGTGACCATATGTGCATGGGTTTATCTCTGGGTATTCTATCCTGTTCCACTGATCTATATTTCTGTTTTTGTGCCAGTACCATACTGTCTTGATTAATGTAGCTTTGTAGTATAGTCTGAAGTCAGGGAGCCTGATTCCTCCAGCTCCGTTTTTCTTTCTCAAGATTGCTTTGGCTATTTGGGGCCTTTTGTGTTTCCATACAAATTGTGGAATTTTTTGTTCTAGTTCTGTGAAAAATGCCATTGGTAGTTTCATAGGGATTGCATTGGATCTGTAGATTGCTTTGGGTAGTATAGTCATTTTCATAATGTTGATTCTTCCAATCCAGGAACATGGTATATCTCTCCGTCTGTTTGTATCATCTTTAATTTCTTTCATCAGTGTCTTATAGTTTTCTGCATACAGGTCTTTTGTCTCCTTAGGTAGGTTTATTCCTATGTATTTTATTCTTTTTGTTGCAGTGGTAAATTTGAGTGTTTCCTTAATTTCTCTTTCAGATTTTTCATCATTAGTGTATAGGAATGCAAGATTTCTGGCATTAATTTTGTATACTGCTACTTTACCAAATTCATTGATTAGCTCTAGTAGTTTTCTGGTAGCATCTTTAGGATTCTCTACGTATAGTATTATGTCATCTGCAAACAGTGACAGTTTTACTTCTTCTTTTCCAATTTGGACTCCTTTTATTTCTTTTTCTTCTCTGATTGTCGTGGCTAGGACTTCCAAACTATGTTGAATAATAGTGGTGAGAGTGGGCAACCTTGTCTTGTTCCTGATCTTAGTGGAAGTGGTTTCAGTTTTTCACCATTGAGAACAATGTTGGCTGTGGGTTTGTCATATATGGCCTTTATTATGTTGAGGTAATTTCCCTCTATGCCTACTTTCTGGAGGGTTTTTTCATAAATGGGTGTTGAATTTTATTGAAAGTTTTTCTGCATCTATTATCATATGGTTTTTATCCTTCATTTTGTTAATATGGTTTATCACATTGATTGATTTGTGTATATTGAAGAATCCTTGCATTCCTGGGAGAAACCCCACTTGATCATGGTGTATGATCCTTTTAATGTGCTGTTGGATTCTGTTTGCTAGTATTTTGTCAAGGATTTTTGCATCTATGTTCATCAGTGATATTGGCCTGTAGTTTTCTTTCTTGGTGACATCTTTGTCTGGTTTTGGTATCAAGGTGATGGTGGCCTCGTAGAATGAGTTTGGGAGTATTCCTCCGTCTGCTATATTTTGGAAGAGTTTGAGAAGGATAGGTGTTAGCTCTTCTCTTAATGTTTGATAGAATTCGCCTGTGAAGCCATCTGGTCCTGGGCTTTTGTTTGTTGGAAGATTTTTAATCACAGTTTCAATTTCAGTGCTTGTGATTGGTGTGTTTTATTTTCTATTTCTTCCTGGTTCAGTCTCAGAAGGTTGTGCTTTTCTAAGAATTTGTCCATTTCTTCCAGGTTGTCCATTTTATTGGCATATAGTTGCTTGTAGTAATCTCTCATGATCTTTGTATTTCTGCAGTGTCAGTTGTTACTTCTCCTTTTTCATTTCTAATTCTGTTGACTTGAGTCTTTTCCCTTCTTGCTCAGTCTGGCTAATGGTTTATCAATTTTGTTTATCTTCTGAAAGAACCAGCTTTTGGTTTTATTGATCTTTGCTATTGTTTCCTTCATTTCTTTTTCATTTATTTCTGATCTGATCTTTATGATTTCTTTCCTTCTGCTAACTTCGGGGGTTTTTTTGTTCTACTTTCTCTAATTGCAGTAGGCATATGGTTAGGTTGTTTATTTGAGAGTTTTCTTGTTTCTTGAGGTAAGATTGTATTGCTATAAACTTCCCTCTTAGAACTGCTTTTGCTACATCCCATAGACTTTGGGCCATCAAGTTTTCATTGTCATTTGTTTCTAAGTATTTTTTGATTTCCTTTTTGATTTCTGCAGTGATTTCTTGGTTATTTAGTAGTGTTTTGTTTGGTCTCCATGTGTTTGTATTTTTTTACAGTTTTTTTCCTCTAATTGATATCTAGTCTTCATAGCATTGTGGTCAGAAAAGATACTTGATACGATTTCAATTTTCTTAAATTTACCAAGGCTTGATTTGTGACCCTAGATATGATCTATCCTGAATAATGTTCCATGAGCACTTGAGAACAAAGTTTATTCTGTTGTTTTTGGCTGAATTGTCCTATAAATATCAATTACGTCCCTCTGGTTTAATATGGCATTTAAAGCTTGTGTTTCCTTATTTACTTTCATTTTGGTTGATCTGTCCATTGGTGAAAGTGGGGTGTTAAAGTCCCCTACTATTATTGTGTTACTGTTGATTTCCCCTTTTATGGCTGTTAGCATTTGCCTTATGTACTGAGGTGCTTCTATGTTGGGTGCATAAATATCTACAATTGTTATATCTTTCCCTTGGATTGATCCCTTGATCATTATGTAGTGTCCTTCTTTGTCTCTTATTTTAGTCTTTGTTTTAAAGTCTATTTTTTCTGATATGAGAATTGCTACCCCAGCTTTCTTTTGATTTCCGTTTGCATGGAATATCTTTTTCCATCCCCTCACTTTTAGTCTCTGTGTGTCTCTAGGTCTGAAGTGGTTCTCTTGTAGACAGCGTATATACAGGTCTTGTTTTTGTGTCCATTAAGCCAGCCTGTGTATTTTGGTTGGAGCATTTAATCCATTTACATTTAAGGTAATTATTGATATGTATGTTCCTATTACCATTTTCTTAATTGTTTTGGGTTTGTTATTGTAGGTCTTTTCCTTCTCTTGTGTTTCCTGCCTAGAGAAGTTCCTTCAGCATTTGTTTTAAAGCTGGTTTGGTGGTGGTGAATTCTCTTAACTTTTGCTTGGCTGTAAAGTTTTTAATTTCTCCATCAAATCAGAATGAGATCCTTGCTGGGTAGAGTAATCTTGGTTGTAGGTTTTTCCCTTTTATCACTTTAAATATGTCCTGCCACTCCCTTCCAGCTTACAGAGTTTCTGCTGAGAGATCGGCTGTTAACCTTATGGGGATTTCCTTGTATGTTATTTGTTTCTTTTCCCTTGCTGCTTTTAATATTTTTTCTTTGTATTTAATTTTTGATAGTTTGATTGACATGTGTCTTGGTGTGTTTCTCCTTGGATTTTTCCTGTATGGGACTCTCTGCACTTCCTGGACTTGATTGAATATTTCCTCTCCCATATGAGAGAAATTTTCAACTATAATCTCTTCAAATATTTTCTCAGTCCTTTTCTTTTTCTCGTCTTTTTCTGGGACCTCTATAATTCGACTGTTGGTGCATTTAATGTTGTCCCAGAGGTCTCTGAGGCTGTTCTCAATTCTTTTCATTGTTTTTTCTTTATTCTGCTCTGTGGTACTTATTTCCACTCTTTTTTTTTTTCCACTCTTTTATCTTCCAGGTCACTTATCCGTTCTTCTGCCTCAGTTATGCTGCTATTGATTCCTTCTAGAGAATTTTTAATTTCATTTATTGTGTTGTTCATCATTGTTTGTTTGCTCTTTAGTTCTTCTAGGTCCTTGTTAAACATTTCTTGTATTTTCTCCATTCTATTTCCAAGATTTTGGGTCATCTTTAGTATCATTACTCTGAATTCTTTTTCAGTTAGACTGTCTATTTCCTCTTCATTTTTTTTTGTTTTGGTGGGTTATTACCTTGCTCCTTCATCGGCTGTGTATGCCTCTGTCTTCTCATTTTGCTTAACTTACTGTGTTTGGGGTCTCCTTTTCGCAGGCTGCAGGTTCATAGTTCCCATTGTTTTTGGTGTCTGCTCCCAGTGGGTAAGGTTGATTCAGTGGGTTGTGTAGGCTTCCTGGTGGAGGGGACTGGTGCCTGTGTTCTGGTGGATGAGGCTGGATCTTGCCTTTCTGGTGTGCAGGACCACGTCCTGTGGTGTGTTTTGGGTTGTCTGTGACCTTATTATGATTTTAGGCAGCCTCTCTGCTAATGGGTGAGGTTATTTTCCTGTCTTGCTAGTCGTTTGGTATGGGCTATCCAGCACTGTAGCTTGCTGGTCGTTCAGTGGAGCTGGGTCTTAGCATTGAGATGGAGATGTCTGGGAGAGCTTTCGCCATTTGATATTACATTGGGCTGGGAAGTCTTTGGTGGGCCAATATCCTGAACTCGTCTCTCCCACCTCAGAGGCTTAGGCCTGACACCCGGCCCGAGCACCAAGACCCTGTCAGCCACACGGCTCAGAGGAAAGGGAGAAAGAAAGAAAAATAAATTAATAAAAGAAAATAAAGTTTTTAAAATAAAAAATACAAAAATATTATTAAAATTTAATAAGTAATTAGAAAGAAAGAAAGAAAGAGAGCAACAAAACCAAAAAACAAATCCACTAATGATACCAAGCACTAAAAACTGTACTAAAAAACAAAATAAACAAACAAAAATACCGACATAACCCTAGGACAAATCGTAAAAGCAAAGCTATGCAGACAAAATCACACAAAGAAGCATACACATACACACACACAAAATGAGAAAAAGGAAAAAAAAATATATATATATATATATTTTAAAAGAAAAAAGGAAGAGAGCAACCAAATCAATAAACAAATCTACCAATGATAAAAAGCTCTAAATACTAAACTAAGATAAACATAAAACCAGAAACAAATTAGATGCAGAAAGCTGACCCCAAGTCTACAGTTTTTTCCAAAGTCCACTGCCTCAATTTTGGGTTGATTCATTGTCTATTCAGATATTCCACAGATGCAGGGTACATCAAGTTGATTGTGGAGATTTTATCCGCTGCTCCTGAGGCTGCTGGAAGAAATTTCCTTTTGTTTGTTCACACAGCTCCTGGGGTTCAGCTTTGGATTTGGCCCTGCCTCTGTAGGTCTCCTGAGGGCGTCTGTTCCCCGCCCAGACAGGACAGGGTTAAAGTAGTAGCTGATTAGGGGGCTCTGGCTCACTCAGGCCGGGGGAGGGAGGGGTACAGATGCGGGGCGAGCCTGCGGTGGCAGAGGCCGGCGTGACGTTGCAGCAGTCTGAGGCGCACCGTGCGTTCTCCCGGGGAAGTTGCCGCTGGATCACGGGACCCTGGCGGTGGCAGGCTGCACAGGCTCCCGGGAGGGGAGGTGTGGACAGTGACCTGTGCTCGCACACAGGCTTCTTGGTGGCGGCAGCAGCAGCCTTAGCATCTCATGCCCATCTCTGGTGTCTGTGCTGATAGTTACACCACTGCAGCTCGCGCCTGTCTCTGGAGCTACCTTAAGGCAGTGCTCTGAATCCCCTCTCCTCATGCACCCCGAAACAATGGTCTCTTGCCTCTTAGGCAGCTCCAGACTTTTTCCCGGACTTCCTCCCGGCTAGCCATGGCGCACTAGCCCCCTTCAGGCTGTGTTCACGCCACCAACCCCAGTCCTCTCCCTGGGATCTGACCTCCGAAGCCCGAACCTCAGCTCCCATCCCCCGCCCACCCCGGCGGGTGAGCAGACAAGCCTCTCGGGCTGGTGAGTGCTGGTCGGCACCGATCCTCTGTGCGGGAATCTCTCCACTTTGCCCTCTGCACCCCTGTTGCTGCGCTGTCCTCTGTGGCTCCAAAGCTTCCCCCCCGCCACCCCCTGTCTCCGCCAGTGAAGGGACTTCCTAGTGTGTGGAAACTTTTCCTCGCTCACAGCTTCCTACCCTAGGTGCAGGTCCCGTCCCTATTCTTTTGTGTCTGTTTTTTCTTTTTTCTTTTGCCCTACCCAAGTACGTGGGGAGTTTCTTGTCTTTTGGTACGTCTGAGGTCTTCTGCCAGCGGTCAGTAGGTGCCCTGTAGGAGCTGTTCCACATGTAGATGTATGTGATGTATTTGTGAGGAGGAAGGTGATCTCCACATCTTACTCCTCTGCCATGTTGAAAGTCTGCCCAGATTGTTTAAAATTTAGTCCTTTGAGGGAAATTTTTCTCTTTGCAACCAGTAAAAAAGTATTAAAATGTGGCATATGCTTGTCTGTTATACAGAACATGTATGTAAATGGCTTGGGTAAGAGTTTGTTAGCAACTAGGACTAAAGTGTGTATTTTTTTAAAGGTTTTTGAGAAAAGAGTTCTAGTCTCTTCTATATTTCTAACTTATTTAAAATTTCTATAGAGCCAAGGTGACATTAAATTTAACGTTCATTCGAATCTCTTTTACTGAGTGCGCTTTTCCCAAATGTGCTCATGTTAAGTACATGAATAGAAATTGTTCTACCTGGATTTTCTTTTCTTCTTTAGTGTATCAAAATCTCTTCTCATTGAAAGGAAAATTAATGTGTTACAGTGGTAGATATTAGTTTGCTTGACCTTTAATTCCATTTTTTTCCTGGGCACATGGTAAGATTATATATCTCTACATGGAATTTTAAAATGTCTTCACTATTTGCTTTTATAAATGAAATATGACTGCAGAGAGCATTTGTAACTTCCAGGTAGAAGCCATTAAGAGACAATGTATAGTATGTCCCCTTCCCTCTTTCATGGTGACTAGGGAGAGGAAGCTCCATTTACCTGAGCCCCATTGTGAGAAAAACCTGAGACAAACTTACAACCAGAATGAGAAATACACATATGTATTTGTTTGTTTGTTTTAAGCCGTTGAGGTCATGGTTGTTAGTTACCACAAGATGGCCTGGTATCTCCTGGTTAACACAATGTGTTGGGGTGTGTTGAAAAGTCTAAGATATTAGTATTCTACTTAACATTTAAACGTTAGGTCAAATAACACCTTCAACACCAACATAGGCACTCCCATATTATGCATTATTCAGAAAGTTTAGAGGTGTTTTTAAGTTAAAACTTTACCTTGAAGAAGCATATTGGTCAGTTTTATGGTTTGAAAGGGTTTAAGTACAGTGTGTTTATGGTGGAATGTGTTATCCAATATTGAAACATAGGTTCATTCCTTATAATACAGATTTCTTCACACATTTGTTTCACAACACCTAGATGTAGTTTACAAAGCTGGAAAAAAATAAGATGGCTATTTTAAAGAGTAAATCTCATTATTAATGCATGTTATTTTATCTACTAGATGAAGCAAATGGCATTAATGATTTTTCAATTTAGATAATAAGGAAAGTCTCTTGATTATGTTTCCTTTAGAGGTGTAGTATCCATCATCTTCTCTATAGTTCTACTGTTACCTGTGTAGTTCAAGTTCTGACCATCTTCTTCTGGACCTCTTAAAAGAGTTACCAGTGTGACTTTCCCATATCCTAATCTTCCCTTTATGTGTTTTCAGAGCAACGTTATCAAACGAAAACCCCCTTCCTAAAGAATTTCAGTGGCTTCCTTTTGCCCATAGAATGGAATCCAATCTCTTTCTCACAACTTAGAAGATCTTGCTAGTGAGACCACAGTGGAGAATGTTCTACCTGACCATAGCCTTCCTCCTTCCTACACTCCATGTTCAACCATACTGAAATAGTCACAGCTCACATAAGAGGCCAAGATCACTTAGTCTTCTGAACCTTTGTCCACAATTCTTCCTGTGTTAACAACATCACTTTCAAGGAAAACAGGTCAGTAAATACAGCAGCATCACCATGAACACTTAGCCATTAATCTCTACTTCAGTATGACTAAATGAACACTGTTTCATCATCTGGTACCTTGTCTCTAGTTGTTTTCCCTAAAATTGGACTTTCATTATTCCAGACCTATCCCAAATTCAACATAAACCTCTGCTTACTACAAGATCAATTTAAACTCTTGTACTTGTGTTGGTCCACATTCCTCCATAATGAGTTGCCAACTACTTTTCCAGGCCCATCAACCCCTCCCCCACTATATGCTCCCTCAAAGACTGTCAGTCTGAGATACTCAGCCACTCCAAACACATCTGACTTTTTGGGAGCTCTTATTCATACACTGATCCTTCTATCATATCTGTTTTTTCAATGTTATCAATTTAAGTCTTCATTATTTGTATAGTAAATTATTATGTGTGTGGTTTTAAAAATTGTCTGGAAGCATATAAAATGAAATTAATATTTCTTATTTTTTTCCTTCTGCTCATTATCTATTTCCCCAAGAGGCTACCAGTGTTTCTGTATCTGTTTTTAGTATTCTGATGATTATGAGCAGTACAACATTTTATTTATTTTTATTTTTTGTTTTTTTTTTTACACTGTATATCTTAATTTAATTTTATTTTTTTTAAACATCTTTATTGGAGTATAATAGCTTTACAATGGTGTGTTAGTTTCTGCTGTATAACAAAGTGAATCAGCTATACATACACATATATCCCCATATCTCCTCTCTCGTGTCTCCCTCCCATCCTCCCTATCCCACCCCTCTAGGTGGTCACAAAGCACTGAGCTGATCTCCCTGTGCTACGTGGCTGCTTCCCACTAGCTATCTATTTTACATTTGGTAGTGTATATATGTCCATGCCACTCTCTCACTTCATCCCAACCTACCCTTCCCCCTCCCTGTGTTCTCAAGTCCACTCTCCACGCGTGCGTCTTCATTCCTGTCCTGCCCCTAGGCTCCTCAGAACCTTTTTTTTTTTTTTTTTTAGATTCCATATATATGTGTTAGCATACGGCACTTACCTTTCTCCCTCTGACTTACTTCACTCTGTATGACAGACTATAGGTCCATCCACCTCACCACAAACAACTCAATTTCGTTTCTTCCTATGGCTGAACAATATTTCACTGTGTATATGTGCCACATCTTCTCCATTCATTCACCTGTCGATGGACACCCAGGTTGCTTCCATGTCCTGGCTATTGTAAATAGAGCTGCAATGAACATTGTGGTACATGACTCCTTTTGAACTATGGTTCTCTCAGGGTAACATTTTAAATAGAATATTAAATTGAATAGATCCATTAAACTGTAGGGTTTAATGCAACTTAAAGTAAATGCTTCATTGTTTTCAGTTTTTCTTTCATGATATGTTTTTATCCATTTTTTTCATTTATACTCATTTTGTTGAACTAAAAGGGACATGTGTTCTTACTGTAATAAGTGAAATAGTACACAAATGGTGTAAAAAGTTAATAATTTCTTCTAACCTCTATTCCCACCCCTGCAGTGTAATCAGTCTTAGCAGATTGCTGTATTTCTTTGCCCATTTATCACCAGTCATGCAATCCTACGAAACACATGTGCACATCCATAGGAGTGGCAGACACTGTTAGTCACTCATCCAGTATTCATTTTTCTCTGCTACCTTACAAATAGAACCCATTTTTTTAGGGAGGGAGTTGCCAGTGTGCCCAGTTAAAATATTTGCCATTATAGACTTCCTTTCAGATTGGGGAACAATGTGACAAACTTCTTGGCAGTGAAAAGGATGTGGATGTCAACTAGGTGAACTTTTGCAAAAATTTTTGAAGGGAGAGAAGCTCAGCTGTCCCCTTGTAAGCTTTTCTTTTAGACTTTTCTATTATCAGATAGTTGTGATAACTTCTAGTCCTTGGAGATCGCTTGGTAAAACTTTTCTCAAGTGGGTGGACCTTTCAAATATTGAGAAAACATTTGGAAAATTGTTGATACCTGCAAGACAAGGACACCAGCAATTCTGTCTTTGTCACAAGGACTGATATCTACCAATCACAGTAAAATAGAACATACGTGATTCGTTTGTTAAATCTATCAGCTGTTTCTATAAACTGTATGTTGTAGAAAAAATGAATCACAAATTATGAAATAGAATCTTGGATGATATTTATTTATGATTTCTTAGATTTAAAGTTGTAAGGCTTGGTGTCTTTAGAAATTTGTTATTTCGATTACTTATTTAATGAAGGAAATTCTATCTTTGTGAAATTCAAAAACAAATGTTATCCTAGGGTGGAATGTTTAATTTTGAGGTCCTGAGGTTTAATGCTGAGTACAATAGCTAAGTCTGTGGTTTTCTTTTCCAATGACAATTTTAATAAATACGTACAGGAATGAGTATCAGTTGTGTTTAATGATTATAATGTATGAAACTTGCTCTGTTAATTTCTACTTGCCTCTAACTTATTATGTCTTTTCCTATGAATAGGCTTATGTTTTCCATGTGAAGAATAATGTAAATTTTGCATTTTTTATCACAATAATTATTACATGCAAGTTAGCATGAACATTTACAATTCTGTGTTGATTTAACTTAAAATGTTTTTCTTGATATTAAAGAGAGCATAATTCAGTCTAAATGATATATTTCAGCATAAAATAGTATAATTCAGCCTTTGTAATTAGATAGTTCTTTTTTCAGGGAGGTTCTTATATATGTAGTGGTGAAGGGTAGTTGTGATTTCACAACAGCCTCAGAACTTGAGGCAAGGAAGGGAGCGTTTCTTCACCTAATTTATAACTTTAAAAATGTGGCTTCCGGTGTTTATAATTCACAGCCAGCAAATTTAAAATTGATATAATCTTGAAATGAAGTCAGCAATGTTTATTCTAAATTTAAATAAAGCTTTTTTTCCCTTCTCTTTCTCTTCTCGCTGATGTGTGTTTCCAACATAGTTTTCTTTCCTATTTAACTTTCACTTCTTGACTTTTGGCTTATACTCAGCTGCTGCTTTTTCTGGTAAACCATGTCATCATCTTTATTTTACATCTTTCTAAAATCTTCCTTTTTTTATTATTTGCATGGGTATGAGCTTTCAGAGTTCTAGTTGGTCCAAGGACAACCTTTATCTTGCCTTTTGCACAAATGGAATCAGAATGAGAGGTAACTTACCTGATGACCCAAGCCAACAGAAGAACACATGGAGGCCACTATCTAATCATTTCAAATTGGGGACAGTCAAAAAATTATCAGGCTAAGAAAAATCACAAGGTGTCAATCAACACTATACTAAATCGAGCGAATTATGTAATGCTTAGCTTCTGAGCAAAAGTACCTTTATTTATGAACTGATACTGCTCAATTTTACTGAATTCTTGGATAAAGTTAAAACAAATTACAAAAAAGTGCTTTCTAAATTAGAAAACATTCCATTTAGTTTAGGTGCATTATTAATTATTAAGACTAGATTATGAGAAAAAAATTAACTAATGACAGATATTTAGAAAAACAGCCTACATGTACTAACCAGATCTCTAGTTCTGGTAGGTCAGTGTAG
This sequence comes from Eschrichtius robustus, assembly GCF_028021215.1. NCBI lineage: Eukaryota > Metazoa > Chordata > Mammalia > Artiodactyla > Eschrichtiidae > Eschrichtius > Eschrichtius robustus. The sequence continues at coordinate 16,947,124 of NC_090827.1, read as the reverse complement.
TAGAATGATAGAAGAATCAACTCAAGACTCAGGAATGGGGGGGTATTCAACAGTTAACTTGATAGAGCCCAGGGCAGTTAAATGCAGTCATGTTTTTGTGTAGTGCAGTAGGCAGAATGCTAAGATGACCCTTACTGAATCATACATGCCTTTTAAAAATATTTTCCCCTTTGAATATGATACAACCTAGGACTTGCTTCTTGCCAATAGAATATGACAAAAGTTGTGAGATAATCACTGCCATGAGTAGGTTATATAAGGCTCCATCTGAGTAGACCGGTATAAGAGCTTCTCGTATTGGCTTTGAAGAAGTGAGTGACTATGTTGTAAACAGCCCGTGAGCAGGCCACAGTACAAGGATCTATGAGTAAGAGGGCCTCTAGGAGCTGAAGCAACCCCTGTCTGACAGCCAGCAAGAAAGTGGGGCCCTCAGTTGATACAACAGCAAGGATCTGAATTCTATCAACAACGATATCAGTTTGGAAAAGGATCCTGAGTTCCAGAAAAGAAAGCAGCCAGGCCAACAAGTAGACTGCCAAATTGTGAGGCCCTGAGCAGAGGACCTGAACTCCTGACCTGAAAACTGATAATGAAGCTATGTTGTTTTAAGCATTAAATTGTTAATACTGTGTTATGCAACACAGAAACTAATACATGTAATGAAAAGGGTTTAATCTAGCCTCTAGGAGTAAAATGTTCACTTCATATTTTAGAGACAAGGGAGGCATTTTTATCCAGGAAAAAAGGGCCTGGGGCTAACTTGTAAAAAAAAACAAGACAAAACAAAGTAAAAAAACAAACCATGCACACAGAGAAATATCAGGATAAATTAGCAAAATAATTACAATTTTTTACATTGTGTATATGGGTGAATATTAAGGAATCTATTAAAGAGCTATTTAATTGCTGCTGCAAAATAAATAGCATGCTTTTCTGTTAAAGAGCACACTATTTAACATAGAAATCACTGGAAATAGAAAGCTAAGGAAACCAAGTATGAATTGTTACTCTGTCAGAGTTATTTTATTAAACTTAGACCATGTTTTATTTAAGAAGGCAAGCACTATTTTTCTTTACTTTGTTTTAAAACTATGAAGTAAAACTCTACACTTTTCTTTAGACTCATTCTAGGATTTTGTGTGTGTGTCAGGGATGGAGAAGTGTTTGCTAATTTTCTTTAACAACAAGTTAACAGAAATGATTTTACTTCAAAATAATCACTATGATGAGAATGCTGTAAATTGATATGTTCACGGCTTGCTTGTATACATGCACAATACTGTAATATTTTTGGAAAATATTTGGTAATACATAAACATCAAGCCCTTTGAGCCAGTTATTCCACAACTGGGAATAGATCCTAAGGAAATAGCTAAAATTTGTAGAACTTTACAGTAAATGACATTTATTGCTCGATATAATGAAGATGTTTCCATAAATCTAAATCTCTAAATGTAAGGAAATTGTTAACCATACCAGGCTTTAAGGTAATCTTACAAGTAGTTTACAATTAGTGAGTTTCTGAGGTCTCTAAATCTAGTTTGCTCACGTCCTCAGGGGAAGCGCTGGAGAAGTGAGTCTACAATCCTCTGACTTTCTATCCAACAACTGCTCTTTCCATGCCCTGCTATGTCCTTGCCTGCAGAGCTACCTCCTCCTATAATAAAAAGCAATTTTTAATGACTGTGAACATTTCCGAAGAATATATTATTTGTTTTATTGCGAGTGCATGTGTGTGTTTGCGTATGTTTATACCCTGCACGTGAGAGAGAGTTTATTGCGCACGATAACCTGAAAAAAACTATGGGCTTTAGGAGAAGGCGAGTTGGTTCAAAGTTTAAAATTTTATTCTTTTCCCCACTAGGCCAGAGAAAAGGAATCACGCTTAAAGCTGCGGATGGTGGCAGCTGAAAGGGAAGCAGATGAACAAATACCAAGCATCAGAAAGTGGAAGTAAGTGCTGTGCCTTGGATGTCAACCTGGGGGCTGCAGAGCGTCCCTGGTGGTTCCCAGAAAGAGTATGTCGGAGAAACTCATTTCTTTCTTCATTCCAAAGTGACCATCTCTACTCCATAGCACAAATGAATTTCTTTTTGTTGGAGTCTCCCTCAACCTTCTCCCCCACCTCCAAGCTGTGATGTGCATGAACAGTGGATTGAAAATGAGGGAATCCCTGTTCCCTGCATGAGGAAAAAAGGATAAGAATTGTTCTCCTATCATTTCATATCTGTTTCTCCTGTTAGGCTGTTTTAGAGGTTGAGTACGCCAAGAAGACCCCCCAGAATGAATAATTAAGTCTAGTAGGCTTCCACTTGGTGCTTCTTGCCCAAGTCGTGCTTCCCCTTTCTTCTAAAACACAGTTATAGACTCCAACTGATAAAAGGCATCTGAAGCACAATTTTAAAAGTACTGATGCAATTTACTATTTCCCTTGAAAGTAAAATAACTCATACTTCCATATGAATGTCAAGTTAGAAGCATAGCTTTTAAAATTTTTCTGTCATTATGAATCTCAAACTTTATAACATTTCATGCTTTATAATATTCTTGATTTTTCAAAATAAAAATATAAGCATTATAAATTATTTATTGGAAATTATACCAACCATCAAAATAATGCCATTTGTGGTCACAGCGAATATTTATAAATCAGATATAAATTTTTTCATATGACTTGAATCAAATACATGAGACCTGTATGCAAATTCAACGCTGGACAATGTTGATACAGGGATAGTTTTCAATTTGTTAAAAGGAAGTGTGTGCACTCATTTGTATTTGTACCTGGGGAAAATTGTCTGGACAGTAACTTATTGCATTTTGTATAAGTATACCCCTCAAGTAAAAGTAATTATTGCATTATTTAATCTAAACACGAATCACAAACACTTTGAACTCAAAGTATTCAAATACTGTTCCTTTTAGGTTTTCTGTTGAGATACGAACGCTATACACATCCAAAACATGGGGCTTATTCAAATAGTCATTCTAGGTATGCAAATTCTCTTTGTCATGTAAAATATAAAGACAAGAGGCCTAACTCAAACAGGTAGATATATTCTTTCAAAGATGAGCATAAACATCTATTAAATATTTTCTAAATTAATTCATTGGTTTATTTATTAATTTAAGCATTCATTTAGTTCTACCTGATATGAAAAGGTAAGTGTTGCAAACTTCTCGGTATTTTAAGAGAAATAAGACCTCTAGATACATCATATTTGACTGGCAATCTATTTAGTAAATTTTCAGTAGATGTGCAGCATACTGAATGGCTAATAATGTATTGTTGATTAAGCCTTTAAAGGATATTTATTGATATTCAAGTATTTTAAAAAGAGAAAAAAATAGATTTCTTTTTCTAGAATGTAATCTTGAAAGATTAAAGACTGCAACCGCCATCAAAAAGTCAGCGCTTAACATCATTTGCATTTATTCTTTTACGTGTTTATTGTCTGTCCTCCCACTAGAGGGCAGGGCCTTCTCAGTTTTGTTAACCAATTTAGCCTCATGGCAGTTAGTAGGTGCTCCAAAAAAAATTTTTTTGAACAAATGAATTGAATAATTCTTTGGATTTATGCAATCCAACTTTTTGAATCCTACATTAAATGATATGCTTTAACTTCTCTCATGGTCCCACTGACCTGCACTGCTTATACCACATATGACAGAAAATTCCAGTTTGGCTTGTGAGTTTGCGGATAAGTACAGTTATCAGGCTACTGTGAAGTTGAAACTTCAGACAAGCGCAAGGACCTCAGCTGAGCCATCAAAAACAAAACCTATGTGAAAGCATTCCAGCTGAAACTTATGGTTTACAATCAACTAGGTTTTATCTTCACTGTGATGTGAGGAGCAGGCGTCTGAAAGCGTCAGTTGTCCAATCATGCCCCCGTGAAGATGGCGGGCAGCTGGCTGATTTCTCAGAAAGGATGGTGCTAAAAGCACAATGCGTCTGTTGATAGACTCTCTTCTGTTTCCAATATATTCTATAAAAAATAGAGTATTTTAAAATATGCTAGCATTTTAGCTGCAAACTACTCTTTCCATTAAAATTTCCCCTAAAGATATTGAAAGAACTCTAGCAAATTTCATATGTGGTAGTGGACTACACGTATTCTCTTATACAACTGTACCTATCAGAAAACAGATGAGACCACATAGGCAGTATTATTATAATCCAGGTAAGAGGTTTATTTTCCAAATGGCTAGCCAGTTAACCAACAGCATTTGTTGAAAAAAAAAATCCATATTTTCTCCATGTTTTCTTTTCTTCTACTGGGTAGAATTACTATAATAATCAAAACAATTTGACACAGATATATATATATATATATATATATATACACACACGTATATATACACACATATACATACATAGACATATATGTGTTTAGATTTATCAAATGTAAAAGATGAAATCAAAAACGATTTTGATTTATTTATATTGAAGACTTTAGTGAAAATTGGCAGCTTTATAATGGTGAGATTTGTCATCCAAGAACAAATCATAATCATTGCTTTCGCTTTGTGAAGAACCACCACAACAATAAAAGCTAACTTTTGTTGAAAACTTACTTTGTGCCATTATCATTCAAATCATTATATGCTTTAACTCCTTTAATCCCCCACTACAATGTATGGTAACTACTATTACTATCATTTCCATTTTACAAATGAGAAACTGAGGCCTGGACAGGTTAAGTGATTTGCCCAAGACCATGCAAGGAGCAGGCAGATCAAAGCAACCTGCCTCTCACAGAGGATCTGTTCAGTCTTAATTCTGTCATGTTCTCTGATATTTTGTTGATACTTGCTTATTTTCTCTGTTATTTCTTTTGCTATGTGGTCTGTTTGGCACCTCACAGAAGTTATAATCTGTTTTATTTACTCAGAAGTAATTTTTTTTCTTTAACTCACAACTTAAACCTGCCTTTCTTACTTTATTAACTTCAGGAAAAAAAAATATCTACTAATTCCCTGATGTGGAAGATGAAAAAATTGATGAACTAATAAAAACTTTCTTCAACCTCTCTTCCTCATTCTTAATAAAATATTCTGGGATTTTTATCACAATCACCAGAGATAGTTAACAGCATTTAGTATGTTTTACATTTATATAACTTGCCTTTTCAGAAAATAAACTATATTATTCATTTCTTAGTACAATCATCACAGTTATTTAGTTAAGCCTATATTTTAATGAATGTGCTTATCTCTATCAATCCTTTCACACCATATGATATGAGGTAAGATGTTTCTTTTGGAAGTAAGTTTTAAAAATCCCACTCAAATTGCCTTAAAAACTTAGGAAATATATATGCCGTAATTAGAAGTTCACAGATGACACAGGATCTAAGAACATTGCAATGGACTTGGTCTCAATGGTGTTATGGAGAACCACTGTTACCTTTAACCTCAGACCTAGAGCAAGTAGCTGGAGAAATTTTAGGAAACTCAGTCACATCCAAAGATAACGAGATGAAAAGGAGAAAAATATCTAAGTGAAAAAGAGAAAGTCTCTCTTTCTTCTCTCTTAGGCATAGAGACACTTCTCACAGAAGTCAGTAGCATACTTTCCCTCCAGTGTTGTTGGAAGTTCCATTCCCATTTTTGAAATTTTACTGGGAGGAAAACTGGAATGAACATGTTTAACTTTAGATTAATTATGTGGGTTTTTGAATTTTGGGAACTCTATCAAAAATCCCCTAAACACTATCCTCTTCATAAGTGAGCTATTTTTTGGATCATTTTGTAAATATCTAGAATATCAGTGAAGAATTATATTTCCGGAATTACTGCATACTAAATATATCATCCTGATGCCTTTGTATATGAAATACGACTTCCTGAGTAAGTAATTCAGAATTCACAATATTTTCCTTCATACTCAATAGGTAGGCATTACTACACTAATTTCTGGCACTAAATAGTATCCTTTGTATTTGTCGCCTATTTTACGTTTTTATACTCTTCATATCACTGTTGTATCCTCTAACTTCTGATTTTTTTGTAGTTGTGTATTTTCTATGAAAGTTTTTTCCTTCATTAAGTGTTCTGTCAGTTCATTCTGTGCTATTAATACTTGATCCTTTATCACTTGTTTTGTGAATTGCATGTTCTCTTTAATTTCCAGGAGGTAAATTATTACTTGCTAAAAAATTTCTTCTGTCTCTTAAGATATATCTTCTTCTGGAATGTTTTTTCAGTTTTTTCTATACTGTGTTTATATGCTCTACCTTTATTCCTTTTTTTTCTTTCTATCACCTCTGTGGCTATTAATAAAGTATATATCAACTAGATTTTTGTAGAACCTACGTATTTTTTTCTCTTTTATCTGACTTTGGATAAATCCACCTAGACCGTTTTTTTTCTTTTTGCATCAAAATTGATTGTAAGGTTTTCTGTTGACTCTCCCCCTTTTTCCTCAAGGCATTGTTTGAATCATACCATAAAAGGATTAATGTGAGGACTAGAATTTGGTATGATTCAATTGTATTTTTTCCTTGGCAGCTCTTCAGATTACTGAAGAATTTATGGCATTATTCAAGAAACTTGTTGCATTCTGTAACTTTGACTTTTAAGCTCTAAATCAAAAGGCATCCCAGCAAAATAACAAAAAAACCACAGTCTAGGTAGTGTTGAGGGCTTTGTAATTCTAGTAATTAGATTGGAGGTGAGCAAATACTTTGGTGGTACAGAGAACAAACGATTAGATTTGCATGACCATTGCTGCAGAGATTAACTATAAAAACATTATTCCGCAGACATTCTCTTCTACAAGGCATATATATTTGTAATAGATTTTATAGTTTAGAGCACTTTTAGGTTCATAGCAAATTTGAGCAGAAAGTATAGAGGGTTCTCCTGTCCCTCCTGCCTGCAACCACATACAACTTCCCCCAATACTGACATCCCGCACCAAAGTGGTACATCTGTTTACAATTGATGAACCTACATTGACACATCATTACTAACCAAGTCCATAGTTGACCCACAAAAACAAACCCAAAACAATTAAGAAAATGGTAATAGGAACATACATATCGATAATAACCTTGAATGTAAATGGATTAAATGCCCCAACCAAAAGACACAGACTGGCTGAATGGGTACAAAAACAAGACCCATATATATGCTGTCTACAAGAGACCTCCTTCAGACCTAGGGACACATACAGACTGAAAGTGAAGGGATGGAAATAGATATTCCACGCAAATGGAAATCAAAAGAAAGCTGGAGTAGCAATACTTGTATCAGATAAAATAAACTTTAAAATAAAGACTGTTACAAGAGATAAGGAGGGACACCACATAATGATCAAAGGATCAATCCAAGAAGACGATATACCAATTATAAATGTTTATGCACCCAACAGAGGGCACCTCAATACGTAAGGCAAATGCTAACAACCATGAAAGGAGAAATCGATAGAGTTACTCTTGATGTTGTACATTCTATGCATTTTGACAAATGTATAATGATATGAATCCCCCATAATAGCATAATTCAGAATATTTCCACTGCTTTAAAAACTCCAAAGTCATCTAAGTTTTCTCCTTTGTTATCTTCTAGGAGTTTTATAGTTTAGCATTTTACATTTACATCTGTGATCCTTTTGGTGTTAATATTTATGATGAGTGTAAGGTCTATCTAGAGTCTTTTTTTTTTGCATGTGGATGTCCAGCTGTTCCAGTGCTGTATGTTGAAGAGACCATCTTTACTCTGTTGTACTGCCTTAGCTTTTTAAAAATAGATTGGTTGACTGTATTTATGCAGGTCTATTTCTGGGCTCCAGGGCATATTTTTTCAAAGGCAAATTTTAGTGTTTTTATAATCTAGTTAAACCTACATTTGTTCTCATTGAAGGGAATGGGTAAAGCCTCACCTGCTGGATCCTTCTTTCCTCCACCCCAGTGGCTGCTTCAATAGAACAGTTACTATTCCAAGAAAATCAGTGTGATAAACTATTTGATTAAAGTTGATATACAGATGCATACTAAACATTCACACTTACACATACACACACACACACACACATACACTCACAGCCACAGAAGTTTTATGCCTGGTGGATTCCCATTCTTTCTCGATAGTAACATGAGAGAATTTAATCAATTGTGTAAAATTCTCAAGTGCTCATAGTGTAATTTGCATGATAGGTCTTATTTACTCTCAAAAGGTAGTGGTCTGAGTAATCTTGTGATTATCTTTGAATGTATTCTTTTGTCGAAGCTTGAACACTCTGTTCTTAAATGTTGTGCATTTTTTAATAAAACAATTCAATGAAAAGGAGAACATCCTCTCCTTCATCCCTTAGAAAGCATAAATACATATTTTATTTTACCATTATCATTCCTATAACAATTCTGGTGGATCTCAGCATATCATGATTAATTTATATTAAATGGAAATCAGAAGTTTTCAATCTAATATAAACTGGTGGATTGAACTACATTTTTGGGACCTGTATTCATGTGGGCTCAGTAATTTGAAATCTAATTTGTAAGGAATTTTAAATCAAGTTGAAGGCATTTGGCTGAAAGTCAGTGGTAAATTATACCCTCAATAATTTGGCTTACCATTGTTATGACAAGAGTTAGAGTAAGGATAAACCTACTGTAAGCTTCTTGAATACCAGATCTGCAAGGGACAGGAGGACCAGAACTACAGATCAATCAGTAAAGAAGAAGAACACCTACTTTCTAAGTGGCTCAATATGAGTGGAACTAGGGAGGCAATTGTTTTAATCAATTTAAGTCTTCTCTATATTTTATTTAAAAAGACACAGATATGGAGTACAGTGTTTAAGGGAAAGTCCCAGGGGCCCTCTGATTGAAGCCATCATTGCATGATTGATCCTACTTTGGGTGGTTGAAAAGAGAGAAAACAACCTCAGTGGAAATATGTGTGCCTGTCACTTTGTGGGGATCCTAGGACATCAGTCAAAAGTTGCTAGATACAGAGGGGAAAAAACTAAGCTCTGTGTCTTCTGGAATTTGCTGATCTATGGACGTAAAACTTCAGTAAAAAGGAATCCCATGGTACTCTATTTCTATGTCTTTCCAATAAAATATGGAGAAGACAGCAAACTGATTAAAACAATTACATCTCTTGTCTTTCCTATATAGAGCCACATAGAAAGTAAGCTTTCTTCTTTACTGTTTAATCTATACTCTTGATCATTCTGTCTCCTGTAGATTTGGTATTTAAGAAGCCTAAAGAAGTTGCTATCTTAACTCTAATTCTAGCCATAACCATTAAAATTATGATTATTGCACTCAGTATCTATCACTAGATTTCATTTCAAAGAAACAATGACAGAAACAAAAATTTAAGTTTTAGAAATTTCTCTTTTCCTTATGATTATGTAATTTCTCAGCCACTTCAGGCAACTACAAAGTTTAAAAGCAGAATCAATGCAAATTTCCTTTTCTTATTCCTTTCTTCATCTGGGTTGACATCTAAGTTCTGACGTTGGTTAGCAGCTGTAGTACATCATGGCATTTGAATGTTTGGCCTGTGGGAGCATCTGGTGACCAATGCATCTAGACTAGCTGCTTTGGTCTAAATGTGTCCCCCCCGCCCCATCAATATGTTGAATCCTAACCTCAAAAGGTGATACTATTAAGAGGTGGGACCTTGGGAGGCTCTGCCCTCATGAATGGAATTAGTACTCTTATAAAAGAGGCTCTACAGAGATCCCGTCCCCCTTCTAACATGTGAGAATCACAGAGAAAATGCACCAGCTATAAAACCAGAGGAGGACTGTCACCAGAACTCAACTGTCCTGGTGTATGGATGTTGAACTTTCAGCCTACAGAACTACGAGAAATAAATTTCTGTTGTTTATAAGCCATTCAGTCTGTGGTATTTTGTTATAGCAGCCCAAATGGACTAAGACACTAGTCTATACCACAACCATTGCATACAATTCCACAAAAATCCAAAATAGCTAGTTACAGGCAACTGTACACAAGTATACATGGGGATAACAGTAGTACCTACTTATAGTGGTATTATAAGTATTCAGTGATTTAATATATGAAGAGTATTTAAAATGACTGTCATTTACACAATCTTCTAAGTTATAATCATCAACAACATCATCGTTATTATTTTTTATTTCCACTCGTATTAATTATATGTGATTGTTGTTTCTAATGTTTCTGTTTCAACCACGCTTCACTGACAGCAGCTCAGTGTATCTGTTCTGCTTATAGGAGGAGCAGGAGGGTGCAGTTGGTGCAGTAAACAAGAAGGAGCAAGAAACAAAAAGCGTGATTTAGCCTCTGTAGACATCAACACAAAGCACCTAAATTTACTTAAATACACACACACACACACACACACACACACACACACACACACACACACACACACACACACACACACACACACACACACACACACACACACACACACACACACACCGGAGTGGGCTGTCAAGAACTGTGAAGGCTCTGAGATTTTATCCTACTTGCAAGCTAACAAGTTAGCTTGTCACAGTTTCATACATGGTGGCAGACTCGCGGGTCAGAGAGACTCCCGGGTCAGAGATAAAGGACTTTATTACTCATGGTTTAGCAGGCAGCTTGAGCTTCATGTTCTCATTGGGAACCCTTTGCTCTCCAGTCTCCAAGAGTGATGAAGAGGTGGTCCCTTTTGGACACTGCACACATAGTGGGTTGTTTCCCAACTGAAGAAGTCCAAGCTATGGGTATCACCAATCTTATAAAAGGATTGCCAACTCTTACCTCAGATGGGGACATTATTTTTATTTTCCTGGACAGCAAATCCATTTACCCTCTTGCCTGAAGAGAGATATTTTCTCTACTTTCTAAGGCTGTTTGTTATTCTGGAAAAGGTAGCCCAAAACAATCTGATACTAGACATACATAAACAACATTTGGGAGAATGGCCTCCCTAAAAGCACACGGATTGAAATGACATCTCTTTCCCTTAAGATGCATGATAACCTTAATGTTGCAGGAAATTTATTATAACATATTTTGATTTATTTTACTTTTATTATATTAAAGTAATGCGGTGATGACAAATAAACCTCCAAAATCCAATAGCCTAACACGGCAGTTACATAAAGTATATCTATTGCTATGATATGTGAAGTCCAGAATGATAGCTCCTAATAAGTGGGTAATTCTTCAAATAGTCGTATGTATAAGAATTCTAGCTTATTCCATATTGTGACTCTAATATCTTCAGCACAAGTCTCCCAAGTTTGCCATAGGCTTGGTCTTCATTCCAGCCATCTTAGAAGAGAAGCAATCTCAGTGGATCATATGTGGGAGGGTTTTATAGGCAGAACTCCAAGTGACACACCTCATTTCACCCACATTCTACTTATTGCCTAGCGTTTAGTTACATGACCACATCTAACAGCAAGGTAAGCTGGGAAATGTAGTCTAGTTCTGTGTTTAAGAAGAGAAACTGGTTTCAGTACAGTACTCAGTTTGACAGTCTCTCACACATTCAAGTTAGATAAGGCTTTATCTAAGTTTAAGCTTTTTAAAACCCATATCTAGAAAAATATATTTTAAATATACATTTAATTTCATTTTGAGTTTTGCTGTGTGCCTTGAGTAGATCTGCTAGCTATGGTACAGAATTAATTTCAAATTAGTTTTCCACAATTTGAAAGTAATTTTGATGTGACATAAATACATTATTGGTTAATCCCTCATATCAGATGTAGAGATTTTGAGGATTAAAAAGATTGATTTAAAGCCAACACAGAAAAATATTTATGCATGCATGAATAAATATAAAGCAGCAGAAATGAAAGAACTGGGGTATTGAAACACTTATATTCAAAAGGATCCAAACAATTTCAGGGAGCTGGGGTCTGCCTAAAGTATTTTTTAATATTTAGAGGATAGTAAAACAACTTGGTTGGTTGTAATCATCCCTGGCTCAATTTATTTATCTATGCTGCGTGCAGAGAAGAAATGGAGAAGTAAAATAATGCTTGGCAAGGTCAACTTCTGGGAGCCCTTGGCCACATAGGGCAAGATAAAGAGAGTGGATCAGCTTCTTAACTAGTAAAATGTGACTTAGCGATGGCTTAGATCTCTGAACAATTTTATCAGAAATTCACCCTACCTTGTGGGGAACTAGAAATCTTAACAGTACTGTGGATGGAAGATAGCAGTTTTTCCTGTACCTATACCTTTTCCTTTGAATTAAATTTAATTTTTCTTTTAATCACTTCATTTTAGTTTCTCATATTTATAACCTCACTCTGATAATGGCATCGTGCAAGTATTCTTTGTTCATGATCTTTGCTTTCATCTTTCCGTATTTTTCAGCATTGTTCAGTCACCATTTTTCCTTGTTGCTATGTGCAGTTTCTATGGTATCCTTTGCCATTAATTTTGTTTCTCAAAATAACCTCCACTCTTTCTCTTTGAGAGGAAACATCACAGAGCAAATAAACATTCTTAGTCCAAGATATATCGAAAGGTTTTAGTCTTAAAAAATAAACAAGTATCATCATTCCTAAACGATTTTGTTTAATCAGAGTGTTGAAGATATCCCCTTTACATATTTAAAGTAAACATATCACGTGGAAATTTGGAAAAAGATAAGAATTACATGTATCATCTTCATTTTACTCTCCCTATTCAAAACCTCTTACAGCATGCTCTTCCAACAACAACAAAAACAGCTACTATCTATTTAGTGCTTACGGTTTGGGATTCAAGGCCAAACAAACACTCCTTTCTCTCCACACCAGGTTTCTGGCTAAAGGAATATACACATCAGCATTTCCAGCCAAATGGGAAACAAGCAATGATTTTTAAAAACTGCAAGCAACTTAAAATGCCAAATGTAAGGCTCTCTTTTACATGTTGTAGTGAAGAACAAGACAAGGGCTTACGTAAGGGTCTGAAAAGGCATCTCCTCAATCATAAGCCAACCTTCACCTCTGAATCTTCTTTACTCAGGTGTGCCTCAGGAGAGCTGGGTCTGAAGAGGCCCAGGTAGCCTCAAGGGAGAGAATGGCAAGACTGTCTAACATATAAACAACCCTACCCAGGTTTGTTGTGGTAGGGAAGTAAGAATTCCAGGATGCTTTTTATGTATCTTTGATATAAGTAATAAAAAAAAGTTGATGTTTGGGATAGAACGTGTAACATGCTGTTCAATGCATGTCAAACTTAGCTTAGTCAGATTAGTACCTCTGCTACTTTGGGGATGAGCAAATAGATATGCTGTGAGAAAGTGATGAATGTAGCTTCCCCCTTTTCTGGCCAAGGCAGAAATAGGGAAAGAGAAGAATAATCGTTCTCCCCTAAACTCACAATATGCTAGCTATTGTGCTAAGCAATTTACATTTTTTTGCAATGTCTTTATCAATGTTGTCATTATACATTTAAACAACTGTTAATACAGATGTAAAATAATGAAAGGTGTTGTAGTAGGTGAACCCATCATTTGACTGTTTTCCCTCAAATCCATTCCTAACATTTCTCTGCCCCTCTATGTACCATAAAGAAATAACCCGTACAGATTACACTTTCAAAGCCATAGAAACTGGCAGGAAGTACTGGCAAGGGATGGGAAACGAGAGGAACGAAGAGCCTTGGTATTGTTCCTCCTGGCTCCTGGCTTCAAATGCAGTGTAGTAGTAGCTGCATCTTCTTTATGGCTCCATCTCTCTTGGGCAGCCCCTTTCTCTGAGGTCCCAGCTCCTGATGGGAAGCTGCCTAGATGTTTCCCTCTCCTACTTTGTGGACCTTCCTCTAAGATCACAAGCAGGTGGCCTAGGATCCTGGAAGCAATATTACCTTCTTCCTTCCTAATATCCCATCATCCCTAAGAGTAGAGAGGGCCTTCTTTAGTTTGTAATATCAGGTTCTCCTTTGATCCGTTAGCTCTTCTTTTATTTAGGTGACTAACTACTTCCAAACTCATGTTGTCTAATTTCTGTTGAACTATGTGGTGTAGGTTCTAAATTCCTCAGATGAAGACCAGAATGTTAAGCTTAGTTATCCGGTACTCACTTGTGAAATATATTTTTTTCTGAATCCTGTTATATATTTTAGGCACTTATCAAATGATCTATTACATCGGGGACTCCTAGAGACCAGTGTATTATATTACGTTTTTAAATTTGTACAGTACGGAGTAAATATAACGCATTAATCGAGAATTAGCCTAATAGTAGAGGAAATGGAACTTATTTATTGATTCAACAGATATTCTTTATGTTCTTTGAGTACCAGCTACATGTCAGATATCTAGTGAAGAGAACACCTATGGCCCCTGCCTTCAAGAGGCTCATAATCTGTCTTTGTTTCTGGCTCTTTGTAGTATTTGAGCAGGGGGTTCCAAGTAGGTTTTTTCCACCAAAATTAGATTAAGAAAATTTTCAAACATAAAAAAGTTGAAAAACTATTATAGTAAATACCCACATACTCATCACCTAGATTCTAACTTAATTAATATTAACTATTCTTATTTTATTATTTATCTATCCATTTATCTCTGGCTCTGTTCATGCAAAATATAATCTTTTTTTGGATGTACTTCAGAGTGAATTGGAGTCATCATATACTTCTCCCTAAACACTTTAGCATGAACATCACTGACTAGTTAAATATTTTTAAATTTTTTTCTTGCATATAAAATATTTCCTTACGTATAAAATTTACATACAATGAAATGCAAAAATCTTCCTTACACATTAGCTGAGTTTTGACAAATGTATATACTTCAAACTCTTATCATGATAACGGAGCATTTTGATCACTGCAGAAAATTCTTGATATCACTTCATAGTCAACTCCTGTCTATTCTCCATTGAGGATAACACTGTTCTGATTTTATCTACCATGGTTTAGATTTTCCTCTTCTAAGAACTTCTTATAAATAGAATATTACAATATCCACTCTTTGTGTAAGGCTTCATTCACTCAACATTATGGTTTTGAAAGACATCCATGTTATTGTGTGCTTCAGTAATTCATTAATTTTTATTGGCCACTAGTATTCCTTTGTATGAATACTCTTCATTTGTTTTATCCATTTACCTTTCGAATGACACCTGGATTCTTGCCAGTTTTTGGCTACTATGAATAATGCTACTATTTACTACTAATGTTAAATAGAACATAAAAAATAATAGAATATCATGCAACATTTCAAATCTTGTTGTGGGATATAGGTTTCCTCTAGTATTGAAAATGCTGGTCATAGAGTGCATGTATATTTAGTTTTAAAAGAAAGTACTGGTTCATGTTCCCAAAAGACTGTAGCATCTTACCTTCCTACCAATGGCATATGAGAGTTCTGGTTATTCCACAGGCCCAACAAAGCTTGCTGTGAGAATTCTTTTAATTATTGCCCTTCTAATCAATGTGTACTAGTATTTCATTGTGATTTAATGTGAATTTACCCAATGGCTAATAATGTTGAGCATTTTTTCCTGCATATTGTCCATTTTTATATCTTCTTTTGTGAACTGTCTTTTGACAATTTTTAATGGGGTTATCTTTTCAGTATTGAGTTCTAGAAATTCTTTATATATCCTGGAAACCAGGGTATGTTTCACAAATATTTCTTTTAACCTGATAAACGGTTTTCCTTTCCATTTTATTAACAGTGTCTTTTGATGAACAGAAGTTTTTGTTTGTTTGTTTTGTCTTTAATTTTTATTGGAGTATAGTCGATTTACAATGTTATATTAGTTTCAGAGGTATAGCAAAGTGAATCTGTTATACACATACATGTATGCACTCTTTTTTAGATTCTTTTCCCATATAGGCCATTACAGAGTATTGAGTAGTGTTCCCTGTGCTATATATACAGTAGGTCCTTATTGGTTATATATTTCATATATAGTAGTGTGTGTATATGTCAATTCCAGTCTTCCAATTTATCCCTCCCCTCCTACCCACTGGTAACCATAAGTTTATTTTCCACATCTGTAACTCTATTTCTGTTTTGTAGATAAGTTCATTTATATCCTGTTTTGCTTTTTTTTTTAGATTCCATATATAAGGAATATCATATGATATTTGTCTTTCTCTGTCTGACTTACTTCACTCAATATGACAGTCTCTAGGTCCCTGAGTGGAAGTTTTTATTTTTGATGAAATTTTTAAAAACTAACCTAATTTATTAGATTTTTTAAAATGTTTTAATTGCCACTGTTTTCTTTATTTACGAAATCTGTGTCTATTTCTGAAACATAAAAATACTCTCCATATATTTTCCTCTAAAAGGTATTACAACGATAACTTGTAGTTTTAGGTCTATGGTTGATCTTAATTTTTGTGTCTGGTGAGAAGTAGCGGATAAAAGTCTTTTTTCTTTTCCATATAAATATCTTGTAATTCCAACATGAGTTGTTGAAAAAGACACCCCAGGCCCCATAGGATTGCTTTAGTGTCTATGATGAAATTTGCCTGACAATGTAAGTGGCCCTCAATTTCTGGAGTCTCTATTTTGTCTGTTATTCTCTTTGTAAATCACACAGTCTTGATTGCTATACCTTTATACTAAATATTAAAGTCATGTAGTGTAAGTTATTCAACTCAGTTCTTATTTTTCAAGATTGCTTTGGAGAGTCTGTCTTTTCATTTCCATATAAATTTTAGAATTTTATATTGTTCATTTCTAAAAAATCTCTATTAGTATTATACTTATAATCGCAATTAAATTACAGATTAATTGATGCCTAATTGACAATTTAACAATAATATCTTTCAATTCATGAACTTGGCACATATCTCTCCATTTATTCAGCTCTTCTTTAATTGTTCTTAGCAATAGAAGTCTTGCACATAGTTTGTTTAATTGAAATATTCAGACGTTATGCTTTATCTTCTATCAATTTTGGTAAAATTTATATCTTTATTTAACACTTTGGTAGTGCAGTATGCTGACAATTATTTTTCTTATTTACTTTTATCTAAAAATATCTTTAGCCATTATTCTTTTTTTTAAATAAACTTTATTTTATTTTTATTTATTAATTTATTTATTTTTGGCTACATTGTGTCTTCGTTGATGCATGGGGGCTTTCTCTAGTTGCGGCGAGCAGGGGCTACTCTTCGTTGTGTTGCGCGGGCTTCTCATTGCGGTGGATTCTCTTGCTGCAGAGCACGGGCTCTAGGTGCGCGGGCTTCAGTAGTTGTGGCATGCGGGCTTAGTTGCTCAGCGACATGTGAGATCTTCCTGGACCAGGGCTCAAACCCATGTCCCCTGCATTGGCAGGAGGATTCTTACCCACTGTGCCACCGGGGAAGTCCCTAGTCATTATTCTTGAATGATATTTTCAATAGATTTAGAATTCTAGGCTAATATTTTTTCCCTTTTGACATTTGAAATCATTATCCAAATCTCTTCTGTCTTGTATGGTTTCTGTGGAGAAGGCAGCTGTCATTTGAATCATTCCCCTGGATATAATGCATTATTTTTCTCTGGATGTTGTCAAGACTTTTACATATTGTTGGTTTTAAATAGTTGTACTACTATGTGTCTAGGCTTGCTATTCTTAATATTTATCCAACTTGGGTTTTTTTGATCTTCTTACCTTTACAAATACATAACTTTCACTAAATTGTAAAAATTTTCCCTCATTATTTTTTCAAACCCTTTTCCTGCCATATTGTTCTTCATATTATCCAACCAATATTTAAGCTTATGTTCATATTTCCCTGATCTTTTTATTCTCTGTGGTCTTCAAATCAGATCATCTTTATTGACCTATTTCCAAATTCACTCTTTCCTTAGTCAACTCTAAGTCCATTTAATTGTTTTTTTTCCAGATATAATATTTTTCAGCTCTTTAATGCCTCTTAATTCTTTTTTTTAGTTTTTATTTATTGTTGAAATTTCCATTGCTTATTTCACTGAATTCACATTTTCTTTTACCTCATTTATCATAGTTTATTAGCTGCTTTTAGGTCTTTGTTGTTATTTCCAAAATCTTGGGATTAGTATCTATTGATTGTCTTTTTTCCATAAAGAATGGGTCAATTTTCCTTATTCTTCATGTATCAGGTAATTTCAACTTTTTCCCAGATTTTTGAATGTTATATTTTGGAGACTGTGAATTTGTTATATTCCTCTGAAAGATACTGATGTTTTTATTTTAGAAGGCAACTAACTTGGTTGGACTCAAAGTAAAACACTTTCTCTTAATCTATAACTCAAAACTCAGTTCAAACCCTTCTTCCCTCCAACACCATCACCCCCCCCGCCCCCACCCAGCAGGGCTTCTTTCAGTCTGTAATATGCATGCATGCTTCAGTGAGCAGCTAGAGATTTGTACAGAGTTTACTCATAGAGTATGAAGATCTCAGCTCTGCATCTCTCTTTGCTAGGATACCCAAACCAATTTCTAGGGTCTGTGCTTTCTCTATATTCCATTCAATGGCTGTTCGGGCCCAGAGGTCATAGATTTTATACTGGAGTTTTAGCTGTCCTGAGCAATGTCGACCATGACTTACTTTCAGGCTAAAAGCCATAAATGTTGGAAACTCTCTCGACATTGTTTCATTCTTCCATAGTAAAATTCCCTCCACAGTATGCCTACTATTTTTCACTGTACCAGAGTTTATTGTCTAGACCAGAGGTTATAGTTTTTATCTGTGAGAGGATCAGTCTGTTAGGCATTTACTTGGCCATCCCAGAGGTAGAACTTCTATTTTAGAGATATTCCTTTCTTTGGAGTTATGTGCTATTCTTTACTATATATTGTCTGATAATTATGGTTACTATATTTAGAGAGCCTCTAATTTGTGTCTAAGCTTTACTCTAGACACTCTCATCAGTATATAATATATGTAATGCTTTTCACTTTATTCAAGATATATAAGAAAGAAAAACTATAATTGAAAACCAAATGTTTGTAATGTCATCTTTTTCTGTAGAAATCATATATGATGATGAGAAAGAGAATAGAGAATATTGAGAGGGTGTCAGCTAATCATAGATTCTGGAACTTGATTGAATATGCTAACATGAGAGAAGATTTAATATTTTCTTGGAATAGTCCAAACCCCAGTGTGGCTGAAACTTAATGAGCAAATATAAGAATTGCATTAGACCAGACTGGAAAAATTGTTAGGGGCCAAATCAACCAGATGCTCTACAGATTTTGTTAAGGGGATTGGATTTAATTGTAAGTATGATGGGAATCAGTTGAAGAATTTTTAGCAAGGAGTGACTCATCTTGAAGAATCTACATCTTCCAGTGTCTGAATTCACCCTGTTCAAGCCCAAACTTGTTTGAAGTCTTATATATGATATTTAAAATGCACATAAAATACAGCATGTCTGTGTGGCATGTCTGTGTAGGCTCAAATTAGAAATAGCGATGTGAAGTGAGATAATGCTACCAGAGAAACATTAACTTGTTAATAAAATTATTATAAAATATTTAGTTATGGGAAAGAAATTAAAAGTTTAATTCAGTTAAAACAATGTTAAGATTTTTCAAATCAGTAAATCTCTTTGCTTTATGAAGCCTTTCTCTTCTACCCTGTCCCATAGAGATGACTATTTTTCTGAAGTTCTGAAACTTGTATACATGCATCAGAACTTGCAATTTAGATGTATTAGCCACCATTATTCATAGGGGATAGTTTTAGCTCTCTACCACTAGTAAAGATTTCTTGGAGGAAAATATCATATTGTCACACTATGTTTTTAAGCATACAATGTATGCACAACAAATTATCATTAATTATAAATATATGAACTCTTCCATATTTATAATAGAGTGGTGACATTATTTTTGTAGTGGAGTTTCATCTTAACTGAATAACCAACACATAGCAGACCGGTTTCTCAAATTTTTCAAACTTTCAAATACTTTATTTTGATGAATATTCTCACCTTATCTCACTCCTCAGAGGCTCTGATTTACTTGTCTAGGAAGGTGGCCCACAATTCTTTTAAGAATCCTCTTCACTAACAAAAAAATCTTCTCAAGCTTTTCTTTTTTCATTTTATATTTATAAAAAGATAGTTTTCACTCATTAAAATTTATTATGTGTATTGAATAATAAGTCAGAAACTGTGAAGGATCTGAGCATTCACCCTACTTCTAAGCTAACAAATTAGTCTGATTTTATCTGTACCCACACACACACACACACAAATGCATGCACACACTGACATAAGACATAAGAAGACATGAGATCCCTTGATCAGAGACAAACAACATTTATTACTCATAGCAAAAGTAGCAACAAGAACAATATTTTAGCACTGATTACTCAAACCCCAATCGTCACAGCATGACACAATGGGGACCATATAGTACTTGTACATACAGTGACCTGGATCACAGGAGAGAAAATTTAGAATTAGGAAACTCTGAACTTATTAGGTCTGTTGCTGGCCTGATTGTCCTGCTTTCCAGAGAGAAAAAGAGAGAGAGAGAGAGAGAGATCTTACTTTACTTTGGAATGTAAACAAATGTCTCCAGAGAGGTGAGGAAGGATTTATCTTTATTACCCTCAGATATCTCTGGAGAGGAAAAGGTCTTTTAGTTGATTATCCTAAAATGTTTCCTTATACAAAAATTTATACAAAGTTAAGTATTCTTAACTTTGCTGTAAATACCTTTGCTAAGAGGATCAGCAACGTGCATAAAAATCAGATATTTATGGAGAATTGTCTCCCAACTACAGTCACCTTGTCTTTATAACTAAGTGTCACCACTTGGCCCCTGCCATCCTGGTATTCCATTATCCCCATGCATTTTGGGATTCCAATTTGATGGTAGCATTCTGGCCTACATGAACTTACAGTGATCACAGAACCCTTCAGGGATGATGGAGCTCCCCTCACAAATTTATTTGTCACATTTTTTTGTGAAATGTGGGTCCTATGGACCCTCCTAGGATGACTGAGCAGATCTTAACATGATAAATGTATTCTAACATTCCAGTCTCTCTAAGTCTTTGGACATTTTCCTCTATAGTTTACCAAGATAGTTTTGATATTTCAACTTCATTTAGTGTAGTCCATGTTAGGGTCTATCAGACAATCAAGCAAAACAATTGTTAGAGCCCTTTCTAACATCTTCAATCAAACACTGAGTCCAGAATCCCTGTTTGGTGATCCTGTATCAGTAAATGTGGCTTGATCTAATCTTTTAAAATTTATTTATTTTTGGTTGCATTGGGTCTTCGTTGCTGCACGTGGGCTTTCTCTAGTTGGGGCTACTCTTCGTTGTGGTGCGTGGGCTTCTCGTGGCGGTGGCTTCTCTTGCTGTGGAGCACGGGCTCTAGGCATGCAGGCTTCAGTAGTTGTGGCATGCAAGCTTCAGTAGTTGTGGCTCACGGGCTCTAGAGCACAGGCTCAGTAGTTGTAGCGCAGGGGCTTAGTTGCTCCGCGGCATGCAGGATCTTCCCGGACCAGGGCTCGAACCCGTGTCCTCTGCATTGGCAGGTGGATTCTTAACCACTGCACCACCAGAGAAGCCCCGGCTTGATCTAATTTTATGTTCTTTCCACCATTACCCACACCTTTAAAATCCATTCCCACACATATCCCCCAAATTTTTGTACATTTGTATATACTGAAAATAATCATGCAGTTCTTTTGATGTGTCAGGCACCTTTTCATGGGTCACACTTTGTGTCTTCCTCTTTGGGATCTATTAGTAATTGAGTCTAAGTATAGGCCCAGTCTATAATAGTCCTGTGTAGTTATAGGTCCAGAAACAAAGAGATGGCTGGGGTGGGCCCTAAATAGCATCAACAGTGCCTTGCAAGGCAGCAATCTCAGTAAGGCTTCTGCTGACAGAGAAGAATTTAGGGATTTGTCTTCCTTGGCTTCATAGTGATCTGCATATATGACCCCATTTGAATTTTCAGCATCTCACTCCCCAAACAATGAGGTGGGGGATTCAATTTGCACTGTAATCCCATCATTCACAAAATGAGACTCTGACTTTTTGTTTCCAGCTTTATTAAGATATAATAGACATATAACATTGTGTAAGTTTAAGGTTTACAACATGTTGATTTGATACATCTTATATATTGCAAGAAGATTATCACCTTCACATAATTACCATGCCATCATATAATTATTAATACCATTTCTTTTTTTTGTGGTGAAAGCATTGAAGATCTCCTCTCTCAGCAATATTCAAACCTATAATACAATATTATTAGCTATAATCATCATACTGTATATTAGATCCCCAGAATTTGTTAATCTTATAACTAGAAGTTTCACCCTTTGACCCCGTATCTTCCCATTTTCCCCACCCCCAAGCCCTGGTAACCACCACTCTACTGTCTGTTTCTCTGAGATTCTGACTTTTGTTTTCAGAAATCTCAGCCTTGTGGCAACAGGAGATAAAGGTTTCTTTCAAGGCAGATACAGAAGCTTTCAGGTCATTTATACTCAGCTGAACCTGGGAATTGGAAACCCTGAGATAATCCTTTCCTTTCCATACTTTTCTCAGCACAGTCAGGAGAAATATTATCCTCTTAGCTTGACTACAATATTCTAAAGCATCAAATACATGGTCATGTAGAACATTCCCTTTGTTACGTATTTGGTTAAGAGTATTCAAGGTGATATTTTGTCTATCTCTATTGCCAAATCATGCCTTGGACTACAAGTGCCATTTTTACCACTGAAAATAGTAGAGTCATTAGTCTTTGGAATCTAAGCAGAGTAGAGAAGCAGTTCAGCAAAACCCAGAACCAGTTTAGAAAACTCATCCTTATCATGCTATTCCTCCAAAACCACCCCATTACTAAAAATCTGTTGTCAGTCAAGGTTCAACAAGAGAAGCAGAATCAGAAATATATGTTATATATATAAAATGAGATTTATGGAAATGAATTGACATAAAATTGTGGGGCTTCTAAGGCCAATTTAAAATCCAAAGGACTGGTTATCAACAAGGGCAGGCTAGAACTCTTGCACATGAACTGAAGCTGCTAGCCACAGGCAGAATTTCTTCTTCTTCAGGAAACCTCAGTTCTGAAGGTTTGTTCAACTAATTAATTTATGGCTGTTCAACTAATTAATTTATGCCCGCCCAGATTATCTTGGATAATCTCCTTCAGTTAAAGTCACTAGTTATGGATCATAATCACATCTATAAAATACCTTCACAGCAATGACAAGATAAGCGTTTGACTAACCGGTGACTGTAGCTTACTCAAGTTAACATATAAACTGTCCAACATAATAGAGAAACAGTTTATTATTCTGAAGACTGGTAAATAGAGTAAAATAATCAAACATTGATACTGCTGTTTCTATAAGAACTATACCAATAGATAGGCAAATAATAGGTGTGGGGGAATGTGTCTTTATAAAAGTATACCAAGCAATAATTGAAAAAAAAATGATAGAATAGAATATCACCATTTAGCAGCCCCGATGAATTAATGGATGTGGGCATTGAGCACAAATAAAAATGAGGAAAAAACAAAAATCAGACGTGCTCGCTTCAGCAGCACATGTACTAAAATTGGAACAATACAGAGAAGATTAGCATGGCCCCTGCGCAAGGATGACACGCAAATTCATGAAGCGTTCCATATTTTTGAGCCCTCGCACAGAAACGAAGACCCAACACAGCCAAAAATAAATATAAAAATAAATAAATAAAATAAATAAATAAAAATGCAATAAAAAAAAAATCAGACATTGTCTGTCCCTGTTCTTGATGAACAGCCATTTATAACCTTGCCAAAGAAATGAACCTGAGTCTGATCAGGTCTCTATATTCAGCTGCCAGTATACTGAAAATGCAAAGGAAAAAAGCGCATTTTGAACTATGTTGCGCATATAAAAATAGCCAAATCCAGACTGTGGGAAATTCTTTATATCAAATAGCCCAGGTTCATCAATGGATAAATTGTAAAGAAATGAAAAGGATAGGGGTTTATATGCTAAAATTAATCTTAAAAACTATCATGTTTTAAAAGAACAAAACTATAGTCTTTAGGTATCACCCTTGGATGATAATCTGAAAAATAGCTGTTTATATGATAGATTGTTTGTACTATAGTTATATAGAGTATCAACTTCAATGTCATACACTTTCATGGCTCTCCTGATAGGAACTAGTTCTTCTGCTGTTTGACAGATGAGATTCTTGTCAATTAAGATATTTTGCTCAATGGATTCTTAATAATGGGAGAAAAGCCAACATGTAAGTTATTATCAGGTCCTAGGAAATCTAATAGTTTTGATATCTATTGTTTTGTGATGTTCAACACCCATTATACCCTTTTTTATTCTAAAAGCAGAACCATTTATTTTTGTGAAAACTTATCTATGTAGAGCGGACCCCATCACTCCCCATTCATGGTTTTGGGGCCATTATACAGGTGCAGTAAATCAGAGTTCATCAACCCTAAGACGCAGTAACTGATACAGGGAAGAGATGGGGATTCATTACTCAACAAATATTTGTGACAAAATTAGACCAGAGTTCTTCCAAGGACATGTTTTCATTTCTCTTCAATGTCCCTTTCATACTGGCACTGATAAGCTGTTAGGATGTAAGTCTGGTCCTGCCAGCAGGTTTTCTATCAACTGTATGAATAGAGAATTTGAGTATAAGAGAATCTGGCCTTGATGTCACTGATTTCATGAATCTAGCAGTGACTGAACCCATGGACTGTAGTCTCCCAGTTTAAATTTGGTTCCTATTTTTTGTATCTGAAAGATTTTTCAATAACATATTGTGAATATTTGAAGATTTCTAGAACCTAAAAGGACACATAGACTATAAAACTATGTCTTTGCTAAAGACTATGGGACATGGATTTTATGTGATGCGAGAGAATAGAGTTGGAGGAAGATTTGAGAAATAACTTCACACTGTAGTATATAAATGTGTCTGTAAAAATGTGTTTCCAAACTTTTGTCTAGTAAGATGTTTACAGTTGATAGAATGTCTTGAGATTCTACAATGAACACACTGAAGTGACTTATCCAAGGTTACAGAATGGTAGGAGTGCCTCGATAAATAGAACACATTTGCTCTTAGAAAAGAACACGAAATCAACCATTTTCAGTGTACAGTACAATCTACTCAGAAAACTATCCATTGAAGCTTCAAATTAGTCTTTTCTTATTCACCTTAGAGAATCACTTACTAAATATAGTTTTTCAAAATGCATATTGTATTAGGATACTATGGACATAAACATGTCTGAAAATTTTATTTAAAAATCTTTAAAAAGAAGACATCTCAAAGTTGCTAAATGGTAAACAGAAGGTAAAATATTTTTAAAGTTTATGCTAAAATTAGATCCTTTCACTTATTTTATTTATGAGAATTTATTCACCAGTATTATTCCACAGAGGTAATGCATTTTGAATTTTAAATATTGGCATTATAAATTATAATATCTGTCTTCAAAAGGAAAACAAAAAGAATGATCTTTTGTAAAAATATTTCTTTAAATCTACAGCACTCCTCTTTTGGCATGTCGAAATAGCTGTAACTCAGAGGTAAAGAAATATATGCATATTGATAAAGCATTTATTAATATATAAAACTACAGTAATTCCAGAAGGCCTGCTTTTGTAAGCACTCTAATACATGGACAATTTCCAAGAAGTGTTCTGAAGTCTAATAATTATCAGCCCAGATGCTGGATTGTGTCTGGGTGGGACAGGTGAATGAGCTGTCACATGCAACAGAGTTGCCAGTCTTAAACCAGCTATGACTCCTCTCTGTACACTTCTCTCTCTGGGGCATTAAAAACCTCTTAATTAGCTTTTGTTTCCAAGCAGGGCTTCACTTTTCATGATGTTACTTTATTTTGTTAGGATTATTAGATTCAAATTGACCTTGACATTTCATTTATTACAATAAGTACATATATTTATGCAATATTTAAATTCAAGTTGTTAACCTAAGATAAAATCAGAGGTTCATTAAAACATAAATGTCCCTTTAATACTAAAACAAGAATTTGTTATACGCAATTCGGGATTGTGCTGAGATATGATAAATTTATCTGAAAAAGCAAACCTATTCTTGAAGACTTAACAAAATGTTAAAAATACATAGGAATAACAAAGAGGGTAGAAATACTATGAACCTATATTGCTGGTAAAATTCTTGAATACATTCTATACTCCCACAATGGCAAAAAAAAAAAAAAAAAATACTTGAATTAAGACTATATTCTACTTAGCGTAGAGAAAATTTAGAAAAACTGCCATATGATATATACCAAAATGTTTTGAGTTCCCAAGGGGGAAAGCATTACACCAGTGCAAAATATTTAGGTATTTTTCAGAGCCTGGTATTTTTGAATAGTTTAACCTAAATGCATTTTTATTATATAGTATCAATTTCAACTTACTTGAAATTTTTCACACAGTAAATTTCAATTTGAGTCTCTATCTTCACTTATGGTTCAGGATCAGTTAAAATGTGACAGCAAATTCAGCTGTTTATGAAAGTAAAGAGCCAATCGTCATTTACCTTTACAGATATTAACAGTGTGTTTAACAAGTAACAACATGCATCCTCCTTTTAGCAGAGATGTTGCTTACTAATGACATCTCATTTCTTTACACAGCAGGGCCTCTCATTCTATTTGGGCATAATGATTGAGCTAACATCAGTTTTTAAGAATGTATGTTATCATTATTCATTACAGTACTGCACTGAAGTTTCTTTGGGAGGCAATAAAGAACAAAATGTATATTTTAAAGACCCTCATTTTCCCCCTAAATGCTTGAATTAACCTGTAGTCTGTGGTGTTCAGAGAATTGAGTTATGTCCTAAAGCAATGCTTCTCTTGGAGTACATCGCGCCTGGAGATTGGGCTCTGATTAGCCTTTGAGTTTTCTAATACAGTCTATTGATTTTCTGTTACTGTAGCTGCCTTCGGATTTTGTGTGCTGGTACAGGGCTTCTGTCTTTTGCATGAGAGAATGATGAATGGTTGTCTGCGAGGCTCCAAGCACATACTTATTTCCTCTTCAATAAGGACACCCGTCAATATCATTTAAGCAGAGAAAAACAGTAAGGAATCCAGCACACTTATGGAACAAATTGAGTTTTCTTCACATTCTTTGTTGATTCTAACTACTAAACTATACACATCCTCCAAAAATTTGACAATCTTATTTGGTACTCTTAAATTCCCTTACTCTTATGGTGAGAAAAGAATAAACTTTCTTTTAACGGTAAAAATGCAACTTTTGTGAAAGTATATTTTAAAAGCAATCTCATTTTTATTTTTCAGTTGGCCACTACATAGATTTTAAATGCAAACAGACTAGGACTAAGAAATAAAGCAATATTCTGAGCACATTTTTTTTTAAATTAAGATAAATAAGTACTAGACATATAATGTACAAAATGATTAATGTAATTAACACTGTTTTGTGTTATATATGAAAGTTGTTAAGACAATAAATCCTAAGAGTTCTCATCACAAGGGAAAATATTTTTTCTTTCTCTCTCTTTTATTTTGTATTCATGTGAGGTGATGGATGTTCACTAAACTTACTGTGGTCATCATTTCATGATGTATGTAAGTCATATCACTATGCTGTATACCTTACACATACGGTGCTGTATGTCAATTGTATCTCAATGAAATTGGTAGGAAAAATCTTATTATGAATGAATGTACAAAATTATAATCATCTAGAACTTCCTACACTTTACACTATAAAAGTTCATTTCAATGTCAACTGACTCTAATTTTTTTTTTCAGTAAGAACACAGCATTGTCTTAGATCATATTCACTACAAGCATAGTCTGAGAAATAGAATCTTGGGCAAGTGATGTATTGAAGAAGTGGTCTGGATGACACCTGTAGCAAGTGAAGGAAGCAAAATAAGTCAGGGAAGAGCTAAGCACAGATGTGGATGCAGGTGAAGTCTGGCCTCTGTCTCATTTCATAGGGAATCCTGGAGTGGGAATGGTGCCACTCAATTGTCCCACCTTGAAGCAAGGGCCCCGCCTTTTTTTCACGCTTGTCAGTAAGTCATTGGTCATAGGCTGCATAGACGTGGAAGGGGAACATAATTCCCTAGATTATTTCTTTGCCAAGCAGTTCCCATCAGCAGAGGGCAATATTCAAAAGAAGAGGCAGCTGCAAGCTGCTAGCAGTCAGCACTCAAGCAGCTGAGAGACGGGTGAAAGAGCCCTCAAAGGGGACCTGAGCAGGGCAACAGCAATGCCTGCTGGTCACATTCAGATTCACAGTCCTGGTCTGATTTGCTCCCACATAGATAGGCAAAGATTGAACATAGTACCCATTGCCTTTAAAACAGGGATCTGTAAAAGGGATGCACAGTTGGCTTACCAAAGTAATGGTGGTTTGAAATTGTAGTTTAGCATATAAATTGACCAGCAAAAACATTTGCTTTGCAATTTATGGATAAAAACCACAGGGTGTTCTGCATTAATTGAATCCACATGTTTACACCTGTTTAAAATATTTTTACAATTTTAATATTCAGTAAAGTATAACTAAAATGATTCGATTGCTGTGTTCCTGTTATTAATTTTTGTTCTTTCAAAGAACCCCCATAAAATGCAGTATGTGCTGTTTCAATGTTGTACGGGGAAAGAGGATACAAAATGATCTACCTCTATATTTCTCAAGTTCATTTAGGAGATGGAAAATACTAAACAAATACTGTAATGGTTCAAAAGAGTAGTAATTATGACAGCAACTGAAATTTAGTTATACTTTAAAAAAATTTACCAAATTGTTTATGGAACAATGAATTTCATAGCTTCTGAAAGTTGGAACTATCATACTATAGTATCACAGTCCTTAAATGGTACATGAATCTGGGTTTTCCCACACACGAAATCATCCTCAGAATAAACTGAATTATATTCTAAGGAAGAGGTAGATTAAAGCAATCCAGATATGCTTAGCTATTCATTTAGAAGTATTGTTTTGCTTTACAAAGAGTTGGTTTTATTGAAAACCTAGCTCCATGTCATTTTTTTCCAATACCTTGAGTTTTTAGTTTTCTTCTTTTCTTTTCACCTATAAAAATACTTGGTGTATTCTTTGCTCAAATTCTCAAATCACTAAAATAAAGTTTTTATATATGGTATTTAAGTTTTTTTATTGGTGTCAAATACTCTGACTTGCTGATACCAGAATATGAAATTACTGGCTATTGCAAATGATAGATTCTGGAGTGATTTCAAGTCACAACAGGATAGTGGATGAGCTTGTGCTTTTAGATCTTTCTCCAAGCAGATGACTCAAAGTATATAAATTAATATCAATCCAGTTTTGGCTTGGCACCTTGTATTTATTCTACACAGGAATCTGTAATATTGATTACAAGTCATATGAAGTTAGACTGATATACTTCCTTCCATCTTCTTTCCAAAAATAAATTATGCCAGAAATTCAAGGTTAATGAAGCGAGCTCATTATAATATACCTCTTCTGGGCATTCTTTCACGTTAGTTAAGTAACTGAGGAAATTAGACAGGTGGAGGTATGAAATGTGATACATGCATACACATTCCTCAGGCTAAGCTGATGTAAAATTACTTGACTTCATTTCCTACCTGTAATAGAAATGACAAGGTATGCTGATGGACTAAGTCCAACAAACTTCAATGTGGTAGGGTATCAACTAGTCAAGTTCACTCCTTGTCAGTTAGTAGAACATTAATATAGTAGCATATGGCACTTTGTGAATTCTTGAAGAATCAGTGCAAACTTCAAGAAAGGTAATATTCATCTATTGCTGATTAAGATCAACTGTCCTGCTGTAACTTGGGAACAATTTAGTAATATTAACCAATTGAATAAGGGATATACATATTCATTGGTATGCTGAAGAGCACAGACTGAGGCCACTTGCAAACTTGGTCAAGTTACTTAAACTCAATATGCCTTAGCTATCTCATATTTAGTATAAAGGTAATAATAGTACACTCTACGTGGAGCTAATAGATGTAAAATACTTAGAAGAATACCTAGCACATATAGGTATTAGCTATTAATATTCAGTAATAATCTTAAGAAGATTATTAAGGATGTATACAAAAATTTCCTCAAGAATATTTAGTGTAACATTATTTGATACAGTGGAAAAATATAAATAACCTTCAGGTCAGAACACTGATGTTTGAATGATTACGTTAAATCCTAAAGTTGGAACCCTACACAGCCATGTAAAATGGCATCATAGAAATGCATTTGTGATATAAAATATATTAATATTATAGTGCCAAGATAAGTTAAAAACAGTATACGAAACATGACTTTAATTTTATTAAAATTAAAAAGTAAATGCATACAGATACCCTAAATAATTTTAACAGTGGAAACACATTGATAAGATTGACTATTTCAGAATGTAGATATATGGATAATTTTATCTTTTTAAATATTATTGCACTCTGGATTTTTTTTAAAAAATGAATTTCATTTTAAGAAAGAAGTCAATTAATTTAAAGGTTTAAAAACTCTCACAAATTGTGCTAAACATAGTTTCTAATCTGCTAAGTGATCTTGTAGAGATATACCTCTAAATAGGACCTTTTTATATAAATGATGTAAACCCAGCTAATCTGGGCTATTTCTATATGAGATAAGTGCCTTCTACAGAAAGTCTTCTGTTTTTAAATGTAATAAATGTAAAACTCTATAGGGGATATAGGCTAATAATGAGAAATCACTGACTGGCTACACTTATGTCTTGAAGCAATAAAAATGTCCCCTCACATTATATTGAGCAATCTAGAAAAACAGAAACCTGATAGCCTTTAGCTGAGACTAATGTAAACAGCCGCCATTATGTAACCTACAGTGCTCAGTAAGATGGCCTTCTGTTGGCAGAATGAGCAATGATCTTC
The DNA here is from genome assembly GCF_028021215.1 of Eschrichtius robustus. Taxonomy (NCBI): domain Eukaryota; kingdom Metazoa; phylum Chordata; class Mammalia; order Artiodactyla; family Eschrichtiidae; genus Eschrichtius; species Eschrichtius robustus. The sequence continues at coordinate 16,916,282 of NC_090827.1, read as the reverse complement.
AAGAGTACTAGAACGACTTTTTTTAAGAAACTTATAGACATACATCCTGAATTTTTCATGTACTCCTCAATACTATCAGAGAATATTGTTTTACACAAAACAGTTTCATTGCCCATGGAAAAATTCTGTGATGTGTCTACTAGTGAGAATTTAAGCACATTTACATAACATTACCAGAATACATTGAGAAGGTAATTAATTCTTCACGCAGTCAAAAGTGCACTTGGCATTGGTTGTTTATAGAGAAGAAAACTTGTAGCATGCCTAAAAGTTAAAGACAAGAAATGTTATTAATGAGATGATTTCACCTTGAAACACAGAATAGGAGAAGAAATCCATCTATGAGAAATCTAGTAAAATTTTCAACCATGCCACCTTGGAAAGAGCACTAGTTGACACGATTGAGCCTTTATTTAAGCAAGGGTTATTGTAATCTCAGCTTCATCTATTATTTCATTCAATCATTCACTCATTTATTCCTTCATTCATTTACTTAGTTATAGCAGACCATTGCCAGCTGAAGAAACAAAAAAAAAGCTCAATTAAAGCTAGAATCAAATAACTTACAACATGTCACCAGAAGTTACTACTAAATTTTCAGAGTATGGATTTTGGCAGCAGATAAAGAGTACCTATGCTTTAGTTTCCTTAGAAATGAAATTGGATAAAGCCAATTAAAGGGGGAGGGGTCGTGAAACCAAAAAGCTAATGCCTACTGATTGATTTAAAGGAAACTTTGATTCTGCTGAAGATGCAAATATCAGTATCTCAAAGTTTATGACTTTTCCTACATTTAGTTTCTTCCCCCTTCCTCCACCCCAACCCTGAATATGGCTGGAGAGCTGACAAATGCACACAGTACATTTAGATGCCAAATACCTGGAAGCACGTGTCAGCCATGATTATCAACAACCTGTGCTACATGCCAATTTATCCCACAGGGGCTCTGGGAATATGTGCATGTTGTTAGTCCACAGTGCCAACAAACCATGTGTAACCACAAACAGGAGCAGAGCCCTTCTCAGATCTAATCACACATTTCAGAACATGACTTTGTTTTTGTTTATATACCTTGTATTTCAGAAATAGGTTTATGTCTATCTCAAGGAAAAATAAAGAGGCTGGGTCTGATCATATATCTTTCTGGGAATTATTCCCAGAAATTATATACTGAAACTGAAAATCTCTTCCAAAAACTATAATTTTCAGATAGTTAAATGGGCAAAATATCAGCTTGTTATCCATTTGCTTATTAAAAAGCAGATCAGGAACATCCCTACCCATCTTTTAACGATTATTGTCTAATATTTAATTGCCTGCTCACTGCCTTCTTACCCAAACATAAACCTTCTTTCACACAAGTACAAAAATCTGGAAAACCGTCCTCTGAATTAAGTGCTTCTTTTAATGAATAAATAATTCATGAACTGTTACCTTCTTCATGAAAGTTTTTAGCAATTGGATAATATTATGAATGTTTTCCTATCACCACCTACTATAGTTTTCAAAACTCATACTTCACGTTTTGCTAAATTTGCAAATTATGTAAATATAATGGGTTTCACTTTATGGACTTAACATTTGTGACAGGTCAATCTCTCAGTTATCAACATATTTGTTAATTCTCGCTTATTAGAATTTCTATTTTAATTTGCAAAGTCTGAAATTAAGGTGGTTGAAAGGAAATAAACTAGTTGATTTCTTCTGAAACGTATACAAGAGATGTTTACTCAGTTCACTTGAGCACCAAGAAATCTAGTGAAGAATTGTTAAGCTTAAAAGGATCAGTGAAAATAGAGAAAATCAAAGTAAAAGCTATCAACCAATCAGTGATCTAGCTCTCTTTCACCGCATTATTATTGCTCTTTTATACTTTCTATCAATTTAAATTTCCCTGCTCACATTCATGTAGCTGACCTTGAATTATTTACTTAACTTCTATTAGCTTCAAATTGTTCATCTAAGAGGACTATATAATAGAATTGTTGGAAGACTAAATTAGATAGGATATGTGAAGTAGCGAGCATATTGTAGACTTTAATAAATGGTGGTCAATATCTTTTATTTCTCCTGTTTTTCATATAAACACTTATCTCCCACTCCCTGAAATATACAGCTCTAGATGCAACATTATAATGTGTGTGGGTTTTTAAATCTAGGTTCACTTACTCTCCTGCAGATTAATTTTCCTAATTGTTAGTGAATGGGGCTACTGATTAATATATAACCATACTTAATAAAGGAATCTTGTTTTAAAATATCTGTGTTGGTTAATTGATATAATTCAAAGTTTTTCTAATATATGTAATTCAGTAATCTGGGTTTTTTTGTTTGTTTGGTTGGTTGTTTTTTTCTTGGTGTTCTGCTTAACTTGTGACTAACTGCAAGCGACCAGACAGGCTTTGTTGAGTATAAACGACTTCAAATGCCTCTCTCTCCATGGCTTGAAAGTCCCTCGTACCTCTGGGAAATGACACATTGAACATATAATAAATAAAGTTTTTATTCTTTTTCTAGGTTATGTTAAAGGTGTCTGTAAGGGAACTTGAGCTACCTTTATTAAACTATTGTGCAACTATAAAGACAACCCATATTTCAAAGACTTGGACGATATATCCTTTCCTTGAACAAAAGTCAAGATGTGAATAAAGTCATGTCAGTAAGTTAAAAGAAAAATAATAATATAATTTCAACCCTCTCTCAACCTCATACTTTTTTCTAACATAAATGGAATGGGGGCATAAGTATGGGTTCATAATTATTAGGAGTGTGTCTCTGGAGAATTTACTGGAACTCCTTGACTTCTGTTACCAATTCTGCAGTTTGGGGTAAGAACAGCATATCAAGCTTGTTTTATGATTACTAAATAAAATAGTGTTCAAGTACTTGGAAGATTATCAGTATGCAATAAATGTTAAATGTTAGTAAAGGGAAAAATTTTAAATAACATGAAGAAAGTAATCTGGTATCATGAAATTAAAGAAAATAATGTAGATATATGATTATTCTGACACTAAAAAGTGCTTCAGGAAATGGCCTGCCAAAGTTTTTATCTGTTTGTCCTTTTTTTGTTGTATTGAATGAATAGCCAGAAATTTTAAGAAGCAATAGTGATTGAATATAGGTTGTGTTTGATGTATATATAATATTGTTTGATTTCCCATAGAGAATGAGATCCCCAGAAAAGTTGTACTCTTGAGCACGCAATACAACCTATTCTGAGTGTATATATAGGTTTGAGACGTTAATGATTATATAGATCTCTGACAATACTAAAGTGCATAAAAATTTAACTTGCTGAATTATTGTGGTTCATTTTGGGATTATTTCAAATAGCCCTTTGTATTCTATGTTTATAATATCCTGTCAGTGATTAGAACCTACAAGTAGAAGGGCAATAGCTACAAGAGTGACATTATTAATAATGTACCACAATTTAAAAAATTTAAATGTCAGCAGTTGCTTACAAGGTGGGCATATGCTGCATTCCGAAAAATAAAAATAGAAATAGTAATTGGAAAGCTAATTACTGAATGAAACAATTAAAATTTTGATTATGTGTTGGAAAAGAAAAATTTATGTCCCATACTCCCAGATGTTAATTTATCTTCTTTGTTTTAAATTTGAATTGAACACAGCAAAATGTGAAAAGTTAAAAAACAAGTTTCAAAAGATATTTAATATACTTTACATTAACTGTTCTAAAATCACGAAAAATTAATTTTTATAATTTTATTCAACTAGAAAGTATTTTGTTATACAACTGCACCATAAAATTGCTAAAGTAACAAATACATACTAATGATTATTTGTACAAATCTTTTTAGATTTTTGGAGTATCACGATCATTGAAATGTTTTTACGTGTGTATACTTTATGGCTCAAACTATAGTGAAACTATAAGCTTGTTCAAGCTAGAAATGACAGATAACACTATTTATATACCACCTACTCTCAACCACATCCCAGTTTCAGCTTACTACTAAATTATTGTTGGTCTATGCCTTTGTTATCTAGACTATCAGATATTACATCTGTTAACTGTACTAATTACTTAATTGCTCAACTATGTTGATATGGGATTTGACCAAACTGTATTACACAGATGACAAGAGACAAATTCAATAACCTTGGAGGCCCCATTCCTCCACTTTTGATGATGAGCAAGAAGACAAGAAGCCCTTCAGTAGGTCTAGGGCAGCTCATGGAAAAACTGGCTCATAACAGACTCTGAGCTCTGGAGACACATCCTTTTTATCAACACTTTTTCCTTGGAAAGAAAATTCTTGTTGCACCTTTGTCTTGATATTCTCTGCCTGCTATTTCTTTTAATAGGAAGCACCCTCACTAGGAGCTCTTTCCCTCCAGTCCAGCCATAGCTGGTCTAAGTTTTCTCCAGCCTGAGATCTCATGAATTCCATGTGCTCTGATACTTCTCTTCTCAAAAGTTTTAACTCAATAAACCCTATTTACATTTACACTACATCAGGGTAGTACGTGGTGACTTGTGTATCTGTGCCTTGGTTCAGTGACAAAGGATGTAGAGGCCTATTACTTTACGATTAGTATGAGAGAACACCTTTCATCACTTAAATGGTAAAGGGAACAGGGACAAAGTCTTAAATATACAATACTTGCATATAAGTCTGTTTTCCAGTGAATTTGGAATTTAGGATGGACTAAAGGACATATCTATGATTTTCTTCAAAATGCTGCAATACCATTTTATTGAGAATATACTGAAAGCTCTTTTGGAATCAGTTGGATCCATGTCTTTAGGTTACAAAAGTAGCATTGAAAATGTAAACAATATTAAACTCCAACAATTCAAGACAGAATGTTAAGGCTAACAGAAGTCCTTCAAGATTTTCTTTACATTTGTAAATATCTTAGACATGCCATCAACAAAACTTTTTTTCACTAATTATATTATAAACATGTTTATCTTTTTCTCATAAACATCATCATGAAATGCACATTGTTTTATCACATAAAGAATACTTAGCATAGGGACAGTTTATTTCCCATATTTTTAGTACAGTCTAGCAGAGTCACTAATATTTATCGACATTTTAAACTACAGAATAATTGGCAAAAACTGCTTGTGTCTTTTATTATAGCAGTTATTTAAATGAACCATATTTGGGGGGAAATAATTGGTTTGAGAGATGCCTACAACTATCTGTGTTATTGGTATTTGCATGGAAAAACAGATTAATTTAACTTTCTACCAAAGGGAAGTATTACTTTCTGATGGCTAGAGTTTGTCTCTTGAGACCAAAGGCCACTGCATAACTGCAGCCTAAACATCTATGGTTCCCTGACAAGGAAATAGATAGTTTCACCTAATGTTACAGGTCTCTTGTGATTTGTAACACAACTCTAATATAAAATTGAAGAAATCTACCTATCATTTTAGGTTACATTACAGACTGATTCCAGCTGGGAACATGAGAGAATTTATCAGCTGTTTGCTGAATATCTTTCAAAGGCAGTGATTAAATCCAAATTCCTTAATAAGATATTCAAAGACCTCCAAAATATGGTCCCACTCCCATTCATATTCTTCAGAAGAATTACATTAAATTCTATAAAATAGGCCATATTTTTCACTACTACTGTGCTTTTTCTCAGGACTTCTTTCTTTCTGGAATGCCCTGTTTCTCTTTCCTACCTACTCTGTTTTCTGTCCAAATATTGTCTGCCTGCTTCCTAGGCCCAGTGCAAAAGTTGTCTCTTCTCTGTAGCTTCCACTGACCTCTTCTGAGCCATCTCTTCACTTCACGTGCCTGACACAGAATTCCTCATATTCTACCTTCTACAATAGATGTTAAGACATGTTTTATTTCCTTTACTTGATTATGAGTATTTTGATGGCATGTATTTCATAATATCAACCTTCCCACCTACATGCAGTGCTGCGCATTGTCAATTCACTTGAATGTACTTAATCATTAGGTGGCAGAGAAAGTTGAGTGATTGCTATAGATATGCAGTTTTAAGTGAAATATAATTGAAACTTTGAATGATTATATTAAAAACATAGGACTGACTTTACTACTTTTATTTTGGCAGGGATTTTATGTAAGAGAAATGGAACCTTAAAAAACCTTACTAACCATGCCACTGATTTATTAGAAACAATGGCACTATTTTCCTGCGGGTAATTAAAATACCACAAATAAGTAAAATCCAAAAATTAACCCCAAATCTCATCTTCTAGAATTTGTATTTCTTCCACTCCATCTCTCCAAGTCGTACCTAATAAAAAAAATCCATATAAACACAATCATTTCCATGAGCGTGGCAATTTCAGAGCCAATACATTTGAATTTGGTGATAGTCATTTAGCGTGGTAGTTCGGTGTAAAAGATGGAGCAGGACAGGTCTGGCCTTGTCCCTTCCACCTAGTTATTCTGTAATCCTGGACAAGTTACTCTCCCTGGCTCAACTTCAGTTTGCTCATCAATCAAATGTTGGGAAGGACCCTACCCCATAGGCTTTTCATGGTGATGAAAAGCTAATGTAAGTGTTCAGTGTATGTGACCTATTTATATTATTCATTCTTGGCTCTTCGGCCTTTCTAGCTATAGATCTCTCTCCTAAAAGACAAACATTGGCAGAACCAAATTCAGACTTTTTTTTACCTACTGGGAATCTTTTAGTCCAGTCATGTTTCAGGCATGTATGCATTTTTTAAATTTGCAGCATTTTCTTCAATGGAAAATTTGTTTGTTAAATCAGAACGTTTCCTTTCGGGAAACAAAACAGAACACCTCAGTAACAGTGCTTCAGGTATACTTTGTGCCCAAATCCATTGATTCTTTGTTTTACTTTCTAGGAAGTAAATGATTTTCAAACAGGTCAGGAAAGGGTGATAAAACACACAGAAACATTTTCTCTATTTCTGTTATTTGAGTAAAAGTTCTTTTACAGTGCATGCCCAGAAATAAAATAATTAGACTTATGCTTGTCTGCAATCTAAGGAATAATGTATGTTACTTAGCACAGAGGTAACGGCAATCTGAAGCTTTTCAATTAAATCCGAAATGCTGACATACCAATTCTGTTACCTCATACATATCAGTAGATTTGTGCTTGACTAAATTGCATGGAGGCATCTTCATATGTGTTGAGAAATATACCTGCAATTAACGGCACAATACACAATCTATTGACGAATCTTCTTGAGAACTAATAATTATTTTTTAATGTGTGTATGTTTGGTAAATGATGCTATAAATGAACTCAGACCAAAGCAATTATTAAACAGAAGAAAACATGAATCTGTCCTTTCTTAGGATTATGATATAAAAAATTAAATGATATCTAATCATTTGCTAGCATCAGTTGAGTTTCACATAATGTTGTCTGCCTGCCTAGGGTATATAATTTAAAGGCTTTCTATACAGAAAAAATGTTTCCCAGAAGTATTTTATTCTTTAAGTTTCTTTATTAATTTAAAAATAATTTCATTCTTCTGTCCTATGTCCTACAGAGTAGACAAATTTTTTTCCAGTGCTTATTTTTCAATTACATTTATGTGAATTTTACATTCTCAATTGTTATTTTAGAGCTAGTCAGTAAAAGTTATTTCTTCTGTCTTTGAACCCAAGAAGGGAATTCTGAAGATCAAAGCTACTAATGCTCTGTCATGCATACGCTCTCCTGTTCTCACTCCAGCTCTTATTCTCTCTGTATCTCCCCTTAATGCCTCTAAATCATCAGTATACTCTGAGACAGAGGAATAGAGGGATTTTTCTATGTTAGGGATAATAGATTGGCAGGAATATGGGGAAGAGAGGATGTAATTGTCTGAATTTAGCAATCAGATTAAATCGGGTTTTTCCCCCTATGGACTATTCTAAGAAACTTTATCACCTCTAAGTTATAGAAATGAAACCAAACCACAGACAAGACAGTGTTTTAAAGAAACATACCATTAACTCAGAGCCAAAGTTTTGAAGTCTTAGGAAACTTCAATTGTTTGAAATGTATAAATCTCAGAAAATTGATACTATATAATTTTCCCCTTTAGAATATGATCAACTTTTACTTTGGCAGAATGAATACAAAGATCAGCATTCCATGTGAACATAGTCAGAGTTATGGAAAATGGAAATAAAAATCTGCTTCATGGACAGTATTTGCTCAAGAACAATAATTTACACTTTAATTCCAAACTCACTAGAATAAATCATGGTACAATTTTTTTTAAGTACAAATCTTGATGTTAAGTTCTCTTTATAAAATTTTTCATATTGTGTTAGTTAAAATTAAGTAATTTTCCCTTTCTATTTTTTTTTTCACTGAATGATGAATTCCTTTTTCCAAATGGTTTAGATTGAAAGAACTTCCTAAGCAACATATGAAGTAATGCTCAAACAATTCATACGTTTCATTAATTTCCAAACTATGACATGACATTAGATAGAATACCTTTATATAATCATGCTTTTATACATTTATTCACTAAGAAGGCCCTTATATAATTGTTCAAATGTGTAAGTGATCTATATTTTCATTAATGTAGATTGCATTGTTTCTGGCACAAGGCGGTATAGATTAATATAAGTGTGTGTTTGTGGTGTGTGTGTTTACGTTCTCTTTGCCCGTAGGAAAATGGAAACACTTGACAAAAGGCATTTTTGGAAAATGGCATTTTGGATAAAAGACATTTTCCCCAAGGATGTACAAGAAAAAAGGGTAAGCACTTATAATTTGTTTCTAGATAATTCTTTAAGGTGAAATGAATTCCTTATTAAAGATTTAGCTCATAAGGAGAGTGAACAGTGTAAATAGCTGCCTACTTTTGATGAGTTATCCAAATATTTTAAGGGTTATTTTTCCATCTTAAGGATCAAAAGCTGGTTGAAATTATATGCCTTTAATCAGCAAACAGTTTTTATATACATTGGCTAATATCCATGACTCTTTTTTTCAGCCAATTAAAATAAGACACAAAGAATTCTTATCCTCCATAACTTGTATCCTGTTACTTATGTGAGACAGTAAAATCCTTCCCCATAGAGCGGAGGAGGAAGCCCGATAAGATCGTTCCCACTGCCTTTTAGAATCTTGTCAACACTTCCAGCATCTCCCAAAGTTGTCGCCATCCTTCTGTCTCAGAAATGGCATTCTTCAATTTATTTTGTAAATGGATCTTTGGCAATTTCTCAAATTCCTCCTAGCTTAGAAACTTCTTTTTTTTTTTTTTTTTTTGTATTTAACGGATCTATTGTCTTATCAGACTAAAGGCTCTAACAAAGGGATTTTCTTTCTTTTTCTCAATGCATATAAAATGGTGATGCTCAACTAAGAGATATTTTATAGCTTCTAAGGGACACTCCACACCAGCCAATTCTCAGGAATAAATCCCTTTTTGGAAGACCCTCAAAACAGGATCTTTGCCTTGCCTTAAACAGAAGGATGTTCTTGGAGAAGATCATTCATTTCTTTTTTTTTTCTTTTTTTTTTTTTTAGGGCTATCCGTATAATTCCTTTATTTTTTAATTAATTTTTATTGGAGTATAGTTGCTTTACAATGTTGTGTTAGTTTCTGTTGTACAGCAAAATGAATCAGCTATACATATACATATATCTCCTCTCTTTCGGATTTCCTTGCCATTTAGGTCACCACAGTGAAAATCATTCATTTCTAAGCCAGATAAAGGAGGAGACAAATAGTATTTCTCAATCCATAATTCAGAGGCTCACTTAAGTCAATTTCAAAGTAGGCATGGACACTCAAGGAGACATCATAATTGTCAAAGTGTAATTTTCAAAAAGTTAAAACTGTGACTTGCACAAATACAGATTGAACAGCAAAGATTTAAAAACCCATTGTATTAGTTGTCTCTTGCTGCTTTGACAGATTACCATGAATTTAGTGGCTTAAAGGGATGCAAATTAATTATTATACAGTTCTGTGGGACAGCAGAAGTCCAGCATGAGTCTCACTGGGTATAATCATGAAGCCAGCACAGCTGTGTTCCTTTCTGGAGGCTCTGGAAGAGAGTCTGTTTCCTGCTCATTTGTGTTGTTGGCAGAATTCAGTTTCTGTGGCTGCAGGACCGAGGTAACTATGTTCTTTGTTTGTTGTTGTTGGCTGTAACATGCGGGCTACCCTTAGCATCAAGAGTCCTCTGGTTTTCACTCAGAACCAGCAGTAGGGCATTGAGCCCTTCCTGCTGCAGTATTTTCTGCCACGTCCTGTGGTCAAATCTCTCTTTCTGACCATAGCCAGGAACAGTTCTCTGCTTTTTTTTTTTTTTTTAAAGGTAAAGCTATTTTAAATATTTATTTATTTATTTATTTATTTATTTATTTATTTATTTATTTATTTATTTATTTATGGCTGTGTTGGGTCTTCGTTTCTGTGCAAGGGCTTTCTCTAGTTGCGGCAAGTAGGGGCCACTCTTCATCGTGGTGCGCGGGCCTGTCACTATCGAGGGCTCTCTTGTTGCGGAGCACAGGCTCCAGACGCGCAGGCTCAGTAATTGTGGCTCACGGGCCCCGTTGCTCCGCGGCATGTGGGATCTTCCCAGACCAGGGCTTGAACCCGTGTACCCTGCATTGGCAGGTGGATTCTCAACCACTGCGCCACCAGGGAAGCCCAGATCTCTGCTTTTAAGGACTCATATGTTTGGGCTTACCTGGATAATGCAGGATAACCTCCTCTTCGCAAATTCCATAACTTTAAAAGCACTGGCAAAATTCCTTTTGCCCTGTAAGGTAACATTCAGGAGTTATAGGGATTAGGGTGTGAATGTATTGAGGGGATCATTATTCCGGCTACCACACTCATTTTTTGTACCTTTTGACCCCCTTCACCCATTTTCATCCACCAAAATCCCCACCGCTGGCAACCACCAACCGGATCTCTGTATTTATAAGTTTTTTTTAGATTCCACATATAAGTGAAATCTTACCGCTTTTGTCTTTCTCTTTTTGACTTATTTCACTTAGGATAATGCCCTCCAAGTCCATCCCTGTTGTGGCAAACGTCAAGATTTCATTCTTTTTGGCTGAGTAATATTCCATTATGTATGTATGTACCACATCTTCTTTGTCCATTTGTCTGTCAATGGACACTTAGGTTGCTTCCGTATATTGGCTATTGTAAATGATGTGCAATGAATATGGGGTACATATATCCATTTGAATTGGTGTTCTGTTTTTTTTGGATAAATACCCAGAACTGGAATTGCTGGATCATATGGCAGTTCCATTTTTAACTTTTTGAGGCACCTCCACGCTGTTTTCCATAGTGGCTGCACCAATTCACAATCCCACCAGCAGTGCACAAAGGTTCCTTTTTCTCCACATCCTCACCAACATTTATTGCTTGTCTTTTTGATACAAGCTACTCTTAACAGGTATGAGGTGATACCTCATTGTGGTTTTGATTTGCATTTCCCTGCTGATTAATAATGTTAATCATCTTTTCACTTATTAATAAGCTAAATAGCACAATTCAGAAGGGGATAGGGGAGACTCATACAAAATCTGTGGGGAAAAAGGATTCTAGAACAAATTTGCACAGATGGATATAAAACAGGTCAATGTATTACAGGGTAGTAAAACTGTAAGATTTGGATTGATCTCTTCAGGTGGATAAAACTTGAATCTTTAATAAATGGAAATTATTTACTACATATTAATTATTTATAAATTAATATGTAACTTTGTAGAATATAGGCCCTAATCAATAGTAAATAGGTCAAACAAAATTATATTTCTTAGTCAAACTTCATCATGCATATAAGATTTTTAAAAACTTATTTTGAAGCTTTGGATTTTTTTCCCCTAACAAAGTGAATCACATCAATGGATTATTGTCAGTTTCTTTGGACTGACTCTAAAAATTAATATTATAGGTTAAGGATTGGATGTAAGGAAAGCAATTGTTCAAGTTAACTATAGTCATTTTGATAATTAACTGAATAAAAATAGTTATGTATTATATGCACAACTATGTTATGTATGTTCAAATGTATTTTAACATATGCATGTGCATACATCACGTAGAGACATTTGTGTATCTGTACACAGATAATAAATATATTTAGATCTGTATTTGCTAAGTACTGAGGACTCTACACTTTAAAAAGAAATGCAATTACTTTATGCAATTCACAGGAAATGCCTCTCTCAGTCTTCTTACATAAGGCATTTTTTTTTTAAACATCTTTATTGAAGTATAATTGCCTTACAATGGTGTGTTAGCTTCTGCTTTATAACAAAGTGAATCAGTTATACACATACAATATGTTCCCATATCTCTTCCCTCTTGCATCTCCCTCCCTCCCACCCTCCCCATCCCACCCCTCTAGGTGGTCACAAAGCACAGAACTGATCTCCCTATGCTATGCGGTTGCTTCCCACTAGCTAGCTATTTTACATTTGGTAGTGTATATATGTCCATGACACTCTCTTACCCTGTCACATCTCACCCCACCCCCTCCCCATATCCTCAAGTCCATTCTCTAGTAGGTCTGTGTCTTTATTCCCGTCTTGCCACTAGGTTCTTCATGACCTTTTTTTTTTTTTTTTTTTCTTAGATTCCGTCTATATGTGTTAGCATACTGTATTTGTTTTTCTCTTTCTGACTTACTTCACTCTGTATGACAGACTCTAGCTCCATCCACCTCATTACAAATACCTCCATTTCATTTCTTTTTATGGCTGAGTAATATTCCATTGTATATATATGCCACATCTTCTTTATCCATTCATCTGTCGATGGACATTTAGGTTGCTTCCATGTCCTGGCTATTGTAAATAGAGCTGCAATGAACATTTTGGTACATGACTCTTTTTGAACTATGGTTTTCTCAGGGTATATGCCCAGTATTGGGATTGCTGGGTCGTATGGTAGTTCTATTTGTAGTTTTTTAAGGAACCTCCATACTGTTCTCCATAGTGGCTGTATCAATTTACATTCCCACCAACAGTGCAAGAGTGTTCCCTTTCCTCCACACCCCCTCCAGCATTTATTGTTTCTAGATTTTTTGATGATGGCCATTCTGACCGGTGTGAGATGATATCTCATTGTAGTTTTGATTTGCATTTCTCTAATGATTAATGATGTTGAGCATTCTTTCATGTGTCTGTTGGCAATCTGTATATCTTCTTTGGAGAAATGTCTATTTAGGTCTTCTGCCCATTTTTGGATTGGGTTGTTGGTTTTTTTGTTATTGAGCTGCATGAGCTGCTTGTAAATCTTGGAGATTAATCCTTTGTCAGTTGCTTCATTTGCAAATATTTTCTCCCATTCTGAGGGTTGTCTTTTGGTCTTGCTTATGGTTTCCTTTGCTGTGCAAAAGCTTTTAAGTTTCATTAGGTCCCATTTGTTTATTTGTGTTCTTATTTCCATTTCTCTGGGAGCTGGGTCAAAAAGAATCTTGCTGTGATGTATGTCATAGAGTGTTCTGCCTATGTTTTCCTCTAAGAGTTTGATAGTGTCTGCCCTTACACTTAGGTCTTTAATCCATTTTGAGTTTATTTTTGTGCCTGGTGTCAGGGAGTGTTCTAATTTCATACTTCTACATGTATCTGTCCAATTCTCCCAGCACCACTTATTGAAGAGGCTGTCTTTTCTCCACTGTATATGCTTGCCTCCTTTATCAAAGATAAGGTGACCATATGTGTGTGGGTTTATCTCTGGGCTTTCTATCCTGTTCCATTGATCTATATTTCTGTTTTTGTGCCAGTACCAAACTGTCTTGATTACTGTAGCTTTGTAATATAGTCTGAAGTCAGGGAGCCTGATTCCCCCAGCTCCATTTTTCGTTCTCAAGAGTGCTTTGGCTATTCGGGGTCTTTTGTGTTTCCATACAAATTGTGAAATTTTTTGTTCTAGTTCTGTGAAAAATGCCAGTGGTAGTTTGATAGGGATTGCATTGAATCTGTAGATTGCTTTGGGTAGTAGAGTCATTTTCACAATGTTGATTCTTCCAATCCAGGAACATGGTATATCTCTCCATCTATTTGTATCATCTTTAATTTCTTTCATCAGTGTCTTATAATTTTCTGCATACAGGTCTTTTGTCTCCTTAGGTAGGTTTATTCCTAGATATTTTATTCTTTTTGTTGCAATGGTAAACGGGAGTGTTTTCTTCATTTCACTTTCAGATTTTTCGTCATTAGTGTATAGAAATGCAAGAGATTTCTGTGCATTTATTTTGTATCCTGCTACTTTACCAAATTCATTGATTAGCTCTAGGAGTTTTCTGGTAGCATCTTTAGGATTCTCTATGTATAGTATCATGTCATCTGCAAATAGTGACAGCTTTACTTCTTCTTTTCTGATTTGGATTCCTTTTATTTCTTTGTCTTCTCTGATTGCTGTGGCTAACACTTCCAAAACTATGTTGAATAATATTGGTGAGAGTGGGCAACTTTGTCTTGTTCCTGATCTTAGTGGAAATGGTTTCTATTTTTCACCATTGAGGACAATGTTGGCTGTGGGTTTGTCATAGATGGCCTTTATTATGTTGAGGAAAGTTCCCTCTATGCCTACTTTCTGCAGGGCTTTTATCATAAATGGGTGTTGAATTTTGTCGAAAGCTTTCTCTGCATCTATTGAGATGATCATATGGTTTTTCTCCTTCAATTTGTTAATATGGTGTATCACATTGATTGATTTGCGTATATTGAAGAATCCTTGCATTCCTGGGATAAACCCCACTTGATCATGGTGTATGATCCTTTTAATGTGCTGTTGGATTCTGTTTGCTAGTATTTTGTTGAGGATTTTTGCATCTATGTTCATCAGTGATATTGGCCTGTAGTTTTCTTTCTTTGTGACATCTTTGTCTGGTTTTGGTATCAGGGTGATGGTGGCCTCGTAGAATGAGTTTGGGAGTGGTCCTCCCTCTGCAATATTTTGGAAGAGTTTGAGAAGGATAGGTGTTAGCTCTTCTCTAAATGTTTGATAGAATTCGCCAGTGAAGCCATCTGGTCCTGGGCTTTTGTTTGTTGGAAGGTTTTTAATCACAGTTTCAATTTCAGTGCTTGTGATTGGTCTGTTGATATATTCTATTTCTTCCTGGTTCAGTCTCGGCAGGTTGTGCATTTCTAAGAATCTGTCCATTTCTTCCAGGTTGTCCATTTTATTGGCATAGAGTTGCTTGTAGTAATCTCTCATGATCTTTTGTATTTCTGCAGTGCCAGTGGTTACTTCTCCTTTTTCATTTCTAATTCTATTGATTTGAGTCTTCTCCCTTTTTCTCTTGATGAGTCTGGCTAATGGTTTATCAATTTTGTTTATCTTCTCAAAGAACCAGCTTTTAGTTTCATTGATTTTTGCTATTGTTTCCTTCATTTCTTTTTCATTTATTTCTGACCTGATCTTTATAATTTCTTTCCTTCTGCTGGCTTTGGGGTTTTTTCTTCTTTCTCTAATTGCTTTAGGTGCAAGGTTAGGTTGTTTATTCGAGATGTTTCCTGTTTCTTGAGGTAGGCTTGTATTGTTATAAACTTCCCTTAGCACTGCTTTTGCTGCGTCCCATAGGTTTTGGGTCGTCGTATCTCCATTGTCATTTGTTTCTAGGTATTTTTTGATTTCCCCTTTGATTTCTTCAGTGATCACTTCGTTATTAAGCAGTGTATTGTGTAGCCTCCATGTGTTTGTATTTTTTACAGATCTTTTCCTGAAATTGATATCTAGTCTCATAGCGTTGTGGTCGGAAAAGATACTTGATACGATTTCAATTTTCTTAAATTTACCAAGGCTTGATTTGTGACCCAAGATATGATCTATCCTGGAGAATGTTCCATGAGCACTCGAGAAAAATGTGTATTCTGTTGTTTTTGGGTGGAATGTCCTATAAATATCAATTAAGTCCATCTTGTTTAATGTATCATTTAAAGCTTGTGTTTCCTTATTTATTTTCATTTTGGATGATCTGTCCATTGGTGAAAGTGGGGTGTTAAAGTCCCCTACTATGATTGTGTTGCTGTCGATTTCCCCTTTTATGGCTGTTAGTATTTGCCTTATGTATTGAGGTGCTCCTATGTTGGGTGCATAAATATTTACAATTGTTATAGCTTCCTCTTGGATCGATCCCTTGATCATTATATAGTGTCCTTCTTTGTCTCTTGTAATAGTCTTTATTTTAAAGTCTATTTTGTCTGATATGAGAATTGCTACTCCAGCTTTCTTTTGATTTCCATTTGCATGGAATATCTTTTTCCATCCCCTCACTTTCAGTCTGTATGTGTCTCTAGGTCTGAAGTGGGTCTCTTGTAGACAGCATATATATGGGTCTTGTTTTTGTATCCATTCAGCCAGCCTGTGTCTTTTGGTGGGAGCATTTAATCCATTTACATTCAAGGTAATTATCAATATGTGTGTTCCTATTCCCATTTTCTTAAATGTTTTGGGTTTGTTATTGTAG
Source organism: Eschrichtius robustus (assembly GCF_028021215.1). NCBI lineage: Eukaryota > Metazoa > Chordata > Mammalia > Artiodactyla > Eschrichtiidae > Eschrichtius > Eschrichtius robustus. Next base: position 16,899,879 of record NC_090827.1, on the reverse strand, counting down.
GTGTTTTCCTTCTCTTGTGTTTCTTGCCTAGAGAAGTTCCCTTAGCATTTGTTGTAAAGCTGGTTTGGTGGTGCTGAACTCTCTCAGCTTTTGCTTGTCTGTAAGGGTTTTAATTTCTCCATCACATCTGAATGAGATCCTTGCTGGGTAGAGTAATCTTGGTTGTAGGTTTTTCTCCTTCATCACTTTAAGTATATCCTGGCACTCCCTTCTGGCTTGCAGAGTTTCTGCTGAAAGATCAGATGTTAACCTTATGGGGATTCCCTTGTGTGTTATTTGTTGTTTTTCCCTTGCTGCCTTTAATATGTTTTCCTTATATTTAATTTTTGACAGTTTGATTAATATGTGTCTTGGCGTGTTTCTCCTTGGGTTTATCCTGTATGGGACTCTCTGTGCTTCCAGGACTTGATTAACTATTTCCTTTCCCATATTAGGGAAGTTTTCAACTATAATCTCTTCAAATATTTTCTCAGTCCCTTTCTTTTTCTCTTCTTCTTCTGGGACCCCTATAATTCGAATGTTGGTGCGTTTAATGTTGTCCCAGAGGTCTCTGAGACTGTCCTCAGTTCTTTTCATTCTTTTTTCTTTATCCTGCTCTGCAGTAGTTATTTCCACCATTTTATCTTCCAGGTCACTTATCCTTTCTTCTGCCTCAGTTATTCTGCTATTGATCCCATCTAGAGTATTTTTAATTTCATTTATTGTGTTTTTCATCATTGCTTGGTTCCTCTTTAGTTCTTCTACGTCCTTGTTAAATGTTTCTTGCATTTTGTCTATTTTATTTCCAAGATTTTGGATCATACTTACTATCATTATTCTGAATTCTTTTTCAGGTAGACTACCTATTTCCTCTTCATTTGTTAAATCTGGCGTGTTTTGACCCTGCTCCTTCATCTGCTGTGTGTTTTTCTGTCTTCTCATTTTGCTTATCTTACTGTGTTTGGGGTCTCCTTTTCACAGGCTGCAGGTTCGTAGTTCCCGTTGTTTTTGGTATCTGTCCCCAGTGGCTAAGGTTGGTTCGGTGGGTTGTGTAGGCTTCCTGGTGGAGGGAACTAGTGCCTGAGTTCTGGTGGATGAGTCTGGATCTTGTCTTTCTGGTGGGCACGTCTACGTCTGGTGGTGTATCTTTGGGTGTCTGCGGCCTTATTATGATTTTAGGCAGCCTCTCTGCTAATGGATGGGGGCTGTGTTCCTGTCTTGCTAGTTGTTTGGCATAGGGTGTCCAGCACTGTAGCTTGCTGGTCGTTGAGTGAAGCTGGGTCTTGATGTTGAGATGGAGATCTCTGAGAGATTTTCGCCGTTTGGTATTACGTGGAGCTGGGAGGTCTGTTGTGGACCAGTGTCCTGAAGTTGGCTCTCCCACCTCAGAGGCACGGCCCTGATGCCTGGCTGGAGCACCAAGAGCCTTTCGTCCACACGGCTCAGAGTAAAAGGGAGAAAAAATAAGAAAGAAAGAAAGAAAGAAAGAAAGAAAGAAAGAAAGAAAGAAAGAAAGAAAGAGAGAGAGAGAGAGAGAGAGAGAGAGAGAGAGAGAGAGAGAGAGAGAGAGAGAGAGAGAAAGAAAGAAAGAAGAAAGAAAGAAAGAAAGAAAGAAAGAAAGAAAGAAAGAAAGAAAGAAAGAAGCTATAATATAGTGAAGTAAAATAAAGCTATTATAAAGCAGAGCTATACAGACAAAATCTCACCCAGAAGCATATACATATACACTCACAAAAAAAAGGATAAGGGGGAAAATTAATATATCCTGCTCCCAAAGTCCACCTCCTGAATTTGGGATGATTCGTTGTCTATTCAGGTATTCAACAGATGCAGGCACATCAAGTTGTTTGTGGAGTTTTAATCCGCTGCTTCTGAGGCTGCTGGGAGAGATTTCCCCTTCTCTTCTTTGTTCGCACAGCTCCCGGGGTTCAGCTTTGGATTTGGACCCGCCTCTGCGTGTAGGTCACCTGAGGGCGTCTGTTCCCCGCCCAGACAGGACGGGGTTAAAGGAGCAGCTGCTTCGGGGGCTCTGGCTCACCCAGGCAGCGGGGAGGGAGGGGTACAGAGGAGGCGGGGCGAGCCTGCGGCGTCAGAGGCCGGCATGACGTTGCAGCAGCCTGAGGTGCGCCGTGTGTTCTCCGGGGGAACTTGTCCCCGGATCACGGGAGCCTGGCGGTGGCGGGCTGCACAGGCTCCCGGGAGGAGCGGTGTGGAGAGTGACCTGTGCTCACACACAGGCTTTTTGGAGGCGGCAGCAGCAGCCCCAGCGTCTCACGCCCGTCTCTGGGGCCCGCGCTGATCGCTGCGGCTCGCGCCAGTCTGTGGAGCTTGTTTAGGCGGCACTCTGAATCCCCTCTCCCTGCGCGCCGTGAAACAAAGAGGCAAGAAAAAGTCTCTTGCCTCTTCAGCAGCTGCAGACTTTTTCCCGGACTCCCTACCAGCCAGCTGTGGTGCGCTAACCCCTTCAGGCTGTGTTCACGCCGCTAGCCCCAGTCCTCTCCCTGCGATCCGACCGAAGCTGAGCCTCAGCTCCCAGCCCCGTCCGCCCCGGCGGGGGAGCAAACAAGCTTCTCGGGCTGGTGAGCGCTGCTCGGCGCCGAGCCTCTGTGCGGGAGTCTCTCCGCTTTTTCCTCTGCGCCCCTGTTGCTGTGGGATCCGCGCTGTTAGCTGTGGCTGCGCCCGTCTCTGAAGTTCGTTTAGGCGGCGCTCTGAATCCCCTCTCCTCGCGCACCAGGAAACAAAGAGGGAAGAAAAAGTCTCTTGCCTCTTCGGCAGCTGCAGACTTTTTCCTGGGCTCCCTCCCGGCTAGCTGTGGTGCACTAACCCCTTCAGGCTGTGTTCACGCCGCCAACCCCAGTCCTCTCCCTGCGATCCTACCGAAGCCCGAGCCTCAGCTCCCAGCCCCGCCCGCCCCGGCGGGGGAGCAGAGAAGCCTCTGGGGCTGGTGAGTGCTGGTCGGCACCGCTCCTCCGTGCGGGAGCCTCTCCGCTTTGCCCTCCGCACCCCTGTGGCTGCGCTCTCCTCCGTGGCTCCGAAGCTTCCCCCCTCTGCCACCCGCAGTCTCTGCCCGCGAAGGGGCTTCCTAGTGCGTGGAAATCTTTCCTCCTTCACAGCTCCCTCCCACTGGTGCAGGTGCCGTCCCTATTCTTTTGTCTCTGTTATTTCTTTTTTCTTTTGCCCTACCCAAGTACGGGGGGAGTTTCTTGCCTTTTGGGAGGTCTGACGTTTTCTGCCAGCGCTCAGTGGGTGTTCTGTAGGAGCAGTTCCACATGTAGATGTATTTCTACTGTATCTGTGGGAAGGAAGGTGATCTCCGCGTCTTACTCTTCCGCCATCTTCTCTCCTCCCCCATAAGGCATTTTTAATGTGATCACTCTACAATTCTTTGAAATCACTTTAATTCAACATATATTTATTGAAGTCCTACTATGAAATATGAATTTTATTAGGTGCCATGGATATTAGAAAAGAGTCACCTATGGTCCCAGGTCTCAAAGGACATACAGTCTAAAGGATGAGGTGAATAAATAACCAAATAACTATGACATAATCTGAAAATTGCTCAATATAGGGATATATGAAAAGTTATGGGAATGCAAATGCATAATTAGATACTTTTTCTTGGGGGAGAGTTTCAGGGGAAACTGAGGAAATGAAGATACACTTGATTTCACTTTTGAAAGATGGGTAGGGATGAGACACATTAACAGGAAGTGTGGACCATCCAGAAAGAGAGGCAGCAAGATTCCAATGTGATAGGAGTGGAGGGCCTATGGTGGGTGGTGATTGGGATGAGGCAGGAAAGGTAGGCCAGAGCCTTGCTTTGCCATCAGGCAGACGGAGCTAAACAAATATCAGCTCTTCTCTTGTTTACTGTGTGCTTTTGGCAAAGTAGTTTTTCTAATGTTGAATAAATTGTACAAAATTATCTCCCTCAGAGTATTCTCATAGTACTGAGTATACATAGTACAGTATAAATGCTAAGTTTCCATCATTCCTCATATACCATGACTAAAGTGTAGACTTTTTTCTACAAGCGATAGAAATTCACCGGGATGTTTTTTAAAGATCATAGTCGTAGTAAAGTAGAAGATGGCTGCAACAGCAAAGGGTCGAATGCAGAAAGGCCATTCCAATCGTTCCTGTCACACAGGAAGAGGCTGGAAATAAAACACTGGAGATGGAGAGGAGGAGGCAGCTGCCAGAGGCGTTTGGAGGTGCGGAGCTGGCTAGAATGATCACATGGTTTCTGGTTGATACAGAATATAAGAGTGAAGGAGAAATCAAATATAATCATAAGGTTCCTGGTTTAGACAACCTGTTATCAGTGATATTATTAAAGAGAATGGATAGGATGAGGAGAAGCAAGCAGATCATAAGGAAAATTTTTAAGTTTTCAAATACTTGTTGGAATAAAACTGTGAAAGAAATTACTTTTTCTAGAGTTATTATCTTCATGAATTTTATGTTCCCTTTCCTAATAAACAGAAACTATTCAATAGTGAACTAAAAAGCAACTTATTCATAAAATATAATCTAACCCAAAGAAATACACACACAAACACACACAAGAGTGTGTAGCTCATGAAGTTGTGATGTCTTGCTGCGTTTTCATCTCACTATTTTTGCAGTTGTAAAAGCCTTGCTTCTTCATCTCAGGTCTGTGTTTTCTACCTCTTCTGTTGAAATCACTCCTTGAAGACTGTCTACATAGACTAACGTACCTTGAAGAGAGGAAATTTATCTTCTATTTGCTTTGAAATTTCCCCACCAGTACTTTGTTGCTGTGGTCACAGTAAGTGTTTAACACATATTATGAAACAAAATCATCCCATAATCTTTAAATGCAGACATCCCTTAAACTCTTGTTGCTAATTAAGTGAATTAATTTCCAATTTGGTTGACGAGCAAATTCAAGAGACTCTTGGTATTCGCAGAGGCCCTGAGAAATTCCATTTAAAGGTTATAATCTATTCTGTCTCCCACACAAAAAGCGAAATATGAAGCAGGAGGCTTGATCTAACCTCCCAGCTCATTTGAGTCAGTCACCTATAACTAATTAAGAAGGCGTGCTTTCGGGACGTCTGGACCAAAGCTGGATGTGCGGTATACCCGGCAACCACCTGGTCCAAGGCAGCAGAGCCAGCGGAGAGTGAAGAAACATTTTCTTCCCTGAGGTCTGACAGACACATGCTGGGCTAATCACATTTTGCTTGGGCTCAGCTTCCACGGCTTTTTCCTGTGTCATCACTCTTCCAGTTGCAGCCTCCTGGGAAGGTTTTGCATTGCACACCTTGACTCTGAACAGTTCATTTGCGGCGCATGGCAGGGAGCAAGTGGGTGAATGGTTCTAAGTATCATCGGCAGCAGCTGTATGTTGTGCTGAAAATACCCACAGCAAATTGTTAGGAACACAAGGGAAAAGGAAAGAGAAAGACTGAATGTAAAAAGTGCCTGAGGTAATCCAGGCAAAAGCTAATAAAGAGGGAACAGGTACCTCCCCTGAGAGCAAGTGCTGGGGGAGCCGGTGCCAGGTCCCTACATTGTAGACTAGTGCGACCATCCTGAAACCTCTCCTACTAATTCGTACTCATTAGGCTGATTTTCTTTTCAGAAGGCTCTAAGGCAACTGAAAAACTAATTTTTATTTCGTACAGGTCTCTTTTTAAAATAAGTCATTTCCACAGAAATCATTTAGTTATAAAAAACTATTAAGTCAGGTTTCAGAAACACCTACCAGGGTGGGGAAAGGCAAGAAGAAGTCCTGAATGGGTGTACAAAAAAAACTCATAAAGTTACCAGGACGGGCAATTTAAAATAGGTAACTGTTTTTAAAAATAGGAAGAATGTAACATATGTATTTTAAAAATAATATTGTCGTCTGTAAGTTAAATTCGATCTTTAGCATCTAAAGTTTTTTTAAGAAAAATGTTTTATTATTGAACAACTGAACCTTTAGAACCAATAATGTAAACAACAGAAACTTTGAGAGTATAATTAAGTATATATTTTATTGTTAATGAAATGTTAATATATAGTTAAATTATATGTTTTAATAAATATTTATTTGTACTACAAAACATGGCATTTTGTGCAAGCTATGTCTTATTTAGTCTCCTGATGAGGGAAGACGATTCCTGTTAGGGGCTGAGTAGCATATGGGGCATATAGGAATCAGGCTGAAATGGTTATTACTTTTATTATTATATCCCATCATAATTTCTCCTTTCTGTTCCTCAGTGTGAACAATCAACATATATAATGAAGTTCTAAGACAGTAACTCTAATATTTCTAAACTTCACCAAAAGAAACTTATTTGAAGTAAACAATAAAACTGGTATGGATATATTGAATAAAGAGTTCAAATATTTTTCATTCAGTTTAAACTTCCTTATATATTAAATGTTTCAATGTTTCTACAAATATACAAATAAAAATAATAATGAGAACTTCTATTTCCAGCAATGTGAGTCAAGATTAAAAAATTAATTTTTTGGAGAGAAACTCTCTGAGGCCAGAGATGAAGCAGGGCCCCAGAGCCGCTTGAATGAGCACTGGTTACCCATACCTACCCTGCCTGGAGGAATTCTGCAGTCAGGTGTCCCAGGATTTCAGAGTCCAGGTAGGAAAGTACAGCGGATAGACGCAGTCATATCCCCAATTTGTTCATCTTCATTTTCTTTCTCATTTTATAAGATTTTGTGACGTATAACCTCATTTTAATGATTCCCCAGTTACTAAACAACATGCATTTATTGAACAAATGAACATTTAAAAATTTCTATTTTCTCCAACTCGTTTTGCATGTGTTAACTGAACAAACAATTAGCACTGCATTTTTACAAATCTAATTTCCATGGCTTTAGTGTAACCTCCAAATCAGCTAGGACCTTAAATTTAAGTAAAATGTTTTACTTTTGTTTTGTATATTGTGTGAAAATTAACACAGTTGTGGATTGTAATTAGCTATAAAAGAGGATGCTGGAGTAGAAACAGAAAACCTAAGCTCTAGTTTTAATTCCATCACTTACAAGCTGTATTATCTTCAGCAAACTAATTACGCTCTATAAAACTGTATTTCCTTACCCCTCCCCAATGGGAATATAGAGATCCACCCTGCCTACATCACACATTTACTTTATAGATCAAATAAGATGATGCATGAGGCAGTGTTATTAATAGAGAACACCTATTGACCAATTGTTGTGATACCTATTCAAAAAAAAACGGATTGGAGCAGGACAGAAGCAGGACACAGGTGTGCAGAGAATGTCACATTGTCACAACAGCCCACAAAAAGTAATCACAATTACATCGAATGTGCTGAAGGACACTGGCAGGTTGGAGGGCAGAGAAAAATGATGTTTTGTTTGTTCCCCAGATATAGGAGGCGTAAATTAGTTTGCTTATAATCCTGAGACTGTAAGAAATTGTCCAGGTGCCCGTTTCACTCACAATATAGAAGAGTGGACTGAGATGTGACCCCAGTGGAAAATGCTGTCCTAATGATTGTGTAACATGTTCTGAGTTAGCCATCAGATACGATTACTTGTTACGGAGGGAAAACAGAATGAGCTATGAGAAGGAATGTTCAAAATGTAGAACAGACATATATGAAATGCTTTCTACAATAATTCATATTCTCTGGATAATTTCTATCTTCTTTATGTTCTGTGAAAATTATATTGCTCCTTTTTCCCCCCCAATACCAAAGACAATAAGTCGTGTCTGTTCTGACTGGTACCTTGTATACCTATGGCTACCAAGAAAGAGAATCCTTTGGGAAACATATAGGAATCTTCTGTGATTTGCTTAAGTTTCCTTCCTGTGAAGTTGAATTGACTAGTCGTAAAACTGCTGAGCTAGAGTCACCCATTTTACACAAGTACTCTGCCCTGAGATAAAACAGTACTATAGTCCAGGGAATGTGGTGGATGTTTCTTGCAGACCCACTATTATAGCATCAGAGCCTTTTCCAAAGAAAAAACTCTTCAAAGCTCCATCACTTTTAGTGCTATTTTTTTAAATTTGCTACTGCCAAACATGTTGCTAATTACTGTTTCTGTGCCCCGCTCCTCATGTTCTAGGCCAGGCCTGACCCCATTCCTGACTTGTGAGTGATTGACAAGGACTCTTCTGCTTTTGGAACTTTTTGCTTTAACTTTAGCTAATGTACATATCGCTTATACACCCTCTGTTAAGTGACGCCATATTTTCTGTTTACTGTTCTGCTATAGCGGCTGTACCATATAAGAGTTAAGTCCCTATCTAGACATGGCAAATAAGCATGGACATCTCTTTTCTTCTATACCTTTCTTTGAAATCATACTTGGGAAACCTTGACCTGCTAAATTTGGGCCTTTTTCACTCTGATAAATCTCTCTCACTGCCCTTTCATATTACTATGCCAAATGCACATTTTCGAATCCGTAGAAATACTCCTTAGGATGCCCCGAAGGTGTTGGCACTGCAAGTATAAATCTGTGCTTTGTCTCCACCCCATCTCTCTGTTCCTCCTGCTGCAACCCACTTTGCAAATGAGCTTGTTTAGAGAACTGGAACATTTGGACAGCTTTTCACTGGGCATGACTAGAAAAAGAGCAGGTGATATGCAAGGTATGTGGCAAGGGCAATACAAGGTCACATCAAAGGAATTAATGGAACAGTTAATGGAACAAAGGAATTAATCCTAGAAAGTGATATCAAAATATGATCTACTTATGATACTCTTGATAAAATAATAATCACTGCTTTATTATGACTACCATACGTCGTTTACCTGACATCTAATAGGCATTGTAGTAGGTTCTTACATATTTTTTGAGCATTCACAACACTGTGGGTCGGCATTATTACCTTAGCTGTATAAATAGTAAACTGAGGCTCAGTCCTGTTTACTCAGCAGGAATTATGCTACCAGCCGTGAGGCAGGGTCTGGTATTTATCCCAGAGTTCTCTGACTCCAAAACTTTTGCTGCTCTTTTTTTCTAAGCAGAGATAAATATGCTCTAGGAGTAAGTAAATAAATGATATATGTATGTGTGTATATATGTGTATTCATATACATTTAGAAAGAGAGTAAGAAATAGAGAGAGTGTGTGTGTGTGTGTGTGTGTAAATTGTCATAACCTGAAGATGAGATTGTGATACTGGTTAGTAGGGACAGCAACGTATAGTTGGAATGAGAGATTATGGATTACTTCTTTTATATATGTGTTGACTTCTGTGCATATTGTATTTAACCCAGATGTTGGAGTTAATATACAATGAGAATTAAGGAATATGTCCTCATGATGTATTTCAGTGTTTCAGCAACTATATTAGATGCAAGGGTAGGACCATAAGGCTCTCCAAATAATGACTTTCATGCTTACAAGTGCTCTCAAATGTAGAGCCCTCTAATAAATGGCAATCACTTCAGTACAATGCTGACATTTCTAGGGAAAAAACTTTACAAACATGCTACTGATATGTTGGAAACATCTGATTGAAGAAAGTTTTGTGAAATTGAACTTTACAGTAGAAAAGTAGTACAACATTTGAACTGTACCATTTTCAATTGTGGCAGGATGAAGTGACTACTGCCCTCAGAATGTGAAAACCTGAGTTTTAAGTCTTGACTTGGAACAAGCTGCCTTCATTATTAGCACCACAGTGATTTCACTCATAAAATAGCATAATACTTAGTTCTCAGTATGATTGTGAGGATTAAATGAAATAATGTTTATATTGCACTCTACTGATATTTCTATACTATTATGATCATTATGCCATTTAAAATATATTACATTGTAATTTTCTCATTGGTTCTATACACAGTTTTAAAATATAACTTATTGTGAATTATAATGAACAAAGTTGAGTAATTGCAAGTATAAATATGAATAATACATTTTTCAGAGAAATACTGGAAACATAGTTCAAATTTCTGTGAAAGCTCACTGATACTTTAATTATAGGGAGTGTTTAACCAATGTTGTTATTTGGCCTTTGTATATATTAAATAACCAAAAACTGAAGTAGAAAATTCCATTTCACGAAAAAGTCGCTTCATAAGTTATCCACTTTGAATGGTTTAAGCTGACTTAAGATTGGCACGCAGGGTGTCTCATTTGTGACTCCAGGTTAAGGATAGGTTCAGTGCAGGGACCAAAATACGAACAGTTTTGTCACTTGTAGCGGGCAAGATTCTGAAACTGACTTTTGGAAAAGCAAATAAAATTATGCAAAAAACTGGCAGAGCTAACTTGATATCAGTTTTTACTCATTTGCATTTTCTAATGTGCCTGATTTCTAACACACAAGCAAAAATTTACGTGAAAGAAAGAGCTGGCTAAGTAATTATTGGTATTGAAATGCTGATTAATAGAGACCAAAATCTTATTAATATTAGTCTAGGATGAATTTATATTTAGGATAAACGGGAACGATATTCTCAAAAATAAACTGTGTGAGGGGAGTTTACGAGAGGAGAATTTTTCATTGAATACTAATAAAGGATTAAAAATTGACTTAATAACTAAAGCCTCTCATATTAAGTATGCATTCTTTTATCTGTAAAGAAAATAATATAAACAAATTCCTTGTTTTTTAATTTGGATGTAAAAGAAAATCTTTTTGTCTACCACTGCTGCCTCATGCTATGATTTACTATTTTGATTTGTAAACTCCAACAATCAAGATTGACCATATTTGGATATTATAAACAGCTGCAAAACAATAACTATATCATGTAGAAAATCATTTCAGGAATCGTATTCTTCAGAATAATCTTGGTAAGAATATACTGTATTAACTGTATAAAACACTGCCTCAAGTTCTACCTCACTAGTTTGAATAAAGTCTACATAGTTTTAAAATTACAGATAAATTCTTTAAATTATATTGTTAATACATAAACATTTTGGGAAAAGTTTCAGTTTATACTCATTTGTTCTTTGTATTTTTCTCATAAAAATATAAGCAGTGCCAGCAATATAAGCATTTCATTGCATTTAAGCAATAGCTTCCTACCATGGAGCTCAAGTTGAATATTCATTTGAGCCATATTCAGAGGAATGGACCTTTAAAATAAAATAAGGCTAAAATAATCTGAAGATGATAACGTCATTTTGCGCTACCACCATATTTGTCTCTTTGAAACCTCAAATGTAGTTATGTGACACCCACTGGTAAAATCATTCAGTGGCACCTTGTGACAAACAGAATTAAGGCCCATTTCAGATAATGCTTCATTTCTATTCCTGTGGTTCTTAAACTTTAGCACATGTCAAAATTCCCAGGGCGCTTGTTCAAACGCAGATTGCTAACACCTACTCGGTAGGAGTGAGATCCGGCCTAAGAATTTGTGTTTCTAGCAATTTCTCAGGATGCTGACTGCGCAGGTCCGGAGACCATGCTTTAAGAATTGTTCTCGCTACTCGTAGTTACTTGCAAGCTGCGTAATGTTACTTGTCTCTCCGATCATTGCTTATGCCATTCTCTCTGCCTGGAACAAACAAATACCATTTTGTTTTCCACATGCTTAATTCTGAATTTGTTATTCAAAACAGAACTCAGGAAAACCTTTTTTTTTTTAAAACTTAGTCCTTAAGGCTGAGTTAGAGGCCTTTCTTCTGTGCTTTCACAGAATCCTGTGAGCGTCTATTAATTCATATGGCACAATGTACTGAAGTCACATTTTTGGTAGCTCTTCCATCAGCTTGTGAGTTTCTCGAGGGCAAGGACCATGTATAATTAATATTTGCAGCCCCAAATCTACCATGCTATGGGGCACCCCACGAACATCCACTCATTTGTAGTGTTCTTTCTGTGTTTCTATATACAAACTTTGAAAATGACCAACAACTATACAAATAGTCATAAAGGATTGAGAGTAAAGAATATCCCAGGAAAAATCAGTAGCAAGAGGATAGTAGAGATGGAATGTAAAGTGCAAGGTCAAGTCTGCTGACGGGTGCTACCTAGAGGAAGGTTAGTTTAAAAGAAGGTTAATGATTCACTGGAATTAGCTGAAGATGATTGCTTTGTCTAGGAATTGATTTGTAGGTATGGCTGTCAAGGTCAGGTTCTGAAATACATCTTTTTTTGAGAATATAAACTTCTATACAGAGTGTAATAAATTCAAATGAACTTAACTGCAAAATAAGTTTTTACCCTTCATCTCATTCAAGGTTTGGATATTGTTGTAGTTTAATAATCTCTAATTGTATTTGAAACAGACAAAAGATTCTTTTTTCCTAGATTGATGTTATTTGTCTCATACCTGGATTAATGTTAAGTGCTCCCAGACTTCAGAAGTGCTCAGATTAACATGATTTCATTTCTGGAATAATGGAAAGATCACAATCTTACATTATTTATATTTTAAACTGCAGTTTTATCGTTCCACATTGGAGGGGGTGGCAGGAGGTTGCAGGGAACGCTGTAGGCAATTCTGCACAATTCATACTTCTGTGAGAAAAAATATATCATGGAAGGCCACAGAGACAGGAAAAAGGGTCAGGAAAATAAAAAGCTAGGGACTTATTAAGATTGGTCATGTTCAATTTATGAGACATAAGTAGTAACAGCTGAACAAATAGAAGGTAGGAAAATCATATTTCAATTAAGTATCCTTGAAGCTTCAGATTCAAAAATACCACCCAATCTCTCTGGGGAATTTGATTGCCAGACTGCACTTTTATCAGAGATAATTAGGGCTCACAAGAAAGCAATGTGATGATCAATAAGACTTTATGGGTCGTACTTACTCTATAATGATATCTTGTGAAATCTTAGGGCAAAATAATGGTCCTCAGCGCTGATGGGGTTCATGAGCCCTTTAGCATCTCACTGCCGCCTTCTCTGCATTTATTTCTAGCGACTGTCTTCAGGCTATGGTATGCATGGTCCATATCACCCAGGACGTCTGCTTCTCACAGAGAATCAGGACAGCAGTCAGAGGGACTGCTGCAGAAACGTGGACATGAAGAAGCAATGCACACCGGACACTTTGTTCCTTCTGTCAGAGGATTAAAAATGTACAGATGGATCCTGAGGCCAAAGGTATCAATGCATGTGGATAAGGACTTGTTCTTAGTTGTGCCTCATCTGCAGTCACAGATCCTGAAGAAAGGGACTGTTGCTTTCAAATATACTTTTCAAGCTGAGAAAGCAAGTGGTGGGAACTAGGCAATGAGGGGTGTGTGTGTGTGTGTGTGTGTGTGTGTGTGTGTGTTTAGGGGGTTGGTTTTAGAAAATTAGGAAGAGTATACAAAGGAGAAGGGATGCAAACATCATAGCAGAAAAAAGCAAGGTCTTTTGGCTTCCTTATGCCTTCAGATAGGAGGGTTCTTTGTGCTGCCCATCATTAAAATGGTACCATATTAATAATTCAGAAAGATCACAACTTTACATTTTTAGAAATACAGTTCTACTTTTATTGAAACAAATCTGCTATTTTTAGTCAGCTGCTAATATATTCCTTTAATATTTCACCCTACAATTTGAAACTAATTTCAATTCATTCAACCAGAATGAATCAAAGGAAAGGGAAAAACACGTTTAAAAAGATTAAGTCGTTGTAACTGAAAAAGGACATTATGATTGAAAATGTCAGAGTAGATGGGAATATTTTAAATGTGTCATATTGAAACATGTTTTTAGTCATATACATAATTATATACATATGTTTATATACATATATGTATGTATGGTGTCCTGGTTACTCTTAGTATCTGCCCCTTTTTTTATTTTTTTTGAGCAGCAGGCTATTAGAAGGACTGTTTTTAAAATGCAGTGTTTTATTTCTTTGTTAATGGAAACATAGTTTTTAATCAAACTACCTAATGTTCCTTTCATGAGCTATAGGACAAAAAGGTGAGAGAAAGGTGGAAAAGGATTATATGTCAAAAAATAGAACATATTCACATAAAACTCAGAGAAAAATTTTTCCTCGAGTCTTAATTCTAGAAAGTTCTAAGTTTAACATTTAGTTCAACCTTTGAGAGGATGTCTGCCTTATTCCTCATTTGTGCTGAATTTATACCAATGACTTTGCTAGTAACAGACAGATAGATTGATGACATCCTCGCTACTAACTTCAATTCAGAAATTGGTCCAAGAAACCCACTATACCATTACTGACAAAAAATCAGGGTCAAACTTTAAAAGCAAAAGCCATGCCTCCATAATCTTTTCTATTTCTTCCCTTAAGGTCAGAAAATTTGACTCCCTTCTATCACCATTTATTGCTTCTTCAAGCTAAAAATCTGTTGATTGACAAGAAATGATGATATAAGTAAATGGTCTATTTTGGTTTTCCATCTTATTTTTTTGCTGTTCTATGCTCACTCATCTTCCCCCTCCCTCCGCAGCTTTTACATGTCTCATCTTTCTGCCATAATTGTCTAATGCCTCAATTTAGTTACTGCTTTTCATACTGTGCTCAAAAGCTGACATGGCTCATTTTGAAAAAACAGCAGTTATTGTGCAGAACACAGTTGCATAGCCTGGAACATTTTCAGTTCAAATCAAATAAAAATATTTATGAGCACACATAATAGGAAAGCCACTGTGGTGGGTGCATTTGAAGATACAAAGAAACATAAGCAATTCCTGCTCTTAAAATGCTTAAGATCTATCCAATTTGAATTCAAGACATTAGTACAAAACCTAAATATCAATAATAGATTGAAATGAGAATGAAGGCACCATTAAGAGAGGAAGCAACCAGAGGTAAGTGATTAATTGCTGAAAATATGGTAAGCACATTAGGCATTCAGAAGACAGAAACATCACTTTATATTGGGATGCTGAGAGCAGAATTCAGGTCTTCAGTGGTCTGAAATTATGTAACAGATTTGGGTGGGTGGTGACTGGTAAGCCACAGAGGGTAAAGGCTAAGGATGAGGTTAGCAAGAATATTGGAAGGTAACTCAAGCAAGACACATGGTGAGAGAAAATCTCCAGAGAGAGCAGATCAGTTGCAGTGTTTTGTGGATAGTGACTATTCCGTCTGGTGAGAGAGGAGAGGTTACACACCAACATATCAAGAAACGGAACTGTCTTCTAGTCAATGGGGAGTCATTGATTCAGAGACATGGTATTTGAGCAAGAAAGTGGCATGATCCCAGCAGCGTCTTCTGAAGATTAGTAAAATTCTGCTATGTGTTGGACTATTTGGATGAGGAAGTTAGAGCAGATCAAGATAGGAGTCTCACACAATTAACGTCAGGTTGAAATAGAAACGGGGAAGTCAGTTCTTCCACACACTATCTGTCTCACGACAGAAGCAATGGGAGAGCTGTGTGATGTCAACTAAGTGACTGCTGTGTGCCATACCCTGGAAGTACAGCATAGAGCAAATGTAGACATGGCTTTCGCTCTTCTTGAAGGGAAGAGCAGAATCGAAAAATATAATAATTAACTAATTACACAATCTGGAAGGGAAAATATAATAATTAACTAATTACACAAATAAGTGTGTCATTTAAGATAAGATAAACGGTATAAAGAAAATAAAAGGCAGCCTTAACAATGTGTATATATGTGTGCACATAAAACATGAAAGAGTGATATGTCTGGAAAATTCCCCTGAAAATGGACATTTTGGTGAGATTTAAGAATGAGTAGGTATTATCTAGGTAAAAGGGACTGGAGAAGAGACTTTTAGGAATAGTAGAGAAACATATGCAAAATTAAATGGGAAATAGCACTGATATATTTCGACACAGAAAGAAAGCAGATTTGACCAGAAAAAATAAGAACAGAAAAATGGAATGAGATGAGGCTTACAAGATAGGCGTTTACCATAGTAAGGCTTCAAAGGATTGAAGGATATCAAAGGATTCATATATTTTATCTTTTATAAAAATTGGTAGCCAGTGAAGGATTTTTAAGAGGAAGCATTTAGAAAAGATTACCATAACTAGTACTTGGGTCAGAGACTAGAGGTAAGCAAGTGTCCCTGCAGGCAGATCAGTTAAGAAGCTACTGCAGAGAGAAGATTCTGGGAAGATGGCAGAGTAGAAAGCACAAAGAATCTGTCTCCCCACGTAGACAACAATTGCACTAGCATAATCTATCTGATTTAATTATTTTGGAACTCTGAAGTCTGTTGAAGGCTTGTAACTTCCAGGGCAAGCCTTGGACAGTCAAATGTGGTTATTTTTGGTCAATTTCAGCTTGTAACACAGTAGCAGCTGACCATCCCCCATCCCTAGCCCCATGGCAGGCAGCTGTGTGTCTGTCCCTAGATCAGCCTGCACATAGCTTGTGGGAGCAAGGTGGATAAGAAGATTCAGCCTTCCACATATTGGGTCTGGGCGCTCTGATTCTTGATTGTTGCTTCCACATATTGGGTCTGGGTGCTCTGATTGTTGACTGTTGCTTCCACATACTGGGTCTGGGCGCTCTGATTGTTGACTGTTGCTTCCACATATTGGGTCTGGGCGCTCCGATTGTTGATTGTTGCTTCCACATATTGGGTCTGGGCGCTCCGATTGTTGATTGTTGCTTCCACATATTGGGTCTGGGCGCTCCGATTGTTGATTGTTGCTTCCACATATTGGGTCTGGGCGCTCCGATTGTTGATTGTTGCTTCCACATATTGGGTCTGGGCGCTCCGATTGTTGATTGTTGCTTCCACATATTGGGTCTGGGCGCTCCGATTGTTGATTGTTGCTTCCAAATATTGGGTCTGGGCGCTCCGATTGTTGATTGTTGCTTCCAAATATTGGGTCTGGGCGCTCCGATTGTTGATTGTTGCTTCCAAATATTGGGTCTGGGTGCTCCGATTGTTGATTGTTGCTTCCAAATATTGGGTCTGGGTGCTCCGATTGTTGATTGTTGCTTCCAAATATTGGGTCTGGGTGCTCCGATTGTTGATTGTTGCTTCCAAATATTGGGTCTGGGTACTCTGATTGTTGATTGTTGCTTCTGGCTACAGAGGTGCAGACAAAGAGGTGGGCAGCCATTATTGTTGTGCCTCCCCACACCGTGGCAAGCCCCTCTCCCCCACCTACAGTGATTTCCAGGGGGTTTAAAGGGCAGTGCTCTTCCTCTCCCCTTCACTTTCTCTTTTTCCCCATTTGGGAAGTAGACATTAAAGACTAGGATATTAAAATGCATGTGTATATGTATGGGAAAAATTAGAAAGTGACCACATATGTTCAAGGAAGGTGCAGGCAGGATCAGAAAAGATCTGAGAATACAAGTAAATCAAATTCAGCAACTTATTATTTATACACAATGACAAAGTAGGATCATGCTTGGAATGAAAGGATGGTTCAACATATCAAAATAGATCAATGTAATACACCAAATTAACAGAATGAAGGAAAAAATGATCATCTCAATTGATACAGAAAAAGCATTTGAAAAATTCAGTATTCTTTCATGACAAAAAATGACTCCATGTTCATGGATTGGTAGACCTGATATTGTTAAGATGTCAGTACTACCCAAAGTGATCTACAGATTTAATGCAATCCCTGTTAAAATCCCAGTGGTGTTTTTTTGTAGAAATAGAAAACCCTACCATAGTAAAAAAAAAAAAAAAAAAAAGGGGGGGTGGGCACAGTGAGAAATCACACCTATTGGAATGGCAAAAATAAAAAATCTGACTGTATACCAAGTATTGATAGAATGTGGAGGATCTGGAACTTTCATATACTGTTGGTGGGAATGTAAAATCATACAAGTACTCTGGAAAACAGTTTTGTAGTTTCTTAAAAATTGAAATATATTTACAAGACAGAAACAGACTCACAGACTTAGAAAACAAACTTATGGTTACCAAAGGGGAAAGGTGGGTGAGAGGGATAAATTAGGAGAGATAAATTAGGAGGTTGGGATTAACATATATACACTACTATATATAAAATAGATAATCAACAAGGTCCTACTGTATAGCACAGGAAAATCTACTCAGTACTCTGAAATAACCTATATGGGAAAAGAATCTGAAAAAGAATAGATATATGTATATGTATAACTAAATCACTTTGCTGTACACCTGAAAGTAACACAACATTGTAAATCAACTATACTCCAACATAAAATTTTTTTAAAATATAAAGTTGCACAGATCCTGGATTATCCCCCCAATATATCAATTTTTTATTTGAAAAAAATTTTAAATGTAAACCTGCATATGATCCAGCCATTATTCCATTGTGGGCTTTTACTCACGTTAAATGGAGGCATATGTCTGTACAAAGACTTGTACATTAATGTTCAAAGTAGCTTTATTTGTAATAGCCCCAAACTGGAAATAACCTATGTGTCCATCAACAGGTGAATGGATAAACAAACTGTGGTATAAAT
This sequence comes from Eschrichtius robustus, assembly GCF_028021215.1. Classification (NCBI taxonomy): domain Eukaryota; kingdom Metazoa; phylum Chordata; class Mammalia; order Artiodactyla; family Eschrichtiidae; genus Eschrichtius; species Eschrichtius robustus. Next base: position 16,881,590 of record NC_090827.1, on the reverse strand, counting down.
AATGCTAAGCAATAAGAAGGAATCAACAATTTGCACATGCTGGAAGAAGAAGAAGGAGAAGCAGGGGGAGGGGGAAGAGGAGGAGAAGCATCTTACTGAATTTGTCCAGGTGACAGATGATGGTGTTGCTGGAGATAAGCGGGGGCTCTCAGAAGCTATTTAGGAAAAATATTCAGCAGTACTTATTGGTTCATTAGATATGAGAGGTAAGGTAAAAAGAGATTGCAAGGGTGAATCCTAAATTCTGACTTGCACAACAACATTGGAAGGATGATTCATTGAGATAGGAAATCATGGAATAGAAAGAATAAGATTTTTGAAGAAAGAGTTGAGGGAATTTATGATTTCCGTTTGAACATGCTATATGTAATCGTTCCTGTGAAACAACCCAATAGTTGAATAGGTATGTAAAGCATGGAGGATCTGTCTGGGCTTAAAATACAAAATTGAAAATACTGTTATTTTTGATAGTATACAAAGGCATAGGTGGTTATGGTATCATGTAGTGAAAGGAAAATAAAAATAGTACTGAACCCTGAAACACTCTGGCATTTAATGTGGTGGAAGTGAATCATGGATCTACAAAGTATGTTAGAGAAAAGATGAGAGGGAAACCAGAACAGTGTGATGTAAACCATGGGAATAGAAAGTGTGAAGATGGAAGGACGGACTAGTCATTAAGGCAACTTTAGCTGAAAAAACCAGATAAAAGAAGAAATGAGAAGGGAATTAGGGAATTAGTCCAAATAATATTTTGTGACTTTTTTTTATGATTACAATAAAACTGACAGTTTAGTATCAATAGTATAAAGTTTTATGCATTTGAGTACATGTATAAATTCATATAACCACCTCCACAGTCAGGATACAGAACAATTTTATTATCCCCCAAAATGTTCTTTATTCTATCTCTCTATAGTCATACCCTCCCCTCAAACCCAAACACCAGCAAACACTGATCTTTTCTCCATTACTATAGTTTTGTCTTTGAGAGAATGTCATAAATAGAATCATAGAGTATGGAAGCTTTTGAGACTTGCTCCTTTCACTCAGCATAAGGCATTTTAGAGTAATCCAAGCTTTTTTGTTGTTTATATTAACTGCATCTTTTCATTACTGATTAGTGTTCTATTGTATGATATACCACAGTTATTTTATCCATTCATCTGTTGAAAGACAGCTTGTTTCTAGTTTTTAGTGATTATAAAAAGAGCTGCTATAAACGTTCATATATAGGTTTTTGTGCCAACAAAATATTTTACTTCTCTCAGGTAATACCAAGAATGTGATTACAGTGTAATAATGCAAGTACTAGCTTAACCACACAAGAAACAGCAAACGTTTTCTTGAGTGGCTGTACCATTTTGCCTTCCACCACCAACATATGAGAATACCAGTCGCTCCACATCCTTGCCTGCACTTTGCAGTATCAGCATTTTTAAAATTTTATTCTTTCTTATAGGTGTATAGTGATTTGTTATCATGGATTTAATTTGTACTTCTCTAATGACTAACAATATGGAACATATTTTCACCATCTTATTTACCAACTATATATACTCTTTGGTGAAGTATCTGTTGAATTATTTGACCTTTTTTTAATTGGGACTTGTTTTCTTAATGTTGAGTTTTGAGGATTCTTTATATATTAGGGATGCAATTCATTGTAATATATGTGATTTGCAAACATTTCTACCAGTTTTTATCTTGTCTTTTCATGTTTGTAGCAGGATTTTTAGCAGAGCTAAAGTTTTAATTTTGATGATTTATCCTTTTCTTTTGTGAATTGTGATTTTGGTGACAATTCTAAGAACTCTTTGCCTAATTCCGGGTCACAAAGATTTTCTGTTATGTTTTCTTCTAAAGTTTTATAATTTCATAGTTTACATTTAATATACGATCCATTTTGAGTTAATTTTCATATAAGGTGTGAGCTTTAGGTTGAGGTACAATTTTTTTATTTTGTCTATGCTCGTTCAAATGTAATTTATACTATTGTTGAAAATGTTATCCTTTCTCCATTGACTCTTGAAAATAAGTACCAATAAGTACTATTATTTTGCCTTAGAATAGCATCATATATTATGTTTTGCAATACCCAATTTTATATTTAAATGAATTTTACAATTATTGATAATATGTTTCAAAAGGCAAAACTTTGTTTTCTTTTGTTTCATTTTAAATAATTTTACTAAATATTGAATACACGTAAAATGATATTTATAGTATGGGTAATATATCAAGAATAAATGTAAAATGAGGCAAAACCTAGAAACATTCCAAATTGTTCTTTACCTGGGAGGCAGATAAAACAGCAGTGGTACATACATATATTGGAATACTATTTTTTTTTTTAACATCTTTATTGAAGTATAATTGCTTTACAATGGTGTGTTAGTTTCTGCTTTATAACAAAGTGAATCAGTTATACATATATATATGTTCCCATATCTCTTCCCTCTTGCATCTCCCTCCCTCCCACCCTCCCCATCCCACCCCTCTAGGTGGTCACAAAGGACCGAGCTGATCTCCCTGTGCTATGCGGCTGCTTCCCACTAGCTATCTATTTTACATTTGGTAGTGTATATATGTCCATGCCACTCTCTCACCCTGTCACATCTCACCCCTCCCCCTTGCCATATCCCCAAGTCCATTCTCTAGTAGGTCTGTGTCTTTATTCCCGTCTTGCCACTAGGTTCTTCATGACCTTTTTTTTTTTTTTCCTTAGATTCCATATATATGTGTTAGCATACTGTATTTGTTTTTCTCTTTCTGACTTACTTCACTCTGTATGAGAGACTCTAACTCCATCCACCTCATTACAAATACCTCCATTTCATTTCTTTTTATGGCTGAGTAATATTCCATTGTATATATGTGCCACATCTTCTTTATCCATTCATCCGATGATGGACACTTAGGTTGCTTCCATGTCCTGGCTATTGTAAATAGAGCTGCAATGAACATTTTGGTACATGACTCTTTTTGAATTATGGTTTTCTCAGGGTATATGCCCAGTAGTGGGATTGCTGGGTTGTACGGTAGTTCTATTTTTAGTTTCTTAGGGAACCTCCATACTGTTCTCCATAGTGGCTGTATCAATTTACATTCCCACCAACAGTGCAAGAGTGTTCCCTTTTCTCCACACCCTCTCCAGCATTTATTGTTTCTAGATTTTTTGATGATGGCCATTCTGACCGGTGTGAGATGATACCTCATTGTAGTTTTGATTTGCATTTCTCTAATGATTAAGGATGTTGAGCATTCTTTCATGTGTCTGTTGGCAATCTGTATATCTTCTTTGGAGAAATGTCTATTTAGGTCTTCTGCCCATTTTTGGATTGGGTTGTTGGTTTTTTTGTTATTGAGCTGCATGAGCTGCTTGTAAATCTTGGAGATTAATCCTTTGTCAGTTGCTTCATTTGCAAATATTTTCTCGCATTCTGAGGGTTGTCTTTTGGTCTTGTTTATGGTTTCCTTTGCTGTGCAAAAGCTTCTAAGTTTCATTAGGTCCCATTTGTTTATTTGTGTTTTTATTTCCATTTCTCTAGGAGCTGGGTCAAAAAGGATCTTGCTGCGATTTATGTCGTAGAGTGTTCTGCCTATGTTTTCCTCTAAGAGTTTGATAGTGTCTGGCCTTACATTTAGGTCTTTAATCCATTTTGAGTTTATTTTTGTGCCTGGTGTCAGGGAGTGTTCTAATTTCATACTTTTACATGTATCTGTCCAATTTTCCCAGCACCACTTATTGAAGAGGCTGTCTTTTCTCCACTGTATATGCTTGCCTCCTTTATCAAAGATAAGGTGACCATATGTGCGTGGGTTTATCTCTGGGCTTTCTATCCTGTTCCATTGATCTATATTTCTATTCTTGTGCCAGTACCAAACTGCCTTGATTACTGTAGCTTTGTAATATAGTCTGAAGTCAGGGAGCCTGACTCCTCCAGCTCCATTTTTCGTTCTCAAGATTGCTTTGGCTATTCGGGGTCTTTTGTAGCTCCATACAAATTGTGAAATTTTTTGTTCTAGTTCTGTGAAAAATGCCTGTGGTAGTTTGATAGGGATTGCATTGAATCTGTAGATTGCTTTGGGTAGTAGAGTCATTTTCACAATGTTGATTCTTCCAATCCAAGAACATGGTATATCTCTCCATCTATTTGTATCATCTTTAATTTCTTTCATCAGTGTCCTATAATTTTCTGCATACAGGTCTTTTGTCCCCTTAGGTAAGTTTATTCCTAGATATTTTATTCTTTTTGTTGCAATGGTAAACGGGAGTGTTTTCTTAATTTCACTTTCAGATTTTTCATCATTAGTGTATAGGAATGCAAGAGATTTCTGTGCATTAATTTTGTATCCTGCTACTTTACCAAATTCATTGATTACCTCTAGTAGTTTTCTGGTGGCAGGTTTAGGATTCTCTATGTATAGTATCATGTCATCTGCAAACGGTGACAGCTTTACTTCTTCTTTCCCGATTTGGATTCCTTTTATTTCTTTCTCTCCTCTGATTGCTGTGGCTAACACTTCCAAAACTATGTTGAATAATAGTGGTGAGAGTGGGCAACCTTGTCTTGTTCCTGATCTTAGTGGAAATGGTTTCAGTTTTTCACCATTGAGGACAATGTTGGCTGTGGGTTTGTCATAGATGGCCTTTATTATGTTGAGGAAAGTTCCCTCTATGCCTACTTTCTGCAGGGCTTTTATCATAAATGGGTGTTGAATTTTGTCAAAAGCTTTTCTGCATCTACTGAGATGATCATATGGTTTTTCTCCTTCAATATGTTAATATGATGTATCACTTTGATTGATTTGCGTATATTGAAGAATCCTTGCATTCCTGGGATAAACCCCACTTGATCATGGTGTATGATCCTTTTAATGTGCTGTTGGATTCTGTTTGCTAGTATTTTGTTGAGGATTTTTGCATCTATGTTCATCAGTGATATTGGCCTGTAGTTTTCTTTCTTTGTGACATCTTTGTCTGGTTTTGCTATCAGGGTGATGGTGGCCTCGTAGAATGAGTTGGGGAGAGTTCCTCCCTCTGCAATATTTTGGAAGAGTTTGAGAAGGATAGGTGTTAGCTCTTCTCTAAATGTTTGATAGAATTCGCCAGTGAAGCGATCTGGTCATGGGCTTTTGTTTGTTGGAAGATTTTTAATCACAGTTTCAATTTCAGTGCTTGTAATTGGTCTGTTCATATTTTCTATTTCTTCCTGGTTCAGTCTCGGTAAGTTGTGCATTTCTAAGAATCTGTCCATTTCTTCCACGATGTCCATTTTATTGGCATAGAGTTGCTTGTAGTAATCTCTCATGATCTTTTGTATTTCTGCAGTGTCAGTGGTTACTTCTCCTTTTTCATTTCTAATTCTATTGATTTGAGTCTTCTCCCTTTTTCTCTTGATGAGTCTGGCTAATGGTTTATCAATTTTGTTTATCTTCTCAAAGAACCAGCTTTTAGTTTCATTGATTTTTGCTATTGTTTCCTTCATTTCTTTTTCAGTTATTTCTGATCTGATCTTTATGATTTCTTTCCTTATGCTAGCTTTGGGGTTTTTTTCCTCTTCTTTCTCTAATTGCTTCAGGTGCAAGGTTAGGTTGTTTATTTGAGATGTTTCCTGTTTCTTGAGGTAGGCTTGTATTGCTATAAACTTCCCTCTTAGCACTGCTTTTGCTGCGTCCCATAGGTTTTGGGTCGTCGTGTCTCCATTGTCATTTGTTTCTAGGTATTTTTTGATTTCCCCTTTGATTTCTTCAGTGATCACTTCGTTATTAAGTAGTGTATTGTGTAGCCTCCATGTGTTTGTATTTTTTACAGATCTTTTCCTGTAATTGATATCTAGTCTCATAGCGTTGTGGTCGGACAGGATACTTGATACGATTTCCATTTTCTTAAATTTACCTAGGCTTGATTTGTGACCCAAGATATGATCTATCCTGGAGAATGTTCCATGAGCACTTGAGAAAAATGTGTATTCTGTTGTTTTTGGGTGGAATCTCCTATAAATATCAATTAAGTCCATCTTGTTTAATGTATCATTTAAAGCTTGTGTTTCCTTATTTATATTCATTTTGGATGATCTGTCCATTAGTGAAAGTGGGGTGTTAAAGTCCCCTACTATGATTGTGTTACTGTCGATTTCCCCTTTTATGGCTCTTAGTATTTGCCTTATGTATTGAGGTGCTCTATGTTGGGTGCATAAATATTCACAATTGTTATACCTTCTTCTTGGATTGATCCCTTGATCATTATATAGTGTCCTTCTTTGTCTCTTGTAATAGTCTTTGTTTTAAAGTCTATTTTGTCTGATATGAGAATTGCTACTCCAGCTTTCTTTTGATTTCCATTTGCATGGAATATCTTTTTCCATCCCCTCACTTTCAGTCTATATGTGTCTCTAGGTCTGAAGTGGCTCAGTTGTAGACAGCATATATATGGATCTTGTTTTTGTATCCATTCAGCCAGTCTGTGTCTTTTGGTGGGAGCATTTAATCCATTTACATTTAAAGTAATTATTATTTTTTTTTTTAAAGATTTATTTTATTGATTAATTGATTGATTGATTGATTGCTATGTTGGGTCTTCGTTTCTGCGCTAGGGCTTCCTCTAGTTGCGGCAAGTGGGGGCCACCCCTCATCACGGTGCGCGGGCCTCTCACTATCGTGGCCTCTCTCGTTGCGGAGCACAGGCTCCAGACGCGCAAGCTCAGTAGTTGTGGCTCACGGGCTCAGTCGCTCCGCGGCATGTGGGATCTTCCCAGACCAGGGCTCGAACCCGTGTCCCCTGCATTAGCAGGCAGATTCTCAACCACTGCGCCACCAGGGAAGCCCTAAAGTAATTATTGATATGTATGTTCCTGTTCCCATTTTCTTAAATATTTTGTGTTTGTTATTGTAGGTGTTTTCCTTCTCTTGTGTTTCTTGCCTAGAGAAGTTCCTTTAGCATTTGTTGTAAAGCTGGTTTGGTGGTGCTGAACTCTCTCAGCTTTTGCTTGTCTGTAAAGGTTTTAATTTCTCCATCAAATCTGAATGAGATCCTTGCTGGGTAGAGTAACCTTGGTTGCAGGTTTTTGTCCTTCATGACTTTAAGTATATCCTGCCACTCCCTTCTGGCTTGCAGAATTTCTGCTGAAAGATCAGCTGTTAATCTTATGGGGATTCCCTTGTGTGTTATTTGTTGTTTTTCCCTTGCTGCTTTTAATATGTTTTCTTTATATTTAATTTTTGATAGTTTGATTAATATGTGTCTTGGTGTGTTTCTTCTTGGATTTATCCTGTATGGGACTCTCTGTGCTTCCAGGACTTGATTAACTGTTTCCTTTCCCATATTAGGGAAGTTTTCAACTATAATCTCTTCAAATATTTTCTCAGTCCCTTTCTTTTTCTCTTCTTCTTCTGGGACCCCTATAATTCGAATGTTGGTGCGTTTAATGTTGTCCCAGAGGTCTCTGAGACTGTCCTCAGTTCTTTTCATTCTTTTTTCTTTATCCTGCTCTGTAGTAGTTATTTCCACCATTTTATCTTCCAGGTCACTTATCCTTTCTTCTGCCTCAGTTATTCTGCTATTGATCCCGTCTAGAGTATTTTTAATTTCATTTATTGTGTTTTTCATCGTTGCTTGGTTCCTCTTTAGTTCTTCTACGTCCTTGTTAAATGTTTCTTGCATTTTGTCTATTTTATTTCCAAGATTTTGGATCTTCTTTACTATCATTATTTTGAATTCTTTTTCAGGTAGACTGCCTATTTCTTCTTCATTTGTTAGGTCTGGTGTGTTTTGACCCTGCTCCTTCACCTGCTGTGTGTTTTTTTTGTCTTCTCATTTTGCTTATCTTACTGTGTTTGGGGTCTCCTTTTCACAGGCTGCAGGTTCGTAGTTCCCGTTGTTTTTGGTATCTGTCCCCAGTGGCTAAGGTTGGTTCAGTGGGTTGTGTAGGCTTCCTGGTGGAGGGGACTAGTGCCTGTGTTCTGGTGGATGAGGTTGGATCTTGTCTTTCTGTTGGGCACGTCCACGTGTGGTGGTGTGTTTTGGGGTGGCTGTGGCCTTATGATTCTAGGCAGCCTCTCTGCTAATGGATGGGGCTGCGTTCCTGTCTTGCTAGTTGTTTGGCATAGGGTGTCCAGCTCTGTAGCTTGCTGGTCGTTGAGTGAAGCTGGGTCTTGATGTTGAGATGGAGATCTCTGAGAGATTTTCGCCATTTGGTATTATGTGGAGCTGGGAGGTCTCTTGTGGACCTGTGTCCTGAAGTTTGCTCTCCCACCTCAGAGGCACAGCCCTGATGCCTGGCTGGAGCACCAAGAGCCTTTCATCCACATGGCTCAGAATAAAAGGGAGAAAAAAATTGAAAGAAAGAAAGAAAGAGGATAAAATAAAATAAAATAAAGCTATTATAATAAAAAATAAGAAAAAAAATTATTAAGAATAAATGTATTCAGAAAAAAATTTTTTTTAATTTTTAACAATAGATTTATTAATTTTTATAATAAAAATTAGGAAAAATTATTAAGAAAAAATATATTAAGAAAAAAATTTTAATTTTTTAAAATAAAAAATATGAAAAGACTTATTAAAAATTTTTTTTAATTTCTAAAAATAGAATATAAGGACAAAATTATTAAGGAAACATTTATTAGGAAAAAAAAATTTTTTTAAGTAAAAAAAAAAACAAAAACGGACGGACCTAACCCTAGGACTAATGGTGAAAGCAAAGCTATACAGACAAAATCTCACCCAGAAGCATACACATACACACTCACAAAAAAAGGAAAAGGGGAAAAATTAATATATCCTGCTCCCAAAGTCCACCTCTTGAGTTTGGGATGATTCGTTGTCTCTTCAGGTATTCAACAGAAACAGGCACATCAAGTTGTTTGTGGAGCTTTAATCCGCTGCTTCTGAGGCTGCTGGGAGAGATTTCCCTTTGTCTTCTCTGTTCGCACAGCTCCCGGGGTTCAGCTTTGGATTTGGATCCGCCTCTGCATGTAGGTCGCCTGAGGGCATCTGTTCCCCGCCCAGACAGGATGGGGTTAAAGGAGCAGCTGCTTCAGGGGCTCTGGCTCACTCAGGCTGGGGGGAGGGATGGGTATGGCGGAGGCGCGGCGAGCCTGCGGCGTCAGAGGCGTCGTGACGTTGCAGCAGCCTGAGGAGCGCCATGCGTTCTCCCGGGAAAGTTGTCACCGGATCACGGGAGCCTGGCAGTGGTGGGCTGCACCGGCTCCCGGGAGGGGCGGTGTGGAGAGTGACCTGTGCTCCCACACAGGCTTCTTGGTGGCGGCAGCAGCAGCCTTAGCGTCTCCTGCCCGTCTCTGGGGTCCGCGCTGATAGCCGCGGCTCGCGCCAGTCTCTGGAGCTCCTTTAAGTGGCGCTCTGAATCCCCTCTCCTCGCGCGCCACGAAACAAAGAGGCAAGAAAAAGTCTCTTGCCTCTTCGGCGGCTGCAGACTTTTTCCCTGGCTCCCTCCCGGCTAGCCATTGTGCACTAGCCCCCTGCAGGCTGTGTTCACGCCGCCAACCCCAGTCCTCTCCCTGCGATCCGACCGAAGCCCAAGCCTCGGCTCCCAGCCCCCGCCCGCCCCGGCGGGTGAGCAGACAAGCCTCTCGGACTGGTGAGTGCTTCTCGGCGCTGAGCCTCTGTGCGGGAATCTCTCCGTTTTTCCCTGTGCGCCCCTGTTGCTGTGGGATACGCACTGATAGCCGCGGCTCGCGCCCGCCTCTGGAATCCACGCTGATAGCCGCGGCTCGCGCCCGTCTCTGGAGTTCATTTAGGCGGCGCTCTGAATCCCCTCTCCTTGCGCGCCGCGAAACAAAGAGGCAAGAAAAAGTCTCTTGCCTCTTCGGCAGCTGCAGACCTTTTCCCGGACTCCCTCCCGGCTAGCACCGGAGCCCGAGCCTCAGCTCCCAGCCCCCGCCCGCCCTGGCAGCTGAGCAGACAAGCCTCTCGGGCTGGTGAGTGCTGCTCGGCGCCGAGCCTCTGTGCGGGAATCTCTCCGCTTTGCCCTCCGCACCCCTGTGGCTGCGCTCTCCTCCGTGGCTCCGAAGCTTCCCCCCTCTGCCACCCGCAGTCTCCGCCCGTGAAGGGGCTCCTAGTGTGTGGAAACCTTTCCTCCTTCACAGCTCCCTCCCACTGGTGCAGGTCCCGTCCCTATTCTTTTGTCTCTGTTATTTCTTTTTTCTTTTGCCCTACCCAAGTACGTGGGGATTTTCTTGCCTTTTGGGAGGTCTGACGTCTTCTGCCAGCGTTCAGTGGGTGTTCTGTAAGAGCAGTTCCACGTGTAGATGTATTTCTACTGTATCTGTGGGAAGGAAGGTGATCTCCGCGTCTTACTCTTCCGCCATCTTGCCCCCCGATCTGGAATACTATTTAACAATTAAAAGGAACACATTATTGATCCATGCAAAAATATGGGTAATTCCCAAATACATAATGCTAACTGAAGGAAGTCAGAATCAAAAGGATACAAACTTTATGGCTGTACTTACAATTTATTTTATAAAAGGCAAAACGCTAGGGATGGATTATAAATCAGTAGGTACCAAAGGTTAATGGTTGGGGGATTCTCTGGCTCCAAAGGAGGTAGCATGGAGGAATTGGCAGGGCCAAGCAGGGGAGGGGTGTGTGTTGAACTGTACTGTATCTTGATTTTCTTATTGGTTACGTAACTCTATGCCTTTTTCAAAACAAAATAGAATTTTACACCAAAAAGAGTAAATTTTACTATATATAAAATCAAAATGCATTTTTAAATAATAAAATAAGCACTAGTGTACTTTCTCCCAAATTTAAATAATAGCATGCTGCTAGTGTATTGAAAGAACACTATGTACTCTTCCATATTCTAAACACTATCCTGACTTCTGAGATTAGGATTTCCTTACTTTTCCTTAGTGTTTCTTCTCTTATGAGGATATCCCTAGACAATATAGTGTTTGGATTTGTATATCTTTAAACTTCATGTAAGTATAAACATATTTTATATTCTTTAACTTATTTTTTGTTCAGTGTTGTTTGTGAATTTAATCCAATTTATGTGGACAGTTGTAGCCCATTAATGTTTTCACCACTATATAGTATTCCAATTCAATGAATATAGCACAGTTGATTTGCCTATCCTCTTTTGTACAGACAATGGTTTATTTTATTTTTTTCTAGTTAAATGATGCTTCTGGAATAAATATTACATATATATGTATGTATGCATATGATATATATATATATATATATCACCTGATAAACACTTGCAAGTATTTCTCCAGGATATATACTAAAGAGTTGAACTACATACAATAGAGTTATAGAGTATGCATATTCTCTACTAGATAACTTCTTCCAATTTTTCGAAGTAGTGGTAAAATTATATATTCCCATATTCCCATTAGCAGTGCATGGAATACATAATTGTTCTTTCTGGATAGCACTTTATCTTATAAGATTTAAACATTTTGCAAATGTAGTCATTATGATGGAATCTCACATCTGGCAAAGAAATTATCTAAAAAGATACGCAAACTGTCGAAAATTCTCTCACTTTATACATTCTATAATTCTGTATAGCTTGAAATCTTTATCCAATGAGCTTGTACTGATTGTTAAATAACAACAAAAGTAAAGACAAAAATATAGATAAAAGACAGTAATAAAATTCAGCTATTTTAAAAAACTTGTTTATCACATAATTAGCAAATACTCTGACAAATTGGGGAACGAAGAGTGCACAGCAAATCTTGTCCTGGGGACAAAAGTAGATAAACATATGTATTACTTTTCACTTAAGCAGCATAGACAAAACAATGAAGTTTTTTAATAATTGGCAATCTTCCAAATACTGGGTTCCTTGTAAGTATCAATATGTAGTAGTGAATAATGCCCAAGTAAACTAACAAAATTCTGTGACTTAGGACTTTATGGTAATTTTATCCATTTGTGGAATGTCTTGCTGTCTGCGATGATTCTATGATCTTTTGTTCAGCCGTTTTTAGGGGTTCTAACCTACACTGAATTTTAATTTATCAATGTATGTGCATGTCTACCTTCCCCACTGGATGTTTTTGCAAGAACACTGGCTTTGAAATCATACAGACTGAGTTTAAATCCCAATTCTGTAACATATTAGTGGTTTACATGTGGATGCTTAGTCCTTGAGCTAAAACAACATTTTCTCTGAAATGCTACTTTTGTAAGAGGGGGAAGGGTACAATATTTATAATGAAAAAGTAGCTGTTCTGTAGACTTTTAGCAAAAGGAACATACATATGTAAACATGAGAAGTCATGGAGTCTGTCTTCAGCTCCCGCCTAATTATTCCAACAACCTCTTGAAAGACATTTCTTCCCTCTCTTGCCTCCACACACTGTGAAGCCAGTGATTTTTCTAAAACACGGTATTGTTCATGGATTAACCCAACTGAAAAACTTTAATAGTGGCCCTTAAGGTTAAGTTTAAAATCCTTTAACATGACTTACAAGGCTGTTCATGACTGACTTTTCTTCCTCTCTCCAGTCTCGTCTCATGTTACTACCTGCTCACACTGTTCCTTCCAGCCATCCTATTTTTCTTGCAGTTTCTCTATTTCTAGAGAAATATACTTGTTTTCCTCTACTTTGCTATTTTTTAAAGAGAACTTTATTTTTTTGCTATTTATTTATTTAGGCTGCACCAGGTCGTAGTTGCGGCATTCAGGATCTTTAGTTGCGGCATGCAGGCTTTTAGTTGCATCATGCGAATTCTTAGTTGCGGCATGGGGGATCCAGTTCCCCAACCAAGGATCAAACCCGGGCCCCCTGCACTGAGACCACTTAGTCTTACCCACTAGACCACCAGGGCAGTCCCACCTCTACTTTGCTTTGAAGCCATAGGTATGAGCTGGCGGTTGGCATCAGTGCACTGGGAGTGGGTGTCTTTGGAATCTGGACCACCTCTGTGCAGTTTACTTTGGCCTTCCAGCCTGATCCCTGATACATCACTTCTGTTTTATAATGTATTCCTGCTGGGCCCATCACACTTTTCAAGTTGGTGAGTTGTACGCAAAGTAGCTCATGATGAGCAGTTTTACCAGAGTCGCTACTGATGTCCCGTTGTTAAAGCCTGGGTCCTAAGATCTAATAACTAACGAAGGCTACTTTTCAAATAATAATCTGTGCTACACACAGACTGAGCTTCTCTAGAACCCTAAGGATCTATTCTGTGAATCTCCTAATGGTGACTTTTCACAGGCTCAGCAAAATATGTTTTTCTACACAGATACTCAAGTTCCCTGCTATCTGCTCGGTCCATGGCCCAAGTTGGATGACTGTTTATACTACTTCCCGGCAAAGTTAAAGTAATGGTACATTCAATTAGAAGGTAAGACTGCCCCCTGACCATTCTAAAGACCTTATGCCACTCAACCAGCAAGCAACAAAAGAAAAAAAGTCTCCTAGTTGGAGTGTTTTCAGTTATCAAGGGGAAATTATGTTGCTGTTACACAAATTTAGGCAAAGAAAACTGTATCTGAAACCCAAGAGATTCCCTGAGGGTGGGAGCCACGCTTAGTACTTCACTGACCGCTGAGGTTCTGAGTGAGGGCAAGGGAAATGCATTATGCAGAGCAGAAGAAGGAAGCCATAAACGCTACAGCTTTGTGACCCGCTGCGGAAAGGACGATAGCATGTTTGCATATTTTTTCTCTGCTTGTTATAGGTGTATGTTTGACTGTACATACAACCATGTTATTTTTCTCTTTCCTTCTACCCCTTCCTTTTTATTTTATATAAAATTTGTAGGAGAATAATTTAACATGTGGTGTTTAGCTAATGAAATTTTCAGAGATTCTGTGGTAAAATTTTATGGTCATAGTGAATGTGCATATTTCTGTTTCGGGAAATGGTGAAAACTTCTAAGAAGGACAGCTGTATCTTGTTAAGTGGAAAAGCAGAGTTGTCTCACTGTCATACGGAAGTTCAAATGTGTGTAACAGAAGTATATGGAAGTGTCCAAAGGAGTGAACTTTCCCAGTTATCAGTGTATGTCCTGTCAGCTCCTAATCCACCCTCAATACCCGTACGGTGATAATGGGGCTTGTGCTTGTTTGAATTTCTTTTTTGCTCCAAATACGACTTTAAATTTTGATTGTAGGAGGCACCAGAGGAACATTACAAGAGGAAAGAGTTTTTCTTCCTGGTTACTGTGTCCTTCCTTTTGTTTCCTTTTGTTCCCGTTGCATGGTTTACAGTAGCGTGGGAGAGGAACATCCAGTGATGGTCGGTCCTGGCTGTGCACCTAGAGAATACAGTCAGTGTCACAGCCAGCTTGAGTCCTCAGCCTCAGTAGATGGGTGGCCAGCTCACAGTGGTCCACTCTTGCAGACAGTGTACAGCCTAGACCTTGTACTATCCAGCCACAGAGAAGGCTGCTAGAACCCTGAATAAATCTGTACCTTAGTCTGCTGGTCTCAGACCCTCTGCACCCTGGAAAGTTGTTTCCTGCTTGCCAGTCCCAGCTCCTATTTCCTACATATCTGTACCCCTCATAGCTGTGCCAGTCTCAGCCCCTTCGTACTCTGGAGAGGTGTACCTGACTTGCCACCTTTAGCCCACATACCATAAAAGGTACCTCCTGTTTGCCCAGTGACTCTGGGCAACACAGGGAGCCTCTCCACCATCCAGGGTGCTGCACCCACACTTTCTCCAGTGAGATCTAAATTCCAGCCTTGGGATGGGAGCTCCCTTCCAAATTTGTTCTTTCCTTGGTTATGTGCCTTTCAGCCTTAGGACACTCTTTAGAGTTCTTGTTACCCTTTGTATTTGCTCCCTAGTCAGAGTTAATAATTCTTTATATTAAACTCTCCCTGTTCAAATTGTGGTTTTTATCTCCTGATGTATCTCTACAGTTATAGGATCAACTGAATTTGAAAATTGTGGGTTTGTAGTGTTCTTAATACAATGATATCTCTTTTTTAAAAATAAATTTATTTATTTATTTATATTTGGCTGCATTGGGTCTTCGTTGCTGCACACAGGCTTTCTCTAGTTGTGGCGAGCGGGGGCTACTCTTCGTAGTAGTGCACAGGCTTCTCATTGCGGTGGCTTCTCTTGTTGTGGAGCACTGGGCCCTAGGCGCACGGGCTTCAGTAGTTGCAGCATTCAGGCTCAGTAGTTGTGGCTCGCAGGCTCTAGAGCACAGGCTCAGTGGTTTTGATGCGCAGGCTTAGTTGCTCCGCGGCATGTGGGATCCTCCTGGACCAGAGATCGAACCCGTGTCCCCTGCATTGGCAGGCGAATTCTTAACCACTGCGCCACCAGGGAAGTACCTATACGATGATCTCTTGAAACATACAATACCCTGGGAAGACGAAAGAGTATGATGGAAAATCAGGGAGTGAATAGTGATAAAAGTGCTGGTGGAAAAATATTTCTGTTGTTAATACAGTAGAGTTTAGTCTTTGGCATTTTCTTTCATATGTAACATCCAGATCATCATTAGGTCCTGTCAATTCTATCCGCAACATATATTTTGAATTCTTGTTACTTCTTTCCATCTCCATTGCTTCCAGCTTAATTCATCCAGTTGCCATCTTTCATTTATATGCCAATTAAGCCTTCTAACTAATCAAACCATTTCCCTCGTGCACTTCTTCAAACTCTTCTTTACATAGGAAGTTAGTTTCCATAACACATTTCAAGCATTAAAAAATTTTACTGAAATTTTTATGTATCTGTATTTTGTTTGTCTTGTGTTTGTAGTTTGGTTTTTCATTTCTAAAATCTGTGAAACATTGAGTCAATGTCGTTCATCATTATATCTGTAGCTCTAAGCAGAATGTTGGCATACCCACTTGGATGTCAGCACATACTTGCTGAATGAGTGAATGAATGGCAAGAATTAGAAATCTATTTTTTTCAGGTGTATAACAGGATTCCATATTTGTATATATTGCAAATTGATCACCACAATGATCTAGTTAACATCCATCGCCACACAAGTTACAATTTTTTTCCTCATGATGAGAACTTTGAAGATCTACTTTCTTAGCAACTTTCAAATAATACGATACATTATTATTAACTATAGTCACCATGCTGTACTTTACATCCCCATGACTTATTTATTTTATAACTGGAAGTTTGTACCCCTTGACCATCTTCATCCATTTCACCCACCCCCCAACTCCTGCCTCTGGAAACCAACAATCTGTTGTCTGTATCTATGAGTTTGGTTTTTCAGCGTTTTTTTTTTTTTTTTTTTTTTTTAGATTCTACATGTGAGATCATATGGTGTTTGTCTTTCTCTGTCTGATTTATTTCACTTAGCATAATGCTCTCAAGGTTCATCCATGTTGTTGCAAATGGCAAGATTCTTTACAGCTGAATAATATGCCATTTTATATATACCACATTTCTTTATTCACTCATCTGTCAGTGGACACTTTGGTTGCTTCCATATCTTGGCAATTGTAAATAATGCTGCAGTGAACATAGGGGTGCATTTATCTTTTTGAATCAGTGGTTTAATTTCTTTCTGATAAATACCCAGAAGTGAAATTGCTGGTGCATATGGTAGTTCTATTTTTAATTTTTTGAGAAACCTCTATACTATTTTCCAAAGTGCCTGCACCAATTTACATTCCCACCAACACTGCCAAAGGGTTCCCTTTTCTCCACATCTTTGACAACACTTGTTATTTCTTGCCTTTTTGATAATAGCCATTCTAGAAGGTATGAGGTGATATTGTGGTTTTGATTTGCATTTCCCTGATGATTAGTAATGTTGAGCACCTTTTCATGTACCTGTTGGCCATCTGTATGTCTTGTTTGGAAAATATCTATTCAGATCCTCTGCCCATTTTTCAACTGGATTGTTTGTGGGGTTTTTTGCTGTTGAATTTTATGAGTTCTTTATATATTTTGGATATTAACTTCTTTCCAGATATATGATTTGCAAAGATTTAGGTTGCCTTTTCATTTTGTTTCCTGCACTGTGCAGAAGCTTTTTAGTTTGATATAGACCCACTTGTTTATTTTTGCTTTTGTTGCCTTTGCTTTTGGTTTCAAATCCAAAAAATCATTGGAAAGACCAATGTCAAATAGTTTACTGCATATGTTTTCTTCTAGGGGTTTTATGGTTTTAGATCTTACACTCAAGTCTTTAATCCATTTTGAGTTAATTTTTATATTGATATATGGTGTAAGACAGTGGTCCAGTTTCAGTCTTTTGCATGTGACTGTCTTTTTCCCACCACCACTACTTGAAGAGATTGCCCTTTCTCCATCATATATTCTTGGTGCCTTTGTCATAAATTAATTGACCTAGAAATCTATTTTTGATGAGTTCTTTAAATTGATATCTAAGTCTTCAGAATATTTTAATGCATTGAGAAACAAAATGGCATTGTCCTTATAAAATTGGTGCTTACAGAGTAATAGGATAAGATGACACATATTAGAACAATTTCTGGACAAGGCAAAATGCAATGGGTATTATTGTTTGGTGGAATCAAATTGTATGACAGTTGAGAGAAGAGGAATTCATAGGGGAGGATCAAAGACAAGATGTTTGAAGTAGAACATTTTTAAATGGGTTAGGAATGCCAAAAAGATAAACAGACCAGGCAGAAAGCATGAAATAAGCAAAAAGGAGGGATGCAAAAAATTCAAGGTTTATATTAGCAATGACGCGTCTAGATGGGCTGACCGTAGGCTATATTAAGAATAAAACAAATAGCTTTTTAAAAAGTGAGGGAATATTAGAAACGGGATTAATAGCAACTTTAGTAGATCTCTGTCATTATTCATGGTGTTCAGCTTTTGAAAACCCTTTCTGTGTGTGGGGAATCCACTGACTTGTGAAGCAAAACTCACATCCAACTATAAAAGTGAAAAGTGCTAGAGAATTTTTTTCTTTGTTTCTCTTGAATGTAGGGCTCAGGTGCAGGATGTAGGGCAATCAGATGGGCACGTCTCAGTTTTTTAGTCTGAAGTAAATGACCAGCTAGGTATGGTAAAAGGGGTCAGCTAACACTTATTTTCCCAAGTTGTCCATGGGTGTGGCTCCATTGACAGCATCCATCTTTTCAGTATTGATGCTATCAGAGCAACATCACTGGTATCTTTGATGAGAGATTTTAGTAGCATAATTTCAAATACTTTTTTTCCCAAAATGCATGACATCCAAATACGGTTCTCAAGCCCTGCCATAGATGGCGAGTTTCTCAGTATCCTCCTAAGGAAATGCACTGCAGCTAAAACCATTCAGATTTCTGCTTCTTAATGCTTGTACGTAAGAACTTTGGTAAACTGGTTTAGGAGATTTGAATTTTAAACAGTTGAAAAACCTACAATAATTTGAAGTATTTTAACTGAGAATTATTCTGGAAATGTGAATTAGTTAAGATTAATCTAGAAACAATTTGTAATCATCATAGAAGCCAAAAGAGGCTTGCGGCAGTGATCCAAGAAGGAAAAAAAAAAAAAAAAAGACAATATGTACAGGCATTTCACAGAAAAAGCGATACAAATTACTTATAAGCATATGAATAGATGTTCAATCTTATTCATAAATAATAAAATGCAAATTAAAACAACAATAAGAGAACAGATTGGCAAATATTAAGGAATGATAACACAAGGGTGAGAAGGGTGTGGGGAAATCTCATCTTCATACATTGCTAGTTAAAGAGCACATTGTTTCAGCTACTTTGGAGATGATTTGGAAATATATTTGCGTGCATGAATGATAATTTTTTGGACTGATACACATAAAACTGTGGTAATAGAAGGAATGGAGTATTTGTGCCAGAAAAGAACTTCAAATTTAATTTCATTATAGTTTTATTGTTTTTATTGTGAATAACAATTATTTTAATAACCAGACAAACTGAAAAAGAAAAAAGGAAAGAGTTAAGGCCAAACATGAAGAGAAAAACAACTTGAATAGGGAAAAAGCCTATTGAAAGAAAAGGACAAAATCAAAATATAATTCAAAGAGAAAACTTCCCTGGAAAATGATTAGCTATAGGAAGTGAAGAGCAGAGAGAAATGAAATGTTATTTAAGTATGTGGAGACTAGACAATTGAGAAAAATGGGATTATCATAAACCTAATAGGAGAAATTAGAAAAAAATAATTGTTTTAATGAATAAAATGAATATCATTTTAAAAATGTGTTGAAGAGTCTTTCAGGATATTCAGCTAGATATCACAACAGATAGTTATAGATTGTAGACTAGATCAGTTATGAGATATCAAGGTTCAGAGATTTAGGAAGTACAAAGGTGGGATGGCAATAACTGCAGGACTGCCAAAGAAGAGAGACCAATAAAGATGAAAAGAAGCATGACCTTAAATCTTGTAACACAACTACATTTGGGCAGTAGTAAAACAGGAAGAGTCAGTAAAGAATAAAAGAGAGTAACAGGCTCTATGTCAAGAGAAGCAGCAGAATGGTATATGTTCATTGGACCCAAGGGATAATACAATTTTAAGAAGATAGTCAGCTGTGTGGATAGTTATAGAGACAGAGGTTCAGACTGATAAACGGTCACTTGATTTTGTGATTAGATGGTCGGTTTCAGGTTAAGCAGTGGTAGATACCTGACTGCAAGCATGCCAATGCACAAGACAGTGGAAACAGCAAGAAAAATAGTAGTTTCAAAACTACTCTTTTTTTTTTTTTTTAACATCTTTATTGGAGTATAATTACTTTACAATGGTGTGTTAGTTGAAAGGTTAGTCACAAAAGGAAAGAAAAAGATAATTCAGGGAATTAGAAGAGCTTTAACATATGTACACATCTCTTGTGAAGATATATTGTTTTGTATCCAAATGTTGGTCTTTTTTAACAATAAAGGAAGACACAGGAAGCCAACATTCAGAAGACAGACTTTAATAGGTGGGAAATATTGCTATTGTTTTTTGTGCAATTGAATCTTGGGGTTCTGAAATGTAAAATCTAGGTATGCTTGGGAGTGTGTCCTGGGTGATGCAGTTTAAATGGCTTCCCCCACTTTGGGTAAAACCAAAAGTCAAGGGGTGGCAGGGTGTAGGGTCTTCCAGTGGGAGCCATTAGCAAGGAATTATTAAATCTAAAAAATCTCTAGCTTTATAATACATGGACCCTTACTTAAGCTGTGATTGTATCTTCTAGCTTGGTTTCAATTGTGCAATAAGGAATTAAGAGAAGGGTTCTGTGTTTTCTTTTGGGTTAAAACATTACAAGAGCATTACTCTACTGAGTTCTGTGTATCAGGTATCCACCAGAGATTAACCGTATATAGCCCTCTTGCCTCCAATTGCCTTGCCCAGCAGTATTTAATATCTCAGATATCCCTAAAAGGGAGAAGAATCTGAGGAACAATGGTTGGGACTCTGAAGCCTAGACAGCTCTTCTCCACATGAAAAGTCCTCCCTCCATTGCTTTGGAATACCTGGATTTGATTTCATTTATATTGTTGGCTGGTACATTATAAGATAATAGAACATCTGAGAAATTTTATGAGTATAGGGAGATCAAACATGTTTATTAAAATAGCTAAAAAGTCACTAGTAAAAAATTGGAATGTATATGCTGAATATAAGATGACAGGTTTCATTTTTTTTAGTCGAAATGATATTTTTCTGTAATTTTTATCTCCAAATGGGTAGGAGAATATTTTTAACCATTTTGAAGACATCAAGAGGTAGTTACCTCATGACCAGAATTGCAGTATATGAGGGTAGCTACTAAAACATTTGGCACTCAGATTTATTGAGAGCGCATTGACATGTTCCTAATTCAATAAGATACCACCTGCAGAGTTGACAGATTTGGTCAACTTCATCCAAAACTGGGCAGTTCCTTGAAGGAAAAAGTAATCTATCGGATCAGTTACTTGTAGTACAGTCAATCAAAAAACTGGCTATATGCCTGAAATTTTAAATTTTTAATGTTTTCTTTTGGCATTATGCAGGCATAACCACTTTCAATAGCATTTAATACTTATTCAAGATAAAAATTTTACAGTTAATTTTACACTTTATACTTCCTCATCCACTCTCTCCTCACAAAATACAATAACAATCAAATCACATAAGAAGAAAGAGCATTTCATTTTTTTAAAGCATTTCATTTCTAACCAATAAGATGACTCTGTATATATGGAAGAGCTATTTAAAATGCCATCTTTATGAATATTCAACTAAATTCAGATTAAGCTTTACCATTAGGACAAGTGAAGCAGAATGCTGACTCTACCATGAAAACACTTTTAAAAACTACTTTTTTGGGAATGCCATATGTAAAGAGTGAATGTTAACAAGCAGTTGGGCAACTAGTACTTTTTCCTGTCAAAAGTGGTATACTTTTTATATCTATATTATTCCTGTGTAGTCCTTAAAATGACTGCAGAGAGAAAGCTTTGAATGCTAATTTACCAGAGACAGGAATACACATTTATATCTATGGCACTTAAAAAGTACATCTTTTTTCCCCTTACAGTGACACATTATAATGATGTCAAGGTCCTGCAAAAAGAGCATGGCATTAACAAGATGGAAGGCTAACTTAATGGAAGTTCCATTGATAAAATGCCATCCTCACAAAGCTAGTAATTGTTCGTTGGCTATTATACTCTTACCAAAGAAGAAATATATCAGATGCCTGCTCATCTAGGCATAACTCTAAAAGATTCTGAGGCACTGTAAATTGTATATCACTAAACTGTAGAACATTAAAAGCAACTAACTTATTCATTAATTACTGACTAGAGTCAAGAATTATGACAGACAATTTAATCGTTAAAAACCTCACGCATAGTTACTTGAAAGTGTTGTTTTCTTTTAAAATAAAACACATCCCTAGGAAAAAAGTCAAAGATTCTGCTTCTCATGCACACATTAATAACCATATAGCACTGGATTGTGAAGTTCTTAGTAGTCAAATTATGTTTGTGTTTTATTGTAAGTTTCTAGATCCTCATAAGAAGCTTAATGTTATTACGCAGCAAAAAAGTGGTAGGGCTCATCATAATAGCAGATAAATTAGCTTTAATATGACTGTGGTTCAATTCAAGTTGAAATTAAAACTTTAAAATATGTGATTTGGGTATTTTTATCTTCATCATATGCATTACCATTATGCAAGTTCTTGTAAACCATCTTTTTGCTGCTCTCTTTTCCGTGGTCACTGAGTTACTAAAGTTAGCTTTTGTGCTATCACCTACCCTGAGACTTTTCTGTGATTATTACATGCAGTCACGGAGAACACTTACAACTGACTGTGCACTTGTAGAATCATAGAAACAGAGATTTGCTCAATGCGGTAAAATTTCTTTATGTACCTCATGCCCCTCTCCCTACCCACATTTAAAATTCACCACTGAGTATCAAACAGTAGGTTACATACAATAATTTCTAATCATGCACCATAACAAATCATTCCCCCAAGGAAAGGAGCAAAAAAGGCATCAAGAATGATCAAATTTACTTAAACCTCTAAACCAAGGATCTCTTCCTTATCCACTTTACTCACATTGCTAGTATTCATTCATTCCACAATTATTGATCAACCCCCTATCATACACAGCACAATGTGAAAGGCACAGATGCAACTTGTCTTCAATTGTTTCTCTGATAAGCAGACTTTGAGTCAAGGGTTTGAGGGAAAGAATATGGGCAAAGCAAGACAGAGAAGGAAGAGAGTCAAGCAAAGCTGTAATTTTAGGTGAAGTCCCAGCCTCAGCCTGTTCCCACGGGTAGGGGCTCTGGAGTGGTCGGTCACCTCTCAGATGAAGGAACTAGGATTTCCTCCCTCGCTCCCTCAATGTTACCAGGAGGATCAGTCAGTCATTGCCTTCTGGCCTGGCTGCATCAGCAGAAAATAAACTCCCAGGCGCTTGTTGCCTCTAGCTGGGCTTGGCAGCTTCAAGCACCCTGACCACCTTCTGAAGGTCACAGCAACACACAAAGATGCTGGGAAATGGGTGCACAGGCTCTCAGGGATCTGGGGAGAGTCACCATGGTGTCAGCTGCACAATTCTAACAAGAAACAGTATTTGTACTAAAATGATTTTATAGTGGGTTTGAGTTTAAGAAGCAAGCCACAGATAAAAAGTTCCGTTATTTGGTATTTAGAGCTGCTGCTGATAGACAAGAACTAGTATAAACTGATCACACAAAAGGCAAGCCTATGCCCAGTGTTTTACGAATGTATGCTATCTGGCCTGTGGCAAACTCAGTTGCGTAGTTGCGAACGCTGTCCTCAACATCACCCAAATATATTTTCTTTTTTTCTCTTATTTCTCCATAAGTGTATATGGAAAAGAGCCATTTTGGAACTGTACATGCAAAACCCATATGGCTAAAGGCTGCTAAATGCCTGGAAGATTATCCTGAGAAGTTCTGCGGTTAGTTTTATATTCACTGCACTCAGTGCTAGTTTGGTAATTGTAAAATTAAGGAAGAGTAAGTGGAAAGAGATAAAAGGTATTGTAACTACCCCTTAATTAGTATGTTTTAAATGAATCTGAATCTTTGCAATTAGATACTACGTTATTTCAGTTATTTTGTGGGAAATAGATGACAAAAGAAAAAAACGTTCTCCAGTACTGAGGCATTTTTGTGTGTGTGAAAGCTGTTCAAATAGAAGTTTTATCCAACTGGCTAAGCACCCATCTGCTGGGCAGATAATAATAATTCTGATTAGGTGCAACCACAGCAGATATCCATTGTAAGACATCAAGTTATTTATTAGTCTATATGTGTTGGCTTCTGTCCTGATTACATTAAAAATACTGCGGTGTAAAAGACACTTTAATAAAAGCCCAGCGATATTTGTACTCATGCCAAATAATTCTCTTAAGACAGTAAAGTCTTTAAGGAAACGTCTTTCAGGAATTGATATAAGGACATTTACTTTTCTCTTTACATATGGAAAGATAGAAGAGGCTAAGAGTGACCTTGCCAGATGCAAAAACATGCCCTCATTTTCAGAATAAAGAGGTAAATTCATTTACCCTATGGAATTTTCTTATATAGGCTTAAATAAAGTACCACTTGAATTCAGGTTTCGTCGCTATTTACGTACGTGTTTATAGCTATTAGAAAGCAAAAGTTGGCCGGTTCCCTAGCTGCAGCCGCCGTCGCCGTCGCCCGTGCAGGTGCAGCGCGGCCGCCTCCCGCCAGCTCGCTGCGGGGAAGGAGAGCGCGCGCCAGCGCCGGCGTCCTAGCCCCTGCCTTTCCCCGAGCCCCGAATCCCAGCCGCCCCCGGGGCGGCGAGATCTTGTACCCCACGGAGAAGGTGAACTGTCTGCGGAAGTTCTGGCCTAAAGCATGCTTCCACTGCGAGACCTGCAAGGTGACACTCAACATGAAGAACTACAAGGGCTATGAGAAGAAGCCCCGGTGCAATGCACACTACCCCACGCAGTCCTTCACCACGGCGGCCGGCAGCCCGGAAAAGCAACGGAGTGAGCTCCAGAGTCAGGTGCGCTGCCCTGTGCCCCACCCCCCCCACCCCCCGCCCTGGCATCCTGCCCAGGCTCACTCCTCATTTACTTAAAGCCTCCTTGAAGCAGAGGCAGAGGGTCCCAGGGCTACAAAACTGGAAGCACAGACCCGGGATGAGGAAGGGAAAGATGTTGCCGTCTCCAAGTCCCTTCTCTTGCTTGTTGGGGGCTGTGATGACCCTTGCCTGGCTTTATTCATCTCTGGGCTTTCTTGTCACCCTTCTGGGTCTCCCCCTCCCATCTCCACCCCGAGTCCACTGACTCAGGGCCCACGGTTGACATCTTTGCATCCTTGTGCCCTGCCGGAGAGGGAGGGGCCTGCAGGCATATTTAGCATCAAGTTCTCACTGCTTGTGAGTTGACTTGGGAATATTTACCCCAAATCAGAGGCTTGAGCCCCTGGCTGACCAATCCCTTTCCCTCCTTGGCCAGAGCCAAGGTGAAGGCAGGTGGAGTGTCTTATATCGGGCAATTTGGGGGATGAGGGAGGCAGTGAGGGAACAATTGTGGGAGCCTTGGGGCAGGCGCTGGTCCATTTTTTTCCTCTTGATCTCAAAGCATAATGTGGATTCTGGGACCAAAGGTCAGAGACACATCCTGTTGGAGAACCTGCGGTTGGCAGGGTAGTGAGAGGGCGGGAGGAGGACCTGGGGGAACAAGAAGTAGCCTGTTTTCACTCGGCTTAAGTGTCCTTCCAAAACAAGGCAAGCCAGCTGCTGGAATCCTGCTGCCAGCCCTCTGCGCCTCCCATCCTAAAAATAGGGGACCTTTTCTTCCACACCCCCAGAGAGAGGAGGGACTGTCACAGTGGTGCTGAGGGACCCAGGGGCTGCTGGGAGTCCTTATGCCTTTCCAGAACCATCCATCCCTAGAAGAGCACAGAACCTGAGGGCTGGGCTGAGTCTCTGGTCTTTTCTTACAGTTCACAGAGGTGTTTTAGTCAGTCTAATCCCAGGAAAGAAGATGCAGCAAAGCTAGAATGTGAATATAACTTTAGTGGACCAATAATAAAATGCAAGAAGCCCAATGGTGAGAAAACTGAATTCTCTCAATATTGCTTCCTGTTTTCTTCCTCATATCCCTCCAGGGAAAATTACTATATTGCTTAATTTCTGCCTCTTTCCCCTCACATATGCACTTTTGGGCCTTTTTTTTTTTAATAGCTGGAAAAAAAAATACCACCTCACAGACCTGTATTTAAAAAGAAACAGAAATGACCATGTGAAATTTACCTCTGTCCAAACATTTCATCTGTGTGTGTGTGTGTGTGTGTGTGTGTGTGTGTGTGTGTGTGTAGCCGTCCGTTCATCTTTTTACATGGGGTGGTTGTCTTTCCTTGGTCTGTTTTGGTCCCCTCCCTCGTGGGCTTGTGCTTGGGATCAAATCTTTCTAGACTGTTATGATTTTGAACATTTGACTTGGACCACAAGTAAATTTTTCTCCTGGTGACAAAAAAAAAAAAGTTTTCTTACAAAGATGAGGAGCAAGACAAAGTATTCATTATATCCTAGCTGTGTATTAAAAAGCTGGATTGATTTGATCCCTCTGGCAATTCTTATCATTAATACAGTGAATGATGATGTCTGGGAAAAGTTACCTACAGTCAACCTCTAATGCTTATTTCGTTTCAGAGCCAGTAAACTACATTTTCATGTTTAGCTCAGCTGGACAGTAGGATAAAAATCATAGCTTGTTAATGGTGCTATATCACCCATAAACTAAAATTTAAACAGTTGTTTAAGATGAAATGTGCAGGCCTCCACCCCACCCAATTTGCCTAAGTGTGTGAAAGTGGAGTGAATAATAAGAGAGTAATTGGACATACAACCTGAACAATGCCATTAGGCTTATTGTAGAGTTATTTTACCACGTTCCTCATTTACATAAAAACAGATCTAAAAGCATCATCACCAAATAATATGAGTGATTATATGCAAATTATAGAGTAGGCAATAACTGGGCTTACCTCATACTGGGATAGTACAGAAAGCAAGCAAACTAGACCTGGAGGTGAGAGTTCTCCAAGCAGCTCTCGAGCTTAGCAGAAAGCAAATTAACTCACGCTCTCAAAGTTACAAATACTTAATTCTTTTATGCAGTACATTCTCTGTAAATGCACTTTGCAGAATACCACAGCAGGAAAGTGATTGAGTTTCAGACGTTTTATTCCTTCAGAGATGATATAATTTTTAGGAACATTAAGGTGGTGTAAATAACCTGTCCTTATGTTTATTGATTTATTCCCTTTTAAAACAATTGTTCTGTGCCAGTCATTCTATGTAATTATCACTCAGTCTGTAGTTATGTGTATTTTTCCTCTAAAAAGTGGACATCATCTGAATGAAATAAGTGGCTGAGGCAATATAGAAGAAAGGATATTATTGATAAAGACTTTAAGGTAAACGTATGGGCCACCATGTATTTTTTAATATATACCAGAATTTTTAATAATTACCAGAATAATTTTGGTAATGGAGCCATTAAAAATTATAGATATTTAAACAGTTTTGACCTACAAAAATGACAGTTTCCTATGAGTCAATATAACTCTTATTTGACATGCTCTCTAGTCAACATGAAGGTAACAAAACTTCCCAGGCTTGCTGTTTCTATGTTTCTTAGTTTTCTAAAATGTTTAGAATATAAACTTAATGATAGTAATTACCATTATCGTTATTAATATTAGCAATGGTTTCCAGAGTGCTTTACTATGCTAGACACTGACCAAGAGCTTTAAATGAATTGTCTGATTTTACTCATAAAAAAATCCACATTAAGAGATTAAATATAAATGGGACAGACCATACGATCAGACCATATGTGCACATACTCTGACCCACCAATGCTGCAGCAACCAGCCCAGGAGGCCAAACAACAACTTCTGTAGCAACTGGCTCAGAACCATAAGGACTTGGTCCATAATTGCCAGCTTCCCTATATTTTGCCCTGCTTCCAATTCAGGACCTATCAGAGAAGGTCAAATAATTTCCCCAGACCGATCACATAATATGCCCTGCTGCTAATTAGTCCCCTCCAGGTTCCCCAGGCCAAAGCTTCCCATCAGCATCTCTGAAGCCTTTTTTTTTCACTATAAGGCTTTCCCAGCTGGTCCAGTTGCTCCTATGAAGGACAAATTGAAGAAGGGAGGGACTTCTAGAGCAGGGAGACCCCTTTGGAGGCTATTATAATAATATAGAAGAGAGATGATGAACGCCAAACATAGTAGGGTGATACAGAAGGAAATGACGGTATATAAAGAGAAAGTAAAAGTTGACCCTCAGTTTAGAGCCTAGATAATTTGAAGAATAATGACATTACTTACAGGATTTAGAGAGACATAAAAAGGAGTCACTTTTTCTGGGAAAATAATAACTTTTTAAAAAGCATAGTGACCATTGAAGTTTCAGGAGTGACCCATCTGAGCTGCAGTGTCCTATAGGCAGTAGGGGGCCTGGAGAGAGTGGAAGAGACCAGAGTTGAAGTTAAAAATTATAGTTGATTGTTAAAATTTCTTGATTAGGATGACTGATTTCTGCTGAAGAGTAAAGAGCTGAGGGTAACAGACTAAATCCTTAGTGCTCACACAAATGGGAAGCAACAAAGGAGTCAATTAAGTGACACAGAGATGATGCAGTCAGATGTGTGTGTGTGTGTGTGTGTGTATGGTCTGTGCAGAAATATAGGGCCCCACTTGGCATGGTGTCACCAGCCTAGGGCTGCAAAATTGCTCTTACGATGCCACAGCCCAAGAGAACAATGACAGACACAACACACCCCAGGTGTGTCTGACCTTTGCCCAGGAACCCCAAACATCTCCAGCCACTGACCCTAATAAAGTCATGGGCCCCAGGTTATTTCTCCTTTGCCTACACCCTGCTTTGACCCCTCCGTGTGGCACCTTGAGGCTTGTGGTGTACTTCTCTAGGACCTGTGAGTAATAAACTTTTCGATTTCAATTTCTCTTGTGGTCTGTTGAACCCTGGCTCACCATGGGGCATCCTGTGCTCCACTTAACAAATGTTAATTTAACAAAGTCATAAAACCTGTGTAAAACCAAGATTGGTAAAGCTAACTTTTCTTTTTTGATAGGAAAAATAAAAAACTAACCTGTAGACAAATAGGATTGGAAAATATGACTGTAATTACAGATCTAGGTGCAATTGTGAGGAAAAAGACAAGACAAGGCCAAACAAAACAAAATGGAAACAACACTTTGTCCTCATATTTCTGTACTTACATGGGCCAGAATTCAAATTATGTATCTCTAACCCTCTCCTCCTCCCAAATACCAAAGTTTAATTTAAACTTTTTTTTTTATTTTTTTACTCCCAGGTCTCCTACATAAGCATAGAAATCCTAGGAAAAGGCATTTTGCAGCCAGATGATGAATAGTTTCTACAGATAAAGTTCAAAACAGAAGGGCTCACACTAAAATTGTAAGACACATAAATAAAAAGCTAAAAAAGTAAGAGTCAATAAAAGTAAACTATATAGTGAAGTTTACCAAAACAGTGGAAATGAATGCATTGGAATTATAAGATTTAGACAGAAACATTCTATTGTTAAAATGTTTATATAAATGAAAACAAAAAATTTATGTCCAATAAAAAGACTGACATCGAATTTTCAAAATGTAAAAAAAAAAATTCATTGAGTCCTCAGTGGATAAGGTAGAAAGCACATTAGACGCGGATGAAGAGAAGATTAGTGAATTGGTATATCTGAATAAATTAACCTGAATGCAGCTCAAATAGGGATGACAAATATGCAAAAGAGATTAAAAGAAGGAAAGAGAAGCACTGGCATATGTTTAAATTGAGTTTGACATATATAAATGTTCAGTTAATAGTTGTTGAGTACCTAAATAAAGGAATAGAGAAAATGGGAGAGAAGAAATAGTCAAAATAATAATGACTCAGATTTGTATTAGAATAGAAGACACACATTCTCTGATTCCAGAAACCAGCTTATCCTAAATAGAGGAAGAAAAAAACCAAAACAACAAAATCATCAATGAGAAGTTGTTATGACCTCAGTAGAAATAGATTTCTTAAGTATATTACAAACAACACATTATAGTGACATATTAACAATTTAAACTGTATTAAAAGTAAGTCCACTAAGACTGTGTTCTTCAAAAGATGTCATGCAGATATTGAAAAGACTAATCCCCAAACTGGAAGATATATGCACAAATAAAATTGACCAAGTAATAAGTAAAGAGTACTTATTAATTAATAAGAAAAATATACCTAAGTAGAAAAATGGGCCAAAGAGTGAACAGGATTATCTGAGAAGCAAAAACATAAAAAAGTGATCAACTTAATTGGTATTAAGAGATAAAAAATAAAACTAAATTAAGATACGATTTTACACCCATGAAACTGCTAAAATTAGAAGTTTGGCAATATAAAAGACTACTGAGGATGAAATGGAATGAAAATGATTATACACTGCTGGTGAAAACACAGCCCAAAAACCCTGCTCCTAGGAATATATCCTTAAAAACTCTTGCACGTATGAACCAGCACACATGTAAAAGAATGTCTTCAGCAGTATTTTTTTTTAAATTTTATTTATTTATTTATTTTTGGCTGTGTTGGGTCTTCGTTTCTATGCAAGGGCTTTCTCTAGTTGCGGTGAGCGGGGGTCACTCTTCATCGCGGTGCGCGGGCCTCTCACTGTCGCGGCCTCTCTTGTTGCGGAGCACAAGCTCCAGACGCGCAGGCTCAGTAGTTGTGGCTCACGGGCCCAGTTGCTCCGCGGCATGTGGGATCTTCCCAGACCAGGGCTCGAACCCCTGTCCCCTGCATTGGCAGGCAGATTCTCAACCACTGCACCACCAGGGAAGCCCCAGCAGTATTTTTAATAGTACAAAGATCTGGAAAGTATCCAAACATCTAACAAGTGTAGAATAAATTATTTGTGCTATACCAACTCCCGAGGGACAATTTTTCATAGGTTTTTTATGCTTCTGCAAATCTTATGAGGGAGGCATTTACTACTCTTTGTTCTAGACTATCTTTTCAAGAATGTTTACATAGCCAGAAACCTTGGCATATATAGCATTTCCCTCTGGAACAAAGGGCATGTTTGCTTACAGCCACGAAAGAGAGAGAGAGAGAGTGCTTCCTTCCAGAGCAAAAGGCAGGCCTACTTACTGTCCAGGAAGATATCTCCCTGCACAGCTAAGGGCAAAAACGCTAATCACTCATGATAAAAGATTTGTGTTCATAATCTCAGCACTTCTTTCCTGTAACACAATCCACTGTGCTTGTAGGTGTCACCTGGCCCTCTTCTTGTTGCCCTGTGGAAACTGGAGTTTGGGGTGTTGGGCAAAGATTCTGATGCTTCTATTGCTTGTCATTCATGAGTAATAAATTTCTTTGTCTCTGACCCAAGGAGTTTCATGTCTTCTAGCAACATTCATGAAACTATGACAGGCTAACTGGTTAGCCTACAAGTTGGATAAAATCTTGGGCCTTTCAGAATTCTTGATATTCATATGATGGATTAAGTAGTAGATTTAATCTATCCTATCTTTATATGAATTAACATGGATGAATCATAAAAGCACTTTATTGAGGCAAAAACCATAGATTATCTAAAAGTATGATTCATTTCATAGAAAATGGAATAGGTAATTATTATTCAGTTTTACATACACATGGGGTAAACCTAAACTAAAATCAGAATAGTAGGTTCTTCTATTGGAGGTGTCAGGGAAGGGGATGTGGTATAGAGTAGGTGCAATCTATGAAGGGTACATAGGTGTTTCAAAGGTGTTGGTAAAATTATGTTACTCCTATTGAGTAACAGGTAGACAGGTATTCATTTAATTTGCTTCTTTAAACACTACATATATATTTTTACATTCTTTGATACGTTTGATATCATAGTTCACATTTAAAAATACAGAGAGAAGGGAAAGAAAAGAAATAGGGTAAGGAGGAAGGACCCCCTTCTAAGTGGGTTCGAAGGGGCAGCAAAGTCTTTCCTGATAAGGTAACATTTAAAGACATATGTTAAGAAATTTGGGAGAAAATCCTGTGGCTCTCTTGGAGAAGTTGTATCTTGGCAAAGGAAGAACAGCTGAAACTGTCATACACCAAGTAGGCCGGCATGGTTCGGGTAGGGTGAGCAATTGGGAGAGATGTAGAAAGTGAGTTTGGAGGGGTGCAGATCTCGGAGGGCCTGAGGGGTCATTGAAATCTAGGAGACAGATGTTTGACATGATAACACAATATTTTATTTTATTTATTTTTTAGCTTAAAAATGAACGCAGAGATTTTTATTTTGCATCTTTTTATAGTTTTATATCTGTTTTACTCTGGGTAGATGTGGAATATGGTATTCCTTCTGTAGTTTCTTTGTTTTTTTTCACATTTTTTTTACTGAATAAAAGATTCTTTAAATTCTATAGTGCTTTACAATTTTCAAAAGTTTCACACACGAGTTTATATAATTCCATAATAACCTTTTTCCCCCTACCTTTATGTTGCCCCTCCCCCTCTCTTTCCCCATCGATAACTACTAATTTGTTCTCTATATCTGCTTCTTTTTTTGTGTTATTCACTAGTTTGTTGTATTTTTTAGATTCCACATATAAATGAAATCATACAGTATTTGTCTTTCTCTGTCAGATTTATTTCACTTAGCATGATGACCTACAAGTCCATCCATGTTGCTTCAAATGGCAAAATTTCATTCTTTTTGATGGCTGAGTAGTATCCCATTGTGTATATATGTACCACAGCTTCTTTATCCATTCATCTGTTGATGAACACTTAAGTTGCTTTCATATCTTGGCTACTGTCTGCTATGAACATTGGGGTGCATGTAACTTTTTGAATTAGTGTTTTAGTTTTCTCAGATAAACACCCAGGAGTGGAATTGCTGAATCATATGGTAGTTCTATTTTTAGTTTTTTGAGAAACCTCCGTACTGTTTTCCACAGTGGCTGCACCAAATTTACGTTCTCACCAACAGTGTAGGAGGGTTCCCTTTTTTCCCACATCCTTGCCAACATTTGTTAGTTGTGATCTTTTTGATGATAGCCATTCTGACCAGTGTAAGGTGATATCTCATTGGCATGATAACACTAAAATAATTTCCCTGGCTGTTGTGTGGAGAATAGACTGTTTGGAATCAAGGAGAGAAGGAGACCATTTCTGAGATTATTGCAGTATTTCAGGCAAGAGAAAATGGTAGTTTGGACTAAGGAAATCGAGGAGGAGATGGTGAGAAGGGGTCATAGTCAGGATACATTCTGGAGGTAGAGCTAAGGGGATTTCCTGATTATTTTGATATGGGAAGTTAATGAAAGAGTAGAATCAAAGATGCAAATTCAAAGGAAATACACAGCCCAAGCAGTTTGAAGGTTAGCATATTAGAAAAGGTTTTCTGGCCTCTTCATGACAACCACATCAGTGAATTTGTTTTATCATTAAAATTATCTGAAATTATTAGATATTTTTAATGTCTCCTCCTCAGTACAGTTTTTGTTGGGGTGGTATGGTCTGTTCATTTTGTTTTGGTTTTATCCTTTTCTTTAAAGCAAATTCTTACAGATAGTATTCGATTATCATTATACGTGATTACATAGCTGGAACAACTTACAGAATTTAACCAAATTTTATTAAGAAATAAAAGAAGACAAATTGCCACTGGGAAGTGTATGAGTTTAATGCAAAATTACATGCCCTTCTGATCAATTTTTAAAATATGAATAGGGTTACTTCAGCTCCCAAGGAAACTGATATGAACTCAGCATGACAATCTAACCTCCTTTCTTTAGTCCCCCAGGTTAGCTAGTGTTGAGTGAACAGTTGGATGACAGTGGGGTCTTTTGCTTCCCTCCTGTACCCACTTCACCTTGGACTTTTCTTGGTGTCCTTTTTCTCTTCCTTTTTTCCTTTATTTCTGCCTCCATACTTTAGCAATCATCAAATGTCAAAGAAGTTAAGAAGTACCAGGATTTTGCACAAATGAAATAAAGGCAGACACAAACTATGACTCTGGGGCCAAAGTGATCAGAAATATATAAAAGATAGGGACCTAAACTATAAATGTGGATCAACAGCTACTCAAATGATGGTAGGTCAGATAACATAGGTCAGGAAAGGTAAGTGAGACAGAAAACAGAGAAACAAAAGTAGAGCCCAAGCAGAGGTCATGTCTCAATTGCCTTACCTTATATTCATCACCCAGCACAAGGTCAGCACTGAAACAAAAGTCCTTAGAATTCTTTTTCGTTTCCAACAATATTATAAATTTCTGTAACAGTATGAAGAAGTAATGATGATCACATTGTTAAAACTCCTGCAGTTGGCTTAGGGCTATTAGAGACACAAACATTTAAAAATCCATTGCAGAAATAATACACAAAGATTCCCTGCATCTGTTTACTGAAGTGTACCTTGAACTTTGATAATGTGTCTGTCTTGAGGATATTATTCACGATGTCATAGATGTCCTCAAAATGCTTTCACTCCAAGGGAGAAATTGTGCTCATATCTTATCAGCAAAAAAAAAAAAAACAACAGGTATTTATCTAAAAAACTAAGAATGTTACATTGACTATGTTTCTTGCTGTCCTTTGACATTTTGGAAATTTAAAGCCAAATTGTTTTGTCATTTGATAGCACATGAGATATCTTAATGGTATTAATTTCAGTGTGTTTATCTTTCCTTTATTATTATAATACATTATTCTTTGATTATTTATTTTTAGCCTTCCAATTATATATATTTTTGAGCTTCAATTTCTTCATATTCTTTCCAGAATAAGCTGAAAATAAATTAGCAAATCACAGAGTTTTACCAATAAGATATAATCACCTATTCCTTTCATCCTTTTAGCTCATAAACAATGAGTGATTTTTCCTTCAAAGACATAGAATATTTATTGGTATAAATAATTGAGGATAATATGTAATTCTGAACTGTGAGTCTAATTTATAAATTTTCCCATCTTAAATTACCAAGTACAGTGAAAACTCCAACTCCAGTGCTCACTGTTCTATCTAAATGCTTCTCTTTCTGCCCCATTCCAACTCCACTCTCACCATAAATCTCATTCTCTAAGTGCATTTCCAGATTGAGTGTTCTCATGTCCAAGCCTTAGATGACCTTATTTATCATAATCTCATCCCACAGCATCTCTGCTAACAAATATAGGTCTGTCCAGTTGTCAATGATGTAGAGTCATTATCTTCCTGAAGCATCTATCAAGTGCCATATCTGTTTTAGCGCAAACTGCTTTAAAATAACGGCGTCAAAAGGGACTCACGGAAAGTTAAGAAGAAAATAAAGATCTTTAAGTTTATTACAATTGGTTGAAGTTTGTGCAGGTGATATTCCAAGAACAGTCACCAGGATCTGGAAGAGTTGTAGGGAGTTCAAGTTAACTAATTTTATGCCTCAGAGCACTCTTGGTAAAAAAGAAAAGGAAAAGAAGGAGTCAGAGGGGGAACCATCTACTTAACCAAGCTTGTATCAAATGCTACCCTGCTGGCCAGGCTGGCCATTTCTGGAGGTTTGATGTGGTTAATAAATTCACAAGTCACTTCTGACTTCTGGAAACCAAAGCATTCCTCAAATGATCTAATCAAGTCTTACTGATTTTTCTTTCCTTCAAAGAGAGGTTTACAGTAAATTAGGGGTTGGTGGTATGGGAGGAGGATAGAATAAACTGAAGAATTGGGGGAGGGCTGAGAGATGTAGAGAGAGAAATCTGTAATCATCAAATAAATTTTTTAAAATATTCAATCAGAATTATGATGTTAATAATGATATTCATACCTTGGCCTCACATAATTAGCTTTAAAGGTAGAGCTCTGATTTAATAGCATTAGTCATTTCCTTTCTTCTGAAGTTGCGGGAATCAGCTACAAATTAAATTTTTTTTTATAAAAGTGAATAGTAAAAGTGGTTGTTTTTCTGAATATAGCATTTTATACTGTCCATTAAAGGTATAAGATTAACTATAAAGAAATGCCGTTGGCACAGGCAATGAAAAGATAAAGAGGAGTCCTATTAACGGATTGCAATTATTTTAAACCTTTTCATGAAGATTTCACATGTTGACAAAG
This sequence comes from Eschrichtius robustus, assembly GCF_028021215.1. Lineage (NCBI taxonomy): Eukaryota > Metazoa > Chordata > Mammalia > Artiodactyla > Eschrichtiidae > Eschrichtius > Eschrichtius robustus. The sequence goes on along the minus strand of NC_090827.1, from coordinate 16,846,048 downwards.
CAGTAATTATTGAAGCTGTGTGTACAAGGTGAAGTGCATATGGAGTGGACCAGTTAGAAAGAAGTTACAGGTGTGCACGTTATCAGGCCTTGAATTGTTGTGTATCAGGCAGGTCATGGTGCTACATGCATATGTTTCCAAAGCACAGCTGCCTCTCATTTGGATGCTGAACTGGATGCCTTCTGTCTCCTGGTTTGCTTTGTCCCTTGCAATGTAACATTAATTCTATTCTTCACTATATTAAGTAGGATTTGTATCTAGTCATAAAAACAAAATGGAATTTCAGTTTTCTTTTATATAAACAAGATGCCCACTGGCTTCAATTTCTTTTTACCTTAAATCAGTTCAGTTGTTGAATTTTTAAGGTATAGCATAACATCAAAGCTAAAATGATTGCAAGAGAATCTATAAACATTCTAACTGCATTTTAACTGAGGTGTCCATTAAATTCTAACCAACTCATTTCTTACTTTACTTTTCTACCTCTACAGAGTCAATAGAGTGTAGAGCTTAAGAGCTCAGTCTCTGGAGCCAGATGGTTTGGATTTAAATCCCAGCTCCAACACTTACTAGTTGAGTGAGCTGAGGTAAACTATACACTTCACTTTCCTCCTCTGTAAAAAATAAGGATAAAAAGAGTAGCATATTATGGTATCCCTATTATTATAGGGATCTTGTAAAGATGTCTAAACACTTGGAAAGATGCCTAGCTAATAAGCTACACTATTTAAATATTTACTGTTGTTATTGCTTTCTGCCAAGATTCATATGTATTTTGAATAAAAATAGTTATGTGATCAGACTTCTCACAATCAATCTATAGCATCATATTTAAGAATAAAAATTACTCTGGACCTCTCTGAATTAAAGGAAACACAACTAAAATATAGTAGGGAGAGAAGCTTTAATTTCTTGAGAAAACCTCGATAGTGCATTAAGTATACCAATCTTTATATAACTAAGTAAATAAACTAGATAACATAGAAAATCAAAAGAAAGCAGGCTTTAATAAATATAAAGCTGTTATTTTTATTATAATATGCTACTCATTATTTTAATTAGCTATGAGGGTTTACGATTTTAAATGACTTGAGTTCAGATTATATATTTAGTATTATTTTTCATAAAAAGCCATGTCATATGTCCTGGGAATTCATTTATCTAATTATGATTTATTTTGTTTAATATGGTCATAATGAGATGGCACTGTATTTCCCATTTTATTTTTTACATATGATCTACAATAGTATGTAGCCAACATTTTGTTTTTAATATATTGAGAAATTTCACACATGACTGTAAAAATAGTCCATTAAATTATATTTAATATTTTACAGAAGTAGGTATTTGAGAATATCAATTATGTCTCTAGAGAGTATTCCAATTCTCAAATAATGTGTAATAAATCACCCAAATATAGCAGTATCACCCAAAAATACATTCTGTGAGTCAGGAGTTCAGGAAAGACTCAGTGGGTTGGCTTATCTCTGCTCCACAATGTTTGGGACCTTAGCTGCAAACTGAAACATCTGGGGATGTCTGATGTCTCAGATAACTGGAGACCAGTGTCATCTGGAGGCTTTTTCACTAACATGTCTGATGCCTGTGCTACCATAACATGGAGGTGGGCTCAGCTGAGACTGTTGACTGTAATACCTCCCCCTCCCTCCATGTGACTGAGGTTTCTCAAAGCAGCTGGGGGAATTCTGAGAGGAAGCATCCCCAAAGGGAAAAATGAGGATTCCAAAAGACTGAAGCAGGACTGCAAGACTTCCTCTTACCTAGCCTTGGAAAGCATGCTGCGTCACTTTTTTCACCACTTTCTACTGCTATAACTGAGTTAGAAAAGCCATACCAGATGCAAGGGGAAGGTGATTTGAGTTTACCACTTGATGGGGGAGTGGCAGAGTCACATGGCAAAAGAACCTGTGTGATTGTTGATATTGGTGCAGCCATTTTTGGACAAACCGATCCTGCTACAGGGATCATGTGACTTATAGGATTATTAGGTCAGTTTTAGGTTACGCAATGTATACAGAAATTTAAAGTGCATACACAAAAATAACAAGCTTAATAAATAAATAAATAAAACAATTTACTCCTTATGTACAAGTAGAAAACATTTTCAGAAGGCTTCTCTTTTTTAAAAAAATATTTATTAATTTATTTTTGGCTGCGTTGGGTCTTAGTTGCCACACGCCGGATATTTCATTGCGGCACGTGGGCTCTTCATTGCAGCATGTGGGTTTCTCTCTAGTTGTGGCACATGGGCTTAGTTGCCCTGCGGCTTGTGGGATCTTAGTTACCCAACCAGGGATAGAAGCCATGTCCCCTGCATTAGAAGATGGATTCTTAACCATTGGACCACCAGGGAAGTCCCCAGAAGGCTTCTCTTAAGAACTCCTCAAAGTTATGAAACTTAAGATTCATTCATGACTTATTAATTATAAGTAAATGATATCTCTAAAACAGAAGCCTCTGTAAAAATATTTTAAGTGCAGTAAAAGTTGCTAAAACTATGAATTAAGCTATCTTTTATAAACCATTTTGATGTGCAAAAAATGTTATCATATATGAATTATGATTATTTCCAAATCACTTCTATTTAAATGAACATGATAGCATCAGTGATCTCTGGAAACAAATTATGTTGGAGGGGTAGATTTATAAACAGATAAGTATAATATAGAACCAGGCATTTTAAAATATGTTATCTGAGTACTTTGAAAAGAAGGAAAAAATGAAAATTATCAGAAAACTATGACAAAAACACATATATTAATAGCTATGAAGGTCTTCAGTATTTTTTATTAGCCTGTCAGTTATATATAAATGTACATTTATATAGGATGTGTACTTATACTTCATTATCACAGAAAAAATGGATGATATTGGGTAAAAATTAAAGATTTTTTCTTCTTTAGAAAGACCAATACTGAATATCAAGTTTGTATGAGATTTGAATCATTTTAAATAGTAATAAAGAAAACAATGAAAAAACTGTTCAGAAACAGTTTTTGAGCATCTACTTACTAGTTGCTGAGGATATAAAGATGAATGATGTCTCCTATTTATATGACAGAAATGATTTGCTTCGTTTATCAGAGATTAAAAACAAAATCTAAATGAGCATTGGGCCCAACTCCTTCACCACTTTTGTTTTCTCAGAAGAAAAATGAAAGGTATACATTTTAATTCATAACTGCAGCTAATAGCCAAAGGTTCCTGAAAGAAGGAAAAGAACTGTGCAAGAGAAATATTTTCTTTTTTCTTTTTTGAAGTTCATTTTTCCATGTTTCTGAAGTACACATATTCCTGAGATAATTTCCAAACAGCCATGTTCTGGATATCAACATTTGAGCAACAATGTCTACGATCTCAATCAAATGTTGATATCTCCACTACTGATCCATTTTTAAAAATAATATAATCTCTCAATTGTTATTTTCCTATCCTATGGCACAATAAAATCGTGTATTCAAGAGAGATTCTGGGGGGAAAAACAAATAAAACCTCAAACCAACTTTGTTATAATCCTTCCCAATGAAGGCACTCTAAGAGCAATGGCATATTTTTCTTAATTGTTTTTTATGTAATCCATTTATAATCATTCATCTGCTCTGGGTATATTTCACAGGATTTTCTCTTAAAAGTAGCAAATGGATCTTGGTGTCCAGAATGGGTGTTAATGACTGACTGATACAATGGAATCCTGGAAAGAACTCTCCCAGTGCTGTCTCATTAACCAGATGACCTCCAGACATTGTCAGTGCAACCCGGCTGAGGTGATTGATCACCAGAGAACAGAGGTTAGTAACTCTCCCCCAGGTATTAATGTATAGCATCTTCACTTACCCTCCTCTCAGGCTTTTCCAGTAAAAGATTGATTTATTATGCAGCTTCAATGGGGATTTGTCAAACTCTTAATCAAGGAATCCTATATTGCCACAAGTAAATCAATGACACTTTCTGGTACCTGAAAACATTACTCTGTGTGCAGATACTGTTCGGTAACAGCAAAATATGTTCAGATATCAGTGAAGCAGAGATGGCCCAATGGAAGGCAAAAACAACACATCGATTCTTTGACAGATGCTATTGTAAAGTAAAATGCTTTTTGTTGTGTGCTGGAAAAATCAACACAGTTCAAAACTCTGGGACTTGGTAAAAGGAAGCACAGAAGGCAGAGGTGAAATGAGTAAGGAAGAAACATACTTTAAAGACTGAATGTTTGAGATATATATAAAGAAAATGATAGGGAAAGAAATCTTAAAGCCTGACTGTTTTGACTACCTGTCCTATTTAAATGTCCCCAGGGATCTAGCCAGTAGCAGGTGCTTTGTTGATTTCATGACATATATTATGATGGGAATTCAATAATCAATGGTATGTCTTATGATAATGACTAGAATTGTTATTATTTGCCAAACCATATACCAAATAATGTAGACTTAAATGAATGTAAATAGTACAAACTAAAGACACTAAAGTCTCCTAACCAAACAAAACATATAAACAAACAAACCAAAATTTCTTCTTTCTGCTCTTTATGTCTAGGAGTACATTCCTCACCTCTGAAAATAATTTTTTTAAATAAGCAAACTATATTCTCTGGTATGTGTTGAATTGTACTCTTCTTCAAAAGAAGATATGTTGAAGTCCTAACCCGCAATAACTCAAAATGTGTCCTTATCTGGAAATACAGTCTTCTCAGATTTAATCAAGCTAAGATAAGACAATTAAGGTGGATCCTAATCCAGTATGACTCATGTCCTTATAAAAAAGGGAAATTTAAACAGACCCACACAGAGAGAAGATGGTGTAAAGATGGCCGTGTGATAGCAGAAGCAGAGACTGGACGGATATAACTACAAGCCCAGGAATGCCAAGGACTGTCAGCCAGTATCAGAGGTTAGGAAGTAAGGAAAGATTCTATCCTGAGTCTCAGAGGGAGCTAGGCTCTGCTGGCACCTTGATTTCAGACTTCCAGCCTCCAGCACAGTGAGACACTAAACCTTTTGTTGTTTTAAGCCATCCAGTTTGTGGTACATACAGTTTGTTATGACAGCCCAAGCGACTAATACCCTCTCCGTGCTCTGTGCACAGACCAGTCATTGCCCCAGTTAGGGAGACAGTTGCCACCTGGACTGACTAGACCCATGCAAGAATCAGCTCGCAAGGATGGAGAAATGGGAGACTCAGTGCACGCAGCTTAGAAGTTTCACGCCCTGGGCAGGGCTATCAGTGTGTGGGAAACAAATGGATGAAACAAAGACCATAACTTCCCTTATCAGAAGAGAACAGTCCCACCTCAGTGATGATGGGCATCTCTGAGGAGTGATAGAGATGACTTCCTCTTTAGATGTGATAGTTTTAAATATAGCATTAAAATCTAGTAATTATTGGAATTGTTTGTTATCTTTAGAAAACAAAACCAAATTTGATGTGATTGCTACAAGTGTTTCTGATACCCAACCCCATGGGCAATGAGGATGGCTTCTTCACAAAGCCAGCAGTCAAATTATTCAAAATCCTATGAGCTTTGTAAGTCGCTAGGGACCACATCAGTTGACATGTGTTTAATACAATGTGTTTACCAATAATTCATTTGTTTGAAGAAATCAAATATGACAACAAAGCAGGGGAAAGCTCAGTTACACTGTAAACTGGTATCCTCACTGCCGAGCTTGTCCTTATTTTATAACTAAGACCTATGCTTTAAGGGCAAAACACTACATCCTAAGCAGAAAGTACTACTTTCATTGCGAGGAACATTTCATTGTAATGTTCCTTTAAAGAAGTCTACTATCTCAGAAGAATAATTTGTCTTTGAAGAACTGCAAGGACGTTTGGGAATTACTTAAAGGTTTTCTTTCCTTAAATGTCTTATAAATATACGTGATGACCATATGATAAGATATGTTAATCAAAATCTCCAACATATGAATATAGGCTATATATAGAGAGTGATCAGTGTTAGCATTTAATAGCTCCTAATGAGTCTCTCACAATTGCTAAACTTTGTATTATCAAAATCACTTCATATCTACATAACCTTTTACTTAAAATTTACAAGTCTTTTTGCATCCAAATAGTCTGAGCCACTGATTTGTATACAACGATGTGAATATTTAAAGATCCATCAGAACCAGAAATCCATCATAAGAGATTTTTGTCATGATGAAAATTGAAAATATCATATTAATATGAGATGTATTTCTTGGGAAACTATAGCCTACTATGGGGGAAAACAAATCTGTATTTTATAATGCCTTACTCGAAACTTATTGAAAATAAGTTATTTATCACAACATAAACATTTTGGAGATCAATCATTTTAAAGAAATTCTTCCTTAAAGTGGATTTCAGTGGTTCTCATTTAAAGTGAGCCACACGGTGTACTTAAATTAACCACCTAAATTATAGTTACACAAAGCAAGAAAGGAATAATACGGACTTAGACTTTTCACAAAAAAAGTGAAGAGCTTTTGGATGCATGAGAGAATATACTAGAAGAAACTCCCTCTCAAAGTTAGAGCCCCTAAAATGACCTTATTGATTTGCCTTGGGACAATCTCCTTCCAACGCAAGGTTTCATTTCATTGAGTGAATGTTCTTTGAAGTCAGTTAAACTTGGGCATGGCACTCCCAAGACTGCAGCACTTTTATAGCTGAAGGCAACAACTATTTGACAGGGTGACACGGAAATCAGACTCCTGATGCGAAGCACTATTTTCAACCTTCAAGCGTGTGGGAAATATAAAGTAAGGGTATTTATTTGATATTTAAAATTGAGCTGTTTCAGGGCTTTGGAGAATAAATATACAAACTCAACTGAGCTTTTCTTAACTTTTACTCAGTTCAGACCTAAAGAGCTTCCATCTGTTTCCAGCTGCCAGCCCTCTCATGAATGCTTGGCCATGTCCACAAGAGTGAATATGTGAGAGATTTGAGAACAAATGAAAGAAATTTCAACAATCACAGATACTGGAAATGCCTAAATGTGGGTCATTGGGGTCCAGTTATCAAGGTGAGAAACTTCTGTTTGGTTCATTTATTGAAGAAAATCTTTGAGTGGTACCCGATTATTCCCACTTGGCAATTTTGTAAATCAGGAGATGAGATTAAACTACTAATTCAGAATAGCCTTTGCCATGGCATGGTTGTTATTTTATTAACGTATCATTGTTAATATATAATCAAATTTATTCTAGGAAAGAGAAAATGTTTTTAAACATTCATCCAGATTCACTATATGTAATTCACAATCAAATAAGCAATTAAAGATTAAAAAGAGTTAACTTAGTTTATATGTATTGACTTAGTGTAAATTAGTTGAATAAAATATAAAGGACCGAAGGCATTCTTTTAATGTCTATTGCTCTAAATTTCAAAGGAAATAGAAAAATACTTCTGTTTCCATTTATTTATGAAAAATAGTAGTTAGCTATTTCCTGTGGATACTACCTTCCCATTTACCTCATGAAATGAAAAATATAGATAACAAAGTTTATATTCACTTTGGCAAATGGTGTAACTTTGCTCATACTCTGTTGCTCTTCCTGTAGGTAATGCTACCTGACATCCTATACTAAAATTAGGTTTAAAAGCAAATTTAAAAAATAATTACCTGGGAATGAGAAATCTTAAAACTCTATTAGAGAATAACCCATTAACACATTTACATATATTGTTATGGGAATAGTTAATTTTTCTTCCTGTTCATATCAAATACTAAAATACAGTAAAATCCTTAGGAACCTTCAAATGCATAAAAATAAAAGATTTCATTTTTTGTTAACAACTTTATTGGAGTATAATTGCTTTACAATGGTGTATTAGTTTCTGCTGTATAACAAAGTGAATCAGCTACACATATACATACATCCCCATATCTCCTCCCTCTTGTGTCTCCCTTCCACCCTCCCTATCCCACCCCTCTAGGTGGTCACAAAGCACGGAGCTGATCTCCCTGTGCTATGCGGCTGCTTCCCACTAGCTATCTATTTTACATTTGGTAGTGTATATATGTCCATGCCACTCTCTCACTTCATCCCAGCTTACCCTTCCCCCTCCCCGTGTCCTCAAGTCCATTCTGTACGTCTGCGTCTTTATTCCTGTCCTGCCCCGAGGTTCTTCAGAACCATTTTTTTTTTTTTTTTTTAGATTCCATATATATGTGTTAGCATACGGTATTTGTTTTTCTCTTTCTGACTTACTTCACTCTGTATGACAGACTCTAGGTCCATCCACCTCACTACAAATAACTCAATTTCATTTCTTTTTATGGCTGAGTAATATTAGGAAATAGCTCAGGGACTCAAAGATTTCTGCTAATTTGTGATCCCGTGTTTATTGTTATTACCCCTATTTTTTTTTCACCATTGAAAAATGTGAACTATTCATCTAACCAAAGTCATTTTAGCAGATTTCCTATACAAGTGCATTTATTTCCACATCCCAGTTGGAAAAAGTAATTAGAATATTGGTAACTCAAGGTAAATACTTGAGAACATTCCCAAGTGATGTCAGAAAAACCTTTATTTAAAGAAATGAGAATTTCATTTACACTAAAGCTCTTCTCCCGTTGAGCACCATTTTCCCATGTCCTCCTGATGCTGCAAATGATGTTGCCAATTGTTGCTTTGATTGGCTCATCCTACTTCTGATGTTCCCATAGCTGTTCTCAACAGTTTATCAAGCAGTTCCAAAGTGCTCACCCACTGTTCACGTGGGATCTTCGTTGCCACATGTGGGATCTTTAGTTGTGGCTTGTGAACTCTTAGTTGTGGCATGTGGGATCTAGTTCCCCAACCAGGGATGGAACCCAGGCCCGCTGCATTGGGAGCACAGAGTCTCAGCCACTGGATCACCAGGGGAGTCCCCCAGCGTCATTCTTGATTTCTTCCTTTTCTACACTTAAAACATTCAGGTCATCAGCAAGTCCTTTGACAAACATTTTGAATCTCCTGATATCTTTTTCTCCACTTTATAGCTCTAATTCAAGACACCATCACCTTGTTTTAAGACTATTTTCACAACTTCCTAGTTGGACTCCCTGCTTCTGCACTTTCACCCTAAAACCTAGTCTTCGTACAATGACCATTATAAAACATATCTTAGCTCATGCTATTTCCCTGCGTGAAAGAGTCCAATGGTTTGCCAAACTCATTACCAGCAGTCATGATATAATCTTATATGTTTCTTGGACTACTGCTGCCATGCTCGCTATACTGCAGAAACATATGCTTCCTTTCTCTTCATTCAGTTACCAAGCTCTCTTCTGCCTCATGGTCTTAGCATTCTCAGTTTTTTCCCTGACTCTCTGTGTGGCTGGTTCCTGTCACCATTAAGTTCTCAATCCTGATGCCACTTCCTTAGCTTCCCTTGCTGTTCAAGTACTTTATTTACCCAATCTGCTCTTTTCATATAACTTCTTTATTCCAGAAATTTTTGCTCTCTGAAATTAACTTGTTATTTGATACACAAAACAAGAGAAGTGACCTTTTCTATCTTGTTCAACTTTTCCCCCATATCTTAGAAAAGCATATAAAAATATTAAATGTTCAATATGTGTTTGATGTATGAATGAAAAGACAGACAGACTGATACCTGTTCATATAGAGCTTAGAACCAAAGAACAGGTCCAGATAAAGTGCTGAGTAAGTCCAGGAAAAGAGGTAATTACATCCAGGGAAGACTATATGAATATAGAAGCACTGCTTCTAAAAATGTAGTCCTCAGATCTTGCACTATTTATGTTAATAAGGATCAAGAGTGGAAACGGGACAATGAGGTACAATGGAAAGAACCTGAAGAGAAGTCTGAGAAATTGGAGTTTTTCCTGTTTAACTACTTTCTAATTGTGGCAACTTGGGTGAGTCTTTTTGCTTATTAGACCTCTGTATTTGTTGCTATAAATTGGGAGAATAATCCTTGCTTAACCAACTAGGGTTTTGATGAAGGATAACTTGAGGTAATGTATGTATGTGTATGGATAGAAGGTGGAGGGGTTCCAGAGGAAAAGGCTGGGATTTGCACATCCCTTGGCGGAATGTCGATACTTTTTGTATTTAATTCATTCATTTTTAAATTTATATTTTTAAATTCACTTCTGATTATAAAAATAATATGTCTTTCTTATTAAGAGGGGAGGAAAAGGTAAGTATAGAAAAGTATACAAAAATAAAATCTGTCATCCATAATTCTACTATTCAAACAAATTACACAATTTGGCTATTTTCTTGTCTTTTTCTGTGTGTTTGTATTGCAGTTGAGATCATACAGTATAAGCAGTTTTGTATCATTTTTCTTTACTTAACATATATTCATGCAGAAATTTCAATAGCTTCTTTTTGGCAATAATGTTAATAGTCAGAATCATCAGCTTGTTGGTCTTTATATAGTTATGCAATAGCTATATCACTAGCTAAATTATAAAGACACATTAAATCCATGTTCATAGATGAAGAAATAATCAATTTCCCAAATAAGAGTAACATATCATATCATCAACTCATCAACATTTGAGGACAGAAGTACCTTTCTCCGAACTGCACAGACACCAGATATATGATGATGTGATCTGAGTCTGAAAGCATTCAATGAGCCCTTTATAATGTGGCTTCAACGCCCCAGGGCCTAAAAGCAACCACCTCAAGATTTTAACAAATTATTTTAAATGTTACCTATTCAAGTAGTTTGGTCTGCTGTCAGCCTTGAATGAACTATGTCATCTTGGGGTTGTTTTGAGGGCTGGGGAAAAAAAAAAAAAACTAGCAAAAAGTTCTGCTACCCAAATAGTATTTAATTTTTAGCAAATCTAAAAACATGAAAAACATCTAGGTGAAATTGACTTTTTTTTCTTGAATGCTTTGATAGTATTTAAGCCGACAAAAGATCTTTAGCAAGCTCTCTGAAAAGGCACTGTGAAATAATGGATCTGTTATATGAGAGATAGCTGTTCCTAGGAAAGAGAGGCAGATATTTTCAAAATCATCCAGAGGGTAGATCCAACATTTATTCCTAAAATACAGTGAATATTTCACAATTACTCTGTACCATCACTTCTTTCCTGCTGCCTTTTCTTATTTTTTTCTTTTTCTACTGTCAAAAAACCCAATAGTGTCAATATACATTAAATTCTGTGTTATTTTATTATAAATGTGTACTACTGGTTCTTTAGAATTAAAACATTAATATATATATAAATTTTATATAGAATTTTAATAAAATATATAAAATAATTATAAACAATATAATATATAAAAGATAAAATAATATGAATACACTTATTAAATGTATTATTAAATTTAAATTTAACTTATTAAACTTAAAAAGCAGGGCATTTATCTTTTTTTTTTTTTAAACATCTTTATTGAAGTATAATTGCTTTACAATGGTGTGTTAGTTTCTGCTTTATAACAAAGTGAATCAGTTATACATATACATAGGTTCCCATATCTCTTCCCTCTTGCATCTCCCTCCCTCCCACCCTCCCCATCCCACATCTCTAGGTGGTCACAAAGCACCGAGCTGATCTCCCTGTGCTATGCGGCTGCTTCCCACTAGCTATCTATTTTATATTTGGTAGTGTATATATGTCCATGCCACTCTCTCACCCTGTCACATCTCACCCCTCCCCCTTGCGATATCCCCAAGTCCATTCTCTAGTAGGTCTGTGTCTTTATTCCCATCTTGCCACTAGGTTCTTCATGACCTTTTTTTTTTTTTTCTTAGATTCCATATATATGTGTTAGCATACTGTATTTGTTTTTCTTTCTGACTTACTTCACTCTGTATGAGAGACTCTAACTCCATCCACCTCATTACAAATACCTCCATTTCATTTCTTTTTATGGCTGAGTAATATTCCATTGTATATATGTGCCACATCTTCTTTATCCATTCATCTGTCGATGGACATTTAGGTTGCTTCCATGTCCTGGCTATTGTAAATAGAGCTGCAATGAACATTTTGGTACATGACTCTTTTTGAACTAAGGTTTTCTCAGGGTATATGCCCAGTATTGGGATTGCTGGGTCGTATGGTAGTTCTATTTGTAGTTTTTTAAGGAACCTCCATACTGTTCTCCATAGTGGCTGTATCAATTTACATTCCCACCAACAGTGCAAGAGTGTTCCCTTTCCTCCACACCCTCTCCAGCATTTATTGTTTCTAGATTTTTTGATGGTGGCCATTCTGACCGGTGTGAGATGATATCTCATTGTAGTTTTGATTTGCATTTCTCTAATGATTAATGATGTTGAGCATTCTTTCATGTGTCTGTTGGCAATCTGTATATCTTCTTTGAAGAAATGTCTATTTAGGTCTTCTGCCCATTTTTGGATTGGGTTGTTGGTTTTTTTGTTATTGAGCTGCATGAGCTGCTTGTAAATCTTGGAGATTAATCCTTTGTCAGTTGCTTCATTTGCAAATATTTTCTCGCATTCTGAGGGTTGTCTTTTGGTCTTGTTTATGGTTTCCTTTGCTGTGCAAAAGCTTTTAAGATTAATTAGGTCCCATTTGTTTATTTGTGTTCTTATTTGCATTTCTCTGGGAGCTGGGTCAAAAAGAATCTTGCTGTGATGTATGTCCTAGAGTGTTCTGCCTATGTTTTCCTCTAAGAGTTTGATAGTGTCTGCCCTTACACTTAGGTCTTTAATCCATTTTGAGTTTATTTTTGTGCATGGTGTCAGGGAGTGTTCTAATTTCATACTTTTACATGTACTTGTCCAATTTTCCCAGCACCACTTTTGAAGAGGCTGTCTTTTCTCCACTGTATATGCTTGCCTCCTTTATCAAAGATAAGGTGACCATATGTGCGTGGGTTTATCTCTGCGCTTTCTATCCTGTTCCATTGATCTCTATTTCTGTTTTAGTGCCAGTACCAAACTGTCTTGATTACTGTAGCTTTGTAATATAGTCTGAAGTCAGGGAGCCTGATTCCCCCAGCTCCATTTTTCGTTCTCAAGATTGCTTTGGCTATTCGGGGTCTTTTGTATTTCCATACAAATTGTGAAATTTTTTGTTCTAGTTCTGTGAAAAATGCCAGTGGTAGTTTGATAGGGATTGCATTGAATCTGTAGATTGCTTTGGGTAGTAGAGTCATTTTCACAATGTTGATTCTTCCAATCCAAGAACATGGTATATCTCTCCATCTATTTGTATCATCTTTAATTTCTTTCATCAGTGTCTTATAATTTTCTGCATACAGGTCTTTTGTCTCCTTAGATAGGTTTATGCCTAGATATTTTATTCTTTTTGTTGCAATGGTAAACGGGAGTGTTTTCTTAATTTCACTTTCAGATTTTTCGTTATTAGTGTATAGAAATGCAAGAGATTTCTGTGCATTAATTTTGTATCCTGCTACTTTACTAAATTCATTGATTAGCTCTAGGAGTTCTCTGGTAGCATCTTTAGGATTCTATATGTATAGTATCATGTCATGTGCAAACAGTGACAGCTTTACTTCTTCTTTCCAATTTGGATTCCTTTTATTTCTTTTTCTTCTCTGATTGCTGTGGCTAACACTTCCAAAACTATGTTGAATAATAGTGGTGAGAGTGGGCAACCTTGTCTTGTTCCTGATCTTAGTGGAAATGGTTTCAGTTTTTCACCATTAAGGACAATGTTGGCTGTGGGTTTGTCATATATGGCCTTTATTATGTTGAGGAAAGTTCCCTCTATGCCTACTTTCTGCAGGGCTTTTATCATAAATGGGTGTTGAATTTTGTCGAAAGTTTTCTCTGCATCTATTGAGATGATCATATGGTTTTTCTCCTTCAATTTGTTAATATGATGTATCACGTTGATTGATTTGCGTATATTGAAGAATCCTTGCATTCCTGGGATAAACCCCACTTGATCATGGTGTATGATCCTTTTAATGTGCTGTTGGATTCTGTTTGCTAGTATTTTGTTGAGGATTTTTGCATCTATGTTCATCAGTGATATTGGCCTGTAGTTTTCTTTCTTTGTGACATCTTTGTCTGGTTTTGGTATCAGGGTGATGGTGGCCTCGTAGAATGAGTTTGGGAGTGGTCCTCCCTCTGCAATATTTTGGAAGAGTTTGAGAAGGATAGGTGTTAGCTCTTCTCTAAATGTTTGATAGAATTCACCTGTGAAGCCATCTGGTCCTGGGCTTTTGTTTGTTGGAAGGTTTTTAATCACAGTTTCAATTTCAGTGCTTGTGATTGGTCTGTTGATATTTTCTATTTCTTCCTGGTTCAGTCTCGGCAGGTTGTGCATTTCTAAGAATCTGTCCATTTCTTCCAGGTTGTCCATTTTATTGGCATAGAGTTGCTTGTAGTAATCTCTAATGATCTTTTGTATTTCTGCAGTGCCAGTGGTTACTTCTCCTTTTTCATTTCTAATTCTATTGATCTCAGTCTTCTCCCTTTTTCTCTTGATGAGTCTGGCTAATGGTTTATCAATTTTGTTTATCTCCTCAAAGAACCAGCTTTTAGTTTCATTGATTTTTGCTATTGTTTCCTTCATTTCTTTTTCATTTATTTCTGATCTGATCTTTATGATTTCTTTCCTTCTGCTAGCTTTGGGGTTTTTTTGTTCTTCTTTCTCTAATTGCTTCAGGTGAAAGGTTAGGTTGTTTATTCGAGATGTTTCCTGTTTCTTGATGTAGGCTTGTATTGCTATAAACGTCCCTCTTAGCACTGCTTTTGCTGCGTCCCATAGGTTTTGGGTCGTCGTGTCTCCATTGTCATTTGTTTCTAGGTATTTTTTGATTTCCCCTTTGATTTCTTCAGTGATCACTTCGTTATTAAGTAGTGTATTGTGTAGCCTCCATGTGTTTGTATTTTTTACAGATCCTTTCCTGTAATTGATATCTAGTCTCATAGCGTTGTGGTCGGAAAAGATACTTGATACGATCTCAGTTTTCTTAAATTTACCTAGGCTTGATTTGTGACCCAGGATATGATCTATCCTGGAGAATGTTCCATGAGCACTTGAGAAAAATGTGTATTCTGTTGTTTTTGGGTGGAATGTCCTATAAATATCCATTAAGTCCATCTTGTTTAATGTATCATTTAAAGCTTGTGTTTCCTTATTTATTTTCATTTTGGATGATCTGTCCATTGGTGAAAGTGGGGTGTTAAAGTCCCCTACTATGATTGTGTTGCTGTCGATTTCCCCTTTTATGGCTGTTAGTATTTGCCTTATGTATTGAGGTGCTCCTATGTTGGGTGCATAAATATTTACAATTGTTATAGCTTCCTCTTGGATCGATCCCTTGATCATTATATAGTGTCCTTCTTTGTCTCTTGTAATAGTCTTTATTTTAAAGTCTATTTTGTCTGATATGAGAATTGCTACTCCAGCTTTCTTTTGATTTCCATTTGCATGGAATATCTTTTTCCATCCCCTCACTTTCAGTCTGTATGTGTCTCTAGGTCTGAAGTGGGTCTCTTGTAGACAGCATATATATGGGTCTTGTTTTTGTATCCATTCAGCCAGCCTGTGTCTTTTGGTGGGAGCATTTAATCCATTTACATTCAAGGTAATTATCGATATGTATGTTCCTATTCCCATTTTCTTAAATGTTTTGGGTTTGTTATTGTAGGTGTTTTCCTTCTCTTGTGTTTCTTGCCTAGAGAAGTTCCTTTAGCATTTGTTGTAAAGCTGGTTTGGTGGTGCTGAACTCTCTCAGCTTTTGCTTGTCTGTAAAGGTTTTAATTTCTCCATCAAATCTGAATGAGATCCTTGCTGGGTAGAGTAATCTTGGCTGTAGGTTTTTCTCCTTCATCACCTTAAGTATATCCTGCCACTCCCTTCTGGCTTGCAGAGTTTCTGCTGAAAGATCAGATGTTAACCTTATGGGGATTCCCTTGTGTGTTATTTGTTGTTTTTCCCTTGCTGCTTTTAATATGTTTTCTGTTTATTTAATTTTTGATAGTTTGATTAATATGTGTCTTGGCGTGTTTCTCCTTGGATTTATCCTGTATGGGACTCTCTGTGCTTCCAGAACTTGATTAACTATTTCCTTTCCCATATTAGGGAAGTTTTCAACTATAATCTCTTCAAATATTTTCTCAGTCCCTTTCGTTTTCTCTTCTTCTTCTGGGACCCCTATAATTCGAACGTTGGTGCGTTTAATGTTGTCCCAGAGGTCTCTGAGACTGTCCTCAGTTCTTTTCATTCTTTTTTCTTTATCCTGCTCTGCAGTAGTTATTTCCACCATTTTTTCTTCCAGGTCACTTATCCGTTCTTCTCCCTCAGTTATTCTGCTATTGATCCCATCTAGAGTATTTTTAATTTCATTTATTGTGTTTTTCATCGTTGCTTGGTTCCTCTTTAGTTCTTCTACGTCCTTGTTTAATGTTTCTTGCATTTTGTCTATTCTACTTCCAAGATTTTGGATCATCCTTACTATCATTATTCTGAATTCTTTTTCAGGTAGACTACCTATTTCCTCTTCATTTGTTAGGTCTGGTGTGTTTTGACCCTGCTCCTTCATCTGCTGTGTGTTTTTCTGTCGTCTCATTTTGCTTATCTTACTGTGTTTGGGGTCTCCTTTTCACAGGCTGCAGGTTTGTAGTTCCCGTTGTTTTTGATATCTGTCCCCAGTGGCTAAGGTTGGTTCAGTGGGTTGTGTAGGCTTCCTGGTGGAGGGAACTAGTGCCTGAGTTCTGGTGGATGAGGCTGGATCTTGTCTTTCTGGTGTGCACGTCCACGTCTGGTGGTGTATTTTGGGGTGTCTGTGGCCTTATTATGATTTTAGGCAGCCTCTCTGCTAATGGATGGGGCTGTGTTCCTGTCTTGCTAGTTGTTTGGCATAGGGTGTCCAGCACTGTAGCTTGCTGGTCGTTGAGTGAAGCTGGGTCTTGATGTTGAGATGGAGATCTCTGAGAGATTTTCGCCGTTTGGTATTACGTGGAGCTGGGAGGTCTCTTGTGGACCAGTGTCCTGAAGTTGGCTCTCCCACCACAGAGGCACGGCCCTGATGCCTGGCTGGAGCACCAAGAGCCTTTCGTCCACACGGCTCAGAGTAAAAGGGAGAAAAAATAGAAAGAAAGAAAGAAAGAAAGAAAAAGAGAGAAAGAAAGAAAGAAAGAAAGAAAGAAAGAAAGAAAGAAAGAAAGAAAGAAAGAAAGAAAGAAAGAGGCTATAATATAGTGAAGTAAAATAAAGCTATTGTAAAGCAAAGCTATACAGACAAAATCTCACCCAGAAGCATATAGATATACACTCACAAAAAAAAGGAACAGGGGAAAAATTAATATATCCTGCTCCCAAAGTCCACCTCCTGAATTTGGGATGATTCGTTGTCCATTCAGGTATTCAACAGATGCAGGCACATCAAGTTGTTTGTGGAGTTTTAATCCGCTGCTTCTGAGGCTGCTGGGAGAGATTTCCCCTTCTCTTCCCTGTTCACACAGCTCCTGGGGTTCAGCTTTGGATTTGGACCCGCCTCTGCGTGTAGGTCGCCTGAGGTCGTCCATTCCCCGCCCAGACAGAACGGGGTTCAAGGAGCAGCTGCTTCGGGGGCGCTGGCTCACTCAGGCCGCGGGGAGGGAGGGGTACGGAGGAGGCGGGGTGAGCCTGCGGCAGCAGAGGCCGGCGTGACGTTGCAGCAGCCTGAGGCGCGCAGTGCGTTCTCCCGGGGAATTTGTCCGTGGATCACGGGATCCTGGCAGTGGCGGGCTGCACTGGCTCCCAGGAGGGGCGGTGTGGAGAGTGACCTGTGCTCACACACAGGCTTTTTGGAGGCGGCAGCAGCAGCCCCAGCGTCTCACGCCCGTCTCTGGGGTCCGCGCTGATCGCCGCGGCTCGCGCCCTTCTCTGGAGTTCGTTTAGGCGGCGCTCTGAATCCTCTCTCCTTGCGCGCAGCAAAACAAAGAGGCAAGAAAATGTCTCTTGCCTGTTTGGCAGCTGCAGACCTTTTCTTGGACTCCCTCCCGGCTAGCTGTGGTGCGCTAACCCCTTCAGGCTGTGTTCACGCCGCCAGCCCCAGTCCTCTCCCTGCGATCCGACCGAAGCCCGAGCCTCAGCTCCCAGCCCCCGCCCGCCCCGGCGGGGGAGCAGAGAAGCCTCTCGGGCTGGTGAGCGCTGCTCGGCGCCGAGCCTCCGTGCGGGAGCCTCTCCGCTTTTTCCTCCGCGCCCCTGTTGCTGTGGGATCCGCGCTGTTAGCTGTGGCTGCGCCCGTCTCTGAAGTTCGTTTAGGCGGCGCTCTGAATCCCCTCTCCTCGCGCACCAGGAAACAAAGAGGGAAGAAAAAGTCTCTTGCCTCTTCGGCAGCTGCAGACTTTTTCCCGGACTCCCTCCCGGCTAGCTGTGGTGCACTAACCCCTTCAGGCTGTGTTCACGCCGCCAACCCCAGTCCTCTCCCTGCGATCCGACCGAAGCCCGAGCCTCAGCTCCCAGCCCCCGCCCGCTCCGGCGGGGGAGCAGAGAAGCCTCTGGGGCTGGTGAGTGCTGGTCGGCACCGCTCCTCCGTGCGGGAGCCTCTCCGCTTTGCCCTCCGCACCCCTGTGGCTGCGCTCTCCTCCGTGGCTCCGAAGCTTACCCCCTCTGCCACCCGCAGTCTCTGCCCGCGAAGGGGCTTCCTAGTGCGTGGAAATCTTTCCTCCTTCACAGCTCCCTCCCACTGGTGCAGGTGCCGTCCCTATTCTTTTGTCTCTGTTATTTCTTTTTTCTTTTGCCCTACCCAAGTACGGGGGGAGTTTCTTGCCTTTTTGGAGGTCGGACGTTTTCTGCCAGCGTTCAGTGGGTGTTCTGTAGGAGCAGTTCCACGTGTAGATGTATTTCTACTGTAACTGTGCGAAGGAAGGTGATCTCCGCGTCTTACTCTTCCGCCATCTTCTCTCCCCCCCCAGCTCACTAATTTTTTCCTCAGCTATGCCTTCTCTGCTAATGAGCCCATTAAAGGCATTATCCATTTCTAGTACAGTGTTTTTGATTTATAGAATTTTCTCTTGAACATTTCCATCTTTCTACTTACATTATCCATGTATTATTGCACGTTGTCTACTTTTTCCATTAAAGCCTTTAACCTATTAATCATAGTTGTTTTAAATTGCCTACCTTCTAATTCCATCATCTGTGACATACCTGAGTCTAATTCTGATGACTACTTTATCTCTTCAGGCTGTTTTATCTTGTTTTTCAACATGTCTTGTAATATTTTTATTGAAAACTGGACCTGTATTCACTAATAGCAAATGAGGTAAATAGGGTTTTATTGTGAGTATTTATGTTAATCTGGCTGGGAGTCAGGCTGTGTTTAACGTTTGCCTTAACTAGGTTCCAGACACTTTGTATTTGTATTCCTTTAGTGTTCTTAGTTTGACTCTTCTCTTGACCTTGGGTTTAAGTACTTCTTATGGAGAGCCTGTTTCTTGTAACTGTTTCAGCCAAAATCCACTGCTGTCATACTGGAGCCCTGTTGATATAGAAGTAATGTGTAGAGGATAGGAAGCCTTCTAATATCTTAAGGTTCTCTTTAAGTCTCAGTCTTTAAATAATGAGCTTGTGTCTGTGGTTTGTAACTTTCACAAGCTTTTCTCCAGTGGTTATATTATTTTTTCACCCTTTAGGTGAGACAGGACGTCAGAGAGGTCTGGAGGGGGAAGAATGCCTTTACCCCAGCTAGGATAAGTCTCTGACAAAGTCTGTTCCCCTGGAGAACAGAAATGGGTTGTGGAGAGCTTTCCAGGAATATTTCGCAATGATTACTCTCCCCTTCTTACTGTCAGAGCCATGAGGGGATCTTTTTTTGGATAGTCACCATGAGAACCTGGTGGTATTTCTGGAGGTAAAAACCCATGAAAGTTTTGAGGTCCTTCTAAGACTACAGACCCCAGGAATTTCACATTCTCACACTAGTCTACATGTAGCAAATTTAAGTATTTGCTAAGTGCATTTTTGGAATAGTTATATATATTGATGTTTTTTATTTTCCTCTACTTATCAAAAATTATTTGTCTTCGTTTCTTTGTTTAAGTTTATAAATAAAATTCAAACCTTGAATAAAGACACAAGTATATTTAGATTTGACTCTTTTCATTTATAGTCAGAGCATATAGCATATTATGCTTCGTGTTTTTTTAAACTGTAATTATACATTAAAATATCTGGCATATTTTTCATCTAATATCATACCTTCAGAACTAGGAGAGGCTAATAAAATTATAATTATCTCTATTGCTATACCTTGTAGATTACCAAAAAGATTGGTCTATAAATATTGTGATTAGGCTTTTTTATTATGAAGCATATACGGGTATAGAAGAAGTGATATGGAAAACATAACTGTTTTTTCACAGCATAAACCAAGATAATTGGTAATCAATACTTAAAAGCCTTTACGGCTGTTCTGCAACTTCTTATCAGTCAGTTCCTATTACTAAATGTTTATAAAATGAGTTGACTTCTACATTATATCTATATTCAGCTCTACATTTAAAAATTTTAATGATCTTTGTCAGTTGTAAAGTTGAATTCAATTGAATAAATGCTGTAAAAAGTGGACTTTCTTCTTCTTTCCTCTGTACTTAATGGTTTGATGGATGGGTATATCAAAATACTAAGCCTTATTGAAGTACAAATAAACACTTAAGTTATTATTTTTCGATAAGTATATAAATAATTATTATACTGGCCTTTAAACTCTTCGCAGAACCGAAATTTTCCAAAATAAAAATGGGCAACTGGTGGGAGAATTAGCCTTGGGGCTAGGATGGCCTACTCTGGTCTGTAGGCACCACAGCTTCCTTTAATTGGTCCACAAATGAAACCCTTCTCCTCTAGATCATGCACTTCTCCACAGCAGGGTCTCAGCCTCCTGCCTCTTGCTGATCTCCCACAGTTCTGATTGCAGAGGTGGTGATACAGATTCTTTGAGGCATAGATTTATCCATGATGATCATATAAACGAAACATTTACTTCTTCTCAGTGAGTATGTTTTCTCAAACAGCTATATGGTATATAATTGGCATACAACGTGTATTTAAAGTAAAGTATACAATTTGATAAGTTCTGACATTTGCATATACCTGTAAAGCAGTCAACACAGTCAAGATAGCAAATATTCATCTCCACCCAAATTTTCCTTGTGCCCCTTTATAATTCCTCATTCTGTCCTTTCCCTACTCTCTCATCCCCCAAGCAACAACTCATTTGCTTTCTGTCTCTAGAGATTAGTTTCCATTTTGTAGAAATTTGTATATGTGGAATCATACACTGTATACTGTTTGTTGTTGAGCTTCTTTTACTTGGCATCATTCAATGAAACTCATCCATGTTTTTAGATGTATTAGTAGTTCATTCTTTCTATTTCTAAGTAAGAATGCAAGGTGTAGATACACATAATTTGATTATCTAGATGGACTTTGGGTTGTTTTCAGTTTGAGAGTATTACAAATAAAGCTACTGTGAACATCCATGTAAAATTCTTTTTATGAAAATAAGCTTTCATTTCTCTTTGATAAATACTCAGTGAAATAACTGAGCATGTGATAGGTGTATGTTTAACTTTGTAAGAAATTGCAAAACTATTTTCAAAAGTGGAATATTTTACATACCAACCAGCAGTTTATTAGAGTTCCAGTTGATTCAGATATTTGCAACACTTGATATAGTCAACCTTTTTAATTTTATACATTCTAATATGTGTGAGGCAGTAGCTGTGATTTCATTTTACATTTCCCTAATGACTAATGATGCTGAGAATTGTTTCCATGTACTTATTTGCCATCTATGAATCTTTTTTTGAAAAAGTGTCTATTTAAATTGATTGCCAAATTTTTCAGTGGGTTGTTTGTTGTTTTATTATTGAATTTTGAAAGTTCTTTATATATTCTGAATGTTCTTTATCAGACATATGATTTGCAAACATTTTCTATAGTCTTGTTTTTTCATTCTCTTAAAGTATTAACCTTTTAATTATCAATTTCTGGCTAGAAGTTTTTTTAACATTTTATAACTAAAAAGCCTATAATATCAATTTAACAATAAACTATTTATTATATAGGAATAATAACAATGCTTCTCTCTACTGTAACTTACATTATTCATCACTTATAGTATCCAAATATCCCAAATCCCCCTACAGGTAAATGCTTCTTCTTAAATAAACATGTGAAATATAATCTTCATCAAATGCTCTTTGAAACACATCAGATTAAATATTTATTGAATGAGTTTTCTGGAAGAGATGCTGCCAGTTCCTAGTGTGCTTCCTTGAATGATTCAAAGTGTTTCATTTCCAGCCCAACACCAATGTCAACAAAATATTGAAATTAAATTTAGGAAAAAATTATTTACCATTGTTTATAATCAAGCACACTATCTAGATGACTTTTTGATAGAGAGGAAATTAATATTAGAATTTATTATTTGGGGATGGTGGTGTGATGAATTGGGCGATTGGGATTGACATGTATACACTGATGTGTATAAAATTGATGACTAATAAGAACCTGCTGTATAAAAAAATAAATTAAATAAAATTTAAAAGTTTTTAAAAAGAATTTATTATTAATTATTCATAATTCCTAAGTGGGTAGTAATTGTTAATCCATCTTCAGGGAGACATGAAAAGGTAACAATACATATATATATTATTTAAACTTATATTTATTTATTTATCAACAGTTACAGTGCTTAAGAATCATGTTGATTCTCCTTTCTCTTGTGGGGAATGTGGGCTTTCATAAAGTCACAAGATTTAATCAGTGTGTTCTCTTTCACTAAATATTTTAAACCAATGTCTACTATGTGTCAAGAGATATTTCATTTCTATAAAGCCTCTATTTCTAAAATGGTAAAAACTGAATAGAGATAGTTCAGATTCTGCCTTTTTTGCTGAATGCGTTGATGCTGAAGAGTGGTGCTACAGGTATTTAAAATGTTATTTCCTGGCCTTTTGAAATAAAAACAATGACATTTAGAATGCAGCCAAATAGCATTAATCTGACTTCTCTGCCTCCAAGTTATATTGGAAATTTATCTCAAGCAGAGTTTCATAGTTAAGGTGACATAACCCAAAATGTCACTCTGTAGAGAGCCAGTGACCCTGTTCTTATAGAATAAAAGCCTAAACAATGTAAGTGGCTATATTTCAAATTACACCATGTTGTACCCTAAAGGACTCTCATAATGGAATCCAAAGTATAAGATTCCTAAGCAGGATTCATGCATCTAAGGTCTTTAATTTATTTTCAAGGTTTATTTAAATATAGCATTATCACTAATTTCATATGTTTTTGACAAATAACTATTGATCATCTATTATATTCCAGACACTGTTTTAGTTAATTAACAGTAAAATATCACTGTTTACATGGAGCTTAGAGTCTGTTAAGAGTGGTAAGAAATAAAATAAATGAGCAAATTGTTAGAAGTAAGTACTAAGGAGGAGAGAAAGAAACAGGAAAGAGTTGCAGAATGGTGGGGTGAGAGATGGTTTAAAATTTTCAATACAGGGTCAGGGAAGATCTGATTAAGAAAATGACATTCTGGGAGAGGACCTTCAAGATGGCAGAGCAGTAAGACGTGGAGATCACCTTCCTCCCCACAAATACATCAGAAATACATCTACATGTGGAACAACTCCTACAGAACACCTACTGAACGCTGGCAGAAGACCTCAGACCTCCCAAAAGGCAAGAAACTCCCCACGTACCTGGGTAGGGCAAAAGAAAAAAGAAAAACCAGAGACAAAAGAATAGGGACGGGATCTGCACCAGTGGGAGGGAGCTGTGAAGGAGGAAAGGTTTCCACACACTAGGAAGCCCCTTCACTGGCGGAGACGGGGAGTGGGTGGGGGGGAAGCTTTGGAGTCACAGAGGAGAGCGCAGCCACAGGGGTGCGGAGGGCAAAGCGGAGAGATTCCCGCACGGAGGATCGGTGCCGACCAGCACTCACCAGCCCGAGAGGCTTCTCTGCTCGCCCGCCAGGGCGGGTGGGGGCTGGGAGCTGAGGCTCAGGCTTCGGAGGTCGGATCCCAGGGAGAGGACTAGGGTTAGCTGCGAGAACACAGCCTGAAGGGGTTAGTGCGCCACGGCTAGCCGGGAGGGAGTCCGGGAAAAAGTCTGGAGCTGCCGAAGAGGAAAGAGACCATTGTGTCGTAGTGTGCGAGGAGAGGAGATTCAGAGCACCGACTAAACGAGCTCCAGAGACGGGTGTAAGCCGCGTCTGTGAGCATGGATACCAGAGACGGGCATGAAATGCTAAGGCTGCTGCTACAGCCACCAAGAAGCCTGTGTGCAAGCACAGGTCACTATCCACAACTCCCTTCCTGGGAACCTGTGCAGCCCACCACGGCCAGGCTCCCGTGATCCGGGGACAACTTCCCCGGGAGAACACATGGCACGCCTCAGGCTGTTGCAATGTCATGTTGGCCTCTGCTGCCACAGGCTCACCCCGCATTCCACACCCCTCCCTCCCCCTGGCCTGAGTGAGCCAGAGCCCCGGAATCAGCTGCTCCTTTAACCCTGTCCTGTCTGGGCAGGGAACAGACGCCCTCAGGCGACCTACACGCAGAGGTGGGGCCAAATCCAAAGCTGAACCCCAGGAGCTGTGCGAACAAAGAAGAGAAAGGGAAATCTCTCCCAGCAGCCTCAGGAGCAGCAGATTAAATCTCCACGATCAACTTGATGTACCCTGCATCTGTGGAATACCTGAATAGACAACGAATCATCCTAAAATTGAGGCGGTGGACTTTGGGAGCAACTGTAGACTTGGGGTTTGCTTTCTGCATCTAATTTGTTTCTGGTTTTATGTTTATCTTAGTATTTAGAGCTTATTATCATTGGTAGATTTGTTTATTGATTTGGTTGCACTCTTCCTTTTTTTTCATATATATTTTTTTTCTTTTTTCTCTTTTTCTGAGTGTGTATGTGTATGCTTCTTTGTGTGATTTTCTCTGTATAGCTTTGTCTTTACCATTTGTCCAAGGGTTCTGTCTGTCTGTTTTTTTTGTTTTGTTTTGTTTTTTTAGTATAGTTTATAGCACTTGTTATAATTGGTGGATTTGTTTACTGGTTTGGTTGCTCTCGTCTTTCTGTTTTCTTTTTTTTTAAGGTTTTTTTATTACCTTTTTAATTTTTAATAATTTTTAATTTTTTTTTATTTTCATAACTTCATTTTATTTTATTTTTTTCTTCCTTTCTTTTTTTTCTCACTTTTCTTCTGAGCCATGTGGCTGACAGGGTCTTCATGCTCCGGCCAGGTGTCAACCCTGAGCCTCTTAGTTTGGAGAGCCGAGTTCAGGACATTGGACCACCAGAGACCTCCCAGACCCACGTAATATCAAACAACGAAAGCTCTCCCAGAGATCTCCGTCTCAACGCTAAGACCCAGCTCCACTCAACGACCAGCAAGCTACAGTGCAGGACACCCCATACCAAACAACTAACAAGACAGGAACACAACCCCACCCATTAGCAGAGAGGCTGCCTAAAATCATAATAAGTTCACAGACAACCAAAAACACACCACCGGACGTGGTCATGCCCACCAGAAAGACAAGATCCAGCCTCATCCACCAGAACACAGGCACCAGCCCCCTCCACCGGAAAGCCTACACAACCAACTGAAACAACGAGACCCACTGAGGGCAGACATTGAAAACAACGGGAACTACAAGCCTGCAGCCTGCAAAAAGGAGACCCCAAACACAGTAAGTTAAGCAAAATGAGAAGGTAAAGAAATACACAGCAGGTGAAGAGCAAGGTAAAAACCCACCAGACCAAATAAATGAAGAGGAGCTGGAGGAATCAGGTGCCCAGATTTCAGACTATACTACAAAGCTACAGTAATCAAGACAGTATGGTACTGGCACAAAAACAGAAATATAGATCAATGGAACAGGATAGAAAGCCCAGAGATAAACCCACACACATATGGTCACCTCATGTTTGATAAAGGAGGCAAGAATATACAATGGAGAAAAGACCACCTTTTCAATATGTGGTGCTGGGAAAACTGGACATCTACATGTAAAAGAACGAAATTAGAACACTCCTAACACCATGCACAAAAGTAAACTCAAAATGGATTAAATACCTAAATGTAAGGGCAGACACTATAAAACTCTTAGAGGAAAACATAGACAGAACACTCTATGATATAAATCACAGCAAGATCCTTTTTGACCCACCTCCTAGAGAAATGGAAATAAAAACAAAAATAAACAAATGGAACCTAATGAAACTAAAAAGCTTTTGCACAGCAAAGGAAACCATAAACAAGACAAAAAGACACAACCCTCAGAATGGGAGAAAATATTTACGAACAAAGCAACTTTAAAAGGATTAATCTCCAAAATATACAAGCAGCTCATGCAGCTCAATAACAAAAAAACTAACAACCCAGTCCAAACATGGGCAGAAGACCTAAACAGACATTTTTCCAAAGAAGATATACAGATTGACAACAAACACAAGAAAGGATGTTCAACATCACTAACCATTAGAGAAATGCAAATGAAAACTACAAAGAGGTATGACATCACACCAGTCAGAATGGCCATCATCAAAAAATCTACAAACAATAAATGCTGGAAAGGGTGTGGAGAAAAGGGAACCCTCTTGCACTGTTGATAGGAATGTAAATTGTTACAGCCACTATGGAGAACAGTATGGTGGTTCCTTCAAAAACTAAAAATAGAACTTCCCTATGACCCAGCAATCCCACTACTGGGCATATACCCTGAGAAAACCATAATTCAGAGGAGTCATGTACCACAGTGTTCATTGCAGCTCTATTTACAATAGCCCAGACATGGAAGCAACCTAAGTGTCCATCGACAGATGAATGGATAAAGAAGATGTGGTACATATATACAATGGACTGTTACTCAGCCATAAAAAGAAACGAAATTGAGTCATTTGTAGTGACGTGGATGGACCTAGAGACTGTCATACAGAGTGAAGTAAGTCAGAAAGAGAAAAACAAATACCATATGCTAACACATATATATGGAATCTGAATTTAAAAAATGGTTCTGAAGAACCTAGGGGCAGGACATGAATAAAGACTCAGACATAGAGAATGGACTTGAGGACAAGGGGAGGGGGAAGGGTAAGCTGGGACGAAGTGAGAGAGTGGCGTGGACATATATACACTACCAAATGTAAGATCGATAGCTAGTGGGAAGCAGCCGCATAGCACAGGGAGGTCAGCTCCGTGCTTTGTGACCACCTAGAGGGGTGGGATAGGGAGGGTGGAAAGGAGACTTAAGAGGGAGGGGATATGGGGATATATGTACACATATAGCTGATTCACTTTGTTATACAGCAGAAAGTAACACACCATTGTAAAGCATTATACTCCAATAAAGATGATATTTAAAAAAAAAAAGTAAATGACCTTCTGTATTATTTACAAAAACACTTGTATAACACTGTCTTCCAGGCTAAGTGCTTTTCAAATATTAACGCATTTAATCCTCATGACAACTCTTGAGGAGGAGGTACTGTTACTAACCCCATAGTATAGAAAATTAAAGGGAAGGACAGAAAGGTTAACAACTTGCCCAAGGTTCATAAAGCTGGAAAGTGGCAGAGCGGTGACTTAACACAGGTAGCCTGGTGCTGGGCTCCAGGCTCTTTGCCTTTAAGTCCCTCTGCCTCTCTTCTCATGTCACAAAGACATGTAAGGAGCAGGAGGGCAAGCCACGTAGATATTTGGAGGAAATGTATTTTAGACATAGGTAAGAAATAAAGTCCTAACTTGTTCATAAAACCATCTGGAGTCCAGTGTGGCTGGTGTAGAATGTAGATAAAGGAAGGGTAATAGGAGTGAGGTCTGAGAGGTAGTGAGGCAGTAGATCACGTAAACATTTTACTTTTACTCTGAGGGAAATAGAGAACCAGGGGAGAGATTTGAGCAGAAAGGACATGTTGAGTGTATTTTAATCACTGTGGTTACTCTGTTGAGAACAGACCATAGACAGTAGGAAAACAGGACCACTAGTGGGGAAACCAGTCTGAAGATTTGCAGTAATGGTGATGAGAGATTATCATTCCTTGAATGAGGTAAAAGTATTGGAGATTATGTAATAACCAGATTCTGATGTATTTTTAGTCTGGCCAATAGAATTTCTTGGTGGTTAGGTATGGGATGTAAAAATAGACAGAAAACCAGCATGACATCAAGGATATTGACCTGAATAACCAGAAGGATAAAGTTGCCATTAATTGAGAAGGCAAGGCTGTAGTAGAAGAAGATTAGACTATGGATAGAGACAGCTTTGTACATGTTAAATTTGATGCCTATTTGACATCTAAGTGGAGATGTCAATTTGGCAATTGGATTTATGTGTCTGGAGTTCAGAGAAGAGATCACACTAGAGATATAAATTTGGGATGATCCAAGTACAATTAGTATCTAAAGGCATGAGGCTAGATGAAATAAAGCAGTAACTGTGGAGAGAGAAAAGAAAGGGTTCCAGGACTAAGCTAGATCAACAGTTGAGCATTTTTTCATTTGCTAGATATTAAATGTAATGTGTCACATATGAAAAGGTAGAAAAAACAATGAGAGAGCAGAAGCTAAACTGTGTTTATAATACTTTGATATTAACACATGTAGAGAATGCTGATATATATGCGTATATATATAACATAACACAGGAGACTACAAGTTTAAAATGCATTTAAACTTCACCTCAGTACAGGTTTAAATTTTCTCAGAGCTCTGGATTCTCAAAATTAATAGCACAGCAACATTCCATTTCATGTAACTTCTATAAATCTTCCTCCTTTGAAGATCACTTGGATTAAGTTTGATAGACAAGAGCTGCCTGATATTGATACAAGTAAGTTATAAATGGGCCAATAAGATGTTTGTTACATTTATCATTAAGAAGAAGGAAGGAAAGAAGGGGGAGGGAGGCAGGGAGGAAGGGAGGAAGGAAGGAAGGGGAGAGGAAGGAAATGAAGGGAGAGAGGGAAGGAGAGAAAAAGAAAGAAAGAAGGAAGGACAGCAAAATTGATGGATGAAAGCAGCCACACTTGCCAGGTCTGTATTCAGCATTTGAATGGCTAGTTTTACAGGGAGCACCTGGATTCCCTAATCACCCCCCCCCCCCCCGCCATGTGAGTAATCACATGAGTAATAATCACAGCAAAAACACACTTTCAGAGCTTCTGATATTGCAAAATAGCTAACTATCTTTGGTATTTAATTGACCCGTGGAATTAAGCTGTCGTTAGAGTTGATTTTGCAAAGGAATTTGGCTTCTGAAGCCCATGAAAAGCAGATGGATTCTGGGAAGGAATTAAGTGTCTGCTGGTAGGCAGGTGACAGGGTTGTTTCATTAATAAAATGTGAACAGCAGGAGGATGTTAATGAATAGACACCCCAGAACTTGCATTTATTTCATGAAAAAAAAACTTGAATATGATAACAAGCAGAGGTATTTTAGAAAAGGAAATGCCAAAATAGGGGGAAATTCATTACTTAAGAACTGTAAGGTTTTTAAAAAATCAGTTTCTGCTACTTTCAATATAGCATTCCATTTTTTCCAACTTGTGGTCTAAAGACAAACGGAAAATGTAAGTAACATTAATTAATATCATATATTCCATAGTTAGAATATTGATCCCAACATTTGGGAATTTGTGATAACTGGTTATTTATTTTATTTAGATAACATACTTCCTTCTCAATTTACTGGATTGACAAATCTCAAAAAATTTAAACTAATTGTGTTTATGTCACAAAAGTAACTCATACATATTTGCAAAAAGTTAAGACTACAGATAAGCCAAAAAAGAACATTAAAATATATCATAATCCCACCATCCAAAGGTTATCACTGTTAACTCACTCTCCTCTCAGACCTTTTCTATTGAATAAAATACTGATTTACATGCATCACCTAAAATTAATTTCTGGAGAATGCTTCAAATATCTGGACACAACAAAGTATGGCAAGCAAGATGGGAGTAAAAGCCAGTGCAATGATACAAATGAACAACAAAGTATGGCAAGCAAGATGGGAGTAAAAGCCAGTGCAATGATACAAATGAAGGGTCTTTATTCCTTTCAACGTTCTATTTGTTTGTAGTCCACTGAGGTGAAGGCATGTCAGGGCAGCAAGGATACTGCAAAAGTAACTCTTCTGGCATGCCTCAACATTTAACTTTATAATTTTGCATTTACAGTTAGTGAGGTAAAGGCGTTTTCTGCACATTCTGCAGTCCTCTGGGGTCTCCAGCTGGTAGGCTGCTCTGCTTCTCCAAGCAAGATAATCAGCCTTGCAAATCCACTCCTGTAAGGTATGGTGCACTGCCATATGTGGCCATCCGGCTCATGATTGCCATGCATCCCCTGACATCCTAATGCAGGAAGTAGGAGCTTCCCTGGATGAGTGACATTCAATTATCCAAGAAAGAAATTCTTAAAGGACCACATGATACAAAGATAAATCACCTTGGCTGACAGCTTCATTACAAAACTGACACATGGAGAAGAGAAGTAGCCCACTGGGCTACAGGTATCTTCTCAGCCACTCCCTAAGCAATCGTGATGTCTGGCGAAAGGAGAGCCTTAGCCAGATGATTTGGGCAAGGCCGAGGAGTCACATCATGAGGGGATTAGATTTTCCCCACAATATCAAGGACTGTGTTTCTGACATCAACTATTTGATAAATCACCCCTGAGAAGTTCCTGACAAATAAGTATAATAGTATTTATTATGATATGGTCCTTGACTAGGTTATCCAAAGCTACTCCCTCCTCCTAGCACCCCAACTCCCCACCATTAATCTAGGATGATCTCAGTCGCTCATTTACTTTTTACACTTTACCAGGCACAATCCATGTCTGTCTTATTCTTTATGTTATCTCTATCAACTAGCACAATGCTTGGCACTTGGAAGACAATGAATAAATATTGGTGAATGGATGAATACACGAACGAATAGAAGTATAAATGGTGGAATGCCTCACCAGCTGAACACAGACTACTGGTACATGTCTTTGCTCACAGAGCAAGAGGAGATAGCCCGCCTCTCCTCCACACTGACGCCATAGTAAGAAGTCAGGTCTTTGGCTTACACTATGCACCCTCCACCAGCCCAACGACTTTCACACTGTCCCCTGGCATTAGTAAGAAATAGGACTAAGTAAGGCTTTTGCTTTTGTCAAAAGGAATACTAATAGTATTCAAATCCTAGGATTATTGTGAAATTTAATTTAGATAATGTAAGTAAAACAGTAAACGCCATGTCTGGCACATAATAAGAGTTCTGTAAACAGGAACTATTTGGCTGTTGGCCACTAATGCTAGCGGCTCATGGCCACAACAGTGAGACTCTCCCAACGTCTGGGAGAAAAATATCATTTGGCTGGTGGTAGAAAACACAGAACGTTTTAAAAGTTCTTGCTTCACACTTATTTTGTGGTTATGCATCTGTCTCAGAAGGACAGGACAAAACGGAAAACTCCCTCTAAAAGGCCCTAGTTGTGTAACCATAGTAAATCATAGAATATTAGAATTAAAAGGTGCTTTAATGATAATAAGTCTAGTCTCTCACTGCACATTTGAATCCTCACTATAACATCCTCTGTGAAGGGTACTCAGCTCCCATAGCCACTGGTGAAAAGCCTGTTCCCAAATATATTCAAGAGAGGTCCCCAGGGACGAAAATGAAAAGTTGCCTGTGTTCGCTCCTGTTTTTTATTAAATACGATAAATTCAACAACATGAAATTCTACACTGCATATCACAGTGCATAGACTGCCATGGAGGGTTCCTTTTAAACTTCTGAAATAATCTTATTCTCACTTTGAGTCCAGTAATAGGAGATGTAATGAAAATGTCAAAAGAGGTTACTAAACGGTTTAGCCACATTTTCAATTCCTGTGTTGCATTTTTAATAGTTACATTAAAAAGTGAATACTGTAGGGACTCTTTCTCACTCTCTCTCAGGGAAAATGAGGTGTTCTGGAGATAGATCTTTGATATAAGTAAAGGCTTTAAAGAGACAGCTACTTAATTATGCATTAATATAAATGCCGAATAGGAGATGTTTCATAATGAAGGGAGCCCGTATTACAGATTATATCCTACTCTTCCTATTAATGTTTAGTTCCTATTACTGCCTGTAGGGCTCACCAAGGCTGGAAAGAGCAGAGAAGCCTAATTAAATCAGGTGGTTCCTTTGGAGGTGGGGAAAAGGAAATTGATGCCTGCATGGGAAAACAGTTAGTCATTGAGATAAAATGAACCAGAGGTTTATAGTGAAGGATCATGTTGCTTTATCACTTGATGTGTCAAAAACACTATGGTTAGAACTAACACACTAACACACAAATACTACCACCTGGCAGAAAAGGGGTTTGAAAACACTAGTGGCATGGTACAAGTCATGTCTTGTACCTTAAAAGGAAGACAGTCAAAAATCCCTGAGACCTCAAAGGACTCGAGTCAGAAGTGCAGGCTAACTTCTTTGTGAACTGGGAAGCCTAAAACAGATTTCACATGTGGCTACTTTATGCTATGCACTTTAGAATGCCATAGTGCAAGTTGTGTTGTGTTTTTCTTTCCTACCACTATCATATTTATAAAGATAAAATTTAGATTAAATATCTAAGTAGCCTTGAAAGCAAGAAATAACACAAGGGTGGGATTTGATGTGTGTATGATGCAGGTAAGGACTTTGGATATGGTCTCCACAGATGCTTTTATTCTTAACTCAAGCAGGCACTCCCTTGACTCAGGGATTATATCATAAATGGAATGCCAAAGTTATTAAAGACAATAGGTCTTTCTTTTCTTCCCTAAGTTTTGAAGTTTTTAAAGAGACCAAACACTTGTAAAGGCCACCCCTTTAAAGAACACAACAAGGTGGGGTGAGAGTCTTTCAGGAAAACTAAATGCTAGTGAAGGGATAAACTTCCTGAGATTAACAAGCCGTCAGTGGGCAGGCCCTGGGAGAGAGTGGTGATTTAGAAACCCTTTGGTGAGAGATGAACAAAACGGCCTTGGGATTTAGAGACCTTTCATCCATTTCCTAAACACCAGTGGACTTCTGAATTTAGTGTGAACATAGGAAAAAAGAATAATCTAAAAATTTCCAAAATTAAATAGCTACCGATTTGGTGAGATCATAGGAAGAGTCAATTTTATCTCCAATTTAAATTTTAAAAGGTATGAATATTTCTTGTGCTCCTGAGCTGTGGGCTGAGTTTCACATCAGCTACAGATGTAGAAAACCAGTTCTTATTCCCGGTGCACTTGCTAAGCTAGTTGGAAAGGCAAGATACACATGGTAGATTACAGGATCAAGATGGTATAGGTCAGGCTCTTAAGATTAAGTCTTAAATCTGAGTATGCCTGGTTTTATGATGAAATTGTTAAGTAAGTGAGGTCCTTCATATCCCCTCCATAACCACATATGGCTCAGTGCTTCTCATACGTTTCATTCACAGTGAAAGGCAGCCTTGTCATCGTGAATGACAAGCCTTGTGCCTAAGTCTCTCTATTACTCTGACACCATTGAGATGTGCTTGAGACCCATTCCCTAACTTCATTCCTCAGAGAATACAGATACATAATTTGATAAAGTCGTTCTAAAGCATTATTATCCTTTGGATTTCCACAGGATTTTTCAGTGCTCTAATTTAAAGGGGGAATTCTAAGCAAGGTAATCTCAAGCTCTGTGACAGGAAATCATGGGACATGGTGGGGGGCAGACAGGTGGGAATGTGTGTCGTCACATGGATAAAGCTCAGGATCAAGGGTTAGGTTGCCTGGAATCTATGCTACTGTTTTTTCCGGGTCACAGTTCGCTCATCTTTAAAAAAAAAAAAAAAGACTTGAAAGCAATACTTTCTACCTTTCTAATGTTTGTCATTCAACAATTCTATTTTGCTGCCCATAACTAAAGTATCTGTTCAATATCCATCTCCTATTCACACACACACACTTCCCTTTTCTCTCAATTTGCCTCCTACCCCACAGCATGTCTATTTCTAATTAAATGAGTAGATATATGAATATTCAAATAAAATAAAAATGAATAGAGTTTCTGTACTCATTGAGAGCTATCTTCCTGTGCTTAGATGTCAAGAGATCAAAATACTAAACTAACAACTATAGAATTGTCATATTTATGTTTTATTTATTTCTGAGATTTTTGTATAAGAAAACTATTTTCAGAATTTTTCAAATTAATGACATGAATCTATCACAGTCCTAGGGAATGATTTTACAAAGAGACATAACCTTATAGGTCGAGTGGAATATGGTATGAATATGCTTGATAAGAAAAAGCAAGCCCTTGATGTAGACTAGAGACAAACTGGCCACTAGCCAAAGGTGGTGAGCAAACTTATTTCAGAATCACACAGCGGTAAGTGGTGTTAGGCCACAGTGTAAAGTTGATAGACTCTGTTCTTGATGTCCTACTTCATATTCACCTTTCTGTGCAGGTAATTCCATGTATCCCTGGTCTAGACTGCCCTCGTTACTATTGCACTTGATGGGTCTTTGTGATGGCTCTGTTTACCTGTCATCGTGTTTCCTGGGGGATGTGTACCAGGGTGACATTTCTGACCTGGGGGAAGGTAATGAACATGAGCATCTCAGTGTCACTCCGTGCTTCTTTAAGAATAGCTTCATCCCTGGACCGGTAGGTGCCTTCTGCTGTGTGTCTGCTTCCAGCTGTAGCACAGACTTTGGTCAGGCCAGACTAACTTCTAAGAGGCAGGTCTTAGAGACATGTTTTTCATGAGACTCCTCCTATCAGACTTCAAAGATAAGGTGGAATGATTACCCTTATCTATCTCTGTTTAGGTAGAGATACTTTTCCTCCAATGAATCACCCCAAGGTCTAGACTGGGGGAGGGAGGCGGGGAACAGATAATGTTTGGGAA
This sequence comes from Eschrichtius robustus, assembly GCF_028021215.1. NCBI lineage: Eukaryota > Metazoa > Chordata > Mammalia > Artiodactyla > Eschrichtiidae > Eschrichtius > Eschrichtius robustus. The sequence goes on along the minus strand of NC_090827.1, from coordinate 16,811,198 downwards.
CCAATTTGGCTTTAGATTCCTGTCATGTTCTCCATTCCAGCATTTCCAGAAATACAACTGGTATTTAGAGGTACACTCTTCTGTTTATCAACTAGTTCTTAACTGTAGGGGATGGGGATGGGGTAAGAGCGATAGTGTTTAATTAAATACCAACTTTAAAAACTAACACTGTCAACCATCTACTATTAGCTTGTCAATATTTTAGCTGATACAGGTTAAGAGATGTGTTTTCTGAATGATAACCTGTGTTAGCTTGAAGTTCCATGGTGGTGTTGATCGTTCTATTATTAATTAATTTAAGAAATTTTATCTCTATTAGAATAAGCATTTACATATGCTTATCCTAATTTTTTACAACCTTATAAGGTGGCAATTATTGTCTCTACAGAAAAACAGGATCAGATAACAGTAACTAGGTGATAATTAGCTGAGCCAGAATTTTAACCAGATACATACTCCAAAGTTCATATTCCTGAACATTGCTATTATGAAAGATGAACTGTATATACAAATAATCATTTAATGTAAAAATCCATGTCTACCATTGAGAGAAATGCAAACACCAACCTGACTTATGATATAAATCAGAAATATCTGAAATCACCTTTAATCATACTCTTAATTTTTCCTTCAGAGCATTATAGCCATTTATAGTTAAATGTTTCTATGGCTAGTTAATGTCCATTTCCCCAAATGAATCATATATTCTGTATGGAATAGAATTGTTTCTATTTTCTCCACCATTGTACCCTTAGCTCTCAGCTCACTGTTTCGCTCATATCAAATAACCAATGTTTGCTGAATAAATTTTAAAAATAGAAATTCAGCCCTGTTCTCCCTTTTAGCAACTCCACTCTTTTTCAATGAGAAAGATAGTATGAATGGACCAATCAATTTTCTCTCTCCAGAATCTATTTTGGATCTATGGGGAGAAAGTAACTTAATTGCATTTGAACATCCAAGCAAAAAGACACAGGAAGAAGCAGAATTTTCAGAATTCACTTGAATGTGCTCCTCCCTTGTTATTGTAATGGATCCTTCTCCTCACCTTCCCAGGACCTTCGTGCACCACCTGCCGGGTATCCCCAGACCGCTGTGTTTTTTAATAATATGGCCACGTGACCAGGTGTTGGAGACTAAGTTTGTCTTGTGCTCAAAATGTTTACCTCACCATTGTCAGCTGTCAAAATACAGCCTTTATTTGAGGTGCAGCTTCTATGTGAAGACGTCAGCTTCTCTTCCCAGCCAAAGATAATTCTTTCTCCTTCTGATCTCCCATCAAACATCCTTAAATTTGTATTATAGTACTTATCACAGACTGCCTGGCATTGGAGTTTGCTTTGTACAACTCTCTCCCTAACAAAATTCAAAGCTCCTTTGTGCCAGGAGCTATGTACCCTCAGTTCCTGGCACTGTATCTTGGGCCAGGAACATAGTCAATTAATGCTTACTAAACTGAATTCTGTATCTTTATTTAGAGTGTGGAGATAATGACTAGCTTATAAATAGTGGGACACTTCATCATGCCAGAATCACGAAGCACTGTCAATAGTTGAAATGACAAATTGTTCAGTCATCAACTTGTTTGTTTTGTCAGTCCTTTTTTAAAGTGTATCTTCTAGCTGTTATTACCGAAAAGAAAAAACAATATAGAATGCTCCCAGAATAGTTTACCATAATGGGTGCAGATCAGATAACTATTGATACAATTGTATCTAATCCCCTATGTTATTTATTAGGAATAGAATTTTAAATTACCTGAATTTTGACAAAATAAGTCATATACATCTTGTAAGCCTCAGAGTAGATTTACCTTTTTCTATTTTAGCAAACATCTCTCCAATGACTTCATTATTTTTTTATCCGGTTTTATTGAGATATAACTGACATACAGCAGTGCATAAGTTTAAGGTGTCCAGCATAGTGATGTGACTGACATAATGAAGTAATCACCACAGTAAACTGAATGAACATCCATTATCTCATATAGATACAAAAGAAAAGAAAAAGGAAAACATACTTCCTTATGATGTGAACTCTTAGGATTTACTGTCTTAACAACTTTCATAGGTAACATACAGCTGTGTTAATTATATTTATCATGTTGTACATTACATCTCTGATATTTATTTTTCTCATAACTGGGTGTCTGTACCCTTTGACTGCCTTCGTCCAATTCCCCTTCCCCTCAGGCCCCTCCTGTGGTAACCACAAATCTGATGTCATTTTCTATGAGTTTGTTTGTTGGTCTGTTTGTTTAGGTAGTATAATTGACCTACAACACTATGGTAGTTTCTGGCACACAACATAAATGATTCAATATTTCCATACATTACAAAATGATCACCACGATAAGTACCATCTGTTGCCAGAGATATTACATTATTAATGACTATATTCCCTACACTGTACATTTCCTACCCATGACTCATTTTTTTTTTTTTTTGGTAACTGGAACTGTGTACCTCTTAATCTCCCTCACCTATTTCTCTCATCCCCCTACCCACCTTCCCTCTGGCAACCACCAGTTTGTTCTCTGTATCTATGACTCTGTTTCTATTTTGTTATGTTTGTTTTGCCTTTTAGATTCCACATATATGTGAAATCATATGGTATTTATCTTTCTCTGTCTGACTTATTTCACTTAACATAGTACCCTCTAGGTCTATTCATGTTGTCACAAATGGCAAGATTTCATTCCTTTTTATGGCTGAGTAATATTCCACTATATCTATCTTTCTGTCTATCTATCTTTCTATACCACATCTTCTTTATCCATTCATCTATCAGTGGGAACTTAGGTTGCTTCCATATCTCGACTATTGTAAATAATACTGTAATGAACATAGGTGTGCATATATCTTTTTGATTTAGTGTTTTCGTTTTCTTCAGATAAATATTTATCTAGGAGTAGAATTGCTGGATTGTATGGTAGTTCTATTTTTAATTTTTTTGAGGAAACTCCCTGTTTTCCATAGTGGTGCACCAACTTACATGCCCACCAGCAGTATATAAGTGTTCCCTTTTCTCTACATGCTTGCCAGCACTTGCTATTTGTGGTCTTTTAGATGATATCCATTCTAACAGGTGTGAGGTGATATCTCATTGTGGTTTTGATTTGCATTTCCCTGATGACTAGTGATGTTGAGAATGTTTTCATGTGCCTGTTGGCCATCTGTATGTCTTCTTTGGAAAAATGTCTATTCAGGTCGTCTGCCCATTTTTTCCATGGGGCTGTTTATTTTTGATGTTGAGTTGCTTGAGCTCTTTTTATATTTTGGATATTAACCCTTTATCAGATGTGTTGCTTGCAAATATCTTTTCTCATTCAGCAGGTGACCTTTTAATTTTGTTGATACTTTCCTTCACTGTGCAAAAACATGTTAGTTTAATTAGGTCCCATTTGTTTATTTTTGCTTTTGTTTCCCTTGCCTAAGGAGGCATATTCAAAAAAGAAAAATTTCTAAGACCACTGTCAAAGAACATACTGCCTATGTTTTTTTCTAGGAATTTTATAGTTTCAGGTCTTACATTTAAGCCTTTAATCCATTTAGAGTTTATTTTTGTATATGGAGTGAGAAACTCATCCAGATTGATTCTTTTGTCCATAGTGTCCAGTTTTTCCAATGCCATTAATTTTTTAAGGTTAAATAAAACAGGATGAGTTTCTGGTGTTTTCAACCAAAGTGGCCTAATTGCCACAGTTGCTGAAATAGAAGAGAGGTGACGTTTACTGGAAATATTAGAAAAACATAGGAAGGAAAGTCAGGGAGGGATGATGTTTGGAAGCTGTCTGGGTATTTTCTACTGTGCATGGATTGTTGTGGTATTTGGGGGGAATGGTGGAGAATCCAGAACATCTAATTTTGATTGGTTATTTCATTTCAAGATAGGTGAATTACCTGTCTATTACAGCTTCATTATTGTTTTCTTATGACACCAATGCTCCATTCTCACACCATGGTATTGCTTATAATGCCCTTCCACCACCAATTATATAATAAACTGAGTCAGATTCTTCCAGTCGCCAATCCTAAATTAGATATCTTTGAAAGCTATATTAAAATTTTAGCTCAAAACATAAACACCATTTTCAGAAGTTGCTTAATTATTATGCAAACACTGGGGAAATCTGACTCAACACATCTTAAATAATTGGTGGCATATGTTAAGTGTTAGCCAAGGGCAACTTTCAAAAAACAAATTACTAAGATGTCACACATCAAGGCAGAATTATGCTTCCTATTAGCTAAGGTGCAAGCTATCCTTATTCCAAACACAGAATCTACATCTTCAAAGTAGACAAAAGAGTGCACACACATATAGTTGAACTAAACATGAGCTTGCATCAAAAATGACAGGCATTTAGTAGTGATCTAATACTGAATGTGGTATGAGTACTTCCGAAGAATCATAAAACCTTCAGAGTGTAAGAAAAATATTTTTCTAGAGGAGTTAGTGTAAACTGGTCTTTAGGAGGAATGGTAAGATGCAACGAGTTGCATTTGAAATATTTGAAATATGAAAGCTGTTGTTTTCCCTAATTATTTCATTTCAAATGGTCCCTTTTCTTACAGGTGTTATTTTCAAAGTATGATTCACAGATTCTTGGGAATTCCTGAGACATTTCAAGTATCTGTGAGGTCAAAGCTATTTTCATAATAATGCCAAGATGTTATTTTACTTTTTCACTGTGTTGACCTTTGCACTGATGGTAAAAGTCAATGGTGGGTAGAACTGTTGGTTTCTTAGCTTGAATCAAGGCAGGCAATGGTACAGAACTACTTAGTCTAAACCATTATATTCTCCATTACCATACACTCACAGGGGTAAAAAAATAATTCCATTTTTACTTAAAGATGTTGAAGCAGTAAAATATGTTAATTTTATTAATTTACTAATTGTTTTAAATCTATAATCTTGAGTACTGTTGTTTTGGTTTTTTTTTTTTTTTTTTTTTGGACCAAGTATTTAATGTATTCATCACACTTTCAATGAAACAAAGAATTTATAAGACTGTAGTAAAGAATGTGATGCTCTCTCATTCATAGTCTATTGTTTCAGGACAGAGGTCTTGAAAAAATTTTAAGAAGTCAAAATTTGGTGCAGTATGATGAAAAAATGTTCTAATGGGCATTGGTTTCAGAAGGTAGAGGAAGTGAGTTTCTCAACTCCAAAGATATCCTAGGATACGATAGGTGACATCTTGGAGGGATTCTACAGACTCTGTGGTAGAAGGGAAATCACACACTACCTGAACTGGGAACAGATAACCTTTACAGTCATTCCCACATGGAATTTCATAGCAACTTGCTTTCCCCAAGGTCTGCAAATTTGAGCATATATAGTACTTAACTGAGTAGAAGCTAAGAGTCTCAGAGTTGATTGAAATTTTGGGTAGGTAGCTCAAATATAAATAGGTGAAAAGAAAAAAAAAGAACAGAAAAGGCAAGAGGGGGAGAGAAGAGAAAAAAGAAAAACCAAAGGTTATTACCTCTAAGCAACCAGATTTGTGTTTATGTCCACATGAGGTCCAAATTCTATCTGGGATTAAATCCACCAAACTCACCAGCTATCTTGAAGGAGACACTGTGGGAGCTATTCAGGATGTCATCCCAGAGGCTGAACATAAGCAATTCCAGCTTTGCGGGGTCTAGAATCTACATTCTGATTGGCATGAAAGAACTTCTAAGCGCAAAGATTTGTTTTCACTACTCTTACTCTCTGAATGTGTGCCTGTGATCCCCCCAGTTTAGGTTATCATCTGTGTGAAGCTTGGCCTTCAGCTTCTCCATTTTCCTCTCATCTCACCTGTTTTTTGTTTTGTTTTGCTTTGTTTTTGTTTTTGTTTTTTTTTGAGTCTACCATCCCTTCCTCTTTGTTTTATTCAGTAGTTCTTGAACAAAGAGTATTCTTCATAGTTTATTATTTCCATCCTACTGAAATGGTAAACAGTGGTTGTGGAGTTGTCTCCCATCACCATTTTCACAGATCCATCCAGCAACAGGATTTTCTGAGACGTGTGTTTCTTTTTATATTCTGAAGTATTCCCATTTTGCAACATGTGGTAATCCAGCTCTGCCCATTTCTAATCAAACGCCTTCCCCAGTGTCTTTACCTTAAAGAAAAAGCCCATAGTCAGAAACTTGGCCAGTTTGTGCCTCAGGTACCTGCTTTCCAGTTACTTGGCATGCATTGTCCAGGCCACACTGCATGGTTTTTATCACCTTGCAGTAGCAGATACAAATGGCCCTTTAAGGAGGGAGACACCATTTTTCTAGATGATTTGAAGGCTCTCCTTCAGATTTCTTATTCCTTATCTGGCTTCTGCCCAGCACTCTACTGAAACCTGTTCTGGCCAAGGTTACTTTTGTCTTCTCTGCTGAGAAGACAGGTGACCTCTGTCCAGTCCTTTCCTGACTTGAGGAACACGGGACCACACCCCCCCATCCTTCTGAGCCCTCCTCCTCAGTCTCCTCCGTGGGCTCCTCTTCGTGCTTAGATGCCGTGTTCCTCAGGTTTCCTCCTAGTCCCTCCTCTCCTCCTGCTCTGTACCCTTGTCTGGTGGATCACGTTCATGCTGAGGCCTTGCATTCACCAGATCTGCAGGTCGAGGCCTGCACTCTCCCTTGTGTTCCTTATTCAAGTCTATACCATACCTTCCCAAGATCTCCTATAAGCACATTAAATTCATCTCACTAAAGGATGAACTTGATGTGGTTCAGGACACACTACCCCAAAATATGGCACCTTGACATATTGAATATTTTAAGCTGAAGGAGTTTGAGAAAACAGCAGAAGCAGGAACATCACTCTGACCTCCTCCCTCACCCCTACTTGCCCCCTGCTTCACCCTTCTTCCTTGAAACAGGCCATAAAATCCTCATGCGATAGGTACCCTCTCTATATCTGGAGGAAAGGAACATCCTTATCTCTGAAGACAAAGGAACCCAAGAAGAATCCTAATAAATAGGCCTTGCTAAATTCCCTCCAGTTTACTATAATTACCCTGTATTTCTTAACCTATCATGTTCCTCCATAGCTGTCCACTCTACATCAAACCAGCGTAAAAGAACAAAGGTCTCACCATTTCTCTGTCTTCATATCCTCATGAAGGCTCCCATGTCCCATAATATGTTCCTCTGCAATCTCCTGTTAATCTGTCCATGTCAGTTTAACCCTAAGAGGGTTGAGGAAACTTTTCCCTCCCCTGCAAACTCATCATCCCTCCCCTGCCTCCACCCCTCCCTAACCTGCTTTTCCTCCTGAGTTTCAGATCTCAGCAGCACCACCATTCACCCAACTGTCAAAGCCAGAAATGAAAGAACCATCCTCTCATGGGACGTGACCCTCTCCCACACTCCCACATCCAATCACCTAAATTCTGAAAATTTCAACTCTTGAATATTCCTCAATGCTATTTTCTTCTCCTACTCTAAGCTAGCATCTTCTTTTGCCCAGATTACAGCAACAACTTTCTAGCTGGTCTTCCCAAGAAGAAGAAAATCTTCTTACTGCCCTTAATATACTTTCCACATCTCAGTTAGTTGAATACTGTCTTTTTAATATGCTGTATAATGAAATGGGAAGTAAACAAAAGGACTACCGCATACCGAAATATGATGATTGTCTCGAGGAAAATCACATGTGCAATTATCTGCATTGCAAACGAGCCTGGCCACCTTTTCATGGAACATAATTTTTGTTTGAAAGTACTAATGAACCATGGCTAGTCAGACTTGGATACTTAATAGACATATCTTGAAAATAAGCCCATCACTTTAAGAAAAATACTGGACAGCACATTTTCTCCAACGATAAAATTTGAAATTAGGAGTAAAAATTATAATTTTGGAACACTTGCACTCACCAAGGTGAGTTTGACAGCCTTCCAATTCTAAAGACTTTTCTGATGAGATTTATGTGATAGTAACAAATATGATTCTTGTTGTTGTTGTTAAATAATAGAATCTGTCAACTTTTGGAAGATGTACATAACCCCGTGAACCTATCTTCCCCAAAGAAGCAATGCATGATATCCCAAAATCTGTTCAAAGTGAAGCTATAATGATAGACTTTAACAAAACAGAGTATGACAAATTATTTCTTTTAGAATTTTTCAGATTTCAAAATGCAGTTTACATTTAAGAAACTACCACATGTTGAGTTTGGTGCAATAATAAAGACTATCCATGATTAATCTGAAAAAAGCTTTTCCTTTTTCAACTATATAATATGACAGGCTGGATTCCTTTACATGTTTCAACCAAAGAAATGTTTCACAACAGATTGAATGAAGAAGCAGTTATGAGAAGCCAGATGTCTTCTATTAAGTTAGACACTAAGGAGAGTTGGATAATTGTAAAGCAAAGCCACTCTTAATGTTAACTGTTTTTGTTTTATAAAAGAGTATTTTACTTTTTAAAAAATGTTATTTATATTAATATGCAATGAGATTATTAATGTTATTTTAAAAGAATTAACATATAAATAATTTAAAGCTTCTCAGGTTTCATTTTAATATGATAAATATTTACAGATATTGTCCACATTAAAAACAGCACTTTGGTGTCCTCAATAATTTTTAAGAATGTAAAGAAGTTCTGGGGAAACCAAAAGTTTCAAAATTAGTTTCTTATAATATCTATAATATATAATACAGTGCTGAATAAGCACTTGCTACTTCTTATTAATTGATTAATTGTGATATCAGTTTAATCTCTGAGATTGAATTCCAAATAATGATATAGTTACATGATTGAGTTTTTCTAAATCTTATTTTCCAGCTTTAAAGATAAAATAATGTTTTTGAAAACTTTTTCTGCATTTCATTTTCCAGTCTCAAAGATATACATCTTTAACCCACAAATTCTACCTGTAGGAATTTATCTTAAGAGAAAAATTGGGCAAATGTATCAAGGATAGGTATTAAAAGGTCTTCATTGAAGTGTTTTTATGGTAACAAAAATGTAGAAATAAATAAATCCTGATTTACAGTGAATTAGTTAAATAAAGTATGGTACGGCCATATGAAAGTCTATTACAGAGTCACCGAAAGAATAATATAGTTGTAGGTGTATTGAAATAAGTATGTATTTATGACATATAAACTGAAAAGCAGGTATCAAGATAATATGAACTCTGGATAGTGTTGTAAATGTAGGATTTTCCTCCCCCTTCACCTCCCACTCCAAGTTTTAGCAATTGTAGGTAAATTGTCAAAACAGAAATGTAAAAAGATATAACTGAACTCAAAAGAAGAGAAGTATTTCCATGTACCAAAACATAAATGTCAAATAGAGAACAAGCCTGAAGCTGTGTGCTTACTGGGTCCTCGTGCATGTTGAGGTAAAGGGACTATAAGTGCCCTGTGATGGTTGCATGACCAGGATCTGAGTGAGGTTCTCCCACTTATAAAAGGAGTCTGGAAGAAAAAAAAGAGGAAAACATCTTCCAGCGGCTGCCTGGGCTTTCAGGTTAGATGAAGCAGCATGTCTGGGGAGCAGGAGGACAGAAAGGATGAAGTTGAGAGAATTGAGCCAGTCCTTTTAGGAGGTGACTGAATTCTCTGATGTCTCTGAGGAGATATATAAAATCTGATTCTTTTATTTTTATTTTTTAAATTGAACTATAGTTGATTTAAAATGTTGTTATAAAATCTGATTATTGACCGACAATCCTGAAAAGTAGAAATGGAAGTAACTGCAGAACAGACAAACAGGGCTGAATCTAGAGCGAATGATAGACCAGAGAGAGTAAGGCGGGAGGGGAGACGATGGAAGGAGATGACAGAGAGGGAGATAAAAGAGACAGACGAAGAACACTTCCCAGTCAGGATGAGTCACTTAGTGAAAATAAATGAATAAAAAGCAAAGAAAGCTAATGCGGGGAAATACAATAATGATAATAATTGAAAGATAAATTCATGAAAGATGAATAAAAATTCTTTAAAAACAAGAAATAGAAGACTATGAAGTGTGTAGGTGTGAGATCCTGAAAGAAATAAGTGTTGAGAAACTAGTAGTTTTCTAATCTTAATTTGGGTGTGTAAATATATAAAATAACCTGGTTTTAAATTTTGTATTATCAAAGAAATTGGCATCATCGTTCACAATTGCACTTCTAGGTAAACGTTGAACATTTACAAGAGAAAATTTTGCACATATATACCACATATAAGGATGATCTTATTTGTTAAACACATATCCAAACAATAATAACAAAAAAGAATCTAAATTATGCTAGGAGAATTAAAGAAATGGTACCATATTTATACAACGGAACACAAAGGAAGTTAAATTAAATGTCCTAGGTATTACATAAATTAAAAAGAATAAATCCAAAAACAGAATACTAAAAGGCAAAAAACAAGTTGCATAATGATGCCTACAGTATGAAAGCACTTGTGTAAAACTTAAAAATATGAAAAACAATGCTACATAACATTTGCAGACACATATTATGTAGTAAACATGGACAAGAAAGGTGGACACCATCTTTAGAATGGTGATTAACACTGGGAATGAAAGGAGACACTAGAAATAGGAAAAGCTACAAACAAAAGCTTCAGTTGTGTATTTTATATAATAAATATATAAATACAAATATAATAATTTTTTAAAAAAAATCTAAAGGTAATGGGGCAAAATGTTACAATATTTGTTTCCTTTCTGTATATGTGAAATATTTCGCCATAAAAAATGTTTACATTATGCTTACTATAATTCCATTTCAGGATAGTTTTGTAGATAAATGATGTTTATCTTTACTTGCTATTTTTTCTATAAGGGACATACATTAGTTGACTAATAAAAATAGAAAAAATAAATATAATTGTTTAAATATATTACATTACATTCAGAGGCATATAGAAGTTGTCAGCCACCTGACATGTACGGTGAAATAATAAAGATAAATAATCTTTAAATTCATTTCAATGATTATTTCTTGGCTGAAAGAATGTAGGAGTTTACCAATTTTGCCCAACTAGTTAATATTTGTCAAGAATGTTTTCAAGGTCATAAAAGAAATTTTAAAAATTGATGTATAAACCCTTAGCAAATATCTTAGTGTACTTGTAACTGAAAAAGTATGTCACATCTTTAAACTTAAAGGTCCAAAATTGCATTCTCTAAAAATTTTTTTCTCAAAGTGAATGGTAGGAATAGCATAATATCTGCTGTGTTATGAATACATTATTCCATTAAAATAAATTTCCTTTATACCACATTTTACTAAAACATACGAAGTCCATTTAGGAGAAATAATTTTACTCATCAATTGTAAACATTAACTAATGGCAAGCTGTCACTTTAAAGATTGCTTTGGGACTAAAAATATAAACAGGAGTGTAATTTCCTAAATTTACAGTCAGTTTTCCTGCCTGAAGATTAATATAATGCTATGATATATATATTTTATTAACAGAAGAGTGCTATGTGTGTTCAGAAAATCCTCCTTTCTTTACTTTTATAAAAATTTATAGTAGCTACACTCCATCTTCCCACATTCAGCAGCCAGTCATAGAGATCCCATACTTTGGCTTTAAGGCTTAACCAACACAAACTAAATGATTGAAATGGTTTCTAATATCTTCTTACATCCTATACAAATCCTGAAATATTGCTTTGAAAAGACTGATAAAATGGATGCATAATAGGTAGGTTAAGCTCATTTAATAGGTCCACTCTACTATTTGGTAAAACAACATGCTGAACTAGAACAAGTAATAATATTCACCATCTGAATTAATTCATCAATATTGTGTTTAGACTGTCATTGCCTAGGAAATGCTCTTCCTGTCAAAACAAACAAACAAACAGACCAAAAAAAACAAAAGCAAAAGAAACTGATTGAAATGGTGACTTGGGTTGGGTTTCCTGTAAACAGACTCTGAGATAAGGAGTTGTGTACATGTTTATCTAGTAGTATTCTTGAGAGATTCACCTCAAGGGACAAGATAGAACAGGGGGAAAGCCGATCTACAATGCAGTTGCAAGTGAGGCCTCATCTGATTGCATGTGGAGCTCTGGCGTTAGAATGGCCCTTCAGTTGCTCCAAATTGAAATGAACGGCAGAGCCTTATATATCCTGGCAGCAGCCTGTGATTGACCATGAGCCCTCCTATAGGAAGGACAGAGCCTGGGGGTGGTCCTGCCCTGACATTGAGGGCAATCCTCAGTGAGTACAGAGCTGTGAGCTGGTAATGGTCTATATTCTTAACTGCTGGATGATGGCTACAGTAGCCCAGACAAGAGAAAGGAAGTGGAGTATGTGTATCCATTACAATAGTATCCACAAAACAAAGTCTGAATGGATTTAAAAATTTTTAATACACATGCACCTACTTCTATGTATACTGAAGATGCCTGAAATAAAACTTATATTCTTCACACAGTATTTTTTTAAAGGTCAGAATCAAATTAGACAAGTAGCCAACAGGAAAGGTGAGAGCTAAATTATAAAATATGAAGGAGCTTTTGCTGCAGATTTACTTTTAGGTTTGAAATTTGTGGCCGCCAAAGTAAGAAACAAACTGAAATAATATGGCTTCTTGTCATCCTAAAAGAAAAGAATTAGCTTTCAGGGAAAATAAACATTTTCTTGTTTATAAACTTAGAAATAATTTATCACATGTAAAATATATTAAATAACGATGTCTTTAATATCTGCAGAAAGTGCAGAAAGTGTCATCATTCAGCTATATATTGGTAAAATCGAAAAGCTGACGAGACAATCAATCGCAACAGATCATTGCTAAGGAGAAGTAAGCCCAACTGTATTGTTTTCTAGTGCTGTAACTTGATCCTACCTAGAGAAATGAATTGGTGCCCTGTCTTTTAGACCAATATTGATGAGAAGCATTTGCCTAACCATATTTTGCCTGCAGCTAAATAATAGTTATTGCAAGATAGAGCTCTCAGGCAAGTAGCTGGCACACACATATCTATGTTGATGATTGAAAAGATACCAGATGGTCTGGCAGCAAGGTTATGGAAATTAAGGAGTTGAATTATATTCTTGCCCACTTGGAGGATCATCCCCTGTCCACATGGAAGTAAATAGTAGGGGAACTATGGGTAGAATCAATGTTTAAAAAGAGCTTTACTCTCTATAGACTGAAAACATGTCTCTGTTTTATCTTAAAAGCCATCGCAGATAAACTGGTACTTCCCAGAATTCCAACTTGAGAAGAATTTTGAGATAGTTTCAGTATTCTGTGGCAAAAAGTGTCATGACTTATTAGTAAAATCTGCCATGGACAAGAGAGTAAGCATGCTATTTATCTGCTAACCAGGATTTAGTCCCACGGAGAACTGTACCATGCAGCTTGGGAAGGCTCTGGATGAGATCACTTTTGGAAGAGGTGAAATCTCAGTTGGCTTCTCTAGAACATATGATTGTGAGTAGTACTGCTTCTTTTTGAGTTCATGAGCTGCAAAATGTACTCCTCAGGGACTCTTGATAGAATTATTTACTGTGGCTCATGTAATTAGATGATGCCAAATGCAAATTTAGTTTTAGCCTAGCTGCCACAGAATTGATAGTCTCTGAGAATCACATCCAACTTGTTTGGCTGCTTAAAAAGCATTCTGATTTTTGATAGTGCAATGATGTCACTTGAAAAGAAGAAAATATCTGCCTTTCTGATTCCTAATGGCAGGAGAGTAGAGTATGTGGTTTCCATCAAATTATTTGAAAGTGTTAAGTGATCATATTCAGGTATATGTGCATATGTAGTAGGAGCGTTAAATACAACCCCATTTTAATCCATTCATAAGTATTCTGTCTTCTCATTGAGGACTTTTCTAAATACCCTCTTTCCCAATTAAAATGGTAACTCCATCTCACTACTTACTCTGGCTTCCATATTCAGCTTCCCCACTTAATTTTTCCAAGTAACACTAATCATTGTTTTCAGTATACTGTATAATTTACCCATCTATCTTGTTAATTGATTTTTCTCTCCCCATGAGAATGTATGCTCAGTAAGGGCAGGGATTCAGCCTACTTTGTTCACTTTTACACCCCGGGGTCTAGAATAGTAGCATGACACACACTAGGGAGTCAATAAATAAATAGCTGTTGACGAAATTAATGGATGAACCCACCAATAGATGGTGCCTGTCCATTCTGAGTCTATAATTATACTGATTTATATTGATTTCAAGAATAAATAAGATTGAGATCATGTGGAAGTCACATGGCTTGGCCCAGACAGAGGTCCTACTAATATAGAACGTGAGGAGGCAAATGATAGATCAATACACAGTAGTATGAGAGCATTGGGTTGTTAACTGCTTTTTTAAAAGATAAAATAGAGTACTTGAGGAGATGATTCATTCTACAGAATACTGCAAATACCCCCCCCCCCTGAAGTTCAATACTGATGAATACTTCTGCTCTCCTCAAAACTCTTCAGAGAAGATCAAAAGCCATACTCTTGGCCTGGAATTCATTGCCTTCTCCTTTCCTGACAAATTGCTCCTGGACAAATGTTACAAACTCATTTCTATTGCTACAGCATCTTATTCTAAGATCTGCTACTACCTTCTGCTAATGCTATTTCTCCTCTGCATTTTGATACAGACGAACTGGGCTAAAATGAGAGTCCCTAATGATCAAATACTATTAAAGCTTGAACCAAAGATTGGCAGGATGTTGAGTTTATCCACACCCTCTCATATTCTGGAAGAATTTTAGAGGGGGTACGTTTGTTTGAGGAACCAGAACTAGAGATAATTGTTTCATTAGCTATTATGTGTTAAGCTTAACTGATTCCACAGTTACTAGTATTTCATTGTACAACTGTATGAGAGTTGACACGTCCTACAAAAAAGAAAAAATGTGTCAGATTCCTTGACCAGACCACTTAAACAAAAGGGTATGATGAGAAATTCATTTATTCCAGAGAAGTTGACAACTGATAAAGTTACTTATCAATTTGTTTATCGTTTGTTACCAATTCCTGTATAACGGATTATAAACTCTATAAGAAGCATTATGATCTGTTGTTTTCTTTGTTATTAAATACCCAGAAACTAGCACAGTGACTAGCTAAGGGTGCTTATTAAATAATTATGAATATAGGATTAAGGCAGAGACTTTTAGTTTATAGAGCAATTACCAATAATTTATTGTGCATTCTTCCAAGGTTTCTAATAAAGGCATTTTAATGTCTTCTCTAGGTTATTAAAATTCTCATTGGTTGTCTTCTCAGTCCACAGCATGGCCCATGTGAAAAGCACAAGTAGAAATAAATTTTATGTATTGAAGAGCATGGTTTTTACTTTCCAAATGCTCTCATATAGGATTGTGGAGGACCTATAAAGGCAACAGATACCTGACTTTGTTCTTAGATGCTGTCGTTGTGGCTGCTTTTCTTTTCTTTTCATCAAGTAACAAAGGGTAAAGAAACGCAGTCAGACATGTTCAAGTCTGTGAGACATTAGAGTCTGTTTGGGTCCTAATGACAAACTCCTCTTTGGTCCTAGGATGGTTCTGGGCATGTTTAGTGTGAGGTAACATTAGGAATGCCCCCTTGACACTGACATTGTTATTGTCATTAAAGGTAAAATATGAAAATGCACATTTATAGTCATTAGATAAATGTACTATACTTCTAAAAGGAAAATTAACCTACTCTCAGTAGTAAAGGAAAAACGTAAGAGAAGAAAGGTCAGAGAAGACTACACAGATAAAGCACTGGAAAGCAGCTATTAAGCTGACATCTGAATAAATAGTGATAATAATAATTACAATTTAGAGTTTACTATATGCTAGGCACTGTTCTAAACACTGCACATACATATACAAATCCTACAATATCCTTGTAAGGTAGATACTGGTATTATATTCATTTAGCTAAAGAAGAAACTGAGACTGATGGAGGTTCAATGATTTCCTCAAGGTTACACAGCCAATACATGTTAAAGCCTGGACTTGAACCCAGGCAGAAGGTACGAAACCTGTGCTTTCACCACTGTGAATCACAGGGTCTTGTAAACTGACAGTCTTTGTTAAAATAAAAGATTGATGTCCTTGTAGTCAGCCATGCCCATGTTCCTATCATTATCTGTTTCTATCTCTATCTTTATAAATAGATAAATTAATTGATGCAGTATTTGTTAAAGTGTGACCTAGAATCCACCTACCTCAGAATCACTTGAGGACTGCAGGTTCCTGAACTCCATCCCACATCTACCAAATCAAAATATATATGGGAGTGGGTCCATATATCTATGTTTAAAAATTAATCTCCCTTTTTTATATAAAGGTCAAAGACAGAAAATCTAAGTAATAGTGGATTCACACACATTTATTTATTCATTCAATAAGTATTAATTGAGTACCTACTATGTGCATTCATATTAGGTAAATCATAAACAAAAGCCGTGGGGTGATTAACACAGAGCTCCATAGAGTGGTTACACCTGGTGGGGGAGGGAGTGATGGCCTAAGGTGAACACACAGAGGGGCTTCAAAGTAATGATCAGTTTCTTAAGCCGGGTTTGGGTAATCAAATATTTTTTCTTTTTTTTTAATCATTTAAAGTTAAAAGTAAAAAAAAATGTATGAATAAATACATTTTTCCTAGTAATTTTTGTGCAGACTAAAGTTTGAAAGCTTCTGTTTTGGTCAATGCTGAGAACTTTCTCTTAGAGGAAAAGCATGTTTGGCTTGCCGTTATATAAGAAGTTAAGAAAAAATGCTTATACTTTATTTCTGCTTAAACAATTACCATATTCATTTGGCAAATACACACATCTAAGTAGGCAATTTCAATCTGAAATCATTTCTTTTTTTCCCTAAAATAGATAGCCCTGAATAATGCTATGACAGTACCTGTATTCATTTGTTCAAAAAATTTTAATAAAATGCTACTATATTCCAGGTACTGTTCAAGGCAATGGGAACAGTATAATAAGACAGGCAAGTCCTTGAGATAACTTCTAAGTCATATTTATATACAATGCATGTAGAAAAGTGAATTATTTGTAAAAATAAACTTGACATAATGTCCAAATGAATGTATGGGTTGTATATATTATTGTGCAGGCCTTATTCTATACAATAAATCAGCTTATTTACTGAAGTTATTACATTTCTTACGTAATTTTATTGTATTTGCACAGTGCTATTTCTCCCATGATATCTTTACAAGTCACATTTTCAGGAGCCACTTCCATCCTGTTTTGAAATGAGACCTTATCTGTTTCACAGAATCACTGTAGTACAGGACAGGAAACCAAGGAGACCTTCATTTCAAAGAAACACACAATACATTCATCGAAATGGGTGATGTGCTACACGGAGCATCCGTTTAGGGCAGCATTTGTCTCAGTGCTGCCAAACACAAATGACCAGAAGAAACAGCAATGATCTACAAGGCCTATAGCAAGTAGGTTTGGGATTTCTCATGCCAGCGCCTTTCAAGTCTTAACTAGACTTGGTATGAAAAATGTCTAAAACATCTCTAGAAAGAATCCAAACCTCCATAAAATATGTAGTAATGCATCTTATTAAGCAAAGGGAAAAGAAAGGAGAAAAAGATAAAATACATGTAAAAGTCCATTAAAATCATTCTACTTAAGTGTAAACTTTTATGGCATTGGGTAGAAAACATGTGCCTTCTCAGACTTATAAGTATACTTCTTATGAATCACTTGTTAAGTGTTTGGGCTACATGCAGCATTATTTTTCGTGTACTGCATATGCCTCTGCATTCTCTGGCAATGAATTCTGAACACTTTTCACGTGTTGGTAAACGATCAAGTCAGCATCTCACAGGTACAATATGAAATTCTGACTTGGCATTTACATACTAACTGAAAACACAGTTGCTCACAAAATGTGGTAGCTTCTAAAATCAATACACAACGTCCTTGAAATCTTTTGTGGGTGGAGTTATATATAGGAAAAAAACAGTTGAAGATGTTTAAATACCTTTTTTAAAGTTTTTTGAAACTTATTTAAAGCAATAAATAAAAGTGTATAGTATTTATGTATATAGGTATATGCTTATATGTAATTATTTATTCATTAGTTCTTCCAAAAAGTTCTGAGGCACTTAAAGAATGGAAAAGGTACTATCATTCATACTGATGCTTGAAATTGAAGGAACTCATTTTAAATGAGTAAACAGAGTTGACTCATCAAACTTTTAGGAATATTGCATAATTTAAAAAATATATTACTTATTACTTACTACACTATATATATGTGCATATATGTGATGTCCTAATCACTTTCACATAGATCACCTCATTTGATCATCATGATAATTCTGTTTCATATTCTTGCTATATTAATTTTATATATAAAGAAACTAAGGGCAACAACAGAGAGGTTACCCAGTTAGCCGATAAGCAGTTCTATATGCAAACACAAGACTTTGGTTCCTAAGCAGTTAGATCTAGAGGGAAGAGATAATCAGAAAAGTCTAATGTATAAATTATTGAAAAGGAAATCCATTTTTCCCATAAAATGATTTAATTATTATAATTAATATCAAATTACTAAATTCACCATTTGACACTTAATGGAAGAGCGATGTTATACAGATCATAGATTATAACATCTCACAAAATACTCCAGAGAGATCTGTACTGTGTCTTTTTTCCGTAATAGTTATTTAGAACTATGGGATGAGGAAATCATACTGTCAGATCAAAAGCAGGATAAAAAGAGAAAGCAATGTTCTCTACAGAGATCCTTTCATACGATATGAGTTAAAATTCCAAAGACTAGAGTAGGTATCACATTGAAGACAGAAACCAATTTTAAGATAAATCATTAAAAAGAACCTCATTTTCTAAGTAACTCCTTTCCAAAGAGACTCATTGGCCAAATCAGTACGGGAAAATATCAAACTTATTTGTGAAACATAAACCCTTATATGTCATCTATCCGTGTATCACCATTATTCTCTTGATTAGATGATATGCCTTAATAATCCCCTCACATTAAAAAATTCATCTTTTTGTATATTATAAACATTCCATAGTAGATTAAAATTATTATAGCTATTAAGCCCTTCAAAAGCGTTATGCAAATTCTCCTTCAACTACAACTGTATTTCATACAGCTAGGAGCAATGAAAGACAGGATTGTTTTATTTTAAGGAAAGAACATGAGATTATTTTCTTACAGATAACTAAAAGTAAGATGTAAATGCCATTCTGTTTTATAGTCAAGGTTATCAGGATCATAGTTAGTGAGCACTCCATAGGGATGTTCACTTAGCATTATTGCAAACTAACAATATGCATGAGTGTCAACTAATACTAATTAATGATCTAAGTGACTCTAACACTGTAGAAAAGCACACAAGTGAGTCTTTTGTTCCCAACCAGTACTTGTCTCTGACTTTCAGTGTAATAATATACATTGCAAACCCTTTAGATTTTTCATCTGAGATGACCAGATGTTCAGATGAGTATGCTTTACTATTTTTAGAACTATGAAATGTGCTTTTCTGCCATCTGAGATGTCATTATGATATGTATTACACTTTCCTAATATTTAGCTGTAGGACCACTTATCTAAAAATTGATTTGTGATCTTTGGATAACAATTCAGAGTGCACATTATTTCTTCAGGTGCTATTGAAATATAAAATGGCTTCTGTAGAGAAGCCTCCATTTACATATTTATTCTTTCTTTTATACCCTCCTATCTTTCTTTATTCCTGATAAGTTTATATCCAAGAGTGTATGCTTTATCTCAGAGTATGCCATTTTATTTTTATTTTCCTTTTACCTAGTCCCAACAAATTTATTGTGTATTTGTTCTTGGGGTCGCCATTCCAAGGAAGGTTCTCTGTACACAATAATTCTGTCCTTATGATAAAGCCTAGTCAAAATATTGGCTATACTTTGCAATTAAAAAGTTTCCTCCTAGAAATGGGATCTTAAGTTCCCCCACTAAATCTTTCAAAACACTAGAAATAAATATGAATATTATTTTAGATTTAAAAGGAGTAAATTTGACTTTACTCAGAAATAGTTAAATAATTATTAATAAGCAGAAATATTAAATATATTTCTACTGTGTCTGTCAGGGGAGTGTAGAATTCTAAGACCTGACTTTTCTGAATGTCTTTAGACCAAGACCCAGTCTGTGTTTGGGGATCTTGTTTTGACAAGAACAGATAATTTTAGAGACCTTCCCAGATCCTATCAAAATACATACTTATTTCCTGTGGTATGAGATAGGTTCAAAGAAGGTGTTTCATTTGCAATTAGCAGACAACTTTGCCTCAACTGATGTAAGCAATAGGAATATTTTGTTTCATGATATGCCAGAGATTTACTCCTCTTACTTATTTGGAGTTAAGGTTTAGAGGTAGGGGCCAGCACCCTCAGAGGGCTCAGTGATCTTTTCAAGGACACAGTTCCTTCCACACCTGTGTCCTGTGGCCCCCAGTCTTAACCTCATCCTGAGCCTGTTTGCTCTCTTGTTGGCAAGACAGCTACAGCAGTTAGAGGTCCAGACACCCTATGGTAGGAGAAAGGTTGCTTCTTTCTTGTGTCCTACTTTATCAGTAATCCTTACCAAGGACTATCCTCAACAGACTTCTCCTCATATCTCAGAGAGCATACTGGGTCATATACCCACACCCAAACTAATCCCAGAGAAAGGGAATGAGACCACCATGACTCATTTCAAGCCATCAGGTTACCTGACAAATCAAAAATCAGAGCTCTGATTTTGACATTGAAACATCCTGTACCTTGAAATAAAAGCAGGGCTCTGCCAGCATGGCAAGGGGGAAATACTACTGAGTAGACAACCAGCTGATGCTACAGGCCAGTTGGTCTATCCAAGAGATATTCACATCCTTCATTCTGCATACATATCTAAAAATTGGTCTAGATGAGGGTAAAGCAAAGAGCACAAAGGAGGGGGAAAGACTCCCAAGACCCAGCAAGATAGCAAGCTAAAAAGAAGACACAGACTCTTCCCAAGACATTTTCAAAAACTGCAGCATGTAGTTTGGCATGCCCTGGGAAGTGATTAATTGGCAATTTGATTCATTTAGGTACCAGAGAAGAAATAATTTACCATTAACTCCCTGTTGCTCTGAAGGAGTTAATTTTCACCACATGGATGAGCACTTTATTCCCAGAGAGTATCTTACTCACTCTGCCCCATCATGGAAAGAGACTCAATTCAAGGAAATATTGAACCATTTGGGAAGAACATTAGACTGAATTAAACACTCTCTGTGCTCACCCATATGATGCAAATTAGTTCATTGTATTCTTTTAGTCTGTTTGCCAAGAAGCAAAAGAAACAGGAATATGTACTACCAATTTAATTGCATAGCTAACCAACAATATTTATTAAGCACCTACTGTTTACAGAGAACTATTCTTGGAATGATGAAAGTCAAAAAGGAAACAATATTCATGCAGAGACAAGTCAGATAAAAGTCCATCAAACTCTGACTTTCTCAGTCTATTTGTAAAATTAAATCCAGCAAAGCCTTCCATTTGCTTATTTCACAGTAGAACTGGTAGACAGGTCACAATAAAGAAAGAGGCAAATAGCTACCTTTCCATCACTTACAAACCTTACTCAGTAAGTTTTTTAAAGTATTTTTTAAAAATAAATTTAAAATAAAAATAAGTTTAAAATAACTTCTAGCATCCTGCCTCACCCCACCCCAGTTCACTCTTCTGAAAGCTAGATACTAAGCATTATTTAACTTACAATACAGTTGATAAGTATCATTTGCATATATAACATAATATGCTTATTCTGTTTTTTCATATAGCGACATCTTAAATGTTGAGATTTCTCAACAATATTTCATTTTCAATTTTGTAAAAGAAGGAATAGAAGGAAAATGAAGTGTAAAAATGTTGATATGGCAAAAAATATATACATTAATCATACTGTTTTCTTTTCATATGGATAAATACATCAGATACCATATTATAGAAAAAATTCAATATTTTATAGTATGTAGAATACTATCAATTTCACCCACAATTTCATAAAAAATAAGCAAAGGGCTTCCCTGGTGGCGCGGTGGTTGGGAATCTGCCTGCTAATGCAGGGGACACGGGTTCGAGCCCTGGTCTGGGAAGATCCCACATGCCGCGGAGCAACTAGGCCCGGGAGCCACAACTACTGAGCCTGCGCGTCTGGAGGCTGTGCTCCGCAACAAGAGAGGCCGCGATAGTGAGAGGCCCGCGCACCGCGATGAAGAGTGGCCCCCGCTCGCCGCAACTAGAGAAAGCCCTCGCACAGAAACGAAGACCCAACACAGCCTAAGTAAATAAATTAATTAATATTAAAAAAAAAAAAAAAAAGCAAATATTGGGAATTCCCTGGCAGGCCAGTGGTTAGGACTCTGCGCTCTCATTGCCGAGGTCGCGAGTTTGATCCCTGGTGGGGTAACTAAGATCTCTCAAGCCACTGGGCCAAAAAAAAAAAAAGCAAGTATTATTTTATATGCTTTATGGAGAAGATATAATTTCCTTTGGTCAACTATCTTTGATTCAAATATTAATACTAATTTGGCAACAAGAGGTGGTAAATTCAGTGTAAACAAAAATGCTTTTGCTTTTCACGTTAGACCAATATAACAAGGCTGCTTTAGTATAGCACCTCCCGTGCTGTATGTTGCCGAATGCTCTGCAACATGCCACTGCCTGATGCCATGAGACGTTCCTGGGGATTGGCACAGGGCCCGTTTGCATTCTACAGAGTAGAGCACTAAGAAAGAATTTATGGAGATTGAAATGTGAGCTACATTGAGAGCAAAATTCCAAACAGATGATTTCAGTTAATTAAAACTAGTAGTACAGGTCCCATATAAATGGGTGCTGGTAATTTCCAGAATATATGAGGACATCTACTGAACTATACATTTTATCACAGTCTTATAAGCTGTGATAAAATGCTTTAAGTACTGTGAGGATTTATGGAACCAACTGTGTTTATCAGACTGATATTCAGTCAACTCTGACATACTAAAAGAGGGCCCAATTTGGTTTATTCATGGCCTTACTTCTCTTTATCTTCCTTTCTACTTACCCCTAAGCTCATTATATCCTCCATCAGAGGAATAACAAGGAATCACTCAGTTGCTTTTAATGTTTTTCGTGAAACTTGCCTTGGTGAAGTGGGAGCCTGGTAAACTTGCCTGAGACTAGGCTGGAGAATATGTCCATGTTTTATTCCTGACATACAAGAAGAAACTAATTATTAATCTCCAAAGATCAGTGGATAATGAGATAATACCAAAGCAATATACTGAGTATTTTGTAGTGTTCTTGCTTTGTATCCATATTATCTGGTTGGCTTATCTTATCCATCTTATCAAGATATTACTAAGATCAGCCATTTTGTAGGTTGTAACATCTGCTAGATAACAATTTATTCTTCCCAGATTGAAACTTTTTTTCATTTTCTAATATGAAGCTTATTAGAGCATCAATTAGGAATATGAATATAATGCCATTGGTGATGGGTATCCTCTTTCATCTATCTCTGTTATTAAATGGCGTCATAAAGTATCCCAACTGATGTTTAACTTTGGTCATAAAACCCCTACCAGTTTGTGCAAAATTACATTCAGGACCTAAAGAATTTGGATTATGGAATTGATCCCTGAAACTTCCAATGCTCCACTAATACAGGCAATATGAGACCTCACATTTTATTTGATTATATGTTTTATATATTTTAGCATGTTTTCATTTGAGTAGATCTGAAACTGCTTCTTGAGGAAAAGTTCTCTGTCATGAAGGTCCCTCTTGTGTCCCATCTCCATGCAGAAATCCAATAATCAATATTCAGTTTACTTCTCAGTCTTAAGGAAATGATATCAAACTTTCCAGTAGTACATGTGGTATTTTCTAAGATCTTACTGGAAAATACCTCTCTGATGAATTGTGTATAATTTGGCCATAAAGCAAGCACTAAATGAAAGTGTGCTATAATACTGTAATTATAATCATAATTAATAATTAAATAATATTGTTATAATAATAAATATTTTTCAAGCTAAGCACTATATATGTTATATATATATATATATATATGAAATCTTATTTAATTCTCATACAATATTACAAGGGCTAATACTAATAAATAGTATGTATTTAACTCTTACTCTCTGCCAGGACACTAGGATGTGGGCTTTTTTTTTTTTTTTTTTTTTTTTAGTATTATCTAATTTTTAGTAAGCTAACATTTAACATGAAATAAGTACTCTTTACTTCCTCTTTACAAATGAGGATACCAAAGCTTATAAAGTTATGTGCATTGCATGCTGGCTGCTCTAGACTCTAGAACATATTCACTCAATGTTGACAATCCGAGGTAGCACATACAATAATAGCCATACCCTTGAATCAGCTGTCTATTTCAATCCCCTTTCCCCTAACTTCAATGATCAAAGCAGTGACATCAATAGCCTACCTCCCCTGCTATCTTACTCTTGGTCTCAAAGCAGGATATTCCCAGTGTCTGGGCATCTTTGTCTATGGTGAATGTGACCATAGCTGGAAACAGATTAGGCAATACTGATGGAGCATCAACTGACTATGGCGGTTTTACTACTTACTTTCATACTTTAGTAACTTATTTAGTGGGGGAAGCCAAGGAGGCATACCAGTCTCTATCTGAATAAGCAGAATATTCATGACAACAGCACCAGTCTGTGTTCACGCTGACTCCTTTCACAGTTTGCCCTTCACTGCACCTCATTTATCTTATCTTAAGTAGGGCTCTATTCATGATTGAACCATCTTCCCCAAGATTGATATATTAAAATGGGTGAGGGGCAAAGGTAGCACTTACCAGCATTAATGACTAGCCTGATTTTATTGATGATAAAAAAGCTTAAGAGCATTAGAAAAGAAAACAAAGGGGAATGTTTGCTTAATTAATTCCAGTTTCATTGGGAATCTAAACATCATTAACTTTCTGACAAGCCTTCCTTCCACTTTTCCAAATTTAAAAGAATAAATAGTTTATATAAGAAACCTGTTATGTCGGGATGGTTATAAATGTGAATTCTTAAAGGCTTGTTTGTGAATCCTGGTTCCATTATTTATTAGCTATATGAACTTGGGAATTCACTTAACTTATTCCTGTGCCAGTTTTTTCATCTATAACATAGAGTAAGTAATACTATTTATGTCATAGGATTTCTGTGATGAGTTAAAACATGAAAGAATTTAGAGCTCTACTTAGCACACACAAAATACTCAATAAATATTAGTTAAATAATAATGTTATTATTAATTCAGAATGGCTTTCTCAACAGAGTCTGCTGATTAGTCAAAGTTTCAAGATGTTACAGGAAGGAACTCAAGCCCTAGGTCCTAGAACCTCAAGGAACTGAATTCTGCCAATAACAACCTGAGTGAGCTTTGAATGTCCCAATAGAGTCTTAAATGAGACAGCAGGTTCTGGATGACACCTTGTTTACAGCATCATAACACCCTAAAAAAGGGCCCAATTTTTCCATACCCAGACTCCTGACTCACAGAAAATGTGAGATAATAAATGTGTCATCCTTTAGACAACTAAGTTGGTTATACAGCAATAGATAGCTAATCACTGGCAGTGGAGAAATGGAGTAATTATGAGATTTCTAGTTTGAGAGTCTACATTTATGACTCTGTTAAGGTTGAGATATTATTTGCTATATGGAAGTCAAATGATCTGGTGCTAAGGACGATTTTACTTGACAGCAGTGGTAATCTTTTACAGAGCAGTTTCAGCAAGTCAGCAGGCTCTGAACCAGATTTAAACCAAAGTTTAAAATTGGTGACAGAAAGTCCAATGGCTGTTCCAAAAAAAAAATTTTTCTTCACTGAAGGAATAAAAGGAAATAAGTAGCCTGAAGAAAAGAGAGTTTAAGGTACATTATTTTACAGTGAAGTAAGAAAAGGGAGTAGATAACTTAGGGAAAGTAAGAAAAGGGGAAAAGGACTACATTTGTTAATGGAGAGGATGAAATCTCCTGAAGACACAGATTGAGAACAAGGCAAAAGAAGAGTCAGATAACCCTCTACATCTGAAAAATTGGGTAAAAGCAATACTTAAATCACATAGTTGTTGGGGAAATACAACAAGACAATAAATATCAATATAAAGCTTTTAGCACAATGTCTAACCTAGCAAACAAGAAAAACTATCACCTACTACTAATTTTATAATTATTAGAGATATCAAGAGATAATTAGAAGAACAAGAATTGGAGGTAGCAAAAGGAAGGGTATGAGTGTATCAATTAATATCTTTCTTTTTCAAGAAGACAAAGAAGTGTTAGATGAGTGAAGAACCTACAGTTGGGAGCCATTACAGTAACTTGGATATAGGATTATTGGGGGAAGCTTGCTTCAGTTGCAAACTCTATGAGTGCTCAGTAATAAAGGCATGAATTTGGTGGCCTATACCGAGAACCAAGGCCATGTTCTATTCCGTTTTCTCTACTCCTCCAGTTGTTAATCAAACTTCTGAACTTCAGCTTAACTCCAATCTTTTCTTTTATGAAAGGAGAGACATCAAAATGTCCTAGAGTAACTTAATGAATCGTTTAGGATAAAGGTAAGTTCTATTCTGAAATGTATGAAAAAATTATCTTTAATTCAGATGCAAGATATGTTATGCTTCTTGTTTTCAGAAATTGTTTTTAACCGTGTAAAACCAACAAGTAATCAAAACCTCCTTGTCTTAAATTTTGAATCTTCAGTTTGTATTATCAACCTTTCACACACGTCTAGGCTGAAGTGTTAGTCTTGTATTGAACTCTGGGTTGGTTAATGTGCTTTTCTCATCATGTTACCTTCACACTCGTCTCCAATTTACAAATCTCACCAGTATAGGCAATTTTGCTATCTTTTCACAAGATGACAGAATTCTTGGTTCAATGCTGAAGTGTGAAAAACTTTCCACTATAATAATAAATGTGATACATGATATTAGAGGCTTTATTTTTCAAATTACTAATGTAGCTTTGAGTTGCTGGAAAGATTTTAAAGGAAAGAAACAGTTTAGTACACCCCCCAAATTTTCAAACTACATAAAAAAAGAAAAATCATGGAACACAACTGGACTGGAAGTGTGTTTTACTGATAGGCATCATTTCACGTTTGCCTTATTCACTCTATGGGGATAATTATAACTAGAATAAACAAACATGGAAAACAATCTAATGAATGTAGAATGGACGACTATTTAAATAATTCAAAATAATTAAAATGATATGTAAATGATATTAAATCCGTAAGTATTTTTTATTGCTGCATACCAAATATGGACATTTTTCCTAAAAAATGCATACAGCAATAACTAGTACTGGTGTTATATAAGCTCTGACAGTATTAAAAATAAATGCCCAAAGAACCTATGTCTTTAAAATTGTCCATTCTTTTCTTCTCTTAGAAGGAAAGAAAATGAGTTCATTCTGATAGGCAGAGGTAGATCTAGCATAAAGCTAAAGAAGCTCTTTAAAACTTCTGAAGACGTGACGTTTCTTCACCCGCTTTTGAAGAAAAAAAGCGCTTTCTGACACCCGCTTTTCTGTGAAGAACCCGCATGTCGGGCACTTCCGACAGTCACATCAGTGCATTTCAAGGCAGTGTGTTCATACATGGCTTCTTTGTTCCCCAAGCCACATACAAGTAAGGTCCCAAAACAATATCCATGGCCATTTCCATTAGTTTTGTCTATGAAAGTGGAGTAAATGAAACTTAAAATCTAATTTTTAGTTCAATTCTTTCAAACAAAACCGTACACTGAGGGGAGAGCTCAGTCACTGCTTCCTTCTGCCACAGTTAGCTTTGTACATTTGTGGAGCAGGAAGAGATTTTATGTATTCTGAAGTTGTTCCCACAAAGAAAGGGGACAGTAGCTGAATCTTTGTGAATTTTGGATTCATATATCTTTTCATCTATATGATAATACCTTAATTTTCTTTTCCTAAATGTTTGGATTATTTTCTCTTTTATTACTAAAGAATGAAGAATTCACGTTTTTCTGCTTTTTTTTATTGAAGTATAGTTGATTTACAATATTGTGTTAGTTTCAAGTGTACAGCAAAGTGATTCAGTTATATGTATATGTATATATTTATATATATTCTTCTTTCCATTCTTTTCCATTATACTTTATTACAAGATATTGAATATAGTTCCCTGTGCTATACAGTAAATCCTTGTTGTTTATCTATTTTATATATAGTAGTATGCATCTGTTAATCCCATACTCCCGATTTATCCCTCCCCACCCCTTCCCTTTTGGTAACCATAAGTTTGTTTTCTATATCTGTGAGTCTGTTTCTGTTTCGTAAATAAGTTCATTTGTACTATTTTTTTAGATTCTACATATAAGTGACACCATACAATATTTGTTTTTCTCTGACTTACTTCACTTAGCATGATAATCTCTAGGTCCATCCATGTTGCTGCAAATGGTATTATTTCATTCTTCTGTATAGCTGAATAGTGTTCCATTGTATGTCTGCATTTTTTACCATAGCCAAGACATGGAAGCAACCTAAGTGTCCATCAATAGATGAATGGATAAAGAAGAATTCACTTTTAATTGTTGTCTCATTGCTTTGTCAATGAAAAAAAATTCTGCCCGTGTATTGCCAAACAACACTAAACCGCTCAATCTCAGATACTTCCTTACCCAAATTAGGACCATCTGAAAGGCCAAAGTAAGTATATTCTGATAACAAGGTGCTCTAGGCAGGGAAGAAAAAATGAGAGCAGTTGTGATTTTGTTCATAAACTGCAGCAAACTGAGTCTACCTTACTTTCTTTCCATTTCCTTATACAAGATGTCATCAGATTGGAGACAAAGTGAAAATACTTAGTTCATTTAATGAAATTAAACCTAATAGGAGCTTTGTTTAATTATCTAAGAGCAGAGTCAGTGAGAGATTGGTGCTGAGAAAATGATGGATCCAGTGAAAGCACTTTAATCTGGTGCTAACCTGCTAGCTGCAGTTTTCTTGGTGTGCATATTAATTGTAAAGGGGAGATTTTATGTATCATTTAGAGGGACCCTTTATAATTTAAGCCTTCTTTACGTACAGTGCAAAATGTATGCTTAGTTCTTCCAGTAACACTTGGGGAAATGCCTTGTAAATGGTGTATAAATTTGCTTAATTAATCAAACAAAGGGAAAAGCTTTTAGAGAGCAAAATCATGACGGGAACTTAAAAGAAGGAAACTAAAAAGATAAAGCGTATTACTGCCTAGTAATTTCAATTTATGCTGTAAATAAAATAGGTCTAAAAGCAAAGCCAATGCAAATATGCCTCTATAGCAGGTTCTCCGGTATAATTGGCTGTGACCCAAGAATTACCAATGGGCTCTGAGTCAATATTGTTTTTTGAGTGTCCTTGGACTATTGAATTTATTAAGTGGTTTGTGTGTAGTGAAGATATTCTCTAGGTAACCTTGCCTATACTCCACATGTGATCTCTAAGTCACCAGCTAAGCGCAGGGGGTGAATTCTGATAGACAAAAGTTTTCATATTGGTCTTGGAAATGATACTACTCTACAGTTAAAACTGATTTTAAAAATCATAGTGATTTGGGGATTATTGTAAGTTACTTCAATAAATACATACTTCGAATGTTTGTCCTTTACTTCCAAGAAATTTGAGCAAAACGTTAGAGAAACTGCCTTCAATTAAAATCCTGGGCTTATGGCAAATGGGCCATATGAACCTGCAGTTCTGGTGGGTGATGGGGGTGCTCTGCCTACCCCTTTGTCTTCAAAGTGGGTCTATGAGCCAACGACGTGTGTATTACTGGGGGACTTTTTACAAATGCAGAGGCTTCCCATGCCAGAACTACTGGATCAAAATCTACATTTTAACAAGATCCCAGGTTACAGAACAACCATTCCAGCTAATGTAGGGAGAGTGAGAACTCTTCTTATTCCCCAGGGGACCTGTATTCGTATTTGTACTTGGCACTGTGTTGATTCATAATTTTATGGCAGTAAATGTGCCATTTTTTAATGTCTTGAGGGATTTATTTCTCCTTTCTTCTAATGGTTTGTAATAATAATTTAAAATAATTCAGAATAGGCAAATGAATTGAGAAGTAATTTGAGCCATGGAAATAAAGAACTCTAAATTGGTCTCAGTTTGGGTTAAGCATCATCTCAAATATTATCCAAGTTCTAAGAGTGTAGGACAAATTAAGTACTTGCCATTTTTGCAAATTATTCCCTCCCACGGGGGGAAAAAAGGTTTACCTCATTTTCAATTTTCTCTATAGGTTACAATTTTACTACCTATTTGTAATAGAAAATGGTTTTGTTCTTATTATGTGCAATGATTTGATTCAGTGATTTAATTATTTGTCATTACATTTCTAATCTAGGCATTTGTATAACAGCTGTAAAAACCAAAAACATGGTATACAGTATAAATAGCTAACATTTATTTAGGACTTTTCTATATGCCAGGAATTCTAAGTTTTTTATATATATTAACTCATTTAATCCACAAAATAACCCTATAAATTAAGTGCTATTGTTAGACCCATTTTACCCTTGTAGAAACAGAAGCACAGAAACGTTAAGTGACTTTCCCAAAGTCACACAGAAAGCTTATAATGGAGTTGAAATACAAATTTAAGTAGTCTTTCTTCAGAAATTACAGTCTTAAAACTTTATAAACCCTAAACAGTCTAAATGCCCAGTAACACAGAGATGGAGGCTCTGGGGAAGGGGATGCATTTGGGTTGAGAGAATCCAGTCCCTTGTTCCTGTAAGACTCAAGCCCTTGTTCTCTTGCTGCCTAACACCCAGACATTGCTCTCAGCTTCTATAAGCTGCTCTCAGGTCCTCTTCACAGAGCTCTTAGGTTGACATGCCAAATCCTAAGAAAACAGGCTTACTGCTTTCACATGTAGGGAGTTAAAATGCTCTTTCCGGGGAGGGGGCTAAGGAACAGAAAGAGCTGCCATTTCTGTCAAGTTACTGAATGTTTCATCTGATTGCTAGAGTCACAGGCAAAATAGCTGGAGGCTAGACAGGTATATTGCTCTTTTAAAAACAGATGGTGGAACTCACAAGAGATTTGAGAGGGCGGGAAAACAGAAACTTGAACAGAGTAAGAGATTTCTATAAAATGAGTGATCTTATATATAATAGCAGATACAAAATCACCAATGCATTCTTTGATCCTATATTACCTTTATAAAAGTTATATAGCACAACCTACCGAGACTGAACCAGGAAGAAATAGAAAATATGAACAGACCAATCACAAGCACTGAAATTGAAACTGTGATTAAAAACCTTCCAACAAACAAAAGCCCAGGACCAGATGGCTTCACAGGCGAATTCTATCAAACATTTAGAGAAGAGCTAACACCTATCCTTCTCAAACTCTTCCAAAATATTGCAGAGGGAGGAACACTCCCAAACTCATTCTGCGAGGCCACCATCACCCTGATACCAAAACCAGACAAAGATGTCACAAAGAAAGAAAACTACAGGCCAATATCACTGATGAACATAGATGCAAAAATCCTCGACAAAATACTAGCAAACAGAATCCAACAGCACATTAAAAGGATCATACACCATGATCAAGTGGGGTTTATCCCAGGAATGCAAGGATTCTTCAATATACGCAAATCAATCAACGTGATCCATCATATTAACAAATTGAAGGAGAAAAACCATATGATCATCTCAATAGATGCAGAGAAAGCTTTCGACAAAATTCAACACCCATTTATGATAAAAGCCCTGCAGAAAGTAGGCATAGAGGGAACTTTCCTCAACATAATAAAGGCCATATATGACAAACCCACAGCCAACATTGTCCTCAATGGTGAAAAACTGAAACCATTTCCACTAAGATCAGGAACAAGACAAGGTTGCCCACTCTCACCACTGTTATTCAACATAGTTTTGGAAGTGTTAGCCACAGCAATCAGAGAAGAAAAAGAAATAAAAGGAATCCAAATCGGAAAAGAAGAAGTAAAGCTGTCACTGTTTGCAGATGACATGATACTATACATAGAGAATCCTAAAACTGCTACCAGAAAACTACTAGAGCTAATCAATGAATTTGGTAAAGTAGCAGGATACAAAATTAATGCACAGAAATCTCTTGCATTCCTATATACTAATGATGAAAAATCTGAAAGTGAAATTAAGAAAACACTCCCATTTATACCACTGCAACAAAAAGAATAAAATATCTAGGAATAAACCTACCTAAGGAGACAAAAGACCTGTATGCAGAAAATTATAGGACACTGATGAAAGAAATTAAAGATGATACAAATAGATGGAGAGATATACCATGTTCTTGGATTGGAAGAATCAACATTGTGAAAATGACTCTACTACCCAAAGCAATCTACAGATTCAATGCAATCCCTATCAAACTACCACTGGCATTTTTCACAGAACTAGAACAAAAAATTTCACAATTTGTATGGAGACACAAAAGACCCCGAATAGCCAAAGCAATCTTGAGAACGAAAGACAGAGCTGGAGTAATTGGGCTCCCTGACTTCAGACTGTACTACAAATCTATAGTCATCAAGACAGTATGGTACTGGCACAAAAACAGACATATAGATCAATGGAACAGGATAGAAAGCCCAGAGATAAACCCACGCACATATGGGCACCTTGTCTTTGATAAAGGAGGCAATAATATACAGTGGAGAAAAGACAGTCTCTTCAATAAGTCTCTACAAACAATAAATGCTGGTGAGGGTGTGGAGAAAAGGGAACCCTCTCGCACTGTTGGTGGGAATGTAAATTGATACAGCCACTATGGAGAACAGTATGGAGGTTCCTTAAAAAACTACAAATAGAACTACCATACGACCCAGCAATCCCACTACTGGGCATATACCCTGAGAAAACCATAATTCAAAAAGAGTCATGTGGGCTTCCCTGGTGGTGCAGTGGTTGAGAATCCGCCTGCCAATGCAGGGGACACGGGTTCGAGCCCTGGTCTGGGAAGATCCCACATGCCGCGTAGCAGCTGGGCCCGTGAGCCACAATTACTGAGCCTGCGCGTCTGGAGCCTGTGCTCCGCAACGAGGCCGCGATAGTGAGAGGCCCGTGCACCGCGATGAAGAGTGGCCCCCGCTTGCCGCAACTAGAGAAAGCCCTCGCACAGAAACGAAGACCCAACACAGTCATAAATAAATAAAAAAAAAAATCCTATGGTTTAAAAAAAAAAAAAAAAAAAAAGAGTCATGTACCAAAATGTTCATTGCAGCTCTATTTACAATAGCCAGGACATGGAAGCAACCTAAGTGTCCATCATCGGATGAATGGATAAAGAAGATGTGGCACATATATACAATGGAATATTACTCAGCCATAAAAAGAAATGAAATGGAGGTATTTGTAGTGAGGTGGATGGAGTTAGAGTCTGTCATACAGAGTGAAGTAAGTCAGAAAGAGAAAAACAAATACCGTATGCTAACACATATATATGGAATCTAAGGGGAAAAAAAAAGGTCATGAAGAACCTCGTGGCAAGATGGGAATAAAGACACAGACCTACTAAAGAATGGACTTGAGGATATGGGGAGGGGGAGGGGTGAGATGTGACAGGGTGAGAGAGTGTCATGGACATATATACACTACCAAATGTAAAATAGATAGCTAGTGGGAAGCAGTCACATAGCACAGGGAGATCAGCTCGGTGCTTTGTGACCGCCTGGGGGGGTGGGATGGGGAGGGTGGGAGGGAGGGAGATGCGGGAGGGAGGAGATATGGGAACGTGTGTATATGTGTAGCTGATTCACTTTGTTATAAAGCAGAAACTAACACACCATTGTGAAGCAATTATACTTCAATAAAGATGTTTAAAAATAAATAAATAAATAAAAATAAAAAGCTGATTCATCTTGGACAAGAAAAAAAAAAAGTTATATGATGTTTATTAATAAAATGTTCACCTTATGATCATTTTTGCCAGTGTGTTTTTTAACATCAAATTTTGAAGACAAAATTTTATATAACACTTTTATTGTTGTATTCACATCTAAAAATGATAGCATAAAACTATTATTTAAGAGATTTTTAAAATTTATTGCTTGAATATATGTATCATAATTGAGGGTATTGACTGCCTGGTAAATACAAGTATATTTATTAAATTAAATTACTGCTTTCATGTTGATGTAACATTTAGTTTTGTAGTAAAATACATCATTGGAAAAGCAAAGTTGGAGACAGCAATCCTAATTCTATGCAGGAGGGTTGCTTATTGCTAAATTGGAATTAGCTTCTTGCTAAGTAAAATTTTCTTCAGAATTTACCTGCAATAGGTATTGTAAAATGATGAGATAATAGACAAATATTAACATGGCATGTACCTTAACCACAAAAAAGCAAATGTCTCATAATACATTTCAAAAAAAAAAACATTTATTTAAAGAGGTCTTGCCCTCTGTAGATAAAGATAATGCTACTGGTCAACTTGAAAAGCATTTCTCCCCAATGGGGATATGTGTTGAAACATTCACAATATCTGGAATAATCATCCTAGCAATAACTGCCTAGTTTTAAGTGTTTAGGCTACTACCATGGACAAAGAATAAGGTAAACTAATCATGATGATCAAACACGGGGTAATAGCAACATAGGCACAGATTTCTTTATCTGTGACCTAATTATCTCACTTTTATTAATGTGTCATAGTTTCATTTTTACTTAATATTATCATCAATTGATTAGACAAAAATATCTATAATCAATTCAGAAGCCATTTAAGTGTGTATAGATGGAGAGATTTACTAGCATTTTGCAAAGAGTACCATTGTCCTCTATAGACTCTCAGATTTATGAAGACAGAGAGCATACCTGGCTTATATCTATAAGCTCATACCTATAAGCTACTGGGACACAGCACGGTGTTTGGCACATAGTGGCAACCACTCTACATTTATTTAATTAATGTTAGGTCATCACAGAAAATTGTGAAATAAAGAGTAGTTAGTAGATGGCATCATTATGGAACATCTAGAGTAGAAAACATTTGAGAAGGAATTTTCCTTATTTTCCTGTCTTTAGAGAGTGCCATATTTAAAATATGATAGGAGAAGAAAAATAATATGTAAAAATAACAATTAGCTCTATTTAATGAGACTGAACAAAATAAGGTTAATATTTGGTTCAGTTGAATGAGTTAAACATGATCCTGCAATGTGACTGTAGATGTAAGAATACTATTTGGAACAACTAGTATTTCTGTAAAATTAACTTATTTATTACAAACTTAGTCTTGCCTTCCTCCAAGTATCAAAGTTTAGTATTATATCTTATACAGGCTGTTTCTTTCTTTATTAGTAGTATTAGCATTATTCTTAGAAAAGGAAAAGTCAATCTAATTATATAAATACACCAAATAAATTTTAAAAGTTAAAAATAAAGTTAGAGAGGCAAAAGACTTAGAAGAAACAAGCTATTTAATCTCATCAAATGTCATAAAATATTATCTGAATATATGGGAAGACCATGTGTCTCTCTCATATGAAACGATTTTTTGCCATAGGTAGATCAGCTTTCCAAAAGATAATGCATATGCAGATCCAACTGGAAACTCAAAAGTGATATTAGGGGGGAATTGCATTTAGCGATTTTTTTGTGTGTGTTTGTATGTTTCATATTTTAAATAACAAATACTATCTGAGACTAGCCAAGAAATTTTAAGAGAAGAAGAATCAGGAAAAGAAAAAAAATGTATATGATGGCAGAACATAGTATAAAGACATGGTAATCAAATAAATAGGATTTTGGCCAAAGTAAAACAAATGGTGTGGACACAAAGTGACTATCCCTCTAAAAATATAAAATTGAATCCCAATATTATACCATATGTATTAGTTTCTTAAAGACAAGCAAAACATAATATTAATTTTTAATTATTTTCCCTGTATTTAATTTAGTGACATGCACAGATATAGTGTCTGCTTAAAAAAATGTATGTTAATTTGTTTAAATGATAAACATTGAAAATAATATTGTATCTATCAATAACTTAATTTGTCGAAAATCTCAACAGTAGTAAAAAAAACAATAATAATAATGGTAATGTTAGCAACTAACACTTACAGAAGGTTCCCTTTTAAGCACATAAAATGTGAAGAATTCTATAGGTATTACCTTATTGATTCCTCACAGTAACCCCATGAGGAAGAGTCTGAGATTCTCTACATTTCATAAAGCAGGAATCTGAGGACTGGAATGGTCAAGTCATGTACCCAAGGTCACTCATACGAGAAAAAGTGGAGCCAGGATTTGAATACAGACCGTCTGATTCCAGGAGCCTTATCCCAAACTATAAAATTTGTATATATGAATATTCATACTCACTCTCTCACTTTTCATGACAATGTTCCTGTTAAGGATAATCTAAAATGTATATGCATGAAAGACCTGTAGCAAAGATAATGATAAAATAACTTAATTCCAGGGAAGGCAAAGAAAAAAAGAAACCAGTTAAAACTTCTGCAAGAAGAATTTCTTGAATAATTATTTTATGATTTATTACTTTACTTATTATTCTATTTTGCTATTTTACTAATTATTTTAATGCTACTGAAATAACTTCCTATGAATGTAAATAATAAGAAGATGTATTTACCAGTGAGGTATTACTTAAATATTACTATTTCCTATAAAAGCATTCCAAATGGTCCACCACAATTCATTCTTTACTCAAATTTTAAGGAAAAGAAAAAAGATTTGAAGTATCAATAATGACATGTAATACGAGCTGACTTTGAGATGTTTGGCAACCAAACACGATAATGGATAGGTATATTCTCAGAGTGAATTTTATATATTATAGTTAGTACAGAAGGAAGTAAGATTTCTATTCTTTTATAGAAATAAACCAAAAATATTAACCAGATTGAGATATAACTTACAGTTTTAACTGGAACTGAGATTAAAAATTCCTACACTCTTAGGAAAAACTGGTCTTTTGTAGCCATAGTAACAAGTAGCCGTCAGAACCAGCTTAAAATCCATTCCTTGTATGACAACAACTTGCAACCTGACTAATAAGAAAGTCCTTCCTTTCTGAAATGCAGTTACTCAGGGACTAGGCAACTCCATTAAACACACCTCTGAGGCCAACCAGTCAATAACAGCCTCACCCAGTTTTCAACCCACTTCTGCCCCTGAACTCCACCAATCCCTGAACTCCATGCTTCCCCCAAAACATTATATATGATTTGCAGTCACCTCTGCTCAAAGAGACTGCACCTGACCTGCATGGCTGTCCCCTCCTGGTGTGCAGGATAAATGCAAACCTGTCTTTTCAGTTGAGGTGATTGGTCTCCTGAGCCTTTGAGAGACTCTTCCAACTAAGGGTCTTAATTTTAAAATAAAATTATTTTAAAATAATTGACAATTATTTTGGATAGGAGGGCCCTAGTGAATGTAATTGAAACTTGCCATCCTTTTTAAGATTTGGATTTGTAAAATAAACGTAGCAGACTGGAAATGGTAGCAGTGATTAAGAAAGAGAGAAAAGTCTAGAGTCAGACCCACCTAGGTGTTTTTAATTCTGGATCTAGAATTTACTCTCTGGGTGACATCACTGGATCTCTGAAGTTTTAGTTTTCTCATATGTAGACTGAGATTAATAATAGAATAACTCCACAGGGATTATGGAAAGAACACATGAAGTAGTTTGTCTAAAACACAGAGATTAATCCCTAGCACACTGCAAATGTTCAATAATGCCAGTGTTTTGTTATTGTATTTCTTACTGGTCTTCAGATTTAATCCAGATTTACCAGTGATAAGTTTTAAATACATTTAATTATAGCAAATAAAGTTTTAGAAGAGATACAGATGGTTTACACATTTTATAGGGCAAGAATTTGATAATATTCTGCCTTTTCACTTTTTTTTTTTGGTTTCAGAAAATTATGTCTTGAAATTAAAAGGTAAATAAAAAGAAGAAAAAATGATGTCTTGGTAGAAAATAACTATTAACAGTTACATGTAGCAGACATGCTGCAAAATAACCTCAAGATATTAGAGACAATTATTTTTCCCAATAGTTGATCATTATATTTGATGATCAACAACCAAAAATCAACCATCAAACATCTTCAAATATTGGCTTAAATTCTCAGCACATTCTCTGTATCTCAGAGGATTCTTTTGTGTTTCTGAGTTTGGGTTCTCCTTAACTTTCTGACTTCCCTGTTGATGCTGCTGATTTTGCCCCCAGGTAATTCAAACCCACAGTCCTTTCTTTCTTTGCTCTGATTTCCAAAATATCTCCCACAACATAAAAACAAAACCCAGACATGTTGCACCTGAGTGAAATAAATGCAATGAGATTGTCAGAATGAATTTGTCTTTGTGAAAATTACATAAGACAATGGACTTCTGGGACTTGGGAGGATGTTATGTGAGGGGAGTGGAGGGCATGGGGGCATGGTGCCTATCACAAAGTGGGCATTCAATAGTAGCTGTTGAATGAATGAATGTATGAATTAACATGAACTACAAAATCAGGAAAGCCATGACTCAAAGAGCCCTTGTAGATTTCTTGTTGGTTCACTGCCAAGGGTCCTTGACACAGACCTTACTTCTGTAGAGGTGTTTTTTTTGAATCATTTCTTTCCATTACCTCTTTTCCTTTCTATTCCTATTAGTTTAAAACCCAGTGACACAACATATCCACTTATATTGAATTATCTGATTTTATGAGCCAACCATCAAGGACACAGAGAACCTCTTAAAGCTATATGACCTCGAGTTGTCTCCTATAAATAAGAAAACTAACTCACATTTTCCTTGTACTTAATGGATATTCAGTAAATGAGAGTGATATGTTTATTGGATTAATAATCAGAAATACATGAAGTTATTTAAATTTTTAGACAGGAAATCCAACACGCTCAAAGAATTTTTGGACATAGAGTCGACAGCTTATTTTCCAACTAGATTTTGCAATTAATTAGCTAACAGAATAACTCAATTAAATTATCTGTCAAATTCAATGTCTATAACAGTATTTCCACTGGGGATATACAAAATGGTCCAATTAAGTGCAGAAAGAAAATAAGTTAACTTTTTAAAATAATAATTATTATTATTATTTTTTTCACACACACACACTGTATTTTATTTTTACAAGAGATAAATAGACTGACACCAAGCATTGTACATGGATGACCACAACAAAAGCAACAATGATTGCAATTACCAAACATGAAACACACTCATGCTATGTCATAATATTGACATTCAGTCCAGTAATCCTCCACTGTAAAATAATTATTTTATTAAAACTAAAAGAGAAAAGAAAGTTAGGCTGGACAATAATACATGCAGATAATATATGACTCTCTCTCTCTCTCTCTCTCTCTCTCTCTCTCTATATATATATATATATATATATATATAAAATACACACACACACGGGGTAAAAGTGCGATAGCATTCTACAGATCAGAGAGAGCCCTAAGGACTTGTTTTAGGTGATGTCTAGGATGATTTCTTTTAACTCTTCCAGTTTTAATTTTGTTATTTTATTCCCATTACCAACATGAATATTATTTTAGTAATATATTATTTTATTAAAATATCTCAAACTTCTTGGAAACTCCAGGCAAAAACCTTATAAATTTAAACTCAAAGTGAAAACTTTAAATGGCAAAGTTCTGGTCACAGTGATTTCATATAATTGTATATTTTTGCAAAGACTAAAAGTGTTCCTTGAATATAATTTGAAGACTTGATACCATGAACCTTTTTTGTTGGTGCATCTGGTAATATGATAAAATTTAAATTATAACCTTCACATTAGACTTTACATAACTGTATTGGGGAAATTAGTTTGAGAACTTTAAAGACTTTACCACATGTGTTAATGCTTTAAGTACCTTAACTTTTCCACTGAACTTACACAGACTAAAAATCAAAAATATCTGAAAATATCTTCAACTAGGACAAATGACTGTATCTAAAATTAATCTGACCCTAAGATGTCTATAGATGAACACTTTTATAAGTTTAGAACCTTAGGACAATAACTGAGTTCTAAATATGAGGTTAGTGAACAGTGGTTTAGTATATCAATAAAATGTTACATATCTGTTGTCTTCAAATTTACCAAAGAGTCCTTCACTTGATAGTCACATCATGTATAAACTCAAGAAAAACTGTCTTTTCAGAGACTGCAAAATAAAGGGAGGTGATAAAATAAAAAACTATCAAGGGAAAGGGAAGTGGATAAAAGAAGAATGGGGAAAAAAAAGAAGGGGAGAAAGAAGGTATGAATGCTGTACTAGTTGCTTCTGATTGTCAATTTTTAGAAGTATTTTCCGGTTCAGAGTAACAACAGCTGAGGGGGAGGGAGCTGTCACTCCTTATGATGTTTTTTTGGACAAGAGAATACTCTAAAACTCTTCTTTAAAGTAGTTTGATAAGAACTCGGCATTTTTTTGTGGGAAGAGAGTTTTTTCTGCTCTCAATCCATCTCACTTGTAGTTATACATTAATTAAATGAACTGTGGAATTTTTTTCTTACTTCAGAAATTACATTGGAATAAATGGAGTGCTAAAAGGATGTTACCACCTACTTTGTCATTTTACATTTAGCTCCTAAGAAGATTAACTATGCTTCTTCAATTGCTCAGAGTAAGAAAGCAGGTTCCAGTTAATACCTAATGGAGAAAAGAGGGAGAAGGATTGAGGGCAAGTGAATAAGTGTGGTGAGTCACCGAGCTTAATAGAACGGAATGCAGACTAGTGATTTACACATCTAATGGAATAAAGCAACATCAAAAAATATTTCTTCTGCAAAATCCCAGGTCAGAGGGCACTGGCTCAACACACATACACACAGGCACACACACACACTTAACAGGAAAGTCATAGACTCCCGCCCTCAAATAAGGTTAGCTATTCAGAGAGAAGTAATATCTTTATATAAATATTATTTCTGTGCATATAGAAAGCTTAGTTTTCTTTGAAAACACACCTAAGTATTGCACCTGCAATAAAGTAGAAGGAATTTTGAGTTACTTTTACGGTGGATGTCATGACAGGGAGGGGAAATCACCACTGAATCTTCGCAACTGTAAACATGCTCAAAAATTTTGTAAACAACATCAGCATCTGAGGACATCCTTGCCCCCATGCTTTCATAATCATATATTATTTTACAGCTCAGGGCATTGTGTGGTGTGTGATTTGGTGCAAAGCAAAGGAGTGGTGGGTTATAAAACAGTGCTCTGCCTTCTGTGTGTGATTTATTCAACATGATGTCAAATTTTACATAGTGATCAGAACTTAAGCATGGATTTAAAATTTGTCATGTGACAAACATGATGCTCAGCTCAGAGGAGGATGGGAGAGAGGCAGCATGTTTGTTTTACAGGCCCCCAAGTCACATATAATAATTATAACAGCAATAAGTGTTATTTGGATAATATTTTGCAGTGTAAGAAGTGCCTTCTCTGATAATAATGGATAGTATAACTGGAGAACTTATCCCTACCCTTAGCAAAACAATGCAGAAAAGGATATCACTAAATCAGTCTAAGAAACGTTACAGATTTGAAGGCACAGAGGTGAATTTATGGAGACATTTTATTTCTCCTGGTTCTAGGATAAAGAATATTGTTTTTTCTTCTCTTTGTAGAATGGCTGGATTAGCCGTTTTCTGGAAAGACTCTGAAATATTCCCTCAAAGCAGTAATTAAAAGATAGGGAAAGGAGGTGAGCATCTGTAGACAATGCCTAAGACATTAACGGCTGCATACAAACCTAGGAAAACAGGGATTTCTTTTAAGGCAAGGAAGTCAAAGACAGCCCTAGAATAGACTGTGATAAAGGAGATGCTATTCCTGGGCTTAGCAATTTAGAATCAAACTGAAGAAGTGGGGCACAGGTGAGACTGAGGATTTAGGTCAGTGCGTAAGTACACCACCAACAGATTTATATAAAATCAACAAAGTCAGCAAAATCTGGATTTTCTTCCAAAAAGTTAAAAAATCAACACCTTAGTCCTACAAAATGGATACAAGGAAAGTGTTTGCCTCTCTTTCTCTTTTTGTTTTCTTAAATGCGATGTCCCGTTGAATGTTTAAAATCAGACTTTATCAAAGCACAGACTATTAATAATTTGCTCACTGTTGTAATTAGTCCTCTCTCAAAAAAGATACAGATTTTGGTATAACCTCCCTTAATTCCTGTGCAATTAGAAGATCTTCAGATTCTTAGGGTTTTGTGTCTCTTTTGTACGTGTATACAGATATCCATATATGTGTACACAAATAGGCATTCTTTGAGATAGACACACATATATGTATGTAATTCCATTCATACGATTTACAAAGGTAAATATAAAGTATGTTCATGCCATTTAAATGACAAAGTAAATAATAGGAAATTTTAAAATCATTAGCTTCTTCCTTCCTCACTTTCCCCACGGACTTAACCATCAGTGTCAATTTAGTACAAATCAGTGATGTTATTTTCCTCTTCCAATACATATATACATATGTATTGGTTTTTAATTAAAATTTTAACAATATGAAATCATGTTAAACATAACATTTTGTACCTTTTTTCACTCGACTGTTGTAGCCACGTGTCCTTCATTTTATTTTATTAGTTTCCCAGTATTCCATAGTTTAAATGAACAAATTTAACCATTCCTTTTTGGATGTAAATGCAGATTTTGCCCAATTTTTTGCTTCCATA
This sequence comes from Eschrichtius robustus, assembly GCF_028021215.1. Taxonomy (NCBI): domain Eukaryota; kingdom Metazoa; phylum Chordata; class Mammalia; order Artiodactyla; family Eschrichtiidae; genus Eschrichtius; species Eschrichtius robustus. The sequence goes on along the minus strand of NC_090827.1, from coordinate 16,768,472 downwards.
AACGATGATGCAATAAATATCTTTGAAATTTATTTTGGCGTAATACATTTATTTTAATTTAATAATATTAATATTTAATAATATTTTGACAACATCTGAAACATTCCCCAAGGTAGAATTGCTGAGGCATCATAAGAGCTTTTAAAAATTTGAAAAAAAAAAAAAAAAAAAAAAAAAATACCATAGACAATGTTCTACAGTCTCACCAGCAGAATGAAGAGGACTCATTTCCTCACTCCTTCATCATCACTGAATGCTACCACTTCATTTTTTGGTCAGTCTGATGAGAATAACACGGTTGTTTTATTCCTTACCATAGCTACTAGTGAGCAGGGCCAGCTACATGACTGGCGCGGCCGGGACACAATGTAAATGCAGGGCCCCGGCCGGCATCCGGAAAGACAAGTCTCCCCTTCTCACAGCCCAGCCCTGCGCCCCACGGCTGATGGGTGACTTCTAAGGGACTGAAGCCGACACACCTGGTGCCTGGCTGCAGGTGGGCAAGAGAGGCCAGCCAAGTAATCCTCAGAAGCAGCAGGGAGGCAGGCAGGCAGCCAAGACTGGGTCACCCCTGCCTGGCCCCGCCCAGGACCACCTGGGGCAGGTGCCGACCCGCCTGTTTCCGCACCCCACAAAGGCCCTGGGTCTTCGAAGGGCAACAGAAAAACGGGGGCCTTCCGCAGCCACACAAGCTGCTCTCTGTCCCCAGCAGGGAGGGGAGGAACCCATCTGAGGGAAGTAACAGGGGCCAGGAAGGTGGGAGGAGGCTGGACCTCCCGGGAGCCAGGGTGCGTGCTCTAAATGTCCTCTCCGAGTTCACTTACAAAACCCCAGATCAAGAGTAAAAATATTAAGAATTTCAAGATGATGGCCACAGAGCATTAAACACCAAGCAAGGAGGCCTTCTCAGGGCGGGAACCTTGGTTGCTGGTTGCTCGCAGAAGAAACAGAACCTGCTAGTGAGAGTGAACGTCTATTTACAAGTTTATGGGGCTTTTGTATTTATTTTTCTCTAAAATTTTTGAGTATATCCTTTGCCCACTATGATGTGTGTTTGTTTATGTTTTTCTTAGACGGTTTTAGAATCATTTTGTTTAAGAGAGAAAAGAACATATTTTCTGCCCAGGATGTTGTCAATATCTTCTCCTAGACTATTTTTGTCTTCTTACAGACTTCAACAATTTTGTGCAACAATGTAGTTCAATTTCTTTATCTCTATCAACTCTGGGAATAAGAGTGTATCCACTCCCAAATTATGAAAATACCTAGATGTTTCCATCCAATACTTTTTATTTAATTTACTTGATTATGTAATTGTTTTTACATTTTGAGCTCCAATTCAATGGAAATATATGTATAATGAGATGTTTGAGTCTAATTTTATATTCTTCCAAATGGTTAGTCAGTTGCCAAACACCATTATTAAGCAGTTGAGGCTTTTTTTCCTGGCAGATAATTCCATCAATATAACAAGTAAAAGTCCCATTTATACTTGAATAAGTTTTGGTTCTCCTTATTCTATTCTACTAAACCACTGTGTCATGGTAAATATCTGATTACAATACTAAGTGTTAGCGAACTGGTATTGCTGTTAATTTAAAGGTTAGGAATGCATAGTCAGCTCTATTCATAACATACAGCTTAGCTGTTATAAGTATGTGGAAATACGTAACCATACACTTTCCATGCTGTTAGGTAATGAAGTTTGGTGTAACGGATAGCATAAAGAATTGTGAGTCCAATTGTGTATTGAAATCTTATTTATATGAGTACTAGGCAACAGGTAAATTGCCTATATTTACAATGCCTTATAATTTTCAGCTGTAAAACAAGGACAATAAAGCCTCTTTCACAAAACAAATAAACTTATTGCAACATTATAAGCACTCTATAAATATTAATGCCCCCTCATCATAACATCAAGCATTTTACTTTACTTTACATCCTAGTATATCTTTAGCCATATCTTGCTCTTATACCTTTTAACTTCCAAATAGGTATCATTTCTCTGGAAATCAGGAAAGAGCTGGAAATTTCTAGTTCAATTGAAGGTACTGCTCAAATAAACAACCTAACCTTACACCTAAAGCCACTAGAGAAAGAAGAAGAAGAACAACAACAAAAAACTAAAGTTAGTAGAAGGAAAGAAATCATAAAGATCAGAGCAGAAATAGATGAAATAAATGAAGAAAACAATAGCAAAGATCAATAAAATTAAAGCTGGTTCTTTGAGAAGATAAACAAAATTGATACACCTTTAGCCAGACTCATCTAGAAAAAAAAGGGAGAGGACTCAATAAAATTAGAAATGGAAAAGGAGAAGTTAACAACTGACACTGCAGAAATACAAAGGATCATAAGAGATTACTACAAGCAACTCTATGCCAATAACATGGACAACCTGGAAGAAATGGACAAAGTCTTAGAAGGGTACAACCTTCTGAGACTGAACCAGGAAGAAATAGAAAATATAAACAGACCAGTCACAAGCACTGAAATTGAAACTGTGATTAAAAACCTTCCAACAAACAAAAGCCCAGGACCAGATGGCTTCACAGGTGAATTCTATCAAACACTTAGAAAAGAGCTAACACCTATCCTTCTCAAACTCTTCCAAAATATAGCGGAGGGAGGAACACTCCCAAACTCATTCTATGAGGCCACCATCACCTTGATACCAAAACCAGACAAAGATGTCACAAAGAAAGAAAACTACAGGCCAATATCACTGGTGAACATAGATGGAAAAATCCTCAACAAAATACTAGCAAACAGAATCCAACAGCACATTAAAAGGACCATACACCATGATCAAGTGGGGTTCATCCCAGGAATGCAAGGATTCTTCAATATACACAAACCAATCAATGTGATACACCATATTAACAAATTAAAGGAGAAAAACCATATGATCATCTCAGTAGATGCAGAAAAAGCTTTTGACAAAATCCAACACCCATTTATGATAAAAACTCTCCAGAAAGTGGGCATAGAGGGAACCTACCTCAACATAATAAAGGCCATATATGACAAACCCACAGCAAACATTATTCTTGAAGGTACTGCTTTTTAATAGAGAACTGTAACTTATTTACAGTTTAATAATAAATACATATGAGCTTATTTCTCCTATTTGACTTTTATTATTTAATATCCTTTTTATTGCCTTTATTTTCCTTTTTTTTAACCTGATTGAATAATTTTTTTCCTCCAGTCAGTAATTTCAAATTTCTATGTGTATACATATATATTTTCCTCAGTGTTTGTCTTCATCATTTTAATGGTTACATTTAAGCATAGGTTTATTTATTTATACCAAAACCAAACAATTTATAAGCCCTTAATTCCACTTACACAAAATCTTTACAACACATTTATTTCCTCATTTTTTCCAACCCATACAAGCTCTTAAGTTTTATTAAATTTTTGAATTTTAAGTCCAATTTATCTTTCTTTTACAGAATGCTTCTTATATCAACAGTATTGTTCACAATCATATTATTATAATCAACTTAGATTAAATATGAATCCTACTGGATTAATTTTTAACTGTACTTCCCTGATTAACTTGTATTCTATTTTTAGATATTCTGATATAATTTTCAGTCAAATGTAGGATTTTCTTGAGTAGTTTTTTCAGAATATGTATATCTCTTAAAATTGTCTCAGGAAGTATATATCCTCCCTGTGTGGTGTGTGTATGTATGTAGCTTGCTTGCTTTTTTTCGTTCTTTTCTTTCTTTGTTTTAAATTGTTTTTTCCTTCTTTTTTTTTTTTTTTTTCTTGACAAAATAGGAGTTCTTGGTTCAGAGGCTCATGCAGTCTTCCATACTTCATTGGTGCAGATGAGATGAGGGACACAAAATTGACCCTCCTTTACTCTCATAAAATTTATATAATTTTTCAGTTTATCCTTGGAGTTGAGGAAATTTCACCAGGCTAGGTCTGAGTGTGTATCTTCTTTTCCTTAATCACACTTGGCACACTTGGTAGGTGTGACTTAAAAGCTCAGCTCTTTTTTCAGCCAATGTGAGTGCTCTATTCATGGTTTATGAGTTTCCTCTAATAGCTTTCCAGAACGCCAGTAGTTCAAATTGAACCCCTGGATTTGTTCTCCATTTCTCTTGTTGCTCTTACTCCTGATTTCCGGTTCTTCATAGGGTTCTTTTGGGTTGTGGAGAATTTTGCCATTTGATTTCCAAACCATTAATTCAGCGTTCAGCATTTTTTTCTAACTTTTCTATGGAATATCTTAAATTCAGAAATCACATTTAAAATGAGTTGTTAAATCTTATTCTAAGATTTTTATTCTGCAATATCTCCATCTCCTTAAAATTTCATTCTGTAAAATATATAATCTAAAAAGAACTTTACTGAATAAGATGAAGAAAAGACTTTAGCTTCTGAAGGCACATTTCTGAAATCAAATCCTGGTTTTGCCAATTACTAACTCTCTACTTTTTATCCTTGGACAAATACTTCACCTTTTAAGCTCAAATTCAAGAAATTGTTGTGAGGATTAAATGAAAGACTCTGAGAAGCAAAGCCTAGCTCACAGTAGGTGCTTAATAAATTGAATTACTTGCATTAAAGAAACTTAAGACTCCATGAAAAATGTGCTTTACATAAAAGTCCTTTAGCTAAGAACAATCTTGTGTATTGAATACTGTTCATTATTATTAAGCACAATGTCTTAACTTAAAAGAAAATTGAATGTATCCAATTCAGACACTACTTCTCATTTATGGTCTTAGAGAACTATGTATGAGTTTATGAAAACTCTTTTGTAACTGAAGCATAGTTGATTTACATATTGGTTTCACGCGTGCAGCATAGTGATTCAGTATTTTTACAGATTATACTCTATTAAAAGTTATTACAAGTTATTACAATGGCTATAATTCCCTGTGCTATACAGTATATCTTTTATGCTTATCTATTTTGTACATAGTAATTTTTACCTCTTAATTCCATACACCTAATATGCCCCTCCCTTCTTCTCTCCCCCCACTGGTATCCACTAGTTTGTTCTCTATATCTGTGAGTCTGTTTCTATTTTACTATGAATATTTATGAAAACTTATTATCACTATTTTTTTGTATTTAGGCATTCTATATTATATTAGCCATCCAATATGTAATAAAGAAAAAAATACAAGGTAGTTAAAACCTTACCTTGAAATATTTTTTAAAAGTTTTACCATTCTTCATTATATTTTTAGAACAAAAAGAATATCCATTTTAATTATTTTGCTATTCGTTTTAATATTGGTTTTATTCCTGATCATTTTCAAGAAGTAAAGGAAGCTGGGCATGGACTCCTTGAGACCTGGTTATAGTGCCGGCATTAGCCACCACACAGAAGTTTCTAGATTCTCCGTTGTCCCTTTTAACATTTCTGAAATTGGAGTCCACTGATAACAGATGTGTGCAACTAATGTAAAATTAGCTCCTCCCATTCCCAGTCTTCTGAAGAGCTGATAGTAAGTAGTTGGTGAGTATTACAATCAAGGTATGAGAGGTACTTTTACAGACTGGTAAATCAGAAGTAAATTAGTTATCCACTGAACAATTTTTGTGTTTGCTTCCTTATCTAAAAAAATGGAGATAAAACAAATCTTGCCCTTTCTACCTAACAGATGGATTTCAAAGCAAACAACACATTTCAAAAGTACTCTATACTTAGAAGAGGTACTTCTTTATTGAAATCATTGTATGCTATGCTCTCCAACAGCAACACCAAAGGTGCCCCAACTGCACAATTGCCTGAGCGCTTGCCTTTCAGAGAGCAACACAGGAGCAGTTGCCATTGGTGGTTTTCCCCTTTTTCATCACGCCTGACATTTCTGAAGTGCAACTGCTTGCCCAGGAGTTACCCATGACACAGAACAAGGCAGGATTAGACTTCATTGAGTTGTAGAAAACAGATGCCCAAACAAATATAACAAAAAAAATAAGTGATAGCTTGTAATGACAAAACAGGAGTTTTGAGATGGGGGTAAAATGTTTTCTTATGTTCTAGTGCAGTGGGATAAAATACATGTCCTATATTCAAGATTTAAATAGAACATTCACTGTTATAAAATAAGCATATTTCCTGATTTTTTTCTTTACTTTGACTGGAAGAGATTAATGACTCAGCTGTCAGTACAGCTTATGATTCTGAAGCTGAAATGAGGCTAAAATCTGCGCTTAGTATTCTTAAAATGCTTACCCCATAAAGCTACAGCTATGAGAGATACTGTCATGGATTCTCCCACATATTCCTTGATATTTTTGGTTCACCACTGGCAAATTGTGCAACCAGCAAGGAACTTGGGATTTATTTTTCGTTGCTACCAACCAATATCAAATGCTTTAATTAAATATGTAAATGAACTAGAACCATAATTAAGAATGCCTACTTTGGAAAAAAAAGAGCCTATGTGTCTGTAGTTTTCAGTATGTCAAGGAATAGAAGTATCGCTCAGTCACCTTATACTAAACCTTTTAAAACCAACACGTTTTAACAATGATTAGATTAATGCAGTGTGTTGCAGCCACAATAAACTACCAAGCAAGGACTATGATAACAGACAACCCAACAGCATAAATACATGCTTCACAGTTTCATGTTGTGAAAGCTTCTACTTCTATTTGGCCAACACACAAGATTTACAGTGAGAGTAGAAAAAGTCACAAAATGGATCAAAAGACACAGTGGGCAGTTGGTAAGAGACACACACACGCTTAAAGATAATAAAAATTAATGTGAGTCTCAGGCTGACATCTAGATTTCATGCAAAAGGAGGAAATATGTTTTGTAATATAGATTTAGTGCCAGAAGGCTGGGCTGAGCATTGCTTTGGGAACAGAAGTAGAAGAGGAACTCCAATCAGAGTAGCCACTTTGGGGGACAAAAGGGAGAGCAGAAATGACTAATAAACTTTGTTCTGGCTGTCTGGCAAGGCAAAGAGTTCATTGGTCCCTTTTATATATACAATTCCATTATGGTGAAATGTGGCTTCAAAGAAACTAAAATCTTTTATCAAGATACAAATCTATCCAGAAATTTTGAAAAGAAAAACATTGTCGCTTACTAGTTCTTAAATCACTTGATTTTGTTTTCCTCACTTGGGTATATATCTGCAAATCTCCATCTTACCTCTTCTCAATTTAGACTCTGAATACCATTTTTTGTTTTGTGTATAATCTGACAAAATACTTTGCCATAAGATAATCTGAATAGGTTATAATAATGTTTCACTTATCTCCCTGATATAAAGTTATTTTTCTTCAACTGTTATGATAGGTATTTCTATCTATATCTATAAAAATACCTCGGTATTGATTCTTATGTTATTTCTTCTTGTTACATATTTCTCCTCTCCTTAGGCATTTTGTTGGAGATTGACTAATTACAATTTCTGTGGACCATAAATCTTCCAGATAATGTCTTCAAGATTGGGAAGACTTGCTGAGTAATAATAAAGAGATCTGATCTTAAGTGCATCTTGCATAAGATGCTACATCGTTGGTTCTTCTTCCTCTCTCCATCTTCTGAAGAAAGCACCATCAAAAAGCACTTAAGCTTTCCAGGGCTTTGTTCACATTTACTTAACCTATGATAAAAGAAGGCATATTTAATGCTTCTTACAAAGTCCCACCTCCCACTCCAGGTTTTTGTACTAAACACTGATGTTTCTATCAGTGCTGCTTGTGGAACCTCTAAGCACACTGTTTACTGACTGTACCTAAGGGGAAAATGTTTGATTTTTTCTGTGAATAAAACAAGAGAAGGAAGAAGATGTAAGAATACAACAAGCAATTCTATGCTTGAGATGAAAAAGCATAGAATTAGGACAATATACGGGGGACCAAGAAGTTTTGCAAAAAAAGGAGGAAAATTCACTGGCTGGTGAGCTCTCCAAAGTCAGGAACAATGTCTTATTCCTCCAGCATATTGCCTTGAAAGAAATTTCGGAATGAATAAAATGAATTCAACATGAAAAAATTCAGTAAGAAAAAGAGGGAAGATTTTGATGCTCTTAACTAAATTTGGGATCCTTCAGTGTGTACGCAGGTGATCTAAATAACATGGAACTTGTAGAACTTGTTTGCAGCCAGTCTGCCTCATATCTTTAAAAACAGATCGCTTCATGAAGTAATTGTAGAAAAGATGTCTTACCTCTGCCCATCAACATAGTTCTTACACCAATACCAGAAATTCTGCTTTATTTTCTGGCTTAAGACTTTGATTCTTGTTGAAAAACTACAATTATTTCCCTCCCTCTCTCTCCCCATCCTACACATGTGTAGGAAGAGAAGCAGTATTTGAACACAATGATGTAAACAACAGAGATACTTTCTTAAATCAGATTTTCAAAGAGTAATAAAGTATACAATGATTCATCTCTTGGAAGAGCCAAATGCACATTTTTCTCACTCATATCAGGATAAGCCCCATTGCTAATTTTCTTACAACCAGTTCATTCATCTTATCATGATGTACATCGGCACTTGCTGTTTCCTACTTAATTACCTTCCCCTTTAGAATATGAGCTCTTGAGCATGGATTGTCAAGCTGGCACACTGAGCCACAGAGTCGCTGCTCAATAAAATGGATGAATGAATGCATGACTTCAGATGCGTTTGACTCTAGGTATTGTATTCTAATGCTAGCAAATTATGAATCATTCAGTACTGCAAGTTATAAGCTAGTGTTTATGAACACTAATTCGTTCACTTCATGAGACTGAACTTTCATATTATAAAGGTCAAGTTGGACTTCCATTATACTGACATGATATTACTCCTTTTGGATGGAAGAAGGAGCTTTATCAGAGACCTTCTTGGATCAATACATGACACTATTATGTTTAGAATCCATGTTTTGAATTTAATTATAAAGTGATATTTAAAAATATTGTGACTGGAAAGTACTGTCCATATAATTTTCCTGCCCCCTTTATAATATTTTATTATCTGTACATATAAAAGCCTTCACCAGTTGGTCTCACAGATACTTAGCAACCCCAATTTCTGTTTATTACTCTGCACAGTCTGATTTCAGCCAGTTTTCTTTTCTCTCTGTTCCTAAGACCTACCAATCCTTACAAAGTTGCAAAAGGGTTCACATTTCCGTGTGCGGCTTACTCTGTTTGGAGTAGCTTCTTTCATCCTCACCTGGGTAACTGCCACTCAAAAATCGCATCCTCTATGATGCCTGTGTGAACTTCTTTGGGTAGACGCAATTGTTCACTCTCTAGGTTAGCCCCTCCCATTGGTGAGTGCTTGCCTGGGTGCCTTGGGGCATAGTGACACATCTGTGCAACACTCCAGGCGTCCCGCCTCACTTGTGATGCTGCCGAAGAGTGTGCCCCGGGATCAGAGCTCCTAGCTCTCATCGGTCCCACAGACCACAGATCTCTCTCTCGTCAGACATCTTGGTGTGGTTGACTTCTGCTTCTCATTCACGTTTCTGCTCAAATGTCATCTCAGAAAGAGGACTTTCCTGACAACACAATTAATTTTGCCCCCCCCCCCCCCATGCTTTTCATCCCAAACATTCCGCAGTCCTTCCCTATCCCCTTGCACTTTTATTTCTTTTCTATCATCTCATTCCTTTTGTTTTTTTCCTTAGCAGGGAGAAGGTAATATTAAATACAGAAAAGGAATACATTTCTAGAAGTAGAATTCATAGATCAAAGAGTATACTATTAAGACCTGTGATACATTTTGCCAAGTTCCTATCCAGAGATATTTTATTGTTATTGCGATCATTATGTAGCATGTATAATTTTAATATGGATATATAATTACACCATTTATTATAACTATCACTTGTGTTCTTACAATATACCAATCACTGTGCTAAGTGCTATAATACATTAAGTGTATCTTAGCATGTATTAAGTCTATTTGCACTTCCGCTAGCAGTATAAAATAGTGCTAATTTTAATATAGTCTTATTATTATTTTTAAAAACTTTTTGATCATTAGAATTATATTTTATTTCCTAGATTTGAATTTCTTTAATGGTAAATATGATAGAACTTGTCACATTTTCCTGGTCACTTGTATTGCTTTTTTTGGTAAACTCAGTGTATTAGTTTACTAGGGCTGACATAGCAAAATACTACAAACTGGGCGGTTTAAGCAACAGAAACTTACTGTCTCACACTTCTGGAGGCTAAAAGTCCAAGATCAATGTGTCAGCAGGGTCATACTCCCATTAAAAATGCTAAGGAAGGACTGATTTCAACACTCTCCCCTCGCTTCTGGTAGTTCTTTGGTCTGTGGCAGCATAGCTCCAATCTGCACGTGGTGTTCATTTTATGTCTTCACGTTGTCTCCCCTCTGTACATGGGTCTCTGTGTCCAAATTTTCCCTTTTAATAAGGACACTAGCTATATTGGATTGGAGCCAACCCTAACGATTTTATCTTAACTTGATCATCTGCAAAGGCTCGATTTTCAAATAAGGTCACATTCTGAGGTACCGGGCATAAGGACTTCAACACAAGAATTTCGGGGGAAAACAATTCAACCCATAACATTCAGTTCATGACCTTCACTAATTTTTCTTTTGGTATTCTCATATATTTTCATATGTATTAACAAAAGTAGAACTATAAGCCTGGACCACATGTCTGGCAATTCTACTTCCAGTTAGTGCTTATCTTTCAGTTTTGTTTATGCACTATTGACATAATGAAATTTCATATTTATATATGGAAAACTGATTATTTTTTAGCAATCATCTTTAGATGCACCTTTGCTATGGTAAAGGACCTTTAGTTAGATTACTTAAAATTTCAACTTTTCATCTAATTATTTAGTACAAGCAATACATGTTAGCCCGCCAGAATTACACTTTTGCAAATTATTCTTCACTCTGCCAGAAGAATTTAGCTAACATATGCTTCTGATTGTTATCCCATTACTTAAAATCCTTGAATGTTTTCTTATTTCCTATACTGTAAAAAAAAAATTATTTGAGGAGTTTGATTTCTAGCTTCTTCAAGATCTGGCCCCAGCTCATTTTCCCAGCCACAACTTCCACCCACTCAAATACACACCTGTACTACTCTCTCATCAGACTACCTGAAGTCTGGAAAATGCACCATGTCCTCTCAGACAAACACAGTCCCTAACTACACACACATACACATATCAGAACTAAATCCAGGAATCACATAATTTAGAATGAATTTTATCTCTGAATTCCAAGTATTATTTACAATATCTACTCTACCAAAAAAATAAAAATCCACGGTGAAAATGAAGTAATTATTTGCAATTAAAAATTATTTCTAACATAAAGAAGTGATAATTCTGAGAGGAGTTACAAAATTTGGGGGATGGGGTGCGGAAGCGGCTGAGTAGATTGTGCAAAACTGATGGGACAATAAAATCAAAGGCCCCAAAACCAAATCTGGGAGAAACACGTCCCTAGCCATTCTCTAAAGGCAGACTAGCAATTCTGAACGTGAAGAAGATAATTCCTCAGATAATTTTTAAACTTTGCATTTTGAAGTAATTTTAGATTTGCACAAGAGTTAAAAGACAGTACAGACGGTTGCTTGGTACCCTTCATCCAGGTTCCCCTGATGAAAACATCTTATAACCATGGCATATTTATCAAAACTAAGAAACTAACATTGATACAAAAATACTAACTAAACTATACACTTTGTTTTCTGCTTATGTTACCTTCCTGTTCCAGAATCCAATCCAGGATATCACACTGTATTTAGTCTTCATGTCACCATAGTCTCCTTCATTTTGTGACAGTTTCTCAGTCATCATTTTCATGATCTTGACACTTTTGAAGAATACTTATCAGGTTATCAGGTATTTTTAGGCTATCCCTCATGTGTATTTGTCTGATGTTTTTCATGGTTTGATTGAGAGTATAGATTTGGGGGAAGAATACAGCAGAGGTGACGTGCCCTTCTCACTGCACCATATCAGGGGGTATATGATACAGAAATCATTCATTACTGATGATTTAACCTTGGTCACTTGGTGATGGTGGTGTCAGCCAGGTTTGTTCCCTGCAAACTTACTATTTTTCCCTTTCCTTATTTGTTAGAAGTGAGTCACTAAGTTTAGCCCACACTCAAAAGAAGGGGAATTAAGCTCTGCTTCCTGGAAGGAGGAGTATCAAAGACTTTGTGGACGTATGTTCAGACAACCACAGTAATTATTTTGCAGGAGGTACTCTGTGGATATTTAAATACTCAGTCTACTTTTTTATCCTCTAATTTTAGCATTCATCTGTGATTTTCTGTTTCTCTCATTTCTTTTACATACATTGGTTTGAATTCTTCTGAAAAGAATATTTATCCCTCCTCCCCCATTTATTTATTCTTTCACTTATATCAGTTTGGGCTTGTGGATATTTATGTTTATCTTGGATTACAATTCATTACAATTATTATTTATCTTCTTGCTCAAAGTATTCCAGAGTTGGCTCTTGGAAGCTCTTTCAGATCGACTTCTGTGTCCTTTTGATATGGCTCATCCTTAAAAAAAAGTTTTTTTAACTTTCTCACATGCTGGCCCCGCAAGATGCTTTAGGCTCATGTTGTACATTCCCTGCATAAATTTAGGTTCATAGGATGAGCCATGTCTCCAGTGACCCCTGTTTTCTTTTATTAGAGACTGATGGTCAGAAATTAAGATCAGAGTCCTAGTCAATAGCTCTTTGCTACTGAGGTTTCACTGACGCTAGGCCCTTTCAAGAGAGAGTTATGTATGTATAGTTTCCAAGGATACATCCATATCTATATTTATTTACGTATTTTATCTGTCAGCATTTATATGAAAATAAGCATGTATTCACACTTCAATCTCCAACTCTAATTCAGCATCACAGTTTATCCTAGTTTCCCCCTTTTTTTCTCTGTAACTCTACCTCTAACAGTGAAAAACCTGGACTCCATTATTTACAATTTGTGTCAAACCTAGTGAACATGTAAAATTGTTTCAGAATTGCTAACTCATGCATCTGTGAGAATATTTTATCAACTAGAGTATAGTGTTTAATACATAACAATTTTTTTTTTTCCTGTGGCCTTACAGTATCCAGTCAAAACACTGTTTTCCAAAGTTAATTATTTTAGTTCCTTTTCCCCATTTTTTTTCAATCATTAACTAGTACAGACTTTATTTGGAATTAACATTGACTTTGTTGTAGAGCAGAAACTAACACAACACTTTAAAGCAATTATACTCCAATAAAGATGTGAAAAATAAAATAAAATAAAATAAAAGAGAGAGAACTAAATCCAAATGGTACTCTGAATTGGATCCCCATCTTCTGCAGTGAGATTATGTCACACATTTGCAGTTAGATTTACTCTCAGAGACTGCATTACATCCTGGGATCTCGCAATATCCTCATTTAGTTTCTTAAAATTTTAATACATTAAAGTTCTCATTTTGTGATATACACATGTATTGGTTTTGAGAAATGCATTTAGTCCTGTGTCCTCCACCAAAGTTTCTTACAGCACAGTTCCATCACCCTAAAAATTCACTTGTGTTGACCATATGTAGCCAGCACTTGACAACTAATGAACTATTTTCTGTCTCTATAGTTTTATCTTTTCAGAGGATGAAATAAATGGAACTACATACAATATGTAGTCTTTGGAATCTGCTATCATTCACTTAGATATTCCTCCCTGTTATGTCAATCACTTCTTTACTCCTTTTATTACTAAGTAGTATTCCGTTGTATGGATGTACAATTTGTTTATCCATCCATAGGTTGCAAACCCCTCGGTTGCTTCCAGATTTTGGCAATTATGAACAAAGATGCTATAAACATTCCCATACAGATTTTGTTATGAACATGTTTTTAATTTACTGAGTAAACAGGATCAGGATTGGACTTCCCTGGTGGTGCAGTGGTTAGGAACCTGCCTGCCAATGGGTTCAAGCCCAGGTCCAGGAAGATCCCACATGCCATGGAGCAAGTAAGCCCGTGTGCCACAACTACTGAGCCTGCACTCTAGAGCCTGCAAGCCACAGCTACTGAGCCCGTGCACCACAACTACTGAAGCCTGTGTGCCTAGAGCCTGTGCTCCGCAACAAGAGAAGCCACCGCAATGAGAAGCCCGCACACTGCAACAAAGAGTAGCCCCCGCTCACCACAACTAGAGAAAGCCCACGCTAAACAACAAAGACCCAACGCAGACATAATTAATTAATTGATTGATTTTTTTAAAAAAAGAAACATTAAAAAAATTGGAACAGGATTGCTGGTTTGTATGGTAAATGTATGTTTAACTTTATAAGAAACTGCCAAACTCTTTTCCAAAGTTCTGTACCATTTTTCATTTGCATTAGCAATGAACAAAACACGTGCAGCATATGTAGGTTGAAAAGTACAAAACACTGACAAAAGAAATCAAGGAAGATCTATATAATGGAAAGATATATAATATTCATGGATTGGAAGACTTAATATTGTTAAGATGACAATTTTCTCCTGATTTGATGTACAAATTCAATGCAATCTCATTCAAAATCCAAGCAAGCATTTTGTAGACATAGACATTCATAATCTAAAACTTATATGGGACATCAAAGTAACTACTACAAGAGCCAAAATAATTCTGAAAAAAAAAAAAAAGTTAAAAAAATCTCATTCCGGGCTTCCCTGGTGGCGCAGTGGTTGAGAATCTGCCTGCCAATGCAGGGGACACGGGTTCGAGCCCTGGTCTGGGAAGATCCCACATGCCGCGGAGCAACAAAGCCCGTGAGCCACAACTGCTGAGCCTGCGCGTCTGGAGCCTGTGCTCCGCAACAAGAGAGGCCGCGATAGTGAGAGGCCTGCACACCGCGATGAAGAGTGGCCCCTGCTCGCCGCAACTAGAGAAAGCCCTCGCACAGCAACGAAGACCCAACACAGCCATAAATAAATAAATAAATAAATCCCATTTAAAAAAAAAAAAAATTCTCATTCCATGACTTCAAGACTTATTATAGGGAGATAGTTCAATGGAACACAATAGAGAGTCCAGAAATTGACCCATGCAATTATAATCAACTGACTTTTGTCAAAGTTTCAAAATTAACTCATTAAAGAAAAGATAGCCTTTTAAACAAATGGTGCTAGGGGCATTTGGACGTCCATATCAAAAAATCAAAAAAATAAGCTGACTCATTTACCTCACATCTTATACAAAATTCACTCAAAATGGATCATAGACATAACCGTAAAACATGAAACCGTAAAACATCTAAAAGAAAATACTGGAGAAAATCTATGTGACTTTAGGTTTGATGATGAATTTTTACATACAACACCAAAAGTATGAGCCATAAAATGAAAAATATAATAAATTGGACTTTATCAAATTTAAATATTTTGCTATGGAAATGAAACTCTTAAGAGAACGAAACTACAACCCACAGACTGGGAGAAAATTTTTGCAAATCACATATTCAGAATACATAAAGAATATTTGAAATTCCACAGTAAGGAAACCAACAACCCAGCTTAAAAATGGGCAAAAGATCTGAACAGACACCATTAAAGAAGCTATAAGAATGGCAAACAAGCATATAAAAAGACACTCAACATCATTTTTTATTAGAAAATGTA
This sequence comes from Eschrichtius robustus, assembly GCF_028021215.1. Classification (NCBI taxonomy): domain Eukaryota; kingdom Metazoa; phylum Chordata; class Mammalia; order Artiodactyla; family Eschrichtiidae; genus Eschrichtius; species Eschrichtius robustus. The sequence continues at coordinate 16,752,872 of NC_090827.1, read as the reverse complement.
CACTAAAACCACAATGGGATACCACTACACACCTATTAGAATGTTTTATATATATATATATATATATATATATATATATAATCAGATAATACCAAATCCTGGTAAGAATGCTGAGCAACAGGAATTCTGATTCCACAGATTTTTAAACTGTACATTATTCATTTCATATCATGGGTGTCATTTTCAAATAACCCCTTTTGTTTTTATTATAAAATTTCTATTGTTTGTATGATTGTATGACTTTTAATTACTTCCATAATACTTCCATAATACTTTTAGTATTTATTATATGTCAAGCACTATAATACGTGCTTTGCTAGCTTATTCATGCATAAGAACAAATTACTAATATTAGGGTGAAATACCCTAAAATAGAATAACATCATTTTCTTTTCTCTTTTAAACTTCTGATGAAATTAAGATATTTAAAAATAGCTTTATCTAACAATATGAATTAAATAATATTGATGGTTATTAGTCAAAAGGAAACTCCTGTGATTCAATTAAATATGAAAGGTGGCACAGGATAATTTTCTTGAATGTTCATACCTAATGGATATTTGTCAAGATAAAACATGGTCATTACAGCGTGCCTAAGAAGAGAATATTGTAAACTTTTTACAACGTTAAGACAACTTGCTCAATTTTAAATATATGTTCATGTAAAAACACAGTTAAAATAAAAATAAATAGTAGTTGAATATACAGAAAAGGGCAAGTATGGCAAAACACACCATTCTAGAACATGTTACTTAACAATAACCATAATTATGTGTATTAGAGTCTACCAGTTGAAAAGAACAAAGTGTTTATTTTGGTGTTAACACTATTTTCCTTTCATATTTTAGCTTAAAATATTGTCAAATAAGAATAAATATTAAGAATAAAATTTGCATTAGCCTAGAGTGGTAAGAAAAAAAAAACAAAAGGAAAGGAAAGGATTTTTACTGAGCTGCCACCAGCATGCACAGTGAAATGTGATGGGAGATCCAGTTCAGTTGAAGGTAGGAGGAAAAGAATGATGAGACTCAGGGAAAAAAAAAAAAAGAAAGAAAGAAAGATTCTAGTGATCAACTGTTTAACTCCCGGTGGTCTAAAGGGAACTGTGGACTCTGTGAAAGAAAGAACCCCTAAAAATAAAACTGTTTCTTACAAAAAGATGCTACAGAGAAGGCAGTTTTGGTTGTACAATAATTAGATTTTGAGGGAGAAAAGAACAGAACACTGCTTTAGATGTTGTTAGGGGCAATAATACTTAATGATATATTTCAGTTCTAATTTTACTTAAATTATAAAATTGCAAGCCTTAGTGTTTCCTCACACCCCTCCTCCCTCACTCCATCAGCGTTTTGCAAAGTGTTCTCCTTCATTAACTAAATTGTTGTCTAGCCAGACATCTTGACTTTGAGAAAATGGATGGCAGGGGATTTGCTTAATAGAGGACTTAACAGAGTCCTCACACAGAACAGAAACATGACACTGGTTCTGAAAGAAATTTATAGCCCTGCTGAACAGAGGTTCCGCTACCAGCAGAAGAAACTGCTCTAGAGGCGGGATGACTAATATGTCACCACATCAGCGGTTCCTTTATGGAAGCTGAAGAAGAACATCCAAATAAATCAGATTTGTCACAGGCCTAAAAACCATTAGGCATGTCAGCTGGGATCTGAATTGGTGTCCCAAAGCAATGGATTGGCAAGTTTTGACTGCACTTTTCCAGAATCCTCATCCTCAGCAACCCAGGAGCCATTTTGGTGGCTCATACCTTACACGTTAACCCTAAGGATCTTAACTAGATGTGGCTTCCAGATCATCGCAGCTGTTTTGTTTATTTTAAAAGGCAAACTAAGGACTGGATATAGAGAGAACAACATATGCTGCAGCTTTTCTTTGTACATGGGGGGCTTTTCTAGAGTTATAATTCCACCCAACACATACTACAGTAAGAAGCAGCCATTATTTTTTTTTGAAATAGATCAAGAAAATGTTAGTTTAGTGATTAACCAATTCTTTCCAGTAAAAGGGTATTATTATAAAAATTACTATGTCACATACACAGTAAGAGGGCCTTACTAATTATATATTTAACAGTATTTATATATAGCTAATAGATATATATGTAATATATAAACTAATTATATTTAGTTTTGATGTCTAGCAAATAAGTTGGTATCAAATAAGTAAAAAAAAAACTATTCAAAAAGAAAAAAAAGATCATTTTAAATTTATAATACTGATGTTTCTCTTCTGCAGAAATTTTATAAAATATACCCTGGAACTTGGAAAAGCAGCATCATAGATATAATAAATATTTTTGAATCCTTCAGAGTTTACATTTTATGGGAGGGAGTGGTTTTTGGCTTACAGAATTTTTTAGATATAAGAGTTGTGACTTTTCCATCCCCAAATATAAATACATGGTGTATTAAAAAGTGTAGGATACCCTGTCCATCTGCAAAGCAAGTGCCCCAACATGATTAGAAATGATTAGAAAATAAATGTGCAAATTTCCAACAAAAATGCCCTTTCTTTTCACAAATACTTCTAATTTAATTCATCCAATTCATTATAGCCTTATATAAAATAGATCAAGGATTATTAAAATAAATCAAAGATAATTAAAATAATGAGATGTTGGGGGAGAAAAAACACACTTACATTGAACTCCACTGATCTCTGATCTTGAGATGTCTTTTCTGACATATAGTTACTTTATTTGAACAACAAATAATTTATATTCTTTGAAATAATTTGTCCAAATGAATAACTGTGCATGTATACATCTCCCCCACTAACTGGGAACTTCTTCACTCATTAAACAGATATTTATTTACTGGCTGTTTTGACACTAGGGATTCAAAGATGAAAGGCATCTGTTCCATGATCAGAGAACTTTAGATTCTCACAGCAAGACGACTGTGCACTCAAACAACACACTATGCTTAGAAAACGTTTACGATGATAGTAGATACAAAGTGCATTGGGAGTGTAGAAGACAGAGCATCTGCAGTTGTAAGAATGTGTTTAAATAACTTCTATATAAAGAATTGTGGAACAACAAAAAAATAAATGCGTGATATGAAATATTATTGACAACGACCATATTCCTACATGTTTTCTTAACTTTTAATGATTACTTTTTACTAAACTGCTGCTTTAAAAACTAGACACTTAGCAGTCCTAGGAGCATTTGAATCACTCTAAAGCATTATGGAAGTCTTCACAGAGCAGATAGAATCTGAGCTGAGAACTAGAGGCTGTGTAGGAAATTATTTGTTAAGTAGGCAAAGGCTGGGAACGATAACACATTTAGGTGAGCAGCAAGGAGCAGAAAGAGGTAGTCCGGACTTCCCTGGTGGCACAGTGCATAAGAATCCGCCTACTAATGCAGGGAACACGGGTTCGATCCCTGGTCCGGGAAGATCCCACATGCCGCAGAGCAACTAAGCCCGTGAGCCACAACTACTGAAGACTGCGTGCCTAGAGCTCATGCTCCACAGCAAGAGAAGCCACCGCAATGAGAAGCCACCGCAGTGAGAAGCCCGCGCACCACAACGAAGAGTAGCCCCCGCTCGCCACAGCAGGAGAAAGCCCGCACACAGCAACAAAGACCCAACTCAGCCGAAAGGAAGGAAGGAAGGAAGAAAGAAGGAGAGAAAGAAAGAGAGATAGTCCAAGCAGGGGAACAACTTGGACGTAGATGTGGGCTTAGGTTATAGTAACGGGTTCAGAGGGATAGTAGTTCAATATTGATGAATCATAATACAAAAATAAGGGAAGAATAATATTGAGAGTAGAAAGGAAAGGACAGTAAAGAAAAGTGTAGGATTTTTTTAATTTGATCCCAAATCTCTTGAAGATTTCCTATATATTGTAGTCATTCAAGAAAAGTGGATGGCATAGCACAGGGAGATCAGCTCGGTGCTTTGTGACCACCTAGAGGGGTGGGATAGGGAGTGTGGGAGGGAGGGAGGTGCAAGAGGGAAGAGATATGGGAACATATGTATAACTGATTCACTTTGTTATAAAGCAGAAACTAACACACCATCGTAAAGTAATTATACTCCAATAAAAAGTGGATGAATGAATAAATTAATACTCTGAAAGTACTGAATCATCTTGACAAAATATTATACAGATCTTATTACATAGCCATCTTCCTGTGACAGTATAAGGAGTCAACTCTACTTGAGATATGCATTAGTCTGTGTCTGCCAAGAAATGAATGCCAACAGGGTATTAAATGTACAAAATCTGTTTTGGGAACTGAACAGAAGAAGGCAGAGGGAGACTTCATGCCATAGTGCAGGTCTGATGCCTGTGAAATGAGAGAGGGAAGGAAGGAGGATTGAGTAGAATGTCTCCTGCATAGTTGCAAGAAAGATTTGGTCAGGTCCATACAGAGTCCTCAAGCCAAAGTCATCCATGAGAGGAGTCCTGCATCTCACTCAATAAGCCAGCTTTAGTATGGCAGCAGGTTTAGTCATTGGTTGGGAGCAGGCCATGGGAAGCAGGGCTTGGCAACAAATACAATGTTGGATCCGGAGGGGCAGCAGCTGGGGCCAACAGTCCATTATACTCTTCACAGCAGGAGATCTGAGTGGCACATTTTCATGGCTGCCACAATACATAAATCTAAATGAAATGTTCTCTGAAGACTGATTAAAAAACAGAATTAAAAATCATGTAGAGACCATGTTCCCACAATATCAAGAAAGAATCCTCTGTCTCTTAATTGATCTTCTTCTTTGTGCAACTATAGCTCCCTGTGGTCTCATAACAGAGCACAGAAAACAAAGCACTACATTTCCCTGAAATCGTAGCCGTGGCGTTAAGGAGACCGACTCAGGGGCCCTATGAGTAATTGTAGCTATATCTGGGGGGAAAAATTCCATTTCTCATGTTATCTTTTATGATTTGGAAAAAAAAAAAGAGGTTTTCTTGTTGTAAAATGTATTTCAAAGTTTTTGTTATTTTCAAAAGTTTAGCTTTAGGGAAAGCAAGACTTTTCATAGATATATGAATATTATCCAAGGAAGACTAGAGGAACTGAAGTTTACATAGCATTTAAAAACATAAACCAGCGTGTTTACAAATATAACATGAGTGAAATTAGTCTCATTTGCACTAAAATGTTCTTCATATATTCAATGCTTATGACCATATTATGAGCCAAGCATTGAAGGATACGCTAAAAATTAAAAATAATTGTTTTAAAAGTATATAAAATATAACTCCTCCACAGCATAATGGAGGAGTCTAAAACAGGAATTACAATAGCATGAACATTGCTTCAAAGTTGACATAGGAGGAGAAAGCATGTCATTGGTGAGTTCTAAGCAGGCCTCATAGAATAGCTACTTGGTATGAGTCAGGAAGTAGCATTAGGACAACTGGGAGGGAAAGGGTCTTCTAAGCAGAGGGAACAGTATATGCAAACACACAGAGTAGAAAAGGTCAAGAAACCATACATAAATCACTATGACTAGAGGGCAGAAATATAGAGGAAGTGAGTAGGAGACCTCGTATGGTATGAAAATAGTTTATTTTTTTCCCTTCTTTTTATAGACAATATAGGACCATGGAAGAATTTTGATGAAGGAAGAGCCATGATCTGGTCTGTAAGTCTAGTATATTTGTTACATACATTAACGGGATGAGAGTGGTATAGATAGAATGGGGTAGAGGGGACCTTAAGTAAATTATTATAAAATTCTGAATAAAATATGACCAGCAGTGGCAGCAGCAGTAAAAAAATGGTCAGTATGAAAAATATTTAGGATGATATACTGCATTCCCCATGAATGATTAGAGGCAGTGGAACAGAGGGAGACAGATTCAGTGTGCCTTCCTGACTGTGGCATGGGCACTTGGGTAGCACTACTCACAGAGAGAAGGGTTCTAGGACAAACTCCCTATTGGACAGATGGGGGAAATGTCTCCTTAGCAGCTAAAACTATGAAAAACATATTTATCTGAATAATATTTTTAAATTTATTTTCTTCTTTAATATATCATTCATTTATTCACCAAGTATTCAGTGTCTTCTATGTGCCAGGAACTGTTCTAGTCTAAAAGAATAAATCAATGTTCAAATGGACAAGAATATTTCCCCTTTACTAGCTAATATTCTAGTGGGGAAAATTAGGAAACAAAAACAGCTAAGATACGTAATATGAAAGATTTTATGAGAGTGGTTTGAAAAATAGTGAAGGACGAATGAAAGTGCAGGGGCTATTTTAAGATGGAGGCCTGAGAAGGCCACACTGAGAAGGGGTCAGCTGAGCGGGGACATGAGTAGGTAAGGGAGATCTGTGGGACACTGGGGGAAAAAGGAGCGTTGTGGGCGCAAGACTCAGCATGTACTAAGGCTTGATGGTGGGAGTAGGTCCAGCGTGTGCAAGGGACAGCAAGGAGCCTGGTGTGACTGCAGCAAAGTAAGAGAAGGGGAGATTGGTAGGAGGTGTGGTCGAATACATAAGGGGAGGCTTAATTATGGGGGCTTTAATTTTTATTTTAAATAGGATGAAAAGCTGTCATGTGAAAGTATCATCTTCCCTGGAACACTTAAAAAACCCTTTCTTTAAATCTCAGATTTTCAATATACTTTTTATTGATATACACCCTGGGTTTTGTTAATATTGCATTTTTATTTTTTTCATAGTCAGCCAGACTAGACTACATTAATCTGAATTAACAGCTGAGGCTAAAAATCAGCCATTTGGGCATACTTAATGTTTTGCCTCAATGCCTCAGTTTAATTTTGAAAATTTTTTATCACTGCGATTTTAATTTTTGTTTATAATTAATGTTTATTTTTATTCACAAATATATTTCGATGTATACTTATTTTTTATAGTGAAAGCACATTGAAGAGATTAATATGATGGCTCAAGCACTTCTATATAAATAACAACACTGACAGAATCAGAAGGTTGTGAATTCAATGAATTCAGTATAAGAAAGTCACTGTTCAGGATACGAATATTTCAAATATAAATGTGTCAGTTCCCTCTTAAGCATAAATATAGAATGTTAGTAGATGTTTTATAACTGAGGTTTCCATAATCAAATGTTTTGGAGAAACTGTTTAATTAAACAGAGGTAGTTGGATTTCTTTAGTACAGGACAAGGCAGATCTTTGTAGAAATGAATCTCCAAAAGAGGTGCATATAGTATGTTGTGTTTCTCAAGTTTATTTGTCCACAGCCCTTCCTTTAACAGTGTCTCTCACCGAGACATTAGAAATCACATTTGATTGCCACCAAATATGTGAATCTGGAATTCTGTGTAGAGACCCCTTCAGGAACTACCGTTTTAGATGTCGTTATATTATGCATCACTACAGTGGGTAACTATTACTGCTACTACTGCTAATAATTCATACTTCCACAGCTTTCACTATGTGCCAGATACTATTCTAAGTGTTTGACACATATAGACTCTTCTAATGTTAGTAACATCTCTTTGAATCTGGTGTGCTATTATTCTATTCACTTTAGTGATGAGAAAACTGAAACACAGAGAGGTGAAATTACTGGCCAATATCACAAAGCTCATAAGTAGCTGGACCAGGCAGCCTGGTTCCATAAATTATGCTCTTAGGCTCTTGATGTACTGCCTCTCAAATAAATCATTGGTATATCCCTTATCAGAGATTAGCGGTAGCCATCTCTGTTACAATTCTAGGGCATATGCTCTTCTATTTCATTCCAAGTGTTATATTCTATCTACTCTCTGTTTTTATCTCATTCTGTACACCACACATTTCTACGTGTGCCCCACTTAGGTCCTATGCTGAGAGGCAAATTCTCAATCTCTGTAATTGCTTGAAATTTATTATTTGAAAATTCAACCTTTTCTCCTAATTACACCATCTTTATCAATTTTATTAAAATTAGTATCACTATTTTTGTTTCTAGAATTGCAATTGCACAAATGCTGAAATTGTAATACTTCTCCTATATGAGGATCTTCTGTCAGTTTCCTTTGTTTTCTTTGCTGACATGGGAAAGCTTTTATAAACATACTGATGTTCTGTCTCTCCTTACCTCTCTCTCCAATTTTGTTCCTTTAACAAATATTGACAGAAGATATTGTTCTAGTCCCTGGACATCACCAAAAAAAGATACTTGTTTTTGTTTGGCTTATATTCTAGTGGTGAGAGGCAGATGTTAAACCATAAACATCATTAGTGGGTCAATTCTATTGTGTATAAGGAGATAAGTGCTATGGAAAAAGTAATCAGAGATCAGGAAAAATGGGTTGATGGGGTGGTTGTAATGTCGAACAAGGGATAAAAGTATATTTTGTTGAGAAAGTTACCTGTGGGGAAAACTTGAAGGAGATGAAATATTTAGCTCAAATTCAAAAAGATATCTGACAGAAGAAAATTGCAGGCTGAGGGCTGGAGGAGACGTCTGAAGACAGGAGCTTGTCTGGAATATTCCTAGAACTGTACAGAGGCTAACGTGCTGTAATGGAGTGAGAGAGGAAAGGGAGGTAGAGCTATGGTCAGAAAGGTAAGGTGACCTAGACCTCATAAGCCATCATGAGGAATTTAGCTTCTACACTTAGTGAATGGGGGAGCCACTGTAGGGCTTTGAATGGAGAAGAGACATCACCTGATTTATGCATTTTAAGAACTTACTCTGGTTTCTTAGGTTGAGTATAAAGAGTGGGGCCATGGGGGTAGCTTATAAGAGTCAAATCAAAGATACCTGTTAGAAAGCTACTACTACGTATCCACAAGAACAGTGATATGCTTTGAATCAGAGTAGGAGTGATAGAAGCAGGAAAATTGGTGGATACATGCATCTATATTTGAGGTGAGAGAGTTGAGAGGCAAAAAATAAAACGAAAAGACAAATTGAGAGCTATCATCTATCTATCTATCTATCTCTCTACATACTATTTAAAGATATAGAATTAGATGAGCTCATGGAAGATGAACTGAATGTAGATGGAGAAAAGGGGAGAGCCAAGACTGAGGCTTGGGACACTAGAACTGAGAAGACTAAAAGAAGAGGAAGAGCCAGCAGTAGCTGGGTAGGAATGTCCAGTGAGTGAAAGCAAAGCCAGGAGATTGTGGTGCCCCGGGAGCCAAGGGAAAATCATGTATTAAGGAGGAGGAAGTACCCTTAATTAGCAAGGGCTGTGCTGCTCCTGCCCTCCAACCCCATAAAGATTATGGAAATCCTGGCTTCTGTCCATTGTGAAAGCATGTTCTTGAACAAATGATGGGGCTAGAAGACTAATGAAGGGTCAGTCTTCCAGGTGGTTTATTACCTGCCAGATGCTCCTGCCATTGCTCAAAAGTCCTTTATTCTGTGCTTCTTTCAAGCATCTTCCTTTACACTTTGCTCCTCTTGTGGATGTTTTGCTCCTTGATTGTCTTAAGCTCCTTAGAGATGATTTACATCAAGATGTGGGAAAGGATCAACTGATTTTCTGATTGGCTGAAACCAAAGAAAGAAAAAAGAAAACATTTTGATTTCAACCATAGATATATTCTTTTTAAGCCTTCAAATTTGTAATAAATTACCTGAAACTGGTAGTTCAAGGTCATTCTCTCTCCCTGAAAATTTTAAATTTTGTTCAAACCAAAAAAAGAATTACTAGTTTCACATTACAGCCTTGCAGCACTATGCTCTTATTATACAACCTCTGTCCTATCTTTCACAGAAAGAACTCTGTATAAAAGTATAGGATGGTACGCAATTTAGCAATGATATTGAAACATTGATTAGCCCTTAGCTTCATCTTCCTCAGGAACTCGGCAGTATAATTTTGTGTAACTGCAATACATAAGAAGCAAATACAGGACAACTATTTAGCATATCCTTTATATCATTACACTGTCAAATACAAAAAGAACAAACGCTTTTTTGTGGGTTTTTTTGGTGCTCTCTATATCCCTGGCTAGCAAAAGACATTCTCACATACTTAATTTTCAATTAGTTCAAGGATGAGTCTCTGCACCTGTGTTTTATTTAGCCTATCCGGAGGGCATCTTCACCTTGTTTTTCCCCAGTATAATTACTGTTATTATCAATAGGTGAGAAACTAATTTTGATTAAAGTCCAATTAGTATCAATGCTTAGCATATAGGTATAAAGTGTGCAGACTACATAGAAACATTTTTATGACTGGTATTCATGTGCTAACAACTGAAGAAAATGGAATATACCATTATCATTTCATTTTAAAAACACCTTATGGATTTGCTTAAGGAGTAAGCAATTTCAAAAGCCAAGAATATTGTAATTAAACAGTTATATTTTGTATAGGCAATAATTGTTCTGCAATATTTTTTCCTAAGTGGCCAATTGAAGAGTATTTTATGGTTTTATATACACTTATCATTAAATTAACTTGTCCAGAGTAACCAGCTTTCCTCAGCAGAGGTCAAGATTTGAACTTTATCAGAACTTTGAGCAGAATAGCACATTTGATGGAATCTGCTGCAAGTCTAATATTCAGTTATCTATATTATAGTAAAGTTGTGAATTCTAGAATGGTATCCCCAAAGGGAAATACTAACCATTTCTTTCTGAATAGCTTCATTTTTAACATTAACAATTAAAATAATAAACTTGCGAGGACTCGGGGCAAGATGGCGGAAGAGTAAGACGCGGAGATCACCTTCCTTCCCACAGATACAGTAGAAATACATCTACACGGGGAACTGCTCCTACAGAACACCCACTGAACGCTGGCAGAAAACGTCAGACCTCCCAAAAGGCAAGAAACTCCCCACGTACTTGGGTAGGGCAAAAGAAAAAAGAAATAACAGAGACAAAAGAATAGGGACAGGACCAGCACCAGTGGGAGGGAGCTGTGAAGGAGGAAAGGTTTCCACACACTAGAAGCCCCTTCGCGGGCGGAGACTGCAGGTGGCGGAGGGGGGAAGCTTCAGAGCCACGGAGGAGAGCGCAGCCACAGGGGTGTGGAGGGCAAAGCGGAGAGATTCCCGCATGGAGGCTCGGCGCCGAGCAGCACTCACCAGCCCGAGAGGCTTGTCTGCTCCCCCGCCGGGGCGGGCGGGGCTAGGAGCTGAGGCTCGGGCTTCGGTCGGATCACAGGGAGAGGACTGGGGTTGGCGGCGTGCACACAGCCTGAAGGGGTTAGCGCACCACAGCTAGCCGGGAGGGAGTCCGAGAAAAAGTCTGCAGCTGCCGAAGAGGCAAGAGACTTTTTCTTGCCTCTTTGTTTCGCGGCGTGCAAGGAGAGGGGATTCAGAGCGCCGCCTAAACGAGCTCCAGAGACAGTCGCGAGCCGCGGCTATCAGCACGGACCTCAGAGACGGGCATGAGACGCTAAGGCTGCTGCTGCCGCCACCAAGAAGCCTCTGTGTGAGCACAGGTCACTCTCCACACCGCCCCTCCCAGGAGCCTGTGCAGCCCGCCACAGCCAGGCTCCCGTGATCCGGTGACAACTTCCCCGGGAGAACGCATGGCGCGCCTCGGGCTGCTGCAACGTCACGACGCCTCTGATGCCGCAGGCTCGCCCCGCCTCCTCCGTACCCCTCCCTCCCCCGGCCTGAGTGAGCCAGAGCCCCCGAAGCAGCTGCTCCTTTAACCCCGTCCTGTCTGAGCGAAGAACAGACGCCCTCAGGCGGCCTACACGCAGAGGCGGGGCCATATCCAAAGCTGAACCCCGGGAGCTGTGCGAACAAAGAAGAGAAAGGGAAATCCCTCCCAGCAGCCTCAGAAGCAGCGGATTAAAACTCCACAAAAAACTTGATGTGATGCATCTGTGGAATCCCTGAATAGACAACGAATCATCCCAAATTCAGGAGGTGGACTTTGGGAGCAGGATATATTAATTTTTCCCCTTTTCCTTTTTTTGAGTGTATATGTGTATGCTTCTGGGTGAGATTTTGTCTGTATAGCTTCGCTTTATAATAGTTCTATTTTATTTTATTTTATCCTCTTTCTTTCTTTCTATTTTTTCTCCCTTTTACTCTGAGCCGTCTGGATGAAAGGCTCTTGGTGCTCCAGCCAGGCATCAGGGCTGTGCCTCTGAGGTGGGAGAGCCAACTTCAGGACACTGGTCCACAAGAGACCTCCCAGCTCCACGTAATACCAAACGGCGAAAATCTCTCAGAGATCTCCATCTCAACATCAAGACCCAGCTTCACTCAACGACCAGCAAGCTACAGTGCTGGACACCCTATGCCAAACAACTAGCAAGACAGGAACACAGCCCCATCCATTAGCAGAGAGGCTGCCTAAAATCATAATAAGGCCACAGACACCCCAAAACACACCAACAGACATGGACGTGCCCACCAGAAAGACAAGAACCAGCCTCATCCACCAGAACACAGGCACTAGTCCCCTCCACCAGGAAGCCTACACAACCCACTGAACCAACCTTAGCCACTGGGGACAGATACCAAAAACAACGGGAACTACGAACCTGCAGCCTGTGAAAAGGAGACCCCAAACACAGTAAGATAAGCAAAATGAGAAGACAGAAAAACACACAGCAGATGAAGGAGCAGGGTCAAAACACACCAGACCTAACACATGAAGAGGAAATAGGTAGTCTACCTGAAAATGAATTCAGAATAATGATAGGAAGGATGATCCAAAATCTTGGAAATAGAATAGACAAAATGCAAGAAACATTTAACAAGGACGTAGAAGAACTAAAGAGGAACCAAGCAACGATGAAAAACCCAATAAATGAAATTAAAAATACTCTAGATGGGATCAATAGCAGAATAACTGAGGCAGAAGAACGGATAAGTGACCTGGAAGATAAAATGGTGGAAATAACTACTGCAGAGCAGAATAAAGAAAAAAGAATGAAAAGAACTGAGGACAGTCTCAGAGACCTCTGGGACAACATTAAACGCACCAACATTCGAATTATAGGGTTCCCAGAAGAAGAAGAGAAAAAGAAAGGGACTGAGAAAATATTTGAAGAGATTATAGTTGAAAAGTTCCCTAATATGGGAAAGGAAATAGTTAATCAAGTCCAGGAAGCACAGCGAGTTCCATACAGGATAAATCCAAGGAGAAACACGCCAAGACAAATATTAATCAAACTATCAAAAATTAAATATAAAGAAAACATATTAAAAGCAGCAAGGGAAAAACAACAAATAATACACAAAGGAATCCCCATAAGGTTAACAGCTGATCTTTCAGCAGAATCTCTGCAAGCCAGAAGGGAGTGGCAGGATATACTTAAAGTGATGAAGGAGAAAAAACTTCAACCAAGATTACTCTACCCAGCAAGGATCTCATTCAGATGTGATGGAGAAATTAAAACCTTTACAGACAAGCAAGAGCTGAGAGAGTTCAGCACCACCAAACCGGCTTTACAACAAATGCTAAAGGAACTTCTCTAGGCAAGAAACACAAGAGAAGGAAAACACCTACAATAACAAACCCAAAACATTTAAGAAAATGGGAATAGGAACATACATATCGATAATTACCTTGAATGTAAATGGATTAAATGCTCCCACCAAAAGACGTAGACTGGCTGAATGGATACAAAAACAAGACCCATATATATGCTGTCTACAAGAGACCCACTTCAGACCTAGAGGCACATACAGACTGAAAGTGAGGGGATGGAAAAAGATATTCCATGCAAATGGAAATCAAAAGAAAGCTGGAGTAGCAATTCTCATATCAGACAAAATAGACTTTAAAATAAACACTATTACAAGAGACAAAGAAGGACACTATATAATGATCAAGGGATCGATCCAAGAGGAAGGAATAAAAATTGTAAATATTTATGCACCCAACATAGGAGCACCTCAATACATAAGGTAAATACTAACAGCCATAAAAGGGGAAATCGACAGCAACACAATCATAGTAGGGGACTTTAACACCCCACTTTCACCAATGGACAGATCATCCAAAATGAAAATAAATAAGGAAACACAAGCTTTAAATGATACATTAAACAAGATGGACTGAATGGATATTTATAGGACATTCCACCCAAAAACAACAGAATACACATTTTTCTCAAGTGCTCATGGAACATTCTCCAGGATAGATCATAGCTTGGGTCACAAATCAAGCCTTGGTAAATTTAAGAAAATTGAGATCGTATCAAGTATCTTTTCCGACCACAACGCTATGAGACTAGATATCAATTACAGGAAAAGATCTGTAAAAAATACAAACACATGGAGGCTACACAATTCACTACTTAATAACGAAGTGATCACTGAAGAAATCAAAGGGGAAATCAAAAAATACCTAGAAACAAATGACAATGGAGACACGACGACCCAAAACCTGTGGGATGCAGCAAAAGCAGTGCTAAGAGGGAAGTTTATAACAATACAAGCCTACCTCAAGAAACAGGAAACATCTCGAATAAACAACCTAACCCTGCACCTAAAGCAATTAGAGAAAGAAGAACAAAAAAACCCCAAAGCTAGCAGAAGGAAAGAAATCATAAAGATCAGATCAGAAATAAATGAAAAAGAAATGAAGGAGACAATAGCGAAGATCAATAAAACTAAAAGCTGGTTCTTTGAGAAGATAAACAAAATTGATAAACCATTAGCCAGACTCATCAAGAGAAAAAGGGAGAAGACTCAAATCAATAGAATTAGAAATGAAAAAGGAGAAGTAACCACTGACACTGCAGAAATACAAACGATCATGAAAGATTACTACAAGCAACTCTATGCCAACAAAATGGACAAACTGGAAGAAATGGACAGATTCTTAGAAATGCACAACCTGCCGAGACTGAACCAGGAAGAAATAGAAAATATCAACAGACCAATCACAAGCACTGAAATTGAAACTGTGATTAAAAAATCTTCCAACAAACAAAAGCCCAGGACCAGATGGCTTCACAGGCGAATTCTATCAAACATTTAGAGAAGAGCTAACACCTATCCTTCTCAAACTCTTCCAAAATATTGCAGAGGGAGGAACACTCCCAAACTCATTCTACGAGGCCACCATCACCCTGATACCAAAACCAGGCAAAGATGTCACAAAGAAAGAAAACTACAGGCCAATACCACTGATGAACATAGATGCAAAAATCCTCAACAAAATACTAGCAAACAGAATCCAACACCACATTAAAAGGATCATACAGCATGATCAAGTGGGGCTTATCCCAGGAATGCAAGGATTCTTCAATATACACAAATCAATCAACGTGATACATCATATTAACAAATTGAAGGAGAAAAACCATATGATCATCTCAATAGATGCAGAGAAAACTTTTGACAAAATTCAACACCCATTTATGATAACAACCCTTCAGAAAGTAGGCATAGAGGGAACTTTCCTCAACATAATAAAGGCCATATATGACAAACCCACAGCCAACATTGTCCTCAATGGTGAAAAACTGAAACCATTTCCCTACGATCAGGAAGAAGACAAGGTTGCCCACTCTCACCACTATTATTCAACATAGTTTTGGAAGTGTTAGCCACAGCAATCAGAGAAGACAAAGAAATAAAAGGAATCCAAATCGGAAAAGAAGAAGTAAAGCTGTCACTGTTTGCAGATGACATGATTCTATACATAGAGAATCCTAAAGATGCTACGAGAAAACTACTAGAGCTAATCAATGAATTTGGTAAAGTAGCAGGATACAAAATTAATGCACAGAAATCTCTTGCATTTCTATACACTAATGATGAAAATCTGAAAGTGAAATTAAGAAAACACTCCCATTTACCACTGCAACAAAAAGAATAAAATATCTAGGAATAAAACTACCAAAGGAGGCAAAAGACCTGTACTCAGAAAATTATAAGACACTGATGAAAGAAATTAAAGATGATACAAACACATGGAGAGATATACCATGTTCTTGGATTGGAAGAATCAACATTGTGAAAATGACTCTACTACCCAAAGCAATCTACAGATTCAATGCAATCCCTATCAAACTACCACTGGCATTTTTCACAGAACTAGAACAAAAAATTTCACAATTTGTATGGAAACACAAAAGACCCCGAATAGCCAAAGCACTCTTGAGAACGAAAAATGGAGCTGGAGGAATCAGGCTCCCTGACTTCATACTATATTACAAAGCTACAGTAATCAAGACAGTTTGGTACTGGCACAAAAACAGAAATATAGATCAATGGAACAGGATAGAAAGCCCAGAGATAAACCCACGCACATATGGTCACCTTATCTTTGATAAAGGAGGCAAGCATATACAGTGGAGAAAAGACAGCCTCTTCAATAAGTGGTGCTGGGAGAATTGGACAGGTACATGTAAAAGTATGAAATTAGAACACTCCCTGACACCATACACAAAAATAAACTCAAAATGGATTAAAGACCTAAGTGTAAGGCCAGACACTATCAAACTCTTAGAGGAAAACATAGGCAGAACACTCTATGACATAAATCACAGTAAGATCCTTTCCGACCCAGCTCCTAGAGAAATGGAAATAAAAACACAAATAAACAAATGGGACCTAATGAAACTTAAAAGCTTTTGCACAGCAAAGGAAACCATAAACAAGACCAAAAGACAACCCTCAGAATGCGAGAAAATATTTGCAAATGAAGCAACTGACAAAGGATTAATCTCCAAGATTTACAAGCAGCTCATGCAGCTCAATAACAAAAAAACAAACAACCCAATCCAAAAATGGGCACAAGACCTAAATAGACATTTCTCCAAAGAAGATATACAGATTGCCAACAGACACATGAAAGAATGCTCAACATCATTAATCATTAGAGAAATGCAAATCAAAACTACAATGAGGTATCATCTCACACCGGTCAGAATGCCATCATCAAAAAATCTAGAAACAATAAATGCTGGAGAAGGTGTGGAGAAAAGGGAACACTCTTGCACTGTTGGTGGGAATGTAAATTGATACAGCCACTATGGAGAACAGTATGGAAGTTCCTTAAAAAACTACAAATATAACTACCATACGAACCAGCAATCCCACTACTGGGCATATACCCTGAGAAAACCATAAAACAAAAAGAGTCATGTACCAAAATGTTCATTGCAGCTCTATTTACAATAGCCAGGACATGGAAGCAACCTAAGTGTCCATCATCGGATGAATGGATAAAGAAGATGTGGCACATATGTACAATGGAATATTACTCAGCCATAAAAAGAAATGAAATGGAGGTATTTGTAATGAGGTGGATGGAGTTAGAGTCTCTCATACAGAGTGAAGTAAGTCAGAAAGAGAAAAACAAATACAGTATGCTAACACATATATATGGAATCTAAGGGAAAATAAAGGTCATGAAGAACCTAGTGGCAAGACGGGAATAAAGAAACAGACCTACTAGAGAATGGACTTGAGGATATGGGGAGGGGGAGGGGTAAGATGTGACAGGGTGAGAGAGTGGCATAGACATATATACACTACCAAATGTAAAACAGATAGCTAGTGGGAAGCAGCCGCATAGCACAGGGAGATCAGCTCGGTGCTTTGTGACCACCTAGAGGGGTGGGATAGGGAGGGTGGGAGGGAGGGAGATGCAAGAGGGAAGAGATATGGGAACATATGTATATGTATAACTGATTCACTTTGTTATAAAGCAGAAACTAACACACCATTGTAAAGCAATTATACTCCAATTAAGATGTTTAAAAAATAATAATAATAATAATAAACTTGCACTGTGACTGCTTTGTCAGGGTAATCCCAGTTGTCACTTCAAAATTTTCTTTTATATATTACAATGAATTTTTATAATGTATGATTTCATAAAACAGTCAATGCATTGCATTTCATATTTCTCTCTAGGAAATTTGTCTTTTAAACAAGTATTCACAAAGAAGTGTTACTTAGAAAATAAAGGGGTAAAAATTATAAGTAAGCAAATCAATGATCAACTCAAATTCAGGATGTTGGTTATTTCTTGGGGAGAGTTGGGATAATTCAATTGGGAAGAGGCACACAGTGTCTGGGAGCAAGGGTCTACCTCTATTCCAGTGTTTTACTTATCTAATAGACCATTGACTCCAATTTGAAGTGACTTTGTTCTTTTTTCCTTGGTGATTTGATCACCGTCTGCTCTCCAGGAGAGGCAATGGCAAATATTTGAAGTGATTACATAGATTTGACAAGTATTAAGGTGGGAATAGGTAGTATTACTAATCATATTTTGAAGAGGAAAGAAACTAACAATTGGTACAGTTATAAATTTCACTATCATGCAAAAACTAATACTCCTGTAAATCATCTGAACCTTCAAAGATTTTGATACTGCCCATGTAAGTGAAATGGAGTTGATCACCCCACCATGATTGTACCCTCTTCTCTGTTATACTAGCTTCCTTTTCTCCCATCAGCCATATCAGATTGTACTTGCTTTCTAGGCACTTTCCAGTACCCCTGGACAACCAACTTTCTCACAATTAAATGAACCCAAATCCTGAGCTGCCAGGATTCATCATTGGGAAGCGATGCATTATTCAAAGCAAACATTTCAGTGTACTTTGTTAACCTCAAACAATGAACTGGAGTCAGAAAACATGTCTTGAAATCTCAGCTTTGCCACTTACTAGTGAGGTTTCAGGAAATCATTTTACTTGTCACTCTAAATCCTTTGTGAAATAAACATGGTGCCAATAATAAAAAAAAAGAAATTTACTTCATCTTCTGCATATCAAATTGCTCTTACACAAATCAGATTTAACATATAGCTGTGTTTTGAAGATTAAATGAGATAATATGTGAAAGTGCTTGGCAACTACTAAAGCACTCTACAAATAAGAGCTATTGTTATATATGACTTTCCTTTTTATCTTAAGTAATTTTCCACTCAATAGAGTCTGTCATTCACATTCAAATAATTATATTTTCTCTTATAATCCCTTCATTATTAAATGATATCTTTTTGGAGCTGATAAATATCTCTTGAAAAAGATAACCCTTGTTCTTAAGTTATAAAGACTTAACCACAAAATGAACTAAATTTCAGTGAAATAAGTGAATCATATGGCATGTTTTGCATTAAATACTTGTCTAACATAACAAAAAAATAGTATTCATAATACATCCTTACAGGAGATAGAATACTTATAAGTTGTGGAATCATTTATTATAGAAGAGTGAGCCCAGCAAGCTTGGAGAAAAGCGAGACCTCTCTATTTAGTGTCTTTCTCATTCTGAGCCTGATTATTTTTTTATATTTAGGTTTGACTTAGACATAAACCATGTTTGTTCAGTTTACTATAAATATGCATAGTATGTTTCAATTTCTCTTTAAAATCAGAAAACAAAAATGTGTAAATGATGGAAAATCAGCATATTGATGAATTACCATAGACATGAGGTAACATTTGGGATCATGGAGATTACACAAATAAAATAAGAATGACTTTTGAAATTACAGACTTCACCAACTTTGAAAGTACACAATATTAGTCTTTTGATATTAGTCATTTGATAACAAATTTGGACTCTTTTTTTGGAAGAATGTTTTTATCCAAAAAAGAATGTCTCAGTAACCAGGTACTGATCTCATTCTAAGAGACTGAAATAAGTTGAAATATGTTATACAAATGAATATGTATTCAATTGTATAAAAAACACATGTATGTAGACAAAGCAGTATAAAATAATAATAATGAAGGGTTCCCAACTAAATTGTTAGATACTGAGATCAGCGAGCGCATCTCGACATTTTTTGAACTCCAATTGCCTTTGCACATTGCAATGGTATCATATGGGTGCTGAATAAATACTTCTTCACTGGTCGCACAGAGCCTGAAAAACACGAATGGGTCATGTCCCATGCCTAAAACCTGGCATAATTTAGATATGAAAATATTTTTAAGTAACTTTAGCTTCTTAAGAACTAAATTATAAAGCAGTTGGGAATGTTTTTCTTTATTTCTGAAACCATTCTGAGTGTTTCACACTTAAGGAAATGTCTTATTTTTTAACAGCTTTATTGAGATCTAATTGACATAAAATAATCTGGCTATACTAAAAGTGTAAACTGTGATACAGTTTGACAAATTTATGTACCCATGAAATGCTTTTATGTATCCATGAAACAAATAAAGATAATGCACGTACTATTACTTCTAAACATGTCCTCATAAATTTTGGAATCCTCCCCTCCCTATTTTGTTACATTTATCTATTTGTCTATCTTTATGCCAATACCACACTGTTATTACTGTAGATTTTTAAGTCTTGAATCTGTGGGTTTATAGTTTTCATCAAATGTGGAAAATGTTCATCCAATATTTCTTCAAATACTTTGTCTGCTCCTCCACCTCTACCCCCAATCAGGGACTCCATCTACACATTTTAGGTCACTAGGAGTCACCCACAACTCACTGACGTTCTGTTCTTTTTTTAAATTCTCCTTTCTCTCTGTATTTGAATTTCAATAGATTCTATTGGTGTGTCTTCAAGTTCACTGGTCATTTCTTCTGCAATATGTACTCTACTTTTTAATCCTAACCCATATATTTGTCAGGCATGACATAGTTCTCATTTCTAGAAGTTTGATTTAGGTCTTTTTGTTACTTCCCTGTCCCTACTTAACCTTCTAAAAATATAGAAAACCATTATAATACTTGTTATCATGTTTTGTCAGTGAATTCTAACATCTGTGTTAGTTCTGGGTCAGTTTTAACTGATTCTCCTCATTATGGATAGTATTTTCCTGCTATTTTGTATCCCAGGTTATTTATGATTGGGTGCCAAACACTGTAAATTTTACCTTTTTGGCTGTATAATTTTGTATTTCTATAAATATTAATTAATCTATTTATTTGGCTGTGCAGGGTCTTAGTTGTGGCATGCGTGACCTTCATTGTGGCGTGCAGGATCATTTTTTAGTTGCAGCATGCATGCAGGATCTAGTTCCCTGACCAGGGATCTAACCTGGGCCCCCTGCATTGGGAGCACGGAGTCTTAACCACTGGACCACCAGGGAAGTTCCGGGATGCAGTCAGTTTAATTGTGAAGAGTTTGATCCTTTTAGGTCTTGCTTTTAGGGTTTTTAGGTGTGAAAGAACAGCATTTAGTTTAGATTTAATTATTCTGAGGACTCTACCTAATTTTCCATGAACTGTACAGTTGTTTTAGTCTGGCTGGTGGGAAAGGACACTATTGCTGGACCTGTGTGCCTGCCAGGGACTGTTGCTTCTCATCCTTTCAGCTGTTTCTTGCTTGCTTAGGGTATTTTCCTCATATACAATGCATTAATCAATATTCAGCTGAATAAGCAAGAGAGACCCTCTACAGGGCTCCAGTATTCTCTTTTTGTTCTTCTCTCTCTTCTCCCATACTCTATCTGGAGAACTCTAGTAGCCTTGGTCTCCCCAAACACTCAGCTCTGTCCTTAAGTCAGGAGTCTTCCATGCTCTGCCAGGGTTCCTTTTCCCTGAGCAACCTGACAACTCTCTCAAGACAGTAAACTGGGACAATCATAGGACTAACCTAGTTTGTTTCTTGGCTGTCTGGGATCACTGTACTTCACTGCCTGATGGAATTGGATTGCAAACCTTTGTTTCATAAGTTTTGATTCTGGATGTTTCAGATAGGAGGATATATCTGGTCCCTGTTATTCCTTCTGGATGAGAACTAGAACTTGGATGTGTTTTTAAACAAAATTTACAATAAAGCAAACTATAAAAACAATAAGGATAAAAACTTCATTGAGAGAAATGTTTTATTGAAATCATCAATATGAATGGAACATAAAGTTACATCTGAACAACGCTTGCAAAATTTCCTGAACTTATGATACTTCTGAAAATCACTAAGACCTCTTGGGCTAATATAAAGGCATATCCATTACCAACAGCTGTTTCCTTTAAACTGCTGACCAGTCCCCTGCAGGGTATTTGGAGAATGTGTTTGTATTCATGTGACAGATGGAGCAACTATTTCATATCTGAATTGATTCAAAATTGAGAAGAATGAAATCTATCAGAGAGGGACTTTCCTGGTGGTCCAGTGGTTAAGAATCCGCCTGCCAATGCAAAGGACACGGGTTCGATCCCTGGTCCAGGAAGATCCCACATGCCACGGTGCAACTAAGCCTGTGCGCCACAACTACTGAGCCCACGTGCTGCAACTACTAAAGACTGCGTGCCTGGAGCCTGCACTCTGCAACAAGAGAAGCCACCACAATAAGCCCGTGAAATGCAATGAAGAGTAGCCCCCGCTTGCCGCAACTAGAGAAAGCCCGCACGCAGCAACGAAGACCCAACGCAGCCAAAAATTAAATAAATAAATAAATAAAATTTTTTAAAAAGAAAGAAATTTATCAGAGAAAAAAAGAACATTTAATTGGGCAGTCAACAACTTAATTTCAAAACTACTATAAGGTGTTTGGAGGGTTTTTGTTTGTTCGTTTTTTATTGAATAGCTAAAAATGATACTGAAATTAATTAAGAAGAAAAAGTTTGTGTTATACTGCTAAATGTTCCCATAAAGAAGTTCTAAAAATTCCGTATATGACGGCAAACAATTCAACTCAGATGTCAATACGCATGCAGAAAAATGTTTATGTTTTTTTGAAATATGTTTTCAGAATTTATTGTTAAAAATAATTGTAAACTGCTTTATTGGAAATTGATTAGAAAATAGTTTTTACCTTTTTAGTGGATCTTTTTGGATCTGTTTAAATCTTTTATGAATTTCACCAAAAATATACTTTATTGTTGAATTTAATAGCATATATATCTCATTTTTAGAAGCGTCCACATTGCAGATTTTTAAAATATTTTTTCAAATTGCGAATTCAAAGAGAATCTCAGAAAGAATGACAAAAGCAAGCTTTCAGATATGTTTCCATTTCTAGTGAATAGTAAGCAGTGACAAGTCTATTTTTAGCAACACATTCTATGCCAGACAACACCTGTAAAGAAAGCCTACATGGAACATTAAGTATCTGGAAACAGGAAAATTATTTCCACTGATGGGCAGCCGAAATGCACCGAGAAGATGGAGGGAGTAATGGTATCTCTGCATTTATTTTGACAAACCTATGACAGCACCATTCTGTTCCTTGATAGACAAACATAATCTTTGAAATATGTTTGGAGATTCCTTTCACTCAGCTTGTTTCTTTCAAGGCTGGCTTTGATCACAAGCCAAACCTAACTGAGTGGAAAACAATTGTTCCTTGTATATCATAGTTAACCTACTATTTTATCTTTCATTACTGGATTTTGATTTGTATTTGAATGAATGTTAACAGGAGCTTTAAACATGCATTATATACCTTGCTCATTCTGTCTCTAATCCTACTATCCATTTATCAGCACAACAATAATTATTGTTGATCCATTATTAAGAATAAAAATGCAAACACCCTTATCCTACTAAATTTCAATTCATTTTATAACAATCAAAAATGTCCCAAGTACAATCATGTAATATCCTTAAGCCTCAATATCATCATGTAAACTAAATAGGTCAAACTTCTGTGCTCTTATTCTTCCACATATTTTCAGTTACTTTGGCAAATAGCAGAGTACATTGTTTTCCAGCAATTGTTTGCAGCATAAAAGGAATTCTGAATGCACAGCTAATGAAATCCATATATTAGAATTCTTGCCATTTCTATAGATCAAGAGTACCAAATTTACTCTAAATTTTTTATTCAGCAGAAAGAGCATTATAAAATATAGTTTCATGGATATGATTCATGTATGTTAGAGGTATTAATTCAGGATGGGAAAGTAATTGCATTTCCTGTCTCAATATTAATATTTTGTGATTTGTGTTTATAGCTAACCAAGAGAAATGTACTACCACCATATCTGTAGAAACCTTCTATCTCTAAAAATATTCTGCTTTGAAAAGACCCAAGCCAAAGACTATACAAAGCTCTACCCATCTATCAAATAGATTGACGAATTATGTTTCCACATTTTAAAAATATTGCTGTATATAAGAATCACGACCACCCCTGGGGGGGAAAAAAAAAACACACCTGAGACCTTTACTCTCTTCATGATAATATAGTTTATAACAAATCTGAATTTAAGCTCCGAAAGAAAACGCAAGTTTAAACTAAGCCACTGTCTAGACCTGATAAAATGGAGTTTTGAGTAATTTGTACCAAACATAATGTAATCAAAGTTCAAGAAGTTAAGAGGTGCTGTGTACTGAGTTGTGTCCCCCTCAAAATTCGTATGTTGAAGCCATAACCCTCAAGGTACTGTATCTGAAGATATTTCAGGTTAAATGAAGTCATAAGGATGGGACCCTAAACCAGTAGGACTGTGGCCTTCTAAGAAGAGGAAGAAAGAGAGATCTCTCTTTCCACTATACGAGGAAACAGTGAGATAGACCCTCTGCAAGCCAGGAAGAGAGATCTCACCAGAACCAGACCACACTGGCACCCTGATCTCCGACGTTCAACCTCCAGAGCTCTGAAAAAATAAATTTCTATTGTTTAAGCCAAGCAGCCTGAGTTGACCAAGACATATCTTACATTTAAAAGCTCCTTTGCCATTCACTAAGAGATCCAGCAATAAGTGCATTTATCTGAGGATATGTGGTTTAGTGGATATTCAAGTAGTACGCTTTCACTTACTAGAGGTGTGACCAGGGATACATCACTGAAACATTTTATGCCTATATTTTGCGTACTTAAATGATGAATTGTTGAAACAGGTAATGGACCTCATATCAAAAGGGTCATGTCTATTCAGTCCACGATATTGTTGTATATAGATTCTCAGCCTCATGGCCATGGCTGAAGGTCACTGGGGCATCCAAGACCCATAGGATAGGAATTCCTGGTGAATATTACTTCACTGCTTTCCTTCTAAGAGGAAAGTTTAATTAACCAATCCCTTACATCTAATATGATATATAATATGGAACTGAAGCATATCAATGGGTTATATAAAACCTGTACTGTTTTTCCTCTTGGCCACTAAGCTAGCAACTTATTTGAATAGAAATCATGTCAAATTATTTAACAAAGGTCACTGTGTGTGATTGTAATTTCCTGGCACAGCACCCCCAAACTCTTTCAATCTATTTTTTATAAATATGTTTGTTGCTCTGTGTATTTTTTCCTACATGGAAAGGAAAACTGTTGATTCTGTAAATATCATTTCTCAGCATAGAATCCCTTATCTCCATTTTTCTCTTTCTATCATGGTGATTGTTTTTCTCTAATGAAGTCAGATCAAATTTATATCGTGTATTAGCAGAACAATATGCGTGGATAGATATTATTAGACATGTAAGACATTATTAGACATGTTGGCTTTATTATGTTTCAGTTATGACCAATGCCATGCAAATGAATCACTACACAAAGTAAAGACATTTTAAATATTAACCTTTACTCTGCCTTCCAATCCAGCCAAAAGCACGGATTTGAACTACATTCTGTTTATTATGTGCAGGTGCAATTTTGTCCATTTGTCTTATTGTAGCTTTTTAAGATTGCAGAGCCACACCACTCTGCAGCGTTCACAGCACCATGCACAGCTGAGGATTTAAAAAGCTATTTCTGTTACTGATGAGACTAGTAATAATGATGATTTTATTCAAAGATATTTCAGGCCACATATCTAACTGCAGAACTGGGGCATGAAAATCCTCTGAAATTTTACACTGACGCAAAGGATGAAGCACAAATTGTGTAAGGTTTGACTTTGTCTACAATTTTCTTGGGGCAATCATCTGCTCCATAAAAAATCTTTAACGTCTTTTCATGATAGAATACCTTTATGACAGCCCATTAATCCATCATTTCTATCTATGTACTGTCTTCCTGTTTTCCAAATCATTTCTGAATCAGGATGAAAACAACATTTCAAGTTATCGTGACAGGTTTCCAGAGGAAATTACACACGTGTTTCTGTGCCCATACTCACAAACACACAGAGCACAATTTATGGAGGCAAAGTTGCTCTTTGTGTTTTGTGGCTCTGAAGGAAAGTTAGGCTCACTTATCAATTCACAGTCCGTCATCCTCCACCAGTCATTGAAGTTCAGGGCTGAACACTGCATGGACTACTTGTCACTCGGACCAAGAAAGAAATAAGAAATGATGTAAACCGATTTCCCTTGACAGGAAAGACACAGATGGAGACGACGTTTGGACCATATTGTCTGCTTTCAGGTCATCCCTGAAGCCATTAGCTATCATAATGATGAAACCCGAGTTATTTATTTCCCCACAATTTTCTGTTGTGGCAAAAACAGTATTACACTGGGAGCCTGAGTTTCCTCTGAGAGGTTGTGTTGTCCTTGAGAAAAAACAACACATACGACAGAATATTTTTAGCTTGTAGAAGTAAGAATTACAAATTAGAGAAAAGAGACATAATGCAAGATAAATGTTAAGTTTTTTATTATGGAAGGTTAGACTTTTCATAATACTATTGATATTTTATAAAATATATAGACTTTTCTTAGAGTTCTTGACTCCTATACTTTCAGTTAATTCATTCATTTGAGACCATTATTTGGTATCTTCTACTTTTTTATTCTGTTGGTCATAATGTTATCTGACCAACAGAATAAATGAACAAGCATTTATGGAAAACCCAACATGTACCAGGGCTGATGATGTGTCAGAAAACAAAACAAATCAAAAGGAAGAAAAACATTCCTGTACTGACAGAGCCTGGTTCCTAGTAGTGGTGGCAGATAGTGAAAGTCAATTATATAACTGTTAAAAGATGAAAAGTACTATGGGGGAAAGGAAGTACCAAAAGGGGTAGGGGGTGAGAAGGAGTGGGGGGGTGAGAGTGGGGTGGAATTGCAGTTCCATGAGGTGGTTGAGAGAAGACTCCCTGAAAATATGACATCCGAGCAAAGTCTTAAAGTGAGGAGTTCACCACATGAATAGCTGGGGGAAAAGCATTCTGGGAGGAAGAACAATTCAGGCAAAGGCCACATGGTGGGAATGTGTTGGCTTACTCAAGAAGCAGCCAGAAGACTAATGTGGCCAGAAGCAAGTGAGTGAGGGAGACAATAAGGAGGTATAGAAAGTGAGAGCACAGAAACACAGGGGCGGAATTAAAAAGGGTTTTTTAGGTCATGATAAGGATTATGGCTTTTGGTTTTAAGGAAAAGAGGAGCCATTGAAAGGAGTTTGAAGAGACGAGTAACATGCTCTGACTTCCTTTTGCACCAGTTGGAGAAGGGGCAAGGTGGGAGGTAGGAACTCAATTAGGAGGGTTTGCAATAACCCAGGCTGAAGCAAATAGGCATTGTATAAACTAATGACCAAACACAGTCTGTGCCCTTAAGGCGTTCTTGGTAGAAAACACAGGCATGGGTAAATGTAATTGTGTTACAGACTGTTGCATGTAATAACTACCAAATGTACTCAAACGGGATATTGGCGCCAGGAGAGAATGACCTATTGTGACCGGGTGGTGTATCAGTGCGACTGAATTCCTCACAGAAGCGGAAACAAAATTCCTCCTCTTTAGGAAATAGTGTTTTCATTATCAAAATTAAATTTGACTTTTGTCAAATGGTACATTAAGTTTCTCAGATATGAAATCTAAATTGTTATTAAATTCACTGAAGGCGTGGGGATCAGAAACTTATACGTTACTGATTGCATAATTGCTTAAGTTAGTGGGTTTTTTTCTTTTTAATAGTTCAGTTGGCTCCAAAAGTCTTGTTAAATTAAAAATAAACAAACAAACAAAAAATTTAAAACCCTTAACTCTCTATATTCAAGATATAACTTTTCAAACACAGAGCATTAGGTATACTATAAAGACAGAATGACCTATCTTCCCTGTTTATTTTTTACCTATTTTCCCTTTACTTGTCTTTTAAGTATCTCCCTTCCTCTTTGAGGTCTTTTTTCTTCTTGAGCAGCATCAAAATCCATACCAATAATTCAAACTTGCAAATATTTACAAAAGATTAAGCAGGCTGTAGGAGATGTCAACCAACCCACATTTCACAGGAGAGAAAACATTATAAAGAATATAAATTCCATGAATTATTGCTTATTGTAAGTTACCATTGAAAAGGCTCCCTAATTCACTGGTTTCTTATTGAAAATGTACTCATTCAACCGCAATAGATGCTAATGTGTTGAACTGCAAAAGTCAGGAACTGTTCTGTGGTTTTCAAAATGCAAAACTGAAAGAATTAAATTAAAATCAATTGCATTTTACCTTCAAATAATGGCATTCATAGTCAGTGTCTAATTCTATTGAAGTAGATAAGGTTATATTATAAATTATATAATATCCATAAAATATATTTAACATATAAAGTGCTATACACAACCAATAGGTTAGGTGTTACCTTAGGATTCTTATTTCCAAGCACTCATAGAAACATCCATTACAAAACTGGTTCTAAAAAGGGACTAAATTTAGAAGTTTCAAAATACAACTTATAGGAACCGAACCACTTATCCTAGACTTACAAATACAAAATTCTCAGAATCACAGAATCTTCCCATCTAGATATTATATAATATTGTATTTGTTTATATGAATATGTGTTATTAATTATATTTATATAGGCATTTTATATAAATAATTGTAAATATAATATACATGTATATATGATATTTTTATCATTGAGAAATTGCATCTAATATTCAAGCTACTATGAAAACATTTTCCATCTAATCATCCTTTATCAGTTACCTTGGGTATAATTTATGCTTTTTTAATAGGAAAAAAAATGAGAAATCTGTAATTTCACTGAGAAAAAAATAATGAAATGAAGATATTAAACATCTTCATGTAAATGAATCATTTTCAGTGGTAAAATAGTCATGCTTGTCATTAGCTCCCTTGAAACAGTCAATCACATAATGTATCTTGATATTAAGTCCAAATAGGACTCAGGAGAAACAAACTCTTTTCATGGAAGGAATAAGCCCTGGTTCTAAAAATCCTTAACACATGTATCTGATCTCAGGTAAATACATAGGTAACTTATTGTGTTTGGGAAAATAGCTGTTCACAGATTAGTTTTTAAGAATGCAATGACTTTGCACAATAGTGGATATGATTCAAGCACCATCATACACGTCATTCAGCACTGCTGGACAGAGTAAACATTTTTCTAAATCATATCATGGCTGGAGAAAGACACCTTTCCAATTAGAAAATAATTTAAACATTTTTCCAATTCCAGATCTGTGTCCTCTTGAATGAGAATATCCACTTGCTCCAATCTATCTTTTAAAGGCTAAACTGAAATGTCAGTTGAGAAAACCTAGAACTTCTGTATTACCATTGCAAAGGTAATTGCTTCCAAGAATGCAAAATTGATATTTAAAGAGTAGACCCAACTTTCTTCTACTAAGAAAATCCTTAATAAGAAAATTCATATAAGTATGATCAAGATAAAGCTTTGCCATACTACCAGTATGTATCTGTTTTAATTCTGAAAATTTACAAATTAGAAAAATTCTCTTAAATTATTTTTTGATTTTCAAATTTTTATGTAAGCAATTCCCAAAACTCCCCAAACCCCATATGTTCATATTAGAATTTTTAATAGTTTGATAGAAAAAAATCAAGTTATTTTTTAATGGATGAGAGTTTTTGTTTGGGATGATGAAAAAGTTCTGGAAATTCATAGTGGTGATGATTATACAACATTGTGAATATACTTAATGACGGTGAATTGTATACTTAAAAATGGTCAAAATGGAAAAAAGGAAGGAAATGTTTACAATACACAAGAACAGTAACATATATACAGGGATAAAATTGAAAAAAGCAACTTTCTAACCTCCTCTAATAGTGCCTGTTTAAAATTAAGAAAGTGAAATGTGGATAAGAAAGTGGTTTCTTTCAATGCGTTGGCAATCATTTATAGATTACAGAAATGTCATTTTATTTGTAATACATATTTGTTTTCTTGATGTGCATTTAGAGGTGCTGACATCTATATTAGTCCTGAATGAAGAAGCATAGAAAGAAAAAGGGAGGAAGGGAGGGAGGGAGGGAGGGAGCGAGGATGGAAGGGAAGGTGAAAAAAAGAAAAATCTCTCCTGTCTTTCCTTTCCATTCACTGGTGATGTGAAAATTCTGCTTGCAGATCTGCTGAAACTAATAATAATTCTGCTTTGTAGACAGTTATTTGAAGCATTTTTGAGGTATTGAAAGTACAGTTATATATTTCTAAAGCTGAGCACATTAATTAGTGTAAGAGAACATTAGCACTTCAGCAATCTCTCTTGATTACTATGAAAGGTTTTCCCATATATATCATAAATTGACAATAATTAGGAAGAAGTCTTACAGGAAGAAGAGACATTAAAACCTGGGAGATAATAAGTGGCTCAAAAATAAAAAAGAAAGAAAGAAATGCTGGTTTTAATTGCTTACATAAGAAAAAGCATAGTTCAACCTAGATACATCAAGATAACCTAAAAAGTAAAGATGCATATGTTCCAACACAATGTAGAAGAATTTTCCCTAGACCTAGAACTGCTTTGCAAGGTAAGAAAGAAGATAGGAGAAAGAGTAATAGATAGGTCAATAATCTAAGAATTTGTTGATGATTTCTCTACCAAGCAAACAAAAATATTACCCTTGACTGAAGGAACATAGCATCTAGTTGGCTACCTAAGAAGTAAAGATATCAGACAACTATAGAACTTAATAAATTTTGTGAAAGACAAGAACTGAAAAAATGCTAGACATGAGAAGACTCCAGGAGACCAGCGCATTCTCGTTTTGCTTCTTCCACTGCCTTTCCCTCTCTACTTCTCTTTCACCTTCTCCCTCATTTCCTTTTTCAGGCTTAATTTTTCATGAAAGAACTTTGTTTTCTCTATGATAGCATGGTTCAAATACATATAGAAGCGGTATAAAGAGGTACAAATATATATGACAACAGAATGTTTAATATGTACTTTCATTTTTTCATGAATATACAAACACATAGTTTTCAGAAATCAGAGTACTAATAAGTTGATAGAAGAAAAGCTTAATTACTGTACTCCCATGCTCATTGACTCTCTATTTCCCAGCCTTGCTCCTCAGAAGTAGACATTTTAAATTCTTTTGGTTGTTTTTTTGTTGTATATCTCCATGACTTTAAGTGACAATCAAAAAAAAGGCATTCTCAGTCTATCAATTTAGGCAGCATCTATTGACTTTCACTATGGTTGTGGAAATTTAGCTTATATGAGAAACTCCATATCATTTCTGTATCCTTCCCCTATATGTATATCTCAGTTTTTGGTTAGATCGATATTAAATTTCTATTACAAAAACTAAGAATTATTTCTTAGACAAGTAGCATACTAAATTATAGGGTTTTTTTTCTTTTTTTGTTTTTGATTTTAATGGATTTATAAGCACCTTTTTTTATTTGCTGATATATATTATAGCATATAATGGGAGACTAATAGTATCTTAACCAAAGAAGGACATTATAAAATATTCTGTGCCTGTAATTCTAATATATAAAACTGGTTGGGGCTAGATTAAAGGGAAATGACTTGTACAACTTTTCACCCATTTGATAAGCAGTTCTACAGCTTAGAAATTAATATAAAATGGTGTCTTAGATTGTCTTTCTCCAGAAGTGAAACCCTGACATGCTCCCACAGGACCAAGTGCTTTCCCGTGGTCAGAGAACCCTGCAAACAGAGTCACAAGCATTTGCAATAGAAACCTACTGGGTTAGCATACACAGGAACAGTGAGTGCAAAAACGAAATAAGTGAAGCACCAGCAACACTTGCTTTTCTCCCCTGACTGCTGTGAGATGATAGAAAATATATAGTATTGCTCTCTGCCCCAAGTTCTTGAAACCCTTGGAATTTTCTAAGTGATAAGAACACCAGGAGCATCTTTTGTTCTAACGTTTGGCCTTTGACCCCAGCCCCTGACACAGAGCTCCTAAAGCCCTTGGCATTTCCTGAGTGAGAGAAATGCCTTGTTCTAAAGAGACGGATATTTCTGGGTGGGCTCTTGGATGGGGACTTGTCACTAGAAAAACAAACCACAATTAGAAGCTTGGAATTTTCAGTCCCACCTTCCTCACTACTCCAGAGAGGGGAGAAGGGCTGGAAATGGAGTTAGTAATTTATCATGCCTCTCTGATGAAGCTTTCCCCCAAATCCCAATATGCACTATATGTACAATATGTACTGAGGTTCAGACAGTTCCGAGTTGGTGAACACATTCACATACCAGGAGGGTGATATATCCTAAATCCACAGATACAGTTGCTCCAGGGCTCAGGATCTTCCCAGCCCTCACCCTATATATTTCTTCATCTGTCTGTTCATTTGTATCCTTTATCATATCTTTTTTAAAAAACTGTTAAACATAAGTAAGTGTTTCTTTGAGTTCTATGTGCCTTTCTAGCAAAGTAACAGAACCCAGTGGGGGGGTCGTGGGAACCTCAAATTTGTAGCCAATGGGTCAGAAGCACAAGTATCGACCTGGACTTGCAATTGGCATCAGAAGTGGTACTGAGCCCTTAACTGTGGGATCTGATGCTATCTCCCAGTGGGTAGTGTCAGGATTCAATGAAATTGTAGGACTCCCAGCTGGTGTTGCAGAGAATTGCTTGGTGGAAAAAAAAAACCCACCCACCCATGTCAGAAGTGTTGTGCGTAGGGTAGTAGTGTGAAAGCAAAGGAGAAGCGCAGGAGAGGACTGAGTTTTTCCCAAGACATGTTCACATCAGCATCAGTATAAGTGAAACCGTGAAAGGAGGGCTCTAACAGTTCCTCAAAGACCCCTGCCTCTATCTTTCTCATCCATGATACTCAGTGTCACAAAACTGTCTGTATGGAGTTGGTCCCTCTGAAACTCATTCCATTCTTCATCCCTGTTTACTTCAGACATCATGCATTAGTCCACTCAGGCTGCCAGAACAAAATACCATAGCGTGGATGTCTTCAACTATAGAAATTTATTTCTCACAGTTCTGGAGGCTGGCAAGTCCGAGATCAAGATGCCAGCCGGTTCAGTTCATGATGAGGGCTCTCTTTCTGACTCATAGTGTCCTCACTTGGGGGAAAGAGAGACAGACAGAGAGCGCTCTGGTATCTCCTCTTATAAAGACACAAATTTTAATGGATTAGGGCTCTAGCCTTATGACCTCATTTAACCTTAATTACACCATAATGGCTCTATCTCCAAATAAAGTTACATGGGGGCGCTGAGGCTTCAACATATCAACTTGGGGGGGACACAAACATTCAGTTCATAACACATCATGAGAAATCTCACATTTCTAGATCATTCTTTACCACCAGGACTCCCATTTCATAAAGATCTGTACATCTACTCAAACTCTTAAAATCAGACCACAGAACTCTTTGAAATACATAGTTAATCGTTAGAGAATACCTTATATCCTAAACCTTTTTTCTGATGTTTCTCTTCATATTCTTACCTCTCTGAAGCTCAAACAATAGTATTAAAAATGTTAGGGAATAGGTTATATTTTGGAGGTAAGTTGCATGAATTTAACAAGAGCAATTCCCTGCTCTTGAAATGTTTTCTTTACATTTACCCTTTGCAGTATCAAGTTCACCTTTGTTCAGCCTTTTTATTTATTTATTTTTAAATTTGTATTATTTTTTTTGAATTATAGTTGATGTACAATATTATATAATTTACAGGTCTAAAATATAGACAATTCACAATTTTTAAAGTTTATACTCCACTTGTAGTTATTTTTAAATATTGCCTATATTCCCTGTGTTGTACAATATATCCACGTAGCTCTTTTATACACAATAGTTTGCACCTCTTAATTCCCTAACCCTACATTGCCCCTCCCCCTTTCCCTCTCCCCACTGGTAACGGCTAGTTTGTTCTCTATATCTGTCTCTGCTTCTTTTTTGTTATATTCACTAGTTTGTTTTATTTTTTTATATCCCACATATAAATGATATCATACAGTATTTGTCTTTCTCTGTCTGAGTTATTTCACTTAGCATAATACCCTCCAAGTCCATTCATGTTGCTACAAATGGCAAAATTTCATTCTTTTTATGGCTGAGACGTATTCTATTATATATATGTATATATATATATATATCTGCCACATCTTCTTTATTAATTCATATGTTGATGGACACTTAGGTTGCTTTCATATCTTTGCAATTGTAAATAATGCTGCTATGAACATTGGGGTACATATATCTGGTGGGAATGTAAATTGGTGCAGGCACTGTGGAAAACAGTATGGAGGTTTCTCGGAAAACTAAAAACAGAGCTACAATATAATCCAGCAGTTCTGCTCCTGGGTATATATCTATTCAGCCTTTTTAAACTCCACTCTGCTACAGCTTAACTTCCAGATTCATATCCTAAGTGCTAAAAGCATTTTTGGGCATGCATGCTACCTGAACTCTCTACATCCTATGCTGCTTTTGGCTCCCGACTTTTCTTGGATTCCAGAAAACCGTATTCTTTTATTTCTCTTCATTCTTTCTAACACCTATTCCTCATTCTCTTTCACTGGCTCATGTCTAATATCATCCCCCTAAGTAGTAATCTGATCTCCCACGTTCATATTTTCTGCCCTCTCCCCTTAGTATTCACTAATCACCCTTTGACAGAGAGAAAGACCAAGGATGAACTCTGATTCCTAAAAACTAACTTTGTATCTTAGTTATGGACCAATACTGTGATCCAAAGCAAATCTCTTAACCTTATTTCTCCCCAGTTTCTCCTCGGCCAAATTAAGATAATAATTATAACTTCTTTACAGCTTATTTTGAGAGTGATTTGGGATAATATATGTATGGCTCCACAGATTGCAGTGCCTAGATCATAGTATGTAGTCTGCAAATGTTGGTTCCCTCCCTTTCTTAGTTTCTTCCTTTCATCCCTGGCACCAAGCACAGTGTCAGCACATAGAGAGTGTTAAATACACGTATGTGAGTAAATCTTTTTGTTGGTTATATTCACTGTATCCAAACCATCCCAAAACTTAAGAGCTTAAAACAATGACAACTTTTATTATGTTTCTGAATCTGCGTTGTGGGCTGGGCTTGGTGGAGCCAGCTTGTCTGTGTTCCACTCAGCATCGCTAGTGTGACTTGCAGGTTGAAAGGCTGAAATTATGTGAAGAGTCCCTCATGCACCTGCCTGGCATTTGATGCTGGCTATTGACTTGGACCTCTGCTGGGGCTGTGGCCAGAACTCCTCCACCTCAGCATTTCATGTGGCTGCTTGGCTTCCTCCCAGCATGGTGAATGGGTTCCAAGAGCAAGTGTCCCGAGAGAGATAGCCGAGAGGAAGCTGTAGAGCCCTTTATGATTTAGCCTGGAAATCATGCAGCATCACTTCTGCCACACTCTGTTAGTCAAAAGCGATTAACTAAGGCTAGCCCATATTAAAGAGGAGGGGAATTAGACTTCACATTTTGATGGGAATAGTGTCAAAGAATTTGCTTACTTGTTTTAAAACCATGCATTCCTCTACCAACCAATACCAGGCTGCTGTGTTAACTATAGGGATGAGCCCTCTTGAGAGCATCAGGGTTCCAACATACCGATTAGGGATCTATAAAGTAACGACGGAAGTTTGGGGTGGACATGTGTACACTGCTATATTTAAAATAAAATACCTTTCCATGAAAAAAGGATAAAAAACAAAATAAAGGGAAGAACAAAACAACACAAAACAAAAAACAAACCCAGACCCAGAACTCCAAAGACCTGAATACTAAATCTGGATGTGCCCAGCTAAAAGCTAACTGGGCCTTAACTACAACTAAGTCACTTAACTTTTGAGCCTCAGTTTTCCCAGCTCTCAAATGGGGATAATGATTATTATTATATAATTCGTGTAAAGGCATTATGAATTCTGTAACATAGATAAAAGACAGCTTATTGGAGTAGAGGTAGATGAGAAAAACCATTCTCATTTTACATAACAATAGTAATTACACTCTTACCTTTGTCAGATTTGCTTTTACTGCTGGCAGTACAGACTCTTTGTTCTTTGATTTTCCCTGTATGACAAACGAATTTTTAAAAAGGCCACCACTCTTACCTAGGTACCAGGAAAGTTAATTAGCTCTTGATGCAAGATGTTTTGCAAGTATCCATTGCAGTATTACCTATCCCACCCCAGTGATACACTCTATATTCAGTCATGTATTTCAAGAAAGTAAAAACAAGTGACATTCCACAATCTAAGCTTGTTCTGTTTAAAAAAAAAAAAGATGGATTCTAGGTTTATAGAAAACGTCAAAGAACATCAAAGAAAATATCTGACATTTAGACAACCAAGAACCTCAATAACTCAGTATATAAGACGAAAAGGGTGACTAATGTGTGTGCTCTGAACTATATATTACATTTTTTATCCTTCTGCTTAACAATGCATAACTTGTCCTTACATAGCTTCCTTCCTTAAAACCACTTAAATTTCCCATGATTTCTCCATTAAAG
Source organism: Eschrichtius robustus (assembly GCF_028021215.1). Lineage (NCBI taxonomy): Eukaryota > Metazoa > Chordata > Mammalia > Artiodactyla > Eschrichtiidae > Eschrichtius > Eschrichtius robustus. The sequence goes on along the minus strand of NC_090827.1, from coordinate 16,716,535 downwards.
TATATTATCTCCTTTTAGTCATCTTTATATGGAATTCTTCATCACTTAATCTATAATGCTCTTGATGGTTCTTTTTCACTCCTTTGTCTATCCATATATATCCATATGATAAGATTCTGGAAATTAGCTAATTAATTAAAATGTTGATGGATCTACAAAAGAAAATATTGATGTATTTGTCTGGATTGAAGTGGAAAATTCCTCTTCAGCACAAGACTTGGTAGACAAAGTTAAAACAGAAGCCCCAGCGTTGGGATGACATATTTCAAACACATAGCTGGCAAAGGATCTAAATCCAAAATATATTAAATATTACTACAATAAATGATAAAAGAAAAAACAACAAAACAAAATGAGTGTAGAATATGAACAAGAAACTCACAGAAGAGAAAATCCAAATTGCTGATAAACACAGAAAAATATTCCCAGTATTACCAGAAGCAGGGAATAATGTATTAAAGCAATAAAGAAATAATATGTCATGTTCTTAGACCATATTCTGAGTTTTAAACTCAGATGAAACTTAACAAAACCAAGTTTTGCTAGAGCTGCTAAAAGTGAGAGTTTCATACACTGCTTCCTGCTAGCTTGCAATATTACATAGTGACGAGTATAAAAATATGCAATTAAAAGAAATTAATATTTTAGGAAATAGCATTTGCTAGTAACTACATCTGTTATAATCATTTGTTCTATCAAAAAAGATTGAGTACATTCTAGAGTCCATAGTAGACTGTCTTAAATCTAAGATGACTGGGCTTTCATAGTGAGAAAATCTGTATAGAGGCATCTTTAAAATGTGGAGCATACAATAGGCACTCAATAAAAGGTAGATTTAATACTGTTTCTTGAGGTTTTGAGCTAACAGTTACAGGGGTTCTATGCCATTGTACACAAGTCAGTTCATGATCCTTCATAAAAAAATACAATAAGTAAGTGTGTAAATTCTGGAGATAGACTGATTTATATTTCCAATCCTTTCCTATAAGATAATTACTTTTTAAAAATGGGGTTCTTGCAGCTTAGAATATAATTTCCAAAGACAGCCTGAAATATGGATTCACAACGTGTTACCTCTCAAACAACTTTTATAGAAATGAAGTTATGTGCTCTGGAGAAGTATGTTAGCCAACTCAAAAAGAATCTCAAGTGATCCAGATGATATTAAGGCCACAGATACTGAATAGAGAGTTGTGGAGTGATAGAGTGGAATAAAACAATAATACTAAGTTAATTTGCTATTTAATATAATATTATAGTGTATACACGTGTATATAAATTAATAAAAATACACTTACTCACCAAGAATGGGAAAAACATAATTTAAAAAAAAAATTTTGCATTTATGTATCTTCCAAATGGGAAAGTAAAGGATGATCTTATTTTAAATATTGATCTATATTCAGACACATAGTATCATCTACCCTGCTCCAAAATTTTTTAGTGTCCCCTCACTGCTATCAGGACAAAGTTTAAGCCTCTTAGGGAAACATGCGAGGCTTCTAGAATCTGGCTTTTAACCTAACTCTCCAGTTTTTATGTTTTACTTTCCCTTAAAGTTCATAATTACAGAACTGCGTGGTTCTCTTCAAGAGTTAAATAAACTCTCCCCTGTTCTTTGCCTTGTCTTATCTTCTGGCCCAAGACACTTCAAAGCTTCCATTCCTGTCATGCCTCCTGTTTGAAAAATTCCCTGAACAGAACCTCTTACCACCTCCTTCTTTTCTTGCAAAGCATCTTTTTCATATCTATTACATAACACTGTATTATAAATTTTTTCTAAAATTCTAACATTGTGAATAAGAGTACATACAAGCTTCCGAGTTAGATAGGAATTATCATCCAAGCTTTGTCATTCAAAAGCTGCATGACCTTGGGTAATTTACTTAACTTCTCTGATTCATTTGTAAAATGGGGATAATAATACTTAATATTATACAATAGTAATAATAGTATATGGTGTTATTAAGTTTAAATGAGTTATAGAAAGAATGGAGACAGATCATAACCCAAAGTTATGATCAACAAATAAAAAGTAGATACTATTATCATGATTATTCTTGCTATTATTAATATCATTTTTCTCTTTCCTCTTCATAGCATGTAAGATATTTGGCACAAACTGCATTGTTTTATTTTTGCATCACCTAAGGCTGATGCTTTGTCTGGAATACGTTGTATGCTTAATGTTTGGACAATTAAATAAGTGAATGAGTGGGACTGCTAGAAATGAAGAAATGACAAATTATAGTTTGTCCCATACAGAGTAGAAGAGAATGATCAATTTTCTTTTTTCCAGAAATCATATGTCTACAGCATTACTGTGTGGTGTTGCTGAGCAAAATCTCCCATGACCTAAATATGAGAAGCCGTTTGCAGGTGAAGGACCTTAAATTTCATCCTCTGAATGCAGTTATCTATTTTTTTTTAAACATTTTTTCTTTTTTATATTTATTTTATGTATTTTAGTTTTAATTTTAATTTTATTTTGGCTGTGTCGGGTCTTAGTTGCAGCACGCAGGATCATTGTTGAGGCATGCGGGATCTTTTGCTGCGGCATGCGGGCTCTTCCTTGCAGCATGGGCTTCTCTCTAGTTGTGGCATGGGGGTTTTCTCTCTCTAGCTGTGGCGTGCAGGCTCCAGGACGCGTTGGCTCTGTAGTTTGCGGCACGTGGGCTCTCTCGTTGAGGCACTCGAGCTCAGTAGTTGAGGCACACGGGCTTAGTCCTGCGGCATGTGGGGTCTTAGTTCCCCGACTAGGGATCGAACCTGTGTCCCCTGCATTAGAAGGTGCATTCTTTACCACTGGACCACCAGGGAAGTCCCTGAATACAGTCATCTCTTTAAAGATAATCTGAAATAGATTGTGCTGTTACTAGTACTGTGTACCTCAGAAGTTACTGGACCAGAGCTCTCTCTCTCTGTCCTGATACTTAGTTACAGACCCTCAGGAGTCTGACATGAGAGAATTAAGTGTTGCAGTGTCAGGGGCTACAGGCCATAGGATGAAGTAAGGAAGGGTACTTTTGAAGAATGAGGCATTACCCAGTGGTACAGGAACAAATGGATGAAAGAGGAGCTGAAAAGAACTGATGACAGTAAGAAAGATGGGAGAGCCTCCAAAGCCAAATGGCTGTTTCCTAGCATTTTATTTAAAAGGTTTCAACTATGGTATTCATGATGTTAACCATGATTTATCTGAATGGGTTAAAAGTACTCTGAGACTGTATTTCCTCCTCTTAGGTGGCCAAATTATTGAGCAGTCTAGTTTAATTCTGGTAAACATTTTCCCAGTGAGGATTGCTAATATTCCCACTGGAAAAACTGGAGAAGCAACTGAAGGTCAGATAGATAGTCCACTGTAAATAAATTGACATTGCCGTTTATCACTAGTCCCTTGAGAGTTTAGTCAGCATTGAATCCACAGAGCCTATAAGCTATGCTGGAGCTCAGAAAAATTGAATTTTGGAATCTATAAGAATGAGTAGTCCCTGAAGTAGAAACACATACAACAAAACCAGCAGTCCCCTTCCCGCCAACTTCCCCTCCTCTTCCAACTTAAGGAAATCACACACATCATCATCATCATCCTCATCATCCTGCTTTATTTAAACACCACTACCTCTAATACGTGTACCATACACATGACTTTTAATGCCAAGCTCCTGTAACAAAATGCCTGATTGGCACGGTGAGCAAGTACAAACGTGTCTGAGGCCAGCTGCTCAAGGACATACGTTACAACAGAAATTTTCTTAAGAGAATTAAGGTGCAGTGCAGAAGAAATGGCCACAAACTTCACCATTCTAGTAGTATCCCATGAAATCAAACATAGCCCACTCTTCCAGATTTCCATAATGAAAGGAAAAGCTATGGGTTAGAGTTGGTTTGTTTCTACCATTATAGGTCAATTGTTTCAACTCTTCCCAGGAAGTAAGACAATGAAGGCTGTTTTGTTTTCCTTAGAGCCAATCACTTTTAGAGCCCAGGCTATGAGCGCTCCACCAGCCCTTGTTCTCAAAACTCTATTCTGCTTTCAGTTGTTTGAATGACTCTTTGGGCACTAAAGGTGGGGGCGGGAGGAGTATGCATTTGGCTTTTTCCCCTATTTCTTTCTCTACATCTCCTTTAATATCTTCCATTATTACCCTAAGGCAGATGCACGATCACAAGTACTTTGGTAAAGATGAAACAGCATAATTTCTCAAAATATTTCTGAAATGCATTCTTGTTTATTTTTCATTAAAAATCTTATTTTCCATGCTTTTCAAAAAATAACAACTCCACAATGACATCTCAAGTTTGCCTAACAGGTAGACTTTGGATAAAGTCACTGTCAAATTACGTTCATCTAAAAGCTGTAAAATGGCTTATCCACTTTTATCGGGGAGGCTTTCTTTTGAAATAGAAATTCTAACAAAGAATTTTTGTGACAGTGAATACTGCATCTATCACTGGCGCATATTACTAGCTTTCAGGGATCATCTCTGAAACAAGACTGACTGACCAGCCCTAAAACATCTCACCTCTTATGAGGACAGTATAAACAGCCAGTGGGCCCACTTCATGGGTATGAAACTTATCCTCTTGTTGACGTGGCCCTACTGTCTGTCAACTCTCCTGGAGCGAAGTCCTGGAGAAACAAACTTGCCTGCAACACAGCTTCGTGTCAAATTAGCATATGGCATAGCATACGGAGTGACAACTAGATGACTGGTTTCTCAGACCTGAGAAGATGCAAGAAAAAGATCTGCAGAAGAGACACACCTCTCACTGAAAAGGCAGCTGCCCAACACATATTGTCTCCCAATAGACTGGTACTGGCAAAGACAACTGTCTTGACTGAAAAGAACACTGCCAAGAAACTGACCTTAGAGGGAATGAGAGAGCACAGAGCAGGATATTTACATTTCTTTGAAGTCTCTTTCAAGTTTTGAAAATCACTCCTAAAAATACACTCAACTGTGACTAGAAATATATTTTCTATTCTCTTAGAATGGTTTTGAGGTAGGAGATGCACTGAAAAAGACACATTCACTCTTCCTTATCCCTATATTCTCCAATTTTTTACACAGCCTGACTAAAATAAAGCAATCCAACAGATTAGTAATATTAAATATATGCATTTAGGTTTCCTTCTTATCTCTTTCTCAGTTTAGTAGCTTAGAGTCTTACTGAAAACTGTGCTAAACCCACATTATATTTTGGTACCCCATACACTCTGAAGAGAGAGAAATAATCCCCTCTGATTCTTTCTTTAATTTGTAACTATTGCTAAGTATTTCAGCATTATACCCCTTTCCCACACAACTGTCAGTAAAGAACACTTTGAAGATAGCTTATAATCCTTTGTGTGAGTGACAACTTGTTTCAGAGCTTTTTATTTGAATCAACTTGTAAAATCCCACCAATCAAAAATCTCTTTCTATCTCAAAGAAATGAACTTTGATGTATTAAATATTATCCACTATAGAGTACACCTTGTCAGAAGAAAATATATACAAAACATCAAAATACATAGACTTTCATGTAGTGAGATTATCAATGAACATTTCAGAAGTTTTTGTTTTTTTCAGTAATAGGCGTCTGTTATGTTCCTCATGAGCCTCTCACTAAAACTCTAGTTCACATTAACTTGTTTTAGAGTGTTTCTGTCCTTTACCACCAAATGACGGCTCATTTCCACAGCATCTAATATTAACAACTCTAAAGGCCCACATGGGTGAACCTAGTTTTCAAGTACTAACAGAGCTGCTCTGAACTTCATTCATTAAACTCCATCTCACTAAAACTGACCTTTACTTACATGACATTCTATAGTTCAGCTACTATGCCTTAGTCATTGTCAACTTTCCATTGAAACACAGTAGGAGTTCAGTTTACGTATATTAAATTATATCGAACCTTAATATCTAGACCTTTTCAATTGTCCCACTATGTGTCCACCTTTGCCTTCCCTTTTTTTCCCAACCAGTCAGGAGTCTAAGATAAGCATTTCATCAATATATTGAATAGTCTAAAAACCAATGTCATTTTAAGTCTCTATGTTCTCCTCATCAATCACTAGTCAATGTCATTTCTGTATATTTGTTCTTATTTTACTTAAAAGCTGCAAAATATTAGCCAGGAATATTAAAAACAAAAACAACAAAAACAAAATAAAAACCTCTGTGCTGACATCATACAACAGGCTTTAGATTCAGGGAAAATTGGGCTCAAATCCCAGCTCTGCTACTTGTTAACTGTTTGGCCTTTCTCAAGTGACTGAAGTTATCTGAGCCTCAGTTTCCTCATCTGTAAAATCAGAAGGTTACCTTCAGTTTTAGAGTCTTTGCGTGAATCACAAAGCCATTATTACCTGGGTTTTAACTTACTCAAAATGAAATAGTTTTGCTTGAGAAAGAGAGAATAATGTAAATGGAATGGGTGATCCCATCAGCCATTCTACCAAATCCGTCACTTCCCTGGAGTAAGCAGGACATGAGGGATATAAATTGGCTAATCTCTTAGTCAAATATATTTTTCATGCAACATATTTCCAAAATGTAAACTTTCAGTTTCAAGCAGAAATTGCAATCTGTTTCAGTGCTGAAGGAAAACCTGACAGTATTAGGTTTAAGGAGAAGCAGTTGATCAGTCCTTACTTAGAAATTCTCAATCAGTATATTTGAGTATCTGAAATATTCACCTTACTGGCTGACTTTAGAACCTAACACTTGTGAATTATACTACCTTGTTTTATTCTGCAACAATGTTTGTAAATTTCCTTACCCATCATGTCTCATACATTAATGGCATTCAACCACATTAGGTGATTATTATTCATCATTTTATTACTACAATAAAATAATCACAGCTGCTAAATTTTTATAGCTTCTTGTTGGCTTACCACGTCCCTTACAGTAGTTCTTCCAAACCTTTCCACTTTCCTCAAGTTTCATATTCATTCTTCCCTTTTCATTTGTAGCAGATACTCAATTTTCATTATTACTCCTCAAATTAAGATTATCCAGTATAAATATACCTTTCTCACATTTTTTCCATGTAAAAGCATCACTTTATATTTAAACTCCCTCTCTTCCTTTGGCCAGCCTTTGAAGAAAGATAAACCTTCTCCAATTTAAGGCTAAGACCTCACCCATTCTCAAAGGTCTTATTTTCATAATTTATGATTTGATCTTGATGACAATTTGAAATTATAAAGGAGTAACCATAGTCCAAGCATACAAAAATGAAACCAAGGGGCAGGCCTTTGAGGATCTGCTCTCAGATATGTCTCTGTACAACCTAGAACTTGAATTTTCTCTGAACTGTGTCAGAATCAAGGATGCCACCAGCCATATTCAAAGCACATCTGCTAGCAATTGCTAGCTGCAATCTTGTAGTTTCAAAGTTCTCCCCCTTCCCAACTATGTAGTCATTTTGAACCACAACCAATCCTTGCTTAAGAAGCACTCTTACTTCTTGCCAAGCCCAATCCTAATTCTTGACAAACAGCCCTCTTTATTTCAATCGGGTCTCCGTTTATGAAACTATTATCTTTCTATCATTTGACTCCATCACCAGATCATCTCAGCATTAATAACCAATCTCTCTGATCCTGCTAGGAAGGAAGGGATAGCAACTGCTCTATAACACATTCACTCTATCTTTGGCACACCTGGGGAAAGAATCTGGACAAAGAAAGAAATGTCCTGGGCAAATTTCTTTGCAAACATACTAACCAGACCTCTTGGTAGTATTTACTAAAATGTTTTTAGCAGATTAAGTGTATTTTATCTAGGTTGGATTTTTCCCACTTTGTATGGGGGAGTTCATCTGTGTCAGCTATATCATTAGCCCCATATAAAATTATTACTGTATAAAATGGAAATGTTTTGTAATCAGAATAGTCCCCTTTGTGTGAGTGATGCCCTGCATGTATAACTCAGATACCCCTCATGTTACATCTGGGCTGGAGTGCATTTTAGTGAAGGAATTATACAGTTTGTCAGACTTCTTCATTCTTTTCCTGTAGCTTGTGAGGACCTGTTCCCTTTAAATTAGGGGTCAGTAAACACCAGCCTGTAAGCTAAAGAGCTGTTTAAAAAATATGAAGAAAAATGTGTGACACAGACCTGGTGTGGCCAACAAAGCCTAAAATATTTCTTATTTGGCTATTTACAGAAAATAATAGGTTGTTGCCAACCTCTTATTTAAATTACTAGTTAAATTCGGTCCCTCCGCAGGATCGCTGAATTTGTGAGTCTTACTTGACAGTTGACCCTTTTCGCTATCCTCATTAGACTAAAAAACTTCTTAAAAAAGAAGAAAGAGTCAGCACCTTGAGTTAACGTACCCACAAATATAATAATCTTGTTCACCCAGGAATAGATCCACTCGTATACAATCATCTGATTTTCAACAAAGATGCCAAAACCTCCAATGGGAAAAGAAAAGTCTTTTCAACAATGGTGTGATGGTTAAGTTTGTGTCCACTTGAGTGGGCCACAGAATACCCAGAAACATGGTCAACCATTATTCTGGGTATGTCTGTGAGGGTGTTCCTGGATGATATTAACATTTGAGTTGGCAGAGCGAGCAAAGCATATTGTCCTGCTATTATGGGTGGGCCTCGTCCAATCAGTTGAAGGCCTGAAACTCCACCTGCCTAACTGTGAGCAGGAGGGACATCAGTCTTCTCCTGCCCTTGGACTCGAACTTACACCATCACCACAAAGTTTATGGCTCTCCGCAAGTCTTTCTTAAGTGTATCAAAGATAGAATATTTGAACGAATGGATAAAAGAAAAGAATCACATATATATTTGATAAAACAAATATAAAATGTTAGTGATAGAAACTAACTGATGAGTATACAGGTGTTAGGGACTGAATATTTGTGTCCCTCCAAAATTCATATGCTGAAGCCGTAACCGCCAATGTGACTATATTTAGAGAGAGGGCTTACAAAAAGTAATGAAAGTTAAATGAGGTCAAAAGGGCAGTGGCTTCATCTGATAGGATTAGTGTCCTTGCATAAAAAGAGGTTATGAGAGGATGATGGTCTTCTTCAAGCCAGGAATGGAGCCCTCACCAAAAACTGAATTCTGCTGAACCTTGATCTTGGACTCCCAGTCTCCCCAACTGAAAAAATAAATTCCATTGTTTAAGCCACTCAGTCTGTGGTACTTTGTTATGGCAGCCCAAGAAGTTTAACAGGACAGCTGTTCGTTGCAAAATTCTTTCAACTCTGTTATATGTTTGAAATTTTTCATATGAAAAAGACTAAAAATAAACCAAAATATAATGGGGGTAATGATTAAGAGCATTACCTCTTGAATCATAAAGAACTGGGCTCTAACTTTAGCTGTGCAACTTGCTAATTGGGTAAAAATAAGTATATTGCTAAACCTATCCTAGCCTCTTTTTCTCATCTAAAAAAATGGGGATAATAATAAAACACTTCTCTCTGGATTAGATTATGCTGGTAACTAGCACAAAACCTGTTACATATTCAGTGCTCAATTAAAATTTGGTGCTAATAACATTTTTTAGTATCATCTTGCAGATTTTTAATATTACTTTGCAGATTTTTACTACTTCTTTGAAATAAATGAGAAACAACATGTGAAGTATTGCTCTCGGCTTTCAGGTTAATATGCGTCCTTTCATTTCTTCCCTTCAGTGTTATTATATACCCAATTGTTTATCAGTACTTCCCTTCTCATCAACTCTCAGGATTTAAAAAAATGGACTATTCAAACTCAAATAACAAATTACAAAATATTTTAATTTTATAGACTATTTTACTTATTTTTTAGTAAACTGAACAAAATTGATTTCTATTACCATAGTAATTTAATTAATTCTGCTGAAACTGGCAATATTCTTAGGTATACTTTTTAAATTATAAAATATGTAAGTATAAATAAAAATATAAAAATTCTATAAATCCTGTATATAGAATATGTGTATATTTTAAAGAAAAATAATAAAATGGAGAAATGTATAGCCAGCATCCAACAGAAATGGTGCCATTACTGTGAAGCCCTCTTGAATTCCCCCCAATCAAACACATGCTCCTCTCATTTTCTTCACCCTTCCAAGAAGTAAACTCTATGGTGAATTTGCTGTTAGTTACCCTCTTAGTGCTACAGAGCACAATGAATCAGCACAGCCTCGTGAGCCAGCCTGCTGGATTTAAATCCTGGATCTTCTACTTTATAGCTGTTTGATTTGGAGGATGTTACTTAATCTCTCTGTATGGCATTTCCCATCTTTAAATGTGAATCACGATAGTAACAATACATATTGTATTTTTCTAAAGTATCTGGCATATACTAAGTGCTTTAGAGGTATTTTCTGTAACTATCTTGCTTTTCTATTTAGTTTAACATGTTTGTATGGATCTCTATAAAATATATTCCTACATTTCATCTGGTTTTGATGTCTATAGATATAGGATCATACTATGTGTACAAAAGTGTAACTTGCTTTTATCCTTCAACAACAATTTTTGAAATTCTTCCAATATAATATGATAATATAGTATGTTTTTTTATTTTCGCTATATAATATTCCACTGTATGAATACATGACCTTTTAATTATCCCTTCTCCTGTTGATAAATATTTGGACTATTTCCAAATTTTTGTATTACACACAGTGATACCCAGGCCATTTAAGTTAAAGTCTAGACACAATGTGTCCATGTGGATTGCTCAGCATCTTGTATCAATGGACTCTCAATTAATGTGGAACACTAGTAAGTTACTGAATCATAGATCTATTTCCTATTTCCTAAATCCTTCTGTACTGGCCATCTACTTAGCAACCTTTCTCCATATAAAACTGTATTTAAGAAAAACTTGACCACCACTTTGCAAAGTGTTATGGATTTTCAATTTGCTTTTTATTTAGACCAGTTTTATTTTCATGAAAATGACTAAATAAGTCACAATTAAACTGCTATTACTGAGTTAGCCAGACACAAAATATATTTTGAATGTATTGAACAACTTTAACCTTCATGAAGGGCCATATTTTAATCAACACCAGAGATATCCAAAGGCTGCTAAATGTTTGTCGCTTCATGGCTAGAGCTTAGCTGAAGGATCACTGTGTCCAATGAATAAATCCATTTAGAACTTGTCAGTAACTTAGAGAAATGTTTTATTTGTTTTACTAACAGCCTATGGAAAAAAAAATTTTCGATATCTTTGACTAAGCTAATGGGCTAGCATCTGATATGTAGAGCAAATGATATAATCATTACAACAGATGATTCTGAGTTTAGAGTCATAGATTTAAACCCATTTGGGACTTTACTTTTAGCCATATCATTAGTATACATCGATTATTCTGATTGGCTAATCATTTAATTAGGAAATACACAACATTTTTTAATAAACTAATTCAAGACCGTTCTCAAACTTTGGGAGAGAATTAGTAGTCATCTATTTTGTGTAAATATGTCCTTGAAATCTGAAAATGAAATTTAATAGTGCACTTATGTAAAATTTTTTAAAATAATTAATTCCAATAGAAATATATGAAGGAAATATACGTACACACAATTTTGTTGCTAGTGAAAATAAAATGTCTAATTAGAAAACTTGAAAACTGTCAGAGAAATACTTTGGTTTATTGTGTTTATTTTGTTTTTGAGCCCTTTATCAAAATCCATCTATATAACAAAAGCCTGTTTTCTAGAATCAGTTGACATGATAAGTAATCCTGTTGCTCAGATGTAGAAACAGTTCTGAGGTACAATGAGAAAGGTCTTAAGTTACACTAGTTCACAGAACAATTAAACTATCATGTGTATTCCCTAAAGAGCTCCCTCTATTACAAATAACACTGAAACAAGAGGAGAGGTTGAACATTCTGGTTAAATGATAATGGATGGTACAAAATGTAAAGCTATAAAGGTATGAATAAGACATAAGGAAATTGTTTCAAAGGCCAGTCCAGTCTCTCTTTGATACAAACCCAGGGGCCCTTCCCTTTGCAATGAGCTCAATTAGCCCCTTTGCTTCATGACATCGCAAAGTAACTGGTTTAAACTGTGCTTCAAGAGCCTTTTATACACAGGAATTAAATGTCTCATTTAATTTCAGTTAATGTAAGTGAGCTTCTGAGAAGGAGCTGCTCAGTTATAACACCGAGCTTGAAGCCAGGCTGGCTGATTAATTCCTAGCTGTTTGAAGTGCTTTCTTCTCTTATCTTGAGCTGTGCAGGCCTCACTATAGCCTGAGGAGACCTGAGCCTAAGTCTTAGGGAGATTTTTGTCTCCTCTCTACAGAGAGGAATGGAGAACAGATAAGCACTGTGGCATAAAACCAAAAACAAACCAGAAACTTGTTGTCAATTTTGTGAAAGGCATGGGGTGGGGGGCTGATTAGAAAAACCAAAAAGCCCATAATATGGTGTCCTTGTATCTGACTTTCAATCCACTGGTACACTGTGCAATTCTAATTGAAAATTACTATTGCCTAGAGACTAACATTACCCTAAAGATGTCCTAGTTAGTTCCAGTTGAAGTTTTTACATAAAATGAACACTAGCAGCAGTGAGAAAGGAAGGGAGAGGCTGAATATTGTGAGTCATTAAGGGAATGATTAGGACACTTTTCCCAGATTTTATTGTATAACCTTTTGAAATCCTCATATAATCTGCTTTGCAATTCTCAGGGGAGTCCTTTTATGATCTTCAAAGCAAAATATGCCTCAGCATGAACTTCCTAATAAACATATCGTGGCATATCTTCCAGTTTAAGATAAAAAAGGGATCATTTTTCTGTGGTAATTTAGCGACTGCACCCCTCATGTTTTCCCATACACCCATATGTACACCCTGCTCCTCTTCGCACTTGCACTTTTATATTTTCGTGCACTTTTATTTAAAATAGATGTCCAGAGACATGCAGGATGAGCTGGCATCTTTAGGCCATGTAAACATTCTTTCTGGCCTCCACGTGGCCACGCTGCCGGGACAGAGTAACTAAGCTCAGCCATGCAGCCCCTGTCAGCAGGCAGCCATGGTGCCGAAGACTCAAGCAGCAAACTAAATCATTGCCAAGAACTCACACGAGCCAGTCAGAAGGGCTTCAGCACTCGAGAGAGCAAGACTATTAAAACTAAGCTAGCTCAAAGACCAAGACCGTTCCTCTCCAGCTATTGTGTTGTTTGCTCAAGTAAACATCCAAAGCAGAGTAAGAAAATAAGAAAACAAAACACCTAAGATGGTGAAACACAGAACCATTGTTTAAACAACCTTTCCTCCTTGGAGACCTGTAAACTGCAATGAATCCAGAGATTCACAGAGCAAAATCCTAAATATATGTTTACTATAGGCATTGTTCTCACAGCCTGATCACTAATGTACTTGCTGGTTCTGAGAAATTTTCATAATTCTGCTGAGAGGCTAGGTGATCTTATATTGTACTTCCTATAAAGGTACTTCTAGTGTGGTGCTCACCATAGCAACTGAGCACTCCAATTGTGTTACCTGAATGCAGGCTATATGGGAAAGAGAACATTTCCCTCATCCTTATTCCAGAATTATGTCAGGTTAAAGTCGTAATGATTAGGAAACTATATGGATTTTGATATTTGGAGATTCAGAATCAACTTACAAAAATGGTTATATTTTATGTCATTCCCTAGTAGTACACCAATGGCTTATGTAGTTATGTTTGTGGAAAGGAAATTTCTTACTTAAGGAATTCTATCCTAAGAGCATGCATAAATTCTCAAATTCAACTGAAGAGTAAATATCTAAATAATCGATGCCAAATAATTTTGGAGCATTACTCATATAATCATCACATGAAACTGTATCTATAATTAAAAGCTCAAAATCATGAAGTTTCTTTACTCTATGTCATACACACACAATTCATAATCATGGATTGTTATTAAAAATGAATGAGACTGATTTCCCTTATGGCTCATTAGTTAACTCTAAAGTTATCATTTAAAAATGCAAAAGTGTTTTATATTGGAATATATATATCATTATATCTAATAATCAGTATATAATAATCAGTTACTATTTGTTGGGAAACGACTACATACAGGTACTTTACACAAATGGTCTAATTTAATGATAGGACTGTTGGGAGGCAGCTTTTTGACTCCATTTTTGGAGACTAAACTATTTTGGTGTTGATAAATAATGAATCCAAAGTCACATGGCTAGTTAGTGCCAGAGCCCGAAGTTTCCTCCATCAGCTCCTTTCCCTATGGCTTTCTTTATACTCATCCATTTCTTTCTCTTTCTGTTCTTGCAGCCCCATCTCCTCCCGATAGTCTTCTTTCTTCTGCTCTACTAATTTCTCTTTATCATACTATTGAAATTAAACGAAGACATTTTTTTTTTCTCCGAAAGCCCGAAGCTACAGAGGATGCCACCTGCAGTAAAGGGTAAACAATACCTTCAGACGTGTTTCGCTTCTAATTTCTTCATCATAAATCCCATTTGCAATCTGTGCCTGAAGCCTAATCCAAGTGCAGGCTCTCCTTGGCTGACCTTCATCTGAGCCAGTTTTCCAGAACCTTTCCTATTCTTATGATTACTACAGGAACTAAATAATTCTTTGGTTTTGAAACCACTATAAACAGTTTTAATGTTTTATCTTTAAGGCATTTTAGGTAATGCAATCATAATTTTTAGTATTAATTATGAAATAAGCAATTGTTCTTTATTTGTTAAGGTTTCTTATAAAACCATTAAGATGATTATAATGCTCTATATGGCAAGTTAAGCATAATATTTACATATTACAAAATTTCACTTGTCATTGAATAGGATCACACTAATATGTTTTTCATCTATGTTACTGAAAAATCTATCACACTGCCCATTTGTGTTTTTGCAAGATAATATTTATCTACTTAGCTACATAAGTAAAACATGTCCAACATCACTATAAAGTTTAGGCCAATATTCTTCTTCTCCTTCCATTTTAATCCCTTTCTGGTATAAAATTACCTCAGTGGGAGTGGAACTAAGAATGATTTCTATGGATACTTCTAGAGCTTCTCACAAAGAATCAAGTAATATCTTGAATAAACAACGGGCTTCAATTTTTTTTTTTTCCTGGGCAGAAGCAATTCTCATGTTAATAAATTAAGCCAAAGTGACTAGCTACTGGCTTCACATGTGTTGGGTTTTTTTTTTCTGTTTTCTTTCACTGACCCATCCACAGTCTTCAGCAAATATATATTCCATGAATGTGAAGATCACAAGAATAATGAGGTTGGAATAGCGTAACGGATTTATTAACTTATTTAAAATCAATCAGTCAACATGTTTTTGTATTTAGCCTTCTTCCTGGCATTTGGAATTTCACTTTATCTTTTGTCCAACTTACTAAATGCGAGAAATATCAAAAATCTGTGCAATTTGAGATTTAAAGTTAGGGTTTGAAAGTGGGTCATTTCTTGTCCCTAGACTTAAAATATACATGAATAATCCTATTAAGGATTCCTCAGAAGGCTTGTAAGAGTAAGGGCTATCCAACATATAAGCTTCAAATTAGAGTAGAAAAGTTCACAAACTTCACAAAGCAGGTGCTAGACCATTAAGTTATCTCAAGAGCAAAATTATGTTTATTACTATGTATTTGAAGTCATTTAAAAGGCATTTTTTAATACGGTTTTCCCAATGCCAAATCTTTTTATAGTATTGAATGCATCTAACTTGTCCTTTGTTAAGAAGACAAGCACCAAAATGAAATGTTGTCACTGGAGTCATATTACCCTGATTAAAAAAAGTCAAAAAGTATCTGGGGACAGGCAGGGCTACGTGGGAAGTGGTATAGATGAAACAAGACTGGCCAAGTGTTAACAACGTCTGAACCTAGATCATGGGCACAAGAAAGTTTTTTACACTATTTGCTCTACTTTTTCTTATGTATTAAGAGTTTTAATAATAAAAATTTTAAAGCTATATTGCCAAAATGATCCCATATCCTTTCTCCTGTATATATTTAGTCATCTCAGCCTCCTAGAAGATGTTTAGCTAATTCTTAGCATCTTTCATTTTAGCTGAGCTTTTATGCACACATACATAGAAAAAATAATTTCTCATCTATGTTTCTTGTCTTCTTTGGAAATCCTATATAATATTTAATCGACCATCCCATTCCTATATTCTAGACCAAGTTATTTCTATTTTTGTAGCCATGGCATAGGTCTTTCTAATTATTTTCAAGACTTTAGGCTCAGAATTCAGGTAATTTTCTTCTATGTTCTCCTGCAGTTTTTCAAAAAATCCGTTGACTCTTATCTGTGCTCAAGTCATAAACTCAGCTGGACAAATGTACAATAGGTAAGGCAATGTCACTGAAATGTTTCCCCCCTGATATATCATCTCTTCTAATTGCAGGGCAGTGACATGTTTAAGAAAAAGGAATTCCTTGTTCAAGCCAGTTGTCCCTTATGGTTCATTATTTAAGACTAAACTTTGTCACCTCAGTCAAAACACTCCTATAATTTTCCTGATGGAACATTATTTTCCTTCTGAAAATTTAAAAAGTGTAATGATATCTCATGCTATTCATTTAATGTGGGCTTTCCTATAATTACCATATGCCGGTTATTAGTTCTGTTTCACTTCTGTTCAGGTCGGGGCAAGGCAAGTTAACATATGTTGCTGTGTTCAGAATTTCACAAGGAAGAATCTCAGTTTGAAAAGATGATCAAAACTATGCCCCCAAGGGAGAGCACCTAAAGTGAGTGGATTTCTCACAACTTTGAGTATGTTCCCACGAATGGCACACAGGCCCCAACAGGCATGAGTAACAGCTGACGCCACAGCAAAACCAGACTTGGGCTCTGCAGGAATCAGGCACTGAAAACCACAGTGGCTTAAAAGAGCCTCTGGTGGGAATTTTTAGACAAAGGACCCAAACAGCTTGTAATGTCCTCATTATCTTCAAAACAAAGCATTTTGTTAAGTATGCCAGAGGACTTACTGCTTTCCAAAGACTTGGTGGTTCAAAATTTCCCTCTTTCAATCATGCAGTTAGCATGAATCCTCATCTTTAAAGAGAAAGAAACATGAAAGGGCGTTACTCAAACATTTCTGGAAATGTAGTGATTTCTTTAAACATCTAGTTCTCTAGATGATTCCATTATCCCAAATTAAAGAATTTTGTGGAATGTTAGGTGATATAGCTATAAGAGGATCTCCCCAAGAAAGAAATCTGAGAATACTTTTCCAACTGGCTTGTTTATATCACATTTATCATCATGTATGTAGTACGTAAAATCAATTTTCACCTATACCAATTTTCAACAATTAAAGAAAAATTATGAATGTTATATGGTCACTTTAATTTCTCTAATAACATTTAGCAACCACATACATTTTCCTTGACTCTGACTTTATTAGCTACATTACTAGAAATATGTATTTAACTTGCATGAGAATCACTTGATCTATAGAGTGAACATACTAAATTCATTTTGATAGAAAATTATTTTCAGAATATTATTTCACTCACCTGCCTACAGGTTTATTTGAAGTCGAGAAATCAAACAAGAAAGTAAACCATTTACCTCAGTATTTAGAAATAAACTGTATTAGTGTCAAATTGTAAACAGGCTGCTTTGTAGGCATTCCTTAAAGAGAATACAGTTGACCCTCGACAGCTGTGGAGGGTTGGGGAGGGTGGTCTAATCTGTGTTCAAGGGCAGACTGTACTATCTTTTCGGAAATAAATTTTACACTTTTTCATTATTTTAAGGAAAACATGTTGCATTATTAGTTTCTTCAAAAAAGAGAAAAAGACACTGACTGCTGCATAGCACCTTAGGATCATCATCATGACAGTTTCCCAATAGAATTAATATATTTTCTTACAGGAAGTCCTCTTCCTGACTATATATAAATGGTTTTGTAGTCTAGAAAATATATTTTAAGGCAAGCTAAGCAAGGGAAAAATGTAGTGAGTTTTATTTATTCACTTATTCACCCAATATCATCAGGAGGCTACTGTCTGCTGCAGACTCTGCTAGGTCCTGAGTATGCAGCGCTGAGAGACACAGAAAACCACATGAAGAGGAGACAACACACAGAATATTATGTTCTATGAGGAAGGAAAAAAATCAAATTGGGGCAATAAAGGAAAATGAGAGATGGCATAGAGAAACAGAGGGATGGAAATGAGCTAATGCTAAGGAGGTGAGTTAAAGCTTCAGTGAAGAGATGAGGCAATGAAGGAAAGAATCAGAGAAAGAACCGTTCTGAGCAGAGTGAACAGCCTGTGCGAAGCTGTAAGTTGAGAAAGAGCTTTGCAGAGTTGAAAAATTGGAAGAAAAATGGATTGAGAAGAGTAAGTGAGGGGGAAAGAAGCACAAAATCAGGTTGAGAAGCAATTGGAAATCTTACATTGAATAGTTGTTTGTTGTTGCTGTTTTATTTTTAATATTTGGGTACCTACCTCCATCATCATTTTAGAAATTTTTAAAAGGAGAATCAGTGATAACATCCTTTCTCTTTCTAGGCCTTAGAGTATAAAATCAAGGTTCAGAAAGACTTTTTGAGCAATTTGTCCCTTTCTGAATGAAGACATGGATTCCTTTGATGGCTGGGCTCAGAAATCTGTCATCTGCATCCAGAAGTTGATTGCCTAAAATTTGAGCAAATCACTACCTCACCCATGTTCTACAAAGCTTGTGTTTCTTTTAAAGCTTTGAGTTAGATGTTTGGTGATTGCTTTCTCCTTTAGTTTCGAGTAGTCTAATTGCTTTTATCATTACTCTTTCCACATTGAAAGATCACTGGTTTGTGTGTACTTGTTGGTATGTTTTTATGGTTCGATGGAACAACCTATCTAGGATTTATTAGGTACTGTTTTCCTTCCTGGAATCAACTATAATGACTATCTGCGAAGTCGATTATTACTTTTCATATATTTGTTTTCTTCTAGAAGTTCGTTTTGGTGGTTGACCCTTATAAAATCAAGGGAAAGAGATCCATCAAAGGTGGCACTGAGAAAGCACTGTAACCGCCTCTTTATTTGCTTCCTGCAACCCCACTCCTGTCCCATTTCATATTATTTGTGCTCAATTAATAAAGCATTCTGACTACACCACTTACCAACATAACTAATTTCTGCCTACTCCTTAAACTTCTTAAAAGAATGCACAGCATTTCACAGTTTGATCCAAAACTACTTTTCACAGCTTTAAGTACCACCAGTCCTTGCATACGCTATACTATTATCACATTGAATAGACAATCTATGGTATTTTGTAGGATGAGCTGCAAAAGTCCATTCACTCAGAGACCCAGGGAGGCAGCAGAGAGTCATGTTGCGTGGGGCCTGAGACTGGCCTCTTGTGAAAATTTCAAAATCTCAGAGGTCCCGTTCTGAAACGTTTGGATTCAAAGGGACTTCTAATGGGTCCTGGACAAAGCCTTATTAACCACTGGTACAGGATCTAATACAGGTCTCCAGACCATACAGAAATGTGGGCTCTAGAAATAGGTCAGATGAATTATTCTATTTCCTTTTTTCTTCATCAGATGTGCTCCATGAGGACAGGGGGTGTTTCTGTCTGTTTCACGGCCTCAAGTAAGGTGGGCTTTAGCAACAGTGAGAGAAAACACAGAATATTTTAAAACGATAGTGTATTTTTCTTCCACGTTTTAGAATACTTTCATGTCATATTTGTGCGTGACTGGTATAGTGGCTTCTCAAAGGTTGCAGGGACCAAGTCTCTTTTTATCTTACTGCTTTGCCATTCTCAGTACATATAATACACTTAAAGGTCCAATATGGCTACGTAAGCTCCAGCTATCATGTTCACATTCCTATTAGCAGAAGGAGCAAGAGACAAAGAAAGGCTCTCTGTCTTCCTAGAGGCTATAAACCCAGCTAAAACCCAGGAATTATTCTGCTAAAGAATAAGGGGAGAGAGATATTCAGTATTGTGTCCCATCATCTAGCAGAGTGTCTGGCACATAAATATATCCACTGAGTTGATATTCTAAGAATTTATGTCCCAGCTCCATCAAGTATGTTATCTCGTTAAAAACCTCACACCAATCCTCTGAATCATGTATCCTTTTAACTGTTTTGCAGAAAAAGAAACAGAAGCCCCCAAAATTTAAGAGCCTTGCCTACAATTGTGCACTGAAGTAAGATTAAAGCCCTAGCCTTGAACTTTAAAGACATTCTGTATATCTCAAGGGTAATGATAGTCTTTTATAGCTTTCCATGCAATCTGCCATGGAATCGGCCTCTTTCTGTGTCTGTTCTCATTTCTCCTGGATGGAAACTGCTTCTGAGAAATCCATGTTTATACTTTCTTGGTCCTGCCCTTTTTGGCCTGCTAATTTGCAACCTGGTGCTACCAACTGCTTCTGCACCTGTGCAGGTTTACATAATTTTTTTCTGAACTGAATGGAAAATTTGGAATCGCATAAATAGAGGCGTTTAAATGATGTTGGTGATGTGCTGGGTCATCTACATGTAGATCGATGACTCATGGTTACTGTCTTTAAAATATATAGAGCGGACACCATTTTTATCTATAATATTTATTAAATAACTACACTGATTTCATGGAGAAACCCTGTACTTAGAACAGTTACCTAACAGGAACCAACAAAACTAAGGTCATCCTCCCATATCTCAGGTTATGCAGAAGACAGACAAAACAAGGAACTTGTATCTTTGAGTTTCTATTCTTTCATTTAGCTCATTGAGCCATCTGGTTGCCTTAATTTCCACCCACTACTTGAAATATGTGTTTATAGAAATAAATATGAAACTGCAACTAAAGTAACATGAAAACTGCAAATGCAGAAACATGATACTGACAAATGCAAAATTCTGTGTTATGAAAGCAATTAATTACTCTGTTAGCATCGGCTTTGAATGTTATAGTTTATAACCTAATTGAAAACATTATATGTCTATAGATATATCATTGTTGTAATAAGTTTATTAATTTTTAAGTCCATTACTAGTGAATTTACTACTTTTCTTTCCCAGATGAACATTTTATATTGTTCTTTGATTGAATATTTCATAAAATTTTTTAAAAATGTAAGTCAGTAAAATGACTTTCTATTCATGCATCTAAGTATTTTAAAGGAGATTTTC
Source organism: Eschrichtius robustus (assembly GCF_028021215.1). Lineage (NCBI taxonomy): Eukaryota > Metazoa > Chordata > Mammalia > Artiodactyla > Eschrichtiidae > Eschrichtius > Eschrichtius robustus. The sequence continues at coordinate 16,695,430 of NC_090827.1, read as the reverse complement.
TCTTTTGGAGTAAAGACTATATAGGACTGGTCGTATTCATTTTTTTTAGGGCTGATATTCCAAATGACTCTGGCTAAGTTGAAATCTTTTGTTTTCTTTAGTTTTGAGAAACTAGACCTAAAAATCTACCATATTAGATAACTTTAGTTTCTACTAGTATGCTTCAGTAGGAGAGAGTTCTATGTCCCTGTATGTGATCACTGGTAAACAACAGTAAAAACGTTAAAAATAATACTAATAATGATACTGATGTCAGCCAAGATTGAGCAATTTTTTGAGTGATAGCACCAAGAAAACACACACACACAAGCACATACACTCACACACACTTTTGTGCTATCTTCACCACCATTTCGTAATGTAGTAAGTTTGACTGTTTTGGGCTTCCCTGGTGGCACAGTGGTTAAGAATCTGCCTGCCAATGCAGGGAACATGGGTTCGAGCCCTGGTCCAGGAAGATTCCACATGCTGTGGAGCAACTAAGCCCGTGCGCCACAACTACTGAGCCTGTGCTCTAGAGCCCACGTGCCACAACTACTGAAGCCCGTGCGCCTAGAGCCCGTGCTCTGCAACAAGAGAAGCCACCACGATGAGAAGCCCGTGCACCGCAATGAAGAGTAGCCCCCGCTCGCTGCAACTAGAGAAAGCCCGTGCACAGCAACGAAGACCCAACGCAGCCAAAAATAAAACAAATAAAAAATAAATAAATTTTTTAAAAAATAGTAATTTTGAGTGTCTTTAGTCTTCCACTTGCATAAAAAAGATTATATGCTTCAATCTACCAGTCTTCCAATCTACTGAAAAAATGAAAGACCTTGGAAATCTTTTGTCACTGGTGAGGTAAAGATGCTTTTTGAATTCTCTGTGGCAGCTATAGATATTTTTATGTCTGAATAATACTTTACCACATGCATTTATGAGGTAGAGTGGTGTAAAAAAAAAGGTGAATAAGAGATGACTCCTACTCTGAAAAAGTTCCTTGTCTATTGAGGAAATACAAACAGACATATTAAATACAAAATGGTAAGTGCATTTGGTAATTGCTTTCAGTTATCATGAAAAACCATCAGTAATAGAGCACTCACTAATTGCAGAGCACTATAAGAGGCATTACTTTCTATGTAAAGAGATATAAGAGGAATAACACACAACTAGATGCCAAGTAGGTAGGTAGGTATGTATATGTATGTATGTATATACGTATAATATTAGTGCATCGGAATCTTAGAGTTGTGTGTAAAGAATTCAACAAACTGTATTGAGCAAAGTTAAACAGATTCCTTTATTGTAAAACTTCTCAGAGCTGCTAATATACTAATTTACACCATGTAACTTTGAGAGGAGGATTTAGTTTAAAGTAGTTTCCACGCTCCCCTTTTTTTGGTAGAACTGTGAGGCTATTGTTCCATTGACCAGCAGAACCCCAAGGGACTAGGAAAGAAGCTTCGATCCTTTGTCTCCTTAGAAAATGTTCCCAAATTCAATACTTTAAATATGCCAGTATTCATTGTAACACACTTTATAAAATTCAGTCCATTTATTTAAAATGTATAGTGGTATTGTGCCTTAATTATGAAAGCTTAAAAATGTTGAATGTTTATAAAAGCTTTTTTCTTTTGAAATGTATTTCCACATTTCATAAATCTAAAGCTATAAATACTTCAAATCCATGACAGCTCAAGTAACATGAATTCAGAATACATTAATTATCTTTCGGGTAGAAACAATTTTTCTCTCATAATAAATAATGGTAAGCAAAACAGAAGTTATGGAAAGAAGTTATGTACAAAGTAATTTTTTTTAATTGTGGTTTAAATATTATCTACATTGCATTATTATAATTTTCCTTTACCTTAAGGGCTACCAAAAAGGGAATATTTAAATTACTTTAGGAATATACTTTTATGCAAACTACTTTAAAGTTAGGACATGAAAATGTCCCAGATATTTGCATTTTCTTGAACATTTTAAGTTTTGAAATTAGGTTGTCAAATATATTTTTTCTTCTCTGATCTGGAGTGATTTCTGAAAGTTAATTACCTTTTTATTTTAGAGTTTATGAGCCATTCAATCTTACCTAGTTTACCTTTTAAAAAAGTGTATTTTCATTTGAACATGTACCTATGGGGAAAATTACTGAATGGCCCAAATTTTAAATTATTGAACTCAAATATTTCAAGGCCGACGTTGAAAAGTAAGTATCAGTGAAAGGTTTACATATCATCAGCAAATACTAAGCAATTTACTCTGATGTATCCAGTCACTGACAAGACTGAATCATAAATTGCCAACATCATTCCTAGACCAGGGTTTCTCAAGCGCAGTGGATTTTGCTCCTCAGGGAATGTTTGGCCATGTGTGGAGGCATTTTGGGTTATCACAACTGGACAACAAGGGGAGGGGTGCTATTGGCATCTATTGGATTGAGGCTAGAGGTCCTGTTAAACATCCTACAATGTACATGACAGAACTCAACAACAAAGAATACTCCGGCTTACATGTCAATAATGCCAAAGTTGGGAAACCCTGCCACAGACAATGCTAGCTGAATATACTGTAGGTATCTCCAATGCACAGCTAAGAGCAAACTCGTTTTCTTCCCAAAACAAACTCTGCACTACCTGTTTCTGATAGCACTCTCATCGTCCATTAAGATTTAAAACCCAGGAGTCAATCATAAGAACTACCTCTCTGTTTCTCTTAATAAAAACCCCTGAAAAGTCAGAATCAACCACCACAACAGCCCTCACGTGCATCTTTCAATCTCCCCTTCAGAGAATCTTTGCAAGCCATGGACTGTTCTGTAACTTTTCTAATAGCTTCTATCCATCCTGCTAGAAATTCTTATTTATTTTCCTGCTTCATATTTATGCCTAGGTAATCTTCCCAAAATACCATAAAGATTATGTCACTCTTCTACTCATGATTGTTCAATAGTTAGGCATTCTCTAAATTATAAACAATCAGGTCTTGATTTTTAATATCCTCTCTCCACTTCAATCTTAACTTTGACCACTTCTTCTTTTGTAATATTCACTTCGGACTAAATAACCTATATAAATCACTATACCTCAAATCCAGTTTTCCTCAGATTTCACTCTATCTGGATTTCTATTTCATTTATAATTTACAACTTGCAAAATTCATCCAACATTCAAAGACCATTATCCAGTTAACATGGATGGAAGACATATTACTCTACCCAACACTTCTGTAATACATTCTCTTTTATGTTATGTATATAGCATATAGCTGTCATTATCATCATTATGAATATTAGTTTTAATGTTCTTACTGCTGTTGTTTACCAGTGATCATATACAGGGACATAGAACTCTCTCCTACCGAAACATACTAGTAGAAACTAAAGTTATCTTATATGACAGATTTTTAGGTCTAGTTTCTCAAAACTAAAGAAAACAAAGATTTCAGCTTGACCAGAGTCATTTGAAATATGTCTTAAAAAAAAAAAGAGTATGACCAGTCCTATAATCTTTACTCCAAGAAAGAAAAAGCTCCTTTCAAATACCTAGACATATTGGGAATTCCCCGGTGGTCTAGTGGTTAGGACTCAGTGCTTTCACTGCCGAGGGCCCAGGTTCAATCCCTGGTCAGGGAACTAAGATCCCATAAGTTGCACGGCACGACCAATAAATAAATAATTAAATAAATAATAAAATACCTAGATATATCAATAGGAAGTCATTTTACTGGCTTTCATTTTTTTTTTAATTTAACGAAATATTTAGTCTTTGTTTATTCTTTATTTCTCCTTCATTCATGAAGGACAGTTTTTTCTGGATATAGTATATTTTTAATTAATTTTTATTGGAGTATAGTTGCACTACAATGTTGTGTTAGTTTCTACTGTACAGCAAAATGAATCAGCTATACATATACATATATCCCCTCTTTTCTGGATTTCCTTTCCATATACCACAGTGATATAGTATTAACAAATAATTCTTTTCTTTCAGCACTTAAAAAATATGCCACTTTCTTCTGGCTTCCATGATTTCAGATGAGAAATCTGTACTAATTCAAACTGGTTTTCTACTGTAGCCACTGTGCTATTTCCTTCTGGCTTTTTTCCAATTTTTTTTTCTTTTTTGCTTTGTGTTTAGTTCTTCAAAGTTTAAGTATAATGATTCTTGGTGTTTTGTGCTTGTTCTATATAGGGTGTTCTCAGTTTCTTGAATCTGTAGGTTTATGTCTCTCACCAGATTTTGGAAGTGTTCGGTAACTATTGCTGTAATAATTTTTCAACCTCACTTATTCTCTCCTTTCCTTCTTGAACGCAGATAGTGAAATGTTGGATCTTTTGTTATTGTCCCTAATGCCCTGTTCTTTTCTTTAAATCTAGTTTTCCTTTATTCTTCTGATTAAATGATTAAATTCATTTTTCTGTCCTCTTCTATCAGTTAGTTGCCTCTCTACTTTAGTAAAGAGTCAGTGCCTCTTCATTGCCACTCTACTATTAAGCCCATCTGGCAAGTTTATTTCTATTATTGTATTTTTTTAGTTCTATTATTTTCATGTTGTTCTTCTTTTATAACTTTTATTATTTTCATAAGTTCTTCTATTATTTTTTCAAGATAATATGTCACTGCTTTTTGACTCCTTTATGATGGCTGCTTTAAAATTATTGTCTGATAATTTCAACATCCTATTTAATTGATTATCTCTCCTCATTCACATGTGATTTTCCTGGTTCTTGGTATAATGGGTGATTTTCAATGTATCTTGGACACCTTGTCCATTATGTCAGCAGTTTCTGATTCCTATTTAAATCTTTTATCTTAGAAGACAGTCACTTTATTTAGATATAGCATGACTGTCCTGGTCTACTTTTGTGTACTGTGGTTCAAATGACAGCTTAATTTTCAGAGCCTCTGGGGCTCTTTTGGTCTGCTTGATTTATTTGGTGTCTCTGGGACATCCATTACTTCTAGTGCTGTCTGAAAGAACAGAAAGAACTTCCTCAGGCCATACAACCTCTAAGAAGGGGCAGAAAATTATCATCCCATTGAGACAAAGAGGTTTCCCATGCTGGACCTTTTTTTTTTTTTTTTTTGGCTGGATTCCCCTTCCTCTTGCCACCCAGTTGCCTGGTATCTTTGGTTGAAGGAAGGGTGCTCTAAGGCCCATGGGAACAAGAGACTTCCTAGTCTGGGTGCATCTTGGGCTGGAATTCCCATAGCAGACGTTGCCCAGCCACTTGGTTTATCTCAGTAGGAAAAGGGAGTGCCAGTCCTGGTGAAGAGTGAGAGTTTCTTCCCCAAGTGCTTGTTACTCCCACATAATTCCCCTTGCTGGTGTTGCCAGGTTTGTCTGGCGCTGTCAATGGTACTCCTAAGAGATCTGAGGCAGAAGTGAGCCTATCTGGGTTGCCTTCTCTTGCTAGGTTGAAGGGCAGACAAGGCCAGGTTTAGGTCACCTTATTCTTTTGGGCTGGAAGGCACTCTGCTGCTGTGTTGTTCCTCTAGTTTGTGGTCCCTAATCTTTCCTATCTTCTTTTTATGTCATTCAGAAATCTCATTTGATTGCCTCTTACATTGTTCCCAGGCCTTATAATTGTACTTTACAGGGAAGGGCAGGAAAAATCATATCTAAGCCATATTTTCTGGGTCAGAAGTATGGCATATTATTTGGAAACCACCATAGAACCTTCTTCATAATATAGACCCAGTATGTATTTATGAAGTAAACACATAAAGAAAGCCAAACTACAACTTGTTGATGTCGAACCACAAATATTTCTTGAAAGTTGCTGAAAATCATCAGTTTTTACTTTGCTAAAATTGGTATCAGGGCTGGGAAAAATAAATCTCTAGGCTACCTGAGTGTTTTTTCCACATCTCTTAGTGGATTCTAACTCCTGGCCATTCATCATTGATATGCCTTAGTTAAATTACTGATCCACTTGTTGTCCAGGAATGTATCACAGGGCTAAAATCCTCTCACAAGGTCTTGATCAAGACATAACATCCTGGCTACAGCTAAGTTAAATGTGATATTTGCTCATGGCATTGTAAAATCTGAAATATGTTCATGGTAGAATCCAAAGTTCACAACACAAAAGAGTGATGATAAGCAACAGGATCTTAGGTAGATTAAGATCACAGGTAGAAACATTACTCACGAGGTCAGAAGTAAAGAAGGTCAGCAACATGTGGGGAAGTAGAATATAAGACAGTCCATGAAGTGTTTTTCATACAGAGACCATATGCTCATTTAATTCTGACTGAGCACTTGGGACAGCAACAACTTCCACACAGGTCACCTTTTACATGGAGCATGTATCATACGCATGGCTCAGGTTCTGATAGCAAAATGCCAATAAAATAATATTAATAAATGAAATTGGAGAAACATGTCTCCAAATGCTATGCTCTTTTTGATTCCATTGTCTCATGTTCATTAGCGTAAAACATCAACTCTTTCAATTTATTGTCAGGTGAAACATATTGTGAAGTAGTTTTGCATGTTTAATGTCTCACACTGCAAAATTGCAAACCTACAGTACCTACTTTGCTGTATTTTATGTATTTTTTTCATTTATCACTCATGACTAAATGATTTTTATAATTTTTAACAAAAATATAATAAAACAAGCATTACAAATAATTTCAGGCTTCCTGTAATGAAGATATTAAATGATCTTAATAAACATTTTAACCTAGGATTAGAAAGCATGTTTTTGCCATAAAACCTCTGGGTATCCTAAGGTAGATTATATTACTTTCTACTCTAGGAATCATAGTTTTCATCCTACATTATAGAAGTATAAGTAAAAAGACCATGTGGGCATATGCAATCTATCTTGAATTATCATACTATTGGTGGTTTGCATGACAATCCTTAAATGTTACTTCATATTAGTGTATTCATTTCACTACTAAAATTAAGTATATCAATATGATGCCTTTCACAGTATGCAAAATTAAATGTTATTCATCATTAAATGCTTTAGCAAATCCATTAGATTCTAATTATACTTTAATTGTACTCAGTAGCAGGTAATATATGTGGTTTTCATTCTTCCATAGAAAGAATTACATTAAAATCTTGCTGGAAATGCACTCTCTTTGCATTTAACTCGTGTTTCAATAATAATGTAGACTAGATATAACAAATAAATTGTCTAATGGGAGGGATATTTTCAACTAACAGGATTACAAGAGGCTGAATTGAGTAAGTAGTACATATGTAATATAATGAGCCTTTATACATGGTCTTTCCTGTCTGGTTTAATTGGTTCAAGCACTCACTACAGACTTATTTCTCAATTTGGGGAAAGTAATTCTGTTCTCATTACTAGCATAATACCCAACTAATAAAAATTGTCCTGAGTCTATTTTTTTGTTTCACCAATTGTTGGGGAAAGGAAAGTATCTTTGTAGAATTCCACCCCTTCAAAAATTAATTAACTCCTCTGAAAATTACTCCAGATGGGAAAACCACTTCTATCTCCAGAGATCTGCATTCCCATCCACAAAAGCTTTCAAGATAAAAATCTGACAAATAACATTTTGTCTTTTAAACTGTGAGGTTTGTTTTGTCTTTGAAACCACTAGTAGGCCCACATGGAGAGTCCTTAATCAGAAATTATTCCACAAAAATTATTCCAGATACCACTCTGATTACAATTATCAGACAGTTTGAAACTGTGTAGATACTTTTTAGTAGTATATGAGATATTTCTCTTTACTCTGGAATTTCAAAAGAGACATACAGAACACATATTTGAAAATGAAAACAAACCTCCAAAAAATCCAGTCTATGCAATAAACTGTATGTAATATACTAAATAGTTAATCTAAACATATCTATACCAAACTATATATAATATCAACATATAATTATAGCTGTCCTTAGAGTAACAACCAAATACAATTCACCAGGGAAAAAAGGAAAGTTTTACCTGTATGTGACAATTCCTAGTAGAAATTTCATTTACTATGATGTAAATTACTGTAATATCAGTAAAGACTACCATCAGTCAATTTTCTTCACTATTAAAGCCTTTTGCTGACTCTTTGGAAACTCTTAGGAAAATAGAAAACTCTCTCTAGTTAATGGCTTCTTTAATCCATACATATAAGAAACAATTAATTTCATAGCAAGTAGGAATATATACTGTAATGCCCTACAGGAGTACCTATACTTCCTCTTTTGAAAGTATTCTACCATTTTATCCTTAGTGATGACCCTTACAAAGGTGTATTGTTTTGTTTTTAATCATAATGTGTATGTATGTATTTACAGGCTCAGTATAACCCTGTTTCACCAATGACCACTCGAGCTATGTTCAGGTTTTTCTTTCTAGTATGTAAGCACTATAATTTAAGATCAAGACTTAAGCTGTGATCTAAACTAAATCATTTATCTCCTTCTCAGGAATCTTCCAATATTGATTATTCCTTATATATCCTGGATCTTCATCACACACATCTCTATGCGATCCTTCCAATCCACATTTAATTATACTGAAATTTTCCCAACTTAAAGACAAAAATTTTCCTCATCCTGACTTATCCCTCTAAAATCATACCTAACTTCAGAGGAGAGATATTCCTGCCACTATCATTACATCCTCCCCTTCACATACTGCTCAGTGAATCCCGATGCCTTTTTCAGCAGCCTTTTCCACCACCACTGCACAAAATGGCTCTAACTGATGTAATAACGACTTCTGAGTCACTCATCTAATGGATATTTTTATACCACATCCTACTTGACTCAATTTCATTCAAAACTATTTACACACATTCTTTCTTAAAACACTAATGGTTTCCTTGAGACCACATTTATACTTCATGTCTCTTCACTCCTTTGTCTCTTCTGCTGATTCACTCTCATCTACCCAAGCAATGTATATTAGAATTTCTGCAAGTTTGGTCTTTAGCCATATTTAATCCATATTTCCTCATCCCCACCCACAGTTTCAGTTACAATATATTCACAAATGACCCCAGATATATTTCTTCTGTCAAGACTTCTTCTCTGAGGTCTTCCAAAAGCTGAGATTCTCACAGGCCTCTCAAATTTTTAAAACAGCTTTATCGATATATAATTCACATATCATATAATTTACCCATTTAAGGTATACAGGTCAATGGATTTTGATATATTCACATATATGAAAAACCATCATCACAAGCTAATTTTAGAACAGTTTTCATCTCAAAAACAAATCCCATATACCCTTTAGCTAAAACCTTCCTATTTCTCCAACTATACTTCCAGCCCTACAAAACCATTAATCTACTATTTGCCTCTGTAGAGTCTGGATATTTCATCCAAGGGAATCATATTATATGTAATCTTTTGTGACTGGCTTCTTTTACTTAGCATAATATTTTTAAGGTTTGTCCATGTTGTAACATGTATCATAACTCCATTTTTATGGCTGAATAATAATATTCCATTGTATGGATATACCACTATTATTTAGCATTTTTCACTTGAACAATAAGTTTGTTTCCACATTTTGGTTGTTATGAATAGCACTGCCATTAACTTTCATGTACATGTTTTTGTGTAAACATGTTTCCATTTCTCTTAGGTAAACACCTTGGAGTAGAATTACTGGGTCATACGGTAACTCTGTGTGAAATCATTTGAAGAACTGCCTGAGTATTTCTCAAATTGGTTGCACCATTTTCCATTCCCACCAGCAGCATATGAAAGAGTTCAGATATTTCCACATTCTCACCACAACTTGTTCTTATCTGATTTTTTTATTCTGGTCACACTAGCGAGTATGAAGAGGCCCTTCAAATTTAACATGCCTAAATCTAAACTCATAATCTTCTCCAACCTTTTATTTATTTTTATTTTTTTAAAGATTTTTTTTTTTTTAATGTGGACCATTTTTAAAGTCTTTATTGAATTTGTTACAATATTACTTCTGGTTTTTTTATGTTTTGGTTTTTTGGCCTCGAGGCATGTGGGATCTTAGCTCCCTGACCAGGATCGAACCCACACCCCCTGTCCTGGAAGGCAAAGTTCTAACCACTGCACCGCCAAAGAAGTCCCTTCCCCAACCTTTTAAATCTGCCCCTTTTCCAGGGCTGCATATTTCAGTGAACATTATTAGTTTTTTTTCAATGCATAATAAAAAGGTGATTATGATTTGATTATTATTGAGGTATAATTGACATATTACACTATATCAGTTTCAGGTGTAAAATGTAATTTTTGATATTTGTATATATTGTGAAATAAAAACAAGTCTAGTTAACATCCTACACCATGATATTAGTTTTTTAAGGTAGAAAACTAGGAATAATTGTTGATTGTCCCCTCTCCTTCATCACCCATGTTTTATCTATCACAGAGTCCTGCCCATTCCATTTCATAACTATCTATCGAACTCACTTTCCTGCTTCTCTACTATGTCTATCCCAGTTTAAACTACCACAGCTCACCTGGACCAATGCAGACCTTCCTAACCAGTCTTCTCAGGTCTCTTCTTACCCTCATTCAAACCATTTTCCACAGCAAAGTGACATTTTTCAAAGAAATGTAGGCGTATGTTACTCTCCTGCTTCAAAGTCTTCATTAATTCTCCATTATTATTTAAATAATGGATAAAATCCTTAAATTAACCTACATGTTTCAGCATGATCTGGATTAGCTAATCTTACTGCCTCATACCCACCTACTAATCTCCTTACTAGCCATATGTCCTTGATTCATTTTCCCCATCATGCTATGCTCTTAACCACCTCAGGACTTTTTTAGAGTCAGTGTCCTATAACTTGCAAGTTTTCATCCACTCCTTTCTCTGTGGACTCAGTTGATATTCTTCCTTAAATATTCAGTTAAAATATTGTTTCCTCAAGAACAGCTTCCAATTATACACTTTCATAGCAATATTTCCATGTGGATAGAATTTATCAGAACTGAAATCAAATTCTTAATTGCATAATGAATGCTAAATTTGTTCTATCTTTAAAACATGAGTTTCATGAAGGCAAGTGGGGGAATGTCTTATTATCTGCTCTAAGTCCAGTGACTAATTTAGAATATGTGTGCGTGTAATGATTAAATAAATAAATAATATTCTTATATAAAAACCCAACAGATATAATTTGAAGAATTTGCAAACATCACATGATTTTTTACACTTAAACCATTTACCTTCAAAATATTATCAAGTAGTTTATTGTGATGTTGAACTATAACCATGACTGGCAATTGCAAAGAACTACAATCCTACCTCTTTATAATTCTTTAAATCTCTTGACCCTGATGTGCTGTATAGGAACAAGAAGCAAAGTTAGACTCTTAACAGTATACTCAGTAATATCCTAGGAAAGAAAAGCAAAGCTATCTATGCAATTCAGTATAATCACAAATGTTAAATATCACGAGGCATGCTGATGACATGTCTGTATCTGAGTTATTTATTTCAATTTATATATAACTAAAAGCTTATAAAACAACTTAGCATTTATTCCATAACTATATACTTATCTCAGCACTATACTAAGAACTGTGATTACACATTCGTAAATTTATTTTGGTCAATGATTTTAAGCCCAATTCAATCCAGAAGCAATTGTCTCTAATGTATCATGAGAACAGCTGAAGAGGTGACTTACTTTATTTAACCTGAACACGTTTTAGCTTTAGCTATTTTGTTAATAATTATTCACTTAAATTATATAGATAACATTTCCAAAAAAAAAGTCCAATACATTATCCCTTTCCTCAAGGGTCATTATAATCAAATTCCCCAATTAATTCAGACTTGTATCTTGACTGAGCCATTCAGACTACTCTGATTTTGAATGTCAAAGCTTTCTGGGTCAAACCAGAATATGGCTCATGATTCCAAGCATTTTATTAGAAATCACGCTCTGAGGGGTAAAGAGGCTGCCCTAGCTATGTGAAAATGTAGGGCAACATAGTTCAAAGATTCTCACAGGGAATCCTAGGAAGAGAGACTAAACATTCAGAGTTAAAAGGTAAAAGATTTTATATCATACACACGCATGTATGTATATAAAAGTTTTTTCCATCACCTTAAAGTGATGGAGAAAATGCTGGTAAATCTATTTATCTATCTGTTTATCTGTTAATAGATAGAGGTACCTTTCTCTCTCCCTCTCCCTGTTGCATTCATTAAATACTACAGAATTTAATATCATAAAATAATAAACAATTAACATTAAAAATTCCATTTACACATTTTGAGTATAAATGGAATTTTTAATGGTAATTGTTTATTATTTTATGATACATGCACAATGCTTTTTTTTTTAATTTTATGATACATGCACAATGCTTATTTTTTTCATGGAATATCAGATATTTGTGCAGTAAGAATTTCCAAAATATTTATATTGTTTTTAGCCAATGATTTGTATTGAATCAAGTGACTACTTAGCCAGATCAGAGTCCTGAAATTCAGTTATTTTGACATGAAGCAAAGCACTTTTTGGCACTAAAATTTAAAAATAATTAAGTTATTTTCATTTCTAGATGAACAATTTTTATTTTATGACATAGTTTCAGAGTATATAATAATTATTTACTGAGATTGATATCTTAAAACATTTCTGATTCATTAAGCATTCTTGAAATCATGTACATAATAGGAGTCCCAGTAGCAAAAAGAAGAGTGAATGGAAAAATACTATCCAAAGGTAGTAGATAGCTGAAGAAAGAGCAGAATGTTCAGTTTCAGGGAGCACATACAGAAAAGCCCAAATGCGTAATTACCACATAATATATACCTAGACTTATGTAGAGAAACTGTAGAATGTCCAAAGCTAATAGAATATATTAAAAGTAGCTAAAATACAACTCACAAATAACAGTTACATTTTTTAAGAAACAAGTGCAACAATATCTTCAAATACTAAGACAAAATATGCAATCTCCAGTTTTATGCCTAGCTTCCTTTTTTTCCTCTCTCTCTTCACTACCTACATAATTTCCCTAAAGGAACTTCTGAAGGATGAGCTTTAAGAGGAAGAAAATTATTCCATAAGGAAAGTATGAGATTTTCTTTAAAAGACTAGTAAGTAAAGAAATTGCTCTTTGAAAATGTTCTGCATGTTTTATTTTATGAAATGATTTTGTCTTTTTCCCTCATTTGCCTATAATGCTATGAAGACCTAGAAGAAGGGAACAGCACTTAATAAACTACATATGCATGCTAAAATAAAGTTTGCCAGCCATACTCTATGCCCCTCATCAATTCTGTGGCTTACTTACCACAGTAGCTATGTTCTTATTAAATCTACATTCATGCAGTTTTTATCGCTAATGATCTCTTCCTTCATGTCAACATTCTCTATGCATGTGTCTGATCTGTCATGTCTAAGGAAGGAGCTTATCTGCCTCTAGAACTCATTTCTTTCTTCTTTCAAGAATAGCCTGGGAACTCCCTGGCGGTCCAGTGGTTAGGACTCTGCACTTCCACTAGGGGGCCTGGGTTCTATCCCTGGTTGGGGAACTAAGATCCTCCAAGCCACATGGCATGGTCAAAAAAAAAAAGAGAATGTGCTGTACCAAAATTCACTGATTCCTACTACTAAACATTTCTCATCTGTGCTTTATCACTCAAGCCCTCATTTAAGTTCTTCCAAAATGTCTTAAAACAATCTGTTTTATTCTTTGATTCCTTTCATTACTTTTTAATTTTATTTTTTTGTGCCAGACTCCTCAAATGGTTTATGCCCTTTACTCCAATTGTCAACACACACCAACAAGCACACAACCTTAATTTCTGTAAAATGTCTTCTGCTCCCATCCACTGGAACTGTTCAAGGTCATACTTAACCCATTCACCAAATCTAATAAACGTTTTTGAATGGTTTATTCTACTTTACCTTCGTTCTTCATTTCAGTCAGTGACCCTTCTCCAACATAAAAATACAAAATGCTTTCATTACATGTTTTTCTGTGGATTCTTTTCTCAACGTCCTATCACCTGTCTTTGCAGGTTCTCAACAGTCTGTTTATAGAACAGATTACCTTCACCTTAAAAGAAGCTGGATTGGATAATCCTTAAATTCCTTTCAAAACCAAACAGAGTTCTCTATTTATACTTGTGCTCATCTGGATGTCTATGAGTTTAGGAGATAGCTGATAATAATACTTACTTCATAGGCTTATTGTCTACATTCAGGGAGATAATGCATGTAAGATGCCTGGCACATGTTTTAACTCTCAGTGAATGCCAGGTAAGATTATTCCTGTTATTATCTACCAAATTCACAAGTGGATATAAACCGGTTCCTTCTTTTGTTGTTGATCTCTCCTACCTGGCCAAGATAACATCCGGCCACTTTTCAACACTCCATTTATTTTCATCTAGAGTTGTGCTATCCAATAAACTTGATAAATCGTTCCATCTTCCGATTTTTTAAATGACATAGTACAAAGACCTTTTGAAATTGACAAAGCACAGCACCAAAGTAAAATATACATAGGTTATTATTTATGTTAATGTTAGTATTTTATGTCAGTAGGGCAGGTATTAATTCCCATTTATTTTCTATTTTATTCATACTAAATTTATATCATAGCATTCATTGTATATGACTCCATGTATTCCACAGCTCTAGACATATTGAGCTATTAACAGCTATATTCTGAGTGCCTCTGATCGACTAAGTAGACCAGATGCTGATCCATTTAACAGTGAGGCCTTCCGCACACTTTTCCGCATTTCTTGATGAATACTTCATACAAGACTGAATCAAACTCTTTCTAAAGTGAAGATAAATTGCATCTAATGCTTCTCCCTGATTTACTATGCCATTATTCTGTCAATAGAAAGATATCTGCTACCACTGTGACAGAATTTGTTCTTTATTAAGCCCTGTGTGTTTCCCAGTACATCATTCTAGTCTAGGTGTCTGAAAATGGGATTTTAGACTTTTTTTTTCCAGATTTTGTTAGAGCTATAATTTCAAGGGTGATGCCTTTTTACTTTTTTAAGACTTGGTATTATATTAGCCCCAAGAGTGCTCAAAGAAATTAAAGACTAAAATTATACTAGTCAGTCTTTCCATATCCTATATCTTTAGATTTTAACTGCTTATTTAAGCAATCTCAATATATTTTCCCCTTATTTATACTCTACTTTTGCCCTTGCAATTTCTGGGCTACCTACCACAATTTTCAGATAACAATTGACTTTTTCTGTAAATATACGAAGAAAGTACTACATTTTCATTTTAAGTAAGCATAGCAATACTTTCCTTTTTGTGAAAGACAACATTTCCTTAATTTTTCTCTTGTGTCTAATATGGTTACAGAATCTCAGAAATTGCTTACATGTATTTTTAATATTTTACCGACAAAATGGTATCATTTTTTAAATATCTTGACCTATTTTATGCTTTCTATGATGATTCCACTTCAGTTCTGGTTTATTAAACAAATTGTAATTTTTTCATGCCATTTGTTTTTGGCAAATATTCTTTTACTACATTCATTTGCATTTTAACATCAGAAGATTATGAAGTAGCAATGTTTTTGATAGGAAACACCAGAAAATGATCTATCAGTTGAACCCAAATACTTAATTTCTGCCTTGGCATTTATTTTCTCCATTTTAATTTATATTTGATGTATATTTGATATTTACATTTATATTATTTCTGACTTCTTCCATACATGTATTCAAGGTGACTTGCATAAGAAAATGTTAAAACATTTCAAAATGAGACAAAGAGAAAATAAAGTTGAGAAAGAGTAATAGAGCCAGAATGACCTTAGACCAAAATGCCTGTTCTGAGGTGAGCCTCAGATTTGAGTATAAGCTTTTAGCAACCAACACAGAAAAGACCAATCAATTCCAAAATATGAGCACATATTAAATCTTCAGGAGAACATTATTATTGTTTATACTGATATCAGAGAGGAATTTCCAACATACAATGTCAACCCCAGGGCCTGGCCCATATTAACTATTCAAACAAAGATTTGAAATGAATGAATGGATATATGAGTGAATTATTAATTGTAGTCATATTTATATAATCCTCATGACAAACGCAGCAATGAGTTTTAAACACCTATTTCTCATAAGAGACTTCAACATTGCTTGATACCATCACCCTGAACTCTTAATTGTTTAAGAGCAATTCCATAGTGAGGCCAGAAGGATTCATTCTTTGTCGTGGCTTTCTAAGGGATAGATGTTAGAACAACTGAGGAATCAAGGCACATGTTTCAGATGCACCTTTGCAACTTTCAAGACAGTAAGTTTAAGATTGCTGCTCACCTGTAGTCAAATATGAGCCATGTGTTAAACAGCCAGATACTGGGAAAATTGAACTGCCCTTGAAAAAAAAAATCAAGGTATTTGATGCAGACATGAATGGAAAGAAAGATCATCTCCTTCCAAATGACCATAAACCACTATTTTAATTATCTTGGACTGCCATAACTTAATACCATAGACTGGGCGGCTTAAACAACAGACATTTACTTCTCACAGCTCTGGAGACTCGGAAGTCAAGGTCAGAGTGCCTGTGATTTGTTTCCTGGTTAGGGTCCTCTTTTTGGCTTGCAGGTAAGCAACCTTCTCAGTATGTCCTCACATGGCAGCTAAAGAGAGTTCTTATCTGCCTTCCACTTATTGGAAGGAATAATCCCAACATGGGGTCCCCAACCTCATGACCTCATCTAAACAAATTACCTCCCCAAAGCCTCATTTCTAAATACCATTACTTTGGGGGTTAGAGCTTCGACATATGAATTTTGGAGGGTCACAAACATTCGATCTATAACACACAGCAAATCTTTTCCTTTCTCAACAGAGTTTGACAAAAGTGATTGAAAAGTATTTCCTCTGTTTAAGTATCACTAGGTGAATATTTTCTCTCATTTCAACTCCCAAGTTACTAACCTTAATCTTGCTATCCCATGACAAAGATGGTAGACATTCAATTGATATGCACTATTAAAATATTGAAACACTTAAATTTTATTGTCAAAAATACAGAAGTTTTGTGATTCCTGCTAATCTGATGCTAAGGCCTCCCCACACCTATCCTACCAGAAAATATTGTGTTTTATTCTACAGGCCAGAACTAAACAAGAACTAAAGTACTTATTCAAACATTTGAGTGGTCCGGAACTCTGACATAAAGTACTTAATAAATAATGGCTACTATTATTATCATCATTTGTAATTAAGGATATATTAAAAATATTTCACAACCAATAAAAAACCCAATAAATTCAACCTTAACTTATGTGCTGCAAACTAATATTCACTCTCATTCATAAAGCTATCATCATCATCATCACATTATTTTGTTAAGTCCTTTGTATCAGGTGTTATCCTAACCTCTTGATATTTGATCATCTAATCTAATCTCTACAAAAAATACATTTGAAGTAGATACTATTGTGTAAATTTCAAGATAGAGAAACTGAAACACAGATGTTAAATATTTGTCAATATGTGGTAGAGACTTTTTTTTCTTTATGTTTTTGGCTGCATTGCATCTTAGTTGCGGCAAGCAGGCTTCTTTCTAGCTGAAGTCTGAGGGTTTTCTCTCTGTAGTTGTGGCGCTTGGGCTCCAGGGCATGTGGGCTCTGCAGTTTGCCGCACACGGGCTCTCTCGCTGAGGCGCGAGCTCAGTAGTTGAGGTGCGCGGGCTAAGTTGCCCAGAGGAATGTGGGATCTTAGTTCCCTGACCAGGGATCAAACCCACGTCCCCTGCATTGGAAGGTGGATTCTCTACCACTGGACCACCAGGGAAGTCCCTGCGGTAGGACTGAATTAGAACTCAGATCTTCGTGACTCGAGACCGGACTCTTTACCGGTCATCTTGATTACATCCCAAATGAGAACCAAATGAAAAAGAGACAACCTATCCCTCTCTTCCACCCAGGTTTTAGTGAAAAAAACCCTACAAGTACAATTAGGGTAGAGTCTGAGACTGTAAAAAAATGGCCTGATCTTCCTCGAATATTCTGAAGAACTTTGCAAAATTCTAAAAAGTGAATTTTGTAAAGTGTAAGTGAGAATACTAAATGGAATTGCTAGGTAATCAACTTTAGTCTTATAATAGACACATATATATGAGAGTGACAGGTACAGAAAGCCACTTATTGGCTGGTGTGGGGGAAAATAGCAGTGTTATATAAGGTGCTTCCACAAAATAGTTCTATTCTATCAAAAAAGGGTCGGAGTTAAACTTGTATTATATCCGAGGCTAACAAAATGATTCAAGTACCAGGGCTATAAATCTGGTCCTTGTCAAGTACAATAAATTTACCTGCAAATATCACTTCAGCAGGGAAAATCTTGAGCTTATGCTGCTTTGATATTAAATGTAAAATCTTTATCTAAAAAGAGGACAAATTGAGAATCACCACTGAAAATGCTTGTCCTGGAGATGGCCATAAATTTCAGAAAAATTCCATAAGTTAAAATGTAGACCCAGTAATAGTATTTCGTGGCTCTCACATATTTTGTGATAGACGCTTTTAACCCAAATATCAAGCCTTTTATGACCAATACAAATCTCTGACTTTCCATTGCCTGTTTAAGGCTTTAATCTTGTCAACTTCCTATCCTTCAACCACAGAGAAAGATTTTCTTTTTGAGTATGTTTGAGTTATAGACATATTGAACCAGATGTTGACACAAAGAAGAATGTTTCAATAGCCTCTCTTGGAGTTCATTCAGAACAAGTCATTCATTCATTCATCAAACAACAATATTTACTGAACATCTAAAGCTTCAATTATTCTTTGGAGGAGCACCATATATTTTTTTAAATTGGGGTATATAACTTGTTTCACTTTATATCCTTTTTGTTCACTTCCTTCTGTTCTGACTCTGTCCATAGGGTTTCATTCATAACTTGGGAATTAGTCAAATCTTAGTTTTTCATGACCCAACCTTCCCTTCTCATTTTTATCAAAAATTCTAACTAGCAAGTAAATTCATCCAGTAATCTTTATTTCCAAAGGCAGAGGATGCTATTGATAAAATGGTTTACCAAATTTCCAGGAGTCCGAGAGAGAAAAAGCAAATAGCTTAGCTCAGATGTAAGTTGGATAGCTATCTTCTGTCAATGTGTTTATTAATATTCTGTATATTTGTAAAATATTTCTGAAATGATACTTAAAATAGCATAGAAATAATAGTTGCCTCTGGATAGGGTCAATGAGGCTCTAGGGTTCAGGAGTGGGAGGAAAACTTTTTTGTGTTCTTTGACTATTTTATCCTGGCTTCAAATTAGTACTCTAAAAATACGGGACAATTAATTTGTTATTTAATTCTATTTAACTGAAATATTCCCCCAGAATCTGTGATAAAATAAGCAGTTTTTGCATAATCCAAATGCAAAATTATATAGATTTTTAGAGTATGTATATAAAAGTTAGGATAAGATAATTAATAATAACCCTAGCACACACAAAAGTAAAGATCCCTTAAAGCATCATTTATAACCAACAGTAATTACTCATTTTTAATTTTCAAGTGTTTATTCTATCTAGAAAATTTTATATTATTTTCTAAAGTATGTCCATTCTTTATTGTGGTAAAAATATCAAGCATATTGTAGACAAGTTCCATACTGCATGACAACAAATAGAGTTGATACGTCTATGTAAAGATTTGGAAAGTAACCCATATTTCTCAGAATTATCTTAAATGTTTACATTTTACAGGTGAATAATTTAAGGATAAAAAAAAGAATAATCTTTACCTTTTCCTGAAAGTGAAAATAAGCAAATCACTTAACTGTCAAAATTTTTATTTAGAAATGAATTTGAAATAACATTTCTTCCATGCCATGTGTAAATTATTAATAAAGTTGTGATGAAATACATTGCTTATGACTTGATAATTTTAGCTGTGGATTTCTAATTTGAGGAATGTATGTAGCATTCAACTGATGCACTAGTAATTATTCCTGGTCTTAAATTGCTCTATAAGCAGCAAGTGTTTCAAGCATCAACAGGAAGATGATAACCAGTAGCATTATTTTTTGCTCAGATAACATAAGAAAATTACTGAATTTATTATCAGTTTGTTTAGGCTGTATTCATCAGAGCACACATGTTAATATATGAAGAATTTGAGAACATGAATATTTCTTATGAAAAGAAAAATAAAACACTGTCTCCCATAAAAAACTTTTCTCACTAGCAGTGGATTCTATATTAAAGGGATAATACTTTATCAACATTTTGTGTTTCTTTTCATTAACAGATATTATACAAGATTAGTTTTACTGTAACTGGAATAATGTGTTATGCTTCCTACTTTCCCCCCAGGGTTACTTGATAATTTCTGTAGTCATGTTTGTTTACTCATCATAACTGAGAAGACAATACTGACATTTGCTGGGCAGGAGATGAGAACCCTTGATGCCTCAGTGCTCAGGACAGGCCCATACAATGAAGGCTGATATTTAGATGGTTCACCTCGGTGCAGCTGTATTGGTTCTTTTAATAGGGTACGCTCCCTTACAAGCGCATAAAAGCTTCTCTGATCCTTCTACACACACACCTCTACCAGACCCTCCATCAGAATTTAACAATCTAGTTACTCAATTGTTAATATCTGGCCAAACAGGGGCTTCTATTTTTTGTTTGTTTATGTGTTTAACATATTTATTGGAGTATAATTGCTTTACAATGGTGTGTTAGTTTCTGCTGTATAACAAAGTGAATCAGCTATACATGTACATATATCCCCATATCCCCTCCCTATTGCATCTCCCTCCCATCCTCCCTATCCCACCCCTCTAGGTGGTCACAAAGCACCGAGCTGATATCCCTGTGCTCTGAGGCTGCTTCCCACTAGCTATCTATTTTACATTTGGTAGTGTATATATGTCCATGCCACTCTCTCACTTTGTCCCAGCTTACCCTTCCCTCTCCTTGTATCCTCAAGTCCATTCTCTACATCTGCATCTTTATGCCTGTCCTGCCCCGAGGTTCTTAAGAAACTTTTTTTTTTTTTAAGATTACATGTATGTGTGTTAGCATACGGTATTTGTTTTTCTCTTTCTGACTTACTTCACTCTGTAGGACAGACTCTAGGTCCATCCACCTCACTACAAATAACTCAATTTTGTTTCTTTTTATGGATGACTAATATTCCATTGTATATATGTGCCACATCTTCTTTATCCATTCATCTGTCGATGGACACTTAGGTTGCTTCCATGTCCTGGCTATTGTAAATAGAGCTGCAAAGAACATTGTGGCACATGACTCTTTTTGAATTATGGTTTTCTCAGGGTATATGCCCAGTAGTGGGATTGCTGGGTCGTATGGTAGTTCTATTTTTAGTTTTTTAAGGAACCTCCATAGTGGCTGTATCAATTTACATTCCCACCAACAGTGCAAGAGGGTTCCCTTTTCTCCAAAATTTATTGTTTGCAGATTTTTTGATGATGGCCATTCTGACTGGTGTGAGGTGATACCTCATTGTAGTTTTGATTTGCATTTCTCTAATAATTAGTGATGTTGAGCATCCTTTCATGTGTTTATTGGAAATCTGTATATCTTCTTTGGAGAAATGTCTATTTAGGTCTTCTGCCCATTTTGGGATTGGGTTGTTTGCTTTCTTGATATTGAGCTGCATAAGCTGCTTGTAAATTTTGGAGATTAATCCTTTGTCAGTTGCTTCATTTGCAAATATTTTCTCCCATTCTGAGGGTTGTGTTTTCGTCTTGTTTATGGTTTCCTTTGCTGTGCAAAAGCTTTTAAGTTTCATTAGGTCCCATTTGTTTATTTTTGTTTTTATTTCCATTTCTCTAGGAGGTGGGTCAAAAAGGATGTTATTGTGATTTATGTCATAGAGTGTTCTGCCTATGTTTTCCTCTGAGAGTTTTATAGTGTCTGGCCATATATTTAGGTCATTAATCCATTTGGAGTTTATTTTGTGTATGGTGTTAGGGAGTGGTCTAATTTCATTCTTTTACATGTAGCTGTCCAGTTTTCCCAGCACCACTTATTGAAGAGGCTGTCTTTTCTCCGTTGTATACTCTTGTCTCCTTTATCAAAAATAAGGTGACCATATGTGTGCAGGTTTCTCTCTGGATTTTCTATCCTGCTCTATTGATCTATATTTCTGTTTTTGTGCCAGTACCATACTGTCTTGATTACTGTAGCTTTGTAGTATAGTCTGAAATCTGGGCACCTGATTCCTCCAGCTCCGTTTTTCTTTCTCAAGATTGCCTTGGCTATTCGGGGTCTTTTGTGTTTCCATACAAATTGTGAAGTTTTTTGTTCTAGTTCTGTGAAAAATGCCATTGATAGTTTGACAGGGATTGCATTGAATCTGTAGATTGCTTTGGGTAGTACAGTCATTTTCACAATGTTGATTCTTCCAATCCAAGAACATGGTATATCTCTCCATCTGTTTGTATCATCTTTAATTTCTTTCATCAGTGTCTTATAGTCTTCTGCATACAGGTCTTTTGTCTCCTTAGGTAGGTTTATTCCTAGGTCTTTTATTATTTTTGTTGCAATGGTAAATGGGAGTGTTTCCTTAATTTCTCTTTCAGATTTTTCATCATTAGTGTATAGGAATGCAAGAGATTTCTGTGCATTAATTTTGTATCTGGCTACTTTACCAAATTCATTGATTAGCTCTAGTAGTTTTCTGGTAGAATCTGCAGGATTCTCTATGTATAGTACCATGTCATCTGCAAACAGTGACAGCTTTACTTCTTCTTTTCCGATTTGGATTCCTTTTATTTCTTTTTCTTCTCTAATTGCTGTGGCTAAAACTTCCAAAACTACGTTGAATAATAGTAGTGAGAGTGGACAACCTTGTCTTGTTCCTGTTCTTAGAGGAAATGGTT
The DNA here is from genome assembly GCF_028021215.1 of Eschrichtius robustus. NCBI lineage: Eukaryota > Metazoa > Chordata > Mammalia > Artiodactyla > Eschrichtiidae > Eschrichtius > Eschrichtius robustus. The sequence goes on along the minus strand of NC_090827.1, from coordinate 16,672,610 downwards.
TCCACTTTTAACCACTGAGAAGGATATTGGCTGTGGATTTGTCATATATGACCTTTATTATGTTGAGGTAAGCGTCCTCCATGCCTACTTTCTGGAGGGTTTTTAATCATAAATCGACGTTGAATTTTGTCAAAAGCTTTTTGTGCATCTATTGAGATGATCATATGATTTTTCTCCTTCAATTTTTTAATATGGTGTATCACATTGATTGACTTGCATATATTGAAGAATACTTGCATTGCTGAGACAAACCCCACTTGATCATGGTGTATGATCCTTTTAATGTGCTATTGGATTTTGTTTGCTAGTTATTTTGTTGAGGATTTTGCATCTATGTTCATCAGTGATATTGGCCTATAGTTTTCTTTCTTTGTGACATCTTTATCTGGTTTTGGTATCAAGATGATAGCGGCATCGTAGAATGAGTTTGGAACTGATCCTCCCTCTGCTATATTTTGGAAGAGTTTGAGAAGGATAGGTGTTAGCTCTTCTCTAAATGTTTGATAGAATTCACCTGTGAAGCCATCTGGTCCTGGGTTTTTGTTTGTTAGAATATTTTTAATCACAGACTCAATTTCAGTGCTTGCGATTGGTCTGTTTATATTTTCTATTTCTTCCTCGTTAAGTCACAGAAGGTTGTGCTTTTCTAAGAATTTGTCCATTTCTTCCAGATTTTCCATTTTATTGGCATATAGTTGCTTGTAATAATCTCTCATGATCATTTGTATTTCTGCAGTGTCAGTTGTTACTTCTCCTTTTTCATTTCTAATTCTATTGATTTGAGTCTTCTCCATTTTTTTCTTGATGAGTCTTGCTAATGGCTTATCAATTTCGTTTATCCTCTCAAAGAACCAGCTTTTATTGATCTTTGCTATCGTTTCATTCATTTCTTTTTCATTTATTTCTGATCCGATTTTTATGAATCCTTTCCTTCTGTTAACTTTGGGGGTTTTTTGTTCTTCTTTCTCTAATTGCTTTAGGTGTAAGGTTAGGTGTTTTTTTTTTTTTTTTTTTGAGATGTTTCTTGTTTCTTGAGGTAGGATTGCATTGCCATAAACTTTCCTCTTAGAACTGTTTTTGCTGCATCCCATAAGTTTTGGGTCGTCGTGTTTTCATTGTCATTTGTTTCCAGGTATCTTGATTTCCTCTTTGATTTCTTCAGTGATATCTTGGTTATTTAGTAGTGTATTGTTTACCCTTCATGTGTTTGTATTTTTTGCAGATTTTTTCCTGTATTTGATATCTAGTCTCACAGCGTTGTGGTCAGAAAAGATACTTGATATGATTTCAGTTTTCTTAAATTTACCAAGGCTTGATTTGTGACCCAAGATATGATCTATCCTAGACAATGTTTCATAAGCACTTGAGAAGAAAGTGTATTCTGTTGTTTTTGGATGAAATGTCCTATAAATATCAATTAAGTCCATCTTGTTTAATGAATCACTTAAAGCTTGTGTTTCCTTATTTATTTCCATTTTGGATGATCTGTCCATCGGTGAAAGTGGGGTGTTAAAGTCCCCTACTATGATTGTGTTACTGTCGATTTCATGGCTGTTATGAAATGGCTGTTAGCATTTGCCTTACATATTGAGGTGCTCCTAGAAGAAGAGCACCTTCTTGGGTGCATAAATATTTACAATTGTTATATCTTCTTCTTGGATTGATCCCTAGATCATTATGTAATGTCCTTCTTTTCTCTTGTAATAGTCTTTATTTTAAAGTCTATTTTGTCTGATATGAGAATTGCTACTCCAGATTTCTTTTGATTTCCATTTGCATGGAAAACCTTTTTCTATCCCTTCACTTTCAGTCTGTATGTGTCCTTAGGTCTGAAGTGGGTCTCTTGTAGACAGCATATATATAGGTCTTGTTTTCGTATCCATTCAGCCACTCTATGTCTTTTGGTGGGAGCATTTAATCCATTTATATTTAAGGTAGTTATTGATATGTATGTTCCTATTATCATTTTCTTAATTGTTTTGTGTTTGTTACTGTAGGTCTTTTCCTTCTCTTGTGCTTCTTGCCTAGAGAAGTTCCTCTAGCATTTGTTGTAAAGCTGGTTGGTGGTGCTGAATTCTCTTAGCTTTTGCTTGTCTGTAAAGGTTTTAATTTCTCCATCAAATCTGAATGAGATCCTTGCTGGGTAGAATAATCTTGGTTGTAGGTTTTTCCCTTTCATCACTTTAAATATGTCCTGCCACTCCCTTCTGGTTTGCAGAGTTTGTGCTGAAAGATCAGCTGTTAACTTTATGGTTATTTGTTGAATGTTATTTGTTGTTTTTCCCTTGCTGCTTTTTTTTTTTTTAAATTTTTTTTAACATCTTTATTGGAGTATAATTGCTTTACAATGGTGTGTTAGTTTCTGCTTTATAACAAAGTGAATCAGCTATACATATACATAAAACCAGAAACCAGAAACCAGAAACAAATTAGATGCAGAAAGAAAATTCCTAGTCTACAGTTGCTCCCAAAGTCCACTGCCTCAATTTTGGGATGATTCATTGTCTATTCGGGTATTCCAGAGATGCAAGGTACATCAAGTTGATTGTGGAGATTTAATCCACTGTTCCTGAGACTGCTGGGTGAAATTTCCCTTTCTCTTCTTTGTTCGCACAGCTCCTGGGGTTCATCTTTGGATTTGGCCCTGCCTCTGAGTGTAGGTTGCCTGAGGCCATCTGTTCTTCGCCCAGACAGGAGGGGGTTAATGGAGCAGCTGATTCGGGGGCTCTGGCTCACTCAGGCTGGGGGGATTGAGGGGTACGGAATGCGGGGCGACCCTGCAGCGGCAGAGGCCAGTGTGACATTGCACCAGCCTGAGGCTCGCCGTGTGTTCTCCCAGGGAAGTTGTCCCTGGATCACGGGACCCTGGCAGTGGCGGGCTGCACAGGCTCCCAGGAGGGGCAGTGTGGAGAGTGACCTGTGCTCGCACACAGGCTTCTTGGTGGCAGCAGCAGCAGCCTTAGCGTCTCACGCCTGTCTCTGGGGTCTGCTCTGTGCGGCTCGTGCCCATCTCTGGAGCATGTTTAGGCAGCGCTCTGAGTCCCCTCTCCTTGTGCACCCCGAAACAATGGTCTCTTGCCTCTTAGGCAGGTGCAGACTTTTTCCCAGACTCCCTCCTGGCTAGCTGTGGTGCGCTAACCCCTTCAGGCTGTGTTCACGCCGCCAACCCCAGTCCTCTCCCTGGGATCCGACCTCCAAAGCCCGAGCCTCAGCTCCCAGCCCCCGCCCACCCCAGCGGGTGAGCATTCAAGCCTCTCGGGCTGGTGAGTGCTGGCCGGCACGGATCCTCTGTGCGGGAATCTCTCTGCTTTGCCCTCTGCACCCCTGTTGCTGCGCTCTCCTCAGTGGCTCTGAAGCTTCCCCCCTGCCACCCACCGTCTCCACCAGTGAAGGGGCTTCCTAGTGTGTGGAAACTTTTCCTCCTTCACAGCTCCTTCCCAGAGGGGCAGGTCCCGTCCCTATTCTTTTGTCTCTGTTTTTTCTTTTGCCCTACCCAGGTACGTGGGGAGTTTCTTGCCTTTGGGGAGGTCTGAGGTCTTCTGCCAGCATTCAGTAGGTATTCTATAGGAGCTGTTCCACATGTAGATGTATTTCTGATGTATTTGTGGGGAGGAAGGTGATCTCCACGTCTTACTCTTCTGCCATCTTGAAGGTCTCTCCCGAACAGGGGTTTCTTGTATCCAGTTCTAACAGTAAGACTGGTGTCAATTTTGATTGGATAAAATGATAAAGAATTTGAATATTCACCCATTGAACAAAGAAGAATATTTTCATGACCTGTAATGACATCCAAATATCCAGATGTATGCTTTTAGAGACCAGATGTGTGCTTCATCTTGGGTTCTCTGTGATGTATTTCTATTACTGTAACCATATCATAACATAATTTATAAATGACACTACACATACAAATACCACCCAGAACATTTGCATGAATATGGTATCTCATTTTTTTTCTCTGTTTGAAGAGTAATGTGTCTTGGCATTTAAGTTCTACTTCAGTTGGAGTTATACTCCCCTTTCTCTTATAAGTGTAGTATGTTATTACATATAACTCTGGATTTATTCCAGTATCCTATGCCTCTGCACTTTTTATTTCTCTGCATTCTTTAATGAAAAGTGTTTTGATCTTCTTTTAAATTCAAATTTACTCATTATAAGTGGATAAAAACATCTGACTACATTTTTGTCTTCTAGTACACTGATTATGTTGAAATTCATATTAATTTATTATAGATTACCCCCCTTTTATTTTATATTTATATTTCAGTTTGAGGACTACAATGTTTTCTATAACTATGTTTATATATAGATTTTATTATTATGTAGTATTTCATTTCAAGTAAGTAAATGGGTCATTAGAAATAGCCCTAAAAATGTTTTGGGGGGAGACTGAGTCTAACAGGGTTAGAACTACAACTTAAATTATTAAAAGCCAAAGCACTTTCAAATCAGTATATGAAATACAAGATTATCTTGTATGCACACAAAGAAGTTTTCTGAAGTCCTCTTCAATAACAACGAATGTTTATGATCTCATTTTCACTCTATGCCAAGCACTATTGTAAGCACTGTATATTTATATAAATCCATTCAACCCTCACAATTTTATGAGACAGCTGTTCATAAAAGCTGAAACTGAGGCATACAGAGAAAGTCATAGAACTGGAAAGTACTGAACTAAAATACATAAGTGGAGATAAAAAAGACACAAAATCTTAGAGTAGGTAATAGCAGACAAATGTTCTGATTGAGAACAACTAGAAAAATATGATAAATTTAGATATAAAAGGCAGCAGAGGCTGTGGAAGCAAGGACTGGTGGGAATAAAATTTCAGAGAGATGAGTTGAGGATTCTCAGCTTTCTCAGGGGACAGTAATCTGGGCTTCAGGCAGACCAAGAGGGATCTAGAAGACAGCAGAGCTTTTGGCAGTGCCACCCGTGACAGAACTGGAAAAATGAAGGTGCTCAAATGCAGGCTGGATTCACCCTCAAGGCCTTTATGACAGTGCATATAGAGGACACTACAGAGCTAAGCCAAAATCTCAGAAAAGCAGAATGGAATTTCCTGAAGTACTTGGGACCCAAAGGTTGGCCAAGGCAGCCACAAAATGCTGGGCAAAACAGAAAGCCCCCAGGAAGTGGTGAATTGCTACTGAACGTCTGCCATGGCTTTTCACCTGGGCACACCTGCCAATCGGGCCACAGCCAGAAACTGTGAATGGAAACTTGACTCCTGGTAGAAAGCCACCGCTGGGCAGGGACATTTTGAAATAAAAACTTACAATAAACGAGACTATGCCTTTGTGGTCCCATTGAATTATTGTCCTTCTGCTGAAGCTTTCTGTCTATTTTGTGTCGCTTCTTTTCCTTTCCATTCTCCATCCTTTCCTTCTCCCACACATGCTATATGCAGTCCAAAATGGGATTCTGTTATTTTTGGATAAGAAAAAACAGCTTAGATCTGTTGATTTCTTCTAATGCTCTGACAGTATTCTAAGCACGTTAAATATAAAAACTAACCTCAAAACACCACTACAAGATAGGTGCTATTATTTTTCATTTTACATAGATGTGGAGATTGAGGCCCAGAGAAGTGAAGTAACTTGCCTAAAGTCCAAAGCTAAAAAATAGCAAAATTGACATTCAAGCCAGGAAATCTTGCTCCATGGCCCACGCTCATAACTAGTAACTATTACATTAAAATTCCCCTAAAGTCTGAACAGAGATGAGAGGAAAAGGACAATTTTATATGTAGAATAAATAAGGAAATAAGTACATAGTGTTACGACCTCACTGATGACTAAATCAGGACATTCATCCCATACAACTAAAATAAAGATCTTCACTCCCTCGGCTATAGATTTAGTCTATTTAAAACATCAATTCATCAGTTCCCTTTTAAGTCAGACTTTGTGCTGGGCAATTAGTCAATATTATTTTTAGTCAGAGTCTTTTTTTTAAAGCATTTGAGTGAGACATACTACATTCGAAATTCTTATTTTACTATGTAGTTACATGACATTGGGCAACTTAGTCTCTCTGAGCTTTGGTTTTCTTATCTGTTAAATGAGGAAATAACAATCTTTCCTAATAGATTTGTTGATGGAATTTGATGAAGTAATACAAAAGGTCCATTTATCCCAGTGCCTATCATAACTACTCAATACAGACGAGCTATTTTATTCTATATGTGTCGATAGGGTACATAGATAAGGTAAAAAAAAAAAAAAAAAAAGATTTACTAAAGGAAGAAATGCAAATAAAATAATAAAACATATTTTAAATTCCATGTATTTTAGCATGCTTTTCTTCTGGAGAGAGAAAGAAAAATCTATGCGTTCATGAGTTATAAGTCTTGTATGAACAGTAATGTCTAGAACAATGATGTTCATATATCATGATAATCATACTTTCCAAGAACGTGTGTGGGTCTTTTATGTTGGATAATAGAGCTTCAGCTAACAAATTAGTGAGTTTGGAAGATGCAAAACTGCTAGATGTAAATATGACTATAAAAGCATAATTTCTCAAATAATGAATTTAGAACTCTCTCTTAAACACTCTTGCTTTGTTTTAACTTAATCGCTTCTCTTTTTACCTCTTTTTTTCTGAAGAAGCTGAAAAAATGCAATACAAAATGTTACATGAATATTTTGAGAAGAATGTCAATGACTAAAAATGAAATTTACTCCATGCTTAATGTATTTTAGTATTCCTTTCATATTTTTATTGTATTTGTTGTTTCAGATGGAGAGCCCAAGTTATCGAGGACTTGCTCTAGGTCGAACCCAGTGCTAGGGAACACAGAAGAAGCAAATTCTAATTAGCCAAAACCTCAGCCCTCAAGGAGCTCTTATTCTAGCAATGAAGACAGGCACACACATGAAATGATTACCGAACTGGGTTGGGAGGGGGACTGCAATGGAATTGTCTAGTAGGAGGGGTCTTGGGCATCCTAAAGAAAAGGTGTCAAAGTCATGGTATGGGATCAGAAAAGTCAAGTTAGCAGACAGGAAGACTAGCCTGTATTTTAAACCCTCCCATCAAGAGATATTCACAAGCATTTAAACCTGAGTATCTATACATTCAGTATTACTATTATGAGGAACATTTCGTTAGGACCTTATGTAGGTGTTTTGGCTCAGAAAAGTGAGATAAAGAATCTTTTGAGCTATTTAGTCTTTCTTGGTTCTGAAAGGGAGAAAAGAAGATCTCCAGGAAGTTATTAATGAGCTTTGTTTACTTGACTGAAGCGTTCTCTTGTGTTTTACCCAAAAAATATGTTCGGTTACAATTCTAGGATCTTTGGTGTGTACAAAAATATAACTCCTGGTTGGACACATTTTGTATATTATGGCCAGTTCCTGCTCACAAGCTGCTTATTTTTGAATTAGGGAACTTATTTGAATATAGTAAATAGGATACAAAAACAATTTTACTCTGTTTGAATGTCTTATTAAGTTTAACAAATTATGTATGTGGAAGGAATTTCTCACATGGTAGATTTCATGTTCAGCACATAAAATATTAAAATATCCATATTCCAACTAAAAGTATAAACAAAATAGAACTGAAAATGACAGATGTGCATTCTACAGTCCTCCACTCTACCAGCTGAGCTGTGGAATCGTGGGGGACAGGACCAGGGAAGGGTTGACTACGTGGCGCATGGGGGATTTTAAGGGTAGTGAAGCTATTCTCTATGATACTATAATGGTGGATACATGGCTTTATTCACTTGGTAAAACTCATAGAACTGTAAACTCTAAACTTTAATTAATAATAAGGTATTAATATTGGTTCATCAATTGTAAAAAATGTACCACACTAATGCAAGAAGTTAATAACAGGATTGGAGGGACAGGGGGTGTAAAGGAATTCTCTGAACTTTCTGCTCATTTTTTCCATAAACCTATGACTACTCTAAAAAAATGAACTCTATTTAAATGGCAGTGAAATGGAAATGACAAACTGGAGAAACATTTTGCAAGAAATTGACAGTGAATGATTAATATCCTTAATAAATAGGGATCAAATAAATCAATGACTAAAATAATTAAAATATCAAACATACTAAGAACATAAACAGATAAATAAATCATTAATAAACATAAGAAAAATACTGGCCTCATTACTGATCAAAGAAATACAGAGAAATTACAAATTTTTCACTTACCTGATAAACATTTTATAAAATGCTAACACTCAAGGTAGCTCAGAGTGCAGATTAATGGGTATTTTCAGATCTTAAGGAAAGTATAAATTGAGTTTTAAAAAGTTTTAAAAGCCGTTTGGTAATATATATCAAGAACATTTTACTTATTCATCTATATATCCATTCCTTCATTCATTCACCCACCAAATGGTCTTAAAGACTCAATGAGTTTAGATGCCTAGAAATGCAATAATGAGTATCGCAAATATTTCCCCCTGAAACCATGAAGCTTAAAGTTTAGTGGAGAAAACAGATATTTAAGAAAATTTTTTAAATTTAGTATTCTTGTTATGATTGGTATGAAGAAGAAATACATAAGGACTTAAATTTGTCTGGATTGTCATAGAAGGAGAAGTGAAATTCAAACTGAGACTAGAAAGATAAGCGGGAGTTAACTAGATGGAGAGAGAGTGAGTCATTCCATCAAAAGTAAGAGCATTGTTGAAATGCTGTAGCACGAGAGCCTGTGAGCTCAGGGAAATGAAAAAGGCCAGTGCAACTGAAGCAAAGAAAGCTGCAATGAGTCGTTGGGCACAGTGGAAACCTTTGAAGGGTCAGGGGCTGATGCCAAACAGGGCATGTGGAGACCTGAAGGCTCATAGCAACTGGACCCAAAAGAACTGAGAGGGGAAATCCATAAGTTTGGTGAGTCTTAGGGCAGGTGAGTAATGCTATAAGGGCACCCATAATGAACACAGAAATATAACGTATATTTTCCAACCTGATCTCCATTATTTAGAAGTTCAGTGTGTCTTAGTTGAAACCTTCTGGGCAACTATATGCATATAGCAGATGAGATATTAAGTGATCCTACAAAAGAGAGCAGGCCATAGCCCCATAGAGAGTGTATCTAAGACATTGGGATGAAAGCCTCTGAAGGGAGACTATGGAATATAGTGTTTATCGTGGGCTGTTTGTAAAATATTGTTAAAGGGGAATGTCGGTAGGTAGGTGGGACCTGGAGTCCTCTAAGAAGTGATGTAAGAGTCTGTAATGAATGGGACTGCATCCCTGTACACATCCCGCTGGAGGACTTTTTTCCTTTTCCTATGCTGGAGTCTGCATTCTGGTTTTTTAAATGATTTAGTGAAAAAACTTTACTGTAGAAGATGCTTGATACCTGCAATTAGCAAACTAAGATTTAACTGGGTCAAGGGCGTCTAAATATGGGAGATGAGAAAGGGTGGTGAAATGTTTATATGTGCCAACTATTCTATTTTAGACCTTGGCTATTGTACTTTCCCCCTAATATTTTATTTTGCAAATTAAATATTCAGAACTACTTTGCTTATCCTTGTCCAAATGACCCTTTATCTGGCATCTATCAGCTAGAAACAATGACTGACTCACAAATAGTATATTTTTGCTCTATCACGTAGGCATTTGTAGATAAGCCCAGATCCAAATTACTGTTTATAACATTCCTCACAACCTTCTATCACCACCCATAATAAAAAGATCTGGCGGTTCCAATGCCCAGGTTCTAAACAAAGAAAGAAAAAAAGGAAAAGTATGGATAAGAATAAGGCAAAGTAGTGCAGAAAAATTACATTTAAAGGTCAGATAGTGATAAAATGTACAGAAATAAAGTTTTAAAACAGAACAATTAATACTGTACAGTCCATCATCATGGACCACATGCAATTTCAAAAATATAGCTCCATGACTGTCATAAAAGTCTAGCATCTTCTTTTTAGGAATTTGCTCTCAAATCCTCACAGGAAGAGTGATGCATGCATTTCTAATAGCAGCTCAGTTTGCAATATAAGTAAGTCCTGGGAGTACTTCTGTATTCAATGTCAGAATTAAAAGTTTTCTTATGGTGGTTGCTCAAAACCCTTGCTTTTGAAGTGAGTGTTATTTTTTTCCATCTCAGCATCCGTGTGTGTGTCTGTGTATGTATGTATATATATGTATATAAATATATATACACACTTCTATACTTTTAAAACTTTTGTCAATGTATATATACATATGTGTGTGTATATACACTTTTTATACTTTTTTATTTGTTAATGTGGGGTTTGTTTGGTAATTATACACAGAAAGAAATCTAGAACTAAGGGAAATGAAATACTTATTTGTTAGGCAAGTTCAATGACAAATGTCACAGAACAGTTAACTCTCTACTTCCATCCTTGACTGTTGCTAGGTGTAGTGGTGGGCCACTCAGTACTCCCCACAGAGGAATTTCAGGATGGATATAAGGCAATTACTTCTTTCAAGCAAAGTCAAGCCCCAGACTCTCCTTAACTGAAATCACAAATATATCTGACATTTCCAGACCCAGTCCCTATTGTTTTGCTTAAGAGACACAGCTGAGTTCTTCCAATCCATTGTACTCAGGATTCCAGTTTACATTCAGACTGAGAAAACCGGAGACAGGAAGAGGTGACAATTCATTCATTTAAATCATGGCCCTGAAAGTAACATTTTCAACAAAGTATTCAGACATCACTTCAAGAAATTATTGAAAAGGCAAAACACTTGGGGTTTTAAGGTTAACAGTACCTTCTAAATAGGAGTTGGTACTGAATATGAGAGCTTTTACTTGAAAGGAATTGATGGCTCAGAAATATGATCTGCATGCAGGCTAAGTGACATCTTAAAGAAAGCTGCTATGCTTAATTTGAGTGGATTCCATGAATGTGTTGTGGTATTATGAACTTGTTTATAGTAATAACACTAATGCATCTGCTCCATCTCTGTGCAGTTACCTGGACTACGTTGTTTGACATCACCATTCTGCATTAACCTCCATCTGCTGGGCTATGTCTGTCATTTCTTTCGCTATAACATAATGTGACAGAGTCTTCATTTACCTAAACTTATCTTGGCAACTTGTACTTCATTAAAAAGAATCCTGAAAGCATCAGTTAAAGCTTTCTTAGCTGACCATGCATAGCCAGGCTTCATAAATCATCCTTTCACTTTCCATTTTGCAGCTTCTGGAAAGGTGACATTATTGAATTCAGATCACGGGAAAAGAGCAGTACTAAAATGTTTATTGACCAGCTTTTAGGCACTAAGCTCTGCTTTAAACGCAGACATTAACCAAAGCTTTTGAATATAAAACTTAAGTCACTGATACGGTTTATACTGTTGCTTTAAATGCCTCGTATAACAGTCACATTAGCAAGTTGGTATTAACCTGGTGAAGAAAAGAATATTTTTGGCCCTTGGTTCCCCATTCCTTACCACCTAACCTTCTTAACTATATTTGTGCTAATTTAAGGAGATACTGATATTATCATTTACTTATCACCACCAACTCTAAACAATATTTTGGCTGGGTAATAAAAACCACATACCAAGTCTCCCCATACCAAGTCTCCTTCGTGTTCCTTTCTTAGTATACTTTTCACTCTACAGAAGTTTGTGCATCAGGTTTCTTCAACTGAGAATCAACAGCTGGAACTTCCTCGGCAACACATTCTAGGTTAAATTGGCCTTTTGCAAAAGGACACCAAGGACAAATCTCTTATCCAATAGGCTTGCATGCATATCTGTGGAAGCATTATCATATTTATGCTTGCAAATTTATGGTCTTTCTTTGAGAGCATTGAAGATTTGCCATCAAAGAATAAGGAAAGGACCTTGAAAGCCAGAAATTGTGTGAGGTTTGTTCTGTAGGGAAAATAATTATTTTAATGTATTTAGTACATTACTCTGGCCAAACAAGAAGTACTTTATTACACCCTTCACCCCCTGCCCTGGAGCTCTCGAAATCAAGTATTTTAGTTGAGTACATGGCAAGTAATTATGGTTTATTTACTTTGGGTCATTTAGGTGAAATCCTATTTTCTTCTGTTTGTGTGTCAAGTCATCTTCAATATATCTATAATTTTAATTAACAAAATGAATGGAAATAAGAATTTTATTTTGTTTATTTTTTAAAACAAACATTATAATATGATTTTATAGAAAATCCTTAAAATGATAAATTGGAATCACACTTTTATCGAATAATGTAATTTTAAAATCAAAGGACTTTAGAGCTGGAAGTAAGCTTATAGAAGACCTGACTTTGACTCATTTTACCTCAACCCTAGTAGGAAATAGACTCTTAGTTTTACATGGTTTGCCCAAGCTCATAAGGCAAGAGCATGGCAAAGATGGAACTCATAAGATTCTGACCACAATTACAGAGTTTCTAATCCAGCTTATTTTTAGATGGTAAGATATATATCAATATAGAGAATAATTTTCATGTCTTAAAATGAACCTTTGATAAGGAACATCAACTGTATATCTATATATTTATAATAGAAAGTTTATTTTCTATTGATGGATTCTGAATTATTACAGCAAAAGAAGTCAGAATTACATTCAGAAAATTACTCTTTCTTCCCTATGCTCTATTGTTAGGCATTTTATTTTTATCATAATGGAGAAGGTATGAATTCTAATGTTGCTTAACATAGTAGAAATAGAAAAAATAGATAAATATAGCAAAAGTCATATCTCTCAGTTGATTTCTATATATGCTTTCTACTGTTTGTGAAAACGTAGCACTGGGATCCATCAGACACTAGTAAATTTTGAAATAACAATGGAAATTACCTTGCCCAATATCCTGAATTTACAGAAGAGAAAGTAGAGGTCTAATTAAGTGACTTGCTCAATTATAGTGTTATTTCCGCTATAACATACTATCCCTTTAATCCATATAAAGTAGAGATATTCATCATTCTTGTATTAAGCCACCAACTATGAGCAACAATTGTGAAGGGCACTGAGGAGTTCCCCAAGGAAGTCACAATCCAGCTGAGAATATGAACATTTAAATAACAAATAATAATTTGACAATTTTCTAATAGATACAAACTGCAAAGAGAACACAATAGGAGCAATGAATTATTCAAAGGATTAAAAGAAAAAGTGAAGAAACAGAAAAGAAGACTGGGAGTTTATCAGGCAAAGAAATGGGAAACGGCTTTTCAGATAAAAAACACAGCAGCAAAGGCATGGCATGGGAAACTGTGGTAGCATTACCAAATAACTAATGATTCCAAGACATACTTTAGACTGCTGGGTCTAATTCCCAACACTGAATACATAAAACCACTATTTGTTTAGTTTCAACTTCCTACGCTGCCTCTCATATTTTAAATAGGTATTAATTTTTTCTTATGTGGTGGACTGGGGAAGGAATTGGGGGTCAGTGATACCTGGGGTCCAATCTCTGCTCCAGTTAATACTTGTATGTAGTTTGCAAATTATATTTGTAGTTCCTCATGTTTCTTAGATTTAAAGTTGAACTAAATAGTACTTAACCCCTAGGGTTACTTGAGCCTAGTTTTTAGTACAGTGCCTACCTAAGAGTAGGTTCTCAAAACCTGGTATTTGCAAACATTTGCTTTAATGATATTTTAATATACAATTAGGGATATGCTATTTTGAATATAGCATACAGCCACTTACTAGAAAATCCATCTACTCCTAAAAGCAACATTCAAGGATACAGAATGAAAAGAATGTCCAGATGCATGAGAGAATCTCTATGTCTGTGCCCTGCAGAATAACTATTATACAATTAATTAATATTAGCAAACACTTTGAATATTTCAGACAAAATCTCAATGTAAGTTCTAAGTAAAATTTTATTTCATCTAATGGTACAATCAAAACATTATTCTTAGTGTTTCTAATTATAGTTGTCTATAGCTATATTACTAAAGCTATAAAATGAACTCTTTCCCATAGCCATCGTAGCCCAAAACAGATATGCATAAGGTGAGTATCCCTGAATGGAGCTATGTACAAAATCTAAAATTAATATGGACCCAAGGTGCAGACAGATTCACAGAGAAATACTCTCACATTTCCTTACAAGCATTCCTGAATTCTTAACAGTAACCTCAAGATATATTTTAGTACACTCAGTGAAAATCAAAGCCCTATCAATTCTGAGGCAAAGCCTGTTATAATCAAAAGATAGCAAATACTAGAGAATGTTCATTTTCTTATCACCTTTTCTACAGGAAGATGGCCCTCACACTGCCTTTGAGACCAGACAAAATTTACCATAGGGAATGACTCAGATAACATTTATTACATACAGTGTTCGCATATTCTCATGCTCATTCAATAGAAATGAACAAATCTTCATTCCTGCTTTGCTAAGATTACAATAGTTTGAAAAACCTACAAAATGGCCTTCCCATTTATCTGGTTTCTGAACCTCTGCACAAAGGGAACATATATTAATTTATCCCTTAAATTAGTATTCTCTTCCTGAGTCAAAAGGCCCTTTATAACAAACAATGGATTTTACTTAAAATAAAAAGGGAACTATTTCAATAAATAAAAATGGTTTTTCTTCATATACTCAGGTTATCAGGAAGGTTTGTAGTTGAGAGAACAAAGAATATTTCTTAGAATTAAAAGCAATATGCTGATAATTCACCTTCTGCTAATTCATTTTGACTTCTTAAACACAGAGTTTTAAGAGATTTTGATTTTTCTAGAGTAAATGACCAATGGTCTCTCTGTCTCTATTAAAGGACCTGCTTTCTATGAAGTCAGAAGGAACTGGTATTAGGCATTTTGCCTAGAGACTTGGAGTCCATCCAGTCTGCAAATGATTACCAAAAATCTGTTGAGCTTTTCTTCCTGCGGACACAGTTAGGGAAGCTTCCCAGCTCCTCTCGCAGTTACGTGTGGCTGAATGGCTGCGTTTGGGAAACGGGATGTAAACAGAAAAGATGTCACTACTTCCAGCCCTGGGATACAGACTCTTTCTATGTGTGGTCCTCATTCTTTCTCCCAATCCAACACCTGGATGAAGACTCTGGAGTACGGAAGAGCCCCAAAATGCAATAGGTCTGGGTCTCCAAATGATTATGTGGAACAGTTCACTTGAGAACACAGACCTACCCAGGTGCACACATACAAACACACACCAGTGCTGCCAACACAACAACCCAAGTAGTCTATTTCTGTTTATGTCACTGAAACACTTGGGTTATCTCTATAGAAGACCTTACTCTTGCTTACAAATAGTTCTATTCTTCTTTTTCTGGGTGCATGGGGAAAATGTTCTTTCCCTCTTCCTTGAAGTTAGTTGTGGTCATGTGAATTTCTTTGGCCAATGACATGAGAGTAGAAAAGACAACCCACAGAATGGGAGAAAAAAATGCAAATGATGCAACAGACAAGGGATTGATCTCCAAAATTTACAAACAGCTCATGTGGCTCAATATCAAAAAAACAAACAACCCAATCAGAAAATGGGGAGAAAACCTAAATTGACATTGCTCCAAAGAAGACATACAGATGGCCAAGAGGCACATGAAAAGATGTTCAACAGCGCTAATTATTAGAGAAATGCAAATCAAAACTACAATGAGGCATCACCTCACACCTGTCAGAATGGCCATCATCAAAAAGTCTATAAACAATAAATGCTGGAGAAGGTATGGAGAAAAGAGAACCCTCCTAAACTGCTGGTGGGAATATAAATTGGTACAGCCACTATGGAGAACAGACTGGATGTTCCTTAAGAAACTAAAAATAGAGCTACCATATGATCCAGCAGTCCCACTCCTGGGCATATATCCAGAGAAAAACATGATTTGAAAGGATATATGCACCCCAGTGTTCATTGCAGTGCTATTTACAATAGCCAAGACATGGAAGCAACCTAAATGTCCATCGAAAGATGAATGAATAAAGAAGATGTGGTACATATATACAATGGAATATTACGCAGCCATTAAAAAGAATGAAATAATGCTATTTGCAGCAACATGGATGGACCTGCAGAATATCATACTAAGTGAAGTAAGTCAAACAGAGAAAGACAAATACATTTGATATTGCTTATATGTGGAATCTAAAAGAAAAAATGATACAGGACTTCCCTGGTGGTGCAGTGGTTAAGAATCCACCTGCCAATGCAGGGGACTTGGGTTCCCTGGTCTGGGAAGATCCCAAATGCCTTGGAGCAACTAAGCCCATGTGCCACAACTACTGAGCCTGTGCTCTAGAGCTCGTGAGCCACAACGACTGAGCCCGCACACCACAACTACTGAAGCCCGCGCACCTAGAGCCCATGCTCTGCAACAAGTGAAGCCACTGCAATGAGAAGCCTGTACACCACAACAAAGAGTAGCCCCCGCTTGCTGCAACTAAAGAAAGCCCACGTGCAGCAATGAAGACCCAACACAACCAAAAATAAATAAATTAAAATAAAATATTAAAAAATTAAATTAAATTTTAAAATGATACAAATGAACTTATTTAC
Source organism: Eschrichtius robustus (assembly GCF_028021215.1). Taxonomy (NCBI): domain Eukaryota; kingdom Metazoa; phylum Chordata; class Mammalia; order Artiodactyla; family Eschrichtiidae; genus Eschrichtius; species Eschrichtius robustus. The sequence goes on along the minus strand of NC_090827.1, from coordinate 16,656,143 downwards.
AAAACAGAAAAAGACTCACAGACTTAGAGAACAAACTTATGGTTACCGGGGTAGGGGAAGGGTGGGGGGGGATAGATTGGGAGTTTGGGATTGACATGTACACACTACTATATTTAAAACTGATAACCAAGGGGGTGGACTTAAGATGGTAGAAGCTACTATTCAGAAACTGAAATTTAGACTCTCTCTCTTAAGTAAATAAGACTCTTCTTTAGTAATAACTTTAAAAATCTAAAATAATAGTACTAGAAATATTCTAATTGATGAAAATGTATAGAAAATGAAGCTGTACTTTATCTAAGTTTCTCTCTCACTATGAACTTGCCTTGAATTCATGGGAATATACAGTAACATTTCATGCATGTTACATGGTTAGGTAGTATCTAAGGAACACCTTCAAAATAACCAAAGGGTACCTTGCACATAGATTCCAATGTATGGCCCTTCACCATGCTGTCTTTTGCCTCCTTTTTAAGAACCTTCTTTCTCTTTACCATGGAAGCTCATTCTCAAACCTGCGGCTCCTTAATCAGACCACATTCTCCATTCCACTCACATTGCCCACAGCCCATAATGGAAGCTCGCCAGGCGCGTAGACCCACACTGTTCTCAGCCCGACACTGCTCAGTTCCGCTTCTCTGATGTCTCATGGTCCCATCATTGCCTGCATCAGACATTTCCAGAAGCAGTATAAGCAGAGTAGTCTAACAGTAGGCTCTGACATCACACATGACTTGACATTTCAGTTCTGCCATTAATCAAGTATGTAACCTTGAAAAAACTCTTAACCCTTGTAATTAATTTCCTTATTTGCAGAACTCTGACTCATTTTTCATACACACAACTGATTTGTCGATATCTTCATCATTTAATTACAGCAATAGCAACCAAATTGGTCATCCTTTTCCCAGTTTAACTCTATACTGTATACTATATCTAGTCCCATGTCCAGATTATCACAAAATAAATTTTCCTAACATTAAAATGTCTTGTACTTCCTTACTTTAAGTCCTCCATTTCAAATCTTCAGCACAATATACCAAATCTTTTCTTTTTTAAACTTTTTCTGCCTTGGTCTCTCCTTGTCTTTTCAGAGACTCTTCCAGCAGTATCAGCAATAGCAACAGCCAAACCTGAGTCAAATAACCTGTGTAGAACTTCCAAAAGGAACAGTGTTCTATACCACCTTGCTTTTGCACATGTAATTCACACTGTCTAGACTGCAACTGTCTTTTGTTTTCTATTTTCACCAATCCTCTTTGATTTTTCTGACTGAGCTCTGAGGACCTGACTTCCCTGGTTATCCTACTTGAGTTAGATTCTCATCTCCTACGTGTACCTACAATGCCTTGGGCATCCCTCTAATAGCGAATGTCACAATGATAGGATTTATTGGTGTGCTTCTCTCTCTTCTCCTCTTTGCTGGAAACATCCTTTACAGCATTAATTAGGTTCCTTTTATTTTTGTCTCTTCAGGACCTGGACTATTATCTGTTACATACTGTCTGTTTTAGATTGCCAAGACTGCCTTAACAAAGTACCACAAACTGAGTGGCTTAAACAACAGAAATTTATTGTCACAGTTCTGGAGGCTGGAATTCAGAAATTAAGGTGGTAGAAGAGTTGGTTCCTTCTGAGGGCCGTGAGGGAAAGATCTGTTCCAGGCCCCTCTCTTTGGCTTAAAAATGGTCATCTTCGTGTGCTCATGGCATTCTCCCCACATGCATGTCTGTCTTCAAATTTCCAGTTTATATAAGGACACCAATCATAGATGATTAGGACTCATTCTAATACCTCATTGTACTTAATTACCTCTATAAATATCCTGTCTCCAAAAAAATATCACATTCTGAGGTACCAGGGTTTAGGACTTCAACATATGAATTTTTAGGAGACAGAATTAAACCCATAACAATGAAAAGTACACATTGAATTAGTTCATGAATGAAAGTTGGGAGGCATTACTAAATTTGCTGTAAATCATTACTTAAGTCAGGTATGTATTATTTAGAGTGTTCCATATCACAAATAACAAAAGAACTCTCTGATGCCAGAATATAAAATCCTGAGATAGAAGAAAAAAAGTTATCAGGTGTCTTTTGGCCTGGCTGGGACCTCTTATCCTGCACCATTTCAAAGTTTATGAAGCCATTTATTTCTCCGTCAGCTGGGGCTCCTCTGCTCTGTTAATTTTCATCCTGTTCTTCATTTATTCAACTTTTTAGTCTTTAGAACTACACCAGATTCTGAATATAGCAGAGAGAAGAAAGTGCAATACTCTGTCCACTCAGCAAACCCATCTCTATGGAATAATGGGATTCATATAAGAAAATAACACACAAATTATGGTTTTACATAGGTTGGCAAAACCCATAAAGCCTCTGGGAATCAAGATATATTGAAAAATCCATTCTGCCAGCTACATAAAAACACTTAGAAGCATCAAGATTCTTTGTGCCAAGCAGAGAAATTGCAAGGAAAGGTGAAAGGATATTACTCTGTACTAAGGTGTTTGCCTTTAACAGGTTTTCCTTTATTTTTATTAAATGTCTATAGTTCTGGCACAGTGATTTCACTTTGTATAAAAGCCTAATGTGTCATAGCATAATATTTTTTAAAAAATCATTACTGGATTTTTAGACAGGATCCAATTTTGCTACACATTTCCCTTCTCATCTAGTGGTCACAAGTACTCAAAATAGATCATCGTGTTAAAAATGTATATAAATAAGATTGGTACCTAGAGTTGCATGCAGCATGTGATGGTTCTTCAGGAATTCAAAATACATATTTGAGTGGTATAATAATCATTCATTTCCTCTTATTTAGATTAGGGGGAAAATAGTAACGCTTGTGGTATTACGCACATTACAACACTACTGTTTCATTGCCAAAAATGAAAGTGGCATCATGGATCTAGTTATTTAACATATTGCACATATATAATACATAAGCATATGGTTTTAGGTATGAATTGATGGACATGTGCACAAACACACACATAGCTTTAATGTGTTAGAGGTATGAGAAAATCACCTTAGACTCAATTTTAGGAGTATTCCTTAGGAGAGTAAATCACCCTAAGTGTTCAGGTTGGAATCCCAGAGAGGCATGAAAAACACTAATTCTCAGATGAAGAGTTATGGAAGCTAGACCAGCCCCTATTTCATGGCCCTAAATATCCTCTATGCTCTGCCTATTTATCCCTCCGTCCTACTCCCAACCCCTGACAACCAAATGATTTCTTTACTGTCTCCATAGTTTTGCCGTTCCAGAATATCATAGCGTTGGAATCATACAATATGTAGCCTTCTCAATTGGCTTCCTTCACTTAGTAATAGGCATTTGCTTCCTCTATTATCTTTCTTTTTTTCTTCCTTCCTTTCTTCCTCCCTTTCTTTTCTCTTTCTTTCTTTCTTTTTCTTTCTTCCTTCCTTCCTTCCTTCCTTCCTTCCTTTCTTTCTTTCTTTAAATTTTTTATTCAATTTTTAAATGTTACTTTCCACTTACAGTTATTACAAACTATTGGCTCTATTCCCCATGTTATGTGTTATACAATACATCCTTGAGCCTATCTTACACCCAATAGTGTGTGCCTCCCGCTTCCCCACCCCTATATTGCCCCTCCTCTCTCTCCCACTGGTAACCACTGTTTGTTCTCGACATCGGCAAGTCTGCTTCACTTTCGTTATACTCACTATTTTGTTCTATTTTTTAGATTCCACAGATAAGTGATATCATACAGAATTTGTCTTTCTCTGTCTGACTTATTTCACTTAGCATTAATGCCCTCCAAGTCTATCTATGTTGCCACAAATGGCAAAATTTCGTCCTCTTTTATGGCTGAGTAGTATTACATTGTGTGTATGTGTATATATATATATATATATATATATATATATACACCACCTCCTCTTTATCCATTCATCTGTTAATGGGCTCAGGGTGCTTCCATATTGTAAATAATGCTGCTATGAACATCGGGGTGCATGTATCTTTTTGAATTAGGGTTTTTGTTTTTCTCAGATATATACCCAGCAGTTGAATTGCTAGATCATATGGTAGTTCTATTTTTAGTTTTCTGAGAAAATTTTATACCGTTTTCCACAGTGGCTGCACCAATTTACATTCCCACCAACAATGTAAGAGGGTTCCTTTTTCTCCACATCCTTGCCAGCATTTGTTAGTTGTGTTCTTTTTGATGACAGCTATTCTGACAGGAGTGAAGTGATACCTCAATGTGGTTTTGATTTGCATTTCCTTGATGATTAACAATTTTGAGCATCTTTTCATGTGCCTGTTGGCCATCTGCATTTCCTCTTTGGAAAAATGTGTATTCAGTTCTTCTGCGCATTTTTTAATCAGATTGTTTGGTTTTTTGAAGTTGAGTTGTATGAGCTATTTACATATATTGGATATTCCCTTATTGGTCACATCATTTGCAAATATTTTCTCCCATTCAATATGTTGTCTTCTCTTTTTGTTGATGGTTTTCTTTGCTGTGCAAAAGCTTTTAAGTTTAATTAGGTCCCATTTGTTTATTTTTGCTTCTTTTTCTTTACTTTAGGAGACAGATAAAAAAATAATTGCTGTGATATATGTCGAAGAATGTTCTGCCTATGTTTTCCTCTAGGAGTTTTATAGTATCCATTATCTTTCATGCCTTTATAGCTCATTTATTTTTTGCACTGAACAATATTCCATTGTGTGGATGTACCATGGTTGATTTATCCATTTACCTACTGAAGGACATCTAAGTTGCTTCTGAGTTTTGGCAGTTATAAACAAAGCTGCTATAAACATGTGTATGCATGTTTTTGTGTGGACATACAGTTTTAACATTTTTGGGTAAATACCCAGGAGCATGACTGTTAGATGATATGGTATGCTTAGTTTTGTAGAAAAATGCCAAGCTGTCTTCCAAAGTGGCTGTACCATTTTGTACTCCTGCCAGCAACAAATGAGAGTTCCTGTTGTTACACATCCTCATCAGCATTTGGTGTTGTCAGTGTTCTGATTTTGTCCATTCTAACAGGTGTATAGTGGTATGTAACTATTGTTTTAATTTGCATTTCCCTGATAATATACGACGAGGAGCATCTTTTCATATGCTTATTTACCTTCTGTATATCTTCTTTGGTGTGGTGTCTGTTAAGGTCTTTAGCCCATTTTTTTATCAGGTTGTTTGTTTTCTTATTGTTGAGATGTGTCTTTTACAAATATTTTCTCCCAATCTGTGGCTTGTCCGTTCATTCTCTTGACAGTGTCTTTCGCAGAGCAGAATTTTTTAATTTTAATGAAGTCCAGCTTCTCAAGTCTTTCGTGGATTATGCTTTTGTTGTTGTATCCAAAAAGTTATTGCCAAAGTGAAGGTCCTCTAGATTTTCTCCTATATTATTTTCTAGAAGTTTTGTAGTTTTGCATTTTATATTTAGGTCTATGATCCATTTTGAGTTAATTTTTTGAAGGGTGTAAGGTCTGTGTCTAGATTCTTTTTTTCTTTTTTTATGTAGATGTCCAGTTGTTCCAGCATCATTTGTTGAAAAGAATGTCTTTGCTCCATTGTATTGCCTTTACACCTTTGTCAAAGATCAGCTGACTATATTCCTGTGGGTCTATGTCTGGGAAAAACTGCCTTTTGAGATCCTAGGTGAAAGGTGAGCATACTCAGTGATCCTGGACACAGGGAAAACTTGACTGTGTTACACACTGTGTAGCAACAAGAAGCTAGGACAGTGAGAAGCTAATCACACTCCAGTTTTCTCAGCATTTGACTGTGGAAACCCAGATTAACCCCTTGTTAAACTGTGTAAGTGCTTGCAGTACAAGAAGAGGTGTTCTCAAGAAGAATAATTATTAATGAGAAGTAAGGGAGCTTAAGCAGCTACATAGAAATGCAGAAGAGATGTGAGTATATTTTTAGTTTGAACTTGTAGAGTCCACTACAGTTATACAGGAGTCCATGCATGCACACACACATATATATTTACACATGATTTTCCCATGATCTGGCTTTTTCGCTCCAACAACTCAATCACCCAAACATGAAGAAATAAAAAATTTCCAGTCTAAACAAGAATTAGATACATCAACAATGTAATTAGCATCAGATGGTGATACCCAATGTGAAAGATTAGAGAAGATCCCCAGCATCAGCAGAATAGTCTCCGCTTGCACTTTAGTCAGAGAGACAGGTGGATATTTTGAGCTCTGTTAAGCAGTAAAGTTTTTATGTGTCTCTCTGGAAATGAGCTTGGATTGATGACTGGTCTGTCATCAGCTGCTTGGAAATACTGAACCATTTGGTAAATAATGCAGACAGATTCTCATCAACCTTTTGGTCTATATTGCTGACTTTGTTGCTTGTCCAATACAAAGATGTGTTTCTAATTAAAGTGGAGTTTTGAAAGAAGACAAGTTGAGGGGTAGATAGAAATTAAGTTGATCATGAAGTGGAAATACTGGACAAATAGAAAAGCTTCCAGTGTCAGGAGATAAAGAAGAGAGCGTGAGCAATAATAGGGAGGATTACCCTGTGTCGTGCCTCAAGGCATTCCGGAGGCACTAGAAAAAGCTGTACACTGTGGCCATTTCTAGAGCAAATCAGAACACAGCCCAGCGTTGAAAAGGGGCTTTATTTCCTTCTCAAAAGTCTAATTTGGCAAATTCAGATGGGATCATTTGAGTCTGAAATGGCCAAATAGTTACAATTAATTCAAGAATTGCTTGTAGCAAAATTCCAACATTTTGCAAGCTAAGGGGCTGGACTGACTCACCAGAGTAATGTGCTGTCATTAATGCATGGACCTTGAAATAGAGGACCTGCCACAGTAAGGGGAACTCTCTGGGGAAACAAAGATATATTGATACTAGTTACAGTGGGATTTATTTTAGTGGACACTAGCAGAAAGTGAAGGCTGGCAATATCACAAAATGAAACTGTAGATAAATGTAACTTCTTTCTGACCAACAGCCTGATGATTTAACGTAAATGTTAACAAAAGTTCACATACCTGCATCTATGTATTTATCAGAATAATAAAGAGGTTGATCATTTTGTTTAATTTAATAAAGTCTGTCAATGTTCCACCATTTTTCGAACAGAGAATAATTCATAATGCTTGTCCAGTACTATTTATTATCAGCCTACCAATTTTCTGACAATTTTGGAAGATAATAGAGTACCATTTTAAAACACATTTTATTCTTAAAATCCACAAAAAACTACAAAGCATAGTTTGGACACCCAGTAACAATAAAGTTTTTCAGTGTCTATGTAAAATCATGTATGTGTGTATGTTTGACTTCAGTTCTTTCTCCGTATTTGTGTAGCACAGTTATTGCTGTAAAAATGTATGGAGGAGGAGCTATAGGTTATAACTAATGGACATATTTTATTGCTTTGGGAAAATTATAAGACCTCCAGTGCTACCAGAGCTTGAGGTTTAAGAGGTTTAAGGGATTCAACGGCAGTATTGCTTGAGCCAGCCTCCCCAGTATTCCTGTAAGTATCCCTGCCCCTCCATGGTCACATTTAATCCTGCAAAGAGGGATACAAAGGACAGAGTTTGGATACAGCAAGAAATCTACAAATATTGGCCAATCTATTGACTTATTCCAGCAAGTTGGCCACTTTTTACGTCTTCCTTTTGAAAATGAAGAAAAAATACTCCCAGAGGTCAAGTCCTCTTACTTAGCACAGTGGCTTCTAATTTTAATAGCATAAACTCTTTTAATAACAAAACTTATGGGCCCCTTAAATTGTAGTAATTGTTCTCTTGGAATCCATTGATTAAGACAATTCATAATGATACAATAGTCTTTATAAAATCAGTGTGCATTTAAAGAATGTAGATTTTATTAATATCTATGCATTAATATCTATACATATTCATTACTCACGCTGCATATTTTGTTAGAGCTAAATTAAGACCAAGCTGTCAGTGCTTTGTGTGCATATGAATTGTTGGAAGATCTTTTTCTGGTACCTGTACTCCCACTGACTGTGAACTCTTGCTCTAGCCCCTTCACCCTTTACCCAAAGATTTCTTCTCACTCAGAATTGCTCTCAACCACCTACCCTATTTTCTGCTCTCCATAGTCTATCCTCAAGCAAAGTGATCCCTTTAAATGTAAGTCAGATCCTGGCACTCCTCTTCTCATAGCCCTTCAGAGCCTTCCCTCTCACTCAGAATGGAAGCCATAACCCTTGCCATGGCCTCGAAGGCCTCCAGGATACTGTGTTACCTCCCTGGCATCATCTCTAGTTCTCTCTCTCTCTCTCTCTACTCCAGGTCCGGACATACTGTCCTCTTTCTTCTTCCCTTGACAACCAAGTCCAACTGCTCCCATCTCAAGGCTTTGTCTGGATATTCTTTCACTAGGGCTCACTCTTTCACCATCTTCAAGGATTTGCTTATATCACCACATCAGAGAACTTCCCCAACCATTCTATTTTGTTTATTTATTTTATTTTTAATTTTTTTTGGCTGCGCCACGCAGCATGCAGGATCTTAGTTCCCTGACCAGGGATAAAACCTGTGCCCATGTATTGGTAGCACGGAGTCTTAGCCACTGGACCACCAGGGAAGTCCCCATTCTATTTTAAATTGTAATTTCTGACACATTATACTCCAAACTCCCCTTACCTGTTGAAAATTTTCCTCCATAGGGGTCATCACTATCTGATAAAATATAAAGGTTATTTGTCTATAGTTTATTGGCTGAGTTTCCCCATTTCAGTTAAGGCTTCATGAGGCAGGGAGGCATATATTTATGTGTTTTTATTCACTACTCTATCTCCCCTAGTTGGAACAGTTTCTGGCACATGATAGGTACTCAATAAATATTTGTGAATAAGTTAATCAGTTATTGTCTATGTTTAACTCAAATTATGAGGCACCTAGAATCCTTTCTTAATAAACCATACATTCTGGAATGCAATCTCATTCTATTTCACAATTGTTCTTTTTTTATTCTTCCTGAGTAAATTTTGCCTGCCCTAAAAGTCACTAGCTCATTAACTTCAGGACCCCATTTATGTTCTCCAAATGCTTCTGACACAGTGATAAGCTCTTACTAGATCTTCAAAAGCACCGCCTGGTTTAAAATGAGTTGCTTCAAAAATGTTGGGGAAAATAAATTGCTCTTTCACACCCTCCCTGTGCCACTCTTTTGTCTTCATAAAGCACAGGTTAAAGAGGAATGTAACTTTTGAATAATGCCATTAATATAAAAATCTGACTGAGATGAGGGAAAGATGGAAAGGAACATATTTAAATAAAAATGCAGGACTCCATTTGAAGAATCAGTACAAGTATGATGGTGAGAAAGTGCCAAAGAGATAACCTCTAAAGCCTGGCCACCAAGTCCCTTCCACCTTATTGTTGAGAGCCTCACTAATCCACAATGCACACCTGCCAACCTGAATAGTATTCATTTACATATACCAGTGGACCATTTCTCATACGTGTAATCGTCTTCCTTTCCTCATCTTATTTCCCCATATTTTTATAGTCATAGCTTTTTTTAAAGGTTAAATTCAAGCACTATTTTCTTCATTAAAATTTCCTTTATTCTCCCATTAGAAAGAAGTTTACCCTCTTGGCAATGTTATAGCACCTAATGTCTACATTTATGGACAAATGTTATGTGCCGTTATGATTATATATGCATTTGATCTACCTTATTAGAGTGTAAGCTTTTTGAGGACCAAGCCTAAGTTGATTTATCATATAATCTTTAGCAGCAACTCACCAATTTCACAGAGTGGGTACTGAATATATGTATGTTGGGTAGGTGGATGGATGGATGGATAAATGAATGATAAATGATTGATAGATTGAATATATACTTGACGATAGCAAAGCCTCAAGTTCAAAGATACATACTTTCATTGCCAAGCACTGAATTCTTTGTTAACAGTAGTTTTATATTGTGTTCAAAAGAAAATCAAGAGTTCTTTGAAAACAACATTTAATGAAACTGAATTTTTAAGAGTGAGAAACTTATGGGGCATTAAAGTTTCTTAGAAAATGTGTGGTAATTCTTTTAAAGTTTCTTGAGAACCTAAAACAGTTGGGGGATGTGAAAAGGTAGTTTTCTAAAATCATTGATTTTCTGCTACTTTTAACTGCAACTCTGGATTAAGAAATATTTTTAAATGTTTATTTTCAGATCTGATTGAGACAGAAAAAAATATGAAAACTACAAAGTACAGTTCTTCATTTAATAATTTAATAATAAGACATATATAGGACTTACTATGTGCCAGGAATTGTTGGAAATTATCTTTTTAATTAAGTTAATATTGTATTTATAATTTCAAGTCACTCACAAACTTAACGCTAAAACTAAATCTAGTGAGAATAAAAAAACCTACCTATCAAATGTGGATCTTTTATAATCAGTTTGTTACACTGAAAATATCAATAATTATACCTTTTAAATTTCCTATTATAATAACTTACAACGCTGTTCAGATGCAGATGAAAATGTATAAATGTTGTCATTTGAGTGACTATCCTATTTAATTTGATATTTACCAATAAATCGTGTTATGTTTCCGAACTACTTCTAAACAGGTTAAATCTTAAAACATATCTACCATCTGGTAAGTCAACCAAAACAATGCCTATGAAAATAAGAATGCAGCATTGAATAAAATGAAAATGAAAAGCAGGACTGATTTTTTGCTTGTTTGTTTGTTTTCTTGTTGCAAGAGAGGAGAGAGAGCACCAAAAAGTCAAATGAGCTGGACCTAGGATAAAACCTGAGAGAGCACTTAAGAAAGTACTTCACACAGTGGTCAAATCCATCCAAGTCAGAACATCTTGAATAGTCCATTAACTGAGGGCCTTCCTACCCTAATTAATACAGGAAGGTGTCCTAGGATATGAGAAGAAAGGAATTCACTTATCTCAGCTAGGTCAGCAACAAGCAGATGGGCTTTTTAATACATACAACTCTCAGAATTGTTACAACCCAAAGGTGGCAGCATAATGTTTTAAAATCATACTCTACTGAGCCTTCAACAACTATTGTTCCTTGTATCCTAAGATGCTGTCTTTCTGCCATTCTTCATGGTTTCAGTACAGTAGCGTTTACCTAACCCTCTCATATGACTACATTTTTTCCTGTACCTTGTCTTATTTATTCCATTTGTAAACCTTGTTTTACTATGAAGATAGAAATATGAATAATGTACTATGTTGTTCTTCCAGAACTCACAGTAGGAGAGACTACAGGGTAATAACGCAAAAACAAGCTCGTATACATTTTACAAAGGTAAGATAGAGGATGTGTGAATACACATGTGGGAGATATTACCTGCAAAGATTTCCTAAACAATGTAATGCCTCACTTGGAACATAATATTTTATTTGAGTAAGTTGAAAGAATAGAAAAACATTCTGGAAAGAGGAAACTAATAGTGCAAAACTATGAAAGTATAAAATGAATATAATATATAGGAAACTTGGAAAAAATCAGCTTTCCTAAAGTATAAAGTGAAGTATAAAGCCTCCCACCAATGGAAAATGGTTTCGGGAGCTGGAGTTTAAATCATAAAAAGCTTCAGCTGTCGAGATGACAGGGGTAGGTGTCTTCTCCAGCAGTGAGAAGGTAAAGACTAGACTTCAGTCTTAGAGGTCTCTTGGCAGTAGGATGAATTATGGATGATTTCTCAGTAAGGAAATGGCAGTGGGAATAGGAAGTAACAGAAAGTGATTGAAAGAAATAGAGATTTGCTGAATAGTCAGATATGGGATAGGAATGATTCATATAAGGTGGTTCTCTGCTTTCTTGTTTGGGAACTAGAATTAATCTACACATCATCTCCCAAGATAGTTAATATGGGTTGGAAAAATATTGGAAGAAAAAAGGCATTTTTTAATTTTGGACTTTATTTTGACATCCATATGATAATCCACTTGGATATGCAATTTAAAAAAAAATTTTATTTTAAAAACCTTTAATTTCAAGTGTAAAAGAGTAGATAAAGAGCTTTAAGTCTTGAAAGCATTGTTACCTTTTAAGTAGGAATTTTAAATATGAAAGTTTTGGGGTTTTTTGCAGAATTGTTATTGTTTAGTAATTATAAGTACAATATATAGCTTTAAAATGTTAACCTCCTTGTGAAAATCCAGCTGAGATGTCCAGCATTTCAATAGCTTCTTTTCCTTTCACCAGTAAGACCATCATAGGCAGCACAGTTTCTTTCAGATTCTTTACTTTTGTTAGTGATCATCATAAAAGCAAAGTCTCTCAAACAATTCACTCGAGTGTCAAAACAAAAGCATTTTTATTTTAAGGAGTAATGCTAGTTTCTAATTTTCTGACAAAAAATAATAAAAAGTGAAGTCATCTGATGACTTTTCAGGATATCTAATTTACCTGTCTGAATGACTCTATAAGAGAAATACTTGAATGGATCTGAAATCCGGGAGGCAGGTATGGAGTTGGGATATAGATTAAACTAGGATCAGATTTACAAACATTTTTGCAGGCAAACAGAGGCAGTAAGGAATATTGAATTCTCCAAAAGCAAGTCAGCAGGGAAAAACAGAGACATGAGGAGAATCCCAGAGTACTAAAATGCTAGTATTATTATATTTTTCTTAAATAAATTTTTTTTAATGACAAAAAGAAGAAAAGATAAAACCACCTACTATGTGTGCATCTAGATTTTATGAATATCAATGTTGTTTTATGAATAAAATAAGAAAATTGTTTGCTTTTATTGACAGCTTTTGGTGCTATTCTTTTATAAGTTTGAGTGCAGTTTTCTTTTGGATTTTAATACCCCTCTTCCCTTTGGACGTATGATTCTGAGCTTCATATGTGGGAGCAAGCATCACGCAGATGTCTAGAATTCTTATCTCTTCTCCCAGTAGGTTTGTTTTTAATTCACTCCCCACACTTGTACCTCTACCCTCCTTAATAAAAATGAAATCCCTTTTTTATTCATTAGCATTTTAATAGAAAAAGAAGGCTACAATAATGGTATATGCTATGTCCATATGCTACGTTAAATAGGACCGAGCATTCTGTAATTCCCAGAAGAAAATTTCATGCAGGCTAAAGACAGCATTTTGATTGTATCAGCACTAGATATGGTAGTATTTTCTTTCCTCATAGCAATTAGGGTAAGAGCACCTAAATGTCTAAAAATAACATTTGGTTATTTTGCCTATGTTGTGAGATTATTATCTCAACTATGTTTTGTTGGAGCAAAACTTAAGTCTACCAGAGCATTTTTATTATTTGATATTTTAACTTATTCTTTTAAAGTATGATTGGGATTGCAAATTTTCAGTTAATTTGCTGTCTTATGATTAATATTTGAAGCAGCCAGGCGTGCATTCCCATTTAGAACAGAGTTACCTCTCCAGCTTTGAAATCTCATTGTCATATTTTCAGTGGGCCTCTATACACCAGCTTAAAAAACCTGAAGGGCACCTATCTGCATGCAAAGAGTAGGTGTCTAACTTAGAACTTCTTTCTCATTTTCAAGATATCTTTATTTGGTTGTCTTATAGCTACTTATTAACAACAATAATAGAATAACAAACATAACAACTATCTTCAGGGTTATCAGAATGATATGTTTTAAAGTTTATAAAGCCACCAAATAAACTATCTCACTTTGATCTCTGTCAAGTAGATGGCACAAGTTTAATTATGGTCATCTTATAGGTAATTCAACTGAGGCTCACTCATCTGTCCACAGTCACTCGGCAATTTAACAGTGAAGGCAAAACATGAACCCAAATCTTTAAATTTCCTATTCAGATCTCTTTTCTCTATATTTGTCAAATCTTTAATGTCACAGATACCTAGGAAGAACCAGCTGAAAGCTTACTAGTTTAATAAAGTTGATCTTGGTGCATAGGATTTCCACCTCTTTTTCTTTCTCTCCCTAGGTCATATTTTGTCACAATTTTCCTCATGAATGTCTTGCTTTCATCTGAATTTTTATCTTGTTCACATAATTGATGTTCTATTTTTTTTCCACTTAATTAAGTGCTGCAAGAATCTCTAAACCACATTATGCATTTTCTATATTATCCTTCTTGTTCTTTTTTTAGGGATGAAATGTTCCCACATGCTACATAAAATGTATGTTCTTTAAGATGCTAAATGTTAGGAGGATACATCTGTACCAAAAGTAACATCTAGGCACCAGATTCTGTAGAGAATGGATATTTAGCACATATTTAGTGTTGAAGTGGATCATGATAGCTCAATCGACTTTGGCAAAGAAAAAAGATCCTTAGAAAAGGCAAACTTTGGAAGACTCTACTCTTGCCTCTTCTGTTATTTGGTTTTAGCTTTTTTATTGGATATGGGTTATTATGGTTACTATGATAATAAAGGGAGTTTATGGAGAAGTATCAAAAAAAGCAGAGAAGGACTCCTGTATAAAAGCTTGTGAAGTTTTCTTTTTTTCTTAGAATTAGGCTTGAAATGTGACAGGCTTGTTTCTCTGGGGAATCCAGACATCATGTGATCAACAACAACAATAACAAAATTTAAAAACCACGATTATCCACTGAGAGTCATTACTGTCTGCTGAATATTATCCACACACCAGGGAATGTAGTTTAGGAAGAGGAAATGGGAAGGGTTACAGATGGAACAATGAGATACTAGAAAAATATAAACCTGACCAAAAGTGTTGGCTATGAGATTTGTGATGCGTCAAATCAAGTCTTAAGGAACACTAGACCACCAGGAGTTACAGAGTAAAGTTAAATGCTGGTCTTCAATTCCCAGTCACACTCTGTCAACTCTGGGCCCAGCGTTGCAAAGCCTCAACAGACCTCCAGGGGCACATCTACCCTCATTCCACCCTGAGTCCCAAGTCTTCCTCATCCCAAACCTTATCACCGTCCTGCTGTGGAAACTGCCACTGCACCCACTGGTGTAGCTTTCTTATCAAGGTGTCCTCAACACATTCCCAGTGCCCACCGTCCAAACTTCTGATTTCACACCACATCAAACTCCCCATTCAACCTCCCCATTCAACCTCCCCAACTCTTCCCAGTTCTATTCTCATCTATCACCTTTTTATATCTTCAAACTGTCTCTTTATTTGATTTTTTCATCAGCACTGAAATATGTTTAATCTCTCCATCTGAAGAGAATACATTTAGATTGCAAATTCCAATCCAGCTCTCATTTTTTTTCCCACTCACAGCCAGGATGCAAGTCCTTTATCAGGTATTTGATTTGCAAATATATTCTCTCAACCAGTACTTTGTCTTTCCAATCTCTAAGCAGTGTCTTTCAAAAAGTAGAAGTTCTTAATTAAGATGAAATCCAATTTAACAACCCTTTGTCTTGTGGGTCATGCTTTAGGTGCTGTATATAAACAATCCTTGTCTGATCCAAGGTTATAAAATTTTCTAGCATGTTTTCTTCTAGAAGTTATGTAATGTTAAGTTTTACATTTAGACCCCATGATCCACTTTGAGTTACCTTTTTCTCTATGGTGTTAGGTATGGATTAAAATTGTTTTAGTTTTACATATGATTTTCTAATTGCCCCAGCAACATCTGTTGAATAAATAATTTGTCTACTTATTTGGTTCTTTTTTAGTTTCTCTCAACAATGTTTCAGAGTTTTCATTGTTCAGTTCTTGAACATTTTTTTTTCAGATATATTCCCAAGTACTTACACCCATGAAATAGTGCCACATCAGGGATTCAATGTTGGTTTCAGCTGTTGGCAGATCAGCTACTCAGCAGTAGCAACAGTCAGTTCAGCCTTCGAAAGGGGAAGTCCATGTTGTTGAGTCTCTGTCCATACCACTGTGACCACTCTCTTCACTGTCCCATTGAACAGGAACTGGAGTGACAGGACAAGGAAGCTGACTGAAATCCACAGATCATGTCATTTTGTCCACTCTGATTACTAGAAGTTTCTTCTGCAGTGAATGCCGATTGGTGGACATTCACACAGAACACAAGTACTTTTACAATGTGTGTCTATTCCAAGAGATCCATCCACATACTTCTTTCCCAAACTTACTTTTTGCGAGTCTTTTAATCTTATTTCTTCCAAGTCCATGGCCATCCACCCAAACGCTTATGAACTGCCCATAAATCATTAGAGATCTGTCTTTCTGCCCAAGTCTCATTCAATATATACTGAGCAACAAATTTACTGCTCAATGGGAAAATTTTTCTTCACCACTGATCTTCAGGGTCATCCCTTAATGGGTTAATAGTACTACAGCATTCCATTTTGTGGTGGTCACAGCTTATCTTTTTTTTTTTAAATTAATTAATTAATCTATTTATTTATTTTTGGCTGTGTTGGGTCTTCGTTTTTGTGCGAGGGCTTTCTCTAGTTGCGGCAAGCGGGGGCCACTCTTCTTCGCGGTGCGCGGGCCTCTCACTATCGTGGCCTCTCTTGTTGCGGAGCACAGGCTCCAGACGCGCAGGCTCAGTAGTTGTGGCGCACGGGCTTAGTTGCTCTGCGGCATGTGGGATCTTCCCAGACCAGGGCTCGAACCCGTGTCCCCTGCATTGGCAGGCAGATTCTCAACCACTGTGTCACCAGGGAAGCCCTGGTCACAGCTTATCTTGTGACCCATTTCTAAAGCTCAAGTTTGTTCTTCTTCAGTTATTTGGTTTCAAGGAACCCTCCAGGAATCCTAAGGTTTGAACTGAGGGAGAGGACACAATGCTTCAGGAGTTGGTGTCAAAGCAGTCAGAACCACCTATTCATGCAACTTACTTGTACCTTGCTCATTAGGTACAATCAGCATGATGGTATCAATATATTATACCCATATGATGGTTTGTAGAATGCCATTATGATCAAGATCTCAGCAGACAACATTATGGCAAAGATCATGGGACTGTTTAACTCTAGTGCAACACTGTGAAGTTATATTGTTGGCCCTGGCAGGTAAAAGTAAACTGCTTTTGGTCATACCTAAAAATTGGTATGAAGAAAAATGCATTATCCAGGCCAATATTGGCATACCAAATACTAGGGGCTATACCGATTTGCTCCAGTAAAAATACTACATCTGGTACAGCAATGACAGTTGGAGTTTCCACTTGATTAAGTTTGCAATAGTTCACTGTCATTCTCCATTTGCTTTCTGCACAGGTAAAACTCATAAATCAGATGGGAATATGATATACATTACCACCCCAGCTTCTTTCAAGTCTTCATGGTGGCATTAAATTTTGCGATTCTGCCAGAGATATGGTATTGTTTCTGGTTTACTATCCTATCTTGGCAGGAAGTTCAAAGGACTTCTGTTTAGCCCTCTAAACACAATGGCCCTCACCACATGGGTTAAAGAGCTAATGTGGGTATTCTGCCAGTTGTCAAGTGTGTCTATTTCAATTACATATTCTGTAGCTGGGAAAATAACCATAGTGTATCTACAAACCTACTGGGACCTCTGTGATTCAGACTTGAGTTTCCACCAGAGCAGCATAGGCCCCTATTTTGACTGGTGGGCCACAGTGACATTTCAAGTCACCAGGAATAAGTCTCAGTTCAGTGCCAGCATCTAGTAATCCCTGAAAGGTCTAGGTCTTTCTTTTCCCCAAAACAAAGTCACTCTAGTAAATGGCTGATGATCTCTTTAGGAAAGGCTTGGAGGGAGATTTACAGTGTGTACTTGAAGCAATTGTTCAGTGTCCTCTCTCTAAGGGACCAGAACTCCTGCAGTCAAGGGTTCTGGGTCTGTGAACAGACAAGTCTGGAAACTGGGTGAGAGGAGGTAATTCTCCACTTTGGCAATCCAAGTCAGGTTTCTTGTTACTGGACTTTTAGGGTTTTTCCTATTATGTAAATCAAGCAATATGCTACTAGGTTGTCCACTTATTTCATTCCTAGAGACACTGTGATCAATTAGCCACCACCTGCAGATCTCTGCAGGTCAATGCATTCTAATTACTGGCACATCCCTGTTTCCCTTTATGGTTGATGTGACCACCTTGCCTTTAATGATTAAGTGCTGCTGCCTGGCCGCTGCTATTCTGGGATTCTATCATTTTTTTTGAAATCAGGGAACCCATCTGAATGGTGGTATCCCCCGCAGTCACACCTGACCTACAACTGAGAGTGACCGCAGAGCCTTTCAGAGATGCTCTTGTTGCTAACATATTTACCAATGTCTTAGTGAAGAGGGTATTTTCTATGTCTCCTCATGGATCATGGTTGTGGGATGGGTGTACAGGTCACACATAACAAATCTAGTACAACATTTCTATCTCCCTTTGGATTTTCTTGGAGCCTTTGGATTGTCTTTTCATTTCATGTCAGGGAAGCTCTGGCATCTGCCTTATTAAATGGATGCTACGATTGAGTTTATATCCACTCAAACAACCAAGTAAATGATTAAAGCCATATCCAACTGCACAAACAGATGCATTAAATCTGGACTCTCTATTAAATGCACCCATATCAGTGAATTCAGCCTAATCTAGTGTTATATTCGGCCCTCTTTGGTCTAACACACTTAAAATCTATTTGCACATGTTTCTTAGATTTCTGCTGCTATATATTAGCAAAGTCTTAAAAATCGTTCAGTGTATAAGCTACTTCTTTTTCCTCCTGGAGTGTGGAGAAAAGGAGTACCTGTCCTATTGGACTATGCAGAGATGTGACCCTAGTTATGGATACAGCAGCAAGAGGATTGTTGCAGTGAGGCTCGAGGAAAATGAGCATTACTCTTCATGGTTACGTTATCACAGAGTTTTCAAAATAAAGAAATCTAGTCTCCTTGGCCCTTTGAGGGAAAGCTTCTTGTACTTCGAAGGGAGTCTCAGGGTGACTAGGGGATTTAATATTGTCAGTTTCATCTGGGTCCAATGAGATATCTCAAATTTGAGTTTAAGGATTTAATTCTTTCCTGATTAATGTCTTAATTTTCACATGAGGAACTAGGAGAGACTGAATTCAACTGTCACTGTAATATAGAAACTTCCAAGATTAAAAATCGTATTTGATTTTCAACATCAGCCCTGTCGCTACTAGAAATAAGACTCTTTTAGAGCTGTCATTGAAGCTGTGTTATCACAGTCAAAATTCAAGTGATATTACACCACTTCAGTATAACATAAGAATCTCCCCACAGGATACTTTTATTTCTCCCCTCCTGGCCTTTGTGCTATTTTTATTATAAACTTTATTTCTATATAGATTGTAAAGTAAATATTGTTATCTGTAGTATAGTTATTATTTTCACTTTAAACAGTGGATTATCTTTTCAAGAGGTTTAAATTTTAAAAGTCTTTATGCACATAGCTACGATTTCCAATAATCTGCATTGCTTTATGTATAACCACATTTCCATCTGATATAATTTTCCTTCTCCTTAAAGGACTTCATTCAATATTTTTAGTGGTACAAGTTGGATGCTCATGGATTCTTTGAGCTTCTGTATAACTGAAACTATCTTGATTTCTCCTTTGTATTTTGAAAATTCTTTTCCCTGGTATAAGTTTATAGGTTGTCAGGGGTTTTATTTTGTTTTGTTTGATTTTGCTCTTATTTTCTCTTAGCACAGCAGATTTCTAATAAAAAATAATGCAATGCCCTATGTCTTTTGACCTGCATTATTTTGGATTAGAAATCTGCTGTAATTCTTATCTTTGTCCTTAAGCATGTAATCTAACATTTTGCTCTGGACATCTTTAAAATATTCTCTTTATCACTGGTTTTAAGCACTTTGCTTATAATGTCCTTTGATGTAGTTTTCTTCATGGTTCTTGTGCTTGGGTTTTGTTGAGATTCTTTTTTTAAAAAATTTATTTATTTTGTTTATTTTATTTTTGGCTGTGTTGGGTCTTCGTTGTTGTGCACAGGCCTTCTCTAGTTGCGGCGAGCGGGGGCTACTCTTCATTGTGGTGCACTGGCTTCTCATTGTGGTGGCTTCTCTTGCTGTGGAGCACGGTTCTGGGCATGTGGGCTTCAGTAGTTGTGGCACACGGGCTCAGAAATTGTGGCGCCCAGGCTTAGTTGCTCCTCGGCATGTGGGATCTTCCCAGATCAGGGATCGAACCCGTGTCACCTGCATTGGCAGGCGGATTCTTAACCACTGTGCCACCAGGAAAGCCCCTGTTGAGGTACTTAATATCTGTGAGTTAATAGTTTTCATCAAATTTGGAAAGAGTTTATCCATTGTTTCTTCTCTGTTTTTTGTTGTTCTCCTTTTGTTAGAGAACTCCAGTTACATTTATATTAGGTCCCTTTATTTCTCCCACAGCTCACTGATTATCTATTTTTTTTTTTCTATTTGTGTTTTATTTGGGATATTTTCTATTGCATCTTCAGTTATTAATCTCTTCTCTAGAATGTCTTATCTGCCATTAGTACCATCTAGTGTATTTTTCGTCTCAGAACAATTTTCACATATTAAAATTTTAATTTTCACATCTAAAAATCCAACTTGCAATTTTTATATCATTTTATGTCTCTCTCAACTTGTTTAATATTTCCTCTAATTCTTCAACACCTATACAAGACCATAACATCATTTTTTCACCAAATTCACTATGACCTCATCTTCAATGGCATTTCCCATTGTTCTCTTAGTAATACATGGGATATACTTATACTAAAATAATTATTTGTTTTTTTTAAAATTGAAATCCAGATGTGACTGAGCATCCTATATATATCTGACATTCCTAATAGCTAACCTCACTTCATGACATTTCCTAACTTCGCTATCAACTTTATTTACCTACTTAGCACTAAACACCAATAGACCTCCTATATACTTTATTTATTTATTTGCTAATAATCTGCCTTCTTCCACCAGAAGGTAAGCTCTGTGAGGGTAAATATTTGTATGTTTTGCATACTGCTGTTTCACAGTGTCTATAACGATGCCACACCTTACTGGCATTTCCTTAATATTTGCCAAATTAATAAATGGATGAATAAATAAACAAGTATTTAGTTGACTGATTAATTGATTGATTAACCTTGGAGAAATATTCTTCCTGAAAGAGAAAATGGAGGATGAGAGGAGATAAAAGGAGTAAAACAGAGGCCGTTGTACAAATCACAGTGCTTTCTTTTCATTATCTTCCACTTTCCTGATTACATTTCAGAAAATATTATTTATTTAGAAGTGGACAGTGATATATTTTGTGGTTTTCTGAGCACTTAGTTTTAAGGCAAATGTCCTACCAAAAACAGTCACCTAATGAAATGAACCATTTGCTGTGCATTTAGTTTATTTTTGTTCTTTAAGATACACTTTTTCTGATTGCTTCTGTGAACCACTTATTTTTCTCAAACCAGAAGAACTTTAAAGAACTCGACTGCTTTGTCCTTTAATTCAGATTGAAGGGTGGCTGGAATGACAGTTTTGTACATAAAGGAAAGGGTGATATTTTAATTTTCTTTCCCTTGTTCCTGTGAAAACCAACTCTGTAAATCGTGCTAAGGTAATGAGACTTGTGAGTTTGGGTTACACTTAAGGATTCCATGACGAGAATATTATATTACAGTTTCTTTCTCTAGTTTCTAAATGTCGGCATTGATATTACCAGGCAGCATAAAGATATCAATCATCAAAAAGCTTATCGACTGTTCAAAATGGTTCTATCAATATCTAATTTGCTGTCTGATCTAATGCACAGTCAGCCAGTGCAATGCCAACATACCAGCTCTGTCTTTCAGGATATGTCATCTTTCCTCTATAGACAATGAGAAAAGCCTTAATTTTATCCTTGGACCGACACACAGAGAAATCCCCTTTACGTGCTAGAAGGGAAAATGTTAAAGAGAAACACCACCTTTTCTGTTCTTGTCTCTACCATCTATACCTTAGAGTTTACAATGTTTCGTTGCACCTGACACAAGTCTTACATTAAAAATAAATCAGACATTTTTTAAAGATCCTATAAAATTGTTATCATTGAACTCATGAATAGCAAACTCCTGTCCATCACTAATTATGAAACTTTTTCCATTTGCAACTACACATTTAATTCTATTTGCAATTGTGACTTTCAATTTGAAATGGCTTCTCAAAGGGTCAGTTTGGGCAAAAGTTGAAAGTAGCTTATATCCTTCCCAAGGTTTATACCTGATTCCAAATCCTCCCCTTATGTACTCTTCTGTCTTTCCATTTTCACAGCCATATTCTTTTTCTTCTCAAGTGAAAAGAGGAAACCCTACCTAAAATATAGTTAGTTGACCCTCCATTTTAGTGTAAATAGGCTTGTACTACATAATCTTGTACTACACATAAATGGCTCACAGTACCTAAAGCGCAACTCATTCATTCATGGATTCTAGTTCACCAAATACATATTGATCACTGATATATAGGTCAGACCCTATACTAGTCACTGCACAAAACAACCTATCAACATAGATCTGATCTTGTCTTCATGGAGTTTATGATCTAGTGGAAGAGAAGCTCAGAAGTTCAAAATCTCATAGTTAATCTGAACTTGCCATATCTCTTATTATATGCATCCCATTTTCTCTTGTTGCTGTATATAATTTGGAAAGTGTTTAGTAATTTAAGAAGCTCAGTTTTAGAGCATGTTAAGTCTTTAAAAGCTATGGAATATATGAGCACAGTAGGAAAATGTAAGAATTTTGATTCAGTTTTCCCCTACCTACTTGCTCACTTTTCATTCTCTTCATGCCTCTCAAGTGAAACAGCAGAACATCAGCATTACAGGTACACCACAAAATTTGGGGGCAAAGCTGTGTCTTAGCAGTTTATCTTATCTATGTGAAATATCTTACAGTGGATTGAGAGTGGAACTAAACATGGGAAGAAACAGATGGATGGTAAGAGATTTTTCTTTCCCTTCCGAAAAGAAACTTTGCAACTCTTTAAATGTTCCTCCATTCCCCATGCTTAATCAATAATAGCAAAAGCATTTGCTCCTTGGCTGGAACCATTTCATTTCAGAAACTTTATCAGAAGGAATATATATAACACAGGCAGACATCCAGGATATCAGCAGAGAGGATTATGGTACACATATGACATTTAAATACTGACTAAAATAGCATACTTTCTTCCAACCTCAGAAAATATAGATCTAAGATCCTTGGGGTATGTTGGAGGGCAGTTATGTTTTATAAAAGTCTGACCTTTCTAAAGTAGGAAAATGAGAAGACTGTAGACTCTCAGCTCAGAGGGAAGATCCTTGGTGGAAAGAACTGGGTTCCAGCAGCTTCCAGATTTAGCCTTCCAAGTGAAAAGCTAGCCATTATTGCATGACAGTTGCTATGATGCATCACTTTATCACTCCAAAACGAAACAGAGCAAAATGTCTTAGATTGGAGCTGTATAACTTTGCTATAGCAGCATTAAAAGCATTCCACAATTCAATGACCTGAACAACACTTATTTATTTTCTCTCATGTGTTTGAAGATCAACTGGGATTGGCTGATCTAGGCTGAGATTGGTTCCAGCTGTTTGCCTCTTTTCCATGTGACACTTGTCCTTCTCTGGGACCAGCAGGCTGGCTGGGTCATTCCTCTCTCATGGTGATGCCAGAGTACAAGGGAAACCTCCAAGGCCTGTTAAGACCTGGTTGGAGCCACCATCCTCTCACTTCTCCTTCACTGTATTGGCTAAAGCAAGTCACATGGTCAAATCCAAAGTCAAAGGTTTGTAAACTGTACTCTGCTTTTGTAGGGGGAGGACCTTCTCTAAATAGAGGGAGGATTGAAAAAGTGCCAATCAGTGCAACGTTCCTAGGAACCAGTATAAACTCACGTGTTCTATCTCTTCTTCAGAGGCCTTAAAACTGTCCTGAACTGGCCTCTGATTTCTAGTCAAACCACATGAGGATGGTATTCTTTTTCTACTGTCGCTGTGAAAAATTATTATAAACTTAGGGGCCTAAAACAACACAAGTTTATTATCTTATAGTTCCGTAGGTCAGAAGTTCAACATAGTCTCACTGGGATAAAATCAAGGTATAGGCAGGGTTGTGTTCCTTCTGAAGACTCTAAGAAAGAATCCATTTCCTTGCCTTTCCCAGCTTCTAAAGGCTGTCTGCATTCCTTGGCTCAGAGCCCTTCTTCTGTCATCAAAGTCAACAAATTCAAACTGAGTCTTTTTCATGGGGCCATCTCTCTGGTTCTCATCTACCTCCCTCTTTCCTTTTTAAAGACCCTTGTAATAACACTGGTCTCTTACCTAGATTATCCCAGATAATCTCCCTATTTTAAGGTTTGTTGATGTCCATCCTTGATTCCATCTGCAAATTTAATTCCCGTTGCCATGTAAACTAACATATTCATGGTTAGTGAATTAGAATGTGAATATTTTTTGAATGGGCATTAATCTGCTTACTGTTAAAGAAAAAACTATTCATGACATTTGTAAAAGGACAGTAATGAAGGCTTTATTTGGGGGGATACTGCAATGGGGTTTTATTGTCAGGGAGAAGGATAAGGCTCAACTCTGAATAAAATAAGGAAAAGCAGGAACCTATAGCCAAGGAGCAGGTAGGAGAAGGGTGGATGGAAAATTACTAAAAGGAAACATAAGAGGTAAGGGGAGATTCTGGCTAAACCAAACTAATAGGATTCTCACTGAAGGAAGGCCAGGGTGACCAGACATCACCTGGGGAATGGTGGAGGACGAGGAACCTCATCATGTATCAGAGATGAGGGATTCTGCCTAAACTTACACAGAATTCTGGCTAAAATTGGGCCATGCAAAGGCAAGCACAGAGGTCCAAAAGTCAGGGCCTAGTCAAGGAGATGGTTCAGAAGAACCTGACTGGGGTTTGGTCAAGAAGAGAATATTTGTTGCTACCACAGAGATCATATCTTTTTTGTTACTAATAACTTCAAAGAAAGTTGAACATATACGCTCTTGGAGGAGGATGAAGTGTCTCATATACCTCCCTTGTGTTCTAGATTATTTTTTAAAATAACATTTATTATTGCAGTAGCCTCCCCCCATCTGTAGTTTCTGTTACCAGTGGTCAACTGTGATCCAAATATATTAAATGGACAATTCCAGAAATAAACAATTCATAAGTTTTAAATCGCAAGCCATTCTGAGTACCATGATGAAATCTTGTGCTGTCCCACTCCCTCTCACCCTGGATATGAATAATCCCTTACGTCCAATGAATCCACGCTGTATATACTACCTACGTGTTAGTCACTTAGTAGCTGACTCATTTATCAGATCGACCGTGGAAGTATCACAGCGCTTGTGTTCAAGTAACCCTTATTTTACTCAATAATGGCCCCAAAACACAAGAATAGTGATGCTAGAGATTTGGATATTCTCTTACTGTGCCTATTTTATAAATTAAACTTTATCATAGGTGTGTATGTATAAGAAAAAACACAGTATACATAAGGTCCAGTACTATTCACAGTTTCAGGCATCCCCTGGGGGTCTCAGAACATATCCCCTCCAGATAAGGAGGGACTACTGTATTCTGATTATGTAAGTAAATTGGGTTCATAGTGAAAATTTTATCAATAGAGAAATAACAAAGAAAACTAGAGTCAAACATAGTCCTGCAATTAAGTAGCTACTTTTAATTACCTTGAGAATAACTTTATAGATAAAATATGTCTTTCTATCCACATGTCTTCATTTAAACCTCATTCTCACTAATGTATAATGAATCAAACTGTATGATGGACTGATGGAAAAATTCCTAGTATGATTAGGGGAAGGATTAAAAAACAAGGAAACACAGGGACAAACAGGAGTATTGTGTGTGGGAGTAGAGGCAGATGTTTTTGAAAATATAATTATCTGGAGAAAGCAAAGGTTGTTACTCATCGCAACCATATTCCCAACTTGAAACTCTTGCCTTTGTTTGCCCCTGTCTACTTTCAACTGTGTTGCAGCAAACAGAATTTCTAGGTGACCGTAGATGTGTATGAGATGGGGTTAGGGAGTATTTGTTTGGCCTGCCATAACAGCATAATCTAATAGGAGCTTTACTACTTAGCCGTTTTGCACAGGCCAATCATTTTCACAGGATTTATGAAAAATACTTTCCTTTTTTCTTGTTTTTCTAACTTAGCAATCTTATTTCTCAGAGGAGTAGAAATCATGGCTAGTTATACCAATTGTATCATTAATGTGGTAGGGAAGAGACAAGGTACATTTTCTAGCAATTAGTCATCATCTCTGGGAGCTTGAGCCTACAATTCAAGGTAACAGAATACAAATGGAAATAATATCTTATTCAGTATTTTGGCTAGGCAAATGAACATGATAACTGAATTATGGCATATTTCATGGCCCAGAGACTGGAAAGCATAGAATATGAGTTGGAATACAGTGATCACATAGCAGCAGTCGTCAGTATTCTTTTTTGTATATATACTTTTCAACTTATTGAGTTTTTTAAGAAACTATTCTTGCCTTTAACAAATTCATAATCAAAGGTATCAATTTAACATAATAGAGATATGAACAACGTACTCCGAAAGAAAAGTGAGTGGTTAATTGTCCCTGAAGGTGGCCAGAACAATAGCTTCTTAAAACTGTTAGTGTCACATCTGTAATGAAAGTACAGATTTTCTGGTTCCTAATACAGAAAATTGTAAGTATTTTTTTCAGAGAACTGTTTTTAAAACAAAATGTAAACCTGGTGTGTGTGTGTGAATTAACACCAGTCATACATATGCATGTGTAATCTGGAATGAGATATGAGGAATAAACTCAGAGTTCTCATTGACTTTCCATGTGACTTTGGCCAAGTCAGTTTGCCTCTGCACATCTTTTTCCTCATCCTTAAAATGAAGGAGCAGAATTACTGGCTTTCAGACTCTCCTAATTGCTCTCTCACTGTATTTTTTTATGGTTTGCTCTTTAGTTATACAACCTGGAATCTAAAACATACTGAGAGAGAATTCTCCATGGCATTTCTGCACATCTTGTATCAGCTTTTGTCCCAGACTATACTTTTAAGCATGTTTGTAGTTTGTATAACAAACAGTTTTGTAAATAGAGATAGTGTCACCTTCTGGGGAAGAGGGCAGAGTTATATCCTGAACAAAATAAAGATAATGTCTCCCTTTGGAGCAAAGTTGGGCAGTTTACTAGCAGCCCCTTTTAGATGATCAGAGGGTACGGAAGAGTTACCCAAATGGAGTACAAGATGTATTCAGGTTCAGAAAGCACCAGCTTCTCCAGGGCTTAATGAGGGACCCAGTATGACAGTGGCCCTATGAGAATTCGACTCCAGTGAATGATGGGATACTGCTAGAGAAGTAGACTGTTGTCTCACTATGCAATAAAGGTAGTTCTGTGTTCTGAGAAGTAAATTATTGTGAAATATCTTAGTGATTGAGATTAAAAACATTGCTCGAAAGATTTTCCTGTGGTGATCCTAGGTATCCCTTAAACCTGAATGCATATTTGTCAGGCTGCTAGTAGTAGATCCTATTTATATTTGCACAGAAACTTTAAAATCATTCTGAATTCCTTCCCTTGCCTTCTTCCTGTAGATCAACTCCTCACGATCTCCAATATCATGGTCCAAGCTCTTAGTATATCTCACTTCACAAGGGGCATCCTGACACCAACAGTTGTCATTCCAATACCTAGCATCCATGCTTCATGATGGTAACGAAATGATTTAGTTCTAAAATGCAAATACTACATCATTCTGTTAGTTTAAATATATTAATGTGGTCAAGGGTAAAGTTTAAATTTGTTGGTGAAATGGAAGAAGCTCTTTAGAATATGGCCCCTGTTTATCATTCTCCCTTACCTCTTGCCTTTCCCTTGCAAGCACTGTCCATTCTAGCCATATTATGCTTTTCACAATTTTAAGATCATCTTGTAGTTTCAAACTGCTGTGCTTTTCCACAGCTGCTCTGTCTCCCTGTGAAGGTCATTCCTCCATTTTCCATCAGATCATTTTTCATCGTCTTTTAAGTGTTAGCTTAAATATGCTTTCTTCCAGTAAAAATTCTACAATCCCCAGCCCATTTAAAAATTTCTGAGTTCCCGTAAACCATTGTGCAAAATAAATACAATATACTTGTCAGCATTATTATTCTTTATTTTTGTTTTCTATCTTCCACTAGGCTCTAATCTCCTTGAAAAGACACCATGCTTTATTTCACTTAAAATGGAGATACATGTAGTTCCAAAATTGGGAATAATCTCACATCCAAAAATCTATTAATCAGTCATTGTTTGACACTTAAAACTTATTCCCCATTGAATCAGTCTTATACACTTCAAAGATGTTCTTTAAAAAGTACTTTCCTGGAGAAATTAAAAACTTTAAGGAATATTTTTTTATGTGAAGCACATTTTTCAATAAAAACTATAGGTTTCTAGAGTTGAATAACAGTTTCTTTGAATGTGACATTATGCGGAGATTAAGCCATAATGGGACCCAAGATTTTTTTATGGTCACACCTAAGAGACTTCCAAATTACAGGTTCACCAAAGGTACAAATTGGAGCTGCACCTCAGATTAAAATAATCAACTTAGCACTGAATTAGCTCCGTATGCATCATGACTTCCTAACTATTGGGTTCATGGTATTAAGCATACACATTCCTCAGACATAAGTTTTTGTGGCTCTTTAGTATTTAACAAAAGATTCAAAAAATATCCTGTTACCAGTGTTATACTGAGAACTGCAGTTTTGGAGGAGCGTGTGCACTTGGAGACTTGAGAAACTGACATCTATGGCATTAAATATTCAATGTAAATTTGCAAATTGGAAAGTTATTTTTACCCAGATTATTGTCTAGAGTCTTTTTGGGTGGATAAAAGAGATAAATCTCATATCTGCTCATATTTGTTTACAGCTTCTGCCTAGACCAGACAGCTGTCACCAGGTACCTAAGAATGTTGCCTATGCTGTGGGACATGTAGTCAAAAGAATTTAGGACTACTGTAGTGCAAATAACCGAAAGATGCAAGAGCAATTCCAGGAGGGTATTGCGACAAGAAGCAGAGAAAGAGACATTGAATTATTATTAGAACACACCACTGCAAAGGTCCAGAAAAAGCAGTGTCAGTGAAGGACAAGGGCTAAAATCTAGGTGAGTCTAGCACTAGGGTGACTCATGGATACCAAGCTATGAAAATCAGCAGATATTTACCTTCTACATAGAGAGATCAAGAGGTCCCTGGGGGCTATGATTCTTATGTCCAGTTTATAGCATGTAGTATTGAGAAAAAAGAAACTACCATGACATTTTTAGGACTAGAATATAGTTATTCAAGGCAACTCTTTAGGGATGTAGAACATGATTGAAGGTTTGGAATTTCTGCAGTAAGTTTACATAGCACTAATTCATTGTCACATAGGAAGCTAACAATGAATAACATTCAAAACAGCAGAGAGAAAGCACAAATTAACCATAAATTACAATAATTAAACTGATAGTAGATTTCTCAAAGGCAAAATTAGAAGTCATGATATGGTAGGAAAATTTCTTTAAAATTCCTAGAGGAAGTCCCTGCTAACTTCAAATTTTATATGCAGTGAAACTACCTTTGAAGGATGAGACTGAAAGGAGGATGGATTAAGAAGAAAATACTGATCTAATTTAGCATAAATAGACCGTCACTGTGGGAAATCCCAAAAGATGTATTTTAGGAGAATGCAAAATAATCCTGAGAGAAGTGTGATATGAGAGAAGGAATGATACATAAAAATAAAAAGGTAAACAACAGGCTAAATCTAAAGAAACATCGACTGAAAATGATAATAACAGTAATATTATTTAATTAGTGGGATTAAAACAACATAGAATCAAAATGCCAAAATATACCAGCAAAAAAGTTTTAATTTGAAGCAACAATCAGAATATAAATATTTTGAGTTTCCTTTAAGTTTAGAAGGACTGTAAGCACACTATTCAAATTTAGACATTGTTATGATAGGTATGCTTGTAAAATATCTATGACAATCACTAAAAAAAACATATAGAATTCAGAGCTTCCAAAACAATAGTGGGAAAGCAATATAGGGGAAAAACCAACCAAATTAAAATAAATAAAGAAGGCAGAAAAATAAATAGGGAAAAAAGAGACAAAGAGTATAAAAATTTTTAAAAAGACACACACATATGTGAGTTATCTCAATTAATGGACTGAATCTTTAGTTAGCAGAGTTTCAACAATAGTATCAAAACATGTGCTAACAACACATAACAAAACACTAAAAGCTAGGAGAAAAGGATGACAAATAGAAATGTCAGTCATTACTAATCAAAAGAAATTTTGTGCCACTATATTCAAAACAGACAAATAGACTTTAAGGGAAAAAAGCACATTTAGTGTTCTTTAAAGTTGCTATCTAATGATATAACATTTAGTCGCCAAGATGATTCCGTTAGTTGTCAATAAATAATTATCAGATATCAAACATATAATGGTGAAAAAGCAGATGCCAAAAACTGCCCTCGTGTATAACTTTCTAGTGGAGAGCTGATAGTCTACTGGGGAAAAAATGATAGTTCTAAATCTGTATGCAATTAATAAATAACTTGAAAATATTGAGAGAATCAATGGAGAAGTTGAAAAATCTATATTCACGGTAGACGATGTTAATACATCTCTTTCTCTAATTGATATAACCAAACAAATACAAATAATTCTAAGGATGTAAGGATATAGAATATTTGATCAACACAAATTAGAGTTAGTATAATGGGCTTACCTAGGACATGTACCTAACAATCTATCTCAAGCTCACATGGAATGTTTATGTTAAATCATCATGCACTTGGTCATAGAGCAAGTGTCAGCACATTTTGGAGTATTGGCTTTATACAGACCACATTATCTGACTAACACGTAATAAAAAGAGGCATCAATAATTTAAAAACCACAAACACCTATATACTTAATAGCTTGTATATTAATGTAGTCAGTTAGACAGCAGAAATTAGAAAACACTTGGAACAGAATGATAATGAATATTACACACTGAAATATGTGACATGCAGGTAAAAAATTCTTACAGGTCTTAATTGTTTATATTAGAAAAGAAGTCTACAAATTAATATGTTAAGCATCCCATTTAAGATGTGAAAACAATGAGCAATGAACATAAAAACTATGGAAATTACATATAACTTCCAAAATAATAGAGGGAGTAAGCATAAATTCTAGTAAGATAAAATTTTTAAAAAGAAATAAAAGAAAATGTGAAAATATTGAAATTGAAATATGAGATGTGACTACAAATGCAGATTTTAAAAATAAGAGATGATTATGAATGATTTTATGCCAATACAGTTTAAAACATAAATGAAGTGGACAAATTTATAGAAAAATAAATGTAATAAAACTGGTTCAAGAAGAAGCTGGACAAATAGTACTGCACTCATTAAATTACTTTGAAATCTTTCCACAATAAAAAAAAAAAAAAATCTTGGCTCAGACATTTTTAAAGATAAAATAGAACAAACATTCAGGGAGTAAGTGATTCAAATCTTTAACAAATTCTTCTAGAGAAAAAAGCTAGACAGAACACTGAACATACATTCTATAACCTTATAATCATAAATTGAACACCATAATTTAGTCTGTTCCAGCTGCTATAACAAAATACCTACCATAGACTGTCTGACTTATAAAAAACAGAAATTTATTCCTCACAGTGCTGTAGTCTTAGAAGTGCCAGATCAAGGTGGCAACAGATTCATTGACTGGTGAGGGCACATTTCCTAACTGGCTGCTGATTTTCCACTGTGACTTCACATGGCTAAAGAGGTAAGAGATCTCTCCCACTCCAACCATCCCACTCCGGGTATATATTCAAAGGAAATGAAATCAGGATCTTGAAGAGATATCTGCACTCCCATGTTCACTGTAGCATTATTCACAACAGCCAAGATATGGAAACATCTGAATGTCCTTTGGCAGATGAATATATAAAGAAAATTATATCTATAGATATAAACATTATTCAACCTTAAAATAGAAGGAAATGCTACCATTTGTGACAATATTCATGGACCTGAAGGACATTATGTTAAGTGAAATAAGCCAGACACAGAAATACAAATACGGCATGATTTCATTTATATGTGGAATCTAAATAGTGAAGCACATAGAAGCAGAGGGTAGAATGGTGGTTTTCAGGGGCTAGGAGGAGAAGGAATGGGAAGATATTGGTCAAGTAGTAAAAGTTTCAGTTATGCAAAATAGATAAGTTATGGACATGCAATGTACAACAATGTGATTATAGTCAACAATATTTTATAGTATTCTTGAAATTTGCTAAGAGAATAGATCTTAAGTGTTCTCACCATACACACACACATGCACACACGGAAGAAAATGATAACTATGTGAGGTGATAAATATCTTAAGTAGCTTGATTGTGGTGATTATTTCACAATGTAATATATATCAAAACATCAAGTTGTATTCTTAAATGCATACAATTTTTATTTGTCAATTATACCTCAATAAATCTGGGGAGAAAAAACTAAACAACATTGAACCATAAGTGAAGTTATTACGAAGCAAGCTAAAAACAACTGCACATCATATATGTATAATTTTTGCCCATAGGCAAAATATCACTGTTACAGGTATGAGGTTCTATACTTTTACGAGTCAATCAGTAATTAATTGGTCATTATTTATAATTGATCACAGAGCATACATATATTTATGTTTTTGGTGTGTATTGCCAAAATACTTTTTCAAAACAAGTCACAATCCAACTTGAAGTATGAAAGTGACAATTGCACAATACTCAAGCTCTCATATCAGCCCTGATATTTTCTATTTTGTAAATGTTATTTGATCAGTAAAAATGCCTTATAATGTTGTTTTAGTGTTATTCATTAAAAGCTATTTATTGTATGCCTGAATTAGGCATTCGTACAGCTCCTTCAGACACTGATGAGCAAGACAGATAAGGCCTGTGTTCTCAACAGGTGTTCTTACAGTAGGAAGATATACATCCTACTCTAATGGAACAATTAAAAAGGGATGAGATTCTTTTACATGCCAAGAAAGGGGACTTTCAAGATGGCAGGGGAGTGAGACATGGAGATCACCTGAAAACTATAAGATACTGATGAAAGAAATTAAAGATGATACAAACAGATGGAGAGATATACCATGTTCTTGGATTGGAAGAATTAACATTGTGAAAATGACTATATTACCCAAAGCAATCTACAGATTCAATGCAATCCCTATCAAACTACCAATGGCATTTTTCACAGAACTAGAATAAAAAATTTCACAATATGTATGGAAACACAAAAGACCCCAAATAGCCAAAGCAATCATGAGAAAGAAAAATGGAGCTGGAGGAATCAGGCTCCTGGACTTCAGACTATACTACAAACCTATAGTCATCAAGACAGTATGGTACTGGCACAAAAACAGTAATGTAGATCAATGGAACAGGATAGAAAACCCAGAGATAAACCCACGCACATATGGTCACCTTATCTTTGATAAAGGATGCAAGAAGATACAATGGAGAAAAGACAGCCTCTTCAATAAGTGGTGCTGGGAAAACTGGACAGCTACATGTAACAGAATGAAATTAGAACACTCCCTAACACCATACACAAAAATAAACTCAAAATGGATTAAAGACCTAAATGTAAGGCCTGACACTATAAAACTCTTAGAGGAAAACATAGGCAGAACACTCTATGACGTAAATCACAGCAAGATCCTTTTTGACCCACCTCTTAGAGAAATGGAAATAAAAACAAAAATAAACAAATGGGACCTAATGAAACTTAAAAGCTTCTGCACAGCAAGGGAAACCATAAACAAGAGGAAAAGACAGCCCTCAGAATGGGAGAAAATATTTGCAAATGAAGCAACTGACAAAGGATTAATCTCCAAAATATACAAGCAGCTTATGCAGCTCAATATCAAGAAAGCAAACAACCCAATCCAAAAATGGGCAGAAGACCTAAATAGACATTTCTCCAAAGAAGATATACAGATTGCCAACAGACACATGAAAGAATGCTCAACATCATTAATCATTAGAGAAATGCAAATCAAAACTACAATGAGGTATCATCTCACACTGGTCAGAATGCCATCATCAAAAAATCTAGAAACAATAAATGCTGGAGAGGGTGTGGAGAAAAGGGAACACTCTTGCACTGTTGGTGGGAATGTAAATTGATACAGCCACTATGGAGAACAGTATGGAGGTTCCTTAAAAAACTAAAAATAGAACTACCATACGACCCAGCAATCCCACTCCTGGGCATATACCCTGAGAAAACCATAATTCAAAAAGAGTCATGTACCACAATGTTCATTGCAGCTCTATTTACAATAGCCAGGACATGGAAGCAACCTAAGTGTCCATCATCGGATGAATGGATAAAGAAGATGTGGCACATATATACAATGGAATATTACTCAGCCATAAAAAGAAATGAAATGGAGGTATTTGTAGTGAGGTGGATGGACCTAGAATCTGTCATACAGAGTGAAGTAAGTCAGAAAGAGAAAAACAAATACCGTATGCTAACACGTATATATATGGAATCTAAAAAAAAAAAAAAAAAAAAGGTTCTGAAGAATCTAGGGGCAGGACAGGAATAAAGATGCAGACGTAGAGAATGGACTTGAGGACAGGGGGGAAGGGTAAGCTGGGACGAAGTGAGAGAGTGGCATGGACATATATACACTACGAAATGTAAAATAGATAGCTAGTGGGAAGCGGCCGCATAGCACAGGGAGATCAGCTGGGGGCTTTGTGTCCACCTAGAGAAGTGGGATAGGGAAGGTGGGTTAGGGAAGTTGGGAGGGAGACGCAAGAGGGAGGAGATATCGGGATATATGTATATGTATAGTTGATTCACTTAGTTATACAGCAGAAACTAACACACCATTGTGAAGCAATTATACTCCAATAAAGATGTTAAATAAATAAATGCCTAGAAAAATGAATAGGAAAACACGGTTGAAATGGAGACATCTTACAGATTAGTTGTGGTTGAATAAGTCCTCCCTAATTATATTTTAACTTTAGATCCAAATTATAGGAAAAGTCATCCTTTGAATATCTGGGAAAAAAGATTTCCAGGCAGAGGGAAGAGCTTATGCAAAATCTCTGAGAATAACCAGATCTTGGTATGTCTGAGAAACCAAAATAACAGCATGTGGCTACAGTGAACAATATGGGCATGAGCAAAGTGCAGACAGGCAGGAGACAGAGTTGATTCATGTAGAGAAATAGTACTCAACCCTCGCTCTGTGCGTTAGCACAAAGCCCTGCAGCATGACAGCATTTAGAAGTTGAGCAGAAGACAGGAACCCAAAAAACAGACAGATAGAAAATGGCTAGTGAGGCTGGAGAAAAAACAGGGGAAATAAACGCTGAAGCCAGGGAAAGAGATGTTGAAGAAAAAGGAGAGAGTGATTAGCTGTGCCAAGTGCTTGTGAGATAAGAACACAGAAGAGTTGCCAGGGAGTTTTTAAAGGTGGAATCCAAGCTGAAAAGAGGGAGTACAAGAACCGGGGGTGGGGGAAATAATGAAAGAGTGGCACAGCCATCAGATCAGAACTCCCACTGAAGTGTTTAAAGCTGATATAAGAAGAGCCCTGAGTAACAGCTGGGAGGAAATTGAGATTGTTGAAATGTCACAGTGATTACAGGTAATGTTTTTGATAACGTTGACTCTAAAAGAGAGAAAGGAGAGTAGGTAGGAAGAATGAGGGATGAATAAATTTTTATTCTCTGAGTTTCAGCTTTTCATGGGAGAGATTGTAGCACATTTGAACTCGTAAGGGATAGCCATTGTGTTGGATATACACACCTCCTCAGATTTCCCTGGCACCACCATTCCCTGCACATGCTTGTTCCTCCTCAGCTACTGCTGTGGCTGACCTATTCCACTGAGGTCCATGAAGCCTTGCTGTGACTTTTAACTGCTACTGCACAGTCAGGCAACCAGACATTTGCCTCAGTTTCTGGTTCCTTCCTTCTGAACTTGAATGTTGTACCACACCATAGGGTAACAGGTCTGGTGCCCCAAACAACCACCAAAGGGGCCAGATAATGCAACCTGAAATGTGTGTGTGTGTGTGTGTGTGTGTGTGTGTGTGTGTGGAGTGTGGATGTAACTTCCTGCGGATGAAAATTTGATGACTGGGAAACAGGAGCCCTCTTCTTTCTTCCTGCAGGAGACAGCCACGAGGTATGATTTCTGTGTACTACGAGGTGAGGCCATGTTGACCGACCTGCCAAGTGATCATCAGCTTTCTCTTAAGGAGTCATAGTGAAGTAGTGACCAGCATGCTGCTGTATCATCTCTCATGATTCTCCTTCCTTCCTTGACTTAGTTCCCTTGTCCTTTACTCTTAACGATCCTGACATTATACCTCCTACAGATTAATCCCAGTCTTCACCTCAGGCTGTTTCCGTGGGCACTCAGGCTAAGACAGTGATATTTTTAAAACAATATTCACAGTATGTACTATTTACTGATTCCATCAATGTTTTTTCTCTTTTACTGGTTACAGAAACTTTAAATAGTTGTAGTTTTATAATTATGTTTTAATATTCAGTAGAATTCCTGCATCTAAAATGTTGAAAAATATTTCTATTCTCATCTGTATAGTCATATAAGTGACATTTAGAATTATACTGTCAGGAGGCAAAAAAACCTTATTATTTTAAATTATAACCAATAAAATATTAATTAGTGAAGAACTGAAGACATGAATTTATTCAATGTACAAATTCACTTTTACTAATCATCAATAAAACTCATTAATTAATGAGGAATTGAAAATATGAATTTGTTCAATATTCTTATCTATAAAAAGCATATATTTAGGATATTTTTACTTCAACAAAATAAGCCATTTGCATTCCTCTTCTATTCATTTTGGTTATTACATTTTCCTATTGAAAAGGATCATTATTAAAAATTTAGAGAAGACCCGTGAGAAGACATAAGAAAATAAGTTATTAAATGTTAGTTTATTTCCTTTTTGTGTGTGTATTTGATCTATACATAGCTGACACATGCTGCATGTGATATCTGAATGTTTTCTTTTAATATAAAATAAAATATAATATGGACATTTATTATTAAATCTAGTTTTACCTGTAAAATATCTTACTTAAGCATTTCCTGATATTATTATCAAATTAAGCTATTGTAGGTAATTTGTTATAAACATTTTTATACATAAATGTCTTTTATAATTTAGGTTGTTTTCTTAGAAAAGATTCATAGACTGTACTACTTAGGGATTATTACTTTTATAATTCTTGATAAATATAATCAATTTTTTCTAAAAGTTTGTCACAACTTATATCCCAACAGCAATATAAGAAAGCATCTCTTTTACCACATCATCTTAAATATTTTGTATAACCTTTTATAGATAGATGCTTTACTTAAAAAAAAAAGACTGTCATGTAAATTTTTCATGTGTTTAATTTCTAGTACATAGAATTTTCTGAATTTTCTTTTGTATTTCATGATTTTTACATTGTTTAATTTCCTTTTTCATTTATATGTTACTGATATATTACAATAATTTCCTTATGGTAATATAATATGTATTATATAATGCAATAATATTTATAATATTAAATGCATATCTGTAATACTTTTTTTTAGCTATTATTAATAATGTTTGCTAATTAATAATTTGCCTTTTATTTTATTTACCATAATAAAGTTTCTCCAGTGATCATGTAATCTAACATATCTGTATTTATTTTGTGTCCTTTACCACTGATTTCAAAATAAGAATAGACACTAGTGAGGTGGATGGACCTAGGGTCTGTCATGCAGAGTGAAGTAAGTCAGAAAGAGAAAAACAAATACCGTATGCTAACACATATATATGGAATCTAAAAAAAAAATAGTCATGGAGAACCTAAGAGCAAGATGGGAATAAAGACGCAGACCTACTAGAGAATGGACTTGGGGACACGGGGAGGGGGAAGGGTAAGCTGGGACAAAGTGAGAGAGTGGCATGGACATATATAGACTATCAAATGTAAAATAGATAGCTAGTGGGAAGCAGCCGCATAGCACAGGGAGATCAGCTCGGTGCTTTGTGACCACCTAGAGGGGTGGGATAGGGATGGCGGGAGGGAAGAAGACGCAAGAGGGAAGAGATATGGGGATATATGTATATGTATAGCTGATTCACTTTGTTATGAATCAGAAACTAACACACCATTGTAAAGCAATTATACTCCAATAAAGATGTGGAAAAAAAAGAAAAGGAGGAAAACATGATACTAGTTGTTTCTGGATGACAACATTCCAGTGTGTTTTCTTTGTTCTACTCAAAAGCTGTCTTTCTGAGGGAGTCAGCTGTTTTGGAACAAGCATGATTTTATAAGTTACGTGTGTAATTCTTCTTCATGATTTCATCATTTTGAATTGATGATGGCTTACTTTTATCAGTTTGGGCATGGAGGAATAAACAGTACACTTTGTGTGAAGCAATGTTGCTTTCAAATTTCCTGTTTGTTCCTTTCACCATAGCTGAATTAACCAGGACTGAGGTTTGGAGGAGGCAAAGGGGAAGTGCTGTCCTTCTGATCCTGTCAGCATTGCTGGAAGTTTTATACCAACAGCTGAAGTGAAGATGATGAATCACATCATCATTCCTGACCAATCAAGCAAAGGAAAGGGCCAAGACAAGAAGGAATGCTTTAGCCTTTTTTATTTATCTCTCTTTTTTAGATTCACATTGCACTTATTTTGCAAAATGTCAGAGGGCTCTTCTTGGGCTTGTACCTATAGGGACAACTTGGTTTCCAGTTCCTTTGTCAAATTTATCAAGATGCTACTATCAGGAAGAAAACATACAAGTAATCAAAAAAAACAAAAATAAAATCACCTGTCTACATTCTTAATATGTAATGTTGAAAATTTCTGAAGTTCAAAGAAAAGCAGTGCTTTGGATGTGTTCCTCTCCTTTTCTATAAAGAAGTCATTATACTGAAAAATCAATTAGAAGTTCACAATTTTAAAGACATCAACATCAGAATTACTATAAGTGAACAGATGTCAGACAAAGGGATTTTCTGTTCAATGGTGCTAGATGGGCTTGATAAGTACAACGTTCTCACTATTTTTGTATAAGGAAAACCTTCTTCATTTAAAAAAAAAAATCAAGTTTCCTTAGGCAATTTTCTAAATCTTAAACACTTGATAATCTTACAAATGATGTTTTAAGTACAATGTTACTTGCTAAGCATAAGTGAATTCCCATGGCACAAGTGATGGAGCTGACAAAGGGGATCTACTTCCCTAGGGAAGTATTGATAGTTAGGGCTCATTTGGCGGTGAGCTGGGCCTGAACAGAGGATGCTCTCAAGGCTCTTTAGTTATAGGTTAAAGTGGAACAACCTAGCAATGCGTAATATGACAACAGGTAATAAAACAGGCACAGAAACAGATTGGCTTCAGAAGGGTCCTCCATGAGGCACTGAGTTGAGGTCGATGTGATGCATCTGACATAAAGCACGACTGAAAGCAGTAGAGTCAGTGAAATAAAAGGGCTTCTTCACTTGACTGTATTTCTAAAACTCAATGAATTGTCTGGCCCATATAGGTGCTCAGTAAATGTTTGGTGAATAAACGGCTTCCTTTTGTCCCTTTATTCAACATCCGTTGAGTATCTATATCATAAATAAGCAAACAAATACATACAGTGTGTAAGTTGCTATGGTTTCTACCATCAGAGAATTCACAGTGAATTCCAGGAGAAGACCATGATGATCTTTTACATATAACTTTTGAATTAATTTTCCCACACTGCAGATTTGAATATGTCCTCTGCACTTCCCACTCCAAATTCATGCTAAAAGCTTTTCATCTGTCCCTCTTACCTACCAAACTAAGTACTTGTTTCCATGATAGCCAGGACCCTTCACAATGTGGTTAAATGATTCCTTTCCCAACAATATTTTGGACAAAACATTGAAATGGCATGTCTTGTCTTTTCCTACTATAAAAAATAATACTATTTTTTCTAAGATATCTAGAATAATTTCCCCTGACTTAATTCTCTGTCTTTTCAATATCCCACATACTCATGCTCCACCTAAACCATTTTATTTATGAGCTTTTAATACTATCTTAATACTCTGTAGTAAAGTTAAATGTGTTCATATCACCTCCCCTCCAAACTTTCATCCTATTAAACCATAAGTTACTAAGACACAAGACCTGTATCTCTATATACCCTCCTAAAAGCCCTGGTAAACTCCTTGCACATAAAGTGTATTTCTATATCTGGGTCACATGGTAGGGTAAAGGAAAGTAGATAATAAATATAATTTATATAGCATTTTACAGAATTTAGAACTTTGAGATGGTAAATGCGAGAAGAAAAATAAAGTTTAGGGGGAAAAAAACCCTGGCATTTAAGAGTGAAAGATCTGGTTATTTTAAGCTACAGGTGAAAATGTTAAGCTAAGAAAGTTTTCAAATATGTGAACTATTAATGTTCAAAATTTCAGCACAAGGGAGACTATTTAGGAATTAGCGGGAAATATGAAAGAGACAGGATAGTACAGGACACAGAGGAGAGAATCTGTAATCTAAAGATCTTATTCTAGTGTAGACCCTAATATTTAATTTATTTTCCATGTAAATTTAAACAAGACACTTCAATGAGCCTGAGGTTGTTAATGAAAAATTTTGTTTAAAAAAATAGATAAAGTTACAGAGATTAGCATATAGCAATATAAGCACCGCACAAAATTAACACAGGTTTTGTCATGTTTGCATCCTTCAAGGCAAGTAAAACATACATGAATTTGAAGTGCTGTGCATCCTCCTTTCTAGTCTCACATCCTTCCTGGCTCCTTCCCAGAGGCAGCCACAATAATAAACTTGATGTTTATACTTCCAGTTCATAATTTTATTATACATATATATCTATAAATAATATGGTATCGGATTATATACGTGTTGATTTTTTTTGAGTTTTTTTTTTTCTTGAACATTCTGCAAATTTCTTTTCTCCATTTCTTTTCTCCCATCTGAACATTTTAGGGTGGGTCTGCATATAGAATAATTTCATTAACTTATGTGGGCATACTATATTCCATTATGTGAGTGTGCCACAATTCATTGATCCAATCTTCTATTCATCTAAGATTCCTAAATTTTTCCTATGCCAAACAAGGCCGCCATGAACATTTTTGTCTATGTTTCCTGAACACATGTGCAAGAGTTTTACCAGAATGTATACCCGTTAAGTGGAAGGTCTAATCCATAGGATGAGTACAGGGTGTGTACATTTTCAACTTTATCAAATATTGCGAAATTCCACTTCAAATGGTTGTATTAATTTATATTCCTGCCAGCAGGGTATGGGAACTCCCATTGCACAACTTCATCAAATTCAGAAATTTCAGACTTTTAAAAAAATTTTTTGATGACCATATAGTATTTCTTAACAGAAAGTCTCTTGGCAGTTTGGATTAGACAATCCTTTGTTACATGGATCTGTCCAGTGAGTTACAGGACATTTGAATTCCTGGTTCATTGGCACTAAATGCCAATAGCATATTACAGTAAACAATAACAACAACCCCATCATTTCCAAAGTCCTGGAAGACTACCCCTATTGAAGATGACTGAATGTGGGTGAAATATTCCTCACTATTTTAATTTGTATTATCCTAGCTTCATGAGTTGAATAATTACCTCATTGTTTTCCTGATTTCTAGTTTTTCTTGTTTATTAGTGAATCATCTAAAGCCATAGGAAGTGTTCTTCTAAGTAACAGTTTACCTGCATGCCGCATATATTTATAAAAATTTGTTATAATTTCATTCAAATTCATCTTAAATATCCGTTAAGTTACTCTGTAACTCACATATTATTTAAAAGCACTTTCCCCAATAATATGTGGAACTATAGTTGCTCTTTAACTGCATTATGGTCAGAGAACCTATTGTACATATCAATTTGGGATATCATCTTGATTCATGGTGGTGGTGGTGGCTAGTAACCTGTACTCAGTCAGTGTTTGTGAATGGTTCATTTGCAATGTAACATGTACAAAACAAATAGAAAATATACATTCTTTAAAAAATCAGCTTGTGAAAAAATCCGTGTTAACATTATCAATATAGATATATATTATGATTATTAATTTTTAAATTTTGCTTTTAACTCAGTTGTTGGTCTATATATTCTTATGTATTGATGTGATTACTTGGAGTTATCTGTTAAATCTTCTCACTGGATTTTTTTCACTGTCATTTTGTAATGATTTTTATTTTTATTAATGTTTTTGCATTAAATTGAATTCACTTTAATAATAATATTTCTAAATCAGCTTTTTGGGGGTATACATGGTCTTGTATATTTTTCCATGTTTTGTTTTTAAACTAGCCTGCTTCTTTCTTCATGTCTTCAAATGGCACATAATCTGATTTGTTGGGTGGTTGTTATTGTCTTATCTAATATGATGATTCCTGTCATTTAAATAGATAAGTTTATTTCATTTATATTTATTGTGGGTTTTGATGTATTTGTCTTTATTTCTCTCTTTTCCCTTACTTTCTTTCATTTAGGATACTACTGGATTGATCAACCAACGGTTTAGGGGGATGGAAGAATGTATTTTGTCACTAAAATTATTCAAAAACACTGGCACATTGGATAAATAAAATGCAGACTTATTTAATAGTTTTAGTACTTCATTTGAATTCCCTACTAATGGTACATACTGTTACTGCATGTACCAGGGGTGAACCACTCCTACCTCCATACTCTTAATTTGGTTTCATTTGACTCTAGAAATAACTTTACCTTCTGTAACTTTGAAGGTCTTTATTACTTAATAAATATAACATCTTTCTTCCCATATTCTCATGAAGAAAGAGTTTAGCTGACACATACTATCCATGTATACTAACATAACGTTCTCTGAATAATGATTTCAAGAAAAAATTTCAAGAAGAAATATTTAAGAAAGGAAGATGAAAATTGAGATAAATAGAACACATATTTTCTATTGGAAATTTTAGAGTAAATAGTAAGTAAGTTATCAATCCTTTTAAAACTCAGATGTTCT
Organism: Eschrichtius robustus; assembly: GCF_028021215.1. Lineage (NCBI taxonomy): Eukaryota > Metazoa > Chordata > Mammalia > Artiodactyla > Eschrichtiidae > Eschrichtius > Eschrichtius robustus. Next base: position 16,613,135 of record NC_090827.1, on the reverse strand, counting down.
AAAAGACTTTGTGGATGGTGGAGCTAATTTTTTTCCTATGTACATTAGAGATGTGTTTTTATTTTTTATGACCACTTTTGATAAAACATCTTTTCAGTTAATTTAGGTGAATGTGTCTAGTATCAGTGTAGAAATATAGAAATATCTTTACCATGTTACCAAAAGTCATATGTGGTTGACCAACTCTGATCAAATAAAAGAAATAATTAAATTATCTGTGCATAAATTGTTAATCAAGAGGGGGTCTGAATTTGTGAACCACATCATAGACTAACAAAGACTGAGCATAAAACCTCAGATTTACAGTTGAAGTAAATTAAAAGTAGGAGTAAAGAATGCGTGTTACCTTAAAAATATTAATATCTCCTAAGTTGCGAGTCCTATGTCAGTAACTGCTTGCTTCTAACTGACTCTTACGATCATTTTATTTTTAACTAATAGTCACTTTGGATTTATAAATATGCATTATTTCCAAATAAACATACAATAGTATTTTTCTGTTTCTTCTTTATTGTCACATTATAACTATATTTGTTGATAATAATGACTCTAAATAAAATTTTGAGAACACTATGAAAGACTTTGAAGGCTAAATAAAAAGAAATTTCCAAATTAATAGATGGCTATGCCTCTTAACAACTCAAGCTTTTCTTTAAATATAAATTTCTACATCTAGAAAAATTTTTATGTTCAATGTGTCTTCCAGAAATGTTATTCAAACTGAGAATATTTTTTAAAGAGTAAATAATTGAAAAATTCACAACTTTTTAATATTAGCATTCTTCTTCATTTTGAAATACTTTATCATTAATTTTAGAAAATTATTTTTAACAATTAGATAAAATGTTAAAGTGGTTTTTATAGCTTTCAAATATTGCCAGGTATTCAAAGTCTGATTTAAGTAGATTTTCCCTTCAAATCTATTTATTTTATGTTACCAAATGAAGCTTACAAATGTATGCTAGGAAGACTCTGTAAGTTCTATAATAACAGAATCATAATAGTAGTGAAATTTAATTCATGAAGAGTAATTTCATTTTGTCCTTTTAAAGTTCACATATTTCCTTAAGAAATTAAAGGAATTTATTTCAAGAGAAAAATTCAAATCTCTATTATGCACAATATTTGCAGAATTAGTGTGGCTTCCCCCATTAAGAAATTTGTTATATCAAGATTAACACTTACAAATTGAGAAGAGAATTATTTGTTTTGAAAAAACTTATTCACTTACAAATGTCTTCCATTTAGTGTGTTTAATGAGTGATGTGTTGATTTATATAAATCATTAACTACCTAGAAATAATATAAACTTAAAGCGATAGGAGAAATTGATTTTCAGAAATTGGGAAAATCCCTAATGACTGATTTGTTCTGCAAATTTTAATTCAGCTACCACTTTTTATAAACACAGAGTATAAAATGTTTTATACCCACTATTATAGGTGAAATAAAGTAAATTTTCAGTGTAGGATTCACAAATTCTTTTTTTTGTTTTTTAACCTTCTAATTTACAATGACCTAGTGTCTTAACTTAGGATTCCTTAAAACTAGAACCAGTGACAAGGACTTGGGGGCAGTTATTTTATTTGAAGTGAGGAAACAAGGAAAGTGAGATAAGGAAAGAGGAAAAGCCAATACATAAGGAAGGCAGTAGCAAGTTTGCTGGGGTCAATGCTGCCAGGACCACCTGGGAAGCAGGCAGAACACCTGTGTTAATTGCTCATCTGATGGACAGGAGACTTTTTCTGTTGGCTCTCTTTCCCATTTGAAGTTTGGCCTTAGGGATGTAAATTCATCCGTATTTCTAGGCTGAGCTTAAGCCCAGGTTGGGTGGGCAAAGCACCAGAGGAGTCTCTGGGTACAAAACAGAACAACAAGCAGCATGAACTTGAGATGAAACATGGTCGGTAATTGGTGAGTCTAAGCTCCTCCAGACATGGGTCCACAACTGTAACTAAAACCAGAGGCAAACCTAGGTATTGTGATTTAGGGCTCTGGTGCATCTTACACTAGATACATCAACTCAGAACTGGATTGGGAAAACATTTCTTCCTTTATTTGCTTATCATAAAAAGCTTAATTGTGCAGGCACTGTGTTGAGTAATTTTCACATATTTTCTCTCTCAGCTTTATTTTACGGGGTTGTATTTATGTTTTATAGTCACCAAGATATAACTTAATAAACTATTCTAGTAATGCAGAAAATATTCTATAAAATTTTAAAGTATAAAAGAGTTAATTAACCTTCCCAGGTGCCTGCAAAGTTCTCAGGTGTAAGGTTCACTATTTATTGAACTTCCAAGGACATACATACATTTTTCGTATTATTAGAAAATGATGTCACTAATGGGATCGTTCTCTCAGTGACTGAAAAGATGGATGTGTGGCTAATGGTCCTTTCCATCCTACAAAATGCATACACTGTCCTTCATCTATGACTTGCTGTGTCTGAGGCTATTTACAAGAAGTCTCTTTCAGTCACTGCCTTCCCAACACCTTCACTGATATAGAAACACACCATTTCAAATTGCATTGTTTAGGGCTAAATTGATGTGCATTAAAAAGCAAAAAATTCTCTCCTAAAGAAAGCACTCTTTAGCTTCCATTCTAATGCCTACAAACATTAACCTGTACATACGAAGCAAAGGATAAAAGGGGTGGGGGAGAGTGAAGAGTTGTTTTTCTCATCAAATACATAGAAAGAGACCAATATTTTTAAATTGCAAATGTTTCATATTACTGCTTACTTTGGTCTTATTTTTCCATTAGTAATTGTGCTCTTAGATTTTTTTTTTAAGTTACTGAAATAGGGTTATCTTGAGAAAAAGTGACAGGTCATCTACCTCTAGACTCAGCTGTCTCTAGCCTGAATCCTCACCACGGGCATCAATCGTCTCTTTTATATTTTATCACTTGCCAAATCCTTCGGGGTTTTCCTTTATCACAAATCTCTGGTTTCCACTCCGTCTTTTCCAGATTCGTTGACACCACCTAGCTAGACTGTCTTTCCATGTTTATTCAGTATGTTCTATAGACTAGACATTGTGCTAGATATAATACACTCCTAAATTATCGAAGACAGTTAATGCCTCTTACTGCCTTATCTAGACTTCTTTAGCATGAAGTAACAGGAAATAATTCAAACTAACTCCAAACTAATACAAAGATTAATTGCCAGGATAGAGCGTTTTCACAGAGCCCCCAAGGGCAGTTAAGAGCTGCCAGGCAGTAGGCGAGACCAGAACCAGGAGACAGAAATTCATCATAAACTCAAGCAATTACTACGTTTGTCTCATGTACGTCTCTTATCTCTGCTTCTCTTTCTGCAACTACTACATTCTCTGGATTTCTTTGTACACTAGTTTTCTCTGCCCCTTTAAGTGCTACTGTTTAAACAAAGGTGACCAAACAACCGTTCCCAAGTTTTTGTTATAACTGACTGCCACAATAAATGATTAACACATTAATATGAACTCCCCACGCTCATCCTTACTCATTGAGACTCAGCAGTCCTGTATCTTAGCCATCCTGTCTCTTTTAAAATGGCAGTTAGATCAAAATGTGCGTACTAGTTACCGCCTGTTGGAAAACTAAAATAAAGCTTCAGGATCTCTCTCCACCTTAAGGTGATATATGTGGATTGTGATAAAGATATTCTGAAAACAAAAACCTGGAAGTTGTCAAACTCAAGGAATTGACTCAGGAACTTCCCATTAAATCAAAATAAAGCATATAAGGCTATGGCAAAAATGTTCTTGGATAGGACTAGCCTCGCAGTGGCCTTTGAAATTATACCTCCTCAATATCAAATCATGTTTTGTCTGGCTTGATAAGTGCTAATGAACGAGAGTTCGGTGAAAGGACGCAGCCCAACCCACCCCAGGATGATGGAGATGTCAGCACCAGTTACTGAGAATTTCATTGGCATGAGAGCCAAAAGCTTTTCAGAGAATTTTCTAATATCTAGATGTGAGCCCTTTAACACTGTAAACAGATTCTTCCCCTGAGCCTAAAAGATGAAACTTCCTGATAAAAGGGAGACAGAGGAGATCACCTGAGCTTAACTGGTATCAATAGGTTAGGGCCACACCACATACCAGGCACAACGACAGGAAGACTGGTTAATGCACTTTCTGTGTATCACGTCTCAGGTGGTCCTATTCAAATAATTTTACTGGCATAAAAAATTCTGAGAACTTTCAAAGGATACACACATTCATTCTCTTTCTCACTCACTCTCTCTCACACACACACTCTCTCTCTCTGTCTCTCTCTTTCAGGTAATGAAAACTGCTGAATCATCTCACTTCTTTGGGAAGGTGCATATTTGTGGTCTGTGATAGTACCTTAAGAATCCTGGGGCTTCCCTGGTGGCGCAGTGGTTGAGTCTGCCTGCCGATGCAGGGGACACGGGTTCGAGCCCAGGTCTGGGAAGATCCCACATGCCACGGAGCAACTGGGCCCGTGAGCCACAACTACTGAGCCTGCGCGTCTGGAGCCTGCGCTCTGCAACAAGAGAGGCCACGATGGTGAGAGGCCTGCGCACCGCGATGAAGAGTGGCCCCCGCTTGCCACAACTGGAGAAAGCCCTCGCACAGAAACGAAGACCCAACACAGACAAAAATAAATAAATGATAATTTAAAAAATAAAATAAAAGAATCCTGGTGGATATAGAACATCATTTGGGAAAGGGTAGAGACTGGGAATAAAACTGTATATTGTTTGGGCAAAAAGCCTCTCTGTTTGGGTCACTGCAGGTGAAAGAGAACCGCAGGACTGCAGCCATCTGAGAATTGGACCCAGTGGACCATGATCTCCCAGGGAGTGCAGCATTCTTTTTAAAATTGTCAGCAAGTAGGTGCTACTCTTAGAATGAAGAGTTCTCTCTTGCTTCTGTGCATAAATGGCTCTCTATCGCCAGGCTCTGATCTTCCTAGATGTCTCAGCAGAAGAACTTACTGCGTGAACTCTGTTCTTTGAAGGGCCAGAAGAACCCAAAGACTTTAGTGAGCGAGTCACACGTTTAAGACAATCAGAAAATCCCATCCATGCCCTGCCCTAGACAGTGTGGTCTGAAACAACGGTTGTATATTCCTACTTTAAATATTGGCTCTAATGAAAAGGATACAGCACCTATAGTTATTTAAAGAAGAATAACTATATTTCCTTGTTTGTGACCTAAAGTCTCCAATTTATATAAAAGTTCCCAGCCATGGAAATAATTTGCTTAATTACTCAACTATGGCACTTACAGATGTGGGAAAAATAATTTCTTAGAGTTTTCAAACAGGCATAGGATATTTGCATATTCTTTATTCCATAATGCAAACCTTGCATTAATTGCCTTCTCTAAAGCATATTTCAACATCTTTTCCAAGCATAGTGATTCTTCATATAATTATGGTCAGGCTTCCCCACTCTGCTCCTAGAAATGAGGTCACTTTTAGCAACATCCTACATGGTGGTGGTTAATTAACAAACAGAAATTCTGTCTTTTCAAAAGGTTGTCTTTTCTTGGAAGCTTCAAAGCTCCCTAGCGAGTATTTCTCAAAGAATCTATTCTCCTTTTCACTGCCTCTTCAGGTCAAACTCAGAACTCACTAGTTCCCTTGATTTGTTCACCACAGAACCCCCTCCTACTTGCTTCAGCTGCATCAAAATACTGCCCTGAACTGTGAGTGGAGGAGTCAGGTTCAGCTGAAGCCTCCACCACCTAGAGAAGCTGGAGACTCAACAGTAGTTCTGTTGCAGCTACTGGAGTCCCTCCACTCCTTCCCAGTCCATAGAAGAAACGTTTCACAAAGTTGAGGAAGAAATACTTCCTCCTTCCATGTTAATGCTTAGTCATGGGTATCCCACAGAAAATCTGGTTGAGCCTCAGGTGTTACAGTTGTTCAATTTTCCAGCTTTTTAAAAACATTCACAAGTTACCCCCATGTACAAGCTTCAACAATTTCAGGGCTGAAATGAATGCCTACTAGTCGCACATTATGTCTAAAAAGACAGGGCCCTGGTGTTCTATGTTGCAATCAAGTCTCAATCAAATCCACCCCACCTGCAAGCTGCAAGCTGTTTCTGAAAAGACAGTGGCCCTGTTCTATCTGGCAATTGTGTCTCAGCCAGATCTACCTCAGTCCATCCAATGTCTTATGTATCACCAAAAGTCACTGGGGAAGGGGGCAAGGACAGAGAAAGAGAAGACCAATTTCTGGAGGCAAATAGCTATTTGGAGAGGAAGGGCATAGCCCCAAAACATGCAGCAGTAAACATCAAATACTGACAAATACTTGGAGCAAGAAGTGACAACAAGTCCTCCTCATAATATATTCTGAGCAATAGGCCACAAAATCAGACAAAACCTCCTGTTATATAGGGTTTTCTTTAATTTTTATTTTTTTATTTAATTTTATTTTTTATTGGAGTATAGTTGCTTTACAATGTTGTGTTAATTTCTGCTGTACAGCAGTTTTTAACATGTAAAATTTTTCTAAATGTCTATCCCCAAGCACTAGAACTGAAATTTTACAGATAGCATGCTATTTCCACCATAAAGGAGCTTCTGCATTGCAAAAGTCATAAATTAATTTTACTTATGTATTTGCTTGCCCAGGTAGCTCATTATGTATATATCTGAAGATTTTATAAATTAACATAGTTTTATGTCTATTTTATAATAGTCTGAACATAACCTTTAATTTCTTCTAAATGCAATAGCAGTGTAATGGGCTTCCTATTGTGCTTAATCCCTTTGTTCTTAAATAATGTGGAGTAGTACACTTGAAATGCCTATGTGCCCTTTCGTCGAATCCAGAGCTATTCATAATGTGATTTCTTCTTTCACCCTTCTGCTCTGCCCATTAAAGAGTGGTGTATACCATGTGGGATTACTGCAGAGTCGAGGAAGAAAAGCATAATTATCTCTGAAGCTCCGTAAGAGTAATTTATGCCCTTTAGATCAGAGGTTCCCGAACCTGAATTATTAGCAGAATTACCTGTGAAGGTTTTTTTTAAAGTCAGTCATCTGGGCTTCCTTTAGAGAGATTCTAATTTAGTGGACTCTCTCTCTCTCTCTCTCTATATATATATATATATATATTTTTTTTTTTTTAACTGAGTTAATTCTGATGCTCAGGACAACTGCTCTGTTAGAGAGTAATCTCTGAACACAGTGGAGCACCACCCACATTCCCCTTCAGAAATTGAGGATCTATTTCCACCAGCTGCTGTCAATTCTGCTGGCAGAAAGGCCTAAACTGCCCTGAAGGAATTGTCTAAGCTAAGGCAGGTTGTTTCACTCAAGGGCAAGCCACATCACAAGTACCAAGGGTCCAGCCCCGAATCCCACCTGTGGAAAACTGTGAAGGCAGCTCAAGTCTCCCTGAGCCCAGCTCCTTCCAGACACTGATCCTAAGGGCACGCCCTTTAAACCTCCTACACACCATTTTCCCATTTGGAGACAGCTTCCTCTTGATGGGTATTTTCATTAGAGCTAGAAGGCCAAAAAGTAGCCCTCCCTAGATTTCTCCTCAAATCGGAATATAAGCCCAGTCCCAAGAAAGAAATCATCAATCATTTATCCCTCTACCTACTCTCAAAGAAACCCAGCTGGCTTAGCCACTTCCTTTGGTCAATCATTTGCTCCCTACCTAACACTGCATTCTTTCCTGCAGTGAAAGAATGCTCTCCTCTACTTCTCTAATCCAAACCCCCAATTCTGTCCTTGCTACTCATGATTACACTCTTTCTTGAAGCTTTGCCACCTAACTTTCTCAATTCTTAGCTATATATGTGCATATAAATCTCTAGCATAATCATGAATGTCCTTATACATTGCCTTGCAATCTATAGATAATGTGTCCTGGAGAAAAGAAACCAAGTGTTCTGGTTTTTCTTTTTTTTTTCTGTTCTAATTTCTTTCCATTTTTATTAAGAAATAATTGACATGCTTTATAAATTTGAAGCATACTACATGATGGTTAGATTTACATATATTGTGAAATGATTATCACAATAAATTCAGCTAACATCCATCTTCTTATATAGATGCAATAAAAAGAAAAGAAAAAGGAAAAAAAAATTCCTTGTGATGAGAACTCTTGGATTTACTCTCTTAACAATTCTCCTATATATGATACAGCAGTGTTAGCTAAGTTCATCACATTGTATGTTACAACTCGAGTACTTATGCATCTTATAACTAGAAGTTAGTACCTTTTGACCACCTTCCTCCAATTTCCTCTCCCCCTACTCTCTGCCTCTGGTAACCACAAGTCTGATCTCTTTTTCTATGATTTTGTTTGTTTGTTTATATTCCACAGATAAGTGAGATCACATAATCTTTGTCTTTATCTCTCTGACTTATTTTACTTAGCATAATGCCTTCAAGGTCCATCCATGTTGTTGTAAATGGCAGGATTTCATTCTCTATTGCTGAGTAATATTCCATCGTATACACCACATCTTCTTTATCCATACATCCTTTCATGGACACTTAAGTTGTTTCCATCTTCTTGGCTATTGTAAATAATGCTGCTATGAACCTGGAGGTGCAGATATCTTTTCCCGTTAATGTTTTCATTTCCTTTAAATATATTCCCAGAAGTAGAATTGCAGGATCATATAGTAGTGCTATTTTTAATTTTTTAAGGATCCTTCATACCACTCTCCATAGTAGCTGTACCAAAATACAATCCTACCAGCAGGGGACAAGTGTGCCCTCACCAGCATTTGTCAGCTCTTGTCTGTTTGATGATATCCATTCTAATAGGTGTGAGATGATATCTCATTGTTATTTTAATTTGCATTTCCCTAACGACTCTTGATGTTGAGCATCTTTTCATGTACCTGTTGGCCTTTCATGTGTCTTCTTTGGAGAAATATCTATTCAGGTCCTTTGGCCATTTTTCAACTGGTTATTTGGGGGGTTTTGCTATTGAGTTTTTGAGTTCTTAATATATTTTGAATATTAACCCCTTATCAGATATATGATTTGCAAATATTTTTCCCATTCTGTAGAGTTTTTTTCACTTTATTGATAGTTTCCTTTGCTGTGCAGGGGCTTTTCACTTTGATGTACTCCCTGTTGTTCATTTTTAAATTTTTTTGCCCAACTCTTCTGTTTTGTTTCATGTTTGTTTTTGTTTTGCTTTGTTTTACCCTGTGTGCCTCTTGAGTGAATGGAAAATAATAAAAAATAGTGGTTAATGCTCTGACATAAGATTCTGTTATCTCTAGTCACTGATTTTACCAGGCTTTCTGAACGATCTAGTGATCCGTACACACACACACACACACACACACACACACAGAGTCCTGCAAAGCAACCCCTCTTCCTAGAGTAATGACTTACTGAAAAGTTAAAATTTGTATTGTTTTTACTATAACAAACATGATTGTTTTTAGAACTTTTTACTCTGACAGTTGTATGTTTGAACTGAAATGTTAATATTTAATGTTTTAATTTATAATATGTATTAAATTAATTTTTATTTCTGTAATGTGTTAAGTGTGATTAGCAGTTCTTTATTTTAATATGGGAACTATAGTTGCAGTTGTGTTTTTCCAGTAATGTACATTGTTGAGTTATAATGTCCATTGTTTGAAATAATGAATGAATGATTTTTCTTTCTTTAAAAAAAATAGAAGACTCTGGAGTTAGACTAAGAGGATTTCAATCTGTTCATCATTTATGAGCTTTGGTACTTTGGTCAGTTATTTGATCTCTCTGTGTTTCCATTCACTTTACTGTAAAATGGGGATGTTGAGACGAGACAGATGAATACTTTGAATGCATACTCTTAGCAGGGCAGCACACTCTGTTTTGAAGCTTTTTTTCCCATTTTTCTTTTAAGTGAATATATATATATTTTAAAATCCTGAATTAATTATATCATTTATTTCGTGAAGTACAGTTACATACTTTTTACTTAAAATACAACTGTCAAATGAAACAAAAAAAATGAATAGAGAGGTTCACAGAGGTAAACTACCTGGTATGCGGCACATAGTCTGCTCATGGTAAAGGTTAGCCCTTGTTGTTAGCATTGAAAACTATCTCTACAGCCAGCAACTTTCATCACTATTGATATATTTCAGTGTATGATAGAGAAGGAACCCAATGATGACTCTTTTACTCTCAACTATGAGAAGTGGAAATTGCTTAGGTCAGGAGAGGAATATATCAAATGTAGCAGTGGGTTGGATACTGTAGCAGATTTCCTCTTATCCTTGCAGAAAATCATATACCTTCATAGTTGAGTCAAGTGTATAAACTAGTGGTTTTAAACCATGGTGGTTCATCACAGTAACTAGGGATATTTTAAAAATATATTTCCCCACTTCAATTTGAGATTCAAATTTAGTTGGAATGGCATGAGTCCCAAGTATCTGTATTTTACCATTTTCTACATGTGATTCCCATGTGTATACAGGATTGACAAACCATGATAAAACTAGCAGGTTAAAAATTATTGGCATTATTAAGCAGGTAATGGGGAAACAAAAGTAAGGTGATGATTGGGATTTGCAGTAGAGTATTATCTTCTCAAAGTTAAACTACAAATGGACACATAAAGTATTGGGATCAAGAGGTGAGTGTACCTTAAAGAAGCCATTAGTATCTCTAGAGAAAGCATATACCTACTAGAAAAAGTGCTAATGGTTAATGGAAGAACAGAAAATAAAGAGTCATAGAAAGCATAGCGTTCTTTCAAGAACTATGCAGGAAAGAGGAAATGTTTACCGGGAATATCAAAAGCTAGAATTATATTGGTAAGGACATGCCTTTTGGGAGAATGAACTATCTGTAAGCTATCTTAACCTGATACCACTGAAAATTCTGTTCCCTATGGTGTTCTGATCTATGATCAAGCAATAATCACTGACTTTGGCATACTACAGGGAGAAAGTCCTCATATTGAGCTGATGTGAGTAGTTCTTCCACTTCATAAAATGATCAGTGTAAGTTAGAGTAAGTTAGACACAAATATTTATAATGTATATAGTAGATCTCCTATGACCTTGATAAATGTAAGACTCCCAGACTCTAACTGAATTTAGGAAATAGCCAAGTTGAGTTCTTAGGCCTGAAAAGCTGAGGACTAGAACTCTCATGGTAGTAAATCTCAAGTTTGGGCTCTCAGCACAGAATGAGCTTTTGTGTTTACCAAGAGACATCCCTCTGCTCTACAACCACAGAACTTTGTTGCAAAAAAATTCATCAAAATTATCAAGTAACTTCCTGAAGTTATAGGTAGGAAAGAAAACCTCACCTTAATGTCTAATCTTTTAGGGCAGGAAGTTTTGCAAAATGATTGCATATTTATAGCTTTCCCTCAATCTCTAAATTGGCCTAAAAAATAGTTGAAAATACATTTTTAAAAACTTCAATAATATTATGTCTGACAGTGATGGGAGCAAAATCACTAACCCTGTCGCCAGTAAGCAAGAAAGGAAGCTGGTTTGACTGATCAGAAAAAACATCAGTGTTGACTGTATCCCACCATCTGAAAAGCCAATTGGTAAAGTGTTATCACTTTACCAATTAAAAGAAGTAAGGAGTGCTGAGTGAGAGGAAAACAGGAGATTCAAATCTCCGTTTAGTAACTCCTTAGGTGACAAGTAACAAAAGATATGAAAAGTGAAAAAAGAAAATTCAGATCTCTCTGAACTATTTGGAGATTCTGTTCTTTAGCACATCTCTTATGATAAATGTTTTGATAATAATGTATGTAAAGACAAGATCAAATTAAAAATTCACAATTCAAAATATAACTGAGTCAGTAAAAATGGAGATATATAAACTGAGGTTCAAAAAATGTAAATAAGGAATAACATTGTTTCAAAAGGAAAAAACAAAAACGGAAACCATTCTTTGTAACACCAACAACAGCAAAAGCCTGAAACCAAGCGACTGTTCATCTGGGTTGGAGAGGAGATAAAGCTATTACTGGGGCGTCCTTCAGTCACTCACCTTTGTCATTGAAGCATCTTCTATAAGAGAAATGTGACAGGCGATTAAAAAGAAAACATTGTGGTCTTCATTACTTTCTGTAAGGGATTTATTCCTTTCCCTTGGCGCAAGTTAACAGAACTGTCCAGAGTTCCTCCTACCTCATGCTCCGGTGTACATAAGCTAAGAGAAATGAAAAATAACTTGATACTTTGCTAGCTTTCCTATATAATGTGACCTAAGGAACACATCTGATGTGTATCCACTTGATGAATGGTTAGATAGATAGATAGATAGCTTGAGAGATAGATATAGGTAATTTTGTAGAAAATAAAAGGAATACAGAAAATAAAAATCACCATGTCTTTGGCCAGAGATTTTTTTTTTTTTTTGGTATAATAGTGAACATTTTAGAGAAATTCCTTTTACTTTTATATGCACATATACATACATGTAACTGCTTATACACAGATATATGTGTATACACATATTTCTGTTCAGATTAATAGCTCTTCACATCTTATCTCACCCTGCTCCCTGCAATCTGTCCTCCTGGTAGTTTTTAGGCAACAGACATTCACCAATATTTGGCCTTTTTTAAAAAAGATTGTCAATATTTTCATTTTATAAATGATGTTATGAGGATATAAATTATCTTGGGCTCAGCAAGTTTATACACAACTAGAAAGTTGTGTTTTCTAAATATTATAACTCCATAAATAGAAGAAATTATTAGTTCTAAATTCAAAGATCAACAATAAACTTTTAGAACATTGATGAAAACATAAAGTAGATTAGATGTGGGTCCTATTGTTATCAATGTGTTATTTCAGTTCAAATTCATGAATTTGGAAATACCAATGACTATGATTCTCTATTTGGACCTTTTAGTTTGATAATAAGTTTAATTTATCACTTATGATTTCAGGAGTTCTTTCTAAAAACAAAATTTTCTCATAACTGGAAAAAATATAAAATTAGTACAGACAATTAAATCAATATGTTATACATTATATTAACATATATTATTAATATATTCTTATTTTATAATATTTTTCCTTTTATAAGACAATTTTCATGGGTCTACAGTGTACCACACAGCTCCCCACCTTCAGGACTGAAGCACTGTTTCCCAGCTTCTGGGAATATTAACATCTAACAGCTCTCGGCCTTTGTCTGAAGAGAGTCATTTTGCCCAAGTTTATGCCTCCTTTCCAGGGACAGCCCAAACCCAGTGACTGATCACCACAGAGGAATAAAGGCCTGACCTCTTTGCACCAACTTGTGATGCCTCTGCAGAAAAACCCCAGCTCCAGAGCTCCTGCTGGCTTGGCTCACTGGGGCCTTTGTTGTGTCTGCACCTCAGTTCAACATCTCCCTCTACCCAAATCAGCTTCCTCCACTTCCTGAACAGGTGCTCATCCTGGGCGAACTCCTCAATAGCCTTCTGCAGGCTGATCTCTCTTTCAGAGTCTGCTTCCTAGGTAATCGGACCTGGAATAACTATTATCAGACAGATTAAACAACTCCATGGTGGCCCCTACATTCTGGGGGGAAAGTTTTACAATTTGATTACAAAGCTAGACATTGTCTCGTTGTTTAGGATTTTATCCTCCAGTCACTGTACAAATCTTTCAAGAGCAGCATTAGCCTTCAGGGTAGAACAAAGTTTGTGGTCACTGATGGATATTTTCTCATCCCTATTTGTTAAGAATATGGAACAAATATGCTGTAAAAATGGCGCATTAGAATAATCCTTTCTCAAAACTGATTTTCTGAAGAAAGACTTCAAAAGTCTGTGTGACCCCCTTCTGACACAAATGAAAGATGCAAAATGCAAGGCTATTTTTAGCCCATTATGAATATATAAATAACCCTCACATTACTTACTACAAACATCTACTTAAAGGCAGCTGCTACAAGGAGAAAGCAATGTTACTGCTGTACTCTATCCCCCCCAGTGTTGTTTCTTTAGAAAGACATTTTATATTTCAATTAAACATCAATTCTTATAGATACAGTCGTTCCTCTCTATCACGGGGAATTTGTTCCAGGATCCCAGGGGATGCTAAAATCAGAGAATACTCAAGTCCCTTATATAAAATGGCATGGTATTTGCATATAAACCATACACATCCTCCTATAACTTTGTCATGCCTAGATTACTTATGATACCTAATACAGTGTAAAAGCCATGCAAATAGTTGTAAATGTAATGTAAATTTATATTTAAATAATGTAAATGTTATGTGAATACTTGCCAGCACACAGCAAGTTCAAGTTTTTCTTTTTGGAACTTTCTAGAATTTTTTTTCTGAATATTTATAATCAGTGGGTGGTTGAATCTATGGACTCAGAACACACGGATATGGAAGACCAACTGTATACTGTAGACTTTCACACCTGCATTAAGAAGTCACAGCTGGAAAATATGGTAGAGGTAAATAAGGGAAACTTTTTGCTTATGGGAGTGCAAAGTAGAAAAGGTCAATAAGAGCTCCTCTCTTAATCATCCATATTATTTTCTTATTGTAAAGTATGAATTAATCATAATCATCACTATAAAGTCTTTATTTTGTAGCAAATGGTAAGCACTGAACAACATTCAATTTTATGGTATATATACACAATGGAATATTACTCAACCATTAAAAAGAATGAAATAATGCCATTTGCAGCAATATGGATGGACCTAGAGATCATCATACTAAGTGAAGTAAGTTAGACAGAGAAAGACAAATATCATATGATATCACTTATATGTTGAGTCTAGAAAAATGATACAAATGAACTTATTTACAAAACAGAAACAAATTCACAGACATAGAAAACAAACTTATGGTTACCAAAGGGGAAAGGGGGGGAGGAAGGGATAAATTAGGGGTTCTGGATTAACTTATATACACTACTATATATAAAATAAATAAACAACAAGGCCCTACTGTATAGCACAGGGAACTATATTCACTATCTTGTAATAACCTATAATGGAAATGAATCTGAAAAAGAATATATGTATATTATATGTATATTCATATATTTATGCACCACTTTGCTGTATACCTGAAACTAACACAACATTGAAAATCAACTATACTTCAACTTTTTAAAAGTATACTATATGGTATAAGAGATGTGAAGTGTTTGAGATCATAAGACAAATGCTCTATCAGTCAAATGCAATATTGTGAAATAACTAGGAGCTGTCCAAGGGCAGACAGTGGAAGCAGAGAATGTCATGGGATGGGGGCTCACAAAATGCTCCATGAGAATAATGCCATTTACTAGCAGGTCAGAGGAATGGGTTAGACTAAGACAGTGGAGATAGGGGTCATTTCAAACCAGCTGTGTAAGTAAGTGAAAGGGCATGAAAGTGGGAAAGAATGAGAGAGGACTGCATGGAAGGCAGAAATAGCCATTATTATATTTCCACCTTCTCTCTGGGAAGCTTTGATTAGTCAATGTAGTCAATCACTCTTTTTCTTACATCACTTTAAATCCAATCTAAAGAGAAACCAGACAGTAATATGAGAGCTAGCATAATTAACTTCACCAGTAGCAACGGCTTCAAAAGCAAGATGTGGTATCATTCCATTAAACACTTCTAGGAGGAGCAACAGTGAGATTTAAAATACTGAACCAGATCTACTTTGCTGGAAGTTGTAAGCTGTTGACAAAAAGGAACTTATATCTACAGCAAAAGAACTTAAACCTCATAATACTAAAGTAAAGTGTGCTAAGATCCGTTCCGTCTGCTTTGTTGGGTACTTAATAATTCTATTTCGTGTACTTTAAAATTAAGATAGACACTTTTTTGTTATTCTAATGGAGAGTAAAAAATAAAGTTTCTTTAAGCTCTTGTATGATAGGGCTGGTTTCTAGGGAAACTTGCTGTTATCGTACATATTTTACAGCTTTTTAACTCGTGAAAAGTACCTTGCAATCACTTTATTAGTCATATCTGAAAATAAATTATGTCAGGTAGACTAGTGTTACTTTCTCATTTAAAACTGAAAAAAAAAAAACTGCGATAGGCAGAAGCAACACTATTTATAGTATAGTTTTAGGGCCTAGTGTAGTGGTCTATAGAATAAGAAAACAATTACACTTTTAGATTGAATCATAGATTTTGAGAAGCACCTGCTGTAATATGTTGTGGTATAATATTATTAGTAATAAAGTAATGGTGAATCTCGAGGGATACAGGAAGTGTTCAAACTGCAGTTTCTGTCATTCACATGAGGGCGTGGCTCGAAGTTGGATGGCTTCCTGAGGAAGTTACAATCCTCTGAATGGAAGTCTATGAAATATGAGGAATGTCTTTTTCCCTATCTGCTACTGAAAATCTGATTTGGGGTTTTTTGAGGTTTGTTACAATGTATAAAGGAGTCTAGTCATGGCCTGTGTGGATTATCAGAAAACGAGATCAGATCTCTTACAATACAGACAGTGACTGCAGTGTCGTCTATACACCTGATGAGAGACCCTTCAGATCCTGTCACCCACTCCTCCCTGCCCACAGCACAGGCTCATACCTCAGCATATGGATTCATGGAATCAGAAGTAGTTAGTTAATATTCAGAATATTTGATTTAATATTTAATTAAATATTCAGAATATTTAATTAAATTTAATATTTAATGAAATATTAATTTCATTAACACCTACAAGATGCCAAGTACTACTCTAAGTCCTCAGTGTTAACTTGCTACGACCCAGCACTTAGTGAGTATGTGGTCTAGAAGAGGAGACAGGAGTTAAACAAATAAATTAATAGATGAACGTGTAAGTTAAAATACTGGTGAGTTCTCTTAAGGAAAAAGAAAGAGAGAAGAACTTTTCGTGTGGGGTTCCTACTTTAGATTATTTGTGGAAGACATCTCCAAATAGTACGGCATTTAAGCTGAGGTCTGAAGCATGAAACGAAATCAGTCATTTGAATGTGAACTGAAGATCCTTCACCTAAGAGGCAACAGCTGTAGATGCCTTGAGGCGACAGGAGCTTGATGGTTTGCAGGCTGAGAAAGAAGGACTGTGCAGGGAGCATGGAAGGTGAAAGGAGATTTGGAAACCAGCAAAGCCAGATTGTGCAGCAATGCCATGCCAGCCAATGTAAGGCTTTTATTCTATTTCTGTGGGCAGCCATGCTAGGGCTTCAATCAACGGAGCAACATAATCTGATTAAATTTTAAAATATTTTCCCCACTTAACAAAAAACAAACAAAAAGAATTCAAGTTTTAAATGACAAAGCACTTGAATAGATATTTCTCCAAAGAAGATATACAGATGGCTAATAAACACATTAACCATGTTCAACATCATTAAATTATTAGGAAACACAAATCAAGATCACAAGATACCATCACATACCTATTAGGATGGCTGACATCCAGGAAAAAAAAAGTGTTGATAAGGATGTAGAGCTACTGGAACCCTTGTGCACTGCTGGTGGGAATGTAAAATGGTTCAGCCACTGTGGAAAATAGTACAGCAGTTCCTCAAAAAATTAAACATAGAATTACACTATGATCCAGCAATTCCACTTCTGGGTATACACTCCAAAAAATGAAAGCAGGGACTCAAACAGGATATTTGTATACCAGTGTTCATAGCTTCATTATTCACAGTGGCTGAAAGATAGAAACAACTCAAAAGTCTACTGAGATGTATAAATAGATAAACGAAATGTGATTTGTACATGGAGTGGAATATTTTTCAGTCTTAAAAAGGAAAGAAACTCTGAAACATGCTACAACATGGATGAGCCTTGAATACATTATGCTACGGGAATTAAACCAGACACAAAAGGACAAATATTGTATAATTCCACTTACGTTAGTTACGTAGAATAGGCAGATTCATAGAGACAGAAAATAGAATGGTGGTTGCTGGGAGTTGAGGGAGGAAAAGAATGGGAGTTATGTTCTACGAGTACAGAATTTCAGTTTGGGAAGAAGAGAAAGTTCTGGAGATGCAAGGTGGTGATGGTTGGAGAACAATGTGAATATAATTAATATCACTGAACTGTACACTTTAAAAAGTGGTTAAAATGGTATTTTTCATGTTATGTATATTTTGCACAGTAAAAAATTATTATTCCCAGAGCTACCTCTAGAATTTTTATGAGGTCAAGAATATTAATGTATCCTTCAAATTGTGTGAACCTCTATAGCATCTTCTATATTTTCTGATTTATCTGTTGTTATAGTAAGTATGTCTTTCAGTTTACTTAATACTCTTTGTAACATGTTAAGGATATATGTATGTGTGTATATATATATATGTATATATATATATATATACACATATATATATATATACACACATATATGTTTAATTGCTTAATTTTTATTTCAGCTTGTTCTTTATTAATCAAAAGGTTTTGTTTCATAACCTCCTAAGGAACTTAAACCATGGCTATTTCAATTTACTTTTTTTTTCATCACTTCAGAAATCCCTTCACTCATTTATTGAGTTTGTGAGCTGTTTCAGGTTTTGTTAATTTTCTACCTCTCTTTCAAAATGCTCATTTGCAAACTTATTTTTAGTGGACATTGGGTTTCTGCTTATCTTGAAATTTATTTTCTTTTCTCTTTGTCCGACCCAAGTCTGGATACTTTGAAGTTGCTTCAGTTTAAGATTTTGGGGACCCCAGTTCTAAATAACATTTTTTTTGCTCATTTTAGCCTTTACAGCTCACAGAAAATCTCATAGCTGGTCCCACAATTCACCTGGCTCTTTGCTGTGCCGAGTTTTCCGCTTTCAAATTTCTCTCCAAGCAAGGAGCTCTTCAAAGTCCATGGCTCTGGGTAGTTATTCCTGTTCTTTTCAGCTTCTAGTACAACTTCTAGCTTTAGAAGCCTTGCCTTAGATCTATTTCCATGCATTTACCCTCTTACCAGATCCCTAGCCCATGTGGGCCCTCACTTGGCCCATTTGGGTCCCTGCTTCCTTCAGGAGTAAACTCCCAGAAAGCTATTGACTATTTCTGTCTCTGGATCACAGAGACTCTGCTCATCTCAGCGTGTCTTTATTTCTTTGCTGGTACATGAAAACATTTAAAAATATCTTTTGTTGTTCTTGTTTTTCAAAAATATTGGGACAATTTGTATTTTGTAAA
The DNA here is from genome assembly GCF_028021215.1 of Eschrichtius robustus. Taxonomy (NCBI): domain Eukaryota; kingdom Metazoa; phylum Chordata; class Mammalia; order Artiodactyla; family Eschrichtiidae; genus Eschrichtius; species Eschrichtius robustus. Next base: position 16,594,063 of record NC_090827.1, on the reverse strand, counting down.
AAACCTATGTGTTCATAAACATAGAAAAATCTGGAAGTATATACAGAAAACCATAATGCTAATAGTATTTATCGCTAGGTATAGTATATAGATTCCTATGTCTTCCAATGACCAATCTCCCTCCACTTCTAGAGACTTCTGAGAAAGGAAGTAGAGAGATTGTAGGGCTACATAATTTCCAACTTTCACCGTCCGGTGTAACAGGCATTATAAATTACAAGATTTAAAAAAATTTCTCCTCAGGACACTCACACTTGGACATCAGAGAGGAACAGTAATGACCTCTCCAGCTGTTTCAGGAGTTTGTTTATTTAAATCAAGGACTTTTTAATCTCTGCCTCGTCTTGTTTTCTTTCTCCTACTTTTGCCTTCTCTCATTCTTATCTTTTTTGCTTTTTTTTTAGTTTTTATGTCAAAAATACTGGAGGAAATTTAAATGAGTTAAGCCAGGTATCCAGAGAAATATTTAAAGAAAGTCCAGAAAATTTAGTGACCACACAGCAAAATAAGATCTTTAATTATTAGATCCATGTTCCTAGGTTGGAGCTACAGGCTGCAGAGAGATCAGAGAAAAGAAAAAAAAAAAACACTATCTTCAGAGAAGACATGATGGTGGGAGTCTCATGCCAGAGCCAAAGCTACTGAATTAGTTTTACATGAAATATTTTGGTGGTTTGGAACAGGTCAGGGGCAAGATAAAGGCAGAGAAATTGTTAAATCTAAGAGCTACCTGGAGTATAGAATCACTAGGATTGGGTGATGGATTGAATATTATAAAACAAGAAATCAGCAAGGGACAAGAGGACCACCCCATTTCTGACAGTAATTTGCAAGGGGAATGGAATTGATATGGATGGATATGGGAAGATATTTTAAATATAAGAGCACACAAAATATGTGTGAAAATTTCTCTCTGAACCAGACTTGAATGGGGACTTGCTTAACTCCTATACAGTGGAAATTCTATAATATGTCAGGAAAAGTGTGTTCATACTTACTTAAAAAAATGGTTTTTATAATTGAAAATAAGAAGGTCAGAGGACCCAAGTTCAAGAAAACGCTCTGCTATTTAAAAACTTCACTTAAATTTCCTGAGCCTTGTTCTACCGAAAAAAAAAAAAAAAAAAAAAAGATGAAGAAGGTGGTTATGTTACCTGTTCCAACATTCTGAATGAACTTCATTCACAATGCCTCATAAACCTTCAGTGCTATATGATTTAGTTACAATCAGCATTGCTACTATCATGCTCTCCACCATGCCATTCCTACCTTCATTTCCCCTTCATGACAAATACTGTCTATGTGATTTCAAAAAAAACAGACAAAAAACATATGGGAAAATGCTTATGGATATATGTATATTTCTTTACAAATGACAAATTTAGCATAGTCTAGTACAGTTTGCCTAAGCAGGGAGAGAAAAGTCAGTGATTGTTTTTTTAAACTGCAAGGAATTTGGGAAATAATATATTACTTTGATCAGATAATCAGAAATTTAAAAAATAAACAACAGAGGATTAACTTGGAAAAATATCTAGAAGACCAAAAATGTGTAACAGCAGGTAGATATGCATTATTTTGTTGTTCCTATTTATCTCATTTCCTCTCTCATAAATATCAAATATTTTAAAGTATAATTCATGCAACAATTATATCATTTTCTAACCTGTTGTTTCCAGAAAAAAAAATGATTGAAATTCATCCTGAGTAAACAACTAAAACTGGAAATGCCCAGTTCCTAATTGTGTTTCCCTTCTAAGACAGCTCTGGCAAGTAAATTTAGAATAACTTCAGAATCTCTGTTAAATCTAAAATACTTAGTTCTCCACAGTTTATCTGTCAGTTTTTTGCTTCAATAATGCTGTGTAACAAAGCACCCCAAAACTCAGTGGCTTACAACAAACAACAAGCATTTATTCTCATGTTTAGGGGTCTGCATCTTGATAGCACTTTAACTCATCTAGACAGGGTAGTTTAGGTAACTTGAGTTTAGGCTGAAGATCAGCTCGGTTTGCCTCAGTGCAGCTCAGTTCAGCTCAGTTTCACATGTGTTTCTCTGAGCCACAAATGAAGGGCAGTTGCTCCCTGGGGCCTGCTCTTCTTATGGTAGATTACTGCAGTGCAAAAAACAAGCCACACTGGACAAGCAGATTTAAGGATGATGCTTATGTCACCTCTGACAATCATCCCATTGGCCAAAGCAAGTCATATGGCCAAGCCTAACATCAATGGATCAGGGAAGTACACTTCACAGTAGGACAAGAAAAGACAATACTTGCCAAATATAGTCGACATTATCATGTCTTGGTTGCAAAAGTTTTGCTCATATTTTGTGAAAATGATAACCCTTGTAACTCTACATCAATCTGCAACTCATAAAATGGAGTCTTAGTGTAACATGAATATACTGTGAATGTAAGATCTATTTTGAAAGGGAAGGAAACCTGGTCCTGGCCCATAGGTAATAAAATAATCTTCCTATTAAAAAATGTTTCAAGATACAATGATACCATTTTATATTCCATCAAGACTGTATATCCAGAAAATACCTGGATGGTTCTAACGGTTTGTGTTATGTGTATATTGTTCTCTAACGCATGTGAAATTAATGGTATATTCATATAGAATAAATGAAAAAAAATCTTTCATTACACAGTATACAGCCTGTGGGGTTGACTGTCACAGGAGGTCACTGAATCAAATACTGTGGCTAGAATTTTGAAAGCTGTTGGAAATTTTTATGATGAATAATGGCATTCATTATTATTCATGCCAAGCTTCAGGTAATAAACTCTCCCTCTTGAGGCTCTGACTGATCACCTCAGGGGTCGGATAGAAGAGTCCCCTTTGTGTAGCTAAACAATAGACTATTCATTTGGGAACATCCATAAGCTTGAAACACAGATAAAAACTAATATTAGAGACCTCCAAAAGTCCTATTATGCTTTAACATTTCAGTGGTAAAGACAATCCTATATGTCACTATCAAAACTGTTGTTTGTTATTATGTATTTACCTCAATTGGCTTTGACCACTCTGAAATGAACCATGATTGAAATTCCAGCTCTTTCTCAATTGTATATAAATAGACAATGCATCTTAAATTCATAATTCCAAGGAAAATCTTAAACTCTCAAAGAAAAAAAATTTTGTTTTACTTAAAGATTAATGTTACTCTAATTCTAAGACAGGGTCTCTATCCAAAAAGGCACAAGATAGGAAGGATTAAAGAGAGTGCTTTTTTATCTTCTCCCATTTTGCCTTGTTCCCCAGTAAATTCTCTACTCCCTGAGGAAATGCAGAAAAAACGCAAATGCTAATGTGAGTCTTCCAGGTTACGAATACAACAACATCATTTCTCTATATGCATTATGGAGTGAAAGGATAGAACTGAGTTAAGCAAGATAGAGATAACTTTCCAGTTTTTTCTAAATTGGCTTTTCATAATATTGTTTTTATTCTTTTCATTTTTGGAAGATTATATATTAGCAGAACAGCAGATACATTCATATTTTAAGACAAACAGAAAATTCACCCACAGGCCAAAATATATATATTTTGGGAAATTACTGCTATTTTGAATTATGTAAACTCTTATTATCTACCTTAATCAAAGACAAAAGATCTTTAAATCAGTTTTATTTTAGTAAAAGTGTTTTTATGGGTGGAGCAGCAATTCCATCTTTTGTATATAAACAGGGAAAGTACAACATATAAAGTATCTCAAGTTATTTTGAATCATTTATCATTATTAGTAATTCCATGAAGACAGAACGGATACATAAGTAGTTGGGAGGCTAAGAGTTTGAGGTAAATTAGAAAGCAAAAATGATGAATGAGGGAAAGATTGATGAGGTTTCTAGTCTTAGGTGAAATACAAAATACAAAACAGAGAGAAAGTCAGGTCTCCAAAAGCAAAGTTGACATATAGCTGAAAGTCTGTGAGGATTCACAAGTATATTCTTTACTTAGAAATATGTAAATGATGATATTTATGTGATTATTTGCTATTTCTAACTTTTCAAATGTAGTTCAAAGACACATTCTAAAACTTTGGTAAAAATGTATTTCTGGTTACATATTCCAGTTGTTAATTGAGTTACTTCTATTTGGCATTTTATGAACCTACTAGGATTATTAGTTAAATGTATTATATTTGTTTCCTAAAAGTGGAAGGAAACACGGCAATCATAATTCAAACTTCTTTTGGAATACCATAGATGCTTGCAATTTCAACAGCTCTATTTTATTACCCAAGTGATCACTAAAGTCCATGGACTAAAGTAGCTTGTAATTTTTCTGAGACATATTTATTAAACATAAATGGGGTGTAGTGCAATTGGTGCCTGAGTTATCAAGGTGGGTACAGCTAGCTGGTGCTGGTATGTCTGGGTGGCCATGGCTGGGAGTGCCAAAGACATTGGAGGTTTGTATCATAGCTGCCTTTTGCTGCAGAAGAGCCACGGACAGAAGCTGGACTATGAAGAAAGTACCTTCCCACTCTCAACCTACAGCCTATGCTTCCCTATGCCCCACCTAATTAGAAGTCAGCTGAGAAGGAGTCCAAGAAGAAGAACTTGTAGAGACCCAGCCTCAGCATCACAGAAAGAGTATAGCAGGTGGAATTGGACATACAGATAAATAACAACACAAAAGTTTACTTTGTTTTGGGGAAGAAAAAAAGTCCATGACTAGTATTACAGATGTGGGAGGTGAACGCATGTAAGGAAGTAACAGTGTTTAAAAATGTGTGATTTAATAATGTGTGCAGAGAGATATTATGTAAAATTTTGAATTTTTAGTTTAAGCAAAATCGACTATTCCCATTATACATCGGATCACTCTGAGCCTGTTGGACAATCATGCTTTGGAGCATGAGAACGATGCAGAAGTTACCGAATCAACTATTATTCCTATGAATGATCAATAGTGACTCTACCTTCCACTTTTTTTAAACCACCATTATTTTATATTAATAGAATAAAATATACTCATGATATTTTTGGTAAATTTCTTTTTTTTCATGGTAGAAAATAGAGCATCATAATTTCCATAGATTGAAATAACTTCTGATGTGTAACAGATGCATTATTCTCTTTTTGTTTTTTTCTCACATTATATTTTCTAATTGGTTACTGTTGTTACATGTGAAAACTATTTGGTTAGGGATTTTTATTTTATATCTATCCACTTTATTGAACTCTTTTATTACATCTCTTTATTCTTTGAGGATGCCAAGTTGACAATCACATTGTCTATAAATAATTAAAATTCTGTCTCCTTTAACAAAGTTATACCACTGTTTCTGCTTCATATTGTATTTAATTAGAGCATCTACAAGCACTGCTACTTTTCCTTACTGTAAAAATAAGTCTTGGACTTAACTTTTAGACATTTTTACTTTTATTGTTCTTAAAGTTTTAAAATTACTTCTCAGGCTCTGATTTGCTAATACATGTATAAGTGATCTTTGACATTTGGAAATCAGTTATATTTTCCTTATTTACTTTATTGTTTTAGAGCTCCATAATTAAAAGAGTTTTTGAAATATACAATATACTTTGAAACACACTCACCGGATATGATTCAACTGTTAGTTATTGCACTAGGTGTTATGAGAGAAAAAATGAACTCACTAATAAAAAAAAAATTGTTGGTTTCAAGTAGTTTCCATTCCACTTGGTTAGGCAAGAGAGCTGTCACAGGGATCCTGTGACAAAATACTAAGCAATCAAGCTAGTTAATATTTATTGAGTGTTCACAATGTGCTGGTGAGTTTTACACAGATTATTACTAATCTTCACAATTATCCTTTGAGTTAGGGTTTGAAATTATGTTGTTGATGAATCTGAGGCCCTAAAGAGGTTGAAGTACTGGCTTAAGTCATACAGCTAAAGCCTAGCCCAGTTTGGTTAAGAGTGTGGGCAGTCTGACCGAGAATCTTCTTAAACATCTTTACACAGCCCTCTGAGAACTTAGAAAGGAATGTCAAATATGATAATAGTCATGCAGTTTTATGGAATTTTTAAGGATGATGTGGTATTTTGAGAGTGAAGAACATTCCAGACAGAGTCCCTCTGATGGGATAGTGGTGTGAAGAGTTCTGGACTTTAGAGAAACAATGATAAGACTAGTCTGACTGAAGCAGAGGGTTAATAAAGGATAATCACAAACTTGCACAAAGATTGGGGAAAATCATGAATGCTAACCTAAAGACTTTATTTTTTGCCTTGAAAGTAATGGGAAGCAATAGAGGAAATGGAACACTATGAAACAGTAACCATAAACAGCAGGCCTTCTAGATCTCTTTCAGCAGTGATGTTAGAAAAGGAAATTAAGATATTTCAACCTAAGGAATTATCAAGGAAAAGAGACCCCAAGAAATCCAAAGGAGCAATAATTATGGATGAGAAAAATACGTGACATACAAAAACAAGCTACTTTGGATGTGGTGAACACTTTTTCTTTAAGCCTATCGCAGCCCCAAACTGGGCAGCCGGAGGGAAAAAAGCCTCGGGTTCAAAAGTTCTGATGCAATTTCCATCTTCAGAATTCTGTCAAACTGAGCTGGAAATATTTTTATAAAAATCCTCCTAAGATTTCAAGTAGCCTCCAGCTACGCTGAACCACTTTTCACACGGTTTCAAAACTTCCATTCCTTTTATGCCTGAAATACAGGTTTGCGTTATCTTAAAACACGCATGCATGCATGCCTGCATACACGCTCCACATGACAAAAAGTCTATGGATAAGTTGCAGAAATCTCTAAGCCTATCAGAAAAGATTAGCTTCACATCCTGGTGCGGGCGCCTCATTCACACTCTCTCACTAGTTTGTTCTTCCATAGAAATGACCTTAGAAACAGGAACATGTTTTATAAAGCTCTTTGCTCAAATACATTTTAATCCACTTCCTAAATTTAGGATGGCTCTGCTTTTAACCATTTTCAGATTTTTTTGTGTATACCTTAAAGTATAGAAAGGCTAATGATTTTTCAGCAGCTGGCACTTTACAACTAGAAATTCCATCCTGCATTATTTAAATAGTCACATTCGTGATGACTGGTAATAAAACTATTTATAATTGCAATTACCACAAAAGATTCCCTACTCCTAACAAAATTTTTAGCTGCCTTAATTCGCATTTCCATGTGAAAAAGGACATTTGCATGATCAAATCTGAGAACCATATTTTAGTCATTTTACAAATGTTCACCAAGAGCAGTTTAAATATATGTGTTAAACGAAAAATATTTTTAGATGATGGTGTCAAAAATACAGTGAGTGACTGATGCCAGAAAAAATATAACTTTATGAAAATTTTAATTTTCTGTGTATTTAAATCTACTTTGAATTTCTTCTCAGATATGTCATTTGAGGCCTTTTGATGGAAACATTCTTAATATTTGTGCTATGTGATTCAGTTGCCACAGGTCACATGTATGACCATTTGATATGGCTTGAGTGGCTGAGAAACTGAATTTTAAATTTTATTTTATTTTTTAAATTTTTTTATTTATTTATTTTTGGCTGCGTTGGGTCTTTGTTGCTGCGTATGGGCTCTCTCTAGTTGCGGCGAGCGGGGGCTACTCTTTGTTGTGGTGCGCGGGCTTCTCATTGCGGGTGCATGCGGGCTTCAGTAGTTGTGACACACAGGCTTCAGTAGTTGTAACTCATGGGCTCTAGAGTGCAGGCTCAGTAGTTGTGGTGCACAGGCTTAGTTGCTCCACGGCATGTGGGATCTTCCTGGACCAGGGCTCAAACCCGTGTCCCCTGCGTTGGCAGGCGGATTCTTAACCACCGCGCCACCAGGGAAGCCCCTTAAATTTTATTTAATTTTAATTAATTTAAAGTTAAAGTTAAATAACCTCATGAAGCTAGTGGCTGCTATATTGGACAGTACTATCTAAAGTCTGCAAGTAGTTGAAATATGCTAGTGTATATCAACCTTTTGACAAGTATTGTTGCTTGTGTATTTTTTGTTTTTTCAATGAATCAATAAATATAAAGCACAGAGGAAACCTAGTATTATAACCCATATATATATATATATACATAAATATATATATATATATTTGTTATTTCAAAGCTTAAAGCAATCCATGTAGTAAAAATCCATTGCTGCTGGATAAGAAGAGAATCTTAAGTGACCAGATGGTCACTACTAACAGTTTTTATTTTTTCTCCATAGATGGGTCCCTAGTAAATGTTTGATTTGGAGAATCTACACAAAAGGAAATTATTTAATACTTACTAATGAATCAATATATTTCCACACATTCCCTGTCAGCTTGGAGCTTTAGAAGTGAACCATTCTCCTCTTTTCTGGCTAAAGTCTTTGAAAAGAGTCTCAATATGTTGGTTTTATTTTGTTTGTTTGTTTGTTTGGTTGCTTGGTTGGTTGGTTAAATATATGTCCTTCAAACACCCTTGCTCTGTGTGTCTTTGCAAGGTCTTAAAAATATTCCCAAGACCTATTTCCTTTAGTAGCCCTGCTTAATGTACAGTTATAGCTGTTACTCGTTGATACATGGCCTCACACAACAGAATAGACAAATGGTAGCTGTCACGCAAAATTATTCACCCTCTATCCTTCCAAGAAGACTTGCTTTCACAGTGCTATTACTGCCTACATCTCTTTCTTGTTTTTTGTTCCCCCTACTTCCATTGATTTTAGATGTTTTTCGGTGCTTCTCCAGCTCTAATGTGTTACCTATTTTATTCGAATATGTAGGTGGCATGTGTTTAAGTGAATCAATAATGAAGTAGTTGAGACCACAAGTCTCATCACCCTCTACATGCTATTAGTGTTAGACTCCCAAGGGCCAACTGTGCAGTGAACCATGGTAATGAGGTTGATAGTTCATGAAGGAGCTGATGTGACAAATTGCCAACCTGCTGCAGGGACAGCCCCCCTAACCCTCCAGAAGGCCAATGTTATTCCAATTTTCATCCGGTTTTGCTCTTGTTCTAAATGTGCCAAAGCTAACACAGTATTTAAATGGATACCCTCCCCCCAGACCCCGACCCCAGCTCCTCCGCACACACACACCTTGCAAAAGAGAGCACCTGGTGGCATGTACATTTATAATCTTCTTTTCAAATTGACATGCTCTCAGGGTGAATTTAATCAGCATTTGTCATACATTTTAAGGTATAAAAGGATGTTTCATTTTTCATGCCTTATTTTGGAGGCACTTGTGAAAACAAGGGTCTTCATTTATCGATGTTCTGGATATATAAGAATTTTTTAGATCTATTATTTCCGCTCTTAATAGTCACATCAACTGACTTTTGTTATCTTCTCTCATATTTGAACAAAACACTTTTCAGTTATCTTTTTAATCCTTTTTTTCCCCCTCTCTTCCTGAGTTTGTAATCTGGAAAAGAAAAGCAAAACTCTCAACTTATTAAAAATAAGTATTGCTCAGGTACTATTAAATCAGGTAAATTTCTTTGTAGTTCTTTTTTTAAACCTAATTCTTTACTTTCCTCTTCATATTTTCATCTTATTTTAAAGTTTTTAATTGTTGTTTTTATTGTTTGTTTGTTTTACAAATATGTTATTGTTAGCTAGTGGACAATGGGAATGAATCACCTCTGACTTTAAAGAACAATTTCAGCCCAAATCACACTGTCGGTGTAGCTAGCCTTTTATAAGACATTTAAAAGCATTTTAAACAAAGTTTATACTGCAGAGAACGGTTCCCAAACCACAGCCGGCTTGTCCTGTAGGGAGGTGGCTGGACATCATGTGTTCACTTTCTGAACAGTGTCCTTAGAGGCAAAGGTGCCAATTCTTTTTTTTTTTTTTTTCTTGGTAATACCTGCGATGCTTCTTAAATTTATTTTGATTGGTGCCTTCCCAAGCCTAATAGAAAATAATTAAAAGTTATAACTTGGAACTTTACTTGTTCAGTCCCTAGCTTCAGACCTTAGTGAATCATACAGGACAAAGTTCTGTTTTCTAAACTTAAGGCATCCAATTCTCTAATCACTGCCTGAATCAGGCACCTCTGACACATATATTTTGAACCATCTTGATGTACCTTGCATTTAACTATGTAAAACATCGTAATTATTCTCATGCTATTTCCTAGGCACATGTTTTGCCTTCTTATCTAAATTCCTTGAGGCTAAGGCAAATTTGATTCAGCCTTTTGTCAGACCTTGGTTGTACATTTTCAATAAATGCTGGCTAATTGTGTCCTGTATGTCATCAGCTGCCCTTATTATTCACACTGAAAATCTCATCATCTTATGCGTTATTACCATGAGGAATCACTTTTTACTTTACACCACTCAGAGGTTACAAACCAATAGTCCGCTAACTAGATTTGACCGCTGGACTTGTTTTAATTGGTCAGCATAGTGTTATTAAAATGTTAAAACTCCAGCACTTTTAGGTAGTGCATTTCCAGTTCTACGCAGCCTCTTCTCTTTACTCTCTCACACCTCAGTACTCTACTGCTCAGCCAGAGAACATATGTGGGTTTGAGACCTTATCATATTTATTTCATTGCCCCATTTGGTGCCTTCATTCACTGAACACCTCTCTGTTGAGTGCCAATACAAGCCAGTCCTGCTCCAGAAAGAGGTAAACAGACACGAATCCCTCTCTTCACAGAGTTTATGTTCTGGGCAGCTGCATTCTGGGATGTGACAATTTTCTATAAACATTTGGAAAAAAATTAATCAAGTAGGTGTGTTATTCCAGGTCCTCTGAGAAGCAGGTATCAAGATGAGACTAAATATGCAAGAATGTTATTAAGAAAATGCCTATGCCTATGCAGAAAGATATAGAGCCTGTCCAAATTATGATTTGGCTTGTCTAACTGAACCCAGTCCAAATGGGTGGTTTTAGATGCATGATAACTTGGTGGCCTGGGGTTAATTTTATCTCTGCCAGGGTCAGGTAACAGGCTGTTGTTTCTCAAAGGAAGTGTAATCCTCTCTTGTTGATGGCATGGCCTTGCTTCTGATTCCCTAGGGGACTGCATCATGGTTTTCTCCCTGGAACTTGCCATAAACTGCACATTGCACCAAGTCCTCCTATTGACACCTCCAACACCATAGGGTCTACATGATAGAAGATAAGGTCCAAGCAGCAGGGCTAATTGTACCCAGACTGGATCTACTGCACTACCCTTTCCTGCTCCTGCCCAACTCAAAGCTGGCAGCCCTCCAGCTGGCAGTCACCTGGTATATAGGTATATAGGTCTGAAAAGTGTTGCCTCAAGAGCCTAAAATGGCTACCAAACAATGTGCTGCTTTCTTTGAAGTCGGGGATGCAAAAATGCAGCCATTTGTTACCTTGGAGGGGATATCGTGTATGCCCCTGAGCACTGGACCCCTAAAAACCTCACTGACTTGGCTGGCTACTGAATCTTTGTAAGATTTATACTCAACCCTCAGAAGCACATGTTTCTCACTGATGTTTTCGGTATGGTAGCCACCTCTTACTTGTCCTTTTCAGTCAGCATGATGTCAACATCATAACCTGATGTAAAATTTTAAAGAATATTTTTGTCTGCCCATGTGAATGCAAACTGTTCCTAATCTTCCCTTCTAACTGGAATGAGATAGAATGACTGTATACTATGTATCTGAGGTTTTATTAATTTACTCTAATAGTGATACCATGTCCACCACAGCAGCTGTGACTGGAGCTGTGACCTGGCTGTACCTGAAGTGTGGTCTTCAGTCAGTCTCCAGGATCCCTTTGACTTCTGTAGAAGCCAGAAATTAAACAGATATGATAATATCCACCACCCCTTACATTTTTGATGCCTTTAATGGTAGCACTAATCTCCACTATTTCTCCAGGGATGTGGTATTAGTTTTGATTTACTATCCTGAGTATAGGGCAAGCAGGGCAGGGTAGTTCTCAGAAGCTTCCACTTGGCCTTCACCACTGTTAGTTCTTATTCTACATGCCAAAGACCCAATGTGGGAGTTATTTCAAGTGCCAGTTATGTACCCAGTGACTGGGAAATTGATTATCCCATGTGTCTGGGGCAGGTGGGCCCACTGGGAGCCAGACATTAGCCAGGACCCCCCTATGACCTGACTGCTAAAGCTTCCCACTCTGACAAGAAGATTATGACAAGGTTTGGTTCTTAAAGTATCAATGTCAACCCAGACCCTGCATCCAATAGTCCTCAAAATGTCTGGTTCTGGATCGGAAAATTGCCTCAGATCTTGGAACTGAGCAAAGGATAGTGACTTTTTCTTTGGTTGACAATTCTTATCCTCCTGCTTCAACATCCTTGATTTATTGTGGTGTTACAGATTTTAAGCAGCGATTTAACCCTTTTTGGTTGCCCATCTGTTTTACCTCTAAGGACCTATGTTCTATTATCTATCTCTACAACTTCCTACAACTTCCTTTTGACCTTCCGAAAGGTCAGACTCTTTTGGCTTCTCCTTCTACCTTGCCCATATATGGTAACTGCAGTATCCTAGCTTCTAGTGATTAAGCACTGCCATTTGGCCTCTGTGACTTCTTCAGGGCCCTTCATCCCCACAGATGTTCATGAGCTCAGTTGTGTGAATGCCTCTCTTATCCTCATGGCTGGCCTGCAGAGAAGAGCCGCCACTGAACTTATTACTGATGTCGATGCCCCTCTCATCACCCTGTTCTAGATGAGTCCTCTCATGCAGCACAGTCCTCTAGTGGATCTTCTGGCCTCATCTATTAAATCTGGCTGAACCAAATAAGTAAGCATTACCACTTACTTCCTTCAGCCTTTATTTTCCTTCCTATAGGCTCTGGTAGGGAAATTCAGGCATTTCTATTTCACTGAGAGTTGGCAATTATTTATTCCAGGTTTCTAAGAGCTGCCCAGCAGTGAATTTAACCTGCCACCTGCGGTTTTGGCCAGCGTATTAAATCTCTTGTCAGAGAAAGTGTCCCCAAGTCAATGAATTTTCCTGTCCAGCCTAACAATCCAGTCCCTTGGTCAAGCACTCTTAACATCCAGTCTCAGAGTACTTTCCTGGCTCCTGTAGGTACATGCCAGCTAGTAATTATAATTCTTTAGATGTTTAGTCTCTTTTCTCCTTTATCAATGCAAGTATGTCACCCGTTGTGTTGTGCTAAGATATAATCCTGTCCATCAACATAAGGGGAATGCTGTGCCTAGACAGGAAAATATGGGGAGAAACATGCCGACCAAGACAGTAGAGTTGGCCAACTACCACTAGGTTGTATTGATGCTCTGCAAGGATAAAGAGACAATGAGAGTTGCTAACTAGCAGTGAATTGCTAAGTTTGAAAAGCAGAAAACCCAAGTGGTAGCTTATAAAGAGACCCTTATCACCTTATTTGAAGGGTAGACGTAACAAAAGGTAGCCTGAAGATCTAATTTTGAGAGTTGCAGAGCTGCATAGATAGTTGACCTCTCAGCCAGAGCAGGTCCCTTATGCCAATGTCAGTACACTGCTAGAGAACATCCTGGCATCCTGGAAATAGGAATGGACACATCTAGAAAGATGCATCTGAGCATGTTCACTCTATAGTCCTTCCAGATCCCCAGGCCTGCAAAGGCAGCCCACCTTCTCTTTAATAAGAGCTAGCACACTCACTGTGATGGATAGTGTGGCGGAAGCATCTCCTCCACAAAGCAACAAATGCTCCCATCAGAAACTTCCCACCTCCTCTCCCAGCTGCCATGCTGATAAACAGGATTATTTTTTCTTCAGTTTCTAATAGATATATTTGTTTAGTTCTGAGCAAAACCATGTCTCCTGAGTTTTCCCTTGTTATATTTTATGTATTTGTTGTTTGTTTATGTCTTTGTTGTAGACAAAAAGTCTGACACTGTTGTAACCCAAAATCATTCACTCCCACCAAATCAACATGACTCCCTAGGTTCCCATGGAGTATTGGCCCTACTAATGGAAGTTATTTTGTTCCAATACACTATTTATAATAGAGTAGCTGTGTAGTAAGTTATAATATATTGTAAATCACTCTCACTATAAAATTTTTAACTATTCTTGGTTATTACAGCAACTAAGATGTTCACATATGAAATATACTATCAGGATACTGACTGGAATTGCATTAACTCTATATCAGTTTATGAAACTTTCACAACTTACCTTTCTAGAGATAGTATGTTATATCTCTCTGTTGTGGAAATTCTACATATTTCCTGCTATGGGAATTTATAATTTCTATGCTTTTTTAGCTAACTTAATTCAAATACTCTTAAAAACTATTGTGAATGAATATCTTTTCTTGTTTCTATTTCTAAGTGATTAATGCTAGTATAGAAAATAGCTACTACATAGCTATATAAATAGCTATATAAATATATATATATTTTTTCATAAAGGAAACACAGTTATTCTAATTCTAAAATATTTTAGTATAGTCTCTTTTGGCAGAATCAAATATATAATTTGGAACTAAAATTATACTGTCTGTTTATCCAATATTTATACTATTTAATTAATTTTTAAATTTAATTTTTATACTTTTTGTTAAATAAGACCTCTACTATAATGATGAATAATATTAGTCATAAGGGTGTTACTGTCATATTCCTAATTTTAATAGAAGTAGTTTTAGCATTTCACAATTTAATATATTTGCTCTTGATTTTTGTTAGAAAATCTTTAAGTAGTTTTCTTCTATTCCTACTTTATGTAGAGCTTCAATTAGAAATGATAGTTGACAAAAAAAAAAAAATCAACAAAACGAAAAGACAACTTACTGAATGGGAGAAAATATTTGTGAATGATATGACTGATAAGGGATTAATATCCCACATATACAAACAGCTCATACAACTCAACATCAAAAAAACAAACAACCCAATTTAAAAATGGGCAGAAGAACTGAATAGACATTTTTCCAAAGAGGAAATGCAGATGACCAACGGGCACATGAAAAGATGCCCAACATCATTTATCATCACGGATATGCAAATCAAAACCACAATGATATACCATCTCACACCTGTCAGAATGGCTATCATCAAAAAGAACACAACTAACAAATGTTGGTGAAGATGTGGAAAAAAGGGAGCCCACCTACACTGTTGGTAGGAATGTAAATTGGTGCAGCCACTGTGGAAAACAGTATGGAGGTTTCTCTCACACCGGTCAGAATGGCCATCATCAAAAAATCTAGAAACAATAAATGCTGGAGAGGGTATGGAGAAAAGGGAACCCTCTTGCACTGTTGGTGGGAATGTAAATTGATACAGCCACTATGGAGAACAGTATGGAGGTTCCTTAAAAAACTAAAAATAGAACTACCATATGACCCAGCAATCCCACTACTGGGCATATACCCTGAGAAAACCATAATTCAAAAAGAGTCATGTACCAAAATGTTCATTGCAGCTCTATTTACAATAGCCAGGACATGGAAGCAACCTAAGTGTCCATCATCAGATGAATGGATAAAGAAGATGTGGCACATATATACAATGGAATATTACTCAGCCATAGAAAGAAATGAAATGGAGGTATTTGTAGAGAGGTGGATGGAGTTAGAGTCTGTCATACAGAGTAAAGTAAGTCAGAAAGAGAAAAACAAATACAGTATGCTAACACCTATATATGGAATCTAAGGGAAAAAAAAAAAAAGGTCATGAAGAACCTAGTGGTAAGACGGGAATAAAGACACAGACCTACTAGAGAATGGACTTGAGGATACGGGGAGGGGGAAGGGCAAGCTGTGACAAAGTGAGAGAGTGGCATGGACATATATACACTACCAAACGTAAAATAGATAGCTAGTGGGAAGCAGCCGCATAGCACAGGGAGATTAGCTCGGTGCTTTGTGATCACCTAGAGGGGTGGGATGGGGAGGGTGGGAGGGAGGGAGATGCAAGAGGGAAGAGAAATGGGAACATATGTATATGTATAACTGATTCACTTTGTTATAAAGCAGAAACTAACACACAATTGTAAAGCAATTATACTCCAACAAAGATGTTAAAAAAAATTAAATTAAAAATAGAACTACCATACGACCCAGAAATTCCACTCCTGGGTATATATCCAAAAAAACCAAAAACACTAATTCAAAAAGATACATGCACCCCAATACTCACAGCAGCATTATTTACAATTACCAAGATATAGAAGCAACCTAAGTGTCCATCAACAGATGAATGGATAAAGAGGATGTGCTATACATATCCAATGGAACACTACTCAGACATAAGAAAGAACAGAATTTTGCCATTTGCGGCAACATGGATGGACTTGGAGGGTATTATGCTAAGTGAAATAAGTCAGACAGAGAAAGACAAATACTTTATGATATTGCTTACACGTGGAATCTAAAAATACAACAAACTAGTGAATATAACAAAAAAGAAGCAGACTCACAGATACAGAGCACAAACTAGTGGTTACGATTTGGGGGGTGGTGAGAATAGAAGAGTGGGGTAGTGGGAGGTACAAACTACTGGGTGTAAGATAGGCTCAAGGATGTATTGTATAACATGGGGAATATAGTCAATATTTTGTAAAATCTGTAAATGGAAAGTAACCTTTAAAAATTGTATAATACAATAAAAAATTTAAAAATAAAAGAAATGGTAGTTATATTCTACCAATGTCTTCTCAGCATCTATTATTACACTCATATATTTTTTTCTTCTTTGACACATTGATGCCATGAGTTATTCTGATAATCTTCATAATGATGAACCATACTTGCAGTTTCGTTGTTGGTTATTGTGTCTTAGTTTCCTTAACACGCTTCTGGATTTGCTTTGCACTTGTGTTGTAAAGAATATTTGCTCCATCTCTATTAAGGGATTTCTATATAATCTATCACACTTTGGTATTAAGGTTATCTAGGAATTCTAACATAAATTGAGGCATTTTCCATACTTTTCTATAACCTGAACTAGTTAAATAATATAGAGTATTATTTTAAAAAATTTAAATAGAATTTAGCTTTAAATTCCTGTTTCTCTTTATTTTCTAATCCTCTCCATAGTTATTATTCTGTCACAGTTTTTTTCCTTTTCTTGCACCAATTTCTGTTTATTTTACCAATAAATATCTGTTTTATTCCAAATGTGCTCCATAGAGTTTCACAAAATAATCTCTCATGATTTTTATGATTTTTTTTTCTGGCAAATACATATAATCAAATTTTGTTAAATGTTCCAAAACAAAAGCAAATCCAGTTTCTAGAATATACACATCTATGTACATCTCTTAAAACAAAATTATTGATTACATTATTCTTCTAGTTCTTTTATCAACTTGATCTGTCAAACTCTGAAAGAGGCATTATATTAATATCACCCACTATAAATTACATTTTTTATACAGTCTTCACTGTGTTCTTAGGAGTTTATAGATTTGTCGGTATGTTTGGTGCATAAAGTTGTATAACTATAGATTATTCTCAGCTTGCACCTTTTATCATTATATAATAAAAAGCTTTGTCCTATTTAATGATGCTGTCCTTGAATGCTGTTCTGTCTTATATTAGTAGTGTCATATTTTGCTTTTAATTTGTTTACGTTTGCCTGGATATCTTTGCTCTTACTTTTGTATCCAAACTTTTTTCTTTTCCATCAGCTCTATTTCAGTGGAAGTCCACAGTCTAAATGTTATGCCTAATCTTCCCTTTTCAGGTTATTGAGTCCTCTTGGATGAGTCATTTTTCTTTTCCTGTTCAAATTGATTAAACAATAAAGCAGTAAAACCCCAACAAAATTCAGGTGCATATTGATTACAAGAGATAAATTTAAAGAGATAGCATGGAACGACTGTGCTCCTTGGCACCCACACAAGGTAGACAGAGTCTCTCAAACTTTCGTGACTCAGTGAGAAAATGGAGGCAGTTGAATTAAAAAAAAACTTACTCCTCAGAGGTGTGAAAATAAAACCTGTCCGCGGACAAAGTTCTCTGGTTATGACACGTTGAAAGAATTATGTAAAATTTTCTAGAGATTCTCTATTGTTATTCTCTCACCTATAAAGCCTTAGTCCGGGAGCCATATTCCTTCTTGTTAGGCCTCCCTAGTTCTACTCTCAGATCTAAACTGAGCTTTCTGATCTCAGGAGACGCGTCTTTCAGCTTAGTGAAAAAACAGGCCTAAAATTTTCAGAGAAACAGCTTCTCTTGGATATGAGCTGGTCTCAGATTTACCTACATATTTATTTTTAATTTACTTTCCTTTCTTTGGTCAAAACCTCTTAGTAGATAACTGTTTAACCTGACAATTAAATCAGTGACGATGTGAAACAAAATTCCTAGGAAACTTCCAAGATTTCCTTTAGCTTGTTATGTTATGTTTTGTTTTGAGGAGGAGTATAACGCAGAGAGTAAACTCTCCTTCCCTTTTCCTCTATGTCCTCCTTGTGGAGGGAGTCCCATTATTACCGTAAAATGCCTGGTCAATCTTTACTCCCTCACCTCCCTCCTTCAGGGAAGAAGTAAGGTTGGGGACTCGTCTAGTGCAGTCACTTATGACTCTTGCTCTTAGAAACCAGCAGAAATCAGAGAGCATGCATTCTGCTTTCTTCCTTTGTGTCTCATGTTCTAAATGGTTTGGCCTATCCCTGAAGGAAGCAGGCGGTAAGGGATGTAGAGGTAATTTCATATCAGGAAAATGAAAGGATCTGGCATATTGGATTTAAAACATATTTGCTAAAGAAGTGGAATTTGGGAATCACAATAACACTTAAATTCTAACTGAGGACTTCCCTGGTGGCGCAGTGGTTAAGAATCCTCCTGCCAATTCAGGGGACACGGGTTCAAGCCCTGGTCCGGGAAGATCCCACGTGCCGTGGAGCTCATGCACCACAACTACTGAGCCTGTGTTCTAGAGCCTGCGAGCCACAACTACTGAAGCCTGAGTGCCTAGAGCCCGTGCTCTGCAACAATTTAAAAAAAATTTTTTTTAATTAAAAAAAAAATGCTAATTGAAATTTGGTGGTTTTCACTTTACATTGTTCCATGTGGATGTTTTTTGAAGTTGATTGCTAACTTCTATGTCTTAGATTTTAAGTGATAGGTCACCTATGTTTTCTTTCTTTCTTTCTTTCTTTCTTTCTTTCTTTCTTTCTTTCTTTTTCTTTCTTTCTTTCTTCCTTCCTTCCTTCCTTCCTTCCTTCCTTCCTTCCTTCCTTCCTTCCTTCCTTCCTTTCTTTCTTTCTTTCTCTCTCTCTTTCTTTCTTTCTTTCTTTCTTTCCTTCTTTCTTTCTTTTTTTTTTTAATTAAAAAACCCTGGCTTGGTCCTGTAGCTATTGTAGTTCTGTAGTAACTTCTGTGTCCTAGAAATAATCACTTTAAGCCCTAGGTGTTCGTGGATTTTTTCATTGATAAAACTCTAGCTTGTGCTAGTGGCTGATTTAAAGGAGCTAGGTAGCTGTATGCAAGCATGCTGGGTGGGGTTTAGAAAATTCCAAGAGATCTCAAGGATATCAACAAGATAAATTCAGCTATTGAACACCTCACTGGCCTTACAAAGGCAGACCAGCCAGAATCAGCAGAAATTCAAGCTTTAGATGATACAGGCTTTAAATAGGAGGTTCTGTAGCTTTTACTTGACCTGAGTTGACCTAACATTTGCAAAAAGTCATTTCTTATGTAGAACTCTTAGAAATTAGGAGGCAAAACACAAATTTTCTGTTGTTCCGGAGGTTTTAGCCTGATAGAGGCATACCTCAATTTATTGCCTTCCACTTTATTGCAATTCACAGATTTTGTGTTTTTTACAAATTGAAGGTTTGTGGCAACCCTGCATTGAGCAAATCTATCGGTACCATTTTTCTGATAGCATTTGCTCAATTCATGTTTCTGTGTCAGACTTTGGTAATTCTTGCAACATTTCAAACTTTTTCAATATTATTACATTTGTTATGGTGATCAGTTATCTTTGATATTACTATTCTAATTGTTTTGGGGCACCACGAACCGCACCCATATAAGACGGTAACTTAATGAAAAAATATTTTGTGTGTTCTGACTGCTCCACCAGCCAGCCATTCCCCCATCTCTCTCCCTCTCCTCGGGTCTCCCTATTCCCTGAGGCACAACAATATTGAAATTAGGACAATTAATAACCCTACAATGGCCTCAAAGTGTTCATGTGAAAGGAAGGGTCTCCCATTTCTCACTCTAAATCAAAAGCTAGAAATTATTAAGCTTATTGACAAAAGCATGTCAAAAACCAAGACAGGCTGAAAGTTAGCTCTCTTGAACAAAACGGTTAGCCGGGTTATGAATGTGAAGGCAAAGTTCTTGAAAGAAATTGAAAGTGCTACCCCAGTGAACACACAAATGATAAGAAAGCAAAACAGTCTTATTGCTGATATGGAGAAAGTTTTAGTGGTCTGGATAGAAGATCAAACCAGCCACAACATTCCCTGAAGCCAAAGCCTAGTCCAGAGAAAGGCCTTGACTCTCTTCAGTTCTATGAAGGCTGAGAGAGGTGAGGAAGCTGAAGAAGAAAAGTTTAAAGTTAGCAGAGGTTGGTTCATGAGGTTTAAGAAAGAAGCCATCTTCAAAACATAAAAGGGCAAGGTGAAGTAGCAATTGCTTATATAGAAGCTGTGGGAAGTTATCCAGAAGATCTAGCTAAGAAAATTAATGAAGGTGGCTACACTAAACAACAGATTTTCTATGTAGATGAAATAGCCTTCTATTGTAAGAAGGTGCCACCTAGAACATTCATAGCCAGAGAGCAGAAGTCAATGCCTGGCTTCAAATCTTCAAAGGACAGGCTGACTCTCTTGTTAGGGGCTCACACAGCTGGTGACTTGAAGTCAATGCTCATCTACAATTCCCAAAATCCTGGGGTCCTTAAGAATTATGCTAAATCTATTCTGCCTGTGCTCTATAATGCAACAACAAAGCCTGAATGACAGCACATCTGTTTACAACATAGTTTACAGATTATTTTAAGCCCACTGTTGCAAACTACTGCTAAGAAAAAGAGATTCCTTTCAAAATATTTCTGCTTCTTGACATGAACCTGGTCATCCAAGAGCTCTGATGGAGATGTACAATGAGATTAATGTTGTTTTTCATGACTGCTAACACAACGTCTGTTCTGTAGCCCAGGAATTAAGGAGTTATTCTGACTTTCAAGTCTTATTAAAGTATATTTTGTAAGGCTATGGTTGTCATAGATAGTAAAAAGATCAGTGGTTGTCAGGGGTTTGGGGGAGGGAGGGATGAATAGGCAGAGCAGAGAGGATTTTTAGGGCAATGAAACTACTCTGTATGATACTATAAATGTGTGGTTACATGTCATAAATTTGTCCAAACCAATAGAATGTAAAACACCAGAGCAAATTCTAAGGTAAACTATGGATTCTAGGTGATAACGATGTGTCAATGCAGTCCCATCAACTATAACAATGTACCTACTCTCGTGAGGGATATTGATCATGTGAGAGGCTATGCATGTGTAAGAGCAGGGAGTATATGGGAAATCTTTATACCTTCTGTTCAATTTTGCTTTGAATGTGAAACCTGTCTAAAAAAATAAAAAGTCTATATATTTTTAAAGGTGATAAAATATTGCTCAGCTTTGTTCTCAGACCAAAGAGATAGAAGGATAAAAACTAAATATGGGAAGACAAGAGTATTAAGCTCAAGGTAAGGAGGGAAATTTCCTTAGAAGAAAAATTCACTTACTAGGATAAAAACTTAGATAATATGAAAAGGAAATTTACATCTTAGAGGCCAAGATAGATAAATAGAAAAATATAAAGAATACTCAGTTCAGTTCTAGCTTCTCTTAAAATAAGATATCGATAAGGGACAGAGGAGTTTATTTGCTATTAAATCAATGAAATTAATAGGAAACCAGAAAAATTCAACACAAGAGAAGCCAAATCCAAAATAATATTTCAGAGTGTGCCAGGATCTAAGAAAATATTCATGGGTAGCCTCAGACACAAAAAGAGAATTTAGAGTCAGAGCAATTGAGGGACTATCTCATATAAGTTTGTCTCTACAAAGTGGTTGAAGAAAACGAAGCAAGATTTTAAAGGGAAAGGGTAGAAAAATCAGTGCAGAAGGAAAAGAAAAACAACAGTATTATTATTATTTGAGTTTCAAAGTAATATAACCATAATAAAGTGAGGGTATCAATATTTATTCTACCTTAAAAGTTTCTGAAATTTAGATCTTAAGGCATGATATAGAAAGAAGAGACATAGGACAAGAGAGCCAGGGAGGACAATAACATTATATCCAGTTCCTGGGTTGAATGTTTCTGATGGCAGGATATGTCCTATGTGGAATTATTCAATTCAAAAGGACAGAGCACAAGATTTGATTAAACTATGGATGATTTTATCAGACCCAAACCTTCTTAATACCCCCTTTTTTTACTGAATAAGAGTACAAAACAAAATTTAGAGAACTATATTAGAAAAATCAAACATCTGGGCCATAAAGCAAAGAAAAAACAAGGCACACGGTGCCAGGAAACTGTACTACACCTACATGTAATAGAGGAAAGAGAAAGAAAGAGAGATCAATTTAAGAAGCAGTTTAAGAGATATTAAAAACTACGGAGTCTTCTTGCAAGTCATATAGAAATAGTAGAGTTCAATGGAACAATGTACCCCACCACTTCAGGAAAAAAGTAGAAAGAAATGCTAACCAACACATAGGATGTTCAAAACCTGTGGAAAGATAATGTCCTGAGGACCAAACACCAGTGGAATGGGTCTTTGCTAGTTTCTAGGAACATCAACTCAGTTGAGGAACCTGAAGAGGGTGATTCTCCAACTGAAACAAATGTAATAATGAGTGAAAATACCTCCCTTAGAGGCAGGTTTTGTATAAGTAGGTCTCAATACTAACAGTACACTGGAGTTACCTGAAGAGCTTTTTAAAGCCAGTACTGTCACAGATATCTGCCCAGAGGTTCTAATTTAATTAATTTGGGGTAAGGCTTAGTCATCAGTGTTTTGTAAAAGCTCTCCAGGTGATTCTAATGTGCAGCGATAGTTGAGAACTACTGTTTTATAGTCGTAAGCAAGAAATTCTCAACCCCGGAGGTACGTTAGAATCCCATAGAAAGCTTTTAAAACGTATCTATGCCTGGATCCAAAGCCAGAGGGTGGAATCTGAACACGAGAAGCTTTGCACGGCTTCCTCAGTGATTCTAAACCACAGCCAGACTTGAAAAACAAGGGATCAAACAATCCACAAGAGGTGTTGGTGGCAGTCACTGTTCACAGGCTAAAAAAGAAA
Organism: Eschrichtius robustus; assembly: GCF_028021215.1. Taxonomy (NCBI): domain Eukaryota; kingdom Metazoa; phylum Chordata; class Mammalia; order Artiodactyla; family Eschrichtiidae; genus Eschrichtius; species Eschrichtius robustus. The sequence continues at coordinate 16,570,855 of NC_090827.1, read as the reverse complement.
ATGCCTGCTCACAAAACCTTGGGAAGATTTACCCATGCTCAGTTAACTATGAGATGCCAGAAACACAGGGCTCAAATGTGAATTGGAAAGTCAAAGGTTTTAAATAAGCAAGAAAGACACACGCTTTAGTTAAGACCTAGATGACCGAGGATGCCAAGATTGTAAATTTCTAAACTTTGGAAAAATTCTGCAATATCCCAAATGCCATTCAATAAAAGAGACAGTTTAAAGGAGACTTTCCCCCTGAATATAATAAATCTTTGATGCCTGAGAAACTATTGCAAATGGTATGTTTTTATCTATTTTTTGATTGTTCGTTGCTAATATATAGATATACAATTAATTTTTGTACCATGTCCTTGAATTCAGTGAACATGCTAAATACATCTGTTAATTTTAATTGTTGATTCTATGTTCAAAATCACATTATCTATGAAAAATGACACTTTATTCTTTTTCCATCAATTTGTTTAACTTTAAGATAACTTGCCTTATTATACTGGCTGGGACCTCCAACAAAAATGTTAATTAGAAGTGGTGATAATGGACATTTTAGTCTAGGTCCTAATTTCAAAGTCAAAACTATTGCTATTTCACCTTTAATTGTGATGTATGCTGTGGGGTTTTTTGTTTACTTACTTGAGGGAAGCACAGTTTATCAGACTAGATGTATTTGTTTTCTATTGATATATATAACAAGCTACCATAAATTTAGTGGCTCAAAACACCCCTTATTTATTAGCTCACAGTTCTGTAAGTCAGAAGAAGTCCAGGGGGCTTCAGCTAGGTTTTCTACTTAGGGTCTCACAAGATCAAAATCAAGGTGTTAACCAAGTGGGCTCTTAACTGGAGACTCTGGGAAAGAATCCACTTCTAGGCTCAGTCAGGTTGTTGGCAGAATTCAATTCACTGTGATTGAAAAACCAAGGCCTCTGTTTTTTTGCTCAATGCCAACCACAGTCCCTAGCGAGGGTGACTTTGATTGTCTCTGACTTCCCTTGCTGCTACCAACTGGAGAAAACTTTGTTTTCAAAGGGCTCCTTGTGATTGGACTAGATTAGTCCCCATCCTTTTGCTATATAATGTAATAGAATCCCTGGACTGACAACTCATCAAATTCACAAATGCCACCCACATTCAAAAGAGAGTGTATTATATAAAAGCCAGTGTCATTGATGGCCATACTTAAAATTCCACCTATGACCCTGTGGAAGTTTCCTTATCTTTCCACTTTGCCTTCATTTTTATCACGGATCCTTTCTATCAAATGCTTTTTCTGAAATTTTGAGATAAGCATAGGCATTTGTTACTTAATCTAGTGAATTGTATTTATTGATTTTCAAATTTTAAACTTGCATTACTGGAATAAACATAATTTGGTCAGATATTATGGTTATTTCTTTTTCCTCTTTCAATGCACTAGCTAGGACTTCCAGTACAATCTTGAATAGGAGAGGACAGAGGGGACATCCCTGCCTTCTTCCTAATCTTAGGAGAAAGCATCCAGTTTTTCACCACTAAGTATTAATTTAGCTGTAGTTTTTTGGTAGATTTTTCTATGAATTTGAGGAATTCTTCCCTTTTCCTAGTTTGCTGAGAGGGTTTATCATGAATGGGCGTTTCATTTTTGTCAATTTTTTTCTGCATCAATTGATGATTGTATGATTTTCTTCTTTAGCCTATTGATGTGAGGAATTACATTATTTGATTTTCAAATATTGAACCAGCCTTGCATATCTGGAATAAACCTCACTTGGTTGTGGTATGTAGTTATGTTTATGCATTGTTGAATTCAATTTGCTAATATTGTGTTAAGAATTTTTGTATTTATGCTCATGAGTGACATCAGTCTGTAGTTTTCCTTTCTTGTAATATCTTTATCTGGTGTTTGATTATAGGGTAATGCTAGTCACACTGAATGAGTAAGGAAGTGTTCCCTCTGCTATTTTCTGAAACAGATTGTAGATAATTGTCATTTCATCTCTAAATGTTTGGTGGAATTCACCAGTGAAACCTGGGCCTGACACTTTCTCTTTTGGAAGGTTATTAAATATTCATTCAATTTCTTTGATAGACATAGGCCAATCCAAATTAACTATTTCTTCTTGTGAGAATTTTATAATTTGGGTCTTCAGAGAACTGGCCCATAACATCTAAGTTATCAAACTTGTTAGCGCAGAGTTGTTCAGAGTATGCCTTTATTATCTTTTTAATGTCTATGCTCTTTCATTTCTAATTTTGTCTCTTCTCTCTCTGTTTCTTGGTTTAAACTTCTTCTTGCCTAGAAGTTTACCAATTTTATCAATCTCTTCAAAGAATCATCTTTTGGTTTCGTTGCTTTTCTCTATTGTTTTCCTAATTTTAATTACATTTCTTTGTGCTCTGTATTTAAATTATTTATTTTCACCTACTTGCTTTATGTTTAATTTTCTCTCTTCTCTAATTTAATTTCTCTTGAAACTTCTTTGACCAAAGTATTATTTACAAATGTGTTTAATCTCTAAATGTTTGGGGATTTTCTAGCTATCTTTATGCTATTGATTTCTAATTTAATTCCACTGCGCTCTGAGAGCATACTTGTATGATTTTTATATTTTCCAACTTATTATAATATTTTTATGGAACAGAATGTCGTCTATTACTTTGAATGTCCCACATGATCTTGAGAAGAACGTGCATTCTTCTTTTGTTGGATGGAATAATCTATAAATGTTAAATAGATCAAGTTGATTGATAGCACTGTTCAGGTAAACTATATCCTTACTGATTTTCTGCCTGCTTGACCCTGCAATTACCGATAGAAGAGTGTTGAAGTCTCTAACTATAATATGGTTTGTCTATTTCTCCTTAAAATTCTATCAGTTTTTGCCTCACATATCTTGTCCCTGTGTTGTTAGGTACATACATGCTAAAGATTTTTATGTCTTCTTGGGGAATTGACTGCTTTGTCATTATATAATGGTCCTCTTTATCCCTGATCTTGTTTGAAGTCTGCTTTGTCTGAAATTAATATAACTACTCCAGGTTTTTTTAAAATTAGTGTTAACATAGTATATATTTTAATTTAACCAATTTTAAAATTTTCAACATAGGTTCTTGTAACCTACTCAAAGTACATGTTTGGGTCTGGTATTTTGTTGTTGTTGTTCTCCACTCTGACAATCTCTTTTAATTGGTGTATTTAGATCATTCGCATATGAAGTGATTAACAATATAGTTGGATTAATATCAACTATGTTTGTAACTGTTGTCTACTTTTTGCTCATAATCTTTTTTTCTCCTTTTCCTGCCTTTAGTTTTAAATAAGCATTTCATATGGTTTGTCTCTTTCTTCTGTTAGCTATTCAAATACATTTAAAAAATGTTTTTGTGTTGTTGCCTTAGAATTTGCAATACACATTTACAAGTAATCTGTACCTACTTTCAAATGGCACTACACCACTTCACGTGTAATGCAGGTATTTCATAACCAAGTGTCATGGGTTGAATTGTGTCCACCCAAAAATATTTGTTGAAGTCCTAACCCCCTTCTCTTTTTTAACAAATTATATCACTTTTCTTTTTGCATTTCACTTTGGGAAGTTCCTATTGATGTCTTCAAGCTCACTGAGTCTTTCCTTGGTGTGCCCAGTACACTGATGAACCCATCACAGACATCCCTCATTTTCCTTATAATTTTTTTTTTATTTCTAGCATTTACTGTAATTCTTTCTTAGAGTTTCCATCTCTCTGCTTACATTACCCATCTCTTCTTACATGTTGTCTGCTTTTTCCTTAACATATATTCTAACATATTTATTAAGTTTAATTAATCAACCTTAACACAGGGTCCTTAACATATCAATTATAGTTATTTTAAATTCCTTGTCTGATAATTCCAAAATCTGTGTAATATCTGAGTCTAGTTCTGATGCTTGCTTTGCCTCTTCAGACTGTGCTTTTATCTTATTTTTTAGAATGTTTTATAGCTTCCTGTTAAAATCTGGATATGATATATCAGGTAATAGGAACTCAGATAAAAGTTCTTTAGTGTGAGATTTTATGTTAATCAGACTATGAGTTGGGCTTCTTTAATGTTTGCTCTAACTGTAGGTGCCCAAGGCTTTAAAAATGTCCCAGTGTTTTTGTTTTTCTCTCTCCTTTTGTCTTTGTGTTTTCTTATTCCTCAAATACAGCCTGTACTTTGCAACTCTTTCAGCTACTGAAATGGTGGTAAGGTGTTGGAAGGGAGAAGCATTTTCTAATCTTATGATTACATCTCCTCTTTTAGTGTGCCTATGACCCTGGGTCTTGACAAGTGTTTCTTGGTTCCATTCCACCATTTGCATGATACAAGAAGGCTAGAGAGGGCTAGAACTTAATAAATGCCCTTCCAGCTAGGTGAGGTAAGGCCTGGTAAAGTCTTGTCCCCTGATTAGCAGTCCTTTATTATGGAGAGCACTCTGAGTATATTTTAAAATCTTACATTTCCCTGTAGGACCTGTTAGAGCAAGGAGAAGGTTTTTCTTGGCTCTTCACCAGAAGCTCGTGCAGTTCCTGGAGAAAAATTCTATCAGTTTTGCGTCACATATTTTGAAAGTACTGGGTATCCCTACCTCTGAGTTTCCCCTCACCCCCCAGTAGTTTCCCACTCTCATGCTTGTCTACCCTTCAGCTCCAGCAAGCAATCAAAATTACCATTTAAGTGTCCCTCTCAGTTTATGGCTCCTGCACATTCTCCTCCAGATCTTACAAAGCAGATCTTGGCTGTGATTTGTTAGATTCTCCTGTCTCTCCAGATTTGGTATGGTGGTTTTCCCTGCAACCTGAGTTCTCTGATGAGTTCAAGAAATTTTTAGTTTGTTTGATTTTAGTTTGTTCAGCTTTTTTTCTTGCTATACGGATAAGAGTGACAACTTCTAAGCTCTTTGCATGCCAGATCTGAAACTTGAAGTCTTTGATTTTACCTTTCAGAGAAAGGATTTATTTCTGCTTCAAAAAACAGGGGCATATCACCAAATCTGATCAGAAATTGATGCATTTAAAGACTAGACATCAATCCTGGTAAAGGATGGTTTATTCCAGTTTGTACTTATTCCTAGGATGTAACATTCTAAGAGGTCTCAGGCAGAAGTCTGAAATATTTGCAAGGTTCCCTCATCCCCGAAATTGAAATTGTAAGACATTGAACTTCAGTTTTTGTCAGCACATTCCTGTGAGACTGCTAGAAACTCTTCAACTTTTCACTCTGTTACCTCAACTTCTACTTTATTGGCAATCTCCTCAACAGAAAAATGGCACTAAATAATAGGCCCACTTCTCTTGGCTTTTGTCCTCCTCTGTATCTTTCTTTCTCAGCACATGCTTATTGCCTAATAACAAAGACCCTCCTTGACCAAATTCTAGACAAGCTCCTCTGATCCCTCTTTTTGAGGAGGCTTTGTTTTTTCTCAGCCTGCCTAAGCTTGACTTAGCAAAGAATCCTTCTAAGTCAATCCCTTACCCTTGATATCTGATCATTTTTGATATCTGATCAAGTTCCTCATCCCCCATCTTTAATGTATAAGTCCTGCCTTATCAAGAATCCTATTAACTTGCTGTATAAAAAAATGAATAAAAATAAAATAAAATAAAATTCAAATCAGCTATAAATAAAGTAAAATAAAATAAAATAACAACAACAAAAAAAGACTCCTGTTCGACCACTTTAGCAAGAATCCACCAGCCCTTGGGTCTCCCTTAGAAATTTTCCTTTCACTGATTCCCTCAGTCTTATAAATCCCTGCTTGTCTTTGTTGTATTTGGAGTTGAGTGCAATCTCTCTCCCCTACTGCAATGGTCTTAGCCCTTTTGCAATAGTCTTGAACAAACACTCCCTTACCTTTTTTAACAAGTAGCAGAATATTTTTTCTTTAACACTGGTAGCTTTCTAATAACTTCAAACAGATTTTTAAAAATATATTCAGTTCATCTTTTAAAATTTTTGAATGTGGGAGGGTGGGTTAAAAACAACCTAGAGAGTCATTTCTCAAGAACAATAATTTTGAGGGCATAAGCAACTATACTAAGCACTGAACTAGGTTACATAAGTTATCTCCTTATACAACAGCTTTTTTTACGAAGATAAACTGAGGCATATTGAACATTTTTAGAGTTTATTTGAGCAAAAATTTATTCTAATCAGGCAGCATCCAATCTAGCATATAGAAAGAGCTCCAAGGAGTTGTACCAAATGGAAGATTTTATAGGCAGAAGGGAGGAGGAACAAGGAAGTTATCTAGACAAAAAAGCAGGTTGGTTGTTGCAAAGTTACTTTCCTTTAAGGGATGGCAGGACTTTATCAGGCAGATTACTTAACTAGTGCTGATCAAGCAACTTCTGATTGACTAGTTCAAGATTCCATTTCTGGGAGAGTTGAAACTATCATTAACTTAAGTCTAGTGTGGTGACATAAAGCGTAATATAAATAACTCCATTTCAGGCCTGATGTCTCATTTGTAACAGCCTTATAAGAATATCATTTCTATTTTACAGATGATGAAGTGGAAGATTAAATGTATATGTAATTTTCCCATGGTTTCACAAATATTAAAGAATGGAAAGCCAAATTTAATCCCAGATTGGCCTGATTGCAAAGATAATACTTCTCTGTACAACTTTCCATAGTCTACCTAAGCATCTTGACTTTATGAAATTACTGGGATGAGTTAGTACCATATGGCTCAGTTTAGATTTTATGTCTTATCCCACTCTTCCTAGAATGTTTTGGTCTTGGTGGATGCCTGCACATTATTTCTCTGTGGACATTTTTTCTGTAACAAAATTCTATATAGACCTATGTGTCAAGCACAGGTTGAAAAATCTTATAATATTATTTTTCAATCCCCATAACCCTTTGAGGTAGAGCCTATCAATATTTCATTCTACCTATGAGAAAATAGGAGTTAAAAGAGGTAAGTAACATTCCAATGTGGGCACAGAGAGTTGTTGCTCACCACCCAGTTCTGCAAGGGTTAAGTCATAACCCACTGCAGTTGACAACCAACAGTGCACCCTGAAAGGAATTCAGGGTGAAAAATAGGATGAGACATTCTGTGCTTTGGACAAGCAGGCCCCTTAGTTGGAAGTATATCTCAGGAAGAATTTCAATGATCCCAGATTCTTGATCTTCCCATATATAGAAAAGCACTAAACTCATTAACTTGAGATATACGTTCTTTGTAATTAGCAGTAGTCTTTTTTTTTTTTTATGGCTGTGTTGGGTCTTCGTTTCTGTGCGAGGGCTTTCTCTAGCCGTGGCAAGCGGGGGCCACTCTTCATCGCGGTGCGCGGGCCTCTCACCATCGCGGCCTCTCTTGTTGCGGAGCACAGGCTCCAGACGCGCAGGCTCAGCAATTTTGGCTCACGGGCCCAGTTGCTCCGCGGCACGTGGGATCTTCCCAGACCAGGGCTCGAACCCGTGTCCCCTGCATCGGCAGGCAGACTCTCAACCACTGCGCCACCAGGGAAGCCCTAGCAGTAGTCTTTTACCAAGATGTATGCTTGACTACACATATTTCCCAGCCAAAAATCATATATAACTTGGCTTCTCCCCCACCTCTTCAGAGCTATTTCCCCAGAGCTAACTGAGTGGCTGTCTCAGGCTACAGTCCTCAGCAAGATCCTGAATAAAACTTAAACTCACAACTCTCATGTTGTGTGCTTTTTTAAAGTGGATACCAAAGATCAGGATCCTGTACAAAGGAGCCAGTATTTGAACCACAGTCATGTTGCCTTGAATTCATACACTTAACTTCAACATTAAGTTATCTTACTTGATAAGTAGTTCTGTTGAAGCTTTATTTTGACAGATTAATGATATGGTAATTTTTTCCCCACTTATAAATTCAACCATTTATTTTAATCTCCTTTTTCAATGACTATTAATATGTAATAAATTCTAAGTTATTATAATCATGGCTAACCTATTTATCCATATAAATAAAAATTATTAAAATTTATTTCACTACATTGTACACTTACTGCTCAAGATCAGCTAAGTTCTATTTCTGTATCCATTGACACTCTCCTCCCACCTTCAGCCTTAATCATCATGTCTTCTGCTCAGAATGACATCACTGGTACGTGTTAGTTCCATTTGACAGCTGTCACCATATCCTGGAAAATCCCAACATTTCCTTCAGTTACTACTGAAAATAGGCAGTACTTCACGTTTATATTACATGTATTACAATTCTAACCAAATCTGGGATAGTAGCCTCTTTAGGAAGAGACTGTATATTGTCATGAATAGAAACTTATGTCCATGGGATTAAAAAAAAAATCATAAAATAGAATGACATTTTTGGAAATTCAAATATGTGTTTGGCAATTAAAATCTATGTTTGTCAATTTTCAGGCACATCTAGAAATATTTTTAACTGTTATTCGTATACAGGTATAGCAATTTTCAAATGTGTATTAAAAAGTTTGTATTTACACAATATCAATTTTATGATACAAACTTGTAGTGGGTAGAGATACTGATGGAAGTTAATTATTTGCTTCCTCTTCATTTTTTGACACCTTGAACAAATTTCCAGAATGCTAAGAAGGGTCTAACTGGAAATTTTCAGAGAAGAATTCACTCTTGAAGGACTTTGATAATAACATATGAAAATGTTTACTTCTAAATGACCTGCACTCTGCAGAATGTAGATTAACACAGATTGGACATACAGGCATATTATAAAGTCAGACAGTCACTATTAATATTTGAGATCTGCCCACACTGATTACTAAGCCCTGGATACCTTACTAAGGAAAAAAGTGTCATGGTCCCTATTCTGCAAATCTTTCAGTTCTTGAGAAAGTAGACAAATGCACATACATCAAATAATTTCAGGAAGAACTAACAGAGCAACAAATATATAGAGACACTTGAGCTGCTATTCACCCAATTCTAGTTCCCATATAAACTAAATAAAATTATTTTAAATATATTCTAAAATATCATGATAATTGAAGACATTTATTTTTTAATTAATAAGAAAGGAGGAACCTATTTTTTCAATGTAAATTTATTTCAAATAGAAATATATTCATACATTGAAAAGGGAAAATGGAGTAAAATCAGGTACAATGATACCAACACATTGCAGATCAACCTGAATCACATAAAAACTAATAAAGGAATAAAACATACTTATCACATCTTCAGTATAATGGAGAGATCATATAGGATATGATAAGGAAGTAAGGAAGGAAATGAACATTTATTGAGATAGGTGCCTATCTCTGAGCTGCACACATTCACATATATAATTGTGTGGTATGCTCACAACATCATGAACTTCTTGGAGGCAAGAACTGTCCTCTTTAAAATTGTATATGCCTAGTTCCCTTAAGCATTATTGCTCAGTCAATGTTGATTAAATCAATTATTACATAAATGAGTGAACTAATGAATAAATGAACATGCTTTGAACGGAAAAAGTCTTTGGAATACGGAAGCCCAAGTCATTCTTTAGAACAGGAAAGCTTTATTTTATTATTCCTAATTCTGTTTTTTTCAAACTACTCTGCTACCATTTTTTTTTCCATCTGTACCTCTTGTTTTAAGATTATTGGATCTCATGTATATTCATGTCATTTATAATTTATTTCTCTTTTATATTTTCCACTGCATTCTTGAAGAAACTCCCTATTTCTTCATCTAATTTTAAATGCTGTGTGTTCAGCTCTAACCATTTTTTAAAATTCTGCTTCTCTCTTGAGATTTGTTCATTTCCAAAAATCATATTTTGAGAGTTTTGTGGGATTTTTTTTTAATATTTAAGAACTATCTCCTTTACAGTTTTACATTTTTAATTGCAGCATCCTTTTTATTAATGCTCAAATCTCATTGGAAATGCTAATGAGAACTTTAAAAATTCTCTTCCGCATGTATTGTGTTTCAATAGGAGCCATTTGCTCCCAATGATTTTCCTCAAAAAGGAAAAGCAAGTTTCTCTTAATTTTTTATGTTAACAAATGTAGATGCATCATGATGTCTCCGTTTATGCTGAGGACCAAAAGACTTCGCCTCCCCTGAGTTCCTTTCCCCCGCTAAAGGCCTGATCCCTCTGCTAGCTCTCTTCACTTCCAAAGCCTCTTAAAATATAAATCCCTTTACTGTTCTGAGAGAGTCAGCTCTGTCTTCATCTTGACCATGATTCTCTCTGAGAAAAAGAAGACCTTGGCAGTTTGGCCAAGCAGCAGCTCTCTGAAGCCTACCGCCCCCCGCCCCCAAACCCTCTATCCACCCCATCACACACGGGGGGCTTCTGAGTAAGAACAAAAAGGTTCTGCTGCTAAAGCTAGTTTGACAAACACTCATCTAAGTCTTGAGATCTTTCTACAGAGAATGTCAGGTGGACAGTACTGGGGCTGGGCTAGCGCTGTGCAGAGGCAGGGGTTTTTCCATGGATTCTGGCTCACTTGCACTTGGATCTTGCTGATGCTGCTCTTGATCTGCAGAGATGTGCCTCTTGGTCAGTCAGGAGACCAAGTCCAAAGGCTGCAGAGCACCTGCACCTGCGCCCTTTCCCCAGGAGGCGAAAAGCTAGGGATTTTGCAACATAAATTCAAAACAAACAAACACAACACAACAAATCTCATGGAAATGAAGATGACAACAAATAAGAGAAGACACCGAGGGTGAGCCTTGTGGGACTCTCCATCTCTGAGCTGTCCTGGAATTGGCTTTCTCTCCACATTGCTGTTTCTGCCCCTGATGCTGGGGTAAACAAAGACTCCTCCTTCCGTGTTCTTGATACCAACAGAGCTGTCGCTGACTGTGGCCTTACCATGGTCTACCACAGACACCCTCCTCCCCACCCAAAAATCCTACTGGCTATAGCAGAGAATATCTTTAAACTAAGGTTCTCTTTTAATCATGATTTACATTGTTTTCTTCCATGAAGTTCACCTTCATATAGCTTCCCTGACCTACAAAATTGTTAACATTGTCTTAAGGTGAAATGGCTGTGAAATTAGTGTTTAATTGATAAATTTCTCTCTGTCCTCTTTCAAAAAAAAAAAAAACCTAAAACAGGAATTAAGGACAGTCACATTATAAAGGTTGGTGTGAATTACCCCATTGGGCCAGGTAATACAAGCAATAGTGATTTCTCATTTCCACTCTATAAAAGAATGGAGATAGTAGTATGAAGAGAGAAAAACTTTATTACTGAAATTGTAATTTATTTACTGAACTGCAGAAGGTTTTTTAACTAAAGTAGATCAGAAAAGCTATGGGACATATCCAACATTTCATTCTGGACCATAGGAAGAACAGTCTACTTAAATTGAAATTAAAGGACAATGGAGAAAAAACAAAGCAGTTTACTTCCTGCTGTGTTCAGATCATTAAAAGTTAATATGTAAGTTGATTAATATGAGTAAGTTCTTAAAGAAGTTGTGACTTTTTTGTTGTTGTTCTTTCTTTCCTTTCCCTCCTCTTCTGTTCATTCTCTTCTCTTCTTTCTCCTCTTTTCTTGTCTTTTCCATACTGGATAGCCTTACTTATTGCTGCTGATACAGATATCTTCAAAAGTGTGCCCTTGATGAAGCCCCCTCCCTTAGCATGCTCTGTGCTCCAAGTCAGAACTAGGAGGTATAAAGCATTCAGCCTACTGCACAGTGTGATAGCTTTTTAACATCCCTTAAGACAAATGTTACCTGTTTTTCCCTCTCTCCAAGAGTCCCCCAAGATGTTCCAAGATAAAAAAAAAAAAAAAAAAGGAAGGCCCTGTCTGAGCAAAAGTTTTATCTTCCAACCCCCTTCTGTCCTAGCAGAAGTCTAGGGCAGAAACATCCTTCAAGTTACCTTGTCTCTAATACAGTCTTCTCTTTTAAGTCAATGGTTTTGATGTAACCCTGGGGGCATGGCACACAAGGATTTTTTGATGTTCTGTGAACTGATCAAAAGGTGCACAAGATCTGGGGGAGAGCAACTTCCACAAAGTTTTAGAGATATTAATTTCTATATCTGACTAAAGATTATTTGTTATAATTATGTATGCATCAACATTAGGCTTCAGTCTCAGTTTTGCCCAAAATCTGCTCTTAAGTTTTGAAATCAGCTTAGGCCTTTTTCCTGCCTGTCATTTTCACTTTTACTTTGTTATCTTATGTTTTGTTCATTATGTTTATTTTAAATTTTTATAGTCCATTGAAAGTTTTCTTCATGTTGGTCATTTCCTATTGATTTTTCAAGCTATTTATTTACTTTCCCATGTTATATGTAGAGTGGTTTCCCCATTCAATTTTTACCTTCTTTTTATTATGGAAAAAAATAGTTCCTTCAGAATATTCATTTTGAAAGAGGACACCTTCTTTATAGCTTCCAATGGTTTTTTCACTTTCTTTTGGGAGTAAAAGTGTGAGAAAATATTTCTAAGTAGTAATATATTTGTTTTACACTTCATCCCACATCCATAATTTACATAATTCTTACAACTGAACCCTCTGAGCCTTTTCATTATCACCACCAGCTGCCCACTAATAAACATCAGATATGCACTGGGGAAATAGAATCGAATTTGGGGACTACTGAGATTAAGAGATCAAGAGGCACACTGAAGAGTGAGTTTCTGCAACAACTAGATAAAGTGCAGACTCAAGAAGAGAAAAAATAGGGTCAATGGAAAATGGTCTGGAGGAAAAGGAGTAGCAACATAGTGGTCTGAAAACTTCTCCAAATTGGCTTTGAGATGAAAGGCCTGGAAACTACAGTGTCACATGAGGAGTGAGGAAAAGCCTGTGACTCCATACCCAGTCCAAGCAGATGTTCAGTAAATCCTTTTCTTGTGAATGAGTAAATGATGTTCAGTCAGAAGAGAAAATGTTGAGGACATTTTCAAAACTTCAAAAATTTAGAAGCCTGTTTTGTGAAAGCAGCAGACTTATTCAAATGAATTAAAGGGTTACTTTAATTTAAATGAATTAAAGACAAGGAAATTATTAAGATGAGAAACTCTTTTTGTTTGTTTTCTTTTGGGAGAAGAATAGCTTTCTAAAAACACATTAAAGGATGCTCAACATCACTAATCACTAGAGAAATGCAAATCAAAACTACAATGAGGTATCAACTCACACCAGTCAGAATGGCCATCATCAAAAAATCTACAAACAGTAAATGCTGGAGCTGGAGAAGGTGTGGAGGAAAGGGAACCCTCTTGCACTGTTGGTGGGAATGTAAATTGATACAGCCACTATGGAGAACAGTATGGAGGTTCCTTAAAAAACTAAAAATAGAACTACCATACAACCCAGCAATCCCACTCCTCAGCATATACCCTGAGAAAACCATAATTCAAAAAGAGTCATGTACCACAATGTTCATTGCAGCTCTATTTACAATAGCAAGGATATGGAAGCAACCTAGGTGTCCATCGACAGATGAATGGATAAAGAAGATGTGGCACATATATACAATGGAATATTACTCAGCCATAAAAAGAAACGAAATTGAGTTATTTGTAGTGAGGTGGATGGACATAGAGACTGTCATACAGAGTGAACTAAGTCAGAAAGAGAAAAATAAGTACCGTATGCTAACACATATATACGGAATCTAAAAAAAAAAAAAAAAAAAAATGGTTCTGAAGAACCTAGTGGCAGGACAGGAATAAAGACGCAGACGTAGAGAATGGACTTGAGGACATGGGGAGGGGGAAGGGTAAACTGGGACGAAGTCAGAGAGTGGCATGGACTTATATATACTACCAGATGTAAAAAGACAGCTAGTGGGAAGCAGCCGCATAGCACAGGGAGATCAGCTCAGTGCTTTGTGACCACCTAGAGGGGTGGGATAGGGAGGGTGGGAGGGAGACGCAAGAGGAAGGGGATATGGGGATACACGTATATGTATAGCTGATTCACTTTGTTATAAAGCAGAAACTAACACAGCGTTGTAAAGCAATTATACTCCAATAATGATGTTAAAAAATTAATTAATTAATTAATTAAAATAAGAGAAGTCCAGTAACGGAAAACATTCATTCACCAAATATGCCTCTGATGATAAAGCTGATGGTCAAGGTCTGGGTTTTCAATGGCAACCAATATTTATCTTGAATACATGAAGATGGAGAAAGTAGGGAGCAAGGGCAACAGACACTGGACAACTAATTACACTATAATTGAATTACAATTCAAATAATTGTTATGAAGAAGAACTACATAATTCTATGAAGATTTTAACTGTAGCACCTTATCTTGTTTTGGGAATTAAGGAAAGATTCCCTGGGGAAGTGACATCATGAAAAATTCTAAATAAGGGAAGGGTGGGGAGAGAATGGTAGGTCACCAGGCAGTGGAAAGAGTATATAAAGGCTCCAGACAGCAAGGAGAAGAGTCAGTGATGAGTGTGGCAAGAGAGGGGATTGAGATAGAGTGCATGGTGCCTGACATAGATTAAAGAAAGTATGTTTAGTGGTAGTATCAGGGAGCTGGGTATACCCTGACACAGTGACCTCATACCTGGAAAGCTTTCTTGCTGACTTCCAAAGAAGAATTCTCAGTCCATTAACCTGACTGAATGTGTGAGGTAGAGTGAACTCCTCACATTCCAAGACCCTGTATACCCTGTCACACACTACTTAACCCTTTTAGTGTGGACACTATTTAACCCCCAGAATAGTGTGAGACTCGGACCTCTTGAAGGATGATTCTTTTGTAACGGAAAATCATTGCAATTATATAATCTGCATAAAAATGAAGTTTTCCTTCTCTTTTCTTATAATTTATACACTATTTCTTTTTCTTTTCTAATTGCAATGTCTTGTAGTTTTAGTATTTCCTGTATGGTGTTAAATAATTGTGTTGCTATTGGATATTTTATATTTTTCCAGACTTTTAACATATTTAGTGTTTCTTCATTAAATATTATGCTGGCCTTGTCTTAAAACACATTTTTTTCAATTGCATTAACATGCAATTATTGAATTACAGGCCATTAAAAGTTACTGTATTTTAAAACAGAAATTCATGTTTAACTCTTAAATTTTTTTTCCCACTGTGATATATAACTTCTCTGAATTGTGACACACTTTTCTATTTCAAGAATAAAAAACTGTCTGATAGAGTTGAGGATGGTATAAACAATAATGTAGTGTGATGGATGCAGGCAGAGGCTGTGGCACTTTTATATCTGTGCATATCTCTTTTCCAGTGTTATTGCGATTTCATGTTTCATATTTCATGTCTCAAAATACATGCCAGAACTATTCAAACTCTTATAGAAGATATTCTAAATTTGATTTCTTAAGATTCCACATTATGGTAAGAATAGCCTAGAGCACAGATATAGACTTGTGCCTATCAGGCACACTATAAAGCATCCCACAGTTATGTCTAGCCCTACAAGTCATACCTCTTAAAGCGAATAGTTCTTATTTCTTCTCCTGCATTATCTCTGGCTCCCCTACTCCACCAAGATTCAAATTGTCCTAGTGATAATGTGTTTGACCATAAAGAAAGATAACGTTATCCAGTGTGAGTAAGTAGAGGAGAAAATAAGAAACATTCTCCACTTAGTTTGTTCTGCCTTACTTGCTAGACCCATAGAGTCTCCTGACGTAGGGCATGTAATCAAAACCACAGGCTTGGAGCTCTAGTTGAAAAATCCTGCTATAAGATACATGTTTTTCTTCTCAGAGGAAAGTTAAATCCAGTGCCACTTGTTGTAGTGCCGTTGTCTATATCACAGAGCTGTGATAAATTGTCTTAGGCAGCCCTTTCTCCCAGTATATAACTCTCTCAGCTGGAAACCCTACCAATGTGGCATAATTTGAAAGAAGAGAGGGAGAGTTATAAATTATACACCATTATAATTAAATGTGAAATTGTCACTCATCAGGTGGCCGTACCATTCATAAAGACCTTCCCAGCTCATTGCACTGGACTTCTTAATCTAGTTCTTGGAGGTAGTTAATTTTCTCTGTAATTGAAAGAATATCCATTGTGAATGATTTCTAGGGGCAAGTGAACATGAAGATGATTTGCTCAACTGGTCAGTGGGTGTTGAACTATTTTCCTTTATTAATTTACAATGATTTCTTCATGTCCTCTGAATTTCTAACTTGATTCCAGAAAAGGTCATGCATTGAAAAAGGGGTGTTGTTGCTGGCTATAATCAGTCATCTTGCTGTCAGTTTTAAGGGAAAAAAAAGGCTGGCAGGTCAGGTGGACAAAGAGAAAAATTAACCTAACATAACCTGAGGTTTATGACACTGAAAAGCTAGTTAAGTAGGCTGTGGACTGTGCATTGTAGTAAAACACCTCTGTGAATTGTAAAGGAAAATAAAAGCTCTCCATGGAAATGCTGCAGCGGTGCCTAAAGCAAGCTATTTTATATTTTCTCCTGTGGGAAAATGACTATGATTAGGTTTATAAGACACTTAACTCAGCACAAGAAACATTGTTTGATGATGCTTTCCAAGGCTATTGACAACAGTGCTGATTCTCAGTTAGAACTGGACTTCAATCATTTCAAAATTTCAACAAATACTTCAATCACTCTAAGTTAAAGTTAAGTTTCCCAGTCCTTCAAATAATTAGCTGATTCTTAATATAATGACTCCTTATACTATTTTCTTAAATTTGCATAGCACCTCTCTAAGGAGCACAAAGTGGTTTCCAGACCATATCTCATTAATTTTTTCTAAAAGCACTGCCAGGGGAGAAGGCCAAGAGAAATTAGAAAAGAATTTTTCTATATAAGGGAAAAAAAAATCTTCCATCCATATGTATAGTCTCTGTACATGTGACCATAGCTCCTATTGTTGAGAAACCAGAGATTCCTCCAATGATAATCTTTAAGCTTGCTTTTTATTTGTAACTACAATTTCAAAGAAAAAATTTCCTTCTGATATATTCTTTAAATTGAAAAGAAATTGAAAGAAAGTAGCCTTGCTTATATCAAGTAAATTAAAGAACATGTGACAGAGTCTTGTAGGACTTATTCAAGCTGGTATAGGAGAGAACAAACTTCACAAAAGAAGTTGATCATGTTTATTGTGAGTCTGGGCATGGTGAAGTTCCTGGTGAGTTTTCATTGTTGCAAACACAAGTGAGGTTTCAGTTAGCTTATTAAGGGACATATGGAGCAACAGGACAGTTTCTGAAGTAGTTAGTTTGCAGATGCAGCATGATAGCGTGATGCTATAAAAGGCAATCTTTCCAAACACACTGAAAAGAAATGAGATGCAAGCAGGAGTTTTCAATTTTTTAAATGCCAAGATTTGTTTATGAGGAAGAGATGGAGGCTTGAGGACAAACTCTTGATGGCCTGCCATGCGCTTCTCATCATTTCTGTAAACAATACAATAGAAGGACTTTTGAATCTGTCTTGGAAATAAGTTCCAAGAGCCATCAAAATGCCAGAAATGTTGTGGTGTATATCTGCTGGTTTCAATACAAGTATAGACCAACACCCAGGCTGAGTCATCCAGCACTTTCTGGGAGGAATAGCCAGTCCTCAGCAGAAGTACTGGGAATAATTCTGGATTCCAGGAACACACTGAGTTTGGAGGATCATGGAGTGGAAAGCAACAGAAAAAGATAAACAAGAACAAGTTCGGGACTTCCCTGGTGGCGCAGTGGTTGAGAATCCCCCTGCCAATGCAGGGGACAGGTGTTCGATCCCTGGTATGGGAGGATCCCACCTGCCGCGGAACAACTAAGCCCGTGTGCCACAACTACTGAGTCTGCACGCCACAACTACTGAAGCCCGTGTGCTGCAACTACTGAGCCCATGCACTGCAACTACTGAAGCCCGCAAACTCTAGGGCCCGCCTGCTGCAACTACTGAGACCGCGTGCTGCATCTACTGAAGCCCGCGTGCCTAGAGCCTGTGCTGTGCAACAAGGGAAGCCACCGCAATGAGAAGCCTGTGCACCGCGATGAAGAGTAGCCCCCTCACCTCAACTAGAGAAAGCCCGCGCACAGCAACGAAGACCCAACGCAGCCAAAAAAAAAAAAAAAAAAAGAACAAGGTCAATGAGACCCACAGAATGAGAGCCTTTTGAAATTCCTTTGGTTATTGATTAGACAGGACTCAGGCAGTGTTAACAAGCTACTGAAATAAGCAGAAAACAGGCAGGCTGAGGCTGCAGCAGCAAAGTTCTCTTACAGGGAGTCTCCACTGTTCTTCCTCCTGGCAGTACCAGGAAGGCAAGGACTAAGGCTTCAGTCGACCTGGAAGAGCAGAATGGTAGACCTGTCCTCAAGAAGGTGAACCGTTCTTGTCTAGGGTAATTAGTCTAGGAGAACCGCTGGGAGTAGCTGCCACACCTAGAGCCTGGCAGTGACAGCCACCGTGGCACTGAGAGAGGCAGCAGGAAGGGCAGCATCTGGGGCAAGTGGTTTCAACAGGGAGAGCCATTCTTCATTGAAAAGACAGCTGACAAATCCATCCCCAAGAGAAACACTGGTCTTCCTACCCTGGGACAGATGCCCAGCAGTAGGACTGGCACCCAGCTCAGCAGCTCCACCAAAACTAGACAGAAACCATGCAGAAAACAAATTTCCTCTGTCAGGATCACGCATGGGCCAGTGCCCTCAAGGAAACGCAAATTAAAACAATAACTCAAATGTCACAGATCTGGAAAGAGAATAGAATTGAAAATTAGAAGACCTTTCTAAAAAAGCTCCAAGCTTTTCATAGGTATAATTTTCTTTATCTTCAGCATCCTATGAAATGGATCAAAGGAGGTTTTACCACCATTTTAGGTGAAGAGAGCATCCTGGAGAAATGAATCAAACTGTTCAAGTCATTCAATTCCCTTCTAGAAATACAGTCTCTTGGTATTTGAGAAGCAGGGGAATTCATGCTTTCTTTTTTATACAGACCTTCAAGTTCACTTATTTAAAAGATCAAATGATACCATGTGTTATAACATTGGCTCCATGTTTACCCATATTTTTTAAGCATCTTAAACATCCCTGTAAACAGGTTAGTATTTCCTATTCCTACATCACTATAACGTGTAAATTATTATAGAATTTTAAATTCATATATTGAAATGAATATAGAATAAATTATATTCACATTTATTTTAGACTTCTAATTAACATGGCTGTGATTGAATTAATCTTAGCCTTATCCCTTTAACCTCAAATATTCCTTAACTAATCTCCTTGTACCCACTATGGGCTATGTTGTACTCTGGGCTACAAAGATGAATGAGAGCAAGTTGGCCTCTTTAGGAATTTATTATCTAGTGAGGGAGAAAAAGAGATTAAAACAAAGTACTGTAAAGTGCTAAAGGACACCTAGATCCGTGTTGTAGAGACCAATTTCATTCTGAATGTTTATACAAGTTTCAGCACTGGTACATTATAGCCTATAAAGTATTTTTTTAATTATACTTTATACTCACAACAACTGCTAGAGAAATTCCATGTGAAAAGTAAAACGAAGCTCAGAGATTTTAAATGAATAACTAATATATATGATGAGTAAGAAGGAGATACAGGGCACAGACCTTAGATTTCTGGCTTCAGAGCCTCTGCCCTTTTCTTTATTATGACATTTGAACCTAATGTTGAAGGAGGGATGCACAGGACTGAAGGGAATGATAGTAGAGAGAATGTGGGATCAAAGCTCTGTAGAATGGAGAAAGAAGAAAAACAATCTTAATTTCCTTCTCTCTGTAAAGGGGACGATAGATTCTAACAGGAGAGTAGTTATGAAGATGTGGTAATTTTGGGGGGCAGTGCAGAGACCTCATACATGGGGGTGTTAACTGTTGCTAAAGAGTAGGAGATATAAGGCTGGGGGTAAGTCTGGAAAGCTAGATTGTTAAATAATGACTCCCTGATCAGTACTGTGACTTAATCTAACTGAATATCTTTGTTAATTCCCTGTGCCTGAAAAGCCTCTGATTTTCACATAATTCCTCTTTTGAAATCCACGGTACTTTATCTGTACTTCTCTTAGTAAATCAATCATATTCCACCTTTTATTATAGTTAAGTCCAACTTCTCACCTTACTCTAATAGTGAGGTTAACAAGAGCACTTTAATCATCTTTACCAGTCTAAACAACTAATACAATGTTTAAAACTGGAAAATGCTCATTTTCATTTTTTTTGTATTAAGGTTTGTATGAAACATGAAATGTTAGACTTTCTAGACTCATATTTATAGCCCTAGTGCCAATTTGCAGTACTCAGAATATATATTTGAATGAATGTGCAATACCTATTTGTTGATGGATTAGTGTGTTTGAAGTCCTGAAAGTTAAATTTGACAGGAAATACCTTATTTTGCATCCTGATGTATGATATATATTTGGAGGGTTTGGGCATAATTTACTTCAAAAACAGGTAATTTGTGTAAAGCATATTTCCAATGAACGACCCCGTACAGTTAATGTATGTATAAGCAGTTTTTTTGAGTTGGCTGAACTCATTAGGGTGCAGTCAAGAAATAGCGGAATTTTTTTCTCTCCCTCTTACCAATATCTTCAATATGATTTATTAGATTTTTCCTTGCTTCAGACACAACTTGTTTGATTCCATAGATTTTAGTGCTTCTCACCACTTAGAAGAGTCTTTGAACAGTTTCATTTTCAGGGTGTTCAGAAGTTCAGTCTAATCTAAATAAAAATTTTAATCTCACAACCAAATTAAAAATTTTTCCTGCCCTCCACATCTTAAATGAGTAGTGGTTCAATGGCCAGCATTGTAGAAGGGGGTATTTGGTCTGTATTTCACTCTCCATCTTCACTCCATCTTTCTTCTTAGGGTCAGATAAAGGGGAGGAGAGATTAGAGGTTCAACGTTATGGCCTTGTTTACTAAGCTGGTGAGTATTTCTTGATTATAAAACACTGCCTGTCATGGAAGGTGCTCTAGCAGGTTCTTCGCAACCTAGAGGAAGCCTAGAGGATGGGAGCTCCCTGTCGCAGGGGATGCAGTCTTGTTACTTCCCAGGGCTTCCCCATAGCTGCTGACTCTCTGCCCAGTTCCCCCCACCCAGGGGAGATCTCGTGTGGAGTCTTTCAGGTGACTCACAACTGTTCACCTCTTCAGCCTCTCTCCTCGCTCTCATGCACCCTGCCCAACCAAATGGTGAAAGCGTACGTAAAAAACTCCTCTCTTCGTTTCCCTCTTTCCTCATGCTTTCCTTACTGACTGCCTCAATCCACCCCTTATCACATGTCAAATTCTTTCAATAACTTTTTTACTTAGATTTCTGTTAACAGCATAGTACAGACCTAAAATTTTCTGCAGGTTAGCAAGCATTAAATCTAGGTATGTGATGCCACTCTTCACTTTTTGTATGTCTCTCCCCATCCAAGAGATTCTCTTGCCGACCAAATTGTCTTGGTGGAAAACATACTCCGACCAACTCCTGTTAAAGAATGCTTCTCTCCAAAAAGCCCCTTAACATCCTCTTTTATGAGGTAGCAACAGACAGTGCTTACTATACTGCCATGATATGTCTAGAACCCCACTTCAAAATACGCATACATTTTTACCCCATTTTCTCAGCTTTGTGGCTTAACTTAGAGACAATGAAGGATGTAATAAATGATGGACCAAGAAGTTAAAGCCATCTGTTAGGATAGATTATTGAGGACAAAAAGATTGCTTGTTTACTCTATATCTTATTGTTAGTGAATTCACTTGTACACATGTACAAAGAGAAAGGATTAATAACAGGTGAAAGAGAGATTATAGCCTTCCCTGGAATAGCATGAAATATCATGGATTATGAGGTTTTGATTATGAGTATTCCAGTCTTCTCAGGGTTTGGAGCATTGATGACAGTTGACTTGAAACCAGACCATGACCTCAGAGAGGCTGACATGGATATGAATAGACACATTCCCCAGTATCATTAAGAAGTGGAACTCCTCTGTCCCCTTCCCTCTAATATTGTCAAAACACTATATTTGACATAACACTGTTATCTTGATAGAATATATACCGAGGTGGACATTTCATTCCATGTGAAATCACCTTTTTTTTCAATTGGAAAAAGATGGATGGTTAGAAATACTAACTATAAAATGCCAAATTTCAAAATTTACGAAGTAGAAGGCTGTTCAAAATGGTACTATATATTTTAACTAAAAAATGTCTTGATTTTTTCCCTATGGATATTCTTAGAAAATAATATCTTTTTAAAGTGTAATTTTAATGACTTTCCTCATTCTATTGTATGAAACTATTACAATTTGTTTAAGAAATCCTAAATTGTTGGACATCTACATTGTCTTTTAATTGTATATTATTATAAAAGCTGCTTTATAAACATCTCCATAAAATTTTCACAAACCATAATTCTTGTCATGAATTTTAGAAATGAAATATAGAATATGTGTACATGCTACAAGGGTTTTGAAACATATCACCCACGTACACTTTAGAAATGAATCAATGTATAACTAATTGTAAGTGTAAGAGAGTAACATTTCCTCATACTTCTTCCATTTAATCTTTTTTAAATCTTCTCTAAGACATGAAAAATGGTACTGTATGCGTTTGATTCTTTTACGGTGAAGTATGATTTTCGTATGCTTACCGTTTGTATTTAAAAGTAAGTTTATATACTTTGCCCATCGTAATATTCATGTTTTTCTTTATATTACTATATAAAATGGTATTATTTTATTTCTCATAAACATTGCAGTTTTTGACATCTGATATTTGCTTTTGTTATGCTTTAATATACCAAATTTTATGTAGCAAATTATATTAAGTTTTAACTTCATGATTTCTACCTGTGCTAAATTTCAATAGTTTATGTAAGGGGGAAGTAAATAAGGATATTTTATTACAGTAGATGGAAAAGAAAGAGCAGCATGTTGAATAACATGTAAGTATATAATATTTGAGAACAGAAATTCAAAGGATTAGAATTATCCTCCTCACTCCCTTCAAGCTTTCAATATCTTCTTTATTGAAATCTCATTTAGGAGAAGGCTCAGATGTTACATTTTTTAAAAATTTAAACAATAACCTAACTGTTATGAATGGGGTTATAATTTCTCCTAGGTTAGCTATATTAAATAAATAATTTAATTATGTTCTGTTTTATTTGGAAGTAAAAGAAGAGTTATTCCCTGGATTGTTTATTTTATACTCTAAATAGAGATCATTTTCAAGGGATAAGATCATGAGATATTTTATTTTCTTCTTTATAAATTCATGAACGTTTTAATTTTTGTCTTTAAATGAGCATATATGCTCCCCTAATCAGAAAAAATAACATCTATTAATTCTGAATCAAAAAGAAATAGGTTTGTGCTCTTAAAAACTGAGATGTGCCAACAAAATTTCATTACCAAGAAAAAATGACAATGTTGTATAAAATATTTCTTCTCAAATTTAATGGGCACAGGAATCACCCAGGAAATTGCTAAAATACAGACTCTCATGAAATATATTTGAGGTGAGCCCTGAGATTCTGTATTTCTAACAAGTTTCCAAGCGATGCTACAGATCTGAAGACTACAACTTATATAACAAGCATATAGAGATAATTATTAATTTTGGCAGCAGGCAGAGTTAGATCTGTTTCTGTTGAAATTTTATTTTGTGTGAGAATTTTGTTTGGCTTTGTTTATTGTTTTTTTTCTTTTTTTTTTTTTTTGCTTTTTAAAACTTCATTTCAACATAACTATACTTACAGAAATACACTCATATTGGTTATTAGAAAGCAATTTAACTTATCCTACACAATTTAGACCAAAAAAATCTGCCAAACTCTATGACAATTAAATGAGATAGTGACTATAAAATCCTTAGCTGAATGCCTGGCAGTGGGAAGAATCATGTAGCCTGTGATGTTAAAATTAACTTGTACTGGCAAACAACAAGAAAAAGTTTATTCTTCAACTATAATTAGGCAGAAGAGCCAAAGGACTAGTTTAAAGGAGATGATATAATCATTCACTAATTTGCCAAACATGTTTTTGAAAAAAAAAAAAGCTAATAAAAACTTCTACAAAATTAAAGGACAAAATTAAGATATTGGTATTGATATTTTTAACTTCCCTTTCTTTTAGGATTCCACTGACTTGGTGCTGAGAAGTTTTGAAAGAGTAATGTTCTTTATGTAGTAAAATTCCATTCTCTTTTGGAAGCCCCAAGAGTAGCAGCAATAGCAAAATATGAAGTAAAAGAAAATTTCAACTACAGTACACAGTTTTGGTGACTTCTTTTCTTTAGATGGAGTGAGGAGAAACGCAAGAACAAGTCAGAGGCCTTATGATGAGCCCCACTGATCTTGAGAGATTGTCAACAGTTTTTGAAACAGAATATATTCCCTTGTACTTGGCAAAACTTCAAATGAGCAGCTAAATGTTGAGATGGATATCTGAACTGAACCTCTGAACTTTTAAAGGTTCACCTGTTATCCCTGAATGTATAATCAGATCATCTCTTTCTCTCTCTGCCTTCCCTCTGGCAAAATCTCCAGGATTAATTCCTGCCATTTTCTCATCTTTCAGCGTTTTCCCTACTGTAGGCAAGGCAGCTACAGTCCAATCAAGAGCTCATTTCCACTGAGAGTTCAGGGACACATGACACCCTACCTTATATACTGAAAATCAAAATAGACTACCTGTCACCAACCTGCTAGAAATAAAACAATCCTGCTATTCTTGCTGTGAAAATTAACATTTCTAAAGGGTTAGATTGGCGGGCAAAGCTTCTTGGCCAGCTCTTAACATATTATTATCTTTTCCCTGTAGAGTTGTCAGGCATCCTGTTATGATAGCACAGAACTGATTCAGACTACCTTCTGCTAATGACTCTCTGATTTTCCTTCCCTAATAAATGGGAAATAAGGTTAGGGAAAAAGAGGTTTTCAGGTTTTTGCCATTTGTGTGTGTGTGTGTGTGTGTTTATCAGAATCTCAAAATATGTATTAATTCAGCAATTCCATCTTTGAATAAACTGCTAAAGTCTTCATAAGCTCAAAGTCTGCTGGCTTCCTCTTAGATATTGGTCTTCATGGATAGTTTCATTGAGAAAATGCATGCAAGCCTCCTTCCTCCTTCTGGGGACACATTCTTCAGTTTCATGGAGCTGGGTAGCTTGATTTTTGTCTGTAGACTTAGAAATCTTGAAACTCCTTTTTTTATTTCCAAACTAGTTGTGCAGTGTGAAAAAGTAGAGGAGAGGCTATGAATTTAATACTAGCCATTAAAATAGTTTTATAATTCTATTACCAAATAACTTTTTCTATAGCCAAAAAGAATTATGCAGCAACTCTCTTTGAATGCATTGTAAAAGGGGGCCCTTGATACAGGGCCTAATATTTGAAAAATTTGCAATGCAGATATTCAGGGGCCATGCTACTTTAACTGTCTTGCAACATGCTTTGCAAACTTTTTACTAGGGCTCCTCAAGGGCAAAGCCTTTGCTCACTGTATCCCAGCACTGAGCCTAATATATATGATTCCCGACTCAAAATTCACTTTTTCCATGAAATAATTACACTGGGGAGTTATGAAACCCTGAACAATGAGTATGTGGCAAAGTAGGGAGGAGAGAAACAGCCATAGAAGTTCTTGACTGAGATGATAGCTAAACAAGCGCCATGAAACACCAGCTTCCTCACAGTGGTAGCAGCTTTAGCGGTACTTGCTCTCAAGCTCAAGAGTAGCACGAGAGAGTGCACTGCTCCTCATTTCCTCATCACTTTAGCAAAAGCCTTGTGATTCCAGTGTGATTGGTTCTTAGTAACATGGCTTGAATCACATGTTCATTCCTGCCTGGGGAGAAAGTTATGTCCTGATTCCATCTGGTCTTTGAACACATGCTCTACCTTAGGGATGGTGGGTGGAGCCCTCCCCAAACCACCTGGGTTGAGAATGGAGAAAAACAGTTTCTCTCCCCACAAACTTTGAGTGTTCTTACTGGAAGTGGGATGACTACATACAAAAAGTCTAGACACACACGCATGTATGCACACACACACTCACACACAAATGTCCACTATGATTAGTCACTCCAGTCAGATTGATGTTTAACCTCATGTTCTATCCACTCCAGTAAGACTGTGTGATGTCTTAAAGAGAAGTTACATTCTGAGAAAGAAAAACCCAGTGCTTACTAGTTTCTGTCTAAATTTAATTGGCTGATCTATAAAATGAGGAGAGTATCTTATCTGTCTAAAAATAGTAAGCTATGTTTGAGTTTAAGAAGAATGTCACAGGTCTAAGCTACAAAATTCTATATATCTGAGTGTTTGTATTTAGATTCACTTGCGACAGCATTCTCCCAGTTATATTAAAAATAAATAAATTACTGTTTATTATTCCCAGCACTGTGTCAAGCATTTCAATCTTATTTAATCCTTAGAGAAACCCCATAAGAGGGTA
Organism: Eschrichtius robustus; assembly: GCF_028021215.1. Lineage (NCBI taxonomy): Eukaryota > Metazoa > Chordata > Mammalia > Artiodactyla > Eschrichtiidae > Eschrichtius > Eschrichtius robustus. The sequence goes on along the minus strand of NC_090827.1, from coordinate 16,544,509 downwards.
TATTTATTTTAGCTGTAATTTATTTCCAAAAAAATACTACCTCAACTGGCACAAACAAGAAAGCCATTTATTATCTGAAGGAGTAAAATGGATAAAGGCGGAGTGTTGTCAGGTATGTTATGAACAGGGCTCAAGGGATTTTCTTAATTTGCCTCTGGGTCAGCTTTATCTTCAAGCTTCCTGCCCTCATGGTTGCAAGAAAACTGCCATTAACCATTGAGACAATATCCATCCATGTTTACTTTCAAAGAGAAAAATCTTCCTCCCTTCCAGAATGGTGAAATAAACCTTTCCTTTTATTTTGAGTCATTTAACTCAGATTCTGTGCTCACAACTGGGTTTAAAGTGTCTCCAGGAGAATGTCATGTGCTGATTAGATTAAAGCATAGCATGAGTCCCTAAATCAATTACTGGGTTAAACCAGCCCTAGAGACGGATGTAGAGTCACCTTTCCCTAAGTCCTTGGGGTTGCCTGGGGACATGGTGAGACCTGAACAAAATCAGTAAGAAGGGCTTAAGAACTGTGGCAACCATGTTATTTGTCATCAGCACTGGGATACTTTTGAGAGTGACAAATGCCAAACTGGACAGAAAGCCATTATAACAGACATAAACTGAATTTATCCCATGCAAAGGAGGATACATGATTCCCCTACTTTTTGTACTGAGTTAACAATAAATATCTTCTATTACAGGGAGTATTATTATCACAGCCATCTTGGTAATCAAGACACACAGTTTAGAATGGTCAAGAACATGCTCGAAATTACTTAGTAAGTGTTGGTCTGGAATTAAAACTATCACAAGTATTTCCTATTCACTTCTAGATGCCTTCGTTGACCACAGAGCAGTTTATTCACCTTCTGTTCTCAGAGCAGTAGATAAGTGGCACTTTTCATGTGGTAAGTTTCTCAAATGGATGTATTTTATTTTCATTTCCTGTCTTCTATGCTAATACTGCAGTGCTAGTAAGTACTGTTACTTCTAATATTCAGTAATTTAATCCACATAGTGATCCTTTCTACTCTAGAGAAGAGTAGTGCACCTACTACACCTTAGGGAGAGATGAACAAAAGCAAACCAAGCAATAGGTTGGTGGCATCATAAGTAGCAGCGCTGTAATACTCTACCAGCCCTCTTCAGCTTTTGGCCATATTGGCATACTGGCCCTCCGTGAGTGGATCAAATATGAACTGACAAGTGTATATGCCCTGAAATGACACACACACCAAGTGCTGATAAAGTGATTACCTTAGAAATCCAATTAGAAGTGAAACCGCATTCCTTCTTTTAATTATTTGCACGGAATGGGTCAGCCAAATCTTTGCTCCTATGGGATATAAGAAATTATTATACGATCCACAGTGTAAATTTCTAGTTTAGTAACATGTACTGCTTCCTTGGTGGATGTTAGCAAACTAGATTTTAGGGTTTACTTTCAAATATATACTCCCAAATTTGTGCCTGTAGAACAGCTATTTCCTACTATATACAAATAGCAAAATTCCTATAGTTAAGAGAGATTCTAAACAGCTCAGGACATTTCCAATTCTACCCTGAGCCAGAAAACTGTTACTTGAAAACACTTTAGAGCGTAACAAGTATTTCTCCAAATATTGTGGATGTGTCTCTTGGGTCAGCTCTTTTTTCCGAGCCATTGAACACACAACAAATGCAGTCGTTCCTTCCCACTGTAGTACATGTGACGGATTATAAGTGATATAGGGCAAAGAAGGCACCACCCACTTGAAATTACAAATATACCCTAAAGCAGTATAAATAGGATGAAATAAATCTCTGATTATTTTCCAACCAATGGTCTGCAACGGTTAGAACTGTTGCCAATCAGTGTTACTTCTCTATCTCTGGGACCTTATCTAGAATGATGTGAGTTTTTCAGGTATTTGTGTACAGCCAGCACGACACAATTTACATGCCCATTACAGGAAGGAAGGAAGGAAGAAAGGAAGGAAGGAAGGAAGGAAAGGAGGGAGGAAGGAAGGAAGGAAAAGAAAAAAGTAAAAAACACACAGAAGAATGTATGTTGACAAGTAGGAGTCCTAGTGCCCACCACACTGTTTGGAGACACCTGGTTTATTCTATCAGCTTCTAACTTTCTCTGGACATCACTCTTGATTCTCTGCTCATCATTCTTTCCATGCTACCACTTCTTTGTAAAGCATAAATTGGATCACGGCTCTTTCTTAAATTGCATTGATGCTCTGTTATTACACTTACATCCCAATGTTTAAGTCACATGGCTGACAAAAACCCTAGCCTACTTGTTTTACCTTGTCATCTCCCCCTACTCCTCCTACCTGGGCCATTTCCCCCTCATCTGCCATGCTCCACATATTTTGGTCTTCAATTTCTCCTTCAGTCATTACCATGCCCATGTCCATTACAGGTCTTTTGCATTTGGTGATTGCTTTTCTTCTTTTTTTCCTGTTTCTGTTTCCAGTGCTTAATTTATAAATCTTCATGATCTTTATGCCACCCTCCTTCTCATATCCAGGTTTCAACTTAAATATTACCCTTTCAGAGACTCTGCCCTTGACCAACTAACACAAGGCAACCAACATCTTCAAAGTTAGTCTCCAGCATACAACTTTATGTATCTTCTTTGTAGCACTTCTCAGTTCCTGAAATTATATTATTTATGCTAGTATGTTATTATTCCTCACCCATGAAGATGTAATTACTATCATGGTAAGAACCTGCTCACTGTTATACCCCAATTTCAGAATACTACCTGGCACAAAATAAGTTTTATGAAACACTTTTTGATTGACTCTTAATTGACCACCCACTTCTCAGCCCCACTTGGCAGTTAAAGTTAGTATTTCAGACTATACCCTATCAGTTCTTTTTTTAGACATCTGCATGCTTACAGATGGGTTTTGTGACTTTGCATTCAAGAGTATAGTGACTATGTCACTCTATTTAACTGGTACATGATCTGATTATGTTATACATTATTTAACCATTCTCCTGTTAATGAACATTTAGCTAGTTCCCAGTATTTTGATATTATAAAGAATTTATGCTACAAATAATATTGGTCACCTACTTTGTTTCGGTCATTAGTCTAAGTATTGGGGACACACAGTAAAAAGACAAAAACATTTACCTTCATGAAGCCTACATTCCCATGAAGAGAAATATATAATAAACATTTTATAGTATGTAAGAAGGTAATAAGTGCTATGAAAACATAAAACAAGTAAAGGGATAATAAGCATTTGATTCTCACAATTAAAAGTTTTGCTTACCCATTTTTAACCTCTGAATTAATGTCTATTTACAGTAAAAATAATAATAAATGGAGGAGGCTTTTGTTTTTAAAAATCTTTTTGGGAGAGACCACTGTAAAGCTTTGAACTGGCTGCTCACAAATCTATTCTTTTTTGTTTTGTTTCATTTTTATTCTGGATGCTTTTAGAATTTTCTTCTTTTCCTTTGAGTTATAACATTTTATAAGGTTACTATAACTCTTGTCTTTTGGTGTTCTTGCTTGGCTTTCAATCTGAAGACTCTTTGTTTTGTTTGTTCTCCTGGCTCAGAGATATTTTTCTATCATTCTTTATTTTATTCCTTCTGTTCTCCATGTTTCATCTATTAGAGAACTGTTAAAAATCTTAAACAAAATTTGGAATTCTTGGTTGTATTCTCATGTTTTTCATCATTTTGTCCTTTTAGTCCATGTTCAGGAAGATATTCTCAGTTCAACTTTTCAAGTCATTTATTTGACCTTCTGCCATGTATCCTCATCCTATTATTTCACTCATGTATAGAGAGATTATTCTTCATGCAGTTGCTTCTAACTTTCCAAATGAGATTGCCGAGTCACTTTCTGTGTGGCATTGGGAACAGTTTTTTCATCTATAAAATGGGAGTAAGAATTATACCTATCTCATATAGCTGTTACATGTTAACACTCAGCACCCAGTAAATGTTAGATTTCTTTTAAAAACATGAAAATAAGAACCCCCTGATAGCTATTAAAAATATTAAATTCCCTCTTGATATTAAACAAATCAGGCTGATTTCAGATTTCCCTAATGTAGCAATGCATACCAGAGAACACATTAGAGCAATGTCTTTAAAATCCTTAAAGAAAATGTGACTCAGTGACTTTATTCCCAGCCAATCAAGCATAAAGACAAGATAAAAAATTTTGAACACATAACAACTCAGTTCCCATGAGTCTTCTTGAAGAAACTATGAAGGAATGAAACTTAGCCAACTAAGAGATTAATGGTAAAAGTAGCAAAAGACTGTAAAGCCCTAGGACTAAAAGAAATGTAAGTAGTATGGGTAATATTATGATTAAAAACACTGACAATGTAACACTCCTGTAACTAACAAAGTTTGAGAATTCAAAAGTGACAAGAATTTTTGCAGTAGTGTAGATATGCCAAATTCCTCTTTTTATAAATACCTCCAGAAGATATTTATTTAAATATAATAAATCAAATAATAAATAATATAATAATTACAAATAAGATATATAAATGATACATATATAAAGTAAAATACGATTAAAATTAATATAATGTAATAAAATTGAGAAGTGAAGGGAGGGAAAGGAGGGACAAAAATGTAAGAACATACAGAGTCAGAATTTACTCATGGTAGAGAAATAATAAATTCCTTCTCAAGATAGAGAGATTTAAGTGTGTTATATCCGCACATACTGCCTCTGCCACAGCAGATGCGCCATAGTTCCTAGGTCAGCTAAAGCCCTGTGTACTCTGCTTAATTACAGTGCATTAGTTAAAGCTTGCTGCATAACAAACGTACAGAAATGAATGGTTTTAAAAAGGGCATAATCCAGTTTCTGTGGGGTAGGAATTCAAGAGCAGTGCAGTGGGCAGCAGTGCTTTGGGGTTTTTCATGAGGCTGCAGTCAGATGTCACCTGCAGCTGCAGTTGTCTTTAGGGTGACTGAGTCTTGAGGATCTGTTCTCAAGGTAATTCAGCCTTACGGCCGTCAAGCTGCTGCTGGCAAGTTGGTCTCTCTGGATGGTGAAACTCTCCACGAGACTGCTTGAGTGCCCTCATAACAATGGCTGGCTTACCCACTTCAGTACTCCAAAAGTCCAAGGCTGGAGCTAGAATACCCTGGTGACCAGTCTAGGAGGTCAGACACATTCTCTTCCACTGTGCTCTGTTGAATACACAGGCCAGACCCATTTTTATATGGAAGGGATTACATAAGGGCTTTTAACATATTGTGAGGTGAGGGTCACTGGGACCCTCTTCAGAGACTGAAAAGCCTCTTGAGAGCCGTTCAAAATGGGCACACAATGAATTCTGTTGAATTCAGATGGCCAAACCAGATCAGGAGGCCAGCCCAAATTTAAACCGTGGGGGAATAGGCTCCACATTCTGATGGAAGGACATCCAAAATCACATTGCACGGGATGTGGCTATCAGGAAGGGAATAGTTATGGCCATTTTTGCCAAAAATTTATCACAATCCAAAAATCTATCACAATTTCCTACATAACCTAAATTTAAATAAATTCACTCTAAACACTTATGATAACTAGGATGATAAAGAGTTTATGAGAATTAAGAAAGAAGGGAGAGCCAATTGTTAGTTTATACAACTGTGCTCGGTTTCTCCTGTGTGACTTATGTTGTGCTCCTTAATGCATTTTCATTTTTCAGTTCAAAAGTTTTACAATAAATTGAGGCTTTCATTCTCTTCCTCACAATGCTAAAGTGATTCCCAATTTGCCTCTTTGTGAAATTTAAGCTTCTGATCACAGATTTTAAGGTCTTTCACTAATTTGAAAATTGACAGTTCATCACTTCCCAATGGCCACTTAATTGACATATTGTCATTCTACTGCTTTTAAAGTCACAGAAAAATAGAACACATGATTGAAGCATAAATCCAATATGAATGCCAATCTTCCTCCCTGATATATAATAAAACTCAAGCCTTCACTGCTAATACCCTCTTCCAATGAATGTACACACACACACACACACACACACACACACACACACCTCTATATGTATCTATATTTTGTTTTCTCTGAGTTTATGAAATCTAGTTACTTATATTTTCATTTTGTTTTTTCTCCTATTTGATTTCTGATTATTTGAAAGGTACGGCTATGTTTTAAACTCCCCAAAATGGATCAAAATTGACTTCATGAATAAAAGTCTCTGAACAAATGCAGACTGATTTAAGATTAGGCTGCATCTCTTGTAATTAAAATGACAAGATTGAAGCATTGGAAAAACGGGACAAATTACGAAAAATATGACTACTACTGGGTTTAAGCACTCTGTCTTTATTCAATGGACTATCACTTGAGACAATTCCACTATTTAAATGAACCAAGCTAAGTTTTGTCATTTGGATTCATGGAGAAGAATTTTAGAATAGAAAACAAAATAATTAAAATTTTTTATCATCATCCTTCGTAGGCAGACTAAGATTTTTTTCTATCAGAATCCTCTTGAGTGATAAATATGTATACCTGGAAAAGGCTTATAGGACATCAAGTCCAGGATTGACAAACATTTTCTTAAAGGTGCAGACAGTAAATATATATGCATGCAGGCTATATGGTCTCTGTCACAGCTACTCAAATCTGATGATGCAGTGTAAATGAAGTTGTAGACCATGCATAAATGAATGAGCGTGGATGTGTTTCAATAAAACCTTATTTACCAAAACAAGTCCAAGGGCCTCAGTTTGCTAACCTATGACCTAGTCCAATATCTTTCATTTTTCAAATGTGGAAACTGTCATACAATAGTGAAATAAATTGCCCAAGGTCACATAGTACTTATAAAAGAACTAGAAAAATAATACAAGTCTTTTGGACTCCTACCCAGGACAGCTGTCAAAATGAGATGCCAAAATTTATAGGTAAAAAAATGTATGTGGTATATGCAGGTACATGTGCCAGTGAATATGTGTTTGTGCACGCTCAGTGGCAGCAGCAGCAATAGTAGTGGTAGTGGTAGTAGTAGTAGAAGTAGTAATAGTAGGTGACATCTAGCAAAAGCAGACCATAGGAGTATAATATAAAAGTAGTATAATTATGCAACTGAGAAAACATTGTCCTTGTGTACAGCTCTTTTGGAGAGATATTGTAACTTGTGGCTGGAGATTAATATAGATACTTACTTTTTTTATGTTGGCTTAATTGATATTATTTTGGAAAGTACTAATTTGTTCTGCACACTAGACTGAGAGAGTGAATGGCTCCTCCAGGGTTTCCATAGCTGCCAATAGACTAATCATGAGCAGTTGGAGAAGTGAATTACATTTTTCAGAATAAATGTTCAGATTAAAATCCTTTCAGCTCTAGATACCTTAAAGGAAAAGAAAAAAAAAAAAAAAAAGAGAGAGAGACAGAGAGAAAATCATGTGTTGTACGAAGAAACAAGACCATCACAGTTTGAATGAGAAAGACAATCAACTGATGTAAATGTTAAGATGAATAAGATGTTGAAATTATCTGATAAGGATTTTCAGTCAGTCATGGTTAACTATGCTTCAGTACTCAATGACAAATTATCTTGAAACAAATGGCAAGATAAAATATCACAGCAAAAAAAAAAAAAAAAAAAGGAGAGAAAGAGAACTTATAAAAAAGAACCAAATGGGAACTATAGAAATAAAAAATATTATAATACTAAAAGAAAACCTTCACTGGATGGATACAACAGTAAAGTGGAGATAAAGGAGATTAGAAACAGTGAATTGAGGACAGATCATAGAATTCACCCAATCTGAACAACAAAGCAAAAACAGACTGAAAAAGTTGAGCAGAGCTGCAGACACATGTGGGACAATAACAAAAGATCCAATATTCATATCATCAGAGTCCTAGAAGGAGAAGAGAAAGAGAGTGAGTCTAAAAGTATTTGAAAAAGTAATGACTAAAAACTTCCCAAATCTGGCAAAAGATGCAAACCTACAGATCCAAGAAGCTGAGCAAACTACAACAAAACAAATCCAAAGAAATTCATGCCAAGACATACCTTAAACTTTAAAAAATAAAGACAAAAATATTGAAAGCAAAGAGAAAGATATGCAAAATTAACTATACAGGAATACCAATTCAGATGATAGTAAATTTCTTATCTGAAATTTTAGAGGCCAAAAGGAAGTGGTACAATATTTTTTAAGTACTGAAAGAAAAAAGCTGTCAACTACAAATTCTATATATGGCAAAATTATCCTGCAGGAATGATAAAGAAATAAAGACATTCTCACACAAAAGAAAACTAAAGAATTTATCACTAGCAAACCTCCCTTAAAGTTTGGCCAAAAGAATTTCTTCAAGGATAAACAAAATGAAAAAATAAAGAATTTTGGAGTAGCAAGAAGGAAGAAAGATCAATACAAAGAGAAGAAAGATACATACAATGGACAATCCTTTCCTCATGAGTTTTATAAATTATATTTGATAATTTCAAAAAATTATAGGGACTTCCCTCGTGGTCCCGTGGTAAAGAATCCGCCTTACAAGGCAGGGGATGTGGGTTCAATCCCTGGTCGGGGAAGTAAGATCCCACAAGCTGCGGGGCAACTAAGGCCACGTGCCACAACTACTGTGCTCATGCACCTCAGCTAGAGCCCGGGTGCCACAAACTACAGAGCCCACGCACTCTGGAAACCATGCACCACAACTACAGAGCCTATGCGCCCTGGAGCCTGTGTGCCACAACTAGAGAAGAGAAAATATGCACGCCACAACTAGAGAGAAGCCCACACGCCACAATGAAGAGTTCACATGCTGCAACGAAAGATCCTGCATGCCTCAAGGAAGATGCAACACAGCCAAAAATAAATACAATAAATAAATAATAAATAAATCTTTTTAAAAATTATAATATCATCTGGTACTCAAGACACTGTTATTTAAAACTGGGAAAATAAAGACACTTATTTGGAAAAAAGACTTCCACCCTTCATTAGAAGTGGTTAAAAGTTTATACCAGTAGATTATGATAAGTCATGTGTGTTTGTGTGTGTGTGTGTGTGTGTGTGTGTGTGTGTGTAGCGATGCTCAAGGCAACTCCAATAAAAACTTTACAAAGAGATACACTTAAAAACGCTACAGATAAATCAAGATTGAATCTTTAAAAATGTTCAAGTAACCAATGGGAAGGCAAGAAAGAGAAATAAAGGAAAATGAATGAGAACCAAAGGGAATAAATAGGAAACAAATATTAAAATAACAGCCCTAAGTTTCAACATAGCAATAATTATTTTACAAGTAGATGGATTAAGACACCAATCTAAACACAGATATAGGCAGAGTGGATAAATAAACACAATTCAATCTTGTGCTGCTTATAAGAACTCTTCAAATTTAACATAGGTAAGTAGAAAGTAAAAAGATGGAAAAAGCTATATGGGTAAACATTAATCAACAAAAGGCAGTAGTGGCTATATTAATATCTGATAAAGCAGACTTAAGAGCAAGGAGAATTACTGCAGACAAATATGGACTAATATATACAGAAATATATAATAATAATAATATAATGAAAAATATCAATCTGCTGGAATGCATCAAACAAGAGTCTTAAAATACAGGAAGCAAAAACTGATAGAGTTGAAAGGAGAAACTAATCCACAATTATAGTTAGGGACTTCCACACCTCTTTCTCAGGAATAGATAAAATTACCAGACAGAAGATCAGTAGGGAAAAAGAAGATCCAAATGACATAACCAATCAACAGGAGCTAATTCACATATTTAGAACGATCCATTTAATAATAGTACAATACACTTTTTTCACGCACCCATGAAACACCAAGACAGACCATATCCTGAGCCATAAAACAAACCTCAGCAAGTTTAAAAGAATTGCAAGCACACAGAATATGACCATAACAGAATAAAATTAGAAATCAATAACAGAAAGAAAACAGACATCTGGAAATTAAACAATGGAATCACTTCTAAATAATATATGCATCAAAGAGGAAGTCTCAAAGGAAATTAAAAATATATATAATAAAATAACAAAAATACAACTTATTAAATTATATTAGATATGGCTAAAGCAGTACTGAAAGGGAAATTTATAGCACAACCTACTTACATGAGAAATTTTAAAAGATCCTAAATCAACAACCTATGTTTCTGCCTTAGGAAACTAGAAAAAGAAAGAGCAAAAGAAACCCAAAGCAAGTAGAAAGAAGGAAACAAACAAAAAAAGACAAGAGCAGAAATCAGTGAAAATGAAAATAAAAATACAGTAGAAAAAGTTATTGGGGGAGAAAAAGCTTTTTTTTTTTCTTTGCAAATCAATGAAATTGAAAGAAACCCTAATGACACAGACAAAAATAAAAGGAGAGGAGACACAAATCACCAAAATCAGGAATGAAGTAGTATATCACTGCACATCAGTATATCACTGCACATCCTGTAGCCATTAAAGTGATAATAAGGTAATACTATGAATGATTTTTTCTCATAATTTTGACAGCCTTGAAGAAGTGAACCCAATACTGTTATTGTTACTACAGATACCATCCAAACTTTTCATGAAATTTTGATCAGTAAACTTTGTAGTCATCCGACAAGTTCATTTCCTTCTCCCCATCCGTTGTGCCATCACTTTGGTCTAATGTCCATGCCTCTCTACATGTATTACTACATAATCTTCTACATTGTTCTCTTGCCTTTAGTCTTGACCCCCTTCCCTTGGTTCCCCCGGTCCCCAAATTACATTTCTTAAACAAGTAGTAATCATTCCTTACCTTACTTGATATCCTTCAGTAGCTTCCTTTCTCCCATAGAATAAAATAAACATTATTCAAAATTCTATAAAAAGCTACTCATGATCTTGCCTTTATTTACTTTTCTAGCTTCATTTCTTGCTACCTTTGAAAGTCTATTCTGCCTTCTTATCCAAAATAAAAATAACTTATTTCAGTTTCTTGAACACATAATACTCACTCTTCATTAGAGATTCTTCTGTGTGGAATAATTCTCCTTTCACATTTTTCTTGGTTAGCTCCGACTCAATACTTAGGTCTGTGTTTAAACATCATTTCTTCAATACCAACTATGGGCTCCCATAGCAACATGTACTCCTCCCGTTAGGACACTTATCGTACGACAAGGCAACTGCCTGTTTGCAGGTTTATCATTACCACTAAACTGGAAATTCTATGAAGGCAGTGCTCCTATTTATCTTACACATTTTTTTGATCCCAGCTCCTATTGCAATAACTGGTACCTAGGGTGTGTTCAGTGTGAAATGACCGATTGAATGAATCCTTACACACTAAGGAAAGAAACTCACCTAAAGCTGCAATGAATCTCAAACATAACAAATAAAAAGAAGCATTAACTTAGTCATGGGAAGTATGCTTATGTAATTTACCCTTCTAGGTAAGAAGTGGCTCAGCCTGAAAAATAAATTAAAGAAAGGAAAAGAAATGGATAAATTAAGTTCTTAGAAAATTGTAACAATTTATTGAAGGAAAAATATAATTTGAGGGGCATATTAGGATTTTCCAGAGAAACAGAACCAACAGGATATATATAGCTATATATATATATAAGAGGAGATTTATAAGAAGTCCCACGAGCTGCCATCTCCTGGTTAGCTGGAGAACCAGGAAAGCTGGCTGTACAAATTCAGTCCAAGTACAAAGGCCTGAGAACCAGGGGAGCTGATGGTGTATGTCCCCGTCTGAGTCCAAAGGCCTGAAAACCAGAAGTGCGGCTGTCCAAGGGCAATAGGAGATGGATGTCCCAGCTCAAGCAAAGAGAGCAAATTCACCACTCTCTGCCTTTTTATTCTATTCAGGCCCTCAATAGATCGGATAATGCCCACCTACACTGGTGAGGGGAGACGTTCCTTACTCAGTCTACTGATTCAAATACTAATCTCTATTGGGAACACCTTAACAGACACACCCAGAAATATAATATTTTAATAGCTATCTGGGCATCCTTTAGCTTGTCAAGTTGACACATAAAATTAACAATAACAAGAGTAAATAATTATAATAGTTTTCATTTTATAAATGCCTATTTGTTCTAGGGCTTGTGTTTAACATTATATATATTTTTTCCTCACAACTACCCAGTAATACTGACACTCTTATCACACCCCTTTCAGAGACAAGAAGCCTAAAGAACAAGGTTGAGTAGCCGGACTTGGACACAAACCCAGCTCTGGTCAGTTGCAATTTCTACAGTCTTAACCCCCATGCTATAATGCACACCAGTGTCCAACACATTCCTCACAAAAGCAGCTGAGTACAGCTAGCAAAAATTCTGAAGCCAATTAGGTTGGAAAACTGATGATACTCCCTGTTCAACACATTGACATCCCCCAATCCTGATTCTATTCTATGCAAAATGAGTGCAAAACAGTCAGAAAGGACGGGATGGCAAGAAACTCTACTCTATTTGTCACTTAATTCTTAACCATAATAAAAAAGGCTAATTTCTTCATAAAGGTAGACATGAAAATTTTGCCACATTTCAGCAAAAAATACAATTCTATCTATTCCAAAAATTGTTTACCTACTTAAGAGCTTGGCAATCACTCCATAAAGTTTTTAGCCCTACCATCAAAATTTACAATCAGGTATTATATAAATGTATATGTATCCAAAACATGAAAAAAATCTATTGCATAATGCAGTTGCATTTAACTTTTCTGGTGACTGCTTTATGACAGTGACCTACGTGGTCTGAAAATATAATGTGACAAAGAATATATCTGCTTTCCATCCCAAGGACATTCTTGAAAATGAGCTGTAATATTTCAAGAGTTTTATCCTTGTGAGTAAAATGTTAATAAATAGATAAATCTTTAACACTTCCCAAGCCATGAGCTTGTGTTCAGTATAGCTAAAAGCAGAGCATGTCTTAGGGGGCAGGACTAGAATATAAAATTTTTTAATATTGTCACCACTATAGACTTTTCCCCAATCTGGGAAGTTATTCTTCATCAAGTGTTGAAGGACATCACAATTCGAACAATTTATTGGTATGGATCTATTTAGAAAAAGTCAGACCAAGTAAACCACTCATACCAATGATGCAATGTGAAATTCACATTAGAATTCTCTCTAGAATGATCTGGAGGAGTAAGGTGACTGGCTATGGAACCATCTTTCTGCTCACATACTTCCTTACACCACAGGGCAGAGAATATCAACTAGGCTAAAAAGAATATCTCACAAAAGAAAGAAATGCTCTTCCGTAGGTTTACTGATGAATTATTTGAGACAGATTATTCAATAAATATTATATAGTTGGTTTTGAAAATATTGTCTAAAAAATTGTATTAGTACTTATATTCGTTTTCACATGTGATTTTAAAATGTTTTTGTAGTATTCAAATTGTATTTACTCACTGATAATAATAATAATGATAAAATAATATTTACTTAGCTCTTGCTATGTAAGTAATTTTCCTACATATAATCCTCTCAACAATTTTTGAAGCAGGTGCTATCATCATAACCATAATAAGATCTTTACCTCCATGAAATCCCCATAATAATCCCATGACACAATCTTATTTTCACAGCCAGTGTTTTAAAGATAATGAAACTAGGTTAAGAATGAATAAGTAACTTGCAGTAAGACTCACAGTAAGTAGTGAGGCAAGACTCCAATCCAGGATCTCCTGAGCTCAGAACTCCTGCTCTTAACCATGCTGCTTTCCATCTCTTTATCCCACATATTGTTTAAATAGTGGCATTTTCTAGGAAAATATCAATCATAAGAAAAGCTAAGGGGCTGTGTTATAGCCATAGTTTTATTCAGGCAGACAAATGAGTGCTTAAGTATTTCTCCTGTATGGTTTATAGGAACTCACCGTTCACCATACACACACACACACACACACACCCCACATACACACAGGCACATTCCACGTACTCTCTCAGAGGAACCACCAACATATTATTTAATTATTTCTAGGACAACAGTCAGTCATTCAGTCATAAATCAAGTCTCCTCAAGTTAAATCCTTATTTCCCATAGTCACCATATTATATATATAAAAGTTGCAATACTGGAAACCCATTTTGAACCATAAAACATATTTAAATTGTCTCTCCAAAATAAATGAGAGTAAAATAACACACAAATATCTCTTTTTAAAAACATTTTAGGGCAAATACTTCATATAATTGCTATAGCAAAATATTTCTGCCTATGCTGTACTGGTTCAGATTTCTTAAAATAGTAGTCCATTGACGTTTGTTCTGATGATGCAATCATTTCTGATAAATTATACAGCAATTTTAAACCTCTCTTGTTTTAAGAACCAACAAATCTTGTTTAAAATCAGCATCATCAGCTTCAAGTTTCTTTTATTTCTGATTCAGTGAATGTCAATGTATTTCTCTGAGAGTCTTTGAATGGTGTTAGGGTAGAAGTTATTTCAGTGAAGACACATTGAATGATATCCTCAGTGAAAGTTAGCTGATACCCACTGATTTACACCAGCTTCTCCTTGTTACCAGACTCTTAGTTCACTTCACTATTCAATTACTTATTTTACAAATACTTATTGAGCATCTACTGGATGCCAAGCACTATTCTTATGCTGGGAATACAGGAAATACAAGGTCCATGTTTCTTCTTATAAATGTTGTTCATGGTCAGAGATTTGTAAATATGAGTTATGATATTTGTTATGAGGTGTTTTTAAGAGTCATCATTTCATGACTGTTTTCCCAATGCTAAGTTACACTCACTCATTTATAAGCACATTTCTTAACAACTCCCCTATTTAAGGCAGCCAGACGCTTTGCACAGAAGTATAAGCAATACAAAGAAACAAATCTGAGGGGGGAAACGGGGCACCCTTAATTTTTGAAAAAAATCATTATATTATTTTCCTTTTTACAGTTCCAATGGTTTAATGAGAATCTATGAGGTCAGAGACATATTTACCATATCAAATTATTTAACTCTGTTTCGGACAATCTGTATTTTAGTAATCACATATATCATCTTCATGTCATTGCAAAAGGTAAGGGGGGAAACATGTATATTCATCAGCAATAATTATTAGAGCAAAGATTAATTGCTATCAATAATAATTAGTCAAATTGATAATTAATGACCATGGTATACCTACCACCGCATTAAAAGAGCAATTATGTTACTCATTGCTACATCTCATCTGTATCATCTAGCATATTACAGTTGTAAATGATAATACATATTGAGGATTTTATTGCTGCATAATTATTTCTAGAAGTGTTCTTAGGCCATGATTCACCCACTAATTGTATGCAAAGGATATAATGTAAATAAACAATATAATGGAAACTTACTGCAGTAAATTTACTCTAAGAAAACTGAACAATCCTATCTTATTGTAGGAAATTTATATAAATGTACTTTATAAAATAAATAATTGTATCTCTTATTCCATCTGTAATTCATAATCACAAAGAGAAGCAAGGGTATAATTACATGGAATTCAATTCCTTTTTGTAAAGCTAAATATAGAAGCAAGCAGCATTTGAAAGGTAAGAACATTGAGAAAAGCTATATTAATTAAATACAAAAATAATACAACTTAAATAATTAATAAAATCTTACAAAATATGTAAAAGTCAAGCATAAAAATAATAAAATATGTAATGATACTTGTATCTCTTACCCCATTAAAAATACCTATTTTACCAGGAAGAGGGAGGAACGAGTCCTAATAGACTTCAAAATGGAAATCACATGATAAATATAAATTTTATTTGAAAATGCAGATATCAAGAAAATAAGTAATGAACAAATGGAAGAGAAGCTAATAGAAATGAGAAAGTAAGCAAGATCACAGTGTACCTTTTTTCCTAAAAATATGTAATGCAAAAAGACTTTGGGAATGATGGAATGAGGACCTCCATGAACTCACTCTCTCACTGAAACTATGAAAATACAGGCAAAAATACAGTACATCCCCTACACATGAACCTTCAAGCTGAGAACTTTCAAAGATGCGAAAGTGCATCTGGTTCCAGCAAGGAACCAGAACCTGTGCCATCAACGTCAGGAGTGAGTGAAATGACAGCTTGCCCTCCATCTCCTATTGCTGATGATCCTTCAGCTCTACCATCTCCCACCTCCTCTCCCTCCTCCAGTCAGTAACTCTTCTTGCCTGTTCACTTGATGCCAGACCCTGTATGCCCAGTTGTTGTACTGTACTACTGTACTTTTCAAGGTACTGTACTGTAAGATTAAAAATGTTTTCTTTATTTTTTGTTTGTTTTTTATGTATTATTTGTGTGAAAAGTATTACAAACCATTATAGTACAGTAATGGCAATGCCTACAGTATAGGCAATTGTGTTAGTTAGGTACCTAGGCTAACTTTGCTGGACTTACGAACAAATTGGACTTACAAATGCGCTCTTGGAACTGAACTTGTTCGTATGTAGGGGACTTCCTGTAACTAAAATCAACCATTTCAGGAGTCTGGAAATTAACTAAGGCTGCAGAACAAACTAAGTATAAACTCTCCAAGAGAAGCTACTAAAACTTTACACTGCCACATAGTATGTGACATTTTTAACTTGGCGCTAATCCCATTCCCCTTCTTTCCCCAAAACAGTGTTGTGGTAGTCAAAAGCCACCAGCTTTTGCGAACAAGGGAGAAGTCTGACCTCTTTTGGAGCTCCGTTAAAAGCACCACCCCAAAAGCACAGTCAACATTTTGTCTGAAGTTACATCTATGTGGAAAATTTCTATGCCCAGGACGCTGTGGCCATTTGATTTGACTCAGAGCTCAGCTCACTGGGTAAAGGGGGAGCCCCAGGGTTTTATCAAAACAATAGCAATGTACTGGCAGCATCACGACTGCCTAAGACTGAGGTTCAGCTGGAGCCAACGGGAGTCCTGAAGAGGGAAGATTTTTCAAAGAAATCCTGAAGAACCAGATTACCACAGGGAACTTTGAAATGTTCCAACATATTCATGGGGATCTCAAAGGCTGTACCTAAGCCCAAGAAAAACATGGGAAAGGAGAATGAATATATATATATATATATATATATATATATATATATATATGTATATATATATTTGTTGCTAGACAACCTACTCTACTAAAAAAAAAAGAAAAAGAAACTAGAGAGAATTATTCAGGCTGAAATGAAAGGATACTAAATAGTAACTCAAATCCACATGATTTAATAAAGACACTGGTAAAGGGCACTAAATAGGTAAATATAAAGCACAGTATAAACATATATTTATTCATAACTCTTTTCTTCTCTTTTTTAAAGAAGACAACTACATAAGGCAATAATTATAAAATTCTGTTGTTAAAATTGTAATGTATAAATGTATAATTTGTATGACAATAACAGTACAAAGAAAGGGGGGAAAGAAAATTATATTGTAGCAAAGATTTGTGTATTATTAAAATTAAGTTAGTGTTAATTAAGTTAGTGTTCATCCAAACTAGATTGTTTTAAATTAAGATGCAAACTGTAACCCCTTTCAGGAAAGCACTAAGAAAATAACTTAAAAATATATATATAGCAAAATAAACAACAAGGAAATGAAAATGGTTTACTAGGAAATAGCTTCTTAACATAAAGAAGACACTAATTGACCAATGGAAGGACAAAAAAGAAGACATAAGACATATAGAATACAAATAGCAAAAATCCTGCTTTATCAATAATTACATTAAATATAAATTGATTAAATACTTTACTCTAAAGGCAGAGATTGGCAAAATGGACCCAAAAATACATGATCCAAATAAAGCATTCTATAAGAAACATTCTTTAGATTCAAAGACACAAATAGAGGGAAACTAAAGGGCTAACAAGATATACCATGCATAGAGTAAAAAAACTGGACTAGATGTCCAGTTTCAGTCTAAAACTGGACTAAATGTCTTATTATATGAGATATAAACAGACTTTAAGAAAAATTGCTATTAGAGATAAAGAATAGCATGTATAATGATAAGAATATCAACCCACCAGGAAGATGTAACAGTTATAAATATATATATGCCTAACAACAAGAGTTTTGGGACAGGAGTCCCCAAAACAAAGCAAAAACTGTTTGAATTGAAGGGGAAAATGAACAATTAAACAAATAATAATTGGAGATTTCAATAACCCACTTTCAATCATGGATAGAACAATAAGGCAGAAGATAAACAAGGAGATATGACTTGAACAACACTAGATACTACCCAAACATAAAAGATTATCTATAGATCACTTCATCCAACAATTGTATAATACACATTCTTCTCAAACACATATGAAACATTCTCCAGAATAAATAACATGCTAGGTCATAAAATAAGTTCAATAAATTTAAAAGACTAAAATTATACTAACTACTTTCTCCAATCAAAATGGAATAAAATTAGAAATCAAAATAGAAGTAAATTAGGAAAATTCATCAATGTGTAAAAATTTAAACAATGCAGTTCTTAAAAAAAGACAGTGAGTCAAAGAAAAAAATCACAGGAGAAATTAGAAAATACTTTGAGATGAATATAAACAAAAATAAAACATACTAAAATGTACGCTTAAAGGGAAATTTATAGCTGTAAATGCCTATAGCATAAAAGAAAGAAAAAAGATCTTCAATTATTATCCTAACCTTCTTCTTCAAGAAAACAGAAAATAAGAGTAAACTAAACCAAAAGCAATCATAGAGGATGAAATAATAAAGATTAGAGAAAAAATGAATGAAATAAAAAACTGAAAATCAATAAAGAAAATCAATGAAACTAAAAGTTAGTTCTTTGAAAATATCAACAAAATCGACGATCCTTTAGCTATACAGAAAAAGAATAAAAGAAGAGTGAAATTACCATAATCAGAAATGAAAAGGGGTCATTATTACCAGCCTTATAGAAATAAAAATAATTATAAGGAATTGCTAAGAATAATTATATGCCAAAATTTAGATAACTTAGAAGAAATGGACAAATTCCCAGGAAGTATTGTAACTTACTCAAGAAATATAAAACCTGAACAGACATATAAAAAATAGAGATTGGATTATTAATTATTTAAATCCACAGAGAAATGCTCTGGCCCAGAAGACTTCCTTGATGAATTCTACCAAACATTTAACGATATAATACAAATCCTTTATAAACTCTTCCAAGAAATAGAATAGGGAACACTTCTCAATGCATTCTATGAGGTCAGTATTACCCTGATACAAAACGTTGGCAAAGACATAACAAGAAAAGAAAACTACAGACCAATACAGTAAGTCCCCTACATACAAACTTTCAAGTTGAGAACTTTCAAAGATGCAAACATGCGTTCACATGTCCAATCACATAAGTTAGTTCACGTGTCTGGCGTTATCTGTAAAACTCAGGCTAACTTTGTTAGACTTACTAACAAATTGGACTTATGAACACACTCTTGGAACAGAACTCATTGGTATGTAGGGGACTTACTGTATCTCATTTAAATATACATGCAAAATACTCAACAAAATACCAGCAAACAAAACCAACAACATATAAAAAGAATTAAACACTAGGATCAAGTGTGATTTATCCCAGCATTGCAAATAGGATTAACATCTGAAAATCAGTCAATATACAAACACCATATTTATAGAATAAATCAGTCAATATACAACACCATATTTATAGAACAAAAGACAAAAAAATGCTCATCTCAACAGATGTGGTTAAAATTTTTGATAAAATCCAACACCCTTTCATAATAAAACCATTCAGCAAACTCAGAATACACGAGAACTTCCTCAACTTGATAAAGAGAATGCGTGAAATTCTACCTGCACTATCACTCTTAATGAAGAAGCTGAATGCTTTCTTCCTAATATCAGAAACAAGACAAGGATGTCCACTCTTGCCACTTCTGTTCGACTTTGTACAGAAGTGTCTAACCATTGCCATTAGGAAAGAAAAAAAAAATTAAAGTATAAGGTTGAAATAAAGAAGAAAAGCTATATTTACAAATATCATGATCTTGTATATAGAAAATCCTAAGGAATCCACTAAAAAAATATAAAACAAATAAATGAGTGCAGCAATATGGCAGGATATGAGATTAATACGTAAAAGTCAATTGTATTTCTATGCAGTAGCAATAAACAACACAAATTGAAATTAAGAAAACAATTCCATTCATAAGGTACCAAAATAATAAACTTAAGCTTACAAATTTAATAAAAGAAGTGCAAGTATGTACACTGACAGCTACAAAATATTTTTAAAAATGAATGATCTAAATGGAAAGACATCTCATGTTCATGTGTCAGAAGACTTAATACAGTTTACATGGCAATACTCTCCAAAGTGATTTACAGATCCAAAGCAATTCATATAAAACTTCCAACTGCTATTTTTTTTTCCAGAAGTGACAGATTGTCCTAAAATCCCCATGGCAATGTAAGGATCCCAAAATAGCCAAAACAATATTTTAAAAGAATAGAGTTGGAGAAATGTCTGTTTAGGTCTTCTAAATGTACATTTCTCCAAAGAAGACATACAAATGGCCAAAAGACACATGAAAAGATGCTCAACATCGCTATTAGAGAAATGCAAGTCAAAACTACAATAAGGTATCACCCTACACCAGTTAGAATGGCCATCATTAAAAAGTCTGCAAATAATAAATGCTGGAGAGGATATGGAGAAAAAGGAACACTTCTACATTGTTGGTGGGAATATAAATTGATGCAGCCACTATGGAGAACAGTATGGAGATTCCTTAAAAAGCTAAAAATAACGGTACCATATAATCCTGCAATCCCACTCCTGGGCATATATCCGTAGAAAACTCTAATTCAAAAAGATACATGCACCCCAATATTCATAGCAGCACTATTTACAATAGCTAAGACATGGAAGCAACCTAAGTATCCATCAACAGATGAATGGTAAAGAAGATGTGGTATATATACAAATGTAATATTATTCAGCCATAAAAAAGAATAAAATAATGCCATTTGCAGCAACATAGATGGACCCAGAGATTATCATATTAAGTGAAGTAAGTCAGAGAAAGACAAATATCATATGATATCACTTATATGTGGAATCAAAAAATGATATAAATGAACTTATTTACAAAACAGAAATAGACTCACATAGAAAACAGATTTATGGCTACCAATGGGGATAGTGGCAGGGGGTGGTGGGTGTGTGTGGCAGAGATAAATTAGGAGTTTGGGATTACCATGTGCACACTACTATATATAAAGTAGATAAACAACAAGGACCTACCGTATAGCACAGGGAACTATATTCAATATCTTGTAATAACCTATAATGGAAAAGAGTCTGAAAAAGAATATATATATCAATGTATATCAACCAATTGACCAAAAATGTAAGAGTTCATTTCTGGACTCTCAGTTCTATTCCATTTATCTGTATGCCTGTTTTCATGCCAATACCACACTCTCTTAATTTTGTAGAATTGTAGTAAGTTTAAAAATTGGGAAATATAAACCAACTCTAAAATATATATATTATGATATATATAAAATATGTATATAAAACAGAATCACTTTGCTGTATACCTGAAACTAACACAACATTGCAAATTAACTATACTTCAATTAAAAAAACAGTTTAAAAAGAAAATGTATATAAACATACAATGGAATATTATTTAACCTTAAAAAAAGAAGGTAATTCTGTCATTTACAACAACATGGATGAACCTGGAAGGTATTATGCTAAGTGAAATAAACCAGACACTGAAAGGAAAAAAAGAATAGAGTTGGACGGTTTATACTTCCCAATTTTTAAACTTCCTACAAAGCTACAAAATCAAGACAGTGTGGTATTGGTGTGAAGATAGGCATATAGATAAATGGAATAGAATTGAGAGTCCAGAAATGAACTCTTACATTTTCAGTCAATTGATAGTTGACAAGATTGCCAAGACAATTCAGTTGGCAAAGAATATTTTTTTTTGACAAATAATTCTGGGACAACTGGATATCCATATGGCAAAATAATGAATTTGGCTCCTACCTCACACCACACACAAAAAAAATAAGTCAAACTCAATCATAGATCTAAATGTAAGAACTAAAATTATAGAATTCTTAGAAAAAAATAAGGATAAATCTTCATGATTTTAGGTTAGGTAAAGCATCTTATATATGACAACAAAAGCATAAGTGACAAGAGAAAAAGAAACAAATTGATGCTTCAAAGGCCACCATCAAGAGTGAGAAAACTCACAGAGTGTAAGAAAATATTTGTAAATCATATATCTGACAAGGGACTTGTATCAAGAGTATATAAAGAACTCTTACAACTTAATAATAAAAGACAACCCAATTGAAAAATGAGAAACATATCTGGACAAACATTCCTCCAAAAAAGATGAAAAAGTGGTCAAAAAGCACATGAAAACATCCCTAACGTCATTAGTTATAGATTCAAATTAAACCCACAATAATATATTATTTCATACCCACTAGAATGGTCATAATCAAAGAGGCAGGAAATAAGTATTGGTGAGAATTTGGAGAAATGGAACCCTCCTACGCTACTGATGGGCATGTAAAGTGGCCCAAATGCTTTGGAAAACAGTCTGGCAGTTCCTCAAAAAGTTAACCAAGGAGTTACAATGGGACCTTGCAATTCTACTCGCTCTAGACATATACCCAAGAGAACTAAAATCATATATTCACATAAACACTGGTACATAAATGTTCCTAGCTGCATAATTTGTAATAGTCAAAATGGAAACAACTTAAATATCAATTGGGAATGGATAAATATAACATGGTATATCCTAACAATGGAACACTATTCAGCAATAAGAAGGAATGGATTGCCAATGCATGCTATACATGGATGAGCCTTGAAACTACTATCCTATTTGAAAGAATCTAGCCACAAAGATCACATATTTATATGATTACATTTATATGAAATGTCCAAAATTGGCAAATCTATAGCTAGAGAGTAAATTAGTTGCTGTCTACAACTGGGGGTTGGAAGAGAAGATGAGAATGGGAGTGTCACTAACACGTGGGGGATTTGTTTTTGGCATGAAGTAAATGTCCTAAAATTAAATTGCACTGATGGTTGCACAACGCTGTGCATACACTGAAAAGCAGTGAACTACATGCTCTAACTTGGTTAATTTTATAGTATATGAATTATATCTTAATAATGCTATTTAAAAAAACAACCTTTTCCAAACAATAAGAAATTGTTATGTAAAAACTCAGAGGAATAATTTTAAAATACTGAATGTGTTTTTTAAAACAGACTAAATGAGTAATGAATAGAGTGTCATAAATCCTTTGTCAGCCTGAAACCTCATGGTCATCCACTAGTATAATTCAGCAAATTTTGTCCCTTAAATTATTTACAAGGAGAACATTTAGAAATTCAGAAAGTATGCAACTAGACAGAAAATGAGAGCAGCAATTTGACTTAAGAAGAAAGTCCATTTGTTGTTTGGTGTTTGGATCTTTAGAGAAGAATTTCATGCAAGAAAACTGATTGCTTTTGTGCGTTGCATGTTGCTAAAGGGCTGAGTGGTGAGGTTTTCATACCCATGGCTCTTTCTTTTCAGAAATACATAGACCCAAATTCCCATTTCCATCATCCTTGTGATGGGAGGTAGCCTTCTGACAATTTGATTGAGTTCAGGACCGTAAAGGACAAAGGGAAGAAAATCTGAAAAATGAAAGCCTTTTTAGCTCCTGAGAATTATTTTCTGTCTACGTTCAGTATTGGGTGTCTAAGAGATAGTGATAAGCCACCAGTGATCCATTTGGAATGGGCAGGCATTGGCCTTAGTATGCATAGATGATTTCCAGTTCAATTTAGTTTCCAGGCTACATTAGAATACTGCATATCTAGGCTTATGATAAATCCCTTCAGCCTTTGTAGTGTTTCCAGAAGAGTTCTCAAAGAACAAAGAACATCAAGGTCAAGTTGATAGTAGCCTCACAATGAGAAATGTAAGCGGGACAAACAAGAGGGCATGTAGATATAATCTGAATTTGAAATCAGCTGATTTGTATCCCCTGTTTGTGTCATTTAGTCTCTCTCTTCACTCTCATATGAACTTTGGAACTAGGTTCTGTAAGTTCTTCCTCATACGAAAGATTACAATAATAAATTCATTCAATTTCCATTATGCTAAATGACCCTAAACCCTTTCTGCAACCTCTTACTGCCAATATGCACCTGGGATTCATTCATCGTGTTACTTAATACATTATGAAAATAACTGGGTTACAGACTTTGTATAGAAATCAATTCTATATGCAGATCATTTCTGTGGTGGTAACAGAGCAAGATAAGACATGCTTCTAATCCACAGTGCAACAATACACAGAGAAAACTGTTATTGGTCACCAAAAGTGTCCCCACCTATAAATGATGATGAAAATGATAATTTACTGTATGTCATGCCTTATCATAAGCTCTTTATAAGCATGAGTTAATCCTATAATAACCTTAGAAACTAGGATGATACGTAAATCAGGAACTGAGACATACAGAGTTTCAGGAAATTGTTCAGGTTACTGAGTATGTCACAAAGCAAGAATTCCAGCTGGAGCAGTGGGGCTTGAGAGCCTGAGACCTTAACCACGATATCTAGTCCTGTGTAATAAGAACAGATGGTGTCAATTTTGAAAGAATAATGTTAATCTATTTTTGTAAATATATCAGTTGCAAATAGCTAAAGGTCATTCTGTGCTATTGCATTTTCATGGAGTAGTTACAGAGTGATTTATATGACATATATTTAAATTTATACATAGCTTAAAACAAATCAGATTAGGGTAACTTAGTTGTATAGTAGAAACAAATGAATAAATAATTTCTAGTTTTTAAAGCATTTAATGGCGAGAAAAGAAATTTAACTTTTATTATGCCTCTCTAGACTGAAGTTTCCTCATCTACAAATGAGAGAGCTGGAAGATCTGACTATATATTAGCTATAAAATTGTTTTTATGATTTACCTCAAGATCCTACATTCATATCCTCTCCTATTTTTCTAAGAGGCTGTTTATTTCTTTTTCTTACACATTTATAATAGCACTTAATATATTAAAAAGTAGAATTAGTTTTTAATAGTATGTATTAAATATATCTATTTCTCATTTATTATTTTTCTTATGATTTATTCTGTGCACTTTTTCCATTTAAAAATTTAAATAATTTTATATAGTCATATGTATCATTTATTTTCTTTAATTCTTCTGGTTTTCCTGTGTTATATTTTGTCAGATGTTTCAAACATAAAATACAAAATAAGTTACCCAGTCTTTCACTTTATGAGTTGAATTTTAAGAACATTTTGATCTTTTATTCATTCAGAATTTTCGATACAAAAGGAAAATTAATTACAGATCAACCTCTCCTTCAAGTAGCCAGACAGTTATCCCAATATCATTTATTAAAGTTTCTACCTCTTTCCCAACTGATTACCTATTAAGGAAATCCAAACTTGATCGTAAATTACATTCCCAAATGAGTTTAGGTCACTTTATAAAGTCTTTATTCTGTCTCATGGAGCTGCCCACCTATCCCTGCACCAGTAATATACTGAACAATAAATAAATGGAAAGATTCTGACCTTCACTTATGGCAAAAGGGAAATAAATTAAGATAACAACGAGCTTTTTCATACCTTTCGGATAGACAAAGATTTGTACTTTTAATAATACAAATACTGGTCAGAATGTCAAATCCAGTCACACCAAAAATTTTGGTGGAATTGAAAATTGTTCAACCAGGCAGCATCTGTAAATATTTTAAATGTGCACTCTCTTTAACTTCACACAGTGATTCTCAATGTGTGGTTTGAGGTTCCCTAAGGGTCCTCAAGATATTTTCAGGGGATTTGTGAGGCCAAATGTTTTCATCACAATACTAAGACATCACTTGCCCTTTTTCACTGTGTAAACATTTGCATTGACAGTTTAAAAGCAATGATTGGTAAAACTGCTGTCACTTTAGCCAGAATAAAGGCAGTGGCAACAAATGTTGCAAACAGTCATATTTTTCTCCATCATGCACACAAAGTTACACATCCGCACACACACACACACACACACACACACACAGTTTCACTCGTAATATCCTGATGAAGCACTAAAAATTATTCATTTTATTAAAAATCTACTAATAGTATATGTTTGTTAAAATATTTTATATGATGAAAAATTAGGTACACATTAAGCACGTCTGTTGCCTACTGAAGTATGATGGTTGAATTAAGGGAAAAGCTCTTACATTCGTTGAACCAGCTCCTTATCTCATGCAACATCATTTTTACTAGAAAGAATAACTGACAGACAAACTATGGTTATTCAGACTTGAATACTGGGGAGATATTTTTTTCTAAAATGAACAAAGGGAGTCTGTCACTTCAAGAAAAACAACTGACGCTATTTGTTGCCGATAATAGAATCCGAGCTTTCAAGCAAAAATTAGAATTTTGAAAAATTATATCCATCACCAAAAACTTGACAGCTTCCCCATACTTAAAGACTTTTGTATGGTGATATTAACAAATGTGATGTTTTTTCATATCCTATAACAAAATGTCAACATTTGTGAAAACTTAATAACTCAGGGAACCAATATTTTCAAAATGATCCATGCGTGAGTAAAAGGGTCATTCAAAATGTAAGACACAAATTTTAATGTTACAGTACGAACAATTAATTTGGTTTCAGATTCCACATTGCAACTAATCTTTAAGAAACTTCCACTTGTTGGGACTTCCCTGGAGGTCCAGAGGTTGGGACTTTGCCTTCCAATGCAGGGGGTGCGGGTTCGATCCCTAGTCTGGGAGCTGAGATCCCACATGCCTTGAGGCCAAAAAACCAAAACATAAAACAGAAGCAGTGTTGTAACAAATTCAATAAAGACTTTAAAAAAAAAAATGGTCCACATCAAAAAAAAAAAAAAAAAAAATCTTTTTAAAAAGAAAAGAAACTTCCACTTGTCAAGTTTTGGTGTAGCATCAAAAAGGAACATCTACAATTTTCTGTAAAAGTTACTAAAATCTTCCCCTTTTCCAAATCTCTATATGGGTGAAGCCAAATTTTCATCCACTTCACCAACATTACAGTACACTGAATGCTGAAGCAGATGTCAGGATTCAGCTGTCTTATATTGTCAGACATGAAAAAGACTCACAATGTTTAAATGATGTCACTAATTTTTTGTTTTGGAAAATATGGTTATTTTGTCATAAAGATATGTTGACATCAGGTTTGTTATTATTTTAAAACCACAAATCACTAAGTATTTTGAAAATCTGTCAGTTTTCGTTTCTAAAGCAGCAAATATTGATAGACATGTCCTACAGTTTAGAAAGCTCTTTGCTCTCCTCAGTATAATAATTGAGAACCACTGACTTTGAAAATCTACTAACAGAAAATCACCTTGAATAAGTGCATAAAATTGCTAATGAACTAGCAATTGCCAGATAGTTCACATGCTTTCCTTTTCTCAGTGGAAGTTTTTATTGAGGTTCTCCTGATCTTACCCCACAGTTCTATATTGGTGCCGGGAGAAGATGTTCTGTCTTTTGGTCCATGGTTAACTATATCCAGAAGATAACTTAGAATGTGAGGTCAGTGCATTCCACATGCAGGTACACTTTTTTTTTTTTTTTTTTTTTTTTGGAATGGACACATCTATTTGACTTTATTTATGATGCAAGCTGCCAATCCATACCTGGTTAGTTAGAGGTAGAAACACATTCATTTTGATTGTCTTCAGGAATACAAACAGGTTCTTTGTGTTCGCTCAATACTTTGCAGTCTGTACCAATGAAATCAAATTATCCTTCTCTGTTCACCACTGCAAGCTAGTTAACTGTTCATTCCAGCTATACATTCATTATATGACTGCTTCGTGATGGTTATTTCATGTCATATCTTCTGTAAAATAAAAGATGACTACAGCGTCTGTTTAAAAAAAAATAAATCAGAAGAATGTACCTTTTGACCAGCAAAATTTCACTAAACAATCTCATCATATCTCAGTAGAATTTGTCTTCCAATTTCATAGTCTTTTAATCTGAATGAAAACAATAACTTATGGGTTAAAAAGTTTTCTGTTTAACTGACAGGAAAAATATCATAAACATAGTTTCTGAATAGAGAAAATGAGATGCAAGTAGCAGTGCTTTCTTCACTGCTATAATACTTCATTTTTAAAAGTAAACACAGTACTAATCATTTTGATTCCAGTGAATACAAACTTAAAACTGAATTTATTAATCAATTTGGAAGTCTGAAGGCCAAAAGGATCCTTTAACTGTATTGCCTAATAGACAAGTCAATCTTAAAAAGGTAATCACAATGCAAAATTTTGGCCTAATTAAACTGGCTCTCTTTGATACTCTGTTTTTTTTTGTTTGGTTTCAATCTGCCATAACAACCAAGGTTAGAATTACATGTAAACTGAAGTATACAAGGCTTGGTGAAATTGAATACAGAGGATCAAGCATTTTGAAAGTCTGGGTTATAATTCTTATTGCTACACAAGTTCTACTGCACAATTAGTTTTCAGCGGCCTGAAACTTTTCAGCAACAAAATTATATTAAAAAAAATACCATTATCCTTATATGTTACATTAATTGTAATGTAACATATCACAACAACTTAAGCCTTGCATTAACTTAGAAAAGAATAACTTGTCCCTGAAAAGCTCTAAAGAGTGATCATATTTCAATCAAAGCTGTCCCGAACTAACTCATAATCAGCAGTGACTACATTTTGTCACTTCTTTGCTCTAACAGGAGTAAAAGTGATGACAATGATTTTTGGAAAAGAAGCTAGAGAACCTGCATCCAATTAGTCATGAAATGGACTTTTAAACAACCACTGGATTTTTAGAATGTTTTTACTTGTCAAACATCCCTATAGGTGAAACAGCTGAGGAACAAACTGCCTAACTTGCCCAAACTACTTTTGTTCCATAGAATTTGATCCCTTCTAAATCGACAACAGCATACAAACTTAGCTAGGAAGAATTCAGTCCTTATAAATGAAAACAAACATAATAAACCTACAGGAGGTTTAAAAGTAACTTCATTTGAATATTCAAGTGTAATGCTTCTGTAAAAGATTAAAACATACGTTTCAACTTTAACAGATATGTCAATTTCCATTTGTTCCTAACCTGCCACTAATACATAGGTTCACTGGGCTGCCAAAGAACCCAGCTGATCATGGAGAGAGATGAAGGTATCAGTGGAAAAAGAGCATGGATACTACAGCATTTATCCAAACGGTATGACCTGTCTTTGCATCCCTGAAGTAAGAATAGCCAGTTTCTCCAATTAATTTGCTCTATACTAAATAAAGCAGCATTGTCTGTGAAGAGTTACTCCATACCCATAACATTTCACTAGTATAGTTACCAATTCAGAGGTTAAAAAAAAAAAAAAAATACAGACCAAATCCATGTACCCATGATCCTTTGTATCCTAAAATGTAGAAATATTCTTAGTTTTAACCAAGAATTATATTGGAATGAAGTAAAATATCTTTTAGAGTAATTTTGAGTATACTCTTATTTGTTACTACATTTCTACATAAATTATTTAAGCTTGCTTGTGGACATAATTTAATCTATAATATATCATAATGTCAACCATTACAGTGATCCAGAATGAGATTCTGGCTATAGAGCGAGCTTAACTATTAAGCAACACTTTCCTAAAAAGCTTCTGTATTTCTGATTGGTAAGAAAAACAAACACCAAAAAGAGCATCTCTCATTGAAATAGCACTGACGTTCAAGCTCAGGCCCCCTTCTTTATGTTCAACATAATTAACTCTCTAGGAAAAAATAATGAAACATTAACAAGTTACAGTCATCTTCAAGGAAACTCGATGGGCAATTCTGGTGTTACAGTTGTATATCTTGGATCCAACCTAGGGATGAAGTCCTGAAAGTGTTTAGATGCACCAGTACCAAAAACATCAAGAACTTTTCGGTTCATGACAGCAAATCTGCCCTTGGTGAGCCTTAAAAGGAACTTCCAGTAAGATGGTCTCAAGGTCTGAACTTCCATGACAGCTGCCCGGAAGCAAATTTCTGTAGAGATGGAATAGATGATAGTGTCTGCATGGGGAAAATAGGGAACCTTTCCTGCTTCAACGCCTTTGAAATACATTGTCTCTACCAATCTGGAAGCTAAATACATGGAAATTGTGCTTTTATAAAACATCATTGATATTCCCACCAAAAACCCAGCTATAATGGCATGCAGTTCATCATCCAGATTTCTGACCCAGCGCAGGAAGCAACTAGTACCCTTGTATATACTAACAAAAGAGCCCCAAAAAGCTCTGAGCTGGAAGTTTTCTTTATTGTAGAAGAGAGAAAGTAGCCGGAATGGCTGTGTAAACAGATGCCTAAATGCAGAGGAATTCCGGAGGCAGCACTGGATCAAGTATCCCATGCTAAACATTCTGATGAAAACTTTAATGCAATAAGAGATGCAATTATCCTCATAGTGTTTGCAACATCAATGCCTTGGTCCATGCTTACATACTGAATCCACAAGCTTCCTGACTAGAGCAATTATATTCGTTCCTCTTGGTTTTTCCTCATGTTTCTCAGTCTTTTGTTCCACTTTTGCATATGCCGCCTCTGGTGAATAAGAATGTGTGGGAATTTCTTCCTTCCCAACAATGAACCTAAGTGCAGAGAATGTAAATCCTTTCAAACCGTCTTTGCACCCATGCAGAAACGTTTTGCTAAAGGGTAGACTAGTGGTAGAGGCTACCAGTAGTCCCCCAATATCTGTTCTCACTTTCTTCTCGTAATAGACCCTATGAACTTAAGCTGGGCAAATGGGTTGCCAAAACTATAATATTTTCTAGCTTTTTTTGCAGTTAGGTGTGACCAGTGAAATGTAAGGAAAATGGTAACAAAACTTCTGTGAAGACTGGAATGTGGATGCAATATCTAGAACTGGAACAGATATCTTGCACAGCAAGGTAGAAGCCACATGTTAAAGATGGTAGAGCACAGAAGGAGCCTGGGTCCCTAAGGAGACCAGAGTCACCATATTCATCATAGTCTGCCAATATTTTTGTGAGAGTGAAACAAATTTCTATCTACAAATTTCTATCTTGAGTAAGCAGCTATAATTTGAGGTTTCCTGTTACTCATAATTGAACCTAATTTTAACTGAGAATGACTCAGCAGTACTGTTAGAGGAATAGGACTCTATTTTATCTGTTTATTTGTTCTCTTTTCCTAGTGTAAGTGATTTTCCATTAGCATTGCCAATGGAGTTTTTCAAGATAGTAGATTACTATTGAAGGCGAGGGTGGCAACTCAAATTTTCTTGGAATATTTGGTAATCCTATTTCTAGAGCACATGTCCATACAAAGCTACTGATATTTTTTAACTGGTGGGAATATTTCAGAACTAATTCACACTCTTATTTGCATACACATACACAATACCTTATTTTGCTTGAGTCAATGAAGCAAAATACTTTTTAAATTATAAGTTAATAATTACTCCAGCAGTAAAATAAACTAAAATTACTAGCACAGGAAGTTAACTAGGTATCATGTCTCCACCATAGAACTGTAAAATGTTTGACTTAGAAGTTATCTTAGTAAACATCTACTTCAACTCGTTCTTCTTTTCAGATGAAGATGTTCAGAGCCACGAGGTAAAGATTACAAGATCACAAGATTATTTATAAAGCAGTGGTACAGAAAAGCACCAATTATTATTCTGCAGCACATTTATTGTAACCAGTAAGAACCACTTTATCAGCTTGGAATACTAAATGAATGACATTTCCTTTCTTTCTTTCTTTCTTTTTTTTTTTTTTTTAAAATTACTGAAGATCCTACTGCCTTTGTTAGTAGGAAGGCCATCAGCCTTCTTTTCAATTGCTATAGAACTTCATGATCATACTCAGCTCTCAGATTTTACTTAGATCTCACTACTGGGAGAAGATTAGAGAACCTGATCAACTCACCCACCAGTTTCACATTTTCACATTTTCTCTTTGACACATGGGTTCTTGATTTTACATATAGCTTTTATATTGTCATAAGGATTTCAGTGATACTTAGTTTATCTAAAAACACTGTAAAATTAGTGACAAATCACATTTGCAAAATTCATATTTTACTTAGTAAGGTGTAAGAAAGAATTCCATTTGCATTTATTTAATGCAAGCATAGTTCTTGGACTCCCCCTTAAAAGTAAGATACAAAATAATTTAGATACTGTTTTGAGGCTGACTTTAGGAATCTTTGGAACCTTCTGGGATCTATCTTTTCTAACTTCCCTAAAGGATATCTTTCTAAGAGATTGCTTTACAAAAAAATCTACTTATGCACACAATCCTTTAAGTAGATGGCAGTCATACTTTAATTTAATTCATTATACCACTGCCCACTGCATTGATCTTTTGTCCATTTCTGTGCAAGTTAACTTATTTTGATATTTTATGTCATGAATCACTATAGGAATTTAATTAAATTGATATATTAACTGTGCTATAATTGCCACTAAAGTTTTGTAAATGTCAGGCTACTCTGCTCTCATCCCAGATCATGACTGTAAATAAGATGCTGCAATTCAGATTCTGTTCTTTATCAAGAGATGTGTACGAAAATAAATAATCTATTTTGACCCAAAATCTGGAATTTGAAGTTTACCTTTCACATAGAAATGATAAATACTTCCACAGAATATTTGATAAATTACCTATAATTATTTTTTTCAATTTTTTCTAATGTTCCAATGTTTAATGCTCTTCTGTGTTCATGATCTGATCATTGATAAATTGCCTGTCTGTAGTCGTGCTACTCACTTTTTTAGACTCTAATTTATTCAGCACTTTTTTGAACATAAGTTAGTTCCATTTCCATTTTCACTGAGAGTATTTTCAAAATCTGATAATTTAGTTTTAAAAGTTTCATACTACATATTATCAATATAAAATTCCTATAAAAATGAAATATCCCATTTAGCAAATTCATCATCTGAACACACAGGAGCTGTGATTGTACACCTTGAGGTATTTATCAATGTGGCCGCATAGATACTATATGATGGAATTAACTGGCCAGAGTATTTAAGATAAATAAACTTGCATTTAATAATGGAAAGCACTTCACACACTATTGATACATAGACTG
The DNA here is from genome assembly GCF_028021215.1 of Eschrichtius robustus. Lineage (NCBI taxonomy): Eukaryota > Metazoa > Chordata > Mammalia > Artiodactyla > Eschrichtiidae > Eschrichtius > Eschrichtius robustus. The sequence continues at coordinate 16,511,369 of NC_090827.1, read as the reverse complement.
AAAAGTAACATGTTACTTTGTATAATAAATATGTTTAAATATTTTGAATGTTTAATATTTTTGTTTATTTAAAGTCATATTAGTTTAAATCAACCACCTATATACCAAAGGTCATATTTACTTACCATTATATGCAAAATTAACTTAATTCCTTCCAAAAATAGAAGGACTATAAGCAAGCAAGTTGGGCATTAGTAAGTGTTAATTTATTGACATATAAAGCTTTAATTAACACTTTAATATAAAAAACTATTTAATATCCTAAAATTCTATTTAGCTGGTATTTTCTTCCTCACCCTTTAAACAGGCCTTATGAACGTGATGATGTTTCCTCTACCTTAACACCCAAAAGAGTGTAATATACAACATCATAAATAAATATTTGGGAGCAAATTAATTCAATACTAGATTAATGAATAAAAACTTAAATAAAATTTTGGATTTAAAGGTCTATAAAATAGTTGATTTCTTAAATGTAGAAATCTATTTTATTAATTATTCTGAAATATTTTGGTTATATTTATATACTTCATAGTTTAGAATAGTGATTTATAGAAAAATCTGAAGATAGTATAGAGAGTTCCTACATAACTCACACCCAATTTCCCCCATTCTAACATCTTCCATTAATATGGTACACAATTAATGAATCAATACTGATCTATTAGTATGTATCTTGGTATCTTACATTAGTATGGTCACAATTAGTGAATCGGTATTGAAACATTATTATTAATTCATGTTCATACTTTATTACTATTCCCTTATTTTTTATCTAATGTCATTTTTCTGTTCCAGGATCCCATCCAGGATACTATGTTACTAGTCATCCTGTCTCTGTATTCACCTCTTGGCTGTTCTCAAACATTCCTTGTTTCGGAGGACCTTGATAGGTTTGAGTAGTACTAACCAGGCATTTTGCATAATGTTCCTCAACAGGAACTTAATGTTTTCCTCATGATCAGACTAGTGTTACAAGTTTTGGGAAGAAGACCACAGAGTTAAAGTGGCATTTCCATCACATTTTATGAAGGGTAAATACTATCAACATGATCAATCATTGTTAATGTTGACCTTAATCACCTGACTTAGGTAGTATTTGTCAGGTTTCTCCACTGTAAAGTTACTATGCTTCCCTATTTTAATTCTGTACTCTTTGAGAGGAAGTCACTATGCATAGCCTACATTTAAGGAATTGGGAGTTATGCTCCACCTACTTGAGGGTAGAGAATCTATAGAAATTATTCAGAATTTTTCTGCATTGAGAATTTGTCTATTCTTGTTTGCATGTTTGTTCAATCATTTATTCAAATCAGAATGGAAGAAAGCTTAATTTAAATTGATAACATCTAGTACCAATGATAACTATTGAAATGGAGGGAATATTCAAAAATCTTTGTCTTAAAAGAAAATATGACTTTCCATATATGATTTTCTAGCATATGGCCTGCCAAGGTGACTCTGGTACTATTACATACTAATGATGGTTAAAATAAAATAGTCTTAGGCACTTCTTTGATTCTCTCTTTGATCTTTGAAAAATGCATCTTTACCAGTAAAGGAAGAAAAAAAAAATCTATTCTCAGTTCCGCTTCAGAACTCTTTGGGAAAAGCCAGATGGAGAAAGGCAGTTTCACTTGAGTCATTTTTCATTTTCTCATTTTCTAACCACATATTCAGTTTTCCTCCCTTTTTTAGTAAAACTATATGTCTTCTTTATTTACTCTTTATTTATGGAGCATGTACCATGTGTTCTGTGCTGAGGATAATGAGCAAGTTTGCTGTATTTAGTTCCCACATAACATTGATTACAATTAACTTTGGTTCATTTGTAGTTAAATTAAGGAAAGCAATGATTAGATATAGTCATGACCACTGCACTTTTTTAAACCATGTGGCCATTAGGAAACACTTCACGTTCCTCATTTCTTTATACAATTAAGTGAGGTACCCTGGTTCAAATACTATGCATCTTCCAAGACACCTTAGAAATATTAGTTCAAGACCCTAGAAGGCCATGGAAATCATAACTGGCCAGTCACAGGATGAAAATCAAGAGAATTTTCTTGATATAAAAACAAACACCCTAAAATTAAGAAAATGGTAATAGGAACATACATATCAATAATTACCTTAAATGTAAATGGATTAAATGCTCCCACCAAAAGACACAGACTGGATGAATGGATGAAAAAGCAAGCCCCTTATATATGTTGTCTACAAGAGACCCACTTCAGACCCACGGACACATACAGACTGAAAGTGAGGGGATGGAAAAATATATTCCATGTAAATGGAAATCAAAAGAAAGCTGGAGTAGCAATACTCATATCAGACAAAATAGACTTTAAAATAAAGACTGTCACAAGTGATAAGGAAGGACACTATGTAATGATCAAGGGATCATTCCAAGAAGATATAACAGCTTTAAATATTTATGCACCCAAAATAGGAGCACCTCAATACATAAGGCAAATGTTAACAGCCATAAAAGGGGAAATCTATAGTAACACAATAATAGTGGGGGACTTTAACACTCCACTTACACCAATGGATAGGTCATCCAGACAGAAAATTAATAAGGAAACACTAGCCTTAAATGATACATTAGACCAGATAGACTTAATTGATATTTATAGGACATTCCATCCAAAAGTAGCAGAGTACACATTCTTCTCAAGTGCACACGTAACATTCTCCACGATAGATCACATCTTGGGTCACAAATCAAGCCTCAATACATTTAAGAAAATTTAAATCATATCAAGCATCTTTTCTGACCACAATGCTATGAGGTTAGACATGAATTACAGGGGACATCCCTGGAAGGTCAGTGGTTAAGAGTTCACCTTCCAATGCAGGGGGTGTGGGTTTGATCCCTGGTCAGGGAGATAAGATGCCTGCCACGGAGTGAAAAAAAAAAAAACCAAAACATAAAACAGAAGCAGTATTGTAACAAATTCAATAAAGACTTTAAAAACTGTCCACATTTTTAAAAAATCTTAAAAATATGTATATCACTCATCCATTAAAAGTAAATAAAAAAGAAATCAATTACAGGAAAACAACTGTAAAAAATACAAACACATGGAGGCCAAATGATATGCTACTAAATAACCAAGGGATCACTGAAGAAATCAAAGAGGAAATTAAAAAATACCTAGTAACAACTGACAATGAAAACACAACAAGCCAAAACCTATGGGATGCAGCAAAAGCAGTTCTAAGAGGGAAGATTATAGCAATAAAATCCTAACTCAAGAAACAAGAAAAATCTCAAATAAACAACCTAACCTTACACCTAAAGCAACTAGAGAAAGAAGAACAAACAAAACCCAAAGGTAGTAGAATGAAAGAAATCATAAAGAACAGAGCAGAAATAAATGAAATAGAAATGAAAAAAACAATAGCACAGATCAATAAAACTAAAAGCTTGCTCTTTGAGAAGATAAACAAAATTGATAAAACTTTAGACAGACTCATCAAGAAAAAAAGGGAGAGGACTCAAATCAATAGAATTAGAAATGAAAAAGGAGAAGTAACAACTGACACTGCAGAGATACAAAGGATCATGAGAGATTACTACAAGCAACTATATGCCAATAAAATGGACAACCTGGAACACATGGACAAATTTGTAGAAAAGTACAACCTTCCAAGACTGAACCAGGAGAAATAGAAAAAATGAACAGACCAATCACAAGAAATGAAATTGAGACTGTGATTAAAAATCTTCCAACAAACAAAAGCCCAGGACCAGATGGCTTCACAAGCGAATTCAATCAAACATTTAGAGAAGAGCTAACACCTATCCTTCTCAAACTCTTCCAAAAAATTACAAAGGGAGGAACACTCCCAAACTCATTCTACATGGCCACCATCAGACTGATGCCCAAACCTGACAAAGATATCACAAAAAAGTAAATTATAGGCCAATATCACTGATGAAGATAGACACAAAAATCCTCAACAAAACACTAGCAAACTGAATCCAACAACACATTAAAAAGATCATACACCATGATCAGTTGGGATTTATCCCAGGGATGCAAGGATTCTTCAATATATGCAAATTAACCAATGTGATACGCCATATTAACAAACTGAAGGAGAAAAACCATATGATCATCTCAATAGATGCAGAAAAAGGTTTCGACAAAATTCAACACCAATGGAGAGACCTTCAAGATGGCGGAGGATTAAGACGTGGTGACCACCTTCCTCCCCACAAATACATCAGAAATACATCTACATGTGGAACAACTCCTACAGAACACCTACTGAACGCTGGCAGAAGACCTCAGACTTCCCAAAAGGCAAGAAACTCCCCACGTACCTGGGTAGGGCAAAAGAAAAAAGAAAAAACAGAGACCAAAGAATAGGGACAGGGCCTACACCTCTGGGAGGGAGCTGTGAAGGAGGAAAGGTTTCCACACACTAGGAAGCCCCTTCACTGGCAGAGACGGGGGGTGGCGAGGGGGAAGCTGTGGAGCCATGGAGGAGAGCGCAGCAACAGGGGTGCAGAACGCAAAGTGGAGAAATTCCTGCAGAGAGGATCACTGCCGACCAGCACTCACCAACCTGAGAGGCTTGTCTGCTAACCCGCCTGAATGGGTGGGGGATGGGAGCTGATGCTCAGGCTTCAGAGGTCAGATCCCAGGGAGAGGACTGGGGTTGGCTGTGTGAACACAGCCTGAAGGGGGCTAGTGCACCACAGCTAGCCAGGAGGGAGTCCTGGAAAATGTCTGGAACTGCCTAAGAGGCAAGAGACCATTGTTTCCAGGTGCGCGAGGAGAGGGGATTCAGAGAACCACCTAAACGAACTTCAGAGATGGACGCGAGCCACGGCTATCAGGGTGGATGCCAGAAACGGGTATGAAATGCTCAGGCTGCTGTTGCACCCACCAAGAAGCCTGTGTGCAAGCACAGGTCACTATCCACACCTCCCCTCCCGGGAGCCTGTACAGCCCACCACTGCCAGGGTTCCATGATCCAGGGACAACTTCCCTGGGAGAACATATGGCGTACCTCAGGCTGTTGCAATGTCACACCAGCCTCTGCCGCCGCAGGCTCGCCCCGCATTCCATAACCCTCCCTCCCCGAGGCCTGAGTGAGCCAGAGCTCCCTAATCAGCTGCTCCTTCAACCCCGTCCTGTCTGAGCGAGGAACAGATGCCCTCAGGTGACCTACATGCAGAGGCAGGGCCAAATCCAAAGCTGAACCGCAGGAGCTGTGCAAACAAAGAAGAGAAAGGGAAATCTCTCCAAGCAGCCTCAGGAGTAGTGGATTAAATCTCCACAATCAACTGAATGTACCCTGCATCTGTGGAATACCTGAATAGACAACGAACCATCCCAAAACTGAGGCAGTGGATTTTGGGAGCAACTGTAGACTTGGGGTTTGCTTTCTGCATCTAACTTGTTTCTGGTTTTATGTTTGTCTTAGTTTAGTATTTAGAGTTTATTATCATTGGTAGATTTGTTTACTGATGTGGTTGCGCTCTTCCTCTTTTTTTATATACAGATATATATATATTATTCCTTTTTCTCTTTTTGTGAGTGTGTATGTGTATGCATCTTTGTGTGATTTTGTCTGTACAGCTTTGCTTTTCCAATTTGTCCTAGGGTTCTGTCTGTCCATTTGTTTTTTGTTTGTTTGTTTAGTGTAGTTTTAGCACTTGTTATCATTGGTGAATTTGTTTTTTGGTTTGCTTGTTCTCTTCTTTCTTTCCTTTTTTTAAATTACTTTTTAATTTTTTTTATTTTTAAAAACTTTTAAAAATTTTTAGTAGCTTTCTTTTCCTTTCTTTCTTTCCTTTCTTTCTTTCATTTTTCTTTCTTTCTTTCTTTCCTCTTTCCTCCCTCCCTCCCCTGCTCCTTCCTTCCTTCCTTCCTTCCCTTCCCTTCCTTCCTTCCTTCCTTCCTTCCTTCCTTCCTTCCTTCCTTCCTTCCTTCCTTCCTTCCTTCCTTCCTTCCTTCCTTTCTTTCTTTCTTTCTTTCTTTCTTTCTGTCTTTCTTTCTTTCTTTCTTTCTTTCTTTCTTTCTCCCTTTTCCTCTGAGCCGTGTGGTTGACAGGATCTTGGTGCTCCGGCTGGCTGTCACACCTGTGCTTCTGAGGCAGCAGAGCCGAGTTCAGGACACTGGTCCACCAGAGACCTCCCGGCTCCACATAATATAAAACAGGAAAAGATCTCCCAGAGGTCTGCATCTCAACTCTAAGACCCAGCTCCACGCAATGACCAGCAAGCTCCAGTGCTGGACACCCTATGCCAAACAACTAGCAAGATAGGAACACAAACCCACCCACTAGCAGAGAGCCTGCCTAAAATCAAAACAAGGTCACAGACACCCCAAACCCCACCATCGGACACAGTCCTGCCCACCAGAAAGACAAGAGCCAACCTAAACACCAGAACACAGGCACCAGTCTCCTCCACCAGGAAACCTACACAACACACTGAACCACCTTCAGCCACTGGAGGCAGACACCAAAAACAATGGGAACTAAGAACCTGCAACCTGCGAAAAGGAGACCCCAAAAACAGTAAGTTAAGCAAAATGAGAAGACAGAGAAACACACAGCAGATTAAGGAGCAAGGTAAAACCCCACCAGACCAAACAAATGAAGAGGAAATAGGCAGCCTACCTGAGAAAGAACTCAGAGTAATGATAGTAAGGATGATCCAAAATCTAGGAAATAGAATGGAGAAAATACAAGAAACGTTTAACAAGGACCTAGAAGGACTAAAGAGCAAACAAACTATGATGAACAACACAATAAATGAAATTAAAAATTCTCCGGAAGGAATCAATAGCAGAACAACTGAGGCAGAACAGAAAAGTGACCTGGAAGATAAAATTGTGGGAATAACTACTGCAGAGAGGAATAAAGAAAAAAGAATGAAAATAATTGAAGACAGTCTAAGAGACCTCTGAGACAACATTAAACCCACCAACATTCGAATTACAGGGATCCCAGAAGAAGAAGAAAAAAAGAAAGGGACTGAGAAAATATTTGAAGAGATTATAGTTCAAAACTTCCCTAATAGGGGAAAGGAAATAGTCAATCAAGTCCATGAAGGGCAGAGAGTCCCATACAGGATAAATCCAAGGAGAAAAAGGCTAAGACACATTAATCAAACTATCAAAAATTAAATACAAATAAAAAATATTAAACGCAGCAAGCGAAAAACAACAAATAATATACAAGGGTATCCCCATAAGGTTAACAGCTGATCTTTCAGCAGAAACTCTGCAAACCAAAAGGGAGTGGCAGGACATATTTAAGTGATGAAAGGGAAAAACCTACAATGAATATTACTCTACCCAGCAAGGATTTCATTCAGATTGGACAGAGAAATTAAAACCTTTTCAGACAAGCAAAAGCTAAGAGAATTCAGCACCACCAAATCAGCTTTACAACAAATGCTAGGCAGGAAACACAAGAGAAGGAAAAGACCTACAATAACAAACCCAAAACAATTAAGAAAATGGTAGTAGGAACATACATATCGATAATTACCTTAAATGTAAATGGATTACATGCTCCAACCAAAAGACATAGACTGGCTGAATGGACACAAAAACAAGACCCATATATATGCTGTCTACAAGAGACCCACTTCAGACCTAGGGACACATACAGACTGAAAGTGAGGGGATGGAAAAAGATATTCCATGCAAATGGAAATCAAAAGAAAACTGGAGTAGCAATTCTCATATCAGACAAAATAGACTTTAAAATAAATGCAATTACAAGAGATAAAGAAGGACACTACATAATGATCAAGGGATCAATCCAAGAAAAATATATAAAAATGGTAAATATTTATGTACCCAACATAGGAGCACCACAATACATAAGGCAAATGCTAACAACCATAAAAGGGGAAATCAACAGTAACACAATAATAGTAGGGCAGTTTAACATGCCAATTTCACCAATGGACAGATCAACCAAAATGAAAATAAATAAGGAAACACAAGCTTTAAATGATACATTACACAAGATGGACTTAAAATTGATATTTATAGGACATTCCATCCAAAAACAACAGAATATATTTTCTTCTCAAGTGCTCATGGAACATTCTCCAGGATAGATCATATCTTGGGTCACAAATCAAGCCTTGGTAAAATTAAGAAAATTGGAATCATATCAAATATCTTTTCTGACCACGCTATGAGACTAGATATCAATTACAGGAAGAAATCTGTAAAAAATACAAACACATGGAGGCTAAACAATACACTACCAAATAACCCAGAGATCACTGAAGAAATCAACAGGAAATCAAAAAATAACTAGAAACAAATGACAATGAAAACACGACGACCCAAAACCTATGGGATGCAGCAGAAGCAGTTCTAAGAGGGAATATTAGAGCAATACAATCCTACCTCAAGAAACAAGAAAAATCTCAAATAAACAACCTAACCTTACACCTAAAGCAACTAGAGAAAGAGGGACAAACAAAACCCTAAGTTAGAAGAATGAAAGAAATCCTAAAGATCAGAGCAGAAATAAATGAAATAGAAATGAAGAAAACAATAGCAAAGATCAATAAAACTAAAAGCTGGTTCTCTGAGAAGATAAACAAAATTGATAAACCATTAGCCAGACTCATCACCAAAAGAAGGGAGAAGACTCAATTCAATAGAATTAGAAATGAAAAAGAAGTAACAACTGACACTGTAGAAATACAAAGGATCCTGAGAGATTACTACAAGCAACTATATGCCAATATAATGGACAACCTGGAAGAAATGGACAAATTCTTAGAGAAGAACAACCTTCTGAGACTGAACCAGGAAGAAATAGAAAATATAAGCAGACCAATCACAAAAAAATGAAATTGAGACTGTGATTAAAAATCTTCCAACAAACAAGAGCCCAGGACCAGATAGCTTCACAGGTGACTTCTATCAAACACTTAGAGAAGAGCTAACACATATCCTACTCAAACTCTTCCACAATATAACTGAGGGAGGACCACTCCCAAACTCATTCTATGAGGCCACCATCACCCTGATACCAAAACCAGACAAAGATGTCACAAAGAAAGAAAACTACAGGCCAATATCACTGATGAACACAGATGCAAAAATCCTCCAAAAAATACTAGCAAACAGAATCCAACAGCACATGAAAAGGATCATACACCATCATCAAGTGGGGTTTATCCCAGGAATGCAAGGATTCTTCAATATATGCAAATCAATCAATGTGATAAACCATATTAACAAATTGAAGGAGAAAAACCATATGATCATCTCAATAAATGCAGAAAAAGCTTTCAACGAAATTCAACACCCATTTATGATAAAAACCCTCCAAAAAGTAAGCAAAGAGGGAACTTATCTCAACATAATAAAGGTCATATATGACAAACCCACAGCCAACATCGTTCTCAATGGTGAAAAACTGAAACCATTTCCACTAAGATCAGGAACAAGACACGGTTGTCCACTCTCACCACTATTATTCAACATAGTTTTGGAAGTTTTAGCCACAGCAGTCGAGAAGAAAAAGCAATAAAAGGAATCCAAATAGGAAAAGAAGAAGTAAAGCTGTCACTCTTTGCAGATGACATGATACTATACATAGAGAATCCTAAAGATATTACCAGAAAACTACTAGAGCTAATCAATGAATCTGGTAAAGTAGCAAGATACAAAATTAATGCACAGAAATCGCTTGCATTCCTATACACTAATGATGACAAATCTGAAAGAGAAATTAAGGAAACCCTCCCATTTACCATTGCAACAAAAAGAATAAAATATCTAGGAATAAACCTACCTAAGGAGACAAAAGACCTGTATGCAGAAAACTATAAGACACTGATGAAAGTTGACTTTCTATCTACAATCGACAGATTCAGTGCAATCCCTAACAAACTACCAATGGCATTTTCACAGAACTACAACAAAAAATTTCACCATTTGTATGGAAACACAAAAGACCCCGAATAGCCAAAGCAATCTTGAGAAAGAAAAACGGAGCTGGAGGAATCAGGCTCCCTGACTTCAGCCTATACTACAAAGGTACAGTCATCAAGACAGTATGGTACTGGCACAAAAACAGAAATACAGATCAATGGAACAGGATAGAAAGCCCACAGATAAACCCACACACATATGGTCACCTTATCTTTGATAAAGGAGGCAAGAATATACAGTGGAGAAAAGACAGCCTCTTCAATAAGTGGTGCTGGGAAAACTGGACAGCTACATGTAAAAGAATGAAATTAGAACACTCCCTAACACCATACACAAAAATAAACTCAAAATGGATTAAAGACCTAAATGTAAGGCCAGACACTATAAAACTCTGAGAGGAAAACATAGGAAGAACACTCTTTGACAAAAATCGCAGCAAGATCTTTTTTGACCCACCTCCTAGAGTAATGAGAATAAAAACAAAAATAAACGAATGGGACCAAATGAAACTTAAAAGCTTTTGCATAGCAAAGGAAACCATAAACAAGATGAAAAGACAACCCTCAGAATGGGAGAAAATATTTGCAAACGAAGCAACTGACAAAGGATTAATCTCCAAAATATACAAACAGCTCATGTAGCTCAATATCAAAAAAACAAACAACCCAATCCAAAAATGGGCAGAAGACCTAAATAGACATTTCTCCAAAGAAGACATACAGATGGCCAACAAACACATGAAAAGATGCTCAACATCGCTAATAATTAGACAAATGCAAGTCAAAACCACAATGCGGTATCACCACACACTGGTCAGAATGGCCATCATCAAAAACTCTACAAATAATAAATGCTGGCGAGGGTGTGGAGAAAATGGAACCCTCATGCATTTTTGGTGGGAATATAAATTGATACAGCCACTGTGTAGAACAGTATGGAGATTCCTTTAAAAACTAAACTAGAACTACTATATGTACACAGCAATCCCACTACTGGGTATATACCCAGAGAACACCATAATTCAAAAAGCCACATGCACCCCAATGTTCACTGTAGCACTATTTACAATAGACAGAACATGGAAGCAAACCAAATGTCCATCAACAGAGGAATGGATAAAGATGTGGTACATATATACAGTGGAATATTAGCCATCAAAAGGAATGAAATGGGTAATTTTTAGAGACATGGGTGGACCTAGAGGCCGTCATACAGAGTGAAATAAGTCAGAAAGAGAAAAACGAATATCATATATTAACACACATATGTGGAATCTGAAAAAAATTTGTATACACGATCTTATTTACAAGGCAGAAATAGAGACACAGACGTAGATAACAAACGTATGGATACCAAGGGGGAAAGGCAGGTGGGATGAATTGGGAGATGTGGATTGACATATATCCACTGTTGATACTATGTATAAAATAGATAACTAATGAGAACTTACTGTATAGTACAGGGAACTCTACTCAATGCTCTGTGGTGACCTAAATGAGAAGGAAATCCAAAAAAGAGGGTATATATGTGTACACATAGCCAATTCACTCTGCTGTACAGTATAAACTAATACAATATCGTAAAGCAACTATACTCGAATTTTAAAAAAAAGTGAATTTTCTTGGTGAGGCACAGATATTCCAATACTCTGCAAGTGCAAGAGAGTGGTATTGACCCCAACTTCTGTATTATTTGCACATATAAAAGATTAACATATATATATATATATAATGGAAAGATAATGCAACATTCTGATTAGCTTGTACCATGTATATATTTGCCACCCTCAAGAAAAATGGAAACCATAACTGTGATTGCACATGTTTACTATCAGAGACCTCATTTTTTTATATAGCAATTCAATTAAAATTTTCTATACATTAAAAAACAACTTCTTTTAAAAAATGAATTAAGAGGCTGCTGAATCCTGGCCAAAAAACTGCTTTTACATTAAGAATTAATGTTCACTACTATTTAACTGTGTTTACAAAACCATGCTGTGACATACGGTCATTAATGTCAACTTACACTTCCAAGAATCCTCATCCAAAATTGTTATTAAAATGAAAAAATGCAGTGAATTTTGCCTACTCTTTGAAAGCAGCCCTTTTGCCCCTTTCCGGTTTGCCCATTTCTGTCCCCCTCTGACCTTGAAAGAACCCAATTACAGAAACGAGATCACTAGGCAGTTTAAATAATAACTCTTTGACTTATAGTCTCCTGCATGCACACCATGCCTTGCTTAACCTGGTGATTCTTTTCCTAGATAAAATAAATAAGAGTGAAGAACTAAGTAGTTAAAGAATGGCTAAGCTCTCTACCTGCCACAGCCCCCTTAGTAATCCTGCAGGCAGATCATGCAGGCAAGATAACCTCTGAAGACGGAGCCAGCCAGCCCGCACGCAATGGAGAACGATGCAGACCCCAACCTCCTGCCTCAGTGGTTCACTGATCTTCTCCCCCTCCCCCATTTTTCCCTTTAAAAACTGTCATGGCTGAGTAGAATCTTTGGAGTTGGTCTTGGGACATGATTCTACCTTCTCCCCCAGATGGCTGGCTTTTCTGATTAAAGCACCTTTCCTTTCTATTGACACTTCCCTCTTGAATTAGTGGCTTTTGATCAGTGAGCAGCCAAACCCGAGTTCAGTAACAACTTCAATGCAGTGAACTTTGCCTACACTTCAGTGTTCAACAACTAGTCATCAACCATTGGGTGGACCAATCTACAGCAAACTGAAAGAACAGAGAAAACTTTAAATGTAATAAAACTCCAGAAATATACCACTTGAGCAAAATATTTGTGAATCAAAATTTTCTTCACTGTATGTGTTGAAGCCCAAATTATTGCTTCCTAAAATACTACTGTAGATGAATATACTGTTCAGAACTGTTTTCTCCCAGGGTCATATGGTAGCTCTATTTGTAGTTTTTTAAGGAACATCCATATTGTTTTCCATAGTGGCTGCACCAATTTACATTCCCACCTACAGTGTAGGAGGGTTCCCTTCTCTCCACACCCTCTCCAGCACTTATTGTTTGTGGATTTTTTGATGATAGCCATTTTGACTAGTGTGAGGTGATATCTCATTGTGGTTTTGATTTGCATTTCTCTAGTCATTAGCAAAGTTGAACATCTTTTTGTGTGCCTCTTGGCCATCTGTATGTCTTCCTTGGAAAAATGTCTATTTAGGTCTTCTGCCCATTTTTTGATTGGGTTCTTTGTTTTGATGATATTAAGCCACATGAGCTGTTTGTAGATTTTGGAGACTAATCCCTTGTTGGTCACATCATTTGCAAATATTTTCTCCCATTCTATGGTTTGCCTTTTTGTTTTATGGTTTTCTTTGCTGTGCAAAAGCTTTTGAGTTTAATTAGGCCCCATTTGTTTATTTTTGTTTTTATTTCCATTACTCTGGGATACAGATCAGAAAAGATATTGCTGCGATTTATGTCAAAGAGTGTTCTGCTTATGTATTCCTCTAGGAGTTTTATAGTGTCTGGTCTCACATTTAGGTCTTTAATCCATTTTCATCTTATTTTTGTGTATGGTGTTAAAGAATGATCTAATTTCATTTTTTTTTACATGTAACTGTCCACTTTTCCCAGCACCATTTGTTGAAGAGATTGTCTTTCCACCATTGTGTAGTCTTGCTTCCTTTGCCATAGATTAATTGACCATAGGTGCATGGGTTTATTTCTGGGGTTTCTATCCTGTTCCATTGATCTATAGTTCTATTTTTGTGCCAATACCACACAGTTTTGATGACTACAGCTTTGTAGTATAGTCTGAAGTCAGGGAGCCCAATTCTTCCAGCTCCATTTTTCTTTCTCAAGATTGCTTTGGCTATTCGGGGTCTTTTGCGTTTCCATACAACCATATGACCCTGCAATCCCACTCCTGGCATATATCCAGAGAAAAACATGGTTCGAAAGGATACATGCACCCCAATGTTCATTGCAGCACTGTTTACAATAGCCAAAACATGGAAGCAACCTAAATGTCCATTGACAGAGGAATGGATAAGGAAGATGTACATGTATACAATGGAATATTACTCAGCCATAAAAAAATAATGAAATAATGCCATCTGCAGCAACATGGGTGGACTTAGAGATTGTCATACTGAGTGAAGTAAGTCAGACAGAGAAAGAGAAGTATCGTATGATATCACTTTTGTGTGGAATCTAAAAAGAAATCATACAAATGAATGTATTTACAAAACAGAAATGGACTCAGACTTAGAGAATGAACTTATAGTTACTGGGGGGGAAAGGTGGAGGGAAGGGATAGTTAGGGAGTTTGGGCTTGACATGTACACACTGCCATATTTAAAAAGGATAACCAACAAGGACCTACTGTATAGCACAGGGAACTCTGCTCAATGTTATGTGGCAGCCTGGGTGAGAGGGGAGTCTGGGGGAGAAAGGATACATGTATATGTATGGCTGAGTCGCTTTGCTGTGTACCTGAAACTATCACAACATTGTTAATCGGCTATACTCCAATCTAAAATAAAAAGTTAAAAAAAAAAAAAGAACCGTTTTCTCCCAATTTTACTATATTTGATCATCTTTGAAACCCTGTGTGATTCAAACATGTGTCTCTTTTAATTGTAGTACCAAGGTCTCTGTGTATCACTTTCTTCTGAAAAATACTTTGTTAGGAACTTAGGTAAATAAAATACAAAAACATTACTAAAAACATTTGATATTTGAAGAATTAGGCTGAATTGCATAGAATATAAAATGGGGAAGGAAAAACTGTACCTAATATCCATGTAATCATTGAGAAACAACTGTGGGTGGATACAAAAATCATAGTTTCTTGTTTCTACTACCAAGCTCTGTAACTAAATAATGATATATTTCCTTTTACAGTAGTGTGTTTTTAAAGATGAATGAGGTGACAATAACAAATATTTACGTAGCCTCAAGCTATCTATGTTTAAATGAAGCTTTCCTAAATACACATACTTATGTTTTGCAAGCATGCACATAGGTTAATTTAGAAAAGAAAAAGCAGACTTGACTCAAAATATGATTAACTAAAAATGTAATATCTGTCTATCTATCTAAATGCTGATAGTCATTTCATCTTACAGCTTCTATATAGTGTTTCCCTAATTATAGCTGCAAAGAGATAATTTACTCAGCAAACAAAGACTATATAATTCTATGGGACAGAATAGAGTCAGCAGGTTGACGTCTGTGAATTATGCAAATAAAGGACTAGAAAACAACCAGGTCCTAATAGGCAACTTCTATTCAGATGGAAAAGGGGAGTGGGGGAAAGACTCTTCTCAGATAATTATTAAAGTTGGGAGGGCACTTATTCCCAGGGTGCATCTCAGGGAGGACTAGTTTGTTTTGGCTTGCCTCCTCAAGTGGAAATTTAAGTGTGAATTAAAAACTGCCATGCTGAGTTTGAGAAGCAGCTCTTTCTCTTTGCCAAAGAACAACATTGGATAGAGGGCAACATGTCATTGATTTTGAAGCTCCAATGCATGTTTTATACCCTTATGGTGAATAGTAAGTAGTTTAAAGCTGTTGTTTAGGATAGAAACTGTGAATAATGTTAATAAATAGAGTGTTTGCACTGCTGCTCCTTTAACTTGACAGAATGTTGCCACCTGCTCCTTAATGTTTTCGATGAACATGAAAATAAAGTCCTTATTAAGGAATAAAAAGAGCAAATTTATCCTCTAAGGAAACACTGACACATATGTAAAGCTTATTGTGCATATGATGAATTTCTTTCTAAATTAGCTAATATATGTAAGGTTCATAGAATTTTAGAGATTTGAAAGGTTTCATGCTAATAAAATCTTTATGGCAAGTGCTATGTTTCATACTAAAATTTGACAAAATAAAATGCAATAGGGTTATTAGAAAACAGGGTAGTTCAAAGTGAATAAGTAGTCTGGATAATAAGGATAGGTAAGCCACACTCTTAGCAGCACATGCCTACACAAAATATGCAGTAAACTCAATTTACAGACCAGGTGACATTTAAATTTTCCACTGATGACCTGTATAATGCAATAAGAGCAATGCTTAGTGAGTTCCTGGAATCACTGAATAAAAATCATGACTAAACTTTTGGAATGACAGATTCAAAATCTAAATGACATGTGTGAAAGGTAAGACATAAACACTGTTTGTTTTTGGTAAAGGTTTGCGAGAAAAATCAAGCTTTCAACATAGGACAGGAGGGAAAGAGAAGAAGCGGAAGAGAAGGGAAAATATAAGTACCATTTGGAGCACTTAATAGGTGTCAAGCAATAAACATTTTATGATGTTATTTCCAATCCTCACAACAGCACTACAAGGCAAGTGTGTGATACTCCCCTTTTCTACAGAGTAGTAAAGAATGGCTGAGAAAGGAACATAACTCACCCAAGACGACACAGCCAGAAATGACAAGAGTCAACCTCAGTTGGGTCTGACCTCAGGTATATTTGAGAGTTTAGTTAACTCTGCTCTGATAAGAATTCAGTTCTTTTTCCTCAGTTAGCCTAATTCAGTGAATAAATAATCATTCAGTGTCAAAATAGTGAAACTGTGTTTCTACTATCTTTAGATCTGTCAGAATTTGTTTTTTGATTTTTTTTTTTTTGTAGAGCCCTTGGTTCAAATCTCAACAATTCAGAAAGATATAGCAAAATACATAAAGGATCAAGAAGAATATCAAAAGATAATGTGAAGACTGGCAAAGGATTTTTGAAGATAAATTTAAATCACCAAAAAATGTCACTTCCACAAGAACTCACTGAGTTCATAACGTATTGATACTTTCATAGTGGTAGTAAACTCTGATGATTTGGTTCCAAATTTTGTGATATTCCACATGATTTCTACAGCCTTACGTGTAAAGGAAGCTGTAGGATTTTACAAGGTATCAGTGAAAGAAAAAGCTCTCCATTCCTGGAACCCAGATCGCCTCAAGGAAGTAATGAGCTGCGCACTCGGCAGCACTGCAGCCCACATGGACGGTGATGGAAAAATTCTCTGGGTACTACTGGAAAGGTACTCTAAGTCTCTAATGGAAGCAAATTATATATTTTCTAAAGTGACAGTATCGCTCTAGCAATTTGCAAATAAAGTGTTCCGGTGAAATCTAATAGCTCAAACTCACTAGAACCATTATTAAAATAATTGCTTCCTCCTACTTTTTTCTTCTTTTTATTCTTTTGTCAAAGTCCTACTTTGTGTGGCAGTCGGCTTTTAAAAAGAAGGTAACTTAAACTATAGCAGGACACAGAAACTACATTGGCAATATTCTCCCTCTTTCGTAATTCTAATATATGACTGCTGAAATAGCACTGCAGTCTGGAAAGCTGCCTTCTAATAGAACATTTGTGGATAATTGAACTCTTGCTCATTGTTCAAAAGGTCATGAGGTTTGAGTGGGCTCTTTTTCTTTTGGTAAATTATTCAGTTTGAGTATTTATTGGCCTGTCAAAAGGAAAGTATTGCATGAACTCTTTGTTGCTCTTCACCATTTTCTAATTTGATTGTGTTCCATTCTGTGCATAAAAGTCGGTGGAAAATTTCCATCTCTCTTTCTCAAATTCCAGTACAGAGACCTCTCATCTTTGCTCTTTGCTATATACATCAGCCTCATGGATCAAACAGACACAAATTAAGTCAATGAGAAAGAATTACAATACTGATTGAATGGAGAGTTTTGGTTGATCAGATCATTGTTTTTATTAATATTTGGGAGCATTCCCTAAAAGGGATCTACAATAGGAAGAGTGCGGCTGAGTTTTAAGGAATCGCTAGTATTAGATTATCTGTAGTCATTTATAATAGAATGGCAAAATCTGTATTTCCCACCCGTGATTCTACCAAAATAGTGTCTGCATAATATCAACATGCTTTACTATAGTTAACAGAGCAACAGACCCCAATTCTGAAGAAAGTTTGGGTGCAAACTGGGCAGTTCCATTACTCCTACATGGTCTTACTGTCCAAACCTGCTGGCCCTTCATTACTATCTTCTATATCTAATGCTGGCTGAAGGAGAATGACTTGTCAAAAGTGAGAGGATCACGAGAAAACAGAGGGTGGCTGAAATTGCAAAAATATATTCCATATAAAGGTCCTTCTTCTGACAACTGCAATCCTTACACTTAGCTATCTAAGAAGATTTTAAAAATTCCTTTCAGATGAGGTAGACTCTTCAACTTTTTGTCTTTTTTCTCAGTGAACAGTTCTCTCTTCCTATGGACCAGAAATTTCCATTTATTGATCGCCTTGGGTACACCTGGAACTCAGTTAGATGTTATTTTACTTCTTTGTTTAACTTTTACAACAGTCATTTGGTTCAGCCTTATTACAGATGAAGAAGTGGACACACAGAGAGTTAAGTCACTTTCTCAAGGTACCATTTTTCAAAGGTGACAGTGCCATGATTTGAACCCAGATGTAAATGCCATTGAAGTCCAGACTTTATTTCCATGTCACATAAAGGCAGGGCTGCCTTCAGACCAAGTGATGCTGATCAGAAAGCATTAGGTTCCAAAGGGCCTGTCATTACATGAGATGCTGCTGACTCAATTCATCCAATAGATATTGACTTTGTGATAACACAAAGGTCACCAATATGCAAACCTATTTGTTACATATGTCCACCTCATTTTCCTTGCCTCTGGTTTAGTCCTAATGTCTCTCTCCTTGTCTCTACCTACCAGTTTGATTCAGTTCCTGACTTCCTTCCAGCTTTGCCTCTCAGGTTCTGTTGGTCTTGAGCCCTTAGCGTCCTGGATTCTTCTTCATTAACTGGGTAGACTAGTCACGAATAGCTGTGAACTCGTAACGACTTGCTCCCACATTGCGTTGGCATTTTAAGTGCTGGCTTTGACTCATCAAGGCCTAAAACTTACCAATCAACAGAAAACTTCCTTCTGGACTCTAGACAAGCCTCAGTCGGTGAAATTGCAGTTCACAGCAGTGTGTTTCTTGACCAATGGTTGACAGTATTTTACTATAAAATCCTCAAGACACAATATTATGCTTTAGTTCATCTGAAAACCAACCTTGATGGTGGAAAAATATGTTTTGAACAGTTGTAATTTTGTTCCTAGATTTTATTTCTATTGAGGACTTGTATCTTTCCCTTGCTACTTCTAAATTTTGAAACTCCGCACTGATACGTCCTATGGGCTTTCTGATTCTGACTTGGTTTACTAATCCTCACCTGTTCTCCTGACATACCTGGCTTGGACTAAGCAATATAATTTTCATTTCTGCTGAGTCTATTGCTGTGTAACAAAGTACCTCAACAGTTAGACTCTTAAAAGCAACCATGTTGTTTTTCTTGTGCTTTTGTACATTAAGAATCTGGGCAGATTTTGGCTAGTGATCCCACCGATCCTCAAGACATAGTTGTCGTTTTCAGCTGGCAAATGGGCTATCTGGAGGGTCCAAGATGGCCTTCACTCACACACCTGTTGTCTTTGCAGGTCTGGCTGAAGGTTGAGCCAGCTGGGACTGGTAACCAGCCTGGTGCCTGCCCGTACAGTCTCTAGCAGGGGATTCTCAGTGTATTTGAACTTCTTAACTGGAGAATCACAACTCCCAGAGAGAAGGTTCCAAGAGACATGAAGCAAAACCTGCCTGTTTCTTACGTCTTGGGCCCTGACACTCTACAGCATCATTTCTGTTGCTCTCTATTGGTCAGAGCAGTCATAAGCCCACCAGATTCAAGGGGAAGGAACACAGATCCTACTTCTCAATGGCAGGAATATAATACTGATGTATGCTACAGCAAAATGAAAACATTATGCTAAGTGAAAGAAATCCAGAGACAGAAAGCAGATTTGTACTTTCCAGAGGATGAAGAGAAATCAGGAGTGACTGATGGGTGTGGGTTATCTCTTTGGGCTGATGAAAATATTTTGGAATTCGATAGTGGTAATGGCTGCACAAGTCTGTGAACATACTAAAAACCACTGAATTGTACACTTTTAAAAGGATGAATTTTATGGTACATGACTTGTATTTCAATTTGTTTAAACTAGCACTTTCTCACAAATTATCAGATTAAATTTCACTAATATCTGCTGTTTTTTGTATGTTAGATTGGCAGACATGTCAATTTCTTTAAATAAATGTAATTCTAAGGTTCTAAGTATTTTCTTTATATACTTCACCTCCTTCCTTTCTTATCTCATTCCACAGATATGCACACTATCCTTTACCTTTATAGAGTATCATAATAAAGATTAAGATATTAGGAACTCTTCCTTCTCTCAGATATTCCAGCATTGTTGCACCTATTTATTTCTTATGACCATCATGGTTTATTATGTCTTCTAATATGTGGATAAAATAGACTAAGTGGCATAGTACTTTAGACAGGAAATAGAATCCCACTGCTGGATTTCTACACTTGATTTACATCTTGGTAAATAAATTGCTATTATTAATTTATTCCTTGACCTAAATGAAAACAACAGGGATTTTTGTTTCTTTTCTTTTTTTTTTTTTTTTTGTGTGTCCTTACAGAATTGTGTGCAACCAGTGATATGATTAAATTACAATCATGAATATACACATAAATGTCTGTACATTTTTTTAATATAGAAAATATTCAAAACTCTGTGCTTTAATGAAATTTGAAACTTGTATTGTGATAAATGTATGTTTTTCTTCTGCTATAGTAAGATTGGACTCTTTTCCTGAAATTAAGTGTCTGTGTTTCTTGGTTTATGATGGTTTCATATCTAATCAGTTATGTGTATGTTAATTTTTACTGGCATTAAAAGAATCCATAATACAAACAAAAATTTAAAATGATTTCTGTATATTGTCTACAGAAAATAGCTTTAACTGAGCAGCTTATCTTCCACTTGCAAGTTTATGGAAATATAAGTATGTCAAAATAAATAAAAAGTAGAAGAATTCTTTGTCATTCAAAGAATGTGATTATTTTGACCATCTTATGAATTACTTTGTTTTCGATGAAAGGGATTCAATCAAGTCACCTCTGAACTGAAGCTGCATAACCAAAACACATTAACTAGTAATATCACCGATTTATAAACAAATCGATGTTTATCTCTGCTTTCTGAATTTAGAATGTTGAGGTTATCTTACTTGTTTAAACCTATTTGGGGAAAGGTATGGAGATAAGCGTCCACATATGTGTTCATATGTTTATGGACTCACAGGCCTCTAAGATTTTGGTTTTCTGTTAGAGTTCTTAGAAAGTATCTAAGCTTTTATTTGTAGAAGCAGATGCTGTAAAGAAAAGGTTTTAACCTTCTTTAAAAAATTGAGATATAATTGACATATAACATGATATTAGTTTCAGGTGTACAACATAATGATTCAATATGTGTATGTATTATGAAATGATAACCACAATAAATCTAGTAAACATCCATCACCACACAGAGTCACAATTTTTTTTTCTTGTGATGGGTTTTAACCTTTAACAACTTTTGGTGTTATCTGCAAACTATTTCTTAAATCACAGGCAAATTCTGATTTCTGATTTCAGTGGGTCTATCTCAGAGGAGTGAGGTATGCCAAACATCATGCTCAATAGGACTTTAGGTCATTTGGTAAATATAACCAAGTAAAGATGTTTTCACTGTCATGACTTGTTAACTGACATGGTATTGGACTATAGAGAAAACAAAACCTGTATGATCCAAGTTAGATTTTCTCATGAAAAAAGTTATCTGTGAATGCTCAGTTCTGGCCAAGGCAGATTTTACTTTCAATTTTTTATTAATATCACCTCCTCTGCTTAACTCCTTTGGTGTCATCATATCTGTTCATTTATTTTTCAGTCTGAAATTTACTAAGAGTTCTTTAAAGTATGGAATAATGGTACAGATGGATTGTAAAATAAGAGTAGCTTTCACTGGAAGATTAAAGCAAAATGCAGTTTTCCTCTAGATTTTAACTTTGCTTATATTTTTTCCTTTAAATTGATACACTAAAAATATTGCAATTAAGTACAACATGAAAAAATGTCCCTGTCCTATCTCCCCCTGCTCTGTTATATATCATGTTTTATTGGAAAAATGGTCAACGTTAAGTCGCTTCAGCATCAATACTGAATATTCACGCATGTGTGTGTGCACGTGCACACTATTTAGTAGGCTGTGTTCAATTGGTTAATTTAAGCAAACTATTTTAAGTGACACAGCAGTAGGGGTCCTGATACTTTGGTACTGCTTGAAATTACTTCTTAACTTCAGAATAGTGACTTTACACCTAAACCTCTAGCAGGGTTGAGCAGGAATCAAAGAACTATTTTTCCTTTAAATAAGAGTATTTACTAAAATAATATAAAGCTAAATCAAACAGAACTATTACAGAAGATAATTTGGGAAGTTAAATAATATTTTCTCTGTTTTTCTTATTTTATTGTTTTTAAAGTTTTTTTGATGTTGACCATTTTTCTTTTAAGTCTTTATTGAATTTGTTACAATATTGCTTCTGTTTTATGTTTTGGTTTTTTGGCCGTGAAGCATGTGGGATCTTAGCTTCCCAACCAGGGATCAAAGCCACACCCCCTGCATTGGAAGGCGAAGTCTTAACCACTGGACCACCAGGGAAGTCCCTGTTTTTCCTATTCTAGACTTGTATAAATTTAAAATAATCTTTAAGATATTCACATTGTTTAAGTAGTTAAACAAGGAGGTCATCAGACTGAGGTGGCTCTAATGTCTTGGGAGCCTACGTAAGCAAACCAAAACTAAGCCAGGGTCAATGCACTCAGATCCAAGCAAATGAAACTTAAGAACAACCAATCACAAACAGCCAACTAGGCTTTCCCAAATAAGGTAACTCCTTAAGCTATCACCTATCAAATCATTTCCTTGCTCTGCTTCTCTCTAAAAACCTCTCCCCCAGCTCCTGTTGGTAGAATACTCTACCTTTGGTTTGGACTGCCTGATTCTAACTGATGTATGCTCAAAATAAACTCTTGAAAATTTTAATGTGCCTCAGTTTATCTTTTAACAATACTAAATGATTAACTGTATAGTATCTTTTAATGCAATAATGTGCAATTGAATGTAATATCTCAACTGAATGTATATCTTTCTGTGACCTCATTTATGTCTTTCCATTATCTCTTAATTATCCCAATTCCTCTTAATAAAAGTTTAAAAGACTTGTTTTACGGGTTTTATTCCTCCTTAACAGAATTGGCTACACAGTCTCTTAAAGTTGACCATGAATATATTCTCCTTTTAACTGACTGCCTTAAACCTGATCCACTGATTTGCACCACGAATTTCAAAAGGTGGATTAGTGCTGTGGATGTGACGGCTTAATTCTTCCAAAGGTGGTTCAGGACCGGTTAGAGCACACTGAGCAGCAGCGTCAATTTCTTTCCTCACTTCAACATCAATTTCCTTCAGTTCTTCAATACTGGCAAGTTTGTTGTTTAGCATTTTACCTTTGAGAAGCACGCTAGGATGGCTCTTACTTCTTAAATTCTGAGCTTCTTCTCGTGTACGATAACTGATTCCAGAGTCACTCATACTGTGTCCATGATAACGGTATGCCAGCGGCTCCATCAGTATGTGCCCCTTTCCAGATCTACAGTAGTCAGCTGCAACCTTAGTTGCCTCCCAAACACATAGAACCTCCATTCCATCTACCCTTCGACCAGGGATGAAATTGCCTCTCTTGTAGTAATCAGTGATGGCTGCTGCTCTCTCAACAGATATTCCCATTCCATAGCGGTTATTCTCGCAGATGAAAATACAAGGTAAATTCCACACAGCTGCCATATTATAAGCTTCAGATATCGGACCCTGATTAGCGGCACCATTCCCATGTAGAGTCTAACACACCTCGCTGTTTCCCTTATATTTACAGGCCAGAGCAATACCAGCTCCCAGCGGTCCCTGAGCACCGACAATGCCATTGCCTCCACAGAAGTTCTTGGCATACGTATGCATTGGCCCTCCTTCTCCTTCAGCACAGCCACCTCTTCGACCTGTCAGCTCTGCAAGAATTGATGGGACAGAAAGTCCACGAGTACAGCATGAGCCATGAGCCCGACAGGATGCCATGACATGATCCATGGGATTTAGCCCAGCCTCAAGACCCACACAGCAAGCTTCCTGACCGTCACACAAGTGACAGAAACCACGAATAAATTTCTGTTTTTACAACTGATCCGCCTTCAATTCCATTCGACGAACGGTCTGCATCATCCTGTAGTATTTGAGTCCATCCTCCCGGCTGAGCACTGCGGTGACATGGGGACCCTCTTCCAACCAATAAAGATCACATTTCTTAATCTCAAGTGCAGCATCATTTGAATAGTTACAGGATGCCACAAGCACCCTGTTAGCGGGCTTCTGGGTGACAACAGACAGCACGCTAGAGACAGCAGCAGCCAGCATCTTCCTCATGGAGCGCAGCCAGGGAGGCCGTGAGTCTCCATCTGCCAGGGTTGCCTGAGTCCCAGTCTCCAGCAGACCCTCCACGCCCCGAACGCATGCTGCGCCACAATGACCGCGCGCTGGTGGCAGAGGCCACGTCATGCCGCGCTGGGCCGCGGGCCGCAGCCTGGATCAGTTGACGTTTACAGTGCCTTCCAACAGTAAAATTAAGAATAAAGGTTGTTTCTTGCCCTGGAAGACTTGGCTGAACTACACTCTGTTCCTAACTAACGCCATCATCATTGCTAAAACATCATAATCTGGGTCCCTTTTCCCTGCTAAACGCTAAAGTAATGCTTCCTGAACGTTGTATTAAATGGAAAAGAGGAGAAAACACCATCCTTAAGGCACACAAGAGCTCTGACAGGTTAAGCCAAAGATATTCTTACCAATATTTCTTTAAAGTCTTTTTAAAAATCATTAAAATATGTATGAATATTTTATCCCACTCCACAATACACCATATTTATTTTAAAGTAAAAATAAAGATGCAAATTATTTGTAGTTTACATAAGTTAAAAAAACACACACACACACTTCTTTAAAAAAGTTGGTGCACCGGAAGAATATGCACATTTACGCTATGGATTCTAGCGCCTGTGTCTCCTGATTGGTGGTGAGGGAGGGCACGTGACGGTACACAAATCCCTACCTGAGATTGAAAGTCTAAACCCAATAACAAGCTTTGCCTGGTAAGCGAAAATTGAAATCAGGGTTGAAATGATCTAAGGGCAGATGGAATGGATGTTCCATGTGTTCAGGAAGCAGTCAGGGTTAAAGTAGCTGCTAACAAATTTTTACGTGGCACTTCTCCTTGCCCTTTATTGTAATCCTGAATCCTGTTCAGTTTTATCCCTATTTTCTGACTAATTTTTTTGGAGGGGTGTTGGTCTGTTCCTATAACGTCTTCAACAGGTTTCCTTAGAAAATATCAAGATTCATATGGCTTTGTTTCTTGTTTTTATATCAACCTAAACTGAACCAGTCTTAGCCTGGGAAATCAAGAAGCATGTTCTTATAGTATTTCCTTATATAGTAAACATTAGAAAGCATAACTTCTTATAAAGTGACCCAGTAAACACTATGCAGTTTGGACTGAAGGAGCGCAATGGAATTTGCTTAAGCAGTCGTCTTACGCCTAGTGTTACAAAGATCACATACCATTTTCCTCTTTTGTGCTTTTGTGATTTTGTACCCCGATAAGCCAACCATAAACAGGGATTCTGTTCTATTTAGACTATGAAGCAATCCACGTTAATACATGCTTTGTTTTATATCCTCCACCTGTTTGTAAATAAACAAACAAAACACAAAAATCCCTGTTTATAAATAAATTCTCACTCAAATCCCTATGACATGTTCAAAGCAGCTGCCTTCTCTAACCTAGTTATAAGTATTATCATGGATACCTCTTATAGTATTCAGGCCGGAAGAAGAAAATAGCTTGTTAAAAAGTTATTATATCTATTAAAACTCAATCCTCCTCCCACCCTCCCAACCCAGCCGTCATAAATGGGCTTCATCTTTTCACTCAATTTAAAATTCTGCTTTTGGAATTCATGGTCTTGCTGTGTTGTTTGCTCCTTCTTTGATAGTTAGTTAGCCTGTCTCTGCTGTTCTCTTTCATTCCTGCAGGTACTGGAGACCTCCAGGGAGCATTATCTCCATGAGAATGAGAAAAATGACACTGCATGATGGAACAGTAGTGTTAATGGGTCACTGAGTGACAGCTGAGCCTTCTCTCAGAGGTATCAGCCAGGCTAGCACTGCCAGGAACACAAGAGCTGTACAGTAAAGTGTGCCAATTTAATCTTGTCACATGTAGCCTGGGCTGCAAAGATAGAGCTCCCCTTAAAAGCCCAGTGTGACAAGGCTAAACCTGACTCATGCCAGAGGAGAACATGCAAAGATGCTTATTGCAAAATACCTGTGCTACTGGTCACCACAGAAGATGGCCCTTTTATTGCAACAGGCTCTGTTTAAGATAATATACAATAAAATGGGAAACTTGTAGGGACCTTTTGGACATCAGTTACACTACACAACCTAAATTCAACTTAAAGATAGACAGATGAAATCATATTTGCAGACTGATGTCAGAGTATTTCCATTAAACTCATTAAACCTGATGATGATTTTTCTTTAAGTTTAAACCCATCCACATTTTCAAAGTAAAAGTAAAATTTCCAGACGTCAGGTAAAAGTTTAAAACCCCCAAGGAAATCCTGAGCTGTTGAGCCTCTCTTATCTGCCCCTGGCTAGACAGGATTCAATACACATGGACAATACAGCCAATGACAGTGTACTTTTCTGCAAATGATTTATTCTTTTGCCTTGTCATTGTTCAATACCATGTTTATTAGCAAACAGAACTAAGAGTCATCTACATGTTCACCACTGAAATGTTTGCAATTAAAATCCTCATAAATTCTAAGTTTTTAATTAATACCAAATCTTACTTTTAATCTATTTGAAATTAAAGGGAAACAGATGAGCACTTTTATAAGGCCAATAGTAGACTTTGCATTAATTAATAAAAATCCTAATAAAAGAGGAGCCAGTGATTATAGTAGCCATCATTAATGTCAGTGTGACAGAATTTCGCTTTCCATGTGTAATGGTTGATCCTCTACGGGCATTTATGAATTCATCTTAAAAGTGTCACCCCCATTGAATCAATAGCATATAAAATATTTTTTAATAAGTGACAAGGAAATACTAAAAAAAGAACAGCATGTTTGAAGAATATTAAATTCCTCCAGTAATAATTATGTACTTTCACCAAATGTTAAATAAAGAAAGCTGTTAAAGAGTGAATATGTTCTACGTAAATAATATCAGATCTCAGTATAAGATTATTGGCAATGTATTTTTTTCATAGCTCTAAGATTTGGCAGTTAAAAGTGATGAGTAAGAGAACTTGGTGAAAAAAATTAAGACATATATAAGTCACAGAAGAATTTTTCCCATTTGGTCTAATTATCTCCCTTGGAGAAAGGGAAAATGTCAGTACCATATATTCTGCAAAATAATGACAATCAAGCAAAGTCCTCCTCCAATGTTATAATAAATGAGCTTAGTTCAGAACAATTCAGAGCCCTGGGCAAACAATATTTTTTTCTTCTCCTCACCCTCATCCTAATTCTGAAGTATCATTAAATAAAAATTCAGGACAAATTATCATGAAGAGAAGACTTAATTGAAAACAAGAGGTAAGGTGAGGGTGCTCCTCATTCCACCCAAATAATGATGGAATAAAGAAAGGAAAGACATTACGGGTTAATTGTTAGTAGCGACTAATTGGAGCCACCATCTTTCTCCTGCTGGATGAGCAGAGTCACCTGAGTCATCATGCCCACAGTACCCAACCCTTATCCCTAGAGTTTGGGACCAAGGTCTAGCAGATCATGACAAAAGAGGTCATTATACAAAACTGTAAAAGAAGAGTTTCCAAACATTTTAATAAGCCCCCTATAATTAGAACTGAAATTGACTATGGCCAAGTGAGATAAGAAAAGCAATTCATGTATAATTTGGTGTCAAGATTTACTATGGCCTACTGTCTCAACTAGTAGAGGACTAGTGCAGGTGTCAAAAGCTGTGAAGTGATTTCTGCTCAGTACTTTGAGTTGTTTTGTAAAATAAAAATCATCAATTCAATATATGTTTCTAACAAATCAAAGAAAATTCAAGAAGCCCAAGTCAGGTCTCTTTGCATTTCCTCCAAAAATTATTATTTACATTTCTTGGGAAAATTTTTTTGTTCACAAGATCTTAATTCTCACATACTTAAAAACCCATATCTCAAATTTTCATTCTCTAAATAAATATACATTTATCTTTAGTAGCTTTAATTTTAATAGCAATAAAGTATACATTAAATGTGATAGTAAAAATAAACTATATATTCAATAGTGAAATGATGGCTTCTCTCCTTTGAACAAAGTCTTTTGTAATATATGTCTCTTAACTGTACATTTTATGATGTTTTCTGTATTAATGCCCTCCAACAACACTTCCTTCTAACAACTTTGGGTAGATTATTACCTTTTCCTAATATCCGTATGTGATAACATAATTAGCACATTTATTTCCTTTGACTTTGCTTCTTTGAAGACCTGAGTCACTGAGCTAAGATTTAAAGAGACAAAGGATATTGGCAAAATTCCAGGGCACTGCTGCCCCCTAGAAGGAAGTTTGTGCAGCACATCTGACCACTACAGACAAATCTTGGGAAAAAGAGAGTCTGAGATCTGGCACCCCACTTTTAACAGCCTACTGTTGGCTGCATCATTGGTTTTCTGTGCCCTCTTCTTATCTAAGCTTGGGCACGGGGTTGCCTATCACATCCTAAACTAAGATCCTAATACACTCCATGGCTCTCTCCAGAGATCCCTGTGGATATGTAGAGTCACACAAACAAAATTTTCTCAGCAAAATAATATTTTTTTAAATAATGAAGATGAAATTTGAAGCTAGCATATGCATTAATCTGAGATTTAAGGAACTACTGTAAATATTGCCCAGGTTTATAAAAACCTTTCATCTCTTTGTTGGAGATACAAAGTTTGCTCATTTGATTTTTACAGAGACAGGTAAGGCAGTTTCTATCATTCTCAATTTCTATATGAGGAAACTGAGACCTAAAGAGTTCAGATGAAAGGCAAAAATTACAAAGTTAGTAAAAAGTATAATATTCATCCCTTACTTATTCAGCACATATAATGAAGTGCCTTCTTTTCTGTACTAAGTAATAGAAATAAAATGATGATATACAATAAGATTTTCCTCTACTTAATCCAGTTCATATGGAGGTGTTGTGCTGTGAGCTCTCCCAGATTTTCTGGCATTGCATGTAGAAAAGGACACATCATCATTGAATGACAGAGAAAGAGACACATGAACAGCTGTTATAGAGGCAGTAAGACTAATGTATTGCATTCTGGGCAATGGTTACAATGACAGTTTGTCTTTATTGGGATCAATGATGAACAAATTAGAGTAATGTCAAACAGTGACACAAAAAACAGAACACTCTAACTTTGTAAAGTTGTGTTGTCTCCTTTAACTTGGTAATACAGCAGAGCTGAAAAGGCACACTGGGAAATATGAAAATCAGGATCTCATAATTATGCAATACATTATGAATATGAATGCAGTTTCTCCAAGCAACCTGAGACAATGCTGTAAATGTTTTATGGAGATTTTTGGGCGTGAGAATCTCTCTGTTCCCACGGACCCACTGTTCATCTGGATTCTAAGACATTTCCATAGTGCCCAGCACTGTAAGTCTAAAAGGCCACCATGGGAGAAGCCTCAGAGAGGTTTTTAAATGCGAAGTCTAATAAACATCATCCACATTGCTAAATGAAGATAGTGTGTAAGAAGAGTTTTTAAGCTCAGACATGTTAGGCACTCATCAGAAGCATCATATTCAGAAAGCAAGATTGTTGGAGGATTGTCAGAGGAAGTTAACAAGCTTCTGTCAGGGCTACCAGCTCCTAGGCCATGAGCACTGCATTAAAATTTACAACACATTTCTTCAAAAATTCTTAATCTTTATCTGCCTTCACCTAGCCCTCATCCACCTCATTTCATGATAAAATTACTCTAATTACTGTAAGGATGAATTACAACTTTCTAAGGGATTTCTCGTATTTTACAGAATCTTTCCAAATCATATGGAAAATTATATGGAATGCGTAATATCCCCATTGATCTGAGGAGAAACAGACCCAACAAGTTCGATAAGTCCAGCAAACATTAGGCACGTCTTCAAGTCATACATCTAATTCATGGAGAGCCAGCCTCAGTTGATCAAGTGCTCCTTGCCTTCACATACTACACTGCTCCCCTCATCCTAGCTGCCTGTCTTCTGATGAATTTTTACATCTATTAGAGCGTCCTTCCCACTAATCTTAGCGGAAGAGGAGTGCTCTTCTTATCTAGAAATCTAAACCCTCAGCCCCTGCTACAGAACATGCTACCGGCTCATAACGAGACACTGCTCTTACTCATATACTCCTCACCCCGACGAGGGAATCATCAATTTTGTCTTCTCCTTTGGTTTTCTTTCATGCTCATATTTCCTCTGCTCTGAAAGAAGATACCCAAGGCTTCATTGCCTCTTTTAGATCTCATCCCATATTATTCCTTTTATCTAGTCAAGCTCCACAAACATGCAGCCTGTACCCACAGTCTCCATTTACTTTCCTCTAATTGCTTCCATATGCTTCTGCAATCTGTGTCATCAACAATGAATTGAAATTTCTCACATCAAGGACTTGGCTAAATTTAATGACAACTTCAGTATCATCATTCTCTGGAACTCTCCACCGCATTACATGTGTTTCTCCATGGATATTCCCTTACCCTAACTTGAAAAAAAAAATGTTTTTATGCTGCTTATACCCTACACTTCATTTCCTGATATCTCAACCTTGACCCAAAAAGTAAAAGTAGGTCTAAAGTTTAATACGATACTATATGCTCTATTGTTGCCAGTTATATGATTACCCACAGAGTCTCACATGATTTATTGGTTTAATTCTCACCAGTAGGGTACTGCCAACCATATTTTCAACATTAACTTTCCTTCATTCTCTCTAATCTACCAGGGGAAAAGTGTATTTGAAAGTCCTGTAGTTATTTAAACTAAAAAAATTCTAAAATGAAAGAGTTCTTACCTTTTACCCATTTGAATAAAAATAACGTCCCTCCTAATTTTCTTGTCTTCTTTAGAGTCCTGTTGCTGGTTTATAAACTCAGCATATACTTTGACTATTCTGTCTTTTTAAAAATTCTATCCTGTAAATGTAGAAAAGCACAAAGATAAAATATTTAAATCATCTCAATTGCTGTCAAATTTTGATTTATTCCTTTTTATTATTTTTTATTTCTGATATAATCAGGATCATATTGTGTATTTTATATCTCTTAAGATTTCTTAGAATTATAATTATTTTCAAAATAATCAAAAGCTATTTAAAAGATCATTTCAGTGGCTGCTAAAATAATCTCCATTGTATGGATGTGCCATAGCTAATAAAATGTTCCCCTAAGACTGAACACTTGTGTTATTACTGAGCTCATACTATGTTCCTGGCAGTATGCATTAGGGAAAAGATTGCTTTTTAAAATTTAGTTTATAATGTTTTTAACACAAAAATGTAAGGTGTTCAATGTGTTGATCTCTTTTGTTATAGTTCCACTCTTTGTACACAATTATGAGTTTATATACTATAAATAACTACTTACTTTATTATTTAGTCTTTGAGACATCTGGAAGTTACCGGATAATGCAGAGAAGTGATATTACAATTTTATTTTGTCCACTTCATTCTTCCAAAGTTGTAGATTGAGCAGTCTATATTTTTATTATTTTGGGATGCTAGCTTCATATCTATCTATCTATCTATCTATCGATATATATATATATATATATATATATATATATATATATATATATCTACATCTCCATAAGCTAAAAATTTTGTTTCTAAGCTCTTCAGTTTTATTATCTCTCAGTTGATTCTTATGTGAACACTTCCCAGTTTTAATTATTAGAGCATAATATAATTGTGTATTTGATAGACCAAGCCCTTAATCGTTACATTTCTTTTTCAAAATCCATTAAGATTTTATAGCCTATATACTATTTCATATGAAGATCAGGGTAATTATATTAAAAGAATTTGGTATTTAAATAGAATTCCATAAACATATAAAATGAATAGGAGAGAGGTCTATCTTTACAATATTTAGTTTTCCCATTCAAGTCTATTCATCTCTCAGCTTACTCAGAATCTGACACACTGACATCATGTGGTTTTCCTTATGAATTGTTTCCTTATCCATTTTTTGTAAAGTTGTTTCTCAGCTTGGGTGATGGTGTTTTTTTGTTTTGTTTTTATTGGAGTATAATTGCTTTACAATGTTGTGTTAGTTTCTGCTGTACAGTGAAGGGAATCAGCTATATGTGTGTGTATATATATATATCCCCTCCCTCTTGGACTACCCCACCATCCCACCTTCTTGCTATGTTCCAGGCATTTTGCTAAGTATATTGCAAGCAATATTTTACTTAACTGTCACAACAATCCTATGACATAGACAAGATTGCCCTACTTAATTTTACTGATAAAAATACTTAGACTTTAATAGTAAGTATTTCCAGGAACCAAAAGCCAGTAAGTGATAGAAACTGGACTCAAATCCAGATTGTCTAACCCCAAAGTTTCTGTTTTTGTCAATAATTATGGTGATAGCTCTGAGATGGAAACATGTTTCCTTAACATGTTTTGTTAGGAAATAATCTAAATTTAATCTTTACTATGTTTTTAACAAATATGTTAAGTTTTTAAAAATATCTTTCCATAATATTTGAAATAGTTATATCACATCTTTTTACTTGACTTCCTGGTATATTGTCATTCAAGTCCACTCCTATGGTGTGTGGAACCCCAGGCAAATATACTTTTGCAGAACTCCAAAGTGCGTTACAAAATTCATGGATCCATGCAGGCCATTTGTCAATGATGATTTAGAATAATAGGTAGAGAAGAGGAAATTACACATTTATTGTCCAATCAGACCTTGTGAAGATTCTTGATACAGTTAAAAAAGCACAGTCT
Organism: Eschrichtius robustus; assembly: GCF_028021215.1. Taxonomy (NCBI): domain Eukaryota; kingdom Metazoa; phylum Chordata; class Mammalia; order Artiodactyla; family Eschrichtiidae; genus Eschrichtius; species Eschrichtius robustus. The sequence goes on along the minus strand of NC_090827.1, from coordinate 16,478,372 downwards.
ATTCTTTTTTTTTTTTTTTTTTGGCAGGCGGATTCTTTTTTTTTTTTTTTAAAGAAATTCACGTTCTTTTATTTATTTGTTTATTTATTTATGACTGTGTTGAGTCTTCGTTTCTGTGCGAGGGCTTTCTCTAGTTGCGGCAAGTGGGGACCACTCTTCATCGCGGTGCGCGGGCCTCTCACCATCGTGGCCTCTCTTGTTGCGGAGCACAGGCTCCAGACGCGCAGGCTCAGTAGTTGTGGCTCACGGGCCCAGCTGCTCCGCGGCATGTGGGATCTTCCCAGACCAGGGCTCGAACCCGTGTCCCCTGCATTGGCAGGCAGATTCTCAACCACTGCGCCACCAGGGAAGCCCCAAGCACAGTCTATTCTTGTTCATGTCCAAGAATCATCGCTTCCTGTTCTTAATTGCCAAGTGCATAATTTTTAACTAATTTCTCGTATGCTTTTCCAAGAGAGAGGTAGTACCTGTTGTTAATCACAAAGCAGTGGTTCTCCAGAATCTGTCTGTACTCAAATAATATAGATCTTCTTGGCTCTATAGTTCCCTAATACCATTTAATTAATTCTGGTTACATCATTACTTATGATGCTGCAGCATATATCCTGCCAACCATAAACACTAGATTCTCAAAAGTTGTTACTGTGCTTTACTGATGATGACCACAAATGTAAGTCTTACCCAAAGTATGCAGGTAAAAGTAAATGATAATTATATGTCTGGTCATGCTCAATTTACCTTTAGGATATTTATGGCATAAATATAGAACAACACATCTTCCAAACATGTCCTCTCTTGAGCAGTTTAGAATGTTGTCACTGAATTTCTAGAATGTGATTTCTTTCCATGTGGATTTCATTCCTGTCATCTACTCATTGACACCAGTAAGAGGGGCCATGGAAGGAGTGGGATGAGCCATCATATTCATGCAAGGAATGACTGCCCTGCCTTGGCACAGCTTAAGACCAACCGAGGAGAGCACAACATTACATCAATTAGAGGCAAAAGAGGAAATATGTAAGAAGGACCTGATGACACTGTAGAGCAATTGTCTCAAAGTCCCGGAAAGAGACAGGAGCAGCCACCTGAGAAGGGCTGACAGACAGGTGGAGTGGAGTTTTCAGAATGGGTGAGTGACCACCCTAGATACAAGTGATGACTGGTTCACAGGGCAAAGAATGCCTGCTGCCATCCTTACCACTCTTGGGTGCTGTAGACTGGAGACAGCACCATGCTCATAATGCAGATATACAAGAGCCAACACCTGCTCAATGCTTAAACCCAAGGACTGGTGCTGAACTATGGGTAGCCAAAAGCTTTGAATTTGTCCTGTATCCCATGCGAGTGAGAGTCACACAAAATCAATGTGTCTGTACAGTTCTGACAGTCCAGTCTTGCTTGGTTCACATCATGCCAGTCAGCAGGAGTGGTATACTTGCCAGTCCACTCACATGGATCTGATGCCCAGGCATGGGGCCCTGGGATAACCCCATAGGCAGACGTTCTGGAGCTCCTCTGGGAATCTGGTCAACCTCATAGATGGGTCAGAGGGCACCCAAGAGAAGATATGGATGGATAGATAGCATATATATATGCTAGATAGATAGATAGCATATATATATATATATATGTACATATATATACATATATACACATATATAAAATATCTTGTTCAATTTATATAATCTAGTTAAAACATATTCTTAAGTACCTTATATTTATAGATTTCCTAATAATCAACTCTCCTAGAATTTCTAGGATAAATTCAGATTGTTTGTTAGTGTATTTATGTAATTCGTGAACAAATTGTGTGGTCTGATTTTCACAAAAGTCTTCTCTTTTCTGACTGTTAGAGAAATTTCTTTTTTGGAAGATTATGTTTGTACTTGCACAAATCTGGATTCCAGTGTTCAAATTTCCTAACAACGAGTCCATTTTTGTTTTCGATAGATTACATTCATTTAAGGTCATATTTATTTTTTACCACCTATGTGTCATAATAACAATAGCCAACTTTTATTGAGTGCTTAGCATGTAATGCTCATTGTATAAACTTTATCATAGGTTATCCAGGTTAATTCTTGCAGGCACACTTTTAAGTAGGTACCATTATTATGCACACTTTCTCACAGTGAAAATGAGGTTCATTGAAGATGTTTATCGCACATAATAGAGCTTGTAAATAGTGTAGCCAGATTGTGAAACCAATTTAGTCTGAGTCCAGAATTCTCACTCTTAACCACTGTACACTAGAGAGAGAATACTAAAAAAGATAGGAACTCTGCCCTCAGGGACCTTAAGTTCTTGTGCAGGTCTCTGAGAGGCCCAATCAAATTATACTTCTTTCCTGCCTGGATTCTAAATAAATTGGTATATAAGACAAAGGATTCAAAAATGGAGGCCAAAATGTCATCAGTAGTTTTGTAAAGTTTCCATTGGAAGATATCTTAGTTTGAGAGCAAATTTGGTCTCCCAACCCAGGAATAAGGAAACTCACCTCCTCAGAAACAGGCAATGTGAGACCCAGAGGTTGAGGTCATGGAATAGGAAGAACAGAGAGGAAGTTCTGCTGCCTGTCGTATGTTCATTCCCAAGAAGCGAGAAGAGCTGAGCCTAGTCTGTCCAATTTATAGTTCCCAATTTTGCCATCTAGATAACACACTTCACCTCTTCTAGGTGAGGAGACTGAAAAGATGGGAAAAACCCAAAAGTGTTCCATCCAATTCCAAGTACTGATGAGTGTCCTCTCCTTTCTCTCTCATCCTAACTGCTCCTTCTTGGCCAGCCTCCTGTTGATTTATTTTCTGCAACTGGAAAATCGTGCATCCTGCTCATTTTATTTCATTGTTTCTATCTTTTCTTTTGTTTCCTCAATGGATGACTCAGTTCTTTCAGTGTGGACAGGTCATGCTGGTGGTGAATTCTGTGAATTGTGGATGTGGGAGTAGAAGAAATACACTTATACTTGGAAATATTATTCTTCTAAAATTTTATACCTGGAAAAACACAGAAGAACGAATCAAACAATTTTTGAAAAAATAATAAAATAAATTCAAATGTTTGTCATGAAATGAGCACATAGAACATAATAGCTTTTATACTGTTTTTTATTTAAAAATATAAAGGAAGAAAGGATACCTTTTACAATATTAACAAAATAAATAAAATAGCTTGGAAATATTTTAGTGAGAAACGTTCTTTTATGAAGAATTCCAACAGAAGAACATAAAAAAATTATGAAAAATGGAAATGTACATCTGGTTTGTGGGTAACAAGACATTATTTTGGCTATGTTGGTTCTTCTAAATTTAATAAATGTTATCTAAAACAAAATAACATGACTTTCTTGAGGGGCTAAGAAGGGAGATAAGGAAATAGGAGTAAAGTTTAAAAATTAAACTAAAAAATTAAACAAGGGAAAATTTCCAAGGTTGTCCCAAAAGAGATTATTAATGAGGGATTGTCTCTGATCTGTATTTAAAATATTACAAAATGACAGTTAACTAAAGCATTTGGTCTTTATAGAGTGAAAGACCAATTATTCAAGCTAGAGTAAAATATAAAATACTATTTTGAAAATGAAAATATAAAATACTATTTTATATGAAAATGAAAAATATAAAATACTATTCATAAATACATGAAAAATATAAAATACTATGCATAAAGAAATAAGGATGCTGGAACATGGTCTTGGGCAAATGACTATACACCTAGGCAAATGACTATATACCTAGGCAAAAAAAATTAAATTAAAAAATGAAGTTGGCAACTAAACATGCTATTGTACAAAAACCAGCTTCAGAGTGATCCAAATATTAATTACAAAAAAGAATAACAATAATAAATTCTAGAAGAAATTGTGATAAGTGGGGAAAGAAGGTTGACATAAAACCTAAAAACAACAAAGGAGGGGGAAAAAACTAATAAATTTGACCAAATAATTATTTTAATTGCAGGAAAAATATGGTGAAGTAAATTGCAAAGTAAGAAAAGTATGCGTAATACATGAGATTTAAGGAGCTCATTTCCTTAGTATACAAAGAACAAGTTATAAAAAGAAAAATAATGAAAGTGAACATAGCAAAGGATTCATAATTAGCAATACATATAAAAAGAAAGTGCCAAGAAACATTTTTAAAAGACCATTGGCTTTCCTGGTTGTCCAGCTGACAGACAGCAGATAGTGGGACTTCTCAGCTTAACTAAACTTGTGGACCAACTCCTATAATAAATCTCATTGTATTGATATCTATCTATATCTATATCTATATCTATATCTATATCTATGTCTATCCTATTGGTTCTATTTCTCTGGAGAACCCTAATACCACTGCATATAAAAACTTTCATTCTCTCAAGTAGAAGACTTATCAGGAACCCAGGTTCCTTTTAGGTCTCTGCTTCCCCATCTCTAGCATGTGGTCCTTGTTTTTATACTTCAAGGTGGCTGCTAGATCTCCAACCATCACATCTACTTTTCAAGAAGCAGTATGGAGGGAAAACAAGAAAGAACAAAAAATAGGTGAAGGGCACATGCCAGATATCATCTAAGGAATTTTCCTTGAAATTACACACTTTTCTGTTTACATTCATTGGTCCTTAATTAGTGGCAAGGCCATGTTTAATGAATAGTAGGGAAGGTGGAAAATAGTCTTTCCATTGGGCACATAAATAAAATACAGGATGCAACTACTAAAGAAGAAGAAGAGGAGAATGGATTTTGGTATACATAACTATTAGTTTGTCACCGAATAAATTAAATTAATACTAAAGGCTACTCTGTTACCCGGGCTAAAAATTCCTCATCCCAAATTATGTCCAGTCACCTTTCTAATATACCATACTAGAGATTTTGCAAGAGAATGAAAGAAGACAATAAGAAACTGATAACAAAAGCTCAAACAAATATGAGGACAAAGTAAAAAATCTTTCCCTCAATTTTGGCCAAAGAATGCAGAAGCATTTCAAGAGAGTTTAAGAAGTGGAGTAAGTATAGTATTTCAGTTTAGCCTCAACAGAATGCTAGTAAATTTTACAGAATTAAGAACTGTTAACCTGAACTAATAGGAGAAACCTCTAGCAAGGTTGAATTGATGAATTTTGGTACTGCACATTTAACACATCAGGGGAGGCGGATGGTGGAAGGCTCCTATGTCTACCATATCCTCTCTCAGAAAGTGGCTCTTGAGAGTTTCATGGCAGTGATAGACAGAGTCACCCAATCTTACTTTTTTCTCTTCTTTCTAAGTTGATACATTCCAAAATCTTTTAATGTCCATTTTCTCTCAGCTTTGAGTCCCTAGCACTTGGTGCAGCATTCCGGGTGAGGTTTGTCTAGTAACACAGCTGTCACCATTTCCTGTGAGTCGACAATTTAGTCCTGTGCCCAGTTGCTGCTGCCACTGACTCCCTTTCTGAACTGAAGCTGCTGTTGAAGCTTTTGAAGTCTGGGTCTCCGGCATTGGGAAGGAACAATTCCACAGTCTTGTGCTTCTGCTGACTTTGCCATTTCTCCATTTTTGATGCCCATGAAGTTTTGGGGAATACTCTATTAGAGCACGGGGAAAACCTGCAGGCCCAGTTATAATGACCAAATCACTTTGAACCACACCCAGTAGTGATCTGAGTAGTTTCCACCTGTTCCTCCAGATTTTCTCTCTTGGTCCTGAATTCAGAATGGAATTTTGGGCAGCTGACCTAATGCTATTTACCTAGACCTCTGTCTAATAACTTAAATCTAGAGACTCCCTAGGGCTCTCCAGCACATAAAGAGCTTACCCACCTTTGAGATTTAAGAAAGCGTAGTTCCTTCCTCTGTTGTTTAAGAGACCCATAACTGGACAGACTCTCTTTCCCACAGAGGTAGCTTTGCCTCACCAGTGCCTGCTCAGGAAAAGCTCTGCTTCTTAACATCTTGAAGCCTGAAGCCATCTATATCATGAAGACACAGCAGTTTTGCTGAGGCTTATGCTCTGTCTGATTCTCTAATCTTTCTCAGGCCTGTGCCTTCACTAAGGTCTCTGTGGCCTCAGTTCTACTTGCCAGGCTACCCGTGCCTGCCCACTAGCTAACACCTAAGCATCCCTTTACAAGATCCTGTGTCTGGCTTGAAAGCATTTTGTCCAGGCAGCAGAAATTGAAATCTAACTGCACAAATGAAAAACCCAAATCAAAATACTTGTCCATAACCAAAGGCATGGCCACACCAGAAGCCTTGTTACTTTGTTTATATTTGCTTTTATTTTGCTCTCTAAAATTTTGCTTACTGTGAGTTGTTTCTTAAAGGCGGTCTGGCCTAAGAAGGAAATGATGGGTTTTGTAAGGGGGGCTAACAAGTTAAAAGTTTGAAAGAGTATCAGATGGAAGCTAAATATCATTTTTATTATTGGCAGAAGATGCAGTTTCGTGAGAAAAGTTAATGGGTTTGTGGATTGTAATCCACGATTACGCAGACTTACCCACCAACACCTAGCAATACTGTGAAGTTTCCCCAAGGAGGAGCAGGATGGTAGGCAGCCCATTCCCAAGGGAGGAAGTCTGAACAGGATCCTTGGGTTATATTTTCCAAATTTACAAATCAAAGGAGCCTTTTGTCTTCCATAAGGGAGAATGAGTAAAGGAACATTCTGAATGCTGAATCAGAGGTCAAGAATGCCACACTTCTTTAATTCCCTTTACTTAGAAGAACACATCAGATATAAAGATCCCTGCCCCTCGCCCAATAATTTTATTTGGCCTAATATTAAATAACCAATAAAATTATTTACTTAAAATTACAGAGAGCTAATATAAATTTTAATAAAGGACTTGATCTATTCTCTCAATCAGTATTTCTCAATGGGGACACTATTTGCATTTTGAGAGGGACAACATTTCAATGTGCAAAACTGACCTCACACTGTGGATCGTTGAGCATCCTGGTCCTTGAGCACTAAAAGGCAGCAACACTCAGTCCAGCAGACACTAGTACAATAAAAATTGCTTCTATATGCTCTTAGATATTTTCTAAGTGGTGACATCTCCCCCGTCTGCACCTCCACCTGCTGCAGGTGATCCAGAAGAATTCTCAGAGAACACTCCCCTCTGAATTCTGAAATATGAGTAAAAATTGGATTAGTGGAGAAAAGTAGTTGTTTTCCAAGCAGAAGAAACAACATGTTGGCTGTCCCTGAGGCCCAGAGGAGCATGGCATATCAAAGAACTCAAGGAACAGCTCTGAGCTTGGAGCTGAGACAGTGGGGAAGTGCCGGCTGAGGAGGCTGGTGATGCATGCAGGGACCCACGTCTCTATTAGGTCTTTATTAGTGTCAACCACTTGCAGTGGTTTAATAAGGGGATGGCATGATGAGATTTTTGTTTTAAAGTCAATCATTTTATTGCATGATTCTCATTCGCAGTAAATTCATTCTCAGTTAATACTCACTCTTTGCACTAACTTGAACACCTTTCTAATTCACATGACTTTTGTCTTTTGTGTATATGTATGGCTTTTTGCTTATTTGTGTGTTTTAAGGGATTTTTTTTTGCAAACAGATTAAAGGCATTTTATATAAAATGAAAACAAAGCATCTTTTAATTACCCACACCTTCACTCCTCATTGATTTTCACACCATGTTATTGCATATGAGATGAAAATGAATCCAATTGTTCCATACCACACATACTGCACAAGAGCCTCATTCTCACATTACATAGTCTTTAAAACTTTAGGAAAGAAAGCTTGATAGATCTGCTGATGAAGCTGTTCAGTTAATTAACAAACAGTAAAGTAATAAAGACATGTTTTAATTGTGCATTTCTACACTCCCACCCTGCGGACAGGTCCTTTTTATAAAAGATCTTAAGTGCTGACAAAAAGAGAAAAAAGAAATCATGAGAGACATTATTACTCCAAAAAAGTATGAAGAAATAGACTGGTCATTTCACATTCCTTCATTTAAACATTTAATGATGGAAAATCCATTTTATTTTTAAGACAAGAGATGGTGATTAACCAAGTAACAATATACACCTTTATACAATATGTATGGAAAAGTACTACTTAATGCTGCTTGTAGAACAAAGTCATTATGTTCAATGGAGGGACTACAATTTCAGTATATCTGGTATACCATAGCAAGTTCAAGGTTAATTTTTTCCCTCCATTTAACTAAATTGATTCTAATCATCTGTAATACTCCTCTTGTAGTTTCAGATTCATCCTTTTACTCTTAAGTGATTAGATAGAATAAAGAATTTCCCAAAGGCTACAAAGCTGTTTTCAAATAAATACCTGACACAGCCTTCAGTATTCATTATATCAGTTTTTAGGAAACGAAACACATAATTTTGCAGTAAATTTAGGGCCTAAACTTAACTTAAAATATTTTAACTCTCAACATATGCTTTCTCCACAGTAATTATACAGCACGTAGAAACTTTGCAAAACATACATTTTGGAATACTCATTTTGAGATGGTTTTATAGTATAAAGGAAATATCTAAAACTGCATCACGTTAAATAGGTGTCTGAAACCAGCAGCAAATGAGCTCCATGGAGAATATAAACAATTATCGTTTTATCTGAGGAATGTTTCAATGCAATTCCATATATTGCCTTCCTGAGAATGCTGAAAATATAACATATTCAACAGTTAACTCACTCAATAATATTTATTGAGAGGATGTTATATGGAAGGAGGTGTAATCAGAGAGGGATTGTAGACTGCAAAGACTTTGGATCTTCTTTTTAATAAGCTGGGGTCACTAGAAAGTTTGAGGAGAACAGTGACGAATTAAAAGTTCATTTTAAGAAGTATATTTAAAGTATTGCTTATAGTGAACCTTAAATTTAAAAGGTAAATTAATAACAATTGGAAAAGAATTAATTATAGTACTTACAGCTTTGAGCTGAAAAATATGCTGAGAGCTATACTTTGTTACTATTTAACAAAGAGGAACTTAGAGGAAAGTAAAGTGATTTTTTAAATCTTTTTTTTCAATAACAGTAACAAACGCCATAGCCTTGACTTCTGAAAACTACATTTTAAATGGGATGGATTTTTTAAAAATAAGTTCTCCCCACATTACTTATTAACTAGAACTACCAATTTGAACACTTCCTATGTGCCAAGAATTATTCTAAGAAGAAGGACTTTTCAGTTTAGAGGGAGAATTTAAAAAAAAAACAGGTTATTCAGATGTAATGTAAAATGGCTTTAAAAGAGGTATTCATCAGAACATGTGGGAGCTTAATATTTTGAGTGGTTTTGTCATGGGAGAATCTTCTCCAAGATTCAGGCTGATTTTGAAGAAACAACTGTATTGATCCAAATGAAGTGTGTGTGTGTGTGTGTGTGTGTGTGTGTGTGTGTGATTCAGAAGGGTAGGAATGGGCAGGAGAGAGAAAGTTAATGGAGGTGAGAAAGGAAAAGTGTCTTAGAGTGAGCAATATACACAAGACATGGAGGACAGTGTATATAGAATGCAACATTTTACTTATGGCAGTAGAGTTTCAGGAACTGAGTGGCAGGAAAATGAGCAAGAGTTGCAAATTGTATATGAGGAGACTTCTATTATACACCAGGGAATTTAGAATCTTCTAACCTTAAAAGATTTGATGAGCCATATAGTATTAAAAACAAAATGACATGATAATATTTGCATTCTAGGGAGATCATTCTGTCTTTATTATGTCTTTGATAGGACAGCCAAGAAGGTGAAAATCAGTTAGGAGGATACTCAATCAGCCACATAAGAAACGGTATAGACTTTAATTAAGACTGCCTGGTAAAAAGGGATGGAAAATGATGGACATTGCTGAGAACTGTCAAAGAGGCAAAACTGACAAGACAATGTGCCAAAATGGATGTAGGTGATGAGGGCAGGTGATGTCAAACTGGACATCTAGATTTCCAGCTTATTCAAATAAGTGTGTGGTGGTGTCGTTAATTGAGATAGGAAATAAGAAGGGAAGAAAAAGTTTTAAACTATAAGGTCAGCAAAATTAAGGATTTGATTTTAGACAAGCTAAGTTTGACGTGCTGTGAAGCAGTTAGATTACCTAGTAGGCATCATGTCTCAGGAGAAAGATCTGAGCTGGAAATACAGATTTGACTTTTAACAGTATGGGCATGTCAATGAGTTGAACTGGAGACATAAACAAGGGCTAACAGCACGGACATTGACACTAGAGGAAAGATGAGATCACTTACTGAAAGTGTGTTCCATAAGCAAGAGAAGAAAATTTAGGCTAGAAACCTGAAATAATGGGATAGGCAATATTAAAAACGCAGGAAAGGGAAGAGGAATCCTGAAGAGAAGACAAAAAAAAAAAAAAAGCCATGCGGGAGGAAAAAGGCAGAAGAATATGGAATATGTTGCTCTACAAACTGAAGAAGACAATGTAAATAAGGAGGAAAAGGATGAACACAGTCACATGCTATAGGGAGGGCAGGCAGGACAGGGTCAGTTTTTCTTAAGGGAGAATCTTGTATTTACAACTCCATCTTCTCATACAGTTTTGTTCTATCCTATAGAATGCCTAGTACATTATGTATGTATCTAAGTGCTTAGAATGACGATAAGTGTAATATAGCCTGCATCTTTTTAAGGCAAATATTTTTGAACACTTTAATTAATGATATATATTTTGTATATGTGGCATAAACACAGTAACATATTTTCTGACCTTTAAACCTGCATATATATATTTTATATAATATTATATAAAACATATGTAGGTGTATGTATGTATGTATATATATATATATATATATATATATATATATATATATATATATATATTCTGACCCTTGAACCTGGAAAAAATATCTATAGTATATCCATGACGGGCTAGGTTAGTTACATTTATCTCGATAATAGTAATAATAAGCTTTCTTATTAGACATGATTCTCTTCATTGATATACTGACTATGATTTTTCGTATTTATTTCTTATATTCATATATACATGTATTCCTTATTTCATGGTACACATACAGTAATTCTGGAAACTGAATATTCTCTGCTTACTTATTAAGTAAACATTAACTACAAATTGCCAATAGTTTGGTCAGACTTCCCTGCAGGTAATCAGGAAGTTATGACCCATCAAACTCACTTATAATAATAACTTAATAATATCAAATAGAATGCCAGCTAGTACATTCAGTGAAAACTTCATTAACATTTTTAAACTAAGTACTTGCATTATTGCTTTTTTTTAATATTTAAACTTGCAGGACTTATTCCTGTAAGTAAGTATTGTTAATAGGATTGCAAGCAACTGTTTCCCTTTTAGTCTTATTTGGTTCTCAGTATTCTTACTCTTGATTTGGGTGAAGGAGCTACAAAAGACATTTTAAGATGGGGTTGCAATAAAGGTTTGTAATTTCCGATGGTCAAAGGGACTGGTTATAAGAGCAAAACAGGCTGGGTGTAATGAAACAGGCTCTGGATCAGACCAGTGTACCAGGAACTTGTGTCTAGCTGAAGAAGGAGCAGGCAACATTTGTTTTCCCCATGCTATGTTTTAAAAATAATGTACATGAAATACATTCACTAATGGTTACCACTAAGAATAGGAATATTTCTTTGGGGTATAATTCAAATTCATACATAATGTCAAGTATTAGACATGAGGTTTTGTCTTTAATATCACCTTCCATCTTCTGTACTTAGGTTATGCTTGGCTTTCCTCATGGATTGTGGCATTTGGTATTTTAATTAAATAATGCCTTTCTTCATTCTGTTCTAACATGAGAAAAGTTTGACTATATAATTGCAGGTTTCCATTCTATTTTCATTGTTTAGATTAACACTTTATTCTAATTGGGTATCTTGCAGAAAGAATTATAGGAATAAGTTTGAAATGGTTATAATTATAGTGGCATTTAGGTTAAATAGTGGGGAACACATTTTCCAAGTTTAAAAGCACATTCAATTCTTCAAGGGTTGGAGATTCAGAGTATTGGACTGAAATGGGTGTTGTGCTCTTTGGTTTGCTGTTGTTGCTATACTTTTGTTCAAAAATTTTAAAAGGACTAAATTAGCTGTATTCCAGAAAGAAAAAATTTTAAACATAAATTTAACATATTTTACATATGCAAAGCCAATATTTGGAGTATAGGTAGCCTCTAAGACACTCATGTCTGATTTCAAAATGCCTGGTACTTATTGTGAGCTCATTCCTATAAAGGGTCCCTTGGCTACTTGGTGAAGGTTAAAGGAGAAAGTGTTTGTCTACTTTAGAAGGTCTGCTGCTGAGTCTAATTGTGAAGTAATGGGGAAAGGTCTCCTTTTTAGTTCCCAGGATGAGGTGTGGAATTCTCTACTGGGGATGTTTAAGTAATGCTAGAAGGAGACTTGCTGTCCCATTATGCCCCTTTCCTAGATTGGAGTTAAGAATGAGAAGCTGTGTTTCATTAGAAAAGGATGCATTTAGGGATTTCTTCCCCAGAGCATTTCAAAGTTCAATGTTTAAGATTTTGCCTTGGGATTTGGCAAAGAACTGGGGTTCTTTTCCATGCCTTCCATTATAAAGTAGAGGAAATAAGTCCTTGGATTTTTTCCCACTTTCTTTTTCATTCCACCCTTGTATGCCCTATATCTTCCTGCTTTTCCTAGACCTGCTCAACTCTAGGTATTGAAAAATTTCACTCACTCATACTTTTCAGACTTCAGCCCCTGTCCTTCTCAATTTTCAGAGGCAATCATACTCTTGCTTAGGACATTAGAGAGTGGATAGAATTAACAATTAATCTCACAAGCCCAGGCTACTCCAAACCCAGCAAGCTGCAGAGCCTTACTATCCGTCCTCCTTTCTCCCATCCTCCCAGCCATGAGGACTTGGCCAGAGGAGTGGGTTTCTTCCCATTCACTGGTTTATATTTCAGTTCTTCTGCTGGGACAAGAAGCTTTCTATGAACCTTAGGCTCTTTGGCTACAGTTTTCACAACCTAACTCTTGTCCCAGTTTTTCTATAGGGATTATTTCCTATACCTATAGCCAATGCCTGTGGGTCTGCTCTGAACAAGAGTAGAGTTCCTGGAGTAAAAAATGTGCTGGCTGCCTGATTCTTCAGTAAGACATACTGTTGTTAAGAGATTCCTGTCACAAAGTCCTATATCCCAACTGCACAGATTGGATGCCAGGGTTAAGAACATAAGCCTGGATGATCCCTAATCCACTCTGCCTTATCAGCCATTATTTGAATTGGTAGCACCCTCACGCCTATGCCAGTACTATAGGTGAGGTAGCCCTCTACCACTCACCCTGTGCATTCCTAGATAGTTGCCTACATGTATACCAGACTATTGGCTAAGGTTTCACTGGCTATGCCCTTGTCGCCACCCAAGGTTTTAATAAGAGGTTAGGAACTAGCTAAGAGAGCAAACTAACAGAACACGTGAATGTGGTTACTCCATCAATAGGCAGAAGTCGTACCTACTAAAAATACACATAATTTAAGATTTTGAGCTCTTAAAATAACAGTAAAATAATGCCCTCCTTCCAAATTTATCTCCATCTTCCCTCCTTTCAGCCCATAGAGAATTCCTCACAATTTCCTTCCATCACAAATACGAAGACTTTTCATTTCTTCACACTTCTGCACATATTCTCACTGTTTTTCTCCTATTACTGGGTTCTACTCCATAAACATTGGACATGATAAAGTCTAGAAACTTCTCCAGAGGGTTTACCTTTTAAAAATGGGTATAGGTCCAGCTAAGTCAACTTAGCTGATTACAACCCAAGCTACTACGTAAATTCTATTTTCATGTATGCTCACTTCTCATACGGCAGCACGTTTACAAACTCACTGGTGAACAGAACTGAAGAGAACACTGCTTTATATAGTAGAGAAAATATAAATAAAACAAATGTTAATAAGTTCCTTAGAAATATCTATGTGTATATCCCTATCTAAATTTATATATCACTCCATATCTATTTATATCTATCTATCTATTTATCCATCCATCTATACACCCATACAGATAAAGATATACTTCAAAAAATTGGAGAAGCATATGTAGTTACTGCCTATTAGCAGAAATAACAGTCTTACCAGTCAGATGATCACAGCCAAACTCAGAATCCAGAGGATGGTGCAAAGTAATAAGTTACTGATTCCAGATTAGAATCCAAGTTGAATGGGTGCCTAGAAGCAATTTCTCCCTTGGTCTCCATTCTACTTTCTTTGGCAACTCCTCTGCTCTGGCCTCTGTCATAATTCCATCTTGCTGCAATCCCTTGAAATCTAAGCTACAGTGATAAATTTATGGTTCCAAACTGATATAACATAGTGGATTCCTACATTCTTCAAATTGGAGCAAACACAAGAAAACTAATATACTGAAAACAAAACATCCCAACACAGCAAAAGAAAGTACCACCCAAAACAACAACAACAAAGCTTCTCCTCTGTTCATATTGGTCACCTGCCTCCATAAACATCACATTGACTTGAAACTTATTGTTCTAAAAGGCCTCCTTAGTGGATGGAGGGGAGAGGATGTGGAAAAAGGGTGAATGAGACAGTAGGGCAGAGGATTCTCTTATTTAATTATGCTTCTCTCTCTCATCACTCTATCTCTTTCTTTCTCTATGTGTTTACATGTAAACAATACATTGGGCAAGCATGAAATACAGATTATAGTAAAGTTGCATTTTATTTTTGTCTTTTCACTGTCCTTTTATTTTCAGTGGTGGTAATCTTGCCCTCCCTTCTGATGACAATTTCTGTGTGTCACAGTACCTTTTTGCCCACTTACAGACCATACTATAGTCATGGTTAGTCAAGAACAGAGTATTAATTTGGAAATTATAATGTCCATTTCATGATATGAATAAAAAATTTGACCTTAGTTTACCATTCATCTTCTTCTCTCCAGGCTCTCTGTCAGCCAATATGGTGTCTCTGTGGAAATCAGGAAAAAGTACCCCTTTCTCTTAGCACACCAGAGTCCCCTGCCAGGACTTGGCCAATGGAACACCGGCTGAATTTCAGTTCCACCTCACCTACTCAGTGGATTTAGAGTACACTATGGTCAATGTTGAGGGTAAGCTCTGCATAGTCATATAATCACATAGCTCAGCCCTGCTTCCTTCCCACAGTGAGCAGGTAGAGGCACAGTGTTTTTGCTATACACTCTCTTCCCAGTCACCTCTCCCCTCAACAAACTAGCAGCTGTTTCACTTAAGGTCAAAAAAATGTGGAGGAAGGACAAGAGTAAAGGGTAAAACAGTACTTACTTAGCTATGCAACTCTGCACTCTGACCACACCAATGGTTAAAAGCTGGCTCTTCTTGGGAGGGGCTTTCCAAGGGCCTGAATAGGTTTCATGCTGAGCCCCTCTCTCCTGAAGTTCCTTTAATCTTGGCAGATGTTCTGTATTCTGTGTGGTCATTTGAATGCCAGGGCATCTTAGGCCTACACTCTTTTTCTGCTGAGGTCTTCTTGCAGAAAAAGCCCTGAGAGGCAGGACACACAATGTTCTCTCAATGTTTCTTTCTTCCTGGTGGCTCACTCCTGGGCACAGAAATATAAATGCATCTTTTGCCCAGAGAAACTGTAGGACTTCAGACCACCAGATCCCAATGAAGCAGCACCCTCCTCACTTAGCCACCAAGCACTTATTTTTCTTGCCCTCTAAATTTCCCAGGCAAAAGTCAGATCCCAATCCACAGTCCACTCCAACTTTCAGAGTCAGGATTCAGGCTCCAAACCTCTGTGTCTGCCAACTTCAAGGAATACATTTCAAAGTTCTCGAAGTGTCCCTTCCTGAATTCTTCTAGCTAGACTTAGCACTAGAAGGTAGCTACACCTCCACCCCTTACCCCCAAATGTGCAAGATATAGTGGGAAATCACAGAAATGCAATCACTGTCTCCAAATAACTCTCTTTATTGATCACTTCACAAAATCATTCTTATATGATAATGATCTTTTAGATTTTCCAGGTGGATATGGGATTCAAAAGCATGAAAAACTGGCTCTGGCTAATAATGCCTTTGAAATTCTGTACAGGTTGCTCTGTCTCTTTCGTTTGGTCTCTCAAATTGGTACTGCTGTCAAAAATGAGGCAGAAAATGTCCCTTTCTTACATACTTGTTGAACACACTTGGCATGTGTGTCAGTCAAGAAAGATAAAAAAAATAACTCCCAAAGCTCAGTGTCTTAAAGAAACAAAGGTTTTTACACCTTGCTCTTGTTTCGTGATCTTTGGCTGGGGCTCCACTCTGCGCTGTCGTCATCTTCACTCTCTGGGCTGACAGTTCAGCCACTACCTAGAGCTTTGAGAGCTTCAATGGCAGAGGGAACAAGGAACACGGTACTGCACACACTAGTCTTATTATCCTGCAAAAAGAAAGTGACGTGGGGGCTTCCCTGGTGGCACAGTGGTTGAGAATCTGCCTGCCAATGCAGGGGACACGGGTTCGAGCCCTGGTCTGGGAAGATCCCACTTGCCACGGAGCAACTGGGCCACTGAGCCACAATTACTGAGCCTGCGCGTCTGGAGCCTGTGCTCCGCAACAAGAGAGGCCGCAATGGTGAGAGGCCCGCGCACCACGATGAAGAGTGGTCCCCACTTGCCGCAACTAGAGAAAGCCCTCGTACAGAAACGAAGACTCAACACAGTCATAAATAAATAAATAAATAAATAAAAGAACGTGAATTTCTAAAAAAAAAAAAAAGAAAGTGACGTGAACGCACGTGAATTGAACAGGCAGAGAAGCATAATTCTCCTACAGAGAGGACACAGGTAAGTAGTTAGTTTTATACACTATCACAGCACTTTAGCCACTCTAGTCTTGGAGGGAAACTAAAGAGGAGTTCAGTGGTCTAGTCACTGGTTATATGACAGAATGGCAAATGGTCACATATGAAACAGGAAAGAAAACTTTACTCATCGATACGGACTAGGGGCTTATATATCTAATGGAGCAGATATTTTAAGTTCCTTTTGCAAAATTTTCCTTGCTTTTATATATTATAAATATACTTGTTTCAGTGGTTATGCTGCCTGAGTACTCAATGAGGTTAGGGAAAAACATATAGGCCAGAGGAAAAAAATAACAATTACTACACACCTACTATGAGAAAGACATGGTCATAGTCACTTCACATAGTTAATATAGTTAATTCTTCCAAAAAATCTTGTGAAGTAGTAATTGTCATCCCTGTTTACATATGAAGAAATTGATAGAGATTAGGTGATTGATTGCTGAAGATTGTTAAGACAGAGCCAGAATTCAAACCCAGTTCTTAATCCAAAGCCTTTGGTCCTCCCACTAGACCACCAATGGTTATTTTGCTGGGACATACTCTCTTTTTTGGTATTCTAATTGTTCCTAGAGGATTCCTTAGATTGCTCTTCCTAATCAGGTTTCAGTAAATCAACTTAAATACAGCAGGGGGATTTTTGTTTTGGTGGGAGTGGTTGTTTTGTTTTTAAACATGGCCCAGTCTACTTTATTAACCAGCTAATGAGCATTTTATAATACTATTCAAAATGCTACTTATTTCCATTTGGAATATGCAGAGCCATCATATATCTTATTTTCTAAGAAAAAAATTATTGAACAGAATAGAAATTAGTAAGAAGCTGGGAAACAGAAGATTCCAGCTGACTCTACCCTCTCTCCTTCATATGCTCTCTTTGAGAATCATATGCCTAAGTGAAGAATAAAATCATGAAATTTTAGAGTCAGAAGGGACCTTGAGCTCATATGGTAAAATCCCCATGTTTGACAGGTGATATAATGAAAGGTTAAAAGTTCAAAGACCATTAGTGGTTAGGGTAGTCATCCTACAATATGGCCATGAATGATCCTCATCTCCTGGTATTTATGCCCTTGTTTAATCCCCTCTCACACTGAATCAAGGCTGAGCTGTATAGCCAGCATTAAATGGTAGATGTTACAGTGTATAATATTCAAATCTCGATCATAAAGGCATTGAAGATTTTGGCTTGATCTCTTAGATCACTTGCTCCAGGTGAATCCAAACACCATGTTGTGAGGACACTCAAGAAGCCCCATAGAAAGGATCCACTTTGTCAGCACCAATTTGCCAGCCATGTGCATGAACCCCTTTAGTAATGAATCCTCCAGTCCCAGTCAAGCCTTCAGATGAACGCCAGCCCAAATGACATCTGACCGTACTTCATAAAAGACCTTGAGCCAGAGGTGCCCAAATCAACTATTTGCAAATTCCTAGCCTATATATCCCAACCTTATGAGATAGTAAATGACTGCTGTTGTTTTAAGTCATAAATTTTAGGATGATTTGTTATGCAGCAATAGATAGTTGATATAGAGACTTACTCTAGGACAGGCAGGTCTTTGGAGGGAGATATACAAGTAGATTTCTGGTCATCTCCTCAATTCCACCATGCTGGGATTTGATGTTAGACTATTGTGGGTTTTTGCATGACCAATAACACCATCTTCACGTACTTATATCTGCTCTGTTTCATCCTCTCTCCAGAATATTTCTCATAGCATAAAATTATCCTATCACTTTTCCTACTAAAAAAAAATAACTATTTTTCCTTTTACCCAACATTCTTCTCCTGCTATCAACCCATTTCTAAGATCTGCTTTATAGGAAAACTCTTCAATAGAATTATCTATATTCATTGTATCTGTTTCCTCAGTTCCAGTTCGCTCTTAAACCCACTCCACTCATTCTATTATCCATTCTTCTCTGAAAACATTTATAGATTACCAGTGACGTCCATGTTGTTAAACCTAATGGACAATTCTCAAGACATAATTTACTCAGCTTTTCTATAGCATTAGAAAGAGTAGGTGATTGACTTCCTCTTGAAATGCTTTCTGAACTAGGGTCCCCAGACATCACACATTCTTGACTTTCTTCCTACTTTATTATCTCATTTTAATTTCCTTACCCTTCCTCCTACTTCTGACTTCTAAATGTCAGAGTGCCCAGAACTCAACATTCACTCCCTTGGTGCTCTCAGACAGGCCCATGACTGCCCACTCTCAAATACAGATTTCTTATGCTCAACTTCCCCATAAGCTCCAGATCAATATACCCACTTGATAGCTGCACACAGATATCTAGTAAACCTAGCACATTTAATATGAACTAACCCAAACTCTTGATTTCTTACCCTAAACCTGCTTGTTCTCAGCCTTTTTACTTCAGCAAATAGAGTAAGTAAATCAGGTCCTGCTCAGTCTTCCTCACTCACTTGGGTGAACATCCTTGGAGTCATAGTTTTGTTTTATTGTTCTTATATAACACCACCCCAAACCACCAGCCATTTACACTATATCTACCTATTAAATATACCATGAATAAAACCTCTTACAACTACTATTGCCACTGCCCTAGCTAAGCCACCTTCATATCTTCCTTGGATTACTTAATGTATTGGTTCCAACTGGTCCCTTTGCATCCTTCCTCATTCCTCTACAGTCCATATTCTGCAGAGCAGTTAAAGGGATACATAACTCTCCAATGGCTTCCCACTATAATTAAAATAAAATCCCTATCATGATCTACAAGGCTCCAAGATTTGCCTGGTTCTAACTCTAATCTCATTTCTTCCCTCACTCTTCACTCTGATTCCGTGGCTTTCCTGTATGTGAAACACACAAAACAAAATCCCAACTCTAGACTTCACACTTCATGTTCCTTCTGCTGGAAATGGTCTTCCCCATATACTCACATGCTTTACTCCCCCATTTCCATCTAATTCATCTCAAAAACATCTCTTTTTAAACAGGCCTTTCCTAAACACCCTACCTAAAAATCCATGTCTCTCATCCTCTAAACTTTATCCTGATTTGACAGTCTTCATAGCATGCATAACCTTTATATTATATTGCTCGTTTATTTTATTCTCTGTTTTCCTTAGCAGAATATAAACTCCACGAGGGCGGGGACTTTTTTTCTTCACCATGATGCAACCAGTGCCTAAACTAGCTCCTGACACATAATATATACTCTATAGATTATATTTTTGAATGAATGAGTGAATTAATGCTTACATGAGTCCTCAAGAGTTCACTGCAGCAAGTAGATTTTGAATGTTCATCACTGTATCTCTAGCATGGAGTCCTTTGGCACATAATGGGTGCTCCATAAATATTTATCTAATAAGTCAATGGAAATGTGATTATCCTAGAAACAGGCATAAATCCAGAGTAAGTGGGAAGTCAATGCCTTGCCTAATGCAATGCAATTGTTCCCTCTGAACATCGTGCCTAACTCATTAAACCCCAAAGAGTACATTTTGAGGAAGTGAATAAATGTCCTAACAAACAAATGAACGGACAGTTCGTCCTAGAAAATATTTTGACAAGAAAGAAGAGATAGTTACCAATTCCACATATAGCAGAATAGTCTAGAGGATAAGAAGTGAGAAAGATTTTATTTGGTTACTAGGAAATGATGAATATTTTCCAAAAGAATAAATTTAATAAAATGATTGGGGCAGAAGCCAGCTCATATAAGATTAAATGAGTTAAAACACAGTGGTATTAAAATCAGACAAAATTTAGAGGAGGTTGTCAGAAAAGGAAGAATAAAAGGAGAATAGGTTAACGGAACAGAAGAGTCATTTAACATTCTTTTACAGTCAGGATTGATGACTCCTAAGCATATTTCCATGCAGAGATTGCAGAAAGTGACAGTGCCTGTAATTTGAAATGAATATATCTTTTCCTAACTGTTGTCATGATCCTAGGTAACAGACTGGGAATATCTAACTAAAGCAAAATCCCTTTCTAGGGAAGGTGTGATCTAAACTCATCAGAGATGTATGCCCTTTCTAACTTGTCTCTGCCTTTTGTTATGTTTATACCACAAACTAATAGGGATAATTAAGGATTACTAGTTAAAGAAGGATTTCTCAGTCTTCTTAGAATCTATAGATACTAAGCAATGTAAATTCAATATATGAGAAACAATAGTTTGTGGTATGTAGTTTATGTATCTTTTATTTTATGATCTACAGAAGTTTAGAAACATTAACTTGCTATTTCTTCTAATACCTCCTCAATATTAATCATATCTCCCATGAGATAATTTAGTTCAAGATAATTTAGTTCAAGATATTTTTCTTATGTTATTCCTTGAATTTTTGAAACTCAAGGTGACACAGAAAAGTTGTCAGAAATCAAGTTGCATATTATGCCCAAAGCATAATATTTGCCATGTGGTTAAAAGTGATTTTTTATGATTATTTTTAATTTTGGGGGGCAGTGTACTTTTGAAGTCTCTAGTTCTAATGTTTTCTTAGAAATAAACGGCCAATTTAGTAAACAATAAAAACATAAGCTCTTTGTTCTCAAAGATTTATTAAACGTATAAACTTAAGTGAAATTGTATTTGAAACAATATGTGATACATATACATTATAAAATAATAGTAATAACTTGTTATAAAGTAATAGTAATAACAGCATCTAGGTCTAGAGGCTAAGCATCGAGGGAAAGTCAATATGGCCATTAGCATCTTAGTTTGTGTGTAACCCATAATTTGTATGTTTTATATTTTGATATTACGGAACTTTATTTTTGTTTAGATATTTTAAGGCAATTTAATATTTTCTGGGCATTATAAGGTAGATATACACTCTACTTATATACAGTTATTGAATAAATACTCTAAAGCTTCTATCAAATGTGGCTTCAGATTTGTCATTAATTTTCTATTACATATAATGAAATCACTGCCCTTGTAGTAATTTTCCCAGTGAGATATAGAGACAAACAAACTTTTCACCTTTATTCCATTGGAATCTTAAATAAATCTATAAATTTTTGTTAGCAAATAGCAATTAAGTCAGAGTGGTGGTCAGGTAAGTGCAAGGTAAAGTTAAATGATCAAAAAGCTCATATTAATACTGAGGTTCTAAGAGGCTGGGATTCTACCTAAAGCAAAATTTTAATAAAGTAGAAGATATATTAATTTTATTTTATAAAAAAGATTCAAATCTACTTACCTAAAATGTTCAGATAAAATTTTTTGTGTTTTTTTTCTTATTAAATGTATAGGTAGATGTCTCCGATGTTCATTTGCATGCTAGCTGATATTTGATCATTTTGTGGGGATGGAATTGCTTATCCCAAACATTTCACCATTTCATGTATTCCTTAGTCAGTCAGGTAGGAACTACCACCTCATTTTACAAATGGAGCAACTGAGATGAAGTGAGTTGCCCAAAGACATATACTTGGCACGAGGCAGAGGCAAGAATCAGACCTGAACTTCTGACTATGGATCCAAAGTACTTTACTCTACCCAGCCTCCTAATTGTTTCATGATGATCCCACCACTCTAACAGTGAGATTCTGCCCAGCGGAGAGTAACAGAAAAATGCAAAATGGTAATGGCTTAAGACAGAAGAAAAGTCTTGCTCTCAAGAGCCCTTGGCTGGAAGGGCCACTGGTTTCAGTTTCAGAAGCAGCAGCAAAATTTCCTTAATTGTTCTGCCTGTGCATGGAGACAAGTCATCTTTATCTTGCATGACTATGTGCCAGGCTAAAAATATCTAAAGAAAGGGCACTAGGGAAGGAAATCTGCAGTCTCTGACACAAAGAAATGCGGAGATTAGATAGATAGATAGATATAGAGATACACAGTTTTTTCTTCTGTGTCAGAGACTGTGTCATATATTTTATATATTATATATTATAGGTATAGTGTTATATGTATGTATGCGTGTGTGTGTATATAGCTATATGGATAACTTGGAAGCTATCTACTTTCAGGATTTAAAATTGGACATCATTTCTTAATTTGGGTTGTAATAAAATAAGCTCTTGCATTATCCTTGACCAAGATTCAAACTATTTTTTCTTTGAAACAAATGAAAGTACCCGATTTGTTTGATAATATTTTATACAGCTTTCATTTATTTGCCTGTCTTGGAAGAATAAAGGAACAGTAATGCTACCACCTATGGTATACAGATAAGCAGCCTGCAGTGAGAAGGTTCAAAAGGACTGCCCCTCCTCTTCCTGCCCTTGCCTCCTTTGAGCTGTCGGGAGAGTCAGGCAGAACACCTGAAGGAGCTAGTTGCTCCCTAGTGGCTAAAAGAACGTGAGCCGCTGCTCTGCTTGCCCAGTGGTTCCAGATGGCCCCAAATCCTTTTAAATGCTCTCTCTCTTTTGGAGATATTTATTGCAATTTGTTCCTTAGTCTTAAGAAAGCAAAAAGTTAATTCCAGATAGCAGGGTCCATTTTTCTAGAGCCCCACAGGAACACATAAGGATGAGAGATTAGCAATCGTCATACTTAAAAGACAATATGGTTTTCCAACTCCACAAAACGTTTTTCCTTCCCAGCACCAGCTACTTTTTCTTCATTTATGTTGTGGAACTTGCATGCCATTCCTGGTACAGTTTGAGCAACTTCTATGAGACAGGGATTGTACTGACTTTTTGCAACAAAAATTTTTATATTAAAAACTAGCCTTTAAAATATTACTGACTGGCAATGGGAAATGGATTAAAACAACCCAGAAGAAAATAAGTAGCAATAATATAGATATTTTATACTAAATCACAGCCTTTGCTAGACATTTTAATAAAGGATTCATTCTATGCAGTCAGAAAATAATATGGTCAAGCAAATTTTGTACTAACTTCCATGTGCCACATGGAGGCTTTAATTAACCTGTCTTGTGAGTCACTGAGCCTTTATGAATTCCAATTATATTGCATTGTGGGAATATAACATTTACTTCTTCACACCATTTTGACTTTTTTCAATTATTACCATGAAAAAATTTATTGAGCAAATGTCACTGCAAAAGAAGCCATGGCCCAATAGTGGCCATTCCTCCAGGTGGCTGGTACTGACTGCTAAAAAATAGCAATATAAAGAAAAGGCCAGGAATTTCCTAATGTGACCTTTAACACCCCGAAATGGTATCCTGATCTTGCTAATTAAGTAACTTGAAAACACACACAGGGAACCCAAAGGAAAAAGCCAGCTTGGTCATTTGTGAAAATCCGAGAATTAATTTTTGCCTTTGAATTCTCTTAGGCAACATAGAGTTATTTTCATGCATTAAAGACCAAATCTATGCTTTGTTTATTTTGATATTAATAGCACAAAAGATGTCAAGCTTATGCTTGATCTCTCCTAGATACAATAATATATGTCACTGACCAGTAAAGTTACTGAGTCAAAGCCATCTGCACAGTTGCAGTTCCCTCAGCATCTGATAAGAGAAGGTTATTCTTTATATGTACAGAGCCTGACAATCTTTCAGTAATAGGGCAACTTTTCACCACTTTGTGGATGCTGAGTAAAGAAAAATATTACGGGTGTTTAATGAAATGTACCATGACCTTGCACTAAGATAATCTTATTTTCTTATAAGATAGAAAAGAAAAGGCAAATAGATTTTAAAGAGGTGAAATAAGGGCATGTTTTAAAGCAATGTGCAAAGTAAACATCAGGTAAAATACAAAGGCTGGAAGAATTGATTATGCCACTTGTTTGCTCTCCTGTGGAATATAAAAGAAGCAGGGGCATACTCTACCACTCCTTGCATGTAGAAATCAAGCTTGGAAACAATATACTGACATCTCTGCCATGCAGATAATTCCAACAAGCTAATGTGCTGAAACAACTATCGTCATTTAGAAACTTTCTGGGTCTACTGATTGACAGCTATAGAGTGTATCTTCATGGTCTTCTCTTTGCAAGCCAATTTTAATAAAAGGAAATATAATTACATGGAAGACAATGAGGATCAAAGGCTAAAAAGAATATGGGGGGCTTCCCTGGTGGCGCAGTGGTTGAGAATCTGCCTGCCAATGCAGGGGACACGGGTTCGAGCCCTGGTCTGGGAAGATCCCACATGCCGCGGAGCAACTGGGCCCGTGAGCCACAACTACTGAGCCTGCGCGTCTGGAGCCCGTGCTCCGCAACAAGAGAGGCCGCGATAGTGAGAGGCCCGCGCACCACGATGAAGAGTGGCCCAGGCTCGCTGCAACTAGAGAAAGCCCTCGCACAGAAACGAAGACCCAACACAGCCAAAACAAATAAATAAATAAATAAACAAATTTTAAAAAAAACAAAATGGGGCAAAAACAAGAAGATAAAACATCAAAAATGCTTCATCAAACATGAAAAACAGCCAGAGGATTAATCTATTACTCGTTACATGATGAAAGAAACCTATGACCACCATCATGTCGTTAGACACCTCATCAGAAATACCGACACATTGCATGCAATACTAGATGTTTAGCACATTGTTTTTGACAGTTTCCATTAATGTATTCTTATCATTACTCTGTCTTAATTATCACAACCATTCTTATCGGCCCTGATCTGAACACCATAGACTAGAAAAGCACAAGCTCACTGATATCTGACTGAATGATTAGTAATTCTCAGCACGAATATCGAAAGGGGAGTGGTTAGCAATTGCATTTTTACTGTATATGCATTATTGCTACAATTCCAAGCTCATAAGCTCTTCAGCTCCAAAAGAAAAAAATACCCCTTCAAGCATATTCTGCTTTAGACTTCAAGGAAGTTTCTTGCCTCAGCCCAGAAAAAGCACCATATCTATAAAAACTGTGTTGAAAGTTATAAATATTTACGTATTTTAAGGAAAGATCCAGGAGCATCAGAAAAGGTAAGACAGTAATAAAATTTTCTGTAAGTGTTTTATTAATACATCTCTTTCAATAACTTCAAATATTACTTTTTTTTTTTAAGAATCTGTAAAAGAATTTTTCCTTTTTTTTTAAACATCTTAATTGGAGTATAATTGCTTTACAATGGTGTATTAGTCTCTGCTTCACAACAAAGTGAATCAGCTATACATATACATACATCCCCGTATCTCTTCCCTCTTGCATCTCCCTCCCTCCCACCCTCCCCATCCCACCCCCTTAGGTGGTCACGAAGCACCGAGCTGATCTCCCTGTGCTATGCAGCTGCTTCCCACTAGCTATTTTACATTTGGTAGTGTATATATGTCCATGCCACTCTCTCACTTTGTGCCAGCTGACCCTTCCCCCTCCCCATATCCTCAAGTCCATTCTCTAGTAGGTCTGGGTCTATATTCCCGTCTTGCCCCTAAGTTCTTCATGACCATTTTTGTTTGTTTGTTTTTTAGATTCCATATACATGTGTTAGCATACAGTATTTGTTTTCTCTTTCTGACTTACTTCACTCTGTATGACAGACTCTAGGTCCATCCACCTCACTACAAATAACTCAATTTCATTTCTTTTTATGGCTGAGTAATATTCCATTGTACATATGTGCCACATCTTCTTTATCCATTCATCTGTTAATGGACACTTAGGTTGCTTCCATTACCTCGCTATTGTAAATAAAGCTGCAATGAATATTTTGTTACATGACTCTTTTGGAATTATAGTTTTCTCAGGATATATGCTATGCCCAGTAGTGGGATTGCTGGGTCATATGGTAGTTCAATTTTTAGTTTTTTAAGGAACCTCCATACTGTTCTCCATAGTGGCTGTATCAATTTACATTCCCACCAACAGTGCAAGAGGGTTCCCTTTTCTCCACACCCTCTCCAGCATTTACAGTTTGTAGATTTTTTGATGATGACCATTCTGACTGGTGTGAGATGACATCTCATTGTAGTTTTGATTTGCATTTCTCTAATGAATAATGATGTTGAGCATTCTTTCATGTGTTTTTTGGTAATCTGTATATCATCTTTGGAGAAATGTCTATTTAGGTCTTCTGCCCATTTTGGGATTGGGTTGTTTGTTTTTTTGATATTGAGCTGCATGAGCTGCTTGTGAATTTTGGAGAAAAATCCTTTGTCAGTTCCTTCATTTGCAAATATTTTCTCCCATTCTGAGGGTTGTCTTTTTGTCTTGTTTATGGTTTCCTTTGCTGTGCAAAAGCTTTTAAGTTTCAATAGGTCCCGTTTGTTTATTTTTGTTTTTATTTCCATTTCTCTAGGAGGTGGGTCAAAAAGGATCTTGCTGTGATTTATGTCATAGAGTATTCTGCCTATGTTTTCCTCTAAGAGTTTGATAGTGTCTGGCCTTACATTTAGGTCTTTAATCCATTTTGAGTTTATTTTTGTGTATGGTGTTAGGGAGTGTTCTAATTTCATTCTTTTACATGTAGCTGTCCAGTTTTCCCAGCACCACTTATTGAAGAGGCTGTCTTTTCTCCACTGTATATTCTTGCCTCCTTTATCAAAGATAAGGTGACCATATGTGCGTGAGTTTATCTCTGGGCTTTCTATCCTGTTCCATTGATCTATATTTCTGTTTTTGTGCCAGTACCATATTGTCTTGATTATTGTACTTTTGTAGTATAGGCTAAAGTCAGGGAGCCTGATTCCTCCAGTTCCAGTTTTCTTTCTCAATATTGCTTTGGCTATTGGGGGTCTTTTGTGTTTCCATACAAATTGTGAAACTTTTTGTTCTAGTTCTGTGAAAAATGTCAGTGTTAGTTTGATAGGGATTGCATTGAATCTGTAGATTGCTTTGGGTAGTAGAGTCATTTTCACAATGTGGATTCTTCCAATCCAAGAACATGGTATATCTCTCCATCTATTTGTATCATCTTTAATTTCTTTCATCAGTGTCTTATCATTTTCTGCATACAGGTCTTTTGTCTCCTTAGGTAGGTTTATTCCTAGACATTTTATTCTTTTTGTTGCAATGGTAAACGGGAGTGTTTTCTTAATTTCACTTTCAGATTTTTCATCATTAGTGTATAGGAATGCAAGAGATTTCTGTGCATTAATTTTGTATCCTGCTACTTTATCCAATTCATTGATTAGCTCTAGTAGTTTTCTCGTAGCATCTTTAGGATTCTCTATGTATAGTATCATGTCATCTGCAAACAGTGACAGCTTTACTTCTTCTTTTCCGATTTGGATTCCTTTTATTTCTTTTTCTTCTCTGATTGCTGTGGCTAAAACTTCCAAAACTATGTTGAATAATAGTGGTGAGAGTGGGCAACCTTGTCTTCTTCCTGATCTTAGTGGAAATGGTTTCAGTTTTTCACCATTGAAGATGATGTTGGCTGTGGGTTTGTCATATGTGGCCTTTATTATGTTGAGGTAAGTTCCCTCTATGCCTACTTTCTGGGGGGTTTTTCTAATAAATGGGTGCTGAATTTTGTCAAAAGCTTTCTCTGCATCTATTGAGATGATCATATGGTTTTTCTCCTTCAATTTGTTAATATGGTTTATCACATTGATTGATTTGCATATATTGAAGAATCCTAGCATTCTTGGGATAAACCCCACTTGATCACGGTGTATGATCCTTTTAATGTGCTGCTGGATTCTGTTCGCTAGTATTTTGTTGAGGATTTTTGCATCTACGTTCAGCAGTGATATTGGCCTATAGTTTTTCTTTCTTTGTGACATCTTCATCTGGTTTTGGTATCAGGGTGATGGTGGCCTCGTAGAATGAGTTTGGGAGTGTTCCTCCCTCTGCTATATTTTGGAAGAGTTTGAGAAGAATAGGTGTTAGCTCTTCTCTAAATGTTTGAGAGAATTGGCCTGTGAAGCCATCTGGTCCTGGGCTTTTGTTTGTTGGAAGATTTTTAATCACAGTTTCAATTTCAGTGCTTGTGATTGGTCTGTTCATATTTCCTATTTCTTCCTGGTTCAGTCTCAGAAGGTTGTGCATTTCTAAAAATTTGCCCATTTTTCCAGGTTGTCCATTTTATTGGCATAGAGTTGCTTGTCGTAATCTCTCATGATCCTATGTATTTCTGCAGTATCAGTGGTTACTTCTCCTTTTTCATTTCTAATTCTATTGATTTGAGTCTTCTCCCTTCTTTTCTTGATGAGTCAGGCTAATGGTTTATCAATTTTGTTTATCTTCTCAAAGAACAAGCTTTTAGTTTTATTGATCTTTGTTATCGTTTCCTTCATTTCTTTTTCATTTATTTCTGATCTGATCTTTATGATTTCTTTCCTTCTGCTAATTTTGGGGGTTTTTGTTCTTCTTTCTCTAATTGCTTTAGGTGTAAGGTTAGGTTGTTTATTTGAGATGTTTCTTGTTTCTTAAGGTAGGCTTGTATTGCTATAAACTTTCCTCTTAGGACGGCTTTTGCTGCATCCCATAGATTTTGGGTCGTCGTGTTTTCACTGTCATTTGTTTCTAGGTATTTTTTTGATTTCCTCTTTGATTTCTTCAGTGATCTCTTGGTTATTAAGTAGTGTATTGTTCAGCCTCCATGTGTTTGTATTTTTTACAGATTTTTTCCTGCAATTGATATCTAGTCTCATAGCATTGTGGTCGGAAAAGATACTTGATACGATTTCAATTTTCTGAAATTTACCAAGGCTTGATATGTGACCCAAGATATGATCTATCCTGGAGAATGTTTCATGAGCACTTGAGAAGAATGTGTATTCTGTTGTTTTTGGATGGAATGTCCTATAAATATAAATTAAGTCCATGTTGTTTAATGTATCATTTACAGCTGTGTTTCCTTATTTATTTTCATTTTGGATAATCTCTCCATTGGTGAAAGTGAGGTATTAAAGTCCCCTACTATGATTGTGTTACTGTCGATTAACCCTATTATGGCTGTTAGTATTTGCCTTATGTATTGAGGTGCTCCTATGTTGGGTGCATAAATATTTACCATTGTTATATCTTCTTCTTGGATTGATCCCTTGATCATTATGTAATGCCCTTCTTTGTCTCTTGTAATAATCTTTGTTTTAAAGTTTAGTTTGTCAGATATGAGAATTGCTACGCCAGCTTTCTTTTGATTTCCATTTGCATGGAATATCTTTTTCCATCCCCTCACTTTCAGTGTGTATGTGTCCCTAGGTCCGAAGTGAGCCTCTTGTAGACAGCATATATACAGGTCTTGTTTTTGTATCCATTCAGCCAGTCTATGCCTTTTGGTTGGAGCATTTAATCCAGTTACATTTAAGGTAATTATCGATATGCATGTTCCTATTACCATTTTCTTAATTGTTTGGGTTTGTTCTTGTAGGTCTTTTCCTTCTGTTGTGTTTCCTGCCTAGAGAAGTTCCTTTAGCATTTTTTGTAAATCTGGTTTGGTGGTGCTGAATTCTCTTAGCTTTTGATTTCCTGTAAAGGTTTTAATTTCTCTGTCAAATCTGAATGAGATCCTTGCTGGGTAGAGTAATCTTGGTTGTAGGTTTTTCTCCTTCATCACTTTAAATATGTCCTGCTACTCCCTTCTGGCTTGCAGAGTTTCTGCTGGAAGATCAGCTGTTAACCTTTTGGGGATTTCCCTGTGTGTTATTTGTTGTTTTTCCCTTGCTGCTTTTAATATTTTTTCTTTGTATTTAATTTTTGATAGTTTGATTAATGTGTGTCTTGGTGTGTTTCTCCTTGGATTTACCCTGTGTGGGAGTCTCTGTGCTTCCTGGACTTGATTAACTATTTCCTTTCCCATATTAGGGAAGTTTTCAACTATAATCTCTTCAAATATTTTCTCAGTCCCTTTCTTTTTCTCTTCTTCTTCTGGGACCCCTATAATTCGAATGTTGGTGCGTTTAATGTTGTCCCAGAGGTGTATGCAACTGTCATCAATTCTTTTCATTCTTTTTTCTTTACTCTGCTTTGCAGTGTTTATTTCCACCATTTTTTCTTTCAGGTCACTTAACCATTCTTCTGCTTCAGTTATTCTGCTAATGATCCCTTCTAGAGAATTTTTAATTTCATTTACTGTGTGGTTCATCACTGTTTTTTTGCCCTTTAGTTCTTCTAGGTCCTTGTTAAACGTTTCTTGTATTTTCTCCATTCTACTTCCAAGATTTTGGATCATCTTTACTATCATTATTCTGAACTCTTTTTCATGTAGACTGCCTATTTCCTCTTCATTTGTTAGGTCTGGTGGGGTTTTTCCTTGCTCCGTCATCTGCTGTGTGTTTCTCTGTCTTCTCATTTTGCTTAACTTACTGTGTTTGGGGTCTCCTTTTTGCAGGCTGCGGATTCATAGTTCCCGTTGCTTTTGGTGTCTGCCACCAGTGGCTAAGGTTGGTTCATTGGGTTGTTTAGGCTTCCTGGGGAAGGGGACTAGTGCCTGTGTTCTGGTGGATGAGGCTGGATCTTGTCTTTTTGGTGGGCAGGTCCACGTCTGCTGGTGTGTTTTGGGGTGTCTGTGGCCTTATTATGATTTTGGGCAGCCTCTCTGTTAATGGGTGGGGTTGTGTTCCTGTCTTGCTAGTTGTTTGGCATAGGGTGTCCAGCATTGTAGCTTGCTGGTCGTTGAGCGGAGCTGGGTCTTGGCGTTGAGATGGAGATCTCTGGGAGATTTTCGCCATCTGATATTACGTGCACCTGGGAGGCCTCTTGTGGACCAGTGTCCTGAACTTGGCTCTCGCACCTCAGAGGCACAGCCCTGACGCCTGGCTGGAGTACCAAGAGCCTGTCATCCACATGGCTCAGAATAAAAGGGAGAAAAAGAAAGAAAGAATGAAAGAAGAAGAAAAAATAAAATAAAATAAAAATTATTAAAATTAAAAATAATTATTAAAAAAATTTTTTAAAGTAATAAAAAAAAAGAAAGAAGGAAAGAAAGACGAGAGGAACCAAACCAAAAAACAAATCCACCAATGATAACAAGCGCTAAAAACTATACCTGAAAAAAAAACCAAAACAAAATGGACGGACAGAACCCTAGCACAAATGGTGAAAGCAAAGCTATACAGACAAAATCTCACACAGAAGCATACACATACACACTCACCAAAGGAGAAAAAGGGAAAGATATATATATATCGTTGCTCCAAAAGTCCACCTCCTCAATTTGGGATGATTCGTTATCTATTCAGGGATTCCACAGATGCAGGTACATCAAGTTGATTGTGGAGTTTTAATCCGCTGCTCCTGAGGCTGCTGGGAAAGATTTCCCTTTCTCTTCTTTGTTCACACAGCTCCCGGGGTTCAGCTTTGGATTTGGACCCGCCTCTGTGTGTAGGTCGCCTGAGGGCGTCTGTTCTTCGCTCAGACAGAACGGGGTTAAAGGAACAGGTGCTTTGGGGGCTCTGGCTCACTCAGGCCGGGGGAGGGAGGGGTACAGAGTGCGGGGCGAGCCTGCGGTGGCAGAGGCCGGCGTGACGTTGCAGCAGCTTGAGGTGCGCCGTGCGTTCTCCCGGGGAAGTTGTCCCTGGATCACGGGACCCTGGCAGTGGTGGGCCGCACAGCCTCCCGGGAGGGGCGGTGTGGAGAGTGACCTGTGCTCGCACACAGGCTTCTTGGTGGCGGCGGCAGCATCCTTAGCGTTTCATGCCTGTCTCTGGGGTCTGCGCTGATGGTCGCGGCTTGCGCCTGTCTCTGGAGCTCCTTTAAGCGGCGCTCTGAATCCCCTCTCCTCACGCACCAGGAAACAAAGAGGCAAGAAAAAGTCTCTTGTCTCTTCGGCAGCTGCAGACTTTTTCCCAGACTCCCTCCCGGCTAGCTGTGGTGCACTAGCCCCCTTCAGGCTGTGTTCACGCCACCAACCCCAGTCCTCTCCCTGCGATCCGACCTCCGAAGCCCGAGCCTCAGCTCCCAGCCCCCGCCCACCCCGGCGGGTGAGCAGACAAGCCTCTCGGGCTGGTGAGTGCTGGTCAGCACCGATACTCTGTGCGGGAATCTCACCGCTTTTCCCTCCGCACCCCTGTTGATGCGCTCTCCTCCGTGGCTCTGAAGCTTTCCCCCTCTGCCACCCGCAGTCTCTGCCCGCGAAGCGGCTTCCTCATGTGTGGAAACCTTTCCTCCTTCACAGCTCCCTTCCACTGGTGCAGGTCCCGTCTCTATTCTTTTGTCTCTGCCTTTTCTTTTCTTTTTTTTTTGCCCTACCCAGGTACGTGGGGAGTTTCTTGCCTTTTGGGAGGTCTGAGGTCTTCTGCCAGCGTTCAGTAGGTGTTCTGTAGGAGTTGTTCCACATGTAGATGTATTTCTGATGTATTTGTGGGGAGGTAGGTGATCTCCACGTCTTACTTCTCCACCATTTGAAGTTTCTCTGGTACAAGGTGGCCATCCCAGTTTCACATCAACATGATCTCACGCACAAATCTCCTTGTTTTTCCATTTTGTCTTTAAGTTACTTGTTGAAACAACTGGCCCGCAGTCCCCAGGACTGTTGTGGCTTCGGCTGCTGGGGCCCCTCCAGAGCCACCAGCCTCAATGAGGCTGCCCTCCCCTCAGGTTCCGGGGCAGTTCAGTGACGGAGGAAGGAAGAGACCCAGAGCCAGGAGTTCCAGCTCTGCCTCAAATATTACTTTTAATCACAGCATGGAGAGTTTGCGGGGATCTTTAATGAAACAGGAGTTGATGCATTTACTTTAAAGCTATACTACTTTCTGTAAAGAAAACAAATATAAGCAACATTGATAAAATCATCAATTTATAATTTATGTCTTACTCCCTTCTATTAATAATTTAAGGTGACCTCAAGAGATAGAGTCAGTGGTGGTATACACAATAACAAAATATATGTCAGAAGACCACAGACCCAGACTGAGAGATGGATACTTGGGAAAGGCTAATAATTTGACATGCGTTGAAAATGGTTTTCTTTAAATATTTATTAAACGTTTATTAAAAAGAAAGCCTGGGTACTTTGTGAGAAAAAGTATTAATTGCAGTGCTTACCACTCTACTGTTGTCCTTAAAAATTTGATTCAGGCCCAAATTCACATGCTTTCTGCAAGCAAAGCCAAAAACCAGCAGTGAATTGGACATATGCACTTTATTTTTTACTTATTTTAAAATACTATCTCATTTTATTTAATTTATTTTTTTGGCCACAAGGCTTGTGGGATCTTAGTTCCCTACCAGGGATCGAACCTGTGCCCCCTGCATTGGAAGCACAGAGTCTTAATCATTGGACCACCAGGGAATTCCCAGGATATATGCACTTTAGAAGGCAGTTCATCATCTGTGAGATAATAGAAACATATATATGTGTGTGTGTGTGTGTGTGTGTGTATATATATATATATATATATATATATATATATATATATATATATATATGTATATATATTTATACACATAATATGTGGGGGATATATATATATATATATCCCAAGTTCCTGACCCAGGGCTCCTAAAACCCTTGTAAATTCCTAAGTGGTAAGAGCACTAGGAGCACCTTTTGCTTGAATGAGATGACTCTGGGTGGGCTCTTGGATGGAGGCTGGTCACCAGAAAGGCCAAGCCATGATTAGAGGTTGGGATTTGCAGCCCTATTCCCCAAGCTTCAACTTTTCCATAGTGGGGAGAGAGGCTGGAAATGAGTTAATAATTGATCATGCCTATGTGAAGAAGCCTTCATAAAATCCCAACAGTGTGGGGTTCAAAGCATTTCCAGGTTGGTGAACACATCCACACCAGGAGGATGATGCACCCCAAGGCTACAAGAACAGAAGCTCCTGCATTTGGGCTCTCCCAGACCTCACCCTATGTATCTTTTCACCTGGCTGTTCAACTGTATCCTTTAATAAACTGGTAAACACCTTATTTCTTACAAACATATTCCACTCAACTGGCTCACCATAAGTTGAATTATTGCTACCTCATTTTTCCACCCAAGTGATGTTTTGGCACCACTGAGATTGTTCCTCTGGGAAACTGGCCTTTATTGACTTCTTCAATATGAGTCTGACTTCCAAAATACAGGATGGCCACCCATAAAGAGAGAGCTGGTCCTCAAAAAGAATGTAGAACAAAACCTTTACTTGCGACTTTACTCTTTAGTGAATTCTTCACCCAGGTTCCATAACACTTGCATTTATTTTATAGGTAAACTTTCTTGTCCTGCCTACTATTCCCATACTTTATTTTTTACTTTGAACAACCATTAACCAGCCACTAATATTATAGTTCCTATGGGTCTCATCCAGAAAAGCCTTCAAGAAGGCACAGGTTCTGAGGTGAGAAGAGATGACACAGAGCTGAATTTATTTGAAGACACCACCATGCCCCTCAAGACAAACACACAGTAGCAGCATGGGCCTACTGAGGCCTACTGTGGGGAAAGGAAAAGATAGAAGCATTTATTTCCCACAGAGCATCAGGTTGGGTAGCAGGGAAGGTGGTGGACCTGGAAAAATATTCAATTATCAACTTGATCTTTCATATCACCTTTAGATTGGGTGCGTTTTTCAGGGCTGCTTTAGCCTGAATGAAAAAATAAAAATAGACTTTCACTGAGACATTCTAACAAAGCAAAATACACTCAAAGAAGAAAACTTATCAAAAAAGAGATTACGAATGATAATGGGTAAGAAGATATAGCCCAAGGAGAAACCAAAAAAAAAGAAAGAAAGAAAAAGCCAATCCATAAAGGGAGGAATATTAAGGAAACATACATTTTAATGGAAAATAATTGATATCATGTTTAAAGTTAAAGGAGGACAGAATAAATGTTACTGGGCTTTTTGACCAGCAAAATGAAAAAGTTATTAAAGCAATACCTATTTTTAAAAAATCACCTACAGAAATTAAACAAAGACATTGAAATTAACCAAGTAATAGTAGAATGACTGACATCTTACTTTGCTTTCTCCAAAAAGCAGACCCTGAGACAAGGATTCAGAACGAGTGGGTTCATTGGAAGGCTGAAGGGAACACCCACAGGAGAATATGGATGTGAAATAAGGAAGGGAAAATGCCAATGAGGGACTGCATTATCCAGCCAGCCATCGCTGTGGATAACTGAAGCTTAATCCTCATAATGACATTTGGGAGCCAGTGTAGAACACATAACCTCAGACTTAATCTCTCCAAGGAGCAAGGAACGAGGGATAATTGTATATCAATTCTTGTCAGTCATTGGTTGAGGCCTGGCCCCAGTACCATTCATTACTCTGCACTTTCAGCAAGCCAACCAAGAGACAATGTTATGTAGTTGCAAGAGAAACCTCACAGCAAAGCAACGTTGCCTGACCAAGTGGCAAGGGCACGGAATATTGGTGGGACACTAAAGGCATCTGCCACAGAGGCCTTACAGGGCTTAACCAATGCAACAGAGTCTATTAAATGCTGGAATTGTATTAAATGCTGCAACTTGAATCTATAAAAAGAAAAGTTTAATTAGCTACACCCCCACCAGGGATATGTTACTACTCTAAGCCACCAAAAACATGTTATTTATTTTTTAAATAACTTTAATATTTAATGAAATAAAAATATGTGGTTCATCAGAAAACATATAACACACGTTTCATGCCCTACAGTAAAGGAAAGGAGGTCTTCAATAGATCAAGGAGACAAGAGACTCCTCAACTTAAATTCCCCCATCACAATTGGGTAAAGAAAATGAATGTAGGGTAATTAGACACTTCCTCCTCAGCCCTTGAGCATATAAATGTATGCAAAAATGAACTGGGGGCCTAACTTCAATTGCTGGGGGATCAGAAGCCCTTAAATGCTAAAATGAATGCCTATTCCTGGAAGCCTCAATGGAAAGCCAACAGTGGGGGAATCCTCCAGAGCAGAA
Source organism: Eschrichtius robustus (assembly GCF_028021215.1). Classification (NCBI taxonomy): domain Eukaryota; kingdom Metazoa; phylum Chordata; class Mammalia; order Artiodactyla; family Eschrichtiidae; genus Eschrichtius; species Eschrichtius robustus. The sequence continues at coordinate 16,441,948 of NC_090827.1, read as the reverse complement.
CAGTTGCACAGGCTGTTCAGAAACAGGACGGTGTGGAGGAGAGTGATTCACACCTTCAGTGCTGCATCCGCTCTCAGCCTAAAAACAGAACTGCACCTACCACTTCTGTCCATCTGGTACCCGAAACAGGATTTAACTCATTTCAAAATGAGATGTACATACATTATGAAGCAATTAGGAAAATAATCACAGAAAAACAAATTTTTTCAATATGATTACATATTTCTGAAACAGACTTTTGGAGGCTAATATATAAATATATCAAACTAAAAGATCAGATGATGTGTTCAGTGAAATTATTTAAAGGAAAATCTTGTGTTGAAAATATGATGATATCTAACATTTTGCCAAAAATATTCACTGTACTTCTTAATAATCATAACCACAAAACATGTATTCCAAGCAATCTAATGATTAGTTTATTTGGCTTTTTTGTTTGTTTATTCAAGAAGCTAAAACTTTTTTTAAAAATCCATTGTTTGGGCACTATCAGAACAGAGTTATTATCAGTGTTACTCTAAAGGCAGGAGATAAATTGAAGGGTGTTCAAAATCTACTGGTAGCCAAGGTTAGTAGCCAGTTACCACGTATGTATATTAGGTAGCTATTACTATCTATCAAATTACCAAACAATTTAGATTACTTACAATAATAGTAATCAGTTATTATCTCTCATAATTTCTTTTGGTCAGATGGGAAGTTGGGAAAGCATGATGTCTAGGGCTTTAGCTGAAAGACTCAAAGTCCAGGGACTGGAATCATCTAAAGTTTTTTATTCACTCACAAGTCTGATAGTTGATGTTGGCTCTCAGCTGAAGACCTAGCTGGTGCTGTTAGCCAGAACACCCACATGTAGCCTCTCCATATGGTCTGGGCCTCTTCACAACATGGTAGGAAAATGAGATGTTCCAATAAAAAGAGCAAGCCAGGTGGGAGCTATGCTGCCCTTAAGATCTAGCTTTGGAAGTCATGCAGCATCATTTCTGCTGTATTCTACTGGTTGAAGAAGTTACTAAGGCCTGCCTAGGTTCAAGGGGAGGAAACGTAGACTCTGCCTCAAAGTAGAGGAGCATCCAAGCCATATTGAAAGAAGATGCGGGATGGGCTGTATATTGATGCAGCCACTTGTGGGGAAGTGCAATTTGCAATATGGTCCATCGATCCTATACCAGAATGATCTTTTCCCCCATAGCCAGACTGAACCTAGCATCTATCTTTTATAATGACTGGTTATTAAATTGAATGAGTTGGGAAGCCTTTGAAGGATTTTCATTGCAGTTGATCTCTTCCAAACATTCGAGGGCAAAAGAAAGCAGAGAAATAAAACAAGTGGGAAAAGTAATTTTAATCATGCATTCTACCATATTTACCTCTTCAGATTATTATAGCATTTCCAATAACATTTCATCTCTTTAAAATTATTGTAGAGCTCAAATAATTGAGTTGCTATGTTTCATATATGTTTTATTTAAACTGTAAAGGAAACAGCATAGCAAACAGTAGCACCAATCTTTGAGAAACAAACTTATGTTCTCTGAATTTCCAGTAATGAGTAAATTCCTTCTCCTGAGGGAATGTCCAATCACCCATACCCCTTCAGCATGATCTAAGGTCCATTATGACAAGTTGATCTTTTTTTTTTTTTTCTTTGAATGACTCCCCTTCCTCCTAAAACAAGTTTTAAGGAATTTTATGGCTTAGATTCCAAACATGTTTTTGACTCTTGAGTGAGTTTAATGGCACTGGATCATATCTGATACAGGCCTAGAAAACTAATAAATTAATTCAGTTTATGATTCTTATCAGTTGTAAATGATGCTAAATATGATTGTTTTATTTTTAACATTTTCATATTTAGTATTTCAAAATGATAATAAATCTCCCCAAAATATAATCAATTTAAATGAAAAATAGCTGCATACTAAAGACAATGAAATATTGAGTACTGAAAAGTGAGTTTCGGGGGAGCTTCAAGATGGCGGAAGAGTAAGACGTGGAGATCACCTTCCTCCCCACAGATACATCAGAAATACATCTACATGTGGAACAACTCCTACAAAACACCTACTGAATGCTGGCAGAAGACCTCAGACCTCCCAAAAGGCAAGAAACACCCCACGTACCTGGGTAGGGCAAAAGAAAAAAGAAAAAACAGAGACAAAAGAATAGGGATGGGACCTGCACCAGTGGAAGGGAGCTGTGAAGGAGGAAAGGTTTCCACACACTAGGAAGCCCCTTCGCGGGCGGAGACTGCGGGTGGCAGAGGGGGGAAGCTTTGGAGCCACAGAGGAGAGCGCGTCAACAGGGGTGCAGAGGGAAAAGTGGAGAGATTCCCGCACAGAGGATCCGTGCCGACCAGCACTCACCAGCCCGAGAGGCTTGTCTGCTCTCCCGCTGGGGTGGGCGGGGGCTGGGAGCTGAGGCTCGGGATCCAGAGGTCAGATCCCAGGGAGAGGACTGGGGTTGGCTGCCTGAACACAGCCTGAAGGGGGCTAGTGTGCCACAGCTAGCAGGGAGGGAGTCCGGGAAAAAGTCTGCACCTGCCGAAGAGGTAAGAGACTTTTTCTTCCCTCTTTGTTTCCTAGTCTGCAAGGGGAGGGGATTAAGAGCACAGCTTAAAGGAGCTCCAGAGACGGGCACGAGCTGCAGCTATCAGCGCGGACACCAGAGACGGGCATGAGACGCTAAGGCTGCTGCTGCAGCCACCAGGAAGCCTGTGTGCGAGCACAGGTCACTCTCCACACCGCCCCTGCCGGGAGCCTGTGCAGCCCACCACTGCCAGGGTCCCGCGATCCAGGGACAGCTTTCCCGGGAGAACACACGGTGCGCCTCAGGCTGGTGCAACATCACGCTGGCTTCTGCCACCTCAGGCTCACCCCACACTCCGTACCCCTCCCTCCCCCTGGCCTCAGTGAGCCAGAGCCCCCGAATCAGATGCTGCTTTAACCCCACCCTATCTGAAGGAAGAACACACGCCCTCAGGCGACCTATAGGCAGAGGCAGGTCTAAATCCAAAGCTGAACCTCAGGAGCTCTGCGAACAAAGAAGAGAAAGGGAAATCTCCCCCAGCAGCCTCAGGAGCAGCGGATTAAATCTCCACGGTCAACCTAATGTACCCTGCATCTGTGGAATACCTGAATAGACAATGAATCATCACAAATTGAGGAGGTGGACTTTGGGAGCAATGATACATATATTTTTTTCCCATTTTCTCTTTTTGTGAGTGTGTATGTGTACGATTCTGTGTGTGATTTTGTCTGTATAGCATTGCTATTATCATTTCTCCTAGGGTTCTGTCTGTCCGTTTTCTTTGTTTTATTTTTTTGTTTGTTTTTAGTATAGTTTTTAGCACTTGTTATCGTTGGTGGATTTGTTTCTTGGTTTGGTTGCTCTCTTCTTTCCTTCTTTTTTTTTTAACATTAAAAATTTTTTTTAATAATTATTTTTTATTTTTCTTTTAATAACTTTATTTTATTTTATTTTCTTCTTTCTTTTTTTTCTACCTTTTATTCTGAGTCATGTGGATGACAGGGTCTTGGTGCTTCAGCCAGACATCAGGGCTGTGCCACTGAGGTGGGAGAGCCAAATTCAGGACACTTGTCCACAAGAGACCTCCCAGGCTCCATGTAATATCAAATGGCAAAAATCTCCCAGAGATCTCCATCTCAACTCTAAGACCCAGCTCCAATCAATGACCAGCAAGTTAGACTGCTGGACAGCCTAGGCCAAACAACTAGCAAGACAGGAACACAACCCCACCCATTAGCAGAGAGGATGCCTAAAATCATAATAAGGCCACAGACATCCCAAAATAAACCACCAGACGTTGACCTGCCCACCAGAAAGACAAGATCCAGCCTCATCCAACAGAACACAGGCACTAGTCCCCTCCACCAGGAAACCTACACAACCCACTCAACCAACCTTAGCCACTGGGGACAGACACCAAAAACAACAGGAACTACGAACTTGCAGCCTGCGAAAAGGTGACCCAAAATACAGTTAGTTAAACAAAATGAGAAGACAGAGAAACACATAGCAGATGAAGGAGCAAGGCAAAAACCCACCAGACCTAACAAATGAAGAGGAAATAGGCAGTCTACCTGAAAAACAATTCAGAATAATGAGAGTAAAGATGCTCCAAATTCTAGGAAATATAATAGCGAAAATACAAGAAACATTTAACAAGGACCTAGAAGAAATAAAGAGCAAACAAAGAGTGATGAACAACACAATAAATGAAATTAAACATCCTCTAGAGGGCTTCCCTGGTGGTGCACTGGTTGAGAATCTGCCTGCCAATGCAGGGGACACGGGTTCGAGCCCTGGTCTGGGAAGATCCCACATGCCGCGGAGCAACTAGGCCCGTGAGCCACAATTACTGAGCCTGCGCTCCACAACGAGAGGCCGCGACAGTGAGAGGCCCGCGCACCGCGATGAAGAGTGGCCCCCACTTGCCGCAACTAGAGAAAGCCCTCGCACAGAAACGAAGACCCAACACAGCCATAATTAAATAAATAAATTTTAAAAAAATCCTCTAGAGGGGATCATTAGCAGAATAACTGAGGCAGAAGAACGGATAAGTGACCTGGAAGATAAAGTAGTGGAAATAACACTGCAGAGTAGAACAAAGGAAAAAGAATGAGAAGAATTGAGGACAGTCTCAGTGACATCTGGGACAACATTACATGCACCAACATTCAAATTATAGGGGTCCCAGAAAAAAGAAGAGAAAAAGAAAGGGACTGAGAAAATATTTGAAGAGATTATAGTTGAAAACTCCCCTAATATGGGAAAGGAAATAGTTAATCAAGTCCAGGAAGCACAGAGAGTCCTATACAGGATAAATCCAAGGAGAAATACACCAAGACAAATATTAATCAAACTATCAAAAATTAAATGCAAAGAAAAAATATTAAAAGCAGCGAGGGAAAAACAACAAACAACACACAAGGGAATCCCCATAAGGTTAACAGCTGATCTTCCAGCAGAAACTCTGCAAGCCAGAAGGGAGTGGCAGGACATATTTAAAGTGATGAAGGAGAAAAACCTACAACCAAGATTACTCTACCCAGCAAGGATCTCATTCAGATTTGACAGAGAAATTAAAACCTTTACAGAAAATCAAAAGCTAAGAGAATTCAGCACCACCAAACCAGCTTTACAAAAAATGCTAAAGGAACTTCTCTAGGCAGGAAACACAAGAGAAGGAAAAGACCTACAAGAACAAACCCAAACAATTAAGAAAATGGTAATAGGAACATACATATCGATAATTACCTTAAATGTAACTGGATTAAATGCTCCAACCAAAAGGCATAGGCTGGCTGAATGGATACAAAAACAAGACCTGTATATATGCTGTGCACACGGGACCCACTTCAAACCTAGGGACACATACACACTGAAAGTGAGGGGATGGAAAAAGATATTCCATGCAAATGGAAATCAAAAGAAAGCTGGAGTAGCAATTCTCATATCAGACAAAATAGACTTTAAAGCAAAGATTATTACAAGAGACAAAGAACGACATCACATAATGATCAAGGGATCAATCCAAGAAGAAGATATAACAATGGTAAATATTTATGCACCCAACATAGGAGCACCTCAATACATAAGGCAAATACTAACAGCCATAATAGGGGAAATCGACAGTAACACAATCAGAGTAGGGGACTTTAACACCCCACTTTCACCAAAGGACAGATCATCCAAAATGAAAATAAATAAGGAAACACAAGCTGTAAATGATACATTAAACAACATGGACTTAATTTATATTTATAGGACGTTCCATCCAAAAAAAACAGAATACACATTCTTCTCAAGTGCTCATGGAACATTCTCCAGGATAGATCATATCTTGGGTCACATATTAAGCCTTGGTAAATTTAAGAAAATTGAAATAGTATCAAGTATCTTTTCCGACCACAACGCTATGAGATTAGATATCAATTACAGGAAAAAAAAATCTGTAAAAAATACAAACACATGGAGGCTAAACAATACATTACTTAATAACCAAGAGATCACTGAAGAAATCAAAGAGGAAATCAAAAAATACCTAGAAACAAATGACAATGAAAACACGACGACCCAAAATCTATGGGATGCAGCAACAGCTGTCCTAAGAGGGAAGTTTATAGCAATACAATCCTACCTTAAGAAACAAGAAACATCTCAAATAAACAACCTAACCTTACACCTAAAGCAATTAGAGAAAGAAGAACAAAAAAACCCCAATATTAGCAGAAGGAAAGAAATCATAAAGATCAGATCAGAAATAAATGAAAAAGAAATGAAGGAAACGATAACAAAGATCAATAAAACTAAAAGCTGGTTCTTTGAGAAGATAAACAAAATTGATAAACCATTAGCCAGACTCATCAAGAAAAAAAGGGAGAAGACTCAAATCAATAGAACTAGAAATGAAAAAAGGAGAAGTAACAACTGACACTGCAGAAATATAAAGGATCATGAGAGATTATGACAAGCAACTATATGCCAATAAAATGGACTACCTGGAAGAAATGGACAAATTCTTAGAAATGCACAACCTTCTGAGACTGAACCAGGAAGAAATAGGAAATATGAACAGACCAATCACAAGCACTGAAATTGAAACTGTGATTAAAAATCTTCCAAAAAACAAATGCCCAGGACCAGATGGCTTCACAGGCGAAATCTCTCAAACATTTAGAGAAGAGCTAACATCTATCCTTCTCAAACTCTTCCAAGGTATACCAGAGGGAGGAACACTCCGAAACTCATTCTACGAGGCCACCATCACCCTGATACCAAAACCAGACAAAGATGTCACAAAGAAAGAAAACTATAGGCCAATATCACTGATGAACATAGATGCAAAAATCCTCAAGAAAATAATAGCAAACAGAATCCAGCAGCACATTAAAAGGATCATACATCATGATCAAGTGGGGTTTATCCCAAGAATGCAAGGATTCTTCAATATACGCAAATCAATCAATGCGATACACCACATTAACAAATTGAAGGAGAAAAACGATATGATCATCTCAATAGATGCAGAGAAAGCTTTTGACAAAATTCAACACTGATTTAAGATAAAAACCCTCCAGAAAGTAGGCATAGAGGGAACTTTGCTCAACATAATAAAGGCCATATATGACAAACCCACAGCCATCATCGTCCTCAAGGTGAAAAACTGAAACCATTTCCACTAAGATCAGGAACAAGACAAGGTTGCCCACTCTCACCACTATTATTCAACATAGTTTTGGAAGTTTTAGCCACAGCAATCAGAGAAGAAAAAGAAATAAAAGGAATCCAAATCGGAAAAGAAGAAGTAAAGCTGTCACTGTTTGCAGATGACATGATACTATACATAGAGAATCCTAAAGATGCTACCAGAAAACTACTAGAGCTAATCAATGAATCTGGTAAAGTAGCAGGATACAAAATTAACGCACAGAAATCTCTTGCATTCCTATACACTAATGATGAAAAACCTGAAAGAGAATTTAAGGAAACACTCACATTTACCACTGCAACAAAAAGAATAAAATATCTAGGAATAAACCTACCTAAGGAGACAAAAGACCTGTATGCAGAAAATTATAAGACACTGATGAAAGAAATTAAAGATGATACAAACAGATGGAGAGATATACCATGTCCTTGGATTCGAAGAATCAACATTGTGAAAATGACTCTACTACCCAAAGCAATCTACAGATTCAATGCAATCCCTATCAAACTACCACTGGCATTTTTCACAGAACTAGAACAAAAAATTTCACAATTTGTATGGAAACACAAAAGACCGTGAATAGCCAAAGCAATCTTAAGAAAAATGGAGCTGGAGGAATCAGGGTCCCTGACTTTAGCCTATACTACAAAGGTACAGTCATCAAGACAGTATGGTACTGGCACAAAAACAGAAATATAGATCAATGGAACAGGATAGAAAGCCCACAGATAAACCCACACACATATGGTCACCTTATCTTTGATAAAGGAGGCAAGAATATACAGTGGAGAAAAGACAGCCTCTTCAATAAGTGGTGCTGGGAAAACTGGACAGCTACATGTAAAAGAATGAAATTAGAACACTCCCTAACACCATACACAAAAATAAACTCAAAATGGATTAAAGACCTAAATGTAAGGCCAGACACTATCAAACTCTTAGAGGAAAACATAGGCAGAACACACTAGGACATAAATCACAGCAAGATCCTTTTTGACCCACCTCCTAGAGAAATGGAAATAAAAACAAAAATAAACAAATGGGACCTAATGAAACTTAAAAAGCTTTTGCACAGCAAAGGAAACCATAAACAAGATGAAAAGACAACCCTCAGAATGGGAGAAAATATTTGCAAATGAAGCAACTGACAAAGGATTAATCTCCAAAAATATACAAGCAGCTCATGAAGCTCAATATCAAAAAAACAAACAACCCAATCCCAAAATGGGCAGAAGACCTAAACAGACATTTCTCCAAAGAAGATATACAAACACATGAAAGAATGCTCAACATCATTAATCATTAGAGAAATGGAAATCAAAAGTACAATGAGATATCATCTCACTCCAGTCAGAAGGGCGATCATCAAAAAATCTACAAACAATAAACGCTGGAGAGGGTGTGGAGAAAAGGGAACCCTCTTGCACTGTTGGTGGGAATGTAAATTGATACAGCCACTATGGAGAACAGTATGGAGGTTCCTTAAAAAACTAACTATAGGACTAACATACGACCCAGCAATCCCACTACTGGGCATACACCCTGAGAAAGCCATAATTCAAAATGAGTCATGTACCAAAATTTTCATTGCAGCTCTAATTACAATAGCCAGGACATGGAAGCAACCTAAGTGTCCATCAACAGATGAATGGATAAAGAAGATGTGGCACATATATACAATGGAATATTACTCAGCCATAAAAAGAAATGAAATGGAGTTATTTGTAGTGAGGTGGATGGACCTAGAGTCTGTCATACAGAGTGAAGTAAGTCAGAAAGAGAAAAACAAATACTGTATGCTAACACACACATATGCAAAAAAAAAAAAAAAAAAAAATAGTCCTGAAGAACCTAGGGGCAAGATGGGAATAAAGACACAGACCTACTAGAGAATGGACTTGAGGATACGGGGAGGGGGAAGGGTAAGCTGGGACAAAGTGAGAGAGTGGCATGGACATATATACACTACCAAATGTAAAATAGATAGCTAGTGGGAAGCAGCCGCATAGCACAGGGAGATCAGCTCGGTGCTTTGTGACAACCTAGAGGGGTGGGGTAGGGAGAGTGGGAGGGAGGGAGACGCGAGAGGGAAGAGATATGGGGACATATGTATATGTATAACTGATTCACTTTGTTATAAAGCAGAAACTAACACACCATCATAAAGCAATTATACTCCAGTAAAGATGTTTAAAAAAAAAGTGAGTTTCTTTGAAAATATAATAGTTTTAAGCTATTGGAAACAAGGCAGTTGTTAATATTCATGTAAAAAGAAAATAGTTAACAGAACTATTAATAGGTATGAAAATGAAGAATAAGTAGTCAGCACATTCATTAAAATTACTATATCTTAATGGAATAAAAATAAACTATTTTTGTGACAGACTCAGAAACAATGTAACACACTCAGAGGAAAATGGGCTATGTAGAAAATTTTGATTCTTCTCACACCTAATCTCATTTCTGAAACTACATTCTCACTATTCCCAATTGCTTATAATTTTCCCAGGCAGATTGTCCCCAGCATCTTCATATTCTATACTTCACCCTCATTCCTTGAATCAAAATTGTTTCGGACGATTCAAATTGCTTCTTGAACCCTCATTCACCCATCCAAAGTAAAACCACCAATTATTCTTGTTAACCATGAATGTCCCAAAACCTGGATTCCTTTTCTCCTTGCATAAAATTACCAAAACTTGCTCAAACCATTTCTGTGACCCCCCAAAGGAGATTATTGAATGCTTTCTGTTTAATACTGATTTTTCTTACTTTCAGAATGAGTCTTAAAGCATGGGCCTCTGTGTTAGTCTTGATGGATGTTAGATGTTAGACTGATATAAGAGGCAAAAAAATACAGTGTTCACAAGTCTGGGTGGCTTACCTGGCAACTTGATGGTGATGAAGGCCTACTTATCTTCTGACTTATTGCTCTGCATCCTAAAGATGCAGCTTTGATCCTGAGGTTCAAGCAAGCTGTGATAGCTTTGGCTCCCTCCTTCATAAAGGTATTCTGGCCAGTGGCAAAAGAGAAAAAATAGAGGAGAGCACATTCTCTTTATGATCATAACTCAGAAGTTGTGCTACCATAGCCCGTAAATGGAACCCAGTCACATGACCTCTCCTTGCAGCAAAGAAAGCTGTTACGTAGTTACTCGTATGAAACTTCCATTAACATAGAGAAGGGGAGGTCTGATAAAGGGGAGCAATCAGCAGTCTCTGCCAAAACTTTAGAACCAGATGGATTTGCACTTTAATCCCAGCTCTGTACTTTATTGGCTATTAGGGCTCATGAAAGTCTAAAAGCTTCAGTATCCTGATCTGATTTATTTCAAAGAGGTATTAAGCAGATTGCATCCAAAATGAATATAAAGCATTTAGCCCTGTGTTTAGGATACAGTATGTGCTCAATAAATGAGAGCTAGTATACACAGAAAAAGCATACTAACAAAGAGATATAAGGTTGAAGACTCTGCAGACAGGAACTATGTTTAAGAGGCTAGGTTGGAGAGATAAAGGCAGGAAAGAAGGATCTTTATTTAAGGTATAGGCAAATACGCCTAGAACATCAAGACTGAAAGTAAATCAGATGAGTGAAATATTGGGACCTAATTCAGGATTGAAATATATCGTTAATTTTTTCATTGATTTTTATTTTCTTCTAGTTGTTTGTAACCAGTCGCCAGAGGTCAACATTTTTTTTCCTCTTATACATATTGAATACAACACTCTGCATTAATCATGATTTTCTTATACTGATTGAATGCGGCAATTGCCAGCCACATTCAGCAAGTTCAGAGGAGAGACAAAACTCAGGCCATTCTCCCCCTCCCATAGCTACTAATTTCTGTTGAAAACTGACTGATCTGAGCTCTCAAAGCATGGTATAGAAACACATCATACATCCAGAGTTGGTGGCAATTAGATGTTTTCCATAGAGTTCTTAGCAGTTGGCCCCAGGGAAAATTATAGGTAAAAGGGGAAGACCAAGTAATCAAGTCAACCCTTTCAAGCAGAGCAAATCTGCTTTAACATATTGGGGTCCTCCTTTATTTTTTTTTGAGTTAAAGTCTTTATTCTCCTTTTAGAAAATAATATGAAACATTTTCTGTCACAAAATTCGGGTTCTAAGTGTTACATGGATTCTATGAATAATTTCTTAGGTCTTTACTTATAAACTATTCATGCATTAGCTACAAAGGGTAGTTTCCTCTACAGAAACTTTTTCATCTCCCACTAATTCACTCATTTCTCCCTAAATTGTGCACTTCCTCCTTTGTTACACCTACTCTTCTCCACACAATACCTGGTATATGAAAATCTCAGTACATTTTGCTGAACAATTAAATCCAAAAACGAATTAATATTAAATTTCACTGACTGAACAAAACACTATCAGAAGAATCTCATTAAAGATCATGGCCTAACTAAAATGATTTAGCATTATAGAGGAGGAAGAACTCTGGGCTTGAGGTTAAAAAAATAATCTTCGTTAAATTTCTTACTTCTAAAACTCATATGAGTTCTGCCATTACAGACAAAACCCTGTCAAAACTTTAAGTAACACTAAGCTTCACTGTCTTTTTCCGTAAAATGGAAATTCAACTAAGACCATGTATATAAGAACACTTTGTAAGTTGTAAATCACAAACCAAAATTAAGACATTGTTTATTACATCCAAACTGGAATCAATTTGTCCTGTGGCTGCGCAGATCTTATGCTGACGTAGTGCAGTAAAGTAAGTTTTCCATTATAAAAAGCCCATGTGTATGCTTGGTGCTAGGAGAAGCATGTGATAATATTTCCACTCTAGATACAATTTTTTTAAGGTCCACACAGATTCTTATTTGTGAGAAATTGGTGCTCATACAACTAGACACATGAGTATTGAGCCAATAAAACCAACTGAAGAATGGGAGGAATTATCTTACACTTGAAGTCATTGTTTCACATTTCTGAAGCTCCCAGTGGGTTCTAAACATGAGATGTTTGTTCCTCTCTGCCGTCACATTATTCTTTCCCATAAGGCAATCCTTTTGATATCAGCATGGAGTATATAAAATGCTTTGGGGATAAAAGTTGGTCTCTCTTTATAGTAAATTTTTATTTATCCAATTCAGTTCTAAGCAAAAACAATAAAATCAATAGGGGCATAAAAAAGAAAAAAATTCCACTGTTAAGATCTCAATTATGTTTTGTTTAAAGAGAAACACTTTCTTTCCCAACACATTCTTGCTGTAGCCTGTTTCTCTTCATACATGTAATGCGAATCCCTGTGGCTCTGGGGTCAAACAGACATCTTGACTCTATCACATACTATTTTTGTGATCTTGAGTATGTTGGCTAAATTTCAGAACTTAAGTTTTCTCATTTGTAAAATGATGGTAATCATCCCTATGCCCTGATATCTTAGCCCCAAGATTAAACAAAACTTTTAGCACATAAAAAACTAATCAACATAAAGTAACACTTAGAATTATGCTCTGTGATAGCTGGAACAAGAGCCAAAGTAAAAGTTACATGGCAACAAAACTGCGGCATTATGGTAAAAATCAGTAAGTCCCCCAAACATGGTTTAATTTGAACAACTTTATCAGGATGATTATACCACTGGTTAAGAATTCCCAGCCCAGAAGGCAATCAGATTGGATATTTGTGGTTCTAATATAAATGCTATTGTTCAAGATATAGCATTACTTTATACCCAGAGAAACCGTCACACAATGGGTATCAAATATCATTATTCCATTTAGTCATGCCTTAGTCTAGTTTAATTTGGGCAGAACCCTTATATTGACTCCCTCATTAAATTTCTCTTCTTTAATCCAGAGATAATATTTACCCATTCATAAATCATTTTATGACTCTTGAAAATCATGAACCATAAACATAATTATAAATATTTTTAAGCACAAATACAAAGGGATAAATATAACTGAAGTGTCTTAGATTAGCTTTCACTTTTGTAAACTGAGAAGAACTGCACAGCCCTCATACATCTCATGTTCTCTATCAACAGATAACTTGATATTTGTTATAGGCTATTATTTATTAGACCCTATAATGATTCCTAACATTTCTCAAACTTGAGTAGCTTATTGCTGTTACTTTAATTTCTACCTCTTGGTTTGTTTACTATTAATTAAGATTAAAGTTATTTTTAAAATCACTCGATCACTTCTAAGAATGTCATGTCCGGAACGCTGGAAGAAGTCATTCTGGTTTTGCATGTAATTGTACTTCAAAACAGCACTATATTCTTCTCCCAAGATTCAGAACAACTTTTTAACAACAAACTTCACCCTTTTATACCGGCACAGGACAAAATTCCTTTATAGCGTGGAAATATATGTCACCTTTGAAGTTAGGATATTCTGTGCTGATGAGGATTTTACTCCTGATTATTAATCTCAAGTTTGAACCACACACATTTCTCTACGTGTTTTAGATAATAGCAGTGTCGGCCCCAATCTCAGAATTTAGCTGACATACACAATGCATGCCTTATTCCAAACATACGAGTGAATTTGGATGGACGAATCAATAACTTTGTATGTAAAATACAAAATGAAGCTCCACATATTTCCAATAAATATACACACCAAATGGTTTTTCTTGGTATCATGTTCCCTCTATTGTGGAGTGAGTGGGGTGAAATAAAATGGAGGCATAAAATGCATAAAATAAGATTTCTTTTCCGACCTAGAGGAAAACAGACTCCCTTTGAAGAATTTACTATCATCAGCAAATTTGGTAGCAAATCCTCAAATATTTAATATTAAATCACTGTTCAAAGATAGTATAAGCAGAAGATATCCTGCTTTTAAAGGCAAAACTAAATGACAATCTCTACAATGGGAAACAAATGATAGCGTTTGACTATTTTATTTACTAAAGAGTAGGAAATTTAGTTTGTTGGTGGAGGAATTCTCTTTGCCTACAATGACTATTAAAACCTCTTTTTGTTTATGCCATGTTAAATTTACTTCTTGAACGTAGGCCAAACAAATGTCAGGTCTTCATAAAACACATTAGTTGAAAGATCACTTGCAGGAGTAGGAAAGTAGAGATTTTCAAGCAAGAATGGACCATGGAGCATGTTGAAAACTGCTGAAGTCGTCTTCACTCAGCTGAGTCACTGATAGCTGTAGTTAACTACCATGTGTTCACTGATTTTTCAGCCATAAGAAGAGAACAGCCATATAACCATTAAGATCAGTTGCAAACAGCTAACTCTGTTATTTTTATCAATTTTATGACTGATCAGTTCTCAAAGAAACATTACCAAAGCTTTGTTTTTTTCATATAATAACTACACTAACAACAATAACAGCAACAAAAATTAACATTGTCTAAGTAAGTCCTTTTGATTTAAAATATGGTTCTTGAGGAATTAGGTAATCCACCCACCTCTCCTCTCTACTGGGTGGTTTTGAGTACAGAGAAAGAAATGTTTGTAGATTGTTCTGAACTTTGTTTCCAGCACAATGGAACAGCTTATTACTATGTTTTCCACAAAGAGTGCTTTGTGGTCTTAAAACACAATAGACACTATATTTTTGTTAGCTGAGTAGAGATCTAAAGCCAAATTGCACACAGCCACACTCAGTGAGAAGAGTAAAGCCAACGAACTTTACTTTCCTCCTTCCTCTGTGATCACAAAGCAATAGGCCGATTTAACCTGATTCTCCTGATCTTCCTCTTCCACCTTCTTCTCTAGAGTTGCTTTTCCTAGTCCAGGTTACTGCCCAGACTAACATCTGGGCCAATTGTATTAGAAATTCAACAACAGAAATCCTGTTTGCAAGTCACTGGAAATGTCCTGTTTTTCTTGAGATCACTGGAGATCCCGGAGTCTTGGCACAGAGGAGTGAGAGGAAAGATAGAAATGTGTGAAATCCTTTCTGGGCTTCGTGGCTGCTATTTTGCCTAAACCAAAGTTCTCTTCAGATGTTTAATACCTATTTATCCATTTAACAGCTAGATATGGCCTTCAAGTCTTCACAGAACACGAAACATACATGTTATAGTCACAAGACTATAAAAGTAGCATGTAAATTCTGTCTTCCTTAATATTAGTAAGCTTACATGGAGAACACACACAAATATATGAAATCTTATGTCAAAAATTAAGTTGAAGTGTTGATTTCACTTCATTAATAAAATAAGCTCTCACCATAAACCTTATGATTAATCATATACTCAAATGTGTGACAAAAATTATTTCATATTTTTATTATTTTTAAAGGTTATACTCCATTTATAGTTATTACAAACTAACTATAAATGGCTATATTCTCCGTGTTGTACAATATATCCTCATAGCTTGTTTTATAACTAATAGTTTGTACCTCTCACTCCCCTCCTCTTATATTGCCCCTCCCCCCCTTTCCTCTCCGTGTTGGTAACCAGTAGTTTTTAACCACATATTTTTTAAAAGAGAATAAAATATATCGCGAGTTTTCTTCTTGTTTTAGATGCTAAATTAAGAGTGAACTATCCTGAAGAGTTCTTTTAAGAATATTGATAACATAAAACAAACAGACAAATAGATAGTGAGATAACATACAGGCATAATATTGATTAGAACTAAGAATTCTAATAATGGAAAATTATCAGTCTTTGCAGGTGGCCTCTAGTCTCATTTTTCAACCTGTGGATTAATATATAAATATTAAAAGTCATAAGTATTTTATCATGGCTTTTAAGGAGAAACAAACAACATGCTACAGTAAAACGCATATGTAAGATCATTATGCTCGCAGTTTAGGGTCATTTAGAAAGTTCTAAATAGAACTAAGACTCCTCTGGTTCTCAACAAATGCTTCTAAATTCTTGTCTTCCTAGCAAGATTAAATGCCTTTAGTATGAGAGATTGAGTCCTGTGCTAATTCTAAGCTCCCACATTGCCTTGCACTGTGCTAAACCGAAGAAATGAAATCAACAGATATTTGTTAAGCACCTATTACTGCTTTTGTTAGGTCATATGAGGAATAGAATAAAACAGTATTTTGTCTGCTAGAGATTTACAATATCTCAGGGACGTTATTGATTCTTTACTTTTTTCTAGGCTGATCAGTTTACAGAAAGCCAGGGACTGACCTGTCTAAAAAGAGATAAATTGAAGCAAGCTCAAGTTTTATGTTGCCATTATCTAGCCTGGCTTAGGACATCCAAGCTGTACTTCCTGTAATTCATCAATCAGAGAATACTCTTTTGTTTCACCAAATTGCAAAATATATAACATACATTACATTATAAATATGACGGTTCTCATTCCCTAGGCCTTTAAGTGTAGAACTGTGTGTTCCTGATTTCTAAACCTTCATTATTTTTTTGATGTCACTCAAATACAGCAGTGTTGTCCTTTAACAGTAATGAAAATTATTCCTCCTGATTTGTGAAATACTGCATAATTTACATTTCTGTTCCTCCCCCTACTTCCTAAGATTCTAGACATACAGAAGAGCTATAGTATCTTAACCTGGAATCTTTCCCTCTTTAAATTTTGACAAAAATTGTTTCAATAACTTCTGAGAATTAATCTTTCCTGTGACTCTATCTAGGATGCTAGGTACCAGAGATGCAGAGTCAAATAAAATAGTATTTCTACCCTGATTTAGGATAGGCATGGCTGGAGAACAAGTTACAAGAGATTAAAGGATAAGAAATGAATCACAGAATCTAGGTCACATACCAAAAAAAAAAAAAAAAAAAAGTAAATGTAGAAGTAAGCCAATTTGGGGCCAGGAAGTCTGCTATAGAGCCTGTACTCATGGGAACACTGGGAACATCAAAATAAAAAAGGTAGAAGAGAAAAGTTTGCTATCATAGTAAAATCTTGGCATTTTTAAAATTTCAAAGGTGAAAGAATTTCAAAATATGACAACACATTAATCATGAAGATTAATATGGTACAAAGAAGAGTAAATTACTTGGAACATACAATTGACGCATAAACTTCACTGTCCAAATTCATCCAATTTCCATATACCCAGAATGCAGACAGGATATGGCTCTGCTCCAGATGTCTCTCTGTTGAGATGCTCTATAGTCCTTTAAGCCAGATTTGCTGACTTGTGAATAGTCCTTTGTATTTTCTTTTCTATTTCTTCCAATCACCTCTCCCAAGCCCTCATTAAGTTATGTGATCTCAATATTCTTGGAATCACTCCTGTTATCCTCTGAAGCTTACCATCTATTTTCTCAGGCTGACTGGCTTCTTCTAGGTGACTCCCACACATATATATATATTAACTTATCTTCCTACCTATAATCTTCTGCTTTGGGCTTTGATCTTTACCATATTGTTTACAATTTGTAAAAGTAATTTCCCTTTATTTTCAAATCACATGTAGGTATCCTCACAGTCCATAATTGTTGAGAAGGAAAAAGAATTGATAGAAATCATTTCCTTAAACATGGTCACGGATTGGAATATGGAGAATGATATCTCATCAACCTCTACCCTGGCATATGGGGATATACAATTGAGTCAATGCTAGAATGTTGAGATGATCACAAGGATACTCTCTTTTTTTCAGACATTCATGTACTTTGAAGAAATAAATAGCAAATAAAAGTGGATTCTGGGAAATTATCTTGGGAAGGAAGGATAAATGAATAATTTTCATAGTAAAGATTTGGATAACAGATATCCTGTAGAATAGCAAATGTAACATATTAGGGCAAGCTAGACTAACCTATGGTAACTATGATCTCTGAATATCAAGGACCTAACATTACAAAAATTAATTTCTTACTTAATGTGTACACCTTGATACAGGTTGAGCACTCTCAGATTTGTGACTCTCGCCATTACGTGTCTCTACCACCTCAAAGTCATTTGCTTTCAGTCACAATGATGAAGCTGAAAGAAGATAGTGCAGAAAAGTTCATTGCCAAGCCAGGAAATGGTATATATAACATCTATCTACATTCCACTGGCCAGAACTGTTCACACAAGAACTGGGAAACAGAAATACATGGTTTTTTTTTTTTTCTTTCTGTGTTTTCAGGAAGAGAACATTTAAATTTATAAAAAATTACACTTTTGTATTTAAAATTATCAAAATTACTTTAAATGGCAAATGACAAACTTGAGAAAACATCTGCAACAATTTTGAGTGATAAAAATGAACGCCTTTAATATATGAAGAGAACTCAGAGATTCATAAAAACAAATGCTAATTCTCAAATTGAAAAATGGGTATTGCTCATAAATAAACAATCCACAGAACTGACATCACAAATAATATATGAGATTTTATTAGCAATCTAACAAAAATAGGAAAAATAAGAAGAGGCAATTTTTATTCATCTAATTTGCAATAACTCTTAAATGGTAATGCTAAATACTAATGATTATATAGTCAGATAGGCATTCTCAGACATTGTTGGTAAGAACTTTATAAACATTTTTCTATGCAACATGTGTTTATATGTTTTCATAGTGACATCCAGCAACAGCTTTATATTTTTCTCTAATGCAATAAATCTAGTTCTGAAAATCTAAGGAAATAATAATTGGAAAAAAGTTCATGTACAAACATGTAATAAAAACAAAATGAAAAAACTGGAAAATAAACAAAATCTTCTAATCCAAATCTTCAAGCTAGTACCTTTTCATGGAGTTTTCCCAGAATATTTTTTTTTCTTCTCAGAGTCCCATAGGTTCAGTTCCTTCTTCTATTCTAACTTTATCTAACATTATGGGCCCATATTTCAATGTAGGTTAACAAGATTTCCTTCATTGAAAATAACTTACATTCTAATTTATATTTTTACTAATTATCAAGTTGAAGGCCTTCTTTCTATTTTGATACATTAAACCTTTTTTCAAACACTGCACACTTTTTCTGAGTGGGTTTTCTAGTCTCCTGCAGCCTCTTGAACCTGAGTTAAACAGTGGGGGGCATACAGATTTTTCAAAAAATACTGTAAAAACTTCACCAGTTCAATATCATGAAAATATTACCTTTAACTCACCTTATTTTGTAAAAAATAAAGTCACCAAACCAATTATATTAACATATTTCATTAGGTAACTGTTATCACTGTGTAATCAGGAGACAGTTAAAAGACCCTTTCCTTCAAAATGGTTATTTTTTGAGAAGGCAGAGTAATGATTTTAATAGCTATAAATATTTTTAAGGCTTAAAAACCCTTAATTCTTCCTCTTCTTCATGGAAAATGGCATTTGTTCTCTTTTTGTGAAGATAAAAATGTTAATAAGAAATGATAATGTGCACAATAATATAAAATGTAGAGACAATTTTTATTCATTATGTATAAAGGGGGAGACAGGAAATGTGAAGTCAAAGAATAAAAAGTAGCACAGGAAATGTAAGGTCAGCTGCATCAAGAGATATTTCTCACAGCACACTGCCTTTATTAAGAATTCTAGATTCATGCAACCATGGTACAATGGAAATGTTTCTTGAAGTAAATAACATTCTTACTCACTTTACAATTCAAAAATCACTAAATGACTATGAGTTCTAGCTGTGCCACAAAATGAGACTTTTATTCTTTTCTTCTCTTTTATAATAGTTCTGGTACTCACAAAGAGTCTGGATGTCCAGTTCTCAAAATGAAGAGTTCTGCATTATGTCTATAAAGCAAAGCCCCAGAAGATGCAGCCTCCTCCCATCTGTGTTCTACTATTTCCAGGGCTTCTTTCTTTTAGCCACTATTCTCTGTTTAGCTGGTATATGATGGGCACTTACAAATGTTACCTTATTGTTCAATCCATTTTATAGGTATGTAATCAGAGGCTCAGAAAGCCCACAGAATGTATTCAAAGTCATACAGGTGATACATAGGTTTCTGTGACTCAAAGTTCTATTCCTTCAGTGTGACCACAGGGAAATCATTTGCAGGATTGTTTCCACTGGCTTATTGTTGCAATGGGTTCCACTGGATTGGTGTTAGGATGAACATTTAACTGCAAATAAACCAGTCTGGTGTATTTTCCCTGGGATATGTTTTGTAAATTTTGGAAACACAAACATGTATCAGGCATCATAGAAATATCACCAGGACCGCAAATATTGGACACTGAACAAAGCAAATCTGGGAAAATTAATCCAATCCAAAGAGCTATCAGTGAGGTTAAGCTGATAGAGCTTGATTCTGATGTGTGTCCCATAAAATGTTTATTGAAAGAAAAACCACCTCATGTATAGAAGGATTCTGACAAATGAAAATACAAAACAAAAAAATTAGGCTTAGTAGAATTGCTGTGCATCTAGAGACCCCTTTATATGCAAATAGACTAAACTTTCTGAACTAAAGTCTTTTGTAATTAAAATACCTGTTATTTAAAAATGCAGAGTACAATTTTTAGTTTACAAAACATATCCTAAAAATATGTTACTGTAAATGTTGATTAGCAAGGCACAATACTTGATATTGTCCCTCTTTTTGCCTACTAAGATTTAAACTTAAGACCCTGGAAAGGCATGAACACCGAGAATAAAATCTGTCAGCACATTGATTAGGAAATGCTCTCTCTTAATTTATAAAGCAAAACCAGGTCCTCAGATTGTAGGGTGTATAAGAATTACCTGTGAATCTTGCAAAAGCTGCAAATTCCTGGATTCCCCTTAGGGAGATTCTGGTCCAATAGAATGTCTTTGAGGCCAAGGGACCTGCAATTTAACAAATGCCCCAGGTGATTCTGATGAAAGTGGTCCTGGAACATATCTTCTAGAACTCTGCCTTATAAAACACTGACTGCTTCATGAAATATTAACTTAAGTGGATCTTTCTTCCACATTCTTGGCACCCTTGGCAGTCCTTCGATGTCATACTAATCTTTGCAGTGAAAGTTTCATGTAGTGACCAAATTTTCAATTAAACACAATTTTACTCAAATTTAAATCACATACGCCAGTTATCACAGCTGCTCAATCTGCTGGCTGAATAGTTTTTACGTTCCACTCCAGAGGTGCCTCATTTCAGTGATAAATTAAGAGATCCCTATAAAGTAGCCTACCTACCATTACTAGCTGTTGTGAGATACGAATATAATCCTCGGGTGCTGGTGTTGAAAGTGAGAGTAGAAACAGGATCATGAGGGGAAACCAATCCACTGCTTAGGCAGGCCAGCAAGAGAGTAAGTGTTCCATTATCTAATTCTCAGATTTTCAGGTTAAAGAATTCAATTTTGTCAGAATGGCTCAAATTCAGGATGGAGATGGAAAAGGATTCAATAACAACAAAACAATGATAATATCAACAATATGACTCAAAAATTAATGGTTGCTTATAGAAGGCATTTTACTAAGCACAAGATATGCATTTTGTCACTTATTTTAATTTCAAGACTAGTATATAAGGTGGGTAATAACAATACACATACTTGGCGAAAAAAGAAAACTAGGTTAACCAAATGCCTAAGAAACTAGTGAGTAAGCCAGAATGCAAATCTATGAATTTACCATGAGAGCTATAACTAGCAAAGTGACCCTAGAGTATTCTCTTTCTACTGAAAAATCTACAAGGGAAATAAAATTAATCAGAGCAAGGAGAGTTAGCTGAATGAACCTGATAGTTAATGACATCAAGCTATGATAGCCTGAGGCATCTGTGGAGAGTGCTGGGGAAATGCTGACAAATTATCCTTCTCAGAGTCTGTTTTCTTCACACTTTGGCTAACTAGGCTGTCTTCAGGAATGTTAATGTCATTGATCCACCTATTTTTCTTTCATAACAATTCTATTCCCGTTATGCACTCCTGAGCCTACTTCCCAGTCACCTTGATTACGTAGACCTTTCTCAAATCTCCTCCAGGATAAACTGAGACCATTTCACCAGATGAATTACTTCACCGGATGACTAACCTACTATATTATTTATTGATTCTTATTAGCATGGTTTTTAGGGATTAATACTTCCATATTTTTAAAAGCCTCTCACTTATACCCATCCACTTATTACATAAGAAACCAGAACAAAGTAATAAGTACCTTAAGCCAAGGTGAAAAATAATTTGCAATCTTATTCAATCAATTGATAAACATTTATTGAGGGTTTACTTTATACAAGGCAATGTGCTGAGTGCTGTTTCACTTACTTCATGCTATAAACATTCTTTTCTAATACTAGAATGTGCTGAGCAATGGAAATTGGGAGCTTGTAAAGAGTTTACTCAGTAATACATTTTTTTTAAAAACCTATCTTATAATAAAAATTTGGTTAGGACAGTAAAGACCTCTAGTAATCTCTCTGATGGTTTTTTTTCTGATTTTTTAAGATAAACTTTTAGTCTTAGATTTGTTTCATCTTTACAGAAAAGTTTCAAAGATAGTACAGAGAGATCCTATATGCCCCTCGTCCAGATACCCCTATTTTAATATCTTATACTACTACAAAACATTTGTCTTAACTAAGGAGCCAATACTGGTATATAATTATCACCTAAACTCCACACTTTATTTGGAATTCACCAGTTTTTTCCTCATATCCTTTTCTATTCCAGAACCCCATTCAGGATAGCACATGGCATTTAGTCATCATGTGTCTTCTGGTGTGTGACAGTTTGTCATATTTTCCTTGATTTTGATGACCTTGACAGTTTTGAGTCGTACCGGTCAGATATTTTGAAGAATGTTCAAACTGGGTCTGTCTGATGGTTTTCTCATTTTTAGACTAGGGTTATAGATTTTTTAGAGGAAAACCACAGAAGTGAAGTGTCATTCTTATCACATCATATCAAGGATACATTACTTATCACTCATGACCTTTATCCGGATCACCTGGTCAAGGTAGTATTTGCCAGCTTACTCCACTGTAAAGTCATTCTTTGTTTCTCAGCTATTTTCATACTGTCCTTTGTGGTAGCAAGTCACTAAGCACAGTCCACACTGCATCAGGAAGGGGAGGTTGGGGGTGTCAATTTACATCTCCTGGAGACTGTGGGTAATAAATGTACATAAATTATTTGGAATTCTTCTGTATAGGAAATTTGTATCTTCTTCCTCATTTGGTTATTTGTTTAATCATTTGTTATATTAGTATTTAGATTTGTTTTATGGATATTCATTTTCTATTGTGGAGTATAATATAATAGCATGTTTTTTATCTTGTCCCTTGAATTATTCCTGCCTCAGCCATTCGGAGTACTTTCACATTATCTCCCACATCCTTTTAACATGCTACCAGCCTTTTGTTTTGAGTATTTCCTTACTTTCTGTAATTCCTTGATTTTGTTTCTGAGTTGCTCCCTAACCTGGAACAAGTCACTTTACCCCTTCATGCTTTGACATAAATCTGTAAATTCTTGTTTGTTATATTAATGGAAATCGCAACGTAGTAAATCTTGAGAAAAAAAAGCTGAATTCATTTCAAACTTTTGCTCAAAGAAGAAACTGCACCTGGAAATGCAACTTCTTTCTTAAAAATAAAGTGCCAAGATTATATAAAATGGAAGAAGAGAAGGGTAGAACGTAGATTAAATTTAAATGAGGTAAAACACAGTTAATCACTTATTGTGTGGGTCCTCTGATCAAAGAGCCTTGCTGATTGTGGGGTACTCAACTCAAAATTGACTTTTCTGTGGCTTCTTATGTAGATGTCATTCATATCCTTCAGGACATAATTTAATCTACCACCCTGGTGGAAACATGGATCCAGGTCTTCCGGAAAAAATGAACGCTTTATTGTCAGTTCCCCATTTGAACTTCTGCTCAGGTCTGAGAAGCTAAAGACATGGTCCTGATCTCTCCACAGTCATGTTACTTCTCAGGAAATGAGAGAGTGGTTTGGTGATTTTATTCCATTTCTACTCTGACCATCTATTGTATCACGTGATGAGACAGCAGCTATGGGATAGCTTTTAAGACTCTGTATACCTAACAATTATTACTGTATTACAAATAAACATAATAGTCCATAGGAAGGGCCTGGAAATATTTTGGAATCATGACACTAGATTTCCCACATTAAACCAGAAAAATAGGTCTTATTCTTCCTCAGAATTTGCAGAGCCAGATGGTGGGATTCCAATAATATCCCCATGTCTTAAAAATCATATTGGCTCTGTCTCTATTCTTAGTGGTGGTATTAAAAAATTCTAAGAGAGCTCTCAAGAAGTAGGTACAGTACATTTCTTCCAGTATAGGACAAATTCCATTTGTGAAGCAAATATACTAATGAAGTGGCTCTAAATGCTACCTGTTCAACCTCAGTGAATTAGTGGTGATAATTTGGGGACAAGTACATCACCTACATTGTGTGGCAAGTTGAGGGCAAAAGGACTGAGTGTTCAAGAAATAATGGAACTACATTGTAAAGCAACTATACTCCAATAAAAATTAATTTAAAAAAACTGCAACTGGAAAAAATAAAAAGAAATAACGGAATTAGACTTTCTTGCATACTTGTTGAGTATATCATGTGGAAAAGAATGGAATTTTTTGTGTATTTACAATACCTACCTCAAAATTAATAGCAAGAAAATAAATGGATTTTTATTATGCATGGTGAAATATTATTACAAACAGATCTAGGTTAAATTCCTATGCCACTACTTACTAGTTGTTTGACCTTACCCGAGTAACCTTCTTGAGTTTTTCTTTTCTTGTCTGTAAAACCCTTTTAGGGTTAATATGAGGACTAAAGTGAAATAAATGTGAAATGCCTAGCCTAGTTTCTGCTGGATAGTTCAAGCTCAATAAATGGTGGTTGTTATGATAATTATCAGTCAACAAATATTCACTGACTGCCTTACTAATACTCATCTCAATATTAGGCCTAGATGAGACAAAGACAGATAGACACAAAGACATACTCTCTGGATCTGAGTCTTGTAGGAAACAGATTTCTACTCAGATGATTTAACCGTAAAGCCTCCATTGAAACAATATTTAAAGGGATAGATTTAACGGAATCAATAAAAAGTGAGCAGGCATCCAGGTGAGCCAATTCTTTAAAATAAATCTCTCTCTCTTCTGGATATGTATCCTATTGGCTCTGTTGCTCTGGAGACTCCTGACTAACAGCACCTGAATTTTCTTGGAGTTTATTTCTTAACCCCTGGAAAGCATGTGTCTTTCTAAGTAGTATCTAGGATACGTACTAGTTTCTGATGCCCAGGTCTCATTAGCATAATTCCATTAACATAGGGACTAGTATGATGTTCTTTGGATTATCAAGATCATCAAGATTCCTGCAGACTCTATTATGACAGATTTCAGGATACTGTTGCCACTGCTGGGTAAGGGCAAATGACTCTCTATTGTCTTTTTAAAATAGAACTGAGTATCTGCTAAGTCAACGTTACATACCAGGTGTAAGGAACTGAGTTGATTTTCTCCAAAAAATAATACCTTATAGTCGAGATTGTTATCACCATCTGATTAAGTTTGTGATTATCCACAGTCTTTCTCAAAATCTCATTTAGCTTCTTCATAGATCAATCATATACATTAGGAGGTGATATAATAGGAATCGCCACCTGTGTGTCTTCAAAGATTTTTTACGGTGAAACTAATCTCTAAAATCCCTCCCTGGAAACAAGATTAGTTAGTATTGGTTCACTACATTGATAAGTTTGTGAGAGGAGGCAACTCCAGGTACTTATACTTGGCTCTTCCTTCCATTATAATCATTACTTCATAGGTCAGGGAACCAGTGTGGAGATCCTGTTGCTAAATATGCATAAGGAACTAGAAAAACAATGACAGGATATCTGTGGGTCTGCTAGACCTATTTTACAATAACCCTGAGTCAAGACTCCATTTATCTCCATACTACCACGGACTATGGTAGAGTTTTGCATGAGCATCTCCTCAGAACCATGTTTCTACCAATTCCTGGAAGATCTGGGTATTTTCTCAAATAAGCTGTCATCTTAATAAATGACCTTTCTGGTGAAGTACTGGAGGAAGAGTTACAACATACACTTGGCCAAGTTGCAAGATCTTTCTGCAAAGGAATTCAACCCTCCTCAACTGAGGGCCTCTGAGTGTATAAATAACCTTAGTTCTGGAAACAGGAGGAACTACCTTGAATTTCCACACTAGTGACTCTCATCAGGATGCTATCCACCATATCCCAGACCTAGATTATTTTTCCCCTTCTTGAAATATCAGGCAATACTGTGATGGTCAGTTTTATGAGTTAACCTGTCTAGGCTATAATATTCAGTGTTTTAATCAAATATTAATTTAGGTGTTGCTGTGAAGGTTATTTTGTAGATATGGATAATATCTGCAATGTAGCTAATGATTTACAATCCTTTAAGCGAAGGAGATTACCTTTGATAATGTGAGTGTGCCTCACCTGATTAGCTGAGGTCCTTAAGAGCAAAGACAGGTTTCCGTGAGAAGAAAACCTGCCTCAAGATGGCAGCATCATCTCCTGCCTGAGGGTCCAGCCTGCTAACCTGCCCTACAAATTTCAAATTTGCCATTCTGCAATTACGTGAGACAATTCCCTGGAACCTCTCTCCCTCTCTCTCTCTCTCTGCTTCTCTCTCTGTCTCTCTGTATATATCTCTCATTGACCAAATTCCCAACCCTAGGCTAGGTATGGGGCCCATCATCCCTAAGATCTCTGCTAGATACCTGAAAAAAAAAAAAATGGAATAAGATCTGCTAGAAAAGGTGAAGGTGAGAATGGCCTTTACAAGTAGCCCATGTAAAGGAACTATTAATAAACATATTATAAAATATATTCATTGTTAAAAACTGCTAGTCTCTCTAGTCCTATGAGAAACTAGTTTTTTTAATTAAGAAAATTTTTAAGTGTAAGGAACTTTGAAAATATCCAGTGGGAAAAATTTTTTTTGATGTTGGTGCTTTACTTTAAAAATAAATAAAGGCTGGTAAATAATACCCAAGAGACTTTCCTTTCTCAAGCTTTATTTAATTTCAAAGGTTTTATATACATATTATCTCAGATCAAAATTTGACCATTTCATAATAGTTACTAAATATGATATACTATTTATTTTTATAAAAGCAATGTTTTTTTTCTTGTCTGTTAAAGGAACAAATTAAAGTTTTAGGAATAAAAGTAAAAAGGCAAGTTTTTAAGGGATATATTTGTTAGGATTTTAGACTATTTTAAGAATACTGTAAGTTTCCTGGGAAAAAAATTTCTCTGAAATCAGCACTTTCATCAAATATGTTTGGGAAAAAAAGTTTCAGGAAAGTATTATTCTTATATAAACACAAATTCACATTATCTGTTCCTGGAATAAATTTGAAATCCCTTCATACATTGCTGCATCTCAAGTCAGTTATGCAGATAGACTTACATTCTCACATGACTAAGAACTCAAGTCATCCTTTCTCTATTGTGTAATAGGCAGCCTTCTTGGACATCTGATGATACTTGGCAAACACTCACCATCAGCCCTATCAACATCATTATCATCTATGTCTTTCAAGTTAATTTTTTATCTCCTATATTCAATGCTTGGCTCAGTGAAGGTACTAAATAAATATTTAGGGATAGAGAGGAAAAGGAAGGGAAGAAGAAAAGATGGAATATTTAGCAACACTTCCAGGAATGCTAACCAGCCCACATACTTGATAGGACTAAGCTGGTGTGCTCTTTCTCTTCATTATTCCTCCTTCACAGGGGTCTGGTTTGGGGAAGACATATTTACAAACACCTACATATACTTAAGCGCATATTTCTTTCCCTCGTGATTTACAGTCAGTGGTTGGAACGTTTGGGTCCATGACTACAGGAAACATTCATTAATTCATCACTGATAGTTTTCACAGAGGAATAATGACATCTTTAAAAGGCAGAATTGAGCAATACTTTAAGGAGATGCTCATGTAAGATGTTTTTGTTCAAAGACATGAAAATGTGGCAGCTATTACTGAGTAACTTGGTGAAGCAGGGAGGCATTGCTTAAATGTACCCATCAGTTCTCACAGGCCTTCTTGACCTTGTCTAATAGTTCCCTAATGAGACTACTGATAAAACTGTAGTCTGGTCTTTCGAGTGTGCCAAAGTTCCTAATAGCCTTCTCAACTCCAAAATGTGTGATTCTCTAGTTTGTCTTCTTGATTTCCTTCACTCTGGCTTCTGTCCCCTGAAATAACCCTGCCTAACTAACCTTGAGAAAAGTAATTATGTCCTCACTATTGATTAGGAAGGATCCATATTTAATTATGTGTAACATGTTCCACTATCAAACTTTCAGCTTGGTTCACCAATGCCTAGCGAGTCCCATTGCCATGTGCTATATCACCCATTTGGTTAATGAGCTTCCTTACAAGATGTTGAATTTTCCCCAGTCCCTGTATTTTATGAAAAATCTCATATCTTAAGGTCACGGTTGGATCCTTTCATGAAGCTTTCCTCGAAAAATGTTTCTTTAATGCAAACAGAATCATGATTGAGCACATTGTGCATGTTTTTGCCTCAGCCCTGAGTCATTCACATGTGCCATTAGGTAAAATCCTGAGATCACAGTGCTTAAAGTTCAAATATTAGCTGTAGTCAGAATCAGTTGCAAAGTAACTGATTCTGCTAAACCACGAATACAGTCAGTCTATTTAGAAGACAACTGCTTCTTGCACAATACCTTTTTGTATGAAAATAATAAGATGCCAAAGCTTCTAACAACTGAATTGTTGTTCAGTTTTCTTTACCTCTAGAACTTATGTCTAAATGTTGTTAGTCTTTTTTGATGAAAGCTTGCAATGAACTATCCAAAGTAGTTTAGCTATAATTAATACATTAAAAATGTTCAAATAATATAAAATGTCATGCTTTTACAGATTTTGTATGATATTAATAGTATTATATCTCTATTCTTGCCAGATAATAATTTTCCACTGATGCTCATTAAATTGCTTTCAATGCAGTAGACATTTAAGATGTCCAAAATATTCGATGGGTGGGGTAATATACAGTAGATCATAATGTTTGTAAGCAAATGAGCTCATTTATGACATTTAAAATTCTGAGCATAAATTTTAAGTAAATTCAGGCTATTTAGATCAGCTGTTATTTACGGCTAACATAAACACAGAAAAGGAATCGTTAAATTAATAGACAAAACTTTGATAAAAGATCTATGTTCTAGCAGTGTAATCATTAAAAATATCACATTATTATGCAAAAAAGCTGAATATTAAATTATTCAATTCTATCTTTGTATTAATTGAAGTTAATTGTATGATGAGATCCCTTAAAGACTACTTTATACTTACATTATTGTTACTGGATCCAGTCCTACAATGGATTGTAGTCAAATTCATTTAAATTTTTCTAAGAATTCTTTATGAACCATTTGACTACAGGTTAACTGGAAAAGTTCATTCACCCTGAAGAGATGAGCCCTTCACTTAAGCTTCATTTCTATATAACATGAAGTATAAATATGACAATATTCCAAATACTCTGATCAACTTGGACAATCAAAATTTTATGTTAGAACCATCATATGGAACTGCCTACACTAATCTAATCTGACATGCATTTACCAAATATGGGTCGACCACCATGAATATAACGAAACTTGGTGCTCAAATTTAGGAAGTTCAGTTGTAGAAACCACTAGGATACCATTTAATATTGTCTTTCCCTATCAGCAAGTTTCACAAAACTTTAAAACTTCATAAAAATTATCTTTCGGGGGCTTCCCTGGTGGCGCAGTGGTTGAGAGTCTGCCTGCCAACGCAGGGGACACGGGTTCGGGCCCTGGTCTGGGAGGATCCCACGTGCCGCGGAGCAACTGGGCCCGTGAGCCACAACTACTGAGCCTGCGCGTCTGGAGCCTGTGCTCCGCAGCGGGAGAGGCCGCGATGGTGAGAGGCCCGCGCACCGCGATGAGGAGTGGCCCCCGCTTGCCGCAGCTGGGGAAAGCCCTCGCACGGAAAGGAAGACCCAACACAGCCATAAATAAATAAATTAATTAATTAATTAAAAATTAAAAAAAAAATGTTTGAAATAGGAAATTGGAGCTTTAAAAAAAAAAAAAAAAAGAAAAAAAATTATCTTTCGATCTTCAGACATCATATATTTCCTTCCCTAATTCTCCCCCATGTGTATCTATCTGTGATTTTGCCGGCTTCTGAGACTTGTAACATTCACCTTCTTATCAAAAAAATACAGAAAGCTGAAAAGGCCTTTTAAAGCTCCAAGGACTAAGAATGCTGTGCTCAGTACTTCATAGTGTTGCTGCAATTCACACTCATGGGCCACCATAGTCCTGAATTCTTGATTCTTCCACTACCATTGTGAATATTGTTTGTTCCTCAGGAATCAAAATCCCCAGTCAAAGCATCCAACTGGCTAAGCCATATGTCCTTGCCTTGGCTGCCAGGGAGCAATGAGAGGTACAGTCTGTCCCATTTCAGCCACTGTGGTAGGAGTTAAAATCCTGCCATGCTATTTGGGACTCCCCAAAATTTTTTGGTTCTGTAGTGACAAAAAACAACAAACATCCACTATCTCCTCTTTGCTTAAAGCTCTTTTAATATCACCCATCCCTTACTTAGATTAATCCCCAATAATTTAAGTATGGCCTTCAAAGCTACAAATTCCTGGGATGTGATCATTTTCCACCCCTATTTCTTACCTTCCAGTTTTCCCTAATCTCCAATCCCGTGGTTTATTTAGTATGATTAATTACTTGTAGTTTTACCAAATAGTCATGATTTTTAATGTCAACCTCTATGCCTAGAGTGTCTGTTCAACTCATCTCTGCCCATTTTCTTCTTTTACCTCCTGTTCTGTCACAGCAACTCCACTTTCAAGAACCCTTCAAACCCAGATCTGTTGATGACATCTCATTCTTTTGAATAGATTAACCATTTTACCCTTCTTATTGTCTTTTTGATAATAGAAATGTTGACATTTTTCATATGTTTTCCAGTTCTTCATCTTACCATATAACAAAATAACAATATACAATATAACAAAATGTCAGTACAATGACAATTTCACAAAGCAGAATCATCCTTTTTTCTTTTCTCACCACCCTTATTCATAATGCCATTGTTAAGCCTTCAACATTTTACGTATAAAAGATTCACTCATTTAACAAATATTCTTTGTCTGCCTTCTATCTACTGTTATGCTTTTTTTGAGCCCAGTGCTTAAGAAAAAGTAAACAAGATAAAGTACTTATTTCTAAGGAGTTTATATTCCCATGTGGAAGAGAGACAATATATAAGCTAGTTAATAACTATATGATACAATTTAAATGTGATAATGCTGTGAATAAAATAAAGCATGGTCGGGGAGTATAGGGTAACATAGAGGAGAGAGAACTGTTTAAGTAAGGTGCTTATAAAAAGGACATTCAAAGGAACTTATATATGAACAGAGACCAGAATAAAATGAAGAAGAATGATATGCTGATATCTGGGAGAAGAGCATACCAACTAGAGGAAACCATAATTCCAATCTCTGAAGAAAAAGAAGCTTGATGTTAAACAGCAAGAAGTCCACCGCAGCTGAAGCAGTGGAAATAAAGTATCAATATAATTATAGAATATATTGGCAGAAGAGATGGAAGACCCTGTGAGCCGTGGTAAGGTCTTTAAATTTTATTTTGAGTAAGATAGCCATTGGAGGATTTTGAGCAGGATAGTGGCATTTTTATGTTCTTAAAGGTCACTCAGGATCACTATGAAAAATTTACTATATGAGGCAAGAATAGAGACAGGCAGATCAGGTAGGAGTCTATTGCTATTGTCTAGGCAATAGGTGATGCTGGCGGCTTGAACTAGAATGGTAGCCATGGAGTTGGTGAGAAGATGTAAGATTCAGGATATAGTTTAAGGAAAGTTCCAGTGGAGTTGCTGATGGATCAACCATGAAATATTAAAAAAAATTAAATTAAATTAAAAGAGAGAGAGAGAGAGAGCGATGAAGGGTGGGAGGGAGGAAGGAAGGAAGGAAGGGAGGAGATAGGATTACTAGGTATTTGGCCCGATGGAGTAGGGGTGCCATTACCCAAGATGAGTAATACTAGAGAAGGAGCAAGTTTGGATCTAGAGTGATCTCCCTTTAAAGCATAAACATTTGAAACTCCATCTAAACATCAAAGCAGAGATTTTGAGTAGATAGTTGAACATATAAGTATAAAGTAAAAGGAAAAGAAAGGGTCTGGAGATAGATATCTGAGGTCTAATTATATGAATAATTTAAAGCTACTATTTCAAAGAGTAAATATTGAAAGACAAAAAAAAAGAGGTCAAGATTCTGGAGGATCCAATAAAGCAGAAGTAGAAAGAGAGGGCTATGAAGCAAATGAAAATGAATACCAGGTAGTTTCTTAGGGACCAAAAACATTCAATGTTTTAGAGTGGGTATTCAATTTTTTCAAATGTTGCTGAGATGTAGGTTGAAAATTAGCAATTTGGAAAGCTAAAGTTTCTTGGTAACTTTGACAAGTATTTAGGAACTAAAGTCTGATTAAAGCAGACTGTAAAGGGAAAGGAAGGTAAGGATTACTGTATCAGAATTTTAACAGGTTACTTTCCTTCATTTTCAAACCTCTCTCATTATTCATAGGCCATCAGCATATTCTTTATAAGTGTAAAACAGATTGTGAAATTCTGTTGCTTGAGTCCAAATACTTCTACTATCTATTCCAACAATTCTCAAATCTTAATGCTCATAAAAACAACCTAGACGTGCCTTTTAAAACAGCCTATGTGTGCCTAGTATAATGTAAATTCCTGCCTTCTGCTGTCACTGAGTATGACTCACTTGGCATGGAACAAGACACTGTAACCTCATTTTTAACAAATACTCCAAGTGATTATACTGTACTGATTAAAGATCCTCATGTAATGATTGGACCCTTCATTATTTCTCTGCCCTTTTTCCCTGTTCTTTCCTCTGCCTAGAATTCTGATTCACCTTCATATTTCTGGAAAACTCCTATTGATTCTTCAAAACTTTGGGGTTACTCCCTCTTTTAAGCCACCCTCATATTGTCAATCATAGAGCTCAGTAAATATTTGATAAATAAATGGAATATCTACAACTAACTTTCCTTTGCTTTTTTGTTAAAGCTTCATTGGTTTATAAATTTTTGCCTGTCTCAAGGGTTCATATAATTCAGTAAACTGAATTCCATTTATATGCATCATGTCAGTAAATTTCCTCAAATGAGTGCGATTAACATTCTTCACAGAGCCGAGACAGACCCACCATCTTTAAAGAGGCTGTTTCTAAATAATTCCAAACATCTCTCTGTACATCTGAAGGAAATGTCAAATGCGTTTGCTCTGGAGTGCATTAATAATCACAGTATCTGATCAGACTTGTGTCATGAGTGAATCTCGGGACACTTCTTTGATACTGACCTATTTTAAAAATGGTTTCCCTCTAGTCTCATTGAAGAACCTAAAAGAAGTCCTCCAGCCAGAAGGTGACTTCCTTGGGGTTTTTAAAAAGGAGGAAATTACATGACTTATATTTAGTTTTACTCTTTTGGAAGCAAGTTTTTTCCTTCCTCAGTCTCTTTTTGTTGTTATTCTTTCAGGTCAAAACTTCAAAGAAAAGGAGTGATAGATCAGCCATTCATTTACTGGAGCTGAATTTTTGCTTTCCACTAGCTTTTCTACTCTGATGCTCCTTTGATTTCTATTCTGTCTGCATCTTTTATGCCTTTAGTTCATGCATGTGAAGAAAATTATAGTGCAGTCTTTGCTCAAAAAATTATATTCCATCATATCCCAAAATCTTAGAAAATTTAAAACACTTTTCCAAGTCTGAAAACACCTTTAGAAGCCTCCAGCACAGAACTTAATATGTCGTTATTGTATTCTAAATAATTGAAATTTCAGAAGCTAGGCTTCCTAACAGACAAGAATCAATTTCACCAGGGGTATCTCAGACTGAACATCAAGGTAATGCACAGTTCCATGTATCTGTCGCCTGACTTAGACAATACTCATTAAAAAAATAACATAGTAAAGACAGGTTGGGCAGGAGGCAGTACAGTAGTGACCAAGATCTTGGGATTTGGTAGTAGATAGACCTGATCCTGTTTCTGCCACTTCTAGCTATAGACCTTTTGTTAGGTTAATAATAGTATCCTTTTTTCTTCTGTAAAATGGGAATATAATAATACGACCTATTTTGTATGTTTACATTGAGGTTATATAAGATCATTTGTATAGTTTAGCACAGTCCTTAACTCATAATAATTAACAAACATTAAATATTATTGTTATTATTATTAGAAGGTGTTTGCTGAAATTGCGTGTGACCTTGTTTGTCCCCCATCAGGACCACTGTAAAGCCAGTAGCTGCTGCCCTAGCCCTCAAGAATGTCCGCCGGGCAGCCACTAGACCCCAACATATGAGTTAAAAAGGACTGAATAAAAAAGATATTAACTTTATCATATCTTCACAGAGGCAGTAGATCACAAATTATCCAGCACTATTTTTCTCCAAATTATGATTCAAAGGGCAATGTTATATGTTATGTATGTTATGTACGTCTATGGTATATATGATATACATTATTGAATTCTTGAGCTACTGTTGTGAATTCTACTTGACAATCTCTGATTAGGTCTCTTCGAGCTGGAAACAAGCCCACCAAGGAAGTTGTCAGGGTGTAATTATCCTCATATTTCCCTTAAGGCATCTTCATCCTAAGATATACCTGAGGATATACCTTATCCTCAGAACTAATAAAATCAAATTTATGCAGAACTCCAGGACATGAGTTAGCTCTCAAGTTTATATGTCCGTGACCAACAGTTTTTTACTATTATTAAGAATAATACATAATAGTAATCATTTTTAAAACCAAAAGTTTTGGTCTCATTGTAGAGTATGGTTTTAATGATCATAAATTAGATATGGGTTTTAACAGCTATTAATAAATAATTTTTAGTCCAGAATACATATAGTTCTATGGCATGCATACACTCTGCATATTTTATCAATAATGACAAAGTAAAGACACAGTGAGGGGTCACCAAATTTGTAAAGGACTAGAAGTGTAAATATCAACATGACCTCTGAGGTACATGTAAAAGATGAAGTTAATACATCACGCAATTAGCAAAATAATTCAGGAAATGTAGGGAAATATAAAATAAACCAAGTAACTACTACATCTTATGATCTTCTTATATTTACTTCAAATGGTAGATTTTCCCAGGTGACCAATTACTGAGCCACAACTGTGAACCAGGCACTGCTGGCACTTCACTTTACAATCTCTAATTCTTAAATATCTAGTGATCCTCATTTTAGATAAATTATATATTTAGTACCTGAATTCTCAGGAATGTAAGGCTCTTGATCAAAATCTAATACCTTAATGGGCAGAGCCTGAATGTGAACCCATCTCTACCTAGATCTAAAAATCCATGTTAGAAGCTTCGATAGTTTACATGTAATTGTAAGAATTAATTTACTTATGATAGGTGATTTACATTGCTGAGTTGGCCTATATTCAGTTCATAAAAAGCAGACTTTTGATCTGTATATCAAATGTTTTAGGGAAAGCTATTCGGTCCCTCTTGACTTCAGGTTTTTTCCCCACTTGTCCAATAAAGAGGTTAGACTACCTTGTTTGTGGGAATGTAAATTGATACAGCCACTATGGAGAACAGTATGGAGGTTCCTTAAAAAACTAAACATAGAACTACCATATGACCCAGCAATCTCACTCCTGGGCATATACCCAGAGAAAACCATAATTCAAAAAGACACATGCCCCACAATGTTCGTTGCAGCACTATTTACAATACCCAGGATATGGAAGCAACCTAAATGTCCATCAACAGAGGAATGGATAAAGAAGATGTGGCACATATATACAATGGAATATTACTCAGCCGTAAAAAGGAATGAAATTGGGTCATTTGTAGA
This sequence comes from Eschrichtius robustus, assembly GCF_028021215.1. NCBI lineage: Eukaryota > Metazoa > Chordata > Mammalia > Artiodactyla > Eschrichtiidae > Eschrichtius > Eschrichtius robustus. Next base: position 16,405,886 of record NC_090827.1, on the reverse strand, counting down.
GACGTGGATGGACCTAGAGATGGTCATACAGAGTGAAGTAAGTCAGAAAGAGAAAAACAAATATCGTATATTAACTCATATATGTCGAATCTGAAAAAATTGGTATAGACGATCTTACTTACAAAGCAGAAATAGAGACACAGACATAGAGAACAAATGTATGGATACCAAGGGGGAAGGGAGGGTGGGATGAATTGGGAGACTGGGGTTGACATATATACACTATTGATACTATGTATAAAATAGATAACTAATGAGAACCTACTATAGAGCACAGGGAACTCTACCCAATGCTCGGTGGTGACCCAAATGGGAAGGAAATCCAAAAAAGAGGGGATATACGTATATGTATACATATAGCTGCTTCACTTTGCTGTACGGTAGAAACTAACACAATATTGTACAGCAACTGTATTCCAATAAAAATTTTTTTTAAAAAAGAGGTTAAACTTAACTGAAGTTTTTTTTTGTTGTTTGAAATTGATGTCCTCATTGATGGGTGAGCTCTTCAAATGGAAGGATTGGCATAAGAAGAGCAGTAAGGGAATATCTGTTGTTTTTATCTCACATAAGGTATTTAGGTTTGTCATCATGTCACACTCATTTCAGTTAATCTGCCATTAATTATGTTAACCCACATACATGATGAATAAAAACATTTGCACAAAAGATTTATGTTTTATTTTGAATTATTGAAGAGTAGTTCCTTCCTTTCTAAATTTAAAATTTTGAATAAAATTATATTCTTTAAAACGTTTCCTTCAACCCTCCCTCTGCTCATAAATTTCATCCTTAGAAATACTGAGTGTAAACTTAGCCTACATCTTTCTACTCCAATATAAATCATGTTTGCTTACATATTTAGTTTAAAAGCCTGGAATATGTGAAGGCAAGATGTGCATTATATTTCCTTTCAAAGACACTGACTTAAAAACTTAAGTTTAATTCAAAATTGATAGTGAATTTGGATATCCCTTTGGCTATTTGTATCATAAAGACTAGATAGTATACATTTTTATAACAGATTATCACTAATAAAGAAACTTCATGGATTAAAATGATATCAGTAAACAGCTCTATCACAACTTCAAAGACAAAAGCATGTATAAAGGACAATAATTCTGGTCTAGGGCTTCCCTGGTGGCGCAGTGGTTGAGAATCTGCCTGCCAATGCAGGGGACACGGGTTCGAGCCCTGGTCTGGGAAGATCCCACATGCCGCGGAGCAACTGGGCCCGTGAGCCACAGTTACTGAGCCTGCGCGTCTGGAGCCTGTGCTCCGCAACAAGAGAGGCCGCAATAGTGAGAGGCCCGCGCACTGTGATGAAGAGTGGCCCCCACTTGCCGCAACTAGAGAAAGCCCTCGCACAGAAACGAAGACCCAACACAGCCATAAATAAATAAATAAATAAAATTAAAAAAAAAATAATTCTGGTCTAGGTGTTTTTACTGTAATTTTAAGTCAACTGAAAAGGTAACAGAAGAAAAATACTATATTCATCCATTTATATGTCAAGATTCAGCTAAGAAAATAAAGTATTATAATGCAAAAAAGCCATACATATACCCACAAGTTTAAAATTAATATCCAATGGTAATATGGTACCCCAGTATGAAATTAATTTCAAAATCTCCTAAATATTTATTCAATTGTCAAAATAAACAAGATTGCCATAGGTTAGCTTTTGTAGTCATATTAAAGGTATAGTTATAGAATAGAAAAAAATTGGGAGAAATTTCAATAGAAAGCAATAAGGATTTACTGATGATAAAAACATATAATGAGTATTAAAGTAAATAACAAAAACTAAAATATTTGGTACAATTATCTGTCCAGCTACTCAGACTAATTATTTTACCCCCACTGAATTTTGTATTGTTTAGAGACACAGTCATGCCTCAAAAATATTATAAAATACACAATTGTGACAGTAATTAGTAGAAAATCCTTGTTTACAATATTTGCATTTGCTTGTTTTTTTCTTCACATGACTGCAAATAAATAGCATAATTTAACTCATTCATATAATTTTTATACTGTTGAGAATGTTACCAAGTGTAAATGCTGAGTATAAAAAATATTACAAAAAATATGTGCTAACAGTATTATATATAAAATATTAATATTTGCCCATGTCCATGATAGTTTCTGGCCACAGTGTTTTTTGTACAGGTATTTCAATGGTGAAAACATTGTTTCTATCAGCTGGATGATGGTTACAAATGGTAGCATTTTCCATTTAAATATACTCTGAACTGCCAATTTTCAAATTATAAAAAGAATCTCAAGTGTCAGGCTCAATGCACTGAAGAATCGTTTTTTCCTATAAAACAGTTTAATGGCACAGAGCTAGCATGAGTCATACATATCCAGACCTTGAACTCACTGGTGCATTCAGACGCCAGAGATCAATGATTAATAAAGAGAGGGTCAGCTCTGGCCATTTTAATTGCAGGACGATGGTTTGCGATCATTTGGTGCCTTAGGCCACTGTGAAATTCTTGCTTATGCCACAAAAGAAATCAATCTTGCTTTTCTAAACTGTTCTGATAATCAGTAGTAGAGGACTAGATTTTTAACCAAATTAGAAATTATTGTTCAGTATGATGTCATGTCATACATTTGTAAATGTTTCTTTTCAAATGAATTCTTTTCAAAACTTGCACATTGGTCCATAATAAGCCACAGGAGCAATCACTGTAACTTGTTTTGTGTTTTCAAAGTAATTAAAACAATACAGAAACCATATGGCTAATAATAATAGCTAGTTTTTATTGAGCATGTACTATGTGCCAGCACTGTTGTAGCAACTGTAACTTGTATTACTTCAGTTAATCTGCAGAACACTTTTTGAGGTAGATATGACAGATGCTCCTATCCTATAGATGAGACAGTTGAGCACAGGCTGGTTAAGTAATTTGCCTGGCTAAGAAGAGGTGGAGTCAGGATTTAAATCCAGGTCTTCTGACTTTAGAGTCACATTCCTCCACATTCCTCATGTTAGCTATGCATTAGATATGTGATCATAAGCAAATCACTTATCCTTGCTGATCCTGCCTTTCTTTTCTGTAAAAATGTGGATAATAACATCACATTAGGTTATTTTGAGGACTAATTTTTTTTTTAATGGTATTAAGGACATTTGTCAAATTTGTGAATTCTTGTTGTAATGAACAAGAGTATACTTCAGGTAGTTGTGGCCATTCAAATACAACCATAAACCATTCTATGCATTCAAATTAGATGGAAATGAAGTAGAGCCTTTACTGCCCAGGTAATAAAAAAGAGGTGAAAAGCCAAAAGGGATGGTGGACAAACAACAGAAGAGAGCAGCCTCCACTGCTAGGCTGGCAGGACTTAGGAGGCTGGCTGTGCTACCTGAGCTCAGGCTGCAGGAAAGGCAGAGAGGAGCCGGAGCCACCAAGGAGAAGCAGCTGCTGCTGAAGACACCTCCCAATACAGAGAGAGAAGGAAAGAGGCACCCTTTCCCCCAGCGTCTCAGCCTCCTCCAGTCTCTCTCTGCAAGTCAGCTGACACAGGAGACTGGAAAATGAGAACTTCAGAGGTCAGCTCTCCTCCATCGAGCTCAGAGCAAAGCAGCTAGAGTGAAGAAGGGGTCAGAGTGCAAAATGTCCAGGATAAAAATCACAGGAAAACTGTAAACCCTAACAGTTCTCATGTTTCAAGTCTAATTCTTCTGTATTTTATTTCAATTTTGCCTGAGGACACTTTCTAGACTCTCTTCCATCTCTCATCGTCTTAATTGCCACATTGCACTGTAAAGATTTGTGTGGATTCCATCTTTAAAAAGTAGGAAAGTTAAGGGACTTCCCTCATGGTCCAGTGGCTAAGACTCCGTGCTCCCAATGCAGGGCGCCGTGGTTTGATCCCTGGTGAGGGAACTAGATCTCACATTCCACAACTAAGAGTCCATATGCTGCAACTAAAAATCCTGCAAGCCACAGCGAAGATCCCATATGTCGTAAATAAGACCCGGCGCAGCCAAATAAATAAATAAATATTTTTTTAAATCTTTTTTAAAAAAAGTAGGAAAGTTATAATATATAGTAATCATATTTTAAGGATTGTTGTGATTGATATATAATGTAATAATCTTTACTTGCAAACAGTCTCCATATTTAGTACTAAGGGTTTTGATGTTTTGTGTATTCTTCTTGTTTGTCCCAGTGATTTCCCACAGAAAAGTAAAAATGTGCCCCATGGTCTAAGTTAGAAATATGAAGCAAATCAGTACATAAGAGGAAATAAACTTATTCACCTCTAATCCTGGGTGAAGGTTTTGCAACCAAAGTTTCATTTATAAGGGACAGAAAGAATATAATGAACTAGATTTAAAACAGCTTTTATAGTAAATAAAAATGGTTATGTCTTATACAATCATTAGTGAACATCAAGGGCATGTTCTTGAACTCTGCTTAAATTATGCAGTAGGCCACAGTGCATATTTCTGACATCTTGGCTTGAGATTCTTATAGAATCTCAAACATCCCTTTTAAGAGGTTTATAAGTAAATAAAATCTCTACAGTCTCTATGTTAATATTCAGTATTTATATGTTAGCTATTTTCCCCTTACATAGAAAAAGTTAAAATATAGCTGTTACAGGTTGGGTTTCCTAGGAATTAGACTGTAGGTTAACAGATTTGAATCCAGAAAGTTTATTGAGGAGTGCTCGAGGGATAACCATTTATAAAGCACTGAAATAAGCCAGGTTGAGTGGAGAGAGGAGTTGGACAGCTATTAGGTTACAGGAAAGATTTTAGCTGAATCTAAAAGCAGTCTTGCAGGTAAGATGGGGCTTCAGAGCTGTCCAACACTGAGGCAAGGGAGCTGGGCCTTTAAAACTCAGCACTGATTAGTCATTAGATGTAGGTTATCCCCAGGAAGGGGAGTGACCTTTGGCAATACAGTTGTAGTCAACTGAGGCCAATTTCCAAAAAAGACACAGTAGAGAGGTGTCATCCACCAACACTCACAGCAGCTGGAGGAATGAGAACTTTAGTCTTCAATACGGCAAGAGGGTGGTGATTTGGGCATCCACTGCAATAGCAATGCTCAATATTCAGCAGGTACTTCATACCAATGGAAAGATGAGGAACGACGTTCATTAACTGTTATAAAGAGTGATTTATATTTTATATTAGATTTTTGGTTACCTAGCATTTTTTTAATCCTGGGTACAATTAAATGTGGTAGACAGCCTTCTAAGATGGTAGTCAATAACCCCTGCCTCCTGGTATTTATGCGCTCTTGTGTAACACCCTCCTTTTAAGTGTGGGTTGGACCTAGGGACTTGCTTCTAACAAATGAAATATGGCAAAAAGGATTATGTTATAAAGGCTGTGACTTCCTAATGGCCCTCTATGTCTTTGTCTTGCTCACTTTGATGAAGCCAGCTGCCCTACCCCATGGAGAAGCTCACTTAGTTATGAACTGAGAGGGTGACCTCTCAGTAGGGAAACTAAGGCCTTCAGTACAATAGCCCACAAGAAGCTAAATCCCACCAAGGAGCACTAGTGAACTTGGAAGCTCATGCTACACTACTTAAAACTTGAGATATCTGTGAACTTGGCCAACACCTGATCGTAGCCTTGTGAGAGACCCTGAGTAGGAGGACCCAGCTACACCATGTCTGGATTCCTGAAATAGGAACTGTGAGATAATAATCATTTTAAGCCAGTGAGTTTTGGGTTAATTTTTCATACAGCAACAGAAACTAGGCAGAAATCGCTCTCCTTCAACTTTATTATACATTTATTTTTGGCCGTGCCACACAGCTTGTGAGATCTTAGTTCCCCAAAAGGGGATCGAACCCATGCCACCTGCAGTGGAAGTGTACAGTCCTAACCACTGGACTGCCAGGGAAGTTCCTTAACCTTATTTTCTTTCAGTGCCTGGCATGGTATCACATCAAAGGCTTGTAAACTGAATTTCACTCTTATCTTAGATTTTATTTATTTTATGTGTAGTTATATTGAGAAGACAGAATTTATGGAATTCCTTTTTGGGAATAATTTTTCTGGGAAAAAACACCAAATTACATACTTATGGTAGATGGATATCATCCCAAGGTCTCACTGTAACTGTAAAAGATTGTTAAAACATTGCCCTGCATGATAGAGAAAAAGAGGAATTTGAAATTTTGGGGAAACCCTGTAAGAAAAATAGTTGAAACTTAAAGACTTTGTGCTGTTTGGGGAAGAGAAATCCCTTGGGCATTGCCAAGAATAAACAATATTAAGCAGAAATCTTTTAGTGGAATTCCATGTACTGCCTTACGTTGTCCCTCTAGCAATCTCACACATTTTTTTGTTAAGACTACAGAAATAATGAAATACTTGGTGAAACAATACATTTTGAAAGATGCTGAAAGAGCACAGTCCTGTGTCAGAATTGTGGAGAATCTAAAGTTCTCATCCAAAGTGAATGATTGGGGTTAAGAGTTCCATGTATATTTATTATTTAGTGCCACATGGTCCCTGGTAATACAGTGTCATATCAGTGACCACAAAGACCTTGTGAAAGATATTGTCTGAGATGTTCTACGTTTTGTGGGTCCAAAAGCTGGAGATTCACCCAACGAGATAATAAAGTTGTAACAGAAATTATTATTAAGTACTATCATGACCATAGTGGTAATACAGTGCCTGCATCAATATTCACAAAGAATTTGTAGCTATGTCCACACAGATGCCACAAGTTCTGAATACACAGAAACTGAAAAGATCCTCCAGAATGGGCAAGAAATTTATAATACAAAAAATCTGTAACACCTTGAGCTAATTCAGCAGGGTAATACCTTCAGTTGTAAACAGAGATATTTTCTGAAAATTATATAGCTTCATTCCATCTTATATGGAACTTAAGTACAATATTTAGTAACTAAATATCTAATCGCAACATAATTCATCACTTAAATACTGAGAAAGAAAAAAAATCTAGAAAGATAAGCTATATGACTACTGGTTCAGCTTATTTCTGTTTCCCAAGAGGGTCTTTAAATTTTGGAATGACCCACAATTTTATCCTTGGTTCCCCTTTTTAATTGCACTGCTCAAGACTATCTCAAAATCTTCCAATGAGCAGTGATGTAGGAAAAAAGAATGCTGAAACAGTGAACATAAACAAAAATTATGGAGCTAAACTCCAATACAAGAAGCAATGAAATAATACCTGAAATGGGAGACAATCTAAATGGAATTTAATGGAGGAGCCAGTTTTTCAAGAAAGAACAGGTTTGATCTTTAAAATTCTAATAACAAACGCTGTATTTTTAATAGATCCTCACCCTGAGAGGACAAGGTTTTGATTTCATTCAGTAACAGTCTCACTAAGTACCTCATTTCCACACTTGCTAAAGTAAGGGATACAGATCTGAGTAAGACTGAGATCCCACCTCCTAAGCCACAACCACTGAACCATATAGGGATTTCTGAATGCCAAGAACTGAAAGATTTCCAAAATAAGGCTCACTTTTAAAGTACAACAAGAATAAATTATTTGACTAATACTTGTCAGCAGTAATGAGAACCGTTTACCCAAACCACAAAGCATGACTAAGGGGCAAGAGGGTGTTTTAAAATGAAATAATGCAAACAACTTCATAGGTATAGCAAGCAAAATAATAATCAACTAGGATGCTCTTATAATTATAGTTTCTCTGGATTGATATAAGGGTAATGATCATCTTAAAAACAATTTTAAGGTAGTAGAAATAAAGCAGGACTAGAAACAGCAATATAAAATTGAGTAAAAGAAAATTTAGGTTGAGAATCTTGGAACATCTCTGCATACTAATGTATCAGCCTATGGGACACTTTTTCAAAGGAAATCTTCAAAGTCCCTGTGGCTGAGTAACTTAAGCATGAAGTAGGCAAAGGATTGGAAAATATACTATGAAGAACAACTTCTATTCAGCAAAGAAATATAGTGGATGACTTAATGACCATCTCTGATGTTGCCACTACTACAATTTGTAGTATACCAGTATGAATGTATACATCTATATGACATATATTAATATGACTGTATATGCAAGCATATATTATAATTATGTCTTTCTTAACTCACTTTATAATTTGAAAATGAATAGCCCAGGGAAAAAATATTTTTCTTGAGAGATTAGCATTTTCAGAGAAACATTTTATGAATGTAGGGTGGTTTTTTTCCTGCTGAATTTAAAGGTAAATGTAATTCCCTTGTCTATTTTCCTAAACATCATTAAGTTCCAGCATAGCTAATTTAAGTCACTAACTTAAAGAGTTTTGTCTTCCATTTGTTTCTCTTTAAACAATTATAAAAAGAAGTAAGTGGTACTTTTTGTAATTTCTCTTAAAAAGTCTTAAAAACAGTAATAAGAGTTCATCCTGGGGTGAAGAAAAGGATGTCTAGAGACAAAGAGTCAGATAAAACCCCACTGTAGGTCTAGGTTTAGAGGGCAGCCCATGCAGAAGCAGTGCTAAGCACAACCTTATCTTATCTTTAGGGCTTAGGCTAAATTGTTCCATTTCTCCCTCCTTCACATACTTCAAGCTGAAAGCTATGTTTCCTTTGCTAGGAACACAGTGCAAGAGGTGAAATCATTAACAGAGATGCAGTGTTACTTGGCTCCCCAAATCTGTGTCAGAGATTAGTGTCAACTGTGGTACCCTTTCATCCTGGATGTAAAAATGAATTCTAACTTTATAAGTTAAACGAGATGAACCAAAGGTCATCCTTATTTAATCTTATCTCTCTTTAACAACTATGAATAATTAGAGAACAATTATAATACATGAGAACAGTTGTCTGCCAGTTCTAAAGAGAAAAAAAGAAAGAGTACAGGAGAGACCCTATACTATTATTTATATCATTGTATCTGCTGTACTAATTTGCAGTCAAATTGAATCTATCTATCTATCTATCTATATATATATATATATGCCATATATATATGCCATATATATATATATATATATATATACATACACAATAATCTTATCACTGGTATAAACTTCACATAAATATACTTAACTTATATGTGAAACCAGAGTTGGAAAAATAATATAGTATTCCTATGTCAGAATTTAACATGTGATATCACTAATGTTTAAATTTATTTAAAATATTACCTTATTTTTCTAAGGGTAAAGTTCACCCAAATCAAAATATCAGTGAATATCAGAACTTTGTTCTTGTTGGCTTTCTCCAATGTAATTTATTTTTAATTAACAAATGGAATATGGTAAGTTGAGAATATGAGTTATTCTTAGATAGCTAAAATACAAACTTTAATAGCTTTGGAACTTTGTGGACAAATGCCTCCAGTGGGAAAGTTTTTAAGTAGCTGGACCTTTATCACTTGACATCATTGACATTTGATTCTTCACATCATTATTAACCATATTAAATTATTAGTCACATTAAATTCTAACAATATAGCATTCTCCACTAGTCCTTTTAAAGTAATCAAGACTAGGTCCAATTTGAGATAACCTCAGTCCAAATTTGTTGACACCCTCAACAATTCTTATTATTCTTTGAGATTAGTGCTCCATTTGCTTAAGTATAATGAGGCACCTAGCATTACATAATAGTTAGGAACTTTTTCTTTCATTGTTCTTTTCTTAATGCTTAGAGAGAAGTTCATAAAAGGGTTGCTGTCACCTCGTATGTTCATAAGTGACAATCCAGGAAATGAAGTGGTTTTCTAGACACTTACAGGACTTTTATTTCCATTGAAGTTTTTGGTGTGGTATTATGTCACTTCCAGGTGAAGAAACAGGGATTTGCTTTGTAGAGTTCACTGCTCCACCCCGCCAAAATGGCCAGAGAGGAACTGAGTTGGGAAGACAAACCTACTTTGCCATTTTCATCCTAAATCCCAAAAAGTAGGAAAATGGTGATGATAGGGAGGAAGGAGAGCTATGCAGTGTAGCAAAAGAATCAGTGGAAGACTCCCTCCTCCTCCCATCTCTCCAGTGCCCTAGTCTTGTATAACTGAAGTTCTGTATATTCTGAATTCTACTGCACACAGGGGAAAAGATGGATTTTGGCTAGGATGGGTTTGAAAAATAGTAATAACTGACTTCCTTATTGGCCACTGTATTCCACCAACCTAAGAAATAGTGCACATAGCACAGACAGATGCTCAATAATTACTTAATGAAAGAAGAAATAATCTCACAAATGAAATATATTCCACTTAAAGATAGTTATTTTAGCTTCATGGACTCCTAGAGTATATGGTCTCTGAAAATATGGGTAGTTTCTGTCTTTTTTATTGAAAAACAATACCTAATATAATATCCTAGCACATGGTAGTAAAATGAAAATAAATGATCAGTTGAAAGAATTAATATTCATATGATGAAAAAAGAAAAATATTTTGTATCTTGCTACTAAATCTCTTGCATTCCTATACACTAATGAAGAAAAATCTTAATGTGAAATTAAGAAAACACTCCCATTTACCACTGCAACAAAAAGAATAAAATACCTAGAAATAAACCTACCTAAGGAGACAAAAGACCTGTATGCAGAAACCTATAAGACACTGATGAAAGAAATTAAAGATGATACAAACAGATGGAGACATATACCATGATCTTAGATTGGAAGAATCAACATTGTGAAAATGACTATACTACCCAAAGCAATCTACAGATTCAATGCAATCCCTATCAAACTACCAATGGCATATTTCACAGAACTAGAACAAAAAACTCCACAATTTGTATGGAAACACAAAAGACCCCGAATAGCCAAAGCAATCTTGAGAAAGAAAAACAGAGCTGGAGGAATCAGGCTCCCTGACTTCAGACTATACTACAAAGCTATAGTCATCAAGACAGTATGGTACTGGCACAAAAACAGAAATATAGATCAGTGGAACAGGATAGAAAGCCCAGAGATAAACCCACGCACATATGGGCACCTTGTCTTTGATAAAGGAGGCAAGAATATACAGTGGAGAAAAGACAGCCTCTTCAATAAGTGGTGCTGGGAAAACTGGACAGCTACATGTAAAAGAATGAAATTGGAATACTCCCTAACACCATACATAAAAATAAACTCAAAATGGATTAAAGACCTAAATGTAAGGCCAGACACTATCAAACTCTTAGAGGAAAACATAGACAGAACACTCTATGACATAAATCACAGCAAGATCCTTTTTGACCCACTGCCTAGAGAAATGGAAATAAAAACAAAAATAAACAAATGGGACCTAATGAAACTTAAAAGCTTTTGCACAGCAAAGGAAACCATAAACAAGACGAAAACACAACCCTCAGAATGGGATAAAATATTTGCAAATGAAGCAACTGACAAAGGATTAATCTCCAAAATTTACAAGTAGCTCATGCAGTTCAATATCAAAAAAACAAACAACCCAATCCAAAATTGGGCAGAAGACGTAAATAGACATTTCTCCAAAGAAGGTATACAGATTGCCAACAAACACATGAAAGGATGCTCAACATCACTAATCATTAGAGAAATGCAAATCAAAACTTCAGTGAGGTATCACCTCACACCAGTCAGAATGGCCATCATCAAAAAATCTACAAACAATAAATGCTGGAGAGGGTGTGGAGAAAAGGGAACCCTCTTGCACTGTTGGTGGGAATGTAAATTGATACAGCCACTATGGAGAACAGTATGGAGGTCCCCTAAAAAACTAAAAATAGAACTACCATACAACCCAGCAACCCCACTACTGGGCATACACCCTGAGAAAACCATAATTCAAAAAGAGTCATCTAACACAATGTTCATTGCTGCTTTATTTACAATAGCCAGGACATGGAAGCAACCTAAGTGTCCATCGACAGATGAATGGATAAGGAAGATGTGGCACATATATACAATGGAATATTACTCAGTCATAAAAAGAAATGAAACTGAGTTACTTGTAGTGAGGTTGACAGACCTAGAGTCTGTCATACAGAGTAAAGTAAGTCAGAAAGAGAAAAACAAATACCGTATGCTAACACATACATATGGAATCCAAAAAGAAAAAAAAAAAATGGTTCTGAAGAACCTAGGGGCAGGACAGGAATAAAGACACAGATGTAGAGAATGGACTTGAGGACACGGGGAGGGGAAGGGGAAGCTGGAACGAAGTGAGAGAGTGGCATGGACATATATACACTACCAAATGTAAAATAGATAGCTAGTGGGAAGCAGCTGCATAGCACAGGGAGATCAGCTCGGTGCTTTGTGACCATCTAGAGGGGTGGGATAGGGAGGGTGGGAGGGAGATGCAAGAGGGAGGAGATATGGGGATATATGTATATGTATAGCTTATTCATTTTGTTATAAAGCAGAAACTAACACACCATTGTAAAGCAATTATACTCCAATAAAAATGTTAAAAAAAAGTTTAAAAAAATTTTTTTAAAAAAGAAAAGTATTTGCAAAAGGCAGAATTTTTTTTCCCTCAAATTAAGACGTGAGCAGTTTCAAGGTGGAAAGATACTAAAATAAACAGTATATAAAAGGACAGATGTATTCTTACTTTAAAAATATGTATATCACATTTTGGGGGGGACATAAAAGGAAAATTGCATGTCATTTTTGTTTTTACAACTCAAATTTTTATCAAAAATTACATCAAAGTTAGAATACAATTTTACTGTTTACTGTAACCATTAGAACATGAGGTAAACAAAGGCATGACTTTATCACCATTTATCATATGAATTTAATCTTATAGATGAGATGTTACTAAATCTGATATATAGATTTTTAAAAACACAATATGGAAAGGTATTACCTGAAAAAAATTATATTGATAATACAATAATAACACTTGTAAAAGATATAAATAATTATTTTTAAACTGGTGTCTTTTACCAAAAGGTGAAGGGAGACCAAGCTACATGGAAGACACTAGGGTAATAACTCAGGACACTCTAAGGGCAGAACAAGTGACCCAGAAAAGGATTTTAAATCAAAGAGTAGTTCCAAAAATTGGACCTTAGTAACTCCAGTCCATTGGCAGCCTTTGCTGAGATGGAAACTTTTTCTGATAGGACGCAGTAGGGTTGACTATTGGGACCAGTTGTAAATTAAGGAGAAGTGCTTAAACTTTGTCTGGCCTCCAGAAACTGTTTCACAAAAATGCAGCTGCAGAGCAAGTGCCATCTGACTTTCAGGGATCATAGGGCCAAAACCTAGGAGGCCCCTGTGAAATCTATACCTCCCCAGAAACTAAACAGAGGGACCAATCTCCTACAAACTTATTTGGGGACCTGCATTTGGTAATGTAGATGAAACACTAAGTGGTCAATTGAATTTTCAAACATTTCATCCTAAACTGAGAACTTTTTTCCAGATACCACTAGTAGTGAAATAGAAGGTTTAAGAAATTATATATGTACATATAAATATGTACATATATAATTTATCTATATATTATATTCATCCATAAGATACATATATACATATAACATACCTATATAATATTAATAATAATAGTAATAATTTATAATATGGTTGAACGGTAACCATGTGTCAGCTTCATGATGACCACTATGCACAGATTATCTCATTTATTCCTTACAATAATTTTATGACGACTTACTGTCATTCCCATTTTATACATAAAGAAATTGAGGTATAGAGAGTTTGGGGAATTTGCAAATTCCCAAGATCATTCATCTAATTAGTACCGCTGGCCTTCCAATCTGGGTCCACCTGACAATATGTGCCACACTAATACTTGTTAGGCTTTATTTCAGGCTGGGCTTCAGAGCTATCCGGGAAAAGATAAGGCTGTCTACAGGCAGCAGAATACTCACTGTACACAGTAGGGCAAGGATGGGGTAGGGACTAGGGAGAAGTAGATAGCCAGGCACATTGTGAACTTTGAGACTTGTTCAGATTTGATTAATATTGTTTTCTACAAAGATTATATTACTGATAATTAGTCCTCATTTATTCCTAATTATCTTTTTACTGTTTTGTTACTAAAAATATAATTTGGATTCCTGTAGTCCCCTATAACTTTCTTATTACAAGCCTATGAATGCATATACACCAAGAATACAGATAATCCAAAAAAAGATGAGCCTGAAAATACACCCTTAAAAACCTGTAAAACAAAACTGAAGAGAAATTTATTTATAGGACTGATTCAACATGTCGGGTTTATCCACCTCCATACATTTTCATTTGAACCATCTGTAATTCTATTTCTAGAATACTTAATTGCATTTTTTATTTGTAAAAACTGGGGGAAAATTATTAAATTATGAAGCAAGGAATTGTAATAATAGTTTCAGTGTATGTTTAATTTATTTATGTTATAGTAATGTGTCTCCAAATATTGTAGGTACCTTTAATCTTTTTTTTTTTTTTAAGATTTATTGATTGATTGATTGATTGCTATGTTGGGTCTTCGTTTCTGTGCTAGGGCTTTCTCTAGTTGCGGCAAGCGGGGGCCACTCTTCATCGCGGTGCGTGGGCCTCTCACTATCGTGGCCTCTCTTGTTGCGGAGCACAGGCTCCAGATGCGCAGGCTCAGTAGTTGTGGCTCACGAGCCTAGTTGCTCCGCGGCATGTGGGATCTTCCCAGACCAGGGCTCGAAACTGTGTCCCCTGCATTAGCAGGTAGATTCTCAACCACTGCGCCACCAGGGAAGGCCGGTACCTTTAATCTTAAAAGCATTGGTAAATGACCATTTTCTGTACTTGTATAATGCCAAATAGCTGGATAACAACTGAAAATTTCAGTCAATCTTTTGGAATCTTTTTTAACTTGATGCCACTTGATCAAATACTGATATCTGATCTTTTGCAAGTGTGGTAGAGATGGCCAGCTGTACACCAGGATCCATTTTTCTCTTTTTTGGGACATGTAGTTCATGTATATTTATTTGCCAGTCTACTTTGCAACTGGGTTGGGTCCAGTGACTGACTTTTAGCCAATGGAAAGTGAGTGGACAAAATAAGTGCCACTTCAAGGCCTTGATCATCAAAATCTCCCATATATATCTCTCCATATTTTTTCTCTTCTGACTAACTAGGGTGGTGACTGCAATCTCCCCCCTATGGCAAACCTGGAAGCCACATATTTAATATAGTAGAGTTACTGTTGCTTGTGTGTCTCCTTGTTTGTGAGGAGCAGAGAAGAGCAATTTCCTCACCCCCACTGCCAAGTTTCCTATCACTAACCTGCCTTGTCAGCAACGAAAGTTTCTATTGTGTGGAGCCTTTATTTTTGCAGCCTGGTCTACCCTAACCTATATTCTAGATGACTGATTTTTCTCTATTCTTTTACAGACATTTACATTTAATTCATTTTCTTTCAAGGACTGAATTCTGTATGTTTTTCAATCACTTGAGCAGCATCTCTGAGGGCCATGAGCATGTTCTTCACAGACCTCCTTCCCCAGGGAGTGGAATTAACCAAGGGCCCTGAATTGCATTTGGAAATCCATCACTTCATTTGAGCTGAGGATCTGCCACAGCTACTCAAAGTCAGTGAATGAGAATGGCAAGAATACTAAGCCAACCTGTTCCTGGAAAACCAAGATATCCCTGACAGCTGACAGCTAACTTTGACTAGAAGACAGTACAATGATTTTGCCAACCTGAACCTTCGTTAGATTGCAGGGCAATCTAGGATATATCTGTCCATGGTCTTCTCCATCTTCCTTTCACCCAGTGTCAGACTCGCACGGTGATCTGATGGCTCTCCTAGCCTTCCCCAGCTGCCCTAGTCTTACCTGACTCCTCCCTCTTTTCTTTCACACAGGTATTTCTTCTACTAAAAGACCTTGCCTGTTCAATCCCTTCCTGGCATCTGTTTCTCAGAAGACCTGAACTAATGCAGACCCCCCTCTATGAACAAATGATATATTGGGATACTTGGGATTCATCTTTTATTACTTACCAAGGGCTGCTATAACAAAGTATCACAGACTGGATGAAATTTATTGTCTCACAGTTATGGAGGCTGGAAATCCAAGATCAAAGTATTGGCAAGGTTGGTACCTTCTGAGGGCTGTGAGAAAGAATTGGTTTCTTGCCTCTCTCCTAGTTTTGATGGTTTTTCGGTGATCTTTGGTGTTTCTTGGCTTGTAGATGTATCACTCCAATCTCTGTCTTCGTCTTCACATGACATTCTCCTTGTGCATTTTTGTGTACAAATTTCCCCTTTTTATAAGGACAACAGTCAAATTGGACTAAGGCCCAATCTAATGACCTCATATTGACTTGATTACCTCTGAAAAAGCTGTATTCCAAATAAGGTACTGGTTGTTAGGCCTCCAACATATCTTTTTTTTTTTGGTGGATGGAGGGAGTACAAAATTTAACCTATAATACAGCTATCAATCAACCACAGGATTATGCTTAGGAATTAGTGGATGATACACTCATGGAACTGCCTTTTTGTAGCAGATAACTCAATGTGGTAAAATCCATAGATTATCATAAAGGTGAATATAAAACATTGTCTTTTATCTTTCAAAATACTTTAAAATCCTGTGGTAATATGACTAAATAGTTCATCAAGCCAATAAAATTCTTTCCATGATACAAGTTTTACTACAACACAATCCAAATATAAGAGCCAAAACTCACAAATAGAACAACTTGCTGAACAAGTACCTAGGGGATAACAATTTTTAACTTGATTTGAATTACTTATCATAGATTTTTCCTTGATACAATATGGTAACTAGAACCTTTAGTGGAAGTCTGAGGTGCTAAAAGTGATATATTGTTTACTTTTTACAACATATACATAGTATGTGCAAGATGCTGCCCTCTCCCTGTCCCTTTCCCTTAGGGTTTAATCATCTGAAACAGACAAAACAGAACAATGGCTAAGTGTGTATTGGTTTTTTTTTTTTCATAATGAAATGAAAACTTGTAAGCATACCATAATTCATAACATTATTTCAGGCAAACTGGGAATTCCATTCATTTATTCAAATACACCTTGGGATATCTTTTAAGCCCCAGTCTCTGGGCCAGGATCTAAAGATAAAAAGACTAAACAAACATGTTCCCTCAATGAGCTCACAATTCCTGTAGAGAATAAAAACATTAACTATATCAAAACCTGGTAAATGTGATACTACGGGATTGTATCAGGATCCCACAGGGACAACTAAACAAAAGGAAGAAAATCACAGTACCAGTTCCTGATAGTTTAAAATTGCTTTGGTTGCTGTCACTCTACAGTCTGTCCAAACTTTCCACTAAAACAACAAATGAAACAAACACAAAAAACCTCACATGAATATTTAATACTAAGACCAGTGGTTCATATGCCTCAAGAAATGGTGGAGAACTTTGATAAACTTCAAAGTAGTTTAAGTTGGCCCATCAGAGTTCTACAGCTATGAGCACAAGGTCCATAGCTATTTGTTGCTTTTATTTTAATACTGTTTTCCACATTTGTGTGTGTTTTCTTTACAGGTGCTTTATGTCAAGGATTATTAATTTTATGTAGTCATATTTATTGATATTTTATTTTGTGCTTCAACAACTACTTAAACTTCTGACTACTTCTAAAAGAGCAACCATTTTTTTCCTAACAGTAAAATATATTCAAAAGTACCATGTCTATTAAACATTTATTGTGCCCCAACTGTGTTTCAGGTATTGAATTAGAACTTTTGTGAAACATAATCCTAGCTCTGAGAAAGTTCAGAGTCATGTGTTTGAGACAAAGAAACCAACAGTAGCAATATAGAGTCATAAAGCCTTCAAAAATGGTAAATTCATAGAGAAATAGTGTAATTTAGAAGAGAGTCCCATAACTTTGGGGAGTGATACTGGTGCTTTGGAAATACCACTCTGGCTGTGGGAAGTAAAATACTTCAGGGAAATCCAGGTGGCATGATAAGTATCACTTTAGGAATTAGGCATGCAAGGATTAAGAACAAGGGCCATTATTGGCAGAGAAGATGTAATTTTCACAAGGAAGGAGAAAAGGAGAGAGACAGAGAAACAGACAGAAGAGGGGGAGGATACTGGAAGGGGAGGAAGGGAGGCAGGAAGGCAGGAAGGAGAAGAGAAGAAAAGGACATGTGGTACAACTAGAGAGCTGGAAATTATCTGGAGAATGGGGAACAATGTGTGGAGAGTGGAGAAGGGGCGTATGATGAAACTGGAGACAAAGCTTGAAGCTGGGTCATGAAGGGCCTTGCACACCATGCTAAGGAATAGTGTGTTAATCACGAAGATAACAGGGAGCCATGGACTGCTTAGACCAGAAAATGATATTGATGTTTTATAAATATCTCCCTGGTAAATGATTCAAGTGGAGAAATCTAGAAGCAGGGACATCAGGCAGGGACAACTGTCCTAATAAGCTAGGTGAGAGACAGTAATGGCCTGAACCAAGTCAGTGACAGACAGTAGAGAAGGAAGACCTAGATTTTAGAGTATTAAAAATAGAAAATTGACTGGCTTTAATGACTGATTAAATACACGTGGAGTTAAGGAAAAAATGAGAATGATTTTCAGAATTCTAATTTGGGCAAATGGACAGATTGTGGAAGCATTTAGGAAAGAAAAACAGATCTATATGAGGAAATAATTTATTATGTTGGTTCTTATTCATCTACAACATTAGCTTTTTCTGAAAATAAAAATGTGTCTTCTGTTTATTTTTAAAATTATCATGATTCTTTTCTATTTTCACTGCCAGTAGGATAGGGAAGTATTTAAGTATTTAGCATGCTTTTAGTAAACTGTTTACTGTTCACTGTTGTGCATGTTTGCACCTAACCAGGAAAAAGTATATGTGTAAATAACAGTAAAATCTCACTAAAGTACTTCAAAGTCTTTGTTACATTTAATAAATTATCAATGCTAATTTAACATAGATGGTTCCATAAGCATGCTTTCTCTAGAATATCTTCCAGTGTACTTCAGACTACTTACTATGCATAGCTAGAAGTAAAATTTCAGTAATTTAGTAATTTCTCATGAAATACATTTTCTCCCTTGAAAAGAAAACATTTTCCTTATAAACAAAATGTTTTGAAGTAAATGGCTATTTTTTTTTAGCCAGAACTTCTAGCACATTCAAACTAGCTCATTTAATGCTCAACAAAGAGCAAGAGTACTTTCAGGGAAGTTAATATAATAATAATAATAATGATAACAAAACAATAATAATAAAAAACAGAGGGTATATGGCAGAATAAAATAACTATGTATACTGTGAGGAATACATTAAAATGCATGTAATATGCCATATGGTTAGGGATTATTCTTCTATAATATTTAAGCAGAAGGACTTACAACATCTAATGTACTATTTTCTACCTATAATACAAAAAGTTCAGCAAAAAAGCTGATCATTATATAGGGTAACAAACCATTCTTGGGGGAAAAAATACAAACTTCAAACTGTGTCATACATAGAGAAGGACTGGGTACACTGCAATCATTACTTTAAATTAATCTTAAATGAATGCACAGTATACCTTTTAAAAACACTAAGTACTTAGTACAGGTATAATAGGAAATTTTTCCCCAGAGATTACTTCTCTAGCAGACCAAGTGGTGCTTACAGTAATTTAAAGCTAAAGTGACATCTCCTCAGCTGTTATCAATTGCACTTTTATGACTTAAATGTTTTCCTCAAAGACAGGTATAGCTAGTAGAGTTTCTAGTGTGTATACTTGAAAGCCTTCTATACTGGAAAGAAAAATTACCTTAGTTTATGTGGAAATTCTCCCATCATTGAAGCCTAAATTTTCAAAAGAGAAGCCAATAAGCTTTAAAATAAATAAATATGCCATGAAATAAAGGCTCATAATAAAAGCTTCCCTGTTGCTCCTAGCACCAGAGAACAACTAGAAGTCACTATGAGTCCTGGTCTATGCATAGTGAGAAGAATGGACATTCAGTCAGCAATTATCACTGTCATCATCAGTCAATTATGGGTATCATATCAACAGAGACAGACAGTTTAACAGAGAGATCATGGAAAGAGACAAAGAGAGTTTTGCAAACCACTGTCATCCCAAAGAGGTTGGACACATTCTCAATACTGTGCCTTCAAAGGAGAGAAATCAGAGGCTGCACACTGCAGGGGAGATAGACTTTACCAAACAGTCCAACCAAGTCACTAAACAAAAAAAAGAAAACAAACAACAAAAACAAATCTCTGTTAGGAGAGGGTGATAATTATCCAGAGTTGCTACAATATACTATCTAAAAACCCCAGATTCAACAAAAAAAATACAAGACATGCAAAGAACAGGAAAGTATGATCTATACACAGTGGGTGGAAGAGCAAGCAATATAACCTACCTCTGAAGGGGCCTAGTTGGGGACCTAACAGGCAAGGCCCTCATGGAAGCTATTATAAATATGTTCAAAGCTAAAGGAAACCACATTTAAAGAAGTAATGGAAAATCTGATGGCAATGTTTCATCAAATAGAAAATATCAGTAAAAGATAGAAATTATATTAAAAAAAGGAAAAAATAGAAATTCTGGAGTTTAAAAATTACAATAATATAAATGAAAAATTCACTATCAGGATTCAAAAGTAGATTTGAGCTGGTGGAAGAAAGAATCGATGAACTTGAAGATAGAACAATGAAAATTAGACAATCTGAAGAACAGCATGACTAAGAAACTTTTTAAAAAATGAACAGAATTTCACAAAAATGTGGGACACCATTATATATACTCACATATGCATAAAGAGAATACAAGGAGGAGAGAAGGAAAAAGGAGAAGAAAAATATTTAAAGAAATAATTGCTAAAATATTCCCAAATTTGATTAAAAACAATTCACACATCCAAAAGCTCAACGAATTCTAAGTAGGATAAACATAAATTGATCTACATGCAGACACATCACAGTAAAAATGTTGAGGGTCTAAGACAAAGAGAAAATCTTGAAAGCAACAAGAGAAAAATGATTCATTAGCTCCAAAAGAAACCCAATATCTGACTTATCATCCGAAACAGAGGAGGTCACAAGGCAGTAGGATGACATATTCAAAGTGCTGGGGGAAAAAAAACACCTGTGAAACAGCAATCTTATATCTAGAAAACTATCTTTTATAACAGAAGACTTTGTCAGATAAACAAAAATGGAGAGAATTTGTTGCTAGTAGACTGCCTTAAAAGAAATACTAAAAATCTACTGCATAGGGCTTCACTGGTGGCGCAGTGGTTAAGAATCCGCCTGCCAATGCAGGGGACATGGGTTTGAGCCCTGGTCTGGGAAGATCCCACACGAGGCAGAGCACCTAAGCCTGTGTGCCACAACTACTGATCCTGCGCTCTAGAGCCCATGTGCCACAGCTACTGAAGCCAGCATGCCTAGAGCCCATGCTCTGCAACAAGAGAGAAGCCACTGCAATGAGAAACCCATGCACTGCAACGAAGACCCAACACAGCCAAAAAAAAAAAAAAAGAAAAAAGTCTACTGCAGGCTGTAAGGAAGCAATTCCAGACCATAATGCAAATCTGCATGAAAAAATTAAAAGTGCTAGAAAGGTAATCATGTAATTTAAAAATACAGTATAAACGCATATTCTCTTTGCTTCTCTTAGCTGATTTAAAAAGTAATTGTAATAAACAATATGTATAAAATTGTTCTGTGGGATATATAACATATATAAATATATTTGAGAATAATAGCATAAAAATGTGAGTAGGGACAAACTTCATTAAAGTAAGGAAATGATACCAGATGGTCACTTGAATCTGCAGGAAAAAGAAGAGAACCAAAAATGATAAATAATAAAATAAATGTAACAAAACCTTTAAATATATATTTGCTCTCCTTTCCTCTATCAGCGTCTGTAAACGACATGAAATTATATAAATAAATAATTATATTAATGCATTCTGTAATATATATAAATATAATATATATAACAATAATAACATAAAAAGGGAGAAGAGGAAATATAGCTCTATGGGAGTAACATTTCTATATCTCACTGAAATTAATTTAGTATAAATCTAAAGTAGATTCTGATAAGTTAAGATTCTTATGGTAAGCCTTAGAGCAACCATTAAGAAAATAACTCACATAATAATATAAGTTGACAAATTATTAAGAGAATTAAAATAGTACACTACAAAATACTCAATGTAAGACAAAGCAGTAAAGTAGGAATAGAGGAACAAAAAACACATAAGACATGTAGAAAAAAAGTAAAATGGCAAACATAAATCCACCTTTATCTATGATAACATTAAATGTGAATGAATTAATCCAACCAAAAGCAAAAGATTGCCAGACAATGAAAAATAAAGATCCAACTATGTGCTGCATAGGAAACACACCTTAGATTTAATGA
Organism: Eschrichtius robustus; assembly: GCF_028021215.1. Classification (NCBI taxonomy): domain Eukaryota; kingdom Metazoa; phylum Chordata; class Mammalia; order Artiodactyla; family Eschrichtiidae; genus Eschrichtius; species Eschrichtius robustus. The sequence continues at coordinate 16,383,580 of NC_090827.1, read as the reverse complement.
TACAAATAGGCTGGAAATGAAAGAAAAATTATTTTATGAAAACAGCAATCATAAGAAAGCTAGAGTGGCTATACTAATATCAAACAAAATAAAATGTAAGGAAAAAAAAGTTAATAGAAACAAAGAGGGACATTTTATATGATAATACTAAAAAGGTCAATCCATCAGGAAGATATAACAATTATAAATATATGTGCATCTAACAACAGAGCCCCAAAATGCATGGAGGAAAAAAGTGACAAAATTGAAGGTAGAAATAGAAAATTAAACAATAAGAGTTGGGCATTTAAGTCCCCTATCCTCAATAATGGTTATAACAACTATGTAGAAGAGTAACAAAGAAATAAAAGCCTTGCACAACACTAGAACAGATGACCTGACTGACATCTATAGAACACCCATAAGAGCAGAGTATACCTTCTTCTCATGTGCATGAGGAACATTCTCCAGCATATACCATATGCTACATCATAAAACATGTCCCAAGAAGGGTAAAAATATTAAAGTCATAAGATGTATGATCTCCAACCACAATGAAATGAAATTAGAAATCAATAAATCAATTAAATTTGGAAAATTCACATAGATGTGGAAACTGAAACATTCCCAAATAATGAATGGGTAAAAGAAATATAATGTGAATTAGAAAATACTTGGAGATGAAGAAAAATAAAGACACAAGTATCAATACTGGGGGATGTAGGTAAATCAGTGCACAGAGCAAAATTTATAGCTGTAAATGCCTATTTTTTTAAAAAGCACTCATATTAATAACCAACCCTTTCACCTTGAGACATTGGAAAAAGAAGAGCAAACTAAACCTAAAGCAAACAGAAGAAAGACATTAGTAAAGATGATAGCAAAATCAATAGAGAATAGTATTCCTTGAAAGAGAAGTTTTAATGATAAACTTTTCACTAGGTTGACCAAAAGCAAACTAGAGAAGGCTCAAATTAGTAAAATCAGGATAAAAGAGGGGATATCACTACTGACATTACAGAAATAAATGGGATCATGAGGCTATACTATGAACAGCTAGACACCAACAAAATTACTTAGATGAAATAAAAAAATTTATGAATTTAAATATAAAAGGAAAGAGATTGAATTAGTAATTTTGAAATTTGCCACAAAGAAAAACCTCAACCCAAAGGATGGTTTCATTGGTGGATTGTACCAATCATCCAAAGAAGAATTAATACCAATTATTTACAAGCCCTTCCAAACAACAGAAGAGGAGGGAACATTTCTTAATTAATTCCCTGAGGTCACTATAACCTTGATATAAAACATGCCAAAGACACCACACACAAAAAGAAAAAAGAAAAGAAAAATACAAACCAATATTTCTGATTAATAAAGACAGAAAAATTTTCAACAAAATGCTAGCAAACCAAATCCAGCAACACATATGACTATACACCATAACCAAGTGGGACTTATCCCAGAAATGCAATATTGTTTTAACATATGAAATCCAAATAAAGTATTATACCATATAAAAAGAATAAAGGACAAAAACCACTTGATTATCTCAATAGATGCAGAAAAGTCGTTTTACAAAATCTAACATACTTTCATTATAAAAACACTCATTAAATGAGGAATAGAAGTCCCTCCCTCATTTTTTACTATTAAGATCCACAGCTAGCATGGTATAGCATTCAGTGAAAGACTGAATGCTGTCTCCATAAGGTCTGGAACATGACAAGGATGTCCACTCTCAACAATTCTATTCAAATTCTACCGGCATTTCTAGCCAGGGCAATTAGGCAAGAAAAAGAAATAAAAGGCATCCAAATTGGAAGGAAGAAGTAAAACTGTATTTGCAATTGATATCAACTTCTATATGTAGAAATTCCTAACGAATCCTTAAAAAAAACTATTAAAACTAGTAAGTTCAACAAGATTGCAGTGAACAAGGTCAATATACAACAATCATTCATATTTCCATATACTATCAGTGAACAATCCAAAATGATATCAAGAAAACAATTCCATTTACTCTAGTATCAAAAAGAGCAAACTGTTTAGAAACAAATTTAACAAAAGAAGCATAAAATTTGGACACTGAAAGCTACAAATCACTGTTGAAAGAATTAAAGACCTAAATAAATGGAAAGTCATCCCATGTTTATAAATTGGATGGCTTTACATTGTTAAGATGAAAATACGTACTAAATTGATCTACAGATTCTGTACAATATCTATCAAAATCCTGCCTAGATTTTTTTCAGATTAAAATAATAAACCTAAAAGTCATAAGGAAATTTAAGGGATCCACACTAGCCAAAACAAACTTGAAAAAAGGAGAAAAAAATGACAAACTCATACTTTCTGATTTCCAAATATCCTACAAAGCCACAGAAATCAAGACAATGTGGAACTGGCATATAGTAAACATGTAAATCAAGGGATCAGAACTGCAAATACAGAAATGAACCCACACATTTATGGTCAGTTGATTTCTGACACAGGATGACAATTCAATAAATACTCATGCAACATATGGAACAACTGAATAACTATATGAAAAAGAATGATGGATTCCTTCCATATATCATGCACAACAATTAACTCACAATGGATTATACACCTAAATGCAAGAGAAAAAAAAATTGAGTCTGGAAAAATAGGAATAAATTTTTATTATTTTATGAAAAGCAAAGTCTCCATAGATATGATACCAAAAGAATAAGCACCAAAACAAAAAACAGATAAACTAGTCTTCATTAAAATTAAAATCTGGGGCTTCTGAAGACACTATCAAGAAAGTGAAAAGACAATACATAGAATGGGAGAAAATATTTGCAAATTATGTAGCTGATAAGGACTCAGATTTAGGAATATAGACAAATATTATAATTGAATAATTAAGAGTCAGATATCCCAATTAAAAATGGATAAAGGTTTTGAAAAGACATTTCTCCAAAGATATAAAAATGACCAGTAAAAACATAAAAAGATGTTCAATATCATCAGTCATTAGGGAAATGAAAATCAAAACCATAATGAGAAATCATTTCACACCCACAAGGAGGGTTATAATAAAGCAGACAATAATAACATACAATAATATGTGGCTATAATAAAACATACAATAAAAACATACAATAATAAGTGTTGACGAGAATATGGAGAAATTTGATCCCTCATATTTTTCTGGTGGAAATGCAAAGTTGTGGAACTGTTTTGGAAAATTTCCCAGCAGTTCCTAAAAATGTTAAGCATAGAGTGACCATACAGCACAGCAATTCTACTCCTGGGTACGTTCCCAAGGAAAATGAAAGCATATGTCCAGGCAGAAACTTGTACATGAATGTGCACCATTATTCATTGGAACCGAAAAGTGAAACAACCCAAACATCCATCAACTAAAGAATAGATAAGTAAATTTGGTATATCCACACAATGGAGTATTATTTGGCAATATAAGGGAATGAAGTATAGATAAATGCCACAGAATGCATAAATCCAAAACATATATACATAGATGGTGGTGTGGGAAGACGCAGAGTTAGTGTCTCCCCACAACTAGGGTGCCTGTCAGCTGCTGGTGGGGGACTCTGACACCCAAGGAGACAGGAGGAACCCCACAGCGAACCAGCGGTTTGTGAGATCTTGGTTCATGAGCCCTGGGGTCGGGCCAAACTCCTTCAATGGGAGCTCCGAGTCCGAACCACTGGACTAACAGAACCTCAGACCACAGGGAATATTCATCAGAGTGAGGTCTCACGGAGTTCCCCATCTCAGCACCAAGACCCAGCTCTACCCAGTAGCCTACAAACTCCAGAGATGGAAGCCTCAGGCCAAACAACCAGTAAGACAGGAACAATATCCCACTCATACAAAAAAAAAAAAGGTGGCAAAAAAAATGTCACAGATGAAGGAGAAAGGGAAAAACCTACAAGACCAAATAAATGAAAAGGAAATAAGCAATCTACCTGAAAAAGAATTCAGAGTAATGATAATAAAGATGATCCAGAAACTTGGAAATGGAATGGAGGAACAGAATGAGAAAATACAAGAAACGTTTAACAAAGATCTAGAAGAACTAAAGAATAAACAGAGATGAACAACACAATAACTGAAATGAAAAATACACTAGAAGGAATCAATAACAGAATAACAGAGGCAGAAGAACGAATAAGTGAGCTGGAAGACAAAATGTTGGAAATAACTGCCGAGGAGCAGAATAAAGAAAAAAGAATGAAAAGAATAAAGGAATTGAAGACAATCCCAGAGACCTCTGGGACAACACTAAACACACCAACATTCGAATTATACGGGTCCCAGAAGAAGATAAAAACAAAGGGACTGAGAAAATATTTGAAGAGATTATAGTTGAAAACTTCCCTAACATGGGAAAGGAAATAGTCACCCAAGTCCAGGAAGCACAGAGAGTCTCATACAGGATAAACCTTAGGAAAAACACACCAAGACACATATTAATCAAACTAACAAAAATTAAATTCAAAGAAAAAATATTAAAAGCAGCAAGGGAAAAACAAAAAATAACATAAAAAAGAATCCCTAAGGTTATCCGCTGATTTTTCAGTGGAAACTCTGCAGGCCAGAAGGGAGTGGCAGGATAAACTGAAAGTGATGAAAGAGAAAAACCTACAACCAAGATTACTCTATGCAGCAACGATCTCATTCAGATTCGATGGAGAAGTCAAAAGCTTTTCAGACAAGCAAAAGCTAAGAGAATTCAACACCACCAAACCAGCTTTACTAACAAATGCTAAAGAAACTTCTCTAAGTGGAAAACACAAGAGAAGAAAAAGACCCACAAAAATAAACACAAAACAATTAAGAAAATGGTAATAGGAACATACTTATCAATAATAATCTTGAATGTAAATGGATTAAATGCCCCAACCAAAAGACACAGAGTGGCTGAATGGATACAAAAACAAGACCCATATATATGGTGTCTACAAGAGAAACACTTCAGACGTAGGGACACATACAGACTGAAAGTGAAGGGATGGAAAAAGATATTCCATGCAAATGGAAATCAAAAGAAAGCTGGAGTAGCAGTACTTGTAACAGGTAAAATAGACTTTAAAATAAAGACTGTTACAAGAGATAAGGAGGGACACTACGTAATGATCAAAGGATCAATCCAAGAAGAAGACATAACAATTATAAATGTTTATGCACCCTACGTAGGAGCATCTCAATACATAAGGCAAATGTTAACAACCATGAAAGGAGAAATTGACAGTAACACAATAATAGTAGGGGACTTTAACTCCCCACTTACACCAATGGACAGATCATCGAAACAGAAATTAAATAAGGAAACACAAGTTTTAAATGACACAACAGATCAAACAGATGTAATTGATATTTATGGAACATTCCACCAAAAAGTGGCAGAATACACTTTCTTCTCAAGTGCACTTGGAACATTCTCCAGGATAGATAATGTCTTGGGTCACAAATCAAGCCTCAGAAAATTTAAGAAAATTGAAATCATATGCAGCATCTTTTCTGACCACAATGCTATGAGATTGGAAATCAATTACAGGAAAAAAAACTGTAAAAAACACAAATACATGGAGGCTAAACAGTGCACTACTAAATAACCAAGAGATCACTGAAGAAATCAAAGAAGAAATAAAAAAATACCTAGAAACAAATGACAATGAAAACACGACGACACAAAACCTATGGGATGCAGCAAAAGCAGTTCTAAGAGGGAAGTTTATAGCAATACAACCTCACCTCAAGAAACAAGAAAAATCTCAAACAATCTAACCCTACACTTAAAACAACTAGAGAAAGAAGAAAAAAGAAAACCCAAAGTCAGTAGAAGGAAAGAAATCATAAAGATAAGAGCAGAAATAAATGAAATAGAAATGAAGAAAACAATAGCAAAGATGAATACAACTAAAAGCTGGTTCTTTGAGAAGATAAAGAAAATTGATAAACCTTTAGCCAGCCTCATCAAGAAAAAATGGGAGAGGATGCAAATAAATAAAATTAAAAATGAAAGAGGAGAAATCACAACTGACAATGCAGAAATACAAAGGATCATACAGCTACTACAAACAACTATATGCCAATAAAATGAACAACCATGAAGAAATGGACAAATTCTTGGAAAGGTACAATTTTCCAAGACTGAACCAGGAAGAATTAGAAAATATAAACAGACCTATCACAAGTAATAAAATTGAAACCATAATTTAAAATCTTCTAACAAACAAAAGTCCAGGACCAGAGGGCTTCACAGGCGAATTCTATCAAACATTTAGAGAAGAGTTAACACCTATCCTTCTCAAACTCTTCCAAAAAATTGCAGAGGGAGAAACACTCCCAAATTCATTCTACGAAGCCACCATCACCCTGATACCAAAACCAGAAAAAAGATATCACAAAAAAAGAAAATTATTGACCAATATCACTGATGAAAATAGATGCAAAAATCCTGAACAAAATACTAGCAAACAGAATCCCACAGCACATTTAAAGGATCATACACCACGATCAACTGGGATTTATCCCAAGGATGCAAGGATTCTTCAATATACGCAAGTCAATCAATGTGATACACCACATTAACAAATTAAGGAATAAAAACCACATGATCATCTCAATAGATGCAGAAAAAGCTTTTGACAAAATTCAACACCCATTTCTGATAAAAACTCTCCAGAAAATGGGCATAGAGGGAACTTACCTGAACATAATAAAGGCCACATATGACAAACCCACAGCAAACATCATACTCAACGGTGAAAAACTGAAAGCATTTCCTCTAAGATCAGGAATAAGATAAGGACATCCACTCTCACCACTCTTATTCAACATAGTTTTGGAAGTCCTAGCCACAGCAATCAGACAAGAAAAGGAAATAAAAGTAACACACATTGGAAAAGAAGAAGTAAAATTGTCACTGTTTGCCGATGACATGACACTATACATAGAAAATCCTAAAGATGCCACCAGAAAACTACTAGAACTAATCAATGAATTTGGAAAGGTTGCAGGATACAAATTAATGCACAGAAATCTCTGGCATTCCTGTACACCAACAACAAAAATTCAGAAAGAGAAGTTAAGGAAACACTCCCATTTACCATTGCCACAAAAAGATAAAATACCTAGGAATAAACCTGCTTACGGAGGCAAAAGACTTGTACTCAGAAAACTGTAAAACACTGATGAAAGAAATCAAAGTTGACAGAAACAGATGGAGAAATATACCATGTTCTTGGACTGGAAGAATCAATATTGTGAAAATGACTATACTACCGAAAGCAATCTACAGATTCAATGCAATCTCTATCAGACTACCAATGGCATTCTTCACAGAATTAGAAAAGAAATCTTACAACTCGTATGGTAACACAAAAGATCCCGAATAGCCGAAGCAATCTTGAGAAAGAAAAACGGAGCTGGAGAAACTAGGCTCCCATATACCACAAAGCCACAGTAATCAAGACACTATGGTACTGGCACAAAAACAGAAATATAGATCAATGGTACAGAATAGAATGCCCAGAGATAAACCCACGCACATATGGGCACCTAATTTATGACAAAGGGGGCAAGGACATACAATGGAGAAAAGACAGTCTCTTCAATAAGTGGTGCTGGGAAAACTGGACAGCTACATGTAAAAGAATGAAATCGGAACACTACTTAACACCATACACAAAAATAAACTCCAAATTGATTAAAGACTTAAATGTAAGACCAGACACTATAAAACTCTTAGAGGAAAACATAGGAAAAACACTCCTTGACATAAACAACAGCAGGATCTTTCTTGACCCACCTCCTAGAGTAACGGAAATAAAAACAGAAATAAACAAATGGGACATAATTAAACTCAAAAGCTTTTGCACAGCAAAGGAAACCATAAACAAGGCAAAAAGACAACCCTCAGAATGGGAGAAAATATTTGCAAATGAAACAACAGACAAACGATTAATCTCCAAAATATACAAACAGCTCATGGAGCTCAAAATCAAAAAACCAAACAATCCAGTTGAAAAATGCATGGGAGACCTAAATTGACATTTCAGCAAGGAAGACATACAGATGGCCAAGAGGCACATGAGAAGATCCTCAACATCACTAATTATTAGAGAAATGCAAATCAAAACTACAATGAGGTATCACCTCACACCAATCAGAATGGCCATTATCAAAAGCTCTAGAAACAATAAATGCTGGAGAAGGTGTGGTGAAAAGGGAACCCTCTTGCACTGTTGGTGGGAATGTAAATTGATACAGCCACTATGGAGAACAGTATGGAGGTTCCTTAATAAACTAAAAATAGAATTACCATATGACCCAGCAATCCCACTATGGGGCATATACCCTGAGAAAACCATAATTCAAAAAGACATGTACCACAATGTTCATTGCAGCACTATTTACAATAGCCAGGACATGGAAGCAACCTAAGTGTCCATCATCGGATGAATGGATAAAGAAGATGTGGCACATATATACAATGGAATATTACTCAGCCATAAAAAGAAACGAAATTGAGTTATTTGTAGTGAGGTGGATGGACTTAGAGTCTGTCATACAGAGTGAAGTAAGTCAGAAAGAGAAAAACAAATACTGTATGCTAACGCATATATATGGAATCTAAAAAAAAAAAAAAAAAAGGTACTTATGAACCTAGTTGCAGGGCAGGAATAAAGAGGTAGACATAGAAAATGGACCTGAGGACATGGGGTGGGAGGGTGAAGCTGGGGCGAAGGGAGAGTAGCATCGACATATATACACTACTGAATGTAAAATAGTTGGCTGGTGGAAAGCAGCAGCATAGCACATGGAAATTGGCTCACTGCTTTCCGATGACCGAGAGAGGTGGGATAGGGAGGATGAGAGTGAGGCTGAAGAGGGAGGGGATATGGGGACATGTGTATGCATATGGCGGATTCTCTTTGTTGTGCAACAGAAACTAACACAGTATTGTGAAGCAATTATACTCCAATAAATATCTATTAAAAAAATAAAAATAAATAAAAAATAAAAACAGAGTTTGCAGGCTTCCCTGGTGGTGCAGTGGTTAAGAATCTGCCTGCCAATGCAGGAGACACAGGTTCGAGCCCTGGTCCAGGAAGATCCCACATGCAGCGGAGCAACTAAGCCCATGCACCACAACTACTGAGTCTGCGCTCTAGAGCCCACACACCACAACTACTGAGCCCGCATGCTGGCAGTACTGAATCTCATGTGCCTAGAGCCCATGCTCTGCAAGAAGAGAAGCCACCACAATGAGGTGCCTGCTCACTGCAACGAAGAGTAACCCTGCTCACTGCAACTAGAGAAAGCCTGCACGCAGCAACGAAGACCCAACGCAGCCAAAAATAAATAAATAAATTTAGTTTTTTAAAGAAAGAGTTTGCAACAATACTACAGCTATAATTGTTACAGGCAAAAATCATCAGTAGTTGCTAAAGAGTGGAAAAGTCATGACTGAGATATAGAGTATTTATACAGTTTCAAACTAACTCCCTATAAGCTACTTATTAATAACAAAGTGAGAAGTAGTAACAGTACAGTAGTGAATCCAGGCAGCCACCATCCTGTAAGGAAGCCCAACTTGTCACACGTAGAAGATCTGAAGCTCCCAGTGACAGACATCAAGTACGTGATGTATATGAGTAAAGGAGGCTTCGGATGATCCCAACCTTTAGACTTCAAGTTTTCCAGCTGAGAACTCCAACATCATGGAGCAGAGACAAGCCCTTCCTGATGTACCTTGTCTAGATTCCTAAACCCTAGAATCCATGAGCATAATAAATGGCTGATTAATGAAAAATATGTGTGTGTGTGTATATATATATATATATATGATTCCATTTATATGAGATGTCCACAATAGGCAAATATGTAGAGACAAAAATTAGACTGGAGTTGGGGGATAGGAAGATTGGGTGGTGATAGTTGAAGGGTACAGGGTTTTCTTTTCAGGTGATGAAAATGTTCTAAAATTAGATTGTGGGGATGGTTGCACAACTCTGAATACACTAAAAACCTTTGACTTGTATGCTCTATAAAGGTGAATTAGATCTCAATAAAGCTGTTAAAATAAAATCCAAGACAGAAAAAAAATGAATAATCTGAAATTTCACATTACTTGCAAACTAGAAGATTAGCCTGCCACAGTCTCAAGGATGCTAGCAAAAGATACAGTCTTCCTGGGTGAGAGACAAAGGACTTTATTACTCACAGTGCAGAAAACAGAATGAGTATCATATTTGCCTTAATTCTTCTCAACCCTGAGTTCCTTGCAGTGACAGAGAAGGACCTAGATACCTGCAAATGTGAACTGCTTTACATGAGTGGAATCCTGAGCTCAGGAAACCTGAATTTTCTATAATGGGGCATTAAACCTGGCAGCTTTGCTCTTTGCTCTAGAAAGACATTATCTCCATCTCCCAAGGCTGTAAGAAAACTTGCCTTTTGCTCTGGAGGGAGACACTATATATAGTTTCCAAGGCTTTTTGCTGTAAATACATACATGAAAAGAGAGTCCAAACCAAAGGGCAATCAGTGCCTCATTCACAAGACATGCAGAAACATAAGAGACCCATGGAAAATTGTTCCCAAGTAGATGGTAATTCAAGAATACTCCATGTTAAGAGACAAAGTTAAAAATTGAGTCTGGAGGGAGACCAAGAGCAAAAAGTCCAAGAGAGTCTTTATATTTTCATGAAGCTGATAACATAAGGCAGATGAATAGTTGAGTTAGAGGCAAGATGTAGTGAGGAACTGTGAAAGTCAAGAGAGAAGAAAAAAAGAGTATGGAGCAGATAACATAGAGTAGTTCAGGATATCAAGTTGGTTGTTATTCTTCATAACATTTACTCTATTATTTGTGAAGCTCAGCGTGTGGCTCCCAAAAGTACGGTGCAGTGTCTAACTGGTTACTCAGGCTGTAGCCACACCTCTCCTAGTTCTAAAATATAACTCTAATTCTATCACTCCCTTCACATAAAGTTCAAATTTCTTATTAACCCTTGAGGTCCTTCCTTATTTAATGGGACATCTTCCTAAAATAAACACAGTCCTTTGTATCTTAAACTCACCACTCACTGATGCATGAAGTTCATATATTTAGTGTCAAATTTATTTTTCGTAATATACAATATTTTCTGATCTTTCACATTGATAGCCTGCCTGGGAGGCCTAATCAACATTCAAATAAAAAATAAAGATTACAAAACCAGAAATAAATTAAAAGAAATTCCAGTGCTCCACTTTATTTGAACATACATCCTTGGCCAGTCTGCCAACTAGCTACACTGTTGAAACAAAAGAATATTGAGGACACAAATGATGTAAGGTAGTAGGGGAAAAAGTAGAACATAGTTACATTAGTTTACCTCTGTTTTATGCCTGGTTAGGAAGCAATAGCAATATGCCAGGGGAGAGAAGGCTGTGCATGGACCAGGATATTAGCAGTTGGGGAGGTGAGGGGTGGTTGGATTCTGAATATTTGCTGATGGTAAAAATACAGTAGAAAGGGGTGAATTGATGATGCTGGAGAGAGACATCCTAGAGTCAGTGAGAGGATAGTATTTTGCACAATTGGAAGAATTAACCTTTGCCATGAGCATGGGTGTTGTTGACTGCCCACGGCCCAAAATTCTCAAGTGGATAAGGGTAATATATCAAAGATCCAGAGAGCAGATTTTGGTGCCCTTCTCCTCTTCTATTTTAGTCCACTTGTGCTGTCATAACAAAATGCCATAGATTGAGGAGTTTAAACAACAAGTGTATTTCTCACACTTCTGGAGCCTGGGAAGTCTAAAAATAAGGTGCTGGCAAGGTAGTTAACTATTTCCCTGTTATTGGAAATTTTTGTTTTTTTCAAATCATTCATTTATCAAAAGAAGTTTTATAACTTGCCTCACATATACCCTACTAATTTCCTGCTAAATTTAATTCTTAGTGTTTTGTAATTTATGGTGTTATGAATGAAATTTTTTTAATGTTTTAATGTTCTGATTGATATTTTTAATAAGAGAGCTATTGTTTATTATACTTGACCCAAATGCTTTACCTAATTTTCCTATTGTGTCTATTTCTTTCAATTAAATCACTTGTTTTATAAGTATATATTAATATACTCTGTAAGTAATGATTTTTCTCCTAATTTCCAAAATTATAGTTCTTGTTTCTATTTCAAGCTAAATTATATTCTATAAAATCTACTCCCAAAAAAGTATAAAAAATAATGGTGTTACTGTCAATCATTACATATTGCTGATTCTATGGGGAATGCCTTTAAAGTTGTACTGTTAAAAGTGATGTTAGGGGCTTCCCTGGTGGCGCAGTGGTTGAGAATCTGCCTGCCAATGCAGGGGACACGGGTTCGAGCCCTGGTCTGGGAAGATCCCACATGCCGCGGAGCAACTGGGCCCGTGAGCCACAACTACTGAGCCTGCGCTTCTGGAGCCTGTGCTCCGCAACAAGAGAGGCTGCGACAGTGAGAGGCCCGCGCACCGCGATGAAGAGTGGCCTCTGCTTGCCGCGACTAGAGAAAGCCCTCGCACAGAAATGAAGACCCAACACAGCCAAAAATAAATAAATTAATTTAAAAAAAATAATAAAAAATGTGCAGTGAAAAATAAACAACAACAACAAAAAAAAAACTGCTGATCTTCACACCAATTAAAAAACAGAATTAAAAGTGATGTTAGCTGTTTATTTGAAGCAAATGTTTTTCATAATATTAGTTTAGAATCCCATTCCTGGGTGGGTTTATTCTTTAGTAGAATGGATTCAGTTTATAATAGGAATAGTTTAAATGTTATCAAATGTTTTAGGGGCTCTCTTGAAAAAACTGATTTTAGTATATTTCATCTACTGATGAATTATATAATATTAATCAATTTCTTGACATTACACCATCCTTGCATTCCTGGAATTCTCTCAGGTCACATATGGGCATACCTCTTTTTATTTTTTAAAACTTTTATTGTAGTATAGTTGATTTACAATGTTGTGTTAGTTTCAGGTGTACAGCAAAGTGAATCAATTATACACATACATATATCCATTCTTTTTTTAGATTCTTTTCCCATATAGGCCATTACAGAGTATTAGTAGAGCTCCCTGTGCTATACAGTAGGTCCTTATTAGTTATCTATTTTCTATAGAGTGTATATATCTCCCAATTTATCCCTCCCCCCATCCCCTAGTAACCATGTTTGTTTTCTACCTCTTTGACTCTACTTCTGTTTTGTAAATAAGTTCATTTGTACCCTTTTCTTAGATCCCACATATAAGCAATATCGTATGATATTTGTCTTTCTGTTTCTGACTTACTTCACTCAGTATGGCAATCTCTAGGTCCATCCATGTTGCTGCAAATGGCATTATTTTGTTCTTTATTATGGCTGAGTAATATTCCATTGTATATATGTACCACATCTTCTGTATCTATTCCTCTGTTAATGGACATTTAGGTTGCTTCCATGCCCTGGCTCTTGTAAATAGTGCTGCAATGAACATTGGGGTTCATGTATCTTTTTGAAGTATGGTTTACTCCGGGTATATGACTAAGAGTGGGATTGCTGGGTCATATGGTAGTTCTATTTTTAGTCTTTTAAGGAACCTCCATACTGTTCTCCATAGTGATTGACTTTACCAATTTACAGTCCCACCAACATTGTAGAAGTGTTCCCTTTTCTCCACACCCTCTCCAGCATTTATTGCTTGTAGATTTTTGATGATGGCCATTCTGACCAGTGTGAGGTGATACCTCATTGTAGTTTTGATTTGCATTTCTCTAATAATTAGTGATGTTAAGTATATTTTCAAGTGCTTTTTGGCCATCTGTATGTCTTCTTTGGAGAAATGTATATTCAGATCTTCCCCCCATTTTTTGACTGGGTTGTTTGTTTTTTTGATATTGAACTGCATGAACTGTTTGTATATTTTGGAGATTAATCCCTTGTCAGTTGCTTCATTTTAAAATATTTTCTCCCATTCTGAGGCTTGTCTTTTCGTCTTGTTTATGGTTTCCTTTGCTGTGCAAAAGCTCTTAAGTTTAATTAGATCCCATTTGTTTATTTTTGGTTTTATTTTCATTACTCTAGGAGGTGGATAAGAGAGATCAAGGTGGCAGAGGAATAGGAAGTTCACCTCCTTCCACAGAAACATTGAAAATACAGCTACAAGTGGAACGATTTACACAGAACAGCTACTGATCGCAGACAGAAGACCTCAGACATCCGAAAAGACAAGAAAACATCCATGTAACCGGGTAGGACAAAAGGAAAAAGAAAAAGAAGGAATCAGGGTGGGGCCTGTACCCCGGGGAGGGAGCTGTGAAGGAAAGTTTCCTGCACCTTGGGAAGTCTCCTCACCAGTGGGGAGATCAGACTGGAAGGAGGGGGAGATTCGGAGCCTAAGAGGAGAGAGCAGTAACAGGTTTGTGGAAGGCAAAACGAAGAGTAACCTGCACAGAGGGTCGGAACCACCACCTTGTGCTCCCCAACCTGAGACACTCCTCTGTCAGTGGGTGTTGGGGTCTGGTGCTGAAGCTCAGACTTCAGAGCTCAGTCCCAGGGAGAGGACCAGGGTTAGGTGGGGAAACAGCCTGAAGAGGTCAGGCTGTGTTAACTGAGGGTGTACTAGGAAGAAGCCGGGCCCTCCAGAAAGGCAAGGCACCATTACTGGGAGGCCCACGGGGAGAGGGGCGGGATCACCATACCTCTTTTTATAGCATTTCTATTTATTGTGCTTCCCATATATTGCATTTTTTAAAACAAACTGCAGGTTTGTAGCAACCTTGTGTCAAGCAAGTCTATCAGCACCATTTTTCCAAAAAGCATTTACTCACTTTGTGTCTGTCATATTTAGGTAACTCTCATGATATTTCAAACATTTTCATTATTATTTTATTTGTTATGGTGATCTGTGATCAGTGATCTTTGATGTTACTATTGCAATTGTTTTGGGGCTCCAAGAACCATGCACATAAAAGACTGCTAACTTAATAAATGTTGTATGTGTTCTGACTGCTCCACCAACTGAACATTCTGCCATCTATCTCCCTCACATTGAATGCTTCTAATCCGTGAGACAGAACAATACTGAAATAGGCCAATTAATAACCTTACAATGGCCTCTAAGTGTTCAAGAGAAAGGAAGAGTCACATGTCTCCCACTTTAAATCATAAGCTAGAAATGATTAAGCTTTGTGACGAAGGCATGTCAAAAGCCAAGATAGGCTGAAAGCTAGGCCTCTTGCACAAAACAGTTAGCCAAGTTGTGAATGTAAAGGAAAAGTTCTTGAAGGAAATTAAAAGTGCTAATCCAGTGCACATATGAATGATAGAAAGTGAAACAGTCTTATTGCTGTTTTGCAGAAAGTTTTAGCTTAGTCTAAAAGTCTAAATAAATCAAACCAAGCACAACACTCCCTTAAGTCAAAGACTAATCCAGAGCAAAGACCTAACTCCCTTCTCTGTGAAGGTGGAGAGAGTTGAGGAAGCTGCAGAAGAGAAATGGGAAGCTAGCAGAGGTTTGGTTGATAAGGTTTAAGGAAAGAAGCCATCTTCATAACATAGAAGTGTAAGATAAAGCACTAAGTGCTGATATAGCTGCAGCAAGTTATCCAGAAGATCTAGCTAAGATAACGAATGAAGGTGGCTACACTAAACAGATTTTGAATGTAGACCAAACAGCACTTTATTGGAAGAAGGTGCCATCTAGGACTTTCATAGCTAGAGAGGAGAAGTCAATGCCTGGCTTCAAAGCTTCAAAGGACAGGCTATTCTCTTGTTAGGGGCTAACGTAGCTGGTAACTGAGGATGTGACTGAATTTGCTACAATCTCATGACAAACCCCTAACAGATAAGGAGTTGCTTCTTTATCAATGAGCAAAGAAAGTGGTTTGTTGAGATGGAATCAACTCCTGGTGAAGATGCTGTGGAGACTGTTGAAACGACAACAAAGCATTTAGAAAATTACATAAACTTAGTTAATATAACAGTGGCAGTGTTTGAGAGGATTGACTCCAGTTTTGAAAGAAGTCTGAGTGTGGGTAAAATGCTATCAAACAGCATTGCATGCTACAAAGAAATCGTTTGTGAAAGGAAGAGTCAATAGATTCAGAAAACTTGTCTTATTTTGAGAAATTCCCGCGGCCACCCCAACCTTTAGCGACTACCACCCTGAGCCGTCAGCAGCCGTCAACATAGAGGCAAGACCCTCCACCAGCAAAAAGATGATAACTTGTTGAAGTCTCAGATGGTGGTTACCATTTTTTAGCAATAAAGTATTTTTGAATTATTGTTTTTTTAGACACGAGGCTATTGCACACTCAGTAGACCACAGTACAGTGTAAACATAACTTTTATATGCACTGGGAAACCAAAACGTTCCTGTGACTCACTCTACTGTGGTATCTGCTTAATTGGTGTGTTACGGAACTGAACATGTGAATTCTCCATAGCATGCCTGTATGATAATGAGCTAGGTTAAAAAAGCGTACAGTCCATGTAATCAAACTCACATTAACTGCCACTTCCACATTTAGGCACTTCATTATTTTGATAAACAGCTGGATGGGTATTTTCAATTCTATATTCATGAGTACTAACTGTTGATTTTTGACAAACATCTAAATGTATCCATTTGCAACAATAAGGGAAATCAAGTTATTGAACAGAATGAGTCAAATAATGGTGTGAGCAAAATAACTCAATGACTGGATTGTTCATTCGGCAAGGCTGTTTAAATGAATATATAAGAAAATGCATGTGAATATGCCTTTTTAAGGAGTTTCTTTTTATTTCAGCATTCTCTAAAATTCACAAAGATAAAATATTTCTTGATCTAAATTATACAGATGCATTGACTAATTCTTTGAAATGTTTTACATACTTATAATTTAAGAAAGCTAAATATAATTCCTAACTGTGATATTGAGCAAAAATAATTGACATCATTGAGTCTTTTATATCAGGAGAAATTTGGGCTGTGACATCTCAGAAAATAATTATCACTTTGAATTATTTAATTTATCTGTATATAACTATTCAAAACCCTGAGTTTAATAACACTGGGAAGGTAAACAGATCTAAATTCTTCAACTGAAGTGTGTACTTACATATTCGGCAGGTCCCAAATACAATTATCTTTATGCAATACCATATGGAATGCCAATAGTCCCCAAAGTTTTATTTTGAAGATATTAAGTCTACAGAAAAGTTGAAATATTAGTACAATGAACACTTATACACTCTTTAGATATATAAATCAAACTATAAACATTTGTTTATCTCTTCCTCTTCCTGTTTGTGTGTGTGTGTATGTGTGTTTTGGGGGATGGTATTTTGGAGACGAATCATTTGACAGAAAGTTGCAGACATCATGATACTTAAGCACTACCTCAGCATACATATCCTAAGAATAAGACAATCACCTGCGTTACCACAATACCATTATCATATTAAGAAAATCAATATTAATGCAATACTATCCAAAATACACTATACATTTCAATTTTCTCCAGAAGAAATATTTCATAATCTCTTTTCTTTTTTTGTATCCAAAAATTAATCATTGCCTTTGGTGTTCTGTCTCTTAAATTAAAACTGTACCTTCTCTTTTCATATTTTGGAATTTTTCGTTTTGTGTTTTATGACATTGTAGGGTTTGGGGGGATTTGGGTTTTGTTTTAGCATTCAGACCAGTTGTTTGTAGAGTGCTCTATTTTCTGGAATTGTCTGCTTGCTTCCTTATGATTAAATTCAGCACAAATATTACCTAAGTGATCTTATATATTTCAGCACAAATATTACCTGTGATGTTATATATTTCTTACTGTACCATATCAAGAAGCATTATCAGTGATGGTGCTAAATTTGATGAGCTATTTAAGGGTCTTATCTATAGACATCTTCATCATAAAGTTGTAATTTTTTTATTTGTATTTAGTAAATTTTCTACTGGATTATACTTTGGCATCATACCAATACCTATTCCCTAAAAATCTTTCACCCCATGGTTTTATCATCTACTTTCTTGCCTTTTGCTGAACCAATTATTATAGATAATGCCTAGTTTAATACAATAAAGATATTTTTTCAACATCCAGGGACAACCAATGAATTGTGTTTGCAGCTATCTTATTTATGGCGCCTCTTTGTACACTGTATTAGGTAATCGCATGCCAACCCACAAATTTATCACATCAATACCATAAACACACAACAGAAGTTTAGAAATGTTTTGTTAGCTTTTATATCAAAAAATGTAAATATTCTTATGGATTGCTCTGAACAAATTGAGCTTTGTTTAAATGACTATTACATGCTAATAATGCTTTTCTCTCAAATTATGGAAAATAAAAATAAACAAAAGGCATCTCCTACCTTGGAGAAAACATTTGCTCCTTCCTATTTCAGTGGCTTCATCAAGGACATCATTGCTACATGACTCTTTAATTAAACCAATTATCACACAGTGATCCCAATTTCTTCATTACAGTCTTTTCCTTTACTTAGTAGTGCTCAGAATTTACATCCTCTTGACAATTAAGTCTCCAAAACAGTTACTAAAGTCTTTTATATCTGGTTTTCATTAGTTCATATTAAACGATTCATTGGCTTGATTTTCACTTCAGTGAGCCCTCTCATAAAATCTGGTTGGACGTGATGGTGATATAGCACGTGAAACGAAATGAATTAATACATCAGCAAAAACACTACCAAGCAGACTATTTTAACACACTCTATTTTCTCATGTATGTACTTGTCACTCATACAAAAGATATATCAAAATGAGAAGAGTGAGGACTCTAAGCAGTTTTAAGGTTGAAGATATGAAGTGAAGCACGAGTTCTGCATTCATTTCCTGAAGCAGGTGTGTAGTCAGCAAGTCTCTCTGGAGAGGCATTATTCAGTGGATAGTTTCCTAGCATTACAGAAGTTCCCGTTAATGCCTCTGCAATTAAGGTTTTTATAGCATTTTACTATTTGAAGCCCTAACTTCAGATTAGTACATAAGTGGGTATCTGTGTGTGTTTGTGCGTATGTGTGTGATTATTTTAATTTACAGAAAATACTATTTGCAAACTCAGCTGTACTGTGGAATAAGAATATGTCTATATGCACAGCATATGTATATGTGTGCAAATATATATGTGTGTGTGTTACACAAATGTATGCATTTTTATATTTGAAATCATAAATATGAACAATTTAGAAATTTAGTAATGCTAAAGAATTATATTTTCTTAAGTCTGATTCATGGGAACTTAGATAATGTACCAAAAACTGTACTTGTTCAAAAAACAATTAAAGAAGAGGGGAAGACAGAATGTCTGGATAACCTTCTAAATCTAAGTAAATCATTTCTTATAAATTAAGGAAGTTAATTATGAAGATAATTTAAATATTTTTGCTGATCATTAGTTGTGTCTGACAATATGCCTGGGTAAGATGGAAAGCAGGAAGAACATAGAAACATAGGTCCAAGAAATAGCATTCTATGAGATATAGCAACCATATCTAATTTAAAAAAAAAAATCTGCTTTAGAATGACTAGGTCTTCAAGTCATCAAAGATATGCCTAGGAAATTTTCACATATTCTAAGAGACAGGTATGGGTTTTTTAAACTCCAAAAAGCTGCAAACCTTTATAAGAATATAAATACCAGCAGCTGTATATTAACTCACCAAAGGTAAATTGCTTTCACATTTTCCAATCAAGAACATGAGAGGTTTTTATGTCTGTAAATTGAATCTGGCAATAATGGCACAAATAAGAGAAGCATCTTCATTTTACACTGATGTGACGGCATAGGTTCCTTCCTGTGACCAAATACAAAGTATGATCATAAGGATATTTAAAAGAGCCCGTTTATTAATGAGTGTTAAAAATCCTTAAGCCTGTTTCTTGAACTTCTTTAAAGTATAAAACTCTTAATGGAGGCCATGTTTTTCTATTTTTTACTCTTTATCCCAGGCTAAAAATAGTATATGTTCAATAAATATTTGCTAAATGAGCATTTTTCTCATTCTCAATGCTTCTTCTCCTGTTATAAATCCTCTTCTGATTGCTTAAGTATTGAAGTAAAGTAGTCATCAGACGTTTCTGGCTGCTCTTCTTTCTCTAATCTCTCATCATTAATATTCCCATCAACTCACATAGCTTCCCCTAACTTCTCCTTAGACAAAAGATCCAAAAGATCCATCCACCTTAACTTCTCCCATAAGTTCTACATCTAGCTTCATGTTAAAGGACTTCAGGACACGCCAGCCCGAAATATGACATTTTGGTATACTGACTATTTTGAGCTAAAGGTACTTGAGAAAGAGTGGATGTAGGAAGGGTTCTCTGACCTATCCTTTTCTACCTAAAACAGGGCATAAAATTTCCCATGAGAAAGGTACACTCCCTGCACCAGGAAGAGAACATCACCTATCACCAGAGACTGGGAGTCGACACTGAAATAGATCTATACAAACTTACTAAAATAACACTTGTCTTCCACTAGTTTTGTACCCACCCCATACACTGCCTAGTCACTTCCCCACAATTTACTTCCCCAGCCTAATCACTTTTGTCTTGCCATTTCTTCACAAATGTACTGTTTCTTTATCTAAAAGATATTAAAACTTTCTGTTCTAGTCACTTATTTGATAGAGGAGAATTTTTCCTCCCTTACAATGTGCATCAGGTAGGCTCCTGGGCAAAATTAGAGGTCTAAATGGCTTCATTCACACAGTTGACAGCTGAGATTGTCAGCTAGGGACCACAGTTTTCTTTCACGTGGACCACTCCACATGGCTATTTGGCATTCCTCAAATATATGGTATCTGAAATCCATGAAGAATATTCCAAGAGGACAGATTAATGTTCAGTGTTAGTGTTGCATTGGCCAAAGACAGTCACATGGCCACTCAGGTGGAGGATGGTAACTTCAGGCTGAGCATAAGCATGTGGACCCCAGACCAGTTGGAACCAGAAGGCTGATGATTGAGACTTTTGGAACACCACATTATCTCACCACCAACCAATCAGAAGAAAGTCATATACCCTGCAGCCCTCCCCCCAAATTTGCCTTTAAAAACCCTTCCCTGAAACCCATCAGAGAGTTTGGGCTTTTTAAGCACGAGCTGCCCATTCTCCTTGCTTGGCCCTTGCAATAAACTTTTCTCTGTTCCAAATTCTGACATTTAGGTTTGTCTGACCTCACTGTGCATCAGGCACATGAACTTGGTTTCAACAATAGGAATAGTATTTAAAAATTCAGAATACAATGAAAAATAGGAAGACAAATTATGAGAGATATTAACATGAGCAATTTTAGAGTTTTACTCTTTGTCCGATTTCATTCCTAAGAGTGCTCAGCCAAATATAGCAACTATATAAATAACCAAATAGAGTAGAAAATAGATCAAGATAAACTTCTGTCAAATGACCTTAGTGTTTAAAATCAGCAGAGTTTCAAGCTACAGGGCAAATGCCCTAGAAGGATTCTCTGTACCCTTAGGAGACAGGAGTTAGTAATGAAAGGCTGTTGGGCTATTTTCTAAGTTTAGAAACATAAGATATATAAGCTAAAAAAGTAAAGCAAATCACCGTGATAACTTGCTTTTGCCTAGTGTTATATCAAGCCAGTATAATAACCTTGGTTTTTATTTAATAATGAGAAGCTGTTAGAAATTTGCTCATGTCTTTGATTACTGTGAAATGAGGAAATATTTTTACCTCCAGAAGAACTATGTCCACAGGTCCTCAAATAGTGCTGGTTAATAGTAGGTAATCAACAGTATTTGTTTAATAAATAAATACTGCAAATTAATATGGTGATTTGGTAGAGAAAATATCTTCAAACACAGGATGTATAAGGGAAAAAAACAAATGAAAGCTGTTGCTGAGAATAAAGGGAGTTTCCTACTGTCTAGATACTGAAATATCCCATGGAATATCACTAGAGATGTGGCTAAATATGAATCAAGGTGAAATTAACTGGCATTCCTCAACAGTTCTAAAGGATACCATTCCCTTATACTCCCAAAACCAGTGACTTAATGTTCACAGTGATAGACTCTAAATGTCAATTTGGGTATCACTGGACAGTGAAGAGCTGTAATTATTATCTCAGACATGATTTTATGACTCTTTTTTTTTTCTTTTTGTATTGGTGCTGTGGAAGTTGAGGCAGAAGGCTTCCCATACTGCAACTGTGTGCATTAACTATGGCCAAACTGTATATCTCCCACTTCATTATTGCTAAGGACATAGAATTGTATCACTCCTGCCTCTGCACATAGCTACACATTGTGATTTGATCCCTGAAGAGCATTTAGATGTGAGAATATATATTTCCTTTTCTTCAAGGAGACCAAATTACTTAGGAACATAATTCCTTATATTTTAAAATACCCATTTCTAAGCCACTAATAATGCTTTTGAGGCAATATCTCACAATATCGTCAAAAGAGAGAGATCATATACAGGGTCCTTCTCATATAGCTCTAAGCAGCAGCTTGATGACTTGTCAGTAAGTCATTCTTGGAACCAACTTGAGAACATAGCTTGCCGGCCACAATTCTACATCACCTATTTTAGCACAACTGTCATAAACCCTGGATATGTAAAGTACTGAAAAGCATCATACCTGTAATTTTTTTACTCATTTTACTAACTTTACTCATTTTAACCAATGTATTAATTCAAAATATATGCATTTGAAGTATTATATCAGACATATAATAAAGTTTAAAAGTCAATAGCCAATAAACATTCCCAAGTAACAAAAATGTGCTTTATGAACTCATAAATCCTAATTCTGAGATGATCCACAACATACATAATGTATACATTTTTCTCAACTAAATTACGTAGGCAAACAAAATGTAAACAGAATAGTTCTGATACTTAATGCAACTATAAAAAGACTTAATTGCTTAAATACATTTTGATATTTATCTTATATTTACATGAGCACCTGGAAAAGCTCTGTCAGCAACATAATAGCACATATGTTAAATAATACTATAAAATTTTAAAACTATAAATATGTACATTATCAGGAGGCAACTGCTCAGGTATAACATACATTTCAAAAGTCTGCATTATAAAGTATTAGTCTGTCTTAAATCTATGATAATATATTACTCCTTTTATAAATTTATGTGCAATTTTTAAAGATACAGAAAAATCATAAAAACATGTGTTTCATGGACATACCCTTGAAACATCTTAAATATCTTTGCAAAAATCAGTGCAAAAATGTTTGCAGAACGTGGCATAAGCACTTTCAATACACAAGTCTGTTCATTCAACAAGTAATATTAACTCTAGTAGAACATGATTAAACATAATTAGAGCCCCTTAACAACATAAACCCTGAATAATCCTTGTCATTTCTTTCAAATTGTTAAAGCATTTGAAAGGTTAAATATTGTAATGAATTATTTTCAAGTTTTGAATCTTATTTTTAGTGTTGACTTAAATATTATTGGGAAGGAAGGCTAACTAAACGAAAATCACTCCTTATCTGGGAAGAACAGTTACAAAATTGATAAATCAAAGTTTTACCTTAAAGGATAATTATTTTTACGTAAATTAGGATTCTTTAACTTGATCAGCTATTATAGTACTTTTAAAATAAATATGTACACTAAATGGAAATAACATTTGTGAATATTAATATATTTGAGTTGTTTCAAAATTAGTTATGGAGAGGTACTTTAACATCAATGAAGGTAAATTTGATTTGAACAATAGGAGTTCCAGTTCCAGATAAAATGGAATAGAATCCTTTCACCCTATTACTTCTGCTAAGTACAAGTAAAACACTGAACATAATAAGACAAATAACATAAGAAGAGTGTAAAAGGTGAAGAAAAGAAGACAGATCTTGGGATATGAGGCATAACACAGTACTGTGTTTTCTGGGTTATCTTTTTGCTTTTCATATATTCCAGACAGGGGTCTAGAGAAGATGGCAACCCAGAAATGCCAATAGGTACAGACAAAAAAGGCCCAAGGAAAGACTGCTCTCTCTAGCCAAAGAATCAAAAAAAAAAAAAAAAAGAGTTACCTGGAAGAAGAGAAAACTTCTTCAACCAACCACACACAGAAAAACATATTTTTACCACTTCACTACCACCATGTCTCCCTTTTCTCCTACCTTCTCCCTCTCCCCCTGTGACATCATCAGAGGCCAAGTAGAGAGCCTGGGCTTCTACCACCATCAGGTGGTCGTAGGCAGTGCTCTGCCTCTTCTGCTGAGTTGGTGTCAGTGGTAGCTGGGTGGGGAGTCTGGACTTTCAACCCTGCCCAGCTTTAGTGGGTGGCATTACACTACCCCAATTATGCTAGTGTCCACCGAGGCCAAATGGAGAACTTAAGGCCAACTTCCTGCATAGGCAGGAGGAACCCGCTTCCAATCCCAACCAGACTTTTAGGGGAGGGAGCTACTGAAAGGGATTTATTAAACCTATACATGAAGTTCTATGCACACTCCTGAGTAGCCCACATAAGAAACTGACCAGATTTAGCAGAATATTTGAGAGCTGGTTTACTATTTGGAAAACCACTGAGGTTTTCAGACTAACCTCTGATACCACACAGACAAAGCAGAACAGACTAGCACTGCAAAGACTGAAAACTAAACAGACCTGTATGCCAAACCTAAATGTGGTGACTATCTGATAAAACAGAAGATTTAAATAGGATCCAGAGTCTAATAACATAATACCCCAAATGTCTAGGATATATTTGAAAATTGCTTGTCATGTCGACAAACAGGAAAATCGCAACTGGAATAAGAAAAGACAATTAATAGACAGCAACCTGCAGGTGAATCAGCTATCAGGCTCATCTGATAACAACAGCAATGTAGCCATCTACAAATACTTCAATGAGCAATTACCAACACTTGAAACAAGGGGAAAAAGTAGAAAATTTCATTAAAAAGTTTAAAAAAAATTAGAATCAAATGGAAATTATAGAATGGGAAAACACAAGAATCAAAATTAAAATCTCATTGTATATGCTCAATAGCAGAAAAAAGTGACAGAAGAAAGAATCAATAAATTTGATGACCAATCAATAAAAATTACCCAATCTGAACAAAGAAAGAAAATAGATTTAAAAATAAAAAATGAACAGAGCCTCAGGGACATGCAGATGATAAAGAAGATCTAAAACTTATGTCACTAAAGTCATAGAAAGAGAAGAAAAAAAGTGTCAGTCTCAAAAAATATTTGAAGTAATGGCCAAAATTTTCCATAATTTGGCAAGCGATACAAACCTTAATATTCAAGAAGATGAATGAATTACACAAAGTATAAATTTATAGAAATCCACACCAAAATATATCATAATAAGATTTCTGAAAACTAAAGATAAAGGAAAAAATCTTGAAAACAGCTAGCACAATACGACACATTACCTAAAGGGAACAACAAATAAAAAAAACAGTGAACTTCTCATCTGAAACCATGAAGGTCAGAAGGAATTGGCAAAACATTTTTCAAGTGCTGAAAGGAAAGAAATTCAACCCACAACAAATTTCTATAAACCTTAGGAATGAAAGGGAGATAAAAGACATTTTCAGATGAAGATAACTAAGATAATTTATTGCCAGTAGACCAGACTAAGTGAATGGCTAATGGAAGTTCTTTGATCAGAAAGAAAATGATAACAAAGGGAAACCTGAACCATCAGGGAGGGAGGAAGAACAATAGAATGGGTAAATATAGGGGAATAAAAATGAAACAATTTTCACCTTTGAGCTTTTAAAATTAAAGAATTTTAAAGACTTAAAACTGCACTGTCCAATACACAAGCCACTAGTCATATGTGGCTAATGAGAACTTGAAATCTACTCTGAATGGAGAAGTGCTGTATGTGTAAAATCCACCCTGAATTTCAAAGACATAGTACAAAAATGTAAAATTTTCCATTAACATTTTTGTTAATTATATGTCGAAATGGTATTATTTTGAATATGTTGCACTGAATAAAATGTTACTAAAATTGAAATTAATTTTGCTATTTATTTTTCCTTTCTTTAGTGTGGCTACTAGAAAACTTAAAATTACGTATCTGGCTCACATTTGTAGTTTGCACTGTATTTCTACTGGGCAGTGCTAACCTAAAGTACTCAACATTCACACTCATTCATGAAAAACTACAAAAGATGCCCTTCGATAAGAAGAAATTTGAAACTAGTGGGATCCGGTAAAATGTAATTTTTTGTTAAAACATTGATATATTTAAATAACTCTTGGCATAAAATTTTATGAGTGTGTGATAGGGGACTGTTCACTGGGCATGTAAATTATCCTAAGTTAGGTGAGAAAGCATTGCTGCTAAATACAGGCCTTGTTTTTAAAAAAAACTTCTTGGTAAAGATTTTATATTAAAAATTTTAGGATAACCTCTAAAAGAACAACTGCAGACTGCTTTCCACCATTCAAGGAAAAGAGCAGAGGGAATGCAGAAAGCTTTCTCAAAAAAAAAAAAAAAGTGAAAGACAAATAGACAAATAGAAAGGAAAGGAAAAAAAACGTTATAAACAGAAATAAATTGATTTGCTAAATGTAAATATAAATATAAAAGTGACAAAAATAAATTCACTTATTAAAAGATGGAGCCTATCAGATAAGGTGAAGAGCAATAATCACACAAAAACATTTCATTCCACTTTATCAAATAAGTGCAAATGAATAAATCAAGGAAATACCATTTTACCTATTAAATTGAAAAAATTGTGGTCAAGGTTATAAAAAGTGGACCTGCTTAAACAATACTGGTGATAATATAAATTGTTATACCCTTTTACCAAAAAAATTGGCTAAAAGATGCCCATTACATGTACCATATAATACCTAAAAATCGGATTTCCTACAGATGCCCAACAATGGAATATGGTTAAACGTCTATAATACTAAATACTACACCACCATTAAAATCATGTTTTCAAACAAAACGCAGCAAGATAGAAAGTGCTTATTCAATTTAATAACTGAATAAAACATGATACACAATTGAATCACAAGATTGTTAAGGAAACTACATATTTAATTAATATAGGTAAGTGTGTGTTCACTTTTTAAAGCTAGTATAACACAATGTTAACATAAAAATATTTTAGTTTTTGCTGAGGACCCAGAAAACAGATTCCATAATGAAGCATGAGACCATCATGTAGAAGTTGCAAAAGGAGGCTGTGCAAAACAATTTGTTTCCAACCCTCTCATTCACATCAAGAGGAGAAGTAGAAGATTAGAAGAGTTAGCTAGAGTCTTTGGGGTGCTGGTGTATGTGGAGTACATACACCAAAGGAAGGAGAATGAATGGGATTCTCCCTTGTCAACTAGAGAGAGTGGACGATGAGGAAACTATCAAGGGGCTTAATATTTGTCACCTGCAATTGCTGTACATGGTGGGCCGATATCAGAATGAGTTTGAGAAATCTAAGGATGAGTAATTCCCTGACAAGTTTATCTGCTGAGGAAAGTAGGGGTGCTTTTACATGGGTATCTGCCTGTATCCTCAAGATTGTCCTGACCAGATATGGCCCTCAAGTGGGAGATAGCCTGTTGGGCTTGCAGTCATTGCAATCCAGAGGGACAAGGAGACCCCAACAGTGAGAGAAAGTTTATGTGGCAGTGGAACACTGAGAACCAGGGTGAAAAAGAAAGCAAGAGGGAGAGGCGAGGCCATTACCTGGGCAAGGGAATTTCAGGTAAAAACTCCCATTAGGCAGAGAGGTCATGCAGAGCAGTCTCCAAAGAACCCAAGAAAGTTTTCCATGAGGGAAAGTTTTAAATATCTCCCTGATAAAGAGCACATTCCACCTCTGAACAGTATCAGTCAGATAAAAGAGTGTCTCATTTCCTTTCTTCCTCCTCTCTCCCATTCCCCTGTAGGGATCAAACGCTGTGACTGACAAAGCTAAGAAAAAGGGGTAAAGACATCAGTCAGGGAGAGAGGGGAAAGCACCCTTCTCTCCCACTGCAGTTGCCTACCCTACAGCTGGCACAAGCTGGGAAAAGGGGAGTATCTAGTATTTTGAATGAGCTTAAAATGCTGAATATTACAGTGGACTGAAAATATTACTGTTTGGAGAAGATTTCATTATCTGAAAATGACTTGATAAGCCTGGGGACTTGCCCTAAATTCCATCCAGGAAAAGAACTAGGACTAGGAGAAAAATTAGTCAACACACTAGATGAAGAAAGATAGCAGGACACAAGAATAAATGTGCTTTGTGATTATATCCCACAAGACATGCTTGATCCACATGGCAGTTACTTCTGAAATAAAGAGGAGAGACTAGAAGGAAATCTACCCTTATTAGCAGTAATATTTGGGGAAGATAGTAATGGGATTACTTGTGACTTTTCCTTTTCTTTTCTTTCTTTTTGATTTTTATAAAATCAATAAGATGTTTTTTATCCTGTAACCAAATGGGATTTGTAGTGCATGGTTGCCTGGGCCCACAGATCATAATGAATTATCTCTTTTTAGTTAACTACATAAGTTTCTTTCAGAAGATGGATGGTTTCACACTGAAGAACGATTGCAATCCTTCTAGAAAAATGCTAAGATGTGTGTAAACTACAATTTCTTCTGTAAAATCTCAACATTATACATTAAACATATATTTTTTACTATTATATAAAAAATTGTAAGTTGCATTAACAAAAAACAAGTCATTCACAGCGATAAAGAGGTTCATTTTTAGCCTGCAGTTACCATAACTGAGTCAGGAAACAGGGTTAGGCTCAAGGGAGAGGAGTCTAGCATATATACACAGAACTAATGCTTCATAGTTCCTCATTCATGTTTTCTCAGTGCACTTAAAAATGTTACACACACACACACAGTATTTTACATATTCTGCAACCTCTCTTAACTCACAAAATTATCACATACTTCTAGAAATTTACTATAGAAATAAGTATATTTTATTATATCATTTGCTATCAGTGAAATTTTTAAAATTATATTACTATAAGTCTTCAGTTTGGAGGCATGCATTCCTGGACAATCCGGATGCCTTGATTTAAGACCTTAGCTGTAATTTTTCTCTTTATAAAAATACCCAACCTCCCTCATAAGAGTGTCAGGAGTTAATTAATCACCTGA
Organism: Eschrichtius robustus; assembly: GCF_028021215.1. Taxonomy (NCBI): domain Eukaryota; kingdom Metazoa; phylum Chordata; class Mammalia; order Artiodactyla; family Eschrichtiidae; genus Eschrichtius; species Eschrichtius robustus. The sequence continues at coordinate 16,354,459 of NC_090827.1, read as the reverse complement.
CACATTGAGAATATAAAGTGCAGATTCGTGTGGAGATTTTTCAGTTACAGTTTCTTTTGTCACCAGAAATACAGAGCTGTTAATTAATTTTTACATAACTCTCACAGATGAAGAAAATTCTTTAATAAATTAATATTAAAATAGATTATCTGAAATGTTAGTCTCAATAACTGTGTGGTTTTTGTGATTATGGGTATGCCATGAGGAAAAGAATGCAGAGAAATTCTATCTTCTTTACGGTGTTTTCATGAATCAGATGGGATCTGATAATTAAAACAGAAATGTTATGACTAAACTAGTAAAAAACATTTAAAAATCAATATAAGAAGGTGATATGTCTATACTGATAAAATAAACAAATGTGTGTGTGTGTGTGTGTACATCTGCATAGAGAGAAAGAGAGAGACCTAGACAGAATTCTGAGAGTGCCCCCAAGGTTCCTGTCCCCTGGTGTAGTCACCCTGTATATGTATTCCTCTTGAGCGTAGGCAGGACTTATGACTATGAAGGGATAATTGCTTTGATGATTAAATTACATTATACAAGACACTGTTGTAGCAGGCTGGAAAGATTCTCCTGCTAACTGAAGAATTAAGCTGTGTTATGAGAGGGCCAAAAGATTAGGACCCAAGGGCAGCCTCTAGGAACTGGGAGTGACCCCTGGCTGACAAGTGTCAGCACAGCTGTGTTCCTTTCTTCAGGGTCTAGGAAGAATAAGTTTCCTTACTTTTTCCAGCTTCCAGAGGCCATTCACATTCAGTGGCTAGTGGCCCATTCCTCTACCTTCAAAGCCAGCAAGGATGGGTCAAGTCTTTCTCACATTGAATCACTCTGACCTCCTCTTCTAGCTCCCCGCTTCACATTTAAAAATCTGTGTGATTACATTAGACCCAATCAAATAATGCAGGAAGGGCCCCCTATCTTAAGGTCAGCTGACTAGAAACTTTAATTCCATCTGTTACTTTTATTTTCCTTTGCCATGTAATGTAATATATTCAGAAATTCCTCATATTATGGTGTGGACATCCTCGGGGGACCATTATTCTGGCTATCAAATACTTCAACAAAAAATGGGCATTAGAATGATGAAAGAAAACCAACATAAACATTAATTTTAACGGTTTATTCTAAAATTTTAATCACACTGCTAGGATGAATATTTAGAAAATTTTCTAAGTTACTGAAATGCAACAAAACTGAACTTTCTTCATATCTATGTAAATTATTCTACATTGGTGTAGTTTTTAATAAGTTAAACCAATATTATAAATAAAAACAATGTTCATAACACTTTAACAAAAATGAAATATATTTAAAATTCAACTAGTATTTAACTTTATTATCTTCCAATTGATTTGTGTACCTTAGTAATAGAACCAAAAGTCTTTCCTTATTGCTCAGAGTAATTAGGAATATTGGTAGGTACATGTTTCAGCAAAATGTTCCTTTTTTCATTGAAAATTAATAAATGTAACTGTGTAATAACAATATTATCACTTAGCTGTTTAAATGAAAAGCCAAATAAACCATTAATTTGGCTTCCTTAAAATAAAGTATTTATGGTGAAAAGAATAGGAATAAAATGTATTATGTTATTACTCCAAAATTTTCCTTCATTAAAAATTAAAAGATCCAAGTCAATACTACTTAAAATTAGCACTAATGATATTTGTTGTTTTATAAAACTATAAATCCATTGTTTCCAAAGCCTAGTGGAAAATTTTTGTTTAGTCAACATTATTGAATATATATACATGGTCTCAGAAAGCTTGGTTTTTCTGTCCGTCTCTGTGCACCAGTTTAACTATGCTCATAATACATCATGAGCAAAACCTGCCCTAGCTCAAACAATGTTTCGTAATAAATACATTCATGAAATAAAATAAATCCTTTGATGAAAACAAACTGGGCAATGGGGCCTTTTGCTCTAAAAAGGTAAAAGTAAGCGTTACCTCAAGGAAAGAAATACATACAATTAGCTCAACAAATCCCTGTGGTCCTAGCCACAGGCAAACAAGAAACATGTATCAACCTTTGGGGATATCTCAATAATACATAATACCTAAAATATTATCAAGCATATCAGGCAAAGGAAAACTTACTTCAGATTGTACACTCCAAAGTAGGTGCAAAGAGGGAAGAAATACTACGAGATTCATTATAATTTAAACCATACAAATACTATCTTAGAGGAAGACAAATTTGTATTCTAAGACTGACATGATCTTTATAAAAAATGCTCTAGTTTGCATTATAAAAAATGCTGTAGTCTCTGATGAGTGTGGCATGGTTTTGTGTGTGCATATCTGCTTGGTTGCTTTTATTTTTAATACTGCCTTATGCCTTTTTGCTTTATTCATGCAGATTTGAAATCTGAAATTTGAAATTTGAAAATACCTTGAGAGATGACATCAAAGGCTTTTTAAATCTACAGTCTAGCTAGATTAAACAATGGTATGGAATTATAGGTCTCAGAGCAATTATTGCTCTGCTGTAGCCCTTCCGGTGTTCAACAACTACTGGGTTTTGAGTTCCAATCTTATACAATGACATCCCAACTACAGGCAAGTTCTTGTGGTTTAGAGTTCTCAAGAAACCCCTGGGACAGTAAATAAAATAAAATAGTCATATTTTATTAAATCTTACTCATTATGTCCCCATGAGTAGGAGTGGTTCCCCAAAGAAAATTTTCAATCTCACTTAAGTTAATATGAATTAGAGAGTGCTAAAAGTCTACTATGTGCTTTAAATGAAAAGTGTCTACCATTAATATAGGGCCGTTCTTCCGGGACTTTGTCTTCCTTCTGGCCAATTGACTTGTTTTGTCCCCCCTGGCTAATTTGTTTCAGGACCCTCCCGCTAGGTGTGCACTCACCTCTCGGCCAAGATGGATCTCGATGCAAAGGCGTCTGGGAGAAGCAAGATTCATTATGGCCTGGTGCTGCCCCCTGACTTTTGACCCCCAAGGAGCCTTTCTGCGCATGTGTAATGTCTCCCTTGCCGCAAGGAAGGGCGGGGGGAGTGGTGTTCTCTTGATCCTTTACTCAAACAAGGTTTTGCCTCTCTTTGTTCTTGCCATGACTGTTATCTTAAGGTGTCCACAAGAGACAAACCCTGGCTATTTACCCTGTTTCTGTTGTTACTTCCATTTTGGAGGGCAAAAAGGAGGCTGATTGTAAATGCCTAACCTGGAACCCACCTATCTCCTGTCTCAGGAAATACAAACCGGAGGCTAGTTGTGTCTGGCCTGAAGCCCCTCTATCTCCTGCGTCAATGTTAGAACCCAGTGAGACGCTACCTGTCTGCAACCCAGGAAGAGAGCTCTCGCAAGACACCAAACCCTCCTAGACCTTAATCTAGGATATTTAACCTCCAAAAATATGAGAAATATATTTCTGTTGTTTAAGCCATCCAGTCTGTGGTATTTTGTTGCAAAATAATATAATGTTGCAAACTAATTACTTGGCTCTTCAGACTAAATGTACATATATATGCTTATTTCAAATTTCATCTCGCTATAATTTTTCTTTATTGGTTAAGTCATTGTTTAATTCTATTGTGGACATTATTTTCATACCACCACTCTATGGGCTGCGTCTTACATTTTCTTGGAATTTTCCATTTTATGTTATAGTCTTATGAGTAATGGCACTGCTTTTTTATTGACTCTCCCCTAGTTCATTTTCCCAAAGCAGCCCTACAGCTTTTGGCAACAATGTCAAATACTTCCAGAGAAAATTCTTACAAAATCCCGTTGACTCAGCCACGATTATTTTGAGGCTTCTAAGAAACTTTATCAAGTCCACAGACTATCTCCTTTTCTTATTCCCTATGATTTCCCTGGTGCCTAATAGCATGGTAAATCTTACATGATGTTGGCTAAATCAATGAACAAACAAAAGAGTATGCTTTTTCATCCTTCTCTTGCTATCAAAGGTAGCATCAACCCAATCTAGTTTCCAAAAGCAGCAAAAGTCAAATTTTCTGCAGTAGCTTGCAGTGTTGGTGATACAAGCCCTGGGTGGGCAATGACATACAGTGGTGTGTTTGGGGCACTGTTCTGAACTACATAGCCACCAAGCCTAATTCTCTGACCCACTCAAAGATTCTGTAAGCTACTTACAATCTTTTAGTAAGTCGTGTCTCTGCTTTAGCTAACCAGAATTGGTTCCAGTGGTTCACAGTGAAGACTTTGGTTGACATAGCACTTTTACCTAAGCAGAGGAGTCACCACTTTCAACAGATACCAAAGAGGATCAGTGACCAAATACAGGTTAAGAACTACAACTTAAAGGAAAACAATTTGCTTGAGAAAACTGTGGTGAAATTTTTTTTCCAATTAAATTGGGTTTTAAAACTTTGAATGTGAAACATTTAAGAAAAGAGACTGTAGAGACAAAATGGCAGGCTATAGTAAAAAGATTAATACTGGAATACCTTCTCTATTTTAACCAAATGCCTTTATTCTTTTAATCATGTAACACATTAAAAATGTGAATAATTTTATTTTATAGTCACTCTTATTCATTGTGAAACACCTGCCTATGTTGTATAATAAATGCTTTGTCTTAGGTTTGAACCTGAGTTCAGAGTCCTATGTATAGTGGAACACAAAATACCAATATACTTGAAATTTTATAATACAAATTAAAAGAAGGCAAGTAAATTCTTTATCTTTACATCTCTAGCCATTTACAAGTGAGCTTGAATCAAATGACAATACCTTTCTCTAAGAAGCTATAAGACCTTGACAGGCATTATCTAATTCATGTTCTCACTAATCTTGGTGTGATATTACCATTCTTATTTTAACACTGGTGTTACTGAAGGACAGAAAAATTAAACATTAGTCCAAAGCCTCCCTCCCACATATACACTGTCTACTTCTCTTAAATCCAAACTCATAAGAAAGGAAAGAACAAGTGAAAAATGAATCCTTTCTACATCATCTTCAGTTAGTATGAGTGTACCTAGTGGTAGGAATGAAAATTATCTGCTCTGAAAACTTGAATTTTATTGTTAAAATTTCATCTTGCTGATTGAATTATGAGACTATTCAGAACATGTCTATACTGCAGTTAATTTTAGGTTTCTTGAGTTAACAAACTGTTATTACGTTTACTCATCATCTTGTGCCATAATTGTTCTTCCATCAATCCATGAAGAATAGAAATTAACAGAGAGTTCAATAACATCCAGAGCTTCTGATCTAGTTTCCTGTCTTCTTGCTTATCCTAATGTGACAGCTAGCCCACAAAGCTAAAAGTCTTCTTTAAGCATGTAGAAAAGTGCATGACACGGTGATTGGCATCAGTTAGATTTTTCTTTTCTGTAAATCTACAACTACATCTAAGCAGTTAGCTCTTCATTTTATTTTAATTTGGTCTACCCCAGATAAAAAGAGGAAGGCATCCTACCTTGTACTATATAAGAATAAAAATAAGAAAGGAAAATAGGTTTTTTATTTGTTATTTAAGCTCCTAGTGCTTCAATTAATAGCTGAAGCAAATTCAGAAAATTCAGCAGGAAATTTCAGGAGAGTTACCTGTGTGGTTGAAGGCATTGGACTGCAGGAAGCAGTGCGAAGAAGAGAGAAGGAAAGGGGGTGATGGAAGAAACAGTTTAGCCTAAGATCTCTGACAGCTTTCATCACACTCAGAAGTCAAAAGGGAGTTCTGAACAAGGAGAACAAATTTATTCAACAATTGTAATTTGAATCTCAGAAAGGTGAAAATAGAGCTGCCTTGTTCCTAATTTGTACTAGAGTCCCTCAGTGTCTACTAAGTGGGACAGGCAGGCAAACCTCCTGCAGCAGAGGAAGAAACAAAAATCCAGGAACAAAACCCCCATGGCCTTGGGTTTGAGGATCATGGGCAGTAGTGTGGTGGCAGGAAGTATGGAAGAGGGAGAGACACGACAGTAGTTCAAATACTCAACAAACTTCATAAGCTGAAATCAAAATTAGTCATCATTCCATTTAATGGGATATCTTTGCAGTAAGTGGAGCTTACAGGTTTTTATTCTCCCCCTCTTTCTCTCTCTCTCTCCCTCTCTCTTCCCCTTTCTCCCTCTCTCCAATCTTGGCAAAATTCTACAATCTTTACATTACAACAACAACAAAAAAAAGGATGTGACAATCTTTCACAATTTCACATAGCCAGTTTTTGGAATATTAGTATTTCTTTTCTTCTTCAGAAATGGTCAGTATGCAATTGACCATTGAGGGGTGTGGATTGGAGAGAGATTGAAACAACAAAATTGTGATACGCAGGTAACCCCAGGACTTTAAAAAATTTAGCTAATGTGTTACTCCTAAGGAGATAAAGGTTATGTCAATTAAAGTATTTTGAAGACCCTTCTTACCATGCAGCTGTCTATCTCCTAATGCAGCTACATTTCCTAACCATCTCAAATAGCCCCTGGGTTCCATTGAATATCAACAGAAGGATCTCATTTATCACTTCCTAATCCAAACCATAATTCATGTTTTCAGTGCTGTACCCTCTTCTTAGACTAATCTTCTTGGACAAAGGACCTCTCTCCTTGAGGCTATTCTATTTAGTGATCACTCCTGTATTGTTTGTGACTTTCCATAATCAATCATATCAAGAATGGAGAAGTCAGCCATCACTAGGTTCTTTATATTTCTGCTCATGATTGTTTGTGGGAGCTTTATGCCTATTCTAAGGCTTTGCAAATCAACATCAATGACTTGTTCTTTGAAAGGCCCTGTAGCCATTTTGACATGGCATAACCTGGCAACCTCTGCCCAAAGAATCACATCTTAGAAAGTAGAAAGAGATATAAGTGTACCAGACATTTAAAACTACAGAAATACATCTTGATGCAAGGTCAGTTCTCTATTTTTACCACATTTTTTTTGCCCTATTTTTACCACATAGATGCCTAGATTTCTCTATACAGACAGAATGAGTCTAGTTAGCTCACCTCATATGTAACTCAATCTATTCCTATTAAATATGGTGTGTTTACTCTTCACAAGGGATGATAAATATACTTAAAAGTACTTCATCTCTAATCCTGCATTGAGACTGCAGAGCTATATTTAAAAAGGAGCAGAGCAGAGCTCTGAAATCCTATAAACATCGTTTGAATCTTTGCTCTGCCAATTATTTCTTGTGAGGCTATGAACAAGATCTTCACCTCTCTGAGCCTCAGTTTCCTTAATACGGACATGTTAATACCAATTTTCAGAGTAGTGAGGGCTCTGTGAGACAATGTATATGAAGCATATATCCTATATTTTTTAGTTTTAAAATTTATTATTATTATTAATGACACGTTTCAGAGTTTGTTGTTTCCTCATGTGACACTCTAAGAAGTCAAAGTTCCCAGAGCTCGGAGTCTTTTAAAAGGATAGCAGTCATATAATAATGTAAATTATTTACATATGTAAACATATATATACAAATGTATATAATATATAAATATAAATTATATACATGTAAATATGTATATAATATGAATATATAATATAGTCATATAAATACACATAATATATGTGAATATATAATATACAGATATGGATATCTATATGCATATATATACATATATACACATATGTATAAATACATATGTGCAGAACCTGGTTTAATTATTAATAAACTCAGGTCTACAAAACTTGGAAATTAAATAATTTTTAACTGATCAAACTTTCACAATATAGTCAGTGACTTAAAAGTAACATCTAAGAAATTTTATATTTTTAATGATGGATCAATAACACTGCAGTTCTTTACTCAAGAAAGCTCATGATAAAGCATGCATTACTGAAAGTGCTGTTAAAAAAACGTATAAACAAGCTTTATTTCCTTGTCGCTTTAAAATGTCTTCTATTGGTCCTAAAATGGAAGTGGCTCCAAAGTCATTTTTAAATCCCTCCATACCCTCCTATAAAAACAGAGCAACTAAGATAACTAGACTAAAATTAACAAATAAACAAAAGCACATGCCACAAGCACAGGAAATAAAAATTACGCTGGAAATGAATAAAATAGAGAATAGAAAAACAACAGTGATAAATCGACAAAAACAAAAATTGGGTTATCAAAAAGATCAACAAAAATGACTCACCCTAACTATACTGACAAAAAATAAAAAATCCATATTAAGAAAATCAGGAATGAAAGAGGTGACATCACAACTAACTTTACAAAAATAAAAAAGATTATAAGGAATACTATGAATAGTTGTATGCTAACAAATCAGATAACACAGATAAAAGGATTCATTCCTAAAGGGACATAAAATACCAAATTGACTCAGTAAGAAATAGAAAATATGACTAAACCTATATCAAGTAAATAGAATTAATTAATAATTAAAAACCTTTCCACTTCAAAGAAATCCAAAACCCAGATAGTGTCACTGGTTAATTTTACCAAACACTTAAAAAGCTATGGCCAATTCTTCACAAACGTTTTCAAAAACAATAAGAATGGCATGCTTTCCTACTCATTCTATGGGGCTAGTATTTCCATGAAATCAAAACAAGATATTACAAGCAAAGCAAAACAAAACAAATTTTTAAAAAACTACACTGGCTTCCCTGGTGGCGCAGTGGTTGAGAATCTGCCTGCTAATGCAGGGGACACAGGTTCGAGCCCTGGTCTGGGAAGATCCCACATGCCGCGGAGCAACTAGGCCCGTGAGCCACAACTACTGAGCCTGCGCGTCTGGAGCCTGTGCTCTGCAACAAGAGAGGCCGCGGTAGTGAAGAGGCCCGCGCACCGCGATGAAGAGTGGCCCCCACTTGCCGCAACTAGAGAAAGCCCTCGCACAGAAACGAACACCCAACAAGGCCAAAAATATATATATAAAAAGAAAAAAAGAAAGAAAGAAAGAAAAAAAAGAGAAAAAAAAAAAAAAACTACAGACCAATAGCCTTTATGAATATAGACAGAAAAATTCTTCAAGATAATACTGGAACATCAAATCCAGAAACATGTAAAAAAGAATTATACACCATTACCAAGTGAGATTTATGCCAGGAATGCAAGGTTGGTTTAACATATCAAAATAAATCAACATAATATGCCATATTAATAGAAAAAAGTACAAAAAACACACGATCACTTCAAAAGACACAGGAGATATATTTGACAAAATCTCACACCCTGTCATGATAAAAATCACTCAACAAATTAGAAATAGAAAGGAACTCTATTAGTCTGATAAAGGGATCTATGAAAACCCCAGAGCTAACATCATACTTAATGGGACTGACTGCTAATAGGTTTCCATTGGGGTTGATGAAAATGTTCTAAAATTGATTGTGGCGCTGGTTGTAAAATTCTGTGAATATAATGAAACCCATTAAATTGTACACTTTAAATGGATGAACTGTATGGTATGTGAAATAAGGCTATTAAAAACAAAGAAGACATGCAGATGGCCAACAGGCACATGAAAAGATGTCCAACATCACTAATATCAAAGAAATGCAAATCAAAACCACAATGAGATATCACCTCCCACCTGTCAGAATGGCTATCATCAAAAAGACCACAAATAACAAATGTTGGTGAGGATGTGGAGAAAACAGCACCCTTATACCCTGTTGATGGGAATGTAAATTGGTGCAGTCACTGTAGAAAACAGTACGGAGGTTTCTCAAAAAAACTGAAAATAAAACTACCTTATGACCCAGCAATTCCACTCCTGGGTATTTATCCAAAATAAGCAAAAACACTAATTGAAAAAGGTACATGCACCCCAATGTTCAGAGTAGCATTGGTTACAATTGCCAAGATATGGAACAACCTAAGTGTCTGTCAACAGATGAATCAATAAAGAAGATGTGGTATATATACACAACGGACTACAACTCAGCCATAAAAAAGAATGAAATAATGTTATTTGCAACAACATGGTTGTACTTGGAGGATATTACACTAAGTGAAATAAGTCAGAGAAATACAAATATTGTATGTTATCACTTATAGTGGAATCAAAAAAATACAACAAACTAGTGAACATAACAAAACAGAAACAGACACACAGATGTAGAGAACAAACTAGTGGTTACCAATAGAGAGAGGGAAGGGGGGAGGGGCAAGATAGGTATAAGGGATTAAGAGGTACAAAATACTGTGTGTAAAATAAATATGATACAAGGATATACAGTACAACACAGGGAATATAGCCACTACTTTATAATAACTATAAATGGAATATAACCTTTAAATATTGAATCCCTATATTGTACACCTGGAACATAATATTATAGATCAACTATACCTCAATAAAAAAAGAAAAGATACATGCAGCCCAATGTTCATAGCAGCATTATTAACAATTGCCAAGATATGAAAGCAACCTAAGTGTCCATCAACAAATAACTGGATAAGGAAGATGTGAGATATACACACACACAGACACAGACACACACACACATATACATGCAATGGAATACTATTCAGCCATTAAAAAGAATGAAATTTTGCCATTTGCAACAATATGGATGGACCTGGAAAGTACTATGCTTAGTGAAATAAGTCAGACAGAGAAAGACAAATACTGTATGTTATCAGTTATAGTGGAATCTAAAAAATAAAACAAACGAATGAATACAACAAAACAGAAACAGACTCACAGATATAGAGAACAGATTAGAGGTTACCAGTGGGGAGAGGGAAAGGGTGAAGGGTAAGATAGGGGTACCAACTATACTTCAATTTTTAAAAAATCCGACCGACAACTTCTACAGCAAGATCAATGATAGAGTATTCTCAAAATAACAAAATACGAAGGTGGGGCCAAAGCACAACTGCCAAAAGGACTGTGTGGTAGCAGCAACCATGCAGGAAGACACAGAAAGAAGCCAAAGAGATTCCCACTGGCCGAGAGTCAGAGACATCATGAAGGGGACTATCAACCATACTCTTTCCCAAATAAAAAGAGTCTGATCAGCATGCAAAATTTCACAGGTGAATAAAGGAGACATTGGAAAATGTGGACAGTACATGGCAGTCTGGACCCTATAAACTCTAGAAACCAACCAAATGTAGCTGATTTAAAGGATTCAGTCCATCTTGAAAAAAAACTCCTGGAAAGAGAAACTTCACTGAGCAGGAAGGAGACACTGGTGCAAAGGAAAAAGAAGTTCCATGTAAAAGTAGGGAGAGAAGAAGATGACACAGATCTCAAAGAACACATGTCTATATGTTGAACACCTAGTGTTAACAACAGAGGAAGGAGCCCTAGAGATGTGAAGCCGGAGAACATATCCCTCCCCAACTAAGAAAACAGAAAACCGGTAATCGTGCCAGTCACTGATTTATCAACCTTTAGTTTCAAAACTGTCCTTCTGTACTCTCCCCTTTGATGCTGTATCTGGGACTCTGCAGACAACGGTCAAATGGCAACCCATTACATTCTATCAATAGTAGTAGGACTTGAAGGCAGAGAAGGGGAGAATGAATTTATTCTTTTCCTCTCTTCATACTGTTCCTGATAGAAATGCCCTAGTCAGGACATTTCAACACAACAGTAGGAGTTGGTTCCAGCCTCTAACTGCCTTGAGCATTCCCAGAACTGCTCCCTTGTCCCCACTCACCACTATCCTTGGCAGTTGGACAGGCGTCCCATAAGGAATTCTAAATTATAGCTACATGATGCCTTCCCTTAATCGTCTATGTACTGATAACCTCAAGCTCTTGCCTGTAAATGTAGTAGTTATTTTCTGCAGTTATTATCATCATGTTACCCAAGGGTTCCGTTTCTCATTCAGACTTTCAACACCTGTGTAATCAATTCACTTATTAAATTCCTTCTGTTGAAATACCTAGTTTGGTTGCTCTATTCCAGTATGAATCTTGACTGAGAAGATTACTGGGTTGGTTGGCAATGTGTTTGAATGCAGGCTAGATTCCATGTCAATGTGAAATAAGATTCTAGCAATCCACAGTATTCAGAGTCATCATGGTAAATTAAATTGTAAGCAGTTGTTTGTAACGAAGTGCCTACTGAAGTAAGTACCTTAAGAGATCAAATGGTTGTTGCACTTTACAGTTGTAAAGTGGTGGTAATGGTCATTTTCAAAGCTGTGAGGAAGGATAGATATTTCTTATTGCACTAGAGAGCTTTACAAAGAGAAGACAAGATTGGGACTTTAAACTCTATTTAAATCAGATTCTATGGCATACCTACAGAAATTACTTATACCTTACAGCCAACAGAGCCAAGCCTGATGAATATAAGACCCAACATTTCGTTGTGCAAGTTAAAGAAGTTCAATGTAAGTTGAACTAATAGATTCAGCAACTGAAAGTTACAGCATTGACTGGAAAATGTTGGGACACTGTGATCTGAAATGGGAACACATGGGTGAACTTGAATAATGGTGAGCATCCTGAACCCCCAGTTTTCCTAAGTCTTCTTTACCAGCTAAAGCTTCTCCTCCTCCCATGTCTGAGGAAACACTCTCCCTTGCCTGAAGAACACATAATAAACTTACTGAGGCAGTCATATGGTAAGGAGATGCTGGGCACCTCAAGACTCCCCAAAACCACCCACTATTGCCTGTAGATCTATATTTAGTGTCAGATATAAGAAGGCTTGAGGGAAACAAAAGTGAAGTCTAAGCAAAAAGAAGATAGTTTATACTCCAAAATAATTGCAATGTTTTGTTAATTTATATCACTGGAAACTTTGGGAAATATATGTGGTAATGAATTCTGAGTGTTTAACCATGGAGGATGGAATATAATTTTTGATCATGCCTAATTATTGATAGGGATGCACTTATCACAGATTCTGAATTTAAGGTGCTGGCTCCAGCAATATAAGCAGCTCTAGCAGTTTCCTTTAAATTAAAACATAGATTTGAGAGCAGCCTATATTCAATAAAGTTGATTTTCTTTGGCATAATGTAGTAGGAGGAATCTGAAGGCTTAAGAAGACACAGATACGTAAGTAGTTTTATTATGTGCAATTGTACACTCAACACTTTGAGAGGGCCCAAAGGATGCACCCTTTAATAATGTATAAAGAAATACCTAAGACATAGTGGCTGGTTTCCCCTCATGAGTGATTCAAAAGATGAAGGCTGAAAGCCACAGTGTCTTTTATGACCTATCCTTAGAAGTCACACATCGTCACTTTCAAAGTGTTATTGGTCATATTGATTAACCTGATTTGGTGTAAAAGGGGATTATACAACGAAATGAATACCAGGAGGCAAAGATCTTTGTGGGCCACATTGGCGACTGGTTATTACAACTTGTTTGTGATTTTTGACTTTAAAATAATGAAAATAACTATATGGTGGAAAATTTAAATACCACAGAAATATCTCAAATTCTGAAGATAAATTTTAAATATTCATGCATTGTAGTTATTTATTGGGGTACTGACATAACCAAAAAGAGGAACTTTTTCAAGTGACTAAACACTAAATTTGACTATATATTGTTATTTAGATATATCCTAAACACATAAAATAACTGAAAAAAATTTTCAACTTTTTTTGTGTGATCATGTTTTTGGTGGTAGTACTGACAGCGTTTTCTGATACTGTTTCTGGTAGTGTTGATAGTGTTATATGTCTATTGTAGAAAAAAGCCAATGAATAATTATACTGGAGTCACTGGGAACATGGGTTTTCAGCATTAGTTGGTAGGTGATGCAGATATAAGATCTACAGTTATATATACAATTCTGATCTAACTGGTCCTAAATCTGAATTGAAAGAGTCTTAATAAATTCATTAAGCATTACATATGCATTTGCTAGCTCTTCCACTGAAAAGGCCTTGAAACTATGATGAACTTAGTTGCATGATGCCACTAGTGTTCAAACTGTAGTTATCTAAATACCATTTCCTATACAAAGAAACCAGGGGCTCCTTGAAGAAGTACCTGATTCTAGTTTGGGGTGGCAGAGTGTGACGTACAAGATGAGTTTGGAACATTGCATCAACCAGGAAGCAAAAGAAGCCATCAAAGACAACTGAGGTTTAATTAAAAGGACTCAGTAGGCAACTTGAAGTATCTCTTGCTGACCAATGAATTAAAATAAATCAAATATGATTAAATCTATGGGTCATTAAGGTTCTTTTAAAAAATAAGAAACCACAGAAAAGAGAAAAGTAGAAGAGAAAACTCATTGTTCACCTTTGAAAAATGCAAGGTTACCAATTCATTATTTTGAAAACTGATTAATACAGAAAAGAATTGAGCATTTATCCACATTTTCCTATACCAACTGCATCCCAGGGTAACCAAATATGTCTAGAGAAGTTTCTCTTTAACCTTATGTTATAGCTAACAAGTGAAAGAGATAAAATTAGAGTACCATCAATTTGCAGTCCTTAATGAATTAATGGATTTAGATAATTAATAGGTTTGGAAAGAGAGGTGTAAGTGCTTCCTGATAGAAATACACAAAACTACCACTGAAGTATTTTTGATCAAATATGATCAGGCCCACAGATCTAACTTCAATATTTCAAGAACTATAAGAATTAGAGGACAATTTTATATGATTCCACAGCAAAATTCAAACTGTTGTGATCTCAAACAAATGACTCTTTTTCTTCAAAATATAAATTGCAAAGGGAAAATGGATTAATCTTTAAAATTGAGAGATTTAAAAGATATGTCTATGAATTACCATGTGTAAAATTTGTTTGCCTCTTGATTTGAACACTTTTATGAGACAACTGCCAATATTTGAACATGGACTGTAGAATTTGCAATATTGAGAAGTAATTATTATATTTTAGAGTGATAATGGTATTACTGCTTTTTAAAGACTATCTTTTAGATATGTGTACTGAACATTTATAGATAAAATAATATGCTGACTGGGATTTCTTTCAAAATAAAATCTAGGAAGGTGAGTGTGGCTACAGATGAAACAAACTGGACTTGTGTTGATATTTGTTGATTCTGGTTTAACAAATATATGACATGTATTGGGTTGGCCAAAAAGTTCATTTGGGGTTTTCCATAAGACATTACAAAAACTCTGAATGAACTTTTTGGCCAACACAATATATATAGAGAGAGAGAGAGAGAAAGAGAGAGAGAACGAGAGAGAGAGTTTTTCATAATAAAAAATTTTAATTAAAATATAAATCTATATATTTTAGATTTTTTTCTGTAAGGCCATTTAAAGTATGACTTTTAATATTGATAGTATGTCATCACGTCACGTGTAGTCCCACATTAGTATATATTTTCCTTCTAGCAACTCCTATGATTAAAGTATACTTCACTTGATATGTTTTTTCCCCCTGGCATTTTAGATAGCAACAACCTTAAAGGTTAGCACATGGCTTTATGCCCAGGCTTTTAGACATGAAGCTACAGCTAACAATAAAAGTAATGACTAAGCACTGTCTATTATTTACCTCCACTAAGATGCTCAAAGAGCTTTGAATTCAACAATTAACCAAATTAGACATGGCTGCAGATAGTCACTTAATTTTATAGCCTATTGATTTTGATAGTCATAAGAAAGCCTAAGTTGTAGAGAGATAAGGATAAAGTGGTTGGGTTAGTGCCTCATTATCCTTGCATCTCCAGTTCTTTGCATAGTGCCTGACACACAGAAAATGATGAATAAATTTTGATCTATCACTGAAGGAAGAAAGAAAGAAAGAGATTGCAGGAATAGGCATAAAGAAAGGGAGGAAGGGAGCATGGAAAGAAACTGTACCATTTACCTATGGCCACCATAATGCTGTATAAAAAGAACCACAAAACCTCAGTGGCGGAGCACCCCTGGCCCCGCCATGACCATGTCCTGCCTGATTTCAGATACTCACACTCTACCTTTACCTTCACCTACATTGGTGGCCCCAAAAGATGGGTACGTCTAAAATATCTTGAGGAGGACCCTCAAGATGGTGGAGGAGTAAGATGTGGAAATCACCTTCACCCCCACAAACACATTAAAAATACATCTACATGTGGAGCAACAACTACAGAACACCTACTGAATGCTGGCAGAAGACCACAGACTTCCCAAAAGCCATGTGGCTGAAAGGGTCTTGGTGCTCTGGCCGGGTGTCAGGCCTGAGCCTCTGAGGTGGGAGAGTCGAGTTCAGGACATTGGTCTACCAGAGACATCCTGGCCCCATGTAATATCAATCGGCGAGAGCTCTCCCAGAGATCTCCATCTCAACTCTAAGACCCACCTCCATGCAACAGCCAGCAAGCTCCGGTGCTGGACACCCCATGCCAATCAACAAGCAAGACAGGAATACAACCCCACCCATTAGAAGAGAGGCTGCCTAAAATCATTATAAGTTCACAGACACCCCAGAACCCGACACCAGATGTGGTGCTGCCCCCCAGAAAGACAAGAACCAGCCCCATCCACCATAACACAGGCACCAGTCTCCTCCACCAGGCAGCCTACACAACCCACGGAAGCAACCTTACCTACCGGGGGGCAGACGCCAAAAACAACGGGAACTACAAACCTGTAGCCTGAGGAAAGGAAACCCCAAACACAGTAAGTTAAGCAAAATGAGAAGACAGAGAAATACGCAGCAGATTGAAGGAGCAAAGTAAAAACCCACCAGAACAAACAAACGAAGAGGAAATAGGCAGTCTACCTAAAAAAGAATTCAGAGTAATGATAGTAAAGATAATCCAAAATCTTGGAAATAGAATGGAGAAAATAAAAGAAATGTTTAACAAGGACCTAGAAGAACTAAAGAGCAAACAAACAATGATGAACAACACGATAAATGAAATGAAAAATTCTCTAGAAGGAATCAATAGCAGAATAACTGACAAAGAAGAACGGATAAGTGACCTGGAAGATAAAATACTGGAAATAACTATCATAGAGCAGAATAAAGAAAAAATGAAAAGACTTGAGGACAGTCTGAGGGAAATCTGGGGCAAGATTAAACACACCAACATTCGAATTATAGGGGTCCCAGAAGACAAAGAGAAAAAGAAAGGGACTGAGAAAATATTTGAAGAGATTATAATTGAAAACTTCCCTAATATGGGAAAACAAATAGTCAAGTCCAGGAAGCGCAGAGAGTCCCATACAGAATAAATACAAGGAGAAACACGCAAAGACACATATTAATGGAACTATCAAAAATTAAATACAGAGAGACGTCCCTCGTGGCGCAGTGGTTAAGAATCTGCCTGCCAATGCAGGGGACACCGGTTTGAGCCCTGGTCCAGGAAGATTCCATATGCCGTGGAGCAATTAAGCCTGTGTGCCACAACTACAGAAAGCCCATGCAGAGCAACGAAGACCCAATGCAGCCAAATATAAATAAACAAATAAACAATTAAATTTATTTTTAAAAAATCAAATACAAAGAAAAAATATTAAAAGCAGCAAGGGAAAAAAAACAAATAACATACAAGGGAATCCCCATAAGGTTATAGGCTGATTGTTCAGCACAAACTCTGCAAGCCAGAAGGGAGTGGCAGGACATATTTAAAGTGATGAAAGGGAAAAACCTACAACCAAGATTACTCTAACCAGCAAAGATCTCATTCAGATTCAACAGAGAAATTAAAATCTTTACAGACAAGCAAAAGCTAAGAGAATTCAGCACCACCAAACCAGCTTTACAACAAATGCTAAAGCAACTTCTCTAAGAAGGAAACACAAGAGAAGGAAAAGAACTACAAAAACAAACCCGAAACAATTAAGAAAATGGGAATAGGAACATACATATCGATAACTACCTCAAAAGAAAATGGATTAAATGCTCCAACCAAAAGACATAGACTGGCTGAATAGATACAAAAACAAGCCCATATATATGCTGTCTACAAGAGACCCACTTCAGACCTAGGGATACATACAGACTGTAAGTGAAGGGATGGAAAAAGATACTCCATGCAAATGGAAATCAAAAGAAAGCTGGAGTAGCAATTCTCATATCAGACAAACTAGACTTTAAAATAAAAAACGATTACAAAAGACAAAAAAGGACACTACATGAAGATCAAGCGATAAATCCAAAAAGAAGATACAACAATTGTAAATATTTATGCACCCAACATAGAAGCACCTCAATACATAAGGCAAATGCTAACAGCCATAAAAGGAGAAATCAACAGTAACACAGTAATAGTAGGGGACTTTAACACCCCACTTTAACCAATGGACACATCATCCAAAATGAAAAGAAATGAGGAAACACAAGCTTAAAATGACACATTAAACAAGTTGTATTTAATTGATATTTATAGGATATTCCATACAAAAACAACAAAATACACTTTCTTCTCCAGTGCTCATGGAACATTCTCCAGGATAGATCATATCTTGGGTCACAAATCAAGCCTTGGTAAATTTAAGAAAATTGAAATCATATCAAGTATCTTACTGACCACAACGCTATGTGAGACTAGATATCAATTACAGGAAAAGATATGTAAAAAATACAAACACATGGAGGCTAAACAATACACTACTTAATAACGAAGTGATCACTGAAGAAATCAAAGAGGAAATCAAAAAATACCTAGAAACAAACGACAATGGAGACACGACGACCCAAATCCTATGGGATGCAGCAAAAGCAGTTCTAAGTCTGAAGTTTATAGCAATAAAATCCTACCTTAAGAAACAGGGAACATCTCAAATAAACAACCTAACCTTGCACCTAAAGCAATTAGAGAAAGAAGAACAAAAAAACCCCAAAGTTAGCAGAAGGAAAGAAATCATAAAGATCAGATCAGAAACAAATGAAAAAGAAATGAAGGAAACGATAACAAAGATCAATAAAACTAAAAGCTTGTTCTTTGAGAAGATAAACAAAATTGATAAACCATTAGCCAGACTCATCAAGAAAAAAAGGGAGAAGACTCAAATCAATAGAACTAGAAATGAAAAAAGGAGAAGTAACAACTGACACTGCAGAAATATGAAGGATCATGAGAGATTACTACAAGCTACTCTATGCCAATAAAATGGACAACCTGGAAGAAATGGACAAATTCTTAGAAATGCACAACCTGCCGACACTGAACCAGGAAGAAATAGGAAATATGAACAGACCAATCAGAAGACCTGAAATTGAAACTGTGATTAAAAATCTTCCAAGAAACAAAAGCCCAGGACCAGATGGCTTCACAGGCGAATTCTATCAAACATTTAGAGAAGAGCTAACACCTATCCTTCTCAAACTCTTCCAAAATATAGCAGAGGGAGGAACACTCCCAAACTCATTCTACGAGGCTGCCATCACCCTGATACCAAAACCAGAAAACGATGTCACAAAGAAAGAAAACTACAGGCCAATATCACTGATGAACATAAATGCAAAAATCCTCAACAAAATACTAGCAAACAGAAATCCAACGGCACATTAAAAGGATCATACACCATGATCAAGTGGGGTTTATTCCAGCAATGCAAGGATTCTTCAATATATGCAAATAAATCAACGTGATACACCATATTAACAAACTGAAGGAGAAAAACCATATCATCATCTCAATAGATGCAGAGAAAGCTTTTGACAAAATTCAACACCCATTTATGATAAAAACCCTGCAGAAAGTAGGCATAGAGGGAACTTTCCTCAACATAATAAAGGCCATATATGACAAACCCACAGCCAACATCGTTCTCAAAGGTGAAAAACTGAAACCATTTCCACTATGATCAGGAACAAGACAAGGTTGCCCACTCTCACCACTATTATTCAACATAGTTTTGGAAGTTTTAGCCACAGCAATCAGAGAAGAAAAAGAAATAAAAGGAATCCAAATCGGAAAAGAAGAAGTAAAGCTGTCACTGTTTGCAGACGACATGATATTATACATAGAGAATCCTAAAGATGCTACCAGAAAACTACTAGAGCTAATCAATGAATTTGGTAAAGTAGCAGATTACAAAATTAATGCACAGAAATCTCTGGCATTCCTATACACTAATGATGAAAACTCTGAAAGTGAAATTAAGAAAACACTCCCATTTACCACTGCAACAAAAAGAATAAAATATCTAGGAATAAACCTACCTAAGGAGACAAAAGACCTGTATGCAGAAAATTATAAGACACTGATGAAAGAAATTAAAGATGATACAAACAGATGGAGAGATATACCATGATCTTGGATTGGAAGAATCAACATTGTGAAAATGACTCTACTACCCAAAGCAATCTACAGATTCAATGCAATCCCTATCAAACTACCACTGGCATTTTTCACAGAACTAGAACAAAAAATTTCACAATTTGTATGGAAACACAAAAGACCCCGAATAGCCAAAGCAATCTTGAGAACGAAAAATGGAGCTGGAGGAATCGGGCTCCCTGACTTCAGACTATACTACAAAGCTACAGTAATCAAGACAGTATGGTACTGGCACAAAAACAGAAATATAGATCAATGGAACAGCATAGAAAGCCCAGAGATAAACCCACGCACATATGGTCACCTTATCTTTGATAAAGGAGGCAAGAATATACAGTGGAGAAAAGACAGCCTCTTCAATAAATGGTGCTGGGAAAACTGGACAGCTACATGTAAAACTATGAAATTAGAACACTCCCTAACACCATACACAAATAAAAGCACAAAATGGATTAAAGACCTAAATGTAAGGCCAGACACTATCAAACTCTTAGAGGAAGACATAGGCAGAACACTCTATGACATAAATCACAGCAAGATCCTTTTTGACCCACCTCCTAGAGAAATGGAAATAAAAACACAAATAAACAAATGGGACCTAATGAAACTTAAAAGCTTTTGCACAGCAAAGGAAACCATAATCACGACCAAAAGACAACCCTCAGAATGGGAGAAAATATTTGCAAATGAAGCAACTGACAAAGGATTAATCTCCCAAATTTACAAGCAGCACATGCAGCTCAATAACAAAAAAACAAACAACCCAATCCAAAAATGGGCAGAAGACCTAAATAGACATTTCTGCAAAGAAGATATACAGATTGCCAACAAACACATGAAAGAATGCTCAACATCATTAATCATTAGAGAAATGCAAATCAAAACTACAATGAGATATCATTTCACACTGGTCAGAATGGCTATCATCAAAAAATCTAGAAACAATAAATGCTGGAGAGGGTGTGGAGAAAAGGGAACACTCTTGCACTGTTGGTGGGAATGTAAATTGATACAGCCACTATGGAGAACAGTATGGAGGTTCCTTAAAAAACTACAAATAGAACTACCATATGACCCAGCAATCCCACTACTGGGCATATACCCTGAGAAAACCATAATTCAAAAAGAGTCATGTACCAAAATGTTCATTGCAGCTCTATTTACAATAGCCAGGACATGGAAGCAACCTAAGTGTCCATCAACAGATGAATGGATAAAGAAGATGTGGCACATATATACAATGGAATATTACTCAGCCATAAAAAGAAACGAAATTGAGTTATTTGTAGTGAGGTGGATGGACCTAGAGCCTGTCATACAGAGTGAAGTAAGTCAGAAAGAGAAAAACAAATACCGTATGCTAACACATATATATGGAATCAAAAAAAAAAGGTTCTGAAGAACCTAGGGCAAGGACAGGAATAAAGATGCAGACGTAGAGAATGGACTTGAGGACACGGGGATGGGGAAGGGTAAGCTGGGACGAAGTGAGAGAATGGTATGGACTGATATATACTACCAAATGTAAAATAGCTAGCTAGTGGGAAGCAGCCACATAGCACAGGGAGATCAGCTGGTGTTTGTCACCACCTAGATGGGTGGGATAGGGAGGGTGGGAGAAAGACGCAAGAGGAAGGGGATATGGGGATATATGTATATGTATAGCTGATTCACTTTGTTATACAGCAGAAACTAACACAACATTGTAAAGCAATCATACTCCAATAAAGATGTTAAAAATAAAAATTAAAAAAAATAAAAAACTTCAGTGGCTATAACAGTAAGCTTTCGATGCCCAAGTGTCTGGGTTACTTTCTAGTTGTATCTGCTGAACTTTGCTGCACTCACTTTATTGGCATCAGGCTTACCTAGGCCAGCTTCAGTTGGGACAACTGGAATAAATTAACTCTACTACATGCCTCCTACACTCCAGCAGGCTGTAGACCAGGCCTGGTGCTGGAAGCAATGCAAGAGAGAGGGTAAGCTTATTCTTTCAAGCACTTTTCCAGCTTCTACTTAGTCATGTTTGCTACACGTTACTGACCCAACCAAGCCCCACGGCCAATCCCAGAACACTGCAAAGCTAGATTAAAAAGATCATGGATGCATGATGCAGGGAAGAATTGAGGCCAGTTTTTGCAATCTATAACAAAAGAAATCAAGATGTTAAATACATGACAGTGCAACTTGGTACTCTGCTTATTGCTTGCTTTCTTTTTCTTTTTCCAAACCATAAACAAAGACAATTGGAATTGTGGCACCAATTAATTAACTCTTGACTTGGATTTTTATTTCAGTTGGAGATTTTATATCATTTTTTATTAATTAACTTTATTTACTGAGTTCAACCTCTGCAAACATCTGTATAAAGCATTGTCTTTTGTGCATGGCAGCTACTTGATAAATGTTGATTAAAGTAGCAGTCTTGGTCAGATTCCTTGTCTACCTAGCACCATTCCTTATTTGTCTCCATTATCCCATATCCAAGAGATGTTTTAGGTGAAGCAAGCATTAGTCTGCTTCTCCAGTCCCTGATGTTTCCTTGCATGGGAAAGAATCACTCATTGGCTAATATTCTTGCCCTCTCTAATCATATTTTGACTCCAGTTTAAATGGAATTGATTTTTCTAACTAGTAAGCATGGGAGAAGAACCTGGGTACTTACAACCCCATCCCTCTATTTCTCTTTCTCGTAAGAGAAGAGACTCACATCAAAAATATTTTCACTCCACTCTGTTCCTCTAGAAAGTCTGTCCCTATGGGAAGAATTCTAGGTAACTTGTGGTTGAATTTAAGAAGCCCTCTTGCCTTCAGATATAAGCCAAGTCCTCTAATTCTTACTGAATCAATAAATGAGTTATTTTGGTTTCTATCTGTCTCATTCCGGTTCAGAACTTATGTGTGGAAAAACATGCTATTTGTGACTCTTTTGCTTAAAAACACCTCCAACAAGTCATATTTTATTATTCTACAATGACATGTTATATTTGTGATTAGAGGGTTGGTAGTCACGTGAATTTGATGAAATCCAAAGGAAAATATGTTACCCAAACTACATAATCTGTGGCCCCATCAAACTTTTTTTCCAGTATGGCAATGAATGCACAATATCAAACATTAGACCGAAAGTGAAATATAAAATTATCTGCTCTATAAAATGTTTAATATCCAGAACTTGAAAATATTAAAATGACTGCCTTTCATGTGTTTCTTACAATGTCAAATTATTTCACAGAACTTAATTCAAAATCACTTTCAGACTGAAAATTTCAATAACCTCCATTTCCAATAACATGTTTCTTTTTATTTCCCAAATGATATACTAACTATAGTTTTTATAATACATTTTTCTACAAGTATTTTCCCAAACAAGTTTTATAATATTAAAAAAGTCAAAGATGGCTTGCTAATCTTGCAAATAAAGATGTTGGATATAAAAATTTAAAGTGACATCAGCCCTGCCTCATCCTTGAAAATAAAGAATTAATTTCTGTGATTTGATATGATTTACACTTGTTTGCTAACAACTTATATTAAAGCTTATTTGTAACCATCAAAAAATATTTCCTGGTATGTACTATAAGGGTTGAAGGATAATTAAATTATAATAATTGGGTTCAAGGATTACTTATTTGGCTCCATGCAGGATGAGTACTATCAAACTGAATTAAACATTATGAATTGTGCCGTACTTTTTCATGACCTACGGTACTTACAGTGGTAAGCAAGGGTATAAGAAAGATAACATCTATCATATGTTATGCTTCACAAACTCTCCATAGAAATACAGAGTTCATTTTCTTTTCTGGTCAAAATTGTTTGGATAGGGTTTGCTACTGATTTGAAATTTAAATAAAATTCTTCTCATGAATGGGAGGATTTTGTTTGTCAAGCATGTATTGTCTTTTTTGCTGATATAACCTCTGTTTTCAAGTGAATGACTTATTCCTCTTCAAAAGCTGATGGATTTTGTGAGGGGGAAAAAAGCTACTATAGCTTTGAGAGACAACTATTTGCCTTAAGTGCTTATTTCAATATTTTCTGATGCAAAGCTAAAATGCATCAAAAACAATTTTCCTGGTTTTATTTGTATCAGGTTTACCATTTTAGAAATGTACTAGGTATAGCAATTTGATCAAAGAGTTGTGGCTTTTCACAAAACCCTTAACTTGGCTTTTGATTTCAACATACTGAAATATGGAAGAGTGTGAGATAAAAAGTAATGTCGTTTGCCTACATGATATTTCATAGTGGGTTCTATAGTTGTACTACACAGCTGAGCAGCAAAACAAATATATACAGTACTTATATTGCATTCTTTTCATATTACTTCTTTTATAGTATGAAACTGACTGATGTCTTTGATTAACCCAATTTCGGCTAAAAGGAGTTACAGCTTGTTTCACTCTATCTAAAAATGGTTTTAAATGCCAACTTCAATCCAATATGTAAATAGCTGTTACCCAGGTACTAGGGATGGCCTTCATTGTCATCAAAATTAAACCTTCATGTAGCACAAGGAAACAGACTCGTTCATCTTGTAAACTAACACTCTTTCATGCTACCTAAGGACCCTAGAGGCTAACAAAAATTGCTGTGGATTTAAAGTCAATATTTATTTTTGTTCATAGAAAATTATATTTATAGACCAAAGAGTTAACATTTTAATCAGTGTTGTTAAGGTTGTTTTTATTTCAATTCACAGTTGCTATTGTGCTCAGATTATTTTATAGCTCAGATAATTCAAAAGATAAGCATAAATTTTAAAAGCTTAAAAAGTTTACCATTAAAAAATTCTACAACTGTTTAGGTACAATGGGTAAAACTGTAAAACAAAAATCACTTTTTAAAAAACAAATTATTGTTCTTTTATTTAATCACTGAACACATATTAAGTACCAACTAGTATGCTGGCTACAGCACTCAGTTTATGAGATACAAAATAAAATGTATGAGTGCGTTTAACCTTTTTACTTATATCAGGATACAGGTGTGGGTACTGTTATAATATCAGTTTTATAGATGAACACACTGAAGTTTAGCAATGTTAATCAATCTCCAGACAGCACAACTGAAACGTGGCAGAGAATGAATCTGGACTCATGTTTTTGAGATTATATCATAAACACCTTTTTTACTGTACGCTTTGTTCATTTTTCCCACCAAACTCTAATCTCCTTGAATTTTAAGATTGTGCTTCTGCATTTTCCTCCTCTTGCAAATGCTTCACATGACACATTATCTGACACTCACTAAATGTGTTACAATAAATACTTGAGCAGTCTCAGTTGAAAAGTCCTTTTATCAGTGGGCCTTCCCTGATCATCCTACTTTAAATTATTCCTCCACCCTACCCTACCCTAGTTTTCCCTAAATTTAAACCCTGCTTATTTTTCTCATTCCACTTATGACTATTCAACATGTATATTATACTGGTTTATTATTGTCTTTCTTCCGTCACTAGAATCTGAGCTCTATGAAATAAAGTAGTTTTGTCTATTTTATTCACTGTTGTCTCTGCTGAAGCAAAATAGTGCCTGGGACATACTAGACATTTAAAAAATATTTGTTGAATGAAGTAATTAATGAGCAATCTATTATTGGAGTTCAGTATAGATATCACCAAAAAACCAGCTTGGAAGCCAATGCAAAAGTCCAAGTGCTTAGTTCCACAAGTCAAGTAGTGGCAATGAAAGGAGGAGAGTAAATAATGAATCTAGGAGACATTTAATTGGATAGGGAAAGTTTAATTGGTCTTGCTTATCAATTAGGTAAATATTAGACAACTCTTTTAAATGTGCAAAGACTTACATAACTTCAAATGGATTCATGGGATCTTAGAGTTGGAAAAGCTTAGATTCCAAAGCCATCTCATTTATCCCCTCAGTGTACAAAAGGACACTGAGGGTCTGGTCAGTTAAGTAATATACGCAAGGTATACCAGTGCCAAAATTCTCCCCATATGACATGGTTCTGAGATAGACAGCAGCAACTAAATTTATAATATATTGTAATTTTTAAAGGTACAATTTAGTGGGAAGATTTGGTTAACTTTGGTGCACACCAAAATCAATTGAGGGGCTTCCCTGGTGGTGCAGGGGTTAAGAATCCACCTGCCAATGCAGGGGACACAGGTTTGAGCCCTGGTCCGGGAAGATCCCACATGCCGTGGAGCAACTAAGCCCGTGCACCACAACTACTGAAGCGCCCGCACGCCTAGAGCCCATGCTCTGCAACAAGAGAAGCCGCCCCGATGAGAAGCCCGTGCGCTGCAACGAAGTGTAGCCCCCACTCACTGCAACTAGAGAAAGCCCACGTGCAGCAACGAAGACCCAACACAGACAAAAATAAATAAAATAATTATTTTAAAAAAAACTTTAAAAAAATCAATTGTGAACTAATGACTCCTACTTAAGCCTTATATGATACTAGCCATTCAACAACTCCTCTCTAATCCAAATGTCAATACAACAGGTGGAATATAGAACTTTAGAATAGCAAAGTCTAACCCTGAACAACATTCTTACTAGGTAATGAAAAAATAAAATTATGAACTATAAAATGAAAAGAAATTTCATATCAAGGGTTTGATGAGATCATGTCTTTTGTACTTACATCTACTAAATGTTAAAGATTGATCTTTAGAGCCAACTGAGTATAAAGACTTCTCTAATACTTAAAAATGTTACGAGAAAAAGTCTCATTTAGCATGATTGTAAATGAAATTAAAAAGGTCATTTAAGTGTACAAATTTAAAACATAGTATAGTAGAAACTCTAGCATTTTATTTTTTAAATTTATTTTTTATACAGCAGGTTATTAGTTATCTATTTTATACACATTAGTGTATATATGTCAATCCCAATCTCCCAATTCATCACACCACCCGCCCCCCGCAGTCGCTTTCCCCGCCTGGTGACCATATGTTTGTTCTATACATCTGTGTATTTCTGCCTTGCAAACTGGTTCATCTGTACCATTTTTCTAGATTCCACATATATGTGTTAATATACGATATTTGTTCTACTCTTTCTGACTTACTTCACTCTGTATGACAGTCTCTAGGTCCATCCACGTCTCTACAAATGACCCAATTTTGTTCCTTTTTATGGCCGAGTAATATTCCATTGTATATATGTACCACATCTTCTTTATCCATTTGTCTGTCGATGGGCATTTAGGTTGCTTCCATGACCTGGCTATTGTAAATAGTGCTACAATGAACATTGGGGTGCATGTGTCTTTTTGAATTATGGTTTTCTCTGGGTATATGCACAGGAGTGGGATTGATGGGTCATATGGTAATTCTATTTTTACTTTTTAAGGAACCTCCATACTGTTCTCCATAGTGGCTGTATCAATTTACATTCCCACCAACAGTGCAAGAGGGTTCCCTTTTCTCCACACTCTCTCCAACATTTGTTGTTTGTAGATTTTTTGATGATGGCCATTCTGACTGGTGTGAGGTGTTACCTCATTGTAGCTTTGATTTGCATTTCTCTAATAATTAGTGATGTTGAGCAACTTTTCATGTGCCTCTTGGCCATCTGTATGTCTTCTTTGGAGAAATGTCTATTCAGGTCTTCTGCCCATTTTTGGATTAGGTTGTTTGTTTTTTTAATATTGAGCTGCATGGGCTGTTTATATACTTTGGAGATTAATCCTTTGTCCATCAATTCATTTGCAAATATGTTCTCCCATTCTGTGGGTTGTCTTTTCATCTTTTTTATAGTTTCCTTATAGTGAAAAGCTTTTAAGTTTCATTAGGGCGCATTTGTTTATTTTTGTTTTCATTTCCATTACTCTAGGAGGTGGGTCAAAAAAGATCTTGCTGTGGTTTATGTCAAAGAGTGTTCTTCCTATGTTTTCCTCTAAGAGTTTTAGAGTATCCAGTCTTACATTTAGGTCTTTAATCCATTTTGAGTTTATTTTTGTGTATGATTTTAGGGAGTGTTCTAATTTCCTTCTTTTACATGTAGCTGTCTAGTTTTCCCAGCACCACTTATTGAAGAGACTCTCTTTTCTCCATTGTACATCTCTGCCTCCTTTGTCATAGATTGGTTGACCACAGGTGCGTGTGTTTATCTCTGGGCTTTCTATCCTGTTCCACTGATCTATATTTCTGTTTTTGTGCCAGTACCATATTGTCTTGATTACTGTAGCTTTGTATTATACTCTGAAGTCCGGGAGCCTGATTTCTCCAGCTCTGTTTTTCTTTCTCAAGATTGCTTTGACTATTCGGGGTCTTTTGTGTTTCCATACAAATTGTGAAGTTTTTTGTTCTAGTTCTGTGGAAAATGCCATTGGTAGGGATTGCACTGAATCTGTAGACTGCTTTGGGTAGCATAGTCAATTTCACAATATTGATTCTTCCAATCCAAGAACATTTTATATCTCTCCATCTGTTTGTGTCATCTTTGATTTCTTTCATCAGTGTCTTATAGTTTTCTGACTACAGGTCTTTTACCTCCTTAGGTAGGTTTATTCCTAGGTATTTTATTCTTTTTGTTGCAATGGTGAATGGGATTGTTTCCTTAATTTCTCTTTCTGATCATTCTTTGTTAGTGTATAGGAATGCAAGAGATTTCCGTGCATTAATTTTGTATCCTGCAACTTTACCAAATTCATCGATTAGCTCTAGTAGGTTTCTGGTGGCATCTTTAGGGTTTTCTATGTATACTACCATGTCATCTGCAAACAGTGACAGTTTTACTTCTTCTTTTCCAGTTTGGATTCCTTTTATTTCTTTTTCTTCTCTGATTGCCTTGGCTAGGACTTCCAAAGCTATGTTGAATAATACTGGCGAGAGTGGACATCCTTGTCTTGTTCCTGATCTTAGAGGAAATGCTTTCAGTTTTTCACCATTGAGAATGTTTGCTGTGGATTTCTCGTATATGGCCTTTATTATGTTGAGGTAGGTTCCCTCTATGCCCACTCTGGAGAGTTTTTATCATAAATGGGTGTAGAATTTTGTCAAAAGCTCTTTCTGCATCTATTGAGATAATCATATGGTTTTGATTCTTCAATTTGTTACTATGGTGTATCACATTGATTGATTTGTGAACATTGAAGAATCCTTGCATCCCTGGGATAAATCTCACTTGATCATGGTGTATGATCCTTTTAATGTGCTGTTGGATTTTGTTTGCTAGTATTTTGTTGAGGATTTTGCATCTACATTCATCAGTGATATTGCTCTGTAATTTTCTTTGTCTGTGGTATCTTTGTCTGCCTTTGCTATCAGGGTGATGGTGGCCTTGTAGAATGAGTTTCGGAGTGCTCCTTACTCTGCAATTTTTTGTAAGAGTCTGAGAAGGATGGGTGTTGGCTCTTCTCTAAATGTTTGATAGAATTCGCCTGTAAAGCCATCTGGTCCTGGACTTTTGTTCATTGGAAGATTTTTAATCACAGTTTCAATTTCATTACTTGTGATTGGTCTGTTCATATTTTCTATTTCTTCCTGGTTCAGTCTTGGAAGGTTATACCTTTCTAAGAATTTGTCCATTTCTTCCAGGTTGTCCATTTTATTGGCATAGAGTTTCTTGTAGTAGTCTCTTATGATGCTTTGTATTTTTGAGGTGTCTGTTGTAACTTCTCCTTTTTCATTTCTTATTTTATTGATTTGAGTCCTCTCCCCCTTTTTCTTGATGAGTCTGGCTAAAGGTTTATCCATTTTGTTTATCTTCTCAAAGAAACAGCTTTTAGTTTTATTGATCTTTGCTATTGTGTTTTTGTTTCTATTTCATTTATTTCTGTTCTGATCTTTATGATTTCTTTCCTTCTACTAACTTTGGGGTTGTTTTTTTTTTTTTCTTCTCTGTCTAGTTCCTTTAGGTGTAAGGCTAGATTGTTTATTTGAGATTTTTCTTGCTTCTAGAGGTAGGATTGTATTGCTATAAACTTCCCTCTTAGAACTGCTTTTGCTGCATCCCATAGGTTTTGGATCATCATGTTTTTGTTGTCATTTGTCTCTAGGTATTTTTTGATTTCTTTAACTCAGGTTATTTAGTAACATATTGTTTAGCCTCCATGTGTTTGTGTTTTTTACGTTTTTTTCACTGTAATTTATTTCTAATCTCATAGTGTTGTGGTCAGAAAAGATGCTTGATACGATTTCAATTTTCTTAAACTTACCAAGGCTTGATTTGTGACCCAAGATGTGATCTATCCTGGAGAATGTTCCATGTGCACTTGAGAAGAAAATGTAATCTTCTGTTTTCAGATGGAGTGTCCTATAAATACCAATTAAATCTATCTGGTCTATTGTGTCATTTAAAGCTTGTGTTTCCTTATTAATTTTCTGTCTGGATGATCTGTCCATTGGTGTAAGTGAGGTGTTAAAGTCCCCCACTATTATTGTTACTGTCGATTTCCTCTTTTATAGCTGTTAGCATTTGCCTTACGTATTGAGGTGCTCCTATGTTGGGTGCATATATATTTATAATTGTTATATCTTCTTCTTGGATTGATCCCTTGATCATTATGTAGTGTCCTTCCTTGTCTCTTGTAACATTCTGTATGTTAAAGTCTATTTTATCCGTTATGAGTATAGCCACTCCATCTTTCTTTTGATTTCCATTTGCATGGAATATCTTTTTCCATCCCCTCACTTTCAGTCTGTATGTGTCCCTAGGTCTGAAGTGGGTGTCTTGTAGACAGCATATATATGGTCTTCTTTTTGTATCCATTCAGCTAGCCTGTGTCATTTGGCTGGAGCATTTAATCCATTCCCATTTAAGGTAATTATCGATATGTATGTTCCTCTTAACATTTTTTTAATTGTTTTGGGGGGTTTTTGTAGGTCCTTTTCTTCTCTTGTGTTTCCCACTTAGAGAAGTTCCTTTAGCATTTGTTGTAGAGCTGGTTTGGTGGTGCTGAATTCTCTTAGCTTTTGCTTATCTGTAAAGCTTTTGATTTCTCCATCAAATCAGATGAGATCCTTGCCGGGTAGAGTAATCTTGGTTGTAGTTTCTTCCCTTTCATCACTCTAAATATATCATGCCACTCCCTTCTGGCTTGTAGAGTTTCTGCTGAGAAATCAGCTGTTAACCTTATGGGAGTTCCCTTGTATGTTTGTCGTTTTTCCCTTGTTGTTTTCAATAATTTTTTTTTCTTTATTTTTTGTCAATTTGATTACTATGTATCTTGACATGTTTCTTCTTGGGTTTATCCTGCCTGGGACTCTCTGCGCTTCCTGGACTTGGGTGGCTATTTCCTTTCCCATGTTAGGGAAGTTTTTGAGTATAATCTCCTCAAATACTTTCTCAGGTCCTTTCTCTCTTCTCTTAGGCTGTCTTCATTTCTTTTCATTCTTTTTTCTTTATTCTGTTCTGTGGCAGTCAATTCCACAATTCTGTCTTCCAGGTCACTTATCTGTTCTTCTGCCTCAGTTATTCTGCTATTGTTTCCTTCTAGTGTATTTTTCATTTCAATTATTGTATTGTTCATCTCTGTTTGTTTGTTCTTTAATTCTTCTAGGTGTTTGTTCTTTAATTCTTCTAGGTCTTTGTTAAACATTTCTTGCATCTTCTCAGTCTTTGCCTCCATTCTTTTTCCGAGGTCCTGGATCACCTTCACTATCATTATTCAGAATTCTTTTTCTGGAAGGTTTCCTATCTCCACTTCATTTAGTTGTTTTTCTGGGGTTTTATCTTGTTCCTTCATCTGGTACTTAGTCCTCTGCCTTTTCATTTTGTCTATCTTTCTGTGAATGTGGTTTTCGTTTCACAGGATGCAGGATTGTAATTCTTGTTTCTGCTGTCTGCCCTCTGGTGGATGAGGCTATCTAATAGGCCTGTGAAACTCTAGCATTTTAAAAATTTCCTCTTGTTCATAAAATTCAACTTGAAGGAGTGATTATGACACCATGTTCTTCCAATTATCAGAGTTGTTACACTTTCAATAAAAAGCCACAAGGATGATAACTAAATCTCCACAAAACATTTGTAGTTAAAACTAAGCATACATTTAATTTCTATAGCCATGTCTTAAGAAAATAACCAAACAACAACCAACAATCAACAATGAAATGATGATGTTAAACAGGTGGCATTTGATGTGTTTTTCTTCATTTTACAAAACCATGGGCAGATTATTAACATGGGTCCCAGAGAGGTGACTAAACTAGGTCTAGAGAGATTAACTGTAAAACTAATTAAAATAACAAAGTTAGCAGAAGAGCTAAGATCTTACTTTTCTGCCCCAAATTCTTTTGGTTTACAGGATTTGTTGCTCCATCAAAACAGCACAGGAAAAGTAAGGCTTGAAATTTAATTAATTACTCACTACTTGCATATCTTTCCCCACACTCCTCACACCATTGCCATATCCCCATGCTTATTCCCAATAAAGAAAAAGACATTAAATGTGACTGACTCCCATGATTTGGGAGGATTAAGAGAATCAACAACCGTCTCAGAGCCTGGGGGTGTCACTCTCTTCTAAGGCCTTTCAAAATTGGCATAGGTGCTATTTTCTGCTCTTAAATGAAGAGTTTGAGTTGCCATATAAGTGTTCACGTTTGCCTAGTCTACCCTAGTTCAACCTGTAACGTCACCTGAACCTGAAGCTTAACAGTGGTCTGACCCCACCTAATAGGTGTAACACCTTTGTTCGTCTGCTCTAAATACACTACTTCAGGACTATAGCCCCATAAGCAACTACACTAGCCCTTCTTCTGATCTGGTCCAGCTCCCAACTTGGTTTTCATGTAGCTCACATTCATTCCACAATCACTCTTTGAACCTGCAATATTTTTTCTCCCATCCTCTTTCTTGGCTGATAACCTTTCTTCCTATTTCACTGAGAAAACAGAAGCAATCCAAAGAGTTTTCACTCACTCTTACCACCACATTTCATAGTCTAACTATATTTCTCCTTTTATCATGGATGCACTCTCCATGCACCTATGGAAGTCCAATTCCTCCAATCTCTGGATACCATGCATTCAGAGACACCATTCCAGCCATTGACTGTCCCCTTTCTCATCTGCTTTTTAGAATATTTCCTTCACTTCCCATTAGCATCCAAATATACTATAAGATCTCCCTTTACAAATGTTTTCCTTGGAGATATATGCTTCCTAGTTGTTAGCTAATTTCTCTTATGCCCCTTTACCATAAAATTCAAAATAACTTACTCAAGAGAGTAATTGGCTTTGTACTTTCTTCTCTCATTCTCTGCTAAACCCACTCCATCTTCTCCCTCTCTTTACCAAAGATTACTTTGGCCCGCCATTGCTAAAATCTAATGTTCACTTTACTCTGCATTATCAGAACTTGACAGAATTGATCAGACATTCCTTAATATAGTCTCTTCACTCAGGTACTAACACCCACAGTCTGTCAGTTCTGTCACTTTACTGGCTGCTCCTTCTCAGTCTCCCTTGTTTGTTCCTCTACGTTCCCTACATCTACAGCCCAGAGCTCAGTTCTCAAAGAACTACTCGTCTCTAAAGACACGGACTCCCTGGGGAACCTCATTCCATTTAATGCTTTTAAATATAAGCTAAACAAAATGACAACTCATATATATATATATATATATATAAATATATATAGATGTATATCGATATATATCTACATATATCTATCTATCTATATATATATAGATAGATAGATAGATATCTGCCCAAATCCCTCTATGACTTGTACATTCTTCTGTGTCTTACACATCTCCACATGGATGTCCAATAAGTATCTCAAATTAACAAGTCCCAAATCAAACTTCCGATTTACTCCATCAAACCTGCTCTTTTCATGTTTTTCTCCATCTCAGCAAATGTCAACTTCATCATTCTATTTGTTCTGGACAAAATGTTTGGAGTCATCATTGACCGTCTCTTTCTCTCATACCTTGTATCCAATACATCAAAAAAATATGGGCTCCAGTTTCAAAATATAGTATGTTCTTTAAAAAACCATCTTTTAACTGCCTCTACTGCTACCTCTCTGGTCCTGACTTTAATCATTTCTGGGATTACTGAAATGGTCACCTAGCTAAAATCCCAGTGTTCACTCTGCTCTCCCAACTCCCCGCTTTCAAATCTATTCTCCATAGAGATAAGTCCCAACTATCATTTTAAAGTCTAAATCATATTATTTTAATCCTATGCTAAAAGCCTGCAATCACTTCCTGTCTCATTCAGAATAAAAGTCAATAACATCCTCTACATCTGGTTCCCTGCCACTTCTCTGACCTCACCTTCTCCACTCTCCCCTTTTTCCTCTACTTGGTTGCATTAACCTCCTTGCTATTCTTTGAACGGACCATGCTTCCACCTTGATATCTTGGCTTTTTGCAGTTCCTTCTGCATAAAATGCTCCTGTCCCAATATCAACGCTCATACTTCCTTCCTCTCTCTACTCTACTGTCATCTCATTAGCCAGGCTTTCCTTAAACTCTCCACATAAAATAGCAACGTTCCTTCTTTGACTCTTCCTATCTCCCTCACTCTATTTTATTTACCACCATAGCACTTACCACCACCTAACACGTGCCAGCCTCCCACACTAAAATGATGTGTCAAGGTGGGAACATTATTCTGTTCACTGTTTCATCTGTAGTACCTAGAACAATGCTTGGTAAACAGTACATGAAGGTAACTGCTCTTTGAAGCCAAAAGGACACGTCTATGCCTTCCAAATGCAGTCAACTCTTTTTTTTCAGGCATTTTCATCAAAACAACAGAAAACTTAGTGGAGGTCTACACAGTTTTATATTCCTGATGGATGAATCTTGGCAAATTGTCTTTCTCACTTTTATAATCCCCTTGGCTTCCCACCTTGGCCCACCCTTCTTTTATTTGCCAGCATAAATTTAGAAACTTAGCACTGTCTATTTTATTAATGATCTTCTATACTCCATAGTAAACTGCTGCAAATAATTGCCACCTAGGGACAGAGAGCAAAAGTGACAAACACTGTACTATCAAGTCCAAAGGAGGCCTCAAACTCTTTTCTAATTAGAAGAACAGATAGAATAAATAGTAGGGTTGGCTTACTATTTGAAGTGGCAACTGAAACTTTGTCCCCAGATTTATATAAGGAAGTCACTTTGGAAAGATTATATTCCTGGTACAGAAGCCAAAGACAGAAGAGCTAATTTCTCTAATAATCAGGTAAATAGCCTTCTTTGAAGGCTAGCTAGCCATATTAGTGCAGCCTTTTGGCTGATAGCAAGTAGATCTGTGAGTGCTGGCATTCCTGGGGCTGGCTGGTTATCTTTTAGAGCAGGGTTCAGCAATCTTTTCCTCCAAAGGGCCAGATAGAATGTAAATACTTTAGGCTTTATTAGCCAAATACTGTCTCTATCCCGTATTCCTTTTATTTGAACAACCCTTTAGAAAATGTAAAATCCACTCTTAGCTCCAGAACTATAGAAAAATAGGCCACTTGCTGGATTTGACCCATTGTCAATAATTTTCTGACCTCTGTCTTAGAGTTTAGCATTTGTTGTAACAAGTGAAATGGGTCAAGTGTAAGATTCCCTGGACATGGGAGAGGAAAGACCTATAGAGATGGGTTATTTAATAAAAGAAGCAACAATTAATAAGCAACTGAGGAATGTCCCAGCCAATCAGTCATCAGTAGCAGACAAGGCAATGGAAACTGTAAGTGTAGACCACAGTATGTTATAAAGAATGTCGTTTGAAGTTGTCTTACAAGATGCAGTGGATGAAAAAACTAGGCAGGTGGAGTATATTTACTGTATGATATTGATCTTATCAGGAAAATGAAGAAGACCAGAGAACTGGTATTAATGGCCTGAATCTTATTCTTATCCTTGTGAGAAGCATGGTGCACACAGATCTGCCTGCTGGGAAGAGCCCAGATGAAGTATAGTTTACCAGGTATGTGTGCCAGGTATTCAGTGTTCATATTTCCACTGAAGACCTAATATATGCCAGGTACTTGTCTGGGTACTGCAGGTGTAGCAGTAGACAGAGCAGACAGAGTCCCTAGAATCGTGGAGCTTGCATTCAAGTCAGGAAATGGAGGCAGTAAAGAAGACCAATAAACAAACAAGATAATTTCAAATATTGATAAGTTCTTAGTGTCAATCAACCGCTCATGGGCAATGAAGCAAACATAAAATAACAATCAAGCCTTTATTCACCTACTGAAACAGTGCAAGCAAGAGGCAAAAAGAAGCATCAGCTTACCAACGTTCCATTTTTCCCCACAGAAAGCACAGGGTGAGTGTCAGATGGATGAAGCACAGATGAGGGAATCATCTCACTGAAGAGGAGCCCATACAGAAATGCTTCTTTGTCTTTCTAGATCCATGGGCTGGGAGAAGGTAGAGGGGGAAGGGCTAGGAGGAGAAAGATGCTGTGTCAAAGTACATGTGCCTCAGCCAGGGTCCCCAAGAAAGAGACCTCAGAATGGAGACGCCGGGGTTAGGAACAGACAGATAAGAGTATGAGCGTGCTTGACCTGGTGGGGGGGAGGGGGGGTGGCTGACTCCTGACTGCAACTCCCTCCAGAAAACCGCAATGCACTTGTGCTGTGCAGAGGGCAATTCCACTGTCACCCCACCCTTGTCATGGTCTGTGGTTGGGTCTGAAAGATCACACAGAAGATGTGGACCTGGAGGGGACTCCTCACTTAGAAGAAAGCTGTTTATATATAAATATAACTGGGAAGGCTTCACCAAGGAGGTAGGCAGTTAACCCGGCACCCAAATGACAAAGAGGAGGCCACAGTATGAAGAGGTGTGGAACTGACATTCCAGAAAAGAAAAGAGCAGCTGTAAAATGCAAAAGATGTGGCAAGGAGCTTGAAAGATTCAAGGGAAAGAGGAAAGCGCAGCGCGTGTGGAGCACTGTGAATGAGGCGAGGCTACGAAAAGAGACCTCTTATGTCCTGAGTTCCTGTCACGTTCTACGTAATTTTCTGGGAGCTGGAGACTCTGTCTGAAAATGAACAGTCTCTGCCACCACCACAAACGTTCAGACTCAGGTACAGTTATTGCAAGTAAAGAACATTCTGTGAACTCCACTCTCTCAGGGACTGTGCCAGGAGCATTATAATATGAAGTCCTCAAAGCAACCTTGTGAACTGGGTTTTATAGTATGTGTAAAAACACATATAAAGCAAATAAGTCTCAGAGAGGTTAAGACAATTGTCGAGTGCAACCACTTCAGTGAAACTACAGCCCACATTCTTGCTTCTACACCACCAGCAGCTGGAGCCTATGTTCCTGGCAAAGTCCACTGAGGTCTCCGGGAAAAATAAGATGGAATCTAAATGATAAAATAAGGTCTAACCTGTTCTTTTGTCCTTAGTCTAGTTTCACTTGCCTGTAGGGGGCCGTGTGCAGAGGCCTTGCACCTGACTCGTCGGACTGGCTTTCCCAGCGCAGAACCGCCGCGGGGACACTCCTCGGCGCCTGCGTGGAGAAGCGCTGCGCACACCACCACAAGCCAAGATGGCGGCGGCCGGCCGTGCGCAGAGACGCTGCGTCAGCCCTGCGCGCAGGCGCCGGTGCTGTGAGCGGCAAGACTGTGCGCGCCGAGAGCTCCACCCCCTCCCCGCGGAGGAGAGCTCGGGAAAGCAGCTCTGCCTGTTCGCAGAGCGTGTGCTCTAGAGCGTGAGCTCGCACCTCTCCATCCTCTGATCGAAGACTAACGCTGTCCTTTGCTTCTGAACCGAACTCCGTCTATTGGCGAGAGTGACACCGGGCAGGAGGGCCCTTGTCGGAGCCCTTCTTGAAAAGGTAGGTAACAATTACAAATGAGGGCGCAAAGCTAGAGAAGGCCCAGGAACTCAAGTGACTTGCTGTTAAGCTTCTTCCTCTTCTCTTAGGACTCCTTCTCTACCTTTGTCTCGAGAGTGTTGGAAGATGCTGAATGGATGGCAATAGTCCAAGTGGCTGATACTGCAAACGCTAGAAGCTGCTTAAGTTGGTAAGCAGATTGTGACTCCAGTGAACCTCACAACAGCCCACAAAGTGCCCGGGTCCTTTGCCCCTGGACACCATGAGATCCTATGCCTCACCTTGTACCATGACTCAATTTTATGTCCACATGGTTTCAGAAACAACGCTGTTTAAGCG
The DNA here is from genome assembly GCF_028021215.1 of Eschrichtius robustus. Classification (NCBI taxonomy): domain Eukaryota; kingdom Metazoa; phylum Chordata; class Mammalia; order Artiodactyla; family Eschrichtiidae; genus Eschrichtius; species Eschrichtius robustus. The sequence goes on along the minus strand of NC_090827.1, from coordinate 16,316,303 downwards.
AACATCTTTAACTGAAACACAGTCCTTTTAGAAGGATTCATGGCTGATTAAAAGAAAGAAGCAGTAGGAAGTGACAGAATAAGCAAAAGCCTAAGACGGAAGAGCTCAGTGTTATTAGCCTGGCTCAGAAATTAATTTGAGTCTTCCGTGGTGATTTAGTCCATCTTCTCTTCAACTTTGGTTCTGTTTTACTAAGAATGTTAATGTATCAAGCCATGGCAAAAAGAAATGTGTCTTAGTGTTTTTATCTTTGAAATGGGAATAATATATACTTACATTAGAGAATCCGGGTGAGATAGAAGCAATGTGTGTTGCCTAAGTACAGAAGAATCTGATTATACAATAATTAGGGTCTTTTTCTGGTCTGAATATTTTTCCCCATTGCTTAGAACATTTCCTAAGGCTCAAGGGGAAGGTCCCTATTACCACCTGCATTTGTTATAAGATTTTTTCACTTGCATACCATCTTCCAGGCCTACAAAGAGAATGATTAATATTTTAGAGCAGCAGCACAGAGTGTTATTATAGACTGTCATTCTACCCGGGGCATTTTAATGCAATTTTGTAATGTGACTGGAGTGGAGACCTCAGGTTAATGTCTACTGTCTTTCACTTTCAATTTAAATAGTAGATTAAAGATGACTTGCTCTTTTTGAACATGACAGAGACCTTTTGAGATGAAATGTCTTTAAGCCAATTTGGTTGCTGGACTTGTTGGGCCCAACTCCTTGCGGGTAAACATTATGGTGACTGCTGGGGAATACCTCTCAAGTTCTTAGAAATGACTGCGTTTCAGCCGTAGCGGTGACAGACAGGAACACCAAGACAAGACTCAGCATCAGCTCCTTCCTTTGCCAACTTATCTATTCATATCAAGAGAACGTTTTCCTTAGGAAAAGAGGTTAGAACTTCTCTCCATTCACCACGTCTTTTGCTTTTCCTTGTATTGATTGGTGCATCAGTGATTCCTTTTTCTTTCCTGAAAATATGCTATACATCCTTATCCACCATAGTTATATAAGCCTGCATCACCCAACTCTTAGTTGGTTTCCTATTCAATTAATTCAGTGTTACCACAGGCTGTCAGGCATTACTCATGCAAGCTTTGGCAATTAACCCCTCTTTTGTATTGTGTTTTTCTCAATTCTTTCAGTGGGGTGAACCAATATAAACTCAAAAAAAAAAAAAAAAGTCAAGACGCCATGAAGTAGATATATTTTGTGCTAGAAAACCATAGGAAAAAATTAATTATTCTAGCCATTCATATGCAGATTGATTTTTTTTTCCTACTGTTATAGAAATGTGCACAAACGAAGGGCTCAAAAATTATCTTTTGCTTTATTTTGTTTGTTTTTAAGGAGCATAAATGAATGATGCATTTTCATCAAAAATTTCCCTGGATTAATTTAAATAAATCTAAGCATATACGTTTGATCTCTGATGTTTTAGTTATTATAAGCATAATCCAATCAGTGACTAAGTCACTTACATTTCATAATCTAAAATCCTTTAGGAGTCAAGTTTTATGACGTTCTCACTACTGAACAGCTTTCAAACAAAAATGTTGACAGTGTTTAAAATTGTTAAAAACAGTGTTTAAAACAGAAAAGAGAATACAACATTAGAGAAAGTACTCTAAAGAATTACAATGAAGGGGGGAAAAAGCTAAATCCACATAATACCTAAGACTAAGATAATCTCTTCTAATCTTTTCCAACTTGCTCAGTGAGAAATGAGAAAGTTCAGCAGAACTTGATTACAAAAGATTCAGTAAGGAAAAAAAAAGATAAAACCGTGCCATGCATTTGCATTCTGTCTTAATTTTTTTCTTGCAGTGAATTTAATATATTGTTAATTGACTCATAAACATACCATAATAAAGTTTTTAAATTGCTTTTATACTTTTTTAATTTTAATTTTTAAAGATAGCTTATTTTAAAAAATCAGATGTGGATTAAGAGTTCCTACTAGAAGAAATCTAGACTAAGAAAAATACGTAATGGCTTAAGTAAGTTCTTATTTGTTTAAATGACATTATTTCTCTTAATTCACACAATCAGATGTACATCCTTTGTTCCTCTTGCTTCTAGTTTCAGAAGTGTTAACTTCCTATCACTTGCAAGGCAGGATGTTTCGTAGTGTAGTTCCCAGCTGGAGAGGGAACATGGGGTGACTTTTTGACTACCTCTCCTGGGCATGCTCCTCCTATGGCTTTTGACTATATCACAGCGAGGTAAATGGCACTGGGCCTTTTCATCCTAGTTTCCTTGTGATCAGAAAAGTAGCTCAGTCAGAGCAACAACCTCTGGAGCTCAAAATTCTACACCTAACTTCAACTTGATCTCAAAGAGATTTTTATTTGAAAAGAAGCTGGCAATACTATTACTTCATAATACACAGTATTGTTTAGGACAATACTTAAAGGTAGAAAAAAAATCTCTAACTTATCTATGCTGTGACTGGCTCCTCTATATTCATTCTCTCTCCTCCTCCCTTCCTTCTCCCCTTACCCCTCTTGATGATTGAATTCTTGAAGGATGCAGAAGGCACACACAGCTGGGCCTAAGAAAGTTGTATGCAATATGGGTTATGTGTGCTAAACTATTTACACTGGTGTGTGGGAGGAAGCAAGAGATTTTGTTGCCCGATAAAGAGCAAGGATAACACAGAAATGGGAATTGGAATAATAAGCGTTAAGAGCCTCAACAGCTGACATTTAAAATGTTTACAAACCACAAAATTTCCATTAACATAAGCAGTGTTATTATAAAGCAGTAAGGCACAACAGAAAGAGACACACGTGCACAAATAATCTCTGTGCATTTCATACATCAGAACAAATGATACAAGATGACCTCTAAGATTCTTATGGGACGACTCTAACTTACTCTTAGTTCATGTGTAGTGTGAATATTGGCAACGTTCAGAAAAAACATAAAGCATGAGGACATTTTCTTTTCAAATTGCAGCTGATTTTTTCCACAGAACATTATGTTCCTGTGTTCCCTAATGGCACAGTCAACCCCTATAAAGTATCTATTTATATTAGAAGATTAAGCTCTAATAATGTGTTTAAATTTTTTTCTTAGTTCTCAACAAAATACATTAGTTCAGTGCAGACTCCTTGATTTTTATAATCATGTTTGCTAATCTGCAAAATTCAGTAATTTGCAATGGATCTCCCAGTCATTAGTGTCAATTAAGGAGGCGCTCCCTTATACCAGCTGGTACTGAGGGAACAGAGCAAGAGAGTGGGAATAAAATGTGTTTTCTAAAACCTCCTACATGCCAGTTTAAACAAAACCTGTGTGATTTTTTTACAGAAAAAATATAGTAAGACTTGAGAACATAACGCCTTGTACTTATGGAGCATCTTAAATCCAGGAAATCCACAAAAAAAGAATTCACTAATGCCACCCTTATGAGCTGGGTGTAGAGAGTCCATATGGCAATGATTTCCCTTTGCATATGAAACAAAAATGGTAGTCTCCACAGACAGGGTCCTGTTTTAGCTCTGCCCTGTGCCTATGTTTAAAAACTCCATTATTTGTAAAGGAAGAATTAGCAAATCCCCCTTATTCCATCTTGTCAATTTAGAGTTTGGTTTGGTTCCTAGCACAGGGGAAAAAATTGTAATAGTGTCAGCCTTTTAAAGCCTTTAAAGGCCAGGTATTTTGTTAACCGTGAGCTTCCCATGAATGGGAGTGAAGTATTATTAGTCATGACAAGGTCTACCCTAATTATGATAACATTACAGGCTCTTATCAAGTAAATGACGAATGAGGAAGTGAATGAATGAATAAATGAACAAAGGAAATGGTCTACCCTTATCCGTAAGTCACTCTTTCTGAAATCCTATCCACAGTGCTTCTGCATCTTTTTATGACTCCATGTCTTCAGTTAGGATCCCTCTGGGGGGAGAGCTAAAGATAATTATTTGAGTGAAATATCAATAGTTTATTTGATAAGTGATCCCAGGAAGCATAAGTACTGGGGTAGAGGAGTGAGACAGGAAAGGAAGTTTATACGGAGTGTGTAATGAGTAGATTGTCAATGAGCAGATTATCACAGTGTGCTGCACAGCTAGGGCTCAGTCCTGTTGGGGACTTCTGGGAGACCCAATAATGTAAGCTTCATAGTTATCCCACCCAAGGGGAAAGAGTGCTGGGGTATTTATCCACCAACTCCTGTCGAGCATTGGTTAAGGTCTACTCCTGGAATTGTTAACAACCAGGCAATTCAAACTTGTCCCACAAGAAACTGAGAGAGACAAGAGTCACAGGTGTTTGTATACACCATTAATGTATACAAATGATGAGAAGAAATGGGCAATGCACCCAAATTAACTGGTATACTCTCATATTTCAACAGACCTTGCGACCTTTTTCCACCACTCTATGACAAAAATGGCATAGACTTAAATTTTGGCAATCCAAAGCAATTACAATTTTACTATCATTTTGAGACAAATTACCTATACAGGTGTAAATATGTATGCAGATAAATGCAGCATCCTTTTTGCCCTAATAAGCAAACAACTTAACTTCGTTGCTTCTTAAATTGTTTTCCATTAAGACCAACTGAATCAAGGCCCAAGTGTAAACATCATGATAGCAAAATAGGTCAAAAAATAAAAAAGAAAGACCATTTTCTTTTGTCATCAGTCCTGTTAAAATCTGTGAAGTCATGGGAAAATGGGCATCACATCACAGCTCCTGTGGGAAGATCATTTTCACAGACTCATCCAATACTGGTAACATTTTCCGAACCCTTTTTAATTCTACCACTCCACACGCGTCCACCATTTTAGGACCCGTCATCCCAAAAGACTTCAATAAGATATGTTTAATTAGTATTCAAAAGTGAGAAATTAACTCCACCTTGGCACACAATTGACTTTTGGACTTTCTGTTCCCATCAAAGTTGTTTGCTAAAATAGCATCTATAATAACTTGATTTTCTCCTGGAATTATCCCACATATCTTCATACTTCACCTTCCTATTGAGTAAGTTTAGAGCTCTCAGCATGGAATGATTTATGTGCTGTGGTTTCAAGGAGGAATATGCACCAAGTAGGAGTTTTTGGGTGGAAGAACTACTCTGAGAAGGTGTGTTATTATGCCACTATACTTAAAGTCCACGGGCCCATCTGGCCCCAACAATCTGTGTCTGCCCACATAGGAGCTCCCGAGGTGCTTCAGAATGTAGTCAAATGTTCCCTGAAGAACACACATATTTAGGGCATTTGTTAAAGTCCAAATAGTAAGAACAACCACAGAAGGGCTTATTGATGTAGTTACTAATGGATATAACAGCTTTTTTCCATTATAAAGGCTGCTGCTGAAACTTAAACCTGAGATCCATGTCATGACTTTAAAATTCACTCCTTTTGCCAATTGTCATCAAGGTTAGTCTATGAACTCTCCTTTTTATGATTTTCTAATCCACACTGTCTAGCCAAGGTAAGTTTTGTGATTCCTTTTTTCCTATATTCTTTCTCTTGCTCTATTCTAAACTGAAAAATAAATTTTACAGGTTAGAAAAGACTAAGGCTTAAAAACATTAATCAAGTTTTCCCAGGACACACAGCTAGTTAGTGGCTGAGTCAGGAGCTCACACGTGACTGACCACAGAGCTTGAGCCATTGTCACCACGCAGCTCTGGCTCCTGCATCATGTTTGCAGCAGTGACATGACAGTGCCCAACAGAGATGAAAGGGGAGATTTGTGGTGGAAGTAATAAGAAATTAAGGGAGCACTTATCAACAGTTGGAAGAAAGGAAAGGCCCACAGGAGAAAAATAATTAAATAATAGAGAAATAAGGAAAAAGGTAATTGCAATAAAATTTTTCATGTAAATGATAATACTTTTCCATCATTGTATCAAAGCATTTTGTTCATGTAAATTATCCAACATCCATACAACAATATTTGTTAGTGCCTACTATGTTCCAGACACTATTCTAGACACTGCTGATACCAAAAGACGCCCTGACTTCATAGATTTTCCATTGTAGTGGGGCAGAGAAGCAACAGGCAAAGAAATAAATGGATAGCTTATATAACTTCGGATGGTGAAGAATGTATCATGGTCAAGGAAGAAGGGATTATTGAATTATGCAAATTTATTGAACTAATTATTTAATTTATTTAACTTGAATTAAAAGTACTCAATGCATCTAGTTTACTACTCCAATTCCAGTTCTAGTTTAAGCGTCTAGTTAAAAAGCATCTAGTTTAGGCATCTAGTTCATTGTTGCATTAATGAACTTGATACTATTTCAGATAGGCAGGCTTCACTGAAGAAATAGCCTTTAAATATCACTTTATTGTTATTGTTATTCAAACACTGCTTCTGGGAGGCAGAGCAGAGGAGAGGATTCTTATTTTCCTAAGAGGAACTGAAGTCCCAGATCAGTAAAATGACTTACTCTGTCATTATAAAACCTAGAATGAAGTAGAGAAGTTCAGAAATTCAATTTGCTCTTAATGATAATTGTGTTTGTTTGTTTGTTATATATACTATCTCATTTGCAATTGCTTAGATAGGGCTTATACCATCATCCAAATTTTTTTTTTAACTGAGGAAAGAATTATTAAGAAACTTACCCCAGAGTCAGAGAGGGAAGGGTCTGAGTCCAAGTAGAATTCAATCCTCACACCTCTGTGTTCTTACCACACTCCCCAGTACCACCCAATGGAGCAACAGGCTTCTAATGAATACTGACTTGACCTTTCTCCCATAGTAATTTAAAGTAGTGGATATATTTCAACAAGTCTCACCCACTCACCCACTCAAGTTTCTTAAAAAGAGCAGTGCCGTGTTTCAAAGGAATATATGAACATGTTTCTTACCAGCTTGTCATGTTGATCATTCACGAATATTTATTGATTTTTCTAGAGTTTTAGGTGTTTAGTAATCAAAGATCCTTGTAAGAATCTGATGAAGGCTATAAACATTCTCCCTAAGTAAATGTATAAAATTTCAGGAAGTTCATAGGCACAAAGCATATTCTGGAACCCACTGGGGTCAATGACCTCAAGTGAAAAACTTTTGATAAGGTGTGAACCCACACCTCCCATAAAAGCGGAAAAAAAAAAATTAGCCAGATATCCTTAGATATATTTTTTGGGTTTTTTAATTAATGTAATGTCCATCAAGACAAATGTCCATCAAGATTAAGGGGAGGGCAGGCAGATATGCACGCAATCTAGAACGGGATAAGACCTGAGTCACAGAGACTTGGTTTGATTCTGTGAGCTTTATATTCTTGGATATAATGCTTAATAGCTTTAATTTAGTTTCCTCATCAATGAAATGTGAAAATGATCACCGATCATTTTCAAGTAGATAATGCATGTCAAGTACCAAGGTCACTGCCTACACTTCTATAAATACTCCATAATTGATTGTTATTTGGTTTATTTTTAATGTTGTCATGGCTTTATGTCTGTGTGAATATGGATTATGTTACTACATTACTGTACATCAATGTGATAGAATTTTGGCAAAAGCTTCTATTTGAGATGAGAAGTTATTACTAAACCAAAAGTTCCAAATTTGCCCAAAAGGAAAAACAAAGGACATGATCAGAAGATAAACCTCTACACATTGTACAGATATTTTGTAAGCACAGAGTGCTATTTAATTGTAATAAGGTATAACAAAACACACAAATAGTAGATGATATTTCATCCTTTCATCTTACTTTAAAAATTTGTTTTGTGAGCAAAACACGTTTTTGTGGATGAGATTTGAATTAGACACATTTTCTATTAGCAGGATTATATCTCCAAATTTTGAAACATTATACAATGATAAAAAGGATTAACAGAAAGGACAGAACACCCCCAAAGTGTTTTCCACTGCATCTGGGGATATGCTAAACAACATCTGAACAAAGACAGCTGACTTTTCACTGCCCCCCTTGATATGTTTGGATTTATCTATGAGAAAGATGAGACAGCCAGTGTTTATGTATTTGGATATATTTGTCTTAAATATTTACACTGTGCAAACTGCTTAAGCATTTTGAGGATGTTTTGTGAATTCCTCATTAAGTTTTAGTTCAAATGAAATTTGTTTAAAATGTCAACATAAATGAAATCATTTGTTGACCAGAATGAGCCTTATGTTATTAGGGTGACAGGAAGTAAGAAAGTGTGTAGATACAGATATTCATTCTAACTGACCTCATTTTTTCATTTATAAAATGAGATATAGTGGAGCTAATCTAATCAGAACTGAGTGCTCAAGACTTCTAAAAGGTGGCTCATATTTGTTCTACTCTTTCTGTTTTCATTATAACCACCATATGGCAGAGACTGCTAATGGTCCAAACCCATGCTCTCATTCTCTCCTTCTTTCTTGGTAACAGATCCCCAATTGTTTCTGGGAAAACATACTCCTAGAGCCTTTGAAACTAGTTTTGACCACTTAATATTTGTCCGACATGATGTAAAGAGAAGTGTTCTGTGGAAGTTCTGGAAAACCTTAAAGAGAGGGTGCATGCCCTTTGCCTCCCCTTCCATTTCTCTATGGCCTGGGATGTAGCCCTGTTGGTAGAATTTGTGTGTCCATCTTGGTTCAGATAGTGCCACGCTTGGGAAAGCAGGGCGGTAAAATACATGGCAGCTAGGAATCTGATGAGTGTGGAGCCGCTGTATTTGTCTAGGACCACCTACCTCATGAAATGAAAATGATAAATTTTTATCTTTTGTTTTTCTATAACATACAATTGCACCAAATTCCAACTTTCACTATTTTTTATTACCAAGTTTTTTAAACAGATTTTCTTTCTTCAAACTTGATACCTGGCTTTCACATCATTGACTGTCATTCCTTTACTCACTTATTCATCAAGTTTTTAAGAAGAACCTACTTGTGCCAATCCTTGGGATAGCAGCTAGTGATTAATCAAAAAACAGAACAGATATGATTATGGAGTTTATAATCTACCAGGGGAGCCAAACATTAAACAAATCAGCAAATAAATTAATATATAAGTATAAGCTGTGGTGTAAAAAAGGAAATGATGTGATGAACGTTAAAACAGGGTCTTAATTTGAATTGCGATTCAAAGCAGAATTCTCTAAGAATGATATTAATTGAAACCAAAGGATGTTTAAAGTTACCAGAAAGACAGTTGGAGGAGAGGAATATGTGAAAATACCATCAGCTAGGAAAGAGCTTAATTCATTTCAGCAACTGGAAGAAAGTCGGTATAGCTGAAGATTAAAGGGTAAAGTAAGGAGAGGCAAGAGATGCCACCGGAAAAGTACGCAAGGGGCATATAACACAGGGCCTGTTGGTAATGTTGATTTGAGATTTTTTTCTAAGGGTCATAAGGAGAGACTGAAGGAATTGAAGCAGAGCATGAATGAAGCTACTTTGGCTTTAGAAATATTATTCTTGCTGTAATGGGAAAAATGGATTGAAAGAGGCAAGAGTAGAAGACGGAGAAAAGTAGGTTAGAGTCAGTTGCAAGGATCCAGATGAGGAGAGCTGGTGACTTGGGCTAGAAGTGAAGGCGGGGAAGATGAAGATAAATGTGCATATTTGAAATCTGTTTTGCTAGTAATGTTGACACAATAGAAAAAAAAAAAAAGCTAAATATAGAGGGGTAAATGGATCAAGGGCATTGTGGCATGAACATATAAAGGAAAGGAAGTGCCATTTCCTGGAATAGAGAAGCCCGAAAGAGAAGATATGGAAGGAGTCAAGAATTTACCCTTAAACTGGTTTAGTTTACCTGTCTGTGAGACATCCAAGTGGGAATGTCAAGTAGGAAGTTGGATAAACCAGCATGGTACTTAGAAGAGTAACTTATGAAAATGCAAGCAATTTATATCTCTTCCCTGCTCAAAATCTTTCAACAGCCTCTCACTGTCTTCAGGTAGGAAAATATCCAAACTCATAAGAATAGTGTTCTTTTCCATTCATGATCAAACAACTTTTCTTGTTATATATCCTGCTATGCCCTCCAAAAGCCCTATTCTCTAGTCACACTGGTCCCTGAAGACAACAATTTTCACAACTATGTGCCTTCTTTGTTCATACTGTCTGCAGCTGGTATACAGTTTCCACCCCTGCCTCTCTCCCATATTTTTTTGTCTAATAATGTTACTCACATTTCAAGGCTCAATTCAGAACCCAAATCCTCTGAGAAGTTTTCCCTAATTTCTCAATATAGTCTTCCTTCTTTACTATGATGTTGTTAGTCTGCTTATCTGAAAATACAGGAAATATTTAACTGCTTTATATTTTCCAAACTGAACTCGATTTCTATTTCAAGCCCTTCTTCCACATGATGATAGAAAACTTAACTCAGTTAACTCCAGTTTTTCCTAGTCAGTTTCTCAAACATAATAGATTTAATTCAATTGCCAAAATGTTTTCAGTCAGTTCAAGATGGATGCAGTCACTTCAGGGTCTGACACCCCTTCCTCTTTTCTCTGAAACACATTTAACTTCCTCGGGTACATACATGGTAATTCGGAAGTCAGTTACTTGTTATTCTATAACCTCCTCCATATTGATTGATAGTTCTGTATTTTTTCTGACATCAGGTTATCACCATCCACCTTTCCTGGTCCCTCTATTTGATGCCCTTTTACTCTGCATTCTCCTTATCCTAAACTTGAGTCTACCCCAAAATTAAAGTCCCTCTTACCTAACTTCCACACACTCTGTGACAGCATAGGAAAAATGAAGTGTTCTTCCATGTTGACACAAGTTCAGAAATCTGTGGAGTTTGCCTCCAACCCCCTGGTTCTTCTATGGAGGCATATTCACTCTAGATATCTGTTTCATAGATATCACCATTCCATGAGGATCTTCTGAGAGGCTGACACTCCCAGGGTTCTAGCCAAAAATATCAACCTACATCTCCACTACTCTCTAGTTCCCTAGAAGAGTTATTTGGGGCTTCTATCACTTGCTCCCTTCCCCAAGATATTCAGACACAGGAGAATAGGTCATAGATCCCTTTTCCTCAGCTCTAGCTCCCTTCCTTCCTTTCTGACTCTTCTTCTCTGTCTAGGCTACTGTACCTCCTAATTTCTGAGTAAGATGTAGACTTGTTCTCATGCCCTTTTAAATCCATTGATAAAGACATGAACTTCATTTCCATACTCCTAGGAACCTAACTGTTTAAAAGTTTAAAATCCTGGCTCTCAAAAACTAATTAACTCACTATAGTTTAAAAAGTCAATTTAGATATCAAAAGCCAAAAATCTAGCTCATTGTTCTCTATAGTCTACGTAATCATTGCCCTGAAGAAATGCTTGCCTCTTAAGAGTAAGAGTAAGGAAATTGGCAGGTTTATAAAGTCTCAAAATTTAATCCCACCACAGATATTCATTAAACAGTATTTCATTCTACTTATATTATAATTCACTCTACAATTCTGCCCACTCTTTGGGAGAGGTAGTCTTGTGAGATGGTTAAGAGATCTCAGCTTTTGTGTCAGATGGCCAGGTAAGCTCCACCGCTTACCAATTGAGAGCCTCTGAGCATTTTAATTAGCTTTTTAATTGTCAGTGTCTTTATCTGTGATATTAATTGTACCAAAATTCAAAGGATTGTTGTGAGGATTAAATTTTACATAATCCATATTAAGCACTAGTTCTGAAATGTAACTAGAAGAGCTGAAAGTAAAAGGTTATTTTTAAATATTGTTGGCCAAAAAAAAATATTCCTTGAGTTTCAGAGTGAAAAAGAGCATACGGATCATCTAATCGAACACTGTCAATCTGTAGAGAAGGAAAACAATTTTGTAAAGGACGAAAACAATTTTGCAAAGGACATAAGGCCTGGATGCACTCAGCCTCCTGAGTGTCGTGCTTTGTTTTCTCTGCTTTATCTATTATACCACACTAACTGCTGTACTTAGTGGAATGATCACAAGGTCTGATTCCATTTGAGTGATTATATTATATTTGTCAGTGACAATCACGACCTAAAGATGTATAAAAGGGTCATTTTTAATAGTGAACATTGATAATGAAAATATATAAGAACATTTGGCTAGATCCTGAATATGCAAATCCATGAGCAGTCCTCTTTCTCTATATCCATGAGAAAGATGTGCTCAAGGGCACTCAGGGCAAATAAATACAGATTTGTTGCTGACCCAAGCTTTGGAGTTAATTCCCCACCCTCTTTTGAAATGGTTCTCAAACTCTAGTCCTAGATTTATGAATCTAGAAATTGTGTGAATTTTAAATATATGTTCCTTTTGGTGATAATCTAATAATTAATATAAATGTGTCCTTGGTCAATCTGTTATTTACCTTTTAACAGAGTATGGTCTATGATTAGAATTTCTATATACAGTGCATAGAAAAAAGTTGGGGCCATGATATTCCATTAAGTGACATTGTTAATGCATATGTGTTGGCAATATGTTTAATTTTAATGTCTAACTGAAGTAAAATTAGAACGATTGAAAAATGAGGGTAGCCAGCCCTCTATTAATTGTGTGTATGTTGTTTGTTTTGCATGGAAAATATTATATTGTGTTTGCAAGCTAGTGGGAATAATCCTTTAACAGGAAAATTTTGATGATGCAGAAAAGAGGTAATGTATTTGCAGGAGCAAAAGTCCTTGAGTAGAAGAAATTGAATGAGATCAAATATGTAAGTCTAGTGCCCTTAGTAAGAATAGGACTGTTCAATGCTTTGTAGCAGGAGGAAACATAGAGTATACAGATACATAGGTATGTATGTGGTAAAGTTGTTGGCAGGAGGATAAAGTTTTCTTCTCATTGATATCATATTCTCAGTGAAATAAAAAGCAAAGTCATCAGCTGAGTCTACTTTAAGAATGTTAGGGTGAATTGACTGGGAAATACTGTGGATATTACCTGGAAGTGCTGAGAACCCACTTGAAGTTTGACCTCAGCCACAGAAATGTTCCTGTAATAAACAGAAGTACTCACTGAAGGAAAAGAGAGAGTATGAATAGAAATGTAACCAATCTGCTGTCCCTAAAATATAAAATGTTGGCAAAAATAATTTGTATATTTTTTGGTAATAATGTGGTAAAGGATGAATGCAGAACAGCAAAAGCACTCAGATTGACACTAGCCTTGCAAAGGTTGTCTGTTGCAAGTTGATGATGTACTTGAGAAAAATGGGGACAGCAAAGTAATCTACTAAATGGCTCAGACAACTGACAAGTATAGGAAGTGGCAGAAATGCCAAGCCAGGAAATATAGACAAATTCATCCAGACATATACTAGAGGCATAAAAGCAAAATCAATGTTTGCAATAGTTTGCAGCAAGTGAAGATCTTGATGTAACTGATATCCATGACATGGTTATTCAGTTTCAGAAAAGAGAATACCAAAGTAAAAGTTAAGCATTTAATAGGAGAAAAATGGAAAGAGTGGCTCTGACTATCTAAAGACACTTTTGCAAATAATAAAGAATAACAAGACGAGTGTGAACATTTAGGCACCCCTAGCTGATACTTGCTATGTAAGATACAATCTATGAAAAGACTTTTCTCTAAATAAATTGAAACGTGGAATCATTGGGACCATTTGGTCTTTATGTTACCAAATTTGTGCTCAAGAATGACAAGGAAATAGCAAACACTCTATAAACTCTATTTTGGTATTTATTGAAAAAAATTTACAGAGCATTCCCATCTCAAATAATCTTTTAGCAGATGTACAAAAACTGCATCTCTAACCAAAATTTTGGGGAAACCATAAGTATATATGTGTAAAACATGGTTAATGTACATGGCCTTGATCATACAAGTAGCAACTTTCTGAGAACCAGAGACTTGCCAAGATATGCCCCAACTCTCAGAAAGCTTCCAGAAAAAGCAACAGATCACACAATTAAATTAACTTTACCTCCATGGCAAGGAAGTTATAGGCATAGAGCTATTTTTTGAAATGCAATCTACTGATATAAAGCAACGTTAGTTTTCACTAATCTACTATAGTTCTTTGGAAAGAACAAGTAAATGGTTGAAGAAGGTAATAGTTTTTGACAGGAAAATTTTTCAAGATGTTATTAAACCTATAGTAGAATAGATTATATAATAAAATCCCTTTTGTTGTCAAGGCAAGAGAGAAAGTAATTTTTAAAAAACTCTGTAAAATAGCCAGGTGAACCTAGACTTCTAATTCACCTCACCTCCAACCCATTCCAGATCCCAAAGGAAATTTGTAATATAATATAAAAATAGGGATCAATACTTGAAAATATTACCCATATTTCAAAAAATTAATGAGAAATAACTACAATATTATAGTGCAGTTAGTTTCAAAAGATGTCATAACTTCTTTGCTTAAGAAACGAAGGAAGCAAGAAGAGGCAATTTTGATCCCTATAATTTGAAAATATAAGAGCTGGAATTGAGGGAACATCCTAGTACAAATTGGATCCACTCTTCCTGGTTCATTCTCCCCACTAGAATTCCACAGCAGTGTGCTGGACAGACAGGTTCTATAAGCCTCACCTAGTGGAAGGGAAATGGGCTTCCATCAGACATGAGAGTGAAAGCAATATCAATAAGGAGGTCAGTCATCATCATGCCACACATTTGGGGAAAAAAAGCCAGCCCAGACAGAGTATAGATATTTGATCTTTCAACATAAATTCACTGAGCATGAAGTCTCCTGGAATTACACACCTAGGCTGTGCTCCCTTCTCACACTCTGGCTCCAGGATCTCTGTACTAATACTATAAGCTTACATCAACCAGCCCTTCAGTCAAAAAAAATGAATTAATTAAAAAAAACTTTAATAAACATGCACACCAAAAGGCACGCTCACACACACCTACACACACGAACAGAAACTATATAGATCACAATCTGTGACTTATATTCAAAATAGAGATCACAGAAGGAGAAGCAGTTTTAGGAGCAATTACAATGCAGTCACTTCTTGACATGTTGAGTTTCAAGTACCTGTGATACACTAGAAAGAAATGTTCGGTTCATACGTATGGTAGGCTACCTCTACGATGGCCCTGGATGCTCCACTTCCTGGTATTCAGGCCCTTGAGTAATCCCTTCACCTGAGGGGGGACTGGACCAAATGATTTACTCCTAATGAAGAGAATATGGCAACAGTGATGGGTTGACACTTCCAAGATTATATTATAATAAGACTGGCTTGTTGCTTGCTCTTCTCTCACTCTCTTGCTCAGAGGGAAGCCAGCTGCCAAACTGTGAGCTGCCCAATGGAGAGGCCTATGGGGCAAGACACTGAGAGAGGCCTCAGGTCAACAGCTTCATGGGAGTGAATCCTGGAAACAATCATGAGAGTGCTCTTGGAAGCAAAGCGTCCTTCAGTTGAGCCTTTAGATGAGTGCAGAGTCAAGGCCTACAAGTGATTGCAGCCTTGTTGTCTGCAAGAGACCCTCAGTCAGAAGACCCTGCTAAGCTAGGCCCAGATGCCTGAGTCCCAGAAAATGTGAGATAATTAAAGTTTGTTGTTTTATGCCCTTAAGTTTTGGGTAATCTGTTACACAGCAGCAGATAACTAATACAGTACAGTACAGGCATACCTCAGCGATATCGTATGTTTGGTTCCAGACAATTGCAATAAAGTATTTCAATAAAGTGAGTCACATGAATTTTTTTGGTTTCCCCAAAAAGCATATAAAAGTTATGTTTACACTATACTATAGTCTATTAAGTGTGCAATAGCATTATGTCTAAAAAAATGTACGTATGTTAACTAAAAAATACTCTATTGCTAAAAAATGCTAACCATCATTTGACAATGCAGATTTGTCACAATCTTCAATTTCAAAGAATGCAGTATCTGTGAAGTGCACTAAAATAAAGTGCAATAAAATGACAGATGCCTGTAATTGAATATAGCAGTTTGGAGTTCAGGATAGAGCATGCTTTGAAATCTTAGTTGGCATTCTAGGAATATCAGTGTATAGGTGATAGTTGAAGTCACGGTTGAGAATGAAATAACACAAGGAAAAAATAAGAATGGGAAAGGACCAATGATAGAAGTTTCCACACTAATCTTGTCAACTTACCTGCCAATAGCTTCAAAAAAATAATGTCTTTGTCTTTCTATGGTGTTCTCTTGTTTTAAAACGGATTCACCACACATGTGAATGCACAGTGATAAATAATCTCATTCAAAGACATGTCAACTTCACATCGTTCATGACTCTATTAGCTTTAGATCATACTCTTTCATAAGTATGTAATGAACACAAATATCACCCTGGGATTTTCCTCTCAGGACCAACTATAACATATAAAATTGCTAACATTGGGATGTCTTTATTCGTGGACAGAGTGCTTACCAGAAGTGCCTTTGAGTTGTTCTTAATCAAGGCTGCTTTCTGAGAAAAGGCAAAAATGTCAGCAACAGCCAGTTAAACAGGGTTTTTTGTTCTCTTTATTTTGTGTTTTTGGATCATACACTATGCTGTTTTGGGAAAACAATAAAGAATAGAAAAACAATGGCAGTGAAAATTAAATCATTTCACTTTTTTCCTAAATGATGGTAGGAACAGTAAACCTTATATTATGATGAGACTTTAATTATCAATATTTCCATGCTGACATCCACAGCCCATGCTTGCTTAGCTACCACAACTGCTGACATTTAAATTCCAAAAATACCATAGAAACAATCTCTATGTGATAGATAAAAGCTATTTGTATAATTTATTTATCATTAATATGTCAACTAGACTGATTATATTGCAACAATAATTTGAGAAAAATCTTAAGCCATGCTGAGTATCTAAATGTTTGTTGTAAAAACTTAATTTTTCTGAACTTGTTCTTTCTAGATTATGAAATAGACTGTTATGATCTACCTCTAAAACGTTCACATCTGCAATATATGCTTCCATTCATCATGATTTACCAAGATATATAGAAATTGCTATTTCCCAGGGGATTCTATTTTGATTCCTACCTACTGTCTAAGGTTCCATGTGATCCTGTATGTAGATTATAAAGGAAGTAAAGTACAGAACCACTCCTCCTTCTTTTATTCAAATGTCGACCCATCCTTTCTCCTGTGAGCCAATAAATAAGCAAGCTGGAGCTCTATGTTCGTTCATCAAATAACATCTTCACTCTTCACAGTAACACCTAAGAATTCTGAAAATTTCTCAGTGCTGAATTTGAGGCTTGGTGTTTTCTCCAGGAAAAGTCTCTTTTCTATGTCTCTAGTTGGCATTTAAAAACCTCAAACTATGCTATGAACGGCAACGTAAAAGTGCTTTCCTACAAAACATAAAATATCAAAGTGATATTTACAGAACTGTAAAAATTTTCCTCATTGAATTGGAATTGTTATATGAAAGGGCAAGAAGTCACTCCTCAGTAATGCTAGGAAAATTAGAACAAAGTGAAATAGACAAGTTTTCAGTCACAGTTCAGTCTCACCACTGCAAATGTCATCATGACGAAAAGTCAAATAAGAAACAAGCGTGCTGTGGCAAGACCTAAGGAATCATTCTTCTTTCGATACATGGAATCCTGGCCTGGTGATTAAATTTTATCAGAATTTTTTCAAAGTAGAATTCAAAACATCAACGGTTACTAGACCTTTCTGGGCCTCCCTCTCTGTAGAATGAAATTAATGCTGTCACATACAGTTCTTGAGAAGATACTGTGCTTGCTCCATTGGAGTCCTCATTAAATGTTAGTTCTCTTCTCCATCACAATTTAATAGATAAGACATGACCACAGAAAACAAATTAAGTAACCTATACTCCATGAAAGATGTATACATTCCTATTAGAAAGGAGGTAATAGTGTCAGATACTTATTTGGGTAAGGCTAGGTAATAGAGAAAGGAAAAGGGAGCAGAATTAGAAAACCATGTGACACATTTTTTTAAATAAAAAACAAGATATTTTTAAGAAATGGAAATAGTCTAGTTTACCAGCTGAGTGGGCTACTTCCAAAAAGAGCTTGTGGAAGACTAGCCTAGAAAGATGAGTTTGAGTCAAATTATGAATGGTCTTGATGGTTTAAAAGAGTCCTTGTAAAATATTGATCTAAAGTTGGTAGGTAGGTAAAAGGACCCCGTAGTGTTCACAGGTTGCTTTTGTTCTTTCGTTTTCTTCTAAATGATTAGAGATGGGCTTTAGGATAAATCCATCTGGAAGTTATACATTGATTGGCTCAAAAGAAGAGAAGCTAATAGATGAGGGAGATGAATCAAGAACTACTGAAGATAGCCCAGGTAATGATGTTATAAGCCAGAATAGATGCAGAACTAGAAAGTGGAGGAGAAACAGGAGAGACACACCAGTGGTGGCAATAAAGGAGAGCTCACAAATGGCTGAGTGTTACTCTCCAAGAAGAACAAGTCTAAGAAGTTTCTTAGCTTTCATACTCAAGTAATTAGGAGAATAGCAATATCCTAGCCCTAAGAAGGAGTAGTTCTGTGAGGAAAGATGAGTTTAGGATCTGACATAATGGCTTCGAAGTGTATGAAGACATCAAGGTAGCTCTATTCAGCAGGTAGTTGAAAATAAGAATCTGAAATACAGTAGGGCCCTCAAGTCTGGAGATGTAAATCTCAGAGCAATAAAGGAGAATGCTGAAGACATAGATTTAGATAAGATCATAAGACAAGGAGAAAGAGGATAAAGGGCTGGGAGTTTAATTAAGAAATGTCTATAGTTAGCAAGTAAATGAGAAGCTATTAGAAGAGATATAATCAAAGAGTTCATGGGATTAGGAAGAAAACCAGGATATAATATCAATAGTACTATGAAATAGCACTGCATAGCTTTAAGAAATTAGAGTTTCAGTCCTAGCTCTGCTGCTACATCTGAATAATGGGGACAATACTGGTACATACCCATGAATTTGGGTGAGATTAAATCCAATAACTCAAGACAAACATTTAGTAGCATGTTTGGCGCAGAGTTAATAATCTATAAATTTTAGTAATAAAATAATAATGAAAGAGTATTTTTTAAAAAAAATAAAAATGTGAAACTGATGAGATAAATATCCTTATTGTCCCCGTTTTACAGATGTGGAAAGAAGCCAACAATGCCCAAAGTGTGATAAAAGATGGCTCCAGGCTCTAACCTGGATCTGTCTGATTCTAGAACTTTCTTGCTGGTAGTAATTATTCTTCAGTGAAGCAATGTGGACTCAAAATTCTTTGGAAAATTATTCTTAATTATAAGAGTGTATATCCCCACTTGCTTTCTGAAACTTCCATTTTTGTTTACACAAACTGAGTTTTGCTCAGAAGTCTGGAAACCTTAGCTTAAAATAGCATTTATAGTCAAACGTGTTTGTATTATTAATACACACACTTGGCCTCTGGCACCCACATATCTTGCCTCTAAAAAGTTGTCTAGACAACTTAAATTTGTTTCCTAATACTGTTCCAGGGTTTACAGGAAGCACTAGAAATTGTGTGCTTCCAGTTTGTGAAACATTTATATTCAGGGTTTCCATTTTGAGATTAAATTGGGAAATGAATTGAACTAATACCATTAGCTCTCCTTTGATTAGACATCTGCTTTGATGAGATATAAAAATATTCTCAGCAAAGGCTAGTACATCAACCACCCAAAAACCTTTTTATTATGTTCCCTACTGACCAGGTATGCCAACATAAGCCAGGCTAGAAAACCTAAGATAAATATATGTAGGTCCATACACACCTGTATGTATACATCTATAAGTTGATTAAACCTGTACTCCGAAATGCTCTCAAAAGAAAAATATGTTTTTCAAAATCTAATAAATACCAGCCAATATACTCTTTATAAGAAACACACCTAAATCATAAGTAAAAGTGTAAAAAAAGATATTTAGGCAAACATTAGTCAGAAAAAACGCTGATATAGCTCTATTAATAGCAAATAAAAGAGGGCTTAAAGCAAAAAGCACTTCAAGAGATATTGATCACTATATGAAAATAAAACTTTCAAATCACCAGGAATCTAATCATTCTAAATGTGTATGTCCTTAATAATGTGGCTTCAAAATTGAAAAATCAATCATAATCAGTGGAGATTTTAATACATCTCTCCCAGTAGTTGATAGATTAAGCAAAGAAAATCAACAATGAAAATAAATTAATGTTACTTGCATCAACATAGATACATTTCATAAGCATAATAATGAGTAAAAAAGCAAGTCACACAGAACATAGATTAGTGATTGCACAGGGCTAGGGGCTCTGAGGAGGTATAGGGAGTGAGTGTTAATGAGTACAAGGTTTCTTTGGGAAGGGTTTAAAATGTTCTAAAATTAGTTTGTGTCCATGGTTGCACAAGTCTGACTATACTAAAAACTATTGGATTATACACTTTAAATAGGTGAATTATATACTACATGAATTACATCACAATAAAGCAGTTTCTTTTAAAGTCACAGAGATTGCCCAAAGTGTATTATCATTTTAATAAACTTTTAAATGCATTATTCATGGTAATAAATATATGCACAAGATAACAATAAGCACAAAATCAAAATCATCATGCCTCTTATCTCTGGAGGCAAGCCAGGAGAGGGTTATGGAAACATGGCACACAGGAAGCTGCAACGGTAATGCTCTGTTTTTCTGGTTGGGTGCTCTCATAATTTTATTATTACAAATTTAAACTTTATATATATTACATTATGTTCTTTCATGTGTGTACACTATTTCATAATTTTAAAATACTGATAATATAACTGGTTTCACATCAATTCTAAGCATTTTTGTATTTGAGACTAACTATGATGGATATTGATACTTTTCAACATAAATTCCCACATGTTATTTTACTATCCTCACAACTAACTGAGTTGGGGGCTCAAATATCATCATCCTATTCTACAAATCAGGAAACAAAAAAAGCCCAGTTTAACTGATTTCTACAGTGAATGAACCTGTAAGTTCTTGTTGGAGTCAAAACTAACACCTTATGTTCTGATTTTAGTTTAGTTCATTTTCCAGTACAACTGACATTCTGTCGTTTGTTTGTTTCCTTTAATTTTCACCTCTAGAAAAACTCTGTAAAGATTATAAATAAAATAATCACAACAAAAATAAGTACCACTCACTGAGTCCTTACTATGAGCAAGGATCTCTACTTTTGTTATCTTAATACTAAACAGCCCTGTGATGCTGCTGTTGATATCCTGAATTTATAAGTGAGGAAAAGGAAGAACAGAAAATTTTACTTACCCAAGGGTATAAAACTAATAATTGGTAAAGATGTGATTCTGAAACCCAGGTTTGCATTGCATTAAAACCAACATTTTAAATCACTGTAATAGATTATCTGCCTAAAATTCAATTCCAAAATCCACACTGCAATTAGGAGTGTGCAAAAAAAAGTTACAGGAACTCTTTGAGAATACATTACATGCATGTAATTGACAGTACATAGCAATAATACAAGAACTGGTACTCTAGAATCTGAAAGTTTTAGTTTGTCTTCTGTTTACCTACCCATAAGTGGATAATTTAGACCCAAAAGAGAACACTGACCACATCTACTCCCTGATACAGATTCGTATAGTTTCTAAAGTTGAATTTTACATGTCTCTTTTAACAGATGAACTTTCTAAATTTCATTTATATCAATATAATCTCCAATGCCTGGGATAAATAAATGGCTCAGTTTGGGGCTTAAATTAATTCATTTTAAGTAGTAGTTTAATTATTGTCCTAAAAGAAATGCCATGCATTAGAACATGAGGTTGGCGGAGTCAGCAAAAGACAAGCAATGGGCTTTCAAGACGAGATGGAGCCGTTGGGTTAGACCGCCTATGTAAATCAAAGCTCTGCTTAAGCCAAGGAACTTGTAAAACACTTGTTTTTTATAATGTGTTTTATTTTGAGCCATACAAGCTATATTTTGAGGGGTAGGTAATTTGGATAGTATATTTGGCTTCTCCCTAGGGTTTACTACTGTCAGAGAATGTGTTACCTGTAACTTCTAAGATTAAGTCACTAGTACCCTTATCACATGTCTAGATATCAAGTTCACACTCAGGCAAATTATACTTGAACATTTGGAATATTAAGAGCATTTCCCATCATTGCTTTTTAAAAACAGTTGTAAAGTGCATCAACAGAATTGCAACATCAGTGACTTTCAACTGTATTTGGAGATATTGGTGAAGAGGGAAATTACGTTTTCAAATGACACATGCTTCATACTCCCTTAAGTCCTCTCCTGCCTCTATGAGACTGTTCTGCCCAACTTGAGAATAAAGAGATAAGATTATGTCCTACTACACTTGGTGAGTAGTGTTTTGTCAACAAAAAGATTGTGAATTATATACTTTGCAATTATTCTGTGAAGACTTTAAGATGTCTTCATGGAGAATAGTATGGAGGTTCCTTAAAAAACTAAAAATAGAATTACCATATGACCCAGCAAATATCCAGAGAATTACCATATGACTGGGCATATATCCAGAGAAAACCATAATTCAAAAAGACACATGTATCCCAATGTTCATTGCAGCACTATTTACAATAGCCAGGTCATGGAAGCAACCTAAATGCCCATCGACAGACCAATGGATAAAGAGAATGTGGTACATATATACAATGGAATATTACTCAGCCATAAAAAGGAACGAAATTGGGTCATTTGTAGAGACATGGATGGGCCTAGAGACTGTCATAAAGAGTTAAGTAGGTCAGAAAGAGAAAAATAAATATTGTATATTAACGCATATATATGGAATCTAGAAAAATGGTACAAATGAACCTGTTTGCAAGGCAGAAATAGGGACACAGATGTAGAGAACAAACGTATGGACATCGGGGTGGGGGAACGGGGTGGGATGAATTGGGAGATTGGGATTGACATATATACACTAATATACATTTTTTATACTAAAATATGTATAAAATAGATAACTAATGAGAACTTGCTGTATAGCACAGGGAAGTCCACTGTACAGTAGAAACTAACACAATATTGTAAAACAACTATACCCCTATTAAAAAAAAAAAGAATCATCAGGCTTATTTAATCACTGTGACATAATCAGATAGTAAAGAAAATATATGACCATACAAAAGTTCAAATATTTTTTTAAATTAAAAACTTTAAAGGGACTGTTGACCATATGACCATACAAAAGTTCAAATATTTTTTAAAATTAAAAACTTTAAAGGGAATGTTGGTATATTCTACTTCAGTGGTCTATGATATTAATAAAGATATTAAAATTTCCTTTGGATTATATTTCACCAAGTTCCACTTTATACAGTAAAAATAATTACTTTGGTAAAATGCCTAGAAATTATTTAAACATGTTTGCTCTAGTTTAATGTGTATGCTTAGTTTTATATTATTGTTTCCTAATGTATTTAATCTATTGGAGATTTTTATTAATTGATGCATTTTAATTCTATTTGACTAAATTTGACTATGAAATATAGATATATTAAGGGATTAATGTTGAATAGGTAATAATTTTAGAGTTCAGTGCAGAGTGAGAAAAAGAACAAAATATAAAAGTTTGAAAAATTATATTAAGTTCTTTTAAATATTTTTATGTAAAATAATTCTAGGACTAGAAGAGTATATGGGCCAGAGACATGACTTCAAGATAAGCACTTATAGTTAATACAGCCAAGAAGAAAATCCCTGGAACATTTAAGAGGATTAAAAACTTCATTACTCAGGAATATGCCAGGTCAAATTCAAGGTGGATCATTCGTTGACATTTTAATAGGTGCCAATTAAATACGGTAATGGGTACATTTTACGCAAAGTAAAATCTCTTGCAGTCAAACTACAATGAAGCTCTTTTTTTGAGAAAAAA
Source organism: Eschrichtius robustus (assembly GCF_028021215.1). Classification (NCBI taxonomy): domain Eukaryota; kingdom Metazoa; phylum Chordata; class Mammalia; order Artiodactyla; family Eschrichtiidae; genus Eschrichtius; species Eschrichtius robustus. Next base: position 16,292,532 of record NC_090827.1, on the reverse strand, counting down.
ACAACAACAAGATAAACACTCAGGAATGCCTAATACAGAAGGAAAGGTGGCCATAAAATGACAAGATTTTGGTAATCAAACCACATTTCCTGCATGGACATTTTGTCTGAGGGATGGAGAAGAGACTCAGCTATGCAGAATAACTCAAGGACTTTATTTTGAACATTTTCTTGAATTGGATATTTGAGAATCAGGAAATCCTATTTACTTCTTATCGTAAAAGGCTTCCATGATGTAGGAATAAAGAGAATAGAAGACTTCCATATTAACAGCTTTATCTTCAGAGGTCACATGGCACACCAAGCTTAAGCTGAGGAAGGCAGATCCATTGAGTGATGGAGGTGAACAACTGTGATGTGATAACAGCTGTAAATGCAAAGTTTTCATACCTTTAGGAGTAGACTTTTAACTCCTTTGCATAGTGAAAAAGAACTTGGGGCTCCCTAATGAATCCTTAAACTTAACTGCTCTACTTAAGCCTAGTACCAAAGGGAATATAATTGTATTGAAGGTTTTCAGAGGCTGTGACTTCCTGGAGCAAAGTGATCAATTGCAATGGAAACCTTTGAGGAAGTTACAGATCCTGGTAAATACATAATAAGTGTATTGCAAAGTGAGCCTTAGAATTGTGTAAACTGCAAATAAGTGATATGGCTGCTTTGAAAAACGTGTCAGTGAAAGAGGACTTGAAGACCAGTTGAAGGGGACCTCAAAAGACACCTAGCATTGGTTATGTCATGGAAAGGTGAAGAAATAAATTCCCTGGAGAGAGAAAGTAAAACTCAAAAAGAAAAGAAGAGTTTGAGAAAGAGAAATTGATGCTTAGTAAAGAAAAGAAAGAAATCACATAAAGGACAGGAAAAGATCAAAAAAGATGATGGGGTCTTAAAACAAAATCTACTAAATACTGCAGTATCTCATTACACTAAAGTTGAACTGTAATGTCCTCGGGCCCCAGGCAAGAGGAGCTCCTGCTCTGGTTCCCATGTTTTATAGGTCCCCATGTTATCACGTGCACACTCACACACACACGCAGACACACAGTTGTTTTGAACCACACATAGGCAACTGTGTGCTTGGATATTATGCTTAGCACTGGCAGAGTATGACCATTGACATAGCAGAGAAAGTACTTCTCCACATCTCTTGCCCTGTGACCTCAAAACAGGTCATTGTGTACAAATGCCATGAGGCCTGCAAGTTGTCCTGCTGCAGATGTAAGAGAAGAACACAGTTACTAAGTGGGGAGGATTGAGCTGCGCCATTGTTCACATAAGAAAAATGGCAAATTTTCTTATCAAATCTTTCCTCTCAGATGGCATGAAGAAATAAATTCCTGTGTAAAAAAGTATCGGCCTTAGTAATGCCAAGCGTTCACTTTATTTTTTTGCTTGGTATTTCAAATAATGTCTCCGGCAGTAGTTTTGAATTTGGGCAATATTTACAACAGTTGCCCATGATGGCTGAGAAACATTTTGCAACATTAGACAATTTATTTATATTACTCTTAAATATGCATATGCCTAGGTCTAAACATAACTAGATGGATATTGAATACTATAATTGATAATTTTTATAAAATATTTAATAAGATTTCATATTATCTTTTAAAGATAAAATTAATTTTAATATAGAATTTGAGTATTTTCAAAGAATATTTATATTTAATAGCGTAGTAGTCAGGGTACAATCAGGAAAACAGGATACACACCAGTTATTTTCACAGAAAGAATTCAATATGCCAAATGAGTTAAATAGATTCTAGAGAAGAAAAAAGGGAAAAAATATAACACTGAATAACACAGAGATAGTTACTGCTTAAATAAGCCACTACTCCTAGGATTGGGAGAACAAAGAAAAGAGATTGGGTGTTTAGAACCTAGAAGTTGATATGGAGCCCTACAGAGCTGGGACATAAAACTTTAAAGCCAGTTCTTCAGGAGCTTGGAAGAGTGCCCCCATGGAGCTGGAACTAAGGTATGAGGAGTGTACACTAGCTTTCTGGAGCTGGTATCTCTGAAGGGACACAAAACCAAATTCTTCATACTGAATAAAACAAACCAGAAAGATGAGTTTATGGCAAGGCTTTTGACCTGCAAGCCAGGAAACTCAAGGCTAAGGGAGCATTGAATTCCAAGTTGCTCACAGACTAAGGGATTTTTAAGGGATCCATATGGACGTTATTCGGCTTTTTCAGCTGATTGGTTACCTAGTGGTCTTCTTTCTTACTTGGATCAGAGTAGCTGAGCCAGGGCAATAAGGAAGTCCAGAGATGGCATGAACAGACATGACATTTGGGGATTGGCTGGTGTTCTCTGCTGCTTCCTGAAAAGAGTTGTAAATTCCTATAAGGTTAGGTTAAGATTCCTTTATGTGCCTGAGCTGACCATCTTCATTTTGTCCCTGACATAGGTGACTCCATTTTAGTTTGGTTGGTTTTGAATGTGAAACAAACAACAATAACAAAGGAAATTGAAGCCAGCAGCCACTACTAGGGTGCAGAAACATTGCCAGAGAGATTTTGACAGCAACAGGACTTAAAATCATAAGAGACCCTAGTCCTTCTTCTTTCTTTTGCTTTCCAGTCTTCCCTAGTCCCCCTACTGGGACAATCTAACAGGGAACTAGCTGACAAAGAAGAAATGGGCACTGCCAAGTCCTAGACTCAGCATAAAAATGTAGTGTAGAAAAGGGTGATTTTGAAGCAGAGAACCAAAAACTTAGTAAGTAACCTACATGGTTCATACCCCTTGAGTACTCATATTATCTTCTGCATATATTTGAACTTTCTTGTAACAATAACAATTTGTTTTTTGGCCTACCAAAATACATCTCTTCCTTAAACAAAACTCTCACTTTCTCTTCTAAAAGGAGGAATATATATATATATGTGAACAGTCATTGCTACTCAGTATAGGTACTTCAGCATATTCTGTGACAATCGCAGTATTTGTCTCTGGAAATTATTAATACCTCCTTAAAAATCAGTCAAGTTTCCACCTGAGTATTCTGTAACCTAAAGATTAAACGGCAGGATTAAACAATGCCAACCAACCTTATGGAAAACAATAAGGTGAGGTGCACACATAAACAGCAAAGGATACTATGCCTAGAGTTCAAATCCCTCATTCCAGTCGTTAACCATGAGGACATAGTTATCCCTCTTTCACTATTCACTTTTTGTTACCTTTGCCCCCAGGCAGAATCTTGGCTAATTGGGGTTCTTAACGTGGTGAGGTGATCCCAAACTTCATTCCTAAAGAGTTTGAATCTTCAGTGTTTCTACCTCTTTTTTTTTCCCCCTGGGTATAGTTTTTAATTAACTTTTACTATTTGATATGGACATAATTAAATGTACCTCAGGGAATCTACAGGGTGCCAGATATAGTCCACCATACCCCCATTGTAAAGAGGTTTCTAATTTCTTCTTGATTAATACCACATCCATTAGAGTGGCACCCGCCCCTGTTTTCTTTACCTGTTGGTTCAAAACAATGAAAAGTCCAGAACGGCCACAAAGCAGTCCAGTTCACTGGACTTCTTGTCACGACCCCTGGTAGGGCAATCCCTCCTTTAGAAACTAAGAGCTCCAAAGCAACATAACTCCAAGTTGCAGGAAATGGAAGCAAAAAGAAATTCTGTAAGTGGGTTGTAAGATGTAGTATGGGAAGAATTATTACTGTATTTACCCTTGATTCCAAGACCAGTATTCTGGCTATAGGAGTAAATATTGTAATGAATTGGTCACTGATTCAAGCATAGACTGCACCCTCTTGGATAGAACTCTGTTGTTTCAGGGTACTATCTCCCAACTGCTGCAATCACATTGAGAAAATAACTTACTAACCAACACATATATGGAATATAATTTTTAAAATTTGACATTTTCTGTTTAATATACATTTTTGATGAAAATATATTCAATTCTGAATTCTTTAAATACAATTACATTCTATTTTTTAAACCTTTAGGTTATGATTGATCTCAAGTTGAGATCATGATAGCAATAAAAGATATGTAAATGGAACTCAAAAATAAGATGCTGAAAAGAAAAAAATAGGAAATCTTCAAAGAGTTGGTCTTCTCAAGTTTTTAAAATTCTAACAATAAAAATGAATAATATGGGGATATGTATAGCTGATTCACTTTGTTATAAAGCAGAAACTAACACACCATTGTAAAGCAATTATACTCCAATAAAGATGTTAAAAAAAATTGAATAGACTTCTGTCTAATATGACAGATAAAATCCACAAATGAGACATCACTAAATGTTTAATTATGCTGTAGTTACTAATCAAAATAATAAAAGTAAGCATTATAAAATTATAAAAATTTATCATCTAATTTTCAACTTAAGTCAGCTGAAACCAGACATATTATACTATTTACTAGATGATGTAATTAATGATCAAAATAATTAGAATAAAAAAAGAATTACTCATGTCAAATTTATGATTCAGAAGCAACAAATGCAACCCTGGACTGCCTGTTATAATATGAAAAAAACATATTCATGAAGTTGATATATTAGGCGGGAAAACACAAAAGTTCTTGATGATTTACTGTGTTTACTGGGTGTTAATTCTGGAAAGTGGTAATCATCATTCTGAGAACATGAAAATATTTCTAACAGAACATAATCCTATTCAAATTTACTATCACAATTTTCCTTTCTATTATCCTGACAGAATATTTAAATTTATGTCAAAATTATTTCAAATGGAGAAACAATAGAAATGGGCTTTTTAAAAATTGTGGCAAAAGGTATATAATATAAAATTTGCCATTTTACGCATTAAGTTTATAGCTCAGTGGCATTAAATATATTCATATTATTGTGCAACCATCACCACTATCCATCTCCAAAATTTTTTCATCACCCCAAACTGAAACTCTGTACGCATTAAACAATAACTTCCCATTCCTTCCCCCCATGCCCCCGGAGAAACAGGTTTTTATGTTATAAATTCCAAAGCAAAATATTTTGTTTCTACCGTTACATTTCTCACAACCAATTTTCAAGATCAACTTTGGACTTCATTTATAACTGGAAACATTTAAACTAGCAAATAAAAGAATAAAACAGGAAATATCGCTTGCGCAGAAATACACACACACAAGCAATTACTAGAACGGGGTAGTGGGGAGTGAATAAACAATAAGAAACCAATAGTATTCAACACAGACAAGTAATTGCCAAAATAGAGCAATGTTGCTCTTAAAGATTAATAATGTTTCTTCAATATTTAGCTAAGCACAATAGCGTTTTGTGGCAATAGCAGTACAATATTTTTGGAAAAATCTGGAAAAATTTTTCCATTGGAAAAAGACAGTGGAAAATGACTAGCTTTAATAGAAATGATTTAGAAATATGATGGTAGAATGATCAAATATTAAGACAGGTAATTAAGACAGACTATTACTATCTAAGATAATTCAGAATGATATTATTAACATAAAAGGCATTAAAGTGAGAGAACGTATTATACCTACAATAAAAAAAGAACACAGTTCAACTAGTTTGTAAGGGGCAAAAGTCATGTTGAACAATATTTATGGTGGTGTGATGAATTGGGAGATTGGGATTGACATATATACACTAATATGTATAAAATGGATAACTAATAAGAATCTGCTGTATAAAAAAATAAATAAGATACAATTCAAAAAAAACCCCAATATTTATTATCAAAATATTGAACTACCAGACGAAAATATGGAAGTCAAAGTTAAAGAGATTTTCATTGGATTGGTTTTTTGCCTGATGTAAAAAGGATATATTTTGAATGAAATGAAAAACAGAGAAAACAGCTTTCAGTTTTAGGCATTGTTTTTCAAGATAATTGCATAATGGTTCAAAGGAAAGTGTCTACACGCTGGAATTTTGGCTAAAACTCTAGGTATATTCTAGGTGCCAAGCATGGCTTATAGTTTGAAATTGTCATGCAGAAACATGGTCTCAATTATGCCAGTAGCAGTAATGATCTTTAGAACAAGTCAAGATTATATGATATCTTCCAGATCTCTCCAAAGGTAGAACAGCTTGGTGAAAAATGTATCTTATTCAATCTTATAATGACCCTCAGACACATTATGGAATGCTGACTAAGTTTGGTTAATACCATTAGAATTAATTTAGACAAGACAAAATTCATTAGCAGAATTAAGGAAATATACTAACAACCCTCAAATCAAAATTGAATCATGTTTTTGGTAGAAATTAAATGAATTTTTAACTTGAGCTACATGCAGTTATTTGTTATGAAGTACTAATAATATTAATCATGCTAGGAATAGGCTATAAAAACTAAGCTTATTTTACTTTACATTCCTAAATTTTTTTTTAACTTTGGGGATTTTTTTTCTAAATTGAAGCAAATTTTATGTGAGCTATGACATTTCAATAAAATGTAAGGAAATTGGATCATATACAAATCCTGAAATTAATTTCTATACAGACTTTTCTATTACAGATCAAGATTTAATCTTGAGTTAAGATATGTGGCCAAGTTTAGCAATATGTTTTTATTTAATTCCTCTACTACCATAGCTTTGAAATACTTAAAAGAAAAATATCAACAAATACTGTGATTTATATACTGCTTTGGCAGTAAAAACTGTGATGTGCATTGAACTGTAAGATAAAATATTTTGTAGTATTTTCTATGATCATGATAATTTATATTTGATTCCATTACAATGTATGATCATAGCATCAAATTTATTGTATGTTTCCTATTTTAAATATGGCTTTAGTAATTTTATTCCATCTGCTACTGCCTGAGTCAAGAGAAAATTCTCTAAATTGAAATTAATTAAATAAAACTATAAGAACTGTAATGCTTCAAGAAATGTTTAACATAAAAATATGAACATCTTAATTATAATAAACTAGTCAGTGATTTTATTATGATGAAGGTAAGAAAATTAAATGTTATAGAATAAATATATAAAATATGTGAATTATACATGATTTTATTACTTACCCAGATGTTGCCAACCTATCGACAGACCACCCAGTAATGAACAATAATAATTAATTAAACTCTCAATTATTTTACTGACTTTCATTGATAAGAAAAAAATAATGTCACTACATTTGTCATCAATTTTGTCATTATGAAGGTATACTTGCCGAGGTTGGGGGAAGTAGAGACATTCCCAGGTGTCCTCAGGTAGCATTGGAAAGTAATTACAGTGGCCTTACTAGAACTCCAGACCTTTTCCAACTCACCTACCTCACTCTTTTGTAGCTCTGGGACAGGCAGGAGGGAGCAGGTAGAGGTGGACCAAAGCCAGCAGACCCAACACAAAACATACAGGCTGTTGAGTCCAATTTAGGGGCACAGAGCATTCTCACAGCTTTCAGATTATTACAAGCACTGAAACCAGCAAATGCAAATGAAATAGCTGATGCTGGCCATTTTCTGGAATTCTACCAGAAAGCAACCTCATAGTGGCCCAGGAAAGGCCCAAGGCCAGGGATTAGGAAATACTCAGAACAAATTCCGAGAATTCTCCAATAAGTAATTGATGAGGATAATTAAGTTTTTAAATGAATAAGAAATGTGAGAAAGGAAAATGAGAGAGGAAAAGTTGTATCATTATAGATGTGATTAATTAGATGAAGTTTACTCTGTGTGGTTTCAGTATAGGACAGTTTTTTTTTAATTAATTAATTTATTTTATTTATGTATTTTTGGCTGTGTGGGGTCTTCATTGCTGCCTGCGGGCTTTCTCTAGTTGCAGTGAGTGGGGGGCTACTCTTCGTTGCCGTGCGCGGGCCTCTCATTACGGTGGTTGTGGCGCGTGGGCTTCAGTAGTTGTGGCTTGCAGGCTCTAGAGCACAGGCTTCAGTAGTTGTGGCACACGGGCTTAGTTGCTCCGCGGAATGTTGGATCTTCCTGGACCAGGGCTCGAACCTGTGTCCCCTGCATTGGCAGGTGGATTCTCAACCACTGTGCCACCAGGGAAGCCCTAGGACAGTTTTCAAATAACAGTTACTGGTCAGTAGAGAAGCATAAAATGGGATTATCATCCTATGGGCCCTTAGAAGAAGTCAAGAAGTCTCTGGCCCATGGGACAATAGAATTTGTCTTTTGAAGCCAGAACTCATCTAAGGAATAAACAGATCCCTGGGCTTCTGAGCTTTACTCTTATACTGTGGATACCTACATCTGTACCTAGTTTTAAATTTTATATCTAAATTATGTTTTATTAAATGGTGTGTATTTAATCTTTTGTAAAAGCTGTTTCTTCAGTATAAAATAAACTCTCCCTTAGAGTTTCTATGGTTTACTTTAAAAGATATTAAGGAAATCATTTCAGTATTCAGAAACTGCAGAGTGAAAATAAAAAGGAGTTTTCATGTGGAAACAGAGAGTTCTATTGTTAAATTTATGAAAGCCCTTCTCCTATGAGCATGTGGTTTGTAACAATTATGTGGTCTGGCTGGGCCTATGAATGCTTACCCATGTTTGTTTGTTCTCCATTTCCTTCTTTCACATGGGCTGAGAACATACATTCAACAATTAATTCTTCCTCATGCCAGTGAAAATCACACAACTTGAGGTGGCTTTGTGTTCAGATTTGCTGGAGAAATATCTGGTCTTTGAATAATTAAACCAAAATTAGTTTACTCACATGATTTGTTGTGATTTTCTTTTCCTGTTTTAGGTGTAGGAAATTCTCCTTGTCTGGGAGAAGATTTTTCTTTTCATTTATGCATATGTTTCCTTTTGTGAGGAGTGGGAGTAGATAGACTTTTCAACATGTCAGTAAAAACTTTTTCCTTGTATTATTTGGGAAATGGGACATTCTTTTTGCTTTTTAGGACTAATTTCCATCTCTGTTTCATGGAAGAAGACTCTTAGTACCAAAAGCAGGCTCTAGTGACCCAGTGGGGTGGATGTCAACTATGAAAAGGCAAATGTATTAGAAAGGCCATATGCCTTCAGTGAGTTATTAGGTGAAAGATTTGTGCCTTTGGATTTTTTCCCTGAAGACATTGTCTCTTACTCTGAAAGAAAAGGGAAACAGAACATCAATTTTCCTCTTTTAGAGAATGCCAAATATAAAGTATGTTTTAGAATTTATTATATTCTTAAAGATTACAAAAGTATATGGCATAAAGAACTGAGAAATATATCACTCCTTAGTTCAGAGTTTCTTGCCTGATGATCCCACCTGAGGTAAACTTTTCTGAGGTGAGAATGTGCTTCACCTCTGTGGTAACTTGTGACTAATACTGAACACAAAATTCAAGGAAGTAATGTGGGTTTTATAATTCATGAAAAAGAAAAAGCTGATGCTTGCACTGAAGTATTCGATGTTTGTGATAGGATTCACTGTGAACATCTAGAAAGAAAGGGAGGGAGGGTGGGAAGGAGGGAAGAAGGAGGGAAGGAAAGAAGGGAGGGAGGGAAAGGAAGAAGAAATTAACCTTCATGGGGGTCCATGTAATGGGATTAGGATATTGTAAAGTAAATGTACAGTGTAACTACGATTTTGGCAATTTGATTTTTTGTAGAGCTAGGTGATGTTTAAAAGATTGTATGGAAATTTTTTCATGTGAATTTTCTAGATGAGAATTTTTATATTCTAGCTCTACATTTTTCCCCCAGAAATTCTTAATATGACTTCAATGTTGTCCTCTAAGTGCCTCTAAGAAACTAAAGTTAGGTGAAAGTTTCACTGGAAAAACCTCAGTAGCTCAGATACCTTAGTCGCTCACCTGAAAAGATTAGCTTAATTTTGTATGAAACAGAGTTTGCCTAGGGCTTGCTTTGCCTGGTAAGATTTGATGCTTTAGATATGGGTAGGAAACCTTTGATTTTTTTTTTTTTTGACTCTATAGTCAAACTACAGACCTTTGTACTATTCAGGGGAAAAGGGCACAGACACAGACATAAGAAAAATTGAAATGATGTTATGGGGGAAAGAATGGGAAGGGAGTGGTTTTATAGTGATACTAAAAGATACAGGTTTTTCAAAATAAGAGAAATAAGCATCTCTAAACTTACTTCTGGAAAAAGAAGGGAAAAGGACAATCCTAATGCGATCAATAAATAACACAGGTGCAAAAAGTAGGGACTCTTTTGTCAGCCTGGGGCCTTATGTCCTTATGGTTGGGAACCAGGTTGGGAATTTCTTTTTCTTTTCAGATAGCTAGAAGTTGACTCTTGTAGGGCTGACAGAAATAATCAAGAGAATCTGCACTCTTCTAGGCCACCTTCCAAACACATAACTGAAGGTCAAGAAAAAGAAAAGAAGGAACAAGAAAAAGCAGACAAGTATTTTACCACACTATTTCCATGAAGGCTCTACTCATACATTCTATTTGTAAGTCATGTTAATCTTCAAAAAGCCAATCATAGAATGGCTAATGCACAAGCAATGGTCTCTTTTGGCATAAGTGGATGATACCTAAAGCTCTGAACAGCACTCTTTAATTTAGCACGTGGATTGGGGAGCACCTTCTAGCATTATAATGTTAAATTTAGCAGGATAATTAATATATGTATGATGCCTTAACCAATCATATTGAAAAATTAATGAAAAAGAAATTGTAGAGCTTTGTTCAGGTAACTTATAAACATCAACTCAAGTGCATCACATTAAGGAATTTTCTTTTCTCTTCTTCCCTGTCTACCAACACAACCGAACAGTTCTGTGTGTTCTCACCCAGTGGCCAGTATGTTATGTCTAAAGAGGCCAGGTACATCCAAATTTTTTTCCTTCCCTGCACCACCCTCCATTAATGTAAACCAAGTCTTCTAGGAAGGTGTTTGAAACCAGATTTGGGGGTAGTAAAAGAGGAAGAAAATGGCAGAAAATTCCTGTTGCTCTCACACATATGAAAAAATAATGAAAAACTATAGTATTATAGAATATAAACTTATATACTATATTATAGTATATAAACTAGTGAATTATAGTATTATAAGCTATAGTAACTCCCATGGTAGGACAGTGATATACTGAGGATTTAAAATAATAGCACAGTAATTATAATTCTATAATAAATAGAAATTGTTGTATAATCAATATTGTAATCATTTGGAATTGTTGAGTCTACCAGAAGAGATGTGCATACACACACACACACACAAACACAAACACATACACACAGTGTGTGTATGGATTTTCTAGTATTTACATAACTTTCAATGTTTTTATTCAAAAGTTTGTATCTTAATCAAAACAAACTATTCATTTATTCAACAAATTTTATTGCTTTCCTGCTAAATGCCAGGCACTGTTCTACTGGTGATACAACAATATACAGACATAAAATCCTTACCCTTATCAAACTAATATTACATTATAGATTTTATTCTCTAGTTTTGATCAACATTCATCCTTAAAATTATAGGATGACTATATAACTGGTAAATAACTGGTAAATAGAAGTAGAAGGGAAATAAAATTAAGTGCCTTCAGAAATCAAATTATAACTGGTAAATAGAAGTAGAAGGGAAATAAAATTAAGTGCCTTCAGAAATCAAAATATGCTTATATTTATAGCACAGTCTATTCATTTTAAGTTAGGATGCGTAAGTGCATGAGTGTTAGGACATATGAGGATCATTTAATATTGAAACCAGTTAACTTCAGTCTCTGATAAAATTCAGTGTGGTTCCAAGCAGTAATAAGTTGCAGATCACTGGCCATATCCAAATCTCTTAAGAGTTCTAGGGAGAACAGCTCCCAGTAAAGCTGATCAGAAAGCTATGTGTGTGTGTTTTTTTTTTTTTTAACATCTTTATTGGAGTATAATTGCTTTACAATGGTGTGTTAGTTTCTGCTTTATAACAAAGTGAATCAGTTATACATATACATATGTTCCCATATCTCTTCCCTCTTGCATCTCCCTCCCTCCCACCCTCCCTATCCCACCCCTCTAGGTGGTCACAAAGCACCGAGCTGATCTCCCTGTGCTATGCGGTTGCTTCCCACTAGCTATCTGTTTTACGTTTGGTAGTGTATATATGTCCATGCCACTCTCTCACTTTGTCACAGCTTACACTTCCCCCTGCCCATATCCTCAAGTCCATTCTCTAACAGGTCTGTGTCTTTATTCCCGTCTTGCCACTAGGTTCTTCATGACTTTTTTTTTTTCCTTAGATTCCATATATGTGTTAGCATACTGTATTTGTTTTTCTCTTTCTGACTTACTTCACTCTGTATGACAGACTCTAACTCCATCCACCTCACTACAAATAACTCAATTTCGTTTCTTTTTATGGCTGAGTAATATTCCATTGTATATATGTGCCACATCTTCTTTATCCATTCATCCGATGATGGACACTTATGTTGGTTCCATGTCCTGGCTATTGTAAATAGAGCTGCAATGAACATTTTGGTACATGACTCTTTTTGTATTATGGTTTTCTCAGGGTATATGCCCAGTAGTGGGTTTGCTGGGTCGTATGGTAGTTCTATTTTTAATTTTTTAAGGAACCTCCATTTAAGAGTTCATTTTGGCTCTATGTACAAGTTGACATCTAATACCCTGGATGGTTCTCTACTAACCTAACTACAGCTGTCACACTTTAAGACCAGTTCACTTAACATTACATATATGAAAAGACAACCATCAAAAGAAGAAATCCAATTCTAGAGCTGAAATACAAACTGGATCTCCCTTTAGGGAACTAAATAAAATTCAACCAAAATCAATTTTGGGTTATTGACCAGAGAGAAAAGTTTCCCTTAGCTGTCTACCTGCCTTGGTTGCCACTGTAAGCAAATATGGAACTTGATGATAACCATTTGGGAACTGCATGATATAAAAAGAGGAGGCAATAAAACATAGATTTTATGACAAACTTTTGATTCTTAAGTAGGGATTGGGCAATGACCAGAAATGTGAATCCCAAGAGGTCAATCCATGAGGCTTTCTGCATTGGATTTTCTGAGCTTTCAGAGTCTTGTTACCACCTGTTTACTTTCTTCTGCGGAAGGTCACCCTGGAGTGGAGACAGAGAGCCCAGGACTTCTCAGAGGTCAAAGGCTTAGATAACTTGTATTTACATGAATGTAAGAAGCCTCTAGGCTCTCCAAACTCAAGACGTGTGGGGCAGTTGTTTTATGCTGTGGATATGAAATAATGACAACAGCTAAGTCAGTGAAACCAGAGCCACACAATTTAAGAGAATATGACAGGTCATTCTGACTGAAATGTATTAAAATATCCCAGCCAAGTACAAATTCCATTTTCAATGATATACATATAGAGAGGCCACTTTTCATAATATCCACATCTTAATACCTCTCTTACTTTTAATTTTTCTCGTTCTATTTTCATTGGTGAAAAGCTGACCTCCATATTTTATACATATATAGATTATATATATACATAATATATATACACACACACGTAACTTGTGTATGAAAATTGCTGTCACTCTTGAGCCCTCTGTTTCCCATGTCAAGTAAATTGTCTCTCCTTATACTCTTTTTTTTTTTTTTTTTAGCAGAGTGAATTCTAACATTTTCATGCTTTTTTTTTTTTTAAACTTTTGGGTTTATTTATTTCTTTATTTTTATTTATTTATGGCCGTGTTGGGTCTTCGTTTCTGTGCAAGGGCTTTCTCTAGTTGCGGCAAGTGGGGGCCACTCTTCATCGCGGTGCGCGGGCCTCTCACTGTCGTGGCCTCTCTTGTTGCGGAGCACAGGCTCCAGACGTGAAGGCTCAGTAGTTTTGGCTCACGGGCCTAGTTGCTCCGCGGCATGTGGGATCTTCCCAGACCAGGGCTCGAACCCGTGTCCCCTGCATTGGCAGGCAGATTTTCAACCACTGCACCACCAGGGAAGCCCCTCTTATACTCTTTTAACCATTTTTTTCACTCATATTTTGTCAAGAGGTAATTCATTAAAATTTGTATTTAGAAGTACTTAATTCTGATATAAAAATTTTTCAGAGAGAAATGTATTTTATAGATGAGTTAAAAGTTGCCCCTAGCTCAATGTTACAAAAACTATATCTGCTCCATTTCACCTTAATTTTTCTACCTTTTAAATTCTGCTTAATACTGCTAGCACTTCCATTCCACCTCTACTCAGACTGAAAACTTTCAGGTTTTCAAAATGGTGCCTTGCTTCTTATCTTCCCTTCTTTCCTTTCTATTTCCCCCAAACTTCTATCTGTATCTCATTACTAAATCTTAAATGAAATCTTCCCTGTCTCTAAATTCCTTCCCAAGCTTCATCCTGAGCCCAGTTTCTTGGACTTCTGTAATGTGATTTACATTCTTGCTCATTCTCTTGTCTCTGCACTATTCTCTGTGATTGCTTATCTCTGAGGTGGGATTTAGTCCTTTAATCCAACCCGCTTATTCCTTTCAGTAACAGAATTCCTAGTCAATCCCTGCATGGTCTATGTCTCGATGATAGCTTTCAGATCCTCTGAGTCTTAGGAATTAAACACAAAGCATTTGGGCTTGACCCTCAGTTGACATAACAAAGTGGCACCAGTCTCAGCTCCTTAATGTTAAGCCTGTTCCACAGTGCATCCCGCCAATGCTTACAATCCCCCCAAATCCCCAGTGCACGCTAAGTGCCTCTCTGGTTACTCTTTAAGTTCTGGAACCAGGCCGCCTGGATTGGAAATCTTGGATTTGGAATCCTGGATCTACGGCTCACTAGATGTGTGACCCTAGGCAAGAATAGCACCTCCCTCATATGAAGTTGCTGTGAGGTCTGAGTTAGCACAAAGTTCTTAGAACAATGTCTGGCATTTGAAGGAACTAATCAAATATCATTTTATTTGAAGGATAGATGAATTAGAAACACCTCAGTGTTCTATTTTAGTTGAGACCTCCAGTTCTTCTTTACAGAACATTCATGCCTCTCCTTTAACTCTCATACCCTTAAACTCAAGTGTCACGTGTCACTTTAATATATTGTAACACCTGCTCCCAGAAATCCTTCTGTGTATACCACTCTCCCTCTTATTACTTTGTTATTCTTAGTCCTCATTTAGAAATGTATCTGTATCTGTATATATGTATATATGTGTGTGCATATATATGTGTGTGTATCATTGCATAATTTTTAACATGTATTACAATTGTCCTAAAATCATTTTATATTTTGGTCTTTTGTCTCCTCAGATTTTAAACTCTCAATCCACTCATCTCTCCTATATAGTACAGGACTCTATCCTAATAAGATCAATAGCATAATAATCCATTTTTAAAACTCTTCCTTACTATGTGTCAGGTGCCATCACATGGAATATCACAATCTTTATGGTGGCCCATGAGGTGGGCATTATTACCCCCACGTTGATGAGTAAACTGAAACACAGAGACATTAAGTTATCTGCTCAAGCAGGATTTATATCTGAGATTCAGATGCCCTTAATCATTTCTTCTCCTACAGGGAGTTCATCTAAGGTACTTAGAAAGCACTCGTAGACCAAATGAGTAACTAATCTGAATGCTGTCATGATGTAACATGATTTTCTCTTGGACGAAACCTAGAGAATTAAATTTTAAAAGTTTATGTAGTGGTAGGAGTATGAGTTTTAGAGTCTGAATGACTTAAGTTTAATTCCTGGCTCCAGTACTTTCTGGTGCATAAGCTTAAGAAAGTAATCTAATCTCAGCAAGTCTCAGTTTCTTAATTTATAAAACAGAGTACTATTCATCTCATGGTGTTTTTTGAAAATTTATTTTATTGAAGTCTAGTTGATTTACAATGTTGTGTTAATTTCTGCAATACAGCAAAATGATTCAGTTACACACATATATACATTCTTTTTCATATTCTTTTCCATTATGGTTTATCACAGGATATTGAATATAGTTCCCTGTGCTACACAGTAGGACTTTGTCCTTATAGTGCTCTTTAGGGAATAAATGGACTAATGTTTTAAAGCATAAAGCATGGTGCTTGGCTCTTTAAGAAGTCTCAAGATGTGTGAAAAAAAAACTCCATGGGGGACTTAAAGGTGGATTGATGTTTGAAATGAACGCTAACATATAAATAAGAAGCCCCTGGAGGGGCAGGACAGTAGGATGTGGGAGGGTAGCTGAAGGACAGAGGGCAGAGGTGTGGGAGAATTTAACAAAATTGTCTCTACCTCAGGAACCCAATTTTGCTTCTGTATGAAAAAGCATTAACATAATTTATCATTTGTTTAAATATTCTCAAGGAAACTTAATGATTCATAATATAATTTCGGTTCCATGTAGTTGTGATGGAAATACTCTATTTGGCTTATGTTATTTATTTATATGTTCTTCCTGTCAGTAAAAACGGATAACTTTTCTCCAAGAGGCAACCAATTTCACAACTTGGACAATTCCTCCCACTTCCTGAAACTACAGATTATTGAGTTTTGATTTCAATATAATGGGTCATACTGAAGAAAGGAGAAAAATAGCAAATTAAAAGTCATGGGGAAGCAAAGAAATTCTGAGCTCCTAAGCAAATATAAACATGCTTCTGGATATTTTCCTATGACGTTTTTCTTACCAAACTCATCCTAATGTTATGAGTCACTAACGTGGTAAAACACTAGAAAACAGCTTGCAAAATCACGTAATCTCATAAGTCTTTCTCTTCCAGACTCACATTTAGAGTCCTAATTGTTTCTATGTACAGTATACACTGGAGAAGGATGATATGATTAGATAATCAACAAAAACCAGCTTCACTCCAGTGCCTTCCTCTGCAACGAGGCAAGTGAATTTTGCATGTTTGCAATGAAAATTATATATGAATAAAGAGCACAATAAACTGACTGATACAGATAACACTTAACATGTTTTATTTCAATCAATAGCAAGATTATTACTTAGATATCTTTCACAACATCGAACTTGGGCCTCACACACTTGTGTCATCATTTTCTGCATCTTCACTTTTGCAAGAGTCCTGGGCATTTCCAAACAGAAAAAGGGATTACTTTTGGTAAGTGAAATATGCTGCCAAAAAAGCACAATGTTTGACACAAGTCATCAAAATTACATATTATATCTTGCTCTTATCAAAATATTAATACTGCTTCACCAAACAAACATGAACTTATTACCCATGAAGGGAAATTTATTTTTCTTTTTTTTAAAATATAATATTCTTATCTCCTTTCATCATAGTGCAATATATTTTTTCATGTGGATGAGACTGAGAGGAATATACTATCTCTCTTTTTGTTGTAATATTCAGGAAAAGGGTATTTTGATAGTTTTCAATATTCTAAAAGTATAGCACAGGTGTCAAATTTAATTATAATAAATATGTACAAATAAAAGTTGTAGAAAATCAATTTGAATGTATATTGACCCCAGATCTTATATTAGAAATGTTATTTTTAATTTAAAGTAGGGATGCTTAAAAACCTAATTTTCTGATATCTACTTATTTTCCTGTGATTTTCTCCTTAAAAATTCAGTGTGGATAACAATCTGATCAACTGAGTGTCCTTTCGTTGAATGCATTCATGTGTATATGTATACGTATGTCTGTCTGTATGTATGTATGTATTTGACAAATGTCATACACATGTTAGTACAGTGCCTGACATATAGGAATGACTTAATAATTTTAATTAATTAAATTTGGATCTTTTGGATGTGTGGAGGGGCATCCAATAATGTTTATATAAAATAAAAATCTTTGATTATACAGCGAAATTGGGTCATTTTAAAAAGTCCTAAAAATTCTACTTGGTTGATAGGACATATTTTTCAACATTATTTAAAGTAGAAATACTGGGGACAAAAGTTCTATGCAGCTCAAATATTTAGACAAACCAATAGAGTGAAGCCTATGAAATACAGCCTAATGGATATTTTATATGAAACATGATGCAATACATTTTTTAATCCTAATTTTTTTCCTTTTATTTTTTGCATTGCTTGCTAACCTACTTCATGCATATACTAGATAAACATAAAATTGTCTGTTGTGAACAGAGAGACTATAAAGCCTAACATTCAGATGATAGATGATAGATAGATTCAGATAGATTCTTTAGGCATTTTGGTATTATTTAAACATGAATTTAATGATCAAAGCAAACAAAATATGCATTTCTCTAGCATATGGTTTCTCCTCACAGATTAATGCTCTTTAGGCACTCACCTATCTTAACCTCTATAAGACAATATTACTACTAGTCAGATTTCATAACTCACACTACCTTTCAACCCACAGACCTCTCTTATTACTGCCCTTCATTGCCTTATCCTAAACCACACCATTGTCCTATGACCTATTTCACAAAGGGCCGAAAATTGTCAGGAATGAACTACTTCAAATCAATATGCTTCTTATTTCCTAAAGCCACCTTCTGTAAGTCTTTTATGCTCCCTTCCCACCCACCCCCCTTTTTTTTTGGTTAAATCAACCAAGATATTTTATTTAATGGATGCTTTTGTATGGTCAGTGGCTCTTCTAAAAAATATTTCTATTATTTGGCACATATTTTGAAATTTTATTTGCATTTTAAGTCATATTTCTGTTGGCCTCTTCTCTTTTCATGGAGTCACTGGAATAACTAGGAAGAAAAATCATATAATTTGATATATTGGTTCACAGGAGATTTAATTTTCTATGGGTCTCTGCTCTTACATTTGGTTATGGTTTAAGAGCTCAAAGTATTATTCCTGACAACATGTTAAATGTTTGAGGTATGGATGTATAATGAAATAAAGCAATAAATGTCTGTATCCATATTGATTTTGTAGATGAATCTGCTTTGAAAAATCTGGCACCCAGTAGTCCAATATCATTTAACTGGTAACCCTTTACTTTTTTAAAAGAGTGTGGCACCTCCATACCCAGGTATTATCCCCAGCAGACTCTTAGTGACAGGAGGAGAACTGATTCTCATCCTCTCACGCTATAAGGTCATTTCAAGGAATCTGGCTCTCAAGAGCTGCACTTCCAGAAAAGCTAGGCAGTGCCAAAAAGTTGAGACATGATCTGAGTTCTCTACAATATCTTATTATTTTCAAGAAGAAAGTGTTCCTCAAGAATTAAGGAATTACTGTGTCATGTGGCTTTGAGGTGTGACAAATTGGACGCAAGAGTTCATGCCTTGGTGTTAGACTTATTCATATGAGGTTTTTGATGATATTCTGATATCCATCAAAGATGTGGATAAACCTGATGGAACCAGTGAAAGGACTCTCTGTTCAATGAAGGTAACTGAAGGACCAAGAAAATGTGGAGAATCAAGGAAGGTATTTATCATGCACCATAGATGCTTCAGGATTAGTGTAAAAGTGTAATAGGAGAGACAGACTGTGAAGGGAATGGGCAGGTCAAGGAAGACAGGGGAATTTTAGAGTTCCCTTTATTTCCAAATCCCTGTACTTTCCTGGCCCATATCCTTGGCACCTGTTAAAGTGAATAGATGCCTCTAAAAGTGCCTTAGGCCTGTCCAGCTCTCAAAGCAGATGTTTGAATCTTTTTATGAGGCTTCCATTTGCCTGGAGTTCAACAGGGAGGAAGGAAAGAACAAAGAGAGGAAGGGAGGGAGGGAGGAAGGAAAGAAGAAGGAGCAAACTAAGGTACAAAATGGTCTTTATTGAGAAATTTTGATGAAAGAATTAAAACCAAAAACTATGTTGCACTGTAGTTTTGCTGTGGATCCACCACCTTTTTATTTCTGTCTTCTCTTGGTCACTTTTCCTATCAAGGTGAAATTTTCCAAAACCAAAAAAATAACAAAAAACAGTGATGTATTCCTTTTAAGTGTTTCCCTTTATCTGTTCCTACAACTGAGGATACGTAAGTGAGTTTAAGTTCATCTTTAGAGTACTTTTTATTTTTTATTACTTGCTTTTCCCTACAGAACTGATGGTAGAAATTGTTTGGGAGAATTATAACATCTTCTATTCGTGATCAATTTGGCAAAACTCTGCTTTCATCATCCTGAACTCAATTTTTCATATCCATATCATTTGTCTCCATTCGTATCTATTCAGAATGCTTCATATTCAGTCATATCTTGCTTTTCTGTGCTCATTTTCTTATTAGGGCTTTTATCCATATATTCAACAAAAATGTCTTGAGGGTTTAAGGGTTTATTGTGTGCCCACACTTGTCCAGCTCCTGGAGCTACAGCAGTGAGCCACACCCCTGCTCTCAGATACTGAAGAGACTGATCCAGTGGAACAGAGTGACTCAAGACATAAGTATTCAATTTATATGAGATCTTTTCAATAATTCACCTAAATCATTAGGCAGTTAATCACACATACTGTGCTCTCTTTAAAATACCATAAGTAAGCAATTTAGAGAAATAATCCTAAGCCATTTCCCTGAAATAGGAAAAAAATATAATTTTTATAAACTTCTAAACTTCGCTTCTAATACAAATAAATTTTTGTTTGTTTGCTTTTCATTTTTCAACTTGGTAAAATGTCTCTAATGTTAATTGGGCCATTTTTCAGTTGTCAGCATGTTAGTTTTTTCAAATTTAAATTCTGTTCTCAGCATTCATTTTTCATATCATTTAATATTACAGAGTGCACTCTTTTAAACTGTATGCCCTACATACAAAACCATCTAGCATAAATAATACCTGAAAACTGGAGTAACGCTAAATTCTTCAACTAATAGGATTGAGCCCTATGAAAGCAATATGTAGGCCAATGAAAACAAGTTTGATTGGCCAATGCTGAATCAAAGAAAGAACTTTTTAAAGTACAAACATTATCCATATCATCAGCAGTAGAAATAAATAATAACTTTTAAATTTGTATGTCCCCTTGGCCTAAATTTTATTGGATTATGTGGCATTTAAGAAAAAATAGATATATTCAATATCCCTTTTACACTATTTCACAACTGCTAAAAGATTTTAAACTATCAAGTGACCTAAAGAAAAAGCATTACAACTATGAAAGACTCAGAAGCAATTTGGTGAAATATTATTTGAAGTCTCTGAGGCTGCTAAATGCCAAACACATGGAAGTTTATTTTCCATTTTTATTGACTGTAGTTTTATCCAGACCAATGGTCCTTTCATTTCATGGTATTTTCTCAATCCATTGCTCTAAGTTCTCAGCTCTCACCACAATCAAGATGACGGAAAAAAGCAGAGCTACAATTATCACCGTGAGATCCTATCTGCAGTGGCCTCAATTGACATCACTACTTTCCAAGCTGCTATGAATGTGTTAGGCTGCCTTTGACCTTTTTCCTCATTTCAGTGAGCTACAAAGGAGAAACTTTCACTGAACTGTTATTTTTCTCCTAAGATCCATAACTTGTAAAGCCTTCAAACTGATATATCCTGATCATAAGAGAATAGAATCACAATCTAGTGCCTCCAGAAGCTTCCTGGAGATTCCAGCTTGCTGCTTATACATTTTTTTTTTTTTTTTGAGTAATACAAGACTCTACTTCGCAGTTATTTCTCACCAGAAATCACAGCCTAGCTAGTGAATTTTATCTGGTGTAACTTAAATTCGCGGCTGCGCTGCTTTTATCTTGCTGAATAAGGAGTATATTGAAAATAATTGGGGTGAGGAAAAGTTTCCTTGTTTTCTTCTTTTATGTTCACTTTTTACTATACTTGGTTGTACTTTGTGGAGATATAGCCCATATTGTTTCATTTATGTTGTCTCTCTATGTGAACCATAAATTCCTCAAACCAGTGAAGAGGTTTCCTAATTTGTAAAACCTCCCTTCGTGCTCAATACTGAACAAAATGTGGTGAATACTGGCTTCCTGAAATAAGTAGTTAATTAATTAATGACCACTTGTTTCAAAAGAAGTAAAATTTACAACCATTATCTATAAAAGTTTAATTTCCCAAATAGTAAGACTAATTTTGAATAAATCCATTAATGCTTTCAAGGTAAAATATTACTTTACATCTTTCTGTGGAGGACAGTATATAACCTACTTATGTTGTCATACATAACATACATGTGCACTATACATATTTATATATGCATAAAATATACATGCACAAATATACATGTATATTTTAGTGTACTGTCAACTAAGTTGTTAAATCATAAGGCATGAAATGAGCCAAGTTCTCTGTAAATTGTAAATGTAGAGTAGTGTGTGTTTTTGTCAAAGGACCATTTTTATATAGTCTTCTATCTAATCTTACATTTCTAAGAATTATTAGAAACCTTAACATTGAAAAATCTGTGGGAATACAGTTGTATACCCAGTGAAATTATCAGTCTAATCTAAGCATCCAGATAATGGCTTAACTTTCTAAGTATAGTATAAACTAGCAGGAATCTTTGTTTATTCTCCCTTGAGGACAAGTTCTCTTTGACCTGTTTTGTTTGGTCCTGTAATACAAACAATTAGAATAATGCTTGGTTCATACTAGGAGCTCAATAAATATTTGTTGAGTAAATGACTGAATGGCTTATGATTGTGTAAAAGAGGGCAACTTGTGAGTTTATACTGATGGCATTATCTAGATGAAGGGAGAAGGGCTGAAGAGCTTAGCAAGGAGAGAGAACTGGCATGTGCAAAGGCCCTGTTGCAGAAGATAATATGTAATGGTCCAGTGCTGAAAATCCTTAGAGTAGCTGGAATATAGAAAATGGGGAAAGTGATTTGAGATAGCCATGGAGATAGAAATGGACTATATTATAAAAATCTTTTCAGGCTGTGTTAAGAATAGTGGCCTTTATCTTTAGAGCAATCAGAAGCATTGCAGGATTTCGGGCAGGGTGGATTCGTGATCTGATTTTCATTTTGAGGAAATTATGCTTGTGGAGTTGAGAAAGGTTTAGAGTTCAGCATGAGTGGAAACAGGGAGGGCAGTTAGTAGGCTGTGTGGTACTCCAGGTAAGAGATGATGTGGGCTGCACTAGATGGTAATGGTGAAATGGAAAGAAGCTTGTGGCTTTGACATAAGGTCACAAAATACTGTGCACTTTCTCCATACCATTTATCAAAGTTTGTAATTGCCCATTTGTTTATATGACTATTGAGTAATGTCTGCCCCTACTAATCTCTGGCCTCCATAAGGCTGATTCTGTGTCTAGTCTGGTTCTCCATTCTACACCAGCATTTAACTCCACACCTGGCATGTAGTAACTGCTCCAAAAAAACTTGTTGATTGAATGAATGAAAGTGCATTCAAAATTAAAACTGTCTTGTCACCATAGATAAAAGTAAAGAGAGATTTGCTGAACAATCTATGTGTGAAACACTGAATTTTAGAAATTTTAAAGAAATTTCAAAGAACTATAAAAACCTTAAAATGTATAGGAATTCCAGAGTTTACTGTGTTTTATAATGTTTCTAAAAGATGATTGGCTAGCTAGATTGGATAGCTCCACCTTGAGTAGCCCACTATCTTGTGAGGCAATTTATTCCATTGCCAAAGAACTGGGCTTTGAAAGTAATTCTTATGATAAGACAAAAATCTATATTCTTTTCACTCCCAATATTAGTCCTAGTTCTGAATTCTTGGAGCATCACAGGAAAAATCTAATCCTTTCATTATTTTTAAATTGTTTAAATATTTAAAGGTGGTTCTGTTGAGTCTACTCTTTCAAGGCTAAATAATCTCAGTTGCTTCCAGATGACATGCTTTCTAGACTTTTTATAATCCTAAATGCCTTCTTCTGGAGGCATTCTATTTTGCTAGTGCTCCTAAAATGTACGCCTACATTTGGAGAGCACTACATTGTATATATACACAATTACACAGTTTTTAAATTTATGAGGCAAAGGGTCAACACAGTACTGCAATTGTGATTTGACCAGCCGAGTGTGTAGTGGGTTTATAGTTTCCCGCGATCTGAGCATCGTCTTTAAACAATATTAAAGACTAAAATTGAGGATAAGTCACATGCCTAAGTTGGGATCTCCTCATTCAGAGCACATGCTTCTACCTACATGATTATTCCCCTCACTACATGTGAACCTCAAGATTTTCACAGTAAAAAGATTATGATCAGAAAAATAAATGATCCCTGCCATAATACACTTACACTGATTAAAAAACAATAATTATCAGTATATTTCTAATTTCCAAGCAGGATCTCAGAGCAATTAATTTAAATGCAAATACTTTCTAATAAATTAGGCTGGTTTTCACATAGAAGCATAGATAATGTTGCACTTGTAAGTCGTCCTCTTTGTATAAAATATGGCTCATCCAAGGAATGCACATGTTTTCTGAAAGACAATTCTAAACTAAGGACGTTTTCAATTCTAATTAGGATAATAATACACACCACACTAATATGGTTATTTTCTCACATCTAATAAGCCTGTCACTAAAAATCTAAAAATGTATTTAAAACACATAAACTCATGTCCAGTTATTAAGGGCAGCTGCTATTTTCATCTATTTGTAGTTTTTCAACCCAAATGCAAATAATTTTTTTAAGCCATTATATCTGATGTACTGAAGTCTAAATACTATAGGATAATTGAGTAAGTTGTTAACTGTGGAATCTAACTGAATCAGAATCAATTATAAACTATAGTACCTATTATTAAATGATAATCACTGCTATAAATATTAACATTGTCATAATAAATATAATGAAAAATGTTAAGAAATTTCTAATTTTGAAGTGTATTGTTTTGTATCTTGTCTTATTGGATCTTCTAATAATAGATAAAATAGAACTTGCATGAATTCTTTAAAAGGAACTGATATGGATAGAAACAGAAAAATTGAATCTGCGTAGGAAAAATATATGTCATATCAAAAACTAACAATTATTTTACAATCAACAATTTTTACTGAGTAGGTACTATATGTAATATATTATCCTAACAAGAAATTTAACATCTATTGTATGTACGTATTATATCATTTAATAATAACTAATAATGTTTAATAATATACCTATACTATATTTAATAATAGTATGTAATCTCTACATACTATATATAAACATATATATGTTTTCATAGGTACATAATTTTTTTGAACTGGATCACATTTAGATTCAGTAGTCCCCTCTTATCCTTAGGGGATTAGTTCCAAGACCCCCAATGGATGCCTGAAACAACAGATAGTGCTGAACCCTGTGTATACTACATTTTTCCCTAGACACACATACCTATGGTAAAGTTTAGTTTATAAATTAGGCACAGTAAGAGATTAACAACAATACCTAATAATGAAATAGAATAATTATAACAATATACTATGATAAAAGTTATGTGAATGTGGTCTCTCTCACAAAATATCTTGTGGTACAAATGTAATGGCTTTTTTATCTTAACTAAGCACTTACCACACACTGTGGCCATAGCTTGTGCAGTTTGAAGTGCGACAGCAAACCTGGTACAAATCTCTTTTTCCTTCTTTGCAATTCCACGGATAGAAGATTCCTTCTTACCATAGATTTTAGCAACCTCAGCACACAATTTTTTTCCCTTTCCTTACTAAGTTGAGAACCTTCACCTTTTCATTTAAAGGAAACATTTATAGCTTCTCTTTGACATATATGAATGGCCAGCATCACTACTCTTGTACTTTGGAACCATTATTAAGTAAAATAAGGGCTACTTGAACACAAGCACTATGATACCAAGACTGTCCATCTGATGACCAAGATGGCTGCCAAGTGAGTAACCAGCAGGATACACAGGACAAAGAGGGGTCACGTCCTGGGAGGGACAGTGTGAGATTTCATCACACTACTCACAGCAGCACACAATTTAAAACTTATGAATTGTTTATTTTTGGAATCCTTCATTTAATATTTTCATACTGGGGCCGACTGCAGGTAACTGAAACCTCAGAAATTGAAACTGCAGATAAGAAGAAACTACTGTAATTACATTTATTCATTTTTCTATAGGCTGAGCAGTTAGTTTTTCAGTAAATAAGTACGAAGTGTAACTAAGTTCAGATTCATATTCACAACAGATTCTTTTAACATAACAAGTCCATTTGGTATGACAATTGTTAGTTTGTGCAATAAATAAGTCTCAGCTCATAAAATTAAAAAAATAATACCATCTGGACAGTCACCTAAAAGCTGGACCAGATGGTCACTTGAGGTTTTATTCGTTTGTATTAGTCTTCATTTCTGGGTTGTAATTTCTATTAGTTGAATAAATTTTCTTTCATTGTGGATAAGAAGCATCCCATAAATAGATCAGAACTAGCCCAAAGGTCCTTGAACTTTTGCTTCAATACCTAGATACTATGAATTTTGAATGACTATATAATTCCTTCACACAGTTTATAGTCAGTGTTTAATTTCTTCATAAAACCTTAAGTAGCTGCAATTTATACTTTCTAACATGTTATAATTATTGACATTTTTAAAAAAGTCCAGTGTCATTTTAAAATGTAACAAATGGAATCTAAATATCATAGCAGCTTTATACTTGCTATCATTCATATTTTAAAAATACGTGAAAAATTTCAACAGTCAGAAATTTAACATCATAAATTTTCTCTTGAACTCATACATCCATTCTACTTACCCAGACAATTTTATTAAGATGTAATAAATTATTAGGTTTTGTCTTTTATTGACCCACTATCATAATTTTCAACAATAAAATATTTATATAAACAGAAATTTAATTTTTAAAAAATTTTCTTGTGACTACAAGGCTCTCAAATCCTAAAACTTTCTTTTGGATTGAGTTAGAATTATTTGTAATACAACCCTGAGTAATACAACATGAACATATTACATGTTTTGTAATAGTTATCCGCAAAATTTTATTAGAAATGCATCTCTTAATGAGATGAATGCAGTTTTATTCCCCAATTAATTTGTGTATCCAGGGATGAATATTACTTATTGCTAGAATAGGATAGAGTTCACTATCAATTCTATTCTGTTTGATCTATCATCAAATAGCAATCAATTAGTTACTTTTTCAGTTATCCACAAAATTTTATTAGAAATGCATCTCTTAATGAGATGAATGCAGTTTTATTCCCCAATTAATTTGTGTATCCAGGGATGAATATTATTTATTGCTAGAATAGGATAGAGTTCACTATCAATTCTATTCTGTTTGATCTATCATCAAATAGCAATCAATTAGGTACTTTTTCAATTTCGTTGAAAGCAAAGGATTAGAAACCATGTGATTTGCAAATGGATTTGGTGCTGTTATTAGATTCATTTACTTCATCAGTACAAATACCAAAATTTGTAATGGTCATTTTATTTAATACAGAGAGTGGGGCTTCTACACTAAGACAATTCAACAGTGGCTGCAACACGGGATGGAAGAGAAGTGTGATTTTCTTTTGTGAAGTAAGAGAAGGGCAATTGTGAAGGGGGAAGTGGGGAAGGAAGCCAGGTTGGATACAAGTATGCCTACTCAAGCTGAGCTTTCGTGTGTGTATATGTTGTTGTTTTCTAGTACTTAAGGAAGTTTGAAGACCTCTGATCAAGTCCAGTGTTCCACTAGCAGAATAATGCATTTTAAGACAACCTTGAGAGATATTAATAGCTATTGGTAGCCCTCCATGTCCACATTACCTCAATTCGTTTCAATGTCTAAGATACTCTCAGGTTTGAGAAGAGGAAAGAGTGTGGAGAAAGTAATTTTATTCCACTCACTGGTACCCAAACTTTCCACCCAAATGTGCTGAATTTCCAGTTCCTCTTAATTGCCCTGGACAGTAGTGGGTCTGAGCACAACAGTAATATGTATCACACCATCTTGAGGATTCCCTGCCTCAAATGATTTTAACCGGAACTAACATTCTGGAGACGCAGCCTGTACTTTTAAGAGGAAACTCCACCGCTCTCAGCCCCAAACACACTCACCACTCATATCAGAAGGATCCATTTCTGCAGTCACTGGAGATTCAACAACATTTGGTGGATTGACTTTGTTTTACTAATAACACTGATTATAGTTACTCCCTTTAGTTATTACGTAGGTCACATTTTATCATTTTGTTCAAACATACATCAGAAAAAACACTAACCCTATATGTATGGCATTCCCTTGAGATAATCTAGACAACTGTCCTAAAGGAAAATTGTGTTACTTAAATGTAAAGTTTTCTTAAAGATTCATGCTGACCACTAGTAAACTTTAACTTGTATATAAGCTCACAACTCATTGGACCTAGAATTTTTCCATGGATTGATGTAAGCTTACCAAAATGAAATATGTAGGATTTACCTATCTCCTTTTCTGGAAAATACTGTAACATCTGCCAGTTTTTCAGCCTTATGTCATCTCTACCACTTATATTGATTTACCAGCTATCACAAGAGTTTATATGAGAGTTTATACATATACATATATGTATATGTGTATACATGCATTCTTCTCTGCTCTAGGATTTGATTTTACATGGACACTGCTAATGTAAGACATCTAGGTGATTTATCATCTGTCTTGATTTTAATATCTTTTAAAATAAATAATTAATACTCTTCACTTTTAAAATGTCTTTCTGACAGAAAATGAGGCAGCAAAATACTAATTTTATTAAATAATGAATTAGAATGTGCTGCATCTCTATAATAATGACAATATTAGAACTTTTTTGTTTTAATCATTTGAACAAAAATATATTTGAATAGGGCATTTTAAGTCTTGGGCATCATCCACTTAAGCCGACATTCAAGCATGGATGATTAATGTGTGGACCGTAAACCCCATTCATATGCACGTTTAAGCCACTGGTGTGTATTCTGTTCGGTGTGGTCCAGTGAGGTTGTTATTGTCTGAGTACATAATTTCCCTTAGGGTAGTTCTCACACTCTAACATGGTCATTAGCATAACAAGTGCACCAGGATTTTTTTTCTTCTCTTACCTTGTATGATATCTGTTATCAAAACTCTATCCTAAAATGTTCTTCTCCGAATGACATCTTTCTTTAATAGTGTTCACAAAGTGAAGCTAGTATTTAATTTTAATAATGGTTTGTAATGAATGGAAATATCAAATTATTGTCAATGTCCCAATATTTAATAATTATAAGTATTTAATAATTCAGGAAAGACTAAGAGTGAATGGAGAATTTAAAATTCCAAATTCTTAAAAAATTCTGGAAATGGAAAAGGGTTCTTTTCCATTTAGTAATTCAAGTAGTTACTGGGTGCCTACTATGTGTCAGGCACTGTGAGAGGTACTATGGAGTGTGTGGGGAATACGATAGAAAGATCCATGGCTTCATGACACTTTCGTTTAGTTGGAGAACACAGAGAGGTCTGGTGGTGGTTAAGTGTGATGAAAGAAGTAAACAAGAAAATGTGATGAAGAGTGGAGATGGAGGTGGGCACCCTCTTTAGGTAGCCAATTATGGACGACCTCTGAGATACTGGAGGGCAGGAAGTTGCAGTAATAAAATGAAAGGTCCCTGCCAAGCCTTAAACATTTCTGACCTACAAGACTGCCATCTTTTTAATTGACTCAGTCTAATTTTACAGTTTGTCCTGCCCTGTCCTTTTTAAACTATATCTTCTCTCCATGTCCGTCTGTGTTTCCTTCTGCCAGATCTTCATTTTTATTTTATTCCTCAGTTATATGGAGAAATGTAGCAGTCCTGTAACTCTCGAGTTTTATCTTGGGAGATTATGGAAATGGGAAGGCTGGCAAAACTCAGAACCAATAATCCAGCTAGCGTTGGCTAGCATGTCTGATATGGAATATCTCCATGGGCAAGGAAGGGGTCCCACACCAGAACTGTAGTTTTTATAGGGGAGATGCAAGAGAGTAGAAAGGCCAGAGTTAACACCAAATCCAGATCTGACCTGAAAAAGCAGAGCCATACAAACAGGGTGAGTTGGAGCCCATGGTCCTTCTGTTACTATGTGTGCAGGTCTCGGATGGATGAGTATCAAGATTAGCATATTTCTACGCTATTACACAAAGCAAGTGCTATAGTATTTGGGGGGACCCCACTCTGCTGTGCTGGCATCTGGGGATACAAAGCTCAAAACCATGGAAGCTATCCACAGTGTCTTCACATTAAAGAAGTAGGCACAGATATGCAAACAAATAATATTCCCAGGGAAGTCTCTCTCTCTCTTTCTCTCTCTCTCTCTCTCTCTCTCTCAGAGGGGTCAGTGATTATTTCAGAGACAGCTAAGCTGATTTGGCATATGAACAGTAATTTGACGGGGAACTCTGTAACAAGTGGACATTAATGAGTTCTCTTCTGCTCATGTGAGGTAAAAAGTGTCTTAGGAAGTAAATCAGGAAATTATGCAGGGCTGGGCTAAAGAGATAATCTGAAGAAGGAGAATAAGATCACACATTTCTTCAAACTCCACAGCCTAGCCACAGACTGTGGAGCACATAATTTGGGACTGAAGGTTTGTACTGATTTAGAGGGTATAAGGGAATTGGGATGAAGCCTTCTACCTTTGACCTTGAAGGGAAAGAGATGTCCAGGTGTCCCCATGCATGTCAGGAGAAAAGATGTCATCCAGTGAATCCATCTATGACCCAAGGGAACATGAAGTTAGAGGAGATGCTTAAAAAAGCAAAGCAGCACCATCAAGAAGGGATAGGAAACTACAGTTTTGAAACATGACTATTTATCTACTGTTTGTATTATATTTCGTACTTCCTTATAATGTAGCAAAGGTACTTTTGAAAATGTCGTATTGTCTCAACTGTTTTAAGGGCAATAGGCTGCTGTCCAGGCTCAGGTCAAAATGCAAGCGAAGGTATAGTTGGCAGCATGAGAAAAAACTCCATAATGAAACGGACTCTAGCCATATGTGAGAACTGGGAGTGAGGAGTGGAAGATTCAGGGGTAGGTGCTCAGAAATGACCCCAAAACATCACCCTGACTCTGCCCTTGAATTTGACAGTGTCCTTATAGAGACCCATCAAACCTTGGTATCTTGGCCCTTCTGTGAGGTTAACAGTATCAGGAGGGGCTGGAGAAACAGCTGCTTCTAAGATGTTAGGAGAGGCTGCTGTTTCATCGAAGTCCTACACAGATGGGCCCACAAGTAAATCACCAGATGTAAAATCCTGCATAAAAACACTTCCTCCCCACTCTGCTTAGTGAGAGAAGCAAGGACTAATATATTTATTCAATCATTTATTCCTTTATGAATTTCGTAAATATTTATTGACTACCTGCTAAGCTTTGTGCAGAGAAAGGCAGCGCCCCTGTGATGGTGCTATAGGCAAAAGTCAAGTCCTCCAGAGAGTTCAGCAACGCCAAACACTTGCAGGAGGGGGAGCCGCTGCAGCTCTGGGCTACCTCAGCATGCAGATGTGCAGGACGCTCTGCAAGGCCTGTCACTGTATGATTTTCCATCTGCTCAACTTCAGACAAGCCTGCAGACAGAAAACGGCTCTATCATTCAAGACGTTGTTAAGAGGTTTGGAAAAGATTCCTCCAGCCTCTGAAGTCTGAGCATGGACATTGAATGAGAGAAAAGACAGTAAACTAATAAGAAAAAAAAGAGTAATTTTGCAGAAGAGAGTGAACCAAAAAGGGAGATAGCAAGGAGGTGATGTGACCTAAAAGACAAAGCATTGAACTTGGTAGGAAAAGCATATTTATCATGCACTTAGTATATTCCATGCATCATATTAGGTTGTTTGATATCCATTCACACAGTGATGCTTGATAACAACTCTATTTATTCAGGTTTTATCATTCCCTATTTAAAGATAAGTAAACCAAAGTTTATTTGGTTGGGTTAAGTAACTCACCCAAAATCATATCAAAATCTAATATCAAAAGTGGAACTGATATCAGAAATCTCTATTCTAGGATCTTTCCAATATGACCAGAAAACAGAAGACATGGTTATTGGTACTGATTCTATCATTAAAATACCTTGATTTGGATAAGTCAATTAGACATTCTGAAGCTCGGTTTCTTTACCTATAAAATTACATTCCCTAGGGTCATATTCTAATCATGATAGAAAACTAAGTCATGCTTTGGCTCTTTAGAAGCTCTGTAGAAGACAGATGGAGAGAAAAGGGGGAAATGTGGAAAGAGAAAGACTAAAGTAGTAGTAAAATGGGTGGTGGAAGGACACAGTATAAGCAATTAAAAATGTTAGAAGGG
Organism: Eschrichtius robustus; assembly: GCF_028021215.1. Classification (NCBI taxonomy): domain Eukaryota; kingdom Metazoa; phylum Chordata; class Mammalia; order Artiodactyla; family Eschrichtiidae; genus Eschrichtius; species Eschrichtius robustus. Next base: position 16,260,571 of record NC_090827.1, on the reverse strand, counting down.
AATCGGGAGTCCTAGGTTGCAAGAGGGGTAAAATTGTGAATATATATACGTGTGTGTGAGAGGGAGAGATCTACTGAAGCATTACCTCTTAATGCTGGAAAATGGGTGATAGAGGGGCATTTGGTCTGAATCTCAGGAGAAACAGCTAGTTGACATACCCTCTATACATATAAGCACACACACTCACCCTACCACCACCACCAGCATACACGTGGATCACTAACCTTGAAAATCAGGGCAAGTTACCTCACAAGGCAAACACAAAATGCAGAGACCATTGCAGGCCAAGTGCCATTTGGCCTGGAGGACAGACGTACCCTCAGTGATGAGCTAGAGTTTCTATGCCCCAGCACGGTCATGGATTCTGGCATGGTTCTCAGTGGCTTCAGTCCTTTTCTCTCTTTACATATACAGTCCCCTCCAGGAAACAGGTGAGCTCAGAACTGGGCTAGAAGGGCTCTTGCATCCACTGCCTTGTCAAACAAGGACTTGAAACCCAATCTTTCCTGTAGCCTACTCATCCGATTCTGACCATTTCTTCTCTTTAGATATTCCACATTCATCTGATTACAACACCATCTAAACAAAAGAAAAGGAGCTGTCCTCCCATCCTCCTGCCTTCCCAAGAATGGGAAAATCTGATGCTTCCAAGGGAAAACAGGCAACTCCTTCTGGGTGTAGCAAAGGTTACTTACCCCCTGATGGAAACCAGGGTAACTTTCTGGCACTTCTTCCTGGCATCTTTCACTTCTTTGGATTCAATAATCACTTGAAAGTCATAATGGTTTAAATGCTCGAACATCTGCATATAGATGTTTTCGTCTTATCCTTTAGTTTAGCAAGATCTTAGATTTTTAGAATGCATAAGAATTACTGGGAAAATTTGTACACGCAAAACATATACCATGCTTGATATATATCATGATATGATTTAAAGGATTTTTCAAAGGTAATTTTGGTAATTACCGAGAGGTAATTATTTTAATTATTCTGATTCTCAAACTTACTTCAGTGGCTCCGCTAATAAGACTTGTGGATGTGATTACTTACATTATAATGCCATATATGTTTGATCCATTTTATTGTGACCTATATATATGGAAACCTATCTAAAATAAAAATTATCTTTGAATGACCATGTGGGACCTGCCGTTTAATGCCACCATACAAATGGAAATAATGTAGTATTTGAACTAATCAGAAGTTTTAAAATGAGTCAATTTTAAGACATTGTTGGGAGGTTCAGGCTTTGAAAATTATGGCATAAATGCAAAGAAATGCAATCAGACAAGTTTCTACCAGGAAAAGAGTTCATTTTTTACTCTGCAGCTCAAATTAGTGTCTACATGACATTTATGTATCTTTAAGCTTTAAATCAGTGCTGCACAGTAGGGGCGAGGTGGGAGGCTCTCAGAATCACCCAGGAAGCCTTTTCAAACTACACCAGCCCTCCTCCTCCCGCAGTCCCCCTCCCCCTGAGATTCTGCCTATGACGTGTCTCTGAACTTGAGCAACACCATCTGTTCACTTACAAATAGGCATTTTTATCTCCAAAAGGGCAGGTTTCTGCACATGAGCCTCTAACATGTGGGGGAGGAGGGGGGCTGAAACATACATCAATGACATAATCTTTCAGTCGAATGCTGACATGTTAAAAAATGGATACGTCTATATTTTCTGAGTGATATATTCAGTCGGTGAGCCCCTTGTACTAATGAGATGAAAATTGCTGCTTTAAATACTCATATAGGTCAGTAAGCTTCATTCTGGGAATGTTCCGTGAATTCAGGCTTCATTCTGTGAGATTTTCATAAATGCAAGCGTTTGTAAAATTAAGTTAAAAAGTGTGGCAGACTCAGCTCAAATCAACTACTACTATTAGAAAAGCATGGTGAGTAAGTAACATCAACTTTATATCACAAGCAGTGTTAAAAGCCATTTTTATTATACACATGTTTCCCATAGCTTAAATTCCTATGACAACTGTGTTACATTCCCTGGAGTGCATTTTTTTCCCTTTAAAAAACATTGTGAGGCTTGGTAGATATTGTTCTATTCTCCATGGAACTGACCTTTGAGGCCTCCTTTGCTGCAAGCGTTATCTTGACTTTGTGAACATAAGGTACCAACATAAACACATACGCTGCTCACATTTTTATGTTGTAATCACATAATTGAATCATTTTATTCTAGCATGCTTTTGCCAAATTTTTGGAATATGGAATACGTTGAGTTTTTTAAACTAAATATTCATAAATTATAATGTTCATTTTTGAAAATAAAAATATTCATATGAATGGAGATAACACATTAAAGTACTTATGGAATTAAAATATTCAAAATGTTACAAATATATTTGATATAACAAGTTTTTATATTGGTGAAATGACTAAAAGATTCCTGAAACTGTTTGACAGATTGATACATATTTACTGAAATTTCAATAATAATACTTTAAATATAGCTAACATTTATTAATGTTTATTCAATCCCATGCGTGGTTAGTAGTTTTTATGTGAATTACTGTGTTCAACTCTTACAACAGTACTATAAAGTAGGTACTGTTAGTATCCCAATTTACAGACCAGAGTGCTGATGAAAAACAGGAATTTTTCTAATGTCACAAGGTTAGTCAGGGGCAGAGCAGGGATTGGAACCCAGGCACTTTCACTGCAGAGCCTGTGCTCTGAAGCACTTGATGACTTTCAAGGTCCACTGGTGCTCTGGGGCTCATCCTCAGGTTGAGTCCTGCTAGCCCTGCGGAACACTCTGATTCCCACTCATGCCCATGGCATCCCAGAGTGGGTATTGTGGAAGTTACCATGGCTTTCAAATCAGTGCTACCCTGTGTGTCTTTTTTTCATTAAGGCCACTCTGGGTGCCTCTCTGACACAAAACTGTCTTTGAAATACAAAGTAGTTTCCATTTAAAATTTGTTTCCACTGAGGTACATCATGCTGACGTAAGGTGATCTTGTTGTCTCCTCTTCTTAATCCATAGGGTTTCTATCCTCCTCTCCCTCATATGTAGACACCATGAAAAAAAAGACACCGGAAAAAAGACCTGACATCCTGGCTCTTCCTTATTCTTTCTGCTTTTTGCCACAATACCTGGAGATAGACATGGTGAGATTTGGATTTCCAGTTTTTTTTACTTCCCCGTATTATATCCTCTAAATCAGCAAGTTCAATAGCCTCGATCTTACTTAGAAGTACCATCTTCTCTACACTATAGAAGCTAATTTAAAAATCCATTGTTTGGCTACAGACATAGAAATGTTACCTTGGTGTTCAGAAACTAAATATGAATTGTTTCCCATATGCATTTCTGCTCTATCCATAAGTATGCCCATTTCCTGCACCTTTCCCCTCTTCCTCAAATCAATGAGTGCCTTGAGATGACAGGGAGGACTATTCTGTTCCTGAAAAGGCAAAAGAGAAGAGCCCATTAATACCTAAATAAAACTACTATCGATTTACTATATGTCAACCAACAAGTTAGCTGTTGTTAAAGAGTCCAAAGGTGTCTGAGACCCAAACTTGAATCATACGGGCCATATAAATTAGTAAAAGGAAACTATACATTTGTAGAGGTATGAATAGAAGGTGATACAAATACATGTGGACATCAGAGAAGGGCTGAGCACTTCCAGCTGTAGCACTCAGGGAAAGCTTGACACCTGGGTTAGCATTTGAACTAGACTTTGAAGAACCGTTGGTCTATTTGTAAGGAAGGAAATTTCAGGTAGAGTAAGGGTCATGAGAAAATGCAGAGACTTGAAGCTGTCAATTGCCAGCTTATAGGCTGTGACCAGACAAAAGTCTTGATTCCTGGGAGAATGAAAGTTGGCCATGACAAGCATGGAGGCAGAGGTACGGTTCCCACACCAGGATCCAGATGCTAACACCCCTCCTCAAATAACTTATTTTCAATTTCTTGAGAGATTTTAGCCTTCTCAGATATTCAAATAGATTTTTTTTCAAGTTATTTGGCTCTATCTCCTGCAATCACAAATTTGCTCAGTAGATTCTTCAATCTATAAACCAGCACAATTGGTAGCCTTTGGTTGGACTGGTCAATAAAATGAAAAGTAAACCATTGCCTGTAAATGGTCTCCTTGTATTTTTAAAAAGCAATATATTCACAAACAAACAAACAAAAAGTCTGTGAAGTATGAGGTCCTCTTTGATCTACTAGTGTCAAAAATGTAAGGTGAAATTTATCTTTGAGAATAATAATCATCAAAAGATCTTTCTGGTCCTAAAAAGAAATAAAATAGCAAGCAGCAACAACAAACTAGCACTGATTAAATTAAAATGTACATAAATTATTCTATCATTTACTTATTTTTAGACATTTTTTCATTATGTGGTCACTCTCAGGGTCTTCTAACACTTAGGCATTGGGTAGGTGATGTTGATGATTCAAATATTATTACAGTAGGGGAAAATTCTTCTTGAGAAGCTCAAAGTCTAGAGAACAAACACATGTAAACAAGCAAGCAAATAAGCTGCAAGGCCTTTCTTCTTAAGAGTGGTTATTTATAATATTCTCATAAATCTTAATGCTAGGTTGCCCCCTGAACTCTACTCTACAACACCAGGCTGTTCTTGGCCAGTGGGGCCATCTGGTGTACCGTGTGGGTAATCATCTGAACCATTCTTGCTTCCTCACTATTCATCTCAGGCTTTGTAACTTCTGTTTCACACAGTTCTGTTTAAAATACCTCCGGAAAATTCTCACTTTAATTATTTTACTCCTTCTTTCTTTCCCTGAATTTTTCATTTGTTTTCCTCAATTTTATCAGAAAAAAAAAAGTATTGCTTCTTTACCTTCTTTGTTCCTTGTAATGAAAACTGTTAAACAAAAAATAAACCAAAAAACAGATATGAGCAACATGAGGCTAGTTAACACTAGTGCAACATTCTCTGTTAAAGAAAATAAAATGTCCCTATTTCCAACTGAAAATAAACATGAAGTAGAAAAAAATGGCTTCATTGTTGAGCATTGTTGGAAATATCATGAAGTAAACTTAGGAATCTCAATAATATTTACCGTTTTTTCCTCATTCTTCTTTATTTATACCATAAGCATAAAGATCAAATGTCTTGCTTTTTGTCTGACTTAATTATAAATTATTTTTAAAATTTTTTGGTAGAATTGCATATGCTGTAATGTCATTGTTTTCCGTATAATTATGCATGATGATCATGATTTTGTGGGCTGAATTCTAGATTATAATTTATGTTGTGTTTCTGTAAAATAAAGCACAACACATTTATAACAGTGAACTCACAAATACATTCAGGAAAAAATCGAAAGTAAAAATCTCTAGTATATAATAACTGATTTAATTTATATATTTTTAAAGTTTCTTATAATTGTTATCCATTTATTCTTTAAATGTCTATCAATTACATTTTCTGTGCCAGTCACCGTATTAGGGACTATGAAAAAAATCTTGTTATATAATCAAAAATCTTAGTGAATCATTACAATATTGCTTGAACAAACCACTTCAAGTCCCAAGTAGTCCTAAGAAATTAATGTGACCCTCTCACCCTTTAAATCTTATTTCTAATTCTTGAATGCCTTTAATTAAGTTGAGGATAGTTTACTGTTGCAAGTAGCTTTGGGGGATTACATAGTTTATTCTTAATTACATCACGAATATTTAATGATACAAATTTGTCACCCTGTGTTCTGGAATTAGTAACCCACCATCCCAATTGAACGTCCCATTCTTCTGTTTGCTACTTGTTATGTTCAGGCTTTCACTGCTTTTCATCTTAATAATTAGAAAAGACTCCATGACTTTTCTTCCCACTTTAATTCATTTTGCACATTAATACAAGACTTGGTCATGACAGTATCTCATTGCCCAAAGCCCTTTGGTACCTTTCTAGTATATGCATGATGTAGGATAGACCACTTAGCAAACTACAAAGAGCCTTTCAAAAATTAGCCCTACCTTCCTGTCCAAATTTACCTTGCTGTATTTGTCTGCATCCAGACAAACTTAAGTTCAGATCCCAATGTGACACTAATTTAGGTATGCTAGTTACTCAACTCCTCTAAGCCTTGACTTCCTTATTCATGCTTGAAGTGAGGATATTAATAATACCTACTTCATATAGAGTATTGTAGTGTGTATCAAATGAATATATATGTAAGATGTCAGACTACTGAGAGTTCAAAAATGTTAACTGTAAGAATTTTTTTTAAATGATAATTAGTAATTACATTAAGCATAACGCTTTCTGGGCTCCAAACAAAGCCACTCAGTATTTGACATCCATGCTCTACTCTTCTTTCCTCCTTTTGCCCCAGTGGTTTCTTCTGCCTGAAACGCTAACCTTTCCAACTTCACAAATTCTATTTATTTTTCAAGGCCTAGGCCTAATGTGCTCTCATTTAAGTCATTTCAATTTGAAGTCCTCTTTCCTCTCACCTACCATAGCTGTGTTTCCATACCTTTCTGCTGCACTTCTCAGAGTCACCCTATTTAGTTCTCTATTCTGTCTTATTTTCTACTAGCTTATTAGCACCACAGGGGAGATTCCCATCTGATTTATCTTTAACTTAATCTGAGGACATGATTTCTCACACTATGCATATCCGGTACTTCTTGCTATGATAACGCTGCATAAAAAAATCACCCCAGAACTTGGTAGCTGAACTCAACAAGCTTGTTTTTGTTTTTGTTTGTAATTTCTTGCTCGTGGGTCATTGGGTCTGCTACAACTCAGTTAAGCTGGGCTGGATGCAGGCACCAGGCTCCAGGCTATACATCTCTTCATGGGTCTTTCATTCACTCTGAGTGCTGGCTACCTGGGAAATGTTCTTCTCATGACGAGTGGCAGGAGCACATCAAAATGAGTAGAAGTTTGCAACGGAAGGAACCGGCACTCTGTAGCATCTGCCCACATTCATTGGCAAAAGCCAGTCCCATGGCTAAGCTGCCATCAGTGAGGCAGAGAAGTCCATCCCACTGTGGTGGGTGGGACTTCAAAGGCAAAAGGCAAATCTGTTAACAGAGAAGGAGTAAAAATCTGGAATAATGCAATCTAGCACAATATGCTTACTCCAGATCTCCTTTTCTAAGGACAAGAGTTCCCTGTAATGGACTTTGAGAAAGGGGGCCTAAGACGATGAGGAATCAATGGACAGGTTTTTGGGACAGTCAAATGACAGGATTGGCATTTTATAAGGTCATTCTGGGGTGTGTGGAGACGATGGATTGGGGTGTGAGGGCAGACTACCTACTGAGGAAGTAACTATGAGAGACCACTGAAAACATGCCAATATATTGTGTGGCTGTGGCGTTGTAGATAATGGGATAGGTCTCCAAGACCTATCAGGAGTAAAACTGGATTTTAGTAATGGAATAGGTGATGTGGGAAAAAGTGAGGAAGATACTGAGAATAGCTCCAAGGTTACACTTAGAAGGTATAATTCACGTATGGAGAGCCACATCACTAATGTTATTCCTTAGATGATTATGCAAATTAAGTACTATGGACACTACAGAACATATCTTATCATAATAATGTCCTAAGTACAGACACATTACAAAGCACCTTCACACACATTTCATCTTCAGGGCACTTTATGTGTTCGTATTGTTTCTGTTTTTTATAACAAAGAAATTAAAGTGCAAAGAAGTGGCAGGAATATCTGAGCAAATAACTTAGATAAATGGAGACTTAAATCTATATTTCCTGATTCAGAATCTTCCCACCATTCCATAAAGTGTCTTATTTCCTCAATCTGTAACATGAAAAAAAACAGCTGTGGTCCAGTTTGGCAGATAAATTTAAAATAAAATGAAGTATTTGAAGGGCTCTAGTCAGCAAGAAGTTATAATATCTATCCCCAGTAATATTCTAAATTACATATTCTATTAGTTTTATTCTAATTTTTATTGGGGTCTTTCATTGTTTTCTCCCTCTTATAGCAATTACAGCCTGCTACACAAATACAGAAATCACCCTGGAATTTCTTTCTCTTCCTTTATTTCTTGTTTTTATTCTCTTCCTACTTTTCCTTTTGCCTTTCTTCCTTCCTTTGTTCCTTGCATCCTTACTTCCTCCTTTCTCTCTCTCCTTTCTCTCTTCTGAATCTTTTGTGTTATCTTTCCTTTTTTTTGTTTTATTTCTTCTTTTTTGTAAATATTATCTCTACACCTCAATTATAAAGTCCTTGAGGAGAAGATGCTATCTCAGGGCTACACACCTCCTAAATTTTCAAAAATACTCTCTAGTGGACTGAAGAATACAGTCTGTTTCATCCTTTTATTTCCCAGTATGATAGAAAACACTTCCTCCCTTTTACTCAACTAAAAACAGAAGAATGACTTTCCATCTACTTACAATTCTCTAAATAAACTGTCATCTTCTGTCTTCATGTCTTGCTCTTTGTGCCTTCCTCTTGTCCTTTCTCTCCAATAGAATTGTCTCCAACATAGATGATCCAGCCAGCATTCACGGCACCCTTTTCCTTATTCACTACACATGTCTGGTCTAGGAGGGTCATTTGACAGGCCATTGAGAAAATGCAAACTTCTTGGGCTGAGAAGTTCCAGAAATGTGATTTGGAAGGCAGCTATGCTGGCTGTATCCCCTAGGGCCTGTTGTTCCTTCTTCTTCCTGCCTGGGAAGTGGACCATGATGCCTGGAGGCAGAAAAGCCGTCAAGAAACTGTGAGAATGTAAGTCACACATTGTGGAACACGGAGCCAAGCCATGAAAAGAGCATAACTGAGCTGCTTTTAGTCCAAAGTGGCCCTGAAGTGCCCACTCCCAGATTTCTTATTGTTTGAGATGAATACACCTTTTGTGTTAAGCTTATCATTACTGATACACAAGTGCTTAAGTCTTCCTTCTGGGTAATTTTCTTCTCAGATTCCCCTTGTTAAGATTTTCTCATATCTCTATATTTCCACCTTATTTTTGTATTTATGTGAAATCCTTTTGTTTATTCATCTATATTATCTGTTAGACTGTAAACCCTTGGTGCACAAGGACACTTACTGATGAGTATTCTTTGCCAGGGGTCCTGGAATGGAGCCTCAATGTAACAGGGGCTGAGTGAAAGTTTTCTGAATTGAATTGAATTGAGTTGACTTGAACTTAATTGAATTGCTTTGAACCGAATGGAACTGAATTGAATAGTACTCAATTTTCCCAATTAGTGGAAAAAGCAATCTACTAGGACCTGTCCTTCGGCTCTTCATTTGGTGCAGTGATGTGTTATGGCACAAAACTCAAGCTTGAAGAACTCATTCTCCCCTTCCACACCACAGAATAGGCATAGTTATTTTGTCTGCCCTACATCCATTTTCTTGGCATCTGTTCTTTCATATTAATTATTCCTTCTCAGTATATTGATTTTCCTCTTGGGGAACCCCTTCTCCCTGCTGTCAATCCAAGTTTCCAGGTCCCAAAAATTGGCACATGATCCAGGCCTTGCCACTCAGTATATTCTAAACACTTGGCCACGGTGATTGGCTCAGGTTTGGGTATGTGTCCCAAGATAGGCCAGGGTCATGATTCTGGTATTTTGTCCGCTAGATGGGAATGAGAGTGCTCTTTTTGCTGAGACTGATAATGCTAAAGACACTATAAACCTGGAGCTGCCAGGCATCCCAGTGTGGACACCATGGGTTTGTGAATGAAGCCAAAACAGAGGAGAGCAGAACTAAGAGACTAGGGGGAACTGGGGAGGGACTAAGTCCTGTGAGTGGTGGTATTTAAGTTCTTGGATCTAGAACATGATCCCTGAAATCAGATTGGGCAAAGTTACTTAAGCCCTCTGTTTCCTCATGTATAAAATGGAGATAATAATAGTACTTTAATTTAATCTTCATTTTGAGGATTAAATGATAGGACATGTAAAAAGCCTAGCACAATGCCTGACACACAGTGTGTGACCAATAAACACTAGCCATTATTAACGTAGATATTTTTATCTATGTCTTTTGAGTTATGTACAGCAATAAATTATCTTTTTTGCTTAAGGTGGTTTGAGTTGGGTTTCCTTCACTTGCAACCTAAAGGGTCTTGTCTAATACAATTAATATAAAGCATAAAGCCCCAGAGTGTATGGGTTTATGGCAGGCCAAATTACCTTCTGTGGGCTGAGGCAGAGAATGGGCATTGAATCAATTGAATCTGGACCATCTGGCTCTCCTCAGTTGATGTCTATCAGTAATTTTACCTGAGGCCCATGAACCCCCAACTCCTAAGTGAGTTTCCTCATCACTATCCTCTTTATATTCACTAAAATCCTCCTTCTTATATGTTGCCAGTTAATAATATCTCTGATACGATTTATTTTAAAAAATATATAAAAAGACAAAAAATGGGGAATCAAACATATGAGATAAAATGAAAGAAAATATTTCTATAATTAAAATACATTTTCACTGTTTTTTATGTCTTAAGCCTTAAGCTGGAAACTTTTTCCATACTAGTTTAGAGTAAATAATAGTATAACTAAGCAGCCTACATGCTAATAGCATGCTTTTCTAGGTGTAGATTTCTGGAGGGATAATATGCAGGGATTTGCATGTTTAATTCCCATTAGCACCTGTCACTGGTGTTTATTATCCCAGAGTTAATTCTCCACTCACTGCAGCCAAGAAAAAGGAAGCCCTTGTACACGGATTTAAGTGAAGCTTTTTATTTTTCAAAATGAGATGAATTTCATGTCTGTTCCTTAAACACCTGCAGTATTCCAATCCTGAAAAAGTCATAGTTAAATTCATTTTTGTGAAAATTTGCCCCCATATGATTTTAGTTAACGACTAGAAAACCCTATTCATAATTTGAAAATTTGTCTTGGGGGAAATAAAAGAAGTTTTAATCAAGGACTTAGCTCAGTTTTAAGATCCATTGGCTCTCATTCATCCATTCAATGTTCAAGAAATGTTTATTGACCAACTATTATGAGCCAGGCAGTTTTCTAGGTTCTGGGTATAGACCAGTGAAAGTGTTAAGAAAAAAATTCCTCCCCTTGAGAAGCATACATTCTTTTGGAGAGTATTCAACAGATATACATATACCTATACACATACATATACATATACACATACATATACATACATACATCTATGTATACTTGAACATAAGCATATATGTTTTTATAAAATAAGTACTATATGGAAAATCAGAGCAGGTATATGCAGTTGAGGGTGATATGGTAGGTGCTATTTTAGGTAAATTGGTCAGAGAAGGAATCTCTAAGTAGTGACACCTGAGCCCAGATCTAAGCGAGGTAAGTTAGCAGTTCTAGCTCAGAGGCCTATGCAACACTGCATTCTCTCTTCCATAAAGAAAAAACTAGGCAGGATGTTGATACACAAGGCAAGTTCCATCTGCAATTACAGATTGCAGAAAAGTCACCTGTTTGGTAAAGCTGATTGATTTGCTGGTACTTTTCCTGTCCTTGTTCTTGTGCACTAACTCTTCCCTCTCTTTCCCACCTCATCTCTACATACCATTTCTCAAACCATTCTCCTGCTCTCTATAGACTGAATTTCAGTATTGAACTACTTTTCCCCTTGTCTCTTACTCTTTCTTTCAAAGCATTAATTTTATGCAGTGTCTGTCATTGGGCACTTCAACAACCCAAGTAGAATTATGTAACAATTTAATTCTATTTAACTAACTAGACTTTGAAGATTCTTCTCTCCTGACCCTTTCTGGCAATCAATCAACCGATACTGACTGAGCACTAACTCTACATTGGGTTCTGTGTTTGGAGCTGGGGCTGAAATGGTGAACAAGGCAAAGTCTCTGCCTTAAAGAGTTAAATTCTAGTTGGAAAAGATAACCAATAAAATTGCAAATGAATAAACAAATTTTAGATGTTAATAGAGTGAGTATACGTGAGGGTTTCTTAGTGTTTAAGCTGCTGTCCTTCTTGGAAAAAATTGTAAAGACAGGTATGAAATATAAACAGAACCCAGTTGATGCCATCCTCAAAATAAATGACATATTATAAGTGGCCGAGCTGCACTGTCCAACATGGTAGCCCCTAGCCATGTGGCAATTAAAATTAATTACATAAAAATTCCCAATTCGCACTAGTCACATTGTAAGTGCTCAATAGCCACATGTGTCTAATGACTACCATTTTGGAAAGCAGAGATACAAATATGTTTCTCATTGCAGAATGTTCTGTTGGACAGCACTGGTCTAGCTAGCATGTAGCTGATGGGAATCTTTCCTCAAAAATAAGAACAGCAGCTAACAATTTTATGTGTCAGGCACTTCCCATATGTTTAACTCATTTATCTCTCACAAAAACCTAGAAGATAGCTACCGCTAATAGACCCATCTTACAGATTAAGAAACTGAAGCATCAAGCTTTATTTTTCAATGTCAGTCAGCTAGTAATACGAAATGCTAAGAATTAAGCTCAGACAGTCTGACACAGGCACTTCTGATCTTCTTACCAAAATATCTTGGTATCTTGGTGTAGGGAAGCTGAAGAGGGAGAAGAAGTGATTTTAGCATGGCAGGCTATGCCTCCACAGAAATAAGAAGTGGCCAGATTTGTCAGTGACTTTGCCAAGAATGACCTTTTCGGATCCACCAGACTCATCCAAGACGGGTCTTATTGGCTAGAGGTTTAGATGGAGGTTAACTTTGAAACTATGTAATAAAATATTTCACAGATGGAGAAACTGAGACATGCAGTTCACCTGACCTGTCCAGGAAAACAGAATGAGTTAGGACCACAGCCAAGATGAGACCACAAGCTTCCTGCCTGTGTGTGTGTTTATACGTTGCCCCCTTGGCACCAAGAGCTTAAAATTTCTCTGATATATTATTTAATATTAGTTTAGAAATATAATAATCTTGGGAAGTGGTTTTCTTCTTCCCGGAAGGTCAGTGTGCCAATGTGTATTGGACTTTCCATCCATCCACTTTCCTTTTGTCCAGCCTTTCCTTATTTTATCCACCCGTTCTTACACTTCCCCTTCACCATTACAACAGGGATCCACAACTTAGCTACCCAGGCAATTCTTTCCTAAGGAAAAATAAAAAATAAAAACGCACTGCAGTTTGAGTCCTTACACACACACACCGTCAGGAATCTGGAAAACATGTCATAGGTTCCACCATCACTTTAAGTGAGTATCTACAAATTTTGTTGTGCGTCGTTTCTGGGAGTTTCTCCGGTATCATCTCACCGCTCTTTACATACTCAACCTTGCCAGCCACCAAGGTGCACGAAAATAAAGCTCTGCTGAAGAATTTTTCCTTGAGCTTTTGGTTTCTGTTCCACTACAGAGGAGTCATAGGCACCCAGAGCATAAGGCAGTCTGAGTGGCGCTGACCACCCCAAGACTGCCGCGGGCTGGGGCTCTGCAAAAACTTCATGCCTTCTGCCCGGCCCCGCAGGACTTCAGCTCGAGCCCGACATCCCCCCCCCTCCCCCGCCTAATCAACCGCAAGACCCGAAGTCGTAGAGCGAGGCCAGTCCCGGGGAGCCTGGCTCAGGCTCTGGCGGCGCCTTGGAGGAGCTGGGAGGCGGCAGGCTGAGCTCCACTGGACACAGCCACGGGGCTCGGGGCGCGCCCGCTGCGCTCTCGAAGTCCGGGTCTGGCGCACGGCGTGAGGCCGGCGCGCTCCCACGCTCCCAAGCCGCTTCGTTCCTCAGGTCGCTCTCGCCTCAGCTTCCGCAGATAAACCAACAGCCGCTCTCCACCTCCGGCTCTGGGCACGCCGCTCCCGCAGCCCTCGCTTCCCTAACGCGGGCGGGCGGGCGCGCTCCCGCCGCCTATTACGTCCCAGCGGAGTTGGGCTGGGCCCTCCACGCCTCCTGGGCAAGCCCCTCGGCGCGCCCGTGCGCCCCGCACGCCTAGGTGACCCTCTTCGGCCACCCAGCAGCCGCAGCCGGGAAGTCTCTCCGCCCGCGTGAGAACCCTGAGACTGCAGACGGGAGCGCCTCGCTGTGCACAACTCCCTCCCTCCGCTCCCCCCTCCTCTGGCTCGCTCTCCCTCTCCCTCCGCCCGCCCCCCGCCCCGCGTGCCTGTGTGTGCTCGGCACAGGCGAGGGGGCCCGGGGAGCAGTCCGGGCTCGGCGCGCGGCGGAGCTGCGGCTGCTCCCGCTGCAGAGAGGAGCGGCGAGGCGGCCGCGCTGCGCCTTCCCGGACTTCCCAAGTGGGGGCAGAGCCGCCGCTCACGGAGCCGCCTGTTAGCAGGCGCAGGGGAAGCGGGACCTCCCAACTCCTCCTCGGCGCCTCCTCTCCACCCCCTGTTGGCCCCTGCCCTTGGAGAAAGTGGAGTGTGGCGCGCGGTCGTCGTTACTCCTTCAGACAGCTTCGCGGCGCACGGATTCCGCTGCTGCCCGGCGGGGCTCTCCGCAGTCGGCGCTCCTCCGAGTGTGCCTCCCCCCGGCGCACCTCTGTCGACGATGAGGAAAGGTCTGCGGGCGACAGCGGCCCGCTGCGGACTGGGGCTGGGATACGTGCTGCAGATGCTCGTGCTACCTGCCCTGGCCCTGCTCAGCGCCAGCGGCACCGGCTCGGCCGCTCAAGGTAAGGCGGTCCGCCGAGCTCCGCGCCACCTCCTTTCGCTTCTTCCTTCCCTCCTTCCTCTCCTCCTCCCCACTTCCCCTGGCTTCCTTAACCCGCCTCGTCTCCCTCAACTGGAAACCACTTTAAATTCTACTTTCCCAACTAGTCAAGAAGCTTTGGTTAGGATGATTTTGAATCTGTCTTCCGAGATGGGCACGGATGGGCCCGGACGCGCGGGGTGTCGGACCCACGTCTGTCTCCGGGCATGTGTCTCTTGCACTTTCTGCTGCGCGCTCACACGTTGTTGTACCTTGCGCACCGCGAGGTTTGGAGAGACTCTGGGCGCGGGTGGCTGCGTGGCCTGCAGCAGAGGCCCCGTGACGCGCAGAGGCTCCCCGCGCTGTGCCACGTCGGGGGTTGCCGGATCCTCGCTGCGTCTCTGAGCGCCACACGCCGAAGGGCGCTCCGCTACGGAAACGTGTCCGTGGCGGCCGAGGACCCGCTGGCGCCGGTGGCCCTCGGCTGCTGCTCGGGGCGCTGCGGAGACTCGCGGCGCCCCCGGACCCGCGCGCCGCAGCCCGCAGCAGGCCCCGGGGTGTGCGCGCCTCCTCCGCCTTCTTACCCTCTCCTCTCCGGCTCTCCCTCCCAGCCGGCGACGGAGAAGCGTAACCCCCCCCGCCGCCCTCCTCCCCCGGCTCTAGAGGAAACGGGCTGGTCGTTCAAACCAAAGCCGAAACTCCCCGGCGTAACTGGCCACTTTATAACTCTGACATTTTCATTTGATGCGTCTGAGCTTGAAAATAAGTGTCCGGGGCTCTGGGCAAAACCGGGATGGGGGAGAAGCTCGGCCAGGAGTTGCGGGTGGGTAAGGGAGAAGGGGAGGCCCGGGGGCTGGTTGCCTAGTTTCCCTCTCGCCCTCCGAGGGTGCGGTGATAGAGGCAAATCCCAGCCTTCCGAGCCTGGGAAGCTGGGTGGAAGGGAGACTGAGAGGAAGGAGCCCAGGCGCCTGTCTCCGGGGTCTCTCTCTGGTCGTCGGGGCCCCCAGCGCCCCCGCCACCTTCTGGCCAAGCCGAGGGCCCACCTGGGTCTTACCGCCCAGTTTTGTGGCGGTCGCCGGCTCAGGGGAGGGAGCTCAGCTCTTCCTTGAGATGGGGGCCGGGGGGGGGGTGTGGATGGAGGAAGCTTCTGCAGCGCTCGGAGGTAATCCAGGCATCCCATCCTCTCGGTCACCCTCGCTCCAAACTTGGAAAGCAGAGGAGGTGCGGCGATAGCCTCGACACGCCGGAGATGCTCAGGCACTCCGGAGGTTACCGACAGCATCCCCTCAGACCTGCGGAGGCGCTGGGGACCAGGGAGGCGGAGGGGGGCGCTGAGCGTAGGCTAGTGTGTTCCGGGTCGGGAGGTAAGTGATCAGCGAGGCTCTGCGGATTAGCCACAGCTACTTCGGGAGTAAATTGTCCTGCTGCCTCGCTAAGTAGCCACGCTCATAAATCCTTCCTTCCCTTCTTGCCAGATGCCTCCCATCCCCGAGGTTCGGCCCTGGTTTTCTCAGTCATATGTCTAAAGCTCATCTGCCTGTCTATTCTACAAAGGAGTCTCCCCTGAGAATCATAAACTTATTGCAGGTTTCTTGAAATTGGGAGAAGTTCTCAGGACGGCTGCTGAGGGTGCTTAGAGGGGGTGTTTGGAAGTTGAAGGGAGCAACCTGATGAATTGTTGTGGAATCAACCGCGTGACTCCCTGTGGAATTCGCCTGCTGTTATTGGGCGCACAAAGGACTAAGCTATAGGGTGGGAGTGGGAGGGGGACCAGACGGTGAGAGAACTGTTTGGGAAAAGGACAAGTTAAAGTCCCCAAAGATGCCAAATAGGAGACATAGGATCCCAGCCGAGAGCTTCCTATAGCCAAATTAAAAAGACTGGGTAGGAAAAAGGGTCAATAAAGATAATCAAACAGGAGATTGTGAGTGGATTAATATTGGAAGAAGAAGGGAGAAGAGATGAAAAGACGGTCAGGACAGACTGAGCGTTTGCCACTTACACTGTTTTTCATCTTATAGACCAGGCAAGCCAAAGTTTGAGGATTACACCTACTCTTCTGATCTTAAGTGGAAAAATTAAATGCATTCTTTTGGGTGTGTGCATTTCACTGCTGTTCTTCTCCGTTTAGTATATTTTTTTTTCTTTCAGTTCCTGGTGAGCAAACTATTTATGTTTGAATCTGTGGTCTTTGAGAGACACTATTCCACCACTTTAATCTTTGTTTTCCTCCATGTTGCAGGATACCAGCTATTCCTGTGTTGTCTGTTAGGTATCAAAAATGTAGACAGCACCAAGCCCTACTTTCAGCTTCTATCACTCTCGCTCTATTCTATTCCCCTAGCCTGTTTACTACTGAACTACGAATACATACACTTTCTTCTCTGAGTCACACTCCTATAATTCTCTGATAGCCAGACCTTCCTTTCCTTCTAATGTCTTCTTTCTCCTCTCTCTTCGGACTAGATCGCTAGGTAAATCAAAGACGCTGTTGCTCCCTCAAGGTATGGTTTCCTTGTGCTGAGGACTTAAAGATGGGAATAAACTATTTTTTTATGAATGGAAGTATGTATGCAGTTAAGATGAGAAAGTTAATTTAAGCACTTTACACTGTGGAAAAGGTTTTTATTCTGTTGTTGCAAAGATACTAGAAAACTGGAAGTTTTAGGAAATATGTGTCTCTTCAGAGAGAGCCAAGAAAATAACAGATGTTTAAGATAAAAAAGCAGAATGGGTGTTATTTGTGAGTGTACTTCGTTTTGGAACTGTGGTTTGAAGAAAGACAGCAGTCATTTTAAACTGGTCCTTGGGAGATTCTCTAGACTTTAGGCAACAGCTTTCTCCTTTCTGGCTATGTTGTAATTGTTTCGTTCAGGACTGCTGGGAACTCCTAGCTCCAGGGAATTTGTGGTGTTTCTGACTTTCAAGAATGAAAGATTTTACCAGGAAAAGGCAGTGTGTGTGTGGGTGTGTGTGTGTGCACGCGCGTGCGCTTGATCAGTTTGCTTCAGAATTAGTGCCCTCCTGTTTTATAAATGCATTTTATTTCTGGATTTACACAGCACTGATATTCCGCTTATCTAGCACCAACTAGTGTTATGAGTGTTAACACCACCAAACTCAGAACAGGAAATTACTGAAGATTCTAATTATATTGGGATAATTCTCTATTATTGTAAGATAATTTGTAATGTTTTTAAAACAATATACTTCTGAGAAAAGAGTGAAAATTACTTTCATGCATTTATGCATATTGGTGTGGTACAAATAGACAATTGGCATGAAAGATTGAATTTCATGACAAGTATACCATATGTTTTTCTATTTTAGGAGCAGAGTAAATTCATAAATTCACATTTGGAATTTGCAGTAAGGAAAAGTAGGCTAGTTTACCTTTGTTTAGAACAATAATTTCATGTATTCTAGCTTAGGGAATACTTAAAAGGCTTCAGAGAGCAAACTTTTCAAGTGCTTGCAGAGAATGAGGAACCATTAAATTGTTAACATGTATTGACTTCCTGGCCTTCTGTGTTCTGGATACTGGGGATTCCAAGTTCAACAAGACAGGATCCTAGAGCATCTCCCATTGTGGTCCGGTTGTCCTGGTCAGAATACATACTGATACTTTTTGAGCAACCCCACCAAGGACCTGAAGGAGGCACCAAGCTCTCCTAAACAAACTCTTAGCTTGCTTAGAATTATTGTTGCGACTTAAAAATAACTGTTCTCTAATGTATGCTGGGTTCTCCAATTAGTGCAAATAGCCAGAGTGCCTTAACTGCATTTAGCACTTTTCTGATTTAGGTCATGGCTTTGCTGGAGCAGCAGAGGGAGTCATTCTCAGAAGAAACATTAAAATTACAGGCTGCAACCACTTCAGGAAGATAATGGGGACGCTTGTGGGGTGGGGATTGAGCCAGTGCTCTTGCCTTGCTCTTTTAGCCTATGTCTTTTTTAGTTTGACTTTGGTGTTTATGGCAGTTAAAAACAAACCTGTTCACCTCCCCACGAATTAGAAATCCATTAGCTCATTTGGATAGTGTATGCTATTAGAAGTAAAGTTCTGAACAATTATTGTGCATTTATTATGTCCCACACTGTATGCTATTTGTTAGGGACACAAGAGATGAGGAGACAGTTTCGCCCTTCGAGGAAGACTGACTTACAAGCATATAATTATAATTTACTTTCTGAAATACAACAGTGGGAATAGGTATAGTATCTTCTGGATTTAAGCATCCAATGTTAGTAAACATAGGACCAGCTAGGGTTGTAGTGTGAGTGGTAGCAGGAGTTCCATGATTTCCGTGCAGAGAAACTTAAGGGTGGCAGTTTGGTTGGAAGTGGGTTGTTCTTATAGCTGAGTTTGCATCTTACTTAGATTTAATATATAATCGGTCTGGCTTTGGGGAGCCACATGTTTAGAGACTGTTAGTGGTGCGTGCCCATCCTCCCTGTTAGTTTAGTGGTCACCACTGCCTCATAATGCTGCCTCCACCACCTCCTAGCTGTGTGGCCATTGGTGAGTTATTTAGCATCTCCGTGCCTCAGTTTCCTCAGATATAAAATGAGGATAAGATATACTGTAAGTCATATTAGGGTTGAATGAATTAATACAGCTGAAGTATGTAGAGCAGAATTCTTTGGCTTCCAACTCTGTAAACCATGGGCAAAGAAATCTAGAAGTTAAAGAAATTAAAGGTCAATAATTTTGAACTCAGAGTAGGGATTGCTGCAGACCCTGCTTCCCCCAGAGCAACAAATAGAGCTGTCTGAGGAGTTGCTCCAAAGTACTGCAAACTCCTGGACATGGCGTGGTTCTTTGAACAGCCTGTGGGAAGCTCTCTCTTTCCCTAGCCACATTTCTTCCTTTCTGCACAATCTGGGAAAATAAACCTAATACCAGTTCTCAAAATGCCATTTTAAGTCACAGCCTGTTAAGTCCTGGCTACAACCTCCACTCTTGACTTTCTATCTTTACAATGAATATTGAAAGATAACTTTGCATAAATCCGTAAACACTTTTATGAAAAAAAAAACATGCAAGTTCCATGTTTTCAGATAATGGTTTTGAGAAAACCAGCCCTTTATGCAAATGTGGATTGTTTTTCTTAAAAAAAAAAAAAAAAAGACACAAGTGTGTCTAAAGATCATAATTGAATACATGATAAAACAACACAAAAAAATAGAGTAAGTCTCCTATATACCGAGTTCTGTTCCGAGAGTGCGGTCGTTAAGTCCAACAAAGTTAGCCGAGGTACCCAACTAACATAGTAGGCTATATAGTACTGTAGTGTAATAGGTTTATAGTACTTTTCACACAGATAATACATAAAAAACGAACAAACACAAAAAATCAAGAAAACGTTTTTATTTTTACAGTATGGTACCTTGAAAAGTGCAGTAGCACCAGCTACATCACCGCTGCTTTTACACTTGCTTCCGGACATCCTGGGCTTGAAATAAGGATATTGTACTACTTTACTCTGTACAGTACTGTACAGTAAAGTACACAAAAGCACAACCACTTGTAGAGGATGCATGCACGTGACAGTGTACACCAGGCATGTGAATAACTTACATGATTGGACATGCGAATGCATGTTCGCATATGTGAAAAGTTCTCAGCTTGAAGGTTCGTATGTAGGGGACTTACTGTATAGAAAAATAGGTTGACTTGAAGGCAAAGCAAATTCACCAGGACTTTCATATATTCAAATTATATTTGCAATAGAAAGTTTCAGCATCATAATTTAGAACAACATGAATAATCTAGATAATATATATTTTGAAAGTGTCACATTTAATTACTTCTGTTTGTTTAATGGTTATTGCTATTTTTTTCATGTTTGGTGTATTTTTTTTTTTTTTTTTGGTTGAGCTACACAGCTTGCAGGATCTTAGTTCGCCAGCCGGGGATGTAACTCGGGGCCCTGGCAGTGAGAGCACTGGGTCCTAACCACTGGACAGGGAGGGAATTCCCTCATGCTTGGTATAAATGTTGTTTTCTAGCAGAATTTTAAGATAAAACTAGACATTTGTGGGAGTTTTATGTTATTTAGAGTTAAGACACATCTTTCTCTTACAGTATTTTCATTCTGCTTTTATTTTTGGATTGCCTGGTCTGCAGTTACAGAGCCCCAAATTTCTCATTCTTTTTCTTTCTTAACCTAACTCCTTAAAGCAATGTATGGCCTCTTCTTTGATTTCAGATTTTATTTGGTTTTGTTACTGCTTCTATATTTGTGGAAGAGAGCTCCATGAATCTGAGACCTTGGATATTGTTCCAGTATCACTCACTTAGTTCAAGGATGTTTAAACTAGAACAGAAACTCACAGAAACTCAGTGCTATGTTTTATGTGACCTTTTTGAAGTACTGTAAGTTTGCCTTGAGCAATATTAAAAGATCTACTGTCTCCTTTTTTCTAGTTTTTAAAAAGAAATACAATAATTTAAAAATTTATAGTTTCTCTTATTTTAAATATTTATAATCTCTAAATTTGTGGAGATTTTAATTTAAAAAACTTTATAGTAATAATTTTATGAGCTAACAAGATCAAAAATAGTGTCTTTTTTTTTTCTCTTCTCTACCTGATTAGAACTCTTAGAAGAATTTCTGCCTTTTCATGATAACCCAATATATTCTGTTGCAAATATTTGGACTCTTTATAAACAAAATGTTAGAAAATATTGTTATAATTTTATAATTAAAAACGAGTTTTGGGTTGAAGTTTTAATGTGGTTTCTCACTTTGAGTATTCCTGCCCCCCAAAAAGTTGCTCCCTTAGGTTTATATAATGAGGTTTTGAAAGACACAGAAGAGTATCTCCAGGTACTTAAAACATATCTAGCCTTCTACACATAGTGTTAAAGTTACTGTGACATTAAATTGAAGTTATAATTTGGAAAGTGAGCTGTAGCTTTGACAATGCCAAATAGGCAGATATTTGTCCTTATGTCAGTATACCTTTTATGAGCAGTGAGCAGTGATTCAAAAGTGCTTTGTGTGGCAAAAGTATAAGCCTAACATCTGAAAACTCCAATGTTTGGGGAATACCCTCTTCTAATTAAATAACTAACCGTGTCTCATTGCCAGTGTGGTAGTGGAACGAGAGCGAGAGAGAGGAGACAGGTGAGACTTCATTTCATTGATGTGCTTGCTACAGTTCTTACTTAAAACATGAGGGCACCAAATAATCATGTTAACAGATGATACTGATTAATCAAATTTAACTCCAGAGTTACCAGTCTTATTTATTTTAAAATGTTGTGAGGATAAGGGTTTTATCTTCATTAATCATTGTCATTTGGATCCTGTGGCTAGATTCATTTCTCAGCAATTATGAGAGCCATAAAAATGCCTCCTGTAGATGAACGTGTATTATCTCTTCTTCTAACTAAGGATGTTAAACAGCAGAAACTCCCTCAGCACATTTAACAAGTTTATTGATGAATGCTAACATTTCTCAGTTTTAGTCAATGTCTTAATTGATTATTTAATCATGGACTGACTGAACTCAAATGTAATTTATTGTCTTCTCTTTTTTTCTCTGTTCAGAATAAAAACCTTATATATGAACATTCATTTCCAGTGAAAACACATTAGTGCTTGCACATTAAAATGCATCTGTAGCCCAGTTATAAGGGTAAATATATCTATGAGTAGAAATGGATTCAAAATTCAAGAAAATTAGTGTGCCTAATATAAAATATGAAAGAGCAGTGTAGAAGTAAAGTATGCCATTTGTACAGAAAAGTAATTATTTTAAAATAGTGCATAATGTACTTTCTCTTAGACAGTAAAAGTTTAGTGCAATATGATAGGGCATGTGGTGTAATAATACCCTCATAAAGTACAGGCATAGTGAAATATGTTCATGAATCAGATAAAAGTAAAGGGGAACAGTTTGGGACTATTCTAGTCTCTATGAATTTGCAAGTTCATTTTTTGTATTCAAATTGAATATTTTAGATGATTCTAATATCTTTTTGGAATTTCAAGAACCTAAAAAAATTATTTCAAGATCTAGATCAAAGACTACTCTTTAACAAATGGTATTCTCTAACTTTTACAGGAACAAAAAGTGACAGTCAGTGAAGAAAGTACTGTTGCTGTTTTATTATACGTGATTGTCAAAGACCTGTGTTATCCCTGATCCAAACCAAACAAATAACCAGATTACTACCACAACAAAAACTTTATGATTAGAAAGACATAGTAAATAATGGCAATTTCACTTTAAGCATTATGTCTGTGTGAAATATGTTGACATTTGAATTTAGCCTTTGCTAAGGGAAAATGATATATTTTATCTTCCATTGAATAAAGAGTTTGCCAAATATCCACATTGTAGCCACCCAGTGGAAAGAGGCAAGTTTGGCAAGCAGCAATCTTGGAGTCATTCTAAATAAAACAGTAATTACGTTACCTGTCATTTTCTTTAGCAACTTTCCTTCTTCCTTCTGTATCTCCATAAGGTGATGAGATAGTATGAGCTTTAAAATGTGTTAAGGATCAAATTCAAGGATTGAAAGAGCCTAAGACATTTTCCTCCCAGCCTACTACAGCCATCACCCACAGAGCATGCAACTTGGTGGAAAACAGAAGACCATTTCAGAAACTGCTCTCAGAAGCTGAGGAAAAACAGGCATGTTCAAATGATTTATTGCTTGTGCTATCGGAATAGAGACCTAAGATCAGTATTTCATCATAATATTATTCAACGGGCACTCTGACTTGAACCTTTATATAAATAGAGTCTTGATACACACCTACTTCAATTAACATAGCAAAAGAGTTTCTAAAGTATTTAAAAGATGTATTTTTGAAAGAAGTTACATTTGGATTTTACTTGAACCTGTTTGAGCAGTATGTACTTGTTTGAGAAATCTAGACTTAAATCAGTGGTATACTGATACACAGAATCCTTTAAAGGTCTTTATAAAATGCATTGATATTTCCTCAGCTACTCTTAAACAGTGCCATTAATAATGTCAGTGTTGTAGGTTAAATCTCACCTGTACATCAGAAATTGAAAAGCATTCTTAGGATTATATGGGAGTTATTAGGGACAATTGTCCCAGAAAAGAATTTGCTTAAATGGAATTTTATCTTTAATATAATTACATTTTTAGGAAATGTTGCCAATATCTTTCTCTTATATATTGATCAAAATATATGTTTATTTTTGTTATACACACACACCCCCCACAGTGGAGAAAGTTAGAGCTTACTTACTATAACCTGATGAAAAAATAGAGAAGAAGGATGGCTAGAAAAAGTTTTAACAATAGATATGTTTTCCCAGTAGGGATGGGGGTAATCAGTTTATTGGATTTGTTAGAAATGATGATCACATGAAAGATATACATATTTTTTTAATCAAATTAAATAACTATGGAATTATTTCCTAGCAGGGTATTTCTAGGCAGACTCTTAATGGAGTGGAGAGTTACAAGGAGTAGACATATATAGTTCAGTAATTCTCTGTGAGCATATACACACACACACACACACACACATATGCTTGCACAAATTGTGTGTGTGTGTGTAACTTTTTTTGTTTTAGGAGAGTTTATTTTCAAACAGCCTTGGCAATATCCTTAAAAAACAGCAAAACCTATCAAACAAATGAAAACAAACTTTTACTAAAAGAAAATTCATAAGTAGTCATTGAATAGGGAATCAGGTTTCATCACTGGTTTCTAACTGCAAAATTATATTCTTTTCTGCAAAAAGTGCCTTGTTGTCGACCAGTAGCTAAGTTGTTTACAATAGTGTACAGTAGAGATACCTCTGCCTCATTCGTGTGGTGGCTTATCTGATAGAAACAATTTCTTCCTGTCCTCCAGATGACAGAGACTGGGGTATCTCCACGTTCACTGGCTTATTTCAAACACATGGAGAAGAACTTCTGTATTTTCGTACACAGTGGACTATAATTTTTTGACCAAAGGAGGTCAGCTATCCTGTGTGCATGAGTAAAGTCCTTCATTCACATGTGGGAACCCCCTCTTCAGGAGAGACAAAGTTTCCCCTGGTAAGCACCCTGCCTGAGGTGACCTCTTAATGATCGGGCTGATTGAAGGCGAAGTCAGTTGTGTTGTTTTTCCCTGAATTCGGTGATGATTTGAATAAATTTTTTTTATAAAAAATAACATGGAGTTAATAAAATGGAGTTATGTTTCCAGGCTGCAGAATGTTTAATTTTCTTGGACTCCCTCAGGTGCCATACAGGTGGCTTTATTTCCAGATTTCTCCATTACATCCATTGATAACTTTATTTAAATGAATAAAGATAAAGTTAGTTGAGGGGGGAAAAGAAAGGTTGTTACTAATGAAGAATATAAAAAATTTAATTATGCGTAGAAGGATAATATACTGTCTTGCTTATTTTTAATATATTAAATGCAGATTAATATATATTTACATGACACATCAATATGTAAATGTTAATTATTGCCATATGTTTCCACATCACTTGGCATTTATGAGCTAGGATTTTAAAAGATGCAATAAATTCTAATGTGCAGGGAATTGTTTCCTGTGTTCTCTGTCTTACATATCATATGTTCATGGATGATATGGGGTTTTCATAAGAAAATATGTAATACTCTGTTAAGAAGAGCAAAGTAATAATAATGTCCCACAAAGTTTTCTGACTGCAAGTCTAAATGCTCATGAGAGAGGTTTCCTGTTGAATGCTGAATTGCAAGGTTAAAAAGAGGGTCTTAAAGATAAGAGTGGATTCCACAGTCCTTGAGTTTGTTTTGCATTCAGTGACAGTCACTAAATTAGGGAAAGGAATGTTCAAACAACACACTTGAGGAAAAGTGATTTTTATAGAAAGGAGCCATTTCTGCTAATAGCCAGTAACTGCACGTAACCCTGCTGACATTAAAAGTCCATTAGCTAAGCCCAGTTTAAATAGCAGCTGATGCAGTGTCAGCTAAATGTACCTTGGGATTTTTTCATATAATGCAGTAATAGCAGTTCCATAATTTTTTTCTAAAACTACATGCATTAAGTAAAACAAATGTCATCTGATAGTAGTGGCAGGGCTGCTAATAAGCAGGCAGAGATTTGTGATGAAACAAAAGTAACAGTCTATATAACAGGAAGGTAATAAATGGTAGTGATGGTTTTAAAAGGGAGCCTTTGAGAAAAATCATATGGAGAAGCTTAAGCTGAAATCCAGAAAGAGTTGTTTCCATAGAAGCGCATATTAATGTGCACAACTTTGAGATGCTCATTTGAAGTGAAGTGACTTTTTACTGTCAGCCTCAGAGTTTAGTATCTCAGTGTATTTTGAAACAACAGGGAGCCTTCTCCTTAGACCCTGTTATGTGTGTAAATGGCAGGGAAGTGGGGAGAAGGGGGTAAAAGGGGATTGAAAAAGGAAAACAAGTGAAAAGGTGAAAACAGAGATATAACTTCATGTGTGTTAATACCTTTAAGGTGATTACTATGGTACTATTTTTAAGCAATATGATTTATTAATGCTGCCTACAATGAAATCAGAGGTTGAAATGTTGATATTCTTCCCCCCTCCTGTTTTTCCATCCTTTGAATATTTCCCAGTCTCCATTTTAATCCTCTGAAAGACAGGAAGTTTTACTGCAAATTTATAGTAGAATCCAAGAATTTTGAATAACTCATCTTAAAGAATTCTCTAAGACAGTGTTCTGTAACTATGAGACCATTGTGAAGACAGTGAGGGTTGCTCAGTAATCTAGTGCGTGAGTTGACAAGAGGGCAGTAATTAATGAGTGACTGTCGTACTCACACCACTATCACGTATTACGAGAGCCTCCATGCTGAGCACCCTTCCCCATTATCAGACCAGTAGTAAAACCCTGTACAGGCAACAGTGGGGAGCTCTGCTGAAGCTTATGACCCTAATCACTTGGGTATAAGCTTCGTGCATATTTTCAGAATGGTCACTCGAATTCTCATCACACTTTCTAGTACTCAGAATTATTTGTCATTCTAACCTGAGAATTTATTTAAAGTCTTACCTGAGATATCACATCTTTTGTTTATTTTTATTTTAAAGTTAACTCAGTTTTCTTTATATGATTAAAAAAATACCTCACATAACCCTGCGTTGCTTGAAAAGGGGGGAAAAAGAAAAAGAAAGGAAAAGGAAAAAAGAAGAAAAGGACTACTGTTTAATCACAATGGGGTGGCAGAGATCTCCCTTTTATGTTCACAGATTTTCATACAAGCATTTCATAATAAAATCAAGAAGTTCTCTTTGGTGTCGGTAACTGTTTTAATTCAGTTCAGGCCACTGTAAAGGCTTATTTTTGAATGAATTGGAAGCTTCTAGAGAAAGACTTTATGCAATTAAATTCCTAACCAAAATCCCATTTACTAACATATTGTATGAGGGACTGATGAATAATCTTGTCTTTAGTATGTAACTCAAACATTAATAACAGATGCAAATATGCCTCAGTTCAACCAGTGGGCTTTGATTTTTAATTCTAAACTGACTTCAGTTTTTTCAAACTAAGACATCTGTTAAAAGTGACTATTTCCCATATGTTTTTCCTTTTCTGTTGCATAAATCTATTGCAGGAAGAAAAGAGAATGCCATAATATTTGGCCGCACAGTAAATTTGTACGCATCTATGAACGAGTGTTATGAAATTGAATTATGTTGAAAATTACAAGATGATGCTGGACTGATTGAAATAAGACAATTATTACATTAGAGTTTGGAACGGTTTTTAGAAAAAAATTACCCTGCAATGTTAATATACTGTTACTTTCTTGGAAGTTTTACAATGTGTCTTTTTTTGGATAAAGAATTACATTTTAAAAAATTTTGAGTGAACACAATATATAGTTTGGTTTGGTGCTAAATTCATTCATTTATGCTTGGAAAACTTTTCTTAAAATAATCTTTAATAATGTCTATTCTTTACTGTGATTTTATGACTGTGTTTAGAATAGTGAATGGTTTAGATCACTTCTTTTTCCTTTTTTTCTGTTTAACATTTCTTTTCTTTGACTGTTAGGGAATTAAAACATATTAGATACATGCATGTGTGTGTAGGTCTGATAATTTCCTGGTATAGAAAATTAATCAAAATGCATTGAAAAAAATGAATGTTTACAATCAAGAGTATTCTTGGCAACTATGCTAGGGAAATACTAATGCAGCCTTTATATAAATAAGTCTTTTGGTAAAAGTGAATAAACTGTGCTAAACTCTAAGCTTGAAAATTGCGTACAAGTTTAAAATCTCTTAGCGTCACTCCACATTTGTAAGTAGAATGTCAGAATCATAATACTATTAACATCACAGAATTGTGAGGATTAACAGGGTTATCAAAAGTGAAGAATTGAGAACAGTGCCTGGCACCAGATAAGCGCTTAATGCCATTAGCGACTGTCATTGCTGTTGCTGTTGTATTTTCATTATGTAAGTCTATACACCATACAACAACTTTCACTTGGCACCATTATGAAAATAATTGAATATATCACAAGAATGAGAGGATTGCACTCAATTGGGGGTACCATCAGGTGGAAAAATATCACATGAAACAACAAAAGCATGTTGCCAAAGGTGAAATACTTAAAAAGGAATTGGTAGATTTAAAAATCACATTTAAAAATATCCTGTTAAATTATCAGATTTTAGTTGTGCATTAAAACTATGTGGAAACTCAACACAAGTGTGTTTGGTTTTATGGACAAGTTTTAGATGATTTTTTTACCTATGCTAGATTCTGAAGGTAGAATATATTTCCATTTAAACTAGTATCTAATAAATGTTAAGGAAATAATCAGTTTATGTTTTTCTCTACTATACATTGGCAATACTTATAAAGACAAATATAAGTACAAAGACTGGAAAAAACAATTGGCAAATTCTTTTTTTTTTAATTTAATTTAATTTAATTTTTTTTTTATACAGCAGGTTCTTATTAGTTATCTATTTTATACACATCGGTGTATACATGTCAATCCCAATCTCCCAATTCATCCCACCACCACCCCCACCCCCCCGCCACTTTCCCCCCTTGGTGTCCATACGTTTGTTCTCTACATCTGTGTCTCTATTTCTGCCCTGCAAACTGGTTCATCTGCACCATTTTTCTAGGTTCCACACATATGTGTTAATATACGATATTTGTTTTTCTCTTTCTGACTTACTTCACTCTGTATGACAGTCTCTAGATCCATCCATGTCTCTACAAATGACCCAATTTCGTTCCTTTTTATGGCTGAGTAATATTCCATTGTATATATGTACCACATCTTCTTTATCCATTCGTCTGTCGATGGGCATTTAGGTTAGGTTGCTTCCATGACCTGGCTATTGTAAATAGTGCTGCAGTGAACACTGGCGTGCATGTGTCTTTTTGAATTATGGTTTTCTCTGGGTATATGCACAGGAGTGGGATTGATGGGTCATATGGTAATTCTATTTTTAGTTTATTAAGGAACCTCCATACTGTTCTCCATAGTGGCTGCACCAATTTACATTCCCACCAACAGTGCAAGAGGGTTCCCTTTTCTCCACACCCTCTCCAGCATTTGTTGTTTGGAGATTTTCTGATGATGCCCATTCTAACTGGTGTGAGGTGATACCTCATTGTAGTTTTGATTTGCATTTCTCTAATAATTAGTGACGTTGAGCAGCTTTTCATGTGCTTCTTGGCCATCTGTATGTCTTCTTTGGAGAAATGTCTATTTAGGTCTTCTGCCCATTTTTGGATTGGGTTGTTTGTTTTTTTAATATTGAGCTGCATGAGCTGTTTATATACTTTGGAGATTAACCCTTTGTCCGTTGATTCGTTTGCAAATATTTTCTCCCATTCTGAGGGTTGTCTTTTCATCTTGTTTGTAGTTTCCTTTGCTTTGCAAAAGCTTTTAAGTTTCATTAGGTCCCATTTGTTTATTTGTGTTCTTATTTCCATTACTCTAGGAGGTGGATCAAAAAAGATCTTGCTGTGATTTATGTCAAAGAGTGTTCTTCCTATGTTTTCCTCTAAGAGTTTTATAGCGTCTGGTCTTACATTTAGGTCTCTAATCCATTTTGAGTTTATTTTTTGTGTATGGGGCAAATTCTTTACTTTTTGCTAACATTTAAACTTTTCCTAGAGGAATGGAAACAACCTTCATTTATGTTAGAAATTTTAATATAGCAAAGCATTTTCTGATCCTAGGGTGGAAGCAAGATTTATTAAACTGAAATTTCCAAGCAAAGTTAAAGTTCTTATATATGCAAGGGACATGTTATATATAGGCAAAAAGAGAAATTAGATACCAAACTTAAATATATATGTTGTGATTGACACTTACATTTAATAAAGTATTATTCTAATGGATTAGTTCATGAACAAACTGTAGCTGAACTCATAGTTTCTCATAGGTATACACATTAATTATGAAATATAAGAAGGGAAAGGGGAAAAAAGTGCAGATCATAGTTTTGCTTGAAAAAAGTTTTCTAGTATGCATTTATAAAATGAAAGTGTACTGTTGCTTAAGTAACAACTGTATTTTGAAAACAATGGACATAGAAAATGCTTTCAGCTATAAACAATTTTCAGTACTATATTTTTTAGTTTACTGTGCCATTAAATAATCTTGTTTGTTCTTCTTTATAATACTCTTTAAAATGCTTCATTTTAAAATTAAAATAAGACAAAACATAGAGAACTTTTTCCTCAAAATGTGTCAACTTCATAGGAAGAATATAACCCAAAACATTTATAACGGAAAATAATGCAATTGCGGACCCTTAGCAAACAGAATGTAATAGATGCATTAACTGACTAAATAAACAAGGATAACTCCTTCACTGCACTAAAATGATACCCACACAGGAAACACTTTAAAAAGCCCATTGAATACTGATCCCGTTACCTTTTTCTTTGTCCAAAAAGCAGAGTTTAACACTCTTAGTTTTTAACTTCAACCCTCCCCCCACATCCCCCTCACTTGCCCAAGTCCATCACTGTAGGAAACATCCCACTTTTAAAAGATAAAATTAATAAGAACTCTGGAATCAACAGCGTGGTTTAGTTCCTACGTAGCTATGAATACTTCTTATCTTTATAGAATCTTAGTCCATTAAAAAAACCCAACAGAAGCAACCTAGAATGTTTTAATGATTGATTAAACTGCTTATTTGGGGTTTTCTGCTGTATATAACGTTTGGTTTGTAGTAGTTTTCTTTGAAGATTTCCAGGGGAAATCAACCATTAAGAAGATGAGACTGTATTTATAACCTCTTCTTCTAGGCTATACCTGTTTTTTTGTTTATTTGCTTTTTTTAAAATAAAGACAAACTTCTCAAAACTTTAATTTTCTGAACATTAAACAGTCTTAGGAAGTTCTGTCATGTGATTACTGAGGTTTTGGAGTTTAAAAAAAATTGATATAACAATATTTATTTTGTGCCAGAATGTATTTTTATTTGTTATTATTTTATTGAGGGAGGAGAGGAGCAATTTAGAAAGCCAAGTTGTTAAAACAAACAAAAAATTAAATTATTTCAGTCTCATATATTTAGAGATTTGCATTTAAACATATTCAACCCTTTAATGATGTTATATTAGCAAAGATGACATACATTACCTAAACATGTTTCGAATATGTCCATTTCTCCCAACTGGATCACTAAAGAAGGTTCTTCCTGCTTCTTGTGCTGCCCCACTCTCCTCTATCCTCCCCACACAGAAGTGAGGCAAATCCTAGCAAACGTCATCAGTAAAGCTCTTTTCCTGAAAACGCTTTGTTGCCTTTCCATTGCCTCTAGAATCAGATCTAAACTTCTTAACAGAGCTGATGGAGATACTTATTCTTATACCTTTAATTCCATTCCTGGAACTCCTCTGTGGTTATAGTCTCCTCTGACCATGCACCTTTCCCAAACCTGGCACAGGTTGTTCCAGCGCAGCCCTAGAAGAGGACATCCTTCGGGTATTTTTAACAAGCTGGCAGTGAGTGAGTATGCAGCTTACACTCATTCCTTTGCTATGAACAAGTGTTCAATCCTCATATTCTATCACTTTCTGCTGACTGACTTTTGTTCCATCCTGATGTTTAGTTTAGATCTTTATTTCTTCATAAAGCTACCTTTCACACCCAGCGGCAACACTCTTCCCTTTTCCCTGTGTCCCCAGCTAGCATGTCAGCATGGGGAGGGCAGGAACCATTTCATTGTGCTATCTCTAGCACGTAAACTCGTGCTTCACACAAACAGTTGACATGCAGTATAGATCTTTTGAATGATGTTGGATGAATGCATATTTGTTCATGCATAAATAACACGTCGTAGAAGGGCTTTTGGTGACTACTCATTGTGGTAGAGTTGGCAGGGACTTTCCAGTTTCCCTCCATCACCCGCTTGGAGAGCTACTGGACAGAGTGAGCTGACTATGAAGTTGTAGGTGGAAAGGACAGTCTCAGGAGTGAAAGTTCACCATCTCTTAGGTGCCTAAAAGACCAGTCTCCTTGCCCTGCTTTCAGAAATCCATTCTGATCCGTTCAGAAATCCATCCAGATCGTCTACCCTATAATTTGGGGCTGTTAAGTAATGAAGAACTTGGATTCTCATGTAGTTGAAGGAAATAAACCTGAGACAATTGATGGGTAAGCAGTGTGAACACAACTAGACTGTTAACCAGTTTGGTCAAGTTGCCTGAACATAGAATGGGGAGTTAAAGGGGTCTACAAGTCAAAACAGCACCCTAGCACGCCCCAGAGAACACTTCTGATTATTTAGTTGTAGAATTCTATCGTATGGAATATGGTTAAAATAGACTTTCTACTGGGTGATGAAATTGTTTTATATTAGGATTATTGTTGTGTCAGAAATTGCCCTATTGAGTATTTCTTCATCTTTCTCTTCACTACAAAGTAAATCAGTCTCTTGCAGGGTACGTGTCTTAGTCTGTTCGGGCTACTATAACAAAATAACGCAGACTGGATGGTTTATAAACCGCAGAAATTTGTTTCTCACAGTTTTGGAGGCTGGGAGTCCAAGATCAGGATGCCAGCATGGTCATGTGGGTAACAGACAGCCAGCTTCTCTCCACGTCCTCACATGGCAGTAGGGCATAGGGTCTCTGTGGGGTCTCTTTTGTAAGAACACTAATCCCATTCATGAAGCCTCCACCCTCACGACCTAAGTATCTCCCAAAGGCCTCACCTCCTAAAACCATCAATTTAGGGGATTAGGACTCAGCATATAAATTTGGGTAAGGCACAAACATCTGAGCTGTGGCAGTATGATAGTATGAATATGAGGTGGGAGGACCGGGGGAAGGGGGAAGAGTAGCCCAGGGTCACGAAAAATCAGTCTGTTTGGGAGTGCATATTAAACCAGTTGTCTTCCTGTAATTGACTATTGTTTGAAAGTTATTTTGCTAGGACCACAGTCTATTATATTGAGGCAGGATATTTTGTTTCTTAGACTAGGAAATAGTACAGTGAAATGTAACATTATAAAGCATTATTGAATCAGATATTCTCATAGGCACTTTTTTTTTTTAATACATTTATTTATTTATTTTTGGCTGCATTGGGTGTTTGTTGCCACATGTGGGCTTTCTGTAGTTGAGGTGAGCAGGGGCTACTCTTCGTTGCGCTGTGCGGTTTTCTCATTGTGGTGGCTTCTCTCGTTGCGGAGCACGGGCTCTAGGCCCCGTGGGCTTCAGTAGTTGTGGCCCACGGGCTTAGTTGCTCTGCGGCATGTGGGATCTTCCCAGACCAGGGCTCAAACCTGTGTCCCCTGCATTGGCAGGCGGATTCTTAACCACTGCACCACCAGGGAAGTCCTCATAGGCACTTTTAAGGTCACCAAGATATGTTACGGATCATGCTACACTGCCAGCAAAGAGGAAATTATAACAAGTAACTACTTCTTTTTGTTAAGACTTCAGTAAACACAGGCCCAACTTGCCCTGAGTAATTACCACAGAGAGCTATGCAGTGGTGTTTAACTGGTGGTTGTATGTGATCAAGAAGCCTGAATCTTGCCTTGACATAAAGCAGAGGAAGTGGTTAGGAGACAGACCTGTAATTATCAGCAGCAGGTGCCCATAATGGAATGCCAGAGAGATGTTTAAAGAGGCAAATATTACTTTAGGAAAGCTTTCAAGACTGGCAATTTAGACCAAAAGACATCTAAATAAAAACTGGCTTGAGAGCAGTATTAAAAGAATGCTTCTTTGAAAACAAAAGAAAATGTAATAAATTCCTTTTATGCAGATTAACCCCTTCTTCCATATGCCAAAGTATTATCAGGATAATGAAGTCTGAAACAGGACTGAACTCCATATTTAGAAAAGGGGTAATTTAACAACTTTAGACATTTTTTGGTGATTAAAAGGTTTATGGTGTAAACAAAAGCTTTGCTCTTTAAAGTATCACATGAATAAATTGAATGAAAAATTAGTTTTTCTAAAATGAATTTTCATGGCTTCAAAGAAAACTGGATCATTGATTCCATAATCATATATGACCAAAAGTTTTTACTTTAATTATATAAGTTAACAATCTTCTCCATTGTAACTTTTAATTTGAAGAATAAAAACAAAAGAAACTCAGTATTAAATGGGAACCAAAACCTTAATATACATTTTACTAGTTTACTATGTATTAATTTATTAGACATTTGTCAATTGTTGTACAGAATTTCACCCTTCAGTGATAACGTTTTTCAATTTTCACATTTTTCCAAAAGAAATAAAATATTATCATCCCTTCTGAGTGGTACTATGAAGGAATAAAGATCTATACGATAAACTATATTCAATAAAAACTTGTAATCAAGTTATAAAACAGATGTTAAATGTAGGTTTATAATGCCAGTTCCCCTTTAAGAAATGCACTTAGCTAAGTTGTTTTGATAGTGCACTATTATTTCAATATTTTACTTTCATCTTAAACTGTAGACCAAAGGCTGTGGTTTATATTAAAGGAAATTCTACTCTATGAGGCATAGACAGACTAAAGAAAACCAACAAAACCTAATTGCCTGGGTAGCTTTTTACATTTTTAAACGGGGAGTTTTGCTTTTTCTTTCTTTTCCAAGTAAGCATACACTTTGGCTCTTTTTATGTTGTGGGAATGAATGAACTGAATGGAACTGAACACCTTCTAATTGAGAGGAGTCATGATATCTCTGTAAGACCACATTCATTCTCAGATGTGCTTAGTACGTATTTTGGGGAATATTTGTTTTCCTGCCTAATGCTAACCATATATTTACCACTATGAAAACATGTGGAGAAGTCAGTCATTCACTGCTCTTGCCAGAAATGCCTTCAGCTCCCACAGTACTTGTATGTCAAGATTTTGCCCTACTTAAAAGGAAGACATAAGATTTATTCTGGAAATTTACCAGGACAGACCAGCCCTCAAAAATGTGAAGGAAAAGATCTCTGTAGCTAAATTAAAATAAACATAAGTCACACTTACTTGACGCATTATGCTTAAGATAACTCCATCTAAAAATATATATGTAAGTTGTAGAGGGTATCAGTCCTTGTTCAAAGTGGACCCCAAATATGGAAGACAGATTCAAGAATTACCTAAAAACGGATGGATAAAAACAAGGAAAATAATAGTTTTATGACTTGAAATTTATCTGCATGTTTTGACTTATCTGGAGTTCTTTTCCTTCAGATTGTGAAGTAAAATTAAACCAAGCTGGACATAGGGCTCATTTTATATAGGTGTAACAAAGCATCCAAGTACTTACCTGCATTCTCACTAACAAAATTTAAAATTTATATAGAGAAGAAAGATGTGGTTAGAGCTGGTGGATGTGTAAGTTAGAACATATTTCTAACTATTTTAACATGTAGTATATCCTCTCAAACCACAGTTCCATTTAACCTTTTTTTTTTTTTAATGGAGAAAAAATTCCAGTACAGCTGAGATCAATTCAATTTAGGAAATATTAATTGCTGTAACCCATAGAGATAAATGAGATAGACTAGAATAAGATGTGGTACCCGTTTTTAAGAAACTTAAAAATCTTGTTTGGAAGATGAATATTGCAGATAAAATATACAAAACTACAAGATGGCAAATAAAAATATTTTGAAAGAGATAAAAGGAGAGATAAATGTGATTTGGTGCTAGAACTTTCCGCTGGGATAAACTCTTAGCCAATTTTAAGAAAGGAATTAAAGCAACGTATCTCATTCCCTTTTATAAATACTGCTCCCACTTAACTTAGAGGCCACTGGAAATGTTTTGTCATAGCTGTGCAAGATTCTATTCTCTGTTCACCTCTTCCCATTTTCTTCCCCTTTCAGTTTTGAGAGCAATTCTTCCCTCGGGCTTTCTCCTATTAACAGCACTTGTCTTTGCCTTGAAGTGAGGAGTTACAGAGACCTGGTTTCTGATTTCTTGAGTAGCTCTTGCCTTTGCTCTCCCAGGGCTACGTTACACTTCTTCAGTGCAAAGTGAGTCTCCAATCCAAATTTAGCTGTTTTATTACATACTCTGTAGCCAAGCTACTTTAGGCCAGACATTACCGCATCTCTCAGCAACAGAGTTTGAGTTAGTCAAGTTGCACAGGTTTGTTGTCTCCTTTTAAATAGTTTTACATGTTTTAAAACTTGTTTGGCTTTTGAGTAATGGTCTCCTTGGTGCTCTGATGTTTATAAAACGATGTCAGTGCTTGAAGGTAGACGATTGCTATGGCAGATATTTGCCCTTCTCTATAAAGGATATGTGAAGGGGAGGAGGGTCTTTTGCATCAATCTCCAGGGTGGGAAAATGGATAAAGTTAAGCATATGTAACCTGAAGAACTACTTCAAAGTCAATTGTAGGGCCTTCTATACTTAACTAAAATTCATCAGGTAAATTTAAATTGAAAGGGCCAGAGGGATCTATGTGAACAGTTCTGAAACTTTGATTTAAAATTTAAAACATAAGAATATCTTGCCTAACATCTTTCACAAATGTTTGAAAATATAGATAGATGGTTAGATAGATAGATAAATTGATAGATATTAATTTTAAATTAGGTAGTATAATAATTTTTAGAACTCTAATGTTCTTACTCCTTAGATCTCCCTTTACTAAAGGCTTTTTAACTTTTTCATATGCTTTTTGTCATTTGGAGAAACTAAGAGCATTGCTAGGGTAAACTATATGGGATGCCAATGAATATTTCTGAAGCTCTGGTATTTTCCAGTTTTAGAATTGTGAAAACGAAAATGTGGGAAGAATGTGGGAGATGATTGTAAAGTGATTTTTCAGTATAGTGTGACAGCCATGCATGTGGTAGGATCTTATTAAAAGTTTCTGAAATAACTGGATTAAAAAATACATATAAAGAAAGTTCATGTTTTAGATTAATAAGAAAACCACCTCATAGTCTTTCAAATGAAGGCTTCTTAATTTTTAACAACTGCTGTTCTTCTCATCTGACCCACTAATTATAAGTCTGGGAAAATAGACAATTCACTTTTCCTAAATATATGAAAATAACAGTCATAAGAGCAATTATGAATGCTTTACTATGTTAAATGATATACATAAAAATATATATTGATATTGATAGCTCTATAGAATACCAACTTCAGGACTATGAAGAAAGATATGGAGGATGAGAGCTACTCCAATATTTCAAAAATCCTAAGGTTGCACGGCTTGCCAAACAAGAATCTGGAGTTTTTCATTAATTTAACAGTATTAACTCAATTTGATAACACTGATCAGAAACCCTAATTTGTAGCATATCTTTGTGATTAAAAGTGAGTTAATCTATTATGTTTCAATAAATATAATTATTAAGTAGTTAGTATAAAACAATGTCAAAGGCACGGAAAAATATGAAGAGTCCTAAGTAGTATAACATATGCAAAATACAGATATATTTTGTTTATTAATGTGTGTGTTTTTATCATTTGTTGTTAAAATATTTGGAATCGAAATTGACCACATTACATTCAGTCAATTTTTGTCATTTGATTTTGTTTATTTGAATTTATTTGTAGAATTTTTTATACTGAATTTTAAAGATTGTCACTTGGCTCAAAACTTTATCCTAAAAAGCTGTGATACCATATCTGTATTAAAGATATGTTTTGGTTCCTATTATTGTTTTCTTCAGTGCTACATTTTCTTTTAAAAAAACTAAAATTGAGCTCTCAGCTACTTTTATTCATGAGGGAATTAATGCAAGTAATTATTCTCCTGCACCTTCATTGTTAGTCTAATGTTGGTAATATAACTATATGTTAGGATCCTTTTCCAATCCACATGATTAGTTTCAGAGACCCCAACACAGAACAAAATTGACTTATTGTGAGAATATCATTTCAACTTTGGAAAATGAGAGGCCCATTTAGGGCACATATTCAACTTTTTAAAAAACTTGACTTAATTATACAGTTTTTGGAATATAGTTCTTTTGTGGAGATTACTCAAATAGTTTGGGCTTTAATTTTTACTTTAAGATACAAATTTAAAACTTCATAGTTATTGCAAGTAATGCATTTGTTCTTATATTACATACTAGTTTAGTTATTTTGAACTATTTCTGACCATTCTTCATTGAAAACTTTTATTTTCATTATCAAACTAACCTATATTTAAGTATATCTTAACTAAAATTTGTATAGGAGTATATTTATTTATATTTTATATCATAACCTCTTTTATTGAGCATTTTCTTTTATCAGGTACAATTTTATCACTGAACCTACATGTCTGTCTATCTGCAGCATGTTGAATGGCAGACTAAATTCATTACAATGATCCGGAGGTAGGGAGACCACATAATTACTGACTAGGTCATTTCTGTGAATGAATGGGAAAGCTATTAAGTATTATTTCTGGAAACAGGCATAAACTGGGATTGTCCTGGGTTAACAGGATGAATAATCACCCTACCAGGATACTGCAGGGTCCTGCAGTACCTTCTAAATCACTAGGTTAAAAAGTTAGTTTATATTCAAAGTGGTTTTAAAATTAAATATACTTTATTCCCTATTTTTGAAGTGATTTCCCTTTCTTGATGTTGAAGAAAATAATAGATAACCAGAATAGCTACTTTCTTGCCTGTGTCAAATAATAGAGTATGCTTTACATGTGCACCTTCACTCTTTCATAAAACCTATTTGAATGTTTTATTAAATGTATTGTAGGACGTAAAACAGATTGCTTCCAGTAACAGATTATTTTTCAAAAAGTATTAAAAATCAAGATTTGTTTTAAAACACCTAGTAGATTCTTTGCCAGGGTTGGTCTTGCCCCCTTTTCTCCCATTTTTGTTAGTTGTCATTCTACTGCTTGGAATTGTCACCAAATGGCCATATGATTTGAGAGGCTCTGTCAACACGTTCATTTTGGGCAGCTCCATAGATACTCAACAGCAGAGCACAAAGCAGAGAAAACCTTGACAGTAACCTTCTCTAAGTTCGTTTATTTGTGTTTGTTGATTTCTACCTCAGAGCATATTGAAACTCAACTGCAAAGACCAAAATGCATTTTTGAACTGAAAAGAAGTAATATTTGCAAACGAGTATCTTGGACAAAGGCAAGATATATTTGCCATATACTGTATTATGTCTTCCAGTCTTAGCTCACTGATATGAGAATTGCATAAGGTTGTTTTTTTAAACAGTACTTATCTTGGATGAAAATTTTGGTGAAACATATTTGAGCTACATGTGTTTCACATCTTTTTATCTTGTGGAATTTACAAAAGTCATTTTATTAAAATTTTCTAGAATGAAAAACACACACAAATAAACACACACAGTCATCAAGTTTCAAACGGTTGTTCTGCAAAATTATAAGAGGATAAGTTTGGAATTTCCCCCAAGAAGAATTATAAAACTGATCTAATTACTTTAGTACTTGAGCATTCATTAGTATTTTAGGAAGAAGAATAAATGTGGGGAAACAATTAGTTATATTTACTCAGTTAAAACTAATGCATGAGGCCAGCAACACAGGGGAGAGCATTGTCAAAATTGCTACTATTATGTATATTATACTTCCTTTTGGCATTTGAGCTTCCAAATGTATTCCATCAAGTCGGTGTGCAATGCTTCTTTTTTTGACAGGGGCATGTGGAGGGAGGGCTTTCTCTAATTCAGCCAGGCTTCAGTGACCCACTAATTTGGCATCATCTTTAAAAAAGAACACATGAGAAGCTGCAACCCAGATGGGGAGCTGACTGGCCTTGTGTTCAGAAACTTGACCTACCCAGAACATATATTTTACAGATGAGGAAACAGACCCCCATAGAGCCCAGGGTTCACACAGGTGTTAATGTAGACGGGGGATACAACTCAGGTCCCCTGGCTCCTGTGGTTCCAGCTGCTTTCTACCATGCAGCACTGCATCTGCAACTGCCCCTGTGCAGATTTATATTTTATGCCTCTGAGTCTTATTCTTCCTCGGCAGATCCAGCAGTCGCAGGCTCCAGTGGCTACTGGGACCAGTGAAGTTACGTAAGTGGGCTGAGTGGAGGATGACAGATACTGCTGGGGAGTGTGGCACACCAGAGAGCACACGCCCTGCCTGACAGAAGGCTCTAGTCCTCACTGAAGGAGTGTGGGCCTGATATGGTGACAGCTTCCAGTTTTTCAAGAAAAGCCAGAAATCTCAATTTTTATTTGAAATTTCTCGGGCAGGACAGGCCAAAGAAAACTTGCACTCCCGTGGACACCTGCCAGCTGCCTGCAGGTTGCACCCTCCATTTCAGTGCATGCTTCTCCCCTCCCTAACAGCAGTCATAATAGGCCCTGTTGTTTAAAACATACAAGGCACCATTTGTACATTATGTCTTGTAATCCTCTCGATAGCCCAGGAAAATATTGAAGGTGAGGAGACTGAGGCTCTGACAGTTTGAAGTCATTTTCCAAAGTCCAACAGCTAAATGCAGGGCTAGGATTGAAGCCTAGCCTTGTCTGATCCACAGCTTTTCATCTTACTCTCACACCCTACATCCTCCCTGATGGTTCAGCCATCACTGGCTGAATTAAAGCTACTGGTGAATCTATAGAGTTTTCCAATGTCCATTTCATCTCAGCTTTTCAAACATGTATTGAATTATCACTATCTAAAAAGCATTTTGGGTAACATTGCATAAAGCATGATATTTGGCCTGGTGAGCAAGCTACATTTGTAAACTAATAATTATTTTAAACATGGAGAGTGATAATTTCTAGAATTTAAATCACATCTCTGGTGTAATAAATTTCTAACTGGCTATTTAGTTGAGTCCTAGCTGGGATGACACATATTTCTTATTTTTTTTTTTAAAATTAATAAATTATTTGTATACATGTAATGGAGATGAAATCCAGGCTTTTAAAAATCTTATTAGGCGACTGATACTTTTCACATTTATTGCTAAAGGTCACATTGTTTCAATTTGATTTATTATGTATTTGGAATTGGAACTCTAAGTTCACATTTGTTTTTTTATTGCACCTCGTTTTAAAAGAAATTATAAAAATTATTTTGTTATTATTTTGATCTTTCAGCTTTGAATACAGTACTGTCATTGTCAGTTTAGTGGAACCAGTAGAATCATTTAAAAATTTATTTCTAATATTTTTATTATTATCTTCTCTCTCTCTCTCTCTGTGTCTCTCTCTCTGTCTCTCTCTCTCTAAGCATGGCCACACATTCTTTCACAACGTATATCCCTAATTAATTGCACAGGCACATTTCATTTCAACTACAATCTTAGCTTTTCATCTGTCCTAACGTCTGTTTCGGCCCCATGCAGAGATGATCAGTTATATCAGAAGAGAGGTGACAGCAGATCTCTGAGGAATGGGCACCACAGTGGATGATCTTGGTTCCCTGTCATGATCTTCTTTACTGGCCCAGTGCACGCATCCCTCAGCTGCTATGATGTTGGCGGCTAAAGGCTCACAGCTGTCCCTTTCTCCAAAGAATTTCCATTGGCTGAAGCAGGAGCTGCCTTGCCTTGTAGGTTTCTTCAAGGTGGGAACAGCACCGTGGGGCAGTTCATGCTCCCTGTCGACAAGGCTGAAGCCTGACTCTAGCTAAGAGCAGATTTTTGCTTAGTTCCTCCTCTGCCGTGTCCTGCTCCCTCACTCCATTTCTTCTGAGAGTGTCCTTCAGTGAATCAAAGGCACAGGAATCCCTGTATCAGGCTCTTCTCTGAGGGAACCCAGGTAAAGAAGACACAAGAGTACCCATCAGTGTTGTTGAAATACACTGTAATTTGCTAGAAAATGTGCCTACAAGTGAGGGGCCCTTTAATTTCTTGTGCTTTGCTCTGGTCCCTGGTGTTGCTCAAAATCAGAAACTATACAAGACTTTGGGGTATTTGAATACAACAATTATGAGAACATATGGCCTGAAACACAGGCTCTTCTGCTCTGTGGTCTCTAATAGAGATACAAATCCACTATTAGGAGAAAAAGAAAGGTTAAGATGAAAATACTGAAGTGATTTTAAGAATTCTGCTGGGGATTTCAGGAGCCCTTTGTTTTGAAGGTAGTAACAGAATCCACTGTGATTTTGGATGTTGACTCTCAACTCTAAACCTTAAATGATTGAAAATGCAGAACACTTTATTTACTACAAGGGCAAAAAAAAAAAATTACAGGTTTTTTTGGTAGTGGTTTTTCATGTTAATAACTTGTTAGTAATGATGAAGTTGTTAAAATTTTAATAAAACATCTCTTTCTCTCCCTCCTCTTTCTCATTTCCCCTCCTTTCTACCCCCCTCTACCACTCTCACCTCCTCTCATACACACCTTTCACTCTCTCTCATACCTTCTTTCAGAATGCCTTTCATCCAGCTTTATTTTTACTTAAAGAAATATTACCATTGCACTTTAAAAATGCTTATTTAAATTCTCTGGCCATTTGTAAGGTACCAATATATGAATAATTGAGGGAGTTTTGTTTTTAATTCTTTTATTAAAAAGGTATTTTACAAAAATTATTTTACATATAATTTAATATCTGTTAATCAAATATATAAACTATACCTTAATAAAATACTTAAATAATATCTTTTTTCACATGCATTGGTTCAGCCAGGGACTATTTGTAGATGATCTGGGAAAATTGAATATGATATAGAATGTAATATTAAATTATTTCAGAAATAAATTACTAGAAGAAATTTGGTCATTTTTTTCTTAAGAAAAAATGCACATTTCTGACAGTCATTTTCAGTTTGATATTCATTAAGTTGAATTACATAATTTGTAGCTGCCAGTTTTCTCATTCACCATGCCAAGATCAAATTGAATGATAAAATTAAATAGAGAATTATGTTTACTTTTACATAATTTTACTCATTTTATTCTCCCTTGCATTCTGTAATATATAAAGATGGGGAGGAACTTTTAAAAATAAACAATTATTTCTTTCTAGAGTTCATATTTTTAACCAAGTATTTTGGGAAATCTATGAAGATCTACGTACCTTTCTCGCATTTTTCACGTGGATATTTCTACTTAGGGTGCCAAGACAGAGAGGGGAATTATTGCTTTATAAGGGTACATAGTAAAAGGTACCC
Organism: Eschrichtius robustus; assembly: GCF_028021215.1. Taxonomy (NCBI): domain Eukaryota; kingdom Metazoa; phylum Chordata; class Mammalia; order Artiodactyla; family Eschrichtiidae; genus Eschrichtius; species Eschrichtius robustus. The sequence goes on along the minus strand of NC_090827.1, from coordinate 16,217,485 downwards.
AAATTACCAAAAAGCAGCATTTACTTTTAAAATTTTTTCTGAAAATAGTTTTTTAAATGCAGCTTCCTCAATGACTCAAGAAATCTCACTTTCATGTTCTATTTTTAGTCACTTATCCAAAGAGATAATGAATATCTCTTTAGATCAAGCTATTTCTATCAGAGTTCAGGTGTAAATTTCTATCACGTTTCACCATGCTGGATTTTGGAGTTTGTTCTAGTAACCAATATAACCTGAACAAATACAATGAGTCAATTAATTATAAAAAATGAAAAGGATAAGTCTTGAATTTTACTCTTGACTTAGGTTTAAACCTTACTTGAAATAGCAACTATCTTTTTGTCTTGAATGAATTGGAGTATCTTAGAACAATGACACAACAAAGCATCAATACACCTACAAATATATTTCATATTCTGTATGTGGAGGTGGTGTGATCTATAAAGAGATCTAGATATCTCTTTCTAGGTTGGGTATCTAGAGACCTGAGAAGCTCTGTGCCTTTGGGCAAGTCATTTTACCTTTTTGGGGCCTCAGTTTCTTCATCCATCTCAATGTTTTAGGGGGTTGATAGAGAGCCCTATATACTTCAGCATGTCTGAAAGGCTAAGAATCCATCTTGGCATCGCTAACAGAATAGTTTCCCACTGGTTCCCAGTGGTTCAGGCACTGGTGATGTCTGGGTTAATGACTCCTCTGGGAGTAGAGCTTCTTTATTATGAAGTCAGCATGCTCCAAAAGCTCTTTATAAATAATTTCTATTAAAGATGCAGGCATTAGGAGCTATGCAAGACAAAAATACCTTCAGCTATGTTTGCAATTTTCGTTTGAAGGTAAGTAGGGCAGACAGTGGAAGAAATGGGAAATTCATAAAAGTCTCCTCTTTCTGTTCCCTTATGCATTCTGGACAATTAAGACATTACCTGAATGCTCCCACAATTAATTCCATCACTTGTATTGCTATAGGAAAGTGTTTGCTGTGAGGCAATTAGACAGGTAGGTTGATTGTACTTTATGCCAGTAAATTCCAGTCAAAATGTTGCCTGAATCAGCATTTAAAGGAGGAGAGAGTTAAAGAAGAAAGGAGGGAGACGCAAGAGGGAAGAGATATGGGGATATATGTATATATATAGCTGATTCACTTTGCTATAAAGGAGAAACTAACACACCATTGTAAAGCAATTATACTCCAATAAAGATGTTTAAAAAAAAAAAGAAAGAAAGAAAATGTGTGAGGGGGTGTGTATTTATTTTTGCTTTTCTGTTGAAGTTTTCTGAACTAGCAAGTGAAGCAATGTTTTGGGTCATTGGGTGTAAGTAATGGTGATGGTAGTGTTGATGAAATAATCTTAAGTCTATTTTATAAAGGGGGTCTATAAAGGGGAGAAATCATTTAATCACTCTGGAATGATAAGGTGGTATTATGGCCTGAAGGGAGATCTCTAGTTTCTCCCACCAAATGATGCTTACTTCTCTGGGGGATTCCGGCCTTGCTCTAAAGCCAAGCACCCAGTCCCACTTCTCGGTGGGTTCAGGTGTCAATTACCACTCTCCTAGAATGTTTTTTTTCTTAACCAGCTGCTTGCAGCTTAACAGTATACCCAAGCAGCATCATAAAATTCTCTTTAACTCCCTTTTTTCTGTGTCGTTGAAGCAACATTCCCCAAATGTTTAACCTTGAAGCTGCATTTCCCAAAGTGTGTGACCCTTAGAAAATAGGAGCTGATTCTCTAGCCAAACTTCTCCCTCTTTCTCTTTCTTTCTCTCCCTCTCTTTCACTCTTTCTCTCTCAGCTTCAAAATGAGTTTCAAGTAAGACACTTTCCGAAATAATACTCTGAACCAATCTCTCTAATTCTCTATCCCTAAGACACCCAAGTCAATATATTTTGTGTGTGTTGCACATGTATTTTTAAATACTGAGTTATATTTCTCACTAGAGTCTCATCTATGCATCCTTTAAAAAAATTGCATAAGTTTATAAGGACTTATACCTTAGGAAAATAACCTCTTCATCAAAGGAATGGTCATATTTTACTTAATTATTCTTTGAACTCAGTCACCAAAGTCACCAAGTAAACCCTACACAAAACTGATATTATTTGATTACTTTCTTATAAATGAAATAAAAATATAATTCTTCTAGACTAAATGCCTGAAAAGCACTTTTTAAAGTGAGATGGTTGTTCTTTTGCATATTGAAAATGACAGAGTTCTTCCAACTGTAGTGAGCTACTACAGTTGTAGTTAATTTCCTAGGCCTTCCTCCATATTTACATACCTGACATTGGATCTTCATATAGTTTTCTCTATAAATGTGCATATTTAAGGTCAATATTTTAAAATATTTTAACTATATTTCGTAGCATAATTACTAAGTCAGGTTTTTCTGTGTATGTTATAAAGAGCTTAAATCTTATCATTGTATATGGAGTCTTGTCTGTAGTGACCTATTCTTTAGGTTAGTCAGTTAACAGATGAATGAAGTGTTGCTCGAAGAAAGGGAACAAAGATCATCATCTTGTTCAGTGTAAATACGGGGTGCTGGATAGCTGATGATTTATTTGCAGTAAGAAAGTGGGCCTTGTTTTTTCAGACACCATCACCAGTGACATGTAGGCCAAACATAAAGGAGATTGTGTGGCCTTAGTTCTGGAAATCTGGTGGGGCAAGGCCTTCTTCTAGTGCTTTATCAGTTCTCGGACAAGGACTTCAGGGTTATGTTGAGTAACACATTCACTATCACAGTCTTTTCTCCTCATTAAGGAAAAAAAATTCTGCCATAATGTGATCCATGATTAGAGTTAATGCAGTCTCTAACATCTCCCAGATGTTTTAACGTCACTCATGTCACTTGCAGAGTTTATAAATGTGATTTGTCTACTGGCTTTTTCTTTTTTGGACCAAACATTATCTTTCTGCTTGAGGGGAAAAAAAGCTAAATCAGAGACTCAATGAGTTACTTAACATAATTACAGTATGTTTAGAAACAGTGCTAAAATGCAGAGTATGTAATCAATGGCACATTCTCATAAAGAATGTATTTGCACTCCCTAACAGAAGTGTGATCATGCCAAAATGATGTCTCTTCTTAATGGTATCCCTTTTTTGATACTGTGCCTCAATTCCAACTTTTCATGACTATAAAATATTTTTCTTTTCCAGTACAAGGATAGAAATAGCATAATCCCAACCTGGAAGAGTATATATTTGTGGTGTTGAGTTAGTATTTTAATTTTCAAAATTGTTGTCTTGGTCATGATATGTTTAGGAGCACTTTACCACAGTTATCCTTTTTGGTTATGTTTCAAGTTTCTATGTTTATGTTGTTTAATTTTTAGGGGTGTGTGTGTGTGTGTGTGTGTGTGTTTATGATACAGATGGAACACCCTCTTTTTTCCTTTTTATTGTGTACGCTAGGCACCCTATATCAGGTAGTCATATATTTATATGTAGTAACCATGACTCCAGCATAAGGTCATTGGAGCTTAGAAACCCCCTAATTCATAGATTAAAACATAAATCAACAACAGAATGAGGAAAGTGCAACTTTCAAAGAAGTAAAGAATTTTCTGTGTTAAATTTAAGGAATAAGATACTAGTATCTTGCATTTGAAGGACACTTTAATATTTTTATCACTATTAGTTTTTTATCTAACTTTATAACTTATAAAGCAATGTCTATATGTTATTACATTTAACCTTCATAATTAATCTTTGAGTCCGGTAAAATAGGTATTATCCCCCAATCTATAGAAGAGGAAACTGATCAGTGAGTGACTGAGCCACGTACACATCCTTTCCCTTCTTACACTCTTTCATTACTTCATGGGACCTATAAACCTCTATGCTGGGGGCTTCAGTACTCTTTACCTAGTGCTCTCCATGTGGATGTGCCATGGGAAACACAGTAACTTGGCACTCACTGTACGTCCTCTAGGGCACACAGGAAGTGTCATTCCAAGTAGAGATTTTAAAATGCGTGGTTGAAATGGAGCCTTCTGTTGCTTGGCTCTCCAAGAGATAAACACCAGATGCAGACATTGATGTAACAATGATTATCCAGGCTGACGAGCATGCTACTTTGATTGCAGGGACAGTGGACTTAGAGGCAGAGCTTGGGAAACCTTTGGGAGCAGTGGGAGATTTTGCAAATCCATCACTTCCTCCGCTCTAAAGGGTCATGTGCCCACTCTGACCAGGGCAGCTGACCAGCACTGTGTGTTCGCACACGTTCCTCCCCAAACTTTCACTGTCAACCACCTGAAAATCTTGGAAAACAAGGCGCTTGATCTTCATAATCTGAAAAACTGGCCCAACTTCCAGCAGCTTCACTAAAAGTATGGGCCATGTGTGTTTTTACTCTTCATTGCATATTCACTGCTGACTATGTTTTGGTTAAACGAATGAAGGCTATTCCAAACCATAGAATATTCTGTCCTTGTCAGTACTGTTTTCATTTGCGTAACATTTAGAACCTCCAGTCCAGGATTTATATAAAAAAATTTTCTGTGAGGAGCTGTATTTTGGGGTCAATTTGCGATATCACATCACATTTTAGGCAAGTATCAAATATTTCTAATTTTAATTACATTTTATTCTAGTCCAAATAAAGTGATTGGCAGTTATTTTTAAGGATTAGGTTTGAACATTTAGGTAAACATTATTACTACAGTATTGAGAAAAACATAATGAAGATTTTTCTGCATAGGTGATCCAGACCAAAAGCGCAGACAGTTATAGTTGCTTAATTTTAAGTTGTCCTATGTAGGCACAGTTTATAAGTTGTAATAAAAAATTTAATTTGTGCACACATGCATGCACTTATAGAATATGTATACATGCACCATGCCACATCATTTAAAGATTGGTTAATATTTATAAAAATTTTGCAACATCTATATACACTCTTTAGACCGCCAAGTTTTACTTGTCTGAAGCCACGATACAGCCCTACAATAGGAAAACGTGATCTCTCAAGGTATAAGAATTGCTGAAATTTATTATTGTTTGGTGAAAATTGTCCTTTTTTTTTTGAGGTGCATTGTTTTCTTAAAAATCCGATTAGACGTGTAAGGTGTTTTTTCCTTTAGATCTTTGTTGAACATCTGTTGACTGTTGGCTATGCATAGTAGATGATTAGAGCTACTTAACTGCATTATTCATTCTTAACATTCATTTCTTTCTCTATCATAAAGGAAATTTTAGATGCTTTTAATTATCCATTTTATTCAGCTAACTAAAACTTTGACTCACTGAGGAAAACCTAAGAGGCTAAGCACAAATACCTTATTTTAAGGGCAAACTATGGAATACTCTTCAAATTCTGTCATTGGGATTTCAATCAGAATATAGGCTGTGCAGATTTCATTCTGTCATTACCACTTACCGGTTGTTTAAATTTGGGCAGGTTCTTAACATTCTGAGACTCAGTTTGTCCATCTGTAAAACAGAAACCATAAAACCTTACCCTAAGACCTTTGTGATAATTTATTGAGAAGACATATGTGAAAGCAGCGTGTTCCATGGAATTGGGTTACAATCAGTAAATTCATTGCATGTATACCAGTAGAAGATACACTGCGTACGAGAAATATTCTTTTTTTTTAAATTTATTTATTTTATTTATTTATTTTTGGCTGTGTTGGGTCTTCGTTTCTGTGCGAGGGCTTTCTCCAGTTGTGGCAAGCGGGGGCCACTCTTCATCGCAGTGCGCGGACCTCTCACTATCGCGGCCTCTCTTGCTGAGGAGCACAGGCTCCAGACGCGCAGGCTCAGCAGTTGTGGCTCACGGGCCCAGTTGCTCCGCGGCATGTGGGATCTTCCCAGACCAGGGCTTGAACCCGTGTCCCCTGCATTGGCAGGCGGATTCTCAACCACTGCACCACCAGGGAAGCCCCCAAGAGAAATATTCTTGATGCTATTTTTGAATTATTCTTAGTTTTCCATATTACTTATGTAAAGCAATTGACTTCTTTCCTGTCATCTGTATATAAACAGTCCTCTAGTCTTTCTCTACAAATTGAGGAATGCCTCAAGAAATTGAACCACACGGTCTGTATGTAAGAATTACTTCCTTCAAAAACAAGAAATTAGATACATTTAAAAGAGTACATTATTGAAACGGGGGAAATATCAAGGAATAAATGAGCATTCGTATGTTTATTCATTTGATAAATATTTATTGAATCTCTGCTGTTTGCCTGGCACCTTTCTTGTATCTAAGGATTCACTGTAAATAAGACTGATGTGTAGTTCCTGCCCTCATGGTAATGTAACAGATAAGCAGTGAAGAGTGATATAGAAAATTATTTAATTGCAACTGTGGTAAGTGCCTTGAAGGAAAGGTACAGTAAATTATAGAAACATATGATAACTTGTAGAGACTGCCTAGGAAGACTTTTGAGAGGAGGCTTTTTGACCCCTAGAAGAGTTCTAAGAATTAACCCAGCATACAGGGAATTCCAATCCACTGCAGGGACCAATAGAACTACTATAAAATTTTATAAATTTGTCAAAGCATACTAAGGTCACGCATATTTTTTTGAAGTCTGGATTTATTCTATGTTTGTACTTAATTTAGAGAATAAATTTTTTTAAAAAGTTAGATACACAAACTGTATATAGCCATTTAAATAAAAATGCATATTTTGTTAGTTGAGTTACTCCTTAGCTAATCAAGCTAATCTATAACATCTTTGATCTTTGAGTTATTATATGCTCTCTCTAATTTTTGAATGGTTTTCCTGTATCAGTAACTTCTGGTGAAAGAGACCATGGAAAAATGAGAAAAGTGGTACTGGGACTGGCAAAACTGGTTAATCTCAGAAAGCTGCTTGGAGAAACAAGTTAAGAGGTTTGTCATGATGATTGGCAGTGCCTGAGCATCCAAGAAAAACATCCTGAGGCTTGAATTTTCAAACTCCCAGAATATTCCAAAGGGATTTGCCAAGCTGTTCTACAGCTATTGCCTTATTCTGCTTCCCACACTGCCTGTCTCTCTTTTAAATTCGGTGTGATCTATCTAATATATTCAGCTATAGAAATAAAATCGTTGAGGTGAACATTTCAATACTGTTTGGTTCATGTGTCTTGATAAATATATAATAAGCTTGAACTTTGTGAAGAAATTAATATGGATTACTATTAAAATTTTAACATGACGGGTCTGCTTGTGAAGGAAAAGGAAAAGTAGTACTGATACATAGTAATGCTGGCAGATCTTTATGTCTCTAAAAGATTTCAGTCTGTATCCTGAGATGGTATTACAGAAAGGGAAGTTTGTGAGAGAAAATTGCTCCCTGATGCAGTTGGATCATAATGTATTTGTTTCTCTAACCATTACCTTCTTATCACGTTATGAATGGAGGCACCACTTAGCACACCAGGTCTGTGTGCGCCTGGCATTCTGAACCTTAATCTGACTAATGCCCCCATTGCAAGATGTAAATAGATTACAAAGAAGAATTCAATATTTTCGCCTTTCTCCCACCAGAGCAGCCCACATTAGTTGTTTCCTGCCACATAATTGCATTACCTGCCAGGATGTGATCCATGGTTAATGGCAGTCACAGTCAACTGTCACTTTGCTTTTAGCCTCGGTCATTCAGTGTGATTTACATATTTAGCACCATGACAAGAACTAGTTCTGTCAAACCACTTGTGGAGGCACGGTACCAGCCTCTATCAAGAAAATAGGTTTTTAAATTTTTTCCAGAGGGACACCTTCGCCAGGGAGTAAAGAACATATATATACACACAGCATCTATAAGGTAGATTAATTAATTTGTGAAGGATTTTTATGTCCTTAAAAATACTGACTAGATTTCTGGGTCAGCACTTCTGAGAAATGATTTTTATTACCTGCAAAGGTAATTTTTGTTTTAACCTAATTTTTAAGAACAAAACAAAATTACTTTTGAGTGGTAGTGGCACATACCCAAACAGTTTTCTATGAACCTGGCATGAAAAAGTTGAAAATCTAGTTTATCATAGTCGTTAACAAAACAAATATAATTTCAGGTAGAGAATCTTTAAACCCTATTGAAATGTAAGAAATGGTAAATTTTAGGAGATCTTATTTTTATGTGTAAGCAGATATCAATTTAAATGTACTTAAATCATTCAGGAAAGTTTCCTCCCAGGGGTGACTTGAATATCAAAAGATTTTTGAGGATGAAGGGTGAAGTTCTTTCATTGTCTTATTTTATATTTGGACCCTTCAGAAGCATGCCCAGTTTCCCTCACTACATTGTCTGGGGGAAGAGGATTAGACAGTTGCTAGCTGTGAATGAGAAATTCTCCATGCTTGGTTGAAAACAGTCCATCCAATGTCTCTGTCAATATCCTGATCTGTAAGCATAGGAAGAACTGCCTGATTCTAATCTGTTTTTCATACTTTCATCAGGGTATTTTTCTGTGCATGTGAAATGCAAATGTAATTATTTTTTTTTCATGTGTTCCCTCATAAAGTTCAAGCTTGATTCTCTACTTTAAATCTTAAAATGGTCCTTTATCACCAGCTAGATGCAGACACAGGTCCCTGTGGTCATGGGGCATGCTAGGTTCTTCACATTCGGGTCCTGCCTCCTGCCCTCTTTTCCAGCCCCATTTTTATTTCCATATTCCACTTGTATCGCTATGCTGTTCAGCCACTTGGTGCCCAGTACCTGGCATCCTGCTTCCTCCCTGTCTAACACATATTCTTCACTCATCCTTCAAGTTTCTTCCCAAACAGGATGAACTTGACAAAGCAATCTCCATCCCTCGTCCCCCCCTTGACAAAGCAATCTTCCAGACAATGCCCGGAATGTTACCCCAGCCAGCCCCCTGAACTCCTCAGAAGAAAACTTTCACCACTTCCATTCCACAGTCATTGGTACACATTGCTGTTTTTCTCAATTTTTCCATTGCATAGTTCTGAATCCCTATGTCTTTCTCCCACACGTGCGAGGAAACCCTTCAAAGGAAGGGACCAGGGACCATTTGATCAGTTTATATCTTGTGCATCTAGTGAGGACCGTACAGGTTCTCTCTCTAGGATGTAGACAGGAGAGCAAATCTGCTGTCCGTAGAGCTTAACTAGGAGCTCTGTACGTATCTTCTGAAAGTATGAATCAGTGTAAATATTAAGTGAAGAAACCACTAGCTAAACAAATGTAGATTGTTGTCTGGGGGTTAAACATTTCTCTATCAATTTCTACATCTTGGGCTTTTTTCTCCCTAGGTAATTTAATTATGTTGACTATTTAACATTTACAACACTAGTTCTGTGTGCTTCATTTTTGGCATGTGGAAGAGAAGCAGATTCCATTTTCCTTAGTCATTTGGCAGAGCTAGTCTGGAATTCTAGTGTGCCATGAAAGTGTTGAGGTTAGAAAATGCTCTGAACCTGAGATGAATAAGAATTAACAGCAATCTCTTGTTAGAGAAAACACACACATGCGAACACAATTAAAAATATGTGTGTATTACTAAACTCTCCTTTGCGGTATTTGGGTTGGGCTTCTACCCTGGAATTCTTAGCTCCTGCCAATTTGACAGGGTCATCAATGGCACTATCTGCCTTGCAATTACCAAGGGTTGTAAGGAGTTTCTCTTGAGTGAATCACAAAATCATTAGCTTTTCTGTCATTGAAAGAGTTTCCAGCTCTTCATTCTGTTTTTCTGGACCGGTATCCCCAGGGTATCAGTGTCCTATTATATTCAATGGGAATTATGAAATCATTTCCCCCGTTTCTCAGGGCACTGGCTGATGGGGACCTGAAGAAACCTTGAGTTATCTCTGACAATAGCTCAACCTCTTTTCTCTCTGTATATCAATTTATCTCTCTGGACCACCTAATAAAATAAGGGACAAACTTAGGAAAATGCTGAGGTACAAATTTTGTACAGGGTTATAGAATGTTCTATGGGCGATAGGTTTTATTTATTAGTAAACTTGATACCAAAAGCTGCTCTTTGATTTTCATTATTGGCAACGTCTGAGTTTCTCTACTACAACCTGTCTGCTAAGTCTGAATTCTGATTTTGCTATCACACACTATATTTATGATAAAATTTTAAAAGTAAGAAATTGTGAAGGGATAAAAAACACTGAAGGAATGTATTAAAGGCATTTTTCAAATATATATGCATGTATGTACATGGAGAGAGAGAGAGACCCAAGGATAGAGAGAGCCATATTTGATTGCTTTAATTCTGGATTCCCAGTGTCTGGCACACAGTAAACACTGAAAAAATAGTTGTTGAATGAAAGAATAAAGAAAAGAAGGAAAGAAAGAATGTGCATTAGGTATAACTAGTTATTTTAAAGAGCTCTATCCATTTACTTATTTATAACTGAGATCAGAGTGTTGCTTGCCCTCTAGTGGTCTGTTTTAATGAAATAGGAAAATAAAACTTTAACCTGGCTTTTAAAAGATGAACATTTACTTGATAATATAAAGTATTTATAGATGGATAGTAGGGTCATTTTAATTTTTAATGAATATATGTCTAATAAAATTTTCTTTTGACAATGTTAAAATTTTTGCAGTGAAACATGTCAGGGAGAATTTGGGAAACCAAAAAAAAAAAGGGGGGGTGCTTTTCCTTTTAGAAAGATGCAGGTATTTTATGTTTGATGTTGATATCTTAAACCTGATATTATTATATTTTAGGTATATCCCCAATTTGTTGTGCCTCAAAAAATATAGATGGAATTCAAATTGTGTTTCATGTCTTGCAAGAATCAATCAGGTATTTCACAGGTGGAAAACAAAATCTGACACAGTATTGTAATTACAGACATGAAATGCAGACACACTCTTCTTGTGGAATATTCTGATTATAGATATTTAGAAAACTACTGGCAATTTAGGCACCAGTGTGGCTGATTAATACTTACTTAGTTTTTTAAATATTATTTCTATTGTTCATGTTTGGTTACTATTATGCAAATAATTATTTGGATGAAAATGGCCTTCTAGTCTAACATCAAGTATAATAATCTAATGAGAATAAAATTAAATGAACATTCATAAAAACATTATGAAGAATGTGTTTTTCTCTTAACAACTCTAATTGTCTAATAATTGCCTTTAGTCTACACAATTGCAATTATTTTTTAATTGAATTAATAACAGGGTATATACATTTTTAGTCAGCAGCAGTGGTTGAATCAGTTATTTAAAAGACTGGATGTCAATCTTCAAATTTTCATTAAATCTCTTTCTTTGCTTCAGTTTATAGCTTATATAATAGAAATAAAGATGGATTTTTTTTTCTAGCTATAAGGCAGTGCCTAGAAATTAGGATGAAGGATAATGTCTGCAAAAGAGCATAGAATTATTGACTAAGCGTCTGTATGAAATCAATCCATCGATAAGGAAGCTTAAAATAAAACTTTAATAAACATTGGATTATATTTCTTTGACTAACTGCCATCAGATACAGCAAAATAATTACACTGAAAAATGTGGGCAGATATTTTTATGGGTACTAAAAGAAAGCTTTTAAAAAATCTTTCTCTGGGCTTCCGAAGTTTTTAACTGATATAGTAACATAAGTGAGGAGTATACTTAATTAAATGTTATTAAACACTTTTTATTTGTATCATATGATATGTTGACCCTTTTACTTAATTGAAAATTGTTTCCACATTCTCAATTCTCTAGGATTTACTTGAACTCACTTTTGAAATTTAGAATTATAGTGAGAAACTGTGAATACAGCAGTTTAAAAATTTAAAGATTTTCAGTTCTTTTCTTGACTCTTGAATGTTCGTGTCCAGATTTCTAATAGTTTCTAGAAGGAAAAAAATGTTTCATCTTGAAATAAATTTGGGACACTGTGTTTAATAAAAGCCGTTTACGGTAGGACTTCACAGATTATTATTAACACAATAATATTAATATTTAATTAACTAATGTGCATTATTAAACTCCAAGATGGGTTATAACATACAGCTCTGTCCAAGTTTGAGGAACCCTTTTTCTAGAAACTTTGTGCCACAAGCAATGCTTATCTGGTTCACCCTCTTTGGGAACAAAGAAGACTTAAGTAGGGCATTGAAGAAAGAGTAGTAAAGGTGGACAGAAAAAGAAATGTTAAGTGAAGAGAGAAACATCAGAGTCACAGCAAGAATGAAAATATAATTTCCAGTATGTTTTATTAGTTCACCCTGACTGGACCAGAGGATTCATATTAGCAAATACTATTCATTGGATCTGGGCCGTTAACAGGGGCCAGACTGTCCAGAGCCTTGATGCCAGGTTAAGGGATCTGGGCTTCATACATTGTGTACAGTAAGCTGTTAAACGTTTTTAATGAGGAAATTGATAATAGTAATGATAACAGTAGTCATCATTTATTGAACACGTGTCTTAGGAACTTTTCTAATTGCCTTTCTTGTATTAACCCATGTATTTCTCACAACAGCAGGAAGTGGCAGGTAGGAAATAAGGCAACAAAATACCAAGTAAATTTGACAAGATTAGTAACCTAGTGAAAGTTGGAGCTGGCATGCATGCATTCCCAAGCAGTGTGATTCCAGAACCTTTGCTCTTAAACTCTACTCCATGGTATAAAAACAGTGTTGTATAAGGAGATTAAACTGGAATCACATGAAGGATGGATCCAAGTGGAAGTAGACTGGAAGAAAAATTGGTCGGTTCAGAGTTTCTTTCAGTAAACCAAGTGTGAGATCCTAATACAGAGTATTTTTCACTAATGTGGTGGTAGTGGAAATGTACAGGAAGGAGTGAAGTTCAGAGATTCTAAGAAGAAAACAGTAATGCTGAATATTTTGACTTAATTGATGGCTTCACATTGATCTAGGGAAATAAAGGAGTTCCACGTATCAGTTACAGCTGACTGTGGCCTTTTGAACAAGACGATGGGAAGGATTATGATACCACTGACAAAACTGAGGAACTCATACAGAAGAAATAGTTATAGGGGAAAATGATGCCTCTGAATTTTAAAGCTCTTTAGTTGGAAATGATGTCAGCATACTAGAATCATGCGACTGTCTATTGGGAGGGAGAAATGGCTATACAAAGGGAATTGGAGTCACCAGCACCATTGTGATAATTGAGATGGGGGGAGGCATGAGGCTTTTTTAAGGCTAAGGAGAAGATAACAGCCAAGGTTAGAGAAAGGGGTCTTGGGATCTGCTCAGTGTTACAAGTCTGTGGAAGAAGAAAAATCAGAGAAGGAAACTAAGAATGTGTAGAAAACAGAAAATGTATGTAATGTTGCAGAGGTTACATAGAAAAAAGATATTTAAAGTGACGACATCCAACATTGTTAAAGAGGACAAAGCGGGGGTGTGGAAAGGGAGAGAAGTGGAATGAGGGAGGAAGGGTTAAGCCATTTCATTGATTGGTCTGTTTGGCTGTCATTAGAAAGAACTTAGTCACTCCAGAGTTACCAGCTGTCAGTTATCTATCCTAATTATCTAATGGTGTATCATTAGCTCATTTTCTTCAGGCAGTTTAAATAGATGATCACTTTCCTTTGTATCTGTCAGTTAATTTGCTCAGTATGATATTATATTAGAGAAGAAATGATATTGAATGTTTTATTTTTTTGGTATGTTCAATAGTCTCAAATTCATAAGAGTAAAAACTTTGAAAACTGAAAAACGCAACACATTTATTGGACTCTTACATCTTTATTGAATTCCTAACCTGTACCTCAAAATAAAATTGGTTAGCGTGCAATTTCTATTTATTTAGTGTATATGTATGTGTTGTGTATACACCTATATAAGTATACCATTTATTATGTCATTCATATTATACCTTGTTTGTATTATATTCATTAATATACTTGCACTCAGAATCTAAGAATGAAGACATTAGAAGACAATAAGAATGGAAGAAATTGAGATATATCCTGGATATTATCATTGCCATATACATAAGCAAGCATTTTCATTCTTCTATTTTCTTCTATTTCATTCTTCTTATAGATATAGTACAACTTAAAAAAAAAAAAAAACAGCTTGTTGATATGGTTTCTGATTAATTTTTCCCAGATCTACCATCTGTGTAGACCAACTACATAGTCGTTTTGTTAGGTCTTCTTTCCAATTAGCCTTTACTCAACATGCTGGGTTTTTTAAAAAATATAAGTAACACCTAATATGTTATTACACCAAAGACCACTCAAAATAGCAACTTTAAAATGTGTGAGTGACAGGATAAATTACTACTGAGTATTAGGGTTAATATCACTATCACCTAGGGGTAAAAAGCATCATGCAATGTTGGTGGTTTGGTGACATATTTTGACTGGAATGTGCTGCACTATTGGGCATCAGTCAATTGTAGTAATTTATGATAATTACTGAATCTGAGGCAGATAAAAGCAACATCGTAAATACAAATGCTTTCATAGCACTATTGCTCTGAAGTTAGTTCCCCAGAGTTGAATATCATGCAAGTACCTAATGATTTTGCTTCTAAATTATTTTTTGATTATTTTCATATAACAGAATGTTTTCTACTTTGCATTTCTTGGGAAGGCCATAAAAATAAATTTAGCTAGTTGTTGAGATTACAATGAATTTATAATGAAAGTACAAATTCGATGAATGAAGTAAATAAATGAAACATGATTTTCGTCCTCTTCTTTTTGCCAGCTGTTAGGAGAAAGGATCCAGGTCAGCACATAGCCTAGTCTTCTCGTAGCATTCCCAAGAAAAAAAGCCCTTAAGAGTGACTGTTCACCCTTGAAATGAGTTCAGTCTTGTGTTCTTTGAATCTGCTCTTGGACTTCCTCAGAGAAAGAGATAAAATCAAAGTTGTGACCTTAATGCTTCCTCTTTGCAGAAGACATAGTTTCTCACTTGCAGAAAATATGGTGTTGCTTTTTCAACATCCCCTATATTTCAAATAGAGGGGCAGCAGTTTCACCATTAGATATAAGGTTATATAGACACATATTTTTCCCCAGTAGCATAGTAAGTGATAAATTCATTTGGATATCATTAAAATTTCTAGAACACAAACACAATGTGCTCCCATAACCTAAATTTGACATGTGTTGAGGAGGAACTTTTCATAATAATGATCAAACCAATTTGCTTTACTTGCTTAAAATATTTTGTCACCCAATGACAGGGAAAAAAAAAAGTGTTCATAAGGCATACTGTATAATTAGGAAGTAAATTCCTAAGATATATGGCTAATACCGCAGGGTTTGAATAGCACCATTTCTAAAGCTGAATCGTGGTCTTTGATGAGAGTGGGCTGTAACAATGCAGGCTTTGAGAGCCTTGCAAAATCTCAATTAAGCTGCTGAAATGTTTCCACAGTTTATTTTTCTAGGATCTTTTCCATGACTGCTTGCTCATAAAGACCTGGTTGTGGAAGGAAATTGGGCAGGAACTCTTGAATTGGCCTCTTGTTTGCCTAGTCCTGTTGACCTGTACCAGGGTGGTAACACTTTGGGGGCCTTAAGTTGTTCATTTGCTACTGTTCTTAATCGATAAATAGTGATAAATTGTTCTCTGTTAACGAATAATTAAAATCAAATTCTAATAATGGACCAATTGAAGCAGGGAGCAAAATTTCGAAATTGAGAAGTGAATATTTGTTGATTTTTCTCTGAGTCCCTGCCATATCTGGCATTGTTATTTTCATTTTTTTAAGGAGAATATCAGGAATATTTGGATAAATAAGCTAAGCCCCTGAGCTTTAGACTGCTTGAATTTGAATAATTCAAAAAATATAGAAATCCTTTATTGAAAGTAATTGTAAAAAAATGAAAATTAAATATCATAAGAAAAGATCATCAAAATTATAAAACAGACCACCCCCAAATTTAAACTGAAATATATGACATCATGAAGCAGACATTAGTCAATGATTCACATAAGTGAGTGTATTGCACACATATATGTGTATATATCTTTGCAAAATACATTTTTAAAAATTTTGGCATAAGGGTTAACTTTTCATTCCCTATTCTAATGTGTCAGCGTCTCTTTTGAAACCACAGCTTGATTTTGATACTATGTGTGTAGACTTGAAGTAATGTGTGTTTTTCTCCCATTAAAAACATTTTTTCTACTCATCTTCAAATAATAGGGGAAATCAGTAATGAAATACTCCCTAAATTATTCAATACCATGGTTATGATTATGATTCATGCTAGTTTTTTCAAGAGTACTATTAAGAAGTTGGGTTCACAAAGATGTGATTCATATAACAAATGTGTATGTCCTTTATATATATTTGCCACAGACATGGGGTCAGGAGGAAATGAGAGGTGCCTGAAAGGGACAACTGGGGATTTAAAGACAGGAGGTTAAAGAAATGCTTAAAATTTTCCGTTTATTTTGTGCTATATTTAGAAATGAGTGGTGGGGAAATTTGCTTAGAGGGGAATTCTGTTTGCAGTAAGAAAGGGGAAGAAGCCCTAGTGTAGAAAGGCAGAGAAAAATGGAGAACCTTTTCCAGGATCTGAGAACCAGGAAGTGCCATCTTATATTACCATTCATTGAATGTTCATTATTTCATAGAAAATGTCAGTGGGATTTCAAGAACAGATGTCTTGGCTTTACTGTATATTGTGAATGGGGTTAAGATAAAATCATATATCGTAAAACCTGTAGGAAATAAATTTTCAGGATTCTTACTGATATTAGATAACGGTGATTGATTAACGTTAATTTGAAGTTCCTCTTAGGTTGATATGAAGTGATAATTAGGGGCTGAGGTGAAAGAGAAGAAAATGCCATAGGTCGGAAACTAAAGTTACATAAGGATACTAGTGAAAAATTTCCACTAAGTATAAGCAAAATGAAATTGGAGAGGATACAAGCAGTGTTCAGTGTCAAACAACAGTAAAGAATTTAGAGGATTGGGGGCGGGGCGTGCTATTTTATGCTTTTTAAAAGAGTTGGCTAGATGGTTTTGCATATTCTGCAAGTGAAAAGAGCAGAAATAAAATGAAAAGTACATAAATCATATGGCTTCTATTCTATTATTTTAGTGCCTCTTAATAAATTTGCTGAAGTTTTTATTTCATTTGGCTTCTGTTCTTCAATAATTTTCAGAAGGTTTTTGTCCTGATGGCCGCCAAACACTATTTAAAAAAAAGAAACTGAATTTATTGCATTAAGAGAAGAAGTATGTCAGATCACTCTAGCAGACAATAAATTACAATAAGAATCTAAATGAATGTCAACCTATTAATGTTCAGAAAGAGAAAAGGTAGATGTAGTGTCCAATAATTACAAATTTGAAGATAATGGAAGACATATGAATTAAACTTTTTTCCTCAATAGGAAGTTAAGATATGGAATACATTTTGGCAATATTAATAAAGGTCAAATGAATTTTTTTATGAAGAAAGAGGGAATGTTAAACTAGTTAGAATCCAGCATAACATCATTTGAAAAACCTGGGTTAGGAGATGTGTGGAGTCTTGGCAGGGTGGAAATTTTAAAGATTCTGGTAACATTTCATAACTCTACAATATTCAAAATAACCTGGACTGAAATTCATGTTTTACCCTAAAAGGAAGCTATGGGGGACGATTTTATTAAGCATTTAATGTAATGAAAATGTCTCCTTCCATTGTTAATAATGCTAAAAATGGTGACAGGTATATACTGAGTGCTGTCCGCAGGCAGTGAAGCCTGTGTTGAACATTAGAGGTTGTCATGTAATTACGTTCTGTAATTATGTCATGTTAACAGTTTGCAATTACGTACAAGTCAAAAACATGTTTGTGTGAAAATTATTTTTGTTAGCAGAGTTTCTGATCCCATTTTTACTAGGTGATCAGGGCTGAATCAAACCCACTGTAATAAAACAACCAACCAAACTAGGAAAAATTGTATTTGTCAGTAAAAGATCAAGTGTAAATTCTCATTAACTTGTGTCAAAATTAGTGATGAAGTTTGAATACACCACCATGGTAAGAGTTTGAAAATATGAGTATTCTTCACACTAATGAACCACAGTTTCTGAATTAAAAAAAAGACCAGTTCTTAGAACCATAATTTGTCAAACTAAGAGTAGGATTCATTTGTAATATTTACCTGACATTTTTTATAAACTGAAGGAACTAAATCTCCTCTTTCCTCTTACAGTAGGGTTTATCTGTGGCTGCATCACCACAGGCTTCCAATCAAGAAATAAACATTTCAGCATTTCCAACATAAGAGGAAAGGAGCTTTGTTAAACGTGCATATATTTCAAAAACTGTTTTATATGGAAGAAGTCATTCATCACTGTGAGAATATTGTCAAAGGTGGTATCAGATGTGAAATTCAAAACTGCCTCAAAGCTGAATCCTGAAAGAGGAATTGTAATAGACAAAAGAATCCTTGGTCCTACTCATGTTCCTAGGATTCTGATTTGCCTTTTTAATATTTGTGCAAGTTATAGGGTGGTATTTTAAAAGCTATTTCACTTCAGAATTATTTTATTTCGGATATATATGTACTAACAAGAGTCAAAGAATTTATTAAGTTAACAACAGTGATTGAGATGTTTACAGTCTTTAGTATGTATCAATAATAACACTAATATTTGACAGGCTGGAAATGACATTTCAGCTATGAAAGGGTTCATTAAGCTAACCAGTAACAAAAAATACGTTGCAAGTGGAGATGGTTAGACTTCTTAGAGAGCAAACTCCTTTCAACTTGTCTTAATTAAATAGTAAAATTATATGTAAATACCATATTTATAGAATGGTTGCTGACAATAAAAGCCCTATATAATGATCTGATTCCAACAGTGCTGAGCCAGTGAAATTTGCTTCGAGCTGGTCCTTCTTTTAAAGGGCACAGGCACATTACAGAGCAGAGGACTAGCTGCATATATATCTTTAAGAAGGAAAATCTAATTGTACTATCATCTATTTCAGCATTTCAAACACAAAGCACTTTCCAAGAAGTAAAATAAGTACATTAATCTGTCCCTCTGTGTCAAGGCAGAATTAGAATCGCATCTCTTTTAGTGTCTGTGAATAAGGTTTTTTATCTCTAACCCAAATTACCTAAGTTTGGAAAATACTTATTAGCACATAGGAAACAGCATTATTCTGGGAGTTCACTAATGGTCATGTAGTTCTATTTGTAATAGCTATTAATATTAGAACGCTGGAAAATTTATGTTTCTATGGTATAGCACATGGCTTGCCCAAGGGAAAGAATATACCATACTTGTATGTAAACCCAGTCAAGGTGATATCAATAGGACTGAATTTTCCCTCCTTAAATAACCAGTAAATGAAAATTACTCTCTAGTATTTCAAAGAAGAAAGTGCTAAAAACTATTAGCTAAAAGAGCTTTCTGCCTGACTGCATTAATTTCCTATTCATTTCATTAAAGAGAAAGTTTTGATAGAGATTATAAATTACAGCATGTTCCTAGAAGACTAATAGCTTGAGGAAAAACATGTAATGGTTCTCCTTAATCAAAATAAGAGCAAGTTGTTGTTTATCCAGTGGAGGAACCCTGGATCAAGGGTACTCATTTTATTATTTCTATGGCAAATCAAAAGTAACCCATAGAAACATGACCAATGAAATAAGTATAAAAAGTTAGGAAAAAAACACTAATGTGGCTACGATAAACATAGCTTCTTGGGAAATCATCTATTCATTAACCAGCTTATTTATTTAGGACTTAATGTAGGCCATTTGTTGTGCTATAAGCACTAGGGCTGTCATGGTAAGCAAAACACTTTCAGTCCCTGTTCTCGTGAAATTTATTGTCTGGGAGGACATTGAATGGGTAGGTTGAGGCTTGTAGAGGCTTTTGACTCCTTTGAAACTGGAGAGCCTCTCACTAATATTCTTTGCGGCATAACAAAGTGCTAAGAGTGAAACCATAATGGAAATTAATTTTCTGTTAAAAAGAAACTATTACAGCACTTCTGTGAACTAGGGGTTAAAGGATTGGCTGCTCCAAAAACAAAATAAACCTCCAAATTTTATATCATTTATATTGTCTCCATGTCAACTGGCTTTACAGACTACCTTTAAAGTACTTCAGCTACTAACGAGTCAGACACTAAAGGTGTATTAAGTGTTCGGAGGATGGAGGGATTCACCCTCATGTGCCTTCTGTTTTCTGACATGCAGGTCTGCGCTTAATGGCCTAGGAGGTAGCCAGTTAACCTTTCTGAAACACAGCCCTGTCTGGTCATGTTAATCACAGTGAGTGACTGTCCTTTCACTCCTGCTTTTTCCTCCCCAGTGTCTTCACCTTCCATATGTGCACACACTTACCAGCTTCTAACTGGACATCACTGTAAACTCACCTTAATGGCTTAGGCAAATGTCTGTGAATGAGGAGAGGGGGCATTTGGGTGCGTTTAGTCTCTTTACAAGACTAGGAGTTTAGGCTTCCTGTGATTAACTGCTGTGCTCCTCCCTCCATCTCCCCACAACTTCACTTCTCTGGCCCAGGTCAGTGTCAGTAGTTAAGTGAATCTGTTATATGAACGCTGTCTGTTGACCTTGCCTTCCTCATTGATTGCATGAACAGTGCACAGGAGTGAGGTTTCTAGGGAAGAGAGCTGTCCTGCCACTTGCCCTTGCCACCCTCCCTGAGATCACTGGGGTTTGCCACAGAGGTGTGGGCTACTTGTGCAGAAGCAGGACCTGAGAACACTCAAGGAACCACAAGGAAGCTGAAAGCCACATCCAGCCTTTCTCCATAGCCTGTGGGAATCATTTATAAAGGGAAGACAGCAGTCCAGTGGTTTGTTGGCCTTCAAAACATTCCTGAAAGGGACACTGACCAGATCCTCAGTTGCCTAAGGGTATCAAGCTGACTTTTTAACCTCCACCCATTACATCCAGAATATTCCTCCCACCTTGAACTCTGAGAATCACTGAAATTTGTGCTTTTTCAAGTTGGAAATAACATAATGAATGGGATTTGACCTAGAATAAGAAGTACATTTTGAAACTGTATGTCTGAAAATATTTTCCTCACTTGAGTGCATTTCACCTTGTACTTGATAAACTTACCTTTTCCTCCATTTCCATGAGGGGAAAAAGGTTTTATTAGCAAAACACTTTACCAATACAGAATGCTGTAAACTTACATTTTTTTTCTTCTCTAAGCATAGAGAAGTGTTTTTTTTTCATTTGAAAAGGACAACAGATATATGGCAGTAAAAGATAGAAAAGTATCAGCAGTTAAAGTAGCATTTCTCTGTGTCTCGCCCCACCTGAGTTTTCATGAAGTTTTTCATGTCACTTCACATAAATCAACTCTGAAATAAAATATTTAAATGTAAAATATGAACTTGCTTATAGTGATATATGACCCCCAGAAAAAATTATATTTCCCAATCAGAAAATATTTTGGAAGAAATAAAATTATGTAACAGAAGGGATTTTTTCACAGATTTTTAAAATTCCAAATATGTAGAGATTGGCTCAAAATTTGAGCTACAACCAATCTGTGGAGAAAAAATGCTACAATTAAGTGATAGTATTAGCTAACAATTGTGTACACATTAAAATTTTTACAGCACTTTGACAAATAATATCATTTGGTATCTTTAGAGAAGATAGAATGCTTTTCTTATGTAATACTTGTCAATTAGTCAGGGAGGAATGTTGTATTTTAAGTACAGCTACTCTTGTCCTTCTTCCTTATGACTCCCTGAATGATCTTTCTTTTTGCCAAAATAACTACTATAATATATTTCTGATTCGAGGTTAGAAAATAAGAAATTCAGTGATTATAAAAACAGTAGGCAAAATTATGCATGTTCCTCAATAAAACAATCTAAAAGGAATAATTATTTAAAATCTTGTAATCTAATTCTACAACATTCAGGGAATAATAATAAGTAATAGCTGCTGTTTCTTAGTTCTTTACTGAGTTTCAGCATCTGCGATGGGTGCTTCATAAATTAAGTCTTTGATGTTTGAGAAGCCTGAAAGGTATATATTATCATTCCCATTTTATAGAGAAGAAACAGTCTAGTTAAGTGGTATTGGAGCAATTACGAAATCTAAACCCAGGTCCGTGAGATTGAAAGATTGTGGTTTTAGCATTATTCTATGATTATGATTTATCTGATCACTGAATGAAATACTATGTAGCTACTTAAAAGGTTATCATAAAATTATGTGAGATTATCTGAAAATGCCTATGAGGGAGTAAATACAAATGTAGGTCACAATAAGATGCATATTTTTAGAAAGACTGGGGAAAAACATGTAAGATGAAAGCACTTTCTGTATTATGCTTTCTTTTCTTTGCTGTACTTTCTAAACTTTCCTTAATATCATCATAATTATATTGTTCATAAATACCTATCTTTAAATAATAAGTGAATCAAATGGCTGAGTGATTAATGAGTGTGTGGAGAATATTAATTATTATTTGTGTTTCCTGTGTGCCTTTTGTACCATGAGTTTACACTTACTACATTAAGCCTTACAATTTGTTTACACTCCTAGGAAACCGTTAATGATTTCCACACGAGTGTGGGATCCAGGATCCAGCATGGCCTAGAGTGTTCACTAAATATATCCCAGGTGAATGACTGTTGAATAAACAAGGGTCTTTCTTAAAGCCCATTAACAATACAGAGTTCATGGAATAAGCATAGAATTAATGAATATCATCTCTCATAAATGCCGTACATTACATATATCAGTATGGGTTTGTATTTCAAAAAAAGTATAAATATGTATTTCTTGTTATACTTGTTTTCAATGCTATTGTCACTTAGTGCCCAATATTTATGCCACTTGATCAAATTAGAGTTATCCTGGATATGAATAATGTCTCTATTTTAAACCTACGGTGGGCTAAAAGTGATTCTTTTGTTAGTAGCAAACTTGAAAATATTTTAGGTTAAAACTTACAAATGGACTGAAAATGTGCAGTTTATAGTTTCCTAATTAAAATAAAAACAACCTATAATTATTTCTAGTTCTGTATTCTTCAGATATTTAACACACCACAGTATTCAGATATGGTACAGTTTGAAATACAGTCAATACTTTTAATTTCTTATCGGATACTAATATACCTTTTCTTGGCCCATCTGTGTCATTCACTAGGTTGAAAGAGAAAAGAAAAAGGCCATTAGACACATTTGGTTAAATCCTAATTTCTGAGGCTCACTAAATGTCTCTGTTGAAAATCGGGAAAAGCTAAAGCATGTAAGTGGTGTGCATACACAGGCAACAGAGGAGGCCACTCTGCTAAGTTGATAAGTAAGGATTTATGCAAACTAATTTATGTATAGAATGGCCAATACTGTTTTTCTCCAGAATAGTGTAATATCCCAGGCCTTGGATTTTCAGTTTTCTTGTAGTAGTTTTCCACTTAAAAAATTTCTTTAACATTTATTGAATTGCTCCTATGTGCAATATAAATGGGGTAATGTATGTATGACACCTTGGAAAGGACAAAGTCCTATACAAATGAAAAGTCTTGCTATTAATATTAATATTATGTCCCTGAATAATTTCTAATTTCAGGCAACACTCTGTAATCTGGATCCTTTGTCATGCATTTGAACTTTGATAAATCCTTACATTAAAGCTTCTTATTTTTGGCCCTTCATGCTGTTGCTGCTGTAATCGACAGAGATTTCCACTAGATTCATAATTTAAAAATGAAGATGACTTGAGTTGGCCACTAAAAGAATATGAGCTTTACAGTCAGAACTCCAGATTTTAGGTCCTGGATGTGCCATTTAATAACTGTTCAAACTTGGGCCTCTGTTTAATCTGCTGGAGTCTTAGTTCCCTGTCCATAAAATATGGATTATAACCTGTGTCTTAATTTACTCGCTGATATTGTTGTGAAAGTGCAGAGAAATAGTATATATGAAACTAATGTTATCTTAATGATAAGTACATATCAATTATTATCTTTTTTATTTTAAATATGTGGATCTCAACTCCGTATAATGTCCACCCTTTTCCTCAGAGGTTCTATAAATGCCAAAAAAAAGAAAAAAAGTCAATGCTTAATTTGATCTTGAAATTGACAAACTCCTCCCTTCTGGTGTTAGAGACAACAGCTTTGTCAATTTCAGGGCACCCTCTATAGACCAGCAGAACCTGACCTCTATACTGGTACAATTTGTCTGTCTTAAAACTGACAAAAGCTACAGGTGATATCCAACAGGAATATCCTATTGTTAAGAACATTCACAATAGAGGAGAGTGGGAAATGTGTTACAATCTTCATTTCAGTTAGGCTTGGAAAATACAGTATTATGTAGAAAGAGAAAAATAGAGAGCAATACTTTCTTCTTTCCAGCTTAATGACTTGCTAATTTCCATTAAAAATAATTAGAAACACCCGTACAAATGACATGCACAAGTGTATGAAAGTGGGTCACTTTTGTTACATTTGGAGAAATATCCTATATAAATCTAATTTCCAAATAGCTCTATACATAGGAACCATATGTTTTATTATAAAATATTCTAATTTATAATGAAATCAACTTTTCCTCAATTTTTTTCAATCAGTTTTAAAGAAAGGTAATAGTTACTTCCGGGTACTAAGTTTAATGAAGACACTCACAATAGGTACTGACTTAAAAAATTGTATCAATTTTGCACTTTAAAAGCATACGAATACATTGTATGAACATCTTCATTTTAAAACTGGATTTTAAAATGTTTTAAGTTTAACTAAGATTTAGTTTCATAAGTTTTGATTTTAGCATTGTCTTTTTGAAACAGAAAACACCCCTCCTTCCTTCATCAAATTTGCTTTTTCTCATCTAAAGTTTACATCAGTAATTTTGAGAATTCCATTTAATGTGGGAAAGCATTCCAAACAGATGTACATTACATACACTTTATTTGATAAAAGCATTGAATTCTCTTAACTGTATATAAAGGTGGAGGGGTGGGGAATAGCAACAAGATCTGAAAAAGATCTCTAAGGCCCAAAGTAAATTATGGGGCCTTTTTGGTCTAATTTTTAACATCTGAAAAATCTCATCAATAGTAATTTTTTTTTTTTACAGTTTCTGAAATCTTTGAATGAATTATGGGTTGTTATTATGCCAGTTGAATATCTGAATATACAGACCCACCTTGACACTGTCATTAAATTATAAATGGTTTGCTCTTTTATAAAATGTAAATGGATTTAAATATCATTTGATTTGTGCTTTTACATTCTCCAAATAGTACCTAAAGCCTATCCAGTGATTTAAGCTCTATTTAGTCGATCATTTTTTTTTTTACTCACTGATCATATGAGTGATTTTTCTTTCTTGCCCTTTTCAATCTGGGGAACATTTTTTAAGAACCTTAGAGTAAGTCAAGATAACTGACTCCTGCAGTTTTAATATCTCCTTATTGAATTTTGATGTCATACTTTTGATTTAATCATAAAATATACCATATATTTGGCATCTTTGGCAGATTCAATTTTTTAAAACTTAAAAAATGGCATTGTAGTTTAAATAGAATACTAACTGGGAATGGTAGTAGAGATTTCCTATCTATCATTCGCTTTTAGATTGTTTATTAATAACAGGATTGGCCTTCAGATTGGAATATTGTTGATCAGCCAGACATCTTTAACTTTGAATTTAAAAATTAATGGTTTGCAGAGATCTCTGAAACAAGCAGGAATATGCAACAAGTTTTGTCAACATTTTAAAAATTCCTAACCCAGTTACCAGATGCCTTAAAAATGTACAACTTTTGCCCTACAGTACACGTTGGAAATTAAAAGAAAGATTTATTGAAAAGCAAGTAGTGCGTTTATTTTTTACCATTTATATTACTATTGGCTTTTTCACAGATTAAAAAAGCCATTCAAGTTTAATAAAACTCACCATCTATTGTTTTCGTCCACTGACTAAAAAATGCATTGTTGGGTAAAGACATTTAGAAAACCCTCTTTATTTTTTTTTTAAATTTTTTATTGGAGTAGTTGATTTACAATGTTGTGTTAGTTTCAGGTGTACAGCAAAGTGAATCCCTCTTTAGAAAGAGTGTACACACTAGAACCTTAATTTGAAATTTGGTGTTTAACAGGCTGTTTCTAACTTACATTTCCTGCCATCTCTCCAACCAGGAAGTTCTGCATAGTAAGTGGATTGTTGTACTCACAGTTTTCCAAAGAGGTTTTGTGAATTCCTCCTTCAAAGCCGTATCCTTACTCTTGGTTTGGGATTTTTTGCACCTTCTTTCCACTCCTTTATGGTCTCAGATTCTAGCTTTGGGAGCAGCTCGCTCATCCCCGCTATCCGCAGCCCATGGTCATTTCACATTTATCTGAAATTATATTGCAATTATTATCTCTGTTCTAATTTGGGATTAAGCTTATATTACCATATATTAATGTACCTCTAAAGCTGCCCCCCAGTAAATCGTCGTATGTACTTATAAATTCTCTCCAACATATATCCCGACATATAATAGCGGTTTAATAAATATTTGTGAGCTATTCTCTAGTTGAAAAGAGTAGTATGAATCAGTCAAAATCAGAATTATTTATTAATGTAAAAGAAATAAAACTCTTTACTACTATATATATGTCTAGCTATCCGAGTACTACCTAATAGGAATCCTCGGTCAATTAATACATAAATGAGAATGAAGTAAAATAAACCTAAAAATCTTATCTAAGTTAATTGAAAAGCTTGTTCTAAGTTAAACATTGCATTTGTAGGAATTTACTCTGCTGATTTCATTATGTGATGAATTTATCTTAGAACAACAGTAAACTTGACCATGGGCCTCTCCACTAGTAAACTAATGTGCATTAACGATGAAGTTCAGATTTTTTTTGCATGATAACATGGATGAAAGATTAAATTTATTTTTTCCTACATTGAATAAAATATACTTTTGAATCTTAAACAGGGTTAAAAATGTTTAAGGCACAATGTTACCTAAAGACAAAATCTTTAAGCCATCTGGTATATGTTTTGAGAGTATCATAAAAAAAAAAAGAGCAGAAAATTCAGGTTTCTAATGCTGGAAAAGGAAGGCTCATAACTGTGGATAGTTTCTGCTAAGTTGATTACCTATTATTTTTAACAAGATGCAGAAACAACTTTTTAAGTTATACAACAAAGTATTGCAAACAGTCTTTTTTAAAAAAAACTAACAATAAATGGTGGAAGCATGATAGAAACAAACACATGAAGAGTCCTGAGCTATCATAATCTTGGCTACTCAAATAGTGCAAGAAGAAAAGTACTTTATTAAAATAATGTGGGTAAGCATAAAATAAAAGTATAATTCATCCAAAACCCCTATGACTATATAAACAGCATAGGAAATATATCGCATTTTACATTAGAGATTTATTTCTGTCATTCATTTCCTTTCTTCTTCTCACAACTACACCATCTCCCTCACACACACAGACACAAGCAAACTTTCCTATAAAATTTTGCACAATGAATGGTAACTAGATAACTAATGAACTAATGTCAAGAGTTTCAGTATATTTCCTTAATCTTATATGCACATATTGATATAAGCCAAAATTGTCTGGCTAATCTTGATGTTAACTAAACAGTGCCAGGGATAATGACATTTTAGTATTTGTACACATATTGATATTCAAATGGCAATTTCTGTTTGAAATTCGTAGAACGAATCAGTAACTGTCTCAGGAATGTCTTATTTTAAAAATGGAACAAAACAAAATGAAGAAATAAAATCATTTTCTTTGGAACTCAACACTAACATTTCAATATTTATAATTTATAGAATACTTTCATGTAAATTATCTCATTTGATCTCTGAAACTATCTTAGGTGATAATTATCATTTCTCACTGGACAGCTTGGTAAATGGGTTCACTGACGAGTGAATGAATCTGGATTTGGGTACATGCTCTTTGTGATTATCTAGTGGTCTTCGCTCTCTATCACAACGTCACAGTAAACAGAATGAATTGTCTCAGAAATATAACGTCTTTTTCTGACTTGCCCAATTTTCCACATACAGGTCTTCAAAATGTTCATTAAAATCACATATCTTTGGCCTCTTTGCCGAAACTGAATGTTTATTATCCTAAATTCTGCATATTTTTTTCCTATCACTGAGTGACTGTGATCACTTCTACGAAATACTGACCCTTTTCCATCTTTAAAATGGCAATACAGTACTATACTGCATTTGTGCCTGTGATTATTTTGTCAGTCTCCAGTTAAATATTACTATGTTCACATTTTTCCTTGTTTCATGCAAATAGATAGATAGATATTGGGTTGGCCAAAAAGTTCGTTCGGGGTTTTCTGTAAGATGGTATGAAAAACCCCG
The DNA here is from genome assembly GCF_028021215.1 of Eschrichtius robustus. Classification (NCBI taxonomy): domain Eukaryota; kingdom Metazoa; phylum Chordata; class Mammalia; order Artiodactyla; family Eschrichtiidae; genus Eschrichtius; species Eschrichtius robustus. The sequence continues at coordinate 16,189,237 of NC_090827.1, read as the reverse complement.
AACGAACTTTTTGACCAACCTGATAGATAGATAGATAGACAGACAGAAAGAATAGATAGATAGAATATATATATGTCACTTTTTTGGCCAGTCACTGAAAAATGTTTTATTTGCCAATATTATAACCTTAGAAAGGAAGCGATTTGTATATTCCCTCTTATTTTTGTGGTACCACCTGCCTATTCATTTGTTCATTCACCAGATATGTATTAAGTTCCTACTCTATCCCATGAGCTAAGCATTGGGGAATTAGATAAACCTAGTTGCTGTCATGAAGACCCTTTTATCTAGTGGGAGAACGAGGAAATATATAAAAATTACAGAAATAAAGTATATTCTATAATTGATCTGGTACAGTGAAATGAGACCTGCCTGGGTATGTAATTCAATAGTTGTTCAGTTTAAAGCATTTTATACTTACAGAATATTTTATCTTTTAAAGTGTTGTTTATTTTTTAGCACAAATTAAAAACTGAGACAATGGACTAGGTCTTAGATGTTCTTTTAATCAATATTACTAATGGATACATGTATTCAGAGACAAAATTTTCCTCTTAGTAGGAATATTATTGACAGATAACTACTGAATGGTAATTTTCTTTTCCATTTATATTTGTAATTATGCTGACATTTCAGTAAGGTTTTATTGAAGCAATAAGGTCACTCACTAAAATGCAGATGATGAATCTTATAATAGTGTTAATTATGTTTTATTTCATACATATAGACATGCAGAATCTGAGTCATAGTCAAGATGTTAATTACTTTATAAGGATTAGAATAAATTAAGGTAGGGGCTCCTTTTATGTATTAATTAAAAGTTCACAATGGGATCAGCAATTCAGGTAAGCAATAAAATGTGGTTGAATGCTTATTTCACTATGAACTTCAGGATGTTTATTGGCAGAAATATCTTGAAAAGTTCAAAATATTTAGCATTGTCACATTTTAATGGCTTTTTCCCTTTGAATTACTTCTATAAAGACTTTTGGTAACTTGCTGTATTTGAATTTGACCCTTTCAACCCCTTCCATCTTCTCGAAATACTTCTTTTGACTGCTCTGAAATCATATTCTCCTTTCATGTTTCCCTCCATCTCTCTACCTCTCAGATCTTTTTTTCAGTCTCCTTTTCTGACTCTCCTTTTTCTTTACAACTGTTAAGTGTTGAGGTCTGAGAGCTCCATCCTGAGTCCGTCTCTGGTCTCTATCTATGTATTAAGGCTTCCGCATGTATTATTTCAGTTGTGTGCCATGACTCTGATTATCTTTTTTAGGTAATCTCATTTAGTCCCATGGATTGAAATTTCAACTCTATGATGATGGCTCCTAAATTCAAAATTTCAGCCTGAAATCCAGAATCACATAGTCAACTGCATATTTGATATCTCTACCTGGAATAAGCTGTCCATGACAGAATTCTTGATTTCTCTCCCTTCTTCCTTCACCCCAAAACTCATCTTCTGCATCCCATCTCACTCCTCATTTTCTCACTGTGCACTTCACCATTTCTCACTGAGCTCCACTTGCCTTCATTCTGTTCCTTATAAATGCCACTGTACTTTCCACCTAGAGCCTTTGGTTCTTCTGCCTGCAATTCCCTGTCACCAGAAATTGACCTCTGCCTTCTTAACAGGCATCACTATTGCATTACTCTATCATAACTTCTTAGATCTTGAAAAATGTATTTCTTACTTATTTCCTTCCTCCCTTCCTCCCTTACCTTCTTCCTTTCCTGAATTCTCTCATTTTTATTACACTGTTATACCCTCATCCCCTTTGTTCATAACACAATTTAATGTAGCAGAGAATAAATAAATGTCTGCCAAATGGCATGGTTTAGTCAAATTCTCATTTTTCTAACTGATCTTTTCTTTTCTGAGGCTACCACAGAAAGCTGGAGGGCATGCATATCCATGTGAGAGTGAGCTACTACTTTACCTAACGTTATCGTTATCTAAAGTTATCTAAATATTTGAAATATTCTGTGCTAACAACTCTTGCTTCCTCCTGAGACTGTGAATAGAATTATTTCCAGATGGTCCTGAAGTTTCAGCATATTGCTACAGTTAACAAAAAGCTTTTGTAAATGTTATATTAACCACTAAGGAGCATGTGCTACCGTTAATTTGTGTTATGAGTTCCTGTTGTTAATGGTAGAATTTGCCTGTACGTGCATTTTTCTCCTTAAAAATCATATATAATAATTGGAGTACTGGTTGCGAAGAATCACAGATTCCAAAGGATTGACGTTGCAGTACTCAAAAACATGTTAGGTATGCCTCTTAGCAAAGAACTAATTTTCAGAAGTTATGGAAGTATTGTACTGTTTGATCTTAAGAAAAATTTCTTTTAAAAATCTCCTAAAACAAAGCTAGGAAGACCTGGATTATTGTTGTTAGGGAGTATATAAAGTGTACTTCAGTTATCTTTTTCTTTTCTTATATTTATATCAAATAAATTAATGGAAAATTCTCTTCAGAACATTATATTTCTCTTTGTTACTATGAATAATAATATTATGAATAATAGTAGCAGCATATTGCATTCAGTAGTACACTATTTTTTGAAGTTCTTTAATGTGAACATAAATAAAGAAATAAGTTTAACATCAATATTCCTGCTATTGCCTTCATTATTTCCAGAACATTTCCAGGATAGAGTATTTAAAAAGTCATTTGGGCTCACTGTAGTTTGACTGAAGGAAGCTAAAGATTGCTTTATTGATTGGACCAGTGTATTAATCGAAGAAAGAAGAAAGGTTATCACAGAACATCTGAAAAGTTTTAAAGAAAATAGGATGGGATTTACTAAAATTCTCTTCCACCTACCTGTAAACAGGTAATTTAAATGAAAAAGACAAACTTAAAATCACCAGGAGGAAGGAGTTAACCAATAATGAATTCAAGGTCATAAAGTATACTTACAATTTCTTTACAAGAACCTAGGGCTATAGTTTCTTTTGCTGCTTGCCAACTTATACATGGTTACCAGGGAAACTTCCTGTTCTAAATTATGCTGCATGAAACTTACGTGTATTCTCTTAATTTAGACCCCATATTTAGATTCCATTTAAAATAACTAGGATGTGGTAGGAAGGAGTTCTCTAATATATCATTTAATATTTGTAGTTTCTTTCTTAAAAAGAAAAACTTCGGTGGCACGTAAGTGTAATGCTATAAATCAACAGATAGCACGTTTAACCATCTCATAAATCTAACCAGTCTGGTTTCTTTGTCTAAATAGAATAAATTAGGCAAAAAGCAGTGTTTTAGTTTGAGTGATTTTATGTATGAATATTAAAAAGTATACCACAGAGTATAGTATTTATATGGTATTTCCCTTTTGTATCTCTCGTGGTAAAATATGTGCTGGAGATTTGTGGGCGTATTTTCAAATGGGAATAAATATTTGTAGAGTCTTAGAGAATATGGTACTTCTGTCCTTTATGAAAACCTTGTATTCAGGTATTAGAGATGGCTATTCATTCACATCTTTGTTCATTCAACAAGCACATACTGTTCACTATCAGGTACAAGGCAATGTGATAAATACAAAGGATCCCAAATCAAATGTTTTAACATTCTCCTACTCTTAAGGAGACTAGCAGGAAGGATGGCAATAAATCAATCATCATAGTACATTGTGATAAATTCTATAAAAGGGAAATATACTGGGGGCCAGGGGTCATGGTGGAGGAGCATTCAGATGAGATGGTAAGACTCAGGACCATCTGGGTTCTTCCAGGATCTGGAAGAAGAAATACATTAAAGACTTTTTAAGCCAAGGAGGAACTCAGATGATCAGATTTGCATTAGAGAATAACTCTGATCGCAATGTAGCGGCTGATGGAGATGAGTCCAGAGTAGAGATAAGAACACAGTGTGCTTGGGAAACCTCTGTGTTATTCAAGTTTGGGTGATGAGAACCTGAATGAAGGCAGTTGCAGTAGGAATATCAAGAAGGGATGCCAAAGGGTGCTGACATGGAAATGATTTGGAGTCAAAGAATGTTAGAGAGGAAAGAGACTGTAGATAGTGAACGCCTGTATTTTATAGGTTAGGAAAAGATAGCCTAGAAAGTGATGCTTACATATAGTTTAAAACTTAGACGGAGGGGATATTGTCAGTGGTGAGTATGCAGTATTTTCAGGAACATTTTGTACACTGGGTTAAAATAATAAAAACTTTCTGTAATGGTTATAAATTATGAAATTATATGTTTAATTTCTTTCATGTATATTTGACATTTTGAAATTGAACAAATCAGAAACTAAAAAGGTAAAGACTGATTTTTAAAAAATCAAAGCTGATTAAATCAGATAAAAATATTTCAGCAAAGGGTGCCCCTTAAGAAACCTGGTATTTTTCGGAAAAATATTTTTTAGAGTTCGTTTCTGACATAAATTTATAAAATCAGTTAATGTCATCTAACATTTTCTTAACTATAACAATATTCTTAATGGAAAAGATAATGGAAGGTTATATAATAAAATGCATATTTGAACCTGTGGTTATTCTGTTCCTAGTATTACTCATAAAAGTGACCATCTGGGGAAAGCAGAAATGTAGTTTACAGAACCCTAGCTGATACCTTGACCCTTTAAACCCATAGCTGAGATTTAATTTCAAAATAAATTATAGAAAAATATGATGACACAACATCAACATCTCTTTTCTTTTCCCCTTTAAAAATAACTAAAACTCAGGATGTATTGCATATCTGGCCTCTATTAATTTAGGACCATTTTATAATCATCAATATGATAATCATTCAGTTTTAAAGTACTTATGTTGTGAAATGCACAGAGAAAATATGAGTATTCCACTGACTTGTGAGGAGGGAGTCTATATTATATAATGTTATGACACTGTTAATTTACTTTGGAACCACATGAAGGTCCTTATACATCGTGTTTTTCTAAACACCATAAAGTGCATACTTCAGGCTGTAGGCATTGATCTTAGAAAGCTCAATAATTTCTTTATTTGATCATGACTCATGTGCCTAGCATAGATTCTCACACATCATTGTTTCCTTACTACATTTTTGCTAAATAAATAGCTTATGATATTTAACTTTAGGCACAATTTTAAGCATAAGTTACTTAGTATCACTGTTATAGACATTGTCATATTCTGTCTCAGCATAAGATATCTAGTAATTCCCAATGCAGTTTAGTGCAGTGAGTTTTTTTAAAATTATATGTCTTTTTATTGGAAATCATTGCTGGAACATGTAATTAATAACATACCATGTTGCATTAAATGGAAATTTATGTATTTTTTTCAAAATATATGCTCATACTAAAGAAAGGAAGGCAGAATATAAATGTCAGATATTCATCACTGCATTTGTTTTGAGACCACTTTATAGGAATTACATTGCATCAACCGAAAGAGATTATATATGCTTGGATGAATTATATTTGTCATTTGCTAAATATTTTGTAAGCAAGGACAAAAGTTTAGAAAGTGTTTTCAGGTTTAAAAATAATTTCTTATCAAGATAACAGGAATTGGTCAAAAGGTTTGGTTTTACCTTCAAAAATTATCCAGAATCTCGCCTCCACTCCTCTCACCTTGGTCTAAGCTACTGGCATTGCTGGACTGAGTCATATTTCCTAACTAGTTGATTTCATCGGAACAGACCAGGCTTTTGCAGCAATGACTCTCAACTCTCCAAACCTCACTGGCTTAATACAAAAAAATTCGTATATCATTTTTTAAAAAATTGTATTGGAGTATAGTTGATTTACAATGTTGTGTTAGTTTCTGCTGTACAACAAAGTGAATCAGTTATACATATACCTATACCCACTCTTTTTTAGATTCTATTACCATATAGGTCATTACAGACTATTGAGTAGAGTTCCCTGTGCCATACAATAGGTTCTTATTAGTTATCTGTTTTACATACAGTAGTGTGTAGATGTCAATCCCAATCTCCAAATTTATCCCTCCTCCCCTTCCCCCTTGGTAACCATAAGTTTGTTTTCTACATCTGTGACTCTATTTCTGTTTTGTAAATAGGTTCATTTGTACCATTTTTTATATTCCACATATGAGCAATATCATATCACATTTGTTTGTTTTTATTACTTTTTTTATTGGCTGCGCTGGGTCTCTGTTGCTGTGCATGGGCTTTCTCTAGTTGCAGCGAGCGGGGGGCTACTCTTCGTTGCAGTGCGCAGGCTTCTCTTGCTGTGGAGCATGGGCTCTAGGCACGCGGGCTTCAGTAGTTGCAGCACGTGGGCTCAGTAGTTGTGGCACGCAGGCTCTAGGGCATGCAGGCTCAGTAGTTGTGGCCCATGGGCTTAGTTGCTCTGTGGCACATGGGATCTTCCTGGACCAGGGATCGAACCTGAGTCCCCTGCATTAGCAGGTGTATTCTTAACCACTGCACCACCAGGGAAGTCCCTCATATGATATTTGTCTTTCTCTTTCTGACTTATTTCACTCAGTATGACAATCTCTAGGTCCATCCGTGTCGCTGCAGTGGCATTATTTCATTCTTTTTATGGCTGAGTAATATTCCATTGTTTATGTATATACCACATCTTCTTTATGCCTTCCTCTGTTGATGGACATTTAGATTGCTTCCATGTCTTGGCTATTGTAGATAGTGCTGCAGTGAACATTGTGGTGCATGTATCTTTTCGAATTATGGTTTTCTCCGGATATATGCCCAGGAGTGGGATTGCTGGATCATACGGTAGCTCTATTTTTAGTTTTTTAAGGAACCTCCATACTGTTCTCCATAGTGGCTGCACCAATTTACTTTCCCACCAGTGGTATAGGAGGGTTCCCTTTTCTCCACACCCTCTCCAACATTTATTGTTTGTAGATTTTTTGATGATACAATTCATGTGTCTTATTCTCAAATGTCTACTTTATTTCGACAAGATGAAAGGGGCTGGGGACAACTTCTTACAGTCATTCAGGGATCCAGGCTGATGGAGGCTGCACCATTCACTGTCGCCAGCTGAAGCAGTAGGTGATGAGACTGGAGAATCCTAGAGCATAAAAGTGACACAGGCCACTACTGCTCCCATCTCATTGTCCAACCCCAGTCCTGTGGCCCCGCTAACTGCAGAGGGCCTCGGAAACGTACTTCTTGTATGCCCAGGCAGAAAAAGGGGACAAGGAACTCCTGAGCGCTGATAACATCTTTACACCTGTTTGGAAGATCAAACCCTTCCTTGCTACAAGACAATCTCAATAGAATGGTAAAACGATCATTTTAATGTGTCAGATCATGTCATTCTTCTGCTTGCAATCATTGAATGGCTCCCTATTTCACTCAGAGGGAAAACTAGTGTCCTTACTATGAACCACAAAGCCCAACATAGACCCTCCTGCATGGCTCACTCCCTCACTTCCTTTAGGTCTCCTTGTTAGAGAGGCCCTTCTTCATCACCATTCTTTATTTTTCTCAGTGCCACCTACCACTCTTTGATGTACTATGGTTATTGGTTTTGCCTATTTATTGTTTGTCTCTTGCTACTAGAATGTAAGTTACAAAAGGGCAAGACCTCTGTTTACTTCACCCCAATGCCTAGAATGGTGCCTGACATGTTAGAACATGAATTAATGGATGAATGAATGAATGGGAGGCCCCTAAGAATTGTACTGAGAATCTCATTTTCTCTGTATAGTTAACTTGTTTGTCACGTATTATTCTTCAAGAAACATATTTTCTTTTATTTTTTCCTTGATTTTTTTCCTTGTTTCTGAGGGTATCACTAAAATTAGTTATACACAGACTTGCCCCATGCTTAATGGGATCCAGGTTGAAAACAGTAAAAATGAGAAATCAAAGGAAAACCTGGGATACATTTACTTTATTCAGAGATTGTATCAAGGGGAGCAAACCTGCAGGTCAGCAGAGGCCTGATTTGGGGTGACTTTTTTAAGGTAGCTTCTGAACCGTATAGAATCATTAATAGAATATAGAACCATAAATGGGTCTTTTTCTTAGCTTTATTTCATTTATTCTTAGAATGGGACTGTATCTGATTGTTGAAGTAAGAAAAGCTTATCACTGCCATTTTTTATACTAAAGTCATATTCCACGAACTTAAAATTATAATTGTTTAAGATTTCTAGTAAGCAGTTCCTTACTAATATAACAAGTAGAGAGAAATATACATTCTTGTACATATACACATTTACATTGGTAGAGTTAAGGAGTACGTCTTTATAAAATAAAGAGAAGGGGTTAAAGATAATATGAAAAATGCTGATTTGACTTTAATAGTTGCAAAATGAAGAACGTTAATATCCTTTTTAGTTCACTTGACAGGAGATGAACTGTCAGAGAAGGGAAGACAGAAGGGAGTCTGGGTGAATTATTTGCTAGTGTGAGACTGATGATTTATTATGCCTGAATGAAACTTGAGTTCTTTGCCAGGGGACAGTCTAATATACCAGAACCAAACCCAGGCATTGACTATTGGCAGGAGGTCTTGAAAACAACGTAGTGATGGGCTGGTGCTTACAAAGGGCTGGCTTGTGGGAACTGCTGGAATTCCCTGCTGCTATTCCATCGAATTCCATTGTGGTCATCTTAACATGCTTTTTTTTTTTTTTCTATCTGAGGCATAACAAGCAGGCTGTGTGCAGTGGCAGAAAAATGACAGGGGGTGATCTTTGAGAAAATTCTCAGCCAGATTCCGTCATATATACATGCAAACGGTAGCATTTATTGCCCATTTCTGAGGACAGGGCAGCTAGTATTTTTAGGCAACTGTTTCCTAAAGTAACAAGTATCTCAGAAGTAATAAACCGATGTTCCTTTGTATGTCAGAGTTCTCCAGAGAAACAGAACCAATATATAAAAAAAGATTTTTATAAGGAATTGGCTCACATGATTATGGAGGCTGAGAAGTCCCCAGATCTGCAGCCAGCAAGCTAGAGACCCAGGAGAGCTGATAGTAAAGTCCCATTCTGAACTGAAGGTTTGAGAAACAGGAGAGTCAATGGTATATGTTCCAGTTCAAGACTGAGTATAAAGGCAGGAGAAGACTGAGGTTCTAAGCTCAATGATAGGCAAAGAGAGCTAATTCTCCCTTACTGAGCCTTTTTGTTCTCTTCAGGCCTTCGAAGGACTCGGTAAGGCCCACTGACATTGGGGAAGGCAATCTGCTTTACTAAGTCTACCTCTACTGATTCAAATGTTAATCTCATCCAGAAACATCCTCACAGACACACCCAGAATAATATGTAACCAAATATCTGGGCACTCTTTCGCCCCATCTGTGGACACATAAAATTAACCATCACATCCATGAAAGGTAAATTACTTTTTGGTGGAGAGGGAAGATTTCTGGGTGGAAAATACATTCACATTCTTGGGTCTCTTATAAACTAAGCTGTTCCTTAGAGATGAGGACTCATCTCTGTTAAATACAGTTCATCTGGCATTTCAGACCTTCCGCTGGGTATTGTAGTTGTTACATTCTAAACCCCCATATTGTTTCAAATATACATTTAGGTAACTAAGGGGGAAAGTACTGTCCACTCAAATGATAACGTAGTTTCTGTCCTCTGCTGTGGTTTACACTACAAGATCTCAATCCTGGCTGCATGTTTGTACTATCTAGGGGAGCTTTTACAAATACTCAGCCTTGGTCTGCCATCCAGAACAATTGGATTCATTGGGGTGAGACCTGGCATCCTTGTTTGGTAAAAGTCCTCCAGGTGATTCCAGTGGGCAGCCAGGATTGAAATCCCCTAATTCCATAAACCAGAGTTGATGTTGCAGCCCTTTACTGTGAGTTGCCTTCTGCTTAAGCAGGGCCCTGTGCTGTGTGTGTTGTCTGGTAGTCTAGAGGTTCCACTTCACCTCCTTAGATTCTAATGTCTGCACTTTGTCAAATAAATGCCGATTCTTGGGCTCTCAGATGCTCCTACAGGCTGTGTTGGCAAGTACTTCAAAGTTTCTCACCTCTATCATTCTTTCACAGAGTCTGTCAGTGGTTGACTATTCCCTAAACACTCCCCAGGTCATGATGGTTGGACAACTCAGGGAACCTCTAAATTTAGCACCTCCAAGTCCAGATTAGGCTTGGATTCCATCTCCTGCTGAAAGAAGATTAAAACTCTAGTGTTGCGTGACAATGTCAGGAAGCAGAGAACGGTTTCTTTGAGGAGTTTGCTCCAGTCCTGTGGAATTGCATTTGGAAAACAAGCCTGAGGAGTATCTCTGTAAAACCTTAATTTCTTTGCCCTATGCCTTGCTTATAGAGCTTAGCAGTCATTCATCTTAAGAGTGACTGACTTTCTTTCCCATATCACAGAATACAAAACGTATCTCTTGCTTCTGGCATGATCTTTAGTCATATACTCAGGGATCTATCCAGTGATCTAAAACTCCATATCATATAAGCTCACACAGGAACAGTGATAAGTTTTTTTAAACCAAAAAACAGAGACACATGACAAGAAAGAATGTGCATATAAAGGTAATGGGGGAGACTATTTAAAATCAAGAATGACCTGGAAAATAAAAATTCATGTAAATCTGCATACAAATAGACATAAGAATAAAGCTGCTATTTATCTGTGCTGTTATAACAAAATACCACAGACTGGGTGGTAGCTTATAACAGAAATTTATTTCTCACAGTTCTGGGGGCTGGAAGTCCAAGATCAAGGCACCAGCATAGTCTGGTAAGGGCCACTTCCTGGTTCATAGCTAGCAACTGCTCACTGTGTCTTCACATGGTGGACACACTAGAGGTCTCTCTGGATCCTCTTCTGTAAGGCATTAATCCCATTCATGAGGGTTCCATCCTCATGACTTCATCACCTCCCAAAGGCCCCACCTACTAATACCATCACCTTGGGCATTAGGATTTCAACATGTGAATTTGGGGGGAGGGGGGACACATAGTCAGACCATAAAAAGCCTACCACGGTTCTTAAAGGTCGATGTTCAAATAAAATATAAACCTAGATTCTGGACGTAATAGACCATTGTGTCTGTTATTGATAGAACTAAGTAATAAAACAATAAAAACCAGTTAAAGAAAAGACACTTGTGCCAGTTTAAACTAACTGAACTGTTTGTGGGGGAGCATATACATCTGTTTAATTTACAACAAGGGTGTGGAAGAGAAACAACCACCCAGAAAGCAGAAGGATCATCAGTGCCAACAGTATTGTCCATAAAGATGACAGGAGGGATATATAGGGAATGTGAAGCAGTCCCGAACCGCTGAAGTACATGGACGAGTATCGTTAACTGATTATGGAAAGTAAACGTCAGGTAGCACAGATATTAAAAGAGGAGAGGTTGGTGAGTGCCCTTGGGAAAAGTGATAGCGAGAAACAAGAAGAATGACAATCTCTTACCCTTGTCCTGTGAGTCAGGAAGATTGATGACACAGGCACTAGGCCCACCCTTCGTTAACAAGGGTTATTACAGAAAAGAAGCGATGTTAATTGAGAATGAATGACGTGGTGGAAGGAGCTTTGGGAGCAAAAACCAAAAGGTAGGACCTTGTCAGTATAGAGAGGGGATGGTGTAAGGACTGAATAAAGGGTTGAGGTTGGGTATTGGGTTTGGAGAGTGGTAGAACTGAGCTAAATAAAAAATCTATAGACTAGTAACAATAACATCAATATCAATAATAATAATAGTTAAAATGTATCAATATCAACAAAATGTATGAATAAATTTAATAAATGTATCAATAAATTTAAATGTACCAACAAAATGTATCAATATCAACAATAATAGTTAAAATGTATTGCGCACTACGTTCCATGCACCATTCTAAGCATTTACACATATTAACTTATTTAAATTGCATATCAGTCTATAAACTAGGTACTATTATTGGTCCCAGAGAGAGGCTACATAATTGGTCAGGATCACACGACTAGTGAACACTAGGGCTGCGATTCCAGCTCAGGTAATTGAACTACAAAGCCTGTCCTCTGAAGCATAAGAATGTGCGCTTAAGTATGAGAACAGCTGAAAGCAGTTGTGTCTAGATGACAGTTTTTTCACAAAAATCATGCTTTTTGCAAAGACAGTACTATTCTAAATTTAGGAAAGTTCTAATGTAACATACACTTGATGAAGAAAAAGGCTGGTGTGTGGTCTACCCTTTTGGAAAGTTGTTTGGTGAATGTGGATGGATCAGAGTGGGAGCATCCAAAAGAGTTTTGGTTAGAAGGTGGCGAGCTCTGACAGCTCGGAGTCTCCATCTCATGCGGGGGTTTACCTGTCTGGCAGGCCACAGAGCCCTCTCCTCAGACAGTACTCTTAGCGTGGTTACACCAGCTTCAGTTTCTCAGACTTTTTCCCTTTCTTCGATCCACATTAATTACCCCCTTACACTGACATATTCTCTTCTTGGTTATGTCATCACTTAAGTCTTTGGCCTGGGAAGCAGGAGTCTTTTTAATTTTGCAGTTTTCTTTCCTGTGATCTATTTTGTATTGATCTCATAGTTTTAACTCTCACAATGCAATCTTATTTCCAAATTAGTAGTCTGCCTACGTATGTAACATACAAAGAATAACAAAATACTGGGCGAAAGGGGATCTCAAGAGGCTACCTAACCTGTGTCACAACCAGTTGGCAAAATTGTTCTCCAGTGTTTTAGGAAGATGGCTCCCTGCATCCTTATACCATCTGTTCCTTCCCCAAATACATGAGCAGTCTGACTTAATCATCCTAATGGTTAGCTTTAGACGTTTTTATTCAAGTTAAAATCCATATTCTGTTTTGCTGGCTGTCTTTCTCATACTTGTGCCTGTTGTATGTGCACAGGAACACATACACATGGTCACAAACTGTCATAATTCAGATTCTGGATATGTCCAAATGAATGAATTTGGTATCGGATTACTTTTCCCCATACAAGGCTATAGAAAAGAGCACAAGCTCTGGAGGCAGGCAGACCTGGATGAAAAGCCTCTGGGTGACCCTGAAAAGCTACTTTATCGCTACCAGCCTTGGTTTTCTTTTCTGTAAACTTGAGATAAGAATAGTATATACCTCGGAGGGTTAAGAAGATTTTTTAAAAAGTATGGAAAAATTCTTACTGCTATAATATGTATTATTTAATATTAAACAACTATAATTTTTTTCACATATCACCTCCACCATTTAGTATGTGATCTTGGACGAATTACTTAATATTACAGAACTTCAGTTCTCCAACTCTTTTTTATTGGAGTATAATTGATTAGTTAATTTACAATGTTGTGTTAGTTTCAGGTGTACAGCAAAGTGATTCAGTTATACATATACATATATTCATTCTTTTTAGATTCTTTTCTCATATAGGTTACCACAGAATGTTGAATAGAGTTCCCTGTGCTATACAGTAGGTCCTTGTTGGTTATCTATCATATATGTAGTATAGTTTTTATTAGTAGAGTCATATGACTTTTCTTCTCTTCAAAGCAATACTGTTTTAAAAAAAACAACAAAAAAAGGGAACTCTTCCCAAACAGTACTAACCATGTACGTGATCACATTGGCTTGATCTGATCTGAACAAAAAGCCACCCCAAACCAATATGTATTGGGGATTTTTTTCACATACACACACCTGAGTGTTTTAAGTTCCCAAATTAGTAACAAATGATAGTCTGCTTTCATTGGGCACTTAATCTTGTGAGACACAACTTAATGTATGTAAAACAATGGATAAATAAGCCATTGCTAAATCTTCGTGACAAATTGCAATTCAAGTCTCCCTGTTCTTATTTTATGAATGAGGATGTGAGAAACTTGCCCAAGTTCCCACAGCTAGGAAGGGCCATGAACTTGGAACTCAGGCCTGGTTCTAAAGTCTGGGCTCTTCTCATTACATCAGCTGCTTTTCAGCCTGTGCAATATTTTATGGCATACAGGACTTTTTGGTATATTTTGGGGTTTTTTTCTTTTTTTTTTTTTTGATTAATATGAGATGTATGGTTCTTTGTAGCATATGAAAAAATTATAACATTTTAGAAACTAGATCAAAATATCAATTGTGTTTTTAAATTTAGGAAAAGTGATAGAGGTAAAGGAAATGTTCTCTGACAAAACTAATGGACACCCCAGTTCTAAAAAGTTTTATTGTTTTTCACTTGGTTATGTGAAATTTTATGTCATTTGTGCAATGTTTTATCCGTAATCTGCTGTTACCTTCTGGGGCAAAGAAAATAACTCGCTGTCTGTCATCTGCAAACTGCCATTCCTTTTACAACTGCAAAATACCCTGTGGAGATGGTATATGCCAGGCCTTTTTAAGACTTTACAAAGACTGGAGACCAACTGCTTTCAAACAGAAATATTTACTGAGAAACTAATCCATGTATCAGAGATCTGAAGCAAGAGAGCATAGCTAACAGCTGAAAATAGGGCTCATTACTGGAGAAATCTGCAATGAGCCCAGGGGAAAGTTCTCTAATTCTAGAAAGGATGTGTTTAAAAGGAAAGGCCAAGAAATGGAGTGAGATCGAATGATACATTTGAAGTAAGAAGTTGGACAAACTGACTTCAGTTAGTGAATATTAATAGAAGTGAATAAAATGGGCCCTATTATTACAACGCATCATATGGTCTTTAATCAGAAGTTATTTGCTTATCTGACTAGGAATCTTGGCCTGTACTCAGTAGTATGTAGTAATGCAGGGAAACATAGTATGTGCCTGGCATAATTACATGAACTTTTAAAAATACTCCATTCCTCTGAGAAGTGTAGTGGGGACCTTCTTGTTATCACTAGTGATCACGCTGCCTATTCAGGGAATGAATAAGCTGGTAATAGTTTTTATTCAGGGTCAAGCATTGAGAGAATTAAAACAACTAATGAATTAATCATATGAAAAATTAATACTGACTATGGAGGTTTCCTAGGAGCAAGTTGTGCTGGCTGTTTTTGTTTTTGAATATTCTGAATGTCATAGAACAAAAGTGAAGAGAAAGGGCCCGGCCTGTAAAATTCATAGCGCCACTTGTATTTTAATATATGCCATCATTTAGTTCTCTCAGCAACTCTTCAAATTGGGTGTCATTATTACTTCCTCCTTATAGATTGGGAGATGGAGCAAAGAAGAGGGAATGACTGAAGCAAGACCCAAAATGGGTCTCTGATTCATATTGCATGTTCTCATATGTTCTCTTCAGTCATGGGTTTTTCACAGGGTCCCTGGAGTTTCTTATCATCCTTAAGTCAGCTTTCAGAGCACAGAGTATACAGGCACCTCCTAATTTAAGATTCGGCTATGCCTTTATCTTCGGGAAAGCGGAGACATTTGACCTCAGACACGAGCGAACAGAGCAGGAGGTAGAACCCCAGGATGACTCCCAGCTGCGGCCGCTCGTTAGCGTGCAGGGCAGGCTGCGGTAAAGACAAGGCGGAAACGCCTGCACCAGGAATGTCCTTGGTGATGTAGGTAAACCAATGTTTATTAAACCAAGGCATTGTAAAGCAGACACAGAAAGTGCAAAAACGGGGAAAACTAATCTGTGGTGTCAGAAGTCAAAATAGTGATTACACTTGGATGTTGTGAGTAGTGACTTGAAGACAGCATGAGGGGGACTTCTGGGATTCTGGTAAATTCCTCTTTCTTGCTCTGGTACTGTATGGGCAAATGGGTTCAACTTATGTAATTTAATGAGCTCTACGTTATAATCCGTGTATTTTTCTAAGTGTTTTTTATGATTTATTTTTATTTTATGTTTTTGTTTGTATATAATTATGTATTTCTGTTTCTACATTTTCTGGTTCTTAGGTTTTACTCTTTATCCTGTTGTTCCATGTCTTTTTTTAACTATATGTATGACCAAAAAAATGTGTGTGTGTGTGTGTGTGTGTATATATGTATTTATATGTATGTCTATGTTTGTGTGTATATATATGCGCATATATATGTGTGTATATATGTGTGTGTGTGTATATGTGTGTGTGTGTATATATGTATTTATATGTATGTCTGTGTTTGTGTGTATATATATGTGCATATATATGTGTGTATGTGTGTGTGTATATATGTGTGTGTGTGTGTATATGTATGTCTATGTTTGTGTGTATATATATATATATGCGCATATATATGTGTGTGTGTGTGTGTGTGTATGTCAAGCCCAGTTGGACTGCATCTCAACTTTGTGGCTAAGGACCAGTCACAGAAGACAAATCAACTCTGAGGAATGCAATATAAACATAAGAGGGGGAAAATAATAACACTGATGCTTTCTGAGTGAAAGGAAAATATCAAGTACAGAACCACTGAAGGAAGAGTTTATCGCTGAAGGTTTAGGTGATATAGGTAAGCAATTTGATTATATGAAATATCATTGTCTTCAACACAGAAAACATTGAAGGCCGAGGAAAAATGTGTTTTGTGATTGCAGCCCATCAGGGTTGAAAAACCCTGTGATCTATGTGAGGGAGTTGGACCTCGAAAAGAAACAGACTGTCAGGTGGGAGCTATTATCCTAACAAACATTTCCCTTCCAGAATGCTGCCCTTCTGAGACACTATATTGACCTCACTCTCTCACAATTAAGTCACTAATGGCTACTGTCTCCCCCATGAAGAAGTCTTCAATGCAAGCGATATTAGACTTGGAATATGCCACAGAAGAGTGGAGATCTTAATATTTCTGGAGTAATTTCAGCATAGGTCACTGACTTTGAAAATCTGCCTGAATGTGACCATCTCTAGTAACATTTCATCTTTCGATAGCTTTCTTGAAGATTAATACTTAAGAACAGGTCACCTCAATTTAACATAAAGTTATACCTGTATCAGGAGAAAATGAAAGAAAATTAAACCATTGTTAAAGACATGAATTCTAAATGGAATTTGCTCTTATCATGAAATCTAAAGATAAATGCAGGCACATTGCCCAGCAAAAGGAAGAAAGGATGCAACACACTGTTCATAAAGCACAAAGAAGCAGCATGCTCTCAAGAGAGAAAAAGGGCATATTTTGCTCAGCTACATAGTGAGAACTTCAGTATTCACAAGTGAACTTCCCATTCGTAGATGTTAAAACAGGACCCTGGTTACCATGGATGGGGATAGGGCAGAAATCTTAGGCAAGCACATCTTTATTAAAATCATGTTTTAGATATTTGTGGTACAACAGGTCCCTGATCACAATTTCCAAGGGGAAATTTTAAGGCAACTTGTAAGGAGAAAGTCAAAACCAAAAGAAGAGGCTTCATCATTAATTATCATTGGGTGAGTCTATCATCAGATTATATTTTGAGGAAGCTGATAGGAGTTAAATTCCAAATGCTCTGTACCGTTGGCAGCAAGATATAAGATATTTGAGTAACAGTTTCGTTATTAACCGATTTATGGTCCTTTTATTTCAGTGAAGCATAAGGGACATGATAAGAATTTGCTATAAATAAATGACAGCTTTGTTGAATAGGAGCATATTTTTTTTTTATATTTTAGAACAATAGAATGGGCCAAATATCCTTGTAAATTACATTAATGAGATGGATTGCTGCTTTTAATGGAGGCTCTGCGCTCTGTGCTGTGCCTTATGCAGATTTGCCAGTTAATAAGCCTGAACAGTGTTTCTGTTTGTGGAGAATGAATCTGAAACGATTGTCAGATTATCTGTTTGGCATGCCTGGCTGGTGTCTGGAATGGCACTTTACTAATGTGCTATTACTCAGTGTCATTAACCCACACAAATGATTGAAAGGTGAATTTATATGTGTACCGTGGGGCTCAGCACAGGGAACATGATGCAGTGAAATGATGCTACAAAGGAAAAAATGAACCATTCATTCCGGATTTGCATTCTCTACTCTTCATGTCCTCACTAAAGAAACATATGATATTGAAATAAATGGAGAATGATGAGACAAAACTATTACCTAAAAATCACAACTTAGTATTGCCTCGATGGTTGAAAAGTTATATAGTTGAAAAGTGAGTAGTCATCTATCTCTCACGATTCCCATATTGGAGGAATATTTGTGAAAAAAAGTCAGATAAAAACTTTAGAACTTATTTCATAGAAGAATATTTTGGAAAACTTAAACAGAAAAGTAGAGCTTGTGATGGAAATGTGAAATGAAAGGCCTCTCACTCCTCCATCACAGGAATTTAATTTATACTTTTGTGGATTAATTAAAATACTTTAGAATGCAAAGTATTTTTTCTTTAAATAACATATCTATGACAGACTATTACAGCAAAGCCATAAAATGGAAGCTACCAAAGATTTTTCATTTTGATCTTTTTGGTGAGTTGTGTTTAATATTCCTTCAGCAGATATTCTAATATACACCGATTCTTTTAAATTTCAAAGTCTCTGTAAATTTTGAATAGATTTGTAAATAGGTTGTGTCCTTATTCTTAAGGAAATAAACAGAAACTATGTAAAATATGCTCTGACTCTGATTCCCATTATCTGCAGAGGTAGATTTTGTTTAGATTTAACAGAGATGTTTGAGGCCTTTATTTATTTATATTTATAACAATATAAATATAATATATAACATAAATATAATATAAATATAATAATATATTTATATTATTTTTATTAATCCAATTTCAAACCAAAATCAATACTCTCAAGGAAAATCTTTTTTTCTGCTTTTAATTCAAGCCTTCTCACCACTGGCTTACTGTATGTCCCTCCCTCATTCCTGGCCCTCAGAAATAAAGAGTTTTAAGTTTCAGCCATTTTTCCTATATTTAAATTTAAGAAGTTGTATGAAAAGTATTTTTAAATTTCCTAATTTGGCTTCATTTTACTTGGATAATGGTTTCCATCTTTGTATCTTTTCTTTGACAAGGTTAAAAAAAAAAAAAATTAAGTGTTTCCCGGCGTTTACCATACATAGCAAGAACTTTTTCAGCACCATTAATCTATCTTGTTGAGAGATTAAATATTTCATACTTTTTTTTAAAAAACAAGGCAGTTTCTTGCAATTTAAAAAGAATAATTAGTAATTTCTGCTTAGCTAAGCAGATAGACCATAAGGGTAATTTGGCCTTGCTAGAAATGGGTTTTCTTTATCACCTCTATAAAATATTTATCAAACCAGAATGTTGCTTATTTTCCTGCTCTAGTTATAAATGTTTGTTAAGCATAAAATTTGATACATATCTGACCCATCTCAAAACGTATTATGAAATAGCCTTACTTTGTTTTGAGTCCTCACTTTGTTCACTCTTATAATTTATTGCCATCACATACTGCTGCAGTTTTTTTCCTGGCCCTTCTCTCTGCCCTTTATTATCCGTCAGCTTTCCTTTATCCCCACACTAGAGCTACTCAAGGAGGGTTCCCCCTTCTAGGGCAGTATCTCATTCAGAAGTGCAGTCCCCATCCTCCCTGGTGTTGTGGTGTCCTTGTGGTGGGTTCCATCCTCTGCTGACCAGGCAGTACCAGCTAAACTGATAAATGGATCCGTGTTACATTGCTCACCCATCCTTCCCTTTAAAATATTGACCCTTCCTCAGAGGCCCTCCTGGAAACAATACTTTATGCAGTGAATATTTGGACACAGGTCTTCACTTCACTTTCACATAATTTTGTGGCTTTTCAGAACAGTTTTAGAATCTACGCAGCGGTTTTGGTCAACTATGGGATATGTTGCTACAGAATAATGATTGTAAATTCCAGAGACAATCTGAAAAGAAAAGAAATATATATTGCAAAGCTCCTATTCTCTCTCTCCTCTCTCCTCTTCTGTTTATATCTATGATTGTTCTTTATTGTTCTCTTTACGCGCACACACACACACACACACACACACACACACACACATCGATTGCATTTCCTGGAATCCTATGCCTTCTCTACCCTCCAAAAATAGTGTTATTGCATTAGTTATCTATTGCTGCATAACAAGTTACCCCAAAATTTAGCAGCTTAAAACAAAAACATTTTATAACATTTATAAACAATATGTTTATACAGGTTCTGAAGATCAGGTATCGTGGATGAGCTTAGTTGGTTGGGTCTAACAGAATCTCTCATGAGGAAGCAGTCAAGCTAACAGCAGGGACCAGAGTCATCTGAAAACTTGACTAGGGCTGGAGGGTCTGCTTCCAAGTTGGCTACTCCAAAGTGTGTCAGTATGCCAGTTTTCATAGTTAAGCCTCTTCATTCCTTCATGTTTTTGGGAGACGGGAGTTATAGGCAGCAATATGGCTTGAGAAGCTATCCCCTGACAGGGATGGATCATATAGGGAGTCTATTTAAAATAATTCATCCTCTTCCCCTCGTGAGTGTTCCTAAGTCTTTATGGCCATTTGTTTTAAATTTTTTATTGTTTACTTAACATGGCCTACAAGTGACCCGTACAGTTTCATTTGGGACTCTGTGCCTTGGTGGTAGGATGTCAGGCAGTCACGTGGTTCTCGGTGAACCACGTGAACGCTGGGAATGCATTGCTGGGAATGCCTGTTCGGCCCGAATCATCTCTCTGTGAAAAGCTCCAAAAGAATTTCTTTTTTATTATTCAACACCTGATTATGTTATTTCATGTGAACATCAGAACTCTTCACTTATTTTTCCCAAAGTTAAAACATAACGCTTAACCCTATTCAGAATACTAATAAATGTCCTAAGTTCTGAAAATGATTCTTTTATTTATTTTTTTAAATCATTATTATTTTTTTTTTTCAGTTTCACAACTTACGGGAAGGATAGGTGGGAAGATACTCTTCAGTAGATTCAGGTTGAAGCAGAAGCCAATTTGGAATTTTTTTCACGTTCATGATAAGAAAGTTAGACAATGACTTTTAAGAGAACTTCAAACACATAATTCCCATAAGTCATTTCAGTTACAAAATGATGTGAATTTATTTATATTTAAGAAATGCATCTGTGACATTTGGAAGCGTTATTAGTGAAATGGTGTCCTATATTTAATTATACTTTCTGTAGATAACGCATGAGAGTACACGTATTATGTTCATGAGTTAAAGAATTAAAAATAGTACTATTTTAGATTCTCTTACTTTTCTAGCTTAAAAAAAGCCTTTCACGTACCACACAGGATACTGTCAAATAGCAATTCATAAGGCTTGGAAAGAAACTTCTCTAATCAGACTCTTCTTAATGATGCTGTGCTCGATACTTGTCATCTTTTAACTGTCTTTAACTAATTCTCATGTCTTAAAGAAAGATGGAAGGGCTTGCAAATGCTAAGATTAAAATGCCAGGTGCAGCACATGAATCAATTGTAAATGACAAAAACGAACAGTAACAATTTCACTTTGGTAGGAACCAATTCATTATTATGCGGCCTGCCAGTGATATTCCGTCTCCTCCCAGCAGCCCGACTTAGCCTTCACCAAGTATTTTCCTTAAAAGTAAAAGCAAAACAGAGCTTTTTAGATGAGCCTTATGCTGTAGTTCACTATCCGTAGTTTCCACATCGATTGTATTAGGTCACTAAAATGAGATGTTTCTTTGCATCCACATATCCAGTGCTTTTCTGTGATGTGGTAAAAATGGTACCTTGTGAATAACAAAGCTCTATGTAAGTTCACATTTTCTCCTTACATAAAAGTACTTATATTGATGAATTTCATCTTGTACTTCCTGAGAATGCTCGTTTATAATAATCATCAGCAATCATTTTATTAAAATGCTCCTTTATTTAACTGAATATTAGTAATTTAATAATATGGTTGTAGAGTTTAAAAATACTTAGGTGAGAAACCTCCGGTTTGTTTACATATTTCTTTCCCTCCCTAGACTATCCCCAGAGGGCAGAACCTGCTTCTTATTCATCTTTGTGTAGGAAGTACCCAAAACTGGGGTTTGAAAATAAGGAGTCAGCATAGGCCTGTTGATCAAGTGAATGAATGATTAAACGGATGTAAATGTTGCTGTAAGACTTATGCCTAAAATTTACATTTACAGTGATAGAAGAGTTATAATCCCACATTTTCTTAAGCCCCGTCACCGTTTCTCTCTGTCTCAAAAGTCATGTAAGTCACGGGGATTATTTGTAGTTCTGACTTGGAGGATTTTGCAGTACTAAGATCCTGTAGGCTTCCAGCCCTATCCTCTACTCCATCTTCTGTTTTCCTGCTTTCCATTAGAATGGGTTTGTGCATCCTTCTGCTTCATGGTTTGTCACCTGAGCTTCAGCCTCTGCTTGTGCCTCATCTGTGTCCACCACTGATTTGCACACTTGGGCCTCTTGCCCTTTGGATCGGAAGAGGCTGGTGTCTTCCTCAGCTGAGACCTCTCCTGCCCCTACTGCTTCCTGAGAACCCTTCCTCTTAGCAGCAGAAGCTTCTTGTTCTCACTTGTTACCAATGCTTCTGCACCTTTAACTGCTCTACCGTCCCTGTGACCTCTTGTCCCAGGACAGAGGTTGTAACTGGATCCTGCAGGCTGGTTGCCCCTCCAATCACTGACTTTATTCATCCGCCCTTTCTTTCGCCCTCTATGTGACTGGAAGCCTGGTTTTTCTCCAGCGTGAAAGCCCAGGGTTTAGCCGGTGGGGAGCCACAGCATGTTGGAGGGTGACAGCTGCTGGGGGACTACCTGCCCCACCAGAAACAGATCAAATGATCACTGGAGATTTTTCCAGGTTTCGCAGACAGATCAAAGACACTGCCACCCTCTAAGATGTGAAGACTAGCAGAGCAAGTCCTTCACCCCTCAAGGCCTTCACCCCTTTGTGACCCCTAAATGTTCACCAACTGTGTGTTATTTCACATTCAAGTGCCTGAATGCATGTGGTGACTTCGTGGTATGCGATTTGACTCTCCACCTTAATCGAGTAATCTGGAGAATCAAAGAGCACACTTACATACACATGGAAATTTCTTGAATACACTTATCAACGAGAGAAAGGCCATTCGTTAATTATCTGAGTACATTGGAAGAAAATCATCTGCATAAGTTGTTTTCAAATTTGTCACCTAAACCCAGGATGCTTGCTAGTAATCACTGTATTTTTTCGGAAAGGTCTAAAACATCACAGACTTAATTCTTACTCATTTTATCCAGAAAGCTTTATCTGACTTTCCCTTAAGACAGTTACCTCCTGTGTGTTTCCATATTACAAGAACTTACCCTTGAACTAGGAATTTCTCCTGCGGATTTCATTTTTATATTCAAGGCTAACTTGACTATATTCTCCACTAGAATGCTTTTAGGCTGATAAGGGCCTTTATGGGCAGGGAAGGGGTCTTGTTTATGATTTTATCCCTAATGCCTAATATAGTACCAAGAACATATTTATCACTCAGTAAATATTTCTTGAATTTATAAGTAAATCCATAGTGTACATTAGGCCATTATCCTGTGACTGGCTTGAGTGTTTTATTTTTTGTTGTCTAAATTTATAATTATTTACTGTGTATCCACTTAGGTATAATCTGTTTACTCATGCATATGTCAAAGAGAAGGTATTTATACAGAGAGAGGGAGGGAAAGTGAGCAAGTATTGAGGAAATATTTTACCCATTCAATAGCAGTTTAAAAGCAGCATTAACTGTTTTTGAATGTGGTTATATTTTATGGTACTACAGCATATCATCTTCTTTCTATTCCCTCACCTAAAAAACCCCAAGGCTCTATCAAGTTGATTGAGGGAAGAATTGTGGGAATCAGTAAACAAATAAAAAGTCAATAAGTAATTCCAAGTGCCAATCACGTAACCACAAGATAAAAATGAGAAAATCAAAAGGGATAAAGAAATGTTTCCTCTTATTTGGCCAAATTCCCACACATGAAAGAATATCTTAGGTGAGGAAGCAGCCTGATTTTGCCAGCAGCATTACAGGCACCATCAGTATCATCACATGCATCAACTCTGACGGACTTCCTCGAGTGTGGCAGGCACTGGGACCCACAGAGGATTAAGAAAAACACTTGGTTTGAGCTGTGCAACTGCAAGCTGAAGGTGACTTGCCCAATGAAAGACCCAGTGTTTTCGCTGGTGTTTTTTTTTTTACTAGAAAAAGACTAAGTAAACAACTTAACTGACTAGAAAATAATGAGAATGTATTGTTTTCATACTACCATTAATCCCATTTTATCACCTTGAGATATTTCTAAGGTAAAACTGAAATTTTATTTAGATTAATGTGAATACTTGATTCTCTCTCTTCTGGATGTTAATTGTATTTTGAATGAGCCAACAATAATTTATAATTTTACTTAGGAAAATATTGCCATATCGACATTTGTTTGTAATGTGTTCATGATACAGTATTTTAATCACAAAGAGAGCAAAAGTTTCTTTCTCTGATTTCTCTCTTCTGACATCTATTCAACTAATTTCTGCCTCTGCTCCAAATTAGAAAAGGACTGTGTCACATCTTAACTTCACAGGAAGATCAGTCTAATAATATGTGAGGTATTATAAATTTCATGCCTTACATTGTCCTTGGAGGAAGAGATATTTTGCTTTAAGAAGTCTTCTCTTCAAGTCTTTCTGAAAAAATAAACAGAGGACCTGTTTATATCATCAGAGTACTTAACAAAGTAAAATAGTTGTCACTGTCAATAATTTAAAATTAATACTTACAAATATTTTCTATGATAATAAAATGTGACTTTTCAGAATGTAATATGCCGAAATATCAAAAAATATCTGAAATATTTTAAACTATCTGCTGTGCCTGTGTAGAAAATATTACTCTGTTTATAATTTTTGTACATAATAAGAATCTTTTGTCTACATGTGGTAGATAGAATTCTAAGATGGCCTACAAGATTACTTCCCTCTGGTATATACACCCTTGTAGAATCCTCTCCCATTGAGTGTGGGTGGACCCGTGAAAATGATGGGATGTCCCTTCCATAATTATGTTACATTATTTGGCAAAAGAGATTTTGTAGCTGTAATTAAGATCCATAAACAGTTGGCATTGACTTAGACAAAAGAGAAGCAAGCAGATTGCTAACTGTCTTGGTTATTCTACAAAGAAAACATTATTATAATATTATTTAAATTAATATATAAAATGTATTTATGTTTATAAATTATATTTATATATTATATATAAATGTATAATAGTATAATATATAAAATAATTATAATATTTTAAATGTAATATTTACATATGCATAAGTATAAATGGATAGAACTCTTCAAAAAGCAAGTTTATTTCAAGGAAATATGAAAAACACACTTTATCCTTAATCGCCCCCAAAAAGTTTGAGTTTTGATACCATCCATCCAGACAGTTTCAGAAGCAGGCTTATAAGATGTACTTACCGACAGCCAGCCCTCATTGGGGGGGGGGCTCTCTGGTCACTTGTTATTCTTACCTTTTTTTAAAAATGCAGATTTCTTGTATTTGATCCAAAGAAAAATTCATTTTCACAAGAAAGAAATGGAATCTGAATCTAGTACCTGTCAGTAGATTTTGACTCATTGGCTATTATGAAAAAATAACTTCAGTCACTGTTTAAAATAATTGGTAAAGTGCTTAACGTTATATGAATTATAGTTCATACAAATTCTCAATCCATGAGTGAGTAATTATGGTACTTATGTAGAAAATTATTGAAAATACTTAGATATTTATAAGATTGCTAGTTGCTCACAGAGTTGAGAACAACATCGTTACCAGTTCACCACACTGTATTGCAATAAATGGTATCACAGTAAATGATTGCTGTTCTGCATGAAGAGTCTTCTGGGGGAATTCTTTTAGACTATCCTGGGGTCACATGATCCACCACCATTGCAACGTGATGTGAGTTAATGCCACATTCAAGACCCTTCATTTATTTCCAAAGGAATTGGAGCCCACATTAACTACTCTGCCTCTAATTCTGTTATCCTTGATAAAACTGTGGGCAGAGACATTCACAAGGTTGTAAGAATATTTATAACTTATAAAGAAGTATATCAAATCCATTGTAGTATTGAACTGGGTTGTAATTATAGTCTATTTGTATGTATTTATTGTATTTTGTCCATTTACAATGTGACTTATGGGTCTGATATATTCTCAGTCAATAATATGTGCATACTCATTACTGAACCAAAACAGACAATGGCAGGTCTGGAGCCAGTATAGTCTGATACCCTGATGGGCCTTTAGGGACTTTTAATACACTTATTAGTGGAATGATACAGCGTCAATCTACTGAATGACTTTGTGATTTTGATGTTGTTTTAATCTTCAGGTACACACCAAAGTCAGTTCTTAGGAACATAAAGTAACTATTACAATGCCATATGAAAGGAATTAAATTGAATTGCAGGTGTATTTCACTATACTAAATATAGGAAGGGATTAGGGATTTGAAGGGAAATTCAAGAGTTGGAAGGAACAGGAAAAACACTGCACCATTGTAGTACTTTTGCCTCTAATGGAAGATAATTTTCAAATGGAACACAGGGTTCCTTTTAACTGTAATTTTTTCTTAAAATAGATGTAGTGAGTAACTAACCCAGGAAAATTCCTAAGTGGTTAGGTGGGCTTAAATGAGAAGGTGCTAGGAATGTCCACATTACTTTTCTGGAATTATATAAGAGAAGTTGGAAATCTTTTTACAGCAAGCCAAAGGAAATTGTAATTTTAGAGTTCATTCATTCATTGATTTATATATTAATGAATAAAAGATTGGAGTAAAAGACAAACTGATGGTTATAAATTCCTGCCATACAATTTAAATTTGGGGGCCACTGTGAACTTCAGTGTTCTATTAAATAATAGAAATAATAGTAGTCACTCATTCAATCATTATGAGGATTAAAGGAGTTAACGTGTAAAGCTGGAGTAGGTACTCAAAAAAATTAAATCATTGTTATTTATTTAAACCAAATCTTTTGTGAGTACTAATTACCTGTCTGACAGAGAAGATCTATTTTTGTAATCAACCTACTCTGAAAAAATAACGGTAATTTTGAAAGGCTTTAGAAGAGATCTCATTGAAGTCCTTTCCTTCTTCAATTAGCTCTGGTAGGAGGCTATTTATTTTGAGGTTGAGAAGGAAAAAAGGAGAGACGAGTTTTATAACTTTAGGGAAAAAAAAGGAAGAAATGGAAAAAGCAAATTAAAACTATGTGTTAGCTTTTGTGGAAAGAAAAACAGGTATGTAAGGAAAACGACAGAAAATTCTATTCTCTTGTTTGTTTTCCACCTGACTGAAAAATCATTCAGCAAAAATGCTGTTGGTAGAAAGATGTGGTATAGACATTCTCTAAACCATCTTTTTTTTTTTTTAAACATCTTTATAGGAGTATAATTGCTTTACAGTGGTGTGTTAGTCTCTGCTGTATAACAAAGTGAATCAGCTATACCTATACATATATCCCCATATCTCCTCCCTCTTGCATCTCCCTCCCACCTTCCCTATCCTACCCCTCTAGGTGGACACAAAGCACCGAGCTGATCTCCTTGTGCTATGCGGCTGCTTCCCACTAGCTATCTATTTTACATTTGGTAGTGTGTATATGTCCATGCCACTCTCTCACTTCGTCCCAGCTCACGCTTCCCCATCCCCGTGTCCTCAAGTCCATTCTCTACATCTGTGTCTTTATTCCTGTCCTGCCCCTAGGTTCTTCAGAACCATATTTTTTTTTTTTAGATTCCATATATATGTGTTAGCATATGGTATTTGTTTTTCTCTATCTGAGTTCACTCTGTATGACAGTCTCTAGGTCCATCCACCTCACTACAAATAACTCATTTCATTTCTTTTTATGGCTGAGTAATATTCCATTGTATATATGTGCCACAACTTCTTGATCCATTCATCCGATGATGGACACTTAGGTTGCTTCCATGTCCTGGCGATTGTAAATAGAGCTGCAATGAACATTGTGGTACATGACTCTTTTTGAATTATGGTTTTCTCAGGGTATATGCCCAGTAGTGGGATTGCTGGGTTGTACGGTAGTTCTGTTTTCTAAACCATCTTTTTTATCTCAGTGATCCCTATTTCATGGCCAACACAGAGGTAAAAATGTAATATTTAATGCAACAAATACTATTTAAATATTGTTGTAATATTTAAATATTTAATTTTATGGGTCAGGCTCTCTTACTCCTACCCTAGTTTCCATTTTTGGTAATTTGAAACTCCTAAACCCCTAAAAAAAAATCCCAGCCCTAGATTAATAATGTGTAGTTTGGAGCCTCATTTCTTTGTAAAATACATTGAAACAATGTAATAAAAAATTATAAATGAGAGGATAACTTATACACATACACAGCCCACACGTTTAGGCAGAAACAGAAATATAAAGGAAAAGTAGATGAAAACACAAAAGTATCTCCACAATAAGTAAATATTCTTAGTCATGAGATGCCATATCATATATTACATGCTGTTCACTTTTTCTCTTATTCCTTATGAAACAAACAAACTGATCTTAGACTGGAAATTTTGAACTCACTTCTAAGGATTGATTCTCCTAGTTTAGCACCACAAAGAAAGCTGTTCACATTTCTGAGTTGTGTAGGACAGAACTCTGGGAATGGGCTAGCAGGGTTCTTGGCCCAGAGTCTTCTCAGGCAGAAATCAAGGTGTCAGCCTGGCCTGTGCTGCAGTGCCTTCTAGGGTATAAGTCCTTGACCAGGGTCTTTGTTTGTTGGCAGAATTCAGTTCCTGTGGTTGTTAGACTGATGTCCCTGTTTTCTTGCTGACTGTTAGTTCTTAAAAAGTGAATCTATCTCTCTCTCTCTCTCTCTCTCTCTTTCTCTTTCTCTCTGTCCCCTCTCACTCACTGTCAGTGTCAATCTCTTTCTCTCCAATACCACTGAGATTCAGAATTAAATTGATAAAAATTTCAGTTTGACCCTAGTACCGCAGTTGCTGAAATATTAACATTAAATGTGTAAATAGGAAATGTGAGTGCAGACCAGAAGCCTTTAAGCTGTGTGCTCTTGTCTGGTTGGTTCCTTGGAGTTCCCTTCCCAGACAAATGAAAAGTGACAAAGATGATAAGAGTAGAGTATTTGATATGGTCACCTCAATTCTTTGACAGCACAATTTGGCAAATGGATAAAGAGGACAAGGCAAGTCACTCTTTTCATGTTTGTTTATTTCAAGAAACAAATTTCTTAAAAGAGTGTCTCACAAAGCGATGTTCTATATGGAAAATGGTTCCCTTCTGTACTTTAAAAAACATATTTGTTGGGCTTCCCTGGTGGCGCAGTGGTTGAGAATCTGCCTGCCAATGCAGGGGACACGGGTTCGAGCCCTGGTCTGGGAAGATCCCACATGCCGCGGAGCAAGTAAGCCCGTGAGCCACAGCTACTGAGCCTGCGCGTCTGGAGCCTGTGCTCCGCAACAAGAGAGGCCGCAATAGTGAGAGGCCCGCGCACCGCGATGAAGAGTGGCCCCCGCTTGCCATAACTGGAGAAAGCCCTTGCACAGAAACAAAGACCCAACACAGTCAAAAATAAATAAGTAAAATAAAATAAATAAATAAAAGTTCTTTAAAAAAAAAAAACATATTTGTTTACAATCAGTGAAATAACAGGTGTGAAAAAAGGAAATAACAAAAAATAAGTGCATTCCTAATGTTTCTGAATTCAAGTTGAATGAACTCAAAAAACAGTATTGAATAGTGTGACATAGATTATTTTTTAAATGTGTGCATAAACATGTAAGTGAAGACATTTTAAATTATGTCAACTGATTTGTAATTCATTCAGGAGTATCTATTAAGTATGTGAAAATGCACAGTATTTTCTGGGAACATTGAAGTTAGAGATGCTTGTGTCACTCTAATTAAATTTCTTTGGTTTTAAGTACTTATGGACTTAGAAAATACTCTCATTTGCTTTTAATTTTCTAAACAATTTCATGTTTATCTAGGAAATATAATTTTAATAGTATTTTTTTAATCTTGTCAATTAATTTGTTATGCCTATTAAATATGTAATTATATTTTTAAAAGAAAACCTTGCTGCTTATATCTAGGTACATAACTTTACCTTCTTCAACTTACCTGAAATTTCCAATGTCCAAATTTTGGATAAGTCCTTGAATATTTGTAATCTTCTTTATATGCCTTGCCTCCAATAATTATTTTTAATCGGAAAATACCTGTTATCTGAAGATCAAGTCTAAAAAAGCCATTCGCTTCATTTTCAGGATTTATATTGAACATCAGAACCAAATTACTATCTTGCATCCAAAAATTAAGAAATTTCTAATGACACAGTCAGTGAAAATGTATAGACTTATGACAGTTGAGTTTGCCAAAGCAAATTAGTCTATTTCTAGTATTGCTGTGGTTGAGTTCCTTCAACTCAGTGAGTTCTCTACGCCTACAGCTGACTTTCCTGCAGTCCTGTCATGCTATTTGTGCACAGTCCTCATACCTGTGGAATTTAAATGTGAAATTAACTTAGCCTGTAATTTTATTTTACTTGAGCAGAGTTTCTTTTCTTGATTTTGTGATTTTAACCTCTCTTGGATAGTTGGTGGTCTGCTCCATTTGTGAATATTATACTCTGAATTAATGTTTGCCTTATTATAATCGTGACCATCATATAGAGAGCAATTAAAATTGGGAGGAAGAGATACCTCTACCCAAGGGGAGGCTGTATGTTGTTAACCTGGGACAAAGCCCCTAACTGTCACCCACAAGCCTCGAGGGGCAGCAGTCATTATCTTAGCAAATAAATTAGCATCTAGGGCCTGGCTCTCACACTTGTGGTTTCAGACACCGGTGGATTCAGTCCTCTCTCGTGGGTATACTAAGGTATCAAACCAAAATTCCAATTTAAAATGGAAAACATAACCACTCTATGGAGTGGAATACTCCCATGGGCCATGGTGGTGCATTCTCTCCCCATAGTCTAGACACATGGGAAGTCAAATGAATGCTAAGTTATTCATATCTAATAAGAACTAATATCTCAAGGACAAGATTATCAAGGTCTGTATGACAAAAGCATTTTGTCTCTGGAGGCAAATGTGCGTGGAAAAATAAGTAATAAATGTTGCTTGGAATCAGAGCAAGGAGAATTAGGTAAATCATATGGCTCTGGGCCATTGCACAGAGCTACCAAATGCAGTAGAGAAGGTTTTGCTAGTGGAAAGGGAACAATACAAGCCCCTCATCTATCTCCAGTTTAGACATGACTTTGCCAATGGGAAGAAATTCATGAAGTTTATTGCCCAAAGCTCATACTCTCCTGAACAAAGTTTGGAAGATACTTTGAGTACTGACCTCTGTGACTCCTCTTTTAATATGATCTTATGGATGATTAATGGTCCTCTGCCTTCTCCAGGGATTGAGACACTATTTTTAATACGTGTATACATTTTGCATAGCCCTTTCTTGCTCCATTATGTTTCCATTTTATAGTTTAACATTAAGAGGACAATATTTTATTGCTCTTTTCAGCTTTGGGGGAATATCTCATTCTGGTCTGCAAATATTGACAAGTATATATTTCTTAATGTCCTTTTCATACACTTAATTGTAAAATGAGAAATGTTCAGCAGATATTTGGGTACTGATATATTCAAATCATTAGAAAATGAGTTTTACAGATACAGTAAATGTATGTATATATATGTAAAAAAATATATGTATATGTTATTAACCACAACTGCAACCAGAACATGAATTAATTCTAAATCCCATTCTATATTCAAGAGCACCTAGTAGATATTTTCTGCTGGGTTAAGAAGTGAATCAGCTATATCTGCAGCTAATTATATATTACTTCTAATTCTGCTCTTCCTCAGTATACCGTTTCCCCTCCTCCACAAATCCCAGTTGCTTGTTTTCTTGCAAAGCTGCCAAGAAACTGTGAACAAATTTAACGTCAGAATAACTGCTTGCTCTCTCAATGACCTTGAAAAATTACTTGCGTCATTAAAAATTCATAGAAAAGAATTTTTTTGAGAAGACTGACATATGTAATCATAGTACCTCCTGTTATGCTACTGTACTATTACAGTCTTATGAACTTTAAAAATTATCTCAAAGACATTAACTTTGCTCTAGTTTCCCAATTATATCAAAAGTTTCTGATTTTTTTCAAAGAGAATAGCACTATTTTCTGCTAGAGAGTAAGAAAGGTAAAACAGAAGACTGATTGATTCTATAAATTTTTGTGGTATTTCACAATGACTGTTTCAAACAGTGACACAAAATTTCAAGTGAAGTATTTCGATCGTTTTTTTCATTGAGGTGAGGCTCACATAGTATACAATTAACCATTTTAAACTGTACAATTCAGTGGCACTTACTGCATTCACAGTGTGTCTCTCTAGTTTCAGAACTTTTTCATCCCTCTAGAAGAAGGCTTTGTAATCACTCTCCAGGCCTCTCTCCTCTCTTCCCTTGGCAACCACTAACATGTTCCCTTTCTCTGTGGATTTACCTATTCTGGATTTCAATGGTTCTAATTGTAAATATGTATAAATTTTAAAATCTGTTTACACATTGATTTTATTCCCCATTTTTCTTGAGGAAAGAGATAGGGAGGAAAAGGATATAAAATCCTAAGAATAAGTTATGAAAAATCTGACAAGATGGTAAAATGTCATCAGAAGAAGCCTTCTGATACCCCTTCCAGAGCGGGTACCACACTGTATTGTAATCATCTCCTTACTTGTCTGTTTCTCTTCTGGACTGAAGTCACTGAACTTTTTTCACTTTGGCCCTAGTGATTGGCGCTGTGCTTTCATACATTTGAATGCTTGCTGTTTGCTGAAGGGGATGGGAGGTGTGAAGAGAAGAGGTAGAGCTCGTTGATAATATTTTGCACTAAGTTAATAAGTAAATAATCATACTGGGTCCCTCTTTTTTCTTTTCTTCTCTTTCCTTTCTTTTCCTTTCCTTTCCTTTTTTTCTTTCTTCATTTCTTTCTCTCCCTTTCGTGTGCGTGCGTGTGTGTGTGGTTTTGTTTTTGAGGTCTGGTTTTTCCAGAAGTTACTTTGAAGAATATAGACTTGGTTCCAAAATGTATTTATAGAATTAAAATTGGCCTTACCTTCATTTATCCAACATTTAGCTTTATTGGCGTACCGGCAGTAATTATGATCATGTATATTACTGTCTAATATGTGACAGAGCATCAATTATCTGGGCAACGCAGTCTGATTTTGTTCTGTCTCTTTTCTCTCTTTAGGCGTTCTGTCCTCTTGGTACAGCCTTTGTCTTCCAACTCCAGCCCCATCCCCTTGCCCAAAGCATTAATACTCAGTCTGGTGGGATCAGTCACTGAACACTAGGTACTACATTGAAAGACACATAGTTAGAATAGTGCCTATGAAAAAGGGAGAAAAACTAGATCTAAATCACTTCCTTCTGTATACTTGCCCTAAAATATGATTTTTATTTTGCATGGGATAGTGGGAAACGTGATGATTTAAAAACCCAGTGTCGATCCCATTCAGTTTCCTGCAAGGCAGCTCTCTTTGGGTAGACAAATTGCCAACCGTGGAGAACTGTGGATATCATTTCAGCAATGGCTAAGATGAGCATTTTCCTTTACCTTACCTTATTTTTCACTTCATGTTTGAGGATAGTTCCACTAATGCTGGCAGGTCTGTTTGTTGTGTCTGAAAAAAGTCAGTGGGATATAATAGCCTTTTCCATAATTCTTTAAACATCAATGTCTATGAGCCCTCATTCTGTGTTGGTTTAGACAGACGGCTCCTTCACAGGTGGGGCGTTAGGAGTGTATTTTAATCTTCCATTTCCAAGGTTCTGTGAAGATACATCTGATTTATGGGCAAGGATAGGTCACTGTTGATTTCACTGAATTCCTAAGGAAATTGTTTTCTGCTCATTTTGTCTTTCCTCTGGGTGACACATCACATTATCGTGTTTAGGGGTGTCTGCTTCTTGCTGCTCAGCACCATTAACATACATCTGGGCCACCCTTTGTGTGGAACTGTCCCCTGGTGAAACCCTCAGTGGTCTGGGATAGAGAAAGACTGCAATTTACAGAGTCCATTATCACCTCTGGACGTGTAGAATGATAATGGAAGTGACAGAGGTGCAGCTGAAAATTGGCTCTTAATATTTTATGTGCTCAAGCAAAGGATTAGAAATCTCATGCTGCTCTTTAGGGAAAATGAAGTATGTGGGATTTTTTTTTTTCTATTAGAAAGTTATATGCAAAAGGTTGACTGCAGGGTTTCAAAGAAAGTATTACAGCACATTCATTTTGTGTTAACCAATACTTCTCACTGGAGGTTTAGAGAGAAAAAAAAAGAAAAAACTTCTGCATGAAACATTAAAATATGGGAACAAAGTATATCCAACATTGAAGCAAAGTTTTAGAACTGACAATTCTAAAATAATGCACCATATACATTACCACCTTGTTTTAACTACTGTGTTATGTCTAAAGCATCACAAATATTTGCCTAAAAAGATTATCTTCAAATTTGGGGTTTTTGTTTCTCATTTTTCCCCCAACATATATTTCTTCTGACTTACAACTTAGGATAAAATTTCAAGAGCAATCATTGCCGCATTGATTTTGAAAACAGAAATTCTATCAGAATTTTTAAGTGTTTAAGACATATAAGATAGAAAATAAATACAGTTTCTGAAACAGTCATATTAATAATTTAACATTTATCTTAATATATTACAGTGCTTATAATAGCACTGAAGAGATGCTTGTTGAAATAATTCTTTCTTGAAAAATGTAGTTTCTGACTTGACTAAGATGAGACACAATACAGTGCCCTTTTCATAAGTGTTTTATTACTTGTCACCCATCTTATTTCAGACAAAACAAAAGTAACAAGGTAATAGATTTTCTTAATAATAAAAGACTAAATATTATTGAAATTTAGCAAATGTTAAGTCCTGTCTGTATTTCCTTGATGGATATTTATGATATCAAGGATTTCTAAGTTGTCTACTTTACCAATAGAGTGTACATTAGTGACATTACTATATCACTATTACCTGATGATTAATATGTCTAGATTTTACATTTTGAGGCATTTGGAGATGATGGAATAAGCCTGGTGGGGTTTTTCTTCAGTTGCTTTTCAGAAATGACAGCCTACTTTCTCTTGTGTGTTTCTGTCAATGTTTCTTTTCTGGATATGAAAATCAGTTTACTCAACTGTGAGTAGGAAAAGTTTCAAGTTGCTGTGGTGGATTCCAAGCCTCATTTAAATCAGCAATGCCTGCCTTTTGAATAAGGTCTCTGTAGATCAGTTTATTTAGATGTGTCATTTGATTTAGTTGCCACTGACAGGATCAATGTAACAAGACTCCAGACTGAGACTTAAGGAGAATTCTAAATACTACAAACACCCTGTCAGTGATGGTCAACGAACTACTTGGATTATAAATTTCTCATATTTTCGACACAAATGAAGTCTTTATATTGTATGGAATCATTATTAGTTAATATCATTAAGTTTTATCACTACAAAGTTATTGAGCGTTATATGCCAAGCAAAATTTTAGGCACTTTTATATATATTCTCTATATGACATTAGTCTTTTGGGGCTTCCAAGTTTATGAGGGAAAAGATGGTTACCTTGGGCACTGTTAGCCTGAGAGCTAATCCAGTTCCTGGAAATTAATAAAAACTCAACAAATATTTGTTGAATGAGAAAAAGCCTTACTTTATTTAATTCTAGACATGATAACAGGATAACTATGTTAACATTTTAAGGGGCAGTTTCATTAAAGATCTGGAGTTCTGGTATTGATGACAGGGCAGTGGTCCTCTCTTTGCTTTTGGGTGCCTAGAATGTAAACAAATAGAATTCCAGAGATAAAAACTTCTTCAACAAATTGGGGCTTAGTTGGTTTGCTATTTAGCGGTGAGCCAGGTAGCAGTGGTCTTTCCTTTAGTTACCAGATACAGTTGTTCCCTCTGTGTCTTGCCAGGTCTAGAACGAAGTGTCAATATTTAAAGTGTCTTTTTTTCCTTATTAAATAATTGAATCATACGATGAGAAAATATTCATCTCAAAAGAGTGTATCTGTTGCTGACAGCTTTTCTATGTAAAAATGTATTTCCCAGGTGTTATTACGTTACCATACCTCTGTGTTAAAAATCTGCAGGCATTATTGGTAGTTGTAATTTATCAAAGGAAAATATGTAGAAAATTCCATTACTTCACACTTTCTCACACTACTGAACGTTATGAACACTTGTAACAGGTCTGCATCCATTGCCACCATTTTCTCTCAGCTCCACGCTGAGGTAGAGCTGCTTTGTGCACTGTACATCCGGTAAAACCAGGCCAGGAAAGCAGGATATGGAGACTTTTTTATAGTCTATCCGTAAATTGCTCCATTGTGTGCCATCATTAGAATTTATTTTATTTATATATGTATAATATATATGTAAATTATAGTATTTACATATGTAAATGTAATGTAAATGTAGAAATATGTAAATTATAGTCCACAGATGAGGGAAGTAAGGCCCAGCTGGTCTGTATGGTTTGCCCCTGATAACGAGATTTTCAAATGTTGCATGTGGGGCTAAAACCCTTGCTCCGAGTTCTTCCACAGAAGCTATAGTACAGTGTCCAGAAATCTGGCTTAGGTGTCCTTTTTGAGTGAGAGAAGGTCTTGACCATAGGAGAAATCACACTCTAAACTGGACATTAGCTAAAAAAGTGTGAGCATGGAAGTGATTGTTTCCTCTACTGGCGAAGCCCTCCTTCTCACTTTCACCAATCGAAGCTGTATCCATCTTATAGGGCCAGCTCCCAAGCCCCTTCTTCCTGGAAGAAGAGCCTTTTTCCTGCAGATTCCTTTTCCTCTTTTATAATATTCTTCACAGGCTGCCTTGTGGTAACCCTTTTTGTTTTATATCATTGTGTCTCAATGAATCTACAGTTAGGCAGGCCTGAATTTTAATCTCAGATCTGCCACTTTAAATTTGCTGTGTGTCCCTGGGCAAGTTGCTAAATTTTCTAGTGTAACTTTCCTTGTTTATAAATTAGGTCACCTGCCTCATAGTCGAGTTTTCAAGCTTAAAACATGTAAATAGCTTTGCAAAATGTGTGACACAGAGTAAGTGCTCAATAAATAGTAGCAATTATTATTTTTGGCCTTTGTATCTCACTAGAGTTTAACTCAGATATTCATCTGTCTATGAATCTAACACACTACTTGGATATTGGCTTTTTTAAAGAATATCTATCTAATCTCCAACTATTCAGCTATTACTGGACAAACTAGATTCAGGTCTAAGCAAATGTTTCTGGATAAAATGTAATATTTTCAACATGCTATATAGGAACTCTTTTATCTTGATTCCATGGTTCAAGATACTATGAATATATTTCAAAATAATTTTTATATAGAGTTAATTCTTGATTGGGGTCAGAGAAAGAGATGAGCATAGATAATGTTAAGCCCCACCCAGTCTACTGAACTGTGCATAGGGAATGAGAGAGAAATGCAGCAAGGACCACCTGGTGAATGGATAGCCAAGATTCCGCACTGGTGCCCGAGTCATACTCAGTCAAGAGACATATTTAATGCTCCACTATTTACAAACCAGAAAATGAACTGATTTTTAAATTGTGGTATCATTTACATAGAGTCAAAGTCCCCCTTTTTAGCTTACAATTCTGTGAGATTTGACAAATACATTCAGTTATGTAACCATCACAGTTGTGTAGCCAACACAATCAAGATATACAACACTTATCACTGTCACTGAATCTGGAAATAGGCAGGCCTAAGTTTAATTCTTGGATCTGCCATTTTCAGGCTGCTGGTCATTGACTACTTCCCTCACATCCAAAATATGGCTTCATGTCCACTTTTTGCCAATCCCTTTCCTTACTCCCAGCTTCTGGCAATACTTAGCTGTTTCCTGTCCCTATAGTTTTGCCTTTACCAGAATGTCATATAAATATAATCATATAGCAGCTTCTTTCTCTGGTTTCTTTCATTTAGCATCATTATCTGATATTCACCCAAATTTTTGTGTGTGTCAGTAGTTAATTCCTTTCGTTCCTAAGTAGTGTTCCATTGTATGGATGTATCACGGTTTGTTTATCCACTCACCAGTTGAAGGTTGCCTACAGTTTTTAGTAATTATGAGTAAAAACACTGCAAGCATTTGTGGACAGGTTTTTTAAGTTTTCATTTCTCTTGGGTAAATACCTAGAAGTGGATTGCTGGGTCACATGGTAAGTGTTTTGGACTATTTCTTAGAGTGATTTTTTTAAAAAATATAATGAAAGACATGTCATACTGATTTTTTAATTGAAAAATTATAGATTTACTCTGACTCATAATATTAAGCATCGTGTAAGATTTTCTTAAATAGTCATCATCTTGAGCATCGCTTATTGAGTATTGAGTAATTATTATATGTAAGAGTTTGTATTATGTGATCCTTCAGATCATCTCCATATAGAGTGCTAATTTTCCCTGATTCAGGCAACTATGGATTCTCATCTTCTATTTTGTAGATTTTTTCCTTCTGTCTTTACAACTTGCTTTCAGTTTGCCCTCTGGCTACCTCTTGCTGCACTCTGCCCTTCTTATTTACTATGTTTTATCTATTGCTCAATAGTAAATTAGACTAAATAACTTGTTAAATTATTGGTTACCTAAGAACAGATAAGCTGTGAACAAGGGCCTGTCTCTTTTAGTCACTCTTGAGAAGATATATGTCCTTTTTTCATTTTAAATATTTTTCATAAAATCTTCTTTTGTAAAAACCAACCTCTTCTTTGCAGGTTCTTTGTCATCTTCCAGAAACTTTATATTCTTGATAAGTAACTCCTGGTGGTTCTATCTTAATGATAACATAAATTCACATCCCAATTGTACCCTCTCTTCCACTCCAGCAGTGAATACGCATCCTGCCCAAGGTTACTTAAGACTTCCTTCCTTCCTCTTCAAGAATGTATCTGGATGACTCCATTGATCTTGATTTCTCTAACCCAGATTGTTTAGAAAACTCATCTACTGCTTTATTACAGAGTCTGTTTTATAATAATTTTAGGCTTATCTTAGCAACCAAATTGCCAAAAACTTTCACATTCTTCTCTGAAATGCTTCCCTTTGCTCTAGATATACCAACCAATTGTCAAACAAATAAATATTTATAGATATTATTATTGATTAGATAGTATAAAGCAACATTACTGAGAGCATTTTCTTACTGAATTTGCATACCTAATGTTCTGAGTCTATCACAGGGTGCTATTAAAAAACAAACCCTACATTCTGGCTGTTGCTGTCACAGGGTGATAAAAAAAAAGCCCTATTGATTCCAGATGGAATGCAACAGACACCTAAGCTGCATTCAGCTACACCCGCCTCCCTTTTTCACCATTACTCACCTAAAAGAAAAAAAAAAGAATCCATCCCTTTAACTAATGTGTCTAAGAAAAGAAAGAAGGGGGGACAGATGGAATTAAGGAGTAAAAAGTAAGAATGAAAATGATGTATACTTATATGTAAGGAGGGAACAAATAAACCTTGCTTATTTAGTTTGCAAAGCATCCCCTGCAATTTGATACGTATTTGATATATGAATTGTCTGTAAACTCTCTCCTTTGCAAAAATAGAAAAGCAAAAGGCAAATAATAATGCAAATAAGTTGAGTGAGGTGACAGCTTTGTCATTTTGTTAAATTGGATTTGCTCTCTACTTCCCTTCCAGAATGACCCAAGCACCCAAGGCTTGGCCTCCACCACTGTCAGTTTAGTTTCCTCCAACGTTATTAAACCCTGCCGTGAGAGTTCCATTATAATAATTCTACTAAGAGGAGCTATTTATATGCTTCTTGGTACATTTCTAAATATACTTGAAGACTGAGTCTAATATTTCAGTTAATTTTTTAATGGAAACAAAATCTTGGATTTGCACAATGGTGATAATCCCCCTAAAACTCATAAATATCAGAGCTAGCCCAGAGGCACTGAGTACCAGTAGCCACTGGAAGAAAGAATTATTAATCCACTGCTCCAACCTGAGTACCATTCTCCTTAAACCTGTGGTACTTCTAACGTCCCCTTGGCTAATTGTACAGGTTCCTAAAGGACTTCACAAGGCAATCCATTCCTGCTACCTATTGTCAGACAAGCAGGTATCCCCGTTTTATAAATGGGATTGCTGAGGCCCAAAGTTAACTTCCCAAGATCCTGTAGTGAATAAAGGAAGATGAAGTTAATGAGAAGCAGGTCTCCATCTAACCAGTGCTGTTTTCACTGTAAAAACCCCTGTTAACAAGGGTAACCCCAACTCTGTTGCTTGTTGTCTGTTTTCAATATAATGTATAAAGAAATTTTTGTGCTCTCATACTTTCAGTAGACTATCAGTGTATATGGAGATGTACTATTTTAATAGCCATCGCCATGACAAAAGACTAAGGAATTCATTCTGCGGTATTTAAAAAGGGTGATGGAGTCTTTTTTTTTAAGGTTATTTTTATTTACAAGTTTTGAAAAATGTACATTTTTTACGTGGGTTACTCGTGCAAAGTTAGATTTAGAAGAGTGATAAATGCACAAAAGGTGGCAATGGAACGTCAGACAAAACATTTACAAGCCTTGTCCCACACTGCTACTTAAAGATACTGTCTATCTGAAAATATACATATCAAAAGAAAGATTGCAAGTATTGACTGTAAGGTTCTTATAGTACTGAAAGGGAGGAAGAAACTAAAGCATGCAGCATTAACTGAGGATTTGAGTGGAAAATAGTTTGCCACAGATATGTTCCCTTCCTTGGGTTAATTAAAACTCTAAAAAAAACAAGGAGGGATTATAAATTTGTTTATCTAAGGTAGCACTGCTCCTTTAAAAAAGATTAAAGGATCTCCAACCTTCCCTAGCTTAAAAACTAATGATTGTCTCCAGTCCTCTGTTCCCACACCTCTTTAAAAAGTGAAAATCCAGAAGACTTCAGTATTCTGAAACTTAGCTTGGATGTGTCCAGTGAATACCTCGCAAGGGGAGGATTTGTCAGTTATTACGATCGCTGCACTCCTTTGACCGAGTCCTTTAACATTCTCCTTCCTACCAGTAAAAAACAAAATTCATGTTGGTTAGATCTTAGTATCGTGGCCTTTTTAGCTTCCATTGCTCTTTTAAAATGGATGTTTATATGGATTTGTTTCCCTGTTTTCAATAGGCCGTATTCCAAAAATTCACTTCTAAATCCAACGCTAAGTGAAGGACCAGCCAGGGTGAAACGCTTCAGCAATCATTCTGTTAAAAATAACATTCTGGTCATCAAGCTATGCATAAGCACCACTTGTAAAACAATTCATTTGAAAAGCTTAGTGTAAAGTACAGTAACACAATACTGCCCTAAAACTGGAAATGAGATACAACAGAAAAGGAATTAAGCATTAGTAATTTTTGCATGTAACCCAGGTACAGTACCTTTGATCTCATAGAGGGTGTTTTCTGATGTTTAAGGAGAGGGTAGAAGGGGTGGGAAGAGCTTGGTAAGGGAAGATGGAAACAGCACAACAGCTATTTTGCTTTTAATAAAGCAAATGTAATGACACTGAAGAATGGGAAGGTGATAAACACATCAATATATATTTTTCTTATGACCAGCTTCTTCTCTTCCTACACCCGGGTCAACAGTCACACCAGCTCTGGTCTACTGTCGCGGAAACATGTTTTTCATACCCCTGCTTATTCTCCTGGTGCAGCTGAGCCGCCTGGCTCTTTGCTGGACTGTTGGGGTTGGGTTCCTGCAATAGAGACTGTATGGATGTTAAATGGAAGGCACATCATAGGTTGGACTCCAGCGGTTCTGAAGTATGTCCAGACATACCCTACCATCTGCATAGACATTTGGATGAAACATCTTAGGGACAGATCTAACCGTAGGTGGCTTATTCGGAGATTCTTCAGTGAATTCTATTGTAATAATTCTATTATTATAATAATTCTATTGTAATATTGAATTCTATTGAGCCTTCAGGCTCAAAAATGACGGTGTTCCAAACCATGATGTTGTTCTCAGACGAAGCCCCGCTGACTCCGGCTGGAGGATACTCCTGTAACCTCTTGAAGCCCCTCATGAGGTGCCACTGAGCCGGGGTGGACACATCTCTAGCGGGGTCAGGGGTGGGGCATACACCGAGATCTGGGGTCCCCGCGGGCGGTAAGGTGGCCGAGGAGGCTGAGGGGGAGGTGCCCAGAGGAACCGCACTGCCTCTCCGAACGGGTGATGGAGTCTTAATGGATTAATATAAGATTATATATGTAAAAAACATTCATGATTTAATTTAAAAATTTTCTAAACTTGGCTTGAGTTTATCTTTAGTGAAAAATATAGTATTTGTATCATACAGGAAGGAACAGTTCAAATCCTATTAGCATTTAGACTTAAAATTCAATAATCCCACAGAAACCCAAATAAAGAACGATATTTTAAAACAACAGCAAATACATAGCCCAAATAAACTTTGCTATCTTCCCTTAAAATTGGTAAAATTCTATTCAGAAACATCAGTTTTCACACTGTAGTTCTGAAAAAGTATAAACTTAAAATAAAAGAATAAAATAACAAAAGGGAATATTGATAAAAACCAAATTTTCAGTAAGTTCCAAAAGGAGGAATTACTTATTAAATTCTCAAAGGTTGTAGATTCCACCGAGGCTGGGTAGGGGAAAGATGACCAGCCAATTGCTTTGATTGTTCATATAGTACCTAAGTATATTTAGGTTAGCAGATAGCATTAGATCATTCACAGGAATCTCTTAAAAGTTAGTAAGGCTTAAGGAAAGAGTATTTCAAACACGAATTCATACTGTGAGTAGAAAAAGATAGGTAGCTTATTGCCCTTTAATAACTTTTAGTTACACTTGAAAAATAGCAAAAACAAGCCAAGGCCTCTGAGCCGTCTGTAATCTTTCAGTGGCCTCTGCCT
Organism: Eschrichtius robustus; assembly: GCF_028021215.1. Taxonomy (NCBI): domain Eukaryota; kingdom Metazoa; phylum Chordata; class Mammalia; order Artiodactyla; family Eschrichtiidae; genus Eschrichtius; species Eschrichtius robustus. The sequence goes on along the minus strand of NC_090827.1, from coordinate 16,146,478 downwards.
GACTGTGTCCTGTCTAATCTGGTCAGGACCATTCTCCTCTTGCTGTGTCACGCTGGCCTCCTGATGTCTCTTGGCCTGTCCAAGCTGGTTCCCAGTGCAAGCCTTCTGCGTTAGCTGTTCCCTCTCCTGGGGTATTCTCAGGGCAGAATGCTTCCTTATTCTCATCATCTAGTTCTTTCCTGACCAGCCCCACTAAAATATCACCAACTTCCGACTTGCTTTCTCTCCAATTAGCTTACTTCTTTATATGTTCCCTCCAACTAGAATGTAAACTCTTTGAGGGCAAGGACTGCCTTGTTCATCATTATGTCCCCTAACCCTAGGAAACACCTGCCTGGGTTATTAGTATGATAAATAGTACAGGAAGAAACTATACATAGTATATATTTATATGAATATGTGCACGGGACTTCTATGAAAAAAGTAAAGGACACATCTACATATATTACTAATTATTTAGAATACATTGCTAATTATTCTTTGTAGGATAGCTATTATTTTACCTCACCAAAATTTTTCTAAGTACAAATGTTAGAGGCAGAAGAGAACATACATTGTTAAAAAATAGTAGGGACCTTCAAGACTTCGTAATTTGGTTTCTTTCTCTCCACCTCTGTTGCGTGGTTAAGGTAAATGGGATCCAAAAAGGTGACAGTAGTGCACTGGGTCACATGTTTGGTAAACTATACAAGCCATTCTCCAAACTGGGCTTCTGAATGGAAGTCAGTTGAACATCCTTTCTGCTTATCCAGGCTGTCTTTCTTTCCTCTGTGCAGGATGAGCCATTGATCTACCTGCCTGGCATCTCTTGGTCTCGGTAGTTTCCTATACTAGTTGGCTTCATGTAAGTGACTTATTCTGAAACAGTGCTTAAGAGTCCAGGCTTCAGAGACAGACTGTCTGGTTTGAATCCTGACTGTACTATTCACTAGATATAATATCCTAGTTAAGTACGTTACGCAACTGTGTTTCAGTTAATTCGCCCGTAAAACAGTGATAGCAGCACTTATTTTTTTCTCCGAGAATTAAATAAAACAATTTATGTAATTAAAACAGTTGTTTTATGTATTTTTTATAAGGGCTTTAAAACATTTGTTTGTAGAGTTATTTTGGATAAATAAAAATTGAGTACTAACATATTAAACAAATAATACCTGGCGAAAGTAATTTAGAAATTTCTTTGTTAAATATTGATTTAAGAAAAAAGCACCCTGGACAGATTTTTTACCACGAACCAAGGAGTTCCCTTTCACCATTAATTAAATGTAAAACAATTTTAGTATTGTCTTTTGAAACATACAGTTTTAAATTTACTGCAAGGAAAGTAATAAATTCATTTGAAGTCCATTATGAATGATTTTTATATTATGTCTTGCATTAGCAGTGCCATTGCTTCTTTTCATTAAGCCAGGTAATGAGGAGATAGACATATTTGACTCTTCAGGAAATGGATAGAAACAAGATGCAAAAATGGAAGTCTGCTGGCTTTAAGTGAAAGTTAGCCCCTTTGTATCCATTTTTGAACTAGTTTCTCAAGCACTCTTGCATTTAAGCAACCTCCATGAAGGAATGCTTTTGTGTCAAAAACTAAATTTAGATATCAGTAATTCTAAATTCTAATGTTATACGAAGTCTATTTCCAATGGCCTGATAAGTTTTTTTTTGTTGTTCCTCTTCTTTTTAAGATCAGTTGAGTATGGCTTAAGTTTAATATTTGTGAAGTCCTTTTATATTCTTCAAATGAGTGACCCTATATAAATGCAAGATATCATTGCTAATTCTCAGGAGTGTTATAAAAATTACCTAATGTTTGTAAAATACATTGAAGATGAAAATTGAGATATAAGCACTAAATGTAAGTTTTACTTATTAAAGAAAACCATGTTAGAGCTAAGTTTGCTGATGAACACTTTTTAAATTTCATTTCCCTGAACTCCTTTCAAAAGTTCACTGACGCATGCATGCCATGCTATTCAAGCACTTCAGGAATCTTTCCCTTCTTTTTTTTTTTCCCCCTTTTTTTGTTTTGTTTGTTTGTTTTGTTTTCTTTAGTGTCAGGTCTCAGGAATTTTAATTTTCTCTTCTTAACCACCACCATTATAAACATCTAGAAACCTATATGTAACATTTTAACATTGTATGCCAATGAGATTAGCTGTGTATGTACTGTTGCCTTTTTACTATAAAGAAATAAGTAGAGTTTTCTACTCAGACTTTATTTATTAATTAAAATCATACCGATATTTGAAATAATTATGAGTATTGAGAGAGACTCTTAACATCCTCTCTTGATGATAAATGATGGGAATGATCACTACTAACTGTTGAAAGTTATGAAAAAGTGGTCTGTTTCTCACATTTCTCACATTTAGAGAGCAAAATACCTTTTTTAGATGTGACTAAGTTCACCTGGGGTATCTCTTTTTTTGTTTTCATTCCTTCTGTAATACTAGTGATGGGGGGGGGGCCCAACAAACACAGATAAATGACCTCCCACTGAAAATAATCTGTAATCTGGTATCTCCATTTATCCCATTACATATATTTCTGGCATCTCTGTCCATGTAGAACAACAGTGGGCCTATCTCTGACTTTTACATGTCCAAACAGTAACACAAACAAAAATCGCTGAAGGTAGCTGCCCTGCCAAACAAAGAATGGAAGTGGCAGAAATGCCAGTAAAAAGCAGAAACAGCAACAATTGGCCAAATCTGTGGCCACAGAGAGCTGGAAGACAGGAGAGAAATGTGAAGGAGAGAAAACAGACAATCGGTATTATGGGTGTGGAAGCTTTTGGCTTGTCCTCTCCTTCTGCACCTTTCTCTCTCCCTTTCTAATATTTCAACCTCTGGTAAGGAGTGGGTGAAGGAGCAGTGCTATGAGATTACAAGAGAAAGACTGACATTCCATTTCCTTGTGCTTGTGGGGTCACTACACACTCTGACATATGGGTTTATGTTTCCCACCCAGTTAGCCAGTCAAATGGGAATGTTCATTGTTTTAAGAAAATCCAAGTTGACATCAGAATCTCCTAAATTTATTTGACCTCAGAACACTTTTTTTTTCTTGAAACACCATTAACATCCTACTTTTAGAGCTAGTGTTCCATAGAATGCACTCGGGGGGATGACGCTTTAAATAGTCAAAAAAGGTTTAATTACATTTTCAACATACCACACAAACAAGGAAGTATGTGATATGGTTTTGGAAAGTTTCCTTCAAAAAAAGTTCGAATAAAAATGTTTGTTTCTAAAAGTGTTTCTCTTTCATCTATCAGAAGCTTATCTATAACCCTAGCCATATCAGATAACTAAGGGGATGCATATGTGTTGTGTTAAATAAACTTTGTCTTAAAACATAAAAAGGAAAAGAGGAAAGAAAAAAAACGAAAACTCACCTAACACTCTTCTTTTTGCTAAATGATTCAGATTTTTCATCTTGAGTTTATGGTTCGAATGACCTCTGAACCCTTCTTCATGTCATCCATGCCAGCCGTGCTTATAAATCTTTTACATTCTAGAAGCTTAGGATGTTTCATTATTTATTTGTATTTGTTGGGGCCAGCCTTGATGAAGAAGACTGTTTATAATGGACTGCTTATTGCAAGGGCCTGTAAAAGAAAAAATAAGCGGAACTTGGCCTGTAAACTTGGGTATGCACCAGAGGTGCAGTTTTTCTTACTACATGACAGGGCAGAAGGAGACTGAAATTACTGATGGGAGTTTCTGAGGATTTTAGGGATTAAAAACAAAGCTACCTTGTATCATCTTCACTTGGGGAGAAGGAAAGACATTTAGCATTTAGGGATGACCTACTACTACATAATGGCCCTCAGTTTATTGCTGAGTTTCCTCACTGTTTATGGATAACGTAAAAAGGAGATGATATCCGTAGATCATTTCTGGAAAACAATATTTTCAGAAGTTAGAACTACTATTTGTAAATTTTTCAAATAAATCAATCAATAAAAGCAGCTGTTTAGGAAGCTCCACATGTGCTGAGCATTTTCTATTCCAGCACATCTCAGGTAATGTGTGCTTAGATTCCTTAGATGCAAAATGCAGGTAATAAGAAATACCTATCTATCTCTTAAGACTGTTTGAGTGATAACTGTATTTTTGCTCTTATTATTTATCAGTGAAAAGTTAAAAGCATTTTTCACAAATTGTGTTTTTCCGTTTTAAGGAATATGTCTTTGCCTCATACTATACTTTTTAATACATTTTTAAGATCATTTCATTTACAGATATTTTTAAAAAGAGACTTTTACATGGTTGAATTATTAACTAAGAGGGTACTTATTCTCAGACAGTCATCTTGACTCCAAAGCCATCAGAATTCATTCTTCTAATCTGCACTGCTGAATAGTGATATGTGGTTTGGGGGAACTTTGTTTTAATAGAGGAAGGAGAGGTATGGTTTTGACTTTTACTTGTATTAGTTTAAAGTGCTCATGAAATCTCTAAGTTTAGGTCTAGGGCCATCTGTGTGAGGAGTGACTTGTTAAAAATAGAGCAATCCCTGGAAGAACAGATTTTATTTTTTAGTTATGTTGGTAGACTTCAAAACTCTGATCTAGTAAAACAGTGGCAATATCTGTAAATGGAGTTCCTTTGTGGCAGTTTCTTTTACCATGGGTTTTATTATAGTAATAGAAAAGAAAACCCAGACAATTATTAATGAATTTAGAAGCACGAATGTGCAAAGCTTACCTGCAACTCTGCCTTTATTTCTACACCTAAATAAACTCCAGCTGAATTGTGAAATTAATCACCCTGAAGTCCTAGGCTCTGATAAGGATCCTGCCACTCAATTTTATTTCTTTTGATGGTGCAAAACAATTTAGCAAAGTTTTCTTAGTTGGGTTTTTGCTTTTATTGCAGAATCGTACAGCATCACATGAGACCTTATCTTGATGCTGTATCATTCCAGTGATTGGATCCAGCTTATTCAACTTCTTTGCTAAATTGCCATGTTGCAGGAAAGCTAATTATAATTCTACATCGGACTGGCCCTTATTATCTACTCTACCCACTACAAAATATGGTGATCTCTATGATAATCAAAATTTTTCAGTATTTTATTTTATAGTTTCTTGCTTTATCATCTCTATTTATGAGAGAAGGACTATATTGTTTATTGAAGATTATTTAGCACATCTTCAAAATTCTAGAGTTTTTCCCTAGTGTTCCAGGTTCTTAATACAATATGTCACAGAATAAAGATAGACTTTTATTTTCTCATTTATATAATACTGTTATTCATGAATCTTAAATAAATAAAAATATTGAACTTAATAATTTAAAATCTTTTGCATTTCTTGAATCCTTGAGAATTTTAGGTTATACAAGAAGAACTGTGGTGATAAAATACCACCAGTTCAAGTATTCAGGGCCATCTAAATATGAATTTTTAACAATATTTTTAATAAAGTATAATGAATATATTAGAATTGACATGATATACTTATGTAAATTTCACAATTAGAGCTACATAATTTATTCACATCAATATTAAACCTATATTTGATGTTCAGCTATGCTTTTATTCACTTTAAAGTGTTTTCTGTTCTGCTTAATTGGTTTGGATTTGCTCTGTCAGGTTTTTTTCCTTAGTGAGAAAGTTGCAGACCTGCTGTTTTATATTAAGTCTCTATTTTTCTTTAACAAAAAAGAAAAAGGCAAGCAAAAATGTAAGCCCAATTAAAAGCAGTTTATTCAGAGTTTATGAGCACTTCAAAAAATACTTCCTACCTTCATTGAAGCATTATGAAAATCCCGTGATACATCCTTCATAGAAAATAGACACGAGAAAAAACATAAACCATAAAATTCTGTTAAAGATCATTATTTCTAAGGTCATAATATTGACCGTGTTCTAGAAAAATAGAGCATAATGTCATGGGGACACCTCCCCCCCGCCCCCATCGTTAATTGGTTTGCTAACTATTTCTATATTTCTATTGGCTATAGATCAGTTTACATTATTCTAGTATATATTGGTAAAATATTCTGTTATCCTAGTAGCTTGAAAGTGTTTATTTAATTCTGAGTTATTCTTAGAGTTAATTAGCAGAAACAACCTAGAGCCTTTTGTCATGAGTGACCAGTCTTCACACTTTTAGCAAGATGACTGCTTCAAAAATGCCCAAACAAGAACTGTTCATTGCAGTTTCTGCAGTTATTTGTATATCTTTGCAATATTCAGTGTAATATTTGAACAATCACCATAGTTACAATTTTCCTTTAATTTCATAATTGTGATTTTTTTCCACTCTGTTATACTGAGGAATGTGTTTTAGGTTCAAAAGAGTTTTGGAGTTCACCTCCAAGAAAATAATTCATGAACTTTTAAAAGATATTATTATGTCATAGAGGAGGATTTTCTCAATTTCAGAGAAATAGACTATGGGTTATTATTTTTAATCCACTAGTTAATGATTGCTACAGCTAATTTTCTCTTTGGATTGTTTTTCCATCAAAGAAATTATAATTTCTTATATCCCTAGTTATTACCAATCCTGCAAATGGATAATCACAGAAAATTATTAGAATAAAATTATTTTAAGTTAAATTTGCATTTAATATCATACGGCACTTTCAAACTGTGGAGAGGGTCTTCATAAAAATCACACCAAGAGCAGTAAGAAATTGTACAATTGGTTCTGCTACAACATAACATGTATGTTCCTAAAATTCACCTCTCTATGCAAAATCATGAAATTAAAAATCACAAGCACTTAATGGGAAAGCTGGGGTTGGGGCATAACACTCAACATCGGAATTAGGCGCACACACATACAAAGACAGTAACCTAATAAAAATGGTAGTATAGGGACTTCCCTGGCGGTCCAGTGGTAAAGAATGCACCTTCCAGTGCAGGAGATGTGGGTTCGATCCCTGGTGGGGGAACTAAGATCCCACATGCCCTGGGGCAACTAAGCCCACGTGCCACAACAATTGAGCTCGCGTGCCTCAAGAGAGAGCCCGCGTGCCACAACTACAGAGTCCATGTGCCCTGGAGCCTGGGCGCCACAGCCAGAGAGGGGGAAACCCACACACCACCACTGGAGAGAAGTCCACGCACTGCAACTAGAGAGAAACCCTAGCAGACCGCACGCCATAATGAAAAAGATCCCGCATGCCTCAGCAAAGATCCCCGTGTACCGCAATTAAGACCCAATGCAGCCAAAAAAAGGGAAAATAAGTAAACTAAATAGATATTCAAAATAAGAAGAACTAAAAAAAAAATTATTATTAAAAAATGGTAGCATAGTTTAACACATGTAAACGGTTAAAGAAATACATGAACGCTACAATAAATATGGACTTTACCTTGAAAGAGACCTAAAGGTTGCTTATAGAAGAGTTGCACATGGAGAGTTATTGTGAAGGGGTAGAAGGAAGGTTATCTGAAACCTGTTAGGAAGCTCTAACACCAGGTATGGATGGATGTGGTTCTTAACACATGTGATGAACTGCAGTAGCTGGTAGATGTTTGAGGGGCGTTGTGTGTGTGTGTGTGTGTGTGTGTGTGTGTGTGTGTCTGTTTGCATTTTGTGGATTCCTATATAACCAATTCAGTTGGATACAGTTTTCTGTGTTCCTCTATTGTCTGTCACAAGCAAAACAATGCATAATCAAATTGGAAATTTGTGTCACCCTCAAATTATTTCCTGTTGGGAGTTTGCATTTTCAAAACAAGAGTTACAGCGGAATTGACTATACATTTAAAAGATAGGCACAATAACTTTCTAACTGAAGATGATGAGCTTTATGGCAAAAAGAGGTGACTGTTCAATATTGTCAAAACCATCAGTACAATCAATATGCTGCATTTTGATTTTTTCCCTCAGCTATTATGCAGAATTGAACTTCAGCTTCACTGTCCAACTTGATTCATTCATTCAAATTGTTTTGCACTGAGAAATAATATCTTACCTGGAAGAGATATCAGAATCGGGAAGACCACTGAGAATTCATGTAACATTTAAAAATCTTTTGTTTGTCTGCTTTCTTTTCTTTTTATCCAGAGATAAATTCCTTTATCTCTGGAATTTATGCTTCCCACACCAGTCAGTACAAGTAAACATGGGATTCTCTATTCATTTAATGAATGAATGAATTTAAAGGACTAAGTGAAAGTATGGGAAATGCAGAATTTATTCAACCTATCCTATCCTTGCAAGAGCAAGAATGTCCTGTGATGTGTTTCTGTACTCTGAGAGAACTTAACAAATATTGGAAGGAATGGGCTGTGACAGACTTCAGTGCTTCTGTGGCCCTTGAAATGTGCTTTCATATTATGGAGCTAGACTCCAGTGCACAGAGTAGAATAATAATAAGTTCTTTGAGCTGAAACTTCATAGTCACTGTGGGATATTCAAGAAGGAGACCAATGGGGAGAAAGATAACATAGTCTTAACTTTGAACTTGTCCTGGGTTTTACTTGCTACAAGCCAAGTGAAAGTCACTCTGATACCTTATTAGTACTAGCTCTTTCTCCGTATAGGGAAAAGTGCTCTACAGTCCATGTTGATAAAACTGAAAGGGAGTTCCACACATGAGAAAGAAGGTGGTCTTGATTGTAGTGTGTAAAAGAAGGATAGTAAGGCTAAGATCTACTCCAAACCTCAGCTTGGAGGCCACTTTCAATGGCAAGTCTTTGTTACCCATCTGATCCAAGATAGGTATCCCTTCTTGCATTCCCAAAGCACTTTTCAGGCAGTAGTGTATTTCTCTGTTTCCTGTGTCCTGTTGTGGAATGAGAATAGATACGTTTCTGTCTCATTCCCTATTTATTGCCCCTGTTATTAATTGTTTAGTTAATTGTCTGGGGTAGAGTAGGTGCTTAATAAACATATATGAGTGAATGAATATGCATTGGAACTCAAAAGCTTACTGTCTAGAGAAAGAGAGAAAAATAAACATACAAACTGGCTGGGAAATAATATGGCTCATTATTATAGAATGAACAAGTAGTGTCTGAGAAAGATGCAATCAAAGATACTATAATTCATTCAGTTAATAGTTATCTGCTATATGCCTACTATGTTTCAACATGTTAGACGACATAGTAAATTAGAAATATATAGTCCTGGTATTGAGTGTGGTGGAAAACGTTCTCCAGCTCCTGCAGCTGCAACTGGGTGAACGCGGTACGATAGCAGCGCTGCTTTCTCGCTACAATCTGTGGCCCCCCAGTGACCAGGGAGGGCCAGTTGCTCCTGCTGCTGCGGGGGATCAAGACCGCTGCCGTTGCCCTCACGGTTTTCATCCAAGGGGCTGGGCCTGGCCGCATCAAGGTAGTCTGCTGCTGCTGCTTCTCTGAGCTCAGGTTTGGACCATGTATCCTAGTCCTCCTCTCCTCCGGTTACAGCCTCCAAGGTCGAGGTCCTAGGGAAAGGACATGAGAGAACATGAAAGAAAGAGGAGTTCATTTTTCAGATTGTAGTGAGTAAATGAGCCACAGTACTTGAAAAATGATGCACCATTTCCTTGTGGCCTCCTTGGTTTCTGATGAGACGTCTGCTGTCATTTGAATTGCTCTTCGCCTACAGCTGCCAAGGAAAGTGAACAATGAAGCCATTTCTTTTGGCCCTTGTGTCTATTCTGTAGTCAGCACAAATTTGAGGATGATGTTGAAGAGAAATTCTGCCATGTGACTCACAGGGTCTTGGTGCTCAGGCTGGGTGTCAAGCCTGAGCCTCTGAGGTGGGAGAGCCGAGTTCAGGACATTGGTCCACCAGAGAATCCTGGCTCCATGTAATATCAAATGGCGAAAGCTCTCCCAGAGATCTCCATCTCAACACTAAGACCCAGCTCCACTCAATGACCAGCATGCTACAGTGTTGGAAATCCTATGCCAAGCAACAAGCAAGACAGGAACACAACCCCACCCATTAGCAGAGAGGCTGCCTAAAATCATAATAAGGTCACAGACACCCCAAAACACACCACCGGACGTGGTCCTACCCACCAGAAAGACAAGATCCAGACTTATCCACCAGATCACAGGCACCAGTCCCCTCCACCAGGAAGCCTACACAACCCAGTGAACGAACCTTAGCCACTGGGGGCAGACACCAAAAACAATGGGAACTATGAACCTGCAGCTGCAAAAAGGAGACCCAAAACACAGTAAGTTAAGCAAAATGAGAAGACAGAGAAACACACAGCAGATGAAGGAGCAAGGTAAAAACCCACCAGACCAAACAAATGAAGAGGAAATAGGTGGTCTACCTGAAAAAAATTCAGAGTAATGATAGTAAAGATGATCCAAAATCTTGGAAATAGAATGGAGAAAATACAAGTAATGTTTAACAAGGACCTAGAAGAACTAAAGAGCAAACAAACCATGATGAACAACACAATAAATGAAATTAAAAATGCTCTAGAAAGAATCAATAGCAGAATAACTGAGGCAGAAGAATGGAAAAGTGACCTGGAAGATAAAATAGTGGAAATAATGACCACAGAGCAGAAGAAAGAAAAAAGAATGAAAACAATTGAGCACAATCTCAGAGACCTATGGGAGAATGTTAAACGCACCAACATTCGAATTATACGGGTTCCAGAAGAGGAAAAGAAAAAGAAAAGGACTGAGGAAATATTTGAAGAGATTATAGTTGAAAACTTCCCTAATATGGGAAAGGAAATAGTCAAGTCCAGGAACTGCAGAGAGTCCCATACAGGATAAATCCAAGGAGAAACACACCAAGACACGTATTAGTCGAACTACCAAAAATTAAATTACAAAGAAAAAATATTAAAAGCAGCAAGGGAAAAATAACAAATAACATACAAGGGAATCCCCATAAGGTTAACAGCTGATGTTTCAGCAGAAACTCTGCAAGCCAGAAGGGAGTGGCAGGACATATTTAAAGTGATGAAAGGGAAAAACCTACAACCAAGATTACTCTACCCAGCAAGGATCTCATTCAGATTCGATGGAGAAATTAAAACCTTTACAGACAAGCAAAAGCTAAGAGAATTCAGTACCACCAAACCAACTTTACAACAAATGCTAAAGGAACTTCTCTAGGTAGGAAAAACAAGAGAAGGAAAAGACCTATAATAAGAACCCAAAACAATTAAGAAAATGGTAATAGGAACATACATATCAATAACTACCTTAAATGTAAATGAATTAAATGCTCCAACCAAAAGACATTGACTGGCTGAATGGATAGAAAAACAAGACCCATATATATGCTGTCTACAAGAGACCCACTTCAGACCTAGAGACACATACAGACTGAAAGTGAGGGGAGGGGAAAAGATATTCCATGCAAATGGAAATCAAAAGAAAGCTGGAGTAGCAATTCTCCTATCAGACAAAATAGACTTTAAAATAAAGGCTATTACAAGAGACAAAGAAGGACACTACATAATGATCAAGTGATAAATCCAAGAAGAAGATATAACAATTGTAAATATTTATGCATCCAAGATAGGAGCACCTCAATACATAAGGCAAATGCTAACAGCCATAAAAGGGGAAATCGACAGTAACACACTCATAGTAGGGGACTTCAACACCCCACTTTCACCAATGGACAGATCATCCAAAATGAAAATAACTAAGGAAACACAAGTTTTAAATGACACATTAAACAAGATGGACTTAATTGATATTTATAGGACATTCCATCCAAAAACAACAGAATACACTTTCTTCTCAAGTGCTCATGGAACATTCTTCAGGATAGATCATACCTTGGGTCACAAATCAAGCCTTGATAAATTTAAGAAAATTGAAATCGTATCAAGTATCTTTTCTGACTGCAATGCTATGAGGCTAGATATCAATTACAGGAAAAAAATCTGTAAAAAAATGCAAACACATGGAGGCTAAACAATACACTACTACATAACCAAGAGATCACTGAAGAAATCAAAGGGGAAATCAAAAAATACCTAGAAACAAATGACAATGAAAGCACGACAACCCAAAACCTATGAGATGCAACCAAAGGAGTTCTAAGAGGGAAGTTTATAGCGATACAATCCTACCTCAAGAAACAAGAAACATCTCAAATAAACAACCTAACCTTACATCTATAGCAATTTGAGAAAGAAGAACAAAAAAACCCGGAAGTAAGCAGAAGGAAAGAAATCATAAAGATCAGATAAGAAATAAATGAAAAAGAACTGAAGGAAACAACAGCAAAGATCAATAAAACTAAAAGCTGGTTCTTTGAGAAGATAAACAAAATTGATAAACCATTAGCCAGACTCATCAAGAGAAAAAGGGAGAAAACTCAAATCAATAGAATTAGAAATAAAGGAGAAGTAACAACTCATAAGAGATTACTACAAGCGACTATAGGCCAATAAAATGGACAACCTGGAAGAAATGGACAAATTCTTAGAAAAGCGCAACCTTCCGAGACTAAACCAGGAAGAAATAGGAAATATGAACAGACCAATCACAAACACTGAAATTAAAACTGTGATTAAAAATCTTCCAACAAACAAAAGCCCAGGACCAGATGGCTTCACAGGCGAATTCTCTCAAACATTTAGAGAAGAGCTAACACCTATCCTTCTCAAACTCTTCCAAGATATACCAGAGGGAGGAACACTCCCAAACTCATTCTATGAGGCCACCATCACCCTGATACCAAAACCAGACAAAGATATCGCAAAGAAAGAAAACTACTGGCCAATATCACTGATGAACATAAATGCAAAAATCCTCAACAAAATACTAGCAAACAGAATCCAGCAGCACATTAAAAGGATCATACACCATGATCAAGTGGGGTTTATCCCAGGAATGCAAGGATTCTTCAGTATACGCAAATCAATCAATGTGATACACCATATTAACAAATTGAAGGAGAAAAACCATATGATCATCTCAATAGATGCAGAGAAAGCTTTCGACAAAATTCAACATTCATTTATGATAAAAACCCTCCAGAAAGTAGGCATGGAGGGAACTTACCTCAACATAATAAAGGCCATATATGACAAACCCACAGCCAACATTGTTTTCAATGGTGAAAAACTGAAACCATTTCCTCTCAGATCAGGAACAAGACAAGGTTGTCCACTCTCACCACTATTATTCAACATAGTTTTGGGAGTTTTAGCCACAGCAATCAGAGAAGAAAAAGAAATTAAAGGAATCCAAATTGGAAAAGAAGTAGTAAAGCTGTCACTGTTTGCAGATGACATGATACTATACATAGAGAATCCTAAAGATGCTACCAGAAAACTACTAGAGCTAATCAAAGAATATGGTAAAATTGCAGGATACGAAATTAATGCACAGAAATCTCTTGCATTCCTATACACTAATGATGAAAAATCTGAAAGAGAAATTAAGGAAACACTCCCATTTACCATTGCAACAAACAGAATAAAATACCTAAGAATAAACCTACCTAAGGAGACAAAAGACCTGTATGCAGAAAACTATAAGACACTGCTGAAAGAAATTAAAGATGATACAAACAGATGGAGACATATACCATGTTCTTGGATTGGAAGAATCAGCATTGTGAAAATGACTATCCTACCCAAAGCAATCTATAGATTCAATGCAATCCCTATCAAACTACCAATGACATTTTTCACAGAACTAGAACAAAAAATTTCACAAATTGTATGCAAACACAAAATACCCCGAATAGCCAAAGCAATCTTGAGAAAGAAAAACAGAGCTGGAGTAATTGGGCTCCCTGACTTCAGACTGTACTACAAATCTATAGTCATCAAGACAGTATGGTACTGGCACAAAAACAGACATATAGATCAATGGAACAGGATAGAAAGCCCAGAGATAAACCCACGCACATATGGGCACCTTGTCTTTGATAAAGGAGGCAATAATATACAGTGGAGAAAAGACAGTCTCTTCAATAAGTGGTGCTGGGGAAACTGGACAGCTACATGTAAAAGAATGAAATTAGAACACTCCCTAACACCATACACAAAAATAAACTCAAAATGGATTAAAGACCTAAATGTAAGGCCAGACACTATCAAACTCTTAGAGGAAAACATAGGCAGAACCCTCCATGACATAAATCACAGCAAGATCCTTTTTGACCCACCTCCTAGGGAAATGGAAATAAAAACACAAATAAACAAATGGGACCTAATGAAACTTAAAAGCTTTTGCACAACAAAGGAAACCATAAACGACAAAAAGACAACCCTCAGAATGAGAGAAAATATTTGCAAATGAAACAACAGACAAAGGATTCATCTCCAAAATATGCAAGCAGCTCATACAGCTCAATATCAAAAAAACAAACAATCCAAGCCAAAAATGGGCAGAAGACCTAAATAAACATTTCTCCAAAGAAGATATACAGGTTGCCAACAAACACATGAAAGGATGCTCAACGTCATTAATCATTAGAGAAATGCAAATCAAAACTACAATGAGGTATCACCTCACACTAGTCAGAATGGCCATCATCAAAAAATCTACAAACAATAAATGCTGGTGAGGGTGTGGAGAAAAGGGAACCCTCTTGCACTGTTGGTGGGAATGTAAATTGATACAGCCACTATGGAGAACAGTATGGAGGTTCCTTAAAAAACTAAAAATAGGGCTTCCCTGGTGGCACAGTGGCTGAGAATCTGCCTGCCAATGCAGGGGACACGGGTTTGAGCCCTGGTCTGGGAAGATCCCACATGCCGCGGAGCAACTAGGCCCGTGAGCCACAACTACTGAGCCTGCGCGTCTGGAGCCTGTGCTCCGCAACAAGAGAGGCAGCGATAGTGAGAGGCCCGCGCACCGCGATGAAGAGTGGCCCCCACTCACCGCAACTGGAGAAAGGTCTCGCACAGAAATGAAGACCCAACACAGCCGAAAATAAATAATAAATAAATAATAAATAAAAATTAAAAAAAAAAACTAAAAATAGAACTACCATACGACCCAGCAATGCCACTACTGGGCATATACCCTGAGGAAACCAGAATTCAAAAAGAGTCATGTACCACAATGTTCATTGCAGCTCTGTTTACAATAGCCAGGGCATGGAAGCAACCTAAGAGTCCATCGACAGATGAATGGATAAAGAAGATGTGGCACATATATACAGTGGACTATTACTCAGCCATAAAAAGAAACGAAATTGAGTTATTTGTAGTGAGGTGGATGGACCTAGAGTCTGTCATACAGAGTGAAGTTAGTCAGAAAGAGAAAAACAAATACTGTATGCTAACACATATATATAGAATCTAAAAAAATGGTTCTGAAGAGCCTAGGGGCAGGACAGGAATAAAGAGGCAGATATAGAGAATGGACTTGAGGACACGTGGAGGAGGAAGGGTAAGCTGGGACGAAATGAGAGAGCGGTATGGACATATATACGCTACCAAATGTAAAATAGATAGCTAGTGGGAAGCAGCCGCATAGCACAGGGAGATCAGCTCAGTGCTTTGTGACCACCTGGCGCGGGGGGGTGGGTGGATAGGGAGGGTGGGAGGGAGACGCAAGAGGGCGGAGATATGGGGATATATGTATATGTATAGCTGATTCACTTTGTTATAAAGCAGAAACTAACACACCATTGTAAAGCAATTATACTCCAATAAAGATGTTAAAAAAAAAAAAAAAAGAACTCTATAGTCCCTGCAGTCATGGAGGTTCTAGTCTAGTGAAGTACACAGACATTAAATAAAGAAAACCTAAACAAATGTTTAATTCAAATTTTGATAAGAACAATTACAGAGCATAACTGGGAAGACAATCTACATGAGCAGGCAGTAAGGGCATGTTTTTAAGGAGGTGATATTTAAAAGTGACCATTGAAGAATGCCGAGGGGCAAAAAGAAGAAGGATTAACCTGTGTGTAAGGCTGTGAAGATAACAGGAGCTCAGCTTGTGTGAGAAAAAGAAAGAAGGCTGGTGTAACTGGAGATGAGTGAGCTAGAAATGATGGACTGGAGTTGCGGTTAGAGAAACAGCCTGGAGCCAAATCATGCTTGGTGTAGACGGTTTGGATTTTAATCAAGATGAGTTGCATGCATTTGGCAAAACATAGTGAATTTTAATAGTTTGGGATTAACAGATACACACGACTATGTATAAAATAAACAACAAGGACCTTGCTGTATAGCACAGGGAACTATATTCAATATCTTGTAATAACCTATAATGAAAAAGTCTGGAAAAGAATACACACACGTGCACACACACACACACATATATAAATGAATCACTTTGCTGTACACCTGAAACTAACACAATGTCGTAAATAAACTAAACTTCAATTAGAAAAAAGAACTTTCACTCAGAAAAAAAAAAGTGAATTCAGTCTTAGTATTTGTGAATTCTATTTTGTGTAAATGTTACATAAAACACTAAACAAATATTGAACATATAATGATATGCATTCTTAAATATTTAGGGGGAAGTGTACTAGAGTCTGTAATTTACTTTGAAGTGCATCCAAAATACAAGGTTGATTGATAGAGGAATGGATAGATGTATAGAAATTTGTAAGGTTACTAGTAAAATATAGGTGGTGGATATGTAGATATTTACTGTAAAGTTTCTTCAACTTTGCTGTATGTTTGTATTAATATTCATAATAAAATGTTGGGAAAAGAAAGGGAATGCTCAAAATGATAATAAGGGGGCTTCCCTGGTGGCGCGGTGGTTGAGAGTCTGCCTGCCAATGCAGGGGACACGGGTTCGAGCCCTGGTCTGGGAGGATCCCACATGCCGCGGAGCAACTAGGCCCGTGAGCCACAACTGCTGAGCCTGCGCGTCTGGAGCCTGTGCTCCGCAGCGAGAGAGGCCGCGACGGTGAGAGGCCTGCGCACCGCGATGAGGAGTGGCCCCCGCTTGCCGCAACTAGAGAGAGCCCTTGCACAGAAACGAAGACCCAACACAGCTAAAAAAATAAATAAATAAATAAATATATTTATTAAAAAAAAAAAATGATAATAAGGAAAGGCATAATAATCACAAAATCTTACAACCAAAAGGAAGGATTATTCTAGCATATGACCACTTGATTCTTTTCCTGTGAGTTTTTACTTTTATGGAATTGGTACCTCTTTCATGGTAATAAGCGTATCTCCTAGCTTTAAAAAACATTTCAAATTATTTGCATGATTTACCTCACTTAAACTATCAAATCTTTTGACGAGGTATTTTTCTGAATAAGCACAAAGATAAATCTGTTAGACTAAGAACTCATGAATCCTCAGCTGTCCACCAGCACCTACCAGTACCTACCAGTACCTACCAGTATAGTAGAAAGGAAATGAGCACACTTGAGTCTATTAGTATGATCAGCTGTCTGCAGAAGATTCTACTTTAAATTTTTTTTTTAGTTTTGTGGTTGACTTAAATGATACAAAAGGAAGAACTACTGTTTCTTTGAAAGTATGCCTGAGAGGCTTGGTGTACTTAGGAGTCTGGCTTCTAACCTTTCTCTGAGAATTTAAGTAGCATGATTCTGAGGCTGTGGAACAGAGATTACTCTTCTCCTTGATTCCTTACCCACCATGAGCATTTCACTGATAAATTAGTGCATCACAGAATCACATCAGAAACCTCATGCTTGATCTCCCTGTGTTTTCAATAAAAACATGTCTCTTTTATTGATGTTTGTTCTTATTGACCCTTTGAGGTCAGAAGACAGAGTTTCTTTCTTAAATCAGTAAATCAGGGGTATTTAATTGGCTCTAGAAACTTCTGAGTGATCTTGGCCTATTCCAGCCCCAAACAGGGTTCTGACCAACCACTGTGAGTTCTGCTTTTCCAAGAAGATAGGGGGTGAGAGATTATAACAGACTCTGTGTAAGTAGTCAGTCACTTACTGCCTTCAAAGCACTGATTTTCTTGGTGCAGGCAAAATGCCAAAATCAATGTTTTTGTCACGTATAAAGAAATAGTTTAGCATGTAGAAAACTATATGGTTATTTCCTTTTCTCTGAAAAGCCATCAGACATTTTAAAAGTAAAATATGTGGTAGGTTTTACAGAGGAACTTATTTTTATTCTCCGTGTTGCAGAGAAAATAATTAGATGATTGTTGGTATTAGCAACTGCGCTAAGATCAATTATACTGCAGGAACGATGAAAGCAGACTTTCATAATGAGAGCAAATGGCCTGGAGTCTATGAGAAATTGCTGAGAATCTTTTTAGGGTGGCACCATTGCTAATTAAAACCTGAGAAACAACACCAAAATTGTTCAGGAAGCACGAATACTCATTGCAGAACCAACCTTGAAGGTCATTCCAATTTCTAAACTATTTTCATTGGAATTTGAGTTTTAAAAAATGTCTTCAGAGCTGCATAACCTCATTTATACTCATTTCTTCTATCTTTTTCATTTGGTTCCCTTGGTTTTCTGTTCTTGTGCTTGACATCATTATTACTTCACATGGGGCATTGAGAAGTGAGGGAGGCAATTTGTTCAGAAATCATGCCTGTGGCAATTATTTTAGACTGGAGAATGTAGCCTCATTTATCATCATCATTATCACTAAAAAGCTATAGGTCACAAGTGTCTTAAGTCCCCTGTGTTTCAGCATTGTCTGCTAAATTGGGGTTAATTAAAATGTCTCTTTTAAAAGTACTTCACTTGAATACACACACACATTTTTGCTCCAATCTTCTTTAAAGGAGTCATTATTCTATGTCTTGCAGGGAAGAATGAAATGGACATGTATAGGGTATTATTTCATTTTTCTAGACTAGAAAAGGAAAGAAATCATGTAGAGAATTGTGACTTTCAGATGTGTGTATGGTTCTACCCCCCTATAAAGGCTAGATTCCGTTTTTAAAATAATATGTTTTTGAGCCATTACCCTTATTCTCTTGATATTTTAAAACAGCAAAAGTATCTTCAATCTGTGCTTTTACCCCTCCAAAGAATGTAGCCTCTGAAGCGAGGATGGGTAAGTATTATCTGGGAAGTAAAGTGCAGCTTTCTCAGCTCCATTCCCAGAGATTTTGATTCAGTAGGACAGTGGTGGAACCCAGAAGGCTGTGTTTTAACAAGCCTTTGAGGACGTTCTGATGCACGTGATATTTGGACACATTTTGAAAACCTCTGCTTCATACCATCACTCTTGAGTGTTATGGGAGTGAGTGAGGGGTGCCATTAAACTGCACAGGAGGGGAGCCTAAATTGACATGGTGGTAACACTGGATTCAAGTTGAGTACTGAAGGTTGAGTGACAGTTAGTTACCTAATCAGGAAGGTGGGATTCATAAGAATGAGAAGGTGAGTGTATTTTAGGTAGAAATAAATTTAAGTGCAAAGACTTAGGGGCTAGAGAGAAAATGGTGCTTTCTAGAGTCCACAGATAGATCTGTCTGGATGAAATATGTCATATGAGTGGTTGAGGAGGCGTGACGTAAGGATGAGGTTGGAGAAGTGGGTTGAGATCAGATTACAGAGTTCTTGTAGCCAACTCAAGGATTTAGGGCAGCACCCTGCCAGCCATCACAACTCCCACAGGCTGGGTGCCCTTGCCAACATTCCTGTGCTTGTTCATGTTCTTAAGCTCTGTATAATCTTGGGTCTATCACCGTCTTAAGAAGATAGTAGCTTTTGGTACAGTTACAGTACTGCAATTTCCAAGGGTGGAAACCCTACAGAAATAACAAGTCATGATGTAACATGCAAGAAGAATGGCTTTTTGAATATATTTTATTTGGAGATAACTTTTACCTAATAATTCAAACTACTCTCTTCATTAACTATGTTTGTAAATATTAGGAAATGAACAGTAGCACTATGGCAAAACAATGTCTTGTGACAAAAGGAAAAGGAAAAAACTTGATCTAAAATTCTGCCATTTAGGTCCATGGCCTGAATGTTTAAGTGCATTTCTTTTCTACTTAGTAATAGAAGGTAAATCAGACATTTTTTAATATTTTATTTTGAATACATTTTATCTTGAAATTTAAATAAGTAAATATCACCATCCTGCTTCACAAATTAACATTAAGATACACATTAACCTTCAGACTGAAGAAATTTCGTGTTTTGTTCATGTCATTTGTCCATTAGTTTTTCAGTCAGTTACCCATACCTGCTTTCTTTTCCTGGTTAAGGACATGTATGTGTATAAATGTGTACTATGTGTCAAGAATTGCCAGTCAAGAAATGGCAAGTAAATGCGCACTAAATGTAAGAAGACACCTACCTTGAATTTAAACTTGATGTGTTAACTCTGCTGCTGTGAATGCTGCTTCTTGGCCCTGCTCTGACCACATCAGTGTACAAACACCTTTAAATGGGAAGCTTAGAGTCTGCCAGGAAGCAACTTTTTTTTTTCCTCTCCTTTTTCTCCATTTAACTTTGAAAGTAGATTTGGTTTTTTGATCTGCCAAGTAGCTGTCAACTCAAAACAACTAGATTTTATTTTCTAGTGTTTGATTTCTTGATCTGGATTAAGACTTGAACACGGAAACATCTACCAATCTAAACAGGTATTGGGTCAAGAAAAACTAAAGCTTTTACTATGAGTTCTTGATAGAGTGCAGACACAACCTGTAGTCTGTATGATTAGACAGTAAACTCCAAGGTTTTTTTTTTTCTGAAAGGATCACTAACTGTTATTTAAAGGAAGATGCAAAGTATTCCTTCAAGTAGAAATTAAATTCTTCAGGCAGTTTTTAAAGACAGTTTCAGACCTGTCATCTAGATGCTACTTTTAAAGTGCCACCTAGTGAACTGGAAAAGGCCTTTATTAGCAAATTTACTTGCATTTGGCCTACCATAGTGAAAGGCTTGTTTAGGGTGGGTTCTGCTTTCTCAAATTGCCCTCTTTAAATAAACAGAGCGAGGGAAGAAAGCTTTTAGATGTATAACATGAAGCCATTACAAAAAACTGAAAGTCAACCCATGAAAGAAAGGAGCTGTTTAGTGCATTTCCAGTTAAGGATCTGGGTGGTGCTGGAGGGAGAATGGAAGATAATAGACTCCTAGTGATGGGGCTGTCAGGAGACAGAAAACTGTAGCAGCTTTGTGGGAAAATAGAATTGCTGGCTTTGCCCACTTGACCTTTAGTCTGAATAGATGGGCTTAAGAAGATCACAAAGGGCTTTGCAAAAAAGTGGTCGGCTCAGTTCTTTTGGTTCCTGAAACTCCTCTTTTATTCAGGGGAGTTTTAAGTTTGTTTCTTGGTATCCTTAAAGGGATTCCCTGAAATGTCTATTATCATAGCATAGATATGTGTTGCTCACTGTATGGCCCTCATGTTTCCTGTGCAGCAGTGGGACGGAGTGTGTTTATGAGGAAGAGTTACTGAATAGGGACTCCAGCATCTGTACAGTGCCACATTATCACTCCTATCAAAGGCATGCATTGGGTCCCCTTCTGTGTTTCTGGGTAAATGCATAAGCTTATTTAAATCAGAAACGCAAGCACCATTTGAAAGCACAATGTATATGCATCTACTGCTGTGTAGATGAAAGGCTTGTAGATTAACTGACAGCATTTTCAGAAAATGGGGCTTGACAGTAGTGGTTCATGTGAAAAAGATCTGGGAGACTTTAGTTAAGTACCAGTTGAATTTGTGCCGAGGTTATGATGTGGTAGCCTACAACTCTATTTAATCTTAGTTGCATTTATGGAATTATAATTTCCTGCCCTAAGATACATGGACACTGATGGTGCAGTTAAACAATTGTATCCAGTTGTGAACATTCCGCTTCCAAATAAAACTGGCATATCTGTGAACATACAGAGGAGACTACTTTCCAAACCCCATTCGAAAAAAGAAGGAATTGATCGTATTTAACAGAGACGATTTGTGATTTGAATGGAAGAGAAATGATAGGCATGATCATAGATTTCAAATATCTGAAGCCCTCTTATATAGAAGAATATCATTTGTGGGGTTTCAGAAATTTATAGTTTCTCAACCCATATAAATATATGCCAGAATAAATGACAGATGGATTAAAGAGATAACACAGAAAATATTGAGAAACCATAAAAATTACACAAGAAAATAGAAACAAATATTTAACTTCTTTTGGAGTTGAAATGGATGATACTAATGAAGAAACCATAAAGAAAATATTGATAGTTATGAGTAGGATTATCTGATTTACTCAAAAATTATTAAGTTATAATAAAAAATTTTAAATATAAAGAAGCTAAAACAATTATAAAAATCATATTCACCAACAATAGTTAATGGCATGAATAAATGTTCACATTATACTGTTGAGTAAAAAGATCACTAGGTCAAAGTTTAATTCTTAAAGTTGAAATATGTATATTAAAATAACTGCTAAAATATCCCTTTTAATGGATTTCTCTGAGTGGTTAAATTTAAGTTTTTAAAATTTATTTTTAGTATTCCTGTATTTTCCAAAACTTTACATAATAATCCTGTTTTCTTTATGTTTGTAGAAAGTTATATAAAAAGCAAAGGATACAAAAAACAAAAGAAGTGAGTTAATATTTAAGCCTTAAGGGTAGATATAGTTAAGGTAAATAAGAAGAAGATATTTCTAACAATTAAACTTTTAACAGTGTCTCTTGTCCTATGGGCTATATGCCCTTCATTGGAAAAATCATGTAGAAAAATCATGTAGAAAAATCACAGTAAATCAGAGATAATATAGGATGAATTGCCTTAGTGGAGAGAGGGACTCTGGATTTGGGCATCTCAAATGCCCTTTCAGCACTAAACTTCCAGGGGCAATTTACAATTTGAAAGATTATGCAGATTGGAGCTGAAAAGTGACATAGAAACCTACAACTTCATGTTATTTAGATATTTTTGAAGTGAGGAGATGGAGGTTCGGAGAGTCATTATAATGGAAAAGAAAGCAGCTAATTAAAATTTCCTGAGCCCTATTCCAGTTCTTTTCCCTCCAGTAGAGACAGAATAATTGTTTGGTAGTTAAAAGTGCATGGATTTGGATCCCAGGCCAGTCACTTCCACTTGCTATAATTCTCTGTGCCTCAGTTTCCTCATCTGTAAAACTAAAAGGGTTATTTTACTTGTGAGATTGCTGAGAAGATTGAATAATATATATAAAGCACTCAGCAGAGTTCCTATCATATATGAGCAATCGATATTACCTATTCTTCATACATTAAAGATATATATATATCTATATGATAAGTTTAATATTACAATTTGGGAGGAGAGGAATGTCAAGGGTTATTCCTATTTATTTATTTATTTTAATGATATCTTAGTACCTTCAGAAGTCTCTTACCACATTTTTCATCCCTCAGATTTAAAATTTGAAAAAATTTTTAAAAATTTAAAATTTAAAAAATTGATGAAAAATTTCATCAATCAGAGAGAGAAAAAGTAGAGCCTGTTATGTTGCCCTCACGGAAAAAAAAAAAAGATGGCAGTTTTTTATGTGTGAATTCATGCTCTCCTTTCATTTAGTGTTTAATGTTGACGGAACTGACTAATTTTGTTGTATAGTTATACATGCTGAGGGCTTCTAGCTTAGCCCATGAGCATATTTCTATTCATTCTAGAAACAATAATAACTCTATTGAAATGCTTGTTTCACTGCCATTTGTGTCTTCAACTTTAGAAGATTATGGAGGTGTTATGGAATGTTTACTTTAGAGTTAACTAGAGCCTGGCTCTTAATCACACCAATACAGATGCTCACTTGTCCCAGTACTTCTCTCTCAGGCACACAGGAATGGGCATAGAGTCTGTACATTTAAAGGAAAAAACTGAGATTACTTACAGCTTTGGAAGTCTACTCTCTATTTTAAAGGACATTTCTCTGTAAATGCTTTTTAAAATACCTCTTATTTGTGATTTATCTTCCCCAAGTTCCAAACATATTTTAAATATTAAAAGCTAAAACAGAAAATTTATAGAAAAGCACAATGTAAAAATGTGCTTTTCCATCTTGAGGATGTATTTTCTTATGAAAGCTTTTTCAGATCTTATAGTGGCCCATGGATGGAATCCCTAACCTGCAATTTCATGACCTCATAATTCCGTGGTGTTACTTACAGGTATTTAAAATTTTAAAGCGCAACTGCATAGGAAAAGGTGAGCCAAGAGCAGACACCTTGCCTCCTCCTGCCGTATAAAAGCGCCCGCTGGGATAAGCTGCCAGTGAACACAGGTGGGGGTGATGCCCTTGTATTCTGGGTAGCATGGCCAAATCACTGTTGTCTTAGTGTCACAGAGGTCCAAGATGCAGTTTTGTTTCCTCCAACTCCCAGAGAGCTACTGCTCAGGTGATATTCGGCTCAGGAAATTCTCTTCTAGCAGAAGACATAATCATTTCATATAGAAAGTATCATCATTGCAGTAGGGTTTGTCAAAGGATTTATCTGCATTGGTAAAGGTATTCCCTGGAAGTAGCAGAGAGAAGTCTCTTTGTTGAGCCAAGACCACCACTACTTTATGTATATTTAATAATGATGTTCCTGAGATTTAAAAATCAGTAAATTTATAGTTCTGAAGTTGTGGATTGATATTTTTGTCTCATATGCATGATGCCTGTAGTCATCCTTGGGATTCCATTTTCAAGAAATCTGTTCTCAGCAACTTCCCTCATAGTTCTGTTGTTGGTTTGTATCTGGAAGGGGAAATACACCTAACCACGCATGTGAGTACAAACACACATATAAGTACAGCAGAATCATCCACTGGCAGCCATTATCTGTAAAACTAATTAAAGAGAAGAGCATATTAACATGCACACCGTGAAGCAAACTCCATTCTCTCCAGAGTATTCTCTCATTGAGATACAAGGACTTTATCTTTGGCACAGTGGGTCTGAACTAATTGAGATGTCATTAAAAAAAGAAGTCGGTTAAGAAGGTTAGAGGACAGGGTTGTTCTTGCAAAACTGCCAGTTTGCAAGAATACATTTTTTAGTAAAAGTACAGCCCCCAGTTGCAGATCTGATCAGTGGCAGGAATGGGGGAGGGATGAGGGAGAGATAACAGAGAAAAATAACCTCTCAAAGAGAAAAAAAACCCCAAAAAACAGCAAGACCCTAATTGAAATGGGAAGCACTCTCATTTTAGAAAATGTTTCCTTAACAGATTGCTCTGGTCCTCTGCCTCAAGGTTTTTGATTAAATTAATGATGGTAGTGATAAGCTCCATTAGTGTTGCTGTTTCCAGAGGGACATTTTCTACAGCCTTCTCTTCTCTTTCCTTCCCCAAATCTCAGGTATGACAGTAGAATTGCTAATTGAGGCCAGAACAAGCTAAGAAGGTGAACTTATTATTACTATGCAAATGCAGGCGATCCAGGAAATTAATATTTCATGTGTGCCTACCTAAACGAGTAATGTTTCCTTCATAGGCTTCGTGTCACTCAGCTGGGAAGCTGTTGCTGCAGCTTGTTGTCGTCAGTGAGGTCCTGAACTTCTCTTTTTTGTTGCATGTTGCCTGCTGTCTTGGGACCAGTCAGCACGTCTGACATGTTGTGTTCGGCTGGCCCTTGCTGTTACCACAGATCTTCCACCAGTGCAAACAGATGAACTTGTTATGATCCATAGGCCACTATCAACTTGATTTCCTGTCTTGGTAGTAAAGTATTAGAGGAAAAAAAAGCATCCAAGTCTAGATAATAAAGAAGGGAAGAAGTATTTCAGTAAAATGAACCATAAAATTCATAATAGGGGATATGTTAGGGGCTCTTCCGTGCAGCATAATTATCTTCCTGAGAGCTTTGGAAAACACAGTAAAAAGAATATTACGTTGGGGGCCTGAAATAGTTACATTAAATTATTCATAAACACTTGTTTGCTAAACACCATTATATTTCATATTCTGATGAAAACTATTGTAGTTAACAATTAACATTGTGTGTGTATGAAAAACAGTGTAGTAGAAATGAGTGAGAAGTAATTTTGATTTTAACTTTCTGATTCTTGTTTTATATTAAATGTCAAATAATAAATATGCTACTTAAGAGCAGAAACCAAAAGAAAATTTCTTTTTCATCACCATAGTGCCTGAAATAAGATTAAACATTCAAATAGATGTCCAATAAATATGTTGAATTTAATTTATTTTTACTTCCCTAACCTTGTTGAAAAATAAATTCCAGAAATGGAGGAGGGAGACAAGTGACAGAGAAAAGTGGGCTGGTTGAGGTGTCCACTATTCTCTGTCATTCTGTCTGCAAAGCCATTGATTCAGACATTATCCTTCACATTTTGCTAGGTCTTTCTTTACCTTTATGAAGAATACTCTACAGTTATAAGTGGTATTCAATAGGAAAGAGACTTTTACAGTAACTAGAGGCAGGAAAGTCTGTTCCAAAAAGATCATGTGGAGGTTTTGAGGGTGCAGAGTAATTTGTTTAGACAGAAATGAGTGGAAAGTACATGTGTGATAACTGGGAAAGGGAAAAGCATTACTTATATTGATATTTGCCCAGGTGGAGTAGAAAGACTGAACTAGAACATTATAGACATTGAGGTTAGTTAGATCTTTCAGAAAACTGGCCCCCAATCTCAACATCTAATACATGGTAGACCTGAAATTAAATTCTGGAACGGCCTTGGTTTGCTAATCTCAAGTGTTCATCATGTGATTTATAGAATTTGACCAAAGTAGCTTTTTTTCTTTACTGGAGAATTTTCTTCATTTAAGCTCTTTTAAAAATGTAACCCGGATTATATATATTTCCCTTCTCTGGTCCTTCTTTGAGTCTCATGTATCTTTTCCATGTTACTCACAGAACAAGTATATAGATGCATCCATGAAAGAGTATGTTTTCTACTAGGTTTGCAGGACCTCTGTGTTGAAGGCAATTTTTGTTGCATTTTTAAAAATTATTATAGCTCATTGTAATAAAAACTGAAAAAGATTCCCATTTAAAATAAAGGAAAACGAACAAATAAATGAATTTAAACCAGTTCAGAACTCTAAAACATATTTCATGTGTTTTAGCATATGCATCAATAAAACATACTTGCATAAAGTGTTCCTGGGAAGTATTTATCAATCCTCTTTTCAAAAATAAAAGTGTGCAAGTACTGGTAGCTAAAACAAATTAAATTTGTTGAATCTCTAGACTTATGAAAATATTGATTTTTTTTGGTTATGTATCCTCTTTGATACAAATATATCTGACATTCTCAATGAAATTGCTTACAAAATAGACTAAATCTGCCTGAATTTTATGTCAGACATCCCCAATGAATGTAACAAGGAAGAAGAGCTGGAATTGGAACCTAAAGATACTGACTTGGTACTTGTTCAGTGAGTTTTCGTCATATTTTAGAGGGTACACATTTGTAATACTTTTCAAATAAGACTAATTTAACCTGATCCATCTTTTTTCAGACACACAGTAAGTGCAGAATAAGCTAACAAATTCTAAATACTTACTAACGCTTTGTTTTTATATTTGATTCTTTGTATTTATTCTCAGGCCCTCTCAAGTGGAAATGTTGAAAATGCCATTTCTTCATAAAAAGACCATCAGAATTATGGAAATATTGTGTTGCATATCAAGTTCTTTTTATTTATCTTGTAACCAAGATCATGCTACCCATTTCTAAAAGACCTATGGAATTATTCTGGGCTTATATTTTAGAAGGCAAGAATCCTAGGGGGCAAGAATCCTTTGTTTTACATATTTATATTATCTAGTATATCCATTATAGCATCAGGAGTAATTAGTATTTTATAAATGTTCAACATGTACCAGAAAACCACTCCAGGAATGAATCCCCTGGGTGCTGAGCTCTGAAAGAAGAAAAGTTGAGGGTCTTTAGGGTGGGAAGGTGGTGACTGCATTACCACATTACTGCAACATTCTGTCTTCTGTACAGCTCAATAAATATCCGTTTACTTTAATTGAGTGGGCATAAATAGCATTTACCAGAAATCCTTTGCTGGCAGCCAGCTGCATTAGGCTGCAGAGAACCATAGAATATTGTCCCTGGAGTTGGAGGGAACACAACCTCTTTTTAGTGTTCACCTCTGCTCAAAGGGAAGACTCAAGTTGAAAGATCAATTATGATTTCATTCTGATCACTAGTAAATGGTTTACTAGAAAACAAAGTTCATATTATCATAAAGAATCTATGGGCAAAAAGGCAAATGGAGTAAAATACTGGGTTTTCAGATAATTATTTGAGTTTTTTGTGGTTTTCATCGTCTTAGGAAATTAAGAATTACTTTATGTATGTTTACATAATAGCAAGGTTACTTTGTCATCTGAATTTCCCTGATATAAAACCAGGTGAGCTAGAGGGAATATTTAGAAACCAACGAAAAAACCGCATGGATGTAGTTTACTCCATCTCCATCAATCATTTATCACAAACTTGATATCTTAATGTTTCAGCTGTCAGAATATTGACTTTAAGGAAGTCTATGTTTTTGTTTACATTATCTCAATTCCAAGTATCTATGGCAAAAAAATTAAGGGATGTCAAAAATATCAAAGATTATTATGTCTCACCTAATGAGATGGATACTCCCGAAACAAACTAAAGTCAATGACACAGAATGTGAGCAGCAGAAAAACATTCTGAAGTCCAGGAAGGTAGGCATGGGGGAGGGCGGTGGTTTAGGGAGGAATGCAGTTAGTCTGAGATATTTGCCTGGTGTTGGCCTCTCACTGTCACGAAGAACAGGGACTGTCTTGTAATCATTTTTTATCTTTCTAAAGGAAGTTATATTTTCTCTTGTTAGCACTGAAAGTTTTACTTTTTCTCCAAAGTTTTACCTTTTCTCTTTATAAATGCTCAGGAGTCAGAGCCATGGGCATCTGGTGCTTGTTCAATAAACGATATTCATGTTAATGTAGCAGGAGACAGTTGTACGCATACTTCCCATCCCCAGCTGGCATCCCTATGCAGATGGACTTAGATCACAGCATGATTACTTGTTATACATTTTCTTTTTATTCTTTCTTAATTTTGTGTTTCTTAAAATTCCTAGCCAAGTTTATTCTAAAAATTGTCTAAAAGATAACATAAACTCTCATTTCCAAAAACCATCAATAAATTAAAGCGAAAACGTCTTATCATGGCTCTCTTATGCTTGTATAGTTTTGGAATTGAATTCTGAAAGAGAACAGTAACCTCATGCTGATATTTCAAGGGAGGACACAATCGTTTTTGAAATGTGCTATCTGTTCACTCTGGCAAGACGAAGCCTCTAAAGCTATCAGAGTCCCCAGTCAAGGGCGAGTGGGTGGGGTCCTCACCGCTCCTTCACCTGAGTGGAGGAATTGTCCACAAGATGAGTTTGGAGGGTGAAGCCTATTGAGAAAACAGTTTCCCAGGGACTTTTTGCTCACTCCCAAGCTACCACTTCTCCATACTAAAGAAGGAGTAAGAATAAAGTTTCTAATCACTTCACATGGTCACCAAAGATCTTAATTTATCAGGAAGTCATTTTCTTCAGCCAGAGACTACATGGTGCCTGGAGGGAAAGGTGGCTGATAAGGAGGATTATAGGTACAGAAAAGGAAGCGCAGGAAGACACATTTCAGTTACTTTCACTTTCTCTTAGAACTGACAGGATAGCAAGCAGGTAAGTCCATTTCATGAAATTCCACAATTTGAAAGCATCCTGAGAAGTTTGGAGGAGATGCATGTAAGTCAAATGAAGTGAAATCCTAAAGCAGATTGTAAACAGAAGACTATCACTGTCTTGAGAAGTAAAACTAAAAATATAAATAGACTCATAAAGCATTTAGCTAACGCCATGGATAAACCGTACTTATTTATTTAGGGAGTGCTTGGGTGTGTGTCCCTAATCTCTTGCCATTGATATTATGGGAGAGAAAACAGATATTGCTTATCTCAAAGCGCCATTATATCCGAATTCTTTGCATAAAATTGACAGAGCATTCTTGGATTTTTAAGGACTCTCTTGTGCTTTGCATTTCGTATACAGTTGTTTTAAATGCGCTTGGTACCAGGTCGGGACAGGAAATGACTGGTGTGGCTCTGACAGAACAACAGGTAACAATGACGTGTTTATTCAGACTTGGTATAGTGCCAGAGGCATACCCTCAGTCCTCCGCATGCACATTCACTTATTCATTCCCTTTGTGCCTGCCCCCATTTCCTTCCTGCCTTGGCTCTACTTCATGAATAATCACCGTATGAATGATGAAATACAACTATGAAATGTTATGTCAATTCCAGAGACTTTATATTATGCTAATCAGCTTAGGAACTGAAGATGCTTGCCTCCTTTTTCCTCTAAATTAGTTTTAATCAATCTGAACAACATCCCAAGGAAACATTTTCAAGGAGAATTACAAAATGGTCATCAAGAGGATGATTTTTCCTGCTCACTAAATGTGAAAATCACTATGCAACAAGTGCACGATGTCAAACACTGGAGTTTATTAATAATGAAAATATAGGTCAAAGAGTTCTGTCGTGGAGGGAGGCACGTTTAAAACAAATGATTAAACTTCATGCACATTCAGGACTTACAGTGCTAATTTATGTAAAACGATGTATTAAATCTCTACCTGGCAAAATCATTTTCATATACAATTCGTTTTTCTGTGTGCCATTAGAGCTATAGTTTCTCAGACTTACAGAGGTCCTGATGGGACTCCTTCTGAAATATATAAAAATAAAATACGCTGGAGCAAGAGGCGTCTGAAGATCACTCAGCCCAGACTTATAAGTGGGTAAGCGTGTGGTTTGGGCTATTGAACAGACTTGGGTTCAGTTCGTCTTTCCAGCACTTAACTTACCTTGGGCAAGTTCCTTGGCCTCAGTTTGTCACCAATAAGAGAGTTTCATAGAATCTACCTCATAGGGCTATTTAAAGAAATAAATGAGAGAATAGATTTAACACCCCTTGAATTCCTGGAACAGAAGTTTGAGCTATCACAAGCACTCATCTAGTTCTACTATATGCATTCCATACGTCTTTATGAAGTATTTACCTTGTGCAGGATAGGCACTCTGCTGGGTCCTTTCAAACAGCTTTAAATACTATTTATTAAATACTATAAATGCTTATTTTTCCAAGAAGAACAAGCTATTTAATTATGTCATATATTTTGTTCTGCTGCCCTGTGACTTGGAAGTGGTATGTAGACATTTTGATAATGATGTCATTGAAGTTTTGGAAGTGAAAGCATATTTCTGTAGTGCTGATAAAAGTATATTTAAGCGAACTGGACCTAACTTCTAGTTGCCCGACAAATCCAATTTATCTTGAATCAAATTGTATCTCTTCTTAATTTTCACACATTAATTTTCTTTCTATCCCCTAGAGCCAGGGAATCAAGGTAGCACTTATACATGACAGCAGAGATTTTGTATCATATCCACACCCTTATTGCCTCATTTTTTGTTGATGTTTAAATCACTGTCCCCAGGGTAGTCTCTAGTTATTTGGTGTTCCACTTGATTCTTAAGGATGCACTGAAGAGTGAACTTTCCTTAAATTAAACTTTCTAATTCTCTAGGGAAGCTACAGTGCGCACCACCATTTCAGGTGCTTCCTCACTCTAAAAACTCATATTTATTTAGCCAGTAATCTTTCAAAACCCTTAGTCTGAGTGCCCACAGAAACACTGGGAGATGGTACCCTTGTTTCTGCTGACATGCTGGCCCATCCATGAAATAAGTGCTTAAAAGTTCTTCCTTACATTGACTTAAATCTTTCTAAGTTCCATTAACCATTCTTTTTCTAACTTCCATTCTATTTCTGACCTCTGGGCATTCATAAATAAATTTATTACAAAACCCCCTTTCTCTCACTTATTCTCTGCTGTTTTAATCTTAACATGCCCAGTTCCATCAATGTTTTTACATCATCTGATGAAGTTTTAAGTTGGGGTTGAGGGACATAGGGACATTATTATCTTTCAGTTATTGCCAGAGTAAAAAACAACAATTTTAAGCGATTTTCAAAGCACTTGAAAACTGGTCTCAAAGCAAGTGCCTTTTTTCAGAATGATGGGTTCACACTTCAGGTTGCCTTTTAAACACCTGCATTTCCTGAACTCAGCAAGTTCACCCTGTTTATCCTGTACTTTCTAATGACTCATCATGGACACTCTTCAAGGTTGTTAATCATTAAGGTTATTTAGGAAATGAATTCTGATACATGTAATAAGCCTTATTTTAAAAATCATCATTGCTTTAATGAAAATGAGACATTGAACTTGTTAAAACCAGACAGTTAACCTAATGAATAATGTGTAAATAGTGCCCAGGGACTAGAAAAGAACTGACACATAAAAGAACCTCAATAAATATCAACTCAATCAGTGAACAATCATTTTAACATATTCTATTTTTCATTGACTTGCTTTTTTATTTGTTTCTTTTCCTTAGAAACCTGTGTTTTGGGAGCAAACTCCAGGTGTTTGCTATGAATCATCTGTATTCCCAGCCCCACCTGAGATTTGGTTTCAGAAAGTCAAATTAGGGCTAGGAAGCTATAATCACCGAAACAATTCCAGTGATTCCTTTTGCCAAGTCATTTGAGGATCATTGTCCTAATGTATTTGTAAACTTGAACTAAAAAGTTGTGTCTAGAAGAAGGAAGTAGGGTGTAAGTAAAAATAGGCTAGGTTGAGACAAATATTAGTGGCTAATGAACCTTTTGTATGCCTAGTATTCTAAAAAATTATTTACGTGGTACTTTCACATTTATTTTTCTGGTGCTCCCTTTAAGAGTTAAAAGGGTCTGTGACAGCTCAGGCTAGAGTATCAAAAAGCTAAGAAAAGAAAGAAATCTTTAGTTGTGGTGGCCAGGGCTCAGATGGGTTTATAATCAAGGAGAAGGCTTAAGGTTGTATGAATTTAATATGATGAGTAAATATTATTGTACTGAAGATTTGGACTTTATTTCCCACTTGTAAAAGAAAGGTCACAATAATCTCCAAAATTCTTTTCTTTATATTTTCAGCATAATTATCCAGATCATTTTTTCTCCTTCACTGCACTATATAACCTCCTTGAAGGAAACGTGTTTAAGTTCAAAGGCATATTACTGAACCTAAAAAAATTACCTTAAAATATTAAGTTATGAGTTTCTACCTGCCTAATTACAAAATGCAAAACAGTTGGGCCTAAGCACCTTCGTTGCTAAGTATTTTCTTTATACTCTGCATTTTGCCATCATATGCCAGTAAGTTCAGGTAATACCACCCATTGCCTGACAGAATTCAAATCATTGCTGACTATCTTCATAGTAAAGCCAATTGAGTTCCACACTCAGCTTGTGTCTTCAGAAACTCATAAGCAATCATGGAGGTGCTGGGAGCACAGAGTCAGCTTTGCAGGCAGGGTAGACCTTTTAGATGAATTAGATGCATGCCTGATTTCTTTGTTGGTACGACCTTCTACATTTTCATTTCATCTGTCCTTTTTTGTTTTGGAGGGGTGGTAACTTTCTGGAAAGAAAAAGAAATGGAAACTGAAACAGGAAATTTGAGAGGTTTATAAAGAACTAATGGAGACTTTCTCCTTAATTTCGGAATTTTTACCAACCATATGAGTGATTCAATAAGTTAACTTCATGTGCTATTTAAGGTGATACTTCGATCTGATTGTAAAAAAAAAATCCATATTTGTCTACGTGCCTCCACTATTTAATAAGGTCCAGAGAAATTTTACAGTGTCTTTGGGCCTCAGTGCAAATTAAGAAATAGCTTTTCTCTGAAGGTGAGGACTCATCCTTCCCATTTGCAGGCTGTGTCTCTTGTTCTAAAAGAAAAACCAGGGAACCATTCTGCACCTAACTGAACACTATACATTTGCAGGGTTTGCCGTGGAGAGCTGTGTAGTCTAATAATGCAGGAATGAGAAATGTATGATCTTCTGCTTCCTTGGCTGTTGCACAGACAGACAAACAGATAATGAGGAAAAGTTTTCAACTCTTTGGAAGCAACATGTTTTTACATGCAGAAATTATTATTGTGATAAGAACAAAAATGAGGTATATGACAGAGCTGCAAAACACTTTCTCCAATCTGTGTAGCTTTAAAACCTTCATTCCCACCACTGGGAGAGTGAATTCAGTTGATTATTCTGAATTGCACTGTCTTCAATAAAGTACAAAGGTAATAAGACCCTCCACACAAATGTGGTATAATCAGAATAATTAGATGTTAGATCCCATTTGAATGATGAGGCAGATGAATGGCAATTCTGGAAAGGAGTGTAACCTTCTGTGGGAAAATGTTGGAGGCCAGGCTCCACCATGGGTGGCCTTGAGAAGGCAGGGCTGGGGAGGTAGGCAGGGAAACATGGGTCAATGCTCTCTCTAGTCGGCGTCTCTAGAGAGCACAAGAAAAAGCCCACTTGGCTTACATCAGTGATGTTATGAGAGATGCTGGAAGCAGAGGAGGGGCCATACCAAAAATTGAACAGGATATGCCTCAGGTATATTAAAGTAGTAGCGCCAAAAAAATCAATGAAGTGTAAGACCAGGAGGCTGGAGTATGGCAAGGGCATTGGGATATGAGTTTGGGGAATTGAGTTTGGTGAAGAGGGAAGGTGGGTTTATCAGAGGTTCACATGGGATTCTCCATTCTTTGTTTACCCAGATTTGTTGTACCTTCAAAAAAAATTGCCCTGTTCACTTTTGTTCAATTCCCATAAGTGAAAGAAGTGAGGGAGAATCCTGGCTTTGTAGATGGAAAGCAAGAGCTGATGCCAGGGAAAATTCTGAAGCTGAAGACTTTTACTCTTCTCCTCTGCTCCCTGTGCAATTTAGCCTCACCCTTTTGCTATCTGCCCTTTCTCTTATCTCCTGTCTTATGCTCTCAGTTCTCTCTGGTGACAGTGGGAACCTAAAACTACTCAAGGTCAGGAGTTGGTGACTTTCTTTGCTAATTCTCACAAGAGTATTTACACTTTAATAGTCTTCCAGGAATAAGGCAATAAATCATTTATGGAGTAAATCATGAATGATAGATTTTCAGGCATCAGTATAATTTTGGGGGGAGACATTTGACTTTTCACTGCTTCTCATTTTATACCAAATACAGTGAATTTCAACTCAATATACTCTTAATATATTCATTTATCCAACAAACATTATCAAGTGTCTACTAATATATATCAGGCACAACTTTTGGTACTTGAAAAACAGCTATAAGATAAAGGTTGGTTCCTTCAGGGAGTTCACAGTCCAGAAAAGGGGGAAAAGGCTACCATAAAATTATAATAAAGTGTGAGAAAAGAAAAGCACATCCAGTGGGAACCCCCAGTGGGACAGTTGCACCACGCAGAATGTGTTCAGAGAAGGTTTCATGGAAAAGGTAATATCCGAGCTGAATTTTGTGTAGTGATATGAACCCAGTGAACAGAATTGAGGAGGGGGAGTCTTGAGAAGGGGGAGACGTATGTATGAACATAAAAAGGCTTAAAGAGCGTATCACATTGCAAGTCATTTGGCCTGAGTCAAACATGAGATAAGGATAAGGACACAGGCAGGACGGGACCTGCTGGGGGAAAATAATGACTAGTGTAGGATCCATGATTGCCCCTGCTGAAAGCCATCAGAAAAGCTCCAACTTAATAACCAGCTGTATTCTCCTAGACATCACTTAGCCAACTATGAGGATTTAAAACTTATGAATAAAGAGAAATGACAGAGATCCAATTTAATTGCAGCTTTTTCATTTGCCTAATTTCCTTCAGTGTAATACAAGCTCATATTGTGTTATGTGAATTATTTAAAATATATGTGCTTTTCCTCTCGTGTGCAGATTTATGGGTGGATGTGAGGGAGCCTGATGTTAAACATATGCGTACATTCATTTTTGAAAATCGGGAAACTAGAGAGTTACTATTTCCTGCAGGAACTTCTAACAGAAACCAAAAAGTAATATAATGTGCCAGAAAGGTCAAGGGAATGTATAAAAGCAAATTGAAAGGAAGAGAAACCTGGCAACCCAAAGGAAGATCACTTTCTCTTTAAAATTCTGCCCTCTGTGCCCCTAATCAGGTAGGCTGAGTGACTGACACAGGACCCCTTATGGACGTCCAAGTTTCTTTTGCCCCCTAGACCAGAAACATAAATCTTATTTCTCTAATAGGGACATTTAAGGCAGAAAGTTATGATAGTATCCTCAATATCTTAAAGTTAGATGTGTCAAGACATTGGAAGACATCCATCTTCCTTGTCCTGGCCATTCTCTGGTTTGTCCTGAGGGGCTGTGGCATGTGTTTTCCTTGAAATTTTCAATAAAAGATAAGAAAATAATTTCTTTTGGATCATCAGCTTTCCCCACCTTAACTCCTGCGAGGTTGACTTGTAGAGACAATTAAACTAAGCGTTTGCTCAGTTTACGTGGACATTGTTATTGCAGCATTTGTCCCTTTCCTGACAAGTTGCATCATTCCTCTGCCCTCTGAACCATTAGAAGGTCCAGAGGGGATCAGGTGGTGATGAGGAGGGGCCGATCTCACATTTGTCAACCCCGAGGCAGAGCCAGGCTGAACTACAGCTCCCTTTGATTCTTTACACTGGTGAAGGGGGCGGGGGCTGAGTTTGGGGGGGACACACATTTGAATGCTGTCATTTGCCTTTGAGCAGGAGGCCATCATCTCTTTAGTGTTCAGAGTGAATGCGATGCCCCAGATTTGTTCAGTAATTGCCCTGATTTCTGCCTGAGGCTTGACTTTCTTCTAGCTAAATGTTGTGTCCCCTAACCCTCTTCCCCATTACTAACAAAGTGCCTCTTTCATTTGCTCTGGGCGGTAGCTGCATCCTCTGCCTGTGCTTCAACTCTGAGGCTGATTCAACATCACAGACTTCCCTTTGTGAGCATCCTGCCTCTCTTCCCTCTTCTCTACCCTCCTCCAGGAATTGAAAAAATAATAGGGGATTTTAGTTAATGCTGAAACATCTGTTGCATTCTAAAGGAGCAGAGTTTGTAATGAATGCACAAAAGTAGGAGAGGACAGGTAGCCCCTTGAATGGAATCTGTTGGTCTTCTCTTTTTTATTAAAAAGCTGTGACCTAGTGTGGGATGCCTTGTATTTGGAGTGGTACCAGGGACAGTATAACCCAGCGGATTAGGACAGTTTTTAGGAACATGCGGATGTTGTTAAGAGGTGCATTAGTGCCTCTTCCTGGTGGGGTCCAGGGTATGGTGTCTAACTCCTCTGAGAATCAGTTTGTCATCTGTGAAGTAGAGGTAATAATACCCATCTTACAGACCAGGAAGCAAATACGATACATATGTAAGGTACTAACACGATGTGCTAAGCACCCCAAAACTATCAGCAGTCACCATTTTCATTGGCATAGTTGTTTTACTACTTATGCTGTGATCATCTGCTCTCTAAGAGGAGAGAGCCAGGAGCCAGCGGGGAGAATGGGTGTGGCAACATTCCTTCCATTTGAAGTCTGCAGAGCTTGGTGAAGCCCATCCTTTGCCCCAGGCCAATCCTGGGTGCACACAACACTGACTCTGCCCTCACAGATCACACCCTTTTGTGGCAGGTGAGAGGTGGATCCAGTGGATTCCAGAACAAGTGAGAAGGTAAAGGGAATGCTTGCGAGTGTGGTGAGTGCTGTGAAGAGTAAAAGGGGCTAAGCTAGAGAACAGTGCATGGAGTGGGTGCTTACTTTAGTTTGGCTGGTCAAGGAGGGATCTCTGAGAGCCTGGTGTAAAGTTCCCCAGCTTTATTCATATAGCATCCCTTTCAACAGCCAAAACTGTGACCACCTCCACAGAATCAGTGGTACTTTCAAGTTTCATTGATTTGAGAATACACAGAGATAAAAGGCTATTGTGAATTCAGTAAAAACTTCTGCACAAATGTATATTTTATTCATCAGAGCAACATCAATGTATATTTGAAAAGTAGAAGTACACATGTATGTAGGATATGTTATTGGTTCTTCTGAAGGTAATGCCAGGATTGCATTTGGACCTGAGGATTTGAACACTAAAATTAGTCTGAGTCTCTTGGCTTGTTTGAGGACAGTATGTTGGGAATCACTGACAGAGTGAAAAAAGATCTGGGTGGAGAAGATAGGAGACCTGAGCCCTATTTTCTGCTTTTTCGAAAACTAAACAGAGCAAAGAAGCCAGTTAACTTTTTTGAGTCTGTTTCCTCATTATTGGAATGAGGATAATAACATCTGTCATTTAACCTCCTAATGATTGTGTGAGGTTGAACTAATCTGACAGATAGGAAAGTTCTTGCAAAGCATTTCAAATTATATGAAGATATTAGCAGTGGCTTGAAATAAGAAATTCTAATAACCTAGAATGCAGTTCAAACGTTAAAAAAGCCAATTTGTCAAACTACCTATGTTACCTGCCTCTTCTTGGATTAGGGTCCCAAGAAACTATACTGGCATCAGCTGCTTTAGCCTGTGTCCGTTTCTCTAATGATGTGAATGTGGGTCAGATCATGGGCTCAAAAGAGTAAATGGATTATTATCTTCAACTCTAATCTTTGGGGAGGTTATACTATGTAGGCTACTTAAATGCTGCAGAAGAAGTGGCATATTTGAAGTAGCTAGTAATGTCTCTTTTTCTCTATATATATAGGTGGATAGATATTTATAGAAATTAACAATTTATTTAGCAATAAATGTATTTAACAATACATTTAACAAGGCAGAGACATTTATTTTAATTTACATATTAATAAATGTGTAATATGTTTTTATAATAGTCAAAGATAACATTTTCAGAAGTCAAATTATTCCTTATCTTTCCCTTTCAAACCTCTGAGCCAACCACTTTTGACACTTTTAATTGTTTCTTCTGGTTTTTACATATTTATTCCTAAATAAACTGTTGGTTCTATTATTTCTTAGCATTTTTAGCCATCCATGATTGACTTTCAACTATTGCAAACTGCAATTTAGCTCTATTATAGCTCCCTTTTCCACCCCACATGCTCCCTCACTTATCTCCCCCATCTAGTTATAAAACACTTTTTGGTTAAATTAGTATTGCTTACAGCCTCATGACTGTGTATATATCATCATATTAATTTATTTATTTTCTTGTACAACTTTTTGTTTTTATTGAAATAATAATTGCCTCTCTCTCCACCTCTCTCTGTATTTCTCTCTCTCTCTCTGTCTCCCTGTCTTTGTTTGTTACCCCCTCACTTTAGATTTCTAAGTACTAACATTAATGTATCCCCAAAGCCTTCCACCAAATTCTAAAACTCCTCCCAGCAAGGCCAAATGCATCATGTAATCTATCTGTTGTCCCTTGGAAACAATTGTTTTGGAGCCCGCTGTCCTCTGTCCCAGCTCCAGTGTTCTTGGTGCCCCTCCAGGCTTGCCACACAGCTGTCTACCTAAGATTCCCTTGCCTGTTGCCCCAGAAATACCCTCTACTTTTACTGGACGTTCTGCCTCTTGAAATACCTCACTTCTTCTTGTCTGGTTTACT
The DNA here is from genome assembly GCF_028021215.1 of Eschrichtius robustus. NCBI lineage: Eukaryota > Metazoa > Chordata > Mammalia > Artiodactyla > Eschrichtiidae > Eschrichtius > Eschrichtius robustus. The sequence goes on along the minus strand of NC_090827.1, from coordinate 16,107,184 downwards.
CTCTAGTGTTGGTGAAATACACCCTTTAGCATCTTCCTAAGAGTAAATGTGTAAAAGATAAAGATGAGAAAGATTAAATTTTAATGTCCTTGGTATACATGAAAACATCTTTATTCTCTTCAGATAGTCAGTTGGTACTGAGCTGTATATAGATTTCTAGATAAGAACTTTATTATCTAAAACCTTAGCTTTTAATAATTCATCATCTTATTTCCACATTACTTTTTTTTTCTTACAACCAACACCTGCTATGGCCTATTCTCCCATTCTCTTTTTTTCTAGTGTGCTTGCAGCTTTTCATTAGAATTAGGAGTTTCAGGAGTGAGGTGCAACCATCCACTTATAATCAATAAGTTGTTCCTCCTTCATGAAACCCCTAAAATATGCCCATTTAACATCATATTTGTTGAATTTGCCATCAATAACCATTGAATTATTTTAATTTTAAAAGCAAATGCTTGAATTTTTGAATGGGCATATTTTTTAAGTAATTAAATTGCTGAAAATATAGTTTGGAGTGAACCAGCTTTTGAAAAATATAAAAATTATTTTTAGTTAACAATTTTAACCACTAAGATTTAAATGTTACTTTCATCGTCCAGGAGTATATCACTATATTTCTCGTTGTTTGAATTGCTTTATAAATTATACTCAGAAATTTAAACATGGAAATAAGGAATGAATATACTTTGTTAATGAAGTAGAGTGGCTTGAAGGACTAAGAGTAAAAGAAGTCAAGGTTATGACCTATTTTTTGTTATATAACCTATTTTTTTGCCACATTCTGATAAATTTGGACTACGAATCAAGTCTGCCCTAGTTGCATCACATCACATACAAGCAAGCCATGCCTAAGTCACAGTTGTCAGGTTTCATTTTAGAGAAATGAGATCAGGCCTGGCCCTAATGGAATCAAACAGTAACTTTTCAGATGATTTCAAGGTCTTTGAAAAGCCTGCCACAGTACCTGCAGATTATGGCATTGTCTCCAAGAAGCTCATGCTATATATTGCAGCCTATTAACTGGAGGGCAGGCAACTTCTCACCCAACTTAACATTGATATAGGTGATGTTTTCCTACAGGTGGGCAGAACATTGGGAAGCGGTGAAATGGGAACTAGAACTAGTAAATGATTAATGTGGGAATGGAGTCAGAAATCAAGATATTGGCAAGTCAAGTAATCTTGGAATCATACCTTGATCTAGCACGTAAATAGAGTTGCTTCTGTTTCTCAGAACTCATTGAGACAAGAGTTTCTATTTTTTGCTACTTGCCTGACATCTCCTAACATTTGCTAATTTCTGTTTTTAACAAAAAGAGTCTGCCTTAGGCCCCAGGCTTATGGCAAACAAAAGTATTTTACTAAATGATGAAGCATTGTTTTGTGTTCATTTTACATATTATGGTAACCTTCTGTTGATGGCAGTTGATACTGTTTCCATTTAATGTGGTGATATATAGAATCCTCTTGTAATAAATATGCTGAGGTAAAACCATGAATTGATTTCCATTAAAAAAAAATCACAAATAATACTTCAAGGCGAGCAAATATATCAGAAACTGTGAACATGGAGCTAAGGTTTAGAATGCAGGACGAGAGGATGGGAGGCCTGGACTTTGGATCTGTCCATAGCAAATGTACGGTATGGGCAGGCCATCTAACTTCTCCATCTAAAATGAGACGTCAGACCAGATTTCTTATTTTTAAACCCCTCATATTTCTTAAATTTTGTGATTTAAAAGATTTTTTTTCTGACACTTAATATACGTATAGGTTGTTTTTAGTTTGATGCATCTGGGGAGGAGTGAAAAATTATGAAGAAGCTGGTGATAACCATCAACAGCATTGCACTAAGGAACAGAGGAGTTATAGAAGAACAAACTGACTTTGTTTCATAGGACTTTAGAGCTGGTAGCACCCTTAGCGAACATAAAGACTAACTTCCCCAGTCAATACTCATTTAATAAATGAGAAAACTAAAGTATCTCAGAAAACTTATGAAGCTCGTTATCATACAGCTTAGTAGTTAGAGGCAAAAAAACTCCTTGGATCCTTGACTTTGGCCTAGAACCTTGGGCCCACTTTGATCCTCTCCATACGATATTGTTATGGCCTTGTGATATGATTTTCTCAAACTTGTCGAACTTAGTGTGTATCATGCCAGGATGCTGAATTTTTTTACATCCAACACAATCAGAGGTGAAACAAGGCTCAGCCAAGTAGGCACTTGAAGAATCATGTGATTTGCTTCATCAGTACCAGCAGCTAATAAAAATAACTCAAGACTACTAATTTTTATCTAACATACCTTTGGGTAGTTTTGTTCAAAAATATTCCATTTCCCTTCAGTGGTTAGATATAAATGAAATATGAGCAGGTATAATCAGACCGCCTTCCAGGAGAACATAGAAAGATTAGCAGACATTGTAAATTACTTCAGAATTGTAAACAGTTGCATTATTAATTTGTTTTCGTAGTTGACATATTGACAAATGACATTGTTTTCGTAGTAACATAAGTTACTTTTAAGGAAAAGTAGAGGAGGGGAACGTTTATGTGCTTTTTTATTTTTTCCTGCCAGTCTGTTAGAGTCTATTGACTCTTCATCAATTTAATTATTGTGTTATATATGTCTAATGTACTTGCCACACAGGAGGCTAAGTAGTTTCCTTCCCCCAAGGTAGCTTTCTATTGCTAGAAAGCGATCCATCTGTGAGCCACGCTGGCTACTTTGGAAATATGCTCCTATTGATTACAAGAAAGAACTTTAAAAGATGACTCAAGAAACACTACTGAGGAAGCATACCAGTGTTTCCTTCTTTAATTATGACCTAAAGGAAATCCTTGAAACAAGAAATTGTAAAAGATCCATAGAGCAGTGCAGTGACACAGACACTGAGGAAAATGGAAAGAGATGGACTTGGGCCAGAAGAAAAGACCTTGTGAAATAACGATTGATCTGCAGCTGACAATGAGTATGGAAAATATATACTTATTTTATTTCCACAGTGAAAGTATTATATTTAAAATGTTTACAGTGACTCCTGAAGGGGAGCAAGGCATTGAAAGGTAGTAGAAATAAGACAAAAATATTAAGAAATATTTATTGAGCACTGTTGACTTCCTGAGTAGAAGCTTTCAGTGGCTTCCCACTGTCAAGTTAAACACCTTCCCTTCAGCTCCACACTGAGCTTCTTCCCAAGTGTGAGTCCCAGCCACACTGACATGTTCAAGAACATGCTCTCAGTTGCTCTACCAACTCATTTTTTCTCAGGCTGTTTCCTTAAATGTTCTCTTCCCAGCTGACTCCCTGCCTCTTACTTTTGAAATGTCATTAATACTGACAGGCTTATTTAAAGACCTTACTCTGAGAAGCTTTACCTGATTCTCCCAACCAGATGCAATCTATTGCTCCTTTTTTATTTATTTATTTATTTTTATTTATTTATTTTTTATTTATTTATTTATTTATTTATTTATTTATTTATTTATTTATTTTTGGCTGTGTTGGGTCTTCGTTTCTGTGCGAGGGCTTTCTCTAGTTGCGGCGAGCAGGGGCCACTCCTCATCGCGGTGCGCGGGCCTCTCACTATCGCGGCCTCTCTTGTTGCGGAGCACGGGCTCCAGACGCGCAGGCTCAGTAGTTGTGGCTCACGGGCCCAGTTGCTCCGCGGCATGTGGGATCCTCCCAGACCAGGGCTCGAACCCGTGTCCCCTGCATTGGCAGGCAGACTCTCAACCACTGCGCCACCAGGGAAGCCCTCCTTTTTTATTTTTAACGCCTACTGCATTTACTCTTTCATTCCACTTATTAAATATTGATGCCGTTGTCTAATTCTTTCTCTCTGCCTCTAAGATTGTGAAGTTCTTGACCTCCTGAGCATAGAAGTAATTTATACTCCTAAAGTTGAAAAGATATCTTAAATACCTTACAATGTATTTTAAAGAATTGCTATTTAATACATGAAAAAGTAAATAACCCAGAGTTTAGATCACTCTTAGGAGCACAGAAGAAATGTCCCAAGGAGACTTTAGATTATTTAATAACATTAGAAAAAAAGGAGCAATCTCTTTAGACTAAGGGACTCTAGAGAAATTGCTGCCAAGGAATCAGGATTTCAAATAGGTTTCGAAAGAAGTAGCCTGAACTAAAGTGGAGAGGAGGAAAGTATAGGGTACAACCACCAAATAGATAGTAAATACTTGTTATAGTATATTTATATAGTGATAGAGGGTTTTTATAGTTTGTAAATTATTTTCGTGTATATATTATCTTTGTCCTCAATACCACCCTGTTAACACTTAGGTACTATATAACCCTTTAAGGCCATCTGGGATTATCTGTTTATTCCTCTCCCCTATTGGTCGTGCATCATCAGAAACAGGGAGAAGCATGTGTGTGCATTTTTATTCCCTCAAGGCTAAGCAGTTCTTCAAGAAATAAACAAATGGAGAAAGATTATGCTTATTATACAAAATAAGTCCCTGAGAGAAGTGTGCTTGATCACAGAGCCTAGATTTAAACATAGGTCTTCTTTGTCCATGCCCAGAGCTCTTTCTTCCACGTCAAGGTCTCCATGTGCCAGGACAGCAGGCCCAGGCAGAAGAGAGAAACATGGAAATGCATAGCTGATGGATGCTACACAGGGGATAGGAATCATTTAAAAATTATATCCAGCAGAGTGAAACATAGATAATATCTTTAAGTTGCATAATAGCATTGATCAGAAAACATTCTGAAAAAAATTACCAGGAGGTAGAGGTGGAATTAAGTGAAGATGTTGCATTAATAGTATTACATTTCACCAAATGAATAAAACTACAAATGATACATTTTTAGAAACAGCTTTTAGGGAAAAACTAGATAATTAGTACCTGAAATTACATAAAGACAGGAGAAGAGCTATTTCTCAAATCTCTCTATTAATAACTGCTGTCCACATTTTCAAAAACCAACTAGGACACCACTTTCAAGATGCTATCCTTGATGTGCTCCATCATTCTCTGATATCTCTCAGACTTTCAGTTAAAAATCAGTATTTCCTGAATATCAAATACTCATCTGGAGAATACACAAGTGGAAAAAAAAAATCGTTCCTGGCCTCATATGAGAAGGACTCATATCAGACAGTTCTGCATGCTGAGGTCTAATTAGCCTCACCTTTCTCAGGCCCTTGACCACTTGTTCTGCGCCAAATACCAGCAGGGGCTCCACCCCAGCCTCTTATGGATGAGGACTAGAATAAAAATATCATGAAGAGACACTAAATATATATGATTGAGTTCTTTGTATTACTCACCAGTCTGTTTTATATTATTGAATTATGTGTTTTCTCCAACAGCTTCAATACTCGCCCCTAAAGAGTGCACTCTAACTTATGCATCCTGTAGTGCACTCAGTTATTAAAGAGTTAAAGCCCCCCAATCAGAAAATATATTGAAAAGAAAAATACCTCTAAGATTATATCTTAAGGAAAAAAAAAATATTTCTTTTAGTGAGAAAATCGTCTCTTAGAAAATAAAAAAGGAAAACACCCTACCATCCAAAACTCAGTTGATAAAGTCAGAATAAAAAAGAAGAACACTTTTGATGGTTATTTGGCTTTGGAGGTGATGAAATTTAGCAGTTGTATTAGTTTCCTGCTACAGAAAAAAATACCACAAAAGTAGCAGCTTAAAATAGCACCCATCTTCTGTCTCACACTGTCTGCAGGTAAGGAGTCTAGGCGTGGCTACCTCGGTTCCCTGCTCAGTGTCTACCAGGCTATAGCACAGTTGTCGGCCGGAAGGGAGTTTTTATCAGAGGCTCGATGGGGTGGGAGAAAGGTCCACTTCTCGGCTCCCATAGGTTGTTGGAATAATTCCTTCCCTTATGGCTATAGGACTGAGGGCCATATTTCTTTGCTGACTGTTGGTGAGGTCTGCTCTCAGCTCCTACCACCTGCCCACAGCACTTTGCCACATGCCTCTCTCAGACCATGGCAGCCTACTTCTTCAAAACCAACAAGGGGAGTCTCTACCTGCTAAGACAGAATCTTTTATAATGTAACCTAATCATAAGAAAGACATTCCATCACCTTTGCTATATTCTGCTGGTCAGAAGCAAGTCACAGGTTTCTCCTGCACTCAAGGAAAGGGGATTATACAAGGATGTAAGTCATTGGAATTAGTTTAGGATATGTCCACTACAAGAGTTTTGTCCACTAGAGTGTGTGTGTGTGTATGTGTGTATCTCAAAAATTGGTTACCTTTTTCTATAGCAATTTTAGGAACCAAATCCAATGATTGAGAAGTTAACCATTATTTCAAGAAATATACGCAAACAGCAGAAGCAAGAAGAACTACAGTTCTGCAGCCTGTGGAAGGAAAACCACATTCACAGAAAGACAGACAAAATGAAAAGGCAGGACTTTGTACCAGATGAAGGAACAAGATAAAACCCCAGAAAAACAACTAAATGGAGATAGGCACACTTCCAGAAAAAGAATTCAGAATAATGATACTGAAGATGATCCAGGACCTCGGAAAAGAATGGAGGCAAGGATCGAGAAGATGCAAGAAATGTTTAACAAAGACCTAGAAGAATTAAAGAACAAACAAACAGAGATGAACAATACAATAACTGAAATGAAAAATACAGTAGAAGGAATCAATAGCAGAATAACTGAGGCAGAAGAACAGATAAGTGACCTGGAAGACAGAACTGTGGAATTCACTGCTGCGGAACAGAATAAAGAAAAAAGAATGAAAAGAAATAAACAGCCTAAGAGACCTCTGGGACAACATTAAACACAGCAACATTTGCATTATAGGGCTCCCAGAAGGAGAAGAGAGAGAGAAAGAGACTGAAGAGATTATAGTTGAAAACTTCCCTAACATGGGAAAGGAAATAGCCACCCAAGTCCAGGAAGTGCAGAGAGTCCCAGGCAGGATAAACCCAAGGAGAAACATGCTGAGACACATAGTAATCAAATTGACAAAAATTAAAGACAAAGAAAAATTATTACAAGCAACAAGGGAACAATGACAACATACAAGGGAACTCCCATAAGGTTAACAGATGATTTCTCAGCAGAAACTCTACAAGCCAGAAGGGAGTGGCATGATATATTTAAAGTGATGAAAGGAAGAACCTACAACCAAGATTACTCTACCCGGCAAGGATGTCATTCAGATTTGATGGAGAAATCAAAAGCTTTACAGACAAGCAAAAGCTAAGATAATTCAGCACCACCAAACCAGCTCTACAACGAATGCTAAAGGAACTTCTCTAAGTGGGAAACACAAGAGAAGAAAACGACCTACAAAAACAAACCCATTACAATTAAGAAAATGGTCATAGGAACATACATATCGATAATTACCTTAAACGTGAATGGATTAAATGCTCCAACCAAAACACACAGGCTCGCTAAATGGATATAAAAACAAGACCCATATATATGCTGTCTACAGGATACCCACTTTAGACCTAGGGACACATACAGACTGAAAGTGAGGGGATGGAAAAAGGTATTCAATGCCAATGAAAATCAAAAGAAAGCTGGAGTAGCAAAACTCATATCAGATAAAATAGACTTTAAAATAAAGAATGTTACAAGAGACAAGGAAGGACACTACATAATGATCAAGGGATCTATCCAAAAGAAGATATAACAATTATAAATATATATGCACCCAACATAGGAGCACCTCAATACATAAGGCAAGTGCTAACAGCTATAAAAGAGGAAATCGACAGTAACACAATAATAGTGGGAGATTTTAACACCTCACTTACACCAATGGACAGATCATCCAGACAGAGAATTAATAAGGAAACACAAGCTTTAAATGACACAATAGACCAGATAGATTTAATTGATATTTATAGGACATTCCATTCAAAAACAGCAGATTACACTTTCTTCTCAAGTGCACACTGAACATTCTCCAAGATAGATCACATCTTGGGTCACAAATCAAGCCTTGGTAAATTTAAGAAAATTGAAATCATATCAAGCATCTTTTCTGACCACCACACTATGAGATTAGAAATCAATTACAGGGGAAAAAAACTGTAAAAAAAACACAAACACATGGAGGCTAAACAATATGTTACTAAATAACCAAGAGATCACTGAAGAAATCAAAAAGGAAATAAAAAAATACCTAGAGTCAAATTACAATGAAAACACAACAATCCAAAACCTATGGGATGCAGCAAAAGCAGTTCTAAGAGGGAAATTTATAGCAATACAAGCCTACCTCAAGAAACAAGAAAAATCTCAAGTAAAAACCCTAACCTTACACCTAAAGGAACTAGAGAAGGAAGAACAAAGAAAACCCAAAATTAGTAGAAGGAAAGAAATCATAATGATCAGAGCAGAAATAAGTGAAATAGAAACAAAGAAAACAATAGCAAAGATCAGTAAAACTAAAAGCTGGTTCCTTGAGAAGATAAACAAAATTGATAAACCTATAGCCAGACTCATCAAGAAAAAGAGGGAGAGGACTCAAATTAATAAAATTAGAAATGAAAAAGGATAAGTTACAATGGACACCACAGAAATACAAAGCCTCATAAGAGACTACTACAGGTAACTCTATGTCAATAAAATGGACAACCTGGAAGAAATGGACAAATTCTTAGAAAGGTATGACCTTCCAAGACTGAACCAGGAAGAAACAGAAAATATGAACAGACCAATCACAAGTAATGAAATTGAAACTGTGATTAAAAATCTTCCAACAAACAAAAGTTCAGGACCAGATGGCTTCACAGATGAATTCTATCAAACATTTAGAGAAGCGCTAACACCCATCCTTCTCAAACTCTTCAAAAAATTGCAGAGGAAGGAACACTCCCAAACTCATTCTATGAGGCCACCATCACCCTGATACCAAAACCAGACAGAGATGCCACAAAGAAAGAAAACTACAGGCCAGTATCACTGACGAACATAGATGCAAATATCCTCAACAAAATACTAGCAAACAGAATCCAACAACACGTTAAAAGGATCATACACCATGATCAAGTGGGATTTATCCCAGGGATGCAAGGATTCTTCAATATATGCAAATCAATCAATGTGATACACCATATTAACAAATTGAAGGAGAAAAACCATATGATCATCTCAATAGATGGAGCAAAAGCTTTTGACAAAATTCAACACCCATTTATGATAAAAACTCTCCAGAAAGTGGGCATAGAGGGAACCTATGTCAACATAATAAAGGTCATATACAACAAACCCACAGCAAACATCGTTCTCAAGTTTGAAAAACTGAAAGCATTTCCTCTAAGATCAGGGACAAGACAAGGCTGTCCACTCTCACCACTATTATTCAACATGGTTTTGGAAGTTTTAGCCACAGCAATCAGACAAGAAAAAGAAATAAAAGGAATACAAATTGGAAAAGAAGAAGTAAAGCTGTCACTGTTTGCAGATGATGTGATACTATGCATAGAGAATCCTAAAGATGCCATCAGAAAAACTATTAGAGCTAATCAATGAATTTGGTAAAGTTGCAGGATACAGAATTAATGCACAGAAATCTCTTGCATTCCTATACACTAACAATGAAAGATCAGAAAGAGTAATTACGGAAAGAATCCCATTCACCATTGCAACAAAAAGAATAAAATACCTAGGAATAAACCTACCTAAGGAGGTAAAAGACCTGTAGTCAGAAAACTCTAAGACACTGGTGAAAGAAATCAAAGATGACACAGACAGATGGTGAGATATACCATGTTCTTGGATTGGAAGAATCAATATTGTGAAAATGACTATACTACCCAAAGCAGTCTACAGATTCAGTGCAATCCCTATTAAATTACCTGTGGCGTTTTTTACAGGACTGGAACAAAAAATCTTAAAATTTGTATGGAGACACAAAAGACCCTGAATTGCCAAAGCAGTCTTGAGAGAAAAAAACGGAGCTGGAGGAATCAAACTCCCTGACTTCAGACTATACTACAAAGCTACAGTAATCAAGACAATATGGTACTGGCACAAAAACAGAAATATAGATCAATGGAACAGGATAGAAAGCCTAGAGGTAAACCCACACACCTATGGTCAACTAATCTATGACAAAGGAGGCAAGGATATACAATGGAGAAAAGACCGTCTCTTCAATAAGTGGTGCTGGGAAAACTGGACAGCTATATATAAAAGAATCAAATTAGAACACTCCCTAACACCATACACAAAAAAAACAAAATGGATTAGAGACCTAAATGTAAGACCAGACACTATAAAATTCTTAGAGGAAAACATGGGAAGAACACTCTTTGACATAAATCACAGCAAGATTTTTTTTGATCCACCTCCTAGAGTAATGGAAATAAAAACAAAAATAAAACAATGGGACCTAATGAAACTTAAAAGCTTTTGCAAAGCAAAGGAAGCTACAAACAAGACAAAAAGACAGCCCTCAGAATGGGAGAAAATATTTGCAAACGAATCAACGGACAAAGAATTAATCTCCAAAATATACTAATAGCTCATGCAGCTCAATATTAAACAAACAAACAAACAATCAAGAAATGGGCAGAAGACCTAAATAGACCTTTCTCCAAAGAAGACATACAGATGGCCAAGAAGCACATGAAAAGCTGCTCAACATCAGTAATTATTAGAGAAATGCAAATCAAAACTACAATGAGGTATCACCTCACACCAGTTAGAATGGGCATCATCAGAAAATCTACAAACAACAAATGCTGGAGAGAGTGTGTAGAAAAGGGAATCCTCTTGCACTGTTGGTGGGAATGTAAATTGATACAGCCACTACGGAGAACAGTATGGAGGTTCCTTAAAAAACTAAAAATAGAATTACCATACAACCCAGCAATCCCACTACTGGACATATACCCAGAGAAAACCATAATTCAAAAAGACGCATGCACCCCAATATTCATTGCAGCACTATTTACAATAGCCAGGTCATGGAAGCAACTTAAATGCCCATCGACAGATGAATGGATAAAGAAGAAGTGGTACATGTATACAATGGAATATTGCTTAGCCATAAAAAGGAACGAAATTGGGTCATTTGTAGAGATGTGGATGGATCTAGAGACTGTCATACAGAGTGAAGTATGTCAGAAAGAGAAAAACAAATATCGTATATTAACGCATATATGTGGAACCTAGAAAAATGGTACAGATGAACCAGTTTGCAGGGCAGAAATACAGACACAGATGTAGAGAACAAAAGTATGGACACCAAGGGGGGAAAGCCGCGGTGGGGGGAGGTGGTGGTGATGGGATGAATTGGGAGATTTTGATTGACATATATACACTAATATGTATAAAATACATAACTAATAAGAACGTGCTGAAATAAACAAAATTTAAAAAAAAGAAATATATAAGTGAATATATGCAAGCATTGTGCTAGGTTAGGGTAAACAGTGAAGACAGTCTCTACAGTTGAGGAGCATATACTCTAATGGGGAAGACTAATATTAAAGACAAACAAAAATCCTACTCATATATAATTATAGTTTCTAGTAAGTGCTGAGAAGGAAAATAGCAAGATTCTCAGAAGAAGATTAACGAAGGAAACCCACTTGGGTGTTATGAGAGAATAAAAAGCAAAAAGTACTCTGGATTTGGTGATCATGGCATGCTTCCTTAAAGAAATGTCATCTGACCACCTAAAGAATGCCTAGAAGTTATTCAAGAGGAAGGAAAGGGAACTTTAAGTTGGAAGAACAGTTGTGCAAAGGCCTTGAGGCAGGAAAGACTAAGCCCCTCTGAGAGACTGGAAAAGATCAATGTAACTAGAGGAGACGCACTGTGGATATAGATGAAGATGGGGAGGTAAAAAGGGGCTGTGGACCTTGATGAGGATTTTACGTTTATCCTGAGTGCAGTGGGAACCCACTGAGGGGTTTTTCAGCGGGCAAGTGACATGATTCAGTTTGAAAACACTAATGGAGAAAAAAATATTTTGCATGTTTTTTTTATCCTCAATAACTTAACGATTCTTGCCTGTTGTATGCAATACAATGTCTTTTTGTGAAGTTGTTGACAAGGTTTCCCTGGTAGTCTCTAGGGAAGGCCCTACTTAAAGTAATTGCTACTTAATCATGTCTCATTTAACATTTTTAGAATACCTTTTTGGCATGATAATTTCTGTGTCTTGGGTTTTTTCTTATTTTCTACTGATTGCATTTTTATTTTAGGGGCATAGCATTGCAGGTGACATACTTCTATTCATATTTGTTATCCTAATTATGTTGAAGATGTTAGAAAGAGCTGTGATATAAATAGCATGTTTAAAGTAAATTGACCTTATTTTGGAAGATTTCAGTGGAGAAACACAGAACCTAAGTTCTATATTTTTCCAGTATTATTCAGGGAATTCATGGAGTAAAATAATGTTTTTAGTTTCCTCTCAAGTAATTAACAGTATTTTTCCTGGATTTTTACCTAATTAATTCTAAAGCTGCATTTATATCTGAAAGCCTTCTGCAGCAACCTCATTCCCACATAGAATTCACTGTTGGCAGAAAAAGGACATGCTGCTGAAGTTTTTTTGCTGCCAATTAAACAGCAAAAACCATCCCACTGAGAAAGCACAGACTAAACTTTATCTCATTAAGACAAAGTCCAGATGCCTTGTTTACTTGCCGCTGAAAATCAATGCCCTATTGTCTTCTAGAAATACATAATTTGCAACAGAAACAAGAAATAGGAGGTATGTATTCATTGCTTTGTCTAAACTAGTAATTAAAATGCAAGTTTTTATGTTCAGATGGACAGTTTTAGCGAATCAACAATGGTTTAGAATGATATAAACACTCAGTGGAGAGAATCCTCTGCTATGGTAGAACTTCACTTACTACCTTGTGCTTAGGCTGACACTCTTATTTAACTGTTGAATGAATAAATAATGAGTGGTTGAATGAAGTTAGACTTCTGACTTGCAGCTATTATTCTCACTAATTTGGTAGACAGTTTACAGAATCTGGCAACCGAAATTGGGCAGGACTGGTATCACAGTTTGGGGTGATCTTGGCTGCAACTTTGGTAAAATGCAGAACAGATTCAATTACTCAGCAGTACAGAATACGTTTCGTTAAAATTCTGGAGAGATAATTTCTTCTGATTACCCAAGTCATTTTGATGTCCCAAGTAAACGGTTTTGATTATAACCATGGAATCCTTTATTTCAATTTGCATATGGTTAGACATATAAATTTTCTTCCTGCCCTTTGGGAGTAGGGATGTATATTATCCACTGTAGCATCTTACATAGGAAACCAAAAAAGCTGCATTTGGCTAGTTCTTCTTGGGAAATTGTGTCCCAAGGGTGCAATAAAGATGCCAATTTTATGAACAGACTGTAGAACTAGACACATTGAATTATGAAGATGGAGCAAAATGCAGACAATTAATAATACTACTGCTCTAAAATATAGATGAGAGTTTCCAAGAAGTGTTTTTGATTGTTGTCTCAATGTTGTGTGATGAGATGATCTCTGCTGTCTGCCTTGCACAGCTAATTTAAATGTGCTTTATTCCCTGAAGTCCATGTCTAAAAATTTGAAGGGCAGTAGAAACGCATACATTGTTTCTTCAGTAGATGGACATTTGTCCAAAGAACTGAATTTTAAGGAAGTTACTGGGCACATTGTGTACATTCATGTCCTAGGCATCTGATGATATAAATAAACAAAATCTATCAAAAGAGCTACTTAAGTTTCTACTTGTAGTGTATCCTGTACAGTGTACTTTTTTCTATTTTGGCAGAATATATTTGGTGTTTATTTGAAAACTAATTGTTAGTGTAATGTCTAATGAAAAACCAGGAGGGATATAAAGATAACAGTTTCTTTGTCTAGACCATAATTACGTAAATCCTTTAGATGGCTAAGTGTTTTCTTACTAACTTTTCTTTAATGTTACTGTTTAAAAATCATTAATGGAATGAGATTAACAGAAAAACAAATGTGAGTTCTCGTGTCCATAGTTGTTTAGTTGAAAATAATACTGATTGGCAAAGATATAAATACATCAATTTATTAACCTCGGAATTTGGTAGACATTCTTACTTTTGTAAAGCACTTGGGTTTCTCAGAATCATGAGTGAAATTTATTTTATATTCATTGGGAAAATTCTTCCTTCCCACTTGTCAAACCCCTACTTTTTCCTTCTGTGCTCTGCTCCTCCCCAGGGCACCCAGACAGCACAGGTAGATTTCTCACCTTTCCTCTTCTTCCTCTCGCTTCTCTGGCATCCAGCCTCCTGGCTTCCCTGTCTGAATGCACTGAACCCATGGGCTCTGCCATAAATCCTAGCGCACGGTACGTAGGAGTTTGGTGAATGTCAGTGTCTTTAGCTCACGGTACGTAGGAGTTTGGTGAATGTCAGTGTCTTTAAGCTCTTTGGGTCTCAACTCCCTTATCTGTAAAACAGGCATAATTATAGTACTTACCTCACCAAGTATCTATGAGGGTTAGATGAGCTAAATATAAACTAAATTAGTTAAATGTAACATGTGAAGCACTTAAACAAAGCTTGACACATAGTATTATCATCATCATTACCCTTCTACAAACATAAATGCCCATTAAAAGTAGAGGTGTTATATACATGGAATCTAAAAAAGAAAAAATGGTCCTGATGAACCTAGGGGCAGGACAGGAATAAAGATGCAGACATAGAGAATGGATTTGAGGACCCAGGACGGGGGTGGGGGGTTGTGGAGGGGGAAGGGTAAGCTGGGATGAAGTGAGAGAGTGGCAGGGACATATATACACTACCAAATGTAAAACAGATAGCTAGTGGGAAGCAGCCGCATAGCACAGGGAGATCAGCTCGGTGCTTTGTGACCACCTAGAGGGGTGGGATAGGGAGGGTGGGAGGGAGGCTCAAGAGGGAGGGGATATGGGGATATATGTATACATATAGCTGATTCACTTTGTTATAAAGCAGAAACTAAGACAACATTGTAAAGCAATTATACTCCAATAAAGATGTAAAAAAAAAAAAAAAGTAGAGGTGTTCCACTAGGATGGCTATAATGAAAAATAAAAAGTGTTGGTGAAGTTGTAGAGAAATTGGAATGCTTGTACACTGTTGGCAGGAATGTAAAATGGTTCAGCCATTGTGGAAAACAGTTGAGCTGCTCCTCAAAAAGTTGAACATAGAATATTCATATCACCCAGAAATTCCACGCCTAGGGATATACCCAAAGGAATTGAAAACATGTATTCAAACAAATACATGTACATGCATGTTCATAGCGTCACTATTGACAGCAGCCAAAAGGTGGAAACAGCCCAGAGGTCCATCAGTGGCTAAACAAATTGTGGTATATACATACAATGGGATACTATTCAGCCATAAAAAGGGATGAAGACGTGATTCACAGCACGGATGAACCTCAAAACGTTATGCTACGTGAAAGAAGCCAGACATAAAAGGTCACATATGATTCCATTTATATGAAATATCCAGAATAGGTAAATCCACAGGGATAGAAAGCAGAATGGTGGTTGCTAGGGTCTAGGGACGAGGAGAAAAGAGGGAGGAACTGCTTAAGGAGTACAGGGTTTCCTTCTGGGGTGATAAAAATGTTTTTGAACTAGATAAAGGTAGTGGTTGTACAGCATTATGGATGTACTAAAATACTAAATTGTTTGCTTTAAAATGATTAATTTTATGTGATGTGAATTTCACGTAAAAAAAATTGGAAAAAAAAGGATGAAAAAAAGAAGCCAAGAGTGGACCAAAACACTGTACAAAGTGTTATAATTTCCAAAAAAAAAAAAAAAGTAGAGGTGTTTCCCTCTTTGAGAAAGTAAATACAGGTTATCTCTCTTTTTTTCTCATCTCATAGATTTAGCAAATATTCCAGGGACCCTTGGAATCATATATCTGACACTTTTACTTTGTAAGTGAGAAAAAGGAGCTCCAGAGAGCTGGAATATCTTTACAAGATCACATAGCTAGTTAATGAGCACCAGATCCTGAATCCAAGTGTTGATATCTGTAGGGTCAGCAAATGTTTTCTACTCATCAGAATCTCTTCCTTTCTTGGTAGCTTCCCAGGGTCCTAAAGGCACAAACCCTCAGGGTCATATCCTGTGAGTTTATCTCAAGCTGAAACTCCTTGCCCTATTTATCAGTTACCTGTTTATAATAGTCTGCAGGTTATTTCCTAGGGCTCTTACCATAAAGGCTGATTCAGAAAAATAAAGAAATTGCTTTGGGATGAAGTCAGAGAAACTATGCTGCTCTGAAAGCTGCCCACATCCTCACGCCAGGTCAGTGAGACACAGAGACAGGGCCAGCTTCTTGGGTGTGCCACTGGAAGGGTTGCGGCCCTTAAAAGGGCCCCAAGATTAGTTTAATGCTCTGCTGTTGCTATCTTGAAATTTGTAGTATTTTTCAAGTAAGGAATACCATATTTTCATGACCTCTTGGCCTTACAAATTATTTGCCCAGTCCTCTGATGAAGTAGCGGATCTTTGTGGTAAATCCCTTGGTACTCAGGAAACTTTAGATCTGCTCTGCATGGAAGGAACTAAGATGCAAAACTCAGGACTATTAAACCCCTCAATTAGTACTATAAATAAGAAATGTATTTTCATTAAAGCAGCATGCTGCATTTTATTTAAAAAGAGGATTCTTTAGCTTTGATATGGCAGCTAAGGAGGAAGAAAGCTGCTCTGTGACAGTTGTACCCTTTGACAGGTCATGGAGGAAACTAAGACTTAGAGCTCTATAGATTTAACCTGGACCAATTCCTCTCAAACTCTATTTAAAGGGACTTTGTTCTGATTTTTAAAAATAATGAATGTAGTTTTATATATAAGAATAAAGTTAATAGTGCTTTATTAGAACCTATGCAGAAGAAAAATTGCTTTACTGTGATGATCAGCATTTAACCATACAACTGAATTAGCGACTCTATTGGAAAAGTAAGGCGGTAACTAAAAAAAATCACAGAAGTACATTGCTGAAAGGCAAATAACTTTGGATCCAGTTAGCAGTTGGTTAGCTTTTCAATGTAGACAACTCACAGAGCTCAAACTAATAGTCTACAGTACAAGGGGCCACTTTTACACTGATGTAAAGCGAGACTTGGCCAAATGACCTGCCCACCGTGGAGGGCTCCTCCAAACCATTTAGCTCCTGGGCAGAGAGGAGGGCTGAAGAAGCAAACTGGTGGGAAATGGGGGGCTCACTGTGAATCTTTGCCCTTTGAATTAATTCTAGTTGACCTACTTGAGCAATGATTGAGGAATTTTTGATTCAGTTTGCCCTGATCTATCCCCTGGTGAGCCTGGACTTGTTTTTTTTTAATGAAACCATTTACACTGCCTGTTGTTTTAGGTGTCAGCGATAGAAGAGAGTAAGGTTATTTTTTTGGTTCTTATTCCATTTTTTCATCCGTTCTTCTAGTGCTGTTTGTGCTGCCAAATTGCTTTGAACCAGCATCTTTCCGCAGAGCGTATTTTCTAGCAAACAGCTGGATAATACTAACAAAGGATAAAAATAATCCCAGATAATGACAGATGAGAAAAATTTATATAGTAAATACCTTTTTGGTATTATGACTGTATATTTTTTGTCATCCCTTCTGATTTATGTAGAGAAATCTGTTGGGAGGTACTTGTCCCAGTACTGAACTTTTCCAGCCCAACTCGTAGCCTATCTCTGGAAATCAATGGAAAAATATTACATTATATGTTTTGCTGTTAAGGTTTATTTACTCCAGTTTTCATCCTTTGGCAGTCAGAGTAAGTAAAGGTCAAACCTTGTTCTACCAAGAGGAATTTTCCAATTAGAAACATTTTATTCATAGTACAAGGAGGGACTGACTGCACAGTTAACTCCTCCTGGTTTGTGAGATTTCATTACCGCCTTTCAAAAATCGCGTTAGTAGGATTGAAGGTGCCTTCACAAATTATTTATAAAGCTTCAGGAGTTGACAGAAGTCTCAGTTAGATGGTTAGAAAGCAGCTGGGTACAGAAGTCAAGCTTAGCTAACTCTTAAAATAAAACAAATGGAGTAGCAGTACTGCAGAGAATAGCGGATTTATTTCGCTGTGTCAGTATGAGCTTCGGTCCATCAAAGCACCACTAAGGGCAAAGCATTAACAGTACTTGGTACAGGTTTGCAGATAAGATGTCCTTAGCCACTCAGCCATACATCTTCGTTTATTTTTCTGTTTCTTAATAAAACTATCAGATAATAGGTTTTCAAAAGTGAGTGCCATTATCATAAGTTTAATCTTATTTACATTCAAAACTGTCCCCCAGGGTTGATGCCTACAGAAGAGACATGTAGTAAGCTATCTTTAAAAAAGATCATATAGGAATTGCTTTTTGAATCCTATTTTTTAAAGCATCTATAATTTATGGAATAGCTCATTATAATAAAACATCAGAAAAATGACCACTGTAGGTTTTTAATTTCAAGTGAATAAGTAATCATGGGAAGAAAGTATCAGCATGCTAAATGGTCTCCACATAAACATGGTAAAATGACACTCATGTCCATATTTCAGGGAGGTGGACAGTTAGACCACAGAAATAATATTCTCATTCAATATTTAGAAGCAACGAAAAATTAAATATTTGGAAATGTTAATGGTGCCTAGTGGAACTTCCTAATCAAGTCCAGAATATCAGTTGGAGTAACTGTAATTTAGAAAATACTCCAGGAGAACCCTAAGGTATAAGAAGTGTCCTATGGGGTTATCACTTCAGCCCACATAGTTGCTATAAGCATTTTAAAGGAAGAGTCTTTTGCTTCCTTTTTTTTTTTTTTTAAAGAGAACTAGGTGTCTCTCTTTTATTTGTTTACTTATTTATTTATTTGGTTGCGCTGGGTCTCTTACTTGCAGCAGGCAGGCTCCTTAGTTGCGGCATGGGAACTCTTAGTTGCAGCATGCATGTGGGATCTAGTTCCCTGAGCAGGGATTGAACCCGAGCCCCCTGCATTGGGAGCGCGGAGTCTTAACCACTGCGCCACCAGGGAAGTCCCTGCTTCCTTTCTTGATATTCCCCCTTTAATTCCTCCAACAGTGTTCTACAGCCAAGGAGGAGGATCAGGTCACAAAAGTTCCATCTTGGAAAATTCAAATTACTTACATTCACTCAACATTTTGGTTTATCCTTTGACCTACTTAAAATAGTAACTCCTAATATATTGGTGTGGGGGAGTTAACACTGCAGTCAACAGGCATGACTGTTAGATTCCTTCTGAACCATCTAATTCCTCCATCTGTCGTACTCCCACCTTGCATTTTATCATGAAGTGACACATAATAGAAGAGCAGTATAATAAATCTAAGCCTGTGACTTACTATTTTCCCCAAGGGTAGAGATCCCTTCTGTTTCTTTTCTCTCTTGTTTCCAGGTTAAAGGGTGCATTTGTGAACATCTAATACCATGAATGTTGATCTGAAGGAATTTCCCCAGGGAATGTGAGATGTATATATCTTATTTATAGTCTCCTGGGAGATTTTTACTTTTAGATAGTCACAATTAAATCAATATGGCCTCAGTCCTTCCGAACCAGTACTATACATTTAGCTGAATGGGTTTATAAAACATCTGATAAATTGAAATTTTCTTATTTTCTATCTTGTGACACTTTTCATCACTTTTCAGTGATAAGATTTTTGTGGTAAAATAGTGTATTGGAAAAGTGTTTAGATAATTCAAACTCTTTTAAAAACAGCTTTGCCAATTGTTTAAATTTTGCTAAAATTTGTACCAGTTTTAGACTAATTAATGACTAATCATTTACTGGAATGCTTTCTGCCTGCCTAAAATTGGTATCAGTTATATAATTATTTTCTACTGACTCACAGAAGATGTTAGAAGTAACTGTATAATTACTCATTAATGAACCTGGTTTCTGGGGGGGAGGAGGTTCTTGGCTGAAAATTGGGTAAATTTTTAAGAAATTTAGTTCTTCTAGGTCTCAAAGGTATAATTCTGTAAAAAAGAATTCATTTATTTTTCAACCTACATTAAAAAATATTATGAGTACCTATTACAAAGTACTGCTTTTCCTCATGTAAAGAACATGGCTCACATCATAGTTTGTATAACATGGTAGTTGAAAAAGTTAAGAGATTCATCATCATTAAGATAGTTATGACACTGTCTACCAAATAGTTTTTATCCATAGTTAATAGATATTCTCACTGAGTTCTAATAGTTTACGTGTAAAATAAGTGGTGTTGACAGTGAAAGAAAAGGAAAGAGTGGAAGATATATTTGAGAGAAAGAAATGACAGTTATCTGACTGTCTAGCTCATCTCTTGTAAATGATTTAATATATGATAATTGTTCAGCATAATTTATGTAATTGTCAGAGAATGACAATCAGTATAATATACTAGAAAATGATTTAGATGAGTTGTTGTCCCAGGCTCCCTAGTTTCTAAAAGTGTGTCAGTTTGGTGGACATTTAGCCACTTTGCATCTCAGATTTCTCCTCTGTAAAAGGGTGTTAAAAAGCCGTCACCAGGTTGTTGTGAGTTAAACATGGAAGGTGCTATGAAAAATGGAAAGCATTCTGTAAGAGTTAGCTTTTTAGAATCCGTTTAGAATCACCCACTTTAAGAGCTATAACGAGCCTTTGGAGATAATGAGCCTCCCAGTCTCCATTTGGGAAATCAGAGAACAGGCCAGGGCAGTAGTGATCTTTGCTCCATGGCACACAGAACTTGGGCCTCAAGCCATCTCATTTGTTTACTTGTGTGTTTGTTTTGTTTGATTATATCTACTTTTAGAATGCAGCCCAAAAGATAGAATGCCATTGGGGTTATTAAGAACTGTATTAAGGGTATTAAGAAGTTCAAGCAATGAACTTTTAACTTGACCTTCTAGAACAGCTCTATCCAGTAGAACTAGAATGCACACTGAATATGTAATTTAAAATTTTCTTGTAGTCACACTAAAAAAGTAAAAGGAAGCAGTGTTAAAATTAATTTTAACATTTTTAACTCAGTATATCTAAAATATCTTAACATGTAATCAGCATTTTAAAACTATTAATGAGATATTTTACATTCTCTTTTTTAAATAAGTCTTTGAAATCCACAACACATCTTAATTCAGATGCTAAATTTTCATTGGAAGTTCCTGATCTGTATTTGATTTCATGAAATTTGCATTTGAAAAATATAACTTTGCACATTCCAGCTGTTCCAAAGATACTTTTAAAAAAAAATTCTATTACTGAATTAAATATCAATTCAGTTTGTCAGTTATATTAGCCAGGTTTTCAGTGCTCAATAGCCACATGTACCTAGTGGCTACCATATAGGATAGCACAATTTCAGAAGCCTGTGCAATGCTCTTATTTTAGCATATTCCTATTTATGTGAGAGAAGAAAAGAGTCAAAAATCCATCTATCCATCGACTTTATTTCATTGACTATTGCTTTATTTTGTTATGCAGACACCTTCTCCATACTTTCTGTAGTAAATACTTAGATTTTCCTTTTCATACTGACTAGTAAAACATCCATTAAGAGAACTGATGGGAAGCTAAATGTTGGGAAATTGCCTTAACTGTGATTGTTAGTACTTGAATTGACCAGATTTCCTCTCCCACAGCTTTGAATGCTTTGTGGGTTTGTATAACTGTGTGCCCTGCTTTATAAGTACTTTCAATGTAACCTGCTTTGTTTCACTTGATTGCTCTAGTATGGTTAAGGAGAAATGTTTTGGAATAATAACAGGCCTATCAAATTGCCAACTGGGAGATCCATGGAATATGCTTAGGGCAGCTTTTTGTAGCATTTCCTGTACCTGGCAAATCATCTTAGAAAACATGTTCTTAACTGGCAGATTCTAGAAAATACTTTTTTATATAATATATAGGCTTATTAGTTACCATTACCTTCTTAAAAATTAGTGTTCCGGGGCCATGTATAGAGATGGTACAACAAAGGAATTAAGAGCATGGTTCATGAGTCAGGCTGGCTGTGTTTGTATCATGATTCCACTACTTATAAATTATATGAATTTGTGCAAAGTTCCTTCACCTTTCCAAGCTTAGTTTTCTCATTCTAGAATGGAGATAGGAATTGGATCTACTTAACAGGGTTGTTAGAGAGTCAAATGAGAATATATCCTCAGCCCTGTGCCTGGCACAGAATAAGTGCTCAGAATATGAATTATTACTACACAAAACTGCTACAACTATAGGCATTGTCACACTTTAAACCCATTTCCAAAGGTTAAAAAGAGGAACAGCACATGCTATACCTGGCAATGGTGAAGGAAAGTCAAAGGGTATAAACCCTGAAGAGTGGAGTGTCAAAGTGGAAAGTCTCCAGTTTCTTTTTTTCGTTGTTTTTCTTTTGAATTAGTGTGCAAGTTCTTTCTCCCAAGACACAAAAGGAATTGTTCATCACTTTCACTGTGAAAATTTTGCTTTTCCTACCTGTTCCAAGATGACTAGTTTGCATCTGTTTTGAAACAAGACTTTATAAACAAATTCTCAAAAATGATTCTATGAATAATAGATCAGACTTTTAATCAATGTATGGTTTTACGTTCTGAAAATTATAGCAAAGATAAACATCATGAAGTACATTTGCTAGTTTTATGTAGTGCCAGATTGGTAAATTACTGTACTTTTTTGCTGTCCTATTATTGTTGTTGTTGCTTGTGTTTTAATTTACATCATTCTTCATGTTCCTGAACTCCTATTTCTCAGAACTCTTTTCTGTATTATTATTATTAATGAGGCATGTGTTATGTTTATAGTGTTTGCATGAAAATAGATCATCTCTGTTAGGTAGTTTTCAATGTTTAAAACAAGTTTGCTTACTCACTGACTATGAAAAATATCCTGGAACAAATGTAGAACCATCCATCTCCTGAACGGAATTCTTACGGGCTTTGCTTATCTACCTAACTGCCTTGAAAACATAGCTTGGAAATCATTCCCTTACTTTTGGAGAGGAGTCAATCATTTTAAGCATTTTCCACTAAACAGCAAAATCCTTGAGATAATCAGGTTATTACAAGTAAAAATATTTTAGGAAGGGGGTCTTTGTCAGCTAAAGTGAAAACCTACACTGAACCAATGTTTAAGATGCATTATCATGGGCAGAAAAAAAATCTTACTTCACTCTTTGACAGGGTTAGTTACAAAAGTTCATAGTCAGGTCAGCAAAGGAAGAAACAGGGTTTTAGAATTTATTCAGCATGATTTTTAAAATATTGAGTTGTTAGCTTTGTATGTGGATGGAGCTTCAGAACACTTTTTTTTTTTTACATTTTAAAAGTAGAACTAAGTCAGAAAGATGCACAAAATTAGAAATGTCAGGATATTTAATTCGACGTGTGGCTGTTTATCCTAAAAGATACTGAATTCGAACAAATAGAGCACAGAGTCACATAAAATATGAACACATTTTTTAAAATATTATTTCTTTGAGTTAGAATACATGTTTTTTCTTCTGTATTTGAATTAATATTCTTTAGATTTGACATTTTATTTGTGTGAGAAGTGAAAGAGAAGTGAGTGTATCTAGAAGACCAGAGTTTAGATTAAACATTATCATAAATGTCCAAGCCTTGGTAATATACCTTGTATTTCATTGACATCTTGTGTAGGTTTCTAATCTTGGATTATAACCCGTGTGAATGTCCATTAAGATCCACAAGAAGATTTTCATGGAGAGAAAAAAAAATACTACATTAAATTAAGTATAAGAGGAGCATAAGATAAGGACATTTTTGGTGGGAAGTGAGAACAGCTCCAGCATTTGCCATTGCCAACAAGGCAAGGACATGGTCATGGTGTCTCCTGCTATCAACATTCTTGTCCCCAAGGGAGACTAGCAAGTCACAGCCCTGCAGAGTTTGTCCATTTTTTTTTAAAGAGAACATCATCACCAGGGAGACTGAGAGATCGTCTGCATCTCAAAGTATAACCAGGCATTAGATAGAGGACAGAGGGCTTCAGAGAGAAAGAGCGGAATGATCAAAGGCATTCATGTCCAAATTATGCAGCTGTGCTAAATGTGCTCAGAAGAAAGAAATATTTGAATGCATCAAAAGATGAGTGCTATAGTGAGGAAGGAGATAAGACTGAAAAAATATGGAGACATGAATGCTTGACCAGCAGTACATGCAAAAAGAGTATCTGGGCATAACGATAGTGTCAGAGAGACCAGTTAGAAATTGGATGTAATAATACAAGAGTGAGCTGGGGGAATGAAGAAACAGATGGAAGAAGCATTAGAAAAATTACAGGGAGAGACACTGCAAGTTATGAATGGATGATTAGAATGAGTCAAGATGAGTTTCAAAATGGGTACCAGCAGTAACAGTGGCACCATTAACAGACTCTTTATGTAGAGAGAATGTTAGATGTCTTTTGAAGAGAATTGAGGCTTTTGGATGTTTCAGCTTTGTATAAATCTGATTCAGCCCTTGACCAACTTTTTGGCTTGGGATTATGCAACAATTGTCATCCTAATAGAGCCTGATTTTTCTCAGGTCACTACCAAAATATAGGCAAAGAAAAGAATTCTGGACATATCAGAGCGCAAAAGGATATTAAATAAAAAACAAGACTGACATGGTGTATTTCTTAAATATGTGTAATTTGAGGTCCCAGGACATCCAAGTAAGTTACCTACTGGAGTTGTTTGTTATCATGGGACTAGACCTTCAGCCACTGGCCAGCACTGGAGACAAAGTTTGTATAGCCATTAGCAAAAAATAATAATTTTGTTGTAAGAATATAAGTATTTGCAAGTTTATAAGCACTTTTTTGTCTCTTCTTTTTCGTGTAAAAACTGTCTACTTGATAGCAATAGAAACTTCTGACACTTTTAATTGCAGAACCCTGGAATAATACACTATGCTATTAAAATTCCTCTTTGTATGTTCTATAGTTCTATGAAGTATCACTGAAAATCATTTGGCTTTAGTTCTTACTTGTTTAGTGATGATAAAAATGAATTTTAATGAAAATATAAATTTTTTATAAGAACAAAATGAAATTGAGCAGTACAACATTATATATTCTTCTATCTTCCTGCAGACTGTAATCTACAACTTTCTGTAAGTATGAGCAATTCAGCATATCTACACAATAGGGAAAAAAAACATGAGCAGCACAGTTTGTTTTCAGAGCATGTTTGAAATAAAATGAAGTCTTTATGTGTATGAAAAGTTTTTCTTTCTTTAATTCAGAGTCTACAAAGCACTGAGTGAATGAATGATATAAACAGGGACCCATAATCTTTCTAGTGATTGAAGACATTTCACTTCACTCTGGGAGAGCTCCTACTGCCACTTCCAAATGGGTTCCAGACCTCCCTCTGGGCATGAATGCAATGTGAGGGAACTCATCGCCCTTCTCCCCTCTTTAAACTCTGTTCTTCTTACATTCTTTGTCTAATTTATTGGTAGCATTATTGGGCCAAGTCAGACACTTCATCTCTCTTCTCCAGTATCCATATTCAATCGAATATCTAACCATCTCAATTCAGCCTTTATGGATCTTTTAAATTTTCTTCCTCATCTTCTTCAAAGCCACTGTTTTGGTACGGGCCTCCATAATCTCTCACCACATTTGCAATATCCTTCTGCCTACTCATCCCTGTTTCTGTCTTCCACCCCTTTCAGTCCCTCCTCCACACAGCTGCCAGAGTAATTATTTTTAAATGGAAATATGAACCTGTCACTCTCCTCTGGAAAATTCTTTATTGGTCTCTTGCCAGGATGTCATTCAAGTTTCTTGGTTCCACCTCCTAGGCCCTTATCTATTCTCTAGCCTTTACCCAAACTCATACACATGAGGCCTCTGTTCCAGCTGTGCCAGATTTCCTGTGCTGTTTCACAGCTGCTCTGTTTGACTCTGCTTCTGTAACATGGCAAGTGTGTAGAGTGCCCTTTACCCACTTGCTGACCTAACCAGGTCATCTTTCAAGATTCTGCTAAAACATAATCTCCTCTGACCTCCTCCCTTGTAGGCACAATTTGTTCCTTTTGTTTTATACTTCTATCTATTATTCCTGTAATTTTAATTCTTTTTCAATCTCTCCTTCCATTTTACTGTGAATTCTTTAAAGACTTTCCATAAGCACATTGTATATATGAGCCCAAGCACAGGACCTGGTACAGAATAGTTACTCAATAAATATAAATAAATAAACTCCCTCATGAGTTGATTTAAGAAAGTAACCATAGGGGCTTCCCTGGTGGCGCAGTGGTTGAGAGTCCGCCTGCCAGTGCAGGGGACACGGGTTCGAGCCCTGGTCGGGGAGGATCCCACATGCCGCGGAGCAACTGGGCCCGTGAGCCACAATTACTGAGCCTGCGCGTCTGGAGCCTGTGCTCCTCAACGGGAGAGGCCGCGATAACGGGAGGCCCGCGCACCGCAATGAAGAGTGGCCCCTACTTGCCACAACTAGGGAGAGCCCTCGCACAGAAACGAAGACCCAACACAGCCATAAATAAATAAATAAATAAAAATTAAACTTAAAAAAAAAAGAATGGGGATTTGATGTAAAAAAAAAAAAAAAAAAGAAAGTAACCATAGATGGGCTTGATGTTGGGAACATATTCAGTTCTGTTCTTAAACTTACCATTGACAAGCTTTCATATAAAGCTTATTGGAAAAAAAAATGTATATATCCATATACACCTATATATATTACATCTGTATTTGGGATATATATAATTAGTTATAGTTATATACAGTAAAATATTTGGGTTTGAAATATACTGTTTTAGTTATTACCTTATTTTAGAGTAAATTATTTTTTTCAACACTCTACTGCTAATTTAATAAGTGACACTTTATGAAGTAAATTAGTTAATGCTATTTACAAAAGTGTATAATATACTAAAGTAAAATAATGTTTGGAAAGAATCTAGTGCTCTTTTTAAAATGAAAGATGAAAGAGACAAATTAGAGTATCCTGACGTGAAGAGGAAACCCATGGTCTTATTGAAAATTAAGATGAAAAGGTTATGTGTACAGTTATTTGCCAGTGTAATGAGAATGTCCACGTCTCAGCTTGTTAAAAATTGGGAAGTTTATATTAAAGCTAGTTGTCATGCTTCAATTAAGTTAGCAAATATGAATGTCAGTATTATCACAAATGCAATATTAGAACTGATGTTTAGTCCTAACGTGAATGCAATGAGTGATTAAGTCTAGTACTCAACTGCCTCATATTGAATAAGGAGTAAACAGCTTGTTTTCCTTATCACAGATATCTCTTTGGTGTGCTGTTGTTTAGTATTTATATAAATAAGCAGTCAGAAAAAGGTAAATAGACTCATCATTAAGTTGTTGTGTTGAATCAGTAAAGTGATAACTGAGTCTTAACATCCAAAACAGAAATCTTGAGGATGACTATTATGGAAATAGTTTTTAAAAGGAGAAAACAATAAATCACCCAAAGAGATTTAACATCCCATTATTTTTATGCATTTAACAACAACATTAAAGAAAATCCATACACATAGAGTTTATAGTACTTATCCTTTTATAACTGTTTATCAGTTTGAAAAAGATGTCTAACTAAAGGTATATATATATATATATATATATATATATATATATATATATATCAGATAATTTGCTTGTCTTTTTTTGGAAGAAGAAAAAATGAGAATGTGTTGATGATTTAGCTTTTTTTCTTCATCCTCTTCTTTTGATTTGTTACTTTCACACTTATCTTCAGCTTTGATATTGCATTAAGCTGTGGCAGCATTGTTTACTGTTTATTCTAGGAATGCTTCCTATATAGAACCTCTGTTATCATATCCTGCTAACAGTACAGTAAATGGAAATTTGGGAAAAGCAACAGTAGGAACTGCTGTGTATCTGCAGTAAGTTAATCAGATTTAGATACCCCCAAACTAACACAGCCCACAAGACTGATAGCCAAATGCTACAGTAAATTGTTTCTTAGCAGGAAATCTACAGTACCAGTGTAATTTGGACAATGGAGCATTTGACAGCTAACTCATCAAAAGCAGTGCACCCTGAGGAAGTTGCTCACTTCTAGTTTTACATTCAGCCAAGCATTGATAAAGCAGTGGCTAATAGGAGAATCAATTTAGAAGCAAATGATGACAAGGCTACTTATCCCATTGCCAAAAGGAGACACAAGCAGATAGTAGATTACTCTGCCTGGGGACTCTATACTATGTACTTACCCAAATTAGAAGATGGGTCATCTATGCCTTATGAATTCCTTTGGAATGCCAGTTTGGTCATATATTAATAAGCACGATTAAAAGCTAAGCTATTTTCTGTTCCCAGAAGGTTGACTTATGCAAAATGACACAGGATAGTTCTGAGTTGTCTCTCAAGCAAGTGTACTTAGAAGTAATCAAATAAGCAAGATGTTTGTGACTTCAAAGAAAAGAGATCTTTGGAGAATATGTACATTATGTTTCTATATGGAAGTTTATCTTATATAGTGGGCCAAAAAGTGTTAAAATATGTAAAGTGAATAAAGATGCTTCCAATTCCCAAATTTGGGAGAGCACTTCTTTGAATGTGAGCTTTTATGTTTTATCATATTAAGCAAAGTGCACAGAATTATCATCTATTCTTTTCTGCTTAAAGAAAGATTTCAGGTTCAAGTTCCCCACTCTGTATCCCAACTTGCTATAAGGAAAGGCCAGAGATACCAGTCACAGTGGAGTCAGGAGAGAGAGCAAAGCTGTCACAGGGAGAAAGCCAGTGGTGGCGGTGAAACCAAACCCATTGTTGCATCTGCCAGGCAGTGTAACTGAGAAGAGTGATTCACTGAAGTAGGTGTACTAACCAGGCCAGTGACCTCCTGCCATCAGAAGTAGAACAACAACAACAAAAAAAGATGTTTGGAGAAATTAAAAAGAAAACAAATCTTCTCTTACAACTGTAGATCTTATGAAATCCTTATACAAATCAAATATAACTGGTCGAATTTAACTTTTGAATTGAGATGTGCTGTAATTGAAGAACAGTGTATTTCAAGGCTCAGAAAGAACAAAAAGATATAATATACCTTGTTCTTCATTCTGATGTAGACTACATTTTGAATAATAATGTTTGGATTTATTTGGTTAAATAAAAATGTTATTAAAAAAAAAAAGTAGAACCAAGCATGTGTGTTTAGGAGTAAGAAGCTAAAAGGAAGTAGCATTGAAAAACGTTTCAAAGACCAACATGAAAATGGACTTCAAGCTTGAAATTATAACCCAAGGAAAGGAGACCTTACATTGATATATACTAAACACAAAACCTTTGTTACATGGAAAAGCCATCAAAGAGCAGGTAAAAAAAAAAAAGCAAGAATAAAAAGTATTATAGAAGTGTGATAAGCAGTTAGTTAAAAGGAAAAAAATGTTACTTTTCTGAATTGTGATATCTGTCATTTTTTTCAGATTTTTAATTTGTTATTATTTCTTTTCTCATTCTAAATGAAATATCCAATTTGTATGTAAATGTATATACATGATTTTGGATTCTTCTTCTTATTGGGGCCTCCCAAACTTTTAAAGCTTAGGTGCCACAAAATCTGGACATATTCCTGCAGGTCCGAGATGATGATCCTGGTAAAAAGTGCTGACACTGGACTTTGAAATAGGCCACTCTTGACCTGAACCCACTCATTGGCATCAATTCCGGATTGGCTGGGAAACCTAGAGACCAGATTCTCACCCAGCTTTGTCTGGGGCTCCTGAGCTTCTGGGTGGATGCTTTAGCAACTCTAGAGTGTGGGCTTTGCTCTTTTCTTCTAGTAACACTCTCTTACAGACCAGCTGCCCCTACCCAGCCCACACACATACATTCATACTTATATTCAGGGTTGTGTCAACAGCCAATCACTATTAAACTGATAGCGTACTAGCATGAGAAGACCCCATACTAGCATGTCTGAATATCTTAATAGTTTTGTAAATTTATAGTTTTCATTTCGTGCTTTAGCAGGATTTGGGTGTTTTTTGGTTTTTTTTGGTTTTTTTAAATATCTAGGCACATATGTTGCCATTTAGGTAGTTGGTAAGTGTATATGCAGTATTTTTCACAATTTTCCAAGTCTTCATTATTGACAGTAACATACTTAAAATTTAGAAGTAAAGTATCAAATAATTAAGTTGTACAATTTAATTTGATATTCTAATATCTGAGCTTTAGACATATTCTTCAAAATTTAATTACTTTTTGTTAAAGTTAATGGTACCCAAAGTTACTCTCTCACAGACGGGGAAATACAGTGGTGGCGGTGTGGTGTGTTTTTTTTTGGTTTTTTTGGTGGAGGGGAAGTTAAGAAAGGCATGTTTATTTGAAATAAGATAAAATAAGAAGACATAAGAATAGGAATAGTTGTTCCTTCCACTTCCATTTTCTTCTAGCAACATGGCACCCACACAGGCATATTTTCCTTTTACAGCCGATCTGCTGTGAACTTCAAGCCATTCAGCACCTTCATGAATAATTTCACAGAAATATACAATCGACACATCAGCTCCATGATGTAGCTCTTCAAAGTGACTCGCTTAGCAGCACTATTATGCTCAATAATGATGAGTGTTCATATTCAGAGGCAAAGCATGCATCTCATTCTGTGCCTATGAGAAATTCAACTTGTGCCTTGTTAGAGGATAGTGCAGTAAAAATTTTAAAAAGCTTATGATTCTAAAATAAAAAGCTCATTAAGAATCTATAAGCAATAATGGTATTACATATTAGCATTTAAAGATGTTGAAATCCTAAGTGTCTTGTTTTTCGGTCTTCTTGTGTACTGAGTTAAATCGTATAAATTACCTACATAACAAATATTCGTATGAAGATTTAACAATGAAGATTTAAAATTGGCCTGGTAAAATTGAACAAAATATGAACTTTTACATTTCACTTGTCACATGGTCCCTGGGAAAGAGATCCTTTCTTTAATGAGGTTAAATTAGTTAAAGTGGGCTCAGTGCTATTAGCTACATGCAAAATCTGAAGCTAAGTGCTTAATCATAGAAATTAGAAATGATCATTTAATGAATTCTGAATAAATAGTGTGGTTTTACTCCAGGATAGTCACAAAAGGGAGTCGTTTGTCACATAGAAAGAAAGGTGAGAAAAATAGCTTCACAGCAAATCTAGAGCTTTAGTTTGCAGGGTTTTTTTTTTTAATGGCTACTTTTAAAAAGTTATCTTAAAGATGGTTACATAAGGAATATAAAGGTCTTAGACATCAGGAAACACAGTAATTTGTAATCATAATTATATTAGTGATTTTGAGTATTCTTTATAATGTATTATTTGTATTCTGCCCAAATTTGACCATATTAAGGAGTCATAAAAATACAAATTGATAACCTTGATTTTGTTTTAAATAAATTTAAATGTTTTATATTATTTTAATTATTAAAAACAAAGTAATTTAAAAATACTTTAAAAATACTTGGAAAGAAACTAGATATGCAACTATAGCTCAAATGAAAATTCGTGCATGAGAAAATGGGACAAAATATGATTGCTTTTCATTGAAGAGAGTTAAGTCAACATGGAGGGCATGAAAATAAAGTAAGGCACAAAGAGAATCGTCAGATCAGAAACTTTAAAGAGGATATTTCAGAAAGCTTCCTAATGGCAGAGGAGCAGAGTGATAAATGCAACAAATGCTATAATAATACATATTTTTTGGTCATCAAGCCACAAGTCTTTCAGGGACTACTCATGGCTCCTATCCATCTACTGGCCCCATCTAAGGACCCTCTCCTAGGAGTAGTTGACAGAACTGACAAAGACAGGAGGCAGGGCTGCCATTTTGTCACCTCCTTATCTTCTGCCTGTGCTCCCTGAGGTTCCTTATCACGCCTCAGAAGTGCCAAGTCCTTGTTACTCTGTTGGCTGCTGAGCACTGATCTACCGCCATGTGAAACTAAATCATGTGAAACTAAATCCAAAATTCCACAAGGAATGGGGTCAACCTATCAGTGAAAACAATAGCCCATTTGAATACTTCTTCTTTCTCTGACCGGAAGGCAAGCTCTCCAGAGTCCACTGGGGATATTTCCTAAAAACACTTTGAAAGCTCACACATGTGTGCTGTGATTTTTTAGAAAGCAGGATGCTCTGCTTGGGGAATAGGAAAGCCTCTGCAACAATGAAAAATGGTAGAAACGGGAAAGATCCATGAGCATGTTCAGAGAGGTGTTTGCATAATTTAATGTTGTTTATGTTTTCTAAAGTTTAGATAATTGCTCATTAAAGACTTCATCAAGTTTATAGATACAGTGCTTGCTACATGGTAGTCACTGTATGGCATAAACCTTTTTCAGCAAATTTTCCGATAGTGCACAGCATGCATCTGTGACTGAGACAAAAATCAATGCTTATGGATTTAGCAGTGTAATCCTATCACTAGTTCTGTAAGATATGATTTGAAATGTAAAGTACGTTAAGACTTAAGTGAACTTGGAGGCATGGAGTCTCTGGGGTGTTTCTTAGTATCCTATTTATTATTGATCGGACTATTTCTTTATTGTCTCTCTTCTCCTGGCCCCAGTTATCCTTCTTCCCCTATTCACCAATAGCTTTTAAATTATGTGTACCAGAACCAATAAATTATCCTCAGTAAGAATATTTACTTCCTACTTTCAAAACAAGTAATAATTTCTAAAGTTTTCAAAGCAAGGACATTATCATGTGACCAATTGGGTTAAGTCTTAAAACAAAAATACTAGTAAAATGTTAGGTGAAGTTTCTAAGTTCTACCAAGAAATTTTAGTGTTTTCTCTAGAAATATAACACAAAGTAAGTCAACTACTTTTAAGTAACCTTAAATAACCCTAAATTACTGTGTTTTGTATTTACAGGAAGTTCTTAGTGTAAAATTTGAGAAATTGTGGGTTATAATCTAATTAAGATTTTAAAAATTAGATGCTTACCCTCAAATTTACTATGAAAGAGTAATTAAATACAGTTTAAAATAGTCATAGCTACCTGGAGTCATTCATTCATTCATTCAAGAAATATCTACAGAGACCTGATGTTCCAGGTGCTGACAGAAAGGGGAACAAGGTCTCCTACGATTACAGTGATGTTCTAGAGATTCCTCATAAGCTTGGTACCAGAGGCTATTACTAACTGGAATTTATAAAAGTCATGTTTGTAGCATGCAAAAAGTTTGACTTTCTTTTTGCTCCTGAAATGATCATTCACCATAATAGCCTTAGGGTATCATAAAAATTGTTATAGTTATGTAGGTTTTTATCAGTACTTTAACCTGATTTGTGATAAAATCCTGCCAGTTTAATACAATGTTCCTTCCATTCATAGATTATATCTCTGTCTGAGTATCTGAGTTTTAGTCCCTATTCTGAAAGTGGGTTATGTTTCCCATTTACTGTATTCTTTTGATATGGATGATTCATTTGCAAAATAATCTCTATTCTAAAAGCTATAATTTTCATTTCCATCAGCATATTCTTAATTTGGGGAAGAGCATGAACTGCCGATGAAAGTTAGGCCATTGTCTACATAAACTACTAAATCTTGAGTTTAACTAGGTGGCTTTGAGATGTAGACAGAAATGAAAGAAAAAAATATAGGAAAATCATTCAAAACACTTCTGTCCAGACTCTGTGTGTGAAAATAATTATGGGGAAAAATCCTGCCCCACTGATGTGAGAGCTTCCTGCTTGGATGCATGTGTATATATTTAAAGCTTGTCGCTTACTTAGAAGGAATCCTGAATTCGATTGGATGGTATCTCCTTACACATGCGGTCTGAGTCTTCTAAAAGTTATTTTGACTTTAAAAGAGCAAATTCACAGAATGACCTTCAGCTACTATTAATCCATCTAAATATAGGACGTGAATGCAGAACACATCTGCCATCTGTCAGCTGAGAATTCCCCTGCCACTACCTCAGCCCCTACTCCCCACATCCTCTTGGGGCTAAGATAACTTAGGGAGAGGTCTTTCTTGGCTGGCAAGGAAAGAGTGCATTTAGACTAATCATTAAAATCCATTACCTAACAAAGTGCACGTTCTTAAGGAATACAGTGATACTTGCCAATGAATTAATCAGCAAAATAGACTATGAGAAGGTGAGATTAACAGTCTCAGAAAAGATCAGAATCCATGAGAGGCCAAAGCACTTTCTAGTAGCCATAAATCTTAGCCCAATTAGAGGGATTTTTCTCTTAGCAATTTAGAATTCTATCTGGATTTGGTCTCTTTGTTGCTCCACCCTTTGTTTTATATCAGAGGCTAGAACAACGACCAGGACTTTCCTGGAGCTTGATAGGGAGAATCGTTTATTTGAATAATTGATCATTCAATTAGTAGAACAAATGTTGAACAGTTAGACAGCTCTTTTTATCAGTGTTGATGGGAAGTAATTGGCTGTAGTTCCTTATAAAGCAGAAAATTGAAAAGTGTGATTTTAAAATAATAATATTAAAATACAACTTTCCCCTCACAATAAAGCCTTCTTACCTGCTCTTTTGGTCATAGCTGTTTGATTTTCTTTTCCCTCAGTGTTATTACATTCCAAAATATAATCAAGCAAGTAATTACATTCCCTGAATATTACTGAATAGTGATTTGCTTATCCAAAGTGTGTCTAATGTTAAATAATTCTGTAGAGTTGAGGGCTATGAGTAGAGAATGATATTAGCACTCATTGGGTTTAAAATACCAGAGAAAAGGCAGGCAACCAAAACTGTTGCCTAGGGGCTCTGGGGATACCTTTGGGCTATGCTGACTCTCAGCTCAATTTGTAGGAAGAAACCATATTTTCAAGAAAAATCCATACATCTGAAATGGTCAAATTTGAATTTTTAACAATAAAATAATGGATGGATGGTGTGTTATGGACAATAACATTAACGTTGTCTTGAAATAGTTTGAAAATACTTAATCAAGGAAAACCCTATGTAATTGCGGCCTACAGTTTTTTCATGTTAAGTTTAATCTAATGTCAAAGACTGTAATTTGATTTAGGGTAATAAGCTCATAACTCAGTTATCATACTAAGAAACTTTAAAAACATATTTTATTTAAAAAAAGAGGAAACTTCTAAAGGCATACATGATTGCTAATTCTTAAGCTGACCCTATTTTAAACCAACATAAATATTGATACACCAGCATATCTACTTGTTCATATAGAACATGGGAACAATCTTAATATTTAAAAGCAACCTGTTTCCTTCTAGTTTTTAATATATAACCTGCTTCTTTTTAAAATTTAATTAATTAATTAATTAATTTATAGATCTTTATTGGAGTATAATTGCTTTACAATACTGTGTTAGTTTCTGTTGTACAACAAAGTGAATCAGCCATATGTATACATATATCCCCATATCCCATCCCTCTTGAGACTCCCTCCCACCCTCCCTATCCCACCCCTCTAGGTCGCGTCCAAAAACCACCAAGCTGATCTCCCTGAGCTGTTCAGCTGCTTCCCACTAGCTATTTTACATTTGCTAGTGTATATTTGTCACTGCTACTCTCACTTCACCCCAGCTTCCACCTCCCTGCGTGTCCTCAAGTCCATTCTCTATGTCTACGTCTTTATTCCTGCTCTGCCACTAGGTTCATCAGTGCCATTTATTTTTTCTTTTTTTTTTTTTTTTTTAGATTCCATATATATGTGTTAGCATACAGTATTTCTTTTTCTCTTTCTGACTAACTTCACTCTGTGTGACAGACTCTAGGTCCATCCACCTCACTACAAATAACTCAATTTCGTTTCTTTTTATGGCTGAGTAATATTCCATTGTATATATGTGCCACATCTTCTTTACCCATTCATCTGTCGATGGACACTTAGGTTGCTTCCATGTCCTGGCTATTGTAAATAGTGCAGCAATGAACACTGTGGTACATGTCTTTTTTTAAATTATAGTTTTCTCAGGGTATATGCCAAGTAGTGGGATTGCTGGGTCATATGGTAGTTCTCTTCTTAGTTTTTTAAGGAACCTCCATACTGCTCTCCATAGTGGCTGTATCAATTTACATTCTCACCAACAGTGCAAGAGTGTTCCCTTTTCTCCACACCCTCTCCAGCATTTGTTTCTAGATTCTTTGATAATGGCCATTCTGACTGGTGTGAGGTGATACCTCATTGTAGTTTTGATTTGCATTTCTCAAATAATTAGTGATGTTGAGCACCTTTTCATGTGCCTCTTGACCATCTTAATGTCTTCTTGGAGGAATGTCTATTTAGGTCTTCCACCCATTTTTTGACTGGGTTATTTGTTTTTTTGATATTGAGTTCCACAAGCTGTCTGTATATTTTGGAGACTAACCCTTTGTTGTTTCATCTGCAAATATTTTCTCCCATACTAGGGTTGTCTTTTTGCCTTGTTTATGGTTTCCTTTGCTGTGCAAAAGCTTTTAAGTTTAATTTGGTCCCATTTGTTTATTTTTGTTTTTATTTCCATTATTCTAGGAGGTGGGTCAAAAAAGATCTTGCTGTGGTTTATGTCAAAGAGTGTTTTTCCTATGTTTTCCTCTAAGAGTTTTATAGTGTCTGGTCTTACACTTAAGTCTTTAATCCATTTGGAGTTTATTTTTGTGTATGGTGTTAGGGAGTGTTCTAATTTCATTCTTTTACATGTAGCTGTCCACTTTTCCCAGCACCACTTATTGAAGAGACGGTCTTTTCTCCATTGTATATCCTTGCCTCCTTTGTCATAGATTAGTTGACCTTACGTGCGTGGGTTTATCTCTGGGCTTTCTATCCTGTTCCATTGATCTATATTTCTGTTTTTGTGCCAGCACCATATTGTCTTGATTACTGTAGCTTTGTAGTATAGTCTGAAGTCAGGGAGTCTGATTCCTCCAGCTCCGTTTTTTTCCCTCAAGACAGCTTTGGCTATTTGGGGTCTTTTGTGTTTCCATACGAATTGTAAAATTTTTTGTACTAATTCTGTGAGGAATGCCATTGGTAGTTGATAGGGATTGCATTGAATCTGTAGATTGCTTTGGGTAGTATAGTCATGTTCGCAATATTGATTCTTTCAATCCCAGAACATGGTATATTTCTCCATCTGTTTATGTCATCTTTGATTTCTTTCATGTGTGTTTTATAGTTTTCTGAGTACAAGTCTTTCACCTACTTAGGCAGGTTTATTCCTAGGTATTTTATTCTTTTTGTTGCAATGGTAAATGGGGGTGCTTCCTTAATTTCTGTTTCTGATTTTTCATTTTTGGTGTATAGGAATGCCAGAGATTTCTGTGCCTTAATTTTGTATCCTGCAACCTTAGCAAATTCATTGATTAGTTCTAGTAGTTTTCTGATGGCATCTCTAGGATTTTCTATGTATAGTCTCATGTCAACTGCAGACAGTGAGTTTTACTTCTTCTTTTCCAATTTGTATTCCTTTTATTTCTTTTTCTTCTCTGATTGCCATGGCTAGGACTTCCAAAACTATGTTGAATAATAGTGGTGAGAGTGGACATCCTTGTCTTTTTCCTGATCTTAGAGGAAATGCTTTCAGTTTTTCACCATTGAGTATAATGCTTGCTGTGGGTTTGTCATGTATGGCCTTTATTATGTTGAGGTAGGCTCCCTCTATGCCCATTTTCTGGAGAGTTTTTATCATAAATGGGTGTTGAATTTTGTCAAAAGCTTTTCATGCATCTATTGAGATGATCATATGGTTTTTATTCTTCAGTTTGTTAATATGGTATGTCAAATTGATTGATTTGCGTATATTGAAGAATCCTTGCATCCCTGGGATAAATCTCGCTTAATCATGGTGTATGATCCTTTTAATGTGTTGTTGGATTCTGTTTGCTAGTATTTTGCTCAGGATTTTTGCATCTATGTTCATCAGTGATATTGACCTGTAGTTTTGCTTTTTTGTGACATCTTTGTCTGGTTTTGGTATCAGGATGATGGTGGCCTCATAGAATGACTTTGGGAGTGTTCCTCCCTCTGCTATATTTTGGAAGAGTTTGAGAAGGATAGGTGTTAGCTCTTCTCTAAACGTCTGAAAGAATTCGTCTGTGAAGCCATCTGGTCCTGGACTAGTGTTTGTTGGAAGACTTTTAATCACAGTTTCAATTTCATTACTTGTGATAGGTCTGTTTATATTTTCTATTTCTTCCTGGTTCAGCCTCGGAAGGTTGTGCTTTTCTAAGAATTTGTCCATTTCTTCCAGGTTGTCCATTTTATTGCCATATAGTTGTTTGTAGTAATCTCTTATAATCCTTTGTATTTCTGCAGTGTCAGTTGTGATTTCTCCTTTTTCATTTCTAATTTTATTAATTTGCGTACTGTCCCTTTTTTTCTTGATGAGTCTGGCTAAGGGTTTATACATTTTGTTTATCTTCTCAAAGAACCAGCTTTTAGTTTTATTGATCTTTGCTATTGTTTTCTTCATTTCTATTTCATTTATTTCTGCTTTGATTTTTATGACTTCTTTCCTTCTACTGACTTTGGGTTTTCTTTGTTCTTCTTTCTCTAGTTGATTTAGGTTTAGGGTTAGATTGTTTATTTGAGATTTTTCTTGTTTCTTGAGGTGAGATTGAATTGCTATAAACTTCCCTCTTAGAACTGCTTTTGCTGCATACCGTAGGTTTTGGGTCATCGTGTTTTCGTTGTCATTTGTTTCTATGTCTTTTTTATTTCTTCTTTGATTTCTTCAGTGATCTCTTGGTTATTTAGTAGCACACTGTTTAGCCTCCATGTATTTGTGTTTTCTACAGTTTTTTTCCTGTAATTGATTTCCAATCTCATAGCATTGTGGTCAGAAAGGTGCTTGATACGATTTCAATTTTCTTAAATTTTCCGAGGCTTGATTTGTGACCCAAGATGTAATCTACCCTGGAGAATGTTCTGTGTGCACTTGAGAAGAAAGTGTATTCTGCCACTTTCGGGTGGAATGTTCTATAAATATCAATTAAATCTCTCTGGTCTGTTGTGTCATTAAAAGCTTGTGTTTCCTTATTTATTTTCTGTTTGGATGATCTGTCCACTGGTGTAAGTGGGGTGTTAAAGTCCCCTACTATTATTGTGTTACTGTTCATTTCCCCTTTCATGGTTGTTAACATTTGCCTTATGTATTGAGGTGCCCCTACGTTGGGTGCATAAATATTTATAATGTTAGATCTTCTTCTTGGATTGATCCCTTTATCATTGTGTAGTGTCCTTCCTTATCTCTTGTAACAGTCTTTATTTTAAAGTCTATTTTATCAGATATGAGTATTGCTACTCCAGCTTTCTTTTGATTTCCATTTGCATGGAATATCCTTTTCCGTCCCTTCACTTTCAGTTTGTATGTGACCCTAGGTCTGAAGTGGTTCTCTTGTAGACAGCATATATATGGGTCTTGTTTTTGTATCCATTCAGCCAGTCTGTGTCTTTTGGGTGGGGCATTTAATCCATTTACATTTAAGGTTATTATTGATATGTATTTTCCTGTTACCAATTTCTTTATTGTACTGGGATTGTTTTTGTGGGTCTTTTTCTTCTCTTGTGTTTTCTGCCTAGAGAAGTTTCTTTAGCATTTGTTTTAAAGCTGGTTTGGTGGTGCTGAATTCTCTTAGCTTTTGCTTGTCTGAAAAGCTTTTGATCTCTCCGTAGAATCAGATTGAGCTCCTTGCTGGGTAGAGTAATCTTGGTTATAGGTTTTTCTCTTTCATCACTTTAATTATATCCTGCCCCTCCCTTCTGGCCTGCAGTTTCTGTTGAAAAATCAGCTGATAACATCATGGGGATTCCTTTGTATGTGATTTTTTGTTTTTCCTTTGCTGCTTTTAATATTTTTTCTTTGAATTTAATTTTTGTTAGTTTGTGAGTTTGTGTCTTGGTGTGTTTCTCCTATGGTTTATCCTGTATGGGACTCTCTGTGCTTCCTGGACTTGGATGACTATTTCCTTTCCCATGTTAGTGAAGTTTTCCACTATAATCTCTTCAGATATTTTCTCAGACCCTTTCTTTTTCTCTTCTTCTTCTGGGACCCCTATAATTTGAGTGTTGGTACGTTTAATGTTGTCCCAGAGGTCTCTGAGATTGTCTTCAATTCTTTTCATTCTTTTTTCTTTATTCTGCTCCTCAGCAGTTATTTCCACCATTTTGTCTTCCAGCTCACTTATTCGTTCTTCTGACTCAGTTATTCTGTTATTGATTCCTTTTAGTATATTTTTCCTTTCAGTTATTGTGTTGTTCATCTCTGTTTGTTTGTTCTTTAGTTCTTCTAGATCTTTGTTAAACATTTCTTGTATTTTCTCAATCCATGCCTCCATTCTGTTTCTGAGATTCTGGATCATCTTTGCTACCATTCCTCTGAATTCTTTTTCAGGTAAGTTACCTATTTCCTCTTCATTTTTTGGTCTTATAGGATTTTACCTTGCTGCTTCTTCTGTGACATATTTCTCTGTCATCTCATATCTACTTGTTTTATAGAACATGGGAACAATCTTACTATTTAAAAACAACCTGTTTCCTTCTGTTTGTTAGTATATATCCTGCTTCTTAGAGTAGAAACTGTGAATCACCTTATAGCTCAACAATACACAATATAGAGCAAGCAAATTTCACTGAAAAAAGTATGTGTTTATATACATATATATGAGATATATCTATATGTCAAGGGCAAAATTTTTTAAAAATATATATGTTTATATATCAAGGGCATTAAAAAACTTGAATTAATGGATCAAATATCATTTATGTTTATTCCCTTTATTTTAAAAGCATTTTGTATAAGAAATATTAAATAATATATTCTAGTTATATAGTATAAATTAATATAATATAAAATAATGTTAAATAGTGAGCACTCATATTTCATTCCTGCATTTAAAGGGACTTTCTTAAGAATTTTGCCATTGAGAATATTGCTTTTCATTTCAAAATAGGCACTTTGCTCTTAGAAAATTGTCCTTCTTATCTTATTTTCAGTGGTTTTATTAGGGATAAGTGTTAAAAGTTATCAAATACTTTTTTGGCTTTAATTAATTATATGATATTTTGGTTGCTGTTTAATTAGCATGTTGAATTAACACATTTTCTTTATAATAATCACCTTTGCATTTCTACTGTTGTTTCTTCCTCACTGCAGAAAGAATATCTACACATTTCTTGATAATGGTTTCTGTTAAAATAATCCATTGTTGTTTTTTTCACCTTGTTTGGGAATGTGGAAAATTTATTTTTCTATGAAGTTACAAAATCTTAAGGTGTTTTGATAATTTTTTTTCTTGTTAATTTAAACTAAGTTTTAAAATATTTTCTTCAATTGTGTCCTTAATAACCAATTCTAATTCATCTTTATATTGATTCAAATCCTGATTATTTACTCTTTCTGTCTGTCATCTTCTCTCACCTTTTTCTTAATAACTTTTTATTTGTTTATCCACTTCTTACCCAAATGTTAATTGAAAAGAGCTGTGACAAGCCACTACACAAGGTGGATGAAGGAAAGACAAATAGGATAAAATGCTCACTTCCCAGTTTCTGTTAAGTATTTTTGGTGTATATTACTCCAGTCTATGTTGTTTTCCATGTCAATTCTATTATTTAATACTTGAGGTGCTGATTTAAATATTCAGTATTACAATTCAACCTATTATATCATTGTAATTTAGCTTCCATGACATTTTAAACTTCCTTATAATTAATAATCTGATTCTAAACTTTGTGTTTACTTTATATGACTTATGTACTGTGTTTAATTTCCATACTTTTCTGCTTCCGTCTTTCCTTATTGTACAGAAAGATTCTGACTGTTGCTTGACCGTACACCTTCAGGCCTGGATGAGAGGGCCTGCAGCCCTGTGCCTCCCACTCTAGAGGGTCTCCATTCTAGTTCTCCTCCAGCTATGCCTCTCCTTACCCACCTCCTCTCCTAGATTATGCTATGGGCACCCAGGACTCCAGAATTCCTTGCTCAAATGGCTCTAGCTTGATTTCAGGGATGGCCATGTAAGGCAAGTCCACTCATGGCAGCAGGGGGTGTGTAGGTGGAAAGAGAATAATCAGTTCTTCCCACGCCCCATGGAACTCACCATGGAAATCAGAGCACTTAAAGAATGATAATTTAGAATTTAGCCATATAGTAAATCCCTGGAAGGTATATTTGTCAAGATCAGAGATACCACATATTTTATTTATTAGTTTGTTAGCTTGATTTATAAATTTAAACTGTTTAGACATATGGTATGCAGGCTTCCATTTGTATTCTTGTCCTGAGTCCTGCAAATGTTGGCGGCAAGTCTGTGTTGAAATATTACTTTCCTTTGTTTTCTTGGTTATTTTTCTAATTCATTGACATCTGTACTGAGGGAGGTTGCTTTGACATCACTTTCCTCTTTTCTTAACATCAAACTGCACACTTCCCGAGTTTGCATTGGGATGCAGACCAGCTTACAATACAAGTGAAGGGCTGACTCAGACCCATTCTTCAGACTTACGGAGAGATGACAGTTAGGGGCCAACTAGAGAGCAGGTCTCATCTCTGGTGATTTGATTAGAGATTGTCATCAAAAGGACTCAGTTATATTTAGAATTGCTTCTCAAACCAAGATGAAACAATGTATTTACTCTTGCCTTTTATCTTGAAGCTTAGCATATTTCAGGGAACAAAGGGGAGTTAATGGATGTATTCCCTCATCTTCCCACATTTGTAGAAAGAGTCAGTGTCTTTCAGTCTCTATCCCATAGTCCAACAGCTAAGCCATTTATTTCCTATAAACTGGAGATCAGTTCACTTACTTATGGTCTTCTGTTGGTATCTACTATGTGCCAGCCTCTGTGCTGGTGCTGAGGAGACAGCAGTGAAACAAATACTTTTAGGACATTTGAGAGGAGGAACTAGA
Organism: Eschrichtius robustus; assembly: GCF_028021215.1. Taxonomy (NCBI): domain Eukaryota; kingdom Metazoa; phylum Chordata; class Mammalia; order Artiodactyla; family Eschrichtiidae; genus Eschrichtius; species Eschrichtius robustus. The sequence goes on along the minus strand of NC_090827.1, from coordinate 16,064,384 downwards.
TGAAAATCATATTAACAAATCAACATATGTCATAATGTTGGGTGAAGAATAAGGCCATGAAGAAGAATGAAGTAGTAGATAAGGAGACAGAGAAGAGTCAGGGAAGGTTTCTCTGGGTAAGTGAGAAGGGGAAGGGGATCCTGTATGAGTTGAGAGAGCCGAGTGGAAGGAGAAATGTCCCAACCAACAGAACCACAGACAACCCTGAGGCAGGAGGTTGTTTGGCAATTGTCAGAGGAACACCAGAAAAGCCCAGTGGCTGGAACTGAGTTGAGGAGGGAGAGAGTAGTAGAAAGGATGGGAAGCTAGTAACAAGTTGTGTAGATATAGGGTGTTCAAAGGCCTGGTGAAATGAAGCCGTCAGGGGTCTTAAGTGGCATGCGTTCATTTATGTTTTAAGAATATCACTTTGTTGTTGGGAGATAGTGGTGTTTAGGAGTTTGACATCAAAGTAGGGAGAGCTGAAAGAGGCTCCTATAGTAGTTACAAGACAAAAGATCATGGTGGCTTGCACTCTGCTGGTAGCAGAGGATGCCGCAAGAAATGAATTTGAGGATATCTGGTTTGCAGAAGTCAGCTCTTAATTCTAGCTGCAAGGAGTGTTGGTAGAATCCTGCTACCTTTCTTTATTTTTTTTTTCACTCTTCTCTCTCATGTGGTAGTATTGCTTCCTGAGGGCCTAGAGTCTGGTACTATCTCTTAACACACAACTGTACAGAAATCTAGACCGTACTCTTTTGTTATATTTGCATTCTCTGAGTGTGATAGAAGGATTTTGGTGTACTTTACTTAGAAGCAGAGCAAGAGAGTCTCCTCTGTGTTCACAAACCAACAAACGCACATTAGTTCCAGCTTTAAGTCCTATGTTGTATATCTGTTTTTGAATGTGGAATGAATACTGATTTTTAATAAAAATGTAGTATTACCCAAAAGAGGCTGAAGAAATTGAAAATCAGGGTGCTTTACCTCGTAAAATGTTTTTCACTATTTCTCAATTTTGTATACTAAGAAAGTAAGGGGAAGGATTAAGAAATCTCTTTGGAATCAGTGGTGTCTGTTAGAGCAAATACTTCCTGTCTGAAAATTAGTTTTGTGTATGTGGCTGGGGAGGGAGGACTAGATACAGAATCTGAAATATCGTGGAGACCATTTTGTCTGCCCTTGTGCCTCTGAGTTCATCTAATTTGGGCCTCAAATAAAATACATGGATGCCAAACACTTAGAAAGCAGCTGTTCTTCTAAATATATTAAGCAATTTACCTTAGGTAATGTAGCCTATAAAATTTTAATTTTGGATTAAATAAATAAACCATATCCTTCACCATGCCTATTGCACCTTGATATTCAAAAGATGAAATATGGGCATATTTAGTGAATTTCTTTTCAGGACGCTCCACTGAAGAAGAGTCAGTCGTTTCCTAATGAAAGTCATCAACAGCAATTCCTCTTCGGAAGCTCAAGGAAATTAGCATTAAACAACAGGCATGTGTGTCTTGGGTGTTAGACAGTTATGTGATAGGATTGTTACATGTTTTAGGAAATGGCTTCAGGATTCATTGCATTGAAGAGGTAACTGATAGGTAATTGTAATTTTCTGGGCTCCAGTGCTAGTTGCATTATAATCTAGAAACCAGGGAGACAGATACCTTGAAAACCTTTATTAAGAAATATAGAACACGGTTTTTATAAATAAATTGCCAAAGTTTAGTAAGGGTTATTGCATTTTAATGTTTTATTTGGATGGAACATATGTTATACTGGATAAAATTGGAAATAAATACCATTTTGATGTATTGCTTCTCATGTATGCCATATGCTGTAAGGTTTTGAGCTTGCTTCCTTCTATGAAAAGCTATTTGCTTAACAAACACTGACAGAGTTCTTGTGTTCCCAGTGCTTTTACACATTAACTCATTTGATCTACATAACAATGCTTTGAAGTTGGTAATAAAATTATCCCTATTTCTCAAATGAAAAAATGTGGAACAGAGAGGTTAGTTAACTTGCCCAAATTCACACAGGTATTAAAGGGTGAGCTCAGGCAATGTACATGCAGAGACATGGCTCTTAACAGACAGATTATGCTGCCATCTTCCTTATGCTTTAGAGGAACCAAAGGGTTTGATCTTTTCCAATTCTAATTTCAATTCCATCTGCTTTCACCAAAAGCAACAACAACAAAACCCTTAAGTGTTTTTATTTTCTTTCTTATCATAACTGTCAGCTCAGCAAATGCTGAAGCACAATGGCAAATCTACCTTATGCAAAGTGTGTTTGCATCAGTTTAAAAAGTAGTCTGGATATTCTTATCTTTTGCATTTCTTACTTATTTTATGACACTATTTCTGCAAGTTAAAACCCATGAAAAAATAATCCACCAAGTGGCACTATGGTGAGGGGCCTGTTGTAGCTGGGAAAAAGCTGCTTAACCGAAGCATTCTTGAAACAGACAGGCTTTCCACTGGCCTGTGAAGACACTTGCTTTTATGAAGACACAGTTAAAAGAGGACGATAGGTCATAAATATTTTTTTAACATCTTTATTGGAGTATACTTGCTTTACAATGTTGTGTTAGTTTCTGCTGTATAACAAAGTGAATCAGTTATATGTATACATATATCCCCATATCCCCTCCCTCTTGCGTCTCCCTCCCACCCTCCCTATCCCACCCCTCTAGGTGGTCACAGAGCACCGAGCTGATCTCCCTGTGCTATGCGGCTGCTTCCCACTAGCTATCTATTTTACATGTGGTAGTGTATATATGTCCATGCCACTCTCACTTCGTCCCAGCTTACCCTTCCCCCTCCCCGTGTCCTCAAGTCTATTCTCTACGTCTGCGTCTTTATTCCTATCCTGTCCCTAGGTTCTTCAGAACCTTTTTTTTTAGATCCATATATATCTGTTAACAAACGGTATTTGTTTTTCTCTTTCTGACTTACTTCACTCTGTAGGACAGACTCTAGGTCCATCCACCTCACTACAAATAACTCAATTTTGTTTCTTTTTATGGCTGAGTAATATTCCATTGTATATATGTGCCACATCTTCTTTATCCATTCATCTGTCGATGGACATTAAGGGTGCTTCCATGTCCTGGCTATTGTAAATAGGGCTGCAATGAACATTGTGGTACATGACTCTTTTTCAATTATGGTTTTCTCAGGGTATATGCCCAGTACTGGGATTGCTGGGTCGTATGGTAGTTCTATTTGTAGTTTTATAAGGAACCTCCATAATGTTCTCCATAGTGGTTGTACCAATTTACATTCCCACCAACAGTGCAAGAGGATTCCCTTTTCTCCACACCCTCTCCAGCATTTATTGTTTGTAGATTTTTTGATGATGGCCATTCTGACCGGTGTGAGGTGGTACCTCATTGTAGTTTTAATTTACATTTCTCTAATCATTAGTGATATTGAGCATCCTTTCATGTGTTCTTTGGCAATCTGGGTATCTTCTTTGGAGACATGCCTATTTAGGTCTTCTGCCCATTTTTGGATTGGGTTGTTTGTTTTTTTGATATTGGGCTGCATGAGCTGCTTGTATATTTTGAAGATTAATCCTTTGTCAGTTGCTTCATTTGCAAATATTTTCTCCCATTCTGAGGGTTGTCTTTTTGCCTTGTTTCTGGTTTCCTTTGCTGTGCAAAAGCTTTTAAGTTTAATTAGGTCCCATTTGTTTATTTTTGTTTTTATTTCCCTTTCTCTAGGAGGTGGGTCAAAAAGGATCTTGCTGTGATTTATGTCATAGAGTGTTTTTCCTATGTTTTCCTCTACAGGTTTTATAGTGTCTGGACTTTCATTTAGGTCTTTTTAATCCATTTTGGGCTTATTTTTGTGTATGGTGTTAGGCAGTGTTCTAATTTCATTCTTTTACATGTAGCTGTCCAGTTTTCCCAGCGCCACTTATTGAAGAGGCTGTCTTTTCTCCATTGTATATTCTTGCCTCCTTTATCAAAGATATGGTGACCATATGTGCATGGGTTTATCTCTGGGCTTTCTATCCTGTTCCATTGATCTATATTTCTGTTTTTGTGCCAGTACCATACTGTCTTGATTACTGTTCCTTTGTAGTATAGTCTAAAGTCCAGGAGCCTGATTCCTCCAGCTCCATTTTCCTTTCTCAAGATTGCTTTGGCTATTCTGGGTCTTTTGTGTTTCCATACGAATTATGAAATTTTTTGTTCTAGTTCTGTGAAAAATGCCAGTGGTAATTTGATAGGGATTGCATTGAATCTGTAGATTGCTTTGGGGAGTACAGTCATTTTCACAATGTTGATTCTTTCAATCCAAGAACATGGTATATCTCTCCATCTGTTTGTATCATCTTTGATTTCTTTCATCAGTGTCTTATAGTTGTCTGCATACAGGTTTTTTGTGTCCTTAGGTAGCTTTATTCCTGGGTATTTTATTCTGTTTGTTGCAATGGTAAATGGAAGTGTTTCCTTAATTTCTCTTTCAGATATTTCATCATTAGTGTATAGGAATGCAAGAGATTTCTGTGCATTAATTTTGTATCCTGCTACTTTACCAAATTCATTGACTAGCTCTAGTAGTTTTCTGGTAGCATCTTTAGGATCCTCTATATATAGTCTTATGTAATCTGCAAACAGTGACAGTTTTACTTCTTTTCCAATTTGGATTCCTTTTATTTTTTTTCTTCTTTGATTGCTGTGGCTAAAACTCCCAAAACTATGTTGAATAATAGTGGTGAGAGTGGGCAAACTTGTCTTGTTCCTCATCTTAGTGGAAATGGTTTCAGTTTTTCACCATAATGATGTTGGCTGTGGGTTTGTCATATATAACCTTTATCATGTTGAGGTACGTTCCCTCTATGCCCACTTTCTGGAGAGTTTTTATCATAAATGGGTGTTGAATTTTCTCAACAGCTTTTTCTGCATCTACTGAGATGATCATATGGTTTTTCTCCTTCAATTTGTTAATATGGTGTATCACGTTGATTGATTTGCGTATATTGAAGAATCCTTGCATTCCTGGAATAAACCCCACTTGATCATGGTGTATGATCCTTTTAATGTGCTGTTGGATTCTGTTTGCTAGTATTTTGCTCAGGATTTTTGAATCTATGTTCATCAGTGATGTTGGCCTGTAGTTTTCTTTTTTTGTGACATCTTTGTCTGGGTTTGGTATCAGGGTGATGGTGGCCTCATGGAATGAGTTTGGGAGTGTTCCTCCCTCTGCTATATTTTGGAAGAGTTTGATAAGGATGGGTGTTAGCTCTTCTCTAAATGTTTGATAGAATTCGCCTATGAAGCCATCTGGTCCTGGGCTTTTGTTTGTTGGAAGATTTTTAATCACAGTTTCAATTTAGGTAGTTGTGATTGGTCTGTTTATATTTTCTATTTCTTCTTGGTTCAGCCTTGGAAGGTTGTGCTTTTCTAAGAATTTGTCCATTTCTTCCAGGTTGTCCATTATATTGGCATATAGTTGCTTGTAGTAATGTCTCATGATCCTTTGTATTTCTGTAGTTTCAGTTGTTACTTCTCCTTTTTCATTTCTAATTCTATTGATTTGAGTCTTCTCCCTTTTTTCCTTGATGAGTCTGGCTAATGGTTTATCAATTTTGTTTATCTTCTCAAAGAACCAGCTTTTAGTTTTCTTGATCTTTGCTATCATTTCCTTCATGTCTTTTTTTTTTTTATTTTTTTTTATTTTTGGGTGTGTTGGGTCTTCGTTTCTGTGCGAGGGCTTTCTCCAGTTGTGGCGAGCGGGGGCCACTCTTCATCGCGGTGCGCGGGCCTCTTCACTGTCGCGGCCTCTCTCTGTTGCGGAGCACAGGCTCCAGACGCGCAGGCTCCGTAGTTGTGGCTCACGGGCCTAGTTGCTCTGCGGTATGTGGGATCTTCCCAGACCAGGGCTCGAACCTGTGTACCCTGCATTGGCAGGTGGATTCTCAACCACTGTGCCACCAGGGAAGCCCTATTTCTTTTTCATTTATTTCTGATCTGATCTTTATGATTTCTTTCCTTCTGCTAACTTTGGGGTTTTTTTGTTCTTCTTCCTCTAATTGCTTTAGGTATAACGTTAGGTTGTTTATTTGAGAGCTTTCTTGTTTCTTGTGGTAGGATTGTATTGCTGTAAACATCCCTCTTAGAACTGCTTTTGCTGCATCCCATAGGTTTTGGGTGGTTGTGTTTTCATTGTCGTTTGTTTCTAGGTATTTTTAGATTTCCTCTTTGATTTCTTCAGCGATCTCTTGGTTATTTAGTAGCGTTTTTAGCCTCCATGTGTTTGTGTTTTTTACAGTTTTTTTCCTGTAATTTATATCTAGTCTCTTAGCATTGTGGTCAGAAAAGATACTTGATACGATTTCAATTTTCTTAAATTTACCAAGGCTTGGTTTGTGACCCAAGATATGATCTATCCTGGAGAATGTTCCATGAGCACTTGAGAAGAAAGTGTATTCTGTTGTTTTTGGATGGAATGTCGTATAAATATCAATTAAGCCCGTCTTGTTTAATGTGTCATTTAAAGCTTGTGTTTCCTTATTTATTTTCACATTGGATGATCTGTCCATTGGTGAAAGTGGGGTGTCAAAGTCCCCTACTATGATTGTGTTACTGTCGATTTCCCCTTTTATGGCTGTTAACATTTGCCTTATGTATTGAGGTACTTCTATGTTGCATGAATAAATATTTGCGAGTGTTATATCTTCTTCTTGGATTGATCCCTTGTTCATTATATTGTGTCCTCCTTTATGTCTTGTAATAGTCTTTATTTTAAACTCTATCTTGTCTGATATGAGAATTGCTTCTCCAGCTTTCTTTTGATTTCCATTTGCATGGAATATCTTTTTCCATCCCCTCAGTTTCAGTCTCTATGGTCCCTTGGTCTGAAGTGTGTCTCTTGTAGACAGCATATATACAGGTCTTGTTTTTCTCTCCCTTCAGCCAGTCTGTGTCTTTTGGTTGGAGCATTTAATCTATTTATATTTAAGGTAATTATTGATACGTATGTTCCTATTATCATTTTCTTAATTGTTTTGAGTTTGTTTTTGTAGGTCTTTTCCTTTTCTTGTTTTTCCTGCCTAGAGACGTTCCTTTAGCATTTGTTGTAAAGCTGGTTTGGTGGTAATGAATTCTCTTAGCTTTTGCCTGTCTGTAAAGGTTTTAATTTCTCCATCGAATCTGAATGACATCCTTGTTGGGAAGAGTAATGTTGGTTGTAGGTTCTTCCCTTTTATCACTTTAAGTATATCCTGCCACTCCCTTCTGGCCTGCAGAGTTTCTGCTGAAAGATCAGCTGTTAACCTTACCGGGATTCCCTTGTATGTTACTTCTTGCTTTTCCCTTGCTGCTTTTAATATTTTTTCATTGTATTTAATTTTTGATAGTTTGATTAATATGTGTCTTGGTGTGTTTCTCCTTGATATATCCTGTATGGGACTCTCTGCACTTCCTGGACTTGATTGCCTCTTTCCTTTCCCATATTAGGGAAATTTTCAACTATAATCTCTTCAAATATTTTCTCAGTCCCTTTCTTTTTCTCTTCTTCTTCTGGAACCCCTATAATTCGAACGTTGGTGCATTTAATGTTGTCCCAGAGGTCTCTGAGACTTTCCTCAATTCTTTTTATTCTTTTATCTTTATTCTGCTCTGCAGTAGTTATTTCCACTATTTTATCTTCCAGGTCACTTATCCGTTCTTCTGTCTCCGTTATTCTGCTATTGATTCCTTCTAGAGAATTTTTAATTTCATGTATTGTGTTGTTCATCATTGTTTGCTCTTTAGTTCTTCTAGGTCCTTTTTAAACGTTTCTTGTATTTTCTCCATTCTATTTCCAAGATTTTGGATCATCTTACTCTCATTACTCTGAGTTCTTTTTCAGGTAGACTGCCTATTTCCTCTTCATTTGTTTGGTCTGGTGGGTTTTTACTTTGCTCCTTCATCTGCTGTGTATTTCTCTGTCTTCTCATTTTGCTTAACTTACTGTGTTTGGGGTCTCCTTTTCGCAGGCTGCAGGTTTGTAATTCCTGTTGTTTTTGGTGTCTGCCCCCAGTGGCTAAGGTTGGTTCAATGGGTTGTGTAAGCTTCCTGGTGAAGGGGACTTGTGCCTGTGTTCTGGTGGATGAGGCTGGATCTTGTCTTTTTGGTGGGCAGGACCTCATCCGGTGGTGTGTTTTCGGGTGTCTGTGACCTTATTATGATTTTAGGCAGCCTCTCTGCTAATGGGTGGTGCTGTGTTCCTGTCTTGCTAGTTGTTTGGCATGTGGTGTCCAGCACTGGAGCTTGCTGGTCGTTGAGTGGAACTGGGTCTTAGCACTGAGACGGAGATCTCTGGGAGAGCTCTCGCCGATTAATATTACTTGGAGCCGGGAGGTTTCTAGTGGTCCAGTGTCCTGAACTCAGCTCTCTTGACTCAGAGGCTCAGGCCTGACACCCCGCCAGAGCATCAAGACCCTGTCAGCCACGCAGAGGTACTAGAGAGGAGGTGCAGCAGGGTACGCCATGCAGGGCCACGTGGAAAATCACCCGGATGTTCACAGGCAGAAGACAGGAGTTCAAAGAGAGCTTAGGCCTCCACCTTTATTGGGGTTTCTTTCTTTTACAGTCTGTCTCTCAGGGCATTTTTCCCTTTTTCGGTCATAAAAACTGAGCCAAGAAAGTTTATCTGTTTCCTCTTTAACATTTTAATAAATAAAAAGTGAAAAGAAAATCAATGCTTGACTATTTTCTAATGCCAACTCTGGTTTATTTCATTGTCTAATTAACATTTGACTTACCATGTAGAGTCTTAGAGCACACAGAATTCACTAGTGGCCTGAAGCGAATTCCATTGCTGTGATATTGTTAGATCACTTAAGCTAACCTGTGATAGATAAAGGTAGTTGCAAAAACACTAAGGACTATTTTAATGCTCTAGAAATCTTGCTTTCATAGATGACATTTGTCCTGTTAAGTATATCCAAAATTAATATCAGCTGTTCTAAAAGTATTAAATGATAATGAGTCTCCAAATTTCCTGTTATTGGCTGAATACAGGTCATTCGATCTAGTCCTTTCTCCCTGAAGAGTGAATACAGATTTAAGAAATTACAGCTTGTCTCCCTTTGTCCTTGATGTTTCTCAACCAAAATAGTAGCCTTACCATGATTCCATTTGATAAACCTGTGTCTTATTTTCCTCAGTTTATTTCCCATCTACACCTCTGTTTAAAGTCAATTTACTGAACATGTATTAAGCTCCTACTGTGTGTAAGTCTGGACAGATGGGAAGATACATTGCTCAGTTTGATAATGGAGCATAACACAAGGTAGACTGGGTTAAGTGCTATGGAGGCATAGGATAAGTATTGACTAATTACACCAAAGGAATCAAGAAAAACCTCAAAAATAAGGCAATGTTAGATTTATGAGTTTAAGGATAGGTGAGATTTTTGCCAGCTAAAGGATGGGTAACTAGGCAAGGGATGAGGGTGCCTTGGAAACAGAAGATGCAATGAACAGTGTCATTCAGGGAATTTATTTATTCATTCAACAGATATGTATTGAATACTCCCTATGTTTTAGAAACTGTTCTAGTCATTTGCAATGATAAGTATATAGGTAAGCAAAACAGACAAAAATCCCTGTTTTAGTGAGGCCTGAATTCTAGTGAGATAAAAATTAACAGTAAATAATAGAGAAATAAGTAAAACATTGATAGGTTAGAAGGTTAGATGTTGTAGGAGAAAAGGGAGCAGAGTAAGAGGAATTAAGAGTGCTAGATAGGGGACAAGAGTTGTAATTATAATAAGTTAAATGAAGATTAAAAATAAAAATTAGAGGCCAAGAATTAAGGATTAAGGCCAGGATTTAGATTAAGGCCAAGAATAAAAGTCCTATAAGACCAAAGTAGGGTGGGGTGGTGTCAGATGAGGCTTGAAAAGTGAACCAGAGCCATATTATAATATACTTTGAATATAAATACAAGATGTTTGACTTTAATGCCAGAGATAAAGGGGAACATAAAAGGATTTTGGAGAAAGTTAGTAATATGATTAGATTGCATTAGAAAAACAAACAAAAAACCACAGGCAGTTTGGTGTTTCCATTAAGGCAAGAAGGACAGATAGGCGGTTCTGGTAGTAATTCATTCAGGTGAAGCCGGGGAGAATCCAACTAAAAGTTGGTGACAAAGGAAAATGGGGGTGAAATGTGGAAACATGTCAGGTGTACAATGGACAGGACTTGAAAATGGAGTGATTGTGAGGAGTAAGGGAGAGGGAAGAATTAAACTTGATTCCCATGTTTCTAACTTTGTTGACTTAAGAGAAAAGGTGTATTTAATTTAACTATGTTTGAGCTAAGGAACACAAAAAGAGAATCAGACTGGGGGACATCATATAAACCTTGTGTAAATATTAATTACCTCGTTCATGGTTTTTTTTACACCCTCCCTTCTCTCCACCTTGGACAGGTTGAATTTGGCGATGTGAGTTGCATATTTATGTAAAGGTGTCCAGTAAGATGGCAACTTGCACTTGACCCATAGAGGTTTAGAGACATAGTTTATGAGTTATGAACTAAAGTCAGGGAAGGGAATAAGAGCATGCAGGGAAAGAAGAGGGAAAGAAGTCACCTTTAAGGAACAAAACAATCTTCAGCCAGTCACAAGAATTGAAACGTTAACTCAAATTTCAAGTCTTTGATTTGATTAAAGAAATTTTCCTACCAACCTTTCCAACAGTTTTCTTTGGAAACTCTATAATATACAGTTTGTACTATGTTATCAAATATATGTAAAATCATAAATTATCTACCTAGTATCCCTTCCACAGTTCTGAGCATTTAACATGCTTCCATTATAAAACTTTTTTATTTCTCTTTTTCCAGATCATCCAGGATTGGTTCAAATCAACAATTGAGTCAGAGAAAAAAAAAAAACACCTAAGTTTACTCTTTGCCTTACTTTAACTTAATAATCTTAAACAAAGCTGGCTTTTTTTCCTTTAATGCCCTCTCATGCTACCTGAAGAGTGTAACAGAAAAATGCATATATACACAGAGACATGTACATATAGAATTATGAATTACTGGGAGAGTTATGACATTTCCTTTAGAAGGCCATAAACTTGGACAATTCAGCATTTGATAGGAGGTTATTCACTGAACAGTCTTCCAATTTGTTATCAGACCAAAGACTGAAGGGATCCCATGGTTGATGTCAGCCATGTGCGGTTTCTTGCCTGACTGATTTAAAGATTGTTCTGTTTCATAACTAGAATAACCTATATGTGAATTGCTTAAAATTAGTGTTAAGGGTTAGAGAGAGTGAGTTATGAGCAAAAAATTTTGTAGCTTTCTTAAGTGTCACTAAAATATAGACGTATTGTGCTCTATATGACTAAAAGCATGTGGTAGTTTCTTTATAGGTTCATTTTTTATTTATCTCTACAGTATTTAGAACATTATGTAAGCAAAGGGTAATGCCAAGGACTTAGAGATTAGCGACTTCTCTCTGTTTATTGATAAACAGTTACTGTGAACATTATTCAATCCAAAAATTTTAGCTCACTAAAATCAATCCTAAGCTTAATCAACATGCTATTCCAAGCAATTAAAAAAAAATCATATTATCACCAAGCTTGAAAAAGCAACCTCAGTACTCACTTTTGAATAATTGCTACAGTAATGCTAGTAGGTAATAGTCACCCAACTTTATCTCAGGTGCATTTTTTCAACATAAAGAGCCAGTCTGTTGGCTCAGTAGAAATGGGTGATAGAAATTATAACTTTGAGTTGAGTGATAGAAGTAAGGACATTACAAGCTTCAAGCCTTGGAATCATATTTTTGATTCTTCATCTTGCCGATTCTTGAAAGGAAGACTGAGAAACATACTTCTGTCTATCACCAGAGAGATTTGACATTATTTTCTATCACCAGGGAACAACTGCTTGAGGGCTTCTGCAGCCTAGATTAATACTCTGTCTGACGATAACAAATAGTAACGTATCTCTAAAATTTCATATTTATCATTGCATAACTCCTTTCGTGGTAGCAGTGTAGCTTAATGGAAAGCCCCAGGCTCTACAGTCAGGCACACCGGCATCCTGTCTGCATTCTGTACATACAAGTTGTGTGGCCTTGGAGAAAGTGCTCTCACTTACGCTTGGTTTCCTCATCTATACATGAAGCTCATACTTGAGCTGATTGTTGTAAGGATTAAGAAAGCCAGGTACTTAAGTGCCAAGTACTGTGCCTGCATACAGGAGGCTCTCAACAAATGTAATATTATTTAATTCAAAATCTTGGAAATTCTCTCTGAGAAAGCAGGCCCAATTAAATGTGGCCGTAACAACAAAGAAAGAATATCAAACTGTTTAATGAGGTCAGCTATATATTATTCAAGCCATAAATTAATTGACGAATGTTAGGCGTGGTCCCGAACGTATTCCTTCTTTTCTTGTCAATCTCTACCAACACTTGTTACATTTTTATTAGAAAAACAAATGTTTTTTAAAATCCCATGCCTTTCACATTCTATTCCCAAGGATATGCCTCTTCTATTTATAAGTGAGATTTCGGGTAAATAATTCTGAGAGGAAAAGGCAGATATTATGTAATTAATATTCCAGCTTGACTCTTCTAGAAATTCACTGGAATTAATAATTAGAAAAATAATTATTTCTTAAAACTAGAGAGTGTGTTGTTATATGCATTTGAAATACGCATAGGTACCCACATGGGGTGCTAAAGTCAGTGTTTATATAAACTGCCTTTCAGCTTCTTGTCTTCCAGCAAGATGAACCTTTAAAAAGGTGAATTACATTAGCTGTTTTCCGTTTCAGTCATACACACAACCTCATCAACCCTTTAAAGGGAAGTACTGAAGTTGATGGACCTCCAGTGGGCATTCTGTATAACTCTGTCCTTTTATGTTTCCTGTTGAAAGTCTGTGCTTGTAGATGGTGTTATTAAATGGTCTATTTTTAATGAGGTTTGACTATTTCATATTCTAAGGGCCCCCTTCATATTACCTTAGAGGCATATTACCACAGTGTTACAAGGCAGGGAGAAATCTGCTCCTCATTATCTGGGCCATGCAAGAGTGTGTTGTATTAGAACCCCAGAGCTACCGTCAAAATTCCTTTCAAGGGCCAAATGCAGAGAGTCTGTGGTGTGGAAGCAAACTTTCTATGTTCACGATAGGGGCCAGGAAACGTCACAAAGGATGATGAGCGTCAGATGTGGTGTTGGCATCTCAGCAAAATCAGCAAGCACCCTCTGTGTCACTTTGCACTGAGGAATTGGTGACAGCGCCCTGTGCTGAGACAGAGTGCTGAGGCCACATGTGGTTGAATCACTTATCAAAGAAGGCCCAAAAACCTGCTATGATAAGGCCACTTTTAGAGATTTTCCAAACTGAAGTTCCCAGATGCCACTTCTTCAGTCTGTGTATAAACAACATAAGCAACACAGACTGAAACAATCGCTAAGCACCTTGGTATAATACTGTTGAAGCTATTTTCCCCTCCTTCCCAACCAACGAGAGTGTAGTAGAGTGGGCAACAGGAGAAGTCCTTTCAACTTTCCTGACAAACTCAGGACCATGCTACAAAGATCATCTGATAACCAGATAGGCAATGGAAAGACTGAGGCTTAAAGAAAACTATAGCTTTCCTTCTAGACTGCCTGCCTGTTAAGGAATGCATGACCACTTTGAACTGCATATTCTTTTTAATTACATGCTCTTCTGAAAAACCTGATTTTTCATTATTTCATTTCATTCATATAATCATTCACATAGTGCTTTTCTTATGATGCCTTTGTCCTACAGTGATAAAAATGTAAAACTGCATGCAGTAATTGCATGGCGTCACCTACAATGGGGGGTACAGTTTGTTACTTTTGCAACTCCTGAAGGATGAAAAGCACACACCAAGCTACCAAACATAAGTGAGCAAAAGCAGGTTAACAGAACAAAACAGCAATTAGTTGAAGATGAGTACAGATAAACCTTCCTTTTCATGTAGGCCCCGGAGTCCACCCTAACTTTGCTTGAGAAAGCCAGCGACAGGAAACCAGGTCATAAAGCCCCACTGTGGCCTAGAATATGCATCCTTTTCTTGGCAGCATACTGGTAAAGAAGAGTTCTGGGAATGTCAGAAATCACATGCCCAGAGTAAACCAAAAGCCAAGCAATGCAGCCTCAGGAGTCAACTCTGTGATGCAAGCAAATGCAAGCTCTCTATCTAGACAGCGCTGTCCAATAAAAATATAATATGACCACATATGAAACTTTAAATTTCTAGTAGCTGTGTTCAAAAATAAAAAGAAACCAGTAAAATTAACTTTAATAATATAATTATATAGTCTAATATATGCAAACTATGATTATTTTAGCATGTATTCCATCTTAAAACTCTATTAATGAGACATTTTACCTTTTTGTGTGTGTGTGTGATAAGTCTTTGAAATCCATTGTGTATTTCATACTTACATCACTTCTCAGTTTGGACTAAGCCATGTTTCAGGTGCCCAGTAGCCACATGTGGTTAGTGGCCAATGTATTGGACACTTCAACTGTAGACTGAATTTTTCTTATTGATAAAATGGTTTTGAAGTGGATGCTCATTAGCTCCATTCTAACCTTAAAACTGTGTTCTGTATTTTCTTCTGGATAGCAAATAGACAGATGGCAAAATTATCCTGGAAACCACAAAATGCTAGAATAATCCTAGAAACATTTTTTTTTTTTTAATTTGGCTTACAAAAGGTAGCTTTATCCATATTTACCATTTCTACTGGTTTTTTTTCTTCCTCTAGAATGCGGTCCTTCATATTTTGTCCTATTTTACATACTGATCCACTTGAAACTTTTGTTTAATTTGTTTAGTTTGTGCTGTCTAATACATAACCCTAGCTACACTGAATGACTGAGGACTTAAAATGTTGCTAGTATGACAGGAATTGAATTCGTTTTATTTAATTTTCATTAATTTAAATTTAAAACTGTTACTGGAGTCAATTGTTAGTAATTAAGTATGTTTGGAATATTTTGGGTATGTGAATCTACTATAGTTATTGAACTATAAATTTTATAAGACCCAAATTTCTAGTGAAAATTTAGCTCTCAAATTAAGATCGCCAGAATTACGAGTATAATACACACTGGATTGCATAGACTTAGTGCAAGGAAAAGAATGTAAAATGTCAATAGATTTTTATGTTGCGTGTATATTACAGTGACAATATTTTTGATATATTGGGTTAAATAAAATATTATTAAAACTAACTTCATTTGTTTCTTTTTACTTTTTTGTAATATGACTGCTGAAAAATGTTAACTTGCCTATGTGGTTTGCATTATATTTGTATTGGGTAGCTCTGGCTTAGGTTCTGATACTTAGCTGAGCTTTGGGAAAGTCTCAAACACTTGGTTTGAAGCATAATGGCTAAGAGTAGAACACATTCCTGAAATTTACAAATCATAACTGGTTTATAGGTGGCCCCTTGAAAAAGTCAAAGGATTTAATGAAGTGCATTATAAGTAAACATTAGCAGTCAACAGAGCTGGCCTAGCTTTCAACATACTGCTCTGTGAAATATTCTTGCTTCTTTTGTTTCTGGGTTTTTTTATGTATTCATATTTTTAAAGTCAATTAATAATTCTTACCAATTCCATAAAGCAACCTGAAATATAACAATAAGTCTATATTTTGTTAAAGTGTTTTGAAATTAACAGTCAAAAAAAATATACGATAATAACACAAGTTTTAACTTAAATTCTATGGGTAGAGGGAAAAAACAGACTTATTATGCTATTGAATTTGCTTTGCCAAATACCTCAGTGTTCAATCGAACTGCTCAGTTATGATGTATTATAATTTCATACATCAGAGATAACTAGATTTAATGTTATTTTAGATGTCAAAATGTTTTTAAATCATGAAAGGGGTATTCATACACGAGGCTGAACAGGCTGTCAGCACACCAGAGGCTAATTTAGACTGTCTGGGTTATTTTCATGGGCTCCAATGCTTCTGTGAAAGCATCTATTCAGTGCACCGTATCTGTCTTTCATCAGAATGAATTTGTCAGCCATTTCTAGGGAAGATAATACAAAATAATTTTCTGAATGTTCTAGTTGTATTCCATTGCTAACACAATCTATAGTCGTGTCCTTAGATAGAAGCTGGTCAATTAAAAAAGAATTTCTTTTTTTTAATAGTAATCTTTTATTTATTTATTTATTATATTTATTTTTGGCTGTGTTGGGTCTTCATTTCTGTGCGAGGGCTTCCTCTAGTTGCGGCAAGCGGGGGCCACTCTTCATCGCGGTGCGCGGGCCTCTCACCGTCGCGGCCTCTCTTGTTGCGGAGCACAGGCTCCAGACGCGCAGGCTCAGTAGTTGTGGCTCACGGGCCCGGTTGCTCCGCGGCATGTGGGATCTTCCCAGACCAGGGCTCGAACCCGCGTCCCCTGCATTAGCAGGCAGATTCTCAACCACTGCGCCAGAAGGGAAGCCCCAGAAAAAGAATTTCTTAAACACCTACTATGAGCTAAGTATGGTAGGACATCTAACCATTTCCTTGAAACAAGTAAAATCTATGTGAATCATTCAAATTAATCTATGTGAAAAGTTTAAACATGAGAACAAAGAAAGATAATATTAGTATAATATATAGTAATGTTCAAAAATTTGAATATAATCAGGAAAACATCATCAATCTTAGTATATTCCAGTTTTCTTGGAGTAACCATGAGATTTATGAGGAGAGAAGATCAAAATTTTAGAGGATAAGTATAGATGTTTAATATGTAGAATGTTTAGAATATCTAATATCTAAATTCAAGTAAAGTGGCACAAGACATAATATTAAAAAGGACTGGAGAAGAAGTGAGAAGATCCAGATTTGAGTTCTGACCTACTATTGATCGGAAGTATGACTTAGGGATTTGTTAGTAAGCTTTCTGAGCCTCAGTATCATTACATTAAAATGGGGATTAATAGGGGCTTCCCTGGTGGCGCAGTGGTTGAGACTCTGCCTGCCAATGCAGGGCACACGGGTTCGAGCCCTGGGCTGGGAAGATCCCACATGCCGCGGAGCAACTAGGCCTGTGAGCCACAATTACTGAGCCTGCGCGTCTGGAGCCTGTGCTCCGCAACAAGAGAGGCCGCGATAGTGAGAGGCCCGCGCACCGCGATGAAGAGTGGCCCCCGCTCGCCGCAACTAGAGAAAGCCCTCGCACAGAAAGGAAGACCCAACACAGCCAAAACTAAATAAATAAATAAATTTATAAAATGGGGATTAATAAACACTTCCCTGCCTGATCTTACAGGGTCTCACTGAAACTAAAATGAGGTAGGTTTTTGAAGGGTTCTTTCTGAACTTTAAATGACTAATCCAATGCAAGATATTATTACCAATCTAACTTCTTAAATTCCTTTAAAGGTTTATAATATTCCTCTGCTTTCTTCAGCTGCTTGTAGACCTGATATCATTGCAAATTATACTTGGGCACAAATAGAAATGTTTTGGCATAAACTGCCTCACAAAGAAAAGTTATTATCTTAAAATAACAAACTGTTCAGCTCTGCTGTCAAGTGTGACCAAAATAAGTTTAACAATTAAAAAATACAAAGTTAGGTTTGACTGGACATAATCAGAAGATCACAGAGAGTTTTAATAGGGAACTATAGTTGGCCCTTGAACAACATGGGGGTGAGGGGTGTCAGCCCTCCACACAGTCGAAAATCTGAGTAGAATTTATAATCGGTCCTCTGTATCTGAGGTTCCTCTAATCCATGGATTCAACCTACTGCAGATCGTGCAGTACTGCAGTATTTACTTTTGAAAATCTGCATGTAAGTGGACTTGCACAGTTCAAACCGTTGTTGTTCAGGGGTCAACTGTACTTTACAAATTATTTTACAATTAGGTTTCCAGCTAGCATTTTACTTTAACAAAGGTCCTACCAGTAATAGCTTCTTGTTACATTTTATAATGAACTGTATGTCTAGTTTAGTATTTAATTTTTTATTTAAATGAGAAATTTTAGATTCTGAAGCAATTTCTGAAGACTAAGAAGAATCCAGGAAGAAGACTGTGATTTTAACTGTGTTGTCTCTGTTATTGTTGAACACTCCAGGCAGTTTAGATTTCTCAAGAAGTTTAAGATAAAAGGATATAGTGACTTATCCATTTCTTAATTTGGGGTGAAATATAATTTGTAAGTTGATTAGTGTTTTCAACATCACATGTATTTTATTAATATAAAATTAATGCTTACCTTGACTTCATTTCTTAAAAAACGTAAGCTTGTACCTTTCTCTTTTGAAAAGTAGGTAATTCCATGCCCTTTTATTGACAGGATCAGACAGTGGGTTTGCATTATCTTTGCTCCATGATATTCTACAGAACCAAATTTAATTTTTCTTCAAATAGAAGAAAGACATAGATTATTGCTTATAATTTGGATATGAAAAAACTACTTCTCAGGAAATTCCTTAGAGTGAAGAAATCCTGGGGGGAAAAGCTACTTGGTGCATAACAGTTAAATCCTGGGTTAGAAGGAAGATACTACCCTGTAGACGAGTGCCACTGCCAGAGCTCAGATCTCTAGAAATGACAAGTCATCTCAGAAAACCCGGGTCTTGTTATTTCACTTACCTTTTATGTTATTTACTTTCAATAATTTTTCATATGCACTGGCATTTAAAGCATGTGTAGTTTTAACTTTATGAACATTAGAAATTGATCTGTGTCTGAAAAGACCACTTGAAATTTCAGCACATATTTGGGTGTTGAGAAGACCAGTTTTAAATATGGTATGAGCCATTAGAAGTAGCATTATGAAATAGAATCTTCAAATTTTATTATGAAATAAAATTTTCAATGAGTATGTGGCTTGTAAAAGCAAAGTGGAGTACTATTTCTGTTAGAAAATTAAAAGAATAAATTATGTTATTTTATTTTGTTTATACTGAACTGTGCTCAATAAAGAATTTGGCAATGCTTAGAAAAATGCACAAACCACAATGAATAAAATAAATCATAGAGGAAGTTGGTAAGGCAGGAAAATCATCAAGGCTATGATGATAATGAATTCATGATGATGGTGACATGTTTATTCCGTGTGTACTCAAGGCCAGGCCCTGTTGTGAACGCTTTTCATGTAGAAACTCATTTAATCCTCACAGTAACGTTAGCTGGTCAAACATCTTACAGATGAAGAAAAGACATTAAGATGCATGTTCTAAGTCACAGAGTTAAAGAGGCAGAACCCATGTTGGAAACTTGCCACCTGGCCTTTGAGCCTGGGCTCCGGGTCACTGAGCTCCGCTGCCTTCTCTGTAAACCCAGCATGCGGTTTACCCACAGGGTACCACAGATTTGGCTCTAAGACTTTTAGCAGCTAAACCAAAGCTGCAAATATAATCATAGTGTCAATACGAATAATGTGTCAATCATCCCGGGAAATTAAAAGTCATAACACATTATAGATGTATTTGAAACTACCTCACTGCACCATGTATTGAATCATATCAAGAGTCAAATTATGGCCCCATATCAATAATGGGACATAGCTCTTGAAAATATCCATACCTCTAAACAGCAGCATATTAGTACAAGCCAGCTGAGCACAGTTGTATTTTGCTAGCTCAGCTGAGTCAAATCTTTCAGCCTCCAGACCAGTGGTATTTTGTGGCATGCAAGCCAGAGGGTATTTTAGAAAATTTCACATCCTGGGTTAAGGACGGCAGCAGGTTGGACTAGGAATGAAGGAAATGGGTAATTTTGAACATGCAGCCAAACTAGTGGCAAAGCTTACTATGTTGATAAATACAGATGTGAATGTGTATGGATTTGCCATCCCAATACTTTATCCAAAGAATTTGGCCAGCATGGTTGAAATGCTGGGTTACAATTGCTTCCTCCAAAAGAGTAAGATTCACCATCTAAGTAAAGCAATCCATCCAAGCCCAGGGGCTGGAGCTGTCTTGTCCTGTGAACTAGAGGTGGCCTCGTCTGAGCTTGACTCCAGGAGTGAGGCATCAGGCAGGCTCGCCCAGGTTACCAGGGGAGCTGTGGCTGTTAATCCACCAGAGAAGAAAAGCAGCAGCCTCGTCCTGAAGGTCTCAAGAGTATTTTTTTGTAACTAAACAATGAACTACCTTGGCACTGCTTCAGAAGAGGCATTATATCAAAGAACTTCTTTTCTCTCTCTCTCTTTTGTGACTGAGAACAAGAGAGAAGCAAAGCCTCTTTTATACAGTGCATATTAATCACTATCAAAACACAGCTGTTGGATTAATTTGGGTACTAATTTACTTACAGTTTGATTTTGCCACTTAAAATGAAGTACTATCGCTGAGGCAACAGTGTGAAAGTATGTTGTTGTAAATGACCTTTGAGTCATAAAAGCTCCGCTTGTTTTGCCAAATAATTAATCTGATGTTCAATGAATCTCCCGCTGCCCAAAGACCTCTGTAATCCTGAGATGCAACATTTTATGTTTGCAGATACTTGATTTAGTGGTGCTTCTGCTAGCTGATCACTAACAAATGATAGCACAGCCAAGGAAGACCAGTGAGATTTGTGTCTGGTTTGTGTAATAGTAAACCTGTGGGTGCCAGCTGTCTGCCAGAAACTCTCCTTAAAAACTCAAATATAGTGGGCAATAATCAGTTCATTAAAAAATGCAACAGCCAAGAACTATTATGGAGATTGAAAATACTTGCTTGTGCAAGTGTTTGGCTGGCCCAGTCTACCAGCTGAGAGAGGTATAGTTGAGTTGGGTTTCTATGTATGACTCCAGGGGATGACACTTACATAAGCTATGGTGTGAATGGTGCCCCCTAGAGTTGTGTAATATGGTAGTTCTACATTTTATATTGTCCATGGTTTTTACTGTTTTAACAGTATCCTGTAATTATTTAACACATGTTTGTGTTCCTACTTGCCTATAAACTCCTTCAGGATTAATTTTGTTTTCTTATTCTTAATATTGCCAAGCCGTGGTAGAGTCCCTATGGCATAAGGAACTTTTTTAAAAAGCTTATACATTTAATTGGACAAAAGTGCAAATATATTTTATAAAGCCAAGGATTTTTGTTGTTGTTGTTCTATGTTTATTTATTTATTTATTTTTTATTTATGGCTGTGTTGGGTCTTCATTTCTGTGCGAGGGCTTTCTCCAGTTGTGGCAAGCGGGGGCCACCCTTCATCGCGGTGCGCGGGCCTCTCACTATCGCGGCCTCTCTTGTTGCGGAGCACAGACTCCAGACGCGCAGGCTCAGTAATTGTGGCTCATGGGCCCAGTTGCTCCGCGGCATGCGGGATCCTCCCAGACCAGGGCCCGAATCCGTGTCCCCTGCAACGGTAGGCAGACTCTCAACCACTGCGCCACCAGGGAAGACCAAGCCAAGGATTTTAACTTTTGTGTTTAAACAAATAAGAACTTTCCCAAAACATTATTCGTATTGGTATATCAGCTCAGCCTTCACACTGTAATAGTTAGGAATCTTTAGGATGCAAGTGAAAGAAGACCAAATCAAACACGTCTAAGTCAAAAGAAGAAAATGAATATAGTGGTTCACATAACAGAAAATCCCAGAATTGGAGCCATCTGACTTCAGCTGCAGCCAAGTCCATTGACCTGAATGATGATCTCAACACATTCTCCCTACAGCTCTCAGTTCTGCCTTTTTCTGTGTTGGCTCCATTCAACCTGGCTCTTCCTGTCCCACATCAAGATGGCCACTAATATCCAGTCCTTTCAGCAATCATTTTCTTTCCATGACAACAAAATCCCAGATTTCATTTTGATGACACTACCTTGGGTCACATGCTCACCTTGCACCAGTAATTGTGATCACAGGACCGGAATGCTCTGATGGGCTGGAGGAGAAGTGAATGGGAAACTGAATCACGTGGCCTGAGAGTGTAGGAGACATTTCTGTTACAAAACAAATGAGGAAATGGATGACGGGCAAAGAAAAACAATATGTTTCCACTACAGTATCTTCCATTAACAGGTGATGAAACTAAGGCTCAGAGAGGATAGATGTCTTGACAATGTAGGTCTTCTGACACTGAGTCCAGTATGTTTTGCACAATTTCTCTCATTCGTTCAGTCATTCCTGTGAAGATTCAGGTTTGTAGGTAATTTACAGCAAGGACTTTTTTAGACCTGTAACATGGTACTCCGAGATACTGATGAATCAGAAGTAGTGACTGGGTAAATTGACAATAGGAGCCATGAGAATATTTTTTGAGTCTTTGGTTCAGTAGGATTCAACCTGATTTCCCTATTTATGGTAAAAGGCATCTTGATTTTCCTGACAGATCATACAAGTGAAAGCTGTCCCTGAAGTACTGGCAGTGATTTCAACAGAAACAAGTTCAGATAGCTTCTTTCTTTCTCTGCTCTCCTGACTATTGGAAGGATCTTATTTGCTTTGCTTTGGATGTGGTTCTGGTTTTGGTGAGAGTGAAGTGGCACTTTGGCTGAGGAACTTGTGTGTGTTTTAAAGAGTCACAGACATTCGAGCTGTCTGCAGCTCCCACTGCATAGGAGACATCTTCATAAATTCTGCATGATTCTGCATCCACATATGCACAGAGCTGCACATCCTTGATAACCTCATTTTATTTCAGTTTAGTTTTGTTGACTTCCTGATTCACTTCTTGCAGCAGTCAGTCTGGAAGGTAGGAAAAGGATAATGATTTCACAAGAACTTGAGTTGAACCCATACAGAGGAAGAGGGAGTTGGGGGCGGGAGGTCTGCCCTGAAATCAACCTGCTTATTTAAGTAGATTTGAAGGAAAACAGAGCATGAAAACAACAAATCAGCCTGACTTATCTAGGAGGAGTAGATAAAATAGTCCCTGCAGGAGGAAACGTGTAACCCAATCTAGTAGTTTATCACATCTTCCTGAAACCTTGAAATAGCTCTGTGAATTTATATTGTTTCCAAAAGCCATGTGAGCCGTGCTGTCTTGCCCTGCCCCACTGTGAACCCTGAAATCAATCCATTGCTCTCTCAAACTCTGGGAAAATGATATGCCACTAATGTCAGTGAACTAGCTGCATTCACAGAATGGTTTTTCACTCCCCGAGTTTACTGAAGTGGAAGACAGAGCCTTCCTGAAAATAACCACATGTGCTCAAAGACCTGGATTTTCTAGGCATGAATGCATTTCCGATAAAATACCTCTTTAGCATGAGGAAACCTTGTTATTATTCCTCTTCACAAATCGTTTGCCTCCTTTACATTTGTAAAGATTGTCAACTCCTATTTCTCTTTTGGAGGTTTGATAAAACAGAGGCCTTGGTGAAAGGAAAATGGATGCCATTCAAGGAAATCTACCTCCTGTAACAGAAGAGGTCAGAGGTGTTTCCTCGGTGCCCCGTCTTTCCACAAATCTCCCTCCTCTGCCTCAGTTTACATTAGTTCATAGTAATTATTTATATTATAGATATTCTGAAGAGGCACTTTGTAGATGGATAAAATGCAAGTTAAGATTTCTGGCTCAAGAATAACAGCTAAAAGTCGTCAAATTTTGCATTTGAGTTGCACCACATGTCTTAGAATATTTTCCTTATATTCTTTTTGCAAATTATCTTAGCTTGTTATTACTTGTTTGACAATAATTTTAACAGTGCTAATACCTTATTCTGAGGAATAGTTAACAATTTTCAAATTTCTTACACATATTATGTGCCACTATGTTTTATTGTTCCTCTCTGTATTGTGGACAATGATTTGTTAAGTCTTTTTCCTTTAAATTAGATTATATTGGATTGGCCAAAATGTTCCTTCGGTTTTTAAGTAAAAATAAAAGACACATTTTTCATTTTCACCAAAAACTTTATTGAACACTGTATTCACCCTTTTGTTCCACTACCTTCTGCCATTTTTCAGGCAACTTCATAATTCCATCTTCCCAAAACTTTTTATCTTTTTGAGCAAAGAATTGTTCTAGGTGATTTTTACAGTCTTCCAGGGAATTGAAAATTTTTCCATTAAGAGAATTTTGTAAAGAACAAAATAAATTGGAAATCCGAAGGTACAATGTCTGGTGAATACTACGGATGAATCAGAACTTCCCGGCCAGGTTGGTCATCAAAGAAACATGCGGTCTTTCGTTATCCTGATGGAAGATTATGCATTTTCTATTGACTAATTCTGGATGCTTTTCGTCAAGTGCTGCTTTCAGTTGGTCTAATTGGGAGCAGTAGTTGTTGGAATTAATCGTTTGGTTTCTGGAAGGAGCTCATAATAGAGGACTCCCTTCCAGTCTCACTATACACACAACATCACCTTCTTTGGATGAAGACCGGCCTTTGGTGTGGTTGGTGGTGGTTCATTTCGCTTGCCCCACGATCTCTTCCGTTCCACTTTATTGTACAGTATCCACTTTTCTTCACTCGTCAAAATTTGTTTTTAAAACGGAACGTTTTCATTACCTTTCAGTAGAGAATCGCGTGTGGAAATATGGTCAAGAAGGTTTTTTTCATTTAACTTACGTGGAACCCAAACATCAAAGCAATTAACATAACCAAGCTGGTGCAAATGATTTTCAACACTTGATTTGGATATTTCGAGTATGTCAGCTATCTCTCGCGTGGTATAACATTGATTGTTCTCAATTAACGTCTCAATTTTATTGCTATCAACTTCAACTGGTCTACCCAACCATGGCACATCGTCCAGTGAGAAATCTCCAGCACAAAAATTCACAAAACACTTTTCACACATTCGATCAGTCACAGCAACTTCTCCATACACTGCACAAATCTTTTTTTGCGTTTCAGTTGTGTTTTTGCCTTTCTTGGAATAATAAAGCATAATATGCCGAAAATGTTGCTTTTTTTTCTTCCATCTTCAATATTATAATGGCTACACAAATTCACCAATTTTGGTGTCTTTTTTTAATGCATGTTGATATGACAGCTGTCACATACAATCTAACAAAATTGTTTCAAATGAAGTTAAGGACAACAAAGTGCTACTAGAGCCATCTTACGGAAGAAAACCAAATGAACCTTTTGGCCAACCCAGTAGTTTTTACAGATAATTTAAAGCAATTATTATAAATATGTTTGAATAAATTAGAAACTAAACAAAATAAGAGAGCAATAAGAACACATCATTGTGATCTCTGAAGGCACTAGCAGATGGGTAGGTATAAAATTATGTATTGAAGTAATAGCATCTATATATCTCATTTTGACCTATAACTAATAAATAGATGTTGGTACCTCCGTGAGAAACTCCACAGAGCTGATTATTCATCACGTGATTCCCTAAGTCTGTGAGTTTAGTGTCAGTCAAAGGAAATTTCTGCTACTTATTAGCTATGTGGACCTTGGGCGAGTTAATTCTCTGTGCCTCTGTTTTTTCATCTTTACAGTGAAGATAACTATATTACCTATGGCGCTGTTGTGTGAGTTAAGTGAGGGTATAAGCCTAAAGCACTTAGTGGGCCACCTGGCATTTTGTAAATGCTTTAGAAGTATTTGTTCTTGTTTCATAGTTTCTATGTTGTTAACAGTAGTACTGTAAGAGAACTCGGGACAGTGATTTGCTAAGTTACAAGTTTTCACACTGTGGCAGGCGGCATCACTCATAAAGCACACAGGCTTGCCAAGCCAAGAGTACCTGGATTCCTTTCCTAGCTCTTCCATTAAACGGATGGATAATCTTAGGAAACATATTCAAAATTTCAGAATCCAAGTTTTCATCTGAGAAGAACATAGGGAGCTCATTATAAAAAGCCACATCCCATGGGGCTTCCCTGGTGGCGCAGTGGTTGAGAATCTGCCTGCCAATGCAGGGGACACGGGTTCGAGCCCTGGTCCGGGAAGATCCCGCATGTCGCGGAGCGACTAGGCCCGTGAGCCACAATTGCTGAGCCTGTGCGTCTGGAGCCTGTGCTCCGCTACAAGAGAGGCCGCGACAGTGAGAGGCCCGCGCACCGCCATGAAGAGTGGCCCCCGCTCGCTGCAACTAGAGGAAGCCCTCGCACAGAAACGAAGACCCAACACAGCCAAAAAATAAAAATAAATAAATAATAATAAAAAAGAAAAGCCACATCCCATAGGGTAGCTAAAAATTAAACAGCAATATAATGTTTTTAAATAATATAGGAAACAATTGATTTCATGAAGAAAACTTCACCTCTTCTTAGAAAGTTTCTGGCTTTAAGCAAGTGGTAGTGGAGCCATCATTAAATCTCATTCAGTCTTTTGCCCTAGAGCTGAGTATCCTGGATCAACAACAAATGGTACATGCCTGATCTTTACGATGTAAAACAAAATTAAAGTAATATTTTCTGTTTATTTATAAAACGTAGGAATACATTTAAAGTAATTGGCAACTTGGCAAGTTTTAATTTTATCTCAGCAGAGAAAATACTTAAGCAGTGCCGTATTCTCAATCTTAATCCCTTACTTTATATGATCTTCACTTTTGTCTTCTAAATAGATAACAGCAATAGAAGTGCTGCTTAATTCTTCAGTCCAATATGATTTCCAGAACAAACTTATCAGGAGTGAGTTCAGCTATCCTAGTTGGTTAATCTTTTTGTGTTTTTGTTGAAGAATTTAATTATAGACCCCAATTAAACTCCTTCTAAATATAATAAAACATTTTTAAAAGTTTAAATGTTTTTACATGAGACCATAGTCTTTGGAACTTTTTGTTTACTTGTAAACTTCTAGAAATGCTGAAGCATTTGTCATATATCAGAATATACTCTTTATCTGAAATATCAAGGTAGATTTAGATTTTTAAAGATTTTTTATTTTATAAAAATAGATCACCTCTTTCACCTTCATGTAAAGATGGCAGGCTAGGCTAAAGTGACAAAGAATGCCTTAAGGGGAACTTTGACTGAATAACTTTGAAGGAAAACTATTTTCACCAAAGGCGTGTCCAGATTTAATTAGTTATGGGAGTTAAAGGCAGGGAGAAAAGGCCAGGAGCCTAAAGGGATTTCAGGAGTAAAGTGTCAAGGAGAAGTAAGGTCTCACATAGAGAAGGAAGTGTTGCTGCTTTAAGATTTAATAATTTTGTGACCTGGTGTCAAGTGCTGTGATTTCCAGTGGCAGAACAGGTGAAAACGTGGAAAATTAACCAACCCTGTATCTTGCTGGTGGTGATTCGTACCCTTACCATCTTCTTTAGTATGCTGGGTATATTATCTTTCAAAACAGTAAATTTTGGAAGAATGTCATTTGCTCCATCAAAAAGGATAAAAATGTATGTATTGATACATAATCAGTACCCTCACTTAATAAGCAGAATCCATAAAATATGAATTTACATCACATGCCACATGGAAACTATGATTTTAATAAAAGACACATATGGATCCAGAATTCAACTATCAAAGCTAAAGATAACAATGGCATTAATAAATGCTTGTTTGTTTTTGTTATAAAACATCCGCAGAAATTTTGGTGTCACGCAAACACTTCCAAAGCCTTAAATGGACAGTTTCTTTCCACACTGGGTGTTAGCTTATACTAAACATAGTAGGATAACGGTTGACACATATTAGGCATATCATAGCAGTCACTTTGGCAAGTGCTGGATCAAGTGAGGCAGAGAATCTACTATAAAAAGCAGTAGTCAACACAGAGCAACACGTACAGCATGATCCCATTTGTATTTCCTTAATGCCATATATATATATATATATATCACACACATTAACACACATACCTGCATAAGGAACTGCATAGAGAAAGTTCTGGAATGAAACTCACTAGTGTTAACAGTAGGTAGGTGTGGGGAGTGGGATGGAGCTCGAGGAGTGACTTTCCATTTTTGTTATTTGTTGTAGAATTTTAGCAACTAAAATCTGTACGTATTATAACTTTTTAGTAAAGAAAAATAACAGCATAAATAAGCAATGCCCATGGGGTAAATCAAAAATAAGAAGACAGCAAATAAACTGTCAGGTGAATTAGAAGGGGGTGTTGAGACAGTGCCACAGAGTTTACATAATCAGAAAATACATACTAGAGCCGTGAAATTTCAATATTGGCCTGGGAGGTCTGTTTCTGCTACTTAATAGCTGTGCAATCTCAGACAAACCACTCAAAGTGCTGGGCCTCAGTTTCCTTTTCTATAAAATGGGCCAACTCTCAAATTTCATGTAGATATTGAATTATGCAGCAAGTTACTTCTCTACAACTGCAAGCAGCACTCATCGTGTTTTCCCCACCCCACAGTTCAGTGACAGCCACCTAGCCAGTGAGATAGGGCGCAAGGAAATGAGAAAACTCCCTTAGCATCTTTCTCCCACTGTTGTAACCCTGGCCTCCCTCGCATAGTCCTGACACACAGTTGCGATGGAAGCACAGACTTCTAGACTAGAGGACTTCTAGAGTACTCTCACTTTTTGGAAGCTCTGCTGTTTGCACGTATGGTATTCTCACAAATTGGATTTTAGTTCTCATGATACAAACCTTCCTATCAAACTACCTAACCACACTTACAAAAAGCAATAAATCATTGGGAAGTGACTGGGACCAGCACCAGGTTCCCAACTTACAGTGCAGTGTTTCTTTTACCACCTCCTGCTGGCTCCTCCAAAGCAGCAAAGTAAACGTATTTTGGGAAGTGATATGGTAACTGAAGTTTGTATGTATGGAGACTATTAGTGAGAGAGCAAATCCAAAAATTTTTTTATAAATTATGTCCAAATTTCTGAAAGACAGAGAATTAAGGCAAGACAAAACTATTTTACATACCCACAATAAAGAAGGACTCTTAAGAAAGTGCTAACACAAAATCTAAAGTCTCATTTGTTACAAAGTAGAAAAATGAAGAGTATTGACTTTAACATTTTAAAAAATGTGTAACTTACAGTTTCAGTAATTTCTGTATCTCTTCATCAATTCATTCAATAAACATAATCTTTCATTTATATTTTGGTTCTGCTGTGTACCAAACATGGCTGGGTACTACAAATTCTTTTTTTTTTTTTTTTAAGATGAATGCCCGGGCCCAGTTGCTCCGCGGCATGTGGGATCTTCCCAGACCAGGGCTCGAACCCGTGTCCCCTGCATTGGCAGGCAGATTCTCAACCACTGCGCCACCAGGGAAGCCCTACAAATTCTTAAATGAAATACATATAATCTTGTTCAGAGAAGCTCTCTGTGCAGTGGGGGGACAGAAGAGGTCAGTGTGACACATTACTGTGTGAGGAGTGCAACAATATAAGAGTGCATGTTGTGCCTTGGTGGCAGAGAGAGAGGGCAACAAACGCATGCTGGAAGGGTCTAGAATGACTTCCTGGAGGAGAGAAAGCTTAAGGTAAACTTGGAAAGAAGAGTTTATTAGGCACAGGAGGAAAAGGGCATTTCAGGAAAACGGATTAAAGAGATACTAGCACTAAAGTGTGTTTAGGAAAATGAGAGAAGCTTAGTATCCACAGTAGCAATTACAACAAGAAAATAATACAAATAGTTACCAAATATGAAGATTTTATCTGTAGTCAGCTCTATGCTCAGTCATTCCTATTACCTTATTTTATGGAACCTGCACCCATCACCACATTGCTATACCTACCCATCTTATAGCCATGTAAGCTGAGATTGGGTGAAACCCCAAAAGTCATACATATATAGTAAATAGAGGTGCAGAGATTCAAACGCAAGTCTGTGGGGTCCCAATAGGGGTTTCTATTTTTGTGGCAATTACACAATTCATAGTCTCTGAGAACCCAAAGTCTGTG
Organism: Eschrichtius robustus; assembly: GCF_028021215.1. Lineage (NCBI taxonomy): Eukaryota > Metazoa > Chordata > Mammalia > Artiodactyla > Eschrichtiidae > Eschrichtius > Eschrichtius robustus. Next base: position 16,034,684 of record NC_090827.1, on the reverse strand, counting down.
GGTTCTTCCCTAGATACATTTATTCAGAAAATGTATATTCAGCTCCAAAGACTATAATAAGCACCAAGTATACAAAGATGAATAAGAGCCAGTTAGTTAGCTACAAAGTTAATTATAAAATGCAGTGCTAAAAATATGTATACGTTCCTACCAAAGTTGAAGGTAGGGGTGGGGAGAGGTAGGTTCTAAGCTGGCAGAGGTGAGGAAAGCAAAGAAAACTTCCTGGAAGAAATGATGCCTGAGCTGAGGCTTAGAGGATGAGGAGCAGGTGAAATAGGAGAGGAATGTCACTGAAGACAGAAAGGGTGGAAACTGCATGTTGTGTCCAGAGCAGGGTAGACAGTCTGTATTGTTGGAATGTAGAGGCCAAGGCAGGGAGTGGTGAGAGAAGAAGGTGGAATGGTAGGCATGCTTCAGATTAGGAAGGGGCTTGTATGCCATGCAGATGAGCTTGCATTTACCTCATAGGAAATGAGGAGCTTTAGGATTTTAAATAGAGAATAACTATAGACAGGAAACAAAGGATACCAATTACGAGGCTGTGAAAGTGTTCTGACAAGAAATGGTGATGGCAGTGGGATCAGAAATGGAGAAAAAGAGGCAGATTCAAGAAGCACGTAGGTGGTAAAATTAGTAGGACTTGATTGCTTTTATGTTGGAAGTGAGGGAGAGGAAAGACTCAGTGACAATTCTTAGATTTCTGGCTTGGGAAAGACTGAGATTTCATAATTGTGAAGTTTCCTATACTCATGAACTTCATCACTGACTTGTGGACTACTAGATTGTTCAGCTATATTATTAATTATTTCATTAAATTTAAGGGATAATTGCTTCACTTTCAAGTCACTAAACGGGGTCTCTGATTTGTGTGGGAAATCTCAGATAAGCGTTTTTAAATGGTTATGTCTTGTCAAATATACTTTAACCTATGTAGTCCATCATTGATCATTATTATTTTTAGGTCTTTAGTTTACGGATGAACACTGTACCCATAAACCAAGTATTCTTATTTTCCATGTATTACCATAGATTTTATTTTCATAGTTTCTGATATTATGAATTTAATTCTTATTCTTAATTTGTTGATATTTCTCCATCATCTCAGTCTAGTACTCTGATATGTTGTTTCCCTTATTTATGAATTCTAAATGCTTAAAAACATTTTGTGTGTGTATATAAAACAAAATTAGCACACTGTTGAAATTCTTTGAAATTAGGCTATGGATAATTGAGGTTCTTTTCTATAATTTTGCATAGACTTGAAATTTTCCATCATAGTTAAAAATATATACAGATTTTTGATCAGTAGATAGATATAGATTATATTCTGATAATTTGAATTATACTAATATATTATCTATGGAAATGACATTAATTTTCTTCATAATTCTTGAAACAAGTAATTAATTTTAGATATGTTCACCTCAATTGAGAAACAGTTTTAGAGTCTACTGGATGTATGTTTGAGCCGGGCTGCAGTAAGGAATACAAAAATGATTGGGACTCTCAAATTGCATTAAAGGACTTTTACAATTGAACAGCAAAGAATGGTTTTCTCTGGGAGCATTAAGAATAGATTTTTGGGTGGTATTGAGATAGGCATTGAAGAGTCAATAGGGAATAAGGCACTATGTGCAGAGCAAATGTATGGAAATGAGAAAAAATGTTAAAGCTACGTTTATGGAATACGGAATTACCAAATTTAGCTTTGGTGAAGTGGTGGTAAATAAGCTGAAAATTAAATTAATTTGGGGCCATGTTTTGTTGAATACTGAAAGTTTCCAGCAAAAGCTGTTACGATTCCATTTTCTGTTTAGAAATGCTAATATAATGACGTGATATAGATGGGATTGAGAAAGGAAAGTCAGAAGCAAGCCAAATCAGTTACAAGGGTCTTGTAATAATCTCAGTGAAAATGGGAGGACCTCAGCTTGAGTTCTGGTGATGAAAAAGGAGAATAAGAGTTGATTGTGAGAGAGACAATTTAGAGCAGATTTTATGCACTGTACATGTAGGTGAGTTCAACTTGGTGGAGAGATGGGACTCCAGGCTTTTGACTTGAGGATATTATAGTCAGAAATAAGGAGTTGAGTCAAAAGAAGAATCTAGTTTTAGAGGGAAGATAAGTTTATCTGATGTTGAGGCTGAGGCTAGAGTGTTAAACAAAATGAGTAAAATTTCTGATCTCATAAAGCTTGGAGTTTTCTGGGAGGGGAAAAGAAAATACGAAACTAACTTGGTAAACAAGCTAATTTGAGATAGTGATTGCTGATAGTGTAATAGGGAAGAACATTTGTATTCTATTACAAGTTAATCACTAAAGGGATGTTGCCTGTAAGCTTAAATTATACATAATGGCCCATCTCCAGGAGCCCTGCCTCCCAGGTAATGAGCATTAAGGTAAAATGCCTTTGTTTAGCTCACAGGAAACATCCTGACCAGGCCCGCCTGTGAATGACTGCTGGAAGGAAGACATTAACACATACCCTCCAGGGGCTGACCAGAATCAGGAAATGTTTGACTTTACTCCCTCTACTTTTAGTATAAAAGGAGCCTGAATTCTAACTCAGGCAAGATGGTTCTTTGGGACACGAGTTCACCGTCTTCTCAGTCTGCCTGCTTTCCAAATAAAGTCACTATTCTTTGCCTCGGCAACTCATCTCTCGATTTATTGTCCTGTTGGGCAGTGAACAGTGCGAGCTCGGACTCGGTAACGATAAGAAGAAATCAAATAGAATGATGTGTTCTTGGAGAGAGACATCAAGAGATTGAGATTGGGGGGTCGAGAATATCTCTTTGTCCAGAAGGCATCTTGAGCTGAAGCTTAAGTGGCGAGAAGGAGAGGGAAGATCTTTCCTAGAGAAATGAGGCGCAAGTGCCAAGTGCCAATGACCTCGGGTGGGACTGAGTTTGGTGTGTTCAGAGATATAAATACCAGTCTGTCTGTCTCGCGCATGGTGAGGAAAGGACAGAAGGGTTGGAAAGGAGACATAGAGGCTGGCAGCAATCAGGTCATGTGGGGCCTCCTTGGCCTTGGTAAAGAACCTGATTTCATTCTCAGTCAAGGCGAAGGCATTGAAGGATTTTAAGAAGCAGGGGCGGGGGGGTGGAAGGGAAGGTTGTGTGTGTGACATGATCTGATAATTGTAGCCAGAGTTGTGGATGAGATGCCCAAGGGAGGGACTAAAGGAGAGAAACTTGGTAAGTATCTCACTGTATTCGAGCAGCAAAGAAAGAAGGGAAAGGTCGAAGAGATAGGATGGGAAGCAATTTAGTGCTAATGCACAGTCCCCAAGAGAGGAGGAAGTTTCAAAAAGGATGGAGTCGTGCAATGAAGTCAAGTGTCAGATGAGGCCAAGAGGTTGAAGAGGCACTGTAATCGGATGTATCATGTTATTTCTCACTCACAAAATGTTTTAAATTCAACTTTGATTAGTGAGGGAATGTATTTAGTCGAAAGCTGTGCACACCTCATGATACATGACATTTACACTTGCTTAGAGGATAGATATAATTTTTTATACAGGAACTGGATCCATACTTATAAACACTAAAGGACCACCTTTCAAATATGTGTATTCCTGCTGTATTTCGTGCAAGGATTTCTTCTCATGCTTTCTATTGGTAGAGTAATTCCTATATACTTCTATCCTATAGAACTTCTTTAGGAACAACAATTCAAATGGAAAAGAAAAAATAACCCTGAAGTTCACGCCAGGCACTGGACTAGATGTCAGTTATGCAGAAATGAATAAGATAAACACTGTTCCTAACTCTTGAACTTGCCTTCTAGTGGGGAAGAAATATAAACAAGAAGAGTGGAGAGCAATGGGAGATGATCTCAGGGGTTGATGTCCAGGCTTTGAAGTGGGGAGGCCTTCAGAAGAAGGGGTGTTTTGATGTCTGAAGAATGAGTAAGAGTTACAAAACAGATGGTGATGAAGTTGTGGGAAGTGTGATGTCCAGCTTCATGTGTCAGCTTGGCGAGGCTACAGTCTCCATGATTCAACCAAACATTGATCTAGGTGCTGCTCAGGCAAGTCTTAGCTCTGCTTGCTAGGCCTTTCAACTGATGGAATCAGGCACACACATTATCTAGGATAATTTCTCTTACTCAAGGAAACTAATTTTGTACTTAATCACATCCGGAAAATACTTTCACAGCAACATCTAGATTAGTGTTTGATTGAATAAGAATGTATTCCTAGCAACTTGACATATAAAACTGACCATCACAAAGAGTATTCCAGGGAAGAGATAAGCATGTGCTATGTGAATGTAATGTTGAATTTTCAAATCTTTATTGGATTCTTTTAAACTATAAATCATTCTTTTAGTTAACTAGTAAGGGTTAACTTTAAATTTATGCTGTCTTATTTATCTATTAATAATTGTTTAATTTCTTTAATATTCTTCTGAGTGATCTTGTTTTATTCTTTAGATTCCTGAAGTTCAAAATAACAGTACAGGATTTGTAACCCTAACCATTAATAGAGAGTAAGAAAACGGTAGACCTTTTCCTTAATTCACTGTGTAAGTCTCTATACATGTTAGCAAACCTTTCTGACAACCTAAAATTAAGCACTTTAAAGTGAAAGTCAAGTAGTAATGAATTATAAACATGTTATTTACATAATCAGACTAATAGGCCAATTTTTATTATAAATTCAGATTTTCATAAATTTAGTATCTTTCATTATTTCATTTTATAAGAAAAAAGGATGAGAGAGAAAGTTCAGCTTGGCTATGACAGCTAGGACAGTCCTAGCATATAGAAGATGATCCATCAATATTTATTTTTGAACAAATTTTGAGAAAGTTAGTAAACTAGTCTAGTTCAAGGTCAGAGATCACAGAGATGAGGAAATGACAACAATGGAATATAAGAGAAAAATGATATGAAACTAGGCGGAATGAAATAAATGCTGTACAGCTACAAGTAATATGGTCTTTGAACACAAGTTGTAGTGGAGACATCACATAAGGCTTTAGGGAGTCAGGATCATTGATTCGGGAAGGTTCAGTTTAGTGCAGAAACCTGTAGTGGTTATTCTAGGCTGAAGCAATAAATTGCACATGGGATTATTTAAATTCTCCGTCTCTTCATTTAAATAAAAACTCAAAAAACACATGAGAAAATAGAAATCATCCATAATCTAGCATTTGGAAAACCCACTCCAAATAGAGGATAAAAGTTCCCCCTGAAGCTCTTCGATTCTTCTCCCCAGGAGTAATTACTGTTACTATTTTTGAGCTTTGGGGTCTAGGCTTTGCCTTATGCTTCTTCTTGTGATTTATTGATGCAGCCATCTACACACACACACACACACACACACATACACACTTCTTTCTCCCCTCTCTCCCTCCTTTTTTTCCTTTTTTTTCTTCTTTAACAAAAAGCAGCATCACTCTATACAGGTTGACCGAAACCTTGTTTTATTTGCCTACTAAATAATGGATGCCCTTCTAGTTTAATACATACAAATCTGTCTCCTTATTTTTATTGGTGAAATAGTGTTCTCTTGAACGGATGTATCATAAATAATTATCTAATCATTCCTCAGTTTGCTGTTAAGTTGTTCTCAGACTCATTTAAATAGTTAATTACAGCTGCCTTTTGTTGCAATATATCATTTATTTTTTAAATAAACAATGCTGCAGTGAACATCTTTGTATACATTTACATTTTGATGCCATATGTCTGTAACATGGATTCCAAGAAGTGGGATAACCTATTTGAAGGTTTGCATAGATTTAATTTTTACTCCTATTGTCAAATATTCTCTACTGTGATACCAATTTACACTACAGTCAGTATATGCAAATACACATTTCCTCAACACCTCATCAGTCATTCAGTATTTTTTTAGCTAATCTGATAAAAAGAAAGTTACTGTCTTGCTTTACACTGCATTTATTAAATTGTTTGAAGAAGGGAGCAAATGTATTTTTGAAAAATTTTTCTAAGAGCAGGGTGTATAGACCACATGGCAAAAGTAGACATTGCAGGCAGGAAAACACTTAGGAGAATTTTATGTTAGCAAAAGTCAGAAATAATAAAGGCTTAAACTGGGACAGAAGGAGATGCCTCTCTTTCACAGCTAAGTGCATGTCAAATAGCATGCTGACTTCATGTCACTATTAATGTATGGGCATTATTTGGAGATTATTTCTTTAAAAGCAGAAAAAAGTTTTTTTTTTCGAGTTAGAAATTATGCAGTACCTTCAAATTGTGCAATACATTTAAGGCATTATATCTTCAGCTACTTAAATTTTAATGATGAATCCATTAATGTTACTTGAAATATAAGCCATAGTCTTTGTCTTTCAAAGGATATTTTAATCAAAATATTAAAAATAAGCTGGAGTCTCATTCAAATAGTTAATTCCGGTCGCCTTTTGTTGTAATATATCATGAATTTTCTCTCTGATGGATGGGCAGCCAAATGCAGATAAAATTAGCTTTGCAGTCATTCATTTTAAATTGCTCTTGAATCATTTGGAAGTAAATTCCATTTCAGAAGAATATGCTTCAGGTCTCAGACAAAGAGATAATAGTCCTATATTTTATGATATAAGCAATAATAGTTTGTCTTATGATTTAGAAATATAGAAACTTATGTATTAAGTTGATGAAAATTAAGGCTTGGTGTATAGCAATAAAACCAGAAACCTAAAGCTTCATAGATTGATGTTCATGGCATATTTTCCTGTCAAGAATTCGGTGGAATGAAAGTCTATAAAAATAATACATGGTGCAAAGCTTTCTCTTCTTGTATGTAATGAAAAAACAAAAGGCTACATGAGATAACAGAAAAGGAAATGCTAAGATTTACCTGATATTAAGATAAAAATGGCAATATCATTATTGAGTAATGCTAAAAAGTAGAAAATTAAGTCAAGTGTTAAGGGAGGGTAAAATGAATAATAATGTTGCATCTGAATCAAAAAGGTAGTATAGCTTTAGGTTGATACTGAATTCAATGTACAGAATAAAACCAACTTTGGAAATTTTACTTTGTTAATTTGAATGAACTACATGTAGAAAACTTGTTTAGCAATTTAATTAATCAAGTCAATTTGCCCTAGTAGCATAATGCAGGCAATATCAGTATCTGGAATGTGCCTTTATACAACATGTAATAACTTAGGATAGCTGTGGCACATTGTCAGAAATAACTTCACAGTCTGAAGTGGCTATTCACAAATCGAGTTCCTATCATCTCCCCGAAGACTTCAGGAGGCTCTTTGGATATTTATACTAAGAAATAAAGTGGTAAGAGGATGCAGTCACTGGTCTCCCTTGCTGGAAAATCAAATTGTTCTTTTATAGCTTCAAGTTTTGCAGCATGACCTTAATAGTATCAAAAAGCTAGTTTATTTGTGTAGTAAAATGAATTGCATGCTAGGAAATGATCTCAGTAAACAGTCCACCAGTTCAAGGTAGAGTCTCAAACCTTCTTTATTATTCTTATGTACTAAACAGCCCTCTAGTGCCCTAAAAAAATTAACGTCGATGTGACAGGAATTTTACTTGTTTTGAATCAGGCCCTTGGATGGGCACTGGAGTATATCCAAAGGGAAAGCCAGGAACAGATAAAATCACACCTATCCCTTGTACACCATTGCAAACACACTTGCTTAGAGAATTGATTGGCAACTGAGTCTCTCAGTCTGAAAAGCCATTTCATCTTCTGGAAAACATCTGATCATTGTACGAAGCCAGGAAATACCAAATAAGTTTTAAAACGTATATCCACTAAGATGTAATTTCAATTCTCAGACCTCACATGAAGTGGGACAATCAACTAAATGACATTTGTACAGGGCCAGCTTCGTGGTATGTGACCTGTGCTGTCGCACAGGACCTGTGCTTGGTTAACTACTCTGCTGTCACATCTCAATTTTTTATTTAATAGATCTTTATTGGAGTATAATTGTTTCACAATACTGTGTTAGTTTCTGTTGTACAAAAAAGTGAATCAGCCATATGCATACATAGGTCCCCACATCCCCTCTCTCTTGAGCCTCCCTCCCATCCTCCCCATCCCACCCCTCTAGGTCATTGCAAAGCACCAAACTGATCTCCCTGTGCTCTGCTGCTGCTTCCCACTAGTTATCTATTTTACATTTGGCAGTGTATGTATGTCAATGCTACTCGCACTTCGCCTCAGCTTCCCCCTCCCCGTGTCCTCAAGTCCATGCTCTATGTCTACATCTTTATTCCTGCCCTGCAACTGGGTTCATCATACCATTTTTTTTTTTTTTTAGATTCCATATATATGCATTAGCATATGGTATTTGTTTTGCTCTGTCTGACTTACTTCACTCTGTATGACAGACTCTAGGTCCATCCACCTCACTACAAATAACTCAATTTTGTTTCTTTTTATGGCTGAGTAATATTCCATTGTATATATGTGCCACATCTTCTTTATCCATTCATCTGTCGATGGACACTTAGGTTGCTTCCATGTCCTGGCTATTGTAAATAGTGCTGCAATGAACATTGTGGTACATGACTCTTTTTGAATTCTGGTTTTCTCAGGGTATATGCCCAGTAGTGGGATTGTTGGGTCCTATGGTAGTTCTATTTTTAGTTTTTTAAGGAACCTCCATACTGTTCTCCATAGTGGTTGTATCAATTTACATTCCCACCAACAGTGCAGGAGGGTTCCCTTTTCACCACACCCTTTCCAGCATTTATTGTTTCTAGATTTTTTGATAATGGCCATTCTGACCAGTGTGAGGTGATACCTCATTGTAGTTTTGATTTGCATTTCTCTGATAATTAGTGATATTGAGCATCTTTTCATATGCCTCTTGGCCATCTGTATGTCTTCCTTGGTGAAATGTCTATTTAGGTCTTCTGCCAGTTTTTGGATTGGGTTGTTTGTCTTTTTGATTTTGAGCTCCATGAGCTGTTTGTATATTTTGGAGATTAATTCTTTGTCTGTTGTTTCATTTGCAAATATTTTCTTCCATTCTGAGGGTTGTCTCTTTGCCTTGTTTATGGTTTTCTTTGCCTTGTTTATGGTTTCCTTTGCTGTGCAAAAGCTTTTAAGTTTAATTAAGTCCCATTTTTTAACTTTTGTTATTTCCGTTACTCTAGGAGGTGGGTCAAAAAAGATCTTGCTGAGATTTATGTCAAAGAGTGTTTTTCCTATGTTTTCCTCTAAGAGTTTTATAGTTTCTGGTCTTACATTTAAGTCTTTAATCCATTTGGAGTTTATTTTTGTGTATGGTGTTAGGGAGGGTTCTAATTTCATTCTTTTACATACCGCTGTCCAGTTTTCCCAGCACCACTTAATGAAGAGGCTGTCTTTTCTCCATTGTATTTGTTCTTGCCTCCTTTGTCATAAATTAGGCACCTATATGTGCAAGGGTTTATCTCTGGGCTTTCTATTCTGTTCCATTGATCTATATTTCTGTTTTTGTGTCAGTACCATACTGTCTTGATTACTGTAGCTTTGTGGTATAGTTTGAAGATGGGGAGCTGATTCTTCCAACTCTGTTTTTCTTTGTCAAGATTGCTTTGGCTATTTGGGGTCGTTTGTGTTTCCATACAACTTGTAAAACCTTTTGTTCTAATTCTGTGAAGAATGCCATTGGTAGTTTGATAGGAATTGCATTGAATCTGTAGATTGCTTTGGGTAAAATAGTCATTTTCACAACATTGATTCTTCTAATCCAAGAACATGGTATATCTCTCCATCTGTTTGTGTCATCTTTGATTTCTTTCATCAGTGTCTTATAGTTTTCTGAGTACAAGTCTTTTACCTCCTTAGGTAGGTTTATTCCTAGGTATTTTATTGTTTTTGTTGCCATGGTGAGTCGGAGTGTTTCCTTGATTTCTCTTTCTGATCTTTCGTTGTTAGTGTATAGGAATGCAAGAGATTTCTGTGCATTAATTTTGTATCCTGCAACTTTACCAGATTCATTGATTAGCTCTAGTAGTTTTCTGGTGACATCTTTAGGATTATCTATGCATAGTATCATGTCATCTGCAAACAGTGACAGTTTTACTTCTACTTTTCCAATTTGGATTTCTTTTATTTCTTTTTCTTCTCTGATTGCCATGGCTAGGACTTCCAAAACTATGTTGAATAATAGTGGTGAGAGTGGACATCCTTGTCTTGTTCCCGATCTTAGAGGAAATGCTTTCAGTTTTTCACCATTGAGAATGATGTTTGCTGTGGGTTTGTCGTATATGGCCTTTATTATGTTGAGGTAGCTTCCCTCTATGCCCACTTTCTGGAGAGTTTTTATCAGAAATGGGTGTTGAATTTTGTCAAAAGCTTTTTCTGCATCTATTGAGATGATCATATGGTTTTTCTTCTTTAATTTGTTAATATGGTGTATCACATTGATTGATTTGCGTATATTGAAAAATTCTTGCATCCCTGGGATAAATCCCACTTGATCATGGTGTAAGATCCTTTTAATGTGCTGTTGGATTCTGTTTGCTAGTATATTGTTGAGTATTTTTGCATCTATATTCATCAGTGATATTGGTCTGTAATTTTCTTTTTTTGTAGTATCTTTGTCTGGTTTTGGTATCAGGTTGATGGTGGCCTCATAGAATGAGTTTGGGTGTGTTCCTTCCTCTGCAATTTTTTGGAAGAGTTTGAGAAGGATGGGTGTTAGCTCTTCTCTAAATGTTTGATAGAGTTCACCTGTGAAGCCATCTGGTCCTGGGCTTTTTGTTTGTTGGAAGATTTTTAATTATGGTTTCAATTTCATTACTTGTGATAAGTCTGTTTATATTTTCTAATTCTTCCTGGTTCAGTCTTGGAAAATTGTACCTTTCCAAGAATTTGGCCATTTCTTCGTGGTTGTCCATTTTATTGCCATATAGTTGTTTGTAGTAGTCTCTTATAACCTTTTGTATTTCTGTACTGTCAGTTGTGATTTCTCCTTTTTCATTTCTAATTTTATTGATTTGCATACTGTCCCTTTTTTTCTTGATGAGTCTGGCTAAGGGTTTATACATTTTGTTTATCTTCTCCGAGAACCAGCTTTTAGTTTTATTGATCTTTGCTATTGTTTTCTTTATTTCTATTTCATTTATTTCTGCTTTGATCTTCACGATTTCTTTCCTTCTACTGACTTTGAGTTTTCTTTGCTCTTCTTTCTCTAGTTGTTTTAAGTGTAGGGTTAGATTGTTTATTTGAGATGTTTCTTGTTTCTTGGGGTGAGATTGAATTGCTATAAACTTCCCTCTTAGAACTGCTTTTGTTGCGTACCGTACGTTTTGGGTCATCGTGTTTTCGTTGTTGTTTGTTTCTATGTATTTTTTATTTCTTCTTTGATTTCTTCAGTGATCTCTTGGTTATTTAGTAGTGCACTGTTTAGCCTCCATGTGTTTGTGTTTTTTACATTTTTTTTCCCTGTAATTGATTTCCAATCTCATAGCGTCATGGTCAGAAAAGATGCTTGATACGATTTCAATTTTCTTAAATTTTCCATGGTTTGATTTGTGACCCAACATGTGATCTCTTCTGGAGAATGTTCCGTGGGAACATTGAGAAGAAAGTGGATTCTGCTACTTTCAGGTGGAATGTTCTATAAATGTCAATTAATCTATCTGGTCTGTTGTGTCATTTAAAGCTTGTGTTTTCTTATTTATTTTCTGTTTGGATGATCTGTCCATTGGTGTAAGTGAAGTGTTAAAGTCTCTTACTATTATTGGGTTACTGTCAGTTTCCCCTTTCATGGTTTTTAGCATTTGCCTTATGTATTGAGGTGCTCCTATGTTGGATGCATAAACATTTATAATTGTTATTTCTTCTTCTTGGAATGATCCTTTGATCATTATGTAGTGTCCCACCTTATCTCTTGTAACAGTCTTGGAGAATTGCTACTCCAGCTTTCTTTTGATTTCCATTTCAATGGAATATCTTTTTCCGTCCCTTCACTTTCAGTCTGTATGTGTCCCAAGTCTGAAGTGGGTCTCTTGTAGACAGCATATATATGGGTCCTGTTTTTGTATCCATTCAGCCAGTCTGTGTCTTTTGGTTGGGGCATTTAATCCATTTACATTCAAGGTTATTATTGATATGTATTTTCCTATTACCATTTTCTTAATTGTTTTGTTTTTGTTTTTGTGGGTCTTTTTCTTCTCTTGTGTTTCCAGCCTAGAGAAGTTTATTGAGCATTTGTTTTAGAGCTGGTTTGGTGGTGCTGAATTCTCTTAGCTTTTGCTTGCCTGAAAAGCTTTTGATTTCTCCCTCAAATCTGAATGAGATCCTTGCCTGGTGGAGCAATCTTGGTTGCAGGTTTTTCTTTTTCATCACTTTAAGTATATCCTGCCACTCCCTTCTGGCCTGCAGAATTTCTGCTGAAAAATCAGCTGATAACATTATGGGGATTCCTTTGTATGTTATTCTTTGTTTTTCCCTTGCTGCTCTTAATATTTTTTCTTTGATTTTAATTTTTTTTAGTGTGATTAATATGTGTCTTGGTGTGTTTCTCCTAGGATTTATCCTGCCTGGGACTCTCTGCGCTTCCTGGACTTAGGTGACTATTTCCTTTCCCATGTTAGCAAAGTTTTCCACTATAATCTCTTCAAGTATTTTCTCAGACCATTTCTTTTTCTCTTCTTCTTCTTGGGACCCCTATAATTCGAATGTTGGTCCGTTTAGTGTTGTCCTAGAGGTTTCTGAGAGTGACATGAATTCTTTTCATTCTTTTTTCTTTATTCTGCTCCTTGGCAGTTATTTCCACCATTTTGTCTTCCAGCTGACTTATTTGTTCTTCTGCCTCAGTTATTCTGTTATTGATTCCTTTTAGTGTATTTTTCTTTACAGTTATTGTGTTGTTCACCTCTGTTTGTTTGTTCTTTAGTTCTTCTAGATCTTTGTTAAACATTACTTGTATTTTCTCAATCTGTGCCTCCATTCTATTTCCGAGATTCTGGATCATCTTTACTATCATTACTCTGAATTCTTTTTCAGGCAGATTGCCTATTTCTTCTTCATTTATTTGGTCTTGTAGGTTTTTACCTTGCTCCTTCATCTGTGACATATTTTTTTGCCGTCTCATTTTTTTGTTTTTTAATGAGTGGGACTGTGTTCCTATCTTACTGGTTGTTTGGCCTGAGGCTTCCCTCAGTGTAGTTTGTAGGCTGTTGGGTAGAGCTGGGTCTTGGTGCTGAGATGAGGACCTCCGTGACACCTCACTCTGATGAATATTCCCTGGGGTCTGAGGTTCTCTGTTAGTCCAGTGGTGTGGACTCAGAGCTCCCACTGCAGGAGCTTCAGCCGGACCCCCAGCTTGTGAAGCAAGATCCTACAAGCCGTGTGGCATGGCAAAAAAAAAAGAAAAAGACAAAAGAAAAAAAAAGAACAATAACAAAGTAAATAATAAAATTAGACTTGGAAACTAACAGATATGTTAGAAAGAATATAAAAATAAAAATATAGATAAATCAACAACCGGAAGGTACAGCAGTACCACAATAGTAAAAACAGAGGAGGAGGGAAAAGAAAAAAAAAAAAAGAAAGGAAATAAAAAGGTGGGGAAAGGCCTTGGCTGTGGAGGGCGGGGCCTAAGGCAGGGCGAGGTTTGGGTGGTGGGCGGGGCCAATGCTCAGGACCCACAGGGCTGGGAAAGGCCCTGGGGGCCGTGGGGGGTGGGGCTTAGGCTCAAGGAACAGAAGGGGCTCAGGCGTGCCCCCCACCCCTTGTCTAAGAGTGGGGGGGAACCTCACCTGGGAGCCCAGCAGGTCCCCGGGCCCGAGTGGGCAGGGCAAACGCCCTCCTCTCCTCTCCTGCTCCTTCCATTCTGGAGGGCCCCTCCCGCCTACCTCTCCTGATCTCTCCAGCCTCCCTTCTATGCCCCGCAGGACCGACATAGCTGGGATGGGGCTTTGGAGGGCAGGGGACTGACTGAGAGCTCAGCAGGCTGCCCAGTCCCAGTGGGCCAGGCAATCGCCCTCTGCTCTTCTCCCGCTCTTCCCGGAGTGTCCCTCCCGCCTGCCTCTCCTCACCTCCCCGCCCGCCTCTCCTCACCTCCCCGCCCTCAGGGGCGCCAATCCTGTCTGCCCTCCAATTCTCCTCCTCCCTTAGTCCCCCCACGTCCTACCGGTTCACTTGGGGGTTCTTCCCATCTCCTTGGGCATCAGGGTACCCCACCAGTGGCTGGCAGGCACCCTAGTTGTGGGGAGATGCTAACCAAGTGTCTTCCCACACCGCCATCGTCACCATCTCAGAATTCTTAATACATTTTTATACAGGGATCCCCAAATTGTCATTCTGCACTGGGCCACACAACTTTCATAGCCAGTCTAGTTTGTAGATATTACTATTGTTATGACACCCTATATTTGTAAATGAATTTGAAGTACTATAAACTCTAGAATATCTTGTGGATCTGTTAAGCATGATCAAAGTTACCATTAGTGTAAGCATTTTATTGATCTCCTATATGTGCCTGACACTATACTAGGCTTATGGAAAATAAAAATGAAAACTCAGTAGTCGCTGTCTTCAAAGAACTTTCATACTAGCGTTAAGCATTTGTTATGTATTTCTGGCTTTTGAAAATCAGGAATAGTTGTATAACTCTGGTTTCCAAAACTGAAAAGTAGATTTCTCCATATGTGAGAGGCAAATTTATAGTGCAGAACAGCTGAATGTTCATTTGTAGGTGATCATTTGCAGATAATAATTTTTTCCTTATTAAATGTACATACTCGGAGATGATCACTTTTTCCTTGTTAAATATATGTAGATGTAACCATACTGGAGACTTAAATACTCAGCCATTTTCCTTTATAGATTTTGGTTGAAGAGAATTGATTTGCTTGTTTGATTTTTTTAAATTACTCCAGAAAAAAATAGAAGATGAAATTTCAAAAAAGGAAATTTATGAAATACCACTATATCTGGAAATTAATGCTGACACTTACCATTTTTTGTCCAGCGCAAAGAAAGTATTTTCTTAGCATGCTTAACCTGACGGTGGGGGAGTTGTTATCTGGGCCAGTTTCCATGGTTGAGCATAGTACCCAGGCCATCTGTTGCAAATGAAGAAGGGAAGAATTTCACAACAGCCTGTGAGCCCACTGGTAATCAGTTCATTCGCATTTTGTCATGTCTGTTTCACTATGTATATTTTACTGACTCAGGGTCTTGAAAATTATCTGTATAAATTTCATTCTTACATCTGACTTGAGTACTAGAAGTGATGTACCATATTGCCTGATGTGAATTAATCTAGGGCATAGACTTAAATATACTGTATATGTATTACAAGAAATATTAATAAACTAATATCCTGTGGCTGGTTAAGGCATCTCTGTAGATCAAATTTAAGAGATGGGGTTCATACAGAGACTAGGATGATATATTAATGAAACACTGGATTTATATGATGAAAACATTCCAAATGATAGAAATCATTTCTTAATAAGTTACATATTAAGTGTCATTTAACAAATACCTTGAAAAATCAATACTTTATGAAGCCTCAAACCAAGACATAGAATTACTTCTCTTTCCTTGGAGTGATCCTCTTGTTTGAAAATTCCAAATTAAGGGAATGCAAAGTTAGTTTGTCTATACATTTTCTAAATATATCAGATCATTACTGGGTTTTTTTCCCCAGCACTTAACAGAACGCTGTTTGACTTGAAAACACACGTGTGACTTTTTCTGAACGTCTGTTAGTCTTCCCAATAGTTTACAATAAAATAAGCAGAAGAATTTTTTTTGAAAGCAGTTCATATCATTTTATCCACATTTGAACTTCCCTGAAGTCAGGGATGAAGTGAAGGATGAAGAGATACATGCATTGGCCTGGCAGGGTAATCAGTTTTTAGTGCTTCTCTATCTTTCTATAGGATGTGAATATATAAGTACTTTTGCTACATTACTGAATAAGGTAAGGTGGTATACAATCATCTTTCCTGCTAAAGGAACAATGTGTCTTACAATCATCCTTCCTTCTAAAGGAACAAGTCTCACCTTCTAAAATAATGACTGAAAGAAAGGCTTTTTATATTTTACATACCTGAATAGACATATTGTTATGAAATACATACATGTTGTTGTATGTATAAATATACACCAATAGTAAAAAAAAAAAATCAAGTTGACCCTCTGCCTTCATGAGTAATAAAAATTAAAAACAACAGTAACATTTTACAGGATTTGAGTCTGATATTTTGTGGCACTTTATTGATTATCAGCACTGTCCGTCATTACATATAACAGTAAGTGCTTTGGAAGAGAAAAACAAGAAAAAATGGAATAAGGCCTTCAAGACATCAGCTTCACGCTGATGGATCTGTCAATACCTCAGTTCACCATTCCTTTGCCTTTCTGAACTATGTTTATTTAAGCAGTCTTGAGTGTTTTTGCATATTGACTAAAGAAGCTGAAATTGATGGAAATGAGGTTATCCTTTAGTAAGCTGAGAATTTGGGTCCTTGATGTTCAACAATTGAAAAACCAGAAATGATGCCTTGCCAGAAGAAAGTAAATTAAGGAAGTAAAGTGAGAAAGCAAATTAGAGACAGGAAACATCATTTACACTGTAGGGTCAGTAATTTATAATTGTGGAGCAGTTTTGAAAGTTAGTTTTGTCAGTGATGCAAGTGAAGCCAGTTTTGACTGCCAAACAGATTGGTAGAGACCAGATGTCATTACTGTTTGACAGCTGTCACGTGACCTAGATGAAAAGGGTCCCAGGCCAGGATTCTTCGTGAGCAAATGTCCCCTTTACCAATGGCCATCTCTCCAAGCAGGGCAACAGCTGAATGAGTGATGCACTGAGTTCCAAGATAACATCTTAGCAACCAGTTTTCAACTGCCAACACCGTAAACTGCATTTGCTGCTGAATCTATGTGCTTTTAAAGAACTTGTAAAAACTTTGAATTCTGGCCTCAGAGTTTTGACCTTATATATTAGCCCAGGGTGCTTAATCAACTTAGGGAATTAATAGTAGTTTTGTTCTCCACTATCCCTCATAGGAAGAAAAGTATCAGGCTTAACTTAAGTATAGTGTATTAGACTCCTTTGACTTTTGTGAAATATAATAATAGGGTTTTTAAAGGCACTTTTATTCTTTTCTGTTTTTTATTTGGAATCATGCAGAACCCAAGTTAAAGGAAAACATACCTCAAAGTGGGCAAATATCTCTGATGGTTTTGGGATTTTGTTTATTCTGTGGTGTTGGGACAGCAGGGTGGGAGAAATATGTTTAATAAATTTCAGTGCTATAAAAAATGAGACTTTTGTTCTTCATGTTATTACTCTAATATTATTAATATTCTAATGAGAATAGGTGCGACTAGTCATATAACACATATATAGTTCCCAAATAAGACTAAACAGCATTTCTAGACTCTAGGCTCTACTGTGGAACTAATATTGGTTGACTTGATGCTGTCATTTATATTTCCAGTGTTGAGAATAATTCCGAGCTTAATAAATACGTTTGGTTGAATGAATGAATATATCATGAAGTGACATCTTTTGAAAATAACGACAGATTTGAATCTGAGCTTAAAGATTTTTAATTCATATTTCTGTATTTCTTCTCAGCTCCTTGCATAGGATTCAAGATTTACCTAAGAGCCTTATACTTTTCTTTTCTTTTTTTTTTTAACATCTTTATTGGAGTGTTATTGCTTTACAATGGTGTGTTAGTTTCTGCTTTATAACAAAGTGAATCAGCTATACATATACATATATCCCCATATCTCCTCCCTCTTGCGTCTCCCTCCCACCCTCCTTATCCCAACCCTCTAGGTGGTCACAAAGCACCGAGCTGATCTCCCTGTGCTATGCAGCTGCTTCCCACTAGCTATCTATCTTCCATTTGGTAGTGTATATATGTCCATGCCGCTCTCTCACTTCGTCCCAGCTTACCCTTCCCCCAGCCCCCGTGTCCTCAAATCCATTCTCTACGTCTGTGTCTTTATTCCTGTCCTGCCCCTAGGTTCTTCATAACCATTTTTTTATTTTTCGTTTTTTTTTAGATTCCATATATATGTGTTAGCATATGGTATTTGTTTTTCTCTTTCTGACTTACTTCACTCTGTATGACAGACTCTAGGTCCATCCACCTCACAACAAATAGCACAATTTTGGGTTTTTTTGGCTGAGTAATATTCCATTGTATATATGTGCCACATCTTCTTATCCATTCATCTGTCGACGGACACTTAGGTTGCTTCCATGCCCTGGCTATTGTAAATAGAGCTGCAATGAACATTGTGGTACATGACTCTTTTTGAATTATGGTTTTCTCAGGGTATATGCCCAGCACTGGGAATGTTGGGTCGTATGGTAGTTCTGTTTTTACTTTTTTAAGGAAGTTCCATACTGTTCTCCATAGTGTCTGTATCAATTTACATTCCCACCAACAGTGCAAGAGGGTTCCCTTTTCTCCACACCCTTTCCAGCATTTATTGTTTGTAGATGTTTTGATGATGGCCATTCTGACTGGTGTGAGGTGATACCTTATTGTAGTTTTGATTAGCATTTCTCTAGTGATTAGTGATGTTGAGCATTCTTTCACATGTTTGTTGGCAATCTGTATATCTTCTTTGGAGAAATGTCTATTTAGGTCTTCTGCCCATTTTTGGACTGGGTTGTTTGTTTTTTTGATATCGAGCTGCATGAGCTGCTTGCATATTTTGGAGATTAATCCTTTGTCAGTTGCTTCATTTGCAAATATTTTCTCCCATTCTGAGGGTTGTCTTTTTGCCTTGTTTCTGGTTTCCTTTGCTGTGCAAAAGCTTTTAAGTTTCATTAGGTCCCATTTGTTTATTTTTGTTTTTATTTCCATTTCTCTAGGAGGTGGGTCAAAAAGGATTCTTGCTGTGATTTATGTCATAGAGTGTTCTGCCTAGGTTTTCCACTAAGAGTTTTATAGTATCATGCCTTACATTTAGGTCTTTAATCCATTTGGGGCTTATTTTTGTTTATGGTGTTAGGGAGTGTTCTAATTTCATTCTTTTACTTGTAGCTGTCCAGTTTTCCCACCACCACTTATTGAAGCAGCTGTCTTTTCTCCATTTCATATTCTTGCCTCCTTTATCAAAAATAAGTTGACCATATGTGCGTGGGTTTATCTCTGGGCTTTCTATCCTGTTCCATTGAGCAATATGTCTGTTTTTGTGCCAGTACCATACTGTCTTGATTACTGTAGCTTTGTAGTATAGTCAAGTCAGGGAGCCTGATTCCTCCAGCTCCGTTTTTCTTTCTCAAGAATGCTTTGGCTATTCAGGGTCTTTTGTGTTTCCATACAAATTTTGAAAGTTTTTGTTCTAGTTCTGTAAAAAATGCCATTGGTAGTTTGATAAGGATTTCATTGAATCTGTAGATTGCTTTGGGTAGTATAGTCATTTTCACAATGTTGATTCTTCCAGTCTAAGAACATGGTATATCTCTCCATCTGTTTGTATCATCTTTAATTTCTTTAATCAATGTCTTATAGTTTTCTGCATACAGGTCTTTTGTCTCCTTAGGTAGGTTTATTCCTAGGTATTTTATTCTGTTTGTTGCAATGGTAAATGGGAGTGTTTCCTTAATTTCTCTGTCAGATTTTTCATCATTAGTGTATAGGAATGCAAGCGATTTCTGTGCATTAATTTTGTATCCTGCTACTTTACCATATTCATGGATTAGCTCTAGTAGTTCTCTGGTAACATCGTTACGATTCTCTATGTATAGTATCATGTCATCTGAAAAAAGTGACAGCTTTACTTCTTCTTTTCCAGTTTGTGTTCCTTTTATTTCTTTTTCTTCTCTGAATGCTGGGGCTAAAACTTCCAAAACTATGGTGAATAATAGTGGTGAGAGTGGGCAACCTTGTCTTGTTCCTGATCTTAGTGGAAATGGTTTCAGTTTTTCACCATTGAGAGCGATGTTGGCTGTGGGTTTGTCATATATGGCCTTTATTATGTTGAGGTAAGTTCCCTCTATGCCTACTTTCTGGAGGGTTTTTATCATAAATGGATGTTGAATTTTGTCGAAAGCTTTCTCTGTATCTATTGAGATGGTCATATGGTTTTTCTCCTTCAATTTGTTAATATGGTGTATCACGTTGATTGATTTGCGTATATTGAAGAATCCTTGCATTCCTGGGATAAACCCCACTTGATCATGGTGTATGATCCTTTTAATGTGCTGTTGGATTCTGTTTGCTAGTATTTTGTTGAGGATTTTTGCATCTATGTTCATCAGTGATATTGGTCTGTAGTTTGCTTTCTTTGTGACATCTTTGTCTGGTTTTGGTAACAGGGTGATGGTGGCCTCATAGAATGAGTTTGGGAGTGTTCCTCCCTCTGCTATATTTTGGAAGAGTTTGAGAAGTATAGGTATTAGCTCGTCTCTAAATGTTTGATAGAATTCGCCTGTGAAGCCATCGGTCTCAATTTCAGTGCTTGTGATTGGTCTGTTTATATTTTCTATTTCTTCCTGGTTCAGTCTTGGAAGGTTGTGCTTTTCTAAGAATTTGTCCATTCCTTCCAGGTTGTCCATTTTATTGGCCTATAGTTGCTTGTAGTAATCTCTTATGATCCTTTGTATTTTTGCAGTATCAGTTGTTACTTCTCCTTTTTCATTTCTAATTCTATTGATTTGAGTTTTCTCCCTTTTTTTCTTGATGAGTCTGGCTAATGGTTTATCAATTTTGTTTATCTTCTCAAAGAACCAGCTTTTAGTTTTATTGATCTTTGCTGCTGTTTCCTTCAGTTCTTTTTCATTTATTTCTTATCTGATCTTCATGATTTCTTTCCTTCTGCTAACGCTGGGGTTTTTTTGTTCTTCTTTCTCTAATTGCTTTAGGTGTAAGGTTAGGTTGTTTATTTGAGGTGTTTCTTGTTTCTTGAGGTAGGATTGTATTGCTATAAACATCCCCCTTAGAACTGCTTTTGTTGCATCCCATAGGTTTTGGGTCATCTTGTTTTCATTGTCATTTGTTTCTAGGTATTTTTTGATTTCCTCTTTGATTTCTTCAGTGATCTCTTGGTTATTAAGTAGTGTATTGTTTAACCTCCATGTGTTTGTATTTTTTACAGGTTTTTTCCTGTAATTGATATCTAGTCTCATAGCATTGTGGTCAGAAAAGATACATGATATGATTTCAGTTTTCTTAAATTTAGCAAGGCTTGATTTGTGACCCAAGATATGGTCTATCCTGGAGAACATTTCATGAACACTTGAGAAGAAAGTGTATTCTGTTATTTTTGGATGGAATGTCCTATAAATATCAATTAAGTCCATCTTGTTTAATGTGTCATTTAAAGCTTGTGTTTCCTTATTTCTTTTCATTTTGGATGATCTGTCCAGTGATGAAAGTGGGGTGTTAAAGTCCCCTACTATGATTGTGTTACTGTCAATTTCTCCTTTTATGGCTGTTAGTAGCATTTGCCTTATGTATTGCAGTGCTCCTATGTTGGATGCCTAAATATTTACAATTGTTATATCTTCTTCTTGAATTGATCCCTTGATCATTATATAGTGTCCTTCTTTGTCTCTTGTAATAGTCTTTATTTTAAAGTCTATTTTGTCTGAAATGAGAATTGCTACTCCAGCGTTCTTTTAATTTCCATTTGCATGGAATAACTTTTTCCATCCCCTCACTTTCCGTCTGTATGTGTGCCTAGGTCTGAAGTGGGTTTCTTGTAACAGCGTATATACGGGTCTTGTTTTTCTATCCATTCAGCCAAACTATGTCTTTTGGTTGGAGCATTTAATCCATTTACATTTAAGGTAATTATCTGTATGTATATTCCTATGACCATTTTCTTAATTGTTTTGGGTTTGTTATTGTAGGTCTTTTCTTTCTCTTGTGTTTCCTGCCTAGAGAAGTTACTTTAGCATTTGTTGTAAAGGTGGTTTGGTGGTGCTTAATTCTCCTAGCTTTTGCTTGTCTCTAAAGGTTTTAATTTCTCTGTCGAATCTGATTGAGATCC
The DNA here is from genome assembly GCF_028021215.1 of Eschrichtius robustus. NCBI lineage: Eukaryota > Metazoa > Chordata > Mammalia > Artiodactyla > Eschrichtiidae > Eschrichtius > Eschrichtius robustus. The sequence goes on along the minus strand of NC_090827.1, from coordinate 16,012,752 downwards.
TTGCTGCGTAGAGTAATCTTGGTTTTAGGTTTTTCCCTTTCATCACTTTAAATATGTCCTGCCACTCCCTTCTGGCTCAAAGAGTTTCTGCTGAAAGATAAGCTGTTAACCTTATGGGGATTCCCTTGTATGTCATTTGTTGTTTTTCCCTTGCTGCTTTTACTATTTTTTCTCTGTATTTAATTTTTGATAGTTTGATTAATAAGTGTCTTGGCATGTTTCACCTTGGATTTATCCTGTATGGGACTCTCTGTGCTTCCTGGACTTGAGTCACTATTTCCTTTCCCATATTAGGGAAGTTTTCAACTATGATCTCTTTAAATATTTTGTCAGCCCCTTTCTTTTTGTCTTCTTCTTTTGGGACCCCTATAATTCAACTGTTGGTGCATTTAATGTTGTCCCAGAGGTCTCTGAAACTGTCCTCAATTCTTTATATTCCTTTCTCTTTATTCTGCTCTTCAGTAGTCATTTCCACTATTTTATCTAACAGGTCACTTATCCGTTCTTCTGCCTCAGTTATTCTGCTATTGTTTCCTTCTAGAGAATTTTTAATTTCATTTATTGTGTTGTTCATCATTGTTTGTTTGCTCTTTAGTTCTTCTAGGTCCTTGTTAAACGTTTCTTGTATTTTCTCCATTCTATTTCCAAGATTTTGATCATCTTTACTATCACTCCTCTGAATTCTTTTTCAGGTAGACTGCCTATTTCCTTTTCATTTGTTTAGTCTGGTGGGTTTTTACCTTGCTCATTCATCTGCTGTGTGTTTCTCTGTCTTCTCATTTTGCTTAACTTACTGTGTTTGGGATCTCCTTTGCACAGCCTGCAGGTTCGTAATTCCCGTTGTTTTTGGTGTTTGCCCCCAGTGGCTATAGTTGGTTCAATGGGTTTTGTAGGCTTCCTGGTGCAGGGTACTAGTGCCTGTGTTCTGGTGGATGAGGCTGCATCTTCTCTTTCTGGTGGTAGGACCACGTCCGGTGGTGTGTTTTGGGGTGTCTGTGATCTAATTATGCTTGTAGGCAGCCTGTCTGCTAATGGGTGGGGTTGTGTTCCTGTCTTGCTAGTTGTTTGGCATAGGGTGTCCAGCACTGCAGCTTTCTGGTCATTGAGTGGAGCTGGGTCTTAGAATTGAGATGGAGATCTCTAGGAGAGCTTTCGCCATTTGATATTATGTGGAGCCAGGAGGTCTCTGGTGGACCGATGTCCTGAACTTGGCTCTCCCACCTCAGAGGCACAGGCGTGACATCCGGCCAGAGCACCAAGACTCTGTCAGCCACACGGCTCAGAAGAAAAGGCAGAAAAAAAGAAAGAAAGAAAGAAAGAAAAAAACAAAATAAAATAAAGTTATTAAAAATAAAAAATTAAAAAGTAATAAGAAAAAGCAAAAAAAGAAAGAAAGAAGAGAGCAACAAAACCAAAAAACAAATCCACCAATGCTAACAAGCGCTAAAAACTATATTTAAAAAAAAAACCAAAAACAAACCAAAAAAAAAGGACAGGTAGTACCCTAGGACAAATGGTAAAAGCAAAGCTATACAGACCAAATCACACAAAGAAGCATACACATACACACTCACAAAAAGACAAAAAGGAAAAAAATATGTATCGTTGCTCCCGAAGTCCACTGCCTCAATTTTGGGATGATTCGTTGTCTATTCAAGTATTCCACAGATGCAGGTACATCAAGTTGATTGTGGAGATTTAATCCACTGCTCCTGAGGCTGCTGGGAGAGATTTCCCTTTCTCTTCTTTGTTTGCACAGCTCCCAGGGTTCAGCTTTGGATTTGGACCCGCCTCTGCGTGTAGGTCGCCTGAGGGCGTCTGTTCTTCGCTCCGACAGAACGGGGTTAAAGGAGCAGCTGCTTCGGGGGCTCTGGCTCACTGAGGCCGGGGGTGGGAGGGGCACGGAGGAGGCGGGGCGAGCCTGCGGTGTCAGAGGCGTCGTGACGTTGCAGCAGCCTGAGGCGCGCCGTGCGTTCTCCCGGCGAAGTTGTCCCTGGATCACGGGAGCCTGGCAGTGGCGGGCTGCACAGGCTCCCAGGAAGGGAGGTGTGGATAGCGACCTGTGCTGCACACAGGCTTCTTGGTGGCGGCAGCAGCAGCCTTAGCGTCTCATGCCCGTCTCTGGGGTCTGCGCTGATCGCCGCGGCTCGCGCCCAGCTCTGGAGCTCGTTTAGGCGGCGCTCTGAATACCCTCTCCTCGTGCACCAGGAAACAAAGAGGCAAGAAAAAGTATCTTGCCTCTTTGGCAGCTGCAGACCTTTTCCCGGACTCCCTCCCGGCTAGCCGTGGCGCACTAGCCCCTTCAGGCTGTGTTCATGCCGCCAACCCCAGTCCTCTCCCTGGGATCTGACCAAAGCCCGAGCCTCAGCTCCCAGCCCGCGTCCGCCCTGGCGGGTGAGCAGACAAGCCTCTCGGGCTGGTGGGTGCTGGTCGGCGCCGATCCTCTGTGCGGGAATCTCTCCGCTTTGCCCTCCGCTCCCCTGTGGCTGCGCTCTCCTCCGTGGTTCCGAAGCTTCCCCCCTCCGCCACCCGCAGTCTCCGCCCGCGAAGGGGCTCCTAGTGTGTGGACACCTTTCCTCCTTCACGGCTCCCTCCCACTGGTGCAGGTCCCATCCCTATTCTTTTGTCTCTGTTTTTTTTTTTTTTTTCCTTTTGCCCTACCCAGCTAAGTGGGGAGTTTCTTGCCTTTTGGGAAGTCTGAGGTCTTCTGCCAGCGTTCAGTAGGTGTTCTGTAGGAGTTGTTCCACATGTAGATGTATTTCTGATGTATTTGTGGAGAGGAAGGTGATCTCCATGTCTTACTCTTCTGCCATCTTGAAGGTCGAGCCATACACTTTTGAAATAAATTTTTGTAATGAAGTTCCTCTTGCTTTTGTCAGCTCTCAAGGCTGCCACAGTGTAGCGGGAGGTGTAGTGCTGTGTTGGGAAGAGCACAGTTTTTGAGGGAGACAAAACTGGCTTCTGATCCCAGCTCAGCTGTTTACCACCTGTGTTTTCAGGTAGTAAATAGCAGAGCTGGGATCAGTGATCCTCCCAGATGTTGAATTTTGCCAGGTGTAAAAATGAGAATAATCATCTAAATCCTTAATTGAACAACCAGTCAATAGACCTAACATACTGCCTGGTTCATAGCAGGCACTCAAATTACTTAACTAGATGATTTATGAATCATTATTGTTATCCAACCAGGTTTGTTTGCCCAATATGCAGCAAGTCAAAATGCAGAGATGCCTAGGTTTGCAGGAAAGAGAGGGTTTATTCACAAGGCAGCCACGTAAGGAAATGAGGAACAAGTCTCAGAACCACCTCCACAAAGGCAAGGGCTTGTGGTTATATATGACGAAAAATAAAGAAGCAGGGTGGTCTAAGGCATGGGGAGCATGGGGAAAGGTGATTGGAAAAAGGTGCAGTAATTGTTGTTCCACACAGGCATAACTCATCTATAGGCTTCTGTTCACTCAAAAATGAAGGCCCTTAGCAAGATCTGAGGGTGGAGTTTTCAGCCCTCTGATGTCAAAAGATCACCCAGTGTACACTCACGTGTGCCCAGTTCAAGGGTCAGTGGTCCTATCCAGTTTTAACCAGCTCAGCTCAGAGTAGACACAGCTGACTCCAAGTTCCTGGAAAATGACTCAGGCAAACATCTTATTGTTTAGGCGAGGTGCTCTTGGAGGACAGGCAAGTCTTTTGTAGACCTTGATTAATGAAGGCAGGTGAAATGGATTTGACTAATGATTACCCAACAGTTTCATTATTTTTGAAAGAGTAGCAAGTGAAAGGAAAATGGCTACAATGTTTTGAACATTTTTCACTTTCTTCTTGTTTTACCAGAGGATGACTTTTTTCATGAACTCCCAGAAACCTTTCCATCTGATCCACCTGAGCCTCTGCCACATTTCCTTATTGAGCCTGAAGAAGCTTATATTGTGAAGAATAAGCCTGTGAACCTGTATTGTAAAGCCAGCCCCGCCACCCAGATCTACTTCAAGTGCAATAGTGAATGGGTTCATCAGAAGGACCACATAGTAGATGAAAGAGTAGACGAAACCTCTGGTGAGTTTTCCATTGCATTTGGACTGCTGTTTAGGATTCACTTACTACTTTGCCATGTTGTCATATTGTTCTTTCAGTTATTGAAATTGAAAATAGAATTATTATCCTTTGGTTAAAAGTTTTAACTTAGTTTGGTTAAGATTTGGTGATCTCTTTCCATGCATTGCAAAGTAAAATGTGATGAATAAATCTTGACTTGATTCCTGTTAGACTGCATAGAATTAAGGCATGGTTCATGCTTAAGAAGATAAATAATGAGAGTGAATAGACTGAATTATGGTAAATAAATACCCTAGTAAAAGATGCCCTTGAATTTCACTTGTATGTCAAGTCTGGTGTCAGGTCTAAATATCCTGGGATTGAGGAACATGTTCAATTAAGGATAAATTGTAGATGTTTACATGACTGTCAAATGTTAATTTCCATGCATAGTTTCCCCTTATATATTTTTAAACAATTTGTAAACACTGTAGATTCAAAATATTCTGTACCGTTAACTTACATCTAAAAATGAATCCTAATTACCTAATTCTTGGCTAAAGTTAAATCAAGAGTGATTGAGAATAGTGATATTGTGGGATCCACAAAGAGAAGTTGTGAGTGTAGACTCCATCTGGGTGGGTTTTCATCAGAGTATCTTTGCTTCTGGCATAGTTAAAACTCCTGACTTTATTGCTCTGTAAACATCATTCTTAATAGTAAAATACTAAAGGCAAAGAGGATGAAGTAGATCTTAATAAATGGTGGGATTTACACTGGCTATAAAGGAAACTTTCTTGATAGGAAATCTTTATTCCACAATGGGTAAGTTAAGATAGTTCTGGAAACCCCTAGAGTTATTTTAAACTTAAAAGATATATATCTTTCTATAGTGATTTAACAGTTTTTGGTCTCCAGTGGGGAGAATAACAATTTGAACTTTTACATCCCTTCTAGATCTGTGATTTTATATTGACATGTATTTTAAAAATTAAGACTTTATTGATCAATATGTCCAAGCTAAATAGTGACAAATATGATAAAAGTGAAAGCATTTAAATATCTTCATTTTCTTTCATAAATATCTCTACGTACCGAAATGGATACATGTTTTCAAAATTCAGTTGTAATTAATTCATATTTGTATCTAAATGTTGGTTAATGAGGGGCAAGGAGTGACCAGCATTTGAAGGAGATCTGCTTTCAGTGTCTCTAATAATAAAGAGCTGTTAGGTGATGGAGCATACATAGAACAGACTGTGAGAGGCCTGAGAAGAGGCATCTTTTTAAAAAAAAAAAGCATGCGGGACATATACTCATGTAACACAAATGGTCGTAGAAAATCAGGCGGCAGCTCTACATAATTGTCAATTTGTGAATCAATATGCTCACTGCATGCAAGCTGATGACTATAGAAATAACTGGGTATCCAACTGTATGGTCTCTTCCTTCAGGGAATTGGTCTATTACACCTCTTGGTCTAATTACTCAGTAAATAACTCCACCAGATGTCTTCAAAATCTCATGAATTGAGTTTTATTTGTTTCAGCTCATTTATTTGTAAAGATTTCAAACACACGTGTTTTAATAGTAACAGGAAAAAGAAAGAAATCACAAAACGAAAATGAGAGACATAAACATACTTTGGCTTGTCTTTACTAGATTAATGAAAAAGCTTTTATAGGAAGACTGTAAGTAAAGACAAAACTGCTCTGATATGGAGCACCTCCAGCAGATTTACGCTATCTTGGTAATGTGTGTGTGTGTGTGTGTTTATTTTCTTTTTAAAAGACATTTCCTCTCCATAAAGCATTATATTTTTTACTATTTCCACATAAAATTAATTACTATTGCATATACCAATGATTAAAAATACTTCTTGGGGCTTCTCTGGTGGCGCAGTGGTTGAGAGTCTGCCTGCCAATGCAGGGGACACGGGTTCACGCCCTGGTCCGGGAGGATCCCACATGCCGCGGAGCAGGTAAGCCCGTGAGCCACAACTACTGAGCCTGCGCGTCTGGAGCCCGTGCTCCCGCAACAAGAGAGGCCGCGACAGTGAGAGGCCCGCGCACCGCGATGAAGAGTGGCCCCCGCTTGCCGCAACTAGAGAAAGCCCTCGCGCAGAAGTGAAGACCCAACACAGCCATAAATAAAAATAAATAAATAAATAAATTTAAAAAAATACTTCTTAAAGCAACTATAAATGAAAATATATGGCATGTTTCAAATTCAGAAGGGAATAGATTAGAGCTAAGGAAAGATTTGTCAGCCCTAATACTTGCGTAGTATTCGTATTTGGAGTGGAACACAACATACTTTTTTGTTGTCTTTTGTTTTGATCCAAAACTGTACAAGATAGTGAGCATCCAAGAGAATGATTACCTTTAGATTTAGGAAAAAGGCAGAGATACCCACAGATACTAGTATTATTTGGTATTGCTCTTAACACACTAGCCAATGCAATTAGACAAGGCAAATAATTGAAAAACATAAAAATTATAAAGCAAGTTGAAAACTATCATTTGGACAAATATGATTTTGTAGGTCTGGAAAACTTATGCAGTTTCACAGGAAAAAATTGAAAAAACATTAAGAGAATATAGAAAACTGGCTGATAAAAGATATACATAACCCATGAACTTTTCTAAGTACAGTCGATTCAAATTATAATGGAATAAAATATACCATTTACAATAACAATGTAAAAAATGTAGATACAAAGCTATCAAATTTGTAGAATTTTAAAAGAATATAAAAATCTACTCAGAGACCAAAAAAAAATACAATGACTTGAATAAATGGAAAGACATATCTTGTTCTTAGATAGAAAGACAATATTTTTAAATGTTTGCTATTTGTAAATGAATCCATAAAGTCACCAACATTGTATGAAAAGTAATTTGTGAAAATAGCTGGAAGAATTCTGAAATAGTAGCATAATAAGGAAATATAAGCTTTTTATAAGTGTATTATAAGGCTAAAGAAGTTTGATTGTAGCAAAGAATAAGATACACAGATTAATGGACCAAAATCGAAACCAGGAAATAAAATCTAAGGCATTTTACAGTATGTTGAAGATGATTTTTAAACCCACAACATAGGCAGTTGGAAAAGTAATAAATAAATAAAGCTTGAGTTCTAGATCATTCTTTAGAATAAAATAAATTCTAGATGTTAGGGCTTCACATCATCATCATTATCATCATCACTGTCATCGTTGTCATTGGTAGTCATCACCATCGTCACTAGGAGAAAATTTTGGCAATTTGTTGGTTGTTTGGTTTCAATGATGATCAAAGCTTTTTTAATGAAGACAAAATCCAGAAGCTTTATAAGAAAACATTATTTTTTTAAAAAGCATTATTAAATTTAAATAAAGCAAGAAAACCACCAAAACCAAGGGACAGATATATACTAATCAAAGGGCTAATTTAACTAATACATTACTAGCTCTTAAAATATGTTTAAGAAAAAGATCTGGGCTTCCCTGGTGGTGCAGTGGTTGAGAGTCTGCCTGCTAATGCGGGGGACATGGGTTCGAGCCCTGGTCTGGGAAGATCCCACATGCCGCGGAGCAACTAGGCCCGTGAGCCACAATTACTGAGCCTGCGCGTCTGGAGCCTGTGTTCCGCAACAAGAGAGGCCGCGATAGTGAGAGACCCGCGCACCGAGATGAAGAGTGGCCCCCGCTTGCCGCAACTAGAGAAAGCCCTCGCACAGAGACGAAGACCGAACACAGCCAGAAAGAAGGAAAGAAGGAAAGAAAGAAAGAAAGAAAGAAAGAAAGAAAGAAAGAAAGAAAGAAAGAAAGAAAGAAAAAGATCTGCAACCCAATATAAAAAATTGAGCAGAGTTTGGAAATGGAGATATAGGAAAAGAAATGTAAATGGTGAATACGCATCTAAGAAAATGTTGTCAAGATCAGAACAGTTCTTAGTATACAGTGTTGATGAAGGAGTGGGATAGGGGTATTTCATACTTTGTTGATGAGGTTGCAAATTTTTTTTTTTTTTTTTTCTTTTTAAATTGGGGTTACAAGAGTTCTTCATGATTTTGGTTGCTGTCATTCTGGGAAATTCAGTACACAGTCTTGTGTTTTTAAGTTATTATTCGGGGGTGGGGTTTTTTTGTTTGTTTGTTTGTTTTTTATTATTTATTTATTTATTTATGGCTGTGTTGGGTCTTCGTTTCTGTGCGAGGGCCTTCTCTAGTTGTGGCAAGTGGCGGCCACTCTTCATCGCGGTGCGCGGGCCTCTCACTATCGCGGCCTCTCTCGTTGGGAGCACAGGCTCCAGACGCGCAGGCTCAGTTGATGTGGCTCACGTGCCTAGTTGCTCCGCGTCGTGTGGGATCTTCCCAGACCAGGGCTCGAACCCGTGTTCCCTGCATTGGCAGGCAGATTCTCAACCACTGCGCCACCAGGGAAGCCCCGAGGTTGCAAATTGATGTAATCTTTTTGAAGATCAATTTGAAAATACCTATCAATATTTAAATGTATACACTCTTTCACTCAGTAACTACAAGTTTAGGAACTGTCTAAAAATAAAATTCCTAATGAGCACAAAGACTTGTATGAAAGGTGGTCCATTGCACCCTTGTTGCAGTTAGCATACCAAAGGCTGTTGAACTCTAGGATGGAATGCTGTGCTGCTTTGTAAAACAGTGAGGTTTCTCCATATGTGAAGATGTAGAAAAATCTCTCAGGTAAAATATGAAATGAAAACCGAAGTACAGAACATTGTGTGCAATATGTCCTTATTATGTAAAAAAGAGAATGCACATGTATTTGTCTATGCATTGGGATTTTTTTGAGAAACATACAAGCCGTTGACAGCTCAGAATCTGGGGCAGTAAGAGACTTCTTTTATTGTTTGATTTTTGTTCAATCCTGTGAACGTTTTATTTTCTTGATAGATAATGAAATCTGAATTTTAAAAGCCCAAACTACTTTATTGCGTCTCTTTGCCTGTTATCATACATCTCCAATCTGTACAACTACCGGAAGTGGGGAGATTTGTAGGTCTCATATTAGAACTCTTTGCTTTCCTGTGAGATCAGAACACTGTGAATGGAATTGAACTGCTCGGTTTGGGGGTTTTTTCCTCTGAAGTTAGATTCACCTGCAACTTTGGTGCTCAACTCTTTATTTAATACAGTCTGAGTATTGTTTTGTTATGGGCCTTAGTGATTCTTAATATCAAGAAATGTTAGGATACATTGTCTTGAAATATATTACAAATTAGAGAAATTTTCTTGGCATTTTAAAAATCAAATTGGTTCTCAGATGATAGGACAGAGAGAAGTCATTGCAAACAAGTTTGTTTTTATAGGTCCCTCTACCTTAGAATAATGATATCTGGAAGCATGTGGCAATCAGGTACATTGCCTTGCAACTAAGAAAAATCAACTGCATTCAGTAAAATCTCCATCAGAAGTACGTTTTAATTAAAAAACTACAAAATAACAAAACAAAAAAGAACGAAAGTTTCTCTCCAATTCACAAAATTCTTCCTTTTAATATGCTCTCTTGCTCTGAAGTATTAAGTAAATGATTATTTATATTCACTGAGCAAAGCTATTCCATTGATCATAAAATATGCTGATTAAAGATCATTCATTACTGTTACTGTTTGCTTTTCCATCATTTAAATCACATTTGCATTTCTTGCAAACATGTAATATTAAGAAACAGAAAAGTGGAAAGCAGCATATATTAGATGGTTTAGAAATTTTCAATGTTGAGAAGCTCTTGATTTGATAATATAGTAATAAGTACCCATGTTCCTTTAAGGATTCCAAAGAAATCTTGATCTACTCAAAATTTTATGGTTACATTTTTACGAAAAGATCAGGCTTGGTTGCTTGCTTTCTATTTACTTGAAGCCTTTTCAACCCTTGTTTCCATGGTACCTAAGATTCACCATTGAAAAGTAAATATCTCCCCTCTGTGAAGAAGCAAGGGAGTTTAGAAAACCTCGATTGGCTTGAAATTTTACTAAACCCTAGGTTTTCCCTTTTCATCTTTTTTGCTCACAATAGCAGAATATTATCAATAGGACCAACACAACAACAACACAGAGAGTTCCAAGCTTTATACTGAATGTCATGTATTATGACATTTAGTCATCACAGCAATCTTACGAGATAATCTTGGGATTCTCCTTTTGCAAATGAGAAAACTAAGGCTCAGCAGAATAAAGAAACTAATTTGCCCCAGTTGCATAGCTAGGAGGTGGCAGAGTCAAGATGTGAACCCAGGGTTCTCTGATTCCAAAGCCTCTGCTCTTGGCCCTCTAGTGTCTCCCTAAATTCTGCCATAACTGAACACAGGACTAAATTAAGCTAAAAAAAGAGCTATGTAATACAATTATCCTTTTCTCAGGAAAGAAAATCTGGTTCTAAATGTCAGCTAAACATTTATCTTTCATGCTATTCATCTCCCTTCTTGCCTTGTGTCAAGTTTTTCATATGTGACCCTTTGTGGTTCTTTAATAATTAAGATAGTGCTTATTAGGATTTGATTATTTTTATTTGTGAAGGTATTTAACATTTGGACAAATAGCAAAATTAGAAGGAATTTCAATTGGTGAGCAAAAGGTGAGCCTTAACAGAAAAAAAGAAATTGATGAAGAGAAGCTATACTTGGATACAAATTAAATTGCCTTTACTCAAGACAGAGCTTTTAAAAAATATATTGTGCTCACTCAGATCCCCATTTGTTACAAGAGTGGCACAGTTGAAATTCTTTGTCCTCCTATTATTTGTCTTCCTATTTTAGATACCTCTTTATTCCATTCCATCAGCAAAAACAGAAATCTCAGCTTTATCCCTTCTTCCAGTAGCCGAAGTGATCATCAAATACTGCTAATTCCTTCTCAGAGTTCTCCCATAAAACATCCTTCTGTTTTTAATTCTTGCTGCTACTCCCCTAGTATAGGCCTTAATTATATACCTCTTAGAGTATTTAAATAGCCTCCTACACTTTCTTGGTGTCAGCCTTTCTCCTCAGCAATTAATTCTCCAGGTAGTTATAGGCCTAAAGAACAGGCCCGAGTGTTTTTATCATTCCATTTCTTAAAATATATGTCTTTCCTTTGTCCATGCAGTAAAGCATATCCTCCTTGGTCATATATTCAAAAGCTTCAGTACAGTCTGTTCTTAATCAAACTTTCTAGCTTTATTTTAATAGTTTCTCCCCCACCGCATGCTCTGTATACTAGGCCAGTTTGTTTGTTTGTTTGTTTGAACAACAGCTCCTATTTATTTTTTTATTTTTATTTATTTATTTTATTTATGGCTGTGTTGGGTCTTCGTTTCTGTGCGAGGGCTTTCTCTAGTTGTGGCAAGCGGGGACCCCTCTTCATCGCGGTGCGCGGGCCTCTCACTATCGTGGCCTCTCTTGTTGCGGAGCACGGGCTCCAGACGCGCAGGCTCAGTAGTTGTGGCTCACGGGCCTAGTTGCTCCGCGGCATGTGGGATCTTCCCAGACCAGGGCTCGAACCCGTGTCCCCTGCATTGGCAGGCAGATTCTCAACCACTGCGCCACCAGGGAAGCCCCCTGTTTGGTTTTTCCTCTTAAACTGTGTTCAGTGAACCGCCAGTGTCTTATAAGTGCTATTTGGGAAAAAAAAAAAAAAAAAGGAAACAAACAAAAAGCTTTGCAGTCAAATAATTTCGGAAACACTGCAATAATTATATTCCCCTTTTGGAGAAAGTATAAAGTATATTTGCATGTAGAAGTCCCAGGAAAGCGCTGAAGTGGAAAAATATTTTTTAACCTCATATTGTTTGGTAGCTGAACTCTTTTTCTCAGAACCTCTGTTAAAATATCATGAGAACTTAATGTCACACCAGGACATGATTTAGAAAATGCTGCTTATACATTTTCAAAGGGAAATTATGTAAGATTTGTTTAAATTTTATTAAATCAATGCAAACACTCTACACTTTTGTGTCTTAGGATCCTGGAAGGTTTAAGCTGTGAGACTGTAACAGTCATTTAAACTCAATGAATTATTGGCCTGCTTCTCATTAAATTATATTAAAGTGAGCATTATCAGTTTTCTGTTATCATGACTTAACGGTGCTACTTTTGTCATATGGAACTTTAGGAACTAGGTCTGGTCATCTCCTGGCCTATTCCTAATTTTAGTTATTTGAAAGGGACAGTTATCACTTCTCCTTTCCCAAGTTCTCTCTCCTCTTCAGTCTAAACATTATGAGCTGAAGAGTAAGCTCCATGAATTCAGGGATTATGTCTATCTTTTTTGCTATTCTAGTTCCATGCTTAACTTGGTGTTGGGTTCTTAGTAGGTGCTCAATAAATGTGTGTTGTATGAAATAATGTTTCTTTATACCATACTTTCCTCCATCCTACTTCTGTTAAAATCCTACTCACTCTTAAAGAAGTATCTCAAAAGCAATATCATAGGTGAATCCTATAAAACCCCAAGTCATAGCATAAACATGTCCGCATTTCACTTATTTGTGCTTCCATTTTCATTATACTCATAAATGTGAAATGTATATGTGTATTATACATAAGAAGTTATCAATATTCAGTCATTTTTGAGGTACAAAAATGGCAGTTTCTTGTAATTCAATATCATATGTTATTTATGATATATATAAAATCTCTGTCTCTTCAACAGATTGGAATGGTATGGTAGGGCCTGTGTTTTGTAAAGCTTTGTCTTTTGTAGTTTATAACATATGGCATTAAGCGCAAGAGATGATGAATAAAAGTTTGTTTGTGAGATTGTAGCCATTCATCCTACTAAATTTGGGTAACTGAAATGTAGTGACACATACTAATGATGTTTTTATTTGGAATACTTTGTGAATAGGTAATTTGAGAAATGCACAAACAAAGCATAATCTTCTATAAGAGTAGTTACTTTACACATTAAATACACACAATTTTCAGACCGATTGTTATTCTCCATGTAAAATAATTACTGTAAACTTAGTTCTCATTAATAGAGTTAATATTTTCAAAAGGAAGTTAGGTGGGCTTTGTTTAAATTTTAGTAAATGATGCATAAAATTTGGAAGCCCTATTTGAACTTTATTCCATATTTTGTTATGTAATTCAGTGGGAGTATTGCCTTTGCAAGAATAGAGCCTTATATTTGTAATATGTTTGTCTGCCAGTGAAGATAAATGATTCTGGAATATAAATCAATTATTTATTTGATTTCCTTCTCAAAGGTCCTTCTTTCAATACTAGAAACTAACAATTTTTCTTTTTGGTATGAGGCTAGCCCCAAAATAAAAATAGAAACCTGGCAAGGATCCATGTAGTACATTAAGGCTTTTCCACTGAGTCAATCAGGTAACTTGGCAAGAAAGTAGTTACCGGTTAGTGATAACAGAATATTAATTATCCCGAAATATATACTTTTCCATATTCTTCATTTTTTAGTGCTCACAATTGATTTATCCTAATTTCACATCGACATTTTCTTTGAACACCTGGGTTCACATGGCCAACATAATCCCAGCTGCAACGACAAAAGTTGGTTGGATTGGAGTTCCAGAACTTGGATTTTAGTTGCTTTCATTCCATTCTAGCATGAAAATAGTCTTGGCTAGCTGAGTGATTTGGGCTCTCACTGTATATAAAGCTGGCTTTTGTTTCCATTCTTTTCCTAACTTACAAACAGAAGTGAGTACTTGAAAAATTTGGGGCTACACATTTGGATTCCTTTTGTTTCTAATATGTCATTGTCATGAAGTTTTTATTTTTGTGTGTTTTATAATTCCAATATTTGCAAACATCAATATTATAGATTCTGTACGTACTGCAAAACACCCTGACTACACCATATTTACAGAACTATATAATTTTAATTTAGTTCTATCCCATGGGGAAGATTTTTAAGATTTGAATTACATACTGTATAGAAAAATGTAACACCATGTATTTTTTAATACATGATTGTATTAAACATGATTGTAGAGTAAGAACATGATTGTAAAGTAAAGGCAAGAACACATCACATCTTTCAATGCAGCTCTAGCTAGCTATGTTTCATTAGAGGAAAACAGAAATTTTCTAAAATTATATACAGCGAGAGTTTTTAATGTAATGAACACAAAGGAATTCTCCCCTGCCAGTTAAAACTTAGGGCAAGGTTACTTGTAATGCATTACTCCTTTTTCTTCCTACAGCTAAGATGAAAGCATTGATTAATACAGTGTAATCAAGAATATGCATATAAGTTGATATGTAAATACATACATATGTATATCTGTGTGAGTGTGTTTGTGTGTGTGCCTTTCTAAATTTTGAGAAGAGAAGATCAAATGCTACCCACCCCTAGGCTCATACAGAGACTACAATAAGAAACAGGAGTCCAAGAACCATTCTTCACTAGATTACTTGCTACCCAAACAGGGCATTTCAGGAGCACAACTAGTGATTGTGTTGCTATAGCAATTTTCCCACGTGCCCAGCAACCATGCATATGCCCACTTCAAAGTGAGAATAGCACAAGTGTTAAAAGCCATAATGTCTTTTTAATCTAATGTTTGCCTAAAATGTGTAAGGGTTTTAAAGAGAGTTTCTTGTTCTTTATTTTCATGGGAAGGAAAATACTTAACAGAGTTCCAGATTATAATATGAAATGGATTTATCATCTTATTTAAGGAAGTTTGAGAACAATTTCAGCTTAAAAAAGAGGGGTAGCTTCCTAAAGAGCATGGCTTTCTCTCCAAATATAAATGTTCTTTTTTGGTGTCTGTGCCTATTATGCTAAATATAAATAAACCTGGTTGATAATTATGCAGTAACGACCCAGGTTGTTGTCCTTCTTATTTTGTGATGTCAGGGATTGTTACCCATTCTGTTTGAGGCTCTGTATCTATCACTAAATCTTCCTATTCAATATTCTCCCAATACTTGGCTCAAAATTTTCTCTCTCCTCACCCCACGTTTTTGGGGCATCTTAAAAAATAGAACAGATAAATTTTTAGTTAAAAAAATGTTGCAATCAATGAATAATCTAATGCTGAAATTTGAGGGGTGAAGCCTTTACTTGCTCTGGATTCTTTAGTCTTCTCCCCCAAATATCATCAATCCAGAATCATCCCTTAGCTAGGGATTTTCAGAGCCCTCTTGGGGATGCCTGTTGAAATAACCAGTCTTGCCAATTCCTCTGAAAAGCACTATTTGGAGATACAAAACCAGCATATAAAACATGAGAACTACAGTTAGCAAAATATCAGGGCCTGGCAAAAAAGCAAGCACAGCATGTAGGAAGTATAATATCTAGCAATGAAAAACAATTCAGATTAGGGAAGTCTTAGACTCATTCCTAATTTCATTGAGGGTTTAACCTGATTTTTAAAATCTGTTTTGGAAGAAATCTCCAAGAACATGAAAGCAAGAGCAACAAGGAAATACTAAGGCATTTGCTGTCAACCCTGGCTGCATTTGACAATCATCAGTGGGAGATTTTTAAAAATACATATGTCCTGGCCTCACCCCCAGAGAGAATGGTTTAATTGGGAACAGGGCATAGCTTTTTCTTTGTCTGTCTGCTTGTTTTAAGCTCACTAGTAATGCTAATGTACAACCAGGCTTGAAAGCTGTTGAGACACTGTTTTGAAAATGCAGCATAGAGGAAGTACATAGACTTTCTATTCAAAAACCATGACCCAGATACTTTACTTGGTGCTGTAAGTAGAGATAAAACTAAGACCTGATGCACTTAAGGAGATCACAGTCTAGAGAGGGCAAAATAGAGGAGGGAAAAGAGAGAGTGGAAAAGAGTATGTTTTACTATTTGCTTGGGTTCTCCTTTCATGATGAGAATAAATTTGTGAAACCCCTTGATATTTCCATGGTATAGAGTTACATGGTATAGAGCTCCTGCTTTCTTCAATATCCTTTCGCCTGTCTCTGCCTATTAAACTTCTCAGGCTGAGAGATAGCAGCCTCCTGACGGAAGAGGGGGGAACTCCAGGGCTTGAGTGAATTAAAATTTAGCTGGAAAAACCCAGGGGAATGTTCTGTACAAGGCAGTTCCAGGAATGGCAGAGAATGAATGACATGCCTCTTTTTATAGCTACAGCCTTGATGATTCTAGACAATGATGCCCTCTGTATGAAATGACGTGAGTGACCAAAAGGCTGCCTCCCCACACCCATTCCATGGGGCATTTGTGAAACCAGAAAAACACCACGTGGCAGACAGCTTTTCCTCACCTTTTTGCTCTGTCAGATTCTTGAGTCTACTCTTTGAATGTACAGACAGAGAGTAAATGCCCTTAGTTCACTGTATTAATTTCTGAGGGCTGCCACAATAAATTACTATGAAATTCGTAGCTTAAAACAACAGAAATTTATTCTCTTACAGTTTTGGAGACTAGAAGTCTGAAATCCAGCGGAGTCACGCTCCTGGGGACTCTGGAGGAAACTCTGTTCCTTGTCTCTTCTAGCTTCTGGTGGGGGCCCTGGCATTCCTGGGCTTGTGGCCCCATCACTTCAATCTCTGCCTCCGTCTTCACATCACTTTCTCTTCTTTGTCTGTCTTATCTGTATGTCTCTTATAAAGACACTTTTCACTGGATTTAGGGCCCACCTTGATAGTTCAAGATCTCAAAATCCTTAATTTAACTATATCTGCAAAACCCTTTTACCAAATAAGGTAACATTCACCTGTTCTGGGGATTCATATGTGCACATAATCTTGTTAGCCCACTATAGTCACCAAACATCTGTCAAGAAAAAGTCACTTAATATGACAGTTCAAAAGGGCAACAAACCTTAACAGACACCACACCAAGGGGACAAATAGGTGGCAAGTAAACATATGAAAAGATACTCCACGTCATATGTCAGGGAAATGCAAACTGAAACAATGAAATACCACTACAAATCTATTCGAATGGCCAAAATTCAGAACACTGACGACACCAATGCTGGCAAGAATGTGGGACAACAGAAACTCTCATTTATTTCTGGCTGGAAAGCAAAATGGTACAGCCACTTGGAAGGCAGCTTAGCGGTTTTTTACAAAACAAAACATACTCTTACCATATGACACAGCCATTGCACTCCTTGGTATTTACCCAAAGGAACTGAAAACTTATGTTCACACAAAAACATGGATGTTTATAGCAACTTTATTCATAATTGCCAAGACTTGGAAGCAACCAAGATGTCCTTCAGTAGGTGCATGGATAAATAAGCTTTAGTCCATCCAGACAAGGGAATATTATTCAGTGCTAAAAAAAAAAAAAAAAAAGTTGTCATGTCATGGAAAGATAGAGAGGAATCTTAACTGCATATTACTAAGTGAAAGAAATCAATCTGAAAAGGCTACATACTGTATGATTTCAACTATTTGGCATTTGGGTAAAGGGAAGACTATGGAGACAGGAAAAAAAATCAGTGGTTGCCAGGGAAGGGAAGGATGAATGGTGGAGCACAAGAGGATTTTTAGGGCAGTGAAACTACTCTGTATCATACTTTATTGGTGGATACGTGTCATTACCTACGTCCAAACCCATAGAACGTACAATACCAAGAGTGAACCTTAATGTGAACTATGGACTTTGGGTGATGATTTGTTAATGCAGGCTCATCAGTTGTAAAAGAATGGACCACTCTGGTGGGAGATGTTGACAACAGGGAAGGCTATGCATGTGTGGGAGCAGGAGGTATATGGGAAATTTCTGTACCTGTCTCTCAGTTTTGCTGGGAACCTAAAACTGCTCTAAAAAATAGTAGTAGTCAATTAAATACCAAGACCAGAAAAAGGCCATGATGGTGGAGGCATGAGTAGGGCTGCTGGGGGCTGAAAGAGAAGGCACTTACCTGGCTATTTCCCCTCGTGTAGTCAGTATTTCTAAGTTAACTATACACGTAGCAGGCAATGAAAGCATTTCCTCATGTTCTTTACCAGCTTTCTGAAGCCTCGCCCAATCTGTTGCGTTGTACTGTGGGCCAGATGCAGGGAAAGAGCTGCACAGCCAGGCTCTCGTATCTCTCACTTTTCTCATGCCACGGCATCCTTGCCAGCCTCTGTGCTCTAACAGTTGTCCTGTCTCATGGAAACGTAAAAATTCTCACAGCCACGTTTCTCATGAAAATTCTTGCCCCACAGAGTTGCCAAAACCAAATCGAAATAGCCAATACAACCAAAAGAGCTGCACTTGATAATTTCTTCTACACACACACACACACACACACACACTCACACACACACACACACACACACACACGCACTTTTGCTTGGCCTAGCAACACAATGGGAATGTAAACACATTGTTAATGCAGTCGCTCTCAGTTGGCTTCCCAGATGGCTTAAGTTCAATAGATTTTTCCCTCTGATTTCCTCAGCTTCTCCTAGCAAGCGCTAAACAACCATTATGCCTTTTCCTGCACATTGAGATTCATCTGCAGCTACTAAACTGCCTCCAAAGTGCTTCAATTTTGCATGAGTGCTAAGCTGGGGACTGGGAGACATTACCCAGTGCTGAAGGCCCAGATCATTAGAAAGAGCATGTAAATCCTCTGAACCAGAAATAAAAAGTGCAGAGATTTCCTTTGTGAAGTCCCAACTGCAGCTTTATGTAAAACATGAACCTTTGGCAAGATTTTAGGTGTTTCTTTTTACCTTCTCAATTGTAATTTTGCCTGGCTTTGGCTTATGTGTTCTCATTTTTTTAAACAGATATTTATTTCACAGTCAGAAGCATATGAAATAATAGCCATGCGCTGTCATTATTTCTCTTCTCAGGACACCGGAGGCCCCCTTCACTTTTAACGGGGATGGAACTTCAAAGTATTGCTAAGGGATCACCCACATGATATATTTTTAAACCAAACCTGAAACCAGCTTTGAGGGGATGGGTGGAGATATATGAGATATGTGCAGGGGACATAAATCTATATTATTTAAGTATAGATGTAGGAAGTGTACCGATACTGGATAATGGAGCGAGGTTGGGGTAGAATCAGAAGAGGATAGTGAAAAGTATTAATGAGAAAGAGGTGGTTGTGTACTCACTTGTCAATAGATACATCCCTGTACATTCTTACCTAAAAGTCTTGTTTGTGTTTTTCAAGGTGAGCGTCATTTTATCTGTACTTGATCTGTGTTTCCATGTCTGCTATCCTCCCAGCCTGCTTGTCAGGCTATCTCGCTGCAGATTAGAAGCGTGCACGTGGTCAGCTGGAGCAGTTCCTGTGGGAGAGCGGGCCCAGGAGGGCTGGAATTCTGAGTGTCCTGCAGCTCTGCCTGCTGTGGGGCTGGGCCGGGGCCCTAAGCCCGTGGAGTCGTGACAAAAGCTCTGTGATGGGAAGGTTGACTCTCCATCCTCATGCAGTATTTCCTTTGCAGCAAAATTTTGTGAACAGTTATGAGAACGTTTTACTTTTTTTTTTTGTCTATAGGATATCCACTCAAGAGTAATAAACCAGGCTCCTTTTACATGACTGGTCTGTAATTATTTCTCTTTTTCCATATATGTATGTAATAACTCAGGCTATCTTTCTTTTGGGATCCTGAGAGTAAAAATATACATTTAAGATGAGATATAGCAGTTCACTATTTACCTCTAAACATATTTCCAAGGACATTTATTTATTTATTTAAATTAATTAATTAATTTTATTTCTGGCTGCGTTGGGTCTTCGTTGCTGTGCACGGGCTTTCTCTAGTTGCGGCGAGCAGGGGCTACTCTTCGTTGTGGTGCGTGGGCTTCTCATTGCGGCGGCTTCTCTTGTTATGGAGCACGGGCTCTAGGTGTGTGGGCTTCAGTAGTTGTGGCACACGGGCTCTAGAGCGCAGGCTCAGTAGTTGTGGCGCACGGGATTAGTTGCTCCCCGGCATGTGAGATCTTCCCGGACCAGGGCTCGAACCCGTGTCCCCTGCAGTGTCCACTGCCCCACCAGGGAAGTCCTCCAAGGACATTTATTAACCACTGATTTTTTCAACACTGCATATGCAAGTGGGATCTGACAGAAATGTGACTAAATGGGCTTGTAGGGTAAGAAGTAAATGCATTCCAACTTGGAAGTAAAAAGAAAATACTAGATGAATGATATACATATAAATATACATAGTATTATTTGGTGCATATGTATACTGCTTATATAACATACCCACTTTATGCTGAAACCCAGTTTTGTTTGTCAGCATGTTGTATCTATCCTTCAGACTGAATAGTCCTATCCATTAATTTCACTTTACTAAAAACCTGGCTAATCATGCAAATATCATCTTTATTAGTGTATCATCACAAAATATTAATTATTGTGATTCCACGCCTTATGACACTGAACTGCACATACTAAATAGCTAGCTTTCCGGTTCTCCCATAGAGATTGTTTATCCACTAGGGTATGTATCCTTTGAAGGGAATACATTTATAAAAGAAAGGAAAAGAACAAAACTTTACCTGGAGATATGAACAGACACATGATTGAAGCTGTTTGTTCAGTTGGCAGTATTATACAGTTACATAAATATCTCAGGAAATCAGAGCTCGTGGTGGGAAACAATCATTTTTCCTTCTTTATTTTTCTTTGTGGTGCTAGTGCAGAATGGACATGAAGACATTACAAGTTACACACGACATTCAGAATCAGGCATCACTCTTACATTATTTCAAGTTTTAGTTTTCCTATCTCTTGTGAAAACATCAAAATAAGATGTTGGACTGTAAAGAAAATTATAATAGTAACTAAACATTATAACCTAGATTTTCACATCAATTTCTTCAACATTTATTTTAGAAATAGTATTTTGAAAAACTGTAAGCACACTATTTGAAAATATTTTTCTTACATAATAAGCCAATTATACTGTTTTATAGCATTTGGGGCATAATATTAAAATCACACATTCAGATATTTGAAAACTCAATTATATTGTAGAAGGCCATCTAACATTTATGTCGTATTCTCTCCTTCCTGGGCACACAGGAATATTACAAGTCCCACTTCCTTGCCGTGCAGCTTGGCCAAGCGATTACTTCTAGCCCATGGGCTATAAGTGAGCTATGTTGAACTTCAGAGCCCAGCCTTTTAAGAGCAGGTGTGAGCTCTCTGTGCTCTCTTCTCCTTGCTTGGAGACCCTGGTAGCCATGGTTGAGAAGATGTAGGTTGAAGATAGATGAAGCCTGAATTACTAAGAAAGCTCACACAAAATAGCTGCCCTGAAGACTTCTGTGATGGAAACATAGACTTTAATTTTGTAAAGCTCTGAAATGAAGGGCATTGTGTAGTACACAGCATGGCATAAACTATTTTAGCTTCTGAAATCACATTAGTTAGGCTAGTTAGTATCGTATTAAGGGCTTACTCTGCTAAGAGTTTTACATATATCACGTCATTTAATCCTTAAAATAACCCATTGAGTTAGGAATTTTAATTCCTATTTTCTAGTTGAGGAAAGTGCTATTTAGTGAGGTAGAGGAATTTTCCCAAGGTCATACATCTAGTCATTTGAGGAACTAGAATTTGAACCAAGTCCTTCTCCAAAGATCATACTCTCAATTAAGTTAATTGCCAAGGATGAATTAAACATAAGGTTTTACTGGCAAATAATGTAGCAGTATTGTCTTCTGGAATTCTACCTAAAGCCTTATGTTTATCAAAAACTAAGTATATGTAACTTAGAATCAGCAGAAGGTCAAAGAGACATTCTCTGCATTTAAAAAAAGGAAAAAAGTTTAAGTGCGTTATACTTATTTGCATTATTTTATTAAATCATCTTTCCCTTTGGAATAATAAAAGAAAGATTTGAGGCAGGGATCTCAGAATATATAAAAATATTTTGGAAATATCAGAACAAATAGTTATTTCTCAGTCTCTCTATAAAGTTAAAATTGAAAATTGTCTCAGCAGGAGTTCAGTACATACTCCTGGCTTGAAAATATGAAATGCTAATATTTTTCATCTCTACTTAGAATTTCACAAGTTAAGTTTTTTCCTTCTTGTAAATTGAGTCATTCTCGCATACTAGAATTCTTTTTTAAAAGGATAAGAAAAAAGGATCTTCTCACTGATACTTGATCCGTTTTCACTCAGCTTTTACTGGAGGCCCAACAATTTTGGAGGCTCTAAAAAGCATTACAGTAACTCCACTTTTTGTTCCCTGTTCTTAGTGCAAATACCAAACATGTTCAAAATTTAAATCAGAGCTGTGTTTGATTATGTCTTTCTGGCTAGAATAGGAGGTACAACTGCCATCATGACTGAAAGTTCCTTTCCGCTAAAGTCTAAGGGAACACAATCACATATCTTTTAAATAATAAGTATATCATAGTGTACTGGGGGAAATATTCTTTCATTAATTCAACAAATATTTATTGTATGCCTACAATATGTACCAGGTATTATTCTAGGCCACAGCAACATCAGGTAACACACAAAAATTTCTACCCTGATGGAGCTCACATCCTAGTTGGACAGTGAAGAAAGACTCTAGAAAACGTGATTGTGTTTATCAATTTTAAGTCTTCTCTAAACGACGGAAGTTTGCTTATTCTGCCCCAAATTAGTCAGAACTACCCTAGTTAGTTATTTCTGTTCAGTTGCTTAGTGTCCCTGCCTCACCTGGGTACTGGGATAGGGATGTAAGAAATTCCTGATGGGTGAGAGCTGTGCAAGCTTCTTCGTTCCTGAAATCAGTAGACTCTTCACTCATCCCATCAGGGTAGATTTACTCTATCTGTGCTCTAATGTAGTAGGCACCTAGGGGGTGAGTAAAGTCCTGGGTGATTTGGCTGAAGGACAGGAAACTTAAAGGCAAATCACTAGAACTTATTCCTGCTGTTCAGATTTCATTTCTAAATATCGTAGCCACATCTGCATTGCCCTGGACAGTTCACGTCCCCACCCAGACTGAACTCTCCCAACTCTGTTGAAAATTTCCCAAACCAGCCATGTCTTTCTCATCTGGGTATGTGACTAATACAATTTCCAGTCAGGGTGTTCTTCCCCCCTTCCCCTCCCTTAAAACTATGTTAGTACCTCCAATGGTAATTTTGTTAACAGAATGTAGTTTTATTTTCAATTACTATTTTATAGGATATTTAAAAGGAATTTTATAGATTTCAAGAACTTTTGTAGCTGTTATTTCATTTCTTTCCTCACAAACCAATGGAATGAACAAATTCTTAACTTTATTTTACAAGTTGGGAAACCACGGCTTGATGGATTTAAGACTTTCTAGAAGTCAGATAGTATATACAAAGCAGGAATTTATTCTCTTATCTAAATAAATCACTGGGTTGCTGTGTATTAGACAAGTATTTGTCTAGTCCCTCAGTTGTCATAATAATTGTCTGGATGATTTGAATATTTTTAAAAAATGAGCATTTATAGTTTGACTTAAAAATTTTTTTAAAGAATATGAAATGTATTGCTTTTAAGATAAACAAGTAGCTGTCCCCAATATCCTACATATGAACTGTTGTAAGTGGCAGTCACTCCAGAGGTGATGGCTCTTAATGCTTGTTTCTAAATCATTTGGGATAAGAAAAAAAATAAAAGCCTGACAGTATGAGTAATTATTATTCTGAATATATGTACCTGATTTTTATTATCAGACTGTTTTCAGAGGGTCACCAAGAATATTGCTCTTAACACTTATGATTAATGACTTGTTGTAAGATCATTGATCTGAAAAGAAATTTGTAATGATAATTAAAATTAAAATTAGTAAAATTCAATTCAAGTAAATTAGATTAGTTTTGTTTACTAGTAAAGTCATATTAATCTTCCTAAAGGATATGTCATTTTTAAAAATGTCATTTCACCACTGTACAATTTTCACAGGCTCCCTTCTCCACAATACAGTCTTCTGTAACTTGCATACAAGGCTCTCCAGGAATCTCTCTTCTAATTCCATGGTCTTCTTTACTTAATTCTTGTAAACTACTCTGCACGGTGGTCACCATGCTTTTTCATCTCTGCCCTTTGGCTTCTTGCTGTTCTCTTCTCCTCAAGTGTCTTTGATTCCTCTCTAAATTTTTAAACCCAAACCATGCTTTGGCTTAAAACTCAAATATTCCATTCCCCAGGTTTCCTGTGATCTCTCCTTCTAAAGAAATTTCTCTATAGCTTTCTTTATGGGGTTTTCAGAATTTTCCAAACAATGGATTACTTTTATTCAATAGATCAACATCTGGTGAATGCTAAACAAAACCACATTGAAAGCTATGATGAAATGGGTTCTGTGTTTATGTTGACTGTAGGGTTCTATGGTTTAATAAATTTGGGGGGAATGGTGGCAATCCGAATTAAACCTACTTCTTTATGGCAGAACTTCTGACCAATGCCTTCAGTATACTAATGGGCACTCTGAGTTTCTAAGAGAAAGTTGTATTAAGCAGAAATCCCCAAACTTATTTGAGCAAAAACCACTTTTTTAAGACACAGTTTAAGGAATATTGGTGTAGTGAAAGGAATAGGAACACTGGATTCAGACAAATGTGGATCTAAATCCTGATTTCAGTAGTTATTAGCTGTGTGAACAATTGTTTAAATTCTGACCTCCACGTCTTACCTGTATTAGAGGTGTAACAATATTAATCCCAAGGATTATTATGCAGATTAACTGAGACCCATGGTAGATGTTCAATAAATACTAGTTACCTTTACTGTTCTGAGCTACAATTAAATTTACCTGTAGCTTGGATTTAACACTACTTTGTATTATAGCTATAACAAACAAATCATTCATTCATTTAACATACATTAACTAGACAAATATTTGTGCCAATTACTATACTGTTGGATATACAGTGCATATGACAGAGCCCCTTTACTCAGTAAGCTACTATTTTTATCTCTAGTATCAGACAGTAAACTTCTGAAAAAGGGATCCATAAGCATTTCATCTCTATGCCCACCTTGGAAACTACTGTGCCTGAAACAGTTGCTCAAGAACAAGCTCCACAATAGAATGTAACCCATAGGAGGATAGAATCCTTATCTATCTTCTTTACCACTGTGTCCTCAGCACATAGAAGAGTGCGTGGCACATAGTAGAGTCTCAACAAATACCTATTGAATGAATGACTGGACAAAAGTAATAGTAAGGTCTATAATTCATAAGTCCACAGTTAACTAATCTACAATAACATGTTATTATTCCCCACCCTTATTGACAGGAATCTTTTTTTAAAATTTTGTTAAAATTACTTCTCTTGAAATTACTAACAAATCACATGAAATAGGGACAGAAAGGAATGCATGTAGTTAGATTTAAATAATGATTAAGAATTATACTTTTAAAGAAAAATGTTGGAATATACATTCAAATATATATAATGTTTGATGTTTTAGGAAAAATATTTAGACGAATAATATGTTTGCTTTCTCAGTGGAATGTGCTTTGTGTCCTTCCAAACTGAACACATTGCCATCATCATATTTTCACAGAATAGCTTCTTTATATTCTAAAGAACATTGACATATGAGAAGAGATTAATTACAGAAAGCATTTTAGTTCCCATTTTGGTCTCAGAAAGGCTTCTTGGAACAGAGATTCAATAGGTTTTTCATCACCAAAGTCAAGAATTGGAATTACATGATGGGCCAAAGCTGGTAAGATTAATTTCTGTCAACTCATTCATACAACTCTTTAAGTAAGAGAAAATATTTCGTATACCCACCACTCCAATTATCTTTCATACTTACAGCCCTAGGTTTGATGGGGTTAGAAAGTCAAATCAAAAGTAGGAGCACTGTTTCTCCTGTAACATCTAGAACCTGACACTCCTAAAAAGAAAAGGGAAAAACAGTGTTAGCATTGTCAGGGTAAGTATCATTTGTCACTCTAGTTTAATATCATCTTGCAATTAAATTTTCAAGTTTCGGGGGGAAGACTGCGTTTATCTATGGTTGTCATATAGCTTTCTAGAAGCACTAGATGTCTCCCCACTCCAGATACATAATCCAATGAATAATTTTTTCTCAGCTCTAGACAAAACAAAAATATAACAAAACAAAACACAAATCCCCTTTGGACACAGAATGCCAAACCAGAACCAAGTGACTAGAAACTATCACATAAAAGGTAATCAAGTCAATGGCCTAGGTATGAAATGCTTCCAAGCAAATCTCTTGAACCACTAAGTCCCAGCCATGTTATTCCTTGACTTTTTGGTAAATTCATCTTGATCACAAAGATAGTAAATGTAACTTTAACAAAATTATACTCATAATAAATCAAATACACTGGTAAGTTGCAATTCCCAATTATACAAAGTAATTTTAGTTAATTAGATGGACTGTTTATATATTAAATATTATATTAAAAATTCAGGGAAAACATTTCAGAGAGAAGTCGGTAAATTATGCGTTTACAGTGTCTTCTTTTCCTGATGTACTTTAAAGATTGTCAAATGACTTCATGTAACATAAAACAATGTCTTAATTATAAAGTTCTACCTTTTGAGTTTTCATATTTTGATTATCTTAGTAAGAGTTATAAGTTGCTAAAACAACAATCAGTTTTTTTTATGGTATGACATCCTTTTAAACAATGATAGCATTTTGTGTGGTTAAATTTATATTAAGACATCTTGAGCTGCTATGTTTCATATTTTAGATATTAGTGAAAACTAATAGGGTTAAGCTCTGGAAAAAAACATGAAAAAGAGACCACACTAATTCAATAAAATGTTGTAATCTATTCCAGAACATCCTTCCCTGCAGCTTTGTGCATTTCCCACCAATCTGTGTACTAACTTTGAATATACCGTAATGAGATTTGGTAGAGTCACGTCTGCAGCTCTTCTCCCAATAGGGAGAGTGCTGGAAGTAATAGAATTGCCAGCTCTGCACAACATGGTGTTTCAAAACTTCCCTTTGCGTATGAAAGATAAAGTAATTGGGAGGAGTGAGAAATGCAACTCAGGCACACATAACACCTAAGTCTAACATGAGGTGAGGATGCTTTTTCGTGAAACATACATGGGGTATTAGAAGATGCAGATTTGATGAGCATATTTTAAAAATCTTTAAGATAATGCATGATTTTTGAGTATCACCTAATAAACATGATAAATGAATAGCACAAGGCTGGATGTGATATTTTATACATCTTTACATTTCTGGAACAACATAACTTTTGACATTAGTGGACTTTTAATATTTGCTGACAGCACTGCAGATTACATTTCTGGGGGAATGTGGATATTGTTTTAAATAATTATGCAACAGGATTAATCATGGATTTTTGATCACATTATAATAATCTCTAGAAAAACACTATTTATGGTGCTTGACTATTATGAAGTTAAATTTATGCTAAAGATAAGGAATAGATGTCAATTACCAGATTTTATTGCCAAATTCACGTATAGCCTCACAAAGATCCAATCAGAAGGTGGCATTTGCATCTGAATTTCTAAAATCATGTGAAACTCCCTATTAACAAGTACATGTTCATGCTCATTATAAGACTTCTTGGTAAAGTATGCTAATTACTTTGCTGCACTCTGGCTCCCAAACCACAGCGATTCCTATTGTAAAAGCAAATCACTGCAAACTTCAAACAGCATGCATCCTTGAGATGCCGCTATTAAAGGAAGAACAGTGATGGGAAATCTTTGACGTTATCAGACAGGATGGAAAATACACATTTGT
Organism: Eschrichtius robustus; assembly: GCF_028021215.1. Taxonomy (NCBI): domain Eukaryota; kingdom Metazoa; phylum Chordata; class Mammalia; order Artiodactyla; family Eschrichtiidae; genus Eschrichtius; species Eschrichtius robustus. The sequence goes on along the minus strand of NC_090827.1, from coordinate 15,985,104 downwards.
ATTTGAGTAAATCCTGTAGACCGAATCATTTCCCCCCACCCTTAAATAACCTGAAACCAATTTCAAGTTCCCAAATGCTCTTCAAAGCAACCTGCTTGGAAGTAATGCTGGTGGCATTTCAAATTTCAAGGCAGGTTGCTTTTTCCATCTCAAGACTTCAAGCAGGTTGGAAATTGCACTTTCAAAGAAAAAGGATATTACCTACTTTTAGCCAAACCACTAGCCTCTGGTTTGATGAACAAAATGTCATAGGTAATGAACTTACCTATGGTAATGAAAAGATGATATGTAACTGAGTAACTCAGAGTCTGAATAATGCAGCTAATTCTAGAGAATTCTAAAATGTAAGTGTTTAGATAACTTCATGCTCCAGTTTTTTCTTGTTCTGGTGTTGTTGACCACACGTTGGAGTGTAAACTTTGGGTATGTGGCGGGTCCAGTATACAGAGCTGTAATTAATCCATCTCCTCCTGGATGGGGCATCTGTGAAGTTGAAGACAAAAATCGGTGTGTGCTTGACTCCTGTGCCCATGGGGAGCCTGGGCCACACAATTCAGAACATTCGTATGATGAATAATCCCTGTAGCAGGCGGGTCTGTGGCTTCTTAAAAGGATTTAGATTTGTGCTCAGTAGAAACATCCATGAGTCTCTTAGGGCAAAAGGATACAGTGGCCCTCATGAAGTTCTCCTAGCATTTAATTAGGTTTCCTGTAATTGCTTTAAGTAAAAGGTGGGGTGGGGGGAATGAAACCTGAAGTTATCACCTTGGGACACAAAATATTTGTATGTGGTTTTACTGTCCTGAGCCCGTTTGTTGCTGCTCTACATTTTGGAAAGAACCATTATAGTTCTAAGGAAATACTGCAGGTTTATCCGCCCTTTGGTGACTGCAGCAACCTTTAGAGGAAGAGTTTCATTTCCAGTAACTGACTTTCTGCATGAACAGAGAAGGTATAAACAAGTAAAACAGACAAAAGTTTTAAAAACCAGAGAGTGGAGTAAAAAGAAAGGAGGCAGGAAAGGAGGGAAGGCTCTGCCCCATCTTTGCACAGATTTCTAGATATCAGAAAAATGAGAACAATTACAATGAGACAGGAAAATGAAAAGCCCAAGCAAGGACCAGGAAAGAGGAAAGAAATTAGTGTTATTTGTTATTAAGTTGGTTTTTTACTGTGGAGACTTGTTTTATTGGTTGGACATTGGCTAAAATAATATAGTAATCTTTTCATTGAAGGGTGACGGATTGGGATATGCCAGTTACTTGAAAATTCTTTTCAAACTTATCACTCTATAAACATAAAAACGTTACTAATTTCCAAAATGTTAAAATAATATTAAATATACTTAATTATAACTTTTGTAAATAGAGTCGCCCCATCAGGATTTTGCCGTGCCTTGGGCTTATCAAACCCACTTTCCTGGGCTTCATTCCAGTTCAGGGACTCACGAGTGGACCTAAGGACTTAGTTGTTTCTGTGACTCAACTCCCATCAGCTTGTGATAGGAAGAATTGTTTATCCCCCAATGGGTCAGCACCTACTATTGTTGGGTGGTTGTTAATTTCCCTGAGTGCTTTTACCCATATGAACATGTCCTAGATTTTAGGGTAAGTACTGGAATACCCCTTTTTAGGCTCTCCAGATGACACCTCTTTCATGTTACCTATACCAAGAAGTCATGATCAAACATTTTAAAATATCATAACTTTTAGGAACTAGTTAAACTTTATATCTTGTACATATCATTATATCATATATATCGTATATATATTTATATCTGTATATTTTTTAATTCTCATCTGATTATGTCATCTTTTAACTTAAAACACTTGGTTCTCAGAAAGACATCCCAGATCCTAAACATGGTGTACAATAGTGGTTCTCAAACTGTAGCATGCATCAGAATTCCTGGAGGGCTCGTTAAAATATTGCTGGGCCGAACTCTCCATTTTTCTTGTTCACTGAGTCTGGAGTGGGGCCCAGGAATCTGCATTTTCAACAAGTTCCCGAGTGATGCTGATAAAGCTGTTTTGTGGGCCATAACTTTGAGAACTGCGGGTTTACAAGAATGTATGTAAAGTGGTCCCTTTCTTGTCTCTAGTTTCATCTCATGCTAGTATTCTCTGTGTCCAGTGCTCAGTTGTCTTCTCCTGGGTTCTCAGTCTCCTCCTTCCCTTTCCTACTTCTTCCCATGTGCCCTGTCCCTCTCCCCATAGGATTTAATCAACCTAACTCATGTTGGAGACTTTTATGTATCCTCCTCACAAAAATAAAAGTTTGGGCTTCCCTGGTGGCGCAGTGGTTGAGAATCTGCCTGCTAATGCAGGGGACACGGGTTCGAGCCCTGGTCTGGGAAGATCCCACATGCCGCGGAGCAGCTGGGCCCGTGAGCCACAACTACTGAGCCTGCGCGTCTGGAGCCTGTGCTCCGCAACAAGAGAGGCCGCGACAGTGAGAGGCCCGCGCACCGCGATGAAGAGTGGCCCCCACTTGCCGCAACTAGAGAAAGCCCTCGCACAGAAACGAAGACCCAACACAGCAAAAATAAATAAATAAATAAATTTATTTAAAAAAATAAAAAATAAAAGTTCATTGAGGGCAATGACTGTTTGACTCATCAGAGTTTCACAGGTACCTAGTGCAATATGTTCCACATGATTGATACTCAGTAGATATTTGGTGAATGAATGAATAAACAGTACAGAGTAATACATTGAACTTCTCTTACTGTGCTCCTACTCGACCCAGAGCAAATTCTCCTACTCCCTAAATGGTGCCCCTGCCAGTTCTCTCAGTAGACACTCCATGCTGGAAGTATGTGCAAGAGAACTGGCAGTTGCCCACGTATATTGTTCAGATAATCCTTCTTGCTCATGCAAAGAGGCATATTGCAGGATGAATACCCCTAAAATGATAATCCCAGATTCTTAGTTCAATTTTTGTTATTTTAGGATTACATAATACTGTGAAATAAATTCCAATTATTTGAGCATTTTAACTAGAAGCCACTTTATTTTTAACAGGATTTTGGTTACATTGTTATTATAGAGACACACTTGGGCTTTCAAAATATTACTCATGAAAACCTTAAAGTCATACATTCTTTGGATAGAACAGCAGGGGTTTGTTAACTAAGGCTAGTATTTCTTTTAAGAAAAACAATGTGCCTTAATAATAGACAAAGCTGTTTAAAATGACTTAGTTTTGAAAAATCACCACATATTTATAAAGTACTAGGTCATGTAATAAAAACTGATACACATATTTGTGCATATAAATATATATATTGATGATTTATATACTTACGATTATAGTTTTAGGTCATTCTCTCTCATTTCATGTAAAGAATTAGGTAGACTTAGTTATTGTAACGCTGTGTACAGCATATGGGTATCTTACCCACAACCTGTATAATTGAGATAGAATCCTTAGAAGATGTTAAATTCAAGTTACTGTTTCAATACACAGAGGAAGGTACCTTGGTGGAGGGTGAATGTTACGCTATAACGGGAAAGGTGTAATTCTATGGAGTGATGGACCAACTCCACTTTCATTATCTGGTGAATCCAGAAGATTTGAAATAGCAAATAAGAGAATGAAAAAGGTGTGGATCAAGTAACTGGATCCAGAGGAAAATCAGAGGAGATAAGAGGCAATATCTAGGATGTTGGTCTATGGCATCAAGAAGGATCACTGGAGGAAAAATATATGTATGGTGTTTTGTATTTTGTTACTACAAGTCTTCTCCTGACTTAAATCTTCCTTTGCCTTGGCAGGTCTCATTGTCCGGGAGGTAAGCATTGAGATTTCACGCCAGCAAGTGGAAGAACTCTTTGGGCCTGAAGATTACTGGTGCCAGTGTGTAGCCTGGAGCTCGGCGGGTACCACCAAGAGCCGGAAGGCCTACGTGCGCATTGCATGTGAGTCATCGTGCAGGGACACTGTGGATTCCAGAAACTGATGGAAAATGGGAACATTTAGACCATAAGTGCTCTAGTGTCAAAGGACCCTGGTTAAAAATTGCTCCCAGGTTTCTGAATTTGAGCTACACTTTCCCTTTAAGTCACCAGAATATCATTTTATTTTGTTTCAAGCACTGAGTAATTTTCCTTTATGGGTGTGAAAGAATTCGTGCTACTTTCAAAAGATTGAATTTTCTTTTTTAATCTGGTAGTAATTAGGCTACGGGAAAACCAACTGTATTCCTTTAATGAGTTTATTCTGCCAATTTGTTAGGACAGTGTTGACTAGTTTTGCTATTAGAAATAGAAATTACCCAGACAAAGTTTCTCTGTTTATTTTAGAACTGTTCTAGTGCATCAGAATACACCACTGTTTTCCAAACTGTGTTAATTTCTAGAGTATTTTTGTTGAGGGAGAGGTTAAAAGGTGCCTCACACACAAAAAAAGTGTTCCATAATCAATAAATGTGGGAAATACTTTTTTTTTGGACAAAGTTAAAGAGGTTTCTTCATTGCAAAACTTTCCAGATTCCTTAATATGCTAATGTGCATATTACCCCCAAGGAGGAGATGTAGTCTGCAGCTCTTTCTGCAGACCCTTTTCTCAATGAGTACTATTCACACCTTGAGCGGCATGAACGCTGCTTTAATCTGTCTTTAGGTTCCATACTGAGAAATTTTCTCAAGTATGAGACCACTGAAACCCATATAAATTTTATTATCTGAATTCCTTTGCATGTCTGTATTTTACTAAATTTCAATTTGCACTGATGTCTAATGTCACTTACCTGTAATATGTCACTAAGTCCCAACAATTTTGGCTCTGATGCTTCCCCCAATTCTGTTCTCGCCTCTTCCTTCCCTTCTGCTTGATCTAGATCCCAACTGTTGCAAACACTTCCCGGTTAGTCTCCATGGCTCAAGTCTTTTCCCTTTTCTAATCCTTCCTCCATATTACCACAAATGCAAGATTTCAGAAGATTCCTAAAACTCAGGTCTCATCTCAGCTCACCTCCATCTCTGCTAAATTTCTATAGTGGATCGTGAGATAAAGTCAAAATTTCTAACAATAGTATATATCACTGTATTAGTTTGCTAGGGCTGCCATAACAAAATTCCACCGACTGGTGGCTTAAACAACAGAAATTTATTTTCTCACAGTTCTGGAAGCTAGAATTCCAAGATCAAGGTGCTGGAAGTATTGGCTTCTTCTGAGGCCTCTCTCCTTGGCTTGTAGATGGTCATCTTCTCCATGTCTTCATACTATCTTCCTTCTGTAATGGTCCACATCCAAATTTCTCTTCTCATAAGGATGCCAGTCATATTGTTTAAGGCTACCAGTATGGCCTTAATGGCCTCATTTTAACTTAGTCACCTCTTTAAAGGCCATATCTCCAAATAAAGTCACATTCTGAGGTACTGAGGGCTAGGATTTCAACATGTGAATTTTAGCGGGAGGTACACATTTCAGCCCATAACAACCATATTTCATTGTTTACATAAGGTAACCTAAATTTCCAGCTCTGACCACAAAGAATGTCTCCAATCGAATCACACTAGATTAGAAATACTTCCATTTCTATACTTTCCAGCTATTGTTCATACTGAAGGGCTTCACCTTTCTCTTACTTCATTATTTGTAAAAACTCATTTATTCAACAAATATTTAGTAAGCATTTACTCTGTTCTTGGGACAATTGTAGGTATTGGGTATGGAGCCAGAATCAAAACATATAATGATCCCTGCCCTCAGGAGGTTTATGTCTGGTGAGCAAGGGCACGCTCTGTATGAAATAAGTAATCAGAGACAGAGCAGATGGTAAGTGCTATGAAGAAAGATAAGTGGGAAAAGGGGGTATGTTGTGCTGGGGAGGGTGGTCTGGGAAGGCCTCCAGAAGAAGTTGACAGTTGAAGAAACCTGAAGGAAGGGAGAGAGGAAGTCAGGCAGAGGGGACAGCAAGTGGCATAAGTACAGATGCCCTGAGGCAGGTATGTGCTGGCGGGTACCAAGAAGATCGAATTAGCCGGAGTGGCTGGAAGAGAGTGAGCGAGAGTAGACCCCTAGGTGAGTTGAGAAAGGTACGGACAGGAGGGCAGTGTGGAGATGGCCTAGGCCCTGTGGGTGTAACATCTTTGGTCCTCAGTATGAAATGAGAACTTCGGAATGTTTTCAGCAGAGGAATTCATGACACGACTTCCATTTTAGCAGAACACCTGACTGCTGTGTTGAGACTAGACCATGAGAAGCAAGAGTAGAAGCAGGGAGACCAGTTACGAGGCTGTGGATGTGGGTGATGTTAGGATGCATGGATTAGAAGCTGTGGAGTAGTGAGCCCTGGATTCTAGATATATTTAAAGGCAGAGGTAGTAGCTTTATTCTGAGAGGTTAGATGTGGGGTGTGAGAGAAAGAAAGGAGAGAATGATTCAAAAGGCCTGAGCTTGTTGAAGGATTTCTTTCAGTTGTCCTTAGTGAAGTCATTCCTGCCTCATCAGTCTCCAGAATGATAGGTGTTCCTTTCTCAAACCTTTCAGAGCAGTTCGTCCATCCTCTTAATACAGGCTTGTCTCCTTTGAATTATATTCACTTGTCGTCATGTCTGTGTTTTCATGCCAGCGAGTTCTGTGAGATCAGTTTTGCTTAATTCAGGTTTGCTTAACTGTATATCTTCAGTGCTTAGCACAACGCCTAGAACATCAAAGATGTTTAATAAATTTTGTTGAATTAAAACCATTATAAAGACTTGCTCTATATTAATCATTCCTCTCTGAGCATGTCTAAAGGGATTTTTCTCTTTGTCTTATGTGGATTCTCCATGAAATAGACTCTGAGGTGGAGACACGCACGTGGGCAATGTATTAGCGAGGGCTCTCCGGAAAAACATCTGTGGAGGAATAGAAATGGGCAGAGGGAGAAATTGAACTGCCGTACAGGTACAACAAAAGATGACCCCATAGGGACCTCTGGAGCTAGGACGACCCTTCAGAGTTGTCCCACCTTGAGGCACAGGAGGTGAGCAGACCTTTCTCCCCAACATTGACTAGTCAATGCATGTGGGCCCATCCTTTTCTCCTCACCCTCACCAACTTGTATGACCTAGGTCAAGTCAGCTCTTCTCAACTGAGGGCAAGTCCAGGAGGGAGAGGCTGGGAGCCTCCACCTTCAACACTCCCAACAGGTGGGATCAGTCCTGAAAACGTATGTAATCCACTACAGTTGTCTACCACGAATCTTGAAGATTTTATGTTATTAGTTTTATTTTGTGTTTTATGTTATGAAAGTATCTTGAACATACTTTCAAACATTTCAAAAAGAAACAAAAAATGTATTGTTTTGGTCAGATAATTAAATGAATTCAAAATTAGCTTCTAGTTATAATCAAAAGAGGCACAATGATATAAAACTATATCTTGCATTGCTATGTGGTCATTAATATCAAGTATAATGAATATTTAAAATTGCCAATGTACACTCTATACTAAATTGGCTTGCCTAAAAGCTGAAGTTTAAGGGCTTCATAGTTACAAATGATGGCTCTTGTGTGGTGCCAACTTTATATATGTATACATAAACAATATATAGTATTTAATAAAATAGCATATATAATATTATCTTTATATAACCCTATTCACCACATTAAAAATTAAAAACATATAAGAACCTCATCTTTCTTTGCAACATATTACATAAACTTTGCTATTTACTTCACAGCTTTTATACGTAGTTTGACATTTTTGAATAATAAGACAAACTCTTCTTCTAGTAAGACATTAATTTGCCCATAGCACCTTTTCGTCTTCATGTATTAAGACTGAAGAGAAGTTTGCTTGTACTTCCGTAAGTAACTGAACGCATATGTGTGTGGCCAAGGAACAACATCCAATATATAAAGATTTACTCATATAGATTTACATCATGATTGAAAAAAAAGTTAAATTTCAAATTCTCTCTGTCAGGGCTGATCCCTACCAAGTGAGTCCTTGCTAATGTCGCAGGAAGGTTGAAGATTTTCTGGTTTGCTCTGTTTCAAGTGAGCTGTGGTGCTTTGCCCAGTAATATCTGACCGATGGCTGTCACATCACCTGCAATTAAAGTTTAAATTTTTCTCAGGTAAAGGTAACCATGACGCTAAAGTTAAATAAGTGCAATTACCTCTCGCCTAATTCGATCTATACTCGTTATGTGTTCTGTGGAGGGGCCCATAGTTCTTTCATGAAAAGGCTCTATTTTCAGAAGTTTATAAAGCAGAAATGAATATTAGCTATTCACTCATTTAAGTTTTCTTATATTTTATACATTCAAACTACATGAAATACAAAAATAGGTTTGTGAGACAATCGGGGCAGAGGGAAAACAGGAAACGGGAAAAAGTTAGGATTCGGCCAGGTATGAGCTGAGAACATGATATGCCTGCTCTAGAACCAAACACATTTAGCAGAGGGCAGTGTCAGGTGTCCTTAGTGGGTGCTGCAGCTTCCATTGCAGAGAGAGGAGTTCCTTCTGAGGGGACTCAAGTGGACACTATAATGACTGTCCAAAGTAGAACCCTTATGGTGACGCAGCCGCCAGTTTCATTGGGTTGCTTCTTCCAGTGTCCCTTGTTATAGGCCAATGGGAGAATTCTGAGTGTTAAGGTAGGAAAACGAAATTCAGGCAGAATGTCAGCAAACACTGTCTTTCTTCAGGAAATGTCTTGGCTGCTATTGCTGATGTTGGTTGTGATTGTTGATGTTGTTGTTCATGGTTGCTTTTGTCAGGGGATGGTGGGTATGATGTGAAAAGAGTAGCAGAGTGGAGTAGTTAGAGCACACGTTTGGGGCCAGGTTGACTTACTTATTCAAACCCTGGTTCCATCACTTACTAGTGTGACCTTCATCAAGCGACTTAACCCCTCTGAGACTTAGTTCCATCAACCATGAAATGAAAATGATAGGGTTAGTTTAAGATTAAACTAGAATAAACTTGTAAAGCATATGGCATAGTGCCAGACACAAAGCAAGTGCTCAGTGTATGACAATAATGTTCATAACAACGGAGATAATGATTCATACAACTTTATTTGTGTATTTTGAAACTTATCAATACTAAGTTAACTTTAAAAACAGAAAAGTTTTTCCTTCTTTCACCATTTCCTGTACCAGGCCTGGGCTGTCAGTCCTAGAGGTTGAAGTTCTCTGCTGATTCAAGTATAATTAGACTGTAATTTTGTCCCTAAGCCTGAGGCTAGAGGAGCCCTGTATACGGTCGCCCTTCTCCTCAATTCAGTAGTTACAATGGATTTATGTGCACGGACAGTCCATCCTCCTGGGAATGTCAGGGTAGTTCCTGAGGAGTTTCTCTTTCTTATGTGTGCAAAGGCCACTGACTACGGATTGGAATAGGATAGTCTCTGGGAGGAATTAAGGAGGATCAGAGTGGCCCTCTCCGCCCTCCTCTCATAGCTCCCTCATCCTTTTCCCTGGGATCAGAGCCACCTTGTGAGCCATGGGTAGGTTTGGACCAAGCCATGTTTACATCTGTGAGTCTGTAGTGTCTAGCATGCTGTCCAGAACAACAGTGTCCGAGGAAATATAATGCCAGCCGCACATCATTTCAACTTTTCTAGTAGCCACTCTTAACAAAGTAAAAAGAAAGAGGCAGAATTAATTTTAATAATATGTTACTTAGTCTACTATATTTAAACTATCATTTCAATAAAATAACCAATGTAACATTCTTTTTTCATATTAATCTTTGAGATCTGGTGTGTTTACACTACAGTACTTCTCAGCTGAGACTAGCCACGTGTCAACTGCTCCATAGCCACGTGTGGCTCGTATTGGACAGATGGGCTATAGAATAATAATAATAGATACACTGTTTCAATCACTTTTTCACCTCACGTAGTTACCGTGTATGTGTGTGTGTGTGTGTGTGTGGTGAAAACACTTAGGCTCTACTCTCTTAGCAAATTTTAACTATGCAGTACAGTATGATTAACTATAATAACCATGCTGTACAAAAATATCCCCAGAACTTATTCATCTTGTACCTGAAAGTTGGTACCCTTTGACCAACACTTACATGAATTAGCTCATTCAGTACTTGCAACAGTTCTGTGTGACAGGTGTTATTATCCTCATTTTACAAATGAGGAAATGGAGGACAAAGGGAGATTAAAAAGCTGCCTGAGTTCAAAGCTCATATATGGAGAAGTAGGTCAGACCAGCAAAGGAGTCCATGCTTTTAACCAACACACTGGATGCAAATAAGAGAGGAGGTGACCATGATTTTGTGTCAGGTGTCAGTTCACAAAAATATCTTATTTTCCACATGCGTAATGATATAGGCTATTATTTACAATGTAGAAGTGAAAGAAGGCCTTGGGTTCCTGCCTCTCTCCTGTTGCTTGGTCTGCTCCAACTATACCAGTTTGTTTTTAGAATGTTTAACACACTCATTCCAGATACAGGCTATTTGCAATAACTCCTCCCTCCCACCTGAAACATTCTTCCCCAATTCTACCAGTGGCTCACCTCCTTCTTTCATTCAGATTTCTGCTGAGACATCAGCTCTTTAGAGGGATTAACCCTGACCAATTTACCTAACACCCGCTGTCGCCAACTCTGTCACTCTTCTAACCCCAAGCCTGCTTTATTTTTCTTGAGAGCATTTCCCTTCATCATTATTCATGATCTTTTAGGCTGACTAGCTCCACCACTGGAATATAAGCTTCACTAGAGCAGGCACTTTATTTTCTTCATCATTATATCCCCAGTGCCTAAAAACAGTGCCTTAGATGTGGCTGGTGCTAAAGTAACTGAAGACGTAAGTAAATGGAATGAAACCGAATTAAATTGTAAGCATATGATAAGGCAAAGTGACGCTGCTATTTCATGCTAATGATTTGTTGTTTCAGTAAAAATGTTTTATCACCCAAGGAATTTGAGGACATCAGATAGACTGAACTAATTGCCTCTGTGCTCCCCCTACTTCAAATTCCCATTACACTTTTGTCTTATTTATCTTCTCCATAGCACTTATCAACTTCGAACCTACTATATACTTATTATGTTCATGACTAGTGGTCTATTTCCCCCAGCCCCTTAGAAAGTAAGATCCACATGAGCAAAGATTTTTGTTTGGTTTGTTCACTCATGAATTCAGAATGCCTACAATGATGCCTGACACTGTGTAGGAACTCAATAAATATCTTAAGGGAATGAATGAACTAATATTTCTATAGTAGGGGTGGTAGTATCTCCAGTTAAATATATATGTGATCTTGTCAATTATTGTGTTAGTTTGTATATACAGAAGTCATTATTTGTGGCCTTGTATGTTACTTTTCCATTTCCTACCTGTCTACTCTACTTGGCATAATCAAAATTTAAAATACAGTTTAACCAAACAATGCAGGTGTTCTGCGTTAACCAGGTGTTCTGAAAGACTTAGGTTATACCATGACAGGATCTGGCAGCCTAACACCAATGTCTTGGTAGAGCTCAGCAAGCTTGCCACCACACCAGAATAAATGGCCTGTTTACTAACGTGCACTTCTGAGCTGTGGTTTGACCCCCTGTATGAACCATTTAAGTCCCCAGTAAACCCACTGTAAGTTACAGAGGCTGGTTTTTGAATTAGATGAGATTAATTGCACAATTTAGACATTTTTAGATAATAAGACAAAATTTTTAACAATAAATGTCTCCTTGTTTCATATAAATCTCAACCGTTATATTAATTAGTCCATCATGTTGTTCCTATTTCAAAATTAAAAACCATAACACATACCTGATTGCATCAGTCTGTATTTTTCCAAACTTATTTGCTTTTGTGTTTAGACAGAAGTTCTCAAGATTCATGGAGGCTCCACAAATCCATAGGCATTTATAGCTCATATTTGTTCTGAGAGGTAGACATCTAATTGATAAAATACTGTCTCATAAGTTATAGTTTGGGAAAAATCATCCATCTATGTGCTATAGGAAGGGCTGGTAACCCACTGGACTAAAATATGTCATTAAAGTAATGTTTTATGCTGTATGAAATGGGAAGTTTATGGCTAAACTGCTTATTTGCAAAAAAGCTTGTCTGCAATCATTGTGTTCTTTTTTTGTACTCTGAGAAAAGAGCCTTAACTTTTTGGTATATCGGGTTCCTCATCCATAAAGTTGGCATGTTTCTTATTATTTACCCCTAAGACATACCTTAAAAAATATTGTGATGACATATAGTCATTTTTTTTTCTGAAAATAAAGATGCAGTGTGAATAGAAGGGTAGCTTATATGGGTTTTTTTTTTTTTTTCTTCCTCTTCTCTGTAATGGATGTCTTTGGAGTTCTAGCTGTAAAATATTTATTTTTTTAAAAACCCTTTAGCAAAACTATCTGAATACAATATATTTGTCCTATAAATGCCCCAAAGCCAAGAAATAAAGAAGAATGGCTGAAATTGTACTTCCCTTTGCAGGGACTTTGCTTACTCAGAATTTCTGTTTAAATGACCCGGTGCAGTAAGGGATAGCCATGCCTTGGCAAAACTAAAGACATTGCCAGATAATCTTTCTGCTGATTTGCTCAAATTATTTTAACCTCTGTCCCTGCCCATAACTATGATATTATGAAAGTGTCTGTGGTAAATTCATAACATTGGTCAAAAACATTAGTTTTTTAAAAAGTAAAAAGAGGTTGCAAAACAATAATAGGAACAAAATAAAAATCTTTCATCTTCATTCTTTTGTCTTTAAAAAACCCTGTGTCCTAGTAACCAACATTTATGGCATGCTTACCGTATGCCTAATTCTATAAGCCCCTTGTGCATGTTAATTTTTCTGATGCCTCCAACAATCCTTTGGGTAGGATCTGTTATTATCCTTATTTTGCAAATAACGAAACAGAAGCATGGAAACGAAATATTAGATAACTTACCCTAGTCACTTGTTTAGGAAATGGTAAATCTGAGTTTTAAACTTTTCTTTTTACAGTCCAATTCATTGTACAGGTTTGCAGAAATGTGATAGTTCACTTTGCAATCTAACCATAGAGGAAACTTCATGTTTTTGTTGATTGGTTCGTGGGTTTTTGTTTTGTTTTGTTTTGTTTTATCTTTTACAATATTTGAGAAGAAAAAGCAAGTTAAAAAGAAAACTCCTTCCAACATTTTTTATATACTGTGTCCCTTCCTTTTAAAAACGACGTTAGGAGTTGCTGAATATAACATTTTTTTCATGATTTTTTTTTTTTAATTCCAGCAAAGATACTCTATTCCTGGAAAAGAAAACCATGGCAAACTTTTTAGGGTTCTATAGCATTGTCAGGACTTTTTCACTTTTAATAAATGCTCAAAGCTCAGAAGTCTAATCTAGTTTTCCCAAAATATGCTATCCTGGTTGGTTCATGGCAGTTATTTCCTGTTAACAGCCAGATTTGGTGATTTAAGCATAAGTTGTACTCTACTATGATAACATAATTATCCCCTTTTATCATTATTGAAAGAAAGGCACACTTTTTCCCTCTAAGAACACAAGTATTGTTACTATATGTGACCATAGAATTATTTTATTTGCTAGAGGAACACTTTGAAAGTACAATAAAACAGAATTTTAAAAACTAAAAAATGTTTTTACTACCTTTGTTCATTGAGCATGAAAAGAATTAATTGATTACTAGTTTCTGTCAAATATGGGGTCTGTGGCCCACCAAATCTGCATTCCTATATGGCAGCATAGAGCTGAGTAGCAAGTAAAAGGTTAAGTGAATTGGTTTTGTACCCATGTCTCTATTAAAATTTGGAAAACCTAAGACAGCCCAGGTTGGTGCTATGTTTTAAGAAAAGAATAATTCTTGTGCCTAACTTTCTTTCATTTAAGTTACCTGCCTGTCCCCCTAGACACATATGAAATTTCAGTGTCTGTGTTAGACAATGTCAGACATCAACCTGCACAAAAGTAAGTACTGACACTGGGGAAACACCAACAGAGACTCACTGTCTTAAGAGCCACAGTGTAGAAGCAGGTCTTCTTGATTCTCACGGCCTCCCAGGCCCCTCTCTCCCTCTGCCTACAGAGTCTAGCACAGTGCCGTGCATATCATGGGTGTTCCATAAATAATCAGTCAATCAATCGGTAGTTCTCAGATTTTAGTGCTGTGTGTAAAACACACTTGGGGGCCAATAAAAACTGTGGATTCCTGGAGCCAAATCTGATTATGAAATCTGCATTTTTTTCAAGCACAGCATGGTAATCCCTAAGTTTTTCTTTGTGACACATCACTTTCAATCATTAGTCTTCCACGCTCGTAATTACTTTGTCTCACTTGTTTATGATTATTTTGACTAACAATGATAATGCCTAATGTTTGTACAGCATGCTAAAATTCACTAATACTGGGGGGGAAATGGTGTGGGGATTACTATCTTTTGAGTGCATATTATATTTAAGGCATGATGCTAGAGTTTTATAGGTGCTTCTTCCTATAAAACCCTGTAAAATAGTTACTATTATCATACCCATTTCTTAGCTGAAGAAACTAAAGTAAGAAGAGGTTAAGCAGTGTGCTCAAGGTCACACAGCTAGTCAAGGGGTAAAGTCAGAACCAGAACCCAAGTTTGTCTGTGCTGAAGATCTTGCTCTTGGCTGCAATGTTATCTTGCTTTGCAGGGGCTTTCAGACCTCTTTCACAGTGACCTATAATAAAAAATATGTTTATATCATGATCCACTAAATAAACGTATACCCATCTCTTCATACCTACAAATACACAGAGGTGTGTGTGTGTACGTACATATAAACATACATAATAATACTGTGTATGATCACTTGACATTTTCTATTTATTCCATTTCATATTTTTAATGCTGGTTTTTAATCCCCTAAATTGAATTCATAATCCTCTAAGGGGTCATGACACACAGTTTGAAAAACTCAACAATAAACCTTAAATTCCATAAGAATAGTAAGGAATATTACATCCTATAGTTTATAGACCAAATGGCCCAAGTGTGTAAGCGAATGACATGTTGAAATTTACTCAGATGAGTAATCATCTTTCAGGCCAGAACTCTTTGACTAATAGTAATAGAAATAGTTGTAATGATTTATTACATGTGTTTTGTGCTTCATAATCTTCCAAAACCTTTTCAGATTCAATATCTCTTTTAATATTCACAAAACTCTATGAGATCTAACATTCACAAAACCCTATCAGATTTAAAACAAAAAGCAACCAACCTTAATAAGGTAATACGATGTCATTTATATCTTATTACTCAATGGAATTTAGGGACTTTAATTTCCATTAGAATAATCTATTGAAGTATACCCATCAGCGAACTCTTAACTTCATAATATCCGTTTATCACATTGTCAAGATTTTGTCTTTTAAAAAATATTTTATTCTAATAAATCTTTCCGCATAATGAAGTAGCATTGCTAAGGGAATAAACATTTTTAACAAATGTAAGTTATTTTTTTTTTACCTTGGAGTGAGAACCTGTTTATTTTCTTTTTCAAAGACAATAGTATCAGCAACCTGCCTGCTTAGACACCTTAGGGAGATCTTTTGCTGGTATTTTCTCCTGGTTTCCTTCCCGAATCAGCAGGGCTCACAGGGCCTTGGTAGTATGACCTGTTATAGTCAAAGCTCCCAGCTTTCCAGCCTCAACCTTCCCATTGTAGGCCACTTTCACCCTTTTCAGATGGTGTCAGGCAAAGATGCTCGAGGGAAGTCACTGTGGAGGAGACTTGATTTTGGGCCCCTTTCATAAATATGCGCTTTGGTGTGACAGGCTTTCTTGCATGCTATTTTGGGTAGGCATTTCCTTCCCATCTCTCCATGGAGAGAGAAAATTAGTTTTGTCAAAGTAATTCTCAATGCATTCATAATCATCAAAGCTTTAATATCCATCTGCTTTTGTGATGTATATTATATTGCTCCCTTGGATTTGTACAAAGAATTTTCTGATATTTTTAATATGGAATCTTCTGGAACCCATCCATCATCCCATTTTTCTAACTCTTACCCATACCTGTATATTGAAGTGTACAAAAGTTGCATGAAGATTGTCCTAAGAGGAAAATATATAAGCTGTTCTTTTCAAAGATGCCTCATCTCCTAGATTATTGAAAAATAATTTCTTCTATTATTTCTCTTTGATAATTGGTATAAATCCTTAAAGATCTTATCTTATTTCACAAAGGATAGGCTGTTTTCCCCTAAAATGCATATTTAAAATGTTAGTCTGCTCAGGCATAGGCCCTTATGACAAAAGAGACCTTCAAAAGCATTCCGTCACTTACTTTCATTTTACAGATGAGGAAGGTGAGGCCACAGAGTCTTCAAACTCCCAGGTAGCCTTCTTTTCTGCCCACCACATTGTCAAAAAGCAGAGTCCATGTTTGTAGAATGCCATGAAATTGGTGGGTTTCGCATCATAAATATTTGTAACCACAGTATTATTATTGTGCAAAAAAATTCATTGACAGCATCAAAATTCTACCATAGAAAACGAGATGCCGTGTACACCCACACATGTGTGTGTTCTAAAAGGCTTTCTTTGATTACTGTGTAAATGGTAAATAGAAATCCATATAGTTTCAGGTCTGATTCTACATCTGCTAATTGGATTTCTCTGTGTGGATTTAGTAAGCCAATATTCATGTTCTTAAGTAAACATCTCTCTGAATGCATGCATATGACAAGGCTGATTTTTCTTCTAATTGATGGAGTCAATGACTAAATCAGAGGTAAGCCAAGTTTACTTTGCAAAAGTAATCTAGGTTATAATGAAAGGACTTTATACTTATTTTAGTAGCAGCCTTAGAACTAATGGAAGAAAAACAGAAATGTAGAATCCTAAAGGTCTTCCAAGGGCAAAAAATTCATCTTTTTTCCTGACAGGAATGCCCACATTATTCTAAAACATTCTGTTTTACATCTAATTCCTAGCTGACAAGTGTCCGTTTTTCATGCTTATCCATTCGTCACCCTCGTGTTCTCTCTGCCTGCAAGTCATCCAGCCTGCCTTCTATCACATCTCTCCAAATGCTAAAGGATATGCTTAAAATGCTACTCACCCCCTTACAGAGTACCCTGGAGGCATATGAAAGGAGCAACTGCCATGCTGGAGAGCACAATATATTCTGTGCTCTTTACACAACCTGAAAGCTAGAAAAGAGGTTTGGGGCAGGAATTAAAAGGATTTTTCAGGAAGAAGTACTACCTTGTGGGGGGTTAAATGTGAATCATTTTAGAAATTAGATAAAATTTACATAGAGTTTAAAATTAAATAACATTAAAACAACAGAATTATATGGTATTCAGTGATGGTTCAGTTAAACCTGTCTTTGGAAGTACATGACTCTGATGTGTGCTCACCATTCTCAATTAGGAAATGAGGATTCTCAAAAGGTGTGCCTTCATATGGCAGGAATTTGAAAACTGTGCCCAAAACTATACCATATCCTAAGAAGAATTATAGCCTGCTACATTCGAACCCATCATCCCTTAATGGTGCTGCTGACTTCCGTCACCATAAAATCTTGCAAAAGAGTAGGAGTTCTCCTGATGGTCATTTTCCCAATTCCTGTGCACCCTCAACTCAGCTGGGCTTCTACTCCCACTTCACTCCTAAATTCCCCAAACTTCTTCTCCTTCTGAGTCCTTTGCTGCATTTGTCCTGTTGGCCTCCCAACTTCTTAAAACTTTATTCTCCTCTTGGCTTCTCTGACACTTGTCTCTTGGTTTTTCTCCGACGTCTTTGTTCACACCATATCATTTTTGCAGGCAGGTTTTCCCCTTGAATGTTGGTGTCCTCTTTTTTTTTTTTTTTTCCTGCCCTGGTAGTGTCATCTATTTCTAGTGCTTCAGCTGTCTCCTAGACAATGAAGCACAGATCTTTTACCAGGCCTTCTCTTCCAAACTCTAGACTAGTGGTTCTCTACTTGAGGTGATTTTTCATGTCAGGAGACATTTGGCATCATCTGGAGGCGTTTGTTTTGTCATGGCTTGGAAGGGTGCTACTGGTATCTGCTGGGTAGAGTCCAAGGATACTGCTAAGCAACTTACTGTGCACGGGGCAACCTCACAACAGAATTATCCAGTCCCAAATGTCAGTCGTGCTGAGGTTGAGAAACCATGATATGGAGCTACTGAACTTTTCCACTTGAATAGCCTACCGCTGCACCAAACTGAACATGTACCAAAATACATTTGCTATCTTTCTCACCACTTTCCTGCCCCATTTGGTATTATTTCATCTAATGCTGGTATCAACTTAACAACTGCAGTAGCTAAGAATATAGTATTATCTTTTCCTCTTGTCACTCTCCAAATACCTACGTCTTCCTCAACATATGATCTATTTATTACTAGAATCTGCTTTCTCCCCTTCCTGTCTACTGTCACTAGCTGAGATCAGGACCCCGTCATCCCTCCTGATCTATTCAAATGGGTTCCTAACTACCTTCTGCTTCTTCACCACCACCTCAATCACACCGAGGGCAATATGACAGCCTATCTCCCTCCTCTGCTTAAAAGCCTTTGAGGGTTTGCCATGCCTTAGCATGGCAGGAAGGCTTTTCATAAATAGATCTCAGCTTACCGTTCTAGTCTTGATTCTGAATCTTACATATCTTCATCCTAAGTACCTAATAAAGTGTCTACCTTAAGGAGATAATTTACAAATGTTAAAGGAATTTGTTTTGACTATTTGGATATATATGTGCCTCACTCTTTCTAATTCTCAATCTTTATTTTGTGATATGCTGGTTAGTTTAACTGAGAGTCAATATGTTATTTGATTTGAGAACTAATTCCAGTCTTTAGGTCTTCACCCTACCCTGCATCAGGTGGGAGTGTTTTAGAATCATTTTTCACCAACAAGATCTACCCTGTTAAGAACATTTTATCCCATTAAAGTTGTTCACTGCTGCTATTGCTCTTATTAATATTTGGTGTTTTGCCAAAATTTCATCTTAATGCAGATTAAAAACAAAGAGACGCTACTATATGAGAAAAGAAAGAGTAGAAGAAGTTTTAATGTTTCTGTTGAAAGGACACAAATCAACCAAAAGAGATGTGAAGGGATGTGTGGGATGATAGAAAAATATGTATCAAATCAGCAGGTTCTAACGCAGCATCAATTATTTTGCTGTGAGGCTTTGAGTAATTTGAGAAATGTGTTTCTCATATGTAAAATAAGGACCTGGTTTAGGTAACTTCCAAGTTCTAATAACTCTGTGGATTTTAAGTGTTCATTCCTGCAACATACTCAATTTCTTGATAACCAAATTAGAAATGCCCTTCTGACAGAAATTCTGTCACCATTTGTAGAGTCTCTTGTCTTACTTCAGACCCACATAGATCCAGTAATCTTTTCACAACCCCTAAGCTCTTGAAGGTTTTCTCCTGCCAAGAAATTCAACCAAAAGGCAAGTATATGACAATGAATTTTCTTCTCACTGCATTTTCCAAGTGGTGCTTTCTAATAGCTCCTTGAAAGACATTAAAGGCACACCTCCAGAGTCTTCAGATTTCCACTCATTAGTTCAGTAGGCTGAAATGGTGCTTTTAGGTTCTGAAGTCATTGCTGGGGACATGGGATGAAAGGAAAGAGGCATTAACTTTTTACTAAAATCAACTGGGTAAAATTCCAATAACTTTTAATGGGAAGGAGCTGAAGAGTACATGTATGAAATAATTTTTTTGCTTTGCTTTAAAAAAAAGATGCTCCTTCGAAGCTCTGTGACTGACTCATGTACTTTTTAGCTTTGGTGTTTAAAATGACAAACTGGTTTCTAACATTTTCGTGTCCATCAATAGCAGTTCTTAAAATTGTACTGCCTATTGCTGTAGCAACTATAACTATATAAATCAGGGGTCCCCAACCCCTGGTCCGTGGCCTGTTAGGAACCAGGCCGCAGAGCCGGAGGTGGGCAGCGAGTGAGCAAAGCTTCATCCACGGTTCCCCATTGCTGGCATTACCGCCTGAACCGTCCCTCCCCTGCCAACCCTCCCCCGCCAACCCTCCCCCGACCCTGGTCCGTAGAAAAACTGCCTTCCACGAAACCGGTCCCTGGTGCCAAAAAGGTTGGGGACCGCTGATATAAATACATAATTAGATACTTGGTATACTTGAGCAGAAATGACTGTTTAATCTTCTAATTGCAGAATGGTCACATTATTACACATTGAGATATTTCTAGACTCATCCCAATAATTACTCTTTTCCCTGTCTTGTGTTTGAGACACCTCAAGAAGCTGTAGTCATTCTTTCAGGACTCCAGCATTCTGTTTTTCACTCTGAACAGAAACTTGCTTTTGAGATATTTATCAAAAGATCTCAGAGTTATTACAACTTCAATAGTATCTATTGGGAAGAAAGAAAAAATAAGAATATACCTCTGGGACTTCATGAATAAGCATCATGACAATGGGATTCTCTTGATTAAAAATGTGATCATTATAGTTGATTATTAAGAAATAGTAAGGAAGTGCAACGAATGAGTTTCAGTAATTGTTAGAATGAGGATCTCCAAAGCATTCCAGTGAAGATTAAAGTAGGAACAGTTAATAGCCTCCAAGTTTCATAATTTCCAGTACACAGAATATAATCACCCACATTATGGTACAGTACTAACATGATTATAAAATACAAAGAAACATCAAATAAGAAGCTGCAGAATGTTTATTATGCTTCCAATAAGTGAATAAATGTTAATTAGTTTTGTCTTATATTTTGTTACTGGTGCTTTCCAGATCTGCGGAAGACATTTGAGCAGGAACCCCTGGGAAAGGAAGTATCCTTGGAACAGGAAGTCTTGCTCCAGTGTCGACCACCAGAAGGGATCCCAGTGGCTGAAGTGAGTAGCAAAAATTCTTCACATTTAGCAATTGGCACTTAAGTTATTCTAACAGAGACCTAGTCCATGGCTAATGGTGCAGTGAATTAGGGTATGGCATGATGAATGGTTGGTAATGAAGTCCTAACTGCTTGCTACTGGCAAAGTAGATTGATTGGGAACTGATTAATGACTTGGAGTCAGTTAGAATGCCCCACTGGACAAAGCCACAGGCAGCTTGGTTTAATCTTGTCATTGTCTTTTAAGAAATCAGAAACACTGTTTTATTTTATCTGGCACTAATCATAGAGAAAGGTGGTAGGACTTAATAATGTGCCATCAATTTTATCATTTTTCTTGATACTATGCAAAAAATGTAAGAAAGGCGTGTGTGTGTGTGTGTGTGTGTGTGTATGTGTGTGTGTGTGAGCCTGTGCACTCCACGTATATATTTCCTGCTCTGTGATATATTTATGGACATACCTAAAAGCCATAGCCACACACCATGAATAAAAACATGTTTGAGGAATGTCAGTTAGTTTCATCCTGTAAGCTTTCCATTAGCTCTTTATTTTCATTTTCTGTTTTTGGTGAAACAAAGCCTATTGATAGTTAATGAAATAGTACAAATCAGATTTATACCATGACTTTTTATTAGCACCAAACAATAAAATGCCCATTTTTCTGTCACAGTCATCCATAGCTCCAATGTATCAATGCAAAGATTCTAAGTGGCACTCTTAATGAAATTTCCTTTTTTCTTTGAAAGAAGAGAGCTGTTTTTTGCCTTGTTCCTGGCATCCCATGGCACTTTCTAGCACTGTATCAGAGACTTTGTATGATTATTGCTGTTTTATCCAGCCACTCCAAACCTTATCTTCCAACACTGACACACAATATGATTTATTGTGATTATAAAGGAGGCAGCTCTTCTCTCTTCAATATTTCCTTTCACTTAGGACAATAAGGGCATCTGTCTCCTTAACTGTATTTCTAAAATTCTAATGCAAACCTCCACCATTAAACTACCTTGAAAACCAGAACATATCCTGAGTAACATAGGTATCCATAGACTCTTCTTGACTTGATGTTTCTTAAAGAGAGCAAATCCCTGCAGAGATTTTCAGTGAGGAGATTCTATAATTTCTTCATTTCTTTGGTCTCCTCAGCAAAGTGGTTCACTTTGTCAAGGAGTAAAGATTCAAGAGTGCAAACTAATTGGCTGTGAATTTTATCTGTATCATCACTGGGGAAGAGACCAATTAACACTTGGCAAGCTCAAAAATCATATACCCATTTGACATTCACAGAACTATAATGTGAATTTTTTTTCTTTTTTTTGAAGTCAAGAGAGAGATCAAACACACATGCTTGAGAGCAGGCTGATAAACTCCTGTGTTGATTATTTTCAGCACCCTTAGAATCACCAAGGTCAGAAATCTAATGAATACCTTAACGTGACACGTTACAACTGTCATTTGCTCAAGAGGGGCAGATAAATTAAAGAAGAAAGGGATGAAATGTAACGTGGTGAGTTAAGGGATTATAAGATTGTTTTAACTTAATGATGTATATGTTCATCATTTAATATTTTATTTATTTATTTGAGGAATTTAAAAGCATGAAAATAGCATAAAATGGAATATTGATCTTAAAAGGAAACCAGCAGGTAAAACTCTCATGTTTTACTATAAACAAAATCAGTCCTTAAGACATCAGGCCATGCTGACAAGGATTTATGCTTCTTTTGTATGCAAGGCAAATGAATCTGAAAAACTCAGTAAACGCTCAACAAATACATAGTTGACTGATTCAATTTATCTTTGTTTAATAAGTATCCATCTAGCATCATTGAATAAGTAGTCAAGTTCATTCTTTGCAGAATATCAGGAGACAATAATTTCCTTCCCATAAAAGTCAGTAGGTTTCCAAAGAGCTCTACTAATCTTAAGTTACAGAAGCATCACCTTTGGTGCACATAATGGCACAGGCATATCTGAGGTAATAAATAACATTTAATTTTCTCCCCTATTTTGGCTTTAATTTCTGCTACAGAACGTTAAACTAATTTCCTCTACAGAACTCTAGGTTTAAACTCAAGTGTCCCCATTTTTAAGTCTTGGACTTTAGGCAAGGTATTTCAGCTCTCGGTATCTAAGTTTCCTCAATTAAATTACAAAACGGAGGTGATAATGGATGGTGTCTCTCCAGAATGTAGCCGAAGGTTAAATGAGATATATGCAAATCACTTAGACCATGTGGAAGCACTCAATAGCATTATCAGTGCTATTAGTGTATCACCTGTTGATTCACAGAAGACTCAGTTCGACCTCTTGAGTTCGGAGCAGTTACTGAGTACAGTGCGGCTGTGTTGGGCGCTGTGGGGTGTGCAGAGATGAAGCTTCTGCCCTACGAAGAATCACAGAGATGCCCTCCTGTGTCTTCTAGCCATTTACTTTGGTCAGAGTCCATAAATGCTACAAATGAAGATAACGTTTGAGCTTTAAAACAAGGACATTCCCTTATTTATGTAACATATTTACTTTACAGATGACTTGTTAACGTGAATATCTACAGCAAGTCCTGATGTGCTGCTGTCCTTACTCTGGTTTTTCAAGTTGTCCGTTTAGTCATAATGGACCCAAGACATTGGACGGACCAGACTTCATATTTTCTCCCAAAGAGGAAATTTGGGCTGGGGCTACTGTTGGTAGTTCTCCTTTTTCCAAGCCAAAGGAAAGAGAGGGACAAAGAAAGTGTCATAGGAGGAAGAGGCCAACCCAGGATTCCTTATATGCTCTCTCTCCAGGTGGTAGCAGTTTTGACTAAGAACTCCTCTCAGTACTCATTGGTTAAGAAAAAAAATATGTCAGTTATTAAGTAGCAGATGCAGAACTATTCAGTATCTGACATCTGGTATGAATGAACCAGTATAACTGCCTGAACATCAGCCCCTAGGTACCCTGATTTTTTACAGCTCCAACTATTATCTGTGTTGAAATGTATCTGTTTACTACTGTCCTACCTGATTAGACTGGGATGAAATAAGGAACAAAACGGGATTTTTGTTCATGTTTCTCTCTAACACCAGCAGACTGTAGGTTGCATAGTAGATTCTCTAAGTATATTTAACTAAATGAAATAAAGAGTTCCTGTTGGATGTGACACAGAGGCTGCACCTCAGGAAATGGAACTTCTCAGAGAAAGGATGTTTGTCACCTCTGAAGACGCATACTGAGAGAATTCAGTGAGGGTGGAGTAAGGGAATCTATCAGTCTAGGGCTTCTGACCCACTAGATGGGAATAAAAGGCCATTGAGAGTTACTTTAGTTCAAGGACTGTAGGACAGGTTAATAATAATTATACTCAAATTAAAAGTAGACTAGGTGAAAGAAAGAATAACAAATCCCAGAAATACTCTAAAATGGTATTGCTCAGTATTTTTAATACCTCTTTTGCTAGGATCAAGCCAAAAATATAATGCTTTTCTCCCATGTCTGGGGAGGCATTTGCCTGCCTTTTGGCAGAAACCCGCCATCTCCCCAAAGAAGCCAGAAAATTAATATGCCCATGCACGGGTGCTGGGTTGCTCCAGTGGCATAACAGCAGCACTCTATGAAATGAATCCCTCTTTGCTCATTTTAGTTTCTGCCTGGAAAATGTTGCTGTCATATGGTGAGCCAGAAATGTACTCAGAGATGCTTTATTTCATCAGATTATCTCTTTTGGAGAGTACTGGTATCAGAACATCAGTGGATACAAGATTTGTTGGCATGGCAGAAGGAGCAAAGCTGAATTTTTCACTAAAACAAACCTGTGATTTGTTTCACCTTAAACAAGGGGATAATTGCTCCTCTAATTATAATCGAACTATTTCTCATAGGAGTCTAATTGGAGGAACAGGGCACAATGTTCAACATATTGACCCAGTTGTGCTTAAAAACCGTCATCTTACTTATCCACATTTGCATCTCTAATTAGCAAGTGGGAAAATATGGGGTGAAGTGCAAAAGAATAGATTATTTTGCTGAGTTTAGTCTTGCTAAACAGGAAAGAGATTTTTTAAAAGCAGCATCAGCTTTATCAGGGGAAAAAGCTGCTGGCAGCTGGAGGCCTCACCAAATGTACAGCATCAGGTAGCTCTCCATCTAATTGATTATTAATATGGCCAATGAACATTTTGTTTCATGAGAGGAGTGCATGTTTTGCTGCCCTTCCCTCATAGTTGGAACTTCGTGTCGACGCATTTCCATGCAGGTGCATTTTCTCCCAAGCTGTGCTTTATATTCCTTGCAGACAAAAAAGGTTTAGAGAGAAAAGAAGAGTTTGAATACTAATTTGGAGGGAGACATTGCTTTCAGTGCCCAGTGATATCTGCTGGAATTTTCTCCTAGCATGTGTGTAGCAACAAGAAGGGGTTTTGCTTATGAGATGAGTATCAGCCTTACAAATAGGTCTGCCACAAGTATCAGGTTCCCTGACTGGTAGTCAGCTTGCAAGCTTTGCATTGGTCCAGTCAATATTTGCCAACGTCATCTCTTTATTTTGGTCACTTGATATGTTTTTCTGCCAGTGTAAATAATATGTCTCTAATAGTTATGCACAGAGAGCACCACAGCACAGATAACTTTGTGAACCAAGTTAAAAATTATAATAAAATTAAACACAGGAATAAATAATAAACCTCTGATTTATAATAGATTTGTGGCTTGACTTCTGCATATACGCAGTGGTTCCTTTCAGCCTACAGTACAAAATCCCGTTTTTATTTTTAATCACTAATTCATTTATTCAAGGAATATTAATTGTCCACTCACCATGTGCTGGATACTCTTCTAGTTAAAGGAGATACTTGTCAAGTCAAAGTCCCTAAAGGGTAACAAAACCATAAACAAGAATAGAAATAAAAGAGCAAGATATTGTCAGATAATTGCAAGTTAAAGGAAGTTAAGACAAGGTCATATCTGAGAGGTTGACGGTTGTTGGGGACCAGGAGTCACTTTAAAGTTCAAGGAGAATCTATCTGAAGAAATAACATTTGAGCTGAGATCTGAATGACAGGAAAGAGCCAGACTTGAAAAGATCTGGGTCAGGAGGCTCCAGGTAGGGGAGCAGAATACCTCAGGATGTGGTTATGGTTTAAAAAGGAGGCCAGTGTCTCTGAGACACAGTGAGCCATCAGGAGGGCAGGAAGCCCTTCAGTCAAAGGGTTAGGATGAGCTTGGGGACTAACATGTGGTAATGGTAAGGGATTTGGAATTGTTTCTGAATATATGCAGAGTCATTGGAGATTTTAAGTAAGGAATTGTCATGACCTGATATATATTTATTTCAAAAATGATTCTTGCTGCTCTAGGGAGTATAGATTTTAGAAGTGTAAAAATGGAAACAGAGACACCATTTAGGAGATCTTGCCTTACTTCAAGTAAGAGAAGATAGTTGATGGTCTTAGGGTAGAAGTAGAAGAGAGAAAGGTGGAGAAATAAAGGATATATTTTAATTCCTGTGGGAACAGAAAGTTCTGAACTTGGATTTTAAATCTGATTTTATTAAATGAATAAAATCTGGAAAATATTTGGTCCTTCAGAAGAAAGTGGAATCTTCCATGCTAACGGTCAGCAAACCCAGTAGAGTGAGCTTTTCTTAGATGCCCTAAAATCAGTGGTCAGTACACTTAAACTGTTTTCAAATGCATTCTCTCTCAGTGATGCTTCAGCAACAGGCAGTGACCTAGCCCGAGTACATAATCGCAGGGCAGGAGGGTCTTTTATTTCCACAGCCTTCATTTCATGAAAAAAAAGTTTTTTTCTTGGGTAAGTTCTTTGCTTTGAAATTTCTTTTAATGATTCTTCATATGCCTAGAGGCACTATTTATTGTAAACTGATTGTGGATGAAAAATGACAGTCATAGCAAAAAGAGCAAAAAGCCAGTGTTTTTTAAAGGTGGTCAGACTCAGCAAGAGTCCCAACACCCTTAATTGCTAAATATGAGGAAATGCTGAGAGTTACTTAACCTGAAAGGCAAGTTTATAGTAAAGACTGGTTAGGAACTATCTCAGGACTAATCAATTTATAGTGCTTTTGCCCTGGAAAATTTAGCATTTTAAGGACATTTCAGTGCCATTTTGCTCCCTTGTAAGATATTATCAGATAGAGTCATTCTACTTTGGGCTCTTTTGGTGGTTGTCACTATTAATTCACTTATCAACGTGCTTTCATCTCCTCATAGTTGAATTTAAGGCTTTAGAAATGTTATGTTTTCAGATTTCAATACAAGTTCACCTCTACAGCGTGGTCTGCACGCATTCAACTCTCAAAAGCAATGAGCCGGGACATATGTGCAATTAAGGAGGTGTTTCCCCAGCAGGAAAACAACATCCCTTTCTTAGCAAATTCCTTCCCTTTGCAGAGGTTGCAACAACTGAGCAAAATGTCACTCCAGTTTCTGTTAGGTTACTAACCACGTCCCTATGCCAGACTCGCAGTGAACCAATCCCTGAGACGCTGAGGTTCGCAGCTGAGAAGAGTTTGCTCCCAAGGCAGCCAACTAACAAGATGGAGAACAAGTCTTAGTTCCGCCTCCCCGAGGTCAGGGGGGTTGGGATACTTATGGGATAACCGAGGCGGTCTTAGGCTGGGGAAAGCTGATTGGAGGTGGGAAAAGGCGAGGAAGTGGGTGTACTGCGCAGGCGCATCTCCGTGCGCCGCTGCTGCCTGTTCGCAGTGGCGGCGCCCAGCGTGAGCGGAGGGTACGTTTCCAGGCTTCTGAAGTTAACAGGCCACTCATCGCCTAAAAAACGGGCCTCAGGCCCAGCTTTAGGGTCAGGGGTCCCAAGCAGCCTTAGCCGCTCGCACTGGGCCGGAGCTGACTTCAGGTTCCTGTGGAACAGCTGGACCGAGTGGAAGCTGGGGAGGTATGTGATTAAAGAGGCGAAAAAAGAAAGAAATACTAAAACGGGCTTAATCAGTGAAGGAGTTTACAAGCAAAGGGGTTTGGACAAGCTGTTGCCGTATCTGCGGTTCTGTAAGATAAGCTCAAGAATTTCTATTCGTTATCAGCTTCTGTTAAGTCTGTGGGACATGGTTTCATTTCTACTTGCTTTTTTTTTTTTTTTTTTTTTAATCCTTTGGCTATTTTGGGGGGCTGGGGTACAGTTGTCTAAAGATGTAATTTCAACTTGCTTGAAGTCCAATTCTTTTTACAGTATAAAAATACAAGTACTTTCACAAAGCTACTGAAAGGCACAAAGTATATTGGACAGTGGTCAACGCCGAAGTGAATGAGTGTCTTACTGCTGTTGCCAATCTGAGAAGCAAATAGCTGCATAAACAAAGTAGCCTTCTATTCTTGACAAGAGGCAACATCTAGAACAGTGTCTCCACAGTGGACCTGGGGTCGGGGAGAGTTTCTTTGTACACTTTTTTTTTTTTTTAACGGCGTTTTGATTCTTGTCTTTTAAGATACTTTTTACCCACAACTTTAATGGGTGAATAACATTCATTTGCATTCTATAATGAAGACTTTCTTGGTTGGTCATATGAGACACCTGTTGTCAGTGTGAGACACCAGCAGAAAATAATTCTGTGATTTCGAACTCTGAAGCAATGGAGCTAAATCCTACCTGGTGAAAGTCTACAGAAGGCTTATTAGCTAGAGGTATCGTCTGGCATTGTGAAGGCTTTACTATTCAAGGTGCGATGCGTACATTATCTGTACTGACTTGACCTGGGAGCTTCTTAGAAAGGCAGAATCTCAAGCCCCATCCAGGGCACTTAATCAGAGTCTGCATTTCAGCAAAATTATCAGAACCAGTCTGCAATACGGTGTTCAAACTAGGATGCACATTGGGATCACCTGGGAATCATTAGAAAATACTGATGCTTATAGCCCACGCTAAAGATACTGATTTAATAGGTATTTTATGCAGCCTGGGTTATCACTATTTTTAATAGGTTTTTAATAGCTCCGCAGGTGATTCTAAAATTCAACAGTTTGAGAAACACCGGTCTAAAGGGCAAGGTTAAAACAAACGAATACAGGAAAAGCTTCAAACTTGTGACTTCTAAACCATCCACTAAAACTTGGCCAACTCCCAGCTTCTAGCTAGTGCTTCTTCTAGAATCTTGGCTTGGCTGAGTGTGCATTTGATAATTGCCCCATAATTGCTTTTCACATTTATTTGATAGATGTACCTGCATACAACAATTCTAGGCTGAATCTCCATTCTCTTAGGTGTACACGTGCTTCTCAACTCTGTTGTGTCATTTTCAACCTCAGTGTTGGGACTTGAGGCACTCCAGTTTGAGTTTAGCAGAGTAACCTTTCTGATTGACGTGGGTTTTTCTAGCTAATGCTTGCTGGACTCACTTTTCATATTGGGTGGCATGTGGCAATTTCCCTTTGTTAATTAGAACAAATGTGCCAATTATGTTAATGTTTCTCCAGATACCAATCAGTTAATAATTAGATGCAACACATCTGTCTTTCACAGGGGAGTAGAATAGAAAACTACAGGGTGCTTTGCTCTTTATTATTGACATATATGATTAGATTCCTTAGCCAATCCCATGGTTAACAAGTTCATGTATCAAAAGGGCAAAGGGTGACAATAGCTACTTGGGGGTCTGAGCACCTCTCCTTGTTAGCAATTTCCTGAGGGAAGTATGACTATCTCTAAAGGATCTCTGCAAAGAATTTAAGTGGTCTGTCTTTCCTTTTTTTTTTTTTTTAAATAAATTTACATGTCCTCATCAGTAAAATGCAGGTTTGTCATTTACCCTGAACTACAGAAAGAAACAAATTCTTAAGAAGTAATTACAACTCTCAAAAAGAATTCAGCTTAATTGATGTGAAAGATCACACTGAAAGAAATCACAAAATTTAGCCTATAGGATTATATCAAAGGTATTGTAAACATGTGTAAATCACCATTGGAGTTATAATTTGTTACAGTTTCTGCTTATATGTCTCCCTGTGTCTTAACTTTGGAGCTTTCTGATTAATGGAAAAAAATTGATTTTGCTTCTTTTGTTTTATTGGTATTTGCGGTTCATACTTGGCAGGGGTTTAGAGAGAAGTAGTTGTAGCCAAATTATTTCATAATGTGAGTAAAGCCTCTACCCTGTGTTGACTCTGGCAGTGTGGAGAAGAGACTTATGAAACCAACACATTAGCCTTCTTGAAGGTAGTCAAAATGTATCCTAACCACTTTTCAGATAAAGCTTTTTGTTTGGTTTAGAATTTAAAGTATATGCACTCTAGCAAATATGGTTTACATTCCTAATGTTTGATAATATTAAGCTATATACTTTTGTCATCTAAAAGTAAAACATTATCATTGTTTTTATAATGTCTGTATTTTTGTGGTTCCAAATATATTGTCAGTATTGTTCTTTTATAAACAGTTGGCCAGAAAAGAAGAATGAATTTCAGATTATAAATTCTTTTTTCTTACTGTGACACTTAAAACAAAGGAACAACTGGGCAGACATTTAATATATTTGGAAATAGTTGTGCTTGCTAATACTAGTGCCAGACATTTCTAGAAAGCCCCTAATACATGAATCATCCTGTGATATGTTCCTTTTGCCCAGGGGGTTGGAAGGGATGAGGCAACAAGGAAGTGGATGTGGTTGTGGATTTATTTTTATTACATCATGCTGCCCCAAATATTTGTCTTTTATTTTATTTTATTATTATTATTTTTTATAATTTATTTGTGGCTGTGTTGGGTCTTCGTTTCTGTGCGAGGGCTTTCTCTAGTTGTGGCAAGCGGGGGCCACTCCTCATCGCGGTGCGCGGGCCTCTCACCGTCGCGGCCTCTCTTGTTGCGGAGCACAGGCTCCAGACGCGCAGGCTCAGTAGTTGTGGCTCACGGGCCTGGTTGCTCCGCGGCATGTGGGATCTTCCCAGACCAGGGCTCGAACCCGTGTCCCCTGCATTGGCAGGTGGATTCTCAACCACTGCGCCACCAGGGAAGCCCTTGTCTTTTATTTTTTAATAGTAAAACATGAACAGAGTTAGGTTTTAAACAATTTTAGTAGTAAGCCATGAAATAAATTACTGGATATAAGTAATTTTTGGAAAATAATGGTCTTGTGTAAATGGGTCCCCCACTTTATATACTCTTAACATTGGAAGTTTTGGAATCTATTTTAGGTAGCCTAGTTTTATGATGTTTAATCAGAAAGAGAGGAGAAAAGTGAATAAAGGTGAGAAAGTGAGTGTAGGAAGTCAAGATTAAATGTGGGGATTATTTACCCCATCTGGAATGTTAATCCACTTTTCTCTGTGTTTGCTGATGTTATAAATCAAAAATTAAATTTAAAACGAAAAATAAAGTATTCAGGGAAAAGATAATAGAACTTTTGAAACATGAATGTTGTTGAATGCTCAAGGAGCTGCTCAGAAGAGATTATGCAAGCCTGAGCCATTGAAAAATGATCTCCATGTTTTTCTGCAAAACTTCTCTTCCCCTGACAGCCCTTATATAGCCAATAGTTCTGAATTTTATAAAATATCAGTAACAGTAAAACTGTAAAACCATGCATGTAAGAGCCATAAAAAAAGTTGATCCTTAAATCACACCACACGCAGGGTGGGATGGCAGTTTTACACACCTTTTCTGGGAACACACAATATGGGGTCAGTATACTCTAGTCCTAAAACTTATAATGAAATTGGGACTCACTCATCTTCATTAATAAAATCATATTGGGCACAACATTGTAAATCAACTATACTCCAATAAAAATTAAAAAAAAATCGTATTGGGGATTTCAGAAGTCTGTGCCAGGTTGAAGGCGGCACTAGGACTGAAAGACCTAACTGTTGGAGGGATTTCTAAACAGTTTATCCTCTTACTGTCCTTACAATATAAGAGCTGGGAAGCAGTCCTCTTATAGGATGGCTAGAAATATGACATCTCTTCTGGTACATAACACTAGGAGGGATTGAGCTTGTAAATAAGGAGAAACTTTCCTCACCAGGAGAGTTTTATGAATGAAGTCTCATAAACCCACACCAATAGTCCTATGTAGTGGAAAATTGAAAGATTTCTCCCAGTTTTCTTTTTTCCCCCTGATTGGTATTATGAATATAGAGGTATATACTTCTTAATAAAGACTGAGGAACACTGAATCATCAACATTTAAAATACATTTCATGCAGATGTAGTTCTGTTTGGGATAAACTTAGGGAAGAGGCGATTAAATTAAATTTTTTGACTGTCTCCTAATTCTAAGTGCTTTACCTTCCATATTTCATTAAATCCTCCTACAACCCTGGGAGGGATGGTCTCTCCCTTTGCACAGGTGAGGATTGTGATTCTAGGAACTTAGAGCCTACAAGGCTGCAGACTCAGCAAGTGGGGGAGCCAGAATACAGAGCCAAGTCTAGCCAACTCCAAAGCCCATGTTTTTCCCTGCAACAAAAAATGTTTTATTGACTGTATGTTTTTGAAATTTAGTTCATTAAAATGACACAAATTGTGTGTAGCCTTATTTGATCAGTTTTCATAAATTAAATCATATAATATCCAAAGATATCTTTTGGGAAAAGTTCTTTATTTTAAAAGTGTTATATCATCTCATCGACTTTCCAAAAGTGGAGTACTCACATTTATTTGAGTTGTTACTATTTACACACACTTCTTAAAATAATTAGAATTTTACAGTGTAAAAGAGAAATTAAACTCAACTTCAGGTCCGTTAATGAAGAATATCTCAGTGATTTTTAAACATATTTGATATTCAAGAATTTTTCCAAAATATTTTTCTAAAATGAAATTAATTGGTATGTACTATAGGTTCACAGGTCACTTTTTTTTTTTTTTTTTTTTTTTGTCTATCATAGTACTGCTCTTAGTTTTGTGATAAATAGTACTAAGAAAAAATAGTACTTTTTTAAAAAAATAAATTTATTTATTTATTTATTTTTGGCTGTGTTGGGTCTTCATTTCTGTGCAAGGGCTTTCTCCAGCTGTGGCAAGCGGGGGCCACTCTTCATCGTGGTGCGCAGGCCTCTCACTGTCGCGGCCTCTCCCGTTGTGGAGCACAGGCTCCAGACACGCAGGCTCCGTAGTTGTGGCTCACGGGCTTAGTTGCTCCGCGGCATGTGGGATCCTCCCAGACCAGGGCTCGAACCCGTGTCCCCTGCATTGGCAGGCAGATTCTCAACCACTGCGCCACCAGGGAAGCCCCAAATAGTACTTCTTAGTACATAGAAGTCATCTGAATATTTCAGCTTCTAGAAATCAAAATATATATATATAGCTAAGAATTAATGGAATCCAGCATTGTAATTGTCTAAACCTTTAGACGTCATAATTATTAAACATTTTGCCTAATTTCTGGCACCTGCAGTAGTGCTTGGTGCATAGATATTCGTAGAGTAAACTAATTTTGAGTAGATCCTACTGACTTTTATTTTCCTGTGCAAGCATGTCTTTGTTTCTTCTCTTTGAATGTGGCAACATATCTCAACTCAGGGAATGCTTATTTATTGCTTAGGGTAATAGTTTTTATTTTCCATATGGATAAAGTTCACTCATTCATGCCTCTGTTTATATATTCATCCATCCTTTCTTTCACCACACTTCATCATGAAGGCTTTACTTCTGCTTCTCAAACAACAGCTTTTGCAAGTGCTCTTCCCTGTACCTGGAACATTCTGGCTGAGGATTGGCTCTTTCTAGGTATTCATGTCCTAGTGTGTAGTCACCTCTTCAGAGAAGCCATGCCTGTTATCTAAAGCAGGGGTCAGCAAACCACAGTCTACAGACCAAATATGGCCCACCTCCTATTTTGTAAGCAAATATTTATTGGAATACAACCATGCTCATTCATTTACATATTGTCTGTGGTTTTTGTTCAGAGACCATGTGGCCCCCAAAGCCTAAAATATTAAATATATAGTCCTTTACAGAAAAAGTTTTCTGACTCCTGATCTAAAGCACTCTATAATGCTGATTTATTTTTTTCTAGACCTTAGGACCACTGAAATTATCCAGTATGTTTATTTGTTTATTTGTTTATACATTGGTTTTTTTCTCTTGAGAATCACTTTGAGAACAGTCTTTGTTTCGTTTATTTATGCATCCCAGGTACCAGAAATAGTGAGACCACGTTGTAGATGTTCAACAAATATGCATTAGATAAACAGTACATTTTTGAACATCTCTGCTAGGGCATTATGCTTGATTCTGTGCATACAAAATATATTGTTCAAAATGTATCATATTGTCTGTATCATATATACATATACAAGGTATA
Source organism: Eschrichtius robustus (assembly GCF_028021215.1). Lineage (NCBI taxonomy): Eukaryota > Metazoa > Chordata > Mammalia > Artiodactyla > Eschrichtiidae > Eschrichtius > Eschrichtius robustus. Next base: position 15,951,052 of record NC_090827.1, on the reverse strand, counting down.
TATTATAAATACATATTTTAAACATAATACACATATATGTAAAATCATGCTCTCAAGAGCTTTTATGGTAGGAGTCCGCAAACTCTACATAAATTATTACAGTACAATATGATAAGTGGTTTGAAGAGAGTGCAAGCGCTGCTCATAAAAGGAAAACACTGACTCTGCTGGGGAGCGTCTACAAATACAGATTGTCGTTAGCAGAGAGGTTAGACTGCACAGAGACCATAATAAATCAATTGCTTGCAGACTCATATCAAAACCCTGTCACTGGGTGGCAAGTGAAAACAAGCTCAGGGCTCCCACTGATTCTGCATTATGTTGAGTTGTCTAATTATTTCATTATATATTACAGTGTAATAATAATAGAAATAAAGTGCACAATAAATATAATGTGCTTGAATCATCCCGAAACCTTCCCCTCCCCACCGTCCGTGGAAAAACTGTCTTCCACGAAACCAGTCCCTGGTGCCAAAAGCTTGGGGACCGCTGCTCTGTAGGGTTCTGCTAAGTTCCAGTAGAACCTATAACTTAGTGGAATGATTCTGAAGAGAGCTGTGAGGATTACTATAAGCTCTGAGTTTAGAAATGGGAGGATAATGACTTAATTAAGAAGACCAGGGTTATAGGGAGAGCCCAGTGTGAGGAGATCCTGAGATCAATTCAGTTTAGTGCCTTAGGCTTTTCATATTTGTTGAGCATTCAGATGGAATTATCTAGCAAGTAATTGGAAATGTGAATGTAGTTTAACAAAACTTGGGACTGAAGTTAATGGTTTTGGGTTAGAAGCCATGAGAGGGAATCGCTCAGCCAGTGCATAGAGGCTGGTTGTTTGAAAACCTGGCTGTACTTTAGCATCACCTGAGGAGCTTTAGAAACACTGATGCCTGGGCCCTTCGTCAGCCCAATTAAATCAGACCTTCTGCAGGTGGGCCCAGGCATGGGCAGGTCTTCACAGCTCCCCATGTGATTCCGGGGAATTCTCAACAAAGTTGAGAACCACTACTATAAAATTAAAAGGAGAGAAAAATCAAAGAGAGATCCCTGGGGAGGACTATGTGAAAATGGTGGATGAAATGAAGGGACCAGTGAAAGAGGTTTGAGAAAGAACAGATAGGTGGCAAGAATACAGCAGAGGGAGAGAAAATGCTCTTGGACTGGGCCGTTGGGGAGGTCTCTGGTCGCCTCTGAAAGTGAAGTTTGAGTGGTGAGTGTGAATCCAGACAGCAGTGTGAATGGGCAGGGGAATAGCTGGAGACTGAATATTCTGCTCTTTCAAGCAGTTCAGCCACGAAGGGAAGGAGAATGCGGAAGCATAAATGAGAAGGGGTGGGCTTGTTGTGGGTAGTTTTGTTGGTGGCTTGTTTTGGGGCTGGAGGAGATGTACATGTTTGTGGGTGATGTGAGAGAAGAAAAGAAGAGCTTTGAGAGGAATTTGTATCTTTTAAACACGTACGTCATCTGCTGTGATTAAGGAAGATCACAACAATATTGAGTAATTCATTGATGACCTAGGGCCTGAAAAAGCCTAAGAGGTGGAGGAAGTGACTAGTGAGTGCAGATCTGAATGCAAGATTCAGCAAGGCGGAGCTGAATCTTTTTCCTCTTTGCTAACACTTTTCAGCTAGGTTAAGAGGACCTTGTTTTCATTTGTCTTTCCTTGACTGAATGTTAACAAGGTCTCACAACGTGAAGATCTGTATCGCGTTGCTCAGCATCCTTGCCATGTACCACGTTGCCTAAGAAAATAACATACCAGAGAGTATTAAGTTAGATTTAATGTAGGTGAATCTGGATATGTGCAAATAGAAGGTGTCTTTAGGACAGAGTTCAGTGGAATGCTGTTAGGTAAAAAAATGTGACCGTTAAAAATATTTTAAAATATTTTGCATTAGGTATTATTGTTGTTTCCTGTTTACTAAGCTGAAATCTTAATTTGTGAAAGTCATTTAAACTAGTAAAGACACTAAAAGTTAAGTTATAACTTAATTTTAACTGAAGTAAATTATTTACTCTGTAGAAGAAGAATGTTAACACCAGCTTAAAGTTGTATAGCAGTAAGTTTCATATATATTATGTTTTTTATATCTCACAGGACCTTTATGAAGGAGTCAGGACAGATATTAATATGTCGAGATAGAAAAATAAGATTAATGATGTTAAGTGACTTGCCTGAAGTCAAACAATTAGTGGATGGGATAGCTGGGTCTTAACTCTAGCCCTTCGAACTTGAAACTGAAGTTCAAGTTCATCTTTTGATAAGATCTCATTGGCCTTACGTAAATGAGAAGCAATATACATAACTGTAGAAGTACCCAGGAGAAGTAGGCAGAGGGTTCTGTTCACTGGTCCCCAGCTCCCACTCCTGTTATCCTGTTCTTTGGTCTTCTTGTTTGTCAGCCTCTCTCATTCTCCCCTGGTACAGTTCCTTTCTTGATGACAGAATCACCATCCTTCCATGCCCTACCTAATGTAGTGATGTTCAAATTTTTTTTTAGCATATTTCTAAAAGACTTGAATAAAAGTAGACGGATAGATAATATATATCTATATAGCTCCCCAACATTTTTAAGTTGATATCTGAAATATTCATCATAAAATTAAATAGTAGGAAAAGATTATATCTGGGTATATTATAAATATTTGGCATCTTTAAATACAATGGTTAGATGACTTAAGATGATCCAATGGAATGCACACACCAAACACCATAATGATTTTTTACCCAAAATCATCCATTGGCAAAATATGAGAACAAGTTCTTCTTTAATAGGAGATATTTACAGTGTTCCTTTTTCTATCATAACTTGTATTTCTACGCCACTTCCTCCATGGATTCTTTTTTACCCTAAAATAATAATTTGATGCATAAAAGTTTTTGTTAATCACAGCTCCATACTTCTCTCTTTTTTTTTTAGTGTATCTAATTTATTTATCTTTTTATTGGAGTATAGCTGCTTTACAATGTTGTTAGTTTCTGCTCTACAATGAAGTGAATCAGCTATATGTGTATATATATCCCCACCCTCTTGGAGCTCCCTCCCACTCCCCCCCCATCCCACCCATCTAGGTCATCACAGAGCACTGAGCTGAGCTCCCTGTGCTATACAGCAGATTCGAACTAGCTAGCTATTTTACACATGGAAGTGTATACATGTCAATCCTAATCTCCCAATTTGTCCCACACTCCCCTTCCCACCCTGTGTCCACATGTCCGTTCACTATGTCTGTGTGTCTGTTCCTGCCCTGCAAATAGGTTCATCTGTACCATTTTTCTACATTCCACTGCGTTAATATACGATATTTGTTTTTCTCTTTCTGACTTACTTCACTCTGTATGACAGACTCTAGGTCCATCCACATCTCTACAAATGACCCAATTTCATTCCTTTTTATGGCTGAGTAATATTCCATTGCATATATGTACCACATCTTCTTTATCCATTCATCTGTCAGTGGACATTTAGGTAGTTTCCATGTCCTGGCTATTGTAAATAGTGCTGCAGTGAACATTGTGGTACATGACTCTTTTTGAATTATGGTTTTCTCAGGGTAAATGACCAGTAGTGTGATTGCTGGGTCATATGGTAGTTCTGTTTTTAGTTTTTTGATGAACATCCATACTGTTCTCCATAGTGGCTGTATCAATTTACATTCCCACCAACAGTGTATGAGGTTTCCCTTTTCTCCACAGCCTTTTCAGCATTTATTGTTTGTAGATTTTTTGATGATGGCCATTCTGACTGCTGTGAGGTGATACCTCATTGTAGTTTTGATTTGCATTTCTCTAATAATTAGTGATGTTGAGCAGTTTTTCATGTGCCTCTTGGCAATCTGTTTGTCTTCTTGGAGAAATGTCTGTTTAGGACTTATGTCCATTTTTTGAGTGGGTTGTTTATTTTTTTTGATATTGAGCTGCATGAGCTATTTGTATATTTTGGAGATGAATCCTCTGTCAGTTGCTTCACTTAACAAGTATTTTCTCCCATTCTGAGGATTGTCTTTTCATCTTGTTTATGGTTTTCTTTGCTGTGCAATAGTTTTTAAATTTAATTAGGTCCCACTTGTTTATTTTTGGTTTTATTTCTATTACTCTAGGAGGTAGGTCAAAAAAGATCTTGCTGTGATTTATGTCAAAGAGTGTTTTCCAGTGTCTTCCTTTAAGAGTTTTCTAGTGTCCAGTCTTACATTTAGGTCTTTAATCCATTTTGAGTTTATTTTTGTGTATGGTGTTAGGGAGTGGTCTAATTTCATTCTTTTACATGTAGCGGTCCAGTTTTCCCAGCACCACTTATTGAAGAGACTGTCTTTTCTCCATTGTATATTCTTGCCTCCTTTGTCATAGATTAGGTGCCCATATGTGTGTGGGTTTATCTCTGGGCTTTCTATCTTGTACCATTGATTTGTATTTCTGTTTTTTGTGCCAGTACCATACTGTGGTATCGTCTGAAGTTGGGGAGCCTGATTCCTCCAGCTCTGTTTTTCTTTCTCAAGATTGCTTTGGCTATTCAGGGTCTTTTGTGTTTCCATACAAATTGTAAAATTTTTTGTTCTAAATCTGTGAAAACTGCCATTGGTAATTTGTTAGGGATTGCATTGAATCTCTAGATTGCTTTGGGTAGTATAGTCATTTTCACAATATTGATTCTTCCGATCCAAGAACATGGTATATCTCTCCATCTGTTTGTATCATCTCATTTTTTCATCAGTGTTTTATAGTTTTCTGAGTACAGCTCTTTTGCCTCATTAGGTAGGTTTATTCCTGGGTATTTTATTCTTTTTGTTGCGATGGCAAATGGGATTGTTACCTTAATTTCTCTTTCTGATCTTTGGTTGTTAGTGTATATGATTGCAAGAGATATCTGTACATTCATTTTGTATCTGGCAACTTTACCAAATTCATTGATTAGCTCTAGTAGTTTTCTGGTGGCATCTTTAGGATTCTCTATGTATAGTATCATGTCATCTGCAAACAGTAACAGTTTTATTTCTTCTTTTCCAATTTGTATTCCTTTTATTTCTTTTTCTTTTCTGATTGCTGTGGCTAGAACTTTCAAAACTATGTTGAATAATACTGGTGAGATTCGATCTGATCTTAGAGGAAATGCTTTCAGTTTTTCACTATTGAGAATGATGTTTGCTATGGGTTTGTCATATATGACCTTTATTAGGTTGAGGTAGGTTCCCTGTATGCCCACTTTCTGGAGAGTTTTTATCATAAATGGGTGTTGAATGTTATCAAAAGCTTTTTCTGCATCTATTGAGATGATCATATGGTTTTTATCCTTTAGTTTGTTAATATGGTGTATCACATTGATTGATTTGCGTATACTGAAGAATCCTTGCATCCCTGGGGTAAATCCCACTTGATCCTGGTGTATTATCCTTTTAATGTGCTGCTGGATTCTGTTTGCTAGTATTTTGTTGAGGATTTTTGCCTCTATGTTTATCAGTGATACTGGTCTGTAATTTTCTTTTTTTGTGATATCTTTGGTTTTGGTATCAGGTTGATGGTGGCCTCATAGAATGAATTTGGGAGTGCTCCTCCCTCTGAAAGTTTTGGAAGAGTTTGAGAAGGATAGGTGTTAGCTCTTCTCTAAATGTTTGGTAGAATTTGCCTGTGAAGCCATCTGGTCCTGGACTTTTTTTCCTCGAAGATTTTTAATTACTGTTTCAATTTCATTACTTGTGATTGGTCTGTTTATATTTTCTAATTCTTCCTGGTTCAGTCTTGGAAAGTTGTACCTTTCCAAGAATTTGTCCATTTCTTCCAGGTTGTCCATTTTATTGGCATATAGTTGCCTATGGTAGTCCCTTATGATCCTTTGTATTTCTGTGGTATCAGTTGTAATTTCTCCTTTTTCATTTCTAATTTCATTGAATTGAATCTCCCTTTTTTTTCTTGATAAATCTGGCTAAAGGTTTATCAATTTTATTTATCTTCTCAAAGAACCAACTTTTAGTTTTATTGATCTTTGCTATTGTTTTCTTCATTTCTGTTTCATTTATTCCTGCTCTGATCTTTTTGATTTTGTTCCTTCTGCTAGCTTTGGGTGGTTTGTTGTTGTTGTTGTTGTTGTTTTGGTTTTCTTTTTCTAGTTGCTTTTAGGTGTAAGGTTAGATTGTTTATTTGAGATTTTTCTTGTTTCCTGAGGTGAGATTGAATTGCTATAAACTTCCGTCTTAGAACTGATTTTCCTGCATCCAACAGGTTTTGGGTTGTCGTGTTTTTGTTGTCATTTGTCTCTAGGTATTTTTTGATTTCCTCTTTTATTTTTTTCAGTCATCTCTTGGTTATTTAGTAGCGTATTGTTTAGCCTCCATGTGTTTGTTTTTTTTACAGTTTTTATTTTTTTCTTGTAGGTGATTTCTAATCTCATAGTGTTGTGGTCAGAAAAGATGCTTGATATGATTTCAATTTTATTTTATTTATTTATTTATTTATTTATTTTTAAACATCTTTATTGAAGTATAATTGCTTCACAATGGTGTGTTAGTTTCTGCTTTATAACAAAGTGAATCAGCTACACATATACACACGTTCCCATATCGCCTCCCTCCCGCATCTCCCTCCCTCCCACCCTCCCCATCCCACCCCTCCAGGCGGTCACAAAGCACCGCGCTGATCTCCCTGTGCTATGCGGCTGCTTCCCACTAGCTATCTATTTTACATTTGGTGGTGTATATATGTCCATGCCACTCTCTCACCCTGTCACATCTCACCCCTCCCCCTCCCCATATCCTCAAGTCCATTCTCTAGTAGGTCTCTGTCTTTATTCCCGTCTTGCCACTAGGTTCTTCATGGCCTTTTTTTTTTTTTTTCCTTAGATTCCATATATATGTGTTAGCATACTGTATTTGTTTTTCTCTTTCTGACTTACTTCACTCTGTATGACAGACTCTAACTCCATCCACCTCATTACAAATACCTCCATTTCATTTCTTTTTATGGCTGAGTAATATTCCATTGTATATATGTGCCACATCTTCTTTATCCATTCATCTGATGATGGACACTTAGGTTGCTTCCATGTCCTGGCTATTGTAAATAGAACTGCAATGAACATTTTGGTACATGACTCTTTTTGAATTATGGTTTTCTCAGGGTATATGCCCAGTACTGGGATTGCTGGGTCGTATGGTAGTTCAATTTTTAGTTTTTTAAGGAACCTCCATACTGTTCTCCATAGTGGCTGTATCAATTTACATTCCCACCAACAGTGCAAGAGTGTTCCCTTTCCTCCACACCCTCTCCAGCATTTATTGTTTCTAGATTTTTTGATGATGGCCATTCTGACCGGTGTGAGATGATATCTCATTGTAGTTTTGATTTGCATTTCTCTAATGATTAATGATGTTGAGCATTCTTTCATGTGTCTGTTGGCCATCTGTATATCTTCTTTGGAGAAATGTCTGTTTAGGTCTTCTGCCCATTTTTGGATTGGGTTGTTTGTTTTTTTGTTATTGAGCTGCATGAGCTGCTTGTAAATCTTGGAGATTAATCCTTTGTCAGTTGCTTCATTTGCAAATATTTTCTCCCATTCTGATGGTTGTCTTTTGGTCTTGTTTATGGTTTCCTTTGCTGTGCAAAAGCTTTTAAGTTTCATTCGGTCCCATTTGTTTATTTGTATTTTTATTTCCATTTCTCTAGGAGCTGGGTCAAAAAGGATCTTGCTGTGATTTATGTCATAGAGTGTTCTGCCTATGTTTTCCTCTAAGAGTTTGATAGTGTCTGATTTTACACTTAGGTCTTTAATCCATTTTGAGTTTATTTTTGTGTATGGTGTCAGGGAGTGTTCTAATTTCATACTTTTACATGTACCTGTCCAGTTTTCCCAGCACCACTTATTGAAGAGACTGTCTTTTCTCCACTGTATATGCTTGCCTCCTTTATCAAAGATAAGGTGACCATATGTGTGTGGGTTTATCTCTGGGCTTTCTATCCTGTTCCATTGATCTATATTTCTGCTTTTGTGCCCGTACCAAACTGTCTTGATTACTGTAGCTTTGTAATATAGTCTGAAGTCAGGGAGCCTGATTCCTCCAGCTCCGTTTTTCTTTCTCAAGATTGCTTTGGCTATTTGGAGTCTTTTGTGTCTCCATACAAATTGTGAAATTTTTTGTTCTAGTTCTGTGAAAAATGCCTGTGGTAGTTTGATAGGGATTGCATTGAATCTGTAGATTGCTTTGGGTAGTAGAGTCATTTTCACAATGTGGATTCTTCCAATCCGAGAACATGGTATATCTCTCCATCTATTTGTATCATCTTTAATTTTTTTCATCAGTGTCCTATAATTTTCTGCATACAGGTCTTTTGTCTCCTTAGGTAGGTTTATTCCTAGATATTTTATTCTTTTTGTTGCAGTGGTAAACGGGAGTGTTCTCTTAATTTCACTTTCAGATTTTTCGTCATTAGTGTATAGAAATGCAAGAGATTTCTGTGCATTAATTTTGTATCCTGATACTTTACCAAATTCATTGATTAGCTCTAGTAGTTTTCTGGTGGCAGTTTTAGGATTCTCTATGTATAGTATCATGTCATCTGCAAACAGTGACAGCTTTACTTCTTCTTTTCCGATTTGGAGTCCTTTTATTTCTTTTTCTTCTCTGATTGCTGTGGCTAACACTTCCAAAACTATGTTGAACAATAGTGGTGAGAGTGGGCAACCTTGTCTTGTTCCTGATCTTAGTGGAAATGGTTTCAGTTTTTCACCATTGAGGACAATGTTGGCTGTGGGTTTGTCATATATGGCTTTTATTATGTTGAGGAAAGTTCCCTCTATGCCTACTTTCTGCAGGGCTTTTATCATAAATGGGTGTTGAATTTTGTCGAAAGCTTTCTCTGCATCTATTGAGATGATCATATGGTTTTTCTCCTTCAATTTGTTAATATGGTGTATCACATTGATTGATTTGCGTATATTGAAGAATCCTTGCATTCCTGGGATAAACCCCACTTGATCATGGTGTATGATCCTTTTAATGTGCTGTTGGATTCTGTTTGCTAGTATTTTGTTGAGGATTTTTGCATCTATGTTCATCAGTGATATTGGCCTGTAGTTTTCTTTCTTTGTGACATCTTTGTCTGGTTTTGGTATCAGGGTGATAGTGGCCTCGTAGAATGAGTTGGGGAGTGTTCCTCCCTCTGCAATATTTTGGAAGAGTTTGAGAAGGATAGGTGTTAGTTTTTCTCTAAATGTTTGATAGAATTCGCCTGTGAAGCCATCTGGTCCTGGGCTTTTGTTTGTTGGAAGATTTTTAATCACAGTTTCAATTTCAGTGCTTGTGACTGGTCTGTTCATATTTTCTATTTCTTCCTGGCTCAGTCTCAGTAGGTTGTGCATTTCTAAGAATCTGTCCATTTCTTCCAGGTTGTCCATTTTATTGGCATAGAGTTGCTTGTAGTAATCTCTCATGATCGTTTGTATTTCTGCAGTGTCAGTGGTTACTTCTCCTTTTTCATTTCTAATTCTATTAATTTGAGTCTTCTCCCTTTTCCTCTTGATGAGTCTGGCTAATGGTTTATCATTTTTGTTTATCTTCTCGAAGAACCAGCTTTTAGTTTCATTGATTTTTGCTATTGTTTCCTTCATTTCTTTTTCATTTATTTCTGATCTGATCTTTATGATTTCTTTCCTTCTGCTAGCTTTGGGGTTATTTTTGTTCTTCTTTCTCTAATTGCTCTAGGTGCAAGGTTAGGTTGTTTATTCGAGATGTTTCCTGTTTCTTGAGGTAGGCTTGTATTGCTATAAACTTCCCTCTTAGCACTGCTTTTGCAGTGTCCCATAGGTTTTGGGTCGTCGTATCTCCATTGTCATTTGTTTCTAGGTATTTTTTGATTTCCCCTTTGATTTCTTCAGTGATCACTTCGTTATTAAGTAGTGTATTGTGTAGCCTCCATGTGTTTGTATTTTTTACAGATCTTTTCCTGTAATTGATATCTAGTCTCATAGCATTGTGGTCGGAAAAGATACTTGATACGATTTCAATTTTCTTAAATTTACCAAGGCTTGATTTGTGACCCAAGATATGATCTATCCTGGAGAATGTTCCAGGAGCACTTGAGAAAAATGTGTATTCTGTTGTTTTTGGGTGGAATGTCCTATAAATGTCAATTAAGTCCATCTTGTTTAATGTATCATTTACAGCTTGTGTTTCCTTTTTTATTTTCATTTTGGATGATCTGTCCATTGGTGAAAGTGGGGTGTTAAAGTCCCCTACTATGATTGTGTTACTGTCGATTTCCCCTTTTATGGCTGTTAGTATTTGCCTTATGTATTGAGGTGCTCCTATGTTGGGTGCATAAATATTTACAATTGTTATACTTTCCTCTTGGATCAATCCCCTGATCATTATATAGTGTCCTTCTTTGTCTCTTGTAATAGTCTTTATTTTAAAGTCTATTTTGTCTGATACGAGAATTGCTACTCCAGCTTTCTTTTGATTTCCATTTGCATGGAATATCTTTTTCCATCCCCTCACTTTCAGTCTGTATGTGTCTCTAGGTCTGAAGTGGGTCTCTTGTAGACAGCATATATATGGGTCTTGCTTTTGTATCCATTCAGCCAGCCTGTGTCTTTTGGTGGGAGCATTTAATCCATTTACATTTAAGGTAATTATCGATATGTATATTCCTATTCCCATTTTCTTAAATATTTTGTGTTTGTTATTGTAGGTGTTTTCCTTCTCTTGTGTTTCTTGCCTAGAGAAGTTCCTTTAGCATTTGTTGTAAAGCTGGTTTGGTGGTGCTGAACTCTCTTAGCTTTTGCTTGTCTGTAAAGGTTTTAATTTCTCCATCACATCTGAATGAGATCCTTGCTGGGTAGAGTAACCTTGGTTGTAGGTTTTTCTCCTTCATGACTTTAAGTATATCCTGCCCCTCCCTTCTGGCTTGCAGAGTTTCTGCTGAAAGATCAGCTGTTAACCTTATGGGGATTCCCTTGTGTGTTATTTGTTGTTTTTCCCTTGCTGCTTTTAATATGTCTTCTTTATATTTAATTTTTGATAGTTTGATTAATATGTGTCTTGGCGTGTTTCTCTTTGGATTTATCCTGGAATGGACTCTCTGTGCTTCCAGGACTTGATTAACTACTTCCTTTCCCATATTAGGGAAGTTTTCAACTATAATCTCTTCAAATATTTTCTCAGTCCCTTTCTTTTTCTCTTCTTCTTCTGGGACCCCTAAAATTCGAATGTTGGTGCATTTAATGTTGTCCCAGAGGTCTCTGAGACTGTCCTCAGTTCTTTTCATTCTTTTTTCTTTGTTCTGCTCGGCAGTAGTTATTTCCACTATTTTATCTTCCAGGTCACTTATCCGTTCTTCTGCCTCAGTCATTCTGCTATTGATCCCGTCTAGAGTATTTTTAATTTCATTTATTGTATTTTTCATCGTTGCTTGGTTCCTCTTTAGTTCTTCTACATCCTTGTTAAGTGTTTCTTGCATTTTGTCTATTCTATTTCCAAGATTTTGGATCATCTTTACTATCATTATTCTGAATTCTTTTTCAGGTAGACTACCTATTTCCTCTTCATTTGTTAGGTCTGGTGTGTTTTGACCCTGCTCCTTCACCTGCTGTGTGGTTTTTTGTCTTCTCATTTTGCTTATTTTACTGTGTTTGGGGTCTCCTTTTCACAGGCTGCAGGTTCGTAATTCCCGTTGTTTTTGGTATCTGTTCCCAGTGGCTAAGGTTGGTTCTGTGGGTTGTGTAGGCTTCCTGGTGGAGGGGACTAGTGCCTGTGTTCTGGTGGATGAGGTTGGATCTTGTCTTTCTGGTGGGCACGTCCACGTCTGGTGGTGTGTTTTGGGGTGTCTGTGGCCTTATTATGATTTTAGGCAGCCTCTCTGCTAATGGATGGGGCTGTGTTCCTGTCTTGCTAGTTGTTTGGCATAGGTGTCCAGCACTGTAGCTTGCTGGTCGTTGAGTGAAGCTGGGAATAGATGTTGAGATGGAGATCTCTGAGAGATTTTCACCGTTTGGTATTACGTGGAGCTGGGAGGTCTCTTGTGGACCAGTATCATTAAGTTGGTTCTCCCACCTCAGAGGCACAGCCCTGATGCCTGGCTGGAGCACCAAGAGCCTTTCATCCACTCGGCTCAGAATAAAATGGTGAAAAAAATAGAAAGAAAGAAAGAGGATAAAATAAAATAAAAGCTATTATAATAAAAAATAAGAAAAAAATTATTAAGAATAAATGTATTCAGAAAAAAAAATTTTTTTTAATTTTTAAAAATAGATTTATTAATTTTTATAGTAAAAAATAAGAAAAAAATTATTAAGAAAATTTATTAAGAAAAATTGTTTTAATTTTTTAAAATAAAAAATATGAAAAAACTTACTAAAAATTTTTTTTATTTTCTAAAAATAGAAAATAAGGAAAAAATTATTAAGAAAACATTAGGAAAAAAATTTTTTTTTAAGTAAAAAAAACAAAAACAAAAAAAAACACGGACGGACCTAACCCTAGGGCTAATGCTGAAAGCAAAGCTATACAAACAAAATCTCACCCAGAAGCATACACATATACAGTCACAAAAAAAGGAAAAGGGGAAAAATTAATATATCCTGCTCCCAGAGTCCACCTCTTGAATTTGGGATGATTCGTTGTCTATTCAGGTATTCAACAGATGCAGGCACATCAGGTTGTTTGTGGAGCTTTAATCCGCTGCTTCTGAGGCTGCTGGGAGAGATTTCCCTTTCTCTTCTTTGTTCGTACAGCTCCCAGGGTTCAGCTTTGGATTTGGACCCGCCTCTGCATGTAGGTTGCCTGAGGGTGTCTGTTCCCTGCCCAGACAGAACGGGGTTAAAGGAGCAGCTGCTTTGGGGGCTCTGGTTCACTCAGGACGGGGGGAGGGAGGGGCACGGATGCGGGATGAGCCTGCGGCGGCAGAGGCCGGCGTGACGTTGCAGCAGCCCGAGGTGCGCCGTGCGTTCTCCCGGGGAAGTTGTCCCCGGATCACGGGACCCTGGCAGTGGCGAGCTGCACAGGCTCCCGGGAGGGGCGGTGTGGAGAGTGACCTGTGCTTGTACACAGGCTTCTTGGTGGCGGCAGCAGCAGCCTTAGCGTCTCCTGCCTGTCTCTGGGGTCCGCGCTGATAACCGCAGCTCGCGCCCGCCTCTGGGGTCCGCACTGATAGCCGCGGCTCGCGCCCCTCTCTGGAGTTCGTTTAGGCGGCGCTCTGAATCCCCTCTCCTTGCGCGCCGCGAAACAAAGAGGCAAGAAAAAGTCTCTTGCCTCTTCGGCAGCTGCAGACTTTTTCGCGGAGTCCCTCCCGGCTAGCACCGAAGCCCGAGCCTCAGCTCCCAGCCCCCACCCGCCCCGGCGGGTGAGCAGACAAGCCTCTCGGGCTGGTGAGTGCTGCTCGGCGCCGCTCCTCCGTGCGGGAATCTCTCCGCTTTGCCCTCCGCACCCCTGTGGCTGTGCTCTCCTCCATGGCTCCGAAGCTTCCCCACTCTGCCACCTGCAGTCTCCGCCTGCGAAGGGGCTTCCTAGTGTGTGGAAACCTTTCCTCCTTCACGGCTCCCTCCCACTGGTGCAGGTCCCGTCCCTATTCTTTTGTTTCTGTTATTTCTTTTTTCTTTTGCCCTACCCAAGTACGTGGGGATTTTCTTGCCTTTTGGGAGGTCTGACGTCTTCTGCCAGTGTTCTGTGGGTGTTCTGTAGGAGCAGATCCACGTGTAGATATATTTCTACTGTATCTGTGGGAAGGAAGGTGATCTCCGCGTCTTACTCTTCCGCCATCTTGCCAGTATCCTCCCTCTCTGCCATTTTAAATCTGTATGCTTCTACCACTCTACTCCACCATGTTGCCATTTTCATGTTCTCCCGGCAATAAAGTAGGAATTTATTATTTCAATTTTGTTAAATTTTCCAAGGCTTGATTTGTGACCCAAGATGTGATCTATCTAGGAGAATGTTCTGTGTGCGCTTGAGAAGAAAAAGTATTCTGCTGCATTTGGATGGAATGTCCTATAAATATCAATTGAATCCATCTTGTATAATGTGTCATTTAAAGCTTGTGTTTCCTTGTTTATTTTCTGTGTGGATGATCTGTCCATTAGTGTAAGTGAGGTGTTCAAGTCCCCACTATTATTGTGTTACTGTTGATTTCCCTTTTTGTGGCTGTTAGCATTTGCCTCTTGTATTGAGGTGCTCATATGTTGGGTCCATAAATATTTATAATTGTTATATCTTCTTCTTGGATTGATCCTTGATCATTATGTAGTGTCCTTTCTTATCTCTTGTAACAGTCTATGTTTTTTTTTTTTTTAAACATCTTTATTGAAGTATAATTGCCTTACAATGGTGTGTTAGCTTCTGCTTTATAACAAAGTGAATCAGTTATACATATACAATATGTTCCCATTTCTCTTCCCTCTTGCATCTCCCTCCCTCCCACCCTCCCCATCCCACCCCTCTAGGTGGTCACAAAGCACCGAGCTGATCTCCCTGTGCTATGCGGCTGCTTCCCACTAGTTATCTATTTTACATTTGGTAGTGTATATATGTCCATGACACTCTCTTACCCTGTCACATCTCACCCCACCCCCTCCCCATATCCTCAAGTCCATTCTCTAGTAGGTCTGTGTCTTTATTCCCGTCTTGCCACTAGGTTCTTCATGGCCTTTTTTTTTTTTTTTTCCTTAGATTCCGTATATATGTGTTAGCATACTGTATTTGTTTTTCTCTTTCTGACTTACTTCACTCTGTATGACAGACTCTAACTCCATCCACCTCATTACAAATACCTCCATTTCATTTCTTTTTATGGCTGAGTAATATTCCATTGTATATATGTGCCACATCTTCTTTATCCATTCATCTGTCGATGGACATTTAGGTTGCTTCCATGTCCTGGCTATTGTAAATAGAGCTGCAATGAACATTTTGGTACATGACTCTTTTTGACCTATGGTTTTCTCAGGGTATATGCCCAGTATTGGGATTGCTGGGTCGTATGGTAGTTCTATTTGTAGTTTTTTCAGGAACCTCCATACTGTTCTCCATAGTGGCTGTATCAATTTACATTCCCACCAACAGTGCAAGAGTGTTCCCTTTCCTCCACACCCTCTCCAGCATTTATTGTTTCTAGATTTTTTGATGATGGCCATTCTGACCGGTGTGAGATGATATCTCATTGTAGTTTTGATTTGCATTTCTCTAATGATTAATGATGTTGAGCATTCTTTCATGTGTCTGTAGGCCATCTGTATATCTTCTTTGGAGAAATGTCTATTTAGGTCTTCTGCCCATTTTTGGATTGGGTTGTTGGTTTTTTTGTTATTGAGCTGCATGAGCTGCTTGTAAATCTTGGAGATTAATCCTTTGTCAGTTGCTTCATTTGCAAATATTTTCTCCCATTCTGATGGTTGTCTTTTGGTCTTGTTTATGGTTTCCTTTGCTGTGCAAAAGCTTTTAAGTTTCATTAGGTCCCATTTGTTTATTTGTGTTCTTATTTCCATTTCTCTGGGAGCTGGGTCAAAAAGAATCTTGCTGTGATGTATGTCATAGAGTGTTCTGCCTATGTTTTCCTCTAAGAGTTTGATAGTGTCTGCCCTTACACTTAGGTCTTTAATCCATTTTGAGTTTATTTTTGTGCATGGTGTCAGGGAGTGTTCTAATTTCATACTTTTACATGTAGCTGTCCAATTTTCCCAGCACCACTTATTGAAGAGGCTGTCTTTTCTCCACTGTATATTCTTGCCACCTTTATCAAAGATAAGGTGACCATATGTGTGTGGGTTTATCTCTGGGCTTTCTATCCTGTTCCATTGATCTATATTTCTGTTTTTGTGCCAGTACCAAACTGTGTTGATTACTGAAGCTTTGTAATATAGTCTGAAGTCAGGGAGCCTGATTCCCCCAGCTCCATTTTGCGTTCTCAAGAGTGCTTTGGCTATTCGGGGTCTTTTGTGTTTCCATACAAATTGTGAAATTTTTTGTTCTAGTTCTGTGAAAAATGCCAGTGGTAGTTTGATAGGGATTGCATTGAATCTGTAGATTGCTTTGGGCAGTAGAGTCATTTTCACAATGTTGATTCTTCCAATCCAGGAATATGGTATATCTCTCCATCTATTTGTATCATCTTTAATTTCTTTCATCAGTGTCTTATAATTTTCTGCATACAGGTCTTTTGTCTCCTTAGGTAGGTTTATTCCTAGATATTGTATTCTTTTTGTTGCAATGGTAAACGGGAGTGTTTTCTTAATTTCACTTTCAGATTTTTCGTCATTAGTGTATAGAAATGCAAGAGATTTCTGTGCATTTATTTTGTATCCTGCTACTTTACCAAATTCATTGATTAGCTCTAGGAGTTTTCTGGTAGCATCTTTAGGATTCTCTATGTATAGTATCATGTCATCTGCAAACAGTGACAGCTTTACTTCTTCTTTTCCGATTTGGATTCCTTTTATTTCTTTGTCTTCTCTGATTGCTGTGGCTAACGCTTCCAAAACTATGTTGAATAATAGTGGTGAGAGTGGGCAACCTTGTCTTGTTCCTGATCTTAGTGGAAATGGTTTCAGTTTTTCACCATTGAGGACAATGTTGGCTGTGGGTTTGTCATATATGGCTTTTATTATGTTGAGGAAAGTTCCCTCTATGCCTACTTTCTGCAGGGCTTTTATCATAAATGGGTGTTGAATTTTGTCGAAAGCTTTCTCTGCATCTATTGAGATGATCATATGGTTTTTCTCCTTCAGTTTGTTAATATGATGTTTCACGTTGATTGATTTGCGTATATTGAAGAATCCTTGCATTCCTGGGATAAACCCCACTTGATCATGGTGTATGATCCTTTTAATGTGCTGTTGGATTCTGTTTGCTAGTATTTTGTTGAGGATTTTTGCATCTATGTTCATCAGTGATATTGGCCTGTAGTTTTCTTTCTTTGTGACATCTTTGTCTGGTTTTGGTATCAGGGTGATGGTGGCCTCGTAGAATGAGTTGGGGAGTGTTCCTCCCTCTGCAATATTTTGGAAGAGTTTGAGAAGGATAGGTGTTAGCTCGTCTCTAAATGTTTGATAGAATTCACCTGTGAAGCCATCTGGTCCTGGGCTTTTGTTTGTTGGAAGGTTTTTAATCACAGTTTCAATTTCAGTGCTTGTGATTGGTCTGTTCATATTTTCTATTTCTTCCTGGTTCAGTCTCGGCAGTTTGTGCATTTATAAGAATCTGTCCATTTCTTCCAGGTTGTCCATTTTATTGGCATAGAGTTGCTTGTAGTAATCTCTCATGATCTTTTGTATTTCTGCAGTGTCAGTGGTTACTTCTCCTTTTTCATTTCTAATTCTATTGATCTGAGTCTTCTCCCTTTTTCTCTTGATGAGTCTGGCTAATGGTTTATCAATTTTGTTTATCTTCTCAAGGAACCAGCTTTTAGTTTCATTGATTTTTGCTATTGTTTCCTTCATTTATTTTTCATTTATTTCTGACCTGATCTTTATAATTTCTTTCCTTCTGCTGGCTTTGGGGTTTTTTTGTTCTTCTTTCTCTAATTGCTTCAGGTGCAAGGTTAGGTTGTTTATTCGAGATGTTTCCTGTTTCTTGAGGTAGGCTTGTATTGCTATAAACTTCCCTCTTAGCACTGCTTTTGCTGCGTCCCATAGGTTTTGGGTCGTCGTATCTCCATTGTCATTTGTTTCTAGGTATTTTTTGATTTCCCCTTTGATTTCTTCAGTAATCACTTCGTTATTAAGTAGTGTATTGTGTAGCCTCCATGTGTTCGTATTTTTTACAGATCTTTTCCTGTAATTGATATCTAGTCTCATAGCGTTGTGGTCGGAAAAGATACTTGATACGATTTCAATTTTCTTAAATTTACCAAGGCTTGATTTATGACCCAAGATATGATCTATCCTGGAGAGTGTTCCATGAGCACTTGAGAAAAATGTGTATTCTGTTGTTTTTGGGTAGAATGTCCTATAAATATCAATTAAGTCCATCTTGTTTAATGTATCATTTAAAGCTTGTGTTTCCTTATTTATTTTCATTTTGGATGATCTGTCCATTGGTGAAAGTGGGGTGTTAAAGTCCCCTACTATGATTGTGTTGCTGTCGATTTCCCCTTTTATGGCTGTTAGTATTTGCTTTATGTATTGAGGTGCTCCTATGTTGGGTGCATAAATATTTACAATTGTTATAGCTTCCTCTTGGATCGATCCCTTGATCATTATATAGTGTCCTTCTTTGTCTCTTGTAATAGTCTTTATTTTAAAGTCTATTTTGTCTGATATGAGAATTGCTACTCCAGCTTTCTTTTGATTTCCATTTGCATGGAATATCTTTTTCCATCCCCTCACTTTCAGTTTGTATGTGTCTCTAGGTCTGAATTGGGTCTCTTGTAGACAGCATATATATGGGTCTTGTTTTTGTATCCATTCAGCCAGCCTGTGTCTTTTGGTGGGAGCATTTAATCCATTTACCTTCAAGGTAATTATCGATATGTATGTTCCTATTCCCATTTTCTTAAATGTTTTGGGTTTGTTATTGTAGGTGTTTTCCTTCTCTTGTGTTTCTTGCCTAGAGAAGTTCCTTTAGCATTTGTTGTAAAGCTGGTTTGGTGGTGCTGAACTCTCTCAGCTTTTGCTTGTCTGTAAAGGTTTTAATTTCTCCATCACATCTGAATAAGATCCTTGCTGGGTAGAGTAATCTTGGTTGTAGGTTTTTCTCCTTCATCACTTTAAGTATATCCTGCCACTCCCTTCTGGCTTGCAGAGTTTCTGCTGAAAGATCAGATGTTAACCTTATGGGGATTCCCTTGTGTGTTATTTCTTTTTTTTCCCTTGCTGCCTTTAATATGTTTTCCTTATATTTAATTTTTGACAGTTTGATTAATATGTGTCTTGGCGCGTTTCTCCTTGGATTTATCCTGGAATGGACTCTCTGTGCTTCCAGGACTTGATTAACTATTTCCTTTCCCATATTAGGGAAGTTTTCAACTATAATCTCTTCAAATATTTTCTCAGTCCCTTTCTTTTTCTCTTCTTCTTCTGGGACCCCTATAATTCGAATGTTGGTGCGTTTAATGTTGTCCCAGAGGTCTCTGAGACTGTCCTCAGTTCTTTTCATTCTTTTTTCTTTATCCTGCTCTGTAGTAGTTATTTCCACCATTTTATCTTCCAGGTCACTTATCCTTTCTTCTGCCTCAGTTATTCTGCTATTGATCCCGTCTAGAGTATTTTTAATTTCATTTATTGGGTTTTTCATCATTGCTTGGTTCCTCTTTAGTTCTTCTACCTCCTTGTTAAATGTTTCTTGCATTTTGTCTATTCTATTTCCAAGATTTTGGATCATCCTTACTATCATTATTCTGAATTCTTTTTCAGGTAGACTACCTATTTCCTCTTCATTTGTTAAGTCTAGTGTGCTTTGACCCTGCTCCTTCATCTGCTGTGTTTTTCTGTCGTCTCATTTTGCTTATCTTACTGTGTTTGGGGTCTCCTTTTCACAGGCTGCAGGTTTGTAGTTCCCGTTGTTTTTGGTATCTGTCCCCAGTGGCTAAGGTTGGTTCAGTGGGTTGTGTAGGCTTCCTGGTGTAGGGAACTAGTGCCTGAGCTCTGGTGGATGAGGCTGGATCTTGTCTTTCTGGTGGGCACATCCACGTCTGGTGGTGTATTTTGGGGTGTCTGTGGCCTTATTATGATTTTAGGCAGCCTCTCTGCTAATGGATGGGGCTGTGTTCCTGTCTTGCTAGTTGTTTGGCATAGGGTGTTCAGCACTGTAGCTTGCTGGTCATTGAGTGATGCTGGGTCTTGATGTTGAGATGGAGATCTCTGAGAGATTTTTACCGTTTGGTATTATGTGGAGCTGGGAGGTCTCTTGTGGACCAGTGTCCTGAAGTTGGCTCTCCCACCTCAGAGTCACGGCCCTGATGCCTGGTTGGAGCACCAAGAGCCTTTCGTCCACACGGCTCAGAGTAAAAGGGAGAAAAAGTAGAAAGAAAGAAAGAAAGAAAGAGGCTATAATATAGTGAAGCAAAATAAAGCTATTGTAAAGCAAAGCTATACAGACAAAATCTCACCCAGAAGCATATACATATACACTCACAAAAAAAAAGGAACAGGGGAAAATTTAATATATCCTGCTCCCAAAGTCCACGTCCTGAATTTGGGATGATTCGTTGTCTATTCAGGTATTCAACAGATGCAGGCACATCAAGTTGTTTGTGGAGTTTTAATCCGCTGCTTCTGAGGCTGCTGGGAGAGATTTCCCCTTCTCTTCCCTGTTCACACAGCTCCTGGGGTTCAGCTTTGGATTTGGACCCGCCTCTGCGTGTAGGTCACCTGAGGGCGTCTATTCCCCGCCCAGACAGAACGGGGTTCAAGGAGCAGCTGCTTCGGGGGCGCTGGCTCACTCAGGCCGCAGGGAGGGAGGTGTACGGAGGAGGCGGGGCGAGCCTGCGTCAGCAGAGGCCGGCGTGACGTTGCACCAGCCTGAGGCGCGCAGTGCGTTCTCCCGGGGAATTTGTCCGGGGATCACGGGACCCTGGCAGTGGCGGGCTGCACCGGCTCCCGGGAGGGGCGGTGTGGAGAGTGACCTGTGCTCACACACAGGCTTTTTGGAGGCGGCAGCAGCAGCCCCAGCGTCTCGCGCCCGTCTCTGGGGTCCGCGCTGATCGCCGCGGCTCGCGCCCTTCTCTGGAGTTCGTTTAGGCGGCGCTCTGAATCCCCTCTCCTTGCGCGCAGCGAAACAAAGAGGCAAGAAAAAGCCTCTTGCCTCTTCGGCAGCTGCAGACCTTTTCCTGGTCTCCCTCCCAGTCAGCTGTGGTGCGCTAACCCCTTCAGGCTGTGTTCACGCCGCCAGCCCCAGTCCTCTCCCTGCAATCCAACCGAAGCCGAGCCTCAGCTCCCAGCCCCGCCCGCCCCGGCGGGTGAGCAGACAAGCCTCTCGGGCTGGTGAGCGCTGCTCGGCACCGAGCCTCTGTGCGGGAGTCTCTCCGCTTTTTCCTCTGAGCCCCTGTTGCTGTGGGATCCGCGCCGTTAGCTGCGGCTCGCGCCCGTCTCTGAAGTTCGTTTAGGCGGCGCTCTGAATCTCCTCTCCTCGCGCACCAGGAAACAAAGAGGGAAGAAAAAGTCTCTTGCCTCTTCGGCAGCTGCAGACTTTTTCCCGGACTCCCTCCCGGCTAGCTGTGGTGCACTAACCCCTTCAGGCTGTGTTCACGCCGCCAACCCCAGTCCTCTCCGTGCGATCCAACCGAAGCCCGAGCTTCAGCTCCCAGCCCCGCCCGCCCCGGCGGGTGAGCATACAAGCCTCTCGGGCTGGTGAGTGCTGCTCGGCACTTATCCTCCGTGCGGGAATCTCTCCGCTTTGCCCTCCGCACCCCTGTGGCTGCGCTCTCCTCCGTGGCTCCAAAGCTTCCCCCCTCTGCCACCCGCAGTCTCTGCCCGCGAAGGGGCTTCCTAGTGCGTGGAAACCTTTCCTCCTTCACAGCTCCCTCCCACTGGTGCAGGTGCCGTCCCTATTCTTTTGTCTCTGTTATTTCTTTTTTCTTTTGCCCTACCCAAGTACGGGGGGAGTTTCTTGCCTTTTTGGAGGTCGGACGTTTTCTGCCAGCGTTCAGTGGGTGTTCTGTAGGAGCAGTTCCACGTGTAGATGTATTTCTACTGTATCTGTGGGAAGGAAGGTGATTTCCGCGTCTTACTCTTCCGCCATCTTCTCTCCTCCCCTCTCATCTCTCCAACAGTCTATGTTTTAAAGTCTATTTTATCTGATATGAGTATAGCTACTCCAGCTTTCTTTAGATTTCCATTTGCATGGTATATCTTTTTCCATCCCTTCACTTTCAGTCTGTATGTGTTGCTAGGTCTGAAGTGGGTGTCTTGTAGACAGCATATATATGGGTCTTATTTTTGTATCCATTCAGCCAGTCTGTGTCTTTGGTTGGGGCATTTTATCCATTTACATTTAAGGTAGTTATCCATATGTATGTTCCTATTACCATTTTCTTAGTTGTTTTGGGTTTGTTTTTGTGGGTCTTTTTCCTCTCTTGTGTTTCCCTCCTAGAGAAGTTCCTTTAGCATTTGTTGTAAAGCTGGTTTGGTGGTGCTGAATTCTCTTAGCTTTTGCTTGTCTGTAAAGCTTTTGATTTCTTTGTTGAATCTGAATGAGATCCTTGCTGGGTAGAGTAATCTTGGTTGTAGGTTTTTCGCTCTCATCAGTTTAAATATATCCTGCCACTCCTTTCTGGCCTTCAGAGTATCTGCTGAAAAATCAGATGGTAACCTTATGGGGATTCCCTTGTATATTGTTGCTTTTCCCTTGCTGCTTTTAATATTTTTTCTTTGAATTTAAGTTTTGTTAGTTTGATTAATATGTGTCTTGGTGTGTTTCTGCTAGAATTTATCCTGTATGGGACTCTTTGCACTTCCTGGACTTGGGTGGCTGTTTCCTTTCCTGTGTTAGTGAAGTTTTCAACTATAATCTCTTCAGATATTTTCTCAGGCCCTTTCTCTTTCTCTTTTCTTCTGGGACTGCTTCAGTTCATATGTTTGTTCGTTTAATGTTGTCCCAGAGGTCTGTGAGACTGTCGTCATTTTCTTTTCATTCTTTCTTCTTCATTGTTCTCGACAGTTATTTCCACAATTCTGTCTTTCAACTCACTTATTTGTTTTTCTGCTTCAGTTATTCTGCTGTTGATTCCTTCTAGTGTATTTTTCATTTCAGTTGTTGTGTTGTTCATCAATGTTTGTTTGTTCTTTTACGTCCTTGTTAAACATTTCTTGTATTTTCTTGATCCGTGCCTCCATTCTGTTTGAGATTTTGGATCATCTTTACTATCATTACTCTGAATTCTTTTTCAGGTAGGTTGCGTATTTCCTCTTCATTTATTTGGTCTTGTAGGTTTCTACCTTGCTCCTTCATCTGTAATGTATTTTTTTGCCATCTCTTTTTTTTTTCCCCCTGATGGTTGGGCCTGTGTTCCTGTCTTACTGGTTGTTTGTCCTGAGGCGTCCAGTACTGGAGTTTGCAGGCAGTTGGGTAGAGCCGGGTCTTGGTGCTGAAATGAGGATATCCAGGAGACCTCACACTGATTAATATTCCCTGTGGTCTGAGGTTCTCTGTTAGTCCAGTGGTTTGGACTTGGTGCTCCTACCACAGGAGCTCAGGCCTGACCACCAGACCGGCCACTTGGGGATTTCTCTTGTCCCTTAGGTGTCTGAGGTCCCCCACCAGTGACTGGTAGGTGCCCTAGTTGTAAGGAGACACAAACTCCGCATCTTCCTACTCTGCCATCTTGACTCCTCCTCCATACTTCTCTATAATAAAAATATGCGTATAAATTTTATTTCTTATGACCATAGAGATCTAAGTGTTCAATTTCTTTTGGATTAAGTTGTCAGTACATTTTTTATGATTGGTGCATGATTTGTCTAAAGAACTCAAATATATTGCAAATTTTGATAAATAATTATTTAGTGTAGAGACTGAATTTTTATTAGAATTACATCTTTAAGTAGGAGCAATGAGGTTGTCATCCTCCCCATTTAGCCATGTTTGAATGTTACTTTCCACTGAAATGAGACTGGATAACATCAATTTTATTTCTGTCATTATAATTGATTCAAATACTGAGATTCTTTTCATCCATAAATAAGTAAATAGGAATACATGGAGTTATATTGTAACAGTGTCCCCCAACTTTTTGCACATTTTCTGAATTATACACCAAAAATCTTAGTGATCTATCATCAGAATTTATGTTCAGTGACCCACTGGCTGGCATATTAGGTCCTCCTTCAATTTTGATGTAAACAAAGAATTGTAGACCACTGATTTAAGAGGGTTTGTTTCCCTGTCATTATAGTCCCTTACTCTCTCAACTACCATACTAATATTTCTAATTATTTCCTTGTTTGGCCACCCTGGGGTTCTTTACCCCCTCACTATGCACCATGGTAAGATTGTGATACACAAGAGGTGCCTTTATTTTGAAAAGTAGAGAGCAACTTCTCAAGGCAGTTAGTTTTAGGATGCATATGGGTGTTAAAGATAGAAATATTAATTCCCTTAAATACATTTTTGCTCATGTAACCCTCAGAAAATCTTGAATGCTGCTGGGTACTTGAAGCCCAGTTTGAAATCCTCATACCTTCAAACTCTTCTTTATCTAAGTTGAAAACGGTTTTCCCTTAGTTGTTTATATACTATGTTTTATAATATTTCATATGGTTTAAGATGTCATTTCTTCAGGTCATTTGCATGTGAAGAGGACCTTCTAATGGTGGAATTAAAAACCAGCTCCACTTAAATACATTTCAAGTAATTGCCAAAAATTCGGGGGACAGTTTTGGAGAGCAAGGAGGTTTTCCTGATACCCCTGAAGTACACTTACTCCTAGTGTTAGCTCTGAAAGTAAGTCTGAGTTGGTCCTTGAAGACAGGCCAGGGTAGTGGTGATAACAGAGGGTGGATCCTCTGTCTCTTTCCAGTGGCTCTCACTGCCTCCCTGAAGAACATCAGCCAGAGGCTAGCCCAAGCCCATGTCCTGGAGTAGCTAAGGTGTTTTTTGGTGTCCCAGCTTCTTCCAGCTACCGTCACATGATCTGGAGCACACTCTGTCAGTGCTGAGGTCTGTGGCACTATAGTTGCCTCCTCTGAGTTCTTTGCTTAGTAGACAAAAAAGAGCCCAGAGTGCAAGTCAGTCCTTAATTCAGATCTATACTACTTTACAAGCTTTGTAAGCCTGTGCAAGTTCTTCTCTATGAGCATCATTTTTCTTACCTGAAAAATGGGTATGTAAATACCTCCCTCACAGAGCTGTTGTGAGGAACAGAGGTTGTTATGTACACAAAGTACCCTGCTGGGTGCCTGAAATGCCCCCAAAGTGCTGTTTTCCTTCTTTTCACTCAAGGCCAACATGCTCCATCCCTCTCACCCCTTTCTGCTCTCTAAGTTACAGCACAGGGAAAATACTTTGCTTTTGAACTCTCCTTAAACCAGGTCACTGTTGGTTTGCAACGTGCTCAGCCTCCTGGGTGAAATTCGAAACTGGCCCCCGTAGGGGGAGGTCAGGAAGAGACCCAAGAAACAGGTCACTCTAGAAAGGTATGTGACGGGTTTAATAAGCAAGGAAACTTACATACAAGGCTTGTCTTGGACGGCCCCAGTATGAGATCTCCACCACTGCACACCAGAATCTTAAAAATTAATATAGACGCCTAAACTGGGTTCTGTCATGTATACCATCCAGATGGTCTCAACATTACATTACTGTCTCAAAGCTACGTCCTTGGGCAGCTTCTACTGTGAGAAAGGCAAGCAGAGCATACATTCCAAGAACGGGAGGGGGTGAAGGACCTCCAGTAGCCCAGGTCCAGCTCACAGGTCAAGCTGTGTGCCCGTCCTCTTGATTACCTCCCCCAACAGTCATGATTCTCATTAGAGACTAGAGGGTGCCCTCTCCACCTCCAGGTTGAACCCCTACTTGCCCCATTTGTTGACTTTTGCTATCCTTTTCCTTTGCCTTAGGAGACAAATCCAAAAAATATTGCTATGATTTATGTGAGAGAGTGTTCTGCCTATGTTTTTTTCTAGTATTTTATGGGTGCCAGTCTTACATTTCAGTTTTTAATCCATTTTGAGTATATTTTTGTATATAATATAAGAAGATGTTCCAATTTGATTGTTTTACATGTAGCTGTACATTTTCCCCAGCACCACTTACTGAAGATATTGTCTTTACTCCATTGTATATTGTTGTCATAGATTAACTGACCATAGGTGTGTGGGTTTATTTGTAGGGTCATTATTCTGTTCCATTTATCCATATGTCTGTTTTTGTGCCATTCCCATACCAGTTTTTTTTACATTAAAAAAATTTTTTTATTTTATATTGGAGTATAGTTGATTAACAATGTTGTGTTAGCTTCAGGTGTACAGCAAAGTGATTCAGGTGCACATATACATGTATCTACTCTATTTCAATTTTTTTCCCCCCATTTAGGTTATTGCACAGTACTGAGCAGAGTTCCCTGTGCTATACAGTAGATCCTTCTTGGTTATCTATTTTAAATATAGCAGTGTGTATATGTCAACCCCAAGCTCCCAATCTATCCCTCCTTCCCATTCTTCCCCCCCGGTAGCCATAAATTCATTCTCTAAGTCTGTGAGTCTGTTTCTCTTTTGTAAATAAGTTCATTTGTATCATTTTTTTTTTAGATTCCACATATAAGTGATATCATATGATATTTTTCTTTCTCTGTTAGACTTACTTCAAGTAGGATGATAATCTCCAGGTCCATCCATGTCACTGCAAATGGCATTATTTCATTCTTTTTAATGGCTGAGTAATATTCCATTATATATATGTACGTCTTCTTTATCCATTCTTCTGTTGATGGACATTTAGGTTGCTTCCATGTCTTGACTATTGTAAACAGCACTGCAGTGAACATTGGAGTATCCTTTTGAACCATGTTTTTCTCCAGATATATGCCCAGGAGTGGAATTGCTGGATTATATGATAGCACTTCTTTTAGTTTCTTAAGGAACCTCCATACTGTTCTCCATAATGGCTGTAGCAATTTACATTCCCCCAACAGTGGGAGGAGGATTCCCTTCTCTCCATACCCTCTCCAGCATATATTGTTTGCCCATACCGTTTTGATTACTGTAGATTTGTTGTCTAGTCTGAAGTCAGGGAGCATGATACCTCCAGGTTTGTTCTTCTTTCTCAAGACTGCTTTGGCTATTCAGGGCCTTTCGTGGCTCCATAAAACATTTAGGATTATTTGTTCTAGTTCTGTGAAAAAATGTCATGGGTGTTTTGATTGGAATTGCATTAAATCTGTAGTCTGTTTTGGGTAGTATGGACATTTTAGCAATATTAATTCTTCCTTCCATGAAAATGGGATATCGTTCCATTTATTTGTATCATCTTCAGTTTCCTTCATCAGTGTCTTATAGTTTTCAGAGTATAGGTCTTTCACCTCCTTGGTTAAATTTATTCCTATGTATTTTACTCTTTTTGATGTGATTTTAAATGGCATTGTTTTCTTTCTATTTCTGATAGTTAATTATTAGCATATACAAAAGCAACAAATTTTTGTATATTATCTTGGATCCTGCAACTTTACTGAATTCATTTATCCTAATAGTTTTTTGGTGGAGACTTTAGGGTTTTCTATATATAGTATCATGTTATCCACAAATACTTCTTCCCCTCCAATTGGAATGCATTTTCTTTTTTGTGTCTCATTCCTGTGGCTAGGATTTGTAATACTGTGTTAAGTAGAAGTGTCAAGAGTGGGCATCCTTGTCTTGTTCCTGATTTTAGAGGAAAAGCTTTCAAATTTTCACTGTTCAGCATGATGTTAGTTGTGGGTTTGTCATAAATGGTCTTTATTATATTGGGATATATTTCTTCCATACCAATTTTGATGATAGTTTTTTATCATGAATGGATGTTGAAATTTGTGAAATGCTTTTTGTGTGTCTGTTGAGATGATCATGTGATTTTTATCCTTCCTCTTGCTAATGTGGTATGTCACGTTGATTTGCAGGTACTGAATCATCCTTACATCACTGGAATAAATCCCACTTCGTCATGGTGTATGATTCTTTGTATATATTGTTGAATTCAGTTTGCAAATATTTTGTTGAGAATTTTTGCATCTATAATCTCAGAGGTATTGTAATTTTTGTAGTGTCTTTGTCTGGTTTTGGTATTAGGGTCATAGTGGCCTCATACAATGAACTTGGGAGTGTTTCCACCTCTTCAAATTTTTGGACTACTTTGAGAAGGGTAGGTATTAGCTCTTCTTTATATGTTTGGTAGAATTCCCCTATGAAGGCATCTGGTCCTGGACTTTTGTTTGCTGGGCGGCTTTTTGTTTTGTTTTTACAAATTCAGTTTTACTGCTAGTGATTGGTCTGTTCAGATTGTTTCTTCCTGGTTCAGTTTTGGAAGATTGTATATTTTTAGAAATTTATCTGTTTCTTCTAGGTTGTCCAATGTGTTGACATATAACCGTTTGTAGTCTTCTTTTATGACTTTTTTTGTATCTCTGTTGTATTGGTTGTTATCTCTCCTTTTTCATTTCTTATTTTGTTTGGGTCCTCCCTCTCCTTCTTGATGAGCCTGGTTAAAGGTTTATCAGTTTTGCTTATCTTCTGGAAAAAACAGCTCTTGGTTTCATTGATCTTTTCTATCTTTTTTTAATCAGTATTTTTAAAAATTTCCTCTTTAATCTTTATTATATCTTTCTGCTGACTTTGGGCTTTATTTGTTCTTTTTCTAATTCCTTAGATGGTAAATTAGGTTGTTTATTTGAAGTTTTTCTTGTTTTTTGAGGAAGGCCTTAATTATTATAAACTTCCTTTTTAGAACTGCGTTTGCTGCATCCTGTAGATTTTGGAAAGTTGTTTTGGTAAGTTTTGTTTTCATTTGTCTCAAGGTATTTTCTGTTTTCCTCTCTGATTTATTCATTGACCCACTGGTTTTGTAGTAGCATTTTGTTTAGTCTCCACATTTTTGTGTTTTTCCCATTGTAATTACTGTAGTTGATTTCTAGTTTCATATTGTTGTAGTCAGAAAAATACTTGATATAATTTCTATCCTCTTAAATTTGGTGGGACTTGTTTTGTGGCCTAGAATGTGATCTTTCCTGGAGAATGTTCTGTATGCACTTGAAAATGTGTATTCTGCTGTCTTTGTATGGAATATCCCATAGATACCTATTAAGTCCACCTGGTCTGTTGTGTCATTTAAGATGGCTGTTTCCTTATTGACTTTCTGTCTGGATGATCTGTCCATTGATATAAGTGGGGTGTTAAAGTTCCCTACAATTACTGTTTTATTGTCAGTTTCTCCCTTTATGTTTGTTAATATTTGCTTTATATATTTTCATGCTCCTATCTTACATGCATATATGATGATGAGTATAATATCCTCTTCTTGCATTGATCCCGTTTTCATTATACAGTGCCCTGTGACTTTTGTTATAGACTTTGGTTTAAAGTCTGTGTTGCCTGATGTGAGTATTGCTGCCCCTACTTTCTTGTTGTTTCCATTTGCATGAAATATCTTTTTCCATCCCCTTACTTTCAATCTGTGTGATTAGCTCTGAAGTGTCTTTTAAATAGCATATCAGTGGTTCTTGTTTTTATATACAGTCAGCCACCCTACGTCTTTTGATTGGAGCCTTTGGTCCATTGACATTTAAAGTGATTATTGATAGGTATGTTCTTATTGCCATTTTGTTACTTCTTTTCTTTTTTTAATTTTTATTTTATATTGGAGTATAGTTGATTAACAATGTTCTGTTAGTTTCAGGTGTACAGAAAAGTGACTCTGTTATACAAATACATATATCCACACTTATTTTAGATTCTTTCCCCATATAGGCCATTAGAGAGTACTGAGTAGAGTTCCTTGTGCTATAAACTAGGTCTTTCTTAATTATCTGTTTTACATATAGTAATGTGTATGTGTCAATACCAGTCTTCCAATTTTTAGCCCCCCCCCTCCCCCGTAACCATAAGTTTATTTTCTACATCTGTAACTCTTATTTCGGTTTTGTAGGTAAGTTCACTTGTAGTCTCTTTTTAGATTCCACATAAAAGCAGTATCATATGATATTTTTCTTTGTCTCACTTCACACAGTACGACAATCTCTAGGTCAAACCATGTTGCTGCAAATGGCATTATTTTGTTCTTTTTTATGGCTGGGTAATATTCCATTGTAGATATGTACCACATCTTCTTTATCCATTCATCTCTCGATGGACATTTAGATTGCTTCCATTCCTTGGCTATTGTAAACAGCGCTGCAGTGAACATTGGGGTGCATGTATCCTTTCGAACCATGCTTTTCTCCAGATATATGCCCAGGAGTGGGATTGCTGGATCATATGGTAGCTCTGTTTTTAGTTTCTTAAGGAACCTCCATACTGTTCTCCATAATGGCTGTACCAATTTACATTCCCACCAACAGTGTAGGAGGATTCCCTTCTCTCCACACCCTCTCCAGCATAGATTGTTTGTCCATACTGTTTTGATTACTGTAGCTTTGTTGTATAGTCTGAAGTCAGGGAGCATGATACCTTCAGGTTTGTTCTTTTTTCTCAAGATTGCTTTGGCTGTTCGGAGCCTTTTGTGGTTCCATAAAACATTTAGGATTATTTGTTCTAGTTCATTCTGTGGGTTGTCTTTTTGTTTTGTTTATGTTTTTCTTTGCTGTGCAAAAGGTTTTCAGTTTAATTAGGTCCCATTTGTTTATTTTTGGTTTTATTTCCATTGCTCCAGGAGATGTACCTAAAAAGATCTTTCTGTGATTTATGTCAGAGTGTTCTGCCTATGTTTTCCTCTAAGAGTTTTTTTAGTATCCAGTCTTACATTTAGGTCTTTAATCCATTTTGAGTTTATTTTTATGTATGGTGTTTAAGAGTTTTCTAATTTCCTTTTTTGTTACATGCAGGTGTCCGGTTTTCCCAGCATCATTTGTTGAAGAGTATGTCTTTCCTCCATTATATAGTTTTGCCTCCTTTGTCATAGATTAATTAAGCATACGTGCATGGGTTTATCTCTGGACTTTCTATCCTGTTCCATTGATCTATATTTCTGTTTTTGTGTTAGTACCATACTATTTTGATGACTGTAGCTTTGTAGTATATATAGTCTGAAGTCAGGGAGCCTGATTCCTCCAGCTCCATTTTTCTTTCTCAAGATTGCTTTGGCTATTTGGGGTCTTTTGTGTCTTCATCCGAGTTTTAAGATCTTTTTTGTTCTAGTTCTGTGAAGAATGTCATTGGTAAGTTGATAGGGATTGCATTAAATCTCTAGATTGTCTTGGGCAGTATAATCATTTTGACAATATTGATTCTTCCAATCCAAGAACATGGTATATCTTTCCTTTTTTTGTGTTGTCTTTGATTCCTTTCATCAGTGTCCTATAGTTTTTGGAGTACAGTTAGTCTCATGAGGTAAGTTGATTCCTAAGTATTTTATTCTTTTTGATGTGATGGTAAATGGGATAGTTTCTTGAATTTCTCTTTCTGATCTTTTATTGTTAGTGTATAGAAATGCAACAGATTTCTGTGTATTAATTTTGTAACCTGCAACTTTACCAAGTTCATTGACGAGCTCTAGTAGTTTTCTGGTAGCGTCTTTAGGATTTTTATGTGTAGTATTATGTCATCTGCAAACAATGACAGTTTTTCTTCTTCTTTTCTAGTTTGGATTCCTTTTATTTCTTTTTCTTTTCTGATTGCTGTGGCTAGAACGTCCAATACTATGTTGAATAAAAGTGGCAAGAGTGGACATCCTTGTTTTGTTCTTGATCTTAGAGGAAATGCTTTTACATTTTCACCATTGAGTATGATGTTAGCTGTAGGTTTGTCATATATACCCTTTATTATGTTGAGGTATGTTCTCTCTGTGCCCACTTTCTAGACAGTTTTTATCATAATTGGGTGTTGGGTTTTGTCAAAAGCTTTTTCTTCATCTATTGAGATGATCATATGGTTTTCATTCTTCAGTTTGTTGATGTGTTGTGTCACATTTATTGATTTGGGGATAATGAAAACTCCTTGCATCCCTGGGATAAATCCCACTTGATCATGGTGTATGATCCTTTTAAAGTATTGTTGGATTTGGATTGCTAGTATTTTGTTGAGGATTTTTGTGTCTATGTTGATCAGTGATATTGGCCTGTAATTTTCTTTTTTGCGTGTGATGTCTTTGTCTGGTTTTGGTATCAGGGTGATTGTAGGCTCATAGAATGAGTTTCTGAGTGTTCCTTTGTCTGCGATTTTTTGGAATAGTTTCAGAAGGATAGGTGTTAACTCTTCTCAAAATGTTTGATAGAATTCACCTGTGAAGCTATCTGGTCCTGGACTTTTGTTTGTTGGAAGTTTTTTAATCACAGTTTCAATTTCAGTATTTGTCATAGGTCTGTTTGTATTTTCTGTTTATTCTTGGTTCAGTCTTGGGAGATTGTACCTATCTAAGAATTTGTCCGTTTCTTCCAATTTGTCCATTTAATTGGCATATAGTTGCTTGTGGTAGTCTCTTATGATCCTTTGTATTTCTGTGGTGTCCTTTGTAGCTTCTCTGTTTTCATTTCCAATTTTATTGATCTGAGTCCTCTTCCTTTTTTTCTTGATGAGTCTGGCTAAAGGTTTTTCAATTTTGTTTATCTTTTCAATGAACCAGTTTTTAGATTCATTGATCTTTTCTATTGGTTTCTTCATTTCTATTTCCATTTATTTCTGCTCTGATTTTTATGCTTTCATTCCTTCTACTAACTTTGGGTTTTGTTTGTTCTTCTTTCTCTGGTTGCTTTAGGTGTAAGGATAGGTTCTTTGTGATTTTTCTTGTTTCCTGAAGTAAGATTGTATTGCTATAAACTTCTCTCTTAGAACTGCTTTTGCCATGTCCCATAGGTTTTGGATCATTGTGCTTTCGTCTTCATTTGTCTCTAGGTAATTTTTGATTTCCTCTTTGATTTCTTCAGTGATCTATTGGTTGTTCAGTAGCATATTTTGTAATCTCCATGTGTTTGTGTGTTTTACAGTTTTTTTTTCCTTGTAGGTGATTTCTAATCTCATAGTGTTGTGTTTGGAAAAGATACTCGGTATGATTTCAATTATCTTAAATTTACCGAGGCTCACTTCATGGCCCAGCATGTGATCATCCTGGAGGATGTTCCATGTACTTGAGAAGAATGTGTATTCTGCTGCTTTTGGATGGAATGCTCTATAAATATCACTTAAGTCAATCTCGTCTAATGTGTCATTTAAGGCCTATGTTTTCTTATTGATTTTCTGTCTGGATGATCTATCCATTGATTAAAGTGGGGTGTTAAAGTTTTAGCTATTATTGTGTTACTTTCGATTTCTTCTTTTATGGCTGTTTGTATTTGCCTTATATATTGAGGAGCTCCTATGTTGGGTGCATATATGTTTACAATTGTTATATCTTCTTGGATTGATCCCTTGATTATTATGTAGTGTCTTTCTTTATCTCTTGTAACAGTCTTTATTTTGTAGTCTATTTTGTGATATGAGTATTTCTGCTCCAGCTTTCTTCTGATTTCCATTTGCATGGTATATCTTTTTCCATCCCCTCATTTTCAGTCTGTATGTGTCCCTGGGTCCGAAGTGGGTCTCTTGTAGACATCATGTATATGGGTCTTATTTTTGTATCCATTCAGCCAATCTATGTCTTTTGGTTGGAGCATTTAATCCATTTATATTTGAGGTAGTTATTGATATGTATGTTCTTATTGCCATTTTGTTAATTGTTTTGGATTTGTTTTTGTAAGTTTTTTTTTTCTTTCCTTCCTCTTTTGTTCTCTTGTGATTTGATGACTGACTTTAGTGTTGTGTTTGGATTACTTTTTCTTTTGTGTGTGTGTATCTATTGTAGATTTTTGGTTTGAGGTTACCATGAGGTTATGATATAGCAGTGTGTATATAAATAAGATTGTTTTAAGTTGCTGTTCTTTTAATTTCAAATGCATTTCTGGTATCCTGCATTTGTGCCCTCTTCCTCACAATTGATGGTTTTGATATCATATTTGTGTGTGGATGATTTCCTACCTTTACTGTTTGTCTTTACTGGTGAGCTTTTCCATTCGTAATTTTCTTGTTTCTAGATGGGGCCTTTTCTATTCCTCCTAGAGAAGTTTCTTTAGCATTTGTTGCAAAGCTGGTCTGGTGGTACTGAATTCTCTTAGCTTTTGCTTGTCTGTAAAGTTTTTGATTTCTCTGTGGAATCGGAATGAGAGCCTTGATAGGTAGAGTATTCTTGGTTGTAGGTTCTTCCCTTTCATCACTTTAAATATATCATGCCACTCCTTTCTGGCCTGCAGACTTCTACTGAGAAATCAGCTGATAACCTTATGGAAGTTCCCTTGTATGTTATTTGTTGCTTTTTCCTTGCTGCTTTTAATTTTTTTCTTTGTCTTTATTTTTTATCAATTTAATTACTGTGTGTGTCGGTGTGTTCCTCCTTGGGTTTATCCTGCCTGGGACTCTGTGCTTCCTGGGCTTTGGTGATTGTTTCCTTTCCCATGTTAGGGAAGTTTTCAGGTTATTATCTCTTCAAATATTTTCTTAGGTTCTTTCTCTCTCTCTTCTTATGGGACCCCCATATTTGAACGTTGGTGCATTTATTTTTGTCCCAGAGGTCTCTTAGATTGTCATCATTTCTTTTCATTCTTTTTTCTTTATTCTGTTCTGTGGCAGTGATTTCTACTCTTCTCTCTTCCAGCTCACTTATCCTTCCTCAGTTATTTTGCTGTTGATTCCTTCCAGTGTATTTTTCATTTCAGTTATTGTGTAGTTCATCTATGTTTGTTCTTTAGTTCTTCTAGGTCTTTGTTAAACATTTCTTGTATCTTCCTGATCTGTGTCTCCATTCTTCTCTGAGATCTTGGATCCCCCTAACTATCATTACTCTGAATTCTTTTTCAGGTAGAGTGCCTATTTCCACTTCACTTAGTTGTTCTTCTGGGGTTTTATCTTGTTCCTTCATCTGGCACATAATCCTCTGCTATCTCATTTTGTCTAACTTTCTGTGATTGCAGTTTCCGTTCCACAGGCTGCATGGTTGTAGTTGTCCTTGCTTCTTCTCTCTGCCCTCTGGTGAATGAGGCTGTCCAAGAGGCTTGTGCAGGTTTCCTGGTGGGAGGGACTGTTTCCTTCCCAGTTGTGGGTGGAGCTGGGTCTTGTCCCTCTGGTGTGTTGGGCCATGTTGAGGGGTGTGCTTAGGGGACATCTGTGTGCTCAGGAAGACTCTAAGCAGCCCACCTGCTGATAGATGGGAATGTGTTGCCAGCCTTTCAGCCATTTGGCCTGAGGCATCCCAGCACTGGAGCCCACATGCTGTTGAGTTGGGTCAGGTCCTGGCAAAAAAATGACAGCCTCCAGGAGGCCTCACGCTGATGAGTACATCCCAGAACTACCGCCGCCTGTGTCTTTGTCCCCTCAGTGAGCCATAGTCGCCCCCCATGTCCACAGGAGACCCTCCAATACTAGCAGGTAGGTCGGGCCCAGTCTCATATGAGGTCACTGCTTTTTACCCTGAGTCCTGGTGCACATGAGACCTTATTGGCGGCCTCCAATAGTGGAGTTTCCGTTTCCCCCAGTCCTGTGGAATTTCTGTGATGAAACCCTGGTAACCTCAAAGCCAGATTCTCTGGGGACTCCTCTTCCTGTTACCAGACCCCAAGGCTGGGGAACCTGATGTGGAGCTCAGAACTTTCACTCCTGTGGGAGAATTTCTGTGGTATAATTATCTTCCAGTTTGTTGGTCACCCACTCAGTAGGTATCGGATTTGATTTTATCACGATTGTGCCCCTCCTACTGTCTTGTGGCTTTTTCTTTGTCTTTGGATGTAGGGTATCTTTTTTGGTAGGTTCCAGCATTTTTTTGTCAATGGTTGTTCAGCAGTTAGTTGTAATTTTGGTGTTTTTGTAAGAAGAGGGGAGCTCATGTCCTTCTACTCCACCATTTTGTCTCTGTACCCTTGTTACTTCTTTTCTGGTTGTTTTTGTAGTTCTTCTCTGTTCTTCTCTTTTAGTTTCTTCTCTTGTGGTTTGATGATTTTTTTTATTGGTATGCTGGTGTTCCTTTCTCTCTGGCTTTTGTGTATTTGTTGTAGGTTTTGATTTGTGGTAACCATGTGGTCCATATATGTTGACCTATAACTATATCTACTTCTTTTAAAATAGTAGTCATTTAAGTTCAAAACCATTCCAAAATATCTACATTTTTTTATTCCTCTCCCTCACATGTTATGTTTTTGATGTCATATTTTACATCTTTATGTTTGTCTCTTCAGTGTCTGTTGTAGTTATACTGGATTTAAATTTTTTTTTTTCTTTTAGTCTTCGTACTAGCCTATTTAAGTGGTTGATCCATAGCCTTTACTATATATTTGCCTTTACTCGTGGGATTTTTCTTTTCTTTTAGATTCTTACTAATTGTTGTAGTCTTTTCACTGACCCTTTAACATTTCTTTTAGGATAGGTTTAGCATTGATGAACTCCTTAGTTCTTGCTTTCTGAGAAGTTCTTTACCTCTCCTTCAATTCTGAATTATAATCTTGTTGGATAGTGATCCTAAGCTGGAGGTTTTTCTCTTTCAGCGCTTTAAATATATCATGCCACACCCTTTTGGCCTGCAATGTTTGCAGGAAAATCAGCTAATAGCCTTGTTGAGGTTCCCTTGTATATGATTCTTTTTTTTGTCTTGCTGCCTTTCAAACTCTCTTTAACTCTTGCCATTTTAATTATGACATGTCTTGGTGTGGGTCTGTTTGGGTTTATCTGTATCTGAATATCTGTTTCCTTCTTCAGGTTCAGGAAGTGTTCAGCAATAATTTCATCAAATGCATTTTCAGTCCTTTTCTCTCTCTCCTCACCTTCTGGGCCCCCTATAATTCTCGTATTGGTACACTTGTTGTCTCAAAGGTCTGTTCAACTACTTTCATTTAAAAATTTTTTTCCTGTTCTGATTGGGTGATTTCCATTCTGTCTTCTAGATCACTTATGCATTCTTCTGTATCACTTAGTCTGCTGTTAATTCCTTGTAGTGGTTTTTCATTTCACTTATTCTATTCTTATGTTCTGACTGGTTCTTTTTTATTTTCTAGTCCTTTGTTAAAATTCTCATTGTGTTCATCTATTATTTTCCCTAATTCAGTTAGCATTCTCATTACCAGTGCTTTGAACGCTTTATCTGATAAATTATTTATTTGTTTCATTGCTTGCATTTCCAGGGTTTTTCTCTTATTCTTTCATTTGAAACAAATTTCTCTGTCTTCTCATTTTGCTTAACTTTCTGTGTCTCTATGGTATTAGGTGAAACAATTACCTATTCTGGTTTTGAAGTAGTGTTCTTGTATGGGAGCATCCCTATACAGTATGTTTGTGCCCAGTGGCTTTGGTGGAAGAGCTGGATCTGACATGATTATGACTCACATCTTCCCTGAGGGTATGGCAGCTTTCACCTTTGTAGGAGGTGGGGCTGAGATGGAGGTGCTAGAGCCAGAGCCAGGTGTGAGCTGGGGTTTCTCCTCTGCTCAGTGGCCAACGCCACCTCATTAGGGGCAGAGGCAGGTCCCAAGTTGCTGGAGCAGAAACCTTGAGTGTCAGTTCCCAGCTGGTTCCATTTCCTCTGAGTGTCTGCTCTCTCCCCTCCCAGCACCTGCACCCTCACCCTCACCCCATTGGGGAGCAGTGCTGGAGCAAGAGAAGTGGGCACTTGGTGTGGTTGGGGCACAGGCTGTGGTGGCTCCAGCCCCATGCAGGGCCCAGGACCACTCCCCGTGTGCTGCCTCTGCAAGCACCAGCAATGGCTGCCCTTGCCCCATTCAGATACGTTCTGGGTCCCAGTCAGCTCTGTCTTTCACAACTGTGCGCTCCCCTCAGCCACTGCGGCACTCCTCCTAGTGTGGAGCTGTGCCGTGGGGCAGGAGGAGCCAGAGCAGGTGCTTGGCTCAGACTGTGGCATGTGCTGGGGCAGTCGCAGGAGACTGGCCGAGGCCCAGGCAGTTTCAATCTGCTTCTTCTGCCTTGTTTCTGGGGGTAAGGAAGCACGTGCACAGTCTTTACAAGCAGAGTTTAGGTTCCTTACAGCCCTCCTGTTTGTCCCACTTGTTTTCAAACCAGCTAAGGGGACTCGTCTTCCCACTGTTGGACCCCAGGGCTGGGGCACCCAAGATGTGGCTTGAACTGCCCACTCCCTAGGGCAGATCTTTCTCCTTGTCATCTCCCTTTTTCTCTGTGTCCCCTTCCAGGGGCACAGGTCCTGACCTGATCGTGTTTCTCTTCCCTTCTTACTCGATTCTGTGAGGATCTTTCTTATAGCCTTGGCGGTACAGGAGTCTTTCTGCCAGCCTCCAGTTTGTTTTCAGTGAGAACTGCTCCACATGTAGGTGTGTTTTTGACGTGTTCATGGGGGGAGGGGAACTCCACATCCTCCTACGCCACCATTGTGATCTCTCCTTTCCTTTTTGTTTTTAGATGAATGCCACTTCTCTGTTTTTTTGTAGAGTTGTTTGGATTTTGTCCCAACTCCTGTAGGATATTCTTAATGTAATGTTAATAATAATTTAAGAATGTTGACTATATGCCAAGCACTAAGTAATTTGTGTATTAACTCATTTGATCCTCAAAAACCTTATGGAATCAGTTTTATAATTATCCTCATGTTATAAGTGAGGACTCTGGGGCACACAGAAGAAATTTGCCCAAGAGAGGCACGGAAATGGGTTTTGAACCCGGGCAGTCTGGCCTGAGAGCAGCCCTCTTATCTGGTACTGGAGGAACTGCTTCTTACAGTAAGATTCGCAGTGACACACAATGGGATAATCAATACCAAACAGCAACCAAATTATGCAAACAGGATGTCCTAACATTTCCTCATAATTATTTTTATTACCTGTTAACAAAATCCTGTGTCTTCATAAACACTTGAGTAAATTACTTCAAATATGCTCCAAATTATTGAAAAGACCGCAGTTACTGAGGCACAAGGGCAGAAACAGTGCTTTGCCTCACTGCAACCCTGACAAGTTATGGTTTATGGGTGAAGCCTTTTATTGTTTTCTGAACTTCAACCTATTTTTCTCTCTTTTTGAATGCTTTAGACATAGCTAAAAATAACTTCTAACTTAGAAAGACTTCTCCCTTGTATAAATCAAATGGTTTGCTAAATGGGAGGGGTGAGAAGAAGCCAAGTCTCAGGGTGAAGTCCACAAGAAGCACTGAAATGAACAAAATATGAACAGAATTCAGAGGCCATACCCAAGTACTGACTCCTGATTAACCAAGATTAGCTTACAAATAAGTAGCATTGCAAAAGTATAATTAAATACTTCAATGCTCAATACAATTAATTTCTAGCACTACAAATTGTTTCTTGGGATTTTATATACAGTTTTATGTAAGGAGACTCACTGTAAAGTTACTTCAAATGGAAGAGTGTCACTTTATTTGATGGTGTTGAGTTGTGGAGATACTGCATGAAAAGGATATATATATATATATATATATATATATATATATATATATATTTTTTTTTTTTTTTTTTTTTTTTAACTTTTGGCTGTGTTGGGTCTTCGTTTCTGTGCGAGGGCTTTCTCTAGTTGTGGCAAGCGGGGGCCACTCTTCATCGCGGTGCGCAGGCCCCTCACTATCGCGGCCTCTCCCGTTGCGGAGCACAGGCTCCAGACGCGCAGGCTCAGTAGTTGTGGCTCACGGGCCCAGTTGCTCCGCGGCATGTGGGATCTTCCCAGACCAGGGCTCGAACCCGTGTCCCCTGCATTGGCAGGCAGATTCTCAACCACCGCGCCACCAGGGAAGCCCAGGATATATATTTTTAATAAAAGAATAAATCTGTCAGGCTTTTATATTGATTTATCTTGGTGATTCAGACAACCCTTTACACAATAAACAGAATTATTCTCACACATTGTTTTCCCTCCCATACATCCTTTCCTGAGTATTTAATTAACCAAAATGGGAATAAATGTTGTTTTATCCTTTTAATCAATATCTGTGTTCTGTTCTTAGTGCTATGATCTAAGAGAAGCAGAAGTAATGAGGGTTTTATTATTGTTATTTTTGTATTTCAAAACTTTAGAGGAAAAAAATCACCCTTTTCATGGAAATAACTGGAGAATTTTGAGCAATTTAGCTGTTGTAGAGAATTATGCTGTACTATCTGGATTCCTTGTAAGATCAGCCAAATCGACTCATCATTATCCTTTCAGCCCT
Source organism: Eschrichtius robustus (assembly GCF_028021215.1). Lineage (NCBI taxonomy): Eukaryota > Metazoa > Chordata > Mammalia > Artiodactyla > Eschrichtiidae > Eschrichtius > Eschrichtius robustus. The sequence continues at coordinate 15,911,327 of NC_090827.1, read as the reverse complement.
TAAATCTTGTCTGCCTCCTTTATCCCTGATCTACACACAGGTCCCCACGCCAGAAACGAGATGGTTTTGTCTTGTCCCCTCCTTTCCACATACAGGCAACTCTTCTGCCATATCCCTTGCCCCTTCAAATGACTTTCTGTATCCATTCTTTTCTCCGCAGTCCCCTTGGTCCTTCCTTAGTTCAGTCTTCATGGTCTTTCACCAGGACTACGACAGTGGCCTTTTTAACTGGTTTCCAGCTTCCACTGTGCCTCCCTGGTAATCCGCACGGCCCCCTAAAATAGTCATTCTTACAGCAAAGCATCGTAATGCCTCTTCTCTTTAAACCCTTCAGTGGATCACAGCATGGGAGTCCCTCAGTGATTTCCTGAAAGCAGCTTCTCCCTCCACTGTCCAGTGCTCAGGCTTCCCAAGAGGATTCAAGCCTGTGTGAAGCACCTGCTGCCTCCTCTTCCTGAAATATCCTCTTCATCCTTCATCCCACGCTTTCCTTTGCCTTCCCAACAAGCTTAACTCCATCCTTGAGAAACTGGTTCAGATGTCTCCTTCTCAGATGTCCTCTCATCACATAATTTGAACCCCGATTTGCTTCCATCCTTGCACATATCTGTTGTTTTCTCTGTCACATTGTAATTACTAGTTTATAGGTTTGTCTTCTTATGTAGCGAATGCCACAGGGAAGCACTTATCTGATTTTCCCCTTTATCCCCCAACACTTGACACGATGCATAGTACATAGTACGTACTCAGTGTTTGCGGAATGGAATTGAAATAACAAGGTGCATCTTTGTTTATTGAAATGGAAAGTTCTTGGGAAGCTGTGTTACAGTCTCAGGTTTACTGTGATCACCTAGATTCTGTGCTTACTAGATGAAACTCCGCAATAATTACTCAAACACCTTAAAATTCTGCAGCAGACATACAGGTATAATGTGGGCTAGAGAGAGTTCCATTTTCAAAGATGCCTTAGTTAAAACATGTCGGCCACTGGACACTTCAGACTCTTATAAATGGCAGTGAAACACTGGAGGTCTCCTACCATCATTCCAGAGGCCCTCTTCTGTGTCATGATTTCTCCAGTGAGTCCACATGGAGGCCAGGCCAGCTCTGTAGGATTTGATCTTAGGCAGTAGAGATTTGTGTTCTTAATCTCCAGCAGAACTTAGCTAGAAGGGATGTTTAAAATTGCTCTCACCATATATATTCATTATTAAATTTGACAGTTAAAGCACCAACCTTATGGAGACCTAAAAACATGTAGAACAGACTTGACCCTACTACATGTGTTGTTTTGTTCATACATTTAGCAAATACTAATTAAGCACCTACTATCTGCCCATTCCAGGCCACGGGGCTATAACAGTGTTCAAAAAATAGACCCAAATCCGTGGAGCTTACATCCTGGTAGAGGAGACAACTAACAAGTAAAATACAGGCTACATGAGATGAAGAAGATTAAAAGAGAGTGAGAGATTGCAGGCATGCGCAGAGGGAGATGTTGCAGTTTTAAAGGTTGATTAGGAAGTGGCTCACTGAGAGGGGGACGCCTGAGTAAAGACCTGAAGGAGGGAAGAGAGCAGACTTATTGGGGGAGAGATTATTCCAGGCAGGCGCCCCAACAGACTCGACATCCCCAAGGCAGGGGCGCCCCTGATGCGCGTAAGACCCAGCAAAGGAGTCGCATCTAGAAAGATGAGAGAAAGGGAGAGAGCAAACTAGGTGATCTCAGGGAGGTCAGGGTTCCTGGTGATGCAGGACCTTGTGGGTCCTCGTAAGGATTTGGGGGTTGACACTGAGCGATATTGGGAGGCACTGGAGGGTTGGAGGTGAGGTGTAGCGTGATCTGACTTAGGGCTTAAGGATCACTCTGCTGTGTTGAGAGTAGATGTTAGGACCAAGGGGAAAAGTAAAGATACAGACAGAAAGTTGTTGCAGTAATCCAGGAGAGAAATGATGGTGACCTGCTCGGGGAAGGGAGTGGTGCTGAGGGGACAAGAAGTGGTTAGATTCTGATAATGCTGCTCTGACATCAAATCAGCAAAGGGGAGAGGAAGAGAGGAGTCAAGGCCAAGCCTGAGGTTTCTGTCTAAGTCACTAGAAGGATGGAGTTGGCCTTAACTGAGACGGGTACGGTTGTGGGAGGAACAGGTTTGGAGGGCAGTTCGGGAGGTCGTTATCAGACAACCCAGTGGAGTTGCAAGAAGGCAGTTGGATATATGAGTCTGAAGTTCAAGGACGGGGTCTAGACTGGAGATAAATTTAGGAGTCATCTGCATGAGACTGGATGAGCTCACCAAGAAAGGATGGAAAATAGAAAAAAGAAGAGGTCCAAGGACAGAGCTACCCAGGGAGAACAGACCTAAGCCCAAGGAAGCTGTGGGGTAATGGGGGGAGATGGGACAAAAAGTAAGAAAGTGCCCCGCCTGGAGAAAGCAGGCGAGGAGGAGGGAGAAACCGACGGGCTCAGATGCTAATGCTGAGTCAAGTAAGTCAAGTACTGAAACCTCAGCAGTCCAGCTAACAAGGTGAAAGGAATTGGTACCTTTGAAAGAGAGCAGTTCTGACAGTGGAGGTCAGTGTGAATTAGCGCGGATTCAGTAGAGGTGAAGAGGACAGGAGATGGAGAGAATGTACAAACAGGTATTCCACGGCGTCTTTTAAGGTGAGCAGAGGAACGTGGGGGTGACTAAAGGCAGAAGTGAGTGGGGAGGGATTTTCTTTTAAGTTGTGAAAAGTAACCACGTGTCTGTACGCTGGTGGAAATGATTCTGTGTAGTGGGAAATTAATGATGTAAGAGAGAGAGGAGAATTTCTGGGGCTTGCCCTTGAATAAGAGAACAGGAATGGGGTGCAGACTACAAGTGAGAGGTGACACACAGGAGGAGAGAGCTGCCCTAGTAACAAGAGGGAGGGTGCAGAACAGGGGTGGTAGGTGGGAGCTTTGGGAGATGTCTGGAGATTGTCAGTTTTCTCCGTGACATGGAAATCTTGGTCGCTGGCCGAAAGGATAGCGGGGGAGGTAGTGTTTAAGCAGAGAGGAGAAGGTGTGAAATAGCTGTCTGGGAGTGTGGAACAGTGAACAGACGATGAAAATATCATACCATCTTTTGGCAGAATTTAGGGCCCACTTGAGTTCTGTCATCATGAACGTAAGATTACGCCACTCAACATGGCTTTGCACAGCCACGTTTCACTGCAAGGATGCGAAGGTAGAGCAGACAATGTGGATCAAGGAGGACAGTTACTGAATCCCCAGGCCTCGTGGTATATTGGGTTTGGGAAATCAAACATCCCCCACTTGAGAGGACTCTAGAAGAAAGAGCAGCATCATGAAGAGCTAGGATTTAGTTAGAGAAAAGTGAAGAAAACAATCTGAACAGAGGTTGAAATTTTGGAATATGTTGGTGGCGTGTTCCAAGGTAGTGAGGAAGGGTTTCAGAAGTTTTGGAGGGTGGGTGATGGAGATGTGCTGAGCAAGATGGTGATTCTAGTGCAGGAGGTGAGTGATGATCTGTGGTCCAGACCTGAGCTTCTCCTGGAGATCAGGTCTCAAAACAGGACTTGGTGACAAGACTGGGAGTTCTGGGGCATAGGGAACTGGGAGGGGGGCATCTTGCTAAAAGCCCGAGTCCTTGGGTCCTTTCTTCATTCCTACAGCTCTTTTCTCTCTGTAGACGTCATTGTTTCTTCAAACAAAGGCATACAGGCAAGCCCAGTGTAGAGAATAAATCAAAGCAGAGTTTCCCTGGGTGAAAGCCAGAATTAGGGGAGGAGGGCCATGTCCCTCACAGGGTCCAGGGGTACTGCCTCAGCATTTCTAGGGGTCCTCGAATCTCAGGTCATAATCACTGCTCCGATGTTGATGAGAGACACCTGAGGAAAATAACAGAGTCACGTATGAGAAAGTAGAGATCATATACCCAGTAATCACGCGAGTCTTTTTAAATGTTTTGCCAGCAGTGCAGAATCCTTTTTTTCTTCCATGTAATAAACTTTTCAAATAAACAGGTGGTTTGCAGTATCCCTTGGGATCTCTTTGTGTCATTACGATCAGTATAGCATTACTGTTGTTAACTACTATGTACATAGAAGAAACCATAGTTTCGAACAGTCCTGACTTAGATCAGGTTCTCCAGAAGCAAACCACGAGGCAGAGGTTTGAATGCAAACGGTTTGTTATAGAAGTGCTCCCAGGAGAGTCCTGTAAGTGGGTGGAGCAAGCAGGAGAGAAAAGAAGGAGCCCAGAAAGTATACGTTTAGGAGATGTCTCAAGGAGGTAGCTTCAGCGCGCACCCTGCCGGGCAACTCTGGAGAGTAACAACTCAGGTTCCAACCTGATTGGACACAGGGCTTGTTTCCACACCTGTGAGGTCACAACAAAGGAGAAAGTTGGGGGGGAGCTGTGAACCCCTAGGTACTTCGAAGCAAAACATCTAGGAGCCTGAGGGCCATCCTTCACAAAGCAAAGTAGAAGGTATGGGTCCTTGAAAGAAAATTGTGCGTGCGTACACACACACACACACACACACGCACGCACGCACACACGGGATCTAAGAACAAATCAGGGGAGCCCAACAGGACCTTCTGTAAGTGGAAAGCTTTCTTTCGAACGGCAAAGATAATCTGTATAAAGATTAGCTTCAGAAGATATTAACGTCAGCTTTCAATTATCATCAAGCAGTTTTCTAATAGTCTGACTCTTGCTGCCTTTCCTCTTGCACTTGTAGCAAGATCATATTACCACACATGTGGGGCTGAAGTTTGAGAAAATCCAGGTCAAGTGAGTGTGCATCTCTCGTCAAATATATCCAAGCACAGGACTGAATGTGCTGTCTTTATTGAAAACAAAATGCATGTTTTAAAACTCCACTATTTTAGATGGATTTCACACTTCCTCACTTCCATTAGTGTAAATATCAACACTGTTTAGCTATTTCAAAATTTATGTCATTACAAATAGTTACTCTTATCTACATCCTCATATGTTTATTTCCAGATGATTGTATTTTATTTTTCCCTTTAGATTTTGTCCTCTCTTCTAAGGATTAGGGAAGCATTGTCTTAGAGTCCCTGTGTTAGATGTAATTGAGAGCTGTGTAACATCCAGCCCACTGACAGATTTAGAGATTAATTTCCAGACCTCTTGCGGTGCAAGGGAAGCTCCTTAAGATTTTGAAAATGGCAATACTATTGACTCCCTACCATTAAAGGTTACTTGTATGGGTAGCCACACTAATGCAAAAGGAAAGTTTAAGTGTGGTAAATATCAGTGTTGTTTTGCTTTATGGAAAAACCTGTGCATAGGGGGAAAAAAGCAATTTATGGAACAAGAAATAGTTTATCCTTCATAAGGACATCTTATACAGATATATTTCCCTCCTTTCATTCTGTAAGGATAACATTGCTGTTGCTAAACTGATATTTGCACAGGAAAAATAGTTCAGTAGTTTTGAACAGTCATGTCTTAGGTCAGGTTCTCCAGAAGCAAACCATGAGCCAAAGATTTGATGCTAGAGATAGCCAAAAGGAGAGATTTGACTATGACTTATATGCTATTTAGATTATATTGAGAGTTAGTAGAAAACCTTTTTTTTTTTTTTTTCCTCCCAAGATTTTGGCTTAGATACATCTCTAAATATGTGTTTGCTATATTTTAAAGTAAGTGCACTTTTAGGGGAATTTAATCCATATGTTACACATAAATCATCCAAATGTTGTTTTATTAGAGGTACACGATGTCTAAGATGCCTTTTGAGCTTTTTTTAATAGTCCTTATATTCTTTGCTGAAAAGCAGCAGGTACGTTGCCAAGAGTAAACAAATCAAATAGCAAAAGGTTTGCGCTCAGTCTGAAATGCTTAGCCTATTATTTTTGATTGGGTTCTGAAGTTGGCAGTGCACATCCCCAATTCCTGCCTGGAGGGCAAAGTGAAAACAATTTGAACACTGTATTTCCCAGTTGGGTCATTGACATTTGAGAATAATGTAGTACAGACAGAATCAGCATGTTTGGCAGGTGAGTCATACTTAATGTGACCTCGGAAAGTTACTTCCTCCAGTTTGCAGAAGTTCATGGCGTGGACCAATGTTAGTCACACTGCAAAACAAAAGTTAGGACAGACAGCCGTCAAGGGATCCATACTGGGAATTTATCTGTTTCTCTCGTGCATCTTTAGGTGGAATGGTTGAAAAATGAAGACATCATTGATCCTGTTGAAGATCGGAATTTTTATATTACTATTGATCACAACCTCATCATCAAGCAGGCCCGCCTCTCAGATACTGCCAACTATACTTGTGTGGCCAAAAACATCGTCGCCAAGAGGAAAAGCACAACCGCAACTGTCATAGTCTATGGTGAGTGAGCTCTTGGGGTCTCAGTCTAGTTGAGGTCAAACTGCAGTTTCTCATTTTAATCTTAAAATACCAAGTGAAGAGGCCCTTTTTCAATCCCCCTTGCTGCTCTCTTCCAGCTTCTCATGCGGACGGTGAGGTGTAACTGCTTTCCTGATACTCGTAGAGAAACTGGACGTAGAAATCCCTAGTCCTTTGTCAGTCAGTTTATAGGAAAGTGAAGGAAATCTACCCAAGTACCAGGACAGTTCCCTGCTTCCCTAGGCCCTCCCGCTCTCCATAGCCTGAACTGCAGAGATGTAGAGGGAGTTCCAAGATGAAGACGCTTCAGGCAGCTGGCTACTCTTCCTGTGGGCCTCAGGAGAGTGATTGCAAAACCTCGGGTCAACGGGAGCTGACATGTTCTCCGAACACCTCAGCGCAACCTTAACTCCCTAGAACTTGCTCTCCCCTCCACCAGGGGCGTCCAGAGTGAAGACAAGGGCTGCCATTGCCACGCAGCCCTAATCCTAACCCTGTAGCAAGTTTCAACATGATGACTTCTTCAGAAAGCTTCTCTTCCACTCTCTGGCCCTTTCTAATCCATCTCATCTCTAAGCCTATCATTTCTCCAGAAGTACTACATGATTCTGCCCCCAGTTTTGCTGCAGCACGTGATGCCTTTATCTCCCTGTCTGCTTTAGCACTCCGTGGTTTTCTCATCATGTCACTAGTCGTTCCATCTCCCCAGCTAAGCTTTTAAGCTCCTTGGTAGACTAAGAGAACAGCCCTATAAATTTATGTATTTCTCACAGTGTTAGATACATAGTAGGTCTTCATATTCTTGATGAGTTATTGTCTCAGAGGAAACTGAATGACCCTGAGAAATATTTTGAGGTTCTGCCACCTCTGGAATGACATGGCTACCACTTAGAATGTAAGGAAGCTCTTCATGGCCGCTTCAGTGTTAAATGACACTCCAGGAGATTTGTCTAAAGGACTACGAAGGAAGGACAGCCACGAGTACGTGGTTCATGGCCCTTGCTTCCTGCAAGTAGTGCCATTTGACTGCATGTGTCCTCATGCTGTAGGGTGTTACGAGAACAGAAACCACTGTGATGTGTTCGAAAGGCTGAATGTAGTGATGCTTTAAAACTGTCATTTTCATTACAGATGCATAATATTTTTTTTAAATCCTCTGAATACTCTGAAGTTAAATTTCCTTAAGTCACAATGAAACGTTTCCCGCTTTGTCTTTTTCTAAACTCTCTGAACGACTTAATTAACAGCACTGGAAATGGAAAAGAGAAGTGGGGCACATCACAGCTTGTACCCGTCATAAATAACTAATGAAGGCAGACTCTAAATAGATGTATTACAAAGATGTTTAATATACATGCAGATCTCTTTTCCTATGTATGGCATGCTTTCAGTATCCATAAGCACAAGCTGAACATTGTCTTTAGGAAGACTCAAACACAAGTAACTAAAGCATTTTGAGTTTAGAAAACAGCATGGGACTAGGGGTCAGGAGTCTTATGTGCTAGGCCTAGTTCTATCACCAACTGACCTTCAGTTGGTCACTTAAACAGAATGCTCGGAGCCCGTATCTCCTTCTCTGTAAAATGAGGGAATAAGCCTAGGATCTTCAAGACCTGTCTTTCTCTAAAAGTTTATGATATTGGCTTGCCAGTGTGTTGGTAAGCAATTTATACTGACAATTCCATGACATTTGGAGTTTTGTGAAGTTGAGTGGATTAAATTGCCTTTTGGAATGCTAAATGCAACTCTACCTGTCAAACATCTGCTTGTCCTTTTCATGGCCTCGTAAAATAAGTTGTCCAAGGCTCATAGGTTGGACTCACTAATAGTCCACAGAAAAACATATATATGTAACCAGTATTTCATTTTAGAGTCTGTTGTATATATTTAATTTTGTTAGCATCATTTTTAGATTGCAAATATATATTCATTATAGAAAATTTGGGAAACACAGAAAAATGTTCAAAGAAAAAAATACCTATAATCCTGTCATTTTGTCATCCAGAGGTAGCTTTAAAAAAGATTGATATGTATACTACTGGAATTTTCTTAGGATAAATAGGATTTTAAAATAAGGGTTCTAAATATATATTTTTTACTTAAAACATAATGTTGCAGTATCCATGTATTATTAGATAGACTTCTACAGCATCATTTTTTTAAATTTTTTAATTGAAGTATAATTAAATTACAGTGTTGTGTTAATTACTGCTGTACAGCAAAGTGACTCAGTTATACATATATATATATATATATATATATATATATATATACACACACACACACACACACACATTCTTTTTCATATTCTTTTCCATTATGGTTTATCACAGGATATTGAATATAGTTCCCTGTTCTATACAGTAGGACCTTGTTGTTTATCCATTCTCTATATAATTTGCATCTGCTAACCCCACACTCCCAATCCCTCCCTCCCCCACCCCCTCCCCCTTGGCAACCATAAGTCTCTTCTCTATGTCCCTTTTTCTGTTTCATAGGTAGGTTCATCTGTGTCATATTTTAGATTCCACCTATAAGTACTATTGTATTTATCTTTCTCTTTCTGACTCATTTCACTTAGTATGATAATCTCTAGGTACATCCATGTTGCTGCACATGGCATTATTTTGTCCTTTTTTATGGCTGAGTAGTATTCCATGGTGTATATGTACCACGTCTTTTTTTTAAAATAAGGCTGTGATGGCTAGCCCTTTTTTCCCCTTTATTTATTTATTTTTTGGCTGCATCGGGTCTTAGCTGCAGCACACGGGATCTTTTTTTTTTTAAAAGTGCTTCTATAGCACCTTGGTTTTTTTTTTTTTTAATTTAATTTAATTAATTTATTTATTTATTTTTGGCTGTGTTGGGTCTTCGTTTCTGTGCGAGGGCTTTCTCTAGTTGCGGCAAGCGGGGGCCACTCTTCATTGCGGTGTACAGGCCTCTCACTATCGCGGCCTCTCCTGCTGCGGAGCACAGGCTCCAGACGCGCAGGCTCAGCAATTGTGGCTCACGGGCCCAGTTGCTCCGCGGCATGTGGGATCCTCCCAGACCAGGGCTCGAACCCGTGTCCCCTGCATTGGCAAGCAGATTCTCAACCACTGCGCCATCAGGGAAGCCCCACACGGGATCTTTGTTGAGGCATGCGGGATCTTTTGTTGCGGCGTGCAGGCTTCTCTCTAGTTGTGGCATGTGGGTTTTTCTCTCTCTAGTTCTGTGCGGGCTCCAGAGCATGTGCACTCTGTAGTTTGCAGCACGCGGGCTCTCTCGTTGAGGTGCACAAGCTCAGTAGTTGTAGCACACAGGCTTATCTGTCCCACGGCATGTGAGGTCTTAGTTCCCCCACGAGAGATCAAACCTGCGTCCCTTGCGTTGGAAGGTGGATTCTTTACCACTGGACCACCAGGGAAGTCCCTGTACATCTTCTTTATCCATTCACCTGTCGATTGACAGGTTGTTTACATGTCTTGGCTATTGTGAATAGTGCTGCTATGAACATAGGGTGCATGTATACAGAGTCATTGTTAATAGCTGCCTAGGAGTCAGTCTCATAAACATACATGTTTACCATGTTCCTATTGAACATCACAATTCATTTCAGTTTATCTTTATATAAAAAAATAACTCTCCAGTGAAAAATAGTCTATGTCTGTATGTATAACACATTCATGATTATTGTCTATTGAATAAGTTTCTAGAGAAGGAGATGATCGGCATATGATGTTCACATGTAAGGCTTGTGTTATCTGAGTAACACTCTTCTTCACCATCAGGAAGCAGGTACATATACTAGTTGTGCCGTGTTTTACCACCAGCAAATATTTTTTGTTAGAAACTGCTTAATTAAAATAACTTCACAGGCTCATATATTGAAATACAAAAGTATGTCAGAGTATTTTCTAGAGCAAGATCTCCAGAGGTAGTGAACACAGTGTTAGGGAGTAGGTTTTATCATCGCACCAATACTGACAGCTCCATCAAACACCGTAAATAGCCTGTATACACAAAATAGGTGTCCATTTCAGTTACATCAACTAATCGCTAATTCATTCAAATAGATACTCAATTAGTTAAAAATCCAGCTATCAAGACTTCTTGAAAAACTAGATTCACTTATCAATGAAACTAACTAAAAGCCCTTAAAAGGTTATAAAGTTTACATATGCTAAAGAAAAATAATCAGTCGTCTGTTATTAAGAAAAGACTCAATGATTTTATCAGTTCCCATGCTTCATAGCCACTCACAGCCTCGGTATAAGGATGTAAACATATGTTATTTGAGATAAGTTGCCAAAAGTAATTTTTGGAGCTTTACTAGGTACGGGGATTTTTTTTTAAATAACACTGGCTAAGGAGAGTCCTATTTTCTGAATAGGTAAATAGATGTTGATAATTCATTTTATTTATCTCTGTGCCTAGATTCTTCAGCTCTGCAATGCAATTTTATTTTTTTTTAAATATCTTTATTGGAGTATAATTGCTTTACGATGGTGTGTTAGTTTCTGCTTTATAACAAAGTGAATCAGTTATACATATACAATATGTTCCCATTTCTCTTCCCTCTTGCATCTCCCTCCCTCCCACCCTCCCCATCCCACCCCTCTAGGTGGTCACAAAGCACCGAGCTGATCTCCCTGTGCTATGCAGCTGCTTCCCACTAGCTGTCTATTTTACATTTGGTAGTGTATATATGTCCATGCCACTCTCTCACTTTGTCCCAGCTTACCCTTCCCCCTCCCCGTGTCCTCAAGTCCATTCTCTACATCTGCGTTTTTATTCCTGTCCTGCCCCTAGGTTTTTCACAGCCTTTTCTTTTTTTTTTAGATTCCATATATATGTGTTAGCATACGGTATTTGTTTTTCTCTTTCTGACTTACTTCACTCTGTATGACAGACTCTAGGTCCATCCACCTCACTGCAAATAACTCAATTTCGTTTCTTTTTATGCCTGAGTAATATTCCATTGTATATATGTGTGAAATGATATCCAGGGTCTCCTATAGCTTTGAAGTTTTCGATTTTTTTATGGTCACTTGGGATACCACTTCTATGTGTTGTGTGTGGTTTGTGTGTCTCTGTGTGTATGCACACGTTTAATTCACATTTTATTTTTTATCTCTTTCCAGTAAACGGTGGCTGGTCTACCTGGACAGAGTGGTCTGTGTGTAACAGCCGCTGTGGACGAGGGTATCAGAAGCGCACAAGGACCTGCACCAACCCAGCCCCACTGAATGGTGGTGCCTTCTGTGAAGGGCAGAGTGTGCAGAAAATAGCCTGCACCACGTTATGCCCAGGTAAGCAAACCAGCGCTCTCATTCTAAATGTCTCCTCCCATTCTAGAAATAAGTTTTAGGGTATATATACAAAGCCTTATTCTTTTTTTTTTTTTGGCTGCGTTGGGTCTTCGTTGCTGCTCACGGGCTTTTTCTAGTTGCAGTGAGCAGGGGCTACTCTTCGTTGTGGTGCGCAGGCTTCTCATTGCGGTGGCTTCTCTTGTTGCAGAGCACAGGCTCTAGGCATGAGGGCTTCAGTAGTTGCAGCACACGGGCTCAGTGGTTGCAGCACGTGGGCCCTAGAGCACGCGGGCTTCAGTAGTTGCAGTGCCCGGGCTCAGTAGCTGTGGCTCACGGGCTCTAGAGCGCAGGCTCAGTAGTTGTGGCTCACAGGCTTAGTTGCTCCGCGGCATGGGGGATCTTCCCAGACCAGGGCTCGAACCCATGTTCCCTGCACTGGCAGGCGGATTCTTAACCACTGCACCACCAGGGAAATCCCACAAAGCCTTATTCTTCACCTGAGTGTGTGGTAAACATTATTTAAATCCATCATCCCATTCAGTGCTTACATTGCTGGGACCTCAAGTCTTTTCCCCCAAAAGAGTACTTAACTTTATTACCCTAACATACAAAATACTATAAAACAAGAGATTAAACACACATGAACATAATCCCTCTCTATTACTCAACAAAACTGTTGGAGCCAAGATTGCAGGATCTGTAATTCAAGGCATTTGAGCAGCATTGAAAGCCACACATTTAGGATAACAACCCTTGATCTCCAGAAAGCCATGGAAGTTAATTGGAACTGAATTTTAGAAAATGTTTTAGGTGAAGTACTGGACATTTGGTGTCAGTTTCTGGGCAAAGGCCAATAAAACATCTGGAATGAATTAAAAGGAAGTCTAAGCTTTGTGACATGTGAGCTAATGGATTTTGAAAATACAGTGCAGTCAGCTATTATCTGTACACGTTGGTCACCTATTTTTGAGTTATTTGCAGTGATACCTATAGCAAGATTGCATCCCTTTGCCTCTGAACATCTTTCTGTGCTATCTCATGTTGTCCCAAACTGTTATTCTTTGGTAAATTGAAGTTAATGTTTGCCAAAACCAAAACCCACTAAAATGCCCAATTATACAATATATTAAAAAAATTAAACTAAAATTATTTTGAAATAACGCATAAATTTATTGTATTCCATTGGGGTAGCTATTATATTGTCACTTTCATTATTTAGATACAAAGACTACTTACTTCCCTTTATTGTGCCTAACTTTTGTCAGGTTCATCCTTTTAGTAGAACTTTCTCAGAGATGGGTTGGAGAAGTGAACTGGAGAGAAAACCATAATATAAATTTTATATTCCTGTTTTCATTTCCGAATATCAAAACAGTATCCCACACTGAACCCTTTGAGAGCTTTTATTTACGGAACAAACTTTGACACTTAGCTAGGCTAAGAATTTCAGTATTTTCTCTTGTACGCTCCTATATTTTGTCTGCATACTGACTCCCACAATTAGAAATGCACTGAGCATTTAGTTGAAATGTGTGTTTGTGTGTGTACTTTGGGATGGTCTAGGTCAAAGCAAATGTCTTTTCTTCAGATAGCTGGGAGTTGCTTATATAGCTGACTGTACAATTGAAATATTAATACTTTCATCATTTTTTCATGTGGGCATATTTATATCTCTATACATATTATGCATAATACATATAGTTACACAATAATTTGAATATGAAATCACACAGATTTCCCAAACTATGTAGATTATTAAAATTTATCTAATTTCTGTCAATATATAGGTATAACACGTGTACATTGCATGTTCAATAAATGATGTTTGCGATTGTCTTACATTGAATCGTAGATGATTATTTATGTATTTCAGGGAAATTTTAAAAAATTTAACTCTTATTTTAATATTTTCCTCTTATTTATGTAAGAACCTTTAAAGAACGTACTAGAGTATTTAAGTTGTGTGTTTTTAAAATAGAGATATCTTAGCTCTTTATCAGTGAAGTTTACTAACAAGTCAAGCACAAAAATTAAGAAGAAAGTGAATCTATTCTAAATGACTGAATCAGAGGAAAAAATTAGGAATGTGCTTAAATATTATTTTTAAATTAAAAATAGCAACATATATCATCAAATAATGGAATGAAATCATCAAATAATAAATGGAAAATAATATAGTCTTTTCAAGAAGTCATTGCAGAAGATGTTAGAATCAAGCAACATGGATGAAAAAATAAAAAGAGTGTATAGGATGTAGATGAGGGGTGCGGGTAGGTGGGTAGATGGATGGATGGATGGGTGGATGGATTTCTTCCACACTCTACCAACCTCTTCTCCTGAACCCCACAGAGGTTTACTTGCACTACCCACATTACATTATGCAGGAAGGAATCTTGGATCCAAAAAGAGGTTCCCTAATTTTCAATCCAAAATCCAGAAGTTTCCCCTTTAATAGAAAAAGGGTCACCGCCAGGATTTACGTTTATGCAGCTCCTGGTGACAGCTTTGGTTTCTGTGTGTCCCATTAAGCTTCCGTTTGCTTGGTCAGTGACGAAATAGTCACACACCTCGTAAGGGAGGTTCGAAGAGCCCACACACAGTGTATGTAGAGCATGCAGGACTTCAGCAGTTAAAATGAATGTAGTGTTCCTCGGGGGCGCGTTTTCTTCAGTGTTTGGTGGTGTTTTCTTTCTGCTTGTGCTCTGCTCCTCTCTGCCCTCAAAAAGCTCCTTGTGCCTTTGACCCGATGCTGGTTTTTGTGTGGCAGTGGATGGCAGGTGGACCTCATGGAGCAAGTGGTCGACTTGCGGGACCGAGTGCACGCACTGGCGCAGGAGGGAGTGCACGGCACCAGCGCCCAAGAACGGAGGCAAGGACTGCGACGGCCTCGTCTTGCAGTCCAAGAACTGCACGGATGGTCTGTGCATGCAGAGTAAGTCTGTTTGAGCAAATGACAGACACTGGGGAGGCCTGGGGTTTAACCATTTGGATTTCTTTGAAGGAAATATCAAAAACTAAAAATTTCCTAAACAAAAATGCAATACTATACCAATATCATGGGTCTCTGTCAAAACTGGAAAAAAATGAATCTCGCAGAACCCAGAATGAATAATAACTGTATCCAGTTAACACATGACACACACAGTATTGCTTTCCCATGAGCAGAAGGGGATTTAGTTGTTTCCATGGAGGGGCTGTCATTCTTTTCAGGGCAGGGAAGTGCTACTCAGTTTTATTATAGTGCACAAAAGGGCACCCTGAACTCCTCATAGAGTCACATGACTTCCAAAAAGTAAGCTCTTTACTTCTAATTCATGGCTGTTACTGAACCAGTGTCCATGAAATTTAAAATATATGTATAAGGACAGGAACTATTTCTGCAAGTAGATTTACCAGTTTACAAGTGTTTAGTGGGAACATCTTCACAACACCTTGAAAATGCTGGGTTTGTATTAGAAATTATAACGTTTATCTAAAGGGACTAATGTTTATGAAACATAAATTTTAAAAAATGGGTGTAGAAGATTGGCTCAGGAATATAATAGGTGCTATAAGCTAAATATTCCACATTTTTCATGGCTTTTTTCCTTAGATTTTCTTAATGAGATGGTGGTTTGATTTCCATATTTGCAGACTCTCACTCCTCTATTGAGGAGCCCTTAGATGTACAGAATTTACCATCCCTTTTATGACCATGAATTAAGGTACTAAGAATTGTTCTGAAATCACACCTGTAACAGATGAATGGATCAAACAGTGTGCTGTCTTTGGATCTTAACTAATGGCAGCCAAATGTTGACATTTCTTATAACACATTACAGATTGCTTGTGGAATATAAGCAACCAAATGTATTTGTGTGGAAGTATTTGTATTTCTCATTTAAGAATAAGATATTTTATTTTTGGCACATTTATGAAATTCTGTTTACTTTTCAGAGTCTATACACACAGGGGCCTTTAAAAAGAAACCTTACTTAAAATACAAATAGGCAATTACATTGCTGATACGGAATAAAAATCCAGTGGGCCTCTTACTTTTCTGTCCACGGTACATGGTATTCTTTGAGAACAGACTGCAGCTGGGTGTAAAGCATAGCTTCTGGTTGTGATTTGGGAACGACTACTGTGCATCTAAGTTTGTACCAGAAACACAGAATGAAAAGAATACAGCTCTTTTACTAACCATTTATCCAGAGATCCAGGGCTTGTTCCTCTTGGTGTTAGTCTGAGTTGAGGATTAAAATGAAAACATACCATACACAAGTTATTTTTTAACATTTTTAAAATTTAGTATTCTTTTAGTGCTGAACAAATTGATTCATGTGATTGAAAGTAGCAATATTTGAAGTTTCTCTCTCTCTCTCACTCCCTTTCTCAATATTATACTTTTCAACTTTGTGTGATTTAATGCCTACTGTTTCTATTGTGCATATTTTAAAATTCCTAAAGCAACGTATTTAACAAGGAGTACAATGCTGCAAGATGGAACATTGGGCCTTTTATTAGTTACACAAATGACACATGATAAATTATGACATTTGTCAAATACAAGCATGAAATATTCAAGTTAAGACTTTCATGACATAGCATCCCCTTAGCATCTAGCTGATTTCTTACAGCATTAATAGAATTTTTTCTAATGATTGGATGTTTACCAATAATGATGGCACGAGGTGTGTGTGTAAGTAAGGAAGGGAAATGAGGCTACAAGAGATGTTATTTGTTGTTTGTTTATTTCTTTATCAAGTCTCTTATTAGCCTGGAACATTTGGGTGTTTGAATTAATTAGTTAAAAAGCTGTTTCCTTTCATAATTCTGATTTGCTGTAGTAACGATCTCTACTAGGTCAATAAACTCTTTCATCTGCCCTGCTGTATCTACTCTAGTGCAAAGGAGAACTGTAGTTTGTGCTATTATTGATTTCCTCAGTGATAAAAACCTCAGATACTGTTGCACTGAATAATTATAGTATTTTACAGTGAAAGCTATAGTTTCTGTTTACCAGTAAGCTGGGTGTTTCTGGCATAGTATTGCTGACACAGTTTTGCAAAGAAATGATAATGTTCTTGGTCCTTATTTTGGAAAACAAAAGGCTTTCTGATAGTGTAAGTAGCAAGCTTGTAAGAGGGACATGGTCTGCATTAAGAAAAAGAATGGGAGTAGAAAAGACAGCTAGAAACTTGCAGTTGACAATTAGGAGTTATCATTTAATGTTTATTTACTTTATGAAAATTAGTGTCTTCAATGCACTGATAATATTGCAATACTGATAAAGAGCTATTTCTCTCAAAATAAAGCTAGCCTACTTACCATTAAACTAGGGAGGCAGTACAACCTCTGAATCTACTCAAAATTGTCTACAAATGATTTGGATATAAATGTAGATATACTGCTAGGAAGGAGAAATTTGGAGTTCATAATGGATGTCAGTAGAATTCAGAGTCACCTAGATAACATAGTGTAGTATATTTTAAAAGTCAGATTGGTACTTAAGAGCAATACAATGTGAAATATATAGAAAATATTGCTGTCAGTGTTCATTCACTAATTTGTTTAGAATAATATTCAGACATATTTCTTCCTTAGCCATTTCTCTCATTGTAAAGACCTTTGACTCAAAATATGTAGAAATATTGGATAAAATGTTTAAACTTAAAAGACATACACACATTTGGAGTGTGTGTGTGTGTGTGTGTGTGTGTGTGTGTGAGAGAGAGAGAGAGAGAGAGGGCATATCAAGTTCAAAAGAAAGAGAAATCCTCAAGTGGCAGAAATGAAGTAGGAACTCAAATCTAGAGAAGTATGCCTCTATGAGTGGACACCAGAATAACCGAGAGGAGCGTTAGACATGGATGTAAGTCCTGGGGATTAGACTTTAGGATTTCAGTTCTGAGGCTGAGAGTTGAAAGCCAGAACCTTGAATAAAACTGGGTCTCATAAATGGCTGCCCTCACCATGAAAAATAACTAGAAATTTTTTACCCATCAGCCCAGCAAAGCTACAGGAAAATTCATGGTAGAGAAAAGAAAAATGAAGTCTTCACTTAAACCTGTGATAAAACCGCAATCCGACACCCACTTCTGGGTATGGAGTCTAAGATACAGTACAGGGAACAAAAAGCAAAGTATGTGCAGTTTATAAAGTTAGTAAAACTGGGGTACCAGCGGAAGTGAACAGCAAGCCGTTTTCTAGAGTTCTTTTCACAACCCAACTGCATTGGTCTATGACAAAGATAGCCCACTCCTGAAAATGAATTTACAAAATAAAGTTTTATATCACCCAAGGGAATAGTCTGCTGTAAGAGAGAGTTGGCAACATAATAAATAGGTGAGTTAGTACTTTAATAACATGGACTCCTACAGCAACCTGAGTGAGGCTATAAAATAAATAAAAAGACAAACTATTTTTAAAAGGAATATAAGCACAAATGAAAGAAAAGAATATTATAAAGAGGACAGACAGATTTGGGGAAAAATCAAATGGAATGTGATCCACTGGAAGTTAGAACTCAATGGAAAATTAAACATCAGATCAGAGACAGCTTTAGATACAGCTGAAGAGAAAATTGGTAAACTGGAATGTAGATCTCATGAAACTTCTCAGAATACAAGGAGGAAAGATAAAATGAGTGATTATATAAAAGGTAGGTTAAAACACATGGAAGATAGAATGAAAAAGTCCCATATTTATTATTCAAGAGAGCAAAATTTAAAGTTTTTGAGATAATCAAGATAGAGCTTACTACTCACAAACTCTCAATGAATAAACTACTAAACATATGAAAATCGATTCTTTAAAAAATTGAGGGACAAGTTAAGGGGCAGTTAAAAATAAAATGGAACTAAACTATAGACAACATTAACACAGAATATGGGAAGGTGTAATCTAAGTTAAAATGTTCTAATTTTTGTGTGTTGTTCAGAAGAACAGTAGTACTACTTGTGTTAAGCTTTACTGATTCAAGTGTCCCAATTAAAATGTTAAGACTGACTACACACATAAAGGTTGAATATATAAATTCAAAATAAGATTTTTAAGGGCAGAAAAGGAGCAAAAAAGAAAAAGTATAGTTAAATGAAAACAAATAAGATGGTATATATTAGGGATTATCATATATCAAGGATAATAATGGAAATTAATTAAATTTACCTGTTAAAGGAAATTCAAAATTATAGGAAAAATCCAGTTTTATATTGTTTATGAGAAACATACTTAAATCACAGTTGTAGAGAAAGATTGAAAGTTAAGAAGTGGAACTTATAGTTCTATCTTTATTTTAAAATGTCCAATTAATGGCTTTGACTATCTAATTGGGCCATTCTTAATTCCATTTCCCATTTTGCTTAAGTAACACATATTAGAGATTGGTTTTGCTCATAGTTTTAATTTAGATACTTTTTTTCTTAGACTTTATAGTTTTTAGAATGTTTAATTTTTTGTTGGATAATTAAAAGTTTTCTAAATTGTTTACCAAATTTTTTGTGTAAGACATCTTAAAAATACAGATATTTCCTCAATGCCAACTTAACCAAAAGACTTCGAGGTTATTTATTTACAAAATTATTCAATATTTTAAAGATATAACAATGCTAAATGTTAGCAAATGTGCACTAAAGTAGAATCTCTTGTATTTTGCAAATGGGAACACAAATTTTTATGATTATTTGGGGAAGCAGTTTGACAATATGAGTTTAAGAGCTTTAAAATTATTCCTCTCCTTTGATCCAGGAATCCTATATCAGTGAATAAGTTTTAAGCAATTAATATGAACACCTAAAATGCATGTGCCAAATGCATTCATATTCTTTGTAGTTTATTGTAAAAAATGCAAAACACAAAAGTCCAATACTAGAGCAATGATTAAGTAATAAGTGCTATTTCCATAAGGTGGAATATCATATAACCAGTAAAATATTTATGGTGGTTTAACATGGAAAAGCAGAATATGGATTTATGTAGGCATTTAGTCATAACTATAAAAGTAAGCTTAGGAAAAAGATGAATGAAATTTATTTATTTACGCTAGTGAGATTACAGGTAATTTTTTTCTTTTTCAATATGCTTTCTATTCTCAATATTCTTTCTGTTGAGTATTTCATTATGCTTATAATTGTAAATGACTTTTTAAAAAGGAGTGTTGAGGATTGGCTAGAACAACTGCATGATCTTGGAAACAGGAGTCTCAGTTCGTTATTTGAGATGTAGCAATATTACTGATCTGTCCTGGGAATTTGGTCACATTGATTCAAATTAGATTAGATTTAGATTCGGTTACATAAAAAGTATTTGCATAAAATACTTGTATAAAATCCTAGTTGTATAAAATCCTTGGTGGCAAGAGTTACTTATAGCCAGTAAACCAAGTACACATATAAAAGGATTGTGAAGACACGGGGATTTGGAACTGAATTACAGTTCTGCATTATTTCCCAGTTGCTTATCGTATACCTATCACTCTGTCCTTGCAACCATACTTATTCTTAAACTCTTCAGTAAGTTGGATTCATTATGTGATGCTATATAATTTCCATTTGTGAAAAAAGGTCATGGTCTTTAAGCAATTTCAGAAGCTCCACCAAATTTTTAAGCTGTCCAAACACAGTAGTTATTGAAGTATAACATATATCATGTATATATTACACTGGGTATATCCTCAGTGGTCTGAAAAAGTAGTTCTTACACTGGAGACACCGCTTTCAAATTAGGAACTTCCAGGAATTGGTGTTATTTCACTAGAATGCATTATTAAAGGATAATTAAAAACTGTTAAGAGTCACTTAATATACCAGAAAGAAGTTGGGCATTATTGCTTTATAAGCACATTGTTAATTAGAAAACAAAATTTAATACTGGAGTTCTTAGGTATGCCAAGAGATATGGATTGCATTGAACAAGAAAGGGCAGATGACTTGGCATGTTTTTCACTACTGAAAATAAGCACACATGTCTGATACCTCGGATACAAGAAAGTTAACGTTAATAATAGATAAGACCGTATTTTACTGAACAATATAGAATAGTGTATCTTATTCAGAAGGCAGTAATGGAAGGTCTCTTGTGCTGTGTACCCATTCAGGTTTCTTTATGTCATCTCTAAGATTATATGAAAGTAGCTCAAGGTTTTGCCATATGGTTTTGAAATAGGATTTGCATAAAATGGTTTTGGGGAGAAAGAGAGCGGCCACACTCGACACAGAGAGAAAGAGGTACAAGAGAATAAAAAAAAGCACTTAAGACAATCCCCAAACTGCTAAGCCAATAAGCATATTTACCATTTACGTTGAAACACGATTGTATTACCAAGACCTGATAACTTTTAACTTTTATAATCTTTATAATGAATTTGTAGTAAGATCTGCTCTGTTATGGTTGGCATATAATGGTTTATCCATGCTTACCTCTTCCTTTTGAAAATAGCAACCTAAGGACTATATATGTGGCTTGGTCCAGAAATGGTACATTATATATACTTATGAATACACTCAAGTAGATTATTACGTGACCGCAGCTATTCCTACAGACTTTGGTTTTTAATCCCATTTGAAGATTGGAGTCTCACATAGAGATATGTAAGAGTTCAAATCTGCATTTAGAATTACTGCTTGCTGAAGAGGGTTTATGCCACAGTAGACAAATTAGAAATTGCAATTTACAAACAAGAACTGCCTAGTATTGTGTCTGCATCAGTGAACTTCCTGACTTTGGGAAATTAAAATGTTATGCAGTCTGCAAATTTAGCACTTTCTACTCATTAAAAAATTTACATGTCACCCTGCTCTTCCATTAATTCTCACTTACAGAGGAAGTGGCAGAACTCTGTGTGTGAATTGTAGTGCGGACACACTGCATACCAGGGCCCCCAGAATCCCAGGTGCATTTAATGTGAGGAAATAATTTACAAATAGGCTGCTCTTCGCTTTAGCATGATGTGTTTATCACCGCCATGGTAGGCATTTGAGAAGGCGCTAGTCAGTTTCCAGTGAAATTCTTGTCAACACAGCGGTTTGATAGGAAAGCATAATTGTGAGTGTCAGACAGTGAGTGCTTTTATCTGTAGTTTGGAAGAAGTTGATGTCATAACTGTGTTTGTATAGTCCTTGATATGCGTAGTGTCCCGGCTGGCAAATAAATCTTCTGTCCGAGGACTGGCTGCCCAACACAGTGCTCTGCTGTCTCCGGTATCATGAGTGTGGTTTACTTTTGCATTTTTTCCTTTCTGGTAAAACATTTTCCTGATTTTGAAAGCAGGGATGTGGTTAGGAACTTTAGCCCACAGAAACCTGCTGAACACCTAGGGAGCCCCCAAACAGATTGGTGTGAGAGGACAAATGCAAAGTCTTCAGCTTCCAGGATGCAAAGTAAACTCCTCCGACGGGATTAAGAAAGGTACCACCTTTCACAACTGCAGCAAAGCTAGGACTCCTTCAAGATCACATAGGGGCAGGGCCAGCGCTTTTGCTTGTTTTCTTTTTGCCTAAAAACCCAGAAGATGGGGTGATGTATGCTAGGAATTGGCCTCTTTACTTCAGGACTTTTCATCACTTTACTTTTTCTATCAGATGTCTTTAATACTATGGATTTATTTATCACTGCCTTTGGATTTAATAATTTATCCTTTTTCTGAAGGAGCGTTGATGGGGTTAGAAAACACTGCACTGAAAATGCTTGGGCAGCTGATCTGTGGGTTTGATTTTACTCAACTGTTGGATTAAATTTCAGACATTTATTCGTCACCTTCTGTGGGTCACGAGATAAGGGTTTTATATTTGAGATGTCCATTCCCTGCTGTTCATTTTCAGAAGGCTGTGGTTGTCAGTGTTAGGAACAGGGCTGTGGATCAGTTAGTGAAGCATGGCCCACTGTCCTGTGAAGGCTGGAGCACAAATTACGGTGGCAATTTAGATAACTGACATCAGTGATAAGCAAATGTTCTTTTCAATTTTTGTTGTCATGTCCTAGGATTTATGTATTCCTTTATTTGGAGTTCCTTAAGCCCTTGTCAATAAATAAACCCTCAGAAGAGTGGTAAATTATAATAAATGACTGTGAGGGTCTTTGACAGACCTGACCTTTGACATCATTAGTGCAGTCCTGATGGGCTGGTTAGATAAGAACCAACCTAAAAGAAAAAAAAAAAAAAACAACAAAATCTGGTCATGTTTATTTTGAATGGCCCTTGAGGTTTTTAATGAGAACATTTGCATCAGAAGAAATGTAATTGGAATGAGAAAAGTCACATATGTTGGCTTGGTGTAAGGTCACTGGCAAAAAGAAAGACCAGGCAGCCAGGTCAAGGAGAGAGGAAAATCCATGGAGAAGAGAGATTCTTCTAATGCTAGGGTCATAAAAGTGAGGCCAGATCTCCTGAAGTGACCTATTGTACTTCAGATGGATAAATATTCTAAAACTAACCAAAAGCTTGATGATTTAAAAACATGGACTTTTACAGAACACACTTAATGCTTTTATAAGTTAGAATTGAGTTATGTCATATTCATAATTTATATACTACTCCCCATATGAGATATGAATTCATCATCTATTTTATTTAATCCTCACAATATCATAAAATCTGTTTACATGTATTAAGGCCATAGACACAGCTCCATATTGAAATATAATGAGTAACCTTGAAGGCAAGCAGGAACACCGTAAAAAAAACTCCACCCATCTTCCTTTTGGCTACAAACTTGATAGCTAATCTAAAGACAGAGTTAATTCCAAGACAGCTACATAAAGACTTCCCTTTTATGTCTCTCTCAAATCTGGCTCAATGGTTCTCAAACTCTAGAGAGTGTAAACATTACTGTATCATATATATATTTTAGTTTAAAGGAATTGCAGATGTAATTTTAATTTTATTCACTTTCCACCTAATATAATGACTTAAGGCCCTGGCATTAATTGCTTCTAACTCCAATCTACTATGTTAGACGTGGCGAAACTGAAGCAAAATTGACCTGAGTTCAACTTAATAAAACTCAAAAGGTACAAAAAATAATCTTACAAACAGAACTTTTGATATCCCCCTAATAATAGCTCTATCTTGGTACGGAAGGAACCGAGGCATAAAATTGAAAGAGCCCACCAGCATCCACAAGTTAGTGTAAGAACCAGTGTATGAACCCACATCTGTCTCATTTTGAAATAAGCCTTTTTCCATGTGGGCTCTTGGAGGCTGAAAGCAAGTGGTGATCAGCTTTCATTGCTTTAAAATGTGATTTTCTTCTTATGTGTAGTGTCCCTTCAATTTTTGATGTTTATTCCTTTTTTCCTGTTGGCATCATTTTTGAGGGAAACAATGTTTCTCTTTTAAATATTTACATTTTGGTAGGTTCTGTGCCAAATACAAAGTGATTATCATACATTAACAACTAACGTCATTCTAGCATGGCTCTCCAATTACATTAGAGTAGAGATGCCCAAGTATGGTGCACCTCTTTGCTTACCCCACACTTGCAACAGAAGACACTATTTAGAAGTTGTTTTATTTAAGGGCAAAAATCTCTGTTTTAACTTTCTCATGAGTATCAATGATAACATTTCAAATGGAGAGGTTATTTTCTAGTCTAAAGAATTAGCATTACCTCATTCAATAACTGAATTGCAGATTAAGCCGTGAACATATCAAGCCCTTTTCTATTATTTCCTTGTCTCTCCTCATTTAAATCTATTCCTTAGACAATACGTATAAAAATGACGGGGCTGTAGCCTAAGAGCTGGGATCTGCCCCTCGCTTTGCTGTTTCATCAGCTTTGTGATGTGAGGCAAGTCCCTTCATTGCTCTGTGCTCTGGCTCCTCCGTCTGCAAGTACAGAGGGGTTAGAAGAGGGAATTCTAAAGATGATCTATTTTAACTCTAACATCCTGGGGGTTTGCGAGTTAGTAAGGGGCATAGACTTGGTTTTCGGAAGTTCTAACGTTTCTCACATCGGCATATTTGCTTGATAACTTTTTCTATTAAAATACTACTTCTGGCATAAAAAGTTTGCATTATCTTTAAAAAATTTAGTCATAAAATCATCATTTTGACTATTGTCTATTATTCGTATTGCATGAAAAGAAAATTTAAAAGACTAGAAATATCTAGTTGGTGTTTATTAGGGAAATGAAGATTTAAATATAGTTCCTGGTGTTGTTCCTGAGATTTCCCAAATGTAAACCCACCAAACAGGCGATATTCAGACATTGCACAATTAAGAGCCATGTCCTGAAGGATAACCTGATATTACTTGCTGCTGTATAAAAC
Source organism: Eschrichtius robustus (assembly GCF_028021215.1). NCBI lineage: Eukaryota > Metazoa > Chordata > Mammalia > Artiodactyla > Eschrichtiidae > Eschrichtius > Eschrichtius robustus. Next base: position 15,886,413 of record NC_090827.1, on the reverse strand, counting down.
CAAGGAAAGCTCACTTTCCTTTTTAAGACGCTTGGGATGGGCTCTCATCTTTTATAACAGTTGAACATCAGCTGAAAAATATGGGCGAACCCCATCTCTAGTCTCGAGGATGACTTTGTGAAAATTAGGAAAGTCATTCCTTCCTCAAGTCATTTAACCACCATCAGCCGCAACATTGTTACGTTAACAATCCAGATCCACAGGCAACACAACTGTGAACAGGGCCTCCCAGAGCTGGACAGTGCAAAACCTGCACATTGTCAGCTTTACTCACAGGAGGATGGAAACCAAATTTGAGTCTCAACACTTTCCTTAACTTTAAAATATCACTTCCCGTTTTGGGGACTGATTCTCCTCATCTGAAAGAAAGTTGAACTAGATAATCTCTTAGATGGATGTTTTGAGCAATTACGACATGGCTTAGCATAAGAAGCATTTCACTAACTATTTAAGAACAGCCCACTATTGCTCTGTGCTCCTCTGTCAGTCCATGGGAGGTGATTTTGAAAGCTGTTATCCATGGAGGTACATTTTGTTCCACACAGTTCTTCCATGGCAAGACTGTTCCTCCCATTGCAGGACATTTAGTACCCTTGGCCCTCACTCACTAAATGCCTCAAACAACCCCCTAATCATTATGAGAAGCAAAAACACCTCTTCTGCCCTATTTCCAAACACCCCATTTAGAAGTGGCACCACCTCTGGTTGAGAAATCATTTTAGTATCAAGTTGCTCTCTGGCCTTGGAAATTTGCTTCTGAAACATGCCCCTGTATCTTTGCCAGAAGCCACAAAGGCCAGGAATAAACCTCTTTAAAAGGAGAGGGTGAAAGAGTAGACAGTACTTAAAAGAGTCCATTTCTTGTGGCTTTTCAGAAAAACTGGGCTCCTTGTCTCTGTCATAACGAGGAATCCTGAAATTCAAGCAAATTTCCTACTCATTTTATTGAATAATAGGCCGTGTCAACTCTACTGCTCTTAAGAGCCATTGTCTTAGTGTACTTATAATGTGCATCATAATGATATTGCTATGGTTGTCACTTATTGATTGCTTTCAATGTACCAGCACTTTATAAATCTCATTTATCCTTTCCACAATTATATGGAAGGGCATATTCATAATCCCTTACACAGATTAGAAAACTCTAATACTTCATTAGAGAAAGGAAGTATTTAGTTTGACCAAGCTCTCACAGTTAAGGAACTGACAGGGCTGGGAATCAAACTGAAGTCCATGAGATTGAAAAACTCGGTTTCACTGCCTTGGCCAACAGCTGAGGTGCTTTTTCAATCGACCTGCCTTTCAAGTAGTAGGAAAGTTAACTGAAATCCCTAACTTATGAACCAGGCTGTTGATAGTGACACTGAAAACAATTATTTTGCACTGTGTTCTGCCAGAGACGCGATTTTTCATCATTGCTAGGACTTCTCTCAAAAGGATCACCTCATTAACTGAAGAAGATGTTCCCTGTTGTTCCGTGAAAGATGGATCAGATGGAGAAGTATAAAAACAAACTCTAGCAAGTGATTCTATATTCCCCTCATTTGGGGGATAGAACAGTAATCCCCTTCTATTCTGATACCCAGCCTCCTAAGTGATGTTTTAGTTGTGTAGTTGCAGAAGTGTTTTGAAAAGGATGGAAAAAGTTTTACAGAGTTGCCTTCCAAAACTCTTTATCAGTGTTTCTTTAACAGAGTAAATTGGGGTGTTGAACCATTGGTGAGTGTACTTAATACTTGTCTGTTTTAAATTTTCCCATGTAGGAAAATAACAGTGTGGCTAGATTGGTCACTATTAGCTGTGAGAAATAACTAATAGACTTTTTTTTTTTTAATTTTAGAGGAACCTCACATGCAAACACTTCATTAAATATATGATATATATATACCTATTGATAGACATCTCCCAGGCCAAGTTTTGTAGAAACCATCGATAAGATCCTGTCACTTCACTCCCCATAGTGATCTTTTCAACATTACGTCTGATGACAGTATTTGCATTTCAGTTAGAATAAAATTGGAACTCCTCATGGTGGACCACCAGGCCTACAAGATCTGGCTGCTGCGCTCCGCTCTGAGCCTACCCCTTCCCTCTTTCCTTTCACTCACTACCGTCTGACTGCTTCGTTTTTATGTCAGGACTTTTGCATCCACTGTCCCTCTTCGTGGAACATTGTTCCCTCCAGATCTTTACTTGGCTGATTCTTTCTTCTTGTGCAAGCTTCAGTTTAAATTTCATTTCAACAGAAAATTCTTCCCTGATTCCCTAAGTTGGTCATTGTTTTATCTCCAATCAATCACATTACATTTTTTTTTTTATTTTCCAAGAGGACTTTTTCAGCATTTGAAATGACCTTGATAATTTTGTTTACTTGTTTATTTTCTGTTAAACAAGAATGAAAGCAGTGACTTTTCCCATCTTGTTTGTCATTGTACCCCTATGCCTAAAATAGAAGCCAGCATATAGTAATAGGGTTCAAGAGTATTTGTTAGGTGAATGAATGAATGAATGAATGAATGAATAGATTCCAGTTCTGTGCCTGGAAATATAAGTCTCAGATAAATTACCACAAGGCACAAAAGTATTTATTGAGCAGTCCAGATCTACAGAAACACAGGAAAGTAGAGATTATAAATTTCCTTTTTATTATTCCTTGGTCTGCCTGTCAAGAACAGGGATTCTGTTGGGAAGTAGAGATGAAAGCCAAGGAAAACCCAGAACTGCTTCACAGGGTGAAATTTCAGACCTATCTCTCTGGAGATAGGCTTCTACCTTTATAAGATACAGCTCTTCTGCTTACTCCAGCAGGCCCACCCTGATTCTTATCAAAATTTTCAGGGTGAACATCAGACCATCCCCAAATACACTATTTTATGCTTGCTTCTGGGCCCTCTCACCTGCAAAGAAAAAAAAAAAAAAAGAAAAATCTTTCGACATTCCTCCCCTTAAAATCACCCCTACAACAATGACATCACTTACCTGGGTCCCCTGTACTAGCAGTGAAATTATATTGTCTTAAGTCTTTGGGTTTCAAAAATAACCTTTTTTCTTGTGCCTGTGTATGTCCCAGATGTCCTTTTATTGAGTTCACAGAATACAAATGGAAAAAGGTTATTACCAGACAGAAGTGTTTAAAAATGAACATCAAACCTAATACATGGACTCAGACAACTGGAATAGGAATATAATGTTTATAAAACTGAGTAGGAGGTTGCAATCATCGCTCTAAAATAAAGCATTAAAAATTAATTGAGAGCAAACCTGTCTGTGCTACAGCAAACCTCTCTTTCATTAAGGTAGCACTGCATGTTTCTCCTGAATTAGTTCCCCAAAATAGGTAAATAGCTTGTAAGAACTGCGTGTTCAGCAAATTACAGAAGATCTACATAAGGCACGATTTAGAGTTACCTTTAGTGTTAGAGCATTAGAGGCCTTTAATTTTGAACCAATTGTGATTCTTGCAGTTTCTCTACATTTTTTTGCCCTTGAGTGTTACTCGGAAAGTTTAATTCACATGGTTCTTATTCATCTTCATTCCGTTAATCCAAATGGTGCTGTGTCATTTGATGAATTCATATGTTACAGAATGTTAAATATTAGGAAACTGGGGGTGCTAGCTATGTGATACTTTAAATTTTTCCAAAGATTTTCATTTCAAAAAGTTCGTGTTCCACATTTTAAAAATGTTTTCTCCCAATCTTCTACTTCACATTATTGCTATTATCATCAATCATCATCATCATCATCATCATCATCATCATCAATCAGTTTCCTCCTTGGAATACACTAAAAAAGAAAGAAGAATAAAACCGCTAGTGTTATTTCTGCATTTACTGTTGGGATGGGGTTTTTATTTTGCCCAATTCACCCTATTCCTCTGAAGCCCTAAAATAAACAACCTTATAACCTCTAGGCCCTATTGATTTTTGAATGATTTCAAGTAAAAAGCAATCCAGTTTCCATTGCATTGACAAACTGCTCAGTCCCTGGGCAAAACCTATTGGATTCCTATTAAATGGAGGGGCAAGAAACAACTGAAAATCCAAAAGGTAGATTTGAGATGGAAGGAGGAGAGGTGGTCTTGCTCAGCTCTGTAAATGGGTATTTAACCTTTGACCAATGACGACAGGCCTTCTTTAGTTCTGTTAGACCAAGAGCAAGCTGTTATGATTAAATAAAAGAGGAAAAAACTGTTTAGACCCTTACTGAATATGTCCTGGGAATTAAGGCATATGGCAGGGATAAGGAAAAAAGATTTTCCTTATGCTAATGACCCTTGATGTCTGAAATAAATTAGATCCATTAGAGTTCATGCTCAATAAAAGAAAGACTTTAAGCGCTCCAAAGTTAGTGACTCGAGACCAGTTTTGGCTCTGAAATTCAATCTGCCTACTTATTAATTCTTAGTGAGGCTCCAGAGCAGACAGGAGATGCAAAATCGTAATTCTGTACTGAACCAGAATTTTAAAGGACCCAGGTTTCTTCTCCTTTTATTTTAATTAAACCATTTTTCATGCTTCTCATTTTGTTTCCCTCATTAATTTGATTTTGTTCCCATTTTTGTTTCATTTTTCTGTTTCTTTTCAAGGTTTCATTTATCCTATTTCAACTGAGCAGAGAACCCAGAATGAATATGGATTTTCTTGTAAGTTTGATGTTTGGTTTTTATGTTGCTGAATAATCGTTTAACGTTATTGCCCCCAATTCAAGTTTACCTTTCTTTGGATCACAGATGTGCACACAGGAAATAGGCGCCTAGTATATTCTAACATGAAAAACAAATTAGAGTTTCACTGCTGAAAAGAAGAAAGGGTCATTTCAAGCCTCTGCCAGCTTTAAAATCTATCTACCATTCAAAGCTTAAGTCCCAGTAGCTGACAAAACATATCATGAAATATGTGGATCTAAATAAAGGGCAGGGTTCGAATGCTAAAAAGAAAAGGGTTGAGAAAATGCAGATCTGTTGATTTAGAAATCATGAATATTGAATAAGTAATTAGAGCCTGGTAAAGTAAAACATTAAGGATTTTAGATGCACTTTCTGACCAGAGTTCAGAATGCTGCTGTAGGGCCTCAAATGAAACCCAGCAGCAAAGTGAAGTCAGCACTTGGGAAGTAGTCCCCACACAACCAGGAGAGCTTGGTATGTCACTGGTTTCCCGAAAAGATCCGCGCATATTGTCTTGATTGATGCTTGAGCAGGTATCATAGAAACTTTGGGAAAGACAGTTGTTTAAAAAAGAAGGGATTCTTTTACATACAGTACCTTTAAACACAAAATCCTAGAAGAGATGGAGCGATTTCCCATAGGGAATTCTTTTTTACTGTTAGTGTGTTGAAGATACGTGACATGAGAATGTGGGTGATCACGTGGGCCGCTGGCAATCAAAATGAGGAGTCATTTCACCGCATAAACCACGTGGCTGTGAGTCTTAGGAGAGAGTAGTGGTTCCGTGACTTTTAGGAAGCCATGGGACCTACAAACCTGAAAATTCTCTTCCTGCAAAATGCACATGTATAAAACTGAGCATAAAAAAGGTTGTTCTTGACCATCTGAAGTACCAGCTTAATCACCTTTCACAGTGACGGGAACAGCTTGGGTTAATTTTGCTGACAGTTTTTGTGGGTCACAGAAAACTAAAAATGGAGACTTAAAGATGTCTAAGGGGTTCAGGAAAGGTTTAATTTTATTGGTTTGTTGTCTTTAAATTATCAGCTTTTATCACCATTTGCCGTTGGATCAGAGCATGTTCTATTGCCACAAAGGCAACATGCAACATTTATAGGATTTTTCTTCTTGCCTTACCCAGAGACAGACCTCCCAGCTGACCTCACACCATGTTAATCAAATGCTTAATGGCCTTTTTGGGGGTAGGCTGACCTTTCTGATCGCTGAACCAGGCCTTTATCTTACTCGGTACACCATAGAGCTGTATTTTATTCCAGTAATGAGTAGCTCAAATGTAAATCTCTGACAAGAAACCGTGAGAAGCTCCGGGTTCTCAGAGGTAATACTGAATCTGTAGCAAAAGCCTGGAGTTATCAGTGTTAACCTCTGCTCCCCAGATCTGGGTCTCCTGAAAGTACACCTTTCAAACCCAACATGTTTGCTCCCAGTGTTTGCTTTGCTTAGTTCCACTGTTCCCACCCACCCCTTCACTGATTTAGGGGAAAGTGAGAAGAGTGCTGTGGAAGGTAATTTGCGACTTGGAATGGTACTTAGAAAAATATTCTGGTTCAATAAATATACAGATTCAGAACATGCCAGATGTTTCTAACAGAGTGTTTATGTTTATAAAGAACTATAAGAGAATTCAAAGCTGCCTTCCAAACTTTTCCACCTGAAATTAGTAATAAACTTTTTTTCCCTGTGGGTTGAGATGGTTTTAGCTCCAGTTTCTTTTTATGCCTTGTAATAAATGGTCTGTTATGTTGCCCAACTTAAGATAGATCAGTGAGTGGATAGATGCAGAGTGAGAAAGAGAAAGAAATCAGAGATAATTTTCCACCGAAAGACCACAGTTTTATATAGCTTTGAAACTCACCTATAAAAAAGGCAATAAATGTCTAAACAAATTATAGCAATACGTATGTGTACTGTGGGAAATTTCTCTAACCATTTAATTCAATGTTTCCTTTTCCCATTTAGCTGCTCCTGATTCAGACGACGTTGCTCTGTATGTTGGCGTTGTGATCGCTGTGATAGTTTGCCTGGCCATTTCTGTAGTTGTGGCCCTCTTTGTGTATCGGAAGAATCACCGTGACTTTGAGTCTGATATTATTGACTCTTCTGCACTCAATGGAGGCTTTCAGCCTGTGAACATCAAGGCAGCAAGGCAAGGTCAGTTGACATTGCACTTCACACTTGGACTAATGCATGTAAGCAGCCTCCCTGTGTGTCTTCAGAATCAGTGACATCACCAGGTTGGAATGCAGTCACATCAGCTGGAATGTAAACTCCATGAAGACAGAGGTTTTCGTCTGTTTTGTTGATTATAACAAATTAGAGTTGACAAGGTGCACAGATCTTTTTTTTTTTTTTCCTTCTCTAACAGGTTTCTCTGTCATACTTTTTTTTTTTTTTAATTATTTATTTACTTTTGGCCGTGTTGGGTCTTCGTTGCCGCACGCAGGCTTTCTCTAGTTGCGACGAGCGGGGGCTACTCTTCGTAGCGGTGAGCAGGCTTCTCGTTGCGGTGGCTTCTCTTGTTGCGGAGCACGGGCTCTAGGCGCATGGGCTTCAGTAGTTGTGGCACACGGTCTCTAGAGCGCAGGCTCAGTAGTTGTGGCACACGGGCTTAGTTGTTCCGCGGCATGTGGGATCTTCCTGGACCAGGGCTTGAACCCATGTCCCCTGCATTGGCAGGTGGATTCTTAATAACTGCGCCACCAGGGAGGCCCTCTCTGTCCTACTTTTAAACTTTTATTTGAAGAGTACACAGATTGGTTGATTGATTTTTTGAGTTTCCTTTTTTTTCCTTTTGACAAGACATCTTGTATTGCTATGAATACAGTGGTCTACAGATGAACCCAAATCCAGTATAGACAAGAGAAGCTATTACCTAGTCAGCTAGTGAGGATCACTGCCTACGAATCCAATTTGTTGAAATAACTAAGTACCATAGACACAATAAGTAGACTTCAAGGCGAAATACAGAATGAACTTGTCTGTTTATTTGTAGCCAGTAATAAAACAGATCCTAGTTATCTAATTGCCCTGTTCTCAGCAGAATTTTAGAGTCTATCCAGTGCTAATATCTGTTGACTTGCTTTGCTGTTGGCTCAGAAAGTGTCGGGGTGCGTCTGGCTAGTGTAGGTTGCCTGAGTGAAGAATGCAAATGGACGTTCCTTCTCCTTCTGACTCAGATCTCCTGGCAGTACCCCCAGACCTCACGTCAGCTGCAGCCATGTACAGAGGACCCGTTTATGCCTTGCATGATGTTTCGGACAAAATCCCAATGACCAACTCTCCAATTCTGGATCCACTGCCTAACCTGAAAATCAAAGTGTACAATACCTCAGGTGCTGTCACACCCCAAGATGACCTCTCTGAGTTTGCATCAAAGCTGTCCCCTCAGATGACCCAATCCTTGTTGGAGAATGAGGCCCTCAACCTGAAGAATCAGAGTCTAGCAAGGCAGACGGACCCATCCTGCACTGCGTTTGGCACCTTCAACTCCCTCGGCGGTCACCTTATCATTCCCAATTCAGGTAATTCTTAAAGGTCTTTACATTTGCAGAGACAGAGCTTGAAAACTTATTCTTGTGCCAGAATCTTTATTATTTGTTTTCATGAGGCCTGAGAAGTTAAATGTATCCTGTCTAACCCAAATCTACTTTCAGTGTAAACCAGACATTACCTACGTCAAAATCAGCAAAACCGTTTATCTTTCTCCAACCAACTCTGAAAACACTTCCTCTAGAAATATTACACTCACAGCTTTCTGCTGAGGCATAATTTAGAACTGTCATTGACCTTCTTTTTAATAGCGCTTCAAAAGGCGACATTAAGCCAGAAGCCCCCAGTGTGGTCATCACACTTTAAAAGGACAAATTAATTAGAAAACATATCAGTTGGTTCAGTTCCAATTTCCTACAGGAAGCAGTACTTCAGAATACGAATTTTTAGATGATCAGAGGACATGATAATAGACATCAGATCTTCATTTGTTAACTCTTTATTACACAGTCTTCAGGCTCAAGGTATTTATAAGGTACTCACTCCAACCTCTGATATACCTACCGAGAATCACAGCTTCATCACGTGTCTTTTTGTAGTATTACTCAGCTTTCAGTTTGTTTAGTTATCTGCTTCTAGAGCATAAGCCCCATAACGCTCTTAAATAGTGAACTGAAGTTAGTGACTCATAATGTTTGATAAAAGTTTGGTATTCATTAATCAGTAGTAGTAATGGGTTGGGAACTATCAGTTATGATGAGAGGGTTTAATGGATTCCTCTGTAAATGTACAGTAGCTCTTTTGGATCAGACAGATTATTTTGTGAACACAGTAAAAAGAAACAGTTTGATTGAACTAAGGTTTACATGTAGCATAAGAAGAGAATATAATGTGTAAACAGCCATAGAGCCAAGTAATATACAGAACCAGTTGGTCTTCACGTCTGAATGTGAACTTGTCTTTGACTCTTCCTCTCATTCAGTCCCCCATTTCAGCACCTTGGCAATTTTTCACCCCATATCTTCAAAAGTATATTTTAATAAATTGAAATATTTAATGGAATATCATTTTTCCTTTTTTAAAATATATTTTACATAGCTGAGATCACACATTACATAAAGTGCTTTTATTCAAATTTTTCTCATTCTCATGCTATTGCATGCTTTTTAAAATCATGATTTTAAATATATTTTTAATAGTCAACCAAATGAATAGATCAAAATATACTCTATTGTTCTTTCATCGTTTAAACATTATATTATTCCCAAGACAGTTTTATTTTTTCATGATATCCACTGGATTCTACCTCTCCTTTGCATTTCTACGTCTGTCACTTTTTCACATATGAATTATTATAAAGTCTTCTTAAGTGGAAAGGAGGGAGCTAGCATGTTTTAAATATGTTCTGGGCATCGGTGATCTGCATGCATTATTTTATTTAATACAGTAACGGTAGTTACCTAATATGTGTCAGGCCTTATTCTTGCTACTTTACATCCATAGTCTGTTTCATCCCCGTAAGAAACATAAAGGTACATTTCATTGTTCCCACTGGAAAAAATAAAAATACTGAGGCTTGGGTGCCTCATGTGTGGTCCTCCTGCTTCCACTCTGTGCCTCACCAAACCATCCTGACATGAGCGTGACATTCCACTTCCCACAGCACCCCAAGGCTCATGTTACTTGTCTTCTCAAGAAGGCCATGCCTCAACACTTTCAACCAGATATACAAAGGCTTTGAATAACTATACCTCTTTAACTCTCTGTCCTTTACTCTTGAGACTTTCCAACGTGGTTGGGCAGATTCCTTATTGTCTTGTGCTCATATGGCGTATTCCATCCCCTTGCTAGTTAAATAAGCTACTCAAAGACAAGAATGCTGTCTTTTACTTCTTGGCATTCACAGCATGCAAAATACTATCCTCACAATCATGTCTGTAAAGTTTTACTGAGTTGAAATTAACTGCATTTATTAGAATAAAATCATGGAGCTAAGTATCTTCAAGTTGCTGCCCACCGTGAATTACCCTCTGATGACACCGCAGCGGTGCAAGCCCATGATTCCTACAGTGTGGTCTGCAGACCACCATCATTGCCATCACCTGGCGATTTGTTAGAACTACAGTTTCCCCAGACCTTCTGAATAGAAACTCTGGGCGTAGGATCCAGTAATCTGTACTTTAGCAAAACCTGCAGGTGATTTTGCTGCAAGCTCAAGTTGCAAACCACTGCTATCAGCACAGTTAACTTAGAACAGAGCTCAATCCAATAGTTCTACAAAATGCACCAATTAGCAACTACGTAAAAACTTGCTTGACCTGCTGTGACGAAAACTCGCAGTTGTGTTCACTCTCTAGAGTTACGTTATGATGAAAGAAGTTCTCCACCAATTATTATTCTGTTGCAGGAAAACACCGATGCTAACCAGATACTTCAGAAATAAACATTTTTTGATACTGTTGAGGTTAGCATTTCCCTGACTTTGAATCTTGTGGGGATTTTTTTTTTTTTAATTAGAAACAATCCATCATTACAGCTGTTTGAGATTTTAAGAGCAGTTGTTGGTTTTCCCCTCCTTTTACAAGGAAAACAACAGTGAAACCATCTGTCTCTTCCTTAAATAAAGCAGGAGTTTAAAAATTACATCATTCCTTTAAGTAATTCCATAACGGTTCTGAGGGAGCTGTGGTAACAAATAAGGCCAATAAGGAAGGAAAGCAGGGCAGCTATGAATATTTACATGTCTTTAGAGAAAAAGCAGCAGGATTATGGCTATGTGGCCACAGAATCTCCTCATTCCTTTTCACTTGCTTCAAAGGCATTCTGTGAAGTTCCCTTTTGATTCACAGGTCTTATGTGACTGCTTTTCTCTTTTGCTATTCAGGAGTAAGCTTGCTGATTCCCGCTGGGGCCATTCCCCAAGGGAGAGTCTACGAAATGTATGTGACTGTACACAGGAAGGAAAATATGAGGTAAATATGCTTTTTCTGGTGCACTTGACTTTATCAATGTCTGACTTGGAGGAGAATGGTACATTAGAAAGAATAAACCCAACATATTTTTGTCTTTATTGCCCTGCTTCTGGCATGTCCTTTTTCACCGAGACCTGTAAAAGGTCAGTTTTTACTTCTCTTTATCTTTGAAGCTCCAGACACTTTTGCAGATCTTAAATATGGGCAGAAGGCCAGAGATCTTTTCCCAAGTGGAAATGTGGCCATATTAACTGAAAAAAATGGCCAGAAATGTGATCCATAGATTGTGCAAGAGATACAAAGAGACATCAGCTTCACGTGGCCTGGTTCAGGAATCCATCCTGTTGCCATTATAGGGTTAAAGGCCACAGAGAATTAGACAACCCCTTAATCCCTGACCTGCCATCCCCACCTCAACCTAGCACTTTATTCTCACCTGCAGATTCTTCTTTCTGGGACTGTCTTCCAGCTTTTTTAAGTGTTATCGACCTCCTCCTTATGTTTAGCACGTATACAATCTATATTTCTAAATGGATCTAGGGTTGATTAAAACTAGATTGAATCTAAGGGCTGTTTTGAATGTGTCATAATCGTAAAGATGAAGTTACTTTAAGTAAAAATAACAAGAGGAGTTTCAAAGTCCTAAATTCAATTTTCAGTTTGGCTTCTAACAAATTGTTTCTGGTCTTTCTTGATTAGTTCTCACATAAAGTGTGTGTGTTAAATAGTGCTTTATAGGCCTGACTGATTAATGCTTCTGAAGTGCACTGAGATCTTAAAATAAGAGATGATGTTGATATGAAGATCCTTACATGTAATTATCATTATTTTTCCTAAGGGGAAAGGCATTGGCTCCTCTGCCCTGAGCTCTGAATGCAAAGCATGAGTGACAAATGTAGAACTAGGTTATCATTGTAAGGCATTATACCTTTTCTCTTCCCCTCCGTCATCCTCAGAAAAAACATCTCTTTTTAGTCTTGTTCTTCAGTAGCTGAAAAGCTCTTCCATTATGCTCTCAGGTGGAGATGTTGGTATTTATAATCTGTAGGAGCCAGAACATTGTTTTCTTCAGGTGGTGTACTTTCACCTACACAAACACTAGTCTGTCTAAGAAAATAATAAAAATTCCTTGAGCATTATTCATGTGCCTTAAATTTGAGCAACAGAAAATCACAAAAAGGCTTGTATTTGCTCACATCAAATATTCATTTTTCCATTCTCAATGCAAAGTAACATTCACAGGCCCTCAGAGTGCCCTTCTTTTGCAGCAGGAGAAATGAAGATTAGCAGACTCCAAGATCCCTTTATATCTTTGTTTACTTCTTTCTTTTGTCCAGAGTCAAGGTTAGCACTAAACTAAGTACATCCATCCCTCAAGGCCTTTTGCCAACATGGACGTTTTGTTTAAACAGAAATGAATATTGACTTGTGCTTTATGCTGAGAGGTAGTGAGGTGTTCATGGTCTCTTATTTTTCATCTGATCACCATTATCTTTAGCTGAAGATCAAGCCTTAAGGGGCTGCTGCATGGCGTGCTGAAATTGAAAGACACGGGCACTCAGGTGCCTCATATGATTTTTCTTCCCACAATTTAGTCAGCACCCTGACCAGGATAATTTTACACTTTGGATGAAGGAGGGAGAAAACAGGAAATTGATAAAGGCAGACACTTCTGCTTTTAGTTTCCTCTGCCTTTGACTTTAAAGAAAAGGAAACTATAAATCACTCTTGCTATGCCTACCACCTGAAGTTAGGTGCAGAGGGAATTACTCTATTAAATTTGGTGTGCATCAGAGAAGTTCTGTTTATAAAAATGAAGCTAGAGGAACCTCAAGATCTCAAAAGAAAATATGCACAGAAGACCATGAAACAAGGAACAAACAAAAGACAACTGTCTCAAATAAATGAGAAAGTCCTCTCCACTAATTTTCTGTTGTGAACTAGATACGTTTTTCTTATAAAAACACAATGACAAGAATGTTGTCTTAGGGTATAGTAATAATACAAAACATAGCTACCATATAGTCAGCATACTTTTTTTTTGACAAATGATGATAAAATATACAATACTTTTTATTACATATTTCATATAGTCAATTGATTCTCCCAGAAGGCTTTCACTGAGTTTTGTCAAACTCTTTTATGGTTATAATTCAGCCACAGTTTGACAAAATCAGGCTATGAATAAATGCTTTATTACTATCTGATTTAGCAAAGAATTTCTTATGTTATTGATGAACAAAGACAGTTCTGACCTGCATGTTGATTGTTATTTTCTTTTACTTTTAAGACCAAAGTGAAACAAAAAAGATACACCTTGGAACTTCACTTGTTCGTCAATGACATGAGTGAATTCTTTGGGTAGTCTGATGATAGTTTTCAAATACTGGAAGGATATGCTTTGCCTCAATTTTTTGGTGCTATTTACAATGTACATCTACACACACGATATACTTTTAACTGCATTAACATTTTCTTAGGTCTAGGAAGTCAACAAAACAATAAACTTTAATTTCATTTATTCCTCACTACAACTCTGCAAGTTATGATGAGCTCCACCTTTGAAGATGAAGAGACCAGGGCTCAGGGAAATTGTCACGTAGCCAAGGTTTCACAGTTAGCAACTGAGGGAAGGCAGAATTCACACCCAGGTTATCTCCCCGCAAAGCTCTTCTGCTGACATGCCGTCCCTCCTCCATAGCACCCAGTACACAAACAGAGCCTCTGCCTTCTTATTATAGTGCGTTGTGGGACACAGTTTCTTTTTATTGCTCACCAAAGACCCTTTCTAGCCTCACCTGATCTTAGAACTTCTTTCAGAGAAGACACTGTGAGGACAACAGGAGATACGTTACTTCAAGGCATTTATAGGAAAATTCCGATTGTTCTTCTCCATTTTCCCTCTCTCTGATTGCCTTTATTGCATCCAAAACTGGGTGTTTTTCCAGCTGGATGGTATCCAGCTAGTCATCTGGTGATGTGAACTGTCTAAAGGGAAGTGTGAACTTAATTGCATGTGGCAAGTGAATGTGACAAGAGGGGGCCTTATCATTACGGAATGTGCTCTAAGAGAAAGCACGGGATAGCAGGTGAGCAGGCTGAACGGGCTGCAGAAACGGGACGGGCTGCCTCTGACCAAAGGTGATCTGAGCTGTGAGGCTGCACTCGTGATTTCTACTTCTTCTGCTTTACACATCCCCGGAAAGGCTGCAAAGCCTCCCCCACCGCCGCCCCCCGCCCCACCTCCGTGGATAAAGTTCCCACAATTAACGGCACTAACATGGACCTTTTTGCCTTGTTTCCAGCAGCAGTTTAAAAAAATGAATCCGACTCAGACTGAAATTTTGCCTTTCATCATTTCTTATTGAAAAACGAATTGAAGATATGAACGTTAATTTTTTCTTTCTCTGTATTCTGTACTTGCCTAGCAGTTTTCTCAAAAGGCCAAAAAATCAATTTAGACATTCCAAATATAAACTGGGGGGAACCATGGAAGGTCTTTGAGCAGTCAAGTGCTGCAGGAATAACCGTGCTTTTAAAAGATTGATGTGGTTGGTGATGGTGTGCAGGATGAATCGGTAGAGGAAACCTCCCCCCAAAGGCTTGGGGCCCTGGTTGGCCCATGGCAATAGTCAAGGTGTGCGGGGTGGAGGGAAGGAGCCAGGCCTGAGTCTGGAGAATGGAAAGAAAAATATGTTTCAGAAGAAAAAGTGTTTCACAACTGGTTAGAAGCGTGGCAAAACACAAAGAATGTATTTAGGAATCAAGCCCTGGGCACTGAGAAAATTGTGAGAGCAATACGAAGGGGTCAGAAGCAGCAACTGGTTCAAGGGGAGAAAGGACAAATTCTGATGTAGCTGTGCACGGTGTGTGCGAAAGGGGACGTAGGATTTTTGCTGGAGACGCAAATGGGAAGTCACCAGTGAGTGGATCCTCCAGGGAAAAAGTGCAGAGGCAGAAAGAAGAGGACTGGGGAAAGAACTTTGGGAAATATTCTTATTTAAGGTTTGGGTATGATGGGCAAAACTAAATAGAACGTGAAAGGATACGGCAGATAAATAGAGTTGGCATCTAGCAAGGTGCTTAATATATAGTTGCTTCTCAATGAATATTTTTGAATGAAAGACTGAATGATTGTAATCATAATAGGAAAAAATCAAAGGTAAAAAGGGTTTCAAGATGGAGGAGTGACTGACAGAGGTATTACTAAAATTAAAGTGTAAAGAAAGAGAATGATAATTTAAAAATTACTGGATTCGTCAACTTTAGGACATTGGTTGCCTTTAGGATTTTTTTTTTAAGGATGAAATCCCAGTAGGAAGCGTTTAAGGTGTTAGTGGTGAGGCAATGAAGACTATCATCATATTTACTGAATGTAAATAATAAAGTAAAATGTTAGGATAGTGGGCCAAAATGTCTTTTGTATATAATCATATAGCAGAAAGTTTTCATTTATTTTAATGTGTTGTTTGGAACTTTGTATAATAGTAGGTGACATTATTATTTCTCAGTGAAACTCAGTGATATTATCCTTTTAGGTTGAGTCCTGAATTTCTTGTTTGAAGTAACAGCTATAAAAAGACTGAAGGTAGAGGGGGGAAGGGTGTGGAATCCAGGTATATTTAAATCTTATTCTCTCACTGTTCTCCACAGTGTTTATTTATTGAAGTCCTACTTCTAAAGAAATGATTCAAGGTGATTCTTTTCAATGGGAGGAAAATTGTTTTTAAATAAGTGGATTAAAAAATGAGAAAATAGGAAAAATAAGATTAGAAAGATAAGATAAATTCAGGTGAGCAGTTAGAATATAAAATATTTGGTGGAATTCCCAGCATATTTCTTGTTAATAGGTCATGAATTTACTATTTCAAAGCTTTCAAGAGGGAAACATGGTAGGTTATAAGATCCATGTGTCCAAAAGGGAAAAATATGCCTGGAGGAAGCTCAATTATTTCTCCTTCGGTTCCTCATAAAGAAAAAAAAATTTTTTTTAATACGGTGAACAACATTTAAAAGATCAAAATAGCAGTGAGCTTCATAGGGCTACTTCTGTTAGCATCCCTCAGTGTGAGTAGATAATATAAAGCCCAGGGATAAATTCAGTAAAATAATTCCACAAGGATTCAGCAGTTCAATCCAGGGCACAATATTTAGCTGTTCAGGCTTAATCCAGGGACAGATTTTGGTCTGTCTGGGGAAATGGGGGCACGCCCTTCAGAGTGGCTTCCATAAATATTTTTTTTTTTGCTCAATTGATCTTTTGATAGCAAGTGAGTTAGATATTCCTTGTCAGATACCTAGAGTGCAAATATTTCAAGTTGCCGGTTGTACATGAAACCGTGTGCTTTAAAAGGCATCTGAGCCTAGGGTGGGATTGTCATCCTGAGGGACCTGACAGAAGACATGTGTGTTAATAGAAGGCATCTCGTCTCTACACAGAGGTAGATGGAGAAAGATTCTTTTCAAGAAGCAGTTTTGAGCTTGCTCTAGCAAACAGATCACAGAAATTTCTCAAGGCCGTAAATCTAGATAAGCAACCCAGAATATACCACTGTGTGACAGAAACCAAATGACTTGTGTTTGGATCCTAGCTTTGCCTATGACTAGCTTTGTGGCTTTGGGCAAGTGTGTTAATTTCTCTAGCTTTCAGTTTCCTCTTTTGGGAAAAAAAAAATGGTAATATAAATACTTATCTTGACTACCTTAACAGGTGTGCCTTGGGCAGCAAATGCAATAGTTTTTATGAAAGTTTTGTGGATTGTGCACTTATGTGTAGGAGGAGTTGTCCTCGCTGATAACGGCAAGCAAAGGATAAGAAAATCTGACAGGAAACTAAAACTCCTCTCCGAGGGCTTTGTCCTAGAGTCCTCAGAACCCATCCGACATTTACCATGATATTATCCTTGTTGGACTTTGAAAAGCCTTTAAAACTTTAATCATTGTTCATTACTGGATTTCTACTTAATTGCTGTTTCTGCAGCTAATTTTTGCTTTGAGTTTGTTTCCATATCATCTGCAATTAATATTTACAGAATGTTTGCTTAAATATCTTAGAAAACACATGAGACATAATGAGGTCAAGCCCTTCTCTGCAAAAACATAAAACAGATTTTTTAATATTTATTTTATACTATTTTTGTTTTATGTATTTTAATATCCTCCCTTTATGTAAATAAAGGAAATGTGGATTTAAACGCTCTGACCTTTGGTTTCACATAGTTAAATCTTAACCTTCCCTAAGTGGCTCCTTCCATATATGCTTGGAAATGTTTCCAATTTCAGTGCTACTTCTTTCATCTTGAAAACCCAAAAAGATTCTTATCATTATTACTTCTTTGTTTTCCATTCCCTGTTATGAATTCCACATCACCAATTCCCTATTCATTACATCCTTGCACCTCACTGGGTTAATAAATTCTTTTGACACCTACGGCCCCTTGCTTCCCTTGCTATCCCTCCTCCAAGAACGGTGCCCATCAATATTGCATGCCAGGGGAGGGCAGGTCTGACAGCACCCCAGTGCAGCAGGGAGTCTTCTCCCTTCTGTTCCAACTCAGTGATGAGAAGAATCCCTCCTCCTCCTGCCTCAAGCACCGGCTGCTAACAGCAGACTGAGAGACAGATGTTTCCAATCCCCAACTCTATTGCAAGGACCACTTGAAATGGATTCCACTTTAGTCTCTTTCTTTAAAAGTTTAATGCTCGTTCTCAGGGTACACTTGTAACTAAAAGGTAAGGGTAGCACTCAGGAAAATGCAGCCATTGCTTTTTTTTGCCCTGGTAGGAAAAGTAGAATTAAACGAGAGTATAGTTACTGCTTAAGGCAGATAGTGTAATATCAACTATGGCACAATGAAAGCAAGACTTCACTCATGTTCTAAGAGAATGAATTTCAGACTGGAACAAAGGAGGACAAATTGCGTTAAGGGGAAATGAAAACCAAAAGGGGATAGTAATGAGTTCTCAAGCTGCCACTCACCTTATAATTCCAAATATAAGTACATTTCCAAGTACTCTGATAACTTTAGATTTAATAAAACTATGTTATTATTCAGTGAGAATGGAGATGATATGAAAAGACTAAAAACAGATAATTTAAAAAAATTTTCTTCTAAATAGGAGGAAAAGAAAGTCACAGGTTGGGAGATTCTAGTGAAATTTTAGAATAAAAGAAGAAGCACTGATAGCCAAGTTTTATTAAGGGGAAAATATGCCAGATTTTAACTGAGTTCTTAGAACTGATGATAATGATCACCAAGAACTTAGGAATTTCTAAGATTTGACCTTACTTGTGACCTACCAAGTTGGCTGCCACAGTTTTGTAGATGCTGATAAATGACACAAGACTCCTGAGTCAGAGACAAAGGATACTTTATTGCTCACAGCAATAGCACTATCCAAAGTACTTCCATTTTTGTGCCAGTTTTCCAAGTTCTGAAAGGGTGATGTAAAGACAGAGGACATCTACACACTCAGTGTATATTCCATTCCAGGAATATACCATTGAGTTTAGGGAACCTGAGGGTTTTATTATGGGAAGTAGACATGTCTGCCATTTGCTCCAGAGGTAAGCACTATCTTTATCTTCCAAGGAGATTGCTATACAGTTGTCTTGAAAAGACAGTCGGGACCATGCAGAAACATGAGAGATCTGTGGAGAATAGTCTTCCAACAATATTAAAAAAATAATAACAGCTTCTGTCATTCATTGAGTGTTAAGTGAGGGTAAGCCATAGATAGAAGCTAACTTCCAGATTATGTAGTATTTATATATTAACCATAGATAAAGACTAGAGGAAAATCCATTTCAAGTGACTGTGGCGATTGTAAAGGAATTTGATATGACCTTTGTAATATCCATGTGAATGAAATGGAAAGATATGAACTGGACAATGTACATTTTAATGGGTTTATGTTTGACTGAACTAAACTCAAAGTATTGATGTCAGACTAGAGAGAGGTTTCAAGTCGTGTCCTTGAAAAGGTCTCTGTCTTTGCCCTGTTCTTGTATTACAGTGTTATCAGTGATTGGAATGAGAACATAAATGGCAGGCATATCAAATTTATGGAAGATAAAGGACTAGAAGAGATAACCAATATATGGAGGAAAGACATAGCATTAAGAAATAGATGGCCTGAAAAATTTCCTAAAACAATTAAAGTGAATTTAGATGGCTAAATATAAATTTCTCTATATAGGTTCAAAAGCCATCATTGCAACCACAGACCTATAAAGAGAGACTAAGAGCCTTTCATGTTAAGAATGCATAGTGGTTAGCTTTAACAAATTACTTAACCTTCTTGGGGCTTCACTGCCTCCTTTTATAAAGGACATGTTTAACCATGTTATCTCTTATCTTCCCATCTAATTCAATTCTGCTAAATAATATTTATAAACAATTGAGAATAATCTAAGGCAACAATTTTGTGAGGCACTGATATAACTACATATCCCGAAGCAGAGAAAACAGTAGTCCCCCTATACTGTATACCTGAGTACAGTCAGCCTTCTGTATCCGTGAGTTCTATATCTGCAGATTCAACCAGCCTTGGATCAATAATATTTGGAAAAAGCAATTTTTTCCAGGAAGTTCCAAAAGTCAGAACTTGAATTTGCAGCACACTGGCAACTATTTACACAGCGTTTACATTGTATTAGGTATCGTAAGTAATCTAGAGATGATTTAAAGTATGTGGGAGGATGTGCATAGATTATATTCCATTTTATATAATGGTTATACAATTTTTTGGTTATAAATGGTTATAACAATTTTATAATGGTTATATAATTTTTATATAATGGTTATATGCCGTTTTATATAATACTGTGCCCTTTTATATAGGGAACTTGAACATCCAGGGATTTTGGTATCTGCCGGGGGGGTCCTTGGAACCAATCTTCCATGGATACTAAGGGGTGACTGTCTTACACTCATTTCAAGATGCCTAACTCTAGGGAAGACAGTGAAACACTGACAGACATCTCTATGAAAATAAAGATAGAATTATAGGGAGAGATCAAGAAACCATGCTTTTCTAGTTGAAGTTGCAAAAATTGAGGTTTCATCTGGAAGAAGATGGCGTTTTAGAGATATCATAATAATCTCTAAGTGCTTGAGAGGCTCTTTCATGCCAAAGTGAGAGAAAGCAGGTCAGGATATGTGGAGAGAAGTGTCAGGAAGACAGATTGTATTCATTCTAAGTACTGAGTTGATAATAGATGAGTTGACCCCTCAGTAGTAGTGGACTGCAATTTTGGATGAGTTTAAAGCACTAACCACATGTCAGCATCTTGTAGAGAAGCTCGGTGCTTGTTGGCCCTGAGGGCCTTTCCTCCTCTAGAATTTTGTGAGTCCAGGATTTCTTAACTCATACTATTCTGACAACATTGTTGTATTGTTTTTGCAAAGGCATTGGTTTTGGACCCAGCACCAGTGCTTGTTAGTTGTGAGACTTGGGGCAATCCACTCAACACCTTGGGGCTACTTCCTCACATATCAACTGACAGCTTGGGTTAATTTATTCATTGGCTGTTGGTTACAATCTTATTAGGGAAAAAATAAGGCAATTAAAAAAAAAACATGTAAAAAGAAAGAATTTGGATCTTTGAAGTTCATTCCACCCAAATTCTCAGAGTATGAAGTATACATGTAGAGAAACATCACTTTAAATTGCTATAGAAATACAGTTCTACATTCTTTCTTGGTCACGTTTGAAAAAAAAAGAATCTGCTATACTAGCCTCAATGATTCCTGAAAGTCATTTGGAAGAGGTTTAGCTCTAGGGTGTCCTTATTCTAAAGTGATTTTTTTGAAGTGTTTTTCAAGTTAGGTCCTAAAAACACGATAGTATGGTAAAACTCTGTGAAACGACTGGCAAGTATTATCAGAAAAGATGCCTATGTAACTTCATAAGGACCCTGTTCCTTCTCATTCCATCCTGAAAGTATCAGTACATGAATTCAGAGGAAATTAGCAAAGGCAGACCCGTGTCTGAAGGGAGGGATCAAAGATATGCAGGCAGATTCACTATTATTAGAAAGACCTCAAGTCTTGCAAGATCAAAGTCTCGGTATAAAGTGCATGTCTTCCCATTTAATTCTGCCTCAACCCCACCACTGCCCCCTGCCCCCGACAAAACAAAGCTCCAAGAAGAAGCTATTTGTGCAACTTTAGATCTGAAATCTCGGTGAGTGCGCAGTACATAAATCCTATGGCACTTTGGTGACGCAGACCTCTGCTCTCCTCCTAGGCCGCCCGTGGAGGACACACAGGCGCTCCTGACCCCTGTGGTGAGCTGTGGGCCTCCAGGAGCTCTGCTGACCCGCCCTGTCATCGTCACCCTGCATCACTGCGCAGACCCCAGTACCGAGGACTGGAAGATACAGCTCAAGAGCCAGGCAGCGCAGGGACAGTGGGAGGTGAGCTTCTGCTGGGATGAGGGGAGAACCCAGGAGCCATCCATGCAGACAAGCAAGGGCAGTTATGGGAAGGCTTCTATTTTTACAGCAAAACCTGAGTGGAATTTTAGCTTATACTCAAAATGAAAGAGAGAGGAAGACAAAGAGGGGAGAGGGGGAGACAGACGCTGGTTCCTGAGTGCTTTATCTACTGACGGATAGGCACCAAGAAAAAGATGGTCAAGCATTAGCTAACTCATAGGGAAAGTGTACTTAAGAGTCTTACATAAGTCCCATTTGAATATACATACTATCTTGGGAAGGGAAACTATATATATATATTTATTATTATTATTATTATTATTATTTTAATTTTCAGGTAGAGAAACATTGCACCTGGGTCAGAAAATGTTAGACACTTAACTTGCTAACAGGTCCCAGGAATATAGGTCTGAACGTAACCTGGCAAAACAGTAAGGGTGTATCCTAAGCTCCAGTACAATGAAGAACGTCTTTGGCATCTTGACTCTCTGTGACTGCTGCCATCAGAACTTCTTAAGGACGGTGCCTTAAACAGATCCTGTTCTTTGCATCAGAACCCTGCAGTTAGCAGCTGCAATGAAGTGCAAAAGGATTTGTTATATTTACCATGAAGATTTTATACCTAATACCTAAAAAAAAATGATTTGCGTAGTCATTATAAGGAGAATTATCCAATATGCACGTTGGATATATTTTGTGATTACTCGCAGTGTTTTTCTTTTTTTAAAAAATTAATTAATTAATTAATTTATTTTGGCTGCGTTGGGTCTTCATTGCTGCATGCGGGCTTTCTCTAGTTGCGGAGAACGGGGGCTACTCTTCGTTGCGGTGCGCAGGCTTCTCATTGCTGTGGCTTGTCTTGTTGCACAGCATGGGCTGCAGTAGTTGTGGCTCGCGGGCTCTAGAGCTCAGGCTCAGTAGTGGTGGCCCATGGGCTTAGTTGCTCCATGGCATGTGGGGTCTTCCTGGACCAGAGCTCGAACCCATGTCCCCTGCATTGGCAGGTGGATTCTTAACCACTGCGCCACCAGGGAAGTCCCTCAGTATTTTTCTTTTTAGGGAAAATATTTTAGGAAAAAAAAAAATATGCATGAAGACTCAAACCCCTAATATTTTAGGAAAAAGTAGTAGTAGAGGTAGAAGCGTAGCAGGGCATACCTGGGATTACCTGGAGTGTCCTCGCTATATGGATGTGCTCTCCTCTTGGCCACATGAAGGTGAAGGGTCACTCATTGCCAGAGGTCCTGGATTGAAGTCTAGGGCTATACATCATGTTAAGAGTGGACTTTACCAGATCTAACTTCAATGCCATTTAAGTTTAAATGATTTATCTCAAAAACATCCCAAAGTCTTTATCTCAAGGGATCCTACATTGTTTGCACAACTCTCTGTCTGTTAACCCTAATACGCTACTTCTGGATTTGAGTAATAACAGCAATAACAACAGTAATAAGAGGAAAAGAACCAAAAGGTATGAAGAGTAGAAGAGGGAAGTCCTTATGAAAACACTCTTCCGTTTGTCACAGGAACATGGAGCGTCTTTATTCTCCACCATTTCTTCTAGGAGATTTTTTTGTAACATGCCATCAGGAAATGACACTCGAGCCTTGCCCTTGCCCTGCTGGAGAAAGCAGCTTCTCTCCAGGTGTCCTTTTGGGGCTGGAATAAACGTGGAGGCGCTGAGCTCCTTTTTCTCCTTTCCAGTTCAGTTTAAGCTTTATCTTTGGGTACAGGTCTAGCTGAAGAAGTGATTTCATGGATGCTCTTAAAACACAGTCCTTACTTTAGCTTGGATGTTGTTGCATGGCCTAACTAATAAACAGCTACCTGAGGTGCCTCCGTTCATAGCTTTGTCCAGCCCCAGGGACTCAATTTATGATGAAACACTTGTTCATGTTTTTGACAAATAACCGTTTGTTCACCATGATCCAGGCCCAGTGAGATACAGTATGAAGCAAAGAAGCTATGGTTGCTGCCTCTGCGGAGATTAAGCAGCCTAATGCAGAGGCTGAATCATGCCCACACATGGGTTTTATTTCTCCCAAATGAAATTTTCTTTTAAATTTGAATTAGTTAAAAGTTGGAAGATTTCACATAATAATCTGAACTTCCAACTTCTCTTGAAAAATTAAAGGCTGTGTCCTCACTGGGCCTGCATTCCTGCCATGCCTGGTACTTTTTCTGTAAGCATCTTTGCCATAGACATCTTTACCACAAGCATTTTTGCCACATAACTAGTTGGCCTTAAGGCAGTTTTGCTGTAAAAGATAAAATAACTGGTGGACAGTTTGGTTTCAACTGGTTGACAGCTGGGTTTCATCTCTCCACTGACACGGTACTACCATTTTTATATTACATAAATCGGAAAGAGGCCAAGGGCCAGAAAGGCACAGAGTCGAGCCCACATGTCCCATAGAACTTTGGAACATCTGTCAAGGGATATGTACCAAGAACAAACAACAGTGTAGAGGCTTTCACAGCATAATACAAAGCTCAGTTATAAGTATGCATCCTAGTATGTGGAAACTGATACCTCTCTTAATGAAGAAGAAATTTTAGCAAAAAAGAAAAGTGGAATGCCAAATGAGGAGCTGAATCAACAAGCAAAAATATGTATAATACTACAGATGATAGACTTTGAAGACAAGTGCTTAGGTACAACCCACAAAATAAAATCATTTATTTGCACAGTACTGCCATGAATCTACACACATTTTAAATGTTTTAAAATATTTTGTCATTTCATAATAAAGTCTTTTTACTTTTGTTATTCATTTTTCATGTTTTATTATTTTTGTTAATGTCCCTCTTTTATTTATTGCTGTTTCATCTTTTACAGCAAAATTGCTTTACAGCCAATCAGTTATGCGGCAAAAATGCCTACGGCAAAGATGCTTACAGTTAAAGTACTGAGAGCCCGTCCCTGCGTGGCCGCAATGGCTGAACCAGGCGGAGACTGAGCTCTTCAGACAGGCTTGTGCTCTGCCTCACCGCAGTCTCCACCACTCCTTATTATCTTCTGCCCTACCTGCTTCACACATTCCTATTACCTTTCTGCCCTGGGAGGCATGTGGAATTGTGACCTTTGTCTTATGGATTTTGTGCTTGGTCTTTCAGATGATTTCTTCTGTGGCCTGAGTCATTTGGTTAAATCAAAACCTAGTTAAGTTAGTAACTATTTTTATAAAACTCATCAGTTTCACTTATTTTTATTTCTTGCTGAATGTTAACAATCTAAAACATGAGACTGCTTAAAGGCTTACATGAAAAATAAACAGAAAAGTAATGTGTCAAATGCATAGAGTTTGCCATACTGTGCTTTTAGCAAAGTCCAAGAGCCCAGATTATGAGGAAAAGCAGTGTATTGCTTTGGAAAGTAATTGATGGGTGAGTTTGGAAGAACTTAGTAGAATGGTATTGCGTAATTCTTTAATTTCCCTAATTCTTTTTTAAAAAATTCTTTTCAAACCCCTAGATTTTCAGGGGAAAAAACTACCACGCTAAAAGGACATTGAAATAAGATAGTACTTTCGGATGAAATTAGCAATTTAGAGATTAAAGCAAATGATCAGAAACAGATAATCAACTCAAATATGCTTAAGTTAAAAGGATAACTTACACATTTCTTATGGAATTTTAGGTAGATTCCAGCAGTGTAGATTCTTAGAAGAGCAAAAGAGACTAAATCAAGATCTTCTAAATAAAGCATGTTATCAGCATAAAGGCAAGGGACGTAAGGGAGAGAATGATTAAGAGTGGAAATATTGATAGAAGTATAATAAAGGCAGAGAAAGAAAAAAAAAAAGAGCAGGAAAAGGAAGAATCAGAACTCGGGAGAAGTCGTCCTGCTCTGTGCACCCCTGTTGGCCACCGTCACGGCAGCCAGGATGCTCAGTCGCCACCCCTTCCTTCTCGTCCCACAGGATGTGGTGGTGGTCGGAGAGGAAAACTTCACCACCCCCTGCTACATTCAGCTGGACGCAGAGGCCTGCCACCTCCTCTCCGAGAACCTTGGCACCTACGCCCTGGTTGGGCAGTCCACCACCAAAGCAGCCGCAAAGCGCCTGAAGCTGGCCATCTTCGGGCCACTCTGCTGCTCCTCTCTGGAGTACAGCCTCCGCGTCTACTGTCTGGATGACACTCAGGACGCCCTGAAGGTAAGTGACTCCAGCCTGACCCGCCCACCTCACACCTGGGGACGACATGCGTTATGTGCGTGAACACAAGTGTCTGGCCCCAAAAGATGGCAGTTACAAAAACACATTAGACGTTTCTTGAGGCCATGCTGATAAATAAGCTGTTTCCATTATGCTGATTCCTCCCGAGGGCTACTTTTGTTTACCCTCCTTGATTTCTTTTAATGAACAATTTAGAAGTGGAAGAATTTGGCAATGAGACCCGTGGATCGTAAATAATCTGCTTCCATGTTTATCTCAACCGTGTTCTTCCTATAAAAGGAACTGGCATAATTGCTCAGACTCTATGTTCCTCTTGTGTGCAACTTCATTATCTGCTTTCCCATTCTTTTTATGAGGACCGTGAGGAAGGAAGGTTAGCATTTGACAACAGGCTGCTGCTTTACAGAATAAATAGGCTTAATTCTCGGTGCTATTATTGCCATTCATTTTCTCCCATTTGAAGCTTTAAAGGATGTAGTAAGTGCCTCTGAAGAAGTTATGATCTGGAAAGAGGAATAAAAGAAGTGTGCAAAGGATCACGAAGCAAGTCAGAGTGTGATACATGCCGTAGATGAATGCAGAGTTCCGTGGGAATTCAGGAGAAGGAGGCATCATATTATTTTGAGAAAATCTGAAAAGGAGCTAACATTTGAGATTGACCTTAAAGGAAGGCAGGGTTTGACCAACAGTAATGGGGAAAAAAATACAGGATTTCTGGCTGAAGGGAACCGCATGAAGAAGCACAGAGGGAACAGTAAATACAGATTCTACGTGGCATGTTATTTCCAGGAAGCCTAGAATGATTGATAGGAGTTTTTTTGGGATGGACCTTGACAACCAGAGAGAGGAGTGGAGATACAGTTTCTTGAGTTAATGGAGAACCACTAGAGAGGTATAACTAGAAGATATAGACATGACTGGAAATACATGTTAGAAATACTAGTCTGCTGTCAGTGGAAAGGTAGAATCAAGTCAAGAAAAGCATGGTAGAACTGGAGTGAAGACAGAGGAGTTAGAGGAAGGGAATAGGTATGAAAGGCCCTATTAAGTAACTCTTGCGGGCCCTGGTGACTCACCCTGAATGCGTGGAGCAGAAGATCAGGCCTGCCTCTTAAGTAACAGTAGCAAAGTCGGGGCAGGTAGCTCCGGACTGTGGATATGGTGACTTGGCCTTTGGAATAGTGAATTAGAGGTATGGATTAGACATCAGGACAGAGGTGCCCCAAGGACAGTTAGAAATATAGGGGTGGCTCTTTGAACAGAGAGCAGTTCCTGAGACAGAGACTCAGGAACCAACTATATAATACTGATATTTGTCCTCCACGGTGATTGAGGAGAATATCAAGGGAGAGTAGAGGGAGGAAATAATAATAAAGCTAATAAACATCACCGAGAATTTCTTATGTGCCGGGCAAGATTCTAAGTATCTTTTCTTTTTTTTTTTTTTTAATTTTTTTTTTGTTTAATTATTTTATTTATGGCTGTGTTGGGTCTTCGTTTCTGTGCGAGGGCTTTCTCTAGTTGCGGCGAGCGGGGGTCACTCTTCATTGCGGTGTGCGGGCTTCTCACTATCGCGGCCTCTCCTGTTGCGGAGCACAGGCTCCAGACGCGCAGGCTCAGTGGTTGTGGCTCACGGGCCCAGTTGCTCCTCGGCATGTGGGATCTTCCCAGACCAGGGCTCGAACCCGTGTCCCCTGCATTGGCAGGCAGATTCCCAACCACTGCGCCACCAGGGAAGCACTAAGTATCTTTTCTTAACTCACTGAATCTTTACAACAACCTGTAGGACACCATTTTCCCTATTTTACAGATGTGCGAGGCACAGAAAGGTTAAGTAAGTTGCCCTAGGCCACACAGCTGCTGAGTGGAGAAAGCAGGCGTCATGCCCGGGCCGCTGGCTGCAGTCTGGACTCTGCTCCTAAAGTGGGCTGCTCAGAGAGCCACACCCTAGAGCACAGGGACCAGGGGAGCCCTGCCATTGCAAGGGAGGCGGGCAGCAGCCAGCAAAAGAGCTACAGAAAGAGGAGTACCTAGAGGAGGAAGGGGAGAAGTAGGAGAAAGATGCATCTAGGAAGCCAAGAGAAGAATTTTTTTTTTTCTTCTGAAATTCAGGGTATTTCCTTCTCGAGTTTCCATCCAGAGAATAGTTCTAGGTCATGAAAACTGAGTGTTGTAGGTTGTGTCCATAGAGGAGATGAGACATATTCGGTCCCTGGGTATATTTTTGATGGTTGCACCTGTAGGAGTTTCTGATGTTAAATAAATGATGCGAACACACAGCGCTAGTGTAAAGCTTAAGGTTATTTCTTTTGTATTCCTTGCAAATGCGATACTTTTAAGGCAGTGTCTGGATAGAAATCATCGTAGGCTTAAATCCTTCTTAGCAAAAACTGTATTTGTAGGCGAGCCGTGGGGTCTGATTAAGGCAAATCCTTTTAATAATTCAAAGAAAAGTCATTGCAAAAAGCATCTGTAGAAGATCTACATCATATTTGAAATATCTGATACACATTTTATATTCACACAAATAGTTCTTATACTCAGTCACTCTTGACCTTTCTTCTCAACAGACATACAATCCATGCCAAAAAAGTAATATTTCATAAAATAATTTTGATTATGTTAATTAGTGAAAAGAGATGCAAATGGTCAACACTGAGAAAGACTGACAAACAGGTTTAAGAAGTAAAAACAACCCAAGAGCAGTTTATATCATGGTCAGTGCTTTCCAAATAGACGTATATAAATTCTCAGCATCTGGGGATCCAGCTCTTAGCCTGAAAGAAACATGAATAATGGATAAGGCTTTCCTGCCTTTCATGATCATTTAATAATGCAGAAATACCAAAATCCTAGTTACAGGTAAACCAACATACCGAAGAGACAGCTCAGTCCAGCCGAAACTGCCTCATGCCCATGCTTGAATTGGAACTTTGGGGCCGATGAACTCAGAAAGACCCTTCAATACCTACATTCTGCCTCCTTGGCACCTCGCCTGCTAATGTTCCCGCCAGCCTCTCTCCCATCGCCCTGCTCCTCTAATTTACCCATAAATACTGTCTTTTGTGTCTCTTCTCCAAATACCTCCTCCTTCAGGCCCACCCCACTCCTCGCTTATGCACATCCTAAATCCTAAATAATAGTTCTCTATCCAGCGCACATAGGAGTCAGTTGGGAAGCTTTAAAAAGACACTTGTTTGAGGGTCCCAACCCAGAGGCTCTGATCTGATCAGTGTAGGTATTGGGTTTGGTTTTCTGTTTGTTTGAGCACTGCCTGGGTTATTCTACTGTGCAACCGAGGTTAAGATCTATTATACTAAACAGTTTCAGGAGTCTTTCTGGAACTTTAATCCTACTTAGGACAAACCTTCCTATACCCTCACATCCTTTTCTCACCCATTCCTTCACCTGCTCACACTAACTGCAGCTGGATCGCCCAACTAACATGCATCCCTTACAGTCCCTGCGGTGAGGACCACACCCCTAACCAACCACAAGGCCAAGAGGAGAAGTTGCAGTACTTTTCATATCCCTGACCACTCCTGGGGCATCGCTCTACTTCTGGGCTGGCTTTTTGGTTTGTTTTTCTTTATCCTGTTACTCTGTGATCCATTACCCACTTCAGTTCCTCAGCACGGAGTCCCCCTGAGCACAAATCTCCACCCTAGCAGTACCTGCCTCGTGGTCTTTCTTGCCCCTCCTTTTATTCCCCTCATCCTCTCAAATTCAGAGTCACCTCTGATTCACAGTTCCTTTGCCCAAACGTATTCTAGTAACCTTCGCATCATTCTGCATTATCTACCCACTAGTGTAGATGCACTGCATCCTCGGTAGGAACTGCACCAAGATCTCCACCAGCCAAGGTCTCTACCTGTGAAAGCATCTGACCTTCCATCTCTCTCCCACAAGGTGCACGTACGCTGCTCTTTGTTTTTAAGGAAGACGTCCGTCAACCGTCCCCGGTCCCCTGGTCCACAAACCTTCATCTGCTCTTACCCGTATCTACAGGGAACTCACTTCCACTCAGAAATCTCTTGCCATCTAAAGCTGCTGCAGGTTTTTCTAATTTCCATAGCTACATATGACCTCCACTGAACAAGCCCTCTACTTCTACTTCCGGCCTGTTGAGCTTCTCTAAAAAAATCATAAATTCCTGATTGAGTCCATTATACTCTCAAGACATCTGCCCTAAGCTGTGGCCCTCCTGCTTCTCCACAGTCCTTTTATGTATTTCTCCTTGACTTATGAGATTTCACACAGCACTTCTTCCGAGCCTCTCCCACTCTCCCCAAATCCCTGATAGTACCGCAGCCCCTTCATGTGTTGCGATGATCTAACACCTGTGGTACCACTCAAGGGACACTCCCTCAGCTGCTGTCCTTTACCTTTCAAACCTTTTATTTCAGCCTCTTCTCACCTAGTCTGGGCTCTGATGAAAAGGAGCTCTACTCCCTTGTTTGGGCTTTAATCCAACTCCTCCACCACCTCTGTCTCCAGCTAGCAAGTGCTGCCTGAAAGTGGGCCTCCCCAGACTTGATGTTTTCTTAGAGTTACTGCTGTGGACTGGGGATTCTTTCTGAATTGCAGAAACCCTCACAGAAGGTTGGACAAGGGCAGAGAGGAAAGCTCAGTGCAGCACTCATTCTCGGGGGTCAGAACTACACAGTCTGGAGAGCTATTAGAAAAAAGACTGGCCCAGTGTCTGGATCTGAACATATTGATAATATTAATTCCCACTTACTATCATATTGTCCATGTGGATGGGGAAAAAAAGAAAAGATACCACATCAGTCAGTCTCAGCAACCCTGATGCGTTCTTTCATCTTCCCACCCACCTCTTTTGAGTTTGGTAGCTTTTGTAACAATTTCCCTGAGTTTTGTTAAACCTGGAAGCAAAGATGGTCACCTGAAACTTAAAAGCTGTATTTAGCAACGTGGAAGCATTAGTGCTGAATTAGAATGCTGGCAGTGACTGCTGGAGTAAAAGTCAAGGCTGCCAGGAGACAGTGGAATTCTTTTACATACCTTTCAGGTGTTTTTTGTTTGTTTGTTTGTTTGTTTCCATGCCTGTGCTAGAAGGGCCAGTGAGAGCAGTGTGTGAGTTGAGTTCGTGTAAAGAGAGAAAGGTGCTATGAATTGTGAGGCTACCTTAGAATCAGTTCCATTCTCAAATAAAGAGGTCACATCTATTGAAAAGATTGAGTTGGGTATGTCACAGCTTTTCTCATTACCTCCTCTTCAGGTGATTAAAGTAGTATTGGTTTTTTCCTTTCGCTGTTTGCAAAGACTTAAATCCTACTATAAATAGACCAGAAATTAATAGAGAGTAAGGTTATATTTGGGGCAAGTTTAAAAACACTTCAGGGAGAAATATACATCAGCATTGATATAAGTAATTTCTGTCCCACTGTCTTTGGGGTACAATTATAAGATTCTCCTTTCCTAATAAAGGGTTTTATACGAAACTCTGAACCTAAAAGAGGAGTTATTTGCATAAAATATGAGCAGTCTCACATATCATAACATTCAACGTTGTTAATTGAATTTCTGACCAATGTGTATGTGATAACAAACCAAATGACGTGTACCAGCTTTCTTTATGTAGTCATTTGGCATGGAAGAGAGTCGTCTTTGGATTACTTCAGTTTTCACATACCCTAATCTAGGCTGTAACATAGTAACTCTGAAAAATCGTATTACGAGAAAAGATAAGAGGAAAATGAAGGAGACACTGAAAATGAAAATAGGACTCCTAGTTGAGAACTGCATGATACTCAGTTTCTTGGGCCACAGTCGTAGATAGTCATAGGTAGCCCATTACAAGTTTTATTTCATCCTGAAACCTGGTGCTTCCTCACCCATGTCCTTCTGATGTCTCCTCCATGGCCAGCTGTGACCCTGCTGAACCAAGAACACCTCACGCCTGCCTCTTCTGGGCCAACAAAGGCTGGCCCTCCATTGGATTGGCCCCATTAACCGTATCTTTTCTTTCACTTTCCTCAAACCACCTCAAAACCAGCATAACCTATGTTTCACATTTTCAGGATCCTGGTCTCTGGAATTATATTAACATATTCATACCTGTAACACATGCATTAGATAGCAACAACGACAAATGTGTTAAAGGTGACAAGTGTGTTTTCCCTGCTCAGTGTATGGAAGGAAGTGTGGTGTCAAAGGAAAGCTTGAGTCAAGCTGGCTGACTTGATTGCTTCCGCCCCTCATCAGCTCTGTGGCCCTGGTCATGGAACTTGACCTCTTAGGGACTTCATTTGGTCTGAATCATGGACCCTTGAAAGATTCAAAGAGAGTAAAGTTATTAAACTTCCTGGCATAAAATAGTCACTAGATAATGTTAATTGTGCCTAGGTGGGCATTTAGATTATAATGGCATTTTGAAGGTAATGGCTCAGTGAAGATATTAACTCTAATTGTGATCTCATTGTGGGGTGAGTGTCAGGTTCGGTAGCAGGCTGGTTGGTCAGCTATTTAGGGACAGGGTTATTTTTGGTGCCTCTAAATTTACTCCGTCTTTATCATCTTCTCACGAGACTTGGCTCTGGCCCCATCATATATTTTCGAAATGACCTGCAGTGCTGAATTTATGTTTTGAGAGAGATGGAGGAAAGAGAGAAGAGGAAATAGAAGTTTTTGGTAGATGAAATAATGAGTCCCCAAAGATACCTGCACACAAATGTTACCTCACATGGCAAAAGAGACTTTACAAACATGAGAGTATAGACCTTGAGATGGAGAGATCATCCTGGATGGTCAGAATGGGTCTGATCTAATTACTTTGTGCTTAACAATGGGGAACCTTTCCCAGCTATGGTCAAAGGGAAATATGACCATGGAAGAAGGATCAGAGATGTGCCATTGCTGGCTCTGAAGAGGGAAGAAGGGGACCATAAGCCAAGGAATGTCGGCAACTCTGGAAGGTAGAAAAGACAAAAAAGCAAATTCTTCCCTAGAGCCTCCAGAAAGGAAGGCAGCCTTACTACCACTTGATTTTAGCCCAGTGGGACCCGCGTCAGACTTTTGGCCCACAGAACCGTCAGGAAACAAATGTGTGTTATTTAAGTCACTCAGCTTATGGTAATTTCTTACTGCAGAAACAGGAAACTAATATAGAAGTTAAAAAATAAATGTTCAAGGGTGAAAAGGAATACAAGAGTGACTCCAGAAGTTCTAGAACAATCTAAAAAGTCTTATTGCTAATACACAGATGTGTGAGACCATCTTTTCCTTAGAAGTAAGCCCAGAGGTGGACAAGCCACACGGCCACTTCCCTGGGTGCTGCCCTTCGGCATTTTGCTTTAAAAGTGTCACAAACCGACCTTACTGGGCAGCTGGAAGTGGCAGCTCAGACCGAACATCCGTGGTGACAGCAGCTGTGGGAGCAGCACGCAGAGCCCTAGAAGTGAGGTGACTTGACGGGAAACGTTTGCACATGGTCACCCGAGCCCAACCTTGTTATTATTAGGGACGAAGTACGGCAGACAAACTCCGGGGGAGAGCGGAGCACCCCAGCACGAGCCCGGAAAGAGAAAGCGTGGCGAGGCTGGGCGCCTGTGACGATGACCCAAGCAGGTGGGAGAGGCCGGCTGACAGTCAGGTGTTCCCGCAGCTGGCCGTGCAGCCCGAGGCCGGAAGAGAAGAAGGCCCCAGGGAGCTGAGCTTGGTGTCGCTGGGAGCTGGCAGGGAGCGGGAGAGAGGGGTGGCCCTGCCTCTTTGGCCTCTGCTTTGGAAGAGGACGGCCCACGGCTGTGATAGCGACAGCAGAGATAAGATAGCCTCTGGCAAAGGAGACATTCCTCATCCCCAGATGACAAGGGCAGGTTGCAACACAGGTTTAAAGAGTGAACAGGAGCAAAGCAGCTTCCATAAAATCTGATGGGAGATGTGATTTTTTTTTTTTAAACAGGCAGCACAGTCCGTGAGGGTTGGTCTGTTGAGGTCTGACACGTGTGGCATGCTGAACATCTGCCTGTGTGTTCTTTGTGCCTGGAGAGCCCTGAGTCCGTATGGCAGAAGCTTGGCGAAGGTGGGCCCGAGTCTCCAAGCGCACGACTCGGCCTTCCGGGCTTGGTCCAGGGCCCGCCCTGCGCGAGCGTGGAGTGAGGGTTCCTCTCCCTGGAGCCGCACGGCCAAACCAAACCGAACACCCCTGGCGTGCACGGCTGGCTGCTGCATTCGCTGCCCTTTGTGATCTTGCCCTGTGGAAATCTTAGCGCGTCCCCACGAGAGCTGCGTCCGCCTGCCCAGGCTCCAGGCGCTGCCCCCAGGCTCCCTGGCAGCGGTGCGTGCAGCCGATCCAGGGCTCTGGGCTTCGGTCCAGAGTAAAGAATAGCGGGGACAGGTCCCATCCAGACAGCACCGAGAAAGGAGTGAGAGAAAACGGAGCAAAGCCCTGGCTCCACCTCCTCCACCCTTCTCTTCCAGAAGAGATCTTAATGTGTCATACGGGATTTAAGTTTCATTATTTGTGTCTTCCTTTCTGTAGCCGGTAAGAGTCGTTGGAGGGAAAACAAGAGAGACAGAGAGGGAGAAGCTAAAGGCTGGAGAACCCACAAATTGGATTGTATCCCTGAGAAACCAGATGTTAAAAGAAGTGCCTTCAAGGGAGAAGGCGCAGCTGGGAGCCGTGGTGCGAGAGGAGGCGCGTCCTGGAGCAGGCGAGGGGGTCCGAGCGCAGGGCGAGGGGGACGGAGGACGAGGGTGAGCACGGAGTGCAGGGGCAAAGCCAGGGCCCGGCGCCTCACGCAGGTCCTGGGGCGCAGTCGGTGCTTTGCACCCAGACGGAGGCTCGCCACGTTCCTGAACGTGTGCTTCAGGCGTCTCAGCGTAGGCAACCCTGCCACCGGGGGCACTCGTGTGCGCCGGCTGTGAGGCTGACACCTGCCCGGGCTGGGAAGGGCCCGGAGGAGGAGGAGGAGGAGGGGCACGGGCGGCAGCGGAGGCAGGCGTGGTCTAGCCCGGCAGTAACGCAGAGTGAAGAACTTGTGGGCTTAGGAGGCCGGAGGGTGCCGTAATTACGCGCGCCGTAATGAGGGCAGATCCTGTCTTCGCAGCGCCCGGGGAGGGCTGGGTACAGGCCGGAAATGCTCCCTTTGTACGCACAGTCCTTTAAAACAGCTTGGATTTACTGTGGCCCTTAAGTGGCCACGGAGAATGTCTTGGCTTCATTGGTTATTGTGAGTGCGCCTGGTTTTTCCTGTGGAGTCCCTCGTCCCTGCCTTTCGAACAGTCCCTCACAGGCTCCTTGAGTCCATACAGCCCGTGCTCAGGGCCGCCGGGGAGCCCGCGTCCTCCCAGCAGCGACCACGCCGGGCAGCGGCCGCCCCACGGGGTTGCGCAGATCCCGGCGGGCTCCGGCCCTGCCGCACGGGCCTGCCCGCTGCGGCATGGGGTTCCCGTGCGTGTTCCCACGGAAGCACGGGCTGGAGACATTTCTGTGGATAACTGACCCCTGCAAGAGTCTTTCAGGGTCACGCTGGAGGGGTGGAGATACAACTGACAAAGGCAGGCAGAAAGGGACCCCCTCCTGTAGAAGCAGAGCCCGAACAAGGCACCGAGGCAGGGGTGCTTCCGGGAGGGCGGACAGCCTTTGCAGAGGAAGGCGACATTTGTATTTCCGAGAACAAAGAGCCTAGATGATCCTAATTCCCGTTACGGCATTTCTTTCCAAGGTCACGGTAGTTTTCTTAAGTCTTCCTAACTCTTTTGACCTTAAATATATTTTGTTCCTGTCCTCTCGTAAGGTGTGTGAAATATCCCAACCTTTGGGACCGGGAAGCAGCTGTCTTAGAGCTGAGCACACTGTGTTGGGGTTACGTGTTTATGTGTCGGTCTCCCCACAGCTGAGGTTTGTGAGTGTGGTCTGAGGCTGGGACGGAGGCTGACTTGTCTTTGCGTCCCAGAACCCGACGTGGTTCCTGGCAGGCGTGTTGCATGAATGCTCCCAGGAAGATTAGGGAGAGGAAAGCATGTAACTCTAAAGCTATATTTTATTGATTCACACATCTGTTATTTTTATGTTCTCTGTATCATGTGTAACACCCAAAATGATTTCATGCAGAAGGAATTCAGAGAATCAAGCTTTTTAAAATGTTACATTAATTTTAAGTGGGATCAGCTATAAAATATCGGAAATTATGATACTTAAACCATAACAGTATGGAACAAAACCCTGAGTAGCCTATCAAGTGGGCTTGCCTCTTCTGTTTTCTGACGTAAAATTTATATAAATTTTATTAAAAATTTTATAAATTTATAAAAAATTTTATAATTGTATAATTTTATAAATTTTTTTTAATAAATTTATAAATTTTATAAACTTATAAAAATTTTTATAATTTTATAATTTTATTAAAAATTTTATAAATTTATAAATTCATATAAATTTATATGAATTTATAAAATTTATATATGGGATTTGCTGTATGTGGCAGGTCATCTCCCTCTCGTGTGGCTCTAGGTGATTTTAGTTTCCAAGGAGTTGTTTTATTTATTGATCGTAATATCTTTAATTCACACTTCAATGTTTTTAATTTGTACTTTGGTTATTGTCTTCTCCTTTATTTTGTTGTGTTCCCTTGAAGTTGAACATCCTGGGTCCGATGATACCAGTTGCTACTTTTCAGGAAAAAAAAGTTAAATTTAAGTGTGGTAAGGATTCTTCTTACTGAATCATTTACTCCTGGCTGATTTCTCCCAGAGTACTAGTGGAGGGACAGCTGCCCCAGCCAGCAGTCTCCAAAATGGACTTCACAACCCCCAGGCCAATGAGATTTTGGGGGTAAAAATAGACACTATTAAGGACTTCTGTGTCTATTCATTTTAGCGCATACTTTTAACCTTAGGTATATTATATAACATTAACATATTGATGTGTTAATATAGGTGTATAACTTATAAAGAAACAGAAGCAAAATGCAGGCTTGATTTTTTTTGACTGATGGCGTGTGCAGTCAAATACGTTTAGAGACTTTGCTCCAAGCATGGCTGCGTCCTGGTGGGCAGTTCATCTCTCACCAGGGTTCCTGTCCAACTGAACAGGACAGAAAAGTCAGGTTCCTCCCAGCTGTGTGCAGCAGCTTTGTGTCACTCCTGGTTAGTGGAGAGATGGAGAAATTAAGAATATGGAGTGTGTGTGTTCTCCAGCACCATGTTCTTTAAAATGGCACTTTACTTGGTACCTTCTCTCAAAAAAAAAGGCTTGAGCCAACCCAGTCTCTTTCCTCACCGGGAGAACTCTTTACCATGGCTTTCGAGGTCAATGCCGACGAAGCCAGGGACTGAGCCTTATTCTTGGGCTGCCTCCTACGCAGACTTTGCACTCAAGATGTGGCACTGTATTAGATATCTTGACCTCAAGGTCATGGCCAATAGGCAGTTTAGGTTTTTTTCAGTAGTCATCCCTGCCAAGAAAACTGGTCATGTCCCCCATCTCCCCTGGCAATCTGTGTTGATGGTAGGAATGAGGTGTGGATTATACATTGTTGGGTACAGTCACCTCCCGGAATACAATGCGTCTTCTTCTAGACATCCCAGGGAGATAACTTGGACATAATGAAGATCTATAGTAATCAGATAATTACTATCGATTGCTCTTTAGATGTCTTGATGAGGTAATTAGGGTGTACTGGAGAGAAGCTAGAACTGATTGATTGGCATGACTGTAATCTCAAAGATTTCTAATTATGTTTCTTTTCTTCTAATGGCTTATAAACAAACATCATTTTAGCTTTAGAATTTGTCAGGTGCCAGGTTCACCAGGAACATCAGCTTTCTCTCTTATGCTAACTAGACACCGAACGTGATCAACATAAGCTCATTACGCCTTCCTGCTGAAGCAGAAGAAACTGCAATTAACCCTCGCTTTTCTTATTCGTCTTCATTCCCGCAAGGCCAGATTCCCCTCGAGGACTGGAGTGTGAAGTGTCGCGGGCGGGCGTGTCACGAGGAACGTGTTCGGCTCTGTGCTGGGTACATCTAGAGGCCTGTGGGGGCCCTTGGAGCCTGCGGGGCGGCGGGCACAGTGACACAACGTCTGTGTCGGGGTGGCTGAGTGCTCAGTCTCCTGCCACAGGCAACAGCCGCTCATCAGCCAGCAAGGTGGAATGTTCTCAACGTCAGGGCTCTCAAGCAGCTGGACCACTCCCACCTCTCTGTCACTGTGCTATTGCCTCATCTCTTCCGTTACACAACTAACTAGAGGAGTCCCTGCCTGAGACCACATCCCACATGACCCTCGTATCCCCTACACCTTATAGGACCTTTCAGCAGCTTGCATTGTGCAGAATAGTGGCCCGACTGAAAGATGGAGAATGCTAAGAGCCAGTAAAGGAGCAGTTTGAAATGAGCTGTTTCCATCTAATCAATGACGTTGGTTAAGCTCTGCACTTACTGGACTGCAGTCCTCCGCTGTGACCATCTACCTGTGCAGGAGGAGCTTCCGTGTGCACGCCTGTGGAATGGCCTGGGTGATCACCTGTGTTATTGAACCCCATGCTTCCGACTGAAATCTCACCAAAGAAGAAAATCGTATTTTGTTTTTATACGGTTATAAAATCCGTTATTTTCCTGAACCCCTTTGGAAAAAAAGGTCACAGATGTCTGCGTATTTTTATCACTAAAACTTTTAAAGCACGAGAGGAACAAAATGCATAAGGATGGTTCAGACAGCAGAGGAGACTCAGGATATTTGTTCATTGATAACTTACGCTTTGCTGATGTTTGGATAATTGCAGCTGTAGTTGGCAATGCTTCATTAACTCCCATTAACTAGCTTGAGGAGTGGAAGTAGACACAGAATTTATCTTCATGTTATATCTTTATAGCATAAGTAAAGTTACATAGCAAATTTAATCAGCCATGGTTCTTGAAAAATGAGGTGGTTTTTTAAAAAATTTAATCTGAGTGACTATTTAGACCAATAGTTGGTGCTGAAAAATCCTCCTAATCTGTATCAGCGTACTTTCCTCTGTTAGAGTATTTAATGAGCATATTTTTATTTTTTGATAATTGGGAATTGTGCAGTGGATAATTTTAAGCAAAAATTTTATTTCTGTAGGTAAAGAAACTAAAAAAAAAAAAAAAATAGAAAAAGTGCCCAAAACACATTCCAGATTTTTATTTTGTTAGCTAGTATTTCCAATCTAAGATCTGGTTTGTTTTCTAGTTGTTTGCCCCTTTCCCTAAAAGTTCATTGAAAATCTACTTAACGTATCTGTTTATCTACGTTTCTACCGATTTTTTCTTTTTTGGGGGGATCCTCCCCATTTTGGGTTCTGATTGTCGTTGCCGTGTATTTGATTAAATACCCCACTCGTTCGTCAGGAAGTGTAGACTGTACTGAACGTACCGCACAAGTGTCGTGTGGCTTGCTGACACCGTCCATTGGCCAGTAGGGCCCAGTCACGTGCAGACTGGCCGGGGCCTCAGCTGGTGGGTCTCGGGGCTGCAGGATGGAGGTCACGTGCTGCACGGTTAGGTTCGGGGCCGGGGACAGAGTGAGGAAGCGTACTGTGGAAGGGATGCCAGTCGTTCACATTTGCTTTCGGTTTGGGGCCTGTCGTCGCAGGAAGTCTTGCAGCTCGAAAGGCAGATGGGAGGGCAGCTCCTAGAAGAACCTAAGGCTCTTCACTTTAAAGGCAGCACCCACAACCTGCGCCTGTCCATTCACGATGTCGCCCACTCCCTCTGGAAGAGCAAACTGCTGGCCAAATATCAGGTAAGGTTCCCAAGCTGAGCTAAAGGCTTGGAGACACCTCCAAGAGGACTAGAATGATTTAGACAGAAGATACTGCCTTCCTTGAAAGTAATCCTATCTTAGTACTCCTTTGTCCAAAATAGTTGGGGGATATTTAGGATTTTTTGAAAAAATACTCTAGACATACTGGAGGAAATGCTTTTTTATGAATTCTCTTTCAGATACCTTTACTATCAATGTTTTACTTTCAGTAGATAAGATTTCCAAGTCCATCATGTCTGTGCATTTTCAGAGTAATGTTAACATTGAATTGGTAAAACCAGCCTCAAATGCATTCATAGGAGAAAGGGAACATTGTTATCCCACATGACACAAATTAGGCTTCAGCCTGGCTAGGAGAGTGCCTTTACATTGAAAACTTAGAAGGAACCTCAGCTTGGAAGCTGGGATAGCAAGTAAAAATAAAACCTGGTCAGGATTTTATTAAATAACAGCATAAAAATACTGGCCCCAAGTCCCACTGTATGTAGCTGTGTGTGGGAAAAACAAGACTCTCCAGAGGTGTTCACCTCCTCCTCCATCAGCCAGCCCAAGCTCTCAGGAGACGGTGTGATGGGATCCCTAGCCTCAGACCCATCCTAGGAGTCGCAGACACCCTTAGAATAAGCAGTGAATCCTTGTCTACACAGATGCAAATCCAGTCCCACACCCTGCCCTGTAGCTGCACTGGTTGTGATTTCCTGATGTAAGTCAATGAACATACTAGAAGGGATGAAGGGAAGAGTTTCAGCTGCATTCTTACTCTCAGATGTCTGGTACTTACACAGAAATTGCGGGAAACAAACCTACTAGTTTGCTTACAGCCTCGAGCTTTGATGGGGGTACATGCTCAGCACTTGATTGAAAGATCGGCTTTAACTTTCTCATTAAATCTCCTCCTTTGCTTTCTTCCTTCTCTGATTTTGCAACTGCCATAAAAGTCCACAAATCTTCCCCTTTTATGAACAATTCTTTTTGTGCAACCATAATGGAAAGTTGTTTTTATAATAATGATAACCTGATGTTAGTTTAAGCTAAGCCTGGCTGAGTTCTCACCATCTGCCAGACTCTCGTGTACTTTGATTAATCTCATTTAACCCCCTCCATTCAGGTACTCTCTTGCTTAGGTACAGTCTTTCACAGATGAAGAAACTGAGGAAAGGTTAAGTAACTTGCCCCCGAATCACCAAGCAAGCAAGGGGAAGGCATCCTGTTTGTACTGGACTTGGCTCCAGAGCCGCTGTTCTTAACCAACATGGTCTACCATTTTGTATCAATCCTTCTTTTCCCCTTTATTGAAAAAAAGATTCTGGGCTCTGTGAGGGGATCTAGACTCCTAGACAATTGTGTCTGTTAGAGGCTTGGTGCTTTTTAGGCCAAGAACTTTTCTGTGGCAGCTAATCAAGCCTCCGGTTTCCAACTTGTAGTGAGTCTTGGCTTTCCCCATCCTGTGCAGAGGGAGGGCGTAGGCACGAAAGGGAACTGGGTCAGTGCATCATGCATCATCCTTTAGACTTTGCTTTTCTCCAGGGTACCATGGCAGGGATTGCTTTTAATGGGCAGTGACTGGAGTGTGTAGGTTTTATTTGGGCAGTTGTCTAAACCTTAAAAAAAAAAGATCATTTACAATGTTGTTTTGTTTTTTTTTTTTTGTAAATGACAGAGAAGTCGCAGGCTGGTTAGGTATAAGGATTCTGGGGCTGATTCCCCGGGTTCAGACCTCAGCTCTGCTACTTTCTAGCTCTGGGACTCTGGGTGAGTTCTTTAACATCTCTGGGCCTCAGTCTTTCTCACCTGAAAAGGGGCTTGGGATGTGCTTGTGCATGGACCCATCGTGAGGATTAAACAAGGGAATTAACACGTGCAGTACTGAGATGATTACTCGGCAGTGCACGGTCTGATAGCTTCCTTGAGCGTTAGTCCCTCATTTGTGGTTCCCCCTTTCATATGCTTCAGGAAATTCCTTTCTACCATATCTGGAGTGGGTCTCAGAGAAACCTCCACTGCACGTTCACTCTGGAAAGATTCAGCCTGAACACAGCGGAGCTGGTCTGCAAACTCTGTGTGCGGCAGGTGGAGGGAGAAGGGCAGATCTTCCAGCTAAACTGCACCGTGTCCGAGGTAAGAGGCGCTCGTTGGTCTCAGACCAGAGGAGGGACCGACCTCGGGGAGGGCCAGTGGGGTATAAAGTATCTCAGTGTGGGAAGTCCTGAAAAGCTCTCTGGGGGGCCTGCTGGTTCACAGAATAGTATTGTTAGTGAACACAGGGAGCTAAAATTATATAAAAGTGTAATAGAGGATCCTTTTCAAAAAACAGGACTTTTACGCTTTGTGACATGAACTTAAGGATCTTGTCCTAACTTTTTACACAGATCTGAACTTCAAGTGTAAGGTTCAATTTAAGTATCGCACACATAGAGTGACTTTCCCAAAGCACCCCTGCTG
The DNA here is from genome assembly GCF_028021215.1 of Eschrichtius robustus. NCBI lineage: Eukaryota > Metazoa > Chordata > Mammalia > Artiodactyla > Eschrichtiidae > Eschrichtius > Eschrichtius robustus. Next base: position 15,844,445 of record NC_090827.1, on the reverse strand, counting down.
TCCCCTGTTCCTGGCATCCTCCGCCTCTCCTCCCGTTCTGGTTCTTTCCTCGGAACTCACCTGCCTTGGCCTGATGGTGCCCTGCCTGCCCCCTCCTTGTGCCTCCTTTCCTTTCATCTCCATGTCGAAAGGAGAAGTCTCTTGGTCTCCTTGCTCTCTTATACATCATCCTCCAAATAGAAGAAGGGATGCCCTCCTCCCCGAGGTAGGAGAGACAGTCCAGAAGTAGAAGTAAAATCTACGCACTTCCCCCCTCGCGCCCGTCACACTGCCTTTCCTCGCTGTGAGCCTCACTTCCTCCAGGTGCGACTTTTTGTATGTCTGTATCTCAGAAATGACAACCATCGCTGCTACTTAAAACGTCTCTGGGTGGAAAGAAGGGGGTGCTCATGACCTTATTGGTTACCTGGGACCCCAAGGCTTGGAGTTAGAACCACGGAAACGCTTCAGGCTGGAGGGACAAAAGGAAAAGGACAGGGTGACAGGAAGGGGGCAGCAGCGTCCGGGGCCTGTGGAGCTGAGCTTTGGAGCTGCTTTTTGAGCCGCAGCACAGAACTGTCATATTTCAGAACTACAGCCGGACGGTGTATGATTTAAAAGGTTCCTCTTCCTCGCTGTCTCACGCACAGTGACGAATGGGACGTCACCCTGTTCGGCGTGTCTCACTCCACAGGTCGTGTTTAAAGACAGGCTTCCTTAGCAAACCGAGGGGGGACACACGTCCGCCTTGACGCCGCCCCCTCCTCCTTTCCCACAGCCTGGCGAGCTGCGGTCATCATTTTCCTTCCTCCGTTTCATGAGACTTTTGACTCATCAACAACTTTAGTCACAGACCTCGGTGACATTCATGAGGCATGATCTTGGTGTCAGGGCGCCATGGCAACCGCCGGGCCTTTCTGTGCGCGGGCCCGCAGCACCACCCCTGCTGGCTCGGGAGGGTGTTTTCGCTTTCCAGGCCCAGCAGGTCTGCAAAGCTCAATACCCACCCAGCTCCAGCCACAACAAAGGCTGCTGAATTTTGGAGGGGGGCGAGGAGGTCTGCTCCTTTGATGCTTGCTTTCTGTTCGGCATGAGCGATGTGATGAAAAAAAGGCAGATGCGCTGTGGCCGGGAACGAAAGCGCGCTGGTCAGGGCCCCCCCGCTGCCAGGCCAGCCAGCCCCTTGCGAAGAGACAGTGTCGTGTCATAGTGTGATGAGTTTAAGGACTTTCAGAGGAAAGACGATTTCTTTTGCAAGCTGGTGGCAGCCAGCTCAGGGAGGCCGACCCTTTAGTCTCCTCAGAGGCCCGTGACAGACAAGCACACTTAACGGGAGGAGGGGGAGGCAGAAATGACCCGAGTCAGATGACTTTGGGGATTAGGGGCCACTCTGCTGCTTTTCCTTCTGGGTCACCGAGTCCCACCGTTGCTGTTAGCATTTGAATGCAGCGCATGTGGCCCGCAGAGCGGGGAGAGTGGGGCTGGTCCTGATGTCCGGAGCCGGGCTACGTGCTGGTGAACAATTGGCTCTGGAGAGCCCTGAGACCTGGATCCTCATCAAAAGCTCGAGGAGGGGTTCTGTGGGGCTGACAAGCCATAACCAACCAGAGAAAAGGCTCCATTGGTGGTGTCTGTCTTCTGGACAGGGCTCCGCCCTCGGGTCACACGGCAGGCTGGCAGGTGGCCTGGGCTTGCAGTTCCAACGTCCCGTCTCCTGAAAATGAGCTGACTTGCCAGGAATGTACCGCTCAAGGTGTCACCAGCGCTCCTTTCTAAAGCTACTCGGCCCTTGGCCTCTGCAGTCAGGCGCAGGACCTGCTGCCCCCCAGGGAGACCAGACATAGACCGAGGTGATGTCGAGAGCTGGGCGATTGTTCCTCTCTAGGTGCCTTGGCCAGAGATTCCTTACCTAGAGATAAAGCCTTTAGTCTCAGATGAAGTTTAAGAATGAAAATGCCTAGCAGAGTTAAAAGTATGAGGATAAATGATGATAAAAGGTTCTTTTCCTTAGAGGGACAGGGTAAGTAATAAAGGAGAAGCTGCCCGTCACCATCAAGAGGAAAAAAAAGTAGAGAAGAGAGAGAAACTTCAGTCTCGTTAGGACTTTTAGTTTTAACTACAGTATAGACAAAGACGTTCTAACCCTGTTAACTACTGACACACAGCACTTTCGTGCACACAAAGAACAATATTAAAAAGGTACGAGCATCACTCTGCTCTAGCCATCCTACCTATTCACCTCCTCTGTTTTCTATAACCTGTTCAAAAAGGACCCTTGGGAAAATCTAGTTGTTCTTAGTGACTTCAGGAGCAGTCAGAATACAGGAAAGGAAAGTCGTTTCTCCTGTGGAGTGTTGAAAATGTGTGCCATAGCAGCTGTTTGGTTAACGGTGAAAAATCATGTTTAACCAAGGGAATCATAACGTCAAAGACAGATGGTACCAATATCACAAACAATTATTCTAATAAGTGTTCTGTGAGAGTATACCTGGAAGTAAAAGAAGTAGTAACAGTGACAGAAATTACTAGATGAAATTTGAATGTAAACGTATATATGTATTTTTCTTTTACCTCCAAGGCTGCTGTCAGCCATCTGATAAGAGAGACAAGAAATTATGCCCTTTTGGGCTTGTTTCATGCACAAGGAAACAAACAGGCACAGTAGCCAAGGCTGGAGACTCAGGGTTTGAAGGCCCACGTAAAGTGCTGACAGGTCTTTATTCCCCAAGAAAAGGGGGACAACGTGTATGTGTGAGCAGACCCTCCTGAGAGTCGTGCCTGCCTTTACCTTCGGTACTGAACAGCGAGGAGGGCCTCACCTTGAGCCACATTTAGTTGGAAGGAAGTTCAGCCGTACCCTGCGAGGTGGGCTTCTGTTAGGAACTGGCTTCATCCTCTTCCTCTACCAGAAAACATATCTTCCTCTCTTCCACAAATACGAATTGAGTAGCTTCCACGTTCAGGGCACTGCCCTGAGGGTCACAGAAGTTCTGAGGATGACAAAAATACTCTCATCTCCAAGAAATTTGGGAAATCAGAGGAAGTCATCCGTAAGTACAACCGGCGTGCATAGAGCAGACTTACGAGGAGGGCAGGAGCTGTGGGAAGTGCTATAGGAGGGCTCCAGGTGGATGGCTTTGGGTGGGTTTGCTCAGGGAACATGCTCTTCAGTCCAGATTTTGAGGTGTTTGCCTGACAGAGGTTAAGCGAAAGGGCAGAAGAACTATCAAAGGTACATCCTTAAGAAAGGCGCCGGGAACAGTGAACGGTCCAGTCTGAGGAGAGTGAGTCATGCCAGCGCAACCTGAGGAAGGCGGGAGCCGGGCTGTCAGGTGGACGGAGCACATGGGACCCCGCCTCCATGGCAGGCCTGGCTCTGCAGGTTACAGGCAGCCCTGGGGCTTCAGGCCAGCCCACCAGGCAGGTCCTGCAGATGATCCTCACTGCCTGATGATAAGGAGTTGGGAATCCACGTGGCAGGAGAGCCATTTAACACTTACTAAGAGAAGGCAGGAGAAAGGTCAGCGCTGGGCTTCGGGGAGAGGAGTCTGGCACAAGGGATAGACCGCAGGGAAGCAGCAGGGAGCTGGTGAGGCCAGAGGCAGCGCTACACCAAGCAGACCCCTCCCCGTGCAGACTCAGCCTCCGCTGCAGGCCGGGGATGGGCAGGATGGGTTTCCTTCTAGGCCCCATCGTTATGGTCCAGACGAGAAGCAGGCAGGACTTGCAAGCGGACGGTAGCGCTAAGCTGTGGAATGAGGTGTGATTTCTCTACGCCTCTGCCCGCCCCCCTCCCAATTCTATACCTAACAGAAGTGTTGGCCACTTGGGTGCAGACATTCCCAACATAAATCTGTTGAAAAACACGAACGTGTGCCTTCAGTCCTCTCTTCCTGGTCCCCTTTGTTTAAGCCCTATGCCATTGAGGTCAGGAGCCCTCTGTCCTCGTGGTGCCTTGGAAAGAGCTCTATGCCCAGTACAGGGAAAGCTCTTTGGGATTCAGGGACTCCCAACTCCCATCGGTTGCTTCTGTATCTCATAGCAGTCTTTTCAGTCCTGGTACGTGCTGGAGTTAACATAAAGGAGCCACTGGAATCCTCGGAGGCCCAGTTTGCCAAGCTTTGGGTTCCGAGGCCAAATATTGTGATCACAGCCAACGCCACTTTATGTTCTATGGCAAAAAAATTTGTTTTGCTCTCACATGCCCTCCAGAGCCCCCGGACAGACCCTGTGCCGTGTGATTGCACAAGCCTCGCAGTGAGCCTTGGCTGCTGATTCTGGAACACAGACGGTGGCCCCAAGGTGCAGGAGCAGCAGGGTGTGGGAGGCTCTGGGTGGCGGAGGGCACTGACGTCTGAGCGGAACACTCCACCAGACCCCGAGACTTCCTGACGGCTGGACCTGCGTGTGGCTGTTTTATCCTCCAGCAACTAATTATGTTCACCACGGAGTTTTACCTGCTCTGAAAAAGAGAGAGATGACATTTAAAGCAGATTAAGTGGATTTTCTTTTATTGCTTTAATAGTTCCCAGGCAACATTTGCTTTTGCTTTTCCAACCAGCAGAAGTGATCAGAAAATGATTAGAGTTTCTCCTGCAGATGAATTTCAGATTTTGCAATCGTGCCGTTTTATGAGCTGAAACTACCTTAAGAGCCAATCTGTGGTTTTCTCTACTAAAATTAGATTAAAAAAAGAAATAAGGGTGTACAGCAATTGGAGGATTCTGTTAGCAGCTTGCCCTAAAGCCATGTACTGTGTTCGCCATTTTCTTTTAAATAATTAGTCTTAATTTGATGTCATTTAGAGGAGAGCTGTGGTCCATTTCTTTCAACAAAAGCAGGACCGAGCCATCTTCTACAGAGGTTAGAGGGAGAATTTACTCAAGCGTTTGCCCAGGGCTTCTCCTCAGGGTCAGACAGTCTCTAGAATCTCAGGTCTGGATCAGTTCATTCTCAAAGAGCTGCCCTTTTGAACATGTCTCCCCCACCCCCACCCTGAAATCTAAACCTTTAGGAGATATCCCCTTGCTCATCCTGGAGAATCCCATTAGAAAAGCTGTAACTGAATTACACCCGAGCTTTCCAGCTAGCCGAGTCCTCACAGAAGACCCATCAATCCAAGGCTATGCAAAACTCAGCTCAAAATGTACCTCCTCCTCTCAGCCAGGTTACAGAGAATCACAACTTTCAGCCAGAAAGAAGCCGTTCTCACTAAGGAGAATATAATAACATTCATTCTCTTCTGACCATTCAAAGCAAGGCATTACGTTGATTGGTTCAGTAAGGATTGCTTTTGTCTTTCTTCCAAAATAATGCTGTGTTGTTCCTGTGCCTCAACTACAGGAACCGACTGGCATCGACTTGCCTCTGCTGGACCCAGCGAGCACCGTCACCACCATGACGGGACCCGGTGCTTTCAGCATCCCTCCCCCCATCCGGCAGAAGCTCTGCAGCAGCCTGGACGCCCCGCAGACGAGGGGTCACGACTGGAGGATGCTAGCGCATAAGCTCAACCTGGGCAGGTGGGCATGGCCGGGCTTCAGAACGAGCTCCCGTTAGACATCGGGCTCCAGGACTCATATAGCTGACTTAGGGCAACGTTCATTTTTTTTTTTCTCCATCTGTACATTTACTTACTTTCCATTATGCCAACATGTATTAAGCTCCTACCTTGTATCTTGCACCATGGTCTTGCAAACAACATGGTGGAGAGACATCCTGGGCTTATCTGACATTTGTAAATATCAGGTTTTGTGATCCACTTCGCAAAGCTGACAGGCTAAATCACCCCTACATGATATAGCCATTCACTCAGCGTTGTTCCTCACCTCCTGTTGAGCAGGACCTGATGCTGGGTGGGTAATTAACATGCTAAACACAGCGCTGCTATGAAGTTACGAAGAGACCTCGGGAGCCTCTTCTTTGTAGACCGTTGCCATCACTACCAAGCAAAAGGCATGGCATAACCTGTCAAAGGTGATCAGAGCCTGGGCCGGAAAGAAAACATAAGTCTCCTGGTTTCCTGTTTAGGATGTGACCCACAGACATCTTGTCTCGTAAATGCTCTTAACTCAGAGTTGAGGTTAACAAAGTTAAGGCATCACGTCTCCTGTCTGGGGCTGACCTAATTAAGTATGGGCTAGTTATTCAGGACGGCTCACTGCAAGCCGCGGTTTCCCAGGTGGGTCCGGTTATACTTAACAGAAACGCAGTAACGAAAAGGTTTAGTAAAAGCTGAAAGGAAAACAGATCCGTAAATCACACCATTCAGCACATTTTCCCATTACCAATTACAGGTACTTGAATTACTTTGCCACCAAATCAAGTCCAACTGGCGTCATCCTGGATCTTTGGGAAGCACAGAACTTCCCAGATGGAAACCTGAGCGTGCTGGCAGCTGTCTTGGAGGAAATGGGAAGACATGAAACAGTAGTGTCGTTAGCAGCAGAAGGGCAGTATTGACCCAGGCTGGGGCTGAAAGTGGAGGAGGAGAGTCACAGGGAGTCTGTGGACGTCCAGGGGCTCAGAGCTGAGGAGGAAACGCAGTCTAGACCAGTGAGCTCCACAGGCAAGACTGCAGCGGGAGAGAGAAGGAAGACAGACACAACTACCAATATACATGCCCACTCTACTCGGACATCGTCACAGGAGTTAAGAACAATTGTACAAATGTGTATCTTGAATTTAGAAATCAACCTAATTTTCCTCTTAGTTGGGCTGTATGCTGTGTGGTACAGGATCTTACAGTTTCCTAGGAAACGCTTTTTATTGCTATCCAGATATATGGATAAACTTTCTTAACAAACCCAGTTTCTACAAACGTTGTTTACATCAAATTGGACAGGGATGCAGACACTGTCCATGGCTCGTTCTATTTTTGTTTAAATCATTTGAAGTTGAAGCTGTGGACGGTTTGCTGTGTCTCTTTCAGATTAGTAATTTACGGAGAAATCACAGACTTTTCCTACAAATCATGTGCATCAAGTGTCTCCGATAATCCTCCCATCAATCAGTGTTCTGTTTCTAGAACTTGTAGAACCAGTGTTACTGTTTGTATCAGGGACGTGGATGAATCTAAGTGTAAAAGGAGAGAGAGCTAAGACTCCCTTATTCCTTGAGGGCACCCACTCATGCCCTTGGGGAATAAAGCTACAGCATGGCAGGGAAGACAGGGATTCATGTTCAACCACACCAACAAGCATTTTTTTCACAACAAACGTGTGTGCATAATATGCAACTTGAAGTGGGTTTTTTTTTTTAAAAAGGTATTATTATTATTATCATCATTATTATTATTGATGAGTAATTACAGGTATTCTAGTAAAAGGATTTTCTTTTAAACTTGTTTTTGTTAGCAGTACTGTTAGTATTTAGGTATTGACCTGACCCGGGCACCTTCTCATAACAAGGTGGGCGCGGTCACCAGTTTAATTAAATTAAACAGGCATTGCTTCCTTGACCTTTTATCTTTCTTCCATCATTCTGCCTGGAAAGGAGGTAAACGCTTACTGGCTTTGTCAGTCTGGTCTCTGAGCTTGCTCAGGCGGGGGCTTTGTCCTCTGAGTCTCGTCATGAGAAGTGTTCTTCAAGTGTTCTGATTCAGGCTTACTCAGCATTGTGGTCACACGGCCCCACACGCCTCTCGTGGGTCCTCTTGTCTACCTTGGAGGCAACGTGGTTGAAGGAACAGCCTCTGAGCTGGAAACCGGTTCTCCTTCTGGGTTTGTCATTGTCTAGCTGTGCTACCTTGGGAGAGTCATTTACCCTCACTGGACCTCAGCTTCCTCACCTGTAAACGGAAGGGATGGGACTAGATCAGCTCAAGGTTCTAAAATGCTCGACTTCCACTGTGATGCCCCCAGTCTCCTTCATCAGTATGAAGACCACAATGGACGCTGACCTGGATCATTTAAAGATTCAACTAGTCTTTCGCCCAGGCTACATTATGCCTTTCAGATAGTTCCGACTTGGAAGATAATTATTCTAACCTGTAACATATTTGTTATGCTTTCAAGTCTTGTCTTTGTGTCATTGCATCATGCTGTTCACCCAGAGATGGCATCCCTTTATTATCACTTTCTTTCCTCTCTTGGGACCAGTTGCCTTCCTGACTAGTTGCAAATTATGTTCTATTATTGTCTTGGTCAAAATTTTTTTAATTAAAAAAATTTTTAACTGAAAAATAGTTAGTCAACAGACTACTTTGTGTAAACTATGGTATTTCCTTAGGACCTTCACAGGCTCTTTGTTTTAACACAGGGACTCAATTCATTCAGCAGGTGGGGAATAAAGAGTCAACAGCCCAGGAGCCAAACCAAGATTGAACAACAAGCACCCGTGCGTATGAATCAGAACTTTCAAAACATGGCTGTGGTTAACTTCTGGGCTGGAGGTATCCAAGTTGCTGACTGGATTTGAATTAGAAATAATTTTATACCCTTTCCCCCTTCTTTCCACATATATTTCCTCTCCTGACTATTTTAGTAACTTTCTGATATTCCCAAGTTCCTCCATCCTCATCATCGAGAAACTGGTTGCTACCTTGTAGGGAGCCTTTTCTTTCCTGCCTTTTATTTCTTATCTTCTGTTTTAGATACATATTCCATAATCTCTCTCAAACCACACCCTGTACCATATATAAGAATATGTTAACACTTATTGTGAAAGGGAGAGATTGCACTAACAAGTTCAGTGGATAATGCTTATAACCGATGCATCTTTGACCAAAAGATAGATAGTAAAATTATATTCTACATTAAAAAAATTTAATAGATAATTTTTAAAAAGGAGGAGGAAAGAGAGCTGTTGGCCATTGCTGCATCTTAAAATAACTTCTCAAGGTTACTCACCATTACTGGTTTGGGGGGCTGTCATCTATGGAAGTCAAGAATTAGACATCTGATACCTAAGGAAAAATAGAAAGGAGCAAATATGTAGTATTCAGATAAATCAATTCCAAAACTGACTAAAAAAAACTCATCAACACAGAACTATAGAACACAGCAGGAACTGTATTTTTGAGCCCCCCCCCCCCACTGAGGGAGGGCCTTTGGGGTTCACTTCGGGTGCTTCGTGGTTTTTGGCTCTACATCTCAGCAGCAGGAACGGGAAGAGCGGTTGATTCCCTGTAAGTGAGGTATTCATCTGTCATTAGACCCTGTTATGTTCCCTATCAGTCAGGTGAATGGCAACTTCCATATGTACAGCACAGCATTTACATTTATATCAAATAATTTTCCCTGCCGATTCTGATTTCCTTCTTTTGGGGCAGTGAAGTAATCGCTGTTAGACTGCTCTCAAACTCAGAACATCCAGACTCAACAGTTCAGTACGTAGGGAGCCCCCTTATCGGCCATCCTGTAACATGTCCTGCCTGTCACTCCTAGAGCTTCTATGTAGGTTGTGAGGAAAGACCAGTTTACTTCATCTGGAAGGGAAAAAAAATCGATCACTTGTGCATGGTGCCATCTAGCGGTGGATAACGCAATCTACCCTGAGTCTAATAGGAAAACTCGGGAAAAGTTGTTTGACCAAGGGAATGGATACCTATAGCGTCTACAGGACCTTTATGACAAATAAATAGACGTGGGGAAGTTTTCACTTCAAGTATAGTTTTCTTATTCTCACATTGTTTTTCGCTTAAATTAGCCATACCAAAAATTACATGTCCTTATGAGCCTAGTACGTTTGTTACTAACTCGTTCATACACAACACGTCTCAAGTTGGGTTTTGGTTATAGGAATAATAGAAGTACATAAAAATCTGTACAAAACAGTTTTTGCAGAGTTGTCATTTTTAATATTTATATTTTTCCTTGGGCTTTATATGTTTTAAATCTTACTTTTAGTTCTCAGGTATTTATTTTTGAGGGTGTAAGAAGCATCCACTTAGAAATAAGTTTTATATATACAAATGAAAATAATGCGTCTAATGAAGTGGAAACTGTGGTTGATAACCAAGGAGGAGAAATTAGCCTCCTTCTGAATTTGGGGATCTAAAGGCAGAGGTTTCCTCCTGTTTTCATTTTCCTCCCACCAGACTCAATGAAATTTCCTTTAAGTGATCTGGAAGGAATAGAAGTTAGATTCAGAACTGATAACTGGGCACAAGGTGATGCCAAACATGTTAACACCGAGGAGCTCACAGCCAGTAGCCTTTTCATAAACAGCACGAACAGCAGTGTGGAGACTCAGCTCAGCTACCCAGAAAAATCCCCATGTTGTCACAGGAGCAATGTGAGCTCTTCCAAGGCAGGGCGATATTTGGGGTGAGGTGTCTGTTGTTAAATTGCATAACCATTAGCCATTTTTATATATACTATGATTTTGTAGATTTTAATCTCCCAACTTCCAAATAGTAGAACCATTGTTTAGGAAGAAGTCATGGAGACTGAGTTCAGGACACTCGAGAAACTACACAGTAATATTTTTTTAGAGGTATTTCTCCTATAAGAAAGATATCTTAAACATTCCAATAGTATAGTCGTTTTTTTTGTTTTGTCTTGTTTTTTACTTCTGGAGAAGAGCAGACAAGGCTCTTGCTTATGTGTCCGTAAGTGTGTCTCTGTCGGGGACACAGCAGCTGTGCTCCTGGCCCACTGACTCCGCTGTCTCTGTCATTAATGTTTGAGGAAGGGAGCAGTAGATGATCACTGTCTCCTCAGAATTCACAGCCTTTGCCACCACAAGGTCTGCCCCCATGGGGTCAAGCGAATAAAAATACTGACCTGCAAGAGAGGGTAAAGTAGGTAGAAAAAGTTTAGTTGTCGAATTCTCAGTCTGCAGGTCAAATGGGAGCGCTGGCTCTCGCTGAGCAGCTGCTCTGGTCAAGGTATCAGTCTCGCACGGAGGCCTCAGTCCTCAGTCCAGGTCCACGGCCGATGAAAGCAAGGATGACTGTGGAAACAGCCAAAGTGAAACTGGGTTTTATCCATCTTCTGAGAACAGGCGAGCTTTTGTGAGTCAGAATGCCGTTGCTCAAAGCCGATTATCTGTAAAGATGATAATGGTCAATGAGCATTAGATTTTATGGATCCAATAAGGAAAATGTTTTTACTATTGATTACCTCAAGGTAATCAAACATTGTTTTACCTTTCGAGTGCCTCATAGCACCAACTATTACACTTTGCTTTTTCGGTTTTTTTGTATATTTTTTTTTTTTTTTAACCTCACTGAGCTAATGTTGACTGAAATCCTTAGAACTTTGCCTCTGTGCAATGAACTGCTGTTTCTTTACCCTAAGAAATCTATTTGTATAATCTCTGGCTGTAATGATGACTTTGAAATAGTTCCTTTGCCTCTCAAATGATTTTTTTTTCCCCCATGGAATAGGCATGAAGGGAATACATACATTGTAAGCATTGTTCATTTAAGCCTGTGTTCATACAGGTCAAGTAAGCCAAATGGAGTCATAAATATCTCCAGAATTCATGCCTGAAACCTCCTATTTTTGAAAAGTAGGGAGATGGCCTTGTATGTCACTGGGTGGGTTTCCGATACAGACTAACAATTAACTTCCTGATCCTGTAGTCTTATAAGCCTTGTGATTGCTCCCATTTTGGGAAATCCTGCTCTAAAAATCTGTCTTCAGAAGAGTTCATGGCGCCCAGCTTTTTCAGTGGCCCTGTCACCTCCCTGTACTAATCTACAGGTATGATATTTATGGGCTCATGAAACAAAACGTAACGTACACTCCCAGCCCTATTTTAGCATGGTCGAGGGCGGTGTTGCCAGGACAGAAAGGAACTCCACAAATGCACTAGCACACAAAACCAAGCAGGTGTAAGAGGCTACTTCCCAGCCCGCTGTATACTTAGACTTTTGTGTATTGCAGAGAACTGTCCAGAGATCTTCCAGAATCCCTGCAGAATGTCAGGAGAGTCTTGGCCTACCAGCTATGGAGTAGGAAACAAGGAAGGTGCCCTGAGATAAGGTCAGCCGCCCACCAGGCAAAGCATTTGCTACCGTATGCCAGCCTCTAAACATGCCATTTCAGATTGTGCCTCAGCAAAATTCTAAGTTGCTGAGGCCATAGCACTTCAGGGTCTTTAATTTAACAAACATGCTCAAATCCTACGTGCCAACCTTAAATTCCAAAAGTCTACTGGACTTGGCACTATCACAGCTGCTGCTGAACCTGATGGCACCTACCCAGGGTGGAATAACCCTCAGTATTGAGTTCAGAATGTGAATCATAGGCAATTTTTGCTGATCGGCAGCCTAAGAATTGACGAGCCCTTGACCTCTGAACATCAGCACTACCGTGAGGCAACATCCAAAAATCATGACCCGAACTATGTCCTGGTAAACCTGGTAAACCTGTTTAGAGCAGCATAAAAGAGCAAGAAATCCACAGCCAGTGGAAAATGCTGGCCAGCAGTCGGAACAAGCTGAATGTGCGATCTGCATTCTCCCCTCTGCTCCTTCCCAGGCCTCCCGTTGGTAGTGAGACCCTCACCCTCCCGACGGAATGCGTTTAGCCCACTTGCAGGGACCAGCGTCCCTGTGTGTGTGTGTGTGTGTGTGTGTGTGTGTGTTGTGTGTCAAGGTGTTGTATGTGTTCACTGAGTTTAATGTTGACCTGTCGCAAGTTGGTGAGCTTCCTCTTCGCTCTTTCTAAAGAAGACAAGCAGTGTTTGTCGGAGAAATCTCCCCAGCAGTCTGCGGTGAGGAGCCATGCCATCCACCTGCTACTCCCTGGGGAACAGTTCAACTGCAGAAATGTCACATTAAGGTTTTGCGCTTTGTTGTCTTTCTTTTTTTAAACACGACACAACTTTGGCTTTTCGGATACGGAACACTTCTTTTGTTGTTGTGGAGTTCCCTCTTGCTGTATCTTCTATGCAATTCCTTTTCTAGAAAACTCCTGCGGAGGCTTGCTCTCTGGGGTCCATGTTGCCCGTGTGCTGGAAGCGAGGGATGCCGGCTCTGGCTGCGTCTCTCCTCTCTCCCTGGCTGCCTCTCCCCATTTTCCTGCAGTCCCTCAGTTTGTAAATTTGCCTGCATTTATCCTGTCAGCCAACATGTACACAATGTAAAAGAATTTTTAAACAGGTAATAAATTATATTTATAAGCAACAGAGAGTGCCACCTCCCTTGTTTCTTCACAGCAAAGCCCTCTGTGTGAAGAGTCAGGTGGTGTTTCCTTCATAGGGCAGAAACGCTCTTGGATTCTGCACAGATAGTAATCCCAACGTCCCTCGGGCCAGGATGAGGTTCTAGAACGGTGCTTCTCAAGCATCTCCACACACTTCAGTCACGGGAGGAGCTTTACCAAACACAACGGCCTGGATCTCACCCTCAGAGAACCTGACTTCGTGGGCCTGGGTGTTGGGAGTGTTTTAAGCCCCCAGGTTAGCCGTTATGGGGGGACCGGGTCTGGGGACCGCTGTCAGAGGCCCTGGGGAGTTGGGAAGAAAGCAAGTGGGAGGCCAGACCCTCAGAGACTCGATTTTAAATAAAGTCTGCACAGAGAGAATGGACTTGTGGTTGCCAAGGGGTGGGGGGCTGGGGGAGGGATGGGCTGGGAGTCTGGGATTAGCAGATGCAGACTAGTGTACTATACAGGATGGATAAACAGCAAGGTCCTGTTGTACAGCACAGGGAACTGCATTCAACATCCTGTGATAGGGGAGGAGCTTCAACATGGCGGAAGAGTAAGACACAGAGATCACCTTCCTCCCCACAGATACATGAGAAATACATCTACATGTGGAACAACTCCTACAGATCACCTACTGAATGCTGGCAGAAGACCTCAGACTTCCAAAAGGCAAGAAGCTCCCCCATGTACCTGGGTAGAGCAAAAGAAAAAAGAAATAACAGAGACAAAAGAATAGGGACGGGCCCTGCGCCAGTGGGAGGGAGCTGTGAAGGAGGAAAGGTTTCCACACACTAGGAGCCCCTTCGCGGGTGGAGACTGCGGGTGGCGGAGGGGGGAGCTTCGGAGCCGCGGAGGAGAGCGCAGCCACAGGGGTGCGGAGGGCAAAGCGGAGAGGTTCCCGCACGGAGGCTCGGCGCCGAGCAGCACTCACCAGCCCGAGAGGCTTGTCTGCTCACCCGCCGGGGCGGGCGGGGCTGGGAGCTGAGGCTCGGGCTTCGGAGGTCGGATCGCAGGGAGAGGACTGGGGTTGGCGGCGTGAACACAGCCTGAAGGGGCTAGTGCGCCACGGCTAGCCGGGAGGGAGTCCGGGAAAAGGTCTGCAGCTGCCGAAGAGGCAAGATACTTTTTCTTACCTCTTTGTTTCCTGGTGCGTGAGGAGAGGGGATTCAGAGCGCCGCCTAAACGAGCTCCAGAGACGGGCGCGAGCCGCGGCGATCAGCGCGGACCCCAGAGACGGGCATGAGACGCTAAGGCTGCTGCTGCCACCACCAAGAAGCCTGTGTGCGAGCACAGGTCACTCTCCACACCTCCCCTCCCGGGAGCCTGTGCAGCCTGCCACCGCCAGGCTCCCGTGATCCGGGGACAACTTTCCCGGGAGAGCGCACGGCGCACCTCAGGCTGGTGCAACGTCACGCCGGCCTCTGCCACCGCAGGCTCATCCCGCCTCCTCCGTACCCCTCCCTCCCCCCAGCCTGAGTGAGCCAGAGCCCCCGAATCAGCTGCTCCTTTAACCCCGTCCCGTCTGGTTGGGGAACAGATGCCCTCAGGCGACCTACACACTGAGGCAGGGCCAAATCCAAAGCTGAACCCCCGGGAGCTGTGCGAACAAAGAAGAGAAAGGGAAATCTCTCCCAGCAGCCTCAGGAGTAGCGGATTAAATCTCCACAGTCAACTTGATGTACCCTGCATCTGTGGAATACCTGAATAGACACGAATCACCCCAAAATTGAGGTGGTGGACTTTGGGAGCAACTGTAGACTCCGGGTTTGCTGTCTGCACCTAATTTGTCTCTGGCTTTGTGTTTATCTTAGTTTAGTATTTAGAGCTTATTATCATTGGTAGATTTGTTTATTGATTTGGTTGCTCTTTTTTTTAAATATATATATTTTTTTCCTTTTTCTCTTTTTGTGAGTGCGTATCTGTATGCTTCTGTGTGTGATTTTGTCTGTATAGGTTTGCTTTTACCATTTGTCCTAGGGTTCTGTCTGTCCATTTTTTATTAGTATAGTTTTTAGTGCTTGTTATCATTGGTGGATTTGTTTATTGGTTTGGTTGCTTTTTTTTTTTTTTAATTACTTTTTAATTTTTTTATTTTAGTAATTTATTTTTTATTTTAACAACTTTATTTTATTTCTTTTCTCCCTTTTCTTCTGTGCCATGTGGCTGATAGGGTCTTGGTGTTCTGGCCAGGTGTCAGGCCTGAGCCTCTGAGGTGGGAGAGCTGAGCTCAGGACGTTGGTCCACCAGAGACCTCCCGGACCCTCATAATATCAATGGATGAGAGCTCTCCCAGAGATCTCCTTCTCAACACTAAGACCCAGCTCCACTCAACGACCAGCAAGCTACAGTTCTGGCCACCCCATGCCAAACAACTAGCAAGACAGGAACACAACCACACCCATTAGCAGAGAGGCTGCCAAAAATCATAATAAGTTCACAGACACCTCAAAACACACCACCAGAGGTGGTCCTGGCCACCAGAAAGATAAGATCCAGCCTCATCCACCAGAACACAGGCACCAGTCCCCTCCACCAGGAAGCCTACACAACACACTGAACCAACCTTACCCACTGGGGGCAGACACCAAAAACAACGGGAACTATGAACTTGCAGTCTGTGAAAAGGAGACCACAAACACAGTAAGTTAAGCAAAATGAGAAGAGAAACACACAGCAGATGCAGGAGCAAGGTAAAAACCCACCAGACCAAACAAACGAAGAGGAAACAGGCAGTCTACCTGAAAAAGAATTCAGAGTAGTCATAGTAAAGATGATCCAAAGTCTTGGAAATAGAATGGAGAAAATACAAGAAACGTTTTATAACAAGAACCTAGAAGAACTAAAGAGCAAACAAACAATGATGAACACCACAATAAATGAAATTAAAAATTCTCTAGACGGAATCAATAGCAGAATGACTGAGGCAGAAGAACGGATAAGTGACCTGTAAGATAAAAGAGTGGAAATAACTACCACAGAGCAGAATAAAGAAAAAAGAATGAAAAGAATTGAGGACAGACTAAGAGACCTCTGGGACAACATTAAACGCACCAACATTCGAATTATAGGGGTCCCAGAAGAAGAAGAGAAAAAGAAAAGGACTGAGAAAATATTTGAAGAGATTATAGTTGAAAACTTCCCTAACATGGGGAAGGAAATCAAGTCCAGGAAGCCCAGAGAGTCCCATACAGGATAAATCCAAGGAGAAAAAGGCCAAGATGCATATTAATCAAACTATCAAAAATTAAATACAAAGAAAAAATATTAAAATCAGCAAGGGAAAAGCAACAAATAACACACAAGGGAATCCCCATAAGGTTAACAGCTGATCTTTCAGCAGAAACTCTGCAAGTCAGAAGGGTGTGGCAGGACATTAATTTAAAGTGATAAAAGGCAAAAACCTACAACCAAGATTACTCTACCCAGCAAGGATCTCATTCAGATTCGATGGAGAATTTAAAACCTTTACAGACAAGCAAAAGCTAAGAGAATTCAGCACCACCAAACCAGCTTTACAAAAATTCTAAAGGAATTTCTCTAGGCAGGAAACACAAGAGAAGGAAAAGACCTACAATAACAAACCCAAAACAGTTAAGAAAATGGTAATAGGAACACACATATCGATAACTACCTTAAATGTAAATGGATTAAATGCTCCAACCAAAAGACATAGACTGGCTGAATGGATAAAAATACAAGACCGTGTATATGCTGTCCACAACAGACCCAGTTCAGACCGAGGGACACATGCAAACTGAAAGTGAGGGGATGGAAAAAGATATTCCATGCAAATGGAAATCAAAAGAAAACTGGAGTAGCAATTCTCTTATCAGACAAAATAGACTTTAAAAACAGAGATTATTACAGGAGACAAAGAGGACACTACATAAGGATCAAGGGATCAATCCAAGAAGAAGATATAACAATTGTAAATATTTATGCACCCAACATAGGAAGCACCTCAATATATAAGGCAAATGCTAACAGCCATAAAAGGGGAAATCGACAGTAACACAATAATAGTAGACAACTTTAACAACCCACTTTCACCAATGGACAGATCATTCAAAATAAAAATAAATAAGGAAACACAAGCTTTCAATGATACATTAAACAAGATGGACTTAATTGGTATTTATAGGACATTCCATCAAAAAACAACAGAATACACTTTCTTCTCAAGTGCTCATGGAATATTCTCCAGGATAGATCATATCATGGGTCACAAATCAAGCCTTGGTAAATTTAAGAAAACTGAAATCATATCAGGTATCTTTTCTGACCACAACGCTATGGGACTAGATAGCAATTACAGGAAAAAAACTGTAAAAAATACAAACACATGGAGGCTAAAAAATATGCTACTAAACAACCAAGAGATCACTGAAGAAATCAAAGAGGAAATCAAAAAATACCTAGAAACAAATGACAATGAAAACACGATGACCCAAAACCTATGCAATGCAGCAAAAGCAGTTCTAAGAGGGAAGTTTATAGCAATACAATCCTACCTCAAGAAACAAGAAACATCTCAAACAACCTAACCTTACACCTAAAGCCATTAGAGACAGAAGAACAAAAAACCCCCAAAGTTAGCAGAAGGAAAGAAATCATAAAGATCAGATCAGAAATAAATGAAAAAGAAATGAAGGAAACGATAGCAAAGATCAATAACACTAAAAGCTGGTTCTTTGAGAAAATAAACGAAATTGATAAACCATTAGCCGGACTCATCAAGAAAAAAAGGGAGAAGACTCAAATCAATAGAATTAGAAATGCAAAAGGAGAAGTAACAAGTGACACTACAGAAATACAAAGGATCATGAGAGATTACTACAAGCAACTATATGCCAATAAAATGGACAACCTGGAAGAAATGGACAAATTCTTAGAAAAGCACAACCTTCTGAGACTGAACCAGAAAGAAATAGAAAATATAAACAGACCAATCACAAGAAGTGAAATTGAAACCGTGATTAAAAAACTTCCAACAAATGACAGCCCAAGACCAGATAGCTTCACAGGTGAATTTTATCAAACATTTAGAGAAGAGCTAACACCTATCCTTCTCAAAATCTTCCAAAATATAGCAGAGGTAAGAACACTCCCAAACTCATTCTACGAGGCCACCATCACCCTGATACCAAAATCAAAGATGTCAGAAAAAAAAAGAAAACTACAGGCCAATATCACTGATGAACATAGATGCAAAAATTCTCAACAAAATACTAGCAGCAGAATCCAACAGCAAATTTAAAGGATCATACACCATGATCAAGTGGGGTTTATCCCAGGAATGCAAGGATTCTTCAATATATGCAAATCAATGTGATACACCCTATTAACAAATTGAAGGAGAAAAACCATATGATCATCTCAATAGATGCAGAGAAAGCTTTCGACAAAATTCAACACCCATTTATGATAAAAGCCCTTCAGAAAGTAGGCATAGAGGGAACTTACCTCAACATAATGAAGGCCATATATGACAAACACACAGCCAACATCGTTCTCAATGGTGAAAAACTGAAACCATTTCCACTAAGATCAGGAACAAGATAAGGTTGCCCACTCTCAACACTATTATTCAATGTAGTTTTGGAAGTTTTAGCCATGGCAATCAGAGAAGACAAACAAATAAAAGGAATCCAAACTGGAAAAGAAGAAGTAAAGCTGTCACTGTTTGCAGATGACATGACACTATACATAGAGAATCCTAAAGATGCTACCAGAAAACTACTAAAGCTAATCAATGAATTTAGTAAAGTAGCAGAATACAAAATTAATGCACAGGGATCTCTTGCATTCCTATACACTCATGATGAAAAATCTGAAAGAGAAATTAAGGAATCACTCCCATTTACCATTGCAACAAGAAAAATAAAATACCTAGGAATAAACCTACCTAAGGAGACAAAAGGCTTGTACCCAGAAAACTATAGGACACTCATGAAAGAAAGTAAAGATGATACAAACAGATGGAGAGATATACCATGTTCTTGGATTAGAAGAATCAACTGTGAAAATGACTATACTATCCAAAGCAATCTACAGATTCAATGCAATATGTATCAAACTACCAAAGGCATTTTTCACAGAACTAGAACAAAAAATTTCACAATTTGTATGGAAACACAAAAGAGGCCGAACAGCCAAAGCAATCCTGAGAAAGAAAAACAGAGCTGGAGGAATCAGGCTCCCAGACTTCAGACTATACTACAAAGCTACAGTAATCAAGACAGTATGGTACTGGCACAAAAACCAGAAATATAGATCAATGGAACAGGATAGAAAGCCCAGAGATAAACCCACACACATATGGTCATCTTATCTTTGATAAAGGATGCAAGAATATACAATGGAGAAAAGACAGCCTCTTCAATAAGTGGTGCTGGGAAAAGTGGACAGCTACATGTAAAAGAATGAAATTAGAACACTGCCTAACACCATACACAAAAATAAACTCAAAATGGGTTAAAGACCTAAATGTAAGGCCAGACACTATCAAACTCTTAGAGGAAAACATAGGCAGAACACTGTATGACATAAATCTCAGCAAGATCCTTTTTGACCCACCTCCTAGAGAAAGGGAAATAAAAACAAAAATAAACAAATGGGACCTAATGAAACTTAAAAGCTTTTGCACAGCAAAGGAAACCATAAACAGGCAAAAAGACAACCCTCATAATGGGAGAAAATATTTGCAAATGAAGCAACTGACAAAGGATTAATTTCCAAAATATACAAGCAGCTCATGCAGCTCAATATCAAAAAAAACAAACAACCCAATCCAATTATGGGCAGAAGACCTAAATAGACATTTCTCCAAAGAAGATATAGAGATTGCCAACAAGCACATGAAAGGATGCTCAACATCACTAATCATTAGAGAAATGCAAATCAAAACTACAATGAAGTATCACCTCAAGCCAGTCAGAATGGCCATCATCAAAAAGTCTACAAACAATAAATGCTGGAGAGGGTGTGGAGAAAAGGGAACCCTCTTGCACTGCTGGTGGGACTGTAAATTGATACAGCCACTATGGAGATCAGTATGGAGGTTCCTTTAAAAACTAAAAATAGAACTACCATATGACCCAGCAGTCCCACTAGTGGGCATATACCCTGAGAAAACCATAATTCAAAGAGTGTCATGTTACCATAGTGTTCATTGCAGCTCTATTTACAATAGCCAGGACATGGAAGCAACCTAAGTGTCCATCAACAGATGAATGGATAAAGAAGATGTGGCACATATATACAATGGAATATTACTCAGCCATAAAAAGAAACGAAATTGAGTTATTTGTAGTGGGGTGGATGGACCTAGAGTCTGTCATACAGAGTGAAGTAAGTCAGAAAGAGAGAAACAAATACCACATGCTAACACATATATATGGAATCAAAAAAAAAATGGTTCTGACGAACCTAGGGGCAGGACAGGAATAAATATGCAGACGTAGAGAATGAACTTGAGGACACAGGGAGGGGGAAGGGTAAGCTGGGACGAAGTAAGAGTGGCATGGACTTATATACACTACCCAATGTAAAACAGCTAGCATAGCACAGGGAGATCAGCTCGGTGCTTTGTGACCACCTAGAGGGGTGGGATAGGGAGGATGGGAGGGAGACACAAGAGGGAGAGGATATGGGGATATATGTATATGTATAGCTGATTCACTTTGTTATACAGCAGAAACAGAGCAATGTAGAGCAATTATACTGCAATAAAGATGTTAAAAAATATATACCCTGTGATAAACCATAATGGAAAAGAATATGAAAAAATATACGTATAAGTGAGTCACTTTGCTGTACAGCAGAAATTAACACACCGTTGTGAATCAACTGTACTTCAATACAATTTAAAAAGATAAGTGAATGAAGTCCGCCAACAGCCGCACTAGTAGGTAGGAAATGAAAGGCGAGGATGCCCAGGGCTGCAGCGAACGCCAGGCGGAGCTGCTCAACCTGCTGGAGCACAGCCGGCCACCGCCTCAGGGTGATGCGCGCGAGAGAGACTCGGATGTGCGGGGGGAGCTCTGCGGCAGCCCTTTCCTCACGCAGGAGCTGAGCCGAGAAGCGCCTTTGATGGGAGGCTCCCGTCCCACCCCATCCCTCAGGCTTGAGCCAAAGAGCCTGTGGGCAACTGGAGCAGCCCCGAGCACAGCCCCCACCCCCCCCCCCCCCCCGACTTAAGACTCATCCGAGACGGGGGTCGCAAAGCCAGCTGTGGGTCAGGGCTGAGGAAGCGGTGGCGATGTGTAAACCGGAACCTGGGTAAAGCAGAAGGGAGACGTGGGTCCCATGGCTGAGAATTTAACTCCATTACAAGAATGGAAACTCAGCAGAGAACAAAAGGGTACTGCGCACAGAAAGCACGTGGCAGCACAGACTCAGCCCACCACCGTCCCTCGAGGCTCGCTTTGGCGCTTTGGTGGCCGGCATTCCTGTTGCGAAAACCGCACTCAAGAAAGCACGCGCACGCTTTCCAAGTCACGTCGGGGGTGGGAGGCTGCCCGAGCCCCCTGTCGGGGTTAGAGTCACTGGAGAGTTCAGGAGGGCGGCCGGGGCAAAGAACCCCCATCAGCCCCAGAGCTCCCTGTAGCCGGTTACAACCAGCACCTGGGGGGGGGATTACTCTGCGGGAAGAGAAGTCCTTCTGAGAGCAGGGTCACCTGTACTTTGCTGCTGTGACAAGAAGGAACAACCAAGCTTGCAACTTAAAAGTGAGCGGAGCAAAAGAAGACGTTGTTCGCCTCAGGTGGGATTCACTCTCTCTCTGCCTTTGAGTCCCGGGAAAGCCCACAGCCTAGAGAAGTGGGGTGCAGAGAGGGTGGGAGAGGTGTCCCCCCACTCCCACCACTGCACACTCTGGCTTGTTTTAAACGTTGCCATCTTTACATCCTGTAAAACTAATGTCAGCGAGGAAAAGCAGTATTTATGAGCACCTACCTGCTGTGTAGCTGGTGCGGGGCCATCACACTCCTCACACGTTCACCTCGCTGGTTCCTCCTAAGAGCTCTGTGAGGTGGGAATTTTGTCCCAATTTACAGGGGAGAAGATTGGGGCTCAGACTGTGTTCTTCCACAGCACTGAGATGGTGAAAACCATGGGATGGGAGTTAAATCGATCTGAATCCCAAGGCTGGGATGAAGTCTCTTGGCGTAAGTGCAGCTGGCTAAACACAGCCAATCACACAAAAACTCTGGAGTCCCTGGTAACTGAGATGCAAGCCCGCCTGTAGTCTCTGCGCCCAAACAACTCTGGATTTCCTCTCTCCTAATCCAGTCTCCAACAGATGCCCTCAAAACCAGACTTTGCTCTCTGCTCTCCAGGATTCCCAGTCCATGGACAAACAACCTAGCAAGTAAGTTCCCTCTCCCTCTGCAGAGGGGTTTCTCCTCTCCAGGGGACGCTGACTCAGAAACCACAGCAACAACCGGGTTGTTCCACACCCCATGTACCTCACAGGTGGGAAGAAGGATGGAGTCTCTCTCCTACGGCTGTGCTCCTTCCAGGCTGCTGCCCTTGCATGGAACCCCACTCCTTCGTACGTCAGGCTATCAGGCCCCGCCTGCCTCTGTCTCCACTCTCTGCCCCTCACTGACTGCCCCCCATTCCCCTGCAGCCCTGGAGAGCCCTGCCTCACAATCTTCACGTCATTAGACTGCCACCATCCTGGGAGGCTTCAAAATCCAGGAACCCTGGCTTCTGGGCTCCTCTTTCATCACCAATAATCTTATCCACTAATAAATCTGCCCACCCCTGTGATCACACCTTCAGCCTGTCCTTGATCTTGCTACTCCCTCTTTGAAACCTTGATTCTGAACACAGACCCTTTCTCAGTAACCGCTATCGCACCACCTCGACCCCAGCATGGTTCCCTGTCCTCTGACCTTGTTTCCTTGGGCTTATCAGCTGCCTTCTCTTTAATCCCCTCCTTCCTCTGGACCACATCAGCCATCCCCTTGATGATGATAATTCTGATTTTCCATGACTCATTGCTGCATATGCCTGATAACCCTGAACAAATCCAGTGGCCGCAGTCTCCATGCCTACATTGGGTTGCTGATAGAAAAATAAAATCATCAAATTACAGAGAAGAGTAGCACAAGGAATTTGTAATAATAGCTAATATTTAGTAATTGAGTGTTAGTTGAATGCTTACCTCATGCTTGGTGCATGGATTATTTCATTTCATCTTCAGAACCACTCCATGCAGTAGAGATTAATATTATTCCCACCTTCAAGGGGAAGAAACCGAGTCTTCGAGAGGACACAACACGCCTACTGTCACAGAGCGGAGAGAACGAGGGAGCCCGGGTTCACGTGCGGGCCGTATGGTGGTCCAGGGGCCACACCTTGGCCACTAAGCCAGCTAGCATCATTCATCTTAACAGGGCCCTCGGCGTTGCCTGTAGCCATCCGGCTGTGATATCCTATGATGCAATTTTAGACCTTGTCACCAACTTTTCTACCTTTCCTCTCACTCTCAACAGATGACTGTGCCTCCTAATTATAGAGAAAACAGGAGACATCAGACCACTCGTCTTGCTCTCCTGCCACCAGATGTACACACTTACCTGCAACGCTCTCCATGGCTGCCTTCCCCGCCTGCTGCAATGTGAAATTTTTCAAGAGGAAAAAAGGCACAACTATAAGATAACAAACATGTTCTTTCCAAGAGCAGAATGAAACCATTTTATTCCAGGGGAATGTTAAAACAAAGCCATATACAATTTGTAACAAATACAATTGTTTGTTCCCTAGTCCTGAATAATTACAGTATATACAAATTCAATAAGGCACTGGGGTTCCCCAAAAGAACACAAACGAGTCTTCTTTTGAAACAGACAACAAAATCCCTTATATATTCTAACTTTTCTCCAAAAAATATGGCATTGTTTTTTTGTTTTGTTTTACAAAAGGAATGATAACCGCTAAATTAAGTCACTTCTGATGCCTTCTTTCGTTTCCACGGCTATGTGACTAAGTTTTCTAAGGAGATATAACTACAGAATTATTCAAGTTTTAAGAAACTGTACTTCTTTCAGCGCCTTTCACCTACAAAGAAGAACCAGAACAGACCAACAACATAAGACACTAACTTCTAATGAATAGGCATGACTGCAGAAACGTGAAAGTCAGTCATTACTCAGGACTTGCTCTACCTGATCACACAGCAATTGAAATGTGTCACAGAATTCCCTGTAAATAAAATCTTAGCGTGTTTTCTGAGAAGCTTTGTTTTGAGAATAGAAAGAATGGTCGCTAGTGACTTCTGAGCTGTGCTTTCCAGGAGGTCAAAGGCCGGTCTCCTCACACACAATGTTCATAGCACGGCCGCCTGTGATTTAACAATCTACACCTTTTATAAATAAATATTACGTTTCATTTAGTACTTTATCCTCTATAATATTTTACGCTCTAATCCACATAATGGAGTTGTGCCAGACTCCAAACTGAACATAATATTTATACATACATATATATTTATATAATATATACAAACATACATAAACTATAAACCCAAACATCTTAGCATACAAAACTTATATTAGCCAACAAGTAGTATTTTAGGATTCCTTTGCAGGGAAAAGATTAGAAGAAAATTTTAGGCTTTGAAATAGTCCTAAAAGTAAGCATCAACTACATTATTTCCAGATTCCCACTCTTCTGTTGAAAGACAAAACAAAAAAATAAAATTCACTTCTGAGGTACCAGAAATTTAAAAATCAGAATGAATTATTTGGAAGTGAGTAGGTAGTCTCTTTAAGAACAATTTAATATTCCCTAAGCAAGGTGGATTTTGGTAAGATACAAAGAAAACTCTATTCATAAATAAATTCTTGTTTCATTGAAAGACTATAGTAACTAAATGGGTCTTTTTAAGTATCTCTGGAATAATTTTTAAATGTTCATAGTGAGTAAATCAGGTTGGGGATTAGAAAGTAAGCTACTCAATTTTCCAAAGTAACTAAACAAATAATATAGAAGAAATTTGGATACTATTTTAATTTCTTCCCATTCTTTACAGGAACCAACACCTCCCTAGAAATCTAGTTTACTTTGAAATCATCACCTCTCCACAATATATTCTGATTTGAAGTTATCCATGTATAAGAACTTACCCAAAAGAAAACACATTTTTACCTCAGAGATAAGCCCAGCATCGCTTAAATTTAGGGAAAATCAAGAAACAAGAACATGTCCCCACTTAACTGACATAAATGTTTACTTATTTGTTTCATAGACAATCTGATTAGAGGCACTGAAGTTTCTCTCCTAGGCTCAGATGACTATCACACTTAGCTCTAGCCACATACGCCTAAGCTATCACAAAGAATACGATTTGACACAAGAGAAAGGAACCTTTACACTGCTATTGAGATTATCCTAATATCAATAAAAGCAGCATTCTGATTATATTTGGAACCAACTGTTTTTAATCTTTGAAAAAGCAGAAACCTTTTTCATATTCAAGGATTAAGGAAATATTCTTTCTTTGTTACAAAGGAGACGTGGTTATGAAGCACTGGGGAGTGAATGCTGAATACAGAACACTGTTTCTCCTTATGCTTCTCCCAAACCGTAAGCACAGCTCACAGCCGGGCTCTGCTCTAGGATGCTTTTCTGGAGGAACAAGTCACCAGTGCAAGCCCACTTCAGAAGTGAGGAAAATGCTTTCTCATTTTTAATGCAGCTGTCACATTTTCAAAACCCTCCATCCTTCAGCCACCAAGTGGTGAAAATGAAAATGTGTTATAAAACACTGCCCCCTGGAGTATTCTGGAAGGAACATCTTTTTTTTTTTTTTTAAGGGCTGGGCAGGGGGGTACTTTCCAGTTCTTTACTAAACACTACAGAATTTCTAAGAAGCAAAAGAAAACCACAGTCAGGAAGTAAATGAATAAAGTTGAGAGGGATGTGTACAATTTTAACCTTTATTAGGTTCCTGTTGCTAAGGAATACTGGCCCTGTCAATGATTTGATTCATGTTGCTCAAAAGTTAAAACCCCACATAATTGAATAGGTGAAAAGATGTTTTGCACAAGTGCCACAGAGAAGAAAAAATAATAAGTTAAAAAGTGTATTGAATGTTATGAGAATAAAATAAACTGAGTCAGCATTCCTAAGATGTGAAGCTATCACATAAGATATTAAGATATACATATTCGATCCATATCTATTCTAGAATAATAAATCACAGCAGCCATAATATTCTGTGGCCTCCACTAGCATTCCTCTGCTGTCCCATTTGGAGGTTATATTTATCTATTTTAAAATTAAAATTAGTTAAATTAACCTAACATATGTTTCCTCTCCTTCCCTTAACTCAGACACCAAAAAGACAGATAATAACAAAAAGAAACCATCTTTGTCTGTACATAATAAGTTGTGCATACATTTCCCCTTGCGCTTCTGTGAAGGGCTCTTCCACGTACAGAAGAAACAAGCCATGTGCACCTGTACCCTCATCCTCTACCTTTCTGACACGATCTGCTTACAGCACAAGAGCAAAGTATCTCTATTTTAAAGCGCCTTGTCTTCAACACAACTGATGGCAATTTTATACTGAATATTGATCCCTTCATTTGAGAGATCAAAAGCATGTAAAAAAAAAAAAAGCTTTGTTTGTGTTTAATGTTTGTTCTTACTCTGCACGTAAAAAAAAAAAAAAGCTTTGTTTCTGTTTAATGAAAAAGAAGGGACTTTACCATGAAAGAAAAAGCCTAACACAATCAGAAACACAAAGCGGTTCTGAAGAATAGGGTCAACATTTACTTCTAACAGTCACATAAAACCTTCATTTGTTCCATATCCTATAAAGCTGCAAAAGGTCACCTGTAGGAATCCCCAAACGTGGTCCCAGACAGGTGGTGCTTGTACCCGGGTGCATTCACATTGCTGCGGCCGCCCCAGTGCAGGCCTGGCCTGAGTGGTCTGAAGAGGCGCGGGGCGCAGGGGCTCTGAAGATGAGTTCCATTCTGTTCTCCAACTTCACCGACTGTTGGTTGGTAGAGTGCAACAAAATTTTACCAATGGAAACACGTATTTTAATTTACCTTCCAGGAGAGTTTCTGGGAAGAACTTTGCTGTTATTATTTAAACTATAATAGTATAATCCTTAAAACATCTACATTATTTGTTTTATTTTGGCAAAATTAAAGCATCTTTTGAAAAAAAAAAAGGCAATCCCAAAATACAGGGCTTTCTTAGAAAGCAACATGCATCATCTCTTGAACAAGTTACCCAAGCAGTTTCTCCCTCCTACAAACAGACACGATGAATCCGTGTTTCTGGGGACTTCTCTTTGTCCAAGCTGCTCCCTGAGAGGTGAGGCTAGACTTACTGGGAAGCAGGACGATGTTCACGGCTTGTACTGTGGATGCTTCTGGAACATCTTTTGCTCTGCCCACAAACAGAAGAGTATCTACTGGCTTTCTCCAGAGATGCTTATTTTTTGCCCTCAATTCAGAGTTTAATGTCCTGGGACTCTGACATTTTGGCAAGTGTTTTCTTAACCCGCAGGGCTGTCAGCCTTGAAGCAGGATTGTGAGCCCAGCATTCTGTCATGAGTTTCCCCATCTGCCTTAGACACTGCGGGAAGGAAAAGGAAAACTGGAGTTAGAGAAACGTATTATCTGTAAGGTTGGCGCTTGATATTGGCTTTTAGTTTTGGGTTTCTGAAGTTTGAATATATTTTTTAAAGACACTCTTAAAACCATGTAGGCATAAAATTCCATAAAAATTCTTCTCTCATCATGCAAAGCTTAAATGATGAAAACAGATTTTCATGGCTTCCTTGTGATAGGAGCAAGCAGGTGGTTTTGCTGATTGTAGAAGAGTGCCTTTGAAGTCAGATTAAGCAAATACAAAAATACCCAGGGAGTCTGTATTCCACTGCACACTCCCAGATTGTTTCTAACACTCGGTAAGATCAAATCTTTTATCTAATTCCATACTATTCAAACAAACATGGTTATTCCTAAATCACAGCTGTCTGCTACAATAATAGCATCACACTGTACCATTTAACCAGATTCATGACCTGTGCACAGCCTCACTACAACTTTCTCCTGTGTTCTCCTGTGGTACATCAATTATTGGCCTTCCTGTTGAAAAGCACAATTTCACTTCATTAGAAATCCTCAGTGAAGGGATTTTGAGTAATACCAATGCCCATAACCACCTTCAAAATAATATAAACTCCAGCATTTCATAAAGCTTTCTGCACAACTCACTGGAAAACATAGGTATTATTTAGCATTTCAGTAACTGGCCACAAAACCAATGAACCAAAGGTTATTTTTAAATGCATTTAACAGTGAAGAGCTAGTTTATAAACAGTGTTCTGTCCATTTGTCTGCACTGGCTTTGGTACATTTTTTTCGGGGACGCTTCAAACTCCTCTCTGAACGTTCCACCCCTCTGAATGCTGCCAGACTCTCCAGGCCTGGGCAGGTTTAGAGGCTCAGAGGGCAGATGGAGAAGGGGTGAAGCAGGAGGAGGAGATGGGGCAGGAAAGGCAAGGCTGGCCGGCTCACTGCTTCCTTCTGGGCAGCTCCTTGTTAGATCTGGTTAGGTTTCACCAGGACGGGCTCAGAGCCAGGCCAAATGTGGATTTTCCCCACAGCATTGCGTCATCCTGATTAACAAAGATCCACGGCACAGTCGGGCATCTCAACTAGGTCAACTTGTACCACTTCTGTGTAGAGAAAACCGAATCTTCGGATGCCTTACTTTTCTCTCATCAGAACGGGAGAATGCCGTACGTGAGTTTGTCATGGAGAAAGTTCATGACGCTTTACAAACACACGTGCAGTTACTTAATGGCCTTTTACGCAAGTGTCAGGACGTCACCAACAAATGAAATAATGTTATCGATTATGCAGGCTAAATGCTGACCCATTCAATGTATTTTGGAAGTGGCAAAATCAAACAAGAGGAAGGAACAGATAATTTAACACACTGCACTTAGCTCCATATAAATTACTGCCATGAGGCACCCTTACCATCACAGCAAAGAAGAAGAATTCCTGTGATAAATAGTTGGAATTTTGGCAAAAGGAGAAAAGTCTGTTTCGACACTGGTCACATCCACACGGTGACCTACAGCCTCACCTCGTCACTGCTCCACCGGTTGGGGAAGGAGGGACGCAGCTTCTTGATACACACGATCTCTCTCATGTCCTCATAAGAGGGGTCACTGGGCACTAGATCATGATAGGGAAGCTGATATTCTTCCACTATACCTGAAAATATGGTTTCATTAATGTTATTATTTTCTGTGAAGAGGAAATAAAAGGCTAACAAATAAACTATTCTCTAAGGAAAGTTCTATCGGTACCAAAGACAAGTTCAGGTTGAAAAACAGCAAAAACAAAAACAAAAACAGCACCAACCTTGAAAAAAATGTGCCCAAACGATATGATCTAATTTTTAAAAATGAAAAGAAAGTATAATGAAACATATTATATGCCTTCAAGCCTTTTTTCTAACTTCCAAAAGCTAAGTAAACAAGCATCTCAGGTTTACTTCTGATTTTATAAAGGCTCTTGTACTGTGTGCCAAACGTTTTAAAATCCATATTAAATCTCGTTGCGAATTTGCCAGACACACCCCAAACGCATACTGCACAATATGTAACTACTTCTACTACTGCAGCATGTGCTTATGAACCTCATAATAAATTTGGCAGTGTATCCTACTTGAACAAAATGTCAGATTTACATTTTTTTCTGCTTAATCATAAGAATGCATTTTTGCACATTTAAAATTTGGAAAACTACACACACCTAAAAATATTAACCATGATTTTTAGGTGCTATGACTGTCTGATTTTTCTTCTTTAAATTTCCTGCATCTACCAGAACTGTCTACAAGAAATATATCAGTATTAGAAAAAAAAAAAAAAATGTAGTGTTGAAAGAAGGGTTAAGAAATACAAAAGAATGTCATCTTTAAGGAAAGGTACTTATCATGCTAAATTCTATCCCATTTCATTTCCCTAGTATCTAATTTCTACCTTTTTTCCTCTTGTCCTTTAAAAAAGCAGGCTACCTGTGTCTTCTTTCTGACCTTATTTGAGTAACTCCTCAGAGTAATTATAAGCAGGCTCTGTCCTCAGAGAGTGCTGCTCTGAACAATCTTTCCAGAGAACCCTTTCTCCTTATCCTAAATCACCTTTTATAGAAATGTCATTGCTTTTTATCTGAACAAGATGATACTGTGGTGCTCCAAGGACAATGGTGCTTCAAGGACAAAGGACAACCCTACCTGAAAAAGTTTCAGCGTTACATCCCCTACCAGACTCTTAATCGCCCTCACCACCATGTTGCGATGGTTACGAAATTCCTGAGCCCACCTGGGCCGACACCCACCTGGGCAACGGGACCTGTCCCAAATAAGGAAAGGCATCTGCCCTGTCCCACTCCCACCCTATAGAAGGAAGGTACATGTGTCTCTACCAGTCAGGAAACGAAATTTTCACCTCGGATCATTCCTTTGTTTTCTGGCTATAAAAACTGATCAATAGCACATGTTCGGGCTCGACTCTCCCAGACTACTAGGAAGTCTGCCCGCTGTTCTGGCAGCGACCCTTCCCTCTAATAAATTCTATCTTCTTTGCATTCTGCCTTGTGTCTGGAAATTCTTTTCCAACCCGCGTTTGGACCACGACAGATACCACCAGGTCGGAAGATAATACGCTACGTCATTAAATTCACTGAGGGTTTACGCTAAAAAAAATCTGGAGCCTGTATTATGTCCTTTCTTGTAAACTCAAACCCATTTATAATCATAAAGGACCAGAAGGTTCAAAAATTTTTTCAGACCATTCCAACTCACCATTTATTCTGTCCCCTGCTGAGATCACAGAGCATAATTATATGTATTATCTATGTTACTATTTCCTTCCACTGTGTGTCATCTGTATATAAGATCGTGAAAGCACAAGGTCTAATGGATAGGAGATGCTCACTTCATTCCCGTTCTTCCTCCCTTTCTAATTCTCAAGACAATGGCGAAGGAAACATCTTGAGAGCAAGGATGATGATCTAATTTATCTCAAATTTCCCTCAGTGCCTAATGTTGGTGCCATTATCTGGATGGACTAATGCATGGATGGTGGGGTAGGTGCATATATGAAAACAGATATAGAGCCAACCACATAAAATTATCAACTAATCTAAGTCCGTCTTTGAACTCTAGGCCTTACTCCTTTCTCCTTATCATGCAATTAAGTTATCAAAATTTTCCATGTCTGCTGCCTTTGTGTTTGAAACTTCAAAACTTTCTTTTGCTTCCAAAGTTGGAAAGGCCTACAGCTGGAGGTGTCTACTTCACCCAAAAGTACCCGGACTAGAAAGATGAGCCCCCAGACTTGCAATATCTTCATAAAGGAAAGTGTTAGAGAATAGAATTTGTGTGCTTTGCCTCCCTGGAAGAGAAAAGAAACTCATTTATTGTGAGTCTACTATCTACCAGGCATGGAGGTAGGCATGTTATATAATTTATCTTATTAAATTCTCACAAACACATTTATGAGATAGCATTATTATACACACTCTACAGATGAGGAAAGTTGGCTTCGAAGTATTAAGTAACTTGCCGAAGGCCATACAGTTGGTATGAGGTAGAGCTGAGAATCTCTGACAAATATGCATCAATCTCATACAGAGATAAGGTAACATTTTAGTACTTCTTGAACCTCCACAGGCAAAGACAGCCCTAGCAAAGCAATTAATATCCTGCTGTTTACATAAGGCTGGCTTTTTTTTTTAAGCAGAGAATCATTTCTCCTTTATTCCGGTCCTCCTCAGGTTTTCAAATACAGGCTTCCTGTAGCCCTATTCGCTTTAGATGTTTAGGAAAACGTAATTAGAAAAGTAATCTTGTACTTTACTACCCCTTTAACTTCTATAAACCTATCTTAATAAAATAAGTGTAGGCATATTATTCAAAAATAGGCTCATTTATTCTTAATAAAGCATGAGATCATAATTATGATGGGAGATTTATAGAATATCTGGTTAGGAAAATTTTCCTACATACATTAACTTTCCTTTTGGACTAAAGACTTCTCTTACTTTAGAGGGAATGTGTTCTATTTTAAAGTGTGCGTAAGAGGCACAGAATTCCCAGAGTGATTAGGAGGCACGACATCATTGAAGATGATCTTCCTACAAAAGTGTGAATGCCTGTTGATTTACTGTTTCTCCTTCATATTTAAGTATTAATCTAAATATAAGTTAAGTCTCTACCAACCAAAATGAAAATTTAAAATAATAGCTAACATGTACTGAGTGCTAGTTATACACCAGGCAGTTTTAATTCTTTCTACAATCATTGAAACCTCACAACCATCTGAGGTAGATACAATAATTCACCTCTTTCTGACAACAAAAAAACTGAGACAAAAAAAAATTTAGTAACCTGTCAAAGGTTCACAAATCATAAATGGCAGGTCCAAGAAAAAGAATCCCCCTACTAGTTAAGCGCATGCTGCACTTTCACACCCTTGGACAAGCTCGAGTTTTTGAGAACGTGAGGAAGTAGCCATCAGGAGGCAAGGCAGGAGGGTCAAGGTTTCTGAACAAGCACAACCACGAGGAGAGGCGTAAACAGGGCACTGGATACTGAAGAGCCTGCAGCTCAGCTCCTCACCTACTCAAGAACAATTATGCAGCAGTACGCAAAATACTCCAAGCAACATATTACCTCTGAATATTTAAGAATGTCTTCTTATTCTTACTAGGGAATCCATACGTTTGTAGAAAACTTATCATGAACAATAATGATGTTCTTATGCTTTAACTTCCTTTTGATACAAACTGATGTTTTCAAACTGCTTTATGAGGAAGTATTACAGAAAGTCAAGAAGTAGAGGCGTTCCACAATGGGTGCCCCGCCCTACATTTCTGTGTCTCCCTTCATCTGTGCACAGGAAGCCACAGGGAAAGCATCGCTGATGTTGGGGGTGGAGCCAGGAGGTTGGTAGGAAGAAGCTGGAAGGGGCAGGAGAGGGGGTCTGACTTGGAGCAACTGCTGGAGGGCACATATGGGAGAAGGGGGTGATCTCTGAAAAGGCAAGAGGACGCTCCGGAAGAGACTCAGCAGCAGCAGGTGAAGGGAAGGAGGCGGTCAGAGGAAATTCTAAGAGGTTAAATATCGTCTCCTGGGAGGACTGTGACGGCATCAACAGAAATAAAGGGGAAAATCAAATCAAACCCGATTCTGTAAACAAGATAACTCTGACTTCTGATCAGAAAGAAAGGATCTGTAGTAGCTCCAACAGCATCGCTGTCACTTACCTCCTGATACACATCTCCTAGCAACCTCCCAAAGGATGAGTCCAAAACTGTACATGTCCGCCATGATGTAAGACTGAAAGTGATTTCTATTCAAGCTCTCGTCCAACACTTCTGGAGGCATATAGCGTTTGGTGCCAACTCGAGTGTTGGGCGGTATGTCAACTTCGTTCGTATCACTAAGGAAAAAGTAAAGCAAGGCACTTATCAGCACTGAAGAGGACCAACAAATGACAAGTCAAGGTGAGTCCTGACCCAGGGCTTTAGTGAAAGGTGGGAAAGGATATCCTTTCAGGGTTCCTCAAAAAATATTTCTTGCCAAAAGTTAAGTATTCACAGGTAAAAACCCAACGTAGATGACATTCAATCAGAATGAAGCTGCCGTATTCAGGATAGCGTTGCCACTAGATCAAATGTAAGCTCTAAATTATTGCTAAATATCTAAAAAATACCATCCTTCCCTTCATATTTTGGTAGCTTTGCTCTTAAAATTGGCAGGTGCACATGCCAATTTGGTTTGAGACAGTATTTCTTAAGCCAAGTGTTGGGAGGCTTTTATAGCTACAGACAAGTAAAAAGGGACGGGAGGAGAGGACCAACAAAGATTTGCACATGTTTTATTTTGAGAAGCAGAGACCTATAAAACAGCTTTCTACGATCACTATTATTTCATAAACCGAATAACATGTATTTTTAATAACAAAAGGAAATAATTGAATGTAATATCTTTAGCGTTAGGAAAATTTTACAACATGATCCATTCATTATTATTCCCCATAGATGGGGAAGAAATTCCTGATGGAAGGACACCAATCTAGAGGCTGGCACATGGGAACCATGGCTTCGGTGCAGTGAGGTGGAGCCGGAACTATGAACCCATGTTGCAAAGCTGCTGAACCATGATTACTCGAGAGGAGGCTGACCATTAAATGAGAGGATACGTGTAACGTCACTGCCAGGGCAGCACCGAGCACACATCACAAGTTTAACAAGCCCCACAGCTCAACAGAAACTACTGGAACTGAGGAGCAATGAGCCCCCATTTAGACGGATGAAGAAACTCTGAGACAGAAAAGGTATTGTACAAAAACTCATGATTAAACTGAAGTTTGTGGAAAATCTTGGATAAACATTTCTCTCTCCTGATTCCCAACAAAGGGTTTTTCTTTTTCTTTTCATCACACTCCACTGACTCTCAAGCATTTATATGTTCTTTTTCCTCAACGTGGAAAACAGTTGCATATGTCAGATATCACATTTATCATGCTGTGTCACAGACAACCGCAAACTTAGCAAAACACTAGCGGCTTTTGGGAAAAAACCTCTGGGCCTGATCTTATCGCCTCAATCTCTGTCTTCTAAAACCCTGTATATCTCAACACTGTTTACATTTACTAACACTTATAAATATAAAGCTTCATTCTTACGACCGTTTAAAATTCACTTCCAGCTAAAATCCTTAAGCTAAAACTACGTGTGACACAGTGACACAGACGTGTCACTAGGATACTCATTAGGCCCCTTGGGATCTTCTAAAAGCAACAACTCTGAAGGAGCCTCTTTTCCTAAAATAAAAGTTAAAGTGGAAATTTTTTAAAATGAATAAAAACTAACGAGCTGGTACTCCTTACCATCTGTAAACATAGGTCTTAGTGCTCTGGGCTCTTTTCTAAGACTAGAAAGAGTTTAAAACGTGAATCATAGTATTTACCAGCAGGATACAATAGAAAAATGTCACCTGTGTACCTAAATAGTACATAGTAAGGAAGGAACGTTGAGCAGAGAAGAGGCTTAATGATAGCCATTAGATTTAAAAGATGCCACAAAGGCGCCACCTTCAATTATAAAGCAATTTCTCTCCTCTTCTACCCACTGACACCTCTCATGTGAACACACAGTGGATATTTCATTAATATGTTATATGTGTGTGTTATAATTTATAATTTTGAATCATCAGAGAAAGACAGTGCTGGGATTGGATAGAGGATTCTGGGTTCTATGCAGAAAAACGAACATGGGGGTTTGCAGATGGAAAGAAGATGGTATGGGGCCTAAATTACCTTCCAGAACATGTCCTGGGAAAGGAAACGAAGAACAGTCTTAGCATGGGCCCCACAGGAGTGCATTTAAGCCAAAGACATACTCTGACCACAGGTGATAAAGATTTTAGGCAATACCATTCCATTCTTACACTTAGCTCCTTAATGTTTTATTTGGATTCGGGAGGTCAGGAAGGGCTGATGGAATTCGTGACGTGGAGACATCTATTGGAAAACTAAGAGGTAATTGGTATTCGATGATAACGGAATTAAGATTTGTGATGGCCAGACTATACATAGTTCTCTAAACTCCCATTCCTTCAAACACTGAAAAAACATATAGTCAAGGATGTTGCCTGCCCATCAAATGCCCCAAAACCAGTTCCTTACACAGGCCACGTGTGCTCGGCACTGCTGTGCCGCCTCAACCTTCCTCTCCCCACCCACCCACTAGCATCTGAATAAACATCTCCCCTGGGAGCATCTGAGTAAATCTCTTCCCCTAGAAGAATCTGAATAAATATTCTCCCTTGTAGTATCTCAATAAATATCCATCTTCCACCCTAAGACAGCAAACTCCTCTGAGCTCTGAATAACTGTCATAATCATTTGTTATGTCCCTAAAGAGCACAGCCCCCTTCGTCTCCATTCACAGTGTGCCTTGCCCATGGCTGATAAAGAATATACTTTAAATGAAAGAAGGAAAAGGCCTGTTTATAAGTAAACTTTGCTGTGGGTGATTTAAAGAGAAATGTAAAAATCTCTGTAGACTATAAAATGAGACTTTACAGATATATAAGGAAGATAAATTGAATTTTGTTACGCAAATTAATTTTGTAACAGGTGACTATTAACCCAATGGCACATGCCTTTAGCACTATATTTAAAGAACAAACATACTAATTATAAGTAATTCCCATATGACATTACAAAGTATCAGATCCTCCAAGACACACAGCTCTGTCCCTTCTTCCCTCGGGAGGCTTTCTCTACTTGAAAGTAATTATACTGCATTTCTCTCCCAGGTCTTCAGTCACATCATCTTACCCGTCCTCAAATAAGGGCAGAGAAAAATGGAACTTGTATTAATCTTCAAGACCAAAAAGAGAAATTAAAGTGATTTAACACTCGGGCAGCAAGAGTAAAAGAAGAAAAAGAGACGGGAAGTAGAGTCAGACAGTGCGGAGCTTTAAGGCTAGGTACGGAGTCACTGAAGGAGAGGGCCAAGCAGAAGGAAGGAAGAAGAAAAGGCCAGGTTGCCTTCAGCTTCCTTGCCTTCCTTTTCCATGGAGGCCGGGAGGGCACTGGTCCACCAGAGACCTCCCAGCTCCACGTGATATCAAACAGCGAGAGCTCTCCCAGACATCTCCATCTCAGTGCTAAGACCCAGCTCCACTCAACGACAACAGCAAGCTACAGTGCTGGACACCCTATGCCAAACATCTAGCAAGACAGGAACACAAACCCACCCATTAGCAGACAGGCTGCCTAAAATCATAATAAGGTCACAGACACACAAAACACACCACCGGACGCGGTCCTGCCCACCAGAAAGACAAGATCCAGCCTCACCCACCAGAACACAGGCACTACTCCCCTCCACCAGGAAGCCTACATAACCCACCGAACCAACCTTAGCCACTGGGGGCACACACCAAAAACAACGGGAACTATGAACCTGAAGCCTGTGAAAAGGAGACCCCAAACACAGTAAGTTAAGCAAAATGAGAAGACAGAGAAACACACAGCAGATGAAGGAGCAAGGTAAAAACCTACCAGACCTAACAAATGAAGAGGAAATAGGCAGTCTATCTGAAAAAGAATTCAGAGTAATGATAGTAAAGATGATCCAAAATCGTGGAAACACAGTGGAGAAAATACAAGAAGCATTTAACAAGGACCTAGAAGAACTGAAGAGCAAACAAACAATGATGAATGACACAATAAATGGAATTAAAAATTCTCTAGAAGGAATCAATAGCAGAATAACTGAGGCAGAAGAACAGATAAGTGACCTGGAAGATAAAATACTGGAAATAACTACTGCAAAGCAGAATAAAGAAAAAAGAATGAAAAGAATTGAGGACAGTCTCAGAGACCTCTGAGACAACATTAAATGCACCAACATTCGAATTATAGGGGTCCCAGAGGAAGAGAAAAAGAAAGGGAGTGAGAAAATATTTGACGAGATTAGAGTTGAAAACTTCCCTAATATGGGAAAGGAAATAGTTAATCAAGTCCAGGAAGCGCAGAGAGTCCCATACAGGATAAATCCAAGGAGAAACATGCCAAGACACATATTAATCAAACTATCAAAAATTAAATACAAAGAAAAAATATTAAAAGCCACAAGGGGAAAAACAACAAATAACATACAAGGGAATCCCCATAAGGTTAAAAGCTGATCTTTCAGCAGAAACTCTACAAGCCAGAAGGGAGTGCCAGGACATATTTAAAGTGATGAAAGGGAAAAACCTACAACCAAGATTACCCTACCCAGCAAGGATTTCATTCAGACTCGATGGAGAAATTAAACCTTTACAGACAAGCAAAAGCTAAGAGAATTCAGCACCACCAAACCGGCTTTACAACAAATGCTAAAGGAACTTCTCTAGGGAGGAAACACAAGAGAAGGAAAAGACCTACAATAAGAAACCCAAAACAATTAAGAATATGGTAATAGGAACATACATATCAATAATTACCTTACTTGTAAATGGATTAAATGCTCCAGCCAAAAGACATAGACTGGCTGAATGGATACAAAACAAGACCCGCATATATGCTGCCTACAAGAGACCCACTTCAGACCTAGGGACACATACAGACTGTAAGTGAGGGGATGGAAAAAGATACTCCATGTAAACGGAAATCAAAAGAAAGCTGAAGTAGCAATACTCCTATCACACAAAACAGACTTTAAAACAAAGACTATTACAAGAGACAAAGAAGGACACTACATAAGGATCAAGGGATCAATCCAAGAAGAAGATATAAAAATTGTAAATATTTATGCACCCAACATAGGAGCACCTTAATACATAAGGCAAATGCTAACAGCCATAAAAGGGGAAATTGACAGTAACACAATCATAGTAGGGGACTTTAACACCCCACTTTCAGCAATGGACGGATCATCCAAACTGAAAATAAATAAGGAAACACAAGCTTTAAATGACACATTAAGCAAGATGGACTTAATTTATATTTATAGGACATTCCATCCAAAAACAACAGAATACACTTTCTTCTCAAGCGCTCATGGAACATTCTCCAGGATAGATCATATCTTGGGTCACAAATCAAGCCTTGGTAAGTTTAAGAAAATTGAAATCGTATCAAGTATCTTTTCCGACCACAACGCTATGAGATGCGATATATCAATTACGGGAAAAAAAATCTGTAAAAAATACAAACACATGGAGACTAAACAAAACACTACTTAATAACCAAGAGATCACTGAAGAAATCAAAGAGGAAATCAAAAAATACCTAGAAACAAATGACAATGAAAACACGATGACCCAAAACCCATGGGATGCAGCAAAAGCAGTTCTAAGAGGGAAGTTTATAGCAATACAATCCTACCTCAAGAAACAAGAAACATCTCAAATAAACAACCTAACCTTACACCTAAAGCCATTAGAGAAAGAACAACA
Source organism: Eschrichtius robustus (assembly GCF_028021215.1). Lineage (NCBI taxonomy): Eukaryota > Metazoa > Chordata > Mammalia > Artiodactyla > Eschrichtiidae > Eschrichtius > Eschrichtius robustus. Next base: position 15,805,350 of record NC_090827.1, on the reverse strand, counting down.
AAAAACCCCCAAAGTTAGCAGAAGGAAAGGATTCATAAAGATCAGATCAGAAATAAATGAAAAAGAAATGAAGGAAACGATAGCAAAGATCAACAGAACAAAAAGCTGGTTCTTTGAGAAGATAAACAAGATTGATAAGCCATTAGCCAGACTCATCAAGGAAAAAAGGGAGAAGACTCAAATCAATAGAATTAGAAATGAAAAAGGAGAAGTAACAACTGACACTGTAGAAATACAAAGGATCATGAGAGATTACTACAAGCAACTATATGCCAATAAAATGGACAACCTGTAAGAAATGGACAAATTCTTACGAAAGCACAACCTTCCAAGACTGAACCAGGAAGAAATAGAAAATATAAAACAGACCAACCACAAGAAATGAAATTGAGACTGTGATTAAAAATCTTCCAACAAACAAAAGCCCAGGACCAGATGGCTTCACAGTCAAATTCTATCAAACATTTAGAGAAGCGTTAACACCTATCCTTCTCAAACTCTTCAAAAATATAGCAGAGGGAGGAACACTTCCAAACTCCTTCCACAAGGCCACCATCACCCTGATAGCAAAACCAAAGATGTCACAAAAAAGAAAACTACAGGCCAATATCACTGATGAACACAGATGCAAAAATCCTCAACAAAATACTAGCAAACAGAATCCAACAGCACATTAAAAGGACCATACACCATGATCAAGTGGGGTTTCTCCCAGGAATGCAAGGATTCTTCAATATACGCAAATCAATCAATGTGATACACCATATTAACAAATTGAAGGAGAAAAACCATATGATCATCTCAATAGATGCAGAAAAAGCTTCTGACAAAATTCAACACCCATTTATGATAAAAACTCTCCAGAAAGTGAGCACAGAGGGAACCTACCTCAACATAATAAAGGCCATATATGACAAACCCACTGCAAACATCATTCTCAATGGTGAAAAACTGAAAGCATTTCCTCTAAGATCAGGAACAAGACAAGGTTGCCCACTCTCACCACTATTATTCAACGTAGTTTTGGAAGTCTTAGCCACAGCAATCAGAGAAGAAAAAGAAACAAAAGGAATCTAAATCAGAAAAGAGTAAGTAAAGCTGTCACTGTTTGCAGATGACATGATACTATACATAGAGAATCCTAAAGAAGCTACCAGAAAACTACTAGAGCTAATCAATGAATTTGGTTATGTAGCAGGATACATAATTAATGCACAGAAATATCTTGCATTCCTATACACTAATGATGAAAAATGAAAGAGAAATTAAGGAAACACTCCCATTTACCATTGCAACAAAAAGAATAAAATACCTAGGAATAAACCTACCTAAGGAGACAAAATATCTGTATGCAGAGAACTGTAAGACACTGATGAAAGAAAGTAAAGATGATACAAACAAATGGAGAGATATACCATGTTCTTGGATTGGAAAAATCAATGTTATGAAATAGACTATACTACCCAAAGCAATCTACAGATTCAGTGCAATGTGTATCAAACTACCAATGGCATTTTTCACAGAACTAGAACAAAAAATTTCACAATTTGTATGGAAACACAAAAGACCCTGAATAGCCAAAGCAATCTTGAGAAAGAAAAACAGAGCTGGAGGAATCAGGCTCCCTGACTTCAGACTATACTACAAGCCTACGGCAATCAAGAGAGTATGGCACTGGCACTAAAAGAGAAATATAGATCGAAGGAACAGGACAGAAAGCCCAGAGATAAACCCATGCACATATGGTCACCTTATTTTTGATAAAGGAGGCAAGAATATATAATGCAGAAAAGAAAGCCTCTTCAATAAATGGTGCTGGGAAAACTGGACAGCTACATGTAAAAGAATGAAATTAGAACACTCCCTAACACCATACACAAAAATAAACTCAAAATGGATTAAAGACCTAAATGTAAGGCCAGACACTATAAAACTCTTAGAGGAAAACATAGGCAAAACACTCTCTGACATAAATCACAGCAAGATCCTTTTTGACCCACCTCCTAGAGAAATGGAAATAAAACCAAAAATGAACAAATGGGACCTAATGAAACTTAAAAGCTTTTGCACAGCAAAGGAAACCATAAACAAGACAAAAAGACAACCCTCAGAATGTGAGAAAATATTTGCAAATGAAGCAGCTGACAAAGGATTAATCTCCAAAATTTCACAAGCAGCTCATGCAGCTCAATAGCAAAAAAACAAACAACCCAATCCAAGTACGGGCAGAAGACCTAAATAGACACTTCTCCAAAGAAGATACACAGATTGCCAACAAACACATGAAAGAATGCTCAACATCACAAATCATTAGAGAAATGCAAATCAAAACTACAATGAGGTATCACCTCACACCAGTCAGAATGGCCATCATCAAAAAATCTACAAACAGTAAATGCTGAAGAGGGTGCGGAGAAAAGGAAACCCTCTTGCACTGTTGTTGGGAATGTAAATTGATACAGCCACTATGGAGAACAGTATGGAGGTTCCTTAAAAAACTACAAATAGAACTACCATATGACCCAGCAATCCCACTACGGGGCATATACCCTGAGAAAACCATAATCAAAAAGAGTCATGTACCACAAACCACAATGTTCAGTGCAGCACTATTTACAATAGCCAGGAGGACATGGAAGCAACCTAAGTGTCTATCGACAGATGAATGGATAAAGAAGATGTGGCACATTCATACAATGGAATATTACTCAGTGATAAAAAGAAACGAAATTGAGTTACTTGTAGTGAGGTGGATGGACCTAGAGTCTGTCATACAGAGTGAAGTAAGTCAGAAAGAGGAAAACAAATATTGCATGCTAACACATATATATGGAATCAAAAAAAAAATGGTTCTGATGAACTAGGGGCAGGACAGGAATAAAGACTCAGACATAGAGAATGGACTTGAGGACATGGGGAGGGGGAAGGGTAAGCTGGGACAAAGTGAGAGAGTGGCATGGACATATATACACTACTCAATGTAAAACAGATAGCTAGTGGAAGCAGCCGCATAGCACAGGGAGATCAGCTCGGTGCTTTGTGACCACCTAGAGGGGTGGGATAGGGAGGGTGGGAGGGAGACGCAAGAGGGAGAAGATATGGGGATGTATGTATATGTATAGCTGATTCACTTTGTTATACAGCAGAAACTAACACACCACTGTAAAGCAATTATACTCCAATAAAGATGTAAATAAATAAATAAATGAGTAAATAGAGGGAAGGAAGGAAAGGAGGGAGGGAGGGAGGGAGGGAGGGAGGAAGGGAGGAAGGAAGGAAGGAAGGAAGGAAGGAAGGAAGGAAGGAAGCAAGGAAGGAAGGAAGGAAGGAAAGAAGGAAAGAAGGAAAGAAGTAAGGGTAACTTGGGAGGTTGGGGGTAATGGGCAAGCCAGCTGGAGAGAAGAGGGGTTCTCTCCCAGGCCCAGGGTTATGACAAGATACTAAGGTCCTGTAGGAAAAAAAAAAAGGGAAAAATATTCTGGTAGTGTGAATTTTAATAACTAAATTTCATGCACTACACTAGAACACACCCCAGTAAAGATGTGTTCAGTCTTGAGCTGACAGTGTTTGGGGAAGAAAAGAAATCAGCAGCTACATCACATAGAAAAGGTACAACATGTATCAGAGGTGCACGGCTGCCGTGACAAAGAGGGAAACAAGCTCCTTAGGATCCACAGATGTGCTGTGAATGACACTGAGTTCCCTGCTGCACTAGGGAGGAATAGGGACAATAAAGCCTAATTTTATTTGAATCTCAAAACGTAGGGTGCCCTCAGCTGGGGTTCCATGAAGAGGCATGACAACCAAGTTCCTATTTCTGACCAACGTCACTTGACTGACAGTGGCAGGATAAAAAAAATGCCAGCATGGTGAAGGAAGAGGTCCACACTGATGACAAAGGGCCCCCTACGTGGACGCACACTTTGAATGGCTCCTCTCACCTGGGGCCACCAAGTAAGTGAGAGATCTTAAGGCAACGGCTCCAACGGGGAAGGAAAGCAAAGATGCTTTGATACTTTGTGTGTGTGTGTGTGTGTGTGTGTGTGTGTGTGTGTGTGAGAGAGAGAGAGAGAGAGAGAAAAGAAAAAGATACAAAACTAAGATTTTCCTCTTCTCTTCTGAAGGTGCAAGGGAGGGGCATACTAAGGAGAAGACAGTAGAAGAAATGCACGCTACTGGAGATGTCACTTTGTCACTGACACTGTTTAGAACTTTGCACATGGCGATAACGTTAATTGGTTTTATCGTCTAAAAGTTACTGTTCGTACCCAGGCGGCTGCCTGCAGTGTCCCCCCCTCGGTCCAGCACTGGTGTCTACAGCGGCGTCTGCATGCACTGCAGGCATTAGCGTAAGTGAGGGAAAGAATCAAAGAGCTCCCGTGGGTGCAGAAGGCTTGAAGTGGGGCCTCCCACCAGGATCCTGAGGGGACCGGAGAAGGAATCTGAGCACCCGTACAATCCGGTGGAACAGGGTGTGCCCTACACTCTTGGCTATCACGTGCGGGAAGAAGGGCAGGAAGAAGATTATTATTTTGGTGGCAGGAAATAAAGGGGACATTTAAAAATATAGTATCTATCTTAACCTTACTTTATATTAAATATTTTTAGGTTAATTAAGCTTCTAATTATAAATCCATAGCAGGAATTCTTGCAAGAAGTGTTACGTAGAGGAAAAAGCCACAGCACGTGTCAGCACGCTGCACACTCCCAGCGCCCCATCAACTGAAGGGGGAGTTTCATGGAGTCACAGGCAGAGCCCCACTGTGGCCAGAGGCCGGCTCGGGAATCGAGCTGTCAGCTCCAGCGAGGTGGCTCTACCTCACTGAGCCTCTGGGCACCTGTGGGTGGTCTTCTGCTGGACGTTGTCGATCCCGTACACAGAGGAGAAAGGGAGAGAGGGAGAAGGGAGATAAAAAGGTAGTCGAGAAAGAGGAGAAGCAAACATCATACACCTTTAATAATATAAAAAGCTTTTTAAAAAATATGAACTAAAAAAAAAAAAAATATGAACTGAACTTTAAAGAACAATGAAAAAAGGGCAGGAGGCAGAAGACGTGAAGGAGGCCATTGGTTTGCTTGTGGCTCACAACTGATGTTTGAAATTAACTACACATGAAACATACCAGAGAATACTGAATTATCTCTTAGAGAGACTAAGATGATGAACTCCCAGAACATGAAATATTCTCACGAGCCTTCAGAAGAAGGGGCTGTGCACATCCTTTGTGTTTCCTGAAGTATCCTGCAAACAGTCATGGAACTGATTTGCTGAACTGAGCTCCGCCCGGTCAGATGTTAACCAGGGAGGAGAGTTTTCTACAGCAATTTGCAACAGAACTCATTACTCCTATGATTAAATCTTGAGAAATCCCGGGGTTTCGTAGAAACAGAACCTTGACATAAAAAACTCTTCAACAGAAGATAGATAAGGCGGCAGAAACCCTGACTGGGAGTGCAGACTCTGCCGCTACTGCCTGGTCTATGACTTTGGCCAGTGATTTGACCATGTCACTTTTTTAAAAAACCACGAAGTATACAAACCAGAAGCAGTGGTAAAAATAATGACATTGGAAGACTGAGGACATTCAGTACCCTCTTGTCCACTGCACTTGGACAATTCGATAATCACCAATTGGGAGATGTGTGTTACAGCCCTGTCTTCATTGTAGGTTTTCTATTTAAAATTTAGTATCTGAGAGGCCCTAAGCCAGGATTTATTTCCCCCCCTAAGAAAATATATCATTCTGTCACTGAAGTACCAGAGGGGTTGCTTGAGCCTCCAGAGGGAAAAGTGAAAAGCTCTGTAAGTTCCTTCAAGGGATTTCCCACGTCACTGTTTTCTCCTCCCAAGAGAGATCTGGGGTAACGGTAATGTGTGCCACGGCATCACCGGGATTAAACCTCTGTGGGCAGGAAATGCATCAGCACTTACATCATTTGCAAGAGCATGCATGAAGAAACCAATACAGCACAAAAAACAATTAACTGAGCAGGAAACTTCTAATGCACAGTCTGCTTTCTCTGTGGCTCTCAACTTCCCTGGGAACCTCCCAGAAACGATTTAAAAGCCTGAGAGAACACTTACCACACAGAGACCAGGGTAATGATTAAGTTCTCACAGGAGGTTCACATATGAAGTCTGAGAACTCAACACTGGGTTGGCTTTGACCCCACTTAAAATAAAATGCCGTAAATACCTGTGTGAGCACATGCACCACATACCCCAAAACAGGAAAGTCGGGAAAAGAGTGAAAACCAAAGAAACGTATATAGCAAGGTTTAAAAGTGAGGCTCAAAAAAGACCAAAGTTCTGTTGAAACATACAAAATAAAAACATGAAAAGGACCTCAAATTATCAAATGCAACCTCCATTTAACGTAGAGGAACCTGAGGCCCAGGATGGCAACTGGTCCCACAGCTGCTCTTCAGCCATATGAGGTCTGTGCACCCAACAGGTGCAGGTATACATCTGAGGCAGTATCCTCATAGCCTTCCTCTCCTGATGAGTTAGTCAACATACGCCAAATAAATCTCTGATTTATTTCTTAAAGCACTTCCTTCCACTTCCTAAATCAGGGTTTGCATGAAATTTGAGAGTTCATTTAGTTCATTCCTGTTAACGTTAAGCAGAACTAAGTTTCAGAAATATAACAGATACTCACTTTCCTTGTTTGTTTCTGGGTCTATAAAGAAGATGAGCCCTTAATTACTTTGACATTGCCAACACTGATTGATTCAAAACACTGCTGGAATACCTGTAATGGGTAACTCACTATGTCATGTCAAACGGGAAATACGTTAATGAATGTGTCATGGATTCTGCTCTCAAGATGCCCAAGGACCAGGAGGGCAAGACGAGGCATGTACTAAAATAGTTATCATATCAGGCAGACAAGGGCCAGCAAATGACTACAGGAGTAGAATAGATGATGTCATTATTCCTACCTGGGGGATGAGTAAAGTGACATAAAGGCAACTCTGAGACTGGATTACATTACATGGAGAAGCAAGGGCATTCCAAGCTAGATGCTGTTCAGTCAAAAGCAAGGCAGTAGCAAACATGGAGTATGTATGGAGAAAACACAAACAGGTTCAGTTTTGCAAAAGCAAGCATACAAATTGGAGAGTCTGTGCGCTATAAAACTAGAAAGGTAGATTTAATCCAGAGTGCGCAAGATCTCTGGAGCTACCAAAAAAATGCCTTTTCCCTTCATCCCATGGTCCATACGGAATCATTCATTTATCCTTTATACAAAATTCTGAAGCAACCCCTAAGTAATGGGCACCAAGGAAAGGCACAAGGCATGTTAATCTGAGAAAAACACGGTATCTACCTCCAAGGAACTTAGTCTCCACTGGGAATGACACATAAGCAGCCGATGATGACCATATAATAGTGTGAGAAATGTCATGATAGCATGCCAGGGTCACATAGAAGGGTATAAGAAAAGTCACTGAAAATCAGGCTTGTAAGGGAAGAAGAATAGGGGTCCCAAAGGAAGAAACTGAAGATAAGCAGTAGTTATTGAAACAGAAAAGGGGATGTTGGGTATTCAGAATAAGATAAAAGTATGTTAAAAACACTTGAAGGTGTGAGAAAGTATAAAGTGTTCAGAACAGAAACTACATTTTAACCCAAAGCCATAGGAAACTATGAAATTATGATGATGTCCAAAATTATGATTCAGGAAAATAAATGCGGCAGCAGCATGTAGAAAATAATTGGAAAGAGGAAATAACTACAAAATGTTTTACTCCGGAATCTAGAAAAATGGTAGGGAGGACCCAAACTGGCCCAGTTCCAGTGAGAATATCATGGACACAGAATTCATGCAATTGAGCAAATCACAAGCTTAGGGAACAAAGGAAATGCCAGGCGCCTCACATTTTAGAATGGATTGACCAAAACTGGGAACTAGGAAGGAAAAGCATCTTCAGCAGGAAATCGAGAAGTGGGAAAATATTCAAGAAACAGACAGAGAGCAGAACCCACAGAGAGAATGGAGGAGAACCTGGAATAAAGGTACGTCAGGAGCACAGGGGGAAGAAAGGTATGGGTACCGCGGGGAGTGGGAAGACAGGAGGAAAGGCTTCTGGTGACAAAACCAATGTTGTCCCTCAGTAAAGGAGCTTCGGGAGAAAACAGAGCAGAAGCCAAATTGTGAACTATCATGAAGTACTAGATTGTGAAAGTAGATGACTCTCTGGAACTCTTGAGAAATTTAACAAGGGAGGAAAGGAGAAAGGCTGGTAATTTGAGACGCATCATGGGAAATTTTTTTGGTAGAGGAGACTTGAAAAAGGTCAGAAAATATAATTCAGAAGAGAGAGAATTTAATCATCTTTATTGGCAGGCAATTCATATTTCTAACTTAAATCTACAGTCTGAAGCATTTCCTCCTGCTTTGCTTTTAAAGACTGAGAACTTCAATTTGCCATCCTCTAAATGGTGAAGACCTTCCTATATATAGTTGGCACCTATTATTTTTATCACTCCTCAGTCTTCAATTCTGGGTGAAAATACCAATCCATTGGTCCTTTCTCGTGAGTTTTATTCTTTGCCATGGCGTTTCCTTTGAGCCCTTCTCTATATTCTACAGAGTCTTTTGGGGAAAAAAAGCCATAAGAGGGTCCGACAGTTTAATAAAGGCTAAGCCTAAACTGACATTTTAAAAAGGTAGGTATATGATGATCCCTCTACTCTTGTGGTTTGCAAACTCATTTTGTTTTGTTTTCAAAGCAGAAGAACCATTTCTTCTAATTACATCATCTACAAGATCAAAGGAGCTGCTATGAATAGAGCGAAGGTAAGCAAAATAGGGCCTCAATGCCCCCCTCAACCATGGGGCATTCCTCCTCCCCATCCGGCAGAAGCTATTGTACAATAGTGCTGAATACTGGCAGTGTGTTGATTATTAGCTTTTACCATTTCTCATAGAATATCTATGCAAGTTATCTTTCTTATATCATATAAAAATCACCTTTATCACTATATAATCTGGAGCTCTTTCCTGAAACCTCTTCCTACTTACAAATGTTATGCAGAATTCTGACCACACAATCCCGGACATGAGCTACCTCTTTTCTAAATAGCCTCATGACAGCTCAAACCTATGTGAACACTGTCTTGAAGCCAGGTCACTGATGAGCTTAGAAACAGTAGGACTGACCCAAACACTGTTTATTTGTTGTAAAGAAAATGTTTCTTCTTCTTCCCTCCACAGAAGAGTCAAAATTAATGAAATTTCTCCTCCACTAAATATCCTAAAAGCCCTGAGCTACAAAACGTATCATCTATAAAAAGTGATAGAAAAGAACCATAAAAAGTATATTTGTTGTTCACATTTGATACTAACCTAATAAATTTAACAGCCAAGCCCAGATCGGCTATACAGCAAGTTCCATTTTTCTTCACCAGGATGTTCTTACTTTTCAGATCTCGATGGGCAATTGCTGGTTTGCCTTGAGTGCTAAAGATTTCAGTGTGTAAGTGACATAGGCCACTGACAGAAGAATAGGCTAACTTCAGCATCGATTTAGTATCTAGGGTGGTGGACTTCAGGTAATCATAGAGGGAACCATTTTCATGATAATCTGTGATTAGGTACAACTGGGTCCAGGACCCCGTCCCTTTGATATCTGCAGCAATGAACCCTAAAAGGAAAAAAGACAAAAAGGGTTGGAGCTATGTGTTTTCTGAATATTATCAGGATAATTATTTTTCTCAACTATCACTCTTCTTCATAGGTGTCTTTTGTTTGGCATTTCATTCAGTTTTCTGATTGTGCCTATGACAGTATTAAATCACTAATACCAATCAGAGGCCATCAAAACAGCAGGAGTGGAGAAACACTAAGAGTTTGTATCTGAAAACAGGATCCCTTTCTAATCAGCAGTTGATATGTAAATGATCTTGAAGTTAACAGTAAATAGTTCCCGGTATTAGAGTTACACATAAGACACTGTTTACAAATCAGGCACACGCTCCATGATTAGCTTACACTCTTTCTACTTGAATGATCCAGCTAGACCATTTCTAACTTGAGAAAATAAAAAGGAAATCAATTATCAATATAAACTCTGGATATAAATAAACCCTGCAGATAAAATTCCCATAACTTTTCACAGCACTTAGACAAAAATGTGCTCCTTCAAATCCCTAAGAAACCTTAAGAAATTCTGGTATTGCATTTGCATTTCCTGTCCCGGAAGAAAAAACTGTTTGAACGTGTTCCATTTCCAACCCACCGTTCATTCATAGAAATGCCTTAGTCATTCCTCCTGCGAGGTCTCCCATTAGAAGCGTATGACGTTCTTGGGCTCATGCCAAGAAGAAAATGTCTATATATTTCATAACAGGTTTACACAGATGAGTTAATATGCAGATGTTAACAGAAAAAGAGAGGAAAGCTAGGAAACCCTGAACATTGCTATACAGACTTTTACTCACCCAAAATGTTTTCATGCCTCATCAACACTGTCTGATATATTTCTGTCTCTCGGAACCAGCTGGCTTCCTCTGTGGTGAAGAACACTTTCACAGCTACCTTTTCGCCACGCCACTTTCCCATCCAAACTTCCCCATAGCGCCCTTTTCCAATCTGTTTCACCATCTGAATCTGCTTAGCTATAGTCCTCTGGACCTGTTAAATCCCAAAACACATTGTTAGTGTATTCACAGCACAACAGATTTGTTTCATCTTTTTTTTTTTTTCCTCCAGAGAAGAAACGCATGTAAAATATATTTAGCCAGTAGTTTTTCTTAACGTAGACAAGTTACTTGTATTTATTTATTAATTTATGCTGTCCTCTTTTAAATGTATTTGAAATTAAATGCGGATTTTGAGTGTTTGAAGTATTGCTTCCAAATTATTAAGTATTTTATTCTACCTATTCTTATTTTCACAGAGAAAAAACCTGAATGGGTTCACAGTAATTGGCAGAATAGAATACTTTTCACTTCTACCACTATAGTGGGATACTAGATACTCTGAAGGGAATCACGTCACTATATGCTTGGATAAAATACAACCAAACAAAAATGTAATGCCCTGTTGGGCACACATAGAAATAAAGGAAATCTCTGAGCAGGGAGGAATGGAGGGAGGGAGAAAAAGAGGAAGGACAGAGTTAAGACCAGAGCAGGGATAGATAAGCATTCAGCAGCATATTCAAAAGCCAGGTTTGCTGCCTGGGCAAAGAATAATACCAGCACTGAGATCTAGAATATGAACTTTGACCCCTTTAAAATTAGAGAAACTGAACCCTGGGCTTTAGCATTAAGCCGGAACCACTGAATGGTACCAAATTTGCCCTAGGTTGGTAGCACACCATCACCATGGCTCCCGGCAAAAGCAAATACAAATCCTCTCTTGAGGAAATCATTTGCAGAATACGTTTCACTCCACCACTATGGTGAGATACTAGATGCTCTAAAGGAGCTCTTGCCACCATACAACTTGATCGTGGATAAAATATAAGAAACAAAAAACCGTAACGCACTGTTGGGCTCACAAGGAAATAAAGGGAATCCCCAAGGTTGGGTTGGGGGGAGAAGGAGAGAAGGAAGAAAAGAAAATGGAGGGAGAGAAAGAAAGGAAAGAGAAAGAGAAGATCCCACAGAGTAAACACCTTAAAACAAAAGGAAACAGCCACTGCAAATGAGAGGCAGGAGAGACAACCCAAGCAGATTTAACCCCTTCAGATTACAGATACTGGAATTTTCAGATACAAAATGCCAAGAACGCTACATGAGATGTGTGAAGAGATAGTAGACAGAATGAAATACAAGGAAGCAGTAAGAAATTATTGAAAATTATACTTTGAGGTGGAAGAGTTGTCATAACAAAAAATGTAAAATGGAGACGTAAAACAGCCAATTAGAGCTGGGGAGAAAGTTAAGCTATGAGGGAGCTCTGAAGAATTATAGAGAGTGCAGCAGAGACAAAGAGAAGGAAAATATGAGAGTTAAACAGCATAAAGGTTATAAGTCTCTTTATACATGATCTTCATTCTATCTCTGCTTAAATGTTTTAAGAACTCCATGACTCAAGGGGTTAAGTATTGGTGACCATTTACATAATTTGGGAGACATATATAAAGAATCTAACATAGAACTCTCATAAGACCTACCTGGTCATAAAATTGGGATGTACTCTTCGCAGAGACATGCTTTGCATCAAGTAAACCCAAAGTGTTTCTTTCTGTATTTGTACTTTTAAGGGCCATGTAATTATACTGAGTCCACCTAGATAATCCAGAATAATCTCACTTCAAGGACGGCTGATGAGCAACCTTCATTCCCCTTTACCATGTAAAATTACAGATTCTAGGGATTAGTAGGACACGGACATTTTGGGGGGGGGGGGCTAGTATTCTGCCTACCACAGATGTCTATCAGCTGGGATGTGTTCTGTTTTTGCATAATGGATGATTTTATCAATTCAAGAGGTAATGCTATCCATTGCCAGAACCATTACCAGCACTAATATCAGACTGAAAGCTTTTGGGGACAAGGTAAAGTCCTTTTTTCTTTTCCTGTGAAAGAAGAATTAAAAAATAAAAGCATTGCTGACATGCCATTTAGCCAGTCAGCCTGAAGGAAATGAGGAATCAAGTACGTATGAAGAGCAGCCTTCCTCCCTGTAGGAGTCAATAAGGCTCTGTGAGGAAACCTTCAGCACATTTCCATTCCCAAATAAGGGAACAGAAGCGTCAAGCGCACTAAGCAGTTGAGAGCCAAATCCGTAAGTAGTTAAATTATTGACTTGAGGAGACTTCCTCCATTTATTAAAGAAATATTACTAATTTATAGGTGTTACAAAGCAGTACTTACGTAAATCTACAGAACATTTCCTAACATAAACAGCTCTATATCCACTTCTTTTCTAATGATAACATATATAATTAATTTAATGAAAGCATAGTTGGAATTGGCAATGCTCACAAGAATAGGAACAACTTACCTCAAAGATAAAAAGTCTCCCTAAATTATATTCAGAAATTTAAAATATACTTATATTTTGAGATTTATTATAACATCTATGGACCTGAAAATATAATTTGAAAAATGTTTTAACTACGTTATTTGAGTTTTTATTTAATTTAGTTAATGTTTGAGGTCTTTCTGTCCTTAAACTTTCCTTCTGTATTACATTCTTAGATATCAATTTTGAAAGTTAGATTGTATAAATAAAAAATAATCACTGTAATCGTGATTCCAAACAGAGAAGAATTATTTCATGCAAAATGGGTACAACTAGCTGTATAAGGATTATAAGGAGTTATCACTATTTCAGAAATGTCCTCTATCTAGTCATCAGCTATCTGATAGTGTCTAATGGTTAAGCCCCTGTACACGATGGACACTAAAAACCATGTAGTTTTAAGTAATGCTCTGTGCTCTCTACATGTCCCTGAATTAACAAAACACACACCCCTACACACAAATATACTGTTTAAAATGCTTTGTTTAGGGGCTTCCCTGGTGGCACAGTGGTTGAGAATCTGCCTGCTAACGCAGGGGACACGGGTTGGAGCCCTGGTCTGGGAGGATCCCACATGCCGCGGAGCAACTGGGCCCGTGAGCCACAACTACTGAGCCTGCGCGTCTGGAGCCTGTGCTCTGCAACAAGAGAGGCCGCGACAGTGAGAGGCCCGCGCACCGCGATGAAGAGTGGCCCCCGCTCGCCGCAACTAGAGAAAGCCCTCGCACAGAAACGAAGACCCAACACAGCCAAAAATAAATATAAATAAATAAATAAATAAATACTTTGCTTAGTAAGGTTGTGTTAATGATACATATTGGAAATATTTTTCACACAAGATTCCTCAACTAAGAGGTCTGATGTTCAGTTAGACAATTTACTTCCCCTTTTGTTCCTTTACAAGGTCAGATAAATAGGGTATAAATAAATAATAACAGTGTTACTATTTACTGAATGCATACTATGTATGTATTAAATGTGCCAGGCATGTTTATATGTATATTTATATATATATGTATATTTATTTATATGTATATGTATATTTATTTATATATATGTATATGTATGTGTATATGTATATATATGTATATGTATATTTGTATGTATGTATGTATATGTATATTTATATATGTATATGTATTTATGTATGTATATGTATTTTTATATATGCATATGTATATTTATATATATATATATATATATATATATATATATATATATACACATATATATATACATGGCAGGCAAACTATCTTAATTCTTACAACCACCCTATGATATTCCTCCCTTAAAGGATTTATATACAAAGTCACTTGGCAAATATTAGGTCCAAGTATGTGTTTATACACATGGCATGAACTTTCCCTTTATGTTAATGAAATAAACAACAAATCGGAATTAATATGCAGAGAGACTACTGTGCATTTCTGCATTGTTTATCTTAAAAACCAAATCTTAAGACAGGATCTTAAATCTGTAATACCGAGAATTTTCCCTCACTAAACTGAGTTTGACAGGATCCTTCTTCCCATCCTGTTGCTATCAAACGCAATTCTTTATTTAATATCTGGTTCACAAACGTGAAGAGCACAGATTCTAGAGGCAGATCATCTGGCTTTGAATCCTGGCTTCTCCACATATTAACCAGTTGACCTAAGTCAGGGGCCTACGCCCCTGATGTGAGATACAGGGATACATTTCTAGTACTACCTCACAGCTGCTATGAGGATTAAATGAGAGTCTGGCCAGGACTGGACCAGTTAATAGTCAAATGCTGGGGTTTTTTTTGGTGTCTAGATTACAGAAGTAAGATATTATAGTATTTTCACAGATATTAAAAGTTGGAGTGGAAAAAACAAATTATTGAGCAGCCTCTTTAATCACTGAGGTATGCTACTAAGCATACAAAGTGAAAAAATGTAGTCTCCACCCCAAAGAGATGAGAGTCTACCTAAAGACACAGGTACACTAACACCAATTACAATGTCATTTTAAACTGCTATACTGGTACAATAAGCAAACTGTTAGGACAAAAGTTAAATAGACTGGCTCAGTCTGGGCTAATCTGTCACAGAGATAAAACATGGGGTAGGCCTTGAGCCACAGTCTGAGGAACTCTCCGGAAAGACATTACATTTGCAAAGACATGGATTTTAAAAACATGTTGTATTTTCGAAACAATTACTCAAGGCTGATGTTAGGGCTCAAGAAGCAAGTGGGGAAGAGGTGGGAGGAGAGGGATGTCGTGCTCACCAAGCTAGGAAAGAGGACCCATAACCACTACTAGATATTAGAATGTGTGATCCAGGAAAGTAAAAGAGTTAATAAGGTCAAAGATTGGAGAGAGAACTCCACAGGAATGAGAAAGATGGGTTAGAAGGAGGAAAAAGCAGGTAGTTTTCAATTCTAACAGCACATCTGATTGATTAATATCAAAAGGGATTTTAATAGCTGTCCTTGAAAAAGAAGTGCAATGAAACATTTTAAAATATAAGAATGGCATTTGCTATATATGAGTTAAATTCTAAGAATGAAAAGGCAAGCCATTTGATAAGAACTTTTACATGTAAGTTTAAAAAAAAAAAAAAAGACTTACATCCGAAGTAGCATCGGTTTGGTCATAGTGACTACTTCACAAGTGGTTTTGCCTGGTTTATCACCTCCAGGGGAGGTATTAGTCGAAGAGTACAGAGTTTCAGTTATGCAAGATGAGTAAGTCCTAGAGCTCTACTGTACAGCACAGTATCTACAGTTAACAATACTGTATTGCATACTTTTCTTCCTAGTTCAGAGCTAAAAGCTGACACTATTTTTAGTTCGATACAATTGACATATAACATTTTGTAAGTTTAAGGTATACAACGTGTTGATTTGATGTATTCATATACTGTGATATGATTATCACAGTAGTGTTAGCTAACACCTCTATTATGGGTGTGTTGTATTTTTTAAATTTTGCTAAGAGCTAAGACATTAGATCTTATGTTGTGTGCGGTTTTTAATAAATTTATTTATTTATTTATTTTTTGGCTGCGTTGGGTCTTCATTGCTGTGTGCAGGCTTTCTCTAGCTGCGGTGAGCGGGGGCTACTCTTTGTTGCAGTGTGCGGGCTTCTCATTGCGGTGGCTTCTCTTGTTGCAGAGCATGGGCTCTAGGCACACGGGTTTCAGTAGTTGTGGCTCATGGGCTCTACAGTGCAGGCTCAGTAGTTAGGGCGCACGGGCTTAGTTGCTCCGCAGCATGTGGAATCTTCCCAGACCAGGGCTCAAACCCGTGTCCCCTGCATTGGCAGGTGGATTCTTAACCACTGCGCCACCAGGGAAGTCCCTTACGTTGTGTTCTTATCATAAAATAATAATGACAATAATAATAATAAATGAATGGGGCAGGAGGAAACTTTGGAGGTGATGGATATGTTCATGGCCTAGATTGTGGTGATGGCTTCACAGATGTGTACTCACCTCCAAACTCTTCAACTTATAAATGTATACAGCTTTTTGGATGTTAAAAATAAAAACAGTTATAAAATAAATTCTTGGCTTGAGTTTTTTTTTTTTTTAGTTACTTTTAGTACTAAATAAAAGGTCACCAAAAGAATCAAGTAAACAAGATATCCAAAGTCAGAACCAGACAATAAAGATTAGGAAAATCAGTCTTAAGAGTTTATAAAGGAAAATATTTCTCATTAAAATTGTTATTTCCATTCCAAGTCCCAACAATCTTTTTGCATGGTCCATAAAATAACCAAATGCTTTTCTCATTAAAGCAAGTGCCTTGGGTTCAGTATATATTTTCTACCAAGTTGGCAGTGTTGACCATCAGAAAATTAAAACTCTCCTGAATGGAAAAGCCAGAGCTTCACCCTGAAACATAAACCCTCCAGCTGAGATGCAGCCCTCTTCTCTTGTAGAAGTACTCAGATCCCATTTGGTTGTAATACTTTTGCCTTCAAAAGCCAGGCCAAAGTGCAGTAATGTTATCCTTACTGAAAACAGAGGGAAGATGGTCCCATGCTGACTGCTTTCTAATCTGCTCTTTATCAGAACATCTGAGGGTCTGGATTGCAACCATACACTTACATTAAAGGACAATGACCTCACCCCCAATATGTCAAAATGTTATCAGGAAACCCTGTATCTGAGATCTGATGTCTGACTGACTGCAGAGAGCTTTCTCTTTGTCCACTGCCCTATCTGTTTCAGTAAAATGAAACCCAGCAGTTATTGACATTTCCTCTCAGAATACATTTCCTTTAAATTCAAGGTATGTTCTTCTCATACCAGCAGAGGGAGGCCTGATCCGCTTCCTGAGCTCTGAGACTGCTCAATTAAGTCTCTCAGGGATTCCCCAGGAGGAATGTAAGTTTCATCCTGTTCTAATCCAATGCTGTACCGAGGTCTGGTTTCCTGTCTTTTATACCTGAAGATGCACAAAGAAAGATAATGTTAGACACTGGATTGCAATGATAGGGGCAAACATGCAGATAAAACAGTAAACCACAGCAGGTTTTTTATCTTTGCACATAATACAAGATTAGATGCTCAGTATTTATTACCCTTAGTTATGATTTCCAAAACAAAATCATAATTATTCTTCTAACCTATTTTTTAAAGTAAACTACATGTTTTTACTCAGTCACAACCACATATAATTTTTCTTCTCTATTCCTATCAAATGCATATATCCAAGCAGGCTACATTCCATTAATGTTTCTATACAGTTCCAATGTTCATTCCCTAAAATCTTTTCTTATAAGGTCCCTGATCAACTACAGATGCAAATTTTTGCTTTACAAAAGACATTACAATTTTCTCATCCAAGGCAATGTATAGATAAATGAGATAAATTGAAACTTTAAAAACGTTTATCAATAATTAATGCCTTCAATTAGAAATGATGTTATTTGAATCAACTCCTACTTGTAGAAAAGTAACCTAAATTACTATTACAAAAAGCCAATGATAAGAATTTAAAGGTCCTTGATATTTCACAAACTAGAAAATGAGTTCTTAGGTGACTGAAAAGAATTTGTAATGACCATACTGTAATTTAATAACTGAACATATTTCAATAATTAATCTATAAATTATCTTTAAAATCTTTCAGGGCTAAGGGGATATTGTTAGCTCACAAAATAAGGAATTACTAAAGCAATTCTAAGTTCACCATGGTCATTTCTCTGCTTTGAATCAAACCTCAGTAGCAACTAGTTGCTGAATTTCCTAGCTACCATAAACTTCCTAGGGATGAAATTTTTTCTGGGTGGTTTTGATATCTGAAGCAGAAATGAGATAGGTATCTATTAATAGCTTCATTAGGACAAATATTTATCAATAGTAACTGATATTATCAGTGAAATCGAAGATCTAATTAGGTCAAGGAAAGCTGTGGTAAAAAATGTAAACATGTAGAAGAGTATGAGAATGGTATTATAAACTCAAAATTCTATATCTACATGTTAGAAACTTACCTGAAGTAACAGAATAAAATGATAAGGACCAAGAGCAAACTACAGACAGTCACAGATATAAGTAAGGCCTTGTGGTGTACAGGTCCATCAACAAAATCTGAAATTAAAAAGAAAGTAAAAAGAGCCATGATACAGAGATTATTTTCATTTAAAATTTAGGAAGCAACTCTTTCCTAAAAGTGCTTGCTAAGCTCCATGTGCAAGATTTGAGAGGTCCTTTTAATCTGCTAATTGATAAGAAATATATATACATACTCTCAATTAAATAAGTCTGAGTAACAAGAATCATTGTTCATCTAGCCACTCACTTCAAGAGCATGCATTTCTTCTTCTCTGGAAGAAACAGGTTTGACATAGGATAAAAGCACAGGATATAAATAAATGTAAATGGATCAATACCCCTAAAATACAAGCAGGCTGTTCATCTTTATTTCAGACCCAGCTGATGCGTTTACAGATTTTTCTCATGTGGTTTCTGGAGCACTCTATATCATGAATTTGGATAAAAAAACAAATCTATATTCATTGTACATAAAAAACAAAGTAATCCTATGATGGATACAAAGGATCAGAATTCCTCAAATATTGCCAAATAAATAGAATACATGATCTGCATTACTTTAAACAAAAATGCCCTTCAAAAATATATCGTTTAATTTTTCATAAACAGCATCCTATTTTAAAAGAATGGGTATGTTCCACTCAAAGAATTACTGTGTGCTCCTTTTAAAGAACAAATTATTAAACAGTATTCACGCTGTTTTAACTCCAGTTCCTGACAAATAAGATTTATAATACTACGGCATGATTTTTCAAACGTTGTAAAAATAAGAATGACCTGGAGAGCTTTATACAGATGCATATTTACTGACTTCAACCCCAGAGATTTTTATTCAAAGTATATTTTTTCTTTTTTACAGCCATCCCAGGTGATTTATATGCAGGTAGTCTCTGGAATGTATTTTGAGAAAACTGACTGAAAACCTGGTGCACTTACCTAGTAATAGAACTAGCACCATTCTTATTAAGGGTACCATACATCCTTGGGAGAGTAATTACTGCTATTTAATTTTAAAAGGTATTGTAATTTATGACTTTGGTTACCTACAAACAAGATGTTCTCCAACTGTGCTGTATACTTTTAATGGTATGGCTACCTAAACATTTTGGCTGGGGACCTTACCCCACTAAACATAAATTTCTTTTTTTCATTCAAAAGTATTATACGTTGCCTGAAGAAAAACTGAAAAGCACCAGCTAACTAAAATAAAATAAATAAAATCGCCACCACCTCACTATTTACAAAATTACTGCTAACATTTTAGTGTATGCCTTTTCAATGAACAAAAAAAGTTCATGAACAAAAGAGTTCACAAAAAGCCATTGTATACACCCATGCCCATAGCTGTATTATTCACAACAGCTAAAACATGGAAGAAACCCAAGTGTCCACTGACATATGAATGAATAAGCAAAATGTGGTATATACATAAGACATGGTTTAGCCTTAAAAGGAAAGAGATTCTGACATATATTACAACGTGAATGAACCTTAAGGACATTGCGCTAAGTGAAATAAGCCAGTCACAAAAAGACAAACACTCCACTTATATGAGATACTTAGAGAAGTCAAAATGATAAAGACAAAAAGAAGAATGGTAGTTGCCAGGGGCTGGGGGGAGGAGGGATGGGGGAAGTTAATATTTAATGGGTAAGAGTTTCAGTTCTACAAGATGAACAGAGCTATAGAGATGGATGGTGGTTATGGTTGTATAACATTATAAACATATTTAATATCACTGAACTGTACACTTGAAAGTGATTAAGATGGTAAACTTTATGTTATGTATATTTCACCACAAATAAAAAATTTGGGAAAAAAATCATTAGAATTGCCTTGTAACTAGATTGCTTTCACTTATAATATTGTAAACATTTTCCAAAACAATAAAAAATTTTCTACAAAATGAGTTTCAAAGATTACAGAGTACATATACAGACATATCCTAATTAGAAAGTCAGTCTTCTGATGATGTATATTTAGGAGATTGCAAAGATTTTGCTACAATACATCTTTGCTGTGATACATAAAATTCTGTGATGAACAGTCTTACACATACATCATTGCACATGTCAATGATTATTTTCTTAATCTAGATTTGAAGAAGTAGAATTATTAGTTTGAAGGACATATATTTTAAGGTTTTTCATACATGTTGTCAAAGTACCCTTTAAAAAAAGATTACAAGTTTCATTTTTACCATCAATGTGAACATATGTCTTAACTATTTTGAAATAATCTCAGTCTTATAGAAAACCTGTAAGGATAAAGGACTCCAATATGCCCTGTAGAGAGTTTTCATTTTAAAAGTTTTACCATATTTACTTTATAATTCTCTTGCTCTCTCAGTATGTATGTGTGTGCCTATCTCCCTCTCTCTCTATAAAGATATGTATATGTACATGTTTGTATTCGTATTTATTTATTTATATGTATGTATACTCTGTGGATCATCTGAAGTTACAGACATAATGTCTCCACCCATAAACACTTCAGAGGGAACTTCCTAAGAAAAAGGACACTGTCCTACCAAATGGTAATGCAACTACCAAAATCAGGAAAGTAACACGAACATATGAAATGAAAATAAATCTTACTTTGAAATATATCAGAGAAAGTTTGGATTATTTATTATAAAATAAAATCCACAGATTTTTATACTAATTTCTCATCCAAATCTTATGATGGTTAATGTTATGATTTACTCATCAGTCTAAAATATATGTTTAATAATTATTTATGATCTACACTACCTGTAAAATATTAATGGAAGTAGTCTGTCTGCATCTGAAAAGACTAAATGAGAGACCATTTTTTAAAAAGCAGTTTTATATTAAATTCAGAAACACTGCCAGTTGAGCAGAGAAAGAGTTCAGGACCATTATCTACTAGAGTACACATTCAAAGAGCCATTCAGACTTTAACAACAACAGGAATCATATATAATTACCACATGCGTTGTCCAAAAAGTGTTGCTTAGGATATCTTGAAAATAATTTGTAAGCTCTTAAAATTACGCGGGCTAAGATTTTACACAATGAATTTTCTTAGTAAAATTTCCCTCCATACCTCCCCTCGCTCCTTCGGGTTATAGGCAAAGTCAACAATAACCCAAAATGAGCACAATACCTCCGCCAGTGAGAGAGCAATTGACAACGTTTGTACACATGCATGTATACAAATACCATGGTGCAAATAATGTTGCTGCAAACAGCTTAAAATCTATTTCCAATTTTAAGGACAACAAAAGCAAAAAGCCTGATTTTGCAGAAAATCAAAGAGAACGCTGGATACTCTATCAAAACTAGAGTAACTAACTACATATGCACAACATATTTTCAGTATACGAATTCAGAATACTTTTTCATTCAAGTGATATAATTTTACTAAAAACTATCAGCCTCATCGACTTTCACTTTTCCACGTAAATGCAGAACACTCTGTGAACCATAAGAACGGTGTATTTATTACTCATCATATTAGATTTCTGATTTATGAGAGAAATGAGGCCAGAAAGAATCTAAGGGATTTTTTCCTTGCCATCAAACACTTTTTTTAAAGGCTAGCATTACCTTCCCACTTTCCTTTTCTTTGCCCCAATAAACCTATCCTCTACTGCCTCCTTGTCTTTTGTCATAAATAGTGAGCCTTATCAATATGCCTTTTGTTTCTGTTGGTCGTGCCTGTCATGTTTTAATCTGCCATTACCTGTGCTCAGAGCATTAACAATGTAAAACATTCAAGTCACTGCCAGAGTCTTGGAAAACGAACACTTGCAGATACATATCAGGAAAAGAACAGAGCCCACAGTTCTCTCTAGGCCAGCAGATTTCTACCTGGCTGTCACTCCAACTGCTCAGGGAAGTAGAATGGAGAACTCTCTAGGGAAGTCTGGTTCACTCTGAGAGGCAAGTAAGAATCACCAATGGTTTCCTAACAAAACAGCATTCTGTCATTACTTGTCTCCTCTCTGATAATTAACTGGTTTGCAACTGCTTAAAATGCCAGGACTGTTTCTATAAGGCTAGAAGATAGCTCATAATTGCAGTAGGAAATAAAAAACCGTATTGCTAGAAAGAATCTTGGAAATACGATGGCCCAAAGACATCTTTATATGTGCTCTCAATGTTATAATCACAGATAAATTGGAGACATCTTTCTATTAATAGAGCACAAAGTGCCTGAAAAGCATATTCTTGTCAAAGGATTTTAGTCAACAAACAATACTGTAAACTAATTTACCTTCATCATTGGGATGTCATCTTACAGTAACATCTAGAAATAAATTCACTATAAGAACAAAGACATAATATTCTAGTTATTTTCCTGCAGAAAAAGATTTAGCATTATATTTTCTGGTAACAAAGGAAGTTAAGACAGAATTGTTATATCCAGATTACTGTGTTCAGTGAGAAAGAAAAAGTCTAATTATTTATAAGTTTCTTTCACCTATCCCAAATATAAAGTTGACCAGAATTTCCAAAATAGTTAGAAGCTGCACATTTCCAGAAATGTTAGAGCTATTCCCTGGCAAGGAATTCAGCTCAGACTCATGTACCGGTTTACACTGCCACAAGCATAATATATGTGTCAGAAGGAAAATTCTGCAACTGACCTTTGCATTCTAGATGCTATCATATATGCAACCTATCTGTGTTACAGACAATAAGGGAGACTGTTTCACTGATTAAATACCTGTTACCTATTGAGTTTAATTTGTAATTGGCAATACCCGAAGCTAAGCAATAGCATTTTTAAACAAATCTGTGAACTGCTCAGAATATATTTTTTAGTTGAGTAAGAAAAGAATTAATAAGGTGAAGTTTAGCTTTGGAAATCCTGTATTATAATTTTACTTAAACTACATTGAAATTACCCTATTTCAAAACAGAAACAGTTGTTTCTGATACATTTTCCATGAAGTATGCATGTAGCGTGTATTAGTAATTCCCATAAACACACAAACTATACCTATTCCAAAAAATTATATGAACTTTATTTGCTCTGGTAAAAGCCAAATTTGAGGATCCCATTTAATAAAGCAAGGGCTTCTGTTCATTTCAACACCAGTCTTTCACTTCTTTAAGCGCTCATTTGAACAAAAAAATTAAACAAAAATAAGTAATAATAAGTAATTTGGGAGGAGGAAAGAAACCTCATCAAATTCTCTTGCCTACACACCATTTCAAGAGAACATTTAACTCACAATATCTTGGTCAAACCATGTGATTGCTGGAACCGTACATCACCCCTCCCAGCATCTCGGTGCCCCTTCATCACTAATTCTGCAGGCAGGAAGCCAGACACCAGGGCACCACGACTTCTCCCTACAAGCCTCTCCATCAAAACAGACATGTCTCCCTCCGCTTTGCACCAGCTGCAGTGTGACTGGGCTTCCCGAATCATATTTTATTGTTTATAATGAAGGTGCTGCATTTGATCTAATTACTTTTCGTATTTCTTCCTTCAGGAGAAAGAATATTGTCCCAGGGTATTCTGCTTTGCTGGTGCTGAAATGGAATAAGCAAAGCAAAAGGAAAACTAATATTCATAAAAGAATTTCTGCTGCTTTCTGGTCACCCTTCATCATCTTTTTTGAAACAAAAGATGACAAATAAAATTTCAAGGACCTAAATATACATTGATAAATATTTATTGGATGTGATTTTGTATCTCTAATTTCCTGCTAAATGCATCTAAGTTGGGGAAAAAAAAAAAAAAAGAGTGACAAAACTCTGGATCGGTAGAAAAGGTTTTCTTGCTTATTTTTTAATAAGACAATTTATTTGTAGGTATTTACCCCTACGCTTAGTACTTCTCTGATGTCTAATAACAGAACCTCACCTAAGCCTGTTATTATTTAGCAGCAAGTAATACAGATGTTTTGAGATAAGGTTAATTATTTAACTTTTTTAGAAGAGCGATTATTAAGAAAAAAGAACAACAACAAAAAAATGGTGAGCTGGATTTTTTAACCCTCTCAACTTTTAATAATACAGTGTCTGCTTTATACTAGTTTGACACATAGGTTTATAGGAAGTCTACTATAATAATATGTAGCAATCTATCAGGCAACGCCTAGCCCGGGGGTCTCAAAGTGTGGTCTCTGGACCAACACCATCTGCATCACCTGGAAACGCCTTAGAAAGGCAAATTATTGGGGTCCACTCAGATCTACTGAATCAGAAACTCTGGGTGGGGGCCAGTAATCCGTGTTTTAATAAGCCCCCCAGGTGATTCTGATGCACCTAAGTTTGAAAACCACTAGCCTAGTATTAATACATAAGTGGGCCTTAATAGATGATAAATTAGAAGGAAGAGGACGAGAGAGGAGGAGGGGAGAGTGACAGTGTGTGTGCGAGAGAGAGAGAGGGAGCAACCCTCTAACACCATACTCTAAGAATGGAGAAAATGTTAATTGTGCAAAGCAAACATTAATAAACAGAAGGCTTCAGAGTAATCATCTTGTTTATTGACTATTTTGTGACATGGCTAACCACTACTTAGAGTTTTCTAACTCTTAGATACATAAAAGCTTTTTTCTTTTTTTGAGAATGTCATTTAAGGCTTTTTATAGACGATTCAGGGAGATGCAGTCAGAGGCCGATTTCCCATCTCCAGTACTTACTTTGGCTGTGTAACCTTCACACAGTACCTGACCTCACTATTCCTTAGCTGCACGTCTGAGAAACTGGGGTGATGCTAAAGGTGCTTTCCCCACTGCGCTGTTATGAGGATTAAATGAGTCAGTTTATGTGAAGGACTTAGAAAAGAGCCACAGGAAGTAAGCACTCCACTCACATTAGCAAATATCACAGTTACCTAGGCTCTGAGCTTTAGAGGGTCCTGCTCTGGCTCCCTTCAACTGGGCCCCTTCCCACTGAGCAGTGGGTCTGCAGAACACAGGCAATGTGTCCACCCAGAATTTGTCCCATCCTGCTCTCCATTTAAAACACTGGCCATTGTCCCAAAGTCTGGAATTCTACCTAAATGGCCCCAGGCCCGTGTCTGGACACTGTGAGGCCCCCTGTCTCCCTGAGGGTGGACCAAGGAGCTGGTGTACTTACCCAAAGGCCTGAGGGGTGACCAAGCAGTGGCCAAGGGGTGTCTGGGGCAAGACATGCGGGCAGAGAGTAAACCAGAGGGCTGGGGTGTTGTAGTGTGGGTGCCTGACGTTAAGCTTCTGTTTCAAAGACATCCATCGCAAATAAACACACTGCCAGCTGTACGGCACAACCGCTAGTAAAACAACTCGATAAGGGAGCAGGTCACCCCGTCCGTGAGGTTCCCTGGATAACTGACCGCTTGAATAATTCTGTTTCTCCCTTCCCGTGCCCTAATTCCCACTCTTATGTTTTGTTTTTTTGTTTTTTTTTTTACATTTATTTATTTTATTTTTTATATTTATTTTTGGCTGTGTTGGGTCTTCGTTTCTGTGTGAGGGCTTTATCTAGCTGCGGCGAGCGGGGGCCCCTCTTCATTGTGGTGCACAGGCCTCTCACTATCGCGGCCTCTCTTCTTGCAGAGCACGGGCTCTAGGCACATGAGATTCAGTACTTCCAGCATGCAGGCTCAGTAGTTGTGGCTCGTGGGCTCTAGAGTGCAGGCTCAGTAGTTGTGGCTCACGGGCCTAGTTGCTCCGCGGCATGTGGGATCCTCCCGGACCAGGGCTCGAACCCGTGTCCCCTGCATTGGCAGGCAGACTCTCAACCACTGCGCCACCAGGGAAGCCCCCCACTCTTATGTTTTAAACTTGCCAATATTTTTGTAACCATGTATGGTGACAAATGTTAGCTAGACTTACTGTGGTGATGATTTTTGCAACATATACAAATATCAAGTTATACACCCGAAACTAATATAATGTTGTATGTCAATTATAACCCAACTGTCAAAATGAATTAATTTGCCAATAAAGAGAGAAACTGTGAAACCCTAGGCACCCCACCTTTGACCCCAGTAAAGGGAGAACCCCAGGTCCCCACCCCCCCATACCTGTGACCTTGCTGTGTGGCCCTCAGGTGTGCTGTGTACCCTCTGGTTCTTGCAAATAATACATCTTTTCTTTCAGATTTCTCTGACAGTGGCTGTGGAGGTGCATTTTATATAATAAGAACCACATGGGTCAGTCTAGCCACAACATTAGCTCCAGTAGAGAAATGCCTGTGGGGGCTGCCACAGTGGTATGGACCCAGGTAAGTGATTCAGACTTTCCTAGCCGACAGTGTCACTGCCAACAGGCTGAGACAGACACAAAACAGGTGTCCAGCTGCGTGCATGAGAGACCCCTCCCGGTGCCAGACAGAACCAAGAACGGGGCGCCCCATCACTCCCACTGCCACACTGGAAGGAATAAGTCTAAGTAGTTCAAGCATTCTAAACGCCAAGCTGGTGTTCCCCATCACTATGAAAATATTCTTGTTAAGTCTGGTTAACAGAAAGTATTTTACTTACCAGTCTTCTACATTGGTTTATGAGTTTTAAACAATTAGGTAAATGGTATGTGGACTTCCATTTATACCATTGCCCCGGCTCCACAAAAGTTAGGGTTGGTCGTATAAGTATAAAAACAACAGCTAAAGTTAAAAATATCAAAATAAGATGGTTCCATGTCTCTTTAACATCTGTGTTCTTTATTTTGGGTTTTAAACCAAAACATAAATATACGTATCTCCAATATGACTATATAAAGACATATATCCAATATGGCTGCAACGCAAATGTTTCCGACCAATGCATTACTGATAGTCAGTAAACATGTAGAGTACACTTCCAATAAAAATGCTGCCCATGTGTATGTGGTAGAGGCAAAAAAAAGAAAGGCAGCAGCTCTATGGTATATTTGTGTAAGAAAGACCAGCGCTCCCAGACCACAGCCTGCAGTGACTTTTACTGGACCCCAAAATGACTGTGCCAAAATGGTGAGGTGGAATCTGCAGGGACCTCACCCAGGCACTACCTGGGACCCTTAGAGTTCAAAATGGTAAACCCTACAGCCACTAAACTCCCCCCAAGTCTGTCACCTTGTATAAGCCTCAACATAATCCACCAGCCACTCTAACATCCTCTTTCTCTTACTGCCCTTCACCAAGGACTTGTCTTCCCAATACCACTGCCCTTCTTTTCAAAGCCTTTTCACTGAGTTCTCTAGAGACTTACTCTGCTTTTAAAAGTGCCTTAAAAAAAAATAAATAAATAAAAATTAAAAAAAAATTTAAAAACAGTGCCTAGCACTCAACCTCGTCAGAGAACCCTCCCCTGCCTGCATGGTCCTAACTAGAATCTGGCTCCATCTACAGGACAGTACGTGCACTGCAGCATTTGAGTCAGTTTTCCTAAACCCTACCGCTACTGCTAGGACGCATCTCTTCCACTTACAGGTAATAAAAACTTCTTTTCCTTGAGCGAAGCGATTCTGGCACATCTACCTTCATTTCCAGCACTCCTCACCCACCTCCCGCCCCCCACTCCCAAACACATCAGTGTTGTCTACAGATGCTATTCAAAATGTTGTCTACGGATCACCTACTTTTTGCAACTGATTCACAAGGCAATAACTACGAAAAACTGAAAGTAAGCATTTAGAATTTTACAGCAACCTGACATCAGTGGAACTGTGTTTGAACAAGGGGCTGTCGAACTCACGTGCTGAGACACAGTGGCACTAGCTGTATCCACGTATAGGTCTTTTTCTACCCAAAGTGTTGTCCAAACTTTAATGTGCATGTAAATCACTTGGGGAATCTCATTAAAAATGCAGGCTTAGGAGTCTGGGGTAGGGCCTGAGAGTCTGCATTTCTCATGAGCTCCAAGCGACGCTAATCCTGCTGATTCACAGGCCCACTTTGAACTGTGAGGCTTCAGACAACTGAATTAGGGGACTTTCTCCACCCAGCCATGCTGTTTCCTATGCTTGTATTTTGCAAATCTTTCTCAAATCTTACAAACTAAACCTCTGCACTAACTAAGATTGCCTCTGTTTAGAGTCACAGGCTCTGTTTAGAGTCACAGGCTGCTCACAGGCTCTGCGCAACCTTGGGAAAGTTAATTAACCTCTCTGTGCTGCAATTTCCTCACCTTTAAGTGGGGAATAATAAGCCTAAGTGCCCCACAGGACCCTTGTGAGGCTCAAATGGGTTAATTAATATAACAGTTATTAGCGTAATTCTGGCTTATGTTAGCCATTTTAATTTTTAAGTTTTTTATTCCTGCCTTATCCACTTGGCAAACTTCTGTTCCTCCTTAAAGTCTGCTCAAGTATCACTTCTATGAAGCTATTCTGACATCCTCCCACCCCAAAGTGAGCCACTCACTCTTCTGTGTCCTTAATACACTTTATAATCTAACTCTACTGAGATTTTCCTGCCTGAGTATAATTTAATTATTTCCATGTTTCTCTCTCATAACCTAGTGTGCATGTGTTGAGAGCAAGAATTTTCTTCATCCATTTCTGTTATCCATAACACCTAGCATGTTGACTGGCAAAATTAAAATCTGTGAATTTTTGATGTGAATTATTATGAATCAATCTTACAGCGTTTTCTAGGCTATAGTTTGAACAAATGTTATAAAATATTATCATCAAAACCCAGAAATGTCACTGTATTTTGTTGGGAAGATTTTCTCTCTCAAGAAATAAAAATCAATCATGACAAATCATTTTAAGCTACTTATACAAGACTTAGGACTCTCTGACAATTACAAATCATTTAATTTATGGTGAGAACAAGAAGAAAGGAAACATGGGAGCTGCTTTTAACCAGGAGTCTTTGGGGATGCAGTATGTGTCTTTTTTAATAAGCAACACTAAATGTATAGTCCTAGAATTAAACTTTCTAGATATTTTCTCCATTTTACCAATACATATGAATTGACTAAAAAGTAGTTACTCCAGCGTAAATAAAAGGAAATGCCATCCAGCAGATAATCTGAATTAGTCCTTTAAAAGGTCCTTATTTTTAAAACGAATGTAGCCAAATAGCAGTTGTTGAGTGAAATGCAACTTCTGAATAACATTTAGGGGTAAACGTAAAACACTATCTCCCTCCTCTATCCTCCTGAAACCCACTCCAAGCTCTAGACACCATAGTATTCTGAAGGAAATGAGGACAGGTTAAAGAAGTCAGCATCTTAAGAGTGAAGGCACATGCAACTATTTTCCTGAGAACTCCTTGCACATGTCTTTGAATGACCATTTCATTATGTCATCTTGCCTCAGTCCTCTGCCCCAGTAGTGGAAAATGGTACAGGTAGATGCATTTAGAAAAGAGAATAATTCAAGTTTTCATTTTCTTTATGTCTAAAGCTTTTCCAGCCTGGAAGCCTTCCTCTTCTTACCTCTGTTTTTTAGTGGAGGCAGTGTAGGGTGTAGATCTTTATTACATTCATTCCGTTCTGTGCAGCATTCAATCGATCTTCTTTGATGAGGAATGGGAGTGTCCTAAAATTGAACCCAAACAGCTATTAATAGGTTTCCCCTAAATTTCAAAGTCATATCATCCAAAACTAGTACATTAACACTATTTAGAGAAGTCACTTCAAATTCTGATAGTTTTATTCAAACATGGTGAAACTGATGTATTGTATTAGGTAATTTCTTTCAAATCATCATGTATTATCTTACTGCATCTTTTACATTTCAACAAAATTACTACTCTATTTGTAATAACCAACATGTGTAGCATAAACTGAGGAAGAAGGTTTGGCTTAATGCAATCAACCAAACTGGAATTTGAGCAAGATGATCTAATGAGTCACTAAACCAGAAGTTACCAGCAAAAATAAAATGAATATTTGATTTCTAAATGAAGGGAGAATTAACCCAATGCGAATTTTCAAATTATTTTCCAAATTACTGAAAACAAGATAGTAAAAAACAAAAACAAAAACAATTGTTATATCTTGTTTGAAATTTGGCTGTTTGAAGTCTAGCCAATGAAAGGTTACAAAGTAGAATCAAATTATCTTCCTTACCCGACACTGAAAATCTGAGCCTTCTAATCCTAGACATCCAGAAGTGACCACAGGCATCCCAGAATCATCTTCTTCTATCATTGTGAAACAATATCCATCTGTGCTGAAGACCAAACAGGCAAAGTAAGTGTGTGTGTGTGTGTGTGTGTGTGTGTCTACGGTAAAAGGAAATGAAGATGTTTATCACTTGTTTCATTACAAACAAGAAGAAAGTCAATTGCCATTACAGGTCACTATCTGTTTAAAGAATCCCCAAACTTCCTTTTATGAAAGTTGACTTAATTATCATAAAATATTTAGTAATATCTCCTCTGTCCAGAAACTTGCAAGAAAGAAGGATCCAAAATTTCCATATAACGTATAAATTACTAACCATATATACTAGATGCTAAACACTTATTTTGGTCCTTCACAGGTATCACCTTCAGAAATCCACTCTAAGAAGGAGGTAGTACTATGCTTACTTTCTATATGAGGAAACTGGGGCTCAGAGACCTTGAGTAATTCTCAAAGGCTGTACAGCTAGTGAGAGGCACAGCAGGGGTTTGAACCCGTGCAGGTGAACATTTATGCTGGTTCTACTTGCTCTGAGGTAGTGAAATAAATTTATCTCTTACTAAGGCACACAGACTAAGGAGAGGTAGGAGTTGGGATCAGCACAGCCTAAGTGAAGTGAGTAAGATTCTGCCATGTGGTACCCTCTGCTTCCGGGCAGGCATATGAAGACATCAGGCTTTGTGGCTGTCTTATTTGGGTGTGGGGTAAGGATGGACAACAGAAAGAAGGGTTTTTAACAAGATCATGGAAGCCAAAGAAACAATACTTTTCTTTTCTGTCTGTTTTCTACATTGAAAAGAACTTTCACTTATTCTATCTCATTTAATCCTCTCAACAACAATGAGAAGTGATATTATTTCTATTTTACAAATGGGTAAATTAAATTTATGAGAGTCTAACAAGCTTGTACAAGGTCACAAAACAAAACAGTTACAGAATCAAGCCTTGAATCAAGGACTTCTTGCTTCATTTCCACAGGGATTAAAAATGAAAAACAAGGACTATTATATATAGAACTATTTATAAACAGACACTACTGTCTTCACAAGCTCGGGTGATAAACGCCCGCAGACTCCCAATATAAGTCATAAACCACTACTGCACATCTAAGAAATAAAGTACTAAAGGATATATCCATCTTTCTCTCATATATATGCATGCTCCGCACCCAACACAGATGTGACAACATAGTCCTAAAAGGTCACGGGAAGAAAGCTCTGAGCATGGCGTTGGCCGTGATTTGTGTGCTGGTCTATTCTGTGTTAGTGGTAGCAGCATTCTGCCATACATTAGCGCTTCAGTTACCATCAACACCCTTAGAATTGTTTACCTGGTTTATAAGCCTCAAGCGATCCAAAATGCCTCAGTTTATAAGAACTAGCACAGCAAAGTTCAAACATACTAATGAATGGCTAGGAATGGCCAATGATAAATCTCTTTGTTAGACTAAGGTCAAATGCATGAATACTGCTGCAGGAGAAAGACTGCCTTGGAACAGCCCATGCTCTAAATTCTTTGGGGCTTTTTAGCCAATGTACTGAAATCGCTATGAAAATCTAAAGAATGTAAATGCCAAAGGCAATAAATAAAAGACCTGTCCCTTAGAAATTTACTTTAAACAATATAAGCAAACAATACCCATGTGATTTTTTTTTTTTATCCCTTTCCTATACATTTAGACTACATGTGTAACTTACACTTCTCATCAAAAGTAAAATTCAGGAGTTAGGAATAAAGTCAGTTTAAGTTTCTGACACTAGGAAATCATAGAGCAGCTAGAAAAGTTTGATACAATATGTTAAATCTAAAAAGACTAATTTCTCCTTAATCAGGAGGTCTCCTTAAATCAAAATCTGAGAATACAGAAATGTACTGTTAGGCAACTTTAAGAATCAAGAAAGAAGAGAGAAAGCTGGTAAAGCTGTTGGCAGGTTACTGTTACAGTGTCCTGGGAAATATAAAGAAACATCAGGAAGAGTAAATTCAAGCTTTAAAAATGCACTCCCTCGTCTGTGAAGAGGGGGGGAGCTAAAAATAAAAAGAGAGGATGGACACTACATTTTTGGTGGAGAGTACACTGTAGTGTACACAAAAGTAGAAATAAAATGTTGCACACATGAAACTTATATAATGTTATAAACCAAAGTTACTTCAATAAAAAATAAATTTAAAAAAGAGGGGATGGAGAGGGAGAGAGACCCTGGAAAGAAGAGTCGGTGTCCCGTAAGTCATAAATTCGGATAGGAACTCAAATATTTAGTTGGAAAACCATTTCAAGTGCATATTACTGACAAGAAAGCAAAAATAATTTATAAGCTTCTTACTGAAATTGCTAGCTACTAAGGGACATTACCTGGAAACCTGCAGTACAATTACAGAAGCTTAAGAATTACTTGAGAACTTTCGACTCTCAAGCAAGCACAAATGTAAACACAGCTACGCTCTGGAGTCAAAGCTGATCAACGTCACCCATCACTAAGAGACGTTCAACTCTTAACCATGGGCTTATTTGAACATTCTGTTGCTGGTTGCCATATTTAAGCTTAGTTTTTAAATGTTTTATATAGATTATTACCCCAACATCCCCAGAGTGTTGAAAGTGATAACAGGAAGAGATGAAGAATTATGAAGGAAACAAAAGTTGAAATAATTTTAAACAAAATTGAAAGTAGTGAGATGTATACATGAACGCAGGATGAACCACTTGATTACAGTAATGATTATGAATTTTAAAAGAAGACAATTGACAAGGGGGGAGAGGCAAGACAGGGGTAGGGGATTAAGAGGTACAAACTACCATTTATAAAATAAATAATCCACAAGGATATATTGTACAGCACAGGGAAATTTAGCCATTATTTTTTAATAACTTTAAATGGAGTATAATCTATAAAAATATTGAATCATTATGTGGTATACATAAAACTAATATAATATTGTAAATCAACTATACTTCAATAAAAAAGAAGACAATGTAAATTAAAAAAAAAAAAATTCTGCCCCTGTGTTATAGGTAAAGAAAAGTAATTGACAAAACAGAACAGTTGCATACGAACATGATCAATCATCAGTACTGAATGCCTCTCAACATAATGCTAATCCATGAAAAAGCAAAGCATTTGAAAATGAAAAGGCCATATGAGGTCAAAGTAGTGATAATAAAACTTCTGTTACAACCCTTGGATTGGTCTACAGTTTCATGACTCCTTGAATCTGCCCAATATTCCAAAGGCAAAGGAGTGCCTGGAACATCTTGAGAGATCATCGGGGATAAACTGCCTCAAGAGATCTTCAGTGTGCCCAAGTGAACATTTACTAGCAAGTAAGAAAGGGATATACCTAGTTTAAAGGTTTGAGGAACCAAATAATACTCTTTAGGTGGACATGCATCCAGAGCCTGAAAGTTCTGCCTGTTCTCATTTGGGCTCAAATGGATTTATAAACAGCCTTCTGGACCCCAACTCATTCATTGTAGAGTGAGTACAGGGTTTATAAAGTTTACCCAAGTTTCGGTCCCTTTAACTCTCTTTTCCCACTAAGATCTTATGCTTCTTTATTGTAAACCCCAGGATTGTCCAGAAACAATAACCACCACAGTTGAGAAGGGACTGCTGTAGAAGTTTTCTTCTAACTAGTTTTGATCTTTATAAAGATTACTTTAACTATAAAATAATTTTTTAAAGTATGAGTTAAAAAGAGTTCATCTGATCTACCCAATCAGAGTGATAGGAAATTTTAGAGCACTAATAAAATAATCTAAAAATTATTAAATAACTCAAAATTACTATTTAATTATTAAATAGTTTAAAATTTTGCTCTTGACAAAAACTCATTCAATAAATGGATACTTGCTCAAGTGCATCTGCACACAGGGATTTATTGTTCTCTATACCAATCAATTTATTTATTCCGATCAAACTGAATCAAATTATTTATTCTACTTTTTTTTCCAGTATGTAAGAAATACTAGAATTCATAAATTTCTTTTAAGTTTCCGTCAGAATCTATTTGAAAGGCTGCTTGTTTTAGGTCAATTATAAATAGGTCCTTGAGAACACTGTCTTCTAAAATATCTATTTCACATTGAAGGGGATAAACAAAGTTTTCAAAGTTTTCTGTCACAGGTAAACTGAAAGATACATACAACTTTTACAGTTGCTATTTAAATCATGTAGATTTTAGTCAGTTAACTAAAACAGCTGAAAGCTGCTTAGAGCTTTGTGAACAATAGTTTATTTTACAAACATTTATTAAGCATACTATGCCTCAGACTGAGTTGGATGATGAGAAGCAAGGGTGAGGAAGATGGAGCCTTTGCTTTTGAGGAGCTCAACGTCTATGAACCAATCCTAGGAAAAACAAAGTCGTTCAACTTCAAGCAGGAGGGACAGAAATCACCAGCTAACCAAGTGCTTTCTACTGACTGGGGGGAAAAGGCAAAGAAGAATGTTGCACAAAGGTAATGACCAGAGTAACAGAACCCTAAGGTTTATATTTGTTTTTCTACCCTATCATTTTAGGTGAGTGGGTTCCCATAGCAGTAGAGGGAAAGAGGGTAAAATAGATATGACTACCACTGCTCCCCTTCTCTGGTTTTTCCTCTGAGAGGTCATAGCACTGGGGGGAAGGTGAAGTTACAACATTAATGATGAGGTTCCGATGTGAGAGAGGCCTTTTTACTTCATCCTCAAGAAAGTGTAACTATCATACATCCTTCTCCGGCAGCCATACCAAGTGATTCCGCATTTTGTTCATTTTTGTTCATTTTTCGTAGGAGGTACAAGATTTTTTGAACTTGTCTCACTTTCTATGTTAAACAAGCATTTGCATATTCTCACCTCCACCACCCCGTGCAGACCCTCCCTACCTCTCGCCTAGACTGCTCTTGAGAGCCTTCAAGCAGAAAGCCCCCTCTTCTCTCTCAAGACTCTAGCCCATTCTGCACAGCACTGCCTGATAAATCTTGTTTTCCTGCCTGCTCAAATATCTTCAATGGTTCTCTATGTATGACTGTCCAGAGCCCTACAATGTTCACTTCCTAAGTCCAAGAGCAAATGGACCCATTTAAGTATCATTTATAACTGAGGGCCACAAAAGCAGTTACTCCTTATAAAAGACTTCGTAAGTGAATTTGGAACCATAGCCTCATCCAACTGAATTATAAGTTCTAAAGAAGGACCCACCACTCTCATAAATGAAATGATTTTAACTCAACATCTTCTACTGGGGGAAAAAAAAAAAGATCATAAAGCTCAATGTTCAGGTGGCCTGGGCAACAGTGGAATAAACTGGATGAACAGAAGATGTACAAACAAATGAGGAGAATGCTCACTTTAAACACCCTGAGACCTGGGTCAGAAGTACCTCTCTAAAAGTGCACACCACCACATTCAGCAGGAGGTTGAGAAGCTCTGGGTTAATACAAACTTTGTATAAGGGCTCTGTACAGCATTGCCCGATAAACCTTACATTTTCCTTCCTGCTCAAAAACTTTCAATGGTCCTCTATGTATAGTTGTAAAGAGCCGTATATTGTTCACTTCCTATTAAGCCCCTAAGCCTTCCCTTCTGCCGCCTTTGACTCTTCAGGATACAGTTGGAGACGTATCACATTTCTCGTTTAGGCACCTGGTGTCATGTGCACATGCTTAATGCAATCATCCAATGTGATTTATTACACCTACAAACCCTGAAAACTGCCCAGGTAGGAGAATTTTTGGTCAGAACCCGGTAAGATAAATGAGGAAGTTTTTAAAATTACCTTGAAAAAGAGTAAAAAAAATTTTTAGAACTGGATAGACTTGTACGAGAGAGTAGAAGAACTTGAGGGAGGTGGTGAGAAAGGGACAAAAATGACTATCACAGACCACATCAAGTAAAACACGGAAGGATACATAAAGTAGGACCAAATTCTATACAGAAAAGAATAATCAAGGCTGAGATTACGCCTGTTAGGACAGGAAAACAAGACAGAACACTGGCATGTTGAAAGTGATACACAAAGAGTTATTAAGGAGACTATGCAGCTTTCCAGGCATGCAGTGATAGTCTGAGGTCCTAGGAATAGAATCTGGAAATGGAATAAGAAGGATAAACCATGAAAAATAACACCTAGAAAGGTAAATATTTAGAAGATAGATATTATAATGAGGGAGACTGAACAATGGCTTCGCCTCTTATTTTGAATTATGGATATTAAAAAATGGTTCTAATATTGTATTCAGCATGATATATTTGTACTACATCCTCTAATATGCATGCCATTAGGCAATATAAATGGCATGGATATTGGAAGCAGACACATCTGCACCACAGGAATCAAGGACAAGAACGACATGATCAACATTCCAACAAGAATGGTGGCTGGTAAAGTGACTGATGGTACTCATGAAGAGTTTTAAAAAAAAAAAAAAAAGGGACTTCCCTGGTGGCGCAGTGGATAAGACTCTGCGCTCCCAATGCAGGGGGCCTGGGTTTGATCCCTGGTCAGGGAACTAGATCCCACATGCATACAGCAACTAAGTAGCCTGCCTGCTGCCACTAAGACCCGGCACAACCAAATAAATAAATATTTTTTTAAAAAACCCAAAACCCTCTAAACTTTGTATATTTTCTCTGAATTATCATGTGGGATTTCAGAATCTCTTTTAAGTATGATGCAGTTTTGATTTGGGCCACTTTTTAGATTATTTTCTCCAGGAAAGTGGGAGTGGTAATGAGCATGAGATCTACCTAGGACATCCAGCTTGGCTACAATCTGCCTGGTACCAGCCCTTATCTAAGCCCCAAGCAAGCACACCGTTGTCTTTAGAACTGTTTTACCTAGAAGTGCAAGATTTAGTGCAGTATTACTCAAAGTGTGTTCCCTTGCAAACTACTTGTTAACTGGTCTGTGAGTACGTTAATACAGAAATTGAAACTTGTATATACAGCAATAAATTTAGCTCTGTTGAATTTAATTAATAGACAATAGAAAAATGAAGCATACAATTTGTAGGTATTTTAAAATTAATTTTCCTAGTAATTCATTTTTATTGTAGTTTAGAAAGTATCAGTGCACAACTTATTGGGGAGAAAAACTTTGACCAGAGATAGCTTGAGGAGCGCTGATTTGGAGTGCTTATAGGAATGGAGGCAGAAAGGCTTGGACCTATTTAGGTCTAGGGGCACAGGAACAAGAAACAGCCCTGTGATTCAGACACGACTGACCTCAGCTCACAGGAGACTCAACTGGAGTCAATACCTCGTTAGCAAAATGTATGTACAGTTTACTCAAGAGTGAGTATTTCTGCTCCTTTGAGGGTCAGGGATTAGCTGTTGGTCAAAAATTCAGTACTTTGTAAGCTTGGCCACAATTTCTTTTCACTCACTTGGGCATGAACACGGAGTGACCTAGTAAAAATTACTTAACCTCTCAGAGCCTCAGATTTCTCACCTGGAAAAGTACAGATAATGCTACATTCTTTAGAGGAGTGCTGTGATGATTAAAGATAGGTGAAAGTAAGCATGCTAGTAGTACAAAAGCTCAATAAATATTAGTTTTCTGTTGACTTCTACAAGATAACCAATGCATGCTATCATGGTATACCCACAATTTTTGAGGGGTTCCATTGTTACTGATTGCTGGCTTTGTTGTATTTTTGTTTTCTTCTTCTTTGCTATCATAAATCAAAGGTTGGAAACCATACAGTTCACAACCCATTCCAATCTGCCCTCCATATCTACTTCCACATTAAATATTTCTAAACTGCAGTTATCAAGGTCAATAAATCTGATGGTTCTTCTCCTAACAGCATCTAATATGGCTGACCTTACTTCTTTCTCCCTCAGTAAACTTGGCTTCAGTGACACCATACTCACTGCTTCACTGCTAATTCTGAGTCTCCTGGGGAGAGCCTCCTTTACCCAAGCATTAAAGTCTCAAGGCTCAGTGGTACGCTGGTAGATTAGATTGTTCTATTATTGTTCTCAATTCTTCATGCCACACTCTAACCATGGCTTCCCTTTGACTTTGAGCTTGAGGAGGTCACATGATTTGGTAAATGGAATGTTAGAGGACATGACACAAGGAGAAGCTTTAGGAGGTTGCTCCCTCAAACTCATTTGAGAAAGAACTTTGGGGCTTCCCTGGTGGCACAGTGGTTAAGAATCTGCCTGCCAATGTGGGGAACACGGGTTTGATCCCTGGTCCAGGAAGATCCCACATGCCACGGAGCAACTAAGCCCGTGTGCCACAACTACTGAGCCTGCACTCTAGAGCCCACGAGCCACACCTACTGAAGCCCGCATGCCTAGAGCCCATGTTCTGCAACAAGAGAAGCCACTGCAATGAGAAGCCCGCGCACCACCACCAAGAATAGCCCCCGCTCGCTGCCAACTAGAGAAAGCCCGCGTGTAGCAACGAAGACCCAATGCAGCCATAAATTAATTAATCAATTAATTTGTTTCTTTGTTTATTAAAACAAACAAACAAACAAACAATATGCCCTTGGTAGCTGCCAGTCCAAGAAGAATGAAGAAACGTTGGGATCAGGCCTGAAGCCAAGCGCACCCAGGCCGCAGAGCCCAGCAGATTTGCAACTCACAGGAAGACACAGGAATGAAATAATAAATGTCTTTAGTGGTAAGAATCACTGTGATTTTAAGGATACTTATTTCCCAGCAAAAAACTGACTAATGGAGATTGGTTCAAGATGGTGGAGTAGAAGGACATGCTCTCACTCCCTCTTTCGAGAACACCTGAATCGCAACTAACTGCTGAACAATCATTGACAGGAAGACACTGGAATCACCAAAAAAGATACCCCACATCCAAAGACAAAGGAGAAGCTGCAATGAGACGGTAGGAGGGGCGCAATCACAATAAAATCAAATCCCATAACTGCTGGGTGGGTGACTCACAAACTGGAGAACACTTATACCACAGAAGTCCACCCTCTGGAGTGAAGGTTCTGAGCCCCACGTCAGGCTTCCCAACCTGGGGGTCTGGCAATGGGAGGAGGAATTCCTAGAGAATCAGACTTCGAAGGCTAGTGGGATTTGATTGCAGGACTTCAGCAGGACTGGGGGAAACAGAGACTCCACTCTTGGAGGGCACACACAAAGTAGTGTGCACATCGGGACCCAGGGGAAGGAGCAGTGACCCCATAGGAGACTGAACCAGACCTACCTGCTAGTGTTGGAGGGTCACCTGCAGAGGTGGGGGGTGGCTGTGGCTCACCAAGGGACAAGGACACTGGCAGCAGAAGTTCTGGGAAGTACCCCTTGGCCTGAGCCCTCCCAGAGTCTGCCATTAGCCCCACCAAAGAGCCTGTAGGCTCCAGTGTGGGGTCACCTCAGGCCAAACAACCAACAGGGAGGGAACCCAGCCCCACCCGTCAGCAGACAATTGGATTAAAGTTTTACTGAGCTCTGCCCACAGAGCAACACCCAGCTCTACCGACCACCAGTCCCTCCCACCAGAAAACTTGCACAAGCCTCTTAGATAGCCTCATCCACCAGAGGGCAGACAGCAGAACCAAGAAGAACTACAACCCTGCAGCCTGTGGAACAAAAACCACATTCACAGAAAGACAGAGAAAGTGAAAAGGCAGAGGGCTATGTACCAGATGAAAGAACAAGATAAAACCCAAGAAAAACAACTAAATGAAGTGGAGATAGGCAACCTTCCAGAAAAAGAATTCAGAATAATGATAGTGAAGATGATCCACAACCTCAGAAAAAGAATGGAGGCAAAGATCAAGAAGATGCAAGAAATGTTTAACAAAGATTTAGAAGGATTAAAGAACAAAAAAACAGAGAGATGAACAATACAAGAACTGAAATGGAAACTACACTAGAAGTAATCAATAGCAGAATAACTGAGGCAGAAGAACGGATAAGTGACCTGGAAGACAGAATGGTGGAATTCACTGCCGTGGAACAGAATAAAGAAAACAGAATGAAAAGAAATGAGGACAGCCTAAGAGACCTCTGGGACAACATTAAATGCACCAACATTCGCATTATAGGGGTCCAAGAAGGAGAAGAGAGAGAGAAAGGACCTGAGAAAATATTTGAAGAGATTATAGTCAGAAACTTCTCTAACATGGGAAAGGAAAGAGCCACCCATGTCCAGGAAGTGCAGCAAGGCCCATACAGGATAAACCCAAGGAGAAACACGCCGAGACACAGAGTAATCAAATTGGCAAAAATTAAAGACAGAGAAAAATTATTGAAGGCAGCAAGGGAAAAATGACAAATAACATACAAGGGAACTCTTGTAAGGTTAACAGCTGATTTCTCAGCAGAAACTCTACAAGACAGAAGGGAGTGGCATAATATACTTAAAGTGATGAAAGGGAAGAACCTACAACCAAGATTACTCTACCCAGCAAGGATCTCACTGAGATTCAATGGAGAAATCAAAAGCTTTACAGATAAGCAAAAGCTAAGAGAATTCAGCACCACCAAACCAGTTCTACAACAAATGTTAAAGGAACTTCTCTAACTGGGAAACACAAGAGAAGAAAAGGACCTACAACAACAAACCCAAAACAATTAAGAAAATGGTCATAGGAACATAAATATCCATAATTACCTTAAACGTAAATTGATTAAATGCTCCAACCAAAAGACACAGGCTTGCTGAATGGATACAAAAACAAGACCCATATATATGCTGTCTACAAGAGACCCACTTCAGACCTAGGGACACATACAGACTGAAAGTGAGGGGATGAAAAAAGATATTCCATGCAAATGGAAATCAAAAGAAAGCTGGAGTAGCAATACTCGTATCAGATAAAATAGAATTTAAAATAAAGAATGTTACAAGAGACAAGGAAAGACACTACATAATGATCAAGGGAGCAATCCAAGAAGAAGATATAACAATTATAAATATATATGCACCCAACATAGGAGCAACTCAATACAGAAGGCAACTGCTAACAGCTATAAAACAGGAAATCGACAGTAACACAATAATAGTGGGGGACTTTAACACCTCACTTACACCAATGGACAGATCATCCAAACAGAAAATTAATGAGGAAACACAAGCTTTAAATGACACAACAGACCAGATAGATTTAATTGATATTTATAGGACATTCCATCAAAAAACAGCAGATTACACTTTCTTCTCAAATGCACACGGAAAATTCTCCAGGATAGATCACATCTTGGGACACAAATCAAGCCTCAGTAAATTTAAGAAAACTGAAATCATATCAAGCATCTTTTCTGACCACAATGTTATGAGATTAGAAATCAATTAAAGGGAAAAAAAACGTAAAAAACACAAACACAGGGAGGTTAAACAATATGTTACTAAATAACCAACAGATCACTGAAGAAATCAAAGAGGAAATCAAAAAATACCTAGAGACAAATGACAATGAAAACACGACGACCCAAAACCTATGGGATGCAGCAAAAGCAGTTCTAAGAGGGAAGTTTATAGCTATACAAGCCTACCTCAAGAAACAAGAAAAA
Source organism: Eschrichtius robustus (assembly GCF_028021215.1). Lineage (NCBI taxonomy): Eukaryota > Metazoa > Chordata > Mammalia > Artiodactyla > Eschrichtiidae > Eschrichtius > Eschrichtius robustus. The sequence goes on along the minus strand of NC_090827.1, from coordinate 15,763,326 downwards.
TCTCAGATAAACAATCTAACGTTACACCTAAAGGAACTAGAGAAAGAAGAACAAACAAAACCCAAAGTTAGCAGAAGGAAGGAAATCATAAAGATCAGAGCAGAAATAAATGAAACAGAAACAAAGAAAACAATAGCAAAGATCAATAAAACTAAAAGCTGGTTCTTTGAGAAGATAAACAAAATTGATAAACCATTAGCCAGACTCATCAAGAAAAAGAGGGAGAGGACTCAAATCAATAAAATCAGAAATGAAAAAGGAGAAGTGACAACAGACACCGCAGAAATACAAGGCATCCTAAGAGACTACTACAAGCAACTCTATGCCAATAAAATGGACAAGCTGGAAGAAATGGACAAATTCTTGGAAAGGTATAACCTTCCAAGACTGAACCAGGAAGAAGTAGAAAATATGAACACACCAATCACAAGTAATGAAATTGAAACTGTGATTAAAAATCTTCCAACAAACAAAAGTCCAGGACCAGATGGCTTCACAGGTGAATTCTATCAAACATTTAGAGAAGAGTTAACACCCATCCTTCTCAAACGCTTCCAAAAAATTGCAGAGGAAGGAAAACTCCCAAACTCATTCTATGAGGCCACCATCACCCTGATACCAAAACCAGACAAAGATACTAGAAAAAAAGGAAATTACAGACCAATTCCACTGATGAATATAGATGCAAAAATTCTCAACAAAATACTAGCAAACAGAATCCAACAACACATTAAAAGGATCATACACCATGATCAAGTGGGATTTATCCCAGAGATGCAAGCATTCTTCAATATACGCAAATCAATCAATGTGATACACCATATTAACAAACTGAAGAATAAAAACCATATGATCATCTCAATAGATGCAGAAAAAGCTTTTGACAAAATTCAACACCCATTTATGATAAAAACTCTCCAGAAAGTGGTCATAGAGTGAAACTACTTCAATATAATAAAAGGCATATATGACAAACCCACAGCAAACATCATTCTCAATGGTGAAACACTGAAAGCATTTCCTCTAAAATCAGGAACAAGACAAGGATGTCCACTTTCACCACTATTATTCAACATAGTTTTGGAAGTCCTAGTCATGGCAATCAGAAAAGAAAAAGAAATAAAAGGGATACAAATTGGAAAAGAAGAAGTAAAACTGTCACTGTTTGCAGATGACAGGATACTATACATAGAGAATCTTTAAGATGCCACCAGAAAACTACTAGAGCTAATCAATGAATTTGGTAAAGCTGCAGGATACAAAATTAATGCACAGAAATCTCTTGCATTCCTATACACTAATGATGAAAAATCTGAAAGTGAAATCAAAAAAACACTCCCATTTACCATCACAACAAAAAGAATTAAGTACCTAGGAATAAACCTAGGGAGACAAAAGACCTGTACGCAGAAAACTCTAAGACACTGATGAAAAAAATTAAAGATGATACCAACAGATGGAGAGATATACCATGTTCTTGGATTGGAAGAATCAATATTGTGAAAATGACTATACTACCCAAAGCAATCTACAGATTCAATGCAATCCCTATCAAATTACCAATGGCATTTTTTACAGAACTAGAACAAAAAATCTTAAAATTTGTATGGAGACACAAAAGACCCCAAATAGCCAAAGCAGCCTTGAAGGAAAAAAACGGAGCTGGAGGAATCAGACTCCCTGACTTCAGACTATACTACAAAGCTACAGTAATCAAGACAATATGGTACTGGCACAAAAACAGAAATATAGATCAATGGAACAGGATAGAAAGCCCAGAAATAAACCCACACACCTATGGTCAACTAATCTATGACAAAGGAGGCAAGGATATACAATGGAGAAAAGACAGTCTCTTCACTAAGTGGTGCTGAGAGAACTGGACAGCTACATGTAAAAGAATCAAATTAGAACACTCCCTAATACCACACACAAAAATAAACTCAAAATGGATTAGAGACCTAAATGTAAGACCAGACACTATAAAACTCTTAGTGGAAAACATAGGAAGAACACTCTTTGACATAAATCACAGCAAGATCTTTTTTGATCCACCGCCTAGAGTAATGGAAATAAAAACACAAATAAACAAATGGGACCGAATGAAACTTAAAAGCTTTTGCACAGCAAAGGAAACCATAAACAAGACCAAAAGACAACCCTCAGAATGGGAGAAAATATTTGCAAACGAATTAATGGACAAAGGATTAATCTCCAAAATTTACAGGGAGCTCATGCAGCTCAATATCAAAAAAACAAACAACCCAATCCAAAAATGGGCAGAAGACCTAAATAGACATTTCTCCAAAGAAGACATATAGATGGTCAAGAAGCACATGAAAAGCTGCTCAACATCACTAATTATTAGAGAAATACAATTCAAAACTACAATGAGGTATCACCTCACACCAGTTAGAATGGGCATCATCAGAAAATCTACAAACAACAAATGCTGGAGAGGGTGTGGAGAAAAGGGAACCCTCTTGCACTGTTGGTGGGAATGTAAATTGATACAGCCACTATGGAGAACAGTATGGAGGTTCCTTAAAAAACTAAAAATAGAACTACCATATGACCCAGCAATCCCACTACTGGCCTATACCCAGAGAAAACCATAATGCAAAAAGACACATGCACCCCAGTGTTCACTGCAGCTCTATTTACAATAGCCAAGTCATGGAAGCAACCTAAATGCCCATCGACAGACAAATAGATAAAGAAGATGTGGTACATATATACAATGGAATATTACTCAGCCATAAAAAGGAACGAAACTGGGTCATTTGTAGAGATGTGGATGGATCTAGAGACTGTCATACAGTGTGAAGTAAGTCAGAAAGAGAAAAACAAATATCGCATATTAACACATATATGTGGAACCTAGAAAATGGTACAGATGAACCAGTTTGCAGGGCAGAAACAGAGACACAGATGTAGAGAACAAATGTATGGACACCAAGGGGGGAAAGCGGTGGGGGGTGGGGGTGGGGGTGTGCTGAATTGGGCGATTGAAAAAAAGAAACAAAAAAACTGATTAATGTTCTACTTACTCTACTCTCTCCCCAACCTCTTATCTGAGCTCCAGATCCATATTCTATTGATAGGCCTACTCTCGGGGATCTCTACTTGGATGTGTCAGAAACTTTAACTTAGTATATCCAGATTGAAACTCGATTATTTTCCTCTGTCGTCTTTCATCAAAAGGCTACAATATGCACCTAAGAGTACACCTGACAACTTGTGAAGCTCTTCTTAGTCCCCTCTCATCTCCGTGGCGTCAACATAAAACTTTCCTTCTAAATATTTCTCCAACACATCTAACTCTCTCCTGCACCAGCATTACCCTCGTCTGAGAACATTTTCTCTCACATAAACTGTCCTTCCTGAATCTACTTTTCAATTTCTCTTACTTGGCTGCTGTTGTTCTTGAACTTACTTTTGTCTCCCTCTAATACATTCAATACTCTGCAGCGGAGAAAATTTTTCTAAAAAGCAAATCAAATCACATCAATCTCCACTGCCACTCCTGCTTAAACATCCCCTTTAGAACACAGACAAATTTCCCGTCTCCAGGCTCAAATCCCACCACGTCTCCTCCCATTATGCCAAGCTTCTCCTTCCCACCACAGAGAACTTGCATTGCAGTTAACCATGCCTCAACACCTTCTTCCAGATCAACTTAGAACACTTCAATGGCCTATAAGGAAAATAGGACAAAATATTTGAAAGTGAGATAATTTTGGAAAACCTGAACGTATGATCACCTGAACTACAGCTCAAAGGGCACACACAGATTCACTCTTAACTACTACAGACTCACACAAAATAGTAAAATATCTCCCTAATATGCTTCATCCTGCTAATTTTCTCTTCTTCAGAAAACTTTGTAATTTTCCTGATACTTTTTCTGTTTACTGCAAAAAGGTAGTGTTCCCAGGAAACACTGTCTGAGCTTTGGAGTCATTTTAACTTGGCGTAAGGGCTCAGAGATTGCCACCTTGTTCTATCATACAAGGGCCAAGTTACTAGACCTCTCTGGGCCCTGAATTCCTTAGGTCTAAAGGTAAGAAAGAAGCATTCCCTACCATGCTGAGTTGTTGTGCTGATTAAATGAGACATATGTTTATGAATATACCCAAATTTCCTCCTTGTGTCATTCAGTTAATAAATATTTCTTGAGCTACATATTTCAGGATACACTGGTGAGCTTATATTAGATAGATCCCACTTCATAGGAAGCTTTAAAAAAAAAAGGTCTCAGCATGAAAAAGAAAAGCATTCAACTCAGCTTCATGCTTCTTCCTGGGGAATGAGGTCCCAAATGGTTGCCCAGATATTCTGCCCAGAGTTCAAACCCAGCAGCCCATCTTCCTATTTGGGTCCATTATCCTCCTTGAGGGAGACTCTGCTTCTCTGACATTTTAACTCCTGAGACCCGCACTTGTCTTGTTATCTCAGCCACTTCGCCCTGGACACACTCTGGCCTCTTTATTTACTGTTGTCCTCACCCTGGGGAGTCAATGCAGGGACACTGACCAAAAAAATGCATGTGGCTGCATAAAGACGTGTAAGGAAGAAAGAGGCAAACAGTGCAGTTTCAAACGTTAGAAAGTATTTATACAAACATGATTAGCTACTAAGGAGTTTATTCTCTAGTACTTAGCGTCTTAATCTTAACTTCTGGTGGGCTCACATAAACTCTATTACTACGCTGTTTCCCAGAGGCAGTTTATAAATATTCTTAACAGCTTAGGTGTTCTTTCCAAAATACTAACACCATCACCATAATAAATGTTAGAACAAACAAACAAGAAAACACATTTGACACCCCTGCTATTGCATTTATTTTGGGGACTGAGGTCTTTTGAAAGAAAATAATTGGTTCTTGCTCCTTGACAGGGACCCTGGGATCTGTGCTCTCTGTTTACGTGCACACATGATGTTTGCAGGAAGAATGACCTCAGAACAACGTTTCAGGGCAAAATGCGATTCAGTACTTCTCTACATACAGGCACAGCTCTGAGAGTTAATGGGTTTAGGCCCTATTCCCCAAAATGTGTTCTTGGAAACACTAGCCTACAATTCTATAGTCAAAAAAGGATGGCTTTCTATTAAAACTAGAGTTAAATAATTTATATGACCAACCTGCAAATATTGTTGACTGAGTCTTCTGGACAATGGTGGTGGCATTTACATCGCAAGATCTTTGGGCGAGGGGTGAGGGCTGTACTCTCACCATCCTCTTTCTTGGTGCCCACATTCAATTTTCCTGAACTTCGTAAAAGCATGTTATCAAGCAAGTTTGCTGAAAATAAGAAACAGTAAGAGTTTAAGCATCTTTGGGATAGCCCAGCCACAGTCTTCTGTCCAAAGAATGATGATATTAAACAAAATATTAGTAATCATAATAGTTAAACATTTAAACAGAAAACATATTCTGATGTTTTGACACTAAAAATTATACTTTCTATATGATATATATGTCTCATTAGAAATTCTCATAATCCTTTCAGAATAGTAGTTTCTACATTAAGTTATAATACTTGTATTTGATTGAGTGCAGGCAGTTTAATGACCCACTATTATATAGATTATCTCTACTCTGTATGGTAATGCTGTGAGTAAATATAACCATTCCCATTTTCAGATGAGAAAATTAAGACTCGAAGTTTAAGTGATCTGCACCCAGCTCATAAGTCATGAAGCCAGCATTTAAACCCAGGTTGTCTGGGCCCTAAAACTTTCTACCAGTCTCTTTACTTTAGAGTTCTCTTCACTTTAGGTATACCATGTATTTTTTAAAGAAATCATTAAAAATATTTGACCTGCAACATTCATTAGGAAGATAAAAATTTAATTATCAAGATATACAAGCGAAAGTGACGACCTATTACGGTAGCAATGATTCTACATCTTCAATGGAAGATACGATAGTAGACATGATGTTTAGAGACAGATTTTTCTGGGTTTTAAAGTAGGCTTTACTGTTTACCAGTTAGTTGACATTGAATAACTTTACAAATAATCCCACTGTGCTTCATTTTCTTATCATCAAATTGGAGATAATTATAAGCACCTACCTCATGTCAAGAGCTTAGAGTGGGTATGTTACATAGTATTACTTGATAAATGTTAGCTAATGTTATTGGAGAAATCTAATTTTTTACCTTTTAAATAGTAAGACAATGTTGCACAACCTAGGGTGACATATCACTGAGACAGTTTTCATGTTTTCTTCTTTACCACCACTTCTGGAAAGTAAGGATGCTTCAGAAGGAGGCATAGATTAATTGACAACAGGTTTCAGGCATTGTGGTAAGAGCTCTCCTACATGCTATGTCACTGTATAAATTGTCACCCTGAGCAATGTTTGATTTAAAATCTCACAACACATCCAGTTTGCCTACAGTTAAATACAATTTCAACAAAAATATTATCTAAAAGATACTGGATTAAAAAACTGAAATTCTAGATCAGAAGTACAGTATACACAATAGATATGTACAGTGTACATTTGTTATTTTTAACTACAAATTAGTGCCTCCAACCACTGGTTATATCAGAGAATGAAGAGTTTAGAAAAAGGTCTGTGATGATTTATCCTGACTTTCTCTATGTTACGCTAATTAGTTGAATTTTTAGAAAGTAGTAATTAAAGGAAAAAAGAATAAAGTATGTTAGATCCATTTACCAGAATTTCCCCCAATCATTAATTCTAATATTTCATTAGATTTTTCAAATTTATGTAAGATGTACACCTAAAACAGTTCCTTATATTTTAGTCTGCAGAAGACATATCAATTGTAATATATGAAGAGTCTGTTATGTTCAGAATCCTGGGCCACCCACAGTGATTCTGATTCCACAGGTCTCAGGCGAGCCAAGGGAAAGGCGTTATTCCACAAGACCCCAGGTGACTGAGACAGATGATGTGCAGACTCCACTGTGAGAAAACTAGGACTAGATTAAGTAAATATTTATTTAATCCAACCACAAAATTAATCCCAATAGGTGTTTATTATTTCTATAAAATCAGTGCTCACCCTTAAGTTAAATTCCAAAATAAAGTGAAGTTAAACACAGTTCATGTTAGTATCTTGTATTTAAAGCCTGCATAAATGCCCTAGCACCACTTGCTATCCAGGTGCAGTAGGTATTGGTATGCCTATATATCACCCTGCCATGTTGGTTTCCTTCTTTTTAAATCTGGTTCTCAGTCTTACTAACTTTATGACCTAAATTACCTCAAAGTAACTCAAAGTGATGAAGGTAAGATATTTAAAACTTATTACATCCTGCTTTCTTCCATACCAGGCCCCTGCTCTTTGAGGTTTTTAAAAACAAAATAATAAAAATTCATTTATTATGCATATGTCTACTTAGCAAACACATATTGGGTGCCTACCTTGTTCCAGACACAGCCTAGGTAAGTAGGATGAACTAAACATACACAGAATGTACCACCTGGTGGGAAAAGTTGTTAAATGGAATATTCACACAGAATGGTCTACAGTATAAAAAGAAACACCCTTATACTATTGGAAATAAGATGTCATTTTGTAAAAAACATTTTAAGACAGGATCCATGATTTTCTCACATTTTAATTTAAACAAAATACTGATATAAAATTTAGTTAGAAGGAGATTCTTTGTGATATTGCTTTTTATTTATTGCAAAAGCTTTTGCACAGCAAAGGAAACCATAAACAAGACCAAAAGACAACCCTCAGAATGGGAGAAAATATTTGCAAATGAAGCAACTGACAAAGGATTAATCTCCAAAATTTACAGGGAGCTCATGCAGCTCAATATCAAAAAAACAAACAACCCAATCCAAAAATGGGCAGAAGACCTAAATAGACATTTCTCCAAAGAAGATATACAGATTGCCAACAAAGACATGAAAGAATGCTCAACATCATTAATCATTAGAGAAATGCAAATCAAAACTACAATGAGATATCATCTCACACTGGTCAGAATGGCCATCATCAAAAAATCTATAAACAATAAATGCTGGAGAGGGTGTGGAGAAAAGGGAATCCTCTTGCACTGTTGGTGGGAATGTAAATTGATACAGCCACTATGGAGAACAGTATGGAGGTTCCTTAAAAAACTAAAAATAGAACTACCATATGACCCAGCAATCCCACTACTGGGCATATACCCTGAGAAAACCATAATTCAAAAAGAGTCATGTACCAAAATGTTCATTGCATCTCTATTTACAATAGCCAGGACATGGAAGCAACCTAAGTGTCCATCAACAGATGAATGGATAAAGAAGATGTGGCACATATATACAATGGAATATTACTCAGCCATAAAAAGAAACGAAATTGAGTTATTTGTAGTGGGGTGGATGGACCTAGAGTCTGTCATACAGAGTGAAGTAAGTCAGAAAGTGAAAAACAAATACCGTATGCGAACACATACATATGGAATCTAAGGAAAAAAAAAAAAAAGGTCATGAAGAACCTAGGGGCAAGACGGGAGTAAAGACACAGACCTACTAGAGAATGGACTTGAGGATATGGGGAGGGGGAAGGGTAAGCTGTGACAAAGTGAGAGAGTGGCATGGACGTATATACACTACCAAATGTAAAATAGACAGCTAGTGGGAAGCAGCCGCATAGCACAGGGAGATCAGCTCGGTGCTTTGTGACCACCCTGAGGGGTGGGATAGAGGGAGACGCAAGAGGGAAGAGATATGGGAACATATGTATATATATAACTGATTCACTTTGTTATAAAGCAGAAACTAACACACCATTGTAAAACAATTATACTCCAATAAAGATGTTAAACAAACAAACAAAAAAAAAACCCAACAATATAAAAGAGGTCCGAAGGAGACACTAGCAATAAAAACTTGGTAATCAGAAGGTAAAAATCATCCTTTCTATAGAGATTGTGAAGATGAAATATTGTTGCATAATATTTCTAAAATGTTTAACACTTTAACATGTAGTCAGAATACATGATATTTTACCAAAAACACATTCATAAGAATAAAAAGATAAGTATAGCTAGCTCATAATAGACACCATTTCTATAAACTGAGTTAACAGACAACATACTGAATGAACATATAAGGCTTCCTTCATACAATGTGACCCAAACAAGTAAAAGTAGTGAGATGATAAATGACTGCTTTTAATTAGCATTAAATAAATGGATAATTAAATGCAAATCTGAGACAAGTGGAGAGTTCTTTATTTGCTTTTGCCAAAATAATCAAGGGAGTAATCCATAAAAGTATGTAATTGCTACTTAGGAGTCAATTCATCTATATGTGTTTAATTCCTTATGAAATGAAAATCGTTATCACACGATTCACAACATTTCCAATCACAAGATTAAACTAAAATAATTAAGTGATAATTTGGAGGCTAAAAGGAGAAGACAAGGGAGAAGAGAAGCAGTAGCAACAGAACGAATAAATATGATTAGACTCAACTTAAAAGCTAAGAGCACAGTTAAAAAGAAAGATTATGATATCTAAATTGAGGTATAATTGCCATACAATATTAGTTTCAGGTGTACAACAACGTACCACATCTTCTTTATCCATCCCTTGCTGGACACTTCTGTTGTTCCATATCTTGGCCATTGTAAATAATGCTGCAATGAACATAGAGGTGCATATATCTTTTCAAGTTAGTGTTTTTGTTTCCTTGGATAAATACCCAGAATTGGAATTGCTGAATCTCATGGTAGTTCTATTTTTAATTTTTTGAGGGAGCTGCATACTGTTTTCCATAGTGGCTGCACCAATTTACATTCCCACCAACAATGTACAAGGGTTTCCTTTTCTCCACATCCTCACCAGCATTTGTTATCACTTGCCTTTTTGAGAACAGCCATTCTAACAGGTGTGAGGTGATATCTCACTGAGGTTTTGATACATATTTCCTGATTGATTAGTGATGTTAAGCATTTTTTCATGTACCTGTTGGCCATCTGTATGTCTTCTTTGGAAAAATGAATATTATTCAGATCCTCTGCACATTTTTTTAAATGGAACTTTGTTTTTTTGCTACTGAGTTGTGTAAGTTCTTTATATATTTTGGATATCAACCCCTTATCAGATATACGATTTGTAAGTATCCTCTCCCATTCAGTAGGTTGCCTTTTCATTTTGTTGAGGGTTTCCTTTGTTGTGCAGAAGATTTTTAGTTTAAGGTAGTCCCACTCGTTTATTTTTGCTTGGCTTTGCTTTTGGTGTCAAATCCAAAATATCAACACTAAGACCTATGTCAAACAGCTTACAACCTACCTTTTCTTTGATGAGTTACATGCTTTCAGGTCTTACATTCAAGTCTTTAATACATTTTGAGTTACGTTTTGTGTATGGTGTAAGATAATGGTCCAGTTTCATTCTACTGCATGTAGCTATCCAGTTTTCCCAACAGCATTTATTGAAGAGACTATCATTTTACCATTGTATATTCTTGGCTCCTTTGGCATAGATTAACTGACCATAAGAGTGTGGGTTTATTTCTGGGCTCTCTATTCTGTTCCACTGATCTATGTGTCTGTTTTTCTGCCAATACCATACTGTTTTGGTGACTATAGCTTTGTAATATAGTTTGCAAGCTGGGAGCATGATGCCTTGAGCTTTGTTCTTTCTCAAGATTGCTTTGGCTATTCAGGGTCTTTTGTGGTTCTATACAAATTTTAGGGTTGTTTGTTCTATTTCTGTGAAAAATGCCATTGGAATTTTGATAGGGATTGTATTGAATCTGTAGACTATTTTGGGTAATATGGACATTTTAACAATATTAACTATCCCAGTCTGTGAGCATGGATTAGCTTTCCATTTGTTTGTGTCTTCTTCAGTTTGTTTCATCAATGTCTGATAGTTTTTAGTGCACAGGTCTTTCACCTCCTAGGTTAAATTTATTCCTAGGTATCCTATTCTTTTGGATGCAGTTGTAAATGGAAATCATTTTCTTAATTTCTCTTTCTGATAGTTCATTCATTATTAGTGTATAGAAATGCAACAGATTTCTCTATACTGCCTTTATATCCTGCGATTTTACTGAATTCCTTTATTAGTTCCAACAGTTTTTGATGGAGTTTTTAGGGTTTTCTATATATAACATCATGTCATCTGCCAACAGTGACAGTTTTCCTTCTTCCTTTCCAATTTAGACGCCTTTTATTCTTTTTTTGCCTAATTGTTCTGGCTAGCATTTCCAATACTATGTTGAATAAAACTGGCCAGAGTGGGCATCCTGGTCTTGGTCCTAATCTTAAAGGAAAAGATTTCAGCTTTTCACTGTTGTGTATGATGTTAGCTGTGGGCTTGTCATATATATAGCCTTTCCTGTGTTGAAGCATATTCTTTCTATACCTGTTTTGAGAGTTGTTGTTGTTGTTGTTTTTATCATAAATGGATGTTGAATTTTGTCAAATGCTTTTTCTGCGTTTATTTAGATGATAAGATTTTCATCCTTCATTTTGTTCATGTGGTAAATCACATTGATTGATTTGTGGATGCTGTAACACCCTTACATCACTGGAATAAATCCCATTTGATCACGGTGTATGATCCTTTTAATATATTGTTGAATTTGGTTTGTTAATATTTTGTTGAGGATTTTTAGATATGCTCATCAGGGATATTGGTCTGTAATTTTCTTTTCTTATGGTGTCCTTGTCTGGTTTTGAGATCAAGGAAATGCTGGTCTCATAACATGATTTTGGAAGTGTTTCCTCTTCTATTTTTGGAAGAGTTTGAGAAGGATTGGTATTAATTCTTCTTTGAATGTTTGATAGTATTGACCAGTGAAGCCATCTGGAACTAGACTTTTGTTTGTTGGGAGGTTTTAAATTATTGGTTCAGTTTCCTTAAGATCTTCCTAATAGCTAGTCCACATTTGAAATAAAGGGTCAATGAGAAACTGAACTGTTTTATCTACTGTTATAATTATGAAAAAGGATTTATAAAAGAATCACTTTCATATAAAGTCATTCTGAATTTATGCAAAATCTAGCCAGCCTCATATAGGCAAGCTTAGGCATTTTGGATCAAAAACAAGACTGAACACATCAGCTAAGGCATAAAAAAGGCAATTACATGTATATAAAATGAATAATTATCTCATAAAAACATGAATTTAGCCTGACTTTCTGATAAATTTATATAAAAGAAGATAATCATTAAAAACAATGGCAAGATTACTAATTATTAAAGAAACATTACATATAATTTAGTACATTATATTTTCTAAATCAACAAATTAAAAGGAATTTTTTTTCCACCAAGGAAAGCTAAATAGTGAATGGTTTCTACTTAGGTTGAAAAGAATTTCAACAAAATTGATTATTTCTTCCCAGTAACTTTCCAGACAATTAAGGCTTTTTTAATATTTAGTAATAGAATTATAAATAAATCTGACAGAAAAATATAAGAGGGAAAAAAAACTGAGAAAAGTCAGACTGTCCGGAAATGTCTTAGGAATAAATACTACACCGAATAAATCCCTCTTTAGTTCAGTCCATTTTCAGTTTCCTTCCTCCCTCCTACCTTCCCCCTCCCCTAACTCCCCACCCTTTTTTCTCCCTAATACCAATCTTTAGCTTAACAGTGTGAATCCAGACACTTCAGATGCTTCCTGGTTAGCTTAGTTAGTTACATTATAGTTAATCCAGGTCGTTAACTATCCAAATTACCATGATAATACAAAGTAGGGCCTGTGGAAGCCAATCTAAAACTGTTCCTCATTTTTCAGAGGATCACTAGATTTTTTTCAGGAGCAACTGAACCACACGATCACTTCCAAACGTGTGTGTGCGTGTGTGTGTGTGTGTGTGCGCGCGCGCGCATGCGTGTGTGTTCTTAATGAATTGCAACTAAATTATATTCCTTATGATTTTCATATATGAGAGAGATTTACAAATTTTCAGGCAAATTACTCAAACTTCACAAAATAATATAATGATCAGCATGCAGTAGTGTGACTTCCATTCAATTACAAAGGCTAAACAGATGGTTATTTTCCTTGAATATCTTTTCGTGGATATATGTTACAGTTACATACATGTTTTCAGCTATTTTGTGTGTCTGTGTATAGTTATACACAAGTTTTCTATGCCATCTCTTCTTGTGTAAGTTAGGAAGTAAGGCAGAGTTATAAAGAATTTCTTTAAAGTACTCATCTGGAATCAGTGGACAATTATTAGCTGGCAGCCTGGTATAAACACTATAAAATAACTCATTTTTGATGTATATACTTAATAAATTAATTATTTTTACTATTTCTATATTATTTTATATTATAGTATACCCTTCCATATGATTTTTACAGAAAAATGAAACAAGATTTTTATAGAAATATCAGAAAACACAGGACAAAAGCAAATTGTAAAACAAAAATTGCAGTACTACAACTCTGCAAGAAATAAATTTTAGCTTCCATATTCATCCATTATATCCTAAAGTACATTTTAGTTAATGTACTAGTTTTGATTATTTTTTCTCGGTAACATTCTTATTTCAAAAATGCCATAAAACATTTTAAGTTTGTGATATAAAATATTGTTGTACGATATATGTCATAGTGAAGAGAATATCAGAATCTACTGTCACATTAAAACACATGGAGAACAATCTTTATGAACAGCAATAATTCAAGGAAATTAAATCTCAAATACACTATGTATTGATATACTAAGAAATGGATGTGAGTCTTCAAAATTCATTTAAAGATGACATGTAATTATTTTGTGCCACAGGATCTACTAGTAATCTATTTTCCTTTCTTCATTTTTTTACTTTTTAGCTCTCTAAATATCTCAAAAATTAACAAAAATTTGAGTGTCTTCTCTGTTCTACCTCATCTTCACAAGAGGGCAGACCGGAGCAAGAAGAAAAATCGAAATTCATATCACACAAGTTTGTACTTCAAGTATCTTGGGTAAAAAGATTAGTGGAAGAAAATTTGAAAGTACTACTGAACTGTCCAGCAATGCTTTGGGAATGATCCAGTCTAACACTATCCATGTTGTTATGATAATAAATAATGTGAATCAATGCCCATTTCCTTTCTCAACCAAAACTGGTTTAAACAGTACACTGGTTAAAAACAAAAACCTACAATACACAGGAATAAAACTTGAATCAGAGCTTGAAAACAATATTAATTTTCAAGCTAACTTTTAGTGATCCTGAATGGTGGGTTTAAATAGATAACTAACTTTTATTTTCATCACTTAAGCCTTGAATCATTTCACTCAATTTAATAATTTAATTTACTGTCTAATAAGCATATTCAATTCAAAAGTCCTGACCTCAATTTTCATTGCCTAACCCTCTTTCATTATACTAAGACATTTTCAAACAATTTTACTATGTTGTTTGCAACAAGAACTTAGAAAAATATATATATATATAAACAACATGAGACGCAATCGTTAATAAAAAGTTGAAATACGTGCCTAAACTCTTTTGAAAACAAAATATAAATACAACTTAGATTCAAAAATATCAAAGCAAAATCACATGCATTACAAAGAAAGAGTAGACTTTCAATTAGTAATAGCGAAGTGAACTGCACAGGAGTTTCTTTCTCCTTCAAGAGTCTCAGAAGTCTGAGGAGAGAGGGACAAGGGAGGCTGTAGGTGGTAAGTTCTGGGGCTAGCATGCTATAGAGGGGGATGAAATGCCAGGTGAGAAACCAACACCAGGTATGGTCACCAACCAATAGACTCAGACTTGACCAGGATATAAAGTAAAACGGACAAAACAGTTCAAACCCCAGCTTAGCTACTGCCATGCTCTGTTGCCTTAGCAAGTCACTTACCTCCCTAACAGAGGATGTGGAGAGTGGCAGCACACATTGGCTTGCTATGAGAACTGGATGAGAGACTCCAAGTAAAGCACCTATCACAGTTCCTTGCACGTACTAAGAGTGAATAACAGTAAACTGTTGTTTTCTGTGCTGCTGAAGCTTACTATTCAATTTTTTTGTTTTCATTCTTCAGATGTCTCTCTGTCTCTCCCTCAATTGTTTTTGTTCCTTTTCTCCACTCCTTCATCTCCTAAATGTTTCTACTTCTCTTCCTTTTCTTCTTTCCCCATCCTCTTTCTCTCATCCTGATTCTCTCTTCCTCTTCAATTCCCCTTTCTTTTGCTTCATGTTACTTCCATTAACTTTGCCTTTCTGGGTTCATCACTGTGCACAGGAGGTCTATAAAAATATCGAGCTTTTTGGTTTAAGAAACATTGACGCTTTTTTCACAGCTGACTAATATATTGTTATTCATTTTCTTTTTTCCTGTGGTACATTCATTTATTTAGCAAATAATCATCAAATCCATTCCATCTACATAACACAATGGCCCAGAGCACTTGAAGTACCTTCAGTAACATAACAATCTTGCTGGTGAGACAAATCGACTGCATGTGGAACATAGTGAGACAAATCAGCTACATATGGAAAACCAAAAACAGTGTATGAAAAAAATAAAATAGAAGTCATAATGCCACATATAATTGTCAAATGTAAGTAAGTCCTAGGTAGGAGGCAAAGGAGGGAAGATTACTAGGGGTGACAGTAATCAACCAATAAATATTATGGAAAACATAAGCACCAAGGATACTGACAGTTTTTCATTTCAGTGGTTCATTGTTGACACTACTGAATAGGGTAAGAAAAACACGGTAGTTTTACAATGTTAAAGATTTGCTGGATCTCTATAGAGACCAGAGCTTTTATAATAAAATATTTTACATGTTTCCATTTGCCAGCAATTGTTTCTCTTTTTACCACACTTACACATCCACATTACCATATCACTCAGTTTCTGTATGATAATCATGTTTTCAACATTTTATATCATAAAAGTTCTGCCCAGAGACCCCAAAACATCTGGATAAAAAGTGAAAGCTTCAATAATTCAAGTGTTTTATATTCTGGGGTGCTAGATTATGAGTTGAACAAATCAAAAAAGGTGAAATACTACATAAATGTGAACATACAACACATATATTCATATTTGTTTTGTAGGTAACTAATACAGAGTTATGAGTCTGAGTAAGCATCATAATTGATTATAACACGATTTATAGTTCTTTGGACATCACATTTATATTCTTTAAAGGTAAAACAGTAGCTAGCTTTCCCACAGGTTTTAATATGCTTTCGAATTTGGAGAAACTCAATGAAAACGTTCATATAAATTAAAAATCTTTGAAAATACTCTAAAACATGACATGATAACAAGTATCTTAATAAAAGTATCAACATAAGAAATAATAAACTTTACAAGCAAGTAACCACCATGTTTAAAGATAGTTTAACATCAAACTGAATCTATATCCATAAAATAGCATAATCACAGCTAATAGGATGATTTTAAAAGTTTAAAAAATCTCTGCATTTTAAAATACTTAATATGTCTGTTCTTTTCTTTGTTGGAAAAGAAACTGAACCACAGCCTCTTTGACAATAATGTCAAAGAATCAACCAGGACATGGCAGACTGCCAAGCCAGGAGCTATGGTTTATTGGGTGACTTTCTATCAATGCTCTGCTTCACAGAGTTCTAAAGCTAATCAAAGCGGATGTTCAACTAGCCACCACACCAAAACTTACTCCGCAGCTTTGCAAAGCACTCCCAAGACAGCTTGAAGTGTAAAACTACTTTGAACAGACATCTATGTAAAGAAGAGAAGTGACAATGAAGCCAGACAGATCAGAAACCAAATCACCAGGTTCATGCTATTCTTTTTCCCCAAAGAAAAAACCTGGAAAGCATTTAGGATCTCTCTGTTTCTAATCCTTTCTGGATCCTCTAATTGGATAATTGTTAAAGGATACTTTAGTAAGAAGCATACTGATCTTGAAAATGTAAATATATTGCTATTACAAATGTTCAAATATTTGAGGCATAAAATATATAGAATATATATATTTAAAAACTTAACTTACCATGCACTATTATCAACTACTATCATCACCAATGAGTTTAAAGGTCTATGATGAAACAACATGGAATAATGATAACCAGCAGCAAAATGAATTAAAACGATCTGAATATTAGAAAGCCATTACAGAGTTTTAAGAGAAAAACTAAAGAATCTGAAGAAACAACCGTACAAAACCTGCGGTGCTATCTACATAGCTTTGTTTACAGTTATGTCATGCTTCATAGGAAAGTTTTCTAAGATAGATACCAAAAATGACATGAATTACTAAAATATACTTGCCTTAGCTTCTCTGACTGTATACTTTACCTTAAAACAATTTATAACCTTCCTGATCAAACTAAATGACTTAGAAACTGAATTTTCAAAACATTCATTTCTTCTAATGTTTAAATCATTAATTTATACTTTAAAATATTTTTGCATTTTTTAAAAACCATATTTGCAAGAAAGCAACTTTGACTTATAATCTATGAATTGAGACTTACATGTCATAGATAGCAGAAGAATTTAAAATGTCAAAAACTACAAACTCTACCACAGGACGTTACACAGCCACAACACTTGGTTTTAACCATGACAGTATTGGAAAATGTGTAGGGGCAAACACACATACCCACTCCAACACACAGACAACACAGAAGGTAAAATAATATATGCAACATTTATAGTAGTTTAAAAGTAACCTAAATTATACACTGCTGGGACATTTAAGCTAAACTGCATTTTCTTGCCATGTAATTTTTGTGCGCGAAATTTCTGAACCCCTGAATTGTTCTATTCCCAACCCTCTATGCCAAGAAAGACTTAAGTTCTATCATCTCTTTTGTGTGTACCAGAATTGGCTTAACTGATCTTGCTTACATTTCTGGAGGGAAAAAACAGCCTCTGTAAGATATAAAGCTTCTCCCACTACTCACTTTTGATTTCTGTACGCTTGATAGATCGTTGCCAGGCTCCTTGGGACGAGACATGAGGAGGACGCACAGAATTGCTAGGGGTGTCCACTAAAAAGCACAGCACCGTAGGCAACACTAATCCTGCACCTGTGATGTGTTATTCACCAGTTAAGAAATGCAGTCCAGACGGTGGTTGCCTAATACAGCTCAGCTGTTTTTCTCAGTACTCCCTTTGATTATAAGCTGGCAAGAGAGATTATTCTGGTCAAGCACTGAGCTATGTTCAAGATACATGGCATATGACAGTGGAAAGGTGAAAGAGAAAGGAAACCTTAGAATCAAAAAAAAGTAAGTAAAAAGAAAAGAAAAAAAAGTCACTGACCACAGTGTATTATGTAACAATTCCAGATGGTTCAAAGCTGCCTCTGATTATACACAGGCAGAAAAATATACAACATTTAAGTATCTAGAAATCTATTTTTTGATGTTCTCCTTTTGACTTTTAGAATGGTACTTCAACATGCAATTCTTTCGTTTATTTTAAAATCAGCACAACTTCACAAATTGATCAGCTACATAAACATTTAAAAATCTTTCTTTAAAGAGGTTTACCTATTCTAGACATCAGACTCCTTTTATAATGTTGGGAAAACTGAAACCAAATGATTACCATTAATTTTATCTTTTTATTAAGTCAACCATATTATTGGACTTGACTCATTAAAAAATATGTGATATAAAATTTATATCTGAGACACAACTATCCTATTCATCATATATGGCTTAAGCCAGCATAAAATATTTATTTTAACCAGCATAAAATTGCTAGCAACTCCAAATTGATTTAAGAAATACTTACTATATACAAAGCTGTCTACAAAGCATGTTGGTTTCACAGAGATGAAGAAGAAACCGCCACTATGCTCACAAACCTTAAAATCTAATGGGGGAGAGTAAATAAAAGTTACTTTTTCTGTTATTGTTGTTCTTTTGTCATAAAAGGGCTGCCGACCATTCACTCATACCAAAACTTTCACTATTTTTCCTTTTACACTCTATATAAACACAAAACCATCTGTCCCCCAGGCCAGTATCCCTGCCATTTTAAATAATCTAAAACCTTACCCCAAAACCAGACACCCTTTCCTAATAGCAGATGGTTAAAAAACAAAAACAAAAAATTCAATTATATATACCAAAAGAGCTGAAATGAAGAAAATATATCAATTTCAAAATGTACATTTGTAAGGTATATATTTAAAATGTTTAAAATTTCAAGTTATTTTTTGCTTTCATTGGTTAGATACTAATTAGCTGCTAAGCAAAGCAGTATGTTAAAAAAAAATTAGAAAAATTCCATATGATATATATTAGGAGCAAGAGGGTCAAAAGAAATTCCTATGTCCATAAAAGCATTCTCTCTCATTAGAATCTGACAAGTCTTAGAGCTTTCCTTTATATTTAGACATTAGTGTTTAAGATAATACTGCATTTAAAGTTCCAAATAACACTCTGAGGCTAACTGGAGGAGGACCAAGATTTAGGCAGTATGCCACAAAATGTTGTATTAATATTTTAACTATTCCCATACTCCGGTCTGTGCATCCAAAGTAAAATGAGACGGCTGAATTGGGTCCTGGGTACGTATATGTCTGGGTCCTGGGTACGTATATGACTAGCAAAAAATATAGACTCCTGATATTCTTTTAGACAAAAAAAATTTTTTTTTCTGAAATTATACTTAATTGGCCATTAAAATAGTGCTGAGATTCTGAACCACCATCCACTTTGTTTGATTTATTGGAATAAGATTTGCCAAAGGCAAAAGTCTTGTTGACACTTGGGCAGAAACACCGAGGAAAGATCCAAATTGAGACTATGTTATTGTAACGATTGTGTTATCTTAAATCTGTGTATGGCACACTGGAACATTCTGGCCTGATGCTGCTCAAGCTGTCCCTCTTTCAATAAACAAATGGCTTCAGTTTTCAAAACATTCTTCAAAAGCAATCTTATTTTTTAAATTTTTTAATTGTATAAAGCCTAGTAGACTCAGTGGCCCAGGCTTTGAAAAGCCTGATCTTACCTTTGAATTTTCCTTCTTTATATTTCTTTATTCAATTCATATCTCCTCATTTATGCCAAAAATTATATTTTTGCCCATACATTATATTCTAAGGTAAAAATATTTCCTTCTTCCTTTTTAAAATAATTATCAACATGGTATCTCATGAGAAACAACCAAAAAAAAGAACAACAAAAACCCTGAATCTAAGCGGTTACATGAAAAATAACTACCTCTCATAAACACTTTCTTCATATGGTTCTTTGTTTTCAACCACACCAACATAAGGCGGGCATATCTCTGTGCGTTATGTTTTTTCACCCTGAAATATTTTGATAAATTGGGGATATGATTTTAAATTTCAGTATCAGAGTAAGAAGGTATGAAATATATACTTACTTATGTTCTATTTAAATGACCAAAGTACTCCCAAACAATAATATTAATATGGGAGGAAAGGACAGGGGCTACCTTAAATGGTCACTTCAGTTAGAAAGTTTTCCACTTTGACAAAGAATATATGAGATCAAGCCAAATATTTTACCAGAATTTAAGAGTTTGTACTTCAGCTATTAAGAAACCATTCTCCATGTTCACCTACAGAATGTCCTATTCTCTATCTAAAAACCCAAAAATTCAGTACGGCAGGCAAGAACTCTTACTATTTAATGAATCAGAGACTGGCAAAACTTGTCAGCTTTAACTCCTACAGTCGTCAGGCCTGCTGACCCTCACTGGGAATGAAGTCTCACGGACTTTTGTTTTATCCTTAAGGGAAGATCATGAGGACCTTTTAGAATGAATCGGCCCCACTTATGATATATGATCAGCTAACTAGGAAAGTTATTTATTTTCTTTTTATCTTTCTTAGCAGACCAAAAAATATTTGCTTTCATCATTAAAACCACAGTAACTATTTGGTGGTAATATGAAAATTTCCTGGTGGCTCCCCTTCTCTACTATCAAGTCTAACAGCCTGACCAGAAAAGGATCAAACTTGTGCTCATTATTAATTAGAGAGAGAATCTGGAATAAAACAAACCTCTCTAATAGCTATTTCCCCCAAAATTTTCACCCCAGTCCTTACAATACAGCACTTTGTGACAGCTTTTGTGCGTGCTGAAATCATGGTAAAGGACATAATTCTCTTCCCATTTCATACCAATGAGGGGAACACAAGCCTCGTCCAACAGGCATCATCCAAAATAATCCCCCCACCCCCAAGTGTGCAGGGCTCTTCCCTTTGTAGAGTTCAGTGTCTCCTCACTAGCAAGAAAGTATAAGCAGAGAGATCATTAGTTATGACATGTAGACGTTAGCAGATAATGTTGACTCACTTCAGGAACTATTAAACTATAAACAGTGTGCTGAAAGCCATTTATCTGCACTTCAAGATAAACAGCAGAACCTACTCAATTAAACGGATTGCAAAGAATAAGCTGCTGATGCCAAACCAAGTGAAGCTTAATTTTGAAAAGAAAGATCTGTGAATAAAAATCCACCTAGGATTCCAGGGATTCTGGCACATAAAATCCTTAAACACTTTATTTTATAATATAATATATAAAACATAGAACATGTATTTTTAAAAGGCCAGTTGATTCAGTTACCAAAGTTACTGCAGACTAGCTCGAGTTCCAAGTAAATTTATTGATACGTGATCCATATTTTCTCTTAAGTGACAGCATTTACGGTAATACTGACGCTGAGCAAATGTACGTTATCAAGGAGAGCTTTACCTATCACTGTGTAAAAAGTCAAGTTGAACTGGGTCAGCTTTCTTCATCAGCACTATTCCTGTTCACAAACAATTTAACTGTTTTGAGAATTTCTAAATGACTCCTTCCAAGAAAAAGAAATACAACCTGAGTGCAGCTGTATCATAAATGAATGATATTTATGTTTATTATGTAAATATATATACATATTTCCATCTCTAGCATGTTAAAATATGCTGCAAGAAAAATACTCATCTATCATGCAACCTCAGAGGTTTTATTCCACAGTTGATTAGAAGGGTATGAGATAAACAAGGCCCTTCCTGCAAGTACCATATACAGGTAAAGCATATTACATTTAGAATTTATTTTTCCTACTTGACAGAAAATAAATCAAAATCTGCTCTTTTTCACACTTGCAGATGTCAGAAGCTTTTCAAAACAATTTTGATGTCAGGGAAGAGAACACACAGGTGTGTTTTATGTCAACTACTGAAAGCAACTGAAGGTTAGCCTGGAACCTGATCACCCTGCTGACACATTCTTGCAGGCATTACAGACGCTCCCTGAAGGAACATTACACTAATGCTGACTCATTTTAAGAAATATCCCAAATCTCATTAGACCTATTCCCTAGCAGTATTGTTCAAAAGCATCTCTGCTAGTAACACCACTCATCGCCACCTCTTAGCAAACCTTTAATGCCTTCTTCAATATCACCTTTACTGTTCTTCTTCATTGACAATACAACAGGTTCAGCAACAATAAAATATTCGATATCAACATGCATAAGTTTTTGTCACATCATGAAAACTATGACAACCCACAAAAAATCACGTGTTAGGATGTCAGTAACAAATGCTTAAGAGAAACTGGTTCACATTAGTGGCCACGTGGTCTTGAGGAAACCAAGCCTAAGACAGAAAGATGGCAGTAGTATTTCAATTCTGAAATTACCAGTGCTTATGCTAAAAAACTGTACTTAGTTACAAAACCTATATTAAACACAAACAGCAACTTAAATGTGACATGTTCTTAATTTTTTGAAAATAGTGACTGGAAGGAAATTCTTGCCATTAAATGACTAGGTTCCCAATCAAGATCAGAAAAATGCTGATATTTATTAAGACCTAGAAGTAAACACATCAATTCAGACTTTAAAAAATCATTTCAATCATATAAACATTCATTCAAAAGATTTAGTATTTATAGAACCCTTCCTTTGCTCACACACACACACATCCCACAAGTATGTCCACAACGAGGACCTGCAAGTAACAAATCATTACCGCAAACTTGTCTCTTCTTGCCAAATGTTCTTAGTATTTTCCAAACCTCCAAAAATGTCTCACTACTGAACACCACCCCCCACCCCAGGTAATAATAAAAAACTGAAACTTTTAAAGCATTTTTTCTTTTTCTTTTTCTCAGTCCATCATCCAGTGCCTGGATGCTCGTGTCAGAACACAAGCTGATTCTCAGAGCAGGATGCCCAGGGCACTCTCACTTCTGCAGCTATACTGGCAGTGGCTCATAAATGTGCTTTTATATTTCATATCTACACAAGTCAAGTTTCTCAGCTTTACTTGTCTTCTCAGTAGCAGCAAACCCTGAGCTCTTCATTACTAATATTCTACAATGCATGGGGAAAACAAGGGCAGGGGCCCTCTATTCGAGTACATGTGCAGAATAGGACTTTTTTTTTTTTTTTAATCTGAGACTCTTTTCTGCCTTCCTTCCTCATTTCTTATCTCCCAACCCCCAATGGCTTCTCGAAAACGTCAATATTCTTGAAGATCCAGATGTCTCCTTTCTTCCCTCCCAATCCCACTGAGAAGACAGGAAACACCAGGTGTGAAATGTCTCTGTTTGCCCCCCTCCACTCAGTACACACCTCCTAAGTGGGAGCTTTCATCCTTGCTTGCCCTCTCAGGGGAACTACCCCCTGTCACTTGTCTGCTGGACCCCATCTCTTCTCACACACCCAGATGCACAGCCGAGACCACAGTTTCTCACAGAGGATGGTGTGCTTTCGTACGTTCCTTCCTGGGTTATGAACAAAGAGCAGTTTTCCCAGGTTGGATCAGCCCAGCTGAAGGAGGATTTTAGGACAAAGAGAAAATGAGTGTATTCGGAAGAAAGCGCAAAGGAGCCCTGAAAGGAAAACTTGAGATGCTTATGCTTGTGCCATTATATCAAAATATAGTAACTTATATACAAAAACATGTAACCAAGCACCATTTCTTACAATAGGCCAAGTCACACGTATAACAGGATAATTAGATTCCAAGCAGGTATAGGAATCATGATTTCTAGCCCTAGCCATGCTACCGACTTGGACATCTCCAGAATGTCCAGAATGCTTTGATTGGAAAACCAGCACAGTGATGATTTACCAAATAAGGCATAGGCAGTAAACATAGGTTCTCAGGATATGTTTTGGAAGGAATACCAATAAATGAATTAGATCACTAGAAAAGACTCAGCCAAACATACCTGTCTAGATTAGAAACTCAGTGTGAAGGAAATGACCCTGAGTCAACACTGTAATATAGTAGTGCCACACGGTGAGTGCTTTTCCCATGACCACATTCCCAGTGACAGTGGGTGTTTCAAAAGAAGAGAATCTGTGCAGAAAGAAGTGGTGGTTGCCCTGGTAACCCAAATATTCCAAAACACTACAACGTGTTCTATCTAACTACTTCCAACTCTACCCTTACCCAATAAACAATTTGGAAAAAGGACCTCGAACATCCCACTGCCTAAGATCATAACTAGTGATGGACAGAAGGGATAAAAATCAACCCAAGCTTGTCTGACAAGCGTAGAAAATCATTCATAACTAAGTACACATATCTTTGTATCGTAGATATGGATGTATCTATGGATATCCCTGACTTCACCCACCTAATTTCAGGCAGATTTTTAAGGCTGATGTTGTATTTACATATTTAGGGAATATTACATACATATTAAATTACGTATGCTCATGGGTTTGCATTAATGAGGTTTACTGAAAAAGGAGTTTGAATAGATTGAAAGGAGAGACTGTAGTATATTAGAGAAAGGGGGAAAAAAATGACAGGACAAACAGCCAAAAATGAACAGCAGTTGGGAATTTCCAAAATTAAACTAACATATAGAGTAACCTGGAAATAACTTTCATTTCCCTTGAGCTGATTATTTACACAATCCATGTTTAAATAAAGGTTGAATTTTACTCTGATACAACATATTAACTCAACTGATTAAGTTCATGTTTTTAATTCTATGCAGTAATAGTAAAATGGGAACAAATTATGAAGAAACAAAAAAAGAATAAACATAATAGTGTGGTGGAACCAAGGCTTAATCCCATCATCCATAAGGTATCAATGGGCTGTGGGTGAAGAGAGGACACATCATCATGGGTACTAGAGAACTATGCCCTCCTCTCTAGAAATGACCCAGAGAGTGTCACCCAGGAATTTTATCAGCCTGCTCTGAGGAGACGGGTTGTCTGATCCTGTCATCCGCACCTTCCTGTTCCAAACACTGCCACTCCCTTTTGTCTTTTTATTACAGTATTACATCTCCCCAAACACCCCCTTCTTAAATTACTTCAGCTAAATTTCCAACAAGTACTGAATTCCTAAGGTTTGAAAAAAATCAAAATTGTGATAAAAATAAAAAATAAAATAAAATCAGCCAGTAGTCACGGAAGGTTATGTCTATTTATCACAACATTTTTGTCCTCCTTCTCATTTGTTTTTGTGTGCTTTTGCTTTCATCGGCATCTGCTGGGACGGGTAAGTATAGTTCTTGCCAAAGATAATGGAGTTCTTTTAGTCTGGCCAAGCAAAGAAAAATGGGAGGCAAAGAAAGGATGAGAACAATTATGTTAAAAATGCTGCCAAGTTCAAAGCATTTCAGGGGTCACAACAGTATGTTTGTGTGCCCTGAATCACCTTATCAGTAAAAGGAGATGGTAGGAAAATATGTTCTCTAACCGCCCTCCTACTTCAGATACATTACGGTTCTACATAACTTCCACTTTGCTGATACACATTCTTTTTTTTGTATCTACAGCCTAACAAGAGGGTACTGAATACTATATTAATAAAATGTAAGAATCCCAGTTCTGTTGTTTATTAGTTGTGTGACCTTAGGCCAGTTCTTAATCTTTTTTTATCTGAAACACTTCATAGTAACGATACTTCCATTTCAAGGAGTCTTCAAGGAATAAGAGGAAATGATTTATCTATCCGCAATTATGTGTGTATAAATCTCATCTAATGTAATCCCGAAAATGCTCATTTTATACATGAGGGGACTAGGGCTGGGAGAGGTTATTTTCCTGAGAGCAAACAGGTGAGCGGCAGGCAAGGGTGGGAGGCAAGCTCTGGTCTCTGTGACTTTTAAAAGCAATGATTCCTCTAGCTAGCAGTTCGCAAAGGTTTTGTTCTCAAGATCCTTTTGCATTATTAAAAATTATTAAGGGCACCAAATTTTTTATTTGTGTGGATTACAGCTATCAATATTTACTATATTAGGAAGTAAAACCGAACAGTTTTTAAATATGTATAATTCATTTACAAATAATAATGAACCCACTTTAACATGTTTTCCGAAAAAATAATGAAAAAAGTGGTACTGTTTTACATTTTTGCAAATCTCTTTAAGGCCTAACTTAATAGAAGAAATTGGGTATCTGCCTCTGAATTAAATCTACTGCAATATATTGTGTTTGACATATATGAAAAATATAGGGCCACAGATTATGTAGTTGGAAAAGGAGCTATATTTTAGTAGACCTTTTCATAACAGTGGTTATTTGATACTACACAAACACTGGAGAAGTAGAAGTCTCCTCAAAGTTAGATGCAATGTCGAATGTGAAACCCTATCAATGAAATTTTCATATTCTGATAAATTAAAATCTACTCTCTATCGTGTACTTTGAATGGATTTTTACACAGGCATGAATATGAAACAATGGGCACTGATTGATTATCTGGAGAAAAAAATCTTGGTTCACTCAGTTATGCAGATCAATCCTGTGGATACAAGCTTTCCAAAATCCTAATTTTTGTTTGAAAGTTTGAATTTGATCATTAGCAATAAATACTGTCAGTTGTTTTCCCTGAAGTGACAGGCTCACTTTGTTCATTTTTGAGAAAATGTCTGCAAATACCCATGCCTGAATAACCACAGTTTGTCTGTCAGTCATTCTTTCTAGTAAAAATTGCCTTTCATGAAAAGTCTCACGGTAATCATTAATCTTCAGTATGCTGAAGAGTTTCATTCTGTATACTTAACATTTTGTCACACAGAATATTAAAAAGAAATTTACTCAGAGGTTGGAATTTAATAAACTTAATAATTTTTACAGTTTCATTCATGATATTATTAAAAGAAGGTAGCTTTTTGTTTGGTGTTGGGTAGGTGGGTGTTTGGTTAGCTGGTTTGGTGTTTGGTCAGTTGGCTTGTTTGATGGTTTGTTTTTACTGTGACGGCAGTGAAGAATGCAAGTACAGTTTGGTACCCTGTCTTGATTTGCGCTCAGGTGCTACCAACAGTTCTAACCACTATTTCTCTTTTGTACCATAAGTGCAAATGTTAATAATACATCATATGATTATGCTGTGAATCACATTTCGAGAACTGCCACACTAGATGACCAACTACTGATCACTAGAGATATAAAATTTATGGATATTTTAAGATAAGCTAAGAAATTTTAACAATAGTGGAAGAGAAGGGAATGAGTATGAGATACTTTTAAAAAGGGAAAATGATTAAAATGTATATATTATTGAACCCTTTTGGGATCTAAGGAGAGATTTTCAGTTAGAAACACTAGATTGCTCACAAAAGTATTATGTGCGCCAAATACATGTGAAAGCAATTATTAATGTAAATTTATGTTTTAATGCTTTTAATTGGTCTTTAAATGACACAATTAAAGTACCAAACCTTAATTAAGCAAGCACCACTCACTTAGACACTGCCAGTTATAAAATGTTGATAAACACTTGAGAAAAGAAGAAATGATTCATTAATATGAAAGTAAAACAGGTACACAAAGTTCACATTCTCAGAAAAGTAATTAAAAAGAGAAAGAATTTGCTAAATATGGTACTAATTAGTCCTGGTTGAGCTTTGTTTGCTTTGCTTTGAATTTTGGTTGTAAACTATCATAGGCAGTATTTTCTGTTTCTTCTGCATGGTTGTGTGTTTTTTTTTCTTTTTCACATTGAACACTGAAAGGTTGATCATAATGAGACAAGCTTTTCTCTAACTTTAACTATGTTTATGTCTTGATTTGAACATAGTTTAAGTCTCTTGATTTCCAAACACAGGGCAGTTTTTCCTTCATGCTACAGAAAACAGCCAATTCTGAATTAAGAAAAGTCAGATTTTATATCATCCAAGGGTTGTAAACAAGGGATACACTGAGATCTTTTTTTCCCACCAAAAATATTATATGGGGAAGCGCAGAGCATCTTTCTCACGTGAGGTCTTAAATGTGCTATTATTTCACACTCAGGTGAAATATGTAGAATATTTAGAGTATAAACTGCATGAGATTAAGAGTTATATCTCTAGTTAACCACAAACCTCAGCATCTAGGATAGTGTCTGGCACTTGGCAGACATACAGTTGATTTGGTATGTGGAACAACTTCCCTATTATGAAGGTTTCAAGGATCATCTAATGTGAGAGAAGGTACAAACAATGTTATCTCACATATATCTATGATTTATGATGTTATTTCAGAAACGGGAGTGTGTGTCTGTGTTCTACTATGATTGCTATTTGGTAAAATCTTCGCTTTTTAAAATTGAAAACAAAATGCAAAAATGCAGCTAGATTTTTCTGACACTCCTTCTGTCCCCTATACATATAATTTTCAAAGTCAAGAAAGATAGACTTTGACCCCACTTTGACAGAGCCAATTCAATTAAATTATGTTTTAGGTTACTAAGGACTGAAACATCGGAACATGGGTGTAAAAGGAAGGTTCTGAACAGTGTCTCTAATGCCAATGTAACCTGGACAGCATTTACAGAAAGGAACACAGGGCTAGAGACCATGACCTGCTTGGCTAATTAGCTGTATGACTTTGGAAAAACCCATTCATTTCTCTAGACTTCCATTTCTCCATGTTGAAAATAAGAATAATCATGTCTACTTGTCTCATGGTTATTGCTAAGATTAAATGAAGCACTATATAGAGAACTTAACATAGACCCTGTGACGGAGATAGAGTTAATATGCCCAATAAATGTTAGTTCCCTTCATCTTTCAGAAATCTATGGATTAAAACTTGATTGTAAAGACTGTGAGGTTTGTAACAGACAAAAGGATACATCTCTCACTCCAACTATATAAGTGACTACCAGAATCCAGAACCAATTTAAAGATATAGAGCAGTTAAATGTATTAAAGACCTAAATGTAAGACCGCATACTGTAAAACTCCTAGAGGAAAACAGAGGCAAACACTCTTTGACATAATTCATGGCAATAACTTTTTGAATCCGTTTCCTAAAGGAAATCAAAGCAAAAATAAACAAATGGGACCTAATTAAACTTAAAAGCTTCTGCACAGCAAAGGAAACCATTGACAATACGAAAAGACAACTTACTGAATGGGAGAAAATATTTCCAAATGATATGACCGATAAGGGATTAATATCCAACATATATAAACAACTCAACATCAAAAAAAAAATTCAATTAAAAAATGGGCAGGAGAATTGAATAGACACTTTTCCAAAGACGAAATGCAGATGGCCAACAGGTGAAAAGGTGCTCAGCAGGGAAATGCAAATCAAAACCACAATGAGGTATCACCTCACACCTGTCAGAATGGCTATCAAAAAGAACACAAATAACAAACGTTGGCTAAGATACGGAAAAAAGGGAACCCTTGTACACCGTCGGTGGGAAACTAAATGGGTGCAGTCACTGTAGAAAACAGTATGGAGGTTTCTCAAAAAACTAAAAATAGAACCATCACATGACCCAGCAATTCCACTCCTGGGTATATATCCAAAAAACAAAAACAAAAACACTAATTTGAAAAGATACATTCACCCTAATGTTCATAGCAGCACTATTTACAATTGCCAAGATACGGAAGCAACCTAAGTGTCCATCAATAGATGAATGGATAAAGAAGATACATGTATGTATGTGCTATACGTACAATGGCATGCTACTCAACCATAAAAAAGAACAAAATTTTGCCATTTGGAGCAACATGGATGGACTTGGAGGGCATTATGCTAAGGGAAATAAGTCACACAGAGAAAGACAAACACTATATGATATCACTTATATGTGGAATCTAAAAAATAGAACCAGTGAATATAACAAAAAAGAAGCAGACTCACAGATACAGAGAACAAACCAATGGTTACCAGTGGGGAGGGGAGGGAGGGGCAATATAGGGGTGGGGGAGTGAGAGGTACAAATAACTGGGTATAAGGTAGGCTCAAGGAGGTACAACACAGTGAATATAGCCAATATTTTGTAATAACTGTAAATGGAAAGTAACCTTTAAAAATGTATAAAGACGAAAAAAAATGCAAGGAAAAAATGTACACACACATCTGTTTTCTATGATTTATCACTGGTATTACCTACTTACTGGTACTAATTCATATTTCCAATTTTCAATCAACTTTAACCACTTTCTAATTTGTTTTTTAAACTGATGTCACTATTTGGAAGAAAACACGTGGTATTTCCATTATCACGGTTCCTGCTAGTGGTGATAAATAAATGTGGCATTGTTCAAAGAAACAAAACTACAGAATATTATGCAACACATGAAGTATACCAATATTACCTACTCATATTTAGAGCTGTTTATTATGTCCTATCAACTTTGCCTTCAGAGCACTTTACATAAGTGTATCTTAAAAATGGCATGCCTTGTATGCCATATTCAATTCACTGTAAAGTTGTTACCAACTGCTATATAGCATTAGCTACTACTTTTTAACAATATTTTATGTCTTCAGGGCATCTTACACTTTGCAAGCTACATGAACATATATGTGTGTGTTAAACAGATTCAGAAATTATACATATATGCATTCTATAACATCCACATAAAGTGTTAATGAAATTTTTAAACTGGCCTATATTTATCATGTACCTCAGCTCTTCTACTGATATATATAATCATATACAGCCAGTTAT
Organism: Eschrichtius robustus; assembly: GCF_028021215.1. Lineage (NCBI taxonomy): Eukaryota > Metazoa > Chordata > Mammalia > Artiodactyla > Eschrichtiidae > Eschrichtius > Eschrichtius robustus. The sequence continues at coordinate 15,732,515 of NC_090827.1, read as the reverse complement.
ATAACTTCACCAGATTCTAATGTCCTATGTTATTAACAAGAAGACAATTAAGAGAATATAGAGGTAACATGGCCACTCATTTTAAAAGGTATGAAGACAATCTAAAAATTGCACATAGAAAGTGGCTTGTCAATTCACCCTTCACGGTATACAAAGGCTATCACAATGTGGTTTGTACGCTTCAGGGAAGTAAATAACAATTGCTGAAATGATCCACAAATGAAATAAAGAAAACTACGGAGTACTTGCTACAGGTGAAACACTGTTCTAAGAGCTTTCACACATTTTCATATAATTCTTACCACAGCCAGCAAGGGAGGTACAATTATTCCCATTTTTATAAATGACTGAGGCTCAGGTATAAGGTCTTAAGACTGAGCTGAGATTTTCGCTACTCCATATAACTGCTTTAATTAAATCTCTGATCTTTCTCCCACGTCTGTGATCCTTTATTTTCACTGGTGCCTTCTAAAAATAACAACACACATGCATTAACTTGCAAAACCAAAAAGCTGAAGCAAAATAAACAAAAAGTTCTAATTCTAAAGTTCTTAGGAAGGCATTCAAGGCACTTCATCAATTGACCCAACCTACCTTTCCAGCTTCATCTCCTACCACGGTCTGCTCCGGGTCCATACTTATCATATGCATCATGTTTTTTTCATATTCCCATGCCTTTGCTCATAATATTCTTTCAGCCTATAACAGCCTCCATTTCTACCATCTATGTTACATTTCTCAATCAGAAATATATGCATCTTTTTTGATTTCTCATGAAACTTTGCCAGGTTATACATTTTACTCTACCTTGAAGAACAGTTAGTTGCACACATATTCCGGCCTACCAACTATCACCTCCTGATTGCAAGTAGTACAGTTTTTTTACCTGTGAGTCACCCAACTGATTGTTAATTTGAATAATTAGCTGTGTGACCTCAGACAACTTACTTAGTCCCCACGAACCTCAATTTCCTCATCTGTAAAAGGAGGACAACGGTATTTATCCATTCATATGTATAAAAAATTTTAGAGCAGTAAAATATTTACTTTAAGGAGTCTTCCCCATATAAGTGTGAACAATTTGTATACTATTAATAGCTGAAATTTGTGACCAAAGAAATTCATTGTTTGATGTTAACTAGCTCACATCCTCATCCAACTCTGATTTTAGCATTTGTAAATTTTTGAAGGAAAGACATTTAAGCTTTTAAGTATAAAAACATTTTTTTAAAAAACAAGATTGTGTAACTTTTCTAAGTAGTTTTACAAGGGCAAATATATACACATTATCATAATGGATTCCTGCAGAGCACAAAATAAGCTCATCCCTCCAAGCAAAGTACCAGTTCATCCTGAAATTTTACTACACATACAGTGAAATGAAGGTTATAAATCAACGTAGGACTCCTGGGAAGAGACAAGATTATTCACGGGACTTTACCACTTCTCCATACAATTTGGGATCTCTTTTTTTGCATGCTTTCTGAACATTCTTGCCAATCATACAAAAAAATTAAGCCTGTTTTACAGTTATAGGACATTCACAGTTCAACATCTGGGTCTCCTCTTCTTTCTCTCTTTGCATTAGACAACTTTACAACTTTGATCCTTTAGCTCTTGGCATCTACCTCAGGGTTGTAATAGTGACTTTATGGGAGAAGGAAGCTATAGACCACACTGGGCTGGGAGACAGCAGCCGTATTATAGCATGCACCCAGAAGCAGACTGAGCAGTAGTAACGTACAGAGTGCCTATCTGGAAAAAGCACAAATATTTAGTGTGTTCTTTAGAGAGTTTCCACTCCAAAATGAGGACTGGATAGCTAAGAACTATAAAAGGCAAACTTAACAACAACCACATCTGGCAGTTTCTCTTCTCAAACATCATAAATATAGCAATCACTTTTCCAACAGAAAATAATTATTACAAGTGAAAGTCTACTCAGTTACTGTAAAACAGATCCAACGTCTTGCATAGGTCTTCTCAGAGACTAAGAAGAGCAGATGGTGAAAGCAGTAAAAATTCCAATGGAAACTATGACTAATTATTATTCAATTTATGAGGCTTGTCTTAAAGATAAGGTCTGAGTTAAATAACAGCAACTCAGCACTTTACAAAGACAAATTTAATCTTATGACCTATAGTGTGTAAAGCAGGGTGGTAGATTACTTACAAATAAATGAGATGTTCTTTAGAGGAATACATTTATCAGTAGAATACAAATTTTTGGTTTCCAGGTCAGTGCTTACTTCTGCAAATGTTAAGTCTTGTACTGATAGAGAAATATGTGGATGGATGCTTTAGTACTTTTCTACTCATCCCAATACATACTTCTATTTCAAATTTAAAATAATGATGAGTAGGCATGTAACTTTCTGGGCCATTATCTGATTTCATGTCCAAGTATTTCTTTAGTTCCATTACCAAATAACAATGATTTACATGAAATAACAGCAAAAATGGTATAATCGCTCTCATTTCAAAATACCTTGTTAACTCTGGCAATCGCTCATTCATAAAAGACTGAGCTTTTGAAAGTGACTGAATATATATTTATGCATCCCTATATTCTGTGTGACATATTTGGACCAAGAGACAGCTGCAGTCAAAAGTAGCTGTAAGTGGCAGGGCACAGAGGCCTGGGGCCCTGGGGAGAAAGAATGGAGAGAAACTGAAATGAAAAAGGAAGCTAAAATGCTACCCATAAGAACTGAGGATTCACTGACTGTTCCTTTGCACCACCTCAGCCAGGGGGAAAACAAAGATCTTTCCAAATTGAAAGGAAAGATTTCTCAAAACAGAAAAGCAGTGTGCCAGGGCACCATTCTCCATGTTTTTCATGCAATAACTCAGTTGCTTCTGCCAACAAACTTATGAGTCCTAGAGTGTTATTTCCCCCATATTACAATACAGAAACTGAGGCACTGAGAACTTGCTCAAGGTCATAGAACAAGACAGAGTTGAAACTGAGATTTAAACAATAAGTCTGACTCCAAACAACACCCGATCTCCTTCCCATTCAAGTATGCCATATAAAAGCAGGATTTCCTAGTATCTATAGGAAAAACCACTCACAGAAACAACAGTCAATGCAAAGTTAAAGTCACCATGTAATAATCAAATACATCTATTATATTTAAACTGCTACCTGGAATCATTTTTAGAAGACTCTTAGTTCACTTGCAGAGTGTTTCTGACTTACAAGGAAGGAGAAAGATGTAAGTTTCTACTTGCCACCACTTTCTGCTCGGGGCTTCCAAGTGTTTTGAATCTCTTTTCTTTTGAAGTGAATTTTAATGAGCCCTTAATTGTCAAAGGACTTCATAAATATTCATGAAACATTAAGAGAAGTTGTGTTTCCTTTCCCTAAAAGCTGGAAGAGAAAACAGTTATTAAGACTCCAAAGGAGAGTAGGCATGATGAAAGTCTAAGTGGAATTGTAAAGGTTCAGTATTGTATTAGATGTTTATCCAAATGGTTCATATCATTAGAACACTTAAGAAAATTCTTAATGCGGAGATACTTTTATTTTTGCCTTTATGAGAAGTCCTCCACAGTACCACCTCTGTTGGAGATATTTTCATTTTCATCACTCATCCAATTCTAAATGATCCAAAACATTTCACTAACTCTTTACGATGCCTTCTGCACCACCGAACAGTAAAATGGTTATGATGTTGGGAGGAAGTGATTTTGATCTAAATCAACAGGGCAGGCCCAGCTATTATGAAAGCGCCACAAACCTTTTTCATAAAAAAAAAGTTTTCACACTGGATTTGAGTCTTCAAAGAAAGCATTCCCAAAGTATTGCATTTTACATCTATCCTACACAGCTGTCAGGGAATATTATCATACAGATTGACTTCTCCTGACGAAGCCATAGCCTCAAATATTTCCTTGTTGCCCAAAGGTGGGAGATGTTCACAAGATATCATGGCCATGCCGGTGTTCCCAAGGTCAGCCTAGGAAATGCAAACCGCCTGGCAAGTCAAACATTAACTCCATGAGAACAAATCTCTCCAAAACCCACAACATCTGATTCACTGAATCAGTCTGAAAAAAGGTAACTGTAAGAAAGGGGGAAATGTTTGCTATTTTCAGATGTACAGCAATGATTTTCTTCCCTTTTCTCTTAAAACTTTTGTCCCTTCAACCAAGAGAGATAAACGTATAAGTTTCTATAAAGACACCTCCCAAAAGTCTCTCAATTGTGAAAGTAACCAACTTGTCGTTATCACGTAACCAGAAATAAAAGATAACATCAGTTAAATTTGGAGAAAATGAGACATAAATATTGAGAAAATCAATATGCTTATTTAATGGAGTCCCTAGTTCTACCATTTCCCAAATGAGCCAAACACAGAATCCTAATTCATTTAAATTTAAAAAAAATTTTATTAAAAAATAATCAGATAATTTTTGTTTTGTATTTGACTCTAAAATATGTAAATAATTCAAATAGTTATTAAATTCTTAAAATCATTTCCACGGGTACTTTGTATTTTTCACTTCCTAAAGTTTGGATTGAACTGGGGGCAGGTGAGGTGGGGAGAGGGGGCACATCTGTAATGACCATTTAATAAGCTATGCTTTGTGGCTAAATAATTATATATTATGTTTATAAATACTCTCATTCTTTTCAAATTAAAAAATAAAATCAAAACTCTGTTTACCTACAATGTGCAGTAAGCACAGAAACATTTTATACTACCTGAATTCAGAAACACGTGACACAAAACAGTGGGCCACAAATATGATGCAGGAATAGAATAATACAACTCGGGGGCAAAAAATGCTGAAGAAAATTTTTCCCTGTGGTATCCACTAGATATACTGTTAGTAATTTTTTTAACAGACTAAGTTGTTATTGGTTCATTATCATTATGCTACCACCTTCCAGATGAATATGTATTGTGATGTAAACAAATTAAAAAAAGAATAAAAATGAAAAAGGAAGTATATGCTTTTCTAAATGTCTGTTTAATAATTTAAAGTTCAGAATAAAAAACTCAGTTTTTAGACCCATGTATTTAGCGTCAATATACATGAAAAATGTCTCGGTGAAGGACGTAAACGCTAAAAACTCGTATTTTTTTCTTGATTTTATATTACTTTATTTTGGTCTTATTAAGCATTACCTGACATCTGTTCTCTACCTCTTTAGATACTCAAAATGTCTTACTCTCTGCTAAATCTACAGAGCAATGCCTAAAATGCTTATTAACTGAATGAATTTGAATTGATTTTAAAATTGTGATGATTAATTTTACGTGCCAACGTGACTGGTTCGTGGGTACCCAGATATTTGGTGAAACATCATTCTGGTATTTCTGTGAGGGTGTCTGGGATGAGTTTGGCATTTCCGTTGACCGACTGCATAAAGCAGGTTGCCCTCCCTAATGCAAATGGACCCATCTAATCAGTTCAAGGTCTGAACAGGACTAAAAGGCTGACTCTCCCCCAAATTAAGAGGGGATTCCTCCTGCCTGATGCCTTCAAGCTGGGACATTACATTTTTCTTGCCTTCAGACTCCAACTGAAACATCAGCTCTTCTGGGGTCTTGAACCCGCTGACCTCTGAACTGGAACTACACCATTTGCTCTACTGAGTCTTCAGCTTGCTGACTGCAGGTCTAAGGACTTGTCAGCCTCCTTAATCAGGTGAGCCAGTTCCTTATGAAAAAAAGATACGTGTACATACATTTCCTATTGCTTCTATTCCTATGGAGAACCCTAATTCAGTTATTCTTGGTTTTTCAAAGTTGCCTAAAATACCCAAGCTTCTTTTAAGTAAATATAAAAGGTTCTTTTAAGTAAATCTGAATTACCTTGGGCTCTTGAATTGTGGTTCTTAGAATTTCTTCCATCTAATAAAAAGTTATAATTTCACTGTCAGCAATACAGTTTAGATCTCATGTATGTATTCAGAATCCATGCTCTATTGACGGCAATTCAGGCAGTGTAGCCCCTAATGTCTCGGTGCTCAATGCTAGCTAAGACTATGACATCATTCATAGTCTTAGTGAAATGTAAAGTGCCAACATGAGATCAAACGGCGAGGACTGAATTCAAATAACAAGTCAAAGGTTTCATCCAAAGCTAAGGTGCACTCACCAACTACGAGATGATCACAGCTCAGAAAGAGTGATTTTGGTTTTGCTTCTATAAATTTCCTTGGCAGTATCTTTCCCATCTCTATCCTCTAATGGCTCAGAGATTTGTACATAGTAATCTCTTCCAACAGTGTTGCCCCTTGAGAAATCAAATTGTTAAATAAATGTCTAGGTTGAAGACCAGTTCAAGATGCTCAATTCTCCTCTACTAAATAAGGTAATAAAAATCACCAGAGGTATGAAAGCTACTGGCAAAAATCTAAGCTTCAAAATACATGAAAAATATGTTGGTGGAGAACACAATCACTTAAAATTTATATTACTAAACAGATATATATATATATACCAGAAATATTACTTGAAACATTTAGACATTTTTCATTGTATGCATTCTGGATGTTTTACTAAAGAACGTACTCATTTCTGGTGACTAAAGAAAAAAAAATGTACTTCAACATGTTTTCAATAAAAGAAGATGGCTGTGAAAGTAAAATGTAGAGTTTGAGGCTAGCCAGGGCAAGCTAAAGGTAAATTCTTTGTACTCTAGAGGTACTTAGACACTTCATCCTAAGATAAATGCCTTTTTCATTCTTTCAAAACGTACCAACAAAAATGAATCAGACTTTTTTTTCTTTTCTCTTTTTCAAGGTTTTCTCTTTCGAACTTTTAAAAAAGAGTCTAGGAAAGAAAGAGTGGCAGCAGTTAAGAATCACTATGGTCCTATGGGAACATGGAGTAATACATGGTTTTCTCCTTGTTTGATATTTGTAAGGCCTACCTCAGGGCACAATTCCCTTACTAGGCACTAGTCAACCCCCAAGTACCCTCTTCTAAGCTCTAGTCCTCTATATTCAACTAACTATGGGGTCTCTATCATTTCATGCTAAGAGGTCTTGCTGATACACCAAACTCAACATATTTAAATATGTTTTCCCTCCTCCTTCCTGAAAACTCTCCAGCCTATCCTTGTTCTTTCTACACCTGCCCTGTCTTCAGTGTCTCTCTGATGACTCTGATGAACATGCCCACCATCTACCCAGCTGCCGAAGAGAAACCTGAGAATCTTCCTAGATGTCTCCCTCTCTCATATCCATTATACTCAATCCATCAACAACACAATCATTTTAATCTTCTAAATTTTTCTGTAATCATTCCTTAACTCTCTACTGATACTGTTAAAAGATGCTAAATGTAGCCCTCATCATTTCTTACCTGCTTGTCTGCAATAGGCTCCTAATCTCTGCTCTCTAGCCCTACCTTCCTCCAACCATCTTATACCATACCCATAATTACATTTTCTAAAATACACGTTCATTTACTTGATTAACTCAAAAATTATTTGGGGGCACCTACCAGGTACCAGGCTCTGTTGCAGGTCCAAGGATGTAGCAGTGGAAAGAAAAAGACACAATTCCCTGCCTGACAAAGCTTACAGTTACTGGAGAAAAGAGATAAGAAGCAAAATAAACATGGAAGCATATTAATTATGTTAAGTGCAATGGAGAGAAATAAAGCAGGGAAGGGAGACAGAAGATGTTGTGAGTGGCTGTTATTTTAAAGAGGAGGTCAGAATTTCCTCACTGCGGAAGTCATTTCTGGGAAGGGAAAGGTGAGGAGAGTGAGCTGTGGAATGGAAGCGTTCAGACAGAAGAAAGAGCAGGCAAGAGTCCTGAGGGGAACGTGTACCTGGAGGCCCTGAGGACCAACAGGCACCAGTTTGTCCAGCAAGAGGACAGTAGGAGGAGGTGAGGTTGGAGAAGAAAGAGAGACAGATCCTAGAGGGCCTTGTGGGAACTTCTCCTCTGGTCGCTGTGCCAAGGATAGACTATAAAGGACAAAAATAAAAGCAGAGAGCAGTTAGTAGATGGTAACGGTAATTCAGGCAGGCACTGATTGTGGCTGGAACATGGCTGGCAGTGTGGAGGTGACGAGAAGTGGTCAGATTCAAGATGGGTTTTGAAGGTACTGACTGTCATAACCTGAATTTCCAGGAAAGTAGAGCCTAAGACAACTCCTTGCAAACAGGTAGTTTACTGGGAATGTCGTCCCAAGAATCAGGAGTGCATGACCAGGGCTGTGAAACAGGGAAGAAAAAAAGTGGCAATTTGAGGAATGAGTTATCTAGCTCACTCCACTAGAGGTATCATGACCTGAGCCTCAGTATATCCATCCTGGCTCAGCTCCGAACCCGCACTGGTCATGTCTGGCCCTTCCTTGCAAGTTGTGCGTGAGCAGACTTCCTGCCAGAGCTCCACACGATGCATCAAGGAGGCCGCAAGGCAAGAGGCCAAGAGGTAAGAGAGTATCCGGTTCCATCTACGCAAAGCGGGGCAATGCCTTCATGGAACTGTTTGCTGCACCTGTGACAGCAGTGAAGGGTGGTTCCATGAGGATTCTGAAGTGGAGTACATGGGGTCCCAATATAGACAGTGTTGGAATAATTCTCTAATGGACTATATGTACTATGTGAGAGGTAAAGAAGAGATAAGGATAATGCCAAGGGCTTTGTCCTAATCAACTACAAGGATGGAACTGCCATTAACCAAAAGGGAAAACCGTGGGAAATATGATTATGTGACTTCTAAAAGCCAGTCATGGATCTCTGCATCCTGGGTCCACACATAACTTTATCTTCTGTCCCCTGTTTACAATCTCAAATTAGCCACTCACTACCCCTCACCTCCAACTCTGCAGTTATACTAAACTCAGTCCTCTGGCTACACCACACTCTCTCAGGTCTTTCTGGGATTTTGCTCAGGTTGGTCCCTCTACCTATCTAGTTTATTTGCCCAGATTAATTCCTTATCAGCCTTTAATTGCCAACTCAGTTGACACCTCCTTTTTTAAAAATTTTTAGTGGCGTATAGATGCTTTACAATGTTGTGTTAATTTCTACTGTACAGCAAAGTGAATCAGCTATACGTATATGTGTATCCCCTCTTTTTTGGATTTCCTTCCCATTTAGGTCACCACAGAGCACTGAGTAGAGAGAGTTCCCTGTGCTATATAGTAGGTTCTCATTAGTTATCTATTTTATACACAGTATCAATAGCATATATATGTCAATCCCAATCTCCCAATTCATCCCACCCCCCTCTTTCCCCTTGGTATCCATACCTTTCATCTCTACGTCTGTGTCTCTATTTCTGCTTTGTAAATAAGATGGTCTGTACCAATTTCGTATATTAACGTGTATATGTGGAAACTGAAAAAGCTGGTATAGACCATCTTATTTACAAAGCAGAAATAGACACCTCCTTTTAAGTCAGATACACACCTACCTATTCCCCAAGTATTCTTTGTATTTGTCTGCCTCCTTCCCAGGATGTGACCAGGGAGTATTTTCCTTGAACCCTTAGGGCATATTACAACGCTGGAAGATAGTAGGTGTATAATTAAAGTATGTTAAATTAAGGAATAAATGAATGGTTTCTCCAAGTCATTCTATGTTTATTTTAAAAGCACAGTATCTGTGCCCCAAACCAACTTCTCATACGAACTATTTCAGTATGTCACCCGCATCCTCTGAGACACTGACGATTATGTCCAAAGTCACGTAAGTATTTAGTGGCAGGGCAACAATTAAAATTCAATTATTTTGATACCCATCAGAAAAGGCTCCTGCCTTTTCCCAAACAGTTAACTCTTGGACAAGATCTGAGTATAATATGCTCTAGGATATTTATAGAATTACGTCGTTAAAGAGTAAAAATGCGTACTGCATTTTCTTTTTTTTTTACTGAAGTATAGTTGATTTACAGTGTTTCAGGTGTATAGCAAAGTGATTCAGTTTATATACATACATATATATATATTTCTTTTTTCAGATTCTTTTCCATTATAGGTTATTACAAGATACTGAACATAGGTCCCTGTGCTATACAGTAGGTCTGTATTGTTTATCTATTTTATATATTAGTAGTGTGTATATGTGAATCCTAAAATTTATCCCTCCCCCTTGCTTCCCCCCTCCCATCTTACTGCATTTTAATCCCAACATTCCATTTAACATAAAAATAAGACCATCTGGAAGTAAAATCATTGTAGTGAATCCTAAATCTTAAAAGACTCTTAAGGAGAAGGGTGATATAATCAGATCTGTGCAGTCAGCCCCATGTCACACTTACAGGTAAAATATCTTTTCAACATGTTTTCTATTAGTTACAGGACTAAATGGTGGTTAATGCTGTTCATGCAGGGCAGAGACCAGCAAATTTCTCATAGGGCTTTCCTGGCTTCATTCCATTTTAATTCTGATGGAAAATGTGAGCACATTAGTTTTAGATTCAATACAGGTTTCCGTCGGGTAAACTCTTTGGCCGACTGGATTTTCTGAACCTAGTCCTTTTCACTTGGAACAAATGTGCTATTCCAGAAGCTGCCAACACATCATGTGTTACTGATGCATAACAAGATTAAGAGGAAAAATGAAAACATTTAAAATGCAAAACATACTTGGGGAAAAAATTACCCAGTAAAGTGACCTGGGAAATGCCCTCAGACATTTTCTAACATTATTTGGAGAATACTTTCAGGATTTAGGAGTACGGTGTCTAGGTCCTATTAAAGCTGCAAAATGTTTTAAGTTCAGGGAACAAAACGGCATACAAAATAAAGCATCATTTTATAATTTATAGTGAACAAAAACCCCTTAAGTTTGAAACTTCCAAAGTTCTATTAAGTCCTTAAACAACTCATATTTAATTGTAAGAAACTACAAACTAATATACACTTCTGAAATGTATGGATTAAATCATATAGCTAGAAGTGGTGGCATTTTTATATTTTCCTAAACTAAACTTCCTTAAGCAGAAAAATATGGCAGAAGACTCCACTCTCTAACTAAAACACTAATCATTCCATAACTCTGCTCACAAATCTTCCATGAATTTCCATTGCCCGTGGGATAAAGTTCAAACGTACTCACGAAGCAACATAATTTAGTCCAGAGTTCTCAAACTTTAGCCACACACCAGTATCACCTGGAGGGCTTGTTAAAACACAGTTTTCTGGACTCACACCCTGGAGTTTTTGATTCAGTAGATCTGGGTTGGGACACAAGAATGTATATTTCCAACAGGTTCCCATGTCATGCTGATGCAGGGACCACAATTTGAAAACCACTATCTAGTAACAATCTAGCTTTGGGGGGCCATTCAGCTCCCCACACCAACTTCTGGCTCTACACATTTTCTCATCCTCTGTTTTTGTGTGAACTATTCCAATCACTTTACGTTTATAGGTTCTAGAGTTAAATGAAAGAACTCTTACTTAACGTGTACTCTGCGGGGCAACTGTATTTGAATGCTGTCACAACCACAGTCCAGCTGACCCTGAATCAGCTTTAGCATCGCTTGTTACTCATACTCTGGTGTACAAATCTCAAGGCCCTGGGGTCATTTTCCTGTCCTGATGATGGCCATGGCCCTGAGTGGGAGAAGCATGAAACAATATTCTGGGGAAAAAATGTTTTTATTATGACTATGAGCTTCTTCTATCTGACAAGGGCTTGTCAGTGCGGGCAACTTCCCAACTACTCTACAGGAAAGGCATTTCTGCTATAATAGCAAGTAGAAAAGCAGTGGGTGTCTCTGATTCAGGAAAGAGCCTTCCGAGCCTATAGCCATGCTCTCTGTCCCCAAGACAATCTTTTAATCGGTATAGGGAGAGTTCATGATAAAGATCCATAGGCAAATTAACAGATTCCCACAAGGCCCAGATGCAGAATTATGAACAGCAGCTGTCCCAAGAAGATATCTTGTCCCCTTAATTGAGCAAGCAGGGTTGCAGGTGGGCTACTCTGCTAAATTTTTAACAAAGGAAAAATGATCTGATTTTAACCAGAACTAGTGGTAACTCTTAATCACAAGGAACTTTTCTCATAAACCAACTAACAAAATAACAAAGCTGCCTCACTAAAATTCTGACTTCAGAAGTAAAATACTATTATAATTGATAGCAGAAAGAGCAAATAGCAGTCAATACAGGAGCCCGAATTCAGTATTTCATTTGTAGAGAACGTTTTCTGGAATCAAAGTCTTCAATTATTAGAGGAAAGGAAAACCCATAATGCTTTCCAGCTGAAAGGGGGATAGGGGTGTGCATACGTACTCAATTTTGTTTTTGGTTGTTATCTTGTATTATATAAAATTCTACAAACATACCAAAAAAAGAGAATACTAGGTTCTCACAACTCTTTTTTTATAAAATCTTAAGAGATTTTTTTTATCATTAAGGAACAAAATATTATAGAATGAAGCCAAATGAGGACCAATCCCTTCTCCTCCCATATTCCCCACTATCCTAAATTGGCTACTTATCGACTCCTATTAATATTTTAGGAGCTTTATAGAAATATAATTCACATGCCATAAAATTGACCCATTTAACGTGTTCACTTCAATCCTTTTTAGTATATGCACAGAGTTTTGCAATCATATCGTAATGTAATTTCAGAACATTCTCATAACCCCCCAAACAAGCCCCATAACCCTAGTAGTCACTCCCCATTCCTGCCCACAGCCTCCCACCCCTGGCAACTTGGGGCTACTGATCTGCTTTCTGTCTCTGCATAGTTTTACCTTCCAGACTTTTCACATAAATGGAATAAGACATGTGGTCATTGCATCTGGCTTCTTTCATGAAGCATACTGCTTTCAAAGTTTATTCATGTTATAGCAAGTAACAGTCCTTCATTCCTTTTTATTGCCAAAGAATGTTCTATTATATAGATATACAACGTTTTGTTTATCCATTCATCAGCTGGTGGACATTTGGGTTTTTTCCACTTATTGGCTATTATGAGTAACGCTGCTGTGGACATGTGTGTACAAGTGTTTTGGGGACATTAGGTTCTCATTTCTCTTGGGTAGACACCCAGGAGTGAAACTTCTGGGGCATATGGTAACTGAACGCTTAACAGTGTTAGGAACTGCCAGACTGTTTTCCTAAGTGGCTACACCATTATTTCCAGAAGTAGTGTATGAGGGTTTCAATTCCCCCACATCCTTACCAACACTCGTTATTATCTCTTTGATTGTAGCCATTCTAGCGGGTGAACTAGTATCTCCTGGTTTAGATATGAATTTTACTGAGAGCTAATGATGTTGAGCACCCTTTTCGTACGATCACTGGTCACCTGTACATATTCTTTGGAGAAATGTCTGTCCAAATCCTTGCCCATTTTTAAAAGGGGTTATCTTTTTATTATTGATTTTTAAGAGTTCTTTATATAACTGGATTCAAGTCTATTATCGGATATATGATTTGCAAATGTATTCTCCCATTCTGTGGGCTCTTTTTTCACTTTCTTGATTATTTATTTTTATTTGGTGATCCATTTTATTATTGATTATTTTGTTGCTTGTGCTTTTGGCATCATATCTAAGAAACTACTGCTTAACCTTATGAATATTTCTATATAATTACTATTTAGACCTAAAAATCACATATGAATTTTCATATGGTAGAAACAACTTAGGTTCCAACTAACAGTGGTTAAGGTTTCCATTTCTCCACATCCTTGCCTAGACTTGATAACCTCAGAGTTATTTTGCCTATTTCTTGACTATAACTTGGTAGCTCAAATTACTGTAACTTGCATTTCTCTATTTATTTAGTTTCTTTTCCTATATTTCCATCTTCTCTGTTAATGGCCTGTTCGTGTATTCTGACATTTTGTATGTTTCTCATTTTTGAAGCCATTCTTTATATATAATTGATATTAAATATTTCTCAGTAACATGTCTTGTAACATGCTTTACAAGTATGTGAGCTCTCCTTTTGCTTGTTTGTTATTTGCTTTGTTGAACTATTATTAATTTTACTGTTAAGAAATTCTAAAATAATTTCTTTATGATCTGTGTGTTTTGCAACTTTTTTTTAACTTTAAGCTATACAAACATTCTACTCTAAGAGATGTGGTATTGTATAGCTACTAATGGAAGGGACACAAGAACCAAGCTGTCTTGATTTGAATCTAGATTCTACCGTGTATTACTTTGTAATCTGAAACAGATTATTTAACTTCTCTGAACCTGCTTCCTCATTTATAGGATAGGGGGAATAAAAGCACCTATCTCATGTTGTGTGGCATTTAAATGAGTTAGTAAAGTGTTTAGAACAATACATGGAACATTAGCTATTATTATTTTCTTCTAAACACTTTCACTTTTTGAATTTTACCTTTAGCTTTCTGATATACTTGGAGATGATTTTTATACATGGTGTGAAGTGAGGTTTTCAAACAGTCCACTTTTCCCCACTGATCTCCAATGTCCCCGCTGACACATTATTTCCTTATATATATGATTCTCTATCATGTTCCATAAGTCTATAGCTACCCTAGGCCATACCACACTATTTTAATTACTATAGCTATTAAACTGTAAAACCATAGTAAGTTTTTATATCTGGAAGAGCAAGTATACCTAACTTGTTCTGTGCTTAACATCTATAAATGCAGGCATTTACAAGTGAAAGGATAACAGTGCTGACATTTGTATCCTTAGATTTGTGAATTATAAAATCACAAACAAAATATGTCAGTTACTGTCTATTAGATGACTAGTATTTAATGTAACTATAAGAATGCTGCTTTCTTTTTAACCCCTAGACCATTTTGATTATTTTGTAAATAATAAGGTAATGATTCACTGAAAGCCACAGGAATAATAAACAAAAAGTCTAGACTAAGAAGGAAAACATTATAGAACTTTTTTGGGGGGATGGGTAATTTTGCTCATTTATCTTTTAAGTACAAATAGGGGATATGCAATCCTCGGCAGAAATTTCAAACTCCTTAAAAAGCAAATACAAAAATCAAAACAAAGCCCCAAAACAAAGGACCAAGTACTCTCACTCAGTTTGCAAAATCACAGCATGGATTCACAGTTACTGAAAAAAATAGTCAATGGAGAGGTAGAAAAATTAGGACAAAGAGCACAGAAACTTTACCTGGTAAAGACAGTTCATCAATTATTCTAAAATATTCTACAGCAACTTCTCAAAACCATAAAACACAACGTGTAAATCTAAAGGATCCCTGTACAAGTGATATCCGACGATGGGAAGGAACAATGACCTTGTAACTTTAGCATTAAGAAATGAATCTGGGGAGGTGTGAGCGCTCACTCTTAAGGTGTAAAGCCGCATATCACATTTCTCATTTGCAGTCATAGCTACTCAGGATATTTTACAAGTAATCTCTTTAACATTTGTAGGAAATCAGGAAGAGGAAAAAACGGGAAGCGTGCTCCATTCTTCAAGGCGAGATGTGATTTTTTTTCCTGGAAAATAACTCAGTTGTGTTCCTGATTTTGCCTTCTCCTCACCTCAGATGGTGAGGTACTGTGGCTCAGAAGAAACTGCATATAAGTTGCATTCCCGTGAGCACTGAATTATGACAGCCTAAATGCGGTTGAATATACAGTACTTTTTTACCAACTAGTACGTATTATAGTAAATGGGAAAATCGAAGCAAAGTTATCAGCTCTGAGCTTATTCATACACTGGAATATGTGTTTCTGGTGGTGGTGGTAGTGTGTTTTTGTAATCTGTCTCTTAAATAAAATGTTCATGTGACAAAGACTCTGGCTTTCCAAACATTCTGCCTAAATATTACAGCAATCCTCAAGTCAAACTGAAATGTAATTCTTCAAAGAACAAGAACAAAAACTCTGGAATCCCAAGTTCTGGTTCTGCCACTAGAAGTAAAATAGTGAGGCTTTAGATAAGTCACCTAACAACTGTGTGCCCCTGTTTCCTCCCTTGTGAAAATGAGAAAACACAAGCAGATCATTAAAATTAACTGGGTCTTGCTCAAATAGGAGTGTAGGTGCCTGTAGCATTTATTTTTACTGGGCGTACTTTAGGTTGTGTAGATGTTTGTTTATACAAGGGCACTTTATTTTCTGTTGAAGAAAACCCTCCACTGCGTCATCCCACACACAAACTACTTCCGCTCTTACTTGAAAGGAAATTCCTTTCCAAGGTTCACAGTACATTAGAGACAGCTGCATTGCTGAGCTTCCTCCAGAAACTTTAAAAACTTCAGATGTACTCCATGCATGACATGGATCATGAAACAAGACAATCTCAAGCACTTAGAGACTGCCCCTTCTCTTACCCTCTTTTAATGTTATATATTTCTGGGGTTGTTGCCTGCTTACATTAAGTACTGTGTGTGTGTGTGTGTGTGTGTTTGTGTGTGTGTGTTTATTTTAAATCAAGTTCCTGAGGGAATGCAGGAACTTTCTAAAGTGACTATCTTGAGTGCTAATTTCCAAAGCAAGATAAGGTAAAAAAGTACATTTCCATTTAATGACATTTCAACAACAGACAGTCACTACCCTATGAACTTCCAAAGAGGCAATCCTCACTTCAAACCACACATTCCCTGGGTATGTTTCCATATTGCCCTGGAACTCATAAGTGTTTGTCTGGAAAACTCAATTCTGGACTCAGAACCAGTGAAACAAGAATACCGAACTAGGTAAGAATTCTGGCATAGAACTTTTCCAGCAGAAGTGAAGAAGAGAGTTATGACTTGGTTTATTTCAGAACAGTCACCAAAACTGCCTATGTAGCTACAAAGACAAACTACCTGCATTGGGAATAACATGCTGAATATGATTGGAGGTGGGGGCCGGGCTCAGGAGCATCCAAACAGTATGGTGCTTTCTGAGCGTAGCTGATAGAGCCCAACTCTGAAAAGATTTCCAAGAGCCTACCAGGTGTCCAGTGACAAGCTGGATACAGAAATTACTTAATTAATGTACCTGAGAAAGAGACGGGAAATTTGGGATTCACATTCTTGTTTCACTCTCCAAGAAATCCTTCACTCCAGATTTGGATTGTTCCAAGTAAATTAAGACTTAACGATCCCTTCTTTAGCATTAGTGGCAATATTTTAATAATGCTAGGACAACTGTTTCATTAAACAACAGGTCATACTAATGTAATATTTTCTGAAAGGACATCTAAACCAGATATGTGGGTAAGTTACTTTTGAAACAAATTCTGACAATTCCTTTTAAATACCATTAATAAAACAGGTTCTTCTCTTGGTCAGAAAAAGGGGGTTAGAGGTTCTGTCTGCAGGTAAAGAATGAACTGAAATTTATTAACTCTGATCCTGTGTGTACCAAATCCCTTGGGGTAGCTTAATCAACTGCAGCTTTCTGGGCTCAGCTCCCAAGTACTTGGTTTAGTAGATTTGGGATGGGGTATAGGGAACTGCATCTTTAAAATGACCTACGGTGACTGTCATGTAGGAAATACATTGAAAAATGCGGTGAGGAAAACTGCAGACTCCTTGTTTCTCAGATGGATCAGTGCCGAAGACTCACTGCTCGTCAATTGATTCCCATTCAATAGCCATTGCAGCAAACCCTCACTCAGCTCGCAGGGACATCTGCATAAAATCCTCAAGGCCCTCCAGTCAAGCCAGAAAGAGGCGGAAAATCACCTGATCCTGAATTCTGGTCTCTCCTGCCACAGGGCACCAAGCTGCCACAAAGAAAACACACTGGCCAACGGCTATATTATTGTTGGCAAGCACCAAAATTTGCTCAAAACCTTTACAAATGAAACCCAGCTGCTTAAGCTCAATACCAGATGTCTTCTACAATGTGTGGCTTTGATAGATTAAATTGAGCATAAGAAAGAGATGAAATATATGAAAATCTAATTTGCAAGATGTTTGTCATTAAGTCTATTTAACAAAACAAGACAGAAAATTTTTATATTTTTCACTATAAGAGGTTAAGTAGGATAGATTAGCAATATTCATAATAGCTACTAAAATGCATGTTATGAATTAACTGTTTAGTGTATATTTTTAAAATCCAGTCCAAAAACAATCTCCAAAAATGCCCAAGAATGTCTTATGTCTGTAAAATCATGTGATTTAGCATGAGGGTCCTTTTCATTTAAACCCATTCCCCAATTTGAACATGTTTTCACCCAGGGCATAGGAAATTAAGTAGGAAATATTTAGTGATATTCTCCAATTTCAATAAACTGTCATAATCCTATGAAAACATACATATAAAAAACATGTGTGTGGGTATGTATCATATGTACGAGAAAGTATGGAAGTAAAAAGGCAATTTGTGGGCTTCCCTGGTGGCGCAGTGGTTAAGAATCTGCCTGCCGGTGCAGGGGACACGGGTTCGGGCCCTGGTCTGGGAGGATCCCACGTGCCGCGGAGCAACTGGGCCCGTGAGCCACAACTGCTGAGCCTGCGCGTCTGGAGCCCGTGCTCCACAACGAGAGAGGCCGCGACGGTGAGAGGCCCGCGCACCGCGATGAAGAGTGGGCCCCGCTCGCCGCAACTAGAGAAAGCCCTCGCGCAGAAACGAAGACCCAACACAGCCAGAAATAATAAATAAATAAATAAATAAATAAATAAATCCCATTTAAAAAAAAAAAGGGCAATTTGTTTAGGAACCTCAATTAAGTGGCATCTACCCTTCTGTTACCATGTCACAATGAAACACTTTTTCTGTTGTTTTCCAGGTCACTGCACAGTTCTCAATAACTCAGCTGATTTCAGAGCCTAAATTAAACTCAGAGCCACTCAGATATTCCTCCAATGAACTGCTGCACATTCCCTGACTTAAGTGAGCTATAATAGTTAATGGGCAAATATAGCATATTACTCTTACAACATTAACCTTTCTCTTTATTCAAAACAGAAACGTGAAAAGCATAATGGAATTCAAAAGCAATAAGCAATTGAGCATATTAACTGTAACCAAGACAAACATTCAGTTGAGATTTAGCTCCATAAAAAACTGCATCATCATTTCAAGTTCACACAATTACAACTGGCAGGTTATTATTTTTTCACATTTGAAAAATAATGTCTTAGCTTTCTTTTAGGGAAACCAAAATAAAGGTAAACATTTTAGCAAAGACATAGTTTGATCATGACTATTTCTACCAACGTAATAACAGAAAGATAGTTTCATACAAAGTTTATAAAACAAACCTGGCCTCACATTTTCTGACGCTGTATACTATTGGCCTTGGCATAGTTTATAGTTAAAGGAAAACAGAAACAACCATAAAAAATGTTAAGATGCCTTATTATGTTAAATTGTCTCACACTTGGCTGATATTCTTATCAATGCAGTTCTCATATCACAAAAGTTCCAAATTGATGCAAAACTGATTCCTTACCTGTAAAACTCCCATTAAAATTGTGAAGATACCAAGTCGAATATGGGGACATTATGTTCCCACATTAGGACCACAGGATACTGTCAGGCAGTAAAAACCTGTGCACCAAAGCCAGTTTTCTGCGTGTACTCAAGAGGTTTCTAAAAAGTGAATTCGATATGTACATTCATTCTCCTCTGGACTCCAGAAGGGATCAAAAGCATAGTTTCAGACACTCAAGTTCCCAGAATTTGATCAAATGAAAGAGGTATACTTCTAGCCACAAACTTGTGGCCTTTTAGGGATCATAATGCAAAATTTATGAGATGTTCTTTGTGAGACATAAGGTTTGCAACTACTGTTTCAATAAAGGAGTAAAAGTTGTATGTAACAATATGACAAAACTAAAGTCTGCCAAGAGAGTACACTACTTGTTTCATATGTTATTTTTTGCCACCGCCTTGATATCTTGAATTCCTTCAGCATCTTTTTTTTAAAGAGCAAAAAAAAAAAAAAAAAAAAATCATACCCCTTCATTTACTATTAAAATAATTCTATAGAAACTACAGAAATATATTACCATAATTTTGGTAGTAACATTTCCTGGATACCAAAGTTCACGTAACAATAAAGTGTTTTTTATAATTTTTCTACACATACAGCTAATAAGTCACTTAGTAGCCAACAGGAATTCATTATAAACAAAGGAATACTAGAAGTATTCATACTGCTATTATTAATGACAGTAGCAGCTAGATTAGACGTTTTTGATTATCAACCTGTCCCAAAACCTCTTCTAGAAAAAACTTCCACTGCCCACTGTATCTGTTATTGTCTGGTGGCCATCTTGCTATTGAGTGACTACACATCCCACCTGCGTTACATTCCATCATTGTTAGGGTCAGCGGTCAATCAAATTCTCTCTCCAGAAAGTTAAAAATAAGAAACAGTGAAACATTTATCAGTTAACTCTGGAGAGCTAAGCAAAAAAGGTCTTGGAATATCAGGAAATGCAGACACTACTTTGGGTCGTGTGCAAAATAATGAGTATGTCTAAGGAGGTAGGACTCCTCTATACGCCAAGTATTGTACTATGCACTGGGGATTCAGCAATAAATAGAATGGACGTGGTCTTTCCTCTAAGAAGGTGAGCTTCCAGCAGGAGAGTGACATGTATAATGATACATCATGATATGTACCATACAAGAGAAATAAAACTTACAATGAGGGATTATATGAAGGGGATCTCATTTAATCTGGATTGTTAAGGAAAAGTTAACTCGGTGACGTTTAAGCAAATGGATAAGCAGAGGAGAAAAGCAAAGAACTTTCCAGGCTGTGGAAAGAGCATGTGTGAAACACCTGAGGAGAGAGGAGTTTGGATCATTCTGGACAGGAAAGGCTTGATAACCGCTGAGCAGTGAGGTGAGCTGCAGAGGAGCCAGGGCCTCGCTGATGCCAAGCCTGGAAGGCCATAGAAAGGTCTGGATTTTACAATGCAAGGAGTGTCTGCTAAAGACCTTTAAACCGAAAAATGGGAAAAGACACCCAGAGGGAAGAAGAAGGGAATGTCCTCCGGGTCCCACAAGGCCTGTGTTTCCTTCAGCTTTTCTTTATGTCTTCATTCGACTTCTTCCTCTACTTAAGTTTCTGTTCTTTTGCCCAAAATATCAAAATATCAATACTAACACTGTGATTTTATACACATTATGAATTAATATGGAAGTTAACTAATTATGGAAGGAATGCGACAGAGATGACATCAAGCAAGAACTCAGTTAATCCAAAAGCCCCAGATTCTCCAGTGTTACAGGAAAAGTAACTGGGGCCTAGAAATAAGAACGAGGTTATTCTGAGCTCATAGCCACAAAATCGTAGGTAGATATTTTAATATGAATAGTTCCACACACACCACACACACACACACACACACACACATCGATTACGATAGGCAGAGTAACTATTTTACAGATGGAAGAGAGTATAATAATCAAGACCAAAAGGGTCCACCTGAACCTAAAATGTAGCATAAGAAAGCTTGATAGACAATTTAGCTGATTTTAATTGCCGGTACTTTGTCTTACTTAAAGATTTGCCCAATGTCCTGTAAGAGTTCTAAAAATAAATCCACATTCGGAAAGTTAGGGGAAAAAACATATTCACAAATTTGTTCCTGGCAGTTCTAAGTCAATAGAAGAGTTGTAAAATGTTATTTCAGATTCAATTGACTCATAGACCAAAAAAAACAAAAACAAAAACGAATGTGAATTACTCTGATCTTTCTAATACTATGATTCTTCCAGAAGCCTTCAAGTATTTGTAATTTAAAGATTAAATTATCTATGCACAGATATTGAGAGATATGTATGCCTTACATACATGGTTGCCACCACGACGTACTTAAAGAGGATAACTTCTCATAACAAAAGGCAAAACCAAATGATGTGAGTTTGCACTCAATAGTTATGTGAACGTCTCTTATCCAATCTACTCTGCAGAATTTAAGTTGAGAACTAAAATTTAGCCACTTTCCTTCCAGATAAATTACCACAGATCAAATTCCTTACATCTGTGACGCTCACCACAACGCGTAGTTACTGCCAATTAACAGCCGGAGATGAACTGTTGGAAGTGTCACATAATAGCTGTAGTAGAAAACATGTTAAACACAGAGCCACATTTATGCATTTAACAGCTGTGTCGGGCTAACAGTTGATTTTTCACTATATTTTGCCATATGGTAACGAGGATTATTTTCCACTTAAAAATATTACCAAAGGTCTTCCCTGGTGGCACAGTGGTTGAGAATCCGCCTGCCAACGCAGGGGACACAGGTTCAAGCCCTGGTCCGGGAAGATCCCACATGCCGCGGAGCAACTAAGCCCGTGCGCCACAACTACTGAGCCTGCGCTCTAGAGCCCGCGAGCCACAACTACCGAAGCCCGCACACCTGGAGCCCCTGCTCCGCAACAAAGAAGCCACCGCAATGAGAAGCCCACGCACCGCAACGAAGACCCAATGCAGCCAAAAATAAATATAATAAATAAATAAATTTTTTTTTTAAATTACCAAAAATTGACACCCTAGAGCAATATCACCATTTTAATTTTGAAACTACACATTCACAGCCATGTTTGTTATTCTCCTGTTACTGCATTTCCTATCTGCCTTAATTCTACTGAAAATAATTAATAACAAATTTTTTAAAAATTTTAAATTAGTGTCAACCAGATCAAACACAAATATTACAATAGGAAACCTATGGAATATGACCTGGCAATGAAGAAGCAGGATATAAAATCTGGGTTACATAAAACTGCAGGGGCCATGGAGACTGGGACCTGCTTTTGTTCATTGGGTTTAGGGATTTTCCTGTATTCCAAAAGAGCTAATTCCTACTTCCTATCTCGCCTTTTCTTCCGGGAACTCTTTGTTGATACAGAATTACTCCTAAAGAACACAAGTTGGCTGCCAATTTTTATTTTACTCTAATTGCTGTAATAATCTATTACCATGATTTTACAGTAGGGCAGGTTGCTGTGGAAATTTTCACATATACATTTAACAAGGAGCTAAATAAAAATCTCATCTTTTTAAATGCCAGAACATGAGGCCCATCCATGTCAGGAAGGGCACATTGTTGCCACCAATGTGTTAGAACAACAAACAGAAAGAGTCCTTTAGATTTTAGGTCTGTCAATCTATCACCTTTATAACCTCACTAAATTCCTTTGGCAGAACTTAAGAAGAATGGTAGTGACCAAAATGATGCCTCAATACTGTTTACACATTGCACTATATTCATTAGTATTGCCTGTATTTCTCCACTGTGTTTTGAGAATAAAGGGGCAAGGTAGTATCAATAGCTCAATCTTTAAAATACTACATTTCAAGTAGAAATGAATACTACAGATTTTCACCATTACAGATCATATTTTCACTTTTAGAAGAAGGCAATTCCACATTTCACGATCCCGAGTTTTAAAAAATGCATTCCTGAAGCAACCACAATGTGCCAATATAAAAAACACAAAGTTCAAAACCTACCAAGATGTACCCTTGCTTCCTTTTTTCTAAGCCTGTGTCTTTTCAAGTAAAACACTGAAGATAAGATATAAGCAATGATAAGATTTAGGCTGATGAATCACCCCGCCCCGCCCCGCCCCGCCCAGGCCACCCTAGCTACTCTGTTCCACGTGTGAAGCGTTCTCCTTTCCACTTGTTGTGACTTTGCAGAGCTTTGTACCATTTAAAGTAGAATTGGAATACTGTACATATTCCTTCCATATAGAACTTTTAGGTTTCCATATACTTAAATAACTAAATATTTGTATTAGCCTGAAGCACACACTCTCCAAATGTCTCAAGTTGTCATTCTGCAACGCATTTACTTTAAATGAGTATTTAAGGTCTCAGAACATTAATCTTGGCTTTGCCATTCACTTAAGAAGTCATGACCCCTTCCTTTGTCTGTGCTTCATATTCACCTATCTTTGTGATAATCATTCTCACTGAAGTACATGCAGAATTAATCATCATAAAGCGTTACAAGTTGTCAATGAATATTTAACTTCTATAAGTCAAAGCTGCTTAGTCTTGGCTGAGCTCATAGTTCCTGTCTACAGCACCTTCTGTTTTCATCCAGGCAAAACAAAAAACAAACAAACAAACATGAAACTTATTTTTTATAAGGCTACAGGTAGAGAAATTCCTCAAAAAAAAAAAAAAAAAGTTAAAATTTCACTAGTGACAAAGCTGGGAATATAAATTGGGATTCAGTATGTTAATCACACTAAGATGAGCTATGGGATTCTTTTAAAATCTTGTCTCAGTTTACATTTCCAGATTGATTGTCTCCTATTCCTGCAGAGATTAACATCATTACTAATGATACTAATAGCAAAACCTCAGACAATACTATGCACCAGTTACTATTCTAAATGCTTTATGTGTATTTACTCATTTAATAATCAAATCATTCCTATGGTTAGTTATTATTATTATGCCTATTTCACAGTTGAGAAAATCAAGGCACCTATAAGACACCTCATTTGAGTTTACACATCTAGTAAGTGGTAGAGCTAAGATTCAAACTCAGGCATCCTGGGTCTGGGGTTCATACTCTTAACCACTACGCTACAGAATAAACGGGTAGACAACACAGACGCACACAGGCACTCACGTGAAAGGGCTCTGGACAGGGAGTTAAAAAGGTTACGCTTGGTAGAAGAAAGCAGGGAATGTCTCTGGGCTTCAACCTTCTCACTGGAAAAGTAAACCAACTACACAATACTATTTTAAGGTGTAACTTAATCCTACCATCCATTTATGATTCAAAGATTCAGTCTGTAACATACAGCCTTTTCACTTCTGACTGACATAACTCAATAATTAATTCAGGTATTCATATGTTTCAAGGAAAATGCTAAAAGAGAATGAAAAATTACCCTTAGGCAATCAAGAAATAGTAGTAGCGTGAGTAGAGGAATAAGAATTTCACCTCATATATATCATGTTTGAGTCTCCTGGAACATTCTTAAGAAAGTTTCCCTGAGGTCTTTCTAGCTCTTCTAGAAGGTACCAGATTATAACAATTTTTGGAAACCAAACTAGCAAACCAAGTAAATGAACTACATGTTGTTTCTTCACATCAATACGCAAAACTCCTTTTGAGTTACACTTATCTATACCAGAAATTAAAAGTACTTTTCATGAAGCCAAGCCACAAAATATAATACCTAAATAGTGTCATGGAATACTCTGAGATTATGAAAACATTCATCTTTAAGTGCCAATCAAAATACATGCCAGTTGGTAATACATGCTTCCTAATAAATAGTATTGCCAAATTGGTTCTATAAAATGCATTCACAGGTATATGAGGGTGAACTGTAAATGCATTTTGACCTCATACATATTCCCTTGTCTCCTGGCTTAATTTTATAAAGCCGCTATTTCCTTATTTCCAACCTTGTGACTCCCTTGTTGCAGATCACTAACACAGATAATTGTTTCCTATTCATTAAGTTATCTTTCTTCTAACTTGAAAATAGTTCACCTACTTTTATAATTACTCCTTTAGTTAAAATAATTATTTTTAATTGCCATCCTTTAGTCAACTTTATACAAGAATAATTCTTCTGGACAAAATGATCACTAAGCAAGCCCCTGTTCTTAAATATGGATAAACATCTGACATATTCACAAATTACAATTATTGCCATTATAAAACTACAGATTTACTCAATGCATCCATATAAAAATGACAATGAACTTCAAAGTTAATTAGCTAACCTATAAAAAAATCTAACAGTATTCAAACTAAAATGATCAAAACAAGTTTATTAGAATTTTTGTTTTCTTAAATTCTTCACATATAAACTGTCACTTCATACTCAAAGTTCCGAACTAGATTGCACTTAGTTCTTAATTGCTAGAGAAAACAGAAAGTTTGCATCCCTTTTAAAACTATTCTAACACACTATCGAGAAAGCGTTGCCATGATACAGAAAGTAGTAAAATCACAGAGCAGTTGGAGGATGGGGCTTGGAAATGTTTAGCCACTGGACTTCTGCCCTGAACTTTCCCTTCTGTGATAAAAACCACGAAACCAGCCATTAACGGAGCCCCCTGTCAGCACCGTACTGTGGGGCACTGGTCTTCTTACCCCTCGTGTGCATAGACAGAAGAATGAGCAAGGCAATGTGAAGCTGCCAGTTTAGTTCGTCCAGCCAACCCATTGCAGCAGGAGAGTCGTCAATGTGACCCGCCTGTTTAAGCCTCCTGTTTCTTGCCTTTCCTTCTTTCAACTGAGACTCCTCTGCTGCCACTCTTGTCAGAGCTTCCGGCAAGCCTGCAGCAAGCCCTAGACAGGACCGTGAAAGACAAGCCTGTTACAAACTGGTTCTGTCACCACGGAGACTTCAACTGATCACCTCGTGGGGAGAACAACAAAGGGCGGTGAGGACCCCGAGCCAGGCTGTTTTCTTAAGAAAGGAGCCTGACCCAGCTGCCCACACAAGGGCCAGCACAGGCGGGACTTTGCTCGGTACTGGCCACGCCAAAGTCCCCGCACCTCCCGGGCAGCCGTGGAGAGATTCCAGAGCGACACACACCTATGCTTTGCCGACATGCAATTACTTATTTCTCCTGCTAAGGTTTTTATTCTCTGCTAAGGATTGTAATTCTGTGGGAATTGTAGACAGACAAGGAGAAATAATTTTTTTTTCTTTGATACAATGATAGAAGTACTGCAACACATCCAAGTGTTATGGCATTTTCTCACATGACCTCAACATTTAAATAATGAGGCAAATGCCTTTGAATCAAATGCACAGATACAAAAAACGGTCACTTGTAAAAGCCATCTTTAATGACTATTTCAAGTTGAAATATTTCAGTTAGGCTACTCACTTAAATTAATTAATTTGAAATGACTATAGTTTGAAGTTTCCTATATAGAAAAAAAAAAAAAAGTACTGTGAACTGAACCAATTTTATTATGTGAATAAAACCAAGGTAAGTTATTCACTTTCTTTAGATGTTAATTATAATTGTGCCTCACTGTAAACTATGAACATTTTGTAATATTTTAATTTTCCATGAGATTCTGAGTGACCGTTTTCAGTACTAAAGAACATTTTAAACGGCTATTTGTT
The DNA here is from genome assembly GCF_028021215.1 of Eschrichtius robustus. Taxonomy (NCBI): domain Eukaryota; kingdom Metazoa; phylum Chordata; class Mammalia; order Artiodactyla; family Eschrichtiidae; genus Eschrichtius; species Eschrichtius robustus. Next base: position 15,705,580 of record NC_090827.1, on the reverse strand, counting down.
TTACTCTGGGAACTATCGATAATAAAAGAACAGCAAGAAATATACATGAATTGTCAGTGTGTGTAGAAACTACACTATCACCACAGACAAGATACAAACAGAAGTACTTATTAAATCGAATCCATTTGCATGATAAAGGATTTATGAGTATGAGAGCAGAGACATAGTTCAGTGGTTATATCTAAGGTAGCATGAGAATGTGTTTACTTGAAATTTTAAGAATTATTTTCTTGGGAAAAAAAAACCTCTGCTCTCTTCTCCTTTTTAAGAGACACCCCTACCCCTCTACACACACACCAGCACCTCGCAGCACTACCCTCACAGATGGCATTCAAATCTGTTCTCCAGGGGCTTCCCTGGTGGCGCAGTGGTTGAGAATCTGCCTGCCAATGCAGGGGACACGGGTTCGAGCCCTGGTCTGGGAAGATCCCACGTGCCGCGGAGCAACTGGGCCCGTGAGCCACAACTACTGAGCCTGCGCGTCTGAAGCCCGTGCTCCGCAACAAGAGAGGCCGCGATAGTGAGAGGCCCGCACACCGTGATGAAGAGTGGCCCCCGCTTGCCGCAACTAGAGAAAGCCCTCGCACAGAGACGAAGACCCAACACAGTCATAAAATAAAAATATAAAAAAAAAAAAATCTGTTCTCCAGCTTAGAGTAGTTCAACAACTGCTTTTTAGGATTTAACAACTACTACTATCAATCCAACACCCTCAACTCAGTTTCATGAGATGGAATTTAACAGAAATATAGTATTTTTAATCACATAGAAAATTTTGGAATATCCTAAGTTTAAACCACACATTTTGCATTTCACAGAATCCAGGAAACTCACTTGTCAGGAAAATGTAAGTTGGAGGTGGTAACGAGGTAGTCTTTCGCTAAGAAGGGAAACTGAGGCACACTAAAACAAATGAGTGATCAGGAGCAGAGGGGCAACATAAGTGAACCGCAGACAAGACTCAAGCTCTACTGCTTCAATCTCTTGTTCAAACCTTCTATGTTCGGCTCAGGGCCACATCACAACATGCTTCCGCTGCCAATCTGGAGCCTAGACTTGAGCTCCAGCACGAACAGTGAATGGCTAAAAGGTGGAGCAGCTCCCACTGTTCGTATTTCCCCAATATGGGCATCCATAAGTGGTTCAAAGCATAAAGAGAGAAGAGTTTCTCTCTCCCCAGAATCCTAATTCAGTTCAAAGCAATCCCTATCAGCAACTATTTCTAATTTTGTACTATGTGCTAGCTGAAGTAAATGCACTCAAGAAGTTTACAATACCACAGAAAAAGTAATATACATGTAATAGAGAACTAAGTAAAAAAACATAACCTATTTTAAGATGAAGTGTCTTCAAATGGAATAAAGACAGAAAATCGGAGTAAGGGATGGATTAGACTGGGCCAAAAATTGGAGGCAGAGCTGAATGCTAAAATATGAATTGAATTTATACAGAGATAGAGGAGATGAAAAGAGAGGAAATTCTGTGAGCAAGGACTAGAGGTAAGATTAAATATTTCATTTGTGCAATAGCATGAGAAGAAGAATCTTACTGGAGCAGACAGCACCTATTAGTAAAATGGCTGGAGAGAAAGCTAGACAGAGTAGAACCAGATTGTGCTGGACTCCGAATGCAGGTTACAACGTTTAGGCTATATTATGTAAATAACTAAAAGGCTTTTGAGCATGGACTGGCTTAATGAATTTTTTTTAAAAAAAGGTTTAAGGTTTCAGAATATAGGATGAGTCTCTGAACCTAAACTTCCAACTATGTGAGTAGAAGTCAAAATTATTGATAGAAGTGTGAGGAGAGGTTTCCACTTAGTCAAACTTTTTGGTAATACAGATTTCTTTTTCTCACTTATACTACTACGAAATTCAAGAGGTAACCCTATTAATTCCCTTCATTTAGGCTTGATTGTTTAACATATGCTGGGTGCCAACGATGAAGGAGATGTTCTATAAAATGCATAATTAGATTCCAGACAAACAGGCTCAAAAGATCTTTAAAAAAATCTTATAATGTAGATCAGAAATCTGACTTAGCAAAAAAAAAAAAAAAATCCAGATTTGCATATCATTTAGTGCACTCACCTAAAGTCCACACCAAATGAGGCTTCAAAGAAAGCTCTGAGAGAGTATTAAAAGAAAGGTCGCAATTTGAATATATACACGTGAGAGGGGCAAGGAAAGAGAAAAGAAAGACTACAGATAGTACTACCAATATGAGTACGACATGCCATTGCTATGTATCATTTGTAGAATTCTTACACAGACCCACTCATTCTAGGTTTATGGAGTCCATGCTGTAGAGTAGAGGGAGACTCTTTGTGCTATCTGTATAATCTTGGGCAAATTATTTAAACTCTCTGGTCTATAATCTGCTCATTACCTAACTGTTAAAATTGTTATACGGATTAGACAAGTAAATGAACAAAAACTACTGAATACAGTGCCCAGAACATAGGAGGACATCAGAAAATGGTCAATTTCCTGACAGCTCTCACTAATCACTCTTCTGCCTCTTGACCAAAAAACCCTATTAACAATAATCTTCTTTAATGTAACATTTGCCAAATTGTTCCTGTCATAAATAATGTGATCACTAAAACGAGGACACATTTTTAAAATTCATATTACACCCGGAAAGACAAATATTGATTTAATAACTTTATTTTTATTTCATTTATTAAATTATCATGTAATTGAAGCAGAAATATATGAAACAGTTTTAAAGTATGAGACTACCTTTTTAACAACTTCGATTTGTGACTTATTTCCACACAGAACCCTCCATATATACATACATATATGATTTTATGTATATATACAGCTTTTTAAACTGTATTTGGGGGACTGTGTCTAGTGAATGGGATACGAGAATATTAAACAGTACCTGCCTTTAGGACAAAACCTACCCTGTAATGGGTGAAGACAAACATATAATCAAATAATGACAGTGCAATACAGTGACGGGCTGCTATGCTGAGGGAATGTGGAAAGTACAGTGCATAAACAAAGATTAATTCTGGCCGGGGATGGGGATTGGACTTGCAGGGAAGAGGCATTTGAACTAGCTCTTCAAAGATAAGTAGGAATTACTGGGTGAAGAGAGGGCAAAGGAATCCCAAGCAAAGAGAACAGACAGTACAGATATTTATGAGCAAGAAAAAGAGCAATGTTTGCAGAGAACATGAGATACCGGATATGCCTGGAGAGCAGAGAAACTGGGCTGGAAAAGCAGACTGGGAGACGTTGGGAAGGAAGGCCCTTACAGCTCTTAACTTGATTTTGGTTTTATCCTACCTACATAGGAAGCAATGCCTTGGTTTCTGGAGGGGGGCGTCTGCACAGTTTCCATTGTGTGAAATGACTGCAACTACTTCTTGAAGCTGATTACATGTCAAAAGAAACTAGTAAAGTTTCTGAGATAAGGTGAAGAATATCTTCCTTTTATATAAGAAAATGCAACAATATCCTTCATAGTCTTCACGAGAAAAATAAGGAGAGTGCTATTTTCTTTAATACCTGAAGATCTCTGCTAATACTGTTTGGAACAACATTTGCTTTTAAATTAAACTTCTGTTCAAACACAGGCACATAAGAACAACTGTTATTTCCTTGTTCCTATTAGAAGCTATATATAGCATTTTAGGTCCCTACCATCCCACAGAGTTTTGCAGTAAAATAGTTTTCAAACTTTCATACTAGTTGTGCAAAGAATAGAAAAGTGTGTTCAGAATTGTACTGGTTAATCCATTTTGCTGTTCTCATTTTCAGCTATACACTTACATAACGATATAAAAAGTTACTCCATTACCGGAGAAAAAATAAACAACAGAACTCAAGTGTACAAAAAGCTTTATTCCTGGCTTGGAGTTTACAAATGCCACAACTTCAGGCTGCTTTCGGGCTGCCTCCTGCCTCCCCACCCCGTTCTGCTCTGCAATCTTCCACATCACTAGTCATTAACAGCCCAAGCTCCCTTCAGCTGCACAGTGAAAGACCATCACATCATTACAAATAAACAATCCCCTCCTCCCTCCAAGGAGTGACACATTATTCTGAGCACGTCTTCTCTCTGCTTTCGTTGCTCTGCCAAGGTCCCCCATGAGTGGGAAGGGGTAAAAAGAGAGAAAAAATATCCCACAACTTTGTCTAAAGCATGTAGAGGATGATTTGTGTTCTTACTTACGGGATATGATTGTCACTGTGGATCTGCTCTCAGGCCTAGATTACATGTGATAAGGGCTGACCTCCTTTAAGTATTCACACATTATGCACTCATGGAGAGCAGGCAGGACACAAAAGTCCTTCAGATGTTCTGGACATCAATCAAGTGCACAGCATGGAGCCTGCCAAACTTTTCTTCCATTTACTCAGGGAGAGGAAGGGGGAGTCCAAGACAGACTTAATAAAGTTTAAAGCTATGCCACAGTATATTTGGGGAGACCATTGTTATTAAAAGGGTGCTATTTGAAAAAAAATTCTCCATAGTTACCACTAGCAACAAAAAAATTCACACACAAATAAAAAGAGACGACCAGATTTCACTTCAGCTTTAAAATTTCAAAACCTTTACTTATAAACCAGGTTTCAATGACTTTGGCAGATTGATTTTTTTTTGAAATAACTGTTCAATAAGGATATATATAAAAAATTTAAAATATGAATTTTTATAACAACCATCATCACAACCTTTTTGAGGCATTTGCAAAAGTAGTAGAGTATTTGTTATGAAATACTCTGAACATATCTTAATGTAAATTAAACACCAATCAACTGCATAAACCATTTTTACCTAACACAAATATGATTATTATGAATAGGCTACTATTATTATTAATAGGCTACTATTAATAGGCCAATATTATGAAATAGACATGATAATATCTTCTGATATACGCTTTCAATGTTGGTCTTTTATCACTGCTACTCCCCACAACTCATTAAAGGTACTTGAGACAGCTTCTGAAAGAGAACAAATAAGCCCAAACTTTATTCTCCTGAAACGCTGCAACACTGTGTACTTCGAGGGCATAATTTGATCATCAGCACGATCAAACCCCTTAGAGCAAGATGTTTCATGGAATTTTCTAACAGAGTGATATCTTACATCTAAGACAGTATCATTTACCTAGAGATTGCAGAGTTCTTTTTGAAAGCTCATGTCAGCCCGCCAAGGTAACAAGGATGTGTATAGCCTGCATACAAGATAAGAAGACTAGACACAAAAAGCAATTAAGGGTAGAAGAGAATTAAAGGCAACTTACACAATTAAACTACCAATGAAAATTAACAGTGAATTTACTAAGATAAGCTCTAGAGTTAAAAGAAAAACAAAACAAAACAAACTTCCAGACTGCCCCAGGACTCCTAAACCCCATACAGGCATAATTCTGTTCAGGTAATACCTGGCTTTGGTGTGATTCAACTAAAGGCTAATAAACTCACTTGCACCCTAGTAATAGGGAACTGGGTAATACATAAAATCTGAGATTATTCTCTATGTTACTCAGTATAGAGAAATCCATCACCTGGTCAACATGATTATCTCAGACCAGAAGCTAAAAGTGAACGGGAGGGAGATGTCTTGACAGGAGCTGGAAAGTAAGGAACGCAGAGATGATAAATAGGTTATTTCTAGATAGATTATAGGGTGCTGCTGCTAATGGTGACACATGCCACTTGGCGAGCTTTTACTGCTCAGGCACTATGCTATGTGCCAACATACACTGCCTCACTGACCCTCACTGCCTCACGTGCAGCAAGCAGTGTCATTCCCATTTACAGATGAGAATACTGAGTATGCCTGAGCCAAGGAGGCCTGGCACTAGTTACGGGTGGATAGGATCAGACACCAGTACTTCATTAGCTAGGGACCCATATGTTTCTGCTCTGCAAGAAATAACTGGGGCAGAAACAGGCCATTCAGTAGATGGAGGTTTCAGAGACACTGGGGCTGATGAGATTCATTCAGGGAACATGACTGCCAGAAAGTCTAGAGGCTGGAGCAAAAGAGGGGTGAGATACCCTCAATCCCAAACCTGTCCATTCAGAGGAGGGGGATAAATGACAGGGACAACAGACACTCTGGGAGCCACAGCAGTGAATTCACAGGTCAGGGGTTTCAGATCCAGTAAGAGATGCAACTTTCCCCTAGCATGTATTAGTTGTTTATAAAAAGTATATTAATAATAATTTTAAAATATATATTGTCATTCATTTAAAGCAGTGCCTTGTATATATCTTTTTAACTTTTCCAGCAGCCCTTCAATGCAAGTATTATCAACCAGTGAAGTGACTAAGGTGAGTGAAGCACCTCAGAGTTCTGGGAAGAGTTGTTTCCCTTGAGTCGGCCTGTGCTTTAGCAGGTATAGTGAGGCAACTCTGCGGACTCAGTAGAAAGAAAAGGTAGATGAGCGAAGTCGCCAGAACTAGGTAATATACTCCTCTCTCCACCAGATGAGTCTGAGGTTGTTTTAACAAAAGAGGCTGTTTTCTTCACACCATGAGAAGGCTGCTGAGAAGATCTACTTTGCCCCACTTACAAGGAACTGTGTGAGAAAAGGGCTTTTGTTGTTTAACACTTTGGCCCCGGACTCTTCAGTATTAAAGTTACACACTAGGTAAAATAATGAACCACAGAAGCCACTAACTTGTCTCACCTGAAGCTCTATTCCAAAGGATATCATCTTCTTTATCAAATTAGTGCTACAGCACCCCTAAGCAGAAAATCAGAACCTCTAGTACTTCTCTGCATCTCTTGCTAGCCATTATAAAAACCTGAACACAGTTTCCATTAAAACTCAATTCTTGGACTTCCCTGGTGGCGCAGTGGTTAAGAGTCTGCCTGCCAGTGCAGGGGACACGGGTTCCAGCCCTGGGCCAGGAAGATCCCACATGCCGAGGAGCAACTAAGCCCATGTGCCACAACTACTGAGCCCATGTGCCACAACTACTGAAGCCCACGCGCCTAGAGCCCGTGCTCAACAAGAGAAGCCACCGCAATGAGAAGCCCGCGCACCGCATCGAAGAGTGGCCCCCCCACTCACCTCAAATAGAGAAAGCCCCCGCGCAGCAACGAAGACCCAACACAGCCAAAAATAAGTAATTAAATAAATATATTTTTAAAAAAATTAAAAATCAATTCGTAAAGAGGATTAATATCACTCTACTCTTATTTTGTCCTAGAGTCAATTGTGCATTAATTTCATGCAAAACCAACTTGAACTGATATTAAATAAATTGAAAATTAAAATTTATATTTAAATTATACCAATAAAATGTTATCTTGTATGTTTCCTTGTAAATCCCTCTGAATATAATTTAGAAGTAAGGACGGTGCACCTTAGTTTACACATAGAAGAAATATAAAAGGAGTTAAAGTACGGCCCTTATTTAAACATTTGGAGTCCATGCTTAAGTTTACACACTATATGGAGACAGCTCCTAGAAAATCTGTTTTCCACTCTTTGGAAAATACCTAAGTATGTATTAAGGAATTACATGAGAAAAAGTTGCTTAAAGCAAAAGAGAAGATATTCATAACAGAGAAAAGTTTTGTTTCTATTTAGCATACAACAGCTTTTCCATAGTATTTTTTCAACAATAGTGTTGCCAGTATATGATTTCCACATTTCTTAATGGATTTAGCTCTTAGTAGTCTTTTAAAAATTGATGCTAGAAGAAATACAGAGATTACAGAAAGCTAACGTTTGATTTAAGGTGACACAAAATCTATGTGCATGCAAAAATATTTTCAAATAAAGGAAGTAATGATGTCATGATTTTCAGTTCAGATTCACGCTAAACCTTTTCATGTCTTCTACCAGCCAGAAGTCAACTGTGTATACTGAAATATTTTCCTAATGACAGATGGTTGATACCAAAAGGATGCCTGAAATATATTGTGCCTCGTATAAACACACACACACACACACACACACACACAAATTCCCAAATTCCCTTATCTTCCTTCACCTGTCCCCAGATATGAAGCACAACTGCTTAGCGTTTTGAATTTTTTTATGAGAAGTTAACATTTTCTAATAATCTCATTAAAACCTTTTTAACCGACTCCATATATGGAGAATTTTCACAAGATTGAGGGTTGGTTTGAATGTTTAAACAATTAGTTTGTAAAAAATAAACAAAAAGAAACCCACATATAGACCTTATTCAATCAGAGTACATCACAGTACAGTGAAATCAGACTTCATCACAGTACAGTGAAACCCCTTCTGTGCTCTATCTAGAGCATTACAGCAAAATCACAGGATACTAAATGTACATGAAATGACAGTGAAATGACAATGAAATCATGCAGGTAAAAAGGATGAGCTTTACTGATCACGATATCAGATAAAACCAGTGACCGTATTTAGACACAAAATCCCTACTAGTCCAATGAAAATCTATGAAACTGTAATACCACTCTTTTCTAATACAAAACCCTTAGTTACATAGGCATGAATTTAACTGTTCACCTTTCTCTACGCTTATTATAGTTAGTCAGCACTCTGTGTGGTCACGCCTACGACTATCAAACACCCAGCTGAAAAATGAAAAATTTAGTCAAGCAGTGAGTTATCTTAATGATTATGCCAAATGAAACATTCAAATTCAACCTTAACCAACACGAGTAAAACCTGCATTTATCCAGATGATTTAAGGCCCATTAAGATGATCAATCTGATTTAAACAGTCGCCAAAATTTCCACTCTGAGTCTTCAATATATCTCATTAGCGCCTCCACGGAAGGATGTGTAAAGAAAAAAGGAAAAGAGAGGAAGTTCAAAAGCAATAGCTGCTCTTTTAGAAACGCTTGTTTAAAAAGGATGTTCGATTTTTCATTAAAATGATATGTATATAATCAGAAATTGGCAATTGAACAACAAAAGGTTTACTTCACTCTAAGGCAAAAAAAAACCATATAAATTATTCATCATAGTTTACCTTCTGCCTCTTCAGTAAAGAATCTTGCCTCACTTTGCGTCTGTTACATAACATTATCTCTTTGTATTGGTTTTTATATTATCTCTTTCTGGAAGTTGTTACAAATAAAAATAGCCTATGAAAAGCAAGCTTGAAGTCTTGAATTGTTCAGGAAGTTTTCGTTTAACCCCATAGTGGGCTACAAAAAAATATCAAAAGAGCTGTCAGTCCTAGAGTAGATGCTTATGATGTCCTTACGAAGTCCTCATGGTGGTTTACAAGGTCACGTAAGAGGTGGCTTCCAAATATCTCATTGGGCTCCTCTCCTCCTTTTCTCCCTCTTCCTCATCCTGTTCCTCAAACACACCTTGCGTGCTCCAGCTCAGAGCTTTGTGTCCCTTCTTCCTCCGCCTAAAACACTCTTCCCTGAGGTATGTACTTAGCTTCCTCCATCACTTCCTTCCAGTCTTGGCTCCATTCTCACTTCGATGAAGCCTATCCTTCCACTCCTCGTATCACTACAACCACCCCCATCCCCAAATCTCTACTTGCCCCTACTGGACCTCTATTCCCAGCATTCTAATGAAATTCTTCTTCCAAAGGCCAACAAATCCAATAAATTTTTCTTATGCTGCTTTACTTGTTTTCCCCACTTATCACCTCTAACCACTCTAAATTAACTTACTATATTTATTGTTAACTGACTTCCCTCACCCCTCTAGAATGTAAGGACCCCACGGGCACTGATCTTCGTCCACTGTGTTCACTTGGATACTGCAAGCACTTAAAACAGTGACTATGTAGTAGGTGCTCGATAAATCTTTTTTTGCAGGTATTTCCTTTGACAAGTCTTATCTGTCTCTTCCTAAAGTACCTGACCCTTACTGCCACCTTACTCTCATCCCAATTACTTTTTCCTTATAAATCTCTATTTGCCCTCTGAATTCTACCTGCACCATTCTAATGAAATTCTTTCAAAACTCAACAAATCCAATGAATTTTTCTTAGTCTTTATCCTTTCCATCCCTGGGCAACATGAGGCACTGCCTCTACTTCCCTTTTTAGAAGCCTCATTCATTTAAAAGTAAATTGAACAAATACAATACTTGCTAGAAGCTCTTCCTTTGGTTTTCATAATGAGGGCTTACCCATCCAAGTTTCTTCCTCTCATGTTCATATAAACATAGATAACCATGATTCTTTCCCAATGATCTCTTCTCTCAAATGTGTTCCTTTGTAACGCCCAGGCTTTAGCTAATATCATTTCGACTACCAGGCTAAATCTTTTTTTTTGAACCGCCACCCGCTATTTCCAACTACCAACAGCACAACGAAGTATTACTATTACTCCTACAGCACTCCAAATTCTACCTCTCCCAGCTCTGTGGATGTGACCACACTTTGCAGCCACCTGGCTTTAAGAGCCCTTCTCACTTCCTATGTTTTGGGCCTTTTCGATTTGTTTGAGACAGAACTCTGCCAAAACAGAAGGTAAAAAAAAAAAAAGAAGTCACATGCTCACTTTCTCCACCTCTCCAGCAGGTAGGACATGACTACATGACTGAAATCTTCCCAGTCAGATGTACCTCTCCCAGACTTTACACGCAGCCAGCAAAGACCTCAGGGCATCCATTCCGGCCAGTGCTGGTGGGGGCAGCAGCAGCTGCGTTCACTTTCCTCAGGTGGCAGCAGCGCTAGGCCCAGGGGCAGCAGCTGGATCGAGCACTGACGATGTGAGCAGGGTAAGTGGCAGGGTCTATGCCTAACTGTGGTGACAATGGTGTCCGCATTACAAGATAAATGCTGGGCTGGAATTCTAAGTACTGTTCTAGGCTATGTCTCTTCCAAACCTGGTTCTCATTTCCTCCTGGAGAATCTATGAACTAGCAAAATATCCTCTTAACAACTTTGTTTTCTGTGTAAATTAATCATAGTTGGCGTCTGTGGCTTTCAACTGAGAAATTTTGACGAATATACCCAGGAAGACCCAACTGATTCCCTCAGTAGAAGTAATTGTTTCCTCTTGCAAACTTCCATAGCACTTTACTGGTATCACTTCTATGACATTTATCATATTATTTTACCCTGTGTTGTAACTATTTATGCCTACCCTCTTCCTCACAACACTTTCTATTTCCTTAGGGTGAGTTGCCTGTCATTCATCTTTATCCTTTTACACTTCCTCCTTGTCTACTCCAGATATCTTTCAAAAACAAACAAAACATTGTTTGTACATTCTTTCTGCCTCAGGAAGTTGCCCTAAGTCCCTCCTGTCTGTGTTGTTGATCTGACAAGGTTCCACCATTCCATTCTTGGAATTACCTTCAAGATTAACTTACTTAGTAAGTCTCTGGTACCTCCCCAAGATTCTGTCTCTTAGGTCCTTACCTCATTTCCATGTGCTAAAGGCCCTTTTTCCCCTCTTCTCCAGCAGTATACCCAGAGCATCAACAAGGTTGCCAAGACCATTCAATGGGGAAAGGACAGTCTTTTAAACAAATGGTGTTGGGAAAACTGAATACCCATGTGCAAAAAGTAAAGCTGGACCCCTACCTTATACCACATACAAAAACTAACTCAAAATGGATCAAAGAACTAAACATAAGAACTAAAACTATAAAACTCTCAGAAGAAAACATATGGGAAAAGTTTCACGTTACTGCATTGGGCAATGATTTCTTGGATGTGATTCCAAAAGAACAGACAATTTAAAAACTAGATAAATTGGACATCAAAATTTAAAACCTCTGTGCATCAAAGAATACAATCAATAGCATGAAAAGGCAACCTATGAAATGGAAGAAGACATGCAAATCATATATCTGATAAAGGGCTATTATCCAGAATATATAAGAATGACTAGAACTCAACAACAACAAAAAACAAACAACCCAATTAAAACATGGGTGAAGAACTTACATAGACATTTCTTCAAAGAAGATATATAAATGGCCAACAAGCACAAGAAAAGATGCTCAACATCACTAATCACAAAGGAAATGTAAATTAAAACCACAATGAGATACCATCTCATACCCAACAGGATAGCTACTATCAAAAAAACAAAATAAGTATTGGGGAGGATGTGAAGAAATTGAAACCCTTGTGCACTGGTGATGGGAATGTAAAATGGTGCAGCTGGTATGGAAAACAATATGATAACTCCTCAAAAACTTGTAAATAGAATTACTTTATGATCCAACAATTCTACTTCTGGATATATACCCAAATGAACTGAGAGCAGAATTTTGAGAAGATATTTAAACACCCATGTGCATAGCAACATTATTCACAACAGCCAAAAGGCAGAAGCAACTCTACAATAGATGAATGGATAAACAAAATGTGGTATATTCATATGATGAAATATTATTCAGCCTTAAAAAGGTAGGAAAATCTGACACATGCTACAGTATGGATGAACCTTAAAGACACTATGCTAAGTGAAATAAACCAGTCACAAAAAGATAAATACTGTTATAGTCATACGTTGAAGCCATAACCCTCAATGTGATGGTATTTGAAGGTGGGGCCTTTTGGAAATAATTAGGCTTAGAGGAGGTCATAAAGGTAAGGCCCCCATAATGGGATCAGTGTCTTTATAAGAAGACGAAGAGAGATCTGAGCTAGCTCCATTGTGCACTCTCTCTCTCTCTCTCTCTCTGCCATGTAAGGAGACAGCAAGAAGACAGCAATCTACACACCAGGAAGGGGGTCCTCACCAGGAACTGAATGTTCTGGCATCATGGTCTTAGACTTTCTGGCCTCCAAAACTGTGAAAAATAATTGTCCATGGTCGTTTAAGTCACTCAGTATAATGTATTATGTTACTGAGTTTCAACTTTGCAAAGATGAAAAGAGTTCTAGAGATTGGTTGCCCAACAATGTGAACATACTTAACACTACTGAATTGTAACATGTAAAAATGATTAAGATAGTAAATTTTATGGTATGTGTATTTTACCAGAATTAATTTTTTAAGGTTTTTTTTTAAGGGAAAAAACAAAAACAAACAAACAAAACAACCTTTGTTCAACCCAGGCTTCCAGGATACTGTATCCCAGCCAGAGTGATTCAGAGAGTTGATTTCCTACTCCTGCCTCATTGCCATCCTCCACAATGCTGTCAAGAGTGATTAGCTGCTTAAAATCCTGCAGTGGCTCCATAACATCCTCTCTGTATGATCCAAGCACCTGCAGACAGAAGCATCTGCCCTGCCTCACTCTCCAATTCCATATCCTCCCACTAACCTCCATGTACTCCATGTTCCAGCTGTAACTGTATTTCCAATTGCAATCTTCTCTTATATGCCCACTTCTCTCTCAGCTCTCTTCAATTAAGTTCAACAAGATTTCATTGAACGTGCACTATGCATTGAGCATTGGGAGATAGGACACATAGATTAATTTATAGAATGTTTCTATTCTCAAGACCTTAAAAGTCTAGTGGAGGGACACTCATAAAGATACCCCTTCTACTATGAAAAGGTTATCTATACTCTCAAGGAAACTCATCATAATTCTGAGCTTTAAAATGTTTTAAAGATACACTGTTGGTGGCAAATGTGTGCCAAAAGTGTGTGTTTCAATGTAAAAAAAAATTAGGAATCCATTAGTTTTACTGTAGGAATTCCATGTATAGACCAAAATTAATAAAAAATTTGAAAATATTAATATGAAATTTAAAAAGCAAAACTCAAGAGGTGTGTGTATAAATATATATGTATACACGTAATTATGTGTCAACACTATAACATTTTTATAGTAAAAAGGAGAAACTGCAGGTACATTTCTTAATAGCCCATTTATCACTTTAAACTAAGGTAATTTTGCCTCTTTACTGGTTTCATAATTAAAGTTTCTCCTGCCATTTAGAGTAAACACAATTTCAGCCATGGGAGACAAGAATGACCAGTTCAAGTTCAAGGGTTCACTGCACGTGAATATCCATAAATGCCCCTTGACAGTCTTGGTAGTATAATGAGCCCTGCAATTACTCAGCAGGCCATCACCACAATACATGAACATAATGCTTCCAACTTCAAACAACAAAACATTATACAAATAATACCAACCAACTCTTACAGTTCACAGAGGGCTTCTGGAAACTAATGAAATTGCAACAGTTCCTCTTGAACCTTTATAAATTTGCAAAGAGTTTTGCTTTACTGAGCTACACTTAGGGGAAATAATTAATACAGAAAGGTGTTGGCATTATATACAATTGGGAGATGCCAATTAGCAAAACCCTCCTTCAAAATGACACCAGTTAATTCCCACGTGAGCCCTCTGAGTGAAACAGCCTCTCTCTTAAACAAATGCCAACGCCTCATTGTCTTTAGGAATGTCTCCAGTCATCCTGCATATAACCTCCTGGGGTAAATGCTTCTGGCCCTGCCTTCCTGTTGCCTCTTCACTGAAGAAATCGTCTTCAATTAAGTTAATTCATCTGAATAACAGTGTGCTTTCCTTTACTCTGGTGGCTCCTCCACTGTGGTAAGTTTACTTCTGCAAGACAATCTGACAACAGCAAAAAGTATCACCAAGTAGGAAGTAACACACAGATAAAAGATCATTAATTATTAGCACCCTTAAGAAAAAGTATAGAACATATCAGACAATATATGTGGCCATGTGCATAAATGTAGGCATCTCATCTACCAACTTAATTATCTGAGTGATTTGGAGGTTCAAGTACAAGACTGAAAATGAAAAAAATTATATTCTATTTAAGATAATCCATTTTAACTTCTATTTTTCCAGTCAATAAGCTGAAGACTGCTGATGTGCAAAGCACATTGCAATATAGATAATAAGTAGTAAGTTCACGATTTTTAACTTGGTAAATAGCTACCCTGTGCTATTTTCATCACAAAGGGTTTATTGTTACTGTGGACATCTTCAGAGTAGGCTTGACATGATGGCTCAGCATTTATCATCCAGTTCAAAAGGAAAGATGAATAATAAAGCAAGCTGGGTTTCCCTCTCAGAACCACATACTGAGGGAAAAGCATGTAGGATCTGGTCATGAGAAATGGAGAAATTTTGGTTTTCCCCCCCCTCCATGTTTTTAATCAGATAACTTCAGATAACTGGTTGAACATTTCAGACCCCAAGAGATTAATCTACAAATCAACTAGTGTTGCTACTTCTAATTTTATTTTTGGTTTTTAATAAAGTGAAACACATGAGAAAAAAATAAGTTAACTGAGAAATAGGTTCTCTAGGTTTGGAAACAAATATTTCTTTTCATTTTGTTTTACCACAGAGAAAGAAGCAATAACCTGGACTATAGATAACTTTAAGCATTTAGTTAAGAAAAATCTGCCTTTCATTTTTAAAAGTACAGACTTTATTTATAAATATAAAACTACAGCACACTTCACCACATATTTTTAAAAATGAGATCCAGAATAATCTGATAATTATTATTTTTATCTAAAATAATATACATATTATGGGGAAAACTTTTAATGTTATCTAGAAATTATATGAACATTAAAGGAAATTTTTTTCCAAAAAATGAAAAAAACTAGTAACAAAACTGAGAACATAAAATATAAAGTACCTGACGTAAGAAATGGTGAGAAATCATGCTGAAAGTGAATGGACTCAGTATGGACACAAAGTTATTTGATAACTTTACAAAGGTACAGCTTTACAAGAATGTTCTGAAGTCTATACCTTTGTGTAATATTAGAATTGTTCCTTACATTATCATTTGAGGTTGAACTCCTCACTAAGATTACAGAATCCAATAGAAGATGTGTATGATGAAAATGCTATAAATTAAAAGACTCAAATATCAACCTCCATATAATAAAATTATGTTCTATAAAATGAACAAAGATGTACTGTACACAGTGATTATGCAAGGGGCCCTGATGTATAGTCAAGTGTACTTGTGACACATGAAAATGCAACCATAAATCTATTGCTAGTCATGATAAAACCTAAACAAATGTTTAACAATTATATTTGTTATCTTAAAATAGGTTATCAGTACCATATCAAGTCTTTCAAATTCACAGCATAAATCTGAGCAATGTTCTTTACTTTCTCTTGGTAAATAAAACTATGGCCATCAGAGACGTTAGAAAACCATTCCAGTAAACTGACACTTTGATCACAGTTCTACAACAGGTATTCAAAAATGATTCCTAATGAAGATGACGTTTCTGAAAGTTACTTAGAAATTTAAAAGTGGACTCCAAAATTTATCCCGTTCATTTTCTCTTCTTCTGGCTAATAAGTGTATTTGAACCAACTGAAGTAGCAACTTCTAAGAAACAATTCATGTGCAAAATGCTGATCTATCAAGATACTTCACACTTCCACAACAATGAATGAATGAATGAATGCAAACAGGCCAGCCAGCCAAGTTGTTACCATTTTAACTCTTCACAAGGGATATATTCTGTTCACAGATCATTAGATCTTTCTTAACGTCTCTCTTTCTCTCAGGTCTCATATCCAATACATTATATCAAGACTTGGTAGCATGATATCCAAAATATATCCCAAATTGAACCACTTCTCAGCACTTCCACTGCAAAAACTCTAGACCAAGTTAAGATCTTGCAGAAACTTGTGAAATAGCTTCTTCTTTACTATACTGATTCCACATGTCCCACAACAGACGGAGTTCTCCACTCAGCAACCAAAGAAACATCCACAAAGTGTAACATCACATATCATTTTCCTGCTTAAAACTTCCAGTACAAACAAAACCACACTTGCTACTGTGGCCTACATGATTTGGCCTCTGCCTGCTTCTTTGACCTCATCTCCCATCGCTTTCCCCTTTGCCCAAAACGTTCCATGAATGCTGGTTTTCTCTTTATCCCTCAAACACACCACACTAATCTTCTCTCAAAGTCCTTTCACTTGTTCCTCTATCTTATTCTCATTATTTAGGTTTCAGTTCCATGGACATCGTAAGAAAAGTAACCACCAACTTTGCTAACTCATTTTATTTTCTTCAGATCATTTCTGGTTTGATCATCTTTGTTTTTGAATTTATCGCCCGTTTCCTCCTAAGCGTCAGCACTTTGGAGGCAGGTACTTTGTCATGGTCGCTACCATATCCAAAGCATCTATAACTGCGCCTGGCACACAACTGGCACAACTGACGTTTACGGAATGAATGAAGTAAGCTCTATTATCTGTGCTCATACCGTACTTACAGATACAATAAACCCTTGTTGATTGTGTTCTAGAATGGCTTAGACCAAGGACTGAGTAAGCAGGAGGGAAACCCTCACAGCAGTAGATGCAGTGGGTTACAGAGGAAAGTAACAGGACTGGATACAACTCTCCCAATACCATGAGGTTTCTTAAGTTTGCCCCAGCAAGGACCTGGGAAGGAGGAGACGGTCAGTGGAATCCTAGAGAGTGGGGAAACCCTAAAAGGCTGAGACACTTGCCTGGCAGATAAAATTTTAATCTGAAATGCAAGAAATATCTTCAATTGTCAAACTCAATCATCTCTCATCATCAGAGAAAAAAGGGAATTCTCTAAAAGCAAGATCAGATAAATCAATTAATGTTACTTCTTCCTTTATTGGACCAAGACTATGCAGTATGCAAATACAGACTCTAATATATTAGCTACTAGACTCAGTATTCAACTAGCTAAGAGTGTTGGCCTCATAGGCTAAATTACAGACAGATTCAGCAATTCTTAATTCAACAGTACTATTAATAAGCAGTGCCATCTTGCTGGGTTTTAAGATAGAATTTTTAGTGTGGTCTAATAAAAAGTGCCTTAGACTAAGGGTCACAGATCCCAGCTCTACTGCAATGAATCCCTCTTCGCATCAGTTCTTGCTAGAAAAGAGAAATCCCCTTATTCCTCGCAATACTGTCATACTGAACAAATGACATATCATATATGAAAGCTTGTAACCTCTAAGATATTGCACATTAAAGTCCTCACATTAAGACTTCTTGTAATGTATACTTTCTCACTCATGTGTATAAGCATGCATATATTAAAATGTATTTTGTGTGAGAGGTCTGTTTCATTTGTGGCATAGGTTTCAAGGCCAGAGAACCAGAAAATGTATTACACAAACGTATATAAACACATTTTAAAAGAAGTGAGTGTTGAAGGCTTGCCATCAGTGCTTCTAGATCTGAAGTAAGTTCAAGGGTCTCTGACGTAAGAGTTGGAAAGAACACATAAATTGAAAACATTTTACCATACTAGAAGTTTTATTGGCAGGCATGTGCTGTATAGGAGAAGGCAGAGGTCTCTGAGGAGAGGAAAGAAAGGTATGGAGAAAAGTTTGGGGGGTACGTGGCGTTTAAAATGGAAACATGTTAGGTTTCATTTATTTTGAGCCCTATGGGCTTTTCATTTGAAATGGGAAATACTTTCACGTAAAGAAGAATAAAGATAGTGGCAATTTTACTGTAAAGAAGATATACTTGTGTTTATGGAGATAAAAAAAGCATTCAAAGTTTTCCTGTTATAACTTTAGAGGATGATCCTGCTAACAGAGTAGATTCCGTTTACTCTATCGAACCTGAGCTCCAAGATACCATTGGTAATCCGTAACACACTCCTTCCTGCAATAAATCGGGTTGCTCTCTTTACCTCCGTCATAAGGAAAAGAGGCTTTAAATTAAATCTTTCTCATTTAAACTAGCAGTAGTAGTTTTATGGTAAATACTATTTTAATATCATTTTAATAAAGTCACATTTTGAACTCGTTTCCGATATTTTTACAAACTCAAATTTCAGAAATTGCATCGATGTAACAGAAAGACTTGCAGATACATGCGCTTATAAACATCACAGAAATAAAAATATTTTCCTGTCATAGAACATAACACTAAAACTCTGGACTGGGTGTTATCTTGTGACTTTTTAAAGAACAGATAGCAAGGATCACCTAGAACGTCAGTACAATTTCCTTCCATTTCTTATTTTGTTTCAAATACTGAACATCTGCCAAAATTCACAGAAAAACTGTGCCAAATCACTATACAGGATTTCTAACACTCTAAAAGAAGCACACCCTAATAGAATTTGAGAAATGCTGATTAAGGTAGTTACTTAATCAGTGTGGTTAGAAAACACATCTGTTTTGGAATGCTTACTAGTAACAGTGCACAGAAAGACATTTTCTAAAAGCCACTACGCTAAGACTTGCTTCCAAATGGGGAGTTTTCGTTATTTTCCTTCCAGTAAAACAAAGTGGCGCTTTAACAGCCATATGGCCCTGTCAGGCTCTAAAAGAAGTTTCATTCAGCATCTATTTTTACACACAGGTTTCCTTATAAAATATACTGCAGTTACCAAGTTGAATGAGCCTTCCTGTTTCTGTAGACAAGGCCTCCTGCTACCTAGTAAGTTCTCCACAGCACTGCTGGCCACGGTGCCTGTCCTATTTCTTCTCTCCCAGGGAATAAGACATAAAAAAAAAAACCACTGAATTGTTTTTCAAACAAGTTACTTCTCATTTACTTAGAGAGCTATTTTTTGTGAATACATACGTTAACAGCAATCTTTCCCACCTCTCACACACTCAGTACGCATTCATTTTCTGCTGAGCTCTTTAAACATAATGTGCTTTACCAATAATATCTGAAAATAGACCAGTTCATAAAGCACACAAACATCCCTATTTCAGCCAATATTCATACAGCATTAACAATGTTAGTTTTAAATTTCTTAGGCACAGTGGTGGGTTCAGAAATATTTTTGTGCTCCGTCGCTTACATATGCCCGATATACATATTGTATGTATAAAACATGACATAACTTAAAATTTTTTTACATCGTACGTCTGCCCTATTATATACAGAAGTCAGTAAGAACTGATTTAGTGACTTTTAAAACACCAATGATGAATACCAGAATGCTAAAAAAAAGCATTTGAAATATACTACTGAGCATATACTTAGTTGTATTAATGTCATGAAAGAAAAATAATGAGCAGATGAAATTTAAACTGTTTAATTTGGAATCAAGTTACAGTTTTCAGGCTTCCCTGGTGGCTCAGTGGTTAAGATTCCACCTGCCAATGCAGGGGACACGGGTTCGAGCCCTGGTCCGGGAAGATCCCACATGCCACGGAGCAACTATGCCCGTGCGCCACAACTACTGAGCCTGCGCTCTAGAGCCTGTGAGCCACAACTACTGAGCCTGCGTGCCACAACTACTGAAGCCCGTGCGCCTAGAGCCCGTGCTCCGCAACAAGAGAAGCCACCGCAATGAGAAGCCCGTGCACCGCAATGAAGAGTAGTCCCTGCTCGCCGCAACTAGAGAAAGCCCGCGTGCAGCAATGAAGACCCAACACAGCAAAAAATAAAATAAAAAATAAAATAAAATTTAAAAAGTTACAAGTTTCATAGTAAATAAACACCTGATTTAAATTTTATCTACTGATCACAGGTTAACAAAAAAATCTCATATGAATAAAAGATGAGGACAAATTTTTCAAATCAGATGAACTGAAGCCTGAATTTGGCTGCTGGGTTAAAACCCACTTAAAAAATCTCTAACGTGTAGCTACTCTACACCAAGGAAATCACAGAGGCTTTACAAACACAACAGCATGCAACATGGTACATACTGTCATACTGGTCACACTGTATTCTTCCTAGGCCAAGTTAATACTATACTTTCTTCAATTTTAATATATGGTAAAAACTGAAAGAAAAAACTAAAAAGAATTTGTAACTGCTATTTCCCATATTTCAGACTATTTCCCCCATGAGTCACTTTTTTCCCTCAGTTTTATTTAGATATACTTGACATATACCATTGTATTAGTTTAAGGTATACAACATAAGGATTTGATATATGTATATTTTGCTAAATGATTATTACCACATTTTAGTTAACTATTTAGTCTGCATTACTGTAGTTAACACTTATCCTTTCACATAGTGAATCATTTTTTATTCTTTCAGTACAAGAATTATAATTTGAAAGGGAAAGAAAATAAGAAAAATTAGGAACGTGTTATTTATTGGTCGTTTCCATACAACCCAATACTTGGACACCCACATATGATTGTTTCCTTAAACATATAGCATTTCTTTGGGAAATTTCCAGCACCTTTACAATCCACTGATTATAAATGTGTAGTGTTTCATAAGTAGAAGGGCAGATTTCTCAATCCCTGCAATATTAACGTTTGGGGGCCACATAATTCTTTTTCACGGGGGACTATCCTGTGCATTTTAGGGTTTTTAGCAGCATTCATCATTTCTACTCACTAGACGCCAGTAGTGCTCTTTCCCAGCGGTAAAAATCAAAAAATGTCTCCAGACACTGCCAAAACTGCCCCTGGCTTGAGAACCACAGATTTGGATTTCCATTTTAACTGCAAATTTAAATTAGGTCAAGATTCTCTGATGAGGCACAGAAATAGCATAACGAGACTTCATTATTAAAAACTATAAGTAGATAATTAACATCCAAAGTCACATAAAGCTACACTTTTATCTTAAACAACACTTAAATTTTATCATGGTACCAATAGCAGAAGTAACTATTTTTGATTTTCCAAAAATGTCACCCAATTAGAATGCTACCTTTCACCATTTGAGGAAGATTTTTTTTTGGTTTTGGTATGGACCAAGATGGCTAGAAGTACAGGAAGTTTTATCTGAAAAATGAACATAGACCAAGTCTTATAAATTGGCCCTAGTACTATTTCCTATCATAGCTCCTGTTTGTTTACATTGGAGTTCTTATAAATTGGGTGTTATTTCCTTTCCACTAAGTTTCAAGGTATTAACAGCCAAGGAGGTGTTTTTTGACTTCTTCCTCCTTCATTTTATCCCACTTTCCCCAAATAAATAATGCACTGTTTGTAAGACAATTTTAAAACTTCAAAATTATTATGAATTTATTTTACCTAAACCTACCCCTATACTTAAAAGCCTAACAGTCTCTTTAAAATGGAAATTAGCAAAATAGGCATCTGCTAGTAAGTACCTACTTTCCAACAGAATCATTTATCTAGTCATTTCACAGCTAAAACTTGTAAATTCTTAAGTAAATCAGTTCCATTTATTTTGACTTCCTGCCTAGGCTCTTCATTCCAGAGAAAACATTACTCTAATATTTTCATCCATTAAGTACTCTTAAAATTAATGTCCCTATTTAAGCAAAATTTCTTACCCTCACTCCAAAAAAAAAAAAAAAAAAAAGGTACAATTAAAGGACGCACAGATTTCTTTCATTTCTCTGGATAGTTATACTTGTCTGGTTTTAAAGAAGCACATGGTTTGTCCATCGGTGATTTCTATTTGTGTGAGTTAGTAACTAAAATGGTAAAACAATTGGCTTTGTATGCAACCTAGCAGTGTCTGACAATTGCAAAACTGTCCTTGCCCAGTGAACTTCCAGTGAAAAAAGCTGTTGAAAGTTCATGCACCCCAAATGCACATTCATTATAATTAAACAAGAAGATTACACAGACATTGCTGACAAGGATTATCAAAATAAAACAGCGGCCACCTGCCCCTTCCTCTCCCATTAATTAGTACAGAGTCTGAGGTGGCAATTAACAAGGAGCAGAAAAGGATCAGTAAACGCAGCTCAAGCTGAACTTGAACATTAACTCTTCCAGTTCAGGTCCCATTTCTTAACCACACTAAGTTGATTTGACTACGCAAGCCAAAATCAAATCCCGGGCTTTTCTTTTTTTTTTAGAAAAACAGTACCATTAAGAAGACAATTGAGTTGTATAAAATAATTCCCAAAATAGCTGCCCCCAAAATTTCATATAATTCCATGAACAAGGGGCCATTCAATATTTCACAGAGATGCAGAATACGAAATAATCCAGGTAATCTCAGTGACTAAAATACTTTCACATTATAAATTACAAATCTGTGGTAGTTAATATTAACTCTGAGAAACAACTAAGCTCCTGTATGGTTAGAAGTAACTAGCACTCCCTCCCACATGCCCCCTGCTACTAAACAGCACTTCACGGGCCTAAGACCAGAATTTTTTTAAGTGAGCAAATGGCTTCATTATTGGTTTTATGGAACTATTATTAGTTACTTTTAAATTTAACCATTCACTCTTTTTAAAAATACTTTCCAAAAATAATACGGGTATTTCCATACAATTCCCAAATTGATCCATAACTTCCCTATAGAGAGTATTATTCTTCTGGAAACTGAAAATTATTTCTTAATAAAAAAGCACTGTAAATGCAAATTATCGACAAAATGAAAAAGCAAATTTTATTACACTGTTACGTGTCCATAAGTGACACATGCCTAGGACCCTGGAATTCTCTTCCCAAAGAATCAGGTTGTATAATCTTTGGATAGCCAAGAGCAATTAGTTACTGGCCATGTGAGACACAGTTCGGACAAGAAGGCTGAGATGTCCACATATATGCAAGATAAGTCACTTGTGGTGCAGTAAGAAGGTATGGGGAAGAATAAGGGTAGTGGGCCATGGGCCAGGGTAAGATCATCTCTCCCAAGGCAGCAGTAGTCCGGCACAAAATTCAAGTAAATCTGGGAACTCTACGTTGAAAGCTGGCCTTCCAACTTGTTTCATCTGAAAAACTCAAAAGAGCAATGTCATCAGAGAGGGGAACTGCCGGCATGACTTGCTGAAGATTGAAGATGAGCTCTGCAGACTCCTCATTTAGGCATTTTATTTGCTGTCTTGTACAGTGCAGTTAAGGCAGCAGCACAAGGTGGGTGAGCTGCTGAATCTGGAGTGGGGAGTAAAGAGCCTCCTCTCGCACAAAGGAAGAGAAAGTGGGTGTCTTCCCTGGAATTGTCAAATGTTTGCAAGAAGAGGCTAGAAGAGCGAAAAATGAGGATAAATGTTCTTCCCTATCCTTCTCTTGTCTGGTCAATGTTGTTGGGGCTCCCTAGAACAAACCATAGTCCTTTGTGGAAAGGCAATTATTTTGAATCTGTGCTATGCACAGTTATTTGGCATAACCTGTTGCTTTACATATATTTTTCTAACTGTTGGTAAATGGTATATGTATTTGTCAGGGCATGAGGATAAACATTTTTATTTAACAGTGTGTTAGCTTAATCTATAAATTTTAAATATTTGACATATGGTATGTAGTTATCCATTTGAACTCTTGCCCTGGGCCCTGCAAAAGTTAGGGGTAGACCTGGAAAACACTTTGCAAATACCTTGATAAAGCCCTCCATCTCTCTCTCTTTCCCATGTTCTTCTTGTCTCTTATCCCTACAATCTGTATATAATTAATTGCATATATACAAAATAGTGCGAAGATATATACCTCTTCCATACTTTCAAACATATCAGAAAGAAAGGGGAGTGAAAAAATGGTATACTTGTTCAAGTATTAGCCAATCTCTGTCATAGCAACAAAAGAAAAAACATGAAAACAAATACCAAACTACACCTCTATAAAGTTGAAGAAGATAGGAAAGAAGAAACCAAATATTTAACAGCTTTACCATAATTAGGGAAATTAAAAGTATAACACATAGACCTGGCTTTAGAGGAGCTTACAAATAAGCACAGGACAGATTCTTTACTTGAAATAACTCCCACCACCTAACAAGGTACCTGGAGGACAGAAGGTACACAATAATTCGCTGAAATGAAAATGAAATGGTAACAATTATACTGAGACAATACTAATATGTTAAGCAGTGTTACTCTAGACCTTGGCACAGAGGCCCCCGCTCTAATTTAGAGTCTAGAGAAGTGTCATCAAATTTTTTGGTCTCAGGATTCTTTCACCTTCTTAAGAAATACCAAGGACCCAAAAGAATTTTTATTTATGTTTATTTTTGTTGGCTTTGTTTATTTACCATATTAGAAATGAAAACTAAGGCATTTATAAAATATTTATTAATTTTAAAATAAAAGTAATATACCTATTATATGCTACCATAAATATTTTCATGAAAAATAATCCCATTTCCTCAAACAAAAATAATTTGGTAAAAATAATAATAATAATAATAATTTGGTGAGAAGTATCTGGCTTAACAGAAGGTAGATTCTCAACCCAGCTTCTGCTTTCAATATGTTGTGATAAGTTGCTGTGGTTGAAGTATATGAAGACAATCCTGTCTCCCACAGATAAAAAGAACTGAAGAAAAAAAAGAAAAGAACTGAAAAAGGGGGAAATATTTTAAAAGGCTTTCCTGATACTGTGGATATTCTTCCTTAATACTACACCAAAACTCAGCATGGAGTAGTTTTTAGCTGCAATGTGGAATCTGAACCATAACAATGAAACATTTGTATTCTTTTACATTAAAATCAATTCTACTACCTTGCACTTTGAATAGATCTTTTATTCATGCATAGTTTTATAACATCATGCATTGATCCATGCAGAACTTGCAAGTGTTAACACATTTCCTTATACAATAACAAAAAAAATCACATCTGTTAATATCAGCACCAATATCATCAAAAAAGATTTTAAATATTTATGCACTCTCAAGCTCATGGTGGCAAACAAGTTTTCCAAAATTTGAGTTTTTATTTGGATTTTCACTTGAACACTGAGATTTTATCAGCAGCACAAATACTGTCTATTATTTTCCTTGATAAGCTCACTTCATTATTTTCAAGAAAATGTCCACCAAATATCCAAGTCTAAATTGTCATAGTATGTCAGTCATTCTTTCAATTTAAAATGATGACCCACTGAAAAGGAACTAGTTCTGCAACAATTCCTTGAGTAAAACCATTGTCCTTCAGTATGCAGAAGGCCAAGCATACTTCCATTTCATTACAAAGAATATTAAAATAAGGCATGCAGTCAAGGGTTGAGATTTAATGAAGTGATCATTTCTACTGCTTTTATCAAGAACATTTTAAGTTAATTGTTCATTTTTCTTTTTTTTCTTCAAGGGTTTGGCAGTGAAGAACACAATGGTGAAATGTACAGCTGCTGCCACTACCTTGGTTGGCGCTGAGGTGCCAACAGTTTTCCCTACCGTTGCTTTTTTTTTTTTTTTTTTTTTGTATACAGCAGTTTATTAGTCATCCATTCTATACACATCAGTGTATACATGTCAATCCCAATCTCCCAATTCATCAGACCCTACCATTGCTTTGGAACCATGGGAGCAAGCATTGGCACAGTGAAAAAAGGCAATTACCATCTTAGTGTTATTATTTCAATAGTTTTGAATTCACAAGTGCCCTAAAAGGTTCTTGGGGAGCTCCCAGGAGTTTCAAGGACCATACTTTGAGAGTCATGGTTCTGGTCGCCCCCTCTCTTCACGTATGAGGGAGCTCGCTGGCACAAATGAACATCTCCCCACTCCCACCACCCCCCTGCCACAGCCCTTCTGGACGACGCTCAACGTAGTACAGAACCGTTTTGTTCTCAGCAGGGTGTATCTTCTTTAACCAGTACTTAGGGGGAGAACCATTGGGAAACACTGACATTTCAAAAAGGCATCAGTACGTACTGAAATCAGGAGATCTGAGTACTAATTAAGCCTGGTAATAAAAATCCACAATTCTAACCACTTAAGTTCCAGGAATCTATTTTATGTGTAAAATATTTACATTAAAGATGTATAAGGTCCCTTTTAGAATGCTGATGTTATAAAATCAGATAAATGAGCCAGCATGATTTTACCCTACATGAAACAGGGAGTTCAATCAGCCCCAGACCATATTCCACAGCCAGGTTAATGAACTTGCACTCTTTGTAAAATGCGCTATAAATTGAAGAGGAATGTAATTCAGTTAACTAATTGAGTGTTAGTTGGAGTGTAGAATAATATTAAAATTTAAATAGCTGCATCAAGTCCTCATTTTACTCACAACTCTCACCTTGCGCAATTTTTTTTAAGTCAATGGGTAAGGTTTTTTCATTGTTTTTTAAATCACGGTAGGTGAACCCCAGAAAAGATTGTCTCTATCAACCTAATTATTCTTAATAGCTTTGAATCTACATTTCTTGGATGAATTCTGCCAACTGTAAGACAGTCCAGCTTCTGAATTTGGATGCTGACATGACATTTGCTGAATTAACAAATATTTATGCTAATCACAGAACTTAGAAGGGAGTTGAGAATTAATTGAGTAACAGAAAGCCAAATATGTTGCCGCCATTCTTCCTTGCTCTCTCAACTATTGCAGAAACATTTATTCACTCGCCTAACAAATAATTTATTTAGTACCTACAGCCTGTCAGACACCATTCGAAGCTCCAGATACTGCAACATATAAAACAAGAGTCCCTGGTCTAATTTAACACTATATATATTTTTCCTACTGACACAGAAGTAGCCTCAGAATTCTCAAAACACTGCACGAAGGAACCACTACTCGTCAAATTTGCCACCCAGATTCAGTTAAATATCTTCATTTTAGGCTTATAAAGTGTCTGACATGATGCTAGATGCCACAGGAGATGCCAAAGAAATAAAAGATAGTAGTTTCCACAGAAAAACCATAATCTAATAAATAGGGAAGATAATATATGATATAAATAGTATGATAAAGTGCCCATTTTATAATATAAAATAACAAGTACAACATACATCTAGATTTCAATGTAGGTTGGTGACATCAAACAGTATCTGTTTTCTAATTTATCACCTCTTTACCCTTACTATTTTCTTGCATACCCATGTATCAGTAGTACTGTTCCAGAAGTTTTACATGTTCTAGTTTTCTTTAATCGTCTTTAAAAACACTGTTCACTACCCTGTATATAGAAAAAAAGAATACATAAATCCTGAGAAGCAGGGCAGTCTCGGTACCTGTTTTCTCGTGCAAGTCAGCCTTTTCCAGAGCACAAATGGCTGGCCTGGGGCAGCATGTCTGCATGGGGTGGGCTGTCTCTTTTGTGAAGCCCATTCATGTGGGTCCTTTAGTACTCACCGGTACCTGTAAGTCAGCCAAGGAAGCAAATGCCCATGTTTTCTCAAAGGAAAATCAGATAACAATAATTTTATCCAAAATAAAATCAGTTGGAGGAAATATATGAGGAACTATCCTTGCAGGGCTCAAACTAGAAAATTAACTATAAAAATAAAATACTATGACTTTTACATAATCAAATTGAACAGATACAGAGTCACTGTTTGATGGGAAAAATAACTTTTGAAAGTCACATTTATTAAATTTCTTTCTCTATTTTGTATATCCTCTTAATTCATCTTAAAGACCACACAATGTTTTTTCAGTTGAAGAACTAGTTATTTAATGAAAAAGTTGCATAATTTTTTTTTAACACAAGACAAATACATTTAAAAACAACAACATAAATCTCCCATTTAAAGAACTGATTTCACATTTTCAATATTACTATAAAGTTTAGTCTTCTGGGAGCTCTCTTAAAAATGCTTTCTTACTTATTTCTAATAGGCCCCTATTTTTTTTTTTTTTATGAGAGACAGCATTACTAACCCAAACTGTGTTAATTATTAAGAAACTCTTTTCTCAGAAATTATGTTCCTTCCTCCAAGTACTATTGTGTTATAGCATCTTTGTATAAATACTTTTAATTTGACCTGTGTTATAAAAGTCTATGTTTAAGATGTAGTTAATGAAGGACAGATGTTTAAAACATTGGGTTCACAATGAAGTTGTAAATACTGCTGGCACAGTAAATTCTGTGATTAATTTTAGTCTGTTTATGCAATAAGGATATTTACACAGCTGGAAAAGCACCAAAAATAACTGTCCCATGTAATATTAATTCAAATCAATATTAATTAGAAGCGGCATAGGTACAATCATATCAAAGTATCTAAAGGCCAGGTTAGTGTTTATGCTTAAGACTAGAAATAAATCAAATATATCAAGAATCAATTTCTCTTGGATTAGTAACACTGTAAATAACTAAAACAGTTCACAACTTATTCACTTTTTGTCTTGGACAAATTAATACCTCACTTTCTCCTTCTGCCTAAAAACACATACCCTTGCTTGAACAGACCTTAGGTTCTGGACATATTTGTATATCCACAGACTTCTTTAGTTGATCCCTTAGTTCCTCAATTGTCTAACATATTCATGGGAATAGTTATTCAAATTTCTTCATGAAACCATGCATTTTCACTTAATGTGTTAAGGACAAGATAGGATTTTCTTTTTCCATTTTCAATGGCTAATGAACTTTAAAGGTATCCATCAGGGACATCCCAAAATGAGGCACCTACACATAAAATTTATAACTGTAGAGCAATGTCCATTTTTCTACTTTCACTGATATCTTAAGTTGAATACATGAGACAAAATACGCTAGTCATAACCCATTATCCATTCTCTTCCCTTCTTCCTTGGCAACAGAATCCTGGGTTTTGAGGGTAGCAATATACCCAGCTCGAAGACTATGATGTGGTCATTTGATTAAAAGCTGGCCATGAAATGTAACCAGAGCTGGGAATCTTGAACTGCTGCTCACAAAAGGTACTTGACTAAATGATTTCTCCATATGACCTGTCCCTCACTTCTACCTCTCTCCTACTGCCTAGAAATTAGACATGACAGCTGGAATGATGATAGCCACCAAGGACCAAAATATGTCTTTGGAGATGGAAGTCACATGCTAGGTTGGTGGAACAGGAAATTAGAAAGAGATAGATCCTTGATGTCTATGGAACTGCCACACCCTACCTGAATTGCCTGCCTCTGGACTTCTTTATATGAAAGAGAAATAACCTTCTATTGTTCTACCGTTATATCCAGTTCCCGTTAATTACATCCAATACAATTCCTAAATGATAGGAAACAGATCCAGAGTATGAGAAATTAAACATAGGCCTGATGAGGGTGACCCTAGCACTTCTACCATATGTTATAATCCTAACATATCTTTGACCTATGTGGACACCAAAACTCATTGTAAAACAAATCTTCCTTAGCTATTACTGAACAATTTGAGTGGTTTTCTTATTATAAAACATAAGGTAAATACACATCATTGTTCTGGATTAAAGGGTTATGGAACTCTTGGTTGCAAAGATTATTCCAATTCCCTGGAGTTTAAACAACTATTCTAAAGGAGGAGCTAAACAAATCTTCATATGGATCAAGTATTGCATCAATAATTTGAGGAACAAAGACTCCCAACTCCATTCTCTTTGAAATTCAACAATTTTGGATTTTTTTTTTTACGAACTGGAATGATTCTGAGAGCAAAAAACACCAAGACACTAAAAATAAAGGGAAAGAGCATCCAAATCAGGTCCTAGATGATGGAGCTGTTAGAGAGAACTGGTTCCAATACTGTGGATAACTGAGAATGTAAGTTTCTCCAAAACAGAGAGGGTATCACTTCAGGGTAAGCAAGGAACCATTGCAGCAGGAGTAGAAAACATGCCAACGAATAACCGTCCACCGGAACGTATGTAAACAGTTTTCAAGAGTGACACAGAGTGTCAGGTACAGAACAACAAGAGTAGGAAAGATGCTAAGTATAATTTTCTAAGTCTGAGATGACCATGCTTACACATGGAAATGCAAAGTTCTCATCCTTCCTCTAAAATGGGCCTCTCCTATATTTTCTATCTCAATAAACCATACTAACACATCCACCCAATTGGCCAGGTCAGACAACACGAAAATATATGTCACTATTCTCTCTCTGCCCTGCACATCTGTTTGATTTATGCTCTTTTTAAGTCTTTAAAGTTTCCCCCATCTTCCAGCCCTCTGTCTCTGTCTTAAGCTAATGTCTCCCTTAGGTCTCCATCTGTCAGTATGTCCGCCCTTTGACTTGATTCTCAACTCCAGTCCACCCATTCTCCACACTGAGACAGGCACTCTTCTCAAGTGAAAAATCTCACTTTACAAATGAGGAACTTGGCCCCAGAAGGTTAACTAATTTGTTAAAGTTCATACAGTTACTTGGCGGTAAAGAGCTTAGGCTCTCTAACTTCAGAGCCTATCCTTTTAATCTCTTATCAAATTATTAAGCCTTCTTCAGATAAATTATCAAAGTAGAGATTGAGGTTATCTTGAAAACTGATGCCTGAACCTGCCACATACTCTATAACTTTTTCTTAAATATAACATTTTCTTCAATTACATGAAGTCAACTTTAATCTACTTTGAGTTCTCTTTTGGGAAGAAGAAACTCCACCCCATTAAACATCCATGTATGCTTTATAAGATAAAGGGTAATATGTGAAAGAACATTCACCTTAGGATGAAAGATAATGCAGTTGTAGATAACAAGGTCTACAATGCTGCAGGTACAACACTATGTTCTTGTATAAAAGCTGGACTGTTTGGGGTATTCAGGTACACATGAGTCACACAGGGAAAACCTAACATATAACTTAACACATATTTCACTAAAACAGCAGCCTAGAGAGATTTCATTCAAATAGATTAGCTGACAAATAGAAATAATTTTTTTAAAAAATCCACCCTAACTTAAGAAAGACTAGCAAAATGAGCCTGGTTCCACTGGGGCATGAAGGTTCATTACAAACTCAAGTTTAATTCGGTAGGTAGCAATTGTTCCAGCAACATTTGGGAAAATATGCTCACTTATTCTTTAATTTATATCCATACACATAAGTCATATTAATATACTTCATTAATGAAATCTTAAAATGCATATATGTATATGTGTAATGCATAAACGTATATTTAGTACAGTAGAATTTCCCCTTCCAAAAAAGCTAATAATAAATTGAAGTTGGCTTCGTGGAACTGAGGAAATATGATATTTATGAAACCATTTGTGAGGTACACAGTAATATAATGGAGCAAAATGGAAAAGGAAAAGGAAGCATGTGGTCCACATTTTTCTCTTCTTCCTCCTTTTGGCTTCTCTTTATTATATTTTTTGACAAAATAAGAAAGTAAGGTTACTTAAAAATTAAATACCCTATCAGTACCTTTGGGGAAGGATATTGATTTTGCCAAGTCATCCCAAAGTTGAAAATTTGTTTGCTCAGGGTTTTTATTATGAAACATTTCAGTAATGCCAAAAGCATAGAGAACGTGTAATGAATACACATGTTTATCATTAAGATTAAAAAAGCAAACATTACAGATACAACCCTGTACAGCCAATCCCAATCTCATACACCCTCCTCCTCCTTTTACAGGTAATCACTATCCTAATTTTGCTGTTTATCATTGCCAGACATATTTTAATGTGTGTATGTGTGTGTATGTATGTGTATTATCTATATATGTATGTGTGTATACAGCATGTATATGCATACGAATATATGAGTATAAACCATATATACTCTTTATGGAATGTTTAAAATATTTTCTATAAATGACATAATCCATGTGTCCTTCAGTAGCTTATTTTATTCAATATTATATTTATTTTATATTATTTTTATTTTATTATATTTATATAATAAATTATAATAATAAATTATATAAATTAAATAAATTTAATAAATTAAATAAATTTAAATAAATTTAATTTTATATTATATTTATTCAATATTATATTTTATTATATTTTAATCCATGTTGATAAACGTAACTCAAGTTTATTCATTTATGTGCATAACTCCACAGTTATTCATGTATACAGTTATATATCTATTCTACTGTGGATGAACATTTAGATGATTTCAATTTTTTCCATTAAAATGTTACAATAAAGATGCATATTTCTTCTCACAGAGTTTTCATCACTCTCATTCTTCCCTGAAGCATTCTACAAGACAATCCAAGCTCAAAAAAATGAAGCTCCTTATTGTCCAGAAGTATATACCACTTATAATTCAGGGGGAAAGCTCACTGAAAGATTACACTTACTTGCAATATTTCATGGACGCGTAACAGTTCTTAATGACAAAGTAACCAAATGTTGAGTAAAGAGTTTTATTGGTTGGGGAAATACTGTAGCTTCTGAGGATTACAGTTTAGTAGACAGGATACCCAACTGTTACAGAATGGATTCTCAAGTACAGAGTATCATCTAATACAACAGAGTGTCATCAAATTGAACATTTCCCAGAAAAATAAACTGCACCACTGCATTATTATTTTCAAATTATTATACTCTTATAGAAAAATACATATTTGGTGATATATTCAAAATAAGAAGCTAACAGTACCTGAAATCACATTTTAAAGAATGTGCTGAACTGAATTTGTGTTAAAATTTTTTTTAATCTAATTTCGTGGTTAACAGCACAGGCTTTCAAATCAAGTAGCCCTATTTTGTAGCTGAGCTCCACTTCTTACTATTTATCCAAATTTCGGTTACGTTACCTGAGTCTCAGCTACATCACCCATAAAATTGGGATGATAAAACCTACCTTGTAGACTTTAATACAATTTAAATGAAATAATGTATAAAATGTAATTACCCTTGCTGCTGCTCTCTGCTGCTATAATGGTTACTGTTATTTACTGGGATCCAGGCTGGGTTCAAGGTTTAGATGCTGGTACACGCAGTGACACATATGTTAGGGCCTAATTCTCTCCAGCTAGGTAGTGCACCACCAGATTTACCTGGGGCCTGAGGAACCACCTGAGAAATAATTCAAACCTGATCCACAGTAAGAGTTTGATATATACAGGCATGTCTGAATGCTTGAGAATCTAGGGTTGTATATGTATGTATAAGCAAGAGAAAGAAGGAAGTGGGGGGAAAGGAGATGAAGAAACTGAGATTCACTGACTGATTGATTGATCAATCGATCTCAGGGCTGAAGCTACAACAGAATTGCAAAATTTCTAAAAGCAAATTTTTAAGTTGGAAGCAGGACCTCTGAGAGAGAATTATCCATAGGGAAGAAATGAAGCAGCAAGTTAAAGTTGGCAATAAGACCCGTGATTCAGAAGAGAGTAATGCTTCTGGTAATAACTTGATAAATGTGAATATAACCCTTATTGATCCATTGACCTTGGGGACATGTGTGTTCCATAAGAACAGAGGTAAAACCAGAACACACAATTCCACAAAATCTGTAGCTCTTTAAGGTCTAAACAAACATGCTGTAGGTCCTCAAAACAAGAGCGATTAACAATAGCAGGCAGGCAGCTGTTCCTCTTCTCAATTTGCAGCAGAGTGTACACTGCCAGGGTCCAAGCATTAGTGAGAATTGATGGGTACTGGACAAGACCTCACACCCCAGAATCTGGAACAAGCAGACAACCAGTCTGGAGATGCAGAAATAACCTGGTGGCCAGGGAAGATCACCATTATCAACGGTGGCAGCAAAAATATCTAGAGCATAGTGATAAAACAGCAATGATGTAAAGCAGCAACACCTCCCAACTGAAGGGGTCTGGCTCAGCTACGAGGAAGAGAGCCCTAAAGATGGTACTGAAGATGGCAGCCTGGAGTCAGGAAAGGCGGCTTTGTAGAAGGCCATAGTGTCGGCCCCCAAAGCAGCCCGGCATGTGTGTGAACAAATACGGAAATTCCTGAGGATCCCCAGAAACACTGTAGGAAAAAAGTAACCTGAAAAGAGAGGGCTCAAAGTCCTGCCGCTGAACTCATGGGAGTCAATGAGCTAAGGAAATATGAATGTACGAAGGACCAAAAGCCAGTGAGGCATAGGCACCACTGGAAAACAATACTACCAGTAAAAAATCATGACACAGTGAGAAATCAGTGCAAATGATACAATTCCTGGACATTAGAGCCAACAGGCAAAAGAGTTGTACTAAGTATAAACTATGAAAAATTTCAAACTTGCATGCACCTAGATAAAGGCCAAGTAGCTCAAAATGGATTAATGACCTAACTGTAAGACCGGACACTCTAAAACTCGTAGAGGAAAACATAGGCAGAACACTCTGACATAAATCACAACGAGATCTTTTTTGACCCACCTCCTAGAGTAATGGAAATAAAAACAAAAATAAACAAATGGGACCTAATGAAACTTCAAAGCTTTTGCACAGCAAAGGAAACAATAAACAAGACGAAAAGACAACCCTCAGAATGGGAGAAAATATTTGCAAATGAATCATCGGACAAAGGATTAATCTCCAAAATATATAAACAGCTCATGCAGCTCAATATTAAAGAAACAAACAACCCAATCTAAAAATGGGCAGAAGACCTAAATAGACATTTCTCCAAAGAAGACATACAGATGGCCAAGAAGCACATGAAAAGGTGCTCAACATCACTAATTATTAGAGAAATGCAAATCAAAACTACAATGAGGTATCACCTCACACCAGTTAGAATGGGCATCACCAGAAAATCTACAAACAACAAATGCTGGAGAGGGTGTGGAGAAAAGGGAACCCTCTTGCATTGTTGGTGGGAATGTAAATTGATACAGCCACTATGGAGAACAGTATGGAGGTTCCTTAAAACACTAAAAATAGAATTACCATATGACCCAGCAATCCCACTACTGGGCATATACCCTGAGAAAACCATAATTCAAAAAGACACACGCACCCCAATGTTCACTGCAGCACTATTTACAATAGCCAGGTCATGGAAGTAATCTAAATGCCCATCTACAGACAAATGGATAAAGAAGATGTGGTACGTATATATAATGGAATATTACTCAGCCATAAAAAGGAACGAAATTGGGTCATTTGTAGAGACGTGGATGGACCTAGAGACTGTCATACAGAGTGAAGTAAGTGAGAAAGAGAAAAACAAATATCGTATATTAACACATATATGTGGAATCTAGAAAAATGGTACAGATGAACTGGTTTGCAAGGCAGAAATAGAGACAAAGATGTAGAGAACAAACGTATGGACACCAAGGGGGGAAAGCAGGGGTGGGGGTGGTGGTGTGATGAATTGGGCGATTGGGATTGACATGTATACACTGATGTGTATAAAGTAGATAACTAATAAGAACCTGCTGTATAAAAAAAATAAATAAATAAAATAAAATTTAAAACAATAATAAAAATAAATAAAGGCCAAGTAGCATACTGGGATAAAAATTAACTTGAAACTTAAAAGGTGTTCTGAAGACAAAAAGGAAGAAATCCTGTCCTCCAATTGTTTTTACTGTACTATGAAATATTTCATATGTGTGCACTTTACATAATTACATTTTAATAATATATTAATGATACTTACAATGTTACTTATAATATAAATCCACTGTTTATAATAATATATCAATTATAATACATAACTGTTAATAATGATACTTCTAAATAAAATTTTTAAGGATCACCCACTTACATATCACCCAAGCTTTCTGGGCTCCTCCCTGAACCCAACTCCTTCCCTCCTACTAGAACATTCAATAGCCTGTTTTGTGTTAATTTTGTCCTTGATTTTCTTTATATAGTTAGATCACATACATAATGATTCCACCAAAATATATTACTCAGTTTTGCCTCTGATCAAAGTTTGTACAACTGGAATCATGTTGTATGTATTCTCTGTGACTTGTTTTTTCATTCAACATTACGTTTTGGGGAGTCCTCCAGATTCACTCGTTTTCACTATTATGTTAAACCCACTGTAAACAAATATTCCCCAACTTGTCCATTCTACTCTCTGTTGGGTTGTTTCCAAATTTGTTTTATTTGTGTTTTGCTATATTATGTTACATACAAGACTACAATAAAAAATAATCTTGTACCTGTTTCCTAAGGCACACAAGCAGGAAATTTCCACAGGAAATACTCGTAGGGGCGGAACTGCCGAGCAAGAGTATACCTGTGCTAAATTTCAACCTACCAATTCAGTTGTACCACTTTACATCCCATTCCCAGTGAATGAGAGTTCCTGTTGCTTCACATCCACACTAACATTTGGTATATTTCAGACTTTTATATTTCCCACAACATGATGGATATGAAACAGCATATCACTCTAGTTTTAACTTACATTTCTCTAACTATTAATGAGGCTCAGCAAGCTTTCACATGTTCATTGACTATCTGAATTTTCTCTTTTTGAAATTCCTGTTCATTTTTATATTGGCTGATTTTACTTTATTAATTTATAGAATCTTCTACACACTAAACCAGTTTTCAACCTTTCTCTTTGATGAACATACTTTTTAAATTTTAAGCCTGTTGAATTTATTAATCTTTTTATGGTTTGCTCTGTTTATGTTTAAAGAAATTCTTATATTACTCTAAAATAATAAATATATCCTTTTCTAAATACTTTAAAGTGGTATTGTTTTTCATAGTTAATTCTTTCTTCCATACAGAATTTGTTTCTGTTTATGAAATGAAGTGAGTAGGGATCAATTATAGTTTTCCATATGAATAGCTAATCAATGATTACAGTGGCAACTTAGATTCCAGGCTCACTGGGATTCAAAAGAAGAGAGGATAGATGGGCTGGTGATTTCTGCATAGATGGATGCACTAAAGTTGAAGCCCCCGTATACCATTATAGAGGATGAAAGTGAGAACAAATAGAGTTTTGAGAAAAGAAAACCAATTTGGTAAATTCACTCCAAATTCTTATGACTTTTTATATAGTTTATATAACTCTTCATAGTCATACTGTCATCACTTTACCCCATACAGTGTAAGACAACATTCAGTAGTTTATTTAAACAGGGCTGTGTTCCTTATAAACTCTTTATTTACGTACCAACACAGCTTATGAAAATCTTGAGGAAAATATTACTACTGCAGTATATACTGAGTAAGAATTTTTTTTTTTTTTTCCAAAGCAATCCCTCCAGGACATTCTTTTTTTTTTAATTAATTAATTAATTTTTATTTTTGGCTGTGTTGGGTCTTCGTTTCTGTGCGAGGGCTTTCTCCAGTTGCGGCGAGCGGGGGCCACTCTTCATCGCGGTGTGCGGGCCTCTCACCATCGCGGCCTCTCTTGTTGCGGAGCACAGGCTCCAGACGCGCAGGCTCAGTAATTGTGGCTCATGGGCCCAGATGCTCTATGGCATGTGGGATCTTCCCAGACCAGGGCTCGAACCCGCGTCCCCTGCATTGGCAGGCAGATTCTCAACCACTGCGCCACCAGGGAAGCCCCTGACTAAGAATTTTATGTGATAATTCAGTGGTTCTCAAACTAGACTCCCACATAATTCCACAAACTCAAGACAGCTGTTCTGCCACTATAATAAAATTAAATTCCTTTCTCCATTTCAGAAACAACTAAATTAAATTTATAAAATTTTCTCAATATTAACACTCTCATAATTTTTTTAAATGATATAAACCTGCTTGCTACTCATTATTTCTACGAGAGTCTGGTGTGGGTTAACATATACTTACATACTTATTTCTTTACATTTTGTATATTACAATTAAGCTAATCAAGTTCAATAACTATTCTGGTAAGGTCAAAACACTTTGCTTTTTTCAGTCTAGGATCTTCACCCCACCCTCACTTCATGTTAATTTTTCCATCCATAAGATGCATATAATTTGCTTCAAAGCATTTGGGGGAGCAAAAGGTCAAAAGCAACACTGGGTATGAAAATGCTTTTAAAATGTAAAACACTTTGCAAACAGAAGTTATAATTTATAACCTTAAATTATATCTTACAAATACAGGGTTAGAACAGTCATGGAAAAAATCAACAGGTAATTCCTAAAGGTCAGTTTTATCTATAGTTTTAATTTCTTTGATATCAAGTCTTTAAATTAAAAAAAACAGGCTTCTTAACTAGACTAAAAATAAAATTTATTTGTTTGAATGTTATTTCCTGCCCCACATAATTTCTAATAAAGTTCCTGAAAAGTAGAGCAAGGCAAAGGTAGAAAGTTAATCTATACAAGCAACATAACTCATCTCCAAATAATCTGAAAATATCTATTTTTATAATGGTGTGATCTAAAAATCCATGCCATCGCAGTGTGATTTAAAACTAATGAGAAAGTCTATTAGAGTCCAACTGAAATCAAGAGTGTATACTTTACAGATGAAGATTTAACCTGCCTCAAAAACGTCTTGCAGCATAGCATTGATTTATTTGGAAGAATATACTTTCCTAAGTATTTGTTTTGTTATCTCTTTGCATAAAGAAACCTTGGTAGAGCTACAAAAGTGAGAAAACCTTTGGATGAAACAAGAATAATATACTAAAAATAAGATTTGCTTTTCCTGTTGGTAAATATCAAGAGAGCCTTGTCTTCCTTGTAGCAAATGGACTTGCTGCCCTCTGGTTTGGAACTCTGTTACACTGGGAAGCCATCTGCACTTCTGTGCTACTTCTCAAACTTTAGACATGTATAGGAATAGGAAAGTGAAATTACCTATTTTAAAAGAAAGTCATATATTATACTGTAGAGCTTTTAGAGTCAGAAACAACTCGATTCCAATCCTATGTCTCCTACTTTCCAAGCTGTGTGATCATAGG
The DNA here is from genome assembly GCF_028021215.1 of Eschrichtius robustus. Taxonomy (NCBI): domain Eukaryota; kingdom Metazoa; phylum Chordata; class Mammalia; order Artiodactyla; family Eschrichtiidae; genus Eschrichtius; species Eschrichtius robustus. The sequence continues at coordinate 15,666,459 of NC_090827.1, read as the reverse complement.
CATGATTATTTAACCTTGAATTTCTATTTCCTCATCTTAAATATAGGGACAATAATAACCACCTCCCAGAATTACAGTAAGGGTTAAATGAAATTGTCAAAAATACAAATATTCATGGCAAAATGTTGACCAAGTTATCATTAATTATAAAACCAGAGAGTAAATGACTTTAGGGAAATTGTGAAATACACTAATCGCACTTTAACATTTTATGATACATGTTTGTCTTACTTCCAGGCATTAATATTTCTATTAAAACTGGAAAGGTTTTCTTCAAATTGCACAAAAAAATGTTTTCTGAAATAACTGGGAATAGATGAAAGATGGAAGGTAAGAAAAATACTGAAGCTAAAATCAATAACAATTTAGTATGATGGGTAACTGGGAGCAGGGAAAGGAAGATAGTAACAAGTGGGGAAGCAGGATGGGAGTGAAGAGACAGTGGGAAAGAGAGAGGGGAGTGATAGCCTGCACGGCTCTTGGCTAGATGGGTAATCCCGGACTGGCCACCAGGTCATCCCAGGTCAACCTGTTTGTTGAACTGCTCAACATGTAGAAATGAGCCTTCCTACAGTACGTATGGGGTAGAAGTGCAGAGGACAACGGCTATCTGTGTGTTCCACATGCCTTACAGTATCTGCAAACCAGCGTTTGATCTGAAGTATGCTTATGTCTCTAAAAGCATCAATTAACACCACTGACAATATACAGTTAATAAACAGAAACATATGTATATCACAGAAAATATTTTATTAAAATTTAACCAAAATTTTAAAAATTGATTCTCAACCTCTGGGCAAATCATATGCAGTTTAAATTATTAAGAAATTGAAATCATGTTAGCATAAATATCACATTTCTTTTCTACAAGAGGGAACATGCAGTATAAGAACAGGTTCAAATTGTTCACTGCAGCACTATTTACAAGAGCCAAGACATGGAAGCAACCAAAATGTCTATCAACAGATGAATGGATAAAGAAGATGTAGTAGGTATATACAATGGAATATTACTCAGCCATAAAAAAGAATGAAATAATGCCATTTGCAGCAACATAGATGGACCTAGAAATCATCATACTAAGTGAAGTAAGGCAGACAGAGAAAGATAACTATCATGATATTAATTATATGTGGAATCTTTAAAAAAAAGATACAAATGAACTTATATACAAAACAGACTTACAGATACGGAAAACAAACTACGGTTACCAAAGAGGAAAGTTTGTGGGGACTCATGGGGAGATAAATGAGGAGTCTGGGATGAACAGATACAAACTACTATATATAAAATAGGTAAACAACAAGGGTCTACTGTATAGCACAGGGAACTATATTCAATATCTTGTAACAAACTATAATGGAAAAGAATCTGAAAAAATATAGAGATATATATTACTGAATCACTTTGCTGTACACCAGAAACTAATACAACATTGTAAATTAACTATACTTCAATTTAAAAAAAAAAAAAGCTTCAAATTGACCAAAAAGCCGGCTCCCCTAGTTAAGAACACATGGCTTCACAGTCATATTTTAAGCTCACACTTGTGCTTTGAAAGCTGTACCAGTCTGCTTTAGACTGCAACAGTACAAGAAAAAAAAAAATCATTCTAAATAATCATCTATTTCTACCAATAATAATTTTACAACATTACATGTGGAGTATTAATGAGTAATTCAAAAGACTATACACATTGTATGCTGGCTAATTTAAGACAAATAAACAAAAATCTTTACACAAAGAAGCGTGAATTACTTCAGTAGAACAGTGTGTCCTAGGTCACCATGCTTTCCTTCCCTATTATTGTCAAGTTTGATTTGCCAAACAAGCCTCTGATAACAAACACAGAAATAAATTTCAAGGTTAGTAAGCTAAGCTACTACTGTGAATAATGATATATTAATCTGCTGTTGAAGTTAAAAGTGGTATAGAGAGAAATGAAAAAGAGACAGACTCTCAATGAAGTGAATTTTACATACAGAAAAAGCCAATATTTAAGTGCAGAATTAATGTGTGAAAGCGTTTATGGAATTATGTTCCGACTATACACTGTGCAGTTCTTATCATCTTTAAGTAAAACAGGAAACTAAAAAAGATGAATGAGGGACTTCCCTGGTGGCGCAATGGTTAAGACTCCATGCTCCCAATGCTGGGGGCCGGGGTTCGATCCCTAATCAGGGAACTAGATCCCACATGCAGGCCGCAACTAAGAGTGTGCATGTCACAACTAAGGAGCCCACAAGCCACAACTAAGGAACCCGCCTGCCACAACAAAGGAGCCCACGTGCTGCAATTAAGGGGCCACATGCCGCAACTAAGGAGCCCACGTGCCTCAACTAAGGAGCCTGCCTGCTGCAACTAAGACCCAGCGCGACCAAATAAATAAATAAAACTTTTTAAAAATAAAGATGAATGAAAAAAGGAGGAATAATATGAATAACTACTTAGAATTTTTAAGACTGTTAATTATTACAGATATTGACTAATGCATACTTTTCCAAGTAATAATATAAGAATAACCTGCTTAAAAAAAAAAAAAAAAAAAAGAATAACCTGCTTATTAACTAAAAGGTATAATTTATTTTCAAGTGTTCAAGGCAGGGCTATAAACAAAACCCCAATAAACTGTACTGTAAATCTTAGCACAGATACACCAATGTATCAACAAAGGGCAGAGTGACCCAAGGAGAAAAAGAATCCTGTATTATCTTTAAGCAAAATTGTTTGCCTTGAGTTAAAGAGGAAAACAAATTCCTTCACGATAGCTTAATGTATAACAAACAACTAAGATGGCAAATGTCCCTCAAACTTTTATATAGGAATTCCCGCCTCCGACATAAACAAACGCAAACTATATTTATGAGTTAAGTCCATTCATAGCAGATAAAGCTATCCTTTTGCACCATTCCAGGTAACCAATTAGTGCATAAGTACTGAGTTCTAATGATACTAAAACATCTAGAATTTCCTTTCCTGCTGTAAATACAACAACTGTGAGTTCCTTAACTGAGCAGCTTAAAATAGAGATGATAGCAAAGGCTGCCAGTTAGGGAGACTCATGTCTTCCCTGAATGAAACCTGTAGTAACAAAAACAGAGACCCAGATGGAACAGTCACTGCCTGCTGGCCTGGCAGCTCTGTGCCAGTTTCCTTGCTAAGGTCATAAGCAGGTATGTGAGGGAGGGAATGGTGCTGTGTGTTAAGCCTATGAGGGAGAACTGAGTAAGTTGGCTTGGAATGAAAGAAAATTATAAAATCAACAGAGGTACTAAAATCTGAAGAAGTTAAAAAAAAATTTAGCTGATTTTAAACTGATTTAAAGTATAGGGTTATTTCTGTCCATCTTGAGATTCTTGTATCTTCAGCACTAATCCAAAAAAAATAGAAGGCTCTTCACATCACTGATTTCATTGACTTGCCTCTATACTTTGAAAGTCATTGTTCCTGAGTTCATTTCTTCATAGATGGACCCAAGTTAGGAAGGTTCCTGCCATCTGACCCCTATAGATCTGCATCTCTTAACATTCATGGCAAAAGCATAAATTCTCTATTTGGCAATAATTCCTTAAAAGATGGACTTTGGTCAGATCTGAGTTTACATCATGACCCTATCATTTATTAGCTATGTGAGGCTGATCAAACTACTTTACATCTTGGGGGTCTCAGTTTATCCTGAAAAAAAAAATCAGAAGAGGTCACTCAACGGTCTGTTACAAGGATTTAATGAAATCATAGAGTTACAGCTCATGGTAGAATGCCAGGTATATTATCAAGAAACCCTTGATAAATGGTGACAATTATTAATGCATAAATTCTTACTCACACAGATTCATATTCTTATGTCTGCTTTAACATAAGTAATAAATGCAGCCTCCTGTCTACAGTAATTTCAAGGAACATGACAAGTCCCACAACACCCTAACATGTTCCAGTGCTTAAATCTTATTTAATATGAAACATGAACTTTTATTCCTTAGAGATAAAGTTTAAATGGAATACAAATTGAGAGGTTAACACAAAGATTTAAATTTGTACCACTGAAGGACAAGTTAAAGTTGACTTCAGAAAAAAGTGGGAAAGGGGACTAATGATTCAATAAAAGTACTGAAGTAATTAGTTAATAAATTCCTTGTGAATCACAGAATTAACAGTTAAGTAAACCATAAAAATGTAGAAAATGTTTTTCATTTCTGAATTGTAAAGAGCATTCTAAGTTTCAAAGGAGATGAAGAAAATATTGTTTAGCTTTAATAAAGATATTTCAAACACATTTGTATTTCAAACCACATAAAACAAAATTTTAAAGTAATCAAAAGCTTATGAAAACAGTTACAACCAACAGGACTTTAAAGGATCAAGATTCTTTGATTAAAAAAAAAAATACTCTTTAAACCAATGAGACATACAGCCTCTGAAAAAAGAGTAAGTATATATAGATAAATCATAAAAATTAAAATAATAATAACCAATAATCCCCTCAGATTCATGTTAACTAGTAATTATAAACATAAATAAAATATCACTTTCCACTATCGTGTTAGCAAAGATTTTACAATTATAAATCTCTTAGCAGGCAAGAGTTTGAGAAGACAGATAATACATATTTGAAATGAAAAGTATCAATCCAATGGAAAATATTTACTAAGGAATATTCAGACATGTTTCATTGACTGGAGAGGTGGGTAGAGGCAATCACTTTGGTTTTGTTGTGAGTGAGGAGGAGAGAGGAAGGTATAGAAATCGTAGGCTGAGGCTGAGAACAACCTTCAGCTATCTGCTCAAGAACTCTTTCATCTTTAAATATACAAGCAATTATTTCCAGGGACCTTAATATTAATGAGAATGGAAGGAACCAAAGAGCTCCAGTTTCTTTGGGAGTGGTGGGGACAGGAAGAGAGAAGCAAAGTCTTACAAGAAGATGACATGCACAAAACAAGTTTGTTTTGCTCCTCTCTGCCCCCTTAATTATTTACATTTTTAAAAGACTCTTAGATGAAAGTAAAAATAATCTAGAAAAGCACATTTGGTTCTCTGAGTTTTGTTGTAATCAAAAATTTTCCAGCTGCGGAAAGAAGAGTCATCTTAAAACAAAGCTGTAGAACAATATATAACTATATATTCCCTATGAGAAGCTCTTAGATAGAATCAAAGTATTAAATTCGCTTCTGTCTTTTGCTTTAGGACTATCTATTGAAAAGGAGAATGTTTATGAGAGCACAAATCTAACTGTACTACCAAAGAGAGTGGGAGAAATCAGGAAAGTCCAAAAGGATATCTGTAATTAAAATATAAATATATATATTTTTAACTATGATTATGAGTGGAAAAGCCCTCCATCTCAGTTGGAAGCAACAATTACTGGCTTTAACTTTCAGGAGTTATGAAATAATGCAAAGGAGTCTAATACAATACAAAACACAGAGATACAACAATTAAGCTCTACATGCAATACACAGAATAAAAAGAGCAATTACAAACAGATGGGAAAAGCCACAGTGATAGAATACTGGCCTTACAAATATGTATTTTTTTTAATCAAAATCCTAAGTAGCTACTTTAAAAGCTGATGTCTGGCAAGTTACATTAACACTTTGTACTATATTTGCCCATATCTATAAAACAGTTGAAGTAGAAGAGTTTGAAGGTTCCACTTCCATGATTAATTCATTCTTCTCCTTTCATGTTCTATGAATTCTATGCCATCCATAGCTACAGAAAAACACTGATTGGCCAGCTAAGTGGCTAATAATAAAATACTTGATTGTTCTGGCAAAATTATTTATGCCTCACTCCAACCAAAGTTCTCTGACCTCTTCTGGTTGGTGGTGGTAGTGGTGTTATTGTTTGCCTTTGTTTGGTTTTGCTATAATCTTTTCTTAAAAATTTTATTAGAGTATAATTGATTTACAATGTTGTGTTAGTTTCAGGTGTACAGCAAAGTGAATCAGTTATACATATATCCACTCTTTTAGATTCTTTTCCCATATAGGCCATTACAGAGTATTGAGTGGAGTTCCCTGTGCTATACAGTTAAGTCCTTATTAGTTATCTATTTTATATATAGTAGTCTGTATACGTCAATCCCAATCTCCCAATTTATTCCTCCCCCTTACCCACTGGTAACCATAAGTTTGTTTTCTACATTTGTAATCTTTTAATATTGAGGCAAACTCAGGTTTTTCTCATCACCGGCTTATGGGAACAAGGTACATTTCTAAGTCCATGACCATAGAAACCCCTGCCCTTCCAGTTTTATAACGTTTGTATTACTTGATAAGCCAGCAAGATACATAAAATTTATACCTATAACTCTTTGGTAAGGCACCTTATCCATACCTATTTAACTAGAAATACTTATGTGGGCAAAATAAATCTGAAGAAAAATTACAGATTGAATTATGGTCCATTCCAAGCAAATTAAAAAGCTACAAAATTTCCCTATGAAAATACCAATCTTGTTTTCATTCCTAAGACAGATACAATTCAAGGTTAAACAAACAGAAGAGTCATATTCAATAGCTGGGAGAGGTTTATAAGGCTTCAACCGCAGCGGAAACCACTGGCAGAGCACACTGAGAAGTAAAAATAATCAAAATAAGAAAAGTTGTGAATTACTCTAAATTGTGCATAAAGCTTTACCTTCGATTCTTGTATACTTACTCTGTACATGAAATAATTTGTATTTTTATGTATGGTGGGGAAATAAAACACCATTAAAGACAAAATAAAATTTTATCGAGTATCAGAACTAAAAGAAACAGCTGTTATTTCTCAAGTACTTTTTAAAACATTGACATTCTTTTCTTTCAACATTTCTATTTTGAGGAGAAAATTCTTCTTCTGACTGAAATGAAGTATCACCTTTCAGGTTTGAGAATTTTTTAAGCCATGGTTTTCTATTATTTCCTTAAATTCCTAACTTTCTCTACAATAGGAAATAAAAGTAGGAGGTGTAACTTTAGTCGTAACATTGAGAGTCATTCCACTCTGTGATTCTTTAGGATACATGAGGATGGACCCATTCTCTCCTGAAATTCACTCTGGGCCTTTTGGAAGGTGTAACACTGTCTTCAACTTGCTAGAGCATCATTTAATTTATCACAGCAGTCCATGTGGGTGCAGCGACTAGGTGATTTTGTTGACAGATTTTCATGAAATTAACTAAACAACATCTGGAGGCTATATATCCTGAATTTGTACGTGCTGACCAATATAATTTTGAACTTCTGTCATTCAAACGGTTTATGAGTTCAATAAATATCTACTTGCATGGATGAACACACATAACTATAATTGTTGATAGAAAGAGAAATGAATTTTTTAAGTATTGTTACTGCTTCAAAAGACTTTACCAACTACTTAAGGGACTTCTCCTTCAATCCAATTAATCAAAGTTTTAAATTATATTAAAATAAAAAGTCTATAAAGAAAGGTGGGTTTAAAATAAATATGATAAGTTTTTTCTTTAGTTCAAGTTCTTGAATGTCTGCGTTATGCCAGGTCTTGGAGGAACATAAAAGAATTAATTTTAAAACATGGCTACAATTAACTCACAAACTCATATGGGAAAACAAAAACTCTGTATCGTCGACTCTGCAGAAGGGCTGTGACAATGGTCTGTACAGGAGACCGAACCACAGAGGCTGACAGTGGACGGGCAGGGCATCTGGGAAGGGATACCTTCATTGAGGCTGAAAGCCAAAGGCCAGGAAGAGGGTGTTGCAAGATAGAGGAAGCAACATAAACAATTCCAGAAAGGAGTGAAACAGTATGGATTGTTTTGAGAAATACAAGATATTCAATAATGTTGGAGCATAAAATAGAGGGAAGGGGAATACTCTCATGGGTGGAGAAAAGCGAGGTGTGAAAAACAGCCCAGAAGGAACAGCAGAAGATGAATATAGGACAAAAGTAGCAGCTAGATGAAGAAGAAGCTCATCAGACTCGCCATGCCAAGAAAGCTGACCTTTATGTACAAGCAATAGAGAGCCAGGGATGGGAGGGCGTTAGCAGGAAGTGAAGGGTTCATCGGGGTGGGAAACTGATCCCTCTAAGGGGAGTATAGCATAGGGACTGTGCATATAGCAAATGAGAGCAGGGGCAGTGAGATCCATTAGGAGGTTAATATTAACATCTCGAGCTAAATTCACTAATCTCACTTCAACAGATAGTTAAAACATGACACAAAAGATCCCCTATCCATTTTTATATGTCTACATATGAAATGTTATTTACAAATGTGATAAATAACCAATATCAGGATTGACATTAAATTCAAAAATACTACTGAGATGGTGTTTCAAGTTTTAAAATGCTCAACCAGTCTTCAACCAAACTACATCCCATTTTAGACACTGTCAACCAATATCACAATTTTCTATTTCCTCTCTTGATTAAAGGGAAGACTTTCTTTAGTTTATTTTTATTGTAGTAATTTTATTAGGTTGTTCTCTGACAAAAGTTTCCACAGGGTACAAACACCGGAACAGATAAAAATAAAACGAATTTTAAAAGGCATAAGAAATCAATTATCATTGATTGAATATTATGTTATTTATGCAACATATAAAGTGAATGAGTAAAAGGTATTAAATGAAGAACTGAAATTACAATATTGATCATGATATATTACCCAAAGGCAGTAGCAAAGAAAAATTTGAGTAATGCCCATTCTAGATCAACCATGGTTGCATTTTCAAAATAAACATATTATTGACAAAAATCTAAATCAAACCCATTAATAAAAGGGTAGGCAATACCCAAAAAAGTAAAAAGAAAATGCTTGATGCAGAGGCTAAAACAAGCATTAAATGAATGTTAAAATACAGTTTAAATTTAGGTATCAGATTAGCACATCTGAATTAATAAAACTGATTTTGAAGCATTCTGGATTATTTTTAAAATTTTATGTGATTCAACAACGATACTCTATAACTATTGGCCTCATTTTAAGATCTCTACTTTACATTTAGACCTATTCCACCTGCTGTTTTGGACATGGTTTATCCCATTTTAGAATGAGCTGGTTCCTGAATATTAACCCTAATACAAAACCTATGCCAGAGTATTATCTTTTCCTTATATCTCTATTGTCCTACAGTTTAAGCTCTACAACAGCTTTCATGTTATTTTTGTTTTTAACTTAAATATGTAATACAGAAAACCCTTTGGAACTATAATTGCCATCTATAACCTAACCTAAAAATTTTAAATACCACGCTAATGCTTCTCTTCCACAATTAAAAAACCAACAACAGGGAAACTTTCACTCTGTCAGTAGATAAGTTTTATCTAGTTACGCCTATAGTAAAGCAACATATTACTTTCCAAGTCATGTGTAGTAGACATAAAACACATAAGTATATAAATTTCATGGGTGTTCTAAATCAGAAAACACATAGAAAACAATTCCTTTCTGTCCCTTTCAGCACCACTGCTTTTAATGTCAATCTGGGATATGCAAAACAATGATGATAAATGAATATACAATCGCACTACGGTCACACAGAGAAGCATGTGTCGAAGTTCTACATGTGATGACAGGAAAAAAACTACTGATGTGGAGCAAGAGATATTAATTTAATATCTTCACTAGAGAACCACATTTTGCAAGGAACCAACCTAGCAAGTCACTTGGACAAGCAGAGAAATTCTAAATGCTGAGTCCTTTGCACCTTGCATGAAGAAGTCTGTTCTTACTTTTCATCACTCCTGCTTCTCTCCATTCCCAAAAGGAGTCATTATTTCACTTTAATGCGCTGCCAAATGGACATTGGCTTTCTTTTCAAAAGACCCCATGTTACTCACATTCACAGCCTGCACATTTTGACAGTGTCTACAACATCTTCACACATTCATCTGAATTCTTCCCCTATTCCACTTCTAGAACACCCTCCACTATAAACTCACTAATGTTCATGTTTTGATAGCAATATAAAAAGTAAACACGAATTTACCAATCAGAAGACTTCAAGTCTGACAGAATGAAGAAACTGAAATTCACTGACAGGACATGACATGAAATCAGTGTTCAAGAGCCATTCCCACCACCCACATCATTTAACTGTATTATGACTGTACACAGCATTCTTAGAGCAGAATATGAAACTACACTGCCACCAAGAACACTCTTAACCAGCAGGCAGCCCCTCCACATTAGCTTTAACGTGCCACACAGCCCTTTGCTTACTGATGTAGAGCAGCCAACAGGGAGATGGAGTTTACCAGGAAAAGCAAGCCTGAACTGGCTAATTACTTACCTTCTTACGTATAGCAGGCTTGCTCGTTTAACTTTTTGTTTCCACTCTTGTCATAGCTCAGCGGCAAATGGTTGTGATTCAGCAGAAGTTTGAACCTGATAATTAAAAAGAATTTTTTTAAGAAAAAAATTGGAAATTAAAGTTCCCTCCACTGAAGTCTTTCTTTCCTTGCCCTCTGGCTGTACGTTTCTCGCTCTCGTTTTCTCTCCCTGCAAGGCAGCTACGTAGTGGTCTATAAATATTGACCCTGACACGTGCTCAGTGCTTTACTTGCTCATGGCACAGGTCTGTGTTACTGAACACCGTGGTAATACTCCAGCAAAGTTCTCAGCTGCTCAGACAAAGCTGTGGATTGGCTCACTACCCAGCAACCCTGTGCCTGCCTGGAAATACCATTTTGCTGCCAGTTTTACAGATGCTATGGGCCTTTCCTGAGGCCCAAATCAGGCACAGAAGGGCAATTATGAGGTTTGTCTGAAGAAATAGTTTTCCTCCAGCAGGTGGAGAAAAGGGGAGCTGGGTGGAGTGAAAGACAAGAAAGGAAATACTGCCTTTGTTTTGGCCAAACAACATTATTTCAAATCCTTTATAAAAGTCATACCTAAACGCCATTCAATCAAGCTTTATAAAACTGAACTACTACTTACTATGAATAACCAAAAGATGCAGGAAATCATTTTTGCAATTGTTTTTAATATTGCTTCTCATTGAATAAGGCTGCAGTGACTGAGTAACTGGCCACAAAGAAATGTGTAAACATAACTAAATTCATTTCCAGAATGATAGAAGTGCACAGGAAAGTATAATATTAATCTGATCAAATTAAATATTTGGTGAAAGAAGCTAAAATATAATCTGGAAATTATATGAATCAACATGTTATATGAAATACTTCTAGATTTTCAATCATCACAATTGAATTATTTTATTTTTTTTAAAAATTAAGGGGACTTCCCTGGTGGCGCAGTGGTTGAGAATCCACCTGCCAATTCAGAGGACATGGGTTCGATCCCTGGTCTGGGAAGATCCCACATGCTGTGGAGCAACAAAGCCTGTGTGCCACAACTACTGAGCCTGCGCTCTAGAGCCCCCGTGCCACAACTACTGAAGCCCGTGTGCCTAGAGCCTGTGCTCCACAAGAGAAGCCACCGCAATGAGAAGCCTGTGCACCACAATGAAGAGTAGCCCCCGCTCGCTGCAACTAGAGAAAGCCTGTGCACAGCAACAAAGACCCAACACAGCCAAAAATAAAGTAAAATTTTTAAAAAGATATTATTTAAAAAAAAAATTAAGGATAAAATCTAAGCCATGACTATGTAATTTGTAGGTAATATAAACAAGGTCAGCATTATCTACATATAGCACATATAATGTCCATGGTATGAATGATTAGAAAATAAATCATGTCCATATTTTTTATTCTTCTTGACAAGAAAAATCATATGTTTACTTAATTGAAATTTCCTCTCTTTATTAAATCAAGAGTAAAGGAAACTTAAGAAATAATCTGGTCACTTACTCATTTAATAGATGATAAAACTGACCTCCAGGCCAGTTAATTTACCCACAATCACATGGCAAGTTTGTGGCAGGGCCAAAACTAGACGTTCTTGCCTTATTGCTCACAATTCTGTTCCCCTTCTACTACAAGAATGGTTCCTAAACTCATTTTTAGGTTCAAACTCTGATTTTCACATGAAATCTTACCAAAAACCTTATCAGTAAGGGCAAATATTACACCTAGAGAAATAACCAGCATAAAACAGAAAGAGCCTTCAACAGCTTAACTGACTCCCCTAAAAAGTTATGCACAAGAATTAACTTTCTAACAGTTGAAATCTACTTTTCTTAGTTCAATTATCAACATTTTCCCAATAAATTAACTTAATACCAGGAGAGGTATATAGTGAGGTGCTGAGGAGCCCAAGAGGAAACACAGTTCCTACTCTCAAGAAAGAAAAAAAAAAAAAAAAGGCTAATGACAAAACAACGTGTTAGTACAGTGATGCACACTAGGACGGCAGCAAGGGTGCATGGAACACTAGCTCCTGAGACAGTTTGAAGTGCGGGAAGTCTTGATTCCTCAATCAAGACTTCTGCATCTTAAAGAAATCAAAGATGACACAAACAGATGGAAAGATATATGATGTTTTTGGATCGGAAGAATCAATACTGTGAAAATGACCATACTATCCAAAGCAATCTACAGATTCAATACAATCCCTACCAAATTATCAAGGGCATTTTTCACAGAATTAGAACAAAAAATTTTACAATTTGCATGGAAACACAAAAGACCCCGAGTAGCCAAAGCAATCTTGAGAAAGAAAAACAGAGCTGGAGGAATCAGGCTCCCTGACTTTGGGCTATACTACAAAGCTACAGTAATCAAAACAGTATGGTACTGGCACAAAAAGAGAAATATAGCTCAATGGAACAGGATAGGAAGTCTAGAGATAAACCTGTGCACCTATGGTCACCTAGTCTATGACAAAGGAGGCAAGAATATACAATGGAGAAAAGACAGCCTCTTCAATAAGTGGTGTTGGGAAAACTGGACAGCTACATGTAAAAGAATGAAATTAGAACATTCCCTAACACCACACACAAAAATAAACTCAAAATGGATTAAAGACCTAAATGTAAGGCTGTATACTATAAAACTCTTAGAGGAAAACGTAGGCAGAACACTCTTTGACATAAACCACAGCAAGATCTTTTTGGATCCACCTCCTAGAGTAATGAAAATAAAAACAAAAATAAACAAATGGGACCTGATGAAACTAAAAGCTTTTGCACAGCAAAGGAAACCATAAGCAAAACGAAAAGACAACCCTCAGAATGGGAGAAAATATTTGCAAATGAAGCGACCAACAGGGGATTAATCTCCAAAATATACAAGCAGCTCATGCAACTCAATATCAAAAAAACAAACAACCCAATCAAAAAATGGGCAGAAGATCTAAATAGACATTTCCCCAAAGAAGACATACCAATGGCCAAAAACCACATGAAAAGATGCTCAACATCACTAATTATTAGAGAAATGCAAATTAAAACTACAATGAGGTATCACCTCACACCGGTCAGAATGGCCATCATCAAAAAATCTACAAACAAATGCTGCAGAGGGTGTGGAGAAAAGGAAACCCTCCTACACGTCTGGTGGGAATGTAAATTTGTACAGCCACTATGGAGAACAGTAAGGAGGGTCCTTAAAAAACTAAAAATAGAGCTACCATATGATCCAGCAATCCTACTCCTGGGCATATACTCGAGAGAACCATAATTCAAAAAGATACATGCTCCCCAATGGTCACTGCAGCACTTTTACAATAGCCAAGACATTGAAGCAACCTACGTGTCCATCGACAGATGAGTGGATAAAGAAGATGTGGTACATATATACAATGGAATATTACTCAGCCATAAAAAAGAACAAAATAATGTCATTTGCAGCAACATGGATGGACCCAGAGATTGTCATACTGAGTGAAGTAAGTCAGACAGAGAAAGACAAATATATGATATTGCTTATATGTGGAATCTATAAAAGGGGTACAAACGAACTTATTTACAAAACAGAAATGGAGTCACAGATGTAGAAAACAAACTTATGGTTACCAGGGAGGAAAGAGGGGGAGGGATAAATTGGGAGATTGGGACACACTACTATATATAAAATAGATAACTAATAAGGACATACTGTAAGAGCACAGGGAGTTCTACTCAGTACTCTGTAATGACCTATACGGTAAAAGAATCTGAAAAAGAGTGGATATATGTATAACAAATTCACTTTGCTGTACACCTGAAACTGACACAACACTGTAAATCAACTATACTAATAAAAAATTTTTAAAAAATGATTAGGCAGAAGTGAGGCAAAGATGAGACAGAATAACACAATAAAGACAGACAGGCAGGAAAAAGGATGCTATGGAACTTCCAAGTTCTTTCTTGCTGGAGCACATAATGTGAAGCAGGAAATGTTTAAATTTGAAAAAAAAGAAAAAGGTCTAGAAAGAGAAAGGTAATGAAGCGTTTTATATACCAGGTTTAAAACTTGGGTTTTAGGGACTTCCCTGGTGGTCCAGTGGTAAAGAATCTGCCTTACAATGCAGGGGACACAGGTTCAATCCCTGGTTCAGGGAACTAAGGTCCCACATGCCGCGGGGCAACTAAGCCCGTGTGCCACAAACTACAGAGCCCACGCACCCTGGAGCCTGTGCGCCACAACTAGAGAAGAGAAAAACCCGCACGCCAGAACTAGAGAGAAGCTGGCTCACCACAAAGAGTCCGCACGCCGCAATGAAAGACCCCGCATGCCCCAACGAAGATCCCATGTGCCGCAACTAAGACCCGAGGCAGCCAAAAATAAAATAAATAAGTAATAAATAAATCTTTAAAAAAAATAACTAATAATAAATAAAAACTTGGGTTTTATACAATAGGCTAGTAGTCTTCAACTAGTTTTATTCACAGACCCTTAAAAGAATTTTGAAAAAATACATAACCATTTCACGCATTACCAAGTTAACATCTACAATTTTTCACCTGTGGTAAAATATGTACTTGAAAAGAATTTAATTTCCACCCAATTGGAAATATTGACATTTTAAAATAAAATTTCTATCAACTGTTTTAAGAATACTCAATAGAACCTAAATCCACGGTAATAAAACCATTATCCATTTTAAAAATACATGAATAGACTCTTCTTTCAACAGCTGAAAATTTTACATTACTGTTGATTTTCTCGACCTTTATTTCCATTTTATTTCCTCAGAGAATTCTTATGTGATGTATTTTGTAATTCAAAGCCTTTCATTTTTCACTCTATCATACTTCTCCACAACAAAAATATAAGACATTAAAATTGTTTAATTGCTAATTTTTCTATGATTCCAGGACAATGTACTATAGTATGATTTCGGATGGATAAGGGTGTGTCTTCTTTTGTAAAGTAAGAGAAACAATGTTGTGAATAAAGCATTTCTCTCAGGCAGATCAATATTAATAAAGAGAAATTCATACAGAAGTTGAGAATCTGGACACTGGCTCCATTAAAACTATCTGGACCACAGTACCACATACTACCTTTATATCAGTTACTTAAATAAACAGTAGAGGCAGCCCAGGCTAGGCCAGGAAATGAACTAAGCAGTGTCCTCACAAAGTCAGAAAGGACTCAAAGAGTCTTAGCCTACATTTCTCTCAAGGAACTGCTAGAATTTTAATATTGAGTTTTAAGGGGTAGCAAGAAGATGAGATGAAGAAATTAATCAGTGGAAATCAGTGGACAAAATTAAAAGGACTGATATGTCCTATAAAAAAATAAAGGGTTTTGTCTTTGATTTGAGTATAGGGTAAGGAATGCATAAAGAGTCAAAGGTGTGAAGACTCAATACTGCCAAAATGTCAGTTCTTCCCAACTTTATCTATAGATTCAATGCAATCTCAACCAAAATCCCAGCAAGTTATTTTTTGGGGATATTAACAAACACATACTAAAGTTCATATGGACAGGCAAAAGACCTAGAACAGCTAACACAACACTGAAGAAGAACTAAGTCAGAAGATTGACACTACCTAACATCAAGACTTACTACAAAGCTATAGCAATCAAGACAGTGTGGAGTAAGAATAGACAAATCAATGGAACAGAAAAGAGAGCACAGAAATAGACTCACTTAAGTAGAGTCAACTGATCTTTGACAAAGGAGCAAAGGCAAAACAATGAGGCAAAGACAGTCTTTTCAATAAATGGTGCTGGAACAACTGGACATCCATAAGCAAAAAAAAATGTATGTGGACACAGATCTTACATCCTCCACAAAAATTAACTCAAAATAGATCACAGATCTACGTGTAAGATGCAAAACTGTAAAACTCCTAGAAGATAACATAGGAGAAAACCTTATGACCTTGGATATGATGACTTTTTAGATACAACATCAAAGGCATGACCCATGAAAGAAATAATTTGTAAGTTGAACTGCATTAAAATTAATAACTTTTGCTCTGAGAAGGACAATATCAAGGGAATGAGAAGACAAGCCACAGATAGGGAGAAAATAGTTGCAAAAGACATCTAATGAAGGACTGTTATCCAAAATATACAAAGAACTTTTAAAAATCAACAATAAAAAAAAAAAAGAACCCAAATGGGCCAAAGACCTTAACAGACACCTTACCAAAGGAGATACACAGATGGCAAATAAGCATATGGAAAATGCTCCAATTCATATGCCATTAAGGAAATGCAAATTAAAACAACAATGATACGCCATACCACTATACATCAGTTAGAATGACCAAAATCCAGAACACTGAAACACCAAATGCTGGGGAGGATGTGAAAGAACTTTCATTTATTGCTGGTGGGAATCCAAAATGATCCAGGCACTTTGGAAGACAGCTTGGAGGTTTCTTACAAAATTAAACATACTCTTAGCATATTATCCAGCAATCACACTCATTATTTACACAAAGGAGTTGAAAACCTATGTCCACACAAAAACATGATGTTTATAGAACCTTTATTTATAACTGCCAAAACCTGGAAGCAACCAAAAGATCCTTCAGTAGGTGAATGGATAAATAAACTGTGGTACATTCTAGACAGTGGAATCTTAAAAAAAAATGAGCTATTAAGCCATGAATATTAAAAAAATTAGCTATCAAGCCATGTGAAAAGACATGAATGAAATATAAATTCATATTACTAAGTGAAAGAAGCCAATCTGAAGAGGTTACGATATATCCATGCAGGTTCATCACTTATGACTCATGTACCAGTCTGGGGGGTAATGTTGATCATGGAGGAGGCTATACATGGATGGGGGTGGAAGACATACTGGAAATGTCTGTACTTTCCTCTCAATTTTGCTGTGAACCTAAACTGCTCTTTAAAAAAATGAAGTCTTTAAAAAAAAAAAAAAAAAAGGCAAAGGTGGCTCCTATTTTGCGTAGCTGTTCTTTTGCCAAGGCAGAGGTTAGAGAAAGAAGGAACAGCTTTGAAACCAGAAACTAGGAAGGAAAGATGGATTTAGTTTTGGATGTGATAAACTTGAGGTATCTGTGTTACATCCAAGTGACTACATTCAATAGGGACTTGAACGTACTGATCTAGAATAGAGGAGCAACGAAGATTGCATCAATTCAGCAGCCTTCCATCACTATTTTCCTGCTTCAAACCTTGTCACCATAGAGTCTATTCTCAACACAGAAACCAAAGCAGTCACTCAAAAAAGATCCCTCAGATCATATCCATCTGCTACTCAAAACCCTGCACTCCTTCCCCATGTTACTCAGAGCAAAAGCCAAAATCCTTATAATCTATAAAGCCTTGCTTGATCTGCCCACTCATTATGTCTCTGACAGCAACTACAGCTCCCCTCATTTGCTTACATCCAGCCCACTTGTACTCAGTATTCTTTAAATGTGCCTGACAAGTTTGCCCTTGGTGTCCTTCTATTTGCTGTCTCCGCCCTGGTATGTTCTTCTTGCAGACAGTTTCATGGCTCTTTCACCCTCTTCAAGTCTCTGTTCAAAAGGCACCTTCTGTGCTATACAGTAGGACCTTGTTGTTTATCCATTCTGTTGTATATATACTGATAAACCATAATGGAAAAGAATATGAAAAAGAATGTGTGTGTGTATATATGTATATGTGTATATATATATATGTGTGTGTGTGTATGTATAAATGAGTCACTTTGCTGTACAGCAGTAATTAACACAACATTGTGATTCAACCATATTTCGATAAAAAATAAATTAAAAAAATAAAAATAAAAAAGGCACCTTCTCAGTGAAGCCTACCACTACCCTACAATTTAAAATTGTACACTTCCTTCTTTATCATTTGACTGTTACTGCTTGTCTCTTTCCAATAGAATGCAAGTTCAATGACAGCATAGATTTCAAGGGCCTAAACTAGCCTTGCACACAACAAATGTACAATAAATATGTGTTGCATAAATGACTGAAACAGAGATTTGTGAGCCATATACCAACACAGGTGGTTCCTGAAGTCACAAGGTCTCTCAGTGTTAAGAAGTAACCCAAAACCAATATTGAAAAAGTGGGTCAAGGAAGGCAAGCCCACAAAGACCGTAAAACAACTATTGAGTGTAAGTAGAAGAATGAGAGACTGAGAACAGGGGTGAGTGAGGATGGAGTATTCAGGAGGGAATGGTCAGCAACTTCAAATGCCATGGAAAGATCCAACATGAAAGTGATTGAAGAGAGCCCATTATACACAAAATTCAGAAAGCACTGTGACACTAAACGTCTCCGAATTGTACACTTCACAATGGTACGTGTTATGGTATATAAATTATTATTTCAACAAAGCAGGTATTTAAAAAGAAAGAAAGATCATTGGTGGCCACACTGTTTCCCTGGGAGGAGGACAGTAAGAAAGTGAAGTGAGACACAGAGTAAGATCTCTCTTTTGAAAAGTCTGGCCCTAAAGAAAAGAGACGGACAGATGGGGGGTGTGATTTAAAACAACCCATCCCTGTGTAGAGACTGAGTGTTCTGAAGTCACGCCAACTTGAGTTTTCATCTTTCTCAAGTTACTTTATAAGTTATATAACCTTAGTTTCCTCATCAATAAAATGAGTTTAATATTTGCACCTCTGCACTGGGTATCAGTACCGCTTTTTTTTTTTTTTTTTGAAAATGCATTCTAACTCTTTATCAGTACATTTTGTGATAATAATATAAGACTTGAGAGACAGACCAGTGGAAAAGAACAATTATCCAGAAAAAATGGTATATATAATAATGTAGTAGAAGATGACAATGGCTTCACAAATCAGTGATAAAAGGAACATTTGCTCAATCTACCAAAACAAATTTTAGCTATTTATTACAACAAAAATAAAGTCAAAATCCAAGTTGTTACTTCATATCTTAGACTCAATATTCTCTAAATAATTATATGTAAAGTTACAAGCCAATAAAAATGGAAAACTGTACAGGTAAATACAATTTTCATAAATGAACTTTCTATAAAAGAACACTTTACTGTTGCTCAGTCATCAGTCAAGATCTGTCATATCAGACCTTCACCCATCATCCCATGGGAAGCTCTGCTTTTCTAGGGGTGTTGGTGGTGGGTGAGGGAAGGGATTAGGTAATAAACATTTTTTAAATAAAACACAAGGCCTTTGCCATTTTCTGAGGATCATCCTCAACTAACATTGAGAAAAAAAACTTGCTATTATGAAAAAAATTAAGTATTCTTTTTTTTTCAATAAAATTAAAAAACTTTAATGAGCAAAAAATAAATAAAAGCTATCAGAAAATTATTTTTTTAAAAAAGTACCACTTTTTATTGTGGAATAATATTTCATTGTCTAAGATAGGCTTTTTAATTATCCATTCATTTTAGCTGATGGACGTTTGGGTTGTTCCCACTTTTGAACTATTACCAATAAAGCTGCTATGAACTTTCCTGTACAAGTTTTTGGGTGAACATTCATTTTCATTCCTTGTGGGCAAAGACCAAGAGTGAAATTGCTAGGTAAAATGGCAATTTTATGTTTAACATCATAAAGAACTAACTAACTGTTTTCCAAAGTGCCTACACCATTTAAATTCCCGCCAGCAATGTATGAGGGTTCCAATTTCTCCACATCCTTACGAACACCTGTAATCATCTGTCTTTTTTATTATAGCAGTACTTGTAAGTATAAAGTAGAATCTCAGTGTGGTTTTAATTTCCATTTCCCTAATGACTTACAATGTTGAGTATCTTTTCATGTGCTTATTGGCCGTTTGGCCATTTACTCTTTCCAGTAACTACAATTTCAAAAAAGCCTAGGACCAGGTAAAGCTTAAAGCACATTTTCAAGTTACATATGGCACCAACACAGCCACTCACTTGTTAGCTGAATAAATAAACTAATCAACAAATGGAAGATTAAGGAATAGAAATAGTTGACTTATTAGTATATTGTTTCCGTTTTTAAACTAACTTAATTTGAATTCCCATGCAGTTTCGAAAGAATGTTTAGTAAGGTAAAGAAACTTTTAAAAAATGTACTGACAAAGAAAATGTGCTAACCCTCTGTTCAGTGTTATGATAAATACCTATATTAACATCTTCAGTTTGCTAATAATAAAGTGCTCTATTAGATGAGTGCTAGGAAACTGGGATTGTAATCCCGTTATATTAATACTTTAATGCTTCCTTGAAGTTAGAGGGGAAGAAAAAGCAAAAAATTGATTAAGAAATGAATGACCTTAAGATACACTGTTGACAAACTTATGAGATATGAATACTACAAATTCATCCAACACCATAAAGAATGAGACAATCCTCGGGG
This sequence comes from Eschrichtius robustus, assembly GCF_028021215.1. Lineage (NCBI taxonomy): Eukaryota > Metazoa > Chordata > Mammalia > Artiodactyla > Eschrichtiidae > Eschrichtius > Eschrichtius robustus. Next base: position 15,645,854 of record NC_090827.1, on the reverse strand, counting down.
GCAAATATTGGTAAAACAGGAAAATATTAGTAACCCAAGCTTGTCATCATTTTTCAAAAAGACCTGAGGAAATATGTGGCGTTCAGTGTAAATGACTTTCAGTGTAAATGACTGAGGAGAAAGAAAACTGACTCTACAGTGTGCCTAGTTAGAAGCAAACTATGGATGGTTTCCTCCTTGTTTTTCCTTTATAGGGCTACTATTAGTCATATCATATACAGAGTCACTTACCTTTAACTCTAAGGTTCTTTGTTCTCAAGTAATAAATACTTTGGGCTCCCGGGACCTCACAGGAAAATCATACATAAGTCTACTAACCTTTACTGCTACCAGTTTATTATAAGTACCTATCCATTATTAGTTTGAGAAGTACTGACTGCACAGTTAATAAATAGGTCATTTGTTCTTTTCAACCAGAACAATGTTGTATTCAATATGTAAATTGAAAAGAAGAAAAATACTAAACAAGAAAATGATATAGCAAAGAATGCATGTCCTTTTAAACTTGTATTTGACATCACACCAACTAATGCCAAACTAAACTTAAACATTTTATCATTTATAAATAGAAATCGTTTTGAAATTCATAGTGCATGGAACGCATACAACCATAATCAATAATAAAGCTCAATTATGTTTAACAAAATAAGATAATAATAAAGAGTGAAAAGCATCAAGAATATCACGTTATTCCTACAGTTGTTGCTAATTTGACTCATAATAAAACTGTACTAATGTCTCTTCATGTTTAATAAAAATAGCTGAGTTCCCAGCTACATACAAGCATTTCCATTTGGTTTCCTCTTAAAGGCACACATATTTATATAACACTAAGGACAATCTCAAAAAGTGTTTGAAATATAATAAATATTTATTTGCAATATAATTTCAAGCATTTTCTACTTTTACAAAAGTGTACAGTTCTTAAAATCATCATGTATCTTTAATATTTATTTCTTAGATTTATGGAATTAATCATTAATTCAAATTTTTCTATCATTTCAAAATGGAAATTAGATTGTCTATGTGACAATAAGAATCTTTATGAGAATTTTTAATTCCATTAATCTCTTGAGTAGTTCTAATATTCCAGACGACAGATGACTATGATTATCCTACAACTGAAATAAAGGTTTTCTTTCACCAAAAAGACAGAGCTGAGCTGAACTCTCAATACTTGTTACTTTTTCAAGAACAACTCATTCGAGGATCTTTTTATTTATACAGATACCCATAATTAGCAATGTGATATTAATTTAATGGAACATTTCTAGAAAAAAATACTATATTTTGTTGAACAGTGGAAATGATATCCTGAAAAAGTACTAAACGTCCTCTCCAAGGCAGGAGGGACATAAAGGTGATCCTGAAATCGCCCCTACCAGAGGGATTTCTGTCAGCTGAAAGGAGAGCAGGAAAGACTGCGGGACTCAATAAAACAAGCTACCGCCAGGCATTCCTTAGGATGGAAAGGCGGAAATCCCAGACAGGAAGGATTCAGCAAAAACCAACTCAATGGGGGAGGGAAATACGCGTCTACCACATTTAAGCTGACCTTTTTTATTTTTTTTTTTACTATTCATTAATCATATGACAGTAGCTCATAAAAATATCACTGAATAATTAAATTTAACAGGCAGTAAAAATAGAAATGTACATTAAATCTGATCATTCATAAAAACATCACCGGTTTATTTTACTGCTCTATGATGAATCTGCTTTCATATGGAAGAATTAAACTTGTAAAGCTGAGGAATATCATTATTCACCTTAATGCTACATTTTTCTAATCAAAACATATTTCAAAAGAAGGAGAAGAAATAGGAAGAAAACAATAAAGCAAACCAATTTTAACAAGAAATGAATGAGATATCCATTACTCTTGATTGGTTCACATATAAAAAATGTGGTTGTTTCTATTGGCTGTCCTGCTTGACAGGGCCTGAAATTTTCTTGAAATGTGGTTGGTGCCAAAGGTAACTAAAGAGTAATACAGACAGACTAAAGTATTTTAAATCTTTTACTTCTGTATTTTGGTGTATCTGAATATTGTCATATATTATACATTTCCAAAAGCAAGTTAAATCATACTTTTTTTTTTAACATCTTTATTGGAGTATAATTGCTTTACAATGGTGTGTTAGTTTCTGCTTTATAACAAAGTAAATCAGCTATACATATACATATATCCCCATATCTCCTCCCTCTTGCGTCTCCCTCCCATCCTCCCTATCCCACCCTCTAGGTGGTCACACAGCACCGAGCTGATCTCCTTGTGCTATGCGGCTGCTTCCCACTAGCTATCTATTTTACATTTGGTAGTGTATATATGTCCATGCACTCTCTCACTTCGCCCCAGCTTATCCTTCCCCCTCCCCGTGTCCTCAAGTCCGTTCTCTACGTCTGCGTCTTTATCCCTGTCCTGCCCCTAGGTTCTTCAGAACCATTTTTTTTTCTTTTTTTTTTGTAGATTCCATATACATGTGTTAGCATACAGTATTTGTTTTTCTCTTTCTGACTTACTTCACTCTGTATGACAGACTCTAGGTCCATCCACCCCACTACAAATAACTCAATTTCGTTTCTTTTTATGGCTGAATAATATTCCATTGTATATATGTGCCACATCTTCTGTATCCATTCATCCGATGATGGACACTTAGGTTGCTTCCATGTCCTGGCTATTGTAAATAGAGCTGCAATGAACATTGTGGTACATGACTCTTTCTGAATTATGGTTTTCTCAGGGTATATGCCCAGTAGTGGGATTACTGGGTGGTATGGTAGTTCTATTTTTAGTTTTTTAAGGAACCTCCATACTATTCTCCATAGTGGCTGTATCAATTTACATTCCCACCAACAGTGCAAGAGGGTTCCCTTTTCTCCACACCCTCTCCAGCATTTATTGTTTGTAGACTTTCTGATGATGGCCATTCTGACTGGTGTGAGATGATACCGCATTGTGGTTTTGATTTGCATTTCTCGAATGATTACTGATGTTGAGCATCCTTTCATGTGTTTGTTGGCAATCTGTATATCTTCTTTGGAGAAATGTCTATTTAGGTCTTCTGTCCATTTTTGGATTGGGCTGTTTGTTTTTTTGATATTGAGCTGCATGAGCTGGTTGTAAATTTTGGAGATTAATCCTTTGTCAGTTGCTTCACTTGCAAATATTTTCTCCCATTTTGAGGGTTGTCTTTTCGTCTTATGTTTTCCTTTGCTGTGCAAAAGCTTTTAAGTTTCATTAGGTCCCATTTGTTTATGAACTGAAGCAATCTTTCTAGTTTTTGTAAGCTTTGATTTCATTTAACTACTGTGGAATAGGTGAAAACTGCACAGGAGTGCCCTTTGAGGGTTCTTTTTTTTTTTTCTTCCTCAAATTTGCTTCATGATCGTATTTGGCCTACAGTGACCAAGATCAGAGCTGGAACTGGGCTGAGGATAGGTGGGTGTTAAAAGTAGAAAAGGTAAAGATAAAGAATATCCTTATACTTTTCTTTCATGATCCAATAAAGGGATGAAATAATGTTAACAAATAGCAGGTCAATTTAGGAATCAACCTGATAACATTTTTGTTCTATTACAAAGAGAATTTGCATTGAACCGTTAGATCAAAATAACTGCTTTGTATAAATATTTGTGTTTGGAAAAACATATACAAACTGCCATTCTTAAATCACATCCGTGAAGAATATAAAAGAACACTTCAGGAGTACAGGAACCTCAAAACATCCTTCGGGTAAGGAATCCACGTTGATGGGGTATACCCTCTCTTACTGTCCAGCTCTTATTGGTGTGTATAAATCTAACAACTCACATTTATACAGCATATTTTTAAGGAGTGTTCTTCCATATGTTTTCTCATTTGATCATCAGGACAAGCCAACAAGAAAGCATCCCGACTTTACATATGAGGAAATGGAAGTTCAAAGTAGGTAAGGAACAGCCTAATGAGCCAAAGTTTCAAAAAAGTAAAGACTGAAACTGAACTCGAGTCTTTTCACATTAAATCCTTGGTCCTTATTACTATACTTTTCAGGAACACCCGAGGGGCCATATCTCTGTAGAGATTATTTTCTTATGGAAAAAAATAATTCCTAGGGGACAAACTGAAGTACTCCGATTTGAGGCATATATATTTTTGTTGATAATGGCAACACACACCCATTACTTGGGTAATGACAGTACCACTATTCAGTCATCCAAAGTAAAAATTTCAGTTTTCCACTTCTGTTCTCCCCTAATTCTAATTAGTTACTAAATACTCAAGAGTCTGTCTTTGAAATACCTCTCGAGTTTGTGCCCTCTACCCTTCTTCTCCCTCTGTTCCTACCAAAATTCAGGTCTAGCTTTTATATAACCTTAAATACTGAAAGGCTCACAATCGAGTGTCCTGTCACCACTCTGCCTTCTCCTCCATCAATCTTCTGCACTGCTACTACACTTAACAAAATTTCAACACCTCCTCTTGCCGACAACAGAGGGTTTGAACTTTCAGCACAGAATATAGGCCACTCAGCCGTCTCGACCCAGCTCTGTCCTTTAGGTTTCATTTCCCTTTTGCCCACGACACAAATCCCACATTACACTCTGCTAACACACCAAACCATATGTTCACAAGAAATGCCATGTAGAGCAGCACTTCCACACTTCTGTATCTTTTCAAAGAACAAACAGAATTCTCTGAACCCTGATTTCTGTGGAATAACATTTGAGCTGGTGTAGAACTAGATCTGACTATGTGGGAATGCAGATTCAAAAATTAAAAGAAGGAAAACTTTGGATGCTGTGATGCTGGTATTAAAACTCCTTGCTCTCCTTGCTTGTCTCATTCTTAGAAATGGGACAAATTTAGTGTTTCCTCCTAAAAGCAGAAGGCGAAAGCACGTACCAGTTCCCAGGCTGCCAGCGGTAAAGCAGTGGTAACACTGTACACTTTGGGATGATCTGCGGGGACCTGACCAGCATTTCTGTCCTGAGTATTCACTCTTCTTTCTCTGTTTTATCATCTTTGTGACAAAATGAGGCCATAAACAATTCCACAATGTTACTGAAAATGTTCATTTCAACTGCATGATTCTCCTCTTTAATCCAGCTTTCTGGTAAAATTATCCGTAGTGATAGAGATTTTGAAGCAGGATACCATCTGAAAGAGCGATCCTAAGTAGTATTTAAGTACTAAAATTATAACAATAGCACCATGGAACTAACAGGGCTCTACACAGAGAATTTTAAATATTTATATGAAAGATTCCTCCATTTTCTTTTGGGCAGAACAACAAAGTTCAAAGTACACTGATGAAAGTTACCATTGGGTTTACTGACAATCAATACCAATTAAAAGGTACATTTTAAAATGCATATCAGGTGTTACTGGAAAATGCATCCATCTGAATAGCAGCTATTGAAGTTTATCAAGAAGAGTAAATAATGTATAAAAAGTCCCAAGTGAGTGATGAAAACCTTGTATAGATGACAAGCCACATATCAGTTGGAAGTCAGTGCTCAGACTTATTGGCACCAAGAATGTTTGCTTAATTTCCTAAGTGTGCATAACATCACATCCCCCCGGTTGGCCTGGAATACCCTTATTTATTGCTTTATTCTATTAAAAACTTCTTCAACTTACTTATGTTCCTGACAAATCCATTTTATAATTTTTAATCAGCAGTTCTAATGCTTCTTATGGAGTATTTCATATTTGTTTACGCTTTCATTCAGCCAAACACTTGCTGAGTACCAGTTATTGGCTTGGTACTACAGCACAACCCCTGTTCTCAGAGAGGCTGGTGAGGGAGACAGAGACTGGTGAACAGATCGCTGTAATACAGAGACTGGCAATGGCCATGACACAAACAAGCAGAGCACAGGAAACCTAACTCTTCCTGGAGACTGAGCTCAGCAAAGGCTTTTTGGAGGAGGACGTGATAGTTCTTAAAATATAAGTTAACCAGAAAGTACATGAAGATTTCAAATGTGAGGCACACTTTGGCATGATGGTTATAGGACCCGAAGTACAGCCATGACGTGAGAGCTTCACGTGGCGGTGGGCACCCCAGTCTTACGTCACCACCCCCAGGGTTTTGGCACTGGGGCGGCCCCATTTCTAGGTTTACCTCTTCTTTGCCTGTTGGCATTTTCACTCATTTCACCTTAAGGCTTTATTCTAATTTTTAAAATGTGATACCATATTTGGTTTTGTTTTTGGAGAGGAAAAAAAGATACAATTATGTATATTCCCACAATCATTTTTCTAACAACATTTTAATTCATTTACTCAAAAATTATGTATTGAGGAACTGCTATATGACAGACTTGGCTTTAAATGCTGGGAATATGATGGTTAACCAGACATGCCTTCATGGACTTTACATTCTACTTGGGGGCGGGGGGGACTAACAAATGAATATAACATCTCGTGGTCCCCCCAAAATGGCAATAATACAAGTAACACAGAATAATATGACAATGCTGGGGAAAAGAAAGCTTTAGAGAGGAGGATTAAGAAAGGCCTTGCCTGAAGCTTGCCTGAAGCAGACCCCTGGGAGCTGAGTCCTGAATGATGAGAGGAGACAACCATATAAAGATCTGTAGGAAGAGCATTCCAGGCAGAAGGAATTGCTAATGGAAAGATCCTGGGATAAGAACAATCCTTGGTATTCAAGTGACCAATAAAAAAGGGGGCGGGGGGGGGGGGGTAGGGTGGAGGGGAGAGGGGGCACACCATGAAGTCAAATAACTAGACAGTACTGACTGATGTAGGTGTTTTAGGCCAGTGGTTCTTAAACTGTGCTACACATGAGATTCACCTGTAATGCTTTTAAAAATCCAGACGCCCGGGCCATATCCCAGACCAATCACTGAGGCAGAGGCAGTAATCAGTATTCTCTGAAGCCCTCCACATGATTCTGATAAGCCAGCCAGGTTGAGAAGCACTAATTTAGGCCATGGAAAGATTTAAATTTTAGTCTAATTACATAAACAGCCACTGGAAGATTAAATTTGATCTGAAATTTCTGTCATGCACCTAAATTGTTTAATTTCTGTCTGGATATCTGAGGAAAAGGAGCAATACACCTTAGGAATACATTAGTTTCCTAAGCAAATTCTTCTTAAGAACAACAAAAATGAAAGCAATTACTGAAACACTTCCCTCTAGAAATTCAAATAATTTAGGTGAAAATTAGTTCTTTTGGAAATGCCGCATGCAGTTATATCCGTTCCTGATTCATTGCTTTAATGTATTCTCCCTGTAAATTCTGGGATATATTTGCTTATAATTTGTGAATAACTTTGTATCTCTGAAGAAAAATGATACACAAAACATTTGAGATAGTAGTTGAATTTTGCTTACATTATTCTTTTTATTTGTCACATTAACTGTGGGATTCCTATAGTGTGAGTCACGTGATCCTATCCACTGTAAATGGCACATCATTTTGTAGCACGTAGTTCTGACAAGAGTTCACCCACTAGCACTGCCCTGGGAAATAATCTTTGAGGAGAAATGGGGTTTATTTAGTAGAACTGCTGTAACCTGAGAATCTCGTCATTGGTTAAAATATTTAGATACATTTATCAGGTACAGATGGCATTTTTATTGTTCAAATAAACACTAGAGTACCTCTTCTTGGACTGCATCTAGTAGAGAATAAAGTATCCTAATGGTAGTCAAATGTCTCATTTTCCAACTCTTAAGTGTCAACTTAATTCTTGTTTTTTAACAGCTAATAATCATGCATAAACTGAGGTACCTAAATTAAAGAAAAGCAAAAAAGCAATCAAGTCCTGGTCACATTTCAGGCAAGAAAACCAATCAGCTAAAAACTGACTTAACTATCATGTGGCTTTATAGTCCTACAAGCTCTGCTGAGATACCATCTCCTCCAGCTTTCATAAGTATATTAAAATACACCAACTACCTGAAGGAGTTTTATTTAAAAAGTCAACCACTCCATAGAAAATAAACTTAGGAGATTCCTTAATTTGCCTACCCAAAACAATATTTTATCAAAATTGCATATGTAAAAACGGCACTTCCACCAATTTTTCTTTAAAAGAATTTCAAGACATTAGACAAATTTTCTGCACAGTCCGTTTGTCATGGAATTCACAGCATGTGAGTCAAAAGGAATGACAACTTCTACTCAACCCTTTCTTCTTAAAGTTCCATCTGATAAAGCCAGCTGAGCTATTCTATCTCAAAACAGCCTTTGCATTCTTTTTGTACCTTTATGAAAACGCACAGCATTCCCAACTTGTATTAGGTACCTGTCTCCTCTTTTCTAGTAGACAATAATACATTAATTGAAATCAGGAACTATGTTTTATGCACTTTTTGCATATTCACAGTACCATTCTTTGTGGTGTTATACAAACACCTAATTAATGAATAATGAAGACTTATCAGCCTCCCACTGTTGAAGGTAAGACACATTAAAGCAGCACAGTGCTGGAAAGAGCTTCTGCAAATACACATTACCACTGCCAAGCCCTGCCTAGCACTCTCTCCTCCTTGGTAAAATTTTTTAAAAGTGAGAAATACTTGAAATGTGAAATGAGAGGTACTGCTATGCTCCAAGCAAGCATAGAGGACCAGTGAAAGAGAGGATTTGATGATTCAAGACTGCAGACTCAAATGAAAAATAAAATGGGCCATAAGTTCATTCAATCACTCATTCCTTCAGTAAACGATTTTGAATAGCTAATATACGCCCAGCACCTATAACATACAAAACTAAATCAGACAAATCTCCAGCCTCCAAGTAGCACACAGGCAAAAGCTATAACGCATATTAATAAAAGAAATGCAAGAGCTATGCGTAAGTGAAAAAATACAAGCGCCTAGTTCATTAGGGAGGAAAGGTAGTCATGGAACTAAGCCTTAACGGGTGAGTAGAATTCATCTAGGAGAAAAGGCAGAGGAGGGTCCATTCCAGAAAGAGGCAGAGCAAAGGCAGAGCCCCGAGAGATAGTACAGTCCGAGGGAGAGACAGGAGACAAGGCCAGACAGGGAGGAAGGAGCAGGCCATGGAGGGCCTGGACTTCTAGGAAAAGGAACTTTAACTTCTATCCTCCTGGCAATGAAAAGCCAGTGAGCAGTTTTAAGAAGCAGTGTGGCATGAGAAGACCTGTAAAGCTGTGTGGAGGGAGGATGGGTGGAAGGGAGGTAAGCAAAAACTATAAAGGCCCAAGAAGACTTTTAAAATTATGAATAAATTTCGGTTTATCTGCCCCTGCATAATGCCAAACACATAAACTTAACACAATTACTACTCTGATAATCAATAAGTTACTGACTTCCTTAGAAAAAAATAAGTTTTAAAATTTGAGTAGAAAACTAATAAACAGGACATCTTACTTCCTACTTAAAATGAAGGACAAGTTCAATTTTCATGAATAAGTAATAACACTAAACTAAATTGTTAATACCCTTCACAATACAATTAAGATGTTAAATTAATTCAATTGAAATGAGCTGAAAATATTTATCAAAATGTGACATTCCGATTATCTACTCACCTCATGTTACTTTTATGTTACTTTATGATCCAGTTTTCAATGTTGTCATATTATTTTGTCGTTTGCTGCTTTTATAAGTTTACTATTTACCTAATGATCTAACTTCCTTTGTTTTAAAAGCAATTCAATCGTCTTAAAAATCAGGTTGAAATTAAATGAACAAACCTACTGCCTATTTCACTAGGCTGCTTGCTGGAATTCATATGGTATCACAGAGAAATTTACCTGAGGGTGAACTGTTGAGGCAAAATTATAACTCTGACATGGAATAAGCAATCCTATGTTAGAACTTATTATATTATAACCATACTTGGCATATACTTTAAAAGATCATTCAAATTACAGTTAATAATGCACTAAGTAATGTTGCCTTCAATTTTACGATGACTGAATTTTCACTGTCAATAAACCAGGTTGATTGCTAAAAAGTGGTATACTTTCTTGGGTACTATAATTGCAATAAACTGTGATGATTTATTCTGGTATTTTCAATTCATTTTATATCACCTTTGATCTGGTTAAGACCACTGACTGGAACCTGGTCTTTGACAGCCCTGTGAAGACATAGTCATGTTTCACACAGCTAGCAGTTTTCTGGTCTTTGGCTTTCATAAGCTGCTGCATGCCTGGCGCTGCTAAAACAGCTAGATGGATAGCGCTGTTGCTGAAAGCCGAGGGAAAACTGAAGTAATAAGATGCAGTGACAGGGTCCAGCCTATGCAGACTAAACATCCAAAACAGTCAAAAATTTCCCAAAGCACACGTGACTCAGTTATATAGTGACAGAAGGCAAACTAAGCTGATGTGACCAAGAAGAAAACAGATGCTAGCAGCGGCACATCCATGGCCTTTAATGAAGATCTCACTGTTCATATTCATGAAGCTCAACCATACGTTCTTGGTACTTCAAGAGATTAATTTTAAGAATTACTGAGACAATCTGTCAGTTCTTATGCAGAGCTAGATTTTAGGAAGAAATGAAATTTTTCTTAATTTTTAGGAAATATTTTTCTTCTTTTCTTACAAAAACACAAGGTTTCAATAGCTGGCCAGTTAAAACTATTACTATTCATAAGCACTGCATGTCTGAGAACTAGATACAACTTAAAATATGTACCATCCACAATCTTAATTTTGGCTTAGCCAAGAGAAAAACATCAAATTTAGATCCCCATTAAATGCTGTAATTAGAAATTCACTGAATATTTAAATAGTAAAATCTGAGGATGAAGGCAAGGATGTTAAGTTTGTTTTGTTTTAACATAAAAGGCTCTAACTCGGGACTTCCCTGGTGATACAGTGGTTAAGAATCTGCCTGCCAGTGCAGGGGACACGGGTTCGAGCCCTGGTCCGGGAAGATCCCACATGCCGCGGAGCAACTCAGCCCGTGCGCCACAACTGCTGAGCCTGCGCTCTAGAGCCCGCGAGCCACAACTGCTGAAGCCCACGCGCCTAGAGCCCGTGCTCCGCAATAAGAGAAGCCACCGCAATGAGAAGCCTGCGCACTGCAACGAAGAGTAGCCCCCCGCTCGCCGCAACTAGAGATAGCCCGCGTGCAGCAATGAAGACCCAATGCAGCCAAAAATAAATATAAATAAATTTATTTTAAAAAGGCTCTATCTATATTTCTATCAACATCTATATCTATATTCCATAAACTTTGAAGTTAACCTGTAAAGACTGGATAGAAGCACGGTAGATCTCATTTTCCAACAATGGCCACAACAATATCTCACATCCCAAAGGCTCTTCTTACATCCCCATGAGAGATGGGGTGTAAATTCTTTCTCCTTGAATCTGGATGAGCTTATGACTACAGTGACAGCGACACTATGCTTCAAGGCCAGGTGATAAAATATGATTCAACTCCCACCTGACTCATCAGAACCCAAGTTCTTGAAGTCTTTGGCTGCCATTTTAGCAGTCTGACTATGCAGAGGACATGATGCTGAAAGACCAAACTACCAACGGGGGGAACTCAGAGAGTCCACGAGACTACATGAATAGAGATACGCCTGGACTGCTCCTAGCTGCTTCAGCCTCCTGCTGTTCTGGCTCCGGACACCACTGACTTCAAAGACTCTGAGTCAGAATCACCCAGTTGAGCTCCGCCGAAAATCCTGGCCCACAGAAACCATGAGAGGGGATAACACTGTTTTTGCTGTTTCAAGCCACTAAGTTTTATAGTTCTTTAATAAAAAGCAATAAATAACTAGAACATACTTTGATACCAGAAGTGAAGTGGTATAATAAATACAAGTAACCTCAAAACATATGATATTGGTCTTTGGACCAGACAGCAGATGGACGCCTGAATGAGATTGTTAGTGGGAGCCTGATGGGCCTCAGAGGGTTTGACTGTGAGGGCTCCAGGGAAATGAGAGCTATGATTTTGGAAGGTGGAGAAAAGGAGATTCTTGCCACGTAGCTGAAGAACATTTAATACGACTGCCCACAGTGATGCGGAAAATAGAAAAGTGTACCTCATGAACTCCAAGGATCTAAGCTCAGGCGACTTCTGAGTAGGGTACTGAGAGGAGCACCTGCTTTCCCTTTGCTCCTCATAAGATGTGGGTAGAGAGAGACGAGTTAAAAAAGGAACTCTACGGTTTTCAGCAAGATTTGGAGGAAAACAATAAAAAACCGACAGAACTTGCTGGGTTTGAAAATAACATTTTTCATTCCCTATCACTTCAGAGAGCAAAAGAGTCTCAAAATAAAAAGAAGCCTCGGGGAAAAGATAAAATGCCAGGTGTAGTCAGAAAAACCTGGTCTACAAGTAAAGGTAAGCATAGGACTATAAACACCCTGTATTAACACCTCAGGAATATCAAGGTGGTTGCCTCATAGATCCTTTAAAACAGATAAAAGGCCTTCAAAGGATCTTAAGGGCATAAGGAGCCAATTTTCTCTTCTAAACAATAGGACTACTAAGAATCTTATGGGTGAGAGCAGGGCAAGGGGCAAAATAGGGCCACTAGGTCTAAAATAAATAAGATACAAGGATAAAATTACAGTACAGGAAATATAACCAATATTCAACAATAAATTTATATGGAGTATAATCTATAAAAATATCAAATCACTATGTTGTATACCTGAGACTAACACAATATTGTAAGTCAATTATACTTCAATTAAAAAAAAAAAAACAATCTTAAGGGTGTTATCCTACCACAATGTCAGAGGGAACCCCTGAAAAAGAACGATTATCTCAAAAATTTTCTGGGTGTGGCTTTTGCTAATAGAGTGGACTATAAAGTAACATATAAGAAACCCTAAAGACTTTTTAAAGAATTATACCAGCTGGAGCTAAAAGGAAACAAGAACAATACAAAATAAAAAGTGGTTTTTGGACCCCTAAACTTCCATGCACAGGTAAAAGGCTGAGAAAACTTGTCAGGAATAAATACAGGCCATGTTTTTTCAAAAAAGAATGAAAATTCAGAGGATAGAAACAAGGACACTGTAGGAAGAAACAAAAGTCAAAGAGAACAATTCCCAGAAACAGACTAAGCCCCTATTTAAGCAAATGGCAGCAAGACCATCTGGGTTTGAGATTTGCTATGGAATATAGCAGCCTCTCATTTCTCCCTTTTTGAACAGGTGGGACCATAGAGTTTTCCCGTGCTTGTCATACCATAAAATGTTGGCTGTGTGAAGAGCAGATAACTTATGTCTTTAGTTCAAAGCTTTTCAGAAAATCCTCCAGTTCAAGTATTTTCAATATTCAGGAAGCCTTACTCAAGGAGCCTCATTTGCACCTGGACTTGATTTAGAAGACAAGATCCTAGACTTGAAGGCAATGCAGAAATGGAATGAAACTTAGGGGCTTTGACGGCAAGAATAAGCATTTTTTACATGTGGGAGGGTGTAAATGGTTGTGGCCAGAGGATGGACAGTGGCAGATAATCACAATAATATCTCCCATCCCACCATTTTCTTCTTATAACTCTGATCTACCTCGAATTTTTTAAGCTAACATTAAGTGAAGCTATGTGATTTAGAGAGTAGATCATAAAAGGCAATGCATCTCTCACCTTGCTCACTATAATACTCAGTCTCTAAGTGTTCAGCTATCATGTTAGCAGGGTGACGGCCTTGAAGCTGCCGTGCCGTGAAGAAGCCCAAATTACCCCTTGTAGACCGACCACATGGACAGGCCCTGAGATTACAAGAAAAGAGAGAGATGCTGGACGAGCCCCCAGCTGCTTCGGCTGTCTGCTGTCCCAAGTCCAGTCACTGACTGCGAACGCATGAGAGCCAGAGCAAACAACCCAAACCCTATACGCATTCCTGACCCACGAAGACGGTGAGAGGGAACAGTTGTCATGGCTTTAAGCCACTATGGATTGGAATGATTTATTTTACAGCTAGAGATAATAGAAATTAAAAGCACAAATGATTACATCTCATTTTGGTTATATATGGGAAATGCCATAAAAATTTCTAAAAATAGGAATAGATATCCTGATCAAAACTTACAAAGAAAAAACAATATTTTTAAAAGACGTTATCTATAAATCTTTAGGCGAAATCATTACGACCTCTAGGTATTAAAGAAAGGCAAACTAAAGGATGTGCAGATTCAGGCACCGAACTACCGATGTCTCCAAATAAGGACCCGAATCTCTGAGGACCCTTGAGGACATTCCTTGGACAGAGTTAGTTGTTCTTCACTTGTTCACAGCCAGGCAATATTCTGAGTCCTATCTGCAATGCTGGCCAAGGACACATACCTCCTACTCACCTGGCCAACAGCCAAAGCCCACCTCCTGAGGAGACCTTGGAGCTTGCAGAAGCCCCAGCGCCTTTTATGACACCTTAAATAACAACCTGGAAGCTTGCTCCCTGTGCAGTCGCTGGCTCTTCACTGTTAGTGAAGTGGTCTACCTATTTGTTGATGCTATATGGCAGTGGTCCCCGACCTTTTTGGCACCAGGGACTGGCTTCGTGGAGGACAACTTTTCCGCGGACAGGGGTGGGGGGAGGGGGATGGGGATGGTTCAGGCGGTTACAGGGCGATGGGGAGAGGCAGATGAAGCTCTGCTCGTTGGCCCACCCTCGCCTCCTGCCGTGCAGCCCGGTCTCTAACGGGCCGTGGACCAGTACCCGTCTGCAGCCTGGGAGTTGGGGAGCCCTCCTACGTAGGATCCATATGCATCAGGGCACAACTGAACTTCAAACGCACTGAACTCCGAGTGAGAGATGAGGAGACCAGAGAAAAGACCAGAAAGTGGGGACCCCTGAAAACTAATCCAAGAAAGGCTAGAGAGGGACAGTAAAGGCTGTGGAAAAAAGATTCAATGTGGAAAAAGATATTTGAAATGATTCTTCTATAGAAATTGCAATTAAAAAAATTTTTATAAATAAAATGAAGGGTAAATACTAGGCTATGAATAATATCTTTTTAGAAATATGAAGTTCTATTAGAAGTTTTAATACCCTTAATATAATTGAGTTTAGTACACCCTTAATAGAAAAATACTAAATAAAAGGCAAAATCATGTAGGGATGACTCACAGAAAAGAACCATACCCATGAAAATAATTTAGCTTTCACTGGTAATAAAACAAATGAAAATTAAAACAACTATGAGAGTTTCCATCTAAGTAAATCAGTTTACGTTTTGATAATATTCAATACTGGGAAGGCTATGGAGAAAACAGCACACTTGCACACTGAGGATGGAAGTATAAATCAACATAAACATTCTGAAAAGTAATTTACACGTATGACTGAGTCTTTAAAATGTCAATACCTTAAATAATTTTTTGTTAGTAATTTATTTTTTTAGAAATTTATCAAGAGTCATAAATTCAAAGACTGACTTTTGAATTCAGTAAATGAATTCTGAATAATCAAAGAATAATGATTATCAATTATTACTCTGACACTGATATTTATTTGGCAGTGACTATGAATTGGGTTCTATAAAAATATTTTTACTGTAGTGCTTCTGATATTTAAATACTTCAAGATCAGCATTATCTCCATCTTACAAGTGGTGAAACTGAATAATATAAAGTTATAAATAAAAATACAGTTTTATTTGGAATTGAAATCTGCATACGTCTGACTCCAGAATTTGGCTCTTTCCTCTATGTTTCTATGCTCAAAGATAATCATATGTATTTATAATAACAAAGAAATGGAAGAAATCTAAGCAACCAATGATAGAATCTAATGCAAATATTAAAAGTATATTTTTAAATAAAATTTAGTAATATGAGACATGCTCAAAATGTAATATTAGAATAGTATCAAAAAATTAAGTTACAATGTACGGGCATACCTCATTTTATTGAGGTTCCCAGATACTGTGTTTTTTATAAATTGAAAGTTGGTGGCAACCCTGTGTCAAGCAATTCTATCAGCACTATTTTTCCAACAGCATTTGCTCACGTTATGTTTCTGTAACACATTTTAGTAATTCTCACAATATCTCAAACTATTTCATTTTTATTATATTTGTTACAGTGATCTGTGATCAGTTATCTTTGATGTTACTACTCTGACTCACTGAAGACTGAGAAGAAAGCATGTTTTAACAATAATATATTTTTAATTAAGATATGTATTTTTTTAGACATAATGCTACTGCATAATTAACAGACTACAGTATAGTGTAAACATAACTTCCATATGCACTGGGAAACCAAAAGATGTGTGTGACTCATTTTATTGCAATATTTGCTTTACTGTGGTGGTCTGGAACCAAATCCACAATATCTCTGAGTTATGCCTGACTACAAGATATTTATTAGGAAAATGCATGTATATGTATACACACCTAGAATAAGCAATGGAAACAAATGCACCAATATGTTATCTATGGTTATCTGAGGTGATGAAACTAATGAACAGATCTATTTTCTTCATTTTATTGTCTGTATTTCCCAAATGTTTTACAATGAGCAGATTAGTTTCCTAATCAAAAATATCATAATAATGTTATTTGTTTGGGGCATATACCCAGAAAAGATGAAAACTCTAACTTGAAAAGATACATGCATATCAACGGTCATAGCAGCACTATTTACAATAGCAAAGACATGGAAGCAACCGAAATGTATATGAATGGATAAAGAAGTATGGATAAAGAAGACATAGTATATACATACAATGGAATATTAATTAGTCAAACATAAAAAAAGAGTGAAATAATGCCATTTGCAGCGACAGGGGTGGACCTAGAGATCATCACACTAAGTGAAGTAAGTCAGGCAGAGAAAGACAAATATATCATTTATATGTACAATTTTTAAAAATGATTGAAATGAACCTATTTACAAAACAGAAATAGACTCACATAGAAAATAAACTTATGGTTACCAAAGGAGAAGGGGTGAGGGAGAAATAAATTAGGAGTTTGGGATTAACAGATACACACCACTATATATAAAATAAACAGCAAGGACCTACTGTATGGCATAGGGAACTATATTCAATATCTTGTAATAACCTATAAGGGAAAAGAATCTGGGAAAAAAACAGATATATATGTATGTATAACTGAATAACTTTGCTGTACCCCTGAAACTAACACAATATTGTAAATCAACTGTACTTACAAGAGTTGTTTGTTTTGAAAAAATAGTACTGAATTAATTTAAATATCAATTGAAAATAAAAACAGATCTGAAAAATCAGTATTAGTAGAAAAAAATGAAGTTATTTGTTTAAATAAAGAGCAAACAAGCAACTTAGCTAAAGTTACAGATAGCAAGAGGAGAAAAGACATTGAATATCACTTATATATTTTAAGTGGACCTAATTCTCCCCAAAATACTTTACAAAGGTGACTCATAAAATTTCTACAAAGAAGATTTTATGTTATCCATAGCCTGAATGATGGTTTTTTTCACCTTATTGTTTATTGCAGGGGAAAAAAAAGAAGAATATTAAAGAATTAAATAAAATATTATACACGCTACATCTAGCATTAATACAATTTAAATACTTCGTCTAATTTCTTAAAGACTCTCAGGACAAATAATATATATATTACTTATAATAAATGATCACCCAAACCTTCAATACAAATGCAATACAATGTAATGTCAAAGAAAATCAAATAGTCTTAAAATCATTTAGGGAAATTACTTTAAAGTGTTACTCTTAAATAAGATTATATTCTACTTCTACAACTTTTATATTTAGCCCCTTTGTCTTAAGACATGAAATGTTTTAAGTGCAAAAACTACGTACATTAGTTTAAAATCATAGGGTTATATAAGTGATTAATTGTATCCTAGATTCCAACTTTATGGCAGCAAATGCATTTAATTAGGTTAAATTTATTGTGAACAACATTTACGTTAGTCTCATTACTGAAATGT
Source organism: Eschrichtius robustus (assembly GCF_028021215.1). NCBI lineage: Eukaryota > Metazoa > Chordata > Mammalia > Artiodactyla > Eschrichtiidae > Eschrichtius > Eschrichtius robustus. The sequence continues at coordinate 15,627,990 of NC_090827.1, read as the reverse complement.
ACATATGAACTTTTAGATGCTTCAAAAACTTGAATTTTGTTGGATTAAACAATCCAAAATATTCTGTAACATTAATACTGAAGGTAATAAGTCTATTAATAAATAAGCAATAAGAGAAAATGGTAATTAAATCTGATCTTTGTGGTGTCAGGCTCAATAAGATCTGGAAGGTAAATAGATAATGGAGCTGCTGCCTGCAGCTGAGGCATCTCTGAATTAAATTAGGGGAGTGCATGCTTATCCATCATGTTTAAATTCTCATGTGAAATTAAACACGAGTTAACTGACATAGGGGATAGAGGTGAGGACTAAATTGTTTTTCCTTAAAGTGACAAACAGAATAATAAACTACCTAAGTAAAATTTAGTTTTTAATAGTGACTAATTAACAAACATATTGAGTTCAAACACCACTGGAATCACTCTACTCCAAACAATGAATGCTCAAATAAATTGTTTACTTAAATCCAATTGAACCTTTCTAAAACACATCCACTCCTAGAGAGAAAAGTTATTTTTGACTTTAACACCTCACTTACACCAATGGAGAGATCATCCAAACAAAATTAATAAAGAAACACAAGCTTTAAATGACTCAACAGACCAGACAGATTTAATTGATATTGGTAGGACATTCCATCCAAAAACAGCAGATTACACTTTCTTCTCATGTGCACATGGAACATTCTCCAGGATAGATCACATCCTGGGTCACAAATCAAGGCTCGGTAAATTTTAAAAAACTGAAATGCTATCAAGTATCATTTTGGACCACAATGCCATGAGAGTAGAAATCAATTACAGGGGAAAAAGCGTAAAAAAACACAAACACATGGAGGCTAAACTCTACGTTGTTAAATAATCAAAAGATCACTGAATAAAACAAAGAGAAAATCAAAAAATACCTAGAAAAAAATGACAACAAAAACACAATGATCCAACCCCTATGAGATGCAGCAAAAGCATTTCTAAGAGAGAAGTTTATAGCAGTACAAGCCTACTTCAAGAAACAAGAAAAACCGGAAATAACCAATCTAACCTTACACCTAAAGGAACTAGAGAAGGAAGAACAAACAAAACCCAAGGTTAGTAGATGGAAAGGAATCATAAAGATCAAAGCAGAATTAAACGAAATAGAAACAAAGAAAACAATAGCAAACATCAAGAAAACTAAAAGCTGGTTCTTTGAAAAGATTTAAAAAATTGATAAACCTTTAGCCAGACTCATCAAGAGAGGGAGAGGACTCAAATCAATAAAATTAGAAATGAAAAAGGAGAAGTTACAACAGACACCGCAGAAATACAAAGCATCACAAAAGACTACTACAAGCAACTCTATCCTAATAAAATGGACAACTTGGAAGAAATGGATAAATTCTTAGGAAGGTATAACATTCCAAGACTGAATCAGGAAGAAACAGAAAGTATGAACAGACCAATCACAAGTAATGAAATTGAAACTGTGATTAAAAATCTTCCAACAAACAGAAGTCCAGGACCAGGTGGCTTCACAGGTGAATTCTATCAAACATTTAGAGAAGAGCTAACATCCATCCTTCTCAAACTCTTCCAAACAACTGCAGAGGAAGAACACTCCCAAACTCATTCTATGAAGCCACCATCAGCCTAATACCAAAACCAGACAACGATACTAGAAAAAAAAAAAAAATTACAGACCAATATCACTGATGAATACAGATGCAAAAATCCTCAACAAAATACTAACAAACAGAATCCAACAACAGATTAAAATGATGATACACCATGATCAAGTGGGATTTATCCCAGGGATGCAAGGATTCTTCAATGTTCACAAATCAATCAATGTGATACACCATATTAACAAATGGAAGAATAAAAACCTTATGATCATCTCAATAGATTCAGAAAAATATTTTGACAAAATTCAATGTATGATAAAAACTCTTCAGAAAGTGGGCAAAGAGGGAATCTGCCTCAACATAATAAAGGCCATATACGACAAACCCACAGTCAACATCTTCTCAATGGTGAAAAACTGAAAGCATTTCCTCTAAGATCAGGAACAAGACAAGGATGTCCACTCTTGCAACTATTCAACATAGTTTTGGAAGTCCTAGCCATAGCAATCAGAGAAGAAAAAGATATAAAAGGAATACAAATTGGAAAAGAAGAAGTAAAACTGTCAGTGTTTGCAGACAATATGATACTATAAATAGATAATCCTAAAGATGCCACCAGAAAACTACTAGACTAATCAATGAACTTGGTAAAGTTCCAGGATACAAAATTAATGAACAAAAATCTCTTGCATTCCTATACAATGACAACAAAAGATCAGAAAGGGAAATTAAGGAAACTATCACATTCACCACTGGAACAAAAAGAATAAAAGACCAAGGAAAAAACCTACCTAAGGACGTAAAAGACCTGTACTCAGAAAACTATAAGACACTGATGAAAGAAGTCAAAGATGACACAAGCAGATGGAGAGATATACCATGTTCTCAGATTGGAAGAATCAGCATTGTAGAAATGACTATACTACCCAAAGCAATCGACAAATTCAATGCAACTGCTATCAAATTACCAATGGCATTTTTTACAGAACTAGAACAAAAAATCTTAAAATTTGTATGGAGCCACAAAAGACCCCATATAGCCAAAGCGGTCTTGAAGGAAAAAAATGGAGCTGGAGGAATCAGGCTCCCTGACTTCAGACTGTACTACAAAGCTACAATAATCAAGACAGTATGGTACTGGCACAAAAACAGAAATATAGATCAACAGAACAGGATAGAAAGCCCAAAGATAAACCCACGCACCTATGGTCAACTAATCTATGACAAAGAAGGCAAGGATATACAATGCAGAAAACACAGTCTCTTCAATAAGTGGTGCTAGGAAAACTGGACAGCTGCATGTAAAAGAATGAAATTAGAACACTCCCTAACACCATACACAAAAATAAACTTAAAATGGATTAAAGACCTAAATGTAAGACCAGACACTATAAAACCCTTAGAAGAAAACATAGGAAGAACACTCTATGACATAAACCACAAAAAGATCTTTTTTGAGCCACCTCATAGAGTAATGGAAATAAAAACAAAAATAAACAAAAATAAACAAATGGGACCTAATGAAACTTAAAAGCTTTTGCAAAGGAAAGGAAACTATAAACAAGATGAAAAGACAACCCTTAGAATGGGAGAAAATATTTGGAAACGAATCAATGGAGAAAGGCTTAATCTCCAAAATATATAAACAGCTCATTCAGCTCAATATTAAAAAAACAAACAACCCAATCAAAAAATGGGCAGAAGACCTAAGTAGACATTTCTCCAAAAAAGACATACAGGTGGCCAAGAAGCACATGAAAAGCTGCTCAACATCACTAATTATTGGAGAACTGCAAATCAAAACTACACTGAGGTATCACCTCACACCAGTCAGAATGGGCATCATCAGAAAATCTACAAACAACAAATGCTGGAGAGGGTGTGGAGAAAAGGGAACCCTCTTGCACTCTTGGTGGGAATGTAAATTGATACAGCCACTATGGAGAACAGTATGGAGGTTCCTTAAAAAACTAAAAATAAAATTACCATATGACCCAGCAATCCCACTACTGGGCATATACCCAGAAAAACCATAATTCAAAAAGACAAATGCGGAGACCTTCAAGATGGTGGAGAAATAAGACGTGGAGATCACCTTCCTCCCCACAGATACATCAGAAATACATCTAAATGTGGAACAACTCTTTCAGAACACCCACTCAACGCTGGCAGAAGACGTCAGACCTCCCAAAAGGCAAGAAACTCCCCACGTACCTGGGTAGGGCAAAAGAAAAAAAAAGAGACAAAAGAATAGGGACGGGACCCACACCTCTGGGACGGAGCTGTGAAGGAGGAAAGGTTTCCACACACTAGGAGCCCCTTCGCGGGTGGAGACTGCGGGTGGCGGAGGGGGGAAGCTTCGGAGCCACGGAGGAGAGCGCAGCAACAGGGGTGCAGAGGGCAAAGTGGAGAGATGCCCACACGGAGGATCGGTGCCGACCAGCACTCACCAGCCCAAGAGGCTTGTCTGCTCACCCGCCGCGATGGGCGGGGGCTGGGAGCTGAGGCTCGGGCTTTGGTCGGATCTCGCAGGGAGAGGACTGGAGTTGGCGGCGTGAACACAGCCTGAAGGGGGCTAGTGCACCATGGCTAGCCAGGAGGGAGTCCGGAAAAAAGTCTGGAGCTGCCAAAGAGGCAAGAGACCATTGCTTCGGGGTGCGCGAGGAGAGGGGATTCAGAGCACCGCCTAAATGAGCTCCAGAGATGGGCGCGAGCTGCGGCTACCAGCGCGGACCCCAGAGACGGGCGTGAGACGCTAAGGCTGCTGCTGCCGCCACCAAGAAGCCTGTGTGCGAGCACAGGTCACTCTCCACACCGCCCCTCCCGGGAGCCTGTACAGCCCACCACTGCCAGGGTTCCATGATCCAGGGACAACTTCCCTGGGAGAACATATGGCGTACCTCAGGCTGTTGCAACGTCACACCAGCCTCTGCCGCCGCAGGCTCGCCCCGCATTCCATAACCCTCCCTCCCCCAGGCCTGAGTGAGCCAGAGCTCCCTAATCAGCTGCTCCTTCAACCCCGTCCTGTCTGAGCGAGGAACAGATGCCCTCAGGTGACCTACATGCAGAGGCGGGGCCAAATCCAAAGCTGAACCCCAGGAGCTGTGCAAACAAAGAAGAGAAAGGGAAATCTCTCCCAGCAGCCTCAGGAGCAGCGGATTAAATCTCCACAGTCAACTTGATGTACCCTGCATCTGTGCAATACCTGAATAGACAACGAATCACCCCAAACTGAGGTGGTGGACTTTGGGAGCAACGATATATATATATTTTTCCTTTTTCTCTTTTTGTGAGTGTGTATGTGTATGCTTCTTTGTGTGATTTTGTCTGTATAGCTTTGTTTTTACCATTTGTCCTGGGTTCTGTCTGTCTGTTATTTTTTGTTTTCTATAGTTTTTAGCACTTGCTGTCATTGGTAGATTTGTTTTTTGGTTTGGTTGCTCTCTTCTTTCTTACTTGTTTTTATTTTTCTAGTTTTAATTACTTTTTAATTATTTTTCTTATTAATAATTTTTCTTCATTTTAATAACTTTATTTTATTTTATTTTTTCCTTTCTTTCTTTCTTTTTTTCTCCCTTTTCTTCTGAGCCATGTGGCTGACAGGGTCTTGGTGCTCCGGCCACGTGTCAGGCCTGAGCCTCTGAGGAGGGAAAGCCAAGTTCAGGACACTTGTCCACCAGAGACCTCCTGGCTCCACGTAATATCAAAACAGCAATAACTCTCCCAGAGATGTCCATCTCAACGCTAAAACCCAGCTCCACTCAATGAACAGCAAGCTACAGTGCTGGACACCCTATGCCAAACAACTAGCAAGACAGGAACACAACCCCACCCATTAGCACAAAGGCTACCTAAAATCATAATGTGGTCACCCCAAAAAACACCCCAAAGACACCCCAAAAAACACCACCAAACGCAGTCCTGCCACCAGAAAGACAAAATCCAGCCTCATCAACCAGAACAAAGGCACCAGACCCCTCCACCAGGAAACATGCACAACCCACTGAAACAACCTTAGCCACTGGGGGCAGACACCAAAACCAATGGGAACCACAAACCTGCAGCCTGCGAAAAGAAGACCCCAAACACAGTAAGTTAAGCAAAATGAGAAGACAGAGAAACACACAGCACATGAAGGAGCACGGTAAAAACCCACCAGACCAAACAAATGAAGAGGAAATAGGCAGTCTACCTGAAAAAGAATTCAGAGTAATGATAGTAAAGATGATCCAAAATCTTGCAAACAGAATGGAGAAAATACAAGAAACGTTTAACAAGGACCTAGAAGAACTAAAGAGCAAACAAACAATGATGAACAACACAATACATGAAATTAAAAACTCTCTAGAAGGGATCAAGAGCAGAATAACGGAGACAGAAGAACGGATAAGTGACCTGGAAGATAAAATAGTGGAAATAACTACTGCAGAGGAGAATAAAGAAAAAAGAATGAAAAGAATTGAGGACAGTCTCAGAGACCTCTGGGACAACATTAAATATGCCAACATTCGAATTATAGGGGACCCAGAAGAAGAAGAGAACAAGAAAGGGACTGAGAAAATATTTGAAGAGATTAGAGTTGAAAACTTCCCTAATATGGGAAAGGAAATAGTAAGTCAAGTCCAGGCAGTTCAGAGAGTCCCATACAGGATAAATCCAAGGAGAAACATGCCAAGACACATATTAATCAAACTATCAAAAATTAAATATAAAGAAAAATATTAAAAGCAGCAAGGGAAAAACAACAAATAACACACAAGGGAATCCCCATAAGGTTAACATCTGATCTTCCAGCAGAAACTCTGCAAGCCAGAAGGGAGTGGCAGGATATACTTAAAGTGATGAAGGAGAAAAACCTACAACCAAGATTACTCTACCCAGCAAGGATCTCATTCAGATGTGATGGAGAAATTAAAACCTTTACAGACAAGCAAAAGCTGAGAGAGTTCAGCACCACCAAACCAGCTTTACAACAAATGCTAAAGGAGCTTCTCTAGGCAGGAAATACAAGAAAAGGAAAACACCTACAGTAACAAATCCAAAACAATTAAAAAATGATAATAGGAGCACACATACAGATAACTACCTTAAACATAAATGGATTAAATACTCTAACCAAAAGACATAGGCTGGCTGAATGGATACATAAACAAGACCCATATATATGCTGTCTACAAGAGACCCACTTCAGACCTAGGGACACATACAGACTGAAAGTGAGGAGATGGAAAAAGATATTCCATGCAAATGGAAATCAAAAGAAAGCTGGAGTAGCAATTCTCCTATCAGACAAAACAGACTTTAAAGACTATTACAAGAGATAAGCAAGGACACTACATAATGATCAAGGGACTAATCCAAGAAGAACATATAACAATTGTAAATATTTATGCACCCAACAAAGAAGTACCTCAATACATAAGGCAAATGCTAACAGCCATAAAAGGGGAAATTGAGAGTAACACAATCATAGTAGGGTACTTTAACACCCCACTTTCTCCAATGGACAGATCACCCAAAATGAAAATAAATGAGGAAACACAAGCTTTAAATAATATGGACTTAACTGAATATTTATAGGACATTCCATCCAAAAACAACAGAATACACTTTCTTTTCAAGTGCTCAGGGAACATTCTCCAGGATAGATCATATCTTGGGTCACATATCATGCCTTGGTAAATTTAAGAAAACTGAAATCTCATCAAGTATCTTTTCCAATGCTAGGAGACTAGATATCAATTACAGGGAAAAAATCTGTAAAATATACAAATATATGGAGGCTAAATAACGAAGAGATCACTGAAGAAATCAAAGAGGAAATCAAAAAATACCTAGAAACAAATGACAATGAAACCACGATGACCCAAAACCTACGGTATGCAGCAAAAGCAGTTCTAAGAGGGAAGATTATAGCAATATAATCCTATCTCAAGAAACAAGAAACATCTCAAATAAACAACCTAACCTTACACCTAAAGCAATTAGAGAAAGAACAAAAAAACCCAAAGTTAGCAGAAGGAAAGAAATCATAAAGATCAGATCAGCAATAAATGAAAAAGAAATGAAGGAAACAATAGCAAAGATCTATAAAACTAGAAGCTGGCTCTTTAAGAAGATAAACACACTTGATAAACCATTAGCCAGACTCATCAAGAAAAAAAGGGAGAAGACTCAAATCAGTAGAATTAGAAATGAAAAAGCAGAAGTAACCACTGACACTGCAGAAATACAAAGGATACTGAGAGATTACTACAAGAAACTATATGCCAATATAATGGACAACCTGGAAGAAATGGACAAATTTTTAGAAAAGCACAATCTTCCGAGACTGAACCAGGAAGAAATAGAAAATATAAACAGATCAATCACAAGCACTGAAATTGAGACTGTGATTAAAAATCTTCCGACAAACAAAAGCCCAGGACCAGATGGCTTCACAGGCAAATTCTGTCAAACATTTAGAGAAGAGCTAACACCTATCCTTCTCAAACTCTTCCAAAATATAGCAGAAGGAGGAACACTCCCAAACTCAATCTATGAGGCCACCATCACCCTGATACCAATACCAGACAAAGATACTCTAAGGAAAGAAAAGTATAAGCCAATATCACTGATGAACATAGATGCAAAAATCCTCAACAAAATACTAGCAAACAGAATCCAACAGCACATTAAAAGGATCGCACACCATGATCAAGTGGGGTTTATCCCAGGAATGCAAGGATTCTTCAATATATGCAAACCAATCAACATGATACACCATATTAACAAACTGAAGGAGAAAAACCATATGATCATTTCAATAGATGCAGAAAAAGCTTTCGACAAAATTCAACACCCACTTATGAAAAAAAACCCTCCAGAAAGTAGGCATAGAGGGAACTTACCTCAACATAACAAAGGCCATATATGACAAATCCCCAGCCAACATCATTCTCAAAAGTGAAAAACTGAAACCATTCCTCTAAGATCAGGAACAAGACAAGCTTGTCCACTCTTCATCACTATTATTCAACATAGTTTTGGAAGTTTTAGCCCCAGCAATCAGAGAAGAAAAAGAAATAAAAGGAATACAAATCGGAAAAGAAGAAGTAAAGCTGTCACTGTTTGCAGATGACATGATACTACATAGAGAATCCTAAAGATGCTACCAGAAAACTTCTAGAGCTAATCAATGACTGTGGTAAAGTTGCAGGATACAAAATTAATGCACAGAAATTTCTTGCATTCCTATACAGTTAAAGATCAGACAGAGAAATTAAGGAAACAATCCCATTCACCATTGCAACAAAAAGAATAAAATGCCTAGGTATAAACCTATGAAGGAGACAAAATACCTGTATGTAGAAAACTCTAAGACACTGATGAAAGGTTTTAAAGATGATACAAACAGATGGAGAGGTATACCATGTTCTTAGATTGGAAGAATCAACACTGTGAAAATGACTCTACTACCCAAAGCAATCTACAGACTCAATGCTCCCTATCAAACTACCACTGGCATTCTTCACAGAACTAGAACAAAAAATTTCACAATTTGTATGGAACACAAGACCCCGAATAGCCAAAGTGATCTTCAGAAAGAAAAACGGAGCTGGACGAATCAGGCTCCTGGACTTCAGACTACTACAAAGCTACAGTAATCAAGATAGTATGGTACTGGCACAAAAACAGAAATATAGATCAATGGAACAGGATAGAAAGCCCAGAGATAAACCCATGCACCTATGGTCACCTTATATTTGATAAAGGAGGCAAGTATATCCAATGGAGAAAAGACAGTCTCTTAAATAAGTGGTGCTGGGAAAACTGGACAGCTACATGTAAAAGAATGAAATTAGAATACTCCCTAACACCATACACAAAAATAAACTCAAAATGGATTAACAACCTAAATGTAAGACCAGACACTATAAAACTCTTAGAGGAAAACATCGGCAGAACACCCTATGACATAAATCATAGCAAGATCCTTTTTGACCCACCTCCTAGAGAAATGGAAATAAAAACAAAAATAAACAAATGGGACCGAATGAAACTTAAAAGCTTTTGCACAGCAAAGGAAAACATAAACAAGACGAAAAGACAACGCTCAGAGTGGGAGAAAATATTTGCAAATGAAGCAACTGACAAAGGATTAATCTCCAAAATTTACAAGCAGCTCATGCAGCTCAATATCAAAATAACAAACAACCCAATCCAAAAATGGGCAGAAGACCTAAATAGACATTTCTCCAAAGAAGATATACAGATTGCCAACAAATACATGAAAGGATGCTCAACATCACTAATCATTAGAGAAATGCACATCAAAACTACAATGAGGTATCACCTCACACCAGTCAGAATGGCCATCATCAAAAAATCTACAAACAATAAATACTGGAGAGGGTGTGGAGAAAAGGTAACCCTCTTGCACAGTTGGTGGGAATGTAAATTGATACAACCACTATGAAGGACAATATGGAGGGTTCTTAAAAAACTAAAAATAGAACTACCATACGACCCAGCAATCCCACTACAGGGCATATACCTTGAGAAAACCCTAATTCAAAAAGAGTCACGTACTACAGTGTTCATTGCAGCACTATTTACAATAGCCAGGACATGGAAGCAACCTAAGTGCCCATCAACAGATGAATAGATAGAGAAGATGTGGCACATATATACAATGGAATATTACTCAGCCATAAAAAGAAACGAAATTGAGTTATTTGCAGTGAGGTGGATGGACCTAGAGTCTGTCATACAGAGTGAAGTAAGTCAGAAAGAGAAAAACAAATACCGTATGCTAACACATATATACGGAATCTAAAACAAAAATGGTTCTGAAGAACCTAAGGGCAGGAAAGGAATAAAGATGCAGACTTACTAGAGAATGGACTTGAGGACACAGGGAGGGGGAAGGGTAAGCTGGGACGAAGTGAGAGAGTGCATGGACACATATACACTACCAAATGTAAAACAGATAGCTAGTGGGAAGCAGCTGCATAGCACAGGGAGATCAGCTCAGTGCTTTGTGAGCACCTAGAGGGGTGGGATAGGGAGGGTGGGAGGGAGACGTAAGAGGGAGAGGATATGGGGATATATGTATAGCTGATTCACTTTGTTATAAAGCAGAAACTAACACACCATTGTAAAGCAATTATACTCCAATAAAGATGTTAAAAAAATAAATAAAAAGACACATGCACCCCAATGTTCACTGCAGCACTGTTTACAATAGCCTGGTCATGGAAGCAACCTAAATGCCCATTGACAGATGAATGGATAAAGAAGAAGTGGTACATATATACAATGGACTATTACTCAGCTATAAAAAGGAATGAAATTGGGTCATTTGTAGAGACATGGATGGACCTAGAGACTGTCATACAGAGTGAAGTAAGTCAGAAAGAGAAAAACAAATATCGTACATTAACGCATATATGTGGAATCTAGAAAAATGGTACAGATGAACCGGTTTGCAGGGCAGCAGCAGAGACACAGATGTAGAGAACAAACGTGTGGACACCAAGGGGGGAAAGTGGGGGGTGGGTGGTGGTGGGATGAAATGGGAGATTGGGATTGACATGTATACACTAATATGTATAAAATAGATAACTAGTAATAACATGCTGTATAAAAAAATAAATAAAATTCAAAAAAAAAAAATTGAATGGCCTCCAGAAGGCACCTCTGGTTTACTTAGGAAATGGAATATGCAGGTCATACAACAGGCTGAGCTCATGTGTCAAACCGCAAACAGACAGATTTCCATTACACACAATGTCAGAAGTAGTACCTTGAAATCACTGTTGAGTAATCAATCGCTCCTTCTAATTCAACATTTAGTAACAGCAAACCCCATTCAAAATATTCTGTTAGAGTAACTGAGGTATAGGAAGTGTAGGAAAGAAGACTATCAAGTGTTTTTGTGAAGGTTTTTCACAGTAGCTTTGCAATTCAAATGGGAAATTACCCCAGAAATTAAACTTTAATGATTTTTTAAACACTATCCAAAACTTCACAACCTGACTAAAGTATTTCCTCAAATATAAAACATCATTATTTATACGATGCAGCATGTCACCATTTTATGTAGCACTAAGGGATAAAATGCTGTGATTATCATATGATGGCATTAAGATATATCCCAAATTCAGCAATCATAAAATGTGTCAAGACTGTGTGTCTTAGGATCAGTTAATAAGGTACAGCTGATTTTAATGTGCTTACAAGCTCCAAAAATGTAGAATTTAGAAGGCTGTAAGATATAAAACAATATATATAACAAAAACATAATCCTATGCTTGCAAGTAACTAAAAATTTGATCTGTAATTATAGTTCTTAAGTATAGTAAACGTTGAAACATTGAAAAGTATAGCGAACATTTAAAAACTCATGAAAGTATCACACTTTTTACATTTTAAGAAATCACAAGGCAATGAGAACATAGTGAATATTAACTCCTTAGCAGACTTCTAAACTTAAAGACATCATTATTTGACAAGGTAGAATTTCAGTCTACAAATATTTACTGAGCATATACTATGCGCCAGGCACTGTTGTAAGAACTGAAGACGCAGAGGGGAACAAAGCAGACAAAGTTCCCTGCCCAAATGGAGTTCACATTGTAATGGGGAAGATAATAATAATAAATAATATCTAAATGTGAAATATCATGTTGGTAAGGAGAAAACCAAAGCAGAGAAGGAGGATTTCTGCTCTATTGATTCTGTTATTGTAACAAGAACATAGGCTCCCAATCCTAAAATGCAAATTTTTAAAAAATAATCAAAATTTGTCAGGATAAAACATGGGGGCAGGGGAAGGCTTTCTGATGGGCTACAAGTTTTCCGAGAACATTACTCAACGTCAAAATAAAAGCCTTTAGGTTTGGAATGGAATGAACAGCCTAGTCTACTAGCCTGGAAACTGTAGGCTTCTAACACAAGTGTCTCAGGGTTAGAATGTAGTCACAGGGGTGGGTGGAATGCAGCCGACCAAGGAAACCTGGGATGTAGAGATGAACTATGATTGCCCAGAAAAACTGCTAGAAAATCCATAAAACAAGTATGAGTGAAGCTGGGAAAAACACGTAGAACATCAGGGAAATTTGACAGCAGAAAATGGAGTACTGGGTGGAGATATATCTCCAGAAATAAGACCTAATTACTTTGGAACATGGAACAAGGGTACAAGAACACAATGATGCCAGTGGTAAAACTCACTAATCTAGAAAGATCTTCAATTCCCACTGACTTAGCACAGGATGGATTCTCAAGTTATCTCAAACACCAGAGGCGCATGGGCTGTGTGCCTGCCACCTGCCCAACTCCGTGAGCTGCCCTCAAGTTTCAGCGTAGGGATCAAAGCAAAAACTAACTTAAGGAGTATAGAATTACTTTGAGTTTGCCGCTTCTCAAATGCTCCTCCTAACATTTCAGTGTCTAAAACGGCAGTGTAAATTTTCTGCCATTTCTCAGTCCAATGAAGTAAAATATCTAATTTTCAAAATAAATGTATTTCGCCCACTACTCAATATAGCATTTTCATTTTCTCATTTAACGTGCAGCCCATGAAAAACAGCTTTCTTAATCTTGCCCTTTTATTTTTTAATTAATTACTCACCAAGTCCCAGAGCTTAGCATTTTAATGTTCCTCCATGGAGGCTCAGGGAGATCTCGTCATGAGAAGTGAGGGAGACACGGGGCAGATGGAACCACCACTACCTGCAAGGTGTAATCACTTTGGTCTCAAACTACCTCGTTCTAAATTAAAAATAAGCCACACAAATATTATTAAGTAATGGCACCTGAAGAGATGCCAGGAAAGGCCAAAGATGACACAAAGGAAGAGAAACAAAATCTCTCTTAATGTAAAGTTACATGTATCGTTTATATTTAGACAGCTAATAGGGAAATTAATCAAATCACTAAAATGTCATTATCACCACTTTTTGGAGATACCCTCCAAGTGAGATGAAGAATATGGTCATGTGTGATGTCTCATATGTTCTCTAATAAATTTCTGGGTCTTTCTTATTTTGAGTTCTTATAGTACCACAATGAGAATTTTTAATGTTCTTACTATTTTATTAAATAGCTAAAGGAAAATCAATCTCTTCCACGTGGAGAAAAACGTGTAAATTAAAGTTATCTATTCTATAATAGAAGTTAATAAGAAAATGGAATGCAATTACAGAAAGCCACTTTACAGAAAACATGGTTGATGTACATAATCTGTAATGAGAACGTTGCATTTATAATACTCCCTACTTTCTGAATGGCTCTGATTCTACGCAGCCTTCTCAATTCAAATACATTAATCATTAAGCCCAAGAAAGATGCTAAAGGTGTTTGTATGTCTACTTAACAGGGTTTAAGATTGCACAAAAGGTCTAAAAGGGCTTAGTCTTGGTCAAAAGAGGAAACTATCCCTTCATTCAATGGTTTTATTTTTCTGTAAACTTACAGTCTGAAGACAACCCAACTTTTGGATTTTTTGTCTTGGATTCCTAATTCCTCCCTACATATAAGTATTATATAAAAAACCTCACACGCTTGGTTTTTCTGCCTCCTTTTGTCACCTCCGAGGATAAAATAATTGCTTTATTACAGACTGACTAACATGTCTCCAAGGGCCCTCATTCCCTTCATGGAACTTCCAGAATCTCTCCTTAAACTTTCCCAAACTATCTCTTAGGATACAGCTGGTGTGTTCATGAAAATTTTTCAGTATAAACCTACCAAGTGAAATATTTTTCAATGACTGCATATAATCTGAATTGAGTCATCAACCTTTAGGTTTTCAGTTCTTAATTGTACTTTAAATTAAAGCTAATAAAATGCAAAAATTTCTCACGCATGACAATTAAGTCATAAACTCTCTTGAGAACATTTATGCCATATATACACAGACAAGTGAAGGTTCTGGAATTACCCAATTACTGGGAGATTTTCCATATAGCTCATTATAAAGAGTTCATGACTTAAAGAATATCCACTATATAATGGATGGCTCATTGTAAAAAACGTTGTGACCAATTAAGAAGTTTGCATTTTTTCATTACCGTATATTCTTTACCCTGTGAGTAAGCAGACATATGCCTGTTTTTCTTACAGCAAAATTTTTACACTATTTTTTTTTTCAAGGGTACTTAATTGTTCTATTTTCTTCTAAAACTGATCTATCACTCTTTGTAATTACTCCTAATGCTATTTTTGTTTCTATGCTTATATTTTTTTACTCCTTTGATACGTTCTCTGAGAAAGGGAATTAAATCTATATACTGAAACCCCATTTTTAAATCTAAATATTTTTAAGTTGGTTATATGAGAAGAATTCTCACTTTTACTTAGGTAGGTTTAAAGCTAATTTTAGCTTCAACATGTGTTCTCATGCAATGTATTCCCAGAACAAGAAAAATTACCAGGGCTGTAAATCAGAAACAACTCAGTACTAGTTATCCAACAAGGTTATGTTATTGCCACTTAACATGTGGTGAGAAAGATAGTGCAACATGGCATATATCAACTTTCATCCCATTTCAAAAGTGAATATTTAACCTAAGGGAGTCCAAAGCCAAGACTTTGTGTTGAGAGACTCAAAATCGTTTTTCTACAACTGTGTGGCCACATGTCCATTCTAGGTGCTTTGGTGGTTAATGCTTTCCCTATGTGCCAATGAACTGCTTTCCAATGTTTCTTTGTCTTTCTCAATTCCACAAATGCTCCATTGTTCGATCACAGGGTTGCTGCTCTAAATTCCGTTCAGAGCTGCTGAGTGCCTAAAGATGTGTTTATCATATCAATACTCCTGTGTATATAGGTAAACAGGAGAACAAACACACAATTTACTCTTTCAGTCTAAATCAAACTACATTTCTTTGAAACACATCACCAGGAAGAAAACTTCAGTGTACCGCTAAGTAAATTAAGAAAAAAATCAATCCCACAAAATGTGAACAGCTTTAATGATAGTTACTAATCCTACTGATTTTCTCCAATTTCTTTCAGCATTTTTAAACCAAGAGAAAATTAGCCTGAAGGAAAAAAACAGCTCTAACTTCAATTTGAAATCTCTTACATAACCCAAGCCAGAAAATAAATGGATTAGCATGGACCCTATCAAATACCTAGATCTTTTTCTTCGGCCATAGGGAGCTCATCTCAGATTTCTCCAGTGATGAGAAATACCAATGAACAGTTAAGTTTGGTGGGATGCTTACTATGTAATAGGCTTTAGACATATGTTAGCTCTAATCCTCACAACAACCTTGAGAAAGTAGGCATTACCCCACTTAAAAATAAGGAATCTAAAGTCAGAGAGGTTTTAATTTGTCTAAAGGCACGCAAAGTTCTGATTCAAATTCAGATCTGACTGCAAAAGCAGGTCTCTCTTCTGCTTTGCTCTTTTATCTAATGGAAAATGGATAGAGAAGACTTTAATGTATTATCCCTCGTATATACATAAATACAGCCTCACTTGAATTTCAGTCTCACCAAATAATGTTCAAAGCACATTTCCCTCTATTTCTCCTAATCTGAGCAACTAAATAGGTGCTTAATTTTCAAATGATCAGTCAATCAACAATAATAAATGTTAAGAGATACACAGTCGTCTTTTCTCAAGGTCTCTTCCACAAAGATTGATAAACTGGTGTTTTTTTAAAAAATTATGTTGTAAAAAATATCACCATAAATAAAATCAAAAGAAAAATGGCAAACAGAAATGGATGATTTGTAAAACATGAAATATACAGTGGGATCAATACACAAAGACTTTCTATGAATCAACAAGAAACAAAATAAAACTCCTAGAAGAAAACATAGGCATTACGCTCTTTGACATCAATCTTAGCAATATATATTTTTTTTGATCTTTCTCCTCAGGCAAGTGAAACAAAGGCAAAAAATAAACAAATGGGATCTAATCAAACTTAAAAGCTTTTGCACTGAGAAGGAAACCATCAACAAAACGAAAAGGCAACCTACTAAATGGGAGAAGATATTTGCAAATGATATAGTTGATATAAGGGATTAATATCCAAAATATATAAAGAATTCCTACAACTCAATATAATGAAAACAACCTGATTGAAATGGGCAGAGGATCTGAATAGGCATTTTTCCAAAAACGTCCAAAAGAAGACACACAGATGGACAACAGGCACATGAAAAGATGCTCAACATCACTAATCATCAGGGAAATGCAAATTAAAACCACGATATCACATCACACCTGTCAGAATGGCATCTGTCAAAATGACAACAAATAAGTGTTGGCAAGGATGTGGAGAAAACGGAACCCAAGTTCACTGTTGGTGGGAACGTAAATTGGTATAGCCACTATGGAAAACAGCATGGAGGTTTCTCAAAAAATTAAAATAGAAATAACATATAATCCAGCAATTCCACTCCTGGGTATATATCCGAAGAAAACGAAAACACTAATTCAAAAATAAATATGCACCCCAATGTTCATAGCACAATTATTTACAATAGCCAAATATGGAGGCAGCCTACTGTCCATGAACAGATGAATGGATAAAGAAGATGTGGTAGACGTATATACAACAGAATATTACTCATCCGTAAGTAAGAATGAAATTTTTCCATTTGCAACAACATGGATGGACCTGGAGGGTCCATCCTTACTGAGTGAAGTAAGACGAAGAAAACAAATACTGTATGTTTTCATTTATATGTGGAATCTAAGAAATAAAACAAATGAATAAAACATAAATAGACTCACAAAAAAAGAGATACACAGACATATGAGGTCTGTGCAATTAAGCAGATAAAGCTAATTGAGATGACTGATCAATAGAAGACAGTCTACAGTGTTCCAATAAAATGTATACATTTATATATTTATTTATCAGAAGGTAAATTATGGAGAGAATATGCCTTAATATTTTGAAACAATATTAGGTCGTTTAAGGTAAGCAAAATGGGTGTCTGGCCAATCTACTTGCTAAAACACATTCCAGCATGGAAACTCTATGCTGGGAAAACTCTGTATGTTAGGTTCTAGCTTATGTGCTGTGGACGAGGAATGTGACAGGTACAATAAGCAAAGCAGTAGATGGAGAAGACTTCTTAGATGAGTTGAAGGCTGCCCTGGTCTTGAGAGAAATTTAGCACTAGGGTGAGGCAGAGGCAAGCATGCTCCAGTAAGAGAATATGTATATCGAAGTGAGGACCAAGGGCTGGAATAAACCTGAAACTTAAATACACTGACATAGCTGGAAAGAAACACCAAGAACATCAGTTCAAACCTCTCATTTCAAAGATAAGAAAACCAAGTCCCAGAAGAGTTAAATGGTTTGCCCAGTCACACGGGGACAGCCAGGGCTTGATGAAAAACACTGCTCACCTGCTGTTACAGCCAATGTTATTTCCACTCTAACAGTGGTTTCCCAACCATCATCTAACCCTGAGGCGAGGCCAAGGGATTCTGGTAAGTTCCCTCAGGAGCCCAGCAAGGAGCCAGAGGAGGGGTATTCAAACACAGCAGCTCTGATTTTATCTCTTTTATATATTGGACTTTTGATAAGATTTATTTGAAGAAAAGAGTCTCTCTGTTAAAAAAAAAGGACTCTTCAAGGCTTCATAAATTAACATTGTTGAGTTCTGTGCTATATGTGACACAAACACAAAAGAAAAAAAAATTTTTGCCCTCAACAAATTAATCTACTCACTCAACCATCAAGTACTGAGTGCAGGTTGTGTGCCAGGTGCCTAGTTACACATTGGGAAATTCAATGACGAGCACAAAGCTGCAGGTCTGGCCTAGGGTCAGGTTCAGTGGTGAACTAGAAAGACATTAATCCAATAACAATACGAAGAAATACAACACACGACCGTGATAACTGGCATGAGGGAAAGCTGCAAGATGCAAGGAGAACATAGGACCCGGAAACCTCAGTCTAAAGAGTCACTGTGTAGTAGAGGTGAAATAACTGTGCGAACCAGTAACTCTTACAGTTGTAAGTACTCAGGAATAAGTATGCACAAGGTTCTATGGTAACACAGAGGAGGGAGTTATGAATTCAGCAGGAAGGGGCAGGGACACCTCACAATGCAGAGAGATGGCATTCGTGCTTCATGTAGGAAGAGGTAATAAGGACACATTATTGCAGAAAAGGGCCAGCAGGAAAAAGGGGAAAAGAAGGATTCTTCAGACAGGGGTACTGTATGTGCAAAAGGAACAGAAACTTGACAGAAATTTTAAAAAGGGCAAGCCCTCCAGGATAGAGTAAAAGATCTTCCCAAAGAAGAAATGGAATTACAAAAAAAACGCAAGGGCCAAATCAGACAAAGCCTTGTATTCCATGCTACAAACTGAGATTTAACCTGCACAACCTGCCATGCAGGTGATGTGGGATCACTGAAGGCTGCAATCAGGAGTGTGACGTTACCAAAACTGCATTCCAGAAAACTCATCCAGAAAGCGTTAAGAAAGATAATAGACCAGAACAGAGAAGCCTAGTGGCTAAGAGACCAATCAGAAGCTGCCACTATTTTACAAACAAAGGATCACTGGAACTGTGGATTCATTCCAGGTTTCCTAGCACATGTTGGTATTTTAAAAGCTTGTTAAATGAATTAATAGATGAACAAAAAGTAACGTTGCTAGAGTAGGGCAAGAATATAAAGAATCATAAAAGATAAGCACAAATGTTATGGCCTGATGCTGTAGGAAACAGGAAGTCACTGAAAGTTTTCGATCAGAGGAGTGACATAATGTGAACAATGTTTAAGAAAGCTTACCATGTTATCGCATATCTGACAGAATGAATAAATGATAGAATTACAAATGATTTAAGAACGCTTGCAACAAGACAGCTAAAGTAGTTCAAACATGAGCTAAAAATGTTCAGCCTGGTAAGGGACCAGTATAACTACAGAAAAAAGAAAGATAAAAGAGACATTTTCAAAGAAAAACAAATGAGGTCGGTCAATAGACGAGATCAGCAAATTTTTTTTTATAAAGGGGCAGATCATAAATGTTTTAGGCTTTGAGGGCCACATGGTCTCTAACACAGCTACTCAACTCTGCCATGGTAGCAGGAGAGGAGGCACCGCCAGCCACAGACAATGTGTAAGCAAATGGGCATGGCTGTGTTTAAACAAAACTTTATTTACAAAACAGGCAGTGGGCTGGATTTGGCCAGCAGACCATAGTTTACGGACTCTAGGAGTAAATGTAGCTGTGGAGAGTGTCTCATTCACGATTACATTCACTATGATAGGAAACCTAACATAACAGTGGCTTAAACAAGACAGAATTTTATTTCTCTCTTGTAAACAAAATCCCCAGGTAACAGAGACGTTTGGTATGGCAACTCTACAATCCTAAAAAACCCAGTCTTTTTCCATGTCATTTTCACACCATCCTCCATGCATGACTGCTAGCTCTTGGGTCAAGGTACATGCTTGAGGTTCAACCATCAAACGAGCATTCTAAGGGAAAAAGGGTAGAAAACGGCACACCCTTCACTCTGAGAACAATTCTATAAGTCACAAAGCCTTTCTACTTGGCTAGCTGTCTACTGTCACTTAAAGTCAAAAAAGACTGCACTTGTTTCAAAGTGTACAGTTAAGTGTCTTAAGCCTTTATCATTCATTCTCCCTAAACCAGAAAATACTTTTTGTTAACCTCTTGATTGTTGGCCTGTATAAAATTTCTTACTGGCTGAAGGTTACTCAATAAACTCTTTTCCTTCTGTCTGAAGTAATAAAACTATACAACACTATAAACATTTTCCATGTTTAACTCCAAGATATTTGGTTTTCTGGCCAGAAACAGTAGAGCTTTTGTTTTTAAAATTAAAGCAGTCCCTTAGACCTAATTTGCCTCAGAACGCCCAACAGTTTTCTCTCCTTATATTCTAACATTACTATCACCTATTCCTAAAACACATGGATATATAAGAGACTGACCTCACTGACTTGGGTTGTCCCTGAAAATGGTTCATTGACATTAAGTCATAGGAAAAACAACAATGCCCAAAGATAGAGATCTCTTAAAGAGTCTAGTATACTGGAGATTTATGCTATGAAATTATGTTTAGATAAGCAAGAGGCTTAATACTACAGCACTAATGAAGAGATAATTCCCTCAGAACTGGTTAACACGGATACATTATTTCCTTTTATTGAGACATAATTTGACTTTCCTTAAAAGATGACATGACTAAAACTGCCATCATAAAACAAAAAGATTTGCAAAGTTTATAGCCCTTCGTATTAGCAAAAAGTGATAAAAATTTACCATCTCAGATAATTCCTACAAGTTAAGAGGGGTTGGGCCTTAGGACCATGCAATAATTCAAGACGTGCTGACACTCTCAATTTAAACAATAATTCAAGAGCTCTTAAACTTTTACTTTGACACTGAAAACAGGCAGACAATTCAATTAACATTTAAATCTCTGAAAACTAATTTTTAGATTACCTAAAACTAATTTTTAGGTTAACACATTGACCTCTTTATTTTTCACTTTTAAGGGGATTTCAAAAATAATAATGCACAAAACTTTCCCAGTTGCAACTAAAGTCATACTCTCTACCCTAGATTTAATTTCAGATATATCTCAACTCACATAATATTTTTATTACTTGTCATTTTAATCAAAGATCAAAAACTTCACTAGCCAAAGCATTTCCAAAAGCTCTGTGAAGTAAATTAACTTTATGAAATGGAACCCAACTACATACTTCTTAATGAAATTTTATATTACATTTCAAAAAAGAATGCTGTCCTTATAGCCCATGTGGCTCAAACAATAATATTGGTAAAAATATTTAAAAGAAATGTGAGAAGAAACATTCTGATAATCCAAAGGAATATTCAACTTTCAGAAGTCTCTGTAAAATGCTTACAGACTCTCTCAGGGATTACCCACCTGTCCGACCTGAGTGGTCTGGGAAGGATCCTTAGACCTTACGTGTTCTCACAGAGACGGAGGAGGGGAGAGCACCTGACCACATTATTTCAGGGCACTCCACACGTCTTATGAGACTGCTGACTACCCAAACATTGCAATGAATTGCTAACAAGATCATTTCAAATGCTTTCGAAGGTATTTTAAATACGTGAGCAATATGTGAAATAGATGCTCTTTTTTCATATTAAGAATATACAGAGATCAGGGCTTCCTTGGTGGCGCAGTGGTTGAGAATCTGCCTGCCAATGCAGGGGACACGGGTTCGAGCCCTGGTCTGGGAGGATCCCACATGCCGTGGAGCAACTAGGCCCGTGAGCCACAACTACTGAGCCTGCGCGTCTGGAGCCTGTGCTCCGCAACAAGAGAGGCCGCGGCAGTGAGAGGCCCGCGCACCGCGATGAAGAGGGGCCCCCGCTTGCCGCAACTAGAGAAAGCCCTCGCACAGAATCAAAGATCCAACACAACCATAAATAAATAAATAAATAAATAAATTAATTAATTAATTTAAAGACTAAACAGACCAACAAAATTATAAAAGTTTAAAAAAAAAAAAAAAAGAATATACAGAGATCAGTGTAGTAAAGAAATGTTTCTGACCCTCCTAAAATTCTTTTCACGTCACACTCCAGTTAATATTCTTTAACACGAGTTTACAAACCCAGCCTGGTTTTCAAGCAACTCTAAAATCTGGTCTCCCCTTATCTTATAGGCACTTAACCTCTCATGACTCCCAGTGTGAAGCTCTTTTCCTGCCAAATCGGCTTTCTCACATTTTTCCAACCATACCATGCTCATTCCGAACTTAGTGTTTTAAACAGCATTTATAACTCCTGACCTTTTGCTTACACTTGCACTACCATCCTCACCACCCAGGGAAAACCCCAATGTTCTTAGGTGACCCATCCGGACCATGCTAACACCCAAGCCAAGTCCTCTCATTTCACTCCACTACTGCTCTTATTCTGACACCAGACACCACCTGAGAATCCTTATATAAGCAGCAATCATTTCTGAATAACAACTAATACTGTGGGACTGCTGTTATGGTTGGAATTGCACTCCCCCCAGATTCACATGCCGAAGCCCCAAGTACCTCAGAATGTGACTGGACTTGGAGACAGGACCATCAAAGAGGTAATTAAATTAAACTAAGCTGTTAGGGTGGGCCCTAATCCAATATGACTGCTGTCCTTATAAGAAGAGGAGATTAGGACACAGGGAAAGACACCACAAATTGTGCCCACAAAGGGAAGACCATGCGAAAAGGTAGCAAGAAGGCGGCCATCTGCAAGCTCAGGCAAAAAGCCTCTGATGCCTGCACGCTGATCTTGGACTTCTAGCCTCCAAAACTGTGACAAAAGCAATTTCTGTCGTTAAGCCACCCAGTCTGTGGTACGCTGTTTTGGCCACCCTAGCAGACTAACATCTCTGCCATATGCTCGGACACTGTGTAAAGTGTCTTCCCTATAGTAATCATTTAATCCTCAACACAGCTCTATGTGTTAAGTATGGCTATTATCCGAGAAAAATGAAAGAAATGAAGTAATTTGCTCAAGGTCTCCAAGTAGACCCCAGCACAAAGTAGAGCCTAGGTCTACTTTCCTCTGAAGCTCATGATATTAAACACAATATTTTGCTGACCATATGTGAATGATCCAAAGATAACATTATTACCACTAGTACTACTTTTTCAGTAGAATGCTGATGGGTGATGAATTGATAGGTTGAAAAGTAGAAAGCTTCTTTTTTTCCTTTTCTTTTTTTTCTCTCATATGTATTTTAAGAACACATGTAGTAGTCAGGTTCCATAATTAAGAAATGGCCCATGTAAATGAGTTGTTTTCAGAAATGACCAAAGAATGGAATTTAGCACGCATATGTTTATCTTGGTTCCATCCATATTATGCTTCTTAATTCATATCAAACATGAGTGATAACCCACAGTAGCCAGGACCTAATAAAAGTTACCATATTTCACTGATACAACGGCCTGCATGTTTTTCATTGTGACATCCTGGAAAAAGGAACATCTTAAATCAATAACACTTTACCACCACTACAGGCATGTTTTCACACTGTTACATCTCTGAAATCGGATTATATCTTATATCTTAGAGTTGATTAAATACTTTAGTTCACTATTTGAAGTTATATGTTACTTCCTAGACTTGAGTAAAAAATGATCACGAGATCATCTACGAAGCAACCCTGTGATGAGCTAAAGTAATATAGGAAAGGTAGGTCAAAGGAAAATGTTTTTCATCTACATTTATAGTGCAGACAATGGGGGAAAAAGACAAGAGAGAAATGAAAGAGCAAATGCTGATTTCAAACATCCTGAAGTCTCCTAAGGAAAAAAAAAACAAAAAGGAAGAGCCACAAAGAATTGCTACACACATTCTCCCACCCACACACTGCAACAGGAAAAAACCACCCAAAAGAGGCAGACTCCATGGGCACAGTCTGTCCATAAAGTGGAAACCAGTCTCACACTTTATAATCACACCTTCTATACCGCCATAGAAGGCATGCCTCCTGCGTAAGGCATCGAGTTTCACAACCATGCTCAAACACAGGACTGTTAAAACTAATCCACAGTAAGATCTGTGAATGAGAAGAAAGATAGGTAAATACCCACATGAGAAAATATGAACAGACCAATCACAAGTAATGAAATTGAAACTGTGATTAAAAATCTTCCAACAAACAAAAGTCCAGGACCAGATGGCTTCACAGGTGAATTCTATCAAACATTTAGAGAAGAGCTAACACCCATCCTTCTCAAACTCTTCCAAAAAATTGCAGAGGAAGGAACACTCCCAAACTCATTCTATGAGGCCACCATCACCCTGATACCAAAACACTACAAAGACACTACAAAAGACAAAGACACTACAAAAAAAGAAAATTACAGACCAATATCACTGATGAATATGGATGCAAAAATCCTCAACAAAATACTAGCAAACAGAATCCAACAACACATTAAAAGGATCATACACCACGATCAAGTGGGATTTATCCCAGGGATGCAAGGATTCTTCAATATACGCAAATCAATCAATGTGATACACCATATTAACAAATTGAAGAATAAAAACCATATGATCATCTCAATAGATGCAGAAAAAGCTTTTGACAAAATTCAACACCCATTTCTGATAAAAACTCTCCAGAAAGTGGGCATAGAGGGAACCTACCTCAACATAATAAAGGCCATATATGACAAACCCACAGCAAACATCATTCTCAATGGTGAAAGACTGAAAGCATTTCCTCTAAGATCAGGAACGAGACAAGGATGTCCACTCTCACCACTATTATTCAACATAGTTCTGGAAGTCCTAGCCACGGCAATCAGAGAAGAAAAAGAAATAAAAGGAATACAAATTGGAAAAGAAGAAGTAAAACTGTCACTGTTTGCGGATGACATGATACTATACATAGAGAATCCTAAAACTGCCACCAGAAAACTGCTAGAGCTAATTAATGAATATGGTAAAGTTGCAAGATACAAAATTAATGCACAGAAATCTCTTGCATTCCTATACACTAATGATGAAAAATCTGAAAGAGAAATTATGGAAACACTCCCATTTACCATTGCAACAAAAAGAATAAAATACCTAGGAATAAACCTACCTAGGGAGACAAAAGACCTGTATGCAGAAAACTATAAGACACTGATGAAAGAAATTAAAGATGATACCAACAGATGGAGAGATATACCATGTTCTTGGATTGGAAGAATCAACATTGTGAAAATGAGTATACTACCCAAAGCAATCTACAGATTCAATGCAATCCCTATCAAATTACCAATGGCATATTTTACAGAGCTAGAACAAATCATCTTAAAATTTGTATGGAGACACAAAAGACCCCGAATAGCCAAAGCAGTCTTGAGGGAAAAAAATGGAGCTGGAGGAATCAGACTCCCTGACTTCAGACTATACTACAAAGCTACAGTAATCAAGACAATATGGTACTGGCACAAAAACAGAAACATGGATCAATGGAACAAGATAGAAAGCCCAGAGATTAACCCACGCACCTATGGTCAACTAATCTATGACAAAGGAGGCAAAGATATACAATGGAGAAAAGACAGTCTCTTCAATAAGTGGTGCTGGGAAAACTGGACAGCTACATGTAAAAGAATGAAATTAGAATACTCCCTAACACCATACACAAAAATAAACTCAAAAAAAAAAAAAATACCCACATGAAATATGGCCCCAATTAGAGAACTCAACAACACTTGCCCTACAGATTGTTTGTTTCTCTGGCAAATGCATAAACCAAAAACAATTGAACTCTGTGTGCATCAACATAGCAATCCACACTTGAAAAGACTTTTTTTTAATCACAATCAAGCCTGGACACCTTTAGCTACCTCTTAAATGATTTCTATTTCTATTAGAAACTAAACAATTTTCTTTGATATCACAAAGAATACAGCCTACATCTCATTAGAAAAAGACGCAGTTGTAAACTGAAAGCAGGACAGTCTCTCTGATGAGTAAAAAAAAAAAAAAAGATAGATTAATTTCAATTTTTTTCCTTTAAACAACATAATAAAAGTCAAAGTCTATTTCCACCAAAAGGCTGCCAAAAAACCTACTGATGGGATTTGCCAATGATCCACAATTTATGTTATAAAGTTAGACAAGAGTACCATTAAGTCTACCAAAGTTGTTAAAAAGCAAATTCTAGTCTGTTACTGGCACCCAAGTAGCTAGAAATTAAATCCAGAACTCTACCACCATAAATATTTTGCAAACTCAAAACTCTGTTCTTTCTTGCTGGAGATGAGCTTTACCAGTTGTTTTTAATCAAACCATTAAAATCTGATGTGCTGACCTAAATTATAAAAGAAGTTATAAAATAAGCTATCCCACATTCCAAACCAGGAAAGTCTTTTATCTTTTTGTGTTGTTGTTGATAATTATATTATGTCTTTATCATGAGGGAGCTATCATAACAACAACTTTCATTTAAAAAGAAATAAAAGAAAGATTATAAGGCATGATTAAAGAAAGTATGATGGAACATAATTTCAAAATGTTGGATCTCAAGAAACTGTAAAGGCTTTCATTTATTGTGAAATAAAGTTAAATTTGTAATCATGATCACAACTAAATAAAATCTATTGGCAATATCAAATTCCTTATTTTTAACCTGGGGATAATAGTAGTTCCTGCCTCATAGATTTGTTTTAAGAATTAAATGTGTTAATATGTGTAAAGCACTAAGAGCAACGTCTAGCATAGCAAGCTGCGTTAGCGTTTGCTCTCAGGATTAATATTAGTAACTATTAGCTATTGGTATTAACATAAGCATGAACATTATCATCATTGTCTGAAGGTCTAGTTCAGCATAATCAGTTCACTTACAACTCCATTTAAGTTGCACCCCACAGGAAGCCTCTTCTCATTAACCCAGCTCTTACAGACACTGCTTTCTTCTAAACTCCTACTGCTTTCTGTTAGTCTGACCATATACCATAGAATTTAATTACATTTTCAATGGTTCACTGTTGAGCATGTTAATCTTAAATAATCAAATGGATTGTAAAAGCCTTTAAAAAGAAGAGACCCATAAGTATACCACTTCTGCTGTCTTTTCTGGTTCTCAAGCCTCAGACTCTTAGGAGAGCAACTCCCTACAGAGCACAGGGTCATTTTCCACCAACACCAGCCATAGTTGAGGCAGAAGGTGATAAAAGCTGAGAAAACCTTAAAGGTACAGATGAGGGTCCTGGTCCTCTAGAAAGAGAAATATGCATACTATAAAGCAGCATTAAGTTCCAAGCTAAATCTCATGCCTACTATATAATTCCTGCTGTGTAAAATTCTAAAGAAGAAAAGATAATTGAAGTAGAAGGGTTAGAAAAGACCTAATGCAGATGGACCAAAAATGTGAAGAATAAACCTTATATAACGAACTACCAGTTAAACAGCATCAACACCACAGTAAATAATTTTCCTACTGTTAGAAAACTAGCTAGCATATACTAGGTGTTCAGTATATGCCAGGAACTATTCTAAGTGCTTTACAAATATGAACACATTTGATTTTCAAAATATCCCTATGAGATAGGCACCGTTGTTTCCATCTTAAAAATATGGGAAGTGAGGGCTTCCCTGGTGGCGCAGTGGTTGAGAATCCGCCTGCCAATGCAGGGAACACGGGTTCGAGCCCTGGTCTGGGAGGATCCCACATGCCGCGGAGCAACTGGGCCCGTGAGCCACAATTGCTGAGCCTGCGCGTCTGGAGCCCGTGCTCCGCAACAAGAGAGGCCGCGACGGTGAGAGGCCCGCGCACCGCGATGAAGAGTGGCCCCCGCTCGCCGCAACTAGAGAAAGCCCTCGCACAGAAACAAAGACCCAACACAGCAAAAATAAATAAATAAATTAATTAATTAAAAAAAAAATTGATAAAAAAATAAAAAACATGGGAAGTGAGGTACAGTAAAGGTTAAATGATTTTCACAAGATCATGCAGCTGATCAGTGGAATGGCTGAGTTATAATCCCAGGAATTTGGGCTCTCAAGTCCATACTCTTTATCATTATGTAAAACTACTCTCTTTATGAGCTCGTGTAATTTTCGTAACAATCCTGCAGAGGATGTCAGGCATTCCAAATACTGTCATCTACGTGAACAGCGTCCCCAGAGTTGTGCAGTACACAGTCGGAGCAGCCACGTGTGGCAGCCATAATGATCTGCATCGTACAGGTAGAAAGTTTAATGATTTAGCCGAAGTTGCACAGTTTATACAATCAAAATCTGAAATAGAGTCACTCTCACTCTTCACTCAAACATGGAATCCGCAAAGCCGAGACAGGGTATTGAGCAAGATTTGTTCTGGGACCCAAGGAGTAAACCAGTTTGGTTTAATAAGAGAAAGAATATAGAAAAAGGATAAAGGTACTTAGCTCATTTCCCATCTCATCTCTATGCTCTGGGTGGGAGAAAAAAGTCACTGAATGTTCCTGAAAAGCACAGTGTATACAGCACTGTCCCAAAGAGCTGAACCTACCCATATCCTATTATAAGGATGAACTGTGTAACTATACCAGCAGTATATTACAGAGGAATCTCTTCTCCAGAGGAAAAAAAATTCAAGCAGCAGCGAAGAGAAGGACTGAAGGCTCAGCATCGGGAAGATGACAGCAGTGGATAGGGTCTAACAACACGGAGAAGTGCTTAAAAACAGAGCTGTCACAGGACAGAATTCATTAATGGACATAAAAAAATTCTGGAAATAGGAAAACTCTTACAAATGCAAAATGTTACAGCCCATTATAATGGAGAAGCAAGGAATACTGAATAAAGGGTGGGATGAGAATGCAGTCTAGTTTTCAAGATCAGCTGGAGTTTGTGTTACACAGTGATTTATTTCATTTTTGATTTTGCATTTGCAATACTGTAAATTTCCTGAATAGCATTAAGAAAAATGTAAGAACGATGAATTACAAAGTTAAGATACAACTGATTATATTTATTACATGTAAATTTGTACTATTTAAATCCCTCTCAAATGACTAGGAAAAAAAGACTCAAATAAGAATATAAAACATTACGTTAAGCCATCAAGATGTCCTTCGATAGTAGGTAGATGGATAAACTGTAGTATATCCAAACAGAATACTATTCAGTGCTAAAAAGAAATGAGTTCTCAAGTCATGAAAAGACATGGAGGGAACTTAAATGCATATTATTAAGTGAAAGAAGCCAATTCAAAAAAGGTTACATACTGTATGATTCCAAGTATACGATACCCTACAAAAAGCAAAACTGTGGAGTCAGTAAAAAGATTAGTGGTTACCAGGGGAAGGGGTGAATAGGCAGAGTACATGGGATTTTTAGGGTAGTGAAAATACCATAGTGATGGGTACATGCATGTCATACATTTGTCCATACCCACAGAATGTACACCACCACGGAGAGTAAACTGTTATATAAACTATAAACTTTGAGTGATTACCCTACGTCAATGTAGGTTCACCAGTTGTAACAAATGCACCATTCTGGAGGCGGATGTTGATAATGAGGAATGTTATGCATGTGTGGAGGCAGGGAGTATATGGGAAATCTCTACACCTTCCCCTCAGTTTGGCTGTGACACTAAAACTGCTCTTAAAAAATAAAGTCTTGGGCTTCCCTGGTGGCGCAGTGGTTGAGAATCTGCCTGCTAATGCAGGGGACACGGGTTCGAGCCCTGGTCTGGGAAGATCCCACATGCCGCGGAGCAACTGGGCCCGTGAGCCACAACTGCTGAGCCTGCGCGTCTGGAGCCTGTGCTCCGCAACAAGAGAGGCCGCGATAGTGAGAGGCCCGCGCACCGCGATGAAGAGTGGGCCCCCGCTTGCCGCAACTAGAGAAAGTCCTCGCACAGAAACGAAGACCCAACACAGCCAAAAATAAATAAATAAATAAATTTTTATAAATAAATAAATAAATAAAAAATAAAGTCTTAATATAAATAAAACAAAACGTACAAGAACTTTTTGGCTTCATGATCTGCACATGTGATGTGCTTATTCATGCTTCTATTTAGAGGCTGGAAAACTTTATTTGAGAAAAATAACATTTATTGAGACTTCATATTAAGTCTGATACTTATTTTTCAGAAGTCATTTTATTCTCAGCAATTCCATCACATAGGAATTAACACATCCATTTTGCAGATGAGAAAATTGAGTCTTGGTTAAGAAATTTATGGTAAGGAACTTGTGAGGGTGAAGATCTAGCAATCTGTGAGCCTCTTCGAGGCATGATTACAAATCCAAAACTCCTTTTTTTCCCCACTAAACCATCATGTCTCAAACCTCCAAGTATCGGTCAGTTCAGTAAAAATTTCATAAATCTGAGTAGGTTCACCTTTGTGATGATCTCTGGCTCTTATAAAAGGAAATTAACTGAAAGCCTATGTCAGGTACTCTTTTCTATCACCTGCTAGTAAAAGCTGAACTAGCTTAAGATGCCTCTACCTTACCGTAAAAAATACATTCTATAAAGGGAATCCGAACTAATATTTTAATGGCAATGACCAAAGAAATATAATGGCAAATACTAAAACCAAAGTCTAAATGAGACTCTTTTTTTCCCCCCACAATAAGATTTCTGGGGAAAAAAAAAAAAAAAAAAAAAGCAACCATTTCCAAATACTCAGCAGAAACTGGAGACTGGACAAAAAAAAAAAAAAAACCTGCAAAAGTGGCATTGAGCAGTCTGTGGCACATTCCTCTGTACTTGATAATGAAACCAAGTATTTTTCTTTTAAAAGGTTAATTGTGATTTTTTAAAAAATTATAGTTGCCTTTAAATGCTAAGATATGAGGAAAATATAAATGAGAGGCAGAGATAACTAGCATAGTTCTCTTCTATCAATTAAAAGGTCTTCCTTCACCAGATTCAAAATCACCCATTTCCATTATTCCACATATAAGCTCAGTAAGACCTAATTATTTTCTCTGAGGGAGTAACATAGTTTGTGCCTGGCACACAATTAACACAATTAACATTCCTGAATGAATGAAAAGAATGAATGAACTTTCATTTGGAGACAAATTAGAAATATAAACCCACCCTTGCAAAGAAAGGCTAGTCTCTTAACTGACTTCACCTTTTATTCTTTTCAGAATACAATTCCTTGACAAATACGTTTACCCTAAGTTACACATTTCACAAAATAGAGACATGTTTAATTACCTGTTTGATGGCACACCTTTTGCCTACCTTCATTCACTGTTGTCAGAGACACTAATAAACTGCTTTAAAACTTGCCTAGCCTGCCAACCGGCTGCACGGCAATGGCCACACTCCTTAGCGAGGCATGCTTCACCACCTCCCACTCCATGTCATCTCCCCATCTCTGCACAAGCCCAGGCAGAGACTGTGATTTAGCAAATCTGGGCTGAATCCTATACACCTGAAGAAGAAAGAAAGAAAGAGAGGAAGAGATAGAGAAAGAAAGAGAAAGAGAGAGAGAAAGAGAGGGAGGGAGGGAGGGAGGGAGGAAGGGAGGTCTCTGGTCTCTACCCTGTCTGGTGTGAGTCACTGGACAAGGTACTTTTTCCTGCATATAAAACGACTGTCTCACAGGAGTGTGAGAATTAAATAAATTTGCATATGTAAGGGACTTAACACCTAATGGAAGTCCATAAATTGCAGCAACAGGTACAGTAGTATGATCTGAATTTGTGGGAACTAAGAGAAGTGTGTTAGGACAAGTGTGGTCAGGACGAAGGCCATGAAGAGCCAGAGGGGATGAAGCGTTGGGCGAGGCCTCTTTTCCAGGTATAGAATGAAACTGTAAGAGGGAATGGTGCTAAAGGAGCCCAGACAGGCCAGAAAACTGAATCTACTACACCACCCTTGGCTACTTGTCTGGCTGATCCTGTCACACAAAGGTATGTGATCTGACTCCAAAATCCTGCTTAGGAGGAAGAGGACTACTTTGGCTGACACAAGTGTATTAAATACCTACTCTACCCACAATCACAGAGAGATACAGGGAAAGAAAGTATCCAACCCTCCAGGAACTTACAGTCTAATACAACAAAGATTAATTCACATGAGAGACTAATTCACTAATTAGTTCAAAGAAGAAGGTATCTGGGAAGAATTGTGATTAGTTTTCAAAACAGGCTTACTCCATACCAATACTCCTAAACAATCTTATGCCAGCAAATATTTCACTTTATCCAGTTTGTTAAAGCTACCTTCACTTCTAGATAAGACTGTAAGTAGTGTTAAGCTCATCTAGTAGTTACAGATAAAATTTTCCTAAATTAAAAAATAATACTTGCTATGGGAGTTCAGGAAATGCTATGTTTAAACTTTCTTCCCAGCCTTATTCAATAGACCT
Organism: Eschrichtius robustus; assembly: GCF_028021215.1. Taxonomy (NCBI): domain Eukaryota; kingdom Metazoa; phylum Chordata; class Mammalia; order Artiodactyla; family Eschrichtiidae; genus Eschrichtius; species Eschrichtius robustus. Next base: position 15,595,569 of record NC_090827.1, on the reverse strand, counting down.
ACCATTAAATCTCCTATCTTTGAGCGACAGTAATCGATCGAAATTTAATCACAAGAATACACAGATTGTGATGTCATATTTTGTCTACTAAAGTCAGGTCTTTCCCCTGAATTTGCACTTTTGAATATTATGATATAAACTATGAGTTCTAATCTCAAAATACAGCATTTGAAAAGAAACAGCATATTGATTTAATGTTGACTTTTTTGCTTGACTGGAAAATTTAGTGATTGAAGCTAAAAACTGTAAATTCATAGTTCACTCATAATTCATAATTTTAGCCTATTCTTAAATATATGTACTATAAATTCATTTTTTGTCACTGAAAAATCAGTTATATGTAGCTTATTTCAAATTTGCCCCAGTGCCTTCTGTAAGAAGCCATATTATAAGAGCTTTCCCCAGAGCAATTTTTCCTCTATGTATTAGATGACTCGCTCATAAAAATGGACCCTCACATCAAGCCAAGTGTTATATGAACAAAATGGCAAAACTGATAGAAGTTTAGAATTACTATTCCCTGACAAATTCAAGATTGACATTTTTTAAAAGCCACAATTTTCCTTTCATTTTCACTTGGAATCTGAAAAAGAAAAATATTTCATATTCTTTCAATGCTAAACAAGAAGTAATCAATTCCCATTCAAAAAAAGTAGTGACGACAACAATCTAAAAAATTAGAGTTTGTTGCTGAAAGATTCATAAGAGATAACTCAAATATACTGGCCAATATTGCATGGCAGTACTCACTTCTTTTTCTTTTCTTTTTTTCCAATGTTTATTATATATATGTGCATTCTTTTTGAAATTGCGTTTTCATGCTCTTCACTTATCTTTTGAAGGTAGCTTTTTCTTTTTTTTTTTTTTAACCTTCTAGAGCTTTATTGTAGTGATGTGGAAAGATGCTCAAATATAAAGAGGAAGAAAAAGAAAGTTCAAAACATAGGATGTACACTGAAAAAAACTACGTGAGACGTTAGCTAACAGTTAACATGGATTTTCTCTGAATGGGGCAGCAATCAATGTTTTATGTTACCTATTGCTACAATTTATAATTAAAATGTATTACCTTTGTAATTAGAAAAAAAGTAATATTTTTAAAAGGCAACTTTACAATTTCTTTTTACAGGAGATTACATGCTTGATACAAAGCCAAAAGAAATTTCAGAAATTCAACGTTTAAACTATGAGCAGGTAATAGATACAATTTTTGTTATATTAAAACAGGTAATTCTTACTTATAGATATATTCATTGGTCTCTATCAGTGGCTTTTCTTTTTTTTTTGAATTTTTGAATATTATTTTATTTATTTTTTATATGGCAGGTTCTTATTAGTTATCCATTTTATACATATTAGTGTATACATGTCAATCCCAATCTCCCAATTCATCCCACCACCACCACCACCCCACCACTTTCCCCCCTTGGTGTCCATACGTTTGTTCTCTACATCTGTGTCTCTTTCTGCCCTGCAAACCAGTTTGTCTGTACCATTTTTCTAGGTTCCACATATATGCGCTAATATACAATATTTTTCTCTTTTAGATCCATCCACGTCTCTACAAATGACCCAATTTCATTCCTTTTTATGGCTGAGTAATATTCCATTGTATATATGTACCACATCTTCTTTATTCATTCATCTGTCGATGGGCATTTAGGTTGCTTCCATGACCTGGCTATTGTAAATAGAGCTGCAATGAACATTGGGGTGTATGTGTCTTTTTGAATTATGGTTTCCTCTGGGTATATGCCTAATAAGTACTCACTTCTTTTAGCAAGGATTGTACATGATTATTTGTGAGATCATTGTTATTCTCATAGTATAAATTTATAATGAAATAGGGAATCATAAAGGATATTCTACTAAAAATTTTCCTATCTCAGGAATTTTTATCTTTCTTGTTTAAAACACTCTGCAGAATTTTACATATCCCAGGAAAAGACATTATTTCCAAGTTATTACCTTTTTTTACTACAAAAAGCAGACACATGGAAGGCATATAGTTTGTCACTGCAAATCACAGTAATAAATTATTATTCATAAAGAAAAAGTCTGATAAGATACAATATGTAAAGAATTTTAAAGATAGGCCTGTAACCGTTATATAAATTTCCCTGCTAAAATGATTTATTTCTGCTTTACTATTACACAGATTAGAAATAGATATATTTATTTTCCTACACAAACATAATCCATAGATGTTTTAATCAAGATATTTTTTTCACATCATCACGTTAGATTCTTACCGTTAAGGTAAAAGTAAGGTTTTTTTTTTTTGTTTTTTTGTTCTTGTTTTTTTTTTACCTTCGAGGAAAATAATACTTGCTTTTTTTCTATTTAAAGGCTGGAAATGGAAGACTCAAATGCTGGAAAACTTGATATTTTCAAAATAAAATACAACTGAAGATATGCTACATCTATTGACACAAACTGCAAGTCAATTTCTCATTGATTCTGTGAAGTTACACTGAACAAGAGGTAAAGAAAAACCTTTTAGCCAATGTGCTAAGTGACGGTCACCCCTGTTTTCCCCAGTTGTATTATGAAATGTTCCATACATGGGGCCCATGTCATTACTAGATCCGTTAACAGTTCCACAGCTCAGAGCCTGGCTTCATTTGTTAAGCATCAAGCTGCCCTATCACTTGTACAGAGCTGAAAAGGTTGTTATGGTTCGTGATGTAAAACTCACAAAAGTACACAGCTGCTGTTCATATTCTCAAAGAAGTCTGTTATAATAATGATGTCACGGAAAAAGGCTGGAATCTATTACATGTCCCAGACAGCCAAGCCATTCAATCTCTCCAGCCAATGCAGGTATACAGGTTGCACTATAAACACTGTGGTAGCATCCCAATAAGGCAAAAAGTTCAATACAAAAAAAAAAAAAATCACTGAGGGCAGGTAATTAGGACCTATTCATAGTCCTGCCTTCAGGAAGCTTCACTGACCACTGGAACAACCCAAAAAGCACGCCCATCACCATCTAACTGTCTGATACCCTACTGTGAACACAAAGCTTTGCAAAAATTCCAATATAAATCATCAGGCTCTTGAAGGAAACTATACAAGGTCATCTAAACAAACAAAACAATTTCTCTTTAGCTATGATACCTATCTACACAGGAAGTGTGATACATTGAATCCTGGCCTCCAGAGAAATGCAAAGCAAGAATACATTATTAATTTTAAGAGCTAACCTATGAATTTAAAAACTGCTATCACTTGTTATGGCACAGAATGTTAAGTAGCTTCAGACCCTGGCAGATAGAAGAGAAGATGTAGAAGAGAAGTCTGGTTTCCTTATTTTAGTATTCTTGTATAACAAGACATACAAACCATTTTCCAAGTGAGAATTTTTAAAGGGATTTTAGAGATATATGAATATTAAATAGTTTCTACTGTATACATTTGCAACATTTTAACTATTTTCATGAAATTACAAATTAAAGAAAAGAGAAATTTTGAGCATCAAAAGTACAAAAGACAACTATTAAAATTATTTCAATGCTCTTGAGAGAAAAACAGAGCAGATGCCGAACATTGAGAAAAAGGCCTAAATTCCAGTTCCAAATCTGCCACTAATTACTTGTTTAATCTTAAACAATTCATTTAACAGCACTCAATTTCAATTTCCTTCACTTTAAAAATGAAAACCATAAGAAATGACAATATATGAAGTTCCACTTTCCCACAATAGTATTTCTCAACCTACAGTCATCAGGTATGGATAGGAGGACCAAGCCTCTGAATGATGACAGCTCAGCCAGACTTGCTTAGGCAGGGCACTGTCCTATGCACTGAACACATGTTAATTCATTTAACATTCAAACAAACCTATGTGTTAGGTACTATTATTATTATCCTCATTTACAGGTAAAGACAAGTAGTGAACGGAAGAGTGAGAATTCACATTCAGGACAACTGACTCCGGGGCCAGCTCTTTTCACCGCCATACGAGACCACTGCCTTACACTGAGATATTCTTTGGAATGAAGAGGTCTAGCTGTTTTAATTTTCTAGTAATAGGGAAAAGTAAAAATTTAAGAGTGGAAAGTTTGCTGATTGAGGATACTGCAGTGCTTTAGATCACAGCTGTTCTACAATACAGTACAATATGCGGAGAAAGTATTAGATAATCCCTAGCTCCTAATCAGTTTTATTTTGTTCACAAAATGCAAACATATTCTCAGTATTACACATATGACTATTTTATCTGCATGGACATACTCTCGTATGCCTGCAACTCTAAGGTAAAAATTCTTAACACCTGCTTATATTTGGTGTTATACTCTGAGGCTAGAATTCAGTCCAATAATGGTATGCCATAAAGTGGCAGCAACAGTTAAATGTGATATTAGCTATAAGATGACATTTAAACATAGCATCTGTTACATATAACTACAGTTTGAAAATGAAATGTTTCAACCATGATTATTTATGGCTGAAGGCAAACCCTACTTATGAGCATGAAAACGGCTCTGTTTAATTTACTGCCTATTGAGACTTGTTTCTTTGGTTGATTAATCACAAGTAAACCAAGAATAGTTTAATCTCAGCAGCATGAAACGTAAGTATTCAGAAGTTCTAAAATTTGTTTACTATCTTGACAGGAGTACGATATATTCACAAAATTTCCTACATGTTCCCAGTCAGTTATGATCACTCGTCAGTTAACTTCACAGACAGAAAATACCTTACATATTTTTTACTTCTTCATCAAAGTGGTGAAATGTAGAGATTCTTTTCCTCTATTTTAATAGGCCACAGAGCTCTAAAATCTCTGAGAATTCAAACTCCTTCACTGCATCTTCACGCAGCTGTGAAAATAAAGTTACTCTGACTGCATTTAAGTTCTTCCTTGCCACAATATAATATACATGCCAAAGTACAGAAGGTGAAAAGAAAAATCAATTGACCAGCACCAGGGCTACACAAAACCAATCCTCATCTCCCACTTCCTCCTCTTTCTGAAGCAACAACGACAGGCAGGTCGAACTCAAATCCGACTTGCTTTTCTATCTTCTAGCCCTTCACCTGTGCCAAAGAACTATGTAATCAGAGAACTCCTTTTACAGCAAATAGCCCCTGAGCAAGGTAAGCATGGAAACAGATTCTAAATCATGTGAAACGTTTTGGGCACAGCTGGCAGAACACCTGTTGGGCATGGATGAGTGATGTGTGAAACACAAAACAACAGAAGCAAAGGACTGTTCACACAGCTCTCACTGCACACTTTTCAGACAATTTTAAATTTACTCAAAGACTCTGATGAAAAAGCAACAAACTAGAATTAGATTAACATTTTATTTTTCTTCTTGAGCAGAGAAAGCCACGCACTGAAAATAAGCTCCCCAAACGAATCGTTATCAATTCAACAATCTCACGGATGTGAGAAAGTCCTATAAAATGCTAATTTTTCTTTCTTTTACTTGTTTATGTGGCCCACACCACCTGCTAACTTTGACCATAATTTTTAATCTTTTTAAATGTCTACATATATTTTACAGATAAAAATGGAAAACCTCTATAAAGAAAATATTACTTTCAACTTTACTATTTTGAACTACTAAATGTTTACTCACTCAAAGTTAATAACCAGCACTTTTTTTTTCTTTCATCACCTATAGGAGAGCCAGAGTGCATATTTCACAACTAAAATGTAGAAGGCGTGTAAAGAAAGAACCTAGTTGAATTTCATAAGATTTTTCACCAAACCAAAAAAATAAATAAAATAAAATATGGCTTCAGTCATTAAAGTTCCAACATTCTAACCAATCAATAAGCATTTACTGCATCTTTATAATGTACCTACTACCATGTACCTTAAAATTCACATCAACTTTTCTGCAGGGAGTTGGAAAAAAACAGAAGCAGAGAAATCAGTTAAAAATCTGTGCCAAAATCCAGTCATTCAAGGATGAAAGCCTTGGAGAGGATTAGGAAAATGAGAATGCACTTTAGGGGTGAACTCTGGAGACCAAAAGAGGATGAAGTAACAGGACTTGGTAACACATTCAATTCAGCATAAAGGAGAGGAACGAGTCTGGTGCAATTACAGTGGCCTTAGTGCACAGCTAACGATATGGTAAAGAAACGCTGAAATGAGTAATAATCTAAGTTGACTAGCAATCCAGCAGCCTCATAGTAATTCAGCCTATACGTATTGTACAACTCAGTAAACACTATTTCTTCACATGTTCAACACTTGTGATAAAGGCAAAAAAAAAAAATCTTTAAAAACTTAAAGCTCTGGCAAAACTACAGAAATTTTTATCATCAGGAACTACGACATGTTGAAAATATCGTAAGCAATGTTGCAGAAGCCTGAATTTATAAGAAGTCAGGTGGAAAAATTAACCAGACCCAGTGTCTTACTGTGTCTTGAACAATTCTTGCTTGGTTATTTCATAAATGTTTGATTTTTACATCATCATCATAATAACCCCCCCATGCATTAGTACTGTTGGCTTAAGTTTCTAGACAAAAAAAAAAGGGGGGGGGGGAGGGTAGTATTAGATTAATTTGTAATAGTATCTGATTCAAAACAAACAATTCAAGTTGAAGCACTGACCACACGGACTAACCAGAATTCTGTTGAAATTCACCAGGTACTTAACGGGACGGCTGGATTCCCTCAGTTGTGGCAAAAGTATCCTAAAATGGCTTTGGCTTTCAAATGTGTCACACCAAAACAAGACATTTTCCTAGGTAGTATCTGAAAACAGTTACATCAAACTATGAAAATCTGAAAATATAACCACTAACCCTAAAAACTGGAAAATAACAAATGAGATTTTTTGCTACATGTTACCAAATTGTGTTAGTAATATGCCACCTCTACCGATTGTTTCCAGCAAGAAATTAAGAGAAAATAAGAAAGCTATGGCTAGATATCAAATGTTAGTTATCAGTTTGCTTTGGACCTGACTTTAAGTGACAAAGCTTATGAATTTAACAAACTTGACAAAGTCAAGAAACTCATACTACATTAGTCTAGGAAAATTTCCCGATGTGCAAGTACAATGGGCCCTCAGGCCCACTTTCAAATTGTAGTTTAAGTTTTCATGACAACCTAATACCATCACAGACCACCATATTGTCAAGAACTATTACTTCTATGTTGAAGAGTTTAGTTATTACCCTGGTTTTTTTTTTTTTTTTCCACACACACACACTGTATTTTATTTTTACAAGAGATAAATAGACTGACACCAAGCATTGTACATGGATGACCACAACAAAAGCAACAATGATTGCACTTACCAAACATGAAACACACTCATACTATGTCATAATATTGACATTCAGTCCAGTAATCCTCCACTGTAACAGCTCCTTTACTTTGCAGTGAAAATTGATTTGTATATTCTTTGCTTCTGAGTCCTTGTGATTACCCTGGTTTTAACTCATAGTGTTGGTTACTCCCTAATTATAAAAACTAAAAATTATTCTACCGCGAAGGAGAAGTGTGGGAAAAACTTAAATCTGTAGTTGTAGCTCTTTTTGGCTCACATACAGAATTCTCAATCTATCACTTTAAGCTTCTTGGTTCCATCACCAATTTCCTTAATCCTTTGCTGAAAGTTGGTGATTCCCAATTTAGGATGTCAGAGTCCTAAAAAAATGTATTCGTCAAACAGTAAAGGGGACACAGTGACTAAAAGTTGAGTTTATGTTATCAGATGGTCTGGGGTCTTGGGCAAAGCTTAAAAACCTCTCTTTGCCCTAGCTTCCCTTCCACATAGGGTTGAGGTAGAAACAGGGTATTGTGGAAATTATAATGTGCTTTTAAAGAGGGTTTGGCATCTGGTAAATGTAGCTATTATCATAGTTTGTTTGTCTTTTGGTGCCTAGAAATACGCAGCATCTTGAAGCCACTACTACCTCCCTATGTTTGAAAAGCTATCAATTCAGCATGCTCTAATCCTAAATTGCAAGGACCAAACAGGAACTTTAAAAAATATAAGTGATTCTGGACTGAGATGGATATAAGTATTTCTTCCTGTTTCTCCCACTAGACAAAGACAACTAAAAACTCTGAACATCATGTACAAAATGCACACAGGAAGACTATGGAACGTGCAGAGGAGATGACCAGCTCGGGACCTCAGAACCCAAGGGAAACAACATGGCTTAGAGTTCCCTTTCTTTCTGCCTCACATATCCTAGACTGAGGCAGCATTATCTTCAATGTACTCAGGGAACTAATATACAAGTGAGAAATGTATAGTTAAACATTGTGGTTATAGATTTCGGCCTTTAGAGCCCTACATAATTATTTGCTCAATTTGTGAACCTTTTGCACCTTCCCACTGGTATTCTCTTTTTTTGACTCCCCAGGAAGATGGTTTCTCTCCCATCAAACAGTCGTGCCCCAACTCAGTTTAAACCTTTCTCACTGTTTACCTGAAAACTAATGAATTTGGCTTTTTTGTTCTTTACCTCTGGTTTTCTTTTCATTTTCCCCATGAGGGTAAAGAGTGTTCTAGACATAACATATTTGACCCCAGTTAATACTGTTCACAACTATTCTTTAGAACCAAGCCAAAGAGAGGTCTTACCTCACTGCCATTATAAGATGATTCTGTCAATCATTCCATTTCCTACTTGGGCATCTGCCTGTAGAACTTTATTCAGCCCAGATTCTGTTTCATATGGATTAATCTCTTTTCAATACATACCTAGTATCCACCTCAACTTTCATTCATTGTTCTAATTTCCCCTATTTGATTTTTGGCCCTTTACAAAATAAAAATATTCAACATTTGCCTTTACAGTAAACCTATATAAACTATCTAAGACTTACTAAAAATAAGCTAGACAAAACATGCACAGGAGAAGGACTCATCAATCCAATAACCAACACTTTGCTCATGCCTCAGACCACGAATCACCCTCAACTCCCTCACTATCCCATGAAACTTGTATCTAGTCCAAGAAGCTGATCTCATAACTTAAACTTGATCTTTGCCCTTCCTCCAAACCACCATGTGTATTATGTGTGTATGTGTATGTATATGTTGAACTTTTAAAATACACATAATTCCTTTGTATACTACACTTTATCTTGTGTTCCCAATTATTTCATGTGTTTAAGGCTTGTCCACCAAATAAAATCACAACTTGATTGAAAACAGGAACTAAATCATATTCTTATAATTTTTCCTCCACTATAAATAGCATGGTGCTAAAACACAAAGCAGTTATCAATTTATTCATTCAGTGCATGACAGCTGAATCACTGCTAGCTAGTGTGTTGAAGGCTGGGGATGAAGAGGAAAACAGAAGGCGGTGTCTGTCCCCAAAGGGTTTACTGAGTACTGTGAGGGAGCCATGAAAACATTTACATTGAGAATCAAATCAGAGATGTAGTCAAGGCGTTATGAGAAGACAGAGGGAAAGTACTGAACTCTGCCAAGGAAAGTATCACAGACGAAAAAATATTTCCTTTAAATAGAATCATGAAGGATAAATAAAACTTCGCCAGGCAAACAAGAGAAGAGGTAGGCATGACATTCCAGAAGGAGGAAACAGCACTGTGCCAAAGGACAGAATCGTGAATGAATGAGCCAGCAGATAAACTGAGGAACCATTACAAATCGATAGGCTATAATGTAGGGAGGGAAAGGGCAGTGACCAGGACCGAATGGCAGGTAAGCATCTGATGAAGCTGAAGGGCCCTGTATGCTACAGGATGTAATCCTGGAAGCATTAAAGGTCATGGATGAGAGCGTGGTAGGATCAGATATCCCTGCTGCTCCTGAAATGGTAGACAGTTTGGAAAGGGGAAAAGTAGACAGATGTTAGGAAGCTATGTTAAAGTATAACTGAGAAATGATGAGGATTTGAGATAAGGGGTGCAAGAAATGGAATCATGATCACTGAAAGTATAGGTGTGGATGAAAACAAACTGAGTGAGAGGAGAGGCAAGCCAAGGAAAGACCGTGCAACGTGGACATTTAACATGAATCTTGACCGAAAGTCAAATCCATTCTTAGTTTGTGGATAAATATTTCTTCTATCTTTAAAACTGTAGTTCTCAGTGTATAAACAAGAAGAAACAGGTCAAGATTAACATTTTAAAGCCTCAACTGGAAACCAAGTTTATCCATCTACTGATCTTGGAATGTCTTTCAAACACTAAGTGTGCAGAGATAACAGAATTCCATCTCCCCCACCCACCCCAACCTGTCAAAGTGAAGACACACTGCCAACATACCTGTTCATCAGGTTTTCTTTTGAAATGGGTACAAATAAAATTCACTTCAAGGCAGTAAACAGAGTCCACGTCACTCTGTTCGGCCTCTATACAACTGGACTTCTTGCCTTCACTAGCACCTCCCCTTTACCCCCACCCCAGATTTCAAATTACTGCTTTAACACCTTAACTAACCTTTATGTGACCTGGTTAGACATATGGTGAATTGCCTGTATATAACTTGACACACAAACTCATTTTATGGTTCTTCCCTTCAAATCAATGATTTAATTACCATGAGGTGAACTATCATGGCAAATCTGACTTGCTTTAGATACCAACCAGGTAAACAGGCTGCTGATAACTGAAGTAAACAACGTTCTTGATGATTATGCGTAGTACATCCGCGTCAGGTACATTCGCTCTCTTGACCACGCTGAAACCTATTAAATAAGTAAATAAATGGAAAAAAAAAACGCAATGTGAGGTTCACGTTACATTTCAACAACAACATGCACACAAAACCCAAAACTTTCACTCCACCACTGGAAGCAACATAACTTTAGAAAGGTAAAGCATTTTCCTCTCAAATCATATGCCAGTATCTCTTTATTCTGTTCATCCTAATATCCTGTGAGCATCTCTACTGTATCTATGCACTATGCCTTCACTGAAAAGTATATGAAACCTTGCATTTTCCTTCCGGTAAAGTGACTGCCAGTAACTGAATGAAAATGGCATCTACCCAAAGGCTACCACCTCATCCTTTAGTTCTCAGCTCTAATACTGCCTCCCTGAGAGCTATTCATTGAATACTTTGGCTAAAAGAGCATCTCACACATCTTCCAGCCACTCTCTGTCCTTTCAGCTGTGTACATAATAAGCAGCCTTGTCTTGAGTTACATTATTACTCTTTGTGTTTACTTTGTGTATGGCTATTGCTACCGGACTGTAAGCCTCCACAGAGCTGGGAAGCACCCGTCTTGTTCACCACTTCATCAGCAGTGTCTAGAAGAGTGCCTGCCCTGTGCTCAACAGACACTTGGTGGCCTAATGAGTGCTTCCAAATCCACAAACTACCAAAATATTAAAACTCTGCTGTAAATAAAATGCTAACAGAACAGGGTTTATTTGGTACTTCTATGAGTTCACAAGACCCAGAGAGATGCATAACCAGACACTGACAGGCTAACATAAACAGATTTTTTTCATTTTGGCTTCTATCCAGGGCTGATAGTGAATTCAGTGGCAGTCGAATGTTAACTGCCCTTGAAGAATATTTAAACTGTCTCTAAAATGAAGAAGGGAGAAAAGGATTATAAGGGGAAATAAAATTAATAAAGTTAATCTTCTTACTGATAGAAGCATAAATAGCACAGTCAGGAATTCATAACATACACACTTTTTTTAAATGTCATTCAAGCTTCAAGTTCCTATTTTTTTCTAAGAGTGACTGTGGTTGTTAATGAGCATACTACATTGGAACAGATAATACAGAAATTGTGGTAGTCTATATAATTTGGCTCCTCTGGAGGTCAGAAGGATATTTGGCTCAAATAATGTGAGGGCTTTGTTCAGTACTACTATAAAATATAAAAGAAAACTGAAACAAAAAGGCACACAGAATCTTGCAGTATCTTACTTCCAAAACATGTGATGGGATAAAGCTACATTTTCAGAATCTGTTTCCTAAAAGAACCCAATATTAATTGCATGTTGATGTGTAAAGCACACAAAAGTTGCATTTTCTCCACTTTGGATCCCAGACTCTCAGTTCTGAAAGTACAGCCCACTGTACATAATTCCCAGGTCAGAGGTGCAGTAGACAAATTAATTAGTCTATTAAGTTTCAGTCATATCCTGGCACTGATGTTTAGGTTAGCACCTTCAGCAACAAGTTTCTAACATTTAACTATGCTGCCATTTGTTCCTGAGAGAAATTAGGAATGAAGCGGGGGTGGGGGGGGGGTTGCGGGCGGAAAACATAGCTGGGAAAAGTTCCCACTGACCTAAAGGCAGAAACATGCACGTGAGTCAGGGGTAGACTGATGTATTCACAAAAAGGAGAAGAACTTCAGTTGATTAGTTCTTGCTATTTTAAGTGATTAGCAGAAAAATAAATGGCTTCATATCAAAGTGAAATTTAAATAGCATTTAACACTCTACAAAATCAACCTAAAAAACGATGATAATTTGCTATGACTTAGCACTAAAGAGAAACCAATGATTTCATATGACGAAATCTGTGAAGCATTTCACGAGAAGATTAAATACTTGACTAAATATTTGTGGATGCTAAAAATGACTGAAATGAACCAAATTGCGTATTTGAAAAAACAGACATGAGACACAAACACAAACGCACAGAGGGAAAGAGGGAAAGGAGGGGAGGGAGAGAGAGAACTACCAGTTATCTTTCACCTTATAGCCAATAGCTACTGCAAGGTGTATCCAAAAGAACAACATACCAGACATAGTTTGAAATTCAACAGTAAAAGCAAAATTTGTTGATTATCATAGAGCACAATAGAATACCTCTGCACTACGTAGGAATTTTCTTTTCTCTTAAATTTTTCCTTTTCTTTTATTCAGTGGGGTCATGGTAAAGTGGAATGTTTTCACAGCATCAGTGACCCAGATGTGTGTAAGATACTAGGCTCTAAAAGCTGTTCTATGCATGAGAATTGGGTGTTGAGACTGTCTCAGGTACCTCTGAGAACAGTAACAAGAAATGAATGACTCAGTTTCTAATGACACTATCTGTCAAAACAAATATCTGTTACATAATGAGCAACCACACTATGTTAGAACCTGGATACACCTACATTAAAGAGATGTTAAAGATTAGGCCATTTAAAATCCAATCAGAATGCTGGATTACTGAAAAGGCAATCAGAGTAACTATGGCTTACCATTTTCTCCTGAATATCCTATTATTTGGGCTCTATGAAAGCTTAGGTTCACCTAATTCTCCCCAAACACAGTGCCATTAAATTGAGGATTATTAAAATTTATAATTACATTTCTTGGAGTTTTTCTTCAGGAAATAATCAGATATGTTCAAATAGAAAGGAATTCTAGAGGTTAAAAAAATTAATATTATTTATAATAGCAAATAGCTAAAACAATGTAAATGTCTAACAATAAGAAGATATTTCAATAAATTATGATATAATAGAATATTAAGAAGTCATTGAATGTCATGCTTTCAAGGAAAATTTAATGGGACAGAAAAATTCCTAGATTACGGCAGGCACATAAGGAAGAACTGTTAAAGGAAATAAAAATGCAGTGTACAAAACCTATACAAAAACTATTTGCGGGCTTCCCTGGGTGGCGCAGTGGTTGAGAATCTGCCTGCCAATGCAGGGCACACGGGTTCGAGCCCTGGTCTGGGAAGATCCCACATGCCGCGGAGCAACTGGGCCCGTGAGCCACAACTACTGAGCCTGCACGTCTGGAGCCTGTGCTCCGCAACACGAGAGGCCGCAATAGTGAGAGGCCCGCGCACCGAGATGAAGAGTGGCCCCCGCTCGCCGCAACTGGAGAAAGCCCTCGCACAGAAAGGAAGACTCAACACGGCCAAAAATAAATAAATAAATAAATAATAATTTAAAAAAAAACTATATGCATAGTTTGTATGCACATTATATGAAAACATATTACATATCCATCTTTTGTACATAATATGCACAGTCATACAAAATAGAGGAAAAAAAGACACACCAACATGTTCACAGAGGTTATCTTTGGGTAGTAGAACTGAACACAACTCTAATCACAAAAATATACTGCTTTTATAATTAGAAACGAAGCTATAGTAGCTACTGGAATAGTTTGAGCCAAGTGGAGTTGACCACAATTGAAGATAATGTTCCTTGTGTAAGTCATCAGTGGAACAAAGGATGCGTTAGATATTTCTGAGTGATGTCCCCCTCAACCACTTCCTAAGACCCCCCCCAAGCCCAACCAAGTCCACAAATCGTGATACCCTCCAATACTATCTTTGTCCCAGGTATGATTAATCCCTGTTCTTAAACTGTCTCCTCTTAATATGTGTATTAATCAAATTTCTACTTATCTGTGACATGTATTGTAAAAATGCACAATATTTCTGTATCTATGGCCTTGGAATTTCTTCTCTGAGGCCAAAAAAGGGTGTGTGTGTATGTATATATTTGACAAACTCATTTATTTATGATAAACTACCCTAAACCTGCCTCACAAACGGCAATGGATATTTTTACAAGCTCTGCTGAAAAGAATCCCATCCTTCAAACTGACAGTTACAGTTTCCCCCAAAAATGTCATTTTAAAAGTGAGTTTTTAAACAGCACTTTGAATCAACACTGCCAACTTTTTAAAGTGTTTAAAAAGATGCAGTTACTCCCTAGATTCTGCTTCTTAAGATATAAATTATTTTGTGGGCAAAGTCCATTCCAACCTATCTCTTATAGACAGATTTTTATACCACCATCTATGTCACCTCTAAGCACCTCCTTGTGTAGTTTTCCTTCCATCATTATGAAATTAAAGCAAACAGCACTCTTTTTTGTTCTATTTGTGTGGTTACTATGGTAGTGACCTGCATTTTGCACCTAGGATAACCCTATTTGGGGCAGGGGAGAGAAGTAAGGGACCAAAAGAATGGAAGAATAAGTTCGGGTAATGGTCAGCACCTTTAAACATTTACTTTTCTCTTGGAACTGCCTTTGGCCAAAATCTATAAAACTATGACTTGACCCTCAGCTTCCCGGCATAAAGTACTTAGGCTTATGATGTGAACACCATGAAACTGGCAAGATTAGCAACCCTTTCCCTTGCTAGTAAGAAGAATTAAAATTCTGTTTCTCCCAACCCCAAAATTTCCACCTCAAGCTCCCCCTAAACCTAGTCAGGCCCTGGTTCACAGCTTCTAAAGACCAGACCATGGAAATACCACGTGGTGACTGAAAGTCTGTGATGGAAAACAGATGAGACAGGACACACTGCTTGCCTAGCACTTTTAAATGTACAGCTCCCCTTCACTGTCTTTCAGGATGTCACTGCAGGTGACACATGGAAAGAACAGTTAGTGCAAAAGTTTTGTACATTTTCTACTTTCATAGGTTATCTCAGTTGTCAACAAGGTGATTTCCTTGAATATCTGCATCAAGTGAACCAACGGTTTGAGGTATTTTCAAAGTTTTTCTCCCCTTAAATAATATCCTTTACAGAGAAAGGCCAACAGATAACAGATGATAAAGGCCAACAGGCAGCAGCTATGCTTGAAGAGTGGAAGACGCAAGAGGGCTGCAGCAGTTCACCGACAGCCTGCCCACGTAGCCTTCAGCTTCCCTGCAGGGCTCCTTAGACACCCCGCAGAATTCTAGAGCCCTGAGGGACACGATCTGAAAATCAAGTAAACAGAGTCTGCCCTCGCAACCTCAGAGTTAATATTCACAGTGCTGACTGTTCTAAAAGTCCATGACACACAGCATTTAAAACTTTAAAATTCAGAAGCTGTCACTAATTTTTTCAGCAATCTTTTACTCCATTGTTATGAGGAAAATTATGTCATGATGGCATTTTTAAATCTGAGGGATCATAAAAGTAATAGGCCCAAGTTCTTAAAAATGCATTATGTCTTCTTAAATTGCTTTAGAGGAAAAAAACGCTATATTTCTTGTAATTAGCTAATTAACTATAAAGCGTAAAGTCACGTGAAATCTTATTAGATAATAGAAACTGTTGTAGTAGTTTCAGAAAGGAAAAGAAAAATAAGCTATGATCTTCATACCTCCTAACTAGCCAAATAAGATATCTAGAAACTTAATACATCCTGCCTCACTTTTGCTGAGTCCTCATAAAACTGACAAAACAAAAGACGGAGTAAAGTTTTAAAGAGTCAATAAAAACGTTTTTTAAAGTACTCTGAATACCTTAAGTGTTATAATAAGACCTCATTTCAAAGGAACATGGTTGAACGCCATGAAAATTTAATTCTATTATATACCCTCAAGAGACAATCCCTTGAGATATTAGCATTTAATGACTTTTTACTTGAAAACACAAGCTCCTACCACACTACATTGTAATTGTTTGATGATGGCTTTTAAAAAGTGTTTGTACTTGTAAAACTTCTCACTAGGCAATAAGGTACTTGAGAGTTGAATGTAGGGTTTACTGATCTTAGTTTGGTTACTCATTAATTCATTCAACATTCTTACTGTATATCTATTAGCCATATGCTAAAAACAATAAGTATATATGGAAAAAAGCCACAGTCCCTATCTATCAATACTTAAAAAAAAAAAAAAAAGTTTAAGAAAGAAAGAATAAGAAAACACATGATTGCAGTTTCCTGTCTTAGAGTTAAACACTGTGCCACAGGAGCACGGGGAAGTGACAGAGGGCTCACCTGGAATAGCAGGGAACAGGGCAGGTCTGAGCTACAGTGGGACAGGTTCTGAGGGCTACTGGGAGTTACCCACAGAACACATGATGAAATACAAAATCCAAAGACTGAAGCAGCACCATGTATCAAGAGCCTCATACGCCATACTGAGGATTTTGTACTTTATTCTGGGGAACCATTCAAGAACAAGTTCTAGAAAAGTCACTTTCACTATAAAACAGATACCAGAATGGAAGAAGCAAAACCGGTTGCAGGGAGACCAGTTAAGAGGACAGTTATGGTGGTTCAAGTGAGAAATGATGGAGGCCTCAACTAAGGCTGTAGTAATCAAAAGAGAGAATGGTAGGCACACTTAAGAAGTATTACGGAAAGGGAACAGGCAGGATTTAAAAACTGAGTTGAGGGGCTTCCCTGGTGGCGCAGTGGTTGAGAGTCTGCCTGCCAGTGCAGGGGACACGGGTTCGAGCCCTGGTCTGGGAAGATCCCACAGGCCGCGGAGCGACTGGGCCCGTGAGCCACAGTTGCTGAGCCTGCGCGTCTGGAGCCTGTGCCCCGCAACAAGAGAGGCCGCGATGGTGAGAGGCCCGCGCACCGCGATGAAGAGTGGCCCCCGCTCGCCGCAACTAGAGAAAGCCCTCGCGCAGAAACGAAGACCCAACACGGCCAAAAATAAATAAATGAATGAATGAATGAATAAACAAACAAACAAACAAACTGAGTTGAGGAAACAGAGACCCGTCAGGATTTCATGGACAACTCCTCAGTTTCTGGTTTTGGCAACAGGGAGAACAACAGTGGTTTCCTAAGAAAAAGAACACAGAAAAAGAAGCAAATCTGATGGGGGCAAAAAACTTCAAAAATACCTTAAAAACCACTGGTTCACTTGACGCAAATATTCAAGGAAATCACCTTGTTGACAACTGAGAAAACCCGTTCCAAGGGGGATCTGTAGAAATTGTACAATACAAGAGGGTTTGGCGTGTGTGGAGGAGACCTGTTCTGGGAACAGGAATATGAGCGCCGTTAGTATTTAACAATGGTAAATGAAGTCATGAAAGTGTACAGAGTGAACCAGGAGAGGACCAGCAAAGAAAGCCTCAGAATAAACTCCCGGGAGCAACAAAAATGGAGGCAGAGGAAGTGGAGAGACCTGCAAAGGAAACAGAAGCAGCAGCACAGGTGGTAAGAAGCGAGTTAGGAGAGGGCAGAGTACAGCGTTTTGAGAAGGGAACACCTAAGTGTCAAATGGTCCTGCGATACCGCAAAAGGACTAGAAAGAGGCCAAGAGACTTTGCAACAAGAGGTAATTCATGACCTTTGCAAAGACAGTTTCAGCAGTGAGATAACAGAGTGATACAAAAGTTACTGAAGAACATATATGCCACATCTTCTTTATCCATTCATCCGATGATGGACACTTAGGTTGCTTCCATGTCCTGGCTATTGTAAATAGAGCTGCACAAATACGATGTGGAAATAGAGAAAACTGCACAGCTCCTGGAACATATTAAATGTTCCAACTGTTCCTAATCTACACTTCTCCACTGCATGTCACCCTGTCCAAGTTTTTAAAATATGCCACAAGCCCCCAAGGCAATATACCAGACGAATGTTTAATGATGGCTTTGACTACAATTGAAACCTCAGTGGGAAGTAAGAGAAGTGCTCTAAGACACTCCCTGTATTATTTGGGAATCTCTTAAACCATTACCTAAGCCAAGTTTCATGTTCCTCAGTCTAAGGAAGCTGGAATTGTGAGGAGGCATTGGCTTGGGTAGATTTTAAGTACATGTGTTATGAAAACTATTTAATGAGTTGTGTCATAAATCATTTTGGTTTTTTTGAATGAATCTTAAGGGAATAAATAAAATCACTTTACCCCTATCTAAAACATTTGGAAAACATAGGCATATCTCATTTTATTGCACTTTTCTTTATTGTGCTTCACAGATACTTTATTTTTTACAGACTGAATGTGGCACCCCTGCCTCGAGCAGGTCTATCGGCACCATTCTTCCAGCAGCTTTTGCTCACTTCGTGTCTCTGTCACATTTTGGTAATTCTTGAAATATTTCAAACTTTTTCATCATTATTATTTTTGATATGGTGATCTGTGATTAGTGATCTTTGATGTTATTATCCTAATTGTTTTGGGGCACCATGAACCATGCCCATATAAGATGGCAAACAATTAATCAACGTTGTATGTGTTCTGAACACTCCACCAACTGGCCATTCTCCCACCACCCGTCTCCCTCTCTTTGGATCTCCCTATTCTCTGAGACACAACAGTATTGAAATTGGGCCAATTATTAACCCTACAATGGCCTCTAAGTTTTTAAGGTGGAAAGCTAGGTAGGCCTTTTGTCTCAAACAGCCAAGCTGTGACTGCAAAAAGTTCGTGTAGGAAATTGAAAGTGCTATTCCAGTGAACACACATGAATAGTAAGAAAACAAAACAGCCTTATTGCTGATATGGAGAAAGTTTTAGTGGTCTGGACAGAAGATCAAACTAGCCACAACATTTCCTTAAACCAAAACCTAATCCAGAGCAAGGCCTTAAGTCTCTTCAAATCTATAAATCCTGAGAGAGGTGAGGAAGCTGCAGAAGAAAAGTTTGAAGCGAGCAGAGGTTGGCTCATGAGGTTTAAGGAAAGAAATCATCTTCATAACATAGAAATTCAAGGTGAAGCAGCAGGTGCTGATGTAGAAGCTGCAGCAACTTGTCCAGAAGATCTAGCTAAGATAATTCATGAAGGTGGCTACACAAAACAACAGATTTTCAGTGTAAAGGAAACAGCCTTCTACTGGAAGAAGACGCCATCAATGACTTTCACAGCTAGAGAGAAGTCAATGCCTGGCTTCAAAGCTTTAGAGGAGAGGTCAATTGTCTTGGTAGGAGCTAATGCAGCTGGTGACTTTAAGTTGAAGCCAATGCTCACTTACCATTTCGAAGATCACACGGTCTTAAGAATTCCACTAAATCTATTCTGCCTGTACTCCATAAATGGGACAAAGCCCAGATGACAGCACATCTGTTTACAATATGGTTTACTGAATAATTTAAGCCCACTGTTAAGACCTACTGCTCAGAAAAAAAAGATTGCTTTCAAAATATAACTGCTCACTGACAATGCACCTGGGCACTCAAGAGCTCTAATGGAGATGTACAAGGAGATTCATGTTGCTTGCATGCCTGCTAACGCAACAACCATTCTGCAGCACATGGATCACTCGGTCATTTTGACTTTCAACTCTTATTTAAGAAATATATTTCATAAGGCTAAAGCTGGTATAGATAGTGATTCCTCTGGTGGATCTGGGCAAAGTCAACTGAAAACCTTCTGGAAAAGATTCACCATTCTAGATGCCATTAAGAACATCTGTGATTCATGGGAAGAGGTCAAAATAACCACATTGACAAGAATTTGGAAGAAGTTGATTCCAACCCTCATGGATAAAGACTTCAGTGGAAGAATGAACTGCAGATATGGTAGAAATATCAAGAAAACTAGAATTCAAAGTGGAGCCCGAAGAAGTGACTGAATTGCTGCAATCCCATGATAAATCTTTAATGGATGAGGAGTTGCTTCTCACGGATAAGCAAAGAAATTGGTTTCTTGAAATGGAACCTATTCCTGGTGAAGATGCTGTGAAGATTGTTGAAACAACAACAAAGGATTGAGAATACTACATAAACTTAGTTGATAAAGCAGTGGCACGGTTTGAGAGGACTGACTTCAATTTTGAAAGAAGTTCTACTGTAGGTAAATTGCATGCTACAGAGAAATCATTCATGAAAGGAAGAGTCAATCAATGTGGCAAACTTCACTGTTGCCCTGTTTTAAGAAACTGCCAGAGCCACCCCAAAATTTAGCAACTAACACCCATGGATCAGTCAGCAGTCATCAACATCAAGGCAAGACCCTTTACCAGCAAAAATATTATGATTCGCTGAAGGCTCAGATGATGGTTAGCACGTTTTAGCGATAACATATTTTTTAATTAAGGTATATACATTTTTTTAGACCTAATGCTATTGCATGCTTAACAAACTGCATGTATAGTATAAACATAACTTTTATATGCACTGGGAAACCAAAAAATCATGTGACTCAATTTATTGCAATATTCACTTTATTGCAGTAGTCTGGAACTGAACCCGCAATATCTTCAAGATACGACTGTATGTGAAGTGTAAAACATATAAAATACAAATATAATATCAAACTGAATCATGCCATGGGTTCTGCGTAACTTAATAAAGTTACCCCAATTCATTGTTCAATTGATTATTATTAAATATCACTGTCAGGACAGGAAGTACTTACTATGAGTTCATTTGTCTCCTTATATTACCCATTACACATTTCAGTGATGTCTAGGAGCTTTTAAGAATTAAAGAATTGCGGACTTCCCTGGTGGTGCAGTGGTTCGATCCTGCCAATGCGGGGGACATGGGTTCGATTCCTGGTCCAGGAAGATCCCACATGCTGCAGAGCAACTAAGCCCATGCGCCACAACTATTGAGGCTGCACTCTAGAGCCCAAGAGCCACAACTACTGAGCCTGCATGCCACAACTACTGAAGCCCGCATGCCCTAGAGCCCACACACAGCAACTACTGAGCCCACGTGCTGCAACTGTAGCCCATGCACCTACAGCCTTTGCTCCACAACAAGAGAAGCCACCCCAATGAGAAGCCCGTGCACAGCAATGAAGACCCAATGCAGCCAATAACAAAATTTTTTAAAAAAATTATAAAAAAAAGAAAGAATTGCATGTTATCATTTGTAAATAAAATTGATACATAAAAGGGCTTATAAAGATATAAGCAGGTAAAGTAGCTGGTATGAACCAAAGATCAAAAAGCAAAAGCAAGGACCCTATTTTACACATCTTCCAAATACGTTTTATTTAAATTTATTTATTTATTTTTGGCTGTGTTGGGTCTTCGTTTCTGTGTGAGGGCTTTCTCTAGTTGCGGCAAGCGGGGGCCACTCTTCATCGTGGTGCGCAGGCCTCTCACTGTCGTGGCCTCTCCCGTTGCGGAGCACAGGCTCCAGACGCGCAGGCTCAGTAGTTGTGGCTCACGGGCTTAGTTGCTCCGCGGCATGTGGGATCTTCCCAGACCAGGGCTCGAACCCGTGTCCCCTGCATTGGCAGGCAGATTCTCAACCACTGCGCCACCAGGGAAGCCCCCAAATATGTTTTAATACCTATGGCCAAAAGGGAGTAGTGCCCGGGGTAGGCAAAACAGGTGAAGGAGGTCAACTATATGGTGATGGAGGGTAATTAAACTTGTGGTGGTGATCACCTTGTAATGTATACAGATGTTGAATTATAATGCTGTACACCTGAAACATACAATAAAAAAGAAAAAAGTAGTCCTAGCCAGCTGTTTATTTCCACAGCACCTGGCCAAACAATATTCTCCTTTTGTTTCACTGTAGAACATCTCAGAAAAAAATTTAAGCCTTTCATTTGCATGACAACACAGCAAGAGGTGGACCCACCTACTGTTGTCACAGAAGAATCATTCAGATATTAGACTGAGGTCTCAAATCTTTGAACTGTTTTTAGTTTACCAAGGTTAAAACGTAACTGGCAGCACTTTGTTCATAGCAGCACTTTTTACAATAGCCAAGACATGGAAGCAAGCTACATGTCCATCGACAGGTGAGTGGATAAAGAAGATGCGGTGTATACATACAATGGGATATTACTCAGCCATAAAAAGAATGAAATAATGCCATTTGCAGCAACATGGATGGACCTAGAGACTACCATACTAAATGAAGTAAATCAGACAAAGAAAGGCAAATATCATATGATTATCACTTACCTGCAGAATCTAAAAAAATGAAACAAATAAACTTATTTACAAAGCAGAAATAGAATCACAGACATAGAAACAAACTTATGGTTACCAAAGGGTAAGGGAGAAGGGATGAATTAGGAGTTTGGGATTAACAGATACACACAACTACATATAAAATAGATAACCAACAAGGACCTACTGCATAACACAGGGAACTATATTGAATATCTTATAATAACTTATAATGGTAAAGAACCTGAAAAAGAAGATAGAGATAGAGTATATATATATACTTATATATATATAAATATGTATATAGTATATAATATATAGTATGGTATATATATATACTACATATATCTATATTTATATAACTGAATCACTTTGCTGTACACCAGAAACTACCACATTATAAATCAACTATACTTCAATAAGAAATAATAAATTTTTAAAAGATATTAAAAAAATGTAATTGGACAAGCCTCTTAGATAGCCTCATCCACCAGAGGGCAGACAGCAAAAGAAGAACTACAATCCTGCAGCCTGTGGAACAAAAACCACATTCACAGAAAGACAGACAAGATGAAAAGGCAGAGGGCTATGTACCAGATGAATGAACAAGATAAAACTCCAGAAAAACAACTAAATGAAGTGGAGATAGGCAATCTTCCAGAAAAAGAATTCAGAATAATGATAGGGAAGATGACCAAGGACCTCAGAAAAAGAATGGAGGCAAAGATCGAGAAGATGCAAGAAATGCTTAACAAAGATGTAGAAAAATTAAAGAACAAACAGAGATGAACAATACAATAACTCAAATGAAAAATACACTAGAAGGAATAGCAGAATAACTGAGGCAGAAGAACGGATAAGTGACCTGGAAGACAGAATGGTGGAATTCACTGCTGTGGAACAGAATAAAGAAAAAAGAATGAAAAGAAATGAAGACAGCCTAAGAGACCTCTGGAACAACATTAAACACAACAGCAGCAGCAACTTGTCCAAAAGATCTAGCTACGATAATTCATGAAGGTAGCTACACAAAACAACAGATTTTCAATGTAAAGGAAACAGCCTTCTACTGGAAGAAGACGCCATCAATGACTTTCACAGCTAGAGAGAAGTCAATGCCTGGCTTCAAAGTTTCAGAGGAGGGGCTTCCCTGGTGGTGCAGTGGTTGGGAATCCGCCTGCCAGTGCAGAGGACACGGGTTCGTGCCCCAGTCCGGGAAGATGCCACATGCCGCGGAGCGGCTAGGCCCGTGAGCCACAACTACTGAGCCTGCGCGTCTGGAGCCTGTGCTCCGCAACGGGAGAGGCCGCGACAGTGAGAGGCCCGCGCACCGCGGTGAAGAGTGGCCCCCGCTCGCCGCAACTGGAGAAAGCCCTCGCACAGAAACTAAGACCCAACACAGCCATAAATAAATAAATAAATTAATTAATTAAAAAAAAAAAAAAAAGCTTCAGAGGAGAGGTCAATTGTCTTGGTAGGAGCTAATGCAGCTGGTGACTTTAAGTTGAAGCCAACTTCGCATTATAGGGGTCCCAGAAGGAGAAGAGAGAGAGAAAGGACCAGAGAAAATATTTGAAGAGATGAGAGTCGAAAACTTCCCTAACATGGGAAAGGAAAGAGCCACCCAAGTCCAGGAAGCGCAGAAGTTCCATACAGGATAAACCCAAGGAGAAACACGCGGAGACACACGGTACTCAAATTGGCAAAAATTAAAGACAAAGAAAAATTATTAAAAGCAGCAAGGGAAAAACGACAAATAACATACAAGGGAACTCCCATAAGGTTAACAGCTGATTTCTCAGCAGAAACTCTACAAGCCAGAAGGGAGTGGAATGATATACTTAAAGTGATGAAAGGGAAGAAACTACAACCAAGATTACTCTACCCAGCAAGGATTTCATTCAGATTTGATGGAGAAACCAAAAGCTTTACAGACAAGCAAAAGCTAAGAGAATTCAGCACCACCAAACCAGCTCTACAACAAATGCTAAAGGAACTTCTCTAAGTGGGAAACACAAGAGAAGAAAAGGACCTACAAAAACAAACCCAAAACAATTAAGACAATGGTCATAGGAACATACATATCGATAATTACCTTATAAGTGAACGGATTAAATGCTCCAACCAAAAGACACAGGCTCGCTGAATAGATACAAAAACAAGACCCATATATATGCTGTCTACAAGAGATCCACTTCAGACCTAGGGACACATACAGACTGAAAGTGAGGGGATGGAAAAAGACATTCCATGCAAATAGAAATCAAAAGAAAGCTAGAGTAGCAAAGCTCATATCAGACAAAATAGACTTTAAAATAAAGAATGTTACAAGAGACAACAAAGGACACTACATAATGATCAAGGGAGCAATCCAAGAAGAATATATAACAATTATAAATATATATGCACCCAACATAGGAGTACCTCAATACATAAGGCCACTGCTAAGAGCTATAAAAAAGGAAATCGACAGTAACACAATAATAGTGGGGGACTTTAACACCTCACTTACACCAATGGACAGATCATCCAAACAGAAAACTAATAAGGAAACACAAGCTTTAAATGACACAATAGACCAGATAGATTTAATTGATATTTACAGGACATTCCATCCAAAAACAACAGATTACTCAAATGCTCACAGAACATCCTCCAGGATAGATCACATCTTGGGTCACAAATCAAGTCTCAGTAAATTTAAGAAAATCATATCATATCAAGCATCTTTTCTGACCACAACGCTATGAGATTAGAAATCAATTACAGGGAAAAAAACGTAAAAAACACAAACACAGGGAGGCTAAACAATACGTTACTAAATAACCAAGAGATCACTGAAGAAATCAAAGAGGAAATCAAAAAATACCTAGAGACAAATGACAATGAAAACACGACGACCCAAAACTACGGGATGCAGCAAAAGCAGTTCTAAGAGGGAAGTTTATAGCTATACAAGCCTACCTCAAGAAACAAGAAAAATCTCAGATAAACAATCTAACGTTACACCTAAAGGAACTAGAGAATGAAGAACAAACAAAACCCAAAGTTAGCAGAAGGAAAGAAATCATAAAGATCAGAGCAGAAATAAATGAAATAGAAACAAAGAAAACAATAGCAAAGATCAATAAAACTAAAAGTTGGTTCTTTGAGAAGATAAACAAAATTGATAAACCATTAGCCAGACTCATCAAGAAAAAGAGGGAGAGGACTCAAATCAATAAAATCAGAAATGAAAAAGGAGAAGTTACAACAGACACCGCAGAAATACAAAGCATCATAAGAGACTACTACAAGCAACGCTATGCCAATAAAATGGACAACCTGGAAGAAATGGACAAATTCTTAGAAAAGTATAACCTGCCAAGACTGAACCAGGAAGAAATAGAAAATATGAACAGACCAATCACAAGTAATGAAATTGAAACTGTGATTAAAAATCTTCCAACAAACAAAAGTCCAGGACCAGATGGCTTCACAGGTGAATTCTATCAAACATTGAGAGAAGAGCTAACCCCCATCCTTCTCAAACTCTTCCAAACAACTGCAGAGGAAGGAACACTCCCAAACTCATTCTATGAGGCCACCATCACCCTGATATCAAAACCAGACAAAGATACTACAAAAAAAATTACAGACCAATATCACTGATGAATATGGATGCAAAAATCCTCAAAAAATACTCACAAACAGAATCCAACAACACATTAAAAGGATCATACACCATGAACAAGTGGGATTTATCCTAGGGATGCAAGGATTCTTCAATATACACAAATTAATCAATGTGGTACACCATATTAACAAATTGAAGAATAAAAACCATATGATCATCTCAATAGATGCAGAAAAAGCTTTTGACAAAATTCAACACCCATTTATGATAAAAACTCTCCAGAAAGTGGGCATAGAGTGAACCTACCTCAACATAATAAAGGTCATATATGACAAACCCACAGCAAACATCATTCTCAATGGTGAAAAACTGAAAGCATTTCCTCTAAGATCAGGAACAAGACAAGGATGCCCACTCTCACAACTATTATTAAACATAGTTCTGGAAGTCCTAGCCACAGCAATCAGAGAAGACAAACAAATAAAAGGAATCCAAACTGGAAAAGAAGAAGTAAAACTGTCACTATTTGCAGATGACATGATACTATACATAAAGAATCCTAAAGATGTCACCAGAGAACTAGTAGAGCTAATCAATGAATTTGGTAAAGTTGCAGGATACAAAATTAATGCACAGAAATCTCTTGCATTCCTATACACTAATGATGAAAAATCTGAAAGAGAAATTAAGGAAACACTCCCATTTACCATTGCAACAAAAAGAATAAAATACCTAGGAATAAACCTACCTAGGGAGACAAAAGGCCTGGCATGCAGAAAACTATGAGACACTGATGAAAGAAATTAAAGATGATACCAACAGATGGAGAGATATACCATGTTCTTGGATTGGAAGAATCAACACTGTGAAAATGACTATACTACTGAAAGCAATCTACAGATTCAATGCAATCTCTATCAAATGACCAATGGCATTTTTTTACAGAACTAGAACAAAAAATCTTAAAATTTATATGGAGAAACAAAAGACCCCGAAATAGCCAAAGCAGTCTTGAGGGAAAAAAATGGAGCTGGAGGAATCAGACTCCCTGACTTCAGGCTATACTACAAAGCTACAGTAATCAAGACAATATGGTACTGCCACAAAAACAGAAACATAGATCAATGGAACAAGATAGAAAGCCCAGAGAGAAACCCATGCACCTATGGTCAACTAATCTCAGACAAAGGAGGCAACAACATACAATGGAGAAAAGACAGTCTCTTCAATAAGTGTTGCTGGGAAAACTGGACAGCTACATGTAAAAGAATCAAATTAGAACACTCCCTAAGACCAAACACAAAAATAAACTCAAAATGTATTCGAGACCTAAATGTAAGACCAGACACTATAAAACTCTTAGAGGAAAACATAGGAAGAACACTCTTTGACATAAATCACAGCAAGATCTTTTTTGATCCACCTCCTCGAGTAATGGAAATAAAAACAAAAATAAACAAATGGGACCGAATGAAACTTAAAAGCTTTTGCACAGCAAAGGAAACCATAAACAAGACGAAAAGACAACCCTCAGAATGAGAGAAAATATTTGCAAATGAATCATCGGACAAAGGATTAATCTCCAAAATGTATAAACAGCTCATGCAGCTCAATATTAAAAAAACAAAAAACCCAATCCAAAAATGGGCAGAAGACCTAAATAGACACTTCTCCAAAGAAGACATACAGATGGCCAAGAAGCACATGAAAAGCTGCTCAACATCACTAATTATTAGAGAAATGCAAATCAAAACTACAATGAGGTATCACCTCACACCAGTTAGAATGGGTATCATCAGAAAATCTACAAACAACAAATGCTGGAGAGGGTGTGGAGAAAAGGGAACACTCTTGCACTGTTGGTGGGAATGTAAATTGATACAGCCAATATGGAGAACAGTATGGAGGTTCCTTAAAAAACTAAAAATAGAATTACCATATGACCCAGCAATCCCATATATACTGGGCATATACCCAGAGAAAACCATAATTCAAAAAGACACATGCACCCCAATGTTCATTGCAGCACTATTTACAATAGCCAGGTCAAGGAAGCAACCTAAATGCCCATCGATAGACGAATGGATAAAGAAGATGTGATACATATATAGAATGGAATATTACTCAGCCATCAAAAGGAACGAAATTGGGTCATTTGTCAAGACGTGGATGAATCTGGAGACTGTCATACAGAGTGAAGTAAGTCAGAAAGAGAAAAACAAATACTGTATATTAATGCATATATGTGGAACCTAGAAAAATGGTACAGATGAACCGGTTTGCAGGGCAGAAATTGAGACACAGATGTAGAGAACAAACGTATGGACACCAAGGGGGGAAGGCGGCGGTGGGGGGGGGGGATGAATTGGGAGATTGGGATTGACATGTATCCACTGATATGAATAAAATGGATAATAAGAACCTGCTGTATAAAAAAATAAATAAAATTCAAAAAAAAAATGTAATTGGTCTGCAATCATGCACAGCACACGTTTTTGCATATAACTCCAAATCTAAGAAATTTATAAAAGAATTTCGCAAATTAGAATGACTTGCAAATACTAATATAAAGAAACATACAGATGCATTTAATCATCAGATGAGACTTTTTCCTGCTAGAGCTGTGGGGAAAAAAGCACATGTGAAGTTCATTTTATCTAATTCCTATGTTTTCTCTTCACAAACAGCTCCTTCTTTGACTTCTCAATTTCTGTTAATAAAATAACCAACATTCCAGAGACACTCAGCCTCAAAACTTTGGAGTTATCCTTAACACCAGTCTCCCTCGTCCTCTTTACCCAAATATTTGCCAAATACAATGGATTCCACATACTCAATATGTCAGGAATTTGTCTCTTTCTTTCCATTACTTCTGCCACGATGCAGTTCAGCTTTTTACTATCTGTGCAACTTCCGAATGCATTCCAGTTCTTCCTAAGCAGAGTCCCAATTTTTTCAGCCCTGAGTGGTTCCCCCCTACCCATAAAATTAACTGAACACTCCTTGGCCTGGCATTTAAGATCCATTACATGGCAGTTTTCTTCATGCAGAACCTATTTAAGGTTTACTATTCTGAAACTTCATTTCTCCACCATTTCCTGGTCGTACTTCCCTCTCTTTACTCATGCCATTTCTGCCCATTGAATGCCGCTTTTTCCCATCTCCTCTCACCAAAAAGGCTGCTTGACGTTTCAGTGATAATCTCAAACATCGGTTAGTTCGCAATTTTATTTTTCCCCATCCACCTCTGACCATGCCTTCATAGAACACTGTGTCTTGTATAGTTTCTATATATATCTTGAACATTGTTTATTTTTGTTTTTACATAATGCCATTAGTAATCCATTGGCTCCAGGAGGGACAGGAAATGTGCCACAGCTATTTCTCATCTAGAGGCACCTAATGATTTGATCATAGAACACTGTCAGCATTTGCAGAATTT
Organism: Eschrichtius robustus; assembly: GCF_028021215.1. Classification (NCBI taxonomy): domain Eukaryota; kingdom Metazoa; phylum Chordata; class Mammalia; order Artiodactyla; family Eschrichtiidae; genus Eschrichtius; species Eschrichtius robustus. Next base: position 15,566,075 of record NC_090827.1, on the reverse strand, counting down.
AGTTGAAAATGTAAATGCATTAATGCAGGTTTGGAAGCAAATCAATTCATCAAGGAGTGAATGAACTGGTCTGTCCACTACCGCTTTTACTGCCCCTTTCTTGGGCACCAAGACTGGGACTTGTGCTGGTTGTGTGCAGACCATCCGAGTTTACCAGTAATTGTCAGTGCAACAGTAACTCTGGATGAATGGATTATATACAAATAACTTTCAAGCAAACAAAGTAAATATTAGGTTAATTTTAAGAGAGGAACTATCTTTTTCAAAGTAACTCCTATCATTCTACCACAGGGAAAATTATCCTTTCAGTAAGTTTCAAAATAAAATAAAATGCTTTAAATTAAAAATGTTTTTTAGAAGCCAACACGTTAAGTTAATTTCAGGTCATTTGCTTTCTAAACTTTACTAGATTTCCACCTTATAACACTACTCAAAGGTATTTTAAATATTTTTTTAAACTGCAAGAAGCATATGTAGCCATCACACGCACACACACAAACTATAAATCAATATAACACTATAAGAGTCAATGAAAATAGTGACAGCTCTAAAAAATGCAACCCACCGTATAGCCAAATAACTCATGAAACTCAGCATGCATTGCTGACTTTGGACATGATTACCAAATTTAACAAGGTGTTCTTGAGAGAAACAAAATAAGACAGGTCCCCGGAGCATCCATTCAAAACGGCAGATGCATCTGAACTCCAGAGCAAACTCCTCTAGGCTAATGTTTTGGTTGGCCTTAAAGAAAAATTATAAAATTTAAATATATTTAAGTAATACTTTAGAACATAGGAAAACTCGTTGCTAAAGTCTGGCTAGCAAGCATAACAGAAAAATTAGAGCAATATAAGGCCTAAATTGTTCTCTATGGATAAGACCAAGAAGAATTTGGTACAAATTTTGCAAACTCTGTAAAACATCTGTTCAGAAGAAAAAGCACTAAATGTCCTACAGTGCAATCTGGAGGAACATACCTATTTTTCATTAACAGTATTTCACCAAGTCATCTATCGTTGAGTCACATATATCAAAGCTGTCATTTTCAAAAACAAACAGGAAAGAAAAAAAGAAAAAGAAATTTATGCCTTGCAAGTAATCTTTGCTGCATGAAATTGGATTGCTACAGAGTACCATTCACTAAATTCATATAAAGCCCTGACTGCGGCCTGCCATTGTTCGGCACAATCCAATAAAAGTTAATTCTCACCAATACCACCCTTCCACCACCACCACCACCAGCACCACCGTTCAGCTTTAAAAATCTACTCGGTTCTTTACATTATCTTTTTGAACAGATGGTTAATGTCCTTACGAATATCCAAACTCTATTAAAATTCCCCTAGTACCATGTCCAAGTGTCAAAGCACTTCTGTGCTTTTCTTTACATGTGAATTTGACCTGGACTTAGAATATCTTTAAGGCATCTGCTCTGACTTGTTTTTCTAATACTGGGTTAAAGATTTGGGCTGATCTGTGACTATTCTCAAAATAATTATTTTAACTATGGACAACATTTAGGATATAGCTGGCTAAGTTTAGGGAGCCAGTCTGTTATAGATAGATAGATAGATAAGTAAATAAGTAAATCAGCAAAATTAACTGATTTATATTGGGACAGACTGCTTATCTTTAGCCCTATTAATTCTTAGGTTTCCCTATTATCACTTGTTGTTTCTTAATTATAGATTAATGGGAACATTAATGGGAAAATAATCATTCTTCATCATTCTTGTGTCCATCTCTTTCTCTAAACTTGCATCTCTAAAAAAATACTTATTTCTTGGGTAAAAAAGGAGAGAGGTAATCATACATTGTGAAATTGACTAAAAGTATATGACATTTATGCTGTTCTATGTGTGGTATTGAAGGAATCCACATTCCTAGACTCTGGATTGCAGCAGGATAGGTCTTTCTAAATAGGAAGAGAGAGGTTGGCAAATTTCTGATCTAACAGATACAAGTTCCACTACTTGGAAGAAGAGAGAAAAAGTGATCCAATGGATATTTTGTACAGGCAATTCAAACTCTGCATTTAACAGGTTAAGGAACTAAGGTCTAAACAGACAGGAAATTTTACTTCTAGGAAAGTAAATTAAATTAGGAAGATCTACACAAAAGTACAAAAGGCTTTCATGTATCAGTCAAAATTCATTCAGTGGCAATGCTTTATTTAAGCTAACTTACACATAAAGGAGATTTATTGGTTCCCATTAACTGAAAAGTTAAGAAGTAGGATGAGCTTCAGGTAAGACTTGATCCAATGGTTCATGAAATAACAAAGGACCCATTTCTCCACTATACCATTTTAGCTCATTATTCCAACACTGGGACCAGCAATTCCTGAGGCTAAATACTCCCCTTCCCCAAGTTCACAAAGAAAGAAAGCACTGTTGTTCTAAAACGCTCTATGATTCAGTTTGACTGAATTGGCTTAGGTCACATACCCAACCTGTATACATCACTAGAGCCAGAAGAATGAAATACACTCATTGTCTTGATCTAAAATGTATGCAGGAAGTAAAGTCTGCTTTTCTGGAAATTCATAGATACTAAGAAGGAAACCATACATTATCGGTAGGAGAAAAGTCGGCAAATGAATGCTAGGGAGGTAGGCAAATAGTCCACCCTACAAATCAAGTCTGGGACACATTCTGATCCTAAGACTTTTGCATCTGCCCTTTTTTAAAGTCTCTGTTTTGATAGATTATGGTGAGGTAAAACAAGAATAAATTTACATTGAAATGAAGCAGAATGCCACTAAATGTCCCTATTCCAAATTAAGGTAGTTAGTGGACTGGGTCTCCCAATAGGCTCTTACACCTTCCCGAATTTTGTAATCAAGAAACATAAAGAGGGCTTCCCTGGTGGTGCAGTGGTTAAGAATCCGCCTGCCAATGCAGCGGACACGGGTTCGAGCCCTGGTCTGGGAGGATCCCACATGCCGCGGAGCAACTGGGCCCGTGAGCCACAACTGCTGAGCCTGCGCGTCTGGAGCCTGTGCTCCGCAACAAGAGAGGCCGCGATAATGAGAGGCCCGTGCACCGCGATGAAGAGTGGCCCCCGCTCGCCGCAGCTGGGGAAAGCCCTCGCACGGAAAGGAAGACCCAACACAGCCAAAAATAAATAAATTAATTAATTAATTTTAAAAAAAAAAAAAGAAACATAAAGAAAAAGATTAATATTGTTTTTCTCCGATTTATGAGTAAAGTTTTGCCTAGAAATATAAGAGCAAGAAGTCACTAAACAAGGAAATAGTTCAGCTGGTAGGATGATTTCAGTAATTCTACAGCTCCAACTTTACCTTGCTTGTCCCAGAAAAAGTGAAGACAAGTAACTACAGTTGCCAAATAGGAGTAACAGAGATATATCAAGTAAATGTTTTAAATGCCTAAGGGCAGGGAGGAAAAGGAAAATTATTCTCAGAAGGAAGAGGAATTTCTTCCAAAAATGAAAGAGAATACCACAGTCCCCAGCACACCATATGCTACTCAATACATAACACCCTTAAACTGGGTCCCATAATAAATAATTGGAAATGACTGAGTGCTGAAGGCAACACCCCCCAAACCCCCAAGAGTAGTTTACTCACCATGTTATTTAGCTCCATACTGTAGATTCACCTAAGGTCCGGTCCAACCCAGACCTTTCAAAAGATTATGGCAAAGAGATTTGGAACCCAAATTATCTTTGAGCTGAAAGATCACCTCATCTAGTATATTACACGCAGCCTAGGGGTAGGGATAAATAGAGCAAAGGAGGTTTCATAAGGACTCCCGCCTTCCACTATTACCTCTCCAAGAAGAGCATGTCTGCTCTTATCTATTATACAAAAATAGCTCATATCTAAATTTATTTTTAAAATATTTTCACGTTAAAAAAAATTTTTAATGCTATTTTACTGTGGTAAAAACACATCATATGAGATCTACTCTATTAACAAATTTTCAGTGTAAAATACAGCGTTGCTGACTCTGGGCATAATGTTGTACAGCAGACCGCTAGAGCTTATTCATCTCGCGTAACTGAAACTTTATGCCTGCTGTTTAGTAACTCTCCATTTCCCCGCTCCTCAGCCCCTGGCAACCACCATTCTACTCTTTGATTCTATGAATTTGACTATGATAGATACCCCATGTAAGTGGAATCTTGCAGTATCTGTCTTTCTCTGAATTGATTTTTTCAGTTAGCATAATGTCCTCAAGGTTCATTCATGTTGTCACATATGGCAGAATTTCCTTCTTTAAGGCTGAATAGTGTTCCAGTATGTATATCCCATATTTTCTTTATTCATTCATCTGCCCATGGATGTTCACGTTTGTTCCACATCTTGGCTATTACGAATAGTTCTGCAATAAACATGGGAGTACTAATATCTTTTAGAGATCCTGGTATCAATTCTTTGGATAAATACCCAGAAGTGGGATGGCTGGATCATATGCTAGTTCTATTTTTAATTTCTGAGGAGCCTTACTGTTTTCCATAGCGGCTGCACCATTTTACATTCCCACCAACAGTGTGCAAGCATTCCAATTTCTCCATTTCCGTGCCAATACTTGTATTTTTTGAAATAACAGCCATCCTGACAGGTATGAGGTGATATCTCATTGTGGTTTTGATTTCTTTTTCCCCAGTGACTGGTGATATTAAACATTTTTTATGTTCCTGTTGGCCATTTACATGTCTTCTTTGGATAAAGGCCTATTCAAGTTCATAACCCATTTTTTAATCAGGTTAACAGTTATTTTGCTATTGAGTTATAGGAGTCTCTTATATATTTTGGAGATTAATTCTTATAAGATAAATGGTTTGCAAATATTTTCTCCCATTCTGCAGGTTGCCTTCTTACTCTGTTATTTGTTTCCCCTGCTGTGCACTAGCAGTAGTCCCACTTGTTTATTTTGTTTTTGCTGCCTGTGCTTTTTATATCATATCCGTAAAATTACTGGCAAGATTAATGTCATGAAAAGTTTCCCCTATGTTTTCTTCTAGGAGCTATACAGCTTCAGGGTTATGTTTAAGTCTTTAATCCATTCTGAGCTGATTTTCATGTATGATGTAAGAGAAGGGTCCAGTTTCATTCTTTTGCACACGGATGCCCAGTTTTACCAACACCTAAATACATTCTTTTTTGATCTGAGACACTTAAGTTCTAGAAGGTTCAATCATATATCAGTATCCAGTCTAAATGCCAGAACTTGAAGCCAGGGCTCTGGAATGCATTCAACAATTATTGGGCATATACTATTAGTAGTTACCCGAGAGCAGTCTCTGTAAACCAGACACCAATCACCAAAAATAAAAAATAAATCAAAATATCTAAACAATCCCTTCAATTTCAATACTTCCTTTCACAAACGTAAAATTTCAGAGTACAGTTGACCCTTGAACAACATGAATTTGAGCTGCACAGGTCCACTGATAGGTGGACTTTTTTCAGTAAATATACAGTCAGCCCACCCTACCCACAGTTCCTCATTCACAGATACAGAGGGCGAACTATGAGACTTGAGCACCTGTGGATTTTGGTATCTGTGGTGGGTCCTGGAACCAATCCCCTTCCCTCCCCAGATACTGAGAAATGACTGAACATAGCCTGTTGCATTTATATCCCAACTCTGCTGACTTGCCACATGACTGTGGGATAGCTTCCTAACTCTCTTAAGACTCAATTTTCTCATCTGCAAACAGGAATAACATAATGCTACCTCTACAGGATTAGAAGACACACGTATATATATATATAAATATATATATATATATATATATATATATATATATATATATATATATGAAATGAATTTGGAATTGAGAAAGTATTAAATCTATGTTAACTTGTAATATTAACTGTAAACAACTCAGAACACTATTATGAATTCTATTACTGTGTGGCACAGGGTTTGTTTTTCATTTTCAAACTTCACCATCATGTACATAAAAAATGCACACAGGATAGTCAATAGAACAACTATAATGACAGCAAAGTGTCTTATGAAGAAAAGCAAGCTGGCTAAAGATGGGTTAATTATACACAAGAATATTCTGCATGACTAAGCATTTTAGAGGCCCACAATGGAAAATGAGTCAATGAAACAGCACTTTTGATGTGAGTTCCACTGGGATGAAAGAACCTAATGGCAGCACAGAAGCAGTGGTAAGCACTCTATGTAATCTGGCCCCTCAGAATTGAAAATGAAGGGAAAAGTTTAGCACAACCTACGGAAGATGTGTTGGCAATGGTTAAAATATTTCATAATTTGGGGTTTGAACTTAAAATGACAAATTTAAGCTCATAGAAGAAGATGTAAACGATAACATTTACCTTTAATAGACAGGGTGTGGTTGGTTTTATGGATCGTACAACTAAGTTGGTTCTTATTCAGAATAAAGATACAGCAAGGGGTCATCCAGAGAGAATATCTGGCTTTAAGGAGTAATTTTTCGTATAGTAAGTAATAGCACGTTGACTAAAGTTATTTTACAGATAGATAATTATAATATATATTAAAATTGAGATTAAAATTTCTTGGAGTCACAGTGATGAGGAAATTATCATCAAGGGTTTCTCTCTGCTTTAGATTTTGCAATCTTTTTTTTTTTTTTAATTAATTAATTTATTTATTTTTAGCTGTGTTGGTTCTTCGTTTCTGTGCGAGGGCTTTCTCTAGTTGCGGCGAGCGGGGGTCACTCTTCATCGCGGTGTGCGGGCTTCTCACTATCGCGGCCTCTCCTGTTGCGGAGCACAGGCTCCGGACGCGCAGGCTCAGTAGTTGCGGCTCACGGGCCCAGTTGCTCCTCGGCATGTGGGATCTTCCCAGACCAGGGCTCGAACCCGTGTCCCCTGCATTGGCAGGCAGATTCTCAACCACTGCGCCACCAGGGAAGCCCTAGATTTTGCAATCTTATATCCAACTTTGAAAGAAAAAATATAATTGTATGAATAAAGGACTATTAACAGGGCTTCTCTGGTGAAAAGGAGAATAATTTTTTCATAAAGAATTGCAAACTCAAGATTATTTAAAATACAAGAATTTTTTTAATGAGCACATTTCAATTACAAAGAAAAACTCTACTCGCTTTTCTCCTTCACCAACTTCCAAAAAGATATTTCAAAATTCGCAAAAATCTCAGTATGTCGTTTAGTTTTAATGCTATCAACCTGCATGGAGACAGGTTGTACTTCCTTCCTACAGAATACAGTATTTCTACTCTAGGCCTTACTGAAGTATGGCTCATATAATTCTGTTCACATGTCAACATTAACCAAGCTAAAAACACTAAGTTCATGATGTACCTCAAAACTATCCTGTTCAGTGTCTAGAAGGAAGACAGGTTCAGAATGCCAAGCAAATGCTTGAGACTGAGAAAAACACAACGTCAGGCCCTGATGAGGGAATAGGAGTTTCAATTCTGCCACTACAATTCTTCTTTAAAGTTTAGAAGGTACTTTTTTTTTAGTATAGATACATGTAATATAATGGTTAATAGGGGGTTAAAAACATACTTTCTTAGCCTTTTCAGAGGAAAAAAAAAGATAATGAAGCAAAGAACTTCGAACACATTATTCCAAGACTAAATGTTCACAGATAACCATGATTAGTTATCCCCCCTTGAAAGAACACATAAAAATATTTAGTTACTTGTATCTTTTAACCACCTGAAGAAACAGTAATTTACCAGTGCCAAACTCTCAAATGAACATTAAAATCCATTTCGGATCTATCTGTGATTTGATTTTCTTTCAGAAATGTAATGAAGTGAGTATTCTCTGAAAGAGGGGGTCGCTGTTTACAATCAGGCAGCGTTTGGCATGTTCTGTGTTCTGCCTATGCTCCTTGGCAACAACAGTACAGCGAACCAGGATTTTTTTTTTACTGCTCTTTCTGGGTATGTTTGACAACTCGTTACTCCCACAGTCTTTTAACATGGGGCTTCCTGAGTCAGGGATGCAGGTCCCACACCAAGCCCATAAAACAATTAGTGGGAGGCCTTGGCATTGCATTCAAAGACCTTTATAAAAAGCGAATGTAGCTGGCTGTGTGAAATTTGACGTGTGGGAAGCCCCCATAAAACTCTTTAATGGAAACTGTGGGCCTCTTCTGGAAAAGGTTGAGAAGGTGGGCCATCACTGTATAATTAATGCAGTTATTTAACAAGAGACAATAAGCATTTCAATAAAAACAATCAAAAAGCAATAAAAACTTTAAAACTCTGGGCAATATTTTACATTTATAAAAGAAGTTGAAATGACGGCTCTTTAGAAAGAGGAGTTTCCTTGTGTATCGGCGAGGTGGTTTTCTTTGTTGTTACATTTAGAAGAATTTCTCAAGATGCCTTTTAACTCACGGAGAAAACACAATTAACATCAATTTTCCTTTTTTCAACGTTCCTACCACATCTGGCTTTGTTTTATGATTCCTTTTTTCTTATTGAAATACAATTGACATGAAACATTTATTAGTTTCAGATGCACATCATAATGATTTGATAGATGTATATATTATGAAATGACTACCACAGATTAGTGAATATCCATCACCACACATAATGTGTTACAAACTTTTTTTTTCTGGTCATGAGAACTTTTAAGATCTACTCTCTTATCAACTTTCAAATATACAAGGCAATACTGTTAACTCTAGTCACCGTGCTGCACATTATATCCCCAGGACTTACAAAAACCGAACTCATAGATACAGAGAACAGACTGGTGGTTGCCAGAGGCAGGCGGTGAGGGAAATGGGTGGAAGTGGTCAAAGGCACCAACCTCCAGTTATAAGAAAAATAAGTCTGCCACATCTGTTTTCTTTTTAAGATTTTTTTTTAACATCTTTATTGGAGTATAATTGCTTTACAATGGTGTGTTAGTTTCCGCTTTATAACAAAGTGAATCAGCTACACATATACATATATCCCCATATCCTCTCCCTCTTGCGTCTCCCTCCCAACCTCCCTATCCCACCCCTCTAGGTGGTCACAAAGCACCGAGCTGATCTCCCTGTGCCACATCTGTTTTTAAACCTCATACAAAATTGAGTTTGCAGAATCTCCTGGAAATTCTGAACCCTAAAACAGTGAAAACTTGCAAGAACACACTCTTTCTACCAGTGGCACAACAATCCAATACAGAGTTCAAAGAATTATTAATATTCATATACAATTGAAAGACAATTACTTTTGAAGAACAGAATAAAGACTATGACAACGAAGTAACAGCACTGTTCCTTTTATTCACCAACTTTTTCAAATAGAAAAAAATGATTCAAAGTATATCCTAACATAGTAGCATGATCCTAATCGTGGTCTTGGGGCTTACATTTTTTGGAAAATTAATTTTATTGGTAATCCCCATTCCCATACCATAAGGCTGGATGACTGGATCACAGAATTTACCCATAATATAGAAAGGGCTCAGCCTATGATGAAAGGGAAGCCCCAACACACAGAAGAAGATCTGCCGCTTTTGACCATGGGAGAGTATGGAAAGGAAAGACAGATGGAGAGCAAGGAGATCGAATTTAAATGACATCACAAAACTAGACTGTATGGCCTGAACCTTTTACTGGGGGAGAATGGCGGGGGGAGGGGGATGGGAATTAAAGAAGTGTCTCTGTTAAAACATCCAGTTAGATATAAGGCACCCAAAGAACATCTCCCCTAGAGACCCACAACTCAGGCATAACCTGGGGGAGGCTGCAGGCCTCTAAAACAACGTTCATTAAACTTCGCGTGAAGACCTGTTACTAGGTCATAAATCATTTACCAGGTCACAAGTAGCATTTTTTTAAAATTTATTAGAATAATATAGAAGATACCAAGTTTATCTTAAGTAGCAAGGATAAATACTGATTTGTGAAACTTTGTTTCCATGCTATAGTTTTAAATGTGTTTACTATAGTTCATAGCCTAGCAGTGTGAAAGCAATTGCCCTAGGAGAAGACCAACTATCAGTTCAACTCCATATATTACATGACATGGGAATATTAATACAGCTTGGAAGAGGGTGGTGACAGATATACCTACAGCAGCACTTCTGGGAACTCATGGTATGGGTATGGGTATGGCTTGCAAGGGATTCAGAACGTCCCCCAGGTCCTACTGAGAGGTAAAACCCACTGAGAGGGCTGGTGAGCTGGAGGAGGCCCAGGATCAGAATGAAGGACTGCATTATTTGAGGTCTTCAAAACTAAAAGTAAATAGCTGGGATCATGGGCTTCAGTAGTACATACCTACACATGCTGATCAAAAAGGCCAGCGAGAACCAGGCGCCCCTCAACAGACACATGTCTAGACTCACATCAAACCAGGCTCCCAACAGCGAAGAACTCACCACCACTATGATGAACACAACACTGACTAATTGTCACAGGAGAAGTAAGTTTCCTGAGACAGGTACAGATGATATCTTACAGAGTAATATGGGAAGAGATAAGATAAAATAAAAGATTGAGTGTTTACACCAAACAGAATCAACAAGAACTGGCTAAAAAATTATTAACTGGCAAGGTTTTATTTTTAAGAGCCAGGTACTTGGCAGAGTGAGTTCATGAGGAAATTTAACTCTATTAAAGGTAGAAGTCGCATTTCTTTGTGAATAGTAATGAGTGAAACTACCCTCTTGCTATATCTACCGTTTAAGATGAGGCCACACATAAGAATAAAGAACTTAACTTCTAATTAACTTGCTATAATATGCATATTTATACAGTTTTAGTAGAATTACCTCAATACTTAAATCTGAGAAAATTAGAGAATAGTATCTTTCATTCCAGAATAATTTAGTTGGAAAAAATCCTTTTTGGTTGTTATATGCAGAGTTGTTGGTAAGATGATCAAGTGTGTTTGCACATATACACAAACAAGTGGCAACTATGAAGCAACATAAATAATCATGACATGATGTTATATATAGAAAACCTTAAAGACTCCACCAAAAAATTTTAGAATAAATAAATTTAGTAAAGTTGCAGGATACAAAATCAATATATAGAAATCTGTTGTTTCTATACACTAATAATGAACTATCAGAAAGAAAAATTAAGAAAGCATTCCCATTTACAATTTCATTAAAAAGAATAAAATATCCTGGAAGAAATTTAACCAAGGAGGTGAAAGACCTGTACAGTGAAAACTATAAGATATTAATAAAAAGAAATTGAAGATGGCATGAATGGAAAAATGTGCTGTGCTCATGAACTGGAAAAATTAATACTGTTAAAATATCCATAATACCCAAGACAATATACAGATTTAATGCAATCCCTACCACAACTCCAATGGCATTTTTCACAGAAAGGAACAAACAATCCTAAATCTGTAAGGAACCACAAAAGACCCCAAATACCCAAAGCAATCTTGAGAAAGAAGAACAAGGCTGGAGGCATCATGCTCCCTGATTTCAAACTATATTACAAAGCTATAATATCAAAACAGTATAGTACTAGCAGAAAAACAGACAAATAGATCAATGTAACAGAATACAGAGCCCAGTAATAAGCTGATACATACATGGCCAATTAATTTATGACAAAGAAACCAAGAATATACAATGGAGAAAAGTCTCTTCAATAAATGGTGTTGGGAAAACTGGACAGCCACATGCAAAAGAATGAAATTGGACCACTATCATACATCATACACAAAAAACTAATTCAAAATGGATTAAAGACTTCAACTTAAGCCCTGAAACTATAAAACTCCTAGAACAAAACAGGTGGTAAGCTCCTTGACATCAGTCTTGGTGACGATTTTTTGGATTTGACACCAAAATCAAAGGCAATAAAAGCAAAAATAAACAAGTGGGACTACATGAAACTAAAAAGCTTTTGCACAGCAAAGAAAACCATCAACAAAATGAAAAGGCAACCTACTAAATGGGAGAAAATATTTGCAAGTCATATATCTGATAAAGGGTTAATATGCAAAATATACAAAGAACTCATACAACTCAATAGCAAAAAAAATCTGATTTAAAATTGGGCAGAGGATCTAAATAGATATTTTCTCAAAGAAGACATACAGATGGCCAAGCTACATGAAAAGATGCTCAACAACACTAATCAATAAGGAAATATAAATCAAAACCACAATAAGGCCTGTTATAATGGATATATCAAAAAGACAAGAAATAGGTGTTGGAGAGGATGTGAAGGAAAGGGAACACTTGTGTGCACTATTGGTAGGATGTAAATTGGTGCAGTCACAATAGAAAACAGTATGAAGTTTCCTCAAAAAAATAAAAATAGAACTACCATATGATCTAGCAATTCCACTTCTGGAATTTATCCAAAGAAAATGAAAACACTAGCTTGAAAAAGATATGTGCACCTCTGTTCATTGCAGCATTATCTGCAATAGCCAAGATATGGAAACAACCTAACTGCCCATCGGCAGATGAATGTATAAAGAAAATGTGGCATACACACACACACACACACACACACACACACACACACGATTATTCTTCAGCCATAAAAAATAATGAAATCTCGCCATTTGCAACAATATGGACGGACATTGCGGGCATTAGGCTAAATGAAATAAGTCATACAAAGAGAAACAAATACTGTATGATCTCACCTATATGTGGAATTTTTAAAATACAGACAAAACAAGCTCATAGACACAGAGACCAGACTGGTGGTTGCCAGAGGGGAAGAGGGTGGGTGCGATGGGTGAAGGGTGTCAAAAGGTACAAATTTCCACTTATATGATAAATAAGTCATGGAGATGTAATGTACAATACGGCAACTAGAGTTAATAACACTGTATTGCGTATTTGAAAGTTGTTAAGACTGTAAATCTTAAAAGTTCTCATCATAAGAAAAAAATACTGCGTGTATGGTGATGGATAATAGCTAGAATTATTGTGGTAACTATTTTGCAATACATACAAATATCAAATCATTATGTTTTACACCTGAAGCTAATATAATATTGAATGTCAATTATACCTCAATTAAAAAAACATAAAAAAGAACACTGAAATCAAATACTTTACCATCACCACCACCCCAAAAGTGCAGATTGTTATGTGCTAAGTACCAAAAAATTAATCATATAAATCATAACTGAAAATTGATATTTACATTTATTTATGTCATTCCTTTATCTTAATATCTTCATTAGTTAATTAAATGTCTTGATTTCAAAAATATTTATTTAAAGAGAGGCAAGAAAAGATGTAACAGTTGTCAAACTGGGCAATTATATTCAAATTATTTTAAACTAATCTTAGAACTATATTTTACAACTTAGCCTGAACTAGAAAGGTCAACTTATGTGTGCTTTTGCAAGCATGAGGGGAGGGGTGAGAATTGATTCAGAGACGGTAATTCAAAATCATTTTGATAACTACCTACTTCCCTGAAAGTATTAAAACTTCATTGGCTTTTTCAGAATAAGATTCAAACAACTCATGTTCTTCCCAGGTTGTGGTGTCGGTTAATTATAAAAGGAAGAAAAAATGTAAGGGCAGCTAAAAAGTCAATGCCAATAAAAGATGAATGATCAAATACTCAGTTTTAAAGATTTCAAAGCATGGACAGGTGATTTAATTTACATAGTACCTTCAAAGCCGCAAATGCAAAGTTCGAGGCATTTTATTATTGGTATCTGCCAAGGTTGAGGAGCCATATAAATTTTTTAAATAACAGGGTAAATCATCTTTAATCATTTTCAAATGACTTACCACAACAAACCTTCAAATTTTGAATGATCAAAAGCTCCCTAAGAGATATTATGTGATCATTAGCTCTACTATGTACCATAACAAGTATTATATAGTGTAGGTATTACTACTTAAAATATATGCACATTATGAAACACATTTTAATACCTTGTAATTCTAACAAGAGAAACTTTAAGACTTTTTGAGTTTTTGTCAAAATGGGATTAAATATGTTTTCATTATAATTAACCTGTATGGTTCCCTTAATCCCATGACCACCTTTCTCTGCTTTATGTTGGTCATCATCCATGCCCACAGGCAGATCCTGAAGATTACCATGGCTCCTAAATATTCCATCTCAAAATTCACTTTTTCATACATCTTAAACCATAACCTTTTCTCCTCCAAGCCTACTCACCCAACTATATCAACTAAGGCTATTCTTTGACTTCGTTGGAATCTCAAGTTCCTTGAATCTTCAATTCTCTCAGAATCCATCGTCCTTCTCTTTCCTCTACATGCTAACCCACGATCAAGCACGGGAGTTCCTCAGTTCAGTCCTCTGCACTCTCATTATTTCAACTTATGCTCTCTAAGTGAACACATTCTTGCTTATAGCTTCAATTACCAAATGTCTACGTCCAGCCTAAACCTCTATTCTGTGTCTCGGGCCTGTATATTACAAAACCAAGCTCATTTGCTTCACCCACAAACCTGGTTCTTTTTCAACGTTCTCTTAGTGAATAAGTCTCATCTCTTCAGTTGTTCAAGCAAGAAATCTAGAAGGCATTTTGAAACCACCACCAGACCCTGTCCATTTTATACCCTATTTATCCTTCAAATTTATCCACTTCTCTCCATCTCTAGCACCCAAACCTAAGCCTTTAATGACCTGCCTACATAAGTCAAATAAAACTCGATAGGTGCTCAAAGCATCATATGCATCTACTTCACACCAATTATCAGTCTTGCAATTTCACATTTTGTAGTGTGATTATTTGAACAATGTGTATTTTTTCCCTAGGCTTGCACTGTCCAATTAGATAGCCACTAGCCAGAACATGCAGTTATTTAAATTTAAATTAAGTAAAATCAAATAAAATTAAGAATTCAATCCAAAGAAGACATGCAGATGGCCAACACGCACATGAAAAGATGCTCAACATCACTAATCAATAGGGAAATGCAAATCAAAACCACAATGAGATATCACCTCAAACCAGTTAGAATGGCTATTATCAAAAAGACAACAAACAACAAGTAGAGACAAGGTTGTGGGGAAAAGGGAAGCCTCGTCTTCTGTTGGTGGGAATGTAAAGTGGTGAAACTATTATGGAAAACAATATGCAGATTACTCAAAAAATTAAAAATATAACTACTATATGATCCAGCCATTCCACTCCTTGGTATTTAACCGAAGAAAATGAAAATACGAATTCGAAAAGATATATGCACCCCTATGTTCAATGCAGCATTATTATAATACCCAAGGTATGGAAGCAACCTAAGTGCCCATCTATTATTAGTGGATAAAGAAGTGGTATATATATATATATATATATATATATATATATATATACACAACAGAATATTACTCAGCCATAAAAAAGAAGGAAACCTTTCCCTTTGCAACACATGGATGGACGTAGGAGGTATTACGCTAAGTGAGGTAAGTCAGAGAAAGACAAATACTGTACAATTTCACTTACATGTGGAATCTAAAAAATAAATCAAATGAACAAACATAACCAAACAGAAACAGGGTCATAGACGCAAAGAACAAACAGATGATTGCCAGAGAGTAGGGGGTTTGGGGAGGAGAGAAATGGGTGAGGGAGATTAAGAGGTACAAGCTTTCAGTTTTACAACAAATGTGTCACAGGTATGAAACGTACAGTGTGGGGAATATAGTCAATAATTATGTAATATCTTTGTATGGTGACAGATGCCAATTAGACTTACCATGGTGATCATTTTGTGATGTACAGAAGTATCAAATCACTAAGTTGTGCACCAGGAACTATTACAGTCTTGTAGGTCAACTGTACTTCAAAAACAAATAAACAAACCCACAGAAAAAGAGATCAGATTCGTGGTTAACAGAGGGGAGGGAAGGGGGAGAAGGGACTGAATGAAGGCAGTCAAAAGGTACAAACCTCTAGTTATAAGATAGTTAAGTGCTAGGGATGTAATGTACAACATGATAAATGTAATTAACTCTGCTATAAGTTATATTGATATATCAAAGTTGTTAAGACTAAATCCTGAGTTCTCATCACAAAGAAAAAATACCTTTTCCGCATTTCTTTAATGTTTTATCTACATGAGATGACGGATATTCACTAAACTTATTGAGGTAATCATTTCATGATGTATGTAAATCAAATCACTATATTGTATATCTTAAACTTATATAGTGCTGTGTGCCAATTATAACTCAATAAAACTGGAGGGAAAAAAAGAATTCAGTTCCTCGGTTTCACTAGCTACATTTCAAATGCCTAACAGGCCACATATGGCTAGCAGCTACCATACTGAATAATACAGATAAACAACATTTCCATCATCTATTAACAGTGCTACACTAAAATGTAAGCTGCATGAGAGCACTTTGTACCCACCATCCACAATCTGGCACTTATCAGAGGGCCTGAAACATAGCAGGCCGTAGGCACACCCACACACAACTACTGAGTAATAATGAACGTAAGACAGCGAGACAACAATCAGCAATCATTCGTGGTTCAAATCCATCACACTATGAATCTCACTTACTGTAGTAGCTCCAATCCTTATAAGAACTGGTGAAAAGAAATGACTTTTTAAAAGTCACAATTATCAGCAGTGGCAGAAATTCTGGATCTCATTCCAAGGGGTGGGTATCATTGTTGTTATTAACCTTTGGACTCATTACTGCTTCTTAGATAAGTTTATAAGATACTAACATAAATCTTACAGCATCTATCGCTGAAATGGAAAAGGAAAGCAGAATGCACAGTCCCTACTTATGAACTAAATAATACACATATATCATCCACCTGGCAATTATCTCCTACTAAAATCTTCAATAACTATAGCTAAAATTATATTCAAATAAAAAATTAAATCAAATCTCCCCGAATCCAAAGATTGTCACCTCTCCCAAAAGCAGTATAACATGTATTTAAAACTAATGTTTCCTAGGAGTTGTAAGAATTTTAAACGGAAAACGGACTTTGAAAATTGGCTGGAAAAGCAAAAAAACAAAAGAAACAAAACACACTAAGCATACTATGGTAGAAAAATCAAAGTCAAAATGATGCACATGAAATGCTACATCAAAATTTAACATTTAACTCTAAGAGTTACCCTCCCTGAATTCTGAATTTCAGAATCTACACCTGTACAGGAAGACATTTAGCTAGTATTAATACTCAAGTAAGTTAAGAAGAGAAAAATGCCCTAAGAGGACATGTCCGAGTCACCTGCAAGGCTTTCTCAAGCTGCTTATAATTCTGAAATCCTCCTACTCCTTCCTAGGGATTCTAACATACCCTGGTTGTAGAGGCAGCTGATTGCCCAGCAAAGATTCACGGTCATCTTCCGTGGCACTGAGTCGTTGAGAAGCAGTGGTCCAGCGGGGGACCGCATTCCCCATCCTCCTTTGCATTTAGGTAGAGCCCTGTGGCTGCTTTTCACCAATGGACCATGAACAGAGGTGATGTATGTCACTTCAGGGCTTAGCGTAGATAAAAAGCTGACAGGCCTTCTCCACATTCTCTCTTCTCCCATATGAAACTTGGATGGGAATACCCAAGGCAACTTTGGAAGCTGTATGCTAAAGACAGTGGATCATCTATCAGCCTAGATCCCTGAGCAGCTATATGGAGCCAAGCCCTCTCGCCTGCTACCTAACCCCCAGCCACCCCATACCCAGGTACCAGTCAAAAACTCTCATCTTGTACTTTACTTAGGTGAGAAACAAATACCTAGTGTGTTAATCCATTTGTATTTAGAGATTTATATGTTACTAGGACTAGATTAACCTTGGTGAGTATATGCCTCTATGTGGGCACACCCCAAACCACTGCCCAAGGTTGAGACTTACCACCATGGTGAGTCACCACTACAAATGGGAGTACATTACATAGATGTACTGGAGCAGAAGGGAGACGGAAAATGCTATGATTGTAGTATTATATAATACTTCTCAAACCCCTGATATTGTGATACCAATTATCAGGGCTTAATTTACATTCACTTATGCAAATATTAATTTGATATCATATTATCTCTTTAAACGATCTGGCAAGTATCATGAGGTAAATAAAATTTCCTAAATTTCCACAAACTACAACAAAAACTACAGCTACTAGGAGTCCTAGAAATAGAGGGACCATTAACTATAAACTTCAGCAAAACCAAGTTGCCTGTAGTTCTTAAACACATCATTATATATTTTATGATGCATACTTTCTTCTCTGTTCATATCAGCCAACAAGCTTCCTTTATGTTTCAAAACACAGCTCAGATGTCACCTTCTCTGAAAAAACTTCAATCCCCCCCTCAATCCTTGATAGAGTTAATCATTGCCACTTCTTGCCTTTTTCACACCATATTGTAATTTAGTGGTTTACACATCAATTCTCTCTTCTAGATTTACTAACCAAAAGTTTGAATCTCATTCATCTCAGAAGCTGGCACCAAGTCAGTAAAATGTGCACTCTAAATAAATATTGATAAATGAATGAGTGAATAATTCTCTCAGCTCATCTCACTGTACAAAGACAAGAAAATAGACTAGTCTGTTTTGCATACATTAGTATGTATCAAATATCCAAAAACAAGTCAAGGCGGTGGAAAGCAGGATACAGTATATGTGGTTAATATAAGTACTGGATGAGTCAATTTAATCTAAAAAAGGTTCTCTTTTATCAATAAAAATTTTTATACTGATTATCTGAAATTTTTAATACTGTAGTTTAACTTGAAAATATAGTAGAAATAAGCAGTTATATATAAAAAAAAAAACCCACACATTTCCACACATTTATATAAATGATATCAAACAACCAAACTTAACATGTATCATTTACTAGGCTTGACTGAGTCTAATTTTTTGCCCCTGGCCTGTAATGACAGGAAACAATTCAATAGACTTGAATTTACTTCAGTAAACCACCTCAGGGGTCCCAAAGTAAGCTCATAGCACTTCTATGACCAGAGATACTTGGTATATTTTTTCTTTAATTTTGAGAGAAAAATAATACTGCAGAGAATAATATGAAATGAGGCATGATTTGAAATAAAAATCACTTCTCATGCGGCCAGAAGGTTCTCAAAGGAAATATGAGAGTACCTTTCCTTATCTCAAGGTCCCTTAGTTGTCATAAATGTACCTCAGCCTTGCAGAGCACCCTGTCTAAAGTAATCCCAGAATCTTCAGTGGGAATATATGACCAAAAGCTCCACTGCTAGATCTGGGAACATATTTTAAACCAACTTTGCAAACCTAGAATGCCTTTTACAGGCTCTTAAAAATGACAGGAAAGCTTCAAGTACAGTCTTCTCTGACGGTGTTAGTGAACGAGAATGCCACTTTGGAACCCAGCTCAGAAACTCTTTGTTCCAGCTACAGAAGTAACTTAAAGGGAAATATGAAAATTAATTAACATTCCAGGGATCCCATGCAACCCCAGGCATTTGGAAGAACAATAGGCTCCACAATCTCCAGCCATTCAGCCATGTAGAGGCTTCTGAGTGGGATGGTCCAGAACTGACCTTGAACGTGTGCAAAGGCCGTCTACACTACCATAGTGTACCTCTTGCAACACCTCACAAATGATGACACGGAGAAGGAGAAAGGACTGAATAGTATTTAAGATCAGGAAGAGGGAGGAGAAACTAAACTGGGAGCAAGTTTTCAGGAAAGCATCTTCATAGGCCTATTAAGTAAGAAGACTGACTGTGACGGCACTTATCACTAAAATTTGCTTACTCTGTGCTAGGTATTCTAGGCACCATACACATATTAAATATTGTAATCTTTACAACAATTTCGTAAGTTGGGCACTATTATTATCTCCACTTTATACCTGAGAAAGCTACAGCACAGAGTAATTAAGTACCTTGCCCAAGGCCACACACCTATAAGTGGCAGAATCTGACACTCATTTTCTAGACTTTGCACTCTAGTTCTACATGACAGCTGCCTCTCATTTTGGTTAGTTGGCATGGATCAACCAACAGTATAGTGGATTAGTGTCCTCCAAAAATTCATTCCACTCAGAACATTGGAAACAGGGTCTTTAGCAGAAATAATTAATTAAAATTAGGTCATGCTGGATTAGGGAAGGCGCTACCTCCAGTGATTTATATCCTTGAAAGAGGCGAGGACACACAGAGATAGACACAGAGAAAGAGACCATGTGTAGATGGAGGCAGAGACTAGAGTGACACAGCTAGAAAGCAAAGAATGCCAATGACTGCCAGAAGCCAGCAGATGCTAGGCAAGGGCAAGGAAGGATTCTTTCCTAGAGCCTTCACAGAGGGAGCATGGTCCTGCCAACACCTTGATTTCAGACTTCTGGCCTCCAGAACTATGAGCAAAATAATTTTTGTTGTTTAAGCCACCAAGTTTGTGGCAATTTCTCACAGCAACCCTAGGAAACCCAATCCAAGGAATAAGATTATGACAAGGACATCAGCATCTTGGTGGAATGAGACGTTCCCTTTGTCTCGCCCCTTTGATCTACATCTAGTAAAACATGCATGATTCAAAAACAGGTTCCTTTTCTGCCCAACACATTAGGATGCCAGAGAGACCCACACATCTGTACATCTGCATGTGAGTGGACTGGACACACAGAGCAGCCAGCACTGGGGTCCAGCAAAGGCCCCACCCCAGACCCCAGCCACAACAGCCGAGCCCACGGCCCCAGAGAACTCGGTAGCAGCCACAGAGGCAGCACACACAGCTGCAGCCTCTCAGGCACGGCAGCACCTGCAGTGACAGGGGACCAGGCAGCAGAGGTGGGGGGGCCTGGGACCCTGTCTCTCCACCCGCTGCAGTGCCTGCAAATCTGCCGCTCACCCACAGTGGCAGTGCTCATGAACCTGACAGCTCCAGCTTCCCCATACACTCCCCCTTTCTACACCGTGGCAGCACTCATGGACCTGACAACTCCAGCTTCCCCATACACTCCCCCTTTCTACACCGTGGCAGCACCGCCCATGACCCAGGCGACCCTGGACACGGCGGACGAGCCTGCCAACATGGTGTCCTCAGTAGCAACATCAGCTACAGCAGCGAAACTGGCAGTAGCAAAGCACCAGCTACCCTGGAGGTACCAGCAGTGAGGACAAGGGCACTGGTAACACCTCTGGCGTAAGTGGTGGAGGGTGGAGAGCACCAATTCTCAGAGACATCTCAGAGGCAAAGATAGCCAGAGGCAGCTCAGGTGAGAGAAATCAAAAACTACTGCTACAGCTCCATCTACTGAAAAGCAAAAGAAGGGCCTCTAAATACCAATCTGTTGAACTGTTAGAATCAAAGTAAACAAAGCTTTACTTAAATAAGAAAAGCGTTCACTACTCCAAACACACCAGCAAAAGAACAGCTCATCAAGCACCATGAAAACCACAGTAGGGGCTTCCCTGGTGGCGCAGTGGTTGAGAATCTGCCTGCCAATGCAGGGGACACGGGTTCGAGCCCTGGTCTGGGAAGATCCCACATGCCGCGGAGCAACCGGGCCCTTGAGCCACAATTACTGAGCCTGCACGTCTGGAGCCTGTGCTCTGCAACAAGAGAGGCCGCAATAGTGAAGAGGCCCACGCACCGCGATGAAGAGTGGCCCCCGCTTGCCGCAACTAGAGAAAGCCCTCGCACAGAAACGAAGACCCAACACAGCCAAAAAAAAAAATAATAAATAAATAAAAAGAAAAGGCTTATCAAAAATCTAAATAAACCATGTAATATAAAAAATATTTATATAAAAAAACCACAGTAATATTATCACAAAAAGAAAATTATAATTCTCCAGAAACCAAACTTAAAATCACAGAAGACTGTAATCTGATAGGGAATTCAAAATAGCTGTCACGAAGAAACTCAATGAGCTACAAAATCTCAGAAAGACAGTTCAATGAGCTCAGGAATAAAATTCATGAACAGAAGGAATACTTTACCAAAGACGTTGAAACTGTAAAAAATAAGAACCAAACAGAAGTTCTAGAGCTGAAGAACTCAATAAATGAGATGAAGAATGCATTAGGAAGCGCCGGAAATAGAGCAGATCATTTGGAAAAGAAAATTAGTGAGCTCAAAGACGGAAATCTGAAAATGATTCAGGTAGAAGATGAGAGAGAACTAAGATTTTTTTTTTTTAAATGGAGAAACTCCACGAGAACTATTCAGCTCCCCTAAGAAAAGGCAACACAGGGATACTGGGTATCCCAGAAAGAGAAGAGAGAGAGAAGAAAGCAGAGAGCTTATTTAAAGAAACAATGGCTGAGAAGTTCCCAACCTGGGGAAGGAACAAGGTATACAAGCCTACTGAACTAATAGAACAGCTAATTATCTCAATGCAAAGAGACATTCTGCAAGACACATTATACTAAAACAACCGAAGTCAATAACAAAGAAAGAATTTGTTCTGTTCAAAACAAACAGGGGGAAAAAAAAGACAGTAATGTACAAAGGTACCGTTAGGCTATCAGTAGATTTCTCAGGAGAAACTGTACAGACCAGAAGAAGGTACAGTGACATACTCAAAATATTGAAAGATAAAAACCGTCAGTCAAGAATACTCTATCCAGCAAAGTTACCTTCAGATAGGAAAGAGAAACAAAGGCTTTCCCAGAAAAACAAAAGCTGAGAAAGTTATTACCACTAGACCTACCTTGCAAGAAATGTTGAAAGGAGCTCTTTTATCAGAAACAAAAAGGCAAAAATACACAAAACTTTAACATATTTTTGACCGGAGGCATATTGCGGCCACAGGCATTGGTTTCTGCAAAAATCCCCTGGTCAATAATGTGTTAAATAAGGCGATAAACAGACAGAATCAGAAAATTGCAACTCTATACCAGAACAAGTTGCTAAACAATTACAGTATAAAGGTTAAAGGAAAAAAGCATCAAAAATAACTATAACTACTTTGATTTGGTAACAAATGCACAACAACAACAAAGAAATAATTTGCAATAAAAAACTGGAAAGGAAAAGGACAAAACCTGTATTCACAAATGAAGGTGAGGTGCTACCAGCAGAAAAAGGACTATGTTATCTATGAGATGTTTTATACAAATATCATGATAAACACAATACAAAAACCCAGAGCAGAGACACGAAACAAAAAAAAAAAGAAGACCCTGAGAAACATCATAGAAAACCACCAAACTAAAACTGCAGACAGAAACACAAAGGAAAAGGAACAGTAAAGATATACAGCAACTAGAAACAAAAGATAGAGAGAAAATACCAAGTCCCCATTAACAATAATCACTCAATGTAAATGAATTGAATTCTCCAATCTAAAGACACAGACTGGCTGGATGGATTAAAAAACAAGACCCAACTATATGGTACCTCTAGGAGACTCACCTCAGCTCTAAAGACAAACACAGGCTCAAAGTGAAGGGATGGACAATGATACTCCACACAAATGGCAGCCAAAAGAAAGTGGGTGGAGCTACACTCATAACAGACAAAATATACTTCAAGACAAAAAACGGTACCAAGTGACACAGAGGGACATTATATAATGATAAAGGGGACAATCCAGAAAGAAAACATAGTATTTATTAATAAATATGCACCAACAGAAAAGCACTAAAAAATATAAAGCAATTCTTAACAGATCTAAAGAGAGAAACTGACAGCAGTACAATAATAATAGGGGACTTTACATCCCACTTACATCAGTGGATAGGACATCCAGACAGAAAGTCAACAAGGAAACACGGGTCTTAAATGAAACATCAGATCATACAGATTAATAGATAAATACAGAGCATTCCATCCAACAGCAGCAGAATACATATTCTTCTCAAGTGCAGATGGAACATTCTCTAGACCATATGTTGGGACACAGAATCAGTCTGAATAAATTTAAGAAGACTAAAATCATATCAAGCATCTTTTCCCAACCACAATGGTATGAAACTAGAAATCAACTACAAGAAGAAAGTTGGAAAAATCACAAATGTGTGGAGACTAAACAAAATGTGACTGAACAACTATTGGGTCAATGGAGAAACCAAAAAATACTAGAAGACAAATGAAAATTAAAATATGACATACCAAAATCTATGGGATGCAGCAAAAGAGGTACTAAGAGGAAAGTTACAGCAATACAGGCCTAACTCAGGAAACAAAAAAATCTCAAATAATCTAACTTTACACCTAAAGGAACTAGAAAAAGAAGAACAAACAACGATCAAAGTCAATAAAAGGAAGGAAATAATAAAAATCAGGAAAATAAATGAAATGGAGACTAAAAAGATGATAGAAAAGACCAATGAAACTAAGCACTGGTTTTTTGAAAAAACAAACAAAATTGAAAAGCCTTTAGCTAGATTCACTAAGAAGAAAAGACAGAAGGTTCAAACAAATGAAATCAGAAACAAAAGAGAAGAAATACAAAACATTGTAACAGATTACAATGAACAGTTATAAGCTAACAAAATGGACAACCTAAAAGAAATGGATAAATACTTAGAAGCATACAACCTTCTAAGACTGAATCAGGAAGACATAAAAAATCTGAATAGACCAATCACTAGTAAGGAGATTGAAGCAATAATCAAAAATCTCTCCCAAAAAACAAAACTCCAGGACTAATGGCTTCACCTGTAGATTCTACCAAACATTCAAAGACTTAATACCTATCCTTCTCAAACTCTTCCAAAAATACTGAAGAAAGGGGAACGTTCCCTAACACGTTTTTTCAAGGTCAGTGTTACCTTGATACCAAAATCAGACAAGGATAACACAAAAAAGAGAAAATTACAGGCCACTATCACTGATTAAACATAGACGCAAAAATCCTCAACAACAATGTATTAGCAAACGGAATTCAACAATACTTTAAAAGGATCATACACCATGATCAAGTGGGATTTATTCCAGGGATGCAAGGAGGGTTCAACATCTGCAAATCATTCAACATGATACATCACTTTAACAAAAGAAGAGATTAAAATCATACAATTATCTCAATAAATGCAGAAAAAGCATCTGAAAAGATTCAACATCCAATAAAATGGGTATAGAAGAACTGTACCTCAACATAATAAAGGCCATAGATGACAGACCCACAGCTAGCATCATACTCAATGATGAAAAACTGAAAGCTATCCTTCTAAGTTCAGGAATAAGACAAGGATGCCCACTCTCACCACTCTTATTCAACACAGCATTGGAAGTACTAGAGTAATTAGGCAAGAAAAAGAAATAAAAGGCATCCAAATTGGAAAGGAAGGAAAACTGTCACTACTTATGACATTTTATATACAGAAAACCCTAAAGACACCACCAAAAAAAATTAGAAATAATAAATGAATACATTAAGTTGCAGGGCACAAAGTTAATATACAAAAATCTGTTGTATTGCCATGGACTAACAATAAACTTGCAGAGAAAAACAATTAAGAAAACAATTCCATTTAAAATCGCAACAATACCTAAGAATAAATACAACCAAGGAGGTAAAAGACCTGTATGTTGAAAACTATAAGACACTGTTGAAAGAAATTGAAAGAGACACAAATAAATGGAGAGATATTCCATGTTCATGAACTGGAAGAATTAACATTGTTAAAATGTCCATATTACCTAAAGCAATCCACAGATTCAATGCAATTCCTATCAAAATCCCAAGGACATGTTGTTGTTGCTGTTGTTGTTTTTACAGAAATAGGACAAAAAAAATCCTAAAAATGCATGAAAATACAAAAGATTCCAAATAACCAAAGCAATCCTGAGGGAAAAAACAACAAAGCTGGAATCATCAAACCTCTGATTTCAAATTATACCACAAAGCTATAGTAATGAAAACAGCATGGTATTGGTGGAAAAACAGATACACAGATCTATGAAACCAAACTGAGAGCCCAGAAATAAACTCACACATATATGGACAACTAATTTACAACAAAGGAGATACAAACATACAACGGAGAAAGGAAATTCTCTTCAATATGGTGTTGGGAAAACTGGACAGCCACATGCAAAAGAATTTAACTAGACCACTATCTTATACAAAATAATTAACACAAAATGATTGGAGGACCTGAATGTAGGAGCTGAAACCATAATAATCCCAGAAGAAAACATAAGCAGTATGCTCTCTGACATCAGCCTTAGCAGTATCTTTTTGGATATATCTGCTCAAGCAAAGGAAACAAAAGCAAAAATAAACAAGTGGGACTACATCAAACTAAAAAGCTTCTGCACATCAAAGGAAACCATCAATAAGTCAAAAAGACAACCTACCAAATGAGGAAAGATATCTGTAAATCATATATCCAATAAGGGGTTAGTATCCAAACTATATTAAAAATTCATACAATTCAATAACAACAACAACAAAAACAACCCGATTAGAAAATGGCCAGAGGATCTGAATATTTTTCCAAAGAAGATATACAGATAGTCAACAGGTACATGAAAAGATGTTCTACATCATGAATTATTATGGAAATGCAAATCAAAACCATAATGAAATATCACATCCTGACTGTTAGAATGGCTATTATCAAAAGATAACAAGTGGTGGAGAGGATGTGGACAAACGCAAACCCTTATACAGTATTGATAGAAAACAGAATGCAGATTCCTCAAAATATTAAGAATAGAACTACCATATAATCCAGTTATTCCACTTGTAGGTATTTATCTGAAGAATACAAAAACAGTAATTCAAAAAGAAATCTGCACCCCTATATTCACTGCAGCATTATTACAATAGCCAAGATATAGAAACAACCTAAGTGATCATGGGCGGATAAATGGATTAAGTAGATATATAGAGAGAGAGATACACACACACACACACACACACACACACACACACAAATGGAATACTACTCAGCCACAAAAAGAGGAAACCTTGCCATATGTGATAATACGGATGGGCCTTGAGGGTGTTATGCTAAGTGAACTAAGATAAAGACAAATAATAATACCATATGAATGCACACATGTGGAATTAAAAAATAATAATAAACAAACAAGATAAAAATAAATGCACAGAATCAGAGAACAGATTGGTGCTTACCAGAGGGGAACGGGGAAGGGAAGGGGGGTAGAGGAAGGGTGAAATGGATAAAGAGGGTCAACTGTATGGTGACAAACAGAAACTCGACTTTTGGTGATGAGCACACTGCAGTGTATACAGATGTCAAATTATACTGTTGAACACATAAAACATATAAAGTGATAAATCAATGTTCCCTCAATACAAAATAAGTTCATGAGGAGCGCATAAGAACTATATAAGAAGAATTAATCAAGCAAAGAATATGGGTTTTTCATGATTCATTTAAACAGAAGATATCTGACACGAATGCATTAATGAAGCACCACCGGATTTGATGAAAAGTCCTGTCTTCATCTGCAGATATCCATCAGTCTACCCTTTACTCATGACTGAGCTTCTGAAACGAATTACTACCTATAATAAAAGGATTGAAGCTGAAGATAAAATCCGGGGATCACTGACATACAGATGGCATGGAGGGCCTCAGTGATATCATTACAGGTAATGGTATAGAAAAAGAAAAGAAGTTAATGTGAACAAAACCTTGAGGAGCTCTACCATTTAGAAGTTTAGGATGAGAAGCAAGCAAGAAAGACAAAGGAGGTAAAAGCAGTAAGATAACTATGAGAAGAGCATCGAAGAAAACATGATAATAATGTCTTAAGGAGACTGAAATAATGCTTGTTGAATTAACAAGTGACTAAAAAGTCAAATTCAAACGTAGTGTATAAAAAAATCAGACACACACTAGTTTGTTAAATTTACTCTTACAAAATTCTGAAATTCCAATATAGTATCAAAACTTGTAATTCAGTCTAGAAAGAACAATTCTTATGAAAAACATCTTCTTGTCACCTATTCAAGGTTAGCAGGTGAAATCTCCCATATTTATTTAGAATGGACCCTCCCTGAAGACCTTTTAACTTGTAAAGATCTCAGACATGTGCATTCCCATTAACCCTACTATTGAATAGAGAAAGCAAAGTCATTCAGCAAGCACTTAAGACCACCTCTTATGCTTGGCATTGGAGAAACAAAGATTTCCCAGGTTAGTATGTAAGGTGCTGTCCCTTCCCTGAATAAATTCACAGGCTTGGGGGGGCACACACAGTAAGCCATAACAAATAACGTTTTTGTACAGTATGATACACAGACAACAGTGACATGTTAAGGATTCTAGACAGCTATAGAGTTGGCCTCTAATTCTACCTAGAGGCTCTGGTAAGGGTGTCAGTGAAATAAGATGGCACTGCCTGAATTATGTCTTAATAGAGAGCTAGGTAAAGAGAGAATGGAGAAGAGAAGAGTTCGAGAGACTGAGCACATGGGACAGGCAATTACATTGTTTGTGGCTTGAGTGTTGAATCCTGAACGCTCCTACCACATCATAGGCACTAAATAAATATTTCCTGCATGGATGACTTAATGCTGAATAATTCTGTTTCCTGTTAATAAAGCATGATTTTCTTTCACCTGTCATAGGTAATGCCATTCTGGGTCACAAACCGCATAAAATGCCTTCCTCTCATTTAAATGAAGAGTATTGCCAATGACACATTTTCAGGGTTTATGGTCTAGTCAATGTCTCTTCACCATGAGAGTGCGTCACAATATACTGAGAGGCTTTTCCAAAATGCACATGCCCAGTTACCACCTCCAATATTCTAAAGCAGTACGTCTGGAATAGGACACAGCCATGCACATTCTAAAAAAACCTCCCTGCATGACTGATTCTATTACACTTCCCAGAATTACTGATCTGAAGCTGAGGACTGTGGCATAAACATTATGCTAGTTGGTACTCAAAGGTGACGGCTGGTGAAATGTTCTGAGATGTCTACCTGGATGTGGGTGGAATAATCCTGGCAGAGATTATAATCCAAAAGTTGCTCCACAAAACCCATAAATTAACCAAATTACAATACAAAAGATCTTGTTTTTATTAAAGAGACAAAATGTGAGCTATCCCCTAAAAATTAAAAATAAAAGACATATGATTGCCCTCAAGTGTTTAATTCGGCATTGAGAGATCAGGCCAGAGAGATGTAAAAGAAAAGGATGTGTCTTTCTTGGATGAACGGTCAGGAAGACTAACAGTGAGTCATAAAACATTTCTGCTTTTGGCTACTGCCCCTCAAGTATGAATATTTTATGTCATTATTTTGCCCACATAAAACTCAAATGTCTGGTCTGAAATGCACTGGTATTTGAACTGGGCTTTTTGACATAACAAAAATAACAAATATAAAGGGAGAAAAAAAGGTTTCAATTTTATTTGGTCTCCAGAGGCATTTTCAAGGGATTTACTCATTTGGGTTCCCAAATCAACCAGACGACTCAAACTGATTGGTTTATCAAAATACCTACAGAAAGAAAATATCAATCTGAAGAGTTACTCAGCTTTAGCAGCCAGGAAAAAGTGGAGTCACTGGAGATAATGTGAATTACATCCAAATACTATTCAGAAAAGAAAAATCTTGGCTGAGCAGAAACTAAGAGTTTCCTTGAGAAGAACAAACCTTAGCTGTGAAATACTTCTTTAAAATTACTTTGTTAATTTTACTATCCACTCAATATTCCTTTGTAGCTTAATATTTTCCCAAAGGGAAATAAATTTCTATCAATGAAAAAACAGAATGAACAGTTTATTAAAAAGATGAATTCTATTTAAATTGTAAAGTATATGATTGTTTCCTTAGTAAATGTAAAAATTCCAAACTTTCCATTGAGACAAAAAAAAAAAAAAAATGCAAAGAAAATCAGAGAGAGAGACATACTGCCCTGCCCTCCACATGCCTAGCTGTGATAAATTTAGCCTTTAAGTAAGCTGGTAAAGCCAGAGGTAAGTAGGCATTCTACATAGGGAACCCCCAGCATCACAGCTTGAGCAATGCACAGGAATGCAGAATGCATAACATGATCACACCAACTACCTTTTGGGTAACACAGGTAATGGGGTTAATTAAAGGAGGAAAATTGAAGGAAGGCTATAGATTAATTTTCAGTGATTAATCTGTATAAACAATATTTATAGTTAGGGGTTGTTTTTGGACTATAAACTGATTATAAGAGCTATATATTTTAAACTGTTAACTGTTTGCATTAGAAATTAGTTGCTTTCACTACAGAAGCAATACTAAATGGCAGTAAAATCTACATATTCTAAATATGATTAAAACTGGGAAATTTCAAGCAGTCCAATGAAAAATGAAAAATAATTTGCTATTTAATTAATAAAAATGAGAAAATTCATTTAAATTAACTCATGTCACTAGGTCAGTTGAGAAATTCACAACACTAACAATCATGACCATCTTAAACTAAAGGAAAAACTTCCTATCTTTGAAAGATTTTGTAAAAGGATTCACAAACAGCTCATGAGTTACATGAAGATATCTATTTTAAAATAATTTATAAGAAAATTTTCATGGTACCTGCCAAAAACAGGGATTATTTAAGGATTCCAAGACCTTTAAAGCTCAAAGTTACTTAAATAGAGGACTCAAAATTTAGGATAGACTACTTCATATGTTTTTATTTTCTGGTAGCATTTGAAGTATACACATGGAATTGTGAGGAATGATGAAGAAAAACAAATAGCAGAATGGGAGATATTCCAAGCCTGCTTTTCTTGATGTTTGGCATGTTGTAGAATAAAAGCAAACCAATGCTAAAAAGTGAGCAGGTTCGAATCCAACCTTTTTCATACTTTAGTTTTATGATC
The DNA here is from genome assembly GCF_028021215.1 of Eschrichtius robustus. Classification (NCBI taxonomy): domain Eukaryota; kingdom Metazoa; phylum Chordata; class Mammalia; order Artiodactyla; family Eschrichtiidae; genus Eschrichtius; species Eschrichtius robustus. The sequence continues at coordinate 15,535,438 of NC_090827.1, read as the reverse complement.
TCTGTATCTTCACATGGTCTTCCTTCCATATTGTTTGTGTCCTAATTTCTTCTTATAAGGACATCAGTCACATTGGATTAAGGCTCACCCGAATGACCTCATTTTAACTTAATTACCCCCCTTTTAAGACCTTGTCATCAAATACAGTCACATTCAGAGGTATGTAGATTAGGACTTGAACATATGAATTCGGGGGGATACAACTCAGTCCATAATATTAAATAAGCATTCGCTTTATAAAGTTCATAACCAAATTCTGTTAAAAATATTGGACCTCAGGTACATTTTAAATGATGCAAGGGAAAAATCTCTCAGCCAAGTTAAATACAGTTAATCACTTAAGATCATTCTCCATCTGCTTCTACCTCATCTACATACCAGCAATAATAAACTGCCATACAGGTGTCTCCACCCCTCCCAAGGTCTGAACACAAAGATCCAGTCATATATTAGAGTACTTCCCCATGAATGAGAGAGATCTAAGAATAGCTTATTAGAAGATCTGTACATTACACTGCAGAATATAAACAAATTCACAAAACAATGCTTACCCTTACATGTGATGCACTCTGATATTTTCTATCTTATTGTATCTCAATGTATGTAATTGCTAGTTGAGACCTATTAAATTGATGTCATAACTCCATTTATGGGTCACAACACTCAGTCTGAGAAACACTGGATTTTTCTAGGCCCAAAGTGCCTAAAAAGAAGAGAATACATTTACAAGTTTCAACCTATAATGACCTAAGGCCCCCTACCTACTCCACACATATACTGATAGCAAAGTATGCCTAAATAGGCATCAGCCCAAAGAGTTCCAAGCTCTCAGCCCATTAGTGTCACAAGACCTCTTTCTACCTTTCACATAGATGTGCATAGGACAGGCTCATAGGAGGTCTGACACTCTTGAGGCATATTTTTAAGAGCTATTTTAACTATTCTAGGGTTTTGTTGTTCTGTTTTGTTTTATGGTAAATTATGTTTCAGATTCCAGAGATATGGACCAGGGGCATATTTTGAATATGCCTAGAAGCACACTTTACTTTTTAAGTTATTTGAGTTCCAAGATTCACCATAACAAAAGGCAAAATTGTTTCCACGCCCCTAGGAAGCAGGCAAACAACTTATTGATATTCTTGTTAATCAAATAATTCAGACAGTTTCTTTGCTGTTCCAAATACAGCCTCAAATAATATGGGCATCTGCATTCTTGCACAAAATAATCAGGCTTAGAACACTCGGCTTATTCTAAACTGCTTTTTTGGCTAACTTTTCTTTTTCTCAGAACCCTGCCCTTGTTTTTAATATACTTCCATTGTATTCAATGGTCCTAAGCTAATCCTAAGCACTGAAAATTTCTGTTTGCATATACACAGGAAAACTTATACTGTACCTTTATGATTTTGCATTAAAAATACAGGACCTAACATTCTGATTAACACGTAAAATGTTCTTAAAACTTACTAGTGCTATGCTGACTATATTTTGCTGGCTATTTTATGTTTTCATTTCACTGGATGCAATATAAAAATACACCATCCAGCCAACTGAAATCTGAAATTCAAGTTACACACAAAGGCAGTACTGAAGCAGATGTGGGGACCTAGTGCATTACAGTGTGGTGTCTTTCTAAAAGTGTACATGCACTCAGCATGGAATGTTATGATTGGATAAATTACAGGTTTCCAAATTTTAAAAAAACAACAACACTGTTTTTATTCCAATCTTGTTTATGCAAAGGTTCTGAAGATTAGAACTGGCAGGTTACTTCTAACCCTTGCCTTTTCTCGCACTTTCCCTGAGCTCCTCTCTCATACTGGGAGTCTGGAAGTAACAACCTGCTATTTTCTGGAACTGTACAGTAGCAATTTGAATAGCAAGCTCTGAACCTGGTATAGATTGTCACAAATATATACCTTGTCAATGACATCTCAATTTTTTTTTTTTAGATTTTTAAAGAAATACATACCTGAAACTATAACTACACTATGTGTGGGTGAACAGGGAAACTTAGCTGATGTCACAGGTATCTAGAGAGAGAAAAATGCCCAACTTAATTCTAGTAGAAACATTCCCACACCAAAAAGAAAAGTTTTACTATCTTGCTTAAGTTTGCCGGTGACTATAATAAATTTTCTCAGGAATTTTACATGAATTTGAATTAGGAAATTTCACATTTCTAATGAAAAGTTGTTAAACACCAACTATAAATATCAACTCTTCTTTTGTTGTTATCTCCATAAATATATATAAACCACGTTTCATAGTAGGTCACATAATACTAGTAAGAGAATACTACTTGGAGCTCTTCACATCTTTATATTCATATTCATACTTCATATTCAACTATGTCATTTCCCAGCAGTATCAGTTATTTTGCTCTAAATACATGAAAATTTTTTAAAAATCCAAATCATCATTCAAATTACCTTACTCATCTTAGTAATAAACTACTGTAGGGGCCTGATGGGCGGCTACCAAAGACATCAGGTCCCACTCCCTAGAACCTGTGTATGTCAACCTTATATGCTAAGATCTTTGCAGATGTGATTAAGGACACTGTAACAGGATGAGTATCCAGGATTATCCAGGTGGACCCTAAGTGCCATCGTAAGTGTCCTTATACGAGAAAGAGTGAGGGCAATTTCACACACACAGAAAAAGAGGCGGCAATGTGGCCATGGAGACAGACTGAGTGACGTGGCCACAAGTCAAGGAACGCCAGCAGCCACCAGAAGCTGGAAGAGACAAGGAATGGATTCTCCCCTGGAGCCTCTAGAGTGAGTTTGGACCCACTGACACCTTGATTCAGCCTTAGTGAAACTGGTTTTGGACTTCTGCCCTCAAGAACTATAAGAGAACAAATTTATGTTGTTTTAAACCACTAAGATGTGGTATTTTATTGCAGCAGCCCTGGAAACTAATACAAATATAATTGCTACTATCTCAAGGTAACAGACTGAATTTTCAAAATAAATTAATAAAATTGGGGATGAGGGGGATGGTCCCCAAGCACTTGGGAAAATGTGAGAGCTTCATCAAGTGCTCTGGGAGGAGTCTGGAAAGGGTTTTAGAAAGAACTAGGCCTCTAAAAATAAAGAGTGTTTAAAGCGTGAAAAGCAAAGAAAATGCCTAGTCCAGGGGAAAATTTTAAACTACATTTAAAATCTTCCAGAAAATAATTTCTCAGTAATTAACAGATCATTAAAGTACTTTTACTCCTTGATTCAGTAATCCACTGCTAAGGATCAATTATTAAGAAAACATGCCAAAATCAGATCAAATTTTATGGATTAAGATCTTCCTGTAGCACATATCTTTAATATGAGAACTAGAAACAATCTGGCCAATAGGCACATGGAAAGATGCTCACCATCGCTAATTATTAGAGAAATGCTAATCAAAACTACAATGAGTTATCACCTCACATGGGTCAGAATGGCCATCATTAAGAAGTCTACAAATAACAAATGCTGGAGAGGGCGTGGAGAAAAGGAAACCCTTCTACATTGTTGGTGGGAATGTTAAATTGGTGCAGCCACTATGGAAAACAGTATGGAAGTTCCTCAGAAAACTAAAAATAGGATTACCGTATGATCCAGCAATTCTGCTCCTGGGCATATAACCAGACAAAACTATATTTCAAAAAGATACATAACCCCCTATGTTCATAGCAGCACTATTCACAATAGCCAAGACATGGAAACAACCTAAGTGTTCACTGACAGGTGAATGGATAAAGAAGATGTGGCACATATATACAATGGCATAGTACTCAGCCATAAAAAAGAACAAAGTAATGCCATTTGCAGCAATATGGATGCAACTAGAGATTATCATACTAAATTCAGTAAGTCAGAAAGAGAAAGACAAATACCATATGATATCACTTATATGTGGAATCTAAAGTATGACACAAATGAACCTACCTATGAAACAGAAACAGTCTCATGGACACAGAGAACAGATGAGGTTGCCAAGAGGGAGGGGGCTGGGGGAGGGATGGAGTGGGAGGCTGGGGTCAGCAGATGGAAGCTATTATATTTAGAATGGATAAACAACAAGGTCCTACTGTATAGCACAGGGAACTATATTCAATATCCTATGATAAACCATAATGAAAAATATAAAAAATGTATTTAAAAAATCTAATTAATGCATTAAAACTGAATACAAAATTTTCTGTGCATTAAAAAAAAAAACTAGAAACAATCCAAACTTCTGAGTATAGAACAAGAGTTAAGTAAACCACAGTATGTCTTCTTGGATGAACATCTTATATATCCATCAAACATAATGTTTAAAAAGAATTCAGGAAAAAAAGTTATGATATTACATGTAAACAGGAACTTACAAAAGAATACATACATTACTGCTTTTAATTCTTATTTTAAATGTGTAGAAAAAATACCAGAAAGAAATATACAGGGTTACAGCTGACTTTTTCCTTCTTTCAAATTTTTTAACTTTTACTAAAAATACAGTAGATACTTTGAGGGCAGGAGGTGCTGAAAAAGGGGTAGCTGGCAGATACAAATGTTCCAGTTTTTTGGGTGATTAGAAGACATAAGACTAATACCTCACCAGACAAATCTCCCAAATGCCTTCAAATATATCACATCATCTACAATGACTTTAATCTCTGTGAATCACAGGTATTACTATCACTTATTTACATTGGGAGCACAAGAAGTTTCTGAGTCCACTCAAGGTCATCCTACATAAGCAGAAAAGCTGGGACAAAAGCCGCATCATGTCTTTTTAGTCAGGAGGCTGATTCCCCTTCTCTGTAATGGTGGTGTAGCAGCAAAGCCAGGCTTAGCCGTGGGGAGGGGGCAACCTTATCAGAAAGCTTTAGAAAAACAAGGTTGAGGCCTCAAACCTATTCTGACTGGCTGACATTTAAGTATGGAAATTCTATCGGGTAAATATCTCAGAGACTGGCTGATATTTAAGTATGGAAATCCTATCAGGTAAATATCTCAGGTTTCCCTATAACCTTTCAGACTCATGAGTAACCGAAGGTATAAATAAATCAGAATTTTATAAATATTGCCTACTATATATAACCTACTATAAACTGGCTACTAAATATAAATACAAGAGATACCCAACCTTTCAAATCAATACCATCCTTTCATTTTCCTTATTTTTGAGTCAGGATATAGTTTATATTATTTTTTTTTTTTTGCCCAAGTCTCTCTATACAACAGGGTCTTAGTTTTGGCTCTTAATCATTTTATGACGCATTCTAATATTCTGAAAGCCAACAATTTTTGGCAAACATTTGCTTTAATTTCACTTATTGGAACAAATGAAAAAACTCCTACAAAACTCTGGAGACTTAATGTAACCCAAAATATGTAAAAAAAAAAAAAAAAAAAAAAGTATTATAACTACATAGTTATGTTTTTTCAAAAGGTTTATATTCTCATTTAGGTTGTAGAATCAATTCATAAACATTTTACAATTGTAAATATACTCTAGAGCACTTTACTGTTTTTTAGCAGTTTTGAACTTTGATAAGTTCCTAACATTAAAATATAACCAAATAAATGATATTCATAATTATTGGTATAAAAAAATCATGCTCAAATTAGAGCTAATTTTCAACTTTGATTTATATACAGCAAACTCAGCATCAGAAGATCAATCACGTAAGACCAAATATCAAACGTCAATTTAAAAAACTCCATTCTCAAACTTTTCTCTTTCTGTACTGGAACAGATATTTTGATCATCAACCTAAATTTAACTGTCAAAAATACTCATGGGCTATGTAGACACACACATATATACCACTAATTTGAGAGTTACATCAACTTCAACAATAATAAGGGGATAAACATTTTTTCAAACCTCTAAAAGAAAGATACTATTCACTTTTATCCTTTGAGTATTAGGGAAGTTTGTTTTTTTTTTTTAATAAATCCCCAAAGAGCTTTTAACCAGGACTACATCATTCAATGAAAAATAAATTTCTAGAAGCATAAAGTCTTTACTGCTATCCTTGCTAAAAGAATGCTAGTAACATCCAAAATGTCATACTGGTGTGAGTGGTCACACAAAACATTGAAATATATATAATATATATTTATGTCACCAATAGACTTCAACTCAAATGTTTGTGTCACATTTTTTAGCATTAAATAAGTATATAGTGCAATCACTTTTGCATATTTTAGCATACTCATATGATGATTCTCAGTAGCTGGACACAAAAGAAACATACCAGTTTAGGAAATGTTTAAATCAAACAATCAGAAAATTAAGTGATATATAGAACATATTTTTGATACCTTTAAAAAAGACAAACGCCACACACCTCATAAACACCAGCGTATTTCTTAATGATTGCTCGCAAGTGCCGTAAGTTCAAATTTAACCAATGGATTATATGTATACACTGTAAGCTGCCTCTAAGATACCAAAACCAAGATAATTTTCCTTGATTCAACTGCCTGATGGAGCAACTCTTGAAAGAACCTGAATGTATAACAACATCAGAGCTGAATCACAGCAGGCTAAGCCTTCTTCATGAAGTGAATTTCAGAATTAACAGATTTTTGCGTAAAACGTCCTTATTTTTGTTTTTTTAAAAATAGACAAAACATTTCAATTTTCTCATAGATTATAAATCAAGGAAAAATTGAGGGCAGCTACATAAACAGTCCACTGGCTGCATCTGTTGTATATGACACTGATCTCTAATGTAGTGCATTTAGCCTATTCACCTCTTTGCTGCCATCTTTGAATAAACATGTCTTGAAGCACCATTAATCTAAGCAATGAGGGATATTTTTCTTTCAAGAACAAACACATTTTCAACTTTGGACGAGCTATACAACTGTAAAACCAAGAGAAAAAAGAATGTTGTGATACTTGTTTACATTAATAGTTGGACATGATACTACCAGGTCTCTCCAATGAGAAGTTACATTAAAGAACTTAAGACATAGATATTAACTGTTTTCTACTACTATTCTTCTGTATCCTGGTACTTGCAGAATAACTGTTCTGCCTAATCCTCAGAGAACCACGAAGAAGAAATTAGTAGAATCATGATGGATTTAATATAATTTTTAAAAATCCAATAATGATCAAAAGACTCTTTATACAGTCATAGTAAGAAGTACACTAAAATGGGAAAGAATAAAACAAAACAAAACAAAAAAAACCCAGCAGCCTCTCTCAGTATTCAGTGCCTAAAACTAGCAAGTTGAAAAAAATAGGAAGTTTCCTTTCTTCAAATAATTCCAAAATAACCAAAAGTCAAATCTACAACTCCTATTAGAAAAGCAATCAAATGATAAGTCAAAGAAAATACATGTCTTATTTCATAAATATCTTTTAAACTGTTCTACTGGGGGCAATAAGCAATATAAAGTATTCTCAAAAGGAAATCCTGAAAGAGCCAATCTTTTAAAATTAAAAAAGGGACAAATGTGAACTAAAATCAAGTGTGACAACATTGCCCTAACACTGTGCAAACTTCAATACAAATGGTAATTAGGACTCCTTTCTTCCTTTCTCTTTTTCTTCTCTCTTTTCTTCATTCTCTCCCTCTCTCCCTCTCTCTCCCCACCTCCTTCCTCTCTCTCCCCCTCCTTCCTTGCTTCCTCTCTTCCTTTTTCTTCTTTCTCTCTCTCTCTTCTATAAAGACTATAATAGCTATGTTCCATAAGGAAAAATAGGTGGGAAAAAGGTATAAATGCTTACTGTTTAAGAAAAGCTGGTCTGTGCCAATACGTTGGAGAAACTGTTCAAGAAAAGTTGATCCATGTGAAAATGTAACCCCTGAAATGTTGCCAAGGTCACAGAGACCCAGGGTGATCTCTGACATACAATGGGTACCATTTGTGCATTTGTGAAGAGAACTTGGTAGTGGGTTAGTTTTACATTATGCATCTCATTGCAAGCAAGTTGGGAAAAGAAAACACAAGTCGGCTGTGTTTTCACAGTATTTCATTTCACTCTCCTTCTCGTCGGGTTACTAAAATATTAGCAGTGCCCTGCCTATGAGATACATGTGATCTCTCTCAAGGTGGGAGTTACCAGCACTGTTTTTAAGTGAAATGTGAGAGTAACAGTACAATTTCCAAATTCAATTTCAATAACTACATTAACATGACAAGGTTCTTAAGAATTGCCAAACATAACCACAATGCATTGTTTACCTTGAGTAGCACATTTCACTGCGGGACTCAAATTCTATCCCTCAGCCCACTTTATGTTGTTACCCATTTCTGACTATGCCACACAGCAGCAGGTTCTCTGCACCATTCTCACATTTCTTCAGATTAATACCGCCCATTGACATTTTGCCTTCTACCGGTGGTTCTCAGATGGCCATTTTAAATGAATGGGAAGGCACCAAGAAATTTTGCCGGAAGCCAAGTGAGACTCCAGCTATAGAAGAGCAAGTAAACCCAGTTCCTGAGCACTGAATAAAGAACATTTCTTTTAGAGAAAGCCAATTTCAATTTCGGTTTATGTGAGAAAGACTCAGCTGCTCTATATTAGCCTGGAACTTAAATGTGTTTCCCAAATTCATGAAATAAAAAAAAAAGAAGTCATATTTTTTCTAAGAACACATGGATGTATTTCCTCTTAGGAAGCCCACACACAACATGGTGAAGAGTCCACTTCACACAAATTTACTATTCAAATATTTAAAAGGCATTAAGGTGAAGCCTCATTAAGAAGGACTGAAATGGCCCATTACTATAGACAGAGAGGGCCTGTCCTGGGATGGACTATAAAAACTAAAGTGTAGAGTCTAGAGCCAAAGGAGAGTTGAGTTCGCAAGTATCCTCTTTAAGAAGGTGGAAATATTTTTTTTCAGTGTTTGGACATTATGACTCATTATTTCTCATTTTTAATCTCTTCATGTCTTAGATTATAATGGAGGATTTATTGATATTTTTTATTATTACTATTATAGGGGAGTATTTTTATTTTAAACATGTCACATTGTTGTATTTTCCTTTTGCTAAAATAAATTAGCAACATTATGTCAAAAAAATCATTCTTATAAACATTAATAAGTTACAATTTATTGGACTCCACAGTGTTAAATTCTTTGCACCAGTCATCTTCATTAAAACCTTGCAAAACTGACACTCCCACACTTTACAGATGAAAAAAAAAACTGAGGCTCAGAATGTAAAATTACTCACACTGAACGCCAATGCTCATTATGTCACATTTCCTTAAAAAATAATATACTCATCCCATTGACAAAATGCACCAAAATACACAAACCTTGATTTAGGTGCTACCTAATAATTTTTAAAAGACTCTCAAATGCCTATCTCTAGTAATTCACCTATTCAAAAGTTGACAGATAAATGGAATCTGAGAAAAGAATCTGGGATATTTCTCGCTCTCCTCCTAAAGAAATCCTTGCCAAACTCTTAAGGTCTGGTTCAGATATTATGTCTTCTCTAGAAAGTTTCCTTACTCTCCATACTGATATAATTACTTCTTTACCAGGTTATAGAATTTATTTAGCAATTAGTTGTGGCTAAAAGTTGTTTGTTTTTTGTCCTCAGCTCCCAGTAGAGTACCTGGTATATGTTCAATAAATCCTTGTGTTCAATAAACGCTTGTTAAAAGAACACATGTGCAAATAAAATAACTCAGCTATGAGATCAGATAAAATCTCACCTCATATAAATATAAGTCAAACCTTGTATTAAAGCTTCCTAAACTTCAACATGTATACGAATCAGGTGTGGAGATCTTATTAAAATGCAGACTCAGATTCAGTAGGTCTGGAGGGAGACCTGAGATGCTTATACCCTTCTAGGAATCTCTATCAAGCGATGACATTACCGCTGGTCCTCAGATCACCCGTTGGGTAGCAAGGACATAAACTACTGCGAGAACACATACCAGACTTGGTGAACGGTTTGGAAAGCTATACGTTCCTCTTGAACGTTAACTTCTGTTTAGACCTGGCACCAAATCTCAAGTTATTAAACCTAATAACTAAGAGCCGTTATGTGTTTATGTGTATTTCCCTAAATGAGACACAAGGTTTTCTGAAAAGGACCATTCTTAATGATGTTTGTATCTTCAGTCCCAAGAGACAGGACAGTACTGTATATGTAGGAGGGACTCAATTTAATACTGGTTAAGTAAATACAAAATTAAGTACCCAAGGGTAAAAGCGATCACTGATTTGTCTCTCTGTCACAGTGCTTGGCAGGGTGCCTCAACACACAGGAGAACCTCAGTAAATCGATTTTGAATGAATGAATGAACAAGCAAAGAAACCATTCCTTCTCTGTAAATCATCAGGTTTTTATCACCCTAATCAGTGCCAACTTCTGGTACTTGATAAAAATTCAAACTGATCTGGTAAGCCCTAGATATTAATGAATACAAAACATCTCTTTGCTCTTCTATTTCTGAATGCTACTTCTTTTTTCCAAAGGTTACAAACACTTTCAACATTTCCTTTTTGCTGTGCCAGGATTAAAATGTGTGGCCACTACTGCCTTGTTTTAGATTCAGGATTACTGCCACTTCAAAAACCACTAGTACCAAAAAGATTAGTGCGAACCATACGATGGGGACCACTACAATCATCCCATTTATCTCTTCCCACTTACTTTTTAAGTATCAGTCTTAGCTTTACATGCACACAAAAATTATTAGTCTAGGAAAATATGAAACTTTACATTATTTCCTAAACATACCTTGTTAAACAGCTTTTGCTATCAGAGGGGAAGAGAATTATCTGCAAAATATGTTTCTCCTAATAATTGAGAAGATGTGACTGTTTCACTGAACCAGTTTTTATTGGTTTAATCTTCGTATATTTCAGTAAATTAAGATCTATGTGGTATGTACTGTAGGAAAGATAGACGTTGTTAAGTTTTTAACCAAACAAGTACATACAATGCATACATTAGGGTACTGTGAGGGCTGTAAATATAAATATCCCAATAAAGCTTTGAGAAAATTCATATAACAAAACTTCACAAAGACAACAGAAAAAGATAAAAATATTACTCAATTTTTACTTTTAGGTTATTCAATTACTACCTTTCAAGTAAATTTTAAAATAAAGCTTTAAGGACATACACTGGGCTTAAAAAATGCAATATTTGTTTTTTCCTTTAAATTCTTCTGGTATGGACTGAATTGTGGTTTCCCCCCAAAATTAGTACATCGAAGCCCTACCCCTCAATGTGATGGTATTTGGAGATGGGGCCTTTGGGAGGTAATTAGGTTTAGATGAGGTCATTGGTGGGGGGTGGGTGGGTAGCTGAGAATAGGATTAGTGCTCTTATAAGAAGAGACATCAGAGAGCTCGAGTTTAGCTCTCTTTCAATCTCCCCTTCTGCCCCTCTCCCACCCCCAAGTGAGGACACAATGAAAAAAAATCATCCATCTGCAAGCCAGGAAGAGAGCCCTCACCAGGCCCACCATGCTGGTATCCTGATCTCAGACTTCCAGCCTCCAGAACTATGAGAAAATAAATTTCTGTTGTTTCAGCCACCAACTCTATGGTATTTTGTTATGGCAGCTTGAGTTACTACAATAGCTCTCTGGCTGCCTTTTATATCTTTACATAAGAATTATTCTAACTTGTAATTATGTACTTTAAACTTCCATGAATGTATTTTTATGGTATAGTAATTAAGAGTTTTAGAAGTAGAGTTGGAGTTAGTAAATAAATATTCATTCTTCAATTGCCAATTGTTGGTAAATTTCAGAGAAAGAGAGAGAACTCTGCATTTATTTTAACAAGTAACTCAGAAATATGCTTTGGGTGACGGGTTACCTCATTAGCAATAAGCGCAGACATGCAGACATTCCCCTACACAAAACCTCTTTCAGCAGCATCAGAAAGAGAATGCTTTTTGCATGTATCACTTCTCAGGTCCAAGCCTCTAGCACGCTTCTTGTTATATGTAATTAGCTCCATGCCAAGATTTAGTACATTTCATAATAAATCCCTTGACTACATTAACTGCAGGCTTGGCAAAGATGGAAAGGCTCTATTCAAGAAGGCAGAAAACAAGCCACAGGACTTACCCCACAGCAAAACTCACTTGCTAGACGCCAACACACTACAAATTTCAACAGCCTGCCATGCCCTCCCTTCATCCCTCCTCCTCTATTTGGGGTAAGGAGGGGGCAGAAAAATACAACCTTCCACGTGACTGTGACTGAAGAGTATGTAAGCGCGAAAAAAGCCTACAGACAAATTTGGTTTGTTTACTTCTTCTTCCTTCTCCTCCTCCTAAACCTTGTTACCAGCTTGGTTCCCTTGAGTAACCCTCCAAACCCACCCACCTGGCAAAAACCTAAAATCACTTCGTAGATGAGATCCAGAGTTTACCCTCAGTTAAACAGTAACCATCTGTTGCTTACAGGAGGACTGCGGCCTCCTTCTCAGGTTTCCCGGGGGCTGTGGTACTTGATGGTTACTCCGTATGGGAAAGCTCTCTGCAGGACAGCAGCATAAGTGGAAATAACTGGGGGAGGCTTCGAACTAATAAGCACTTCCTCTGTTCACATCAGAAAAAAAGAGTAAAACCTTCTATTTTTTTTCAGTGACCACATTTTGTTCTGAAAGAACCAGACCTTCAGCACCACAGAGTACAACATGCATGAGCTTTGGAGCTGCACAAACCTAAATTTTAATCTTAACTTGTTTTCACTGTACTAATTTGAGCCTCAGTTTCTTCATCTGGGAAACAGATAATACAGAGTTGTCATAGGGCTTAGACATGTTTGGCTCAGAAAACGCCTGTCATGTGTAAGATATTTGATCAATTCTAAATATATTATAACACTATTATTGAAAATATATTTTAATCACAGGCAAATTAAGATAAAAATATAGGAAGGTAAGGGATAAAATATCTTTATTAAAATTCCACTAAGTTCACTTCTGGATAACACATCTGGAACATCACCATTGTACTAGTGACAATACAAATTCATTACGAGAGCGGTCTCTCTTGGATTCCACACAAGAGACTTCTGGTACTGACATAGTAAAAGGACTTCATTATAAATTTCTTTCTCATTCCTTGAGGTTCAAGTATACACTTAAAATGAGAAAAATAAGGACCCTGAAGTCTATACTTTTTTTAACTACTCCTATTTCTGTTTAGTATTGTGTAGTATAAAATTTAGAATGTTTTAATACTGGTGAAAAGTGAGGTTTACAGTGTAAGAAACAATGCAGTGTGTGGTTTTCTTAGTAATCTATCATCAGTAGCTTTTCTGACAATAAAATGCAATAAAATAATCCAATCCCATGTAAATAACCTTATAACAAAACTTTGAAATTGGGACAAGCCCAGAAATTTTGGTTCACTGGTCACTTTACTTATGGGTACAAGCACAAATCTACAGTCAGCCTTCCTCTGTCTGATCCCAGCTTTATCACTTCCCAATTTTGGACCAAGTTACTACTTAATCCCACTAGGCTTTTGTTTCCTTATCTGTAACATGATTAATAACAGAACCTACCTCAAGTAATCCTGACAAAATTAAATAATGTTTACAAGATTGGAATAGTGCCTGGCCCATACAAAGTACTTAGTATTATCATTAACTATTGTTATTATTCATGCTTTTATGATGGTGGACAAACATATAGTCACAACTATTTGCATTTCCCAAACACAGTCTAAATTTTCCTGCCTCTGTGCCTTTAGTAAGAGAACTTTATCTACCATGATCTCCCCCACTTTTGCCTGTCAAAAATCTTCCCCAATTCTCTGAAACCCAGAAGCTACAATGGGGAAGAACAAATCTGACTCCGTATTAGATCTGCTTCTTTTACTTGAACATTTGTATTCTGTTGCTGTTGCTTGGAGGTAAGAATGTTGCCTGTAACCGGAAATACACAGGATAGCCCATTCTCAAGGCTCCCACCTCTAAGAGTATTAACACTTTTCCATTCATATAGAGATAAAATGTTGCAGAATAGAGCATAATATTTGCCTTGAAGGATGTTTACAAGAACATGGTGACCTGACCTACATGGACGGCTGGAGAGCTGCAAGAACAAAGGATTCCAAGGTGAAGAAGTTTGCAACAGCCAACACACCCCTCCCCCCCTCACCCTGTCTTTAAAAATGCTTTGTTGAAACCCTTCAGGGAGTTCAGCGCTTGGTGGGCATGAGCCACCCATCTCCTTGCATAGGCCTGCAATAAACCTCTCTCTACTCCAGACTCTGATGTTTTGGTTTGTTTGCCCCCAACTGCACATCAAGCACACAAACTTGCATTCAGTAACAAAGCCACCATCTCCAAGAAGGCCTTCCTCAATCTGCACACTTGTAATTTATCTTCCCTGGTACCACCATCACACTGTGTAAAAGAACAGTAGATACATACAATATTTTTAATTGTACACATAGAGAAGGTGCAAATGAAAGAGAAGGAGGAAGAAAGAAAGAAAGAAGCTAAGGAGGAATGGGGAGATGGGAGAGAGAAAAGTGCAAGAATATGGACCAAAGTACGAAAAGTGCTCATCTGGGTAACAGTGTAAATATTTATTTTCTTCTTTTTGTACTTTGCACTTTCTAAATGATATAAAATAAACAGGTCTAACTCAGGTAATTAAAAAAGTAAAAGTTATTTTGTATAAATAAAAACAAGACAACCAGCCATCTCACCGCTATTCCAAAATGAGAAAAGGGATTGTAGAGCAGGAAGCATCTCAGAAAAGATCTGTTCAGGCAAAGATCCTCATGTATGAAGTGGAATTATAATCTCTTATTTTAAAAATTATCATAATGTGTAAATAATAAGATGATATAAAGTACTTGTAAACTACAGAAGTGAGATCAATAAAAATCATTAGTTGCGCTTTAATTGTACTGAATACCTACTGTGTGCAGTCTATGAGCCATGATTTGCATTATCTAGGCCACAAGGTATAGAAGAAAAACAGCACAGGGTTTGGAGAGCTTCTACCTGATAAGACCCTGCTCCTCCACAAGCAGCAAAACTGCAGAAATATTAGATGCTGAGTATTTTCCCATAGTACTTGATTAATCCTGCCACTGTAATAATGATCATAATTACCCACCTCTACTGGGAGTTTCTCCAAGGCAAGGAAGAGTTTTTCATCTCTGAACACCCAGTATTTTGCACAGAGTAGGAAAAACAAAGTTTGGCTGAATTGAGCTTAAATCCAACACTATCACTTTGACATCAATGAAGATTCATGCCCCCACCATTCTACAAACTAGGTGCATACGTTTCTGGTCTTCCCCCTGTAAACTGATCATTTCTATTTCCTTCAAAGCTCCTGGTATGCTTTGTTTTTGTTAGAAAATTCTATTTTTAATGCATAGTGATCAGAGAATGCTATTTGCCATATTCCTACTTCATAAAATTAACATTTTCTTTATGAATGATACGTGATCGATTTTTGTGCATGTGCAATAAGCACTTAAGAAGAATGTATAATCTCTACTGTCATGGTGTAGAGTTTCTATTATCTCCATAAGACCCATCCTACTGATTATGTTGTTCATATCTTCCAACTCTTTACTGATCTTTTGTCCACTTGATCTGCCCTGTGCTGAGCGTCATGTATTTGAGTCACCTATTATTTAGGGGGTTGCTACCTGCCTTCTTACATCTCCTGTAGTTTTGTTTCAGAAGGGCTGTTGCCGGGTTATTTGGAACATACACACTCATTAAGTATTATGGATTCACTGTGGATCGTGGCTTTTAGCACTGAAAGTGTCCTTCTTTGTGATGTTTAATGCTTTGAGGCTTGCATTCCACTTTGACATCAGGACCCCTGCTTTCCTTCTGTGCCCTTTTGCTTGATATACTTATGTTCACCCCTTTATTTTTGGCCTTTCTGAATCACCTTGTTTTAGATGTGTCTGTAATAAAATAGTATACGGTTGGGTTTTGTTTTGGGTGCCAAAATGAATCTCTTTCTCCTTGAACTAGGTGAGTCAACCCCATCTGCTGTGGCTGATGCATTTGGTCTCAACGGTATCAATGTTGTGTAATTACGTATAATTTACTACATTTGCTGTTTGCTCTTTTAAAAGATGTGCAGTAGTATTTAGGAAGGACTATATTTTTGTTACATTCATTGAGACTAATAATGATAATAATAACAATAATAAAACAGTTCGGGCTTCCCTGGTGGCGCTGTGATTAAGAATCTGCCTGCCAATACAGGGGACACAGGTTCAAGCCCTGGTCCAGGAAGATCCCACATGCCGCGGAGCAACTAAGCCCATGTGCCACAACTACTGAGTCCGCATGCCGCAACTACTGAAGCCTGGGCACTGGGAGCCCGTGCTCCACAACGAGAAGCCACCGCAATGAGAAGCCCGCACACTGCAACGAAGAGTAGCCCCTGCTCGACACAACTAGAGAAAGCCCGCACGCAGCAACAGAGACCCAACGCAGGCAAAAATAAAAAATAAAATAAATAAATTTATTAAAAATAAATAAATAAAACAGTTCTATTGTTGCCCTTTCTTTGTATGTTGGTTTTGAAGTCTGATACTAGTCTAATTATTTTGCCTTTGTATATTACTTGCTCTTTTTGCCTATTATCCTTGAGAATATCCTGTATCTTTGAAACAGGCTAAATCTCAAGAGTTAATTTTTCAGGTTTAATTTTCCCTTGTAGGCACTTTCAACGTGTAGAGATTCAGGATTTTTTCTATTTCTGAAAAGTTTTATTGGATTATAGTTTTAAATATTAATTATGAACACTGTTTTTCTTCTTCAGAGAGTCAAATAATACAAATATTATTCCTTCATTGCCTATCTTACATTTCTACTAATTTCTCTGATCTATTTTACTCCTTTATGTCGTTTGTATTCTCTTGAAAGTTTTCCTGTCTTTCCTTGATGCTTCTTATTAATCTTCATTTGAGTCAATTCTCCCTTGGGTGCTTTGTAATTCATCTTTATTTTTGAGGTAATTTTGCCTTTTCCTTCCATTTATTTCCTGAGCTCAATATGAATACTATTTTTCATTTTTCTGGTTTTTTTTCCAATTTGTTTTTGGTTTTCAGATTTCTTATTAAAGGTAGGTTTTCATATACTTATATGCTTTATATTGAATTCTGTTTGGAGTGTAGACATAGATTTTCTTCTACTTCTTGGTTGTTTTTCAGGGCAGGGGAGGTATTTTCCTCTACCTCATTGTGTTGATTTGTGTGAAAATTAATTTCCTGATTTTCTTCAATGTATCTGTATAGATTTTATTCTCCTTTTGTTCATTGTGTGACATTGGACAATTTTTGGTGCTCTTTTCTGTCAGTCTGGCAAAGTCCAGGTACTTCAGCTGGTTTATTTGGTTCATTTTTCTGTTTATTTGATTTGGAGGTAGGGAAAATGGTTCTGAGTCCTCTAAGACTGTAGTTTTGTTTTATACTCCCTTTCCTTCTTCTCTCCACCATCCAATTGCCAAAGAACCCTTCTTCATTCCTTTTTACCTTTTTTCCTCCTCTCTGAAAAGCTATGCATTTGTAAGACTGTCCCATCAAATTGCTGGCCTAGCCCTATAAATAACACTTTAACATCCTTTTCTGATTTGCTCAGTTTCTCTTTTAGTGTTTTCAGATTCGGGTTGTATTTACTCTTCGTGGTGGTCTCTCCAGCTCTTCCTCAACGTCCCAGTCAGCGTCCCTCTCTTTCCTAGCAGCAGTTTTCCTCAGTCTGCATTTGTACCCTGCAAAGCTCTGCCATGAGCCTGACAGGGGAGGAACAGGAATGTGTAGGACTGCAGGGCTCATAGTTATTTTGCAATTTTCACATCCCCTGTCTTCAAGCAATGTTGAAGGTGTACTTCTGCACAGAAATTTAGTAGTCGTGAATTTATTTCATATCATTTGAAGAGGAGATCTGGGGAGGTTACTTAGTATACTACTCTCCATTGTCTTCAGCTACCTAGAAGGTCTATGGTCATTTATTAAAACATTTTCCATTACTTTGAAAAGAATGTGTATTCAACAATTTTGTAGTGCAGTATACAACATAGAGGCATTATATCAAATGTAGTATTTGCGTGACTCCACTCACCAATATTCTTATTGATTTGGGACCTGCTTGGTCAATCAATAACACAGAGCATTACATTCAAATCTCCTACTGAAAAGGTTGATTTGTCAACTTCTACTTGTAATTCAGTTCATTTTACCTAAGTAAAAAAAAAAAAAATTTAAGCCATGCTTTTAGATACACACAAGAATTGTTTTTTCTTTCAGGATATTATGCTTTTTCATCTTAAGTGTTATTTCTTCTCATGTTAAATCTCTCCAAGATATTTTTATTATTATTTCGCTGATATATTGATATATTTTTCAATTTTTATTTTCAAAGATTTCTTAACTTATATTTTAAGCATGGCACATATAACCAGCTTATAGCTGGATTTTTTTCAATGTCATGAGACAACCTCTGTGAACTAAAAAGTTCAGTACATTTACGTTTACTGTGATTGCTGATACATTTGGACTATTTCTATTGTCTTATTTTCCTCACTTTTACTAAGCTTTCTTCTCTAGGTCAAGTTTTGGTCCAAGTACATCCTTTCATTGAGAATACCACATTTTCAGGGTTGGGTCACTAAGGTTGTCAGATTTAGAGCTCTCTTTCTTATTTTTCTGGATTCATGTTTTATTTTTGGCTTCTAAAGATTTCTCTTAGTATCTTGCCAGCTTAGCAGTGCACTTAAAAATTATATTTAACATTTGATTGTGCTTTTTACATTATGTATTTTTTAAATCTTGAAAGATTTTTAAAAATATTCTGCCATAATATCAAAACTGGAAGTGTTCTTTTTTCTATATAAATTTAACATTTCCCTCAAAAACCACAAGGCAGACATTTTGGCAAAATGTACTAGTTTGTACTAGTTTCTTCTCTGGTAATAATTGTGTTAGCTCTAATGGTTCCAGTTAAAAAACAAAGATACTGTGTATGTCCTTTTTATGGTTTTTAAAATAAATCTGAATAGAAAAATGCTTAAACTCCACCATTCTATGCAAATTCTTAGGAATAGGCAGACGCATTTGTCAGATCCTTCTAAACATCAATAATGATTATTTTCTAAATACAGATGTAACATTTTCTATTTTTTTTACTGAGTCTTCTTTTCACTAACTGGATGGAAAAGGCACTAGTATCTGTACCTATTAGCAACTGCTACAAAAATAAACTACCCTAAAACTCAGTGACTCCAAACATGAATTACTGCTCGTGAGTCTATGGGTCAGCTGGACAGCTCTTCAGACCTCAACTGGACTCACTCAAGATTGTGTGGTAAGGCAGAGGTTGGGTAGGTGGCTCCGCTCACCTCTGTGGGGCTGCCTTGTATGTTTCAGGATCAGCTGGCTGGGGGCTAGTCTAGAATGGCTGGTCTCAAGTATAACAACTTAGCTCTCCACTTGGCTGCTCTTCTTCACCAGGCTAGTCTGTCCTTGTTCTCCTGGCAGTGGCAGGGTTCCCAAAAGGGAACAGAAACAAGCAAGGGTTCTTGAGGCTAAGGCTGAGAATTGGCCCACCCTTACTTCTGCCACATTCTATTGGCTAAACCAAATCACAGGGCTAGCAGATTCAAGACATGGGGAAATAGACTCTACTCCTTAACGGGAAGAACTGTAACGTCACGTTGCAGAGAATACAGACACAAGAAGAGAAGAACTGGAGCCATTTTTGCAATTGATAAGTCACAACCTGTAAATATGAAATTTAAGTTTGCAGTCAGTATTTCATGAGATGTTATTAGTGTCTAGAAATTCCATAACATGAAAATAAGATTAGGTAAAAATTTTGATACAACCCTGGAGTAGTCACAACTCTTATCTAAATTGGAGGGATCCACTTTTTAGCTGACCTGAGGTCAGATTTTTTATATGAGGCTTGAAGATCAAGCAGCTAGTTAAGATTCTACCCTAAGGGCAAGTGAAAATCTATTAAAGGCTTTTTTTTTTTTTTTTTTTTTTTAATTTTTGGCTGTGTTGGGTCTTCGTTTCTGTGCGAAGGCTTTCTCTAGTTGCAGCAAGCGGGGGCCACTCTTCATCGCGGTGCGCAGGCCTCTCACTATCGCGGCCTCTCTTGTTGCGGGGGCACAGGCTCCAGACGCGCAGGCTCAGTAGTTGTGGCTCACGGGCCTAGTTGCTCTATGGCATGTGGGATCTTCTCAGACCAGGGCTCGAACCCGTGTCCCCTGCATTGGCAGGCATATTCTCAACCACTGTGCCACCAGGGAAGCCCCCTATTAAAGGCTTTTATTTGAGGGAATTATAGTATTAGTTCTGAATCCTTCAAGGATCACTCTGGCTTCAGTGTGGAAAGTTTGACATGGACCAGAATAGAGTCAGAAAAATTCCTTTGGTAAGTTATAAGTTACAGTAGTGCCCTAGATTAGTGCCTAGATTACTGATGGTGGAGACGCATAGGAATAGGCAGATTTGGTGGGGAATCAGGGGCCAGAAGTAACTATACTACTAAATGTGTTTTCAATACGCTACTATGGGCCAAATACTCTGCTAGGTTCTGAGGGGTCAATAGTTCATCTACTCATGGAATTTTCAGCTTAATGAAGAACAGAGATCTGGATCAAAAAAAAATCACATGTTCCTCCAAGTATGACTGAAAAATCATTTGCTTTACGCTGTAACAGTTTAACTGCAAATGTATCCAACTTATTGACATACCTTTAGCCCTACAAAGGGAGCAGAACAGAGGTCACAGACATCTGCCCTTGCCCATGGTTGTTAGGCTATCAGCATTTTTCCTACACTGTGAATGTAAATGCTTTAGCAGTGCAATTATTTTCTATTTTGTCATAGTTCCCACTACTCCCTATTGTCCTGCCCTCAACCCACTCTACTCCCAATCAACCCTCAAGGCATTCAAGTTTTCAACCTCTGGATTAGAAAAATAGTCGAATTAAAACTTGGCAAAATCATTATAATGAAGCAATAATAATTTACAAAGAAAAAAACAAGCTAAATAAATCCTATATTCTGCACCTTAAATATTCTATATTTCATATATATTGGCCACACCACAATAAAGAATACTCCATCTAGAAACCATCTTTTAAGTATATTAGATGAAAAGCTTATGAAATGTATTACATTATGAAAAGCATTCCTGTTGGATAAAAATCAAGTTATTAATAAGCTGTTCAATCCTTTACATGAACAGTCTCAAATACTTTGTGAAAATACAGGAGAGGTGCAAACAACAAATAAATGAGCATGTGAATTAGCAATGAATAAGAAAGCCTTGGGGAATGAGCTATCACATTAATATTTGATTAGTAACAGAGATAAAAAATATAAGACCATCTAGAACATCAACGTGACGGAATGCAAAAACTCTTTGTTCCGTCTTGTTTTTTGAACACAGACTCCTTGGAAACTCTGAGGAAGTTATGGACCAGAAAATGTACACACAGACAAATCTGGCATGTAGTATCAGAGTTTGCAGACACTCTGTCCCAAAAAGCTACCTCATATTCACGATCACCTTATAGAAGAGCGAGCTCTGGACTGGAATCCAGCTAACACAGTTGCCTCATCAGTGGAAGAAGGGAGGTAAACTAGAACCATGTTACTTTTCCAGGTCTAGTTTTCAGGGTTTCTAAGGGACCTGCCAGAAAGGGCAGATCAGTAGAAAGAACCTTGCACTGAGAACTGACTACTGCCTAAAAACGTCAAGATTACTGAAGAAGGAAAAGGAGGAGGAGAAGGGCAAGGAGAAGGTGACCCCACTGAGTCTCATATTTTTGCCTGGTGCCAATTCTGATTCTACATATCAGCAACTCTGAAGGCAAGGAGCTCTTCATTCAATTTGCATTGCCAACCAAATTTGAGCAGTGATAACATTTTAAACTTACTAATTTCTACATTTATAATTATGGTATGATAGATGCCTTTTACAAAAACCGATTTATTTTACCTATATCTCATGATCCTTGAGGAGGTCTGAAGAAAAGATCTGAAAACCAGACACTGTATCTTTTAAAAGTACTGACAGTCAGACTGACCTAATTACAAGTTCAAATCTCCTCTACCAATTCTAGCCAGGTTCTCTGGACCAGGTAAATAAAGTCTCTGCTTCTGATTTTCCTCATCTCTAAAAAGAATAGATTAGAGCAGCGGTCCCCAAGCTTTTTGGCACCAGGGACCGGCTTCCTGGAAGACAATTATTCCACAGACGGGGCGGGGCGGTGGGGTGTTGGCGGGGGATGGTTCAGGCGGTAATGAGCGAGCGATGGGAAGCAGCAGATAAAGCTTCGCTCGCTTGCCCACCACTCACCTCCTGCTGTGCGGCCAGGTGCCTAACAGGCCGCTGACCAGTACCGGTCTGTGGCCCCGGGTTAGGAACCCCTGGATTATAATATCTTCTCTCCCTTAAAGAGTT
The DNA here is from genome assembly GCF_028021215.1 of Eschrichtius robustus. Classification (NCBI taxonomy): domain Eukaryota; kingdom Metazoa; phylum Chordata; class Mammalia; order Artiodactyla; family Eschrichtiidae; genus Eschrichtius; species Eschrichtius robustus. The sequence continues at coordinate 15,513,031 of NC_090827.1, read as the reverse complement.
GTTGACAAGATAAAATGAAACAACGTATGCTGAGTATTTAGCATAGTACCTGACAAGTAGAAGACAACTTTAACGGACGACAACAACAAAGGAGAGCAAAGGCAAAAGCGCAAATCTTCAGCTAAATCTTTACGTATCTCCACTCCTACTCCTCATCCCCAAGCTAAACTCTGATGAGTGGAACGATGTTTCTTGTTTCCAAGATAAGGCAGAGTTATATGTGTTCCCGTATGAAAACATTCATCTGGTGATAGAATAGTTCTTGCTTCCTAGAATAGAAAAGACACAAAAGACTATCCACTTCCCTCTGCAGGCTACTAAAAAAACTTCCTCTATGGAAAGGATGACAAAAATTAAAAAATGAAAGAACCCACAGAAAGATGTCCTCCTCCGCAGGCTTTCAATGGAGAACAGATAGAAAGGGACAGCAACAGAGGAGGCTTTTTTAAACGAGTAGTTCAAAACTTGGCTATCCATTACGTTCACATGACAGTGTTTTGTTCTTAAACACACAGTCCTGAGTCTGGAATCCGGAATTTGGAATCATGATCTTCCAGTGCAGGGAATCAGCATTTTTCAAAGCTTCACAAATTTGGTCAGGTGAACAGCCAGGGTTCACTGTCTTATCCTTAAGAGTTTTTCATTTCACTTATAAATTACTCCAGGATATCTCAGACTATTTTACAAAGGTTATACTTAGAGCTGGAAGGGACCATAGCCACCCACTGAGGTGAAATCAATGGCCTTATTTTACAGCTGAAGAAAAGGAGGCCTAGAGAGTTTTAAATATTTGCCTAAACCTAGAACTTGAACCCAGCTCCTTTCATTGCCAAATTCTTGTGTTGCATGTTTTTCGCCCTCAAGCCTTTGAAAGAAAGAAGAGTGGTATTCTATCTTTGAAAGTTGATTAAAATACCATTTTAATTCCTTGTATTGAGGGCAGATTAGCCCTTCTGCCTTGAATTTACAGACAATTAGGATTCAGAAAGTACTCTCTGAAATTCTGCCACTTCGTGAATGAGAACCAATCAAATATGCAGTCAAGTGTTCAGCTGCTACTTCTTTTTTTTAAGTAAATAATAAAAAATATACATACAACAGCATGTTACACTTTTTAAAAAGTAAAAAAAAAAAAAAAACCTAATAAAATTAGAAGGATTTTTGTTGTTGTTTTGCCATTTTATATAACAGGATGTTTCATAAAAAATTATTTTGTTGATGTGATAATCACTTCTCTTAGACATGGGATGAAAACCACAAATAAACAACTCGAATTAAATTCAAATTTAATCTAGGAAATCTGAATAGTCCATATGGTTCATGTAACTACATTTACAACATATGAAGTTTTCTGAAACGTATCAAATTTGTATTAAAAACTAATTTTTCATTTTGTCTATTTAAGTCTTGTCGTAACACAGTGATCTGATGACACTAAAATACATATCAAACTACAGCTAGACAGAATATTTTCCTAAGATATTGCTCTAATTCTATAATAATGTAATTGTCTAAAGATCTTTTGGAAAAAGATCAAAAGAAATCACTGAATATTAGAAAAATGAGAATCAAATTCAAATATTAGATAAATCAAGTATCTTTCATGACACTTTCCATTAATACCTGAAAAGTACCCTTGTCTGTTCTAGGGAAGTGCAGGGTGGTGGTGAAAAGCATGGGGTTTGGAGTCATACGACCAGTTTAAATGCCAGTTCTACCATTTACTTACTGGGTTATCTCAGACAGGTAACTAACTCTCTCTCTGTTTTAGTTTTGTCATCTGTGAAACAAGCTACTAACAGAAATTACTTCCTAAGATGGTTATAAAGAGTGAATGACAGAATAGGTCCAGAAATACAGTACATGCCCAATCTATTAACTACTTTTACCATCGAAATCGCCATTTGGGGGCTTTCTAAATCTAAAAACTAGAAGAAGTTGTAAAAACAAAAAAATCATTAGACATGAATATACAATGTGAAAACTTTATGCTTCAATAAATTCAATGTGAAACCTCTATGCTTCAATAAATTCGTTTAAATGGAAGGTAAGCAACAAACTATAAAAATATTTGACATCACAGCAAAAAAAAAATCAATCATCTTAATTACATAAGGATCTCATACAAATTAGTAATAAGCTAAAACTACAATAGCTAATTGGCAAATACATGAACAGGAAAATCACAGAAGATAAAGTGCAAATGTCTATCAAAGTAAATACATAGGAAGTAAAAAAGGGGCTTCCCTGGTGGTGCAGTGGTGAAGAATCCACCTGCCAATGCAGGGGACACAGGTTGGAGCCCTGGTCCAGGAAGATCCCACATGCCACGGAGCAACTAAGCCCGTGCGCCACAACTACTGAGCCCACGTGCCCCAACTACTGAAGCCCACGCGCCTAGAGCCCGTGCTCCACAACAAGAGAAGCCACCACAATGAGAAGCCCATGCACTGCAATGAAGAGTAGCCCCCGCTCGCCGCAGCTAGAGAAAGCCTGCACGCAGCAACAAAGACCCAACGCAGCCAAAGATAAATAAATAAAATAAATAAGTTCATTAAAAAAAAAAAAAAAAGTAGAACCTCAGAAGGGATCGAAGGATAGAACATTAGAACAACACAATACAAACCTTCCATCTAATTAGCAAAGATTTCCATAATACTACTAATCAGTAAAACCAGTCCCCTCAAACTCCTGAAATAAATATAAATCACACAGCATTCTGGAAAGAAATTTTGCAATATGTTTTAAGAGCCTTAAAAAAGTTCCCATTCCTTGATCTAGTTATTCTTCTGTCAGGAATATATTCTAGAGATATAATCTGACACAGTACAATAGAAGACTATACAGCCTTTAATTAAAATTGTTTTAGAAGACCATGCAACAACAAAGGCAATATGATTCCAACTTAGAGGGGGGAATAGATGGAGGGAGAATATAAAAATGCTAACACTGAGTGACAAAACTCCTTTTAGCTCTGCTTTCTCTACAATAAGCGTGGACTATTTTCACTAATAAAATGTTTCAATTGTCCTAATATTACATTTCTAGACAATGTATTAAATGAAATGCAACTCGTTTGATAGTTGATGTCTCTGGAAAAATACATATGCCTATCAGTTTTCTACCTTTCTCAAGCTCACTGTTTTATAGAATTAAAATTTTAACTTACAGGCTAATTGTAATGAGCAACTCCCACATTCTGGCATATGTTCACAAAGCCTTGTGTTAGAAGCCTTACACGCTGGGGGTGTGGGACTGAGATTAATCCTGCAGTCTAGACTCTAAACTAATGCTACATCTAATTCCTAGAGAAAGGAGCCGTAGGCACCCTCTTTCCCAGCAGAATTATGAGGGCCCAGTCCACAGGCTGAGGTTCTCCCTCTCTTTTCTGATTTACTCCAGCTCACTGACAAGCAGGAAATCCGAACTCTGAAGCCAGTGCATCTGACTAGTTCTCTGACGCCATCCCAAGTCCGAGTAAAAGACCCTTCCCCCTCTTCCTTTGGAGTTAAACTCTGACCCCATCAACAATTGGGAGCATGAATCAAAAATAGATAGAAGGGCTTCCCTGGTGGCCCAGTGGCTGAGAATCCGCCTGCCAATGCAGGGGACACGGGTTCGAGCCCTGGTCCGGGAGGATCCCACGTGCCGCGGAGCAACTGGGCCCGTGAGCCACAACTGCTGAGCCTGCGCGTCTGAAGCCTGTGCTCCGCAACAAGAGAGGCCGCGATAGTGAGAGGCCCGCGCACCGTGATGAAGAGTGGCCCCCGCTCGCCGCAACTAGAGAAAGCCCTCGCACAGAGGCGAAGACCCAACACAGCCAAAAATTAATTAATTAATTAATTTTTAAAAAAAAATAGAAACCTTTTCCAAACTCCACACCCTGGTACTGCAGGAGTTTCCTGATGCCCTGCCCCATGCTACAGATGCCGTCCTTTGCAAAGAGACAGCAGCCACATCCAGACCTATTGTTTCTTGCTTGCTCTCCCACCATCTCTCCCCATGAGGGAAATTCCATGATTCTGGTACCCAAGTCAATGTGTATTTTTCAGTACAACGGCATAAGGTAGTGGCTCTGGATTTTATCATGTTGAAAATTGAACCTCAAATTTTTTTCCTAGGTTAAGTGTTTTAAATTGTACTGATAGCCCAAAAAGCAGTAATAATACTACTTCTAAATTGCATTATTTATTCATTCTTACTTAAAATTATCCTGTCATCTTTTAAAATGGTCATTTTTAACCAAGCAATGGAATCTTTTATAAATATGGATTAAGTAACTTTCTGAAAACTGTACTGAGTATATTTAGTAATGATTTAAAGTATAAAAATTTGATAGAGTGCACTGTAGTAAATTAAAGTCAAGCACATTAAAAATCTAATTTTTATTCTCCCTACTGCTCATTTGTTATCAGAAAAGATATAAGGAAATAAAGCACATCTCTCGATCATTATTATGAACCAGTTCACCCTATATTCACACAGAACAAGTGTCAATCAACCCTTTCATGATCTCATCTTTTTTCTTTTTCTTATGGAAAATGAACTGGCTCAATCTCACTGAAGCACCTGGTGAAAAATTCTTATTCTCTTTTCAACTTGCACTAAGATTTCACCTATTCTATAATTACCAAGAACAAATTAGCACTTCTCTAAATTGACTTATAAATTATCTGACATCCAGATCCTTAAGAGTTATTAATTTACATTCATTGTTCTCTTTCTTCATCTAACACCCTCTGTCTCACGCTGAAGAGGTGTTGGTTCGCCTCAGGTGTAGTTGGTTGTCAAAATCAGGAGATTTAGGTTTGAAAGCTAATAGAGTCTTCTTATATCCTCCCTGTACTAGGTCTATAATTCAGGTTGCTGCCACTAGGCGGATTATGCTACCTTTCATTACAGAAAGAGCAGAAAGAAGGGCACATGGTTTCTGAAGAGTTTACTTCCTTTTTTTTTTTTTAAGAAAAATATAAAAATACAGCAATTATACAATTACTGGTATCCATGAGCCTTTAAATAGAAGTATATTATAGAACACCTTTGAACAAAAAACAGCTCTTATGTGTAGATCTCCTTGATCTCCTACACTCTCTCCTCAGGTTTTCTAACCAACATGTCCTGCCTCCATAACCAGTCATGTTGTGAAAGTGAACTTCTTCACTCCAACAGTATTTAATTCATGTTCCTAAATATTTCATTTTCAAAGAAATATGCAGTGATTTCCTCTCAGAGAATTTGGCATTAATCTGGTAATGCTTTGTGCAAATATTCCAGAAGATGTGAAATAATGAAGCCAATATTCTCCTGAGGATTTTTTAAAAGAAAAATTAGAAAACATGATAAATCACTAAATCAAAGGGTGAAAATTATATTCTCCCTTACCGAGGATCATCTCACCTTTCATTACAACAATTTAAATCTTTAAAAACACAGACAGAACTGTGGAGGTTAAATTAGAGGAGAGTCATTATATTGGTTATTTCCACAGAAATAATTTTTATACATTTCTTTTTGGCCAAAAACAAATTAGGCAGTCAAAAATTGAGATATTTGTGAAATACAGAATTTTACTTAAAGGTAGGATCTGACCAAAAATTTGAGTTTGCAGCTGAAGCTGTCATTTGTTGTGTGATAACCAAGGGTCTGCCACAGGATAATTATTGAAATGGTGTCATAGGTTTTCGGTATAACATTAGCAGTAAAGAACATGAGGCCATGATTTCATCCCAGCTCTACCACTTACTGGCCATGTAATCTCAGACAGGTTTCTTAACCTTCCAGTGGTCAGTTTTATCATCTTTAAAGCAGGAATATTAACAGGAGAGTCCCCACAGAGTTGTCACAAAGAATACTGAATATCTATCTCTATATACTTATATATATGTGTTTATATATATAAATTGAATATATATGAAGTGTTTGTAGCATTGCCTGAACTATGAAGCACACTATAAAAAGTAACTACACACAAGGACAAACCGGTTAGAAAAGAGTCGCTAAATGAACAGTCGCTAAGGTCCTCGCCAATCTCTTCGGGGTTGGGGCCTCCGACGTCCTCACAGCTGTTTCACCTTTGCCCTCTCAAATGCGTGAAGCCAACCAGAACTATCAGCCCGAAAATATAATGGATTGGATTTGCTTGAAAACAGCGTAATTCTGTAATCTAGTTTGCATTAACCTGAAAAATGTGATCATGTTGATATCAGCAATATTTGGGAAAAGGTTATTACCCAGTGTGTAAATGTTTGATAAACAGACTACATGTGTAAGCCAACATTTCAAATGAAAGGCACAGGTTACTTTCTCATTGTATAACAAGTCACATCTACTTTGTCATGTTGATTTATACCAGTTTCCTTATCTTATGTGTTCCTACCGATAACTAAAGGAACAAATGCACATTCCATTCTCCGTATAAAACATATTATCTTCCTGTTAACTTCAGCACACCCCAAAGTCAGAATGTCAAAAAGCAATAATGATGCCAAACAAACATCCTAAACTCTTTAATAATTAATTACTATGACCTTTCTTTTATCAACAAAGCTTGCAATGACCTTCCCTTCCTTTCACATCTAAGAAAGAGGAGGTTGAATTCCACTCCGTCAACAGAGGGGAAAAAAAATTGAGATATTATTTGTTTTAATCTATTGGTTTGAGAAAAGGGTGGGTGATCTTTTACCAATTCAAATGCAGAGCCAATGGTAATACATAATTAAATTGGGGAAAAAAACTTGCACTACAGCATCTCAAAGCTCTAACTTTTGAGCTCCTAGCTTGCAAACATAATACAGTACTCTACATAATAAAATCACAAATACCATATGAAGTTTGTGTGGCATCTTTCCAAAAAGAAGCCAATAGTAAGGCTAAGTAAGTATAAGTAAGACTAAAGATTTTACTTATATAAAAGGACAGCAACAGATTGAGAGTAAACTATATAAACTAGATTTTCATCTATAACATTGTTCTAACCAAGTTTATTTAGTAAAAAGTGGAAAGCAAGAGAAATAATTGTATTTTCATAGCCCTTTGTTAGTATTCACATCATCCGATTCTAGTAAAATTTCTGTAAACCACAATTAGATCTTAATTTGGTAGGAAATAGGTTTTCCAGTTAAAACACATAAACAAGAGAGACAAAGAATAAGGAAGAAGACAAAAAGCAAAACGTGTGGTAAATAAGGTAAAAAGAAATAAGACTCCACATTTTTCATTATGATGGTATTAGATTAAGTAGGCAAACAAATTAATATCTGAATTAAACTGACAAACTGACTTGACTGCCAGATTAGTGTAATAAAATTCCCACAATCTCACAGCAAAATAAAATCCATTTCTTATGTAGTTCAAAGTTGCAAAAGGAACATTGTTAGAATACAATTGTATTTAACCCCAAATCAGTAGAGACCTTGAGTTGGATTCACAAAATAGAAAATTTTAATAGTCTGAAAAACAAAATTGTATGAGATTATGATGCCAAGTATGAATTGGTGATTTTCTTTTTAATTAACCCTGTGTTTTACAGTTACTGCAAGCTTACGAGCATTCAAATCACACACAAAAAGTATTAATAAATGGCAAAATCAGCATAAATCATATCACTCTACACAGAGCATCAAGTTGAAATGCTTAAATACACTAGGCAGTCTTGCCTGAAATGCCAACATGAGACCAATTCATTGAAAAACACAGTCTTGGTACATAATAGACATCTGTTAAGTAACTAGGAAATAATGAATTGATAAAACATTTCAATTTATCCTGGCCTTAGATGAGTTACTGAACTTCCTTTGTGCTTCAATCTCCTCATCTGTAAAAAGCCACAGTGTTTCAAAAATGCCTAACACTCAGTGATAAATGTTAGTTTAGCTTCAGTATGATTAATGAGTAAATTAGACAATTTTCAAGGTCTAGTTTACCTATAGTCTCTTCAGCAAATGGTGCTGGGGAAACCAGATATCCACATTTGAAAGAAGGTGGATGAAGCCAGACCCTTACCTTACACAAAAATTAACTCAAAATGGACTAAAGACTTAAACTGAAATACCTAGAAAAAAACATAAAGGGAAAGCTTCATGACATTGGATTTGGCAATGAGTTCTTGGATAGCACTGAAAGCACAGGCAACAAAAGCAAACAGACAACTGGAACTACACCAAACTTAAACAGCTTCTGCACACTAAAGGCCACAATCAACAGAGTGGAAAGGCACACTATGGAATGGGAGAAAATATTAGCAAATTAAATATCTGGTAAGGGTTTAATATCCAGAATATATGAAGAACTCCTACATACCAACAACAGCAAAAAAAGGAACCCAATTAAAAGATGGGCAAAGGACTATAATAAAAGTTTTCCAAAGATGATATACAAATGGTCAACAAGCACAGGAAAAGATGTTCAACATCACCAATCAGTAGGGAAATGAAAAATCAAAACCACAATGAGATATCACCTCACACCTATTAGAATGACTTTGACTACTATTAAAAAAGAAAAATAAAATAACAAGTGTTAGAAAGGATGTGGAGAAACTGGAACCCTGGTACACTGTTGGTGGGAATATAAAATGGTGGAGCCACTACACAAAACATTATGGCAGTTCCTCAAAAAATTAAAAATACCATATGATCCAGCAATCCCACTTCTGAGTATATATCCAAAAGAACTGAAAGCAGGATCTCAAAGAGATATTTGTACAACCATGTTCACAGCAGCATTATTCACAACAGCCAAGAGGTAAAAAGCATCCCAAATGCCCACAGATGGATGAATGGATAAACAAAATACGGTTTATACATACAATGGAATATTATTCAGCCTTAAAAAAGAAGAAAATTCTGTCACATGCTACAACATGGATGAACCTGAGGATATTATGCAAAGTGATAGAGGCCAGTAATCAAAAAAACAAACCCTGTATAATTTCACTTATATATCTAAAGTGGTCAAACTCATAGAAACAGAAAGTAGAATAGTGGCTACCAGAGGCTGGGGGGAAAGAGAAATGGGAAGCTGTTCAGTAGAAATGGGAGCAGAGAGCTTCAATTTTGCAAGATGACAAAGCTGTAACAATCTGCTGCACAACAATATAAATATACTTAACACTACTGAACTGTACACTTAAAAATTGTTAAGATGATAAATTTTATGTTTTCTATCACAATTTTTTAAAGGCAATAAACCACAGGTAATAAGTAGCACACATGAAGTTACAAAGTCATAATTCATAGCCTTGAAGTATGCATAAGATTTAGAAAAGCAGAGAAAGAAGTGGAAAGACCAGGCAGAAGATCCAACCTAAAAAAGAGGAGAAATGCAAAAATCCAGGCAAACAGGCAAATAAGAGAAGAGTGGCCCAGATAAAACTAGAAACGTGGATTGAGGGTCATTTGGTAAGGTGGTCAGTACTCAAGGAAGAGTCTCTGAAGTGACAGAACAAATAAAGCGCTGGCCAGACAGACCAGAGAGGCAAAAGAATGCCATCAGGAATACCTGTTACAAGATTGCTCAGTGATGACCCAGGAAGTTTGACTGAAGGTAAATAAAATTCAGATTGACTATTTCTAAATATAGCCTAGGTACATGTGATGTGGGCCTGGGGGACCACAGGCAATCTAATCAGCTGGGTTTCCTATAAATGAAGACATCCTACAACATCTTTCAAAGCCAGTGTGGACTTACATTACCTGTAAATTAGTTCAAATTATAATTTCTTCACTCCAAGCTTCTTAGAGCAGAGATCATCTCTTATATCCTTTATCCAAAGTTCAGTTTCATGCTCACAGAAAGCATTTATAAGTAACTGGGCAACCAAAGATCATCTTCTACTGCCGAATGTTTACACAGGGCTCTGCTAAATACTTGAAATTGTTAATAAGAATCTTAAACAATAAGCAGTAGATTCATCAATCATACTATTCATGAAAGATGAAGAAATTTTTTCCCATCTGAAAAGTAAGGTTAATAATTTCATATACTTCTACTTTAATCAAAAAATAGAATTCCCAAATTTATATTTCAAACAAGTACTTGTAACCATCATTAAATATGTGATACTGATAGGGACTTTTCACACTATATTGTTCCTGGGTTTAAAAAATAATTTTGAAAAAAATTTGTATGCTTTTAAAGGGTATTTAAACCACAGTTTAAACTATAGTTTAGACTCGAGGGCTTTGTCTACAAATATGTGTGTAAATCAGTTTTACTTAAACTATCAGTTTTTAATTCCCAAACCATATTCTAGAACTTTGCCTTCAAAGCTACTAGAGGTTAAAAGATTTTTTAAAACGCCTTTGTGAGGTCACAGAGGCTGCCGAGGCCAGTAAGAGAAAGCAGACCTCATTGCCGGGATGTCAATTACCAGCCCTTGGGCACTGGCTCACAGAGTGCCACAGCTTAAAGTCATTATAAAGATAGCATTAAGACAATTAAACAAATTACCTGGAATCAAGAGTACTTAAAATCCATTCCTAACCTGAATAAGAGGTACCAGAGGACAACCTCAGAAATTGAGGGAAATTACAGAAAAGTGTTACAACATGAGTAAGCATTCATTTGTTTTCCTCTTGCAATTTAAAATTTTTCAAGCTTTCTAGACTCAAACCTTAGGGTATTTCAGCAATGCATACTAAGTAAAGAAGGCATTAAAGTATTTCAGTGATGCACAACACTCAAAATAGCTTGTATATACAGGTAGTAAACTAAATTGTTTAAAATTTTTTGACTATCCAGTATCTTCACTGAAGCAATCAACCCATTTTTTTTAATGTGTTTACCTTGGTTTTTTTGTTTGTCTTTTTAGAATAGTGGAGTGTTAAAAGATCCTATTCTCCAGCATTAAATAATGACTGAATAATATAAAAAATTATTAAATTCTGAAGTTCAGAAAATCCTAAAGAAGATTCTGAGGTAAGACTTGATTTTTTTTTTCTTTCCAGAACAAAATTCCGTGGAATACAAGGGCAGGGAGAGGGAATCATAGATTTCCTTCTCTCTTAGTAAAGGTTTTAAAAAATAACATGAGTACTTCATAAATCCAAAAACATGACATTGAAAAAAATATTAGCAATCCTGAAGGTGTAAAATATTTATATATAAAATTATGAAGTAAATGTAAAGCCTTAAAATAGCATAAGGGATTAACAACAGTTCCAATTCCAAACATGTCCACATTTTACGATACCAAGACTAATAGCTTACTTTACAAAGGATGTATATATTAGCTTATTTAATCTTCACAATAAGTACATGGTACTTTACAAGGAGAATACAGAGCAGAGAAGAGCCAGGTCTTGGAGCCAGACATTCCCTGGGTATGAATTCCAGCTCTATATTTACTGGCTGTAATCTTGGGCAAGCTGCTTAACTTCTCTAAGCCTTGGTTTCTCAATCCGTAAAATGGAGATAATAATGCCTAGCTTACGTTGACCATAAGAATTAAGATAATGCACATGCAGCATTTAACATAATATTGTACCTCTCATTGAAAAAAATTTATTTACAGTTGAGTGTCTGAAACTCGAAAACAACAGAGTCTACTTGAGAACTCGGGTTACTCAACTCCTCATCTAAAGCTATTTCCACTGCTCCGTAATTGCCCTTCAAGAGCAACCACAGAACAGCTTCCAGTGCTGGTATGGGAAATCCTGAATTCTGAGTCATGGTAACCTTCTTTGTATCATCTCAGTTTTAGAGAAAAAGCTTGCAGAGTCAGGTCAGAATCCAATGCAAGACTATCAATAATGTTGGAGCACTATAAATTCACTGTGCTAACAGAGGATACTTTGTGCCGGAAGAATATCAAATCCACAGATAATGCGAAAGCCTCATGGTAACAAGAACGTTTACATTTACTCTCACATACTCAAAAAAGTTGAATTAAATGATGAAACATGAAGTCATTTCTTTTCCTTCCCAATTCTCCATTCTCTACGACATAATGAAACAAGAAAAAGGACTGAGAAGAAATAAAAGCGAAGGATGCTTTAATCCAAAATGTGCACTGATAACTAAGTTGACAGATTCTATTATCGCAGTAATTCCATAATCATCACATAGCAAATAGCATAACCGGGTAAAGATGTTCTCCATCACAAGTGGTAAATTCGTAATTTTTTTTGTTTGTTTTTGGTTGAAACATTTCCAAAATCTTGGCTGGAAATAAGGAGAAGTCAATACATTGCGAGCTACATTAGCAAGACACTCCACAGACACAGTGATTAAGAATTAGTGTGTGACTATGAGGGCCCTTGAGAGCCAAAAACCTAAGACCGCATTCCAACTTCAGTGGAAGAAAATCACAAAAACAAACCCAAATACAGCTCTAAGTTCACACTGAAGGAAGTCATGTAACATGAATTTTTATCCAAAGTTTTAAAAGCAAAAGTTAGTTAAGACTGGTCAGAATTTATAAAAATAGAATTTTAAAAGGCTGTTTACAACACCACGATACATTTCTTTAAAATCTAAATTTCTCCACAATTTCTTCCCTAAGTAATGTAACTTTATAACATATAGATTACATATATTTTCAACTCTATTACCCATAAGGCTTGCTAAATATCACCTTGAAAGTACTACTACTAATTTATTCAATCTGCAAGATATTTGCTATTCCTTACACAGAAATTGACCAGGTCTCAAAGGGGAAAGTGGAGCTGCTGTTCTTTATAATCATTCAGCTTCATTTCTTTAGGAAAAAAAGTTTTAAAAGCCAAGCATATATAAAACATGAATCATTTTATAAAAAAAAAAAAACGAAACTAAAATTTTTAAAGAAATGCTTACCTGATCTCAAGGAAAATAATTCAAACACAGTATTACTAACTAGGAAAAGTATATATACTTAGAAACAGTCACATTCTATTTTATAATAAATAAGAGTAATTCAAAATCAAGCAGGTCTTTTGAACCCATACAATACAGATGGAACACACCCCTAATTTCAGTCTAATCTAAAAGAAGAAAACTAAATACTACCTGGTTAAAGTGTAGCCCATATGCAAAGCTGAATACTGCAGATACATGCTATCTGAAGAGTTTAAATTTAGACAGAGTAGCTCACATTAAAGACCTAGCCATATATACTTAAAAGTCTACAATTGATCACTTCAGAAGGACCTCAAAGGAAAAATGGAAAGGGTACTTCAGCATGTGATCTGGAAGACATTTTAGCATCACAGGAAAAATTTGGCTTTCTTCTGGTGCTTAGTAATATAAAGGAAAAAGGTTTGAAGAAAAAAAGTGTAAAATTGTTTTCATACAATATATGAATAATGATTCTAGACTTTAAAAGAACAGCTATGGAGGTTTTATCCTTTACATTATAGAAAGAATAAATGAAGTTCACAAGTTATCTAGCAAGCAGAAATACAAAGTAGTATGCCTCCTTTATGTGTGTGTATATGTGTGTGAAAGACAGTAAGAAATTATTTTAAACAAATTACAGCTTTATTGTTTAAAAAAAAAAAAAAAAGGCGATTTTAAACAAAGTTAAGATACAGTCTTTTATTTTTGGCCCTATCCTCAGAGTGTGCTAACATTCGACTTTTAAATAATGACTCCATGGAGACTCATACTACTATGTAAATAAGCAGTGCTAACAAGAAACTAGGAGTTGTGGAAGAAATTAAAGGGCAGCATTCAATCCATCACATCTAGTCTGCCAAACTGGGAATCCCTGAGATGAAGTATTTGTCTAAATAAATTAACATTACTAGGCAAACATAAATATTCATCTTTTCTTACCAATACTTCTGATTAAAAATAAGTCAAATGAGGGACTTCCTTGGTGGCACAGTGGTTAAGAATCCACCTGCCAATGCAGGGGACACGGGTTCGAGCCCTGGTCCAGGAAGATCCCACATGCTGCAGAGCAACTAAGCCCATGTGCCACAACTACTGAGCCTGTACGCCACAACTACTGAAGCCCAAGTGCCTAGAGCCCATGCTCCGCAACAAGAGAAGCCACTGCAAATGAGAAGCCCACACACTGCAATGAAGAGTAGCCCCAGCTCGCCACTAGAGAAAGCGCTCACACAGCAATGAAGACCCAACACAGCCAAATAAATAATAAATTTTTTTTTAAGTCAAATGCATTTGCATAAATCCAAACATTATTTTCATGTTCCAAGAATATTTTCACTCTGCTTCTTTTCATTGCATTAAGCAATGGCTTTTGTCTTCCCTCTGCCTAGAATGGCCTTTCCCTCAAATACAACTGTTAAAGTTATACTTATCCTTCAACACTGGAAACAAAGGACACTTTTTGGCCCCTTCCAAGGAAATGTAATCCCATTAGTTTCCCCATGCCCAAAGCCAACAACATTGAGAAGCTCTCTTTTTAACTGAATAAAGAAGTAAATTGTGATCTTAATATGCAGCTAAAACTAACTTCAAAAAATACAGTAACTGTACCGAAATCATAAACATGTATTGAGCAATGTGTCAATCACTTTTGGAAGGTTCTGAAAAATTCTGTTTTTCTAAGGGTTCACAAACAAATATTTTCAATCTGCTCCAGAAAAAAAACATTTTATGCATCCCAGTGAAACTCTAAAAACTTTTCTTTAGGTTAAAAAATAAAAAAGAGAAGAAAAGAAAAATAAAACATAGATAGCCAAAGCTAGAGAGGCACGTGGAGACCAAACTAGGTCCATTCCAGGTGAAAATTGAGATGGCACTGACCCAGGCCCTAAGATGGAGGAATAAAGAGAATAGGAAGACTCAAAATTAAGTTATTAGAGGCAGCAAGAATTAGAGAGTTGTTTCTAGATCTGGTTTCAGTGTTCAGAGGATCTGGTGATGTCACTTACAGGTAATAACATAAAAGGACTATACTTTATGGGATAGATCATGAGTTCAAAATTGGACATCCTGAGTTTGAGACTCCATGAACACACAAAAGGATGGAAGTCTTTTACTATGGGCCAAGACTTAAGGTGAGAGACCCGCTCCACATCTGGAGATATGTTTGTAAATGGAGTTTCTATCCAGAGAAGAGTAAAAATCATGCTAGAATGAGAACCTTAGAGAGAACACAGATATTTAAGAAGCCAGTATAAGAGCCTAGAGAAGGTGAAGTCAGATAAATGAAGAGAAGACAATGCAAGTGAAAAATGTCATCATGTAACAAATATTTACTGTGTGCTTCATATGCAGCACCACTGGATACAGGGGATATGCCAGTGCCTGAAACAAGTGTCTGTGAGATTTGGCAAATCAATAGTCATTAGTGACTTGATGAAAGCAAGTCTAGCTACAGACAATGAAATGAACAATGAAGGGGTAGTCAGGATCACAGACAACTTCTTTCCAAAGAGTTATAGCAACAGCTGGATGCTCAGATTGGGCCAGGGAAGGGTTCTGCTAAGGGAAAAGAGTTTGTAAAAAAAGGAGTTCGCAAAGAAAAAGACAGGAAGAGTAAGAGGAGATAGAGAGAAGACGACTGCATAAGAATACTGCTATTCTAAATATCAGGGAGAGCATGGGTGGGCACTGGTACGAGGCAGAAGGTTGACAGACGTCTCTCAAGACCTATATTTTATCTATGAAACATACGGTCACCCTCTAAAAAGCTACAGCGTTGTGTTAAGGTAACACTTGAGAAGATAGATGGTGACAAAACCCCTATTAGGAATGGGAGAGGGAGCAGACTGGGGACGAAGAGAAGCTTTGCAAAGGAACAAATGAGAAAGATGAGGTTTCCTTGAAAGAGATGTTGGACTTCATCTTGAAGGCAACAGGAACTGCTGAAAATTTTAGAAAACAATATGAACAGCTTTGTGTTTTGAACTACATACTATATTCTTAGGAGTTTTAATAAATAAAAATAAGTCTACATTTATATTTCTGAATTAAACTAGACTATATCCATAAACTTAATTCTTATTCTATAAATTACTGTATTGAAACATATCATTTGTAAATTATAAAACAAACCTCCATATACCAAAGTTATTAAAAATATTTGTCATATAAAGAACATATTTAAATAGAAAAAAATAAGTTCAAGATGTACAATTTTAAATATGATTTAAATAAACTTGATTAAAAGGCAATCAAGAGGGTTTGACTTTTTGTTGACTTTCAACCTCCAGTCCTAGTATTTTCCAAAACATAATTAAAGCACCTTGAGCTTGTACCCCTTGGTCCAATGCCTAACATAACTAAGTCAAGCTCCTAATCTACAGTCAAGAAATTCTAAGAAATGATCTACTTCTACACAACTTAAGTCTTTTAGTAAGTCTCTGACTCTTACTAAATGAACCATTTGTAAGAGAAATACAAAGTTACGTGGCTCAGAAATGGCACCTAATGAACATTTCCTTCCTGTGGAATTCAGGTCACGCTAATATCCAGAACGACGCTCTAATCCTCCTCATACCTGCACTCCTCCCCGCAAAATCTCCAACAGGAACTTGAAGTTGAATTTTTTTAATAACTGAAGGGTTTTTTTTTAATCCAGGCTTTTTATCCTGACATCCTCTCACCTGCCACCATTACTGCCCACCTGCCATAAAGGAGGTGCAAAATGGGAGAGGTTGAGATCCATGTTGGGGTGGTATCCCAAAGAGAGGGTCTCCTGGAAACTAGATTCCAGTAATTAGAGTGATGGGCACTCTAGCCACAGACCACTGTTTCTTTACAGCACAGCTACTGCAACATATATTCCTTGAATTTTGCCCACTCCAAATGTTGATACCTGAGAACATAACATGACCTACCAACATTTTCACTGACTTTTTCTTAATTTATATATGCCAGTAGGAGATCAACTAAAATCTACGGTAATTAAGAGAACAATTTAAGTACACAATTTGTCATGTACATTTGAATCTATCTTCCGTTAACCTTTAACCTCCTTACCATATACTACAGCCCCGCCTTTATCCCTGTAGGATATGATACTCCAAGACCCCCAGTGGACACCTGAAACTGAATAGTACTAAACCCTATATATACCATGTCTTTTCCTAGACATACATATCTATGATGAAGCTTAATTTATAAATTAGGCACAATGAGAGAATATCTGAACTGCCAGCATCACTACTCTTGCATTTTGGCACCATTATGACGTAAAATAAGGGTTACTTGAACAGAAGCACAGCAATACCTCAACAGTTCATCTGATAACTGAGTCAGCTGCTAAGTGACTAACTGGTGGGTAGGGTATACAGCATGGGTAACGCTAGACAAAGAGATGATTCACCTCCCAGGTGGGATGACATAAGATTTCATCATACTACCCAGAATGGTGTGCTATTTAAAATTTATGAATTGTTTATATCTGGAATTTTCCATTTAATATTTTGAGACCTTGGTTGGCTGACGGTAACTGAGACCTCGGAGGGCAAAATCACAGATAAGGGGGGAACTACTGTAGCTACCCATATGCTGAATCTCATGCTACCTGACAACCACACATTATTGTGTAGTCATTTAATTAAATATAACTTCTAATGGGCAAGTATAAAATACCTACCAACATTAGAAGATGTTGTATGATTATTCAGATATGGTTTTAGGAATGCACTATAGTGCAACTCTGAAATGTGTAGATGAATCAAAAAGATACTGCCTCTTTCATTTGTATAATTAACACTATTTCTGAAATAAGTTTGAGTCTGGTTCTCATCACATGTGATTCCAGTAAATAAAACACAGCCACATTGCCGCCTAGAACTTAAGAAAATCATATCATAAAATGTTTATCCACAAGAAAAGTCCATTTTAAAATATATTATGTCAAAATGAAACATTAAAGGAAAACACACAGCCTAAATTAGAAACCAATTAGATACTGCAAAATAAATACAGAGTGCTACTATTTTCTTCACCTTTCAGTTTGAGCAGCCTGAAGTCCTTGGAGAGACATTCAGTGGAAAAGAAAACCTCAGAACTGTTATTCAGCACTCCATGTGGCAAGGACAGTGTCCTCCACTGTCCCACTCTACTTCTTGTGGTGACCTCCACCATCTGATATCCCCCATAGCCAGATACAGCCCGGTGAGCTATCTAGAAGCACCATCTCTATTAAACACAAAACTCTCTAAACTAAAATCTTTCATTAAAAAAAGAAGTTTCTAACATTTATAATTAAATTTGTTATCTCCCCAAGTCATCTTGTCCTCATTTTTTTTTAAAGCTTTTCAGTCCAGATTCAGTGTTGGTAGACAGGTACCACGTGGCACATAAGTAAGCACTATATAAAGTTAACTACTACTACTATTTTTTAGTTTTTATTAGAGTATAGTTGATTCACAATGTTATGTTATAGTTCCTGCTGTACAGCAAGGTTACTGTTATTATTTTCACTAAAATGTATAGTTTCCTCATAGCTTATGTGTATACCAAGCAGTAAATACAAACTATCCACCTACCTGTATGAAATTCAGCCTTAGGATGATCCTACTTCATTCAAACAATAGGTTCGGGGACTATACAATGTGAAAACAACCTCTGATTATTCCTAATCTATCAGTAAGCATACAACTGGAATTGTAAATAGAAAAAGTCTATTCTGACCTATACTATTATATATCATTTCTCTTTTATTAAATAGATTAGCAACAAGCACAATTTTATAATCAGCATGCATTTATTGGGTAACATTTTTGCTCAGTGCTGTAATACAGAATGTTTGGGGATACCAAAAAGCAATTTCTGTGTCTGCACTCAAAAGGTTTGCAATCTCTATGAGTTTTGTGAGTTCAGGGACCATGTCTTTACCTTGATAGTAAGAAAAGGGTAGGATAGAAGGCTTGACACGCACCCTCCCAGATAATTAGAATTCAAGTAGCTGAAGCAGTGTGGAGAGTATTCTAGGAACATGCAGGGCAGACCAAAGCAAGAGTTCAAACTTGGTCAAAGTGAAATACGACCATCAAACTGGGTCAGAAAATACTCTGGGATGAAACAGGTAATATCAAGTTCTAATCAGTCTTCAAAGATAGACAAAGGAATTTAGATGTGCACTAAACATCGTTCCAAGCACTTTACATGCAGTATCACATTTAATCTTACAACAGCTCTGAGAGGTAAGTGATATTAGTATCCCAATTTTATCTATAAGGAAAGTGACACACAGAGGGCTTAAATAATTTACCATAAATCGTCCAGCTAGTAAGTAGCAAAACTGGAATTTGAATCCAGTTTAGCTGCAGTGTCCTTTCCCTTAATCACTGCACTACACTATCTATAACTCTCAAGACCAAAATGAAAAATATATATACATATAGGAAGGAATAAAAGAATGGGATAGAATAAAATAGGATGGAATGGGATCTGTAGAAGAGACACATAAGGTGAACTTTTAGGTGGACTTAAGTCCAAGAAC
Organism: Eschrichtius robustus; assembly: GCF_028021215.1. Taxonomy (NCBI): domain Eukaryota; kingdom Metazoa; phylum Chordata; class Mammalia; order Artiodactyla; family Eschrichtiidae; genus Eschrichtius; species Eschrichtius robustus. Next base: position 15,493,683 of record NC_090827.1, on the reverse strand, counting down.
TTCTAGGAGAGACCGGCAGCAGAAATGCCTAGAATCAAGAAGACGTGGGTCTGACAAACTTAAAAGCTAGTTCCAACTATTATAAAACAGCATTTCCTATAATATAATCTCAGTACTTATTAACAGGAGGATGAGAAAACCCATACAAAACTTGAAAAACATGGAGTATAAGTAGCAAGCACCTCTTCTTTAAAAAAGAAAAAAGATGCCTAGCTGTAAAAGACCAATAGACAGAACAAGTTTAATACGACAGATACAATTTAATTCATAAATTGAATCCTTATGCCTCAGTTTTTTAACTTCTTGATGGATATTTAAGCAAACCTTTTATGTAAAAACTGCTATTCAAGACCTGTGAATTAACAAATAAGAAATGGCCCTTGTTCTCAAGAGCTGCCCCTTGGGATTATGTATCTCATTCTGTAACGTCTGATGACTATTTGGGACACAGTAGTTGTTCAGCATCTGAACAACATTTCTGGATCTCTAAACACTTATGAATACACAATTTTTGCTCCTGAAGTTTGTAGCATATATAATTCTCAGACCTTACGTTATTTCTTCCCTACCCAAAGGAGACCAAACTTTCCCCTCTTGGTTAAAAAAAAAAAAAAAAAAAAAAAATCTGGATACAGAATAAAGTGACAGGCCACATTAATTCTTTCAACCTTCAAGTTCTCCCTTCATCAGCAGTGCTACACCCAGTTTAGGAATTGATAGGGAATCACTTGTGAAGAGAGAAAGGGACAGAAAAATTTGCTTTTCTTATTCCAATTAGAGAGTTTCACCAAGGGGGTGGAATTTCAAATTAAGAAAAAAAAAACAAGTTCTAATTAGTTACAGATGAAAATCCCCAAAACCATATTGATCACAATGCAAAACATTAACTGAGCTCCTGGAGACCCAGGAAGAAGAGGACTTTTTCATTGGATGAAATGGAAATAATTTACTCTTGAAATCCTAACCACACCACCCTTTAGTCATTAATATGCAATTAAATAATTTTTGCTCACAGTCGCAGCCAAAAGAACTCAAAAGTATTTTTATTTTCACAGGTTTCTCTGTTATTTTTACTGCATATTAACCCCTTTTTTTAAGCCTTGTCACTGAAGCCCATTGTTTTAAGGTTCATTATCTTTACGCCACCTGGTTTAGGATTTGGCTGCAAAACTGCTACACTACACTGATCAAAGTGTTCACCAAATCAAGAATGCAGGAGCTAACCACCTGAGGATTCCAGTACTTTCTTTGACTCTTCTAAAAATAAATGTACAGAAGGTCTTCTGAAATTACGTCTTACCTAGTCAATTAATGTGAGGGAAGAAATGCTATTTTACCCTATACACACTACAGAACACCAGGTAAGACTGGTCTATAGACTCTTCGGCATTGAAGCACCCCTCATGGGAAGGGTATGCATGTTGTGTGCTATACAGCCTTCATTTAAATCATAAAAAATTCATTTGGATAACTGAAAAGATGGAAAGCTGTTTTTTTTTTTTTTTTAAAAAAAAGAATTATTAACTAAAACACGCATTTCTTTCAACTTCACTTTACACCTTACAGTGAATATTACCCATTCTAACAAAGTGTAGCCTCCTAAAGCTTAATTCTCTCACCTTCCAATTTAACTTGCTCTAGACAGTCTGATGGGACCACAATTCAAATTTTTCAAAAAGGCAAGGATCTAAAATCACTTCCAGATTTTCCCCTGTTAGTCCAAAAATTCTTGCATTAATAAAATATGATCAGGGCAATAGTAAACTAGATTGATGTGCTTATCTACTAATATAGCTGCAAAAAGAAAGGTAGTCATCTCTAAAAGAAAGAGAAGAAAAAACAGAACAATAACATGAACAAAAATTCTTTGGACTTACTCTCATCTGTGAATAATTAGAAGAATTTAAGTTGATTTGGAAACGGTGGAGAAAGACTCTGAAGAGGTAGGATTACAGTGTTTTTCACTTTGATGTATTAAAAATGAAGAAATGAGGAAGAAGTTAGAAAGTTTAAACACACAGTGTGCACATACACACACACACCCCTCAACCATCAATAGCAACTAACCTCCCTGAACTATTTTTCATATGGTTAGGGTTAATAACAAATAATATAAGGGTTGTATTCAGTTCTTTGATTAACACAAACAAACAATAACTATTTTCATTCTATTTTGACTCAGGAGAACGCAATTTGTTAGTCTATTGAAACTCATCATTCATAGTTAAGGAGGAACTAAGTCAGTATCATTAAAGATTCGGTCAAAATATCTCCGTCCACATTTTAAAATACACGTCTAATCCAAAATTCTGTAATAGCAAGTAATCGTGACATGAATTCCACCAGAATGATGGTTCCTCTAATGACTATTAAGTTTTATACCTGGAGTTCCCCAAAAATTTTTAATACATTTGCTGTACTTTCTTATATTAAAAAAAAGTATTGCATTCTTATTGAAGAAATTCTTGAAGAAAATTTGAGTTACATAAAAGCATAAAACAATTCCACTATTCAGAGATAATTTTAAGTTATTTGATGTATTTACCTCTATTTCATAAACATATTGTTTTCCAAACTGGTATTTAAAGAACATCCTTCTGGGAGATGTTCCACTAAAAACAGTGTTTTTGTGGTGTAAAATGGTTAGTAAATGTCTTTATTGCAGGATTTCTCAGAGCCTATAATATGCTAATATTTATCATGACTTTTCAAATCATAATAAATGACTTAGGAAGCAAGTCATAACAAATTTGGGTAGCAAGCAGCTTCCCAAATTTATTTCCCACTTAATATATTTTCCTTTTTCCTCTATTAGCATCCAGTTTGGGAAACACTGAAACTACATTATTAGGGAAGGACGCTTCCATGTCACTAGATATTTTCAAAACCATGATTTTAAGGCTATAAATGATTACTACATTTAAGTCTCTCAGAGTTTACTGGAGTTTTTCCAATTTCTATTTTCCTTATAATATATAAATCTTATTACATATGCATTATTCCTTTAGATAAAGTGTTAACCTCTTTAAGAAAATGTTATCAAACTATCTAAATGACTGTACATTTTTTATTGAAGTACAGTTGATTTACAATGTTGTGTTAGTTTTTTATTGAACTATTAAGTAACTGTACATTTTAAACAGCATCTTTTTTTTTTAACTGAACTTGTGTCAGAAGTGTGTCATGATTAATATTTGTTAATTTGATTGGCCCAAAGTGAGAACTCATTATTTTCATTTACATTTCTTTGCATAATAAGGCTGAATTATTTTCATATTTTTATCAGCCATTTATATTTATCTTTCTTAGATTGGATTTCAGTTCTCTCTCCCATTGTTTGCACCCCTTGATCCTCTAAAATCTAAGAAACTTCCTGAGGTTTGTTCTTCACATCACTGATTTAGTTTTTCAAGACAGTAATTCTTCTTGCCTGCTCTGCAGACTTAAATCTGGCTCTCAGTTTTAGTGTTCCTTGCAATCTTTCCTCACCTTTATTAAAGCATGAGTTTGTTTTCTTATAGCTCCCTGCTGTAATTTCATAGATACCGTATCTTCTATGTTCTCTTATGGTAAACTGTTTTCTAAATGTTCTTCTAGTTGTAAATATTTCCCCAAAATGTGCTTCTCTCTTGCATCTTCAGGATGATCAACGTTTATCCTCAAGTACAGTATCTGTTCATAGATCACACACTGTTGAGTTTTTCTATTGCCTCTTCTATGATGACGATGGTGTCCACCATCAACAGAGGGTGTGGCCTGGCTCACTGCACACTTGGATGGTTATAGAAACCCCTTTTCAATGCTGTAGCAGGAAATGTGAAGAGTTACAAGCCCAGTTCCCAGTGACTCTCAGGCATTATTTTAAAGCTGCTCTTCTGGACTGCAGAGGAACCTTCTCCTTAAATACTGCCTGGTCTGAAAAAGGATCATCAAAGACTAAAATGCCTACCATTTAGTTCTCCATTCCCACCTTGAACCCTCTACCTGAGGAGACCTCTTCCTTTCATGATGCAAGCAGTCAGCAGCTCCAACTCTCCCAGTCCTTCATGCTCTTGCTGCTTTCTATTGTTCATACAGCTGCTGGACGGATGTGGAAAGACATAAGACAATGGAGGCATAAGTGATGGTAATACTATAGCCTCCTAAGAAAAACAGCACCCCTGCAGCAGATGGAGAGCAGCCTCATTTTCTCACTGTTTAAAGATCATGGGCGTTTGAACAAGCAGCAGATGTTACGAAAGCAGCAAACTTCATTTCCTACTTTAGATTGGCTGGGCTATCTGTTTCATCAGACAATCTGGTTTTTCCCAGTTCGGTTCCTTCTAGGTGGAGGAAATGCATTAAAATTTCTAGCAGTGTCAGTCTTTTTCTCCCTGCAATACTGTATGTGTTTGTTTCTAGGTCTTCATCGTTCTTCTAGCAGAGAAGGGAAAGAGGCTGTGCCAGCAACTATGACCAAATGCTATTTTTAATGGGAAGCCTCTCTAAATTTTAAATATAAGTGAGAATCTGATTATTTCACTGTCAAGCACAAGCATAACTCATTTGATCCATTCATATGACTTTATTTTAAATAAATTTACTAATGCTGAAAAGAATACCACACAGGAGACTAAAAGGTACTGTCTATCTAGAAGTCACAAATATCACCAGTGGCAGCAACGTAAACTCATTTTCTTCACTGGTAACTGGCACCAGAAGAATTTTCAAGCAGGCTTTCCCATTAGTTGAAGTTGACAAAAAATAAGCATTATCCTCTGCCTTCTGGGTTTTATTATTTATGTAGTTTTTGTCAAGTACATGGCAGTGTTTTCATATTTTCTATCATTTTTGACCACACAGGGAGACTAAGCTCACATGCTTATCGCTGATGAGTATCATGATGCTGGCAAGTTTGGAGTACTGGTCGCCATCAATTTCTCACGGCCATTTTGAAATTTAAACACCAGCAAGCAGAATTTCTGGGTATAGGTCACTTTTATATCCCATACATATAGCTGCCCCCAAAAAAGGGAAACTAAGAGGAATTACAGATAAATATGTTATTAAAAATTAAGAAAGCTTCTCTGAAGGTCTGTGCTAGACACATTTTAACAATGGTGATCCACTTTCAAAAAGATTTTATCTTAACACCACTGCGATTTTCGAACAACTGCTGTAGAGTCAGAAAAACCCAAGTTTAAATCCTGGCTCTACTATTTAATAGTTGTGTGACCTTGAGCAAGGTAATAACTGAGCTATGATTTTGCTTTTGTAAAGTGAAGATACGAATAATGCCTGCTTTATCAGATGGTTAGCAAACTTAAAAATAAGAGATAAGGCAAGTAGCATAACTGTTACTTAAGTGTCCTACAAATGTTTGGTGTTATTATTCTACCCCACGTATTTTAAAATAAAATGCTCCATTTTTACATGAAGTGGAATTCCACTTAAAGAAGATGAAAGGATCTCTTTGGTAATCACCCACAACGGTTTGTCAGCAACTGGTCATTTGATTGAAATTTTATTTGTACACCTAGATTATTATAGCTGCACCATTCAATGTCTATTAGGCATATTCTGAGATGAGCAAATGTGAAGTCCTTACCCTTATTGATTATACTAGGATAAAAAAAAAAAGTGGACAGTCTATAGAGGAGGAGAAGAAACTACTGATGTTTTAAAAAATAGGCCCTAAGGTTTAAAAGCTTATCCTAGAGCAAAGGTTCTCAAAAGAATCACCTAGGGCTGGTCTTTCTGAAAATGAGTGATCACATTTTGGCTTGCACAGTGACTAGGGAATATTATTGGCTTTTCATGGGCTGCAAAGAGCCTTGCTGTGTTTGCTGCCAATACAGAAGACAGACAGTCCCCAACAAAGAATGTTCTTGGGTCCCTAAAGTCTTTTGAATGAATGGCTAGAGACTCATGAGTGTGAAAAATGTTTATAATTATCTGAGTCTAGAACTTTACTTCGTTTTACACAGACACATAGCATTTGTGAAAGATTTTTAATACACATGGAATTATTCAAAAACACAACTATGTAAGTCAAGAGATTTGTTTTGTTCAGAGCCTTGGCAAAAGTGATGCATCATGTCAAAAATTCGTACCCACATTCTCAGCACCACTTGTTTTTGAGTCATTGATACAACCAATTTCTTTTTAACCTGCATTTGTATCAGTGGTCTTCCTAGTGATGCTACACGTATGTACAAGAATCTAACTACTTTATTATTCCTGTTATGGTCTTGCCCAAACATTTCCATATTGAAATTCATGTTATTTTTGAAAATGTATCTGTTAAAATTTTTTATAAAAGTAATTTTAATGTAATTTTTCCTTTATATTGCTATAAAATTATAGTAGAGTATCATATCATTTCAGGAAACTAAAGGAGTGTTATAAAATAGACGAGGCAGCATGGGGCTTGAAGGAAGAGAGCCAACAAGAATAGAGAGCTTCGTAATAACACTCAAACATAAAAAGGCAGCCCGGAGAAAATGCAAAGAACTCGGTTACTTTCCCTCCAACTACAGATTGAACAGGAAAAAATTTAACTTGCAATAAGAAGAATTGAGGTCAGGTATTTTAAACACCATCCTGAAGAAAAAGACTGTAAATCACTAGAATGAGAAATTTTTATCAGCATATTTAAGCCATTTAAGAATATATGATAAGCAAAGCTTTCTTAAAATTAAATTGGACTGTAAACACGTAATTCTACAATTATTCATTTAATGTTTGTTTTAATTTGTAAATGTTTCAAAGTGAATTCATAGAAAATTAAGTCTTCAGTGACAGCTTTAGTGCTTTTACAATGATCTGGAGAAATTGGTGGTGGAGTGTGTATCCATCCATAGTGCTTGGAGCTTGATGCTGGCGTGTGCTGCTAGTCTAACCATGACCTCCCGCCCTTCCTCAAAGAAAAAGAAAAAAAAGTAAAACAAACAATCAAAAACAGAGAAAAAAAATATCACTGCTCCTGAAAACAACAAAGGATATTATTTTGGATATCTCTTAATCCAGCATAAAAAAGTTACTTTGAGAATATGAATTCAGTATCACCTATCCATTGCATTAAGGATAATAATATATGTAAGATGTACCAACCTCCACAGGTATTCTCATCACAGAAATCATAAAACCACTTGCATCTTCCACCAAAAATTTTAATGTGGGATAAAAAGTAGTTCATTAAACTTTGATACTCACCATAAAGTAAAATTCAGAAATGACCAATGGTGGTCAAAAGGCACAAACTTCTCGTTATAAAATAAACAAGCCCTGGGGATACTATGTACAGCATGGTGATTATAGTTAATGATACTGTATTGTATATTTGAAAGGTGCTGAGAGAGTAAATCTTACAAGTTCTCATCACAGGGAAAAAAAAAACCCATCATAACTATGTGTGGTGATGTAACTTTTCGTGGCGATCATTTCACAATATATACAAATATCATATCATTATGCTATATACCTGAAACTAATATAATGTTGTATGTCAATTATACCTCAATTTTTTAAAAAAGTAAAATTCCCCTAAATAGTCTTTCTTTTTAGCTTTACAAATGAATACATTAATTCAATCAATAAAATCTCTAGAGGCAACAATCTCACATACATGACAGTTGCAGAGATCAGGCTTCAGTCTGACATGAGTCTTTCCCAAAGGAATTTTTTGTTATTTTTACTCCATGAATTCCATCTTATGAAAAATTCAGTGAACTAAACAAATTGACATTTTTAAGTAAGAAACATTTGCTCATTTTTGATAAATCAATCAAAGATAAACTACTTCAAATCAGTACTTTTGACCAGGATAATATGACCAGTGGTACCAATCTGTTTGCAGGTCCCTAGGAGTTTGAAAACTCCAGACTGGGGACCATGAGCCCACAACATACTAGGTTCTAAAAACAAAATATGGCTATTAACAGCAAACCAATTTTTCACAAATGGACCTTCAATTTTAAACCAGCCAATATTTCTTTGTCTAAATCCCAGAATTTTTCCTGTAGCTGAAATTCCACACATGGTCTCCATATCCCCAAAGAAATGCCCTTTCCAGATGAGTTCCTAAGAACAGAACTATGTTTCTTCGAAGTCAGCAAGCTATTTATAAAAACTACAGTAGCCCCCAAGGGAAGATCAATTGGCAAGTATAAAATTACTTTATGCATATATATAGTGTAGTAGTTGCTCTGCCTTTCCTTAAGGGGGAGGAATAAAACAATGGTGATCAAAGCATAAGGTACACGGAATGTGATAATTTTAATGTGGGCGCTTATCATTACAAGAAGAAAATGCTACTAATTAATTTTTATGACCCTGTAAAATATCTGAGTTCCCTACTGAACTGGCAAGTACATAAATGTAATAAAACCAATAATAATGTACTTCCATTACCATGACTGCCATTTGGAACTAGAAAAAGCAACATGCCACATGCTAAAGTATCTTATTTTTAATAATATTAAGATATAGCTTACTAATTTATATAGGTTCTTTAATATATAAACGGTTTATATATGCTAAAATATCAGTCATTGCTTAAAATTAGACATACAGTATTTATCAACAGTGCTTGCATGCTCATTAATTCTATCAGGATCTTCCCTTCATATATGTGTGTATACATATTTTTTTCTATCTACACAGCTTAATTGAATAACTTTTCTTCCAAATATTCACTTAAGGCCACAGATAATATTCAAAATACTATCCAACTGATGTGGCCTTTATCCAACGAGAATAGAGGCTAGCCAGAAAGAAGCAAGACAGCCATGCCAGTGTGTCCTGGCTGAATGATGTACCTCCCAACACCTCATCCGCTTTCCATAACCATAGTCATTTTGTAGTTGTAAGAAATATTAATTGCACCAAGTGCAAATACGTAAGAGGCGGAAATGTGTTCATCTTTTTCACGAGTTACCAAAAAACTCTCTACTTTCTCCATCTCTCTTCCCACCCTATATGACCACTGCTCCTTAGGAGCTTACATTCATGCAACAAATATTTATTAATAGTCTACTATGGGCCAGACGCTGTGCCAGGTATGCCTGGGAGAAGGGAATGTTCAAGAAAAACAAGGTCGCATGTTCACAGAGTTTACACACAAGTTTATAATCTAGCTGGAGAGAATAAGTGTTTGTGTAGATATGTTTGTGGTTCCTTATTTTATTGTATAGTGCTCATGATGTGCCAAGCACTGATGTAACAGCTTTACAGTTACCTCAGCTGACTCTTTATGTTGGCATAAACATATATATATATAAACTTCAGTAACCCTTCAATAATTAAAGAATAGAAAACAGAACAAATATTATAAAATAAAGATATAATTCACAGCTACATAAATTAGAGGTATGTGTTCAAAGAATATTAGATATTGGATTATGAGAAAAGTAGATTAATCCAGGACAGGTTGCATTAACTGATAGAATAAAAGTAATTTCATATCAAGGACAAAAACATGTTCTAATACTAAGAGTGAATACCTCTCCAAAACTAAATTCTATTGTCACTGAATTCTATCCTTTTAATCTAAGATAATTCATGTCTCCATTAATCTGCTACAAAATTTAAATCAGAACTATATTTTTAAACATATACATTTAAACATTCGCAACTTAATGAAATTGAGGTTAATTGTATTTTACACGTACAGTTGTAAGTTGTAAATCGTTCAACATTTTCTTATCAGATTATCATGGAAACCAATGAACAGGTTTGACAGACAGTCACCCTCAACTTTTCTTAACAAAATTACTTAAATTTGGAAATCTAGCATATCCCTCCAGGAGAACGTTAACTTTCATGGACTGGCTGAGGCATTTACTTATTACTCTACTCAGTTTACCAGCGGGGCTGATTATGATGCCCACTGATCCTAGGAGGATCTTCCCTTCACCAGAAGGAAGACAGCTACAGCATTTGCTAATTGAAACACAAGTCTGTGAATTTCCATGGGAAAGAGAAGTACCTATTTATTTATTCTAAACATTGAATGAGCACCTTCCACAAGCAGTAAACGTCTAAAGAGCACGTGCCAGTCAATGTACTGGCCATATCCAGGCAAGTTAGGCTATTTACTGCCCTCATGGGAAACAGAAGATGGAAGAAATGCAAGTGCATTCCATGAAAGAAGGGGAAAACCCATGGATAGAAGAAGATGCAAGATATAAAAGCAATCTGGGATATTTGTTTGGAGTGGGTGCCAGAGAAAATAGAGAATAGGGGCCCAGACCATGAGTGATGGGATCAGCCTTGGACAGGAGAGGTGCAATATTTCCTCTGAGGCAAGAGTGATTAGCCTGAAGTTGAGACTTCCAAATGGTTCACACACACAGTGCAGGATATAACTTGAGTGGGGTAAAATATTTCATCTCTGTTTTTATGAACCTTTAGCTGAAATTTAGCACTTCCTTTACCTATGAAAGTAGGCAACAAATCACAGTACCAATACCTGTGACCTAGTCACCTGTGGAAATCACAAACATTTTCATATTATATCTCAGTTGCTACAGATAACTCGGAGTAGTGTTTACTCATTGACTACTTTGAAATTAAGGTAGTCATGCGACCTGCCGCTAGATCTTGTTGTTTAATGCACAATAAAGACTCACATATTATTATATCACAAGTGTGTTTTTTATATTTTGAAAATTGCATCTTTTTAATTGGTTTCCCCTGAAATACTATGAATGTTTTCATCTAAAAATTATTGGGGGAGGGGTGGTTTATAAGCTTCCCTAGTTTTCCAAAAGGATCCATAGCACAAAAAAGGAAGAACAACTGCTCTGAGCATGAGGGAAAGGATTTTTTTAAATTAAGGCAAGAAGGATTATGTTATAATCTCCCTCCATTGTCTCCACTCTTTAGTCAAAGTCTGCTGCACACAGGAGCCCTTGTGTTCAAGGTGCAGAGGGGGACAGAAGTTACGGCAACAACAAAAACTCAGAGGAAGGGAAAGAAGCAAGTCAGGGGACAATCCTCTATGTGCTATTGGTTTTGACTGAAGAGTTAGAACAAATGGAGAGAATACAATATAACCGAGGACAGGCAGCCGCTGTTATAAAACTCCACTGACGGGGCTTCCCTGGCGGCGCAGTGGTTGAGAATCTGCCTGCCAATGCAGGGGACACGGGTTCGAGCCCTGGTCTGGGAAGATCCCACATGCCGCGGAGCAACTAGGCCCGTGAGCCACAACTACTGAGCCTGCGCTCCGCAACAAGAGAGGCCACGATAGTGAGAGGCCCGCGCACCGCGATGAAGAGTGGCCCCCGCTTGCCACAACTAGAGAAAGCCCTCGCACAGAAACAAAGACCCAACACAGCCAAAAAATTAAATAAATAAATAATAATTAAAGGTGCTAATAATTTTAAAAAATAAAATAAAATAAAACTCCACTGACCACCAGCCTTTCACTTTGTTTCTAGGACTGCTTTTCTCTCTACAGCCCTTCCTTACTTCTTATTCCCATACCCTCCAACCCTCTCTCTAGGACAGCCCACAGAAAGTAAAAAACAAAAATTAACTAAATAAAATGTTAAAACACACACCATTAAACCCCTCTTACTTCATCATGCCTCAGCACACCTTATTACCAACCTGCCTCTGTGCCCACACACTCCACCTTGCCTAACTGAACGGTTTGTGTGCCTATCCCAGACCTCCTCCCCCTCACTCCCCACCCCAGGGTCCCCTTCTGGCCCTAGGGCCCATCCTCCCGGCTAACTGAAGGGCAGCAGTCCACACACACACCCACCCCCCTATCTTGACTGGATCACTCCTGTGCTGACTTTACGTACATTTTTTTAAAAACAAAATGAAAAAAAAAAAAAACGTATCTTAGCCTCATTTCCTTTCCAAATATCACTCATCTCTCAGCTTCTTTCTTCCTCAAGAGAACTGTCTATACTTGCTGCCTGCAATTCCCTCCTCCACTCTTAGCCTCTCTTGAAACCAACCCAGGCACGCTTTCCCTCAACACCACAGGCTGCTTTTGTCAAGGTCACCCATTGACCCTCCCTGTTGCTGAACTTTAAACAGGATTTAACTAAGATTATCAATTCCTTCTCCTTGAAATACTTTCACCACATGGCTGCCTGGATACACACAATGTCCTGATTGCCCTTGTACCTCACTCATCTTCCTTCACTGGTTACTCATCTCCCCAACTTCCAAACCTCAGAGTTCTCTAGGATCCCGTTTTTGAACTTCTTTTCTAACTACACTCACTCTCTAAACAGTCTCTCTCAGTCTAGTGGCTTTAGGCAAAACCGACATGCAAATGAAACTCCAATTTATTATCTCCAGCCACGGTCCTCCCTGAACTCCAGCCTCACATACCCATTTTAACTGACATCTCAACATGCCCAAGAAGAAACCCGATTTAACCCACACCTTCACTTCTCAGCCCCCGTTTGGCCCCATAAATGGAAACATCACCCTTTGATCTGGAAAAGTCCTTGCACTTGCTCCTGACAGCTCCCTCTTATTTATCTCCCACACGCAATTTAAATCCTTTCGGTTCTTCCTGTGAAATACATTCTGTGTTTTACTTTTTCTTATCAGCTCCACTGCTGCCACCCTGGCTCACCTGGGATTGCTGCAGGAAATTTCAGGCGATGTCTCGACTGCCGTCCTTGGTCCTGACATTACTCCCATGCAGCAGCCAGAATGATCTTTTTAAAGCCAATGACAACTCATGTTACTCATTTGATTAAAACATTCCAATGACTTTCCGTATCACTAAAAATACAAGCCAAGGTCCTTAACACGGCCTACAAGTCTGAACATGATCTCGTTGCCTCCTGCTTTCCTGATGCCCTCTTAGTCCTCTCCCCATGGACCATTCCACCGCAGGCGTGCTGGTCTCCTTGTTGGTCTTCCAAGCACGTTAGTCACACTGCTGCCTAGTTACCTGCACATGTTCTTCACTCTGCCAGGACCATCTCCCCGCAACACAGAATGAAATAACTGAAATGTACCTCGCTCCTAATATGAAAATCCCTGCAGTGATTAATTCTTTAAAATAACTTTTTTCCCTTTTTTTATACTTCTGTTACTGAAAAATGTCCCTGTTGGGTACTTTGGGGATTAATTATAAAGAACTGTTATATATAGCAGTTCAATGAATTTTAATTTCCCTCCTAAAATAGCTTTCATAGACTCAATGAAAGAACATAACTGAAACTTAGCTTCACATTTCTTTGAATTCCTAACTGAATCCTAAGATTATGACAGATAGGCCAGAATGGCACTTATTTACCAATGCTTCAACTAGGTTAAACTGGATAATTTTTATGGTTACTTTTACTACAATTCATAAGACACATTTTACCTCAAGTCAAAATAATAACACTAACTTAGTATTTCTTCCTAAAGGTTTACATGTAAATGGACTAGATCCCAATGTTTTCACTTACTCCTAGTCGGAATTTTAATCAAAAATTGATTTTTGTAAAGTTTAAATATAGGATATAAATATGAGGTAGAAACTTTAGGTTGTGATTGAAACAAATGAGGGTCTCTCTGAGTTTTGAAAACAGTCTTAGAAAAATAATTTCCTGGTTATTGTCAGTCTCACCTTTTCTAACCTAACAATTTATTTTGAACCGCCTTAAAATTCAACAACTTTCTGATACTGAAATTATTAATACAAATTCTCTCATATAACACTCCACCCAATTATTCACCCTTTAAATCCTCTACGAAATATGTCATCTGTGATAATATTTTATAAAATTCTAATTATCAACATTCTGTGATGATTTTTTCTCCTCCTTTAGTGTTACATTCTATTTTGCTCTCTTCTTCATTGGTGAAAGTAAGAAGTCTTGCAAAAAAGCTAAACCAGAAGAATCAGCAAAATTACTAATCTAATTCTTCTCCCTCCTTCCTCTCTGGGTTTTCCCTAAGGAAGGGCCCAGGTAAAAATACACAGCTTCTAGGTTCTGGCCCACTATTATCCTCTCAGCCACATTCATTAATCTTATCAATCTGCACGCCTGATTAGTGAAAAACATGACTCACTGAGAATTACCCAGCGACCAATATGAAATTGATTTGGAATCCAGAGCCATTACTTCTTTTTTTTTCAGCAAGTCTTTCTTCCCTAGAGCAAAATCCTGCTCAAAATCAAATTAGACTGCCTGTGTCTGGGAGTGTGCATGGAATCCAGAGAGACAGAGACAGAGAGGATATGGGGGCAGGAGCGGGGGAGGACCTGGCCAGTTCCAGAGTCCTCTGAGGCAAGGCCGTCCACGTAGTACACCCCATCCCTCCGGCCCAGAGATAGGCTCAGGTGGGGAGCTGACTTGGGTCCTCCCACACTTTCCCCAGATTCTGTAATCCTGAGCAGAGAAGGTGACCAGAGATGAGTCATCCACTTGAAGTATGTCTAGACACAGGTCAACAAGCAACTGACTCCAATCCTAAAGCCTGGTTAACTCTTCCTTTGAGCCACTCTGAATCCTCCCAATAAATCTAAAATTGGTTTCTGTCTCCTGGAACTATAACAGAGGGGGCTGGATTAGGATGGAGGGAAGAGGCGAGAAAAAGCAAGCCACAGTGTAAGACGACTGAAAGTAAAGAGGTATTTTTACATTTAATATTTATTCAAAGTTACAGCCCCAGCTTATCCTTCACTATTCCGACAAGACTGGAAATGCATTGTGGAACTGACAGAAGCATGAGGTGAGCATCCAAAATAAAGGAGGTGAAGGTGAACTGCATCTCAGTGAGGCTGGGAGAGAAAATTATTTAAGGCTCTTCACCCAGTCATTGCTTACCAAAACACAAATGGAATTCATTCACCGCACTTCTTTTGAAGAGCAGCTAATGTTTCCAAAAACATTATGTAAAAGTTTCTAATTTAATCTGTCACTGAATGCATAAACACATAAAATAACAACCAAAAAATAAATCTTAAAACTCAACATTCTGATTAGTTAAAATAAAACTCCCTAAAAATCCAGCATACTATGACCAACATAACAACAAGGATAAAAGAACCCAAGTTCCATTATGTTACCGGTAAAGAATGGCAGCATTACCATTCATTTGAAGTTAGACACCTGAAAGGAACCTGGACTGAAGAAACACATCAAAGACCCAGTGAAGCATGACTTCAAAAGGTACAGCACAGATGTGAACTTCTGGGAAATAGCCTGCTCTGATGCCAGAGCTCAAACACAGGGTTGGCCGTTCACTTTCAAACTAGAAAAGGCTATGAACAGTATCACCACAAACTGTTTTCATAACGAACTTGCAGAGATTTACCTGGCAAAGGTTCCCTTTTTATTAATAGAATAACTAGGAATCAACACAGTGTGTAGTTAAGATCATGGACTCCAGAGTCAGGCTGCCTGGGTTCTCCAACTTGACTATTTACTAGCTATGTAAATAATATTGGGCAAGTTATTTAATCATGCTGGAACTTGACTTCCTCAGGATTGATGTAAGTATTAGATGTGATTATATTTTAAACATTAAAACAGTGGCTGGCACACAGTAAGTCCTACTTCTGCTTGAAAATAATTAGAAGTTTTTCTCTACTATCCAAGTCTCATACAAGATATGGGTATCACAGAAAATGGTAACTGTTTCCTAAAAATAGACAGACGTAAGTGTGTGTCTGTGTGTGTAAAATGAAAATATCATTAAATTTAAAAGGTATTGAACGGTACTATGAGGCATTTTTATTAACAAAGATAAATCGATTTTTTTTTTCCTTTAGTCATTTTTCATCCTGTAATTATCTCAGAGGAAACCTGGGGTTGAGAGTTCAGTTCTAGTTTTTAAAATGTCCTGCAGCACAATTACAGCTACTAAACACATTCTCAGACTAAGTTTAATGACCCAGGGTACAAAGAGTGTTTTTCAAAAAGTATCCTCAGATATTTTTACCATGGTTATTAATACCCAAGAAGTGGTTAATCCCAGTGGTTATATGTAGTTGTAAATAAAAGTGAATTGCAGAAAACACCCTTAACATGGGCAATACTTTATAAAAATCATGGCTTAAAATTTAACTAGGATATGGTATTTAATAAGCCTTTCAGTGTTCTCTCTATTTTGTAAATCAAATACGTGTTTGTATTACAGAGTCCATTACGTTAAGATTATACAAGACTTGTTCACAAATACCTACTGATACACCAAGGGATGTCTGAAGTCACAGGTTAAACGACAGCTTTGGATCATTCATTTTACTCAAAGATTTTGAAACAATTTTGATATATACAAAAGTGTACTTATAGAATATAATGTAAAATTGTAATTAATATTCAATTTTAAAAAGGATACATTGAAATAAAAATTTGTGCTTCAGGCTACTTGTCCAAGAGCCCCAGGATGTGTGTTCCCCCTCCCTTCCCATTGGTACTACGGGAACTTTGTTGTATCACCAGTCTGTTTTCCCACTTCCCAATAAGGCTCAGTTTCCACTGAGGATATGTAATCCCAGGGAACCTAACTCCATTCCCAGCCCCAGGAATGGAGTTCGCAATCTAGCTAGAGTCTAATCAGAGTATCAGTATTCTCAATAGAATTTCTGAAGTCAGTGTCCTTGGCTATTACATCTGGACAGAATGGCATGAATATGTGAGATAATGAGGACATCCTGCCTAGGGATTGCACAAACTTGTGGAGCAGGACAGAGTCCAGAGTATCTCAGAAAACAGAGCTGGATCCCAATAACACCCTGAGCCTCTGGATCAAACCTTGCCTGAAGTCTGATGTCCCTGAACTTTTTGATTTTGTGAACCAGTACATTTCTTTCATTGTTTAAGAGAATTTGAGATGCATTTTCTGTAACATGTAATAGTTTTGTGAAAAAGCTGAAAAAACATTGACTTAAAGACAACAAAGACTGTAATATCCATTGATATCTTCTACATTGATATCTTCTATCACTAAAGTCAGTGTCTCTTTCTCTCCCTACATTCTAGTCTCCCTCCTCTCCCTCACTATTCCCATGTGCTTGACATCAAGAATTCCTATTGATCTGTGTCCATTCCTTCCTTTATAAATTAGCTTAAAACTTCCAAGACCTTAGCTGTGGCAGAGTCATTCCTGTATCACCCTACCAAAATTTGGGCAAAGCTGCATTGGTTTCCTTCGTGACATTTCTTGCGATCTATAGTCTATGGCCCTGAGAATCCTAGGCCATTTTTCCAGTGTGAAGAATTAATGTTATTATAAGGGGGAAAATGAACACAGAAAATAGAGTTCTTCATTTATGAACAATCTGGATTTTCTTAAATTTTCATTTTTCTTCCTGAAAGGCTATACTTGGGAATGCATTTTTAATTTTTCCTAGACTTTCAAAACCTCCAAAGAGACACAAATCTTTATCTTCCCTTCTCCTCCTAGTTTCAGAGGAAAAGTTCTCCTTTCTACAAATCAAGACCAATCTCTCCAAACAGACTTCCCCAATTGGTCTCATAGTTTGAATTATTTCATTCTTCCTATCCTTCCTTACAGCTTAAAGCATGTTTAAATCTCTTCTTTCACAAATTAAAAAAAAAAAAGAATTCCACACCACATACCCCGACTCTCATCCAATTTTTCTGCTTGGATAAAATAAAGTAACTTTACCTGTTTATTTTTCACTTTTGGTAATGTGTTACTAAAATTTTAAGTTATATACGTGGCTCACATTGTATTTCTCCTGCACAGTACTGTCCCAGATGCAACAAGTTTCAACACTTAACTGTGTCTTCTCTTCCCCTTGGCCACTCTACACCCCATTCAATCCTTCAGACGGGACTGTGTGTGTAACTCCCTATTTATGTAATGCTGCTTCCTCCTCTTTCAAGATGTGGTTCAGGTGCCATCTCATCCACAAAAGCCTTTTCCCACCTGCCTTCCTTTCCTTCCCTGGTGGAATTGTCTTCCTCCTCTGTGACCCATGGTATAATTCACTGATTTCTATCACAGACCCATGAAACTTGACTGCAGATAAGCCCTTAAATTATGCAGTTTTTAAGGCAGTAATTTTTTAATTGCAAGCATGTTAAAAAGCAGTATCTTCTTTTAAACAAGTTTTTTATATTTAAGACAGAAAAAGAAAAAACAACTATTCACAAAAGGTCTTGCTCAACAATAGGCTTATCCAGAAAAGAGAAATCTCTATCTAAGGTATTTAGATATCCTCTGGCCTTTTGCCGATCCTTCTGAAGTTGGGAGTCCCATAAAAAACATGACTCCACATCTATGTGTTATCTGCCTTAGGGTTTTGAGATGCCAAGAATATTCATAATAATCTAACATTTACACCACACTTAAAATCCAATCATAGTAAATAAGTATTCTCATTTTCTTCAGACAGAAAAAGATAAGCAAAAGGCAGCACTATTTATAAATATCACCTTTCAGATACCAGTTTCTGCCATGCCTAAAACTCTTTTCATATAAAAATCTGAGCATAAAAATGCTTCTCTAATGCTTCTCTAATTGAGAACAAATAATTCTCAATTTTACTTTGAAGTGAGTAGTAAATCAGTCCCCGTATTTCTATTTGGAAAAAAAATAATTAAAATATACACCTGCTAATTATCAGTTGCCCATATCAGGAAGAAAAAAGTCTGTGAATTAGAACTTTTTTTAATTCAGGAAAATTACATTTTTGTTCTTTAAGAACAGATTCAGGTAGTATAGTATGGTAGTTAAGAGTGTGGGTTTGGGGGTCAGACTACCTGAGTGCGATTTAACTTTGAGATTCTGGGCAAGTTACTTAACTTCTCGTTTTCTTTTCTTTTTTTTTTTTTTTTTTAAGGATTAAAGTTTATGAGGACAAATTAAAGGTTTTAAAAAGAGTGTCATAGAGTAAATGGCAAAAAAAAAAAAAAAAAAATGTCACGCATGTTCCTGAATCAAAATAAATCATAAATCAAGTGAAAATACAAACTGAGTAAATATTTCCATCACAAAGAACTATTTTTCTCTAATATAGAAAAAGCTCCTAAAAATAAACAAAAACAAAGACCAACAATGTATGAAAACTAATCAATATGATATGAAAACATTTTACAAAAATTCAAACGTAACTGGTTTTTAAGTATATGAAAAGATGCTTAACATCTCTCATAAGAAAAATGCAAAGTAAAACCATCAAAAAGATAGTACTTTTTCTTTAAGCTCTGCAAATTTTAAGAGTTTGATAAAATATTCACTGGTAGCAGAAACTCTCACGTTGTGGGTAGGCATGGAAATGGGTACAAACTGTGTGGTGTACAGCTCTCTATGCTCTAGGAAATGCTCCTGCAGTTACATGCACACATGTACATAAATAACAAATGACTGGAAAAACCAAACACATGATATTACATCCACATGCTACCTTTAAAGTAACTGTATGCGACATTTAAAGGAATGACGCAGCTTTGTGTGTATTAATATGGAATGACTGACAGCATATATTAAGTAAAAGCAAGATACAAAGCAGTATGTATAGCCACTCTAATTTGTATTTAAAAGCAAGAGACAGACATATTCTATATGTTTTATACATGCTATATACGCTGTTCTGTATCATGTATACATGTATATGTATGTATACATGTATACAAACATGTACACACACACTCTCTGGAAGGAAAACAAGAATCTCGTCACAGGAATTCTCTCTGGGGAGGACTTCTGAGTGGACGGACCAGTAGGAGGAAGCTTACTTTCGTAGCTTTTGAGTTTTGTACCATGCACCTAAAAAAAACCTATTCACCCAGTAAATTAAATCATTTATTTTTTAACGAACAGTTCCTAAGCACTTTTTACTCTGTTGCACCAAGGCCTTAACAAACCATGGGTCCATGCTGAAGGAACACATGTAAGTGGGTTATTACTACAACAATGCCCTTCCATTTTTCCAGCAGTTATCTCCTTTAAGTGGCTCACTAGGGAAGATTTCTAAAGTCAGATTAGAACATATACCAAGACACATTACTAAAATCCACTTCATTTGCAGTTATTTTCATCATTACCCAATTAACTACCATCAATAGGAAACACAATGGCTTTTTAAGTGGCTGGTAATCTCACATTTTAATAAAAATTAGCATGGTCTTAGGGGATAGAATCTTTAGATAGTAGAGTTTTACAAAACTTATACTTAATAAATATTCTCAATATAAACTGGCATCTAAAAATATATAATTGCATCTTTCTGCCCATATGTGTTTATCACCAAAGAGATTATTGCTATGATAATATAAAATATTTTGCCAACTGATATAATTTATTGCAATTCTGAAAACTGGTTAACCTTCCTAGAAGCATATTCCATTTTTAAAAGGCATTTCTTTAAGAAAACAACTTCAGTGTTAGCATGCACAGGGAATGACTTTGTAGTTGCAGTTCCTGTGTGAACACTGCTGCCAAAAAGTGAACAAACCATGTCTTCTATTCAAACGCTGCTGTAAAGATAACATTTGCTGTTCTACAGAAAATTAAAACATCTATAGAAAATTCTTTAGGATTGTCAACATAACCAAAGGTGACTCAGACAAACTAAAAATCTATATGGCTTCCCAAATGGGCCTAGAGACTGCACAAGAAAATGGTTGTCAAATGGATGAGGCCTCATTCAGGTGAAGAGAAGGACAATTACCTACCTTTGAAGGATATTTTCAAAGAAAAACAAAAAAACTGCATAGATTCCTCTGAGATTTTAATGTCAGCCTCTTTCTTAAGAACTGTTGGATTCAATCAGGGGAAAAATTAGTCCCTTTTATTATCAGAATATCTGAAGTAGGTACTGCCACTTCCCTCTCAGAGTAAGGCATGGGCAAGCAGCTAACATGTGTTTTGGTGATGCTGGACTTTCTGTACTAAATAATCAGTGATCCAGAAAGTAGAAAACACTCCCATTCTGGTGAACCATTTTATTGGTTCTGGTTCATAAGGTTCTAAACTATAGAATTTCATTTCCTACGCCGAACCTTAATCTCCCAGTCAAACAGGAGTTTAATGTCTTTGAACAGGTTTAGTTTTGATCGTTTTTCACTGCCTATGTCTAAGTTGTACAAGGCTTCAGAGATTCACGCAGAAATTTTAAAGAGTTTCAGAGGGGGGAGAAAAAGTCTCCATCAACTTTTCAAACCAAAGAGGAGGTAGAGACGGAAAAAAAGATGTTTTCCAAGTGTGCAAAGTTAGAGGAAGGCAAGAAAAAGAAAAGGGAAACAGCTAAGAGTAGAAAAGATAGTAGGAAAAAAAGGATAGGAGAAAAGGAAGATATGCAGATAATGAATTCAACCTAATGGAACTACTCTGTCCCGCAAACACATCTGTACTTATAAAGGTCATGCTGGAGCCTTCGGGTCCAACTTAGTCTGATTCTCAATGACTTCTTGCAGGCAACTGCCTCAGGGTAATCACCTGCACATGCACACCAGGGACACACTGCACCTCCTGCAGGCCCACAGCAGCCTAGGAAAACTGTTGAAGCTGCTTATGTTTAAAGCCCCAGGTATACTGGAAAGCGATTGGCAATGTTCATACTATTATTAGCATACTTCAAGAACAAATACTTCTACTCTGTTTCACACAATTTGCAAAAGTCAAAAAGATTTTTTCCATTTCATCAACAAAACCAAACATTATTTACTCTGTATTGGTAGTTCTCAAATACACCTGCATACAGTGAAGCAATTATCTTCTCAAGCATCAAGAACAATGAAAAATGTCTCATCTCATGTTATCCTGTACCTGTGTTTTTAGTACCCAAGTATGCATAATACCCAAGTGCATTTGGGGCAACTCATTCATTCATAATTTACTCACTCCCTCTCACATGTACACATTCAAATGTTTTGTGTCCAGTATGTGCTAAGAACAGTTCTGGGTCCATAATATGCTATGAAATAAAAAGACAACAAATCACCTAATTGTATTATTATAAACTGTTAAAATTCTATATGAACACAGCTAGAAACAGGGAGCAGAATCTCGTTTTGGGGTATGGAGGGCTGGTGGGGGAATATCAGGAAAGGTTAGGCTAAGAATGTATTTTTTGGGCTCAAATCTTAAGCAGGAGAAAAAAAAAATCAGTTGACCAAGGAAAGATGAGGAAAAGAGAATTTCAGGATAGACAATAACAAACAGTTACAAAATCCCCCAAAGATGGAAAGTAGCTTGGACATTCAGGGGGAAAAAAAGGTATAGAGAAGGAATAATGGCCAGAAAATGGGGCTGTGTTATGGGCTTTGCTAAGGACAGAATCTTCTTTACCCTAATAATGAAAGATTATTAAAGGTTAATGAAACATGATGATTAATAACATTTTTTGATCATTGACTATGTGCCAGGATCTAGTCTAAGCACTTTATATTAATTAACTTTTTAAGTTCTCCTTACAACTCTGTGAAGCAGGTACTATTTATACCTACATTTTAAGGATAAGGAAGCTCTAATGCACAGAAAAGTTAAATCATGTGCTCAATGTAAATGCAGACTGGGGATCTGACCTATGCAGTACGACTTTTATACTCCCTTTCTTCATGAGACTGACCTGATCAAACAAGTCATCAGCTGCTCTAATGTACAAATAAACCTTCCTCTACCAACCCTTAGGGACTTTAGTTATCTGGAGTAGTAATAGTGTCTGGAGTAGATAATCATTTACCTCCGATAGTAAATCCAAAAAAATTAATACATATAAAATCAGCAACATCATTAACAGCTGCCTCTACTATTTCAGACATTATGGCAGTATTTAGAGGTAAATTTTCCGAAAGGTAACCATAGTAATAACGGTACCTGGAAGAGTTTTTAAAAGGGGAGGGAGGAGGAATCTAAAATTATACACTACACAGAATACAATCCTACCTGTAGCGCTGATATAATTAACAGCTAATAAAAACTAGTGACTCAAAAAATACATTATAAACACTGGAATTTTAAAATTAACACTAGCTTTACTGACACAGTATGAAGAGCTTACTCATTTAAAGAGATAAAATTATATTCATAAAAACAAAATACACTAAAGCACATAAAAGTAAACATATACATAGGTAGAATTCTATAATCACACATGGTGTGTTTACACATTAACATTCCTGAAGACGGTTTTAAGTCATAAACACTTTTAATATTATTTTTCCTAAATTTTGGGATTTTTCCCTTTTGAAGGTATCCAAATAATTTATTATATTATTTATTACTTACATAGTTATTTACTGTAAATATTCTTTCTTATGACAGCCTAAATACATGACTCATCAGAACAAGCTTGGATAACTCCATCATTAAATATGTTTTTTTATTAAGTTTCATTTCCAAATTTTTTTAAAATTCAGGATGATATGGTCTTTGTTTTTTCCTACAACAATCTACAAAAGACGGATGCATTGAATTTTATCCTACATGACCAACTGCTCACTAATCAGAGATGCTCCCACACTAAGTACTGTTTCTCCTTCCCAAATTAGAAGTGAGTTAGAATATTCCTACACTATTTTTCAAGTTATCACTGTGCAATTTAATAAACTGCTTCTATCACATCACAACATTTTATTCACCATTTCCTCTAAGAAATGGTAAATAATCCCTAATGTTGAAGGCCTAGATTATGTGCCCTTCCTTTTGGCCTGGCATCTTGGACTTCCTTACCAGACAGAGCACTTCACTCCTTAGGCAAGGTCTGTTTCCTTGCCTCTACCTTCCCATAACTACAAGCTCTGTGATGATCACACTGTATTTACCAGCGTATGTCCAAGACTTAACACAGTGCCTACCAAGCTCCTACTAAGCAGCCAATAAGTAATTGTTGAAAGAACTTCCCAAGAGCAGTAGCATAAGAAAATTGTGATTCCAAATTGTTGGAATAAATTAAGAGAGTCAGGAAGCTTAAAAAAAAAAAAAAAAAAAGGATAAAAGCATACCCCTTTACGGAAGTTTAAATCCTGAGGAATTCTACTCTAATCCAAGATGTGCAAGTATACATTTTTTCAATTTACAAAAGTACAAATCTGAAGTAGTCAGGGTGTGGTATTATAAAGTCGGGTTTATAATCTAAAACTAATCCAACTCCACTTTCGCTAAATCCTGAATCATAAACTTTCAACACCTTTTTCATTCTACCACACCTATTCTACTTGGCAAGAATGCATTTTTTTTCTTTGATTTCATACACACACCTACAGGAAAACTTGAAACCTAAATATTACTACTCAGAATACAATGATGGCTTTCTTTCAGAAACATACGTAACTTAAGTTCATTATTTTTATTTTCCAAACTACCTTCCTGGAACCCAGGGCAATGGTTCTCACATACATCAGAAATCACCTGGAGGGCTTGTCAAAACAGACAGCTTGTCAAAACAGCCCTACCTGCAGAGATTCTGATTCAGGAGGTTTGGGGTGGGGCCCAAGTGAAGGTGATGCTGTTGGTCCTGGACCACATTTCGAGGACTAACGCTGTGCTGTTAATAGATGGTAACAGCTGAGAGGAAAATATCCATTATCAAATACTGTTGGAAAATGCTATGAATTTTGTCTGCCCTCTTAAAATTTCACTATACACATTAGCATATTAAAAGCTCTGAAAAGTTCTGCAGTAAATTAACAGTTTTCATTGTTTATCAAACAAAATTATTTAACCCTAGAATCAAAGAGCAATCAACATCTTACCATGATCTGTAGCATACACTTTGGAGATGCTCAACATTGCTAATTATTAGAGAAATGCAAATCAAAACTACAATGAGGTACCACTTCACACCGGTCAGAATGGCCATAATTAAGGAGTCTACAAATAACAAATGTTGGAGAGGGTGTGGAGAAAAGGGAGTCCCTCCTGCACTGTTGGTGGGAATGTAAGTTGGTGCAACCACTATGGAAAACAGTATTGAGGTTCCTTAAAAAACTAAAATTAGACCTACCATATCATCCTGCAATCCCACTCCTGGGCATATATCCGGACAAAAATATAATTCAAAAAGATACATGCACCCCTATGTTCAGAGCAGCACTATTTACAATAGCCAAAATATGGAAACAACCTAAATGTCCATCGACAGATGAATGGATAAAGAAGATGCGGTCCATATATACAATGCAGTATTACTCAGCCATAAAAAAGAATGAAATAATGCCATTTGCAGCAACATGGATGCAACTAGAGATTAACATACTAAGTGAAGTAAGTCAGAAAGAGAAAGACAAATACCATATATCACTTGTATGTGGAATCTAAAATACGACACAAATGAACTTTTATGAAACAGAAACAGACTGACAGACATAGAGAAGAGACTTGTGGTTGCCAAGGGGAAGAGGGGAAGGTGGGAGAGGAATAGAGTGGGAATTTGCGTTTAGCAGATGCAAACTATTATATATAGAATGGATAAACAACAAGGTCCTACTGTATAGCACAGGGAGCTATACTCAATATATTTTCTATGGAAAAGAATATAAAAAAGAATATATATATGTATAACTGGATCACTTTGCTGTACAGTAGAAATTAACACAACATTGGAAATCAACTATATTTCAATAAAAGTTAAAAATAAAGAAAAATAAAAAAGAATACACTTTGGAAAAATCTATGTTTGACACTGGAACTATTTCCTTAAATGTATTTTAGCAGAACATAATTCTGTCTTTGGAAATAATCCAACTTCTTACCATGTATGATTCCTGTCCAAATAAAATAGCTTCTCATCCAATCGTGTATGCCATTTCTTGCAGTGCTAACTTCGGTAGCTCTTGGTGTGAGGTAAATACCAAAATCCCACAATGCTTCAATCATTAAAGCAATTAATTAGAAGTTATGCATAATTTAACATCATTTTGAATTTGAATTACTGAAAGCCACAAATCCACTTGGTGTGTTCACATTTACTAATAAAACACTTGAGCAATGTTATAAAAGACCTTAAACATGCTCAGATCGAAATGTTTTCTCATATATGATCTTATCTGGTGTTTACAAACACCTTGCGTGAAGCTGATAAGGCAGGCATTTCTCTCTCTGTGTTACCATGAGTTAGTTCGCTGAGAAAAGGAGCAGCAAAATGAGTCACCAATTCATGGAACTAAGTTTTGAAATGTCTTTTGACTCACGTTCCAGTCATCCTTCCATTACACTGTACTGTCTCAGTGGTAACTTGTATATTCATCCTGTTCATTTTATCTAGGAACTTCTTTTCCTTTTAATCACAAAAATCACATGTGAAAATACATATTTGAAATCTTCCATATTATGGTACATACAGATACATTCAAATACTGCTAAGCAGCTAAGCACTGCTGGCTGCCATAAGAATAGCAAAAATGAATTACTAGGGGAATAAAAAGAAAAAAGCTAATTCTGAATGAAGGCATCAGTTAACAGTTAATAGGATTTAAAGAATGTGAGCTCCATGAGGCAAAGATTTTTATCTGTTCTGGTGCCTAACCCAGCGCCTGGCACACTGTTGGTATTCCACATATATTTGTTGAATTTGTGAATGAATGACTGAGAGGCAGTAATTTGAAAGCAGCACAGTAACATAAATAATGTTTAAGAGAGTTTTGTCCTTTATATAAACTTTGCTTTAAAAGGACTATTTGTATTTCCAAAGGGCAGTAAGGATCTCAGATAACACAATCATACTGTCTAATGTTAAGGACAGAGGATCTACCCCTGAAAGCTCTTACCCTACAGAAGGAGGTGCTTTTGCTGCTCAAGCCTCAAACAATTCAACCAGAGAAACAGAGCAGGGGATTCGGAATGGGGTACGGGGAACACCTATCAAATAGAATGCCATTTTAGAAACAATGTTCATTTAAGGAGCCACATTATATATCATATAAAGAAAAAGTATTTCCTTAAAAAAAAAAAAAAACAGATTTTTTTTTTTTAGAACTCAATATTTTGGGCTTATTTTTATAATTATATCAATTTTCAAAGTAGTAACATGCTGCATTTTGAACCGCATAAATTATATTCATTAAAGAATTTACATCTGTTTGGCAAGTCATACCAAAGTTATTGTATTTTAACTCCTACATTTTATGGGCAAAATTGTTTCTCTTGGAAATGTAAGATTTTTCACCGAAATCTCTAATACTAATATAAAACTATTCATTTCACTTTCAACAATTTAATATTTAAGTATATATTTACCTTTCCTTATGGGTAGGCAGAATAAAATTTTCCCTAAATTACTAACAACAGAGACTTCTGACAGGGGGCAGGGTAGCAATTATGCATCTGTTTCCATTTTTATTATTGTGCAGAATTTTCCAGATGTTCCTCCTTCATTGGTATTCCCCAAAGAATACATTTACTAGGTTCCCTTTATAAACACCTTACTAATGGTAACGTTAATTGAACAGGAAAAAAAAAACTTTTTAATAAGAATCTCAATGATTCCATATTTTTTATACTACAAGAAAATCCAAAATCCACAGGAACAACCTCCCCTATGAAAATGGGCTAAATAAATGAGAGTGAGGACACAGCAGAACAGCACAGTGGAAAAGAGAACAAAGTGAGCAGGAAGTAAATCTGGAAGCAGTCTGGCCCCTAGTGAGCTTTTATCCACATTAAAAGAAGACCCCAGTGTTGCAGGTGTGCAAATGACCGCACCTGACCGAAGAGTTAACATCTGCAATATCCCTTCAACCCTTATGTAACCTTAACATTCTTAACAAGCTATACTACCAGCAACAGACTGCAGCCAGAAGTCTCAAGTGAGATTTCTAGTAATGTTTCATTTATGTTTCACAATGTATCTTCAAGAATCTAAGTTCTACACTCCGCACCACTCTGTCAATTCATTTATCTCTTGACTGGCTATTATCAAAGAAAATATGATTTCATATCCTTCTCATGAAGTTCAGAAGTTTAAACATTTTTCCACAAATAAAAATAAACTTTTAGATCCTTTCCCAGTAACCAATGGCATGGGTGGAAAAAAGTAGCATCCTTGATTTCAAAAGCATAGAATTAAAAGGGAAATGTTATCATGTGCCTGGCTTTAAGGTTTAGAAAACCAGGGAAAAAATGCCCTTTGTTAGTAGCATTTAATTCTTTATAAATGTAATGTATATTTATGAGATTTGATTTTATTTTCTCATAAAACTCTTTTCACTGATGTTCAATGAAATCCATTTTATCTCCATATCCCACAAAGCACTTGGAGATTTGTACATAGGTAGTATATATTTATCTATCATAGTCGCCACTCTGATTTGCTCACCAGCATCTATTAACACAAATGATAAGTCTAAGCCAGTCATTATCATCCAACAACCTAATCTTACACCGAAAGCAACTACAGAGAACACAAACAAAACCCAAAGTTAGAAGAAAAGAAGTCATAAAGATCAGAGCAGAAATATACGAGAGACTAAAAAAACCAATGGAAAATATCAATGAAACTAAAAGCTGGTTCTTTGAAAAGATGAACAAAATTGATAAACCTTTAGCCAGACTCATCAAGAAAAAAAAGGGAGAGGGCCCAAATCAATAAAACCAGAAATGAGAAAGAAGTTACAACTGACACCACAGAAATACAAAGGATCACAAGAGACTACTAAGAGCAACTATATGCCCATAAAATGGACAACCTAGAAGAAATGGACAAATTCTTAGAAAGGTATAATCTAATCTCTCAAGACTGAACCAGGAAGAAATAAAAAATATGAACAGACCAATCACAAGCACTGAAATTGAATCAGTAATTTTAAGACTCCCAACAAACAAAAGTCCAGGACCAGATGGCTTCACAGGTGAATTCTATCAAACATTTAGAGAAGAGTTAACGCCTATCCTTCTCAAACTACTGCAAAAAATTGCAGAGAAAGGCACACTTCCAACTTCATTCTATATGGCCACTATCACCTGGATACCAAAACGAGGCAAAGATGTTACAAAAGAAGAAAATTACAGGCCAATATTACTGATGAACATAGATGCAAAAATCCTCGACAAAATACTAGCAAACAGAATCCAACAGCACATTAAAAGGATCATACACCATGAGCAAGTGGGGTTTATCCCGGGAATGCAAGGATTCTTCCATCTGCACAAATCAATGTGATACACCATATTAACAAACTGAAGAATAAAAACCATATGGGCATCTCAATAGATGCAGGAAAAGCTTCTGATAAAATTCAACATCCATTTATGACCAAAAAAAAAAAAAAAAAACCTCTCCAGAAAGTGGGCATCGAGGGAACATACCTCAACATAATAAAGGTCATAGATGACAAACTCACAGCTAACCATCATACTCAACAGTGAACAGCTGAAAGCACTCCCTCTAAGATCAGGAACAAGACAAGGATGCCCACTCTTGTCATTTTATTCAACATAGTTTTCGAAGCCCTAGACACAGCAGTCAGAGAAGAAAAAGAAATAAAGGGAATCCAAGTTGGAAAAAAAAGAGATAAAACTGACACAAACTTTGCAGGTAACTATACATAAAAAATCCTAAAAATGCTACCAGAAAACTACTAGAGCTCATCAATCAATTCAGGAAAGTTGCAAGATACAAAATTAACATACAGAAATCTGCTGTATTTCTAAACACTAACAATGAAATATTAGAAAGAGAGATTAAGGAAGCAACCCCACTTACCACTGCATCAAGAAAAATAAAATACTTAGGAATAAACTTATCTAAGGAAACAAAAACACCTGTACTCCAAAAACTTTAAGACACTCATGAAGGAAATGAAAGATGACACACAATGGAAAGGCATACCATGTTCTTGGACTGGAAGAATCAATACTGTTAAAATGACCATAATACCCAAGGCAATCTACAGATGCAATGCAATCACTATCAAATTACCAATGGCATTTTTCACAGAACTAGAACAAAAAATGTTTTAATTTGTATGGAAAACAAAAGACCCCGAAGAGCCAAAACAATCTTGAGAAAGAAGAACAGAGCTGGAGGAATCACTCCCTGGCTTCCGACTATACTACAAAACTACAGTAATCCAAACAGTATGGTACTAGCACAAAAGTAAACACACAGATCAATGGAACAGGATAGAAAGCCCAGAAATAAACCCACACACCTATGGTCAACTAATCTATGACAAAGGAGGCAAGGATATACAATGGAGGAAAGACAGTCTCTTCAATAAGTGGTGCTGGGAAAACTGGACAGCTACATGTAGAAGAATGAAATTAGAACACTCCCTAACACCACACACAAAAATAAACTCAAAATGGATTAAAGGCCTAAATGTAAGACCAGACACTATAAAACTCCTAGAGGAAAACAGACAGAACACTCTTTGACATAAATTGCAGCAATATTTTCTTGGATCCATCTCCTAGAGTAATGGAAACAAGAACAAATGGGACCTAATTAAACTTAAAAGTTTTTACACAGCAAAGAAAACCATAAGCAAAACAAAAAGATAACCTATGGAATGGGCGAAAATATCTGTAAATGATGTGACCAATAAGGGATTAATTTACAAAATATACGAAGAGCCCATACAGCTTAGTGTCAAAAAAACAAGCCAATCAAAAATAGGACAGAAGACCTAAATAGACATTTCTCCAAAGAAGACACAGAGATGGCTAACAGGCACATGAAAAGATGCTTAATATTGCTAATTATTAGAGAAATGCAACTCAAAACTACAGTGAAGTATCACCTCACACCAGTCAGAATGGCCATCATTAAAAAGTCTACAAATAATAAATGCTAGAGAGGGTGTGGAGAGAAAGGAAACCTCCTACAGCGTTGGTGGGAATTTAAACTGGTGCAGTCACTATGGAGAACAGTGTGGAGGTCCCTAAAAAACTAAAAATAGAGTTACCGTATAATCCAGCAATCCCACTCCTGGGCATATATCCGGAGAAAATGCTAATTTGAGAAGATACATACACCCCAAGTTCATAGCAGCGCTATCTACAATAGCCACGACATGGAAGCAACCTAAATGTCCATCCACTGACGTTGACAGATGAATGGATAAAGAAGATATGGGGTGTGTGTGTGTGTGTGTGTGTACACACACACACACACACACACACACGAATATTACTCAGCCATTAAAAAAGAATGAAATGATGCCATTTGCAGCAACATGGATGGACCTAGAGATCATCATATTAAATGAAGTAAGTCAGACAGAGAAAGACAAATATCATATGATATCACTCATATGTGGGATCTTAAAAAAAGATACAAATGAATTTATTTACAAAACAAAAATAGACTCACAGACATAGAAAACAAACTTATGGCTTACCAAAGGGAGAAGGGGGAGGGATAAATTAGGAGTTTGGGATTAACAGATACACACTACTATACACAAAATAGATAAACAGCAAGGGCCTACTGTATAGCACAGGGAATTTAAATTCAATATCTTGTAATAACCTATAGTGGAAAAGAATCTGAAAAAGAATAGATATAGATATGTGTATAACTGTCACTTTTTCTGTACACCTGAAACTAACACATTGTTAACCAATTATACTTCAATTCAAATAAACTTAACTGATTAGTCCAAATATCAGGCAGATGCACTACTGGTGTGGGCATGTTGGGGCGGTTAATTATGCAGTGGTTAAAGTTTGGAAGCTTCACAGGTGATTAAGATGTCTGCTCTGTTCACATGTTCAGGATCCGCTAAAGAAATTCGACATATTATCTGGTGATTGTTTGTTCTAAGTGCTACCAAAGAGCTGTGTACAAGCACAAAAAAAGGGAGTACCTCATTAACTGGGGAGTCCATGGAGAAGGAAAATGATACAATGAGGAAGGTTTCCTTAGGTCCCTCCTGAATAGATGCACGGGAAAGTGTCAGCAATGGTCAGGCTAATTAAAATTATGTACTAAGTTAATGCATCAAAATCCAAACAAAAATGGTTTAGGGCTTCCCTGGTGGTGCAGTGGTTGAGAATCTGCCTGCCAATGCAGGGGACACGGGTTCGAGCCCTGGTCTGGGAAGATCCCACATGCCGCGGAGCAACTGGGCCCGTGAGCCACAATTGCTGAGCCTGCGCGTCTGGAGCCCGTGCTCCGCAACAAGAGAGGCCGCGATGGTGAGAGGCCCGCCCACCGCGATGAAGAGTGGTCCCCACTTGCCGCAACTAGAGAAAGCCCTCGCACAGAAACGAAGACTCAACACAGTCATAAATAAATAAATAAAAGAACGTGAATTTCTTAAAAAAAAAAAAAAAGTGCCTTGTCACTTCATTTCTAAAAAAAAAAAAATGGTTTAAACTGTTAAGCACTTGAATCAGGAGCTCAATTATACATTTGATTTTACTTCACCATAATTTTGAAATAAATTTAAATACCAAATGAGACTTTGATCTCCAAAAACGAAAGGGACAGTAAGATAAACTATTCAATCTGTAGGCTGCTCAGATAAGCACATCTAACCTTTTCTCTACTCCCTATCTCAGGCAGAACGTAGCCCCGGGAAATAAATGTAGAGTCAGTACTCTGCCATATAGAAAAGTTAGACTGAGTATGCAGCAAAGGGCTCCCAGTATGTCATCTCAGGTCTTTTTATTTTTATTTTTTTCATAAACTATGACCACAATTCCCTTTCCTCTGCTAGTTGTCTCTAAAATCACTTTCCAGCCACTGGTTCCCCAAAGTGTGGGCAGAGCTCCCCAAAGCAAAGATCTAAAAAAATAGTTTTGGTCTTCCCTGGTGGCGCAGTGGTTAAGAGTCTGCCTGCCAATGCAGGGGACACGGGTTCGAGCCCTGGTCTGGGAAGATCCCACATGCCGCGGAGCAACTGGGGCCGTGAGCCACAATTACTGAGCCTGCGTTGTCTGGAGCCTGTGCTCCGCAACGAGAGAGGCCGCGACAGTGAGAGGCCCGTGCACCGCGATGAAGAGTGGCCCCCACTCGCCGCAACTGGAGAAAGCCCTCGCACAGAAACGAAGACCCAACACAGCCAAAAATAAATATAAATAAATTAATTAATTAAAAAAAATAATAATAAATAAAAATTAAAAAATAGCTTTGCTCCCAACTTTTTCCTGTAGCTCACGCATGTCCACCATGGAACCTGGCAGCCTGTCAGGAGAGAAGCATGCAAAAGAAGGGAACCAAGCTAATTTTCCGTAAGTCACTTCTCCCACCAACACGTCAACAGCAAAGGACCCATCCCCTTTGCCCACTTCACTCTAGTTTTAACCAAAATTTTGAAAAGTAGCTTTATCTCAGGATTCTTTAACACCTTAAGCTGCTCTTCCATGAGATAAATTTAAGATGTGAGCTGAGAAAGGGCACCACAACCTCAGCAAAGAAATGATTTCAAAATATTTTGACTAAGCATTTCAAAGAGTCTCCAGTAAGAAAGCTTACAGTATGGCACAGCGGTTGCCAGTGGAAATGTCTGCCAAATGTCGATACCAAAAATTAACTTGAAGACATTTGTCTTTTGACATGAATGCTTTCTAACTGGAAGGCAAAAATACAGTTTTATCTAAAGGACACATTTTAGGAATATCATTTCCCACTCAAATGCAATCATCATTCAAAGCTTACCTTTGGGAATCGCCACTGCACTGTGGAAAGATCACTGGACTGATGAATATTACACTAAAAAAGCCTTGGTATCCTTCGCACTTGATGAGCAGCTGATATGGGAAGGCTGCTGTTCAGGAGCCTAAGCGGAGACAACCAGGTGTGCCATCTGCCTAGTCCGCTGGGTACCAAGCCTACAGCAGTGATAGTTCAGTAAGCCTTAGAGACTCACCTCAGCCCAAACCTGGCTTTACTGCCGCTGCTATCATGCCCTCCCCAGAGCCCTGGGACAGAAGGTCACAGCTGGTCTCATCTGAAGAAGACAGGGAAGAGAGGTAGCCAGCCATCTCCTATTTTCTCTCAATATTTCCTTGTCTCTTTCTTTTCTACCCTGTCCATCTTCCTCCTTATTCTTTTTTCTCTTTTCCATTTTCTCCCTTTGCAACTTACTAATTTACTCACCTATCCAATCATAGTTAAATATGACCAATGCTCTGGGAAGCTCTGGACTGTAAACGTTAAGAGTAGTCTCTGCTTTCTAAAAGCTCACAGCCCAGTAAACAATTAATCAGATAAGTACTCACCATGCAACAGAATAAGCGCTACCACTGAGCTTGATACCACTGAGCTCCCCCACATAATGTGTTTCATTAACTGGGGAGGGAGGAAGGCGAGTTGGAAGATTCACTCACCTACCACCTAAGTAGATGCATGTGGTATCAATCTGCCAAAAGCAACCCAATTTTTTTTTTTTTTTTTAAACTAGCTGCCAACACACAGTTCCACCCAGGTCACTAGAAAACATTTATGAATCTTGTTCTTATTATACTTATGACTAAATCCATACAATCCAGCACTTACATCTTGTTCATTCCTATATCCATATTGCCTAGCACAATGCCTAGCAAATAGCATATACTCAGAAGTTTTATGGAATTAACTTTAATAGTTTGTGTACTACTGTTTCACTGAACTCTTATTTAAGATCCTTCTAGGCAGGAACCATTTCCAACATTATCAAGCCAAATCTTAACTCTTTTGTATGAATTCTGTTTGGAAATAGAATTTACATTTGTTTTAAGTTTAAAACAATATTTATGCTGTTATATATAATATATATATTCTAGCTAAAATTACTTGAGAAAATTTTGCTAGTATTTTTAAATCTGAATTTTTTGTTAGTATTAAACTTCAAAAACATTAAATAAAACTTACCTTGAAAGTGCCTTCTAACTCTAACTAGTTACAGAATACATGTTTTCAATTAGTAGGCTGAAACACCTTTTGGCTTTATTTTCACCACAATTTTCTGTGGCAGTAAATTTAATTTTAAAAGAAAGTAGCTATTGATTATGGAACCCAGTATAGCTGTGTAACACATAAATAAGTCTCAGCCAGCTTTAAAGCATACTAAAGAGAGTTGTGAAATATACGTGTAAACATGAAATTCTGAAGTGTTAATCCAGTGACACTTAAGTATTGGTTCTAGTTTATAAACAGATTCTTTTAAAGCTTCTAGACAAAACCTGAGGACTAGCAATGGCGTGCCCTGTCACAGCTGGTAAGAGTTAAAGCATATTGTGAGCTCTAATGATCGCTCTTAGAATCCATTATTCTAATTATTGTGAATACCATATTTCTGAAAAACTCCAATTTCAGCAACATATGTCATGTGGTTAAAGTTCGTGCTAAAAGTAGGATGAATCAGGCTCTCTTCTAACAGTTTAAATGTACCTCTTTTCATTCATGAAGTTTCTAAGTATAAATTAGATTAGATACCTGTGACGTTAACACCTGTAAGAATTGAAAATATATTTACATTTCTGACCTCGTTTAGATTTTGCAACTTGAATTAAGAATCCTAGGCACAAATACCCTTTGAGAATCAGTTAGTATCCTTCTTAAAAGTTCTGAGATCTTTCAAGTACTCAGAGAAAAGGCTTCTGTCCTTGATGCAAATCACTACTGCATGTTGATGAGAAAAGGTATGTTTTAATCACAAGGCATCAAGTAATTTAAAACACTTTTTCATGGAACACTGTATAGTCCTGGGAATAAACAATGAACAAAGCACTCTCCCTGCCCTGGAGGAGTTTACAGTCCCACTGGAAAGGCAGACCAGCAATCAGGTTACATGGATTGGCAAATTGCTCACAAACTGTGAGCTTAGTAAAGCTCTCCAAGAAAACAAAGGTTTTTTGTAGATGGAGTACATTCCAATGGTTTTTTAAATTCACTTAATAGTTGATTTTTTGGTGAAGTTAAACCATAAACTTTTGAATCAGACTACCCGAGTTAAAACCCTGCTAGTCAAGGTCTAGCACCCTAGGAAAATTCCTTCTTGCTTTCCTTACCCCTTTTCTCACAACGATACAATGTGGGTCTCATTGGGCCTCAATATAAGTGGTAGTGAAATAATACTCCGAACAAGAAAGACATATTTCCTAGGCTTCAAGGATCTCGGTTTTGTAGCAAAGGTTGATAATAAATCCAAGCAATTTCAATTTGTTTAGCTACTCACTAATCTTGAGGCAAACTGAAGACCCAGGAGTGAATAAAAGCTCAGAATGACAGACTGTTTCAGGAACCGTTCCTTTTGGCAGGAAAGCGCCCTTCTAACTACAACTGAATACAATGCTTTCAAGCCAACCTTTCATAAAACAAAATTTCATTAGGTAAATTCTGTTCCACTATTAAGGTACTACCAACTGTGTCCAAATGTACAGTACTGGGTGAGCTCCTTGTTAAAAGATCTGTTTCTCACCATGAAGCAGACAGACACTTACATATTCCCATAAAATCTCTGTCAGCATGTACTTGAACATCTCAAGAGCACCCAGATTAGAGTAAAAGGTCACAAGCAGTGCTATATTCGTGAAGGACTGAATAAGGGTCTCAAATCTAGGTCCTTGGGGAGGAGGGAGAAGAACTTGTTTACACACGTAGAGTTAGCACCTGTTTAAGTGGTGTGACTGGAGGGGGTGATGAAAGGGCCTCTGGGCTAAAAATACTTCCATTGGCTGTGCCACCGTGCCCTCAAATTCCCACACAGTTCCTCTGCTGGAGCTCACAAGGAAACTCCTGCTAAGACACAACTGGTATCAGCATGAATAGCTCCTTCAACTATTATCAGCCAGTATTTTAGCTCAAATTAGTTTAGTTCATTAGCCACCCGAACACTTAACAGTGCCCAAAGAATGAGATGCCACCAAGAGAAGTTGTAAAGGTGAAGGAGGATTAATAAAGATCTGGATACGTATTTAAGTTTTTCCAGTTAGGAAAAAAAGAGGAAAAATATATTAAGTCCCTTCATCCTGAGAGGACTGAGCAAGTTCTAACCATAAAATTGTACCCTCCGGCCCAAGGCTAAAACCCTTTCAGAGAAAACTAAACAGTCTTGAGACTGTTTAGAGAATGGGTGTGAAATTTTTTTCTATAAATGTCCACTTCCTCATCTCCCCACCCCCACCAAATCAGTCTAGACTAATAAAACATTTCGTGAAGATACCATATATTTTCAATTATACAAAATTATAAGTAATTATATAGGATGAGGGAATAGCTTAGTGGTACAGTATTTTGAGACACAAGACCTTGACTAAAAATGAAGAATTTCCATCACGAGTAGGATTTTCTTCTGTTCTATTCACTGTGTCAATCTCAGCACCCCCAAAGAGTCCCTGGTATATAGCAGGTGCTCAACTACAGAGACAGTACTGCCTGGAAGCTAAAAGCTTAGACTCTACCAGTGAGGTCCAGCTCTGTCTCTTATTAGCTGTATAAACCTGAGCAAGGTATTTTACCCTCTTTGTGTCTCAGTTTCCTCATATGTAAAATGGGGGTGATAATAGTACCTATCCTATGAAACTGTCATGTTAAATAAATGAGTTCAATATATAAAGTTACTTATAGCAGTGTCTGGCACAAAATTAGCAGTACATAAATACTGGATATTATTATTGTTTGCTAAATGAATGAGAAGACCTAGAAGGCTAAACTAAAATAGCAAGAGTATAAATAAAAGCAAAAGACAGAGATACTGTAATGAACTGACCACAGGGATATCTGTAAAGGAGTCCTTGATAAAGCAATAGAAAAGAATACAAAGGGCAGTACTGCTTTCATTACAGGAAAATAATCCAGAGTATTTTTCCTTAAACCTAGGTTATAACACAAAAGAATCATCAGCAGAGCTTTCTAAAATGCTAACGCCTGGGCCCCACTGCAGAGTTTCTGGCTTAATTTTTGAAGTTCCCCCAGTGATCCTCCTGTGAAGCAACAGTTAAAAACCACCTACCTAGAACTGTGGTTTCCAGGCTTTTCCACCTCAATGCATTTGAGGCACATCGCACATTTTATCCAGTAGGAGAAGCTCCCCATGAAAGTGTTTGGAATTGAAAAAGAGTGGAGTCATCAGAAAAGGTTTCCTGTGTGAACCTGATACCTTCTCTTGAGGTACATACATACATCTATCTCCCCCGACCCTGGAGCACTGAGCAGATACTATCACTCATCCTCAAGAAGCAAAACAAAATTTTAAAGTATTTAGCAACCAATTAGACACAGGCGCCAAACAATGAGGATGACACCAGCTGAATGCAACAATAATCTATGACTAACGATTAGCCCCTCCTACAAGGGAGACCTTAGGATTTCCCTTTTGCAGACCAGGAAGAGAACTTCAGGCCTTGAGGCCAATATGCCAAAGGCCACAAACCTAAGCAACAGTACAGCCAGAACCGGAACTAATCGAAGAATGAAAAGGGGAAATTTCTGAAACTATGAAAACAAAATGACATTCAGTATTTGGAAAGTTCAGCGCCTGAAAACAAATTTCCTAGGGATTTGGAGCCTTCTCCTCAGAATTAACTGTTCTCTTCTATACCGACCCTGAATTCTCAAAGGACTTTCCAGGTGTGAAATGATTGTCTTCATAGACAAACACATGCAGAAGCAAAATTACTTGCACCTTTCTTTTCCAATTAAAGACTTCAACAAAAGGATGAACCTGGACCACTTTGTTTTCCTTGATAATAGTGCCTTCTAAGTTTTACTACTGTAACTTCTGTGAAATCCACGTTTTAGAAGATAAACTGTAGAAAACAATGCAATAGCTAGACTTTTGTTAAGAAGCATTTCATATCTTCCTTTTTATTTCTACAGAAAAATAACTTGAGCTATTGAAGAACAATGACAAAGTAAAGAATAACGGTCAGCAATTCAGGAATACTAACTTAGACCCGTATTTCACATTTTACAACAAATTCCAAATAGAATGAAGAGTTACGCCCGAACAGTTCAGTTTACATAAATACTAGCATAAACTAAAACTATCAGATAAATGAGAAGGGGTTGTAATGACACATACCTTTTTAAAATAAAACAGAAGTGAAAGAAACGAAAACCAATAGACCAAAGAAATTATATAATGCCAAAATACCAGATAAAATGTACATATATAATATATTCTATGAAAAATGTCATTGTTTAGCACAAAATAGGCTAAGTCCTCCAAAAAAAAATCCACAGAGAAGGAATGAAAATGTAAACAAATATCAAAACTGTTTGACTTAACTGTTCATACTGGGAGTCAAAAACACAGAAACAAAAAAATTGAGTGTAACAGTAATAACCCTATAAAGTGTCAGACACTAGGCTCTTTTTATACGTATCACCTAACTTATTCTTTACAGTAGCCACATTAGGCAGGCTATGGCACTATTCACACTTTACAGACCAGTAAAACCAGTGCTTAGAATAGATAAGTAAACTTCCCAAGATCACACGTCTAGTCAGGGGTGATTCTGGGACTTGCACCCAGACAGCCTAATTCCAGCACCCATGTTCTTTATCACAATGTCCCCTCAAATTAGCAAAAATAATATTATTACTAATATTTTTGATATCAATTTATCGATATTACCAATAACCACTAAATTAGCAAAACAAAAAGTATTACCAATATTGATTATACATCATTAATAGCAGGATATGTTGCACAGTTTTGAAAGATATTTAGCAAAATGTTTCCAAAGCATACATTCATTTTCCTAATATTTCTACTTTTAGGAATATAACCCTGGGAAGTAAGTGAAATAAAGGAGAATTATTTGCTGGAAAATATGCATAATTCCTAATATTATATAACAGCACTATTTATAATTATAATAGTCCAAATATCCAGAGGTATAACCAAGTAATTTTTGTTACATTAAAATGTATAATCATTATGACCATACTACAACACGGAAAATAACAAAAAGATACATTAAATACGCAAGAGAACATGTCTGAGAGGGACTAAGAAAGAAATTTTAAAAACCTCATTAATTCGAGGTAGTAGAGTTCACACTAATTTTTTAAAATTTAGTTTCCCATTAATGCTGTTATTTTCTGCAATAGATATATTCTGTGCAGAAAATAGTTTAAAATTATACAGTACAATAATATAAGCAATGTGCCCACTACAAATTTTGACAGATACTAACCATTTAATCAATAGCAGATAATAATAGCGAACATTTATGCACTTACTATATGCTCTGCACTGTTCTATTGACTTTATATGCATTAATACCTTTAATGTTCACAACAATCTTATAGTTGCATTATCTCTAGTTTACCAATTAGGAGAACAAGGCAGAGGGATGGTAAGTCATTTGCCTAAGTTCAGCCAGCAAATAAACTGCAAAGCCAGAATGTGTTCCAGAGCCCACACTCGTAAGAGTTCTGCTCTTTGGCACTCACTGTGTGACCCTGCCTAAAACTCTTATTACTGGAAAGCAGAATAAGGACATAGGTAAACAATTAGTAAGCATAATGTTTACATATGGCAGCTACATGCTGTGTTTTTAGGAAAGCTTACTTTCTGAGCCCAAATTAAAGATAAACCATCTCTTAAGTTCCCCTTTACCAAATTCTGGATTTATAAATGATTTAGAGTATGTTTTTTTAAAAAAGAATTTTAATATGAATAAAACAGGAAAAAGTCACTGAGAAATACATTTTTGTAGAAACAATCTATTTTTTTCTTGTCATTACAACATATCCTTATTCATTTTTAAGTGCTATAATCTGTTTAAATATTTATAAACAGGTGATATTTGAGTTATTTAAAACCAGTTTTAAATTAACTCTATTTTTTATCCAAACACAATCACAAGATACTCTTCTACTCTGACCTTCAGACCTCCAAGGTAGTCTACTTGGCAACTGCCTGCTTGCTGTTTCCACCTGTATATCTTATAAACAGAGCAACTTAATGACGCTCAAAACTACACTCCTGATTCTTGCTCTCCCCATCTCGACACTGCTGACTCCATTCTTCCAGATGTACAGGCAAAACACCTCAGTGTCATCCTTGACTCTCCTCTCTCACACCACGTATGCCATCTGTCAGCATATACGATCTGAGTTTGACCATTTCTCACCACCTGCACCTCTATCACTCCGGTCCTAGCCACCAATTTCTCTCTTAACTGCACTGTCAAGGTACCCTCCTCACCACCTCCCACTCTGGCCCACTACAGTCGACCCTCAACATAACAGCCAATGCTACCCTTTTAAAACTTCAGTCAGATGGTGTCACATCTCTACTCAAAACTTTCCAGCCCATTTAATTCCGGGAAAATGCCAAAATCCCAACAGCAGCCTACAAGGCTGCAGCGATGTGGCCTCCATCTCCCTCTCAGACCTCATCTCCTTCCCTCTGTCATACTCTTCCAGCCACACAGCCATCCCTGGTGTTCCTCACATACAGGCCTCACAGGTTCTACCTCAGTCTTGGCACTGGCTGCTCCCTCTACTTGGAAATCCTTTCCCTAGGATTCCAGATAGCCTGTTTCCTCATGACCTTCAGGTCTCTCCTCACATGCTGCCTTCTCTGAGTGACCTCCTTGATCACGCTCTGTAAATAACAGACTTTTCCACTGTCGCCATGCCCCTTCCCCTGCTTTA
Organism: Eschrichtius robustus; assembly: GCF_028021215.1. Classification (NCBI taxonomy): domain Eukaryota; kingdom Metazoa; phylum Chordata; class Mammalia; order Artiodactyla; family Eschrichtiidae; genus Eschrichtius; species Eschrichtius robustus. Next base: position 15,452,276 of record NC_090827.1, on the reverse strand, counting down.
TTTTTCTCCTTAGTTGTTATGACCACCTGCCATCGTATGTAGATTTTTCTTGTTTATTTGATATATTATCTGTCTCCCTTAAGAGAATATTCAACTCCATACTGGCAGGAGTTTTATAATTCATCTTCATGAACTAGATCATCTCTGAGCATACGCAGGTACTCGGTGAGTAATTGTGTAATCACCAATATGTTACTAAAATTAGAACAATGGTTAAAATCCTTATGTGAGATGAAGCGAGGGAAGAAGCCTTAGAGTAAAACATCAATTATTTTCACAATAAGAAGCAGTAAAGGTTGTCTTAATCTTCTTGGATATTTTTAACTTCTGTTTGTTTTCCTGTATTTGACATATAATGCAAAATCTATAAACTGTATTTAAAATAAATGTATTAAAGTTTGGGTCAAATATACTACTCAATTTTATTTATCATTATCTTTTCAATTTCTCATGACAAACTAAAAAATCCACTTTCAGAATCCAACTCATGACAAACTTTTGGCAATTCTACTTGTGGACTCTCTCTCCTAGCCATTTTGGGCTCTCTGCTCCCAGAGACTGCCCTCACCCTCTCCCCACTGCCTCTGGTCTTTTCAGCATTAACACATCATTTGCAGGGCTAACAGGGTTATCTTTATAAAATACAGATCTACAATACAGCTTATATCATTGTCCATATGAAAAACTCACATACCTATCTAGTGCCTACAGAAAAAAGCAAAAAGCCTCAGTATGATCTGCAAAATCAGTCCAGACTATTGGGAAAGGCACACATCCCACATTTCCTCCCGAAACTGCCAAACTTCCAACCTTTCAAAACTAATTCCAGGATCCCAATCATGTCATGAACTGTCAAAACCTTCATCACTTTGCCCATGTTTTTCTTTGCCTTGAATACTCTAACCCCTTCTATTCCAGGCAAATACCAATTGATTATTCAAGGCCAAGATGATATGTTACCTTCTGTATGAAAACTTCAGAAACTCCTTAAAAACATCAGTCTCTTCCTCCTTCACCGTTTCCTCTGTAACGGAATGGATTATGTGTTGAGTTCACAGACTAAGAGCTTCTCTCCCCAAACTGACTTTAAATTCTAGAGAACTAAGGAATAAATGTGTGCCAATCACACAACACACAGCTGGTGCCCAATAAATGCTTTGAGAAAATAAAACAACATCCTTTGTCAAGCAGACCAATGTCCTCTAGATATTGTTTCTATCATTTCTACAATATAAATTTTTGAACGATAAAAGTTAAATATTTTCAAGTTTTCAAACTTCATGAGCACTTTATGAGGACCCTTTACATCTCAAAACCTATAAATTCTATGGAAAAACTAAATTTCCACATCTCCGAATATGGTAAAATTATGTTTATATGAAAACACTGGCACCATACTTCAGCAGAAAACTTTTTTTGGCACTCATTCACAGGGAGAAATAAATCACTTCCTTCTGCAAATGAATGTTATTGTGGGTGGGCCTTTTATACAGAGAAAATATTTGGATTCAAAGGTTCCCTCCCTGGCACTGGAGAAATTTGTCATGACCAAGGTACTGAAGCTTAGCAGTTCTTAAACTTAGGAATTTTGTACTCAAACATTCAGTAGAACCTTGATTTTTAGAAGAGCCATTAATTCTCTTAATAATCAGCCTAGATTGGAGTATAAAAGCCCTACTGGAGTCGTTTTATTCATGAATGAAAAGAAACAGTGATGCAAGATGACTGAGTTGCAGTTGACTATCTATGGTTTAGCACAGAGCTAGACTATATTTCTAGTTCCTTGCAGGTAGGTGAGGACCTATGTTTGAGTTCTAGCCAATGGGACGTGAGCAAAAGTATGTGCAGCACCTGCAGACCTGGCCCATAAGAACCTCCAGTGTGCAATTTCCCTGGTCTCTCCCCTCAGTTAGCTTGAAGCACATAAGTACCATGGAAGCCATACATGGGAAATGATGGAGCCATAAAATAAGATCAGCCTGGGTCCTTGAATTATTAATCAAAGAACCATCTACTAGTCAGAAAACCTGTTCTGAACTTTATGTGAATAAGAAATCTACTTCTATTTTTTCTAATGGTTGAGCACTACACATTTTGAAATAACATCATTACGCAACAGTTAGCATTATTGTAACTAAATATACTCATTGAGTCTGAAAATAATTTGAGAACTTTAATAAGTATCCAATCCCCTTTATTATACTACCTTTTTCTCATTTCACAAGGAATCATATAAACATCTGATTTTTCCTGATAACCAGTAAATCTTCTACCCAATCTTCCTAACACTATGTTATGCACTATAAAAGAATTTTACATTCAGATATTTATTATACACAAATAATTAAGATGTTTGGTCCCTGATTTATATACATGAAGTACATAAATATATAAAATTTACATGTAATATAAATAAATTAGTTTATAAAATGAATATAAATTATATATTATACATAACATACATAACAATGATATCTGATCCCTGTTTTAAAGAATCATGCCAAACTAACCCAATTAGCATCAATTATCTACCCTACTATGTGCCTGAAGCCACTCAACACACAAGGGTGAAAACAACACAATGCACCCCAGGAGAACTGAATACCTGGCACATTTGTTCTCTCACTACTTGTAATCAACAGCTTCAAGAAAAACAGTTTAGGTTTCGACTTTAGAGTAAAAGAGATTCAGATATGAAGTGTATTTTATCTATTTTAAAAACAGACTTTTTAACACTTCTTAATTTAAATTACAAGTCAAATTGCATTTGGTTTGTCTCTGTGATGAACCATTTGATGGAGGCTTTCATACCAATCTTGTTATATTCCTGACCTTGGGACAATAACACAATTTGATGCTAGTTTCCAGTCACACACCAAATTTATACCTTCTCCCCCTGCACTTAATTTCTAATCCTGGAAAATGGCTAGACACTACTCCAAGAGACAGGAACAAAATGACTTATTCCACTACTGGGAGTGATTGGTTATATACCTACTTAGAGTGTTACCAAGTTTATATGGTACTCATTAAAGACAAAATATGCCCAACAAGTGCTGAACAAATTGTAACAGGTCTTCAATACAAAAAAATAAAAATACTTTGGTTTGGAAGCAAATAAACACCAACATATGAAATGATACGGGAACCTGACTCAAAAAGCTATACACCTTGAGTTGATAGATAGCAACAGCCTGCATAATTCTCTCTCCTTATCCCCTGAGAGTTTTGTTTTAAAGCACATAAGACAGGAAAAAAAAAAAAAAAAGACTGTGCCATTTGGACCTCAGTCCATTGCCAACCTATTTTAGGGTCAAAAAAGCTATAAATTCACCTGTTCCTCTGTGCTATTATACAACTGCAAAACAACTGAGAGGTGGCACTGACGCACATATTTCCTTCCTTTTAAGAATTCAGGTTCCAAAGTAAAACAACAGCCCCCTGAATCCCTTCTTCTCCCCATGGGCAAAAGCTTGGCTGTACTTTTGCCTCAGATCTTGGATACTAGCAGAAACCAGATGGATATTTAGCTTGATGCAAAAGCACTTTTTCCTACAGTAGAAAGTTGACTGGTATTCTTGAGTCCGTCTGATTCTTGGACACTGTTTCTGAAGAGTAAAACAAATGTGTTTCAGAAAGAGAAGGAAAAAAATTATTCATGCAAAGTACTGTTTCTCTTTTCTACAAGTTGGCAGGGAGGGACTGTACAGTGTATACAAAAGGGAGGGAAAAAACATCAATGGAAAAAAGCATTTAATGAGAATATTTAGTAATTAGTAATTGAGAAGAAAACAGCTATACTAGATATCTGTTGCTTATACTGTGACTTACCAGCATGACCTTCAGAGACTTGAAAGTGATATCATCTGAAGCTTATACATAATAAAAGAACTGATGTGTTGTACATTTCTCAGAGTAACCTCATTTCAAGTAAACTTGTGGAGGTTTTCCTTTTTAAATTATAATGGTGTAAAGGAGGTGAAACTAGAAAGTGTTCAATGAGGACAATTTTATATGATGTCTTACCTACAAACAATACTCAAGCAACAAGCAATTAAGCTCCCCTCATGTGCCCAAGTACACTGTCACTCTCAAATTTGATTAAAATAGCATAAAAAGTAAACAAAAAAAATCAGTGGCCAAATGTATTTATAAATGTTGAACCATAGTAATAATCAAAGAAATGTAGAATTGGGGGTTTTTTAAATATCAAATTAGCAAAAACTTATGAAAATATGAAAAATGTCAATGCTGAAATGGTAAAATAAAACAGAAACTCTGACACACTGCCAGGGTTGACAAAAATAAGCACAATCCCTTCATATACTGACTTTGAAAGTCTGTATCTAGAACCTTATAGTGTACATTTCTTTGAATCATTAAAATTCCACCTTTGGTAACTGGCCTAAGGCAAAATCATGACGATATAAAAAGCCATATGGCAAAAGTGTTCATCTCAACATTACTTCTAATAAAAAAAACGCAACCAAACTAAATGCCTAAAAGTATTGGACTGGCTGAGTGAATTATTGTATACCAGCAGGATGTAGCATTAAGTAGTCATTAAAGTTATAATTTTGTAATTTTGCTATATTATAAAATAATGCAATAATTATGACCAACCCAAAATATGTGTAGAGAAAAAGGTGAAGACTAAAATACCAAAAATAGAGATCGATCAAGATGGAGACATAGCAGGATGTGGAACTCACCTCCCTCCCACGAACACATCAAAAATACATCTATTTGTGGAACAATTCTCACTGAAAACTAACTGGAAACTGACAGAAAGACTCCTGTACAACCACGGCTATCAGAAAGATTCACAGGTAATTGTATAGGAAGAAAAAGACCTATACCCCTGGGAGGTGAGTCAGAGGAAAAGGCAGAATACACAGGCAGAGCTACCCGCCTTGGGGAGTGAGCAATGAGAGCCGCAGACTGGATGTCCCTGTCCTGGGACCTATACAGGGGAGACAAGCCCCCTCGGCTGGGTGGAGAACTGCTGAGACAAAAAGGAAAGCCGTGGGAAGCCTGCACTCTGCTCAGGAGACGTACACACGCTGACTTCCCCCAGGCAGGGCAGAGAGGGTGGAAAGAGGTTGCCTGTGACTGCCTCAGCACACGCACCAGCCCAGGCGAAGTGAATGCTCCAGCCACTCAGGCCACGTCACAGCGTGGCACTGGATCCAGGGCTGCCACAAGTGGGGAGAAACCCCAGCCACGGTACACAGAGGCAACATGGCCCCAGGGCGGAGCCTGGGTGGGGCAATGGCAGCCATTACCGGTGCTTACTCAAGCAGCGCATCAAAGCAGCGCAGAACTCTGATGGAGGCCACTCTATCACAGCTCACAAGCTGATATACATCAACAGTCTACATGGGCCCCACCTGCCCTGTAGCACAGCTCCACAACAGGGCAGGGGCCGCAGCGGCTGGGGGCAGTGATCAGCTGTAAGGGACAAAGGGGACCTGGATGGACCACAGGCTGCGTCTGAGCCCAACTATGGAAACAACGGCAGATGGCTGCACAGACAGTGCATTGGAGACCGCTAGGACCTCTGACTGCAGCCGACATGAGCTCAGAGCCCACACAGGCCCCACAGTTCAGCACTCCCCTGCTCTGGGGCAAGGGTCCCGCGCTGGGACCGGGGAAAACACGCTCAACAGGAACAGAGCCAGCTCCAGCCAACCCTCAGGGCCTTTGCTCCAGGAAACTGGGATCAGAGCCCACCCCTGTGGGGCAGTGACAGCCACGGAACAGAGGGGAAGTCCACCTCACGCCCAGCACCTCCATCTCCAGCCACACCCCCTAGCAAGGTGACAGCTGCCAGCACACCCTGAGGAAAGACGTGACTTGCAGCCATGTCAAACCCAGCACTCCAACCAAAGGGACTGGACACATGCAGTCTCTATAGACACGCTCCCACATAAGAACTCCCCTTCAAGACCAGAACAGGAAACTTTTCCCCTGAATTCACAGAGACAGAGAAAGTTAAGCAAAATGAAAAGGCAGAAGAACTGCTCTCAACTGAAAGAGCAAGAGAAAGCCCTTGAAAAAATAATGAAACAGAAAAACAATTTACCAGATAAAGAACTCAAAGCACTGGTAATAAGAATGTTAGGGGAAAACCTGCAACCAGGATACTCTACCCAGCAAGATTATCATTTAGAATCAAAGGAGAGAGAAAGAACTTCACAGACAAACAAAAATTAAAAGAGTTTATCAATACTAAACCTACCCTAAAAGATATGTTAAATGGTCTTCTCCAAGTGGAAAAGAAAAAAAATTCTATAGGAATGGTAAAATCCTACCAAGAAAAGCAAATATATAGTAAGGACTGAGGATCAACCACTTAAATAAGCCAGTATGAAGATTAACAGACAAAAAACTGTAAAAGTAACTATAACTACAATAAACAGTGAAGGGATAGGGACTTCGTGGCAGCACAGTGGTTAAGAATCCACCTGCCACTGCAGGGGACACGGGTTTGATCCCTGGTCCAGGAAGATCCCACATGCCGCGGAGCAACTAAACCTGTGCGCCACAACTACTGAGCCTGAGCTCTAGAGCTCAGGCTCCACAACAAGACAAGCTACCGCAACGAGAAGCCCGCGCACCACAATGAAGAGTAGCCCCCGCTCGCCACAACTAGAGAGAGCCTGCAAGCAGCAATGAAGACCCAACGCAGCCAATAAATAAATAAAATTAAAAAATGAAATAAAAAGTTTTTAAAAAATAAACAGTGAAGGGATAAACATGGAGATATAAAACATGACATCAAAAACACAAAATGTGGGGAAAAGGAGTAAAAATGTAGATATTTTAGAGTATGTATGAACTTAAATGACTGCCAGTTTAAAACAACTAGATATAGTTATAGGTCAACGTATATGAACCGCATAGTAACCACAAACCAAACGCCTACAAAAGATACACAAAAACTAAAAAAGGAAGGAATAGAAGCATACTGCTATAGGGAATCATCAAAACACAAGGGAAGGTTCAAAAAGAAGAAATGAACAAAGAACTAAAAAAAAAAAAAAAATGGAAAAGAAGTAATAAAACGGCAATATGCAAATACCTATCAATAATTACTTTAAATGTCAAAAGACATAGGATGGAGTGTCCCTGTCCCCGTGCTGAGGCACAGCTGCCCCCCGACTCTGCAGGAGACCTTCCAACATCAGCAGACCTTCAAGATGGCGGAGGAGTAAGATGTGGAGATAACCTTCCTCCCCACAAATACATCAGAAATACATCTACATGTGGAACAACTGCAACAGAACACCTACTGAATGCTGGCAGAAGACCTCAGACTTCCCAAAAGCCATGTGGCTGACAGGGTCTTCGTGCTCCAGTCGGATGTAAGGCCTGTGCCTCTGAGGTGGGAGAGCCAAGTTCAGGACATTGGTCCACCAGAGACCTCTCGGATCCGTGTAATATCAAATCGTGAAAGCTCTCCCAGAGATCTCCATCTCAACGCTAAGACCCAGCTCCACTCAACGACCAGCAAGCTACAGTGCTGGACACCCTATGCCAAACAACTAGCCAACAGGAACACAACCCCACACATTAGCAGAGAAGCTGCCTAAAATCATAAGGTCACAGACAACCCCCAAAACACAAGACCAGAGGCGGTCATGCCCACCAGAAAGACAAGATCCAACCTCATCCACCAGAACACAGGCACCAGTCCGCTCCACCAGGAATCCTACACAACCCACTGAACCAACCTTAGCCACTGGGGCAGACACGAAAAAGAACGGGAACTACGAACATGCAGCCGGCAAAAAGGAGACGCCAAAGACACTAAAATAAGCAAAATGAGAAGACAGAGAAGCAAACAGCAGATGAAGGAGCAAGGTTAAAACCCACCAGATGAAACAAATGAAAAGGAAATAGACAGTCTACCTGAAAAAGAATTCCGGGTAATGATAGTAAAGATGATCCAAAATCTTGGAAATAGAATGGAGAAAATACAAGAAACGTGTAACAAGGACCTAAAAGAACTAAAAAGCAAACAAACAATGATGAACAACACAATACATGAAATTAAAAATTCTCTAGAAGGAATCAATAGCAGAATAACTAAGGCAGAAGAACGGATAAGTGACCTGCAAGGTAAAACAATGGAAATAACTACCACAGAGCAGAATAAAGAAAAAAGAATGAAAAGAATTGAGGACAGTCTCAGAGACCTCTGGGACAACATTAAATGCACCAACATTCGAATTACAGAGGTGCCAGAAGAAGAAGAGAAAAAGAAAGGGACTGAGAAAATATTTGAAGAAATTATAGTGGAAAACTTCCCTAATATGGGAAAATAAATAGTCAATCAAGTCAAGGAAGGGCAGAGTCTCCCATACAGGATAAATCCAAGGAGAAACACGCCAAGACATATATTAACCAAACTATTAAAAATTAAATACAAAGAAAAAATGTTAAAAAGCAACAAGGGAAAAACAACAAATAACACACAAGGGAAATCCCATAAGGTTAACACCTGATTTTTCAGCAGAAACTCTGCAAGCCAGAAGGGAGTGGCAGAAGATATTTAAAGTGACGAAGGAAAAAAACCTACAACCAAGATTACTCTACCCAGCAAGGATCTCATTCAGATTCGACAGAGAAATTAAAACCTTTACAGACAAGCAAAATCTAAGAGAATTCAGCACCACCAAACCAGCTTTACAACAAATGCTGAAGGAACTTCTCCAGATGGGAAACACAAGAGAAGGATAAGACCTACACAATAACAAACTCAAAACAATTAAGAAAATGGTAACAGGAACATACATATAGATAACTACCTTAAATGTAAATGGATTAAATGCTCCAACAAAAAGAAACAGACTGGCTGAATGGCTACAAAAACAAGGCCCATATATATGCCGTCTACAAGAGACCCACTTCAGACCTAGGGACACATACAGACTGAAAGTGAGGGGATGGAAAAAGATATTCCATGCAAATGGAAATCAAAAGAAAGCTGGAGTAGCAAATCTCCTATCAGACAGAAGAGACTTTAAAATAAAGACTATTACAAGAGACAAAGAAGGACACTACATAATGATCAAGGGATCAACGCAAGAAAAAGATATAACAATTGTAAATACTTATGCACCGAACATAGGAGCACCTCAATACATAAGGCAAATGTTACCAGCCATAAAAGGGGAAATTGACAGTAACACAATCATAGTAGGGGACTTTAACACCCCACTTTCACCAATGGACAGATCATCCAAAATGAAAATAAATAAGGAAACACAAGCTTTAAATGATACATTAAACAAAATGGACTTAATTGATATTTATAGGACATTCCATCCACAAACACCAAAATACAGTTTCTTCTCAAGTGCTCATGGAACATTCTCCAGGATAGATCATATCTTGGGTCACAAATCAAGCCTTGGTAAATTCAAGAAAATTGAAATCATATCAAGTATCTTTTCCGACCACAACACTATGAGACTAGATATCAATTACAGGAAAAAATCTGTAAAAAATACAAACACATGGAGGTTAAACAATACACCACTAAATAACTAAGAGATAACTGAAGAGATCAAAGAGGAAAACAAAAAATACATAGAAACAAATGACAATGAAAACACGACGACCCAAAACCTATGGGATGCAGCAAAAGCAGTTTTAAGAGGAAAGTTTATAACAGTACAATGCTACCTCAAGAAACAAGAAACATCTCTAAACAACCTAACATTACACCTAAAGCATTTAGAGAAAGAAGAGCAAGAAAATCCCAAAGTTAGCAGAAGGAAAGAAATCATAAAGATCGGATCAGAAACAAATGAAAAAGAAATGAAGGAAACAGTTGCAAAGATCAATAAAACTAAAAGCTGGTTCTTTGAGAAGATAAACAAAATTGATAAACCATTAGCCAGACTCATCAAGAAAAAGAGGGAGAAGACTCAAATCAATAGAATTAGAAATGAAAAAGGAGAAGTAACAACAGACACTGCAAAAATACAAAGGATCATGAGAGGTTACTACAAGCAACTATAGGCCAGTAAAATGGACAACCTGGAAGAAATGGACAAATTCTTAGAAAAGCACAACCTTCCGGGACTGAACCTGGAAGAAACACAAAATATAAACAGACCAATCACAAGCACTGAAATTGAAACTGTGATTAAAAATCTTCCAACAAACAAAAGCCCAGGACCGATGGCGTCACAGGCGAATTCTATCAAACATTTAGAGAAGAGCTAACACCTATCCTTCTCAAACTCTTCCAAAATATTGCAGAGGGAGGAACACTCCCAAACTCATTCTACGAGGCCCCCATCACTCTGATACCAAAACCAGACAAAGATGTCACCAAGAAAGAAAACTACAGGCCAGTATCACTGATGAACACAAATGCAAAAATACTCAACGAGATACTAGCAAACGGAATCCAACAGCACATTAAAAGGATCATACACCATGATCAAGTGGGGTTTCTCCCAGGAGTGCAAGGATTCTTCAACATACACAAATCAATGTGATACACCATATTAAGAAACTGAAGGAGAAAAGCCATATGATCAACTCAATAGATTCAGAAAGAGCTCTTGACAAAATTCAACACCCATTTATGATAAAAACTCTGGAGAAAGTAGGCATAGAGGGAACTTACCTCAACATAATAAAGGCCATATATGACAAACCCACAGCCAACATCGTTCTCAAAGGTGAAAAACTGAAACCATCTCCTCTAAGATCAGGAACAAGGCAAACTTGTCCACTCTCACCACTATTATTCAACATAGCTTTGGAAGTTTTAGCCACAGCAATCAGAGATGAAAAAGAAATAAAAGGAATACAAATCGGAAAAGAAAAAGTAAAGCTGTCACTGTTTGCAGATGACATGATACTATACATAGAGAATCCTAAAGATGCTACCAGAAAACTACTAGAACTAATCAATGAAATTTGGTAAAGTAGCAGGATACAAAATTAATGCACAGAAATCTCTTGCATTCCTATACAGTAATGATGAAAAATCTGAAAGAGAAATTAAGGAAACACTCCCATTTACCACTGCAACTAAAAGAATAAAGTACCTAGGACTAAACCTACCTAAAGAGACAAAAGACCTGTATGCAGAAAATTCTAAGACACTGATGAAAGAAATTAAAGATGATACAAACAGACGGAGAGATATACCATGCTCTTGGATTGAAAGAATCAACACTGCGAAAATGACTATACTACCCAAAGCAATCTACAGATTCAATGCAATCCCTATCAAACTACCACTGGCATTTTTCACAGAACTAGAACAAGAAATTTCACAATTTGTATGGAAACGTAAAAGACCCCGAACAGCCAAAGCAATCTTGAGAAAGAAAAATGGAGCTGGAGGAATCATGCTCCTGGACATCAGACTATACTACAAAGCTACAGCAATCAAGACAGTTTGGTGCTGGCACAAAAACAGAAATATAGATCAATGGAACAGGATAGAAATCCCAGAGATAAACCCACGCACCTATGGTCACCTTACATTTGATAAAGGAGGCAAGAATATACAATGGAGAAGAGACAGCCTCTTCAATAAGTGGTGCTGGGAAAAGTGAACAGCTACATGTAAAAGAATGAAATCAGAACACTGCCTAACACCATACACAAAAATAAACTCAAAATGGATTAAAGACCTAAATGTAAGGCCAGACACTATAAAACTCTCAGAGGAAAACAGGCATAACACTCTATGATATAAATCACAGCAAGATCCATTCTGACCCACCTCCTAAAGAAATGGAAATGAAAACAAAAATAAACAAATGGGACCTAATGAATCTTAAAAGCTTTTGCCCAGCAAAGGAAAACATAAACAAGACGAAAAGACAACCCTCAGAATGGGAGAAAGTATTTGCAAATGAAGCAACTGACAAAGGATTAATCTCCAAAATTTACAAGCAGCTCATGCAGCTCAATATGAAAAAAACAAACAACCCAATCCAAAAATGGGCAGAAAACGTAAACAGACATTTCTCCAAAGAAGATATACAGATTGCCAACAAACACATGAAAGAATGCTCAACATCACTAATCATTAAGAGAAATGCAAATCAAAACTACAATGAGGTTATCACCTCACACCGGTTAGAACGGCCATCATCAAAAAATCTACAAACAATAAATGTTGGAGAGGGTGTGGAGAAAAGGGAACCCTCTTGCACTGTTGGTGGGAATGAAAACTGATACAGCCAGTATGGAGAACAGTATGGAAGTTCCTTCAAAAACTAAAAATAGAATTACCATACGACCCAGCAATCTCACTACTGGGCATATACCCTGAGAAAACCATAATTCAAAAAGAGTCATGTACCACAGTGTTCACTGCAGCTCTATTTACAATAGCTAGGACATGGAAGCAACCTAAGTGTCCATCGACAGATGGATGGATAAAGAAGATGTGGCACATATATACAATGGAATACTACTTAGCCATAAAAAGAAACGAAATTGAGTTACTTGCAGTGAGGTGGATGGACCTAGAGTCTGTCATACACAGTGAAGTAAGTCAGAAAGAGAAAAACAAATACAGTATGCTAACACATATATATATGGATTCTAAAAAGAAAAAAAGAAAAAAATTGGTTCTGAAGAACCTAGGGACAGGACAGGAATAAAGATGTAGACGTAGAGAATGGACTTGAGGACACAGGGAGGGGAAAGGGTAAGCTGGGACGAAGTGAGAGAGTGGCATGGGCATATATACACTACCAAATGTAAAAAAGACAGCTAGTGGGAAGCAGCCACAAAGCACAGGGAGATCAGCTCAATGCTTTGTGACCACCTAGAGGGGTGGGATAGCGAGGGTGGGAGGGAAATGCAAGAGGGAGGAGATATGGGGATATATGTATATGCATAGCTGATTCACTTTGTAATAAAGCAGAAACTAACACACCATTGTAAAGCAATTGTAAAGATGTTAAAAAATATTTTTAACATCCAATAAAGATGTTAAAAAATAATTTTTTATTAAAAAAAATGAAAAAAAAAAAAGACATAGGGTGGCTAATTGAATTAAAAAACAAGATCCATATATACGCTGCCTACAAGAGACCCAGTTCCGAGCTAAAGACGTTCACAGTCTTTAATTGAGGAGATGAACAAAGATATTTCATGTAAACAGAAACGATAAGAAAGCGGGAGTAGAAATACTCACATGAGACAAAATAGACTGTAAAACAAAGGCTATAACCAAAGACAAAGAAGGGCACTATAGAATAATGAAGAGATCCATACAAAAAGAGGATATTATACTCATTAACACATATTCACCCCATACAGCAACATCTAAATTTATAAAGCAAATACTAACAAGCAAAAAGGGAGAAATTGGCAACAACACAATAATAGTAGAGGACTTTAACACCTCACTTACATCAATGGACAGGTCATCCAGAAAATCATTAAGGCAACAGTGGTCTTAAATGACACAATAGACCAGCTGGACTTAATAGATATCTACAGAACATTACATCCCAAAATGGCAGAATATACATTATTTTCAAGTGCACATAGAACTACAGGACAGATCACATGCTAGGCCACAAGTCTCAACAAATTTAGGAGGATAAAAATTACATCAAGCATTTTTTCCTATCACAAAGGCATGAAACTAAAAATCAATTACAGAAGGAAAAATGGGAAAAGAAGAAACACGTGGACACTAAACAATATGCTACTAAAAAACCAATGCGTGAATGAAGAAATCAAAGAGGAAACAAGAAAATAGCTCAAGACAAATGAAAATTGAAACACAACACACCAAAATCTATGGGATGCAGCAAGAGCAGCTTTAAGAGGGATGTTTATAGAGATACAAGCCTCCCTCAAGAAACAAGAAACATCACAAACAACCTAACCTACCACCTAAAGGAATTAGAAAAAGAAGAACAAACAAAGCCCTAGGTCAGCAGAAGAAAGGAAATAATAAAAGTCATGGAAGAAATACAGACAATAAACAATAGAAAACATCAATGAAACTAAGAGCTGGTTTTTTTGAAAACATAAACAAAATTGATAAACCTTTAGCCAGGATCACCAGAAGAAAAGAGAAAGGACCAAATAAACAAACAAAAAATAATAATAATAAATGAAAGAGGAGAAATAACAACCAATACCGGAGAGATACAAAAAATCATAAGAGAATACTATGAACAGTTATGTGCCAATAAACTGGACAATCTAGAAGAAATGGACAAATTTCTAGAAACATACAACCTTGTCAAGACTGAATCAAGAAGAAACAATCTGAACAGACTGATCACTAACAGTAAAACTGAATTTGTAATTTAAAAAAATTCACAGAAGTCCAGGACCTGATAGTCTCACTGGGAAATTCTATCAAACATATAAAGAACTTACACTTATCCTTCTCAAACTATTCCAAAAGAATTAAAGAGGAAGGAACACTCCCAAAATCATTTTATGAGGCCCCCATTACCCTGATATCAAAAAGAGACAAAGACGCTATGAAAGCAAAATTATAGGCCAATATCTTTGATGAATATAGATGCAAAAACCCTCAAAACAATATTAGCAAACCTAATCCAACAATATATAAACAGGATGATATACCATGATCAAGTGGGATTTATTCCAGGGACACAAGGATGGTTCAATATTCATAAAGCAATCTATGTGATACACCACATTAACAAAAGAAAGGGTAAAAATCATATGATCATCTCAATAGATGCAGAGAAAGCATTTGACAATATGCAACATCCATTTATGATTAAAATCTCTCAAAGCTGGTATAAAGGGAACATATCTCAACATAATAAAGACCATTTATGACAAACCCATAGCTCACATCATACTCAATAGTGAAAAACTGAAAGATTTTCCTGTAAATTCAGGAATAAGACAAGGATGCCCACGCTCACTACTTCTATTTAACATAGTATTAAAAGTCCTATACTATACATAGAAAATCCTAAAGATGCTACCATAAAACTACTAGAGCTAATCAATGAATTTGGTAAAGTCACAGGCTACAAGTTCATATACAGAAATCTTTTGCATTTCTATACACTAACACTGAACTATCAGAAAGAGAAATTAAGGAAACAATCCCATTTACCAAAAGAAAAAAATACAACAAAAAGAATAAAATACCTAGGAATAAACCTACTTAAGGAGGCAAAAGACCTGAACTCCGAAAACTATAAGACGCTAATGAAAGAAATTGAAGACACAAACAGATGTAAAGATATACTGTGTTCTTGGATTGGAAGACTCAGTATTGTTAAAATGACCATACTACCCACGGCAATCTACAGATTCAGTACATCCCTATCAAAATACCAATGGCAGTTTTCACAGAACTAGAACAAAGAGTTTTAAAATTTATATGGAAACACAAAAGACCCCCCAATTGCCAAAACAATCCTGAGAAAGAGCTAGAAGGGTCACATCCACTGACTTCAGACTATACTATAAAGCTACAGTAATCAAAACAGTATGGTACTGGCACAAAAACAGACACACAGATCAATGGAACAGGATAGAAAGCCCAGAAATAAACCCATGTACCTACGGTCAATCAATGACAAAGGAGGCAAGAATATACAATGGAGAAAAGACAGCCTCTTCAATAAGTGGTGCTGGGAAAACTGGACAGCTACATGTAAAAGAATGAAATTAGAACATTCTCTAATACCATATACAAAAATAAACTCAAAATGGAATAAAGACCTAAATGTAAGATCTGAAGCCATGAAACTCCTAGAAGGGAACATAGGCAGAACACTAACACTAATCGCAGCAATGTTTTTTTTGATCCATCTCCTGAAGTAAAGTAAATAAAAGCAAAAATAAACAAATGGGACCTAATCAAACTTAAAAGCTTTTGCACAGCAGAAGAAATCACCAACAAAACGAAAAGACAACCAACTGAACAGGAAAAAATATTTGCAAATGATATGACCAACAAAGGGTGAATATCCAAAATATACAAACAGTCCATACAACTCAAATCAAAAAACAACCCAATCAAAAAATGGGCAGAAGACCTGAATTGGGCTTTTTCATAAAAAGACATACAGATGGCTAACAATCACACGTAAAGATGTTCAACACGGCTAGTAGAGAAATGCAAATCAAAACCGTAATTAGATATCACCTCACACCTGTCAGAATGGCTATCATCAAAAAGTCTACAAATAACAAATGTTGGAGAAAGTGTGGAGAAAAGGAAGTTTTTCCAACCACAGTATAATTTTTCCAATTACACTGTTGGTGGGAATGTATATTGATACAGCCACTATGGAGAACAGTATGGAGGTTCCTTAAAAAAACAAAAACAGGACTACCATATGACCCAGCAATTGCACTCCAGGGTATATATATCCAGAAAAAAATTAAAACGCTAATTCAAAAAGATACATGCACCCCAATGTTCACAGCAGCACTACTTATAATAGCTAAGATCTGAAAGAAACCCTAGTGTCCACCAACAGAGGAATGGATAAAGATGTGATACATGTATACACAATGGAATATTACTCAGCCATAGAAGAGAATGAAATTCTGCCATTTGCAGCAATGTGAATGGACCTAGAGAATATTATGCTTAGTGAAATACGTCAGAGAAAGCCAATTGTCTGATATCACTGATATGTGGAATCTAAAAAATAAAACAGACGAATGTATATAACAAAACAGAGACAGACTCACACATACAGGAAACAAACTAGCTGTTACCAGTGGGGAGAGGGATGGAGTGAGGGGCAAAATAGGGGTATGGGACGAAAAGATAAAGATAAAGACTACTATGTATAAAATAGATGAGCAACAGTAATATATTGTACACTGAATTATAGCTGTTATTCTGTAATAACTTAATGGAGTATAATATATGAAATACTAAATTACTATGCTATACAACAGAAATTATTATGTTGTGAATCAACTATACTTCAATAAAAATTTTTTTAAATAAAATACCTATAAAATACTAGTTGTTTTCTTTGTTTAATAGAGCCATGAGTAATTTTTGTAATTTTCTGTAAATTCCAAATTTTTATATTGGGTATACAATGCCTGTATAGCAAAGAAAATGCAAAACCTTTCTAACAGCATTAACAACAAATATGTTCATTTAATTTTAGAAATGCTACAAAGTAACAATCACAATTAACTACAGAACATTATAAGTAGTAATACAATGTTGCAATGAAAATATTTATCTTACCTTTATTATTTCAAATGCTGAAGCAGTATAAAACAAAGTTCCATTAAATATAATGCTGGGGCTTCCCTGGTGGCTCAGTGCTTAAGAATCCGCCTGCCAATGCAGGGGACATGGGTTCGAGCCCTGGTCTGGGAAGATCCTACATGCCGCGGAGCAGCTGGGCCCGTGCGCCACAACTACTGAGCCCATGCGCCACAACTACTGAGCCCGTGTGCCTAGAGCCCGTGGTCTACGGCAAGAGAAGCCACCGCAGTGAGAAGCCTGCACACCACAATGAGGAGTGGCCCCCGCTCGCTGCAACTAGAGAAAGCGGTGCACAGCAACGAAGACCCAATGCAACCAAAAAAAATATAATGCTGGATCCATACTGAATTTACTTCCTATTCTCCACAGATTACAAAACATCATGTTATTCTCTCTAGTCACAATATCCCAGGTATGGCTGACACGTTCATGGGATTTGCTGTTACCAGATCTCACTCTTTGAAGTTAAATTAAATCATTCTTAATTACCTAAGTGTGATTCACTTCCTAAGTTAATTGATTTACAACCAAAAGTACATTCACAATCTCTCTCTACTAGATTCTCACCTCCCTCCCTCCCCTCCCCCTCCCCCTCTCTGGTGGCTTACAAAATAAAACACAGGCAATTATAATAAAAAATCATACCAAAATTTTTATATCAAGTCTTGTTCTTTGAATATATATGACTTTCATTATAATATATAATATTGTAATACACAAATAACTAGCATCTAGTATTTACTATTCCTTATGACTTATTTAATAATGTCTTTAATAAGGAACATCAATCGCTAATAATGTAAAATTCCGCATGTAGTAATAAAGTTGCCAGATTTAGCCAATAAAAATACAAGATACTCAGTTAAATCAGAATTTCAGGTAAACATGACTAATTTAGTATAAGTATGTCCCATGCAATATTTGAGACAAAGTCATAGTAAAAATTTATTCGTTGTTGATCTGAGATTCAAGTTTAACTAGGTATCCTGCATTTTACCTGGCAGCCCTAGAAGTAATGAAGAGATTATTAAAGCTTCGGAAGCAAAATTAACTCAGTTATTTACATTTTGACCTGCAATAGAGTAAAAGAATATAAAGGAGGGAAATGTGTAGAAGGAATTACCAGTTACTGGTGCAGTAACCTCCACATGAACTGTACTGGGCAGTTCGCATGTCAAATGATCCATTTCATTCTCACCCAAACTCTGTAAGATAGGTATTACCCTTATTGTACAATTGAGGAAACAGAGTCTCTGTGAGCTTAGTAACTAGTTTAAAGTCCAGCAGCTAATAGTCTACTACAAACAATGGGGTATACAAAGTGAATGACTGAGCCAACTAATGAATTCTGTTCCAACTCCCAGCTATGATGCAGAAGAATGTTAACTCTAGACCTGACATATAGAAACTCACTATCAACACTGACTGAATTCACTGAATATTGTTAAAAGTGCCTTGACTCAGCCTGAATTTAAGTTGTATTACACGTACACTCCCTTGAGATCAACTTGACACAGTAAGGAGACTATCCCATTTAGATAATAAGAGGTTGGTTTTCTCAAATAAAGCTAAAGTGGACTTAGAAGTCACCTCAGAAAATGTACTGCTTGGAAAATATTTGTTGACTTGCACTGGTTTCTAATATGTAGAGTTATTGCTATATCCAGGCAGTGAAAGTATCAGATGAATGTATTGTAAAAGAATTGAGAGTGTCTTAATTATATGGAAAATCTTCCTCCCTTATACTATTACTGGCAAGAATTCTCCAGATCTATATTTATTCATTCATTTATTTTCTATATAACTTTTCAGCTGCTACTGTGTGTTAAGATCTGGAGATTTCAACATAAAGAATAAAAAGTTAAGGACAAAATTTAACAGATGTATTTATTCCCAGGGCATTTTAGGTTAAAAGCCAAGGTTTTGCCACAATCTCCATCTACATCCACATTTCTTTCCCAGTTTCCACACTACTCCCCATAGTAATTTTCCTACCCCCATCAAAGCAATATAATTATTCTGTGACTCTTCTATTTAAAACCCTTTTTAATCTCTGGGAACAATAATGTAAGTATGATTTATAACTGCATTATAAATTCATTCCATTATGGCTCGTGAATACAAATTACTCCAATTAGGGGATAAAAGCCTTCTGCAATAAAGTTGTAGCTTTCATTTACCGTCAGTCACAAAATACTCCTATTTTCAAAATAAATTAAAAGTTGAGGCTGTTCCTCCACATATTTGTAAGTTTTGTAAATCTACTTCCTTTCAGTGAATAAAATATATACAGACAATGGGGAATTTAACATCCACAATGTGCATCTGGTTTAAGATCTTAAAAGGAGTCAGATTCCTTGAGTTACAGTGTAATGTTTCAAACAAAAACAAAGTTACCTAAAATGTTAAATTATCATTCAGCTTACCAAAAGTAAAATTATATTTTACTGCTCACTACAGAATCTTAAAATTGTTATTTAACTTCTCTGAGCCTCATTTCTCTGGTTTGATATATGGTATATAGAGGTACTGGCTTAGTCTCTTCCAGCTCCAAAATTCTTTGTGTCTTTAATTCTGTAAGTCTTAATCTATCTTTTTATCAGGCACAGCATCTTTTTTCTTCATTTTGTAGATCACAGAAGAATTCTAAAATAAGCATATTAGTTGGTATATTACTTCAGACAAATGTATATCCTGGCTATTTGTGTCTATAATGAATTCTAGAATTATGTAAACATAAATATTATTAATATTATACTCCTCATCTACAGAAAGCTGATGCAGAAGCGGTCCCAAATGAATTTGTTTGCCTGTAGCCAAATGAAACAAAATTTCAGAGTCTCACAATTAATTGGAAGAGAAAACTAACTGGCTCTAAACAAAAGGCTCACTGCTTAGGCATACGTATTATAAAGCAGTTTCCACGTCAGGTAAACTACTTTACAAAAAGAATACTTCAAAAAAAAAATACTTCCCAAAGAAAATGATTTCTACCTGGAGTTCAGTTCAAAGCAAATATTAGGTGAACAGGTTTAAAATACAAATTTACTTCGAAAAATACCTTCATTAGAGGTTCAGTAATGGTCCTTGGCAAAAAAGCATTACAAAGCAAGTTGTCTGAACAGCCGTTCAAATCTCTGGTTTCTCTTTGGTTTTAGGCTCTAACTGGCATGGCCATGACCATGCACTGAATTTAGGTCAACCATGGCTAAAAGCTGTTTTCCACTAAGAATCACTAGGTATTTAACAATTTTTTTTAAGCTTCATGGTTAAAACTTAACAGATCCTTTTATATGCAGGACTTTTCAGAACCTTTAATAAGCTAATATTTGTTGTGACTCTCTTAAGAGGCAGATATCCTCTTTGGCCATACATTCTTTTTGGAAGGAATCATTTTACACATGTTATTAACTAATCGTACAGGACAGAGCTTGGAAAATCTGGTTCAAAGAATCTGGGTCAGTTTTCTGAGTCACTTTTTTACCACTTGTAACAAACACTCTGAAATGTTAATGTGCTTTTTTACCTTTGGACGTTTTGAGCACATGACCTTTTCCCAAATCTGCCCCATGCTTACAGCTTGGGGTGATTAAGATTTACCACAGAATAACTGCAAATGCAAAGACCAAGACAGAAGAAATTTTCAACTTCTAACATTCAGAAAATAAGATTTTGCAGTAAAACAAGAGCCTTGTAAATCAAGTTGTTATCTTGACGGAAGATTATCCTTCCTTTGCCATCTTTGCTCAGCTGAACTACAGACTCCTACCCTAAGGAAGACCTGAGAGGAAAAGGAAGAATCCTGCCTGTTTTTGACACTGAAAGAATTGTAGGAAAAGAAGGGGAGAGAGGCACTGAGATGAGTAGACATGTCAATTCCTTTTTACTTCTCGTGGTCCCACTCTGCTCACAAGCTCCTTTCTCCATAGGACCTGGGTGGAGCCGTATCAAAGTAAACCAGTTTACTGGCAGGCAGGGGATCACTGAGGTTTAGCTTTCCTGAACTGTGCGGGGTAGACCAGATGCAGATGTAGTTATGAATCTGACCAAGAAGCTTCTCAGAGGGAGATCACTGCCATAAATTGAGGTAGCTCTGGAACAAGGTCTGCAGGGTGGACTTCTCAGGACGTGACCAAGTGGGTATCACAGCCTGGGTTCCATGGTCCGGCAAAAGCCAAGGAGAAGACTGGAGTCACCCAGTGCGTGCCCCCTGAGAGAGACTTTTTTAAATGGACCATGAGTTCATCAGCCACCAGCATGAGCACTGTAGGTCAATGAGGCATTCAGCAACCAGGGAATCAAGAGACGCTGCCTCACAGATAAGGGCAATGGTCAATGGGCGCGAGGCAAGTAACTCTGCCCCACCCACTACCCTGTACACCTCGCCATCTTGGAGAAGTGCTAGGAAGAAGGGTGACATACCTGAGAGACGAGCGATGTTTCCTAGAGAGAAGTATTATTACCCAAGGATATTGTTTATATTATAAACTCAAACTACTTTTAATCTCGACTGGCTTTAATGGCTGTTTTGCCTTCTAAGCAACGAGTAAATAAGCCTTACTAGAAAGACCATATCAATTACATATAAAATAAAGTACACATTTCTCTGCATATCTGAGTTATAAGGGGTGGATTTTATTCCCCAAGGAAAAATTTTCCTCTAATCCTATCAGAACTTCCACTACAACCCTCAATATGGCATCAGTTCTAGATCTAAGCTATTGTCTTCTGTATAACACATCTAAGTAAATCCTACCATCCCTCAAAGTTCAGCCCAAATCCCCACATTTATCACAAAGTCTTCTACTTTTACCTCACTCATCTCTCTTCTCACTGACCTCCTTGGACAAAGATAATTTTAGGCAAGATGGTTGATCTCCTGAGATGACAATGATCCCTTTAAAAAAACACTGAGGAGTTTCCCCAGGAGTTTCCCCAAGAGTTTACCTAGCTCCTGACCCTCCCAGGCCTCTCACCAGCCCTGCTGCCAAGGGGAACAGTTCTATCATAATCAGAGGCCAGACCAATGTCGACACAAATGCTTGGGATTCAGCCAGAACCGATGACCTGGAAAAAGCAGGAAGTCAAACATCCAATAAACGGGATGTCTACAGCACCTGTCTCTCATCACAATTAGAGGAGGCAACCATGACATCTATAACCTAATACAAAACATTTCTTGCCTCCAGGGAAAGTGCTCCTCCCAGCTAAAAACAAACAAAATCACTTTTGAAAGATTAATCAATTTGCCTTGGTGTATATTCAATTCATTTGAAAAATATGAAATAATAGAATCCTATAACCAAAATAAAGAATTTTTTGGACTTACATAATATAAAGTACCTCACACAGTGAAAAGAAAAAACACATTCTTAAAAACCTGAGTCAGTTGTAATTAACTCTTAATTATCTCAACATATTATTGATCCTTTATTGATTTAATCCTAAGGTTCATTTTATCTATTGCTCTGCAAAATTCAGGAAGGAAAAAAAATGGGGAAGTTTCCAAAGTCTGTTTTTGTTTTATTTTTTTCTCTCATATATTTACACGCAAAAACTTCTTAAAATCAAATAGTTAAAATTATCTTTCAGTTGTCCATCACTGAGAAAAACAGATCCACAGGCTTAGTTCAAGTCCCAGTATGTATTATTAGCTAAAAGACCTTGGACGAATTACTTAAACTTTCAGTCTCAGGGATTTTCATTACTATTTATAAAATAAGGACAATAACAGCACTACCTAACTCAGGAAGCTATTATAATGGCAAAATGAAATGGAGCCCTCCAGTAGGTGCTGTAGGAAGGCAGAGGAGGGCAGGCTTAATTGAGCAGCAAAGGCTTAACTGAGCAGCAAAGCAGGGATACTTGATCGTCGTAAGATATACGACACTGGATTGGAAGAAGGAAAGGAGGAAAATCATTCCATGAAGAACTATGATATACAAAGGAATAAGCTGAGACCCAAATACTACAGGAATACACTATGGAGGGCTTTGGAAGGCATATGAAGGCAGGCAATTTTCAGTTCCATGGCACCTGGGTGATATCAGGTTGATCAGCTTACCTTCCTTCCTTCCTACCACCATGATCACTCTGTGTTCCAGGTCTGGGTATCTGCTAACTCTCTGCCCTATCCACACTTAAACAAGTTCAAAACCCTCCTTCTCCTGCAAGCCTCCTCTCACTAACCTGCCTACCATCTCTCCTTTTCCTGATCTCCTATAAAACATAGAAGCTGCTAAAAAAAAGAGAGAATTGCATTTAGTTATATCCTATTTTAGGCTGCTCTCTAAATATTTCTTTTAGATAAACCTTGTTCAAACAATTATAAGTTCCTGAAGGACAGTGATGATATCCAAAAACTAGAGTAAAAATACCACCAAGTAATTTTTAGATAATTGTATTATAGTTTAAAAAAAAGACATAGCTTCTCTTGATCCTCAGAAAACAACCAACCAACCCAACTGGAAGGCAAATAGTGTCCATGATATGAGAGTTTCCATTTCACAGCTGAGGACACTGAAGTCTAAAGATGGGACAGGACTGGCTTGAGGTCACACGGATAAGGAACGGCAAGCTGACGTCACTCCTTCACGGTTGCCCACGTATATTCCAGAAGAGCGCGAGACTCATATTAAAGTACTGAATAGTCCTTGTCTTACTAAAAGGCCATTTGCTGGACAAAAAAAAAAAATGGTAAAACAACTAAAAGACCTTAAAATAGTTTTGCTTCCCACCACAGGGGAACATCTAAATAATCCTTACCGTTAACTTCTATACTCAGGCTATTTCCTAATCCCTGAAACGGCATAAAATAAATCATCTCCTATACACTCTTAAAATATAAACTCTAAAATAAAATCTCACACCTAGATTCAAAAGCTGGTCCTGTACAAATGATATCTCTGATTAGAAGTGTGTAAACCTTGCAAAGAGATTCCTAACTTAATATAGCCAATGAGGCAGTGAACACAGTCTGGAACTTCTTTCTGTAGACACAGCAATGAAAGAACGCCTTTTGCTAAAGAGGGTATGAAGGCAAAGGATGAAGGCAAGAAAAAGTGGAGTCACCCTCCAGTTCCACCTAAAAAGAGAACACTTATTCCAATCACAAATACTACACTATTCTGACTGAATTCCACTTCAAAAATGTGACACCCACTGAATCAAGTGCACTCAAAACAAGAGGAAAAAAATGACAAATTAGAAAAGTCATTTTAAATCGCACAAAAGTGAAATTTTTCTCTTCTTTAAAATTTGGCTTTCATTTCTCCTTTGTCTAAAAGTCTGAAGTATCAATAATTTCCCAATGTCTTCTCTTCCTGGAGATGGAAGGTTGGGTCAGTGTTACTCTCCAACCTAATCACTGTGAATTCTGTTCATCACGGCATCACAAAGATACGATCTTTTCCGCTACCAAGGGAACAGCAGAAAGAACAAGTTCTCATCCTGTACGAATGAGGGGTAGGCTGAACTGAAAAATTACATTCTGGAAGCACAAGTGCTAGCCATTGTTTGTTTTTTGTTTGCTTGCTTGCTTCAAACTGGATTGGAGAGAAAAGCTTTATAGGGGTGGTCTGAGAAACATACACTAACATATGCCTGGGATGCTCAATGGGAAGGTTTAGATGAAAACCACAGTGACCCACTGAAGCCAAATATCTTGCTGAGGATACTTCTCGTCTTCAGTCTTCCTCTCTGGACACTGCTTTCTAGAAGAGCAACACAAGTGAAGAGATTCTCAACACTAAGGTTAATTAATGCTTTAAAAATGGAGGGTAGGAGGGGGAGAAGAGAAACCTTCAGTACTTATAATCCTGAGGACTGAGAGGGTAAATCACACTCTGCAGCTCTTGACCTTCCCCGCAGTCAACTCCTTAGGTTACCAGCACCCTGATTAAACTCTCCGGTCTGCGGCGCTAACAGGCAGATGTCAACTTGAAGTTATCACTTAGGACTGAGGTAGCTAAACCTGCCAAAGGTCTGTCAGTAAGTGAAAACACATGTGAAGGACGGACACTGTTGCCTGGCTTCAAGGATACGTGTGTGTGGAAGGATTCATATGATGGGATTTGGCGGGGGGGGGGGGGGGGGGGGGAGGGGGGCTGGTAATGATGTGGTGGTTTTACGTGCAACTCTCAGCTGATAGTTGGAGACTCGTAACTAATGAGGCATTTTCTAGGACCATGTCAGGTCACTTGTGTCTCTCCTTATTCTAAAGCATTCTTTGAGAGCTGTGGGACACACTTCATTGGGAATGGCAACAGTCCCTTCCCATAACTCCCAACAGCCAACACTGAGTCTCGCCACAATTGCTTCTTATTACAGGGATGCTGGGGTTAAGAACCTTGGTTATAAACTCTCAACAAAGGAAGAGAGAATGGAAGCATACGATATACTTTCGTTAAGAATACTAACTCTGGGCTTCCCTGGTGGCACAGTGGTTGAGAATCTGCCTGCCAATGCAGGGGACACGGGTTCGAGCCCTGGTCTGGGAAGATCCCACATGCCGCAGAGCAACTAGGCCCGTGAGCCACAACTACTGAGCCTGCACGTCTGGAGCCTGTGCCCCGCAATGAGAGAGGCCGCGACAGTGAAAGGCCCGCGCACCGCAATGAAGAGTGGCCCCCGCTTGCCGCAACTAGAGAAAGCCCTCGCACAGAAACGAAGACCCAACACAGCCAGAAATAAATAAATAAATATTAAAAAAAAAAAAAAGTTGTCTTAAAAAAAAAAAAAAAGAATACTAACTCTGGGGACTTCCCTGGTGGCACAGTGGTTAAGAGTCCGCCTGCCAATGCAGGGGACACGGGTTCGAGCCCTGGTCCGGCAAGATCCCACATGCCGCGGAGCAACTAAGCCCGTGCGCCACAACTACCGAGCCTGTGCGCCACAACTACTGAGCCTGCCCTCTAGAGTCTGCGAGCCACAACTATTGAGCCCACGTGCCACAACTGCTGAGCCCGTGCACCTAGAGCCCGTGCTCCGCAACAAAAGAAGCCACCGCAATGAGAAGCCCACGCACTGCAATGAAGAATAGCCCCCGCTCACCGCAATGAGAGAAAGCCTGCATGCAGCAATGAAAACCAAACACAGCCAAAAAATAAATTAAGGAAAAAAGAATACTAACTCTGGCAACATACTGCCTGGGGTTAAATCTTAACCTTCCCCACTCATTAAATTTGACCCTAGGTAAGTCACAACTCTCAATCTTGGTTTCCTAAACTCTGAAATGAGATTAAAACTAGATGAGATATATAAAAATAATCACAAATGCTGCATGTGATCAATAAACACAATGTCTGGCACATCTTAAACACTAAACAAATACTAGGTATTATGATAAAGAAATAACGCAGTTATATGACTAGAGCTCTTTCCCATCATCAGTATTATAAATTCATCCACTAACATGGCAAACAGTCCTCTAACAGCATAAATACTGTTCTTTGTTTGTAGCTGCAGTCAATAGACATGATTTGCCAGTCTAACTCTTTAACACATGCGAGTTTTTGCCAAACATACCTAATAATAAGAATCATCTAGGGCACCTGTGAAAAATACAAACTTGTGGGCCCCATTCCAACCTTATTCAATCCGAATCTCTTCAGAGAGAACCCAGAAATGTGTTTTAAAACACACCAACACACACACACACACACACACACACACACACACACACACACACACACACACACATCCTCTACCACCCAGGAAAGCCTTATTATCAGTCAAATTGAAAAATACTACATGGTCCAGCTCCAGACAATATGAATTCACTTCACTATCAATCATCACATCCAAAGTTGGTCACAATTTTGCCTCAATAATCCCCTACACCTTTTGAATTCATATTTAATATTTAGCTGTATCATTTCTTCTGTACAACACATGCAAATACTTCAGCTGACAGGATACTTCAGCAATATATACATATATTTCTAAAAATTTTCCCTTAGCACTTTTAAAACAATTTTTTTTGAAATAGCGAAATAATGGTTCTAACTAAATGGTATTTAATTCTTACACATGTATCTCTTGAAGTCTGAGTACTCCAGAGGCCAAATTATTATACACTTCCATGTTACACTCAATATTTAAATAAAAAACTAAACCTTATTAAACCTGACCACAATTACAGATTAAAGATAAATGAGAAATCAGCAAAAATTACTTTGCAGATTATTTCGTTTTTGTTGCCTTCTTATAGCACACACAACAATTTCAAAAAGCATTGGAAAATAATTATTAGAACTAGGTAATCAATAGAAACGTGAAGAAACCCAATAAAGACAAAGGGAAAGGGGCTTCCCTAGTGGGGCAGTGGTTAAGAATCCTCCTGCCAATGCAGGGTTCGTGCCCTGGTTTGGGAAGATCCCACATGCCACGGGGCAACTAAGCCCGTGTGCCACAACTACTGAAGCCCACGTGCCTAGAGCCCGTGCTCCGCAACAAAAGAAGCCACCGCAATGAGAAGCCCATGCACCGCGACGAAGGGTAGCCCCCTCACCGCAACTAGAGAAAGCCCGCGTGCAGCAACGAAGACCCAACACAGCCAAAAATAAAATAAATAAAATAAATAAATTTATTTTTAAAAAAGACATATGGGCAACATAAGAATTGAAAGCAGAGAAAAAATCTTCTGGGAAGATTTCTGTTACCTTAAAGTCTATCTTTAACGAGATGAAAGAGAAATCAAGAGATGTGTTTAAATAACATCCCTTATTTTCACTTATTCAGTCCTGATCCTTACTTAACCTAAAACTTCAAAAATATTTTTAAAAACCTCTTCTCAAAGTTTCAATTACTTCCTATTTGCATATAATCTGAGAAAGGCTCAGAATATGGTTTTACTCAGTACATATTGATACTGTTTATCCAGGCTACTCAGAAAACACAGACATCTGTTTATGCCACAGACATCTGTCACAAGTCTGCAATTTTACCAAACACGACTCAATAGAATAGAGTCAAACCTACTGTTACAACACGACTTCACCTAACTACTACGAACAACATGGCATGTCTGCAGAACAGGAGAGCATTGTTAAAAGCTCATGTAAAATTGACAATTTATTGGCCATCTCCAACTATGCAAAGTAACATCATCAGTTTTACAAATGTAATATGAATCTACCAAACAAAAAAACCAAAAAGCAAAATCTGAGGCTAAACATTTTATAGTTCTGCTTGTTGCCATCTAACTCCGCAACTGTTTTAGTGTATGTAGATGTGGTACAATTTTTTACTTTCTTTTAACTGTTAAACCAGACCCAAATTATTTAATGTTTCAATAAGAGGTTTTCGATATATCCTTTCATAGGAAATCAGTTACATCATATTTTCCCCTTTTTTTGTGACTATTTGAATGCCATTGCTTTGAGACAGTAACTTTCTAAAAGGTAAAAGCAGAACCCATTTAAGTTGATTTGCGTATTTTTCAGTGAAGTTTTGTGTATATATGGTTGTTTAGTGAACACTATTTTTAAAAGACAGTTTTATTTTCTTGGATATGCTTCCATAATCAATTCTGCTTCACAATTTATATGTAACTATCTAAAAGTTATATTTCTACAATAGCATCTCAATTAACCTAAAGTCATGTTTAATAAGAAAATTCAACTCTCTGGCTTAGCCAAGACTGAAAAGCAAATTAAACAAGGCCACTGACCAGTTAACAGAAATGCCAGATAACTCCGCAACTGTTTTAGTGTACGTAGATGTGGTACAATTTTTTACTTTCTTTTAACTGTTAAACCAGACCCAAATTATTTTTTTAATGTTTCAATAAGAGGTTTTCGATATATCCTTTCATAGGAAATCAGACTAAAGCCCTTGTTTTGCTGTATATGGGACCTAATTCTCATTTTTCAAGTAACCAAAGCAATACAAACAGCAAAAGGAGTGTGTGTGCGTGTGTGTTATGTATGTTGTGTTATGGAAAAAGAGGGTGATGAGAAGGGAAAGGAAGGAGCGAGGGGGTACTGGCATGGGCCCAGTAGGGGCAAAAACACTGCAGCAAATAAGTGACAAAAATCAGAGGCCAAAAGAAACAGAAGAATTCAGTCCGAGAACACTGAGAGTAAGGACAAAGAGCCTATTTATATCATCAGTATTTATGAAAGCAGAGTTTTTAACAGGATGTCTATAATAATTGAGTAATCAAAAGAGATTATGTTCAATATAACCTATTTTATGAGGCAAGAAAGCATATATTTTTAAAGCTGCCTATCAATGATAATTAAATATTTTGATGATCAAAGATGTAAAACTTAATTATGTGAAAATTTCTCTTAATTTGAATAATCCATTATTTAAATATGCCAGATACATAAGGAATTGCTCAATTTAGTAATTTTAAACATTTATACCTCTTTTCAAAACATACTATAAATCAAACAGTGCCAAGTAATGAAAAACTTAGGCCACTGATCAAAGGAAAAAAGAATAGTTTTAAAACAACCAGTAAAGATGCGATTAGGAAATAAAGAACTATTCATTTCAGAAAATAGCCTGGGGTTGGGGAAGCCGCTTCTGGCTGGTTCTGGTTAGCTTTTCTGAAAGCATTTACATACTTTGGAATAAACTGCATTTAGGATATAAAACTGGTGGCCAATAGGAAAAGAAGGTGTAGAACTAAGTTCATTCTCTTTCCATTTATTTGACTGTATATCATGTTATATTTTAAGTCAAGTAAATAAAAAAAATTTAGAAAACTTAAGTACTTTTGCAACTGATTAGAAGACTCAATTTCATGAAATTATTTTAAAATTTAACAAGCGCATAATTTGAGGCAAAACTCTTCCTTAAGCATTTAACTAGTTTATAAATATTTTTCAGCTCTCTCCAAAAAATTAAAACACCAGTGAAAGAACATGAAGCAGTGACCATACCTAAACTTCTTGGAGATAAAACTCTTAACTCTACCCTAAATAAAATCACCATAGGAATACTGAATAATAAAAAGATATACTTGGAAAAGTAGATAACTTCACAATAAAACTATCAAAATGTTATTAAAGGCAATGAAAGAATGTAAATCAAGGAAGATTACATAGAATTTCTACAGAACAGATGCCACAACCTACGAAGGAGCCATTCATCGGGATGAAGCATGAAGATACTTAAGATAACAAAAGGTAAAAAACTAAACGGTATCCTTTTCTTATTGTTCAAAAATTACCTTGATTAAACCTAAAACTGCTCTAAAAAAAACAGAGTCTATTATTTTAAGTTAAGATAAAGGAGAAATTTCTTCTACCTCAACAAAGTGTAGGAAGATACAGTGAGAATTTTTTCAGTGTGGACAGTGGAAAAGCATAGGATGAAACCTAGAGTGCCAGGCTCCTACTTGATGGACAGCGCCACAGAAAGTTAGATCCAGGCCAGGGCTGAGAGCACACAGGAAGAGGCATACGGTAGTGAGACTGAGACCTCAGCATATGGAAGTCTTAACCTCTTAGCTGGTCTTCCTGCATCCCAAAATCCCGATACCCGACCCGGCAAGCTATCCCAGACAAAGTTATCTTTCTAAAACCAATATCTGATGTTAGTCCACTATGTTCTTTCTTTTCTTTCTTTCCTTTCTTCTTTCTTTCCTTTCTTTCTTCTTTCTTTTTCTTTCTTCCTTCCTTCCTTCCTTTATGGCTGTGTTGGGTCTTCGTTTCTGTGCGAGGGCTTTCTCTAGTTGTGGCAAGCAGGGGCCACTCCTCATCGCGGTGCGCGGGCCTCTCACTATCGCGGCCTCTCTTGTTGTGGAGCACAGGCTCCAGATGCGCAGGCTCAGTAGTTGTGGCTCACGGGCCCAGTTGCTCCGCGGCATGTGGGATCTTCCCAGACCAGGGCTCGAACCCGTGTCCCCTGCATTGGCAGGCAGACTCTCAACCACTGCGCCACCAGGGAAGCCCCAGTCCACTATGTTCTAACAGTGTAACAACTCACATTGGTTCTCCTTAGCATCTATCAATTATTTTCTGTTATATATATGATCTACTGCACTAAGATATTTATATACATAAAATAGAAATGTATAAAGGATGACACTAAAAATATGTATTAATATAAGTTTTAGTATGTTCTTCCTACACTCCCATGAACAAGCACAAAATTCTGGAGATCACTAGTAAACTTTAGGATAGAGTTTAAACTGTTATGATCAGGCCTTTGTCTGCCACTCAGATCTCATCTTTTCCAATTATCCTACGATCTCAACTTACCAGAATATTTCAGTTCCTCACCGGCTACACCTTTTTCTATCTTAACAATACCACAGAGGCTGCTGTCCTTATTGGGATCCACAAGTATTTCTCCTTCTGCCTCAGGTTATCTGTTAGATTTATATTCATCATCTACAACACAGAAAGGCTGACAGGATCACTGCATCTTAGAAGGATCTGTTGATGGTAAGAAAGATGAGCAATTGACTCCTTCCCATCTCCCATCTCTTATTAGACAAAGTCTGCCACCCAGGGTGTTGCCTCCTTTACACTTCAGGCTGTGCTTCCTAGCCCTTCTGGGCAGCTCGCTAGAAAGTCACGGCCTCTCCATTCAGGTGGTACCCGAGCACTGGAGCTACTGACACTTATATCCCAGTGTGAGTGATGGAGGTAGGCAGAAGCCAGGTCCTTGTCTCCTCAGAGGAATGAAGTGATAAAGACGAAGTGATGATGGCAGAGGCAGAGCACCACAGTTGAGACCGGAGAGGCCCTGGGGCTGCTCTGAAGAATCAGCAGAGCTAGCTGCTGAGACATGGGCAGTGGGATCCAGAACACCTGAAAGGCACATAAACTGGTTGGAGGGCAACCCTCCTCTTGTGCCGCCTGGGTGACCTGCACGCTCTCAAGATACGCAGACCTCATACGAGAAGAACGCTGCCCGTACGAAGTTCAAGTGCAGTTCTCCACGGTAGGAACTCCCAAGTACCAAAAAGACGGTTAGTAAACCAAGCTACAGTTTGTGCCATTTGCAGCTGGTTCTGTAAATGTACACTTATCATCTCCTCTTCCACCTCCCATTTTAGATTCCCTTCACCCTTGACCTCTGGGCAATCTGGGTTTTTGCCTCACGAGGTGACTCAGACATTTATTCTCAAGTGGCTTGGGCCTATAACTGTCTTGACTCTGTCAGGTTATACTTGTTAAACTGCCCAACTACAGTTACCACAAGGCAGGGAAACACCAGAAGACGGCCCAGTGAATCCCCTAAGCTAGAGACAATGCTCCTTGTACCCACTGTGTAGTAGTAACCTTAACTTCTCCTGGTGTTCAAGGCTGACTCGTCTAGCGGATATTCCTTTTACGCCCACTGGTGCACCGTCCTAAGTCCAAAGTGAACAGGTGGTATCACAGCTCCTAGTCAATGGAACTCTTACTGTGTCCTCTGGCTAAAGTGTTCTTCCTCCTGCCCTCCAGGACCTCTAAACCAGCAAACGCTGAAACTGCAGGGACAGAAAGCAGTCTGCAAGTGGGTCATCACTGAGACTGATGGTAAGAGGCAAGTCCAACTTCCACTCCTATATTTTCAGATTCCTTTAACCTGTAACCAGTTCAGCACTATCTATCAGCTATCGAATCAGCACCCTGTGTAGTGCATCCAGCCCCACGGAGTTATCCACAAGCTGCTTCCTTCACTGAACCTTTCCTCCGTTCCACAGGCCATTCCACCCTTTTTATCCAGATGCTTCTGGGTGCTGAAGAATACAGTAAGACCCCGAAGGCTGTGATCATGGGCTCAAGTATAAAACAGGCCCCTTAGTCCAAGGAAATCTTATATGGGGTACCATACTGATATATTAGTCATCCAGTCAACGGACCGAACACTCAGATGGTGATACCCACAGGTTTCTGCAGGAAGGGGAATAAAAAAAACCTCTATATGGTGTACGTATCAATTCTGATAAGGACAATTTGCTACCTCTTCCCAGGTCAAAGGTGTCCAAGATAACCCATCTGCCACCAGCGGACTGGCTAGATTGTGCCATATCAAGGGCTCCGTGTCTATCTCTGCTTATTAGCAGGTCGGACACCCAGCAGAAGGTTGGGCAATGCATCCCTTGTGGCCTTGGTGGAGGGAATGCCCTAAGGAATACAAGAGGTGGGTTCTCAAGTCTTACAAAGCAAATCCTTTCTAACATGCCTGCCCACTAAGACTTTTTGACTCCTTTCTCAACAACATACCAGGGAAATTCCACCATTTCCACATGTCCTAGACAGATCATTTACTCCCAAGTCCCAGTTAAGTACCCACATGGTAATTAATTTTCACCCGATAGTACCTTATATTCCATGTCCCACCATCTTTTAACATCCTCAAGATCTACTCCCACAAATATTCACACAATGCCTGAAGGTACATACTATGTTGCAATTATGTGGACATACGGTCCATTTCTTCCTGGAATAGGGACCACAGTCCCCTACTCAGCCTGTACCGAGACCCTACTCAGCCTGTACCGAGACCCGACTCAGGCTGTACCGAGACCCTACTCAGCCTGTACCGAGACCCTACTCAGGCTACTCAACCTGGAAGTAATGAAGGGTAACGCGGACAGTGCTTGCAAAGCACTACCTTCGGGCAAGGTCACTGCATAGACTTCAGAGGAAGGGAGGGCTGTTGTCCCCTAACCAAGAAACAGAGGGCAATTTGAGGGTTTAATCCAGTCAAGCACATCCACCTCAAGGTCTCCACTCCTAGTCTCAGAGCCCTACGGTCTCTACCAAAGTCCTGAATTTGACAGACATGACCTGTCAAAACTGTACATTTAGTCTATTCTGCAGCCCTGCCACCCTTATAATCATAGCCTGGGCCTGCTTTTCAGCACAGTATTTGCTGTGGATGCAGAAATGATTCTCTCTTAAAGCAATTACAGAGGTCCTCTGGCTTTCACACTGTGCCTGAAGTTGACTTTCAGCTGCCCCGGGCCGAGCCCTTTTCTTTTTCAAAGGCTCTGATGATGCCAAAACATTAAAATCGTTATACTTATCCTCATCCCTGTATCAGTCAAGCTCAGAAGCCACACGTTTTGCCTTTCACACACACCTCACACCAAATAAACAGAGCTGAAAGCTGTATCACTGTGACACCAGTGCATACTGGGGGGTCATTATCAGCTCCCTTACAACCAGCAGTCCTTACGGCTTTCAAAGAGGTAAGCAATCCAACTGTAAAACCCCATCCAAGATTTAGAAGCAAACAACTGCTTCTATTTCTGTTCCCTAGAAATCAGAGTTTGAGACAAAGCTTCCATGCCAGTGGTTTTCCGGTGAGTACAGTAAAGACTGAGAGTAAAGGGGAAATGAGGCAAGACAGGAGGAAAACAAAAATATAAGGTGCTACATGAACAAAATGACAAAAGCTTTCTAAGAAATCACAGCTGGCTGAAAGTCTATTAGAGGCCAAATGGAAGCCTATCTTCTTCCTATCTCCCGTCACTCATTGGTCACTGTTTGTTACACAGGATGGTGAGTCCCCTGCATGTCCAGGCTCTGTTATCCAGCCCCTCTAGGTAGCTGCTGGGGATGGCTGAGGCTCTGTATATCTAGATGGTTAGACCTTGCTTTGGATCTGCTGTAGCTCCCAACCCAAAGATCATATGAAGTCTGCACTGAAGCATGGACGAGGTGGCTAAGATAACCTATAGTGTCAAAGATGAGGTTATGACGAAAATGGCCAGGGCTTACGACCATTAGAACGGCATGACCTGCTACTGTGAGTAGTCTGACAAAAAAGTGGGGCGAGCAGCTGAGTTCTGAGGGGTTGGTGGAGCCAAATGAATCTGAGGAGAGAAAAAAATGGAGCCAATACAAACTTCATGCCCATA
Source organism: Eschrichtius robustus (assembly GCF_028021215.1). Classification (NCBI taxonomy): domain Eukaryota; kingdom Metazoa; phylum Chordata; class Mammalia; order Artiodactyla; family Eschrichtiidae; genus Eschrichtius; species Eschrichtius robustus. Next base: position 15,417,207 of record NC_090827.1, on the reverse strand, counting down.
TACTAAAATTCAGACAAAAGAGCAAATTCCAAAAATATATATATCTATAACTTTGGGAAAACTGACTCAAGGAGTTAGAGGAGGCCTGAAAACTCCTCCAACAAATAAACCTAATCAGCAGTTTAAAACTAATCCCACAGGTTCAGAAGATTTTATAAAGTTCTATAAACGTTTCAAGGAACATAAGATTCTAACCTTATACAAGTTATCTTAGTTCAGAGTAGTATAACAAAGTACCATAGACTGGGTAGCTGAAAAACAAGAGGAATTTATTTCTCACAGTTCTGGAGGCTAGAAGTCCAACATCAAGGTGCCAGTGTGGTCAAGTTCTGGTAAGAGCCCTGTTTCAGGTTGCAGGCTGTTAACCTCATTATATTCTCACATGGCAAAGAGCAGAGACAGAGAAAGCAAGCTCTTCTTTGACTCTTATAAGGGCACTAATTCCATTCACGAGGGCTTCACCCTCATGACCCTATCTAATCCTATTTACCTCCCAGAAGCCCCACCTCCTAATACCATCACATCAGGGGTGTAGGGTTTAAACTTATGAATTTGCGGTGGGGGCGGGGGGGGGGGGGAACACACTCAGTTCATAACAAGTTTCTCCAAAGAACAGAAAAATAAATTACACTACCAACCTCATCCCACTGGGCTAGTATAACTTTGATACCTAAATCTCTTGTGGAAATAAAAAAGAAAATTAAAAGCTAATCTCACAGTAATCTACTTCCAGAAAAGCAGCAGGAGGAGCTCCACAGACCTACTTCCCTGCCCAAAAAACGTAACTGTTGAAAATTATTTAAAAACTTACAACATTTTTAAACCATTTAAAGTCTCTGGAAACTGTCATAAGGGCATAATGCAAACCAGGAAACATTTATTCAAGAAAATATATTAAATCTTGGTAAGGACAGAGTCCGCAGCACCTGAGCCACAATCTGCTCCCTTTCCCCACCCCCAGCTCAATTTAAGGAAAGTTCTACTCCCTGTGAATGTGGCCAAGCAAACAGTGATTCCTTTCCCCTCAGCTTTCAGCACGATCTCACCGTGAGGGAGAAACCACCAACATTTATCATCCCGCCCAGCTCCAAGTTGCATGGCTAAATTCCTGGTGAGAATAGCCAAGAGGTTGATGCTTCTTTCCTCCATCAGCCCCCACTCACAGGGTTAAGGCTCTACACCAAGCACTGCAGGCAGAGAATACTAGGGCCCTCACCCCAGCTCCCTCATAGTACAAAGGTTCCACATCAGGAAAGGCAAGATGAGCAGACCAGAGGCTACCACCTCAGTCCAGCACCATGCTTGCAAACAGTGGGGTCACTCCAGGAGAAGAAGGCCATTGTCCCCTCCCACACTCCAGGTCGGTGGCCTAGAGATTTTGCCCAGGGGAGAGGCAATCTGTAAGAACAGAGGGCTTCAAAACTCTTGCCAAAGAGACTAACTTTATTTCCCCCCCAGGGATTTTTTAATTAAAAAAAATAGAGATGGGTGAGGGCTTCTTCCTACGCTACATAGCAGGCATTCTTCTATGCAGTGATAACAATATATCCCCAAAAGTCTGCATAGAAATCTATTGACAAAGTCTGGGAAAGCTTGGTAAATGAATAAAAAGGTAAGCCAAGTAGGAATAACTTCTTATTTTTTGTAAAGCATTTAGCCCAGTGTTAATACTTCATGTTGTCAAATTTAACCAACATAACAGTTGGGCCATCTACTGTGGCCAAAAAATTAAAATGTCAAATAAGTATGAAATGGATATTCTCGACTGAATGCATTATTTTGCAGAGAGGCTAACTTTAGCTGGAACAGTAGAGTGTAGCAAAGTTTAAGCTTAAGGACACTCTGGAAAAAAATAAAGATTTTGGTGGTAAGCCATTCTAAGAGGAGGGTGGTAGGTCTATGAGCGATATAAGCCAAACCATAGGCCTCCTAGTTTACCAGAGAGAACTAGGGAAAGAGCTAAGAAGAGCCTTCCTAAGGTCACCACAAACCTCAAATACTAGCCTTAAAAACTACACCTGCAGGGGACTTCCCTGGCGGTCCAGTGGTTAAGACTCCGTGCTTCCACTGCACGGGGCGTGGGTTCAATCCCTGGTGGGAAACTAGGATTCTGCATGCCACACAATGCAACCAAAAATACAAAAATTTTTTTTGGAAATTTAAAAAACCACCCCTGCAAAGTAGCCAAAAATGTATTAGACCAGACCGAAGAAATTTATACCTCAGAGCATATCCCAAACGGTGGAGCTATCAGTCAGCTACCGGAACCTAACAGCTAGGTGCAGACAGCTTAATCAGGAAAAGAGATAATCAAAGAGAGCCCTGCTAAAAACACTGTCATCCCAGAGTGACTATGCACGTGCTCAAGGCTGCACCTTCTGAGGAGTGATATCAGAGGCTTCACATTGCAAGGGGAAAACAGTTTAAAAAGTCTAGCCACGTCACTAAAGAAATAAGCAAATAACAACAAAAACAAGTGCCAGAGGAAGGTAAGAATCAGATTTGAAAGTTGCTGTATTACCTAAAATATGCACTTATTCACAAAAATTACAAGACATACCAACGAACAGGAAAGTGAACCGTACACAGGAAGAAAAAGCAGGCACCAAACACTACTGGCAAGAGGGTCCAGATGTCAGATTTAACAAAGAAAGCTTTCAAAATAACCGTTATAAATATACGCAAAGGACTAAAGAAGACCATGCTTTGAAAAGTAAAAGATATCATGATGACAGTGTCTTATCAAACAGGGATGAAAAATTTTATTGATAAAGAGATAGAAATTACTTTTTAATGTAAATTCTGGAGATACAGTAACTGTTATAAAAAAAAAAAGAGCAGAAGGGCTTAACAGCAGATTTCAACTGGCAGAAGAAAGGGTAAGCAAACCAGGGACAAGTCAACAGAGATTATACAAAATAAGCAGAGCCTCAGAGAAACGTGGAACGCTGTTAAGCACATATATGTGTAATGGGATGATCAAAAGGAGATGCGAGAGAAAGGAGAAAAAAATTGTGAAGAAATAATGACTGGGGGCTTCCCTGGTGGCGCAGTGGTTGAGAGTCTGCCTGCTAATGCAGGGGACACGGGTTCGCGCCCTGGTCTGGGAAGATCCCACATGCCGCGGAGCAATTAGGCCCGTGGCCCACAACTACTGAGCCTGCGCTCTGGAGCCTGTGCTCCGCAACAAGAGAGGCCCGCGCACTGCGATGAACAGTGGCCCCCGCTTGCCACAACTAGAGAAAGCCCTCGCACAGAAACGAAGACCCAACATAGCAATCAATCAATAAATAAATCTTTAAAAAAAAAAAATGACTGAAAATTTTCCAAATTTGATGAAAAACAATCTAATTAAAAGCAATAATCCAAAAAGTGCAGCAATGAAAGACAAAGACAATGGGACTATTTTAATAGCAGATAAACCAGAATGACTTTGCATGTGCAAGGAAACTGCAATGAGATTAATGGTAACTTCTCATAAGAAACAGTGGAAACCAAAAGCACTGGGACGATAATATCCATGTGTTAAAAGAAAAAAACTGTCAACCATGAATCTTGTATCCATCAAAACTATCTTTCAAGTATGAGGGTGAAAACTCTTACAAGAAAATACAGGTGTAAATATATATGACCTGGGATTAGGCAATGGTCTCTAAATATGATACCAAAAGTACTAACAAAAAATAGATAAATTGGACATCAGCAAAATTAAAAACACTTTTGCTTCCAAGGACACCATGAAAAAAGTGAAAAAGACAACTCAGGAATTAAGAAAAAAGATCTGCAAATCATGTAACTGATAAGAGACATATTTAGAATATGCAAAGAACACATACTTCCTTAATAAAAAGATAAAGAACCCAATTTTAAAGTGGGCAAAGGATATGAATAGACATTTCTCCAAATATGATACACAAATGGCCAATAAGCACATGAAAAGATGATTACATCACTAGCTATCAGGAAGCTACACATCAAAACCGTAATGAGATACCACTTCACACCCACTAAGATGGCTAAAACCAAAAAAACAGATAATAATAAATATTGATGAGGATATAAGGAAATTCGAACACTCATATACTGGTGGTGGGAATGTAAAATGCTGGGACCACTTTGAAAAACAATCTGGAAATTCCTCATAATGTTAGATATAGAGTGTACCATATGACCTGGTAACTCTGCCCCCATGTATACACCCAAGAGAATGAAAACATATGCCCACACAAGACCTTAGACATGCATGTTAGTAGCAGTGTTATTAATATAAGCCTAAAAGTGTAAACAACCCCAATTTCCATCAACTACTAAATGGATAAATATGTGGTATGTCCATACAGTGGAATGCAATCTGGCAATGAAAAGAAACTAAGTACTAATACATGCTAAAATATGGATGAACCTTGAAAATACCATGCTAAGTGAAAAAAGTCGGTCACAAAAGATCACATATTGAATAACTGCAGTTATACTGACCATCTATAAAGGAAAATGTATAGAAACAGAAATTAGATTAATGGCTGCCTAGGGCTGAGAGTGTTACAGGGAACAATAAAACTGATGATGAGAAAAAAGCTAATGTCATTAATGAACACATATGCAAAACTCCTAAATGGGACATTAGCCAACCAAACAGCAGTCTATTAGGAAGGTAATTAAGGAGGTGGCCAAGATGGCAGAGGAGGAAGATTCTGAACTCATCTCCTCCCACAGACACACCAAAATGATGACTATTTACAAAGCAACTATCTATGAGAACACCCTAAAGTCTAGCAGAAAAGCTTTTCCACAACTAAAGGCATAAAGAAGGAACCACAATGAGACCAGTAGGAGGGGCAGAGATGTGGTGAAGTCAGGACCCACACCCCTGGGTCAGTGACCCACAAACAGAAGAAATATCACAATTATAGAGGTCCTCCCCAAGAAGTGAGGGGTCCAAGACCCACACTGGGCACCCCAGCCCAGGAGTCCTGCACCCAGAATATCGGGCTTTGAAAACTAGCAAGGCTTATGTTCAGGAGAGCCAGAGGGCTAGAAGAAACAGACACTCCACTCTTAAAGGGCATGCACAAAACCTCACATGTTCCAAGTGCCAGTGCAGAAAGGAACCTGGGTCAGACCTACCTGCTGATCTTGGAGAGCCACCCAGAGAGGCAGGCGGCAAACTGGGACTCACCCTGGGGACGGAGATGCTGTAGCAGACATTTTTGAGAGTTCATCCTCCAGCACTGGTAAGCAGCATTTTGAAATCATTCCTCTAGCCTATTAGTGCTGAGGACCCAGCCCCACCCGCCGGCAGGCCAGCACCAGCCCCAAGCTCCACCCCCAGCATGTGTAAACAGCTACATGGGAAGCCTACCTCATCCTCCAGCAGGCCCACAACCACTGCACAAGGCATGACCTCACAGCCAACCAGGCCAGGAGCCAGCCCTGCCTATCAACAAACCCACAGTAGTCATCCCGCCACAAAAGAAAGGCACACACAGCCCACATGAGGGCAGCCCTAGAGCATACAGCTCTACTGGCCACAGGGGAGCATGCTTCTGGGTCCTACAGGCTATCTCCTACATAAGGGCACTTCTCCAAATCAGGAAATGTAACCAACCTACCTAACACATAGAAATATATACAAAAAATTGGGGAAAATGAAAAGACAGGAATATGTTCCAAATGAAAGAACAAGACATAACCTCAAAAAAAAAAAATATGAAGTGAAGATAAGCAATTAATCCATTAAAGAGTTCAAGGTAATGATCGTAAAGATGCTCAATGAACTCGGGAGAAGAACAGATGAACATAGCAAGAGTTTCAACAGGGTTAGAACATATAAAGAAGAACCAAACAGAGCTAAACACAATAACTGAAATAAAAAATACACTAGACGGAATTACCAGCACATTAGATCATACAGAGGAATGGATTAGCAATCTGAAAGACAAACTAGTGGAAATCACCCAAGCTGAACAGAAAAAAAAAAAGGAATTTTTAAAAAACCAGGATAGTTTAAGAGATCCCTGGGACAACACCAAATGTACTAACATTTATACTATACAAGTCCCAGAAGGAGAAAGAGATGGGCGGGGAGGGGGGAGTGAGCTAAGAATCTATTTGAAGAAGTAACTGCTGAAAAATCCCCTAACCTGGGGAAGAAAACAGACGTTCAGGTCCAGGAAGTACAGACAGTCTCAAAGAAGATGAACCCAAAGAAGAACACACCAAAACATTACAATTAAAGTAGCAAAAATTAAAGATAAAGAGAGGATCTTAGAAGCAGCAAAAGAAAAGCAACTAGTTACATGCAAGGGAATGAACGTAAGACTATCAGCTGACTTTTCAGCAGAAACTTTTCAAGTCAGAAGGGAGTGGCACAATATATTCAAAGTTACGAAAGGAAAAAACCTACAACCAAGAATACTCTACCTGGCAAGGTTATCATTCAGCTTTGAAGGAGAGATCAAGAGTTCTACAGATAAGAAAAAGCTAAGAGTTCGGCACCACTAAACTGGCTTTATAAGAAATGTTAAAGGGACTCCTCTAGGCAAAAAGGAAAAGGCCACGTAGAAATATGAAAATTATGAAAGGAAAAATCTCACTGGTAAAGGCAAGTATACAGTAAAGGTAGTAGATTAACCAGTTAGAAAGCTAGCAGAAAGGTTAAAAGACAAAAGTAGTAAAATCATACTATATCCACCGTAAGTAGCTAAGGGATACACAAAAAGATGTCAAATATGATGTCAAAAATATTCAATGTGAGGGGGGAATAAAGTAGGGTGATTAAAATGTGGTTGAACGTGAGAGATCATCAACTTGAATAATCATTTAGACCTTTTTCCAGAGAAGACGTACAGATGGCCAAAAGGCACATGAAAAGATGCTCAACATCACTATTCATCAGGGAAATGCAAATCAAAATCACAATGAGATACCACCTCACACCTGTCAGAACGTCTACCATCAAAAAGTCAACAAATTACAAGTGTTGGCAAGGATCTGCAGAAAAGGGAATCCTGGTGCACTGTTGGTGGGAATGTAATCTGGTGTAGCCACTATGGTGAACAGTATGGAGGGTCCTCAAAAAATTAAAAAATAGAACTGCCATATGACACAGCCATTTCACTTCTGGGTATTTACCCAAAGGAAAAAAAAAACCCACTAACTCAAAAAGATATGTGGCACACCAGTGTTTACTGAAGCATGGATATGGAAGCAACCTAAGCATCCACCAATACACGAATGGATAAAGGTGATACACACACATATACACACACAGAGGAATACTACTCAGCTACAAAAAAAGAATGAAATCTTGCCAGTTGTGACAACACGGATGGATCTAGAGAGTATTATGCTAAGTGAGAAAAAGACAAATCTCATATGATCTCACTTATATGTGGAATCTAAAAAACAAAAGGAAAACAGACTCATAGATAACAGAGAACAAATGGGTGGTTGCCAAAAGGGAAGGTGTTGGGAGGCAGGCAATTAAGTAAAGGGAATTAAGAGGTACAAACCCTCAGTAATAAAATAAATGAGCCACGGCGATGTAATATAAAGCATAAGGAATATGAGCAATAATATTGTAAAAACTTTGTATGGGGACAGACGGTTACTAGACTTATAAAGTGGTAATCATTTCATAATGTATTCAAATATCAATATTCAAATAATGTATTCAAATAAAAACTTTGTATGGGACAGATGGTTACTAGACTTAAAGTGGTATTCATTTCATAATGTATTCAAATATCAAATATACTATGTAGTATACCTGAAACTAATATTGTACGTCAACTATATTTCAATTAAAAAAAAAAAAAAAGACTCACAATAAACTTGCGTAATTAAGACAATGTAGCATTACTACAATAGACAAATAGACCAATGGAACAAAATTTTAAAGCTCAGAAACAGATATACACATACATACATACAGACACATATATAGTATACAGACATGTATAACAGACATATTACACCTATAACACATAGACATTTATAGCATACAAGTAAACATTTATAACATACATATAGACATACACATATATAAAAGAGTTGAAATAAATGGACAGTCACTCTGAAATGAATGGCCAACAAGTTTATACATGTGGAAACAGAATTAAATTGGACCTTAACTCACACCTCACAATATTCAATTGCGGATGGAATAAGGATATAAAAGAATATCATTATGATTTTAGGGTAAGCAACAGTGACTTAAACTAGGGACTGAAAATGTAAGCCATAAGGACTGGAAAATTTGGGTACATTAAAATTGAAAACTTCTGCGGTTAAAAGCTGCCACACAAACATAAAATAGACAAAGCACAAGTCAGAAGATATCTGTGATGCATTTAATTCATTTTTTAAAAATTAGTATTCACAGCTTAAAAATATGATCTTAATAAGATAACATGTTAATCTTGTATATCAGAAAATATTTAAGAAATTTGACAATATGAAGCATAGGTTAGGAGGTGGCACAACAGCAACTATTATATGCTGCTGATAGGAGTTTGAACTACTTTGGAAAACAATAGGGCATGACCTTAAAATTTTTAAATGCACTTTTTCTGTGACCAAGCAATCCCATGTTCCTTGTACCTGTGCACTGAGACAACAGAAGAAGCCCATAACATCATTTTTTATAATAGCACAAATCTAAGAAAAAAACATCAACAAGAAAATGGCAAACTAACCTGTGGTCTATTCACCAAAATAATATCACAAAATAATGAAAATAAGTAAAATACAGCTTTGGGCACCATGGATAAATTTTAAACACGTAAGTTTGAGAAAGGGAATGTAAAAATATACAATTACTGACAGAGTGATATTTTTATAAAGCTCAAAAATACACTGTTTAGGGATACACAGGTATACGGTAAAAAAAAAAAAAAATTAAATAAGTGAATAATGAAGACAAAACTCAGGTTAGTGTCTATTCAGATGGAAAGGACAGAAGCAAAATGTAACTGAGGAGTACACAGGAGGCTTAAAAGGCATTGGTATTACTTTGTTTCATAAACTAACTAGTAGATGTAAAAACACTCACTCTATCATTCCTTAAAATGTACATGTGTTATTGTACCCTTTAATGTGGAAGAAATGTTTCATTTTAAAACTTACATTTTAAAAAAAGAACAGGAATCAGACAACTTAGTTCCTGCAGCTCTGCTACAATACAAGGGCACTTTTACAAAGCACAAAACCGTCTTAAATTTTATTTTACATATCAAATCACTTGAATGAGATCTTTTTCTTAAGGTCATTTCTGTCTTTGACTTCAAGGGTTGTGTAAATTAATTGCTTTTTCCTTAAATCATTCCTGTTGTTACAAAGAACCAAAATAACAAAACAAAAAAAATGATTGGAGTTAATTTGTATTTATTTTACACATTTTATGAAATCATACATCAAGAGTAATGGTCAGTACTTCTAAGTAGTAAAAACTCCTGTCTTTTTTTCTCTAAACAAAAATAACATGAAGCACGTTCCCGTTCATTCAAAACTACTTTATTGTTTGGGTCTTTCCCATTTTGTTTTGTCTTTTTCTGAACCTTATGGAAATTTAATGGATATAACTGAAATATTTACTAACATACCCAAAAATATGAGTAAAATTAAAAAGATATCCTGCTGGTAGGATTATAAATTATAATGACTTCACTGGAAAGCAATTTGGTGTTATATACAAAAGCCTTCATAAAAATATTCAAATATCTATTCGTAAAGATGTTCACTGCAGTATTATTTATAATGAAAAACAATATAAAATATTAAAAATGAATATTTTCCAGTCATTAAAATATTTTGAAGCATATTTAATGATGAGAAAATATTCATAATGTAATTTCAAAGAAAAATAAAATATAAAATTAAGATGACAACTTCACAGTTTTTTAAAATCTAAGAATACATAAGAAAGAGGGAAGGAAATATATCAAAATAACAAATAACAGACTCCAAGTAGTGCAATTTTCCTTTTGACCTCTTCCTATGTTTTAAAAAGTTTCCATCAAAAATATGTTCATTTAATAATTAGTTTGAATTAGAATGAATTCTGAACTTTGGGATATCACAAGCTTTTTTTTCTACCAGTTTAGTGAGCATGGTTTAATAGAAAATTTAAATTGTGATGTTTTCTTCTCTAGAGAGCATTAAATATTCTGAATGCAATACGACAAAGACTCCTTTTCAGAATTAAGAATAAAACATATATACAGCCAACTAAAGAAGTACATTTGCTGAAGAATTTTCTAATGTCATTGAAGCAAAGAAAAAAATTAGGGCACTTTTGCTTATTGCTAAGGGAGTAAAATGACACCAAATTTATCTAGAATTAGCCTTCACTTCAAAAAGAAAAAAGAGAAAGATGGAGGGAGGAGGGCACAAAGGTCCCCAATCAAAAAAGCTGGCTTAAATGCCTCGAATGCATCACTATATAAATTTGCTTTCAACATAAAACAAAGAGGAGTCTTGTTTTTTTGTTCTTCGATAAAGTACTTCCAAACACTTCCTTGCTTTTCTTTTGTACAGATATTATATAGGTTATGAATGTGATTTTTAAAATAGCCTTAACATCTCAAAAAACTATTTTAATACATAGAAGAATAGGAGACAGAAATAAAAGTTTCAAAAGGGCAACTTTGAGACTTTCAGAAAAAAAAAAGCTATTAATTTCTAACTGTAGTAATAATATTTGAAACAGATGTCTATCTACTTCCAAGTCCAAACTGGATCATGGCTTACACAGTTTAATAAAGCTTTAATTAAGGTTCTGCAATAGTGTAAACTGATCATGTCATGCAACTAAATGCTCGCTTAACACTAACATCTCTTCAAGCTCCACTAATGCTAAACTTAACCAGACTTTTCATAATTCATCAAGCAAAAATGTCAAATTAATAAAAACATTCAATTTATCCTCTGATTTCATTATATGTACCTTTTTTTAGAAGCAAGCATTCGAAATAAAGATGGAAGTATCCCAAAATGAATAAAAAGGGAAAGAAATACTTTGTTTATAAGAGCTTCTTATTTCTAACGAGGCACTTATATTTTAATACGAATATGTGTGACCTAAAACATTTTGCATTGGAAGCATTTTGTAAGAAAATTATTTCTCATGAAAATTGATTGAGCAGCTTTGTAAATTTTCTTCAATCCGTTTTAGTAGAACAATATCATATAGGTACCTCAAAGTAGGCTGAGTGCCAACGCCACTTAAAGACATCTAAAATAAAGGACAAGAGTGAACATTCATTGAACAATGACTGTATGCCAGGCAGAGTTCTAGGTACTTCATTTAACTCCCACAGCATCCTTACCAAATGGTACTCCTCCTCTCTCCATTTCACAGATGAGGGCAATGAATGGAAGAGCCAGGATACAAAATGCAGGTATCAGACTGCACAGTCCAGTGCAGAACATCTATGTTGGCTTTAGTCAAAATACAGAAGAGAATTTTTCCCCATTTCATGTCCTAGAATGTATTTATACAGCAAACACAACAAATGGTACATTTTTTAAAAACCCTAAGGCTCCTCACATATTCTCGAAGGGAAAATTTCCATAATTACAAGGAAATAAAGATTATATCCATACAAAGTAGGGAAGGCAATCAGTTGATCAACACTGACCAAGCATCTTTTATTGGTGTATTCCATATTGTGAAATATGAGGAAAACAAAGAAACAGAAGACAGTTTTTGGTGAGGATACTAATTACACTAACAATTCAGGAAACTAGTAATTATAAATGGATACAGTGCAGAGCATTTAGAATGGAAGAAGGTACAGAGTAAAGGAAGAAAATGAATCCAGTAAAATGGGATTAACAGAACCTCTTCTGAAAATGAATCAATTTTCCAAAGAAGGAAAAAGTGCAAGAATAGTATCAGTATGAGAAATTCATATGTAAAGTGATAAATGTTGGGCATAAAGGTAATCAGATTATTGTTTTCATTTTCCAACTTCCAAGACGACGAGTCCATATGAAGGGGATTTGCCTTACTTGTTTCACACTTTCTCATTTTTGATTCAAGAGTTTTAGTATCATGAACTCTAATCCATTCACTATGGACAAAACATTTTCAGCATTACTTAAGAACATCAACTTTTTCCTTATCTTGTTTCCCTTATCTCATAAGAGCAAACAATTCATGTAAAACAAACAACTCTATAGTTTTCAGTGGAGGCTTCCTGCTTTATATCAACAGTAAATGCTCTAGGATGAATTTTTAGGGGCTTTGTTTTCTCAATTTTATTTTACTTAGGTTGGTAAGCATAATTTTCCTCTTAGTATAGATTCTTGCAACACATACTGACATACTATAGGGAAAGTTGCACAGAAGCACATTAGGATTAAAAATTTGTTACGGATAATCTAAAATTACCACTTAAATCTTCACACATATAAAAATAATGGAGTTGACTGTTGTATGAAAATATAGTTCTTGGGACTTCCCTGGTGGCGCAGTGGTTAAGAATCCGCCTGCCAAGGCAGGTGACACAGGTTCGAGCCCTGGTCCAGGAAGATCCCACATGCCACAGAGCAACTAAGCCCGTGCACCACAACTACTGAGCCTGCGCTCTAGAGCCCATGAGCCACAACTACTGAGCCCGCGTGCCTAGAACCCATGCTCCGCAACAAGAGAAGCCACCACGATGAGAAGCCCGTGCACCGCAACAAAGAGTAGCCTCTGCTCGCCGCAACTAGAGAAAGCCCGCGTGCAGCAAAAGACCCAACGCAGCCAAAAATAATTAAATAAAAAGAAAAAAAAAAATCCTACCAGGCTTTAAAAAAAAAAAAAAAAAAGAAAAGAAAATGCAGTTCTTAAAAGTAACTAATCAACTTGAAAATAAGAATATATCAAGTTGCCTAGACATTTAAAGGAATCTGAACATTAAACCAATCCTGGAACAATATGAAAAAAGAATATTTTAGAAAGAGAATAGAATGGGCATTAACTTCTCATAGAAAGAACCAGGTTATCTGCACATCTAAACCTAGCTCAGTCCTTGCTTTTGTATTAAAAATGGCTTTAAAAGAGAATACTTATAGTATGAGGCATCACAGAAACAAAGGTAACCAATAAGGCACACAGAAATAATCTCTTATTAATTAGTGAAAAGTTATAATCACCAAAGCAAATTTATCATATTGATGGCATGCTCTGCATATATTTTACCTTTAGTAAAATTAGCCACTATAATCTAATACAGTCAAACTGTAAACTGAATCTGGTTTCTGAACAAAACCATTTTCAACAACTGCCTTAAAGTTCTTAGAAAATAATTCAAAGAAAGTAGTACAACAGTATTGATTGCAGGGTTACTTCCTACTAACCAAAATTATTTACAACCCCCAAGTAAAAGGTTTATTTATAAAAGCATATAGAACGGTACACAGTAATAATTATATGATTTGTAACTATAAGTCTCTCATGTGAAGAATTATAAAACATCCAAGGTGATTAGGTTTGGAAAGGACTTAATTTGTGAACACTGTTTTGTCTCAGAAATTCCAAAAACCACCTGAAGGAAAAAAACAAAGACAAATCAGTTACGGTGCCTTGCTCTAAAGAAACTAATGCCATACTGTAATTATTAACCATGATAAGATTTGCCCATTTGGGTTACAGAATGATAGCATTTCAAGCCAGAAAGACCTTAGAAAATCGGTCAGTCTTTTATTTAAGTGATCAGTCTCAGTTTCCAAAACTAATCATGGCCTTACCTATCTCCCAGTCATGTGCTGTTTTCAACATACTACTTGCCTCTCCCCCCTTGAAAGAGAGAACAGATGTAAAATGCTAAAATAATAATAAATGTACTGAAACATTATTACTCTATCTCATCCATTACTGTGATGAGAAATTGCAAAACAAGAATTATTTGACCTGAGGAATGAGAACACAAAGAAGAACTGAACTATATGAGATTACGAAAGTTAAAGTAAAAAATAATCAACTAGCCCTTCCTTATTATATGGTTTCATAATAAAATTATGAAGGGTCATTCAATGATTTAAGTGGCAGGTAAAATTAAAACAAATAAAAGGAAATACCCTTGACATGCGTAACAAGCCTCCAGAATACACAAGGTCACAGAACAGAGGTCGCATCGTTAAATCCAGTAACATGATTTTACAATAATCTGGATCATTAGTGAAGCAAATATCTGATTATTTATGTTCAACATAAACATAATTTTCCATAATGGAAAAATTGTATTTTGGAATATAAAGAGTCACTAAGGAAGCTTTCTGTTCGTTACAAATCGTACCATAACTTAATGGTTTTGTGATACATGTATGCCTTTGGAAAATCAAATGGTGATTACTGGACTAGCAAAAATGTGCTGATTTAACATATATATAATATTTGTAATATCAATTTTTTTAATTTACCATTTCACTTTTAATGCCTAAGTCCATTTTAAACTTTGATTTCCCCATAGCATTTTTTCTCCATGTCAAATACACGTTTCATGTGGTTATTTTGGAAACTAAAGATTTCTTTAATTTAACAACTCTGCCTCAGCTAAGCTCCATGGCCACAGCCAACAGACCCCATTTCATTTAAACCTGCAAAAAATAAAGGTGTTATGCTTAAAATAAAGAAGAGGTTTTATGATTCCTTGAAAACCACTGTAGTGATTTCATTTTCACTCTAACACATTCTGACTAATAAGAATAGAGAAAAAATATAGGTGATATCTCTATTACAGACGATGATCCAGAGTCCATTTAAATGTTAGAAAAAGTGATTTCAAGATCAAACTCTCCTAGAAGGTTTTTACTGTATTTTTAGTAGATACCTTCTGGTCCATCCCAATAACTGAACTTTTGCCAAGCCCCCAAATCCAATGTTTACTATTAGGTATATGTTATGGTGTTTCCGTCAAAATAATTTTTTAAGTTTATGAATGTCATTTCAGATAAATTGATCAATTTTAAATGATTTTTCATCATTTGCATCTCTATATTCTTAGCAAACTGCCTGAGCTATTTGATTTCCAAAATCGACTAAAACATGTCACTACATTTAACCCATGTTAATGCCCTTCATGTCCCTCTCCCCTGCCATCTCCCCTGCCCTCACAAAAAAATGCACACATAAAAAAATGTGGATCAAATGGAAGTCAGTCTAAGTAAAAATGTGGTAACTTTTTACTTAAGTTTTAACTTAGCTCACAACACCTTCCACATTGCAATTACCTCTCTTACAGTTGTGCACAGGTCTCTTCCTTCCTTCAAGGGACTTTAGAAGCTCTTGGACCATATGGGCTTAGTTCTGCTCATCTTTGTATCATCAATAACTAACACAATGTCTGGCTCTAACAGCCCTCCATCATTTAAGCACCTATTGGAATCAGACACCTATCTTAGAATCCTGGACTAACAACTGCTGAACCTCACTATGTCTTAAGTTCCTTCATCTGTCAAATGGGGATGACAATCACCATCTTAACCATGATGGGCTTATTTAGCTCATTGGCTGGAACATAGTACAGTCTCAAACACGGTAAACTCCTTTTTGCTTGCTTATATATAATTGCATTTCAACCATCAACATTAATGCTAAATTTCATCTTTCATCCACAGCCTTTCAAATTTCCCCAATTCAATGTTATAATTATTTCTTGGCAATTTGGCAAATTTGTGAGGTCTATATATGCTAAAGCATAAGCTCACAGAAGAGTTTAGCAAACAATGGTAAGGGGGTGGGGGGCTAGCTTTGACTTTGTTCAGGGGTAATCATGTCTTGGCACAGCAAAAGCTGTGTGGAGCCTCAAGGGAGAAAGTAAATATAGTCCACCCTATTTTTTTTAAAAAAGGCCTTGACAAGGTACTACCACGAAAGTTATTAAAAAGAACTGAGTCATTATAGGATTAGATGAACTTTTAACTGGAGAAACAATGACTACAGTTAAAAAAAAAAAAAAAAGCATTATTTTGGCAAGAAAACTATAAATAGGGAAGGTGCTAGAAGTGGTCTTATTTATAAATGATGTAGAAGAGGAAATGTAGATTAAATTTTCCAGGTCTGCAAAAGATACTGTTTTTCCAGTATGTGAGATGCCAAGTCAGTGGGAAAACCTACAAGATTTCCAAAACTTTATGAGTTACTAGGAGGAAAACATCAAATAAGAATGAAAGTGGAAAACTATAGGGTTATACATGTAGGGGAGGAAGTATACAGAGACTGAACTTCTTAGGGTAAATGGGCCTTAGTTACCATAAAAATGAGCATATAAGTCACTGTGTTAATTGTTCCCATAGCCAACAAAGGTAACAATGGCACTGGTATCACTCAAGAACAAAAAACATGTTTCTCCCTCCTATTTAAAACCACAGTTCAGGAGCTTCCCTGGTGGCGCAGTGGTTGAGAGTCTGCCTGCCAATGCAGGGGACACGGGTTCGAGCCCTGGTCTGGCAAGATCCCACGTGCCGCGGAGCAACTAAGCCCGTGAGCCACAACTGCTGAGCCTGCGCGTCTGGAGCCCGTGCTCCGCAACAAGAGAGGCCGCGACGGTGAGAGGCCCGCGCACCGCGATGAAGAGTGGCCCCCGCTCGCCGCAACTAGAGAAAGCCCTCGCGCAGAAACGAAGACCCAACACAGCCAAAAATAAATAAATACATTTATAAAAAAAAAAAAAAAAGACATAGAGGACTAAGCAAATGCTGTTGTAACTTCAAATAGAATACACAAATATAAAGCTGAGAAGTTAAACAAACTGAAAAATTCTCATCAGTTCCAAAAAAGAGAACACTGGTTTATATTGAGGAAAACTAAGATATTTGAAGGATATAATACTAAACCTTAAAAGTGAAATCACGGAACACCAGTCATCCCTTCCCTAACGTATTCCCTGATGGCGTCACCTAAAGACAGAATAACAGACTGACTCAACCTGGCACTTCATAAACGTGCTCATCGACTTTTCATTTTGTCCTTCCCGTATGCCACCTGTTTATGCTCTGCATTTATCTTTTGATAGTGTATCATCTATGATTTTAAACATCTTTCCCCTTACCGCAAGACTCAACCTATCTCTTTGACGCATATGGCATCAAGTTTATTCATAGTGCATAAATATTTAGTAATTCCATGTGTAAGAAAGACATTATTCACAAACTAAAGATATAAAATATTATTGTTAAACTGCATTATACCTTCCAGGTTTAGGAGAGATGAGCCAAAAAAGGAATTTACAGTCTCATGGTAAGCCAGGCGGCATGCTAGCAAGTTATAAGAAAAATGTTTAAGAATGTATACCAACAGCTTTCAAACCACAATTATAAATGCATAAAATTTCAAATAAAATAGGAGCTAGAGAGTACTTGGTAAAAACCTAAACAAACATCTATAATTGCATTACATATCAAAGAAATGCATAAAGGAATGAAAACTGTCTAGATCCAAGTAATATCTAACAATATGTTTTATATAATATGTGTCATTTTTAACTTTTTTAGCCACGAGAACCCATTTCTTTCAATGTTTAAAACATGGACATTTCATAAAAATAGTATTTCTGAAATTATATAATTAAGTAATTTCATAAAACAGAAATGCATTTATGCTACTATTATCATTCTATAATATTATTAAAGTATGTTAAGATTATGTCTACAGAATACCAAGTCATAATTCCAGTTACGCTTAGTCAAAACTCTAATCAGTCAGAGGATGGTAAAGCTAGGAAAGATCTTGAAAATATCCTAGAGGTTCAGGATCATAGAAATGAGCATATTTTAACCCCCTCTAGCTCAGAAAAAGTAGTCAGAGGAAACAGTGTTTTCAAATCAAGTGCAAAAGTGAGAAAAAGTAAGGGGTGGATGGAGAGTGGGAAGGTGGAGAGTAAAAGAGAATACAAATGAGCATTCATATATTCACAGGCCTGAGGAGAAAAAGAGCTGCAACTCCAATGATTCAGATTGTGGCAGATACAGGCGAAGGTGTTTTTTTTTTCCTTAAGCTAAATATGTTTTCAGTATCTTTAACCTGCTAAGTAGGAAGTATTCAAGAAATAAAGGCATCAAGTCATGGTCCTGGTCCAAGCATATAATATATATCCCCACGCTGTGGATCACAAAGGATAAATTTCACAGCTAAAAAACTTGAAAATTGAGTTTTTCTGAGCAATTTTCAAATTCTTCGTGGCTCTGTGAAATAACAATGTAAGGGAGAATGTAGAAAAAAGTAGTATAGAAAATGTATGCACAAAATCTTTGACGTGCCTGAAGCACAGATTGTTTCAAGGCAATATATTTACAAGAAGTTTCAGATTCTCTGCTATTTTTAGAAACAACAGTACCTGCTTTTATTAGTAAAAGGTGTCAAAACAAACTGTACAAAACATTTTTGGGAAGAAGTTAACTTACACATATGACTTTTATCTCAGTCTTAACATACTCTACAGAATGCTAAAAATGATAAAATTTAGATAATTTTAAGTTATAGAATTAAGAATTTCTTACACCCTCTTTAGTTAACGAGGAAGCATACATTATTCCATAAATATGCATAATTATGGAGTAGGAAATGCCTAATTTGCCTACATAAATTGCAAGCGTTTGATGACTGAAGCAAGGAGTGAATCAGGTCCATTGAGAATTACTAAGAAAAACATAATCAAACATAAATGCCACAGAATACAAAGATCATTTTCCAAATTGGTTCCAGAAACAGCTCCTAGGCAAATTTCCATGAAAAGCTAATTTAATTCAATTAAACAGTATAGCATGGTTTTCTTCTTCAGAAAGAATTTAAATATTTTCATTTGCTACAGATGTTAAAGGTAAGTGTTTTAAAGAATAATTGATTTAATCCTGAGAGAAAGATTCAAAACTGTTGCAGTATATTGAACGGAAAAGGACTTACGGAGCAGATAAATTTTAATTACAACAGTATCCATCATTTGTAAAGTACACAGAGTAAAACCTACAACAATTAGTATTTTTAAAGTCTTTACATTATGTACTGACATAAATGCAACATTGTTTCTCACTCAAAATTATAAAGTTACAGGACATGATACAATGCTCAGAGAATGTTTGCCCTCCATACTAGCATATTATTCGAATCCTACACCTCCAACATGCAATGGACAGAACGAATTTATCATTTAAAAATTAAATAATAGTTAAATTTCTTCTGGAATAATTCAGGTTTCCCTGGATAACTTTTCCTAGTTAATCTCAACATTATATAAGTTCACTCACAGTCACTCAGGATGAGTAAGTAATGCCTTCAAAGCAGCCTGGTCACGGATTCCTGTGGGTCCATCTGGCTGCTGGCTAGAACACTGGAATGACTCATAAATGAAGCAACCTGAGGTCACCTACTTCAGGTCTCTTAAACAGAATAGCCAACTGCTTACCAGGTGGTTCCAATTTCCAAGAATACTTAAAATGAGAAACTCGTTCTAGATACACCATTTTATTTTCATATTGTCTCTGGCCACAGAATTGGGTAAGTAAGGAAGGAAGCTCTTTTGAAATGTAGATTACCAATCATCTGAAGGCCAGAAGTCACTACATGTCTGGGATTGAGAATATTATATAAATAAAGTCAAATGAAAAAGAAAGGCAGGACACAAAACCATATTATATTATGCTCCCAATTTCGTACAGAAAAAAAAAAAAAAAAAAACCCAAAATGTTAATAAGAAGTTATTTCTGTGTGGTAGAAGAGAGTGATTTTAATTGCTACAGTTCTCTGTATTTCCCAAGTTCGCTTCAAGGAATATGTATTCTTTATTAGAAAAATATAACAGTAAGTAGTTTTTCAAAAGACCTGGCTCAGTGAGCCCCAGAGACCCTGAGTATACTTACATCTATACAGGCAGGAAGTCTTTCCCTGGGTAATGAAGAAAAACATTCATTTTACCTTTAAAAAGAAAAAAGGGGAAGGACAGGGGAACAGGAACTGGGTTCCCACTCTATAATAGGTGTGACAGGTAGAGGAACAAGTCCTCTCTCTCTGGAGACAATAAACTGGTGAAATGTTTAGCCAGTCATTTGTATCAATTTTTCCAAAAGTGTGTTCTGAGGAACATTAGGTCCAATGATATATGGAGGGAAAAATATCAATATAAGCCCCAAGGTCAAATACCCCTTTTGGGGATGGTCACAATGCACATTAGCATAATTAAAGCTCAGAAAAGGCTTCAGTTTAAAAATATCAGCAATTCCCAGATTTCTTTGATCATTTATTTACTTATCGAATGCCTCTGTGGTGTTTACTATGTACCTGGCATCGCTCTAAACACTATACAAATGTTCACCATTATAATCCTCAAACAAACCTATAAAGTAATCACTATTATTTTCATTCCCAGCTTACAGATGATGAAGCTGAAACACAGAAGGTTCAGTAACTTGCCCAAGGTCACAACCTATTAAGTGATAAAAAAGCAGTCAAACTCCAGAGTCTCCACAGTTCAGCAGTAGGCTACGGTGCCATCCATGGGATCCTTCTTAGGCTACACAACCTGACATTCCAAAAACCACTGTTCCGTGGAACAGATCATGAAAACAATGCAATCAAGTAAAACATACTGTTATATGTAAACTGTGTATGTGAATTAGTCAGATAGCTCATACTGCTTCAAAACTCTGATTTCTCACTTAACATGTGATGAGATAAAATCAAGTTGCAATGGTGTTAGGCCTAAAAATTTCTAGAATTACTAAACAAGAGAAATTTGGTTAGATTGTTTTACCGCTCTGTGGTCACTGAATAAATCACAAACTTGATTTGTAAATATTATGCTTAGTTTTTTATTTCTTGTCCCCTTCCCAATCCTCAACCCAAGTAAGGACAAACATCTGCCTTTTTTGTATCCACGCCTAGCACAGTGCATGGACCTAAACAGTGACTCTACAAATATGCACTGTGTTAATAAATGAATAAAACAGTGAGTGAAACAACCAAATCACATATGTAGAAGGCTTACAGACTATCAAGTAAAAAATTTAAGCCAATAAACTGGTTGCCAGAAAAGTATTTACATAACACGATGTAAGTTTTCTGTGCCATTGCTGCATGGATAGAAGCATATAATTTGGGGTGGAAAGCAGATGTCCAACAGAGTTAAGGGGAGCCAAATGCTCTTATCAGTCGAAGAAGGCTCCAAAAAGGAGGTGGCTTTCAGAAGCTGAATCAACAGAAAGTGGGACCTTAACTGTTACAACTTCTGATAAACTGAAGAGGATTTGTTTACAAACAAACAATTTAATAGGGTATAGGTAGGAGTGTAAAAGAACCTGAAGGGTAGTGCAGTAAATCAGGGTAGTAAAAGCAGAGGAACTAACTCCAGAGATTACTGGACTCCTGAGGGAGAGACTGACATAGAGAAGGTTACCTGAAGAGGAGCAGTGACTTTCTGTGCAGAGACACAGGCAGTCCAAGCTGATCACGGAAGGAGCAAACTGAAGAATCAACACCCTCTCTCCACCCTCCCTGTAATCTCCCGCTGGAGGTCTCCAGTGACCTAAGCCATCTGGAAATCAGCGTGGTTCAGCCAGGTATTATCCTGGGCAGAGAGCATAAAGTAGAAGGGTTGAGGGCAGATCTGAAGAGGAAAACAGAAGATATCTGACATAGAAGCCAATGGGTATAATGCATGAGGTTTTAGCAAAATAAAGTCAGACAGGAAGAGATGACAGAAGAGACTCTTAACTAACTGAAAAGGATCTAAAGAAACAATGAAAGAGAATTGCTAGATACATAAAAGCAAGGTAGTGCCAGCTGTTTGTAAGTCCATTTGAGTAGAGCACTACACTTGTTAGTAAGAGGAAGGATTTGGGGATAATCCCCCATTACGTGTACTATTAGGGCTAAATGTTTATTGGACAACAGCAGAACAGTAGCTTGTTTCCAGAAAAGAAACTGATGATAATTTAGTACCTTTTATAGATGGCTGTAAATTCTATTAGTTAGATAAAACTCACTGATTTCTATCAAGAGATTAATTTAGACAAAGGCGCCATCATTACAGACTTCCTTGGAATCACTTCAGATTCGTAAATCAACAAATTAACTAGTGACAGATGTGTCTGTACTTGTTTAAGTCCATATCCACGTAACTGCTATAAAAATGACTAAAATGTTTATCTCAAGACAGCCAGGCAAGAAATGTTACAAAGAGATATACTGGATTGCATCTCTTTTCCTTTAGCCAATAAGTACATGCAACCTGCAGAAAAATCATTTCCAAACTTGCTACTTATTATCTTCTAAAGTTGAAGGCACATGCAGGTATATACTTGTTGAAAGGAAAAATAAAGTCAGCGGAATCAAAACTACGGGTCTCTAATAGACTGTATCCAACAGCGTTCCACAAGTATTTACTAAATGCTTACTATACAGCAGCTCTTTGGAAAGGGCTGGGATGCGATGGGTGAGATCCAGTTCTAAACTGTGGACTTCACAGTTAAGTCTTTCAAGAAGCATGCAAAGTTTTCAAAGCTGAGGGGTAGAAAAATATGACACTCAAACACAATTAGAGGAATTCTGACTTGCTCCCTTTCCTCTGTAACCAGAACACAAACTTTATGTACAATGAAGTGCAGAGATGTTAGCTGGAAGACCCAAGCACCCCCAGGTAGTTCAAAGGTCACTCTGAGCCCTAAAGAACCTTCTCACAGCACTTCCCAAATCACCCTGCAGCGTCCGAGTCAAGACGCTTGCTTGCAGCCCAGGAGATATTTGCAGGAAGGTAAAGAGGTGACATCTGGGAACTGTAAGGTGTCGAGGTCTGCAATTTAAAAGTAAAAGCTCAAAAAGAGTCATGCACCACAATGTTCACTGCAGCTCTATTTACAATAGCCAGGACATGGAAGCAACCTAAGTGTCCATCAACAGACGAATGGATAAAGAAGATGTGGCACATATATACAATGGAATATTACTCAGCCATAAAGAGAAACGAAATTGAGTTATTTGTAGAGAGGTGGATGGACCTAGAGTCTGTCCTACAGAGTGAAATAAGTCAGAAAGAGAAAAACAAATACCGTATGCTAACACATATATATGGAATCTAAAAAAAAAAAAAAAAAAAAATGGTTCTGAAGAATCTAGGGGCAGGATAGGAATAAAGATGCAGACATAGAGAATGGACTTGAGGACACGGGGAGGGGGAAGGGTGAGCTGGGACAAAGTGAGAGAGTGGCATGGACATATATACACTACCAAATGTAAAATAGATAGCTAGTGGGAAGCAGCCGCATAGCACAGGGAGATCAGCTCGGTGCTCTGCGACCACCTAGAGGGGTGGCATAGGGAGGGTGGGAGGGAGACACAAGAGGGAGGAGATATGGGGATATATGTATATGTATAGTTGATTCACTCTGTTGTACAGCAGAAACTAACAGAACGTTGTAAAGCAATTATACTCCAATAAAGATGTTAAAAAATAAGAAAAAAATAAAAGTAAAAGCAACCACTGAACCAGTGGACTGCTGCAATGCAGATCAACTGCAGGGGGGCGCAGCGGGGACTACACACCATGACTCGTGATTCAGCCCAGTGACTCTTACTCAGAGATAAGAGCAATGTCTGATCAGTCTCTGAGGGTTCCACCCTTGGCCAAACCACCAAACTCCGCTAGATCCTTCTCACAGCTTCCCACATCATCTTCAGACATTCTTGCTCCCACTACAGACAGACATGCTAAGTCACATTTGCTCACTTCTGTTTAAAATCCTCCAGGGGGACTTCCCCAGTGGTGCAGTGGTTAAGAATCCGCCTGCCAATGCAGGGGACACGGGTTCGAGCCCTGGTCTGGGAAGATCTCACATGCCGCAGAGCAACTAAGCCCGTGTGCCACAACTACTGAAGCCGGCGCACCTAGAGCCCGTGCTCCACAACAAGAGAAGCCACTGCAATGAGAAGCCTGCGCACCGCAACGAAGAGTAGCCCCCACTCGCCACAACTAGAGAAAGCCTGTGCATAGCAACGAAGACCCAACGCAGCCAAAAACTAAAATTAAAAAAATAAATAATTACTATAAAAAAATTTTTTTTAAAATCCTCCAGGGTGGTTCAATAAAATGTACTTTGAATAAAATGCATACCTTTGAACATGGGCCTGGCAATCTGTCTCACCTCATTTCTACCATTTCCCCTAACTGCCAGTGTGCCCAGCTTACTGCTGCTTTAGAGACACCCTTAATGATCCCTGTGCCAGAAGTTCTCCCAGATCTTCGCTGGGCTGGCTCTTTCTTGTTCAGCAACATCCTTAGAGAGGCCTTCCTTGGCCACCTCATATAAAGTAACCCCAGTCATTTGCTGTCATACCACCCTGTCTTAGTTTCCTAATGGCAATTTCCATTATTGGAAATTATCTTACTCATGTGCTTGTTTATAGTTCATTGTGTTTCCACTCTCTAGAATGAGAGTTCAGTGACAACAAACTTCTTGTGCCTCTCATGGCTGCAATGTCCCAAAGTATATAATAACGCCAGGCAGAGAGCAGGCACTCAAACATTTAAGTAAAGATGAATGTAATTAAGATAACTGGCATGTAAGTAGATGTTCTAAAACTCATGAAAACAGGTTATTGCCTGATGTAAATCATGCATTACCTTTTTTATCTTAATACTACAGATGAGCTTTAAAACTACTCAGAAGTAACATAAATGTCCCTGTTCCCAAATCTTCACTTCTCTCTCCAGATTCTACCCCTAAAAAGTTTTAGTTTTCCTTAATTTTAATTATTAAAGTGTGAGTGACTCTGAAATCTATGTTTCTAGCCCTGGCCCCTCTCTCCCCCTGAATTCTGGCCTGCCTCTATATATTATAACACCTCTACTTCAATTTCTGTCATCACATCAAATCTGTCACATGGAAACCTGAAATTAGTCTCTCTCAGGCAAAAGCAATTTCTCCTTCTATCCTTAACACTTTTATCAACTATCCTCCAGATACCCAGATTTAAAAGCTAGAAATTATCTTGATTATGAAATTCAAGACCTGGAAGGGAGATTGGAAAACATCAAGTGAAGTGGTCTTCAAGCTTTTTTTAAACTACGTTAGCCCTTTTTCAAACAAAAGCTCACAGGGAAGTCTGACATGTAAAAGAGATGAATCTACAGTTGTTCTGGGAGTTAAACTGGTCGTCTCTGAAGAAAAACTTCAGAAAGAGCTCTTAACCTGGTCCAAACGTCGTTTTTCCCTCCCCACCCCTCTTCAACGTACACACTGAAAGTTACAGAGGAAACCACTGAAGTCCAAAGAGCTTAAATCTCCTTTCGCAGGTAGAACTATCAGTCTGCCCAAGATGACAGTTAGCAAGCAGAACAGCGCTTAACACATAAAAGCACTTAGAAGGCAATGTTCTCAACGACAAATATTACCTCCATGCATATGTATAACAAGAGTTACTGCAGATTGATACATTTCGTGCATGACTTTTATTGGTTGGCCTGAGAAGGGATTTTCAGAGTTGAAACAATTGTTTCCTTCTAATAATACATTTATCCACTTCTAGTGGAAGCAAGCAAACATGAGTCCAGTAAAAAGGACTGTGGCACAGTGAATGTAACATAAGGTCTCAGCTGTATAGCCTATGTGGCTTCATTGTCTAGTTTTGAGCATGGTTTTCAAATTCTTTGGTCCTCATCTGCTTCTTCGTTCATATTGTGTGATGAGATGCTTCCTACGACTCTCTCAACCCTCAGTCTATGCGCCACTATGATACCATACTGAAGTATTTCCCTTGAGTTACTGCATCTACAAAGGGTTAGAATCCCAAGCTAGAAACAAATTGGAAGAGAGCAAATCATCCTTCGAGGATTTGTTGAGTGTCACATGGCATGTAATGTGCCAGGCATCTGAAATGCAGAGAAGATAAGAAAAGGACACTATCCCACCTCAATGAGAAAACAGCCAGAGGAAGAGCCAAGCAAGTAATTACACGGCAGAGAGGTGAACACTGAGGGAGGCGTGCACAGAAGCCGGAGAGGCAGAGATGAGGTGGCTTACGGAAATTAGGAAAGGCTTTGCTGGGTTGGAGTAGATGACAATCGACTTTAGATTTAAATGATAAACATGAGTTGAGCGCTGAGGAAAAGTAAAGGGTGCTACATGTACCCCCCAAAAAATCACATTTTAAATTGCCTAATACTTTTAAATAAATAATACAATCAGCATTTACTGTAACAAAAATAATTTATCAAGCCATCTCACACAGTTCTCAACGTTGATGAAGAAAAAAATTAAGTCAATAGGCTTTTAATAAAGATTATTTAACGACTGGAACATTCTGAAGGGCATGTATGAACATACCATGAGTAGATGCAGCACGTCACTCAGGGACAAAAATCTAACAGGGAATTTCAGACACCCCTGCCCAGGCTAAATGCTATGCAGCATCTGGCAGACAAGGTGGCAAAGCCCCTATAAAGAGTGATGATTCACTAACATGACATAAACCAAGATTTTAACTCACCAAAAACTAACATTTTGATGTAAAATCACAAATCAGTGCCATTAAAATGCATCAGCAGACCCCAGCACATGAGTAATGAGATCATATCAACTCATATCTTGTGACCAAAAGGAAAAGGTGCTTTTCTAAATGGTAATTCAGATTGGACAAATAACACACTGTATCAAGTTTTATAGCCCTAGGCCATATTTTGCTAAAAACAACGGTACATTATGCATGACTAAAGAAAACACTGAAAATCAGAGCAATTAATTTCCCAGCTATGTTCCCCATAAAAAAAAAAACCATCGCTGCTATGATTTGCTTACAGCACAGAACCTTTTTTTGCATTGTACAATGATCTAAGTGTGTAATAACTTGCATATTTCACTAAGATGTAATATCCTTCAAAACATCCTTAGAGTGAAAGTTTTCCAAAGGAATTATTGATCTCTGGAATGTCCCGTGTTTTAAAATTACTGACAAATCCTTTCCTATTTTCTTTGCAGTTAGAAATAATTCTTCTTGATCACCAGAGTGTAAAGAGGTATAAGAGTACAAAGACTGAATATTTTCTTAAAGACAAGTGTCCCAGTTGACACAAGACATTTCCCACGATTTTCCCAAAACAATAATTAGGAGAGCTGTCACTAGGATCCCTAAAATATGTATGTAAGAAAACAGTTATTAGTCGGCATCAGTTTAGGATAGCAAGAAATTTCCTTAAGTGCTCCTTCAAATTATTTTCAAATACTTTTCGGTTAACTCGTCTCACTACTGGTGGAGCCTTTTCTGTTTCTTTCCAGAATCCAGGAATCTTTTCTCAGGTGGATCTGCTTCACTGCAGATATGTTTGGTACATTCACTTTATATGTCAGGGGCAGCAAGCAGCTCTCTTCTGTTTTCTTTCACTGGCACTTTCGTGGCTGGCTCAGTCACTGACCTCACCTTGGTGGAAAGGTGACTAAGAAAAGAGCAATTCCTAGTAACTCAAGGAAACCAGTGTTCCCATGTCTGTGGAGAACAAACACGAAGGACCCAGGATCCAGCTACAGTGGCGCAGCTCAAAAGGAATAAGGCACCGCACTGAACAACTTCCAGAGGATCTTCTCTCAAGTCGAAAATCCTAACACCGCAAGGAAACGACAGAAATACGGAGCCCTGCCAGAAACGGGGACGAGTAGATTGATGGGTGCAGAGAGCGAGACACAGTGAGACAAGGAGCAGAATGTCAGCCTCTAAATGAGAGAGACACCGAAAGTGTGTGCTCTCAGGGTGGAAGATAAGGAGACCGAGAGGGGGGACACATTGAGAGACAAGAGACAGAAAAGGAGGTGGGAAGAGAGAGAAACGGGGGGGGGGGGGGGGAGGCGGGAGGGAGAGAGACAGAAATAAAGGGAGGATGGGAGGAAGAAGGCAGAGAAACACCGTGAACGTGAGACAGAGACAGAACAGCAGACTGAAGAACAGAAGCACCAGCGGCAGAGTCGAGCCGGGTCCGAGGCGCCGGGACCAGCCCGCTGCGCACCTTCCCCGCCGCGAGGCTGGGTCTCGGGAGGCGTCCGGGGCAGGTGGCTCCGCACGGAGCTGGGGGCCCAGCGGGTCCTGCCTCGGCCCGCGAAGTTCCCCCCCCCCCGACTCCGGGGCTGCCCTCCGCCTGCTCCCAGCTCCCGACTCCCCGCCTCCCCGCCTCGGCGCGTCCCTCCTTCCCCAACTCCGGAGCACGTGTCCCGCCCGCGGCCGCCTCTGCCCCCCGCTTCTCTGCCGGCGCGGGCACGAGGTCCGGGAGTCCCGGCAGAGCCGCCAGCGCACAAAGCCCGGGCAGCCGCCACCCCACGGCCGTGCGGCTCGCTCTCCTCCCGCCAGCACGCCCGCCGGGCCCCGCGCCCGGCTGCCGCTCGGCCCGCGCCGCCCTCCCGCCGGCTCGGCCGCCCCCCCGCACGCCAGTACGGCGCCCGCGCGCCTTACCCGCCTCTGCGCCCCGGCGCTGGTGTCCTCGGCGCCGCGGTCCCGGGTGCCCCGCCCGCGCCCACCCCCGGCGCCCCGCAGGCCCGCGCCCGCTCCGCGCCCGCGTCCGGCCCCGCCGTCAACTTCTGGCCGCCGCCGCCGCCGCCGCCGCGGGACTTTTTTTTTTCTTCTCGCTCCTCGGCTGCCTCTGGAATTTTTTTTTTTTTTTTTCCACTTGCCCTCTCCAGCTCCCACTAGTGATTGGAGCCTGAGAGCCAAGTACTTAGCGGAGGGATTACACTTCTCGACGCGCTTGGAGCTGCCCCAGAGCCGCCGCCCGTGTTTGGAAGGGTGAGCGGACCTGGGGAGCCCGGTGCCGCCCACCCTTCCGCTGCCCTGCGTCCCCTGCATCGAGGGGGACCCTCCCAGCTCAGTCTGCCTCTCAGAGCCTCACCTCGATTTCAATCACAGATGCTTTCTCGGTCATGCGTAAGAAGGGGTTTCCAAAAAAACTAGGTTTGAGGAACAAAAATTCGTGGGATTACTGTACCTCGAGAGCCGGAAGGGGCTCCCAAAGATGATCTAGCGCAGTAGACTGAAACTCTTCAGGGCCCCTGACACTTGTGAGAAGTTGATAAGACGTTAACGCACCTCGGAAAAAAATACATGCCAAATTATGCCTGCAGTTCTGCACGAGGAGTGCAGGAACCCTGAAACACAGGTGGGCCTCCTAGTAGGGAAAAGAAATTTTTCCTTTCTTCAAATATTTTGAAATTGTCAAAAAAAAAAAAAAAAAAAAAACACCTCCCATTTGTATTTGATGAAATTTTACAATTAGCGTGTTCATTTTGAAAAAGTATGTACTGTCTTTGTGGTTTCCTTGCTAAATCTTTAAGTGTTGAAATATTTTCTGCGGAGGTAAATATAAATCAAGCTAGTCCACAGTCTTTCAGAAAACTTGGGGAGAATAGTTAACTTTTTAAAATCAGCTATTTTGCCAACTGTATCTCCCAGGGAGACATGTAATAACTTCCAATTTTTTTTTTTCCTCCCAATGTCTTTCAGCAGCCTATCCTCCAGAATTAATTTCCTCCTTTTGTAAAATTTTTCCATCTTACAAATATATTGATAAACCCTCTCTAGTCACCATCAAGTGTGTGATTCAAATAATACAATTTCACTCTGATGCAGTTTTCCAATTTTTTCACATCTATTTCTATTGTCTAATTCTTAGCCTACCATTTTCTTTCAACTCCTCCCTTTTCTTAAATTATTCCTATTAAATGATTTTATGTTAAACATTAAATACAATCCTTTGAACGTATAAGAAATTCAATTGTGTATAAATGTACTTTATGCAAGTCCCACTCAGGAGCAGGTGGTGCTCTAGGCATTTATTGATGAGTCTGTGAAATGTGGGCACATTTTTCCTCAAAGACATGTCAGGGTCCCCACAAAACTCTATTTGCCCCATAACAAATCATGATATTATCTGAACCATGATAGCATCAGGACTAACCTGCATTCTGGTTTCTGGTGCCAGACTGGAAGAGGAAAGTTCTGTTTAACATAAGAGTAGAAATTTTCCAAAATAGGTAGCATTTGTCATTGGCATCCTCTCACCTCTTAGTCAACCTTCATTCTAATCCTTAGCACCAGTAATCAATTATCTCACTGTCCCCAGAATCCCAAGGTAGAATCCACACATTTCACCCTTACCACCAAATTCTCTCTGCTCCTAAATTACCTCCCTCATTGTTCTCAAATTTCCTACCATCTCCATCTTCTGACATTAACTAGGTTTAAAGAGGAGATCAAGCTGATTGAATTGATCCCCTCTACTGTGTGAATTCCTGGTAACTTTTATTTGACAAATGTATCTTTTCCTCTTAGAGTTTCAATCCTCACAAATTACAGTGAAATAAATGAGACATTCAAAAAGTTTTGGAGCAGAGAGTGTGTGGGTTGCCCATATCTTTTCAGAAGCTGTACTAAGAATTGGCTTACCTCTACTCAGCAAATACCCTTCTAAGCATTTACTGGACATAAGACTAATACAGAGAGTACAGGCATCTCTGGGTAGGGAAGACAGAGATTAAATGAGATATTTTAAAAATTCCAAATCAGAGGAATAAAGAAATTTCTATAGGTTTTCATTAAAAAAAAAAAAAAAGCACTCTGGGTGAGAGAGAATCAGAGAGGAAGTCAAGGAAACTCTTTGAGGTACACCTTAGAAGGTAGCATTTCAATAGGCAGGGATGAGGAATCTGGGGTATAAGCCATTCAACAATCTACTTTTACTGAGTACCTATGGCATGCCATGCACTGGTGTTTCAGATTTAAATTCTGTCCATCCTTTCTTGAAACCCTTGAGACATATATTTTTTAAAGATTAGAATATTATCGGAGAAATACAGTCATCAGTACATGAATGGACATCTATTGGAGCACAGAAAAAGGAACTATCCTGCCTGGGAATGGCAGGAAAAACTGCATGGAATAGTCCCATTTTATCAGGGTCCTGAAAGATCTTTAGAGACCAGAGAGCCGTTAGAAAGAGAATAAGCATTCTAAGTAGAGGGAACAAAATAAAAAAGCATAGTGCATTTAGGGAGCAACTGGTAGCTCAGTGCTTCTACCCAAGTTATGAGGAGAAGGTGCAGCAGATAAATCTCAGGCTAAGCAGTGTTCAGGCATGACCTTGTCAGATAGGCCAATGAAATAGATGTTTCCTTGCTAGGTGATAAGGAAACATTGGAGATTTTTAAACCAAGGAATTCAATGGTGGATTAGGACTTTCAGAAGATCATTTAGAAGTACCTAGAGAGGGAGAAATGGAAGCACAGGACCAACTAGGAGTCTGTCGTGTAAAGAGTAAAGATCTGAACCAAGAGAGTGACGTGGCTATGGAGATCACTAGCAGACTTGGAAAGCACTCGAGATAGAGCTGTAGAAGCACATTCCTTGGCCTCACAGCCTGGGATGGTGGTGCTTTTAAAGGCAATAGGGATCCCTGAGGGAGAAGCTATTGAGAAGAGGAGGGAAAGGCTCAGTGTGGTGGGATGACAAATCTGAGCAAAAGCACAATTTCTCTTTTCGTCCAGTTGTTAAAAGTAAATCATCTAAAAGTTCCAAGGATCTCAGGAGAGGACACCAAGGCAGTAAAAGCCAGAGCTCTCATGGGATTCACAGGCTTATTTCCCACTGAGGAAGACATTTACGCAGCTCCCCCGGAATCAAACTATTTGGGGAATTTACATGCAGCTACGTAGGACAGACCTGAGAAAGTGATTAGGTGAGCTTGCTTCTCTGCTTTCAGCTTCCCCTTTCTGCAAAATGTTTCCTCTTCATCGCTATCCTTACTCTCAACATCTTTCCCTTTTCCACCTCCCACTCTTCCAAAACTATAAAGGATCTGACCACCATTATTATTTTATCGTAAGTGAAGGCATACTATGGTAAGTAACATTCTAGAGTGTGTGCTTTTAAGTTATTTCTCTCTAGATGTGGCATAAAATATTCTCTCTTTTGAGATATCTTAGGAATCAGGTGAAAGAAAAATTTCAGCAGAAGAAAAATCTTTCTCTTTCCCCATGATTCATACTGCCGTGGTTGTCTTAGAACCCACTGCTAATGCATTGACCCTACATACACAAAATAAGAGATTAAGCCTCTCAACTGGTATTAAAATCCTTGCTTGTTAATATAAGAATGTATAAGTATTGGCAAAATGTGTACTTCTATAATAGAAGCCAAATTTATTAATTACCCTGTGCTAGGCACACTACTAAGTACTTCATACATATGAATGTATTGAGGTCTCATAACAAGGTAGGTACTATTTTCTTCCCAATTTTACAGATGAGGAAATTGAGGCACAGAGAAGTTAGATAACATGCTCAAGGCCATGCTACCAAGTGCAAGAGGCAGGATATGAACCCAGGCAGTGTGGCCACAGCACCTCAGGCTTATTCAGTTTACTAAACTACTCTGCAGCAGTGAGAACATTTTTAACTATCCAATGAACAGATACTAGGCAAAAATACCTAAAGATTTTGAATGTAAGACAATATGTGAGCCAGATCCTAGAAAGTATGGAAAAACAAAGTACTTGAGTCCCTTATATTTTATTAAACAGTTTCCTAAGTGTCTTAGAAAGCTAGCACCTGGGTTAAAAGCTGGTGATGCCAGAAACATGGGAAGCAATAGGGTCTGTGGCTTTTCAAATGTCCCTCTCTGGATCAGTATTTAATGCCTCTGACTAGGCCCTCTGACAAGTTGTATACTTCCTGAGGGTCCCTTTCCTGTCTTTTATCACTCTCCACAACCATATTTTTTTTTTAAACACAACTACTTTTGCTAGCTAGATATGAGTGAGTTGAGCACAGTCAGAATTTTTCACATCGTATAGCAGATTGCATCATAAGGTGGTGAGATTCCCATCACAGGGATTCAAGCAGAGGTAGAGATGGAATATTATGCAAGAGGTTCCCACAGTGGGCGGGAAGACCCCTTTCTATTGATACTTTCTGAGTCTGTATTTAACATAGGGTGAATAATTTAAACTATTAACACGAATACAACATAAATATGATATATATAATTCATATAAATATTAATGTTCATAGTATTAAAATGGCTATTAAATAACTTTAATATTAATATGAATGAATATGTTGATAACTCACTCTGATGCATGTCAGTGATAATCTCACAATTAAAATATACAAATTGATTCCATAGTTGTATCCTGAAACTTCTATTTTCTGCTGTTCTCTTTATTTGATTTTATTTAAAACAGCTGTGATTGCATACAGGAAAAAAATAACAAATTCTAGTTCTGTAACTAGAACTAAATTAATTTTGTCCAATATGTAAGCTCAAGAAAAATAGAATTCCTCAATTGAAACAGAAATAAGCCATGAAAAAAAAATCTGAAGTAGAAATGCTAAAATGATTTTACTTTCTTTTGCTGTCAACATTGTTCCAATTTTTCTTAATAAAAGCAGTTATAATATCTACCTATTTTTATGCTGCCAAATTATCCAGGGCCTGATGTAAATTAATCCCTTTGAAATCGGATTTGAATACAATGTCATTTCATTTCAATTTTTTAGACTTTCCAGAGCCCAAGCATTTTTTTTTCTGAACTACCCTGACCCCATACACCTACATAATTCCTAAAACTGGAAAATTAGGAAAAAATTCTGCAATGAAACTTATAAAAATTCTTACATCTGTTTCTTTGGAGTCTCATGTTCCTGATGACTTTCTCCTTCTAAAGTGATTTGCCAAACTTGGAACTTCCCAGTGTTTTCCTGACTCACAGTATATTTACAGTGTGTGTCTCAGGAAGAAATACACAGCAATTATTTCCTTCTGTACTAGAAAAAAAAAGAAAAGTTAGGGAACAAAAACATGAAGAGCAAATCTTCAATTAAACTACCTGAAAAGAAAGGGATTTGACTCATTAAATAAAAACCTATTTTTTTCCATCATATATTCTTCAATGAATAGAATTGTTTTAAGCTAATGGAGAAAAGAAGTTGAACCTCCGTTCCATAAATTCAGAGCTTTGTGCCTTATATAAATTCATAAAAACTTAACACTGCGTTAATGTCAGAACAATATTGAATATAACTGCATGAACTAAAAGGTGACATTTTAGGAAGTTCTTTTTGCGATTCCTTATTATAAGAATATCCTATGCTTTGAAATGACGTACTGTGAAGACATTCATACTGGAGCACTGAGAGCTATACAGGTTTCTATACCACAAAATAAAATACCTAGATTGATTATCTCCAGGGCATACTGCAGCATAAAGCCACATAGCCTTCCTTGGCAATCTTCAACAAATCCTGGAGGTTTCACACTGCTATTAATGGAAAGAAAAATGACAGAACTGAAGTCTAAGGAGGAAAGGACCAAAGAAAAAACAAGTCCTCCAAGTAACAAAAAATAGCAGGAATGAGGAAGCAAAAGATCAAGGAGGAAATGTGAAGAAATTACATTCTAAAATATCTCTTTTCTTTCTAGCAGAATTCTGTTTTAACACACAGGTAGGATTTGTGATTTTGTCAAGTAGCACTATTCATTAAGTTGAGCTACAATATTTACATAGTAAATCAGAACACATGAAATGTTGAAGATCTAATTATAACTCACCTGCTTACAAAAATGGTGGGGTTCTCGTTTGCCTACAAAATAAGTCCATGCATCCCAATAGGACCTTTAGGGCTCATCACAATCTGACCTCAGCATCCCATTCCAGCCACATCTCCTGCCAAACATGCCAGCCTCATGGACTGCTTGCCAAATATCTTCACACCTCCCACCATTTCTCCTGGCTAGTATACCATCTGGCCCCTGACCACTATCCCTTCCTCATCTGAGGTTCACCTTCTAGACCTTAGTCAAATATCTTTCCTTTCATAAAACACGTCTTCATTTCCCCAGGCATATTAGTCACATCTTCTCATACTTCTGCATTACCACTCCCATACATTTTATACCTCTTTATATTTTTAGCACAGAGCACAGTGTCTAATACATAATAGGTGTTCCATATATCTCTGCTGTTAAAGGAAGACAAAACTATAAAACTTCACGATTATGTTAGACTCATGAGGCCAGATTTTAGAACCATCTGTAGATTTCCAACTGTATCAGCCACTCAAAGGTCTTTGAAACAACAATCAACATCCCACACACGGGTTGTATGGGCAGCAGTATACATGGGGTTTTGTTAGGGATTTATAAAAACAAAAAAATTAAAAAGAGGAAAAATTTAAGAGAAGGAAAAAAACACACAAGTTTATTTACTGTAAGGTCAGGGCAAGCAATGGCCTAGCACAAAAAATGGGCAGACCAACCTGCAATTTGGGTTGGGTGTGGGATAAGGAGAGCCCAGACGATGGAAGTTCAGTCTGGCATGGGAGTGACTGTCTCAGGGGCAAAATTTCTTCATTCCTTGCTCAGGGATTCAAAGACTATTATCTTAGCCCAATCAGGGTGCTAAAACAAAAATACTACAGACTGAGTGGCTTAAACAACACATTTATTTCTCACAGTTCTGGAGGCTGGGAGTCTGAGACCATGGTGTTAGCAAGGTTGAGATCTGGTAAGGGCTCTCTTCCAGTTTGCAGATAACTGACTTCTCCTTGTACTCTTATATGGCAGAATACGAAAGCTCTTGTTCCTTCATCCACCTCATAAAGGCACTAATCCCATTCATGAAGGCTTCACTCTCCTGACCTAATTACCTCCCAAAGGCCCAATCTCTTAATACCATTAAAGGTTAGGATTCAACATCTGAATTTTAGGAGGACACAGACATTCAGTCCATAACAACTATTATCTCTAAATGTTAGAAAACAGCCAGCAAATCATCATACTGCTGAGAATGTTATCAGACTTTCAAAGCATTCATATCTGAACACAGAGTGTTTCAAGATGTTTTCTGATGCAAATGAAAGCTCCTTCAGGACACAAACATTCAGTCAGTAACCTGGCACATATTCAGGGTTTGTTGAATATGTGAGGAATGAATGAACATAACATGACAATGTACAATTTCCTAGTGTTTACTGTTTCACGCACCAAGCACTCTTACGGAAGAAAAAGAACAGACTGATTCCTCTCTCACACACACACTCCTATTATAGGTCAAATAAACTGAAATTTAGGGATGAGCTGGAATAACAACAGCAGTAATAATATGGTATAAATAATAGTACATAAATTATGTACCAGGTATTATAGCATTTACTTTACCTCATTTAATCATGGATACTATTAATACCATCGTTTTACAGATGAAGAAAGTGAGGTTTTGAGCAATTAACTTGCTAGTACGCCTTGGAGTGGATATTTAAGCCAGGTTTTTTAGGATGAAGAGTTCACATTCTTAACCAGAACACCCCCTACCCCAGATCTTCTGAATCCTGCCACACGCTAGAAGTTAAAAGTGCAAGCTGATGCGTGGATTGACTAAAATATAATACTTTTTTTTTTCCATATGAGGATTAGGAGATTTTTTTATTTTATTTTTTAATAGCTTTTTATTGGAGTATAATTGCTTCACAATACTGTGTTAGTTTCTGTTGTACAACAAAGTGAATCAGCCATATGCATACACATGTCCCCACATCCCCTCTCTCTTGAGCCTCCCTCCCATCCTCCCTATCCCACCCATCTAGGACACTGCAAAGCACCGAGCTGATCTCCCTGCGCTATGCTGCTGCTTCCCACCAGCCAACTATTTTACATTTGGTAGTGTGTATATGTCAGTGCTACTCTCACTTCACCCCAGCTTCACCCTTCCACCCCATGTCATCAAGTCCATTCTCTATGTCTACCTCTTTATTCCTGCCCTGCAACTAAGTTATTCAGTACCTTTTTTTTTTTTTTTAAGATTCCATATATATGCGTTAGCATATGGTATTTGTTTTTCTCTTTCTTACTTCACTCTGTATGACAGACTCTAGGTCCATCCACCTCACTACAAATAACTCAATTTCGTTTCTTTTTATGGCTGAGTAATATTCCATTGTATATATGTGCCACATCTTCTTTATCCATTCATCTGTCGATGGACACTTAGGTTGCTTCCATGTCCTGGCTATTGTAAATAGAGCTGCAATGAACATTGTGGTGCATGACTCTTTGAATTATGGTTTTCTCAGGGTATATGCCCCGTAGTGGGATTGCTGGGCCATATGGTAGTTCTATTTTTAGTTTTTTAAAGAACCTCCGTACTGTTTTCCATAGTTGTTGTATCAATTTACATTCCCACCAACAGTGTAGCAGGGTTCCCTTTTCACCACACCCTTTCCAGCATTTTT
The DNA here is from genome assembly GCF_028021215.1 of Eschrichtius robustus. Classification (NCBI taxonomy): domain Eukaryota; kingdom Metazoa; phylum Chordata; class Mammalia; order Artiodactyla; family Eschrichtiidae; genus Eschrichtius; species Eschrichtius robustus. The sequence continues at coordinate 15,379,974 of NC_090827.1, read as the reverse complement.
CGTTTCTAGCTTTTTTGATAACGGCCATTCTGACAGGCGTGAGGTGATACCTCATTGTAGTTTTGATTTGCATTTCTCCAATAATTAGTGATGTTGAGCACCTTTTCATGTGCCTCTTGGCCATCTCTATGTCTTCCTTGGTGAAATGTCTCTTTAGGTCTTCTGCCCATTTTTTAACTGGATTGTTTGGTTTTTTGATATTGAGCTCCATGAGCTGTTTGTATATTTTGGAGATTAATCCTTTGTCTGTTGTTTCATTTGCAAATATTTTCTCCCATTCTGAGGGTTGTCTTTTTGTCTTGTTTATGGTTTCCTTTGCTGTGCAGAAGATTTTAAGTTTAATTAAGTCCCATTTGTTTATTTTTGGTTTTATTTCTATTACTCTAGGAGGTGAGTCAAAAAAGATCTTGCTGTGGTTTATGTCAAAGAGTGCTTTTCCTATGTTTTCCTCTAAAAGTTTTATAGTGTCTGGCCTTACATTTAGGTCTTTAATCCATTTTGAGTCTAATTTCATTCTTTTACATGTAGCTGTCCAGTTTTCCCAGCACGACTTATCTAAGAGGCTGTCTTTTATCCATTGTATGTTCTTGCCTCCTTTGTCATAAATTAGGTGCCCATATGTGCGTGGGTTTATCTCAGGGCATTCTATCCTGTACCATTGATCTATATTTCTGTTTTTGTGCCAGTACCATACTGTAAAATATAATACTTCTAATCAAATCTATTGTTTAGTTCTTTTTGCTGTTAGTAATAGATCTTTCTAGAACCATGGACTTACTTTAGAATGTTGTTCTATTAGGAAGCAGAAAGAGGTAAACAGTTAATGACTGCAGATATTTTACCGTCTGTTTCACTGTCTTAAAGTTACTTCACTGCTGTTACCTATGGACGTGGTATCACAGACCATGAAATGTTTATGACAAAACTATCATGCAGACAACACAGGACTTATATCATTTGATGTTAAAGATATTTTTATGCTTGATTAAAATTCCAACATTAATAGAGAAATGAGGAAATATTTTAACTTAAGATCCCCTTTCATTTTGTTAAAGGTTTTAAAGAACTGAAATTACATTTAAGTTTTTATTTCATCTTCCTCCTCTACTAGTTGCTAAACTTCTTGAGGTCAGGACTGTATCTTTGCATTTTTGTGTCCCCAGCATTTAGCATACTCTAGCATATTAATCAACATTAATACATGTTAATGAATAGGTAGATAAATTACGTAATTCTAGTCCCAGTTTGGCATCATACTAATTTTTCTGACCTATATGTGTTGGAGATATATGTCAGAATGAAAAAATTAATAAAGTTAAGCCATAAATATAGTATAACATGAGTTCTGAAATAAGGACAGATCTTCCTCCAGACTTCAAGTATTAGCTCTGTAAGAGAGAGAGAGGTCTCAAAGCTGACAAGAAGCCTGGCACAACGGGTGACAATAGTCTACTGTTCACATTATACGGAAATCAGAGACAGTAGTTTGAATGGTGTTAACAAGCCACAAGACACTGAACAAGCATGAAGAATGTTCCTTGAGCAGTGAGAAATGCACTGGAGAAAGGCTACTCACTAATAAAGCTGCCACGTTATGCTGCCCAAGTCACTGTACTTGGGAAGAGAACAGCAATTGAGAAAGATTGAAAAAAAAAAATTGAAGAGAAAGCAATCGAGGCGATTAACCAAAAAGTTAACGACTGCAAGGGCTTTTAATGACTTCCAAATCATTCAACAGAACGTTTCACGTGAATTATTACCGTATCTGCAACTCACCGTAATCTCAAAATTACTGATATGCATATTTTTACATTTAGCAACTTCACAATTTTGTGTTTAGTACACATTGTTCTGAGGGCAGATAAGTGTATAATATACATAAAATTCACATAGAGGTAGCCAAGGTATTAACCAAGATATTGTTTCTGTGGATGCTATTGTTTATTGTTGTTTTAATGACCGTCACATGCGAGGATGACATCACCATGGGAGTATGAGAGAACAGTGCGCATGTGTGATGTTCGCAGGGAGCTGCAAGGTTAGAAATCCAATTACCTACAAGCTTTACTATCTATTATGCCGAAAAGACATTAACCTCAGAATTCCTTCCCATTCTATTTTGTCACTTTACTTCCCAATTAATAAAAAACAGTTTGAAGGCATTATTTCAGTATACTCATGAGATAACAGACAACTGAATTGAAGATCCCTGGACTTTACTATGTTATTAAGAAGCAGCATTCATTTCTATATAACCATGACCAGGCTGGACTGTATTCCACATATTCCTAACATATAATATAGGTCTTGATACAGTAACAGATGGGAAGCCCTGCTACCAAGATTTCCATTTCTTTAAAACTGACTCCCAGGAAATCATTTAGGTCTGGGGTCTAACTTATATAATGCATACCTAGAATGTTTCAATAAAAATGTAACAGATTTGGAAACAAAAGAAGATTCAGACAGTTGCATTTCCCATAGCCTAGCTTTGTAGTTAGTCCTGTAAGTACAGGGAATTCATTAAACAGCAATTCACAAGACTTTTTCTTAATGCCTTTTCTGTTTTTGTTTTTATTTTCTTGTAGAGCAAGGTCTTACCAAATCCTTTAGTCATGGTCTATTTTGTTGCAGTCATATGGGTGTTACTGGGAAGGTGAAAAACTTGTGACTGCAGCAGGAAAAAGTATTGATGTGTCATGAATTATGGCCCTGTTTGCACTTCTACTTTAACCATAATCATTTGTTTAAACAAAAAGTTCTACATTTGAATTTCCACAATTGTGTGCATATTATAAACATCTCATCTTTCACCCAGACTCAGCTAACACTTGAGTTTGTTGACATTCATCATCAAGGAATAAATCATATGCTAACAAATAATTGTCCTTCATAAGAGAATATCAACAGAACCCAGATTCTTAAACTTGCTAATTAACACTTTTAGTTGCATTGATTAACATTTTTGTTAAAAAGAAGTAGAACTTTATGATATGCTAATTATTTATATAAAACTTTCTCCTTTATCTCTCAAAGTCTTATCTGCTCCTAATGTTTGGCTTAGGCAGCTGATGTTATTGATTTTACCTCTAAAAAAATGTTCATATCCTTCACCTGTGGCATGCCACTATAGCCACTAAGTGTACATTACATACCTTTTCCTAGGTCATATTATAGTTCTTGTAATTTCCTCCGTGTTTTTTTTCTTATAGAGGGATTTATAAGATTTAGGATTCACTTTAATGTGCAGCATATTCTTTCACTTTGGTTTTCCTATTGAAGCCAGGGTATTTTCATAGAAAACCCATTAGTAACTCTGCCTTTCTATGTCCCACATCTGGATGGCAGTCACCTTCTAAAGGAGTACCGTAATTACTTCATTCCCTGGACTTTATCAGAATTCATGAGCAAGCACCACTGTTAGATGCACTCTCCTGGTAATCATGTCTAACAGGATAATCAGCAAAATGTTCAAGGAAGTCGGAGTGTTTTTCTCATTCTCTATTAACAACAATGTATTCACAACCTTACTGTTGGCTACCTCTGGATCTTTTTAAGAAGTCAGTTTTACTGTGGTGTCACTAAAAGCCAAAAGAGAATAACCTAGAATTTCGTAGTATAAATTTACCTTAGTAACTGTACCTGAAAAGATGAACAGAGTAATTAAGGAGTCTAATCATCTACGCTAAAGAATATTCAATTCCAGGTTAATTCTCACAAAGTCTTTGTCTACCTAATTTACCATGTAGAGAACATATTCAATTGAGTATCTAAACGGTATGCTTTCACAGTTATTTTTGGCCTCATTAGTTCAACATATATTATACAAATAGACATTATGCTGTATGCTGAGGATACATTAGGCAAGACAAAAACCCATTTCCATTGAGTTTATAGTCCAGGGAGGGAATTTAGTAAATAAGAAGTTACTAAACAGTGGGGCTATTTAATCATGCTTTATAAGCCACCGTGCTCGGTGTTAGGTATACAGCTGTGAGCAAGACACACAGGCCTCTGCCCTGGTAGAGGGTAAGTGTTAAGAGTCCTAAGATAACATCAAGCATTAGATCCTATCACATAGGGAGTACTTAGGCCAGTCTTTAGGGGATAAGGAAGTCATTCTAGAGGCAGTGACGGCTTAGCTGAGACCCCAAAGGAAAATAACACTTGGCCAGACAAAGGCCGAGGAAAAGCAGAGTGTTCTGGTGCATGGGCCAAAAGTCAGAAATCATCCCACAGTCAGGGGAACGAGAGGTTATTCAGTATGGCTGAAGCGGAGGATGGGAAACAGGCATCTGTGAAAGCACAAGTAAGCAAAGTAATCAGGAGTGAGATCATGAAGTCCATAAGAAGGTGGACCGTTATAGAAGCTGAGGCAGGCTGCTTGGGTTCAGACCCTGGTTCAAACATCCACAAACTACGTCTTGCTGATTTTAGGTGTGCTGAATCATTCCATCATCAACGCGGTTAACTTGAGAATCATATTTCATATTCCCTTTCCCTGGAGAGTTCTGTTACTATTGACCAGATAAGCAACTTGTGCAAGATTAGCAGATGGACGTAAAGCAGCAGCCGTCACCCTCTGAAGGCCCTCAAGGTTGGAGGTACAGACAGACCCAGAGGAGCCTAGAGGGTTCCAGCTTGTCCTCACTTGCCTCTGTTCCAGCCCTTCCAGCTCTTCTTCTCAACTCGCTCCTCTGACCAGGAGCAGCCTTATGATCATCACCGGATGCTTGACTGTAGATGCAGAGGCTGCAGCTCCCGTAGACTCACCCACTAGCACCCTCACAGTTCCACCTCAGGGGCTGCATGCGCTAGGCTTTTCTTACTGACTAGCTGGTAACCCCTCTGGGTCTTCCAGCTTCTCCTGTAAGACCTTCCTCTCCAACATCTCGTCATACTACATACATTCATACTATAAATAAATCTCTTATCCCATAACTCATAGTGGATCTGTTTCACTGACTGATACATTGGACATATTATATAACCTCTCTATGCCTCAGTTTATCTTAAAAGGGGATGATAATGGTTATAATATATAACCTCTCTATGCCTCAGTTTCTTTATCTTAAAAGGGGATGATAATGGTTATAATAGTATCCAGTTTATGGGGTTGTCTTGAAGAAATAATGAATGCTCACTAAATGATAGTTATCTTAAAGAGTGTATATTTTACCTTGAGGTGAGTGGGAAGTCAATAAAAGATTTCTGATGAGGAAGTGACATGACCTGAATTATTTCAGAGCAAGAACCTGAGTGAGATGTGGAAGACAGATTTGAGGGGGGACAAAGAGACACTCTGAAGTCTGTCAAAGTAGTCGGAATTTGAGATGTTGGTGATCTTACCTAAGGTAATGACACTGGGATTGGAGATCAGTGGACAGATTCAAGAGCCATTAAGAAACTAGAAGTGTCTGGCTCTGTCTGACTTATTAGCATAATGTCCCAAAGTCCATCCATGTTGTCACAAATGGCAAGATATCCACTGTATGATATCACTTATATATAAAATCTAAAAAAGCTACACTCATGAAAAGAGTAAAATGGTGGTTACCAGGAGCTGGTGGGGGTGGGTGCGTGGGGAAATAGGAGAGAGATTGTGTAAGGATACAAATGTGCAACCAGTAGATAAATAAGTCCTGGAAATCTAATGCACAGCATGGTGACTATAGACAACAATATTGTATTATAAACATCAAACTTGCTAAAAGACTAGATTTTAATTATTTCCACCACGAAAATAAATGATAATTATGTACGTGATAGAGGTGTTAGCTAATGCCACAAGGGCAACCATACATGGCAATACATCTCAAATCAACATGCTATACACCTTAAACTTATACCATGTTATATGTGAAATATATTTCAATTAAAATAAAAAATTTAAAAATAAAGATGAACACACACAGAAAGATAGTTGAAATGAGATAACTTGGCAAATTATTAAATATGAGAATGGAGGAAAGCAACATGAAAGATTACTTTCAGGCTTCTAGTTTAAGGCATTGGGTGGATCATGGTGCCATTTTTCTGAAACAGTAAAAGTAGAAGAACTTGTTTGGCGAGGAAGCAATGAAATTTAGCTTTGACATGCTGAGCCTGAGCTGCCCATGAGACATCTAATTGGAGACAGTAAGAAGCAAGTTTTTTGTGCTGGACAGTTGAACGTGGAGATCAGACATAAATTGCTGCCCCTTGTTCTTCCATTATACTTACGAGGTAAATGTGCTTTCAATAAAGGCAAGGAAACTCAGAGGCTAAGATACTGCAATTTTTTTTTTTTTTTTTTTTGGTCTACGTCAGCACTTTTTGGTCTCATGAAACCTTTACACTCTTAAACTTTGAGGACCCTAAAAATATCTTGTTCATGTATATTTACAGCGTGAGAAATTTAAACACAACTTTTAAATTAAAAATTATATTTTAATTATTTTCAAAATAATAAACCATTGCATGTTAACATAACATATTTATGAAAAATAATTTTTAAAGCAAAAAATTAGAGATAAAAGTAACACTTTTGCTTTTTATGAGTTTCTAATGACTGGCTTGATAGGAGACAGCTGGAGTCTCATATCTGCTTCTATATTCAATCTGTTGCAATATCACACATCATGTAGCCTCTGGAAAGCTCTACTGTGCCCTTGTGAGAGAATGATAGTGAAAAGAGGAATGACATCTTAGAATTATTATAAAAATAATTTTGCCTTCACAGACCCCCTGGAAAGGTCTCAAAGAAACCCAGGATCCCTTTAAAAACTACTGTTCATTGTGAACATTAAGTCAAAAGGGATGATGGCTCAGGATGGGAGTAGAGAGAAGACCCAGAAACTCAACTCTTGAGTGAATTAAGGGCAATGATTGGGAAACTGACGACTGACAGTGACAGAAAGGAAATATGAGGTAGCTGAACAGCCCATGGCTCAAGTGATAAGGGGTCTCGGGAACAAAAAGGATTAATGAGTGGTCTTGAAATAGTTCAGGGAAATGAGAGCAATTCAGGTCACACCTCCACTCCCTTGGTGGGTGGTATTTGGGAGGGAAAGTAGCATTTATAGGAGAGGACTGTTGGGGAAGCAGTGTCTTCTAGAAGAGTCAGGTTTCGACTAGCAAGTAACAGAAACGTAAATGTTATGTTAATGAGGTGAGGGAATTTCTGTCCTACATATAGCAAGTACTATTACTTGCCTACAAATATCTATCCTCCCTTTCTTCCTTGGAAACAAAACCCCAGTCGCTAACTGGGCATACTGCCACCCAGAATAAATCCTGTATTTTCCAGCCTCCCTCACAGCTATGTACGTACATGACTAATTACTGCTCCTTACGATATCCATGAAAGTGTTGTGTAAGGCGCCTAGAAAGACTTCTTAAAAGTAGCTAAGTTCGGAGAAGCCCATTTTTTTGCCTTCCTCCTCATTACTGCCTGGAATGTGTGTGTGACAGCTTGAAAGCATGATCTAATAAACAGAGATAGAACTCTGCACTCAACAAACGTAACACATTATTTTCAAGCACACAGAAAAGACTGCCAACATTCTACCACTTACTGCAAACATTAATGCATTTCCAAGTGTTGGTATCACACAGACCACGATGGGTTTGAACACACTATCTCCCAAATATTCCCAGCATTTTCTTGGTGAATAAAGAAAGGGGAAGTTTTCAGGCCTATCTGGAAAGATCATCTCTGTCCTGGATTGACTGTGCTCCCAAAGGAAATCCTTGTCCTTTGAGCAGGAAAACAACAGCTTTAACTTAATTCCAAGGACATGCAGCACGCATGAGAGAAGGCAGAGTAACTGCATACAGGAGGATTTTCAGACCTTCTTAAGAAAGAGTCAGGCACAGCCTAAAACTAAAAGGATTAAAATTCTGAAAGGATCCTAGATCAGTTAATCCAGCAGGCATCATGTAGATCAAGTCTTCCCACACTAATGGCCTACAAATTGCCCGGGGATCTTGTTAAAATGCACATTCAGTAGATTTGGGATAGGGTTTGAGGTTCTGCACTTCTAACAAACTCCAAGATGACGGTGAACCTGCTGGCCCAGGAACATGGTTTCAAGCAGCGTGAATAAAGACAGTGTGGAATAAATCTACGGCCTTCGTGTAGGCCATGAAGCCAAAAGCCTAATTATCAGCCGCAAAATGACTGCTTGCATATGTTATCTCTACTTAACGAATATTTATAAGAGGCTCATTATGTGCCAGAAATATGCTCGATTCTGGAGAACACAATGATGAACAGAAGAGAATCCCTGTTCCTTCCGCTCCTTAAGGTTTGTTAGGGAAGCCAACCATTAACGAATTATACAGCTTCCTAGATTTGGAAAAGGTAAGGACTTACGTGGTTTTGTGAGCTATGTCTGAATTGATTTACCACGTCCTCTTCAGATAGGGACATCCAAATGAATATGACAGGTAATTCTGAATCAATCAGATGGTAGTCAGTTCAGTGATTTCATGTAACCATACCCTAAATTTTAGATACTGATATCAAAGGTAAAATTTTTTAATTTTTAAATTTTTTTTACATACTCAGAAGAGTCCAAGCCAGCAGAATAAGGCAACAGACAAAAGTAAAAGGATAAGAATTAGAAAGAAGGGAATGTACAGTTATTCACAGATGCTATCATTACCTACATAAAAAAATGCAAAAGAATCTTCAGATTATTAGAAGTCATAGATTAGTAAGACTGGTAGATACAAAATATATAAAAGTCAATTATATTCCTGTATGCTGGCAAACAAGTAGAAATGTAATTTTTTAAAGATGCCACTTACAATACCATCAAAAAATATAAAGTACCTAGAAATAAATCCTTAAGAGGTCTTTACAAAGAACACTATAGAGCTTTCTGGTATGATATTAAGGAAGACAGAAAAATACCATGATCATAGATTGCTTCACAATCATAAAGATGTTCATTTCTCCCAAACCAACCTCTAGATTAAACACAAACCTAAGCAACACTCAAAATATCATGAGGGTTCATGAACTTGGCATGCCATTTCTAAATTTACAGGGAGGTGAAAAGAGCAAAGTCACTATAAAGAAGAAAGAACAACTTGAGGAGCGGAGGTTGTTCTACTAGGTAATTAATACTAATATAGAGATATAGGAACTAACGCAGTCTGGTGTTTGTGCAAATGTGGACAAAGTAACCTATGGAACAGAAATGAAAGGATCAAGAAACAAACCTAAACATGTGCGGAAACTTGATTTTAAATAGAACTTGCATTGAGAACAGTGGGGAAAAGACAGATTTCATAGTAAATGCTGTCAAGACCATAGGTTAGACATATGAAAAGACAAAAAGGAGGAAAGAGACAGGCAGGGAGAGAGAGAAAGGAAGAAAGAGACAGGTGTGGAAGAGGAGTGAGATAAAGAAAGAAATAAGAAATTGACTAAATCACAAAAATCTAGCTAGATTAAAACTTAAATGTAAAGAAAAGACAAAAGGGAGATTATTTTCAGGATAGGTAATAATATCTTTAAGAAAATATAGGACTTCCTAGGCAGCAGTGGTTAAGAATCTGCCTGCCAATGCAGGGGACATGGGTTCGATCCCTGGATCCGGGAAGATCCCACATGCCGTGGAGCAGCTAAGCCCGTGCGCCACAACTACTGAGCCTGAGCTCTAGAGCCTGCGAGACCCAACTACTGAGCCCATGCACCACAACTACTGAAGCCCGGCCCGCCTGCCTAGAGCCCATGCTCCTCAACAAGAGAAGCCACCGCAATGAGAAGCCCGTGCACTGCAAGGAAGAGTAGCCCCCCGCTCACCGCAACTAGAGAAAGCCCACGCACAGCAAAGACCCAACGCAGCCAAAACTAAATAAATAAATTAATTAATTTTATTTAAAAAAAAAAAATACAAAAGTGCAAACCATACCAATAATCTTGAAAATTGTCATGCCCTTTTAGCACAGTAATTCTATTTCTGCTAATATCACAAATGTTGTATTATTAATTTCTAATAATTAATCAAAAAATAATTAGACATACCCAAATCCTTAAATGTAATGATCACAATTTATCATATATGTATTATTATCTGGGGCAGCAGGGGTGAAGGGAGGAAGGCCTCAGTAAGGGAGACTGGTTCAAAGTCAGTTTAAGAAGCAGCCTGGGACCTTCCCTGGTGGTCCAGTGGTTAAGGCTTTGCCTTCCTATGCAGGGGGTGCGGGTTTGATCCCTGGTTGGGGAGCTAAGATCCCACATGACTTGTAGCCAAAACACCAAAACATAAAACAGAAGCAAATTCAATAAAGACTTTAAAAATGGTCCACATGAAAAATATCTTAAAAAAAGAAGTAGCCTGACTCCCAGTTTCCATCCTTTATACTGTACCACTTAACTAGGTGACTGTTCTTTCCTCACCCTTGCAAAACAAACAAACAAAAAGCCACGAAACCAAAAACAAAAACAAAAACTGAAGTTTTCTCTGTGGAAAGGGCAAAAGCACAGGGTCTCTGGATTGAAGGCAGAGGACAGTTGGTGGCTTAAGTGAATATTTGCTCTCTGGAGGCGCAGACAGCTGCCCTTTTCTCCACTCAGGTCCCCAGTGCTGGCCCAGGGGCCTGCCTGTACCCCCTGGGCAGGACACTGAAAGAGCTAAGTGCCCCTGGCAACTTACCGATCCTCAGGGAGCTTTCCTCTCTCACCCTTAACATAGGGATAAAGAGTACCTACTTAGAGAGTTCTAGTGAGGGCTAAATGAGGTTCTATGAACATTAGCATCGTGTCTGGAAGGTATAGTAATTAACTGAATAAGTAATAAAAAAAAGTTTGCTACAGTATTTTTATGATAAAGTGATATTTAGTAACTGATCATTTACATATTCATATTTGCTTCTCCTACTCAACTTTAAGTTTTACGAGAGTAGCGTATACGTAACCTTCACCATTTTATCTCGAATGTTTAAGGTAGTACCTGACGTACAGTGGAAGTGTAATAAGTATTTGTTTACTATTGAATGAGTGAATGCTTATGTGATGATGTCAAGAATCCACAGGGCCACTATCAGGTATTTGAAAGATAAATGAGCTAGAATGCAGAAGTCCTAAATTCTAGATCTTCTGGTTCTGCTAGATAACCTTGAACAAATCACCACCTCTCTCGACCTCAGTTTTGTTTTCAATTAACTATACTCATCTTACTGAGATATCTAAAGCCTCTTTCAGCAATAACCTTGCTTCTCCACTGGGAAGAGGTGACTATGTGGTCTTCAGTGTGCCTAATGGCTATTCTTTCTTTTTTATAATTTTATAATTATTTTTTATAATTATTATTTTTTTTGACTGCGTTGGGTCTTTGTGGCTGCGTGCGGACTTTGTCTAGTTGCAGCGAGCGGGGGCTACTCATCGTTGCGGTGCGCGGGCTTCTCACTGCGCTGGCTTCTCTTGTTGCGGAGCACGGGCTCTAGGCGTGTGGGCTTCAGCAGTTGTGACACACAGGCTCAGTAGTTGTGGCTCACAGGCTCTAGAGCTCAGGCTCAGCAGTTGTGGCGCACGGGCTTAGTTGCTCCACGGCACGTGGGATCTTCCTGCATCCAGGGCTCGAACCCGTGTCCCCTGCATTGGCAGGCGGACTCTTAACCACTGCACCACCAGGGAAGTCCCCTAATGGCTATTCTTAAAATAATACCTGACAGCCTGTTTTGCTCACCTTCAGTTAGTGAATAGGCATTAATTGATGGTTAGCACTATAATAAGGCTAGGAAAACAAAGATGAAAACTATATAGCTCTGCTGCTTTAAAACAAAACAAAAATATGGGAGCACCAACAAACCAGGAATTCAGTACACCGTGATAAATTTTTTGCCCTCAATTTTAAGAAAGTTATAACTCTACAGTTTTTTGAAAGACCCAATACAGCATTTTATCTTATTAGCATGAGAAGAAATATCAGAAGGAATTAATACTCTAGGAAAGCAAGTAGCTCTTGAAAATAAAAACTGTCAAGATTTATTCTTGTATCTGATTATTTTAACAACATATCTTTTTGTATTTACAATGACGTGATTATAAGCGATATTTTTTGTAGCCATACATTTTTAAGGTTTGACAACTTAAGAAAATGACATAAAAACATGCTTACTGAAATCATTTCACCGCCAACCCTCAGAAAATTAAAAATAGCATCTGAAGGCATCTTCTTACTCCAGACTTCATATCATTAATGTGGAATTTCTGTCCATGTTAACATGGCTGATTGAAGTTACTATATGTGACTATTTGGGATTGTAAAACAATATGTTCTTTCCTGTCCATTGTGCTTCATGGATATGGCCAATATGACAGTGCCATTGAGGTCCAATTTCCTAGAAAATTTAGTAAGTCATGTTTAAAATTAAAATGTGCTTGAAGTATTCTCAGAATAAAAGGAGCAGCAGAGAGGAAAGAGTAAATCAATTAAAGAAATGTTGAGCCAAGTTGTTACATTATCTTGGTTGAACTAGAAACTTAATCTTTCTGCAATGGATGACCTAATTGTACTAGATTCCCTTTCTAGTGATAGAAAAGTCTTCTCAGTATCCCATAGTGATTAAATGTATTACTGGGAGCTTCTTTTTCATTTTACTAAGAATCAAAACTATTTTTCAATCTGCTTTATTGAAGCATAATTTCCATATAATACAATTTATCCATTTAAGTGTATAATGCAATAAGTTTTGACAAATGTATATTAGTAGTGGAACCACCACCAGTTGTTACAGTATTTCTAGAGACTATCTTTTAAAATATCCAGCATCAGGCTTCCCTGGTGGCGCAGTGGTTGAGAATCTGCCTGCCAATGCAGGGGACACGGGTTCGAGCCCTGGTCTGGGAAGATCCCACATGCTGCGGAGCAACTGGGCCCGTGAGCCACAACTACTGAGCCTGCGCGTCTGGAGCCTGTGCTCCGCAACAAGAGAGGCCGCGATAGTGAGAGGCCCGCGCACCACGATGAAGAGTGGCCCCCACTCACCACAACTGGAGAAAGCCCTCGCACAGAAACGAAGACCCAACACAGCCATAAATAAATAAATTAATTAATTAATTAAAAAAAAAATCCAGCATCGTTTCTTCTTTCATTTATTTAACAAATGTTTTTGAGCATCTATTTTGCAATAACACATGCAATATATGAACACACTGCATGAATAAAACACACAGCGTTATCATGAGCACTTGAGACCAGAGCCTATCACATGAGGCCTGAGAGAACAGATCCAGAATAGCAATCTAGACAAGAGAATTCCAGAAACCCATCCAAGAGGAAACTGGAAGGAAATTAACATTTATTGAGTGCTTACGTGGTGACAGGCACTCTACACCCATGGGTTCCTTCAATAAAATATTTTACTTAAAGAAAGCAAGGCAGTACAGGATGATAGTTAAAAGTCACATCTACGAAGTTGACGATGAGCGTTCAAATCTCCCACTCTGTCACTTACTGGTTTTGAAATCTTGGGCAAGGTATTGAACATCTTTGTGCTTCAGTTTATTCATCTGTGAAATGACTAGTAATCATCCCTCCCTGGCTGGGTTAGTACATGCAAATGAATTTGTACATGTGAAACACTAAGAAGAGCACCTAGTATATACTAAGAACTCAATAAATGTTAACTATTAATTAATCTTTATGATAGCCCCATGTGAAAGTATTCTTAGCCTCGTTTTACAGATGAAAAAACGGAAGTATAAGTTTAAATACCCTGTCTAGGCTCACACAGCTAGCAAGGGTCAGACTGTAATCTGAAAACTGGTCTGACTCCAAAGCTAATGCTCTTTCCACTACACCTTGGTTGAATTAGAAAATGGCAATGAAAAGGGGGGCAGGGAGGGACATGCATCTGTTCGTCTTTCCCTCCTTGAAATCCTTTTGTCCCTTCCCCCTCCTAGTACCTCTGAAATCGTGATTCTTAACTGTAGTGATACTGTGGTGCACCATCTCGATCACCCCCTTAGGACCAAGGCACCTATCCCTTCCCTCCTCCAATTCTGCAGTTAATAATTTAGTAATAATTTGGTTTATGAGTCACAACTGCACCCCTCTCTGGGAATTACTTTTGGCCAGAGGTAGCTGCCTCTACCCAAGGTCATGTCCCATCCTCAGGGATTGCTTGCACTTAATCACTGGTTAATGTGGTATTCCAAAGTCCCCCAGGGCCCCTGGTTTCAATTTGGGACCATTCTGAAGGACCATTCCACTTGCAGAGCTTTCTTCATGATTAGACAGGGGCTCCTCCAGAAACACTCCCCATCAAACCTGCTACTTGCAAACCTCTATCTCAGAATCTGTTTCCAGGAAATCCAACCTAGGGCTTAAAACTGGAAGTGTCCTAGGAACAATTTTATAATGGAGCTGTGGAGGGGAATCAGAGGTGAAATACGAAAGCCCCTGGCCTACTGGAGCAATGCAATCGTTCACACCAGCAGTGAAGGAATCTAGGAAGCCAGTGGAAAGGAATGCACTGAAGGATGCTGTGATCTCAGGCATTTGAGAAGTAAGGGGGAAATAGTGGTTTAATGACCACGGAATTAGATGGCCGTTGCTGCGTGTGATTGACGCATTACAAAAAGACAAGGAAGACAATGGTGATTAATCACCAACTTTAAAAGTGTGAGTAGGAGACCTTCCTTGGCAGCATATGAAGCAGTTCATCTCCTGCAGCTGAAGGACAGAAGAAGCTGAGGTCCAGGCTTTAAACTTAATTAGAAAGAGTGAAATCCAGAAGTTTGCATTCTCAGATCTGACAAGTGAGCTTGATTACAGTGCCCTCAATGGGAAGCATGAGACTTGGGATAGGAACGTCTCAGCCAGTGCACTCAAGACCTTTGAAATTTCAGATTCTGCGGAACCCTTTGGGCCTGTAAAAGTGGCCCACTCCTCTCCTTTGAAGGCTAATGCTCCTCACCTTTCTTAAAGAGGATGCAGAAGTCTCCGTCTTGCAAGATACGTATACTTCAGAGGATGGGAGATAATTTCTATGAAGGTTCAGGAGTCTGCCTCATCCGTGACATTTTTTAAGGGCATGCAAGGAAATCCCCTCAAAAATAAATGAAAAGTTATTTCATCTTGCATCTGCCACCACTGAGAAAGAAGCACAGTGCTTTGCAGGTCTTTTCAGGTTTTGGAAATAGCTCACCAACTCCCTCAGCCCCAGTGCCCCTTCTTTATAATACACATCATGTAATGCCCCATTTAGGACCCTGAAATTAAATAGATAGTATATCTTCACAACACACATGTTTAAAAACATTCAGTAAAATATTCTAATATAAATGAGAAGAGAATTTATAATAAATTAGTACATATTCCAATATGTAAATACTTTGATACAGCATTATAAGCCATAATTAAGTAATCAGATTCCTAAACCTGTATCTTTCATTACCAATTGTGACAATTACAATGTAGATTGGTACAGTTGTGTAACTCAAATACTGTGATTGATGTCCTCAACTGTATGATTTTCTAAAATGGTAAGCAACCCGTGGTAAAATTCCAAACATAAAGTATAATTATCTATCGGGTGCTTACATTTCTGGGGATTAAAAAAAACAATGTATACTGAAACTGAAAAAAAACCCCTCTGTTTACATATAAAATGGGGTCAGGTTCTAGACTCAGAACAAGTTTTTACCTGCATCAGTGTCCATCAGGACATTCAAAAGTACAACAATTCTTTACTGTGTAGAACTGTCCTTTCACTGTAGGACACTAAAGGCCAATAGCACTACCAGTCATTGTGATGACCAAAATCGTCCACCTTTTAGGCATCAGCTCCCCTCTCCCTTGATGAGAACCATGGCTCTACTACACGCCTCAATTCTCTGGATTCCTTTGCCACTCCTTACATGCTGATTCCTCAGGGGACCCGCGGAATGCTGGCAACTCCAAATCCGCATCTCCAGCCTAGATCTCCCTCAAGCTCAGACTTGTATCATTAACTTTCTGCAGGATATAGGGCCTGGATACCCCACCCATACCTCAAACTCAATATGTCCAAATGGGTTTGTTAACTTTTATCTAAATGTGCTTCTACTCCTGTGGTCTTAATCTGGGGCAATATCACATCCCCAATCACACAAGCTAGGCCTTGGCTGTCTCCTCCAACTTCTCCCTTCCCTTACTCCTGCCTCAACCCAAGCACTACGACTGTCCAGTTTTACCTCTTCTCCATTCTTCCGGCACTGCAGAAGGTCAGGTCCTCATACAACAACAACAGCACCATCTTGCAACCAGAGAGAAACAGCAGGATTGTGAATGTGACCACCTCACTCTCCTGCTTTGGACTCATCAGGCTGTACCAATGCTTCTGTGCTGATCAATAACGCCCTGTGTGTGTCTGTTATGGTCCATACTACATTGTATTATAGTTACGTTTTCTATCTCTGTCCCACTAAGCTCTCAGCTCCCTGGGGTTAGGGACGGTGCTCTATTCAACCACTGTATCCCTAGTGCCTAGCACAGCGCGGGACACAGCATAGACAATCAATAAATATTTACCGAATGAAACATAAGCAAGCACGATATTGATGATTAACTTAATGTGAGTAAAGTAAGAAATGCCTTGATTATATGAGACACAGATTTTTATGCTGATTGTAAACACTGCCAATAAAATGATCGACTGTCCTCCTTTGGAATTATTTTAGGACAATATAGGTATTTAAATAAACAATATATTCTTGGCTTTAAATGAACAAAAAAAGTTTGGCCCAATAACTTGATGAGCTTATTTTCCCTGTCTGAACAAAGGAGCTGTTAAAAAACCCTCTTCGAATCATAAGAGGAAAGTGGGTATTCTGCTGTTATTTTCCTCATATATTGAAAAATGGTCATTAAACATCAACCATGTGCCAAGCAGTGTGCCGGAAAATGAGAAAGGTTAGAAGGCAGGGGGGGATAACAATGGTGCCTAAAATATGGTCTTTTCCTCGGGGTGTTCAAAGGAGGACAAGGGAAAGCGTCACGTAAACAAGACTCACCGTGTACTGTGGCCAGAGCAATGATGACATAATGTACAAAGCAGTATGAAAGCACCGAGAGAGTCACGATCAATGCGCTTTCGCAGGAGAGGTGGGCAGCAGGCTTCTTAGATAAACTAAGAGTTGAACTGGATTTAGTTATGATTATCAGCCAGGGTAGGCAAGGTTAAGCCATGGTAACAAACACCACCAAAATTTCTGTTGATTTAACACAGACACAGACGTTTACATCTCACTCACATTACACATCAAGGTCTAGGTAGCAGGGAGCTGCTGCTCAACACGGTCACTAGGTGACCAGGTGACAGAGACTTCATTCTCAACACGTGCCGTCTTGAGAGCTGCAGTAGTGGGGGCAGGGTGGGAAGGGATTCAGGACCTCTCATTCCTCTTAATTTCTACCAGGAAATGTCTGCCTGACACACAGCACATCTGCTCCCAACATATTGGAAAGAGCAAGTCACATGACCATGCCTGAATTAAAATGGGAGAGGGAAAGAGTAATCCTACCAAACGCCTAAAAGCAGGAAAAACTGATCATCTGTGAACAGCCCTAGAGATTGCCAGTTATTAAGGATGAATGAGACTATAAAAAGGCAGAACACTCTATACACAAAGAATGGCAGGCACACTACCATAGAAGTGTGCTGGGTGCTGTATATGGGCAACGGTATTACGTTTGCTGTTGGCTGGGGTATAGTCTACACAGCTAGAAATATGAGAAAAGAGTGCAAAAAGTAGGTTGGGGTCACGCTGTTAAGGGGCCATGTTAGCAGGTTGAGGAGTTAGACTTTTATCCATCAGTAATGGAGAGCACTTTTCAAAAGGTTTCAATCAATCCAATCAGTGTATCCCATGGTAACTGGGAAACATTAAAGAAGTAGTAGAGACCGGTTAGAACTGCTATGCTTAAAACACAGACCACACAGGAGAGCAAAAAACCTTTGCATCCTCCATAACCTGCATCCATACACTCTGGATGCAGGACCTTGGACTGAAGAGGTGTGTGACGTAGATCACTGCATTCTGGATAGAGGCTCTGACACTTCCCATCAGGGAGTTACAGGCCCTGAAAACAACAGGGTGCTTTGAACGGTTCATTCACCCTGGAACAGAAAAACCACAATTTCCCCTGTGGCTTAAGGGTAACTAAGGTTTTCTTTTAAAATTAAAAGTAAAGTACTTTACTTTTAAAATTAAAAGTAAAGTACTTTACTTTTAATTTTAACATTAAAAGTAAATTACTTATGTTAAAGACGCCCTAGGGACTGACTAGTAGGTACCCATCATTTAAAATCCTGAGATGATTAGAATTCCTCTAGAGGATGTCTTGGGCTGTCCCCTACTGTCCATTTAATGACCTGTTTATTAGGAACTTTTGTGAGGATTCTATATCAAACTCAAAGCTTTTTCCACTCAATCATACAGAGAGGGTCTAAATAAATAAAACACACAGGAATAATTAACTTATCTTTCCAACAGACATTGATGAGAGATCTCAGGTTCAAACTCCACTATGGCAACTAATACCACATACAGGCTTTTGTTTTTTCCCCCATCACAAACCAAGTTTAATAAATCAATTGAGACATAGATATGGATATTAAAATCCAGTCACTCATGCATTTATTCACTTACTCAAACTCCAGCAAGGGTCCATGCTCGATTCCAAGCACGAAATCAAACATGGCAAGCATCCTTAATAAATAGATGCTGTAGGGTCCCTAAGAGTTGAGTGAAAGTTTCTCACGGGCACAGAGAGTCAGGACTAGAAGAAGGGGTCAGCAATTCTTTCTTCTCAAATCTTAGTCCCACTGCACTTGACTGGGCCTTGTGTGCAATGAGGCTATATCCAGAAGCTGAAGCTGCCGTTTACGGAAGGGGCAGGACACAAGCAGTGCTACTTGGGTACTCAGGTGTCCAAGTGTGTCAGAGCACAGAAGGAAAGAGCACATTCTGCATTTCTGCACTAACACATGCCAATGGCACATCGTGAACTCCAGGAAATACAGCACCATTTTTTTTAACTTTCTATTTTATATTGGAGTACAGTTGATTAACAATGTTGTGTTAGTTTCAGGTGTACAACAACGTGATTCAGTTACATATATACATGTATCTACTCTTACAGACTGCTGTATTTAAAATAGATAACCAGAGCTTCCCTGGTAGCGCAGTGGTTAAGAATCTGCCTGCCAATGCAGGGGACACGGGTTCGAGCCCTGGTCTGGGAAGATCCCACATGCCGTGGAGCAACTAAGCCCGTGCGCCACAACTACTGAGCCTGCGCTCTAGAGCCCGCGAGCCACAACTATTGAAGCCTGTGCACCTAGAGACCCTGCTCTGCAACAAGAGAAGCCACCGCAATGAGAAGCCTGTGCACCGCAATGAAGAGTAGCCCCTGCTCGCCCCAACTAGAGAAGGCCCATGCGCAGCAACGAAGACCCAATGCAGCCAAAAATAAAAATAAATAAATTTGTAAAATGGATAACCAACAAGGACTTACTGTATAGCACAGGGAACTCGGCTCAAATATTCTTTAACAACCTAATAGGGAAAAGAATTTTTTTTTTTTTGATACCTAGAGGTAACGCAAGCAAAGCCCTGTAGCACAATTCCAGGCAGTGCCGTTCACACTGAGTGTATGGAAATGGTGCTTCCTGAGGTTGTGCAGGGCGTAACCTTTAGGGTCCTACACAGACCTTCCAGTGGCCTTGTGCAGAAGATCAGAAGGCTGCCACTTAGCAAAGGCATTAGCACGGCCATGCTGAGCCTCTCAAGCAGTTTCCAATCAGCAGAAATCAAGAAGGGAGCTGCAGTAGAGGTCATGACAAACCTCCTTTCCAACTCAAAAACATGTTCCTTTCAAACTCCCAGAAATCACTGTATGAGACATTCAGGGAGCTTGAAGGTCCTGTAACTAGCATACAGAACAAGTTATTGCTGTTAGTTTAACAATTTGGGGCCTAGAGGATCTTGGGTTATAATTTATTAAAAAAAAATTTCTTGAGCACCTAACATGCTAGAGTACTGTGCTCTCTATTCCTCCGAGAACCTTTTCAAGAAACATAATAAAAAATCCATGCATTCACCCTGGAAGCTTTGTCTATAATCACAGATTTCCCTCTACACAGCATCCTATTCTATGCTTCCCTCATTCGGAACAGCGGCCACGTCTGAGGGGCTCGGGGGGGAGCGCATACGCACACAGTCAGGTTTTTCTTACTCTATTCATATTTTCATTTAAACAGAAATAAACCCTAACATCTCCATGGATGCTCTTTTTTTCCTGACTACATCCAGCATAAGTGATAAAACAGAAAAGATTTTCTCTCTTTCCTTCCAAATTCCAAGTGGTATTAAAAAAGAACAAGTTCCAATAAACATTGGTGGTGTGGCCAGGTTTGGTGGAGGCGTAATCATTGCATTTGTATTGCAATTTATTGCCTACCTTTAATTTGATCTAGCCACAGAATGTCACCGCCAGAAATGTGATGCTGAGAAGGGAGGGACTAATTCAGGTACATTTTACCCTCAAAACAACTTCACTGTAGGTATTAAGATTATTTAGCACAGGTGTCATCTTTCCTTAAATATTCTTGTTTTGTCCTTGGACTTTGATTACTTACATGAATATAACTCAACCTATGAAAATGCCTCATAGAATCGATTTATTCTCCACGTATGTAAAATCTCTATTTTACTTTGAAGTCCAGTTTCAGTGCTACAAACCAATACAACATAAAAACAAGAAGAAGAAAAAATCAGGACACTCTGCCAGCAAAGTCAACTTTCTCCCACAAGATCCAAATATTCCAGGTTCACAGTACACATAAAACCTTTTATACTGTTGCATTGAAAAGGATATTTCCAGTGATATACCCATCTATTTTTTTTAACTTTAAATATCATAATCCCCTGGATCACGCTTCACACTGGAGTTCCCACCCTGGACATGAAACTGTTAAGCTCCAAGTGACAGATTTTTGTTTTAGAACAAGCAGCTCACTACTCAACAAAATAAATTCCTTTCCTCATATAGACTGAAGTTTGAAGACTGCCCCTCCCTCCCCAAGACTCAGTCTCTAGATCAAGCTAATGTTTAAGCAGCAGTTTACCTGGTACTCTGACAAAAGTTACATCAGAGCGCCTTTGTTTAAGGTCCTTTCAGAGGTGATAAATGAGAAAGCACTTTAACAGAAATTGATTTAAGCAAACCCTTGGCTCACTGAAAGCTTTTTCTCACACTGTTCTCTCTACTGATGTAAAGTCCAGGTTGACAACTAAGAAAGGACAGGGACACTTTAGAGGCAAAAATGTTTCTGACAATATGATAAAGAGGATATAGAGAATTGAGATTTCCATAAAATTAAAATAGTTTTGCTTGATCTAATGATCAAATGGGACTATTTCAGAATGAATTCTAAGCCATTTGTAGGCTTTCTGTTTTAGTCATATTAGAATTTGTTCACCTTCATGAACATTACTTAAGTCACATATCTATGTAGAGGTAACCATTCATACATTTATGTGTGAGGTTGTTCACATTTTTCTTTGTTTGATATAGAGAATATATTTTACTAAGTGTTAGTGCCTGTCACTTAAAAAAAAAAAAATCAGTGGTTATTTCACACCTGGAAAAGTGATCTCTTAGTTTTAAATTGTTTCATAGAAAAGCAATTACATTTTAAGTAATATTTCAATTATCCTTCCCATGAGGCTTGTGGAAGTAAATTCAAGCTCTCATTGCTTCCTAACACCTACCGCCAAGCATAGGTTTAATGAGGAACTGAATATGATAATATCAAACCCAAATATTTAAAGGTGAAAAACAGCAGCTGTGTTTCTGGCTTCAACTGTGCCAACAACATAAACTGCTTTACTGTTTATGATAAAGCAGAATAGTCAATTTAATATAAAAAATAACCACTGTGGTCAGATCAGTTAAAATAGTCAAATTGTTTAACAGTATCACCCACATTTATATTAGCCAAGGTTCCCAAACCTTTAATTATCAAATGTTTCTTTTACCAGTTAATGAAGAAAATTTTCAATATTAAAAGGACATGGGATGAGTGATGATTGAACAGTAAAAAAGAAACTACTGAGAAATTGATGCCTGATGTAAAGAACGAAAGAGTTACATTACAATGGATGGTAATTATAGCCTGGTTTAGGCAGCATAAAAATCATAATTTAAATATTTTCTTCTATTAGAAAACATGTGAATAGAGGCTGCTGTATTCTTAAGTAAACTAGCATAAATATGTTTGTATATTCTTACGAAAAATAAGTGCTAGTTGTAGCAGGTGAACGATTCATGGCCAATTTTGCGTTTATCACATCTCCCCTTACAGGAAATGAAAGTGAGTAAATAAATAAATAAATAAATAAATAAATAAATAAATAAATAAATAAATAAAGCAGAAGCTGCAAATATGGTCAAAGGCAATTGATGCTTATGAGTACATACTTAACTTTCCTGGCTAGCATTTTACAAGCTTGCCTGTATCATTACAAACTGAAATCACATCTACAGACAATTTTGTCCTAGTATAGTGACAGTCTGATCCTTATTTTGGAGGGTGTCTAGAGACAGGGCAAGCAGGGATAAGAAACCCAGCCCAATTTAATAAAATGTGTATATCAGAGTTTGTTAAGGAAGTAAATTTTTATTATTCTCAGATATATAATAATAAATTTAAACTGAAAGTTAGTGCAATTCTTTGGTGATTAGAATGAGAAGAAAAATTAAATCGGCTTTAATGAGTAGAAAAAGACAAATTTGTAGTTTAGGGGAAAAAAAAAAAAACTTTCAACAGGGCCACCGAGTATGATTGTGCAGATTGTGCCCTACACAAGGGTGCCCAGCCCAGGAGGCCAGGGGAATTGAAATCCAGCAGGCACTCCTCTTGCCAAGCCATATGTCCCAGTGGGGCCCTGTGTCTGCCCAGAAAAGGGGCACCTTTTTCTGATGCTTACCAAGGCACCCTTCGGACAAGCATAGGCCCTACTTTAAAGAGGATGTTCAGTTTTTGCTAGGGTTCAGGAAAACAGAAACTCACAGATACTGCTATAGGAATAAAATCAGTAGAAACTGTCCGGAAGGCAACTCAGAAATATGTATAAGCCTTAATGTGCTCCATATCCTTTGATCCTTCAAGTCCCATCTTTAGGAATTTAAGGTTAGTAAGGTTAAGGACATATTTTAAGTTTTTGAAAGTATGTCCATAAAATTTTTTAAACACTCCTCCCTTCAAAAGATGGAGCCTAATTCCTCTTCTCTTGAAGGTGGACCAGATTTAGTGAAGACTCACTTCTAAGAGAGACAACGTGATAGAAGGGCTGCTGTACGAATTTCAAGGCTACATCACAAGAAAAACAGCTTCTGTCTGGCTTTCTATAAGATAAACTGCTTTGGGCCAGGAAGTCAGCTGCCATGTTGTAAGAACTCTCAAGCAGCCTGTGGAAGGGCCCACATGGGGAGGAACTGAGGCCTACTGCCAAAACCCAACACTAACTTGCTGGCCATGAAAGTGAGCCATGAAAGTCAAGCCTTCAGCCTCTGGCAAGACTTCAGATGATTCTTCAATAAGTGGTGTTGGGAAAGCTGGACAGCCACATGCAAAGAATGAAACTGGACCCCAATCTGACAACACACAACAAAAGTCAACTCAGGAATTCCCTGGCAGTCCAGTGGTTAGAACTCAGCGCTTTCACTGACATGGCCCTGGTACAATCCCTGGTCGGGAAACTAAGGTCCCACAAGCCACATGGTGCAGCCAAAATAAATAAATAAATAAATTTAAAAAACAAAAACAAAACAAAATCAACTCAAAATGGGTTAAAGATTTGAACATAAGACCTGAAACCATAAAAATCCTAGAAGAAAAGGCAGGGGGTAAGCTCCTTGATATCAGTCTTGGAAAGTGATTTTTTGGATTTGACACCAAAAGCAAAGGCAACAAAAGCAAAAACAAACAGGATTACATCAAACTAAAAAAAGCTTCTGCACAGCAAAGGAAACTATCAATGAAAAGGAAACCTATGGAATGGGAATAAATATTTGCAGATCATATCTAATAAAGGGTTAATATCCAAAATATATAAAGAACTCATGTAACTCAATAGCAAAGAGACCATTCAATTTAAAAATGGGCAGAGAAAGTGACTGGACATTTTTCTAAAAAAGAAAACAAATGGCCAACAGGTACATAAAAAGGTATTCAACATCACTAGTCATCAGGGAAAGGCAAATCAAGATCACAATGAGATATTACCTCACACCTGTTAGAATGGCTGTCAACAAAAGGACAAGAGATAACAAGTGTTAGTAAAGATGTGCAGAAGAGGAAACCCCTGTGCACTGTTGGTGGGAATGTAAATTGGTGCAGCCACTATGGAAAACAGTATGGAAGATCGTCAAAAAATTGAGACTAGAACTACCATATGATCTAACAATCCCACTTCTGGGTATATATCTAAAGGACATGAAAACAAGATAGCAAAGAGATATCTGCCCTCCCATGTTCACTGCAGTGTTATTTATAATAGCCAAGATATGGAAACAACCTAAGCATCTTTCAGTGGATGGATGAATGGATAAAGATGTGGTCCATGTAGACAATGGAATATTACTCAGCCATAAAAAGGAACGAAATTGGGTCATTTGTAGAGATGTGGATGGACCTAGAGACTGTCATACGGAGTGAAGTAAATTAGAAAGAGAAAAACAAATATCATATATTAACACATATATGGAATCTGAAAAAATTGGTATAGACGATCTTATTTACAAAGCAGAAATAGAGACACAGATGTAGAGAAAAAATGTATGGATACCAAGGGGGAAAGAGGGGGTGGGAAGAATTGGGAGATTGGGATTGACATATACACACTATTGATACTATGTATAAAATAGATAACTAATGAGAACCTACTGTAGAGCACAGGGAACTCTACTCAATGTTCTGTGGTGACCTAAATGGGAAGGAAACCCTAAAAAGAGGGGATATATGTATACGTATAGCTGATTTACTTTGCTGTACAGTAGAAACTAACACAACATTGTAAAGCAACTATACTCAAAAAAAAAAAAGATGCGGTGTATTTTCAATGGAATATTACTCAACCATGAAAAAGGACATCCTGCCATTTGTGACAACATGGATGGATCTTGAGGACATTATGCTGAGTGAAATAAGTCAGACAGAGAAAGACAAATACCATTCTATCTCATATATGGAATCTAAAAATGCCAAGGTCACAGAAACAGAGACCAGAAAGGTAGTTACTAGGGGCCTGGGGTGGGGGCATTAGGGGCAGGAGAGGAAGGAGTGATGGATGTTGGTCAAAGAGTACAAACTTCCAGTTATAAGATGCATAAGTTCTGGGGATCTAATGTACAGCATAGTGATTATAGTGAATAATGCTGTATTGTGTACTTAAAAAAAAGAAAGCCTTCAGATGACTACAGCCTCGGCTGACATCTTGACAACAGCCTATGAGAGACCCTGAACTAGAACCACCCAGTATGCCTCTAATTCCCGACTCACAGAAAATATGAGGATAACAAATGTTTGTTGTTTTAAGCTATTAAGTGTGGGATGATTTATTAATGCAGAAGTAGACAATACAGATATATACAAAGCTTTGACTACACGGATCTATATTGTAATGTTATCCTACAAAAAGTAAGAAAAAACTTAAGTGTTCAGTATCAAAAAGTGAATAGAGTATTATATGACTACCCATAAAATGAAATAGGTACATATTAAAAATTACATTCTAAATAAGATTTACTAAGAGAATATTTTAATATTAAATGAAAAAGTAATTTATAAACCATTAGGCCCAATAGAATTCTATTTTGTAAAAATATATTTCCATATATTTATATGTCTCTAAAAAAGACTAAAATAAAATGTTAGCAGCAATTATTTATGAATGGCATCGAATTAAAGTTTTTTTTCTTTTTTCCCTGCCGGTCTCTATTTTTCAAATTTTCTGCAATAAGCATATGTCACTTTTGTCAAAAACATTTTTAAAACTCGGGGTGGCAGGGCAAGTTAAATGATTAGAACAGTGGCATCCCGATACTCCTGATGTTTAAATTCCCTCTGCAGTACTGCTTATGTTCAGCCCCTCTACAGAGAGGTGGAAACGTACTGTTCCACCAGATGGCCCATTCCATCATTAAGCAGCTTTGACTACGAGAAAGTTATTTTTATATGATCTGAAGTTAGTTTTCCTATAACTTTCATTCAAAGTTTCTGAGCGATTATACAATAAATACTGTACGATCTCACTTATACGTGGAATCTAAAGAAACTGAATTCATATTTACAGAGAATAGATTGATGATTGCCAGAGGAGGGCGTGGGGATGTGGGGCGGGCAAAATGGGTGAAGGTGGTCGAAAGGTATAAACTTCCTGTTATAAGAGAGACAAGTCATGGGGATGGAATGTAGGGCCTGGTGACCATAGCTAACAACACTGTATTGTATATTTGAAAGTTGCTAAGAAAATAGGCCTTGAAAGTTCTCATCACACAAAAAAATTTGTAACTCTGTGTGGGGTGACAATGTTAACTAAACTTATTCTGATAATCATTTTGAAATATATACATATGTCAAATCATTATGTTGTACACCTGAAACAGATACCACATTATGTCAATTATGCATCAATTTTTAAAAGATAGTTAAAATTACAAAGCTAAAAACTGGAATAAAAACGTTTAATTTCCATATTATTAGAAAAAACACACTTAAAACAAAGCAAACAACTGAGGAAATCTGAATAAGATCGGCGGTTGCATCAATGACAATATCCTGGTCGTGATATTGTACTAGTGTTTTGCAAAACATTACCATTGAGGGAAACTGGGTAAGGGGTACATGAGATTTCTCTGTATTATTTCCTATAAGTACATGTGAATCTACAATTATCTCAATTAAAATTGCAATGAAAAAAAAAGTTTCTGAGAGAGAACACACCCTCTGTGTGATAATCATTTGTGAAGAATTAAAGGACATTTTTGCCTCTTCTTCTACATATAAACTCTTATCAGTGAAGCAGATCTTATTAACTTTTGGTCACCTCTTTATAGTATCAGTAAATCCAGAGCTTTCTGTCAAATACAAATCATAAATTTTTCCCCAGTTTTGCCACAAGCACTATACCCAGCCTCAACTTAATAAAAATAATTGACATTTGTACAGAAAAAATTTTTCAGATATTTTGGACAAGTAAAGGATTTTACTTTAGTCATTTAAAAGGATTTAATATTCAGTAAGATGGGTCCTGGGAATCCATACCTTTAATAACACTTTTTTCAGATGATTCTGAACCTCAAATTACACTTTGAAAAACACTGAGATTTTTGTAAGAGGTATATAGCCTTGCCTCAGAAAAACACTCACAAACTCTGCACTCAATTTTAGGGGTTTTGTGGACTTTCTCAAACCCATCATTTGTCCTCTAAATTGACGGTACACGGGTCCATTTCAGGGGTCTTACTTTTCAGCGTAATGTACCTCTCAGCTGCAGATTTTCATTCCTTCCAGCATACTCCATATTGTGGCACACACAGAAAACGATCATTGTTGTAGTGTTAAGCAGATAAGGCTGAGGGCAGGTTGTTCCAGTTTTTCAGACACCACCCGGCCGCCAAGAGGTGCCAATGTTACCACCTACGTGTAATCTGTTTGTGGCACACTTGTAGGACCCACTATTTGGTAATCATTGGCAGAAATCAGATATTTTGAAGTATAAAACCAAAATAAATATTTTAAAATATACCATGTTAACTTATGCAAGAATAAAAGATAATGTCTAGATAGGAAGTTAAATTGTTTTTTTGTTTTTTGGTGGAGGGGGGTGCCCAATATATGAAAGAATGGCGTGGACTCCTAAATGACCCTTAGATGGGGCATAAACACCCAAGTGTGAAGCAGTTCTTAGGTATCTTTATTTAGTAAACATTGATCAGTGCCTAATATGCACTAGATAGTAAGCGCTTAATAAGCTCCTAAAAGTCAAAGATTTGAGAAACGGACAAGATGAAGGAGAAAAATTGGCATGTTTATATGATTTGCGTTTGTAAATGGAGAGGTCACACTAAAGGAAACAACTGGAGTCACCTCATTGAGCAATTTAGACAGGCGACAGGTATATCACAGATTCAAAATGTTAGGAAATGTTGACCTAAAGGATAGAATCAGAGACTTCTGGTTGAAGGTGGTAGATTGGAAAGAACTCTCCACTACTGAATATTTAACAAAGTTAGCCATAATAAATATAAAAAGATTACCTGACATTAAGTGCTCTCTATATGCCAGAGACTGTTTTAAAAGCTTTACTTGTATTAATTGATTTAATCTTAACAATCTTTTGAGGAAGGTATTTGGCAGACTGGGAAACTAACACCATGGAAGCTACTTTTCTGATTCCAAGTCTCAGGATGAGCAAGCAGCTGAGACTTAAACCCAGGCAGTATGGCTCCAGAGTTCATGCCTTTCAGCACTCTACTAAAGTTGCCTTTTATAGTTTAAAAAAAAAAAAAAAAAAAGTAAAATGCAAGAAAAAGAAAAATTCACCAAACCGCCAAATACGGAAAGAGGTATAATCTATTGCAATAAGAAACAACTGATTTTGGAATGAAGCAAGGATGAAAGACATACCTTGGCTCAGAATCCAGCCCTCAGCTTTCCAGAAACTATGATGGTGGGTTCACAAAAATCTGAGAATTCCCATAAAAACTTCCAAATATGGAGAAAAGGAAACTGAGTTGGTTTTATTATCCAATTCCTCTTCTGACTGAGAGCAGTGGAAAAGGACTAAAGGGGAGAAATGGGTGAAACAGAAAGCAATCCAAAGCCCAAGAGAACTCCCCAGTGTGAATGGTATTGAGTCCTAATTAACTGAAGTGAATTCTTGTACAGGATTTGTAATAAAATCTCAAAAAAAAAAAGCACAAGACCCCACATCATCGGACAGCCTGCATGCTACCCTCGCGTTCCTCACCACTCCTTCAGGGTACAGGAAAAAAAAAAAAAGTGTAAGAACATGTATAATCTCAAGCTGTAGGTAGGAACTGGAAAAAAACAACAAACCCTCAGATACTGTAGAAACAGTTAAGAAATCACTCCCACCTCAGCAGAGCAAATAGAGTGGAGAGTCACTCAGGCATGAACAATTCAAAAAGAAACAGCACAGCAACTCTGCAACTTGCAAACATTAAAATGGCAAGAAACAACGAAAACCCACCAGCAAAACGAAGCAAAAGGATAGGAACAAACCATTCAAAAGACAGGGGGGAAAAAAAAAAATCAAGCCAGAAAAAAAAAAAAATTCCAAACACAGGAGATAACTCCTAAAGTGCCTTGCATTGTTCACCCTAATAAGAATATCAAAACAATAATAATAAAGAGCTTAAAGATGTGATTATACAACAAAGTGAGATGAAAAGAAACATGGCAGTTGAAATGATACAAAGTTAATAGCTTGGGGAGATAAAGTCAATTCCAAAGTAAGGATAATTGAGAGCTCAGAAGCAAGGAGCCCAGGAGAAGAATAGAGCACATATTCAAAGATAATATAAGATATTTGCAGGATACAGACTCAGGAAAGTTTGATACAGAAATCTTAAGCTTCACACACAACAGTTAAGTTATGGACCTTCAGGTCACAGATCAAAAAATACTTATTTAAAAAAAAAAAAATACTTATTTACACATCTTCTAGTCAGAGAGAAAATTAGTCTAGACTCAATCTAACTTATAGCAAAGTTTAATGCTGGAAAGTCAATGAAGCAATGTTTGCCAAGTTCTAAGAAAAAGAAAAGCATGACCCATAATTATTATAGCCAGCACAAGTGTTTAAATATAAATGCAACAGGCAGAATTCTCAGAGATAAAGAAAGGAACTTAAGAAGACAGCCCCATGAGCCCTTCTGAAAAAAAATTACTTGACAATGAAATCCAGCTTTTACGAATTGAATCAAAATACAGAATATAGAAATAAGAAAGTTGTGATAAGAGCTGATGGCAGCACTAAGTAAATTTAAACATAGTATTATTAAGAATGGGCATGTGTTCTATAGAACAGAATGATAACATTATAAACCTGGGCAATATAAAACAATAACATAAATGACAAAAGTCAGGATGTGAACGAGGGAAAAGGTATTATGAGGGTATGGTCAAACTTTCATAACCAAGGATCAATTTCTACTATTTAAAAGAATTTTAAAAATATCATGACCCTGTCAACTTTTAAAAGTTATTTGTAAGTTATTTTTTAGACTTAGCACAGTTGTTTTAGGAAATACTGTCTCCTGAGGTGTGTATGTACACCATATGTGTGCATATGTGTATGCATGTACTTAACAATTCATTCTCTTCCATTCTCTTAGCATTCAAGTAAAATTAAATGCTTTTATATTAAAAGTAGCTTCTATAGTATGATACCAATTTTATAAAAGGATTTCTACATATCTACACGCATAGAAATATTTTGCAACTGATGTTCACCTAATGTTAATGATGAGTATTTCTGGGCGTGGGATTTGGAGTATTCTTTTCTTTCATTTTGTACTTTTCTGCATTGTTCAAATTCTTTATAATCAACATGTATTATTTAAAAAAACAGAAAAGTGATGAAGATGAAGGAAGGGAAATAGGGATTAAAGAAGGAAGAAATATGTTAAGATTGGTTAATCTCGGATGGTAAAAATGTGAAACAACATATTCTTTGTGAATTTTTCTTTCTTAAATTTCCAATAAAAAGTACAAAAGGGAAGTAGAACTAAAGGTAAGCTGGAGGTTCTTTCACGTACACACAAAAATCAAAGGATTATATGTAAATTTTATTCGGTTGGAATTAACTGATTTTAGAATGTCGGGAACTGAAGACCTAATTCAATCCTCATGTTTTATGTTTTGTTACTAACCACCTCCCACCTCTCCACGGCTCCCAGAAATACCCCTAGAAAGTTCCGAAACTTTGACCCTAGGCAATTCTTACTTTTAAGGTAGTTGGAATGAAACAAGACAATGTTTTAATTCCTTTGCTGTTGGCTCTGAGTCACCAGACCAATGCAAACTAGCAAGAATATGTTTCTTCTATTATATTAAAATCAAACATAAACAAAAACAAAAACAAACACAAGGTTCATCAGCGTTTCTCCTTCCCCAGCCTTGCCTGGGTTGAAAGACACAAGTGGTGTTTGAGAAGACAATTTTTTCCTCCATTCCCCCTTCCTGGTGATTTGTAAGAAGAACCTCACTGCCCGCTCATGTAAGGGGCGGCTATGAAAATGGTTATTTTAATATCCTTTGAAAAACTCTTGAAAAAACTCAGCTGACAGAACAATTACCCTGAAGCTAATGGTTAAAGTGGAGAGTCACAGAGTCAGGATATAGATTGAGTGAACCACTTCTGGCCTTCTAACATTGCTTTTGACTCTTCATGTGTCCTCTGACATCCTATAGCACCTGCTGAGGTTGTAACTTGCTGCTATGCTAACGCCCAAAGGGACTGCAAAGACAAACTAACAAGCCACGACAGCCCCGACTAGATTTTTTTTTTTTTTTTTTTTTTTTTTTTTAGATTTTTTGTTTGTAAACAAACTGTCAGTAATAAAGTCATGCTTTGATTTAGTTGAACAACTATTTTCAGGTGAAAATACTTAATTTTAGAAAGTACTAAAAATTGATAATCAGGTAGGATGCTATTCTCTGATACTACACATTAGACAATTAAAGATACACAATTGGCACTGTCATGATCAGAGGGGTGAACTTGGGCAAAAATACTCAATTTTATTTCCTACTAAATGTGTGTATTTTCTACATACACCTCTCCTCGTTATCCTTTTAGTGGAAGTTAGCTCACAGCCTGAGACTATAAATAATCCTAAATACATGAAGAGAAATTAAACTGTATTTCAAAGATCCACATCTTGAGAATCAATGGAGTTCCTCTGAAGAATGGAACTCATATTAAATGAGAGTGAAGTGTGCTAATTATTCCCTTTGAGGATCATTCTTCCACTCATTCATTCAATAAATATAGTATATTGAACACTAGTGAACCTCTGGTTCCTTCTCTCTCTTCTTTTTCCAGTTACGGCTCCTCTATGTTCCTTTGGGGAATAACTTCTTCCCCTTTCCCACTCAATCTACTTGGTTCTGTTGGTGTGATTTCCATTACTGTCACATGACCCACAATTGGTCCATAGCATTTCCTGTCCCTTTGGCCATAAGGATTGGTTCAAGGATGGCACAGACCCAAAGACAGGCCCGTGGGACTCAACTCTGGACTTTTATCGGAAATACTGGCAAAGAAAGAGAACTTTTCCCACTGGGTTGGCTGGATTGAAAAAATGTGCATTTGAGGCCACCAGCAGCCATTTTTCTACCTCAATTTCATTCAGTTAGCAGCTGAGGGCCCTTGAACTTGTAAAGTTAGGCCCCTCCTCCAGTCCTAAGGGATCATGATTGGTGCTTTAAGTAGTAGGCAACCTTGGCTGCACATTAGAATCACTTGGGAAACTGAAACGAATAAACCTGATGCCTGGGTCACACCCAGAACAGTTGCATCAGAATCCCTGGAGGTAAGACTCAGGCATCAGTATTTTTTAAGTCTCCCAAGGTGATTTCAATGTGCAGTGACATCTGAGACATGCTGGCCTATGTCAATCATGGTAACCCCTTTCCTTTCGCTAGTGACTGATATGCATAGGCATGTGACCCAGTTTTGCCTGATGTGTATAGACTGCAGTTCTAGCCAAAGGGATGTTAGCCACAGCTCACTGCTTCTGAAAAACAAATTTTCTACCCAGGTGAATAGACCGAGCCTCACGAAGCAAAAGCCTTCTAATAGGACCTTCTCTTCCTGCTTTGAACCCGTTGAGTGAGGAACAGTGACAGCCAAATTATTATCATGATAGAAGATGGTAGACTAGAAAAGGAAAAAGAACCAGGGTCCTTGGTGATATAGCCATTTCCTTCTGAAACCTGCAACTGCCTACCTTCACATTTCCTATTGTGTGAAAAAATCAAATGTCCTTATTGCTTAAGCCACAGCTAGTTGGGTACTCTTATTACTGCTCATTGAAAGTATTCCTAACAAAATTAACTGATAACTTATTTAAGAAACAGGTTTTATAAGGGAAGTATGTCAGCAATAGTCAAATATGGCTCAGGTCATAGTCTTTTTATATATCAAGTGTTTACAACATGTGTGTAAGGTGGAAACGGGAAGCAAATTTGGAAGATTTGTAGAATGCAATGCTAAGAAACATGAAGGCATTTATGCAAGACGATGGAATCAAAGAGAACTTTTCTGACTCTTGCTTTGCCCTCCAATACCTCTGGCTTTCTGAGCCCCCCACAAAGAATCTGCCTATTTCACCCTTAGTTTTAAGATCAATCCAGATTTGAAGCAGATAGTAAGTACTTAAACAACTTTAGCCATAATCTGCCTTCCCCTCTGGTGAAGCAAAATATCAACACTTCCCTTTTTCATCTGCAGCAGGGTCAATGCCCCTACGTCAAAGCTCTATCCCCACATTTTTCCTACGTGTACCAAATGTATGCTTCTGACTCTCCACTTTCATTACCCTTTGCCAAATAAAATTACAAAAAATGTTAACCTCTTTGTCTAATATTTTATCTCATTGTTCAACCTCTTATACGTCTACATTTATTTCTACATTTATTTTGAGTTTCCTTGTCTGAGTTTTCCTGCCTCTGCATGCCTTAGTCATGTAACTGGGGTTTTCTCATGCTCCCTCTTTTTGAGTAATCTGATACCTCATGTAGTACACACTTCTAGTACAGAAGTCCTATCTTGATCTTATTCATCATCTTCCCTAGGATAAAATTCTGTCCTTATATCCCTGACCAGAGACTGATTTCTCCTTCTTATGGTTGGTCCTCTTTTACATAAACTTCCAAGGATCCCCTATCTTGGGTTTTCTGTTACTGGGAATTCACTTCTTACAGTATCTCATTTCTTACTGGATCTCTATGCATTATACAGTGCATCAGTAAGTGTAAACCTCTTGCCAAGAACTGTGAAGGGTCTGATATTTTGCTCTACTTGCAAGCTATCAAGTTAGCCTGCCTCAGTTTTATGGATGCTTGCAGAAGACGTGAGTTTTGAGTTAGAGGCAAAGGAATTTATTAATCAATAGCTATAGCCAGAATATTAGCATTTTCTTACATCAGTTCCTCAAGCTCCAATTCCCACAGGGCAATGCAAAGAGGGCCAGGTAACACTTGCACCAGTGGTTTGCTTTCCAGGAGAGGAAACTTGAACTTGGAGAACTCAAATGTTTTGTGATGGCCAATAAGTATGCCTGCCCTTTGTTCCACAGAAAGACACTATCTGTTCTCCAAGATTGTTTGTGACACAGACGGATATAGTCAAGAAAAGATAGTCCAGAGAAAAAACCATCAGTGATTCTTCTTGTAAGACATGTAGAAATATGAGAGACGCAGAGAGAATTGTCTCTCAGTCCCCCACCATAAATCACATAATTCAAGTATTTCTCTTTTCTTCTCCCTTAATCAGTATAACCATCATCTGAGACTACTGCAGTAGGATTCTAAATAGTCCTCCTATTTCCACTATCATTCCCTCACAATCCATTCTACACAAAATATAGTCAGAATGCTATCCTTAAAATGTAATTCAGACCTTGCCTTAAAATCTCTTGTCCAGTGGAAAAGCTTTTTATAATATCTAACTCCATATGGTTGGCACATGAAGTTCTATGTGTTTGGGCCTCCACCTCCTTCTTTGGCCTCAACTTCTACCAATTTTTCTCTCCTTCACTATGCTCCAGATCCCTGGCCTTCTTTGTTTTCTGACATGTAAGCTTATTTCCCTCTGCCTGAATACTCTTGCCCTACAGTTTTGCAAACTCTGGTTCTTAATAAGGCCTTCCCTGACCCCTATCTAACTTCACGGATTCTCTCTTCAACTGTGGTTGCAGTTAGAGTTATCTACTGAATTTTTAATTCAGTTATCATTTTTCTAGTTTTATTTGGTTAATTTTAAAATCTGCTAAGACTTTAAAAAAAAGTTTTCTATTCAGGTATTTTTAGGTTTGTCTTTTCTTTCCTTAAACATGATTTGTTTTAAAACATAAATTTAAACTTAGATTTTGGTGTAAATATGTCTCATATTAACCCTTAAAATTTATATAGGTCTGCTTTTGTTGCCTGTTGTTTCTGCTGGTTCTTGCCGATGGTATCTTACTTCTTTGTGTGCTTGATTATCTTTGGCTCTGAACTACTTTTTTTGCCTTGAAAAATTCTATGTGGGAAATCTTTGAGGCCTGGGATGCAGGTGGGTTTCTCTACAGGGGATTTGCATTTACTTCTGCCAAGTATACAGGGTACTACCAGTTCTGGAACATTTTCAGTTAAATTCAAGGCTTGTACTTTCAGGGGTTTCCCAGAAGATGTGAATTTTACCTATAAAATTCTTTTAGGACAGGCTTGTGATTTCAGCTTCTCAGGGATTGCTTTATTATTTTTCCCCCCAACACCCTGCTTTGTCTAGTAACATTCATTGCAATTCTTACAATCCCCTGATGTTAAGGGAATGGAAGAAACAGAGTTTATCACTAGTTCAGTCTTACATCCTTACACATGTAGCATAACACTTTGAGGTCCCAGGGCTATTAGGAATTTACTTTTTAGACTGCCTGGCTTTACATTAGAAGGGCTCTGTCTCCTACCCTTCACACTCCACAGGCCTTGATAAATTAAGCTAGGTTCAGTGTAACAGTTCTGCTTAACTTTCTGGTTACTGCCTTTTACGTGGATTTTGGCTTGATGTTTTTTGTTTGTTTGTTTTTACTATTTCTTCCAGCATTTCTCACATATTTTCAGCAAGAAGGTTAGTATAAATACTTTGATGGCCATATTATAGATGTGGAGCTCAGAGGCTACCATTAGTTCCAAAACATTTATGGAATCCCTTCCCCTTCTCTCTATTCCTATGATTCTGCCCTTGTTTAAGTCATTGCTTCTTACCTGAATTGTTGAAAGTCTTTTAAACTGTTTTCTCAGCCTCCAGTCATTCCCTTTAATCTCATTTTCTACCCTGCTGACAAATACACTGTAAAACAATGAACTGTCATGTGACTCTTTAAAATATCAATAGCTCCCTGTTTCCTATAGAAATCAAACTCTACTCTTGTCCCAACTTGACTTGATTCATGTTCAAACACTTTCTTCTCCACACACCAAAGTATGATGACACTCATCCCTAAACGACCGTATACTTCCATACTTCCATGCCTTTGTTCAAACAACCTGTGCTACCTTATGTACTGTTCTCTGCTTGGTAAATTTCTTCTCCCTCTACATAAACCAGGTCTCATATCTTCACTTCTAAGGGCAGCCTCTACTCCTACAGGAAGAACTACCCCTTTTCTTCTACTACTCTACCATATTACATATTAATGGTTTGCATGGTCATTTGTCAGAATAGACTGTGAGGCTGAAATAAGTCAGGGAATGAATGCTATTTATTTAAAGATTTCTAGCCTTTAATATAGTGCCTGCTACATAGCCAGTGTTAAATAATAAATAAATGAAGGCAGCTGGTTTGGACATTCTAAAAGTACAATGTGCACTTTTTTGTTTTAAATTCCCCACCTTCGGCAGTGCAGTCATACCATTGCAGAGTTAAAAAGCACTTTAAATGTCATTAGTATGATCACTTTTATGACCATAAAAAACTGAGGTCCAAAATAGTTAAGTGCAAAACTACATGGAAATTCAATGGATGTTTGTTCTGAAAATGAATACTATTTATTCACTGTTTACTGTATACCAGCCATCATTAAGTATTTTTATCTCATTTTCCCCATGACCCTATAAATTAGGAATATTTACTTCATTTTCTGCACAGTGTTTATCAGTTGTACCAACTAAACTTTGATCTGAAATAATGCCACAGGTTCAAATTATTGTACCTTTTCACGGCCCCTGGCACCTTCTCCTTCAGCCAGTTCCTGGCTGCCATGTAGAGGAAAAGGTTTTATTGCCTCCTTAACACCTTCTAGTTACTCTAGGCTCTTGATTTTTCTCCCGCAGGGCTGTTCCTGATGTAGAGGCTAGGGCTCAGAGCCTCTGTGCACTTTCTGCTGTTATCAAAATGATGGCAAATAGGGCTTCCCTGGTGGCACAGTGGTTGAGAATCCGCCTGCCAATGCAGGGGACACGGGTTCGAGCCCTGGTCTGGGAGGATCCCACATGCCGCGGAGCAACTGGGCCCGTGAGCCACAGCTACTGAGCCTGCGCGTCTGCAGCTTGTGCTCTGCAACAAGAGAGGCCGCGATAGTGAGAGGCCCGCACACCGTGATGAAGAGTGGCCCCCGCTTGCCACAACTAGAGAAAGCCCTCGCACAGAAATGAAGACCCAACACAGCCAAAAATAAATAAATAAATAAATAAATTTATATTAAAAAAAAAATGATGGCAAATAATGTCCAGAAGCTCTCCTCACACTGAGAGCTGCTTCTTCTTGGAACAATTCCTTTTTATATCTATTTTACATGTATTTTAAATATATTTTCTCCCACACCATGTCAACCAAATCTGAACAATTAACTCATTTATTCTTTTTATGGCTGATTCAATCCGGATTCCTTCAATCATAAGTTTTCTAATTCTGTGGGTTTTATCTCATTATACCAAATTCCCCTAGCTGTAAGTCTTTTGTCACAAAACAGTTTTCTAATTTTCTCAGATTCTATATGATTTTTAAAATGGAATCTCATAAGGCTAAATTAGTTGGAGGCATTCAGTAAACTAGTTGATTAGGCACTGGGAGCAATTAACTGCAGGAAGCCTCGGTAATTCAACCCGGATTTTGAAAACCACATCCTGGTGTTAGTAAAAATATTGTTTTCCTAAATATGGGTATCATGATCATGCCCCAATCGAGTACTGACTAAGAAATCATGGAATTCTTAATAAATGGAGAAGGAATGAGAACAGAAAAACACCACTAGGCAAACACTGTTTTAAGGCAAGAATCATCAGTAGATGTCACATTTAGTGGCAAAAGTACAACGAGCAACAGCATATTTGCATCCTATGAAAGTATCTCCTCATAAGACATTTCTTAAAAACAAAGAAAAAATAATTACTTCATAGTAAAGAAGGCTGGCAGACACCAGATTAACCAAAGGTGCAAAGATCACCATTAAGAAGATAAACTGATGTTAAATAAACACTGATGTGATGCACCTAGAAGGGCACAACAAAGACACATAACCTGAAGCTAATCCTAGAAAACGCCAGACAAACCCAATTTGGGAGACATTCTACTAAATAATTGACCAAAACTCTTCAATAATGTCAAGGTCACGAAATACAAGGACAGACTGAGGAACCATCACAGACTGGAGGAGAAGAAGGAGACATGATAGTCACCATAATGTAGAATCCTGGATTGGATTCTGTACAGGTAAAACACTTTCCTGAGAAAACTGGTGAAACCCAAATAAGGTCTGCAGTTTAGTTAATAATATTGTATCAATGTCAATTTCCTGGTTTTGATCACTGCACTACAGTGATACAAGATGCTAACATTAGGGGAAGCTGGGTGAAGGGTATACAGGAACTCTCTGTACTATTTGTGCAAATTTTCCCTAAGTCTCAACTATTCCTAAATGAGAAGTAAAAAGAAATCATGCAATTTCAACAAATAAGATCTCTGGGCTGTTTCTCCTTTTCCGTTTATCCCAGGACGGAGGAAAAGAAGCTTGGACTGGGCCAGTTTCCTGCACTTCGACTGCCACTAAGGGTGCCCTGAAGAGACGCTCCAATCATTCCTACAACCAGATCTGATCCTTCAGTTTTTCCTTAGACCTCTGTGAGCTGTTCAGTATCTTTCTAACAAATGATTTTTTTCTTAAGATTGTCAGAGGTGTTTTTTACTTTGTAAAATCTAAAACTTTAAATAGTTACAAAGCATTATTACACCTAATGAAGTACCTGTCTGTACAAGGTGAATAGATAAAACTGACTCTTGTTTGAGGAGTTTACAATGTGCTCATCACTGATAAATACTTGCCTCTTAAGAGCTCCTGTCCTCATACCCCCAGCCTCCACTACTGTCTACTTTCGTCACTCCTGTAAAGC
Organism: Eschrichtius robustus; assembly: GCF_028021215.1. Classification (NCBI taxonomy): domain Eukaryota; kingdom Metazoa; phylum Chordata; class Mammalia; order Artiodactyla; family Eschrichtiidae; genus Eschrichtius; species Eschrichtius robustus. The sequence goes on along the minus strand of NC_090827.1, from coordinate 15,340,803 downwards.
CATCCAGAGTTTGGTTGTGTTCTTTGTAAATAGACAACCTGTACATAGACAAGGTTAGAGCTCACCTCACACGTATGGCTTCTTGTTCATCCTCCACATAATTTTCTCCTATTTTATTTTGGTTTTAACTCATACAGTACTTTTATCTTAACTAATACCTTTTTCATGCTCACGAGCTAACTCTCCCTCAAACTTCTAAGCACATCTTACTGTATCAACTGGCAGTTCACAGTGCAAATTAATACCCACCTTCACATCTTAGATTTCTGATTTTTTTTGAAATATCTTTATTGGAGTATAATTGCTTTACAGTGTTGTGTTAGTTTCTGCTGTATAACAAACTGAATCAGTATACATATATATATATCCCCATATCCCCTCCCTCTGCGTCTCCCTCCCACCCTCCCTATCCCACCCCTCTAGGTGGTCACAAAGCACCGAGCTGATCTCCCTGTGCTATGCGGCTGCTTCCCACTAGCTATCTATTTTACGTTTGGTAGTGTATGTATGTCCATGCCACTCTCTCACTTCGTCCCAGCTTACCCTTCCCCCTCCCTATGTCCTCAAGTCCATTCTCTACGTCTGCATCTTTATTCCTGTCCTGCCCCTAGGTTCATCAGAACCATTTTTTTTTTTTAGGTTCCATATATATGTGTTAGCATACATTATTAGTTTTTCTCTTTCTGACTTACTTCACTCTGTATGACAGTCTCTAGGTCCATCCACCTCACTACAAATAACTCAAACGTCATTTCTTTTTATGGCTGAGTAATATTCCATTGTATGTGTGTGCCACATCTTCTTTATTCATTCATCTGTCAATGGACAAATAGGTTGCTTCCATGTCCCGGCTACTGTAAATAATGCTGCAATGAACATTGTTGTACATGACTTTTTGTGTTATGGTTTTCTCAGGCTATATGCTCAGTTCTATTTTTAGTTTTTAAGGAACTTCCATACTGTTCTCCATAGTGGCTGTATCAACGTACATTCCCACCAACAGTGCAAGAGAGTTCCCTTTTCTCCACACCCTCTCCAGCATTTATTGTTTGTAGAATTTTTGATGATGGCCATTCTGACCGATGTGAGGTGATAGATACATCATTGCAGTTTTGGTTTACATTTCTCTAGTGATTAGTGATGTTAAGCATCCTTTCATGTATTTGTTGTCAATCTGTATATCTTCTTTGGAGAAATGTCTATTTAGGTCTTCTGTTCATTTTGGGATTGGGTTGTTTGTTTTTTTGACATTGAGTTACATGAGCTGCTTGTATATTTTGTAGATTAATCCTTTGTCAGGTGCTTCATTTGCAAATATTTTCTCCCATTCAGAGGGTTGTTTTCGTCTTGTTTTTGGCTTCCTTTACTGTGCAAAAGCTGTTAAGTTTCATTACATCCCATTTGTTTATTTTTGCTTTTATTTCCATTTCTCTAGGAGGTGGGTCAAAAAGAATCTTGCTATGATTTATGTCATAGAATGTTCTGCCTATGTTTTCCTCTAAGAGTTTTACAGTGCCTGGTCTTATATTTAGGTCTTTAATCCATTTTGACTTTATTTTTGTGTATGGTGTCAGGAAGTGTTCTAATTTCATTCCTTTACATGTAGCTGTCCAGTTTTCCCAGCACCACTTATTGCAGAAGCTGTCTTTTTTCCATTATATATTCTTGCCTCCTTTATCAAAGATAAGGTGACCATATGTGCGTGGGTTTATCTCTGGGCTTTCTATCCTGTTCCACTGATCTATATTTCTGTTTTTGTGCCAGTACCATACTGTCTTGATTACTGTAACTTTGTAGTATAGTCTGAAGTCAGGAAGCCTGATTCCTCCAGCTCCATTTTTCTTTATCAAGATTGCTTTGGCTATTCGGGGTCTTTTGTGTTTCCATACAAACTGTGAAATTTTTTGTTCTAGTTCTGCGAAAAATGCCATTGGTAGTTTGATAGGGATTGCATTGAATCTGTAGATTGCTTTGGGTAGTATAGTCATTTTCACAATGTTAATTCTTCCAGTCCAAGAGCATGGTATATCTCTCCATCTGTCTGTATCATCTTTAATTTCTTTCATCAGTGTCTTAGAGTTTACTGCATACAGGTCTTTTGTCTCCCTAGGTAGGTTTATTCCTAAGTATTTTACTCTTTTTGTTGCAATGATAAATGGGAGTGTTTCCTTAATTTCTCTTTCAGATTTATCATCATTAGTGTATAGAAATGCAAGAGATTTCTGTGCATTAATTTTGTATCCTGCTACTCTACCAAATTCACTGATTAGCTCTAGTAGTTTTCTGGTAGCATCTTTAGGATTCTCTATGTATAGCATCATGTCATCTGCAAACAGTGACAGTTTTACTTCTTCTTTTCCGATTTGAATTCCTTTTATTCCTTTTTCATCTCTGATTGCTGTGGCTAAAACTTCCAAAACTATGTTGAATAACAGTGGTGAGAGTGGGCAACCTTGTCTTGTTCCTGATTTTAGAGGAAATGGTTTCCATTTTTCACCATTGAGAACAATGTTGGCTTTGGTTTGTCATATATGGCCTTTATTACGTTGAGGTAGGTTCCCTCTATGCCTACTTCCTGGAGAGTTTTTATCATAAATCGGTGTTGAATTTTGTCAAGTTTTTTCTGCATCTATTGAGATAATCATATGGTTTTTATTCTTCAGTTTGTTAACATGGTGTATCACATTGATTGATTTGCATATATTGAAGAATCCTTGCATTCCTGGGATAAACCCCACTTGTTCATGATGTATGATCCTCATAATGTGCTGTTGGATTCTGTTTGCTAATATTTTGTTGAGGATTTTTGCATCTATGTTCAGTGATATTGGCCTGCAGTTTTCTTTTTTGTGACATCTTTGTCTGGTTTTGGTATCAGGGTGGTGGTGGCCTCGTAGAATGAGTTTGGAAGTGTTCCTCCCTCTGCTACATTTTGGAAGAGTTTGAGAAGGATGGGTGTCAGCTCTTCTCTAAATGTTTGATAGATTTCACCTGTGAAGACATCTGGTCCTGGGCTTTTGTTTCTTGAAAGATTTTTAATCACAGTCTCAATTTGAGTACTTGTGATTGGTCCGTTTATATTTTCTGTTCCTTCCTGGTTGTCTCAGAAGCTTGCGCTTTTCTAAGAATTTGTCCATTTCTACCAGGTTGTCCATTTTATTGGCATATAGGGAACTCAGGGCGAGCCTGCAGTGGCAGAGGCCAACATGAGAGTGCAACAGCCTGAGGCGCGCTGTGCGTTCTCCCGGGGAAGTTGTCCCTGGATCACTGGCAGTGGCGGGCTGCACAGGCTCCCGGGAGGGGAGGTGTGGAGAGTGACCTGTGCGCGCACACAGGCTTCTTGGTGGCGGCAGCAGCAGCCTTAGCATCTCATGCCCGTCTCTGGGGTCCGTGCTGATAGCCGCGGCTCGCGCCCGTCTCTGGAGCTCGTTTAGGCGGTGCTCTGAATCCCCTCTCCTCGCGCACCCCGAAACAATGGTCTCTTGCCTGTATAGGCAGCTGCAGACTTTTTCCCGGACTCCCTCCCGGCTAGCCGTGGCGCACTAGCCCCTTCAGGCTGTGTTCACACCACCAACCCCAGTCCTCTCCCTGCGATCCGACCGAAGCCCGAGCCTCAGCTCCCAGCCCCGCCCACCCCGGCAGGGGAGCAGACAAGCCTCTCAGGCTGGTGAGTGCAGCTCGGCGCCGATCCTCTGTGCGGTAATCTCTCCACTTTGCCCTCCGCAACCCTGTGGCTGCGCTCTCCTCCGTGGCTCCGAAGCTTCCCCCCTCTGCCACCCGCAGTCTCTGCCCGCGAAGGGGCTCCTAGTGTGTGGACACCTTTCCTCCTTCACAGCTCCCTCCCACTGGTGCAGGTCCCGTCCCTATACTTTTGTGTCTGCTTTTTCTTTTTTCTTTTGCCCTACCCAGGTACGTGGGGAGTTTCTTGCCTTTTGGGAGGTCTGAGGTCTTCTGCCAGCGGTCAGTAGGTGTTCTGTAGGAGTTATTCCACATGTAGATGTATTTTTGATGTAGTTTTGGGGAGGAAGCCGATCTCCACGCCTTACTCCTCCGCCATCTTGAAAGTCCCCCTCGATTTCTGCTTCTTAAAGTGCATTTGTAAGCTTTCCTATATTGGACCTTGCAAAGCAGATGTGCCTGTTATTTATCCGGGGTTCAGACAAGGAAATTGAGTCCCAGAGATGCTACCTCACCCATTAAAGGAGCAAAAAAGACTGACAGATCCTGAGCAATGAGCCCTGCAGCTTTGCGACCCAGAGGGCTCCAGTAGCATGGGGCGGCGGGGGGCAGTACCGAGAGGGCTGTAGCACCAGAGGGGGCAGCAGTCCCCAGTGTGTGATGGCAGACGTCGGGAGCACATCAAGATGCCCCTTCCCGAGTCCTCCCAGATGTACGCTTTGCTGGGAAGGACTCCCAGGAAGCAGAGTACTGGGAGACGCAGTACTTCCAGCAGTGGGGACCTGTGCCTTTCGTCTGCTTTCCTAGTGGAAAAAATCGCAGCTTCAGAGTCCTCCCGTAATTTCTCTTTCCAACACAGAAAATTCTTGCAACTGTCCTAGTTCGTATTTTCCAAAATATAAAAATAAAGGAAAAAAGTTTCGTTATTCCAGTGCATTTGCTCTCAAAATATACAGCGATTAGAGAGAGCTATGTCATTTGGCAGTGACTGCTGGACCACCCTTTGGTTTTGTCAGTTCCATTCCTGAAGGCCATGGGAATTCTTGGAGCTCAGCTTTCTGTTTTCACAGCTTTGCCCCAGCACCTGTTCCAAAATCAATTGGAAGGGCTCGACTGGATCCTGATTCTTAATTTTCAGCTCACAAGCAAGAATATTTAGGATTTAAGGTATAACACTAGATTTTACAGGGTAAGAACTGAAGTTTTTATGTGGAATTATACCATAAAACACTTCACAATTTAGTGAAAACAGTATATTTAAACGTGTTTTTGTCCTTACAGCAAGAAGAAAAATAAACATATATAATAACCATGTAGGGAGGGAAAAATACATATTTGTATGAGCTTTTATTATTTTGATCTGTTCATTAGATTGTAAACATTTCCCTATGGAATCCTGCAGAGTGTAAATGCCTTATAAATGTTGTTTTTAATCAAACAATGAAAGAATAGTACTCCAATATTTTTAGATGTTTGCCCACCTACATGAATCCATGATACTTTCAATCTTACAACTGTGTAGAAATTATTCATCAAGAATAAAAATATTGGGCTTCCCTGGTGGCGCCGTGGCTGAGAATCTGCCTGCCAATGCAGGGGACACGGGTTCGAGCCCTGGTCTGGGAAGATCCCACATGCCGCGGAGCAACTGGGCCCGTGAGCCACAACTACTGAGCCTGCGCGTCTGGAGCCCGTGCTCCGCAACAAGAGAGGCCGCGATGGTGAGAGGCCCGTGCACCGCGATGAAGAGTGGCCCCCGCTCGCCGCAACTAGAGAAAGTCCTCGCACAGAAACGAAGACCCAACACAGCCAAAAATAAATAAATAAATAAATAAATAAATAAAGTGAAATTCTTTTTTAAAAAAAAGATTCTAATCCATTATACACATAAAATAGTGCTCAAAACTGTTACCTGAGTATCAGTCAAGTTCATCTAAAGAGGACTTGTATCAGATGGTCTTGGAAAAGCAAGCTTTTAAAGTACTTTAGGTGATTTGGAGGCCAGAAGGGGAAAAAAGAAAATAATTGTGGGGGGTTGTCTTCTGTCCTCTGGACTAAAAGAACTAAACCACTACAAGTGACTTTAAAATATAAGCTCATTTGTCATCTAGAATTCACTCAACTTAAAAGTGATGTCATGATTATAAGGGATGCTGATTTAGTGGGACACTGGACTTCAGAGGGGACTCTCTTACTGGGTAGGGAGTGACCAGGGAAGTCACGGGGCTGTTCTGGCCAGGGTTAAGTCAAGGACAATCACGTGGTGGGGAGTCCCGGGTGAGAGGGAGGCGCCACCAAAGCTTGGAGCGCCACTCAAAACAGAGAACAAGGATAGGCCTGAAACAACCAGTATAAAGGAGTGGGCACCAAAAACCTACAAGGTTTGCTATGAAGTTAAGGACAGGAGAGGGGAGTAAAGAGGTTTGTGAGTGAGAACCTGGGTAGAGTCTCCTGGCGACCCGCAGCGGGTGCAGGGAGCTGGGAGCAGCGGCCCCGGGGCCTCCTGCTGGGAACGACCATGGAGGCACGTGGAGGCTGCGGCTAGGTGGCCACGAGCGGGGTGCCGATGATACGCGGGGTGCTGGTCACGGCTAGACTTCAGAGAGTGTGAGCAGGAGAAAAAGTGGACGTTCACACTCAGCTTTTCTGTAAAAGAACAGAATGTCATTCTGTCTCAGCAGTGGGCTCTGAATTGTGCGTGAAATTGGCCTGTCTGAAATCAACCGCGAGATACAGTGAGGTACCTTCGCAGCACTTCCCAAAAGACAGAAGAAATGATACATTCCACACATGAGAAAGCTCAGTAAGAACAAAAATACTTATGTTTGTTTACTTATACATACAAAGTCTAAGTATCAGATTAAGAACCCTTTTACAGTATTATCATTCTGTTTTTTTTCCCATTTAAAGTGTGGACTTTTGAGAACTGCCTCTTTAAACTTTATTTTTACTAAATTGTTAATATAAATATCAGTAGAAATGACAGTGGAACACAAACTGTTAGAAAGTTTTTATAAATCGATCTGTGAAAGCTGAAGTTACATCCTGAACTTCTAACTTCTGTGCTTGTAAATTAAATAGCCATGAAGAGCAAACGAGTCATTTCAAACAACTGAAAATCTCTCTCCAGTCGTTTGCAGGGTTTGCTTCATCAAGTAAACTATACATTCTAGAATTGTAAAGTAACAACAAAAAGAGTATGTTATGCTCTTTTTCAGATGCTGTGTTCTGATTTTAATATTGTAAGATTTTGTTTAAACATAGAGTGTTAGCCTTAAGAAATCTGGAAGTCTCTGACATTGTCCAAACCGAGGCTCAGGATAACAGAGCATCTAAACGAATGGTGGTGTTATGACTAGAATCTGAATTTCCTGACTTCCACCCTGGTGCCATTTCCATTAGAACATAGGCAAGTAAAACGAAGCTGATTCAACTTATGCTGAACTTTAAAAAAATTATAATAAAATGCAGTTCCAGATTTTGCTAGTATAATAAATGTAGTTTCCTTTTCTTTTAATTCTCAATCTTATTAGTTTAAAAAAGAAAGTTTTCAATTTGTAATAGTGATCTAAATATAAACTTTATGGATCAAGGCCATGTTGTACTGGTAAGTTCATATTTTAGACCCTAGAAATAAGAGTATAGTGGAATTAAGTATATACTAGAACTATGGAGGAGGAATTCTGCCAATGTCATAAGATTCAATACTGTAAGTTTTCAATTTTCACCAGAAATGTTAAAAAGTAAACAAATAAGAACACATTGAGAAATTATGCACAAAACATACTAAATGTTCAAGGGGCAATAAAACTGCCACCAACCATTAACTATTCTCTTATAAGCATCAGATCAAGAGCCAATAGTACCAAGTTCCCACAATTAAAGAAAAAAAATTCTACAGGACAGACTTACGGAATAAAAATGGCTTAGTCGTGGATGAGAAAATAAACGTATTTGATATTCTAAACATTATACCTATCTGCACAATTGTGTACCATAAGCAAAATAATTGTTGCAAGAAGACAAGTGTTGAAGACAGGATGTTTTAATTCAGGATAAAATTAAGAACTATGAAAAATCTTCAAATTCCTTAACAAAAACCTAAGAATATGATGCACAGTTTGTTTGCTTTAAACAAAGTTGGAAAGGGAACACATGTTGTGTTCTTAATGAGGTAAAGAAAATGAGAAAAGGGAACCCTCCTGCACTGTTGGTGGGAATGTAAATTGATAACAGACGCTATGGAGAAGAGTATGGAGGTTCCTTAAAAAAACTAAAAATAGAACCATATGACCCAGCAATCCCACTACTGGGCATATACCCTGAGAAAACCATAATTCAAAGAGTCATGCACCACAATGTTCATTGCAGCTCTATTTACAATAGCCAGGACATGGAAGCAACCTAAGTGTCCATCGACAGATGAATGGATAAAGAAGATGTGGCACATATATACAATGGAAGATTTACTCAGCCATAAAAAGAAACGAAACTGAGTTATTTGTAGTGAGGTGGGTGGACCTAGAGTCTGTCAAACAAAGTGAAGTAAGTCAGAAAGAGAAAAACAAATACCGTATGTTAACACATATATATGGAATCTAGAAAAATGTTACTGATGAACCTAGTGGTAGAGCAGGAGTAAAGATGCAGATGTTGAGAACGGAGTTGAGGACACAGCGGGGAAGGGGAGGCTGGGACGTAGTGAGAGCAGCACTGACATACATACACTACCAAATACATAACGGATGGCTGGTGGGAAGCAGCTGCCATAGCACGGGGAGATCAGCTCGGCGCTTTGTGACCACCTAGAAGCGTGGGATAGGGAGGTTGGGAGGGAGGCTCAAGAGGGAGGGGATATATGAATATATGTGTGCATATAGCTGATTCACTTTGTTGTACTGCAGAATCACAATATCGTGAAGCAATTATACTCCAATAAAGATGTATGAAAAAAGTGAAGTCATGTTGTGAAGAATGTAAGTGTAATTTGTGAATCAAAAATGATATTAATTTATGTGATACATCTGTGTAATGTTAAAGACAACATTCATTTTATTCAGATATTTCCTGAAAAGATGAAAGACTACTCTAACAAAATTAGTGAGTTGTTTCTATCAGAGTTGTTGAATTTCAAAGAAAAGAACTCAGTTAAGGAAGCCTTTATTGTTGGAATCCATGTGGCATCTCAGTTTTCTGATAGGTGTTCTCAGAAGGGCATAGGGTATATAGAAATAGAGCCAGGTTCCCATAGAGAATAGATTGGTCTTTGCCAAGGGAGAGGGGGTGTGGGAGAGGGATGGAGTGGGAGGTCGGGATTAACGGATGCAAACTGGTATATATAGAATGGATAAACAAAGTCCTACTGTATAGCACAGGGAAATATATTCAGTATCCTATGATAAACCATAATGGAAGAGAATATGAAAAAGAATGTATATATGTATAACTGAGTCACTTTGCTATATAGCAGTAATTAACATTGTAAATCACCTATACTTCAATTAAAAACAAACAAACAAAAAAAGAAATAGAGCCAGTTTCTACCATCAGAAGGGGGAAGTCTTACTTTGATAGACTTGTGTTTGTATCCACCCAACTTATGTAAGCTCTGGAGTCAGGCTCTCTGGACTTGAATCCTGAGCTCACCACATGCTAGTGCTGTAACATGTTTTTATTAAAATATTGTTTTCTAGCTGCAACTAGAAAATATAACACTTAAATATATTTATTGCTTTTGTCTGCTATTCTTCTAATCACTTCCAAATACAATTCACAATTTATTTAAATAGAATAGAAGAAAAAAAACCACTTCAACATCTATATAGTTTTAGTAATATGGTTGATGCCTCTTCCTTTAAGGGTTTCATTACCTACAAATGCTTTTTTTTTTTTTTAAAGTTATACAATTATTTATTTATTTATTTATTTATTTATGGCTGTGTTGGGTCTTCGTTTCTGTGCGAGGGCTTTCTCTAGTTGCGGCAAGTGGGGGCCACTCTTCATCGCGGTGCGCGGGCCTTTCATTATTGCGGCCTCTCTTGTTGCGGAGCACAGGCTCCAGACGCGCAGGCTCAGTAATTGTGGCTCACGGGCCTAGTTGCTCCGCGGCATGTGGGATCCTCCCAGACCAGGGCTCGAACCCGTGTCCCCTGCATTGGCAGGCAGATTCTCAACCACTGCGCCACCAGGGAAGCCCTACAAATGCTTTCTTAATGGCCTTGCCAGATGAAGTGAACAGAAATCAGACTTGAGTCCATACAGGATAAGGAATCATTTATAGGAAATCTTCCTCACTAAAAGCTGAGGTGCAAATGAGTCACACCCTTCAGGATAAAGTTGAACCACCAGTAAACCAGCCATTGCCTGGATTTGCAGTCCAAGTTCACACCACCTGGGTGGTATAGGAAAAGAATTGTGTCTATATTAGCAATGTCCCCAGGATAGTGTGACTATATTACACCTTAAGGCAGAAAAATAAAGAATTACTAGAAGTAGAGACAATAATTTAATAGAGACAGAATATATAATTCACTAGGAAAATATAAATTTGTATGCAGCTCATAATGTAGCTTCAAAATGTATAAAGTAAAATGACAGAATTAAAAGAAGTCAAAATGAGAGTTCCATGAGTAATTTGATAGAACAAATGGACCAAAAATGAAGATTAAGAGATTACACAAGGAAGTTAACTAATTTGATCCGGTGGCCATACATATACATACATATAACTAAGAACAACTGCTGAATATATATTTTAAGAATACATGGCACATTTAAAAGTGTTAAGCATATCCTGGTCATAAAGCAAGTCTCAACAAATTTCAATTAATTGAAATCATATAGAGTGGTTCTCAAACCACAAGTTCTGCAATTACACTAGAAATAGAGAGCAAAAAAGATAACTAGAATTCTACAGTTTGGAAGAAATTGACTTCTACATAATTTAAGGGTCAAAGGATAAATCAAATTAGAAAGTAACTTTCAAACCAAGAGCTAACATCATACTAAACAGTGAAGTACTGAAAGCTTTTCCTCTAAGATTAAGACAATGATGCTTACTCTCACCACTTTTATTCAACATAGTATTGGAAGACCTAGCCAGAGAAATAAGGCAAGATAAAGAAATAAAAGGCATCTAAATCAGAAAGGAAGAAATAAACTGTCTCTACTGCAGATGACAGAATGTATATAGAAAACCCTAAAGACTCCACTAAAAAACCCATTAGAACTAATAGATGAATTCAGTAAAGTTGCAGGATACAAAATCAATATACAAAAAAGTTGCATTTCTGTATAATAATAACTAGCAGAAAGAGAAATTAAGAAACAGTCCCATTCACAATTGCATCAAAAAGAGTAAAATACCTAGGAATAAATTTAACCAAGGAGGTAAAAGACTTGTACACTGAGAACTATAAGATATTGATGAAAGAAACTGAAGATGGCACAAATAAATGGAAATATGCTCATGAACTGGAAGAATATTGTTAAAATGTAAACACGACCCAAAACAGTCTATAGATTCAGTGCAATCTCTATCAAAATTCCAATGGAATTTTTCAAAGAAACAAAACAAAAAATTCCATAACTTGTATGGGAGCACAGAAGACCCCAAACAGCCAGAACAAACTTGAAAAAGAACAAAGCTGGAAGCATCGTGCTTCCCGATTTCAAACTATATTACAAAGCAATAACAATCAAAGCAATATGGTATTGACATAAAAAGAGTCACGAAGATCAGTGTAACAGAATAGAGTGCCCAGAAGTAAACCTCCATATGCATGGTAAATTTTTTTACCACAAAACAGTCTTTTCAATAAATGGTGTTGGGAAATGGACAAACACAAGCAAAAGAGACTGGATCCTAGCACACACCATACACAAAAATGAACTCAAGATGGATTAAAGATTCAAATGTAATACCTAAAACCATAAAACTCCTAGAAGAAAACAGGAAATTCCTTGACATCAGTCTTGATGATGTATTTCAGATTGACACCAAAACCAAAGGAAACAAAATAAAAACAAGTGGGACTATATCAAATTGAAAAAGATTCTGCACAGCAAAGAAACATGTAACAAAATGAAAAGGCAACTACCAAATGGGAGAAAATATTTTCAAATCATTTATCTGATATGGGGGTTAATATCCAAAATATATGAAGAATTTATAAGACTAAATAGCAAAAAAACCCAAATGATCCAATTAAAAAATGAGCAGAGGAAGAGAATAGACATTTTTCTAAGGAAGACATACAGATGGCCAACTGGTGTATAAAGCGGTGTTCACACCACTAATCATCAGGGAAATGCAAATCAAAACCACAATGAAATACCACCTCACACCTGTTAGAATGGTTATCATCAAAAAGAAAGACACAGCAAGTGTTGACGAGGACATGGAGAAAAGGAGACCCTTGTGCACTGTTGATGTGAATATAAAATGGTATAGCCACTATGCAAAACAGTATAAAGGGCAACTAGAGAAAGCCCTCGCACAGAAACGAAGACCCAACACAGCCAAAATAAATAAATAAATAAATAAATAAATAAATAAATAAATAATAATTTTTTTTAAAAAAAGATACTGAATATAGTTCCCTGTGTTATACAATACGACCTGTTGTTTATTTTATATATAGTAGTGTGTATCTGTTAATCCAAAACTCCTGATTTATCCCTCTCCACCTCCTTTCTCCTTTGGTAACTATAAGTTTGTTTTCTATGTCTGTGAGTCTGTTTTGTAAATAAGTTCACTCATGCCATATTTTAGATTCCACATGTAAGTGATATCATATGATATTTCCTTCTCTGTCTGATTTCACTTAGTACGATAATTTTTAGGTCCATTCATGTTCTTGCAAATGGCATTATTTCATTCTTTTTTATGGCTGAGTAGTATTGCACTGTGCATATATATCACATCTTTATCCATCCGTCGATGGACACTTAGGTTGCTTCCATATCCTGGTTATTGTAAATAGTGCTATGAACGTTGGGGTGCATGTATGTTTTCAAATTCAAGTTTTCTCTGGAAATATCCCCAGGAGTGGGAAGAAGGATCATATGGTAGCTCTATTTTTAGTTTTTTAAGGTACCTCCATACTCTTCTCCATAGTGCCTGTATCAATTTACATTCCCACCAACAGTGCAAGAGGGTTCCCTTTTCTCCACACCCTCCCCAGCATTCATTATTTGTAGACTTTTTCATGATGGCCATTCTGACCTGTGTCAGGTGATATCTCATTGTACTTTTGATTTGCATTTCTCTGATAATTAGTGATACAGAACATATTTTCATGTGCCTATTGGCCATCTATATGCCTCCTTTGTCAAAGATTAATTGACTGTAGGTGTGTGGGTTGGAATCTTAAAGTTTTTTTTAAGAATGCACTTACAGGGATAAAAAGAAAGTATCAGTTGAACAATCATTAAAACATTAACTTCCAAATCTTGTGGATACAGACAGATAAAACAAGGAAATATGGGGCTTCAAGTACGTACATTAAAAAAAAATTACATGAGGTAAAAATTAATGAAGTACATATGCATCTCAAGAAGTTAGAAAAACTAGCTAAATAAATCCAAAAAAAGCCACAGAAAAAAAATAAAAACAAGAGCAGAAATCAATTAAATAGCAACAAGTATATAATTGAGATTTTGATCAATAAAACAGAGAGAGTCCCTCCCAACAGGAAACTTGCACAAGCCTCTTAGATAGCCTCATCCACCAGAGGGCAGACAGCAGAAGGAAGAAGAACTACAATCCTGCAGCCTGTGGAACAAAAACCACATTCACAGAAAGACAGACAAGATGAAAAGGCAGAGGGCTATGTACCAGATGAAGGAACAAGATAAAACCCCAGAAAAACAACTAAATGAAGTGGAGATAGGCAACCTTCCAGAAAAAGAATTCAGAATAATGATAGTGAAGATGATCCAGGACCTCGAAATAGAATGGAGGAAAAGATACAGAAGATGCAAGAAATGTTTAACAAAGACCTAGAAGGATTAAAGAACAAACAAACAGAGACGAACAATATAATAACTGAAATGAAAAATACACTAGAAGGAATCAATATCAGAATAACTGAGGCAGAAGAACGGATAAGTTACCTGGAGGACAGAATGGTGGAATTCACTGCTGCAGAACAGAATAAAGAAAAAAGAATGAAAAGAAATGAAGACAGCCTAAGAGACCTCTGGGACAAAATTAAACGCAACAACATTTGCATTATACGGGTCCCGGAAGGAGAAGAGAGAGAGAAAGGACCTGAAAAAATATGTTAAGAGATTATAGTCGAAAACTTCCCTAACATGGGAAAGGAAATAGCCACCCAAGTCCAGGAAGCACAGAGAGTTCCATACAGGATAAACCTAAGACAAAGAAAAACTGTTGAAAGCAGCAAGGGAAAAATGACAAATAACATACAAGGGAACTCCCATAAGGTTAACAGCTGATTTCTCAGCAGAAACTCTCCAAGCCAGAAGGGAGTGGCAGGACATATTTAAAGTGATGAAAGGGAAGAACCTACAACCAAGATTACTCTACCAGGCAAGGATCTCATTCAGATTTGAAGGAGAAATCAAAAGCTTTACAGACAAGCGAAAGCTAAGAGAATTCAGCACCACCAAGCCAGCTTTACAACAAATGCTAAAGGAACTTCTCTAAGTGGGAAACACAAGAGAAGAAAAGGACCTACAAAAACAAACCCAAAACAAGAAAATGGTAATAGGAACATACATATAAATAACTACCTTAAACGTGAATGGATTAAATGCTACAACCAAAAGACACAGGCTTGCTGAATGGATACAAAAACAAGACCCATATATATGCTGTCTACAAGAGACCCACTTCAGACCTAGGGACACATACAGACTGAAAGTGAGGGGATGGAAAAAGATATTCCATGCAAATGGAAATCAAAAGAAAGCTGGAGTAGCAATACTCATATCAGATAAAATAGACTTTAAAATAAAGAATGTTATAAGAGACAAGGAAGGACACTACATAATGATCAAGGGATCAATCCAAGAAGAAGATAAAACAATTATAAATATATATGCACCCAACACAGGAGCACCTCAATACATAAGGCAACTGCTAACAGCTATAAAAGAGGAAATCGACAGTAACACAGTAATAGTGGGGGACTTTAACACCTCACTTAACACCAATGGACAGATCATCCAAAATGAAAATAAATAAGGAAACAGAAGCTTTAAATGACACAATAGACCAGATAGATTTAATTGATATATATAGGACATTCCATCCAAAAACAGCAGATTACACGTTCTTCTCAAGTGCGCACGGAACATTCTCCAGGATAGATCACATCTTGGGTCACAAATCAAGCCTCAGTAAATTTAAGAAAATTGAAATCACATCAAGTATCTTTTCTGACCACAACACTATGAGATTAGAAATGAATTATAGGGAAAAAAACGTAAAAAACACAAACACATGGAGGCTAAACAATACGTTACTAAATAACCAAGAGATCACTGAAGAAACCAAAGAGGAAATCAAAAAATACCTAGAGACAAATGACAATGAAAACACGACGATCCAAAACCTATGGGATGCAGCAAAAGCAGTTCTAAGAGGGAAGTTTATTGCTATACAAACCTACCTCAAGAAACAAGAAAAGTCTCAAGTAAACAATCTAACCTTACACCTAAAGGAACTAGAGAAAGAAGAACAAACAAAACCCAAAGTTAGCAGAAGGAAAGAAATCATAAAGATCAGAGCAGAAATAAATGAAATAGAAACAAAACAAGAGCAAAGATCAATAAAACTAAAAGCTGGTTTTTTGAGAAGATAAACAAAATTGATAAACCTTTAGCCAGACTCATCAAGAAAAAGAGAGAGAGGACTCAAATCAATAAAATTAGAAATGAAAAAGGAGAAGTTACAACAGACACCACAGAAATACAAAGCATCCTAGGAGACTACTACAAGCAACTCTATACATATAAAATGGACAACCTGGAAGAAATGGACAAATTCTTAGAAAGGTATAACCTTCCAAGACTGAACAAGGAAGAAATAGAAAATATGAACAGACCAACCACAAGTAATGAAATTTAAACTGTGATTAAAAATCTTCCAACAAACAAAATCCAGGACTACATGTCTTCACAGGTGAATTCTATCAAACATTTAGAGAAGAGCTAACATCTATCCTTCTCAAAGTCTTCCAAACAACTGCAGAGGAAGGAACACTCCCAAACTCATTCTATGAGGCCACCATCACCCTGATACCAAAACCAAACAAAGATACTACGAAAATAAAAAGAAAATTACAGACCAATATCACTGATGAATATAGATGCAAAAATCCTCAACAAAATACTAGCAAACAGAATCCAACAACACATTAAAAGGATCATACACCAGGATCAAGTGGGATTTATCCCAGGGATGCAAGGATTCTTCAATATACGCAAATCAATCAATGTGATACACCATATTAACAAACTGAAGAATAAAAACCATATGATCGTCTCAACAGATGCAGAAAAAGCTTTTGACAAAATTCAACTCCCATTTGTGATAAAAACTCCCCAGAAAGTGCACATAGAGGGAACCTACCTCAACATAATAATGGCCACATATGACAAACCCACAGCAAACATCATTCTCAATGGTGAAAAACTGAAAGCATTTCCTCTAAGGTCAGGAACAAGACAAGGATGTCCACTCTCACCACTATTATTCAACATAGTTTTGGAAGTCCTAGCCATGGCAATCAGAGAAGAAAAAGAAATAAAAGGAATACAAATTGGAAAAGAAGAAGTAAAACTGTCACTGTTTGCAGATGACATGATATTATACATAGAGAATCCTAAAGATGCTACCAGAAAACTACTAGAGCTAATCAATGAATCTGGTAAAGTTGCAGGATACAAAATTAATGCACAGAAATCTCTTGCATTCCTATACACTAATGATGAAAAATCTGAAAGAGAAATTAAGGAAACACTCCCATTTATTATTGCAACTAAAAGAATAAAATACCTAGGAAAAAACCTACCTAGGGAGACAAAAGACCTGTATGCAGAAAATTATAAGACATTGATGAAAGAAATTAAAGATGATACAAACAGATAGAGAGATATACCATGTTCTTGGATCGGAAGAATCAACATTGTGAAAATGACTATACTACCCAAAGCAATCTACAGATTCAATGCAATCCCTATCAAATTACCAATGGCATTTTTTACAAAACTAGAACAAAAAAACTTAAAATTTGTGTGGAGACACAAAAGACCCTGAATAGCCAAAGTTGTCTTGAGGGAAAAAAACGGAGTTGGAGGAATCAGACTCCCTGACTTCAGACTATAATACAAAACTACAGTAATCAAGACAATATGGTACTGGCACAAAAACAGAAACATAGATCAATGGAACAGGATAGAAAGCCCGGAGATAAACTCACGCACATATGGTCAACTAATCTATGACAAAAGAGGCAGGGATATACAATGGACAAAAGACAGTCTCTTCAATAAGTGGTGCTGGGAAAACTGGACAGCTACATGTGAAAGAATGAAATTAGAACACTCCCTAACACCATACACAAAAATAAACTCAAAATGGATTAGAGACCTAAATGTAAGACTGGACACTATCAAACTCTTAGAGGAAAACATAGGAAGAACACTCTTTGACATAAATCACAGCAATATCTTTTTTGATCCACTTCCTACAGTAATGGAAATAAAAACAAAAATAAACAAATGGGACCTAATGAAACTTAAAAGCTTTTGCACAGCAAAGGAAACTACAACCAAGACGAAAGGACAACCCTCAGAATGGGAGAAAATATTTGCAAACAAATCAACGGACAAAGGATTAATCTACAAAATATATAAACAGCTCATGAAGCTCAATATTAAAAAAAAAAAAAAAACCTGATTCAAAAATGGGCAGAAGACCTAAATAGACATTTCTCCAAAGAAGACCTACAGATGGCCAAGCAGCACGTGAAAAGCTGCTCAACGTCACTAATTATTAGAGTAACGTGAATCAAAACTACAATGAGGTATCATCTCATACTAGTTAGAATGGGCATCATCAGAAAATCTACAAACAACAAATGCTGGAGAGGGTGTGGAGAAAAGGGAACCCTCTTGCACTGTTGGTGGGAATGTAAATTGATACAGCCAATATGGAGAATAGTACGGAGGTTCCTTAAAAAACTAAAAATAGAATTACCATATGATCCAACAATCCCACTACTGGGCACATACCCAGAGAAAACCATAATTCAAAAAGACACATGCACCCTGGTGTTCATTGCAGCACTATTTACAATAGCCAGGACATGGAAGCAACCTAAATGCCCATCGATAGACGAATGGATAAAGAAGATGTGGTACATATATCCAATGGAATATTAGTCAGCCATATTAAAGGAACGAAATTGGGTCATTTGTAGAGACGTGGATGGATCTAGAGACTGTCATACAGAGTGAAGTAAGTCAGAAAGAGAAAAACAAATATCATATTTTAACACATATATGTGGAACCTAGAAAAATGGTACAGATGAACCGGTTTGCATGGCAGAAATAGAGACACAGATTTAGAGAACAAATGTATGGACACCAAGGGGGGAAAGCTGCAGGGGGGTGGGGGTGGGATGAACTGGGAGATTGGGATTGACACATATACACTAATACGTATAAAATGGATAACTAACAAGAACCTGCTGTATAAAAAAATAAAATAAAGTTCAAAAAAAAGTGAGAGAAACACAACTTACATACTATTGGAAATTAAAATGGAATATTACCACATATGCTGCAAACATAAGGAAACTAAAGGGTATTAAAAACTTTATGCCAATAATCTAAAACTATAGATGAAATGAATGTATTTATGGGATAATGTAACCTACCAACATCTCAAGAAGTAAATTACTTGAAACATCCTATAATGCAAAGAAATCAAAATCAAAAATTGACTTTCAAAAAAAAAAAGAAAAAGAAAAAACACCTAGGCCCAGATGGCTTCACCAGAAACATCTACCAAACATTTAATAAAGAAATCATCCTATATTACAGAAAGCAATCCAAGAAAAGAAAAAGAAGAAACACTCTAAGTCATCTTAACATTTTCACTAGTAAAATACAGTAAGAAAATGTAATTTTAAAGACATCATATAAAATAATGATAAAATTATTAGGTCCTAGGTGTGTGTGTGTATGTGTATATATATATATGTATATATATATATATAACACAAGCTATTACATGGACTATACAGAAATCTATAGAATTTTACTGAAAAACTTTTAAAGGTTCCTAAATAAATGGAGGGGTATACGATGTTCATAGACGGGGTTGTATTGACTTGGGTATTGACTAAACAGTAAAACGAGCATGGGAAGGTAAGTGATGAGTAATCCACTGCAGTGTAGTAGTAGTGGTTGGCCCCCATATACCAGCCCTAGATCCATCAGTGAAAGAAGCTTAATCCTTAGAGCTCAAGCAGAATGCCTTACCAGTGCCCCTAGGACTCTTTTTGGGGACTGAAAACAGGGAGTCTGGAGAGACTCCAGTCTCCTTAGGTGATTGGTATCTGGGAGCCAGTGTAGGAGAGGATGGGTCCACACGGTGACTACCAGGAACATATATGGTAAGTTTTCCTGATGACTGCAGAGTTCTTGGAGCCTAGTGGTGGTAGGCTGTCGGCAAAGCTTATGCTTTTTTGTGCTGCTAAATAGGTTTAGCAGGTTTAGCCCTGGCCCTTCGTGACAGGGAAAAGTCATCTTATGTCATAAACTAAAATCTACTTATTGATATTCTCAAAATTATGTTCTTCACACTTCGTACTTAAAAAATAATCAGAATTTTTTGAAAGTAATCATCTTTTTCTAATAAACAATTTCTCTGTGGATAAATACTAGTCAAAGTTCTCCAGAGAAGTATTTAGAACCAATAGGACATACTGGAGAGAGAAAAGGTTTATTTTAAGGAATTGGCCCACACGATTATGGGGGCTGTCAAGTCTCAAATCTGTAGGGCAAGCCAGTAGGCTGCAAATTACATAGTCATTCGGTTTCAGTTTTTTCATCTGTAAAATCGCGTTGTTAAAAATAGTACCTATCTCATAGGTTTGTAGGAAATAAAAGGGATAATCCATACAAAGTTCTTTGCACAATGCTAAGCACATAGGAAGTGATTAAAAATTGTTGTTATAATTATTCATGATAAAATTGTGGTTTTGCAATTCTTGAATCAGTTTTCTTCAACCTTGTATTTAGAAGGAATCAGTGGGAAGGAAAGGATGAGGAAGTCCTGTGTCCATAGAGATAATTTGAGCTTACACGGATCAAATGAGTAGGAGGTTGGTAGCAACTATTAAAATTAGTGATTTTTCTATGTAGTAAATTTGAAAAACAATCTTATTATAAAACCCATCTCATAACCACAGTTCAACAATATTCATGTTTCATGTGCAATGGAACATATCACAGACTTTAATTTTCACTTAGTTCATATATAATAAATGAATTTATAGAGAACTTTAACATTTATAACCTCCTTTAAAAATATTTAGCCCCTAAATTTATATTTTTATAGTATTATATGCATTTCTTTTCTATTACATACCTACTGTCTATAAAATACACTGTTTCTAATTAATTTGTTGATTTATGCTTTGCAGATATTTTCTCCAAGACTGTGGCTTATCTTCTCATTTTTTAAAAATGGTCTTCAACAAATCTAGGTTTTGTATTTTAATGAAAAAGAATTTATCAATATTTTCCTTTGTGTGCATTTATGTGTGGTATTTTAAAACTCTTATGCTACCTACAAGTAAAAAATTTTTGTCTGTATTTTATTCTAGCGCTTTTGAAGGTCCACTTTTCACATTTACATCTTAATACACTTGAAATAAATTTCTGTTATATATAAAGTATAAATCCAATTTTCCCTGTACATGGCCAACTAATAATAGCAGCATCATTTATTGAAAAGATGACTTTCTCTGGCTGATCTGCAAAGCCGCCTCTGATATGGATCCAATTTTCATGTTCATGGATTTGAATCTGGACCTTCTGTTAGTTTCTATAGATCTGTTTGTCTATCCTTGTGTCAATACTATTCCAATTACTGTTTTAAAACATATTGGTTATACAAAAAGATTTACTGCAAGGAGGCTTAAAATAATTAGATCCTTTAGGGCATTAATAATAACTTAATTGTAAAAAATCTAACTCACATAATATTTCAGGAATGATCTATTCTGTCAAAGCAATAATCTACATTTACTGTGTGATCATGGGGTTTAACATTCACTTCTCACAGGTGAAAACTCTGGTCATTTAACAATATCTATTGCACTCAATACCTTTAAGTGCAATGAATGAATGGATGACTGACAACCTTTGGATGTAGAATTTCTGGCATGTTTTTTAGAAACAACTTTATTACTCCATAATTGTACTTTTGATTACTAACTCTAAGGTAAAGGTGTGAGAGCCAAGAATTGTCCTTGTCCAAAGCTCAGAGCTTCAAGGCATGGCCTCAAGGCATCATCTCTTTTATTCTGGCAATTCACTTCTGCACTGGGGTTCAAGGGATTCTTCTTCATAAACTCCTGAGCGTATGTGTATGTGTGTGTTGTGTATGGTTATGTATGCGGGAACATGTGCGCTGGAGGGGGGGTTGCATTTATCGTTCTCAAATTGTTTTTCTATTCAAGTTTTCAAAACATGCTCATAGACCTCAGCTTTTTGCGCAGAGACAGTGCCAGCTGTCAGCAGGGAACAGAGCTTTCACTGCAGCAGGCGGACCTGTTCTTCAATGAGGAGGAGAAAGGAAATGAAAGGATGTAATAGAACCTTGCCTCAAGGCAAGTGCGGTGGCTGTTCAGGATCTTTTTAAAATTTTTATGGCAAATTGGCATCTCATTTTGAATTTATAGGAAATTGATTATCCAAAAGTCAGTTGGGAAAGAAGCAGCAGGAAATGAGTCTTATTCTATGGGAATTTAGAAATAGAAGTGAGTAGGGTGTGCACAGTCTAATTTACAAGGCTAGCCCTAAATATGTCATGATGATTTCTAGTAAGAGTCCAGAAGCAATTTCTGTCAAGCCTCAAAGAGAGAGGAAAGCAGATTCTGATAAAGACCACAAGCATCCAAGGCTGATGGGATACTTGAACCCACTGAAATTGGAATGATATACTTTTAAAATATTTGAGGGCATACCCAGCCCTTAAATTCTTGTTGGAATTGAAAGCTGTTTTTCAGAATTTGTATTGCTCTCAATGACTATTTCTGAACTTACTATTGAGTATTTCATAACTTCCGTTTATGAAAACTGTAACATTTCAAGTTAACAAAAATCTTTTAAGAAAATAGTGACATACGATGGTAAACCTCTGAAAATCTCCCCAAGTCAAAGAGACTCATGTGCTATCAGGGATGCCTGCTCAAGGAAAACAAGTTAACAAGGATTATATCTAACACTTCAGAGTGTTTACTAGGTACGGGCAGTGACCTGTACTATTGTCAATAAACTTCATGACTCTAAGGTGAGATAATATCTTTCCCACTTGACAGATGAGGAAACTGAGGCTTAGACAAATTAAGTAACTTTCCCTAAGATTGTATTTCTAATAAGTGGTAGAAGTGAACTGGAATTAGGTCTAGTTTGACTCACACCATTTTTTTCTATACCAGTTGTGTTGTATGCACCATACAGCAGCTGAGGTAGGCAGATAATAGTCATCCAAAGATGTCCACATCCTCCCCCTCAGAACATAGGAACATGGGGTATACATGGCAAAAGGGAAGTTGAAAATGTCATTAAATTAAGGATTTTGAAATGGAGAGATTAGCCTGGATTGTGAAGGTGGGCTTGATGTAATCACAAGGGTCCTTATGCGTGAAAGAGGGAGGCTGAAGTGTGAGAGTCAGAAGATGTGTCCTGGAAGCAGAGATCACAGTGATGCGATTGTTGGAAGGGGCCGACAGCCAAGGAGTACAGGCAGCCTCCAGAAGCTGCAAAACACAAGAAATGAATTCCTCCCTAGACCCTCCAGAAGTGTAACATAGCCCTGCCAAACCCTTGCTTTTAGCCCTCTAAGATCCATTTTGGACTTCAACTGTCGTACCAATATCAATTCTGATGCCTGTGTACTTTTTCCCCCATGGCATCAAGCAATTCTCCAACACCAGCTGGGTATCCTACAATTCAACTCGACTCTAACACTACCTGAAGATAGCACTGGATTCCAGAGGTTAAGCGCTCAGTTCTAAAAGACTGCACCCCTGCCCCTACTTTAGATGTTGAACAAGTCTAGGTTGTCATCTGTGCTTCTGACTGACCAGCTACAGATCAGAGGTTCCAACAATCCCCTCCTTGGGTTCAATTAACTTGCTAGAGTGGCTCACAGAACGAAGAGAAACAGTTTACTTACTAGATTACAGGTTTATTAAAGAAGGCTATACCTCAGGAATAGCCAGATAGAAGAGATGTGTAGTAAAAGTATGGACGGAAAGGCGTGGAGCTTCCATGCCTTCTCTGGGCACAACACTTTCCCCAAATCTTTACGTGTTCACCAAACCAGAAGCTCACAGAACCCTATTCCTTTGGGGGTTTTATGGAGGTTCCATGACAGAGGCATGATTGAATTCAATCACCAATGGCCAATGATTTAAATCAATCTCCAGCTCGTCTCCCCTCCTCAGAGGTTAGGGTGAAGGGGGGTGGAATTGAAAGTTTCTACCCTCCAATCACGTGGTTGGTTCCCCTGTCAACCAGCCCCTCCCCCTTAAGTGCTTTCTAAAAGTCACCTCATTGACATAACAAAAGCCATCCTTACTGCTCTCCTCACTTAGGAAATTAAGGGTTTTAGGAGGTATGTGCCAGGAGTGTGGACAAAGAACAAATACATATTTCTTATTATATATCATAACAACTTATGACCTTCAGAAATGTAAGGTAATAAAGTTGTACTGTTTTAAACCACTAATTTTGTGATAATTTATTATAGCAGAAAAAGGAAACTAATACGTTGGCTAAAGAGAATGACTATCTGCTCTTGATTAATTCAGAACCTGAGTCAATGTCTAGAAACACACATACTTAAACGTTTGTTGGATTGATAACGTTCAATGTGTAACCTGGTTTGAAACCCCAAATGTGAGATGTAAAAAGACATTAAGATGTGATGGGTTGCGAAGACCTCGGTTCTAGGGTCCTCCCAAACTTAGGATGATGTTGGGCATCTCTCTGCCAAAGCAGCCAAAGCCTTAGGTTTCACTGGCTGGTGAGTAGCTCCAGTAACTTCTACTTTATTCTTAATGAGGCCGTGAATGGACACAGACTTCCTAAAAGGAACTACAATGACAATGTAGTGTCAACAGTTAAAACTGTTTAGTACAGTTTTAACTGCTCAGCCTGAGAGCCTGTTCTAAACTCTCAGTGACAGGGAGTTCACAATTCATGTCTCAGGCACCTGCTCCCAAGGACTGAAGGTGCCGGGGAGCCACTAGATATCAGGCAGCAGCGTGACCACTTGCCATGGGATATTAACTCATTAAGTATTTGTTGAATATATTATGTGAGTGAACAAGGTAGACAAGGTGCCTGTCCACAGAGAGCTTATATTCAGATTGGGGAGGCAAATAAAGCATTGCAGAAATAAGTATATCAATGGAATCATGCTAAATGCTGTGATGGAGAAGGGCAGTGATGGGCCAAATCTAGTCTGGAGACCCAGAGTAAGTCAGTTAACCTTTGGGGGAAGACTAGAAAGTGGTTTTGAAAATGGTTTGAAATTATTAACAACTAGATGAGATCTTATTATATAATGTGATTATAAAGTAAAAGCAAAGTTGTAAAGTCATTTGAAAACGTGACTACATGAACACACAGGATTATTATTTTAGAAGACGTGTTTCTGCTTGAAAGAATTCAAAGGTTTCCCTTAGCCCTGGAATAAGGTGCACGCTCCTTGACATGGCCCACGAAGTCCTCTGAGAACTGTGCCTTGCTTCCTTCCATAGCCCACCTCGTGTGCCTCTATCACACACCGCTGCCCGTACCCTTCTCTCGGTTGATTCCTGTTCTTCTTCCCAAGTTACCAGCTTAGCCACGGCTGCCCCCAGAAGTCTTCTCTGATGCTGAGTCAGGGTCAGATGCCCTGCCCTGTGTGCTTATGGCTCCTTTTATGTTCCCTCTACCTGCACCTACCACCAGGTGCATCAACTTCTTATTTAATTACTTGTGAAATGGTGATGCCTGTTGAACATGAATTCTTTGAGGGCGGTGTTCACGTCTCATTCCCTGGGGATGTACATGCATGCATGGCTTAGGTAAATGGAATGGTGATGGGAAGAAAGGAGAACAATGCTGGGAGCCTCTGCAGGGATGATAAAGGTATCTGCCCATGGGGCTGAACTTGGTATTAAAGATGAGAAAGGGAAAATTGCACCTAAGCATGTACCTCCAGAGTCATGCTGCCTAGGTCTGAGTCCCAGGCCCTCTACTTGCCACGTGGTCTGCCTAGGACAACCGATGTAAGGCATCAAAGCTGCAGAGGAAGCTAGACCACAACTGGAGTTAAAACTCTGCGTACTGCTCCCCAAGGCTTATGCCCTGGGGCAGGGCTGTGTCTGCTTTGAGGAAGTAGTATCTCTTTGTTACAAAAATGACGCCCACACTCTAAGATGTCTTAGCTGAATCCCTGCTGGGGGGCTATGCAGACATAGGACAGGCACCTTTTCATAACTCCACTGCTCAGTGGAGTACCTTTCTATAATCCATCTACCCTTAGATGCTGCCTTTTGATTGGATACAACGGCCAGATACAGGCTAGCCTACCAGGTTGAGAACTTGTGCAAGTTACCAATCTCAGTAAACCTCAGCTTCTTCAGTATCTACAGCTCATGGGGCTCTTCCAAAGCTTGTTAGATGATCCACATGAGATACTTCGCACACAGAAGTGTTCAAAACCGGCAGCAATTTTAAGTGTTTAAAGCAGTCAGGAACCCACGCCACCACTCTGCGTTTAAAAAAAGCCTTAGGTGGGGCTTCCCTGGTGGCGCAGTGGTTGAGAATCTGCCTGCCAATGCAGGGGACACGGGTTCGAGCCCTGGTCTGGGAGGATCCCGCATGCCCCGGAGCAACCGGGCCTGTGAGCCACGACTACTGAGCCTGAGCGTCTGGAGCCCGTGCTCCGCAACAAGAGAGGCCGCGATAGTGAGAGGCCCGCGCACCGCGATGAGGAGTGGCCCCCACTTGCCACAACTAGAGAAAGCCCTCGCACAGAAACGAAGACCCAACACAGCCATCCATAAATAAATAAATAAATAAATGAATGAATGAATGAATGAATGCATGCATGCCTTAGGAAAAGTGCCCTTTCCCTAAAGCCTTGTAGGAGGTGCCAGAAGGTTCAGAGATGCCTTCTTATTTGCCTGTTCTGCTTACATTTCTTGTGCATTATGCCCTTCTAGGCCTACTTGTAAAACTGCAGGATGCCGATTTCCTTACACATAATTCTCACAATGGTTATTTAAAATTTATGGCCAAATCTCCCACATGAAGGTGGTCTGGCAGCCATAATTTTTTCCTTCTGTACATAAATGACTATTAACTTGGCGTTTTGCAGACAGGTTTTGATGAACTATGATATTTTGCTTAAAGTCATTCCAAGAATAATGTCCGACTTCGTAATAGCCTTACCCATGACCACCAGCAAGCAAACATCACCTCAACAGCACAGCTTATATTAAAAGTAACAAACTACAACCAGACAGAACTGTGAATTCGAGAACACAGGGCCGACGGCTCCTTTTCCGCAAGGTTTTGGCGTATACTCAGAAGTGGCACAGAGCTCAGACTGTAAATATATGTGTCAATTTCTACAAGCAGAGAAATATGCTATGAGCATGGCTTTTGCAGGCTCTTTCACATTTAAAAAAAAACTTGGCAGATGGCTTAACATGAAAACAAAGCCATAATCAAAATTCAGTCACAGTGGCAATAAAAATATTTCAGTTTGTATTTGGGTGCTGTTTAGAACAAATGTTCCCAAATACCAGACTATGTTAAAACGTTCACTCATTCAGATCAACATCAGACAAATTTATATACGTAACACTTACATATATGCATTTGTTTTTACATGTATATGTCAGGACTAGGGACTTCCCTGGTGGCACAGTGGTTAAGAATCCACCTGCCAATGCAGAGGACACGGGTTCGATCCCTGGTCTGGGAAGATCCCACATGCCACGGAGCAACTAAGTCCATGCGCCAAAACTGCTGAGCCTGTGCTCTAGAGCCCACGAGCCACAACTACTGAGCCCACGAGCCACAACTACTGAGCCCATGCGCTGCAACTACTGAAGCCCACGCACCTAGAGCTCATGCTCCGCAGCGAGAGAAGCCACCGCAATGAAGAATATCCCCCGCTCGCTGCAACTAGAGAAAGCCCTCGTGCAGCAACGAAGACCAAATGCAGCCAAAAGTAAATAAATAAAATAAATTTATATATGACAGGGCTAGATTGTCAACAAGGTTTACTTAGGAAAAGGTGTCGGTTATTCTGAGATTGTGTCCTTTCAACTCCTTTGATGTTAAAATGTTCTTTTATGTAATGATTTCCGTAAGCAAATGATAGCTGTCAACCTGTGACAAGTTTAAAAATCGGCAGCCTCTGACTTTTGGTTTTTTGGAAACGTGAATGCTACAGAAAATCCAAAGGCGTCAAAACCAAAGATTGACTGTATTTTCTATTTTCCTGGCCACTGGTTTGCTCTGACATAGGCCGACTTATTCTGTCAAAGAATTGGGGTGGGGGGAAGGGTGCCTAGACCTTCTCCATATTCTCACAGTCTCAGGGCAAACAGGTTTGCATAGAGAGCCACAGCCCACCATGAAATCCACTGAGAAGCGTTCTAGAGAAACATATATGCATTCATATATGGGTTATAAAGAAACGTATATGCAAAAATAAAGAAAAAATATCTGGCTCCTTATGAAATGTATAGTTCCAATAACACCTTTGCTCAACACCTGGTACTTTGCATCATTTTCTATCATTTCGAACAAATGGACTTTCTCACATATTCAACAGAGAACAGCTCTCATGCCACGCAGCCTTGGGTAAAATCGCTTTTCCTAGACAGACCTTCCTGTCCTCAACTGTAAAACAAGGGTTGGACTCAGTTGCTAACGTACCTCCCAACACTAACAAATAATTCTCTGCTCCCCAGAATAGCTTGTTTAGTGGGGAGATTTGAATGGAGGTTGGTGAATATTAAGGATTAATAAGCAGTTGCATAAAGTGCCATATGCACCAAATTTAAAGGTCTATTTTCATGTATCCCTTTGTCCTTTTTCTTGCTTCTTAAAACTCTTTCATCATGTTCCTCTTCCACCGACAGCCCTCCGTAGCTGTTCATTAGTAAATCAGAGGCCTGGCACTCGAGTGTTTGCCGGACCAGGCAGATGACGAAGATGAGTGAATAGCCTGCAGGACCACAGGAGCAAACTGAGAAAGAAGCGACAGCAGCCACTTGGTTCCAGCACCTTCCCACCAGGGAGGCTGAAAGCTGCCACATCTTCATAGCGCCAAGACAGAATTCTGACTTTTGGGTGTATAATCTTTAGCGTTTTAACAGTTGCCAACTATGTTAAAAAAGTTTTTTTAACCTAATGGCCATATAGAGATTGCAACTGGCAGGGAGGCTGCTTGTTTCCAATTTCTGACATAAAGGATAAAAATTCTCATTGTCAAGACTCTGTCATGTAGCCCTGACTTCTACTGGTGCCCCAAACATTCTCTTCATTATGTCTTGAAATCAGCAAGTGAGTCCAACACTTCTGACTTATAGATGAGGGCACAGAACAATACGAGGTCTGATTCTGTCCTTTGCTACCTTGTGAAAAATACTTAACTATTTTGAACCTCAGTTTCCCTAGCTTTAAAATAAAGTCACTAATTCTTCCCTTCTGGGTTGTTAAATGCCCGCCTCCCCGCCCCCCTTTCCCTATTCCTTCCAGACTGGAAGTATCTTTGGACACATCTTGGGCCTCTACTTGGGCCTATTCTCCGCATGCCATTCCCCTGGATTCTGCACAAACGTTAAGGTCTGACCATCTATACCACGCCCCTATGCCGCCCTTTCAGACCAGCTAAATCTGGAGTGACTTATCGGCCTCATCCTCTCCATAAACATTTGTTTTCTGCAATCAAATATTTTCTTTTGGTCTGTCGTTCCTCTGTCTCATTCTGGATTTAAGAGAAGGTGTTGAAAATTATTGCCACTTTCAAATTATAACCTCAGAAAGATTTAAATGATTTGAAAAGAGAACATACTCAGAAATTGTAGTTTTCAAATTCTGATTAGTCCTAAGCATTATCCTGTACATAAAGCCATACACTCCCCCTGCAGGGATACAGAACTTCCACTCTGGATAGCTCAGAGATTTGGAAGAGAGGTATCTTTTTAACAGGTGCTTTTTTGATACCGACAAGGACCAAATTTCAATAGCCACAGCTAGGAACCTGTTCTACTCTGCTGGTTAAACACCAATAATAATTAGAATGTATTATCACAGCTGCTTCCTCTTGTCTCCCAAAACACGGTCCTAGTTCTGAGCTGCTGCTAAGATTCTGCTCTCATTTTGCTCTGGGCTATGTCCAGACTTGATGGTGAAATGCTTTGGCTACACCAAGGTACGGTGGAAGCCCCAGGAGTGTTTTTTGTCAAAGCCTTGCTTTAGTGATAAACCCTGCTCTCTAAGGAGATAAGTAACGCTCTCCTGCGGCAATCCATTTCAATATCTGTCCAGCACAGGTTTCTCTGGAGATTTATTTGCACTAAGTTCCCATGATGTCACATAGAGGTGGTGATCTGGAAACAGAATTAGAGAAAAGTGTTTGCGGGAATCATTCTCAGGACTGATGGGTCAAGGAGGGTGGTAACGGAGAATGCAACACCAATGAGCCTTTCCTACTTGGGCTAAGCGATCAACTGTCAACGGTTCATAACCTTCTGAAGCTCATAAAATGCGCCATACAAATTGGCACGCACACGCGGCGTACCTGGATTCCAGAAGGAACAAATACTGTCCTGAGTATAAAACATTGTTCTATGTGTTTACAGGGAACCATCTGTAAAAATTTGAAAACTTTATTGCCTGGCCAGAAAGCAGTTTGAAGAACAAGGTAAATGCTGTCCAGCTGGATAGTAACTCGAGGTGACGGAGCCAAGGGCAGGGAGGAGGAGGGCAGCCAAGGAAGCGTTTTTCTTGACACTGCTAAACAAGCCACACCATAGCCTCCACCACCGACCAAGTCCAACACCAAGACCGAGTGTAAATCCCCATACTCTTAACATGCACACATTCATGATTTGTTTGGGGGACTCGCTTTTACCTTTAAGCTGCTGCCGATAGTTATGTTTGGGGTGGAGATTACAATGTGATTTTCCCAAAGCTTTGCAGGTTTCTAGAACGGTGATTAGCAACACTTTAAGAGAGATAATCAGTGAAAAACAAAATACAAGAGTCTCCTACTTTTAATTGCAAGTGAAGTTCCCCAACACCTCTTTTGAGGGGTTATGGGAAGAAGGCAGAGGTTATTTCCTTCACCTGTGGATGCAGGTACACCCACTTAACCTCTTGGGCCTTCAGCAACGTAACAGCTGGTCATTTCATCTACTTCCCACTCATCCTGGCCCTGAGGAATTCTAGGGGAAGCCCCTTCTCTGTGCCTAAGAGCCGATTTGAGCAGGGAGTTATGGAAGGCTCATGTCATAGTGTGGCAGCCCTGCGAGAACGAGCTTCCCCCAGGCCCAGAAACGGCAAGAAAGAAGAAAAGGAAAATTGGAGACTACTAAATTTTGTATCACGGAAATTAGGGGAAGTCCAGACTTGTGAAATTTCATCAAGATGAGAACGACATAATTTCTCTTACAAGCCAAAAATAGAGTGTTCAGGAAGCCCTGCCCTGTGAGCAAATCACAGTAAAAGTCAAAGGTGGTTAGTAACACTACAGACACACTCAGGCCTTCATTCATTTAGACATTGGAATGTGGTCCTCCAGTTGCCAAAGATCCACCTCACAAGTGGGGATGTGCAGAGAGAGAGGGAAAGGAGAGAAACATGCCATCCTAAAGGACTTGTTAACTATTTTCCATTAAAGTAAAAGCCCAAGTCCCCCCTTCTGGAGCCTTCCCAAACCCCTTCTCTCCCTCCCCAGACCCCTCTCTTTCTCTCCCACTCGCCCCAGCCACACTGGCTCTTTGCTGTTCTCTGAATGTGCCAAGATTTTTCCTTTGCCTGGAACAACCTTCTTCCAAATATCCATGTGGCTCCCTCCCTCCCTCCCTGTCTGGTTCACCAACACCTACCCTGCATTTCCCTCACTTTTCTTTATTTTGCTTCATTTACTAGCTGATATTCTATAGATTCAATTGCTACCTTGTTCATTGTGCCTCTGACTGAATGTAAGCTTTTGGAGGGAAGATACTTGTGCTAAATCCCAAGTGACTAAGATGGGGCACGTTAAGTGCTAGGTGCTCCAACACGTTTGTTCCGTAAACGAATGTGTGAAAGGATGGATGAGGCACCAACGTATGTGGACCATATTTTTTCAACTCCCTTGCAGAAGTATTTTCTGGGATGAGATTTAATATTTTGCTCTTAGAGCTGATAATAAACATGACTTTATACAAATGATAGTTTTTCCTACCCATTCCAAGATTGAAAACATGTGCAAGAGACCTTGGGTAACAAAATGGCCCAAGGATCAAACACAAATTCCTTTAAGAATCCAGGGCCAAGAGGCTTCCTCACAACACTTATTTGCATCTTTTAAATCTGAATATACAGACCACACAGCACCCTTCTCTTAATTGCCAGGAAAATAATAATGTAATACCACCGTTGTTACCAATACAGGGAAATTGTGCACACATGTAAGGGGCTATTCTAATTAAAATTATCTGTGCTTTTTGTAAGTTTTATAATTTTCACTTGCTATTATGCTCCATATTCACAGGTGTATCTTCTTGCTCCTTACTATGTTGCATAGCATTAGAAGTAATGTTATTTTGCTGTTTCCTAGGAGACCATGTTCTTAAAATTGCTTCCAAGTCCCTCTGAGATGGAGGGAAATCAAAAAATCAGGCCAAATATCATTGCACTGGAATAAACCAAGAGGCGAGTCATTTCCCAGAGGGTGGGCAGAGAGAGAAAGACACAGAGACAGAGAGAGAAACGGGAAATTAAAAGAAGATGACCCTGACGGAACAGTGGAGAAATATCGTGCTGCCTTGCCTCCAGACTAACCTAAACGTATCCTGGAATCGCCATTGCTCCGTTGAGAACAGCATTCACCTTGGCCTCTGGCCAAGAGGGTTTAGTGGGAAAAGTATTAACGCCTGCAAGGTGGTCTCACAGGAAGGTCCCTGAGGACAGAGGTTCCAGTATAGCTGGGGAAAAGCTGGAGAAACAGGCCGATTCCAACGTGGTGGCGTCTGCTGCTAAGTGACAAGGCACCGTATCATATAACAAACCGCAGCTTCAGCATGGGAGAGGGGGGAGGAACGATTGAAACCCTTATGTCCCACAGATGGATGCGGAGTGAGTGAGCAGCGCTGTCCTCGAAGAACATAACCTACACCTGAACAGGCAGGGCTTTGTTTAGGTTTAAGCCACGGCAACAAACTGTAGCTTTGCGGCTCCCAGAGCAGCTGTACCGAGGGACCCTGGGCAAGGCCGGCAATGGTGGGCCCGGAACCCCTCCTCTGGGCTCTGCGGTATTATATCTTCAAACAGCACCTAAGTGTTAAACCTTCAGTCCATTTGCACAGCACAGCTAAGAAAACAGAGCAACTCCCAGACCTCCCCGAGTGGCTGCAGACAACCTTTCCTCTTCCCTCCCCCTCCCAGACCAAGTAGTTTTCAATAGTTTGAAAAGAAAAAAACAACAACAAATAACGCTGCTCGTTAAGTTTCCGGGGATGGGGTGGGGTGGGGAAGCATTGAAGGCATGGATTATGATTAAAAACAAAACCAAAGAACTATTCTTGAGAAGTCAAAGTCATTGCCGAGAATGTGAATGCATGTGTATCAAGCAGAACAAATCCACCATCCCCAAAGGTGGCTGCGTGCCCGCACTGGGAGCGATTCAGGCGGCCTTTCCCTTAGGCGGCTTCCAAACCTCGTTCCTAAGAACCTGAGAAGCCCAGAGTTTCTTTGGTGGTTTTGCAAATCAGAAGTATCTTTTGCTTAAAAAAAAAAAACAAAACTAGGAAATTAACGCGCCAAATGCTTACCTCTGGGATGTTCTATGTGTTAGCTTCTGAAGATGTTTTGAAAGAGTTACGAAAACAATCCAAATGTAGACTCCACCGATCTAGTTAATTTTTATAGAGAAGGACGGTCTGGTCAGGATTGGACCCAGGCCATTTCCGAGATCAAAGAAGTAACTCGCGATCAACCGGAGCAAACACCCAAATCCATTACTCCCGGCTCGCGCATGCTCTTTTATAACTTGCTGGCGCACCGCTCCCCACCTCCCGTGAACTTTATCTTTAAAGGTTAGGGAAATTAACACTCCTGATATGGAATGAGGAGGAAAACCCCTACCACTTGAGATTTAATTTAACTCCTCACTTACTGGCAGGGCTGCGCGTTCACTGGGGCATTCAGGGCTCCAGCTCGGCCAACGGGCAGGTCTGTATGGGATCTGGTGTTATCTGCTCTGCGTTCCACGAGCGCCATAGAAATCCTGGAAAGAAAAAAGGGTGAAAGAAACTTGCAGAATTCCCAGAGTAGATGGTGTTTTCCTACGTATCTAAATTTTCAGAAATCAAAGCATGAGTCTGATTTGAGACACAAGAGGAAGAGAGAAAACGCTGGTTTCTCTGAAGGCCCCTCACCATTTTGTTTCAGGACGTGCAAGCGAGAGAATCCCTCCTCCGCGTGTGGTCAAGCGACCAGCAGCATCAGGCAAAGCTTATCAGAAGTGCAAATTTATTGGCCCCCATCCCAGCCCTACCCAATCAGTGTCTCTGAGGGTGGGCCCAGGAACGCCCTTTAACAAGATCCTCAGGTTATTTGCATATTAAAGTGAGAAGCAAGGGTCTAGATTTATAACAGGTGCTTCCCAAAGAGTGGTCTTCAGACCACCAGTATCAGCCTCACCTGGGAACTTGGTAGAAATGCAGATTTTCACCTGCTCCAGACCTACTAAATCAGAAACTGGGGGTGAGGCTCAAAAAATCTAGTTTTGTCAAGGCCTCCAGAAGATTCTGACTCACACCAAAGTTTGAGAACCACTGGTTTAAAACGTCAAGGCAGGCACGACTAAAGGTATTCATGCTAAAAGAAAAAACATGAGCTAGTCTTTCCCAAATTGTATCATGTAGAATACATAGATGTTTTTAAATATATTTAAGAAATGCATAGTTAAAACTGTTATTCTTCTTTTTCATGGTAAGATTACTCAGTTTAAATGTGCATTGTGAATCTCTGAGATAGTTGATGGCAATTCCCAAATTTATTTGGGATCATTTAAGATTTAAGCTATAGCAGTCCATTCAGATATTACATAATATGTCTCATTTTCTGAACAAAGGACTAACAATTTGAACCTGTTTTTTGAGTAATGTCTCTTATTGTCTCCTAGAAAAAAGGCTGACTAGATTATAGCTCTGGTATGTTCACAGGTACTGTCTTATTTGTGTCTCGACAGCTCACTTAGATATTGGAGAATTATCCTCCAAGATGGTGAAGGGACACACTAGTTAAAAAAAAAAAAAAAAAGCACAGACTCAACCAAATTCTGTAGCTTTTCCAAGGTCAGAAGGTTCCTCAGGGAGGGAACACCAAAGAAGTTGGTCTGCTGGTCAATTGCCCAGGGTGCCCATGCATGAGAAGCTCTAAACATCACTGGAAACAGTAAACATCTCATGGAGAAAATTGTAATTCATTAGGGTGATTCCTGGGGAGACAACTTCATGGGGTTGAATGGGATACTCTAATAAGCAGCACAGAGTCAGGGATTGAGAGTCCTAAGGGAGACTTTGGAGCAACACTGCTAATCCTGGCCGAGGGCTTCTTTGCTGAGGGGGATGGACAAGCACAGGGCAGAGCTAACTGGGTCGGAGCATGTTAGGAAGTTGATCTCCGCTTCCAGGGACCCTCCACCTACCCCTTTACCTGCAACAAAGTGCGCAGCCTTCCCTTTACATAAGTGTTGAATAAAAATATAAATAAAGCAACACCGTTGACTTGGGGGTGATCCAAATTATTAGCCTGCCTGTGGCAACCCTATAAATAAGTTCAACCTGGGTGTCATCAAGATTCAACTCAGAGAGGCTTATCAAACGCCGGTGCCTGTATTCCTCCTAAACAAAGTTCCCTCTCTTTAAACGCTTGACTCAAATACTTACATACAACCACTGCATTCAGTATAACCGCTCTACTTTGACAACAGCTAAAGTTGGTCTTGAGATAAACTGAACTGTGTTCTTGAACCTATTCCCTTGGTTCCCCATCAGATTAGCGTGAGAGAGAAATTTATTAGCGTAGGCGTGAACTTCATTACAATCATTTCAAGAGATTCTACAGTAATTTTTTCCCTCTTTTTTATTTTCAGAACATTTTGTCACAACCTGGAGCTCAAGCAAGCTCTGTAACCTAGTCAGGGCTCTCAAAGCAGCTGAGAGTGAAGTCAAATCACACAGGATTCTGCATGTAATAAATGTAATCATTAGAAGTCTAAAAGACACGATTTCATCAGTGTTATTTTAGCTTGAACCAGTTTAAGAGCCTGAACACTTAAGACTTAAGCCAGAGAAGTCCGTTCACATATTTCATAGTATGTCTCATTTTGTGAACAAAGGATTAACAACTTTAATGTAAGAAGCAGGTGTGAGCACTCTTGAGAGGTCAAAACCTTAACACCACCAAGACGAGTCTCTAATTTCTGGGCACAGTACATGGCGTGCGTGAATTTTGTTTCAATATGTTTTCCATAGTGATAGCTTAGCAAGTCCCATAGCCATATCCTACCCAGACTTCCATTCCTAGTGGCAGAAGTATTTGCTGATGATTGAAAGGTCATGTAACACAGATGTGAGGGCAGCTGGATTTTCCAGCTATGCTTCAGTGGACTTAGCAGTGGTGCCTGCCACTACCAAACAGCAGAGAGATTTTATTTCAATTGAGTAAAAAAAGAATATTAGGCAACCTTGTCAGCATAATTGGATGTATATGCAGTTTCTCACCGAGCTCTCACCTTTTCCACCTTCCACTCTTCACTCAGGGCCTGGAGCTAACTTCATTACACTGCAAAGGTAACAATGAACTGGGTGTCAACCACCCTGACCTGTTTTCCAACATGTTATAAATAGGTTATTATTGACCTCTGAGTGTGGAAGTAATGGAAATTGCATTTCCTACAGCTTTCTCATTTGTTTGGTATCACATTGGGTGTTATCTCCACTTTAAACTAACATAACTTACTCTCGTTATTCCTATGCTTCTTTGAAATGAAGCAACACAAAGAACAGCAAATGGTGCATTGCAGAGGGGGCTACTGCATCACAAATACCCTTGAAGAACAGATGGTCCATCTGCAAACCTCCCAAATATTGACATCTGTGTGGCAGGCCAACTGTACAAGTCAGATAGATACAGCTTTAAGTTTTACACATTCTATCAAAATTAAGAAATTCCTAAAACTGTCCTTTACTAACTGAATATATGGGAATTCTCCCTTATTAATAAGAGGAAGTCTAAGGGAATGTGAATGAAATACTAAATTTTCTCTCTAATCTTTTAAAAAGTCTAAGTCTCAGATTTGCCAGTTAATAACTATGTTGTTAGAGAATCATTTCTCTGAGTCTTCATTTTCTCATCTCTAATACGTGGGTTAAAAATACTTGACTCTCCATTTATTAGAACCTTAGAGTGTATTAGTGTACCCTAGTGTGAGAGATGAGATAGTATGCCACACAAGTTACAATGACTATACAACAAATATAAGTTATTGTTATAGATCCACTGGACGTGATCTTTCATGATTTATTGTGAAGGGGAAATTATTAGTCTCTTTGCTTTCTATTACTAATATGAAAATAATCCATTTTTTCTATTTGATAGGGGTTTAGGTTTATACAGAAAAACTTCTATTAACTGAAATTCCAATTAACTAACACAAACTTTCATTTAAGAATGTTTTACTCATTTTAACCATAGGAAAGCATTAGTACAATTGAATAAACTCATTAAAGAACCTTTTGGTTCTATCTTAGGATATATCCAACTAAATCTCTGAAATATTCAGAACTGTTCAATTATACGGTATGTTTAGATGGTAGCTCTTGAAAAAAACAATCAGTGCTACATTATGTTTACTTTGCATATTGAAGGTATACTAATTATCAGAGAATTTTGACAATAAAGAGAGAAGTTAGAAGAATTTCTTGTTCTACTTTCCACTTCACCAAGAATAGGCGTTGATGTTCTGGATAATGGAGGTTTCAATTTAGCTGAGAATCTGAAGTTTTATTTTGCACCCAGACATGCCAATTAACAACTTACTGATTTTCAGTTCCAAACTCACCCTTCAGTACCTGCTCCGTGATGCTGTACCAGACTCTTCAACCATTTCTCCTGTACAGAGAGCACAGTGTTAGGCTCTGCCAGCTGTCAGCCAAGGAAGCTGAAGGAACAGTGCAGAACTCAGGGGCTTCTCCTCCCGGCTCCGGGTGCTGCATTTGGCTTTGTCTTGCTCCAGCGGCAGGGTTCAGTCACGGTGCAGGTGTGTGGGAACGTCTGCTGGAGCTCTGCCTCAGCTGTGTGTCCAGCGTGCACGGTCCCTCAATGACCTCACGTCCCTGGCCTGGGCCTGGTGACCACCTTGCCAAATCCCCCTCGACGTGGATACTGCCTGTTCCAGGCCTCGTGCCCCCAGCAGTACCCCGATGCCCTCTGCACACCTACCTACCGGTCTTAGCTTACCTGTATTCGGAGGGCTGTTTCCTAGTTCTGGGCAACTGAGGACCAGCTCTGGTCCAGAGAACTTCTGTGTCATCGTGAGCTGCAACCACACTTTTTTCAACAAGGTCTGACCTCCGGCCATGGGAAGGGGACCTCCTTCTAAAGTTGTCCTTCCTTGGGTCCTCTCTCTCAGCCCAAGGTTACCCTTTAGAGTTCTCTTTATATTTTCATAGTTATTTTCCTATCATAGCTTAGTAATTCTTTGCATTAAACTTCTCCTGTTAAGTTACTGTGTAATATCTGACTCCCGATGGGATTTAGGCTGATCCACCAGGACTAATCAAACACATTTCCCTTGCAAGCTCTAATTTATACTCTGAACATCTATATTATGTTGATACATTGTTAAAGATCATCTACAACTCCCTGATTCAGGCATAAGAAAACTATAATAGATTCACAGCGTTGATTTGTCTCTTTTCAGGCATAAGTACTGGGTTCACTTCAGTGCCTCTCATCTTGCTTATGAAGTTCATTTTTATTTGAAGCATTTATAATAGTACCAGAAAAATTAGTAAGCAGTAGCATAATAAACAGAGCAGAATAAATGGTAAGTTTCAGTTGATAAAGCCATAATTACTTTAACTTATATTTCAAATTTCATACTTGAAAAGCACCATGGATTCTTCTGCTCTTCATTTCATTCAACTAAGGAGGCTTGGGATTGTCAATGTTCTCAAGCAAACAGGGTAGAGAAAACTTCCAGGTTCAGATGACACCAACAGGAGGTTACCTAAGCAAAAACTTCTATTTATGCAAAAATTAATATTGGTAGAAGTCATTGGAGTTCAGTTTACTTTCCTACTTTCCAAGGGAACAGTTTGGCATATCAGTGATACACTAGGGGAAAAAAAAAAAATCAAAAGACACCTCTAAAGAATACTACAGACTACTAAAATACCTTAAACAAACAACATTATTTTTGAGTAAGTGCACAGAATAGCACCAGCTTTGTGTGCTTTACAAGCAAAAGGAAAAAAGGGAAAAGGAAAGAAGAAAATTAAAAAAAACAAGTATATTTGAACTTAGCAAATGTGACAATTTAGAACATGAAGCTGAAAAACTAATTTGAACCCAATTATTAAACAGAAACTTTGTCCTTTGGAACATGGACACATTAGAGACCATGTCAATCAATTCATGGAGCTAGCACAGAAGTCATTTTCCTTGGGAGCGCAGGAGAAATTGACAAATGATACTCTCTGTGAATTCGCAATTGTTTTATTTTTTCCCGAAGTCAGTGATCAGTGCTTTTCTCACATGGAAATGTTTTCTTCTTTTACACTAAGCAACGGTTCCAAGCTTTCTTGTATATGATTAACATAGTTACAGACACAGGAAAAAAAATTCCTTCTTGGCAAACTTTCATTTAATAGGGCTCCTCCAGTGTTTTGCCATGAGTGCCAATCACTAAACACACCTTGCTTTTCCCCAGCTCTGTGTTTAAGGTGTGGAAGCCACGCCTTTCCTATTAATCACTGATGCAATCTTGCTACCTACTCAAGTCAGCTTCTAAATCATGGACTAAAAAGTTCAGTAATATAATACCACAGACAATCTATTCTTCATAACATGAACAGTTGAGGGGATCAGACACTTGCCACCAAATACTATCCGTATCTGCTTAGTATGATAAACATACAGGCTACTTTGACTTTTGGAGGGAAAGGGATTCTTTCACAAACTTCTGCGACTTGGTGTTTCCTGAGTTAAATGCTCTCATTCATAAATACAACACAAAACCGTATCAGTCTGAGATTTCTGTTGAGTAGCCATGCGTCCTAGCCCCTTTCCTCTTTAAAATTTTAAATACTGCAAAGGAACCACTTTCCCTGGGTGGCTCCCACACTGGGGATGAAACCTCCTCTGTGGAATTTTGGCACCTTATTAACGAGTGGTTATGAGTAGGAGCTGCTCTCTCTCAGCAACTCCTATCCTGCCATCAGTCAAGTGTGATTCTGTAATAAATTCCCACGAAGCAAACTATTTCTGGTAATTCTCCCTAATTAACACCAGGCCTGCTAATAATACATCAGGTCCTATGTGTTTCTGATATAACCAAGATCTTGTCTGAGAGGACTCAGAAACGGAAACCACCAACCTAAATTAAGCTTGTGCTGGCAAAAAAGATTTTATATGTAGTTCTGTAAGAAAACCTTTGATAATCTTACATGGGGGACATTTTGACCAGAAACATTGAATGACAGGGAGGCTTGTTCTGGTTTGAACACTGAATGGGGATTTATTGTGAACACACACTGTTGAGTCTTAAGCCTATAAATCTTGTACTGGATTACTGTTTCTTAACGAAGAAATGACAGCTCTCTTATTTTGTCGGTGCATTTTAATGTGCAATGACGTGATTGATAGAAACCAAACAGCAGCTATTAAAATGTCAGATGCAGACTTGATGTTCCTATAAGTTTGGCTTCTGGAGTTTCATATACTGTGAGCAAATACACTTGAATTTGTCTTTTATTCCAATATACAGCCTGCAACAGAAACATTCCTCTCAAATTTACACAGTTGGAAAAAAATCTGAAAGCAATGAACAAACAAGGAATAGGTGAGCCTACCTAGTTACAGAAAAGTTAGCTAATGAGATCAGGATGAGTTAAAAATGAAGTAACGTACCCTGGTCAATGAAAGACATGAAAATGCAGATGACGACTGATGATGTTTGAATATGATATATGGTACAATATAATGCTTGATAGGACAGGTTACTCCAATAAATGATTTCAGCAATAAATATTTTTAAAAGAAAGACAATTAGAGCTTACTTATCTATTCACAACCATTTATTGTGCACATGCCACATGCAGAGCATAAATATGGAATAAAATAGAATAAAAGTGACAGTATTTTCAAACATATTGTTTCTGGGACATTTTGATAGGCAAATACCATAAAAGAGGAATTCTCCTGAGAATTATCACATCTCAGCCTATCCTGTGGACATGATTTTTTTCCCATGTCTTAATGGAAACCACTTGCCACCCAAAAAGAAAAACCAGGAAAGCCTGTCTACATCACTGTAGCCATTTATTTACTAAGTGTGTGCACATTAAGGTATTACTATACTGATTATATTTCTCATGTGGTTTTTAATTAGAAAATGTATCCAAAAGCAAAACAGCACAGACATATACAAATTGCAAAATGTAAAGAAACAGCAGATAGAGGTTAACACATAAGGCAAATGACACATTGAAAATCCAAACCCAAAACCTTAAAACATTTGGGGGGGTGATGGGGGACAAAATGAAGCCACATTAAATTTGTGTAAAATTATTCAGTGTGTTTTCCCTTCCCTTATGTCTGAAAAGCTTCTCCTTTCAATAGGAATGACTAAACTCCAAATATCACAAAAATGTTAATATAACTCTAGATTCACACTTGAACAGGGAAGAGGAATTATTTTCTATAAAAGTGGTCCTTGAAAATGGTACCACGAATGCCTTTTTGTATAGATGATTTTTAAACATAATGCTGAACTAATATTTTGAAGATTAAACTCTTATTTCTACTTGTCTTCATACAGTGACCAAATGATCAGGTTTTAGTTTTAGACTCTAACTGTATCTGAATCAATAGGAAATACGAATGCTACAAGCATATGCAGAGGGCATTATTTTTAGGCTGCTACTTCAGTGAGCAACATTCCGTCCCTGTAGAAATGCTGTACATTTGAACCGATCACTAACATCTGGAAACTGGGGAATTCAAGCAGGGGATGCTTTAGAGTCATGTACTGTGATCTTAATCTGTATTATCCTAAGCACAACATTCCAAAATATACATCTAGAGAGACTAAAAGTAATGCTCTACAATAAAGAGGTAATAATTAAAAAAATGCTACTGACATGGAATATTTATAATCAGAAAAATAAATATTCAGGGAGCTCACCAGAAGATTAAAGTGCTCTCTGCCAGTTATTAAAAGATTAATGCTGGTGTATTAAATATGGCATTCCCCACTGTAAAATACAGAGATTCTTCTGCATTATAATCAATATTTATTTCACAGGATTAACTGTTTTAGGAATAGACAGAAGAAGGCTTTGCCACAGAAGAGAAGGACAAAGCACAAAGACAAAATGTTAAGTTAGGAAGCGACGTTATCCTTTTAGGGATAAAATTTAGAGAAATGCAACATTATGCTCCATGAATAATATGCAGAAAGAAAAGTGTAATAAAAATGAAATGCTTAATGTAAGATAACTTTATAAGAAATCCAGATCAAATAAAATTCTTTGAAGGAAATACCCAAATGCCATTCCAATGCCACTGACTTATCAAATACTATCTTGGCATATAATCTGTAAAGGCAAAACTAAATAACAACAACAACAACAACAAATCTCTACCACACCAAAACAAAACCACCAACTTACTTTATGTTGTGTAAAGCAAAGGACTGACACTAAGGTAACGTGACAATGCACAGAGCCGGCATGTCTTCTACAGGTGGTTTCAGCAGCAATGGGAAATAACGCACAATTCAGTTCCAGCTTTTAGAAAACAAACAACAGAAAACGTCCTGCCTCCCTACAGATGCAGGGTGAGGAAGTAGTTTGGGGTTGCTATTGGTGAACCATTTAGTTTGCTACTTTGTGTCACCCTTCTCATTCTTTTATCCCCAGTTAATTATTATCTGCATATAAGTCTGCTAGACAATAAATTAGCAGCTTTCAGGACAGATACCTTGAAAAGTTCTTAGGGAGGTTAAACAAATATTATAGCATAAACCGCCCCCCTCTCTAACAAACATGCACACAATGGAAGTGAAGTCGCAAGTGACTGATGGGACAGGCAGGGCTTGGGGCTCAGTCTCAACTATAAAAGCACCCTTCCCCAAACAAACTTAAATGATAACTCAATGTGATCATGGGCTTTTGTCCATTTTGGTAACAAAGAAAAAAAAAAAACTATCAAATGCCATAATCTCTTTTCTCAAATATCAATAGGATCCACAATTTTACCACAATTGCTTCTCTGTCTTCCTGTGGTATCTACATAATTTTTTCCCTAAAATGAAAAAAACAAAGAAAGGCTGGTCTGAATAATTAATCACATTCCTCTCTATACTATCAAACCTCTGTGAATCCCAAACTTCATGATTACATTTGGAAGTGGTTCGTTTATTATTGAGAAAGAACTACCAAAAGAAAAAAAAATCTAAATTTTTATCACATCCTCAAGCCAATCTTTTATTTTTCCAATGTAGAACTAAAGAAAAAAATTATTCTGTAAAGAGAAATTTCAAACCTTCATCAGTCAGTAGTATAACTCTGAAACTGATCTAATTGATTCATTGTCCAAAAAGGGGGAATTTTAAAAATTTTCTGATCTAATCCTCTGATTTACCATAATTCCCAACCGCATTCTTTTCTATTTATTCTCTTTAAAGACAGAGAAAACTTTCAGAGTCCAAAGTTATTCAACAAGCTCTTTACCTCAGCATAGGGAAGGGAAAAAAAATAGTTTGACTAATAT
Source organism: Eschrichtius robustus (assembly GCF_028021215.1). Taxonomy (NCBI): domain Eukaryota; kingdom Metazoa; phylum Chordata; class Mammalia; order Artiodactyla; family Eschrichtiidae; genus Eschrichtius; species Eschrichtius robustus. The sequence continues at coordinate 15,297,563 of NC_090827.1, read as the reverse complement.
AGGTGGTGAAACATACACAATGAATAGAAATGGTCATATTTTAATAAAAGGCAAAAATTTAAAGTTTATAAGCTATATGGTAGCTTTTATGGGGTGGAGGGGATCAGAGAAAAATATAACATCTCTTTTGGGCATGACACATTTTGATCAAAATCTCATTGGCCTTTCCTACTGGAATGATCAACTGTAAAGACAAAAAAAAAAAAAAGTATACAGTTTAAAAAACCCTGACACCTACTACTGATAAAATTGTTTAAACTCCTATTTACTGTTTTAGAGATAAACACTATTTTTTTTTAAAAACACAATGCTTCACTTATTAATTAAGTGTAAGGCATTTTTATTGCCTTTTATAGATTTACTCACAACTACCTAGTAAGGAAAGAAGGTATAATTATTTCAGCATAGAGGTTGAAGGTTTTTATTCTAAAATTTAATTCTTCACTGATTTATTCTAAGATGAATTTAACAGTCAACCAGGAAACTGGTTTTTATAAAAGTTATTTTATGGGCAGAAAATGCAGGAAAAAAAGTAATAATAAACACCAAACTGTCTCTTTACTTTATGAAGCCAGATATTTCCTCAGAGACTTGGTTTTCAAAGCTTGGAATTTATCCCTTCAGGGCCACTATTATTTTTCAAAACTCCATATAAATATTAAATCTAAAACTTAATCGGTGATTTAAATTCTCCTCTTTCTCTTCAAATTTCTTCTCTTCCCCTGGACTGTTGACTTTCAAAAATTCACAGAGTGAGCATGTTTCTTGCAAAGTGGCTTGTCCTTCTTGGAGAAAAAGGTCTGACCTTCCAAACTTTCACAACATACCTGAAAAAGAAGCATTATTTGAGAGAATATCATTATTTTATCAAGTACGCCTAACAAGGGGAAAATGATTTTTTTTACCCAATGGATAACATGACAAAGCACTTTAGTTGGTTGTGTTAGACCCCCTAACATTTCACGATTACTATTGTATTCCATGGAATCTTTCAAAAGCAATGAAGAATGACTTTTTTCCTGGAATGCATTCTAATTTATTTAAACTCACTGATCATTATTTTTCTCTATTGGGAATGACTACTTGGCCCTAGTGAAAAAATTAACACATAAATAGGTCACGTTAAATATAATTTCTATTCTCAGAGTCTAGTCAATGTTTTAAATCTGCCTCCTGTTGTAGAGAAACAAAGCATTCAGAGAAGCAACCCAAAAAACCCAGCACAGTTGCTTTGCCACATATTCCCAAGCCCCTAAATATACAGTCGCAGAATACCTGACAGTTCTTTTTAATTCATTTCTTTGTTTCTTAAAATGAAAACCCTAGTCAATATCTGGCTGCTGGAAGTTATGTCATAAGTTAACTATTCACACTTATGTCTTCTTATTTTTCCTACTGTCTTTGTTAATTTTAATGCTCCCGAGCAGATCTACCAGAGAATAGGAGGCGGCAAATCTGCTAAAAGTTGTTGCTTCTTATAGATTTTATGAAATCTAAGAGATGGATGAGGTAAACAAGACAGGGTTCAATGGTAATGTTTGAGGAAATTGACTTCAATTAACAAGACTTTTTCCCCTTCCTACAATGGGTATTAAAAACTATTAGAAATATTAAATATAATTTTAAAAAACAAACATCTGAACAGAATACTTTATTAGATATTTACTTCTAAATTTAAAAAATATATATCTTAGGTTCATGTTAATCTCTGAATCTATACTCATCATTAAAAATAAAACCAAAAATTTTAAAATATCAAATGAAAGAGGTAAATATGTTACTACAAGTTTATTATAGTCTCAAAAAGAAAAGAACATTCATAGACTATTACTAAGGAAGGAAATGGATCAACATACAGTTTACTTTCAGTGTTAAGTCAGTAATAGATTTTTATAACATTTTACTTCTATTTTAAGAAGTACCTATGTTTTCATAAATTACTAAAAACACTCCAATAAAACCTAGTTTAAAAAAAGTAAAAGGCTCTTATTTTTTTAAGAAATATATAGCTTCTCCTTATAAACAAAAATGTATCAAAAATAGGATTTTCTCTAAAGGGGTAAACATCATATTCTGTGCCAAACAATTTCAAAAAGTACTGAAAATTTTAATAAACAATTTTCAAAATCACTGTAAAAATATTTCTAGGTTTGAAGTACTGAAAGATATAAAAACTGTTATTGCCATTTAGTGCTTAGGCTAGAACTGGCCATACCATGCTCCTTCAATTCGGAAACAAGAGTTTACTTACTGAGCATACAAAGCAAGTGTCGTGCCAGGTGTAGGCCAGAGCTTCCAGGAACATGTCACCAGCTTCTATGGGAAACTCACATCCATGGCATATAGTGCCAAAGAGGGCATAATAATCTGTATTGGGGCAGGGGTAGGGGTAGACACAATTTAAACATGACAAAGCTTTAGAATGATAGGTTTTAGAAAAGAGCAGCAAAATGGGAATTAAATGAGATGAAGATAAAGTTACTAGTAACTGGAAAATTTTCAGATGTCATAAAATTTGACTTGAGATACATGCGTAGCATATTTCAGGTTACCCTTGGTAAACGTTATATACGCAGCTTAACATCCTCTATTATATTTTTCCATATAATACTCCTCAGTTCTGTCCAACTTCCTGAGTGCCCAGATATGCATGAAGAAGAGCACTGTTCTCTGATAAGTTATCAACAGACATGATTGTTTCAATAAAATATGAGAACGTCCAGTGACTAGTAACAGTAAGACCAATGAACATAAATGAAGAAGAAATACCTGATATTAGCAAATTTCATAGCACATCTGACTTGGTAAGGAAGAAAAACAAGTCACAGGGAACCTCCATGAATGAATGCTGTGACTGAGTTTCTGGCTGGACTGTATCGCAACAATATTAGCCACTATTTCTTTTGCCATATTTTCTTTTCCATTTTATGACTTCATGCAGAAAATCCTTAGCCAGAGAACACCTCTTACTTGACACAGATTAGAGTCATAAAATATTAATATCTTCCTTCTGAAGAAAGCAGTTTTGACAAGATGTCTCTGGTATTATCACTACATTAGAACTTACTGGCAATTTTCTTTCCTTTTCTGCAGCTGCTCTTACTATGTGTGTTCACTCATGGTTCACTCTGTGACTTTGGACACTTCCAATCCCACCTGGGCTGGAGCAGAAAGTAGGCTACCACCCGCGGCGTGAGTCACCTTTCCAGCAATCCCCAATACTGCTCAGTGCCAGCTGTTCAACACGCACCCACAGAGTCCCACCGTGAGCCAGGCGCTGTTCTAGGCACTGGCTGGGGGCATAGGGCAGAAGACAGATGGGGTTGTTCACCTCATGGGGTTTACAGTCTCACTGGGAGCAGGATGTCGTCATTTATTATATTTTAAAAATAAATGATGATAAACAACTTCAGATAGTGACAAAGACCATAAAGGAAAGAAAAGAGTGATGCGATAAAGAATGATTGGGAGAGGTGTATAATACTACACTCTAGAGGGGGTTAGGAAAGGCTTCCCTGAGGAGAAAACAGTTGTGCTGTGACTTGAAAAAAAGGGGGGGAGAAATCACCTCAGAAAAGCTGGGGAAGGACATTCCAGTCAGAAGAAATAGCAAGTACAAAAGCCCTGAGGCCAGAAGTATCCAGCAGGTTCAGAAACAACCAAGGGGCCGGGTATGGTTAGAATCCAGTGACAGAAAATCAGGTGGAGGAGATGAGGTTGGCAAAGCTGGCCCTAGGGAGGAGTATAGTTTTTACTCTAGTGGAAGCCATAAGGGTGTCAAGCACAAGCTGATTCACATTCACGCAAGTATTACCGTAGCTATCTGAGGGTGGGGGGGAAGAAGATAAACCATTCTGGCTGGCAATTATAATGCCCAGGCCAAGAATGAGGGTGAACTGGATTTAGTGGGGACAGTGGAGGTGAGAGAAATGAATGAATTCCATATCCACTGGGGGTAGAACTGTTACAATTTACTAATTAGACTGGGCAAAGAAGGGTCAAGTCATGTTGACCAGCCTCAAATTAGAAGCTGACTGCTTCTTTAACTTGACTACCATGGACTATTCCCTTTGTCCAGCACCACCCTTTGAATTGCAAGGTAGAACAACAATAAAACCCCATAGTGGCAATGCAGGGGTACTGAGTGGAGGCATAATAAAGGAAAAATATTTTATTTTTTGAAACATGTATGTGGAGTAGTAACATCTAAGTAAGGATAATGTTAATAAATAAGTGCTAAGAAAGCTCACTTATAGCCTTTGGGAAGGAAAAGGAAGTGTTCAGAGTTTAGGTAATAGGATAAATGTCGTAGACTGGTCTTTAGAGCCTGTTTTTAAAAAAATAATCTTGGGGCTTCCCTGGTGGCGCAGTGGTTAAGAATCTGCCTGCCGATGCAGGGGACACGGGTTCGAGCCCCGGTCTGGGAGGATCCCGCATGCCGCGGAGCAACTAGGCCCGTGCGCCACAACTACTGAGCCTGCGCGTCTGGAGCCTGTGCTCCGCAACAAGAGAGGCCGCGATAGTGAGAGGCCCGCGCACCGCGAAGAAGAGTGGCCCCCATTTGCCGCAACTAGAGAAAGCCCTCGCACAGAAACGAACACCCAACACAGCCAAAATTAAATAAATAAATAAATTTATAAAAAAAAAATAATAATCTTAACCAAGGGAGCAGTCCAAACCACAATTACCCTCCCATTCAGTAAAAGTAACAAAGGATTTCCAATTTGTTGTCCAAGCAGTGGTCTTCAAGAGCATATCACTACTATATTCAAAAGTTGAATATTTCTCATTTTTATAACCACTAAAAGTTCACTAGTGGAGTGTAAGAGGTGGCTTTAAGCGACACGATTTGGTAGGATTTATATCCAGAAGTTATTTGGGATTCAAGAATAATAGTTTTCTAAATTGCTTACATGGTCATTTCTCTTAATGAAGCTGGGAATATGTTCTGACCAAGTCACGTACAAATCTTACATAGTTCTTTTGCTATATATTCAAAGTAACATTAAGTGCTCCCAGAACATCCAGCAAAACTATTTTGCCCAATATTTCCTTTCAGCTTTATAGCACTATAAGGGATAATGCTTTGTCTTCATTCAAAACTTAAGAAACTCTGGGCTTTAGGATCTTACCAGTCTCACAGTAGGGCTCACCGTCCTCCAAGTGAAAAACATTATTACGAATAGGTTTTCCACAGGCCACACACACAAAACAGGAAACATGCCAAGTTTGTTTCAAAGCATTGATGACTTCCTGTTATAGAAAGGAAATGGATGTAAAGAAAGATGATGATTATTCTACTAGCTGTACCAATACAGTCCTTTTAAACTGAGCCAAAGTAGACACACATGCTTTGTCTTTGCCTAAGCTTCTCATCTAATGAACTAGAGATATTGAAGGACAGACTCACAAATCATCTAAACTGATGCATCATATAAAATATGCATTTTCACAAATACACATCAATAAACTTACTTAGAGAATGATTAGTGTTACTTAAACATTATAAATGTGGTGAATCCAAGTAAGCATTTCATAAGTGTTTGCTACACTACATTCTGCTTTCCCTGAAAGGGTGTCAGGAAACATTAACTTGTAAAGATTTCACAGTATTATCTTGAAAATGTCATGGAGGAATGGCAAAACACTTAAAAACTAAAACAAGCCTACACTGTATCGCACAATGGAAGCAACAACTTAATCAGTGTAACCCAATCATGTTTAACACGTGTTTAGGATCTTGGAAATCAGCTATGACTGTACTAAGCACACATCCATATGAGTGTCTAAAATTTGAACCATAAAGCATGGATTCTAGTCAGCAATAGTCCTGTGGTTACATATACCAAGTATCAAAGACTTGGGCCAGATTTTAATTAGTAAAAGAAGTTCTGGGGAGTTGGTTTTGCAAGGAATTGTTTCTTTGAGTTGACAGAACGAGATGGAGTCATTAAAAATCATTTTTGAAGAATAGTTAACAATACAGGAATTTACTCTTTCCACAACATTTATCACAAAAAGGAGGAGGCTATACATAAAGTATGGTTACAATTTTGTAAATGAATTACTCATAAGGAGCAAACTGGAAGAAAACACATCCTAAGGTTATCTGGGACTGGTAAATATATAGACCATTTTAATTTTATTCTTTACATGTTTTGTATTTTCTAATTGTTGTAGAGTGAAATATTTTCTTTTCAAATAAAAAATATTGTCAAAATAAAAGACAAAAAAAAAAAAAAAAAAAAAAAGAAAATGATATAGATAAGTTATTTGCCATAGAAAATGCCATATTTCACTACCGAAGGGCTATGGGAAGAAACGGCAGTTATTTATATCCAAAGAGATCACCATGAACATGTACAAGTGGACATTCAACCAAATCATTTCCCAAGGCTTCTAGTATCTATTCAACTTTCTATCCTTGAGACAGATTACTATCCCTTCTTTAATAGGTTATCAAACTAAAACACAATCCAGAATATCTGTCCCTTTAGTGGAGTTCTGGCCCATGTCTGAAGCAATGAGTTTAAAATTTCCATTTCCTAGAACCTCATTTGGTGCTAAGACTCTTACTTGACTTTATTAATCATTTTAGAACTCATGGAATACATTTATATACTAAAACAGTATTAATGTATTCTACTTATTAATTATTTGTCATTTCAAAAGGCACAGCCTGAATCATTCTCCTCTTTTCCTCTTCATATATTGTACAAATTAATAATATAGAAATATTCCAGGAGTATATTTATAATTTTAAAGTGTCTTCAAAGTTTTAGACCCATTTAAAAAGATGTATTCTAAAATTAAGGTTACTCAATAATTCATACTAGCTTTTCTCTCAATTGGTATGAATTACAGTTTCATTATTATATTTTCATATTGAGCATATTAGAACTCAGCAATGTAATTTCCAAATTTTGCATGAGTTGTATGAGTTTCATATGAGTCCAGGCACCTTGGCTGCTTCTAAAGTAAAATGTCAACTCCTGGTCACCCATAGGAAATGCCTTACCCTTACTTCACAACTGCAAATTGGGTATCCCAGAGCAGGAAATTCATTAATTCATCATTATTTATTATGTATCTGAATCCTAAATTACTCCCTTTTTGTTAAAAAAAAAAAAAGGTGTGACTTGCTTATTTTTCTATCACATGTATACTCTCATAAAACTGAGGTTATATTTTTAAACATTATATGCGTTCAAGAAAAATATATCATTTATAAGCCTCGTGTTTTATATATTTCATGAGATCTGTGCCCTGAGCTTGAACCCTGACAAATGGGTAAGTGCCGCTCTTATAAAAGCGATGGAATTTAATTTAAAACAGTGAAGGTGTCAATTCTAAGAACTCAGATGTGTGTGGTCCTGTGCGACCTCTTCATTCCTGAGCAAACAGGGTCCTGTTGAGGTAGCACACCCACAGTAAATTATTTTTTCCCCACAGTGGCTAGACTTTCACCAGACAAGCCAGCACTCAGTAAGACAAAACCAAAGACAACTTAACCCCATGAGTCTGATATACTTCTACAGAGGTCTATTTAGTTTTGTCTTACAAAAATAAATAGTGATGAAAGCAGAGAGGGGATCAAGCAAGAAGAAAATAGAAAGTAAAAAAGACAGAAGGGTTTCATACCAAAAAACTGTTCTGCTTTAAAACTCACTCAGAGTGAAAAGGTTTCCAATACTTACTCCGAGGATCTTCCTCTGGCATCGGCCACATTCAGGAGCAAAGAATTTCTCATAGCAGAGCTCACAATACAGGGCTCCCTGTTCCTCTACAAATCCAATGTAGGCCATCGTGTTTTTGCAGTGAGCACAGTTAAATTCTTCTGGGTGCCAAGATTTCCCCAGTGCCACTAGGAATGGTCCCCTGCCAAAAGAAAAGAGATCAAGTTGGCTAAGGAATAAAGGTTTCTAGTTAGCCTGAAGAGGACCTCTTGTTCGCAATGTCCAAACAATTAAATACTTGCTCAATTCTCCTTCTCAAGGGTGCTGGAAATTTACCTAGGAACTCTGCGCATTGAAGTGAAAAGAACAGGAGAGAGGAATAAGCCCTGAAGGGATTCCTTCAAGAAAGGTCATCTCTGCCCCCTGGTTTTCTGTATTCAAGGGATTTGGCAGTTAGGTTTTCTGAGCTGCAATGAGTGAGTGCCTCATGATTACGACTGAGAATATTAACTGTGACAGAAAATGAAGTAACCAGGAAAAAAATATATGGGCTAGGCAGAAATGAGAGTTTGAAATTTCCATAAAATAAACAAAAGGAAAAAAAGCTCAATCTGGTAATGTCAGCGTCTTAAAAACAGTAACAACTATTACCGGAAAAAACATTCTAGTCAATTTCTCTTCCCCATACATTGTTTCTTATACTTATTTCTCAACTTTGTGAAACACACCAAATCCTCCCCCTCCAAAATGACTACAGAAATTATCAACTGGGTATTAGAGATGCTTTGAAGCTACTTAGAAAGGTTTTATTTAATTCAAGCATGACTGATTTTTAATGCACATTTGTATCAAGGTACCAAATGTTTGTAAAGTGATTTTTTTCCATTAAATACTATACAGCCATGAACTGATAAGATGGGTTTGGTTTGCTTGACAGGAATCCATTATGAAGCTTTATCTAGTCATGAAGCCTGCGGAGATTAACCTTTCTAGCCTCTGCGACATACTTTTCAGTAGCTACATCACACTAATTTTTATTCACAGAGTGGCTTTACCTCCAAGGCACTTTTACACTTATCTAATTTGTCCATGCAACATTCCTGTGAGACAGACCAGGGCAGTTATTATGAACTCAGTTTAACAGATGGAGAAGCTGAGATACGGAATGTTCACAAGGTATGACATGTATCGTAAAATCGCGGATTGAATGAAGGCCAGAAGCTGAATTTCCTGATTTCTATTACACTGCTCTAGTCAAATGATATTCTGTCTCTGATCACACTACCATCAATTATCATCACTGAGTAACCACAGGGTAACTAATTCTTAGGAAGCATAGGATATCTGACTAGTGGGAAAAGTCACAGTAACGAGCATCACAAAGTCGAAACATTTTTTAGCCTTTGACAATAACAGAAACCTTGGTATTCAGTAAATATCTTCCGTTGGGAAATTCTTTGCAAATACACTGTTGTTTTCTCAGAACCAGCACCTAATTCTGCAAGAGTCAGGTAAGTAGAAAGGTCCTTGATGAATGATTAAAATGTGTTCTGTGGGGATAAGAGGGTATTTTCTACCTACTTTTTGTTAACTTGTTTCTTATTACTAATATGATGCCATTTTGTATAAGCTAGTGCATGCAACTCTCTTAACATTTGAGAAAAGTAGTTTATTATTATTATTATTTTTAAACTTTAGGGTACCATTTTTGTTCCCACTAACAAGGAATGCCTTTGTTAACTAATTCCTGCCAGGAAAAAAAAAGGGCTACAGATCACTTATTCTGTAACCAAATATGTTGCTTTTGGTAGGCTGTCCCTCAACTTGTAACTGGTTTATAAACAAAAGTTCTACTCAAGACTTCATTTCATTTTCTCAGTATATACCCGGCAAGTAGTTTACCTTCAAAGATAAGCCAGAGTCACAATGCTCAAAGCCAGACAAAGTTTTAGGAGTGCACTTAGCTTTTCCACCAGGTAGGTATCCCATTATGTATGCCTGAAAAATCTGCCAGGCTAAATTTACTGTGACCATACACAGAGTATGATGGAACTTTAGGGTTTCATGCTATGATCTGCCTGGACATTAAAGCAGATTCTAAACTATTTACTAGGGTGAATCTATCAGGGCACATCTTCAGCTCAACCAGAAGGGCGGATAGCCCCTGCGGCCAGTATCCTTATTGACTCTTCAGTTTGCAGAAGAAGTCAATTCAATCCCCATTTCCACTTTCTGTTAAAGCGTGTTAGTATGCACTTGGAAGAAAGAGTTTTCCTCTTGAAACATGCCATCAGTGCTACCAAATATTTAACAAACTTCATCTGAGGAAAAAAAACAAAGACTTTTAAGAACAGCTGACTGCATTTTTCTAGACTTTCTAATAAAATATGTGTTGAGATCACCTCGGAGAGCCCTGTTCCGTGAATCGGAGCAGACGGGGCCTGGCCCGTCCCACAGGAGAACTCCTTTAATGATGGGTGCCAAGTGCGACACCGTCAGTCTGCGCTGACACTTCTGAAAGGCAACAGCTCCACGAAATCCACCCCTGCTCTTCCTGGAAGCTGCTGTCGAGAGTGCTGTTTGTGAGATCACACATGGCCATTTTTACACAGATTCCTGCGAGAAGTTCCTTTCAGGTTTTTGTAACAAGAACGGTTTTGCTTTTTCTGAGCAAGAGATTTTTTTTTTTTAATCTCACTGAACAGTAATTTGCAAAATTAATTTTCTTTTTTTTTGTCAGCTGCTAGAAGGCTTACAGCCAAATTCAGTCTAACCATGGGTAAGTATATAATGTCACTACTGTCCAGACACAATGACAAATTTTTCTCCAGTCTTCATTTTTAATAGTCCCATCCATGATTTTCATTCTTCTTTTGCTCCCTTTTGTAATTTAGAAGGTTTTCTTATATTTCATATATTCTTAAAAAGTCTTTTCGATAGCTTTCTGGGATAGAGTCCACTATAAATAAATAAATAACCCACTGAAAGGGTATTTTAAGGTATTTACTTAAGTTTCTTTATCAAATTTGAATAGTGAACAATCTTAACGACAGTAAAGAAACTCCCTCTGCACCTTTAAACAGTGAGCCGACAGTGACCTCTGCTCCTGCCAGACCTCCTTTCTTACATAAACAGGCTCTGTGCAGATACCCCTCGGCTGAGCTGAGAGAGCACCTTCCCCATCAATGCCACGGAAGTTATGTATAAACAATAAAATCTCACATATAACAGAGTCCTGTCTTGTCCGTGTCAGCAGAGACTAATCTAACAAATTCATTAACACAGGATTAACAGGATACGTTCTTCTTGTCCCAGGTAGGATCAGGTTTCCGTCTGGGAACTGGAACAGCAGGCTTGAATAACTGCACAGTGGAATGAAGTACTCAGCTCCTTCTCCGAGTCCTCTGCACCCATGAACCTCCCTAAATCCCTGCTGGCTGACAAGTGAAGGAAGGGGAGAGAGCTGAAGCACGCACGGATTGGCTGAGAGAGACGAGCTATGGCGTGGAACTTTTCACCCTGTTCATCTTCTGTGAGATTGATGCCCCCCAAAAAAATTATTAGTAATGGAAGGAAAGGTAGGGAAGGATGCTAAGGGAATAATTCAGAGAAAAAGAACAGCTTAGTTAGAAAGGTGAAAAGAAGTGCAAATTTCAACGGGCATAACTAATAGGGATTTAGGTTGAAAATCAAATGCTTACTTCTTCTTCTTCTTTTTATTTTTTTGATTACCACAATAGGTTTATTGAACCATTCTCATACAGATACAAAATTAAAGAAATAGAAAGAAAATTTTTCCTGGTTGATGAGAACTCTTAGGATTTACTCTCTTAACTTTCAAAGGTAACATACAGCACTGTTGATCCAAAGGCTTACTTCTTGCTTCCCTTTGTTACTTAATTCTTAACAGTAACCCTCACTGATAGAACTTAACTCTATAAATAGATGGAGAAAACATCAGAGGAGTTAGCCAACTTCTCTGATATGACGTGGATCATGAACTGGACAGCTGGAATCCTCCAGGGCCCAGCCACTACAGATTAAAATTTTTTATTTAACCAAAAGTGAACTGCATCAAAAGAAGTTAAAAACAAAAAAAGAAAGTTAAAAAAAATCAAAAGTTAATTAACAAAAGTTAAAAACAAAGCCACATAAAAAATAACTCACATGCTCAAAAATAAATATGGAATCTGATAGTTGGCTACAGGGATCACTCAAGCAGAAGATGTGACATATTATACCAGATCCATATGTATATAAGCATTGAAATCACCAAAATGAATTCCCATTATTAAAGATTTTCCTGAGGCAAGATTAACTTTTGAACTTTACAACTATGACAATTTAGAGCCCTATAGATATCTCATGACTTTTGCTCAGTACCATGATTCAGGACTCCTTACTATGGCTATAAGGGCAGTACATATATATTACTTATATTACCGTAAGGGTACTACGTACTGCTCATGACATTTATATTACTGCATTATGGTTATCTATGTCAGGACTCTGGCTTCCTTATCAGATGATAAAATACATGAAATCAGGGACTGCCTCTTATTTATATACTATGGTGCTAGTTTGGCAACTTGCACTTAAGTTTTCTTTTTTTAATATATTAAAAAAAATTGAGATGTAATTGACATATAACACTGTGTAAATGTAAGGTGCACCATGTGTTGGTTTGATACATTTATGTATTGCAATATGATTACCCACCTTAGCATTAGCTAATACTTTATAGTTTTCGATGGATATTTGTTGTATAAAAGTATCATTTTATGAGTAGACTATTGAACTTTATTGCTTGCAATTTCTTTCAAATAAAAGTAATTGGTTGTTGAAGCTAGATAATCCCCATATCTCCTCTTTGCACCAACAGGATTCTGGAGGTATCTTTATTAGACTTACCACATTGATATGGCTGTTGATTTGCTTGTCTGTATTTTTTACCAGAGTGTAACAGTATTAATTTGCTAGAACCGCCTTAACAAAGTGCCACAGATGGGATGGCTTAAACAACAGGAATTAACTTTTTCACAGTTTTGGAGGTTAGAAGTCTAAGACCAAGATGCTGCCAGGGTTAAACTCTTCTAAGGCCTCTCTCTTTGGCTTGTAGATGGTCACCTTCACCTGGTCTTCCCTCTGTATGTGTGTGTGTCCTAATCTCTTCTTAAAAGGACACCAGTCATACTGGATTAGAGCCCACCCTAATGACCTCATTTTACCTCTTAAGGACCCTACCTCCAGATAAAGTCAGAGTGAGATATTGGGGGTTAGGATTTCAACATATGAATTTTGGGGGGACACAATTCAGTCTATAACAGTAACTTCCTTAAGGGAAGGGAGTAAGTATGTCTTTGATTTCTGTATCACTGGTATTTAAAGGAGGTGGCACCTAAAATACTCAATGAGCACTGCTTATAGGATGGCTATATTTCTACGAGAAACAGAAATATAGTCATCCTATAGACTCGTCTACAGTTAGACGAGAAACTGGAAAAGTAAACCTCTCATCCCCTCGGTCATCTCTATGAGTCTAGGAATGCATGTATGGGGTACAAAGTCATTTGGTGGAGAGGAAAGAACCTGTAACTGTTCAGCCTATCTATTACTTTCTCCTTTCTCACTTTCCCACTCTAACATGAAGAAGAAGAGTACCTTGCCACACTCAAGTTATGACAGGTCTGCTTAAGCTGTTTTTTTTCCTGATTTAATATAGTAGTATATATGATTACATGTATATACAGTCACAATATTTATATATATTATATATTTATATATCTTGGTATGTATTTTCTTTACACAAAGTTAGAATCATATTTTATTTAGAGTTCTATAGTTCTTTTTTTTAATCTTAATACTATAACTTTTTCCTAAGTAGTGGAAGTTAAAAGCATGAATATAATTTACAGTAAGATCTGAGCTCAAATGCAGGTTTTACATTTACTATCTAGGTAACTTCAGTGAATATGTAACTTTTCTGTGCCTCAGTTTTCTCATCTGTGAAATTAGGCAATTATAATAACTGTCTTACAAGGTTATAAGAATTTAATGAGAATTCAGTTAAAATTCTTAACACAGTATTTGGCATATGCTAAGAATACATTAAACAATTATTATCCAAAAACAGCATCTTAATGGCACCATAATATTACATCATATAGATGCTGAACATTTTGTTCTTTCCAATTTTTCACTACAGTAGATCTGAAATCTTGGTCTATGCCTTGCTCATAAATCTTGGTCTATGTCTCTGGTTGTTTCTTTAAATGGAAGGACTAACACATTAAGCCAAGAAGCCTTTTATTTTCAAGTAAAATCTTAACCAGAAGGGAAAATAAATAAAACCTATTAATAATGGAGTGCTCAGAGATAGAACTGGATGGTGAGACAGGCAAAAAACTCTGCTGGCTTCTTCCTGGAGTAACTGAGATGGCCCTCCTTATGAGAAAAGTTTGAAAATAAGTGAGCAGGAAATAAATCAATAATGTTAAAATTTTCTCTGTCACTGGAATAAACAATGAGTTGTCTGAATGTGATTGTTCCGGTGCTGGACTGTAGGCAAAGACAGGATAATACAATTGTGGCTATTTTTTTTTTTTTTTAAGCATTTCATATCAAAGAAGAAATCAAGCACCATGAATCCCTTACTTCTTTCACCAAAATGCTAAGAAGCTAAATGTGAATGGTCCATTTAACTTCATGTAATACAAGTGGATTTTAATGCCACTAGATGTTAACAGTTCAGAAATAAGCTAGTGTTTTCATAAGCCCATTCTACCAGAGAAACTAAATATGGCTTTGGCTATATTAGTAGCCTGATCTTCTGTTTCCCTATTATATCAGCCAAACAGTCAGTCTGTTCATGAGTATGAGTCGAAGAAATGGTACTTCTATCATAAACGGATTGGAAATGTTCTAGAGCAATTTAATCAGAGCTTCAGTAGAATTTCCTAAAATGTAACATTCTATCCATCTGTAAAAGGCAACTAACTAATCAAAGTATTGCCTAAATAATACAATTTAGGCAAAACATCCATAATCTTTTCAAGATTCAAATAAACCAAAGAATTATAAACATTAGATGAAAATAAAATGATCTATGGAGTTTTAAGCTAAAAATATGTTCAATAAGAGATAATCAGTTCAGTACTAACATTCAGTGATCCAGGTTTCTGAGATTTTCCAAAAACAATGAACTTTTCTAAAAAATAAAATAAAACATAAAATTTGCCTTAGTTTGCCTTTACTTAAAAATATTTTTGAAAATTTGAAACATTTAGAAAATAAATATGAAACAATATAAATTATAAACAAATAATGTAAACTACACTGTGGAAAACAAAACAATAATATAAATTATAAAATAATCTTAAACTTCTCAGGCTCTGCCAGGTTACAATATTCTATATTGAAAGTATCAAGCCTACAACTGCAGCTTGTTTTTAAAACAGGTGTCCAAGAGAATGTCACTTGACCTAACGCCTCCTTGCTTTGGTAAGTGATACTGACACCGAGGCCAAGAACTAGAATTATGCTTTGACTAGCTCTCTGAACTGACCACAATCTATTCAAGCTGCTTTAGCATTTGAGCACCAAGCAAATGTGCTATGTTAATTACTGTTATAGGATCTTGACATGAGCTAATACCTGTTCCTGTTAACTTCCCCAGTAAATGAAGCTCTAATGCTTAACTGATAACAAGTGCTGAGATAATCCAGAGTAGTATAAAATTTAACAGATGAGGGGGCAATAAGTGGTGGCCATTCATGTTTTTAACATAACATTTATTTTACTTGGCAGAAGACTGTGCATTAAAATTATATCCTAGGCTAGCATTAAAAACTGAAACCATGGCAGTTAGGGGTGGGGAATGTAATTTCTATTTTGATCTTCATATATTCTCCATACTAAGTTTTTCAGATGTGCTGGCAGTGGTGATAGTAGGGATACCACAGAATTTTGTAATCAGACAACAAGAGTCAGAAACTGATACGGTTTGACATTTTGTTAATCCATCCAGTAATCACTTGCTTATTACAACAGGACACAAACAGCAGTGACTGCTGTCTCCACAAAGGGTGTTTTTCTCCAGACTATAGTATCCCCACATACCAGTCTCCGTAACCAAAGTACCGTAACTTACAGAAACAATGTTACAAGTCAAAACTTATTTTTATTAACATTAACCTTAAAAACATAACCCTATATAGAGTGAGTAATTAAAAACATTGCTTTATTTATTGAGACAAAGCAGTCCCACACTAGATTCTATAATAGTTTAAATATTTCTGTTAAGACCCTAGAGTAGTACTTTTTAAAAAATGTCTCTAACCAAATTGATACTATGACCTGAAGGATGAGTGGGTCTAGAGTCACGTATGATCTGTGCAGGTCAAACATTCACCGAATGCCTTTTGTGTGTCGGACGCTGTGCTCGACTTTGGAAGCCTCTACTGATTTTCCCCTTCTCCCCATAACCATTATTACTCCTGCCATGGCTGCTGGCTAGTACTTATACAGCAGGTGCTCGCTGCGGAAAACACAAACTCAGGGAAAAATAACAGCTTACAAAATATCATGATTCCATTTCTGTAAAACAACATCTGTCCTTATGTGTGTGTGTTTTAAAAGTGTGAACTAAAATACTAGTAGTGGTTACCTTGGGATGTGGAATTATGTATGAACTTTTATTTTTGCTTTCTGTTTTTCTATATTTTGGAAATGTCACAATGAACACAGACTACCTTTAAAAGGCAAAAGCTATTTTTTAAAAAATCATGTACTCTGTGCTGTGTTCTTGACACATTTATTATTTAATAGTGAACTAAGGAGAAGAATATTTATATTTGGTTCTTAAATAAGATATTGAGACTCCCTGGGCTCCATTTTAAGTAGTAACTAGAAACATTATCCTAAGCAATAATTATGTAAGAGAGGAGGGGAAAATGCAAGTAAGTCTTAACCTTTTTCAGCTTTAGAGGCGCTGTTGTTTCAACTATTACAAAACAGGGTAAATTAAAAACGAGGAGAGAGCTTGAGCCGTCATTTCAAGTAATCATCTGTTACTGCCAACAAGACAACTCACAGAGGCAACAGGGTCCTGTGGTGGGATCCCTGCATTAACATTCACACCTAAACCTCATAACATTTTAAAAGCCACGTGTTCAGAAAGGCTGAGGTTTATGAGTGCCAGTGTAATACACTCACTTAAGAGCTTACTTTTAGCCTTTTCTGCTTATCGGAATTAAAGAAACAATAAAATACACTGGGATAAAAAATATTTTAAAGAAGCAGATTATGACCTAATCTAAAATATAAAGCATTTATGAATAGATCCGAAGGTAATGATATCTTTTAGAGCTTAAGTATTTGAAAAGCCAATCTTCTTTTCTCAAGGACTCAAAGTTCTTTATTTTACATCATTAGTTATTTTTCATCTAAATGAAAGTCCTCACTTTTATAATTTGTGAAATAATGAAGTTCTTCGGGGTCCCTTTGAGTCTTAATATTTTATTATTCTCTGAAAAGCCACATTAATCATTATTTTCCCTTAGTTCTGATAGGAATTAATAACTGACTAAATTGGTATTTTTAGTTTTATTTTCACAGAGCCCAGAATTACTTTTTATTAAAATAGAGTCTAACAAAAGTATATATATTCATATGTGTCTACTTCAATACTATTATATAGAAATACAGCAAGAATATTTTCACTAATAAAATTTCTAATCTTTTAGAATATTAAAAAAAAAATCCATATTGGTATTAAGTCCTTTCAAGAAAAATTTAAAATCAAATAACCAACCTGATGACCTGGTTGCAGTGGGCACACATCGGCGTTCGCTTCCCTGCGGGAATGTGCTCGGCCCTTTGCACCAAAGTGTCCTCATCCCTGGGCTGGGGCTGCCTTTCGGCCGAGTTGGCTGATGCCACCGCTCCTGTGTACGTGCCACTGCTCGCGACTCTTCCGGTAGAAGGTGCTAGGAGTTAAAACAGAAGAATCAGAATGACAACAAGCCAAATAGAAACTTTTCCTAATAATCAAATAAAAACATTACTTTAAAAAATAATCTATCCACTCACTTCTTTACTCATTCACTCACACTTATGGAGAGGTTACGGACCAAACACTGGTCTGAGACCACAGAGTTAAAAAAGAAAAATTCAAGGATTACAACCCAGTGAAAGAGTTATGACAGATGAATGCAGAGGGTTTTGTAGGAAAAGCAGAGTCACCTCTGCTTCCAAGAGGAGATATGGTTAATGTTGAATACTGATGTTGAAATATTTCTAGTCATCCAGACATCTGTGCTAACCATTCAGTAGATTTAACTCAAAATATGTCATAGCACATTAAAGATTTAAATGTGTTGAAGATAAAAGCAAAAATGAACTCCCTATACTCTGTCTCTTCCTGTACTGCCTAAGTAGACTGTGAAATCGGTCACCCGGTCATATAAGGCAGATACATAAGAATCATCCTAGGGCCTTCCTCTCCCTCCTCTATGGTTATAATGGGTCCTTCTGACTTTACATCACAAATGGTTCTCGATTTTGCCCCCTCGTCTCCATTCCTACAATACTGTCCTGGTTTATGTCCTCAAAGTCTCCCACCTGGACTAACCACCAAATGCCTTGTCCTCCTTAAATTCATACTCCCACTGCCACCGAGGACTGAAATCTTATCTGATCACAGCTCTGCATAAACCATTTCAAGGATCTCGTTCTTCTTTGACCACTGAGTGTAGTGCAATCTTCTAAGCACCACATGCAGGTCCCTCCAGTGGTCCCTGCCTGCCGCACGGCCTCATCTGTCACCACCCTCTGCCTTTCTCTTTATGCTACAGTGAATACACAACTGCCTCATTTCCCCTGTGAATGGGTCTATCACTGCCTCATTTCCCCTGTGAATGGGTCTATCACTGCCTCATTTCCCCTGTGAATGGGTCTATCTCTTCACAGCCTGTCCTCCCCTCACTTCTCCACCATTCTTCCTATTCACCTAGTAGCCACCACTCATTAGAATGCAGCCCAGTCCGGCTGGTGTGAGGTGACACCTCATTGTAGTTTTGATTTGCATTTCTCTACAATAAATGCTGGAGAGGGTGTGGAGAAAAGGGCACCCTCATACACTGTTGGTGGGAATGTAATTTGATACAGCCACTATGGAGAACAGTATGGAGGTTCCTTAGAAAACTAAAAATAGAATTACCATATGATCCAGCAATCCCACTACTGGGCATACACCCTGAGAAAACCATAATTCAAAAAGAGTCATGTACCACAATGTTCATTGCAGCACTGTTTACAATAGCCAGGACATGGAAGCAACCTAAGTGTCCATCGACAGATGAATGGATAAAGAAGATGTGGCACATATATACAATGGAATATTACTCAGCCATAAGAAGAAACGAAGTTGAGTTATTTGTAGTGAGGTGGATGGACCTATAGTCTGTTCTACAGAGTGAAGCAAGTCAGAAAGAGAACAACGAATACCTTATGCTAACACATATATATGGAATCTAAAAAAAAAAAAAAGGTTCTGAAGAACCTAGTGGCAGGACAGGAATAAAGACGCAGACGTAAAGAATGGACTTGAGGACGTGGGGAGGGGGAAGGGTAAGCTGGGACAAAGTGAGAGAGTGGCATGGACATATACACACTACCAAATGTAAAATAGATAGCTAGTGGGAAGCAGCAGCATAGTACAGGGAGATCAGCTTGGTGCTCTGTGACCACCTAGAGGGGTGGGATAGGGAGGGTGGGAGGGAGACGCAAGAGGGAGGAGATATGGGGATATATGTATATGTACAGCTGATTCACTTTGTTATAAGGCAGAAACTAACACACCACTGTAAAGCAATTATACTCCAATAAAGATGTTAAAAAAAAAAAAAAAAAAAAAAAAGATGCAGCCCAGGAGTCAACTGCTCCACAACTCCTCCCTGAACTGTCTCTCCCCGCTTCCCCGTCCACATAATCCAGATTAAAGTCTTTTCCCCATGTTCCCGTAATTTTCCGAATGACTAGATTATTGCCTCTACTACATATATTTGTGTCTTTTCTTCCCCAACTAGAGAGTAAGCTCCCTGAGGGCAGGAACTATGTCTTATTCTTCACCATAGCAACTAATACAGTGTCTGGAATGAATAAATGAATGAATGAATGAGTAAAGTGGAATCAATACATAAATGAACAACAGCAAAAACTGTGAAGGATTAAAACCAACAGGTCTGCTCCTTACCCACAGGTAATTAAAATGTAGTGGAAGAGAAAAGGCATATATTCTAATGGTCGAAAAGGAACAACTTTTAAGAAAAGCATATAAATAATATAAATTGTGTGTGTGGTTGTGTATGTGTGCGTGTGTGCTGACAGGATTCATATGAAAGGCGTGGTTAGAATTGGATGAGGTTAATTAGCATACTTGAAAGGCTATTTCTCCCTCATGAGAAGGAAGCCTGTTTGCAATGATGTGCAATTGCAGATCCAGAAACCCTGCATTTATAAACACCTAGCACATCTCCTCCAGCGCTCTGCTTGGCACTTGAGCTGTGAAATGGCACTTTGCAGGCCAGGAAGCTCGACTAGTGCCCATGTTTCAAGTGAGTCAACTGGATTAGGAACACGTTTTCACTCTCTTAGACTCACACTTTCTCTTACAGAAATGCAAAAGAAAGTTACTGTAATGTTTGCTTTGTCCACTCTCTTCCTAATTCCCTCACTGGCTTGCATAGCACAATGCTCCTTCAGTTTCTAGATCCAGGCCTGACCGCTCTTGGAGAAATGCAGATATGCATTTTCACTGCCGCAAATCTTGTTCTTATCTTTAAATTCAAGACAGGCAGCAAGGATTTCATCTGCTTGCACACATTACCAGCTCGTCCTCACTATTCCTGTATGTCTGCATTCTCCCACCCACTCAGGCATGGCCCTCCGGCTCCTCTGTCCCTGTCAGCCCCCAGACCCTAAGAACTGTTCCCTTGGAAATGTTTCCAAGGTCTGTCCCTTAATCCAAACCCATGCTCTAGCGTTTGAGTCCTGGTCTTGAATCCCTCAAGTCTGGGCAATTACAAGTCTCCTAACCAGTCTCTCTGTCGTCAGTCTCTTTTTCAGCCTATTCTGCTAGATTATTTTTCCAAATACTCTACTCTGATCATATTTTCTTGCTTATAAAGCTTCCATAACTCTTCCCTGCAAACTATATGCATCCCTGACAGTCCAGTCCCTGCATGAGCTCACTCCAATCTTCTTTACAACCTTGTTTTTTATGCTCACCCACATCCCCGCCATTATCATCTAACTCGGTGATCTTTGTTTACCATTTAACTTGTGCCATCCCTATTTGAAGGCACTATTCTCAAATCCTTACTACAGCCTTATGATTTAGGCACGATTAGGACCACATTTTTACTCTAGCTGAGGCAAAGAGAGGTTAAGAAAGCGGCCCAAGATCACACAGCAAATTAAGGGCACCCCTAAAGCCAGGCAGTCTAGCTCCAGAGTCTGTGCTCTTCAACACCATGCTATCGTCTCCTCACTGTCCCCTGGACATGCCGTGACAGGCCCTGCTTCTAGGATGCACAGTCGATGAAATGTCCCTTTCTCCATGGATTTCCCATTCTGTACGGCTCATGGAAATTCCATCTTCTTCCCCCGTATTCCCTGATTATCCCAGTCAGAAGTGTTCTCTTGTCCCTCTTAACATCTTTAACACCTCCACCTATGTAATATATTTGCTATTTATCAATATCCTGTAATATTTTTCCTTCTTAAGTCAATGATAAACTCTGTAAAATGACAACTCCCTTCTATTAACTTCTTTCTACCCATTACCAGAAAACTGCCTTAAAAATAGAAGGCAAAAAATTAATATTTAATCAAGTAAATGAAAAAGGAAAGGTTCCGAATCACTTTCATTTTGCCTTTTTAAAGAACACAATTGAGATAGCTATTTTTAAAATATGGATTAGGTTCAGGATTTCAAACAGTGGGAAAGTTACCAACTGAAAAATCTGAAAATCAGACCTCAAAGAGAGTCAAACCCTTTCATCTACCATATGCCTTTATTTCATCACATCTATGCATAAGCCCTAAAGTACTGAGTCACTGAGACATTTTTAGCAATAAAAGAGTGTAGTAATTCTCCATCAGTCATTGTAAAATGGGACAGAATCCATCTGGCCCATGCCTCAAGGAGAAGGTACATGGGAACTAACTTATTTAACACGAGAAGCCATTCTTAAACATGAAACATGGGACCGTGTCTTAAACACATATAAAGAGGCTCTGAGCTCACTGCTGTTCCTTCCTTGGGAAGAAAAGCCTTGCCTTTTGTTACTGCCCCATTTTAACCACTTTGGATAAGATAGAAATTCTCACACCTCCGTTTTGTTGCTGTGTTGCTGGTACATTGGCCCTCACACAAAGCTACACAAGCCTTGTTAATTACCAAGCCCCCAACATTTCCAAGAAACAGTTATTTCCCTTATGAATAAAGTGCTGTTTCATTTCTTCTGATTGAAATTCTCACTACTCCAGCACAGGAGTGGGCAACTTTTGAGCTGTCAAGTGCCAACTCGCTGGCCTCTGCTCCCTTGGCTTATTGGGGAGAGGGAGGTGTAAGAAGGTGAAGTTTTGGAAAAGGGGAAGCACCACAAAATAAGCCCAGCTTCCTTCATAATTCTGTATAAGACTGCACTACCACACAGACAAAAACAGTCTTCCACGGGGAGTACAGAGACCAAAATATTTCAAATTTATTGAACCTGCCATAAAACTAAATTTTATGTAGAAAAAAATATAAATCTCTTTAGAGACAGCAGTTTAAAGACCTCAATCTACTTATCTGTAATAAAACAAGATTTTTCTTTTAAGTTCTAATAGAGGTATTAAATGGGAGCATTGAATTAGCCCTATTTCATAATCTAGAAACCTAAGTCACAAAAATTTAAGTGATTTATTCAAACTGAATAATGAGTAAGTCAGTAAAGTGTCACAATGAGAACATGAAGGGGAGGTTAGTTCTTGACTCAAGTTTTCCTTTGCAACCTTAATCTTGAACATCTTCCATTAAATTAGGCTTCTTTCGTGGCTGATCTCTATCCCAATGGGGCCACGTTTAAAAGTTAAATTTTTTTCTTTTGTATTAAATATATTTCAGCATCATAAAACTCATCGAGAAATTTAAAGCCAGTAGCTACTCTCCAAACGAACAGTGTTAGTGAGATATTTTTTATTAACTTTAGAATGATTATTTATGAGTCTTAAAGGTTTGGAATGACATACATTCATACTTATTCTAAGCTTTTGTTTTTAGCACTATGATAGTCAAACCTAAGATTACAAAGATTATCATTAAATAAGTTAATATAAATTAGTGGGAAACCTAGCAGCACACTAGAATACTTTCTCAGTATATAATATATAAAGTTGTCAAGTTAATCAAGTAAAATTTAACCAACGCACAATATGTTGAGTTGCTAGTTTTTAAAATATTTGTCACAGTGATATATCTGAGAATTCTAAGGGGCAATACTTTTTAAAAAAGCAAACAGACCACTGACTTACTAACCATGAAATTTAATTTACTACAAAGAAATAAGGTCATCTCTTTTGGACTATAGACTATAAATTGGTGATAAAGAATTTTAAAATATTGAACCACGTAATATTCATTAATTTAGTAGAACACGTACCTCCTGTTATTGCGGAAATCTTTGTGGTATATCACTTGGAAAGATAAAGTGAAAACTCTTTACTCTAGAAAGACCTAAATTGCATTTTTCCCCAAGCCGATGATTCAAGTTTGCATCATTTAGCAAATTAGTTAACACAAGTTTTAAGCAATCTTATCCTGAGGTGTAATTTTCTTTTCTAACAATTTTAAGGCCCTAACTATGTGATTTTCAAGTTGATCCAAGTAACTTCTCAGTAATGGGCCACATAAATATATTACTGTGGATTTGTAGAGTATTATATTATAAAAGACTATGTAACATACAAGGAATTAGAAATTATCTAATTATTTACTATGTGCTTCAAATATAGCTGAGCTCACTAAAAGGCTCTTGTTTTATATACACAAAGTTTCCAGAGAGAAAACAAAGATTAAGACCATTAGAATTCCAGGTAGTACAATGTGTGAATTCTCTGAAAACAGGTGTTTTCCAACTATATTAAGAATAAGGTGGGTTAGGGACTGCCCTGGTGGGTCCAGTGGTTAAGACTCCGCGCTTCCACTGCAGGGAGCATGGGTTCAATCCCCGGTCAGGGAACTAAGATCCCCGTATGCTGCAAAATAAATAAATAAATAAATGAATAAATAGATGTTAAGAATAAGGTGGGTTATATGATATTTTTTCAAAAACAGCTGTTAACTCTAAACCAATATTGGATAAAAAAAAAAAAAAAAAGAGTAGCGAAGATTATAATGTATATGTTAAATACCTGGCCAGGCTGTACCTGAACAGGCATGAAATTCATCAGTTAACTCTCTGGTTCAAGTCAAATTATTCAACTACCTGTAAAATATTCTTATTACTGGCATATATTAGGTGAAAAAACACTACGTTACGTCAAACCTTACTTGGAAACTTAACATAAGTCAAATGGGGCTAGGGGATGATATCCCCCTAAACAAACAGATGTCGCTAGCGTCTTCCAAGGTAGGTTACTCTTACTAGATGTAGTGCTTTTGAATTGCTGAACATATCATTCAGTAGGAGAGCAAGTTGGTGTTGAAAGATGAACTGCCCACGACAATATGAGAAATATATAACCTGATGACTTCTTACAACGTCCAGAGTACATCCCAGTTCAAGCCATCATTATCTCTTGCTTGGCTTATTGCAGTGACTGCCTAAAGATCTTGCTCTACCCTTCCAGCGACATAGAGGCCAGGAAAAACTAAATCAGATCATGCTGCTCCTCTGCTAAAAACCCTCCAACAACTCCCTCCTAACTCAGAACTAAAACCCGAGGTCCTATAGAATCTGACTCCTGCGACCTCTCTGGCCTGATCTGCCACTTTTCCTTTGCTCACGAGCTACAGGGCACACTGTCTTCCTTACTATTTCTCTAAATGGCCAGTATGCTTCGAATTCAGGGCCTTTGTAGTTTCCAGTCCCTCTGCCTGGAAATCTTTTCCCCGCTGTTTGCATGGCTTGCTCCCTCGTTTCCTTCCTGTTCTCTGCTCAGAGGCCACTTTACCAATGTGGCTTTCTCTCATCACCCTACAAAAACCGCAGCCCTCTCCCTCCAAACCAGCATTCTCTAGACTCCTCAACTGGTTTATCATGCCCATCTAACATATTTCATATTCTTCTTATTGCTTTTTATCTCTCTCTCCACACCTTGAGGCCAGGGACACTGTCTATTTTGTTCATTGCTGTATTTCTAGCACCTAGAACCGTCCCCGGCATATTGCTTAACAAATCTTTGCTTAGCGAATGAATGACTCCGGCACCAAAATTATTGTCTTCCCACTGAAAGGAACCAGACTCCTTAGAGAAACTGCTGATTCTAGGATTGGGACAAACAATGAACATGGAAAGTCCAGAATATCTTGTCAAATTAGAAAGCAAGAATGCTATCAAAGAACTAGAGTTGTATCAAATGGACTTAAAGAAGCAGATGAGACAGCCTGAGCATTAATAATAATAATAACTACAAAGGATTGAAATACTTCAAATAAGTTAACATGAACTCACAATGATCCTGGAATTTAAAAAAAGCCACATTGATCATCTTTAGAGGATGCCAAGGAACCAATTCATTATTTTAAAAACCCATAAAATTTAATAAAGGGGAAAAAAATCAAGCTTTACAATTTATCACCTGATAACCAATCATGTTTCAACTATATTCGCTTACTTCCCTGCCGTCTCTGAACTACCCTGAAGCAAATTCAAGATTTATCATTTAATCCATAATATTTCAACATCATTTCTAAGAGTACTCTTTTTAAAAATCTACCCATAATACCATTATCACACCTAAAATAAAACAAAAATCTCCTTATCATCATCAAATAACCAATTTTCCAATTTACTTCTGATTAACCTCTGTATTAGTTTTCTCTTGCTGCTGTAACAAATTACTAAAAACCTATTGACTTAAAAACAGCACAAGTGTATTATTTTACAGTTCTCCTACACTGATATTACTGGGCCAAAGTCAAGGTGTTGGCAGGGCTGAGTTTCTTCCTGAAAGCTCTAGGGAAAATCCATTTCCTTGCTTTTTTCCAGCTTCTAGAGCTGCCCAAATTCCATGGTTCCTCCACCATCTCAAAGCCAGCAGGTTGAGTCGTTCTCACGCTACAGCACTCTGACCCTCTCTTCGCTTCCCTCTTCCACTTTTAAAGGCCCTCGTGACTACAATGGGCCCACCAGAATAATATCCCTATTTTAAGGTCAGGTGATAAACAATCGTAATTCCATCTGCATCCTTAATTCCCCTTTGACATGCAATATAACATATTCACAGGTTCTGGATATTAGGACATGGACATCTTTGGGGGGGCATTATTCGGCTTACCACACATACCCCAACACAATGTTAATCAGGATTCAAACAAGGAAGGTCCATATACTACATTTGGTGTATGTCTCCTAAATCTTTTAGTCTGTAATCCTTTCCATCTCCCCACTCCTTGCAATATACATGTAGAAGAAACTTAAGTCTCTAGTTACATGTTTATGTGTGTATTTGAACTTTTTTTATAGTAAAAAGTTAAAGAAAAATTTTATACATATTAAACTGAATTGTTTCATCTTACAACAACAATATAAGGTAATATTATTACTATTTGATGGGTCAGGAATACAAAGCTCAGAAAGGATAAGTGATTTGCCCAAAGACATGTACAGCAATAAAATGAAGCAAATATTTTTTGAATAACTAATATGTACCAAATAATGCGCTAGGCTTTACTGCTGCAAACAAGACAGATAGGATTTCTGCCCTCATGGAGTTTAAAGAAGGTTACAGACCAGTAATTAGTCAATTATGTTATAGTGGGGTTAGTGCTAGAATGATGGAAAGATAATCAGTTTAATTATAGATGTTCATTCAGTCAAGTGTATACTTGCAGCCTACGGTGTGGCAGGTACTGTGTTATACGCAGGTACCCAGTAGAGTAGGTGTACATGTTTTGCCCTTTCCCTCATAGAGCTCAAGCCTTTTTTTTTTTTTTTTGAGTTGGAGGTGCTCGTGGTTCATCTAAGTATAGACAGTCTACTGAATACATGAACTCAGGAAAAAGATCTGAGCTAGAAGAATGATTCAAGAGTTATCAGCATATTGATGACAACTGAGGCTGTGGGAATAAATGAAATTGTTCAGGGAAAGAGTAGCATGAAATAGAAAAGCTCGTACGGTACAAGACAAATGACAGAAATACTTTGGGAACAGAGAGAGAGGTAGGAGAAAAACCAGGAGAGTGCATCATGGAAGCCAAAGAAGCAGAGTAGAGAACATGGGATCCAAAACCAATTCTATCTGACTCCAAAGCCTATGTCCCTAAGCATTCGTTCACCAAATATTTATTATGTGCTTACTGTGTGCCAAGCTCTTTGCCAGGCACTACCTTGACCCAGGAAAATACGAAGGCAGATCTTCTCGACTGTGATCTAAACGTGGAAGTACTAACTTCTAGACCCGTTTAGAAGGAGGGGATAATGATAATGATAATGATGATTATCTTCTGCTATTTTAATTTTCTTAATAAGGCTGCTATGGTAAACTTAGGAATAATGTATGAAAGCATTATTTTTTTGTTTGCCCTGGTATGCCTAACATCTTAGATCATCACTTTTAAGTCCTTCATGTACCTGTAAAAGATAAGTTTATTACAGAGATCTAACTTTCTTTTCCTAGACCTGGCTGCCCATCCTTTTCAGCCATTATATTTAACGGCTTCAAAGTTCTTAAAATATAACATTTGGCTATAAAGCTGATTCTTTATATTTTGAGAAACATTTCAGAGAATTTACATAAACTGCTTCAGAAAGGGAAATATAATTATAGATCTAACGCTTTTGCTAAAGACAAAGAGGCCTGAAGCATTAAATGTTGAATCCATTTTTGTTGTACAAACTATATGGATGTAAATATTTCAACTACTATATTTGAATTAAGAGAAAGCAACAGAGAAAGTTATAGCAGTAAATCTATGGATAACCATGAAATATGTTTTAAGAATCCTGTAATATTTCATTCTCATTAAGTCAGAAATAAGGCTGAAATTAAGAATCTTAACATTCTCCCTCAAAAGAAAAAGGACAGATGTTTACAGCCTGAACAAGACGGAGGAGTCATATGTGAGGTTTTACGGTGTGAAAAACAACCGGCTCTACCACAAGTGATATTCCTGTTATAAACACTGAGGCTGACGGTGTCCTCATATAAATAACTGGGCTACATCAAAGTGACACTCTGGCACTCTTGGGGAGATACAGTATTATAATTCAACATCTCAGAGAAGATGTTCACGAAGGTATGGTAGAAATTTTACACACACTAAATTGGGTAGCAGTGTTGGCAACACACTTGCATATTATCACGGGCAGCAAGCGCGTTCCTCTCTGTCCTGTCCCCAACCGCCTCAAACAGATGGTGGCCATGAGAAGCGTAGAATCTGTGCGTTTTGTCTGTCAAGCCCCTTATGTTGAAAGCATAAACAACAGTCTACTCGTCATAATCCAGGCATGAAATCATATCCAGTAGAAATAGAAAAGGTTTAATGTTCAGCCAAGATCTAGGATCAGAGGAAAATACATTCTAGAGAGGTTTGTACAACTTTTGTTAAGTGGAATCAAAAAATTTTTTAATTCAATGATTAAAAGCAAAATTGGACAGATTAAACTATTATCATTTCCCTAAGCAGTGGAGAATGCTGGTATGTACACCATAAAGAATTGGAACAGGTGCGCCCAAGCCTCAAAGTATCGAATATTTCCGCAACTTCAGGAGGTTTGTTTCTTCCATTAGCAACCAGCCTTTCAACTCTTAAGAACGCAGATTAAACTGGATCTCGGGTGTCTTAATTAAAGTGAGTGTGGGGACCTGGATTAGGTTTTCTCTTCTTTTTCAATTTTTTGCTTCACACATCATTAAAATTTGGGACACAAAGACTTGCCTTTATCACCCTACTAACTAACCTTACATAGAAAACTCCCATTTGGTCAGAGTGACAACTAAAAGAAACCCAGTCTGTACCTTGTAAATAAAGATAACAGATCTTAAAATATCTGTTTTTGCCAACATTCTATTAAAACCAACAAATTATTTATCACTTACAGAGTTTTCTAAATCATCTCAATACCACTGTTCCAATTTCTAATTTTATAATGGGAAGACAAGACCATGCTCTAATCATGGGCACTCAATGTGCTTCATGCTAAGAGAGAGGCATGGGGGAGGGAGAGAGAGGGAGGGGAGGGGGAAAATAAAGAAAACGAAACAAAATCAGATAAAATAGTTAAAAAACCCCACAAATCTGAGGCGTGATTCATGACCTCAGGCATACTAAAGAGGATCACTGGTTAACTCATACAGACTGTGTAAGCTAAGAATTTATTTAAAATACTAAATTGGTAGAATTTTACTCATATTTGAATGAGAAAACCATAAGGACATATATTAAAATTATTTATACTCACATTATGTCTAGAGTTCTCACATATTCTATTGCCAAAGTAACATGAAATCCAAATGCGCTTGGCTTTTTACCATTTTCCCACCAATTTTCACCTATTTATTTGAGTGAGAAAGCAACCTAGTCTTAGAAATAAAGTCTGAGAAAGTGACCTCAGACTTGAGTGCTCACGTAAATAGGATTCTTTTAAGGCAGGCAAAACAACTGAAGCAGAAAGGGAAAGAAAACTTGAGAAGAGCTCCCCATGTCAGACAATACCAAACACGTCTCTAATGATGAATACAAGTTACTGGAAAAATGTAAAACCTGGGATACTCCTACGTTTCTATTACTACTATTGATTCTCTAAGGTATCTTTCTCAATTAAAGTCATTAGATCTCTAAAATAAACAAAACTATATTATCATTATCCAAAGTTATGCTTGAATTTCATATCTTTTAAAAGCAGAGAACATTCCTCAGCTATTTTATGCTGCAGGGAGCAGTGTCTCTAGCATAATGACTGACGTTAAGAGACACTTGGGCTCCTCGTTCTTTTAGTTTCTAGTTGTGCGAACTTCGAAATTCCATCATTTGGGGACTTAGTTTCCTCATCTGTAAAACAGCCGAAATAATAGCTACCTCAAAGTGTGAGAGGGTTAAACAAGGTACTATAAGTGTTTACTTATAGTTCCTTGGATGTGTAAGAAATGCTTCATAAATGTCAATTATTTTATACTCTGACATAAGATCTTAACATGGATAAAAAAAATAAAGTATCCACTCATTCAAGAGCTACCTGGTGAGCACATTCAGTGTTTTAGATCTAGGAACTCTTCTGGTATGAAAGATACACCCCAAAATAAGATACCTGCCCCCGAAGAATTTATCTTCTTATGGGTGATGTTCACAATCAAAGTGAACACAGTGCTTTAGGATTAGTGCCTGTCAAGAGTGCTCATGACCCCCAATAAAGTGTGCATCTACTGTGCAGAATTATCAGGCATAGTTTTACTTATTCCTGTGGTTTAAACCTAGGGTTGGTCATTTTTTTTCTGTAAATGGCTAGAGAGTAAATATATTAGGTTTTGTAGGCCATATGGTTTATGTTGCAACTACTCAACTCTGCCACTGGAGCACAAAAGGGGCCACAGACAACATGTAAATGAATGAGCATGTCTGTGCTCTAATAAAACTTTATTTACAAAGACAGGTAGGTGGTGGGCCAGATGCAGCCAATGGCCATAGTTTGCCACTGCCTGGTTTAAATCATACGCATTAATAATAAGAAGTAATAATTCTTTCTTTAAAAATTTTATCAAAGTATAGTTGATTTACAATGTTGTGTTAATTTCTGCTGTATAGCAAAGTGACTCAGTTATACATATATATTCTTTTTCATATTCTTTTCCATTATGGTTTATCACAGGGTATTGAACATAGTTCCCTGTGCTATACAGTAGGACCTTGCTGTTTATCCATCCTACATGTAATAGTTTGCATCTGCTAATCCCAAACTCCCGATCCTTTCCTCCCCCCATGCCCCCTCCCCCTTGGCAACCACAAGTCTGTTCGCTATGTCCGTGAGACTATTTCTGTTCCATAGATATGTTCATTTGTGTCATATTTTAGATTCCACATATAAGTGATATCATATGGTATTTGTCTTTCTCTTTCCGATTTAAGGAAGTAATAATTCTTTATGAAAAGCATATGTGAATAAATCCAGGTATCTTCCCTTACAAAAGGTTTAATATTTTAATCTCAGGATGAGACGAAAATGGGGAGAAAGAAGAGCTTTCAATACAGTGCACTTGCATCAGAACTGGGAAGCTTCCAACATGGGAAAAAATTCCAGTAAGAGGACATTTAAAAGAAAGAAAAAAAAAAAAAAGAGGGCGGTTCATGGCTGCTACTTTTATTTTTTCCTATATGAGAGCCATAATTCTAAACAAAAATATATTTGTTACATAAAGAGATAGAGCATATTTATATGCTTCACACCATGATTTTGACAATGGACAGCTCCAGTCAGGCCTTTACGGCAAGTGGACTGTTTAGTTTAATGATGTCAAAATGCAGGGGAGCAGATGGCAATAAAACATTATTAGAAGAGATGAAACATACGCAACTGGTAGCAGTTTACTTATTCATATCAAAATTTAAAAATGGAACCAATAAATCTATCCATCTTAGCTAAGCAAATCTAGTTATCTCGATTTATTACGGCAGCCTAAAGCCTACAATGAAATTTGGGATGGTTGTAGAAACAGTAATTTCCTTTCTCACCCCTATCTTCTTTAGACTTCAAATAAAATATAGAATTTATATCCACTTATAACTGAGATGCACATCATTCAGTCTTTGATCTAATCAGATCTCACAAATACATTCGAGTCTTCCTTGAAAAAAAACAAAGAACACATCAGATCTCCCCAAAGCTCTGTCCATAGTGAATAAAGAAGCTTTTTCTTATTGCTAAAATGTAGCATACACCAGAGGCAGGGTATGATAAAGGGTCATGTTAACTAGAATCTTAGCTAAATTTTTAAAATGTAGTTGAGATGCAATGAAAATGTTACTTGAAACAGATCTTAGTAATTGCTAGTTACCTAGTTTATCCGCCCTATGCAATCCTTTCTAGACTATCCCAAAGAGAGTTAGTTCTCCCTAAATATATTCACTGATTTTACCCTGTAATACAGAAAATTGAACTATTCAGTCAAAATAACTGGGTTCAAATCACTACAGGACTCTGAACAATTCTTTTGACATTTCTCAGACTCTGCCACCTCATTGGGAAAATGATGCCCATTTAAAATTTTAATGACATTCTCTTACTGTACACTCTGAATAAAAAGATACTTTTAAAAGCTCCAAGTATTATAAAAACATAATTTTTTTACTACTAATCAATGATACCCACCATTTTACTGTTAAAAGAGGATATCTGTTCCCTTCGAGTCTACCAACTACAGTCTTGAGTTCCAAATGGCCGAATGATGAGTACTCCGCAAAGACAGGATGCAACAGAAACTAAAATTAACTAAATATTCATTTTGAAAGCAAGTTTGTGTCTTTTTCCCTTTTTCATTTGACCAAAATAAATTTACTGTGTTACTAAAAGATCTTCCAATGATCCCAACTTTTCTATTTATAGCTTACTTGCATTGTGCTTCTTCAAAACACAATTCATATTTTAAAAAAGAATCACAACTTTTTACAAGTCTCATTGTCAAGTATGAGCCGTTGCCTTTACTACGTATATTAAAATTGCTCCATAAAGAAAAAAGCAATTCACTAATAAAAAGCCTATATACAGGTATCCCCCGCTTTTAGAAAGTTTGTTTTACGCCACTTTGCTTTTATGGAAGACCTTCATTGGTACTCATTTTCACTAACTCAGAAGAAATCCGATTTTCACTTTTATGAAAAAAGGCAATCCCTTCTTTGCTTAACGTGATTTTGACTTAATGAAAGGTTTCACAAGAACCTCTGCTTTCAGATAGCAGGAGAAACTTGTACCTGATACATATAAAGGGAATGATGCCATAAGTAGAACACAGGGAAATATTTGTTCAATATAGAGTCTCAGAGGTTAAGAATGTCTAATATTAAATGATAAAATACTACCAGTGTATTGAGTATGTCACTATAATAGACACTAAATACCTTTACTTTCCTCTGTAGAATGTCTCTCTCCATTGGACACATTTAACAATAAAAGTAAAAAAAAGAAATCCAATAATTTCTTGCTAACATTAGGAGACAGAAGAATAAACGAGGAGTTGTGTGTATTAAAGCACGAAGGGGGCACTGTTCTAAAATGCTATAAGAACTGATAATGAAAACAGAAGAAGGAAAAATTTCAGCACAGCTAGACAACACTAACTACTGTGAAAGAAAACATAACAAAGCTTTTTATTTTCAATGGCCCTATGAAATAAGGTCACACTGCTTTCTATAGAAAATGGTGATTAAAGTATTAGCCAAGACTATATAGCTCCATGATTTTGTGAGTAAGAAATTACAAGTTATTTATTAAAAACTTATCACAATGTTAACACATTGAAGTATTATTACAAATGCTCTCAAAATCAACATGTTTTGAAAGTGGGAAACAAGGAAAAAGCCTGTAATTAATGAAAAAAAAAAAACCTGAAAGCCTATTTACAGACTTAAAGCTTTCAGAACTACATACAAATAACAACATGAGTATTTAATTTTTGATCAGTGAGATTCTACAGAATTTTTCTTCTTTTGTCTTGGAAGAAACCTCTTTTCCATCTCATAATGTTTATTTCCATGACAACATGTAGTATAATACATGTGCTTCCTGCAAAGGTAAGCAATTCGGTGAGGATCGTGCCAAAGCCACCAGTCTCCTATTTGCCACTATAAAGAACTGAAAAAGTCAACATTTACAAAATGCTGACTTAGGGGAAATCAATGCACTCACCTGAGGAAATGCTGCAAAAACAGACTATGTTATAAAAGTAAACTTTAAGTTATTTCTCAAGTACAATACAAAATGCAATCCACTCAGATTTATATTTTGTAACTACACACGTTACATAAACAAAGCTGTATTCAACCAAATTTTTGTGCCATAGTCTGACTTAGGACAAAGTATAGTTTCTTCAAGCCAAGTACAATCCTCTACCAGGTTTTAACAGAGGATACGTGAATACTCCATAAGGGATAAAGCTCCCTAGGGAAGCACTGGTTAGAACTTGCCTCCCCGGCAGGTTTAAGTGTAAGTACTTTGCGTTCTCTTGTTGGAATTCTCTTGGTTCGCACTGCCAGTGCCCAGGGTAATGTTCATTATTATCACCCCTATACTGGATTACCTCAACAACCTCTCAATATTCTGCAGGACTCCAGTCTTAATCTCTACATTGAAGTCATCATAATCTTTTAAACACATTAACACTATCATGACCTCTTAATCATGCAAATCTGACTGTGTCACTTTCCAACTTAGGAATCTTGTAATGGCTTCCTTTCGGCATCAATCCACACTCTTTTACTTTCAAAGCCCCTTCTGACCAGCCCCCCTAACCCATCCAGCTTTCTTTCCAGCCACTATACCATCCTGGATATACTGAACTACTTGCCCTTCCACCAAGAAGGCAAGTTCTCTGACAGCTTTTGCATATGTTGTTCTCTCTCCATCTTGGCCTCCTCCTAAAAATATTCAAGGAACACTGACTTCATACAATTTTACTTTAGGCACAAACATGAATACTGTGTTCTTGCATAAAATACGACTCCACTATAAACAAACACTTACTACACCTCAAGACTGTATCACTGGAACGTTATGGGCGCTTTCTCCCCTTTCCATTGATCCAGACCTCCACGCCTTCTGGATCTTGTTATCGGATTTAACTCTTTGTATTTACCTTGAGGGTTTTTTTTTTTTTAAATTTATTTCTGTTACTGGCGTTTTGCATCCAAGTTAATTTGTCTATAGAGACAAGGTGGGTGAATATCCCTAATATTTCCTCTGCATTCCAATGCTTGGTTCCTTACATGCCATTAAGTTTTCAAATTTTTTGAGAAAAAAAATCCTGTGATACGGTTTCAGATCTATTACTAATTTTTTTTAATTACTGGAAAATAAAAATAAGAGCACTAGTTAGAGTATTGCTAATGTTCACAACTTTTAAGGCTTCTGGGAGTTTAATGCTTCAAGGACAGTGGAGTCCCCTTCTCCTCTACCAATGTGTATAGTTCTTAATGGCAGCCATTGGCAGACAGCACGTCCACCTTTGTTCAAGGACTGTTGCGGGAATTTCAAGTCTGATAGGAGGAAAGAACAAAGCCTGGAGAATTCCTCAAATCATGTGAAGATGTCCAAAGTAAGACAAACTAACCTATCTACCCACTCACTCACTCACTCACTGACATTTACTGAGGGCTTATAAATGGTGCCAGCTATTGGGTAAGTGCCGTAAAACAAAGATTAGTAAGACTTGGTCCCTGTCCTTAAGGGGATCTAAAAACAGTGGTGAAATACACTTATGTAAACGACCAAAATGAACATGATGAATGTTATAACAAAGCAATCATCAAAATTTTGTAGGAACACAGAGGAAGAACAGGCAACTATTTAGAAGGCTCAAGAAAGGTTCACAAAGGACATGACACCTGGTCTTAAAGAGTGAAGAGAAAATTTCAGGGGTGGAAGAGTGGGAAAGCATTTCAAATACAAGGAGCCTCTTGTACAAAGCTCAGAGGTGTGTGCCTGAGGAACGGTATGAACTCATGAACCTCAGTGTGGCTGCACTGGGGGGACATGAGGAACGACGTCACAAAACGCGGCTGGAGGAGAGGCCGGCACGAGGGTGCGAGAGGGCTGTAAGCCCCGTTAAGAAGCCAGACCTTTAATATGTGGGCGGCAGAGCGCCCAAAACATTTTCAAGCAGGGAAGTCACAGGAGGAGAACTGTTTTATTGGATGGTTAACAGTGTAAGTTACTAATACTATCATTAAAAGGAATAAAGGGATACAAACTTAACCTTTCTTGAGTACCCTCTATGGCCCAAGCACTTCAATATATTTACATCATTTGAGCTTCCGAACAATGCTCTAGTGGACTTTCTGGACACTTATTTTAATAGATCAAGAAATCGAAGGCTCAGAATCCTCCATCTGGGGAACATTTCTGGCTTTCTGAAATTCCTACCCAAGGGCAGGGTACCTATTCTTAGGCCCCTCCAGTCAACAAACTGTGATGAACAGTAGGCCTGGAGGACCTTCAAGATGGCGGAAGAACAAGATGCGGAGATCACCTTCCTCCCCACAAATACATCAGAAATACATCTACATGTGGAACAGCTCCTACAGAACACCTACTGAACGCTGGCAGAAGACCTCAGACCTCCCAAAAGGCAAGAAACTCCCCACGTACCTGGGTAGGGCAAAAGAAAAAAGAAACAACAGAGACAAAAGAATAGGGATGGGACCCGCACCAGTGGGAGGGAGCCGTGAAGGAGGAAAGGTTTCCACACACTAGGAAGCCGCTTTGTGGGCGGAGACTGCGGATGGCGGAGGGGGAAAGCTTCGGAGCCACGGAGGAGAGCGCAGCCACAGGGGTGCGGAGAGCAAAGTGGAGAGATTCCCGCACGGAGGATCGGTGCCAACCAGCACTCACCAGCCCAAGAGGCTTGTCTGCTCCCCCGCCGGGGCGGGCGGGGCTGGGAGCTGAGGATCGCAGGGAGAGGACTGGGGTTGGCGGCGTGAACACAGCCTGAAGGGGCTAGTGCGCCACGGCTAGCCGGGAGGGAGTCCGGGAAAAAGTCTGCAGCTGCCGAAGAGGCAAGAGACTTTTTCTTCCCTCTTTGTTTCCTGGTGCGTGAGGAGAGGGGATTCAGAGCGCCGCCTAAACGAGCTCCAGAGACGGGCGCGAGCCGCGGCCATCAGCGCGGACCCCAGAGACGGGAATGAGACGCTAAGGCTGCTGCTGCCGCCACCAGGAAGCCTGTGTGCGAGCACAGGTCACTCTCCACACCGCCCCTCCCGGGAGCCTGTGCAGCCCGCCACTGCCAGGCTCCCGTGACCCGGGGACAACTTCCCCGGGAGAACGCATGGCGCGCCTCGGGCTGCTGCAACGTCACGACGCCTCTGACGCCGCAGGCTCGCCCCGCCTCCTCCGTACCCCTCCCTCCCCCCGGCCTGAGTTAGCCAGAGCCCCCCAAGCAGCTGCTCCCTTAACCCCGTCCTGTGTGAGTGAAGAACAGACGCCCTCATGCAACCTACACGCAGAGGCGGGGCCAATTCAAAGCTGAACCCCGGGAGCTGTGGGAACAAAGAAGAGAAAGGGAAATCTCTCCCAGCAGCTTCAGGAGCAGCGGATTAAATCTCCACCATCAATGTGATGCACCCTGCATCTGTGGAATACCAGAATAGACAACAAATCATCCCAAATTGAGGTGGTGAACTTTGGGAGCAATGATATATATATATATTTTTCCCTTTTTCTCTTTTTGTGAGTGTGTATGTGTATGCTTCTGTGTGTGATTTTGTCTGTATAGCTTTGCTTTTACCATTTGTCCTAGGGTACTGTCTGTCTGTTTTTTTGTTTCTTGTTTTTTCTTAGTATAGTTTTTAGCATTTGTTATCATTGGTGGATTTGTTTTTTGGTTTGGTTGCTCTCTTCTTTCTTTCTTCTCTTTTTTAATTACTTAAAAAAAATTTTTTTTTACTTTTAATAATTACTTTTTATTTTTTATTTTAATAACTTTATTTTATTTACTTTTTCTCTTTCTTTCTTTCTTTTTTTTTCTCCCTCTTATTCTGAGCTGTGTGGATGACAGGGTCTTGGTGCTCTGGCTGGGCGTCAGGGCTGTGCCTCTGAGGTGGGAGAGCCAAGTTCAGGACATTGGTCCACCAGAGACCTCCCGGCTCCACATAATATCAAACGGCAAAAATCACCCAGAGGTCTCCATCTCAATGCCAAGACCCAGCTCCACTCAACGACCAGCAAGCTACAGTGCTGGATACCCTATGCCAAACAATTAGCAAGACAGGAACACAACCGCACGCATTAGCAGAGAGGCTGCCTAAAATCATAATAAGGTCACAGACATCCCAAAACGCACCACCAGACACAGACCTGCCCACCAGAAAGACAAGATCCAGCCTCATCCACCAGAACACAGGCACTAGTCCCCTCCACCAGGAAGCCAACACAACCCACTGAACCAACCTTAGCCACTGGGGGCAGACACCAAAAACAACGGGAGCTACGAACCTGCAGCCTGCAAAAAGGAGACCCCAAACACAGTAAGTTAAGCAAAATGAGAAGACAGAAAAACACACAGCAGATGAAGGAGCAAGGTAAAAACCCACCAGACCTAATAAATGAAGAGGAAATAGGCAGTCTACCTGAAAAAGAATTCAGAGTAATGATAGTAAAGATGACCCATAATCTTGTAAATAGAATGGAGAAAATACAAGAAACGTTTAACAAGGACCTAGAAGAACTAAAGAGCAAACAAACAATGACGAACAACACAATAAATGAAATTTAAAAACTCTAGAAGGAATCAATAGCAGAATAACTGAGGCAGAAGAACGGATAAGTGACCTGAAAGATAAAATAGTGGAAATAACGACTGCAGAGCAGAATAAAGAAAAAAGAGTGAAAAGAATTGAGGACAGTCTCAGAGACCTCTGGGACAACATTAAACACACCAACATACGAATTATAGGGGTCCCAGAAGAAGAAGAGAACAAGAAAGGTACTGAGAAAACATTTGAAGAGATTATAGTTCAAAACTTCCCTAATATGGGAAAGGAAATAGTCAAGTCCAGGAAGCGCAGAGAGTCCCATACAGGATAAATCCACGGAGAAACACACCAGGACGCATATTAATCAAACTATCAAAAATTAAATACAAAGAAAACTATTAAAATCAGCAAGGGAAAAGCAACAAATAACATACAAGGGAATCCCCACAAGGTTGACTACTGATCTTTCAGCAGAAACTCTTCAAGCCAGAAGGGAGTGGCAGGACATATTTAAACTGATGAAAGGGAAAAACCTACAACCAAGATTACTCTACCCAGCAAGGATCTCAGTCAGATTTGAGGGAGAAATTAAAACCTCTAGAGAAAAGCAAAAGCTAAGAGAATTCAGCACCACAAAACCAGCTTTACAACAAATGCTAAAGGAACTTCTCTAGGCAGGAAGCACAAGAGAAGGAAAAGACCTACAATAACAAACCCAAAACAATTAAGAAAATGGTAATAGGGACATACATATCGATAATTACCTTAAATGTAAATGGATTAAATACTCCAACCAAAAGACACAGACTGGCTGAATGGATACAAAAACAAAACCCGTATATATGCTGTCTACAAGAGACTCACTTCAGACCTAGGGACACATACAGACTGAAAGTGAGGGGATGGAAAAAGATATTCCATGCAAATGGAAATCAAAAGAAAGCTGGAGTAGCAATTCTCCTATCAGACAAAATAGATTTTAAAACAAAGACTATTATAAGAGACAAAGAAGGACACTACATAATGATCAAGGGATCAATCCAAGAAGAAGATATAACAATTGTAAATATTTATACACCCAACATATCAGCACCTCAATACATAAGGCAAACGCTAACAGCCATAAAAGGGGAAATCGACAGTAACACAATCATAGTAGGGGACTTTAACACCTCACTTTCACCAATGGACAAATCATCCAAAATGAAAATAAATAAGGAAACACAAGCTTTAAATGATACATTAAACAAGATGGACTTAATTGATATTTATAGGACATTCCATCCAAAAACAACAGAATACACTTTCTTCTCAAGAAATCATGGAACATTCTCCAGGATAGATCATATCTTGGGTCACAAATCAAGCCTTGGTAAATTTAAGAAAATTGTAATTGTATCAAGTATCTATTCTGACTACAATGCTATGAGACTAGATATCAATTACAGGAAAAAAAATCTGTAAAAAATACAAACACATGGAGGCTAATCAATACACTACTTAATAACCAAGAGATCACTGAGGAAATCAAAAAATACCTAGAAACAAATGACAATGAAAACACAATGACCCAAAACCTATGGGATGCAGCAAAAGCAGTTCTAAGAGGGAAGTTTATAGCAATACAATCCTACCTTAAGAAACAAGAAACATCTCAAATAAACAACCTAACCTTACACCTAAAGCAATTAGGCAAAGAACAAAAAAACCCCGAAGTTAGCAGAAGGGAAGAAATCATAAAGATCAGATCAGAAATAAATGAAAAAGAAATGAAGAAAACAATAGCAAAGATCTATAAAACTAAAAGCTGGCTCTCTGAGAAGAGAAACAAAATTGATAAACCATTAGCCAGACTCATCAAGAAAAAAAGGGAGAAGACTCAAATCAATAGAATTAGAAATGAAAAAGGAGAAGTAACAACTGACACTGCAGAAATACAAACGATCATGAGAGATTACTACAAGCAACTATAGGCCAATAAAATGGACAACCTGGAAGAAATGGACAAATTTTTAGAAAAGCACAACCTCCGAGACTGAACCAGGAAGAAATACAAAGTGGAAACACACCAATCACAAGCACTGAAATTGAAACTGTGATTAAAAATCATCCAACAAACAAAAACTCTGGACCAGATGGCTTCACAGGTGAATTCTATCAAACATTTAGAGAAGAGCTAACACCTATCCTTCTCAAACTCTTCCAAAATATAGCAGAGTAAGGAACACTCCCAAACTCATTCTACAGGGCCACCATCACCCTGATACCAAAACCAGACAAAGATGTCACCAAGAAAGAAAACTACAGGCCAATATCACTGATAAATATAGATGCAAAAATCCTCAACAAAATACTGGCAAACAGAATCCAACAGCACATTAAAAGGATCATACACCATGATCAAGTGGGGTTTATCCCAGGAATGCAAGGATTCTTCAATATACGCAAATCAATCAATGTGATACACCATATTAACAAATTGAAGGAGAAAAACCATAGGATCATCTCAATAGATGCAGAGAAAGCTTTCGACAAAATTCAGCACCCATTTATGATAAAAGCCCTGCAGAAAGTAGGCATAGAGGGAACTTTCCTCAACATAATAAAGGCCATATATGACAAACCCACAGCCAACATCATCCTCAATGGTGAAAAACTGAAACCATTTCCACTAAGATCAGGAACAAGGCAAGGTTGCCCACTCTCATCACTATTATTCAACATAGTTTTGGAAGTTTTAGCCACAGCAATCAGAGAACAAAAAGAAATAAAAGGAATCCAAATTGGAAAAGAAGTAAAGCTGTCACTGTTTGCAGATGACATGATGCTATACATAGAGAATCCTAAAGATGCTACTAGAAAACTACTAGAACTAATCAATGAATTTGGCAAAGTAGCAGGATACAAAATTAATGCACAGAAATCTCTTGCATTCCTATACACTAATGATGAAAAATCTGAAAGAGAAATTAAGGAAACACTCCCATTTACCATTGCAACAAAAAGAATAAAATACCTAGGAATAAACCTACCTAAGGAGACAAAAGACCTGTATGCAGAAAACTATAAGACACTGATGAAAGAAATTAAAGATGATACAAATAGATGGAGAGATAGACCATGTTCTTAGATTGGAAGATTCAACACTGTGAAAATGACTATACTACCCAAAGCAATCTACAGACTCAATGCTCCCTATCAAACTACAACTGACATTCTTCACAGAACTAGAACAAAAAATTTCACAATTTGTATGGAAACACAAGACCCCGAATAGCCAAAGTGATCTTCAGAAAGAAAAACGGAGCTGGAGGAATCAGGCTCCTGGACTTCAGACTACTACAAAGTTACAGTAATCAAGACAGTATGATACTGGCACAAAAACAGAAATATAGATCAATGGAACAGGATAGAAAGCACAGAGATAAACCCATGCACATATGGTCACCTTATCTTTGATAAAGCAGGCAAGAATATACAATGGAGAAAAGACAGCCTCTTCAATAAGTGGTGCTGGGAAAACTGGACAGCTACATGTAAAAGAATGACATTAGAACACTCCCTAACACCATACACAAAAATAAACTGAATATGGATTAAAGACCTAAATGTAAGGCCAGACACTATCAAACTCTTAGAGGAAAACATAGGCAGAACACTCTATGACATAAATCACAGCAAGATCCTTTTTGACCCACCTCCTAGAGAAATGGAAATAAAAACAAAAATAAATAAATGGGACCTAATGAAACTTAAAAGCTTTTGCACAGCAAAGGAAACCATAAACAAGACAAAAAGACAACCCTCAGAATGGGAGAAAATATTTGCAAATGAAGCAGCTGACAAAGGA
Organism: Eschrichtius robustus; assembly: GCF_028021215.1. Classification (NCBI taxonomy): domain Eukaryota; kingdom Metazoa; phylum Chordata; class Mammalia; order Artiodactyla; family Eschrichtiidae; genus Eschrichtius; species Eschrichtius robustus. Next base: position 15,255,373 of record NC_090827.1, on the reverse strand, counting down.
TTAATCTCCAAAACATACAAGCAACTCATGCAGCTCAATATCAAAAAACCAAACAACCCAATCCAAAAATGGGCAGAAGACCTAAATAGACATTTCTCCAAAGAAGATATACAGATTGCCAACAAACACATGAAAGAATGCTCAACATCATTAATCATTAGAGAAATGCAAATCAAAACTACAATGAGGTATCATCTCACACCGGTCAGAATGGCCATCATCAAAAAATCTACAAACAGTAAATGCTGGAGAGGGTATGGAGAAAAGGGAACCCTCTTACACTGTTGGTGGGAATGTAAATTGATACAGCCACTATGCAAAACAGTATGGAGGTTCCTTAAAAAACTAAAAATAGAACTACCATACAACCCAGTAATCCCACTAAGGGGCATATACCCTGAGAAAACCATAATTCAAAAAGAGTCACGTACCACAATGTTCATTGCAGCTCTATTTACAATAGCCAGGACATGGAAGCAACCTAAGTGTCCACTGAAAGATGAATAGGTAAAGAAGATGTGGCACATATAAAGAATGGAATATTACTCAGCGATAAAAAGAAACAAAATTGAGTTATTTGTAGTGAGGTGGATGGACCTAGAGACTGTCATACAGAGTGAAGTAAGTCAGAAAGAGAAGAACAAATACTGTATGCTAACACATATATATGGAATCTAAAAAAAAAGGAAAGAAAATGGTCAGAAGAACCTAGGGGCAAGACGGGAAAAAAGATGCAGACCTACTACAGAATGGACTTGAGGACTCGGGGAGGGGGAAGGGTAAGATGTGACAAAGTGAGAGAGTGGCATGGACATATATACACTACCAGATGTAAAATAGATAGCTAGTGGGAAGCAGCCGCATAGCACAGGGAGATCAGCTCAGTGCTTTGTGACCACCTAGAGGGGTGGGATAGGAAGGGTGGGAGGGAGGGAGATGCAAGAGGGAAGAGATATGGGGACTTATGTATATGTATAACCGATTCACTTTGTTATAAAGCAGAAACTGACACACCATTGTAAAGCAATTATACTCTAATAAAGATGTTAATAAATAAATAAATAAACAAACAAATGGGACCCAATGAAACTTAAAAGCTTTTGCACAGCAAAGGAAACCGTAAACAAGACGAAAAGACAACCCTCAGAATGGGAGAAAATATTTGCAAATGAAGCAACTGACAAAGGATTAATCTCCAAAACATACAAGCAACTCATGCAGCTCAATATCAAAAAAACAAACAACCCAATCCAAAAAAGGGCAGAAGACCTAAACAGACATTTCTCCAAAGAAGATATACAGATTGCCAACAAACACATGAAAGAATGCTCAACATCATTAATCATTAGAGAAATGCAAATCAAAACTACAATGAGATATCATCTCACACCGGTCAGAATGGCCATCATCAAAAAATCTACAAACAATAAATGCTGGAGAGGGTGTGGAGAAAAGGGAACCCTCTTGCACTGTTGGTGGGAGTGTAAATTGATACAGCCACTATGGAGAACATTAAGGAGGTTCCTTAAAAATTAAAAATAGAACTACCATATGACCCAGCAATCCAACTATTGGGCATATACCCTCAGAAAACCATAATTCAAAAAGAGTCTTGTACCACAATGTTCATTGCAGCTCTATTTACAATAGCCAGGACATGGAAGCAACATAAGTGTCCATCGACAGATGGATGGATAAAGAAGATGTGGCACATATATACAATGGAATATTACTCAGTCATAAAGAGAAACGAAATTGAGTTATTTGTAGTGAGGTGGATGGACCTAGAGTCTGTCATACAGAGTGAAGTAAGTCAGAAAGAGAAAAATAAATACCGCATGCTAACACATGTATAAGCAATGTAAAAAAAAAAAAAAAGGTCATGAAGAACCTGGGGCAGGATGGGAATAGAGACGCAGACCTACTACAGAATGGACTTGAGGACTCGGGGAGGGGGAAGGGTAAGATGTGACAAAGTGAGAGAGTGGCATGGACATATATACAGTACCACATGTAAAATAGATAGCTAGTGGGAAGCAGCCGCATAGCACAGGGAGATCAGCTCAGTGCTTTGTGACCACCTAGAGGGGTGGGATAGGGAGGGTGGGAGGGAGGGAGATGCAAGAGGGAAGAGATATGGGGATATATGTATATGTATAGCTGATTCACTTTGTTATAAAGCAGAAAAACACACCATTGTAAAGCAATTATACTCCAATAAACATGTTAAAAAAAATAAAAAATAAAAATAAATAAAAGGTTAAAAAAATAAAAATAAAAATGAAAAAAAAAAAAACAGTAGGCCTGATCTAGCAAAGCACTGCTTATATTCTAATGAATTGGTCATTCTCATTTAGTTTATATAATTAAACTAAAGTTAGAAAACTGATGTGCATCAAACATATAGTCCTTCAGAACTTTAAGACTGGATTTGTGAAAAAACATCTGACTATATTTGTTAAGATAGTAATATTTTATATATATACTTGTGTCAAATGAATTAAATTTACCTAACCTGGTACCTATAACCTAAACAGAATCTAAAAAAAATATTACATAGCAAATTAGGGCACCTACATAAACACAGGAACATATTTTTAAACTTATATGATTAAATTTATGAACTTTTTAAGAATATCTATCTAACCACTTATTGTATATAATATGAAGGTTTTGAGTATTAAAAAACCTATTAGACATACAAATATAGTGAATTAAAATATTAGTATAAAAAAGTACAAATCCTCAATTCTGAAAAATATCAAGAAGAATCTCACCTTTTATGTATTTTTCTAGATCAAGTAAACAAGTAAACACTTCTAAAGGGACTACTGCATCTGAATTATGGACGTATTACCAAAACACAGGGCAAGTAGGCAGTAGTATTGCTAGCTTACTTAAAAACTCAAGCGTGGATTCTCATTTCTTTTGTATCTTGCTACTTTCATGTAGACTTTGAACTTTTTAACGCTTTACATCTTAAAATATTTCTCTCTTTGTCACTCACTGGCAAGCTTGTGCATATGTGGTGGTGTACATGAAAACTATATGCCCGAGAAAAACAAAAGGATCCAGTCTAAACCATAATGCTGTTACATACACACCTAGTTCCTATTTACCAACTGGTATTACGTTACTGTCTTCTTGAAAGACTTCTGGATACACAGGTTATAGTACACCACAAGTGAAATGGTCTAAGATTTAAAGTCAGAATTTCAATGGAGGTAATAGAAACCTCGACAGGTTCAGAATACACTAGTAGGTCTTGAAATTTCAATTAGCCCCTTCAATGCAGTCTTTTTTTTTTTTTTTCTGTTATCATTTCAAAACTAAATTAATCATCCCAAATAGACAAAAGTATGACTAAAATACTTACTTAAGTAAGTGACTTTCAAACTTTTTCCTAACTATAAAAAACAATAAGAAATACCCTTTACCTGCTGTTCATTTTACCTGCTGATCTAAAATATATGTTTGTACGTGTGTATAGATATACACTTATATACATATATATAATCTAAAGCCACATTTTCATAACATGATACCTACCCTTAATATGTTAAGATACTTCATATAGTAGAATATTCTCATATTTTCTATTCAATTTCATTTTTTAATGAAAATACTGGTTATGATCCATTAAACTGTTTCATAATCAACTAAGCAGGCCACAGACTGCATTTTAGTGATTCTAATCCCATCCTTCCCACTCAACTGTAGGAATTACTTTAAAATGACATTATTAGTGGGGTTTCCCTGGTGGCACACTGGTTGAGAATCCGCCTGCCAATGCAGGGGACACGGGTTCGATCCCTGGATCTGGGAAGATCCCACATGCCGCGGAGCAACTAAGCCTTGCGCCACAACTACGGAGCCCATGTGCTGCAACTACTGAAGCCCGCACGCCTCGAGCCTGCGCTCCGCAACGAGAGAAGCCCCCACTCGCCACAACTAGAGAAAGCCCGCACGCAGTAACGAAGACACAACACAGCCAAAAATAAATAAATTAAATAAATAAATTTTTAAAAAGAAAGAAATGCCTTAAAAATAAATAAATGAAATAAAATGACATCATTAGTGATAGGCACTCTTGGGTGACGGTATGAGGGTGGGGGGAATAAAAAATCTTTTTTTTTCCTCCTTCTTTACCCACACTAGAGCACAGCTGTGAATTATCAAGAGAAAGACACCTGAAGTTCTCAATGTGAGAGAAGCAATGCCACCTGCTTAGCACTAGTGCAGTGACTTGCCTTTGTAGCTTTTGCACCCTTTGGTCGGAACTGTCCTTTTCACGGGTGAGTTGTGAAGAACATAAGAACCCATCATGTGACAGTTACCACCTTCTGAATCAAAAGAACTTTTCTCATTTGCATTAGGAAGCCCTTGAAACTATTTATCAAGGACTAAGAGTAGATTCTGGGGTGTTGTTTTGTTTTGGGTTTTTTTGAAATATGGTATACTGTTAGGTAGAGTAGAATAAAAGAACTTGAGTGACTGGGAATTTTGTATTTATTTTACAATTTTTACAAAATAGCATAAAATAAGTAAGTTTTACATAACATAAACTAAGTGTCAGTTTGTAGCACCCAGAGCAAGATAAACAGCAGGAATTCTGCAAATATTTTCTGATTTGAGCTAAGCATCATGATGTAATTCAACTAAAACTTCACAATGGCAAGGCATTTTCTTTCAATAATAATTAATGCTTTACGTTATATAATGCATAATTTTCTATCCTGTTATAGTTTTGCTCAAATTAGATTCAGCTATACCTTCTGTAAAAAGATTAATATTTTAAATACTAACCATGTGAATCATGATTATAGTTTTTTGCCTGCTTTGATTATTAAATTAGACTGAGAGAAAGAAGGATTCGATCGCCCTCTTGTGGTAATTTTGCTGTAGTGTATCCTCCAGGAGTTCCACGTCAACCGGAATTTTTTCTTTTTACTCTAGTAATAGGCAGAGTGGTCTTCTGTCCATAGTTTCTGAATTTCCAAAGGCACTACATATACTTTCTGTCCTTCACAGTACATATACTTTGTAGCCTCCCTTCAGTGTCTACCTCTGAAATTTAGCCTTTTCCTTGCTCTTTTAGGAAACATTCTCCTGTTCCCTTCCAATTACCATACCAAAAATTTTTTTAATGGAAGTTGCTTTCAGTATTCTAATCACATACAAAATAATTACAGCAACTCTCCATCGACATAGATAAGCTTTAAGTAAATGGAAATAATTAAAAATGTGTGGGGCTAAGGTGTCAGCATTTTTTCCAAGAGGACAGGTCTTGCTAGGTCAATTAATAGTCCAGAAATTTCAGAGGCTAATGATATTAGCCTAAATAGTTTAAGTTTTCAAAAGTAATAAAATAGCCTTTTCTTTAAAATAGTCTAGATCATATACAGTAGCCTTTCCTCTTTCTCCCACAGCACAAAGCTTTGAGCTTCTTTGCAAAATTAGTAATGGTAATTCAAGAATACACAAAATGACACTAGGAAATAAATTTTAACTATATAAAAAATTCATGATTTCTTAAAGATAATTTACAATAAGTGAAGTTAGTGTTAATGTATTTAAATGCTATGGAAAATACAAAGATGGATTCCTAATTAATTACAAGTTCACTTTTTCCACTCTCGTGAACTGTAAAAAAAAAATGTTCTTAAATAATAAATGACCGGGTTTCCCTGGTGGCACAGTGGTTAAGAATCCACCCGCCAATGCAGGGGACACGGGTTCGATCCTTGGTCCAGGAAGATCCCACGTGACACGGAGCAACTAAGCCCGTGAGCCACAACTACTGAGCCCGCGTGCTGCAACTACTGAAGCCCGCGCGCCTAGAGCCTGCGCTCTGCAACAAGAGAAGCCACTGCAATGAGAAGCCCACGCACCGCAACAAAGAGTAGCCCCGCTCACTGCCCGGGCGCAGCAACAAAGACCCAATGCTGCCAAAAATAAGCAAAATAAAAAAATTTTTTTAAAATAATAAATGACCTATTTTTAAAGCTATCATATTTTTCAAAGCAGCCCCTTGTGTATTCAATCAATACTCATCCCAAAACTGATGAGGGAAGACTAGAAATATATAGGGGATTAGGTTAAAAAAGTTCCTTCTTTGCAGAGGAACCAGAACTTTCAAAAGCAGGGTAGCATGGCATGTCTCAGTAACTGAAGATACTCTACTAAAACCACAGCACAGATAATAAATTGGGAGCAGCAGGAAATGAGCTTGAAAAGTTAGCAGGGGTCAGAGTGGAAAAGGTCTTAATGATTAGTGAAGGAGGGGGAAACAGGCCAGCACTTGAAGCAGGAGAGTGACACGGGCAAGTGAGAGCTTTAGAAGGTCACTTGCAGTAAGGAGGACAGACTGACAGGGTGAGAAGGAGATGGGGAAATTAGTTAGGAGCTGTTTGTAAAGACCAGGGCCCGAACCAAGCCAATGGCTGTGACCACAAAGAGGAGAAAAGAAATTTGAGAAATACTAAGATGTGGAATCATTAGGTATTAGTTACTGTGAGAACATGGGGGTGGAGGCGGGACTCTCAAGCTTCCATTCTAGCTTTGGCGCCTGGGTGACTGTGACATCTCCAGAGACAGGTACGATATTTTCAGACACACTGCATTTGAGGTGCCACCTGGAAACAGTAAGGAGGTCAACAAGTCTGAGGGTACGGAGATCAGGAGAGAGAGGAATGTAAATTATCAGTGGCCGGGTAGTAAAAGGAACCTGGGTGACAGATCATTCAGGGAGAGTGTAAAGAGGTAAGACTGAGGGTGGGATCAGCGACATTTAAGTATAGCCCCATCTTCCTCTTAGGAGAGGTACTTTCATCCTATAACCATAACCTTCATTCATGTTGGGAGAAGCATTTAGTCTCCTTCCATTTTGCAAATCAGAAAACTGAGGGTCGGGCTTCCCTGGTGGTGCAGTGGTTAAGAATCCTCCTGCCAATGCAGGGGACACGGATTTGATCTCTGGTCCGGGAAGATCCCACATGCCGCGGAGCAACTCAGCCTGTGCGCCACAACTACTGAGCCTGCGAGCCACAACTACTGAAGCCCTCACGCCTAGAGCCCGTGCTCCACAACAAGAGAAGCCACGGCAGTGAGAAGCCTGCGCACCGCAATGAAGAGTAGCCCCCGCTCACCGTAACTAGACAAAGCCCACGCGTGCAGCAATGAAGACCCCACACAGCCAAAAATAAATAAATAAAATAAATGAAAAAAAAAAAAAGAAAAGAAAACTGAGGGTCATGGTTAAGTGACTTCATTTAAAGCTATTTATCTGTAGAAGTGAATGAAAACTCAGGTTTCTAGATGGAGCCCAAGGACAGGAAGTAAAAGACCTTTCTTCAATAACTGTTTGACTGCAACAAGTGCTTCTGTTGTTATTTTGTATACATGATCAAAACTAAAATGTTGTATTTCCAAGGCTAACCTTCCAACAACATAGTTTGTTAATAAGACCCCAAATTTACAATTGAACCCATGCCTCCTGGGTAATCTAGGAAACCAGGAAACGCTCTCAATTCTATAATTATAAATAGCAAGTGGCAATTGTGTCAAACACACACAGAGAATGTTTATGAGACACTTCAGAGAGGAAAATAGCTGTACCTACTCTTCCCAGTCCTTTGTAAATCTTAGTTGAGAATGGGTTTCACCAGTGAATTCTATCATATGTCCCAGAACACATTTTCATAATTACACTTAAAGGCAAAAAGCAAGAGATTTCTTGGGCTTAGTACCTGCTTGGTTGGGCCGTTGCCAGCTTGGTGACTTGATGCCGCCGGTGGACCCTAGAGGCTTGAAGGCTGCAGCAGTGGTGAGCCCGGCCACCCCTGGTCTGGCCGAGCCTGGGCTTCCCGGCCCCTCGGGCGTGCTCCCGGCTGCAGCTGCGGAGGCGGCTGGCGGCTGGGAGGGCTCCTGGGCGCTGCTGCAGAGAAAAGAAGGAAACATTTTTGGTGACGCGGTAGCGATCTAACTCAGCAATGATTCGTTCTTTCCTCAATTTATTAAATCTCTAAGGAAAACAAAAATACATATATACACTACCAAACGTAAAACAGATAGCTAGTGGGAAGCAGCCGCATAGCACAGGGAGATCAGCTCGGTGCTTTGTGACCACCTAGAGGGGTGGGATAGGGAGGGTGGGAGGGAGGGAGATGCAAGAGGGAAGAGATATGGGAACATATGTATAACTGATTCACTTTGTTATAAAGCAGAAACTAACACACCATTGTAAAGCAATTATACTCCAATAAAGATGTTAAAAAAAAAACTAATTAACTGTTATTTTAAAAAGAAAAACTCTAATACCATGACTGAGGGGCTGCCTTTTTTTAAAACAGAAAAAAAGAAAAAGGGAAGGAAAGGAGTCAGACTGCAGTTCTTTCAATGCTTTGGAAATTCTCTTTAAAAAGTTCTACCGTGAGAAATTCAGCACTGAAAAACTTATACAGCCAATCCTTTTAAATAAGAAGCTAATTTCCTCTATCTCAATGTTTCAAAAGGGTCATCTAGATTAAAACAATTAATTACTGGAGACTCCCTGATAATTTCTATGAGACGGCACAGATGCTGTTTTCCTCTTTTCCACATCCTTCTAGTATTTTATGAACCAAGTTTCCCTGACGTCTTACCAGTCGCTCTTTTCACTCACACACTCAGTCACTCATTCATGCAATAAATACTTAAGCACCTACTATGTTCCAGACATTGTGTTACACAGTGGTGAACAAAAGACAACATCCACCGCCTAACGCAACATCCAGTGTTCTGTGTTCAGGATTACAGGAAAACAAGAAACAAGTCTGCCATTGTCTTCTTTCAATCTGAGCTATTTGCTTAACGGGTGAAACAGGTGGTTCCAGTTTGATTTAGAAGATCATATGGCTTTTATTATCCCAGTCATTTGTTATTTATACTTATATATCATCATTTCAAAAAAAATAATTTTAGGTAGTTCAAATAATAAAATACGCTCTTTGGAATGATGCAATACTGTAAGTTTCTCTCAAGTGAAGTATAATAATAGTAACAACAATAATACACACATCCTACTAACTTTTCAAGAGAAATTTAGCCGCCGCTTGCTAAAAATTCCATGCACAGAAACTCAGTTCCTTCAATACCTGAAATCGACAGCTATAGAGGAATAGATCAATAAAGACAGGATACTATATAAATGACTTTAGTAAAATAAATACCCTTAATTATACTGTCAGGTTGAAATTTCAAGGCAATTTCAAATGCAATCATGCCCACTCTACTACCAAATGACCAAGATTACCTAATTTTCCCAATGCCTCTTGAACCCTGGGTAACACCTAACAGAGCAGGCCTGAGGCTGCAGGAAGGCTTGCTGCAAGGTTGCCCTTTGACTGGCTTTTGGCAACTTGGCTGGTAAACAGTTCCCTACGGTCATATAAAAGTCTTTCCAAAAGATAAACAGTGGCTCATTGTGCCTAAACTATATCAACAATGTGGTTTATCCTAAACACCTGCTTTCCTTCTGAGAGTCTGGCGTTTTGGTATGAACAAGGCACAACGTGCCTACATGACAAGCCCCAATTAAATATGTCTTAGGTACTTAGTTTCTAAAGAGCTTCTCTGGTAGAGAACACTTTGCATGTCTTCTCATAACTCACTGCTCTAGGAATCCACACATCCTGTATGACCTCACTGGGAGAGGACTTTTGGAAACTTGAGCCTCCTTTCTTCTGGACTTGGTCCTATGCACCTTTCTCCTTGCTGATTCTGCTTTGTATTCTTTCACCGTAATAACTCTCAGTCACGAGTACTACGATGGACTAAGTTCTGTCAAGTCCTCTAGTGAGTCATCACACCTTGGGGTGGGTTCTGGGCACCTCTGACACTAAATAGTTCTGAAAAATTATGTTAGAGCTATGTTAACTTTCTTGAAATATTGTTCCCTATTACTGTCCTCTCAAATTCAGGTGTAGTAGAGACATCACCTTCTTCCAACATTTCTAATCAGTTTAATGAAAAACTCACATCTGATGATGTTAAAACATACTATACTATGAAAAAATTAAGCACTTTAATAATTTTTATCATAAATAAAAAGTGAAAGACGGCTTACTTAATGGGAGTGCTGAACACAATTATCAGTAATGATGACACACTAAATAATATTAATAGAAACAGGGTTTAAATGTTTTGGTTAGTCCTTATAAAAGATTTGTGAGGGACAGATTATTTTACTTCTCTAAGCCTCAGTTACCTAAACTTTAAATGGGGATAATGCTTTGCTCATAAGAATTCCAGGGACTTAATTAAGATATTTATGTACAAAGTACTTAACCATACTCTAGGACACAGAATATGAGCTTAACATATGAAAAAGATAATTAATGTATTCAAATAATAAAGACTTATTTTCACTATTTTTACACATTACAAACAAATTATTTTTGAAAGTAATAGAGAAGTATAGACCATTTTAATTCTAGGGTTAATTACTCATGAGGATTTGAAAAAAAAAACAACTAATAATCCATATAGCCACAATTCTGAAAAGAGAATTTATGACCAAGCAATACTAGAATTTACAGATGAAACACATAATCTGAAAATAATAATAAAACCCAAATCATCATTTAATGTGTAATAACCTGAAATAGTTAAAATTTAATTACAGGAGAGTTGCCAACTTACTTAGAAGAAAGTGACCAGGACAACAGGAAATCAATGCCAAGCCTGGTGAAGTTAGGTTGAGGGAACTGGTTAATTGGCCCATGGTATGAAAGAAACTCAGAAGAAGCATAAGACTAATGCTCAAATATCTGACATGTGGATTCACTCTATATTGCTACGCTCTGTTTGCTGAAGGTTGAGTGGAATCTATGGCGAGATAGACTAGGTTCAATAAAAGGAAGTACTTCCTAATATGAAAAATCATCCAAAGGAAACAACACTTTCCATGAGAGGTTTGTTTCCAGAAGGCACTTAACAAAAGGTGGAGATGCTGTAGACCAGATCTAACCATTTAGAGAGTGGAGGACTAAGTTACACGTCAGCCTGACATTTGAAGCCTTCTAAGATAGAGCTACAATCTATCTGTTCAGTCGTATCTCCTACCACTTTGCTACACAAACTATATTCTTGCCATAGCTCCTCTCTGTCCACAACTCTACATCTTTTCCAGGCTCTACATGGAAGGTGCTCCCCCCACTCTCCCTCTGCACCTGTCCAAATCTTACCCATAATTAGCAATAGGAGTAGTAGCACAATAATACCCATCATGCATTGTGTACTGTGCTAAGAAATTAACATATTTTATTTAATCACTCAATCTTCTAGAAGTAAAGACACTCCTTGCTTCAGTGCATGGCAGATATTAACTGCATGGCATAAAGCTACATTTCAATTTGTAATAGCCACAGTTTTTCTTAATTAATAGTAACTTCTTTATGTATCTTGTCTCCTCTACTACATTATAAACTATTTGAGGTTGGTGCATTTATTGTGACCTTGATATGTCACTTAGACTTGGTAAATTTCCTCATTTGTGAAATGAGATTAAAATACTACTTTTAGGAACACTCCTACACTGTTGGTAGGAATGTAAATTGGAGCAGGCACTACGGAGAACAGTATGGAGGCTCCTACAAACAGTTACCATATGATCTAGCAATCCCACTCCCAGGCATATATCTGGAAAAGACGAAAACTCTAAAGATACGTGCACCCCAATGTTCACAGCAGCACTATTTACAATAGCCAAGACATAGAAGAAACCTACGTGTCCATCGACAGATGAATAGATAAAATACGTGGTGTATACATACACACACACACATTGGAATATTACTCAGCCATAAAAAGAATGAAATATTAGGTTTTATCTAGACAATCACATATTGGAATATATGATGTATAGGTCTGTAAAAATCCCATGTCTTTTTTTCCAATTTTTAACTGTTAGCTACTATTTAAAGAAAATACATAAACATTAGGTATCGTGTACTAAAGATTAAAAAATTAGTAAAGCCACTGGCTATGTAATTTTATATTTGGGAAAAAAATGTTATCAGTAATCACTAACAGCAAAATATTTCAAATTGATGACTAATTTATTAATATAATATGTCATGAATACTTATTAGATTGGTATCTTATTTCTGAAGTAATGACTCATATATATTTTTTTCTAAATTTAAATTGTTTAAGGTATACCTAAATTCTAAACAAAATTAAAATGGTTTCTGAAAGATTCTAGTGAGGAAGTCAGAGCAAATCCATAAATACTGTTGGCTAATACCACAGAAGCTAACAATCAAATATGGTTATTTTCACTAGTCTGCCAAATAAACAAGCACTGAAATAAAATGTTAAATTAATATGACTTCCATCTCAAGAATACCAAAGATTCTGTTTCATATTTAAAAAACTGAAAATGGAGAAAAACATACTGACAGAGCAAAGGCTTCTTTTCAAAACTGAGTTAACGAGGACAAAAGAAAAACGAAGGGAAGTTAACTTTCAGTGTCAGCAACCTGATTTATCTTGAGTTTACATTCTTTTCCCACATTTGTTTAACTATTACAACAAATCAATTTCAGCTGCAGATTGGGAACAGAAATTTCAAGTCTATTTTCAAAGGAAAATCTCTGTTAAAAGAATAATCTCGAGGTAACTTTTATTCTAATTACACATTTAATTTTTTTTAAAAAGCTAGCTGTACATTGCAGGTTTAATTATCAGTGTTTAAACTACACAGTTTTTAGCTAAAGTTTTATAAAAATTGATATACATAGATTCTGAAGTAGTAGGAAAGGAGTATTTCTGGAAGGTCATAATTATAAACAACTTTTCATTTCAACAGAATTCTCCTGTCAGAACTCTATGAAAGGACCTAGATGTATAGAGCAGTCATGAGTCTCCTTTGTTCCAGAATCCTATTTACAAGAAAATTTTTTGTATTTTCCTAAGCAAAACTCTTTAACTTAGACGTTTTGTATCAAAATTCAACATGTTAAATATACTATAATGGAAAGACACAATTCTGGTATTATACTATACTTTATTATAATTTTAAAGGTTACTGTTATACAAAAGCAAACATCAGAGATAAAATACCTCTGACATTAACCCAACTGCTCTTTTGGTACTCTTCTCAGTGAAGTGGCAAGGTCTCCTCAGGAAACCCTGCACTCCAGCTTTACGGAATGCCAACTAGCTTACCTTGTTGAGAACAGTTTTCCTTTCCCAAATATCGAAACATATTTAGTTTGTGCCTATTGCTGTTAATAAAAAGTAATGTAAATGACTACTAACACTTCCTCTAGAAGTGGGTGCATGGATAAATATTCAGTTAGTCCATAAATACAAGCATACCTTTTTTTCAAAAACAGAAAGTTTATTTAAACAATAAGACACCTGACTTGAAGGAAAAACTATCTAGGATTCATTTCTTTTAGAGTAAATTTTCCTGCTTACAGATTGCCTTACGTGTAACAACTACATACAAAAAAGTTATAAAACTGTCCTCAGTTTTACAATGATAAATGAAAACCATTAAAATTCTCCAATCAAACAAGGTATGCCGGGATTTTTATGTTGTTCTTTTTCTGTTAAAACAGGGAGAACAAAATAACTTACTGGACTATAAAGCTAAAAGCTGAATGAGCATGGCACTAACGGAGACAGGGGGTATTTTCTCATAATCAGCATTTCTCCCCATCCCATCTCCACTTGATGTCAATCAATGTTTAGAGCATTCCATTAGGTTCTCAAAGGAACCTTTTATTCCAAGGGTAGTGAGTAACCTGTCTCTGTACAGACTTAGCCCTGACAATGTAATATTTCTGCTCATTTAACAATCACAATTCCACAAATATAAAATAATTTCAGGTATATTTTTTCTTAGAGCAAAATGTACAATGACCTCTTGTACCTTTTGCTGTTTGTCCCCCTGTTTAAACATCTCCCTTAAAAGTAATCCAGAATTATACAGGGACACCTCATTTTATTGCACTTTACTGTGCTTTGCACACATTGCATTTTTTTTTTTTTTTTTACAACTTGAAGGTTTGTGGCAACCCTGCATCAAGCAAGTCTATTGGCATCATTTTTCCAAAAGCATTTGCTGCTAACTTTGTGTCTCTGTGTCATGTTTTGGTAACCCTCACAATATTTCAAACTTTTTCATTATTATTACATTTGTTATGGCGATCTGTGATCAGTGATCTTTCATGTTACTACTACGACTCACTGCAGGCTCAGATGATGGTTAGCATTTTTAAGCAATAAAGTATTTTTTAATTAAGGTGTATACCTTAACTTTAGACATAATGCTATTGCACACTTAACAGAATACAATATAGTGTGAACATAACTTTTATATAAATGTACTGGGAAACCAAAAAATTTGTGACTCACTTTATTGCATTATTTACCTTATTGCAATGGTTTGGAACCAAACCCATAATATCTCCGAGGCATGCTTGTAGTTAAGCATATTGAGAACATCCGTAACAGTGGGTAGGACACAAACACGTGATCAATAGGCAGCCTGTGTCATATCATGCTTTTACAAATTATAGTCATAGTTGTACCCTCTGTCATTAATTTTATGTTCTGTCAGAAATAATGTAGTCATTTCATTAAGATTATACCTTCAGTAAACACTTGAGATATTTTTATTTTTATGTTATACCTAATAATTTTAGCATAATTGTTAAGTTTAGGAGAAAAATTCATTTTTGTGTTTCAGTATTTCCCAGATAGGGAGAAAATTAAGTTGTCTGCCCACATAAAACCTTCATATCTACGAGCTATAAGATAGTAGCCAATCAAAACCAATTATTTTATTATTCTTTTTCATTTTTTCAAAAGGTATAAAGGTATGTTTTATTAAACATTTAACTCTTCTCATATAGCAACATCCAAGCAATAAAAAACAGGGTTCTACTCTAAGTTAAATACTTGTACTATTACTCGTAATTTCATACCAAATATCAAATGTGCTAACAAAAGATGTCAAAGGATTAAAAGGCAAGTTAATAATCATACAAAATAACATGCTTGTGCATTATCACTGCATTGAAATTACAGTGAATTTAAAACTGGACGCAAATCAGCTCTTGGATTTTCTCATCTGGGCTGTTAATATGACGCTTCGGTGTTAGAGAAAGCAGTACCTTCCGCAGCAAACCACCCCTTGTGACATCCGCTCTCCCAGTACCTGGTTTTCTTAACATGGACAGAGCCAGTTGATTTCCTCGAGGGCTGGAGATACGAAAAAGCTAAAGGCTTGGAAACAGGGCTGATGCAAATTGCATCCAGGAGTGAGTGATGTTTTTCAGGACTGGAGAGCCTGGCGAGCATCCAGAAAGAGTTTTACGTTGAAAAATCACACTACCAAGCGCAGAAAGTATGCAGTTTTTACAGTTTATGATTTGAAACATTTCCAGAGAAAGAGAGAGACAGGGACAGAGACAGAGAGAACAGAGAAGTAGAAAGAGGATGAAGAGAAAAGTCTATTATGTTATTCTACTCATTAATACAGAATTGATTAAATTTTCACCAAAACTAATCAAGGCAATCTTTTGGAAAGCATTTAAAGGTATGAAGACGACTACAACTTATGTAAAAACAAAACCCCACAACAATAAAAAGGTTTTACTATTTTTATAGGAGAAAGGGATATTAGAATAGTTAGGCTTTAGATCAACCTCAAGCATAACCAGTTAGTGGGAGAAGGTAAGACCAACAGAAACTTAAAATACCTATTTATACTTGATTCTGTTTCAGATATGAAGATTAAAAATGATAAAAAGTCATAAGGCACACAACATGCAACAATCCACACAACTGAGAAGTATCATAGGTAAATGGTGGTAATGAAAAGAGATAAAAGGATAATTTAAAGAAAAATCAGTAATAAACACTGTGGGATATATCCGCAACCTAGAAAAAAAGTCCCCAATACAATTAAGATCTCATAATAGGGCTGTGACTATTTCAAATGGGTAAGTTTTCTCAGGGGTGAGTTGTAAGACAGTGAAAAGCGCTGGGTTCACACGCGACGCACATTGTACACGTAGCTCTACCTGGTTTTTGCAGCAAGCACAGCAGACACCGTAGCGGCTGCACTGCTCAGAACGGCAGCACTATATCTAGCAGGAGAAGACAAGGCAGACAAGTTTCGAGACCCTTCCAAAGAACTTGTCGCCACATTTCTTGTGGAGCTGCTTAAATTGATCAGTAGAGAAAGAGAAACAGAGGAGAGGAACAAAAAGGAACGTGAGAAGAGGTAGCATAATAAAGATAAGATAGCAGCCATGCTCTATTAATATTTAGATTTTATAGAGGCGTGACATGTCACAAGTGTAAAAGGAGCTTGGGTCCTTTATTTACTGTTGCTAGGATTTCTCTCAGAAATTAAAATCTGATACAGAATCCTCCATAAAACTGATGTTCTGAACACACAAACTTTCTTTGAATGTTTTTAAGTTCACTGGCTCTAATCCTATTTCAAATGAAATCAGTATAACAACACACATTTGAAGACTGATTTGTCAACAACTAAGTAGAAACTAAATCCAAACATGTACTGTGAATTTCCATAAGCAGAGAAAGAAGGAAGTTTATGTTAATTTTTTCAAAAAAGTCTCTACATAAAGAGTTTCACCTTAGAGACGATACACACCCAGAGCCTCACATTTTAACGAGACCTGTGTTTTCAAGAGAAGCAGGTACAACCGGCTGCCTGTTCAAAAGCAGCTATGTGTATTAATATGGACAAGAAATAACTTTAAAATACTGAGAGTAAAACTATTTGCGGAGGGCAAGCACCTTCGTAAAATAAACAGTAGTTACAGTGAATATGACTAAAAGATCACCTTCTCTGCTGACACTCTGCATTTCTATTTTCAGTCAGCCCTGTAAAGATTCAAAAATGCTGGTATGAAATTTTATCTTCAGAATTCTTATTACTTAAAATAATAATTAGTTTCCTTTAGTCTTTTAGAAAAGGTCGTACACCTAGACAGGACTTAACATTCCATCATTAGGACTGTAATGATTTTCAAGTCTGGTTATCAAATTGGAATTTGAGAATTTCTTTTTTATTAAGTAAAAAGAAAGTCTAAAATGCATGGGGTGAAACGTGTGTCTCCTTCATTTATGAGTGCAACTTCTTCATGAACATCCTCACTACACTACGATCACCTTTTCCAAAAATTTGGTGACAATGGCCACCTCCAAAACAAAGTAATTATGTACCAAACTCAACCCAGGCTAATGAGAGCTCAGATGTCTAAAACAGTGAGGGTTGACATACGTCTCTTCTCCCTGTCAGAAGAATCTGATAATCCATTATTCCTAGTTCCACTGGCTATAATTTTACAAACCATTAGAAGACAAATTTTAAAAACAGTGGCAAGCCATTAAATACATACACACACACACACACACACACACACACACACACACACACAGAGTTGTTTAAGTATAATTTTTTGCTAAGTCTATAATTTAACTGAACTCTATGGCTATGTTTTAACTGTTGTGAATGGCTGGAAAATAAAGAATGGGGGCTAAGAAAGAGAAAAGAAAGATGTTATCAGTGGCAGAGCAGGGGAATACGAGTGTCATGCCAAGTGGAAGAATAAAGTTATCAATGACTCAACTTTGAGTTTCTCAATTACTCTGCATCTTTGAGGCAATGGCTACTATTTGAGGGAAGTAATGGTGAATAATGACGAGAAACTGAAATCTATAAAAAAGTCAGCTAAAAAAATAAATCAGCTAAATTATCCTTCTTCTGTAAGAAGAAAAGGAAACTAATGAATTTCTTTTATCATATTGTATCACAAATAATAATATAAAAAGACTCAGTATCAGCAGAGTCCAGCAAAATCTCATAAGAAGAATTAACCAGAATACCTTTAGAATATCTGGGCAACTGGAACACATAATCTCTATCACTCTTTTTTTAGAGGGGAATGCTCTAATTCAGTAAAGCAGACTTATGTCAAACTTAAGGAAGCTGACTTTCCAAATCACAGTGAATAAACAAAAGGCACAGATTTCCTGACTCTAAAACTTGGAATCTAAACAAAAAATTAAAAATATAAAAGCAGTGTAAAGCAGAGTTCCAAGGCTGAGGCCAAGCTTTGTCTATATATTAGTGATGTCAGTTCTGTAATCTACGATCACTTTTTCCTTTTTAGTCAAACAGTTTTAGTATTTTAATTTCACCACCAGCATTAAAATTCAGACATACCAAGAGGAAAAAACTCTACCTAGAATACGTAGTTACTTTAGAAAGTGTGGCTACTTGGCTACCAATATGTAAAACCTGAGGAGTTGCAGGTGGGTGAGGTCCACTCTTAGGTAGATCTTCCAGAGAACTGTCAAACCTGAGTTTTCAGAAGTAAAAATAAAGGCAGAGGAAATATTAATGAAAAGTATAGACATTTATCATGTATACTACCTTAAAAGTACATTGGTTCCATTTTGGAATACTGCTAGATTTTTTTTTTAACTTCATATCTGCATAAGATTAAAACTAATACCAAACACCCTCACCATCACCAAATACGGGCTGTTTTTTCCCCTAATTTTTTAACATGGCGACTTTCATGTGATGAAAGATCATGCTTACAGGGGAAGAAAGGTGGATGGGAATTTCCATCACTGACTATGTATTTTGCATGCTTCAGGGAAACTTAGGCTCCAAGAAATTAATTAAATTGCCCAATATCATATACCTAGTAAGACTCAGATGGAATTTAAAGCAAGTCTATCTGTACTATTTCCACTACGTTATGCTTTCCAGCATCTTGTGGGGCTGAATAGTGCAATACACAGAAGCAACTAGGAATTTCCCTTCAAGTCAGAATGATGTATTTGCAGATCTGATATTATATGGATATTGTTTATCTTGATGTAAAGAAAGTATTTTATCTAGTCACACAATAAATGTTTACATGCAATTGTGTTGTTTGAATATTATTCACTTTGTTCTTCTGATGTCTCTATCATTTTTTGTTTTGAATGCCAGAATTAAATTTTAGAACTATTACCAGGTAAACAAAAGATGAAAAATTCAAGTGTTAGGTCTGAAAGAAGAAAGCACCAAGTATAACACTTTGGCAAGAAGAAAATAAACAGGAAAAACACAAAATTACCCATTATTTTTTAAAAAGCCTGTGGATAAAAAATAGAATGGGTCAGTCATGTCATTTTCAAATGGAAAATGTAGCACTAAGATAAAGAAATAGAAAAGGTTATATTCCCATTTTTTATTTAGCGTTGGTCATACCTTTACCAGAGTGTTGAAAAAAATGTAGACAACTTAAGAAAAATGTCAAGGTAGAAGTAAAACATCATTTAAGAGGCAGAGCAAAAAAAGTTAAACAAATAAGAAATATAAGTGCTATAACAGGGGTCAGCAAACTGTGGCTCTCAGGTCAGTCAGCCTGCTTCCTATCTTTGTATGGCCTGGGAACTAAGAATGGCTTTCATATTTTTAAGTGTTTTTTTTTTTAAATTTATTTATTTAATTTATTTTTTATTTTTGGCTGCGTTGGGTCTTTGTTGCTGCGCGTGAGCTTTCTCTAGTTGCCGCGAGTGGGGGCTACTCTTTGTTGTGGTGCGTGGGCTTCTCATTGCGGTGGCTTCTCTTGTTGCGGAGCACGGGCTCTAGGCGCGTGGGCTTCAGTAGCTGTGGCACGTGGGCTCTAGAGCGCAGGCTCAGTAGTTGTGGTGCACGGGGCTCAGTTGCTCCACGGCATGTGGGATCTCCCCAGACCAGGGATCGAACCTGTATCCCCCTGCCTTGGCAGGCAGATTCTTAACCACTGCATCACCAGGGAAGTCCCTTAAGTGGTTTTAAAAAAATAAAGAGGAGAATATTTCACGACACATAAAAATCTGTATTAAATTGAAATTTCAGCATCCATAAATAAATTTTATAGAACAGAGCCAGGTTTGTTCACTTACATATGTCTATGGCTACTTTCATAAAACATGGAGAGTTGGTTAGTTGCAACAGACCATATGACCCACAAAATTTATTATATTTACTATCTGGCTTTTTTACAGAAAAAGTTTGCTGACTCCTGTCATAGAGAATAATGCTTCCATACAGCTACCAGAGTGAACTTTTAACACACAAATCTGATCCTGTCTGGTTCTTAGATACTTCCAGCACTGCTCTGAGGACAGCTGTGATGCTGGGCTCCCTACTCGCCAGCCTTTCTTACGGAGCTTTCTCTTTGGCTTGCTCCAGTCTAACTGGTCTTCCATCTCTTCTTAAACAGGCCAAACTTCTTCCCACCTCAAGGCCTCTGCGGAGTCTATTCTCACTTTCTATACCCACCCTCTGCCACACCTTTACTATGCTAGTTCTTAAGTATCCTTCTGGCCTCAGTTTAAATATCACCTCCTCAGGGAGGCTTCCCTGATTCCCCACCTTAAGGTTGCCCACATCATATACTTTCATACTACCCTGTACTTTTCCTTCACAGAATTTGTTATTATTATAATGATACAATTTGTGTGTTTATTTGTTTGAATCTGGACTCCCTCGCTAGAGTAGAAGCTCCCTGAGGTCAGGGACAGTTATGTTTACTGGTATAACAAAGCGCTTACCACACAGTAAACAACAAGTATTTGTTGAATAAATACATGAAAGAAATTTATTGTTTTCAAATACAAACTCACTCACAATATACACGTATTTCTCAGAACATATTTGTACTTTCTAGAGACTGCTTCTCAATTCAGGTGAAACAGGTATTACTGCTTAAGAATTGATACGAGATCAACCTCAAAGAAGTGACTAGAACTCCAAAAATACCTTTTAAAATGTCCTTTAAAATATAAAGAAGTATCAGTATCTTGGAAAAAAGAAAATACAGTTATAAAGAATTATCAATACCTATATATTAATATATAATGAGGACAGGTAAGAAAAAAGAATGAATTGGAGAAGTTGAGTTTTCCAACACCTCCACGAACTAGGTTGATTGGAAAAATGAATGTCACTTCAGAATAAAGTTCATATAATTCATGAGATACCTTTGAAAGCCAGATCTCCAAGTTTCCAAACAAATGCACTTGGGAGGTTTCCCATGTGTCACACACACACTGATTACCTATTCCTTTGCTTAGCCAATACTAGACTTAAGAAAAGCTAAAATTACCTCATTTAATACGGAACAGACATCAATATCTATTCTCATTGTCATTCCCTAATATTTATTCTTTTTAGGGTTGGAAGAAGCTCTGATTAATAGCACCTCTGCAGCAGCCAGACTTTCTGCTTTGTCTGGTACTTGAGTTTCCATTTCTCACCAGAGAGAGGTATGAAGACTTCCCAGATACATCTGGAGAGTTGGGCTTGCAGCCTTTTGGCCTGCTTTTCTTAGGAAAAATGAACAAAAAGCTATTTGTGCATTATCTCTCTCTGCAGTTGTGCCTTTCTTGGCATAATCTCCGCACTGAGTCATTGCACGCTTTTCAGAGGGGAAATCGGGGACCCATGTTAGCTATCCGCCCAGGCAAAGCAGGCGTGAGGCTGCCCACCTTATTAACTTACCAACCTGACCATCCTGTAGGACCTGCAAGAGGAACTCTCTTTCTATCCACCAGTCCTGACAACTGTCAAAGAGCCACAACCTTATGCTGTGGACTCCGGCTCCTCCCTTTTTCTCAGGGGCCTCAATTAATCAATCTCTGTTTCTCTCACTTCTTCCAGTTCTCCACTGCAGGCTTTATGCAAAGCATCCCCATTCAAAAATGCTATAGTTTCTCTTAAAACAACAACAACAACAAAAGTACTTTCACCTTCTATTTTCCCACTCACCTTAACATTCAAACTCTGTGAAATAACCGTTTACTCACGTAGTCTCCATTTCCTCACCTGCCTGCCCCTCTTCCACTGCCTCACTGGGGCTCACTCCCCAACCCCTAGAAAGCCATATCCTTGCTGAGGTCACAAATGACCTCTCTGGGGCTAAATTCAAGTGACAATTTGCATTCCTCATTTTCTTTTCATTGTGGTAAAAAACACAACATACAATTTATCATCTTAGCTATAACGAAAAACAATCTGAAAAAGAGTATGTACAACTGAATCACTTTGTTGTACACCTGAAACTTGAACACAACATTGTAAATCAACTATAATTCAATTAAAAAAAAACTTACCATCTTCACCATTTTTAAATGTACAGTTCAGTAGTGTTAAGTATAGTCACTGTTGTGAAACAGATCTCCAGAACTTTTTCATCTTGCAAATCTGAAACTCTATACCCGTTAAATAACAACTCCCCTTCCCTCCTTCCCCCAGCTCCCGGTAACCACCATTCTGCTTTGTGTTTCTATGAATCTGACCACTGTAGATACCTCACACAGGTGGGAACATACTGTTTCGCCTTTTGGGGTTCATTCCTCATTTCACTTAGTCTAAGCATAGGACCCAATTGACAACACCTTCTCTTCTTCCGTCTTCTGTTCCCTGACCCTATCTCTACACTTGCCTGTTTCTAGTACTATTTCACTGGCTATTGCTGGTGGCAGGATGTTAAAACGCAGCAACAGTAATAGGATTTCAAAATGTTAATTTGGCTCATCCATATTTTGATGGCATGACATCCAAACTATGTGAGGATAAATTCTTCACAAGGGCTAAGCTTGAAAAAGAACGCAGAAACTCTCCTTTGCAGTATGAAAACTTCAAGTCTCCAACTACAAATGTCAGTGCCTCCTCACCTTCCATATCGATGTCACAAAATAATCAAATAAAGTGACTTATTACATCCCTACATGGCAGGTTTTCAATAAGAGAAATTCAGAAATCTTAAAATATGTATTTTATAGCAGGTAAAGGAGGAAAATGACAACAGATTGTTGTTGGTATTTTCACTCTTCCACAAAGCAAACATTCACAGAATAATACTGCTAAGCAGAAAGTGGAATATACCAGGATCGTGGCTGTATTTTGTGCTTTTGGGGTTCACTGGTATAGCAAAGCTATTTATTTTAGCCAAGGAAACTGCTTGCCATCAGGGAAGATGGGTATCTTCCACTGGCTTCCTGACAATAAATATGGTGAGTGTATTCACTTGTAACTACAATCTCCCCTCTGGAAAATTAAAAAAACTAAACCTCAGTGGGAAATTTCTGATGCTCTTAATCACAAGCTAAATTTACAATTAACTCCAACAGCCTTTGTTTCTTTAGCAGCCTAAAAACATTATTTGAGCCTGCTAATTCTACAGGTATTATAAATGGCATCTTGAAGAGAATATAAAAATCAGCAAGTAGGCGCCTCCTTGATTTGCACATGGAGGGGCCGAGGGGAGTAAGTGTCAGAGGTTAAAAGAAGATTATGAAGTGAATAATAATATCACCCAAAATGAGGTTTATTTTTTGTGAGAGCAAAAGAAAAGGACTGGCTCAGAGAAACTTCTCTTGGAGCTTTCTAATTTACCGATGCAAAGAAAAGAGGGAAACCTAAAGGGAGACCTTGAAGGACCTGGAACTTATTTGTTATGGGGAAAGAATTTGCTCTTTGTCATTATATCCCATTTTCTTCAGCGCCTTTCAAACTCCGCCTTAGCTTTCACGCATTTCTCTGCTCTTGCCTTCCCGTAATGGATCTTACGTTATTAAATGTCCAGTCTTAATATGATGTGAACTCTTTAGTTATCTATACTATTCCTTGATCTCTTCAGAGAAAATGTAGTATGCGGTCTAAAGATAAGATCGGTAAAGAATGAGCACATATTTATACTATGTCTATAAAAAATACCAATATAATATAAAGATTTTAAGGTGTAACACCAACTTAAAAATCACTTGTAACAATCCCCTGATAAAAGTACGAGTCCCTCAGTGACAGCAGCGTGCTTACCACCAACCTTAGCTCCTCTCACTGTGTGTCATCAATTTCATCACTGGATCATTCCTATTAGTGATTTCACTGATTTCTACTAGTTAGGAATAGCTTCTTCTATGGGGCAAAAACCTGCCATTTTCTAGTAGTAATGTAATCTTAACATTACAAAAAGAACTAATATATGATAAAAGTATTTTTCCAAATTCAGATTAAAAGGATGAATTATTCAGCAGTGTTGAGTCAATCTGTTACCGATTTGAAAATATAAATAAATCTGTCTGAATGCCTAGTGTTCAACAGTCACCATTGTGAGTCCTTGGAGAAGCCACGTGTCTTGAGAAAGCTGCCACAGCACCCCATGCCCAGCGAGAATGTCCTTCCAACGTTAGAGAACAAAAGCCAAGGGCCACATGATCTCTGGCTAAATATTCTGGATCACACGTCCTGAGCTCTCCCATTCAATCACTCATTGCGTCCACTCATTCGTTCAGCAACAAAATATTTGAAGTCCCACTTTACGCCAGGCATATTGCCCACTTGAAGCTCCTCTCGTGAAGCTTACGGCCTAGTGTCCACTTCCCTCTAACAAACCATGAGGATCAATCCCATCATACTTTCCATCCCTGTCTACCTGCCACAACCAAAAGTACAGACCCCTTGTGTCATCCATCACCTCCTGAACTCTTATTTCTTTAGTGTTTTGTGTATCTCCTAATCTGATCCATTTTCCATCCCTCTCAGCCCTCACAAACCCTCTACACCACTCTATACCTTCCTTGTAGTCCCTTCACACAGAAGTCCCTTTTCTCTCACACTGCATATGTTTATAAACCTGGAGATAGACGTCCTTCTCATTACTGTTTCTGACACCCTCAATCATCTTTGATCCTGCAAAATGCCAAGTCCTTGGAGGCCCGTGTCACCAGACTACACCCCTGACTCAGTACCCAGTCACTGCCTTGCCTCGACCGTGCCCACCGTTTGCTTGAGCCCCCGGCTCACTGTCTTCCTCTTTACCCGAGTCCAACAATCCTTCTTGATGACCTCAGTGTTCTCATGCTGAATCACTGAATGACCGGACTGCTAAATTCTTTGACTTCTTCACTTCAAGGATAATCCCTCTACAGTTAAGTCTTAGGCCTGGAATACCCTAGCCACGCATTCCAACATTCATAACCTTTGCGTTTTCATCAACAAGTATAACATGTCTAAAATCTGGATTTTAAGCCCCTTTGTTCCTCACTCACTCACTCCTCTACCTCTTGATGCCCTTAGCTTTTTTACTGTACTGAAGCGACTCATCAATTTCACTGACTCTTACCAACTGAGTTAATTCTTACCAAACTCACTGACTCAGCAATCTTCCATTATCCATCACCAATCTCCCCCACCCACGATTCCTACACTCCTGTTAGTTCTTCCTCTAAAATATAAACCTGTCCAATTCTCTGCATCTCTATTAGGAACTGCATGGCCTAAGCCACTACCATCTCTTGCCTGAAATAAGAAAATACACAGAACTAGTCTCCTGCTTTCATTATTTCTCCCTTAAAATCAGGTTTCCATAGCATTCAGAGTGATCTTTTAAAAACATACATCAGATGTTACTTCCATGATTAAAATCCTCTATCTGGCTTCCTATTTAACTGAGGTAAGAATCTAAACCCCTTAACACGACCTACAAGGCAGTAAGTGATCTGCCCCCTGACTACTTCTTCACTCAATTGCCTATCACTCTCCACTGCTATCTCTGAGGCCTGAGAGTGAGGGAGAATGTTTGTCGAAGAAGACATAGCTGTGGATTCAGGTCAAGGAACTAGCTCATACTATCAGCGAAAAACAAGCACTCATATAACTGCCTCTGACCCAAAGACAGCTTAAATGTCCCACGATGTTTCAGTTTATTTTCTTTGGATTATCCATATAATTGTCAGAGATTAATGCCAAAGATTAAACACAATATGCCACATGAGCGTTTACTAGCACAGAACAGAACTATGACTTGCCTTATAATTTTAGAGGCCATGTGACATGGCAAACTCATATTGGGTTCATTTTCTTCTAAAACGCCTAGTTTTTCAAGTATTTGTTTTTGTTAACCTTATCCCAAACCCAGCCCTGCATATGTCCCAGAAGAGCAAATGACGTGATCCAAAGTGCACACAACCATATGAAACTTCTTTCATTTTTTTAAAACTAGATTTGGTCCATTTTCCTACACGCCCAATATATTTTTGAAGGAGGATCTGGTTATGAAGCATGAATGCTATACCTCCCTGCTTCACGTCACCCACAAAGTTAGGCAGCAAGCCGTAGAGGTCCTCATCCAAGGCGCTGATTCATCTTTAAACAACAGCCTTTGGTTAAACTCCTTCAATCTGTCATGAATCTAAAAACTTGATAATCATTAGCCTCATTTGATTATTAAATTAAATGGGATCTTAAAAGTTTTTCTTCGATAATCTGTTAAAATTAACATTTCCTCCAATCTATCCAAAATGTGTTAGTTGGGTGATTTGTTTCTTGAGAACTTACTTCTCGGTCCTGGCAATCCTGCCCTCCTTTTCTCAGTGCTCACTAGCTGGCTTTTAAGAATGCCTTCTAGACTTTTTTTTCAGGCGACCTCAAGTTCAAACTAGTTTATAGTTTAGAAGCTGACCTTTTTCCTTTTTGAAAATCAGCACTATATTTCCTGTTCCCAGTCTTCCACTTTCTTACCCATTCTCCAGACTTAAAAAAAAAAATTGTGTTACTTAGCAAATCTCATCTGTAAGTTCTCTAAATACTTACGCTATAAATCATTGAGAAAAAAGAGAGCACAGGGAGCTCATTAAGAATAACTTTCTACCTGGGGCTTCAATTTCCTCCAGAAGGTAAACAAACCTAAACTTCTTCAGTATTTATCTCTGGGTTTGAGTGACTTTTGTTTGCTTGTTAAGCTCTTTCAACAACCAGCATTTATTATTTCAATAATAATCCTTGACAACATCCCCCCTTTTTTTTTTTTTTAACTTTTTTTATCTCTTGAATTAACGTTGCCTGGTTGTTTTTATCTTTTACACTTAAATGACTGTTATTTGTATGTATATTTTCTTAACATGCATGTGGTACTGCTTCAATATCCCTGCTAGTATCACTGCTAAGAGATTTGCTGATTTTAACAAGAGATATTTGATTCCATTGCTGTAAGCAAAGGATAAGTTTGAGTACACCAAGTTTGTTTAAAAGTTTCACTTCTTTGTATTCAAATCTTATGTTCACCCATTACCTAAACGGTGATATACAACTGCCTGAAGCCATTAGAATCTTTCAGAAATTTATCCTCAAATATTTTTCCTATCCACGAATTACGAGGATATTTACGAGCATATTGGGATAAATAAAGTACGTGAAAAGATAAAATACATAGGTACCACTAACTCAAAAATTAATGAGGTGTTATCCTCGCTTTAACATATTCTTCTGTTCAAAGACATGAATACAGACTCTTCAGAAGTAATTGATTATGTGAACCTGGGAGATGAACGCCTGTATCTAAGTTGGACAAAGAAGCAGCACTCAATGTACAACTGTTAATAGATATAAAAATAGAGAAATACAAAAGAGAAAACATGGACAATTGAGACCGCTTTTAAGATTAATGTAATTTGAATATAGAGTTCTTTACTTTGACTAAGAAGAAAATTAAGACGTCAAATGTCCATACCTGTCATATGCTTTATGCTACACTATGTAATACACTATTTCAATTTTCTTTTATAAGATCATACCATCATAATAAACACACCTTCACATAAAGGTAGAAAAACTTGGGCTTCTGAAATTTTCAACATGACTGAAATATGTAAAACTGGGTAGTGGCAAAAGATAGAAAATTAAGCCTTCCACCATGGGGAAGACTGTCTATTATCATTACCCCTAATTAATCCTTTTAAGCTGTAATTTCTTTTGAACTAAAAAAAGTAAGCTGCAGGAGGTGTCTTCAATACTGAGTATTAGTTAAGAAAATAAGTTCCTTTTTTTTCTGGTTTAATTCAATAAAGTAATTTTGTTGTTTAATGTACCTCTCTAAAGGTGAAGAGAAAAGAATTTATTCAAACAGCATCATAAGAGAAGCACTGCTGGCCTGATAAAACTTCTAAAGAACTTAGTGCATATTCTGGACTATGAAAGTCAATTTTTGCTTTTTATGAATATTGATTTTTATGAAAAAAACTTCATAAATGCTAGTCTTCCCAGTTTAATTTGGGAAAAGTACCCAAGTAATTCCATAATTAAACAGAGAATTAAACAATTTGTGTGTGAAAATACAGAGTAGATAGGAACTATGTTTCTCGCTTCAATCATTTTGTAAGTACTTTTCCCACAAGAAACTCAAGTGTAGTAATTACTTATGTCCAACAGATGGCGACCTTTACATTATAGTCACCAAACCAGTACTAGCCTAGGACAGTGTAATCCAACAGTAGAAAATGAAAGGAGATAAATTACAAATACCATATTTTGCAACAGACAATAATTATTGTTTGGTTATATACCCATTTTTTTGAACCTGTGGTCTTTTTTCCAGGTTGGTGAAATACTTTGCAGGAATGCATATGATAATATAGGCTAAGTGATTCTACCTAGCTGTAAATGTTTTATTTTTACTTTTTAAAATTAGACTATGCTGTGAAAGCCTTGGTATTCTGTGTTTGGGGGCAAATCTGATTGTTAATTCTTACCTCATGAAAATATGTGAGAATATGAGCCTAGGGAATGAGTCCTGATTTCTCTGCAAAGCTTACAGAGGAGAGCTTTAGGTAATTTACTCAAATGACATGTGTCCTAATAAGGATAGGCAACACGAGTCCAGCATATTTGTGAAACAGCAATAATGAAGACATGGCAGGTCAGCAAACTGTGTTTCTTCATTCATCTGTTTTATGTGGATCCTATGAATGTTTGTGAACAAGCTAAAATGTTTAAAACCTTGCTGTAAAAAGAGTGTTTGGAAGCACTTACGTAGGTTCTGCTTTCTAAACTTTCAGTGAATGTACAAAGGTGGTAAGTTTCTGTTCAAGAAGCAACTTAACATCTGTACCGATGGCCTTCAGCTGAAAATCGCGTGGACGTTAGTTAGTGCCAGTGGACAGCCGAGAAAAGGATAGTTTTTTCCCATAACTGCTTCAGTTTTGGGTAATGTAACTTGTGACTGGAGTTGGAACTGTTTTCCAACTAAAGGGAGAGGCAGTCACTCCTCTCTTGAGGAGTATATTTTAAGTCTCTGAAAACTGGGAAAGCACATCATACATTATAATTCTTAATCGTAATATGTGAAAAATCAGAACCCACCATCCCTTGAACGAGAGAAAAGAAAGACTAATAAAAGTGTGTTTTGATCATGACAATTTTAGGCATCTTTTTGCTAAACAAACGCTGCTTTATATTTATACTTATTTATATAAACCTATACAAGCATAAAAAATTTGAAACTGCCTATTAGATAAATACTGTACTATAGAAAATAGAAACTGAGAAAATAGTGAGCTCAAGAAAATCACCCTTTAACTTAAAATAAATTGTACGGTGCTTGGCACAATAATATATTTTAGGTATATAAGCTTTTAAAAGACTTCTCTTTAAATGAAATTTTCTATGGCATCCCATAATTCTCTATACTGGTAGGCCACATATTACTATTAGCTTTCAGTATTAATATCTAACTAATAATATGGCAGCTGTTTTTTTTTTTTTAAGATTTTTAGAAATTTCATGTAATGTCTGAAACATTTATATTAACATATTTCCATACAAATAACCCAAACTTTAGTATTAGTTGTTTGTTTGTTTATACTGCAGGTTATTAGTCATCAATTTTATACACATCAGTGTATACATGTCAATCCCAATCGCCCAATTCAGCACACCACCACCCCCACCCCACCGTGGTTTTCCCCCCTTGGTGTCCATAAATTTGTTCTCTACATCTGTGTCTCAACTTCTGCCCTGCAAACCGGTTCATCTGTACCATTCTTCTAGGTTCCACACACGTGTTAATATACGATATTTGTTTTTCTCTTTCTGACTTACTTCACTCTGTATGACAGTCTCTAGATCCATCCACGTCTCAACAAATGACTCAATTTCATTCCTTTTTATGGCTGACTAATGTTCCATTGTATATATGTACCACTTCTTCTTTATCCATTCGTCTGTCGATGGGCATTTAGGTTGCTTCCATGACCTGGCTATTGTAAATAGTGCTGCAATGAACATTGGGGTGCATGTGTCTTTTTGAATTATGGTTTTCTCTGGGTATGTGCCCAGTAGTGGGATTGCTGGGTCATATGGTAATTCTACTTTTAGTTTTTTAAGGAACCTCCATACTGTTCTCCATAGTGGCTGTATCAATTTACATTCCCACCAACAGTGCAAGAGGGGTCCCTTTTCTCCACACCCTCTCCAACATTTGTTGTTTGTAGATTTTCTGATGATGCCCATTCTAACTGGTGTGAGGTGATACCTCATTGTAGTTTTGATTTGCGTTTCTCTAATGATTAGTGATGTTGAGCAGCTTTTCATGTGCTTGTTGGCCATCTGTATGTCTTCTTTGGAAAAATGTCTATTTAGGTCTTCTGCCCATTTTTGCATAGGGTTGTTTGTTTTTTTAATATTGAGCTGCATGAGCTGTTTATATATTTTGGAGATTAATCCTTTGTCCGTTGATTCGTTTGCGAATATTTTCTCCCATTCTGAGGGTTGTCTTTTGGTCTTGTTTATGGTTTCCTTTGCTGTGCAAAAGCTTTGAAGTTTCATTAGGTCCCATTTGTTTATTTCTGTTTTGACTTCCATTACTCTAGGAGATGGATCAAAAAAGATCTTGCTGTGATTTATGTCAAAGAGTGTTCTTCCTATGTTTTCCTCGAAGAGTTTTATAGTGTCCAGTCTTACATTTAGGTCTCTAATCCATTTTGAGTTTATTTTTGTGTATGGTGTTAGGGAGTGTTCTAATGTCATTCTTTTACATGTAGCTGTCCAGTTTTCCCAGCACCACTTAATGAAAAGACTGTCTTTTCTCCACTGTATATGGTTGCCTCCTTTGTCATAGATTAGCTGACCATAGGTGCGTGGGTTTATCTCTGGGCTTTCTATCTTGTTCCATTGATCTATGTTTCTGTTTTTGTGCCAGTACCATATTGTCTTGATTACTGTAGCTTTGTAGTATAGTCTGAAGTCAGGGAGTCTGATTCCTCCAGCTCCGTTTTTTTCCCTCAAGACTGCTTTGGCTATTCAGGGTCTTTTGTGTCTCCATACAAACTTTAACATGGTTTGTTCTAGTTCTGTAAAAAATGCCATTGGTAATTTGATAGGGATTGCATTCAATCTGTAGATTGCTTTGGGTAGTATAGTCATTTTCACAATATTGATTCTTCCAATCCAAGAACATGGTATATCTCGCCATCTGTTTGTATCATCTTTAATTTCCTTCATCAGTGTCTTCTAGTTTTCTACATACAGGTCTTTTGTTTCCCTAGGTAGGTTTATTCCTAGGTATTTTATTCTTTTTGTTGCAATGGTAAATGGGAGTGTTTCCATAATTTCTCTTTCAGATTTTTCATCATTAGTATATAGGAATACAAGAGATTTCTGTGCATTAATTTTGTATCCTGCAACTTTACCAAATTCATTGATTAGCTCTAGTAGTTTTCTGGTGGCATCATTAGGATTCTCTATGTATAGTATCATGTCATCTGCAAACAGTGACAGTTTTACTTTTTCTTTTCCAATTTGTATTCCTTTTATTTCTTTTTCTTCTGATTGCCATGGCTAGGACTTCCAAAACTGTTGAATAATAGTGGTGAGCGTGGACATCCTTGTCTTGTTCCTGATCTTACAGGAAATGCTTTCAGTTTTTCACCACTGAGAATGATGTTTGCTGTGGGTTTGTCGTATATGGTCTTTATTATGTTGAGGTAGGTTCCCCCACTTTCTGGAGAGTTTTTATCATAAATGGGTGTTGATTTTGTCAAAAGCTTTTTCTGCATCTATTGAGATGATCCTATGGTTTTTATTCTTCAATTTGTTAATATGGTGTCTCACATTGATTGATTTGCGTATACTGAAGAATCCTTGCATCCATGGGATAAATCCCACTTGATTGTGGTGTATGATCCTTTTAATGTGTTGTTGGATTCTGTTTGCTAGTACTTTGTTGAGGATTTTTGCATCTATACTCATCAGTGATATTGGTCTGTAATTTTCTTTTTTTGTAGTATCTTTGTCTGGTTTTGGTATCAGGGTGATGGTGGCCTCACAGAGTGAGTTTGGGAGTGTTCCTTCCTCTGCAATTTTTTGGAAGAGTTTGAGAAGGATGGGTGTTAGCTCTTCTCTACATGTTTGATAGAATTCACCTGTGAAGCCATCTGGTCCTGGACTTTTGTTTGTTGGAAGATTTTTGATCACAGTTTCAATTTCATTACTTGTGATTGGTCTGTTCATATTTTCTGTTTCTTCCTGGTTCAGTCTTGGAAGGTTATACCTTTCTAAGAATTTGCCCATTTCTTCCAGGTTGTCCATTTTATTGGCACAGAGTTGCTTGTAGTGGTCTCTTAGGATGCTTTGTATTTCTGCGGTGTCTGCTGTAACTTCTCCTTTTTCATTTCTAATTTTATTGATTTGAGTCCTCTCTCTCTTTTTCTTGATGAGTCTGGCTAAAGGTTTATCAATTTTGTTTATCTTCTCAAAAAACCAGCTTTTAGTTTTATTGATCTTTGCTCTTGTTTTGTTTCTATTTCATTTATTTCTGCTCTGATCTTTATGATTTCTTTCCTTCTGCTAACTTTGGGTTTTGTTTGTTCTTCTTTCTCTAGTTCCTTTAGGTGTAAGGTTAGATTGTTTACTTGAGACTTTTCTTGTTTCTTGAGGTAGGTTTGTATAGCAATAAACTTCCCTCTTAGAACTGCTTTTGCTGCATCCCATAGGTTTTGGATCGTCGTGTTTTCATTGTCATTTGTCTCTAGGTATTTTTTGATTTCCTCTTTGATTTCTTCAGTGATCTCTTGGTTATTTAGTAACGTATTGTTTAGCCTCCATGTGTTTGTGTTTTTTACGTTTTTTTCCCTATAATTCATTTCTAATCTCATAGTGTTGTGGTCAGAAAAGATACTTGATGTGATTTCAATTTTCTTAAATTTACTGAGGCTTGATTTGTGACCCAAGATGTGATCTATCCTGGAGAATGTTCCGTGCGCACTTGAGAAGAAAGTGTAATCTGCTGTTTTTGGATGGAATGTCCTATAAATATCAATTAAATCTATCTGGTCTATTGTGTCATTTAAAGCTTGTGTTTCCTTATTTATTTTCATTTTGGACGATCTGTCCACTGGTGTAAGTGAGGTGTTAAAGTCCCCCACTATTACTGTGTTACTGTCGATTTCCTCTTTTATAGCTGTTAGCAGTTGCCTTCTGTATTGAAGTGCTCCTATGTTGGGTGTATATATATTTATAATTGTTATATCTTCTTCTTGGATTGATCCCTGGATCATTATGTAGTGTCCTTCCTTGTCTCTTGTAACATTCTTTATTTTGAAGTCTATTTTATCTGATATGAGTATAGCTACTCCAGCTTTCTTTTGATTTCCATTTGCATGGAATATCTTTTTCCATCCCTTCACTTTCAGTCTGTATGTGTCCCTAGGTCTGAAGTGGGTCTCTTGTAGACAGCATATATATGGATCTTGTTTTTGTATCCATTCAGCAAGCCTGTGTCTTTTGGTTGGAGCATTTAATCCATTCACATTTAAGGTAATTATCGATATGTATGTTCCTATGACCATTTTCTTAATTGTTTTGGGTTTTTGTAGATCCTTTTCTTCTCTTGTGTTTCCCACTTAGAGAAGTTCCTTTAGCATTTTGTGGTACAGCTGGTTTGGTGGTGCTGAATTCTCTTAGCTTTTGCTTGTCTGTAAAGCTTTTGATTTCTTCATCAAATCTGAATGAGATCCTTGCTGGGTAGAGTAATCTTGGTTGTAGTAGGTTCTTCCCTTTCATCACTTTAAGTATATCATGCCACTCCCTTCTGGCTTGTAGAGTTTCTGCTGAGAAATCAGCTGTTAACATTATGGGAGTTCCCTTATATGTTATTTGTCGTTTTTCCCTTGCTGCTTTCAATAATTTTTCTTTGTCTTTAGTTTTTGCCAATTTGATTACTCTGTGTCTCGGCGTGTTTCTCCCTGGGTTTATCCTGTATGCGACTCACTGCACTTCCTGGACTTGGGTGGCTATTTCCTTTCCCATGTTAGGGAAGTTTTCAACTATAATCACTTCAAATATTTTCTCTGGTCCTTTCTCTCTCTCTTCTCCTTCTGGGACCCCTATAATGCGAATGTTGTTGCGTTTAATGTTGTCCCAGAGGTCTCTCAGGCTGTCTTCAATTCTTTTCATTCTTTTTTCTTTATTCTGTTCCGCAGCAGTGAATTCCACCATTCTGTCTTCCAGGTCACTTATCCGTTCTTCTGCCTCAGTTATTCTGCTATTGATTCCTTCTAGTGTAGTTTTCATTTCAGTTATTGTGTTGTTCATCTCTGTTTGTTTGTTCTTTAATTCTTCTAGGTCTTTGTTAAACATTTCTTGCATCTTCTCGATCTTTGCCTCCATTGTTTTTCCAAGGTCCTGGATCATCTTCACTATCATTATTCTGAATTCTTTTTCTGGAAGGTTGCGTATCTCCACTTCATTTAGTTGTTTTTCTGGGGTTTTATCTTGTTCCTTCATCTGGTACATAGCCTTCTGCCTTTTCATCTTGTCTATCTTTCTGTGAGCGTGCTTTTGTTCCACAGGCTGCAGGATTGTAGTTCTTCTTGCTTCTGCTCTCTGCCCTCTGGTGGCTGACTCACCAGTTAAAAAGATTGTAGAATGGGTCTCATCAATGCTGCTAGGAAAACCCATCCAATCAGGTCAGGGGTTCTATGTTCTCTTGGATGGGTCAGCAGCTGTAACTTTCAGAGTTTTCCATAGCCCAGCCAACTCCACATGACTCTAAGCCTGAGAGGGTCTACAGGCTGCAGGAACAGCTGTTTCTTAGTAATGATAAAAATTTCTGTTGGTTGTTCCAATCAAAGCACTACGCATTTCATATGCCTGTTTCTAAAATTAGTCAGGTATTGTCACCTCACAGGAGTCACTGAGCTATTCATGTTAAAACAGACCAAAAACACAAAGGAAGATGGATTAAAGAACAAACGTTCATTTAATTAAAAAAAAAAAAATCTTGCACGACTATTCAACATGAGTATTCGACAGATAATATTCAACAGATAATACCAAGGGAAAAGCATCAACTTTTCCCAGTTAGATTGTCCAGAGCACAGTTCTCCTTTCAAGCAGCTTAGGTATGATTCTACTCTACCTTCAGTATAGATATTAATGCCTTGGTATTTTTATGAAATTTTGACCTTATGTTGAATTTTTATTCGATTAAAAGTTACATAGACCATATTGTAAACAATCTCCCTAAAATTTAACAATTAGGGAATTGGAGAAATATGCAATTATATACAATTGGTACCATTAGTAAGTGCTAATTAGAAGCAAATATGGGGGTGGGGGGTGGTGAAGAATACAACAACTTGTGTTAAAAGAGCTTATACTCTAGTTAGGGATATAGGACATGGCAACAAATACCTGTCACCAAATTAGAAAAGGACGCACCACAACAGAGGTAACAATACTACTTTCAACTGGGTCTAAGTCAGTGACTCTACTGCAGAATAACTTTTTCTTAAATGCTCATCTGCCAAAATGAATATTAATACAGAAAGGTAGCTGGTGTGTATTATGGACTGAATTGTGTCCCTCTCCCAGATGCATGTTGAAGCCCTAACCCTTAATGCAACAGTATTTTTGAGACAGGGCTTATAAAGAGGTAATTAAGGTTAAATGAGGTCATAATGGTTGAGGCCCTAATCCAAAATGACTGGTGTCCTTGAAGGAGGGGAACAGACAGACACCAGAGCTCTTGGAAGAAAGGCCATGTGAGGACACAGTGAGAACGTGGTCATCTGCAAGCCAGACAGGCCTCACCAGAAACCTACCCCTGCAAGCACCACGGTCTGAAGACGTCTAGCTTCTAGGACTGGGAGAAAATTAATTTCTGTTGTTTAAGCCATCAAGTCTGGGTATCTTGTTACGGCCGCCTCAGCTGACTACTGTAGTATATTTGTAATTTAGGAAGTAGTTCACTAGACATGAAGCTTACACTCCTAACACCCACCTTCAAACTGAATTTGTATATTTATATACAGCTGACCCTCGAACAACACGGGTTTGAACTGCACTGGTCCACTTACACGTGGATTTTTTTCACTAAATGTGTACTGTAGTACTACACAGTCCATGCTTGGTTGAATCCATGCATGTGGAACCACAGAGAGGGGGGGCTGGCTGTAAAGTTACATGTGGATTTTTGACTGTACAGGGGGTTGGCGCCCCTAAACCCCACCCACCGTGTTCAGGGGGCAACTGGACTTACATACTTAAATATCTATGTTTTTATGGCATATTTACATATATATATTTGTGTATAAACGTCCAGAAAGAGATAGCATGCCTGTTAGAATGCCTTTTCCCCCCAATTTATATTACACGGAGATTCTGGTATTCAAGGAGCTCGTACTCTAGTTGGGAGATTCAGGACATTCAGACAAGTATCCACAGTACAAATTAGAAACGGAGGTGCCAGAGAGTGGTAAAAACAGCACAACGGCTACTTCAGAAGTGAGGCTCTTTCTGCCGTGGGGGTGGGGCTGGGTGGGTGTTGGGTGAGTGTTGGGTAGGTGTTGGGGTGGGGATGGGGCTGGGGGTGGAGTTGGGGTAGGTGTTGGGGTGGGGCTGGGGCAGGGTTGGGGTAGGTGTTGGGGTAGGTGTTGGGGTAAGTGTTGGGGTGGGGTGGGGGTGGGGCGCTGCGGGAAAGAATGTGCGGCGGACGGGCTCAGGAGACAGCAGAGGATCTGCGCTCGGCCCGCATTCTCTGGGGCACAGCACTGGCCGTTCGGGCAGATGACGCTCGATCCCGCGGGATTACTCAGAGCACTGCAAGACGGCTGGTCCCCCTGGTCCCCCAGTAGCGCCCTCCTGACCTTGTAAGATCCCCTTACACATTTCCAAAGGCCGCTCAGCAGCAGCGTCTCCCCCAGGAGAGAAGAACTAGAGGTAAACTTTTAAAGATGTGAAGGAAATGGCAGAGGTGCTCAAATGAAACGTATTACGTGACCCATTTAATGACTAACACATGTGATTCTAAAAATGGCATATGGAAAATTACTGCGTACAAAACTTATCCTGCCACTCACCAGTTACAAGATCTTATCACATTTGTTCAGAGTTAATCTTAAATTTCTGTCTTGAAGCTTCTTCTTTCATTCATTCATTCATAGAGCCCTGATTATATTTGATTTCTTTCTTTTCTCTTTCTTTTTTTTTTTTGCCAGTAAACTTGCTTTACTGCAAGGATAAAGAACAAAACCCTACAAACACCAAGGTAGGAAACGGAAATTATTTATAATAGAAACACCTTTACCTACTCATTACTCCCAGGGTGCTTCTGATGGAATCGACACACATCCTTTACTCAAGGGAAAGAAAAGTGTCTTTCTTTTGACTTCCATACACGTTTCAGGCTACCCTAAACTGATCTTTCACTTTAATGATCTCCCTAAATGGTGTCTGTGATTTGGTTTCAAAATGTAGGAGAAGGGATGAGAAGTGTCCCAGACAGAGAGAATGATGAGAAGGTGAAGACAAGGCCCACGCTGAAGAGAATGGATGCAACCGAGGTCCAAACCAGGACCTAACAGAGCCAGCACGGTCCTCCCCAGTCAGCTGGCCTGGCCTGCGCTGAAGCGGCCAGGCTTCCTCCCCGCCCTCCCCGCGACCCTCAGTTCACTGCACGTGGGCAGCGCCACTCTCGGAGACTATGGCCTTGGAGGAGGGGGTGGGTGGCTGGAGCTGAGGTGACATGTGAAAACCAAGACAGGTTTTTATAGAGAAGATTAAATTGTTAAATTCATCACTAAATTATGAAGAGAGCATCGTATGTCACATTTCTACACGTGAAAGTTTTGTTTTTGAGTGACTTTATGTGTGTTTAAGGGGCATTCTGTTCCCTACAAATATGTTACCAACATCTACTACATTTCTAGGACTTCAGTGGGTCTCAATGGGAAAAGCACTAAATCGATCATTATGCCCAGGGCTGGCACTAACTAGGTGGGTATACTTTACTTAGCAAGTTGATAACCTCCCCGATTCTTCATTTTCTAATTTTACTTGAAGGTGGTTAGATATGATAATTAGACAACTTCCCATTTAAAATGCTGTGGACAGTACTGGGAACGTGTATTATTTGCCTCTATGCGTTAAGCGTTACGTATTTGGATCGTGCTTCCCTTCACATGCCACATTTTGGCCACACTGTGAACTTGCCATGCTCCTTTCCACTTCGGGATTCCCACATTTGTTTCCTCTGCCTTGAGCACTCACCCCAAGCCATCACACGGTTGACCCCTTTTCCTCCCTCAGGTGATGGCATGAAGGTCATCTCCTCAGAAATCCACACAATCTAAGTAATCCCACCCTACCTAAGGCAAACTTCCTTTATATTAACTTATTTTATTATCTTGATAACACAGTTATCTT
This sequence comes from Eschrichtius robustus, assembly GCF_028021215.1. NCBI lineage: Eukaryota > Metazoa > Chordata > Mammalia > Artiodactyla > Eschrichtiidae > Eschrichtius > Eschrichtius robustus. The sequence goes on along the minus strand of NC_090827.1, from coordinate 15,216,816 downwards.
AGATTATCTTGTGTATATATCGATATGCTATTCTTCTGAATCCCCAGCACACATCAGTCCCTGGAATTTAAGCATTCAGTAATTATTCATGTGAAAGAGTGAATGCAGGCAACAAATGAATATTTACAATTTATAAGATTTTAAATACACATCAGCAACACAACGACTGCAAAATTATTTGTCTTGGGAAATCGATTCATCCTATATTTCGGAAAAAAAAAAAACAAACATGCATAAAAGAAGGGACTGCTACTCTCTTTCTTAACATCACAGTTTTTATTAAACAAGCTCTCTAGGACGTTTTTCACCTGAGTCTTCCTAAAGGGCATAATGATGTACAAAAGGAGTAGGTTTCTGTTTCCACAGATAATTGTTTTTCAAGTAGCAAAAAGACTGACTGTGTGGGAGGCATTCTATCTTCTGGCTGGTAAAATATTATACGAAAAAAACTGCTGAAAGTTCTGAAGAGTAACTTTCTAATTTTACATGAAAAACAAGCCTGTGATACAGAAAGTCTGTATAAGAGAGACAAACAAAAACAAGCTATAAATTAGGTCACTAGACTTACAACAATATTTTTGCAAGAAGTTTTTATAATTTTTGGCTAGCTTTTAAGCCTGGATTATAAGATGTCCCAGGAGGTTAGCTGAGCACAGGAATTCATCCTCTGACGGGGTCAAATGGAATGTCCTTTGAGATCCTGGCTGAACACTTACCCTCATGCTCAAATGTGGATCATTCCATTTATCTAAATCTACGCTTTCAGTAGGACATCAAGTATTTTATCTTTAATTAGGCAAGGTATTAAACTCCTATTTTCAACTGCACCTATTTCAAGTTATAAAGCTCTACATACATGCATGCGTACGTTCTCTTGTCTTTATGAAGGAAAAATTCTTTTATTTACCTAAAACGTACTTTCTTTCTCTCAACTCTGAAGTTATTCTAGAAACTCGGTTCTTGGTGTAAAATACCATGTTTGCTCTACCCAGACCATTTATTTTCTTGAGAATTTGATTCTTCTTTCAAGCATCATCTTTTGAGATCAATGAAGAATTAAAGGGTATAGGAGAAGCTGGTGTAAGTAAATAGATTTTCTTACAGAGGCCAGAGACACAGTGGTAACTGGGATTGATGTCAGAAACATAAAATCATAAGGAGCATCTGAAAAAGTACTGATAAAATTAAAAGAAAGACATCGTAATATATTATGAAGTATAGTAAACATGAACATACATAAATCCTAGAATTATTTTAAAAAATGCATTTGGCATGCCAAATTTTAAATAGTAATCACTAACTGAAATTAATGTTAGTTTCTCAAAACTATCAGGCAGTTTTCCTACTCTACAGTGACATTAAAATCAAGAAAACCTGGAAAAATAAAAACGGGACCTTGAACGCAAGCACAGATGCTTCAGTAATAATTTTCACACAAAGCCTCATTCTGTGTTGTGCCCCAGTCTAACTGATCTTACCTGTTAGTCACATAAGACGTTATGTAAAATAATGAAACAACGCAGGGAAAAAAATACGGATCTTTGTCATATTCCACACTCACATTTTAGCAACCTCACAAAATTAAAAACGTTGTCCAAATTAAATGTCAGGAGAATTATTTATTTTACCCAAGTGATAATGTACGTCTTGGAAGGCTTGTTACTACTAGCTTCAAGGAAACAGAAAACAACTGCAAAGCTAAGTTAAAGGCAACTTTATTACAATACTTTTCCAAACTTCAAAATGCATTTATTATTGAATTTAATCTAATATATAATACATTATATTACAAGACAGAAAGCATTTCTGGTCAGATATTTAGCTTGCATGTAAAGCCCAAAACAGAGCTTCCTTGGAACAGCAGCAATGCATAATAGTTTATATCACTAAGTAAAATATTTCTCTGATGTTGCGTAAAGAACCATTCATATTGCAATTTATTTTATGTTCATTTCCCCTGATTCAGAACCAAAGCAAAGCTATCTTTTCTACAACTTACTAGCTAATACCTAGAAGTTGTCTATATCCTAAACACATCCACCAGCTTAGAAATACTTCCTTTGGTAGAAAATAGGATTTTTAAAACTAACGAAACCAAACACACACTATGATTTCCCCATTGCAAACAGGGGCAGAATTCTCTTCTTTCCTTTTTTGAGAGCCAAATCTGGGCCCTCCTGCTCTTCAGACAGTCATCCTCAGTAGTTTCTGCTTTACAAAAATACCCAAATCTGTAATGAACTCTATTCTAACAAAGTCATTTCTGTTTTATCTTGCCTCCTCATATTTGCTTACTTAGAAGCGTTTACAGCCCACTTTGAACATTACGTAATAATGAACTTTACAATAAAGTAACCTTGGGACATGCAGTAACATAAAGGAAGTATTTTCCAAATTAGACAAGGACATTATTTGCTCATCCACCTCTGCTTCAACCAACCAACCAGATTCCACTTCCGAAAAGAATTCCTTTTCCAAGGTTACTCCTATAATAACCATAAAAACAGATGTAAATCCACTGAATCAATCTGGCTCCTTACTTCGCTCTCTCGGTTTAACATTTGTGAACTACCAACTAGCGCAAAATGCGTTCATCCTCCTCGTTTTCACAACGGCAGGAAATGGTTAGAGAAGTATAGAAAAGATTGTATTTTGTCTTCCGTAAGGCAAATTTAATACGGATTTTGCTATGAAGTTGGAGGAAAAGAAAAAGGGAACGAAAAGGCATGTGCTGGCTGCTCTTGGGGCAAGGTTCATAAATCACTGTACGTTAAGAGCGCGTGCTGAAACTTCATGGTGCCAGTCACGTAATTTTGTGTATTTGGGACTAAAGACGTGAAGGGGTGTCTTTTCCCTGCGGAAATAAAAAGAAAAGAAAGAAGAAAAGAGAGTGATAGAAGAGTCACAAGAAAGAGAAAGAAAAGGTTTCTACACTTAGATCACCATGCAGAAAACGTGCCTTCCAGAAGCTTAATTTCACAGAGCTGTTTTGTTTAACAGCGAAGATTTCAAGGGTAGAGCATGTTTAGAAGTACAGAAATTAATCTATAGAGCCCTCTTGGAAACGTCCATTTTTGTTCCCCAAACAAAGCGACTGCAAGACAACACATGAACTCATTCACAAACATCTGTAGTGTTAGCAAAGCGCCCCCAGATATACCCTTCTGCCCACTCACTTCAATACTGGGGAAAACAAGCCGCAGACAAAAAATTCAGACAGCATCAACTGATTTAAAAATCTGTAAGTCGTACATTTCAGTCCCACAAAAGGCACCAAAGTTAAGCTTAGCTCCTAGGTGCAAAGACAAAATGCCATACCATTCACTTGAAAAGGTGAAAAAACACAAATTGAGACCATTCATAAAAGGAAAGCATTCAATTTACCAAAAGAAAGGACAACTTACTTTGCCTTCTTTGTATTATCAGTTTCAGATTCTTTCACTGAAATAAAATAAGCAATAGCCAATGTCAGTTTGCTTTTTTTTAACTTTAAAATCACTTAAGCAATTACCTGTATCGATTAATACCAAATGGTCAAGTTACACAGAGCCGCTAAAAAAGTTCCTTATCACGTTGGCATTGGCTACACGCTATAGTCAGTACTATGACTACTACTACTGCTACACTTTTCAGTATAACTCTCCTGGGCTGGTTGCTTTATTTACAGCACCACTATGCATGGCATAATTTAAAAGCAAACTGTCTCAGGAAAATTACTATTTTCCAATAACTGTCCATCAGTCTAAATGCCACTCTCTGTGGCAGAGAAATATTCATCCATTAGAATCCCTAGGTATGCACTTACTACGTTCAGTCCCAGTGATCTGGGCGAGGATTCGGAAAGAGCGAGACTGAGTCGTTCCAGTCCTCGGACGCCAGTCTTCAGTGTCTTCAATCAGTCTCTTCTTACTGGCATCACTGTGAGTAGGTATGTGATAAAACTCTGTGTAACGATCCATAATGTGTTTTCTTGGTGGGCTAGGGTTAAAAAGGAAAAAATAGGATTAAAATATTTGTAATTATGTTAAGGACAAAATATCTTCTCCCATATTATTTATAACTTATACATTTAATCCTCAATGTTCCCTTTGGGTATTTTGCTTTTTCAAGTATACTCAGTAACAATTTTTCTTAAAAAAAGAAAGCATCCTTCTAAAATAGAGTAGGCTAGGTTATTTTTTAAAATTAGTTTAAAAAAAGGTACTTATATGCTAATATAAAATAATAGTATAGATGGCTATTCAACAGAAAGGTTACCGTTTGGGTAGGATTTTCCTTTTAATTGACACAAGAAGGCAGCAGAAGAGAGATTTCAACATGAAGAAAAGGAAAAGAAAAGAATAAGAAAAGAAGGAAAATAACAAGAAATTGCAAAGTCCGCAGTATTTAAAACCAAACAATTCAAAATTACTAGCATTGTTCATCTTATGGCTAACGAAGCAGATATAGACTACGTCCACAACCACTGTTAAATACCCATATGCTGCTAAAGTATGCTGGCTTTCACAAAATTAAATGATCACTTCTTCACCGGGCCCAGGAGCCATGAACGGTTTAGTACAGGCTAAACCAACAATTCCAAACACAATTTTGAAAAGGCTCAGAACTTATTTTCTACAGTATTCTCATTTATGTGTATAGATACCCCTAACCCTAAATAAAGCTGGGGGCAGGATCACCGCTGTAAAGAGCTGTGGTCTATCAGAAACCAATGAAATATTTATCAAAAGACCAAGGTATGAATTGTGGCTCTATGACTTTTGACTAGTCAATCTCACTGAGCCTCAGTTTTTTCATTTATAAGGTAAGAATATCACATATAAAGTAGCACTGTTCTCAGGATTAAATGAAATAATATATGTGAAAGGGATGTGTAAACTATAGAGTTCAAGAACGTCGAGTTTGCTAAGACTATTCATTTTTTCTATTACGAAAGCATAAAGACCAATATTACGGAATTTACAAAGTACATTATTTTAACACTTTAACCTAAGATCTAGGTAACTTTATAAATACTCCTCTCTTCTCAACCCCGCCCCCCAAATAGAATAAATGCAAACTAAATTATGAGTTTCATTTCAGAAGAGAAGAAGGAACCTGAGCCTGGACTTGCAGACAACTGGCACAAGATCCAAGCAGAGAAGGTACCCTAAGAGCGTCAGATGTGTGTGGCAACACCTGCTAGGTTAACTCACTGCTGAAAAATCACATTGCTATCAGAATGCCACGTGACTGCTGTCATTTTAATAGGGACACCATCAAAAACTGTCTCAGTACACTAGAAGAGTTTTTGCCCAGGGGCATGATAGAATTAACGTTAACACTAGCTTTGCAGTCAGACAGGTAGTAGTTCTAAGCATACAACCTCCATTCAGTGTGTATTTTATGCAAGTCATGTAACTTCTCCAAGTCTTGATTTTTACCACCTGAGAAATGGGGATTGCATCTACTTTAAAGGGTTGTTTTGAGGAATAAATAAGGTAGGTAAAGGATGTAAAGTGCTTTCCACACTAACTAACACAAAGTAACATAAGGTGTTCTTTTATGATTACTAGAAAAATTATTTGCAAGGCATGTTCTAAGACTACAAGTCATCATATATATAAAGAACAGAATCAATAGTATTTACACATAATACTAATAATAGTATTTTAATACTATTTAATAGTATATTTTAATAGTAATTCAAACTATTATTTATGATAAAAATTTTAATATTCCAGGAGTGAAATACCTAAAATACCTTTTACTGATATTGAACAAAACCTCCTAACCCTTTTTAAAATAGACATAATTTTCTTTAATTAGAAAATAATAGACATACACTATTTCATAAATACACTGTCTTTGGCAGATTCCTAAACAGACAACACTTTATCTTATGCAATTACTTGAAAAACTTTATATTTAAGCTACTAAACTTATAGTTTTAAATTTCTCTATAGTCAGTAAGTGTTTACTCTTAAATGGTACCAATTTCAGCTATAAGACTATTTTATCCTCTATAAAAGGTTTGGACTATAAAAATACAAAAAAATAGTGTTAAGCTAAGACACCAAGATTAATAAGATGTCACCACTTAAGAATATTTTTTAGCCACAACACACTTGCGAAAAGTATAGTACGTCTTGGACTCTTTTGTGACATTCACCACAGCTTAAGGTCTGTGTCAAGTGACAGAAAGTTTCTAAGCATTTACTGGCTTTGAAACTCTCATGACTATGATTAAAGAAGGGAATAATCTCAATAATTTGATTTTCTGAAATGTATTTGGGATAGAATATAAATTCAACTATCAAGAGCAAACAATTTATTTCAAAATACAGACATTCAAAATGAGCAAATTTATTCAAAACTTTAAAAAATATTAAACAAGGGAGGCCCCAACCATATCTCTAACTCCAGTATATACTGTCTATAATAATAATCTATCTTTCTGAAGGTTTAGCTTACTAAGTTCTTCCACTGCAGAAGTGTGGGTTTTCTAAACACACCCACTAATTCACACGAAGCTCTCTAGCATGAAAAACAAGTTTCCTAGGTTCCTAATATATTTGAAAATTCTAAGCAATGAGAAGAGACTAACAAAATTTGGTGATGGTGTTAAGTTGAAAGCCAGATGAAAAGTTGCAGAGAGACAATGATGAAAATTAGAAAAGAAACCACTGATGAGGTACTTACACAGTGCCAGGGTTACTGAAGGAGGAATAACACACACACAGAAAGATGTGATAGAGTAGAGAAGACAGTGATGTTCTCAGGATGATGGGCAACAAAGATGAGGCCAAAAAAAAAAAAAAAAAGAAGAAGAAGAAGAAAAAATGAAATAACAAAATTCAAAAAGATGAAGACATTACACCAAACATCATGCTTCAAAATAATCACGTAAATGCAGACAAACAAAAATGAACAAGTGTTAGTCAAAATTCTGTTACACTGTTATTATTTGGAGAACAGTTTTATCTGTGTTTTTTTGTTTGTTTCCAAAAAACACTGAAAAATATTTTATATATTAATGGTAGTTGAAGTCTCAAGTTACTAATACCAAGAAAGATTCACTGTTTAAAATTTTTTTCTAGGTTTTTATAAAATTTATTTTAGAGTGAATCCAAATTCCTACCATGGTTCCTAACAAAAGGCAGAGATTAAAATATAAATTAGATGTAAGATATAGAAACAGATCATTTTAGAATCACTTTTAAAATCAGAGCAGACTAGGAGAAAATCTTTCAGTCTCACATAATATAAAAGTATACATTACTAATAGCAAGTGTAATCTTCTCACATAAATTATCCTGAGCCATACATTATAAAGGAATAATATGCTATCTGAAAATTTTCTCTTATTTTTTAAAATGGAGTGATTATGATGAAAAATATATGAAGCAGTGGATCATAAATAATAGGCTATAACTCAATGTTCATACTCTCCCCTGTCCATCATTACCACCGCCCTCACTCAGAAGTAAATCCCAGGAAGTTTAGAGCTCACTTGTAGGAACTCCAGAGTTCTGTGTTATCAGCAACCTAATTATTGCCCAGAAAGGCATGTTTGATATGATAAAAGAACTAGGTTAATAACACCTAAAGAGGAAAGACATAATTCATTCATATAGCCTATTAAACGTAAAATCATTAAAAACAAATATATTCACATTCTATTATGTATAGAGACGATGAAAGTATGAAACGCTATATAGCTGCTCTATGCATTGTTGAATCAATCCTACCACAATGATGTTTAGTCAGAGTAACTAATTACTCATTATAAAGGCAGTGAGAAAAACTGCCTACCAGTTTGAATACTAAGACTGTGCACTGTAGCTAAGCGGTATTTCCACACGTCAAAGTCAGTTTCATTAACTCAATAAAGGGCTGAGTTTTGCTGAGTGGGGGTGCGACGCAGGATTAAGTTAATCTCAGTAATTTATGGGTATTTATTCTTCTCTAAGCCATAATGCAAAGCATTCTCTCCTCTGCCTTGCTATTTTAAATAGTAGGGAAACAGTTTTTCAAAATAACCTCCTCTGAATAACCTCAGAATAAAATCTTAGATATATATTTAAACATTTTAAAATTTAGGGAAGAAGTTTTATGTCAAAATGAAGTTGGGGGGAAATATTCTATGATGTGGTAAGGGGTAGCCAGCAGAGGGTTGATTGGTTAAAACCTAAAGATGCCAATTTTAATACTTTGAACAGATATTTTCATGAATTTTAGAAAAAGTGCCCAAGTGGAATAGCCCATCATACACCACAGTGGCATTTGTGCCAACGTGACAAGTCAGATGACGTGGCTTTTCACCCTAGCTACGCCACCCACTTCCTCTGTGCCTGGACAAGCTGCAATCCCCAAGAAGCCTCCTTTTCCTCAATGGCGAAATGGATTACAATTTCTCCATCTTTCAGAATTCTTATAAGGGTGTATGTGTTTGTATTTGAAAGCACTCTGAAAACTACACAAATACAGATTTGTTGTTAGAATACATCCTCCAGCGACTCAACATAAAAAAAGTATTATCAAACCCAACTGTAGTTTATGCACATTATTCACTCACGTAGCCTCAATTCACTCAATTTATCCTCAGGTCTGTAACCATGAAAAACAAATATTAATTCAAAGTAACAGAAATAAGCCCAGGGCTTATTTGGCTTCAAAAAACCCTAGGCTTGAATCTTAGCTCTATCACTTGAGAATTCAATCACATACTGCATTTAAAAACATCTAGCACAATGCTTAGTAATAATGAATAAATTAATGAATCTTAATCTGAATTTTAAAAAATGTATATTTAACCTAAACGCTTAAATTTATTTTTCCAAGTCCCATTTTTTTCCCCTTTATAAGTCAAATTGTTACACTGGAATCTAGTAACTAGTGAAAATCTTTGTGTATAAGAATTTAACTTCAAATAGACAAACAATAAATCAAGGCTTGGGGATGTTTCTCTAGTGCACTGTGCAATATTCTTATGTGTCTATAACATGAACCTCATTCAATTAGTGAGATCATAGCCACACTGGAATAAAGTTGCTCTAATAATTCAATAGTTAATCCCTCAAGTGTGTCTAAGATAGATATTCCATATTTCCAATTCTACTCTAGAGTATGATGATAAGGAAATTTCAGCACATGCTCAGAATAATCATAACGCAAAATTAATTTAAGTTCTTACCTAATGTGATTTTTATCTATTTTTAAAGCTAGTAATCACCAGTTTATCATCAATACCAACAGACACAAAAGCAAGGTTTTGAAGTTATACCACAGTAATTTTCAATGCCTATGCCAACTACCTGTGACACTTAACAAGCTGGTACTTAACTCTCTTAACTAATTGCAAAGGTGTACAGACTTTTTATCATCCAGTGACACACAACTGCATATAGCGTTCTAAACCTTTCAGTAACACTGGCTGAAAAATCGAAAAGGTTCTTAAAGATTTTACCTGGGAAATATTGGGTTTTGATATGAATTTGGAAAACAACTCAGTTTTATATGTACTATTCACTAGTGGTACATATGTTTATGCTTTACATTCTATCTTTATCTTTGTCTTCTAATAGTCTTGACTGATACAAATTACCCCGAACATTACCTCTTCTAAACCATTACACAGCAAACCCCACATATATTTTATGATAAAAGTTAAACACTACTATTTACTACCATAAAGGAATTCACCACAACACAGCAATGCAAACCAAACTTAATGAAAAGGTTAAATGTGGTTATTCTAAATTACAGCTGTTTTGCAAAATTTAGCTTAATTTTGCAAACATTGGGCATTCATGCTGTTTACTCATATATAAGTCACCATATTTTCTCTCCAGTAATGTGGATACTAACTCTGTCACTTTTGTTTTCTGTAAAGAGAAAAGCATTTAAAAATATTACTATCATATCATGTTTTGTATCTTCCAAGGCCAGGTTCTTCAAAATCCCACATAAGAACTGTTAGAAGAAACTGCAGTCCAATGAAATTAAAATTAATTAAGGATACATGAAAGACTTACCTCTTGAAAGCAGTGGCACATTATAATGCAAGGGCATATGGAAAGGGAAAAGGTAAATCAGTTAAACTACTTGATGTAAAATAGACTCCTTTCCAGTTTGGAATATAAAGTTCCATTTTGCTCTAAGTAGAGTAAGGAGAGTAATAAAGAAGACAGTAAGCCAAAACTAAAAATTCATATATGTACAAGATGGACTAAAAATTTCTTAGAAGTACCTTGTTCATTATTATTTATACGAAGGAACAGGAATGTTAACGTATTATTAAGAAATATTATAAAGATAGCAATACAATCGTTAGATTTCATACCACTAGGATGAATAACTATTTCTCAGTAATGATGCATAATTCATAAGCACTTATTTGTGTCTTATGTTTATTAATCCTAGATAAATTTGGGTGGGATGCCTATAAATCACTTAAAAGCTAATAGTCCTCCTGCTTTGAAGAAAAAGATAACTTATGCATTTAACTTCAATCCTCCTAAACTCCTAAATTTTTGGTTACTGGCATGTATTAGTTTTAAAATAAAAAGTAACTCATAAAAAGTAACAACTCTCTCTTAAAAAAAAAGTTAACACCTCTCAACTGTGAAAGAGTTTTGCTGAAGATCTTTTGTAACACTATAAAAATGTGGAAAATTCAATAATCACATAATTAGTAAAAACGCTGACAGTGATTTCAGGAAAATAGCTTGACACCGGATGCAGGAAACACATTCGTCAATATCACAAAACACCTGCTCTTCAAAATGACACGTCACCGACTAGTAAATAGTAAAATGTGTGATTTATTTTCGATTTTTCTGCTCTAAATGTAGTAGTAAGAGAAAGCGCACTGCAAATCTGTCTTAGAACTTCATGGATACTTTGTTTTCAAGACTAATCAAGCTTTCATCGTGCTAACACATCTGGACAACATCTGAAATTAAGCTATTTTTAAATGCAATCAATTTACGAATGCAAAGCAGTAACTTGCTTGTTAATGATGCAAAATACGTAATAATCCCTTCTGTCCTGAACCTTGTGCAGTGCTGAACACCAGGCATGTGCTCGATAACCACGTGTCGATTGATTAAGAAGCCACTGTAGAGACCCTGTAACCATACCTCTGCCTACAGCTTCAGCTGGAAAATAATAAGCTTTAAGTCATTTCAGGTTTGATCACCAAAGCTGTACTCATAAAACACAAAATTTCAGCTTGGTATTTTCACATGTTTTCAGTGTAGTACCTTTCCGTAACCTCAATTTGCTTTTATCTCTACAATTTTTCCATTAAGAAGGCTTTCTTATAAAATTTCAAGAAATGTTAGCAAGGAGAAAAGATTTTAACTCAAATACTTCCTTCAAAGGACTTTTTTCTACTGAGCCTGGAATTTAACAAACATAATAAACTTCTGCTTTTAGTTTTCTGTGGGGCTAGCATTTGACAGGCAGCATCTGTTTTTTCAAGGTACTACTTTGATTACTCTAAAATCTATTGTCTTAAAAAAGACATACCAAAAAAAATATAACCAAACGCACCTCAACACTACATACTACTTCTCTTCCTCACATGGAAGAAGAGATAACTTAGGACACTAGTTTTCCTCAATTTATACATCGAAACTTCCAAAAGCCATCCACCACCACAAAACCACATGTAGGGCCCAGCAGCTGTCCTTCCAGACCTGCTCTTTCCTCTCTGCAACAGCCTGGAACCCTGCCACCTTTCTTTTTCAAAGCCCCCAAGTTGCCATGGCAGCAGTGCTATGAAAGCACAGCCCCTTCATTACATGAATTAACATTCAGAAGGGATTATCTCAGAAAGGACCTATCTACACAATTATTTTAATTATATTTTCCTGGGAACCGGCATTGGTAAAAACAATCACGCATGCAGATTATTTCCTTCTGTTTTCCTTTTAAAAGACACTTTTGTCACAATAAATCTGATCAAAATGATTTTACAAAAATGACTTTGGCTTAAAGTACGGTCACTGGATTCCAAAAAGAATAAAATAACCGTCTATTAATGGAGGCTGCTGAAAATAGACTTCAACCAGTTTTTTAAAAATCTGTACCATAAAGAGGGGAAAATTATAAGGAATGGATTTTTCAAAAAATTCTGCTAACATTATATATTTAGTGTCCACTGCTTTAAATTTTAGAAATATTTTTACAGTGAAATATCCTCTAATTTGCTTCTGATATTTTTTAAGCATCCTTTAATGTTACTGTCCTCTCATTACTGTTTGATTTTAAAGACTAAATTCCAGCATAAGTTTATCTGAAAAGAATGTTGCTTAGCTAGCTGACCTAAGCTAATGCATCATACATAGACATGAGTCAAAACTAAATTTCTTTTCTGTCTTCCTAGAAAAAAAGCTTCTTACAGACTTCTCATTTCCTCTCTCTTTAGCATGAGATACGTAAGCTGACACTACTGCAACCACTTTGTTTCAACTTCTGGTGGCGCATAAAAGGATGGAAAAACTGAGGAAGAAAGATTCAAGGTTTGCCTTGCATTATAAGGTCCAGCTGCTCCACTTGTTGTGCCGGGACTTGGAGAAAAAGAGTTACAGAGTCTGTTACGTGGTTCATAACAGGTCAAAATGCATAATTAGGTCTGGATTAACCTGTAATCGCCTTGCAGAAAGCGCTGTATTGTATGTAACATAACGCGACATGTTAATGAAGCAAATGAAACTTCATCTCCCTTCCTTCAAAGAACAGCTGATTTTGGGGGGGATGGAGATTAAGTTTTGCTTGGAAATTGCCTGAAAGAAGAGTTTTGATGAGAGCAGAAAGCACCCTCGGCCACCTACCCATTTTGCTGTTTACTGTCACCCTGGGATCCTCTTCTCTGTCCCTCCGCTACCTCCTGGGCAGTCTCGGCACACATGCTGGTGACTGTGGGCTGCCGTGGGACATTAACTGCAGGTTTACCAGCGCTCAGTGCAGATGGCCGCTGGTCAGCACTAAGACTGGCATTAGCATGCGGTCCAGATGCAGCGAATGGGGGAGGAGTGACAGCGGCCCCGGGTGCAGGGGAAGCATGTGATGAAGTGGTCGCATGGGCTGGGGTGAAGGCGGACGATGGTGATGGGATGGATGTGACTTTTGGTGAAGACACAGAACCAAAGGGTCGTGGTGCCTTATTGTAGGCCATGTTGGTTGTGGAAGTGACTTTGGACACAGCAGGAGATGGAATGGGCACAGGTTTAACTACTTCTTTAGGTTCGCCCTATGTAAAATAAAAATAAACATACACAAAAACAGGCCAAAGACATGCAAAATAGATCCACTGAAAAGAACACACAGCTAGTTTGTAAAAAGACAAACACAATCATGTTAGCAGGCCAAACTTTACACGTTTTCAGATAAAAACAATGAGTTGATATAACACAGTATGCATGCCAACTGGTCCCAACATGCATAACACGGAGGCACATACTGAGTAGATATACTGTTTTTAATAAAAATGAAAGGAGTTCAAAATATTTAGGAAATAGATTAGGAAAGTTATCAAAAAGCCTAAAGGCCAAAATAAGTACCAATTCAGACATATTCCAAAGGAAAATTTTCTAAATACCCCACAGTAAACAAAACATCATTAACCAAAATATTTATTTTAAAATATCCAGAGTCTCAATTATAATTCCATCTTTCAAACATGTTTAATTACTCTTCAGAGTACAATTATTTGATTCATGCAGAAGCAGCAGCACATTTCTAACTCTTCAATTAAAAACAAAACAAAACGAAACAACCGAAGGAATGTTCATTTTCATCTGACTCAGAAATGGGCACATTCTAATTATTTTGAATCAAGAAATTGCTCCTTAAAAAAAAAAATCTCAACAAAAAAAGCAAACAAATCAACAAAACAAAATCAATCCTTTCCCTTTCCTGTAATCCACCTGTTGTTTCTCTCTCTGGAATGTTGTGAGATATCACTAAAGATGGACTAAACTTCTTCCCTTTTCTAAAATAAATATTTAATATTTAGTAGTTACATGAGGGGAAAAAAAAAGATCTTAGATGTTTCTTCACTGCCATCAGTCAAAGAAAAAAAACAACAACTAAGAAAGATCAATTCCTCCTAAAATGAACAGAATTTGTGTTTGCAAACCCCTATCCCAGAGTAAGTATGAAGTTAAAAACAAAAAACAAAAAACAACAGCTTAAGCTTCTATGACATTCAAGAATAAGTCCCTACCATCCCCAAAGAAAAACAATCAAAATTCCTTAAAAAGCATACAATGGTGGCTCTATTATGTTTAATTTGAAGGAAAAAAAAGTAATCTAAATTAATGTTACAGGAATAGTAAAGCTAACTGAGGGGGATAAAGTAGCTTCATGCCTCTGGGAATCAATATAAATAAATTCAATGGAAAGGCACAAGTAAAATTAAGGCGAAAACCCCAAAAAGCACAAAACCAGATTATATGAATAATGGCTTGGGACAATTTCAGGATATATATGAGAAAAATAGGGTACTTGCCAATAACCTAATCCAAGAATACTCTGAAAATGTAATTTAAAAACTCATTAATATTACTAATAAAATGTTATTAAAGACTTATTGTGATATTCATCTTTGGTAACCACTTATTTAATCTGTTTAGATTATGTGAATAGAGATAGGCAAATTAAAAGTGAAGGTAAGAAATCTGGATATGAGTTATTGATAATATACGACATTGGAAATAATGTTTAAATGATGAGGAATAATTTCAGATGATAATTCTGTATGTGTTGATTTCCACTTTCCCTCGTCATCTTTAAAGGAAAAGAACTGTGCGGAGAACTGCATTGAAACTATAAATTGTCAGTATGACTGGAGACAGGAAAGGAAGTTACAGTGGTTCAAGAGGGACAGTCAAATAATGCCCCAGTGATGCTAGATTAGAAACGCACCTTTTGAACAGGAACCGGCTCAGGCTTGGGTGTAGCAGATGCTCTGAGGAAAAAAGAGAAAAAGGAAAAATAACATGAATTTTTGCAAACTTCTTACTAATGGAATTTTTATTATTATATACCTCAATATACTAAATCATCAGAACTTAGAGTTTCATAATTCATGGTTTTACTATTCACAATCTACTAATTAGTTCATGCAGCTCAAATGCTGTCAGATCCAATACCTCATACACCAGGTGTACATTAGTGTATGAATACCCACTCTACCCACTCAAATGAGGAAAGACAAACACCGATCCTGTTTGCTAATGCATCCATGTTTAACCTTTAAATTAAGGCTACTCCCTACCAAAAAGGGTAAGGTAAAATAAACATGACTTTCTGATCCTTGCATGGCCCCCAACAAATAATCTGCATCTCTATCTCCAATAGTATCTGCCATTTCTCCTATCATCCATGAATATGCCCAGAGGACATTGGATCTTTTTTTTTTTTTTTTTCCCTTTAAATTTTATTTATTTATTTATTTATGGCTGTGTTGGGTCTTCGCCTCTGTGCGAGGGCTCTCTCTAGTTGCGGCGAGCGGGGGCCACTCTTCATCGTGGTGCGCGGGCCTCTCACCATCGCGGCCTCTCTTGTTGCGGAGCACAGGCTCCAGACACGCAGGCTCAGCAATTGTGGCTCACGGTCCTAGTCACTCCGCGGCATATGGGATCCTCCCAGACCAGGGCTCGAACCCGTGTCCCCTGCACCGGCAGGCAGACCCTCAACCACTGCGCCACCAGGGAAGCCCGGACATTGGATCTTTTTGTGAAGATACTGAATAAATTCTGGTTGAACTGGGTCACTGAATGCATATTAATTTTGTATTTATATTCTTAAGCGCACGTTAATGTATCTGTTCCGCTAAAACCAAACTGTAAGTTCTTCCACTAGGCTATAATTTCAGTGAATGCAATGACCACGCCCCACTTGTGTCTATATCAGCACTGCACCTGGCATGTAATAGGTCATCAGTAATGAGTGTAGAAAGGAGAGAACAGGGAAGAAGGACAAAAATCCATGCACAGAACTATTCTCATATTCAAATATATTATTCTTAATCTATGCTTTTTTGTATTATTACTGTCCCTTGGGTTATCATGGACTAATAATAACGATAATTGATTTGGAGTATGTCATTTAATCATGACAAATAACCAAAGTAGCAACTATCATTATCCCCTTTCTTCACATGAGGAACTCCAAAATTAAAGTAAATTACTTCTAGGATGGCGCTAAGGCCAACAGTCCTTATATATTACAATACACTGGCTGTAGTCAAGGGCAGTAACAAATTATTGGAGAGCTTCTAATGATTTAAAGGCTATTTTCCCAGAATTAAGGTACATGTTATGTTTAATAATGTCAGAAGCAGTTTGACTCCTCTTATAACACATAAGCCTGAGGATAAGACAGCAAGCGCAGAATTCAAGAAATGTAACCATAGTAGGTAAATAATAACTGATAATTTTACGCTGCAAACCATGAGATCATTTTACTTACAGAGAAGCTAACATAGGATATTTGGTCTCCATAATCATAACCTAGTAATGAACTCTGATCAACATTTTTAGCAGCAACTGAATTTTCCAATAACAACTATTTTGGTTAGCCAGGGCAGGCACAGACTGAATAATTGGCTAACCTAATGAGAGACCACAATGGATGCTAACATTCCGTTAGTGCCATGTAGAATTACCCTCTGCAGTTGTACAACTTTCCACGTGTGCTCTCAATCAGACAATTTCTCTTTTAGCTTATAGGGTTATTATAACAAGCAAAGGAAACAAGTTCAACTACAGAACAGTGGAATCTTCCTTTCATTGAAATTTCACAATAAGATGTAATCACAAAGGATCTACTCATTAAAACCACCCAAGACATGATTGAAAGTTTGCCCTGGGACTTCCCTGGTGGCACAGTAGTTAAGAATCCGCCTGCCAATGCAGGGGACGTGGATTCGAGCCCTGGTCTGGGAAGATCCCACATGCCGTGGGGCAACTAAGCCCGTGCACCACAACTACTGAGCCTGCGCTCTAGAGCCCGGGAGCCACAACTACTGAGCCCACGTGCCACAACTACTGAAGCCCGTGCGCCTAGAGCCCGTGCTCCGCAACAAGAGAAGCCACCACAATGAGAAGCCCCGCACCACAACAAAGAGTAGCCCCTGCTCACTGCAACTAGAGAAAAGCCCACACAGCAAGAAAGACCCAACACAGCCCCCCAAAAAAAAAAAAAAAAAGAAAGAAAAAAAAGAAAGCTTGCCATAATAGAGAAGACAATATCCTTTTTCATTTTTAATCCGGCCACTTAAAGGTACATGGAGCTCTTCTAGCAACACAAAAACAATTTATACAAAAGACGGATGTTTAACAGTCACTAGGTTTCCAAACAGAAGAAAACACACATATCCTATGTCTATGAAAACAAACCGCTTAGTTTTTTCTAGGTGTTAGTTCTTATTTAAACAGTGTTGGCAACAACAAAAGCCCCAGAATCGTTAGTTTTCATTAACTTTGGAGTCCAACCTCTTAGTTTGTTGAGAACGCACAGAATAATGAGTCTTAACATATTTTATGGATTGAAAGTTCTACAAAAATACTTCTTAAAATATGGAATTCACAAAAAAATTTTAAACTGGATCTTAAATACCTGCCCTGCTTGCCTTCTGATAAAGTCCCGTAAGTGCAATGACATGAAGAAAAGCAGTCAAAGAGGGACAACCTGTCCTCAAAATTCCAGGATTGAGTCCACTACATGTTAGAAACACAAGCATCATTTTGTAGGTGGAAAAAAGAAAAAAAAGACTGGCTTATAATTAAATGTCAAATGAAAGAGTGAACACTAGATGCAATAAAAATTAGTTCTGGTTTAACTATTTACCTAACTACCAAATGAGTCATAGAATCATTAAAACTTAGAAGGTTCCTTAGAGTTACTCTATCACATGCCAATCGGATATACGTCTGACCTCTGTTTGAATATATATAGGAGCTCACAGTTTAAGACATGTAATTTTTTGAATCCTGTTTAAAATGGCCTTCATTGTAATGCGTTAGTTATTTTGCTCTCTTGGAATAAACAGAAGAAGTCAACTGGTCCACGTTCAAAATATTTGCAAAAGCATTTTTAACACACAAAATACGTATACAAATCTATAACATACATTATTTACATTTTAAAAGATCAGTAGGGTACATAAATCTCATATTTAAGTGTGATTACATATTCTTACAACACTAAAACTATTGTGGCTTGGGAAATTTAGAATACATGACAATTGAAATGTGAATAATGAACAGCAATCACACCAGTTTTTTAAAAATCAAACTTTACTAATTATCACAAAACAACAAAATAAAAAGATACATCTTTTATTTTCAAAGTGTCAAGATTTTTAAAAAATATTAATGCATAATGTTTGTGAGAATACTCTGTTGCTGGAAGAATTATATATTATTACAGCTCTTTTGGAAAATAACCTGGCATTTATTTATAAAAGGCTTGAAGAAAGCTCACACCCTTTGACTTATTAAATCAACTTCTGGGAGTCTATCATAAGGAAATAACCTAAAATAGGAAAAAGACTTTATGTAAAAATATACTCATTCCCTACGGTGTAACTTATAATAGTGAAAAATAGGAAACAACCAATTAAATATACAATGAGGAAATGGTTAACTGTAATATAACCAAATGATGAAACATTATGCAATGATTAAAAATCATTTTGAGAAAGAATTCTGAATTGCACGATAACATACTTTATGATATTAAGTGAAAAAAAGGAAAATATAAAACAGCGTATACAGCATGATCAATGCATGGAAAAAAGTGGCTGGAAACACACCAACATTTTAGTAGAAGCTCTCTATGAGTGATATTTGTTTTCTTCTCTTTCGTGTGTTTTCCATATTTTATGCACTGTACACGTGCTACTTTTTATAATAAGTAAGGCTATTTCTCAAAGCATGCTTCACAGAAAACTACTTTCTAAAACACAACCCCGCCCCACCCCCCAAAACAAAGGTTCTGTTATCAAAGATACTGGAAAACCTGAAGTTCAAGTTCCGGTAAGCATCGTAGCCACAGGACTACTCAAAGCCTTTAAATGCCCAGGAAGAAAGTACTGTGGCTAGTGGTCCACACCCATTTGGAGTTTAGAATACTCATTTATGGAACTCGTTTTCAGAATATTCATTTGCTCAGGAAACCTTTCTCAAGGTTGGGGTTATTAGGAAAGGGAAAAACCCTCTGAGAAATGCTATTTTAAAGAAACAGTAAAGAGAGCAAATCTCTTGTCAGTCCGAAAAGTTTTTAAGTCTCCTCCAGGTGGCTACAATTAGGGGAGAAACATTACAATCCACAAAATCCTCGAAACCTTTTGTTATACAGAATATCGTTCTTACTGAGATGGTGCTTTCATGAACTTTGTTAAATAAGATACCCAAAGACTGAGCATAATTTGATCGATGTTCAACGAGGAAAATCTCATTTCCTTCACCAAACTGAAATATGTATTTCCTATATTCCCTGAGGAGAAAATCCTAATATATGAATAAGGAAAGCTAGTTCTCAAAATTAAAATTTTTATAGTTGCCTTTCTTTTTTTTAGAACAACATTAGATTGAGCATCTGCTCCTTTACTTTAGAAATGTGATAGATTACTTAAAAGCAAATAATTGTATAAAGACTTTAAAATAAAGTTTTAAAACCTGATGTATAATTATTAAAAATTATTCCTACATTTTTCTGTTCAAATCCTGGGAAATACACAATGGGATAATAGATTTCCCTTTCAACCACAGCGAAGGACACAAGTCACTTTTGTGCAGTGTGGTGTGTTTCAAACCAGAAGAGATCCTGGCAGTGGCCTGGTGCCACGGGTCCAACAGTCTGCTTATTGTTCTCTCTTCCCTTAGTGCGAAGCCCCTGTACGGGAGTAAGCCACGATGGCAGGAGACAGTGCCCTGGCCCGGTACTATCCTCAGCTCATGGAATTCAAAGAACAAAGCCGTCAGTGTGGCCAGAGCAATCTATTTTGAAAGCTGATTGACTTTTGTGAGAGCAGTGTCCAAAATAAAAATCCCTGATGCATTACAACCAGTTTCAGAACTTCTGGCTGAACAGTTGAAAGGAGTTCTAAATTACAATGTTGTATTCAAAACTGGAATTGTGGTGCCCTGGTTAGAATAATGCATAGGAAAAATAATACCATAAATAAACGACAGATCTATTAAAGATCAGATTCAAAGGAATCATGAAAAACTGCATTGTTCAAACACTCGATGAATTTTCCAATACTGCTGTATAAAGGAATACGTTTTTAGCTAATAAAAGTCGCCAGTGAATGTTCACATTAGTGTTTAAGAATGAGGAATTATGCAACAGAACTGGACTGATAAAGATTACTCACATTACTCATTATGTCTTGGTGAAGCCTTCAACCATATCTAATACACTTAACTCATAAACAATCATACAGAAAAGAGGAGGATTTTTAGTTCATCTTCCGTGAGATGAGCTCTATCTAAGTTTCCCACAGCATGGCCATCTTTGGGCTCACTGACCTCAGGACCCATAAACACTAGGGCACATCATTAATCACTTTAATTGCAAAGTTGTCAATTTGCAATAACAAAGCAACTCCAGAGGGGAAAAAAGTGAGCACTCAAGTGTGTAGAGGGACGTCTCTTTAAAACCGTTTCCCTATATTTAATTGTACTTCTAGTCAGTCGGCTTTCCTAAAAACTCAAACCTTAAACATTTAAATCACGTATGGCAATGCATCAGGTTTTTTCCAAATGATTTGAGAACACGTAAAGAGAATGATTTGAGAACACGTAAAGATTATTTTTTCTACAAACATAAGTACAAAATAGTTATATATCAGCACGTTATAACACCGTTTAGCTTATAGAAGATTATATTCACCACATACACATGCATTCATACACAGTCTCATTTTCTTTCTCTCTCTTTGCATTTTCTCTATTTTACTATGTGTACTAAGTAGAGTATATTTTTTCCTCTAGAGAGTAAGAAATAACCCAGAGCTGGACAGACTTTGAAGAGTGGGAGAAAGAAGGTAAAAAGAGAGAAGCAAAGGAACTGCTGGAGCCCATCTGAGTACCCAGGACCCCCTCTGCTGGGG
This sequence comes from Eschrichtius robustus, assembly GCF_028021215.1. Lineage (NCBI taxonomy): Eukaryota > Metazoa > Chordata > Mammalia > Artiodactyla > Eschrichtiidae > Eschrichtius > Eschrichtius robustus. Next base: position 15,195,701 of record NC_090827.1, on the reverse strand, counting down.
CTTGGCTTGAAATTGGGTGTGGCTCAGAGAAATCCAGAACAGGCCGTTACCACTTGATAATTACTTCCCTAGGTAAGGGAAAGGGCTTTTGTTGTAAAGATCCTTTTCAGGTGGTTACAGGAGTTGATGGGGCTTGAGAAGAAATTTTCAGCAACCAGTTCTAAATCAAGCCACAGAGAGAGAGAGGGTGAGGAAGGAAGGAAAGGACTTCTCCTGAGCTTCCCTGACCCACACGGTTACAGTATTATCAAGGAGGAAAAAAAAGGGGGTGGGGGGTGGGGGGGAGGGGAGAGAAGGGAGCATTAGGCTAAACTTAAAATGATAACATATTTCCCATTATTTGAACAATGAGAGGATCAGCGTTGGCATTCAGCTACCATTTACTGGGGTCGGTCATACTAGGAGCTCAATACTGAATTAAAGGCCTTATCTACAGTGCTTAAGTTTCAGAAATAAAGTCTAGAAATGTTAAATAACTTGGACCACTAAAAAGTTTAATGCCAATTTCCACATTATCCTCCCTCTAATATATCCATCTCACTTAGCAGGAGCCAACAAATTAACACATATTTCTTCATCTCATGATATGCTACTTTATTTTCTATGGTTGAAGTACTGTTCCAAGTTCGGGAACACGGTGGTAAAAACAAGCCAAAGAAGGTCCTTGCCCAGAATCTACATTTTAATGGAGGAGGCAGATAATAAGTCAATAAGTAAGGTAGTTTTATAAAGTGATAAATCCAAAATTTCCCATTATTCTACTTGATTCTAGATAGAAGAAATGTTTTTTTTACCCTACGTTTATTTCAAAAAGAACATTTTTATCGGGGAAGAAAGTTTCATCTGTCTGTCGTGCCTCATGTCCACACTCCCGATAACCTCAGCCTCATTTAAGGAAAAAGAATGCACTTTTCTAACTAGTATTTATAAAATAATTTGTATAAAAAAGAATGTTGAAGAGATTATATAATATTTTAGATGTGTTCAAGGTTACATAAAAGGGATTTCAAAGTTCAGGATAATTCATTCTTATTATGAGTAAAATTCTTTTAGAGTGAAAATACCATTTCAATTAAGGGTTTTACACAAGGAGGCTATTTTTGTATGCCCCATTGTTAAGAAATGGCAAACTTTACTGCAAAGGGCCAGACAGTCAATCTTTTAGACTTTGTGGGTCACAGGACGTAGATTCAACTACTCTGCTCTGCCATTATAGCTAGGAAGACGATCCAGACAAAATATGAGTGAGCATGACTGTGTTCCAATAAAGCTTTATTTATAAATACAGGAAGGGGGATAGATTTGTCCTGTAGGTCATAGTTCGCCAACCCCTCGTTTAGATTATTTTATGGTTTTGACTAACATTCTCGGAAATATCCTACATGACCACGGCTCTTTTGGAGTCTAAACCTCATAACCATTCTGCATAATGGAAAACCTCAGATTACAATTGGTTCAGACACTGATTGCCATAAGAAACGAGAGTTGTTCCATTATTCCTTCTGTGGTTGCGGGACACTACCTTTCGATCCCTCTTAACTCCTCTACCTCCAACTTTCATACTACTTGCCGTTAAATGACCCAGCTAAACTTCCAAACCACCCATCCAAATAAAATTCACACCACAGGGCACTGATACTGAAGCTTGGTAAAGGGACAGGTGTAATATTATTGGATTAAGGATGACATTTTAAGCACTATTTTTTTAACTCTGCACCTCAGTTCCTTTACTAATACATGATAAAGGCTACTAAAAACCTCTCTCACCTTCTGCTTCTACATATTATAAATGCAACTATTAGTAATGTAATTTTTTTTTAATTCTAAAAGAACAACTAAAAAGGATGTGCCATACATTCTGTAAGAGAAGCTGAGAAGTGTAATTTCCTTCTTTCCCACCAAAACCCTATTCTTTATTTCATATCAGACATGGATTACAGTACTTTTAGGATTAATATAAACAAGCAATCTATAACAGAGTTGCATTCTCTCAAAACCTACTAGGTTTATACCTTCCTTAGGGCACGATGATGATTCTATTTAATATATCTTCTCTTCCAACTCATCTGGTAGAGAAAAAAAAATTATCAACGTAGTACTATCAACATAATACTTCATTATTAATAAGAAACTAATAGATTTGCAAAGCAAATAATCTGCCTGTGAAAAATCAGGAGTTCCATTTATACATCTACGTTTTTCTGGTTCTTTCGTGACATTATTAAAACGCCCTTGAACAACTAATGTGGTTAAAATTCACATTAAGAGAGTAGGCATCAATAACAAACCATATGCATAACTGGCTTTTCCCAGATATCTAGCAATGCATGATAAGAGTCAGATACTGAAGAGTAGGATAAAAGACAAGTAGGTACGATTCACACCCTGATGTTTGTCTACTCATTTTTCCCTTCCTTTTAGGAAAAGCTTAGAGCCCTAAAGAGACAGAGAGAACCTCCTACCTTTCATATTCAGGGTTTCTCTTATCAAGGTCTTCCTTGATAGAGGAATACTTTGAGAAACAGGAGAAATAGCTAATGAAGGTTGCAAGTCTAGGTTACCAACAAAATAGAACCGCTACTCTACAGTTTCTTTGTCAGCATGAGGACAGTAACTCTTCCCCTGTAGAATTGTTTTGAGGGTGGAATGAGGTCATGTATGTAACACACCTAACGGTGATTGGCACAAAGTAAGCAGCAACAGACACTACTTTTCTACCCCTTATGTAGAAGATACGACCCTGGAGTTCTGGAAATTATTCTCTGCTTCTGATTATATACTGTTATAACGAAACCAAATCATCTACCAGGGCAGGTTTCAAGAGAAAACAACAGAAACAACAACAAACTAGAAATTATTGAGAAAATATCACTTAATGAGTACGTACCAAATGCCAATAATTTCATTTGGCCCATTCCGTAAATTATCTCATTTATTCTTCCTGAGCAAGTAGTATTGTGCTCATTTTAATTACAGGAAGGAGAACCTCAAATAGGTTCAATAATTTGACCATAACTTAGAATTTGAAAATGGCAGAGGCAAGATTTGAACCCAGATCCTCCAGATGCTTTAAATGCAACTCTAACACTCTGCCTTCTAGAAATAATATCAAAGTGAAAGTCATAAAAGTAACTTTAGTAAAGAACTTCAGAGATCTAGAAATGCTTTCAAACAATGAATGACTATTAATTTTCTATTAACTAATAACTATTCAATCATGTTATTTATAGAATGTCATTTTTGGTTGAATTCATGTAAAAACTGAAGTCACTCATGGTAATACATACATATATGTGTACATATGTAGTTAACATATAGATATATAGAGAGAGAGGATGTATGTGGATACCTATCTACCTATCTGATTCTCGGATCTATAGAAAGTACACATTTTACAGCATGAACAATATACACATAAGTAAGAGTTTAAGTACTTCAGGAAATTGCCAGTTAAAGGTTTATAAACATGCGAAAACAAAGAAACAAGCGCCTTAAGTCCATTCTTCCTTATTGTTCCAGAGAAGAGGAATATTTTTCCCCACAGTAATAGGAATTCTTTAATAACTTCATTCTCCAGCAGGATGGGGCTGGAGGTTCCTTAATGAACGTCACCTATGGTGCTAAACTAGGTGTTCTGGTCAAAATAGCAGCCAGCTTCTGAAGTGAGCCGCCATGCAGGTCCCAAGATACCACATCATGAGATCTTCTTGTGGGCATGTATCGAGAACCTCATGTTTATATCTCGTCTTCCTGACGATCTTGAGAAAATAAAGGACCACTGTAGTCCCCATTACAGCTACTGATGGTGATGTGTTACCAATAACCCAGAATGAGTACGACTGCCGGTCTGATGTGTGCCCTGTGATACAGGGGGGTATACCGCACGTGTAAGATTACAGAAATAACCATGATGCTTCCTTTTCAATTTGGTTTAGCTACATACATTCATATACACCTAGTCACTGAATAATACATTTTAATAGGGTTCGATTCTTTTTGAATCAGCCTATACTTTTGTAAACAAACACACACCCTTATGTTATGGTCAGACTCTAACTCCTGTTAACCCTCCAGATCTATTATAATTAGTATGGGCTTCTCGATTACCATAAATTATTTTAACCAAGCACTTCTCATTCCTGACCAATACGTGTTACACCTAACGCCACTTCAAGTTCAAGGGCAATACTTGTGCTATATATTTTCCTTAAATTAATTTATTTTGTTACCTTATTAATTAATTCCACAAATATTTCTGGAGCCCCTAATGGAGCAGGCTGTGCTGTAGGAGGTTCGTCAACAGTAATGAATAGTAGACAAAACCCCTACTTCGAAGGTGCTTGCATTCTACTTGGAAGAGGCAGATTAACAACAAACAAGCAAAGAACGTCACATGGTAATGAGTGTAACGGAGTATAATAAAGCAAGAAGACAGGGGCAGGGATACATTATTTTATATGAAGGAGTCAGAGACGGCCTCTCTAATATGAAATCTGAGCAGAGACCCAAAGAAGAGAATTCCAGGCAGACCAAATAGCAAGTGTGAAGTCTCAGAGGCAGGAATGTGCCAACGGGCTAGAATGGGAGTAGAAGCAAAAAGAGCAGTGACAGATGAAGCCAGAAAGCTAACTGGGAGCCAGGACACATAAGCTACTCCATGCCACACTATACGATCTTTGCCTTTCACTCCTCTAAGTGAGACGGAAACGTATTTCTAAATACAGTTCTTCATCTTGTAAGAAAGTTAAACCCGAACCTCAAATTAAAGAACAGTAAATCTAAATACAGTGTTGACCAATAAATTAGCCTATAAATATGTTTGAACTGTAGAAGCCTACTTACTAACTAAAGGAAGGGAAGAGACAGGGACTAAACCTTGCCCCAAATCTTAAATACATCAAGACAAACAGAATACAAATGGAAAATAGCAAAATATCTAATTTGTCCTTCAAACATCCAAAGCGGAAGAAAATGCTCTTTGAGGCTCATTTTTATATGCTCTGTCCTATGCTAATATTGAAGGCACAGTTTTGGCACTAACTTTTTCCAGATACATCTTTTTCTACTCTTGTCTAGGCTAAGCACATTCAATTGCAAAATTTTTTGGTAAAGTGGGTATTTTTAGGTATTTCAATAAAATTCAAGGGGACAAGCATTCCAACATTTAGCACAGCCTTATTAGGAAAACAAAGTCAGTCTGCTGTCTTGCGGAAAGCACAGAAATGAAAACTTTTCATTCTTTGTAGCCTAAACTTAGTAGTCTAAACTTTCATTCTTTGTAGTCTAACCATTTATTTATTTAACTCTTAAAAAATAACTTGGGGGTGGGTTTAGGTTTTTTAAAAATCTGGTGTACTCAGAGTCTAGGAATTTAAAAATTAGTGATCAAATGTGGCTATTTTAGCCATAGATAAGCCAGGTCTATCCTTGTTTAATAACTTTAAGACGAGCTGCAAATTTCACATTTATCAGTTCAGAAGTAGAATCCTCCTCATCACTGAATCTTACTAAATTAGTTCAAAGTATTCTATATAATAATATCTAAATCTGAAAGAAGAAAATTTAAAGCCAGTAAGTGTTCATATATTTGTTCATTTAAAAAAATTCGTATATTATTTGTGATTAACTTCACATTTATACTATCACGCAGAAAGGGCTGAAACACATTTAATTGCTTCTTTTATTTAAGAAACTTTATTTCTGTTTATAGAAACAAAAATTTGTTTATAAAATGACAGTATTACTTATATTTCTGATTGATAATTCAACGGATTTTGTTGTAAAATTTAAGCTATATTAGAATTCCAATGCTTTCCAATGTTAACAAAATATTATTTTTTTAAACAAAGAGACAATATAAAACATTATATTCTCTAATACCTCTGTCACTACAGGAAGAAAATCTGAAACTAGCAAATTACAAACAGATTCTGCCTATTTTACCAAAAAGCATGCTTGTTGTCTTGAGAGAATTAATTCCCTCCACCACAGTGTGAATCTAATATATTAGAAAATGACCCTAGAATAGTGCTTCTCAACAATACACAACTCAAAACATGTGTGACTCATCATGAATGTTCAACAACACCCAAACTGGTCTACATATTTCAACAGGACAAATCCACTGATCCAAAGCTTGAAAATTGTGGCAAGGTCAAATTGCTACAAAATTTCTAAATGCTTATTCTCAATTTCAGTACTTATCTCATTGTAGACCAGGAACAAACAGTTCAAACTGGCACCAGACTTCAGGGGCTGTGAACTGAGTAGCACCGAAGTAGACTACTGTTTTCAAACTTTTCATCACAATACACAGTCAGAGATATATTTTATATCATGACCTACATGGCACAAATCTGAACCAATAAAAACATTTTTTCATATGCAATCCATTCTTACGTTTTGTTCTAGGCCATTTTATTTACAAAACAAAAAAAGGGGGTTAGGGCAGATGCTGGCCCTGACTCCATAAACTGAATGCATAATAAGCCTCAGTTTGATAAACAGTAATCTTGATGGGGGGCAGGGGGTGGGCAGAGAACTCAGAAGGGTTTGGAAGCTTGATAGGTCATATAATAAACATGATGGTTGCCTAACAGTGGTCATACAATAATTCTCACTGAACTGAAACAGCCCATTCACAAAACAATATTAAGCTGGTTTTAATTTGTGAGAAGTACTGCATTCAATAATATCCTTAAAGGCACAAAATAAACAAATGTAGCAACAACAATAATTAACACAAAGTTCTGGCTAGGACATGTCTTAAAGCTCCATCTCACCAAATTTGCTTCTGACAGAATTATAATTACTGAGGAGAGCAGAAGTGCTGACCATAGGTTACTACACGTATTGTTCCAGCAACGACATCCTCCAGCAAGTACTTAAAAACTGAAGTGGATAATGAACATTTTCCCCATTTGAAAATGTGTGAAAATTTAGAGAAGCCGAACACTAATACTTAACTCTTAAGACAAATAACCTGAAATGTATTTGATTCTTTAGTGAAAGAAAAACACAACCTCTAATGTGATGTTTCCCTTAAGCTGGTGCTAAGCATCCCCTAAAACATCTCTAGAGAACAGAAATAGGAGATTCTTGTCCTATTTACTTCCTCTTTTCAAAAATTCACAGAAGGACCTGAGACCTCACAAAAGATTAGAACCAGTTCAGAGACAAACACACAATGTGCTCTATACTGTGATCCGTAGAAAACTCTTTACAATAAATGAAAATGCATTTATGTAACTCACTGACACCAAAGTTCCTGATTCCTTTCAAGATAACAATGTTCCTTTTCTTCCATAAGGATTCTGATATTTAACTCTTCTGGCTGCTTTTCTAAAATGTTCTTGCTGAACACCGACCATGAGAGGCGTCTAACTGGAATAGGCTGTCCAGTGGTGATGTTCACACAGGACCTGTAACACTGCTGCAGGGATTCTTTCATAGAAGACAAGACCAAGTGGCCACAAGATCCCTTCAAGCTCAGAGGAACACAAACACCTCTGTAACACAGCTTGTATCATACAGTGTTCTTGTTCTTTCTGAAAATCTGTCAATATTAGCTAATTCTTTTATTTCCCTTAGGTATATATGACAAGGTGTGAGACTCAGGACAGACTGATAAATAACCCCGACACTAATACTGCCCTCAAAGACAAGTAAACCATAGGTAAATTTAAAAAATTCTTTGCCTGGGGACTTCCCTGGTGGTCCAGTGGTTAAGAATCCGCCTTCCAATGCAGGGGACGCAGGTTCGATCCCTGGTCGGGGAACTAAGATCCCACATGCCACAGGGCAACTAAGCCCGCATGCCGCGACTACTGAGCACATGAGCCACAACTAGAGAGCCCATGCGCCACAACTAGAGAGCCCACGTGCCACAACTTGAGAGCCCACATGCCACAGCAAAGAGCCTGCACGCCACAACGAAGATCCCACGTGCCGCAACAAAGATCCCACGTGCCACAACTAAGACCTGATGCAGCCAAAAATAAAATAAATAAATATTTTTTTAAAAAATAGAAATTCTTAGCCTGGTCACTTTGATGAGCAATGTAGTCCCCTAGAATGTCCAGTATCTCACAGAGTTGAGAAGCGGATTTCCCTGAGTCAAATCCTAGTGTAAGCAGGTAGTGTAGGGAGTCCCCAGAGAAAGAGAACCAGACATGGCTTTTGACATGAGAGAAGCCATCTTGGCCTAAGCCATTTTGTGATCTAAGCCTGGCCACAATGCTTGCCTTTGAAGGGTCTCAGTAATTAGTGATCTTAAGGAAATCGAGGGAATGCAGGAACAAAGGAAAAGCAGTCAAGAGACACTAGTTCAGTGATAAAACCAAGTCCTAGTTCCTCCTCGGGGGATATACATACATAACCATCTGACTCATACCTTTGAGCTCTGCAGGCACTAAGGCCCCCACCCAGCTGGAGGATGCCAAAACCGCAGACTGGTCAGAACCTAAGGAATGATGATGTTGACCTTTTCTGACCCTTGTGACTTCAATCCACTGAAGCTTGGACTCTGTGAACCGCTTCCCCAATTCTATGTTGAATTCTTCTCTGTTCAAACCCCTTCATGAATATGTCTGTATCCTTAGCTTAAAAGGTCCCCAATTTTGCTGTTCGGGAAGACACTGCTGTGGGAAAGATCCCCAGGGTTTTCCTTACTGGCTGCAAGTAATAAATCCCCCTTCTCCTGATCTTTGGCTTGGTTGTGTCTTTTGGCTCGACACCCACCAAGAGGCAAACCCAGTTTTCAAGTAACACTAGTTCCTCCGTTCACTAGTTGTTCGACCTAGAACAAAAGTTTCTTAGGCGTTCTTAGTTTCTTCACATGTAAGATAAGAATAATAACAATATTAAGCCATCACTAATGCATCTTCTAGGGCCATTGTGAGAACAAAAGGAACAATGTAAGGTGCTCCGAATAGTGCTTGCCACGTAAATATGCACTGTTATAGTGTCAGCCATGATACTTATCATTCTCCATGACATGAAAGCTGAACATAAATGGCAATTATAATCTTTCAGGCTCTAGGCTTTTGTAAGAGAAGAGAAGAGTCTAACATTAAACACAATATAGTCTTGTGAAAGCCACTTCACAGGTCCCATTTCAGAAAATGTCAGTTCTTGGCTACCATAATCATGGGAAGGTAATTGGGGGAGTTTTGGCGGCAATGGGAAATGGCAGCGATAACTCAGTTACAAATCATCCATAAGATACAGAATCACCCCTAAATCCCCAGAACTGGCTTTCTAAAGAGTTCTTTCACCTAACAACAATGCAGGACTTGGTGCTGGCTACATTTGTTTCTGAAAAGTTAGATGGAGGAGAAAGGTGAGGTCAATGACTCTCCTTTTCTGAATTCCCCTCAGGCACTTCCCTGAATCCAAGGTACAAGGACAACACCTAGGCTCACCAAAGCAGGCAGTTATGTGCACCTGCCCGCAGAAGTCATGTATGGGGGACAGCGTGGGCCTTGGATGCCTCTGAAACCATCACAGTGATTAGCAATGGAGTTTGCATAGATAAGAAACTATCACAGACTGGCCAGGGAACAAGCTCTGTTTCCAATCCCCACAAAGAAATCCAGCATATTAAACTTTCTCCAAAAGTGCTTCCAAGTACTGAAGTTCTATGAACAAAAAAAATTCTGATGACACAAACACCAAAGCCAAAAATATGTATGTTATGTTTCCTTCATTTTCATTTGCATCAATGGTTACAACCCAAAGGCCCAGTCATACATGGCAAAAAAAATATATAAAAATTACAGATCAGAGTTAGCAGCTGTGTTCATAGGCCACACCCAAGGCTGTGGATAAGCTGCAGACCTCAATTAATGTTGGGATCCATATTTAAGGAAATTAAACTTGCATTATAACCTTTGTTCCCGTTTTGACATGCACAACATCTAAGGGTTTGGCTGCTTTCACACATGGCCTTGCTTTCAGCTGTCTGTCACATAAAATTGCAATTTAGCACCTCACTGATCTCCTGTTTTCTAGGGAAACCTACCCCAAAGCAAACACTGGCATATGCTTATGCTTTGGTGCTCCTATGAAAACAAGACGTGGCACGACTCACTGTGCTCTGGTTGAATTATGTGTCTTAACGTTAGTTCTGAAAAAAGAGACCAGCAGTTAAATGTGCTGGAATATTGATGTGTATGGCTCTAAGAAACCAGTTATTTAGTAGGAACGTTTGTTGAGGTACAGCAGACTTGTAAAAATAGCACTAGACAGAAGGTCCAGTTGAGATCATTACAATTTTTCATTTCAGAATAACCAATAATATTTGCTGTATCTTAGATATTTGTATAGCCTATGTTTGATAAAGTTGGATATTCAGAAAACTAGGCCAGTTTCTGAAACTTGACAAAATTCTCAGAAAAGGCTTGAGAAATCAAAGACTCACACAGATCTTAACTGGTCATCTAGACTGACTTTCCTTAATATCAACATCAAAATCATAATGAAATCTTTATTTTTTCAGGCTGCCTGATAGACAAACAATAATAACTTAGTCAATGTCAAATTATCACAATTTCCTACTAGTCTAATCAAAATTTCTCATTCTATAATATAAATTTATTTTCTTTAGTTCACCAAAAATACGGAGCATGGATATCTATATACAGACTCAATATCATTGCTCTATATGAAATGCTTTAGACAAAAAAAAAAAAAATTCATCATAACTACTTGGATAGGAAATCCAACGCATGTTGTTATTAAAAACACTCATCAAGATCAATACCCACTTATATAAATTAATTCTCATTAAATTTTTTACTATCCAAAAAAAGGCCATGACAGGTCGTTTTATAGGAAAATATAATAGAGAACTGATTTACTTATGATCTCACCTAGAATAAAAGTAAAGTAGCAAATCAAACCTGAAAGTCCAAATTTTTATTTCCAAGCTAGGTTAGGAACATAATCCTTCGTTACGCTTAAATGTGTTTCAAGGTCCAATATATAAAGCAAATTTTAAAAGTACAGCTTCTCTAGTTGAACTGCAAGTATAAGCAGAAAATTCAGAATGCACCCCACTGGCCTCCTGGTACCACCACTGTAGCGCAGTTTGATACAGATGAATCAATCCCCTTATACACAGACAGGAAAAGTCAGGTTCAGAAAGAGTAGGCTGACTACTATTTCATTGCCTTTTACATTATACTTGAAATCTTAGTCTCTTCTTTGCTTCAGTCTTCTCATTTGAGAAGCGGGTATAATATTTCCTACTCATCTACCTCACCATTACAAGACGAGGGCATAATATCAAGAAAATTAAAAGCATGAATTTTATTTGGAGCCAAGCAAGACTTACTGTTGATATCTTCACAACAGTAAGTTAGTCCAAGTTAATGAACTTCTCTAAATTTGTTTCCTCATCTGTAAAAAACCTTACTACTTATCTCACTGGGTTATTCTGAGGATTAAATGATGTAATAGATGTAAATTATCTAGCACTATACCTTAACTTGAACAAAAAATAGCCTAGAATATGTATGGCATTTCCATGTATTTATAAAATAAATCTACTTAACATTAAACTCATCATATGGTACTTTCATGGGCAAATTCAGTATAAGCAGTATGTCTCACTACTCTGGCACTTGACCAGTGGCTGAAATGAAAGATTCAAATGAAAAAGTTTATATACGAAAGATAAAAGTTAAAAGCAGAAGGATTCTTCACATTAGTATTCAATGCTACTAGGCCACGATTCTGTAATATCTCCTAAGGAGAAATAACTTTTGACAAATTTACATACATTGGAGAATATATATATATATATATATATATTACAGAGGCATTTTAGTATGTATTATGACAATAAGTTTTTTTTTAAATGACGAAATCTGCTTGCAGATTTGATAATGCTAGTCCCTTCCTTAAAACTGTTTGTGTTCTCTGAATCACTATGCTGTGCACCCAAAACTAATATAATACTGTAAATCAACTATTCAATTTTTATTTTATTTCATTTATTTATTTTTTGGCTGCTCCACGCAGCTTGCAGGATCTTAGTTCCCTGACCAGGGATCAAACCTGGGGCCGCAGCAGTGAAAGTGCCGAATCCTAACCACTAGACTGCCAGGGAGTTCCCTACACTTTAATTTTTTAAAAAGCTATTTGTGTTCTTATACCACATGCATTTGTCAAAATAAAAATTAATTATGTTACTATATGTTGATTATCTCCTATTATCTGTGTATGTGTATGTATATAGTCAGCCTAGAAGAGCATATCCCAAAATATGTTTGTCTTCTCTGGATGGCATATGAGTTTCTTATTTTCTGTATCTTCCAAATATTCTTCAAGAAAGGTGTAACTATTTTACAAATAGGAAGAAGCCACTAAATATTTTTTTAAAGAGAAAAGTGCTTGAAATAAAAAATAACAGAGAACAAGGAACACAACAGCATTAATTTGAAAGCCACTTCAACTCAAATGATTTTGTAATCTCTTGATGGAAGATGGCCTCTAAAAGGGATTACGGCATGTCCCTTTACTCACATAAAGGGACAGAGAAAAGCACTTAAGTAGCTTTAAGTAATAAAACAATGAAAACTGTATAAAGACAATAGAAAGATGAGAGAGAGGTCCAATAGCAAAAGGGAAGATGCATGTCTCATTCCTAGCAAAGACATTATCTGTACAGACAACACAGTAGGACAATATAAATAAATATATGAAGAATGTGAAAGAAGACTTTTTTCATAAAATGTATTTTTGGAAAATATTCTCCCATTTCCCACAAGCTTACTTAATCCAGTCATCCTCCAATACCAATCTGTATATACTCTCTGAAATGCTAACTATATATATATATATATATATATATATATATATATATATATATATATATATATGCATATATATATGGAAATGAAGGCTTGCAATCACCAGCCCAGCACACTAAGCTAATCCACAGAGTGAGGGGGCCGTGGGTCATACACTCCTTTAGGGCACACAAACCCTGGAATTGGTCTCTGTGGGGCACTGTCAACCCTCTTGCTGAATTCTGATACACTGAATTTTCCCAAACTTTGGCTCAGCACTGAATATTTATATTGTCCTAAGAATGAAAAGATTGAATATAGATTTTTAAAAAAATTTACCGTTAAATAATCCTCCCAAAATGATGATCTTGACAAAACTGGAAGAGAAACAGAACTAGAAGTAAGGTAAAATTCTCACCTACCTAAAGAGGAAGTCAGTGAATAATAACTAAAACTGATGATTCAAGAGTTAGCAGATGATTATTATTTAGAAATACAAAGGTAAATACCAGGAGAAATAATTGGTTGCCTCTGATAGAAGAGACCAGGTAAGTGGAGGTGCAAAAAAGGGACTGCTGAGGAGCTTTTTTTGTATGTAAAGCTTTTAATTTCTTATACTGTTTGCATAAAACATTTTGATAAAAATAAAGCTAACTTTTAAGAAGTACATTTGGTGGTTCAAAATATAAAATAAGGTAGAAACATTAGGGATATGTATAAAGAGAGAATTTATGCCTAATAATTTCAAATATCACATAAGAAAATTAGATTTACTAAAAAACAAAGCAAAACAAAGGAGACCCCTATCTACCAACACACAACTTCACTACATTTCTAGCCACTCCCCTCCTGCTCCAGAAGCACTAATCAAACCAGACCACCTAAAGTTACCCAACCCTGCCTTGCCGTCTCCAGGCTCTATGACCATGTCACAGATGGGCCTGATGTTTCTCTGATGGGCCTTTTTTCCAACTGCCACTATATGAAACTAGATCAGTCCTTTTTTAGCCAGTTTCAAATACCACTATTTTACGAAGCAAAATCTGAGGGACAAAATCTTTTCCTTCTCTGTGTTCTTTCTTACAGTTTTTTGCTTAGGGAAAGTTTCTTATTCTGAGTTACATAATACTAGTATACATTAAAATGAGATTTTTACCTATAGTACACTGCTATATATTAAGAGATTTTTATACCTTATTTTCGTTCACTTAGTCAACAAGTGCTCTACTGAAGTCAGAGAATGCATAATCAGAAGTTAATTTTAATACTGTCTCTTTACGTAACTCCTATTTAGAAGACACTGGGTTGGCCAAAAAGTTCGTTCGGGTTTTCCATAAGCTGCTACAGAAAACCAGAACGAAATTTTTGGCCAACCCAACATTTACAGAGCTAGCATTTAGTCTGTTCTCATTTTTATTTTAAAAACAGACCCTAAATCTCAGATATAATCCACTTCATAATATGAGTTTAAAAACATCTTTTGAACAATAATTTCATTTTCTCCCTATTTTTTCCAACCACAAGAATGTTGCCCACATTTTCTTTAAACAAATCTCTCGGACACTCAACCGGACAACTTGAGGATATCTTTAAATTATACCAGAGTATATGTTACACTGTCAAGAAACAGTTGCCACTAAATGGAATATATGACTTACAAAGGAGACTGAGCTCCTCACATTCTGAAAATAGTTAACTGCGATGATATATAAAAAAGAATCATCAAAGTCTGCATTTCCCAACAGCAGTAAAACACACATCGATGTCCACATCACGTCAGCTAGAGAAGCACACATCCATGTCCACATCACGTCAGCTAGAGAAGCACACATCCATGTCCACATCACGTCAGCTAGAGAAGCACACATCCATGTCCACATCACGTCAGCTAGAGAAGCACACATCCATGTCCACATCACGTCAGCTAGAGAAGCACACATCCATGTCCACATCACGTCAGCTAGAGAAGCACACATCCATGTCCACATCACGTCAGCTAGAGAAGCACACATCCATGTCCACATCACGTCAGCTAGAGAAGCACACTCTTGTTAGCCAATAGGTAGCTTCTGAGAATTGATTAAGCAAGCTTGAAAATCATTAGGCAGAGCCAAAAATCCTACCATATTTAAGTGAACTTTACTACACAATATCTTTGCCTATTTATCATATAAGAAATAATCAGTTCATAAAGAGTCAAAAAGTCAATCAGTCCTTCTTCAGAGAATGAATATCATTTCCTAAAGCAAAAAGAAAGGAAGCTTTTTCCACTCCTCCATTTCCTCTTAGAGAACAATATATATTCAGCTGCACCAGAAGACTTTTCCTTCTGAGCTGACCTCAGTTGTTTTCAGTTTTTCCTTTATGGGTCATATACTGGCCATAGAGGCTGCTCAGGTAAACCACTATGTTACCTGGATTTGATTCCTCATGTGTACGCATATTTTAGCATCTCTTGCGCGTTAAGGCTCTGTTATAGGTTTGTAGGAGGTATCACACAGCAGAATAAGAAATGAATCCTTCCTTCAAGGATCTTACCATTTACTGGGGGAGATGAAATAAACAAGCAGTAAGGGCCAGTAAATACATGGGCTGTGGAGTGAGAGAGACTTCACTCTAGAATCAGTCTCTGGGATGGAACCCAGTAATCTGCCTCGAGCTTTTTAAGTTCAATAAAGTTTCAGGGCCTTGATTTTGGAGGATCTAAGGGATGCCCCTTGATTTACCACACACTCATAAATTCACTAGGATCCTGTTTTAGTACAAGCAGTTTACGGGGCCCTGTATAAACAGTAAATCCAGTAGTCTTCACTCAGATACCAATTTTTCTCTCCTTAGCATTTGGCAGAATGGTTGGCATGAAAGAGGTACACAATAAATTTACCAAATAAATGCTAATTAGTAAATGAAATAGCTTCACTAGGAAAGAAATCTGTGGATTTAACTAAACTAGAGACAGATCAGCCAGAAAACTCTGAGATGAGAATGATCTTTTCCAGCAGAAGCATTAAAATGATTCTTCAGCCTCGTAGCGATGATTCCACACTGCCCTTGGCTTTACATTGTGATATATTGTAGGACAATCCTCTCACTTTGTTCTTCAAAATTTTCTGAACTCTTCTTGAGTGTTTGATCTTCCATTTGAATTTCTAAATAGGCATGTTTAAATTTCAAGCTTCTATTCTTTTTTTTTTTTTTTTTTTGGCATTTCTCCTTCTCTTGGTTCTTTCTATATCTATTTAATTTTATTCTGATAAGGACCTTAACTTCATAGTTCAGGTGGAGTGTAATTTCAAAAAAGGTTACACACTATTTTCATGGACTTCCTTCTAGTAATGCTTGTGCAAATAAAATGCTGAAATATTATAATGGGTAATTTTTAATAAGAGAATAATAAAAAAAAAATCATTAATTACAAATATTAGAACTATTATTTCCTTTTGCCCCTCAAGTAGGGAGAACTGCTGTCGGACATGGCAGAATTTCAAAATTAGAGTTTTAGAATTCCAAACTTTGAGGGTTCCAAAATTAGACGTGCATGGAGCTGCAAGTCATCAATGCTTAAGTCAATCTCTAGTGTCTCTGATGGATATTTTGAAGTGGGCCAACTAAGCTAAAATGCCACTGAAGATAATACAACAAAGTTATTCTGAGAAGTGATAAGCTCCAGCCAAAGCCACATTGTTTCCTTCATCCTTCAGTGTGTGACAACAGATAGAGCTTAAAATAATTTTACAAGGACGGCAGTACAAGTTTAAATGCTTGCTAACAAGTCTTTTGTTGTAAATTCCTCCTCTTCTGTGATTCATTTAGTCTTTACATATTAGAAAGTGATTGAAAGATTTCTACTAAATAGATAATGCATAAATCTTTCTGAAATGTCTTAGTCTTGAATCCAAAAAGTGAGAATAAAATGTACTTCATATAGAAATATAATTCATATGCAATCATAGATTAGGACAAAAATGGTACTTAAGACTACAGAGATGTCTTAAATCAAGCCTTATAAATAAGCAAACTAGGAAAATGTGTTCAGATGATAATTCTATTGAATCATTATATAATTGTATAATATTGTATTATTATAAAATCAATATGTGTATATTTGTGTGTATGCCGGATATCGTACCACTGACTTCAGCAAGGAAGCACATGAAATAGAAGCTTTATATTCTGCAAACCATTTGAAAGATATGAGGTACTGGTATCGTTGTCATTTTCCTGAAGATTTACGTTCCTGAAGATTTACTGAAGAATCTTAGAGTCGTGGTATTCTAGACTCCAAGCCTCCTGGTCACGCTACAATTTACCCATCTCCACTCTCCTAACAGGTGTAAGGAACTTGGCCCAGGGATGTTTAATGAATGGTCAAGAGTAAATGAGTAAAGTAGCTGGCAAAACGCCCCTTCTTCAATAATACAGACGCCGCCTCTGACGACCAGGGCAGGTAAACATGGCTTAGAAAAGTGACTGCTCCGTTCAGTGTGCCAAAAGAGAAGGTGTTCCAATAGGTTACAGCTTTTCTACAATGTTGCCTTCAGAGAAGAGAACCAGAAAATAGAACAGCGAGTCAAAGTACAATCTAAATTTAGTAGCACAGTAGCACTTCGGCCGCCATGGGGCATTTGCGCAGGGTGTGGTGTGAAGGAACGGGTAGGTAGAGAGCGGCGACCGGAGGAGCTAAGCTGACAGTCACTTAGAGCTCAGCAGTCCCTAAGAGCACCAGAATGTCACACTAAAGATGCACCTGTTAACCTAAGGGTAGGATACCACAGAGCGAGAGCCAGGCTGGGTTCAAGCACGGCGCTGCCATTCACTAAAGGGATGGTCTCGGCCAAGTTACCTAATCCTGTGCTTTACTTGGCTCGTACATAAATTACTGAATAAGAATATCATTCACTTCACAGAAAAGATGCTCTGAGTGTTATATGAGTTCATATAGGTAAGTCAGTTAGAACAATGACTTAGCTATTATTAATTACGTGACAGGTGTTCCAGTACCTGGCTCTTGTCCTGATCTTCACCACCTTCCTGTGCACCCAGGAGCAAGGTGTACCTCAGACAATGAACGTTATTAGAAGAGTTCATTCAAGAACTGATCTATCATACAGGTAAAATACCAAACTCTCAGACTATTACGAAAGGTTAATGTGCCGAATACCCAGAATTCAGTTCAAACTAGAAAATTTTTTTAAAAAAGAGAAAAAACCCTCAAGACGCCTGTGACATGGTCATATGCCAAAAGCAGAAGGGATGCATCTTCTGAAGCCTGAGGAAAATTTGCAAGCACTGGAATAAATAAAGGTCAGCTTAAATTCTTACGCTCATCAGGGATGGCCTCTCACACTCCATGACACTGCAAGTGACACCGGAGAGAGTAGGGGGACGAGAAGGTGCCCGCTTTCTACTCTGCTAGCAATTTTTTTAATCAAAAACTTTTTCATTACAGCATGCCGCTACCTACAACTGCATCTTTGGCACCTTATAATAAATGCTGCTTATAAAAAAAGATTCTGAACTCCTAGAAATGTTAAATCATGTACTTTCTAATACAGAAATTAAGTCAATGTTACCCAGATAAACTTCAGCTCTGTCTGACAATGAAGTTCATATTCTTTCCATTGTACCATGTCGTCTCCTTCAGCTAGAGAGAATAACTCATTTATCCAGGAGAGTCAGATAGTAATAATTTGCTATAGCCAAGACATTTTCTCAGGTTTTAACTAAATTTTCCCAGCTCCAAATTATCATATATATAGTTGCAAAACATTTTTGCTGGACGCAGTAGTTACTTTCAAGAATAGCGACTTCAATATTTTGGACTATTCAGATGCCAAATCTCTAAGTAACTTCAGTCATTCTTATGGTTTAATCAATGAGGCATAAAAGATTTCTAGATCTTTCTGAAAAAGTTGACAATAGAAGCAAAGAGCGTGAATCCTTGTTTCTAGTACAGTCTCCAATTAGGACTCCTGATTTCTAGTACAGTTTCCAATATAGAGAATATTTTTTATGCATTCTCTTCTTCTAAAAGAAAAATTTTAAACTAAAGAAATATAAATATGTTAAGGTATCAGTTCCAACTGTCAGAGCTCAAGTCCATCAAGGGCCTTTTCTGGGAACGCATACAAACAGGTAACCTAACAAGAGAATGAGAATGCATATGGAGGGAGGGGAGGGGAGGGGAGGGAAGGGAAGGAGTTAAGGAGTATAGAAGTCATTTAGCAACTAACTATATGCTCTGTATAAAATCTCCTCACTGTACATAAGAATATGAAGCTTCAGGCATTATACCGCCCAAACAGAGTACAAAAGCACGCAAATGAAGGAAAATTAACTCTGCATACAGTGTCCTAAACTTTAGGACAGAGAGCAAATATGCATAAAATGGATGTTTTCTGCAAATAATCGTTTGTGGAAACCAAGAATGTAGGCAACTAAGAAGAGAAGCCAAATAAAGCAAAACATGAATTAGAAGATAAAGTGACCATCACTATGTACTTAGTACCTTAGATGGCTTTTTCAGCTCCCAGAAATATTGCCAAGGCAATGGAACGTTCAGGATTGGGTAAAATATTTGTTAGTCATCAGGTACTCATTTATATAAGGAAGAAACTGAGACAGAAGAGGAAGCTTGGCCCGCTGCAGGACATCAAATCACCGCTGGCAAGGTAACTGCATAGCAGAAGTGGTGAGCTGAGAAAGACCGATTTATCTGTGAACTATACTAGGCTTAGAGGGAAGTGGGTGTGCCTCGAAGAAGATTAGATGAATTCCTAACATGTTTTTAAAGCAGAATAATGTGAGTGACTCACAGGGAGTAAACAGGCACTTTATATCTGATGTCTTTTAGTTCACCCCTTTATTTCCTCTCTTATCTTCCCTTAGAAGACTGTCACAAAAACAGCCCAATTCCTTATCTCCTCCCAAGTTGAGAATTCGGTTTACATGAACTGTTTCTACTTAATCCGCTAAAACAAAGGTATCATCCCTCAGATTTCCTACTTCAGCCCTCTAGAGGGGCAAGGCAGAGTGAAAGCATCCGTCCATCTTATTCCTATCTTCCTGCTAGTAAATGAAATTATGTGCAACGTAAGTTTCTCCCTTCTAGTTGCAAAGCCGTCTTCATTAAGATGTCACGACAAACGGATTTCAAAAGAAAAAGCTCAGGGTTTAGAATGAACGTTGGATAGCAATTCAGTAGAGCGGTAAACCCGGGCTCTCCTGGATTAAGTAACCTTGGGTTCAAATCCTGAATCAGCCATTGATGAGTAACTTTGTGCAAGTTACTCAAAATTCCATTTCTTCATCTTAAAACACACACACACAAAAAGTACTCTTGTACACAAAGGAAAAAAAAAAAAAGAAGAACAAAGGGTGCAGCAGACAGCAAAAAGACCAGGGCAAGACTAGAATCTGACAAAGATCAGACGTCTTAAAAAACTGGCACCCTAAGTGACCAGAAGGCAGACACATCAACTGTGGTAATGATGAGAGATGTGATGATAAGGATGGGAATGGCTTTTTGGTAATGAAGAGAGTGGACAAATGAAAGATTACTGAAGAGCACTGTACTTCCCAGGAGTGAGAAGGGTGTCAAAACACTGATCTGTATCCCAACAAACACTAATCTGTATCCCAATAATAGCCCTTAGCGACTCTGGTAGAGAAAATCTCTACTATGTTTGCAGAAGTATAGTCACCTACAAAAAGTACTAGTGAACCACAAAGAAGGCCCAGCAACCAAGCTGAGGAAGCTTGCAAGGGACTTTTAATTTCACTTTGGGGCAGTAGATGGTGATAAACTGAATCAGTCAGACCTCCTATCTCGTGCAATCTACATAATTACAGTCAGTTCAGTACACATTGTTCGACACTTTAAGAAGGCAAAGTGTGGTAGGAAGAATAATGGCCCAAATGGACATCCCAAAGATGTCCCTGTCCTAATCTCCAGACCTGTAAACAATGTTAAATTACATGGCAATGGGGAATTAAGGTACCCTTAAAGTGGAATTAAAGCTGCTAATCAGATGACCTCAAAATAAGGAGATTATCTTGGATTATTCAGGGGACCCAATGTAATGACAAGCGTCCTTAAATATGGAAGAGGAAGGCCGAAGAGTCAGTGTTAGAATGATGTGAGGTGAGAGACTCTGTAGTCTCTGTCACCTTAGAAGATGGAAAGAATGGGAGCCAAAGAAAGCAGGCAGTCCCTAGAAGATGGAAAAAGCAAGAGAACAGCCTTGCCCCTAGAGCCTCCAGAACCCTGGCAACCCTGCCAACACCATAATTTTAGCTCAGTGAGACCCATTTTGGACTTCTGACCTCCAGAATTGTAAGATAATGAATTTGTGGGCTTTTTTCAGCCACTAAGTCTGTGGTAATTTGTTACAGCCTCAATAGGAAACTAATACACAAAGAAATCATTTTTGAAAGACTTCTATGAAAATGTTACAGTAAACATTTTAAAGAATTGAGGTATTTAATGTCAATTTATCTAGAAAATTCAGTTATTCAGAATTAGCTATGCCCTGAGGTTTTGGGGGTAACTGAAGTTTTACCACTAACTTTTGATAAATGCTGTTTCCTTAAGCCTAAAATCACTAACAGTAACTGTAAAACTAGATGTTACGATGCTAATTGAGATAACACAACATAACCCAGATGCAATTTCTAATACTTTAAATCCATTACATATTTAGATTTGAAAAAGGAATGGCTTGTTGCCAAAAGGAATGTTAGGGTTGAATATATTAAGTAAAAAGTATAAGTGATGTGTGTGTGTGTGTGTGTGTGTGTGTGTGTGTGTATGTGTGTATAAAAATCCCAAAATATTCAAGTTTAAAAATTTGACATCCCTGATGCTTTCATATCTCTTACCATAGACTAAATTTAGCTTTATGTTTTAAAAGTTACTTCAAATTAGAGATGGTATGTTAAATAATCAAGAACACCTATACATGTTTCAAAACATCTTCTATTAATAACAGAAATTTTTATTTATATTTAATATCAGATTAAATATTAAACATATTAATGTATTTCCTAAAGAGTAAGGGTACAGAAAACAACACATCTGGAACCTTTTCAGAGCAAACTCCAAAAGATTTCCAAATACAGGCAGACCTCGTCTTGCTTTATTGCACTTTGTTTTTTACAAATTGAAGGTCTGTCGCAACCCTGCATCCAGTGAATCTATTGGTGCCTTTTTCCAACAGCATTTGCTCCCTTCGAGTCTCTGCATCACATTTTGGTAATTTCTCACAATATTTCAAACTTTTTCACTATTATTATATTTGTCATGGTGATCTGTGATCAATGATCTTTTACTACTACGGCTTGCTGAAAGCTCAGAGGATGGTTAGCATATTTTAGCAATAAAGTATTTTTTAATTAAGGTACGTACATTGTTGGACATGATGCTATTACATACGTAACAGACTACGGCATAGTGTAAACATAAGTTTTACATGCACTGAGAAACCAAAAATTTCATGTGACTCACTTTATTGCAATAGTCACTTTATTGCGGTGGTCTGGAACCGAACCCACAGTATCGCCAAGGTATGCCTGTAGCTTTTGTTTGATATCAATTTAAAGAAAAAGTAAATGCAGAGAGGAAAACTGCTACTTACATATACTTCTCTAAGTGGAGTTTATCTTCTTTTTCTACATTGTTACATCCACTTAGAAATGTGGGTGTGTACACATGGGTGTCTATGTGTGTGTGAAGGAGGGGGTGAGGATGCTTAAATGGGGTGTGGTAGGAACTAACCGTTTTCTACTCCAGGAAAAGATTAATAGTAGAAGCAGTATGAGTAATGCAATATCATTTGGGTCAGAATATTTTAAAAAACCTATCACTCGGGCCTCCCTGGTGGCGCAATGGTTAAGAATCCGCCTGCCAATGCAGAGGACATGGGTTCGAGCCCTGGTCAGGGAAGATCCCACATGCCGCAGAGCAACTAAGCCTGTGCGCCACAACTACTGAGCCTGCGCTCTAGAGCTCAGGAGCCACAACTACTGAGCCCACATCCCACAACTACTGATGCCCACGTGCCTAGAGCCCGTGCTCCGCAGCAAGAGAAGCCATCGCAGTGAGAAGCCTGCACACAGCAACGAAGAGTAGCCCCCGCTCGCCGCAACTAGAGAAAGCCCGCGTGCAGCAAAGAAGACCCAACGCAGCCAAAAATAAATAAATTAATTAATTTTTAAAAAATCCATCACTCCATTCAACTCTGTGATAATATACTCTGCCTGAAGCAAGCATCATAAATGCTAATGGTCAAAAACTTTGCAGCTATTATTGTACTATCTGCACAAAAGTGGAAAACAAATATTTACAAATACTACTCAGTTGGGCCTAACACTTCACAGCGTTTCGCATTATCTAAACAACAGTTCTATTCAACACAGATTATGTTAAGACTACAGTCTAAGAGTTTTTATAAAATACCAAAAAATAAGACATATTTCAAAAAATACTGTTTTCTAAAATATCTATTTTTGAAAACTTCTCAGTTGTCAGGAATTTAATAGGATAAGAGAAGACAATATTGAAAAAAAACTCAGTCCTTTCATCAGAAAAATAGATGAAAAATATAGCCAAGCACCATGACCTTATTATCAAATGGGCTTACACAACAAGAATAACAAGAATGAGTAAGTGAAAAACAAACAAGAATAAGAACGACTAGACTGGGGCAGTTTGTTTTATCCGGCATCCAGTATTCTCAGTAAACATCTACCTTAAAAGGGCAATAAAATGAAAGATGGTCATGTTTTCCATCTAGGAAATATTATTTAGAATTGGAACATAGGGCTCTTAAAAAGAGACAGTGACCTCCAACCTTAACAAGAATGTCTCCTTAGGAAGAAGCTAGCGCTCACAAAATGCTGAGAGTACAATAATCCAATATTGTGACCTGAGCAACATTCTTTCTTGTAATTTTTACCTTTTTGATATGTGTGTCAGGCATTGGGTAAGAGAAATGATCTTTTTAAAAAAAAAACATAAACAATAAAACCAAAGTGTGCTGAGGGAGATACCACAAACAGGCAAAGCAAATATTATCTAGGCTTTAAAAAATACCATATATGTACATGGATAATGAACGATGCTCATGTATTAAAATTTTAATTTAAAGAAGCAAGCTCCGGGAATTCCCTGGCGGTCCATGGGTTAGGAATCCACACTTTCACTGCCAGGGGGCCCAGGTTCAATCCCTGGTCAGAGAACTAAGATCCCGCAAGCCGCGTGGGGCAGCCAAAAAAAAAAGAAGAAGCAAGCGCCATCATTTGTGATACAGACAACTGTTTAAAAAGTATAGCTTTTACTAGTAAAGAGGACTAAATAAGCCTTAAAAATTCATAGACATTGGAATTATAGTTTTTAAAAATTAATACGCTTAATTTAGGCAAACTAATTTTTTAAACTGAAGTACAGTTGATTTAGCAAACTACTTATTAAATGCTCAGGTTTAATTTTTCAACTAATCGATCTACTCTACAGAATAGGGGTTCCTAATTTATGGGTAAATAAACTGAGGTTTTAAGAGCTGAAGTAACTTGCTCATAGTTGTAGAGCTAGTAAGTGATGAAGTCAGGATTAGAACTCTGGTGTTTCTGACTGGTCTCACTGAACCAGAAAAACTAGTCTATACTGCCTTTTCTCTGCTGGAGTTACCCATGGCACAGTGACTCCAGTCTTTATCAAGAGAATTCATCAATGAATCTTACGCATATACATCCCAAAACAGATACTATGCAACAAGCAGAAAAAACTTACCAAGCGTGAATTCATTCCTAATTAATTAAAAGACTAGCTATCATACAGGTAATACTTCAAAACAGATCATCTACAAACAGAGCAGAATAAATTTGCACAGCATCTCAGTGTGGTGGTGGAGAGGTACAGCTTCTGGTCATAACAGATTTACCCCCCACTCACTCAGTGCCTCCCTGGAAAATTGGGGTAATAAGAGTATGTACCTGTAGTGGATTGAATGGTGGTCCTCAAAAAGATATGTCCATGTCCTTACACCCAGACCCTGTGAATGCTTAGAAAAGGGTCTTTGAAGATATAATTAATTTAAAGATCTGGCGATGAGATCATCCCCAGTAGACCCTATATCCAATGGCAAATCTCCATGTAAGAGACAGAAGAGGAGAAGACACAGATGGTAAGTCTTCTATGCCCCTAAAAATAGCTACATAATGGCCCAATGAGTGGCCCAGCTCTGACTTTGAGAAGCTAGGGAACTGTAGACCGCGCCAGCCCAGATGAATCCCTCAAATCGCTTAAGAAATACAAACAGAAGATGAACTATACAAATGACCATGGCTTTCCCAGAAGTTTGTATCATCCTGATGGCCCCTCTCACACTGACTTGAATTACACGTTCTGCACTTATCTGACCTGTCATACACCTCGTTAAGGCAGGGACTGTGTGTCTCTCTCTCTTTTTTTTTCTTTTCTGTAACTGCACAGTAATTAATGTAGCCTCACACCAACTAAAAACCTGACAAATATTTGTTAAAAGAATGAGGACATAAGCATTACTAACGGGAGAGAAGAGAGAAAAACTAAACAGAAGGAACAGAATCGAGTTCTAAATGGGAGAAAGAAGCAATAAGCAAGGAGGCAGGAAGACCAGAATCAGCATAGCTGCTCACCAGAAAGTTACCCAAGCAGTTCTGGAACTTTCTGTCCTCACCAGCAGCAGACCTCTCACCACCTCTGTCTAGCCCGGGCCTTCACTCGCTCCCACCTGCACCTGTGAACGGTCTCCTGACTGGCATCCTCCTCTCCAGGCCCTACACATCCTGCACGCAGCCCCAACACCTGGGCTCCTAATCCCGCAGCTGACTGCAGGCATAGTTTGCCTTATCTTTGATAGAAGAATAATAACAGCATCCAAGCCTCGCAGAGTTCTCGAAAGGATTAAATGAGTTATGCGTAAAGCATTTAAAAGAATGCCTGACATACAGTACCTACTCAATAAATATTAGCTATTATTTTTGAACCCGTTATTGCCAAATAACTCTTCCACAGTTTCCCACTGATGAAGAACCAAAATTCAAAATGTGACTTATGGCAGCTGAGCACCTTTTAGAATAATCTGAACCCTCTGAACCCTCTAACCATCTCCTACTCTTCCTGTTCTCTCAAAAACTCCATTTCAGCCACAGTGGACTACTGACAAGTTCTCAGGGCAGGGTGTGCCGCCCTCTCTACCTAGAATGCCCTCTCTCTTCCTACTGCTGACCCCCTGGCAAGCCCCGGTTCTACATTCAAGCTTTGACTCATGCCTTAGCTCATGGAATATCTTCTCTGCCTCCTTCTGACTCCTTCCTCTACGTCCCAGGTGCTACTTGTACACACCTGCATTCTGACCAGCACTCACCTGTATTATAAAAATGTCTGCTTCTTCCCATCAGGGGCTTCTTGAACTAAGAGATGCATTTATTTCCCTACTTAGTCCCTGATCCTAGCATAGTCACTGCCCATATATTTAACTATAGTTCAACATACGCTTTCAGAAGAAAGGGAGAAAGGGAGGGAGGAAAAGAGGGTGCTTCTCTCCCATACATCATGGCCTCAGTGGCCCCAAGATTCCCCGACATTTCTCCATTCTCATAAATGTCCTCTTCAGTCAGAACATTCAGTCAGCAGCCTAAAGTGTTCTACACTACAACGTTCGTTACACTACACTACAAAGTTTTCTACACTACAAAGGAACTGGGGGTATGACTTTGGTGTTATATATAGATACACACGCATGAGTGCAAGTTACAGAAAACTCAGTTCCTCTTGCCACTCATTCACATCCTGCTGAAGCTTTTACAGTCCTTTTAACCTCCAGGGCAGCGCATCTCATTTGATTCCTGGGAAAACACAGTGCTTTTTGTACTAACTTATAACTTGCCCTATATTTTAATCATGGAATCACCCTGAACTAGGATCTCTCTTCTCTGGGGTCCCGGCAAACTTTCTCACTGCCCTTGGTCTAAACAATTCTTCCTTTTCAGAATTCGAAACTTCAGGTGCTTGAACAATGCTACTCTGTTCCTTCCTGCCATCACCACTCATCCCACGTGTGTGTGTGTGTGTGTGTGTGTGTGTGTGTGTGTGTGTGTGTGTGTGTGTGTGTGTGTGTGTGTGTGTTACGGTGGGGGAGGGGTGGTGTGGTGGAGGTGGTTGTATTGTAGTGTTTCTAAGGTCTCGATATCCACTGAAACAACATAAACATTTTACTTATTTCTGTAAAAACATTTTACTTATTTCTGTAACTCAATTACATACGGTTTATTCAAGCACCAGACATGTATAATTTGGGGAGGACATTTTGACACCTTAGAGTCAAGAGGAGGGATTTTAAGGCTCCAAAGAAAGAAAGAAATGCAGGAAGATAAGCAACTTAAAGAAAGTAGGAGAAAAGATTAGAGAAAAGAGGAAACATGTTGGTTTGTTTAACAGTTACAGTATTTCCTATAAACCAATTTACCACTAAATCCAGCATTATTTCCCACTCTCGGCTTAAGACACCAATGAGAGACCTAAGAGAACATTGTAATTAGACCACAAAACACATGAGAAAAGCGCAGAGCCAGGTGAAAGGTGCTGGGGTGAGGAGGGGCGGCTCACAGGCTGACCTCAGCTCCTCTGCTGTACGGCTCCAACGCGGCGTCACGACTGTCACAGCGTGGTCACCGTAGGTATTTTTTACACAGATCAAAAAGGAATTGTGAAGTACAAAAAGAGACAAATTGTGTAGTTGGACTAAGAGCTCCACAGGCTGACAGCTGGGGTTGCTCCAAACTCTAAAATACTCTGAATCTACAAGGTCTGTTCCCTATACTTGAACTTAGCCATGCATTTTAATTCAACTGAAAAACTGTTCCACAGATGAAGGTATTATTAAAGCTGCTTTAATTTACCCAGAAAATGTATACATTGGAGCTGCTAAAGGAATGAATGAGGTAATATTACCGCTAGAATATTTTGTGAGCTTCTAAAAAAGCAAATTTTTCAAAGAGCATTGACTCCTTGCTAGTGTTTTCCATGGAATTTGAAATTTACTGGAATATCAAACAAAGTTAATGGCAAAAATGCTCATTTTGTGGTGTATCTGGAAAAGCAAAATGAACTTTTAGACAACATGTATTACGATGACTGTACAATAAAAATATTTTTAAAATTCCTTTGTTTAAAGAGACAGTGTAACATTGTAGAAAAATCATTATATTAGGAGGGAAACAGATCTGAGCTTGACTTCTGGCTTACTTACAAGTTGTGTGACTTTGAAGTATTTACTTAACTTTCCTGTAAAGTGCAGGGATAATATCAATATCTGCCACAATAACAGCTGTGAAGATTAAATGACTAAAGTATATAAAGTTCCTAGCTTAGTAACTTGTTGGAGTAAAAATTTAAAATTCCAGTTTCTTTTTCTTTAATATGCTTTACTTGCTAAATTCCTACTGTGTACTAAGAAACATGACTGAAATAGCAGTCCTAGGAACTTTTTTTTTTAAAGTGTTTGGCATTTTATTTTATTTTTAAATTCTATAGTGCTTTATAATTTTCAAAAGATTCACATGCGTGACTTCATATAATCCCATAATAACCCTTTTTTAAATCCCCTACCCTATATTGCGCCTCCCCTCTCTTCCATCGCCCCACTGGCAACCACAAGTTTGTTCTCTGTATCTGTGAGTCTACTTCTTTTTTGTTTTTTTTCACTACTTCATTGTATTTTTTTGGATTCCACATCTAAGTGATATCATACAGTATTTGTCTTTCTCTGTCTGACTTATTCCACTTAGCATAATGCCCTCCAAGTCCATCCGTGTTGCTGCAAATGGCAAGATTTCATTCCTTTTTATGACTGAGTAGTATTCCATTGTGTATATATACCACATCTTCTTTATCCAGTTATCAGTCGATGAACACTTAGGTTGCTTCCATACCCTGGCAATCGTAAATAATGCTGCTATGAACACTGGCATCCCTAGCAACTTTAACACTTTTTCCATCAGCTATCTCAGAAGAAAAACTATCATCTAAGGTCCTTGGGAACACGAATATTGCTATAACCCATACAAGCTTCTTTAAAGGGAAAATAAAAATGAACACTTTTCTGCATAATACTAAAAAAATTCAACCGTAAATATTATATAGCAATAAAAATTACACATAAAAATCAAAAACATCACAGCAACGTTTCAATAAAGTAACAATTCACTTTGATCCCTTGGAGATAACTCTTTGCCTTACTAAAGCGAACAGGTTCTCATTAGAAAATGAAATCTATGTGAATGTTACAGAATCTATGAAATCTAGAAAAGAGATGTTGTTCTATATTTCAGTGTGTCAAAGAGATTAAAATCCTAGTTTGAAAGAGGCAGTTAACTAACAGCTTTCAAATATAAAAATACTTTTCTTAGTTTTAAGAATAATTTAGTGACCAGACATAACCTCAGGATAACAAAAACATTCTGAACTAATAAATAATCCGCTATTTCAAAACACAGTCTATATAACAAAATTCCAATAAAACAAAAGAATCTGGAAAGCCCCTCATATTCATTGTAACGGGATGAATTACACAGGAAAACAGTGCCGTAAACTTCAGCCACAACAGTCAAGATAAAGGCACACTCGATTGTAAGAGAGGTCACTGAACTCAAGATTTTCATCTATGGATTTTTATTGTAATGCAGAAATGAACTCTTGCTGTATTATACAAGAAATTAAAATTCATACATACAAAAAATAGATGAATGAAAGACTATTTTTCATATGCTTTAAATTTCAGATCAAGTGTTAATAGGGATCATAGCTGATAAAAGAAATTATTAGGACTAGTAACATTTAGAGATCTATTTATAAAGCTGGTTTACTAGGAAAACACAGCCTTTGAAATACATGAAAGAAGAAGTAAGCTGCAAAGTTCAACAGTATAAATACTCTGTCGCTTGTGTTCTGCACAGCCCTTCACTCCTGTTTACTTTCCAACTCTTATAAAGCCTAAGCTATTTCAGCCTTTGAGACCCTAATAGCAACAACAGCCGCTGGAAACAGTTGGGAGTGACCTGAATTTCAATCCTTTCAAAAGCTCTCAATGCGATGGACAACAATGTTTATTTTGAATTCCAAGGAGACTGCTGCCATTCAAAACACAAGAATGACCAGTCTGTCACTCTACCTCACTAATAACTCCTTGTGAATTATTTCTAAGTTTGTTATGCAAAAGTAGAAAAATTACTGTATTTTTAAAAGTAGCAGTCTCTACTACTCAAGGCAATAACTACTTACTGAGTATCTTCTATGTCCAAGCCACGGTGATAGGCACTGGAGCGTGTAAAAACAGAATATTATTTCTTCCCTTCAAAAGTTGGGCGTGATATTCTTTCCACTTAGGGTGCATGTTACATCTTTCTCAGCTATTCCTTTTCATACAAGGAAATAACTGTATGCTTCTCCTCTTAAACTCTGAAATTAGCTTTTTTTCTTAAAATGATAATGAAGGTAAATCTGGTAGAATCCAGTGTTGTGGAACCATGGGTCTTTTTAATCTGCTATAAGCCGATGTGACCAGGAGAATCTTCTCCTGTTACTCTACTCCTTCAACGGTCCTGCAGTCTGTGTCTTTCTGTCTTTGTTTCCCTCCCCATCCTCATGCTGTCTCTCCTCAGTCTCGCCTTCCCTGTGGATGTCTCTGCTCCCCTGTCTCTCTACTTCCAGATGGCTTAAATGTTTTTGGCCAGTGGTTCCCAATCTGTGAACCACACTTGAAGCAGCTGGAGGTAACGGGCACACACTTCTAAGTTTTCACAAATGATTCATGAATTCATCTATGTACTAAACACTAAAGTCTGCTTAAGTCATGTATTATATATTTGGATTTTTAAATAAATGTAGATTCTTACACATAAACGTAAAAAATCTTCCTCTTCATTTAAAACTGCAATACAATATTTACAAAATCTGCAGTTACTTAAAAAATAATTGTTATCCTAACGTGGTGGGGGAAGGGTTGCCCATGAAATATTTGACATTGAAAAAAAAAGGTCCTTACTTAAGGTCAGAAGCCACTGCTGCACCCTGTGAGCTCCTTGAGGGCAGGTGTGAGGACTCCCTTTCTCTCCCCAGTGACCAGCACAGCAAATGTTCAATTAGCATACGCCAAACCGATGGACCTTAAACCTTTCTGTTTAAGATACAGGCATTAGGGCTAGGAGCTGTGTCTCTCCCCACCAACCCACCCTGAGGCCATGCTAATTTATTCTATTCTACTCATAGTGTGCTTGGGGATCTATGCAAATTGTACTGACTGGTGGTTAGAGATGGGCGTGGGAGGTTCAGCAAGGAATGGGTCTTTCTGATCTGGGTAACAGGGTGGATGGTGGGCCCTTCACCGAGATGAGCGCAGCAGGAAATGCAAACTGGTGACATGCAGTGTGGAGCTCAGTTTTGACCATGTTGAGCTTGAGGAATCTGTGAGATGTCCAAGCGTCAGTTTCAATGACATGACAGCGGCAGCAGCCAGGCTCCAGTGAGAAGAGGAACAAGGGGAAGATGGAAGGAGAACGAAGCCTGGGTCCAGCTGGCTGAGCACCTGAGCTGTCTTCGGTTCTTCCCTCTTCCCTCATATCCACACCATTACTGTGGCTTTCAGAACTACTGCTCACAAGTTCTCATTTCCCCCAGTTCTCCTCTGTTTTCCACTCCAAGCCCTCAAATAGCCATGTTACCGTAATACTTGCCTGACCAGTCTCCCTGCCTCTCGCTTCTCCACCTTCTTCCAAGCTATCTCACTAAATATTATCCAGAAAATGTCACTTTTCTGATCAAAACTTTTTTTTTTTTTTAGCCAAGTATGAAGTGCTGTTTTTACAACACCAGAACACTTCACTCTTATCTGTTTTTTTTTAATTAATTAATTTATTTATTAATTTATTTATTTATGGCTGTGTTGGGTCTTCATTTCTCTGCGAGGGCTTTCTCTAGTTGCGGCGAGCGGGGCCACTCTTCATCGTGGTGCACGGGCCTCTCACTATCGCGGCCTCTCTTGTTGCGGAGCACAGGCTCCAGACGTGCAGGCTCAGTAGTTGCGGCTCACGGGCTTAGTTGCTCCGCGGCATGTGGGATCTTCCCAGACCACGGCTCGAACCCGTGTCCCCTGCATTGGCAGGCAGATTCTCAACCACTGCGCCACCAGGGAAGCCCCTCAAAACTTTTAATATCTCAGTGTCTAAGACTCTGCAAAGCACTATTTGAATCTAACTTTTATTCTTATCTCCATTTCCAACTGGTCCACATACTCCCCCCCACAGATGCCTGGGGACTGGCCACCTCCATCTGGATGGCCTTCTCATCAAAGCCTAGCCCAAGATGCAGCACCTCCAGGAAGCCTTTCTGTTTCAATGAGATCTTGCCCTCTTTGAACCTCTGTAGCACTTTCTGTGTCTTCTTACCTCAGTGAATGTCCTAATAAATAGACATAAGTTCCTTAAAGGCAGAAATCATAAATCACTCTCTTTACATCTACCCCTTATGGCTTCTGGTCATAAGGTAAATCTAGAGAAGTCCAATGTTCAAAAATTTGGAACATTATGAGATTTTCCAACTAATTAAGTAATGACAGTGTTGATGAAAAGTTACAAGAGAAAAGTATTTCTAAAAGTATCATAACACAGTCCAAAAGTTAGCAATTTAACTAATTTAAATTACTTTAAAGGGAATACACATGAATTTGGATGGGAGAGTGACAGAAAAAATACTTGCTTTGTTTGTTTGTCTTTCTGGCTTAACCCACAGTGAAAGAGAATTACATCTGCATTTTTCCTCTAAGGAGAACAAGAGGAATTAGCAGAAAAAACAAGACTAGGTATGTACTGGTTTCTCTTCGCTGCCATAAATTACTGGTTGAGAGTTTTTTAACCAAAGCAGTAGTTAGCTGGCACTCAGCATAATGTTTGTATCCCCTCATGCTTTTAAAAAGCTTTACAACTGTATGATCAAAAACCACTCACTTGACTAAACAATCCTTTCTTCTAACACTTGCATAATCATCTTTCTGACTTTCCAAGATAACTACCTACCCGACTGCCCTCTCATTTTCTCCCTATTTCCCTCCAGTCACACCCATTTTGTTGCTAAGAAACAAAATAAATATAACCTCCTGGAAGTAACTTTACAATGGATACTATATTAATACTTACTTATACTGGAGAAATAGGAAGAAAGAAGAGAAAACTTATATCTGTTATATCCTAGGTTCTTTACATTTGTTATTTAATCTTTACAAGAGCCTTAGAAGGCAGTTATTACTATGCCCATTTACAAATGGTTACCTGAAACTCACTTATGTAACTTGCTTAAGCTAGGCAAGTGGTAGAATGAAGGTTTGCACCAAGTTTGCCTAATTTCAAAGTCAGTTTTATTACCATTCTCCTTCTTTATATCTCTATTTCATGGCTTCGTTTAAAAATTCTGCACAGATGAAATATTCTACAAATTAAAATTTTACAATAAAGCTTTAAACATGTCTTTAAATATATTATTTCCTAGGATTATTTTCCCAAAGGATTATAACTGAAGTAATTTTTCCTTCAGAAAAATAAATAAGACTTTTATGTTAAAAAATAAAAGTTAAAAATAAAAGGGACTTCCCTGGTGGTGCGGTGGTTAAGAATCTGCCTGCCAACGCAGGGGACACGGGTTCAAGCCCTGGTCAGGGAGGAAGATCCCACATGCCGCGGAGCAACTAAGCCCGTGCGCCACAACTACTGAGCCTGCGCTCTAGAGCCCACGAGCCACAACTACTGAGCCTGCGTGCCACAACTACTGAAGCCCACGTGCCTAGAGCCCGTGCTCCGCAACAAGAGAAGCCACCGCAATGAGAAGCCTGCGCACTGCAGCGAAGAGTTGCCCTGGCTCACAGCAACTAGAGAAAGCCTGCGTGCAGCAACGAAGACCCAACACAGCCAGAAATTAAATAAATAAATTTATAAAAAATAAAATAAAATAACTGCGCACTTTCAAGAGGCAAAGTTCAGGGAAGAATTTCAAAATGCAAAATACACCCCGATGAACCCATATTCAAATTGCTACAGACTATTAAAAAAGATGTACTAATTTGAGCCTTCAAGTTCATTTTCAGCAATCTTTATCCCTACCGAATTGAAGAAAAAGAGACAGAAGAGAAATACCTCTCTTCCATGTCTATTGATGGATTTGTTGATTGACAGTTTTGGTATCTTTTCCAGTCAGTGTCATATTGAGCAAAAAGTCTTAAAAACGTATTTTTTAAAATTCCTGAACCCTTAGTTACTCATGGGATGCATACACAGAAGCCTGCTGAAGAACAAAGTCTTCAAACTTTAATACAGTAATAATTTAGCAAATATAGTGAACAGGCTTATAAACTTGGGAGGGAAAAATAAAAGATGGTATTCTGATTTAGGACAGGCAACCATATATACAAGTCAGTATCCAAATGAATGCTCCTATCTAGTGACCCATGAACCTACTTAGCCTCCTTTTTCTCTTTTACTTTTATTCTAACCTATAGGGTCTACGAAGCACATAGAAAATAATTCAGGCATAATATTTATTACAGAATACCAACAGGTGAGTGTGAAAACAGAGACACTGTTGCTTACAAGTGAAAGAGTCAAAGAGTTACCCCTACTGAATTACTATCCTGTCTTATCAAATTTTATTAGGAGACTATAGTCACCAAGTCCTAGCTATAAGAAAGTGGGGAGGGAAACAGTCTTTGAACTGACCTGGGTTTGTTATACAAGTCACATAAACCCTCGAAACCATAAATTAACCATCTGAAAAATGGGTATGCTAACTCCTTTCTCAATGGACTGATAGCAGGATTAAATGCATATGTGAAAAGCCTTGCACAGAAGAGATGTCAATGCTTGCTTGTCCTCATCCCCTTTCCTAAGCAGCACTTCTAATTTTAACGATGAGGGAGAGGGAGGATTAATCAGACAGTCCTTCTGGAAAAGTTATCCTCCAAACAAAGAATTAAAAAAAGAAACTAAAACCAACACAAACGATCAAACAAACAAACAAACAGTAAAACCTAAATTGCAGAAAACACATTCAAAAAGTATGTGAAACACCAAGGGGGAAAAAGGAACCTGAGGTGGGATAATGTGCAACTCCAATTAAACGAAAAGGTAATCGAACTAAATGTCTTTTAATTCACATGAATTGAAACATCCCAGATAGAGAACTGAAAACTTGGATTAAAAAAAATTTTTTTAAATATCTTGCCGCTATGCTAATAGTGAAAGAAAGAGCAGAGGTGAACTCATTAAAGTTAACAGTAACAGGATGTTAAGCAATCCATTAAAATGAAACAAAAGATGGCTAATAGCTTCAGTCTGGTACCACAGCTACTTCTTTTTTTTTTGTAACTCACTGTGCCTATTAAATTATTCCAGTCTGTCATTCATTAGTAGTAGTTACCGGACCTCTGACAATTTTTCTGCTGTTTGAAGGATGAGGAAGAAGGGGGAGGCAGAAAGAGAGTACATCAATATTTTTCAAAACTCAATCCTTCTAGATCTTTCACTTCCAATCATAACAAGTTATACACTAAATGAAATTTAAGGAACCAAAGTAAATAAGTAAATAAACCCACAGATATGCCACTACTGATAATGTAAAAAACAAGGAAGATTAGAAAAGTTATATATATTCTCTGTGATTCTGAAAGGATTAATTTTAAAATATAAAATAAGGACAAGTATATAAAGTATTTTTTTATGATTAAGTGCTGTTTGAATATCCATCTGACCTACCTTTCACCTTGAAGTCGGCAGGGTAGTACAAGTCACTTTGCTAACCTGGCATAGTTTAAGATAACTCCAGTGAAGAAAGTCCAATTTCCTGATTCTCTCAGCCAAAACAAGCAAACTGAAGTTAGTTTGATCTAACAGCAAACTTTAGGGAACTTATCCATTTACAGCTAAAAAACCAGAACAAGAACCAGAATTTAAGGGAACTTAGAAATCACTCATGACCTCATTTTACAGTCAAGAAAATTAAGGCCCAGAAGTTTAGCAACCTACCCCAATTCATACAGTAAGTCAGTAGCAAGTTTATCTATGTTATGCAAAGAATTAATGAAATAAAATGAAATAGTTAAAAATCTTATTCATAGACTCCAACTCTAATATAGTTCATAAAGTTATTAGACATCAAAACTTCAGAAAGTAGTCTTCTTCTATTATTAGCTGAAATAATGTAATTTTTTAAATGATCCACTTAGACGGGGATCAAAAGCATAGGCAAAAAGCACTTGATATTAAAAAACAAGCACACTACTATTTGCCTGTTCTCCCAAGAGGAAAAATAATTTCAAATAGAATTTTTCATTGTCCAGTTGTAGCACTCTTAGAATCAGTGCCAGTTTCAGGGGGAAAAAATATTTTCCAATCTTTTCCAACGATAAAAGAAATCAAAATGAAATCTTCCACACCTCTATATTCATTAGATACTAGAATATAGTGAGTCAAGTCTTATTTTTTTAGGATATCAATGAGAGAGCATATGTTTGCTTTATTACATACCCCCAAATTAGACAAGATTGAAAAAAAAGTTCCAAAATAACCTTACTCAAGCAAGTATCTTTATCTAACCTTTTATTATCTAAATCTTATTTTAGGATTTTGAGGTTGGGCTTAAAGAAGAGGTCAATTAAATATATATATATAATGAACAGATATATAACAATAATACTTAATACAAAAAAAATTCACAAAACAAAATTGCTGGTAACTTTGATTTCAAAAACAAACATGGGGGACTTCCCTGGTGGCGCAGTGGTTAAGAATCTGCCTGCCAATGCAGGCGACACGA
The DNA here is from genome assembly GCF_028021215.1 of Eschrichtius robustus. Lineage (NCBI taxonomy): Eukaryota > Metazoa > Chordata > Mammalia > Artiodactyla > Eschrichtiidae > Eschrichtius > Eschrichtius robustus. The sequence continues at coordinate 15,159,014 of NC_090827.1, read as the reverse complement.
GTTCGAGCCCTGGTCCGGGAAGATCTCACATGCCACGGAGCAACTAAGCCCGTGCGCCACAAGTACTGAGCCTGCGCTCTAGAGCCCATGAGCCACAACTACTGAGCCCACGTGCCACAACTACTGAAGCCTGCACACCTAGAGCCCGTACTCTGCAACAAGAGAAGCTACTGCAATGAGAAGCCCGTGCACCGCAACAAAGAGTAGCCTCCGCTCACCGCAACTAGAGAAAGCCCATGCACATAGCAATAGCTCAAAAAGTATTTGTGGAATAAATAAATGATGCCAAGTTTGAGAAATAATGCTGGTGCCCATCAAAGATTTATTAGACACTAAAAGCACAAAACTATACAAGATGTCAAATACAAATAGTGCAAAAAACAAGGTCTTTGCTTTCAAGGAGTCTAGCTGGTGAAACACAGAGTAATTAGTTAATTACATAGGCAGTATTAGGTATGACTATTAACCAATTAGGTTTATTTGTATATGATTCATGGAATCTGCCTTGTTATTCCTGGTTATACCTAGTGTACAATTAAACGTTGAGTCGAATGGTAAAAACTTGTCATAAGAGTTTAGAGGGGAAAAAAATGAATGAGTTGCAATAGTAAGAAAAGACTATGGGTAGATGATGAGGTTTGGTATGGGATTTGTGGAGGTGGAGGCATGTATTGGCAGTGAAGAGGTGGGTGGGCATTCCAGATGAAGCAAATTTCATGAGAGGACAAAAAAGGCACGTGAGGACAGTATGAAACCTACCTTAAATGGAAAGATGGTATTCTCTGACGAGTAGTGATGATCTGGGGAGGACAATCTTTCTTTTTTTATTTTTTTAAACTTTTGGCTGCACCAGGCGGCATATATCCCTGACTAGGGATCGAACTCTTGCCCCCTGAAGTGGGAGCACGGAGTCTTAACCACTGGACTGCCAGGGAAGTCCGAGGGGGAGGACAGTCTGAGTGTGCCTGGGTCACAGAGAGCCTAATCCTGTGAGCAAAGGACTCCAGTCTGGAAGGAATTTCGCAGCACGTGCTATTGGTGCCCAGCTGGGTCCTCTGGAACCCTTCGACTGGTTTGGTACATCCAGTCCCAAAGGTGCCCCCTGCATTGCTAATGGTTCATACCAGCAACTTCCTGTGGAAGCAACAGAAGCTACCTCCTAGCCTCTTCTGTGCTCCTGCACACACACACATTTCCAGGACAGCTGCTGGTCAACGACTAACGAATGAAGGGGAGAGGGGACAAAAGCCCAGTTCCCTTGCCTCAAGGCAAGACAGGCTCTATGGTACAATTCTGTTCCAAAGTTCCCTCCTGGGTCAAGCTGAGGCTAGACATCCAATGAGAGCAAACCCTTCCTCATCTCAGTTTCCTCTTCTTCCCAATCCCGCTTGACCTACTCCCCTTTAAGTAACATGTGAGAGAACTCTCTTGATACATCATTTGCACATGAATACCATCTCAGGTTCTGTTTCTAGGGAAACTGGACTAAGACAAGTCTGTAAAGGCAAATACTAGATATTCATGAAGAAAACAGTTACCCAGAGGAAATACCGTTGTGGGTCACTCGGTTTGGAGGGAGAATGCTGAGCAGCTTGGCTGGTGACAGATGGAATAAAGAGGGTCAGGTGGCTGGAGGCCAACTAAGGGTGCTGTTGTTCAAACTCAGAAACAAGCAGAAGAAAAAATATTTGCTCTGATATAAGAAAGAGAGAACTTCAGAAGAAAATGGCTTTGGTGTAGGGAAGAATTGATGACAACTCTTCAAAGTTTTTTTTTTCCATAAAAAACAAAAAGCATTTCTTCAGTAGTACTGTCAATGTTGTACCATGAATTCTCTTAAGTGCAAATCTCTTTTAGGCTGACATTACCTAACACAAGAAGTGTTCAAAAACTTAAGGAGAATAACAATGAATAACAACAGGACTCGAAAATTCTCTCTCATAGTTTGAGTCTCTGAATATCCATATTCAGAAATACAAAGATAAGATTAAGTAGTATCTCCAAATGTTTATAACAAGTTGGTTTGTTAGATTTTGTATTCAAGTAGCTTAAAAGAATCTGTATTAGAGTCAGTAGCAGATTACTTAAATTGCAAATTCATCCAAACAGGGTAACATCTGGTTTTCATCTACTCTTATGGAACCAGAAGTGCTGTCAATAGAAAATAAGATACTGAGTCCTAGGTTGTAAAATAGGGAGCACAATGTGAAAACAAGTAGGCTACTATGAAAGAAATGATACACAGTCCAGAAAAAAAGATTATACCCTACATAAACTTTCACTTTAGAATTTAAGAAACAGCCCGACATCATCTGTATTTGTTTTGCTTTGTTGATATCTCAGACAAGTTAAGCTTCTTGACTTCTTGGTTCCCTTTCAAAATAGCAAAAATGCCTCTCAGTAAAAATGACTATTTTCACTTAATTAGTAACAATTTTTGTGTTACATGTCTAAATATATAGAACAGAAAGGATACTATCGAAACAGGACTTTTTAGCAAGGTTATTTTTTCTCATTGATTACTTTTCTATGCATTAAAATGTATAGCTAATAGCTTTCAAATTTTAAATACACATGACCTTTGATTCAACAGTTCCACTGAAAGCAATTTCACACACAGACACACACACACTTCCCCAAAAGAGAACTGGTCAGAAAGTCATGCTACAACAAAGTAAATCTATAAGTCTAAGTTTTTCTAAATTTTTCCTATTCAGTTTTAAGACCAAATTGATACTCTTCCAGACAAGTACATATAATTTGCCCTGTATATATCCTTTAAATACTCCCGGGAGAGACTCCAAGAAAAAAAAAGGTTTCTTAGCTAAAAATGTTAGGAAGGTATGGCATGTTGTTCCCCTCTTAAAGACTTATAATAAAGACAACAATTTATGGAAGCCTATGAGATATTTTTGGGGTAAATGGCATTTTCCAAATTTTACGGACCAGAGAACACTTCTGTAATTATCAAAAGCAAGACTTGCTTAAAACCCTCCATGACCACCTGGTAAATGATAGCTACTTCCTTATAAACCTAAAGGTTCAGAGCCATCATTCAATCACCCTCCCTCTATCCCCTCTTTCTCCTCCCTTCCCCTCAACCCAAGACACTGCAGTGGTTCTAACTTCATATTTCATAATAATCATAGAAAACTTTTTCATATATAATTCTTGGTCCTTACTTCCCGATATTCTGATTCCTATCACTATTTTTAACAAGCAATCCAGGTGATCTCAATACAGTTCAAATGTTGGGATGCTGAAAAGATCTGATATAGTACAATCAATGAGATGATTATTTTAAAATTGAAGCCAAACTGAGTTCAGAAAATTTGGACTTCAGATGAGTATATTAAAATTCTATTTTTCTACCCAGAGAAAGAAAGGGAAAAAGACATACTAAGAAAAGCCAAATCATATCTTAAAAGAATACCCCTAATATACTGCCCAGAATATTAAGGCCAAGAGTTTTACCCTGTAACATGAACTCTTAGGCTGCACTCCATTGAGAAATTTCAGGAATTCTTAAACTCTTTGAAACCGCACACACAATCTTTATGCGTATGTGAATACATGCCTTATAATCCAAAGCTTTCACCAATTCTCATGCTGCTCAATTACCCAATTTAAAAGCCATTCTATTTTTTATTTACCTACCTGCAACAATGGCAACAGAAACTACTTCTTAGTTAACACCATGAATCAGACACACGAAGACACATTCCTCAGTGTTGTTTTCTCTCTCAGAGCCAAACAAAAAGCAATTTACCTTTGCAGAGTCATATTCAAAGAGCCTGTACAACCCTTAATCTTGTTCTGGGCTTCAAGATGAGTCATGCCATGTGCACTTATTCCATCAATGCTGAGAACCACATCACCAATTCTTACGTTTGCCTGGGATGCTTTGCCGCCATCTTTGAGCTGTAAAAAATATATTTCATTAGAATTGTCACTCTTTAAAAATAAACACAGATGAAAATTATACTTTTGTTATATCAAAAGAGAAGTATATTAATGTACTATTAGACAAAGTAATACAAATTATCTTGCTTAACAGGTAAAGTTAAAATTCAAATGACTTTCATACATATTATCATACTTATTATCATACTTTCATATTTATTTTCTTAAATTCTTATTTGCTCTCTAAAAAACTGAACTAATTGTCTGAGAAAAGGTCCCTGATAAGTTCTCCATTTCTTTACTGTATAACAGTAGTGTGTGATTGTTACAAATAAGGAAGAGAAGTAGGCAAGGCAACTACATTTTAGCAGAAAAAAAAAGAAAGTAATATGAATAGGGTATTTAATACTCTTTTAGAAATAATTTTTAAAACTCTTTAAACAGCTGTATTTTTGTTTGAGCACAAAGAGTAACACAGATGGAGGATCTACTGAACTATCCTTCCTGTTGAGTCCAATTCATATCCAGCGTTTGAGGGACTGAATTCTTTTAGATCACAGGCCCAAATATCTTTTATGCTGGCTGTGCTTCCTGCTCCAGGCATTTAGAACGAGGGGACGAAAACTAGTTGTGTCTGAGACTGTCAGACTCTTTTGTGTACCACGATCTTTAATCCCCAATCTTTTTTCCCTTTTTACAAAATTTTCTACATGTTTACATTTAGTTTGATCTCCTTCAAACTTCATGTGTATCTATTTCATTGCTCCAAAAGGAGCAAACAAATATAAAATGACAGTACGTTGAAAGATGATGCAATTTTAATAGATACTCAGAAACATGGAACAAGTACAAATCAAAAGGAACCATTCTAATTAAAATGACAAGCTTAGAATTCAGTTAAGTACATGCAGATCACACTGAATACTGGGCTGTTGGAAGACAGGTGAGACTAGGCCCAAAAAAGAAAGAAAGAAAATAAGCACTATTTCTCAAATACTTAAAAGTGTAGATTTTATGCAGGGATGATGAAAAACATCTGGAAATGGATAGTGGTAATGACTGCACGACACTGAAAATGTACTTGATGCAATTAATGAATTGTGCAATTAAAAATGGTTAAAATGTCTAACTTTTATAAGTATATTTTACCACATTTTTAAAAAAACTAACAAAAACTAAATATTTTAGAGAACATTTTACTAAAATTACTTTTTGATTAAAAGAAAAACATCCCTCAGCAAACTGAACAAGGGCTGAGTGCCAGAATTCATAATCTGGAAGCAAAGCAATAAATACAAGTGGATATTGTATGCTCAGATAGGTTTTGATTACCATCAGTTGTCAAATTCTTTCCTTAAAAATAATGATCAAGGCAGATCAATCCTAGTGTACAAGAACAACTCTTTGGATCTAAAATCAAGAAAACAGTATTGACTGCTAGATCCATCCAGGCAGCGCCCATGTCTGTGCTTCTCCCCAACTGCCCTAAAGCTAGAAGTGTGCCTGACACTATAGACCTTCATAATATATACTGAATGAATGGATGCCACGTATTTATTATTTAACACTGGCAAAATCTATGGTTTGTTTTAAAGTGCAAAGTTAGGAAGAACTAAAATTTTAAATAATTTGAAATTTATCTCATTTAACATATAACTATCAAATGATGGACATAGTTCTTGAAATTAGTAAGAAAAAATATCTATTTGAGCAGGAATATGTAAAATCTAACAGACACAAAGTGTAAAATAAAAGATTTCAAACCTTTCAAATGAAATATTCTCTATTATATACATAGTACATAGAGTTGACCCTTGATCAACGTGAGTTTGAACTGCGTGGGTCCACTTACATGCGGATTTTTTTCAACAGTGAATGCTATAGAACTACATGATCTGCGTGTTTGTATACGGAGGAACCAAACTATATATACAGAGGACAGACTACAAATTACAGGCGGATTTTCAGCTTCGCAGAGGGCCAGTGCCTCTAATCTCCAAGTGTTCAAGGGTCAACTGTAGTGATTCCGTTTTCATCTTTGTACTAATGTGAACAAACAAAACAACTCCTCTCAGCTGCCCAGATATTTAAAGGTAAGAAAAATTAATGAAATGTTGACAATAAAGAAATAAATTTCCAGAGTAATAAAACAGATTAAAATTTAATGCATATCAAACTTATCAACACAGCTATATTATACACATGTGTATGTATATATATACATATAGACACACTTTTTATTATATATTATATGACTGACAAAGTAATACCAAAATTCAATGAAAATTAAATAAAGTTCATTTTGAATTCCAGGATCATAGGATCAAGAAGAAAAAAATTAAGATAGAACTTTATTAAGTATATTTTAAAATACTGTATAGACAGATATATTTATTAAAATATGAAAGTAATGTATGCGTGTGGTGGGAGTAAGAAAAAAGTCTTTAAAAATAATAATACCTACATTAAATACTATGGTTTTACTGTATTAAAAAACAGGTGTGGGGACTTCCCTGGTGGCACAGCAGATAAGAATCCGCCTGCCAGTGCAGGGGACACGGGTTCGAGCCCTGGTCCGGGACGATCCCACATGCTGCGGAGCAACCAAGCCTGTGCACCACAACTACTGAGCCTGCGCTCTAGAGCCCATGAGCCACAACTACTGAGCCCGCATGCCACAACTACTGAAGCCCACGCACCACAACTACTGAGCCTGCGCTCTAGAGCCTGTGAGCCACAACCACTGAGCCCACGTGCCACAACTACTGAAGCCCACACACCTAGAGCCTGTGCTCTGCAACAAGAGAAGCCACTGCAATGAGAAGTCCACGCACGGCAACGAAGAGTCGCCCCCGCTCGTTGCAACTAGAGAAAGCCTGCGCACAGCAACGAAGACCCAACACAGCCAAAAAAAAAAAAATTAAAAAAATTAATAAATAAATAAAATAAATAATAGGTGTGGACTGTCTTAATAATTAGTATTTCTTTTTTTATTAATATAAATATTAAAGAAATAATTTAATTTAATAACAAATACTAACTGTTCATCTCTCCTGCACAGAACTAAATTGTTCAAACTGTGAAGGACATTTACAAAGAAAACAACTCCTAAAGCTAGCAATGCCACCCACTTTCCATGGGAATTACTTGTCGGGTTTTATAAAGATTATGTAGATAACAGCTTAATAAATGTTAGCTATTATTATTATTATTCTCCTGATCTCAGATTACTAATCCAAGAAATGTGGAGGTTGTACTGGATGATGTCAAAGGCCTTCTAAGGTCCCTTCCAGTCTTAAAAGTTTTATCTATCTGTGAACTGTCTATACAAAGGTATAACTCTAATCCTAAAATAAGAGTCATATCTGAATGGTAGGGCAAAGGAACATCTATTCCCTACTAAAATAAATGAATGGAAATTTGAATCCTGATAATAAGACAAAAAATAAACATAATTTATCCTAGATTTTGTTTTAGGCAAGAAGGGCATCCAAAAAAAAAAATTTCTTTTTTTAACCAGAAATAGAACACAGCTAAATTACCTACCTCACCATTCTTCACATAAGGTAGCCTTAAAATAGAAACACTGAAACCTATGGGCATTTGCTCAAAATGTACCCAACAAAAGCAATTTAAATACTCCCAGTCCAGTAATATAAAGGTAATGAACAATTAAGAAAATAATCTAATATTACTCAGCCATAAAAAGAAACAAAATTGAGTTATTTGTAGTGAGGTGGATGGACCTAGAGTCTGTCAGACAGAGTGAAGTAAGTCAGAAAGAGAAAAACAAATACTGTATGCTAACACATACATATGGAATCTTAAAAAAAAAAAAAAAGGTTCTGAAGAACCTAGGGGCAGGACAGGAATAAAGACACAGACACAGAGAATGGACTTGAGGACACGGGGAGGGGGAAGGGTAAGCTGGGACGAAGTGAGAGAGTGGCATGGACATATATACACTACCAAACGTAAAATAGATAGCTAGTGGGAAGCAGCCGCATAGCACAGGGAGATCAGCTCGGTGCTTTGTGACCACCTAGAGGGGTGGGATGGGGAGGGTGGGAGGGAGGGAGATGCAAGAGGGAAGAGATATGGGAACATATTGTATGTGTATAACTGATTCACTTTGTTATAAAGCAGAAACTAACACACCATTGTAAAGCAATTATACTCCAATAAAGATGTATTAAAAAAAAGAGAAAATAATCTAATCAAATCAAATGTTATACACTAGATAAAACTTGTCTTACTCCTTTGTTGCAGCTGCCTACTCAATTCTGAGAGCCTATCATCTCAAGATGTTCAAATCCAACTTCTCAGAATTACCTATCTTTTTAGGCTTGCTTTTTACTCTGCCACTCTTATTTTCAAAACATGGAGCATAGAAATCATATAGCCCCTGTGAATTCTGCTGTTTCCGTGAGTACCACATCCAGGGAAATTACTAAATTTTGTTGATTCTTCCCTTCCTCTCCCATGCTAGTCCATACCCTGATCATCTGTCACCTTGATCTTGCCTGGTGCCTACAGTAAGAGTTTTCTAAAGCCCTCCTTACCGCCAACCTCTGCATGTTCCTTGCCCTTTCCTCCATCTTACTGTATTTCCATAATGGTGACCCTACTACCACTTCACACTGAAGAGTTCCATCATGTCAACTATTTATAAAATGAGGGTGGGGGCTTCCCTGGTGGCGCAGTGGTTGAGAGTCTGCCTGCCAATGCAGGGGACACGGGTTCGAGCCCTGGTCTGGGAGGATCCCACGTGCCGCAGAGCAGCTAGGCCCGTGAGCCACAACTACTGAGCCTGTGCGTCTGGAGCTTGTGCTCCGCAACAAGAGAGGCCGCGATAGTGAGAGGCCCGCACACCGCGATGAAGAGTGGCCCCCACTTGCCTCAACTAGAGAAAGCCCTTGCACAGAAACGAAGACCCAACACAGCCAAAAATATAAATAAATAAATACATATTTATTTATAAAATGAGGGTGAACAACTTCAAATATTTTCTGCTTCCTACAGTGTAGAATAAAGCTGAAGCCTGAAATAGAAGCAATCTATAATTAGTCATCAAGCTGTTTCCAACTTCAAAACAAGCGCCATAAGGTCAGGGATCATATTTTATACTATGTTCTCAAGAGCCCTGAAGATTGTAGGTACTAGAAAAACAGATGATTAAACCACAGTAAATAAGAAATCAGTAAATCTATCCATCAGTTTAATATGTGAAATTCTGGTAGAAATATACTTAATTCACCAAAGAGAGAAAAATAGATTCTAATCTGAAAATGAGAATCTTCAGTTAAACATTAGGCTGAGCTAACCTAAGAAAGGTCAAAAATCAAACTGTATTTTCAATAGAACAAAGTAAATCCATTTTGGATAGTTAGTTAATATATTTTTCCTAGGATTTCCAAAGAGATGTCACAACTCCCCTTGGTACTTTATCTAACAAGTATTAGGAAGAGCTTAATTGTATTTAATCTCAACCCTTTCTCAATCAGTTATCAGAAATGTAAACAAATGCTCATCGCCATCTGTACAGTCTTTCATGTTATTTAAACTGTCAAACAAACTCCTTTTTGTCTACAGTTGTTTTGAGCTTACTAATATTAATCATCTTGGGTTTTTGACATTAACATCTTTTCTAAATCTCTAACCGTCTTTATTATTCAATGCTCAGGCTCTCTACTCACTATTTAAACTAAAGAGCAGGAAGAGCCTAAACGAACGCCAACGGGAAAGGCCCAATGCACAGAAACAAATTTAAAGCTTGTTAAAGGTGGCATCTCATTGAAAACTCCTATGAGCTTTCATTTATCCCCAGAACTACTTCCTCAAGGCATCCACTCCATAGAAAGATAAATTTTTTGCCTTAATTGGGTAGGATGTATCACTCTTAGGAATTGTGAGCAGCTAAGAAAAGACTACAAGGTCACTCATTATTTGCATAGTTCATTTTTTCCTTTGTTTTTTCAAGCCTAAATAGTCTGCATTTGTTTGAAGCAGTAATAACCTTCTGTCATGAGTAAATCTTGTACATACTATATGACAGCCATAAATGTGTGTGTATCTCATAAATGCACAATGTGTAAGAAGGAAGCAGTCATGGGAGGCTCCTGAGTCAGCTTCATTATAAATCAAACTAATCACAAGCAAATGCTTCTCCTTTGATCTTTAAATACATGTTTCAGTACTGTTGTCCAGTTTTCCATAAACTTAATTGTAGCTGTATGCTTCTTTAAAACACTGCTTTGTGGTCTCACTTAAGTTGCAAGCAGACATGGCTGCAGATGTCAGAACTACCTCTGAACTTCTGTTTACTGATGGAGAAACTAGGACAACTGTATGCTCTTCAAGAGAATGGTATCTTTACTGAGCCTCCCCATTGACTTAGATAAGAAAGGATCTAATATCAACCACCTGTTATCAAACTACGCCATCAATTCACATGGGCTGGACATCTACCTCAAGCACCTAAGGGCAGAGAAGACAACTTTTCAAACTGACCAGTCAGACCTGATTTTTCCCTTCCCTCCTTAAAGGAAGACCAAACACCCCTCTTCTCTTCCCTCTGCTTCTCCTAAGCCTAAACTTTCTCTTCACTTACCAAAAGAGCTTGATATGCCACCGAATCAGAACCCCAGCTCCCCGTGTCCTCCTTCCCTGCTTACCACTATTCAAGTCTGAATTTTCCAAACTCCATTCCCACAGGATGGTGGCCTCAAGGTCACCACTTCCCAGGACAGTCTGGCCACTGTACCAAAAGGCCAAAGGATAAGAATCAATAAGATGATGTTGGTGAAGAAATCTTGAACTGGGGGTCAGGGAAGGGCAGGAAGGAAAGAAAACAAAAGAACACATGACAAGGGAGGGCACTGGGAAAAAGGCAGAATAGGGAACCAAGGCCATGAGCGAAGAAAGGGTCATGAGATGTCCCTGGTTTGGGGTCCAGGCCTTCTCTCTGGGTGTGTTGTACATCACCGTGCACGTGCACAAAATAGTGTAAATATTTAACAGAACATCAAGATAGTAACTAATTATAGAAGCAAGAAGATCTTACACTTTGATTGAATAACTAAAATAACCTAAATGACCATAACTAATAACTATGATGCAGAGCCAATTAGCTCACAGTAATATTTATGTATGTCATCAAACATGTCATTATCTTTATTGGACTCAAGTAAAATTTATAACTAAACCTCTCCCAAATGCTTATTAGCCTCTATACAAATGTGCGGTTCCAACAGTATTTTTTCTTAAAACTTTTTAACAAAAGGAGAAAGTAGTACTATGTCTTTAGAAAACTGCATTGAAAGTAAAATACTATCTCAAGATAGCATACCACTTAGACGAGGATCTCAAAGACACACTGAAGAGAAAATTTGTCTTATCCATAAAGAAGTAAACTACTTGGGATTCATAAGGAGTTACAGCTATCCCTGTTAAACTAACCCTTCCCCATAGCTATTACCTCTTAAGAGGCACATCATAGAAGCAAACCAATAATTGAACTCATAGCAAAAACCAAACAAAATCAAAGAAAGCAGTATAGAGCTTTCATTTTTAAAAGTTAGAACCCAGTATGGCAGATATCATTTTAAGTAAGTCTAACTGCCTAAGCTTTCTCTCTAAAATGAATATTTAACACAGCTGCTATACTGTCTGCAGCCTTTTCATAAAAAGGCAAAATGTTTAGTCATAGCAGTGACTCCAACACTGAAACCTCTATCTGTCTTCCCTTGGAAATAAGCCAGCAGTTCCAAACCTCAGAACAGGTGCCAGCAATAGAAATGATTCTTTGAAAATATATGTGCCCAAGAACATTACAGAGATCATTTTATAATATAGATAACATTGTATTAGTCAGATGTTTACTGAGAACAATTTATGCTCGTTCAAAAGAACTGATATTTATCCGATTAATAAGATAAAGATTGGTATTAATCCTATTATATGCTACAGGTAACAAATAGAAGACAGGTACCTATATAATAAGCCACTGCCAACGTCCAGTTTTCAACCTTCTGCATATTTTCAACAAATATGGAATGCTTGGAAATGTGTGACCCTAACGCCATGGGTATGACAGGAATGCCATCAGGCTTAGTAAATGTAAAAAAGGAACACATAAATATGACAGCTACAGAAAGAAACACTAACAGAAATTTCCCATGTCCAAAAACCATGGGAACTAAACCATGGGAAAAGAAAAGCTATTGTTTTTCTAACAGTGCCGTTACCAAAATTCAGAGAAATACATATACCAAAAAAATTATATCCATCTTACCAACAGGATCTTCGTGAGGCAGAGGAAAGCACAGAGAAAAATCTCATTTTAAAAAATACCTAATTAATGGGCAATCTTTAATTTTGCTTTAAAGTGTATTTTCTAGTAGTACCTACTGTAGAATAAAAAATATGAATCCAGTTATGAGCCTATGGTTGAAAGTATCTAGGTGTTTATCTCCCACATACTTCCCAGAATACTGTGAATATGATTTTTTTATACTACCACCCCCCCCAAAAATACCTAAGACTAAATGAGCATTATTCCAAAAGAGAGAACTCACAGAACTTGTTTTCCTGCCAAATGATGAATGCTACCCAATTACCAAGAAAAACCACAAATAAAGAAAAATGGTCAGAGTTTTCAGCCACCAAAGTGAGGAGAAGAACACTGAGAAGTACTAATTTTTGTCCAAACACATCCTTCAAGGCTTTTTTCAAATCCCAATTTATTTACTACCACTCCAGTGCTTATTAATCTGCCCTACGTTACTACACTCAACACTTAAAGGTGTTCTGTCTTGCACTGTTTATTGTTATATAGTGTTGGCACCTCCACTGGCCTACAAATGTAACTCAACTACATACAAAATGTCAATCTCTGGCCTGGATGTCTAATGTGAATGTGCCCCTTTAAAACTGGAGGCTACTTTGAATTCATTTGAACACCTTTTTTTGTGAAATAAACTGACTTGGCTTTCTGTAGGTCAGAATAGGGAGATAAAACAAGCAATCACTGATATCTCTCAGTGAGTATGTTTGTAAAATCCTGACTCGTGGGCACTGGTTACTTTAACTATGGGCCTTATTTTTTAGCTTATGAGTTAAACAGTAATCAATTTTACCCAAAAGTCTGAGAATGCACCTTATATGGTAGCAACGAAGAGAATACCTCAAAGTATGTGTCATTATGCCTTACAAAACCAAACGGAAGTGAGGGTGATTACTCCTCTTTCCTTATGTAGCCACTGAGCTACCTAGTTCAAAACATATGTTGCTCTGCTAATATGTTTGTTCTAGTAGTCTAAATATATTTCCTTGATGAGTCCTACTTAATCGAAACATCTTTATTCTTCTCTACCAGTGACCTAATAAAATAGAAACACGCCTTCTTAAACTGCAATTCACTATCAAGATGCCACATAACATTTTCATTCAGTTAATCCATATGTGTTTAAGCCCAGAGATTTAATGTGCTCTGTAGTTCATGTGTGAATATAATTCTACCAGAAATGTGAACGGTATGGAGGTTTGTTAAAAAAAAAAGAGCACATCCACAAACATCTCAAAATCAAACAAATTTGTTACTTACGGAGAAATGAGTGTTTCTATGCAGTCCATTCTATAATAATAAGGAAAATGGTAAGAAGTGTCAGAGAGCTATACAGGTTCAAAATGAATTAGTCAACTCTAGTTTCCCTGAGAACAGATTAACGCTGAAATTCACACATTTCAACCCTCCCTCCTCTTAAGGTTCTTTTTGATGATGAGATGAATCTCACTCAAAATCGTATGCAAATTGTGTGCAAGTATACATGTATTTTCCACTGAGTTGGTCCACAGCTTTCCCCAAATTCTCAAAGGCATCTATGACCAAAAGAAATGTTCCGAACTAATGACTTAGTGAAATCTGAGAACACTGTTTCTCAAAGTGTGGTTCCTAAACCACCAGTGCCAGCATACTTCAATGACAGGGGAAACAAATCACAAGCCCTTCAACACCCACACGCTAAAGATGTTTCAAAACAAAAACAAAAATCTGTTAGCATCAAGAAAATTTAAGAACTCAGAACAGAATAAATGTTTATTAAAAGTGGTGCAAAATCATGACTTCACACGCTAACGGCAGATAAGTATAGCTTAAAAAAGCGGGGACTCGCTTTTAAACTTTTAAAATCTTCATAGCATAAATCACTAACATCTAATAAGGGTCTCTATTCCAATGAGGCACTACATTCAATACTGAATTCTGAAAACAGGTATGGCCCTTCCCCTCATCTACCGTTTTCTACTATTTAACTTTTCGCACATGTATTGCAACTCTCCAGAAAGCAGTGTTCCTCAAACTATCTGTGGTGGAAGATACCATCTGTGGAGAAAGATTTCCCCCCATTTGCCTTTACCAATTCTTCTGTAATCTACAATAAATTACTGAAAAAACAAAATTTAAAGAAGCCACTCAAAATATAAGACCAAATTCTTTATCATCAGAGTCAATAGACATAAAATTACTCTGTCAAATGACAGAAGTTTCTAGATACTTACTCTTCATTTCTATCCTTATTTCATCTCAAACTGTAACTGACAGTTTGCTGCTCTGAAGACCAGCAAGGAGCCTCCTTCTAGGCAAGAACTACATCTTTTATTTCTCTTCAGGTTCATTGTACAAAGACTTAAACATAATACACAATAAACATGTGATGACTCACCACACTGGAAATTAAAGGTATTTAGTAAATAGGCTATTATTTAATAATTTAACCCATTTCCGTTTTTTTTTTTTTTTTTGCTCTTATGTTAAACAAAGTGATGAATAATACTGTACATTTATTTTGGCACACTCATCTGACTTTTTCTTTAGGAATTATTTCTAAAAAGGTATGCGCATTTAAATTTTTGATCCGCGACACTAGATTGCCAGCAAGAATATTTGCAGCCATTTACAATCCTGCAAACTGTGTATGAGAATGTCCGTTATCCACACCCTTGCGACCTTAGTTTTATAAAAGAAACCTGAGGGTAATTCTAGCTCTACCACTAACAAATCCTGTGACCTTGGGCAAGTCATTTACCCCTCTGGCCTCATTCTGCTCAGCTGTACAGGAGAGTTGGATCAAATGTTCTAGGGTCCCTTTCAACTCTAAACCATAATAAATATTTACACAGAATTTACAACCTCTCATTAGTCTAAAGTCATTACAATCAGTATCCATTACTCAGGCACTGAAATGAATTTTGTATTATTCTCCAATTACTTCATACATATTACTCTTATTTCTTCATTACAAAACACTAAAATGGCAAACATGGGTGCTTTTCAAAACCCTGAAACTGTGTCAACATCAGAAACTCAAAAGGTTGGATTTTGGAGCTAATTAGGAGAGAAGAGAATCTAGCTTATCTACTTTTTCAGATCCCAAATGAGTTTTTCTTTTAGAATGAATTAGCCTAAATGACAAGAATCTTCTTTCCACTGGTAGCAGCTGAGCCCTCTGGCATTTAATGCTGAGTTACGCGTTCATTCATACTGAGTGAGTGCATATGGACCAGATGCTAATGACTATAAGAGTAAATTATTAGGCTAATGGGGAAACCAAATACTCATTCATTCCATCATTTAACAAATACTTGCCAGGTGTCTATTATGTGCCAGGCTATTCTAGACATGGTGATACAACAAACAAAATGAATCCATGCCCTCGTGGAACTTTACGTCAATCAACTGGAAAGAGAAAACCAACATATAAAAATGCAGATAACTAATTAAATGTCAGGCATACAATAAAGGGCATAGTAAGTGACAATAAATAACTTCAGAAGAATCTAAGTCCACAAGTTGCTTCCACATCAACGCATGTGGGTGTTCTTCACGTTTTCATTGCTTAGAACAGACTGCTTACATTTACAACTCTTACTCCTGGATACCATACTGTTCCAAGAAATCCATGCTTGTCAACTCCTGGTTCCTTTCAGTGTTGTTTCTACCATGCCCTTTCTCTCATCCCTTAAAGAAGATGGGTAAGTCTTCACTCCATTCCCATCTCTGGAAGTGTGATCTCAGTTTTCCTTTGTACATCTGTAGCCTTTAAGAACTAAGACTCATCAAAACTTGGACCCAAGGATTTAACACTTCTGTACATGAATTATTTTATTTATCCCGCTTGGGATTTGTTGAGGGGGAAAAAGAAAAAACAAAACAAAACAAAAAAACCCCCTGGGAATCCTTTCCTTCCAGCTCTCTTTCTTTAGGTCGGAACTACTACCAATACACCTTTATGGGTCTCCTGTGCCTTTTCCTGCCATCCCAGGTTTATTTTTCTAGCCCAGGAATCCAGCCTGCACAGTTGGCTTTTATTGAGATGGCACCAATTGTTGGTAGATCACGTCTAGCACTCGGGTCTCTAGTCACAAAACACTGATTTACCCTAGATGCTTTACTCCCTCCACAGAAAGCAAACACGTGATCACAAACAGCAGCTACACATGAAAAGGAAATGTTCTTACGTCAGTGCCACTATTTTTTTTTTTTTTTTTTCCTTTTTTAAACTAAGAGTAAAAGGGACTGTAGCAACACTGAAGGATTCTTGTTTCAGTGCGACTGGTGTGCCATATGTGTCTGAGCTCTGGGCAAATGGGACTTGGCAGGGGTCAGGGTGCTGACAGCCGTCAGGGAAAGTCTATTAAGCAATGTCACTGTTCCCAGTTGCGCAAAGCCTGCACAGAGGGAGTGAGGGAGCGGAAGGGGCCAAGATTTTGGTTGCCTGGTAGAATACGCCTGAAGCATATCGTCTGCTGTTTCATCTTCACCCTGTTTCCCACTTACTACATCAGCACTTCGATGAATCAAACCACCTCTTCCCTTCACAGTAAGAGCCCAGGGTCACTTAACTATAAGGATAGGACTAAAGCCATTATTGTTAAAGAAAGCAAGAATTTACTGGCAGAGGTTACAGGTAAATCTAGTCTCAGAGCTTTTCTTGTATAAATCAAAAATATCAGTACTACCAACTGTTGATCATTCCTGAATGATGAAAGACCAACGTCTTACTTAAAAGTCTTTGAGGTAAGGTATTGAGCTGGCCAAAAAGTTCCTTCGGTTTTTAAAGTAAAAATAAAAGACACATTTTTCATTTACACCAAGAACTTTATTGAACAACGTATCCACCCTTTTGTTCCATTACCTTCTGCCATTTTTCAGGCAACCTCATAATTCCATCTTCCCAAAACTTTTTATTTTTTTGGGCAAAGAACTGTTCCAGGTGCCTTTTACAGTCTTCCAGGGAGCTGAAATTTTTTCCATTGAGAGAATTTTGTAAAGACCGAAATAAATGGAAATCTGAAGGTGCAATGTCTGGTGAATATGGCGGATGAATCAGAACTTCCCAGCCAAGCTGTAACAGTTTTTGCCTGGTCATCAAAGAAACATGTGGTCTTGCATTATACTGATGGAAGATTATGCGTTTTCTGTTGACTAATTCCAGACGCTTTCCGTCTAGTGCTGCTTTCAGTTGGTCTAATTGGGAGCAGTACTTGTTGGAATTAATCATTTGGTTTTCCAGAAAAAGCTCATAATAGAGGAATCCCTTCCAATCCCACCACAATCACAACATCCCCTTCTTTGTATGAAGACCGGCCTTTGGTGTAGTTGGTGGTGGTTCATTTTGCTTGCCTCACGATCTCGTCCGTTCCACAACATTATACAGTATCCACTTTTCATCGCCCGTCACAATTTGTTTTAAAAAACAGAACGTTTTCATTATGTTTAAGTAGAGAATCGCATGCGGAAATATGGTCAAGAAGGCCTTTTCCTCTTAACTTACGTGGAACACAAACATCAAAGTGATTCATATAACCAAGCTGGTGCAAATGATTTTCAACACTTGATTTGGATATTTTGAGTATGTCGGCTATCTCTCGCATGGTGTAACTGTTTTCAATTAATGTCTCGATTTGATCTCTATCAACTTCAACTGGTCTACCCGACCGTGGAGATCGTCCAGCGAGAAATCTCCAGCATGAAACTTCACAAACCATTTTTGACATGTTCAATCAGTCACAGCACCTTCTCCTCCATACACTGCACAAATCTTTTTTTGTGTTTCAGTTGCATTTTAACCTTTCTTGAAATAATAAAGCATAATATGCCAAAAATGTTGCTTTTTTTCTTCCACCTTGAATATTGAAATGGCTACACAAAATTTCACCAGTTTTGATAAGTTTTTTTAAAAATTCATGCTGATATGACAGCTGTCACAATACAATCTAACAAAATTGTTTCGAATAAAGTTAAAGGCAACTAAGCACTACTGGAGCCATCTTTCAGAAACAACAAACGAACTTTTTTGGCCAACCCGGTAGTTGACATAAATTCCATTCTTTCAGTGAATGGTTATTGAGTACCTGATTATACCAGTGCATAAGGTATCTTGCATGCATGTATGTGTGTGTGTGTGTGTGTGTGTAAGAGACAGAGAGAGAGTATGTGGGGGAGAGGGGGCAGGAAAGGGGAGGTAACAGAGTTTTATTTTTAATTGTTAGAAGTATGTGAAATTAACATAATATTTATAAGACTAACTATCATTTATTGAGTACTCACCACATGCCAGGCACTATGCTAGACACTTGTTGACCTTCTCTTTTTACAAAACCTTCCATTTCCATATGCAAAACGACAAAGATCAGATAACAAATGAAAAATGTCACATTTGCTCTTCCATCTCACGGGTTAACATCTTGCCTTAAAATTTCTTCGATATATGCAAACATCTATTCAAAAAGTTAAACGTTAAGAATACATTTCCAAGAAAATCTATCTGGCAAACCCCTGGTTAGCTTAGGTATTATTCTCTGCTAACAATTATTGTAAGCCATTTCCCCAACTTCCAAGTAAGATGGAAAATAGCACACCATATTACAATGTTATTTGAGTTAGAAAACTCTTACTCTGAAGTAAAAGCCTGTAACTAGTCCGTAAGTTCTCCAGCAACACTGTTCAACATTATAGACATAAACTAGAGACCAATGTGCTCACATGTAATGTCTAATAGCTCAGAAACACTCAGGTGAGAAACATATCCCTTGCAACAGATTCTTTAACCAGAGGCACACTTCAGGGACTAAAAACTGTTCTGGCACAAAACCAATGGAATAGAAACATAAATTTTTACTGAGAATTCTCTGAAGAGTTACAGCAAGTTTCAAGGGTAAAGATTTTTTCAGTAAGTATTGTGGGGTTTTGTTGTTGTTGTTGTTATATTTCATTTTGTTTGGAAGCAAGAAGGGAGGAAGGAGAGACAGTAGGCATTTTGCCCTACCAAAGTGATTTGCAAACCAAAAACTTTTCTCCTTAAAGCAATGTAAAACACACAAAAAACCCAAAAACTGGCAGACGTGACCCAGCCCCAGATGAAATGGATGTTTTAGTATACTTATTTTCTTCACTCAAAATCTAAAACTATATTTAGATATTTAATTAAATAAATGAAATCTTTCTTGATTTTCACTTGATAATTACTCCACAATCATAAAAGAAATCAGCAACAATTTTTTGGAATAATTTGAGAAGGATAGGTATTATTAGCAAGGATGTGGAGAACAGGTAACCCTCCTGCACCGCTGGCTGGAATGTAAAGTGGTGCAGCCACTATGGGAAACAGTATGGAGGTTTCTCGAAACATTAAAAATATAACTATAATACAATCCAGTAATTCCACTTTTGAGGATTTATCCAAAGAAAATGAGAACACTAAATTGAAAAGATACATGCACCCCCATGTTCACTGCTGAAAACTGAAAAGACTGAATGTACATGATAGTGGACAAGAATTCCTGTGTTCTACAAAGCAGTGATTCCCGTACTCAGCTGACCAAAATCTCTCAGGGCACTTGTTAAAAGTATAGGTGATGGGGACTCATTACAAGAGATTCTCATCTAGAAAGTCTGAGTGAGGACCCAGGAATCTAACAATCCTCTAGGCAGGAACGAGGGTCCATGGGTACAGGTTCCAGAGAGAAAGATTTCAATTCTCAGCACAGATAAGGGCTTGAAAACATTCAGATCATTCCAGAAATGAAATGGTTTCCTTGCAAAGTAATGAGATTCCTATATCTGGGTACGTCTAAGCAGAAGGCAGACAGCCACATGCCACGGGTACCGCACAAGAGATACATGAACCTGAAAATGAAAAATAGAGTAAGTACGCAATAAATTACCGGTGAGTAAATGGCCAGATGCAAGAAACCATTACATAATTTTAGTCACACATTGTAAATGGGCTTTCTCCATGAGAGTAATATAATCATGAAGTTCTGATTCTCATTACACATCAGTCATCTCAGTCAAAGATTGCAAAAATTTTTTGTTTTACCATAGCAAGTGCTAGAAAATGAAAACTGAGTTTCAATCTAGCTAGCGTTCAGAGAAACTGAATTTATATTATTAAAATAAATAATAAGCATAGCTTCAAAATGATTTCGAAAAGAAGTACAGTAACTTTCTGTTAAACTGTGACGACACTGGTAAATGGAAGAAACGAGAGAGGGAGAGGTTTCCTAGGCCAGAAAGAATTGATTATTCAGGGTACTATAAGTTATCTCTACACTGAATATTTAAATTGTCCCATAAAGATGTAACAGTAATCACTCCAAACAGGAATAAAAAGATGCTGTGTGAGCCAAACGCAGTCGATTTCCCTATCATTCTGTATAGAATAAATATAAACTCTCATATTAAGTAACTAGATGTTAGACAGTCAAAATCACAACCTGCAGTTTAGGAGCTCACAGGAACAAGCAAAAGACTAAAACCATAAAAGGGGTAGAACTCCGAGTGGTCTGGAGTTAGATGTTCAAATGACCTTTCTTGAGTGTTTGATAGATAAGAAGCAAGTCTCAGACAGCGAAGCTGGTACAGGTAGTAAGATGTTTGGGCCTTTTGAAACAGGACTGTTACCAGATTTTGAGTGGTTTAATTGGTAAGAAAAGAATTTCTTCTGGTGGCCAAGTGACAGATACAAACACCTAGGAGGAGAAACTTGGCAGATCTCTAACATAAATTCACATCTGACCTGGACAATATTACCGCTATTTTTGTCCCAATGTGAACTTGCACAATCAAAAACACCTTCCTTCTACATGATGAAAGGCTACTATAAAACAATATTATTTTGGGAGAGATCAGTGAAAAATACCCATCTTAATTAAAAATTCTACCGGCTAAAGAAAGGTTAAAGAATCCTCTTGTAGTAATAATTTAAATACTGAATTAATATTCAAGAAAGTTATTTTTAAAAGGAAGTACACCCACACTGAATGCATCTGTCTGGAGCTTGTTCAGCTATTTAAGAAAATAAGTGGCGGGGGAAGGGAGATAGTTTGGACTATATAATCTCAGGTGTCTTGCCACTAACAATATAACTTTCTACGCCTGTTTGTGACCATTGGTTCCATGGGGAGATGGGAAATAACTGAATAATTTCAGAAATACCCAACATCTGATACATCTAATACTTCCGATCTTGAAAACAAAAAGATAGCCACTATCACAAACTTCTGTTTGTTGATTTAAAAATCAACAACAAAACTTTCAAAATGGTGAAGTAGGAAGGAAGAAATCTGACTACGTGCCCATCCTGCAAAATACCTGGCTGGTACTTACACCAGTGACAACACCCACACAGATATCTATTTCAACATGCTGCCTGGTACAGGCTTGATGCTGATAATACAGAAGAGGAGGAGGAAAGGGGAAGAAACGTTACAGAGTTAGATGGTATTCATTCATTTAACCTCAGAAAGACACGATAAAGCACTAGCATTCCTAATCTATGAGTGAGGAAACTAAGACAGAGAGTTACTAGTCTAAGGTCACAGAGCTAGGAAGTCACAGTGCTGAGGCTGGAACCCAGGCAGTGTGATTTCAAGGTCCATCCTGTGACCCCAGCTGGGCTGCCCTCCCACCCGACACATCATCTGTCACTCTCCCTCCTGAGATAACACACTGTACCCTCCAGCCAAATGTACACATTTTACTCTTCACAGTTTATTCCCTTAAATCCCATCTATCTGTCCCTCCAACTTAGATAAAACTAGGCTGGATAAAGCAGGAGGGAAATCTCTCTCCCTTAAAGTTTAGCTCTAAACCGTTACCCTGATTAACTCTCAGGTATCCAAAAACAGGTATCCATACATCACACAAGTTAAAAAAATATATATTCCTCAGTCAAAATTTCTAACCATGCAGACCAAAAAGGAAGGGAAACTGAGGAAGCTGAAGATGAGAAGACAGGAGGGAAAAGGAGGGGAAAGAGGGAAGAGAAAGTAAAGGAAGAGAGGGAAAGTGGCAGAAAAGACAGGACCCCCTCCACCCAATCTCCTTTCTTCATTTTAAAATCAGTTTTTTTACTGAGCTAATCTTACTCCAAAATGCAACTCATAGGCTCACCTAGTGGGGGAGACAAGGTAGCCTGCCCAGTTTCTGCCTTCCAAGATGGGGCAGTACCATATTTCCTCCCAACATTTTAATTTTGGTAGGAGGATCTTCCCCAAGATGCCCCTGATGAATGATGACAGAAGCCTCTCTCTGAGGAGGCTGGTGAGGTAGGAGTACGATTGATCAATGAAATATAATTGATCAATGAAATATGATTGATCAATGAAATAATATAGAGCACATCTCCTCAAAGCATCTGTGAAGAGCCAGTTTTTTTAAAAAATCTCCAATCTGTTTCAGACCAATACCTTAATAAAAATACAACAAAAAAATTATCTGAAAAATTAATTTTAAAAGTGTATAAAATAAAAGTCCCAAATTTCTACTACTAGATTCAACAGACATAAAATCACTGGGTCACCAGGGGGAAAGGGGTGGAGGGATAAATTGGGAGATTGGAATTGACATATACACACTACTATATGCAAAATAGAAACTAATAAGGACCTACTGTACAGCACAGGGAACGCTACTCAATACTCTGTAATGGCCCATATGGGAAAAGAATCTAAAAAAGAGTGGATATATGTATATGTATAATTGATTCACTTTGCTGTACACCTGAAACTAACACAACATTGTAAATCAACTATACTGCAATAAAAATTTTTTAAAAATAAGATAAAATAAAATTACTGGGTCAAAATGCTATAAAAATTTCTAAATACTCTCAATTTCTGAACTTACGTTATCACAAACTGACGACTCTCTGGACAACACTTCGAATAACACTGTATTAGAACATCAAAGACCAATTTCTGTGCCTTAAATATCATGATATTTAAAAGAGTTAAAAATTTTTTTTTAGAAATTTAGAAAAATATTTTTTTCTAAGTGTCAACAGGAATTACCAGAAGGGATTAGACAACGTGATTATGGGCAACTTTACAATATTTCTTCTTTATACTCTATATTTTTAAAATTAGTAGAAGTAAATAAAATTTTAAAAAACAAATATCATTTCAGTTGCTATAACTTGTTTTATGATACATAAAAGCCTGAATACCCAAAACATCATTTCTGCCTTTTTACCTTTTTAGACTTTTTGTGTGTTCCTCCTCTCTTTACTCAGCCTTCAATTCCCCCAGTGTAAAAAGAAAAATGTATGCATAACTTATGTAAAATTTCCTGAGGCTGGATATTATGGGTATGGATCCCCTAGCTTGGAAGATCTATTAAAATGTTAACTGTGTTTACACATGTCCCTTTGGCTAAAAATTAATGAAAGAATTCACAGATGTTAATAAAATTCACAACTTTTCAAATACTCTTACAAGGTTTTAGATGCTCTGAAAGGAGCTGCTTTTGCTGACAGGCACTGTAACTTGTTCAGAAAAAAAATTATACTTTGAAAAAAATTATACTGTCAGGTGTGAATAGTCACCATTGGCAAAGTAATACCACGTTTGGATTCTCCACTATGTACAAGGTTTTAATATTAAAAGAATCTGCCCCCAAAGAAAATATATACAGCTCTTAAAACATATGAAAAGTAGATAAATGCTAAAATTATTTTGCACCTATCAGAGATCTATAAATGTGATAACTGTGTGTTGCCAGGATGTGGGGAAATATACACTTTCATACAATATTGGTGGGCAGTTTGGCAATATACGTGTTAAAATTACAAGTGTGTATACAGGCAAAACCTTGGAGATATTGTGGGTTCGGTTCCAGACCACCACAATAAAACAAATATCGCAATACAGCAAGTCACATGAATTTTTTGGTTTCCCAGTGCATACAGAAGTTATGGTTACACTATACTGTAGTCTATGAAGTGTGCAATAGCTTTATGGCTAAAAAGTGTACTTACCTTTATGTAAAATACTTTATTGCTAAAGAATGCTAACCGTCATCTGAGCCTTCAGTGAGCTGTAATCTTTTTGCTGGGGGAAGGTCTTGCCTCAGTGTTGATGCTGCCGACTGATTGGGTGGTGGTTGCTGGCGCCTGGGGTGGCGTGGCAACTTCTTAAAATAGGACCACAGTGACGTTTGCCGCACTGACTGACTCTTCCTTGTACTTGAACACTTAGAGGTCACTGCAGGGTTCTTAATAGGCCTCATTTCAATATTGTTGTGTCTCAGGGAATAGGGAGGCCCAAGGAGAGGGAGAGAGATGGGGGAACAGCAGGTCGGTGGAGCTGACAGAACACACACAGCACTTGTGGATTAAGTTTGCGGTTCTGCATGGACGCAGGCCATGACACCCCAAAACCACTATAATAGTAACATCAAAGATGATCACAGACCACCATAACAAATATAGTAATAACGAAAAAGTTTGAAATATTGTAAGAACTACCAAAATGTGACACAGAGACACAAAGTGAGCAAATGCAGCTGGAAAAACAGCACCAATAGACTTGCTGGACTCAGGGTTGCCACAAACTTAAATTTATAAAAAATGCAGAACCTGCAAAGCACAGTAAAGTGAAGTGCAATAAAATGAAGTACTCCTGTATATACTTTTTGATGCAGCAATTCTACCTCTGGGAATTTATCCTACAAATATCTTCACCCATGGGTGAAATCATGCACAGTCATTCTGCCATAATGCAACATGCGTTCCTAGAAATCACTGTGCTGTGCAAAATCATACCATAAGAACCTGATGGGGAAAATAGGGCTTCTGGGGAAAATAGGGTTAAAGGCACAACACTGGGACTTTACCTTGAAAAAGACCACAAGTTTGCTAATAGAAGTGGGCTATAGCATGGGAGTTGGTTATTTCGATGTGATGGAAGGAGGGTTATCCAAAGTGGGATGGAAAGTTGTAACACCAGATGAGGATGGAGGTGACTCCTAACACGTCTGATAAACTGATAAGCAGATGTTTGAGGTGTATGTATTTTGTGTATTCCTAAGCAGTTTGGTTCAGCTGGGTACAGTTTTCTATGTTCATCTAGTGTTTCTCCCAGACTAAATCACACATAAGCAAATGCAAAATTCGGTTCACATTACTGTGCAAAATTGTTTCCTGATATATCGATTGTGTTGGAAAAAATTCATGTTTTCAAAACATGATAGCAGAACTGATGGTATAGTTGATAAGTTATGGAACATCTACATAGTGAAATTCTTTGCAATTGCAAAAAAAAAAGAAATTATTTGTCAATTACCTCAATAAAGCTGAAAAAAATGAGGACGCTTTCAAGTAATGATAAAGCAAGATCTATATAGATAACAGATTAAGGTAAAAAAAAAAAAAACAGGGCACAGAACAGTGTGAACAAAATGCTACCATTTGTACAAGAAAGGGGGAAATAAACACAAATTCACATATGTCTCTATTTACATAGAAAAAATTCTGAAAGGATACTCAAAAAATTACTAATCGCAGTTACTGATCTGGAGGCTAGGCACACAGGAGACAGAGATAAGGGGTTACAGAGGTAAGAGGTTACTCATTTGGAACCGGGAAGAGCAGACAGGTAACAGATTATTTACTATATATGTTTGTTACATGGTTTCTTATCTGAACCTTACAAATGTATTACATATTCAATAAATACATAAATACATGAATGAAAGTTTAAGTGTACTCTCAAGAAAGGAGAAGAGAAGACATAAATAATTACTTTTTTTCTCCATTTTATGTTTCATCTCCTGTAACTGAATACAGACCTGTGGTCACAGCAGTAAATAATAATAAAATATAATCTAGTCGAATATATTATATTAGATAAAAATAATAATAATTTATTACATGCCTCTTGACCATAAGAAATGTCTTCTATAGAGAGAGCTTCACTTTTTCTAGAAACGTCTATTAACACAAAATATACTTTGATGAACAGGTGGTGTAATCAATCTTATCTTGAATAATGAATAGAATTTCTTCATGAAAGACTAGAATTTCTTTTACCTACTAAGTAGACCAGAGTGCCCAACCCTAAAGAATTCCATGAAATCATTTGCAGTAAAACCCTATGGGTAGGGACTTCCCTGGCGGTCCAGCGGTTGAGACTTCACCTTCCAATGCAGGAGGTGTGGGTTCGATCCCTGTTCAGGGAACTAAGATCCCACATGCCTCCCCGCCAAAAAACCAAAACATAAAACAGAAGCAATATTGTAACAAATTCAATAAAGACTTTAAAAAATGGTCCACATCCAAAAAGAACTTTAAAAAAACCCCACCAAAACCTATGGGCAAAGTTCCTTCTCCTGAAATTTATACCATTAACAGCTTTTACAGCTATTGTTTTCGCTGACAGGCTAAATGAGAGTAAAATATTAGACAGTTATAATCATAAGGTCACATAATTAAGTGCAAAGAGCTTTGATCAAAAATATAATTACTCTGTGAAAAGTCATACAATAAGGAGTGAAGAACCTATTTCCAAAGCAGCTATAAATGGGGGGGAAAAACCCTCAAAACTTTATATATTATAAAGTTATATATTATTCAGACATCTTCCCTCCTGCTTCAGTTTCTCCTCTTCATCTTACAATGACTACATGCATGTACTCATTCATTCTCTACACATCCATTATACACCAAGGAGGCAATGGGAAATAGGCAATATAGTGGTGAACAAGAAAAATGCAGGTTCTGCCTTGGTGAAGTTAGTATAGAAAGTAGACACTAATTAAATAATTAGCATAATTACAGCACTTAAATATAATTCTCATAAGTGTACTGCCTTTTTTTTAATGCAAGGTAATATGAGAGCAAATAATACAGCTATCTCAACCAGTCTAGGGGTCAACCAGGTTAGTCAGGAAGTCCAGGGGTTAGCCAGGCAGAAAGAGTTTAAAAAAGAAGATCAGTATGTGTGAAGATCCTGAGCTGGAAATACACCACTACAATAGTAAAATATATAAAAAGTCAATGAAATACTAAAAACACAAAAGCGTCTCTGTTAAATATATTTAATTTTCATTTTTAGCCATGAGCAAAAGACCTCTGAAATCACTCATGGGGATACTCAATTTTAAATTTACCACTGAATTTAAGTGAGGAATAAATGTAACTCTAATATCTCTCTGCAGGTACAATCCAAATGAACCTGCTTTTTAAAAAAAAAAAAATCTTTATTGGAGTATAATTGCTTTACAATGTTGTGTTAGTTTCTGCTGTATAACAAAGTGAATCAGCTATACGTATACATATATCCCCACATCCCCTCCCTCTTGCGTCTCCCTCCCACCTTCCCTATCCCACCCCTCTAGGTTGTCACAAAGCACAGAGCTGATCTCCCTGGGCTATTCGGCTGCTTCCCACTAGCTATCTATTTTACATTTGGTAGTGTATATAAGTCAATGCCACTCTCTCACTTCGTCCCAGCTTACCCTTCCCCTTCCCCGTGGCCTCAAGTCCATTCTCTACATCTGAGTCTTTATTCCTGTCCTGCCCCTAGGTTCTTCAGAACCATTTTTTTTTTAAGATTCCATATATATGTGTTAGCATACGGTATTTGTTTTTCTCTTTCTGACTTACTTCACTCTGTAGGACAGACTCTAGGTCTATCCACCTCACTACAAATAACTCAATTTTGTTTCTTTTTATGGCTGAGTAATATTTCATTGTATATATGTGCCACATCTTCCTTATCCATTCATCTGTTGATGGACACTTAGGTTGCTTCCATGTCCTGGTTATTGTAAATAGTGCTGCAATGAACATTGTGGTACATGACTCTTTGCGAATTATGGTTTTCTCAGGGTATGTGCCCAGTAGTGGGATTGCTGGGTCGTATGGTAGCTCTGTTTTTAGTTTTTTAAGGAACCTCCATACTGTCCTCCATAGTGGCTGTATCAATTTACATTCCCACCAACAATGCAAGAGGGTTCCCTTTTCTCCACACCCTCTCCAGCATTTATTGTCTGTAGATTTTTTGATGATGGCCATTCTGACTGGTTTGAGGTGATACCACATTGTAATTTTGATTTGCATTTCTCTAATGATTACTGATGTTGAGCATCCTTTCATGTGTTTGTTGGCAATCTATATATCTTCTTTGGAGAAATGTCTATTTAGGTCTTCTGCCCATTTTGGGGTTGGGTTCTTTGTTTTTTTGATATTGAGCTGCATGAGTTGCTTGTAAATTTTGGAGATTAATCCTTTGTCAGTTGCTTCGTTTGCAAATATTTTCTCCCATTCTGAGGGTTGTCTTTTCGTCTTGTTTATGTTTTCCTTTGCTGTGCAAAAGCTTTTAAGTTTCATTAGGTCCTTTATTTCCATTTCTCTAGGAGGTGGGTCAAAAAGGATCTTGCTGTAATTTATGTCATAGAGTGTTCTGCTTATGTTTTCTTCTAAGAGTTTTATAGTGTCTGGCCTTACCTTTAGGTCCTTAATCCAATTTGAGTTTATTTTTGTGTATGGTGTTAGAGAGTGTCCTAATTTCATTCTTTTACATGTAGCTGTCCACTTTTCCCAGCACCTCTTATTGAAGAGGTTGTCTTTTCTCCATTGTATATTCTTGCCTCCTTTATCAAAGATAAGGTGACCATATGTGCGTGGGTTTATCTCTGGGCTTTCTATCCTGTTCCATTGATCTATATTTCTGTTTTTGTGCCAGTACCATACTGTCTTGATTACTGTAGCTTTGTAGTATAGTCTGAAGTCAGGGAGCCTGATTCCTCCAGCTCCGTTTTTCTTTCTCAAGACTGCTTTGGTTATTCGGGGTCTTTTGTGTTTCCTGCTTTTTATTTTTATTTTTTTTCATTGTTTCCTCACACCCAATTAATCATTCTGCCATTTTTGATTTTTTAATGTAATGCTTATTGAAGTAAAGCACACACAGAGAAAAATACACTAAACATTAGTATGTAACTATATAGATGATGTTTTACAAAGTAATGACATGAGAGTAATTAAAACCTAGATGGGGAAACAGCACATGAAGCAACCTCAGAACCTGCTTTTTAAAGCACACACATTTGATTTCCCAATGCTTAGCACTGACCTCAAAGGCCAGGTCACTCCTCGTTTGGATTACTGGCTGAACATCTAGGTTTAGCTAAGCAGTTCTCTAAGGATTCACCAATAACAGATATAACAATGAATGTAGTTTTTCCTCTCAGACTATCTAGCAAGTTAAAACTCTGTCACAGCTTGTAGCTCTACACTCAGTCTGGCAGTCTTCTTTGAAGAGAAAAGTATTGGTGGCAAACAGTGATCCAAAATCTATGATTTGAAACTGGACAATGGCACACTAGATACACATTCTCCTATGTTACAATAACATATATGGTTAACATGAAACAGATGCCCACTTTATTAAATGAAGCTGTTTCACAATCTCTACATAACTCTTTGTGACGCTACATAGACAAGTTACACTACAAATAAGACTGAAGCCTGAACTCCAGAATAACTCACCAAGATGCTTTTCCCACTTTATCTCTCTAATAGGAATGCCAAAATCCTCATTAACAAATGAGCACAGTCAATTTACTTTTCCAAAATGAATTTTGATCATATAATTGGTAGCCATATTTCTATCATGATCATACCATGTTTTATATAGTTCATTGGGTATAAACTCTTCCTTTACTTTTTTACCTCTATTAGGATACTGGTATTAAGTGTCTGAATTATTATTTTCACTTCTTTAAATAAGAGGTAGTCATTACTAGCAGGATGAAAAATTATCTTCTCAACTTTAAAATACTAAGCAGAAAGATTTTATTGACAGTAAATATTTTATTGTTAAGACATGCCCTCATAATGCTCAGCAGTATCACTAGGAACACAAAAACATCACAGAAAAGTGTTAATTCAATTAAATCCACTGACAACACCTTCCTTAGAGGGAAATAATACATATGACAAAGAATCATACATAAAGCAGTCTTCCAAAAAAAGAAACCTACACAAGAGGATAGTCTTAAGCAATTCTTAAAACACAGCTCACTAATTTGGTATGAGTTTGAAAGTGTCCCAACTGCTAGGCATAAATCTCCTGAAATCTGAAAGACTCAAATGTTAATGCCTTTTTATTTACTACCATCAGTGAAAATTTACAGAGGAACTATATACTACAGTGTGAGATATAATTTTAGATAAATCTGGTTTTTCTGGAACTACCTGAATTTGTAGGCTGTTATCTATTTATTTATGCTCTAGTTTTCAGGATTAAGTCAACTGGAAACTGAAATTGGCAGTGAGTGGTCAGTTAGTTTGGTTTCTCCTTTATTAGTTCAAATGTGCATCCAGCAAGCCAACAGCCCAGCCATGTTCTTGGGCATCAGTGTGCTTGCTGGCCAAAGCAACCTCCGACTAACTCAACGTGCTGCATGAGTGCTGTTCAAGTTGCAGAAATACCTCCCCAGGCTTTCCTTGGGAAACGGCTTGTACTGATCTTCACAAAAATGTCCCCTTACATATTCATCAATTCAGTAAGACTTCTACAAGAATTCTAATAGAATAGTCCTTTCTGTTTTTACATACAAAGCAACTAATATATTTACTTACGAATTTCAATTTAACATTCAAAAGATTCTAATTTTTTAAAATTTCCTAGACAGTTGGTTATATGAAATTTACGTCTTCACTGCTTGATGGACAAATCTGTAAGCCTAGAGGCGATGGACAAATAACTACGATACTAAACCTTTTTTTTTTGAATAACTAAGCTCCTTTTTAATTTTGGCATGCTACCTAACAGAAGATGTTGTCAAGGTCAACTTAGAACACAACCTTAACTGAACCGTATTTACAGTTTACTGTAACTTAATGGAAAATCTTTAAAAAAATCTGAAGCTAAAGTTTAACAAAACATTTTATTCTGTAATTCTAAACAGTAAAACCAGACCAGGCTCATACAGTTGTGTCATTTGAGATTACAAAATCCTGAAACAAACAAAAAATTATTTTAACATATATATTGATGATATCTAGATTCCCAAACCTAACTATGATCTCTCACTTAATGCTAGAAGTTAGGGGTACAATCACACCAATAAACTTTTCAAGTTGCAATTAGCATTAATATGAAAGATACACTGTAGAATATAAATAATATAGACCAGAAACCTGATTTGATCTATGCGTAGTTTAACTAGTCAGTATTGATGCCAGGCACAGTGGTAGGTTCTGGAATTCAAAGATGAATATATAAAATGTACTGCATGCTTAGAATAAATTTACACTCTGGGGTTGAAACTGAGAAAGATTTCATTGAGGAGGGCCACATTGGCTTCAACCTTAAAAGATGTGTGGGAATTTCCAGATATACAGAGCTCAAAAGCACCAAGAAATGTAGCTATAAAAATCTTAACAATATGTAAGAAACATATGTCAGAAGGAGAAAAAAAGCTGCAATACCCCCAGAGACATGAAAGTTAGTCAAGAAATAGTATGGTCTAATCAAGATCTAGTATGTAGAATGAGAAGGCACATTACGATATTCTATGGTCAATGCATGCTTCTAAAGGTTTTTCTGACCCTCTCAAATGCTCCCAGTGTTGGAGTATAGTCTTTCTTGAGGGCAATTTAGCAATAATTATCAAAAACCTTAAGAATTCATAAGCTTTTGGCCCTAGTAATTAGACCTCTAAGTACTTACTTTTGTCAAATAAGAGTGCAGGGTAACAGTTTTTATAATAGTAAATAACCATCTTTATGGTACAAAGTTTTAAAAATTATAATATATTCATGAAATTAAATATTATTCATTGATTAAAAGGATCATGGAATTCGATCTCTTTCAATGTCAATAACTGAATGATCTATATACTTAAATTTCAGTCCATAGAATACTAAGTGAAAAAGTAGGAGAAGATATATCACTAAAGAAAATACACAGATGGCAAAAAAGCAAATGAAAGATGCTCAATCCAGTTATAAAATGAATAGGTTCTGGGGATCTAATATACATCATGGTGATTATAGTTAACAATGCTGTAGCATATACTTGAAAGTTGCTAGGATACTAGAACTTAAACGTTCTCACCACAAACACAAAAATTACAATTATGTGAGGTGATGGATGTGTTAAATAACCTTATTGTGGTGATCATTTCACAATATATACATTATATACTTTAATATATGTTGCACACCTTAAACCTACATGTTATATGTCAATTACATCTCAGTAAAGCTGGAAAAAATTTTAATTAAAAAAAAAGACATTCAACATCATCAGTCATTAAGGAAATAAATTAAAACCAAAAGATGGTTTTCCACAACTGTACATCCACATGCAAAAGAATGAAATTGGACCTCTTCCTCACACCACACACAAAAATTAACTCAAAATAGATCATCTACTTATGTAATAGCTAAAACTATGAAACTCTTGGAAGAAAATATTGGAGTAAATCTTCAAGACTCTGGGTTTGGCAAACCTTCTTAGATGTGAAACTTAAGGCACAACAAAAGAAAAAATAGATAAATTGGACTTCATCAAAATTAAAAACGTTTGTGCTTCAAAGGATAAGTGAAAAGACAACCCACAGAACAGGAGAAAATATCTGCAAATCATATATTTGATGAGGAACTTGCCTCTGGAATATATGTTTAAAAAAATCCTCTTACTACTCAATAATAAAAAGATAAATATCCTACTTTTAAAATGGCCAAAGAATCTGAATACGTGTTTCTCCATAAAAGATATGCAAATGTCCATAAAGTATAAAAAAAAGTATCACTACCCATCAGGGAAATGCAAACCAAAACAACAATGACACCAGTTCATACCCACTAAGATGACTACAGACAATGACAAGTGTTGACAAGAATGTGGAGAAGTGGAATCCTCATAACTCTGCTGTTAGGAAATAAAATTGTGCAGCCTCTTTGGAAAACAGTCTCACAGTTCCTAAAATGGTTAAACATAGAGTTACCATATGACCCACTAATTCCACTCATAGGTATATACCCAAAGCAATGAAAACATATGTCCACACAAAAATGCGTACATGAATGTTCACAGCACCAGTATTCACAATAGCCAAAAATTAGAAACAACCTAAATATCCATCAACTGATGAATGGGTAAACAACATGTGATATAGCCATACAATACACTATTATTCCAAAATAAAAAGGAATGGAGTACTAATATCTGCTACAACATGGATGAACCTCAAAAACACTATGGTAAGTTCAAGAAGTCGAACACCAAAGACCACACATTGTATGATTCCATTCATATGAAATATTCAGAATAGGTAAATGTAAGAGACAGAAAGCAGACTGGTAGTTGCCAGGGGCTGAGGGGAAGAGAAAACGGAGAGTAACTGCTTAATGGGGATGGGATTTCCTCTTGGGGTGATGAAGTGTTTTGAAACTAGATAAAGGTGGTAGTTACACAACACTGTGAATGTACTAAACTGCAACTGAATTGCTCACCTTAATATGGTTACTTTTGTTAAGTGAATTTTACTTCAATTAGAAAAAAAAAAAAAACTTGAACAGTGCATCACATGTTGAAGACTCTAGTAATTTATCTTGATTTAAAATAAAGATACTATATACCTATTAGAATGGCTAAAATTAATACTGATCATACCAAGTGTTGAAGAGGATGCACAGAAACTGAACTCTCATACACTGCTAATGGGAATGTAAAATGGTACAACCACTCAGGAAAACTGTTCGGCAATTTCTAAAAAAGTTAGGCATATACCTTCCATATAATTTAGCCATTTCACTTCTAGGCATTTAACCAAGAAAAATGACAGCACACGTCCTTACAAAGACTTGTACATGAATGTTCACTGCAGCTTTCTTCATAAATTAATAGTCAAAAATGGGAAATAACCCGAATACCCATCAACAGGTAAATAAACAAACAATGCTATATCTACACAAAGGAATACTACTCAGTAATATAAGGGAATGAACTACTGTTAGCTACAGCATGCATGAATCCCAAAATAATTGAGTGAAAAAACTCACACCAAAAAAAAAAAAAAAAAGAGTGCATACGATATAGTTCTATTTATATAAAATTCTAGAAAATACAAACTAATCTACAGTAACATAGTGACAGAAAGCATATCAGTGGTTGCTTGGGATGAGGGGACGGCGGGGAGGTGGGGGAGTGCAAGGAAGGGACTACAAGAGCTCCCAGGAAACTTCTGGGGGTGATTAATGTGTTCATTCTCTTGATTGTGGTGAGTAGTTTTAGGGGTGTGTAGACATGTCCAAAGTTATCAAATTGTACACTTTAAATATGAGCACGATATTGCATGCCAACTAAACATTAATAAAGCTAAAAATGTAGGCTACAAAACATATATAGTGATTCCATTTCTGCATTTTCAAAATAAATATTTATATGCACAGTTTTCTTGGTAGTATATATTTCCTACTAGGATTATAAGGTATTTTTTCTTTTTTATTTCCATCATGGAAACTCAAAGATGTATTTGGGGACTTCCCTGGTGGTGCAGTGGTTAAGACTGTGTGCTCCCAATGCAGGGGTCCTGGGTTCAATCCCTGGTCAGGGAACTAGATCCCACACGCATGCCACAACTAAGAGTTCGCATGCCGCAACTAAGGACCCCGCCTGCCGCAACTAAGGAGCCCACACGCCGAAACTAAGGAGCCAGCAAGCTGCAACTAAGGAGCCCACGAGCCGCAACTAAGAGACAGCCGGCTGCAACTAAGACCCAGTGCGACCAAATATAAATAAAAAGAAAAAGAAAAAGAAAAAAGATGTATTTGAATATTGTCTGTAATTCAACCAAAAAAACACTAAACTTCTACTAGGTAAGAAAGCTTAGTTCAACATAAAAATCAGTTAATTCCAACACACTGTGCTATAAACATCTGGAGTGTCTTTTAATCTACAAAATACATATAGGCGATTCTGCTTCATACATTTAATTTGGTCCTATTATCTCTTAACCATTGGGAAATGGGGGGGGGAAGCACCTCTTAAAATTAAATAGCTACTCTGGAATTAGTTCAGGATCTTAAAGCCGAAAAAAGTATACCAATATTGATAATTATGTAATTATTTTTAGAGCAGCATACTTTAAAAGTAGGTGAAAGATCTCCATCTTACTATAAAAATGATATTCCTTCCCTTATCTGATTCTGGCATAAGAAATCTCTAACTTAAATGAGATAGAGATGATGAAATGGATATTCATCCTACCAATGCTATGAAAATATAAAGCTCAGTTTATACGTGTCAGTTGTAAAGATTATGAGCCTTGGTTGTCACTGAAAACTTGCGAAGGCATAAAGGAATAGCAATATAATATGCAAGTGATGTATTCCGCAAGTTAGCCAAACAGTGAAGATACATTCTGAAGAGATTATTCAATATCCAATTTATTCTCAGCTCAAAAAGAAAAGGAAATTGTCCCAGGATTTAAGTATGAACTAGCAACATAAAAGGTTCATTATTTAATATGATCATATTAACTCGAAAATATCAAAATCAATGTCAGAGCTAAGAAGTTATGAAAGGAAATGATTTAATCAAACACTTGAATAGCTCAAGAGCTCGGAAGTGGGTTAAGTTTCTCGTCTCAAATGCAAATGCTAGAGGCCAATTAAATCAATGCCAGAATCCATTTCTGGCTTTTATTCTGAATAAGGTGATGATCACTGCATTTTCTATACAATGAGCAAGTGACCACACCCCTAAATCAAAATATCAAGGATCTCTGTTAGTGAACACAAACAAGGTTCACACTAGCGTGTAAAAATTTCCACTGGGAATAAATAGTGCTGCTTTGTGACTGAGATAGAGAATAAAGAGCTTCTGACAGATAAAGCTGTGTAAAAAACAACAGTACACGGTCATTTAATATTTTAGTACAAAATTTATATTCACATATAATACAAAAAGAACCAAACACAGAACTGAAAGGTATATTAAGAATCCACTCTTACCTTCTTCTGGGTAGAACCCAAATTAATTTACTGAACCTTAACACTGCAACATTGGCTATTCAGTAAAACGCTAGTCTAAAAGAATCATTTACCTTCTTGCAGCATCACTTTTTGAATCATCTCTCAGTTTTTCATATCTGGATCATATGATAAGCAGACCAGCCACATTTTTTTTCAATCCTGAATTCGCTTCTGCTGCCATTTACCATTTGCACAATTAACAGAAACACTGACTTATTTTAATAGCAGTCTACATAAAATAGGATTATAAATATCAAACTAAAGAGAAATTCTAGAAAGAATGCAATATACAAAAGAAATTAATTTTGACCATTTACTCCTTTGGGTCATCTCACTAATTTTTTATCCACTGTTATATGGAAGGACATGTTCAGAAATTTTAAGTACTATAGATAAATAATATATAGCATATGGGATTGTAATTCTGGCTACTTTATAAATCTTTAAATAAACATTTTTAGAGGTATAATGTATTAGTTACATATTTTTAATTTTGAGAAAAACTGAATGGAAAGCATATTTGCAGATGTCAAAGTTTCAAAGATTTAAAAAAAAATCTGAAATCATTTGAGTCTTATTTTACATAGAATCAAATATACAGAAAAATATTCATAAACAGAGTTTATAATATTTTACAGTCCTTGTTGACAAAGATGTTTAGGTTGTTTTCAGATTATTTTTTATTTTAATTGGAAATTTGTATATAACTCACCAAAACACTCATTAATAAGATTACGTACTCTTTTTTTTTTTTTTTTGGGGGGGGGTTTATTTATTTTAGTTATTTAGTTATTTTTATTTATGGCTGTGTTGGGTCTTCGTTTCTGTGCGAGGGCTTTCTTTAGTTGCGGCAAGTGGGGGCCACTTTTCATCGCGGTGCGCGGGCCTCTCATTATCGCGGTCTCTCTTGTTGCGGAGCACAGGCTCCAGACGCGCAGGCTCAGTAGTTGTGGCTCACGGGCCTAGTTGCTCCGCGGCATGTGGGATCTTCCCAGCCCAGGGCTCGAACCCGTGTGCCCTGCATTGGCAGGCAGATTCTCAACCACTGCGCCACCAGGGAAGCCCTACATACTCTTTATATTTAACTTTTTCTGTTATTAACAGCCACATAAAGATATGTATTGGGCAAAAATAAATAAATAAGCAAACATTCATTTAAAAAATCTGGATATAAAGATAATTACTTAAAAAACATTGATGCATAAATTATGTACATCAATAATAAATACCTATATGTACTGGCCTGATAACATATCCATGATACATATTAAAGAACAAAAGGAAGGGCTTCCCTGGTGGCACAGTGGTTAAGAATCCGCCTGCCAATGCAGGGGACACGGGTTCGAGCCCTGGTCCGGGAAGATCCCACATGTTGCGGAGTAACTAAGCCCGTGCACCACAACTACTGAGCCTGCGCTCTAGAGCCCGCGAGCCACAACTACTGAATCCTGGGCACCTAGAGGCCGTGCTCCGCAACAAGAGAAGCCACCGCAATGAGAAGCCCGTGCACCGCAACAAAGAGTAACCCCTGCTCACCGCAACTAGAGAAAGCCCGCGCACGGCAACAAAGACCCAACGCAGCCAAAAATAAATAAATAAAATAAATAAATTTATATTAAAAAAAAGAACAAAAGGAAAGTTGCAGAACAACATGTATTAGTGGGGGAGAGTGGTGCACATTGGAACAGAGAAATAATGAGTAAAAAGCCAGAGAGAATACATCTGGTTAAGAAAGGAGGCTGGAAAAGTCTGAGGAAATTTTACTTTATACTTTGTATACTTTGTATTATTTGAATATTTTACAA
Organism: Eschrichtius robustus; assembly: GCF_028021215.1. Classification (NCBI taxonomy): domain Eukaryota; kingdom Metazoa; phylum Chordata; class Mammalia; order Artiodactyla; family Eschrichtiidae; genus Eschrichtius; species Eschrichtius robustus. Next base: position 15,120,976 of record NC_090827.1, on the reverse strand, counting down.
GTTCATTAAACTTTAATTTTTAGATAAAGATACTTGTTTTAAAAGATACTACCAGATACTAGGCAATACTCTTGACATTCTACACCTAATTAGTAAGGTTCATATTATGACCAAAACCATAAAAGCAAGCAACAAATTTTAACTGCCTGATAATCAAACTGTAGAATGACTTCACCATTTACGTGATATTTATCATTCACATACAAGTGTGTGTCTAAAGTATATATAATTTACATGCATATGCATTCATAGGAACTGCATCTCATGTAACCTAAGATGATCAAACATTCCCAATCGGCCTGTCAAATTCTAGAACCAGGGACACAGTGTCCCAGACTGATGTGTGCCTGGTTCACAGCTGCTAGGATAATTACTTGTCTCGATCATCCATTCTATTCTCCCATGACTAAAAAGAGCCCACATACTATCTGAGACGGAAGAACTACTTGCATTTCATCAACAGAAGAAAACACATGTTTATGACCATTCCAAAAGGGGCATCTTCCGAACTGCCTCACTCTCAGTGGGTGGTGTGCAAAGTAATTCTTCCTGCAAAACTACTTTCCGTAGAAGGAGATGAGCTGAACTCTGTGTTGACCTCACTTCCTTAGTACACTTACTCCACCTTAACTCATGGAGAAATAGTTGCCCCTGAGGCAAATCCTTTACGGCATTCGCTTTAGTAAAGGGCAACGCATTTTATGATGACTGAAACAGCTCAATAAAGAAGGAGGTGGTAAGGCGGAGTGCAAAACACGTGCTTACCAGAAGGCCTCAAAAACACCTGCTAGCTAAACTGAACTTGCCATGGCTGAAGAACTGACTCAAAAAGTACAAACACTGTAAAATGTGTTAAGTGTTTTATTTTACAGACGTACCGATTCAGGTTCAGAGAAAGGTTTTGCTTGCTTATATATTTTACCTGGAAATGAAATTTTTGTACCAAAAAAATAACAAGAGTTTTTTTATGGCTACTTATAATACGCATTTAATGGCAAAGATATGGTTTAGAAGTGACACTGCATTTTTTCAAAGGTATAAGTAAGTTTTTGTAAGGATAGCACCGATTTTTAAAAATTATATTTCCCTTTCTAAAGGACTTTGGGCAAGAGCGACTAAAAAGTTAACACCTATGAAAGAAAACAAAGATCGCCTCAATAAAATGAAGGTAATAGGAATTTCTGGAAAACATGAACGAATATGAATCTTGCAAGTCAAATAAGCACCATTAAGCACCTGGCTATTTGTAGACAAAAATTGTTTCAATTCAAGAATAGTACCAATTACTCCAAGATAAAGTACTTTCCTCAAACATTAAACACTCATGTAAAATCGATGGAAAAGTTGACTTCACACACAAAGCCACCATTCCGGAAGCTGGAAGCCATCGACAACAAACGCCCTTAGTGAAGGATGCACTCACCAGCGGAACAGGCTAATTCAGCATCTTAATACAAGCACGCAACTTGAAGGTCTTGTGGAAGAGGCTGGGGGAACCTAGAAAGGCTCGAAAACAATACTTCTCAAGTATTTGTGTCCTTGAATCACTTGCACTGCTTGTTAAAAACACAGATTCCCACTTTCTACTCCTACAGATTCTAATTCAGTGAGTCTTGAGTGAGGCACAGAAATGTGTATTGTTATTAAGAACTGCAGGTAATTCTGATACAGGTGGGCCGATTAACACTGTTCCAGAGACTCCTCTACACCCTCTGTAGCTTCTTAAGAAACACACACAGCCATCCGCAAGTACTCAAGGGAAAGTCTGAATACGCCCACCGCACTTCAGAATAACTCCCGTGGAGTACCAGCAGGCTAAATTCAGCAAGGAGAAACCCAGCAACTTTTTGGATACGTGCATGTGCCATCGTCTTAGGGGCTGTATCTTAAGGAATGGCCGGGCTGCAAGAGATCAGAAAGCTGCAGACAACTTACAGAATCCAAACTGTAAGAACTTATCTGGATTCAAAGTTTGCTTCAACTTCCTGTTCAGGAGGAGAATGGTCTTGAATCACATGATTCCTGATGAAATATTTATTTCAAATTACATTGAAATATATGCTTTTTTCTCATAATCCCTCCATACCAGCTAGTCAAGTTCAACACTAGTTGAAGTTCACTGACAAAATCTGTATCTGGCATGTACTAATAGCTTTTAGTAACAAAGGCTCTGGCGTGAAGACAAAACAAAATGCTTCCTATGAAGCAAAGTTAGGATTATATTCAGCTGCACATACCAGAAAATCCTTCTACGGAGGTTTTAATAAAAAAGAAATTGTTATTTTCTTCACATAAAGAGAGGTGTAAAGGTAAGAGTCCAAGGCAGTTCCACGATGACATCCTTGTCCCAGGCTCCTCATTCTTTCTCCTCAGCCACCCACATACATAGATTTCATCTACTTTTTTTTTTTAATTTTAATTTTTATTTATTTATTTATTTATGGCTGTGTTGGGTCTTTGTTTCTGTGCGAGGGCTTTCTCTAGTTGCAGCAAGGGGCCACTCTTCATCGCGGTGCACAGGCCTCTCATTATCGTGGCCTCTCCTGTTGCGGAGCACAGGCTCCAGACACGCAGGCTCAGTAATTGTGGCTCACGGGCCCAGTTGCTCTGCGGCATGTGAGATCTTCCCAGACCAGGGCTCGAACCCGTGTCCCCTGCATTGGCAGGCAGATTCTCAACCACTGTGCCACCAGGGAAGCCCCTCATCTACTTTTTAATTGTCACAAATGGTAGCAAGAAAGTCCAAGCACCATGTCCACTTTCCTGACAAGGAGAAGAAGAAAATCAATAGGGAATGGGGGGCACCTCACTCAGGCAAACAGAAACATACCCTAGCAAACATCCACTCAGACTGCACTGCAATGAGTCTACAAAGGCAAATCTCTTACCCGGGCACATTGCCACCCCATAAAGAACTTATAGTAAGGAAAAGCATTGATGAAAAGTACTAAATAAGCAAATTGAAGTGTCTGTCACCCAAAAGTTTCTTATGAGAAAAGTCATGTCAGCATTTCCCTCTAGAGAGCTTACCATGAGATCTAACATACCAGCCTATCCTACTCACAAAAGATCTTTCTTTTATCTCCTACAGCCTTAATACTGTAAGTATAATGTTTTTATCTGGAAGCTACATGTAAACCTTACCTAATTTATCAAAAGCAAAAGAATCCTTACTGAATAGTATCCTTTATTATTTGGTAATATTTCCAAATACAAAAAAATGTAAAGACTATTATAAGGAAAGAAATTCTAGTGCTAAGGTAGATACTTACAGGTAGTAACCTACAGATCTAGTCTGAGTGGTTGGTGCATAAGAAATACAACTAATATCATGGTCGCAGAACTTAGATGTGTAGGATTCATCTGAGAGGTGAATCTAAGGGATCTTGAGAAGCACAATGACTCCCCAGTTCTGCCCTCCTGACCTTGAGGAAGACCTTTGAGACCTCCTATAATCCTTAGCCCAGATTTATAACCCATTCACCTTTTACCACACAGATGCCACATGATTTATGTTTTTTAAGAGATAGAATAGCCACTGGAGGTGATAATATTCCTTAAGCATAAGAGGTATGCACTAGTTCACCTCACTTTAACCACATAATTTCCCAACTGCATATATATTACATTGGTCATGCAATGTGTGAAACAAATGCTTTTATTTGTAGAATATTTTATTATATCACTTGATGACATAGTTCTAGCACAATAATAATATATAACCAAAAGAAGAGATATTGCAGTTGTAATCCTAGAGTGATATCATAACTAAACAGATAAGCCTAAGAGAAATAAACTTGGAAACTAGCAAAGATGGACGAACAAGAGAGAAATAGAGTTTGGCCAGATTCAAAAAGATAAAGGTGGAGATTTGTACTTTCTTCTGTCCTTCTGTCAAGTAACAGATGCCCATTAAGGCATGTATTCACCTTGTGATTCTGTTCTCAAAACATTAGCTTCTCTTTCCCCTTTCACTCCTTTCCTTCACAGCACCCCATCTTTTAACAGCAGAGGCACTTCTGGTGGAGAGAAGACCCCATGTGACTAATGACGTGCGGTTTCCACAAAGCTACTCATGACAACTTACAGTCCAACAGCCCCATATGGGCATAACCTACTCATGTCTAGATAAATAACAGAAATACGAGTCTTGTCCTGTACATAATATCACACAATTATAACTAATCTCTCCCCAAAACTTACACGGCACTCTTTCATCTTCTAATAAAGCTTTTTCATGCTCTGCTGAAATTCACTTGTTTTTTTTAAGTCTGTATGGCCCATGTGACTGTGATCTCTCCAAGGAAATGAAATACATCTTATGCATTTTTGTATCCCCAGAGCCTATCAAAATTCACCAAATGAATGAAATGTAAATATACTGAATTTCCCAATTACAGAAAAAGGAACTCCACGGAGAACAAATTGTGTTAGAAAACATATACAGATGCTTTCCAGTTATTGTTTTATTAGTTAGACCTCTATGAAAACTTTTTAAAAAGGCAATGAATCCTTACTTCCAAGTACTTATTAAAGATTATATTACTAAGATGGAAAAAATGACATTAATATGAACTCAGAACTTATTCTGCAAATTAAAAAAAAAAAATTCCTTTCATTTACATATTTTTCAACTTCATTCCCAAGAAAGTTCTGTAGCAAATTATCCAGATTTATAATGAGAATGTTGCTTAGTGATTTGAAAAAAATTATCCAAGTTTATACTACATAACTAATGAAGAGCATGAGAAGCCAGAACATCTGATTTCAGATCCAGTACCTTTTCCTTATGGCATAAGACAGACGTTCTGCCTGCCAGAGCAACACCCAGCTCTACCCACCACCAGTCCTTCCCATAAGGAAGCTTGCACAAGCCTCTTAGATACCCTCATCCACCAGAGGGCAGACAGCAGAAGAAAGAAGAACTACAATCCTACAGCCTGTGGAACGAAAACCACATTCACAGAAGAGAGACAAAATGAAAAGGCAGACAACTATGTACAAGATGAAGGAACAAGATAAAACCCCAGAAAAACAACTGAATGAAGTGGAGATAGGCAACCTTCCAGGAAAAGAATTCAGAATGATAGTGAAGATGATCCAAGACCTCAGAAAAAGAACAGAGGCAAAGATCAAGAAGAGGCAAGAAATGTTTAACAAAGACCTAGAAGAATTAAAGAACCAACACCTAGAAGCATTAAAGAACAAACAAACAGAAATGAACAATACAATAACTGAAATGAAAAAAACACTAGAAGGAACCAATAGCAGAATAACAGGCAGAAGAACGGATAACTAACCTGGAAGACAGAATGGCAGAATTCACTGATGCAGAGCAGAATAAAGAAAAAAGAATGAAAAGAAATGAAGACAGCCTAAGAGACCTCTGGGACAACATTAAACACACCACCATTCGCATTATAGGGGTCCCAAAAGGAGAAGAGAGGGAGAAAGGACCCAAGAAAATATCTGAAGAGATTATAGTCGAAAACTTCTCTAACATGGGAAAGGAAATAGCCGCCCAAGTCTGGGAAGCACAAAGAGTCCCAAGCAGGATAAACCCAAAGAGAAACACACCGAGACACACAGTAATCAAATTGACAAAAATTAAAAACAAAGAAAAATTATTAAAAGCAACAAGGGAAAAATGACAAATAACTACAAGGGAACTTCCATAAGGTTAACAGCTGATTTCTCAGCAGAAACTCTACAAGCCAGAAGGGAGTGGCATGACATATTTAAAGTGATGAAAGGGAAGAACCTACAACCAAGATAACTCTACCTGGCAAGGATCTCATTCAGATTCGACGGAGAAATCAAAAGCTTTACAGACAAGCAAAAGCTAAGAGAATTCAGCACCACCAAACCAGCTCTACAACAACAAATGCTAAAGGAACTTCTCTAAGTGGGAAACACAAAAGAAGAAAAGGACCTACAAAAACAAACCCAAAACAATTAAGAAAATGGTCATAGGAACATACATATCAATAATTACCTTAAAAGTGAATGGAGTAAATGCTCCAAGCAAAAGACACAGGCTTGCTGAATGGATACAAAAACAAGACGCATATATATATGCTGTTTACAAGAGACCCACTTCAGACCTAGGGACACATACAGACTGAAAGTGAGGGGATAGAAAAAGATATTCCATGCAAATGGAAATCAAAAGAAAGCTGGAGTAGCAATGCTCATAACAGACAAAATGGACTTTAAAATAAAGACTATTATAAGAGACAAAGAAGGACACTACATAATGATCAAGGGATCAATCCAAGAAGAAGATATAACAATTGTAAATATTTATGCACCCAACATAGGAGCACCTCAATACATAAGGCAACTGCTAACAGCCATAAAAGGGGAAATCAACAGTAACACAATAATAGTAGGGGACTTAACACCCCACTTTCACCAATGGACAGATCATCCAAAATGAAAATAAATAAGGAAACACAAGCTTTAAATGACACATTAAACAAGATGGACTTAATTGATATTTATAGGACATTCCATCTGAAAAGAACAGATTACACTTTCTTCTCAAGTGCACAAGGAACATTCTCCAGGATAGTTCACATCTTGGATCACAATTTAAGCCTCAGTAAATTTAAGAAAATCAAAATCATATCAAGCATCTTTTCCGACCACAATGCTATGAGATTAGAAATCAATTACAGGGAAAAAAAAAGGTAAAAAACACAAACTCATGGAGGCTAACAATACGTTACTAAATAACCAAGAGATCACTGAAGAAATCAAAGAGGAAATCAAAAAATACCGAGAGACAAATGACAACGAAAACACGACAATCCAAAACCTATGGGACGCAGCAAAAGCTGTTCTAAGAGGGAAGTTTATAGCAATAAAATCCTACCTCAAGAAACAAGAAAAATCTCAAATAAACAATCTAACCGTACACCTAAAGGAACTTGACAACGAAGAACAAACAAAATCCAAAGTTAGTGGAAGGAAAGAAATCATAAAGGTCAGAGCAGAAATAAATGAAATAGAAACAAAGAAAACAATAGCAAAGATCAAGAAAACTAAAAGCTGGTTCTTTGAGAAGAAAAACAAAATTGATAAACCTTTAGCCAGACTCATCAAGAAAAAGAGAGAGAGGACTCAAGTCAATAAAATTAGAAATGAAAAAGGAGAAGTTACAACAGACACCGCAGAAATACAAAGCATCATAAGAGACTACTAGCAACTCTATGCCAATAAAATGGACAACCTGGAAGAAATGGATAAATTCTTAGAAAGGTATAACCTTCCAAGACTGAACCAGGAAGAAATAAAAAATATGAACAGACCAATCACAAGTAATGAACTTGAAACTGTGTTTAAAAATCTTCCAACAAACAGAAGTCCAGGACCAGGTGGTTTCACAGGTGAATTCTATCAAACATTTAGATTTAGAGAAGAGCTAACACCCATCCTTCTCAAACTCTTCCAAAAAATTGCAGGGGAAGGAACACTTCCAAACTCATTCTAGGAGACCACCATCACCCTGATATCAAAACCAGACAACAATACTACAAAAAAAGAAAATTACAGACCAATATCACTGATGAATATAGATGTAAAAATCCTCAACAAAATACTCGCAAACAGAATCCAACAACACTTTAAAAGGATCATACACCATGATCAAGTGGGGTTTATCCCATGGATGCAAGGATTCTTCAATATACACAAATAAATCAATGTGATACACCATATTAACAAATTGTAGAATAAAAACCATATGATCATCTCAATAGATGCAGGAAAATCTTTTGACAAAATTCAACACCCATTTATGATAAAAACTCTCCAGAAAGTGGGCATAGAGGGAACCTGCCTCAACATAACGAAGGTCATATATGACAAACCCACAGCAAACATCATTCTCAATGGTTAAAACACTGAAAGCATTACCTCTAAGATCAGGAACAAGACTAGGATGTCCACTCTCACCACTATTATTCAACATAGTTTTGGAAGTCCTAGCCACAGCAATCAGAGAAGAAAAAGAAATAAAAGGTATACAAATTGGAAAAGAGGAAGTAAAACTCTCACTGTTCGCAGATGAGATGATACTATACATAGAGAATCCTAAAGATGCCACCAGAAAACTAGGAGAGCTAATCAATGAATTTGGTAAAGTTGCAGGATACAAAATTAATGCACAGAAAGCTCTTGCATTCCTATACACTAACAATGAAAGATCAGAAAGAGAAATTAAGGAAACAATCCCATTTCACCACTGCAACAAAAAGAATAAAATACCTAGGAATAAACCTACCTAAGGAGGTAAAAGACCTGTACTCAGGAAACTATAAGACACTGATGAAAGAAATCCAAGATGATATAAACAGATGGAGAGATATACCATGTTCTTGGATTAGAAGAATCAATATTGTGAAAATGACTATTCTACACAAAGCAATCTACAGATTCAATGCAATCCCTCTTAAATTACCAGTGGCATTTTTTTACAGAACTAGAAGTAAAAAAAAACACTTCGAGCCAGACAGCCAGACCGAGCTTCACTGTCACCTGGTACAGTCATCATCCCTCAGTAAGGAGGAGGGTGGATTGGCTCCAGGATCCCCTGCGGATACCAAAATTCGGGGATGCGTGAGTCCCTTATATAAAATGGCATAGTATTTGCATATAACCTATGTACATCCTCCATATACTTTAAATCATCTCTAGAATACTTACAACAGTCATCTCTATAATAATCATCTACTTATAATATCTAATGTAAATGCTATGTAAATAGTTGTAAATACAATGTAAATGCCATGTAAATAGCTGCCAGCATAGCAAATTCAAGTTTAGTTTTTTGGAACTTCCTGGAAATTTCCGAATATTTTCGATTCGGTTGAATCCACAGATGCGGAATCTGCAGATATGGAACCCCCAGATATATGGGCTGACTGTACACTAAATACTACACTAAACCATATTCTACTGGTCACGGTAAGCTTCTTTAACTTCTTATGTGCCTGACTTGTTATCAAAAGTGAAATATACATAAAAATTAGTAGGCAGAAATCAAATATTATTTTAAATGTATACTTACCATAAAAAATGATCATTTGATTAATAACTTTTCACTGATTTTAAGGAGGTTCATAGAAGACTACACTAAAATAAAATTTTACAAACCCATGAAACCACAGGCCAAATCTTCTTAAATTTTTTGTTTCATTTCATCTATTCTAGGCCATTTTTTAAAACCACTTTAATATGAAAAACTAGAAGTCACAGTTCTTTTCCTCCAAATTTAAACTTAAAAAAAGAAAACTATATACATGGAGAAGTCAAAAAGGCAAATTCCAAAAAAAGAAGTGTCTCAAATAACGCATGCTACTTTTGATGCTTTAAGAATAAACACAAAAAGAAAGAAAATGGTCAGTAAGGTTACAGAGTGCATCTCCAGGCTAGACTACATGCCAAAATTCACGAACTCATATTCACTTAAATTGCCTTTTACTGGATCGAGAACCTTTAAAACTATTCCCTAGATTCCAAGATACAGCAAGTAGGGCTGGCTCTACTTAGAGCAGCTCTAGTCAAAGGCCACCCAAGATACGCCAAAGGCAACATGGCCAGAAGAGCTTGGATAACTGCCCACAGTTATTCTATCCAGGTCTCTGAAACTCGAAACCTCCTTTCTACCACCCTCCCCTCATCCTACCTCCATTCAACAAATACCGAATAATATCATGCACAAACTTTTGAAGAGATACGGAACTGGCAAAAGGATGTGTTGATGCCTGGACTAAATACCTAAAATCATTTGATATCTACCTCTCACTAAATTTTAGCAACCATTATACCCATAATAACAGCAAAAATAGTTTATATTAATATTTATATTGCATGCACTCTTTGCCAGGTATTCCAAGTACTTAAAAAACATGAACTCAATCTTCACAGTAATCTTACAATATAAGTACACTACTAATTAATCTCATTTTACAAATGAGAAAGGAGAGACCCAGAGGAGCTTTGTAATTTGGTCAAGGTCACACAGCAAGAAAGTGTAAGTACTGGGATTTGAACACACAATGACTGGCTCCAGAGTTCATGCTCTTACACACTATGATATCCTGCCTCTCTATCCCTATACTTGTTATATCTCTTCCAAACTATCAACATAAAAACTCAAAATATTTAACTATGGAGAAACACAGTAAAACAAGATACAGCCAAAAAAAGAGATGATAAAAGTCTTTATATATTGATGATGGAAGAAGATCCAAGATGAATTGTTACATGAAGAATGTTGGTAAAGTGTCTGTTTTTAAGGATACTCATGAAAATGTCCACAGTTTTCTGAGTAGCTGGATTTCAGGTTTGGTGAGGTGTTTTGTTTTGGTTTCAGCTTTTTTTGTCATTGTTTCCTATGCATTTTCAACTCGAATGTGTGTGTGTGTGTGTGTGTGTGTGTGTGTGTATACATATATACATGAAATTTTTATAATCGAAAGTAAACAAAATTTTTTTCCTCTTGAAAATTAGATTGTAATAAGTTACTGCTTACAAAAAAGATAACAATGACAAAGAACAACCTTTAATTAAAATATAACAATTCTTCACAATTCTACAGACTATATTTTTAGGCAGAAGGAAGTGGGAAGAAGTTTGAGTTACCTAACAAAGTGACACTCTTATCCACCTACACTAAAATGTTCAAAATATCAGAATTACAAATAACAACCAATCAGAAATAACATGTGCTACAAAACTATAGAGGAAACAAGGGGAATGATTCTAGACCATCAGAACTGAAATACGACACTGGCTTCCTCATGCATGTGTAAGCTTTGTATGCACGTTGCACCAATATATGAAGAATCAAGCTTCAGAGTGTTAATCAGTTAACACTAAATTGTCAAGTGCATTCATACTTCATACTCATGAGATATGTAGGCATACTTACAACATTTTTTAGTTTAGATATGATGCAAATTTAAGAGTTACTATTTAATAGTTTAAAAGACCTGGGAGCATATATATTTATATATTATATATAAATATAATATTTGTGATATATACATGTGTTTGAAGAGAAGACAGAACTGAATTGCCTTAGAGTTACTGAACTGGGAGGTGGTTTGCCAATTCTGACAAACTTTCCACTGTCTTTAAATATAGAGGCTATTCCTTGGTAAATCTGGTTCAATTTCGTTAAGAAATCATGTTACCATAACTATACCAATCCCTGAAGTTAAATTTTAGTTCCCACAGTTTCAAGTAAAAGTTAGTAATTTGCTGTCTACTCATTCCTGTCTAAATGCTATTACTATTTCTTTGGCACTTCAAGAAAAAAAAAATCTTTCTTTTAGAATACATATTTGTAACACTTATAAGAAATAGCAAAGGCTTATAAGCTGGTCATTTTCTATTGATCAAAGAAAAGTCATATCAATTTGTGTAGTCCTGTAGTGGTAAATATATTTAAACTGTTGTGCAACAGATCTCCAGAACTTTTTCATGTTGTAAAACTGAAACTCTATACCCATTAAACAACTCCTCATCTCCCTCTCCCCCTAGCCCCTTTAACCACCATTCTACTTTTCTGCTATCGTTTTTAGTTTTTCTTTAAAGAGGAAAATAAAAATTTTGACTGTATTGAGGTTAAAATAAAATTAACATCAATGCAAATAATAATCACTATTTCTGGCAAAGGTCAAATTTGACCATGAAACTCAAGTCTATTGCATTTGCCAAAATGTGAATTATCAAAACCAGACAAGCACAAGACCTAATTATTTAAACAGCCTGCTAAATAAATCAATTTCCAAATGTTGCTGAAGAAAACACTTGCTTCACAAAGTCACTGAAAAATCCGTCTAAAATTGTTACCAACTCTAGAAAAACAAATTACCTGGATTACATTGAGAGCTTTACCATTAGATTAGAAAGTAGCTCTCCATTAGAATAAACCTGTCCTTTACACAGCAATCTCCTTTGATGAGAAAATTTGTTTATAACACTTCTTGTCCCTGCTTCAGACAAATTCAAAGGGTGGGGCTTCACTGACGGAAGAGGTAATACAAGTGCTTATGAAATTTTTCACTGGGATAACAGATAATTGTCCAGCAATAATAAAACTTAAAGCTTAAAAAAGATGAAGGCTAATGGTGATAATAAAATAAACACTTTGGGAAAACTGCCCTTCCCCAAGAAAATATTTAGCTATTTTTATTTTAAATTTCAACAGAACACAGTCTTGTGACTGTAACAGAAGTGAAGACAATTGGACAATGATTACCGGTCCACCTGAGAAGCTAGCTGACTTCAAAGGGTCATTCCTGCCAGGTGTAAATGAAATGTTTTAATGATCATCCATTGTAATGAGACCACAGCTTCCCAGGAAATGTTTCTGGAAGTAAAACTTAAAAGGCAATTTCAAATATTATTTGACAAATCCCTAAATAGACTGAATCATTTTACATACTAATATGCCTTTAAAAATCTGCCTGTTAACTTTAGTAATTACCCAACAGATACCAAAATTTCTCAATCTCCATTATAAAACTGAAAAATAAGGGTAAAACCAAAATCTTGGAGACAAGAGAAAAGACAAAAATAATTTTTTGTTTCACCTTATCTTTCCAACTAAATATTCTTGTACGGGTGACAGCAATGAAATTACTGAGCAGTCACCGCTCCACAAAAGTTACTATCACTGAACTATATATTAAATCTGACACCACTTCTCATTTCTAGTTACTCTTCCTACATATGAACAACAGTACTAAGGATACAAATACCAATATTTACAACCTTTTAAGCCTCAAATACATTAACAACTAGTATCAATCCTGAATAAAATAACACTGCAGTCAGCAGAGTTCTCAGACTTCAGAGAAATATTTTCTGTGTACCACAGTACTGTTTTCCAAAAACAAACCAAAAAAAAACCCCCAAAAAAACCCAAACCTATCACTTTGTCGACAAGGTCTTATTTTAAACTAGCCGCAAAATGCCTCTGTCCTATCAACTAACCTGCTGTAGATTTTAATACAATTAATCTTAGGAAATAACTACCTTCAACGTTCTAAAATCATCCTCTACCACTCTCCCCCTTAGTCTACTCCAGCCACTCAAGTCTTGCTGTTCCTGAAACATGCAAAGCAAATGTTCATCTCATGGTCTTTACCCTTTGCCCAAAATACTCTCTCCCCCGCCCCACTTCATCCAAGTCTCTGTTCAATGTCACCTTATCTACGAGGCCTTATTTGCTCACCTTCTATAAATCAGTAACTCACATTCAACTACCACTCCCTTTCCCCATACTCCTTTGCTTTGCCCCATACTATTTATCACCAACTATTTTTATTTATTTATTTTCACTTCCCTAAAGTGTAAGTCTGGGAGGGCAGACTTTGTTTTATTCACACCACTGTATTCCCAGGGCCTAGGACAGTGCCTGGCATATAACAACATTCAATAAATATCTGTGGAGTAAGTATAAATAAGTCAACGAAGGAACAGCAATGATTTATTTATACTGATTTGTACAGCTTAAGTTCAGAGTAGTTAAATTTTATATTTCATAAAATTCATAAGGCTTGCAAATAGTATGACCACATACAGATCTTCTAACTTTATCTATAGGTTGCTACACTGCCTATAGATGGTCAAGCACCCATCCCAGGTCCAGTTGGCTATGGACAGAAAAGCAGGAGGGCAAGGTAAGGATCACAGAGACCAATACACAAAGGCTGATGCACCAAAACTCCTGGAAAGAGATGGTACAAATGGCAGACACATTGCTAAGTTTGCCTAGTCTACATTCCACTTATATATTCTCTCTTATAATCAAGTCTATCCTTCACTGGAGGAGAAAATTGTTCCCTAGAGCAACTGTCTCTCACCAGCAATATAGCTTACCATGCCTCTTTAGAAGAATTAAAAAAACAAAAAACTATAGTGAATGGCAATCACTAAGCAAAGAATGTCGAATTGGAGGTTATTACCGGTGCAAACCCTCCTTTCAGATCTCTTTGAGAGTTTATGCCAGATCATGACAGACGGAAGAAGGAAATGGGCTATTCATTCAACAAATATTTATTATGTACCTTCTATAAAAGATGTTACATGAAATAATTCAAACTGCAGTGTGTGTATGCTGTGTATGTGTGTGCGTGTGCATGTGTATGTCTGTGTGTGTACTGAGAAGCATGCTTCTAAAGAATCTTCTATAAAAGCCTATGAAAAAGAAAACCAGAATTAATTCGGAAGATGACATTATCTAAGAAGTGAGGGATCTAGAAATATATAGTGCCAAAACTGCTTCAACTAGATATTACTAGTAAATAGTTATTACTCTAAGATAACCTCTGTTCTTATTAGGTAAACTTCACTGCGTTCTTACTATGTGCCAGGCACTTTACAGGTGTTTATTTATTCAATGCAACAAACCTATGATGTAAATATTATTTTTCCCCCATTTGACAGTTAAGGACCTGGGGCACAGTCGAGTAATTTGTCCAGATATATATAGCGGGTAAATTACAGAGCCAGGATTCACATGCAGACATTGTGCTCCAGAGCTTGCACTGGTAATAACTACACTAAACAGCATGTAGAATATTGTCCACTAAAAATATAATCTTAAAATGGTATATTGGGAGAAAAAATAAACCTTCAAGGACTGCAGTAAAAAAAAAAATTAATAAAAAATACAAGTCTACTATATTAGCTTTGGTAATAAAACAGAGTCATGGCCGTCTGACCATTCATCATGATATAATCACAACTGCCTGTAGTGTTTTTTTTAAGGCTGGAAATTAATTACTATTAGATTACTTTAAATCTTAAGATAAAGTCGTTAAGAAAACTTTATCTAGAGTGACAGTTCTTTTACACTAGTATTATTATTTTGTCATACTTAATATAACACAGATATTCCTAAATTGGCTGTAAAGTGTTATTTTGCAAATATACCCCAAAACTCATAGGAAACTCATTCTTTCCCTGAATTTATAAAAAGTTGACCTTAAATATGAAGTATGAAGTTACATCATTTGCTAAAGCATTATGATTTATTATTACAGACCTATAGCTACATGATATTGGCAACACTTTTATCCATTAACAATGTATTTAAGGCATGAAAATCTGAATTTACTGAAGTGTCAACTGTCAGCCTTCTCTTATGAGATGTTAATCCCGCTCAAGTGACCTCTCTGAAAGGTTCAGAAATGAAAAACATTAAATCTCATAAACTCCCTCCACTTGAAATAATAAAGAGGCCACAAAACATAATTTTTGGCATTGGGCACATTAACCAACCGACAGGCTAAAACATTCTTTTTAAAAATAGACACTTGGGGCTTCCCTGGTGGCGCAGTGGTTGAGAATCTGCCTGCCAATGCAGGGGACACGGGTTCGAGCCCTGGTCCGGGAGGATCCCACATGCCGCGGAGCAACTGGGCCCGTGAGCCACAACTACTGAGCCTGCGCGTCTGAAGCCTGTGCTCCGCAACAAGAGAGGCCGCGATAGTGAGAGGCCCGCGCACCGCGATGAGGAGTGGCCCCCGCTCGCTGCAACTAGAGAAAGCCCTCGCACAGAAACGAAGACTCAACGCAACCAAAAATAAAAATAAATAAAAATAGACACTATTAAAATCTTTTCCAGCTCAACATATCTGACCTAGAATAAACACCCTAACACTCACTTTATCTTTGAGGCAGACTCTAGCAAAAGTGTTACCAGCATAATCTGTATACAACTCCTGAAGGTGTATGCAACATTTCCTTATTAAAGTAGAAAAGGTCATAACATCACAAGGAAATGAAAACAGAAGCCATCTGGGAAACAAGCCACTTCTTACAGCGATAATAAAACTTAAAAGAACACAAAAGAGAAAAACTGTAATCAGTGTGCAAATAACAATGAGAAAATAATAATGTATGTGTTACAACTTATAAATAACTTTTCCAAACAAACATATTAAAATGAGTATCTTACTTCCAAGTAGCCACCTTGGAAGGTTATATGGTTATTCCTTTGCTCAAAATATTTTTGGAATTCTTCCCCTGAAATTTCTATCAAAACCAATTTAAAAACACACCAGCTTGCAGATAGGGTAAAATCACAGTAATAGTAACCCACTCTTCCTAGCTCAGCTCTCATCCAGAGGAATCAGAATCCTTCTCAAACCCCCAGTTGTCCCACCATCACCCCCAATGTCATCTCACTCCCTTAAGCCTCCTTATCTCTTATTCTGACACTAGGCTTCCCTCCCATCCCCCATCTCATTCCACTTGCCTCCTTGCTCACTGCACTCCTGCCACTGCTTTTCTACTCCTTGAACATGCCAAGCTCTTTCTTGTCTCCAGGCCTTTTGATGCCTGCAGCGCTGTTCTCCTTCCTCTTCCCATGACTGGCTTCTTATTCTTAAGTCAATGTTGCTTCCTCAGTCAGAAGGGCCTGTCTTGACGGCCCAACTTAAGGTAAAACCCTTCCCCCATATACCCTTCCCCCAATTATTCCCTAGCACATCACCTTATTAAATTACATTGCTTATTTATCGATACACTTGTGAGTTAACAGCCCCTCTTACTAGAATATAAGGTTCATAACAATAATGACTTTGTTTTGTGTACTTTCAGTGCCTAGACCAGGACTGAGCACACAGTAGGTGCTCGATAATGATACTGAATAAATGGCTCCATGCCCAGATGTAGGAACAGTAAATTCTGTCCACCGCTGCTACTTCTATCTCCTCTACGGATTCTATAGACGCTAGTCGAGAAGTTCCCTACCATCCTAACTAGGCTGTATGATCAAAGCGCATATCACTGTGGTCTTTGCCCAAGTCTCGCTACATATATGTCCTCTCCTACTTCCAAGCTCTTTCTTATATTCCGTATCATGGTCCATGTACCTTTTTGTCAGAAAACAGAGAACCACCCTCTCTATCCAAGCCTAATACACAGTAAGAGACTAACGAATATATGTTACCTAACGCCTTCTCTTAGGGCTCTGGCATGAGCCATTCAGGAGAAGGGCAGCATCAGAAGACAATACCAAGAGGACGTACTCTGCTGTACCAGGAATTTACTCATCTCTCCTAAAAGATAATAAATAATAATAATAAAATCTCCAAGGACTAAGCTTGAACACACCTCACTTACGTGTTTCTTGAATTCCTTCCCATGAAGTCCCTTTATCTGTCATGCAAACAGCACACACGTACACAAACAGCTGCCCCCTCATGCTCTCCTAACTTCCATATATGTCCAGACAAGCCTGAGTTTGCATGTCTACAAAGCACAGGCCAGTTTTAATTTCCTTTCACTTTTTAAACAAAAGACACACATATTGTAAAAATTTCAAACAGTATAATAGTATACAGAGAAAACAGTAAAAATTCTAGCAAGCCCAGTGCCCAGGGCAGTTCTAAACCCTGCACTGTCTGGTCACAAAAATCAGTTTCCTTACTTAGTAACTCTACTTCTGCATTGGTCTTAATGTATGAAGTGTTAGGTTCAGTTCTGGGAGTCACACATAAAGAGACATTTAAAAACTGAACTGCTTTTAAAGGCAAATGCTCAGGGGTGTGAAGAGAGGCAACCGTCAAGAAAGAAACATTTGAAGAAATGGCTTCCAACAGAAGATCCACAAGACTTAAAAGGAAATACAACTCGGTCACCTACTGGAAAGGCTGTAATGTGAGCGAGGGCTGTCCTTTGTTGTGCATGACACTAAAGGACAGAAAGAGAACCACTGGGTCAAATACAGAGAAAACAAACTCGGGCTGACACACAGGAAGACTCCGTACCTAGGGAGGCAGAGGGCTATTACGTTAAGTAACGTTGGGGGCGTTTCCTAGAAACAAACCCTGACTAGGATTAAAAACAAAGAAAACCAAAATGTCTCATCAGCTAATTATAACTATTAATCATTTTCATTAACAAAACAATTCTAGAAGAAACAACTACAACCGCAACCCAGCTTCCCATTTGTCCCCATCATCATTATGATCATCAGTCAAAAGCTATTGAACATGTACGGGGAATTTTAATATGATCTTGAGTAAATAAGACCCAGAGTTGTAGCGGGTTTTTTCCTGGTGAGAGAGGTTCATGATTTAGCAAAGTATATGACCTATTTGTATGTACTTAAACTGTACCACCGTGAAACATAATATGAAGACCAAAAATTTGGCCTTAAAAAGACTATATGCAGTTCCTTTTAACATAAATTTTACCACTTTAGCTTAACAATGAGGTATGAAACAAAACCAACTATACTTGTTATATACTTGGTTAAATATTGGTTAAATTTACTAAAGATTCCTCCAGAAGTCTTTGGTAAATTTAACATTCATTATTAAATTTTATAGTGTTAAAATATTATAAGTAACGTGCCAGCTTCAAAGTGTTCTAAAGATACTTTCAGCGTCATAAATAGAACTGAAGCATGATATCATATATTATTAAAACTGACATTTATTTCCAAAAAGGATCTGACCTATGTTGACTGAACTCTGAAAAAAGTGAAAAGACCAGTAGTTGGAGAAAAGCAGATCTGTCACATTATTTAGTCAGTGGCAGTTCCATTGCAATTTAGCCTTAATCTTTTTGATGAAGTGATCTAAATAACAAAAGATCCATAATAAAAATATTTTTTAAAAATAAAAGCTACATAATGTTCCCAAACATTAGTGTACAAAATGGGATTCGATGGTACACGAGAAACATCCATAAGGCATGCGAGAATCCCTAAACATCCTGAATTCAAAGTCTGGGCCTAGAAGGTACATTTAAAAAATCTCACTCATGATGTTAATGATTAGTTTAGAAACTAGTCATAGTTTTAAAAATAATCTCAGTTACTCCCATTTACACAAGTCTTTGATTCTCTCTTTAAGAAACACATACAAACTTGGTTGTCAGTAGTGAAAACTGTCACCTATTCCCAGAAAACAGAGTATACTGGTTAAAAGCATTACAGTATTACTACTCAGTTTGTCTGGTATCAAATCCTAAGCCTAACCAATTACTAGATGTGTAACTTTGAGCATCTTATTTAACTGCTCTGTCACTCTGTTTCTTCATCTGCAAATCAGAGGTTTTAAATCATACTTCCTCAGAGGGTCACTATGAGAATTAAATAATCGAACATGTGCAAAATATCTACAGCAGGGCCTAGACAATAGCAAGGGCTCAATAAATGTCAGTGTATTTTCATTATTATTATTTAATATAGGAAAGAAAGGAGACCCAAGTGAGTCGGAGCAGTCAAACATTTCAAAGAGCACCTAGTATATGAATGTGCCCTGATGGATGGGTAGGGCTAAAGGTACCGTGCATGAAGAATAAAGAGACCAAGGACTTCAGGGTTCAAAACAGGCATTTTGGACTGTAAACTCAGTTCTGTCAAGTGGGTCTGACGGGATTAATATATTAAATGCAGGATTTTAGAATTCCTGCCTCGGCAAGGTGCCACCCTGAAGATGAGGAAACAGCCTAGGAGGCAACAAGCCATTGATGAAGTTTGGAAACACCTCTGTCTGCTAAGCTATCAAAGTGTCACTCTGAGAATTTGATACGAACTAGAATCTTCCAGAATGAATAAAGGTACATATAAACAGAAATGCCTATATAAAACGATTAAAAGAACCATTTGTAGAATATTTGGAAGTTAGTAGCATGGAGATACTTCAAGAGAATGTCCAAACTCATGAAAATTACATGTATAACAATGCTTGTATTTATTTACAAACTTCTTTCTCCAGAACATCCCTAAGGGTTGCTAGTTAAGGAACAAAGCATTTGCTTTCTAAAGGATATTTGTCCTCCAGTATCTTTTCTCAAGAAGAAAACACTTTCAGAACATATCTACAATCTCCTCTGGCTAGCATTACACAACCTTACTAAATTTTTAAGTTTCACCATCTCTAAAAGTTAATATCTCAGAAATCATTTGAGAAATACTGGTCTAATACTGTAACTGGATTCTCAATGGAACCAAATCACAACACTTAAGCCCCTGATGGAATCAATGGTAAATGGGAGTCGGTTGTTAATGTCATTAAAAAAAAAACACTTCCTCTTTTGGTAAATCAAAATTTACCCAAGATAATTATAATGAAGAACGGTGGTCATTGTTAAATCACTTTTTGAATCCTAGGAAAAAGTGTTTAACAAGTCACAGAATTCAAATAACAAATGGTGCAACTTCTTATCTAGTTCCAAACACTTCTCATCATATTAAAAATTTTACAGCATAGTAAAGGGAAATCCCTCCTCCCCTCAACTTTAAGCACATAAAATACAAACATCCCTGGCATTCTGACTCTTCTTGTCACCAAGGTTACCAACACTTACACTCTCTGCTGCTTACGCCCAGGTAAAATGAAGAAATGTATCGTGCCACACGTTAGTATGCCTTCACGATGCCTGACTCACTAAGCTATGAAACACTGCAAACCGTTGTGCCTTGTTACGCTCCACTGGAGAATAACAGTTGATATGAAAACAGGGAGGCTCCTAAGAGTGAATTTTACTATGTCCAAGGACCAGGCCAAATACCTCATTATGGTCAGTCTCTCTGTCACATCCATAAGGGGAGCTAGAGAAGAGTAGGATGTGAAATTCCACAATATATCAGGCTGCTGGAGAAACTCCAAAGGCAACAACCTGAAATCTATTAAATGTGATTTGCTTAATTTTTCAGAAAGTCTATGACAGGGCACTATGCCAAAAACTATTCCACAAAAAACAAAAAAATCTTTCACCATGTAATTGGAAGTAATATGTTAACAGAGAGAGGAAATCCGTTTGGAAATAGGAAACAAATGATAGAGGATAATTATTAACCAAAGCTCTAAATGAAAAAATTCAAATAAATAGCATCCCCCCAGAAGTTAATAAAATCATTTAAAGAAGGTCAGCACATCTTTATTTTGTATATTCTCACGCAAAATGGAAAAAAAAAGAGCCACTTAAAAACATACAGAATCCTCTGTAGAATACCTGTGATTAAGCCCTGTAAAAAAGGAGAAAGATGGAAACAGGCCCATCTGATTGGAAAAGATGAAAGCCTGTCCAAACGTGTGCTAGCACAGGTATGAGGAAACTGGCATTCTCATTGTGGGTAGGAGTGTCTCTATAGAGATATTTGGCAATATGAATCAAAATTACAATTGCAAAAAAATATATATATATATTACAATTGCATACAACCCTTTGACTCAGCAATTCCATTTCTAGGAATCTATCTCACAGGTATGCTCATATATATGCCATATATAGATAGATATAGTTATTGATGCAAAAATTACACTACATTGTTACTAAAAGAAAAAGATTAGAAACAACCTAACAACCTAATTGTCCATCAATAGGAACTGGTTAAATAAATTATGATAAATCCAAATACAATGCAGCTGTACAAAAAGAATAAGGATATATTTACTGATTTGGGGTTAAGTGAAAAAAGCAAAAGGCCCAAAAAAAAGCAGATTTTTAAGGATACTATTTGTGTTGGAAAGGGGGATGATGAGGATATATACGTATTTTCACACATCTGTATAGATTATCCCTGAGAGTATACAAGAAACTGCTAACACTGGTTGCTTCCAGGCAGAGGAAATGAATGACGGGACAACAGGAGGCTCTTTCCTCTAAATGCTATTGAGTCATTTGGCTTTCAACTCATATGAATATCTTACCTAAAGAAAAGCATAAATTAACCAAACTTTAAAAGGGGGAAAAGGGTGAAGGGTGAAGATTTCTTGAGTACCAAATCTGACCCAGTAAGTAACTGTTCCCATTGTGACCTTTTTAAAATTGCCTATTTCTTTTTCTCTTTCAATCTAACTTGTTCTTTCCCTCCCATCAAGTCCCCAGTTTATTTTACTCTCCTCCATTTAGGCTGGACAGGCACATTTGCTGCAACTACTTAGCCCTGCCGGGTGGATTAAATGCCAATGAGGTTGATGAACTTTGTTCCAGTAATTATCACACAAAATGGGTAACAAACTCAGCTGTAAAAGAAATCTGAATGTTTACAGAAGGATAGATAACTCCACTTATGCAACAAGAAAGAAATGATAATAATAAGGTGACAGAAGATGGGTAAGTGAAGATTTGAGAGATTCCATTTTAATACTATAAAAAATTCTTCCAAGCCTGACTTTAAACACTCATTCAATACTGTCTGCTCTGTCCACACCTAAATATTTTATTACCTTTAAAAAAAAAGAGTGTCTATGCTATAAAAGTGATTTTCCCACTCTGTAATTAAAGAAACAAACCTGAATTACCAGCAGGGCTACACAGTGTCTCTGTACCCAGAATACCTAAATTAGGGGTCACCATGGTCACTGCTCAT
This sequence comes from Eschrichtius robustus, assembly GCF_028021215.1. Lineage (NCBI taxonomy): Eukaryota > Metazoa > Chordata > Mammalia > Artiodactyla > Eschrichtiidae > Eschrichtius > Eschrichtius robustus. The sequence continues at coordinate 15,098,619 of NC_090827.1, read as the reverse complement.
TACTTCTTAAACTAATGTTTTCTTTTCATTCCCAATATTATGTCACTTATTTGCAAATCCATACATATATTAACATTTCACATGTGAGGATCTTGTTTTGTCAAGTTTTATATTGTATACTCAATATATTATCTACATCTCAAAAATTCAAACAAAGGCCTAGAGTCTCACCTCCTAAAGCTGAAACATAATTATCTCTTATAAGACGCCAAAGAGGGACTTCCCTGGTGGCGCAGTGGTTAAGAATCCGTCTGCCAATGCAGGGGACACGGGTTCGAGCCCTGGTCCGGGAAGATCCCACGTGCCACGGAGCAACTAAGCCCGTGCACCACAACTACTGAGCCCGAGTGCCACAACTCCTGAGCCCGCACACCTAGAGCCCATACTCTGCAACAAGAGAAGCCACCACAATGAGAAGCCCGTGCACCGCAAGAAAGAGTAGCCCCGGCTTGCTGCAACTAGAGAAAAGCCGCACGCAGCAACGAAGACCCAATGCAGCCAAAAATAAAATAAATTAATTAAAAATAATAATAATAAGATGCCAAAGAAACAACCCCTTTTTACCTGGAGCAATGTTTGCTCCTAGATTAACTAACTCATATCGGATTTCTCCTCCATGCAGTCGTAACTGGGGGAAAAGGCCATGACCAGTCTTGCAGTGCATGGGAACCTGGGTAAGAACTACTGCAAACAGGATATTTCAGACAAAGACTAACTGTATATTCAGATTAACTATATATTCACACTGCAGCCTAACCAACAACCATCATAAAGACAAGCTCTTTGCATTGAAAGTTCTCGAAAATGACTGAAAACAAGTCTATAGGCTTTGGTTATTCTGAGTTTAAGTAAGCAAATATTAGACCTAACTCATGAGTAGGTGAATACCTTGTATGAAAATCTCCCTTACTTAGGTCTAAAGTGCTATTCTTACTTCACCCAGTCTCTACAATATTGTTTCTTCCATCAGATACAGAAATCCTGCATACCTGTAAAATTCCTTTTAACCAATAACTCTCCAAAATGCCCAATATTCATTAAAAACTAAAAAAAAAAAAAAGAAAAGCCTTTTTTTCCTCAAACTATTAACTTACAATAAAACATACTGATAAAGATTTTCATTTCTTTACAAATAACAAACCAGAAAAACACCTTCAGAATTATCTTGAGATTCTTGACCCTCGGGACCACAGATGACAGAAAACTGCCACGTGGGAAAAGACAGGTCTCTGAGTCCCCCACAAAAGGTGATTAATATTTTAAAAGCAGAGGGTGAACATACATGTGAAATGTACATTATGCAGTTAAACAAGCTAAATTATCAACTTTCTCACTTGGCATAATAACAGGGTAGTTGGAAGGGAATGTAAAAGAAAATACTCAACAGCTTAAAATTAACAATGGGCCCATTTATTCAAGGGAGGATGGTTCTCCCATTTCAGCCTGAGGACTGAAAGTCTCTTTCTGCCCGCCTCTAGGAGGGAAACTCTGCAGCTGGCCTGTCTGGAGAATCACTCAGCTATATTCACAGCTTCACTCAGACTCAAGCAATGGCAAGAAAAGTCTTCGTCTTCACTTGGAACTGAAAACCAACACAGAGAAATACTGACTTTGGGGTGTTCAGATTTCATTCTTCAAGGACCAGTTCAATTAATTTCTCCTGTAGGAAGCCAACCCTCTACCCCTAAACAGATATGAAAGGTCTGTGCCCACTGAAACTGAGAAACACTTATCTGTATCTCTATCATTCCATCAAATATTGTCTTGTGACAGGTCTTATGACATTGTCTAGTACTGTATTTATTTTTCTCCCCAACCTTTGTACTCCCCAATGTTTTGTCTCTTCTTCAGTGGCTTCTAGGAAGTATCCTTTTAACTACTGAATGAATGAATTCACAGCAAAGTGTTTCCACGGCTCTTTCTCTGTTCTATGTAATACTCCTAAACAGGACTCCATACTCCAGGAAATGGTACATGTCTTCTGCTTTTCAAATCTAACTAAAATCTTGTCTGACCTGGTAACAAATGATCCTCCCTTAACTCTTGAGAATCAAAATCTCTATTATTTGGGTATTAAAATGTCTGACCTCATTTTATCTGCTAAAGAAACACCATAGATGTGTTTATAGAGAATTGGGAGATCACCTTCAGGAAATCCAAATATTGACAGCTAAGGGAAAAATTCTAATATCATACATCAGAAAATAACACAAGCAGAGTATTTCAATTTTAGGATGCTGTACTTAAAATGTTATTCACAAATACACTATCTTTCTTGTAATTCCATCATGAGGGTCAGCAACTTGCCAAAATATGGCCTTGAATTGTGCAACAAGTCTCCTATTTCTTCTTATAAAATATATTGGCAAAGACCAACAAACCCACACTGCTACAATAAAACCCATCCCCACATACCATGGCTTCAAGGCAATTCCATAAATACAGGGTCATAAAAAGACAGCCTGCAAACTCCAGTAGCCAACACATCACTTTAAGGATAGGAAATTGAAGACAGTGACATGGGATCAGGCAATTACAGCAATTTGAGGATCTTTTCAAAAAGTTTGCAACAATCACCAATCTTATCTTAGAAACCCACCTACTAAAAAAGTATGCAAAACTCATACAAAAGAGACGGGGAACAAAATCTGACAGCAATGTTTTACAGTTTTACAGTAAAACTGTTTACTGTTTTACAGTTCTACAGTTTTAAAATTTTACAGTTTGTATGCTTTACGAAGCAAGTCATAATCCATATATTGCTACGCTGGTAACAAAATCTCAAGAAAACAGAATGTTCAAGTCTCAGCCAATGGCTTATTTATCTCAAATACATTTGATATCACAGAGCTCCAATATTATAAGAGAACATAAAGAGCCCTTTGGAGTTCAACATAATAATACATGACCAGAGGAAATACTGTATACTTTTGAACTATATATAGATGCAGGTTCCTAGCTAAGCACAAACCTGTAAGTTTTTTTTTCTTTATCAATTCCAACAGACCGTAAGTAAAAAAATATATAACTGCTATGTTCCCTAAAATTATGGGGGATTTGATGTTTCAAGTCTCTAAATTTTTTCTTTTTAATTTCATATTATTGTAAAATATAACAACTGAGAGAATACCATGCCAGACCTTGTTAAGAATTCCACATACATTATTAAAATAAGAGAATCACTAAATTACATGTTTTAAGGCATGCTTTCAGGTTTTAATTGCTTCTTGATACTATTAATTAAATAATCTGGTGACCACTGAAATACATCCCAGTAATTTTACATAATTGAGGCAGAATAAATATAACCAGAGAACTCATTAAGATGAGGTATAACATTAATAATCTTACTACCACAATATAGTTTAGTTATTAGGCACCCATCTTTATTAGGCAATGTTTCTGGGCCTGTTAAAACTGAACCCCACAAGGGGTTAAAAATAACTACAATGAAAGGCCAACAGCCTAGCTGCACAGTTGCACCAACATGCCCTTTCCTCCGCCTCCCCTCCTCGCCAATCCAGAATGAATTGCATGCCCCACTGCACAAGGCCCAAAAAGGTCACAGGAGATGGCAGAGACTTTTGTAAGAGAACAGAAATAACTCAGCAGCTTTGTTACCGCAGTCTCTTTTAATCAGTGTGTTCAAAACCCTTTAATTAACACTCTGTCTACACAAGGAAAGCATTTCTTCTGTGCCAGGAGAGGGCACATATGTATGTACACAGTGTTCTGTTGTATCAGCATCACAACATGGCACTCAGACTGTCTGCCAGGAAACTGAAGCACAGAAAACTTTTTTAAAGGTATGGTACCACAACATTTACATACTCCATTTGCACTTCTACAATCAAACACCAAAGTGTGTTTCATTAGGTGTTAATTTGCTTCTGAACTTTTTTTTCAGCAAAAAATGGAAATATTTAAACCATCATTTTCTTTAGCCCATTATCATAAACTAGGATATTCAAAATTAATGTCAAATAATGTAAACAGAACGTGAAAACAGACAATATTCAAATATTCTTCCTTTCTTCATGATAGCTCTTCAGCAGGAGGCAAAAAGATACTGCCCCCCTCAAACAGGAATAAATCACAAGACACATTTTCACACAGATGCTTTACATTTAAAATTTCATCCAACCAGGCAAAGTCTTAAAACTTTCAGGCTGGATTACATACATGTGTTTCCTTGTAAAATCTGAGTAACTGGAATCAAGATGGAATTTGATAAAGATAACTATTTTAAAAATCCATAGCCAAGAAACAAGGAAAACTTCATTAGCAAACTGGGATTTGAAGTATTTTAATAGAGATACGTAATTGTTACAAACTTATTTTTAATCTTTCAAAATCGAGTTGGATATACATACTGTAAGAAGCAGTGTGTGTGTATATATATATATATATAAGTATCTATACCTATATAATTAAATAATAAGTACATATATAATTAAACCAAAAGATAACTCTCTAAATATCTAACTAGAGAAGCAATCTACCTAAATTTATGATAAAGCTTATTGGGGAGGAGGCAGAGCATTAACTGCTTGAAAGCCAGCTCTTCCACACCAGCCGTGGGAGCTCACAGCACAGTTCTTTACAATGAGAATAAAACCACTACTTCACAGGTTGGTGTGAGAATTAACTGAGATGAGGTAAAGAACTTGGCAAAAATCCGAAAGTTTGCTGGTAATGCTGTTGGGGGAATAGATTTTTTTATGTATTACACAAAAGTGCAAACTGGCATAACCTATCAAAATTATACATATATAATTATGTATATATGATATCCACTGAAGCATTACTTGTAATAGCAATACTGGAAACAGTATAAATGCCCTTCAATAGGGGATTGCTTAAATAAATTTTACTTCCCTACAAAAGAATTCTATACATCTGTTATAAAAAAAAAAAAAAGAAAAAGAAAAAGAACAAAACTCTAGTAACAGGGAAAGCTCTCTAAGGTAAATTGTTGAGAAAAAAAGCAATGTGTGGAACAGTGTGTATTAAGATGCTACCATGTAAGTAAAAGGGGAATAGATATTCATATTTATTTGAATATACAAAAAACCCTCTGAAATGTTACACAAGTAATTAATAGCAATAATTACCTACTGGAGATGAAAGTGAAACAATGTCTGATACCCAGCCAAACCTCAATAAATGAAAGCTATAATTACTCCATCAATGTCATTATCATCATGAAAACATATCATTAAAATATATACACAGAATACATTCAAACTAAATCCATAATGAGGTAAACAGCCAAATCTTAAGCATTCAAAGGCTGACTATCTAGTTGGCCATCCAAGCCCTTCATTTTCTCTTCATAGGTAAGTAGCTTTGGGCCATTTTACTGTAGGCTAACCCCTCACCAGAGAGCGAGCTGAGGAAATAACACCAAAAACAGTCATTTTATTCAATATTGATCTACAGTTTCTAATAAACAGCTTCTGGAGCTGAAAGGGACCGTGAAAATCCCACAGTGCAAACTTCTATTACATACGAAGAAACTAAGGTCCAGAGAACTCCCCAAATTAGCGACAGTTCAAAGATTTGGAGTCTGTCCCCCCAGTTAAATGCTTTCAATTTTATTATTAAGGTCGGGGCAAATAAGCTTAACTGAAATCAATTATCCTTGCTAAATTCCCTCCCCAGCCCATCCTTTACTATAGATAACTAAGTTTGCTGAGATCATATTCCATAAGCAATTCTATTAAGTAGAGCGCAGGTCATCAGAGAATTCAACAACTCGGCCGTGACGTTTCTAGGATTATGCATTGAATGAACACCCGCAATAAAATCTGTAAAGTTTGCTTACGCTAGAGATTGTCAGAGGCATGTTGAAGTCCTTGCCACCTTGTAGCCGGAAACCCCAAGGAGCTGGGCCAACCAAGGACACACTGTAGTTGCTCATGGTTCTAATGGCTCAAAGTCCAATCCCCAAAAATGAAAGAAACTGTGAAAGAAAATTAGATGGTTAACAAAAATGTTTATTTTAAAACCTATTACATATTTCAACTAAATGATCTTCAGTATTTTGTTTTGGGGGGAAGAGGGGATACGCAAAATAAGTCATATTAAGTTCTCATTTCAGTCGAAGAAAAGGAATCTATGAGCTAATACATAATCTCTAAACTCATGCCAATTTCCATAGTCTAAAAATTCCATATTAGAGTATATTTCTAGACATTTGATCAGTTTTACAACTTGCTACAATACAATTTGTGGCTTCTTGCATACAAACTTTAATTCAAAGTACTTTACAACACTTCATTTTATACAAAAAAAGAACAAAACTTTATTTCAGGTTTAATTCAAAATGATTTTCCCTGTCCTTCTGCCTGCAGTTGGCAAGAGTCCTTCAATTTCACTTACTTAAATTCTAAGTTACCCTAACATATGAAAAGAACTACAAATCAGTAGACTCTCATTCATGCTTTCCAAACTCTAAATTCTTTAAAACGAGAAGTTGTTTTTTAATGCATGAAACTATTCTCTCCAATTATAAACTACAACTTGTATTTCCTCTTCTGGGGATGTGTTATCTTCCACGCAAAGAAATTATTTACATTTCCTTCAGACAGGCAATGATGGGCAATACTCTAGCACAATGATATTTCAATCAGAACCTGCTTTTTGTTTTATATACACACCTCATCAGGCAAAGTGGAGCGAGCATTTACCACACAGTGTATAAGTCTGACTAAACATGGTAGGAATAAAAGGTGAATCTTAATGCATGAAAGAATTAGAGCTTTAGAAAACAACCAGCGCTTCAGTGCTTGCTTTCTTCTGTGTTTTGCTGGAAGTGCGCTCATAATGACTCTCATGGTAGTACTTTTATGTAACAAAAAAAAACTCAAGAAAAAAAAGCGTGACTCGGAGTTTGGTGTTGGTTGTTATGGTAGTTATGTGTGAGCGGGAGAAACTGGGAGGAATGGAGGTCTTCTAAAATGTAATACTAAGACACCTATTATTTCCCTCTTTAAAAATAATAATATAACAGATGTGTAATAATTTTAAAACCACATTTTTAAAAAAGAAGCTGTTTCAGACACGCTTCCTTGGAAAATCTGTGCTATTCAGCCAAATCATCACCTATTATCTGTCTTAAAATATTATTCCATTTTTTTAACCCATTGAAAATTTCTATTCCATCACACCAAATTAATAGTGGCAGATGTAGATATGCGAACCACTGGGTATATTAAAAGCAAGCAGATTCCATCTTCTCATATGGGGAAAATGAGGCAAAATTTTCAAATAAGTCCAGTTCTTAAAGAAAAATCAGTGAAAATCTGCCCTGCATCTGCCCAGAAACAAAATGGGCTTTTCCACTGGCATAGTAGTTCACTGAACTACTAGCCAATAATACATTACGTCAATACTGATGCAACAAACACTAAAAAGATGAAAAGGCCAAACCAGAGGTCAAACTAGTTAATATATGTGAAAAACAAATAGGAGGTAATAAGGAGCCACACATAATCTAATTGCTTTCTCACTGTAATAAACGAGAAGAGTTTCAGAGAAGTTGTAGAGGAAGACTGGATAATGGCACACAATATAAATCAAAAGTGTGTAAAGCCAACAGATATTTCACAGGCAGCCTACCCCCCCCCTTCTTTTTTAATCTTTAACTTTTTGTCAAGAGAAGAATGTGAAAGTGAGGTTCCACTTCCTCTGATCTCAACATTCCCTACAAGAAAATGTGTTTAATTCATATATCAACCTATGTACCTGCAGCTTCCCTTTACTTGCGAGTTCCCTTCCTGATTTCTCCCATTTGTTATTAAAATCTCTAGCACTGGCAAGGTCACAGCCACACTAGAGAACCAGCGTCAGTTCATTTCTAGTGTCGTTTCCCTTCCACTACTCTCCCTTTGCTAGCTTCACGTGCCTTAAAATATTCTGAAACCGAAGCAATTGTAATACTACTGGCCTTTTCCAGGGCTGGTAATATTAGTGCCCAAACTCTTCCTAAAATACCAAGCAGGCAGGAAATATTGAGCAGCCTTTCTGCTTTCAAGCACGTAGATCGTCTTTTAGGGGAAAGTCCAAACAGTGTCTTCGCTCTAGTCCTTAGGCAGGAAGCCTGGCATTTCCCACACTCCTATCCCAGCTTCTTCGGTGGGTGGGAGAAGGGAAAGAACTCGTGATGAATTTCTCCGAGAAGGGTCTGAAATGAAAGCTGTTATCTTGAGATTCTCTTCTTCCCCAGATTGAGCGACTGCGGAGGTAGAGCGGAAGAACTAAAGCCGCGGGCACCGGGTGAAAGTAACCGACGAGACAGTTTTCCAGCAGAGGTTCACGCCTAGCCCCGTTTGCCAAATAAGGTTCCCGAGCCGGCCGCTCTGGAGGCAGGCGGCTTCCAACGGCCCCGTGGTCAGGAAGGCAGACTTGGGAGAGGATCCGGCGATCACACCCGAGACCTACCCTGCCCAGCGCAGCCACGAATTTTCTTTCCAAGGACTGCCCTGTCCACACGCCTTTCCTTTTTCCACTTACTGTCAAACGAACGGGACCACAGTCTTTTTTAAAAAAGCCCCACCAAGTACGCGAGCACTAATAAATCTGGCGTTCGTGACAGATTTGTTTTTTAAACAAGTTTTATTTCTGGACGCACGGAAGTTGTCCCCTAACAGGTTACACAATCCTAAATATTCGGGGGGAAATAAATGCTTCTCAGTAGCGTGAGAGCAAATAAAAAATCAGCACGCCGTTCCCGTTTAGACCCGCTTCCTCCCCACACCCCCAGGAGACTCGCGCGGGACGCGAGTGTCCCCGGACGCCTCGGTGCGTGCCCGGCGACGCCGCCGCTCTCGTCCCAGCCCGCCCGGGCTCCAGTGCCCGTCCTCTGGCCTGGGGCCCGCTCCCGCGCCGCCCTTTCCCGGGCGCTCCTCTTCCCACGCCGCTCTCCCACCTCCGCTGATCGGCGTCCGGCAAACACCTGAGCAGCCACCCGGCGCGAGGCGCGCCCCCTCCTCTCCACTAGCTGGGCTTCCCTCCACGCGCTCTACGTACGGCGACCCCTTCTTTCCCTCCTCCCTACCGGGGATCCGAGACGCGCATCGCCGGCGGGCGGCCACTCACCTCGGGTCTGGCGCGGCGATACCTCCGCCTCAGACGAGCGCTGACAAGTGACTCGCGGTGTGTACGCCGTCCCCACGGCCCCCGGGAACTTCCGCCTCCTGGCTCCTCACCCCCACAGGCCCCGCCCCCGAGACAAGGCACGCCCCCTCCGCCCCCGGCCACGCCCCCGGGCCGAGCAGGGCTGGGAGGCGCTGGGAGAAAGCTGCTGCGGAGCCTAGCCGCTGCGGAAAACAATTGCACTACAGACTTTCGGTGGCAGTAGTCTTAGGGGGTTTTGAGCAGTACCTGGCAAAAGTCCGCTCCCCCTGCCTGTTTTATAGTGGATGCATTTCTCTCTAAAGAAACTTTGAATTGGCGAGCAGTTGCTTTGGCTAAAATAGGAGAGGGCTTTGGATAAATCCCTATCTATGCAAGTTCAGCAGCCACTGCCTGGTTTTTTGGGTGAGCTTTATGTGCCCTGAGAAGTGAAGACTCTTAACGTTTACTTGTCAGGAAAGTGAAAATCAGTGACTTTAATATCTAGAAGTTAACTCCTCTTATCAAACCATAAGACCGTGATAAACAGCAGCGGCCATAAGTGGTTCAACCATTATAGCCTCAGCTTATTTTTCTAAATCCAGATCAATAGTTCACTTCGCAGTTTCTGTAAAGTGCTTGATTTAGCCCAAGGAATTTATTCATGAGCAAATTTGAATAATGTTCAGTGAACATACAGAAAGTAACTTGTAGGCTTCTTTTAAACAGTGAATTGGCTTATAAAATGTGAAAAGGACAATTCTTAACCAAGGGACATGTAAAGCAAGGCTCATGGGATCCGTGAGTCCACTAGAAGTGCAAACAGAATTCTAGAGAAGACCCAAAACTATGCTCTGTCCAAACCGGTAGCCACTAGTCACGTGTGGCTAGTGAGCATTTGAAATGTGTCTACTGCGGCTGAGGCACTGAATTTTTTGTTTTATGTAAGTTTAATTTAAATTTAAAAACTGAAGTAGGGTAACATGCTTCCATTAAACATAAACTTTATTGTTTGGGAAGGACTACATTTCACTTTACCACTGAAAATGTAGTGCCCAAATTGAGCTATAATTGAAGTAGATTTTTAAGACTTATCATGAAAAATATAATGTAAAATGTCATTAACTTTATATTGATTACATGTTGAAATAAATTTTTTTATATTTGGTTAAACATATAATTAAAATTAATTTTGCCTGCTTTTTAATGTGGGTAAGGAGACATTATATTTTATTTGCAGTAACCATTGCTGTCTTTTTTTATTTAATTTTGAATTTTATTTTATTGATTTTTTTATACAACAGGCTCTTATTAGTTATCCATTTTATACATATTAGTGTATATATCTCAATCCCAATCTCCCAATTCATCACACGACCACCCCCCGACACCAACCACTTTCCCCCCTTGGTGTCCGTACGTTTGTTCTCTACATCTGTGTCTCAATTTCTGCCATGCAAACCGGTTCATCTGTACCATTTTTCTAGGTTCCACACATATGCGTTAATATACGATATTTGTTTTTCTCTTTCTGACTTACTTCACTCTGTATGACAGTCTCTAGGTCCATCCACGTCTCTACAAATGACCCAATTTCGTTCCTTTTTATGGCTGACTAATATTCCATTGTATATATGTACCACTTCTTCTTTATCCATTCGTCTGTCGATGGGCATTTAGGTTGCTTCCATGTCCTGGCTATTGTAAACAGTGCTGCAATGAACATTGGGGTGCATGTATCTTTTTGAATTATGGTTTTCTCTGGGTATGTGCCCAGTAGTGGGATTGCTGGGTCATATGGTAATTCTATTTTTAGTTTTTTAAGGGACCTCCATACTGTTCTCCATAGTGGCTGTATCAATTTACGTTCCCACCAACAGTGCAAGAGGGTTCCCTTTTCTCCACACCCTCTCCAGCATTTATTGTTTGTAGACTTTTTGATGATGGCCATCCTGACTGGTGTGAGGTGATACCTCACTGTAGTTTTGATTTGCATTTCTCTAATGATTAGTGATGTTGAGCAGCTTTTCATGTGCTTCTTGGCCATCTGTATGTCTTCTTTGGAGAAATGTCGATTTAGGTCTTCTGCCCATTTTTGGATTGGGTTGTTTGTTTCTTTAATATTGAGCTGCAAGAGCTGTTTATATATTTTGGAGATTAATCCTTTGTCCATTGATTCGTTTGCAAATATTTTCTCCCATTCTGAGGGTTGTCTTTTCGTCTTGTTTATTGTTTCCTTTGCAGTGCAAAAGCTTTGAAGTTTCATTAGGTCCCATTTGTTCATTTTTGTTTTTATTTCCATTACTCTAGGAGGTGGATCAAAAAAGATCTTGCTGTGATTTATGTCAAACAGTGTTCTTCCTGTTTTCCTCGAAGAGTTTTATAGTGTCCAGTCTTACATAGGTCTCGAATCCATTTTGAGTTTATTTTTGTGTATGGTGTTAGGGAGTGTTCTAATTTCATTCTTTTACATGTAGCTGTCCAGTTTTCCCAGCACCACTTATGGAAGAGACTGTCTTTTCTCCATTGTATATCCCTGCCTCTTTTGTCATAGATTAGTTGACCATATGTGTGTGGGTTTATCTCTGGGCTTTCTATCTTGTTCCATTGATCTATGTTTCTGTTTTTGTGCCAGTACCATATTGTCTTGATGACTGTAACTTTGTAGTATAGTCTGAAGCCAGGGAGTCTGATTCCTCCAGCTCCGTTTTCTTCCCTCAAGACCACTTTGGCTATTCAGGGTCTTTTGTGTCTCCACACAAATTTTAAGATTTTTTGTTCTAGTTCTGTAAAAAAAATGCCATTGGTAATTTGATAGGGATTGCATTGAATCTGTAGATTGCTTTGGGTAGTATAGTCATTTTCACAATATTGATTCTTCCAATCCAAGAACATGTTACATCTCTCCATCTGTTGGTGTCATCTTTAATTTCTTTCATCAGTGTCTTATAGTTTTCTGCATACAGGTCTTTTGTCTCCCTAGGTAGGTTTATTCCTAGGTATTTTATTCTTTTTTGTAGTAATGGTACATGGGAGTGTTTCCTTAATTTCTCTTTCAGATTTTTCATCATTAGTGTATAGGAATGCAAGAGATTTCTGTGGCATTAATTTTTTTTCCTGCAACATTACCAATTCATTGATTTGCTCTAGTAGTTTTCTGGTGGCAGTTTAGGATTCTCTATGTATAGTATCGTGTCACCTGCAAACAGTGACAGTTTTACTTCTTCTTTTCCAATTTGTATTCCTTTTATTTCCTTTTCTTCTCTGATTGCCATGACTAGGACTTCCAAGACTATGTTGAATAGTAGTGGTGAGAGTGGACATCATTGTCTTGTTCCTGATCTTAGAGGAAATGCTTTCAGTTTTTCACCATTGAGAATGATGTTTGCTGTGGGTTTGTCGTATATGGCCTTTATTATGTTGAGGTACGTTCCCTCTATGCCCACTTTCTGGAGAGTTTTTATCATAAATGGGTGTTGAATTTTCTCAACAGCTTTTTCTGCATCTACTGAGATGATCATATGGTTTTTCTTCTTCAATTTGTTAATATGGTGTATCACATTGATTGATTTGTGCATATTGAAGAATCCTTGCATCCCTGGGATAAATCCCACTTGATCCTGGTGTATGATCCTTTTAATGTGTTGTTGGATTCTGTTTGCTAGTATTTTGTTGAGGATTTTTGCATCTATATTCATCAGTGATATTGGCCTGTAATTTTCTATTTTTTGTAGTATCTTTGTCTGGTTTTGGTATCAGGGTGATGGTGGCCTCCTAGAATGAGTTTGGGAGTGTTCCTTCCTCTGCAATTTTTTGGAAGAGTTTGAGAAGGATGGGTGTTAGCTCTTCTCTAAATATTTGATAGAATTCACCTGTGAAACCACCTGGCCCTGGACTTTTGTTTGTTGGAAGATTTTTAATCACAGTTTCAATTTCATTACTTCTGATTGGTCTGTTCATATTTTCTGTTTCTTCCTGGTTCAGTCTTGGAAGGTTATACCTTTCTAAGAATTTGTCCATTTCTTCCAGGTTGCCCGTTTTATTGGCATAGAGTTGCTTATAGCAGTCTCTTAGGATGCTTTGTATTTCTGCCGTGTCTGTTGTAACTTCTCCTTTTTCATTTCTGATTTTATTGATTTGAGTCCTCTCCCTCTTTTTCTTGATGAGTCTGGCTAATGGCTTATCAATTTTGTTTATCTTCTCAAAGAACCAACTTTTAGTTTTATTGATCTTTGCTACTGTTTTCTTTGTTTCTATCTCATTTATTTCTGCTCTGATCTTTATGATTTATTTTCTTCTACTAACTTTGGATTTTGTTTGTTCTTCTTTCTCTAGTTCCTTTAGGTGTACGGTTAGATTGTTTATTTGAGATGTTTGTTGTTTCTTGAGGTAAGATTGTATTGCTATAAACTTCCCTCTTAGAACTGCTTTTGCTGCATCCCATAGGTTTTGGATCATCGTGTTTTCATTGTCATTTGTCTCTAGGTATTTTTTGATTTCCTCTTTGATTTCTTCAGTGATCTCCTGGTTATTTAGTAACATATTGTTTAGCCCCCACGTGTTTGTGTTTCTTACGTTTTTTTCCCTGTAATTGATTTCTAATCTCATAGCATTGTGGTCACAAAAGATGCTTGATATGATTTCAATTTTCTTAGATTTACTGAGGCTTGGTTTGTGACCCAAGATGTGATCTATCCTGGAGAATGTTCTGTGCGCACTTGAGAAGAAAGTGTAATCTGCTGTTTTTGGATGGAATGTCCTATAAATATCAATTACATCTATCTGGTCTATTGTGTCATTTAAAGCTTGTGTTTCCTTATTAATTTTCTGTTTGGATGATCTGTCCATTGGTGTCAGTGAGGTGTTAAAGTCCCCCAGTGTTATTGTGCTACTGTCGATTTCCTCTTTTATAGCTGTTAGCAGTTGCCTTATGTGTTGAGGTGCTCCTGTGTTGGGTACATATATATTTATAATTGTTATATTTTCTTCTTGGATTGATCCATTGATCATTATGTAGTGTCCTTCCTTGTCTCTTGTAACATTCCTTATTTTAAATTCTATTTTATCTGACATGAGTATTGCTACTCCAGCTTTCTTTTGATTTCCATTTGCATGGAATACCTTTTTCCATCCCCTCACTCTCAGTCTGTATGTGTCCCTAGGTCTGAAGTGGGTCTCTTGTAGACAGCATATATATGGGTCTTGTTTTTGTATCCATTCAGCGAGCCCATGTCTTTTGGTTGGAGCATTTAATCCATTCACATTTAAGGTAATTATTGATATGTATGTTCCTATTACCATTTTCTTAATTGTTTTGGGTTTGTTTTTGTAGGTCCTTTTCTTCTCTTGTGTTTCCCACTTAGAGAAGTTCCTTTAGCATTTGTTGTAGAGCTGGTTTGGTGGTGCTGAATTCTCTTAGCTTTTGCTTGTCTGTAAAGCGTTTGACTTCTCCATTGAATCTGAATGAGATCCTTGCCGGGTAGAGTAATCTTGGTTGTAGGTTCTTCCCTTTCATCACTTTAAGTTTATCATGCCACTCCCTTCTGGCTTGTAGAGTTTCTGCTGAGAAATCAGCTGTTAACCTTATGGGAGTTCTCTTGTATATTATTTGTCATTTTTCCCTTGCTGCTTTCAGTAATTTTTCTTTGTCTTTAGCTTTTGCCAATTTGATTACTCTGTGTCTCGGCGTGTTTCTCCTTGGGTTTATCCTGTATGGGACTCTCTGCGTTTCCTGGACTTGGGTGGCTATTTCCTTTCCCATGTTTGGGAAGTTTTCGACTATAATCTCTTCAAATATTTTCTCTGGTCCTTTCTCTCTCTCTTCTCCTTCTGGGACCCCTATAATGCGAATGTTGTTGCGTTTAATGTTGTCCCAGAGGTCTCTTAGGCTGTCTTCATTTCTTTTCATTCTTTTTTCTTTATTCTGTTCTGCAGCAGTGAATTCCACCATTCTGTCTTCCAAGTCACTTATGCATTCTTCTGCCTCAGTTATTCTGCTATTGATTCCTTCTAGTGTAGTTTTCATTTCAGTTCTTGTATTGTTCATCTCTGTTTGTTTGTTCTTTAATTCTTCTAGGTCTTTGTTAAACATTTCTTGCATCTTCTTGATCTTTGCCTCCATTCTTTTTCCGAGGCCCTGGATCATCTTCACTATCATTATTCTGAATTCTTTTTCTGGAAGGTTGCCTATCTCCACTTCATTTAGTTGTTTTTCTGGGGTTTTATCATGTTCCTTCATCTAGTACATAGCCCTCTGCCTCTTCATCTTGTCTATCTTTCTGTGAATGTGGTTTTTGTTCCACAGGCTGCAGGACTGTAGTTCTTGTTGCTTCTGCTGTCTGTACTCTGGTGGATGAAGCTATCTAAGAGGCTTGTGCAAGTTTCCTGATGGGAGGGACTGGTGGTGAGTAGAGCTGGCTATTGTTCTGGTGGGCAGAGCTCAGTAAAACTTTAATCCGCTTGTCTGTTGATGGGTGGGGCTGGGTTCCCTCCCTGTTGGTTGTTTGGCCTGAGGCGATCCAACACTGGAGCCTATCCAGGCTCTTTGCTGCGGTTAATGGCAGACTCTGGGAGGGCTCACGCCAAGGAGTACTTCCCAGAACTTCTGCTGCCAGTGTCCTTGTCCTCATGGTGAGACAGAGCCGCCCCCCGCCTCTGCAGGAGACCCTCCAACACTAGCAGGTAGGTCTGGTTCAGTCTCCTATGGGGTCACTGCTCCTTCCCCTGCGTCCCAATGCGCACACTACTTTGTGTGCCCTGCAAGAGTGGAGTCTCTGTTTCCCCCAGTCCTGTTGAAGTCCTGCAATCAAATCCCACTAGCCTTCAAAGTCTGATTCTCTAGGAATTCCTCCTCCCGTTGCCGGACTCCCAGGTTGGGCAGCCTGACGTGGGGCTCAGAACCTTCACTCCAGTGGGTGGACTTCTGTGGTATTAAGTGTTCTCCAGTTTGTGAGTCACTCACCCAGCAGTTATGGGATTTGATTTTACTGTGATTGCACCCCTCCTACTGGTGTCTCACTGTGGCTACTCCTTTGTCTTTGGATGTGGGGTATCTTTTTTGGTGAGTTCCAGTGTCTTCCTGTTGATGATTGTTCAGCAGTTAGTTGTGATTCCGGTGCTCTTGCAAGAGGGAGTGAGAGCACGTCCTTCTACTCTGCCATCTTGAACCAAATCTGAGACATTTTAAATTACCTATGTTGACTGGCATTATTATATTTTCACTGGATGGCTATAGTCCACAGTTTTCTTCACATTCTCCAAAAGATTATGTTGGAGGGAAGGGTTTCCTAATGTGAGCTGGTTTATAGAGTGCTTTAATATTTGTCATCATGTTTGATAGCTCACAAAAATAAATAAATAAATAAATAAATAAATAAATAATAACACCTGCCACTTATAATACCTGCCATGTGCTAGACAGTGTAGTAATCCTTACAATAACTTTATACGACAAGTGTCATCCCATTTACAGTCAGGAAAATTGAAGTTGCAAAAGATTGCAGCTTGTAACAGTTCCACAGGGCGATTTGTGGAATTACCCTGTAACAGTCCCATCTCTGCTTCTCCTCATCTGTTTGCTGCTAATACAGTTAGAGCCTGAATGAATCCAGGTTGACAAGACATCAAGAACTGCAGGCAGTGTATAGAGGTGTCACTAGAGGGTAAGCATCTTTAGGTAATGAAGAGTTGAGAGTGTTATTTACCTATGCAAATTAGTGTTAGCCTACAGGCGATAGCCTGCCTCTGAATTCTCCTCCTCCTCCTACCACAGTTTAAAGCCGGGGGTGTAAGGGAAATTAACCAAATTCAATAATGATGCATAGGTTGATATTTATTTAAGTGCCCTCCAAAGAACCAACTGTATCAAAATGGCACAGATAGCTTGTTAAAACTGCAACTTCCTGGGCTCCAGACCCAGGATCCTTGCAGATGGGCCCCAAGAGTCTGCCTTTTTAACAAACAACCCCCCTCCAGGTAATCATTCAACTATTATGCTTAAAAACCACTTCCCTAGAAATATCCCTATATCCCCAATTTACTGTGTCCTGTGCTTCAGTGAAAACCATGCATCCCAGATAGCAGCAACTTATCTCAGTTTCCTCGTCTTAAAAGAAATAACTGTAAATTACCTTTTGAGGTTATCATGAGGAGTAGGGATAATATATATATAAAGCGTGCTTGGCACTAAGTAGGCGTTAAATAAATGGTAGCCTCAACTGTAAAATCGATAGCTAGTGGGAAGCAGCTGCATAGCACAGGGAGATCAGCTCGATGCTTTGTGACCACCTAGAGGGGTGGGATAGGGAGGGTGGGAGGGAGACACAAGAGGGAGGGGATATGGGGATATATGTATATGTATAGCTGATTCACTTTGTTATACAGCAGAAACTAACACACCATTGTAAAGCAATTATACTCCAATAAAGATGTTAAAAAAAAAAAAAAGGTAGCCGTATGAAACTTTCCTAACCAATTGATTAGATTTATTTATGTATCACAAAAGACAAATAGAGAACTTTAGCATTTATTATGCAGGTACTATTTCTTGACTTATGTATATTATTTTATTCTTACAACCATATAAAGTAGGTATTTTTTTCCAAGGAAGAATCAGAAAGTTGGAGATTAAGAAATTTAACCACGGGCACACAACTAAATAGTGATAGAAGTAGAGCAGAGGGTCTGACTCCAAAAACCGTGCCCTTTTCATCTCAACACACTGCATCTCAGTAAATTCAGTAAGCCATCCAGCTTAAAGACCAGAGAAAGAAGGTGGAAAGCTATAGCAACTAACATTGTTGAGGGCCATAGAGGTGCAATCTGTAGCAAATTATGGAAATTAAATAAATGCTGAGTTACTTCTAAACAAGAGAAGATAAAACTCCTAAACCACTTTTGGTAGGGCATCTGCCTTAACTTGCTTTAGAATGAATTGACACTGAGCCATTCTGACTCCCCTACTCTGTCTCCCTCATGACTAACATTTATGAAATGGTTGGCCATGGTTTGAAGGTCAGTCTGTGATTACAGACTTGCAGGAAGATAACTGAACCATTGGGAAATCAGACCAACGTCCTTAACCTCATTAACACTATGGCCTAAGCAATGAGGCACTCACCACAAAGAAAACCATATTAGCGTCACTTTATCAAAACCAGTGCACAAAAAGCGAAATTAGAAAAGAAAAGTAGATCAAAAGATTAACTAATTTAGCAGGAAGAGTTTTTAAGAATATTCCACCTAAACAGTATTTACCTCCATGTATAACTGTTTGCTCCAACATTTTATTATCCGATGTATGACTCAGAATCCTCTTGCAGTACTTCAAAAATAACAGAAACTTTAAATTATAAGATGACATGGCTGTGATGAGCTTTTACAGTTGCACCCAATAAACTATAAAGTGCCAGTCTTTAAAAAGTTCCTACATTACTCTAAGTCAATTTATCTTTTAAGTCCTAATCCTGAAAGATAAATAAACCACTCATAGGTATGAGTATTTAACGTTTAATATCCGGAATGGAGAGGAAGTATTAACTATTTCAATACCTAAAGAAACATTTGGTAATCTAGGGAGAAAGGCATACTGTCATTCTAAAGCTTACTACTGACTCCTGGGAGAAGGGCCAGAACTAAAACAGGCACAGAGAATGGAAAGAAAGAAATGGATGAGAAAGACTCTAAGAACAGATCCGTGAAGCTTAGGTATCTGAGTAAACGTGTGCTTGAGGAAGAAGTTAAAAAGAAGTTTCATCTTGTTAAAACTAGCTTTCAAGTTTCAAGTCTGGGTTTTGGGGGTGGTATTAATAACTGACTGATACTGAAGAAAGAGTGGCAAGTATTAAAATGAATATGCATTTCACTGGCAATTTCCAGTAAGCAAAAAAATCCAATTGGTAAGTGAGGGGTATCAATAAGAAGGGTAGATAGTAAAGACACTGAAAAAAGTCCTCAGGAGCTCCAAGTTTGAGATTGCAGAAGGGGAGGAATATTCCTCATGATAAGATCCAGGTTTAGCCGGTCTGATGTTTTACTCAGATAAAATCATTTCTTTGAGGAGTCTGGGGGAGTTTGAAAGGATAGACCAATATATGATTTTGGAGATGAGATAGAAACAAAACATTAGGTCAATCATTGAAAAAGCTGAAGAAAAACATTATTTGAAGAGAGTCAAGAAAGTAAGAAATGGGCCTTCAGCATAACTTCCCTATTAGTTGGTACTACCAAGAAATCAATCTCCCTGGCCCGGGAGGCAAGACAGGCTGGGAAGAAACCTTATTCATTTTCCTGTTTCCAATTTACCTTCATGTAAAAAGAGTTAAGAAGAAGTGTGTTAGGAAACCAAAAAGAGATAAATTTGAAAATTGTTAGCTTTCCATGTATAACATCTTGCACGTTTGTACTAAATGAGTTACGGAAAATGTGAAGAAAGAAGGTTTAGGATGCACGCTGTGAGAGTGCCCACTTAGAAAGATTTTACTTATAAAAGGTATTAGGTCATTTTTGGAGAATACACTGTGTCCACACCGCTATGCAGTGTCCCTTTGTTAAGTTATTTTCAATTAAATACCTTTGAGGGTACCATCTGTTTCCTCTCAAGATCCTGACTGATAACATTGTTGGTGATTCTTTTTATCATCACCACCCTGGATAAATCATTACAATGCTATGCATGCTTACTTATTGAGCATTTACCATGTCTCATGTTCTGTTGATATAAGTGTTTTTAAAAGCAAACTCATTTGGGGGAAAATATTAGATTTTGCTTTTTGGATTTTTTTAATGGGTGACTTTATATTAAGCATTTTCAGTTGTTTAGAAGCATTCCCATTATTAAAATGTTGTGTGATGACTCACTGTCACTTAAAATCTGGAAATTGATATTTTCTTTCTATATTGTCAATTTTCTAACCAGTAAAAGAGCTAGTAAAAATTGCAATAATTTATCACAAATAAATAAAATACTTCTTAAATCAAGATCTTGTCTATGTATATATAATAAAGTATAGACAGTGGTCATCTTTGGGAGATGGGATTATGAGGCTGTTATTTTTTTTCCTTTATAATTTTCTAAATTTCAGATTTTTACAGAATATTTAATATATCTATAATGAGAATAAAGCAACACGCATTTTTAAAAAAACTACATGAATTGACTAAATTCATCATAATAATATAAACTTATATTAGCCCCAAATTAATTTTAATTTAATTGGTGTTTAAATCTAAATTTCTTTAAGTATGGTTTTGTCCCAAACCACTGATGTAATCTTTACTGATCCATTAGGTAGTTTTTCACATTGTCTGGGTTTAGAATTTCTCATGCTTTTCCATGTGTCTCTCCCATCAATGGTGGAGCTATGAGGACATAATTATTAACAAGACTAGTGTACAAATAAGGTCATTTAAGCAAGTGGTATTTTGGATTGGAAAGATCCTTGAGGAAATCTAATCATAGCAAGCTTTATTTACAGTAAAATCTCTCCACCCAAAAAATAGTACCTCTACTAAGTATTTTTAAAATCCATTTACATACTCTGGGAAAAGCAAAGAAACTAATATTTTCACTGGAAGGTGTCCACATGTGTAGTCATAGTGGAATGCATTAAAGCATGTCATTCCTAGCCAAAATGTAAGGGATGCTGTACTAAGAATGATGAATCAATTCATCAAAAATCTGATTAAAGCATAGAATTATTTTTAAGATAAGGAATGATATGAAGGAATAAATATGGATCAATAACATAAACCAAAACTATACTTAATTCCACTGAAAATGGAATATACATCACATCAAATTCTGCCAGTATGTAATACGCACATATTTATTGGCATTTATTTTCATAAAACTAATTCTAGGAAATTACTCAAAACCATTTTCTGCCAGCTGTGAAAAGGTTAACTAATGAAGAAAGTAAACAAGACATTTTTAAAAATCTATGATATACGAAACTGGAATCTTTAACTATCTTCATAATCTGATTATTTCATACAACAATATATCTTTAAACTATTCTTTAGCCAAAGTTCGATGCCTGCTTCTTCTCAGAATTAAAAGCTTTAACAAAATAACTGCAGTTTTTGATATATTAATAACAAAATTCATCCATTTTTACTTAAATATTATTACTTTAGACATTAAATCTTATATTTTAAAAATTCTGGAAGAAGTCTAGATATAAATGCTATCAGTGGTTGCCTCTGGGTAGTGAAACTTGGTATAATTATATTTTACTTCTATTTGCTTTTTGTGCTTTTCAAATTTTCTCTGAAAACATTTTACTTTTCTAATAAACTGAAAATTAAGAGTAGCATTTTTTGTATATATTAATACATGTAGCATTGTTATATACATTGGCATATACACATAACAAATATATATGGAACAAATTAAAATTATGAACAATAACTCTTACTTATTAAATACTAGTAGCTAGATACTCTTCTGAATCCTTTATATGTATTTCATCCTCATAGCAACCATAGGAGTTAGGTACTATTATTTTCAGATAGGAAATGAAAGTACAGAGCTAATATAACTTACAGTCATACAGCTGGCTAGTATAGGCAGAGCTAGTTTTTGAGACCAAAATATTTGACTACAGAGCACATGTAAAATAAGTGGGTGCTTTTACAGAGTATATTATGAAAGTTTGTATCTCTGAAAATTTCTTTTCGAGCAAGTCTGATTCAGCCCAGTGTGGGTCTAATTCAGTTTGTAAACTTGATGATTTTTATGTCTTTGCATAACTATTAGGTGAATAAGTTACAATAAGATAAAAAGATTGATCATAATAAAGGTCATTTCAGGATTAAGAGAGAAAACTCTAAACTTGATCATAAGGAAAATTTTCTTTAAATATTTTAATCTGAAACCATTATTTCTATGAAGATTTATAGCTTTCCCTACAGAAAAAGGCCTTGTAATAATAACATATCTTTCAGTATGTGAAAAAGAGTTTTTAAAAAGTCAAATTAAAATCTCCACAGAACCTAAATGAATTTCTCTATGTGAGACAGGCTGGGACCCAGGACCCTTTGCTGCAATGCTGCAGTGCTTGCACCTGGACACACCTCTTCTCGAGCTACAAAATACAAGGAAACTATATGGGACTAAAAATAACTGCATGCATGCACAGTTAGGGCAGATTCTGGGCAGAAGATACAAAGAGGCCAAAAAACCCAACTGCCACTTTGGAAGAGCCTGGAGCAAAGCAGGGCACTGCGCATGCCCCCTGCACACAACACGACCTACCGGGTGGGCAAAACCCCTAAGCCACCCCTCCAGCCGACCCCTGGACACACCCCTACTCTCACCCCCACGTAAGGAACAAGCTCACCCCTCCGCCCCGGGGAGAGCAAGCAAGGGAACCTGTTGTTCTCACTCCCCGCTGCTGCAGCAGGGGCCCCAGTAAAGCCTTGCCTGAATTTCTTATCTGGTCTCTGATCAATTTCTATTGCTTGAGGAGGCCAAGAGCCCTGGTCAGTAACATACTTTGTGGCGCCCAGCATGGGGCACTTGTCCCATTCTGGGGAGAGGATCTGGGCACCTCCGGGACCACCGAACGCAGCTTCCCTGTGGGTGACAAGCAGTGGCCTGGACCTCTTGTTTCAGCATCACCACTTTTCGTAAGTCCACCCTCCTGGCCCCTGCGGGGCCTCAGTACCCTCATTCAGGCAACACTTCCCCCCTCTCCTTTGTCCTTTTTTCCTCACCTTTGTCCCGTTCCCTCTCCTGAAATCTCTCTACTTCTCTGTCCTCTCCTCTCTCTGTCCTCTCCTACTTCTGTCCTGTCCTTCCGAGAGAGTGGACATCGGGCAGCTACAGCGTCACTCCTCTCAGCTTGCGAGACCTGCTCCCTCTGGCCGGCAACGGCTCACCTTGACAGGTGACAAGCAGAGGCGGGAGAGGCTCGCCTCACACGGTGCAGACCTTGGTCCAGCGGGCTCTTCCTCACAGGAGATTTATGAGAGCGATAGAGGTTCAAACCTCATGTCGTGTAGTAGCTGGAAGGCCGATCATCCCGATATTCTCACCTTTATTTTCCTGCCACCAAGAGAAGTCCCGTTGGGAACCGGCTGAAGCGGCAGGTTTCTGTATACTGGTGTACCCGTGGGTGAGGGTCCCACCTGTTGGTTGGGGACCCACAGACAACGTACAACTGGCTGGTTTCTGGGCTCGATCACGCCGGTGGGTAGTGGACAGGGTGCTTTCTCCTTCACTGGCCCTTTCTGGAAGCACGCAGGTCGGTGCCTGAATAGACAAGCTCAGGGGAGGGGTTGAAAAGGCAATCTCTCTCTTTCTGTCTCTTTCTCTTTTTCAGTCTTTTCTGTCCCCCCTCCCTTTACCTCTCCCTTGGTCCTCGCACCTGCACTCCCATCCCCTTTATCCTGAAAACTTCTTGCTTGTGTCTTTAAGTTTCGTGATTGGTATCTTTGTTTGTGTTGTGGTTTTGTCTGTCCAACTGCTCCTGCAAGTCTCTGCTGACATTGTGGTCATGGTGGAGCACTTAAGCCTTGAAATACCAATGCAGCCCGCATTGCCTGAGACTCTAGCCTTGGGTTACTTAGTGGGATTTTAAAGAACAAAAAGAAAAGACAGGAGCTTGCCATTTTCCTGCCTCTGCTCTTGTAATATAACTAGTCTGCCTGAGCTGGAGGGGCTTGCATCTCTCTCCTCCACCTTTGCAATGTAACTGTTCTGCCTGGGCTCTCAGGAACTACCTGATTCATCTGCAGTCCCCAGACTGAGGAAAAAAAAAAAAAAGAGGACCATTTTAAATTCAAGCTGGGGGGGGGGGCGGGGGGGTAGGGCTTCCCTGGTGGCTCAGTGGTTAAGAATCCACCTGCTGGGCTTCCCTGGTGGCGCAGTGGTTAAGAATCTGCCTGCCAATGCAGGGTACATGGGTTCGAGGCCTGGTCTGGGAAGATCCCACATGCCGCAGAGCAGCTAGGCCCGTGAGCCACAACTACTGAGCCTGCGCGTCTGGAGCCTGTGCTCCGCAGCAAGAGAGGCCGCGATAGTGAGAGGCCCGCGCATAGCGATGAGGAGTGGCCCCCGCTTGCCGCAACTAGAGAAAGTCCTCGCACAGAGACGAAGACCCAACACAGCCAAAAATAATTAATTAATTAATTAATTAATTAAAAATTAAAAAAAAAAGAATCCGCCTGCCAATGCAAGGGACACGGGTTCGAGCCCTGGTCTGGGAGGATCCCACATGCCGCGGAGCAACTGGGCCCGTGAGCCACAACTACTGAGCCTGCACTCTAGAGCCCGTGCGCCACAACTACTGAGCCTGAGCTCTAGAGCCTGCAAGCCGTAACTACTGAGTCCGTGTGCCACAGCTACTGAAGCCCGTGCGCCTAGGGCCCGTGCTCCACAACAAGAGAAGCCACCGCAGTGAGAAGCCCGCGCACCGCAACAAAGAGTAGACCCCGCTCACCACAACTAGAGAAAGCCCGCGCACAGTAATGAAGACCCAACGCAGCCAAAAATAAATAAATAAATAAATTAATTAAAGATTTTTAAATAAATAAATAAATAAATTCAAGCGGGAAAACTATGAGATCTCTGGTTGTATAGAAATTAACTTGTCTAGCTTAAACTTGTGCATTTAATTAATACAGACCTGTTTTAGGGTCATCAACATAAAGTACAATACTTTCATTGTACCTAGGGTTCCTGGAAGTCAATAAGTGCATATTGTTTCTGTTATAAAATCTGTCAACAGGGAAAAAAATCTGATATGATTACATTTTTAAGTAAATGTAACTGGGATAAGACACCCCTCAAGAAATTAGAGAACAAGTAGATTCTGCAGCTTGGGATACCTCGGTGCCAGGAAGGGCAAAACGTGTTCCCCCAATAAAAACAAGATTAAGGCCTGGGGAAAATACCCCTGGAAGAGGCAGTATCCTTTAAAGCCTGAGGCCCTAAGGGGAATCCAACCGCTGCTCAGCAAATTCCTAAAACACGGACTCATTAGGCCCTGCCAATCCCCTTGCACCACCCCAATCCTTTCCATTCAGAAGCCTAACGGGGAGTATCGGTTTGTGCAAGCCTTATGAGCAGTGAATGAGGCCGTCATCCCTGTTCACACACTGGTGCCAAACCCACACACCCTCCTCGCCCAAGTGCCAGGGAGCACCCAGTATTTCTCTGTTTCGGCCCTCAAAGATGCATTTTTCTGTATTCCCCTACATCCAGACTCTCCATACCTTTTTGCCTTTGAATGGAGGGACCCTGACACCCTGGAGGTACCCAATATGCATGGACATATAAACCCTTCCGCAGGGTTTTCAGGACAGCCGCCATCTTTTTGGAAACGCATTAGCAAGGGAACTGAGGGAACTGAGCCTTGAGAAGGGAACTCTGCTACAGTATGTTGATGATTTATTGATAATTAGTGAGACCAAACAAGATTCAGATCAAAATACTTTAGGGTCCTAAATTTTCTGGCTAAAAGGGGATATAAAGCCTCTACTTCCAAGGCTCAGATCTCACAACAATGGGTTCAATATTTAGGATTTGTTTTGACCCCAGGGGCACGGGCCCTGGCCACAGACAGGAAAACAGCAATTAGTGCATTACCATCTCCAACCACAAAGAGGCAGCTCCGAGGCTTTCTTGGGATGGCTGGGTTCTGTCGTATCTGAATTCCAAGTTATGGCCTTAGGGCAAACCCCTATATGAGGCTCTAAAGGGAGGAGAAAGGGAACCCCTTCAATGGAATAAGGACCGCCAGCAGGGCTTTGAGACTCTAGAGCTTGAGTTGAGTAGAGCACCAGCACTGGGGCTTCCACATTTGGACAAGCCCTTCACACTACACGTTCACGAGAGGTCAGGGATAGAACTAGGGGTCCTGACCCAAAAGCTGGGACCGGATCAGAGACCAGGGGCTTACTTTTCAAAACAACTGGACTCAGTGGCCCTGGGATGGCCAAGCTGCCTGCGGGCAGTACCAGCCGCAGCCCTGTTGGTTAATGAGTCTTCTAAGCTCATTCTGGGACACTTAGATGTGTTAACCCCTCATCAGGTACAATCTGTGCTGGAGGTCAAAGGACATCATTGGTTGACTGGGGGAAGGTTAACAAGATATCAGGCCTTCCTAATGGACACCCCCGACATTACCTTAAAGGTATGCCAAACCCTGAACCCAGCGACTCTGCCTCTGGCATTCGAGAGTGGAGACTTACTGCATCAGTGTATAGAGACCATAGAACAAATTTACTCCAGCAGGACTGATCTAGATGAGCCTCTTGACAGCCCTGAGGTCAAATGATTTACTGATGGGAACAGTTTTGTAGAAATGGGAACCCAAAAGGCGGGGTATGCCAACAGTTAGTCTAGATGAAGTCATAGAAGCCAAGACCCTGCCACCCCAGACATCAGCCCAGGAGGCTGAACTAATTGCATTAATGAGAGCTTTGCAATTAGTGAAGGATAAGAAATTAAATATTTTTACTGACTCTCAACATGGGTTCCACGTGCTACATGCTCATGCTGCCATTTGGAAAGAAAGAGGAATGTTAACCGCTAGAAATTCCCCCCATAAAACATGAAGACTTGATTCTGGCTCTTTTAGAAGCAGTGCAGCTTCTGACCCAGGTGGCAGTAATCCACTGTAGAGGCCATCAGAGGGATGGCTCTTTTGTGAGCCAAGGGAACAGCAAAGCTGATCAAATTGCAAAACAGGCAGTTCGACTGCAGGAACCTGAACAAGTTATGGCTCTAGTGATTGGCCCCCCTGAACTCCCTAGCCTTTCCCAGTATCCCCCACAGGAACAAGAAAATGCTGAGAAATGGGGCTATGAGAAGGGAAGCACAGGCTGGTATAAAAAGGAGGATAAAGTTCTAATCCCTGAAGCCCAACAATGGAAAGTCACTAAGAGTTACATGGTGCCACCCACTATGGGAGGGGTGCACTATGGGACTTGATGCAAAAGGCTTTTTCAGGGAAGGGGCTTGAAAGGACAGTAAAACAAGTAACGCTTGCGTGTGATTTATGTGCCCTTAATAACCCACAGACCCATCCAATCCCCCCTTCGTTTCTCAGGCCAATTCAACACTGAGGGACATAACTGGGGGAAGACTGGCAGTTAGATTTCACCCAAATCCCCCCACAATCAGGTTATAAATATCTTCTGGTGTTTGTTGATTCTTTCACAGGATGGGTTGAAGCCTACCCGACCCGATCTGAAAAGGCTATGGAAGTCTGTAAGTCCCTCTTAAAAGAAATAATTCCTTGGTTTGGACTTCCAAAGTCCCTGCAGAGCAATAACGGGCCCACTTTTATAGCCAAAATCACACAGGGGTTCACAGTGGCCCTAGGGATAGACTACAAGCTACACACCTCTTGGCACCCCCAGTTTTCAGGGAAGGTAGAGAAAATGAACCATACTTTAAAGAAAACCTTAGCAAAGCTCTGCCAAGAAACTCATGAACTCTGGACCAACTTCCTTCCTATCGCTTCCCCCAGGGTCCGTGTAGCCCCCAGAAGTGGTCTGAGACTTAGCCCATTTGAAATGACCTAAGGGAGGCCTTTTCTTACTACTGACATTCTACTGGATGAAGAAGTGAGCCAGGCTCTGAGATATATTATTAATCTAGGACAAGTTCAGAAGGCAATCCAGGTCTATGCCCACAAGGCAATGCCAGCTCCCACTAAAAATACAGAGGAAGGAGCAGTTCCTTCACAAATAAACCCCAGGGACCAAGTTCTTCTTAAAACTTGGAAAGAGGCCCCCCCCACAAGACCAACTATTGCCAAAATGGAAGGGCCCCTATAAAGTTATTTTAACCACCCCTACTGCCGTCAAAATGCAAGGGGTATCTAGTTGGGTACATTTGTCCAGACTAAAGCTTTTACCTCCAGAGACCCCACAGGTCACAACAGAAGAACAATACACCTCTGAGCCAGTGGAAGATCTGAGATACCTATTCAAAAGACAGGCACCATCAACAGATAAGTAAAATGATGTAGTGGGTTGGTTCCTATCTGAAGCCCTAACGGGACTTGGGACTTCTCTTATTTCCTTGGCTGATGTGGTTCTTGACAACTGTCTGGCCCTTGAGTACCTTCTGGCAGAACAAGGTAGAGTTTGTGCGATAATTGATACTTCCTGCTGCACTTGGATCAATGGGACAGGACAGGTAAAAGTTAATATGAAGGAAATATATGCCCCGGCAGAGTGGCTTCACAATTTTGGTGGGGCAATATTGCCTCCCCTGTCTGGTCAACAGTTAAGGAAGCTCAAAGTTAGCCTGGCTCCTTCCCTTTCTGGCCCTTTAATGGCTATTGTTGTTCTCCTTCTTAGCCCTTGTTTGTTTAACCTTTTGGTTAAGTTTGTGTCTTTTAAGCTCCAACAGTTTGAAGTAAGGCTCATGATGGCCCAAGGAGTTCAGCCCATTCCAGTGGAAAGTGGCCCAGGTCCCTACAGGTCCTTGGAACAGTTAGCGAGGGACTTCTACAGCTCTAGGGTAGGCTAGGGTCTGCAGCCCCTGTCCAGTAGGAAGAAGTTTCAGAAGAGACCTTCGGCCCTTTACCCCTTAAGAATAAGTGTGTAAGAGTCTCTCACAGGGTGATGAGACAGGCTGGGACCCGGGACCCTTTGCTGCAGTGCTTGTACCTGGACACACCTCTCCTCGAGCTACAAATACAAGGAAACTATATGGGACTAAAAATAACTGCATGCATGCACAGTTAGGGCAGATTCTGGACAAAAGATACAAAGAGGCCAAAAAACCCAACTGCCACTTTGGAAGAGCCTGGAGCAAAAGCAGGGTACTGTGTATGCCCCCTGCACACAACACGACCTACCGGGTGGGCAAAACCCCTAAGCCACTCCTCCAGCCGACCCCTGGACACACCCCTACCCTCACCCCACATAAGGAACAAGCTCACCCCTCCGCCCCGGGGAGAGCAAGCAAGGGAACCTGTTGTTCTCACTCCCCGCTGCTGCAGCAGGGGCCCCAGTAAAGCCTTGCCTGAATTTCTTATCTGGCTTCTTTTTATCTTTCAAATTTTGTTCTTTTACATTTATTTATTTATTTTGGCTGTGCTGGGTCTTAGTTGCGGCATGTGTGATCTACGTTGTGGCATGCAGGCTTCTTTTGTTGCGGCATGCAGGCTTCTTAGTTGCAGCATGCATGCGGGATCTAGTTCCCTGACCAGGGATCAAACCCAGGCCCCCTGCATTGGGAGCGTGGAGTCTTACCCACTGGACCACCAGGGAAGTTTCTTGTCTGGCTTCTGATTAATTTCTATTGATTAAGGAGGCCAAGAGCCCTGGTCGGTAACATAGGAAGAAAAATTTGAGAACATGTATATGGTTGTTCCATCAATACAAAGTCAAACATCCAAATTAAATCTGAAAAATAAAATATTCACAAATTCGGTTTAGATAAAACCAAACTATTAGATATTTTTAATATCTAATTTTATTTTATTTTTTAATTTAACCAAGGCACTTGATATAGGGACACCTTAATCAATTTTAATAGAGCCATCTTAGTCAAAGCTACATACAACATTAAAAGAAAATGTTGATAATTTTTTAAACAAATACTCTCAACATACCATAGTATTAAAGTAATATGACAAAAAATACTGTGAAAAACGTAGGCAAAATGAATACCACAGTGAGATAAACGAGGCACATTTTCCAAATTAACATCAGTTGAACATCTCCTTTAATGAAATTTATTAGGCTGATAAGTCTTTTTAAGTAGGATTTAATCTTTAGGGGGGAAAAAACAGGGCATCTCTAGTTTTCTATCTGGTCCGATTTCTTGAAAACTGCTTGGAGCCTTGCTGTTATATTTAATATAATTTTATATTACTTATAAAGTATATTATTTACACTATTTATTCAATTTATACTATTTTGAATTTTATACTGAACTTATACAATATTATATAGTATAATATAATACGTGAATTATACATATAATAATTAAATTAGTGTCGTCATTTCCGAACTTAGCCTCTGAAACACTTAAGCGTTTCTGACCTAGAGACAAGAGCATAAATCAGTTTTGAATAAGAGATCCTGTTGGTGTACAAGGGGACAGAGACCTTAGAGTACAAGGAGAACGTCTAGTTATTTTAAGAGAAAGCAGAAACACCCCTAGGAGAATCAAAATCCTATCTATTTCACAGATAGTTCAATGTGATCGCAGGAGCAAACAAGTATCAACCCCTCCTGGAAAAGAAATGAGTTGGTTCATTCCAACTTGAGCCAAAGTATCACCTGTTACACACAAATCCAAATATAGTACCTCCTGGCAAAGAAAGAGCAGAGGCAAAGCTGGTAGACATCTGAGAGCACTGCCCCAGTAACTTGAACTCAAGTTTCGCTTGTTATGGAGACAAACACGCCGAAAATCCAGGCAGTGAACAAATCACGTTACCTCAATTTTAGAGAGCTCTTTGAAGATGAATTTTAAATCTCCTGATACGTCTTTTTGTTTGTTTTTGTTTTACTTTTTATCGTAGAATATTCAAATATGAACAAAATAGAAAGAATAATATAAAAAACTCCCAGTGTATCCATTACCCAGCCTCAGTGATTACCATCAATAATATAATTTTAAAGTTTTATATATAGTTTTAAACAAAAATAAGTTTTATACATGACAAGATTTCCCAAACTATTTTTCAGGTTCAGTGAAAGAATGTGAATTTTAGTTCATCCGTGTTACTCTTAAAGAGTTAGTAAAAAAAAAAGAAAACAATTGGCAGGATTTTTCAGATTCAAACTCTCAGGGTAAATAAATCTTCGTGAGGTGGCCAACGATGAAAACTGAGCATGTTGAGAATTCACTTTTATTAGTCCAACTATGGAACGGACAGACTTTCAGGGACACATTAGTGCTATAAGTAATCTCACTAGAAGCTGATGAAAAACCCAGAAGTTCAGGTTATTAATTTATAATAAAGGATACTTGTGAAGCAATCTGGAAGGTTCAGGTCATTTCACTTCTAGGAAAGTCTAATTGAAAAATAAAATTTAGAAGTTTGCTCAACAAGAATAGAATCAGAGTAAAATGAGGTGAATGAAGTTAAGGACAGCCTCACTCTATTGCGGTAACCAGATGGACTTTTCCCTTGCCTGGGACTACTGCAGTAGGTCACTTATGATGCTCATAACACACCTTCCCCAGCCCAGGGTGGGAAAGCACTAACAAGGGCTTTCTTTCCAACTTTTCCTAAAGCGGAAAGTTACTAATTTCCACTTTTTTCCCATTACTAAAACACTTCACTATGAAGATATCCAATTTCTAAGCTTGTAGCTTACCTACCTGAGTAGCATTTGAAATTAATGTTTTCCAGTGGAAGGAAACTCCTAGCCCCGTTGCTGACGTTTAGGAAGCAATCTTACTTAGAAACTATTGACTCCTGGGTGTGCCACCTACCATTCCTCAGGTCATTTAGACTTGACTACAGGCAAAATACAAATACAGATTTTTCCTGTTTTTCCAGCTTCCAGAGAAAGGACTCTGGCTTTTTTTCTGGGATTGTTAAAGAAAGACTAGCCTATAACTCAATCTCTATGGGATGGCTTCCCAAAGAATCAAAGTTCTCGCTTAGATTTTCAACTTGAACACCAAAAAAAATATTTTTTCTCATCTTTTTACAAGCTTATTGATTCTATTAATATTTGTTTCTCTATAACATTAATAAAACATACTTTTTGTTTCTCCTTTGTGCATGTACTTGCTACCAATTTGTTATTACTATCTTAGCTTTTCCTTATCAAAGGGTTGAGAATTTAAACAATTTCAAAGAGCTCTCAGATAACAGGTTTAGAATTTCTGTTTCATTAGCTCTCTGTCTCTCACAGTAAGTAACAAATGAGACACTTTAGTTAACAGAGCCAGAGGTTTTGGACTTCTTTCATTTGTTCTAAGTGGCTTCCTTTCTAACCCAACCCTAGCCGATCCATAAGAATTTGACTAGATCAAACAGCTTGTCCACTGACTTTATTCTTTTTTTTTTTTTGGCTGTGCCGCGTGGCATGTGGGATTGTAGTTCCCCGACCAGAGACTGAACCCGTGCCCCTTGCATTGGAAGCACTGAACCGCCAGGGAAGTTCCTGACATGAATCCTTAAAAATCAATTCCAACCCAAAGAATAATATTGGAGTGCACTCCATTGTACCCTTAAGGGTTGCCACACATTCTGACTCTGGCATTTATATAGAGCAGTTTCCTTCTCTGCTAGTCTGTTCCAAGACGGTTGGCTCGTAGACCATGTAGTAACAAATGGTGGAGATGCTGAGGGATTTCTTGGGCTATAGCATTATCAGTAACAGCTCCAAAATAATGACATTTGGTTATCTTTATGCAAATATAATGTCGGATGTAAATAATTTCACCAAAAATAATTCCCTTCTTAGTTTTGAAGATAAAAATATACCCTGGTGAGTTCCACAAAATCTAAGGCAATCTATTCTTTTTTTTCCTTCAGGTTTATTTACCTGTGTTTATTTTCTTATCTATATAACTATGACCACTATTTGGATTGGATTGACAAATAATTTCTTTGAAGAGCCCACCTGCAAAATAACAATAACATTATCTGACAATAACAGAGCATAATATGTTTAGCTCAGACTGGCCTACACATTGAGCATAAATGTAGTGCTTACTCTTCACATTTTTTTTCCCTTAAAAAACGTAAGTGCCACCATGTGAGTGGGAGGATACTATCTTGCAAATGAAACCTTGCAAGTAGTACTGGGCAACATGAGGAATGACCTTTCTATGTTATTTGTTTGACAAGTTTGCTATTGTTCTATGTAGTTATAACAACTGATTATAACTGTTAAGGTTTGTATTGAAATGCATTTTTGCTTCAGGGAATTTTAATTAACGATTGTGTTTTTGTGGGATGAAGCAATAGAAAGCGGAAAGTAGAAGGAATAGGGAAAAGAGTACGAGAGAGAAAGCAAAGAAAACAAAGGAGAAGAGATAAGGAAACTGAAAAAGAAAGTGTGGAATGTGGGAAGGCAGAAATTTGCTTAGGAAAAAGAGCAAGATGGAGAAAAAAACATTCTGAGAGAATAGGAATAGTTTGGTTGGTTCTCATGGTAGTATGATTATTTCTGGCAACAGGACCCCAAGCACGCTCAGAAGATAAAAGACTGCCATGTAGCTGCAGTGATAAATTTTCAATTCCCATCATGTCCTCTTTACACTTGTTAACTTTT
The DNA here is from genome assembly GCF_028021215.1 of Eschrichtius robustus. Lineage (NCBI taxonomy): Eukaryota > Metazoa > Chordata > Mammalia > Artiodactyla > Eschrichtiidae > Eschrichtius > Eschrichtius robustus. The sequence goes on along the minus strand of NC_090827.1, from coordinate 15,065,289 downwards.
GCTCATATTAATTTTTTCCATTGCTGTTACCAAAAGCTGCTGGTCTTTTCTTTTCTCTTACTTTCCTTTCAATCTTAAGATAATGAGACATCTGATTCTTTACTGTCATAAAGCCAGAAAAGAAGAGCAAACAGATGAAAGAAGAACGAAGTATCAGGAACCTTCTGACCCTAATCCGTACCATCAGGTCATCTCCTAAGCTAGCTAGTGCTGCTCTGCTAGGCTTCTGTCATGCAAAGGTTTTGTAAGTAATATCTCCAAGGAAGCAGTACTTTAAATGCCTTGCCTATGGCTCCCCAGTGAGCAAATAAGTCAGAAATAGAACCCAGACCTCCTGACGTCAGTTTCAACGTTCTTTCCACTTCACGATGCCTAAAAATATAAACAAATAAAAAACTCCCCAAAGCAAATAAAACCTTATCCACTTGCAAGTTGCACCTTAGAAGCCTGAAGTTTAGTAAGATTGATTTTTAAAATTCTAGCTTTTTAAATATGACACCTGACTTTGTAACAAATCAATCCATTTAAATGTATTTTCCTAAATAAAATGTCCTTAATATTCATGTTTAGTCTAATAATCTAGTAATACCCTATAATAATAGTTTCCAACTGTAAGGACCCTGAGGAAATTTTCTTCTATCACTTTTAAATAAAAATGTCTTCAGCTGAAATGAGATCTTTTTTGTGGCTTTATTTATACGTTTGAATGACTTCACTATATTCCGTCAGTGCCACCCCTCCAAATCTGTCTTGTTGACTCTAGATCTCATTTCAAATGTCACTTTCCTGGGGCAGCATTCTCTGACTCTTCAGAGTAAGTTATCCACCTCCACACACTGCATTTATTACTTCTAAAGCACCTGCACTTTCCATTCACAGCCTTTGTTATGATAGTAGTTACACAATAATTTGAGTAATTATTGTTTAATGTCACCCTTGCCTTCCAGACCATAAGCACCATGAGGGCAGAATTTGTCTTGTTCACCAATATATCCCTAGCACCTATCACAGTGATTGCCACATAGTAGGTGTTCAATAAATATTTATGTAATAAGTGAATTTCTCTTGTGGGATGGAGTAATAGAAGAGGGATAAGTGTGTTTCTGGTATAACTGCATGAAGTTTTTGCTTACCTAGTTTAAGAAGAATAACAAATAATAATAGTCCTCTTTCTTCTGTGCCTACTGTTTACAATGCACTAGGTTAGATGTTTTGTGTGCATATTCTCGCAACAACCCTAAGAGGTAGCAACAATTTTAAATCATACTTCTGATGAGGACACAGACGTTTAGAAAGATTAAGTAACTTGTCCAAGGTTACCTAGCTAGTGGTTGAAGTTTGGCTGATATACGAACTTAGGAAATAAAAATGCAAAGAAAACATTAGGCCTTTTTTTTTTAAAAGAGTAATCTCTTCTTCTGTTTTTGTTTTGTTTTGTTTTGTTTTTTATTGAAGTATAGTTGATTTCTCTCCTGTTTTTTCATTAACGTTATACCAACACCAGGGAGGTGGTGGGAAAGGGAAATGCCCACTTCCACTAATGATCATTCAATGTCAGATTTTTCCACTTTGCTTCCTGTTTAACAGATTCCAAATTTGTCATTCCTACCTCCATGTATTACCTATATAACTATTCAAAATGGTATCTGAGGGAATTCCCTGGAAGTCCAGTGGTTAGGACTCAGCGCTTTCACTGCCATGGCCCTGGTTCAATCCCTGGTCAGGGAACTAAGATCCCGCAGGCCACTCAGGGCGGCCAAAAAAAAAAAAAAAGAAATGGTATCTGAAAGAAGATGTGGTACATATACACAATGGAATACTACTCAACCATAAAGAAGAATGAAATAATGCCATTTGCAGCAACATGGACGGACCTAGAGATTATCATACTAAGTGTAGTAAGTCAGAAAGAGAAAGACAAATACCATATGATATCACTTATATGTGGAATCTAAAATATGACACAAATAAACTTGTTTATGAAACAGAAAGAGACTCACAGACATAGAGGACAGACTTGTGGTTGCCCCAGGGGGTGGGGGAGGGAGGGATTGGAAGTTTGGGATGAGCAGATGCAAACTATTATATACAGGATGGATAAAGAACAAGGTCCTACTGCAGAGCATAGGGATCTACATTCAATATCCTGTAATAAACCATAATGGAAAAGAACATGACAAATAATATATCTATGTATCTATATCTATACCTAAATCTATATCTTTATCTATATATAGCTGAATCACTTTGCTGTACACCAGAAACTAAACAACATTGTAAACCAACCATATTTCAGCAAAAAATAAATTTTTAAAAAATGGTGTGTGATGTTGGCAACCCCCAGACATGGGAGTGAAGGGGATTCCAGATGATTCCAGTGCCCAGCCAACAAGCCTTCCCAGCTGAGGCCACAGACATGGTAGAGAAATGACAAGCCAACCTCACTGTGCCCTGTCTGAATTCCTAACTCACAGAATCTATGAACATAACAAAATAGCTCTATGGTAAGTCACTAAGTTTTGGAGAACTTGTTACACAACAGTAACTAAAATAGATGGATTGCTAGATGGATAGAGGCCTGGAGAAATGACCAGATATGTGATAAAGCAAGTATAGCAAATTATTAATTGTAGCATCTATGTGGAACATGCATGGGTGTTCACTGTACAATTTTTTCAATTTTTCTGTATATTTGAACATTTTTACAATAGAATATTGGTAAGGGAGAAAATAATAGGAACCACTGTGAATAATAGATAAACCACTAGCTAGCATTTATCATGTATTACAGTGTGTGAGGACCTGTGCCACGCACTTTTATATTCATTATCTCACTTAATTTTCTCAGCCCCGTGTTACTACTTTCTGGTGCTATTATTTCCTCCATCTTATAGATAATAAATCCGAGGCTCAGAGAGGTTAAGTCACTTTTCTATTGTAACAATGCTTGTAAATAGTAGAGGTGGAATTCCAGTTTGGGTACGTGTGATTCCATAACTGAGGCTCTTAACTCCCTCAGATTTAGAGCACTGCCATTCCAGTCTACCCTCCATCCATTTCTTTGATACAAAGATAAAGTTAAAACTACTCAAAACAAACAAATAAAATGGTATCTGAATTTCTGCAAAGAGATAACTAGTTTTGTTGCTGTTTGTTTTTTCCTAAGAGTACAAAGAAAAATAGGGAAGGAAGTAATAACAGTGAATGAGGTTATAGGGAGAGCCAAGAAGGCAGTTAGGAACCAAGGAAAGTGTTGTGTATCTTTTAACAGTAATATACCAAATTATAACAATGGAGATTGGTTTATAAAACTAGTTTATAGTGGAATTACTTTTACTCACATGGAAGAAGAAGCATTTTCTTATTTGCCCATAGGTGCCTAAATAAACAACAATAAATACAGTCATGAATAGACTAAACCAAACTTCTCTTTATCCTTCAGACTGATTCCTTTTTTTGAGGCCTGCCCAAGAATTCCGAGTCATCCCCACTACTTGATCTCTATAAACTGTGAGATCCCTTGAGATATGAAGAACGGTATAACCTTGTTGAAAGAGAGGTAACGTGCTATATAGTGGAAAGTAGCTATTTATTTGGCCAAACATGAGTGCTTTTCTGTATGGAATTACTTTTTATTTTTGGTCTGGAATTATTTTTATTCTTCAAAATAACATTGCCGAGAATCTCTTAAACTCTACCACTCCACTACTCACTGAGTTAATTTTTCCTTTTATTTCCTTTGAAAGTTATAAACAAGTTCTTAATGAAAGCTATATACGCAGTAACAGATACTCAAGGATAAAAGCTTTTCTACATGTTTTATTTATTTCATGGCCCTGTCTAGCAAATATAAGACAATACAATATAGAATCCAAACCTGAATACAAGCATCATTTCAGAAATTAGACAACATGGCATAAAAATGAAAGAAAATCAAATTTATTGAGTGCCTATTGCATGCTTAGTTCAAGGAGAAGCCCTTAATTTTGTTACAGTTTCATCAAAACCCTAGAACATTTTCCCGTTTAAAGAACAGTCTACATAGGTCACTACCAGGTGAAAGATGATTAACGAAAACATCCACGCTGACCTCACTACAAATGAGAGGACTAAAGAAGTACAATAGAACTTAGCTTTAATAAGGCCTATTATTACATGGATCAATTGACAATTCCACAAATATAACAACTATATCTGGAAAGCAGTCTGGTATTTTTTTATTGACTTTTAAGGCGATTGTGGGTAATCCACATGGATTTTCAACCATGTCACCTTGTTTCCCATCAGTACCATCACAATCGCTACTTTAGACAGATTTCATTATATTTTAAACTCAAGATAAGTTTATAATCCAGTTTTTGGTAAGTCCATTCTTTCTGTTCTAGTCCCTTCCTATCTAAGGGTTTCAAATATTATGGATTTATGTCAATACCTGATTACTAGATTAAATTACTAGCCTATTTGAGACTTTATTATTTTCCTGATTAAATGAGGACCACTTGAGTGTGTGAAACCTACAAGCAACATTCAAATCAAGACATCTTTTCATTAAGGCAGCCTTAGCAATATTTTAGACTAACATCCTAAATTTATTTTAACATCATCTGCATTTCACTGGAAACCATGAACAGAGTAAAATTTTCCCCTTTAATTGGCTGTTTTACTTACTAGATTAAGATTACTTATTAGATTAAGATTAAGATTACTAGATGCTCTCTTGCCAGATGTATGATGGGACCAGAAAAATGGATTAAATTGTTACATATGCTGGGGGAGCAAACTGAGGGTGCTTTGGATCTCATTTGTTTAAATTGGGGGATGTAAAGAGTGATTCAAATTTTCCTTTCAGGTGTGTTGTGTATTCTTGTAGATGTAAATAGATAGAAACCATCTATTAACAATGTTGTCCAAAGTTAAGAAAGATCATCATCTCTGTCATGAAGAACACAAACTCTCAGAGAATACAGTTCTACCCTGCAATTTTAAAAAGGCCTTTGAAGATGTCCCTAGCTTTGGCAGTATTCCAGAACCAGCTGGATCAGAGTGATCCAGCTTAATATAGAACACTGCAGCCCTGAAGACTCCTGAAAGCCAGTATAGTGTCTGGAGCAAATGAATGTGTGATTAATGCTGATGAATCCAACCTTCACTGGGAGACATCTGTCAAGATTTCTTGAGGAATGAGATTGTCGGTCTAAAAAGAATAGATCAAATAACTAGCCTCTGAAATACATAAACATTAACACTATTTTTAAATATTTTTCTTTACCTTGAGGCAAATATCCTAAGACATAATTAATCACCAGTCTAGTGTGTTTGATTATTGATAATATATTAAAAACCAGCAATGGACTTAGTTCAGTTATTTTTGGTTAGCTCTTTTTTTGCATCTCAGATAGAGAAAAACAACAGATACTTCTAATTGATCTGTGCTTGGTGATCACAGTAATGATTATATTTTAATGAAGTAGGAAGCATTTCATTAAACAATCTAGATAGCTAAAATGCTGAAGGTTCATTAATTCATTCAAAAAACATTTATTGAGTCTCTGTTCTATGGCAGACACTGTTCCAGGTAGAGATGTAACTATTGTTAAAAGTAAACTGTTTCCTCATGGAGTTAACGTTTTAGTGTATCTGATAGGCAATAAAACAGGTACATACAGTATTTCAAGTGGTGATAAATGCCATAGAGATTGATAAAGCAGGTAAGGATAAGTGAGTAATGACATGATGGGATGGGGTAAGAGCTTTTGGAGGAGGTGACATTTAAGTAGACTGCTGAGTGACACAAAAGAGTGAGCCACACAAATATCTGAGGAAGAGAATTTCAGGTAGAATAAAAAGCAAAAAACAAACAAAAAAGATCTGGAGAAGGAAATGCATTGAATTTGTTTTCAGAACAGCAAGGAGGCAGGTTTTACTGGAGTGAAATGAACTAGAAGGAGAGAAGTCTGATGTGAGATCAGGGAAGTAGCCAAAGGCAAGATGACAGGCTTTGTAGCCCACAAAGAAGTCTGGATTTCATTCCAGTATCCAGAAAGTCATTGGAGGGTTTCTAATATGGGTAGGACATAATTCCATAAGTTACCCAAACTTTAAAAGGTAAAAGTAGAATCGGGGAAACCAGTTAGGAGAAGACGGTGGCTTGAATCTAGGCGTGGTAATGGTAGATATAGTAGGAAGTTGTAGAATACTGCAATAATTTAGGAGTGGATCTGAAGGTATTTGCTTGTGGCTTAAATATGGAGTGTAATTTTTAAGATAAAGAGGAATCAAGAATGATCCCAATATTTTTGCCTTTAGCATATGAGTGAGGATGCTGTTACCTGAGATGCAGAGGGGGGGTCAAGGGAAACAGGAGAGCAAGGGTTCTTAAGGAAAATCAGAGTGACGCTTGATGATATAAATATGTATAGCGTTAGAAATAAGAAATCTCTAAATCTTAAGTGCCACAGCATAAAGATCACATTTACACAAAAATCGGGAGACTTTAACATGACTTATGTTTCTAGAAGGGAATAGACATGGGTAATGGGAAGAGATGCTTTCATTTTTTAAAATACATTTCTGTGCCTGTTCAAGGCATTTAAAAAAATCTTGTTCATGGATTATTTTTATTTAAAAATTTTTAATGTGTCAAAAAGTTAATAAGAATTAAGTTGTTAATGAGAGATTACATGGTAAACAGAATGAAAATTCAATTGCATTTACCTGCTCAGAGAGGTTTTAAAACTATCCAACCTCTAAACCCTTTAATGAGCCTTAGAAGTAGACAGGTGTATCTTTGGCTCTCCCTTCTAACTTGACATTTGGCATTAAGGTCACATTGCTCCTTAGTTTAAAGTTTGCTTTCTTTCCCCAGCTATGCCTCCTGCTCTTCCACTTGTAGTATGATATGCCCTGCCTCAGGCTCTAAAATGGTTTATACACATCTATCTCAAAAGCATTTGTCATCTGTCCTAATCCAGCGCCTGCTTAAGACCAAAACCAGCTGGCCTCGATTAGTCAAATGAGGCTTGTTTGTTTGCTCTTTGGAGCTAGGTAGAAAATACAAGGGCATTCCAACTTGCCATATTACCTGATGCTTCTGACATGAAATCAGTTAGCATAGTAGCTGTCATGAAGTCACTCTTTCTGTTTAGATAAGAGAGTTGCCAAAGCTCTCAAGGACATTTTAACAGATTTCTATAGAGAAGGGATTAGGGTCTCTATTAATATACTCAGTCCCGGGATTCCTGGAACATGGGTTATTCTGCTAATCTTTTCCACTCACATTCTTCCAATGAGTTACCCTTCTCTCCACAGTGGGGTCTTATTTCAAGGGCGTTCACTAGCTCACTTATAATGTCAACTTACTATTTTTAAAATGTGATTGTCAAATCATTAATTCACTTTAATGTCAGCTTTATTGAGGGGTAGCTTTAAAAGTACAATTCAACAAGTCTTGACAAATATACACAGTTGTGAAACCACCATCACGATCAAGATATAGAACAATTCCATCACCCCCTAAAGGTTCCTCCACTGCCCCTTTGTAGTGAATCCTCTTCCTGACACTCCAGCTTCTGGCAACCACTGATCTGCTTTCTGTTGCTGTATTTTTCCTTTTCTAGAACTTCATATAAATGGAATCATATAGTGTGTAGTTTTTTCGTGGATGGCTTCTTTCCCTTAGCATAATATATTGAGATTCATCCCTGTCTTTGCATGTTTAAGTAGTTTTTTCCTTTTTAGTGCTGTATTTCATCATATGGATATACCATATTCTATTCATTCACTCACCAGTTAATGGGTATTTGAGTTGTTTAGCTTTTATAAACTTATACAAAGGTGCTTACAGATTTTTGTGTGGACATATGTTTCTGTTCATTTGGGTGGATACCAAGAAGTAGGATTGCTGAGTTGGATTTAAATCTACTACCTTACTATTTGTTTTCTATTTGTCCCATTTGTTTCCAGCTCTTCCACCCCACCCTGCCTCCTGCCCCTTTCCTGCATTCTTTTGGATTAATTATTTTTAGTATTCCATTTTGTCTCCACATCGGTTTATTAGCCTAAGCTTTTTGTTTTATTTTCTCATGGTTTCTCAAAGGATCTACAGTATGTTTTTAAACTTATCATGGTGTTCATTCAAATACTATTATACCACTTCACACGTAAGAAACTTAAAAACAGTATTCTTCCATTTCCCATCTTTCTTTGTGCTTTTTTTGTCATATACCTTACTTCTACATATATTATACACTCTACAATGCACTATTATTTTTGCTTTAAACAGTCAATAGTCTTTTAAAGGGATTTAAAATAAAAGAAAAATACCTTTTATATTCCATCTTTTACCCATGTCTGGGCATCTTTACTTTTTGTGTGAATCCAAATTTCCATCTGGTCTCATTTTATTTTTGTTTTTCCTGTTACTTTTTTTTGTAGTGTAGGTCTGCTGATGATGAATTTTCAGTTTTTATTTGCCTGTATTTCACCTTCATTTTTAAAGAGATTTTCACTGCATTTCAATTCCAGGTTGGCAGGGTTTTTTTTTTTTTCCCCCCTTTCAGTACGTGAAGATATTGTTCCATGTCTTCTGGTTTGCATAGTTTCTGACAACAAGTTCCTGTTTTCTTTATTTTTGTTCCCCTGTATTTTCTTTTTTTCTCTCTCTCACGCTGCCTTTAAGATTTTTGTCTTCATCAGGACTTGTCAGCAATGCATTTATGATGTGCTTTGGAGTGGTTTTCTTCATGTTTATTTTGCTTGGGTTTTGTTGATGTTCTTTGATCCATGGGTTTATATTTTTAATTAACTTTGGAAATTTCTCAGCCATTGCTTTTACAGTTTTTTGTGCTTCTCTTCCCATTCTGGGACACACATACATGTATGTCAGAACACTTGATACTGTCCTTTCTGTCATGATGCTCTCTCTGTTCATTATTTTTTTATCTTCTTTTCCTCCATGTTTGTCATTTTGGATAGTTTCTATTGCTGTGTCTTCAAGTTCACAAATCTTTTCTGTGGTGTCTAATCTGCTTTTAATCACACCTAGTATAATTTCTATTCAGATATTATATATTTAATCTCTAGAAATTTCATGTGGATCTTTAAAAATATCTTCCATTTCTCTCTGCATCATGTTCATGTTTTCTTTTACCTCCTTGAATATATAGAAAATACGTTTTGATGTTCTTATCTCCTAATTCCATCATCTCTGTCATTTCTGGGTCTGTTTCTGTTGACTGAATTTTCTCCTGGTCATGGGTCATATTTTCCTGCTTCTTTCCATGCCTAGAAATTTTTGATTGGATGCTGAACTTTGAGAATTTTACACTGATGGGTGCTATATTTTGTTGTATTCTTTAAAATAGTATAGGAATTTGTTCTGAGACACAGTTAAATTACTGGGAATTAGTTTAATCCCTTCAAGCTTGCTTTTAAAGCTTTGTTAGGATGTGTCCAGAGCAGCCTTTAGTCTGAGTTCTAAGTTTTCTCACTCCTAAGGTAATATCTTTCCAATCACTCTATCCTAGCTGTATATTAAAAGATTTTTCTGCTCTGGCTGGTGGGAACACAAACTATTCTCAGCTCTGTCTGAATCCCAGGAATTATTTGGTTTGCTGCTTTCTGATGGTTCTTTCCCAAGCTATGAGTAAGTAGCTTCTTCTCACACATGTGCAGATCAGTAGCCAGCCAAAAGTTCAGGAGAGCCTTCTGCATATCTCTGGAGCTCTCTCTTTCTCTGTGCAGCTGACTCCTGTCTTGTAAATTTAACTGCCTTGACCTCCCAGAACTCTGATCTCTGTCTCTTCAGTGCATTGAGAACTCTGTGCTCTCCTTTGGTTTCACTCGCTGTGCTATGGTGTGGAAAATGCCTCCAGACCTTAGGCTGGGGCAATTATAGGGCTCTCCTTGTTTGTTTTCTTCTATCTGGCTGACAGTGTTACACACCAGTTGTCCAGTGTTGAAAGGCATTGTTTCATATAGACTGTCCATTTGTTAGTTAAGATGGAAAGTAAACTTGGTCCCTGTTACTCCATCATATCCAGAAGCCTAAATCCCATTCAACCTTTTATTGCTATAAAATAATTCAATACATTTACAATTAATATATTTACAAGTCATGTGTAAAAGAAAAAACCTGCAATAATCAAATACAAAACAGGTCTTTATACTCTTTCTGAAACAGTGACAAACTCAAATATACAAGTCTGTGCACATATACATGGCCCTTGTGCATTTCATTATTTTGAAATTAGTTTGTGACTCCCTCACAGTATCTAAAAAGCAAAAATTAAATGCTGCAAAAGAGGAGAACATTAACAAGAATAAGTAAAGAAAAGAAAATTAAACATAATGGTGGCTTCACTTTGTTATACAGCAGAAACTAACACACCATTGTAAAGCAATTATACTCCAATAAAGATATTAAAAACAAACAAACAAAGAAAAGAGATAATGGTGGCTTAACTGTGTAAGTGGTTAATAGTTTTTCTTTACCAAATAGCTGATGTACTTCCAGAACACTAAGCCATAGCACCAAACTTGGCCTCTTTTCTCTTTTTCTGATCACATGTCTAGACTATTTCTCAGCCTCCCTTGGAGTTAAATGTAACGATGTGACTGAACATTTGCCAGTGAAAAATGAGGAGAAGAGATAAGTGCCACCACCAGGCCCAGGCCATGCAAACCTCCCATACGCAACCCACTGTGTCTTTCCATCTGTTGGGTTGTCCCTGAAAGTCACATATGGAAGATGGCAAAGGCACAAGAAGGACGGAACCAAATTACCACTTGCAGTAAAGCTGTAAAGTTGTCCACTTATCAGAAATCCCTATTTTGACTTTATGTGAGCAAGAAAATTAAAACAAAACATATCATGTTAAAGACACTGATTTGGGGGAATTTATCTGGCTTAAAAAGTGTTCTATTATACCTCAGATATGCCATCACTAAAGAGTACCTGTAGTTTAAAATTTTTTATTAATCATTTCTTCCTGAAGATATACCAGAATATTTTCTACACGGATCATAACAGGGTTAAATTTTAGATGAATCATTAGTAACATAAAGAAATAAAATCTCCTTTCCATAGAAACCCCTAGGTATTATCAATTTTAAGATAAAGAGGAAAGTTCAGAAGTATTCATAATCCTGTGGTTTGCAATCTGACTTGTGGTTCAAGGCAGAGGATAACTTAATCCCCCTAAGGCCCACCTAATCTTGTCAGAGAAGATATAACCAGAGTGAAGAAGTGTTTTTTTTCTGTGCCTTCACCTTTAAGTTATACTGCTACTAATGTGTCTTATCTTACAGATGGTCTGCTAAAGTGCCTAGTATTTAAGATTAAAGTCCTATGGGATGTTTGAAAACTCCAGATTAGAGTTAAATGGTCCTAATATTTTTCCAAACTCTCTCTCCAATTGAGCTTTGTGTCTAGGCTTCGAGTCCCACATTAAAAAAAATGTTTTTTAGTATCAAGCATATCACTCTGTTCCCATTAATCACATACTAAGAGGCTCGTTTCATTTCAATACTGGACCCATTCCTCAGTGACTGGAGGAGGCATCAAATTCTAAGCTAATGAACTAGAGTAATTATTTAAGCCACTTTCTTACTTATGCTGAACACCACACAAAACAGCTTAGAAGGAAAATTACTGCCTTGTCCTTGACACGCACATCTATGCACATAAGTGCTTTTAAATGCTGCTATAAAGTTTTTATTTAACTATTCCTTGGGACTTGCAAGTGAAAAACAACTTAGTTACATAGGTTATAAAGTAAACAAATCGCACCAGAAGGAAAATGCAGTTTTGAAAGGATATGCTCTGAAGATAAGGTTAAATTCAGGATGTGACTTTTTCTTTTTGGGGCGTGGGAGGAAAGAGGTTGGAGGGAGAAAATAAAGAGAGACTGTGAATGAATTATAAAGGAATCACATCATGAAAATATGTTACTGAAAGAAAATAAGAGCACACTGAAGATTGCATCCTTAATACTGAACACAAATTTCCTATAACTCCCGTGTGGAGTGAATGAAATACTAAATTAATCAACTAGTAACAATAGAAAATTATATAATTTGGATTCCTTTGGAGTACACAATAATTAGCAAGGCTGAATAAGATATCCCTACCCCCAAATAATTGGGGAATCATTCAGATAAATCAGCAGTTAAGTAGATTTTAAAATTTTAGTAATTACATTTTTATCGGACTGATCTCATCTATTTTCAACTATCAATTAAACAGTTATATATGTTTAAAATTTTATAAAGTAGTTCAGACATGTGAGTATAAGATTAAGAAAACTCACCAATCCAGGGTGGGCCCAACCAACTGTGTAGAATGTTGGCTGATTAGCAGCATAGAAACAGGATTTTATTTCTACCTTCTCAGACATTAAAGTAATTAAAACAATTCTATTGACTGATTCTAGTTGTTTTAACCTCTACTTTATAATGTCAAGCAATCCCTTTGCTTTGAACTCCTGTTAGGAGGGGAGGAGAGATTCTAAATGTTTCAAAATCTAAGAAAAAACTTTAATTTGATTTCATTTGAAAAAACAGGAAGATGAGAGTAAACAGAGTTAATGAGGTTCCCAATTTATGAGTATTACTGTATTAGAGGAATAAAAACTTTAGGAAACCATAAATACATTATCTTATATTCCTGAAGAGTTTCATTTTTAATTTTTTGATTGGGATTTGTCTAGTCCTCATGTTCCAAACAACAATTTTTAATAGGCCATAAAGTAAAGGAAATAACTGGTCTTTTATCTAATTTGGACTTCAGAATGCTCACCATGAAAGAACAATTTCCATGTCAAAACTTGCTTATCAGTAGGAGGAACTGAGTACCTTGAAATAACTACAAAAGGAACTAAATCATAGGTTGTTGAAATTGGAGATGCTGTTTCAACCTGAGATTGTAATTTGATCATTTATCTGCATGAATGCACAACTCCCAAGTAAAAGATAATCTAATTTGAAAAATTAACTACGAAAGCTCATGTGGCAATCAAACTTGGAAATAAAAACTGCAAAGTGAGTGGGAATAGTTGAGACTTGCTCAAGAAGAAAAAAACTGAGTGCAATATTTCCATTTGGGACAAAGAGCAAAGTCAAAATACAGACAAATAGATTAACTATTTTAGAGGAAGGACATAGTGAGTGAAAAAAGAACATTTCCTTTTAAAATGGACTGCTATACATTGACAGCTAAAGATCCTAAATTATTTCTACATTTTAGTAGACTTAGGTCACAACAGATCAGTACTAAAATTGGGTTTCTAGAGTGTTCATTATGTGACTAAATTGAAATATGAATATCCATTGCTCAGCTGCTGAGTATTATGTTTAAGTTGACTGCTTGAAAATTAAAGTTCAAAGTCATTGTTCCTGTGAACATCTAAGACCTTTCATCTCAAGCAGTAAGTTATATCATAAGGTAACGTAAATTATGTCTTTACATCTTAAGGGAATGATAATGAAACAGTTTTCTCATGAGAAAACTTAAGGATCTCAAAAAAGAACCTCATTTCTTCATGGAAGCACATAGATACAGCTTGTGTTAATCAGGGATCTTCAGAGAAACAAAACTAATAGGATGTGTGTGTGTGTGTGTGTGTGTGTGTGTGTGATTTATAATAAGGAAGTGGTTCACATGATTATGGAGGCTAGTAAGTCCCAAGACCTGCAGGGTGAGTCAGCAAGCTGGAGACCCAGGAGAACCGATGGTGTAGTTCCGGTCCAGAAGCCAGCAGGCTGGAGGCTCAAGAAGAGCCAACGTCCCAGCTGAGACAGGAGGAACTCTCTCTTTCGCAGGGGCAGGGGCAGCCTTTTTGTTCTATTAGGCCCATCCATATCAGGTGGGGCAGTCTGCTTTACTCAGTCTATTTAAATGCTAATATCATCCAAAAATACCCTCACAGAAAAATATTTGACCAAATATTTGGGCACCCTGTGGCCCAGTCAAGTAGAAACATAAAATTAAATCGTCACAAGTATGATGATTGGAGTCATTGGTCACACTTTCTCCACTCAAGGGTCCTCTGCATTGAAGTGGTAGTGAGTGGGGGAGTTATAACATGGGTTAAGTGTCAAAGTGCCTGTGTTAGAATCCTGTTTCCATAACTTAAACCCTGTGTGACCTTGAACAAGCTAATGCTATGTGCTTCTGATTTTGATTAGCAAATTAGGGATAATAATAGTCCTTACTTCATACTGTTATTATTGTTGTGAAGATTAAATGAAATGAGATATCACATGTAAAGCACCTAGAAGAATAACTAGCACACAGTAGGAATTTGCCAATAATATAATATATTACACAAAATTCCTTGAAATAAAATTCTTCTTAAAAATCATTCCTTCATGTATTTTTCCTTTTCTACTTGACTTTTTCAGTTTCCTACATAAACCCATGATTTTCACTTGCTCCAACTGTTTTTCCTGTTAAGTGTTCAGTAGCACATATCATAAAACTTTGCTAAAACATTTTGACACAATCATAACACAAGTATATCTTATATGTATATTGATTAACCAGCATTGAATGGTTATTAACTGCCATCAAGAGAATACAAAGAAAAGTAAGAAGAGTAAAATAGGTTCCTTTTTCTCAAAGAATCTTTAGCCCAATTGAAATAAATTAATAAATGGGACATGAAAAAAGATAAAAAAACAATTTTAGATGTTATTATAGTACAGTGGGGACAAGAATTCCCATTGTGTTAGAGGGGAACAAGGATTCCCAGCCTCCTTTCTTCCTCTGCATCTCAGAAGAGCAAAACTGTTTGCAAAACTGAATTTTGGGTTTTGTTTATGTACAGTAAGGAGAATGAGTAAAACAAACAGAAAACTTAAAAAAAAAAAAAAGGCAGACAAGTTGGTAGATCAACATAATAAAGAGGAGGGAAAGGGACAAAGAAAGAAAGTGAGGAGAAACAAAATTCTTTGGGCTGAGCGTTCTGGGTGAGTGGGTAATAGTGAGACAAGGTTTAGAGTTGCTATAAAGTGCAGGGTATTTATATGGATAGGCGGCCTATTCTTTTAAATTTCTTCCCATCTTTTCCTGCTTTAGGTTCACCCCTTGTTTCATCCTACTCTTTGATTTTGCCAAAGCCTGAGCTCAAGTTTTGAGACCTTGCTCTACTTGCATTTGTCCCCTCATTTCTTTGAGCAGGCTCCTGGCCGGACTCCCTCCTGGCCCAGAACTGTCACTGATCTGTGTTATTGAGTGACCATCTCTGCTGTGACCCCAGAAACAATCTTCCTCTTATGTCTCCTTCTCTAGGGCCAACAGCCTGGGCTGGGAGAGGAGTGCTCAGACCTCACCTGCCCAGCCCTGGCCTCAGGTGTGTTGAGTGTCAGAAAATAAGAACAAAGGTTAGTTGGTGCTAATTACTTAATACAACTGTATGAAATTTTCTTACGTATTAGTATGAGGCAAGTAGCATTTAGGGTGATTAAAGGGGAGAGAAACTGAGGGGCAAGAGATTATAAGAGTCAAGTGGTGAATTACAAAGGCTTGTAAAAATAACTGCTCTGAGTCAAAGAGATGCCTAAAAAGAGAACCGGCAAGCTCTGGTAACCACAAAGGTAAGGGAGGCAAAATATAATTGGGGCAGTCACAGTGACTTTGAGATCTTATTACGGGATAATGGCAGGACAGTCATGAAACTGTCAAATGTGATGGTAGAGAGTGGTAGATTTGAGTGGTAGACACAGATACAACAACATTTGTGTTTGCCAAGGTCAACTTGACTCAGAGATGGTAATATCTTGCTGAATTGGAGTTATGTTGGAGATGGGAAACAAGACAATTTTTCTGAGTATCTTCCTAAATGTTTGCTGAAACTATTGGATGAAAATTGCTCCCTTGGTAGAGAGAAAGTGAAAACAATTTAATCGAATCAATGCAATGCCTCTAAAGAGACATCCAAACAATTCCTGATTTATGAAGAGCTACATGAAGACTTTTTAAAAAAGATATGATGGTTTCTAAAATTCCCACAAAGGGAAGAAAGTAAAATTAACTCTAAGTTGACCTTTTTGCAGGTACCGTTGCATAAAGGTATTTCTGGACTTCTTAGTTGAAGGCAGTTTTCTTGTTTGTGTTTTGGTTTTTTTATAAAGGAAATGATTGGCACTTACTGTGTGAGTTAATATTTACTTTTTACCATATTTCAAGAATAAACTTCTGCTCATGCCTAATAATGTCTCCTACAAAGTTCAATAATCTACGTTGGGGAAGGATCAATTTCACAAACTAAGTCAAAGTTTCTGCCAAATCAGGACCAACTTTTCTGAAGCGCTGAAAATGATTCAGGGCATCACAGGACTGAGTAACCTGTGTGCTAATTAAGGAAAAAACTTCAAGAGTTTAAATCTTGTACTCGGGTTCCAGAGCAATATGACAGTAGCAATTTTATTTTTTTTCTATTTTTTAACATCTTTATTGGAGTATAATAGCTTTACAATGGTGTGCTAGTTTCTGCTGTATAACAAAGTGAATCAGCTATATGTATACATATATCCCCATACCTCCGCCCTCTTGCATCTCCCTCCCACCCTTCCTATCACACCCCTCTAAGTGGCACAAAGCACTGAGCTGATCTCCCTGTGCTATGCAGCTGCTTCCCACTAGCTATCTATTTTACATTTGGTAGTGTATATATGTCCATGTCACCCTCTCACTTCATCCCAGCTTACCCTTCCCCTCCCCGTGTCCTCAAGTCCATTCTCTACGTCTGCATCTTTATTCCTGTCCTGCCCCTAGGTTCATCAAAACCACTTTTTTTTCTTTTTTTTTAGGTTCCATATATATGTGTTGGCGTACGGTATTTGTTTTTCTCTTTCTGACTTACTTCACTCTGTATGACAGACTCTAGGTCCATCCACCTCGCTACAAATAACTCAATTTCATTTCTTTTTATGGCTGAGTAATATTCCATTGTATATATGTGCCACATCTTCTTTATCCATTCATCTGTCAATGGACATTTAAGTTGCTTCCATGTCCTGGCTATCGTAAACAGAGCTTCAGTGAACGTTGTGGTACATGACTCTTTTTGAATTATGGTTTTCTCAGGGTATATGCCCCATAGTGAGAGTGCTGGGTCATATGGTAGTTCTATTTTTTGTTTTTTAAGGAACCTCCATACTGTTCTCCATAGTGGCTGTATCAATTTACATTCCCACCAACAGTGCAAGAGGGTTCCCTTTTCTCCACGGCCTTTCCAGCATTTATTGTTTGTAGATTTTTTGATGATGGCCATTTTGACTGGTGTGAGGTGATACCTCATTGTAGTTTTGATTTGCATTTTTCTAATGATTAGTGATGTTGAGCATCCTTTTATGTGTTTGTTGGCAATCTGTATATTTTCTTTGGAGAGATGTCTATTTAGGTCTTCTGCCCATATTTAGATTGGGTTGTTTGTTTTTTTTGATATTGAGCTGCATGAGCTGCTTGTAAATTTTGGAGATGAATCCTTTGTCAGTTTCTTCATTTGCAACTACTTTCTCCCATTCTGAGGGTTGTATTTTCATCTTGTTTATGGTTTCCTTTGCTGTGCAAAAGCCTTGAAGTTTCATTAGGTCCCATTTGTTTATTTTTGTTTTTATTTCCATTACTCTAGGGGGTGGGTCAAAAAGGATCTTGCTGTGATTTATGTCCTAGTGTGTTCTGCCTATGTTTTCCTCTAAGAGTTTGATAGTGTCTGGCCTTACATTCAGGTCTTTAATCCATTTTGAGTTTATTTTTGTTTATGGTGTTAGGGAGTGTTCTAAATTCATTCTTTTACATGTAGCTGTCCAGTTTTCCCAGCACCACTTATTGAAGAGGCTGTCTTTTCTCCACTGTATATTCTTGCCTCCTTTATCAAAGATAAGGTGACCATATATGCATGGGTTTCTCTCTGGGCTTTCTATCCTGTTCCATTGATCTATATTTCTGTATTTCTGCCAGTACCATACTGTCTTGATTACCGTAGCTTTGTAGTATAGTCTGAAGTCAGGGAGTCTGATTCCTCCAGCTCCATTTTTCTTTCTCAAGATTGCTTTGGCTATTCGGGGTCTTTTGTGTTTCCATACAAATTGTGAAATTTTTTGTTCTAGTTCTGTGATAAATGCCATTGGTAGTTTGATAGAGATTGCATTGAATCTGTAGATTGCTTTGGGTAGTATAGTCATTTTCACAATGTTGATGCTTCCAAACCAAGAGCGTGGTATATCTCTCCATCTGTTTGTATCATCTTTAATTTCTTTCATCAGTGTCTTATAGTTTTCTGCATACAGGTCTTTTGTCTCCTTAGGTAGGTTTATACCTAGGTATTTTATTTTTTTTGTTGCAATGGTAAATGGGAGTGTTTCCTTAATTTCTCTTTCAGATTTTTCATCATTACTGTATAGGAATGCAAGAGATTTCTGTGCATTAATTTTGTATCCTGCTACTTTACCAAATTCATTGATTAGCTTTAGTAGTTTTCTGGTAGCACCTTTAGGATTCTGTATGTATAGTATCATGTCATCTGCAAACAGTGACACTTTTACTTCTTCTTTTCTGATTTGGATTCCTTTTATTTCTTTTTCATCTCTGATTGCTGTGGCTAGAACTTCCAAAACTATGTTGAATAATAGTGGTGAGAGTGGACAACCTTGTCTTGTTCCTGATCTTAGAGGAAATGGTTTCAGTTTTTCACCATTGAGAATGATGTTGGCTGTGGTTTGTCATATATGGCCTTTATTATGTTGAGGTAAGTTCCCTCTATGCCTACGTTCTGAAGGGTTTTTATCATAAATGGGTGTTGAATTTTGTTGAAAGCTTTTTCTGAATCTATTGAGATGATCATATGGTTTTTCTCCTTCAATTTGCTATTATGGTTTATCACATCGATTGAGTTGTGTATATTGAAGAATCCTTGCATTCCTGGGGTAAACTCCACTTGATCATGGTGTACGATCCTTTTAATGTGCTGTTGGATTCTGTTTGCTAGTATTTTGTTGAGGATTTTTGCATCTATGCTCATCAGTGGTATTGGCGTGTAGTTTTCTTTCTTTGTGATATGTTTGTCTGGTTTTGTTATCAGGGTGATTGTGGCCTCGTAGAATGAATTTGGGAGTGTTACTCCCTCTGCTATATTTTGGAAGAGTTTGAGAAGGATAGGTGTTAGCTCTTCTCTAAATGTTTGATAGAATTCACCTGTGAAGCCATCTGGTCCTGGGTTTTTGTTTGCTGCAAGATCTTTATCACAGTCTCAATTTCAGTGCTTGTGATTAGTCTGTTCATATTTTCTATTTCTTCCAGGTTCAGTCTCAGAAGATTGTGCTTTTCTAAGAATTTGTCAATTTCTTCCAGGTTTTCCATATTATTGGCATATTGTTGCTTGTAGTAATCTCTCATGATCCTTTGTGTTTCTGCAGTGTCAGTTGTTACTTCTCCTTTTTTATTTCTAATTCTATTGATTTGAGTCTTCTCCCTTTTTTTCTTGATGAGTCTGGCAAATGGTTTATGAATTTTGTTTATCTTCTCAAAGAACCAGCTTTTAGTTTTCTTGATCTTTTCTATTGTTTTCTTCATTTCTTTTTCATTTATTTCTGATCTGATCTTTATGATTTTTTCCTTCTTCTAACTTTGGGTTTTTTTGTTCTTCTTTCTCTAAATGCTTTAGTTGTAAGGTTAGGTTGTTTATTTGAGATGTTTCTTGTTTTTTGAGGTAGGATTTTATTGCTATAAACTTCCCTCTTAGAACTGCTTTTGCTGCATCCCATAGGTTTTGAGTCATCGTGTTTTCATTGTCTTTTGTTTCTAGGTATTTTTTGATGTCCTCTTTGATTTCTTCAGTGATCTCTTGGTTATTTAGTACTGTATTGTTTAGCCTCCGCGTGTTTGTATTTTTTACAGATTTTCTTCCTGTAATTGATATCTAGTCTCATACTGTTGTGGTCAGAAAAGATACCTGATACAATTTGAATTTTCTTAAATTTACCAAGGCTTGATTTGTGACCCAAGGTATTATCTATCCTGGAGAAGTTTCCATGAGCACTTGAGAAGAAAGTGTATTCTGTTGTTTTTCGATGGAATGTCCTATAGATATCAGTTAAGTTCAACTTTTTTAATGTTTCATTTAAAGCTTGTGTTTCCTTATTTATTTTCATTTTGGTTGATCTGTCCATTGGTGAAAGTGGGGTGTTAAAGTCCCCTACTATGTTTGTGTTACTGTCGATTTCCCCTTTCATGGCTGTTAGCATTTGCCTTATGCATTGAGGTGCTCCTATGTTGGGTGCATAAATATTTACAATTGTTATATCTTCTTCTTGGATCGATCCCTTGATCACTATGTAGTATCCTTCTTTGTGTCTTGTAGTAGTCTTTATTTTAAAGTATTTTGTCTGAAATGAGGATTGCTACTCCAGCTTTCTTTTGATTTCCATTTGCATGGAATATCTTTTTCCATCCCCTCACTTTCAGTCTGTATGTGTCCCTAGGTCTGAAGTGAGTCTCTTGTAGACAGCATATATACGGGCCTTGTTTTTGTATCCATTCAGCCAGTCTATGTCTTTTGGTTGGAGCATTTAGTCCATTTACATTTAAGGTAATTATCAACATGTATGTTCTATTACCATTTTCTTAATTGTTCTGGGTTTGTTTTTGTAAGTCTTTTCCTTCTCTTGTGTTTCCTGCCTAGAGAAGTTCTTTTAGAATTTGTTGTAAAGCTGGTTTTGTGGTGCTGAATTGTGTTAACTTTTGCTTGTCTGTAAAGGTTTTAATTTCTCCATCAAATGTGAAAGAGATCCTTGCTGGCTAGAGTAATCTTGCTTGTAGGTTTTTCCCTTTCATCACTTTAAATATGTTCTCCCACTCCCTTCTGGCTTGCAGAGTTTCTGCTAAAAGATCAGCTGTTAACCTTATGGAAATTCCCTTGTATGTTATTTGTTGTGTTTCCCTTGCTGCTTTTAATATTTTTCTTTGTATTTAATTTTTGATAGTTTGATTAATATGTGTCTTGGTGTGTTTCTCCTTGGATTTATCCTGTATGGGACTCTCTGTGCTTCCTGAGCTCGATTGACTATTTCCTTTTCCATATTAGGGAAGTTCTCAATTATAATCTCTTCAAATATTTTCTCAGTCCCTTTCTTTTTCTCTTCTTCTTCTGGGACCCCTATAATTCGAATGTTGGTGCGTTTAATGTTGTCCCAGAGGTCTCTGAGACTGTCCTCAATTCTTTTCATTCTTTTTTCTTTATTCTGCTCTGTGGTAGTTATTTCCACTATTTTACCTTCCAGGTCACTTAGCCGTTCTTCTGTCTCCGTTATTCTGCTATTGATTCCTTCTAGTGAATTTTTAATTTCATGTATTGTGTTGTTCATCATTGTTTGCTCTTTAGTTCTTCTAGGTCCTTGTTAAAGGTTTCTTGTATTTTCTCCATTCTATTTCCAAGATTTTGGATCACCCTTACTATCATTATTCTGAATTCTTCTTCAGATAGACTGCCTATTTCCTCTTCATTTGTTTGGTCTGGTGGGTTTTACCTTGCTCCTTCATCTGCTGTGTGCTTCCCTGTCTTCTCATTTTCCTTAAGTTACTGTGTTTGGGGTCTCCATTTCACAGGCTGCAGGTTCATAGTTCCCGTTGTTTTTGGTGTCTGCCCCCAGTGGCTAAGTTTGCTTCAGTGGCTTGTGTAGGCTTCTGGGTGGAGGGGACTGGTGCCTGTGTTCTGGTGGGTGAGGCTGGATCTTGTCTTTCTGGTGGGCAGGACTGCATCCAGTAGTGTGTTTTGTGTGTCTGTGAACTTGGTGGGGTTGTGTTCCTATCTTATTAGTTGTTTGGCATAGGGTGTCCAGCACTGGAGCTTGCTGGTCGTTTAGTAGAGCTGGGTTCTAGCGTTGAGATGGAGATCTCTGGGAGAGCTTTCGCCATTTGATATTACGTGGAGCCGGGAGGTCTCTGGTGGACCAATGTCCTGAACTTGGCTCTCCCACCTGAGAGGCATAAGCCTGACACCCAGCCAGAGCACGAAGACCCTGTCAGCCACACAGCTAGTTGGGCCCCAAAGTCTCCGGTCCGGACTCGGTGGCATGGCAGTAACTTCCACTCACTCCCCCACCCCACCTCCCGGAGGCAGCAGCGGGCGTGGCTCCTTGGTTCCTTTCAATTATGAGCAATTTTATAATGGAGAGTCCGTTGCTGGGTTTAGCTTTGAGTTATTTCTTTTCATGATCTATGACACTCATAAAAGAATATCCATTTTAAAAGATTTTCAAAACGACCTTTATTACACGTCCCTATGTGCAAAGATTTGTTGGGTACTTTTGCTAAGGGGTGTTTTTTTAAATACCATTCTTTCACCGTGTAAACAGGAAAGATTTGGAGTGGGTAGATTAGTCAGAGGATGGAACTGGGGAAAGTATTTGGGGATGGAGGCTTATCATGGAAGTATAAAGTGAGAGAAATGACATTTCTTGGCTCAGTTCCCAGTATTGTTTGCCAGACACGTTTTGCCTGTGAAACAAGCAGCATTCACACCCGAGAGTACCACTTTCTAATCAACTGGGAGTGAATTTAAGTTTATAGGTGACAGTGTTTTGGAAATTAAAATTCCAAAGGATTAATTAAAGTTAACCTTGGATACACTTGCCGAAGGCAAACAGAAATAACAGACGCAACACTGAGGACCCTCACTAGTTTCGCTCATGTCATTGTATAAAATGAATCAGCTTTGCCAACAGCAAACTTGTCCTCACTCTGTTTTGAAGACTAACGCAGCTCACCCTAAGACAGTGACTGTGTCCTAAAATAACTGGCAGTGGGTTGTGAAATGGTCTTCTTCAACCGGGTATGTGTCATTTGAGCAGTGCTGCCAGATCATAAGGCTAGTTTTCCATGTCCCTAAACCTCAATCTTTTTAAGTTAGGCTACAGAAGAAAAAAAAAAATGTGGGAAATAAATTAAATCCAGCTGTGATCATTCTGCATACCTCTCCATAACCCTAGTGGTGTTTAAGAGGCTCCGGGGTTTCAAGGAACATGTTATGAAAATCACTGCAAACTCTTTCTTGTTTACGTTGAAATTCCCAGGAAGAATTTGAAACTTCAGTAACTCTGAGGAAAACAGGAAAAGGGGCCTTTGGTCAACACTTAACCTCAGTTGTAGCTTTCAGTGGCAGAGTATCAGAAGAAATGACACGGGGCATCTGTTGGAAGAATTTGGGGAAGGATGTTTTTATATTAAAATTTAACATATTCTCCAAAATTGCTAGCTAAGAGGACCTCTATTGTAGTAACTAGTAAAGAGCTGTGAGAGTGGGGGGCGTAGACATTGGAATGTAAGAGAGAATCGGCAAGTTTAATAAGTTAAAAATTATGTTAGTGAGGACAAGAAGGTACACTTTTAGACATGGGGAAATACTGTCTGTGTCTAAAGCAAATCTACATGAGGTAGCTTGTAAAAATCAAAAGACTAGGGAGCTTGTTCACATTAAGCCCTGAGTCTGATTCTGAGCTCCAGCGCTGTTCTTCTTTCTGTTCCTTGTTTCATTCCCAAGCCCAGGCATAAATGAGGGGTTAAAGTGATTCTTCTAAATTCTTCACAGGAGGGAGTGGAAACACCTAAGACTTTGATTTAAGAAACTTTCCAATTTTTAAACTTATAACCAGTTAGGTAACTGTCCAGTTAACTGGTTTTTCATATATATAAATACTTGTCATTTTTAATAAGTTAGAAGTCACCATGAATCAGACTGTCTTTCTGAAATGTTGTCGGAAGTGTTTAAAATGTTTCCTTTTAGCTTTTTCTCAAACTGACACGGGAGAAGGCTATCAGAGGGAGCTTCCCAAGTCTCCTCCTCACTCTCGTGGTTACTACTGAATGAGGAGGAGCTGCCTTGGCCGAGGACCGTATTCCTTATATGGACTTGAGCAGCGTGCTCTTCAGAGATCTGTGCTTGCTTGTATTGTGCCAGCTCAGCATTGGCTGTTCTCAAGGGAAAACATTGTGAAACTTCACAAACCTGAGTGAGGATTAGAGATCATAGCAGCCACGTCCTAGTTCATGGTCGAGTGCCGACCCCTGACACTCAAGGAAGTCAGGATGGAGGGCATCTTATTGATACGGATTGCCAGTGTAAGAAAGGAGAAGTTCTCCCTCCCAACCCACCACACCCATTGAAAAAGAAATTGATTGGCACTGAAGATTTGAAATGCAGAAGAGAAAGTTGCTGGGATAAGGTTTAAAAAAAAAAAAATCCACACTTTGGAACAGAAAAGAAATAAAACAGTTAAATCAGTGATGGATAAAAGTAAAAGTGGGGGGGCTTTCCTGGTGGCGCAGTGGTTAAGAATCCACTTGCCAATGCAGGGGACAAAGGTTCGATCCCTGGTCCGGGAAGATACCACATGCAGTGGAGCAACTAAGCCTGTGAGCCACAACGACTGAGCCTGTGCTCTAGAGCCTGTGAGCCGCAACTACTGAGCCCGTGTGCCACAACTACTGAAGGCTGCGTGCTTAGAGCCCGTGCTCCACAACGGGAGAAGCCACTGCAATGAGAAGCCCGTGCTCCGCAACGAAGAGTAGCCCCCACTCGCCACAGCTAGAGAAAGCCTGCACACAGCAACGAAGACCCAACCCAGCCAAAAATAAATAAATAAATAAATAAATAAATAAAAATTTATAAATAAATAAATAAAATTGGGGATGAAGAAAATCATAGGATGTGAAAATGGAGGAAAAAATTAGAAAAATACAATATAAGAGACAAGGTAATGCTATAAACTTAAAAACTGCAATAATTCAGTTTCTTACTATGTTTGCCTTTTAAGTATTAACTAAATTTGAAATATTTCTAATGATGGTCAATTTAATAATTTTACTGGCAACTTAAGTTGTTGGCTAAACTTCCTAGAGCTATTTATAGACAATTTTCCCTCGCCTGCCTATAAAAACACATCACTGGAGTATTTTTAACAGCAAAGCCTGTACGAGACAATTTACTTTCATGACCTGTCAGATTCTTGTGGCTGCTTCTAAGTAGCCTCATTTGGAAAAACCCTTGTTTGTGGATTTTTTTTTGGTCCCAAATTGGTGTCATTTTTACTAAAAAAAAAAAAATGTAGTAGTGTACTCATTAAGCCTACACTACATACAGCTACAACTTCCTTTTATATAATTTCACACCACTGCAGGTATTTTGGTCACTTCCAGAAATAATTTTTAGATCTAGGTGACCCTGAAGAAGGATCTACTTTCTCTTTAATACAAACCAAAGCTGCTGCTATGTTATTTTTCTTTAAGCTTCCACATGGTTTATAAGTAACAAGAAGTAGGAAGCAAAAAAAGAAATATGTTTTTTATAAAATGAGCTATAGGGAGGGGGTGTTTTTGAGAGGTTGTAAAATACCATTCTTTACCTCCAGCCGGGAATATACTCACATCATAGAGATCAGAAATGGCAACTAAGTTTCCTTGCATGTGCCAATCAGTTGCCATTGCTCACTTGCTAGTTGCTGCTTGGAGAATCATATGGAGAAGGGTTTAGAAGTTTAGTTCAGGCTCAGCAATAGAAAGTGATGTGATTTTGAAATCTTCAAGGATTTTTTCAAAAATGTTAATGAGTTTAGAGGAATTACGGTTATTTTTGGCAAGAAGAAATGTTCTTGTCAGTAAGCAGGACAGAGATGCTTACCTCCACCCACTACTACTACTAGAATACTACTAGTATTCTTCTGGATGAATAAACTAATTTTTAAAAAATTAAAGATCTCTAAGGCATTTGGAAGAGCTGTAATATTAGTTGCTCATAGCTTAGCGGTAATTAATTAAATAATCTAACCCCTAAGGTGAGGTCAGTTGAGCTGTGGGAATGAAATGGAACTTGATTATGGGAGAAGAGAAGGAGTGATAATTTGTGGGCAGGAGACATCAGAAGGCTTCCTAAAATGTAAAATATTTTTGAGAGATTTTGGCTCTCTGGGTTGCCAATGTCTTATCTAGGTCACTGATGAAAATGTCAAATAGAGCCTGGCCTTGGTTTGACACCTGCTAAACATTATTTATGTCTTAAGACCACATCAAACCATTTGTAACCATTCTATTTATAAGTTTCCTGAGCACCCTTCTGAGTTTCCAGATATAAACTATAGTAGTGTTCTTGGCACTTAGCCGATAGATTTGCCTGAAAATACAGTTCTCTGATTTAGTATAAGAATCTTCTTTCATGGTTTTACTTTCCTCTGTAATTCTGGGATGGTGGAAATTGTATGTGACAAAGTTTGAAAAGACTTGTATTTCAGCTCTAGAGCTCTAGCTCTAGTTAATTGTGTAATTTTGTACAAATTGGTTAATCTCTTTGGACCTCAGAAATGAAGGTTAGCGCAGATCAGCATTTCCCAACCGATGGGCCTCAAATTCCAGAATGTCCTATCTACTGACAAGGGCCTTCAAATGCATATGCAACCCAGAATTGTCTGACTGAGTACTGCTACCAAATGTGAAAGGTTGTGGAGTTACTGTCTCCAAAGAAGACTTTTGAAAAGGGTGGAAAACACCGCCATAGGTTATGAACAAGCTTCTCTCTCTCTCTCTTAGCTTTTAACTCATGGACCCCTCCTCTACATTTGACAAGGATAAGAATAATCACTTCTATTTTATAGTAAAATAACCTTGAGGCATAGAAAAGTATAATCAATTAAGTTCTTCCATATTATATGATGGCTTTTTCACTGATGTAGGAATTGAATGCTGTATTTTGAGTATGTTTGTTTTCCACAGCTAAGTACCACATATGATCTTTATTATATTTGGTTCCTTTCTCTGATAATAATTAAACAAGCATGGCTTTGTGATTACGTACTTGATTTAATTAAAATGTCCTCTGGGTGATAGATTCCAATGGGAAGCAGGAGCAGAGTATGCAATGAGTTACTTTCATAAAAGACGCAGTTTGACTTTTGCCAGAACTGACTGGTGGAGTTTCACTGTCAGCTAACATGAGCTATGGAAACTTGGCTCTCTGCAGAGCTAGCCACATGGTGCCAGATACTCTTTTCACAGTGCCAGGAGATATCTATGATGTCAAAACTCACAGGATAGTTGAGCTCAGAATGTAGGCTATGTACTCAGTAGGACACCAAAGAAAGTTGCTTGGGTCATACAGACAAACCGTATTCTGAATTGACGTCTTTGAGAGATCAAACTTCCACTGATATTTTTAAAACTTTAAGCTTAACAAATCTTCACAAGGAGAACACATGTCGGGAGCTACAGACACACTTATGTCGGATGTCTTAATTGATGAATGGCAGGAATTGTGGCATTTCTTTTTTTTTTTTTTTTTTTATACATTTATTTATTTATTTTTTTATTTTTGGCTGTGTTGGGTCTTCGTTTCTGTGCGAGGGCTTTCTCTATTTGTGGCAAGCGGGGGCCACTCTTCATCGTGGCGCGCGGGCCTCTCACCATCACGGCCTCTCTTGTTGTGGAGCACAGGCTCCAGACGTGCAGGCTCAGTAGTTGTGGCTCACGGGCCCAGTTGCTCCGCGGCATGTGGGATCCTCCCAGACCAGGGCTCAAACCCGTGTCCCCTGCATTGGCAGGCAGATTCTCAACCACTGTGCCACCAGGGAAGCCCCGGCATTTCTTAATTGTATGTAGAAAGATACACATTTTCCATTTCCAAGAGTTGGTGAGGTTAAAAAAAAAAAAATCTAACCAAAAAATATGATGTTTCCATCTTAAAAGTGGAGGTTTAGTGGGATAACACATAAATTCAATGATTCTCTTTTTTCAGACCCCAGACCTTATGCTATAGGTAAGGAGTACACTGTGTGTTTACTTCAAGGGATTCATTAACTTGCTTAGGCAAAGAGCCTTAACTGTTGGCTGATTAAATAATATATTTTGTGTATTTGTACTGTTATGTACACTACTGTGGCTAATACAATATTAATTCATTAAAAGGTGTTATTGACACTATCTTTTTACAGTATTGTTTTTATGTTTATATGTGTGTGTGCATATATATATTTATTTAATCTACTGATCTTAAGAGTTCAAGAGTTATCACATGGGGGTCTATGATGTTTTGCTTATAAAGAGCCCTCACTTTGAAAAGGTTGGGATCCACTGTCTTAATGGATTTCAGGTAGAGTGACAGGCTGATGGAGAGGTATTTTTGGCAAAGGGGCTCTCTGGCTGTAGCTGCCTGTATGCTAGGATAAAGGGCAAAATGTGTCTTGAGAAGAAGCAACCTTAACTAGTATTCTACAGGCCACAGACTAAATTTTACTTGTAAGAATAACGCTTAGTGTGAGAAGTGATTTCTTTCCCAAATCCAAGGTGTCACCTTGTTTCTAAGTTATGGGACCAAAATAACAATAAAAACAACAGATTCTAAATGTTTTATTCGATCTCATGCTCCCAGGTATTATACCTCTAAATCACTGGTATTTTAAAGTTAGTTAAACTACATAACAGATATTTGCTGTAAGAGGAGGGAAATGATAAATAATTAGTTAGAAGAAATATTAAACTGCTATAGGTATAGGGGTTATGCTTGAGTGAAACTAGTTATGGCAAGTGAGGTGGCTACCGCCCTCTAGTGGTTAGTGGTTGTCTCTCTCCCTCTCTTTCTCTCTCGATGTCTCTCTCTCACCTCAAGTGCCCTAGACATTTCCCTGAGAAGTTTCCTGTTTCCTCTTATTCAATCAAAGCACCATAAAAAAAAAAAAAAAAAAAGGCAAGAAAAGAAAAAAGAGTTTGCAATCTATTGCCACTGTCATCTTCAAATCCCAAGAGATTTTATCCCCCTGGCTTAAAGGCACACTCATATGTATTCATATATATATATATAGGTGGGTTTTGCTTGTTGCTATCATAGATTTTTACATTTAACCAAAAATATTTGTTGAATATCTACTATGAAACTACCTGTATGCAACTATTCACAGAAAAAGTATGAGATAATTCTTACCCTGAAGAAACTTTTAATATAGGAGAGGATATGAGCAAACATGAAATTTTTTTTTACCATGAAGGCCAAAGAGTTTTATTTACTAGAAAAACAATTCTTTGGTTTTATATGCTTGACTCACTGGTCATTGAGATAAGATGATTTTCAGTGTTTAGCAAAATTTTAAAAAAGAAAATTATAGTGCTAGAGGACACCCATGTTACAAAAATTGGCATAGGTGTGTGTGATGGGGGAGGAGGAGGACACAGCCCTAGCTGTGTCCCTTACTTACACCTCTTCTTAAACTGTCATATTTACTCGTTGCCTTGCTTGTAAGAAGACGAAAGACTGGTAAGACATCGCCGATAATTTTCATTCCTTTTCCAGGTCAATAAAGGACATTATAGGGCTAATTGTCACCCTAATGCCGTACTTAGATGTGAGCACATTGTCTTGTGTATGAGTATCCAGAAAATGTCTAGCCTCCCAGTGCATTTATACCTCATGATTTCAGATTCCTTGCTCTCTATGGATAAAGTTGTATGTTAAGAACAGAAATGGAGGTCTTATAAATGTTTCTATAAGTATGTTCAGTAAATTCTTATCATGCAAGTAAAAGAATATAATTTGTACTAAACATTGTGTTTGATTGTGGACCCACACATTATAGGACTATGTAATGGCAGTCAGATAATACTGATAAAAGGTATTCTTAGAGATTTAAAACTATTCCTAAAGATTTTTAAAAGTTTGCCCATGTGTAGAATGAGTCTCTTTTAAATTTTAATAGGCTTAAAAAGTTTTCTTTTTAAAATTAAGACTATTTTGGGGGCATACATTTAAAAATATTTGAAAAAAAATTGATTTAGAAGATAACCTGACTTTGAATGCCCTCATGTAAGATTTCTGAGGAACTTAGTTGATTTTATAGTATAAATATGAATGGATCGTATGATATCACAGGAAAAATATCTAATGAAGACATCAATTGCATTAATATAAGTATGATATTCAGATCAATACTGTTCTCTGTCCTGGGCAGGTACATGTGAGATACTGTGCTCTATTCTGGGTATCAGAGTTTAATGATGTCAACTAATCACAGAGTTTTCAGAAGCAGAAAATTTTGGAAGTTGTATGGAGAACAGCTGAACAAGACTGGGGCAAAACACTAAAGATGATATTTTAGCTCATTTTAAATATATGTAAGACTGTGATGTAGAAGGACAGGAAATGGAAGAGGAAACAGATATTGAGTCTAAACCTATAGTTTAAAAATTCCACTTTTTTCTATATAAAATATGTATCAAATTCATACCTTTCTTTCTTCTCACTTAATATGTCTCCTCGATTTGGCCCAGTCTCTTTATTCTCAATGTCATTACTTTAATTTGGATTATTGTAATAAATGTGTATCTGGGTTTTACAGCTCACCCCTGACCTCATCCATCTTAATGCTGTTACTAAATGATTTTTCTTAAAATATTGTTGGTGTCATGGAACTACAATTCTAAATTATGGCTGACCTTTAAACGGTCCCATTCATAGTTTATGCTGATTTCACCCTGATCTTATTTTCTATTATTTCTGATGGGCCATCTACTCAACTTAAGTTTGTTCCTCCACTATCCCACATATATGTCATGTTCTTTGTCAGTTCCATAACTGACAAAGTTATATCTTTCATTTACCCACTCCAAACCCTCTGTCCATAAATTTCTCCCTATGCATCCAATTCTTATCTATTCTTTGAGAGCCATTACATGTCATTCTTTTCTTGAGGTCTTCTTAAACTATTCTAACCATAATAATTTTGCATCATAATTCCCATAGTGTATTTTGACTGACATTTAATACTTTTAAAATAAAGCATAGTTACAAAATAATACTTATTCCATGATATTACGCATCATTTCACTCTAGTCAAATTTTATACTGTCGAGATAGATTTTTTTCAGTGATGACCCTGATTCATCCATGCCTCCTTGTACCTGTGGGCTTGGAGAGACTCCAAATGGATTTCGCCATTTGACATCATTCGGCCAAAGAGACAATAAGCAAGTGCAATGTAAAAAGAGACTTGAAAAATGTTGTGCACTGGAGCTTGCCTTCTCTTGCTGCTCTTTGGCACCCTGAGACCAATCATGTGAAAGAACTTAGGCTACCTTGATGGAGACATGTGGCCTGGTCATCCTTGCTCCCTAATCCAGGGTCAGTACCAACTAAACACCAGTATCAACTGCCAGACATATGAGTGTGCCTGCCCTAGAGCCACGAGCCCCCAACCAACCCAACCAACATATTGCAGCTGCGTGACTGAGCCCAAGCAAGACCAACAGAAGAACTGGCCAATAGGCATTGCCAACTCATAGAATTGCTAGCTCAAAAAAAGAAAGATTGTTGTCCTAAGTCACTACTTTTAAGGGTGACTTGTTTTGCAGCAAAAGCTGCTGGATATATAATAATAGTTCTTTATCAGTCAGTTTTTACTTGGGTTCTAGATCTGCCTCAGCACCTATACTGTGAGTTGTCTGAGAGCAAGAACCATGAAATCTTTTCTGAAATCTTCAGGATTTTAGCTAATTGACAATGCATAGACAATTTGATTAAAATTTTCCTCTAATAATTAAAAAAATTTTTTCTGCATCATAAGGATGAAATTACCAATCTTTACACACAATGACATCACCTGCATTTTCTAATTTTAGGTAGGATAAAATTGTTTTAAAATATAAAATTCATGATAAGTGTAACCCTGGATTAGACCTTAGATTTTAAAAAAATTTCTATAAAGAATGATACTGAGACAATTAGCAAAATCTGAATATGGACTGTATATTAGATAATAGTAATTTATCAATGGAAAATTTCCTCAATTTTATAATTACATTATGGTTATATAAGAGAATGACTCAGTAAAAATAGTAGTACAAAATTTACTATTACTAAATAAGTATATACGGAGAGAGGAACAAGAAGGAGGTGACACAGAGAGACAGAGAAAACAGTTTGGCAAAATGCCAAGAATCTGGTGCGTCTTAGGTGAAGGGTAAAATGGGATTCATTATACTATTCTTGTATCTTTTTTATATATTTGGAATTTTTATTCAAAAAAAGAGGTAAGAGCCACTGCTCACCAAGTAGTTTAAACATTTTAACTTATAAAAGATATAGATCACTGCTGTTTAAAATGGAAAGTCTGTTGGACACTAAGAATAAGCTGACAGTTACTCCATCAACCCCGCTGTCATCACTCATTATCCTAAGGAATTTGTTCTTTAGCCCGTGGTGAAGGATTGGAGAAGGAACAGCAGACCGTGTGCAATGAATGCTGTAGATTGAGTGGCTAGAAATAAGCTTGGGGATCTTCAGGCTTACCACATTTTGTAATATATGCAAAAGTTACCAGTAGATTCTAAAAACAAATGCTTTCCAACATTATTCCTAGAAATAGTGTAGCACTGACCTCCTATTTACTCTAAGAGCATGTCCCACTGCAGTGAAGAGCTGCTTACTTTGCAATTAATAAATGATAAAAGAAGAGAGAGAGTATACTACAATTTTTTTTCCTTTGGGTAGGAGATACAGAATTGAAACTTAAAGCATTTAATGATTTCCTAAATGTTCAGAGTCCTTTTCTCTGTAGACTGAGCTATGGGATCATCAGGAATTTAACACAACGACCCCTGTTAAAATTTATCTGAAATTCCTTGACTTCTTTACTATTGTATATATGTATAAATAATAAAAACCTTCATTTGCTGGAAAAACTCTGGAACGCTACGGACTAATTTGACATGTTTACTATTTCAGGAAAATTTTTTACAATAGGAACTTTAATCTTTAATTACAAGATGTTATAGATACTGTTTTATTGAAATACACAATGAAAACAAGCAAAACAGTCTGAAATTAAACTCCAAATGTTTAATTCCAAATGCTGTAAGAGGGTGAATATTTCCTTTAGGCATTTTAGGCATTGATTTAAACATCTTTTGCAAAGTATTGATTTTAGTAAGAAGTATAGTTTAAAAAGCTGAACTAATTTTATGTTTATGTTAGATTGGATTCAATTAAAAATAGTGGCCTTTTTCCTAGATATTCTTAGATAAAAGCATTGAATTAAAACAAAGGGATGTTGGGACTTCCCTGGTGGTCCAGTGGTAAAGAATCTGCCTCCCAATGAAGGGGATGCGGGTTCGATCCCTGGTTGGGGAACTAATATCCCACATGCCATGGTGCAACTCAGCCCACGTGCCACGACTACTGAGCTCACGCACCTCAACTAGAGAGCCCGCTGCCACAAACTACAGAGCCCACGCCCTCTGGAGCCCGCGCCACAACTAGAGAGAGAAAACCCGCATGCCATAACTAGAAAGAAGCTGCAATGAAGAGCCCGTGCACTGCAACAAGCACCGCAACAAAAGATCCTGTGTGCTGCAATGAAGACCAGATGCAGCCAAATAAATATTAAAAGCAAAGGAATGTTAAGCTTTGCTGCAATTGACACTATTTGGGAATAAGAGATAAATACATAGGCCAGTAGCCAAAATATGCGTTAAGCAAGGATCCAAGAGAGAAGACTGTGGTTAAAATAGAACTTTCTTTAAAAGCATGCTATGCTTTTCATTACTGATGGAAAATAAGTTCACAGCCAAGATAAAATCTCCCTGTTCGTTATCATCTACACAGTGTGCTAAGTTCAAAGGCAAATGGCCCTAAAAGTGCTGGAATCATTACTTAGCATCCGTTTACAAAATCATGATCAAGACATACTGGCATGAGAACCCCTTTAACATAGACAAGTCCAAAATATGTAGCTCCAGTAGGAATAACAAAGAATTAGTGTACAAAGAGTAAAGCTCTCTTAAGAAAAAAATAAAGTTTCCCACTTAGATTGTAAAAATATTTACTCTATAACTTGAACTGGGGTAGAGGCAAAAAAAATATTTCTCTTGAAATGCTCAAAAATCCAATTTCTTGTATGGTTTTGTGATATTTTTCCCCTTGCATAAATGAGATAACTGGGTCATAATGCTTATTTTAAAATACATTTTACCTTTTCTAACTGAGCCCAGATTCCACATCCTTAACTATCCCTGGTTCAACTCCATTCCTTAGCACTCCGTCTTGTCATTGGTTGGAAGTGATGAGGTATGCCCTGGTTTCTTCCTATTTATAGAGCAGAGGCAATGACCCGAAATGACAGATGTGGCTTATGTTAGTTAGGGTTTAAGGGAAAGTCTTAAGCTCTAGGCTTGTGTGTGAACCTAAAGAATGAGGAGTGGGCTCTTCACTAACTTCTCATCTCCTTTGCTTATCAATTTTGATTAATCAACCATATATATACTTAGGAACTGGCAAAGGTAAATTATCTTCTCTTACTTACTAAATAAGAACTTCTAAATAATTGGAAACCTCTAAATAGATGAAGCTTAGCACATCTTTGTATCTGTTATTCAGGGAGATTTTTTCCTCCATGCAGCCTGAATCATTAATTGTTCAGTTTTTTTTTTAATATATTTATTTACTTATTTATGGCTGCATTGGGTCTTCGTTGCTGCACGCGGGCTTCTTCTAGTTGCGGCGAGCGGGGACTACTCTTTGTTGTGGTGCGCGGGCTTCTTGTTGCGGTGGCTTCTCTTGTTGTGGAGCATGGTCTCTAGGTGCGCGGGCTTCAGTAGTTGTGGCACGTGGGCTTCAGTAGTTGTGGCTCGCGGGCTCAGTAGTTGTGGCGCATGGGCTTAGGTGCTCAGCGGCATGTGGGATCTTCCCGGACCAGGGCTCGAACCCACGTCCCCTGCATTGGCAGGCAGATTCTTAACCACTGCGCCACTAGGGAAGTCCCAATTGTTCAGTTTTAATATTTTATATTTACTTGAGAAGAAATAGTGAACTATTATCCTCTTTAAATTTGTTCATATCCTACTGGGCTTAGAATACCATCCTTTAAATGAAAGAATATGGGTTCTATTCATCTCAATTGATTATAAATCTTAAAAAGGTCAAGTTGGTCTCTGGATTATGCTATTCATTCATTCATACAACAGATATTTCTTGAGTATGTGCCACATGCCAGGCATTTACTGGCACAGCAAAGAATACATAGTAAAGAATACACATTCCTCACACCTATGGGTTTGATATCTTATGTAGGATAAAACCAAGTGTGTAGACAATTATGATACAGCGCTATAAAGAAGTATAAGTTCTAGGATGAGGTTAAGTTACAAGGTGCTATGAAAGCATATAGAAAAGCAATACAACTCAACATTTGACACCAGGAAATTTCCCAGAGAAAGTAATACCTGAGATAAAAACTGAAAGACAAGTAGGAGTAAGGATCTGAAGACCAAATGTGAAGGAGGGGAGGGGCAATAGAAAGATGGAAAAGCATTTCAGTGAGAGGTACCAGCATGAGCAAGGCCCCAAAGGTTAGAGATAGCATGATGTGAGCCTAGACACTGGGATGGAATGAGAAGAGATGAGGTTGGCAATGTCAAATATTGAAGATAATTTCCATCCTTGTTAGGATTTCAAGCTTTGCCATGAAAGCAATGAGCAGCCATTGCCGACTTTTAAAGTAGGAAACAGATAATATAAAAATCACACTGTCTGCAATTGGAAATGGATCAGAGCAGGGAAATACTGTTAAGAATATGATTAGGAAGATGTTGCAATAATCTCAGCAAGAATGATGGAGATTTAAATCAAGGGATGGAGAGAAGTTGATAGATTTGGGGGAGATTTAGAAAGTGGACTTTATAAGACTTGGTAATTAACTGGTGAGAGACAGGGAGAGAGAAAGACAGAGAGAATTAAAAAATAATACGCACAATTCTTGCCAGGGCAACTGATGGATGGTAGAGATATTAATAGTTATAAATGTGATATGGAGCACAGGAGAGAAATTCACCTTCCAGATTAAGATTTGGAAGTCATCAGCATATAGACTATAATTAAAACTGTGAGCTATGCGTATAACCATGTGGGGTATGTGTAGGTGAAAAGAAGAGGAGGCCTGAAACAACCATGAAGGAGACCAACATTAAAGGAATCAGTTGAGCGAGATAAACCTGCAAAACAAACTGAGATGGACAACCCAAAGAGACATGAGGAAAATCTAGCTATGGTGTCAAGGAAATCAAAAGAAGCCAGTGTCACCAATGCCAATATCATATGGGATTAAGTCCTATGAACACCAAAGATTATCTTTATGCTTATTAATGGCCCATACCTTGAAGATATTGCTTTCCCAGCCTTTCCCTTTGACTACCTACTTGGTCACATCTTAAAAGAAATATTGGAAGCTAACAACTATGTATTCTATTAGTGAGTATATTAATGATGTCACTGTAATATGTGTATTGTTAGTTTAAAAAAATTGTAGTACTAAAAATGGAGCTACCATATGACCCAGCAATCCCACTCCTAGGCATATATCCAGAGAAAAGCATAATTCGAAAGGATACATGCACCCTGATGTTCATTGCAGCACTATTTACAATAGCCAGGACATGGAAGCAACCTAAATGTCCATCAACAGAGGAGTGGATAAAGAAGATGTGGTACATATATACAATGGAATATTAGTCAGCCATAAAAAGGAACGAAATTGTGCCATTTGCAGAAACGTGGATGGACCTAGAGACTGTCACACATAGTGAAGTAAGTCAGAGAGAGAAAAACAAATATCATATAATATTGCTTATATATGGAATCTATAAAAATGATACAGATGAACTTATTTGCAAAGCAGAAATACAGACACAGATGTAGAGAACAAACATATGGATACCAAGGGGAGAGGGGGAGTGGAATGAATTGGGAGATTGGGATTGACATAAATACACTACTATGTATAAAATAGATAACGAATGAGAACCTACTACTTAGTGTAGGGAACCCTACTCAATGATCTGTGGTGACCTAAATGGGAAGGAAATCTAAAGAAGAGTGGATATATGTATACATATAACTAATTCACTTTGCTGTACAGCAGAAACTAACACAACATTGTAAAGCAACTCTACTCCAATAAAAATTAATTTTAGGGCTTCCCTGGTGGCGCAGTGGTTGAGAATCTGCCTGCCAATGCAGGGGACACGGGTTCGGGCCCTGGTCTGGGAAGATCCCACATGCCGCGGAGCAACTGGGCCCGTGAGCCACAACTACTGAGCCTGCGCGTCTGGAGCCTGTGCTCCGCAACAAGAGAGGCCGCGATGGTGAGAGGCCCGTGCACCGCGATGAAGAGTGGCCCCCGCTTGCTGCAACTAGAGAAAGCCCTCGCACAGAAACGAAGACCAACACAGCCAAAAATAAATAAATAAATAAATAAATTTAATTTTAAAAATAGTAGTAATCATTTTAATTTCAGCAACACATTTTCCTTCCCTTTCTAGATCTAAAGTTGTAATCGGGGTGCATAATATATTAAATTGTTAGTTAGGAGTTAATTTGGTTATGAAACAGAGGGGAAAATCCTTGTGTGGAACAATAGAGTTATTAGGCTAATTATTTAGAACTCAGATTTTGGACTCAAAGAGAGGTGGGTTTGAATATATTGCTACACATTTAGTAGCTATGTGACACTGGATAAACATCTTAAGTTCTCCAGCCTCAGTTTCCTCACCTGAAAATTGGAGATAAAAACAGTATGTATCTTTAAGTGTTTTTGTAAATATTAAATGTGATAATTTATGTAACATGATTAA
Source organism: Eschrichtius robustus (assembly GCF_028021215.1). NCBI lineage: Eukaryota > Metazoa > Chordata > Mammalia > Artiodactyla > Eschrichtiidae > Eschrichtius > Eschrichtius robustus. Next base: position 15,027,638 of record NC_090827.1, on the reverse strand, counting down.
TACATTAATTAAATAGTTATTTCTTAGTAACATCATTGGCCTTATTAACAGATTATAACTGATTGAGCTAAATATCAAATACTCTGGTGATTTTTGCTCTGGTGCTTGTGTTTCATAAAAACTACAAAAACATTTGTATGAAAATCAGTGAGGAAACAGCAGACTTGTACAAAATGTAGATCAGATATGATTGGGCGTGTTCAGGGTGGTATGGCCATAGACAACAATATAAATCAAAGGACCTAACAGACATATTCAGAACAGTCCAACAGCAGCAGAGTACACATTCTTTTCAAGTGCACATGGAACATTCACCAGGATAGAACATGTCAGGCAGCAAAACAAGTCTTAACAAACTTAGGAAGACCGAAGTCATATCAAGTATCTTTTCTGACCACAATGGTATGAAACTAGACATCAGTAATAGGAAGAAAATTGGAAAATTCATAGATATATGGAAATTAAAAACCCACTCTAAACAACCAATAGGTCAAAAAAGAAATCAAAAGGGAAATCAAAAATATCTTGAGACAAATGAAAATGGAAACACAATATACCAAAATTCATGGGATGCACCAAAAGCAGGTCTAAGAGGGAAGTTCATAGCAATAAATGCCTACACTAAGAAAAAAGACAATCTTAAATAAACAAACTAACTTTACACCTCATCGAACTAGAAGAAGAAGAACAAACTAAACCCAAAGTTAACAGAAGGAAGGAAATAATAAAGATCAGAGTAGAAAGAAATGAAATTAGACTAGAAAAAGAATAGAAAAGATCAATGAAACTAGGAGTTGGTTTTTTGAAAAGATAAACAAAGTTGACAAACTTCAGTTGGACTAACAGAGAAAGAAAAAGGGAAGACTCAAACAAATAAAATTATAAATGAAAGAGGAGACATTACAGCCAACACCACAGAAATACAGAGGATCATAAGAGAGTATTATGAACAATTATATGCCAACAAATAGAAGAAATGGATAAATTCCTAGAAACATAAGACCTACAAAGACTGAATCATGAAGTAATAAAAGATCTAAATAGACCAATGATGAGTAAGGAGATTGAATCAGTATTCAAAAATCTCACCAAAAATAAAATCCCAGGACCTGATGGCATCACTGGTGAATTCTACCAAACACTTAAAGAAAAATTAATACCAACCCTTCTCAGACTCATCCAAAAAACTGAAGAGAACACTTCCAATATCATTTTACAAGACCAGCCTTAGTCTGATACCGAAACCAGACAAGGTCACTACAAGAAAACAAAATTACAGGCCAATATCCCTCATGTAGATGCAAAAGTCTTCAATAATGTACTAGCAAACTGAATTCAATAGCACAGTAAAAGGATTATACACCATGATCAAATGGGATTTGCTCCAGGGATGCAAGGATGGATCAACATACATAAATCAATAAATGTACTGTACCACATTAAAAGAATGAAAGATTAAAAATCATATGATCATCTCAATAGATACAGGAAAATCATTTGACAAAATTCAACAGCGTTTCATGATAAAAAACTCTTAGCAAGACAGAGGACCTTCAAGATGGCTGAGGAGTAAGAAGTAAAGATCACCTTCCTCCCCACAAATACATGAAAAATACATCTACATGTGGAACAACTCCCACAGAACACCTACTGAATGCTGGCAGAAGACCCCAGACTTGCCAAACAGAAAGAAACTCCCCACGTACCTGGCCGTGTGGGTGACAGGGTCTTGGTGCTCTGGCAGGGTGTCAGGCCTGAGCCTCTGAGGTGGGAGAGCCAGGTTCAGGACACTGGACCACCAGAGACCTCCCAGCCCCACGTAATATCAATCGGCAAGAGCTCTCCCAGAGATCTCTGTCTCAACACTAAGACCCAGCTCCACTGAATGACCAGCAAGCTCCACTGCTGGACACTCCATGTCAAACAACTAGCAAGAGAGGAACACAACCCCACCCATTAGCAGAGAGGCTGCCTAAAATCTCACTAAGATCACAGACACCCCAAAACACACCACCGGACATGGTCCTGCCCACCAGAAAGATCCAGCCTCATCCACCACAACACAGGCACCAGTCTCCTTCACCAGGAAGCCTACACAACCCACTGAACCAACCTTACCTACTGGGGGCAGACATCAAAAACAATGGGAACTACGAACCAGCAGCCTGAGAAAAGGAGACCCCAAACACAGTAAGTTAAGCAAAATGAGAAGACAGAGAAATACATAGCAGATGAAGGAGAAAGGTAAAAACCCACCAGACCAAACAAATGAAGAGGAAATAGGCATCTAGCTGAAAAAGAATTCAGAGTAATGATAGTAAAGATGATCCAAAATCTTGGAAATAGAATGGAGAAAATACAAGAAATGATTAACAGGGACCTAGAAGGCCTAAAGAGCAAACAAACAATTATGAACAACACAGTACATGAAATTAAAAATTCTCTATAAGGAATCAATAGCAGAATAACTGAGGCAGAAGAATGGATAAGTGACCTGGAAGACAGAATGGTAGAATTCACGGCCACAGAACAGAATAAAGAAAAAAGAATGAAAAGAATTCAGGACAGTCTCAGAGACCTCTGGGACAACATTAAACACACCAACATTCGAATTATAGGGGTCCCAGAAGAAGAAGAGAAAAAGAAAGGGACTGAGAAAATATTTGAAGAGATTATAGTTGAAAACTTCCCTAATATGGGTAAGGAAATCGTCAATCAAGTCCAGAAAGCACAGAGAGTCCCATACAGGATAAATCCAAGGAGAAACACCCCAAGACACATATTAATCAAACTATCAAAAATTAAATACAAAGAAAAAATATTAAAGCAGCAAGGGAAAAGCAACAAATAACATACTAGGGAATCCCCATAAGATTAACAGCTGATCTTTCAGCAGAAACTCTGCAAGCCAGAAGGGAGTGGCAGGACATATTTAAAGTGATGAAAGGGAAAACCTACAACCAAGACTACTCTACCCAGCAAGGATCTCATTCAGATTTGACAGAGAAATTAAAACCTTTACAGACAGACCAAAACTAAGAGAATTCAGCACCACCAAACCAGCTTTACAACAAATTTTAAAGGAACTTCTCTAGGCAGGAAACATAAGAGAAGGAAAAGATCTACAAAAACAAACCCAAAACAATTAATAAACCGGTAGTAAGAACATACATATCAATAATTACCTTAAATGTGAATGGATTAAATGCTCCCACCAAAAGACACAGACTGGCTGAATGGATACAAAAACAAGACCCATATATATGCTGTCTACAAGAGACCCACTTCAGACGTAGGGACACATACAGACTGAAAGTGAGGGGATAGAAAAAGATATTCAATGCAAATGGAAATCAAAAGAAAGCTGGAGTAGCAATTCTCATATCAGATAAAATAGACTTTAAAATAAAGATTATTACAAGAGACAAAGAAGGACACTACATAATGATCAAGGGATCAATCCAAGAAAAAGATATAACAATTGTAAATATTTATGCACCCAACATAGGAGCACCACAATACATGAGGCAAATGCTAACAGCCATAAAAGGGGAAATCGACAGTAACACAATCATAGTAGGGGACTTTAACACCCCACTTTCACCAATGGACAGATCATCCAAAACGAAAATAAATAAGGAAACATAAGCTTTAAATGATGCATTAAACAAGATGGATTAATTGATATCTATAGGACATTCCATCCAAAAACAACAGAATACACTTTCTTCTCAAGTGCTCATGGAACAGTCTCCAGGATAGATCATAACTTGGGTCACAAATCAAGCTTTGGTAAATTTAAGAAAATTGAACTCGTATCAAGTATCTTTTCTGACCACGCTATGAGACTAGATATATCAATTAGAGGGAAAAAACCTGTAAAAATACAAAAACATGGAGGCTAAACAATATGCTATTAAATAACCAGAGATCACTGAAGAAATCAAAGAGGAAATCAAAAAACACCTAGAAACAAATGACAATGAAAACACGATGGCCCAAAACCTATGGGATGCATCAAAAGCTGTTCTAAGAGGGAAGTTTATAGCAATACAATCCTACCTCAAGAAACAAGAAAAATCACAAATAAACAACCTAACCTTACACCTAAAGCAATTAGAGAAAGAAGAACAAAAAAAACCCCCAAAGTTAACAGAAGGAAAGAAATCATAAAGATCAGAACAGAAATAAATGAAAAAGAATTGAAGGAAACAATAGCAAAGATCAAGAAAACTAAAAGCTGGTTCTTTGAGAAGATAAACAAAATTGATTAACCATTAGCCAGACTCATCAAGAAAAAAAGGGAGAAGACTCAAGTTAATAGAATTAGAAATGAAAAAGGAGAAGTCTCAACTGACCCTGCAGAAATACAAAGGATCATGAGAGATTACTACAAGCAACTATATGCCAATAAAATGGACAACCTGGAAGAAATGGACACATTCTTAGAAAAGCACAACGTTCTGAGACTGAACCAGAAAGACATAGAAAATACAAACAGACCAATCACAAGCACTGAAATTGAAACTGTGATTTAAAGTCTTCCAACAAACAAAAGCCCAGGACCGATGGCTTCACAGGCGAATTCTATCAAACATTTAGAAAAGAGCTAACACCTATCCTTCTCAAACTCTTTCAAGATATAGCAGAGAGAGGAACACTCCCAAACTCATTCTACGAGGCCACCATCACCCTGATTCCAAAATCAAAGATGTCATAAAAAAAGAAAACTACATACCAATATCACTGATGAGTATAGATGCAAAAATCCTCAACAAACTACTAGGAAACAGAATCCAACAGCACATTAAAAGGATCATACACCATGATCAAGTGGAGTTTATCCCAGAATGCAAGGATTCTTCAATTTACGCAAATCATTCAATGTGATACACCATATTAACAAACTGAAGGAGAAAAACCATATGATCATTGCAATAGATGCAGAGAAAGCTTTTGACAAAATTCAACACCCATTTATGATAAAAACTCTCCAGAAAGTAGACATAGAGGGAAATTACCTGAACATAATAAAGGTCATATATGACAAACCCACAGCCAACATCATTCTCAATGATGAAAAACTGAAACCATTTCCTCTAAGATCAGGAACAAGACAAGGTTGCCCACTCTCACCACTATTATTTAACATAGTTTTGGAAGTTTTAGCCACAGCAATCAGAGAAGAAAAAGAAATAAAAGGAATCCAAATTGGAAAAGAAGAAGTAAAACTGTCACTGTTTGCAGATGACATGATAGTATACATAGAGAATCCTAAAGATGCTACCAGAAAACTACTAGAGCTAATCAATGAATCTGGTAAAGTTGCAGGATACAAAATTAATGCACAGAAATCTCTTGCAATCTTATACACTAATGATGAAAAATCTGAAAGAGAAATTAAGGAAACACTCCCATTTACCATTGCAACAAAAAGAATAAAATATCTAGGAATAAACCTACCTAAGGAGACAAAAGACCTGTATGCAGAAAACTATAAGACACTGATGAAAGAAATTAAAGATGATACAAACAGATGGAGAGATATACCATGCTCTTGGATTGGAAGAATCAACATTGTGAAAATGACTATACTACCCAAAGCAATCTACAGATTCAATGCAATCCCTATCAAACTACCAATGGCATTTATCACAGAACTAGAACAAAAAATTTCACAATTTGTATGGAAACACAAAAGACCCCGAATATCCAAAGCAATCTTCAGAAAGCAAAATGGAGCTGGAGGAATCAGGCTCCCTGACTTCAGACTATACTACAAAGCTACAGTAATCAAGACAGTATGGTACTGGCACAAATACAGAAATATAGATCAATGAAACAAGATAGAAAGCCCAGAGATAAACCCACACACATATGGTCACCTTATTTTTGATAAAGAAGGCAAGAATATACAATGGAGAAAAGACAGCCTCTTCAATAAGTGGTGCTGGGAAAACTGGACAGCTACATGTAAAAGAATGACATTAGAACACTCCCTAAAACCATACACAAAAATAAACTCAAAATGGATTAAAGACCTAAATATAAGGCCAGACACCATAAAACTCTTAGAGGAAAACACAGGCACAACACTATGACATAAATCACAACAAGATCCTTTTTGACCTACCTCCTAGAGGAATGGAAATAAAAGCAAAAATAAACAAATGGGACTTAATGAAACTTAAAAGCTTTTGCGTAGCAAAGGAAACCATAAACAAGACCAAAAGACAACCCTCAGAATGGGAGAAAATATTTGCAAATGAATCAACTGACAAAGGATTAATCTCCAAAATATACAAGCAGCTCATGTAGCTCAAGATGAAAAAAAACAAACAACCCAATCCAAATATTGGCAGGAATCTAAATAGACATCTCTCCAAAGAAGATATACAGATGGCCAACAAACACGTGAAAGGATCCTCAACATCACTAATCCTTAAAGAAATGCAAATCAAAACTACAGTGAGGTATCACCTCACACCAGTCACAATGGCCATCATCAAAATGTCTACAAACAATAAATGCCAGAGGGAGTGTGGAGAAAAGGGAACCCTCTTGCACTGTTGGTGAGAATGTAAACTGATACAGTCACTATGGAGGACAGTATGGAGGTTCCTTAAAAAACTAAAAATAGAACTACCATATGACCCAGCAATCCCACTACTGGGCACATACCCTGAGAAAACCATAATTCGCAAAGAGTCATGTACCACAATGTTCATTGCAGCACTATTTACAATAGCCAGGACATGGAAGCAACCTAAGTGTCCACCAACAGATGAATGGATAAAGAAGATGTGGCACATATATACAATGGAATATTACTCAGCCATAAAAAGAAACGAAATTGAGTTATTAGTAGTGAGGTAGATGGACCTAGAGTTTGTCATACAGAGTGAAGTAAGTCAGAAAGAGAAAAACAAATACCGTACGCTAACACATATATATGGAATTTAAAAAAAAAAAAAGAAAAAAATGGTTCTGAAGAACCTAGGGGCAGGACAGGAATAAAGATGCAGATGTAGAGAATGGACTTGAGGACACGGGGAGGGGGAAGGGTAAGCTGGGACAAAGTGAGAGAGTGGCATGTACATATATACACTACCAAATGTAAAATAGATAGCTAGTGTGAAGCAGCTGCATAGCGCAGGGAATCAGCTCGGTGCTTTGTGACCACCTAGAGGGGTAGGATAGGGAGGGTGGGAAGGAGACACATGACGGAGGGGATATGGGGATATATGTATACGTGTAGCTGATTCACTTTGTTATACAGAAGAAGCTAACACAAAAATGTAAAGCAATTATACTCCAATAAAGATGGTTAAAAAAAAAACCTCTTAACAAATTAGGTATAAAAGGAATGTACATCAACATACTAAAGGCCATGTATGACAAGCCCAACGCTAACATCATACTCAATGGTGAAAAGCTGAAAGCTTTTCCTCTAACATCAGGAAAAAAACAAGGATGCCCAGTCTTCCCACTTTTTCTGTTCAATATAGTAGTGGAAGTCTTAGAGCAATTAGGCAAGAACAAGAAATAAAAGGCATTCAAATTAGAAAGGAAAAAGTAAAGATGTCACTATTTGCAGATGACATGATATTATATGTAGAAAACTCTAAAGCATCCATAAAAACTGTTAGAACTAGTAAAAAATTCAGTAAAGTTGCAGGATACAAAATCAGCATATATAAATCAGTTGCATTTCTATACACTAAGCATGATATATCAGAAAGAGAAATTAAGAAAATAATCGCACTTACAATAGCATCAGAAAAAAATACCTAGGAATAAATTTAATCAAGGACAGGAAATATCTGTACACTGAAAACTATAAAACACTGATGAAAGAAATTGAAGATACAAATAAATGGAAAGATATCTCGTGTTCATGGATTGAAAGAATTAATATTGTGAAAACATACTACCCAAAGCAATCTAGATTCAATTCAAATCCTATTAAAATTCCAATGACGTTTTCCACAGAAATAGAAAAAAATTCTAAAATTCTTATAGAACCACAAAAACCACAACTAGCCAAAGTAATCTTGAGCAAGAAGAACATAGTTGAAGGCATCACACTTCCTGGTTTCAAAATATTCTACAAAGCTATAGTAATAAAAACAGCATGATACTGGCATAAAATCAGACATGTAGACCAATAAAACAGAATAGAGAGCCCAGAAAGAAATCCACTCACTTATGGTCAACTGATTTTCAACAAAGGTGTCAAGAACTTACAATGGGGAAAGCACAGTCTTTTCAATAAGTGCTGTGAGAAAACTAATTTTCCCATGCAGAAGATTGAAATTGGACCCTTGTCTCACTCCATATGTAGTTAGAAACTTAAATATAAGGCCTGAAATTATAAAACTATTAGAAGAAAACACAGAGAAAATGCTTTTTGACATTCGTCTGGGCAATGTGTTTTTTTTGTATATCATCTCAAAACTACAGGCAACAATAATAGACAAACGGGATTGCATCAAATTTAAAAGCTCTTCATAACCAAGGAAACAACAGAGTGAAGAAACAACATATGGATTGTGAGAAAATATTTGCAAACCATACATTTGTTAAGGGGTTAATATCCAAAATATGTAAAGAACTCAAACAACTCAATAGCAAGAAGACAAATAACTTGATTAAAAAATGGGCAACAGACTTAGATAGACACTTCTCAAAGGAAGACACGCAAATGGCCAAGAGATATATGAAAAGGTGCTCAACATCTCTAATCATCAGGAAATGCAATTCAAAATTACAATGAGATATCACCTCACTTCTGTTAGGATGTCTAGTATCAAAAAGACAAGAGATAGCAAATGCTGGCAAGGATGTAAAGAAAAGGGAATCCTTGTATACTGTCGGTGGAAATGTAAATTGGTACAGTCATTATGGAAAACAGTATAGAGACTGCTCAAAAAATTAAAACAAGAACTGCCATATGACCCAGCGATCTCGCTTCTGAGTATATAACCAAAGGAAATGAAATCATGATCTTGAAGAGATATCTGTATTCCTTTGTTCATTGCAGCATTATTCACACTAGCCAAGATATAGAAAAAACCCAAGTGTCCATTGATGGGTGAATGGATAAAGAAGATGTGGTATATAAATACAATGGCATGTTATTCAGCCATGAGAAAGAAGTAAATCCTGCCTTTTGTGAAAACATGTATAAACCTGGAGGACATTATGCTAAGTGAAATAAGCCAGACAGAGAAAAGCAAATACTGTATAATCTCACTTATATATGGAATGTAAAAAAAAAAAATGTTGAACTCATAGAAACAGAGAGTCAAATGGTGGTTACCAGGCTCTGGCAGGGAGGGGAAGAGGTGGGGGAAGTGGGAAAATGTTGGTCAAAGGGTACAAAGTTGCAGTTACGTTGGATGAATAAGTCTAGACGTTAATGTACAGGCATGATGACTAAACTTAATAATACCGTATTGAACACTGGAAATATGCTAAGAGAGTAGATTTTAGGTGAACTCATCTCACAAAAATAGTAACTATGTAAGGAGATGATATGTTAATTAACTTGACTGTAGTAATCATTTCACTATGTATTTGTACATCAAATCATCATGTTGTACAGCTTAACTATATACGGTTTTTATTTTATATTTTTTTCTTTTTCTAATTTAATTTTTGTTGGAGTATAGTTGATTTACAATGTTGTGTTAGTTTCAGGTGTACAGCAAAGTGAATCAGTTATACCTATACATATATCCACTGTTTTTTAGATTCTTTTCCCATATAGGCCATAACAGAATATTGAGTAGAGTTCCTTGTGCTATACAGTAGGTCTCTATTAGTCATCTATTTTATATATAGTAGTGTGTATATGTCAATCCCAATCTCCCAATTTATCCCTCCCTCCCTTGCCCTCTGGTAACCATAAGTTTGTTTTCTACATCTGTAACTCTATTTCTGTTTTGTAGATAAGTTCATTTGCACCCTTTTTTTTAGCTTCCATATATAAGTGATATCATATGATAATTGTCTTTCTCTGTCTGACTTACTTCACTCAAGTGTGACAGTCTCTAGGTCCATCCATGTTGCTGCAAATGACATTATTTTGTTCTTTTTTATGGCTGACTAATATTCCATTGTATATATGTACCACATCTTCTTTATCCAATCCTCTGTTATCTAAACCAAGTCTTCCCAGTGCCTTTCACTGAGGATAACCCACTCAGTGTCTAAACTGAGCAAAATCTTTCCAGTCCTTCCACTAAGGATAACCCAGGTACCTCTTCTTGAAACTAAGTTTCAAGGATAACCTATTACTCCACAGAATAAAACTTAGGATCATCAACAAATAATGGGAGATCCTAGAACCAGGAGAGAGTCACCCAAATTCACCTGGACTCCCCGAGGACGTGGATGGGCACAAGAGGCCTCTGCTTGGTACTAAGGCTCCAGATCCTCGTAGAGTTCAGGCAAAGGAGAGGTCCCTTCGTTGGCTGCCGTAACTGTTGACTAAAAAATTATTCACAACCTAAAAGTTGAGAGTTATGTTTTATTCAGCAGGAATTTCTAGGACTTCAAGCCCAGGAGGCGGCATCTCAAGTAACCTTGAGAGAACTGCTTCTGGTTTTTATTTTAAAATGCATAAATAAATGAAGAAAAGAAACTGCCAAAAAAATTAGTCTGTTCACAACACTTTGTAGTGTATCACAGAAATCAGTTAGATTTACAGGTATATAAATGGACAGATTCTTAACATTTTTCTTGCAAAGTTATTAGTATTTTGCTCTAATAGTTACCTTGAATAGAATTTTATCACTTTTACAAATATACTCTTTCAAAACTTTGATTACAAATGTAGGAACATTTTGACATAAATCTTAATGAATACCCAATATTGGGATCCAGTACTCATTTACTTTAAGTTGTTGTTAATATCAGACACTTGCCTTCTCTACCCAATTATACATTCTCTTAGTTACAGAATCCTTGGATACAAGTGTGACTGAAATCAGGGAATTAAAAAAATTATTATTTAAGGGGCCTTGTAAACTGCAAACAAATAAGATGCTATTCTTAAGATTATATACATTTATCTCTACACATTTTTGGTACTGTGGATAGTTCAGCTTGTGAAACAATAAATATTAACACTAAAATAGGTATTCAACATTACTAAAGCCGAATGATAAGTGGATATAGACATGCTTGTTAAAAACACCAGCTGAGTTCTAATTCTTAGGTACTTGTTAACTTCTCATCAGTTTCTGATGTTGATGTCTGCTGATTGCACTGCTGTTGATTGAGGTTCTGTGATTTACACAGCAGTCTGAACACAGTGATGATATTGATTCAGAAGGTTAATTTAGAAGGTATTTGTTAGATAAAGGTTAGAATACTAAATGGTTTTCAAACTGTGTTTCAGGGAACCCCTGCAGAAGCTGCCCAGAGGGAGGATAAATGTGAGGATATTTCATCTCCCCCAAACGTAACAGCTTTACTTTGTAGATTTCCTTCCTTCTTCCCTTCCTCCCTCCCTCCCTCCCTCCCTTCCTTCCTTTTTTCCTTCCTTCCATTTAAGCTTTCATTTCAGGGGCTTCCCTGGTGGCGCAGTGGTTAAGAATTGCCTGGCAATGCAGGGGACACGGGTTCGAGCCCTGATCCGGGAAGATCCCACATGCTGAGGAGCAATTAAGCCCGTGTGCCACAACTACTGAGCCTGCACTCTAGAGCCCACGAGCCACAACTACTGAAGCCCACGCGCTTAGAGCCTGTGCTCCGCAACAAGAGAAGCCACTGCAATCAGAAGCCCGTGCACGGCAATGAAGAGTAGCCCCTGCTCGCCGCAACTAGAGAAAGCCTATGTACAACAATGAAGACACAACACAGCCAAAAATAAAAATAAATTAAATAAATTAAAAAAAAAAGATTTGATTTCAGCAAGTTTCCAGGGTCAAAAACTAGTTTGAAAAGTCTATTATAGATAGGTAACAGTAACAAAAAATAACATGAGATGTAATTGAGCACTTATTCACCATGTTTTAGACACTTTTTAATGTAATTGGGAAAAAATGTGGCTGTATAACATAAAGTGAAGAAAGCGGGACATAAAACTAAATGCAAAATGTTCCCTTTTTTGTGTACACACACACACACACACACACACACACACACATATTAAAAAGGGCTAGAAAGAAATGCCAATATATTAACTGTGATTATATCTGGGAGGTGGGATGTTATGGTAGATTTACATTTTCTTTCTTTCTAAATTTTCTGCAATAAACATGCACCAATTTTATAATCTGAAGGAATAGATGTTTCTGAAAATTAATCATTTCTTGCAAAACTATATTAAAATATTTCAATAACAATCTTTTGTATTTTTGTTTAAATTTAGTATATATTTTCAAAGAGTCTTCATTTAACAAATTTTTTCATGTGATTTTAACTTTTAAGATATTTTTGTTTGCCCATAAATTTCTTAACTTTACTAGATAATATTCTAGTAATGCAGATTTTCCATGTTTTGAGATATAAATATATGAAAAATGAGTGACTTTCCCTATAAATAGAGCAGGAAGAAATAAAAATTACTAATCACTTTAGCATAATTTAATGAAGCAAATGTGCAGCCTTTCTAAAAAAATTAATTAATTTATTTTTTGGCTGTGTTGGGACTTCGTTGCTGTGCACGGGCTTTCTCTAGTTGCGGTGAGCAGGGGCTACTCTTTGTTGCGCTGCGCGGGCTTCTCATTGCGGTGGCTTCTCTTGTTGCAGAGCACGGGCTGTAGGCGCACGGGCTTCAGTAGCTGTGGCACGGGGGCTCAGTAATTAGGTCTCACGGGCTCTAGAGCACAGGCTCAGTAGTTGTGACTCACGGGCTTAGTTCCTCCGCAGTATGTGGGATCTTCCCGAACCAGGCCTCAAACCCGTGTCCACTGCATTGGCAGGCGGATTCTTAACCACTGCGCCAGCAGGGAAGCCGCTGTGCAACCTTTCTTGTATCTTATTCATGCTCATCTAATTCCACAAAGAACTCACTAAGTAGAGTCTGTATCATCTTCTTGCTGTTTTACTAAATCTTTTCAAATTTTTTACTGCCACTTCTCTTTGATTAGACTTTCTACAAAAGTTTTAAATTTTGAGGGAGAAACCAAGCGATTAACTTTGAGAGGGATAATGAGAAAAATACGTTGCTTCAATTTACATGTAAAGTTTTATTTACTTGTACTTCATTGAAATGCAACACTTGTTTTGCAAATAAAAAGAGTACTCATGATTTTATTTAGTGAGAAAACTCCCCAAAAAGAAATATGTCAGTGTCTTGAAAAAATAAATCTATTTAAAGGCATGCTTAAAACATCTGTATCTTCATCGGTTCCAGGAGAATGACGGATTAGATGCAGAATATTCCCTAAAAATGCCCTGATGTATTCAAAAGAATAATTTTGTCCATTGCCAACCTCAAACTAGATGACTGGAATTAGTCATCAAAGCTATAGGACAGATAACAGGGTGTAGACCAGAGACAGCTAAGTCAGCACATCTCCTGATCAAGCTTGGCTTTTAGGAACAAGAAGATCATCATTAAAGGGAAAAGTCAGTGCCTGGAATATGAGGAAATGTTATTTCTGTGCCTTCTATCCAAAATGTTACATGTAATATTGGGTATGCCTGGTAAGGCTCAGCAGATGTCAGCTCCATCTTTATGGTCATAGAAAACATAGCTGCTTGAATATTTTTATGACTGATTTTGTTCCAAATGGCAGAGAAACACAAATTAAACTTTATATCTATTTTTTTTTGTACACAAATCTTTGTGTGGAAATGCATTTTTATTTATCTTAGGTAGGCACATGAGAGTAGGATTTCTGAGTCATAAATTGACAGTGTTTTCCAACGTAGCTTTACCATTTTACATTCCTGCCAGCAATGCAAGAGCAAGATTATCCACATTTTCACCAACAACTGTTATTTTCTGCCTTTTTGATTATAGTTATAGTCATGAAAAGTGTATTAAATTTAGTCAAAATCATTCAGCTATTTTGAGAGTTATTGTGGAATAGGAAAATGTGAATGCTGTGGATTGAAACTCTATTACTTTGATATATGTGTGTGTCTGTGTTTATGTATATATGTGATAGATCATTGAGATTATTTAACTTATAAAAATAATACCAAGTTTCTGAAAATAGAGTACAGTAAGTCCCCTATATATGAACCTTCAAGTTGCAAACTTTCAAAGTTGCGAACGTACGTTCACATGTCCAATCACGTAGGTTAGTTCATGTGTCTGGCGTACATTATCACATGCATGCATCCTCTACAGGTGGTTGTGCTTTTGTGTACTTTACTGTACAGTACTGTATAGAGTACAGTAGTACAGTATCATTATTTCAAGCCCAGGATGTCCGGAAGCAAGCGTAAAAGCAGTGGTGAAGTAGCTGGTACTGCTAAGAAGGGCCAAGCGATAACGATGGAAACAAAAGTGAAAATAATTGAGAGAGTGGAGTGAGACTCCAAAAGAGTCTCCAAAAGATAGCTTGCCCTCCCTCTCCTATTGCTGATTATCCTTCAGCTCTACCATCTCCCACCTCCTCTCCCTCCTTTAGTCAGTTACTCTTCTTGCCTGTTCACTCTATGCCAGCCCCTGTATGCCAGCTGTTGTACTGTACTACTGTATATTTCAAGGTAAGATTTTAAATGTTTTCTTCATTTTTTGTGTTTGTTTTTTATGTATTATTTATGTGAAAAGTATTATAAACCTATTATAGTACAGTACTATATAGCCGATTGTGTTTGGTACCTAGGCTAACTTTGCTGGACTTAGGAACAAATTGGACTTATTACTAAGGCGCTCTTGGAACAGAACTCGTTCATATGTAGGGGACTTACTATATAATATACCCAAAGTTAGAATTATATGCTTCATGTTTTTCTAGTAATATGAGAAAACTAAACTTCAATAGTTTTCTGTTTTATAGTTTCTTCTCTCCAACTGTAGCCTAAATCAAAAAGGGAAACTGTAGGTTTTAAATGATGTGAAATACTATTGTAAGGCCAAAATCCTTACTGTTTTAATACCAAAAATCTTTGTTCAAAGCATGAACCTACATAACATTTTGGAAAAGAGAATAAATTTATTATCCATTGTTATTCAAAATAATATTACTGTTTAATACATTTTCTAGACTAAATCTTAGTTAACATACGGATAGCATTTTGATATTTAGATATCATAAAGGAATTTTTTAAAACCTAAGTTTAAGAATGGAAGGTTTTAATGTCTAAACCTTCATAATAAAGTATAACTGGGAACTCATAACCCTGAAGAAATGTTATATGACGCTAACTATAGGCATCACAACGTGATCCAAAAGCTGTAAGTGCAGGAGTCTAATAATGATTTATATTTATCTTGTTACTAACCACAAACTACAGGACTGAATAACTAATGCAATGCATTGAACAAAGGCATTTTATGGTTTGACGAAGATTAAGATTTGGACCCCATGCAGCCACATTGTTGTAATATGTTTCTTTAACCATGTCTGTATAAAACTTTTGTTTGTAGGTATGACAGGCAAACTACAAATCACTGGAGTTTCAAATAGTAGCTGCATAAATATTTGTTGCATGAATGTAAGTCCTAAGTAGGTAGGTAAACAGATATAATTGAAACAATTTCTAGTATTTTAGGTCTGTTTATATTTTCTTGATTTCTTCATTCCATTTTATGTTGTTAATTACGGTGAATTTATGTTTCATCTTTTGCTGCTAGTGAAGTAACTTTTAACGTCCTAAAGACAAGTGCTTTTGAAAATGCATTATTAGCACTGCTTTTTCTCCTAATGCCTTTTATTTATGTTTCATATCAGAGCTTGCAAATTATTTTTTGGGCTTTGATTTTAACAACTCTATTGATAAAAGTAAGCAATATATTGTAAGTTCCATTTTATAGATAAGGAGACAGATTCAGAAATATTAAGTGAGATAAATTTTCATTAGAACCAAAATCTTCTGATTCTCAGCCAAGTTTTTTCCTAATAACGATCTAGGTCAGCATTTCTATAAATTCAATTGTGGTGATGCTTCTATTGCATCAGCCAAAAAGTTTGTTCGGGTTTTTGTAACATCTTACGGAAAAACCTGAATGAACTTTTTTGGCCAACCCAATATATATGCCTCTAAGATTTTCTAGGTAGCCATAAGAGAGTATAATTTGGATGAAAACCAGTAGATTTTTATATACAATAATTTTATGTGTAATTAGAAAGCAGCAAAGATATTTATGCAGGCCTTTTCTTAAACCAGGAATAAAATGTTTTTAACCACTTCTATTTCTTTAAAAAATAAAATTCACTTATTTACTATATTGAGCTCCTCCTTCCTATGTGCTAGACGCATGCTACAATGTAGACACATACACACAGAACACGAGCACGCACACACACAGACACACCAATGTATCATACAGTTTCCCTGCTCTCTTACTTCAGAAGCTGGTCTGTTACCACATCAGAAAGAGGCAGATGGGTGGGTGCTGAACTGAGCATCAAAGGAACCTGATTAAGAAAATGGTACTGGAAAAGGAGATCTAATATCATAAGCCAGTCTGCTCTCCTGGCGTGGTATAATTTCTGCTCAGGCAAACACTCAACAACAGCAGACAATTCAGGTTGAAGTGACAGATGTGCAGGAGAGCAGAGATAGAGAATCAGCTGTAGGCAATATTCATGTGATCCCTGCAGGCATTCACTAGAGGACTAAATGAGATTATGTATGTAATGCGATTTGGGAAGGATATGTCCTAGTTTTAAATAAAAACGAGTTTATTAAAAAATTTAAATCCCATATGAGGAATTGTTTAACTTACTGTGTTGTGGGCTTCTCTCTCCCTCAATCCACACCCCCTAATTCTTTTACATATATTTCTTTTCTTCTCAAAGTTAAAGAGTTATTTTTATAAAAAAGCTAAAAATCATTTGCTCACAATTGAAGAAAGCTACTCCAAAGGCTTGAGTTCCATAAACAAGGTATTTCTCTTTATCTGGTGGCAGCAACTTGATTTCTAGGCATAAATTCTCATATAATGGTAACACAATATACAAAAGTTTTACTGTTATGGCATTGATTGTTGGGATATTGTTTAAAATTCTAACTACATGAGAATTCTGCTTAATGAGATCCTGTGAGAGATATTTTAATACAGTGCTAGGAAATGATGTACTTGAACTAATCAACCAGAATATTTAAATCTCATGGACACTGAATTTTTTTTTTTTTAATGGCCATCAACACACCTTTAATATACAACTCTCACAAAACAAATAGCACTAAAGTACAGTAGACTGATCTGGGCCAGGTGGTGGACCCGGCTTCTCTGGTAGTAATAATGTAAGTGGAATGGAGCCTGCCAGGCACTATTTAACACTTTTGCAGCTCATCTGCACCATTCATGGACACTGAATTTTGAATTCATCATATTTAGTTCTAGGAAATCGAGGAATTTTGTGGCTAAACTCCAGCATTTGAGTAAGAACCTAAGATTTCCAGTAATTAACTTCATCCTTGCCTTCATCTTACTATCCTACTTTTTCTTGCCCTGATATTTTCTATTCATTTTATAGTCCATTGTATGCATTACTTCTGCAAACAGTGTCAATTATTTTTAATGATATTGTACGTGTGTGTGTGCATATATATAAAATTAAATTCCATTGCAAATCTGTGGGATAATAATTATGTTCATTTTATAATAAGGAAACTGAAGTCCGGACTTGCTGTATGTTTCACATGAACTAACTAGTTTCTAGAGAGCAATACATTCTTATTTCAGCAATGGTAAATGTTTAATAGAAATAGCCTCAACTTAGTTCTTCAATGTGAGAAACTCCTTCAGGAAAGATGCGGACACTAAGCAGACTATTGGTGGAAAATTATCTGCCCTCCATTCCATCCCCACCTCCCACCTCTCCGATTATGCAGCCCTGAAACTGCTGCTCTGTCATCAACACAAACTACTCTTCTCCAAGCATTGTCTCCACCTGACTTATTGCAGCTCTGAGGCTCCCTAGCAGCCCAGGAGAGCCGTGGGTAAGATTCTTCCAAACCTTATAAACTTTACTCTCTAGAGGCCAGATCTGAAGTCTTTCTGCTCCTCATTGTATCTCGCAGATCATTACTGTATCCACCCACTGTCTCACAGAAAGTAACCCTACTCCTCTGAGGCTTATGCCATTTGCCCTCTATGACCAGCTCATTTTCTTTGTCAATGTCATCTATCACTTGACCACTCTCCGTTGTTCATCAAACCCTGTGGCACCAGACTCACAGTCTTCTCTCTGTTCCAATTCCTGCCATCATTGTAGATGGCTTCAATATCCACAGTGTTCTTTCAATACTCTGGCTTTTCATTTCCTTACCCTCCTCATCTCTATGGCCTTTTCTACTCCACCTCAGCTACCTCTTCCCATGGTCACACTCTGGATTTTTTAATCAACAAAATCACTGATATTCCAAACCAATGACTTAGACGTTGAGCAATCGCAA
This sequence comes from Eschrichtius robustus, assembly GCF_028021215.1. NCBI lineage: Eukaryota > Metazoa > Chordata > Mammalia > Artiodactyla > Eschrichtiidae > Eschrichtius > Eschrichtius robustus. The sequence goes on along the minus strand of NC_090827.1, from coordinate 15,009,101 downwards.
CCCTATCTCTCACCTTTCTGGCTTGCTTTTGCAGCTATTCCCACCTTGGTAATCCCTTGACCTCTTTGGACTCTCCAATAAAGGACCAATCCCCATATCTATATCTTTCCCTCTAGGTTTAATTTTCTTCCTATTCAGTTTATTTTCCATGGTCGATAATTTTAAGAACAATTTTGTCAATGCCATAAACTCTCGTTGCTCTGTCTTATCTCTTCTATCTGGCCAAAACCCTGCCAGTGTAATCCAACTCTTTACTTTTTCCATATATTTATATGTACAACAGAACAATTGTGGGAAAAAGTCACAAGACATGACATATCAGTACCACCAGAAATTTATGATCACCAGCTTCAACTGGGCTCTCAGCATGGCCCTGAAATCCTAGTGTGTTTTCCTAGGCAACTTGCTTTCTTGTTTGCTTAACTATTTCACATTTCTCAGTCTCCTAAATGCCTGTTATCCCATCGACCCTTTCAGCTCAGGTAATATCAAAACTATCAACTCCCTGTTACCTCCCAACCCTCACCTCTCTCCCAACATTCTTACCTGATGCATTGGAAGAGAGTCCTCTTTTCTCGTCTTGGCCAGTTTTACGTGCCCAAGAATCCTTCTCTTGCCTTTCAAGAACCTTACAGAATGGATTCTCCCTCTTCACCTGTGTCTTCAACCGCTACTCTTAATGAGGATTTCTCATCAACATTTCAATTTGATCTACTCTTTCTCAGCTTGAAAGAAAATACCCTTTCCTCAACTACATGGCACATTTTAATATTAACATTTTCAGTATCATTAACAGTATTACTATAAGTACAATCTATAAAACATTTTGAGGTACAGCCTCATCGACTTTCCTTTTCCTGTGCGCTAGAATCGAATGGCATTGTAAAATAGTTTCAAGGTTATCTAACACCCTACTGCCAGCAGGCGGCTCTGTGTCAAAAAGGGAAAAAGGAAACAAAAATACGAATTGTGAGAGTACAATCTAAGATTTGGACCCAGGTTCCTGTCATTACTACTTATGCTAGTTGTATCTTAATAGTTACCACCTGAAAGCTTTCTGTCATTTCTACTTATTTTGTTTATACCTCAGTAGTTTCCACCTGAAAGCTGTTTACTATCCAGTGAAGAGGAGGATATCCATGAAGGAGCAAACAACTATAACACTAAAATAAATCAACAGTTCTTTCAAGGAGATTTCAAATGAGCTCCAGATCTATAATGAGATGTTGGCTTGGGCTTGAAAAAAATTTTTTGTATTTTTTTAAAATTTAATTTTATTTATTAATATAGTCAAAAAGGTAAGAGGGGAAGAAAATGGCAAGTACATTAAAAGAAACTATTGTTTTACCTTGATTTTCTGGAACTAGGGCAGAAAGAAAGGCTTTGAATATTACTCACATGTCCAGCAAATATTGACATATATTATAAAATAAACATCTGTGCACACCAATCATCCCAACAAATAGAACACTATCCAGCTCTCGAAGGATATGTGAACAAATTTCCTTTTTCCCAGAGGCAATGTTCTGATTTTCATGTTTATAATTTTTGTCATTTCCTTTCTTTTTTTTTGTTTGTTTTTTAAATTTTTGAATTTTATTTTATTTATTTTTTTATACAGCAGGTTCTTATTAGTCATCAGTTTTATACACGTTAGTGTATACATGTCAATCCCAATCTCCCAGTTCATCACACCCCCCCCCACGGCTTTCCCCCCTTGGTGTCCGTACGTTTGTTCTCTACATCTGTGTCTCAATTTCTGCCATGCAAACCGGTTCATCTGTACCATTTTTCTAGGTTCCACATACATGCGTTAATATACGATATTTGTTTTTCTCTTTCTCACTTACTTCACTCTGTATGACAGTCTCTAGGTCCATCCACGTCTCTACAAATGACCCAATTTCGTTCCTTTTTATGGCTGACTAATATTCCATTGTATATATGTACCACTTCTTCTTTATCCATTCGTCTGTCAATGGGCATTTAGGTTGCTTCCATGTCCTGACTATTGTAAATAGTGCTGCAATGAACATTGGGGTGCATGTGTCTTTTTGAATTATGGTTTTCTCTGGGTATGTGCCCAGTAGTGGGATTGCTGGGTCATATGGTAATTCTACTTTTAGTTTTTTAAGGAACCTCCATACTGTTCTCCATAGTGGCTGTATCAATTTACATTCCCACCAACAGTGCAAGAGTGTTCCCTTTTCTCCACACCCTCTCCAGCATTTGTTGTTTGTAGTTTTCCTGATGATGCCCATTCTAACTGGTGTGAGGTGATACCTCATTGTAGTTTTGATTTGCATTTCTCTAATGATTAGTGATGTTGAGCAGCTTTTCATGTGCTTCTTGGCCATCTGTATGTCTTCTTTGGAGAGATGTCTATTTAGGTCTTCTGCCCATTTTTGGATTGGGTTGTTTGTTTTTTTAATATTGAGCTGCATGAGCTGTTTATATATTTTAGAGATTAATCCTTTGTCCATTGATTCGTTTGCAAATATTTTCTCCCATTCTGAGGGTTGTCTTTTCGTCTTGTTTATTGTTTCCTTTGCTGTGCAAAAGCTTTGAAGTTTCATTAGGTCCCATTTGTTTATTTTTGTTTTTATTTCCATTACTCTAGGAGGTGGATCAAAAAAGATCTTGCTGTGATTTATGTCAAACAGTGTTCTTCCTATGTTTTCCTCTAAGAGTTTTATAGTGTCCGGTCTTACATAGGTCTCAAATCCATTTTGAGTTTATTTTTGTGTATGGTGTTAGGGAGTGTTCTAATTTCATTCTTTTACATGTAGCTGTCCAGTTTTCCCAGCACCACTTATTGAAGAGACTGTCTCTTCTCCATTGTATATCCCTGCCTCTTTTGTCATAGATTAGTTGACCATATGTGTGTGGGTTTATCTCTGGGCTTTCTATCTTGTTCCATTGATCTATGTTTCTGTTTTTGTGCCAGTACCATATTGTCTTGATTACTGAAACTTTGTAGTATAGTCTGAAGCCAGGGAGTCTCATTCCTCCAGCTCCATTTTCTTCCCTCAAGACCGCTTTGGCTATTCGGGGTCTTTTGTGTCTCCACACATATTTTAAGATTTTTGTTCCGGTTCTGTAAAAAAAATGCCATTGGTAATTTGATAGGGATTGCATTGAATCTGTAGATTGCTTCGGATAGTATAGTCATTTTCACAATATTGATTCTTCCAATCCAAGAACATGTTACATCTCTCCATCTGTTGGTATCATCTTTAATTTCTTTCATCAGTGTCTTATAGTTTTCTGCATATGGGTCTTTTGTCTCCCTAGGTAGGTTTATTCCTAGGTATTTTATTCTTTTTTGTAGCAATGGTACATGGGAGTGTTTCCTTAATTTCTCTTTAAGATTTTTCATCATTAGTGTATAGGAATGCAAGAGATTTCTGTGGCATTAATTTTTTTCCCTGCAACATTACCAAGTTCATTGATTTGCTCTAGTAGTTTTCTGGTGGCAATTTAGGATTCTCTATGTATAGTATCGTGTCACCTGCAAACAGTGACAGTTTTACTTCTTCTTTTCCAATTTGTATTCCTTTTATTTCTTTTTCTTTTCTGATTGCCATGACTAGGACTTCCAAGACTATGTTGAATAATAGTGGTGAGAGTGGACATCATTGTCTTGTTCCTGATCTTAGAGGAAATGCTTTCAGTTTTTCACCATTGAGAATGATGTTTGCTGTGGGTTTGTTGTATATGGCCTTTATTATGTTGAGGTACGTTCCCTCTATGCCCACTTTCTGGAGAGTTTTTATCATAAATGGTTGTTGAATATTCTCAACAGCTTTTTCTGCATCTACTGAGATGATCATATGGTTTTTCTTCTTCAATTTGTTAATATGGTTTATCACATTGATTGGTTTGCGCATATTGAAGAATCCTTGCATCCCTGGGATAAATCCCACTTGATCATGGTGTATGATCCTTTTAATGTGCTGTTGGATTCTGTTTGCTAGTATTTTGTTGAGGATTTTTGCATCTATATTCATCAGTGATTTTGGTCTGTAATTTTCTAATTTTTGTAGTATTTTTGTCTGGTTTTGGTATCAGGGTGATGGTGGCCTCCTAGAATGAGTTTGGGAGTATTCCTTCCTCTGCAATTTTTTGGAAGAGTTTGAGAAGGATAGGTGTTAGCTCTTCTCTAAATGTTTGATAGAATTCACCTGTGAAACCACCTGGCCCTGGACTTTTGTTTGTTGGAAGATTTTTAATCACAGTTTCAATTTCATTACTTCTGATTGGTCTGTTCATATTTTCTGTTTCTTCCTGGTTCAGTCTTGGAAGGTTATACCTTTCTAAGAATTTGTCCATTTCTTCCAGGTTGTCCGTTTTATTGGCATAGAGTTGCTTGTAGCAGTCTCATAGGATGCTTCGTATTTCTGAGGTGTCTGTTGTAACTTCTCCTTTTTCATTTCTAATTTTATTGATTTGAGTCCTCTCCCTCTTTTTCTTGATGAGTCTGGCTAATGGTTTATCAATTTTGTTTATCTTCTCAAAGAACCAGCTTTTAGTTTTATTGATCTTTGCTATTGTTTTCTTTGTTTCTATCTCATTTATTTCTACTCTGATCTTTTATGATTTATTTTCTTCTACTAACTTTGGATTTTGTTTGTTCTTCTTTCTCTAGTTCCTTTAGGTGTACGGTTAGATTGTTTGTTTGAGATGTTTGTTGTTTCTTGAGGTAAGATTGTATTGCTATAAACTTCCCTCTTAGAACTGCTTTTGCTGCATCCCATAGGTTTTGGATCATCGTGTTTTCATTGTCATTTGTCTCTAGGTATTTTTTGATTTCCTCTTTGATTTCTTCAGTGATCTCCTGGTTATTTAGTAACATATTGTTTAGCCCCCACGTGTTTGTGTTTTTTACGTTTTTTTCCCTGTAATTGATTTCTAATCTCACAGCATTGTGGTCACAAAAGATGCTTGATATGATTTCAATTTTCTTAGATTTACTGAGGCTTGGTTTGTGACCCAAGATGTGATCTATCCTGGAGAATGTTCCGTGCGCACTTGAGAAGTGTAATCTTCTGTTTTTGGATGGAATGTCCTATAAATATCAATTACATCTATCTGGTCTATTGTGTCATTTAAAGCTTGTGTTTCCTTATTAATTTTCTGTTTGGATGATCTGTCCATTGGTATCAGTGAGGTGTTAAAGTCCCCCAGTGTTATTGTGCTACTGTCGATTTCCTCTTTTATAGCTGTTAGCAGTTGCCTTATGTGTTGAGGAGCTCTTATGTTGGGTGCATAAATATTTACAATTGTTATACCTTCCTCTTGGATCGATCCCTTGATCATTATACAGTGTCCTTCTTTGTCTCTTGTAATAGTCTTTATTTTAAAGTCTATTTTGTCTGATATGAGAATTGCTACTCCAGCTTTCTTTTGATTTCCATTTGCATGGAATATCTTTTTCCATCCCCTCACTTTCAGTCTGTATGTGTCTCTAGGTCTGAAGTGGGTCTCTTGTAGACAGCATATATATGGGTCTTGTTTTTGTATCCATTCAGCGAGCCTACGTCTTTTGGTTGGAGCATTTAATCCATTCACGTTTAAGGTAATTATTGATATGTATGTTCCTATTACCATTTTCTTAATTGTTTTGGGTTTATTTTTGTAGGTCCTTTTCTTCTCTTGTGTTTCCCACTTAGAGAAGTTCCTTTAGCATTTGTTGTAGAGCTGGTTTGGTGGTGCTGAATTCTCTTAGCTTTTGCTTGTCTGTAAAGCTTTTGATTTCTCTATCAAATCTGAATGAGGTCCTTGCCGGGTAAAGTAATCTTGGTTGTAGGTTCTTGCCTTTCATCACTTTAAGTATATCATGCCACTCCCTTCTGGCTTGTAGAGTTTCTGCTGAGAAATCAGCTGTTAACATTATGGGAGTTCCTTTGTATGTTATTTGTCATTTTTCCCTTGCTGCTTTCAATAATTTTTCTTTGTCTTTATTTTTTGCCAATTTGATTACTATGTGTCTTGGCACGTTTTTCCTTGGGTTTATCCTATATGGGACTCGCTGCACTTCCTGGACTTGGGTGGCTATTTCCTTTCCCATGTTAGGGAAGTTTTTGAGTATAATCTCTTCAAATATTTTCTTGGGTGATTTCTCTCTCTCTTCTCCTTCTGGGACCCCTATAATGCGAATGTTGTTGTGTTTAATGTTGTCGCAGAGGTCTCTTAGGCTGTCTTCATTTCTTTTCATTCTTTTTTCTTTATTCTGTTCCACAGTAGTGAATTCCACCATTCTGTCTCCTAGGTCACTTATCCGTTCTTCTGCCTCAGTTATTCTGCTATTGATTCCTTCTAGTGTAGTGTTCATTTAAGTTATTGTATTGATCATCTCTGTTTGTTCTTTAATTCTTCTAGGTCTTTGTTAAACATTTCTTGCATCTTCTCGATCTTTGCCTCCATTGTTTTTCCAAGGTCCTGGATCATCTTCACTATCATTATTCTGAATTCTTTTTTCTGGAAAGTTGCCTATCTCCACTTCATTTAGTTGTTTTTCTGGGGTTTTATCTTGTTCCTTCATGTGGTTTATAGCCCTCTGCCTTTTCATATTGTCTATCTTTCTGTGAATGTGGTTTTTGTTCCACAGTCTGCAGGATTGTAGTTCTTCTTGCTTCTGCTGTCTCTCCTCTGGTGGATGTGGCGATCTAACAGGGAAATGTTTTTACCTTCTGTAGAAAAATGTACTGGAGTCAGTAAAATTCTCAACTACTAAGACATCCCTTCTGAAAAAGCAAAATAAAAACGAAAATTCCCCCCAGCAAACACACATGAAAATCTGCTTGGGGGAAACATCACATCTGATTGTTTTGACTCATAAAAGATTTTGAGTTCTCGAGTATTCTCTGCAGCTCTACCCTGCTCTCATTGCTGGCAAATGGTAAAGCAGTTTACATTCTTAAGAGATACTGAAGGAAGGAGACTCTATAATGCCTCTCAGGAATTTGTTCAGTACTTTACAACCTTTGCTGTCAGGAAACTATTCTTCATATTTAACCAAAATCCCACAAGCCAAAGATTAGACCCATTTCCTCTGATTTAGTCCTCAGTGGAGATTGGTAACAGCTGGTCACCCTCTGCCTAATATTCCTTTATAAATTGGAAGGCTGAGGTCATTCCACAATCTTCCCTTCTTCTGGGTAATGATCCCATTCATTTAACCTGTTCTCATATCACCTATTTGCAAACCCTGAATTATCTTAGTTCATGCCTGGGAATTCAAAGTTTTTCTTATCTCTAATATGTTGTATACAAGACACTTTAATGTATGTACCAGAGTTGAGAGTAATTTCATTCCTCTGTTACAACTAAGTTCTTAAGATCCTGTATCATATACACTTTTAAATAATATTCTGCATTTCTACTATGTCATTATCTGTGTTCTCTGTGATTACTCTCTTCTTTTTAGCTACGCCACACATTCTTAAATTTAGTGTATTTTTTCTTCTGTATTTGGATCACTTTATGAACATGAATCTTTAAACTGAATTCCATTTTTTTCTGGCTGGGACAAAATATCTTATTGTCATGGCAAATATCTTATTCTAATTTGAAATTACCTATGATTTTAATTTATATGCTCTATATTCCATTAATGTGATCATCAAATAAAATATGAAAAAACCCAACTAGATTAGACATAAACTCCACAAAATATCTGGCTTCTAGGTCAGTGTTACCTTTGAGGACTGTTCATTTTTTCCCTAGGAAAATATTTCCATTGGACAATAATATTAGCTAGGCAATCTTTGGGGGCAACACACATACATATTCTGTTTGGGGGTGTTAATCTGCTTTGCTGCTGCACCGAGTTTGTTCCTCAAGCATCATTTTCTTTGCCTTCTGTGGACAGATGAGAAATGGCTCACTGTGAGCTTTTGCCATTTGGCTTTGGTGTATGCTGGCCTGCTGTGCAGCAGGGTTTTGTCAGAGTATCTTACTCCTCTTATGTGCCACCAAACCGTGGCTACAAGCTGTTGCCAACGAAATTCTTACCATAACCACAAAAAGCAGTATGTGCAGAAAGCTTGCCTATAGTCTGACAGAAAAATCACTGAAAGGAGGAGTTGACGTTCATGCCAGACTGTATATTTCTGGGGTCATAATTTCCATTCCCACAGTGATCCTATTCAAGTCAAGATAAATTACACCTATTCTAACTAGTTCTGTCATTCTGGTCTCCAGAAAAGCTAGATTGGTCCCACAGGCTATTTTTCCACAAAGCCATGCTTCTTATTATTTTTTTGTTCCTAAGGTGTTTGCCAGTTGATTTTCTAATGATTAAATTTAGCTCTTTGGAGGGAAGAGTTGTTGAACTTTTAAACCTACAGTTTCTAAGGGGTATTTGGAAGGAAGAGGCATTAAACTCTTTACTTTATAATTTCTAAAGAGCCCCTTTCTTTTGTAGAAAGACAAGCACTGCATTGACTCTTACTGACAGGATTTACAGTTAACCAAAAATACTAAAGATCAGCATTTTAAAACCAAGGCAATAAATCAATTCTTGATTTTTGTCTTTAAAAAACATATAACCATGGAATATGAAACTTTCCAGGGAAGTTCTCTTCTCTATGCCAAAGGCAGACTTACAGAGAATGCTCTATTTTAAAGTGATCATGAATTAGAGCAATCACCTCATTGCTCTGAGTTGAAAAATAGTCTGTATCTCTTAGTGTTCATTCAGACCTACATTTCACAAAATGACTTAAAGCTGTTTCCAAATTTAACACTGTTAAATTTTAAAAAATGAAACCATAATTTGAGGTTACAAGGTTTTCTTTTAGACATGTCTCATTTGAACTTACAGCTCCCTTATGAAATTGAAAATCATTCATATCAATGGTTTTCAAAGTTGTTTGCTTGCATAGGCCCTAGAGGATTTCTATTCATTTATTCAACAAATATTTTTTTGAGCATCTTCTATGGACAGGTGCTATTCTATGTTTTTGGGGTACATCAGTAAACAAAAACCAAGATCCTGCCTTCAAGGAGCTTACAGTTTAGAAACAGATAATAAACATAATAAAGAAATTAAATAGTATGTTTGCAGGTGATGTGTGCTATGGAAAAAAAAAAGTAGAAGAGGAAAAATAGAGGTCAGGATTGCAAAAGCAAGGGAATGCATTGGGAAGTTTGTAATATTAATAAGATTTGAGCAATGCATTAAAAGAGGGGAGAAGTCAGGAATTCCCTGGCTGTCCAGTGGTTAGGACTCCACGCTTCCACTGCAGGGGGCACAGGTTTGATCCCTGGTCGTGGAACTAAGATCCTGTGAGCCACGTGGCATGGCCAAAAAAAAAGGAAGGGGGAAATTGGAAGATCACTCCAGACAAAGGAGAAATCCTGTGCACAGACCCTAATATGGGAGCTTGCTGGGCATGTTCAAGGGTGCCGGTGTTTCTGGAATATGGTAAAGAGTAGGGACAGGTAAAAGAGGAATTCAGAGAGGCAATGGGAGGCCAGATCCTGAGGGAACTTGGCAGCCATTATATGGACTTTGGTTTTAACTCTGAGTAAGATGGAGGAAGAGGGCACTGGAGGGTTTTAAGACAGGAATAACATGACCTGAACTGCATTTTTTCTTCCAGTTTTACTGAGATATAATTGACATAGAGCACTGTATACGTTTAAGGTGTACCGCAAAATAATTTGACTTACATACCTCACGAAATGGTTATCACAATTAAGTTTAGATAACATCCATCATCTCATAAAGATACAAACATTTTTAAAGGATCATTGTGGTTACTTTGTTGAAAATAGACTGTATAGCAGCAAAGGTAGAAGTAGGGAGACCTCTAAGGAGGGTATTGAACAATTCAAGTGAGAAATGATGGTGTCTCAGAAAAGGCTAATGAGAAGTCTGATTATGGACTTTTTGGAAGGTGAGTTACAAGATTTCTAGATGCACTGAATGTGCAACATAAGAGAAAGGAAGGAGTAAAGGATGGCTCAGGGTTTTTGATGTAAATAAATATATATACACAACATAAAGTTTGTAGATAAGCCTGAAGTTCAAGAGAGAGGACTGGGATAGCAACGTACAATTGAGAGTCACTGGTAATATGATAGACTATGTTATTTAAGGCCATGAGGTTGAATGAGATCACAAAGGGTGTGTGTGTTGAGAACAATCAAGGATTAAGGACTGGGTCATATGGCGGACCAACATTTTGAGGTTGGAGTGAAGAGGAAGAAAAAACAAAGGAGACTGGGAAAGAGAGACCAGTGAGGGAGAAAGAACACCAAGGCGATATGTAGCTAAGAGAAAAATTTATATCAAGGAAGAAAGATTAATCAATTACTATATTAAATCCTACTGGTAGATCAAGGAAGCTGAAGCAGAAATGATCAATGGATTTAATAACTGTGAAAGTCATTAGTGAACTTTATAATAAACTTTTGGTGTAATGTTGGGTGAAAGGCTCACTTTGTAGCATTTCATAGGTTAAGGAGAGAATTGGAGAAAAGGAATCAGGGGAAGCAAGTATAGACACTTTTTGAGGAGTCTTATTAGAAATGAGAGCAAAAAATGGATAGTAGTTTTCAGAGAAAGTGAGGTTAAAAATAGGGTATTTTAAAGATAGAAAAAGAAAACCTCAGCATGTTTGGATACTGATAGGAAATTTGGTAGATAGTAAATAATTGATTATGTGAGAAGAGGTGGAATTGCTAGTCTCAGTTCTTGACTAGGGAGAGAGAGGGTGGGAGCTATGCCCAAGTGGCGGAATTGGTTTTCCACCATAGCATGATAGTTATCTATACTATCAGGTGGGAAAGCAGAGGATATGGTTACATTTATTGGTGGGTGAATTTGTATGGTGGTGGGAGACTGTGGAGGTGTTGCAGTTACTGGAAATGGCAAGGTCTAATCTATGATCCTGGAAGTTAATGGCTAAAGTAGGATGAAGCACGAGATCATTGGAGGAGAAGAGTTTAAGAAACTGAATTCACTGACTGGATGAAATAATGTACTGTCACCTTTGGTAGGCGTTACTGATGCTGTCTTTGCTTGTTCTCATTGCACTGTCCCTCAGATGAAATATACTTTTGTTGCCTATAATTAGGGGAGAGAAAAATTATCATTAAACAAAAGAAGTCATCACTCTAGCTACTCCTACTCTACAATATATCTAAATTCAGAACATTCCAGCATGGGCCAAAACCTCTATTTCTAACACCACTCACAGAAATATGTATAAATCAGGGATATAAAAAGTCCTACCATGGATTTATGGTGCTTTGCTCAAATAAGGCTTCACTGACAGCAATGTTTTCAGCCTTTCCTATATTTGGCACTCTCAGAGACTTTTACACCCTGGCACAATGTACGTAGTAAAATTCAGTATGGCTGAACTACTCACCTCACTTTTATACTGTGAAAGGGAAAGTGGGAGAGGAAAATTGGCATGACTCCTTGAGGCAGATCAGTTTTAAGGAAAAGTACATATGAAAGTTGAGAATAAGGAAATTGATTCCCTTAAAACTTTCCATGTTCACATCCTGCATGAGAAGTCTTTGTGTGCCCTAGTTTTCAGGTCACCGATATAGATAGTTGAAAATTTAAAACAATTTGGTTCATTAACACTCTGTCTGGAAAAAAAAACCTGTCACAGCTTAACATATTCAAAATGAATGGTTAGTTCAATTAAAGCAGAGGACAAATGAAACAAAAAACAAGTTGGAGCTCTCCAGAAAGAAAGGACTTTATTTTCCTAAATGAATAACTATATTATCTTTTAGATAACATTTCCACTGGGTGTCCATTCTTGAAATTTTATGACTCTGTATGGTGCTTGACTGGCTGGAACAGTAAATCCAAGGATGGCAATAAACCCATACTCCAGAGCAGGAGAGACTCAAGGAAACTTGCCCCAACAGTAGTGGTTGACAACACAGATTTACTCTTGCAGAAAAGCCTGTATCCAGGGGTTTCAATGGTCTTCAAATACAGTTTAAGCAAACACCAACATGGGCATTAGTACAAACTGAAGTACCTGGGTATCCCAACAGGTTGATAGAGGCTGCAACATAGATTGAAGCAAGGCTATTTAGAATCTGAGTCATACAGATAATCACCATGAGGGAAGCTTATCCATGGGTAGCTGAGCTTCCAGTCAACAAAGCCAACAATCTGTAACTTGACTGAGAAGTTACCTCTGCAGCTATTATCAAGATATGTCTTTCTGTAGAAGGAGAGGATAACAATTCTCACTGATAAATGGAGAATATCAAGTTCAAGTGGAGACTATTTGCTTCAATTAAGAGATTTCTGGACATCCCAGGGCATCTCTGCCTTCAGCCAGACCAACTCCTTCTCTTGCTAGACTCTGGTAATGGGTCTAATGCACATTCCACTTGAAAGTAACTGATGAACAGACAGTGGCAAGAACCACCATGAGTTTAGCAACACTTGGACATTTTACTACTTTTAAGAGCATCTACATAAATTGGAGAATTACTAATACATATATCTGTGTGATATTTTATTTATTCTGAAAAAAGTTAGTGTTTGATAGACTCCTTACTTAATTTCAAAACCTCCTATTGTCAAGTGGGTTAGAAATGGAAAGACATTGTTCTAATCTAATTCCTTCCAACCTTCTTGTATTACCTTGATTCAAGGAAGCCTCATTCCCCAATAGTCAGTATTGAAGTATGTCATCTATATTCATGATTCTAAAACTGACTGAGCTTTCTGAGAGATTTATAAGGAAACCTCTCTACAAATCTTGAAATGTGGTGATCAGCACATGGGCTCCTTGTAAACTTGATCTGAAGTTTTCATTTCAGAAAGAGACAATATGGAATTTGTGAAAACACAATTCTATGAAATGTTTAAAATCTTTGTATTAAAAAGTGTTTTGTCGTCAATCCCTGGCACCTTTACCAATTTTTTTTTAAAAAAGTGTTTTGTCAAGAGTTTCCAAGATAGGATTAAGACCTGAATACTTACACTTAGATGAAAACATAGGCAGAACACTCTTTGACATAAATCACAGCAGGATCTTTTTTGACCCACCTCCTAGAGTAATGAAAATAAAAACAAAAATTAACAAATGAGACCCAACATAGGAGCGCCTCAATACACAAGGCAAATGCTAACACCTATAAAAGAGGAAACCGACAGTAATGCAATAACAGTGGGGGACATTTAACACCTCACTTACACCAATGGACAGATCATCCAGACAGAAAATTTATTAGGAAACACAACCTTTAAATGACACAATAGACCAGATAGATGTAATTGATATTTATAGGACATTCCATCCCAAAACAGCAGATTACACTTTCTTCTCAAGTGCACATGGAATATTCTTGAGGATAGATAACATCTTGGGTCACAAATCAAGCCTCAGTAAATCTAAGAAAATTGAAATCATATCAAGCATCTTTTCCAACCACAGTGCTATGAGACTAGAAATCAATTATAGGGAAAAAAAATGTAAAAAACACAAACACATGGAAGCTGAACAATCCACTACTAAATAACCAAGAGATCACTGAAGAAATCAAAGAGGAAATCAAAAAATACCTAGAGACAAATGACAGCGAAAACACGACAACCCAAAACCTATGGGATTCAGCAAAGCAGTTCTAAGAGGGAAGTTTATAGCTATACAATCCTACCTCAAGAAACAAGAAAAATCTCAGATAAACAACCTAAACTTACACCTAAAGCAATTAGAGAAAGAAGAACAAAAAACCCCCAAAATTAGCAGAAGGAAAGAAATCATAAAGATCAGATCAGAAATAAATGAAAAAGAAATGAAGGAAATAATAGCAAAGATCAATAAAACTAAAAGCTGGTTCTTTGAGAAGATAAACAAAATTGATAAGCCATTAGCCAGACTCATCAAGCAAAAAAGGGAGAAGGCTCAAATCAACAGAATTAGAAATGAAAAAGGAGAAGTAACAACTGACACTGCAGAAATAAAAACGATCATGAGCTACTACTACAAGCAACTATATGCCAATAAAATGAACAACCTGGAAGAAATGGACAAATTCTTAGAAAAGCACAACCTTGGGAGACTGAACCAGGAAGGAATAGCAAATATAAACAGACCAATCACAAGCACTGAAATTGAAACTGTGATTAAATATCTTCCAACAAGCAAAAGTCAGGACCAGATGGCTTCACAGGCGAATTCTCTCAAACATTTAGAGAAGAGCTAACACTTATCCTTCTCAAACTCTTCCAAAATATTGCAGAGGGACGAACACTCCCAAACTCATTCTACGAGGCCACCAACTCCCTGATACCAAAACCAGACAAAGATGTCACAAAAAAAGAAAACTACAGACCAATATCACTGATGAACATAGATACAAAAATCCTCAACAAAATACTAGCAAACAGAATCCAACAGCACATTAAAAGGATCATACACCATGATCAAGTGGGGTTTATCCCAGGAATGCAAGGATTCTTCAATATACGCAAATCAATCAACGGGATACACCATATTAACAAACTGAAGGAGAAAAACCATATGAACATCTCAATAGATGCAGAAATAGCTTTAGACAAAATTCAACACCCATTTGTGACAAAAACTCTCCAGAAAGTAGGCATAGAGGGAACTTACCTCAACATAATAAAGGCCATATATGACAAACCCACAGCCAACATCATTCTCAATGACGAAAAACTGAAACCATTTCCTCTAAAATCAGGAAAAGATGAGGATGTCCATTCTCACCACTATTATTCAACATAGTTTTGGAAATTTTAGCTACATCATTCAGAGAAGAAAAAGAAATAAAAGGAATCTAAATTGGAAAAGAAGAAGTAATGTTGTTACTGTTTGCAGATAACATGATACTACACGTAGTGAATCCTAAGGATGCTACCAGAGAACTACTAGAGCTAATCAATGAATATGGTAAAATAGCAGGATATAAAATGAATGCACAGTAATCTCTTGCATTCCTATACACTAATGATGAAAAATCTGAAAGAGAAATTAAGGAAACACTCCCATTTACCATTGCAACAAAAAGAATAAAATACCTAGAAAAAAACCTACCTAAGGAGACAAAAGATCTGTATGCAGAAAACTATAAGACACTGATGAAAGAAATTAAAGATGATACAAACAGATGGAGAGATATACCATGCTCTTGGATTGGAAGAATCAACATTGTGAAAATGACTATACTATCCGAAGCAATCTACAGATTCAATGCAATCTCTGTTCAAACTGCCAATGGCATTTTTCACAGAACTAGAACAAAAAGTTTCACAATTTGTATGGAAACACAAAAGACCCCGAATATCCAAAGCCATCTTGAGAAAGAAAAACGGAGCTGGAGAAATCAGGCTCCTGGACTTCAGATTATAATACAAAGCTACAGTAATCAAGAAAGTATGGTACTGGCACAAAAACAGAAATATAGATCAATGGAACAGGATAGAAAGCCCAGAGATAATCCCACACACATATGGTCACCTTATCTTTGATAAAGGAGGCAAGAATATACAATGGAGAAAAGACAGCCTCTTCAATAAGTGGTGCTGGGAACACTGGACAGCTACATGTAAAAGAATGAAGTTAGAACACTTCCTACCACCATACACAAAAATAAACTCAAAATGGATTAAAGACCTAAATGTAAGGCCAGACACTATAAAACTCTTAGTGTTTTAGTGAAACACTTAGTGAAAATATAGGCAGAACACTCTATGACATAAATCACAGCAAGATCCTTTTTGATCCACCCCCCTAGAGAAATGGAAATAAAAGCAAAAATAAGCAAATGGGACCTAATGAAACTTAAAACTTTTGCACAGCAAAGGAAACCATAAACAAGACGAAAAGACCACCCTCAGAACAGGAGAAAATATTTGCAAACGAAGCAACAGACAAAGGATTAATTTCCAAAATATACAAGAAGCTCATGAAACTCAATATCAAAAATACAAAGAACCCAATCCATTAATGGGCAGAAGTTGTAAACAGACGTTTTTCCAAAGAAGATATAGAGATTGCCAACAAGCACATGAAAGGATGCTCAACATCACTAATCATTAGAGAAATGCAAATCAAAACTACAATGAGTTATCACCTCACACTGCTCAGAATGGCCATCATCAAAAAATTTACAAACAGTAAATGCTGGAGAGGGTGTGGAGAAAAGGGAATACTCTTGCACGGTTGGTGGGAATGTAAATTGATACAGCCACTATGGAGAACATTATGGACGTTCCTTAAAAAACTAAAAATAGAACTACCATACGACCCAGCAATCCCACTACTGGGCATACACCCTGAGAAAACCATAATTCAAAAAGAGTCATCTAACACAATGTTCATTGCTGCTTTATTTACAATAGCCAGGACATGGAAGCAACCTAAGTGTCCATCGACAGATGAATGGATAAAGAAGACGTGACACATATATACAATGGAATATTACTCAGCCATGAAAAGAAATGAATTGAGTTATTTGTAGTGAGGTGGATGGACCTAGAGTCTGTCATACAGAGTGAAGTAAGTCAGAAAGAGAAAAACTAATACCATATGCTAAGACATATATATGGAATCCAAAAAAAAAGAGAAAAAATGGTTCTGATGAACCTAAGGGCAGGACAGGAATAAAGACGTAGACGTAGAGAATGGACTTGAGGACACAGGGATGGGGAAGCGTAAGCTGGGACGAAGTGAGAGAGTGGCATTGACATATATACACTACCAAATGTAAAATAGATAGCTAGTGGAAAGCAGCTGCATCGCATGGGGAGATCAGCTCGGTGCTTTGTGACCACCTAGAGGGGTGGGATAGGGAGGGTGGGAGGGAAACGCAAGAGGGAGGGGATATGGGGATATATGTATACATATAGCTGATTCACTTTGTTATACAGCAGAAACTAACACAACACTGTAAGGCAGTTATACTCCGATAAAGATGTTAAAAAAAAAAAAAAAAGACATGTATGTCAGGTCCACGAAGTATTTAAGCTTAACTTACAAACAGTGCTTGTGCAGGAAAACCTGGCTTAAAAGGCTGAGGAGAGACATTCCCTTTTCCTTCCAGCTGCTGATCTTCAGACCTTTTCCTTCTCTCCCTCCACCCTCCCTCCTCCAGGTTCTTCCTGACTGTTCTCCCAGCACCACTTTAGTGTAAAATCTATGGCAAGAGAAGGGTGAGGGCCAAGGAAGAAGGGAAGCCACTCCCCAATAGCCCCCTTGTCCTCCTCGCTGTCCCACTACCGGCTCATCTGTCTGCCGGATCTCCATTGCTAAGTCTAAGATCTCCTGCATCATCCAGAGCCTCCACCTTACCCTGATGCAGAGCTTCTACTCTGACTCCAACGGTGAAATGCCAAGAGGAAATGTTTGAGGAAAAATTTTGAACTTTCCTTTGAAGTATAGACCATCTTACCTCAGTCCATTTTGAACACTACCTAAAAGGCCAACATTATCACTAAGTGGTCTTGTATTTCCTTAGACTGTAAGTAAAAAGTACATAAGAGGCAGAAAAAAGGCCTCTTTAACCCCCAAAAGGGGCATAATTAGTAAAATTAACAGTTGTAGAGGTGGGAAGATGGCGGAAGAGTAAGACGCAGAGATCACCTTCCGTCCCACAGATACATTAGAAATGCATCTACACGGGGAACTGCTCCTACAGAACACCCACTGAACGCTGGCAGAAGACGTCAGACCTCCCAAAAGGCAAGAAACTCCCCACGTACCTGGGTAGGACAAAAGAAAAAAGAAATAACAGAGACAAAAGAATAGGGACGGGACCTGCACCAGTGGGAGGGAGCTGTGAAGGAGGAAAGGTTTCCACGCACTAGGAGCCCCTTCGCGGGCGGAGACTACGGGTGGCGGAGGGGGGAAGCTTCGGAGCCACGGAGGAGAGCGCAGCCACAGGGGTGTGGAGGGCAAAGCGGAGAGATTCCCGCACAGAGGCTCGGCGCCGAGCAGCACTCACCAGCCCGAGAGGCTTGTCTGCTCCCCCGCCGGGGCGGGCGGGGCTGGGAGCTGAGCCTCGGGCTTCGGTCGGAGCGCAGGGAGAGGACTGGGGTTGGCGGCGTGAACACAGCCTGAAGGGGTTAGCGCACCACAGCAAGCCAGCCGGGAGGGAGTCCGGGAAAAAGTCTGGAGCTGCCGAAGAGGCAAGAGACATTTTCTTACCTCTTTGTTTCCTGGTGCGCGAGGAGAGGGGATTCAGAGCGCCGCCTAAACGAGCTCCAGAGACGGGCGCGAGCCGCAGCCATCAGCACGGACCCCAGAGACGGGCATGAGACGCTAAGGCTGCTGCTGCCGCCACCAAGAAGCCTGTGTGCGAGCACAGGTCACTCTCCACACCGCCCCTCCAGGGAGCCTGTGCAGCCCGCCACGGCCAGGCTCCCGTGATCCGGGGACAACTTCCCCGGGAGAACGCACGGCGCGCCTCAGGCTGCTGCAACGTCACGACGCCTTTGACGCCGCAGGCTCGCCCCGCCTCCTCTGTACCCCTCCCTCCCCCCGCCTGAGTGAGCCAGAGCCCCCGAAGCAGCTGCTCCTTTAACCCCGTCCTGTGTGGGTGGGAACAGACGCCCTCAGGCGACCTACATGCAGAGGCAGGTCCAAATCCAAAGCTGAACCCCGGGAGCTGTGCGAACAAAGAAGAGAAAGGGAAATCCCTCCCAGCAGCCTCAGAAGCAGCGGATTAAAACTCCACAAACAACTTGATGTGCCTGCATCTGTTGAATACCTGAATAGACAACGAATCATCCCAAATTCAGGAGGTGGACTTTGGGAGCAGGATATATTAATTTTCCCCTTTTCCTCTTTTTGTGAGTGTATATGTGTATGCTTCTGGGTGAGATTTTGTCTGTATAGCTTTGCTTTATAATAGCTTTATTTTATTTCATTTTATTTTATCCTCTTTCTTTATTCCTTTCTATTTTTTCTCCCTTTTACTCTGAGCTGTGTGGATGAAAGGCTCTTGGTGCTCCAGCCAGGCATCAGGGCTGTGCCTCTGAGGTGGGAGAGCCAACTTCAGGACACTGGTCCACAAGAGACCTCCCAGCTCCCCGTAATACCAAACGGCGAAAATCTCTCTGAGATCTCCGTCTCAACATCAAGACCCAGCTTCACTCAACGACCAGCAAGCTACAGTGCTGGACACCCTATGCCAAACAACTAGCAAGACAGGAACACAGCCCCATCCATTAGCAGAGAGGCTGCCTAAAATCATAATAAGGCCACAGACACCCCAAAACACACCACCAGATGTGGACGTGCCCACCAGAAAGACAAGATCCAGCCTCATCCACCAGAACACAGGCACTAGTTCCCTCCACCAGGAAGCCTACACAACCCACTGAACCAACCTTAGCCACTGGGGACAGCTACCAAAAACAACGGGAACTACGAACCTGCAGCCTGTGAAAAGGAGACCCCCAAACACAGTAAGATAAGCAAAATAAGAAGACAGAAAAACACACAGCAGATGAAGGAGCAGGGTCAAAGCACACCAGACCTAACAAATGAAGAGGAAATAGGTAGTCTACCTGAAAAAGAATTCAGAATAATGATAGTAAGGATGATCCAAAATCTTGGAAATAGAATAGACAAAATGCAAGAAACATTTAACAAGGACGTAGAAGAACTAAAGAGGAACCAAGCAACGATGAAAAACACAATAAATGAAATTAAAAATACTCTAGATGGGATCAATAGCAGAATAACTGAGGCAGAAGAACGGATAAGTGACCTGGAAGATAAAATAGTGGAAATAACTACTGCAGAGCAGAATAAAGAAAAAAGAATGAAAAGAACTGAGGACAGTCTCAGAGACCTCTGGGACAATATTAAATGCACCAAGATTCGAATTATAGGGGTCCCAGAAGAAGAAGAGAAAAAGAAAGGGACTGAGAAAATATTTGAAGAGATTATAGTTGAAAACTTCCCTAATATGGGAAAGGAAATAGTTAATCAAGTCCAGGAAGCACAGAGAGTCCCATACAGGATAAATCCAAGGAGAAACACACCAAGACACATATTAATCAAACTATCAAAAATTAAATATAAAGAAAACATATTAAAAGCAGCAAGGGAAAAACAACAAATAACACACAAGGGAATCCACATAAGGTTAACAGCTGATCTTTCAGCAGAAACTCTGCAAGCCAGAAGGGAGTGGCAGGATATACTTAAAGTGATGAAGGAGAAAAACCTACAACCAAGATTACTCTACCCAGCAAGGATCTCATTCAGATGTGATGGAGAAATTAAAACCTTTACAGACAAGCAAAAGCTGAGAGAGTTCAGCACCACAAAACCAGCTTTACAACAAATGCTAAAGGAACTTCTCTAGGCAAGAAACACAAGAGAAGGAAAACACCTACAATAACAAACCCAAAACATTTAAGAAAATGGGAATAGGAACATACATATCGATAATTACCTTAAATGTAAATGTATTAAATGCTCCCACCAAAAGACACAGACTGGCTGAATGGATACAAAAACAAGACCCATATATATGCTGTCTACAAGAGACCCACTTCAGACCTAGAGACACATACAGACTGAAAGTGAGGGGATGGAAAAAGATATTCCATGCAAATGGAAATCAAAAGAAAGCTGGAGTAGCAATTCTCATATCAGACAAAATAGACTTTAAAATAAAGACTATTACAAGAGACAAAGAAGGACACTGTATAATGATCAAGGGATCGATCCAAGAGGAAGGTATAACAATTGTAAATATTTATGCACCCAACATAAGAGCTCCTCAATACATAAGGCAAATACTAACAGCCATAAAAGGGGAAATCGACAGCAACACAATCATAGTAGGGGACTTTAACACCCCCACTTTCACCAATGGACAGATCATCCAAAATGAAAATAAATAAGGAAACACAAGCTTTAAATGATACATTAAACAAGATGGACTTAATTGATATTTATAGGACATTCCACCCCCCCCCCAAAAGCAACAGAATACACATTTTTCTCAAGTGCTCATGGAACATTCTCCAGGATAGATCATATCTTGGGTCACAAATCAAGCCTTGGTAAATTTAAGAAAATTGAAATTGTATCAAGTATCTTTTCCGACCACAACGCTATGAGACTAGATATCAATTACAGGAAAAGATCTCTAAAAAATACAAACACATGGAGGCTACACAATACACTACTTAATAACGAAATGATCACTGAAGAAATCAAAGGGGAAATCAAAAAATACCTAGAAACAAATGACAATGGAGACACGACGACCCAAAACCTATGGGATGCAGCAAAAGCAGTTCTAAGAGGGAAGTTTATAGCAATACAAGCCTACCTCAAGAAACAAGAAACATCTCGAATAAACAACCTAACCTTGCACCTGAAGCAATTAGAGAAAGAAGAACAAAGAAACCCCAAAGTTAACAGAAGGAAAGAAATCATAAAGATCAGATCAGAAATAAATGAAAAAAAAATGAAGGAGACAATAGCGAAGATCAATAAAACTAAAAGCTGGTTCCTTGAGAAGATAAACAAAATTGATAAATCATTAGCCAGACTCATCAAGAGAAAAAGGGAGAAGACTCAAATCGATAGAATTAGAAATGAAAAAGGAGAAGTAACCACTGACACCGCAGAAATAAAAACGATCATGAGAGATTACTACAAGCAACTCTATGCCAATAAAATGGACAACCTGGAAGAAATGGACAGATTCTTAGAAATGCACAAACTGCCGAGACTGAACCAGGAAGAAATAGAAAATATGAACAGACCAATCACAAGCACTGAAATTGAAACTGTGATTAAAAATCTTCCAACAAACAAAAGCCCAGGACCAGATGGCTTCACAGGCGAATTCTCTCAAACATTTAGAGAAGAGCTAACACCTATCCTTCTCAAACTCTTCCAAAATATTGCAGAGGGAGGAACACTCCCAAACTCATTCTACGAGGGCACCATCACCCTGATACCAAAACCAGACAAAGATGTCACAAAGAAAGAAAACTACAGGCCAATATCACTGATGAACATAGATGCAAAAATCCTCAACAAAATACTAGCAAACAGAATCCAACAGCACATTAAAAGGATCATACACCATGATCAAGTGGGGTTTATTCCAGGAATGCAAGGATTCTTCAATATACGCAAATCAATCAATGTGATACACCATATTAACAAATAGAAGGAGAAAAACCATATGATCATCTCAATAGATGCAGAGAAAGCTTTCGACAAAATTCAACACCCATTTATGATAAAAACCCTGCAAAAAGTAGGCATAGAGGGAACTTTCCTCAACATAATAAAGGCCATATATGACAAACCCACAGCCAACATTGTCCTCAATGGTGAAAAAATGAAACCATTTCCACTAAGATCAGGAACAAGACAAGGTTGCCCACTCTCACCACTATTATTCAACATAGTTTTGGAAGTGTTAGCCATAGCAATCAGAGAAGAAAAAGAAATAAAAGGAATCTAAATTGGAAAAGAAGAAGTAAAGCTGTCACTGTTTGCAGATGACATGATACTATACATAGAGAACCCTAAAGATGCTACCAGAAAACTACTAGAGCTAATCAATGAATTTGGTAAAGTAGCAGGATACAAAATTAATGCACAGAAATCTCTTGCATTTCTATACACTAATGACAAAAAATCTGAAAGTGAAATTAAGAAAACACTCACATTTACCATTGCAACAAAAAGAATAAAATATCTAGGAATAAACCTACCTAAGGAGACAAAAGACCTGTATGCAGAAAATTATAAGACACTGATGAAAAAAATTAAAGATGATACAAATAGATGGAGAGATATACCACGCTCTTGGTTTGGAAGAATCAACATTGTGAAAATGACTCTACTACCCAAAGCAATCTACAGATTCAATGCAATCCCTATCAAACTACCACTGGCATTTTCCACAGAACTAGAACAAAAAATTTCACAATTTGTATGGAAACACAAAAGACCCCGAATAGCCAAAGCAGTATTGAGAACGAAAAATGGAGCTGGGGGAATCAGGCTCCTGGACTTCAGATTATAATACAAAGCTACAGTAATCAAGAAAGTGTGGTACTGGCACAAAAACAGAAATATAGATCAATGGAACAGGATAGAAAGCCCAGAGATAAACCCATGCACATATGGTCACCTTATCTTTGATAAAGGAGGCAAGAATATACAATGGAGAAAAGACAGCCTCTTCAATAAGTGGTGCTGGGAAAATTGGACAGATACATGTAAAAGTATGAAATTAGAATACTCCCTGACACCATACACAAAAATAAACTCAAAATGGATTAAAGACCTAAGTGTAAGGCCAGACACTATCAAACTCTTAGAGGAAAACATAGGCAGAACACTCTATGACATAAATCACAACAAGATCCTTTTTGACCCAGCTCCTAGAGAAATGGTAATAAAAACACAAATAAACAAATGGGACCTAATGGAACTTAAAAGCTTTTGCTCAGCAAAGGAAACCATAAACAAGACCAAAAGACAACCCTCAGAATGGGAGAAAATATTTGCAAATGAAGCAACTGACAAAGGATTAATCTCCAAGATTTACAAGCAGCTCATGCAGCTCAATAACAAAAAAACGAACAACCTAATCCAAAAATGGGCAGAAGACCTAAACAGATATTTCTCCAAAGAAGATATACAGATGGCCAACAGACACATGAAAGAATGCTCTACGTCATTAATCATTAGAGAAATGCAAATCAAAACTACAATGAGATATCTCACACCGGTCAGAATGGCCATCATCAAAAAATCTAGAAACAATAAATGCTGGAGAGGGTGTGGAGAAAAGGGAACACTCTTGCACTGTTGGTGGGAATGTAAATTGATACAGCCACTATGGAGAACAGTATGGAGGTTCCTTAAAAAACTACAAATAGAACTACCATACGACCCAGCAATCCCACTACTGGGTATATACCCTGAGAAAACCATAATTCAAAAAGAGTCATGTACTAAAATGTTCATTGCAGCTCTATTTACAATAGCCAGGACATGGAAGCAACCTAAGTGTCCATCATTGGATGAATGGATAAAGAAGATGTGGCACATATATACAATGGAATATTACTCAGCCATAAAAAGAAATGAAATGGAGGTATTTGTAGTGAGGTGGATGGAGTTAGAGTCTGTCATACAGAGTGAAGTAAGCCAGGAAGAGAAAAACAAATACAGTATGCTAACACATATATATGGAATCTAAGGGAAGATAAAGGTCATGAAGAACCTAGTGGCAAGATGGGAATAAAGACACAGACCTACTAGAGAATGGACTTGAGGATATGGGGAGGGGGAGGGGTAAGATGTGACAGGGTCAGAGAGTGGCATAGACATATATACACTACCAAAGGTAAAATAAATAGCTAGTGGGAAGCAACCGCATAGCACAGGGAGATCAGCTTGGTGCTTTGTGTCCACCTAGAGGGGTGGGATAGGGAGAGTGGGAGGGAGGGAGATGCAAGAGGGAAGAGATATGGGAACATATGTATATGTATAACTGATTCACTTTGTTATAAAGCGGAAACTAACACACCATTGTAAAGCAATTATACTCCAATAAAGATGTTTAAAAAATAAATAAATAAATAAATAAATAAATAAATAAATAAATAAAATAAAGTGGAACAGCAACTAAGACCACAAAAAAAAAAAAAGAGTTGTAGATGGGTTAGAATAATCACTTCAGATAAAATAAGAAATGGTTAAGTTAATTTGTACATTATTTCTTTCCTTCATTCCTTCATTGTGTTAATAAATATTTATGCAGATGTACTATATACCAGGCACTGTGTTCTATTCTAGGTTTAGAAAGTTAAAAAGGAAAGAATTATGCTGCATTGATCAGAACATAATTTTCAATAGCTTAACAGAATAATGATGCATTTCTTGCTTATGTCTAGGTCTGACAAGATGTTTTGGATGTGCTGATTTAGAGATCATAGTCTCCTTGGAATCCACGCCTGGATACGCCACACTTAGCAGGCTCATAGGCAAAGAGAACAAGGGAGAAGAGGATACCACAGGATGTTCTGTGTCCAGGCCTGGAAGTGGTCTACTATTCCCCTCGCCAGAATCCAGTTGTGTAGCCCGACTGCAATGACAATGGAGGCTAGGAAAAATAAGCTCCAGTATGTGCTGGAAGAGAAAATGAAATTGCCAGAAATTGCCAGTCCCTGCACACAGGGAATTTTCAATGATATATATAATCATAAGACAATACAAAGATCAGTTCCAGGCTCCTAGTATTGCTTTCTATAACTATTTGTTGGGTGAATAAGTGAATTCAGAGAGGGACCAGAAGATAGGGTTTGGGGAGGTGAGGTGAAGAAAATAGTGGGAAGAGTTGTAAGAAGAAGTTGGATAGGTTTTCAGTGTTTTTCAATGGGGGACTTTCTTAGAAGTTTGGGTCAGACAATTCCTTATTATCTTAACTCCCCTTTGCATTAAGGACATTAGCGCCAGGGTGCTATAATAGTTATACTTCCATTGCACTTACTATGTGCCAAGCATTGTTAAGAATGATTTCTGTATATTGAACACATGTAATCTTCACAGTAATCTTATGAGATAAATATTCTTAGTCCCATAATAATAAGAAAATCAAGGCACATGTTAAGTAACTTGCCAGTCGCACGTCAGTCATTGTGACAATGAAAACACTCCCCAACATTTCCAAATGCTGCATAAGGATAGAGTTCTAACTTGGTTGACAAGAACCAAATATAATTCCACTGTCATCTGGCTTCAATTATTGAAGCTGAGAACTCAGTGGATCATGTATATTGAGGTGATCTGGCTACTTTTAAGATCTTGCCTTTGGTATTTTGAAATTTCACTACCATGTGCTTATGGAGTGTATTTCTTCTTATATATTCTTCATTGGATTCATTGGTCTTCTGAGTCCTGAGGATTGATATCTTTTTATCATTTCCAGAAAATTTTCAGCCATTATCTCTTTTAAGTTCCCTCCCCTATTCTCTACATTTTCTCTCTGTGGAACTTCCATTAAATGTGTGTAGGTTTTCTCCCTCTACCTTCTACGTTCCTGATCTTTTTCTTTGGTATCCTTGTGTCTCTAGTTTGCATTTTTGAGTTTCTTTAGCTCTACCATCTCCCAGTTTACTAATTTTCTTTTCAGCCATTTCCAATCTGGTATGTATCCAAAACATTGAGTTTCTAATGTCAAGATTATATTTTTCATTTTTGAAATTTATTTTACTACTTTTCACAAATTTGCTTAATCAATTGTTCTTTTATCATACTTTGAATTATTTTATATCTTTAAACATACTTAATTCTCCCTTATTATCAGTTCTTATATCTGTAGTTTTAAAGAAGTGAATATAGTAGTTTGTTGTTTCTGTTGACTCTCACCCCTAGTACCTTGTTTTTATGTGTGTTTACTAACTTTTTATTGTGAGCTGATTTTCCTTGGAGCTTTCCCTGTGAGATTTCTTTGACAACCAAGTTCAACTTGTTTTCCTCCAGAGAGCACAACTATCTGGAAGTGCTTTAAAGTAAAATATTTTTGAGTGGGTGTTGGGGGTAAAAAAATCATGTGAATGCAGGCTTAAGGTTAGGAATTATTAGAACTTTTCTTTTTTTCTGTCTTCACAGAGTGTGACAGGTATATCTCTCTGTGAGAATGGTTAATTTTTTCCTATGTCACCTAATGAGAATATTGTCCTTTTTTATTTTTAAATAGATCTTTATTGGAGTATAATTGCTTCACAATACTGTGTTAGTTTCTGTTGTACACCAAAGCGAATCAGCCATATGCATACATATGTCCCCATATCTCCTCCCTCTTGAGCCTCCCTCCCGTCCTCCCTATCCCACCCCTCTAGGTCATCGCAAAGCACCGAGCTGATCTCTCTGTTCTATGCTGGAGAATATTGTCCTTTAAGTGTCCAGATTTTATGCCAGGGTTTAAACATCTACCCTAGTCAGGGCCCCAGTTTTTTCTCTTTACCACACGGGTGGTCCATTAAAACCCAGTGCCCACTTTCCACCTTCTTGGGGTTTTTTTGGCCTCTGAAGATTCCTTAATTCCTCTGCCAGCATTAATCAGTAATCCTTTTTGAAAAATATTTTATACAATATTGTGAGGTGTGTCCTACTAGGAAGGGTTCCTCTGAATCTCAGACTGCCATATTTCCAGAAACAAAAGTCAACGTTGAATGTCTTCTCAGAGACCAGACCTTAAAGTCTTTGCATGCTGTACATCGTATGCCTGTTTATGTGAACTGGTGGATTATATAATATATTTTAGACTATTATAAATGAAAAAGCCACAAAAAGATTCCCTACAAAGGAACCGTAAATATAAAATATTAAAACACAAGCACCGGCAGACAAAAGGAAATTACAAAGCTGACTCTTCTCCTGCCCTTCTTTGACAACTATGTTAGGAGGTAAAAAGCAAATGATAATCTAATCGCATACGAGAGGAAGAGGTAGTCTAATAAAATTAGTCAAACAATCAGAAAGGCCACTTGAGACATGAATTTAAGCCATGATGTTTAGCAATAAACTCTGTGCTATGAGAGAATTATATTTTAAGGTATTAGATAATTATACTAACACACTTAGGTAATTTTATATGGAGGGAATACATACTTACATGCTTAGTTTTCTTTCTTTCTTTCTTTCTTTCCTTCTTTCTTTCTTTCTTTCTCTCTCTTTCTTTCTTTCCTTCTTTCATCTTGCTTTCTTGTTTTCTTTTCTATTTAAGCATAGCTAATTGTAAAAAAAATCTTGGAGACCACTGTTATAATCAATTATCTTACATTTTTGTAGACAGTAAAGAGCTACTAAAGGTTTTGAGCCAAACAGTAACATAATTATATTGCTATTTAGAAAGATTAATTGTAAAATTTAGGGTGAATCTTAAGGAGCAAGACTGGTTTCTGATGATCTAACTTAATGTTCAGGACAGCTTCCTCTTTCTGTGTCCTCAATTATAGCTTGATGCTAGTTTCTAACAAACCTAAAAAGTGTGATTGGCAGTTAAATTGGAATTATCATCAGTTATGTTATGTTAATGAGGTGACTTCCTTCACTGTGTTTTAAAAATCATGACCCAAAATAATTTATTTTAAAAAATTAACTGTGCTTCAGAGTCATGACCAAAAACACTTGATCAACTGTTCAAGCAGAACTTTTAAAAAATTATTGTCAGTAAGTCTGGCACACAATACAGTGTAATTAATTGAATATTATCAATAATTTCACTTTAAGGTTATAATTGCTGTGGCCAGTGTACTGTGGTTCAAACTAAGAGAATGAAACTTCTAGCAGAAAATTTAGTAATTTTTTGTTTGTTTCTTTCTATATGGTATGTTTCATATTCATTCACAAGATTTCGTATTCCTTTTCCTTTCTTTTGAGGAGATTAAAGACAGGAGATTAAGGACAAGTTTACCATATTTGTTCTCACAGCATCGCAGTGAGGTAAATAAATACATGTTCAACATCACAGTGTTGGATCTTCTTCCACTTTATGATGTTCTTTTCCTCAGAGCAGCCCAGGAGAGTTGTAAGGTTGCATTGCTTTTATTGCCATGGTGCTCAGAGACTACATGTGTTGCTAAGGACCTCTGTCTTTTCTCTGGGAGAAAAGCTATAATTGATAGAAGAGTTCGAGTTGGAGAGATAAGAGAAAATAAAGATACTAAAAGGAAATGCCTCTAGAATTGATTTATTTTTATTTTTTTTTTCTTATAACTTTATTTATTTATTATTTATGTTTGGCTGCGTTGGGTCTTCGTGGCTGTGCGCAGGCTTTCTCTAGTTGCAGCGAGCAGGGGCTACTCTTCGTTGCTGTGCGCAGGCTTCTCATTGCAGTGGCTTCTCTTGTTGTGTGTAGAGCACGGGCTCTAGGTGCGCGTGCTTCAGTAGTTGTGGCGCACGGGCTTAGTTGCTCCGCGGCATGTGGGATCTTCCCGGACCAGGGCTTGAACCTGTGTCCCCTGCATTGGCAGGTGGATCCTTAACCACTGCAACACCAGGGAAGTCCCAATTTTTTTTTATTTAAAGATAAAAGAAAAAGGGGCCAGTGAAAGAGGTCTTGGCTTGAGTAAGCATGTTTAATGTGGTAACAATGAGGGTGGTCACATTCTTGGTTAGTCATTAAGGATTTTGGAGGGCTAAGAATGAACAAAAGCAAACACAACCAAGGAAATCAAAAGGATAATTTACTGTCCGGAATGCATACACACACAATGTCAATGATTCTCGATCAATTAAATACACCCAAACATGTAGATCCAGGTCCTAAAAGCTAAGGTGTGTTATACAAAAGAGTGAAGCTGTAAGTAATAATTTCTGGACTACCCAGAAAATCAATGATAAAAATTTTTAAAAAGCTTTCAAGGGTCTAATAATGGCCCTTATTTTGGAAAACAAACTAAGTGATTATGGTATGTGTTAGCTAAGTAATGTGTGTGATTTTTCTTTCCCCAGTTTCCACCACTAAGGGTTATGCCCTCTGTGCGTTCTGTGGGTAGGTTTTCTTTATTGGGAACCAGAAGTGAATGATTTAATCATTATTTCCTTCTAACATGTAGGCAGAAACCATATTTGATATGCGTTTTTATCTCTAGAGTCTAGGACAGTACTTGACACCCAGGAGTAAGTGTTGAATGATTTTTCTTTAATGAATGATAACTTTTCATTACAATATTTCTCTCAGCCAAAATAATTACCCAATAGGTATGTTTTACTAACCAATTCTTTATAAAAAGTTGAGTAGCTTTGTAAAGGGTCTTTCTTGTTAGAGAGATCCTGTAAGGTCTCCATGCAGACATAAGGAATATAAAGACTTTACCAAATTCTGGCAGTTCACGTGAATGAAAGGAAGAGGTGTGGTGTGTTTATTCAGGCAAAACAATAATAACTGTCTGAAAAAATTAACCCCATAATAATTTTTTAAAAGAGAAAAATAACAAAAGTCAACATTAATACACAATTAATGATAGAACAGCATTCTGTTATCTTTCCTAAAGCAACTTATTCTTATTTTTCCTGTAAGGAGGTACAGGATTGTCATGCCTGAATCCTAGATCAGCCATTTTCTAATTGGTGACCTTGGGTAAGTTACTTACTTTTTCTGTGCTTTGATTCTCTCCTGTGTACCATAGAGATTATAATAGTTCCAACTTTCTGGGGTCCTTGGAAGGATTAAATGAGAAAATATATTTGATATATTTAGAAGACTGGACAGACTCACATGTAGTAGAGGCTCAATAAAGTTAGCTACTGTTACTATTCCTGAAACAACAATTTAGATAAACTTACCAATGAGCATTATTCATTAGAATCAAATGCCAAAGGAAACTTCTGAGCAAGTTAGTGCTTTACCATTTATGCAAATTCTTTTTTCAAGGACTGAGAATATAACTTCACAGCACTGCATCAGATTAACTAACTTTGCCCAGAGAGAACTGACTACCCCACCATGCTCTGGACACAATGGCATAGTAGAAGCTATGATTCTTTCCTTCCCTGAACTCCTCACATGTCTCTTGCCTCCTCTGCAAACTATAAATACCTGGGAGACAAAGATGGGCTTGATTTAATTCACCTCTGAATTCCAGAGCCTATCACAGTATCTGGCACTTTGTAAATGCTCACTAGATGTTTACTGAATAGATGATTAGCCATCACCCCATTTTAGCTCTCTTTTGACTGTTCTCCTGAGCTCCAGAGGCACAGAACCATATACCAACTACATGTCTCCACTTGGATGTCCCAGCTACCTCACCTCACCAGGGTGATGCCTAGAGAGTTCCTCATTCTGCATTTTTGTCTTGGTGTCATGTAGCAGACACCGACAGCATGTGTTTTCAAAAGTATCACTGTTTCTTCACTGTCTCTGGAACTTGCATTTTCTCTCCATTGCATTGCAAGTTTCCTCGTCTCTTTGTGCCCTGCCTTTCGTTTTTACAGCCCTCTCTCCCCACTCCCAAGTCCAGTGCATTCTCCTGCCAGAGTATTCTTTCTAAAATGCAAATCTAACCACAATGCTTCTTTGTATAAAATCTTCCAGTGTCATCCCAAGAAGTTTGGCTAAAATTTTAATTCTTTAGTATGGCATCGTAGGCACTTACTTTTTCTCCTCTCGATATCTAGCCTCTTCTTTCCCACACTCCAGCTCACCCAGACATTTGGGTGACTTGCAGTCTCTGAACAGGTCCTCTACTTTCACAGATTCAAGATTTTTATATATGCTGTTTTCACTGCTGGGGGCATTCTCCCCTTCCCTTTACCTGGTCAGCTCTAAAGTTCTGTATCATCTCCTGTAGGAAACATTTTCTACTCTCTCCATTTGGATTCCGTTTCCCGTGTGCTCACCTCTAACACATTCCCAGTTGTATAACTGTCTTTTTACTTCCCTGCACCCAGTGTTAGACTGAATTCTTGAGGTCAGAATGAAAAGAGCACTAAATGGGGAGTCAAAAGAAGTAGCCTCTACTATCAGCCTTGCTGTCAACTCTCATCCTACTATAGACAAATTATGAATGATGCTGGACCTCAGCTTTTATTGTATTTATTACAGTGCTCACCTAGATTATCTTTACATGGAATTGCAATAATTCCATAGGGAATACTTTAAAAATACATTTGTGATATCTTTTATTCTATTCATTTCTGCCAAAGCTGATTTCCGTAAGACAAACCCACCTGGGCAATACTTATTGACTGCTAGTCACAACTGACAAGGAGACCAAGACCCAGCAACTCAGAGCAAAGCAATGTAGTCAGGAATATTCTTCTGCTCTCTGCCATATAATTTTCACCAACTAAAATCAGTATTGTAAAGGCCAAAACCAAACCAAACAAAAACAACCAAGAGCCTTATAATATATGAGCATAAGGTACAAAGAGGCAAAGCCAAGAAAAGAAGCCAGATACAGGCAGAAATTTATCAGGATGTGCCTGTATGATAATTTAGGGATTAAGAGCAATACTTTTAAAGTCAGACTTCCTGGGCTCAAATCCTAACTCTTTTATTTATTAGCTGTAACATATGGACAAGTTCTGAGCCTCATTTTCCTTGCTTATCAAATAGGGATAATAATAATAAAACATACCCCATAGTGATGTTGTGAGGATGAAATAAATTAATTCATATGAAGTCTTTATAAAATGCCTGGTGCCAGTAATTTATGAAGCTATAGGTATTAAGAGGAAATAAAGGACAATAACTTAATCAAACCATAAAACGCAGCCACTGCATTTCAAAACAAAAAGACAAACACGGTTTTCTGAAGAATTAATCTATTTAATCAGAGATTATTAGATAATACTGATTGAAATATTGACCAGAATCATCCTTAATGTTGGCATTCTGCCTAGCCTGCCAGTAGTTGTATGTTTGCCATAAGCTACGTTACAGAAGAGTGTAATATTTGGAAAACAAAAAAAGCAGAACCCTTAAGATAAGTATCACTGACCAAGAATTGAAACCTTACTTCTGCACCAAGCCTTTTGAATTTAGTTGGATAGTAATCACTTTATGTATGATCAGAATTAAAAATACATTTATATTAATAAAAATACCTATAACCTGCTGGAATTACATTAAATTGTTCATAACAGAAAATTGTTCAAATAAAAACAAAATCAAGCTAAACTTTTCAGCAATGTATTAACTTAGACTTACTGCAAAATACCTTATGGCCTATCATGAAAAAATCTTGGAAAGCAACATTCTGAGTCGGTGACAGATAACAGTTGGGGTCAGTTTTACATTAAAAACATACACCTGGTTGGTTTAAGAATCTACTTGAGGTATTTGACAATAATCTCCTGGATCATAGGACCATCAACTCTGTATTGAACATTGATCCCAACGGGCTAGAACTGAACATCACTTCAGCTGTGTACATACCTTGGCCTGAACGTGGACATTGAACCATTAACCAGTTTTCCATACAAATATTTTTTGTAAGATTTGGACATCAAATAAAGTCCAACGTGTTTCAGTTGAAACAGTCATATGGTATCTCTAGAGGAATAGTTTGGCAACTACAAATGTAAGTATTGAACACATATGCTAGAAAGGCAATAGGCATTTTCTTGGAGCTAAGGATATGAGTTTTAATTCAAAACGGAGCTCAATTTAGGCAGTTTATTTATTCATTTATTTTAATGAATCAGTAAGGACAAGAGTTATATTTTATGTAGCCAATAAATGTTATCCTTCAAAACCAAGCCAAAGACACTCAGAAAGATTTTGGCAGGAACCTAAGAACCACTGGTATGGTAGTCTCTCAAGACTCAAACCAAATAACATATGATGAAAGTTCAAACTCAGTCTGGAGAATATTTTCAAGCTTGGTTTTATTCAGGATGAACTTTTAAAGTATTTCTTTTTGTGGTAAAATATATATAACATATATATATATATAAATTTACCATTTTAGCCATTTTAAAGTGTACAGTTCAGTGGTATTAAGTACATTCACATTGTTGTGCAACAATCACCACCATCCACCTCCAGAAATTCTTCATCATCTCAGTGAATGAGTAGTTTTAGAATATATACAGGTTTGGCTTTTTCCAAATGGATTCCCTAAAAATGTCTTTTTAAAGAAACTTTTGATGACTTCACAGTTCCTTAAAAGAATGTGTATCTGAGCTCGCAGTATAAGTTGTTTGTTCAAATGCATGCTCTGCTCGTTCTGTTCTTTAATTGTCTACTTGGGAGCACTGGAAAACAGCCCTACTGGGAATAGATGTAAAGCAGTGTTGATGAGCAGAAAGTTACCCTGGATTATATTTACATCCAATGTGAAGCAGTGTAAGAATTCCACAGTGTAAAAATAGTGATATCAATTATGCACATGAGTGATCACTATTCCACTTTATCAAATAATTTTTAGACCTACTATCATAGTGGTCCTATTTTTTAAAAGCTGCATCTGAAGAAATTGAGAAAAAAGAGAACACCAATGGTTTGATGTGTCCAACTCTCCTACCAAGCTAGATAATCATATCTTTCATTTCAAGATGACAGCAGGTCTCTAAATATTATGTATAGAATGGAATTAATAGAGTTAATATATGACTTCTCGAGTTGGAGGAAAGCTTTGTGCTTTGAGTTGAGCTTGGAACAGGCATTATAATATTACTGAATTGGCTGTAGAGTTGGTGAGATTACCTTGATTCTGAATCTAATTTAGGGGCCAGTTCATAGAGATTGAGGATTCTTAGATGACATGAACCGTAACACCTACAGAGCTCAAGTATGTCAAGAAATTGAAGTTCCAGGCCATTCCTACTCAGAGGGACTCCTTAGGTGTGTAATTCTTTTTTTAAAAAAAATTAATTAATTAATTAATTTTTGGCTGCATTGGGTCTTCGTTGCTGTGCGCGGGCTTTCTCTAGTTGCGGCGAGCGGGCTTCTCATTGCGGTGGCTTCTCTTGTTGCAGAGCACGGGCTCTAGGCGCGCGGGCTTCAGTAGTTGTGGCACGTGGGCTCAGTAGTTGTGGCTCATGGGCTTAGTTGCTCCGTGGCATATGGGATCTTCCCGGACCAGGGCTTGAACCCCTGTCCCCTGCATCGGCAGGCGGATTCTCAACCACTGCACCACCAGGGAAGTCCCGGTGTGTAATTCTTGAAGGAAGGGATCTTGTCAGCCTTGTTCATCTCTGTACCACTGATTTCTGGAACAGTGCCAGTCACACAGAAGGAACTCAAGAAATGTTTCTAGAATGAAAGAATAAACCCTTACCCACCTCCGCACATACACACACATCTCTTGATACCACCGGCATGAGGGTACAAATGAGATCACATTAACATTAATTTTGCAAATTTAACAGGTTCAGTGCTTCCTCTGTCTGACTGATTTATTAGCCTCCCTCTCCCCAAGTCTCCTGCAGTTTTTGTAGGTGTCCCTAACATGTGTCTCACTTGTGTATAAGAAGTCTGCTCCAGCTCTTCTGACCTGGCTTCCTTGCTGCTGCTTCCTGTGGCACAAACAACTTGAGGGAGTGTCTCTTTATTCTCTTTGCTGTGACTGAACAATGAGAAAATGTGAGCACGGTGCTGCCCTTGACAAGAGTGCTTGTCCTGATGCTTCCGTGGCTGAAAAATCTTGAGTGTGCCGAATGGCAGAGTGTATATTTCAGTTTTCTGAGCACTGGAGCCATGCTGCAGCCCACAAGGAAATAGGGAGAATCCTTCTTTCACGCCAACTTGATGTTACACTTGGACGCTAGGAATCCACAAAGCCTATCTGATTTTCTTCAGTGTCCACTAGTACAAATATGTCTTACCTGTACAAAAAGGTTCTCAGTTACTGCATTAGTTCTTCCTTGCCGCTGCACGTGTAAGAGTAAGTGCATTGCATTTTAGCCAGACCAGTTTCCCTCCTGCTGTCTTGTTTAGATTTTTTTTTTCTCTTGGCGACATTCTTTGTTTTCATTTTTCTCCATTTAATGTTCCCAAAGAGAGCTTTCGCTATCCATCTGCACTTTAAAATTAATAAAGCTTTCTTTCTTTCTTATTTTTTTAGATAAAACATGCAAATAGCTTTCTTCCCATTTCCTAAAGGATTGTCTTGTGCGTCTTCCCGGGTACATCTACTCCACTCTGGAGGTCACAGCCATGAGGGGCTCTGTGCCCATTATTAAGCTAATGTCTCCCAGCTACAGACCCACCCTTCTTTACTCAGCTGGAAGTGGACTGGGGTTGGTTGAACCACCTCTTTCCTTGGCCAGCTAGTGGCCTATTAGGTTCTGCCAAGAGCGGGCACGAGAGGGAGACTTCACACCGGAGGAGGAAGGAGGCACTTACAGTTTCCTGTTTCTTCTTGTTGGCTGTACCTCTGAGTGTCCTCTAGCAACACTTCTTCACTCTGAAAGTGGCAGTCCGTTCCAGTAGTAGCCCTTGATTCCAGGTCCTGGTTTTTGGAACACTCACAGGACCAACCTCACTCTCCCCCCTCAGGAACACTAACTCCAGCTGACTGCCCCCCACCCCACCCCCCCAACACTCCTCAGAGGTCTGTGTTCCCAGCTCCATGGCCTTAAGGGTCTGAGTTTCAGCAACATGGACATTTGCTCCAAGCTTATAAGTTTAAATAACCTCTTTCCCTTTGTTCCTCCAGGCCAGAAGTGGTAACTGCTTCCAGCATATGCTAACTCCATGGTATTCTAAGGTAATGTTTTGCCTTTTTGGTCCCTCAGTAACTAGTGAGTATTTCTATTTCTTAAATTCTCTCTGTTAAGATAACTGGTGTGTGGTCTCCTGATCGGACTCTGACTGACCCTGTCTCCCTCTTGTCGATGACTTCAATGCCTTTGTAACTGGCTTATCTTGCTATTTACCCTGAGTACGCTGGTTTCATGTTTGCTCTCAAAATACCAAATTTAGCCTGATGGTCAATATTAATCTCAAAATGACTGTGACAGTTAATTTTATGTGTCAGCTTGACTGCACCACAGGGTGCCTAGTATTTGGACAAACATTATTCTAGGTATTTCTGTGAGGGTGGTTTTAGATGAGATTAACATTTAAATTGGTAAATTTTGAATAAAGCAGATTGCCTTACCTCATGTGGCTGGGTTCGTTCAATCAGTGGAAGGTCTGAATAGAACAAAAAAAACACCAGCTTTCTTGAGCAAGAAAGAATTCTCCAGCAGATGGCCTTTGGACTTCATCTGCAGCACTGGATCTTCTGATTCTATAGCAGGTGACCTTTGAACTGGAATTGCAGCATCAGCTCTCCTGGGTCTCCAGCCTGCCAGCCCAGCCTGAAGATTTTGGACTTTGCAGCCTCCATAATTGCATGAGCCAATTCCTTCTAATAAATCTCTTTAAATAAATAAATCCTATTGATTCTGTTTCTCTGGAGAACCTTAACTAATACAATAACTATTGGATATTTCTTGAAGAAGTATTAACTGTTCTGGTTTTGCCTCTTATACACTCTGCTACATTGGCTGGTTTGCTGGAAGCTGTTACTTCTCTTGCCAAACTTGGTGACTATTTATGGACAAAGTGTTCCTGGAGTACCTCTTTTCTTGAAAAAGAGCAGTATATTTTCTATATGTTATTTTATTTTGAAATTTCTCCCCTTCTTGTAATTAGCAGACAGGATCACATTGATATTTAGAGAAAGAGCTTACAGCACTGTATTAGTCAGCTAGTGCTGCCATAATGCTGCATAACAAATTCTCAGTGGCTTAAAACAACAAACATTTTAGTATCCTCATTCACAAGTCTACAGGTCAGCTGGGGTGGCTCTGCTTCAGGCTTTCTGTGTTCATTCTGGGACCACTGGCTACCCAGGGCATGATGTTATGGCAGAGAGCAGGAGAACAAAAGGGAAATCCAAACTGTGCAAGCACTACTAAAACCTCTGGTTGTATCATGTCTGCTAGTATTACATTAGGCACAGGAAATCACATGGTGAAGTCCTAAGTCAAATGGAGGGAAATTACACTCTGTCTACTGTGAATCCACAAGGATGGGAAAGAATAATTCTATAGCACATATGTAACACATATAAAGAGATTCTTGCAAATCAATAAAAATTTTTTCCATCTTTTTAGATGGAAACCCTAATAGAAAAAATGTAGAAAATTCACAAAAGAAAAAATATAAATGACAAAGAAACATAGGATGTTCAACCTTTTCTGTAATCAAAGACATGCTAATTTAAAACACTATAAGATGAGAGGCCTGTACACTAGAAACTGTAAGGCATTGTTGAAAGAAACTGAAGAAGACACAAATAAATGGAAATATAGTCCATGCTTTGGAAGAATTAACATTATTAAAATGTTACCTAAAGCAATCTATAGATTCAATACAGGCCCTATCAAACTCCCAGTGACATTTTTAACAGAAATAGAACAAAAAATTCTAAAATTTGTCTGGAACCACCAAAGACCCCAAACAACCAAGGCAATTCTGAGGAAAAAAAACCAAACAAAGCTGGAGGTATCACACGCCCTGATTTCAAGCTATATTACAAAGCTACAGTAATCAAAACAGCATGGTATTTGCAGAACAACAGAGAGATAACAACATAGGTCAATGGAACTGAATTAAGAGTCCAGAAATAAATCCACACATATGTGGGCAATTAATTTACAATAAAGGAGCAAAGAATAAACAATGAAGAAAGGATAGTTTCTTCAATAAATGGTGTTGGGAAACAAAAAATGAAATGATCACTATCTCACACTATAACACAAAAATCAACTCAAAATGAAATTAAAGACTTGAATGTAAGACCTGAAACCATAGAACCTTTAGAAGAAAACATAAGCAGTACGTTCTTTGACATCAGTCTTAGCAATATCTTTCTGCATGTGCCTCCTTAGGCAAAGGAAACAAAAGCAAAAGTAAACAAATACGACTACATCAAACCAAAAATCTTCTGCACAGCAAAGGAAACCCTCAACAATACCAAAAGACAAATCACTTAAAGAGAGGAGACATTTGCAAATTGCATATCCAATAAGGGATTAACATCCAAAATATATAAAGAACTCATACAACTCAACAACAACAGAAAAAAGCTAATTAAAAATGGGCAGAGGACCTGAATAGACATTTTCCCAAAGAAGACATACAGATGGCCAATGGGCACATGAAAGTATGTTGAACATTGTTAATCATTAGGGAAATGTAAATCAAAACCACAGTGAGATATCACCTCATGGCCATTAGAATGGCTGTTATTAAAAGGCAAGGAATAACAATGTTGGAGAGGATGTAGAGAAAAGGGAACCCTCACACACTGTTGATGGGAGTGTAAATAGGTATAGCCACAGTGGAAAACAGTATGGAGATTCTCAAAAAATTAAGAATAGAACTACCATATGATCCTTCTATCCCACTTCTGGGTACTTATCTAAAGAAAATGAAAACACCAATTCAAAAAGATACATGCACCCTTATACTCATTACAGAATTATTAATAATAGCCAAGATATGGAAACAACCTAAGTGTTGATCAATGGATGGATGAATAAAGAAGATGTGGTACATATATACAATGGAATTCTACTCAGCCATAAAAAAGATGAAATCTCGCCATTTGTAACAACATGGATGGACCTTGAGTGTATTATGTTAAGTGAAATAAGTCAGACAAAGACAAATACCGTATGATTTCACTCATATGTGTATTTTAAAAAACAAACAAACAAAGAAACAGAAAACCAAAATAAATGAATTAGCCAAACCAAACAAAAACATGTGGGTACAGAGAATAAAGTTGTGGTTACCAAAGAAGGGGTAGGGGAGGAGGGAAAAATGGGTAAATGGGATCAACTGTATGGTAATGGGTAGAAACTAAATTTTTGGTGGTGATCATGCTGTAGTGTATACAGAAGTAGAAATATAACGTTGTCCACATGAAACCTATATGATGTTATAGACTAATATTACCTCAATAAAACATAAATAAAATTGAAACATATCAATTTTTAAAAAGGGCAAGACTAAGCTATAGTTTTTAGACATGCCTAGTTGGATAATAAAACCACAAATACATGCAAGGAAGGATTACTATAAAAAGTAAGGATAGTGGTTACTTTTGAAGGGAAGGAGTATGTTAAGGGGAAATTATAGGGGTTGGCTGACAAAGTTGTATTTCTTGATCTGTTTAGTAGTTAGGATTGTGTTTACCTTATTATAATGCACTAAGATGCTCATTTGTTCTGTGTGGTTTTCTGTGTATGTATTTTACTTTACAATAAAAAGATTTTAAAAGTAAAAAACAAAGCAAAAAACAACTATGAGATGTTTTTACTCATAAGATTGAAGAAGAATAAAATAATTAACATTAACTCATATTAGCTGGAGAATGAGTTTGTGCAACCTTTGTAGATGTCAGTCTGGCAATGGGTATTATCATTTTGAATGCATATGACCAGTTACTCAGCAATTCCCCTTCTAAAAATTAAAAAAAAAATTGTGTACCTAATATTTACTATGGGAGAAAAGAAAAAATCAGCCAAACGAATTGAAGAAAAATTTTTGGTGTCTTGCTTTTGCCTGAATATTATCATTATATACATGGCAGAGCTAAATTGATCATTTCATCTGTGGTATATAATCACAAATTTTGCACAGTGACATAGAAGATTAAATTTACCAATAAAGTAACAAATTTACCACCACCAACATAATGAATTTCCTTTCTGCACTAAAAAATGTGCTTTTACTGTGACATGTTAAAAAATATCTCTACAGGAAGGAAAAAATGAGATTAAAAATAAAGATAAAACAGACAAAATGAAAAAAGAAAGGTTATCAGGCAACTCATTTTAACAAACTTTTTGGGTTTCATTGTGGGCCTTTGAAAAGGCTGACTTTTACAGCTTTTCACCCAGAGCTTGCAAACCTTAGCACTTAACACACTTTGTCAGAATCCTGTTTAGCAGATATTATGAAACTAGCATGGAAGGAAAAGATGTGCAGCATAATTGATGTTGAGCATTTTCC
Organism: Eschrichtius robustus; assembly: GCF_028021215.1. NCBI lineage: Eukaryota > Metazoa > Chordata > Mammalia > Artiodactyla > Eschrichtiidae > Eschrichtius > Eschrichtius robustus. The sequence continues at coordinate 14,968,610 of NC_090827.1, read as the reverse complement.
AGAAGTTTCTAGTAAAAAGTGACCTGAGGTGGTCGACTCAGGCTCATAATTCTGAGGGACTTCCCAGCCAGGCAAGCATGCAGGGGGTGGTGGAGGGACAGCTTCCCAGTTGCCTCTAACAGGCTATGGATCTGATAAGATCTGTATTACAGACTTCCTGTGTGCCTTAAACAGCCCTACAACTCTCACGATTATGAAATAAGCATACCAAATACTTGAACTGATTGCAATATTCTCACTTTCAATTTTTATGGAAATTATTTTCCAAAACTATGTATCATAAAAATATTATTCAATAGTTAGAATACTTGATTTTCTGTCCCATACCTTGCATAGCCTCTGTTTCCCCAAGATTCTCTCCGCTCCTTTTGTTTTAAAGACAGAGGGGTTGGTGGTGGGCAGAGGTGGTTGAGAAAGAATAAGGCAACCAGGGCTCTAATGCTTTCTCTGCTGACTTTTGACCAATCCCCTTTTTTCTGCCCTGAATCTCAAGTTCACTTTTGTGGGTCCTGGGATCCTAGGGTCTCGTGGGTTCTTCAGGGTTATTGGGGTGGCATCTCCTCAATATATGTCCTTCTCCCCACCTTTAGGGAAACTTGGGTCATTACTTGACTACATGGATTTAATCAAGTGCCAGTCCCACAACTTGCTTCCTGTCTGCCACAATATTTTTTGAAATGTTTCCTATATGCTTGACTCCTCCCCTTTTTCTTGTCCTTTCTGACTATACCTTCTGTATACTTGCACTGCCTTTTTAGTCAGGCTTGGGGATATTAACAAGTGTTGTTAATATGTCAGGCTTAACCAGCTGTTTGAAAGAACAAGTCTGGAAATTTAAACGACAGGATTCAAACTAGCCGTGAATAATGAAAAAGAGAAAATTTTAAAAACTTCAAGTAAAGGATGTATAAGACTTTTCATTTTTCAGTTTCTGAAAAGGCGATCAATCCATACATTTAATTTGAGCACATCCACTATACAACTTTTAAGACAATGCACGAAAAAGCTTCAACACTTGTTTTTTAAATGTTTCTTTCTTTTGTGGTGGTGGTGTGGAGTGGGTATGGTGGTGGTGGGACACTTATTTCTTTTAAAAGCACATTTTTCAGGAGTTTTGCTATCCTGATTCTTTGAATTTATAAATAGGGCTTAATGAATAGGATCCAAAGAATGAGAACTAGAACTAAACACTCAACTAGCTGAAGTTCAAACTTCACTTTTTGAAGTTCATAGGGTGTTAAAAGATGCCTTTGATTTCGGTAAAAGATAAAAGATGGCTTTGATTTTTTTTTTGAAAGAATGTAATACTTTGCATCTGCTAAAACTGATAAAATGAACCATGAACAGCGACTTAATCTTGGTAGCTGATATTCATCTGAGCACAGTTTTGCTCAAGCTGTGTAACTGAAGAGACTTTGCCGTTGTCCAGAGCACAAGTCTCTCATCTGCTGTTTTAAAACGGAAAACAAGTAGAAAGTTAAAATTGAGGTAGGATTACCACTACATTCAAATAAGTAAAATAAAAGACAAAGATCTGATTCTGAACACTTACAAAAACATAGTAGCATATTACCATGAAGTTTAAGTCAATATAACATAGTTTCATATGAATTTCTATTTATTTGTAGAAAAGAAACCTGGCTTTTCAAATTGAGCCTCACCAAATCTCTGCAGTTAGCAAGTCTCCATTAATTTAAGATCTGCTCCTTACTCTGGGCTTTTGGGAAATGGAATTAGGTCACTCAATATTTCATGAACCACTAAAAAACCAAAATATAATTTATTAGAATATACTAAAAATACACTTGCCAAATAAATCACAAAATTACTGTCAGTTGTTTAGCAAATCTTCTTTCCAAGTGTTGCATCAAATTATAGAGAACTGGGTCCTTTTAACAAATAGCATAACCAGTAGAGGGATAAATTTGCATGGGAAAGGGAGTACTTGCACCTGTCTATCAAAGCATCTTTTATCTAAGATAGAGATGGAAACCTGAAAACTGTCTTACAAAGTTTTTTCTTTTAAAGTGTTCTTACCAGACACCCAAAAGCACGTGTTATAAAAAAAAAAAAATCTTTACTGGAGACATCTAATAGGGCTGGTACCAGTGTTCAATACATGTCGGTTGTGTGAATGTCAATTGAGCGATAATCTCATGTTAATTACTCATTTCTTTGTGCTTTTCATTCCTTGGTTAAACACAAGTATTTGATTGAGGCAGGTTGCTCTCTTTGAAAGAAATAGAACTTTGAGAGGAAAACAAATGGATTTTGAAAAGGAAGTGAATAGCCAAATGGTCAAAACCACCCTTGCAAGCAATTAAACAAAAATGCTGTGATCACAGCACCGTGGTGCCTGACATTGTTACATGGGCCATAGGGACCATTTTAACATTTAGGAAGCATTCAATTCTTTTCAGAATCACATTTATCTATCCTCTTTCAGTTGTGACATCAGTCTACAGATGTCGAATTTTTACCATTTATATAAATTCTTCGAAACCCCAGGCCTTAGAGACAATTCTGGATCTTTTCCTCCAGACTATGGTGTTTCATCCTAATTGAGGCCTGTAGCTTCCCATGAGCTATTGAAACTGTTTATATTAACAAGATGTACATACTGCCAGGAAACATACCATTTCCAGCCTTTGTGGACTAAGTTCCAGCATTTAACAACTGATGTTTTCTCTCCATATGGCTCAGGCTCGTGAAGGACCAAAGTAGTCGTGTAGCAAAACTGTATCTTGGAGGCCAGAAAAATTTTTTTAGCATAACTTTGTTTATTGTTTTCTGGATCTTTCTGTTCCTTCGCTATAGATGAAAACTGCTTCTCCTTTGCTTATAAAAACTGTATTTATGTTTATATTCTTGTATAAGTCTGTGCTCCAAGGATTGAAGCTTCATCTAATTTCCGTATTCATCACTTAGAATTCTCCTTTCACTGGAGCTCTGTTTCGCTTGTAGACACAGGACAGCAGATGTTAGTTGTGTCAGCAAAACCAAGATTTCCTGGTTTCCTTTGTTCTAAGCAATTTCCTCACCTTGCATTACAGGCCAGTCTGAAAGATTCTGTTAGAAATCCTACATGTTTCATACAAAGGCATGCAAAATCAATTTCTAGAATGAAATGGTAAAGAAAACCAAAACAAAAACATGCTTAAGAGAAAGAATTTAGATCAGAAGTTTGCTTGATATGTATGGCCAGGCTAAAGATAGTTAAATAATCCTAAGAAATAGTATCAGCAAATTATAGAAGCCTGATAGAGTAAGAAATATAAATAACAAATACATAAGTAACATACACATAAATATTTTAAAAATTTATTTAATTAATATAAATATAAAACTGTATTTCTAATATATTTATAAATACATTTATATTTATATTAAATAATAATATAATAGAAATATATGTATTATAAATATATATTTATTATATATTTCATTCTAGTGATGTATTTATGAGACCATCTAATGCAGTGATTAATAGCAAAGACTCTGAAGGCACTCTAGCTGGCTAAAATATTGGCTCTGCTGCTGTGAGAATTTGACAAAACATTAGTACTAGGTACATGATTAGCACAGATAATCAGTGTTTGCTGTTATTAGTCCTTTGTAGAGTCCTGGAAACTTTTGGATACATTCTTCTCCAAAATCTTGTTTTGCTAGATTTCATGAGAAAAACACACCTCTTTGCATTAATATGTTTTCAAAATATGTAAAAAATCCAAATACGCAAATCATTTTAATAGATACAGCTTGGTTGCTTGCTTCTCGATAAGTTCTAGGAAAGGGTTTACTGTCACCAAAAAATTCTCCCTAAATTACACTCCTGTCTGCATTACTTTAGTGCCTGTAAATAGGAAATCCATCCCTGGGATTATCAGAGAGGGTGACCTACCTTTGATCTGAGTATCTTGCCTTTGCTGCTAGATTAGAGGACAAAATAGCTTGTGTCCTTGTAACCCTCAATCCAGAACTCTGTGTCCTTTTGGACTTAGTTTTCATGTAAGACAGAGAAATGTCTTCAGGGAAAAATTATGTTATTGAACAATAGAGCAGAAAGTGACTTTGGAGGTCACGTGGCCTACTCTTACTTTCCTAGAACTGACATTCTGAGAAGAGGTGAACTGTTTTGTGTTTACGTGACAGGGTGAAGGCAGAGGTGGGATTTAATGCATGGTCCTTCCTTTTACAGTGTGTGTTGTGATGATACAGAGGGGACAGGAATTAAATCTGGAAAAATCTTGAAAAACAAGTTAACTTACTCTGTTTTAATACTTATTGTCCCCATTCTTGACAGAAGAGTCAACATGCAATCTCATGAATAAGATTCAAATGTTTGAGAAATTTTACATCTAGAAATACTTTCATGACAAGCCCTAGTCAGTTATGTAACCAGAGTCAAGTTATGTAACTATTTGTGATGTTATTTTGTGGGCATTAAATGAGATAATACATGGCAAGCCCTTTGTTCAATGCTGGCCCACAGGAAGCAATGAACAAATATTAGCTATTTTTATTACTATTATTCGCTTGTATCTGGGAATCCTCTTTCCGCCAAAAGGCTAGGCAGTAAAACATTTACTCACATTCTTGGCGATAATTACTGTATTATTCTTCACAGTACCTGAAGAGCCAGGTAAGAAAAATAGCGCTATCACTGTGGAAATCTGGGAAAACACAGACGCTAAAAATTTGCAAGCACATTTCAATTACCCAAATAGGTTAGGAAGAGAAAAAGAAACATATTCTTCATTTCCTGCCTTCTCAATCCCAGGTTTAAATACTTTAGTTTTAGATGTTTTTTTTTTTTTTAATTAATTAATTAATTTATTTTTGGCTGTGTTGGGTCTTCGTTTCTGTGCGAGGGCTTTCTCTAGTTGCGGCAAGCGGGGGCCACTCTTCTTTGCGGTGCGCGGGCCTCTCACTATCGCGGCCTCTCTTGTTGCGGAGCACAGACTCCAGACGCGCAGGCTCAGCAGTTGTGGCTCACGGGCTTAGTTGCTCCGCGGCATGTGGGATCTTCCCAGACCAGGGCTCGAACCCGTGTCCCCTGCATTGGCAGGCAGATTCTCAACCACTGTGCCACCAGGGAAGCCCCTAGATGTTTTTAGTTTCTCAAATAACTGACTGTGAAAAGGAAATTGTTTGATTAAGTAAAATATACCCAAAAGCTTTAGAAGCTGAGAAGGAAGCTCTGTGGTCTTCTTCTGGAGACTTCCTTCTTTTTCCATCAACAGTGCAGCTAGGAAAGTAGAAATGGGTTTGGTTGAACACTTCCCCTTTACCAAAATAAATAAAGAGGAACTAATATGTGAGCTATTTTTAAAATATTATATTTATTTTTCCATTATTAAAGAAATATGTAATAACCAGTAATATTTATCAAGCAGAAACCACTTGCCAAGCAGTGCAGAGTGACTTGAATATATTAACCTGTTTAATCCTTTCAACTCTGAGAAATAAGAATGATTTTTATATCACGGTTTTAGAGAGGAGGAAACTGACGCTGAGGGATCTGCCTAAGGTTCCAGAGCTGGAAGGAAGTAGGGCTGGGGTTCCAATTCCAGGGCTCCAGCCGGCAGTACTCCAGACCTGAAGCCTCATTAGTGCTTTGTGTGACCACACTACTGCCCAGGTTGGAGAATAAGGAAAACAAGAATAAAATTGGACTCTGAGTTAATGTTGGGTTTCGAACAGCAGTTGGGAACTCGCTAATTATATCAGAGTTGTAAGAGTTTTCCAGCATGGGAACCGCTAGAGACAAGGAAGATACATTCAATCAGAATGTAATAGTCCTTCCAGCGACTGTGTGGACATTGTGTAACAAACTGTCACATTTATTCACAGTTATTTCTCATGTGGTCCAATCTGGACGCACAGGGTCCAATCTGGATACACAGGGTGTCCGTGAAGGGCACGTGGCATGAAGAAATAACCGCCCCGCGGGGAGAGCGTGAGGTGGTGATCCACAGGGGGTTTTCACCCTGCATTTCTCACCTTTCTCTTCCCTCCATTCAAACAGAGAGTTGGCTCTGTGCATATTTCCTTGGGAGAGGATGAAGCAGCAAGAAAAATAAAAGTGGCCCAGCAACTGCTCTTCTTCCTGGCTCTTAGTTCCAAAACCTAACCACCGAGAGGGCAAGAATCCGTCAGCATAGGCTTGAAGGAAATCAATCCTCCCTTCAGACAATGGCTAATGATATTAACAATCGCTACCACTCACAGATCTCTATGCATTAGACACCTCTTGAAGCACATATGTATGTACTCATTAAATGCTCTCAAAACCCTATGAGGGAGTTACTACTAATATCGTAAGAATGTTCCATGCCGGCGAGGGCTTTTGTCTGCTTTTGTTTACTGCTTTACCTCTATTATCCAGAACAGTACTTGGCAAAGATTAGGGACTCAATAAATATTTGTTGTAGAGGAAATCTGCATCTAAGGATGAAGGAATCGAGGCATAGACAGGTTAATAACGTGCCCAAAGTCCCACAGCTGGTGGTAGGCCAGGAGATTCTTCAGTATCCCCACCTGGGTTGGGGATAGAACGAGAGGGAGGGAAGGCTGTTTTTCCTGAGCAGAGGCGATGCTAGGACCCTACTGTGTTGCCCAGGAGGTGGCAAGACCGCACTGAAGGGATAGTTGTGTTGGGAGGCGGGCAGCTGGAACCTTAGGCAGCATTGTAAGGGACTAAACTGCCACACTTGGGCAGAATGCGGGTAGGGAAGCAGCAGGGTGCTGCTGGTACGAAAGCCACACACACAAAGCCAGTGGGCGGCCTCCAGGACAGCCCGTGTTGATCAATGACCAAGGATCAAATGGCCACCCCTCCCCTGCCCGATGATTTGTTTTCCATCAGCCAAGCAGAATGGGTTGTAAAGCAGAAAATTGTTACAGAAAATGAGGAAAGTGCTATTTTTTTTTTTGCATATCTGATATTTTTTCCACCGAAGCATTATGTAGGGAAAGAGTATTAAATGTGTCATCAGAAGGCCTAGGCTTTAATCCTAGCTTATCCCATCCCAAATTCCTGGCCCGTTTATCTAATTTCCTTGTATCTTGTATCTCTGTTGCCTTATCTTTAAAATGGGGATTAAAAATAATCGAGGTGAGGACAGAAAGACTTTTTTAAAGTGTAAGTTAAAACTCAGTGAAAGATAACAAATACAGTGTGTTAATTTTGTATAGCTTCCATTCCATTTGCACTTGATTTTGAGTTACATATATCTTTTTGGCAGGTAAGGGGCTGTACTTATGTCTTCTAAATTAGACTTTTTACAGACTAATATATTTAATTTCATTTCTTATATTTACAATAAATGGATGAAAAGACACTTTTCAAAGTTTAAAGCACTTGGAAGAGGAAATATTACATGATTTATCGGTTGCTATTGTTGCCTATGAGTGTCATTTTCTGGAAGTTGAAAGCCAGATTGTCATTAAAATGTTTCATGGATAATCTGCAGGTTCAATAATGCCCAGACAGGTATTCCACTGGATCTTTTCACTGTGCTGTTCTAATATTGTAGCTGGAATTAATTCCTGCACTAAGGACTGAAAACATAAATTTCTAAAACATTTAGGCATTTGTTACTAATCTGTATCGGATTATCACCAAGATGTAGGGGAATCTTCCCCTCCAGGTTTACTTTAAACCACACGATGCTGAAACTGAGCGAAGGGCTCTTGTGCCCACAGCACAGAAAGCCAAACTCTGACAGTGGGAATTTGCATCAGAGGAAGGATTTATTGCAGGGCACCAAGCAAGGGAGTGGGAGACAAGCCTCAGATCTACTCCAACTTGGTCTTTGCGTTAGGGTTTTTATTTTTTAAGCGGTAGAACAAAGAGGCTGGGATTAATTATTGTTTTGTGACATTTCTGTGGCATTTCTTAATCGTAGTTTTGGGAGTCAATAGGATGTGTCTGGCCAGGTGGCCTACGCTCGGGGGTCTGTTAGCTCACCTCGCCCTTGAAAAACAACCTTAGTTTGTACGTTAATGACGACATCTATAATAGCCATTTTAGTACATTCATGAGGTTATCGACAACAGCAATCTTACTCATCCGACTCCGGTTGATGAGCGTTCTGTTAGGACAGCATTGAGGTCAGGGGTCAAGAAGGGGAATACAATTTTGGACTGAGAAATTAATTACAAACTCAGTCAAGGAACTTGGTTTTAGGCAGACTTAGTTTCAGCCCTTCTAAGAAAACATAGTAAGTGAAATAAACTACCAGCAATGAGAATTTAGAGAGTCCTTGTAAAAATATGAATTGTGGGGAAATATACATTGGGGTCATTCATTCGTCAAATCTATATTAGTGCTTATGATGTGCCTGGCGCTCCTGTGGACACTGAGGACACAACAGTAAACAGTGAAGTGCCCGCCCTTGTGGAGCTGACCTTCCACTGGGGGAGGGTGAAAACAAACAAATAAAATACATTATGTTGTCAGATGCTGTGGCGAATGAAAATCGAGCAGGTAAAGGGTGAGTGTATTTGAGGAGAGGTCCAGGGAAGGGTGGTCAGCCAAGGACTCGCCAAGGAGATCTAGTGAGGCGAGGAAGCAAGCCATGTGTGTACCTGTAAAGAGGGTTTACTTGCGCTCACGTTTTCCTTCTCCCCTAGGGCCTGTGGTTCTAAGACTTTAAAAATAAATGAACATGTAGCTATAGGCACACTTCAGCACCTATAACTTTGACTTTACCAACTGTATGCAAATACCTTAGGTTATTTCCACACAGAGATCCTATAAAATGCCAAGAATAACTAGAATAACAACAAATCTTTGCAGACTTGCACTTTTTGGCAGGCATATTTCATCTAAGAAATGAAGGAAGAGACTTAGGTGGCAGTAAGTCACCTCTTCTCACATTGGCTTGTGACCGTATCTTACTCATCATATAAACCCAAGATGCAGTCACGTACGAGAGCATAGAAGATACTAGAGACTCCACAGAGACGCAGCCTAAGTAAGTGATCTGATTGAACTGTACAAAGATTAGAAATGAGATAGTCTTCACCCTGCATTTTAGATTTTTATTACTGTCATATGCTGTACTTGTCTGAGTGACTGTCTTATAATCTGTTATTGGATTGAATTGTAAAATGGTTAATACTTAATTCCTTATTTGGAAGCTATCTGTCCATCAAAATGACTCACAAAATTCTATCCCTTTTTTCAATTACCTGCTGAAATCTTTAAGGTGCATAACAAAGTATTTGAACATTAGCCTCCTTTGCCAGAGAGTTGAATTTGGATTGTTGTCACTTCTCTGGCAGAGACACTAGAATTTTTGAGACTGTTTTACTGTGCTCTTATAGCAATATACAGATTAGAATAAAGGCTTAGCTAAAATTAAATGGTTTTATTAAGATAGTTTGTATGTTCATTGACTGCATGAAAATTGCTTCTGGGATTAAACATTCCTGTGTTTTGTTTTTGTTAATCAGCTGAAATGTATCCATGTTATATAAAGTAAAAAGAGCCACAAACCTAGGAGAAAGAAAGGAAATACCCAAGGTAGAATTTTTTGAAAACACTATTATTTTCTATGTAAAATATTTAATTTCTAAACTAGTTTAGCATATATCAAAAGCTATATTTTCTTTTGTACTTAATGGCTACATTCATATGAGTTCATATGTGGAAGTTTCTATCCAGGGTATTTGCTAGTCATCCATCCATATGTTCCTTAAGAAACTGTATATCTTCTTTACCCCGACCAGGGATCGAACCCATGCCCCCTACAGTGGAAGTGCTGAGCCCTAACCACTGGACCACGAGGGAATTCCCTATATCTTATTTTTCAAAAAGAAGTCTAAGTCAGCTTTTTATTTATCTGCTGAATCAGGAACTTCACATGGTTTGCTTTGGAGTGGGAGGAAAACAGTGGTTAGTTTCTAGATGTAAAGGAGATCCTTAAGCACGATCAAACTTTTTCCTTCTTGTTTCTATATCATTTCAGGAAATAGACACAGCTTCCCCTACATGGGAGTCCTAACACAGAATGACAGTGGCAGGGCTCAGAAATGAAGCTAACAGGAAGTAAGAGACCAGCATGACACTGGAATTTGCATAGGCCAATTAAATCATATTCAGGTCTATAATCCACCTGGGTATTATTTCTATGTATTATGGGAAGTCAAAGTCTCATTATGTATATTTTTCCTCTTTTGTCTCCAAACCATTTTAGTCTAGTCCCTTTATGCCCCCACTATAATATCTTGTCTGTCGTATATCTGAGGTTCTGTTTCGAGACTTTATGCACCTCCCTATGTCTAGTCCTGAACAAATATCACATTACCGTAATTATGTGGCTTTATATATGTCTTGCTATCTGGTGGGTCAAGTCTTCTCCTTCTGTTCTCTTAATTTTTCTTGGCTATTTTAGTCCTTAGCATTTCCGTTTGAAATTTAGGATCAGATTTGTCTGTAGAGTCTCTTGGATTTTGAATATAGACAATCATTTCTATTGCAAATAAGGACAATTTTGTCTCTTCCTTTCCACTCCTTGCGTGTGTTATTTGTTGTTGTCTAATCTTATTGAGTTAGCTAGGCCATCCAGGACCATGTTAAATAGTAGGGGTAAGAGGGGGTTTCTGGTTATTCCTCACATTAAAGAAAATGCTTCCGTTTGGTTCCCCATTATGTATGACGTTTGCTCTGCTTTTTGTAGAGACTCTATTAGATGAAGGAAGTTTTCTTTTATTCCCAGTTTACTAAGAGCTTTGGGTTTTTTGTTTGTTTTGGATTTTTGGTTTTTGAGAGTTTTGGTCACAAATGAGTGATTAATTTTATGCTTATTAATTAAGCATTTATTTAACATCTGTTGAGAAGACAATATGGCTTAGAGTTTTTCCCTTTTAATCTATTGGTGTAGTATAATATACAGATGAATGTTTTGGTGTTGAAACATCTTGCATTCCTGGGATAAGCCTCATCTTGTCATTACACGTATGATCAAGCCACTCAAGATCTTTGTACATCCCCTTCTCGACCAGGCCCCGCTTCACTCACATGACTATCCAGTTCTCTTAATTATACGGCTTAATCAGAAACTCTCTAAGTGCTTGCCCCATGCCCCTGCTGCTGGTTTCCCTGGTAACTGAAGAGCCCACCTGTTGTCAATTCCCCCTATAAATGGTAGCCTCCTTCTCCCCTGAGTAGTAGAGATTATTGCTATGTCCTGTTGCCATCTGCATTGCACGGTGGGATGTTTCTCCAGGACCTTTCGCTTGAGACTTGTAAGATTCTCTATTCAGTAACTATTGATGTCTCTGTCACCGACCCCGGGCTCTTTCTTCGGTCTTGTAGAGGCTGGGTAACTACAAGGCTTGCAGGCCTACAGGGTGCAGCCCAACATTATATTTAATATCTTTTTATACACTACTAAATGTGAATAGCTAAGAAGTTATTTAGGATGTTTATATCTATGTTTATAAGTGAGCTTAGTCTATAATCTTCCTCTTTTAACATCTTTGCACTTTTTCCGTTTTTCTATTCTTTGAAACTACTTGTAAAAGATAAGGATTATCTTTCCCTTGAGGATTAAGTAAAATTCACCTGTAAAATCATCTGGGCCTGGTATCATTCATGGGTGTGACTAATTACCAATTCCGTTTCTTTACTCCTTGTTAAATGCAGGCTTTCAGTTTCTTTTTGATTTGATTGTGTTAGTTTATGTGTTTCTCAGTGTTTCCATTTAAGTGTTCAGAGTCACTGATAGTTATTTGTAGTGTTAGCTTATGATTTTTAATCTATTTTATCTGCTATTATGACCCTTTTTTATTTGTAATTTTAATTGTCTGTGACTTTTCATATATTTTCCTCCTTATCAGTTTTGCTAGAGTTTTGCAATTTGACCTTTTACACATTTTATATAAAAGCCTGCCAGGCTCTAGTTTCAAGCAGTACGACCCTCCAACCTCCCATCTTGTGTGGAGGATTTTTATTCCCCTTTATCCTGAAGAAGGTAAGCTCCTGGCTGCCCACTGCCTCTCTCAGAATTCCACGCCCTGCTCCCTGTATTTTGTTTCTGTTCATTTCGTCCAGGCAAAGTTTATCTTGCTCTTAATTCTAACTTTATATCTTCTTTTTATGTAATTTTCACTTTTGATGCCCCTACAGCAGAATAGGTTTATCAAAGCACACGATCTTGAGGATTTGAGTCCAATCAAACCACACAGTACGGAGCTCTGTATTGGTACTTTACACACAATATTTTCATTACCATCTTACAGGTGAGGAAAGTAAAGCCAGGAACAAGTGACCTGCCCAAGGCCACTCAGATAATAAGTGGCAGGGGTGACTCCAGAACTGGTCATTCCTTTCCATCACCTGCCCTACCCTGAGCTAAAGCCTCACTGCATCCCTTGTGGGGTAGGGATATGTTTTAATTTCATCCTTGTAGTTCATGATCCTTATGAAATAAAGGCTTTAGCAAAGTGAGATTTACTGTTAACAGATATGCTGCTAAATGCTATGAGGGACAAAATATGTTCTTGTACTTGTCTTTAGACTTTGTTGTAAATTTCCTTGTGTTTTCATTGGCCATTGAAACATTTACTTGGAATTCCTCCTGATAGTTTTCATGCGAAAGCTTATAAAATATAGGATCTTTAGAGTAAGCAAATGTTTCCAACAGTGTTTACCTTTAGTACTTATTTTTTTGTGTTACACAATGTGCACTTATATCCTAAAAAGACAAAAGTCTTCAAGTTTGGAGTTTTCTACCTTTAAAAATCAAGAAGCCAGACTTTTGCTCAGTAGAAAATATAATTATGCAAGTAACTACAGAAATGTGGTGTGCAAGTACAGCTTCATTACTGAGTTATGACAGTTGAAGGATGTTCTTGAAGGAAAGATAAGCATTTGCCAGATGTCCATTGGCCTGTGGTAAATCTTAGATTTAAAGATCTATTTGCAGAGAAATATAGACAGCTACCAGCCTGTGCTAGGAATTTTTAGATGTCTTCTTTACTTGAATGAAATACAATATAAAATAGCATGCCTTTGCAAATTAACAACAAGCAACAACCCCTTCATTTTCATGCAGAATTATGTGGTATTTGACCAAATGAGAAAAGTTATGTTTAATTTTTAATGTTGATCCTATGGACATATATGAATCTATATACACACATAATATTTATAAGAAATACATAATTTCTTTGGAAGCACTAACAACTTTAAAAAATCAATTAAAAAATTGGGTAAAATGCTTTTCAAATAAAAACTCCAACTCAGAAGGACACTTCCACTCTGAAGGCTATTTTTGTTCTTTCAAGCTTTAAAATAGATAGACCGAGGAACAGTAACAATTACGTTTTTTATTTCCTACATAAGAGTGTTCCCTTTATTCTGTAAAATGTTTTTTTCTGAAGGAAACTTATTACTTTACATTTTTTATGGACTATTTTTGTGTTCTCATATCTTTCCCACTATTTCTAAGCTCAGCATTTCCAAGAAACTTGGAAAACAGTCTCATTGTTCTGATGGGCACTTCATTTAGTGCCCCAGATGTGAATTTCCTATATACATATTTCTCCTCCAAAGGAATTTGGGGCCGTAAATCTTGGAATTTTCGTTAGTTGACTCTAGTGAATTCTTGACAGAGAACATCCCCTCACGTACTGATGTGTGGCATGTGCCACAGTCCACTTGGGCGGTGACAAGACTAGCTAATGGAAGTAGACAGGACGTGGAATGTTAGGGTGACTGTCTCTAACGAGGAGCACCCGCTCCACAATATCTACACACGGAAAACCCGGGCCCAGAGAAACGGATTCGCTAGGCATCACCGTCGCCATCATTTCCTGGATCCTGAGGGGGTCTAGATAGGCAATCGGTTATTTCTGGTCGTCCTTTCCACAGACACTTGAGATACACATGTACTTGAGATACGAGCATAGCAATCTAGATTTTTATGATTCGTGTTTGATCTTTTATGTGATGTGACTTCAGATGGAATTTTGTTTTGCGACTTGAGCTCAACTTTTTTTTTTTTAAAGAAATTTATTTATTTTATTTACTTATTGCTGCGTGCGGGCTTTAGTTGCAGCGAGTGGGGGCTACTCTTTGTTGCGGTGCATGGCCTTCTAATCGCGGTGGCTTCTCTTGTTGCAGAGAACGGGCTCTACGTGCACGGGCTTCAGTGGTTGCAGCACGCAGGCTCAGCAGTTGTGGCTCACAGACTCTAGAGCGCAGGCTCAGTAGTCGTGGCGCATGGGCTTAGTTGCTCTGCGGCACGTGGGATCTTCCCAGACCAGGGCTCGAACCCGTGTCCCCTGCACTGGCGGGCGGATTCTTATCCACTGCGCCACCAGGGAAGCCCTGAGCTCAACTTTTAATCTAATATTCCGTTAATATCTCAGAAAGACTTCCTTCGTAGAGAATAAAGTATTTAATCTCACCTCTTTAAATAAATGTTATTTATGATTTTTATTGAATTACTATAATTATTAATTTTTAGTGTGATGTAATTGTGGTGTTTATTCTTGACTATAGAATGAATTCAAAGTTATTAACACCTAATAATTAAGTGTTTAGCATTGTGCTAAATGCTTCACATGTGTTACCTCATTAAAACCCCAAATCCATATTAATCTCTATTTATCAAAAGTGGACTTTGAAATTCAGAGAGATTTTGTTGACTAGCCCAAAGATACCCAGAACCTAAATGGAAGAACTGAACTTCAAATGAAAATGTTTCTTTCTCAGTTGCCTAATCGTTATAAGATTACAATACATTCTACTATTAGTGCTTAAAATCATTAACTGTGAAGCTTATAAACAATGGAAATGAAAGAGTACAAATCTCAAACTCACAAAATTATAATGACCTCCATCTAACCAATATAGCCAGTTTTAGCAAACTTTCTAAAATGTAAGAAATGTTTGATTTCTTTCTTCCTCGCTCCTCTATAGAGAGAATAAAGAAGTATGCCCACCATTGTCCCATCCCAGCAGAGGTCCCCAAGATGGGGTATGTTTGTATGTGTAAGCAACCCAATAAAACCCAGCAGCATGGATGCAGTAAAAGAAGAGAGAAATATTTCCTCAAGCCTTTTTGATTCCCTGAGGGAAAAGCAACAGGGGAGGGAAGAGAGGAGATGACAGGTTGACATGGCTGGTTTTACATGCCTTGTGCGTGTACCCTGCTCTTGCAATCCTTACCCAGCTGTCCTCACAAACTCAGCTGTGTCACCAAAGCAAACAACAAACCAAATGTCGACACCATTCATTATGTGTCTAAAGGCAGGACAAAAAAATTCTTAAAATGCAAAGTTTTTGACTCCATTCTCTGAAGTTTGATATATAGATACCCTATTACTCCGATGTCTTTTTACAAATAAAACCTGAATTTGATTATTTCACTGGAATATTCCATGTAGTTCTTAAAGAGAGTCAAGATTTTATTTCTATCAAGTTTTCTCCATATGTTATTGGAGTAGTGATTTATAATTCTGGTTTTGAAATATCTTCTAATATCTCTGATTATCTCAGAAGATGCCATAAAGTTTTCGAAAAGTCCTCCAAGAAAAATGTTGAAACATCTCTAGAGAGCTGTTAAAATAATTCCTCTATTTTTCTCCTTCCAGAATCACACCATGCCAAACTACAAACTCACTTATTTTAATATGAGGGGGAGAGCAGAAATTATTCGTTACATATTTGCATATTTGGACATAAAGTATGAAGACCACAGAATAGAACAATCTGATTGGCCTGAAATCAAGTCAAGTAAGTAGCACAAATGTAGTTCATGGAAATGTATGTAGAGAAAATGTTTCCAGAACCTTTTGTCTTTCCTCAGGGAAAGGAAAATAGAAAGGTTTTTAAATCTCATGTAGCTTTACACTGAGAAGCAGCAGTTCAGGCAAGTTAAATAAATGCTATGTGACCCAGAAAATTTCCTATTGAGGTGAAAACACAAACCTGACAGAGGGAGCATATAAAAATAACATAACATGAAGCTTTATCAGAAGAGCTGAAATGGAGGAAATACTGAAGTCAAACTTTTGACCATTGGAATAGACTGGGCTTGCTCAGATATCAATAATATTTGGATGATAGATCAGATAAGCTGCTGTAACAGAAAACAAAACTCAAATGGCTTAAATAACAAGGAAATGAACTGTACCACATAACTGAAACTCCAGAAGTAGGCCAGGTTTCAAAGGATGGCTTTATCCATTTTTCCTCCTCAGTGTGTTGGCTAAATCATGAAGCTGGTAGCAATACGTTTGCTGCAATTCCAGCCTCGCAGCGTTGAGAAGCAATTTTGAGAAGCTAGAGGAGAAAGCACTGCTTCCTTAAGTGTTCCCAGAAGAATGAGGAAAAACTTTCCAGGTGACCTCAGCAAACCTCTCGTGTTTCACTGGCTCAGATTGGGTCACGTGTCCATTTCTGAACCAATCATTGGCAAAGGGAGTGGGAGGAACCTTAGAATCATCTAATCCACCTCTGAAGTAGGGGATGGAAGCAGTTTTCATGAGGCTTTGTGACCATATGAGAGAGGGGTGGATACGTGAACAAAACTGGGGTCTGTCTGATCAGAGGAAAGAGCAAATTTACAAACTGGGCAGGTAACACAATGAAAACATGCTACTTAGCACTCAGGACAGTGACGAAGAATTAGAAATATTATTAAACAAACAAAAGTGTGTGGTTTTCAGTTAAGTTGTAAGTCATCCTCTAGATGCTTGACATGTTCCCTGGAAATACTAACTAAATATTAAGTGTCTAAAATTTATATTTTTATGCTAGATTATTAAAATTTCAGATAAAGATGAAGCTGAAGAAAACAACTATATAGCATTTGTAGGCTATCAGAACTGGATAGTCTGCAGACCCTATTTCATTTAATTTCTCTAGCACGTCAACACGGGATGTATTATTGTTTCTATTTTATAGTTGGATTAACTGAAGCACACAGAGTTTAGGTATTTTTTCCAGGTTCACAGCCCTAGCAAGGTACAGCTGATTTTCAAACACAGGTCCATCTAATACTATAGCCCAAGTTATTTGCACTAGATAATGCCAACAAAAATAATACCATGATAATTGACGTATTCACAATAAATATTGCCGCTTGACTTTTGGAAGCATGAGTTTCTCTGAAGTCATTGCCCCTGTAATTACTCTTTTTCTTATCAGAGAACTCTTCTCCGATGGGATGGAATATCTTATTTCCTGTTCTTCTGAAACTTTACCTTTAAGATCCAAGCATTTCTTCTGATATCAGAATTTGTACCTGAGCTTCTGTGGACATAAAATAGGTGAATATTAAATTTATCCATTAAATAAGTGAAAATGAATAGCAAGTTGTGGAGGTATTACATATAACAAATTCTGCCTTTTAGTTTTCAGATATAAGTTCTTTGTATTCTTTGTACCCTATTCTACCTTAACTTTTCATTATGTTATTAAAAATGGAATTACTGCATTTTCTTAATGTTTTCACATATTCTTAGAATTGAAAGGGATCTTAAAGTTAGTGATGGTTAAGCTACAGTATAAAATGCTTTAACATACACCCAACACAAAAATGGCTTAAAGAGGATAAAAATTTATTTCTTTTGCATAAAAGCCCAAGTTAGTATAGCAGTTCTGCCCCATGAAGTTGTCAACGATGAGGCTCTTTCATTTCTGTTCATCTGCACCCATAGTGGGTTCTTATTGACACAGTATGAATAGTTCACCCTCCTTCCATATTCCAACTCACAGAAAGTGCAGAAGAGGGAAGAGAACACACCTCTTCCTTTTAACAGCCTGACCAGAAAGTTGCACACATCACATCAGTTATATCTGTTTGGCAAGAAATTAGTCACGTGATCATTCATTGCTGTGAAAGAAGCTGGGAAACATTGACTTTATTGTGGACAACCATTTGCCCAGCTAAAAATCCAGGGTTTTATTACTTTGAGGGAAAAAAAGCAAAGAATAGGTATTGAAAAGCAGTTTCTATTACAAATTGTGTCTGGTATCATCTCCTGTCCAATTTAGGGATGCTCTCTGGTGTTTGAAACTCGCTATGACCATCCCCTCTGCTATAATCTAGAATATCATTGGATATTTCTATTAAAATTTTCTTCCTGGTCAAACCTGGTAGACTGTACACATGTGTTTAATCTCTCCTTTAATAACATTAACGTACTTAAAAAAAAGTCACCACCCCCCCAAGGACAAAGAAATCAACCTTGAATATGATAGCACAAAATTCTGGAAGCTAGAAAGCCGGTCAAAGAATGGTAAGGTGACTTACCATTAAGGCCAGTGATGCTCAAATATAAGCCTGGAGGAGAAAAAGGCCAGCCAAATCACTCCAGAGATCCTCCAAAGGGTCAGGAATTGGTTGCAAAAGATAACTTCAAGAGCTGAGCTGATACAGGGTTGCCTGGAAGAATATGAAGAAGCAGTATGACCACAAGTTCCCTCTCTCTCCCTGGAAGAAGCATGGAGATTACTTTCAAGAGGATGGACCAGAGGATTCTAGGACACCAGGCATGTCTCGGACACAATGCTATAGTAAACATGGCATTCAGTGGAAGTCTAGAAACTAGATGGTGGTACCAACAGCCCTTTCCCCTGCTCTACAATCAATGGCAACCAGGCTAATATCCCTCACACAGGAAATGGGAGGAATTCTCTCTGGGGAAGCTGACCAGTCTAAGAAAAATGTCTAACAGATACTGAACAGATGGGGATCCCTCAATGAATTTGCCTAGCCCAATCTGTGGGCAAGCCCCTCCTACGCACACTGAGATTCCAGTTAGCTTTTACTTCTTTGCCCTTTTAAATAGCAATGGCAAGTCAAAAGTTAACCCATATTTGAGAAAAGTCTCTAATATAAAACAGACCTAAAACCAAACACCTCTGGAGATGTCAAGATGGTATAGCAAGAAAACAACTTCAAAAATATAAAATCCTCAGAGAAAAGAGAAGATATTCTATACAATCTAAAAGGAATGTACGGAGACAAAAAGTTCTTGGAAATTAATGTCTGATACAAAGAAATCAATAAAATGATGAGAACTAAGTAAATCCCCCAAAAAGCACAATAGGAAAAAAATGAAAAATAAGAGAATAAAGATAAGGAAAATTGAGAATGACCAGTTTAGGAGGTCTAACATCTCCATGAAATTCTGGAAAGGGAGAACAGAAAGAAGAGGGGAGGAAAACTTAAAAGAATCTTCTTTATACAAAATTGAAATTATCTCCATGTGGTTTTCATACATTGGTCTTGGACTTACCATTTTAATCCATGGAGAACAAATTATTTTTTCTCTCACATCCAATTACTAGAAGACATTTAGTATCTAGACATCATAGAGAAAAAGCCATTGCTGTATAGTCAGTTTAATGAAAATGCTCTGAAGATAAAGAAGGTCTTTGGCTGAATTCAGAATCGAGTCCCTAGGTAACTCATTACCTGTATCTCTATTTAGATATCAACTTTTGGAGCTTCCTTGATTGTTTCTCCTATCATCATTGTGAAATTCAGTCCACCCTTCCCATCCCTGACTCTACTTCTTGATTTAGGTACTGTTTCCTATGGACTGTCTGAGATCTGCAGTCACATCTAGGTTCAAAGGACAACTCTCTTCTCTTCCTGGAGTGTTCCATTTATTTCCCCTGGTTTGGGTTTGCGCACCACCCAAGTAGAACAAGCTTCTGTTAGACTCTGTCTGCTATTTTACGTGTAGTGCTTGTGCCTGCAAGCATAAGAACAGCACAGAGCAGAATGGGACCATCACTCCTGGCACAAGTGTAGACATTTTTCTAAGACGTTTTACCAAGATCACAGTAGCTATGTTGGCAGCCATATCATACTGAGGCCTTGCATTCAGCACCACTAAATCTCTTAAAGCTTTTTGACAGGTGCTCCTGTTAAGTTACAACTCCAACACCATGAAATTCTTTTTTTCTGGAACCAAATAAAGGACTTAGCATTTGTCTTCTTAAATTTCTTCTTGTTAGATGCAGCCCACATTCCAAATGTTGGCAATTATTCCAAGCTTGGCTCAAATGCTTCCAGTAGCTGAAAGCTTACCACCGCATAAGAAAACACATTCCATTGTAAATAGCTCCAAGGGTAACAGAATTATTCTTCATCTTGAGTTAAAATATGCCCTTTAGGACTTCCCTGGTGGCGCAGTGGTTTAGAATCTGCTCGCCATCGCAGGGGACATGGGTTCGAGCCCTGATCCGGCAAGATCCCACATGCCGCGGAGCAACTAAACCCGTACGCCACAACTACTGAGCCTGCACTCTAGACCCACGACCCACAACTACGGAGTCTGTGCTCTGCAACAAGAGAAGCCACTGCAATGAGAAGCCCGTGCACCGCAACGAAGAGTAGCCCCAGTTCGCCGCAACCGGGGAAAAGCCCGCGTGCAGCAACGAAGACCCAACGCAGTCCCCCACCAAAAAATTTAATTAATTAATTAAAATATGCCCTTTAAAAATTTATTCTTGGTCCTCATTCTGCATTTTAGAGATAGTCCGAATAAGTAAGATTTTTTTCCCATTTGATATCTATGCCATATTGGAGATGGTTTTTATGTTCCACTTCGTTTGTTCTGTCTTCTTCAGTGAAGAGTGGTAGAAGTTCTTCAGCCAATCCTCATATAATGTGATTTTCAGACCCTCTCTAACTTGGATACTATCCTCTGGGCTTGCTCTGATTTTTAATATCTTTCAAAAACATGGCTCTTAGAACTAGAAAACAGCTGAGCAAGAGTTCCAACTGGATTTCACCTCTCACTTGGCTCTCACCTCTACCAGGTGTGTGATCTGGACTATTTCTATAACCTCTCTTCATCTCATTTCCTCATTTATAAAATGAGATGGTAGTTAATACCTACTTCATAGGGTTGTCATAAGTACCAGAAGACTGAACGGGCACGTTAAATATTTAGTACAATGCCTAGCACAAAAGGAAGCACCCCTCAAAATGTTAGGCATGTTAATTCCCTCTTGATTACATACTTTGCTTCAAATAAGGCATCACAATTTGTATCAGTTTTATTTGGGACTTTGTTTTGCTCACTGCAGTATCTCAGACACGTGGAATAGTACTTGGCACACTTATTAGCTAAGTGTTCAAAGATGTTTTTATTCCTGATGTGAACTGTAGTTCGTCTTGTACTTATTCAGTGCATACGAAAGACGCTTGAAGGTTGATTCTAGTAGTTGTGTTACAGTCATGGGATTATGAGTGGCACTTTATTCTTTTCCCTCTTTCCAAAATAATTATATGTCCCAACCTAAGGCACTGGTTGGGAAAATTGTGATTAATTCATATGGCAAAATGTATGCTTTAAAAAAAGATGTATTATTGATTTAGAAATATTTTAAAAGGTATTATCAAATTAAAAAAGTGGTTTACAGACATATATACATTATGATTTTGTTTTGATATATATGGGAAAGCAATTAAAATATTAAAATGTTTATCACTGTGTGGTAGAATTATTTTTATTTATCTTCAACTTAGAATTTTTCTATAATGAAGAATAATAAATTATTCTCTGACAAAAATATAATAGGTTTAGATAAGAAAACAAAGTAGGATTTACAGATAAATATTAATACACCTGCTATGAGTCTGTCCTATATTTGTACAAATATGCTTGTTGCTTACTACATACTTCAAATGGTCAATAAGAATTTGGCTAAGTTCCTTACCATAACTCAATATCAAACTCTTCATATTCCTCAGACTATGGTTTGAAAGAATAATTAATGTAATCTCTGAGGACTGAAAATTTAATAAGGCTTTAAAAGTTTTTTAAAAAAATTACATAGTAAGTATGTGAGATAATATATAATACATATCGATAGTATCACTGTAAACCTGGGTTTTAGACCCAGTTCTGTCACTAACTCTATAGCAGCTCTTCTAACAACTCTTCTTTTCCCCTTTTCTAAAAAAATTGAAGTATAGTCACTGTTCAATATTACATAAGTTGCAGATGTACAATATAGTGATTCACAATTTTTAAAGGTTATACTCCATTTGTAGTTATTATAAAATATTGGCTGTATTCCCCATGTTGTACAGTATATCCTTGTAGCTAATTTTATACCTAATAGTTTGTACCTCTTACTCCCCCACCCCTATCTTGCCCCTCCCCTCTTCCCTCTCTCCACTTGTAGCCACTCATTTGTTCTCTATATCTGTGAGTCTGTTTCTTTTTCTAACAACTCTCTTTTTTTAAACTTGTAAAATGTAAAGATTCCACTAGAGGATGCCTAATGGCCCTTCTAGAATAAATATTCAAGAATTCTGTAACGTTACTATCATGTTTTATTTCCACAATTATCAGTAAAATGGAAGTATTATAACTTGATTTTGTTCTGGAAGTTAATTCTTTGCTCATTTTATTTTAAGCTCTTCCATTTGGCAAAATTCCCATTTTGGAAGTCGATGGTTTGAACCTTCACCAGAGCCTAGCAATAGCAAGATATCTGACCAAAAACACAGGTAATATATTTACTGTGTGTACAGTTTTTGATAACTGAAAAATAACCACATGGCATATATTCAGTATTCATTAAGTAACTTTATTACTGAATGGGATTAAAATATAGTGCAAAG
This sequence comes from Eschrichtius robustus, assembly GCF_028021215.1. Classification (NCBI taxonomy): domain Eukaryota; kingdom Metazoa; phylum Chordata; class Mammalia; order Artiodactyla; family Eschrichtiidae; genus Eschrichtius; species Eschrichtius robustus. The sequence goes on along the minus strand of NC_090827.1, from coordinate 14,945,994 downwards.
GAGAATGGGATTAAGTGCCAGAGAAGTATAAATATACCATCTCTACCAGTTTAATTTTCCCTGAGTTCCCTAGACAATTAATTTTATACTGCCTGCAGTCTCTCCTGCCCCACACTTCCTTGTCCTCAATCCCTTATTGGAATTTAGCTGAAAAATTAGACAGATGTGTCTGAACCCAAACTTCCGCTAGCATGCATATCATAAGTTATCAGAGAAGATTAATTAATGGGAAATACGTGTGGCATAGGGAGGCTGAATTGACTCATACTATTAAAATCATGTACCCAATGTCTTTCATCCTAATCATGCTAAAAAAAATAGAAGGGAAGTCTTCTTTGCTTCCATAAAGTGCCATCTGAGGCATCCTGTTTGGGTAGTTGGCTACTGGATTGTTTATTTAGCACATGCGCTAACGTGATAAGATGAGGAGAAATAAAGGAAACTTAGTTCTCATCTTTGCCTGGTGCCCTTCCCCATCTTATGCTCTGCTGTCTTCTCTGTCCCCTCACACTCCCATAACACTCTTTTTGAGGGAAAGGCTACATTTGGCTTCTTTTAAAGCCCCTTTCTTTGTAAATAATCTGCAGAATCACCATGCCCCACTCCTGACACTGACACCCTCTTTGCTACCCCCAAAACCACTATGATCCAAGCTGTAGAGACATGGTTAGCTTACCAATAAAATGGGCCATAATTACTAGACCTTCATTTTTGGACCAAAGTAATGTATGTATGTTAAAAATACAAAAATTTGTGTTACACTAACACGTTTCAGCCAACAAAATTTTTTGGAAGTTTAAAAGCGATGGCAGGACTTCCTTTGTGGTCCAGTGGCTAAGCCTCTGCACTCCCAATACAGGGGGACTGGGTTCGATCCCTGGTCAGGGAACTAGATCCCGCATGCCACAACTAAGAATTCACATGCAGCAACTAAAAAAAAAAAAAGATCCCACATGCTGCAACTAAAAATATCCTGCGTGCCGCAACTAAGACCCAGCAGAGCCAAATAAATGAATAAATAAATAAATAAATAGATAGATATATAGATAAATATTAGAGATGGAGATGACTTCTGACTATGGAAATTTGACTTTGAAGTGAAAATGACATTTAAGCTGAGCCTGAAAAGATACCTAGAATTTCAAGAGACAGATTTGGACTTGAGCAGTGTTTCTCAAATTTTACGTGCATCAGGATCACTTGGAGGCTCATTAAAACAGATTGTTCAGCCTTGACTCCAGAGACTGTGATTCAATAGGCCGAGGGTGGGAAATTTGCATTCTTACCAACTTCCCAGATGATGCCTTATGCAGCTGGTCCATGGAACTCACTTAGAGAATCTCTGGACTAGAACATTCCAGACAGAGAAAAAATGGCAGGAGAAAAAGAAAAGAACTTCAAAATTTGCTGGGTGGAACGGAAGTAGAAAGAGAAAGGGATGGAAAAACAGATTGGAATCTGGTAAGAAAGAGCCAGAGTATTAACGTCATCCCTTAAACAACTGTAGAGTTGTTTTCAAATTGAGATCTAATTGACCTATAACATTACATTAGGTTCAGGTGTATGACATAATGATTCAGTACATGTATATATTGCTAAATGATCACACAGTAAATCTAGTCAACATCCTTCACCTCACATAGTTACAGATTTTTTTCCTTGTGATGAGAACTTTTAAGAACTACTCTCTTAGCCGCTTTCAAATATATGGTATTCTTAGCTATACTCACCATGCTGTACATTACATCGCCAGGATGTATTTATCTTATAACTGGAAGTTTGTATCTTTTGACCACTTTCACCCATTTTACTGCCCCTACCCCTGCTCCTGCCTCTGGTAACCATCTGTTCTCTGTGTCTATGAGTTAGTTATTAGGAGTAATTTTTAAAGATTCCAATATGAGTGAGATCAAACAGTGTTTGTCTTTGACTTCAACTGTAAATTTTTATCTGGAAAAGCAATATAACCATGGCTATGAGCTTAGGAGGATTATTCTGGCCATACTTTATATTTGTTTGGCATGACTGCAGGGGTGCCTATTTGGGAAATATGAGAAAGTTTGTGAAGATAGAATCATCCTAGGGTTAGAAGACAGATACTGGCATGTGGAGGGCAGTCTATTTGAGCAAGAGAGTAAGGGCCAGGCAGACGACAACTTGGACATATTTCCTTATTCCCATAGCTCCTTCTCCTCTTCCTCCTCCTCTTCTTAAAAGAAAAATTTCCTTAGCTTGCAATATCCTTTCCGTTGTCTGTCTTTCCCAGTTAGCCATAAGGGCCATGCAGGCAAGGAATTGATCTCCTTTGTTCACTGCTGTAGCCCCAGTTGGGGCCGACCCAAAAGGATACACAGAGAACTATCCAAAAGGAAGCGGAGAATATGGTTCTGGAATTTAGGACTAAACATGTTGAATGAGTCATCTGTATAAAATTGACAGCTGAAGCCTTAAGTGTGGAAGTCAAAGTAGGGATGAAAATGAGTGAAGAGAACTTATGATACAATTCGGAGGGATTTCTCAAGGTCAGAAAGAAGAATCAGCCTTTGAACATCACACACGTGAAAATATAGATAGTTTACAGAAGAACGCTAATTACTAAGGCATTTTCTTTCACTTTTAACAGCTTTATTGAGGTGTGATTTACATACAGTTCACCCATTGTCAGTATATACAGTTCCTTGATTTTTAGTAAATTTATACATTTGTACAAAAGCAACCTATTTTATATTTTTATTTTTTATTAAAGTTACAAGCTATAGGCGTACAATATAGTGATTCACAATTTTTAAAGTTACACTCCATTCACAGTTATAATAAAATATTGGCTATATTCCCTGTGTTGTGCAATATATCCTTGTAGCTTATGTTATACATAATAGTTTGTACCTCTTAATCCCCTACTCCTATATTGCCTCTCCCCCCTGCCCCCCACTGGTAACCACTAGTTTGTTCTCTATATCTGTGAGTCTGCTTCTTTTTTGTTATATTCACTAGTTTATTGTACTTTTTAGATTCCACATATAAGTGATATCATACAGTATTTGTCTTTCCCTGTCTGACTTATTTCACTTAGCATAATACCCTCTAAGTCCATTCATGTGGCTGCAAATGGCAAATATTCATTCATTCTTTTTTATGGCTGAGTAATATTCCATTGAGTTTATATATACCACATCTTCTTTATCCATTCATCTGTTGATAGACACTTAGGTTGCCTCCTTATCTTGGCAATTGCAAATAATGCTGGTATGAACATTGGGGTGCATGTATCTTTTTGAATTAGAGCTTTTGTCTTTTCCATATGTATGCCCAGGAGTGGAATTGCTGGGTCATATGGTAGTTCTATTTTTAGTTTTTTGACAAACTTCCCTACTGTTTTCCACAGTGGCTGCTCCGATTTACATTCCCACCAACAGTGTAGGAGGGTTCCCTTTTTCTTTTTCTCCACATCCTCGCCAACATTTGTTATTTGTGTTCTTTTTGATGATAGCCATTTTGACAGGTGTGAGGTGATATCTCATTGTGGTTTTGATTTGCATTTCCCTGATGCTTAGCGATGTTGAGCATCTTTTCATGTGCCTGTTGGCCATCTGCATGTCCTCTTTGGAAAAATGTCTATTCAGTTCTTCAACCCAGTTTTTAGTTAGATTATTTGTCTTCTTGATGTTGAGTTGTATGAGCTGTTTATATATGTTGGATATTAATCCCTTATCAGTCATATCATTTGCAAATATTTTCTCCCATTCAGTAGATTGTATTTTCATTTTGTTGACGGTTTCCTTTGCTGAAATGCAACCTATTTTAGAATGCTTCTACACCGAATCATTTTAGAATGATTCCTTAGCAAAATGATGGTCAGCGAATGGCAGTAAAGAAAAAACACAACACTTCTGTTATTTTAAACTTATAATTCCCAGGAAGCAAACAAATGCTGCTGACAAAAAATTATCTGCACATGTAACAGTAATTCTTTCTACAAGATAAATGATAATGTATGTACAGGTTATTTATTGTAGTATCACTTGCACTAGCAAAAGACTGGAAACAAACCTAATCAGTTGAGGCTAGTTAAATAAATTGTGGCACTTCCACTTAAAGGAATCCCATGTACCTGAAAAAAGAGCAAGGATGCCCTTAAGGGACTTGTAAGAAAAGATCTCTAGGATATATGGGGGAGGTGCGTTTTGAGTGGGATACCTATTCTTATTTTCATTAAGAAACTATGGAAGAATACAAAATAAATGAATGAAAATGGTTACCAATATGGTAGGTAGGTAAGGAAGCAAAATGAAGTGAATGGGTCAGAGGTGAAAGTTAGTCTTCACTGGATACTGTTTTATATTGTTTTGAATTTTTGAACCATATTAATATATTGCCTATTTTAAAAAAAGTTTTACTATAGTAAAATAAATTGAGCATATTCTTGCGCATAAAATGGCCTGTCTCTATTCCATAGATTTGGCTGGAAAAACAGAATTGCAACAATGTCAAGTTGATGCAGTCGTGGACACATTGGATGATTTCATGTCTCGTTTTCCTTGGGCAGAGAAAAAACAAGATATAAAAGTAATGTGATCAGTTTGCTGTTACTGCTATTAATCATATCCACTTGCCAAACATTATGTTAGGTGCTTTTAAAAGTTCCTTTTTATCAAAGTAAGACATACATCTAGTTTTAAAATATCAAATTATATTAAAAAGTTTAAAACAAAGTACTACAGTGATTCCCAGCCTTACCTCTTCATATTAACCCTTCCTTAGATGCAACCCTCATTTTAAAACTTTTAGCTGTTTCTTTAGGATTTATACATCTCCATATTTTCTATAGGATATGTAAATATGGCTTTCTTTGATTCACAAATTTTAGATAGTTTTGATAGACTTATTATAGTAATGAGAATTTATCTCTTACATAGTCATTCTCTCTGCTTCCCTTCCCCCAAACTCCTAATATAATATTAAAATTTTGTGGTGAAATCTATATTCAGTCATTACATTAGTATGCCTATGCAGATATTGTACAAAACTGTGCATTCTGGTATACTTTGATTGTATTTCCTTTCTCACTTTCCTCCTCAAATTAGTAATTGTCTTTTTTTCATTTGCTTATTCCTTTTTACTTTTATTGCTGAACCTTCCCACACTATCCAATGGCCTGCCAATGCAATTTTCCACAAAGTCAATGATATCAGATAATCTATTGTTTCCATTATTTTCTTGGAGCTATCGAGCCAGAGATTTCCATTCTCCTTTGTAGAGCTGTCTAGGTTTTTGCACAGCTGTCATCATTGGACTTTCCTTCACTGCCATCCCAGGAACGTCCTTCTCTTGAGCTGGAGTCCTGTTTCCAGGATGACATCCTCTGTTTTTATTTACTCCCTTGTTTACTTGGGGCACATCTCCAGTATTCATATCTCTTATCCTCAAGAATTCTTCACTTAAAATTTTGGAAACTGTTGTTATCCTCATTTTCCAGATGAAGAAATTGAGGTTCATGTAGTGTAAATAACTTACCTAAGGTTACTTAGCTGGTAAGTGGTACACAAGGAATTCAAATCCCAGACACTCTGGCTCAGACTCCATGTTCTTTACCACTGGATGTAATGCCACAGTGGTAGCAGCCATTCAAAACAGCTGTGCAGGAGTATTTATGTACATGTTATGGCTTAAGGCCTGTATCCAAAAGCTACAGCACAGAACAAATGGCAGTCTTATCAACTTACTTAAGCATATTTATTCTTTTATTTTTTTAATATAATATAGGCCATATATGACAAACCCAGCTAACATTATTCTTTTTTTAATTAATTAATTAATTAATTTTTATTTTTGGCTGTGTTGGGTCTTCGTTTCTGTGCGAGGACTTTCTCTAGTTGCGGCAAGCGGGGGCCACTCTTCATCGCGGTGTGCAGGCCTCTCACTGTCGTGGCCTCTCTTGTTGTGGAGCACAGGCTCCAGACGCGCAGGCTCAGTAGTTGTGGCTCACGGGCCCAGTTGCTCCGCGGCATGTGGGATCTTCCCAGACCAGGGCTCGAACCCGTGTCCCCTGCATTGGCAGGCAGATTCTCAACCACTGCGCCACCAGGGAAGCCCCAAGCATATTTATTCTAAATACTGTTTGTTTAATTAGGACCCTCTGATTTAAATAGAGATATTTGGAACATAAAAGTATTCACATTTACTGATTCCTTGACATAAATGTAAGGTGTGTGGGGAGACACACGCACATACGTATATATACACATACCTGACTAACCAGAACAAAGTCTTAAATAAAAACTCATCTTTGAGGATAGAAATACATTTGGGCTCTGGAGTCAGACTGCCAGGCTTGAATCCTAATTCTCTTCTTACCAGTTGTCACTTAACTCCCTATCAAATTTTCACATTCTGTGTCTGTAAAATAGGGATATCATAGAATCTGCTTCAAAGTATGTTGGGAGGATTAAATGGTAGCATAAGTACCTATGGCTAGGTGGAAAGTGTTCACTAAATATTAGTTATTATAGTGTTTTTATATAATTCAGTGCTCATTGCTTTTCCTTTTATTTGTCAGACATGACATCTATATTTCACATATCCTTATAAATGCAGAGACAAGTAGATGCATAATCCTCAATTTAGAAAAAAGTATCTAAAGGTTTTTGTTCCATGTGGGCTTGCCCTCTCTACTTCTCTATTTTTCCATTCTCCTTTTCTCCCAAAGGAAAATGTTCTTTGAACGTTTATGATAAGGGGAACTCTACCTTTGTATTAGAATAACAATGCTCTTACATGCTACCTATCTCAGAAAAACAAATTCACAGGACATAATCCAAGTTCATGAATAAATCATATGAAGGGACAACATGTTGCAGAAATAATTGCGAATAGCTAGACTATCTGATTAATAAGCAGGACCTGGCCAGAATACAATGAAAAATACACAGTTCTTTTGCATCTCATTACTTAGTCTCTCCGTAGTGGGTTGCATTGCTGCCACCTTGTGGTCAGATAAAATTTTCAAAAGCAGAATATTGATACAGTAAAGATGGATGAACAGTGAAAATAGTCCTCTTCTTATATGTTCTTTAAAAATCTATCGAGTACACATAATTATAAATGTTTCAGTGCTAAAAATTCCATTTCCAATTTAAAATTTTTTAAAAATTAATTTAAATTTAATTTAAAGGCAAAATATGTCTCTGAGCATTGGCCACACTGATAATCCTTGAATTTATCACTAGTGTTTCTGTGGTTATTCAATGCGTCTGTTTCAGTTTCCTCATCTGAAGAACAGGGCAGGGGGTTGGGGGTCGGAGGGTGATGGGTCAGCAGGATTGAAGGAACATCAGTGGCCCATTTCCAATCCTAAACGATTTGGGCAGTGTGGATTTTAAAATGGTGCTTTGGAGAAATATGCAAACCTCCCTAAATCCTCTAAATGTCATTTGATAGAATACAATAGCAATGACTTTTCAGTGTGCAAAAATCTCCTTCCTTATAACTCTCTGGGGGAGATAGAAGGAAATTTCTGAGTCCACCAAGTGTAGGAATGGCTATATAGGGTTTATCAGAAAACACATTTTAAAAAGGATATATAAGAAAATTTTATCTTCTTTAGGTTATTTTGGTGAGTATTCTTTAAAATGACTCTTAAATACTAATGGTTATGCTGTTTAGCAATTTACATTTCATTAGACTGATATGATTCTCACCAAACACATAAAGAGAACCTGGGCGAAAGAACTCAGGAGCGCAGAGATAAGATTTTTATCTGGCACTGCATATACAAAGCATTGGTGTACCTTACGCTGAGAAAATGCACAGTAGAAAAAGTAGCAGAATTACCCAGGTGAATGCACAGGAGTTTTTGGAAAGCTGTACAGCATCTATATCCTGTTCCATTTAACTCCCTCCTGTTTCTAGCTATTCTAGGACAGCCAAGCTGGCTATTACCTCCCCAACTGATGCTGATCTAAGCTAAGCTATGGGAAATGTCACGTGTTTCTGGACCCATTGCCTCTTAGCTCACAAATTCTGTGGAAGGGGCTGAAGGATTCACACTATTTTATTTAGAACTATGAATATATTAACCATAGAGAGAGAACCTTAGGTACAAAGGTGGTATAGAACCGTGGAAAGCATATAAAGTCAAAATAACGACAAACTTCCCAACCTTCAGTTCCTGAAATGTGGCAAACCTATGTAAATCTGTAATGATGCTTTTGCAAACTGTGCCCTACAAATATGGCATTATGTTATAATAATCTATATTACCCAGCTAAGTCATAATAGTAACAGGAAGTAAATCAGTAAATTGGTGAGGGAGTTATCCACTATTTGACTTACCTTAATAGAGGCTGGATTTTATTATAGATTTTATAATATTCATTCATTTATGAATATTAATGATATATGTATATTTTATAATATTTTGAGTTTGGCTTACATTTCATATCCACAATACAAACCAGCCTGATTTTCATATATACACAAATAAATACCTCTTACCAAGAAAGAGACCATGAATAAATTATTTGGTCTTCAAAGATTCAAGTAAAAACACAAAGATAATGTTTTTAAATGGATATATCTGTTATTTTTTCCCAAGGATATTATTTGGTTTGTAATAATATCTTACATATTATATCAAAATGGGGCACCTTGGATTGATTTTACAGATGATAGTCAAGGCAGAGAAATCTCACCCTAAGGTACAATGTCAAGCCAAACAGAGGAAGTCTGCCCAAGAACGTTACTCTTCATTATGGATAACTTCCGTTAAGTGTAACGGTGAGATGAAAGACTGCTAAACTGGAGGAATCTTACAAAATAATAATATTTTATTAATATTTTATTAATAATAGTCTTACAGAATAAATTTTATTTACAAAATAAATTAATTTCTTTACCTTTAGTTAAATTATTTCACTTTAAAGAGAGTGAGCCTAAAAAAGGGAGGGAATTTTAGAAATGTAAAAACATAATGGAATAATTTTCCTTAACAAAAATTAAGATAAAAAACCATGAAAAGATTTTATTGATGAAATATTTAGTCATTATATACAAAGAAACAATAAGAACTGATGACAATAATATTTATTTTTTAATCCATGAGTAATAAAGGGAAGAATAAGATCTATAGAAAATCAGACCTGAATCTCCATGCCATACATTTTAAAAAACAAACAAACAAGCAACAACCACCAATAACACGTAACTACTTCCTTTTTGAACTCATGTGGGAGAAAGAAGATGGAAAAATCTGCTTCCTCTTCAACTCATTTGTTTTTCTTCTTATTATGCTTAAAGGAATCTTTTTCTCCCTCTCGTAGGATCAGATGTTTACGGAGCTACTTACATGTGATGCGTCTCATCTTCTGCAAGATTTGGACACATACTTAGGGGAAAACGAGTGGTTTATTGGTAACTCTGTGAGTATGTTTTACATCTTAAAAAACTACAAGCATATACATATACGGATAAACCAAAAACTTTATAAAAATGTATTGAAAAAAGGGTTACTCATAGGGAGGGAGTAGGTTAGAGAGCAGGGACAAAAGCTAAACTTCTTTGAATAAAACTTTTTTGGTGGAGTTAACTTTGGAAACATGAACTAAAATATTTTATATGATTATATAACAACAACAAGAACATTTTAAATGATTATATAACAACAACAAAAACATTTTAAAAAGCTATCACTGACAAACTAAAGCAAAGTGAAACAAATGAACTTGTGTCACATTGGTGCATAGGGTATGTGGAGAAGTACCTGTGGATTCTGTTAGTGAAACACGATCTTAAGAAACATCATCATTTTAAAAAACACAGTGATTTGACTATACATCTCATTATAGATATTTTCTTGGGACAAAAAAATAATAATTATACACCAGTTTCAGTTCACGATGTACTTTTTCTTAAGGTAAAGAAAACAAGCATTTTGTGTCTCTTTTTCTCGAAAAAATAACCAGTCTAGTTCTGGCCACCCCTTGGACCCAGATTCTGGTCTCTAAATACTAAAAGTAACCAGAACTTCTTGGAGAAATAGCTCATTCTCAGTTTGGGACAGGAAATGTAAAACATGAGCCGGGAATACTTTGACATAATATAACCAAATAAATTATCAGACAAAACCCCCCCCAAAACACCAGAGTTGTGTCAGGAGGACTTAGCAGTCAACTTGTAGAGGCTCTCACTGGCCAAAGTTGAGAAAATTCAAGCCACAATAAGAATATTAACTGCAATGGATTGAAACAAATCAAAATGAATGAATCCATGAGTTTATGAAAACCACCATCACCAAATACACACACACACACACACACACACACACATACATACACACACACCCCTCAAAACCAAACAAGGCTTCATTGGTGACTTTTAGAAGATGTTATGGAGCCAAATTATTAGAAATTTTCCTTGACTTATGATGGGATTATGTCCCAATAAATCCATCGTAAATTGAAAATATCCTAAGTCAAAAAATACACCTAACCTACTGAACACCATAGCTTAGCCTAGCCCACCTTAAATTTGCTCAGAACACTTACATTAGCCAACAGTTGGGCAAAATCATCTATCACAAAGCCCTTATAATAAAGTGTTGAATATCTCACGTAATTTATTGAATATTGTAGTGAAAGTAAAAGACAGAATGGTTGTATGGGTACAGAATGATTTTAAGTGTATCAGTTGTTTACCCTCCTGATTATGTGGTTCACTGCCGTTGCCCAGCAACATGAGAGAGTACCATACAGCATATCACTAGCCTGAGAAAAGATCAAACTTCAAAATTCAAAGTGCGGTTTCTGCTGAACATGTGTCACTTTTGCACCATGGTAAAGTCAAAAAATTGTAAGTTGAACCATCATAAGCCAGAGACTGTCTGTATTCTGAAAACTGTTAAAAACAAAAAAGTTGGGGGGTTTGAATAAAGCATTTATCGTGCCATTCCTATGCCAATTATACCTCAAGATAAAAAAATTGATGGACAAAGTCTGTCTACATAAAGGTATTCTAGTTAATAAGTAAGGAAAGAGGACTTCCCTGGTGGTCCAGTGGTTAAGAATCTGCCTGCCAGTGCAGGGGACACGGGTCCGATCCCTGGTCTGGGAAAATCCCACATGCCGTGGAGCAACTAAGCCCAGGCAGTGTGCCACAACTACTGGAGCCTGTGCGCCGCAACTACTGAGCCCACGTGCTGCAACTACTAAAGCCTGCGTGCCTAGAACCCATGTCCGGAACAAGAGACGCCACCCCAATGAGAACCCTGTGCACCGCAACCTAGAGTGGCCCCCGCTCGCCGCAACTGGAGAAAGCCCAAGCGCCGCGTGGAGACCCAGCACAGCCAATAAATAAATAGATAAATAAATAAATAAATAAATAAACAAGGAGAGATTAAAATAAATCATCACTATTTTCCAACCCATGATGAATCAATGGATCTAAGCATTGACTATCAACAATTGTTAATATCACAAAAAAGGAGAGAACCAGATATTACGGGCCTACTGACAGAGGAGTGCACTGCCACCTATGAAGTAGTCTTGCCAAGAGAAAAATCAAATCTAAATCTGATCTAGAAGCTGTGGTAAGTTGGGGTCCCTGCCTTCAAGGAGACTCCATTCTAGGAGACAAGATACTGCTTTTTGCCACGCTCTTGTGACTTATTTTAATCACTGCCTGCTGAGTCCTGCAGAGGCAGAGAAGCAAACTTGCCATATCTTTTATGTTCCTTTCTCTGCCCTTATTGATTGAACAATTTCTAAGAATGTAAAATATTTTTTTCCTTCTGTTTTTTATTAAAATTCCTTTGTAACCTAACCCCATCTCTAAGTGCTCTCTCCCTTCCTCAAAGTGTTCCAAACACTCTGGTGTTTTGTTTTTTCCTCAGACACGTGTCATACTCCCGCCTAAGAGCCTTTACACTTGCTCCTCCTCCTGCCTGAAGTGTTTAATCCCCAAATCACTGCATGTCTGGATCTTTTTTTCATCATTCAAGCCTTAGCTTAAATGTCACCTCTTAAAGGACTTCTCTCCCTGACCACTTGAGAATCCCTCTCATCACTCTACTTTGTCTATATCACCTTTATCACTTTACGTTTTTTTTTGTTTTTGATTGAAGTATAGTTGATGTACAATATTGTATAAGTCACTGGTGTACAATATAGTGATTCAAAATTTTAAAGATTATACTCCATTTATAGTTATTATAAAATATTCGTTATATTCCCCATGGTGTACAATATATCATTATAGCTTATTTTATACATAATAGTTTGTAGCTCTTAATCCCCTACTCCTATATTGCCCCTCCCCCTTCCCTCTTCCCACACTGGTAACCACTAGTTTGTTCTCTATATCTGTGAGTCTGCTTCTTTTTTGTTATATTCACTAGTCTGTGGTATGTTTTAGCTTCTGCATATAAGTGATATCATACAGTATTTGTCTTTCTCAGTCGGACTTATTTCACTTAGCATAATATCCTCCAAGTCCATCCATGTTGCTGCAAATGGCAAAATTTCATTCTTTTTTGGCCAAGTAGTATTCCATTTATATATATACCACATCTTCTTTATCCATTCATCTGTTGATGGATAGGTTGCTTAGGTTGCTTCCTTATCTTGGCAATTGCAAATAATGCTGGTATGAACATTGGGGTGAATGTATCTTTTCAAATGAGAGTTTTCATCTTTTCCAGATATGTACCCAGGAGTGGAATTGCTGGGTCATATGGTAGTTCTATTTTTAGTTTTTTGACAAACCTCCCTACTGTTTTCCACAGTGGCTGCTCCAATTTACATTCCCACCAACAGTGTAGGAGGGTTCCCTTTTCCTTTTTCTCCACATCCTCGCCAACATTTGTTATTTGTGTTCTTTTTGATGATAGCCATTTTGACAGGTGTGAGGTGATATCTCATTGTGGTTTTGATTTGCATTTCCCTGATGCTTAGTGATGTTGAGCATCTTTTCATGTGCCTGTTGGCCATCTGCATTTCCTCTTTGGAAAAATGTCTATTCAGTTCTTCTGCCCATTTTTTAATTGTTTGTCTTTTTGATATTAAATTGTATGAACTGTTTATATACATTGGATATTAACCCCTTATCAGTCATGTCATTTGCAAATATTTTCTCCCATTCAGTAGGTTCTTTTCATTTTGTCAATGGTTTCTTTTGCTGTGCAAAAGTTTTACATTTAACTAGGTCCCATATTTTAATTTTGCTTTTATTTCCTCTGCTTTAGGAGACAGATCCAAAAGATATTGCTACGATTTATGTCAAAGTGTATTATTCTGCCTATGTTTTCCTCTAGGAGTCTTATGGTTTCTGGTCTTACATTTATGTGTTTAATATATTTTGAGTTTATTTTTGTACATGGTGTTAGAGAATATTTTAATTTCATTCTTTTACATGTAGCTGTCCAGTTTTCCCAGACCCACTTATTGAAGTGACTGTCTTTTCTCTATTGTATATTCTTGCCTCCTTTGTTATAGATTAATTGGCCATAAGTGCGTGGGTTTATTTATGTGCTCTCTATTCTGTTCCATTGATCAACGTGTCTGTTTTTGTGCCAGTACCATACTGTTTTGATTACTGCAGCTTTGCACTATAGTCTAAAGCCAGGGAGTGTGATTCCTCCAGCTCTGTTCTTCTTTCTCAAGATAGTTTTAGCTATTCAGGGTCTTTTGTGTTTCCATACAAATTTTTAAATTATTTGTTGTAATTCTGTGAAATATGCCTTGGTATTTTGATAGAGGTTTTATTGAATCTGTAGATTGCCTTGGGTAATATGGTCATTGTAACAATATTAATTCTTCCATCCAAGAATATAGTGTATCTTTCCATCTGTTTTTGTCATCTTCAATTTCTTTCATCAGTGTCTTACAGTTTTCCAAGTACAGGTCTTTTACCTCCTTAGGTAGGTTTATTCCTAGGTATTTTATTCTTTTTGATGTGATGGTAAAGGGGATTGTTTCCCTAATTTCTCTTTCTGATAACTCATTGTTAGTGTATAGAAATGCAACAGATTTCTGTATAATAATTTTGTATCCTGCAACTTTACCAAATTCATTGATGAGCTTTAGTAGTTTTCTGGTGGAGACTTTAGGAATTTCTATGTATAGTGTCATGTCATCTGCAAACAGTGACAACTTTACTTCTTCCTTTCCAATTTGGATTCCTTTTAATTTCTTTTGCTTATCTCATTGCTGTGACTAGGACTTCCAAAACTATATTGAATAAAAGTGGCAAGAGTGGGCATCCTTGTCTTGTTCCTGATCTTAGAAGAAATGCTTTCAGGTTTTCCCCATTGAGTATGATGTTAGCTGTGGGTTCGTCATATGTGGCCTTTATTATGTTGAGGTAGGTTCCCTCTATGCCCACTTTCTGGAGAGTTTTTATCATAAATGGATGTCGAGTTTTGTCAAAACCTTTTTCTACATCTATTGAAATGATTATATTGTTTTTATTCTTCAATTTGTTAATGTGGTGTATCACACTGATTGATTTGTGGATACTGAAAAATCCTTGCATCCCTGGTATTTTGCTAGTATTTTGTTGAGGATTTTTGCATCTATGTTCATCAGTGATATTAGCCTGTAATTTTCTCTTTTTGTAGTATATTTTTCTGGTTTTGGTATCAGGGTGATGGTGGCGTCATAGAATGAGTTCAGAAGTGTTCTTTCCTCAACAAATTTTTGGAATAGTTTGAGAAGGATAGATGTTAACTCTTCTCTAAATTTTTGGTAGAATTCATCTGTGAAGCCATCTGGTCCTGGACTTTTGTTTCTTCAGAGTTTTAAAATTACTGATTCAGTTTCAGTACTGGTAAAATTCAAAATTAATTTTTATTGGAGTATAGTTGCTTTACAATGTTGTGTTAGCTTCTACTGCGCAGCAAAATGAATCAGCCATACATATACATATATCCCCTCCATTTAGGACACTTCAGTGCATTAAGTAGAGTTCCCTGTGCTATACATTATGTTCCCATCAGTAGTCTATTTTATACATAGTATCAATAGTGTATATGTGTCAATCCTAATCTCCCAATTCCTCCCACCCCACTCCTTTCCCCCTTGGTATCCATAGATTTGTTCTTTGTGTCTCTATTTCTGCTTGGCAATTAAGGTCATCTATACCATTTTTCTAGATTCCACATATATGTGTTAATCTGTCATACAGAGTGAAGTAAGTCAGAAAGAGAAAAACAAATATTGTATATCAGTACTGATAATTGGTCTGTTCATATTTTCCACTTCTTCCTGGTTTAGTCTTGGGAGATTGTACCTATGTAAGAATTTGTCCATTTCTTCTAGGTTGTCCATTTTATTTGCATATAGTTGTTTGTAATAGTCTCTTATGATCCTTTGTATATCTGTGATGTTGGCTGTAACTTCTTTTTCATTTCTGATTTTATTGATTTGGGTCCTCTTCCTTTTTTTGTTGATGAATCTGGCTAAAGTTTTATCAGTTTTATCTTTTCAAAGAACCAGCTTTTAGTTTCATTGATCTCTTCTATTTTTTTGTGTCTCTATTTCATTTATTTCTGCTCTGATCTTTATGATTTTTTCCTTCTACTAACTTTGGGTTTTGTTTGTTCTTTTCTTTAGCTCTTTTAGGTTCAAAGTTAGGTTGTTTGAGACTTTTCTTGTTTTCTGAGGTAAGCTTGTATCACTATAATCTTTTCTCTTAGAACTGCTTTTTCTGCATCCCATAGGTTTTGGATTGTCGTGTTTTTGTTTTCATGTATCTCTAGGTATTTTTTGATTTCCTCAGTGATCCATTAGTTGTTTAGTAGCATATTGTTTAGCCTCCACATGTTTGTGTTTTTTTGCAGTTTTTTTCTTCTAGTTGATTTCTAGCCTCATAGCATTGTGGTCAGAAAAGATGCTTGATATGATTTCAATTTTCTTAAATTTACCAAGGCTTATTTTGTGGTCTAGCATGTGTTCTCTCCTGGAGAATATTTCATGTGCACTTGGAAAAAGTGCGTATTCTGCTGCTTTTGGATGGAATGCTCTATATATTTCAATTTCTCCTTTTATGTCTGTTAATATTTGCCTTATGTATTTAGGTGCTCCTATGTTGGGTGCATGGTGCATATATAGTTTCAATTGTTATATCTTCTTATTGGATTGATCCCTTGATCACTATGTAGTGTCCTTGTCTCTTGTAACAGTCTTTATTTTAAAGTCTGATATAACTATTGCTACTCTGGCTTTCTTTTGATTTCCATTTGCATGGAATATCTTTTTCCATCCCCTCACTTTCAGTCTGTGTGTCTTTAGATCTGAATTGAGTCTCTTGTAGGCAGCATATATATGAGTCTTCTTTTTGGATCCATTCAGCAACTCTATATATTTTGGTTGGAGTATTTAGTCTATTTACATTTAAGGTAATTATTGATATGTATGTTCCTATTGCCATTTTGTCAATTGTTTTGGAGTTGTTTTGGTAGGTCTTTTTTCCCCCTTTCTTTTTCTTTTCTCTTGTGATTTGATTACCATCTTTAGTGTTATGTTTGGATTCCTTTTTTTTTCTATTATAGATTTTTGGTTTCTGATTACCATGAGGTTTTTATATAGCAGTCTCTCTCTCTGTATATATTTATGATTGTTTTAAGTTGTGATCTCTTAATTTCAAATGCATTTTAACAACCCTGCAATTGTACTCTCCTTCCCTCATTACTGTTTTTGGTATCATATTTTGCATCTAGTTGTTTTGTGTATCCCTCAACTGCTTATTGTGGATATAGATGATTTTTTTTTGGCCACACCCCACAGCATGTGGGATCTTCGTTCCCCTACCAGGATCAAACCCACGCCTCCTGCATTGGAAGGCAGAGTCTTAACCACTGGACCGCCGGGGAAGTCCCCACTACTTTTGTCTTTTAACATTCCTACTAGCTTTGTGTGTGGATGATTTCCTACATTTACTGTATGTTTGAACCAGTGAGCTTTTTCATTTTGTAATTTCCTTGTTTCTAGTTGTGTCCTTATCTTTTTTGCCTAGAGAATTTACTAACATTTGTTGTAAAGCTTGTTTGATGGGGCTGAACTCTTTTAGCTTTTGCTTGTCTGTAAAGATTTTGATCTCTCCATCAAATCTGAATGAGAGCTTGCTGGGTAGAATATTCTTGGTTATAGGTTTTCCCCTTTTATCACTGTATATATATATATATATATATATATATATATATATATATATATATATAATGTGCCCCTCCGTGCTGGCCTGCAGAGTTTCTGCTGAAAAATCATCTGACAGCTTTATGGGCGTTTCCTTGTATGTTATTTTTCACTTTCTCTTTGCTGCTTTTAATATTTTCTTTATCCTTACTTTTTGTAATTTTAAATACAACGTCTCTTCGTGTGTTCCTCTTTGGGAACACACATCCTGTATGGTACTCTCTGTGCTTTCTGGACTTGGTAACTGTTTCCTTTCCCAGATTAGGGAATTTTTCAGCTATTATGTTTTCAAATATGTTCTCAGCCCCCTTTTCTCTCTCTTCTCCTTCTGGGACCCCTATAATGTGAATATTAGTGTACTTGATGTTTTCCCAGAGGTCTCTTAAACTGTCCTCATTTTTCTTCATTCTTTTTTCTGTTCAGCATCAGTGATTTCCACTACTCGGTCTTCCACCTCATTGATCCATTCCTCTGTATCATTTAGTCTACTGTTTATTCTTTCTAGTGTATTCATTTTAGTTTTTGTATTCTTCATCTGTTTGGTTGTCCTTTATATTTTCAAACTCTTTGTTAAAAACTTCTAACTTCTCTGTGCATCCATTCTCCTTCTGAGTTCATTAATCATCTTTATGATCATTACTCTGAACTCTTCCTCGGGTAGATTGCTTATCTCCATTCATTTAGTTCTTCTGGGGTTTTATCTTGTTCCTTTGTCTGGAGCTTGTTCCTCTGCTGCCTTATTTTGTCTAAGTTGCTATTTGTATTTGTATGTATCTGGTAGGTTAGTTACATTTCCTGAACTTGGAGAAGTGGCCTTCTGTAGGAGACGTCCTATGCATCGCAGGAGGGCACTCCACTTTTGTCACCCAAGCTGTATGCTCTAGGGTTTCCCCAGGAGGGCTGCGAGGGTCTTTCTGTTGTGGCCGGCAGGCTGACTATGTGCGTGGTCTGGTAGGCTTGGTTTGTCCCTAGTCTTATTGGTTGCCAGGCCCTGCCTTGTATGGAGGCTGCAGGCTGCTGGTTAGTGGGGCCTGGTCACAAGAGGGCTGATTTCAGAACCCCAGGGGGTCCTGGGGCTAGTGCTGGCTCACTGGTGGATGGAGCCAGGATCCAGAAGACTCCGCGGCTGTTCCTGTCCACTGGTGGGTGAAGCTAGGTCCTGGGGTTAGTGCTGGACTATTGGCAGTCACAACTGGTCCTGGAATGTGGGAATCTTGCTGCAGAGCCCAGGGATCCTAGAGCTGGTGTCAGATTGCTGTGGGGGGAGGGGAGGCAGTTCTTGACACAGTTGGGTATGGGGTCTGGGGTGTCCCACACCTTGTGTTGGCCTGCTAGTGGGCAGAGCCCGGGCCCAGGTGGTCCCAGGGCAGGGTCTGGCCTGCTGTGGGCAGGCTGGGTCCACAAGCTGTGGAATTGTGGTTTTCTTGCATCTGGTGTCTGCCCCCTGGTTGGATGAGTTTGGTCTAGAGGCTAATGCAGGCTTCCTGAGGGCAAGGCCAGCGCCTACCTATTGGTGGGTGGAGCTGGGTATTGGCCCTCTAGTGGGAAGGGCCAGGTCTAGAGGCATGTCTAGAGTGGCTCTAGGCTCAGGAAGTCTTTAGGTAGCCTGTCTGCTGATGGGTGGGGCTGTGTCCCCCCCTAGTTAGTTTTTGGTCTGAGGCTCCCCAGCACTGTTGCCTACAGGCTGTTGGGTGGGGCCAGGTCTTGGCACTCATGAGCTAGAGGGAGGATCCTACAATGGTGCCCACATGGTAGAAAGCTGCCTAATATGGCTGCTGCCAGTTTCTATGTCTCTAGTTTGAGCTGCAGCTGCCTCCTTGACTCTCCGGAAGACTCTCCAAGACCAGCAGGTAGGTCAGGCCCCTACTAAATTGCTGCTTTTGTCCTGGGTCCTGGCGTGAGATTTTATGTGCACCCTTTAAGTGTGAAGTTTCTATTTCCCCTAGTTCTTTGGAACTCCCAAAATTAAGTCCTTCTGGTCTTCAAAGCCAAATGCTCTGGGGGGTTTGTCTTCCTGGTGCAGGACCCCTGGGCTGAGGGGCCTGACATGGGGCTTGGAACTCTCACTCCTACGGGAGAACCTCTGCAGTATAATTATTCTCGTTTGTGGATTGCCCACCTGGGGGTAAGGGACTGGATTATATTGTGAGTCAGCTCCACCTACCCGTCTCGTGTGGTTCCTTCTTTATGTCTTTAGCTGTAGAAGATCTTTTCTGGTAGATTCTGGTCCACTTCATCGATGGTTGTTCTGCAGATACTTGTGACTTTGGTGTGCCTGTAAGAGGAGGTGAGCTCAGGGCCTTTCTACTCCACCATCTTGGCCGATCCCTCGTACCACACTTGACGTTTGTCTTCCTGCTTCTGAAGTAAAAGCTGCACCAGAGAAGGGGCTTGCATCACATCTCGCTCTCTAGTCAATCCCAGCACCTAGACCTGTACAGGGCACATAGTAGGTACTCCATAAATATTTGTTGACTGAACTCTGAATCCTCTAACCAGCAGACTCTCCTAATTGACAGGTGTTTAGTAAGCAAGTTCATAAAACACTAGAAATCAGCATTATTAAATTCCAAACAAAAGGAAAACTAAGAATAATCCATATTTAAACTTCATTCTTTGACTGATATTTATATGGAGGCAAAGTAATGTCATCCAGATTAGTATCTAGTCATAAAAGAACAAACAAGTGTACAAATTTAAAAAAACAGGTATACAAGAGTAGGACTACACTGCCATCATCCTGATACTGTCCTGTGGCCAATCTTAGGGTTACACTAATGGTCAGACATATGATGTCTTCTGATGTGATTCAGTATAATGTATGCTAGCCAAAAATATGTAACTTCAAACTATGAACTCTCTAAAGATAACTTGCACTCTCTTCCTTTTTACTCTGCCATATAAAGGAACCGATGAAATAATCATAAAAGTCCTGAAGACAGGACATTCTGCAGGACTAGTGTGGAATCTTCAATAATTCAGTGACATGGGAAAAAAAAAGGGTACTGTTCTGAATTGAGAGTTAAAGGACATAACCAGGTGAAATGCATGGTCCTGGAATGGATTCTGCTTTGTCCTACAAAGGACATTTTTGGAACAGATGGAAAAGTACTGATGATGTGTTAAATAAGATGAAAATGTACTGTCACAGGGAGATGGAAATTGAATCGTTACAAAAGAGCATGTACTGTAAGATCTCATTTTAGTAAAAATACACATGCATAAAAAAATACCATATACAGAGGTGTTAACGTGAGTAACCTCTGTGTGTTGGGAGTATGGTGTTATCTATAATTTTCTATAACACACGCATTCTGCTTTTGTAACAACACATTATTTTGAATTAAAAAGAAACTATTTTTAGATTAAGAAGTTAGGCCTTTTATGTCCTAATGAAAATTTGTTTCCTTTAAACTAGGTAACTTGGGCAGATTTCTACTGGGAAATTTGCAGTACCACACTTTTGGTCTTTAAACCTGATTTGTTGGACAACCATCCCAGGCTGGTGACATTACGTAAGAAAGTCCAAAGCATCCCTGCCATCGCCAACTGGATAATGCAAAGGCCCCAAACCAAACTCTAGGTGATGCCTGCTGCCTCCAAACTTCGTTATTCTTCACAGCACCACTCTCATCAGATAAGAAGCTACACCAGCGTGCCGCATAACCTGCACACTCCCCTCCCCAGCTCCATCAAGACTTTCACTTCTGCCATATTCTGCTTATCAAAAAAAAGGAAAAAAGCGGGGGGGGGGGTGGGAAGAAAAGGGTTTTGTTTCCAGTATCCTTTTTATTCAGAATAGCTTCACATTATTTATAACTGAAGAAAAATAGTTTCCAATACAGCAATACAGGCAGGCTTCGCTTTGCTCTAGTTCTGACATGCATGAATTTCAGTCACAATGGTTTAGTTACATAACAAATTTTCAAAAAAAAAAAAAAAAACCCCGAAAAGGTTTGGACTTCAGTTTCCATGCTATATTAACTGCGAGTAACCGCATAAAGTATAAACTTTGCTGCTAGCTCTTCAGTCCGCAAATCACTATGTAAATAACAGATATATGAGCAATCATGCCACTTCTTTCAAAATCTGTTAGTAATTGGTCACTGCACATGTGTCATGCATGCACAGACAGCAAAGTGTTGTTTCTCAGTGATAAACCCACTTGACATTTTACAAAAATGGATAATTGAAAAAGGGAACTCACCAACAAAGATTAAAGTGCAATAAAGAAATGAAAAGTGAAAATGGTAGAGTGAAATTCAAATTGAACATAAACGGAAAGAGCTGGCTGTGAGAATGTTGACACTGTTGCAGTTCAAGAGGCTCTAGATATGCAGCCAGAAGAACTTGGTGAAGGCAAACTTATTGACACAAATGAGGAAACTGGTTGTGACAAAGAAGATGAAGATATCCCAGAGGAGGTGAGACTGGCAAAAAACCCTTCACGTTAAAAGAATTGAGATCAAAAGAATGAGAAGAGAATGTAAAGCAACTATACTCCAGTAAAAATGAATAAAAAACCTAAAAATTGTGAATCACTATACTGTACACCTGTAATGTATATGATATTGTACATCAACTATACTTCAATACAAGAAAAAAAAAAAAATGAAAAGACAAGCCACAGACAGGAAGAAAACATTTGCAAAAGGACTTTATCCAAAATACACAAAGAACTCTTAACAGTCAACAATAAAATAAACCTGATTACAAAATGGATAAAAGACCTGGACAGACACCTCACCGAAGATATACAGATGGCAAATAAGCATATGAAAAGATGTTCAACATCATATGTCACTAGGGAATTGCAAATAGGAACAAGGAGATACCATTACCTACCTATTAGAATGGCAAAAATTCAAAATACTGACACCACCAAAACGTGGGGCCCCAAGAACTTTTCTTCATTGCCGATAGGGATGCGAAACAGCACATACACCTTGGAAGAGAGTTTGGCAGTTTCTTACAAAACTAAAATGCTCTTACCATATGATCCAGTAATCACACTCTTTGGTATTTGCCCAAAGGAGTTGAAAACAGGTCCACACGAAAACCAGCACATGAATGTTTGTGGCAGCCTTATCAACAACTGCCAAAACTTAGAAGCAACCAAAATATCCTTTAGTAGGTTAGTGGATATGTAAATTGGGGTACATGCAAACAAGAAACCATTATTCAGTGCTAAAAAGAAATATCTATCAAGCCATGAAAAGATATGGAGGAAACTTAAATGGATTTTTAGGGCAGTAAGACTATTCTGTATGATACTATAATGGATTTATTTGTCAAACCCATAGAATGTACAACACCAAGAGTGGAGCCTACTGTAATCTACGGACTTTGGGTGATTATATATAACGTGTCGACGCATTTTCACTGATCGTAACAAATGTCCCATTCTGGTGCAGGATGCCGATAGTGGGGGAAGGAAGGTGTGTCTGTGTGGGAGCAGGGGTACGTGGGACCTCTCTGTACTTCCGGCTGAATTTGCTATGAACCTAAACCCCTCGAAGAAATAAATTCCATTTAAAAAGAAAAAAGAACAGGGATATTTCATGACATTGAAAGAGCAATAAAATGTTGGAAGCTGATCCAAATTTAGGATTATGACTATTTACCGAGAGACAAAAAAAAAATGTTCGCTTGCAAGTTTTATAGGAAGGTACTGTTCAAACTACTCTGATAAATTTTTTACAAAAATAAAACTTCCTCAATGTTTCTAATATTTTACAGTGTACTGAATATTAGTTTTACTACTTTGTTCACTTACACATTTATAATGTGCTGACAAAATTTTTAAAGGTCATGGAAAAATCATTTTCCCCAGTGATTACACACTTTCAACTTGAATCATTTCTGCAGTCCCACACTACTGTGCAAGAACTGCCCGTATAAACAAGCCATTTATATAGAAATCTTCCAAATAACTATATATTTAGATAACTATAGTGGAACATCACATTTTAGTTCAATTTACCTGTTAATATCATTAATACTGAATAGTCTAATCTCAGTATGTCATGTTGTATCAGGAAACACATTAACAAAATAGATGGCCTTATCCGTGAACTGCAGGGCAGAGGAAGGAGAATGTAGTTGAGAAGCACAAAGTGGGGAGAGGTTGTGGGGAGGAAGAAAGAAAAGTCAAGTCCATCTAAGTGTGACCTTGTTGAAGGTGCTTCTTTCCTCCCAACGATGCTCTATGAAACTCGGGAAAAGGAAGTTAAATACTGTACACGTATATTAAGGATTACACAGAAAAACAGTGTATTTCCCAAGTACCTTGCTTCTTTGGATTACAATTTCTTACCGTTGTTAGTGGCTGTTAAGAAATGACAATAGGTTATAAGTGACTCTCATTTGCAAAGTGCTGAATCATGTCATCAAGGCAGTCTAAAGAAAAAAAATTACCTTTCACAGAAGAAATTCAAATACTCTAATGAAGGTGGAAACTTTTCTTCCCTCTTATGCGTGTTCATTTTCCTCCACATAATTACATTCTGACAAGCTTTAATGAAAACAGAATTTAGTAAAACTGATAGATACAATGTTTATCTAAATTATGAAAACTCTAAGATAATCAGCCCCACTTGTTTACATATAATTATCATAATTCCAATAGAAAGTGCAACCACAGCAGGTTTTATAAGGAAATATTTCAATCATAGCATCATCATAAGCTTTAGGTCAACTTTTTTTCACTGAAAGGACAACAACACATTCCATTACCCCATCCTATATCTAAATTAAACGTCTCCTCACTGAGCAAGTAAACAAGTGTGAGAGAACATGAATTAATCAGAGCAGAAACGGAACTGACTGCATATTATAATCAGAAAAATAACCATACCTTTTGGGAAGTTAAAACAATCAACTCCTTACTTTTATGGACCATTTAAGTGTCTTGCTGAAGGTCACAAAAATGGACACCAAATCTCCTGATACTCCTATCTAACCACTATACAATAACACCAACAACTAGGAGCAATATTAATGTTTCAACATAGATTATCTATTGGTATAAAGTTACACCTCTATGGGGTGAGAAATAGTTATGAAAACACATACGTCTTCTTTCTGTGTGTGACCTGTATTAATAAAAACATAAGTTGCTTCAGTTGGCCAAGATATTACTCCAACAACTGTGGCTTCATAGGCTCTTTACTGACAATGAATTATGATATTTACTGACATCAGTCCAATAAAGGGACTAATGAGAATACACCCAAAGTAGTAAGTACCAGTTTACTGAGAGAGGTGATATTAAGCACACAATATCATCTCTTTTGTGCTCAATATTATGGGTTTTTTTTTTTGGGGTCTTTGTTGCTGTGTGTGGGCTTTCTCTAGTTGTGCTGAGCGGGGGCTACTCTTCGTTGTGATGCGTGGGCTTCTCATTGCGGTGGCTTCTCCTGTTGTGGAGCACAGGCTCTAGGCACCTGGGCTTCAGTAGTTGCGGCACGCGGGCTCAGTAGTTGTGGCGCACGGGCTTAGTTGCTCCGCGGCATGTGCGATCTTCCTGGACCAGGGCTCGAACCCGTGTCCCCTGCATTGGCAGGGGGATTCTTAACCACTACACCACCAGGGAAGTCCTTCCACATTATGCATTTTTTAAAAAAAATTAATTAATTAATTTATTTATGGCTGTGTTGGGTCTTCGTTCCTGTGCGAGGGCTTTCTCTAGTTGTGGCAAGCGGGGCCCACTCTTCATGGCGGTGCGCGGGCCTCTCACTATCGCGGCCTCTCTTGTTGCACAGCGCAGGCTCCAGACGCGCAGGCTCAGTAGTCGTGGCTCACGGGCCCAGTTGCTCCGCAGCATGTGGGATCTTCCCAGACCAGGGCTCGAACCCGTGCCCCTGCATTGGCAGGCAGACTCTCAACCACTGCGCCACCAGGGAAGCCCCCATATTATGCATTTTTAAAGGTAAAGGGATGAAAGTTTAGAAACTACTAAGGGTGTGAAAATACAACTTATGATCACAAATATTTTTATTACACCAAAAACGTAATATGGCATTACAGGGAGAACCCAACTATATTTCATTAAAATAAAAATATGGATTTAACAACAACAACAAAAGAAACAGCCTATCGTTGAAGACACGTTAGTACAGGAAAGTTATGAGAAATCCATTATGCGATTTTTAGGATATTCTCAACATTTCACTAAGCAATTTGGGTACTGTGATGCAGAAGGAGGTATTAATACTATTTGCAGGTCCCTTCAGCCCATTACACTAAAACCTGTTGAGTATATTCAATACACTTGCAAGACTGGCTAAGTCTACTGACTCATCAGCTTTCAGTCTACAGTATCTGAAGAATCAATGTAAGAGCTTCATTAGCCTTCTAAGTCGAGGATTATATTACCTTAAAAATTTAGGAAGTCAGGAGGTCTTGAAAGTATAATCTCCAATAATTAACAAATCTTTGATTTATAAATAAGTTTATTTATAATAATATTTACATAATAAAACAAAACACATGAAACTCACAAGTTATACAAAGAAACTGATGTATAATAAAACAGCAATATAGACTGACAGGCAAAAATTTAAAGAAAGATTTAATAAAGAGTTAAATATCAAGTAGACAACTTTACCTCTTCTAAATTTCACTTTGTCACCCACACTGATTTGGAATTGAACAATGGCTCTCTCTTTAGGAGGTCCCATACTGGAAATTCTGAAAACTGCTAAGTTATATTTTGATAAGAATTTAAAGTTAATGACCTATTTCCATGCAGTACCTAATTGCTGCCTTGAAATGAAGTCACATTCAGTCTGCTTTGAAGTGAAATAGCCTGTTAACCTGTTCTGCCAGGCTAGAAGAATGTCACCAAATATTTTGCTGATGTGCGGAGCTGTGGCAGGAATAAACTACTATTTAGAGAGTAAAGAGAACTGGAGCAGAAATGACTGGGCAACAGTTTCAAGAGAAGCAAAAGCCAGGAGAGGGAAATCAATGAAAACATGCACAAGAATAGGCAGAGTAATAAGCACAGTTAGTGCAGTTGGGAAATGAACAGAAGGAATTAATCCATGGAGCAAGATAAGGGCTTCTTTAGTTACTATTCACTGGAAAACAACTTAGTGCCTAGCCAAACAAATCTGTTTTAACAGAAGTACTTGGGAGGACCTGGGGGTGTTAGTATATGGAATGCCACCTTTAAATTCAGGTTGAGTTCTTGTTGACAGTGGTGAACATCTGTTTCAAATAGCAATAAAATGAAAGCTATATAATCTATACAGCTGCATTCTTTAACATAATAAAAAAGAACTTCAAATGAGACGAGCAAAAACAAGACATAAGCATTGTCAAATAAGGCACATGTAAAAATCTACACATATTATCCAGTGAAAGACAATATATATATATATTTGGAGGTAGAAATAATTACAAAAATACTGACATTTCTAAAGCATTAGCGTATTTGTTACAAACAATCACCAACTAATCCCCATTCAGAAAACTGTTTTGTAAAATGATTATTTAACATCTTCAAGACTACGTATCTGTGGCTTTTTTTTGAAATTTCACGTGTGAGCATCTGGAGAATTCAGTTAGTGGCAAAAAAGTTGTCCATACTATGAGAAATGTAATATGGAAATTATAAAAAGTTATAAATGTTCATAAACCCCATGGTCATCATAATGTAAATGTCCTTGAGTGCACCAAGTTGATATTTCATCATCAGTTAGGAATTAACAATTCTTATTTCACAGGCCCATTGATGTTTTTAGTAATGTGGCTATATCTGCTGGCATACTCCCTTCGTCACCTGCAGGTCAGAAACTGGTGTTAAAATTTTGATAAAAATATTTTATGCAACGTATTTCTTCTCTCCAATTTTCCCTACTTTTGGTGAATTCTTAATAATCTTTCAAGGCCCAGCCTGATTCAGTGTCACTCCCTGTTAAAAATATTCCCGAATTCCTACATATGTTAGGGCAACTTCCTCTGTGCTTCTGTTCACATTGCCAGCACAGCAGTCTACAGCTTCTGTTTTTGATTTGACAGAGATATGCAGATATAGTTTGGATCATATCCTATTCATACAGCACATAGTATTTACTCCTCAGGTTCACTAAATAAAAACATTTACCAAAAAATTCAACACAAGATGTAAAAGAGAATAAAAGAAAATATACAAAAAAATAAATAAATTTTTTTTTATGTAACAATCTGAATAGTGAAAATAAAGACAAAACTCCCAAATCCAACCAAACAGAAATCATTTCATCTACACTTATTTTCAGTCCAAAGATACACTGTCTTAAAAAAATTTTTTTTTTCAATTAAACAAGACCCCAGTATCTAGACACTTATCCAGGTGTCTCTCTCTCTCTCTCTCTCTGTCACCACAGAGACCCCAGTTACAGTCTAAACTTAAGAGACTACTTTTATCTACTCTTCTCCTTACAGTAAAAAACATGATTAGGAACACAAACTACTGCATAAACTCTCTAGGGAATTCACTGACATGCTTGCCTCCAAGCTCGTCCACAGATATGAAAATAGCCCATGAAATCCAAACTTAACATCAAATAAAAGAAGCAAGATGCAGAAACAACTAGTCGTACACTTAAAAAACAAACAAACCCTAATGTGTCATCTTTCTGGGGAAGCTGGGTGATAGGGTGAGAAAGAGGCTTTTGTTTGCCCTTTAATATCTTAGGAATTTTGAACTATGTGAATGTATTATCATATATATATATATATATATATATATATATATATAATTTGAACTTTTAAAACTTTAAAAATTATTCTATTCAAAAACATGGAGGAAATGGAGAGGATTCTCTTATTTGACAATTGTTTCTAGTACCCAACTGCTCTTTAATCTGAAAATTATTCAATTTTTGAATAAATGCATTTTATTGTACTCTAGTGAAATAAGTATTTGGCTAGTCAAAATGAAATTAATATAAATATGAGAGTTCTAAATAACTTAATATTATGCCATGTACTTTAAATCTCTGGATTCATAAATATAAGTAAATCATAAAATTGTAGATAAAATTATAGACCTAATTTTAATTTATTTCGGGGATATTTTGATGTCAGAGACAGAATTTTTCAAAATCAAAGTGTTCGTATCAGTTCTGCCAAAATGATCTTAGTTATTGTAGTACTTTTGAAATAAGTATGCTTATCTTCTCCCATGCTATCCCTAAACTGCACGCCAAGTTAAGGACTCAAACCATCTTTATTATCCCCTTGCTACTGCTAAGTTGATGCCTTTTCATATAAATAAAGCTTATGCTGACAAATAACTTACCTTCATCTACTGTGGTCATATCTTGTTCTAGTTTCAATTTCTGTTGATTAATTTTTAGCATGGATTCTTCAATTGTCCCTTGGCCTATTAATTTTATAACTAGTACTTCTCTAAGGAAAATACAAGATACGTCCATTGGTTACTTAATATATAATTACTTAATATATATAAACGACATAACTCACCTTAGAATGCAATAAGAATAATTTGAAAATTGTTTAACAAATACATCCATAAATTTAAATTCTTTTATTCAAACTACTTGAGATTGACATTTTCTGAGCACGTCACTTTTAAACATCCTTTCCTATTGATTCAAGAGATGAGAAAAAGATATCTGTACTTTAAAATTACTGGTAAAACTGTATTACAACAAACAGTTCTGGGTTGAGGTAGGGTATTCTATTTTTAAAAACAACATGCTGTGCTTATCAGGTTCCAAGAAATAATTTAGTTCAAAAAGTAAGGAAGTGTAGTAAAGTATAAAGATTACATGGGAGGTTTTAGTTCCACCTTTAAGTACTGATAAATATTTGGTTCATAAATGAACTTATCAATGTCTTTTGGAAATACAGTAAAATACTCCACAAAGAAAACACTGATTGTCTGCTGTTTACATGTGAGAATAGAGCTGAATTATAGGTATTTTCATCTCTTTGTGTCCTGTGACCAATGTCTAATTTAACCTTCACCTAAAATATCCACAGCTCACATAATCTATTTCCTATGAGGTAACAAGGTAGCAATCGTATGCACATTACCCAGTCTATCTGGCTCTTACATGGTCTAACAAGCAAGTTACTAATTAGTAATTACCAATTACTAATCTTTTTCAAAGGGGCTGGACCATTGGTAATACTTAGTTTTCATTTGCTGCATAACTACTTGGACCGGGGAGGGGAGGTGGTTTTCTTTTATTTATTATTTATTTTTTTGGCCACGCCACATGGCCTGTAGGATCCTAGTCGCCTGACCAGGGCTGAACCTGCGCCCTCGGCAGTGAAAGCACCTAGTCCTAACCACTGCACTGCCAGGGAAACTCCCTGTTTTAATTACTAGAATATGAATAGATTACACGGTGGAGTTCATATTCAACACTGGTTGGTATAAAATACAGCGGGAGCCATGCTTTGCTGAAAATATAAAAACTAAGGCAGGACATCTGACAGATCACATCCTAATATTCTATACAAATTAAACTGGCATTTGATTAAAAATAAATTTCAACTGCAAACACTTACTTAGTCTGGCCTACTCTATGGCATCTATCTTCTGCTTGTTTGTCATTGTAAGGATTACAGTCAATATCGTGAAGTATAACAACATTTGCTGAAGTCAGGTTTATTCCTAGGCCACCAGCTTTTGTTGACAGCAGAAACACAAAGATATCCATATCGGTATTAAACTCGTCAATTAGATGAATCCTATAGGACAAATATATTAGGTTAAATCTCACAAAAAGGTATATAATTAAAACGGAAAACAATCACTTCACATGGAAAATAAACCTGAAGATGTAAATACATGCTCTTGGCATTCTAGTTATTTTTCCTGCAGCTGTTTTATTGAAAAGACCTACCCAATTCACCAACTTCTTTTCTATACCATTTATCTCCCTACTAACTCTTACTTTTAACTATTCAGATTTGATTAATTGCTAAGGGACTGTTTTGTCCTTTGTTTAATGACTTCTGGCTTTTCTAAGTTCTGCACACGGCTTTTCAATCTTTAACCTTCTCAAGAGTCTGTCAGCTGTGACTCAGACAATATACCCGATGAACTAAGAATCTCAAAATCAAACTATATTGATGTATTCTCTTTTAGCAAGACTTCTTTTCTTACTCTAAAGCAGGAAAAAAAAAAATTTACTCTGGCCGATAAAAAAAATAAACCAAAGATACAATGCAGTTTAAACACACTAGAAAAAGCATTCCTTCTAAGACAATCTTTTTAAACTTTGGGAATTAAAAAAGAAAACAAACAAAAAACCAAACCCAAACTTACTCAATTACCCTTAAAATATGAAAAGCCCAAGATTTTAAGATAACCTTGGTTTAAAGATAAAGTGTTTTAGACTTAGAATGATTTTTAAAGAGAAAACACTGACATATATATAATTCTAGTAGTTGTTTCAAAATATATTTGTATACGATTCAGACCAAAAATTAAATTTTCTTCATCTTAAGTTAATGAATGATTTAAAAGTAACCAAACGTAAGACTCAAAGCAATACAATTCCATCAAATGCCCTAGACATTTAAAATTCTAACATTTACTCTTATCTGAGGGTAAGGTGGAGAGATTTTCTGAAACGAAAGTATACCAACCTTTCAGAAATCTGAGTCTTTCCATCTAATCTGAGGTACCTATGCTGATGATGTTTTAAGAGAACCTCTAAAATATCCAGCATCATGGTGAACTGGCTGAATAATACAACTCTATCACCCTGTGGAAATACACATATTAATTAGACACAGAAAAAGTAAAATTATAAGTATCTAATGAAAAACTGCTTCTTTAATAATAATAAAGTAATCATAGCTAAGGTTTCTTATTTTAGATTATATATAAGTAAATTATCTTCTAAACTTTGACCTAAAATTGATTTTTAAGACTAACTAATGGGGAATAGCTACTAAAAGTACTACTTAGATTGTGATCTTACAAATCTATTTCACATATAAATTGTAGTATTAATTTATTTTACATAGTATCAATATCTTCAATTTATTAATTTTGAAGCAATTATATAGATTGTCACCTATGAAATAATGACAATTAAAATTATTAAAAAAAAATTAATATAGATATATTCTACTAACTTCTGTTAGATGGAAGAAGAGTAATCAGGAAAATATATGCCCAAATACATCCAAAAAATGCTCAAACACCAGTTTCTAGAAGAATGTAGAACACAGGCTAAAGCTTCAAGAAAGTCAAATCATGCCAGAACTGTTTCAAAGAAGTTGAACTAACTGGGGAAACATATAAGGAGCAGAATTCTTCTTTAGTACCTTCTGTTTCAATTCAGACAAGATGCAGCCTAAAACTCGAAATTTTCCAGAATCTAAAATCAAGTCCATGTCTAACTGGAAGTTATTAATGTGTCGATACTGTTTACAAAGTACATGTAATTCAAAGTCTGTCATAACTTCCATATCTTCAAAGATCAGGTCAGGGTTAGCCTCACAATGTGTAGGTTCCTCAAAACAAAACAAAACAATATATACTTCAAAATGAAGATAATTTATAATATGATTAGAACAACCTAATAAAATTGTTCACATCTGATAAAATATCTAAATCATAAAATATTTTAGTGCAACAGATTTACCAAAGGAAATTAATATTCATTTTTTTAGGTACAATAAAGGGGGGAAGTTCTTATTGTTTTAGAGATAACACACTGATAAAGTTACAGATGAAATGTCTAGAATTTGGTCCAAAATGATCCTGGAGAGGATTCTAGGTGAAACAAGAGAGAGTAGTGTCATTCCAGATGATAACTGTAGAAAATGCGTGAAGGTTTCATATGCGTAGAAGATTTCATTATACAATTCTCTCTACTTTTACATGTCTGAAATTTTCCATAAGTTTAATATAAAAAATTTAAAAAAGGCAAACGGTTGCTTTAAACACAATGATCTGCAGGGAGAAATAGGGTTAGATTAAGGGAGAATGAGGCAAAAATAGAGAGTAACAGCTAAAACTGTAGACAAAATAAAGAAGAAATAAAATGAAGAAAATAAACGGACAAAAATGACTCATTATCCAGGACATACAATCTGATGAATCTTTTTGGTGAAAAATAAATAAAAGAAGTGCATTATGGAAGTCCAGACCAGGAGTTGGCAAACTTTTACTGTAAATATTTTAGGCTCTGTAGGCGAAATAATCTGTTTTGCAGCTACTCCACTCTGCCCTCGTACTGAGAAAGCAGTCACAGAAAACAAAGAAACAAAAGGGTGTGGCTGTGTTAGAACAAATCTTTATTTGTAGAAATAGCTATTGTCATATTTGGCCCTAAGGCCATAGTTGGCTGACTCCTGATGTAGACTGTCAGTCCTTCTTGGCTCTTACGTCCCCTATATTATTTTGAACTCTGTGTTAAAAATGTTTTTCTTAAATACGTGGTTAATTAATATGCTTACTAGGTTCAACGGTCTGATTTTTGGACTAACAATAAACCTCATGTTTATTAGTGCTAATAAAGCTTAGTGTTAGCATAATACAAAATCCTTACCTTTAGCATAAGCTGAGACATTTCCTTGAGTTTTTCAGCTGTGTAATATTGGCGATGTAATAAAGGATGATTGGCCATTTTTCTCAATTGCATCATGACATTGCACATTTCTGTGTTTTTTTCTGTGACACATTAAAAACAACAACAAGCTGATAGCTGTTTATTGAAATACATCTCAATGCAAACAAAAGGTTTTAAAACTATTTCTTCAAATTCCAACTAATTTTTTAAAAATGAGCAAATCCCACTATCATAGCACTAAACAAAATGCAGCCCTAGTACAGAATTATTTTTCATATAAAATTGTGAAAATCAGGTTATACCCATATTATTGATAGATTTTTTCAATCTGTTGAAAAGACCCAAATAGAGTTGCTCCTGCTTCTCTGACATTGCACACAACTCAATTCGATCTTTCTTAGGGGGTAGCTGCTTGAGAACCTGTGAAAGGAAAACAGTTGAAGCAGATCATTCAAATAAAGAAGAAAACAGATTTTAAAAAACCAATCATAATAAAAATATGCAGATAAGAGTTACCTCTTCTTTTACTCTTCTGAGAATAAATGGTTTTATAATTTGTTTTGCATGTGCTATTCTCTCCTTTTCATATATACTTTGCTCATCTGCTGATTTCTAAGTAAAATAAGAACATGACCTTTAGATTATTCATTTAAATGATCACAATGACAGTATTACACAACATGAAAATCTCCCTCACTACAATCTGAGTTATTTCCCATAGAAACTCAATTCATTCTAAATGGACTTGAATTCTGGGCTGCAATATATTTCTTAAAGCTCCACATGTATTTTGGGGTTTTGTGACATGTAATCGTGTACTCTGCAGAGGTAATGAAATTGAACTGCACTAGAATGGTATTCAGAAGTAATTAACTGATAAGTCATCACTGATTACACAGATAACTCTCTTGAAAAAATATGTGTGTGTTTAAGGTAGTTTGGGTGGAGGGGAAGAGAGAAAGAAGTAGAAAACTTGTATTTATTTGTGGAAAATGGTCCCAAAAGAAAGCTAGTGCAGGTCTACAGAAATGGGATGGTTCCTAGTCAAAACCTGTTAATTTTGGAGAAGAGGAATTTTATTCTAAGAAATCCTCCATATCCTATGATCTGCTAGGCCATCAAGTGGGATGGAATACATTAGTGAAAGCTAGAAAGGCAGCCAATTTGCAGTAGAAGATTATCACAGAAAATCCTCGCAAAATACATGTGATTTGGGAGTGTCAAGAATCTATATTACCATTACTGTACTGGAAAATGAGAGTTCTTGAAAACTACACTCTTACTTTTTCTAAGCAATAGGGAAAAAATTAAGCAGATTTTCTTTGAAATAGGATTTCTTTATTGTGACTTTTAGAAATTGCTACTTTTTAATTTATGGAGTTTTAATTCAAAACGTATTTCCCAGTATAGGAATTTTCTGGATATTCTACTTTTGCCCAGTTGTATAGTTTACCTATTAAAAAATGCTAATTTACCTAATTTTAATAAAGAAGATGGTAGCTCACATATTATATATCTGAGCTACCCACTAATTTAAAATTGTCATTCTTCAGAAAATTAGGGTATTAAAAACCAAAACTTTTACACAATGATTATAGAAGCCACCCATTTATTTCCTATTGTATTCTGGCTGACTTCCCAACTCATCCGAACATAGGGATATCAACTACTTAAACTTATTTCATAGCACGTATGCTACATGAAAACAAGAAAAAGAGACAAAATAGAAAAATGGTCCGGGTAAAACGCAAAGTAAGATAGTTGAGAAAAACTATGAATTTATGCTTACTGTCTTAGAAGAAAACATTCTTCGTATTTCACTGGTGCTACTACTGAACATGTGCGGCATAACAAAATTCAACAGAGACATGAGTTCTAGCAGGTTATTCTGCACAGGTGTGCCTGTGAGCAGCAAACGGTTATTTGCCTACGAACAAAGGTAAATTTTAGATTAGTATTTTTTTTATTTTTAAAGATCCACATCCTTCTTGTTTTCCCCCTCAGTGAGGGAGAAAAAAATTAAAACCATCATTAGTAATATAACATTCTGTCATAAAAGATAAGTAATTTAGAAAAATTATCATATATTGTACTTTACGGTAGAATGTGTAGAACTAAGTCTCATTTTATTAAGTAGGTAACTTGTGTTCCCACATTACTTTTTGATGAGGCAATGGAAGAAGACAATCTGATATTCATAAAGTTTGTCCTATAGAACAAAGGTTGGCAAATTGAAGCTCATGAGCTAAGAATGGTTTTTACATTTTAAAAGGGTTGTTTAAAAAAAAAAAAAAGAAAAAGCAAAGAACAAGTGACAGAAGCTGAATGGCCCACAAAGCATGAAATATTTACTTACCTGGTCCTTTACAGAAAAAGACTGTTGGTCCCTGATATAAAATACTACATATATTAAAATACATAATCTGAAATTTTATCATAATTGGACAAATTCACAGAACACTCTCTTACATTAATTGTCATAAGGTGCTGGTAGCGGATGGAGCCCATATTCTTCAGCATATGGCCCTCATCAAAAATTGCGTAATTCAACTTCAGCCGACGAAACAGACTACGATCATCAGAACTGCTGATTGCACAATTATACCTGTTGCAAAAAAAAAATCAATCTCTAAGATCATACCTTTAAGAGCATGGACTCGTGAGATTTAATGATTTGACAAATTCTTTTTATTTATATATTTCTAATAGCCAGTAGCTAAAAGATAACACTAGACACAGTCGGTACTCAAATAAATATTGATGTACTTATATCCAAAATTATTGATGTACATGTAACCAAGTTACAAAAGCTGCAATATGCAGTTAAAAGACAATTTATATGTTATAATGTAATTAGACAACTTCTACACATCTAGGAAGAGGCCAATTTGGGCACAATTTGTATGTAACCTGTAATTATTACACACTTTGCTTTATGAACCGTTATATTTTAAGAAGCAGTAGAAAAAAGAACATGAAGCTAAGACATTTCTGTTAAGAACATAACACCATTTTATTAAACTAGTAGAGTGAAACCAAGAAATAACAGTTAACAGCAGCTAGCAAGACTATATATGAAAATGGAGTCCATTTTATAAAGAAAAGATGAATTTTGGATGAATTCTTTTAATCATGACCTCCTATAGAATTAACAAAAGACTGCTATCATGGTATTATACACCAAACTGAAAAATGCCTGAATCTTCAACATAACTCATTCTATTGCTTTTGTTGCATAGTTCTTAGCATAAACTCTTTTATTTTACTACTAATATTTTTTAAACATTTTTAAAAAATTTAAGATGATGTACAAAATTATTTTTCCAAAAAAATTTTTTCTCAATACTTACGTGGTCACGATTACATTGTATTCTTCGTATTTACTATGAATGTTATATCTAATCTGTTTACGTTCTTCTTGAGAACCTAGAATTTAAAAATGACACACACACACTGATTGTATTTATTGTACTTTACTGTATGCTAAGATTTTAAAGAAGTCTCCAAAGTTAAAAGCATAATGACATATTCTTACCATAGTAACAGAGCACCTTTAAAGTGGGGCACCATAAATTAACTTCCCTTAGCCAGTTATCTATGAAACAAAAGAGATATTAGTTGCACCTGCTACAACAGGTAGACGTGTGCACTGAAATGAACACTAAAGTCTGAGAAGTTCTACCCAGAAATTATTTTTATAAAATAATAGAAGATAATTTTTAAAAATCACAGACTCCTCACAATTTTACTCTTGATGATTAAAATGACTTTGAGATTTTGAGGTGGCATCAAAATGAAGAGAAGAGGGCCAACCATTATATTTAGAGGTGATTATTAATTTCCAATTTAAAAAGGATTTTTTTTTTTGGTACATTCATACATACATTCTTACTCTACTCTACATTCAATCAAGAAAGAATGAAAGTAATTTGAGTGGGGATGAACTGCATACATTCTTTCTTAATAAATGTTTAATTATAAATTCAAAAGTGTTTCTCTTAAATTACTCATTAAAACAACTTAAAAGTATTATGAAAACAAATGATCTTTTCAAATGGTACATGATCTATAATAATTTATAGATAATCTATATAATAAGCTGAATAACTGACTTATATTGGAGTTATTTTCTTTAAAAAGACTTCCAGTATAATCAAACACACATATGCAAA
Source organism: Eschrichtius robustus (assembly GCF_028021215.1). NCBI lineage: Eukaryota > Metazoa > Chordata > Mammalia > Artiodactyla > Eschrichtiidae > Eschrichtius > Eschrichtius robustus. The sequence continues at coordinate 14,909,088 of NC_090827.1, read as the reverse complement.
GGGGTGAAAAGTGTAAGGAAACCAAAGAAATGAATATTCACTTTCACAAACTAAGAAATCTCACACACACACACACAAACACACACGTACACATGGTTTTTCTTCCCCTTGTATAAAATACTACTGAGTCAAGTAAAGCTGTCCACAGTATTACAAACCTATAGTTGATGCTGGAACAACAATCAAATGAGGACCATTATTACCCTCCTGATAGAGGTACGCTAGGAAGGCAATCGCTTGAATAGTTTTTCCCAGGCCCTAAAATGAAAAGTTTAAAAGACAATATACTAAATTTAAAAACAAACAAAAAACCCAAATAAATATTGGGAAAATGAAAGGAAAAAGAATATTTCTGGTTTTATTTATTTATGATTCCCCATGCAACTCTAGGAGAATTTCTACTATATTCTTAGTTCTCAATAACACATAAAACAGATGATAATCTCCAAGTGATACTACAACTTAGTTAAGAGTAGGAATGTATTTTAACTGCTAGTTAATATGTAATACACATTAATATGGAAGACCTCTGCTTGCATACAAAGGATATAATTTTGGTAACTGTTAATATAAAGCTACTATTTAATACATACTGGATGGATGGAGAATGACGTTCCAATGACTAACTGGAGCTGAACACACACCTATCCTATTACCCAGCAATTTCACTCCTAAAAATATATTCAAGAGATATGAGAGCATATGCCCACAAAAAGACTTGGGTAAGAATATCGATGCAGTTTTACTATAATAGCCACACACTGGAAATAATCTAAACTGCCATCAACAGGAGAACAGATAAACAAATTGTAGTGTATTTATACCATGAACTACCACAAGCCAATAAAAAAAACCAAAAACCAAACTACTGATACATGTAAGAAGAGGATGAATCTTAGTAACTTTATTATGCTTCAAATGAACCAGAAACAAACAGTATGTACTGTATGGATCTATTTATATAAAGTTCAAAATCAGAAAAAAATTATTCTATAGTGATAGGTGTCAGAATAGTAGTGGTGGTAATGACTGAAAAGGCGCATAAAGGAACTTTCTAGGATGATGGAAATGTTTATCTCAGAGACAGTCACATGGGTGTACATATATGTAAAAAGTCACTGAGCTGAACATTTGTGCATTTTATTTCAAGTAAATTATACACCAATAAAGTATTGCATTAAAAAAAAAAAAAGGCTCCTGAGGAAGTATAGCTCCTTAGGAGAGCTAAACATTGCCAACTGTTAGGAAGTGAATTGCCTCCAAACCCAAACATGTTGAAGCCCTAACTCCCAATGTTGGGGTTTATCTGGAGATAGAGCCTCTAAAGAGATAAGTAAAGTTATCATAAAGTCACAAGGGTAGGGACCCAACTTCTATCATAAAAGAAGAGATGGATGTATCTAGAGTAAAAGCCATGTGAGGACACAGCAAGGTGTCCATCTGCAAACCAAAGAGAGTAGCCTCAAGAGAAACCAAACCTGCCAACACCTTGATTTTAGACTTCCAGCCTCCAGAACTGTGAGAAATAAATTTCTGTTGTTTAAGCCACACTGTCTTCAGTATTTTGTTAGGGAAGCCCTAGCAGACACTACCTTATCATAAGTATTGTACTTTACAGGTTACAAAAACATTTTCACATAATATACCTCATTTGATACCAAATATAATCTTATGATACAGGAATTACATATGTTTTATTAATATTGGCTCTGAGAGATTAGGTCATTTGGTAAGGATTACACAGCCCACGAAAGGCAAATTTGGTACCCAGAACCCAGATTTGATTTCCAAGTCCAGTTTCCACAACTGTACTACTCTATATTCTATATGTAATTTCTAACTATTTTGAAATTCTGCATATATTATTCACTTTTCTATTAGATAAATAGCATCTCTGTTTTAACGACAGTATGAGGTATGTGTGCAAACTGTCTTGAAAAACTAAAGATTATTTTACTAGAAGCTAGCTAGAGAACAAGGATTATTATCTTTGTTAATTTTTATTTTGGAAAACTAATACACAATGTAATACATATATTCAATAAACATTTTCTCCACTGAACATGACTCATTTATAATAAACACTTTTTAAAAAGCATAGCTGGAGGAAGGAAGGTAAAGGTTAGATTAAAGGTCAAGTTTCTACATGACAATACTTGGACTACTGGCTGTAATGAACTTCCTAAGCTTACCTTCAAGTCAAATGTGATTTGGAAAAGAAAAGAAACTCAGAAACATCTAATAAAAGTAAAATGACTGAAATGATGGTGATGATAAACGTGTAGATTTATTTACTAACAAGGACAGGTATCTATGATAAATTTTAAAGGGAGCTATAGAAAAGCACATGTAGTAAAATCTCTTTTAATATAACATATATATGTATATGTGTATGTATGTATGCATGCACAAACACACACCTTCAGAAGAAAATATTCTGGAAAAAGATATACACCAAAATAGTACTTACTTTAAGATGGCAGGATTATGTGTGATTTTGTTTTTTTTCCTGTGTATTTTTATGTAACATCTAATTTTAAAAACACATTTATTTATTAATTTGATGAGAAAGACAAAAAACCTATTTTCATTTTTGACAGGGAAGTAAGGAGGTTAGAACTAAGACAAGCAACAGAAAACTGAGAGGAGTGAGAGGGATTATACTTTGGTAAGAGCAGTAAATTAACAGGGTCAAGGGAAATTCTCATCTTTTGAGTGACAGCAAGGATACCTATTAATGATAAATCCTAGAAATAGAGTACTACTTACCATTTCATCTGCCAAAATGCCATTCAGTCCGTGTTTATGTACCAATGCCAGCCAATTCAAACCAACCTTCTGATAGGGCTTGAGTGACAAACTGGTAAAGAGAGAGTTACCAGATATTATAGATTTATACCTCTATTAGTTTTCTCTACTAGTTTTCTGAGAAGAGGTTTAGGTTTACAATGTACAAAAAAACTGAAGTATCTAGGTCTAGTCTTACCTTTTAACTTACTGTTAAAAGCTATTTACACTTACTTAAGAAAATGAACCCAAAACATAATACATTTTAAAAAAACTCTCAAATTTTATTCTGTATTTGTTGTTTCTGGCAATAAGAATTACAAAAAAATTTTCATATTCAGTCATAATGTAATGCCACCAAATTAATTCCATAAATGATCAGAATATTAACTATGATAACATATTACTAATATTTATACTCTAGAAAAATGTATTGTACTGATTTGAATATTAGCACAGTAAGGAACTTAAAGTATTAGAACAAAAACATACGCATAATTTGCTACTTTGCCAGGCTGATTTAATAAAACTTTCTGACTGAATGCCAATCACCTCTAATATCACTGGTATGTGTAATTCTGGAGGATGTATGTGTGTGTGTATTTATGTTTGAACTACATATAAATGTAAATTTGCTAGGCATCAATAAATATCAGTGAGTAGAAAGCAGCAGGCATGTGTCAAAAATCTTATTTAATTTGTGAACATGTAAACAGACTAACCCCTGGGACTAACTTGCTTGGATGGCAACATGGAAGGGGTCTAATGGACGAAATGGTTAGTTTTTTCTAAAAGTTCAAGCGGTTAAAAACTAATAGCAGTTATTTACTGAACATCTATTATATACAGATATACAAAAATATCATTTTCTAGCATCACCTCATTCAATCTTTTAATATGCTATTAAGGTAGTTATTTTTTAACAGATGAAAAAACCCGAGGCTCAGTAATTTGCCCGAGGTTGCATAGCTACAAAGTCTTATGGCTAAGATTTTAACTCAGAAAAGTCTATCTCATGCAAAAGCTTATTCTTATACTCACTAGGGAAGCATAAACCCCACATTAACATGAAAACTTAGGACAAGGCCATGCTTCTCACTCTACAGCTTTTATCCTATCCCCTTAATTTCCTGTTACACAGATCCTAACTGCACATAGAGAAGGGGTCTGATAAATGGTTCTGATAAATGGCTCTGATAAATGGTTAAGGGGTCAAATTCTGAAATCAAGACACTTTAATTAGAACAGGGATCAAAGAGGTGAGGTAGAAAGATATCCATCTTAAATCAGAATCTATGTTTCAACTGTGGGGTACACAATCTATAAAACGGTTCTCATTTGAAAAAATTAAAAGTATAGGTAGGAAAAATCAGCAGTATTGCTGAAGTCTTTACAGTTCATTTTTTAAAATGTCTTTGCCTTCTTGGCCAATATAATTTCTATGCCACTATGAAAGTAATAATAAATAGAATATTATCATAGACATTTTAATTTTCAGGTCCAAATAAATTCTACTATACTGGTAGAGTAAATGCTAATATTGGAATTCTAGACACTATACTTTACATGCATTATTACTTTATTTAATCTACATTATAAAGTAGATACTATTATTGTCATCATCTCCATTTAGAGATGAGAAGCTCTCTCTGGGATTCAGAGCAGTTAAGTAACTTGCCCAAGGTCCCAGCTACCCAAATGCATGTCTGCACTGGCAGAGCTGGTACCCAATCCAGTTCTGATCCAGCCCCTAATCACTAAACAGCAAACATGAAAGTTTTCTCTCTCTGGCCCACCTACTCTACAGTCAAAACTTCCTATTTTTAAATAGAATTTTCATTGTTTTCCTGAGTCTTTCCTACTGTCTTAGTCGTCCCCCACACATTAAGGTTCACATTCCACGAAAATGATGAAACTTGGAAAGGCAGGCATATTACATCACTTATAAATGCATCCCAAGGGCCAACATGCTACCCCAATGTAAATTTATCACAAATAGCCAAGAAATATTCTTAACAAACAAAAATTACTGAATGTATGTATCACCAACACATGTTGAGAACGAGTCTAACTATTAAAATATTCTTCACTATACATAAAATTTTAAAAAGTGACGAGGAAATTTTGAGAAGCATTGAATTTTTCATTCAAATAAAACTGTTTCATCCACATTCACAAAGCAGCTATGGTAGCTGTTTTGATCAGGACATTAAATACCTCGCAGGCGCTAATATTTAGCTGCTATACAATCATACCTTCCATTACTTTTGACATTCAAGAGTTTTGTAACAATTTTTGTGATTGCATATGAACCCCACCCACTAGTTTACAAATAAGAATGTAATCTGCTCAGGGTTATCCAAATGGCAAGAACTATAGCCCGGGCCTTTTGAATTAGGTAAGTGATCTCTTTTCAAAAGGGGACTACAAATATCGTTAAACTGAAGGTTTTCTTACCTCCCAATGAGGAAAAAAGTGATTTTAAGATTTTCTGAGGTCATGAAAGAAAATGAGGTAGCATGTTATTTTAAAGTTACTTGTTTTGTCGGGGGAAAAAAAAAAAATCCTTCCAGAGAGTTACTATAATTTCTTTTCAGAGTGAAAATTAAATTGGGTTTAAATTTCCTGTCAGAGAAAACTAGTATCAAAATTATTCTGAAAGGTGAGAAAGGCCTGAAGTAGAAAACTGGAGTATATACAATGTGCTAAATTTAAGTTTAAAATGCAGGAATAGAGGGCTAGAGAAACTTCTTGAAGTAGTTCATATGAAACAGATTAGGGACGCTAGTTGACCAAAAATTTATGTCCCTTAAGTATGTCATGAGTGCTGAAAATACTACCACAATAACAGTTTGTACTAAGAGTAGTATCCAAACTACTAAAATGTTTATATCATAGTACTCTGAGTTAGTCAACACATCTGCACTACTGATTTGCATTCACATCAAATGGTTTCACAGCAACTGTTTAGAAACAGGATATGGAATCATCCTGGCCAGCTGAGGAGGAACAAGATCAGAAGAACGTTAGTAGATTTAGCCCCGAAAAAGACAGGACACGCATAATTAAACATTATTTTATACTGAACATGTGATAAACCTTTTCAGTTAAAACAGTTTAAAGCTGATAAATTTTAGATAAGCCGCTGAAGCTTGAGAGATGGCTACATCTATGATAGGAATAAAATAGGAGAAATACTGAGGTGTTTTTTTTTTTTTACTTTTTCCTCATTGTATTATATTTTAACTTAAGGTAATTTTAGTTTTGACATTTTAAAATAAACATTATGAATGTAATGGTTTTGAGATACATATGAGAATTTTTTCCCTTGCAAAGACTTTATTTTTAACAGGGAGTTACAGCATGTGTGTATTTCTTTTATCTCTAAAAGGCTATTTTTCTTCTGTTATAATTCTTAAAAATTTCTAATAGGAAAATAGTTAATATAATTTTGCTTCAAAATAAACTTTACTATAAAGAATTTTTTCTGTTAAGCAAAAGCACAACAGCTTATTCATTAGGATAGTTTAATATTTTCCTCTGTGGGAAAAGTACTTTAAATGTTTCTATACTAAGCAGCCATTATGCTTGGGCAGTTATACCAAGTAAAAATCTGCAAGTTGCTTGCGCAACTTACATTGGCTAAAAACAAAAACCGAGACAACAAATTTCACCCCCTAAAAGTGCATTTAAATAAACTCCAAAGAGACTATCTATACAGGTTTTCAGAAGTTGTACTTTGGGACTAGATCCAAGAAGCACCTAAAAAACCCCCAAAACTATTTTTCTCACCTGTTTAATATTTCATTTAAAAAATCCTCAGTCTAATGAAAAGGATAGCTTTATTACCTGATCATACTATTTACAAGTAATAGGACTTTGTGGATGTGGGTTTAAGAGAGAAATTTTTTAAGTGATGCAATAAAGCACTTGATTTTTTAAACTCCAAATTATGATAAAGTAGACTCAACTGGGTAAGCCTTGTAGAGTGAAGAACTCCCCATATCCAATGCTGTAGAACAAGAAGGAGCAGCTCCAACTACACTTTTAGGAGATGAATTTGCTGACATGGTCATAGTTCTTTCTATGCAACAGAGAAAAGAGCTTCTTTGTGGGAACTGCATCACGTTTCCCTACACCATCCCATAGCACCCTAGAAGGGCACAGAAAAGATTGTAGCTTACTATTAAAGGCCAGTAACCGTATCTTGATTTTTTTTTTCATATCTTGACTTTTAATTAACCAATGATCAGCAAATGTGCTTTGATCATTAACTGAGAAAAATATCAGAAGAAGTATATAAAATCACCAACTAGGGTAAATAATTTTAATGAGACCCTAGTGCTAATCTTATTAAATACCTATCAGAAATATTTTGAACAGAAATAATTCATTTTAAAAATTACATTAACACTGCAGAGTATGGATATACCATAAATCATTCTAACTAGTCTCAGATCTTAGAAACTTTGACTGTTTCCATGTTCTTGCCTCTATATGTATATCACAGTAAACAATTTTATACTTTTTTTTAAAAAAGGAAGCATTCTGAACAGTTCTGAGTTCCCAGACAACCTGAAAATAAACTTTTAAAAGAAGTTCAAAACAACCCCCCGCCCGCCATATCCCAACATCATGCAAAGGAGGGGTGTTCACAATTACAAAACGCCGTTTTCATACGTTCTGGCTGTTGGACAAATTTTTTTAGTGAAAATAATTTAGTGTTTATTTTTTGCAAGAACTCGGACAAGGTATTTTACTGACAGTAGCAGTTCGGGTAATATACTTTTTAAATATACACTTTTTATAATTTTTCCTTATATAATCTATTTAATAAAAGTGTCCTTTTCAATTTTTATGTGTTTTTACCTCAAAAAGATTAAAAATTTTGGGCTTTTGAAAGCATTTAATCACATATATAGGATACTTCAATCATTTCATTTACGAGCAAAAGGAAATTGAACGAAGACAAATTTTTACACTGATGCAGTTGAGCAGCCGACTCTCTGAAGCACTAAATTAAGTAAAGAGGTACCTAAAACCACCTTTTCAGCTTCTGTGATTATATATGAAATTATCCGTCATCAGACAAGGAAAACATAGGTTATATAAGACCATAATATCTCCTCCCTCTAATTTACAACGTGATAATGGAGTAAAATATCCTGACTCGGGGGAGAGGGGGTGGCGATCAATGAAAAACAATTCATACACCACTTATGTGCCATTACAGGAAACCCTGGGTTTCCCTTTTAAACATTAGTTTTCCTACCATGTCCACATTTAAGTTTCCTAGGCACAATACAGGAATAAATTCAAAATTTTTATACAACTGAGATAAAATAATGAATAGGCACATACAACAAGTATTACCTTTGGTTTAGAATGGAGGGTTGTTCTATGTTCCATCCACCTCCATTTCCAGTGAGCATGGTAACTTGTTTTGTCAATTTATTTGAAATGTCTTCACATTTGTTCATAAGCCTTATAACTACATCCCTTTCTTGGATCAGTGTTTTACAGTGCCATATCAAATCTTCTGATAAGCCATTCGTTTTGGACATCTTTGTGAACTATGGCATGAAAAGAAAAATAATTTAACAGTTCAGATCTAGTAAATAGGGAGCCAATTTCTTTCTCTGTGAGGGAAAAAAGTTTGTTAAACTTTTACTAATGACCTTAATCAAATGTGAAGAGAACCTGCATTTGCATTATCACATTTCAGTTTGATAAATCCTACTGTCATCTCAAACTCATCATGTTGAAATAAAACATACCTTTCTCCTCAAAACGCACAATCTCAAGCTGGCTACCTTGACCCTGGTAGCTGTTCTCTTATGGGAGAAACTCTAAAGTAATTGTTAATGTCTCCTATCAGGTTTTGTCTTCAAAACCTCGGATTTATGACTATTACCAAAGGTAATAGTGCCAGATATAAAAACTGCATACTAGATCTCTTGCCTCCATTTTTGTCACTTCCTATGAATATAAGATTAATTTTCCTAAAACATACTTTGCCCTATCTATCATCAAAGTACAACCCCTCAAGCTTTCAAAACTCCAATTATTATTTGTCACTTGATATTTTACTCTAAACTGAGACTACTACTACTTGGAAAGATATTGCGTGAATCAAAAGTATACCGTGACCAATTCAATAATTTGATAAAACTTAAGAATAGTATCAATTTCAATACAAGACTTGTATAAATGGGTTTGTATGAAAACTCAGAACTTCTTTCAAAATGTATTTGTATTTATTTTTCTAAAGGAGACACTGAATACCTTACAAGGTAAAAGCTGTAACAGAATTAGAATTTTCCCAAATAGATAGCTGAAAAAAATAAATCCTGAAGAACTGTACAAAAAAGTATTTTTAGTGTAAAGGATTAGAAAAAAGCCCAGTAGCTATTTGAAAGCTGTTTGTTGGGCAAAAAGAAAAATACCATAATCCAGACAGAATAAAGGAAACTAAACTAAAACCATCTGTTAGAATAAAGCCACACATGGTTTTGATTCATGGTATCATATTTAGCATATTCTTTCAAGTTATGACAAGAATCTCATTAACAACTCTAAATAATCCCCATGAACACAGTATTTCTAAGTTCACAGAGAAGCTCAAGCAATAGAAATTCAATACTTAGAGGATATACTAAGAAAATTTCATAAAAAATGCAGTTTATAATAACATGTATTTTTCATATCTAACCTAGAGTAGGTTGGTAGAAATGAAACTTACTCATCTATTCCAAAGCCATGTTATTACTGTACTGCAGGAATAAAAAACAAAACAAACCAAAAACTTAGCATGCCACAAAATGGCATTGTGAAATAAAGTGATTTGTACCCTACTTTGTATTTTCACAAGGACAACATTCATAATCACAATGTAACCTCCCACTCTGTACTTTCCAGGGAAAAGATTTACACATAAAGAACAGGCTATGTAAGAATCAGTGCCTTGAAGATTTAATGAGGTTCTACTAGAACTTTTAATTAAAATATTTTTAATTTTTAAATGGAACCCCAAAATTATAGGCCAAAAAACCAATCTCATGTCTATTGTGGGGTATGTGTGTTTGCGATATGTTATGTGAGAGAACCAACAAGAATAACCAGGAAAAAAAAAGAAGGAACACATATTGTGTGCTTTGTATGTGCCAGAAACTACTAGGTGTCTTTTATTCACTAACTCATTAAGTCCTCACAACTGCAAGATCAGTCCACCAGTTCTGGATGAATAAGATTCAATTTCCAAGGTCACAAAGCAGGATAAAAGATTCCAATGTCTATGCTCTTCTCTTTTCACTAAAACTAGTACTTCCCAAAACAAAACAAAAAAAACCTTAAAAGTTAAAAAACACAGGGGGGAAGGGTGGGATTGACATGTACACACTGCTATATTTAAATGGATAACCAACAAGGACCTACTGTATAGCACAGGGAACTCTGCTCAATGTTATGTGGAAGCCTGGATGGGAGGGGAATTTGGGGGAGAAAGGATACATGTATACGTATGGCTCAGTCACTTTGCTGCGCACATGAATCTATCACAGCATTGTTAATCGGCTATACTCCTATGTAAAATAAAAAGTTAAAAAACAAAAACCCTTTTTTCTGTAACCAACTGCCATGTATTGTGTTGTTTTCTTTTCTTTTCTTTTCTTTTGTAGTTAAGTACTAACCTGGATGGTGAAAGTACCTGGTATACAGACATAGTCCCTTGTCCTCGTGTGGTTTATAGTCATTGGGAAAGACATGCAACATACAATTTTAAGTCTTAACAACTGGTATTATAAGGGAAAAAACAAAATTTCATGGGTACTTTTCACAAGGAGAGTAATATAATCTAGGATCTAGGAAGTCCAGAAATCAGAAAGAACTGTTTTGACTCAAAGAAGATCAATTCAGTATGTCAGAACCTAGAGAAGTAAGAGAGAAACATACATTAGAAAAAAAAAGAAACAACCAGACATTACCGTTTCCTGATGAAAGAACATATCACCAACCATGTAATAGTACTGATGGGAGCATTTAATTCTAATCCTAATTCCACAGAAAATATAACCTGAAAAGCCCAGAGTGGGAAGCTATAGAACAAATGATCCAGTTTCTTCACCGAAGATATTACAGGAAGGGGGGAGGGGGAGGGAGGGGGGGAGAGAGAGAGAGAGAGAGAGAGAGAGAGAGAGAGAGGGAAAGGGAGGTGGGGAGCGGGGCACGGAGAGGAGAGATGAAACAAGGTCAGACATAAGCTGGTACTGAACCTGGTGATAAGTACATGAGGGTTCATTTAGTATTCTAATTTTTATGTTTGATACTTTTGTAGGGGCAATGAAGGGGTGTGCAAAAAGCAACTCTTACTTCATGATGCTGCAACAGTTTGAGACTTTTAATGAACTTGACATTTTGGTTATTTCTGAAGTCAAAGTTTCAATTTAACTCCCTGAGGCTTCCCACTCTCTTTATCCTCTTTCCATACAAGCCAACCAACATTAGAGATGATCCAAATTATTGCTGCTGGTTTAGAATTTAGATCTATCTAGTAGTGATACACTGTTCATGAATGCACGACATCAGCAGACAGATTTTCGAGGAAGAAGTTTCATTGTTTGATAAATTTGCTAGAATTAAGTTCAGTTATGGCTGACAGTAAACCCAAAACATCAGGGGTTTAACTAAAACAGAAGTCTATTTCTCTCTCATGTAAATGAAGACCCCAGGGGGCAGTTCAGATCTGGTACAGAGGTTCCAAGATCAAGAATTCTTCTACTTTGTTGCTTCAATATCCTCAACCTGTGAGTCCTCGTCACACTGACATCTCAACCAACAGGAAGAAGAGATCCTTTAAGGACGCTTTCCAAAAATCACGGTATACTTCTGCTTACATCTCACTGGACAGGAATTTGTCAAATCGCCAAAGGGAGGCTGAAAAATGTAGTCTTAATATATTGTGGGTAATGTAACCAGTCATAAATCTGTTTAAAAGCACAGAGGGCGTTAAAAAAAAGAGAGAAAAATGATTTGATCCAAAAAAGTTTGACTCAATATGACTAGAACTGATTTTGGGGGAGAGTAGAAAACTATAATCATTTCTTAACATTTCACTAATAATATATACAACACTTCCAACACAAAATATTGTGGATATCTGCAGCTAACATTTTTTAAGAGACAGACAATTGAACGGGCACTTACTTTATTTAATCCTTAGCCTTCTCCAGAGGTCACTACCATAATTACACTCCACTTAGAGAGGAAGAAATACAGGAACAGAGAGAGAACTTGCTTAAGGTCTTGTAAGTTGCTAGAAAATGTCAGAATTGGGATTCAAAACCAGGCCATCTAGCTCCACTATATTATTTACCCACCCTCATGTATGGTATTTACAAAACCAATGGAATAAATAAAGAGGCATGAATGGAATCCTGAAACAAGAGAACCAACACAGAGAGAAAAACAACATTTCTCAGGATGTTGGGGAAATGAGATTCCAATGTCACAGCTGATCCCCTACCGCAGGTCATAAGACTCCAGAAGAGACTTTTTCAAGAAGATGAAACTGATAAAATATCTGAAGTGTCTAAAAACTGAGGGGAAATTTAGACAACTAGGGAAGAGTTTAGAGCTGAAGTAATAAGTATATACAAAACTAAGAAAACAAAAACCAAGACAACGAATAAGTAGGGAAAACAAAATGCTGAGCAAGGAAAAAAAGTAATCATGTAGTATATTACATGGCTCAGCTATAAAAGGCATTTGCATAGTCTAACAACATATACTAAAAAATGATTTTCAAATTTACCACATTATTAACATATTGATAGGACTGGGGAATGGGGAATGGGGAATGGGAAATGGGCATGTGAGGTGAGACAGACAGCGAGAAGAGAGCTAATCCTACCACAATGCTATAATGTCTGTGTCATGTCAAAAGATAAGGCCTGCAACTGAAAAATTTTAAAAAAGCATTATCTTTATATTCCTAGATATGGAAGTGATAAGAATCAGACAGAAGATGTAGAAGCAGTTATCTGTGGTACAGGAAATAGGCTGGAGAAGGGGATGGATATGGATTTTCAGGGAGAACAAGCCTGTAGAATTTTTTAACTTGTTGATCTAAATACACGCATAAATAATAAAAAAATAAAAACATTAAAAAAAGCCCAACATTTAATTCCAAAACATTTTTATTAGGTGTGTGTGGGGCAGGGAAAATGGGTGTCTGCCCCTAAGGAAAGGTGTGAGAACATTCTACTGTTATGTTACTGCTTTCTGAAGACAAAAAGCATTTAACAATCCTGTAAGTTACTTAGCTTCACTAAAACAAGACCTAAGAAATACAAAGTACTCTGTAAATGCGGGATCCACTAGTAAGTCTAAAGTTATTGATGAGCACAGCAAATACGATCCTAATCACATAATATGAAATATACAAACATATTCATAAACAGATGGATGCTAAATAAAGTCTTAAGTGGGGATTATCTTCGGTAGAATTTTGGCTAAACTTGATTTTCTTCTTTGTTCTCACATGTACTGTTTCAATTTTAGACAAAGAAAACAAATCGTTCTTCAAAAAAATGATAAAGCTATTTTCTCAAAGGGAAAAAAAGAGAAAAAAAGTAACTGCTACTTAATTGGATAATTACATGAAAAAAGAACATCAACATGGCCCTGATTACTATCTCTTTGATTAAAAAGTCAAGTATTAGTTTAAGGTCTTTATCTTTTTAAAACAGTCACAGACTGAAGTACCTATCTCTTGCCACCATGTGTCACTCTTACAATACAAATAATTTTGAATTTCTACAGGAAGGGGGAAATTGTTTAAAAGCAGATTTAATTCCCCACCTAAGAAGTAACATTATTGAGGACAGGAGTCTTAAATACTATAAATACCTGGGAGCAGCCTACAAAGTACTCAAAATGCATTTATAATTTTAAAATAAATATTTATCAAACTTACAAAAATGAAAACAAAGCCTGGATACAGTAATCACACACTTTACTGAAGCCACCCTATCAGAAAGTAGTATGCATTACAATTCTTCGAGTCACAAATTTAGACAGACATTTTACAATAAAGCAGAAAAGAAAACCTGTGGCCTAAGTTACTGGTGGATGGGAGCAGCACAATGACGAGAGTCATGTTTCCACACGAGGTAAACCCAGGTTGCTTGGTTAACAATTAAAGAAAACTGCATTTATGCTGATCTAAATGTTAAGGAAGTAAGTGCATATATGAAAAATTTTTAGATTGAGCTATTTATGAATGAGCTATTCATGAATCTTGATTTGATCAGTATACACTACGATTCTGATTAAAGTACAAAGATGCAACATTATAAGATTATCATAGACGTAATAGCATCTCCACCCTATTTTGCACAAAGCTAGATAAAAATTCAGTAAGTGGTTGGTGAACTGATGCCATCAAATGTGTGAAATCTGGCAATAAAAACCCCAATTTTAGCACATTAACAGTACACATTTTTAAACTAATGACATTTTGGCTGGCTTTGTTTCCAAAGTCTACATGATTTAATGATGTGATTTCTTACCATAAGCACATACTTTACTGCTATGAAGCAGAAAAATAAGAGAAATGGAAAAATTATGAAGAAAATCTGACACACACTATTTAGATTTTGATTTTTAAAAAGGGTATAAAGCTGCAAACATAAATACCCTCAACATAAAGAACTTATTAAATAACCAAATTTTCCTCATGTAAATAAAATAAGGGTGACTAGAATATCTCAGAGCATTCTAATTTTTTAAAAGTGTAATTCTTTGACAATAAAGTCATAATCATAATGTACAACTTTTCAACTTTTGTTTTAAAAGGCACTGCTAAAATAATTTTCACATTCAAATTAATTTTATAATAAAATAACACAATGAAATACCAATGATTACATTTAACCTATCAATGTTACGGAGACTTCTGTTTTAGCAAAAAATCACAATGAAAATGTATGTGTTTACTTTGATTTGTTGGCTCAGTATGCACTGTAATGAAATATTAATGAGCTTTAAAGTTCTGCCAAATTCCCCAATCCTGAAGACTAAACTAAGATTCAACAATGATGTTAAGAGTTTATTAGACATTTGCACATTGTTCTTAATATATAATGCCTTGTAATTTTCATTAAAGTATGACTGACGAACAAAATTAAAATTTCAATTAATTCTCTTAAGAATTTCTAAAAACAGTAGCTATGAAAACAAAAGTAAATGCTTTTTCTTTTGTTTATTTTTGAAGTAGTTCACAGGTACATTAGCAAGCCTCTCTGATTAATAGGGAAGGAGTTAATTATATAATATATATATATTTTTTTTACCAAAATGTACATAATATTGACCTTTCCTTTGATGACTTTAAGACATTAAATTGATCTTTAAATCAGTCATATTCAAAATTCTAAAGTAAATCAAAGTAGAAGCTGAAAGTTCTAAACAAATTAAAACTCAAAGCTCATATACACTGACTTGCTAAACTGTTCATTTCCAGGAACTTGTATTTACTAACTTTTTCAGAATAGCTAAGCCCTGTATTTGCTAAACTCAAGTGGCAAGTTTACTTTTTAACTGTTACATAAAATAATCAACATTTAGATGAATGGCTAGCAAAAATAGTCTCTGTATTCAACTTTGAGAAAGAGGGCAAGATGCTATAGGAGGTTTAAGTAGATAATGCATAATCTCCAAATTCATGTCAAGACTAATTTAAACTATGCCAATTAATTAGTAGGGGAAATATGCTTTCTACACGTTAAGTTGCTGAATATTTTTAAAAGCATCTGGCACATGTAACTGGTATAATTTACTTTTACTATAAGATATGTGGGCAAGTAGTCACAGGGACTAAACACACTGGTGCAGATAATTGCATTCCTTATTAAGTAAATTAGAATCCCAACAAGCCTGAGCAACCCAACTCTGTAATGACATAGGAGACCATTAAAGATTAAAAGAAAGAAGAAAATAAAGAAAAGAAGAACAAGAACGCCCGTCAGCAAATACTTTAACAAATAAATCACTTAGGCAAAGCTGAACAAGTTTTGAAAGGGCCTGCTTTGACAGATGTTCTCTGGAAAAGCAAAGGCTTTAGGCAAAACGAATATCTTTATTTATTTATTTATTTTTAAAGCCACGAAATACTAGTAATGTTTCTATATTTTTCAAATACTTTAATTTTTTAGAAAATGCTATTTACAACCATTGTTCAGGGACATTCCCACCCTGCCACTTCAAGATACTCATCAAGGGAACTTAGGTTCACATAGATTTGTCCCAAGTATAAGATTAATCACAAAAGCAACTTTACTCCCTAAGTTAGGGAATAAAACTTCCTAAAAATTTATAAAACATCAAGAGTCACTATTGATGTGACTTCACATTCTAAAGCTGTAAAAAATCATCCATACTGCTTTCACAGGAGGGCCTGTTTAGAATCCATGCTATAAAAGCCCACATTTTCACAATAGGAAGCAAACTTTAAAAGACAGAGTTCTTACATTTCTCTGTATGAATAAGATTTGCTGACTGTTGACATTTATGAAACTCAAAATACAGGTATTTTAGATAAAACTTGTTTACAGGAAATGAAATTCCAGAAAATGATCATGCAAAGTGTACTTACCAGTGCTTACGCCTTCCCTTCACCTAACGCTTGAATTCTAGGCTTCCACACACTTTTCTATCTTTCCAATTAAAAACGCTGCAGCCTGCTACACCCCATAAAATGGCCGTGTTGTTTAACCAAGAAAAACATGTTAGAGGTTGAGCTGTCACTTTTAAAAGAAAAATAAAATAAACAATTGCTTCTTTTGTGGTGAAGCATAAAACACTTAGGCTGGCATTTTAAATCATGGAGCTCCCCTGGACGTTGCTACTGCTCTTCAAGTAGTTGTAGTAAAACTTCCGCCACATTCTTGCTTTCTGCACTGTCTCTCAGTAGTAACCGATCAGAACAGGCTAGCAAACAACTCCTTCCTAAATGTAAGCTCTAATTTCTTCTTCTGCAGTGAAATGAACCAAGTTTCTATGCAAAAGAATGAGTGACAGTATGCCCAGCCAATCCGCTTGGGGTTTTTCAGGAAAATCACCCCTTAATTCATTCAAAATTAGGTCATATGACACTATTTGAAATACTATTGGCTTAGAATGAAAGTAATGTTTGACTCTACACAGGATAAGGCCACCCATCTATGCTTCCCTGGGCTGAAGATACCTTGACTATAAACGGTACTGTGAATTAAATACACACACACAGGGGAAAAAAAAAGAATGTAGCCTTACCAGAGCTTCCCAACTATTAAAGGGCCGGAGTTCTGTTATCTTCTGAGCCTTTTTCTGAGAACACTGAGGAATCAAAGTAAGTTCACCAATTGAAGCATCTTGAAGGAAGTGAAGAATTTTACCTTTATAGCCATCCTCCATCACTTCTTCACCACTACTATAGTCCTCGTCTAATGAACTACCGACATCAGAACCTGAATCATATTCAGAGTCTTCAATAACTCTTTTAGGATTAAATACATTTTTTTTACGTTTCTTGTTAAAACCATTTTGTGGTTTCATGGAACATTTCTGTTTCAATTTTGTTTTAGCTGCGTTTTTAGGATAATTTTGACTTCTTGAAGAAATTTCTTTTCCATTTGGAAACTCACTTGGTGAAGCATATTGCATATCTGTGTACAAAGACAAAAATAACTACATTAGAAAGATATAAATTAAATATAAACTAATATAAATTAAATAACATTAAAGATAAAATTAAATAAAACTTCAAGTAAGAAAATTATTTAAACAAGTATTCATGCTTTTTTAATACAGAATTCAACTATAATTTATTGTTAAATCTTGATATACTTTAAAGAGAAATACTGAAGTAGAATTTGAAGTCATACAATGAATTGAAATAGTTTCAAAAATAGGTGACAACTTCTTTTTTTAAACAAATTAAATATAAATCCTCATTTTCTATCAAAGATCCTGAGAATATAAATGGCAGCTGCATATACATAAGATGTCCCAGATGTTACTTAGCAGCCCCACCCCCAGGTCAAAACTGATGGGTGCAGCAAAAATAATGCTCATCCTAAATTAAAACTATCCATAGTATAACTAATTTTTCCATCACCCATCCCCACTATTCTAGGTTCATCATTACCAAAAATCATTTAAATATGTTATCAACAAGCACCACTACTTTATCACTGATTACGCTACCATATTCCATGGATTTCTAAGATGCCCGTGATCGAAGGTACACTGTTATTTTATGTACTAGTAAGAAATACAAACAGTTTCTCTATAACACAGTATTTTGTTATTTAGAATATTTATGTTTTACTTAGTCAAAGAGCTTTCAGACTTGCATATTATCATACATTCATTCTTGTACACATATTAAAAAATAAGCAAAATAAATTGAATATTCTTCACATTTATTCACATTCATAATCTTTCCCTTCTGAATCTTTTTTCAGACTCAGAATTAGTGATACTGGTGGTTTTCTTTTCTCCACACAATATCATTCTCTGTGCCATCAAGAGCATTTGTTGTGTAGCATTTCCTAAAATAATTCATTAAAAACAGACAAAAAACAACAAAAACCCTAAAGCCATTGTGTTGGCCTTTTAAAAAGCTGGCTTTGCAATTAAGAAGAGCTAGTCTACTTGATTTCTACTTAAGGATGTTACTAAACATGTGTGATTCAACTCCTCCCCACTACTTCTCTACCCTTTGGTGCCTAGTGTTAAAAATGTTCCACTATGGGATCAGGGACTGTCTTCCATGATAAGCATCTTATAAGTTTCTGATACTGGTGCTTTTGATATTCATGTAAGTGCAGACTAGGACATCTACGTTACAGTGATTATAAGACACCAGCCTAAGAGCTGTTAAAATGTAAAAAAAAGAATGTTTCTTTTGTACTCAATAAAACATGGTAGTTTATAAGTAGACTTAACTATCAAAAAAAGTTAGCCAAATAGAAAAAAATGTTTATTGTTTCATTCTACACTGCAGTAAAGAACAGGCCAAAACATTTGGGAACTGGTTTCTAACATCTCATGCAATCCCATTCCCTGGTTATTAGCTAATAGGTTTACTATTTTCTTATATACTAAGATATAATATATTGGGAAGTATGAATTTTCTGTAATGACAAAGAACAGATAATTACCTTGGTCTTCCGCAAACACTTTTAAAGATTCTAAAGCCTCTGTGTACATCCATTCATGTTCCTTGAGTACTTCCCTTAATTCCTAGAAATAAGTCATTGATCCTTTTATTAAAAATCTAAAATTAACAACTTGTTGAAAACTTTTATACTCTTTTAAAAATAAGTAAATCACCTGAAAACTTAATAGAGTTCACATCTGATTATTTCACACTTGTTTTTATGTTGCTTTACAAATGCTTTCTGTATATTTAATTTCACTTTTGTAAATTTCTTCAAAGGGAAGGAAGCTTGATAGTTTTTGCATTTCTACTCTTGCTATGAGGTGCTCTGAACACTAGAGTATGAAAAACTGTTTGCTCAATTAAACTGCAACATGCAGATAGGCTTTTATAAACTGCCAACTTCAAAACATGTAATTTGAACATATGCAAAGAACCAGTAGAGCAACAAGACTTTGCATTCAGCTCATCAGAATTTAGCAGATGTACTACCTGTACATATACCTGAATAAATCAATACAAGTGTAAATGTAGTCCCAATGTTAAACAAATAATGTGTTTTCAAGTACAATAAGGTGATTAAACACAGGCACTTTTAGCACTGGCATGCTTGGCATGGGTCTTTACTGACTCTGAAAGTATTTTTACTATCTAGCAAATACACCAAAGCTTATTAAGACACTGAAATATAGTATTACACTTTAAAATTCTTCGTGAAAAATTTAAAGGATGAGCATACGAAGAAAGCTAAAACAAGTGACTTGGGATTATAGATGGCTTTGTAGAGGATCTGCATTTTATATGAGATGACAGTTGTTACTACATTTATGTTTGTTATGATTATATGATGTTACCGTTATAATGCTGATACTATAGTTAGCAAATAAGGTAAATAAACAATGTAAACTAGCAGTACAAAGATATCTTATGATATTGATAAATAAGAATATTTAATCAGAAAAGTGCAAAACTCACCCTAAGCTTTTCACATGGTTGACCTCAAAAGACTATTTTGTAATACAAACATTTAGTACATACTGATTAAATTTCTGCACATGACTACTCACCTCTTTATCAAAATTGGGAAATTCCTTTTGCAATTTCAACACAATACTTTCCTGTTTTTCCCAATTACTGCTAGATTCTGCAGACTCATTTGATTCCTCTCCCTAATGGGGAGGTAAAAAAGAGAACCAATTTAAGATATCATCAATAACAACAGTCTTAAGACAATCACGTTTGTATTTTGACTTGATTTGGAAGTTTTCACACTCGATCAAGAATCCAAAAATGTTTCTTTTTGTTCATGCGAAAATTGACAGATTTATATCTTAAGGATAAAAAATATTACTGGTTTAAGATCACTCAAAAGACCTTGACTACATATCCAATAACTCACACTTCACTCATACGATGCTCAAAATGAGCTAAATCTGCTAAAATAACTAGAATGATCCTCAAACTAACCTGAAATAACTCAGGTATACGGAAGTCTCTCCAAGCCAATGGCAAAAACCCAACCCAACCCAACCAAACCACCTCATTCATGCCAACAATTTCATATCCTCTACAAATTTCAAATACTGAGAGAAAAGAAGTTTACTTTTACTCCACTCTTGAATGGTTTAAATATTAACTGCTCAGTCACAAAAGTGACACAATGACAAAGAAACGTATACAAAACTAAATAATATATAAATTAAACATTAATTTGGGAATAACTGTGGCTACTCATACACACTATCTCTTTCCTCTGTCACTTAACTTCATTTGAAGAAACTGGTTAAA
This sequence comes from Eschrichtius robustus, assembly GCF_028021215.1. Classification (NCBI taxonomy): domain Eukaryota; kingdom Metazoa; phylum Chordata; class Mammalia; order Artiodactyla; family Eschrichtiidae; genus Eschrichtius; species Eschrichtius robustus. Next base: position 14,888,312 of record NC_090827.1, on the reverse strand, counting down.
ATTCCACATTTAAACAAAAAAAGATTCCTTGGGTTCATATATAAGAAAAATCTTGCATTTTAGTCAATCTAAAAGCAGTTATCTACTTTGCTAAGAACTGTACCACATGCTATACAAACATGAGAGAGAAAAGCACGGTTTCATACTTTCCCTTTTACCTCCTTCCTTATCCAACAACAATACTATTTTTTTCTTTCACTGAGAGAAATATCTAAATTGTGAGCGATACCTTTCTTGCACACAGGAGTAAGATGAAGTTCCACACGACAGAGACATAAGATGGTATGGAAGTTAGGAGTAGGAAGAAGAAAACTAGATGTGTTTTTGTAATAGTTAAGTGGCCTGTGTGGGCTGGACCACAAAGACCACGGATATGCTATGAAGCTGAAAAATTAAACCAGTGCTAATATTGCTTAAAGGTCTGGAGTGCCAAACTGAGGTCAGTCTTTATTCAGAAAGCAAGAGGATTTTGAGCAGGGGAATAATAAAACATTAATATTCGGAGAAAGCATTTCAAAGCCATCAAAAATTCATACCGCCATCCTCGCTTTGCAGATGAAGACACTGAAGCTCGAAGAACAATCCTTTTAAAGGTCACAGCTGGATAATCACCAGCTGAGGTACAAATAGAAACTTAGGCGTCTAACCCTAGATCAGTGTTCCTCCATTACCTAAGCGTTTCCTAAACTTTAGTAGTTCACACAGCACGTTCGTGATTTGAAATGAGTCAAACACCATCAAAGGATGAATAAACAAATTGTAGTATGCACATAAAATTGAATATTATTCAGCCCTAAAAAAAGGAATGAAGTACTGACACATGCTACAACATGGATGAACCTCAAAAATATCAAGCTAAGTGAAAGAAGCTAGACACAAAAGGCCATATATTTTATGATTACATTTATATGAAATACTCAGAATCGGTAAATCCAGAGACAAAAAACTGACTGGTGGTTGGCAGGGGCTAGGGGGAGAAGAGAATGGGGAGAAACTGCTTAAAAAATACAGCATGCTATTACTGGGTGATAAAAATGTTTTGGGACTAGACAGGAGTGGTAGTCGTACAACACCGTGAATGTACTAAATGCCGCTGAAGTTTTAATGGTTAATTTTATGCTATGTGAATTTCACCTGAAGAAAAAAAGTTAAAATATTTGGAAAACAGTAAATATCTTTTGGGAATTAAATATGTGGCAGCACAAATTAAACACTCAGTAGGTCGTGTGCCGATCTGCTCTTCACTCGCGGACCCCACACTTCTATCAGCTCTGCTAATACCTGGTGACTGAAGATACCTATGCAGTCCAGTGGTTATGCTTGAGCTTTACAGAAGCCAGGTGATACACAACCTTTGGGCTCAAATCGTCTTAGTGGGTCCAGGGGTTATGAATCAATCCTGTGGTTATTTTTCTGGTTTCAGAATGCAGAGTTGCAACTGACAAATTTGTCACTGCCAGAAATCCCACATTAGCTCCTTGACCCATGGATTAAGGGCCATAATTGTAGAAAATACCAAATCTAAGGCACTACTAGCATTGTCCCTCTGAAGAAGCAGCAGCAGCAACACCATATTTCTGAGGTGACTGCAGAGACTGACTCCACCATCCCAGATCCCAGGGTAATGTGCCTCCATGGCCTATACAAAAGCTGAATGGGTCATAGAGAATTAGTTTAGATTATCATAAACAAACAGGTGACAACCCCAACTGGTAGCTGCTATACCAGCTGCTATTTTTACTAGAGAAAATCAATATAACTACGAGACTATTACTCTAGCAGAATTAGAAAAGACTAGCAGAAGCAATCTGCTTTTGTCTGGGCAGGGTCAGCGATGGACACACCTTCACTGTTTTCAGAGCTATGGTAAATCTCCATCTCTCTTTCATAAAACAGTACTCAAGGACTCTGATAGTTCTGCACAGTCCACAGTATATCACTTTGATCCTCTATACTGAACACGTCACACAGATTGGACTTGAGAAGCAGGAAGCAGTGGCTATTTTTAGATGGCCTTAGTAAGAAACATGCATGCTAGAGTAGAAAATAACCACCCTCAAATCCTGGGCCCACCACTTTCATGAATTATACAGGGGTCCAATCTGGAGCATGCTGCAAATTCCACTCTGGAAAAAAAAAAAAAGACAAATGGCTGGCACTGGTGCCTCTGAGAGAGAGGCGCAACACTTCGGCGGGCCTCTCTGGATCCTGGAGGCAATGTATACTTCAGTACAGTGTATGCCGCTCTGATCGCTTTATGAAGAGCCCTTAAGTCTGTCAGGAATGGGGCGCAGATTAAGACAAGGCTCTGTAGCAGGTCCAGGGTGCGGTGCAAGGTCCTTTGCCACTTGGGTTTTGTGACCAGCAAGTAAATGCAGTGATTCCCAAAGAATCTGTGGCTCATAAGGATGTTGTATTGAAGTCTCTGGAAATCCCCAACAGGAAAATCATGGCAGAGACCCTATGGCTTCAAAGAAAGGTCATGTCCTCTTCTGCTGACAACTACAATCTGTTCCGCTATAACATGACACATCCATTTCCAAAAATTATTGCACGTGCAAAATCATGAAAATAAAAGCTACCGTGTTTGAGAAAAATTGTGTTAGAGGTATAACATTCAAAAACTTCATTAGTGACACATTTAAAAAAGGAAGAAACCTTAAAAGAAGGGTAGCATAATTTTACACATTAAATGGTTAAGAAATACATAAATACTACAATAAATATGAACTCAAGTTTGCTTGGGGATGTTAACATTGGAAGAGTTGTCGCTTATGAGTTACTATGAAATGGCAGATGAATGGTTATTTGAAAATGAACAGCTATGGAAAGGCGTGACTCACTGTCCTTGTGCTATCTCTGCTGTATGGCTGAAAATATAAATATTAACTTAAAAATAAACAAATAAACAAAATCAATAAATTTCTGCTAACTTCGCTAGCCTCCTCCTCTCATATTAAAGCTGCCTGGGGCTTCCCCGGTGGCACAGTGGTTAAGAATCTGCCTGCCAATGCAGGGGACATGGGTTCAAGCCCTGGTCCAAGATCCCACATGCTGTGGAGCAACTAAGCCCGTGCGCCACAACTACCGAGCCCACGTGCCACAACTACTGAAGCCCGTGCGCCTATAGCCCGTGCTCTGCAACTGCAACAAGAGAAGACACCGCAATGAGAAGCCTGCGCACTGCAATGAAGAGTGCAGCTCCCAGCTCGCCTCGACTAGAGAAAGCCCACGGGCAGCAATGAAGACCCAACGCAGCCAAAAAAAAAAAATGAATAGATAAAATAAATTAAAAAATATATATATTTAAGAAAAAAAATAAAACAAATAAAGCTGCCTGTTAGGTTCAAGATTCAACTGGATGCCATGAACAACTCTCCTACTTTGTTCAGCATTAAAGCCATTATCTTCAGTAAAGACAAGGCTGAAGTAAACAGTAGAACTGTTTTCAACAACATTTAAAACACTTGATAACTTTACTGTTAATCTGTCATGGTGTAAACTTTTGATTTTCACTGTCACTGTCACCATCATCGTCTGCATCCACATGGCCGTCAGCAGCAAATTGTTCCAAGCCTTCTGCGGTTAGATCATCAGGGTGGGACTCTAGCTCTTCAACATCTTCATTTTCTATCTCCTCAAATCCAACCTGTTTTCCTAAACCAACAGCTTGTTCTGAATTTTAAAAAATTTCTCTGAAGCTTCAAGTTCTTCAAAATCACAAATCAAGTCAAGAAAAATTTTCCACGATACATAATGCAAACACTCTTTTGTTACATCACTCCAGGCTTCTAAAATGGTGGCAATGTCCGCTCCAATGTTAAATCTCTTCCAAAATTCTATAACCATATCTGCATTCTCACCTTCAATTACAGTAATTAGTATCTTAAATGTTCACTTTAATTAGTAAGCCATAAATGCTGCTAACACATTTTTACCAAGAGACTGTATGAGAGATGTGGTTTTTGGAGGCAAAAGAAAAAAAGCCTCCTTCAACCAATATTTACTGCACTTTGCAGAATTCTTTGTGATCAGATAAAGTGGGAGAAAAATCCTGAACTTGTTTTACAGAGTTTACATAACTGTTAGAACCAGCTGAATGTGAACAACTGCTTACAATATAATCCCATTTAAGATGGCAGCATTGTACACAACTTCAGGCAGTACAACTTACTGTCCATTTTGTATAGAAAAGATGGTTAGAGGTACAGATCAATGATATACCATGGACAACAGCCAAGGAGAAGAACAAGAGTGGAAGATCGGGGAAGAGGTACACTGTTGGACTTAGAAGTTTTTCTGAGAACAGAATGTAAGGGTAAGAGCATGCCATGTGAATGTTCGGCAAACATTAAGTCCTATTGCATAGGAGTTTTTAATAATCACGTGGACAAGATGATTCATTCTTTGAACACCAAAATAAGACTGTGGATGCATGCTTGGACGCACTTGGATGCATGCTCAATGTGTCTATACACAAACAGCCATGGCAACATGGACTAAGTCTGTGCACACAGATCAACAGGATAAGACTAGTCGCTCCTCACACCTAAAACTCACAGAATTTTTACTTCCTACCGTTATGAGTCTTCAAGGCAAGAGTACTTCTGTGGAGGGACACAACAACTATCCCATTAAATTAGGGTACAGACTGCCATCTGCTATTTAGGGCTTCATGCATCACTAAATCACAGGCAAAGGCGGAGGTGACTGTGCTAGCCGGGGTGACGGAGTTTGATTCTGATTACCAAAAAGAAATTGTGCGGTCATGGATGCAGGCAGGGAGGACTATGTCTAGATTCACTGGGAGGCCTCTTGGTGGATCTTCTCCATAAAGTAAAAGTCAATGGAAAACTAGAATAACCCAGTAAAAGCGTAACCACTATTATTTTTAGATAAGCAGTTAAATATCAAAGGAGTCAACTGTAAGAATTGTAAGTAGTTGTCACTGAGGAGTATGAAATGGTGCTGGTACTGGTAACAGCTGTTTTACATAAGTGTGGTTCAACCATATGTATCTATTAAATTTTATGAAATAGAATTTAAAGTATATTTTCCCCAAAAGGTACTTTACCACACCACTAGAATATTTTTTTAAGTTAATTTTATAACTCAGAGATAAGCAATTAATACTGGATAAATTAAAAAGAAAGGAAAATCAGTCACAAATGAGATCCAACCATAAATTTTCTTAGTTGTAAGAGAGAAGACTGATTCACTGAGGTGCATTTTTAGTATGTCCACAGACTCAACAAATTCTGTGCTTAAGCAACTAATTTTGATGTTGCAATTCAAATGTAACTCACTTGATCCAATCTCTTCTTTTTCATAGATTGATCATCATTAAATTCATCTTCCTCAAATGGCTCTGAAGAAGAAGATAATTTTCTTTTCCTGGGTCCACCACCTTCTAAAACAGAGAAGGACATTCAAAGTTTGCACAGATATTATAAGAATCATTAATGCAAAACAAACACAAAAATGTTATTATAATGAATATACTTGTAGACAGTTCTCTTGACATCAGGCCCAATGTTATTTCTTCTACATATGACATACATTCAATAAATGTTAACTGAATTGAAGGAAAAATAAACAGAGCCTCTTTTCAGTCTTTCAGAAGTAGAAATCACTGTAAAAATGTACTTATTTGTAAACCATCACATTATTTAATGCTAAAAATACACATCTTTAAATTGAAAGTAATTCTATAGTAGGAAGAAGAGGTTCTCCCCAATGCCTGAATGTTTAGTAGTGAAAAAAAAAATTGAGCCCATCAGCTTATCTGAATAGCATCAGATAATTAAGTGCCTACTATGTACCAGGCTTTGCAGGGGGCTTTTATAAACTGCTGTTTCATTTACTTTCCACAACAAACCTACAAAGTAAGTATATACTCATTTTACAAATTAGGAGGAACTGAGATACAGAGAGCTCAAGCGATTAATGCTCTTAACCTAAAAACAAGAAAGTATAACACAAGAGAGTGCTGTATGACAGTAATAGGAAATCTGCACATTCTGTTATGACTGAGAGAAGAACTCAATCTACATGATCTGGAGAAGCTATGTTGCGTATTTTTTACTTTGTATACATTCATATACTTCTTCAGTACCTTCGCTTTCAGAGAGCGAATTCCAGAGACATACTGCAGTGCTAGTATGAAAGCATTTGCTGAAAGCTTACAAAGGTTTAAGATTTCAGTATTAATTATATCAGTACCCTAACTATGCAGTTAGAAATAAAACTTGTAGAAATATAATATTCAAAATAAATACAGACATGACAGCTTTTAAGCTGTAAGCATGAAAATTTCATAATATGGCTATAATAAAATTGAATGCCATCAACATTTCAATGTATAGTAATTACATGCTTTAAGTATGCATGCTTAAATTTTTTCCCCCTTTATTTCATAAAGTAAATGTGCATTCTGCATATGCCAACTAACTGCCAGCATCCACTTTAAAAAGGGGAAAATATAACCACCACTCTATCATCTATATATGCTGGGGTTAAGTGAATACCATTAGTAATATTCTAATATTCAAAGTCTGAAAAAAAGCTTCAAACTAGGTGATTTATGCCATGTCACCTAGACATGTTTAATCCTTTCTCAAAAAGAACAAAAGCTTTTTCTTGGTCAATAAAGAATTCTTCAGCCCTAATTATCTGTTTATATATCTTTCTGTGGTTAATATTATGGCATCAAATTTTTATACGTATGTAAAATGGCTACAGGCATAAATCTGCAAATATATGTGGGAGAAAACACATAACTAAAAATTTAGTACAAAAGGTTACATAAGAGCACATAATGCTTACTTACCTACATATAAATTTATTTATAATTATTAACCAAAAATTGTGCATGTATCTAAAGAAAACAGGTTAATATTCTATGTTAAATACCACTTCCCAATTACGTGTCTCATACATTTCCATCTTTTTTGGGGTGTACCCATCATCAATTTCAGGAAGAAAAAAAGTAGGTTAGACATGTACCTCACACCCCAAATAAAAATATATTTTACTTAAATTCAATATTTTAAAATAAAAAGTAAAACATGAAGCTGCAAAAAGAAAATATGAACAAAGAACACAAACAGGCAGTTCAACAGGAAAAAAAAAAGAGAAAAGATGGTCAACCTCATTAATAACTAAAGACAGGTAAAATAAAGTAACCCTTTTTTTTTCCATCCTGAGATTAAAAGGACAGTTGTACCAGACTGTGGGCAAACAGCCACTTTTAAACATTATAAATTTTTACAGTCTTTCTGGAAGGTAGTCTAAATAATACATCTCAGAATTTTAGATGTGTGTTTCTTTCAGTCCAACAATTCTTTTTCTAGGAATTTATTTACAAAACTGATGGAGAATGTTTGCTTAGGCATACATAAAAATTTTTAACTAAGTATCTAAGTGCCCATTAATAAGCTATTAGACAAGTCAGGATACACTGTTATAAAGAACTGAGTAGACTTTTAGATATAAAAAAGGTTACAAAACAGCAAAAATAACAGGATAGTCACATAAAAATGTTTTGCCTACTCTTATACATATATAGAGAAATGGAAGAAATAGCTAGACTCCTGACAACATCAGTAAATTCATATTTTTACCTTTTAAAGCAGGGTAAAACTTCAGATACACATTTTTGTTTTTATAACTTAGTATTCATAAATGAAAACTTTCAGAAGGCCATGCAAAAAAGATACCCTTACTGTTTAACATGCAGGATGATACTGTCTATAAAAGATTGTAATTTGTGGTAAAACCAATGTCCAACATCAAGATTTGTGGAACTGTCCAAGATGTCTTACAGGCCTTTTGTTGGTGAGACAAAGCTGTCATTCTATACATTACCTCAAAAGTGTACTATTCTAAAGATAAGGATGACTGATATATGACTATCCTGTCCATTCTAAGAGGAAGCATGGAAGTTTACTTAAAAAAAACAAGAAAAACCTGATTTTTTCTTTCCTTGTAATTTGCCACTTAACACTTAAAAAAAAAAAAGAAGTTATATCAAAGTCTAGTAATAAGAATGAGAATTAAAAAACTCAGCTAAAGTTCAAACTTAATAAGGACTGTAAACTCCACGAGGGCAGAGGTTTTGTCCATTTTGTTTCGGCAGGTACCCTCAGTGCCTAAAATAGCATCTGGCATCCAGTAGTAGTTGCACAATAAATATCTGTTAAATTAATGAATAAAGTAGAATGATATAAATTGCTCAAGAGAAAAAAGATTAGACACTGCTGTGGAATAAAGTTATTCAACAGGTTTTGCATTGGAAAGATTCTGGAATACTGAAATATTATGAAGACAAGAAAGAATATGTAAGATGCCCCAAACCATTTAGCAACTCAACAAATGTTAACTGAGCCTACCATTTTTCAGGAACTTTTACAGTAGGGATACTGTAATGAAGACACACTCAACCTTCTCCTGTACCATTTCCTATTATCAGATGGCCCTTAAGAACAAAGAAATGCTAACATGTACTATGTACTTACTATGTGCTACACACTATAAGAAATTTACAATAACTTTATCACTTCTTCTTAACAATCTAAGAGTTTGATACTATTATCATACTATTTTCCTGCAATGGAGACAGACAGAAAAGTTAGGCAACACTGCCCAAGGTTATACAGCTAGTAAGTAAAGGAAAAGGAAGAATTGTAAGATTTGGTTATGAATGAGAGATCATGTGGATAAAATATCATCATCTTTGGATCCACTCCAATACAATCCATTTAGGGGGGTAAATATGAGGTAGATAATTGTTGAAGAAAGATGATGGGCCCATGAGAACACATTATGGTGTTTTCTATTTTTGTATAACTACCCACTTAGGAAAACGGGCACCCATTCACACTGTCGATGGACGCATAAATTGGCAGAACTCTTAAAATTAACACTGAAGTGCATGTTCAATTTTAAAATGTGCATACCCTTTGATTCAGCATCCTAGTTTGAAGTTTAGCCTACAGAAATAATAACATAAAGATTTACTTACAAGGCTATTTACTTTTGTACTATAGCTAATGAAATAATGTGACCATAAATGCTAATTAACAGAGAAACAGTTAATAAACTAATCCTATGGATAGTCACAGAGGAATGTTATGGAGGCATTTTTTCATTAGATAAATCTGATTGCACTGACAAGTTATCCATGGTAAATCATCAAGTGATTTTTCTCAAAATGCAAACCAATACTATAATCATATTTTGTAATCTAATGTGTACGTGTGTTGTATAATAGTGTGTAGGTTTGCTTTCATTCCTTAAATACGTTATTTGGTAGTGAGATTATATGTTATTTTTACTTGTTTGGTATGTACAAAAAATAAAAAATCTAGATAGCATTTACTAAAAAAAAACTGGAGGTGTTTTTTATAATGCAAGCTCCTTTAAATGTATTTATTTTTGTATTCTAAGCCTGGATTACAGAGTAAATATTTACTAAATGTAGGAATGCTGATTACCAGCTAGGACGTTCCTTAAGACATGATGTTCTTGACTCAGATTTATGTAAATAAAACTATAATGCAATTGAAAGGACACTTAAGAAAGAACACATACCTCGCAAAACTTCACTGATATGAGATTTGATCTGTAGAGAACAAGCAAAATTACCAATGAAAAAACTGCCCCCTTCCCTTTTTTGGGAAAAAAAAATCAACCTAGAAAATTCAGTTCCCAAGTAGCTGTATGACCTCAGGTAATTCCCTTAACCTTTTTTTTTTTTTTTTTTTTTTAAACCTTCTTAATCTTCACAGTTTTCACCTAAAAACCCTGAAGCTGTTAATACCTCCTAAGGTTCCTATAAGAATTCATGAAGGAGCTTGGTAAATTAAAGAGTAATATTAAAATGAGAAGATATTTATTATGTAACTAGTTAAGTCAGCATGGGGTGAAACTAAGTCAGGCATACCTGCATCACCAAACATCAGCAAGGCAGCAGCAATTGCTCCATCCATAGTGCTGGTTGATTCAATTAACTAACAAAATGAGAAAAGATTAATGTTTTAAAAATAATACTTTAAGAATTATTTCACAAAGTTACCAAATATTGAAGAACGAATATATTAAATATACACAAAGTGGAGAAATATACATACATATTAGCTTAAGTTCATTAAATCCTATGATAAATTTTCAGAAAATCTGGATTATCTAAAAAGGTCTTACCTAAGCGTACCTTAAAATGTATTAGATTTAGTTAACACCACTTTAAAGCAAAAAATAAAACATAGTCTATGTACAGTGTATTCAAGGTTTTGTTATTTTAATTGCAAGGCTGTGCACTGAAGTCTCAAAAACTTCCTACCTATGAGTGAGTCCAGGCACTGTGTGTGTGTGTGTGAGAGAGAGAGAGAGAGAGAGAGAGAGAGAGAGAGAGACAGAGGCAGAGAGGGAGAGAGAGAGAGAGAGGGAAGGAGAGGGAAAGAGAGAGGGAGGAGGGAGGGAAGGAGGGAGAGAGAGAGAGACACTGACAGACATTTAAAATAAACCACAATTCTGGCATAATTTTTTTTAAATCTAATACTTCTTGAGTGGGATAAAGGACTCTTGAAATTTGCTCTATTTCTAAATTGCTCTAAATTAAATTGCTTGAATTTGTTCAAGAACATATTAATATACGGCTTACATAATTAACAGTTTCAAAATAACTATTTTTTATACTGTTCTGTAACATTTTGGATTTCAGAAAAAACTAAATATCCCGTATTTTTCTCTTGCTATAGTTTCCTGTATTTCCAATGAGCTACTTGTTTTAAAAAGATCTCACTTTTTAAAATAAGCTATTTTTGTATTAAATTAAATAGCCTCAAAACAAATTGATAATGCTCTTTTCTATACTAGTTTTCCTCATCTTGGATCCTCAGATATCCTGTAAGCCCCTCCTCATTTTCAAAACAGTCAAAGCATATTCTTATCAAGCCTAGGACTAAATTTATATTTTATAATTTCTTGAATTATTTTATGTGGGTCTAAAAGCCTTTGTAGAGTAACCTATGTCACCTTTAAATCTTTTGAAATGATGGGAGATCACTTGAAATCCAGATTACTTCAAGAGAGTGCTGTTTTGAGCAAGTGATAGGCTAAATTCCCAAAATTTCAGATACTACTGAAATATACATACAAAGTTCATTTATTGATATCAATCCTATTTTTCCACTGTAATTATAAAATTAGAGATAAATGTTTCTATAGGAAATAAATCCCCTTGAACTACCTGAAAAACTGGCAATCAAGCTAAAGTATTTTTAAACTGAGATTTGTTTCTTTATGTTGAATATTTTACCTACTCCATCATGTTTATTCTGCTGAAAGTTCTTTCCAACACTTTTAAGTGTTGCTACTAGTGGCTACATCCGTTCCTTCTTTTTCTAGGAAAAAACCCCATTGGGAGGCAAATTATGCTACTAGAAGGGGAACATGTAGACCCAAGATACCATTAAAGTTTCATTTAGCTAACAGTAAGAAGGTATCAAATGATCTGGGAAAAAAAGATTCATATTAAATATACCAGAGAACAAAGGAATAATATAATCCACACTTAAAAGAGTTCAAACTAGCAGGCCTAGGACCATTTTTGGTTCAGACATGCTTTGCTTGACCTGAATGGTATTTTTGGTTTTATCTTTCTTTAGTTACCATAAAAAGGAATGAAGTACCGATACAACAAGAAAGAACCTCAAAACCTTACACTAAGTGCAAGAAGTCAGTCATAAAAGATCACACATTCTATGTTCCCACTTATATGAAATGTCCAGAATAGGCAAATCTATAAAGACAGAAATCAGTGGTTGTCTAGGACTGGGGGAGGGAAATGGAGAGTGACTGCTAATGGGTAGAAGGATTCTTTCTGGAATGATTAGATTATGGTGATGGTTGCACAACTTTGTAAATATACTAAAACCCAATAAATTATACACTTTAAATAGGTGATCTTTACGGCATGTAAACTGTTATCTCAATAAAGCTGTTAAATTGATGATCAACACCAAATAAAAATCCAGCCCTTTCACTTTATTTGAAAATCTGAACTATTTGATAAAAACAGGCTGTCACTGATTTCACATGGTCATATCTTACCAAAGCTAAGGAGCAGCTACCCCTCTTAGAAAGGGTATGTGCCAATGTCCACCACTTCAGAGTTACCTGCCAAGCCCAGATACGGTACCTCCTACGCCTCAGCTTGGGGAAGGGGAATTGTCGGGGGTGGGTGGGTGGTGGTGATGATCAATACAAAGGCGAAAAAACTGTGCACCTATAATTAAATGATTCCCCGAAGATCATTCAATTACTAAGTGGCAGAGCTAGGGCTAAACTATTTACTAACCTTCAGAGGTTTATTCTCTATCTAAAAGTTAATGGAATGGTGAGTTTTTATGTCCTTTTACAATAAGACATAGATACCTATAACAGTCCAACTACAGCCACTTATTTTGTTTCTATAGTTCAATCAATATTTCTCGGCAAGGGTGCTAGTGGCAGGCAATTCTTCTGTTATGCAGGACTGGCCTCAGTATTGTAGGGCGTTAAGCATCCCTGGTCACACGCACTCAATGTGAACAGCAACAACTCCTTGTTATTTCCGGGGAAAAAAAGAAAAAAAGCCTCCTGACGTTTCTGAGTTTCTAGTGAGAGGTGGGGGGAGGAAGGTTGTCCCCATTTCAGAACCATTCAAACACAAAAAACTTCACAACCTATGTGAGATACAGAGAAGCCCAGATTATACTATTTATAGGTGAATAAACCTCACCTACTATAAGACTCAACAAGTAAATCTCTGGCATTTGCCTTTATTAAATATTAAAGTTAATAATTATCTTCAAACATAAGATATCTTTAGAAAAATGACTATCCACTAAATACAGCACTGGATGTAGGAGACATTTTAATCATCAATGCAACTATAATAACCAATTACTATAAAGGGGTATATAACCTTAAGTAAATCACTGTCACTTCTCTGCGGAAAAAGTTCCTTCAAGGTCTGAAGTTTAGCATCTTTAAGGTCTTCCAATTCCGAAAGGTCTTCCAATTCTGAAATATCATTATTATTTCTACCTGCCATGGCAGGAAGGCCTTGGGACTCTTCATCTTCAGATGGCTCAGAACTAAAAATATTTTCAGAGGGAAAAAAACAGTGTTTTAATGTATTACTAAAGTTATTTCATTATAATTGTATATATGTGTATATATAAAATACAGTATATTTCCAGTTCTTTTCAATAATAAATGCAATCTATACCTGTCAAAGATTGAAACGACTTTTTTCATTTCAGTACAGTTGTGCATATAAATCTACATTCCCAAAGTCAGCATACTTTGAACATATCTCAAATTATCTGGGCTGGGATAGAAAAGAACAGCAAAAACCTGCACTTATTTTGTTAAGATCCATACTCATCCATTGCACGCCCACTTTCTCTTTCCTACTTTTTCACCTGTACCCTGAATAAAAGATGAGTGTTGTCATGTTGCTCCTGAGAAATTCTGAAGCATACACTAGTACAAAGATAAAAGAATTTTCATATCCTAGCTAGGAGATCAGAATCTAAGTGTTAAAATCGGAATGGCCCCATTCAATATCAGACTGTCTACCAGGAACAAAACACTTCTTCCACACACGGGGAGCATTTATTTTATATAAGGCTTCGTGCAACAACAACTAACTTAATCTCATTACATTTCACTTCATATGTTTATCCTATATAAAAGACATTGTAAGCCAAATTTCACTCGTGTATTTCCAAACAAACAAAAAAAAATCTCATTTTGAAATTGTGATTTTCTACCACAGTAAGCATTCTGAAGATCAAAAAGCAGAAGTATAACAAATGGGCAGAAGTTATAAAAATCAAAGAAAGAAATATAGTTAAATATATTCCTAGTTCCAGAGAATGCAGACTTTGCTATGCAGCTAATTTTATTTTTGGACAGCTCTCTTAGACACATATCCAGGACCTGTATTTTAGTAACTTCTCTATACTTTATTCATGTTAGTTCAACTGTACCTGTTAGGGCACTGGTTATGCCTAAGAATCCCCTGAAAACATATAAAAACAGATTGTGAAGGATGAGGAATATGTATTTTAACAAGATTCTAGGCTGACTTCTTGAACCTTGCTCTGAAAAACCGTTCTAAAGTAACAAGGTAAAATAAATCTCTTCTTTTAACACTCTGTCTGGCCTTCAGTATTTGAAGACAATTACATGTACCTCCCTTTCCATTACACCTAGCCTTTTCATTCCTTATGCACTCATCTCTAAGTTTTCACTCTGCCTCACTACATTCACGCTCCCTAACTGATTCTGCGTCTTAGCTCGCTGAGAACATGAAAGCTTTCCGGTTTGAACCCTTTTCCGTTCCTGTACTGGATAAACCACTTCAAAGGTCCTGGCTCTTCTGACCATCACAACCCTAACCTAGCGATCAGATTCATCACCATTCCACGTGACAAACTGAGGTGCCCTTGATGTAGTAAGTCTTCATGTTGACAATGAATCTTATCATGCCTTGGACTTAATGCCCAATTTACAGGAAATACAAATAACAGAGGAATAAATTCAACACCATCATGAAGAAACAATCAGAAAAGTCTATTTTGTCTAAAAGACTTGATCTCTTCAATAAGTTAAAATCCTTAAAAAAGAGGAGAGGAGGGGAGTGGACTATCTTAAGATCAAAAGATAGTTAAGAGTCATGACATCCAAATGTACCTTATTTGGATTCTGGTTTGAAAAACTAGCTACAAAACACATGAAATCTGAATATAAACTGGGAATTAGATGATGTAGAGAACTGTTCACTGATAACAGTACTTGTTTTTTTGGAAGTGGGATGTACAGCAAGTATTAAGGGAAGAAATGTTGGGGTATCCTTAATTTACTTTAAAATACTTCAGCTAATAATAATAATTAATGAAATAATGAAATAAGGGAAAACATTAAAAACTGTTAAAGGTAGGTGGTATATATAAGTGTTCATTAGCTATTATTTTATTTTCTAATATGACTGAAGCTTTAAAGATAAAAGAAAAAAATCTACAAGAACAAGAATGACCACTTTGTGTTCTTTTATCCGGTCTCAGATCAAGTTATTCCCTTCTTCTTCTTCACTTCTTCACTTTATTCCCTTCTGTTGAAGTCCCTGCTTAGTGCTAAGGGATTCATTCTAGCCCTTTCTACTTCCTACAGGGCCCTGCTTAACTGGCCACCATCTTCTCTCCTGAATCTTTTCTCTCCTTAAGCTCTTTCTCCCAAGCCTGCAATGCATTCAAGACTGCACTTCGTTCAGTGTGCCAAGGGTTCTAGGCACTGTGGACACAGCAGTGAAATAAGCAGACTCTCCTCTCCTTCACAAATTTTATAAGGCTGATTTTCTATTTCAGCGCTTCCTATATTGTTCCCAACTTACTGGTTTGTATCTTCTGCCCCACCACTTTGGTGAAACTGTCCTAAGGGCAATAATACCCTCTAAAATGTCAAACGTGATTTAAAACACAAACCAGAACCCCCGGAACCTTTCACTGGTTGTCTTCTCCTCTGTGTTCCCACCACTGTTACTCTTTGCAAAGGCGGCCCTACCCTAACCCTCACCCCAGCGGTTCTGCAGCATCATTACTTCTGATTTTCCCTTGACCTCTGAGCCTGTCCTTAATCTCTGTAGAAGGCTTTCTTCCTTTTTCACCTCCTTGAACTGCCAGTATTACCTAGGATTCCGTCTTCAGCTCCTTCGTGTCTATTAATGCTTCCTGAGAGACTGCATCAATTGCCAGAGTTTCTATCATCTACATCAGTGGTTCTCAAAAGGGGGGCAATTTTGCCCCCAGAGGACATTTGGCAATGTCTAGAGACATTTTTGATTGTCTTGACTAGAGAGGTGCTACTGGCATCTAGCCGGTAGAGGTCAGGGATTCTGCTAAACATCCTACAACGTACAGGACAGCCCCTCACAACAAAGAACTACCTGGTCCAAAACATCAACAGTGTCAAGGTTAAGAAATCCTGATAACCAAAAAGGCCCATGCATAGGTACTGATTGTAACGATGGAATGTGCACACAATGCAGTACTATGGAGTTGTGAAAAAGAATACGGATTTTTATGAGCTGACATGATTTCCAGGATATATATACTGCTAAGTTAATAAAACAGAGAATAAATGTACATATATATCTATACATACCCAATACAAGATACAGTGCTGTCTTCTGTGTAGGAAACAAGAAGAAAAGATACATGAAAGGAAAACAAAGTATGACTAGAAACTAAACAAACTGGTTAGTTCTGAGGTAGGAGGAGGAAGGGGTCAGAAGGAGAAGGGACGGAAAGTTAATACTTCTCTAAGCACACTGTACATGGAGTTTTAATTTTTGGAACTGTGTTAATATTTTTAATATTTGAAAGTAAAATTTTTTTAAAAAGGGACAAGGGAAAAACCCTAAAAGGAATACAAACAGAAATTAATGAACTGAACTACATTTCAAGTGAATAACAAAGAAAAATTTAAATAAATAAGCCAAGTACTTTAACCATACACCCTCATCTAAAGACAAAATAAAACTTATAAACAAATCTTAAACTCTTAGTGAGCTTAATGGTCAAGTAGCATGATTACAGCAATTCTGAAACTATTTTATGTACATTGAGTGATTGAACAAATCAGCAAATATAATGATATTGGTGGAAGCAGAGTTCTCACTGTCAGAGAAAGAAATATAGAGAAGAGGCAAGGAGGAGCCTTGTAGTAGTAGATTAGAATGAAATATATTATTATAAACTCATGATTTAAAAAACAAACCAACAAACAAACAACATTCTCTCGTTCTCTTATATCCTAGCCCATTCTTGCTAAAAGGGCAATGACATAATCCCCTGCTTCACCCAATAGCAAAGAAAGGACACACCTAGTCCACAGATTTCCAAATACCATTCCTTTAAAAAGGAACCAGTGCTACTTGGAGAAATGGCTAATTCTAATTTCAGGCTTGGAGTAGAGAAAACACTAGTCTGCAACATTTTGCGCCAGAAGGGAAAGGCTCAAAAAATGATAGGAACCTGTCAAAACCAGGGTCTATGTAAAGGGGCCCTGCCAAAACTGAGCAATTTCAGCATCAAAATGAGTAATTATAGTAATAGATTATAATGTTAAGCAAAAAAGCACCTATAATTCCATTTTTGTATTTACTGTGCTAAATAAATATATGAATAAATAAGGAGAAAATGGAAAACTATCTATAGTAGAATAGCAAATAATGAAAGTATAAATTCTAGACTGTTAGTTAGAATACCACCTTTCACAACTACCAGTGTAGTAACGGATTCAGGCAAGAATCATCAATAGATGCTACAACTATTGAAGGGAAGTCTGCTAAGGAAGAGGATCCTTACCCAGTCTTAAAATATCTCATCAGAGATTACTTAATCATTAAAAACGGGAAAATGGTTAACTTTATAGGAGAAACCTGGCAGGCTTCTGAGTGGTTAAGTTCCCTTCACCAATAATGAGACAAACTGGTTATCAGTGTGCCTCCTAACATAACATACTGAGGAGGACACAAAATCATTTATGTCACTCCTAACACTTAACCTAAATTTAATCATGAAGAAACAACACGGGTGCAGAAATTGAGAGACATCCTAAAAAACCTGGCCTGTTACCTTCAAAGGCCAATTATCATGAAAATCAAAAAGGCTGAAACTTCCAGATTAAACGAGACTAAAGACACATGAAAAACGAAACCCAATGTATGATGCTGGAAAAAACTTTACTCAAAATATGATCCATGGGCTGACGCCTAGTCCTCGAAATCAAACTGTCTGTTATCTGTCCACGACAAGATAAGGAACTTAAAACAGAAGGAAAAACAACTACATTACTGAGCACATTGCTTAGTTCAGATTTTTTTTTTTTTTTTTCTTTTCATTACAAGACTTTCTTGGTGAAGGAATGAGTACATTGATTTACATTCTAGGGCACATTCCTTACTGATAAACTAGTACTCTGAGTAGCACTACTATAAAGAACATTATTGGGATAACTGGTAAAATTTAAATATGGACTATATATTAGATGATATTACTGTACCAACATTAATCAGTATTTGTGAATTTGAAATGCTACTTTTGGAGGGAATTCCCTGGCGGTCCAGTGGTTAGGACTCAGAGCTTTCACTCATGGGGCCCAGCTTCGATCCTTGGTCGGGGAACTGAGATCCTGCAAGCCACGAGGTGTCGCCAAAAATAAATAAATAAAAAAAAAAAAAAAAAAAAAAAAGAAATGCTACTCTTGTTATGTAAGAGAATGACCTTGTTCTTAGGAGATAAACGTGAAATTATTAGAGGCAAAGGTTTCAGTAATAATTCTAATTATTATTTTATGAAGAAGGTGACAAGCAAATGTGGGGAAATGTTAACAATGGGTGAATCTTAATCTTTTTAAAAGGATGTGGAAATTGATTATTCTTGCAACTTTTCCGTAAGTTTAAATTTTTTTCAAAATAAAAAGTAAAATTTGGAGTGCTAATATATCAATTTTCCTCAGGATTTCCCACACAGGATCATCACTATTTTTTATTTCAGAGTGACGTTCAGGATAAAGGCATGTTCATCAGGGCTTATATACACAAAGCAGCTCATTTTCAGAGGAAATCCTCATCTTGGGAGTGCACGGTGTTAACCTCTTGCACCTCTGCCACACTTTCTTCACTTAGCTTCTGATCACACAACCTTCTGACTTTTTTTCTTACCTCAATGACTGCTCCTTCTAGAGTCTTCTATAAGTTTCTTCTCATCTCCTGTTCCTAAAATCCAGAGTTCGCCTGGCCTAAGTCCTTCAATTAAGAGATCTTCTGTTTTCCAGCTATACTAGCATCTCTTACTGATTTCATCTAATCACGTACCTCTTAATATCAAGTATCCTGACAACTGGTAAATTCAGATGTGGAACCCTGACCTCTCTCCAGAACCCGGAGAGTCACAAATGCAACTGCCTACCTGACAGGCCCACTTCAGAGGCCTAAGCGTCTCCTCAATCCCAGCACGTCCGAGACTGAGTTGCTGATCTTTCCTTCGGGAGGCGCTCCCCCACCGCACCCAAGGCGGCATTCCTCACCCAGTTAGTGCCGACTCCATCCTTCCAGTTGCTCAGGTCAAGTATCTTAGGGTCAGCCCTGACTCCCTTCTCTCCCATGCCATTTGAAATCCATCAGTAAATCCTCTCTGCTCTACCTGCAGAGTATATTCAGAATCTAACCACTTATTATTCACTCCCACAGCGACTAGCATGGTTTAAGCTTCCACCATCTTTTGCCTTGGTTATTACAACAGTATTCATGCTTCTACTACGACTCCCCTACAGCCTTAAAAGCTTTTAAACATATAGATCAGATCATTTTACTCCTCTGCTCAATATGTTCCTTTAGTTTCCCATCTCGTTCAGAATAAAAGCCAGAGTCTATGGGCTTAACATGGGAAAGCTCTTTCCCTATCCCACCTTCTGACCTTAGGTCCTTCACTTCGCATCATTAGCCAACACTCTCCCCCCCAACCCCGCCCACTTTCCTCAAAAACAACAGGCAAAGTACTGCTTCAGGGTCATTAAACAGGCTACTCCCAATGCCCCTCCCACCATATCCACATGGCTCCCTTTCTTAGCTCCTTCACGTCTTAAGAAGATGAAGCCTTTTCTGACCATGCACTTTAGAAACCATGCCCTTACCCCGGCCCCAAACCCTGTATTTCCCTTCCGTTTGCCCATCATATGTATTATTTGACAAACTGCATTTTTAATTTATTTACTGTTTTTCTATCTAACATACAAAGCTCCGTGCTAGCTCAATGAATGTGTCCCAAAAATGTTAAAATGATTTGACTCTAGGATTCAAGAACAAATCAGAAAGCAGTTACAGGTGACTGCAGGTACTTGTGAAAATAATTTCTCTATCTATGGAGAATGAAAAACTTAAATATTTGCTCTCACTGAACTTGTTATTGAAAATCAGAACCATGGGAGTTCCCTGGTGGTTCAGTACTTAGGACTTGGTGCTTTTACTGCTGTGGCCTGGGTTCACTCCCTGGTTGGGGAGCTAAGATCCCACAGCGCATGGCCCAGCCAGAAAAAAAAAAAAAATCAGTTATCCAGTCTCTCTCTCTCTCTCACTCACACATACACCCACCCACACCCACACACATCTCTCAAGTTAGGGAAAAATGATGAAGATGCAGTCAGGAAAAGGCAAAGAAGGGGAGAAGTCATCAAAACTTTTCAGTTTAAGTAACTTTTTCTCAAAAAAAGTCTTATACATGCAAATATAATGAATCTATTAAGTTGCTTACACTATAATCACTGTGTCTTTGCTGAATTTTTTCTCTTGAACTGTACTGGAGCAATCTGGGGAAACAACATCTTCACTATCTGAAGACAAATCAATATATTGAATTCCTCTTTGATTCTTGAAATACGATATACTTGCTTTTCTTTCATTTTCTGGGGTTTCTGGAACACTAGAATCTTCTGCAAAAGAGAAAAAGCAGAAAGGAATTTTGAGTAACTTGAAAATAAAGCAAATTTGTTTTTGATAATTACAAATCATGTGCTAAAAATCTTTAGCTTCATTCACTGTTTCCATCCTAAAACCAAAAATTCCTCCCGTTTTAAAGAAAAAACTAATAGTCAACCAGGGCTGGCATTAAATGATTTTCCAATTCACAGGTTACTTACTAGCAAGAACTTAGTGGACACTGCAAAACAGGTTTGCATTTTATATTTTAACCCTTTTCTCTCTGTGCTTTTGCTTCCTAGTACCCAGTTCTTGCCTAAGAGAACACGGACACGAGAGCCCAAACAACTTGAATTTCAATCCCATCTCTCAGCTAAGTTACTTAATCTCTCTAAGTCTCTGCATCCTCAGATGTAAAACAGAGATGCCAATAATCACAGGGCCAATGTGCACATAAAATCAGAAGATACGTATTAAGCACTTAGTTCAGTAATTGGCACACAGCCAGTATTCAACAAACATTAGCTCTTACACAAATGTTGGTGTTATGGACAAAATTATGTCCCCTCCAAAATTCCTATGTTGAAGTTCCAACCCCCAGTACCTCAGAATGTAACGTATTTGGAGATAGGTCCTTCACAGAGGTGACTAACTTAAAATGAGGCAGTTAGGTTAGTGACCTAATCCAAAAGGACTGATGTCCTTATAAGAGACACCAAGGATGTGTGTGCATGGAGGAAAGGTGATGTGAGCACACAGCAAGAAAGCGGCCACCTGCAGCCCAAGGAGAAAGGCCTTACAAGAAACTGAACCAGCCAACACTTTCATCTTGGACTTCTAACTTCCAGATATGGGAGAAAATAAACGTCTGCTGGTTAAGCCACCCAGTCTGTGGTACTTTGTTAGGGCAGCCCTCACGAACTAATGAAGTTGGCATCACCCGTCTATGCAAAACAAATGAGTATAGTATTCTATTGAGGTCTCCTCTCTCCAAAGGGCTGAGTTCTAAAATTATTCTCCGTTATACACTTGAGGAGAGATCAGCTTTAAGCAATTCATACTGAAGTAAAAGTAGTCAGTGTCTTGGTTTAGTGAATACCGTCACCCCTCAGTATCGGTGAGGTTTGGGGGGACTGGTTCCAGGACTTCCCTGCCCTGCACACCAAAACTGGGGGATGCTCCTGTCCCCCCCTAAAACTCTTGGCCTCGCCCCCCATTAACCGTCATGAAATGATAGCCATCATTATCATAAGCCTCCTGAGTCATATTTGTAAAGAACATTAACCAAGGTCTATATAACCAATCGCCTGGAGTGAACTAAAAAATACTTTACTTCCTGCAATGAAGTCCTAGCAACATTACCGAAAAGCAAATCACAAAATTGTTCCAAAAGAACAATTTTATAAATGTTGAGTGTGCCTTGGGTGAAAAACTCTGCTCTGGAACAAATCACAGCTATGTTAACTGTCATATGTAGGAAGACATTTACAAGTTCTGATAATTATGTAAAGTAATAAAATTATAGTCCAATTCCTGTAAAATAAGTATAAAGGTACTAGGGACACTGCTTTTACGTAGTATTCCTGATATGTGACAAATCACACATAAAACTAAGAATTTAGATCTTTACTGTATCAAAAATTTGACCTAAACTTAATGCATATCATTTTAACAGTTTAATAAAAGTGCCCTGCTTTCTTATACTTGAAAAGGGCTTTCGCAAAACGATTTGGATTGTCCACTTTTCTTTAAAAAGCTTCTTTACTCAGGGACTTCCCTGGTAGCACAGTGGTTAAGAATCCGCCTGCCAATGCAGGGGACACGGGTTCGATCCCTGGTCCGGGAAGATCCTACATGTCGTGGAGCAACTAAACCTGTGCGCCACAACTACTGAGCCTGCACTCTAGAGCCCGCGAGCCACAACTACTGAAGCCCAGGCACCCTAGAGCCCGCGTGCCGCAACTACTGAGCCTGCATGCCTCAACTACTGAGCCCGTGTGCTGCAACTACTGAAGCCCATGCGCCCTAGAGCCTGTGCTCCACAACTAGAGAGGCCACTGTGATGAGAAGCCCACGCACTGCAGTGAAGAGTAGATCCCGCTCACTGCAACTAGAGAAAGCCCATGCACAGCAACAAAGACCCAATGCAGCCAAAAAAAAAAAAAAAAAAAAAAAAAAAAGCTTAGGGCATTAGCAGTTTTACCTACCATTGTTTTTGCACCATCAGTGCAAATACCAACATAGTGAAAAAGGCAAGTGATGTCTTAATATTATTATGATATAGTTTTGACCTTATGGACACCCTTTTGGGTCTTAGGGACCTCAAAGGTTCACAGAGCACACTTTGAGGACTAAAGGGAAACAGTAAGAGCTTATTTATATAAAATATCAATTTTCCAATATAGTCAATAATCTGGAATTAGAATAGTGCTGAAATGCTTAGATTTGTTTGTTTGGACTATTTTTGGAGGTAAACAGCAGCAAAAATATCTAATCGCCAATGGTCAAAAAGATATTCCTGATGCAGTGATGCTTTCTGACCCAAAGCAAACAAGCACTTTTAAGCAGCACCACAAAGGAGACAGGAAGGAAGCAAAAAAGAAAAATATAGAAATGAAGGAAAGAACGGTGACAAGTGGAAACAATTATAAAGACATGGGCTACTACGTAATTCTGACTTTGCTGAACGCCTTCTGTATTGAAGGCACTGTGCCAGGACGTGGGGGGTATTGAAGGAAAAAATAGGCCGGTCACAGTTCCACTTGCCCTAAAGAAACTAAAATAGGAGCCAAGTAGCCACGTACATAAGTAGCAATGTTGTGAGTCGTAATTTGTGCCATGCGACAGGAATAAACAAAACGCTAAAGGAACATGAGGGAAAACAGCTATCCTTTCAAATAAAACCAATAAAAAATCCTATGTGTTAGAGACAGAAGATGACATTTTCTCTACCAAAGGCAATGGGAACCTACATCATTACCATATGCAAGAAGATTCCAAGGTTCCAGGGGGTAATTCCAAATGAAATTCCCCATTAGTGGCATGCATGAGAAGACAATTTTATATCCCAAACTTTTCCAGTATACTTTTACCCATTCTCATATCTAAGTCTACCATGAAACAAAATGAGGATTTAAACCTGCCACTGATTCTACCTTTCTAAGCGGTTCAAGATCAAGAACCACTCAAAAAACAAACAAAAAAATCACTACTGGGAGATTATGAAAGGTCATCCATAAATAAAGGTGATCTCCCAACGCAGAATGAAAACACTTAAACCTTTATATCTGGGACTTCCCTGGTGGCATAGTGGTTAAGACTCCGCGCTCCCAATGCAGGGGGCCCGGGTTCGATCCCTGCTCAAGGAACTAGATCCCACATGCATGCCACAACTAGGAGTTCACATTCCACAACTAAGGAGCCCGTGAGCCGCAACTAAGGAGCCTGCCTGTTGCAACTAAGGAGCTGGCGAAACACAACTAAGGAGACTGCAAGCTGCAACTAAGAGACCCGGTGCAACCAAAGAAAGAAAGAAACACACCTAGTTCTCAAAAAAAAAACCAAAACACAAAAAACCTTTATATCTGTCCTGCAGACTTATGTAAGTGTGCCATTTTTGATATTCTAATTGTATATTGCTCTACATGGTTCAATTCTCTAACATGGCAACTGACTTTCAAGGCAGTTCCTTTGAATACCTAGTAAAAGCACATCATATATTTGCCTCTTTGAAAGGTTAATTACCAAAATAATAGATTATAAAATCTTGACTGTATTAATTTGAATGCCATAGTAGATAGGGAAAGACCTTTAGCATCTCAGATAAGTCAAACTACCTCTGATGAAAGCTCTCGAAAAAGACAAAATATACACTGAATACAAGATTGAAGGGTAGTTTCTAATACACTACTCTAAGATAAAATGAGAAAGAAGAAACATTTCAGGTTTAGGCCAAAAGAAAAGATAAAGATAAAAAGAAAAAATGTAAAGGAAAGAAAGTCATGCTATTAATAATGGACAATGTCAAAGTGTTAAACCTGAAAGGTACTTTGTAATAACAGAATTTATATCTACAATAAAAATATAACTGACATATGTACAACTGCATTCTAATAATGAAATGCATAAACACTGCAGGATACATAAAGCACAAAGTCAATAGAGACAAATATGAGGCTTTAACTCTCTTGCCTAAACTCTTAATAGAGAAGAGAGCACAAAAATAATTGATACAGAAAGGTGTTTTTCAAACATTTTTGATTGGAACCCACTGTAAGAGACCCATTGTAGATTATGACCCTAAACACATCGATTGCTAGACAGACATATATAACTGAAAAAAAGGTCTCAGAGGCTTTATTATAAGTGATACTTTGATAATTTTCTATTTATTCTACTCCATTAAAAAAAGTTCTATGCATTTAGTCAGGATACAAGAAACTGACTTTATGACATGTTTGTGATCCAGTTTGAAAAAAATGATATAAATAATAAAACATTATTATTTGACATATAATTAAATCTACAGTTAGATTATGTCTCTTTTCAAGTACACTTAGAACTTTTACAGAAATTGTGTAGTAGGCCAAAAAGAAAATCTCAGTAAATTCATCAAAGAAGAAATACTACAGACCACATTCTCCTGTCACAAAAAGTGAAATTGGAAGTAAATGTTAGTAAGAACATTGAAGCAAAATTTCAGTCACTTGGAAATTAAAAAAACAAAAAACAAAAGAAAAACCAAAGAAACCACTTCTTTAAACTTTCAGGTTAAACTTTCTTCAACATTTTATTGAAGAAAAAACAACAAAAACATACCAAAATCTACAATACAGGCATACCTTTTTTTACTGCACTTTGCAGATACTGTGCGTTTTACAAACTGAAGGTTGGTGGCAACCCTGTGTTGAGCAAGTTTACTGACACCATTTTGGTAGTAATTCTTGCAATGTTTCAGACTTTTTCATTATTGTGATATTTGTTATGGTGATCTGTGGTCAATGATCTTTGATGCTACTACTGTAATTGTTTTGGGTGCCCAAACAGCGCCCATATAAGATGGCAAACTTAACTGATAAACGTTATGTGTGTTTTAACTGCTCCACCAACCTGCCACTTCCTTCATCACTCTCCCTCTCTTCCAGCCTCCCTAGTCCTTTGTTTTCTTTAATTTATTTATTTGGCTGCGCTGGGTCTTGGTTGTGGCACGCAGGATCTTCCTTGTGGCATGCGGGATCTTTAGTTGCAGCATGAGTCGTCTTTACTTGCGGCATGCGGGATCTAGTTCCCTGACCAGGGATCAAACCCGGGTCCCCTGCATTGGGAGAGTGGAGTCTTAACCGCTGGACCACCAGGGAAGTCCCCAGCATCCCTATTCCTTAAGACACAACAATAAATTAGGCCAATTAATAACCCTCCAATGGCCTCTAAGTATTCAAGTGAAAGGAAAAGTTGCACATCCCTCTCTTTCAAAAGCTAGAAATGATTAAGGTTAGTAAGAAGGCACGTCGAAAGCCAAGACAGGCCAAAAGCTAGGCCTCTTGCACCAGTTAGCCAAGTTGTGAATGCAAAGGAAAAGTTGTTGAAGGAAATTAAAAGTTCTACTCCAGTGAACACACAAATAAGAAGCCAAACAGCCTTTTGCTTATATGGAGAAAATTTTAGTGGCCTGGATAAAAGATTAAACCAGCCACAGCATTCCCTTAAGCCAAAGCCTAATCCAGAGCAAGGCCCCAACTCTTCCATTCTATGAAGGCTGAGAGAGGTGAGGAAGCTGCAGAAAAAAAGCTTGAAGCTAGCAGAGGTTGGTTCATAAGGTTGAAGAAGCAGTCTCCGTAACATAAAAGTGCATGATGAAGCAGCAAGTGTTGATGTAGAGGCTGCAGCAAGATATCCAGAAGATCTAAGATAATTAATGAAGGTGGCTACACTAAAGAAGAGGTTTTCAATGTAAACCAGACAGCCTTCTAATGGAAGAAGATGCCATCTAGGACTTCCATAGCTAGAGAGGAGAAGTCAATGCCTGGCTTAAAGGACAAGTTGACTCTCCTGTTAAGGGCTAATGCAGCCGGTGACTTTAAGTTGAAGCCAATGCTAATTTACCATTCTGAAAATCCTAGGGCCCTTAAGAATTACGCTAAATCTACTCTGCCTGTGCTCTATAAATAGAACAAAGTCTGGATGACAGCACATCTGTTTATAACACCAAATACTGAATATATTAAACCCACTGTTGAGACCTACTGCTCAGAAAAAGATTCCTTTCAAAATATGACTGCTCATTGACAATGCAGCCGGTCACTTAAGAGCTCTGATAGAGATGTACAATGAGATCAATGTTTTCATGCCTGCTAACACAACATCCACTCTGCAGCCCATGGATCAAGGACTTTTGACTTAAAAGTCCTATTATTTAAGAAATATTTTCCATAAGGCTACAGCTCCCATCAACAGCAATTTCTCTGATGGATCTGGGCAAAGTCAATTGAAAACCTTTTGGAAAGGAGTCACCATTCTAGATGCCATTAAGAACAGTTGTGATTCATGAGAAGAGGTCAAAATATCAACATAACAGGAGGGTGGAAGAAGTTAATTCCAACCCTCATGGATGACTTCAAGACTTCAGTGGAAGAATGAACTGCAGATGTGGTGGAAACAACAGAGAACTAGAATTAGAAGTGGTGCCTTGGGACGCCCCTGGCAGTCCAGTGGTTAAGACTGAGCTTCTACTGCAGGGGGTTCGGGTTTGATCCCTGGTCGGGGAAATAATATCCCGATACTGCATGCAGAGCAGCCCCCCAAAAAAAAGAAAGAAAGAAAGAAAAAGAAATTCAGGAGAAGTGGCCCCTGAAGATGTGACTGAACTGCTGCAATCTCATGATAGAACTTTAATGGAGAAGTTGCTTCTTATGGATGAACAAAGGAAGGAGCTTCTTGAGATGAAATCTCCTCCTGGTGAAGTGCTGTGAAGACTGTTGACTTAACAACAAAGGATTGAGAATACTACATAAACTTAGCTGATAAAGCAGTGACAGGGTTTGGAAGGACTGACTCCAATTTTGAAAGAAGTTCTGCTGGAGGTAAAATGTTATCAAACAGCACTGCACGCTATAGAGAAATCATTTGTGAAAGAAAGAATCAACAGATGCGGCAAACGTCACTGTGGTCCTATTTTAAGAAGCTGCCATGGCCACCCCAGGCCTCAGCAACCACCACCCTGAGCAGTCAGCAGCCCTTAATATCGAGGCAAGATCCTCCCCCAGCAAAGACATTACAACTCACCAAAGGCTCAGATGATGGTTAAAAATTTTTAGCAATGAAGTGCTTCTTAATTAAGGTACGTACATTGCTTTTTTTTAAGACAAGGCTATTGCACACTTAAAAGACTATAGTATAGTATAAATATAACTTTTATATGCACTGGGAAACCAAAAAATTCATGTGACTTGCTTTACTGCGATACTCACTTTATTGCGGTGGTCTGGAACCAAACCCGCAATATCTCTGAGGTATGCCTATAATGATGACATTTCAAATATAAGAAAAAGGATTCGTCAATAAATGGTTCTGGGATAAGTGACTAGTAAATGATAAATAATGAACAAAGAAGAAAACAGTATCACCTTTTCTTTAGCCCATATAACAAACTCCAGATGAAAGTTAAGGTTTAAAAAAATTAAAAAAAACAAGTCATATCCATTAGTTTGGCTACAAAAAAACACCCCAAAAAACAAAACAAAAAAACAGAAAATAACAAGAGTTGGCAAGGATGTGGAGAGAAACTGGACCCCTTGTGCACTGTTAGTGGGAATGTAAAATGGTGCAGCTACTGTGGAAAATATATGGTGGTTTCCTGTATGATCTAGCAATTCCATTTCTGGGTGTATACCCAAAAGAACTGAAAGCAGGGTCTGGAAGAGATATTTGTATACTCATTTTCACAGCAGCATTATTCACAATAGCCCCAAAGTGAAAGCAACCCAAGTGTCATCCACAAATGAATAATAAAGAAAATGTAGGTATACATACAATGAAATATTCTTCAGCCTTAAAAAGTGAGGAAATTCTGATACACGTTACAATGTGGATGAATCCTGAAGACATTAGGGAAAGTGAAATAAGGCAGTAACAAAAGACAAATCCTGTATGATTCCATTTTTATAATGCACCTAGAGTAGTCAAGTACATAGAGACAGAAGATATAAGGGTGATTGCTGGGGGTAAGAAGGAATTGTTTAAGGGGTAAAGAGTTTCAGTTTTGCAAGATGAAAAGAGTTCCAAAGACTGGGTGTACAACAATGTGAATGTACTTAACCCTCTTTGACCTGTACACTTAAAACTAGTTATTGCATATTTTATGTATGTACATTTTACTACAATTAAGAAGAAAATTAACACAGATGTGATAGAAGAAAATATGGATGAATATATTTATAATGTGGTGGTAGGGAATGGCTTTCTTTTACCAGGTCTGATCAGGACCTAAAACCCATAAGCCTCAAAAAAGATGAACGACCTGACCATATAAAAATGTAAAACTTCTCTGTCACAAACAAAAACAGAATTAAAAGAATAAAATAAAAAAACTTATAAATCATTTATTAGAAAATGAGAAAAAGGAACACAGAAAAAGTTCAAATTGCTAATAACATTTATGAAAACATAATTAATCTTAAAAATAAAGAATAAAAATAATGCAATTTAATTGCGTATTAGCCCTTTAAAGATTAAAAATGCTTGCAATATTTTAGCCTGGTATGAAAAAGCAGACATCTGAAAACCAAGCTGTAGTGTGGTGCAAATTGGTAAATCTTCTGTGTAGGGTGATTTGGCAATTACTAAAATATTACTCATGTTCCCTCTAATTTGACAATTCCATTTCCCAGAATTCTTCCACAGATTGTAGAGAGGCAAAAATATCTATTCAAAAGGATGGTTACTACAGCATTCTTTTAACAAAAAAAAGAAGAAATAAACCAAAACAACCAATGTCTATAAACAGGAAACTACATGAATTATAATACGTCTGTGTATAATAAGATACACTGTGGTCACTAAAAAAAATTGAAGTACAGCATATTTTATATGAACTGACATGGAGAGTATAAAAAATCTACTTTTTAGTTAATAGTGAGTTGCATTACAATATGTATGTACATAATACTATTTTATCCAAAAAAAAAAAGCTAGAATATATACAGGCAGGAAAAAAATGCAAAAGAATAAATACCAACACTAAACGAGGATTACAGAAGAGTCTCTCTTCATTACACACTGTTGTAATCATTTACTTTTTTATATAACATTTTATTTTGAAGAAAATAGCCAAGCATGGAAAGTAAAAAGGTAGAGTAGGAAAACACAAACAAAAAATGTACATTTAAAATGTACTTAAGACATTTAGACTCACTGTACTTTCTATTAGAACAATTGAGCACTAACCCTTTTACCAATTACTGCTTTTCAACTAACACTAATAGACATTAAGAAACCAAAATTTCTATCCAAAGATATAATGATGATTCACATCTTGGCCACACACACTTAAAGAGGACTGAGGAATACCTGATGGTTACAGGTCATAAGGCTAAAATGGTATATTCAGCTTCATCATTCAGAGGATCTTAT
This sequence comes from Eschrichtius robustus, assembly GCF_028021215.1. Taxonomy (NCBI): domain Eukaryota; kingdom Metazoa; phylum Chordata; class Mammalia; order Artiodactyla; family Eschrichtiidae; genus Eschrichtius; species Eschrichtius robustus. Next base: position 14,858,158 of record NC_090827.1, on the reverse strand, counting down.
CCATTTTACTGCTTGCAAGGACTTCAGAGAACATCTAGACAAAGGAAGTGAAGTCCAAAAACGATAATGTCTTAATCAAGATCATACCATCCGTAAGTGGCAGAGCACTGCTCTCTGGAAACCTTTTTTGATAAGAGGTATAATTAAAATTTTTTTCTCTCATTTATCATGGTTACTTTCTACATGACAACCACATCTAAAGAGCAACCGCTTTAGAAGACCGGATATATTTTATCAAGAAAAGAAATTCTTCAAGCATATACTGAAACTTTCCTCCAACCCAACCTCATAATAACCTATGAACCCATCTATTTTTCTCTTTCCCTCCCCCTCCCCTGGATAAAATGTGTCTTTATTCCAAGTTAAACAGTCCAGCTATGTGTGCACTCCCATCCCCTTGATGCCTTTCTTCAGATACCTCCCCTCCCTCGTCCTTTTCCTCTCCCCTAGCTTCTTCCCCTTGGATGCTCAATTTTCAACATTCCTCAAACATCTTTTCTTGACATTGCTTCCCCGTCAAGCTGCTTCTCTCTTTCCCGTCTTGGAAGAGTAGTCTTCACTTCCTCAGCTTTCTACTGAAGCTGCTAAAGGTCAACAGGAACTTTAATTTCCAAGGAAAGTGGTCTCTGATCAGATCCAACTTGACCTCTCTGCAACATCTGATACTGTTCACTATACACCACCCTGGAAACTCTCCTATCTTTAACTTCTAGGGCATTACCATTTTCTGTGACTGTTCTAGTCATCCTTTATATCTTTCATTGGTTTCCCTTCCTCTGTCCATCATTAAATATTGACGCTTCTTACTATACGTCTTGCTTAGGACATTTTTTGGTAACTACCACAAGGATGGCTCCAAAGTTGATTTCTCAGATTCCGACCACTCTCCGAGCTCCAAACTCCAATGTTCAACCCTCTACTAGACCTTGCTACTGAAATATAAGAGGTAACTCAAATTCAACATGCTTTGGTATCTTCCTCCTAATCCTACTGCCTAATTCAGTTGATAGTGCCAATCATTCAGCTGTCCAAGCAAGGAACATCTGAGTTACCTTTAAATCCTCCACATTTAACTGATCATCAAATACCATCAAATAAATATCATATACAACTTCCCTAAACTGCCTCCTTTGTCATCCCTACTGTCATTTCCCTACATTTAGGCTTCAATTATGGCAACATCTTCATTAATGTTTTTCCCATACTGAAATGCTCTATACTGTGTACCAAATAAAGTCCATCCTCCTTGGCACAGCATACATAGGCCCTTCCCAACCCAGCAGTTTTTGTTTCTAAATCTTTTCAGCTTCATCTATACTGCCCTACACCTCCTCTTCCCTAGATAACCTCACCTATTCCATTTACATACCACACTCCAAGGCAACATATATTTCCATCCCTAGTTCACTGAATAAGCAATGAGTCATTGCTTAGGGTCCATTCCAAGTCATCTCTCTATGACTTTTCCTGATCCTCTGCAGAAAGAAGGGATAATTTAATCATTGTGAATTAGACTGTGGTTCTACACTGCTTAATATCTTCCCTTATTATGAATTACCACATTGTGCTATTTTAACTATATATATTTACATGTCCTTTCTTCTTGGTGTTCCTTGAGGATCATGCTTAGCTCAACTTCTTATTCTTTACGCATAAAACATAGTAGGTTCTCTCCTCTCACACTCATTTGTCATTGCTTTATTCTCTCCAAACCTGCTATGCTCCCAGAAAAGTCAAATAAAAAAAGAGAAATAAATTGTAAGTAATAACCATTGATAATTCTGGGCATTGTGAGAGTAAAATAAACCTAGGCAGGGGGAGGTGACCACAGGTTAAGTGTATGCCCTCATATCCAAAGGTTGGATTAAGGGAGCCTGGCCTATATCAGAAGTAGTTTCAAGTATCCATGGCTAAAGAATGACTGATGGCTACGGCACTGTTTCAAGATCATAAAGAGGAGGAGGAATATTTTTAAAATGTGTACAAAGGACTAACACCACCTAATCATCACCCAAAATTCCTTCTTTCAACACATATTTACTGAGGGCCTACTATACACCAGTCACTGTTCTGGCAATGCGGATGGATAGACGAACAAGGTCTTTGCTCTTACAGATCTTATATTCAATAAGGGAGAAACATATATATAATGCAATGGATATAGAAAAATACAGTACAGTAAAAGAGGGGAGGAGGGTGGTTGCTACATCACAGAGAGTGGTCAAGAAAAGAGCTTCTAAAAAAGGGTAACACTTCACTAGGCCCTAATGGAACAAAGCAGTCACAAGCAGATATCAAGAGAAAGTGTCTTGGAGGCAGATGGAAGAGCAAATGGGAAAAAGGAACGACTGAATGGGTTTGGCATATTCAAGGAACAGTGTATCTGCGGCACAGTAACTGAAGGAGAGGGGTAGGAAATTAAATCTTAACTCATATTAGGTAAAATAATAGGATTAACTGAGTAAGTTACTAGTTGATGATAAAGAAAGTAAGGTCAATATTCATATCCCACTGACAATTTCCCAATGTCCATATCCAGTCTGATCTTAAATCCAACTTTAGTGTCTTGACCTCCGCACAGGCCCAATGCGCAATTCAGCATGTCCCTCCCCTATGCTAAGTTAAGCTGCGTTTGGTCTACTGCTAAATTGAGGGCAGGACCTTTGATTCTCATTTGAATTTTTAAAGGCATGCCCAACGTCTTACAGTGGGTATGTCATACCTATTCTAATGTACAGAACTACCTTTTTTCCCTCAATTACTTAAACTAAAATTCTTAACATGCATTTTTATCTCACTCCTACACAACAACCTAATTGTAAAATCTTGCCCTTTCTTACTGTGATCTCTCATACCTCCTTCTTCTCTATCTGTACTGCCATCGTTAAGTTTGGACTATGAGAGCTTCCTAAATGATCTCTCTCTCTTTAAACTCTACCCTTTAACAATACACAGTACTCATGACTGCTAGACTGATTGTTTTTACAAAACAAGATTCTTTCATCACTTTCCCCTTCTATTCTTGCATGGATCTACAATGTAAAGTGTAAAGTCTCAACTTTGCCTTAGTTTTCACGATTCTCAAAAATCCACAGGATCAATTACAATAATCTTTTCCAAAAGCAAAGCTCTCTATTCCTAGTAGGATGAACCCTCACCATTCCTGAAAAAAACCTGACTTCCATATTTCCCAAGTGTCATCAAGACTGACCATATGATTTCTAAAGACAATCTCAATTTTAAGAGTAATTTACGTACGAAAAGTCCCAATAAAGAAAGATGGAGTGAAGTCTCCTTAGGAAAAAAAGAGGAAAGCAGAAAAACACCTTCTGATTAGAAAAAGCAATTAAAATTTTCACATTACTAATATTGATAAATAACTAAAACATTTCATTGAATTCCAGTTTACAAAGTGCTTTTATTTTAGAGGTGAAAAAATTGTGGACCTCAGATAATCTAAGTGACTTGTTCAATGTCCCATTTAACTAAAATGAAGAAGCAGAGGCTTCCAAGGACTCAAAATCCCATGCCTACACCCTGGCCTTCCCTGCCCTCTGTAACTACATAAGAAACAGATTAAAATATTTACTGTTAAAATATGAAAGTACCTGGATGTTTAGACATTAACCACAGCACGTTATGCAAACCAAGTATCTGTTCAAAGAATGCACACAGGGATGTCACTCCAGTGCTTAAATCCTCCAGTGGTTTGAAATCAGGTGAGCTCAAAACTCTTCAGATAAACAAAGCCTTTCAAAATCCGACTTCTAATTACCACTTAACCCAACCTACCAAATTGTTCCACCATGTTCCAATTACACCAAAGTATTTTAAAATATTATTCTAATGATAACTTGTAGGGACTCTGCCCTCACTGCTACATTTAAGTAGAAGAGTAGCAAACAAAATGGGGATATCAAAGGTGAAGACATATATTACCAATTTTGAAATTTAAAAGCTGCTTGTGAAATACTGAGTTTTGCACTAAAAAAAGGTATTACTGAATAAATATTAAAATATAACTTGGAATTAGACTGCTTGGATTTGAGCTCTGGTTCCACGAACTTGTTAACAATTTAACCTCCCTGGGGCTCATTTCTGCAAAATGTGGATAATAATATTTTATAAGCTTGTTGTACAAATTAGATGAGAGGATGTGAAGCACTCACCACTATGCCTAAAACACAGTAAAAGATCAAATATATTCTAATCGTTAACTGTTCGAAGAACATAGATTAAGATGGGAATGCTAATTTTTGGCTCCTTCTCAAACCCTACTGTCCGTAACAATTAGCTGAAGAGGTTAAAAATGGTTCCTTCACCATGAAGAATACCAATTATTCATTTGCACTTTGGAGAGCTCCAGGAAGTCAGGTGGTTGGCAAAACCTGAATGTGATCTGCTCTTCATCTGCTCATAGAGGCTGTGTTCAGGCACCTTGAATAAAGTCTAACTCACAGCAGGTGATCAATATTTTTTGGAGAAATACTGGAATGAATGTAAACGTCTGGCAATAACATCCTCAAAGTCTATCATAGGACTGACTCACCTAGTTCTTCCTCCCTTAGCTACCACTCTGACCTAAATTCTGATTTTAGCTTCCATCACTGGGCCATAATCTAAGAACTCCCATAAAAGCGGAACAACTATGGAAGGATAATCAGTTGGAGGTACATGGTGCCTTTGGCAGTCCCAAAGCTGTATGTAAAAGGGCATGGTGAAGGACGATGCATCAGTATGTATGACATCAAGCACAAAAATTAGCAGCTCTTCTGCCTTTCTTCTTAAAAAACAAAAAAGAAAACCCCAAAAAACAAACGAAAAAAACCTCTCTATCTCTTGATGATGTATCCATTTGCAACACTGTAACTCACCTGTTTTTTCAGTTATATCTGAATCAGGGGTGCCTGCCCTGCTAACTTCCCCTTCAGCATTCTCCTCTTCAGCACTAAGAGAAATTGGTGAAGAAGGGCCAGGCTGGGAGGGCTGAGGGGTTGCTTCGGGCGCTTCCTCAATCTTATTCCTTTTCTCAAAGCGAAAACGGTCCAGGTTGAAAAGATTCATATTGGTAGAAACCACCACCTCGTGGGGATGGGAGCTTTAAATGAACTATCTGCAGGGAGAAAATAAAAAGAGAAAAACAGGCCACGAAATCAATATAAAATACAAAGCCACAGCAGTTCACTCCGAAGGCAATTAAGAGCCCGCAAACATGCCAGTGGCTCAGGATGACTATTATGGCTGCGCCTCATTGTTAGGCCACAACAATCAGGTGGGCAGTGGTATCCTTTTAAAATTTTCCATTGCTCTTTTCACTCCCCTTCGTTTCCCACCCCCCCCCCCACCGCGCCCCTCCTTCCTCGAACCACACGCTGACCCTCGTGCAACCTCCTCTTACCCCAGCACGCGCAGGCACGTTCCCCACGCTAACCCGCTGCGGGCGGCGCGCCCGCCCACAGTGAGAGGCTCCCTGCACTACGATGCTCCCTGCCTCGAAAAAGGACGTGCCAGGGCCCGTGCCTCGACACTGCGGGGACACAAAGGGGCCAAAGGAGGGGAGCGGCGGAGGCCGTGCTGGCGGGCACCCGCCCGGAAGTTGACGCGGCGCGATCCCAGCTGAGAGGAAGCTGATAGGATCAAGAAAACACAGGGAAGGTTCAGAAGTGGGGAGTGTGCTGCGGCACCTCTTTTAACGCTCGCTCGCTCGCTATCACTCTTCCCTTAGTACTCACGGTCTTGCAGCCTCGGTGCACTGTAACAAAGGTTGAAAAGCGAAGGTAATTCCTGGCGTGGAGCGACGGTAGCCGGGCCGGGACCTTCTAAAACGGAACGGAGAAGCCTGATGAGCGCGTAGTGATGACGCAACACGCAGCCTAGGCTTTTCTCTTCCCCAGCGACGTGTGAGTGGAAAATGTCTAGGCGCGCGCTGTTGTCATGGTAACCAATACCCGCCTCTTTGCCCTGGGAGCTTGCTTGCGGCCTGTTTCTTCAGGTTAGCCAGAAAGTTGTTAAATAGAACAATAATAAATAGCACAATGACAATATATAGCCTAATAAGAATATTTAATATAATATATGATATGTTATAATCTATAATATTTACATAATATGTCGACAGTATAACACCATTGTTCTAAAGCCTTTACGTATAATCTCAAGAAGACTGTTTTTATAAAATAAGGAAACTGAGGCCTGCAGATGTTAAGTAGTTAATTAGTAAAGAGGAAAACCCAGGTATGTTGAGCTTCAAAGCGTATCAACTGCCTCCGCACTGTTGGCTGGATTGTTCCTAGAGTGGAATATGACAATTAATTCCCATATCTTAATGGAAATATTACGTTAAGAATATTTCCTTTCTTTGTTCTAAGGTTAGATTAAACAGGCAATTTTTTGAGTCGTAATTTGATCCACTGGTTGGCATTTACCTTGAAGAAGAATTACTGCAAGTCATTATTCTGCCAAATACATTGGTCACTGTAAACTCAAATTAGCACTTTGTTTGTAAATCAGTGTTTTGAATTGCAGAACACGAACCCACAATTTTATCACATGTGGGCATGCTTATAAAATTAAACGTATAGGCCCATAAAATTCAGGATCAACGACTGAACAATTGGGATTTCCATTGTACCTATCTTTAATATCCCATGAAATGCCCTAGATTTATGCATGCATGTTAAATTATGTGGTCAAAGGATACATCAGCTTATAAATAGTAAAGTATTTTTGGTGTTGAAAAATATTTGCTTTAAGATCTACTCCCTTAGCCACTTTCAAATATGCAATACAGTATCATTAACTGTAGTCACCGTGCTGTACGTGTAATAGAAAAAAAGGAATATTTGCTTTATATTCAGAAAGATCTAGCATTGAAAATGGATTCCATTAGCTGAATGACTTTGAGCAAATTGTATATAACATCTCTAAGTCTCACTTTCCCCATCTTTTAATTGTGGTTGATGATACTGTTGACCTCTTAGGGCAATTTTCTGCAGCAGTCCTAACTCCTTGACATTTTGTAGAGCTGGGACAAGAGTGGAAATGGAGACCCACATACCATATATCTAAATATTTAAACATTATAAATACAAGAGCTAACAAAATGTAAAATTATAATATGTTCGTTCTATCATCCTATTTTGAAAATGACCTGGAAAGCAAGGCTGAGTTTAGAATTCCTATGTGTCAGACAGAATGTGGGAGATGCAAAGAGCATTGGTTGGCACATGTATCCTGCCTTCCCTGTGTCACCTCCTCCCACTTAGTTTGATACCATTGGAGGCCTTGTGTTCATGCATATGGACACCCACCTCAAATGTCCAAGTCTGGCGCTGCCTAGGGTTGGCATATTTTTAAAAATGTATGCTGTGTTAAATTTGAATTTTAGATGAACAACGAATACTCTAGTATAATTATGTCCCATGCAATATTTGGAACTTATTCATACTAAACAATTATGTGTTGTTTGTCTGAAATTCAAATTTAACGAAGTATCCTGTATTAAATTTGGCAAACCTACTCCCACCCCACTGCTTTTTCACCTCTCTGACCTAGGGGCCTTTTTGCTACATGTTGGGTCTAAGGATATAGATACTAGAAGCACTATTGGCCCTCAGCAGAAAAGACCTGGGGAAAAAATCACTGTTAGCCATTTTGGAGCCTTGTGAGCAGAGAATTTTGAGAGCCAGGTACTCAAAAGCATTCCCCCTGCCCCAGGAACTGACTTTATTATTTTAACAAGCCTGTATGTTTATTTTAAGGAGTAAAATATTCATTAGGTATGTGACTTTTGCTAAAGTTTTTGGTTCATTCTCACTGACTATGGTCATGACTATTTATTTCTTTTATGTTTATTTTTTGGTTTTTTAAAACTTTTTTTAATTTTTAATTTTTAATTGAAGTATAGTTGATTTATAATGTGCATTAGTTTCTGGTGTACAGCAAAGTGATTCAGTTATATGTGTGTGTGTGTGTATTTTTATATATATATATATATATATATATTCTTTTTCAGATGCTTTGCCCTTATAGGTTATTACAAAATGTGGAGTATAGTTTTCTGTGCTATGCAGTAGGTCCTTGTTGGTTATCTATTTATATGTAGTTATATATATATATATATATATATATATATATATATATATATATATATATATATATATATAAAATGAAATATTACTCAGCCATAAAAAAGAATGAAATAATGCCATTTACAGCAACATGGATGGACCTAGAGATTATCATACTAAGTAAAGTAAGCCAGACAGAGAAAGACAAATATCATATGATATCACTTATGTGTGGAATCTAAAAAAAAAAAAAAATGATATGATACAAAAGAACTTATATACGAAACAGTTCCACAGACGTAGAAAACAAACTTATGGTTACCAAAGGGGAAAGATGGGGGAGGGGTAAATTAGGAGTTTGGGATTAACATATACACACTACTATCAAAAGCATTTTTTAAACATCAAGGCACAGGTTCTGAGTGAGCATCTCCCTCACAGATTCTTTGCCCTTTGGGACTGGATGTAGCTGAAAAAGAGCCAAATTGAACCCTGTAAAGCACTAGGTCCAGTATAGGAAGCATTCTCTCCCAGTTCTAAGTGTGGGGTGGTTCTGCAGCATTCATTGACCTGGGAGAATTACAATGATGATCCACGATTGGGAGTTTGATTGATGATGGATCAAAAGATTAAGAGAGTATATAACAAAGTAACGCAGACTGCCATAACAAAGTACCACAGACTGGGTGGCTTGCACAACAGAAGTTTATTTTCTCACAGCTCTGAAGGCTAGAAGTCCAGTATCAAGGTGCTGGCAGTGTTGGTTTCTTCTGAAGATCATGAGGGAAGGATCTGCTCTAAGCCTCTCACTTTGGCTTACAGATAGATGGCTGTCTTCTCCCCGACTTTACATAGTCTTCCGTCTGTACTTGTCTGTGTCCAAGTTTCCTTTTTTTAGAAGGACACATCCTATTGGATTAGGGCCCACTTAATGACCATACTTTAACTTAATTACCTTTAGATAGGTTTAAAGAGCCTATCTCCAAGTGTAGTCACATTCTGAGATACTGGGGGTTAGAATTTCAACATATGAATTTGGTGTGGGAGGAGGGGGATGGAGACATAATGTATCTCATAACAGGTGCAAGAGAGTGGAAGGACTCTCTATGTGGACCTGAAATCTTCTAGAATGATAGCAGGAGTTGGGGCTGAAAACCAGTCCTCTGATTTTTCTTCCTTCTGACCCTAAATATGGTCATTCTCCAAAGTTCAGTCCTTTGTCCTCTGCTTGTCTCACTCTGCTCTTTCCCAGAGTGGTCTGATTATGGTGGTGACTAATTTGTCAAATCTTACTCAACTATAGACTTAAAAGAAGTTAATCTTACTGTTTATAAATTATAACTCAGTAAACAACAATTTTAAAAAAGTGACTATAAACATTTAATTATTGATATGGAAGAAAAATTTGAAAACCACCTTCTCTCCTAGAATGCATAGGAAAAACCCAAAGAGATGAAATCAATAAGATTTAAAGAAGTGATAAATACAAGAGTCAGAAGACTGAGAAACAACCTTTGATTAATTAATATAATCAAAGAAAATGACCAGAATAAATAATGAAAAATATAATAGAAAATGTTCAGGAGTTTTCATTAGTCTGCAAGTGAAAGAGTGCATTGGGTTCAAGACAGCAGCAATTAAAAGAGACTATCTACTAAAAATATCCTAAAGAATTCTTTTTTAATTTCAAGAATTAAAAAAGATGTCTTGCAAGTATTTTTTTTTCCACCATAAAATCCCCTACAGCCTACAAAGGGACAAAAAAAAATCAGTCAAAAACTTGTTTGTTAAACTAAATGCCTGAATGTAATTATGCAATATCTACAAAGATTTGAGGGAAAGGATTGGGACTCAATAATTTTCTAGATCTCATATATATTATTAATTTATGCAAGAAAAAAATGTCAAATTTTATTTCTTGGGAATACATCTTCCTTAAAATGTTCCTAAAGACATAAATCCAGCTGACAGGGTAAAAAAATGAAGGTTTCAAGAATGGACAATTCATGGTGTAAAAGTATTCTGTTGAGACTAAAGACAGTTAGGACTTAATAATTATAAATATGATGTACTAGTCCACTTTTTGTTGCATAACCACTACAAAATTTTAGTTGCATAAAACAATAAGCTTGATTGGCTAATGTGGCTCAACTTCAGGCTACAATAACTGTCTGCACATAGTACATACTCAGTAAATACTTGTTGAGTGAGTTAAAGATATTAATAACTAGACCAAATGTCTAAGCATAAAGATAACCAGAAATAAATTTTAAAATAAGCTGAGTATCTTCAAAATGATACATGCTATGGAAGAACAACATGAACCAGAGTTTACAAATCTCAGGAAAGAGGTGACATACCTCAAGAAAGGAAGAGAAGTAAAACAAAAAAAAATATTAGAAAGGTAGATTAAACTGGTTGTAACACATAGATAAACAAACATAAGAGATAATGCCTTAAGAGAAATAGAGGGTGAAAAAGATTTAAAAAATTAAAACTAAAAATATAAAAGCAAATATATTTCAAGAGAAAATAATATATATTGAAGATAAAGAAGATCCAACATAATTATAATTGAAGTCACTACAGAAGGAAACCAAAGCAAAGGTGTGGAAGAAATAACTAAAAACTATAATTCAAAAAACATTTCCTGAAAATTACAAGGATTTGAAACTATGTATTGAAAGAGTACATCATTTACCTAAGAATATCAACCCAGATGGCCAACACCAAGACATGTTCTAGTAAAATTTAGACTTTAAAGAAAAATTTTAAATATTCCTTGAACATTTAGACAGAAGCAAGCAAGTGACCTATAAGGGAAAGAAAATTATATTATAGACACACTCTTAACAGCAAGTCTTCATGCCAGAAGAAAATGGAGTATTGTATTTAGGATGCTCATGGAAGTAAAATGTGACCCAAGAATTTTATATTCAGCAAAAGTGCCTTTCAAATATAAAGACACAGATAAGCTATCACCATCATGCCAGAACTCTGTGGATATTGTTCTCTTGAGCACTCTTGAAGAATCTATTAGAAAATGAGCTTCATAAAACCAAAATGCCAATAGAGACAACGAAGTGAGGACAGATATCAAGCACTAACTACATAGTTATTTATAGAACAAAGACAATATGAAGTTTCAAAGGCAAAGAGTATAGTATTTAATGGCTGTATGATCTGTCAATGCATACCTCTTAAAATGGGGAGAGAATGGTAGGAACATATGAAAAAAATACTTTTTTAGCTTTTTAGTAATTGTATTGCAGTAAGTGTATTTGTATTAGACTGTTATGTGTATATTATTGGATAAAGCAAATGAATAACTCTATCATTTCCTGTTTCCTTGAGAACCAGAATCCTCAAGTAGAAGAAAGGAGATAAATGTGTTAGACAGAGGTTAGAGTGCAAATCCTAGAGTGCAGAGTGGTCCTTTATTTGAACTGAAAATATCTGTAGGAACTTATGAGGTTTGATACACACACGATATATATAAATGCATTGTATGTGGGTTTCCTATTTGTGTTCACTGGAAAGGCCTAGGAACTGATTAGGCTAATACATATCCCTACCTCCAAGACTGTGGTCTTGAAATATCATTTACCACTAAAGGAAACCAGGACTTTTTGGAAAAGGGACAGATTCCAGTCTGGGACAGGAAATGTACAGAATGAGCCTGGAATGTCTTCATATACCAAAAAGCAAGGAAGTTATCAAAGACCACTAACATCATGTCGAAAAGATTCAAGAGTCAACTTGAAGAGGTTCCTACTACAGGCCAAAGATGGTGCAGTTTGAACTTCAATAAGATATAAAAATTGCAATTATTTGAAAGCCATTAAATATGTTTAAATCTATGAGTTTTTTCTGATATTAAAAATACTGGTTATCTTTAGAGAATGAAAGGAGACAATTATCATGAAAACTAAAAAGTCTGGGAAAAGAATCATGCTTTTATCCTGCTTTTCTCTATAAAGGACTCTGCTAAGTAATCAAATAATGATTGAAGGAAAGTGTCTCTTTATAAAAGTATTCGAACCAGTAAATGAGAAAGAAATGATAAAATTGAATCACTGCGTAAGCCTGGCCGAAATTTCCGACCTACAAAATCATAAGATATAATAAAATGGCTAACCACTAAATTTGGGGGTGGGTTTGTTATGCAGTAATAGATAACTGGAACATATCCAAGCATTTTCCTACATTTTTGTCTCAAATGTACTGATTCTCTCAGTTAGAACTAAAAGCTTCCTTATTTTCCCTTCTTAAAATACCAAGATTCAGAAACTGTCTAGAAATCATAGGCTCATTTCTTATTCACCTCAGTTTGGAGTAGCTGAGTCCAAAAGTCAACATTTGATAGATTTTGTTTATGTGTTGTCACGTTTTCTCTCTGCCTTCTTTGCCAGAAGAATTATTTCCCACAGTAGTATATAATTCTTCTTTCTCAGTAATGTAAATGAGATTAAAGGCACCTCTTCTTTAGAAATATATACTTAGTCATCGAAAGGCATTATCATTTCTAATTTGTATTAAAATGCTTTTTATGATTCAACATGGTAGTTAAGATAAAGTTCCTAGAATACAGACCATAAAATAAAATTTTGTCAGCAGGACTACTCAAATGTGACTAAGATGTCGGAAATAAATTATTGCTTCAGGGGTCCCTATGGGAATAGAATTCACCTTTTATATTGTTTTGTCTTTTTGTTGTTGTTGTTTACTTTGGTCGTACTGTGTGGCACGCAGGATCTCAGTTCCCGACCAGGGATAGAACCTGCGCCCCCTGCAGTGGAAGCGCGGAGTCTTAATCACTGGACCACCAGGGAAGTCCGAGAATTCACCTTTTAAGTTAAAATAAATATTTATGTAGGGCTGCTGTGATGGTTAATTTTATGTGTCAGTTTGACTGGGCTAAAGATGCTCAGATAGCTGGTAAAACATTATTTCTGGGTGTGTCTGTGAGGGTCTTTCTGGAAGAAATGAGCATTTGAATTGGTAGACTGAGTAGTGAAGATTGCCCTCGGCAATCATCCAATCCATTGAAGGTCTGCACCGAACAAAATGGTGGAAGAAAGGCCAATTCACTGTATGCTTGAACTAGGACATCCATCTTTTCTTTCTTTCGCACCTGTTCTCAGGCCTTCAGACTTGGGTCTCGGACTGGAACCACACCCCCGGCTTTCCTGGACTTCCAGCTTGCAGAGGGACTTCTCAGCCTCCAAAATCGAGTGAGTCAATCTCTCATAGTAAATCTCTTCCTGTATACTTATATGTATATCCTATCTTTTCTGTTTCTCCATAGAACCCTGACTAATACAGCTGCCAAAATCCTGTTAATTACTTGCTAGTTTTGAAATGGGCTCAGTGAAAATGTTTGCTAGAATCTTCAAATTTCTTCATTAAATAGGAGGAAAGGCTTTGTCGGAATTTTCTTTTTTTCTTTTTGCTTTATATTTACCAAAATAAAACTATGAAGCAATTTGAGGAAGGAGCAACCCTTCCAAATTTGAATTGAATTGAATAAGAAACCAAACAAAATAATAAACAGCAACAGAGATTAAAAATGGGATTTGCAAACCTGATATCTTAAAAACGTAAACCACACCTGGTTGGTAATGGAAACTTGTGTAAATTAATCTTATCTCCCACACGCAAATATGAAATGGAAAAGACAAGATGCCAAGTCATAAAACTAAATATATTTTTCTTCCTTGGTAACAGGAAAATAAGACAAATATTACCAATTTATAAGCAAATACTTCTTTTCCTAGATTAATTATTCTTAATTTGGGGAGGTGAAGGGGATGATAATGAACCTCTTTTGAGAATCTGACTTTTAAAAAACTATGGAATGCCTTCCGGAAAGCTGCATATGCACATGATGGATTGTACATAATTTCAGGAGGTTCATGGACACCCTAGTACTCTGTGGTCTTCACATTAGGAAATTCTGTCAAAGAGGTCCTCAATCCTAATAACTCTGGAGGAATCCATGGTGATACCATCCCTGTATGTGCCTTTTAGAACATAAAACCTCTAGTAACTGCCATTACCAATTTAGGGGATTAAAAATATTGAGCATTTTTCATCTTTTTGATAATTACCTGCTATATTTTGTTAACTATCATAATTGTTTTTCTGGAAAAAGGTAGGATTTAAATTCTAAATAAAGTACATAATGCTTGCTTTTCAGTAACTTCCCATTAAGGAGCAAAGCTCATGTTGTAACTTTTCCTTACTTGATTATTTTCATCCTAATTCCTTCCTCTTCTTTTTTCTACTTATGCATGTCTTACAACTGTCAGGATACTCTCAACTGGAAATTGAGTTCACACACACACATACACACAAGACCTTACTTTTTCTGCCAGTGTCCTTGCAATTCAGTTTCTTCACAACGCTCTGTAATCACTGTTTTGTTGTTGTCCATACCCACAATGTCAGGATGGTGCTTGATACTTTGAATCATTCAACTCACACATCCAAGTCCAAATTTTACCACATTTGTACTTGCAGCATCTCATTTTTGTTGTAGCAGTTCTTACCTTGAAATTATCCTTTTATATCTGGCACTCTGCAGATGTCATGTCTCACAATGTATTTAAGTCATACCAGATCACTGTAATCAATCCTGTACGTATATTTTTTTCTTCTTCAATTGGTCTTTACAAAGAGATTCCAAAAAAAAAAAAAAGTTCTTTCCTTCAGCCATTTCAAATTCAATAAACATTAAACATAATTCAAAATTCTTCTTACTGCCACATCTACTTGGACTTAGTCAAAACAGAGTTCTGGGAATAGATTACATGTTAATGTTTTACATTTTTGGGCAGTGTATGTTGTCTGTGGACTGTTCCTACTTAGGTATTTGATAATATTATAAATGCCTTACATCATACATGTCTGTATTCTTGAAAGTAGAAACTTTACTGAACCAAAAACATGGGCTTCAATAAATAGTCATGGATGATAGATTTATAGTCAGCTATAGTGGGAAAGATGAACTCTTCATAAGAAAGTAATAAAAATTACAAAGTCATTGTGAAACTAAAGATGCCTGGGTTCAAATCCCATCTCTTTTGTTTACTAGCGGTGTGATATTCTCTCAATTTCCTTATCTGTTATATAGGGAAAATAGTACCCACACCAGAGGATTTCTGTGGATTAAATTTGAAATAATCCATGCTTAGGGCAGGAGCTGGCCAATAGTTAATACCAAGTAAATATTTATTATTTTTAGAGTGGAATTCATCTTACCTAATGGCTTAGGCTTCCAGTAAGCAAATTATGTGAAAGATAACTTTTAATTAAAATTATCCTTATAAATTCTATAAATCAGTCATAAATTATAGTGTACATAGATTTGTATATACTACATAACTCCCAGTAATTTATTTAATTAATCATTATTGTGTGCCTACTCTGTACCAAAGGACTATGAGAGGTGCTAGGAAATATAAGAATGAACAAGACTGATGTGATTCTTATATTTTTTCAGATAGCTTAAAGTCTGTCAGTGAGATAATTAACCATAAATTACAAAGTAGTATAATATATGCTATGATAGTGAAAGTAAAGTATACAGTGCTAGAGGGGCTCTTATGATTTGTTGGAGAAAGCTAGGGAGAAAGTGACAGCTGAGTCCTGAAGGATGAGTACAAATAAACCAGTAAAGGAGATAAAGTGGTGACAAGGAGGGAAAAGGCTGAAGTCCTTTAGAGGTCATATAAGGGAGTATGTACTTAATCCCCAGGGCAGGGGAAAGGATCAAAGGTTTTTAAGCAGTTACAGTTAAGAAAGTTGACTCTGGTGTTTATAAACATTGAGCTGGAGTGCAGCAAGAATTGAAGGCCTATCTTTACGAAAGAATGACAGCTAATAAATGTAGAGGAACGATAAAATTGTTAAACCACTACTTTGCAGGCTTAAAATAATAATGTAGGCAAGAATCATTAATGGATGATGGCAAAATGAGTGGGTGAAAGGTTGGTGAGGAATAGGATAGTCACAAGGTATTCAAGTTTTCATCCCACAGGTGATGTGCTAATTACTAAGGGAAATTTGTATCCTTACAATGCAGAGATCTGGTGAACTTGACATTATGTGCCTCTTGATGTAATGCAATAAGAAGTTGTCATGGGCTGGTGAATTGTGTCTCCCCAAAATTCATACGTTGACATCCTAACCACTGGTATCTCAGAATGTTACTATATTTGGAGATAGGAACTTTAAAGACGTAATTAAGATAAAATGAAGTCATATGGGTGGACCCTAGACCAAGGAAGTGTTGGCGGAGGTGGAGAAAACAGGATGGATTTTGAAACAAAATTATAAAATATAATTGGCAGGATTTGTTGATAGTTAGAGATGTAGTGGGCGTTGGTGGTGGCAGGGGGAGGAGAATTCTGGGATAAACAATGACATCGATCTTGGTTCCCCTGAGATAGGGAACAAAGGAGAAGGAACTAGTTTGGGGGAAATGATGACATCAACTTTGGATAATGACAGCCATCGATCAGGATTCCTGGACCCACAAAGCTGTCATGATAACCACATCATGGTGTAGACCTGCTTGAAAGGCCACTCATTTTTCCCTAGATGACATTTTAATGTAGTTCATAATTAATTATAATATCAAGAACTATGCCAGGCACTTACAATTACATTATACATAACAATCATCACATAGTCCAATTAAATAATTATTTGGTGTATTTTTTCTTTGAGCCTTAGTTCCTCACTGTAAAACAGGGATAATACTTAGTCATGTTAAAACAAACGTGAGGAAGCAGAAATTGTGTTGTATCCCAGGTGCCTACTATAATGCTCATGTTTATAATAAATGCTTAATAAATATATGTCAAATTGAACACATCTCTGAAATTTCCCAATGTTCACTCCTCATTCTACCAGTGGACAAGCTTGTGCTATGACCAGTTACAATAAAGTTATTGATTTTTTCATGCTGTAAGTAAGAATTCAGGATAAAAATTGTAGAATATATTAAGATATATCAATTAATTTAATCTTGATTACATTCATGAAGATGTTATTTTTGCATCTTATAAATGAAGAATTTGGGAAAGATTAAATGGCAGTGACCTAGACCATCTTTGTTGGTAGGAGGCAGAACTAAGACTGGAAAACAGACATGGGCTGTTTTCTACTGCCCCACAGGTGCCGTAGAAAATGCTAAGTTAAAAATCTGAGCAAGAATAAATGAAACAACTGTGAATTTTATGTGATCCTAGACATTGCCCCAGCTCATGGATAATGACACTCTACACAGGTTTCATGTTTCACTTTTAATTTTAGGTTTGTGCCTTTTCTGAGCAGAGAACTTCATGAGGGGTGAGATGGCCGCTGTGTGTACACACCTGCATAGACACACACCACCTTTCACCGGTGATTAGAAGTAATAAACGTTTAAATTTATGTTCTAAGACAAATTTAAACTTAAGTCCTTATAGAGGGAAAGAGAGGTTAGTAATCCATCACAACTCTAACTCAAAATCAGTTTAATCTGTTGTCAGTTACCACCATTTTATAGGTATTTAAGGGTAACTCTCTAGATAGATAAATAATCTTAAAACACGTATAAAAAAATCAGAAATCTAATGTGATAAAACACAGCATAGACAAAATATTTTATAAGTTTAATAAGTTCAGAGTTTGGCTCCATTTGAAATTTGTATAGCACACCTGGTTTCTCCTCTTAATATCAATATAAGATACTTCTGAGACTGATTGGAAAAGCATTTTTGAGTTAGTGTACTAGGAAGGATTACTTTATTTTTATGATTTGTGAATGACTTGCACTATATTAGAATCAATAGCAAAGTTGTCTTTGAAGGACAGAATTGACCAGTCACTTTTCACTTTAGGCAAATTAGATAGAATAACTTAAGGAATTCCTAGAATTGCCTCTGTTCAGAAATCTAATTGTCTTACCTAAAATGCCCACCGTTCAAATTTTACTTGTGCTAAGCACTGGCCTGGTTTAAGATGGTGCTTAAAAAAAGTAAGTACCCCTAGAAAGGAAATTAAATCTCAGGTAAATGCGTTATTGTGTTTGTCATTCATTCATGTTCACTCTCTTATTCCTGTATCATTTTTTAGAATGCATGTTTATTGAGGTATAATTTACATACAGTGAAATTCACTCCTTTCAGGTGTATTGTTTGATGAGTTTTGACAAATATATGTGGTCATATAACCACCGCCACCACTAAGATATACATTTTCATCACCCCCAAGAAGTTCCCTCTTGTCCTCCTGTTATCAGTCTCCACCCTCCTTCCCCAGGCCCTGCCAGCCACTGACTTAATTTCTCTCTCAATAATTTTATAAGCTGCTTACAATACCTGGCGCTAGGGATACAGAGGCAGTAAGATCTAGTCCCTGTAGCAAAAGATCTTGTCAAGTGGTGGAGACAGGCTTGTCAACAGAATATTACCACAGGGTGAATGTATTACAAATATACAAATGACATAGTTTGGTAGCACAGAAGACATACAACTAACTTTGTGGATATTGGAAAATGCTACATTAAGGAGACGGTAACTGAGTTGGGTCCTGAAAGGATGTGCTGGAATAGGGCAAACAAAGGAGATGGGATAAGACTTCATGACTGGAAGCAATAGCTGCACGTAGGCACTAACTGATGCACATTTCTGTGTCTTCTGAAAAGGGGATGAAGGTAAGTGTGGCTGACAAAGATCTGTTCAAGGTGTGCATAAGGGTCAACATTCTACTCCTCCTGCTTCTGTACCCCAGCTTTAGGCATCCCTTTCCTGGATGCCTGAGTTAATGAAATAATCTATCATTAACACTTTGTCAGTGGTTGTTTCTGCCATATGTTGTTAAAGTTTAAATTTGACTTTAAATGACATAGTGAAAGCCTTGAGTTTGAATCATCAGCAAACCAGTAAGGAGGTTAAACTGAATTTGCAGTGTTTGAGTTTGAGACAGTTTTTGTATTGGAGAACATTTCTTGCTTTTACAAAAATCATACCTAAAGACCACTTTTATGTAACAACAAGAAGTCTTAACTTGGTGTCAGTTTATTCTTCCTGTCTTCCTTTCCCCCACTTATTTCCTGTTTTAGTTAAGAATGCTTTTGCTGTAAGAAGCAGAAAAACTAACATGGCTTCAGTCATAAGGCCATTTATTGTTTTCCTTACAAGAAGTCTACTAGTTGTTGGTCTCAGAAGTGGTCAAAATATCATCAAGGACCCAGATTTTCCTAAATTCTTCTCCAACATTCTTAGGATTTCATCCACATATTATCATCTTATGGTTGTTTGTCAGAGGACTGCACAATTCCAAACACCACATCCACATTTACAGCAAGAAGAGAAGGGGCAGTGCAGTGAGCTCTCTTTTTCACTTATCTCCTTATTAGAAAGCCACTCAGAAGATTGCCCTGATCAGTTCATTGAACAGAACTGGGTCACACGTCTACCCTTAGATCAAAGGGAGGCCTGGAAAATGAGAACCTGGTTTCCCTAGCTCTGTAGTAGAAAGTGACAAAGAAAAGGGGGGTGGGGGGATTAGAAATGCTTTTATATTGCCAATCAACAGTATTTGCCACGCGTCCCAACAGTCTTTTGATTCCTATTTAGTATAGGAAATTACTACCCTTAAATTCAAGAATTTTGGGTGTTCTGTCTGCAGTATCTCTTCTGCGCCCATATCTTCCTATCAAAATCATTAGATTCTTCAACACCATTTCAGATGCCACACTTATTAGCCTCAGTTGGATAATATCCCTCACATCTTTAATTCCTCCTCCTGTTTTATTTATTTATTTATTTAAAGTTATTTATTTATTTATTTGGCTCTGCTGGGTCTTAGTTGTGGCACGTGGGATCTAGTTCCCTGAGCAGGGATCAAACCCCGGCCCCCTGCATTGGGAGCACGGAGTCTTACCCACTGGACCCCCAGGGAAGTCCCTCCTCCTCCTACTTTAACCCCACAACCTGGTCTGCCAGTCTCCAATCCATTCTGCAGAAATATCACATCAGCTTTACACACTTATGTGGCTCTCCGTTGCTACAGGAAACGGTACAACATCTTTAACATGGTTCATAAGATTCTGTGTTCTGGCCCTTGACCTTTGAGTTCCTCTCCAGTCTCATCTTCAGCCATGACCCTCCTACCCTCACTGCAGTCATCCTGAACTTTCAGTTCCTCCTATGCACCGTTCTCCCTCTCCGTTCCTAGCTTTTACGCAAACTGTTCTCTTGCCCTAAAAAACTGTTCCACGTCATTTAGCTGACTGACTTTCATGCCCTCCCTCAATCATTCTCAGTGTTCTTAGATCACACAGTGATTCCCTATCAGATGTCATTATCACACTGTATTTTAAGTG
The DNA here is from genome assembly GCF_028021215.1 of Eschrichtius robustus. NCBI lineage: Eukaryota > Metazoa > Chordata > Mammalia > Artiodactyla > Eschrichtiidae > Eschrichtius > Eschrichtius robustus. The sequence goes on along the minus strand of NC_090827.1, from coordinate 14,837,710 downwards.
CTTATATAATTCTCTGTCACTGCTCATAGATTCTAAGCTGCATGTCAGAGCCTATTGAAGCGTTCTTTGAAATAGATGTTCAATAAATATTTTGGGAACAAAGGAATGAATGACTTGAGCTCAGACTGAAACTCACCAAGTTTAATTGGATTAAATGAGAAATAGTTAAGAAATACATAAATGTACTTTTAACAATTTGATATACAAACACTTTTAATATTGCACTTAGGGTTGAGTTCTGGGATTAAATTATAGGGGGAAAATAGGTGTCAAAATGTAATTGGGTAAATGTGAGCTTTTAGTGAAAATTCTGGGAAAGGTGTGTTAACAGCATAATCCCAAATCTATTTTTGCCATATTCAGCCTACATAAGTGAAACTATTTAAGTGTACTTATTTACTTGATGAAGGATTTCAAAAGTGAAGGGAAAAAATCATTATTCCAGCAATGATTTGTCATTACAGGTCTGAACTGCCAGAGGCACCAAGTCACCCAAAATCTATATAGCGTGAGTCACAAACCAAACAGGTCTTACTGTGTCTGAATTCCAGTTCCTAATCATGCAGTTAACTGTGAATGTGACAACATTTTGAGATAAAAGAACTGATTCTGCAAGGGACATTTCATCTCACCCATTTCTGTAACTTAGGAAAGAGAGTCATAGAATATAAAGGTACGTTAAAATAACAAAATAATTCACAATTAATATGTATTCATATCTAAAGAAGCTCTAAGCAATAAAAAAATTTAGAATCATTTTAAAATTTATTTTATTTATTTATTTTTGGCTGCGTTGGGTCTTCGTTGCTGCGCACGGGCTTCCTCTAGTTGTGGTGAGCAGGGACTACTCTTCGTTGTGGCATGTGGGCTTCTCATTGCGGTGGCCTCTCTTGTTTTGGAGCACAGGCTCTTGGCGCACGGGCTTCAATAGTTGTGGCACACGGGCTCAGTAGTTGCGGCTCGGGGGCTCTAGAGTGCAGGCTCAGTAGTTGTGGCGCACAGGCTTAGTTGCTCCACGGCATGGGGGATCTTCCTCGACCAGGGCTCGAACCCGTGTCCCCTCCATCGGCAGGCGGATTCTTAACTGCTGCGCCACCAGGGAAGTCTCTAGGATAATTTTAAAAATAATTTTCTCCTCAAAGCATTTTATGTTCCCTATAAGATAAGGAGCAACTGGGCCTATGGATGGATTCTGTTGTGGTGCATGATAAGTGCACAAATATTTGACTGGATTGATTGGCTCAAATGGGTATAAGGAAATCTAGTTTCTAATCCCAGCTTGGGCTTCGTGAAAGTAGGTAAATCACTTAACACTAGACTAATAGATATGTAAATTGTGTGATATATTAGAAAGTGATCATTGCTTTTGGAAAGAAAAGGGTAAAGCAAGATTGAGAAGATCAGGAGTAGGGGTGGGTGTTTAAGTGAGTGCATATGCTTGGCATATATGAGCCTTCAGTAAAATACTGTCTACCATTATTATGACTTTGGTTCTTATCTGAAAATGAAAACATTAAGTTGAGTGATTCCTAGTGCTTGAAAAAATATTTGTGTTCCATTTCAGGATTTTGTGGCTAACGGGCTCTGTTGCAGACTTCTAAGTTTTGTAAAGTTATTGTACTTCTATTTGTTGCTTAAGAATTTTTTGTGTTTGTCTTCCTTGTGATTTCTATAAAACAGTATGGCTTTAATAATGTAGGGATTATTTTTAAAATACACTGATTTGTTTAAAACAAACTCAAAATTAAAATTTTAGTGCATTTAAGAAAAAAAATGTAACAGTATGAGATAGTAGTTTATTTGTCAGGCCAGTTTCCTTTGAATCTTATCTTTTTGGTCATCGATTCATGATTGTTTTAAGTTTTTCAACAAATACTGGCACAGAGCCTCATTCTAACAAATTCCTGTTTGAAGTTGACATAGTTATCATTATTGTCTTAGAAACAAACATTTGCAGCACATATGTTAGGACCTGTCCCCAAAGACTGTTGAATGTCATTAAAAGTAGGTGTTCTGCATTGCTGTAAATCGTAAGCTAGAATCCATATGTCAGTCCCAGATGAGTTTCTACCTGAATATTAATTTTTAAAAAAATGAAATAAGGAAGAAAAAAAGAGACATCCTTAAATGTTTAAGCCCACTTAACCATCTATAGTAGAGGACTTGAGAAAGAGTGATATATAGCAATCTTACTTGTTTCTATAGCAATCTTACTATTCCTTTGCTTGCACAAGTATCTAGATTCCAGCAAAGGAAAATGTACAATAGTTCAAAATACTCTAATGTTCTAATAATCTTCCACTCTTCATCCTCTTCTATTTATTTTAGCTGGTATAAATTATACTTTGATGAGTTCCAGAAGCCTTGGTAGAAAATTTTCAATAACTTAAAATATATGTGTACTATTACCCACATAACAAATTATCCTCCAAACATAGTAGGTTAAAACTACAAACATTTACATTGTTTCTGAGGATCCGGAATCTGGAAGTGACTTAGCTAAATGATTCTGGCTCAGTATTTCTCATGAGAAAGCAATCAGGTTTTTATCTAAGGCTGTAGCCATTTCCAGACTCAAGTAGGACTGGAGGATCCACTTCCAAACTCGCTGATGTGGTTATTCGCAGGCTTCAGGCCCTTACTAATGAGACTGGCCACGGTAGCTAGCGTCCCCAGAGCAAGTGATCCAAAAAGAGGGAGATGGAAGTGTCTTTTATAACCTCATATCATTCCTGTCATGCCATCACTTCTGCTGTATTCCATTGGTCCCACAGACTAATCCTAGTACAATGAGGGTATGAGAACCAGGAGGCAGGGATCATTGGGGGTCTTCTTGAATCATCAGCTACATATATATATATATATATATATATATATATATATATATATTTATATGTAGTTTATTAGTTAAATATATATATTTTTTAACCAATAGTTAAATCTACCCAGCTGACTGCCAGATTAGAGTCTAATGACTTCATTGTACCAAACATTTTTTTGGTGGCGTATTTAGGCAAACAATTACTTCCAGCCATTTTTACTGAGGGACCAGCTTTGAATTGGCTTTTCCTTTGCAGAAAGATTATAATACAACTTTGACACACTCATCATTAAATTACTAGAAAAAAACTTTAAAAAATAATCCTGAAGATGAGAAATAAAGGGATTTTATAATCTTCTAAAGAAATTATAAAGAAATTAAACAAACAAGAAGCTGAAATTAAAGAAATAGTAACAAAACACATTCGATAGGAAAAAAAATTCCAAATCTTTTCTTTGATGAGACCATTAAAACAGAACCTGGCCACGGAAAAATGAAAGAAAGCAAAGGTATACAAGGTTAGACATGAAAAGGAGATATTGCCATAGATCAGGAGGTAGAAAAGTATTGAGACCATTATGTGAGACTTCATGGCTACAAATTTGAAAACCTAGAAAAAATGGATTATTTATGGAGACCAGTGGTTCTCAAAATGTAGCCCCTCAGTCAGCAGCATTAGTATCACCAGGGAACTTGCTAGAAGTAAAATTCTCAGACCTACTAAATCAGAAACGCTGGGAGTGGGATTTAGTAATCTGTGTTTTAACAAGCATGCTGAAGTACAGGAAACACTGAAAAGAACAACTGCCATAAAGGTGATTGGAAAGGTGATTTAAACTCTAACATTAAACAAAACACCTGGATCATGTGAATTCACAGCTGTGTTTTATCTAAACTTTAAAGGATCCATCAGTATTTTTACGAACAATTTTTTTTTAATATTTTAGACATTTATTTATTTTATTTATTTTATTTTTGGCTCTGTTGGGTCTTCGTCGCTGCGCGCAGGCTTTCTCTAGTTGTGGCGAGTGGGGGCTACTCTTCGTTGTGGTGCACCGGCTTCTCACTGCGGTGGCTTCTCTTGTTGTGGAGCACGGGCTCTAGGCGTGTGGGCATCAGTGGTTGCAGCACGCGGGCTCAGTAGTTGTGGCTCTTGGGCTCTAGAGCGCAGGCTCAGTAGTTGTGGCGCACGGGTTTAGTTGCTACGCGGCATGTGGGATCTTCCCGGACCAGGGCTCGAACCCGTGTCTGCTGCATTGGCAGGCGGATTCTTAACCACTGCGCCACTAGGGAAGTCCCCTATGAATAATTTCTAAGCATTAAAAATATATTGGGGCGGGCTTCCCTGGTGGTGCAGTGGTTGAGAATCCGCCTGCCAATGCAGGGGACACGGGTTTGAGCCCTGGTCTGGGAAGATCCCACATGCCGCAGAGCAACTGGGCCCGTGAGCCACAACTACTGAGCCTGCGCGTCTGGAGCCTGTGCTCCGCAACAAGAGAGGCCGCGATAGTGAGAGGTCCGCGCACCGCGATGAAGAGTGGCCCCCACTCGCCGCAACTGGAGAAAGCCCTGGCACAGAAACGAAGACCCAACACAGCCAAAAATAAATAAATAAATTTAAAAAAAATGTATATATATATAGGGGCAAAAAAAGAATGATGACAGAGGAGAATGTGATTGGGTGGTCACATAAGGATTTTCAGGAGTGCTGATAATGTTCTATTTCTTGACCTGAGTGGTTAGCAGTTATTTGCTTTTTAATTATTTTTAAACTGAACATATGTATGCATGTATAGATAGGTTGACTGATAGATAATTTATGTTCTCTTCTGTATGTTTATTCATTCAACCCACATTTATTTAGTGCCTCCCATGTGGCAGACACTGTTCCAGGCACTTGGGATACTTCAATAAACAAAACAATGTTCTCTGTCCTCATGGAGCTTACATTATAGGGGGAAAATATCAAAAAAAATAAATGCAACAACAAATTATATCATATTAGAAGGTGATAAGTCTATGGAAAAAAATAAGATAGAGGAGTTAAGGGGGACAAAGAGGGCTAGGATGAAGGTCTCATTGTTAGAATGAGATTTTATTAAAGACAGGAAGGTAAGGTGGTAAAACATGAGAGTATCAGGGAGAGGCAGAGGGAACAACTAGTAAGAAGCCTTAAATTACAAACATGACTGATATTTTTAAGGAAGAGCAAGGAGGCCAGCATAACTGGAGCAGAGTGGGTGGCAAGAAGAGAAGAAGTTAGAGAGCTAACCGGACGAGTCATTTAAGTCCTTGTAGGCCACTGTAAAGTTTTTGCTTTTAAACAGAGTATAATAGGGAGAAATTGTAGGATTTGGTTATGAGAAGTTATATGATCTGACTTATGTGTTTAGAAGTATCACTCTGCAGTACTGAGAATAAACAGAAGGGTAGAAGGATGAAGACCATCTAGGAGGCTTCCATTGCATTACTGACCATTGCAGTAATTTAGGCAAGAGATGTTGGATTGGACCAGGGTTGTAGCAGAGCAGGTGATAAGAAGTAGTTGGATTCCAGATGGATTATAAAAGTATAGCCAACAAAATACCTGGACAGAATGAAAGTGGGGTATGAGAGAAAGAGAAGAATCAAGGATGCCTCATTGTTTTTGATCTGAGCAACTGAAGTATGGAGTTGCCAGCAACTGAAATGAAGAAGGCTGAGGTTTTTTCGGGGAAGACAAATGTACAGCTTGCAATTAAAAAGTTTACAAAACAGAAATTGAGTCCCAGATGTAGAAAACAAACTTATGGTTACCAAGGGGGAAATGGGGGGAGGGATAAATTGGGAGGTTGGATTTGACATATGCACACTGCTATATATAAAATAGATAACTAATAAGGACCTACTGTAGAGCATAGGGAACTCTACTCAGTACTCTACAATAGCCTATATGGGAAAAGAATCCAAAAACAAGTGGATATATGTATATGTACAACTGATTCACTTTGCTGTACACCTGAAACTAACACAACACTGTAAATCAACTATACTTCAATAAAAAAATTAATTAAAAAATAAAAAGTTGACAAAACAGCATATATAATATTATCTATTTTTGTACAATTATAAATGTACATACACACATATTTAGGGAGATGTATGAAGTGATGGGCTCAAAAAAGGCTAATAATAGAAAGGTCCTTAAGTATCATTATGAAATAAAAATGAGAAGGTACAGAATATTAAGTACAGTAGGTTTATGTGTCAACAAAAGGGTGGGGAAAAACAATTTATATTTGTGTTTGCTTGTATATGCATGAAATACCTTTGTTAATTTACTGGCACCATTAGTTACTTCAAGGAAGGGAAACTGGCCTAAAAGGCCCGGACTAAAAGGGGACAGGACTAAAAGGCAGATTGTTTTACTGCATACTGTTGTATATCTGCTCACCATTGAACCATGTGCATGTGCTATCTGTTCAGAGCTAATTAATTAATTAATATGTAAAAATCTAATTTCCATTGCTGGTGGAAATGAAAGGATGTATTGTTATATTATTGATAGAAATGTGAAATTATACAGCTTTTTTTTTGTAATGCAGTATGACAACATCAATTATAAATAAAACTACATATACATATTTATTTATTTATTTCAACTTGGTAATTCCACTACTGGGATCTATATTACAGAAACAAAATACCAGTAAGTAGGAACATAGTAAAAGAATGTTTGTTGCAGTATTGAAAATAAGATGACTGCTTGTATGCAAGAAATACAAAATGTAGGAAAGTGTCTCTATAACCCTATTTTTTAGCAAAACCACACATTCCCACTTGTATATGTATGTGTATATTAGTATTGTATGTACATGTTTATATATATTTGCTTGTGATGACATGAGCATTGGAGACAAAAACGGAAGGCCATGTTAATTTGAGAAGGGGGGCGGTTAGAATAGCGGCTAGCACATAGACTGTAGAGTCCAACTGCCTGGGTTCAAGTGTGTCCCTGCCACTTAACACCTGTGGACCTTGGACAAGTTACTTTATCATTGATTGTCTCAGTTTCCTCGTTTATTACATCTGGACAATAGTGTCTGCCATATGGGATTGTTGACATGTATAAAGCACTCTGAAGTGTTCCTGATCATGGTAAATGTGTAAAGTGTTAGGTCTGGAATTACTATTCTATAACGTTGATTTTTGCTGCAAGATAAGGGAAGGATGTGGGGAGAGCAGCAAAAACAAAAGCAAAACAGTCAGCATTAGGGAAAAAACCTAGTGAATTTATGATTCAGTTAATGCTTTTCTGTAAAATTGCATATGTGTGTATGTATATACACATAAAAAATGGTTGGCATTTTCTCTAATAAACATGATTTATAAGAATAATGAGAAAAATAAAAGTAATTTTTATACATTAAAAGTAATTAACATATATTTTTATATGTTAAATAGCAGTTGTAGAAGGAAAGGAGGGTGCCACAAAAATCAAAATTTTGGAATGTATGGACAAACTGGAAATGCCTTAGATCCTCACTTTCAGTAATTAGGTGGCTGATTGTGAAGAAAAGAATAGGTTAGTAACGTAGTAGAGTCATTTGTTAATTTAAGGGTGGGCAGAATATATATCTATTCCCGTTCATTAAAAAATCAGGACTAATCAGAGATTCCTAGTGGGGGTTGGCTGATGGGGTTCTTTTTACTTCTTTTTTGTTTTGCGCAGTCAAATGTGTGCTTATGTAAGAATATAGCAAAAGGAAATGGGAACTAAATGAGTAAGAGTGAATTTCCTCAGCTCAGATCCTGTGATAAAGGCTCATGTTACATTGTATTCACCATATATACGCTTGTACCTACATATATTAATATACACATACATGTATAGTGGATGTCATGGTTTATCAAAAATGGGTTTATGGAGATATTTACCTGCATTTTGCATTTCTTGTCAGAATTACTCCTGGAGTCCTTTCTGTGTCAATAGCTCTAATTCATTATTTTTAGTGATTGCATAATATTCCATGGTGCATATGTACCATTATTTCTTTAAAGGAGAGCATTCCACAAAGTGAGAGTTTTAAAAAGGGTTGCTCTTACTCTCTGCCCTTGACCCAGTTGCACCTAGAAGCCCTGGCCAAGGGAACTCCCCATGCATATTGATTGCTAGATAACAGATCTGATCATTGCTTTGAGATAGCTCTTTTTCAAGTGGGAAAAACGTCAAATATTTGGAAATAATAGCTGAAGTCCATAGGAATCATGATTATAAGGATTTTGGAGGTTTCCTGGTTTTGAGAAGTACCTTAAGGAAAAAAAAAAAACAACAAGCTACTCGATCTTTGTAAAACACAGGCCTTATCTTGTTTTAAAGTTTGAAACTCTTCAAAGACTTCCATTGCCCTTAGAAGATCCAAATTCCTTAAAACAGCTAATTAGGCACTTGAAAACCTTCTTCGTTTTCTCTAGCCATATCTCCTTTGCACTCAATTCTTAAACTATTCTGAACTGTGAGAAAGTTACCTTGGAAGCTTGATGGTGTCATTCATTTCTGAACTTTTTTATATACTTTTTTTCTTTGAACTACCCTACTTATTAATAGCTTCCCTAATTTCTGTTCATTTTTCAAGTCTCAGCTTAGTCATCTCCTTCTTTGAAATGCCTTAACCCGACTCCTCTGCCTGTTGAGGTTTCCCTGCTATGTGCTCCTACAATACCTACACTATTTTAATTATTCTTTAAATTATATATTTTTCCTGGACTCTTACCTTCCAGAGGTAGTACATTTTCACTGCCTGTCACGTAAGAGCTGCTCAATAAAAATTTGTTGAATGGATGAATGCATTAAAAAGTAAGACTGCTAAGAAGAATGTAAATAAGGTTGGCTTGGAAACCTGATTTGACCCTAGTATGTAGCAGTAAAAAAGCCCCGAGGAGATGAGGAGATGATCTGTCCAAATGGCTGAGGGACATCTTGAAGTTAATGGTTAGCAATCCATGCTGAAGAAAATTTTAAATCTTTGATGAAATGATTCAGCAGTATTTTGTAGTTAAAATAACCAATAGCTGCAAAATTTTGTAAGTATGGTCCAGAGGTTAAAGTATTAATCACATTAAAATATTAGTATAGAGCAAAATTCAATACAATTGGTGTTAAATCAGTTAAATTATAGAAGTACAAGTAACATAAAATAAATTGTAAGGCAGTCTCCATGATAACATGTTTCCAAGAAAAAAGACCAGACTGTATTATATCAAAATATCATAGTATTTTAAAAATAATATTGCTAAATCAATTAGGTATATAACTGATTTACCACCTTCTCATGGTATGATTAATAATAATTATTTTTAATAGAGGATACAGGTTCTGTAATATTTCATTACACATGTTATTAAATTGTTAATAACTGTCATATTTTTGAATTGTTAGTACATTTTCATCCTCTTAAACATTGCATGAATAAAAATTTTCAAAACAATGTTATCGATATGTAATTCACATTTCATGTAATTTAAACATTTAAAGTATACAATTCAGTATTTTTTAGTATATTCACAGGGTTGTGCAGCCGTCACCACAATCTACTTTTAGAACATTTTCTTCTGCACTAAAAGAAACCCTGAACCCATTACTTGTCACTTCCCATCCCCTTCCCTCTTTCCTCCAGCCCTATGCAACAACTAGTCCACTTTGTGTCTCTATAAATTTGCCTCTTCAGGACATTTCGTATAAATGGAATTACACAATATGTGTCTGGCTTCTTTCACTTAGCAAACTGGTTTTTAAAAGTTTATCCATACTGTAGTATGTATGAATACTTCATTCTTTTTTATTATCAAATAACACTCTATTGCTTGGTTATACCGTATTTTATTTATCCATTCATCAATTGTTGGACTGAATAAACTTTAAAAAGCATGTTTGAGTAAATTACCCTAATCATTAGGTACTGTGAGAGCAGATCCATCTGCACTATGGAATTATAGCAAAAGCAATTGATTACCAAAATACCCTCTGACCTATGTTGGTTCAAAAGAGTTTGTGTAATAAAAATTTCTAGGAAGAATATTTTTCTCTACAAAATCTAGGATTCTACAGTTTCTGAAATATGCCACTTTACCTCACAGGGTTGATGTGAGGATTAAGTTATGTAATACAATGACCTGTTTGTAATGTTTTAGGTTCCGATTAGGAGCTGAAGTGGTCCTATCCTTCAGCTATTTCGCAGCGTCCCACCACTCCTGCTATTAACTGCGCCAAATCCACTGCTCTGATTCCTCCTTAGTTTTGTGATCCTTCAGTCCACTCCAAATCTTAGGTCTTTCTGTAATCAGCCACAATCTGCCTTCTCCTCCCATCACCGTGGCTCTTTGACCCTGCTAGAGAAGGTTGCATATAGTGCTGATTGGTGCCTCCAGAAGTATTTTATCGTCAGTATTACTAGGGGAATCACTGCCAATAGAAAGTCCTTTTACAATCTTTGGACAGTTTTCTTTTTCTTTCCTGTTTTCTTTGGCAACTGTTTCAAACATACTTCAAATGCTCTAATTCCTGTATGAATCACAATGAATCACATTCAGCAGATGACCTCACTAGTGAGAAAATTCTACTGATTAAGGAAGAACTTACCTCCTACTTTATCTACATTTAACTCCCCTCTTGTATTTCAGTGTTCTCGATCTGTGCTCTTGATTTCAGTCTCTTCAAGGGTCGTGTTTCTTGTCGACAGCTTCATCACCTTCCTATCTATTCACTCCATTAGCTCTTTTAATAGAAGTCTACACAGATTCTTTCTTCTTCTCCTGTTCACTCTTCAAACCACTGAGTTTAGGGATCATTTGTCCAAGAGCCATATGTAACCCTTCATCTGTTTCCCTTTTCTCATTCTCCTCATTCCTCCCCCAAGTTGGGCACAGAAAAGCTAGTCTGTGCTTCCTTGACTCTCATCTGGGTATTTTCCCCACTAAACTGTAAGACAGGGATTTCTGGAGACAGCCCTTGTGTCTTGTTATTTTTGAATCCCCAGAGACCTCATTTGTTCTTGGCATATAGTTGCTGAATGGAACGTGGGGTTGGAGAGGGGAAATGGCCAAATCAGAAAGATGCTTAGCCTTCCTTAAATTAAATTTGTGTGGTAAAATGTTATTAATGTAAATATTTTAGAAATTGTATGCTGTATGGGAAGTTCAAAGAGAATTGTCAGTGCCTTCACTGTCCATGATATGTTTCTATTTATCAGAGTTATGGTATAGCTTTGCCTGATATTAGACAACAACAATATAGTATTATTAGTCTAATTTCAGTTATTTAATTTATTTTTATTATTTTATTTTATTTTATTTTTATTTTTTGGCCACACCACGTGGCATGCATGTGGGATCTTTGTTCCCCGACCAGGGATCGAACCTGTGCCCCCTGCACTGCAAGCACAGAGTCTTAACCACTGGATCACCAGGGAAGTCCCCTAATTTCAGTTATTTAAAAAAATATTGGCCACAACTTTACTTCTTTAATTTGAATCTGGCATTTTCTAGGCAAGTGGTTTTCAATTGGGGATTCACATCACTTACTGATGAGTTTTGGGAGGTCCCAATCATTATACAGATGATTAGGACCTACTCTAGACTTATAGAATCCTTTTACTTGATATTTTTGATATATTCTTGGTATATTCTGGAACTATATGCTTGGTATATTCATGGTATCTTATGTCTCAGAATTATTGTATATTCAAAGTTTTTTTCTTATAAAGATTATGTTCAGCCATTTTCATAAATTAGATGTAATATCCACTCTTCTTTGAAAATAGGTTAATCATTATGTTTATAGATATTTTGTCTAAAATATTTTTTCTGGATTGATTTTATTATCTTATTTTACATACCACACAAAAAAACAAATTTCTCTGTCAGTTGCATAATTCTTAAGAACTCTCATCTGATCTTTCACTTTGGAAAATTATTAGTAACAATTTAACCATAGTCATTTTAAATGTGTCATATACAGATAGTTTTTTGTTTCTCTCTAATGCTCCCCTGAAAGCTCTTACAATCAGCTACAGGCCTTAATACGTCATCAGCAAAGGACTGTCTCAGTGCTCTGTGGAAAAAGATGATGCCAGGTATCGGTGGGTACAGGCTTCTGGTGGCATTGCTTAAACAACTTTGGCACCATAACAACAGACTGAGTCAGGATTTCCAGAACTCCAGTCAAGAAGCAGAGGGTATATGAGACTGCTAACCCTAGATCAAGCAGTACAAGAATTGGTTACATAGGATTAAATGGACTAATGAGAGAAGATTGTAATGTTTATGTGGAATATTTTTTATGTTTTAATGTTCTGTTTTTTGGATATATAAGAAACTGCTTTTTGTTTTCTCCTAAGCTATCTATAACTCATAACAGTTTAGTAGACTCTACTTTTTTTTTTATTGCAGTATAATTGCTTTGCAATGTTGTGTTAGTTTCTGCTGTATAGTGAAGTAAATCAGCTGTATGTATACATATATTCCCTCCCTCCCTCCCTGCCCCCCATCTCACCCATCTAGGTCGTCACAGAGCACCAAGCTGAGCTCCCTGTGCTATACAGCATGTTCCCACTAGTTATCTGTTCTACACATGCTAGTGTATTTATGTCAAACCTAATCTCACAATTCATCACACCCTCCCCTGCCCCCCCGTGTCCACACATCCGTTCTCTACATCTGCGTTTCTATTCCTGCCCTGCAAATAGGTTCATCTGTACCATTTTTCTAGATTCCACGTATATGTGTTCATATACAATATTTGTTTTTCTCTTTCTGACTTACTTCACTCTGTATCACAGACTGTAGGTCCATCCACATCTCTACAAACAACCCAAATTCATTCCTTTTTATGGCTGAGTATATTCACCACATCTTCTTTATCCATTCATCTGTCAATGGACATTTAGGTTGTTTCCATGTCCTGGCTGTTGTAAACAGTGCTGCAATGAACATTGGGGTACATCGGACTTTTTGAATTATGGTTTCCTCTGGGTATATGCCCAGTAGTGGGATTGCTGGGTCATATGGTAGTTCTATTTTTAGTTTTTTAAGGAACCTCCATACTGTCCTCCACAGTGGCTGTATCAATTTACATTCCCACCAACAGTGCAAGAGGGTTCCCTTTTCTCCACACCCTCTCCAGCATTTGTTGTTTGTAGATTTTCTGATGATGGCCATTCTGACTGGTGTGAGGTGATACCTCATTGTAGTTTTGATTTGCATTTCTCTAATAATTAGCGATGTTGACCATCTTTCATGTGCCCCATGACCATCTGTATGTCCTCTTTGGAGAGATGTCTATTTAGGTCTTCTGCCCATTTTTGGATTGGGTTGTGTGTTTTTTTGATATTGAGCTCCATGAGCTGTTTGTGTATTTTGGAGGTTAATCCTTTGTCTGTTGCTTTGTTTGCAAATAATTTCTCCCATTCTGAGGGTTGTTTTTTCGTCTTGTTTATGGTTTCCTTTGTTGTGCAAAAGCTTTTAAGTTTCATTAGGTCTCATTTTTTTATTTTTGTTTTCATTACTCTAAGAGGTGGGTCAGAAAAGAGCTTGCTGTGATTTATGTCAAAGAGTGTTTTTCCTGTGTTTTCCTCTAACAGTTTTACAGTGACTGATCTTACATTTAGGTTTTTAATCCATTTTGAGTTTATTTTGTGTATGGTTTTAGGTAGTGTTCTAATTTCATTCTTTTATATGTAGCTGTCCATTTTTCCCAGCACCACTTATTGAAGAGGCTGTCTTTTCTCCATTGTATATTCTTGCCTCCTTTGTCACAGATTAGTTGACCATAGGTGTGTGGTTAATCTCTGAGCTTTCTATCCTGTACCATTGATCTATACTTCTGTTTTTGTACCAGTACCATACTGTCTTGATTACTGTAACTTTGTAGTATAGTCTGAAGTCAAGGAGCCTGATTCCTCCAGCTCCATTTTTCTTTCTCAATATTGCTTTGGCTATTTGGGGTCTTTTGTGTTTCCATACAAATTGTAGAAGTTTTGTTTCTAATTCTGTGAAAAATGCCATTGGTAATTTGATAAGGATTGCATTGAACCTGTAGATTGCTTTGGGTAGTATAGTCATTTTCACAGTATTGATTCTTCCAATCCAGGAACATGATATATCTCTTTGTCTGTTTGTGTCATCTTTGATTTCTTTCATTAGAGTTTTATAGTTTTCTGAGTACAGGTCTTCTGTCTCCTTTGGTAGGTTGATGCCTAGGTATTTTATTCTTTTCGTTGCAATGGTAAATGGGATTGTTTCTTTAATTTCTCTTTCTGATCTTTCATTGTTAGTGTATAGAAGTGCGAGAGATTTCTGCATTAATTTTGCATCCTGCAACCTTACCAAATTCATTGATTAATTCTAGGAGTTTTCTGGTGGCATCTTTAGGGTTTTCTATGTATAGTATAATGTCATCAGCAAACAGTGACAGTTTTACTTCTTCTTTTCCAATTTGTATTCCTTTTATTTCTTTTTCTTCTCTGATTGCTGTGGCTAGGACTTCCAAAACTATGTTGAATAATAGTGGTGAGAGTGGACATCCTTGTCTTGCTCCTGATCTTAGAGGAGATGCTTTCAGTTTTTCACCATTGAGAATGATGTTTGCTGTGGGTTTGTCATATATGGCCTTTATTATGTTGAGGTAGGTTCCCTCTATGCCCACTTTCTGGAGAGTTTTTATCATAAATGGGTGTTGAATTTTCTCAACAGCTTTTTCTGCATCTACTGAGATGATCATATGGTTTTTCTTCTTCAATTTGTTATTATGGTGTATCACATTGATTGATTTGCGTATATTGAAGAATCCTTGCATCCCTGGGATAAATCCGACCTTATCATGGTGTATGATCCTTTTAATGTGTTGTTGCATTCTGTTTGCTAGTATTTTGTTAAGGAATTTTGCATCTATATTCATCAGTGATATTGGTCTGTAATTTTCCTTTTTTGTAGTACCTTTGTCTGGTTTTGGTATCAGGGCGATGGTGGCCTCATAGAATGAGTTTGGGAGTGTTCCTTCCTCTGCAATTTTTTGGAAGAGTTTGAGAAGGATGGGTGTTAGCTCTTCTCTAAATGTTTGATAGAATTCACCTGTGAAACCATCTGGTCCTGGACTTTTGTTTGTTGGAAGACTTTTAATCACAGTTTCAATTTCAGTACTTGTGATTGGTCTGTTCATATTTTCTGTTTCTTCCTGGTTCAGTCTTGGAAGGTTACACCTTTCTAAGAATTTGTCCATTTCTTCCAGGTTGTCCATTTTATTGGCACAGAGTTGCGTGTAGTAGTCTCTCAGGATGCTTTGTATTTCTGCGGTGTCTGTTGTAACTTCTCCTTTTTCATTTCTAATTTTATTGATTTGAGTCCTCTCCCTCTTTTTCTTGATGAATCTGGCTAATGGTTTATCAATTTTGTTTATCTTCTCAAAGAACCAGCTTTTAGTTTTATTCATCATTGGTGGTGTTTTCTTTGTTTCTATTTCATTTATTTTTGCTCTCATCTTTATGATTTCTTTCCTTCTGCTAACTTTGGGTTTTGTATGTTCTTCTTTCTCTAGTTCCTTTAGGTGTAAGGTTAGATTGTTTATTTGAGATTTTTCTTGTTTCTTGAAGTAGGCTTGTATGGCTATAAGCTTCCCTCTTCGAACTGCTTTTGCTGCATCCCATAGGTTTTGGATCGTCGTGTTTTCATTGTCATTTGTCTCTAGGTATTTTTTGATTTCCTCTTTGATTTCTTCAGTGATCTCTTGGTTATTTAGTAACGTATTGTTTAGCCTCCATGTGTTTGTGGTTTTTATGTTTTTTTCCCCTGTAATTGATTTCTAATCTCAAGCATTGTGGTCAGAAAAGATGCTTGATATGATTTCAATTTTCTTAAATTTACTGAGGCTTGATTTGTGACCCAACATGTGATCTATCCTGGAAAATGTTCTGTGCACACTTGAGAAGAAAGTGTAATCTGCTGTTTTTGGATGGAATGTCCTGTAAATATCAATTACATCTATCTGGTCTATTGTGTCATTTAAAGCTTGTGTTTCCTTACTTATTTTCATTTTGGATGATCTGTCCATTGGTGTATGTGAGGTGTTAAAGTCCCCCACTATTACTGTGTTAGTGTCGATTTCCTCTTTTATAGCTGTTAGCAGTTGCCTTACATATTGAGGTTCTCCTGTTAGGTGCATATATATTTATAGTTGTTATATCTTCTTCTTGGATTGATCCCTTGATCATTATGTAGTGTCCTTCCTTGTCTCTGGTAACATTCTTTATTTTAAAGTCTGTTTTACCTGGTATGAGTATTGCTATTCCAGCTTTCTTTTGATTTCCATTTGCATGGAATATTTTTTTCCATCCCCTCACTTTCAGTCTGAATGTGTCCCTAGGTCTGAAGTGGGTCTCTTATAGACGGCATATATATGGCTCTTGTTTTTGTATCCATTCAGCAAGCCTGTGTCTTTTGGTTGGAGCATTTAATCCATTCACGTTTAAGGGAATTATCGATATGTATGTTCCTATGACCATTTTCTTAATTGTTTTGGGTTTGTTTTTGTAGGTCCTTTTCTTCTCTTGTGTTTCCCACTTAGAGAAGTTCCTTTAGCATTTGTTGTAGAGCTGGTTGGGTGGTACTGAAATCTCTTAGCTTTTGCTTGTCTGTAAAGCTTTTGATTTCTCCATCGAATCTGAATGAGATCCTTTCTGGGTAGAGTAATCTTGGTTGTAGGTTCTTCCCTTTCATCACTTTAAATATGTCATGCCATTCCCTTCTGGCTTGCAGAGTTTCTGCTGAGAAATCAGGTGTTAACCTTATGGGAGTTCCCTTGTATGTTTTTGGTAATTTTTCCCTTGCTGCTTTCAATAATTTTTCTTTGTCTTTAATTTTTGTCAGTTTGATTACTATGTGTCTTGTCATGTTTCTCCTTGGATTTATCCTGTATTGGACTCTCTGCGCTTCCTGGACTTGGGTGGCTATTTCCTTTCCCATGTTAGGGAAGTTTTCGACTATAATCTCTTCAAATATTTTCCCAGGTCCTTTCTCTCTGTCTTCTCCTTCTGGGACCCCTATAATGTGAATGTTGTTGCGTTTAATGTTGTCCCAGAGGTCTCTTAGGCTGTCTTCATTTCTTTTCATTCTTTTTTCTTTATTCTGTTCCGCAGCAGTGAATTCCACCATTCTGTCTTCCAGGTCACTTATCCGTTCTTCTGCCTCAGTTATTCTGCTATTGATTCCTTCTAGTGTAGTTTTCATTTCAGTTATTGTATTGTTCATCTCTCTTTGTTTGTTCTTTAATTCTTCTAGATCTTTGTTAAACATTTCTTGCATCTTCTTGATCTTTGCCTCCATTCTTTTTCTGAGGTCCTGGATCATCTTCACTATCATTATTCTGAATTCTTCTTCTGGAAGGTTGCCTATCTCCACTTCATTTCGTTGTGTTTCTGGGGTTTTATCTTGTTCCTTCATCTGGGACATAGCCCTCTGCTTTTTCATCTTGTGTATCGTTCTGTGAATGTGGTTTTTGTTCCACAGTCTGCAGGATTGTAGTTCTTCTTGCTTCTGCTGTCTGCCCTCCGGTGGATGAGGCTATCTAAGTGGCTTGTGCAAGTTTCCTGATGGGAGAGACTGGTGGTGGGTAGAGCTGGCTATTGTTCTGGGGGGCAAAGCTCAGTAAAACTTTAATCTGTTGTCTGCTGATGGGTGGTGCTGGGTTCCCTCCCTGTTGGTTGTTTGGCCTGAGGCAACCCAACACTGGAGCCTACCTAGGCTCTTTGGTGGGGCTAATGGCGGACTCTGGGAGGGCTCATGCCAAGGGGTACTTCCCAGAACTTCTGTTGCCAGTGTCCTTGTCCTCATGGTGAGACACAGCCACCCCCCACCTCTGCTGGAGACCCTCCAACACTAGTAGGTAGCTCTGGTTCAGTCTTCTATGGGGTCACTGCTCCTTCCCCTGGGTCCCGATGTGCACACTACTTTGTGTGTGCCCTCCAAGAGTGGAGTCTCTGTTTCCCCCAGTCCTGTCAAAGTCCTGCAATCAATTCCTGCTGGCCTTCAAAGTCTGATTCTCTAGGAATTCCTCCTCCCGTTGCCAGAACCCCAGATTGGGAAGCCTGATGTGGGGCTCAGAACCTTCACTCCAGTGGGTGAACTTCTGTGGTATATGTGTTCTCCAGTTTGTGAGTCACCCACCCAGCAGTTATGGGATTTGATTTTATTGTGATTGCGCCCCTCCTACCATCTCACTGTGGCTTCTCCTTTGTCTTTGGATGTGGGGTATCTTTTTTGGTGAGTTCCAGTGTCTTCCTGTTGATGATTGTTCAACAGTTAGTTTTGATTCTGGTGTTCTCACAAGAGGGATTGAGAGCGTGTCCTTCTACTCTGCCATCTTGAACCAATCCCCAATCCTTACCATATTTTAAATTCTGCAAGTTTCCTTTAATATCTGGCTATAGTCATCCACTCTTTTTCCAGTTTTTCTCACTTCGCCTGACTCCGCATCATGAAGAACTGAAACTTGACTGCTCAAATCCCCAGGATTCTAGGCTGCCTTGCAGCCTACCCTTTCCACAGGATTGCAAGAAGCTCTGCTAGCTGAAGCCTGATGACCTGATATAACCCTTGAAGGACTTGTCACTGCAACAGCCTGTATGTGGGTCGGATTTCTCACTGAACAAGTCATTGTCTGGACCACCAAGGAAGTCCAGAGAGATGCTTGGGCCAAGCATGCCCTTCTTATATAAGGTGTAACCAAGACTGTGGACAACATCACCAAGAGCATTGGCATCCTAGCTTGAGAGTGTGAAACTCAATAAGTAGTGCTGCATAACCAAAAAATTCTTCTCAACAACCTCTTGGAATTCCCTGGACTGGTTACCCTTGTTGGGGGAGGGGGAAATTTCCCCCCTTACCCCTCTGAGTTCTTATGGCTGGACTAACAGTAAGACTTACACAAGACAGGTTAATAGGAGAAAAAGAAGCAAATTCTAATTCCTGTGCATGTAGGTCTCAGAGAAGTGGCACCTAAGAAGCGGCCAAAGCAGGCAGCTTTTATATTTTTTAGACAAAGAAACAATAAATTTGTGAGAAATTGACAGGACAAAGAAACTTAGGCTTTGGATGCTTGATTAAGAATCTAAACAGAGTTTGGGCTTGGGGTAGTAAATTAAAGAAGTAACAAGGTTTGTTTATAGAGTGATCTCTACAGAATTCCCTAACTCTGGTGATAAGAGTGTTCTTCTACTTCCAGGTGCAGGGAGTGTAACTTTCATATCAGAGATTTATGTCCTGCTTTCAAGGAGCCAGAGAGGAGGGTCAAAGTGTCCCTTTGGCATCAGGTCTTTCTTAGGCAACTTTAATTCAAAATAATGTCATTGAGGCACATTTTGGGGTGTCCTTCCCTGGGCCCCAACACCCTCAAGGTTCAACTCTGGGCTCTTTATACTAATATTTCTCTTTTTCCTTAAGGCAGCCCTCTTTTAAAATGCTAAGTCTTTAGGGCCTCCAGGGCCCTAAAACAATTGACATTTGCTACCACCTCTCAACAAATGGTTCAACTGACTTTACAGAAATAATACCAACAATAATCATCGAGAGACTATTTCTCAGACCTTGCTTCATCCTACTTAGGAGGTTTATGATCAGCTCTGAGTTTTTCAGGATGAATGACTTTCATTTGTCTTGAACAATTGTCATTGCCTTGACAGTATTGAGCTTCTTCTGAGTCCTGAGTTACTGGACCCTTCCTTCCCACACTTTTGTGTTCTGAGAAATGGCTGAAATAAAAGACTACCTGCTGTCACATACTCCTAGATAAGACCCATCCTGCCTCCTCCCTCAGTGAATCCTTTATCTATTTTACCCGTGTAAAACCCCATTTCCTTTTCCTTCAGGTGTTCTTTATTAATGAATGACCTATTATAGTAGCCTGAATAAAACCATCTCCTTAATTGTCAGGTATGTTTTAGCTTTCACACTAGGCTTGATTATATGGGTTTGACATCAAAATTGTGATAGAGCTGAAATGTGGCTTTACAGGGCAGGACAATTATAACTCAGCCTAACCAGAAAGGCAGCTCACTAGTTTAAAGAATGTTAATTCACCTTTATTAAATTTACTGTTATTAAACACTTTTTGGATTAGGAGATCTGTATCAAACAAGGAGGAGTAGCAGTAAAAATGTAATGTTATAATTCCTAAAATAGAGTCGACCCTGAGCATCCAAAATGCTGCACATCTGCCCTGAGATTTTAAGAAAAGAAATCAAGCACAAAACTTATTAAGGAATAGGGCATTGCATCCAAAAACAACAGAGTACACTTTCTTCTCAAGTGCTCTTGGAACATTCTCCAGGATAGGTCATATCTTGGGTCACAAATCAAGCCTCGGTAAATTTAAGAAAATTGAAGTCATATCAAGTATCTTTTCCAACACAACGCTATGAGACTCGATGTCAATTACAGGAAAAAACTGTAAAAGATGCAAACACATGGAGGCTAAACAATACGCTGCTAAATAACCAGGAGATCACTGAAGAAATCAAAGAGGAAACAAAAAATTACCTAGAAACAAATGACAATGAAAACACGATGGCCCAAAACCTATGGGATGCAGCAAAAGCAGTTCTAAGAGGGGAGTTTATAACAATACGATCCTACTTCAAGAAACAAGAAACATCTCAAATAAACAACCTAACCTTACACCTAAAGCAATTAGAGAAAGAAGAACAAAAAACCCCAAAGTTAGCAGAAGGAAAGAAATCATAAAGATCAGATCAGAAATAAATGAAAAAGAAATGAAGGCAATAATAGCAAAGATCAATAAAACTAAAAGCTGGTTCTTTGAGAAGTTAAACAAAATTGATAAACCATTAGCCAGACTCATCAAGCAAAAAAGGGAGAAGACTCAAATCAACAGAATTAGAAATTAAAAAACAGAAGTATTAACTGACACTGCAGAAATACAAAGGATCATAGAGATTACTACAAGCAACTATATGCCAATAAAATGGACAACCTGGAAGAAATGGACAAATTCTTAGAAAAGCACAACCTTCCAAGACTGAACCAGGAAGAAATAGAAAATATGAACAGACCAATCACAAGTACTGAAATTGAAACTGTGGTTAAAAATCTTCCAAGAAACAAAAGCCCAGGACCAGATGGCTTCACAGGTGAATTCTATCAAACATTTAGAGAAGAGCTAACACCTATCCTTCTCAAACTCTTCCAAAGTATAGCAGAGGGAGGAACGCTCCCAAACTCATTCTACAAGGCCACCATCACCCTAATACCAAAACCAGACAAAGCTGTCACAAAAATAGAAAGAGAAATTAAGGAAACACTCCTATTTTCCATTGCAACAAAAAGAATAAAATACCTAGGAATAAACCTACCTAAGGAGACAAAAGACCTGTATGCAGAAAACTATAAGACACTGTTGAAAGAATTTAAGGACTATACAAACAGATGGAGAGATATACCATGTTCTTGGATTGGAAGAATCAACATTGTGAAAATGACTATACTACCCAAAGCAATGTACAGATTCAATGCAATCCCTTTCAAAGTACCAATGGCATTTTTCACAGGACTAGAGCCAAAAATTTCACAATTTGGATGGAAACACAAAAGACCCCGAATAGCCAAAGCAATCTTGAGAAAGAAAAACGGAGCTGGAGGAATCAGGCTCCCTGACTTAAGACTATACTACAAAGCTACAGTAATCAAGACAGTATGGTACTGGCACAAAAACAAGAATATAGATCAATGGAACAGGATAGAAAGCTCAGAGATAAACACACAAACCTATGGTCACCTAATCTATGACAAAGGAGGCAAGAATATACAATGGAGAAAAGACAGCCTCTTCAATAAGTGGTGCTGGGAAAACTGGACAGCTACAAGTAAAAGAATGAAATTAGAACACTTCTTAACACCATACACAAAAACTCAAAATGGATTAAAGATCTAAATGTAAGGCCAGACACTATAAAACTCTTAGAGGAAAAGATAAGCAGAACCCTCTGTGACATAAATCACAGCAAGATCTTTTTTAACCCACCTCCTAGAGAAATGGAAATAAAAACAAAAATAAGCAAATGGGATGTAATGAAACTTAATAGCTTTTGCACAACAAAGGAAATCATAAACAAGACTAAAAGACAGCCCTCAGAATGGGAGAAAATATTTGCAAATGAAGCAACTGACAAAGGATCAACCTCCAAAATATACAAGCACCTCATGCAGCTCAATATCAAAAAAACAAATAAACCAATCCAAAATTGGGCGGAAGACCTGAGTAGACATTTCTCCAAAGAAGATATACAGATGGCCAACAAACACATGAGAGGATGCTCAACATCATTAATCATTAGAGAAATGCAAATCAAAACTACAATAAGGTATCACCTCACACCGGTCAGAATGGCCATCATCAAAAAATCTACAAACAATAAATGCTGGAGAGGGTGTGGAGAAAAGGGAACCCCCTTGCACAGTTGGTGGGAATGTAAATTAATACAACCACTATGGAGAACAGTATGGAGGTTCCTTAAAAAACTAAAACTAGAACTACCATACGACCCAGCAATCCCACTACTGGGCATATACCCTGAGAAAACCATAATTCAAAAAGAGACACGTACTACAATGTTCATTGCAGCACTATTTACAATAGCCAGGACATGGAAGCAACCTAAGTGTCCATCAACAGATGAATGGATAAAGAAGATGTGGTGCCTATATACAATGGAATATTACTCAGCCATAAAAAGAAGCGAAATTGAGTTATTTGTAGTGAGGTGGATGGACCTAGAGTCAGTCATACAGAGTGAAGTAAGTCGGAAAGAGTAAAACAAATACCGTATGCTAACACATACATATGGAATCTAAAAAAAAATGGTTCTGATGAACCTAGGGGCAGGACAGGAATAAAGACGCAGATGTAGAGAACGGATTTGAGGACACGGGGAGGGGGAAGGGTAAGCTGGGACGAAGTGAGAGGGTGACATGGACACACATACACTACCAAATGTAAAACCGATAGCTAGTGGGAAGCAGCTGCATAGCACAGGGAGACCAGCTCAGTACTTTGTGACCACCTAGAGGGGTGGAATAGGGAGGGTGGGAGGGAGACGCAAGAGGGAGGGGATATCGGGATATATGTATACCTATAGCTGATTCAGTTTGTTATACAGCAGAAACTAACACAACATTGTAAAGCAATTATACTCCAATAAAGATGGAACATATATAAACATATATAAACTGGGTGTTAGTATGTCCTAACCAATTCTGTACTATCTTGGTAATTGCCTGCTGTAAGGTCTCATACTAAAATTGTAATTGTAGCCAATTAATTGATTTTCAGACATTTAAATTAAATGCCACTAAAAATCCACTCTGAATTGGAGCATTATGAAGAGCTACCAATAGATGGAACACACGTATGGCTAGAACCTCTCAATATATTTGATCATTCCTGAGAGTTGCCACACAGATCTTCTTGCTTCATCATTGTTATCAATAAAGGAATTCATACTGCCTGCTTTTATTTGGATTCCAGATCATGTGGCTATGAATAGAAAAAGCTTGTATGTTTTTGGACTAGATAGTTGCCAGCAGAGGTGAATCAGAGCCAGACTCTGGTGCTGAGGCTGAGGTTCTGTGGACGCCACTGTTCACTGTCTGCTTCCTGAAAGCTAGACAGCCCTATCCAAGCTCTTTTAGACATTCTCCAAGGACAAGTAAGAAACTGAAGAGCAAAGATAGTTTACCAAACAGTAGGAAACCCAGAAATAGTGTGAGCTTGGTGTTACTCATCCATGTGTCCCAGAGGTGAGATTCGAAATACTGAGATCTGGAAGGCAGCAAATGTTTGCTGATAGTCACTGCTGCCATTGTCTTCTCAAATGAGATTGAGGAAAGATTTGAAAATTAGGAGGCAGCCTGAAGGTTGTAGAGCCAGTGAGGAGGTGGCCAGTATTTCAGCTCCACAGGAAGCAAACTAGATCTTTGAATTTGAGTGAAAGCAGTAGGATTATTTGAGAGACATCTAAAGGTAAGCTAAAAATTTTAATGTACCTGTTCTTGAACAAAGACTGGGGTTAGAGTTTATGAGAAAAACATTACTATAGCTTTAACAGAGTGAAAGGAAATGTATGGTACAACATGAGAAAAAACAAACCATGATGTCAAAAGATGTAAATGAATTAGTACAAGTTCAGTGTGCTAGATGGTGTTTAAAGACTAGGTAGAGGTCCAGTGTCATTGAAGGGTTGAGGCAGAAGAAGGAATCATACAGAAATGAAGAAGTAAGAGAGGGCTCTAACACTCTCAGGGACTGCAATTTTAACCTATTTCTTTTCTAGTAATAATTTTCCTTCACACTTAAGATAGTAGAATTAGCCTTTTATGTTCCCCCTTTGAATTTTATGTATTTGGAATGCTTCTGACCAACTTTTGCAGGGAAGACTTAAACCTCAGTTATACTTTTCACTAAATTATACTCTTCAGCTTGTGGAAATGGGTGAAGCCCTTAGAAAAGAACAGTATACTAAAGGTTTTCATTTTTTAATTTTTTAATTAATTTATTTGTTTATTTTTTGGTTGAGCTGGGTCTTTGTTCCTGCGCACGGGCTTTCTCTAGTTGCGGCGAGCAGGGGCTACTCTTCGTTGTGGTGCATGGGCTTCTCACTGCCGTGGCATCACTTGTTGCAGAGCACGGGCTCTAGGCGTGGGCTTCAGTAGTTGTGGCTCCCGGCTCTAGAGCGCAGGCTCAGTAGTTGTGGCGCACGGGCTTAGTTGCTCCGCGGCATGTGGGATCTTCCCGGACCAGGGCTCGAACCTGTGTCCCCTGCATTGGCAGGCGGATGGATTCCCAACTACTGCACCACCAGGGAAGCCCCTAATGGTTTTTAAATTGAAATATATTCTCAAGAAACAGGAGAATTCGCATTGAGATTTCTTTTGTATGCATTGAATGATTTCCCTTAGAACCTTATAGACTGTAGGATACATTTTTTTTATATTATACAAGAGATTTTCTTAAGTAACTTGGATTTCAAATATTTCTGTCTATATCTGTTATGTGTGATAATCCCTGTAGAAGTCATTTCAAAACTGCATTTAATAGGCTAAAAATAATTTCAGACCTAATTTCCATGGTTTAGAAGAATTTTTGTGCTTTGAATTTGCTTAAACTTATAAAACAATTCTTAAACTACAGTAATTGTGACCATTTAAAAAACCATTTCCCCAAATAGCATAGTGTGTTATGTTATATTTGTCCCTATGTTCAATAACAGTAACTAGTCTGCACTAATCTGAAAGACTGAAATATGGAAATGTTCATTTAAAATATCCACTTACAAGGCATTTACTGTAATGGAACATTTTTTGTCCACATCTAACCTTTAATTCAGTGTATCTATTAGGATAGAATTAAGTTTGATAAAGTGCATTTTTAAAACATACTTTAGAGATATTTAAAATTAATTAGAAAAGTTAATATCTGTTTGTCTTTTGTACCTTTTTAGTCTATTCTATTGTAAGCTGTTAAGTTTGATTTAAGTTCAGCACAGGTATAGACTGTGCCTTGTTGTGCAGGGCTGTATCTTTAGTATCTAACACAGGACCCGGCACGTCAGCACCTGAAAAATATTTGGTGAATGAATATTTCCAAAACAGGAAAGTGTAAAGAGATAACATTTTAAATGCCTTTGGAAGACAAATTTTGTCTTTTTCTCTCTTTCCTTCCCTCCCTCCCTTCCTTCCTTCTTTTTTTTTTTTAAGGAATATATAGTAGGTGATCAGAAATACAATTAGTTTTGTGAATGAAATTCCTGTCCACCTAAACATAAATTTTGACTAAATTAGTGCATTAATTGATAAAAAGCAGAGAAAATTTAGGCATTCCACTCAATGTTCGTAGAATCAGAAACACTAGTTATTCCAGAACAAATTAGTAGACAGATTTCTAAGACCAGTGCTGAGTTACTTTCTCTGTTTTTGTCTTCCCTCTACCTCTGACATATTCCTACTCTCTATCTCTAAGATAGTCAGTTGAGTTTTTTAATGTCTGAGTTTTTTAATACCCACACCTAGTTGTATTTAAAATAACACTAAATTTACTAAAGTCATAAATTTCAAATATAATCATGAATTTCACATTTTTATTTTCCCAAGTACTTCAAACAACTTATCAAGGAAGGCTTTTCAAACCCAACAACTCTTTGTAAGCATTTAAATGCTCCTTACAAACCTCATAAGTTTAAACTTAGAGGTTTATTTTTGGATTTTCTTTTAATCATTGAAATAATGTTTATAAACAAATTATTTTACAATTTTCAAATCAAAATCACAAGTCTAATATCAGTCAAATTTATTTACACATTTCAAATTTAACTCATAAATTTAACAGCACTTAAACATTTCATATTAAATCACATGTTTAATTTGTTAGATCATCAGGGATACAGTATTGCATGCCCACCATTGTTGATGCCTGGGACGCATGGGTAGGATTTGGGAACTTTACATAGTTACAGATTCCCAAGGGACCTGGACAATAAGGATGATTTCCTCTTAAGCCCTGGGTAAAAATTATTTTTTACTGTAATGTGACTTTCACACCCATGCCATTTTTTGCCAGCTGGTGCACTGTATTAGTAGTCTCCATCACATCTTTTAATTGTCATGTCTATATTCCTGAGATTCTGCACCCCTGTTAGAATTACAGCAGAATTCTTTACTATTGATTTGACACCAAAAATATTATGTATTTTATTTTATTTTTTTTGTCTCATTGACTGCTTTCTATAGTCATTTATTGACAAAGATCACTCACGACTTCAGATGTATATGCTTATTAATTTCTCAGTACCACCTCTAGACTGCCCTGCTGGGCCTTCCAGAAGCAAAGATCTGAAGAATTTGTCCAGTGCTTTCTGGAGTTGCACCAGGAAGTTAGTAGGATTGCACAGTTTTATGTTAGATTTCTAGCAGCATCTTT
The DNA here is from genome assembly GCF_028021215.1 of Eschrichtius robustus. Lineage (NCBI taxonomy): Eukaryota > Metazoa > Chordata > Mammalia > Artiodactyla > Eschrichtiidae > Eschrichtius > Eschrichtius robustus. Next base: position 14,810,876 of record NC_090827.1, on the reverse strand, counting down.
TTTCAACATTTTGAGACTCTTCCTTCTTGCAAGGTACAGGTTTAGGACTCTCTTGGTTAAATGATCATTTTTATCTTCCATAAAGGTATCCCTTGTAACGGAAGTGTTGGTTACCTAACCAGCACTCTTTAAAACAAACAAAACCAACTTCCTAATGCCAGTTCCTAAAAACCACTTAGAGAAGCTAGAGATCTGATTACCCAAAGTTAAGAGTCATGGTAGGCAACATGTCATTGGAAGACCAGATGGATGTTTTTCAGACTACGAAGACCTTATTTTTAAGAGGTTTCCTTCTCTCTGTTTCATTCCATTTGAAGAAGACAGCATTTAAGTGATTACAATCTACTGAATGATTTGGAGCAGTAGAGATTAATGTTGATCCTTGTATTGTTCTGAAGATCAAATTGGATAATTCTTGTGTGAGTGCTTTGTAAATTATAAAGTGGTATCAAAAAAAAAAGTCGTATGACATTTGTAAGGTGTTATCATTTAAAGTCTAACATTTATTGAGCATTTACCATAGGCTAGGCCTTGTCATAAGGGTTTATATAGTTTATAACATTAAATTCTGTGGTTGCCAAATCTAGTTGCCTCGGGGATCTACATACATACAGGTTTATGAGCTACCCATTTAGAGATTATGAATCAGAAGATGTGGCATCCGATCTGGATATTTACATCTTCCCTATCTCCTAAGGGATTCCAATATACAGTCAGGTTTTAGAACTGATTTTGTTTTCATAATAACCCTGAGAGGTAATTACTAGTTACTATTTCCATTTTGTTCTTTCACTGTAGAGCACCAGTGAACTATAAAAAAAATTAAGTATTTTCCTTTCTATGAAAATTCCTATCATTGGTAAGTCAGAATAACAAACTTTTACTAGGAAATGGAATGGAATTCTGTGTCCTCAAAGAGCTTATACTCCAGTGAAATACTAAGGTAAATACTAATACTAATAAGGGCTATGAAAGAGGGAAGTTTCAGCTAAAGCAGTGACGCAAAGAGCGAATGATCATCTCTGCCTGGAGAGAGTGCAGATGAGGGAAGATTTCATGGTAAGATGTGAGCAGTCCAAGCACGTGCATAGGCAAGGACCTATGAACCAGCATGGCATATTGAAAAAATAGCCATAGTTTAATTTGGTTGTAGGGTAGGGCATTTAATGTAAAGCCTGGACCTTGGAATCTGAGAAAGCTAGGTTCAGACTCTGGTTCTGCTACTTAACTAGCTAAGTGATCTTGGGTAAATTCACTTGGTGCTATGGTCTGAATGTTTGTGTCTCCCCTGAAATTTAAAAATTGAAATTCTCACCACCAAAGGTGATGGTTGTTTGTTAGTAGGTGTGTCCTTTGGAGGTGAATAGGTCATGGGGTGGAGCCCTCATGATTGGGATTAGTGCTCTTATAAAAGAGACCCCACAAAGCTCTCTAGCTCCTTCCACCCTCTGAGGATACAACAAGAAGCCTGCGGTCCAGAAGAGAGCCCTCACCTGACCATTCTGGCACCTTGATCTCGGACTTGCAGCCTCCAGACTGTGAGAAATAAGTTTCTGTTGTCTATAAGCCACCCAGTCTGTGGTATTTTGTTATAGCAGCCCAAATGGACTAAGACACTTTGCTTTCTTGAATCTCAGATTTCTTAGCTAGGGTAACAAATCTTCTCTACTTTTCAGAGTATCCGTTAATGGAAACATTATAAATTAACATACAGTCATTTATTTTAACTTTAGTATTGTACTGCTACTCCTGTTACTGTAAGTCCTCTTCATGGAAAGCATCTGGGTTTATCACCATAGTTAGCTCTTGGAGTGCCATGAAAATAGGGGGAGTGTGTGAACAGATTTGCCTTCTACCAAGACTATTTTGTCAGCAGGAGAAGGATGAATAAGAACACGCCAGAGGCAAAGAGATCACCTCCTGGACTTTTTCTCACACTAGGTGAGGCATGATAAGGATATTAGTAATGATACTGGGGGTGGAGAGAAAAAGATTCAGAGGTAATTAAGAGATAGTTTAACATACATAATATCATATACAGTTATGTTAAAGACAAAAATAAGCATGAGACAAAATCAGCAAAGGCTATTTATTCATAAATCTACAGCAAGGGAATCCCCTGCCATCACTTTAATTTCAGCAGGCTTTCAATGGTGTCAGAAAGGCGTGAGTTTATCATTTGAAAAGAGAATTCTGAGAGTCTCTGATTGGCAAGCATTTATTAAGATGGGAATTTTGGAAGCAGGGGAGACTTTCTAGTTGGTTTTCAGGTATATTTGGCAGTTGTTGGTTGGCAGTAAGGGGGTGAGCAGTTGGGGTCATTTCAAAATATAGGAAGGATTGATTGTTCAGTGTTAAGGCTGGAGGGTTTTCCATGGCTGGTCATTTCCCGGAACAAGTTGGGGTTGATAGGGTGCTTTTTTGCAGTCAAACTGTCATCTCATTGTGGTCCTTATGGGGAGTGGCTGCCATGGGAGGCAGTTCCTCAGTTATTTAACACGAAGATCAGGTAATGTTTGTCTATTCATTTCACTACGGGGAAAAGTCCTCAAAATTTTTTAGTAGATGAAAGAATCCAGTAAACATTATTGGCATCATAGTATCACTGTATGTGCTAACTCAGCGCATATTTTTTAGGGAAGATTTTTTTTAGGATAGCCACCATTTTCATCTACATGTAGGTATGCATGGGATTTATATATTGTTACTTAGTTAATTCTCCAAATCACAAGTAACATCAATATCAATCTTAAGTAATTCATCATATATGTTGTGGAGTTTTACCAGAACTCCAAGAGCAAAAATATTTTCAGATTCAAGTTGGTAAGCATGCATGATGCACAAGTTTCTGGACTAATAGGTTGTTAAAAAGAAATGGAAAAGGTCAGGATAATTTAAAAATATGCTTTGAAAAAAAATTGTAACCTCTTTAATCTTACATGTACTTTAAATCCCTTTCATGTACTTTGTCTAGGTAAAGCAAAATTTTCCATAAAAGAAATCTTGGCCAGAAAATATGCCTTGTAAATCACAGTCTTTTAAAAGCTGCTGGAGATAAGGGAAAAAATTAGTAATGTAACTGCCCATCTAATTAATTCTGGGCACTATTTAAAACAATTTTTTGCTTTCTTTGGCAGAAGGTATTCTCTTTTTCACTAATCCTATCTCAACTCATTTCAAGAAGATCCTTTTAGTTGGATAGGCAAGAAAATGTTCTTTGCCTCCTTTATGTAACTGAGTGTCTTCACTTAAATAAAGTGCCTTAAGGAAGAAGAAATTCCGGAGGAGGTAGGAAGAGAGAGACAAGAACAGGGCTAAAGAGACTTGTTTTTAACAGGCATATACATGAGAGCCTTTTAGTCTAAGAATTTCTCGGGGCGGGGTGGGGGGGGGGTCATCCTGGGATTAATGATGAAGGGATCCTGTCACCTTTGAGCAAGAGCGGTTGTTCTTACCTGTGGCTCTGCAACAAAGAGGCTACTATGCTTCTTCCTCCCCACCCCAAACAGAAGCTTCAGACAGTGGCAGGGAAGCCAAGCAAAGGGGGCCAGAGGAGTGGTTGCTGCTCAAAATTTCAGTAGCGTTTTCAAGATAATTGGCTTAATTACACACCCGAACTAAGCTGTTGTAATTTTAAGGGCGCCACAATTAACAATGACTTATTTTAAAACACTGTAAGTAGTTCCTTGTTCTTTCCTTCCTGTAAAATAGATCTCTGAGGGATTAACCAGGGCCTGAAATGTTATGGGTTAAGACTTTATGAAACAAAGGCACTCTTGATTCAAGGATGGTAAGAGATATTTGGAATCAGGAATGTAGAGTTACTCTGGGCATGATAGGGAAGAACTAAATAAAATATTTTCTAAGATTATTCGTTTGTATTTTATATACTGCTGCAGATAAAGGCAGTTTAATGAGTAGTTAAAAGCAGGGCCTCTGGAGCCAGACTGCTGGGATTTATTGCTCAATTTTGCCACTGAGTGTGTGATCTTAAGTACAGCAAATAAAAACCACCTATAATCCCACTACGTAAGAAAATACAAAGTATTTACAGTAAGGGAGGAAAACAAAACTTTGCTCCATTAACCACTCTACATTTGATTTGTATCCATTTCAACTTTTTTCCCCAAAGTTATACACACGAGTATATAATAGACATGTGCATAATGCCAATAATATTGGTTTTCAATTTTAAAAAATCATTTTATGATCTAACATGGACCATTTCTAGGTTAGTACATATAAGTTTACCTCTTGAAAAAGATGACTACAGTATTTCTTCATCTTATTAACTATTGGTCTATTAAAATTTTTTTATTGAGGTATAATTGACATATAACATGGTATTGGTTTCAGGTGTACAACAGAATGATTCGATATTTGTATACACTGTGATCATCATAATAAATCTAGTGACTATCTGTCACCATATAAAGTTAACTTTTACGATTTACTCTCTTGGCAATTTTCAAATATGCTGTACAGTATTATTGACTGTAGTCACCATGCTGTACATTACATCCTAAGGACTTATAACTGGAAGTTTGTAGCTCTTGACCCACTTCACCTGTTTTACCCACTCCCCCCTCTTCTCTGGCAACCACCGTTCTGTTCTCTTTATCTATGATTTTTATTTTGCTTTATTTTTTAGTTTCCACATATAAGTGAAATTATATGGTATTTGTCTTTCTCTGTCTGACTTATTTAACTTAGCTTAACGCCCTCAAGATCCGTCCGTGTTGTCACAAATGGCAAGATTTCCCTTTTTTTAGTGGCTGAGTAGTAGTCCACTGTGTGTATATGTGTGTGTTTGTGTATGTGTGTGTGTGTATATATATGTATATATATATATATATATATATATATATATATATATACATATATATATATATATATAATCTTTTTCATCCATTAATCCATTAGTAGACATTTAGGTCATTTCCATATTTTGGCTATCATAAATAATACTGCAGTGAACATAGGGGTATTTTCAAATTAGCATTTTCGTTTTCTTTAGATAAATACCCAAATGTGGAATTTCTGGATTATATGGTAGTTCTATTTTAAATTTTTTGAGGAACCTCCATACTGTTCTCCGTAGTGGCTGCACAAATTTACATTCCCACCGACAGTGCAAGAGGGCTCCCTTTTCTCCACACCCTCTCCAACACTTGTTATTTATTACCTTTTTGATAATAACGATTCTAACAGGTATGAGGTAGTATCTCATTGTGGTTTTGATTTGCATTTCTCTAATGATTAGTGATGTTGAGCATCTTATCATATGCCTGTTAGCCATCTGTATGTCTTTGGAAAAATGATCTTCTGCCCATTTTCTAATTGGATTTTTTTTAAATTTTTGCTATTGAGTTTTGAGTTCTTTATATATTTTAGATATTAACCCCATATCAGATATATGTTTTGCAAATATTTTCTCCCATTTGGGAGGTAGCCTTTTCATTTTGTTAGTGGCTTCCTTTGCTGTTCAGAAAATTTTTACTTTTAATAGTTATTTCCACACTAACTTTAAAAAGGTTGTGACAATATATGCTTTTATTAATAGTATGTGAGAGAATTTCCACTTCCTTAGTCCATATGGATTTTTTAAAAGCTTTTTATTATGAAGAATTTCAAATATATGCACAATAGAAAATAGTGTAATGAGCTCCCATGGATACAACATCCAGTGTCAGCAATTATCAACCTCATCTTTATCTCCTGTCAAATTATTTTGAAGCAATTCCAAGCATGACATTTTCCCACATAAAACATATATTTTAAACCTTCAGTTATCTCTAATTCTGCTTTCTTTTTTTTTTTTAAATAACTTTATTTATTTATTTATTTATTTTTGCTTGCGTTGGGTCTTTGTTGCTGCACACAGGCTTTCTCTAGTTGCGGCGAGCGGGGACTACTCTTCGTTGTGGTGCGCAGGCTTCTCATTGCAGAGCACGGGCTCTAGGCGTGCGGGCTTCAGTAGTTGTGGCACGCAGGCTTCAGCAGTTGTGGCTCACGGGCTCTAGAGTGCAGGCTCAGTAGTTGTGGCACACGGGCCTAGTTGCTCCATGGCATGTGGGATCTTCCTGGATCAGGGCTTGAACCAGTGTCACCTGCATTGGCAGGCAGATTCTCAACCACTGCGCCACCAGGGACGTCCCTAATTCTGCTTTCTTATAACATCTATAAGCATAATGCTATTTGCTCACCCTCCTAGTCTCATCTCTTGAAGTGAGACAATAAAAAATAGAACTTTTAAGAGGTCCACTGTAAGACTTTGGGATAGAGATGAAAGATTAAACACACTACTTTTTTTTAACTTCCAGACTATTTTTGCATTGATTATCAATCACTGGTCCTCATAAGATGCTAGTTTTTTTTTAAATTGATGTATAGTTGATTTACAATATTACATAAGTTTCAGGTGTACAATATAGTGTTTCACAATTTTTAAAAATTATAGTTATTACAAAATGTTGACTATATTCCCTGTGCTATACAATATGTCCTTTAGCTTATTTATTCATACATAATAGTTTGTACCTCTAAATCTCCTACTCCTATCTTGCTTCTTTCTCCTTCCGTCTCTCCACTGGTAACCACTAGTTTGTTTTCTATATATGTGAGTCTGTTTCTTTTTTGTTACATTCACTGGTTTGTTTTGCTTTTTAGATTCCATATAAAGTGGTATATACAACATTTGTCTTTGTCTGACTTACTTAAATAAGCATAATGCCTTCCAAATCCATCCATGTTGTTGCAAATGACAACATTTTATTCTTTTTTATGGCTGAGTAATATTCCATTGTGTGTGTGTGTGTGTGTGTGTTTGTGTGTGTGTGTGTGTGTATGTATATAGACACCCCATAGCTTCTTTATCCATCCATGTGTTGATGGACACTTACGTTGCTTCTATATTTTGCCTATTGTAAATAATGCTGCTGTGAACATTGGGGTGTATGTATCTTTTCAAATTAGTGTTTTTGTTTTCTTCGGATATATACCCAAGAGTGGAATTGCTGGATCATATGGTACTTCTATTTTTAGTTTTTTGAGGAACCTCCATACTGTTTTCCACATTGGCTGCACCAATTTACATTCCCACCAACAGTGTACAAGAGTTCCCTTTTCTCCACATCTTTGCCAGCAATTTTTATTTGCGGTCTTTTTGTTGATAGCCATCTGACAGGAGTGAGGTGATATCTCATCGCAGTTTTGATGTGCATTTCTCTGATGATTACTGATCTTGAGCATCTTTTCATGTACCTGTTGGCTATCTGTATGTCTTCTTCGGAAAAATGTCTCTTCGGGTCTTCTGCCGTGTTTTTAAATGGAGTTGTTTGTTTTTTCGATATTGAGTTTATGAGCTGTTTATATATGTTGGGTATTAACCCCTGGTTTTGATAATAGATGTCAGAAGAACCTCTACTGGAAGACAGTGTTCTGGTGATGCTGTTTTGGTGTGCATCCTGCTTACTTATCAGTGCTTTCCAGCACCCTTAAGCGTACAACCAAAGGTGGGGTAGGGTCCAGTAGCAGTCAAACCATGATCTGTGATTTAAAAAAAATAAATAAACAAAACATTGTTAGAATCACAATCATCACAGGCCATACCCATCCTGAGAGAAGTAGTCCAGAGATTACCTTCCTCTTTCTACCAAGGAGGAGAGATTTGAGGACCCCAGAAATTACAGGGTTTTAATAATCTGTTTTAGTAATCTGGGGGTTAAGTATTCTTAATTTAATTAGCCTAATCCTATCTTCACACCACAAGGAGATCTTTCTGAGAGGTAAATTAGGTTTTATTTACCTGTTTGAAACCAGAGGCTTTCCATTGTCCTTAGGATAAAAACTAATATCCTCAAGGAGGCCTATAAGGCCTAATCTACCTTTTCACTTTCATCTGGATGCCTTCCTCCACTTTGCTCACTCTGTTCTAACCACAGTGGGCTTTTTTCAGGTCCTCCCAAGCTTTAGGCTCTTTCCTCACTCAAAATGCTGCTCCTTTGGTCTGGGCCACCCTTCTCACACTTCACCATGATGGTTGCTCTTTTTATACTTCAGACTTCAGTTTAAATGTCACTTACCAAGAGGCCTTTCAGAAGCATCCATTTAAAATTAGATAGATCCCCACAGCATTAGAGATTACATAATTATGTTTTGCTTTTAAACTGTAAGGTTTCTGTCTTCTACTTGTTTCTCAGAACCCAGCAGATCACCTTGCTTCTAGTATGCACTTGGTACTTTTTTTGTTTCTGTTTTTAAATAAGTGAATGACTAAATGAAATAACTTTTAAACTAAGACCACAAGGATGCCTAGGACGTAGTTGGGAAAGGGTGTGTGTAGGAGGTGGTCCTGGGACAGAGTTTTCTTTAAAGAGCTGTTAGAAACTTTCAAGGAGGGAAAGGCCATCTGGAATGAGAGTCACGAATATTGGATTAGACATTTGCTTTACTTTGTTTTGTGAAACGTAGAACAATTTTTCTTCTTCTTTTTTTTTTTGTAAAGGAACTGTGTTTTTCTGATATATTGACATATTTAGTTCTTAAGCCAGGATCATTAGAGGTGTAGAAAAATGAGCTAGATAAAAATCTTAGTGGAATTAGTATTGGGGTGCTCCTGTTACGTGCAGGTGCTGGGTAAGGTGACTCACTCCCAGCCTGTGATGTTCTGGCTCCGAGAAGTAAGAATGAAGAGAGTAGAAATCAGGATGAGTAGGCTGCTGATATGATCTGTTACTTTGTTGAATAAAGGAAAACAAATCACTTTTAAAAGTGTGTTATGTTTTGAACTTCAAATTTTTCTTCTATGCCTTTTTGATAGTAAAAGTGTTAGCAAATTAAGGATAATAACCTGCAAGTAATCACTGACTAATCAAATTTTAAAGGCCAGTATTTTGGCAAGGAAATGTGAAAAAAAGCCTTACAAACCAGTTGTTATTAGAAGGTACCTTTTGCTAAAATATTTCACTTTTCAGCTACTTCCAAATCTGAAAAGTCTATTTTTTATGAAATTAAGTCATCATAAAAAAAACCATAAAAGATTTGAAGGCAAGTTAGTCCCGAGTTTAAATCCCAGGTCCATCACCTACTGTGGAAACAAGATAATTTTTTTTTTAACAGCTTGATTGGAGGTATAATTTACATACCACAAAAATCAATCCATTTTAAGTGCATGATTCAATGATTTTTTTTGAGTAAATTTACAGAGTTATGAAACTATTACCACAACCCAATTTTAGGACATTCCCTTTACCTCCAAAAGTTCCTTTCTGTCCATCTGCAGTCAATCCCCATTCCTCAAACCCAGGCAAGCACTAATTGATTTTTTTAAGTTTCTCTAGGTATGCCTTTTCTGGGCATTTAATATAAATAGAATCCTATGACATGTGATCTTTTGTAGCTACCTTCTTTCATTTAGCAAAATATTTTGAGGTTCATCTGTTTCAGGAGTTTGTTTCTTTTTATTTCAAAATAGAATTTCAATATGTAGACATACCACATTTTATCCCTTTACCAGTTGATGATCATCTAATAATTTTCCAACTTTGGCAGTTATGCATAATGCTACTATAAACATTCATGGTCAAGTCTTTGTGTGGATATATGTTTCCATTTCTCAGGGGTAGATACTTGGAACTAGAAATACAAGTTGTAGGGTAAATTTATGTTTAATTTTCAAGAAAGTGCCAAACTGATTTTCGAAGTGGCTGCAGTTTGAGGGTTCTAGTTTCTCTATCCTCTCCAACATTCGTCATTGTGTCTTTTTTATAGCCATCCTTATGGATGTGAAGTGATTTTAATTTGCATTTTCCTGATAACTAGTTGACTCTTTTCATATGTTTATCAGCCATTCATATATTTTCTTTGGTGAAATGTCTGTTCAAGTCTTTTGCCTATTTTAATTTTATTTTATTTTTTTGCCCGTGCCATGGCATGTGGGATCTTAGTTCCTCGACCAGGGATCTAATCTGTGCCCCCTGCAGTGGAAGCATGGAGTCCTAACCACTGGACCGCCAAGGAATTCCCATTTCACCTGTTTTTAAATTGGCTTGTCTTCTTGTCATTGAGTTCTTACAGTTTTGTTGTGAATTCTTTGGAATTTTCTACATATTAGATCATGTTGCCTGTGAATAATTTACTTCTTCCTTTCTTCTACAGATATTCTTCCTTCCTTCCTTTCTTCTTTCCTCCCTTCCTCCTTCCCTCCCTCCCTCCCTTTCTCTCTCTCTCTCTCTCTCTCTCTCTCTCTCCTTCTCTCTCTGTATTTCTTTTCCTTGCCTGATGTTTTAGTCTGTTTGGGCTGCTGTAATAAAAATACCATAAACTGGGTGGCTTACACAACAATTTATTTCTCATAGTTCTGGAGGTTGGAGCCAAGGTTAAGGCGCTGGCAGATTAGGTATCTGGTGAGGACCAGTTTCCTGGTTCATAGACAGCCCTCTTCTCTCTGGGTCTTCACAGGGTGCAAGGGCAAGGGTAACTCTCTGGGGTCTCTTTTATTAGGGCACTAATCCCCCGAAAATCCACTTCCCCAAAAATCCCCATCTCCAAATGCTATCACATTGGGGATCAGGTTTTAACATATGAATTTTAGGGCAAAACAAACATTTAGTCTGTAGCACCTGATTACCCTGGTTAGAATCTCCAGTACAATGTTGAAAAGAAGTGGTGAGAGCAGATATCCTTGCCTTGTTCTTAGGGGGAGAGCATTCAGTCTTTTAGTTATTAAGTATGCTGTTAGCTGTAGGTTTTTCATGGATTCCTTTTATCAGGTTAAGGAAGTTCCCTTCTATTCCTAGCTTGTTGAGAGTTTCTTTGTTTTTGTTTTAACATGAATGGATTTTTTTCTAAGTCCTTGCATCTTTTAAGAGGACCGTGTGTGTTTTGTTCTTTATTCTGTTAATAACATATCACATTAATTTCTACTTGGATGTTAAACCAACCTTGCATTCTGGGTTTAAATCCCACTTGGTCACGGTGCATTATCCTTCTCGTATTTTCCTGGATTTTGTTTGCTAATATATTGTTGAGGGCTTTCATGTGTATATTCATGAAGGATATTGGTTTGTAGTGTTCTTGTGATATCTTCCTCTGGCTTTGGTATCAGCATAATAATGGTTTCGTAGAATGAGCTGGAAAGTGCTTCCTTCTCTGTCTTTGGGAAAAGTTTGGGAAAGACTGGTATTCTTTCTTCTTTAAATGTTGGTATAATTTATCAGGAAGCCACGTAGGCTTGAGCTTTATTTTTATGGGAAGACTTCAAATTAACTAATTCAATTTCTTTATTTGTTGTAGGTATATTCAGTTTTTCTATTTTTCTTCAGTCAACTTCAGTAACAGCATTTTTGTTCTTTTTAGGAATTTTTCCATTTCATCTTCGTTGTCCAATTTGTTGGCATAGACTTGTTCACAGTATTTCCTTATGATAATTTAAATTTCTATAAAAGTATTAGTGATGTCTCCTCTTTCATTTCTGATTTTGGTAATTTGTATTTTCCCTTTTTCTTGGTCAGCTTTTCTTTTTTTCTAATATAAAGATAATACTCATCTTTTAGAATGAGCTGTGTTACTTCCTTTTCTATTTTCTGGAAGAATTTGTGAAGGGTTGGTATTCTTTAAAACAGGAGTCCCCAACCCCCGGGCCATGGACTGGTGTCGGTCCTCGGCCTGTTAGGAACTGGGCCGCACAGCAGGAGGTGAGTGGCGGGCGAGCAAACAAAGCTTCACCTGCCGCTCCCCATCACTCCCATTACCACCTGAACCATGCCCCCACCCCCGGTCCGTGGAGGACTTGTCTTCCACGAACCTGGTCCCTGGTGCCAAAAAGTTTGGGGTCCGCTGCTTTAAATGTTTGGAAGAACTTATCACTGAAGCCATCTGAGCATGGGATATTTTTTTTGTATAAAAATTTTAATTACTAGTTCCATTTCTTTATTTACTAGATCTATTTAGTTTTTCTGTTTCCTTTCTAATATACATATTTACAGGTATACATTTCCCTCTAAATACTAATTTAGCAACATTTCATAAATATGATATATTGTGTTTTCATTTTTATTCAGCCCAAAATATTTTTTTGTTTCCCTTGTGATTTCTTCTTTGATACATGGGTTATTTAGAGGTATGGCTTAAATTTTCTAAATATTTGTAGATATCCCATATTGTTTCCTGTTTTGGTATCTAATTTAATCCCTTATAGTCGGAAAACATACTTTGCATGATGTTAATCTTTTTAAATTTATTGAGACTTGCTTTATGGTCTGACATATGGTATATCTGGGAACATGTTCCATGTGCACTTAAGAATTACTCTGCTGTTGTTTTCTGGACTGTGCTATATATGTCAGTTCAGTCAAGTTGGTTTTTAGTATTATCCAGATCTTCTATATCCATGTTGATTTTCTGTCTAGTTGCTCTACCCCTTATTATTAAGAGTGGAGTATTGAAGCCTCCATTATTATTCTTGAATTATGTATTTCTCCCTTCATTTGTGTTATTTTTGTTTCATGTATTTTGGGGCTCAGTTTTTTGGATGTTTATATGTTTATAATTGTTATATCATCTTAATGAATTGACCCTTTTATCTTAAAATGCCACTCTTTGTCTCTAGTAATACGTTTTATCTTAAAGTCTATTCTGATATTAGTGTACCCACTACAGCTCTCTTATGGTTATTAATTGCATATTATATATATTTGTTCATCTTTTTTACTTTAAACCTGTTTATCTCTTTGAATCTAAAATGTTTCCTTTGTAGACAGCACACAGTTGGATCTCTCTGTCTCTCTTTTGGTACCGTTAGGATGTTGTTTAACCTTTGTTCATAAAATGTAGAAATTATTAATTTCATAGGGTCATTGTGAGGATTAAATTGGACGGTTGGAAGGCTTACTGAAACACTGATTGCTGAGCCCCACCTTCAGTGTTTCACACCGAGTAGTTCTGATGTGGGCCTGAGAATTTGCATTTCTAACAAGTGTGCTAGTGATGATTATGCTGCTGGGCTGGTAGCCAAGGTTTGAGAATCACCAAATAAGATAATAAGTTAAACATCTAAAGCAGTTCTGGGTACCTAAGTTTTGTGGCTTCTATTCACTTCCTTTATTACCATAGGTCATTTACTCTTTGAATAACCTACTCTGTTGGGATATTTTTGGTGTTGGCTCTAATATATTGATATTTATGTTTTGGGGGGTCTATTAAAAATAAAAAATCCCATTTGTAAAGCAATCAGAAACATATCAGTTGCAAAAGAGGAAATTTCTGAAAGATCAATTTTTATCTTCCCTGGTATAAGAAGTTCATGTACTTTGAGCTCTGTAATTCTTCCCCCCACCCCCCGCCCCAAGGTCTCTCCATTTATTTATTTATTTAAAACAATTTTTTTAAAATTAATTAATTAATTTATTTTTGGCTGCACTGAGTCTTCGTTGCTGCGCATGGGCTTTCTGTAGTTGCAGTGAGCGGGCGCTACTCTTTGTTGCTGCACACGGGCTTCTCTTGTGGAGCACGGGCTCTAGGCACGTGGGCTTCAGTAGTTGTGGCACGCAGGCTCCGTAGTTGTGGCACGGGGGCTCAGTAGTTGTGGCTCGCGGGCTCTAGAGTGCAGGCTCAGTAGTTGTGGCATACGGGCTTAGTTGCTCCACAGCATGTGGGATCTTTCCTGACCAGGGATCGAACCTGTGTCCCCTGCATTGGCAGGTGGATTCTTAACCACTGCGCCACCAGGGAAGTCCTGAGCTCTGTAATTCTTTTTATCAGATCATATCACTAAAATTAACGTTATTACAGAAGATAGAACTTAATCAATTAATCATGAAATAGGAAGATCCTATTTTCGTTGTGGGGAAGATGATGGTGAATATTACAAAGATTGGTATTAAAATGTATCAATGGTGCTATTATGGAGGATTTGATATTTTGACCTTTTGTAACTTCATGAAATATCTTGAAATTAGTACTGTTTATTTAACGTTTGATATAACTAATGCACTTCCAAACATCCCCTGAAGAATAATACATTTGTACAAACCTGCACCTTTTATCACCCAGAAGTGGGGAACTTCCAAACCTTTATGCAAGCAGTTTTTAAAGAAAAAGGTAAATCTCCTTTTAATCCAATGGCTTTGAAAGCTTATAAGTAGTTCATTGCTTTAAAAAAAATTTTTTTAAGAATAAATGAATATCTTGGATTAAATACATTTTTTTTCTGGTTACAAGTTGGTACAGAGGCTTGTCATTTTTCTGTTTTCATTCTAAATATTAATCTGTAGCAATAAGCTGATTCTGCAAGAGGGCATTTTTGCTGCTTGTTTTCTCAAATGTAAGAATAAATCCAAAGGACGGTATCAATACCTATAATGTATGGTAGTGATGTTTGTAATTTTGAAGTAGAATTTATCCCAAATTGAGGTCATAATAGTTTAGTTCTAATGTGTGCACTTGATATATTTGCTTACCGGATTCTTATTGACATGACTGTTATTAGCATCAATGTAATTTTCAAGAGATTCAAAGGTTAAGCACACAGATTTAGGAGCTAGGATTACTGGCTGCATCTTTCCTTTACCATCTTCTAGTTGTGTGGCTTTGGGCAGTTAACTTCTCTGTGCCTCGTTTTTCTCTTATGCAAAATAAGGATAAAATAGAACCCACCTTATCGGGTTGTTGTTAGGTTCAAATGAAGTGATGTATGTATACCAGTTAAAACTGTGTTTACCAGTTTGTAAGTAAGATTCTATAAGTCTTAACTATTATCTCTGCTGCTGAAGACAGCAATACTTATAAACACTACCTTATATTTGTGTAGTGCTTTAGACATTATGGAAAACTTTCATTTTTAATATCTGTAGAAACCCTGTTATAATTGCTACTGATGCTGTTTGTAGCTATGTATGTGGAATGCATTTTTGTTAAGTTGCTGTGTTTTGCCATGGCTATTTGTATAGTACCATGCTGAAATGCCCATACTAGGGCAATCCTTCTTTTTTCCTGAGGTTGCAGAGCAACTCCATTCACTTCTCTCCTCCCCTCTCCATCTTTCTCCTCTCCTTCTCTTTCTTGTTTTTCAAAGTTTTATTAAACTTTTATTAAGAGTTTTATTAAACACAAATATTACATTAAAAATTCACTGATTCTTTCCATTTTATTTTCTCTTTCATTCATGTATTCTAGAATAGTGTGGAAGGAATATTATATGCTAAGGAGTATATTATATGGGAAAGAAGAGCTTTCCCTTTAAGAAATGCTGTTGTACACTTGATAAGCCGCTGCATAGTCTTCAGAGTGATGCACCTTTCAGGAAATGGAAAAAGGGGTTTTCCTAAATTTACAAAGTCTCATGGAACAAAGTATGGATGATTATTTATCTACCATGGAAATAAGTAAAAAAAGTTTCCAAATAAATAAGAGTCTCATTTCAATATTTTTCAAATCATCAAAATATTAACTTTGCAAGTATATAATTTTCTTCATGGATTTATAGATTCTTTAAAGGTCATTCACCCACATTTCAAACAATGGCTGGTTAGATACCAAGTTAAGTGTGAACTGTAAGATTCAAAAATATCACAGGAAAATAACTACTTTAGTTCCCTCAGCTGAACCTACCACTAATCTCTATTACTTTGACCATTGGAATATTATGTAAGAATTTTAATTTACAGTATTACTTGATGTCCACTAGGGGGGAACCAAACCATGAACAGAAGTATATGCCTCTATTCCCTGAAGTGGCGAAAAACCCAAGCCATTTCAGACTGCCTACCTGAAATTCACAAATTATTCTTCAAAGTTTCCTATTGCTAAAAGACTAACTTCATATAAGCAAACCTATGGAAATGTTGAGGTATCAATAGCAGGCAAAAAATATTTTAGAGTAGAGCAAAATGTTGGCTATGGTTTTTGATAACTTGAGAGTTTAGTCAATTCATAGAAAAGCACTAAGCTCTTTTGAAGTTGTTTAACTTTTAATAAATACTGAGTTGTACACTTATAAGTTTTTTAAAACACTTGACTGATTTGACAAGAGGGCAAAGGTGAATTTTGAAATATGACTTCAGATTGTAGCAAGTTAATGTATTTTGGGTCACAAGGAATATTCAGAAGTAAATTTTTACTGGAACCATGTCTAACGTTTATCAGTGAGTAACTAAAATCAACAGAGATCGAAATTTGTTTCTGATTTGTCATTTAAAATACCTTAATTTGAAAATATTGTTTTCCAAAATAAACTCAACATGTATTTAGAATTCTATGAATTTCAATGCAATATCTCTGTTATACTTGAACTATCTGATTTGTAAAAGATTTTCATGTTATGAAGCAGTACATTCACATACTAATATTTTCGTTCTGACTTTCTTAAAGCCTTTCACACTTTGTGAAACTTAATATTCCAGGAAAAACAAAAAGGATTTTATTTCATGTAAATATAATTTAAAAATCTCATATTGGGATATTTTTCAAAATAAAAAGTAAACACACTCAGATAAGAATCACTTTGTAGACCTATAGATTCTAAATAATTTTTTTTTCATTTGGACAGCTTGATTTTATTGCCAAGTTAGTATAAAAAAAGTCACATTTAACATGGAAGATGAAAACATGGCTTATTTAAAACAATAACAACAACAAGACAGTTAAACCACAAAGATCTACTCTGTATCACATCTATTCCTCTGAAAAATATAGGAAGGTATTGCAGAAACGAAATGTCCACTAGATGCCACACTTCCTTTGCAGAGTAAAGCAGTACTTGGGCTTCTGGCAAGCTTTATGCAGATGCCATTGTGTCTGGTAACAGGACCCTAACTCAATTATCTTTTCCCCTTACATTTGCTTTCTGATATTCCTTCCCCACTGATATGCCTAAATCATCCAAAATTTGCATAGTATCAGTAGTTTGTGAAGTTCTGTTGAGATCCTTCCGTAGGAGTACAGGGAGTTTATATTTACTGACTTTCAAGATCAAGTCACTTTGGAGTTTTCTTTTTGTCTATGGCAGCTAAAGATGGTTACATTTGACTCTTTCATTATTTATTTTTAAAAATTACACGTTCTTTTTCATGTATATTTATTGTTCCTCTTTTTTCATATATGTTTATTCTGTTTCCCCTCTCAAGAAGAAGTAGGAAAAAAACCCAGTTTTCTAAAAATGTAATAGTTATAATTTAACTTTTTAGAGAACTATACTGAATGAAACAGTAATGGAATTATCTTTAGGGGCACTGTTTATTTTATTTGTTTTCAGAGAATATAAAAACTGACAAAAATAAAGATCTTTCATTAACCTTTGACATTCTTGGTAAGCTGGATTCAGTAATGAAATGAATAGAATCCAGTAAGTAAACAAGTGTAAGGCATTATTTTACAAGCTCCTATGCTATGAGACAAACCGCACAGGACTACTGAGTATTCAGAATACTTATACTCAGCTAGAGTCACAATATTTGATGTACCTGTGAATTGTGAATTATGGCATCTTAATGGGAGTATAATCTGAGGTTATCATTTGGTGATATAAAATACATAATGTAGTTAATCATGTGATGGTCTGCCTTACTCCAGATTACTAGTCACCTGAGCATTCTTCCCTAGGACAATTACAACTTTATAGCACTATGTTTTCCCTATTCTCAAAATAGTTCGAGGATATGATCACTGTATCTGATCACTAAGGAATCTGCAGTGAATTTTTAAAGTCACACTTAAGCTGACTTTAGTTGCTGGTGTAACTAGTAGATTTACTAGTTGGTCTGCAATTTTTTTCTTTTCTAAATTAATATGTTTTGAGAATTAATTTTCAGATAAATCACTTTCAAGATAACCTATGTGAAAGACTCTTTTTTTAAAAAATTAATTAATTAATTAATTTTTGGCTGCGCTGGGTCTTCGTTGCTGCGCATGGGCTTTCTCTAGTTGCGGCGAGCGGGAGCTACTCTTAATGTGTGCAGGCTTCTCATTGCGGTGGCTTCTCTTGTTGCGGAGCACAGGCTCTAGGCGTGTGGGCTTCAGTAGTTGTGGCACGCAGGCTCAGTAGTTGTGGTTCGCAGGCTCTAGAGCACAGGCTCAGTAGTTGTGGCACACGGGCTTAGTTGCTCCACGGCATGTGGGATCTTCCCGGACCAGGGCTCGAGCCTGTGTCCCCTGCATTGGCAGGCGGATTCTTAACCACTGCGTCACCAGGGAAGTCTTATATGAAAGACTCTTGATCACTGACATAAGATTGACTAAGTTTACTGGCCAATTTACTGAAGAAAATAATAAATTCTGTAGGGGAGGGAAAAACTCAACCAAACAGATTACCACACTAAACAACAACAAAAGCAACAAACAAACAAGTCAAAGAATTTGCTTTGAATTGTCAATCTAGAAAATCTGTGTATCTATAATAGGAGGTTAGCAAAATAAATTCCCTGTCATTTCACATTTTTCTCTAGTAATTTTTTTTCATGTGCATAAAAATAGCATCTCTTGTTAAAGATTCCATTTACTGGGAAATGTACACTATTCATGATGACTTCCCAAAGGAAACTAGGAGAAACAGATCAACAAGAACATGGCTTTGTGAAAGAGGCTCAAGTAAACAAAGCAAGAGAATGTTTGACACCTCCTAAAAGCTGCTCTAAGAACAGATTGCTGTTAATTCTAGTTGCTTTATGATTGCCTTTAAGAGTATGTACTGAGAGCCCAAAGGGCTATTTATAGATGAAGGAAACACAGAGGCTAAGTCCTCGAAAAGATTTTTTTCCCTCATCTGAATAATGTTATTATGGTAAAGATACTGTAATTTGTACTATAATTTATTTCCATGGAATTCTAAGAGTAAACAGACTCTGCCTTAATGACAAACTTTACCTTCGGCCCTTCCATTTTCAGGGAAATTGTACCTGTAGCAGAATTCACCTAGAAAAAAACTGACAGACAATAAACATAACTGAGCATTAAGAATAAGGTTTGCACCATTCTAAGCACTGTGGAGAGTAATAAATGAAGTCTTCAGAATTCCTTTTCCAAGTTAGAGCTAAGATAAACTAATGCATGTTGATGAAGATTGTAATACGTTGTTATCTGGATCCTGCTAAAATTTAGATCAAGGGTGTAGGGAGGCAGCCTGGTGTGCATCTTAGGGTGGAGCATTCTCCGTAAACAATCAATAAGATCTTAAGAAATTTAAACTCTAATAGAAGAATGTGTTCATTGTTCAAATCCTCAAACAATAGAGGAATGTTAATGGGTATCTAAACAAAAGGTCTCAACTTGGAATATGTTAGTATTAATGCTTTTCTATAGATATGTGTATATTGTAGAAGGAATTTTTTTGGTTTTTTATTGCAGTATAGTTGATTTACAATATTATATTAGTTTCAGGTGTACAACACAGTGATTCAAAATTTTTATAGATTATACTCCATTTCAAGTTATTATAAAATTTTGGCTATATTCCCTATGCTGTACAATATATCCTTGTAGCTTATTTATTTTATACATAGTAGTTTGTACCTCTTGGTAGAAGGAATTTCTTAATAATAATTTGATTAATTATAATTGTTAGAAGAATAGTATTTATTGACTTTCTACTATATGCACATCCCATTTCAGGCCTTTGAGTATAAAAGGAAGAACTTAGAAACCCACAAAGGCCTTTGTATCTTTCTTGGCGATAAGAAAGGACTAAATCTTGAGTTCTCACGTGCCTTTTTGTGTTTCCTGGGTCAGGGGAGACCTTTCTCTACCTTCTCTCTTTCCTGCCCGCACCCTCCCTCATACCCCACCAGTCAGTAGGATCAATGAAGAGACTTTATATAATATTTGTACAAAAGTGGTGAAAAACAGAAGTTAAGTCTTTAGTAGATCATCCCTTAAGTTTAACATTTGACTGATCCTTAAGTTACCCTCAAAGAAAAATTCCTCTTCCTTCTAAGACCATCACTAAACTCAGGTTTGGCTTGGTTGTCTCCTGGAACTAGAACTTGTTTATCTCAAACAATACCTTGTTGTGAGGCAAGATTCTCACCAAATTCTCCAAGAAATATGTAGGTGAACCTAGATGCTATGTGAAATACTTTCCTTTTTGGGTCATCATTAGTTCTTTGGAGTTCTTTCTCTGTCTCTCTCCATCCCAGGTCTATGCTCAAGTTCTTCTGATTCCTTGCCCACTTCAGGTCCACCCTGGAGGTTAGCACTGAGCAGACTTATCTGATTTCCACAGAAGACTTCTCTGTCCTAGCCATAACGACAGGAGCCACTGGGTATAAAGGGTGGGGCCCTGGTAAGAGGATCCTTGGAAGTACACTTGTGTTAAGGTGCTGCCAGCCCTTTTCATCACCTTATTTCTTATATTATTATTCTTTACCCTTCATTAGTAAAGAAAATTAAATTGAAAAAGTTTTCATATGACAGTATTATCTTTTGTGCATATTATAGGTACTATCTTTCCATATTTATATAGTTGTAGGGATTTAATGCTGCAAGTAAATTTTATTTAAAAAATTTATTACACATTATAAAAATAATACATAACATGTGAGCAATTTAAACAAGAGATATGTGTTATACAGAAACTGAAACTATTTCTCTTCACTATGATCTCTGTTCAAAGATAACAAATATTAACAATTTAATGCTTTGTACATATATATGTAAATTTTGTTATGTATATTTTACTACAATTTTTAGTAAAATATACATAACAAAATTTACCATTTTATTCATTTTTAAGTGTGTATTTCAGTGACATTAAGTACATTCACACTGTTGTGCAACCATCACCACTATCTATCTCCTGAACTTTTAAATTATCCCATACTATACCCGTTAAATAATAACTCTCCATACACTTTTGTGTGTGGCTCATTTCACTTAGCATAATGTCTTCAAGTTTCATGTTGTATGTATCAGAAGTAAACATATTTTAAACAAACAAAAAAGAGAATATCTGATTCAAATTTTTTTAAGGTGAGAACTTACCCAGGAGGTGACAGCTTAATTATATGACCTCTTCTATTCCCTTCCAGATCTGTGATTCAGTCATTATTGATTATCTTTTACATTCTATTGCAAATTGAATTGTGATGTGAATGTAACTGGTATTTAAACTTCTCAATAAACACTGCTTTTTTAAAGCATACACTTAAAAGGAGGAAATGTTAGATTATCAGTGAGAAAGAGCCCAAGTTCTGGTTCCAGATTTGTCAATGATTAATTGACTGTTTGATCAGTCTTAGATAGAAATGTGTATATGGTTATATGTATATGTGTATATATATATATATATATATATATATATATATATATATATATATATAAAATAATGGTCTATTATGAGTACGTTACATACTCATATTATATTCTTTTATCATTTACCAAATTATAATTATGTAGTAATTTGTGTGATTATTCTCTTTCTTCTGCTAGACTATGTGCTCCAAAAGGAGAAGGTGGATGTCTTTCTGTTTTCTTTACTGCTGGGTCCCTGGGCCCAGGGTAATGCTTGTCACACAGACTGAATGCTAGTCAATAGGATAGATGCTCTACATATTTATCACATTTTGGCCTTCAAAATAATTCTGAAGTAGACTATCCATTTTCTTTATAGATGAGAAAACTAAGAATTCAGTACAGTATATAATTTACATGAGATTGTTCAGATAACAAGTAGCAGAGCCTGATTCAAACCTAGGCTTGGCTGACTCCAAAGCTTATACCCCCTCCCTTCTCTATGCTGCCTGGACTTTGAATTAGGCATGGAGCTATGAATCTTAACCAAACTTTTAAGTAACGCAAGTGCATTTTTTATGCTAGATGTCGGGATATATTTTTAGACCATATTTTGACTACAAGAACATATGTTGTTCTTGTAATTCTGAATATTTAAACAAATTAATAAATCTACAATGTATATATCAGCTGTTCAAGAAAACTCCAAAGTTCTTATCTGCATCTTAGAATGAGTGTCCTTGTTTCCTAGTTTTTTTGGAATTGGTATCAGTTAAACTATATCCAACTCTAAATATTATTTATTTTCTAGAACAAATTATGATTCTGGGCCCTAAATATACTTTTGTTGTTGTATTACTAATTAATTTATTTTTTAATTTTGAAAATTTTCTAAACCGGAGAATAGCCAAGAGAATAGTTCAGTGGACACCCATATTCCCCTTCCCTAGTTTTACCACTTAATGATTTTCCTATCGTTCCTGCTCTGTTTATTACTCGTCACTCTTCCGTAAAGAAGTGTGTTCTGTCTCCACCTCCACCTCTTCCTCCATTTTGAGTAACATTATGGACTCAATTTTTTTTCTCTATTGCATTTGTTATAATTGTTTCTGATATAAGCTATTTCTATGAGGTGGGAGTAAATATTTTAATCCATTGGGAATGTTTCAGAATCTTAAATTTGTAATACTTCAATATTCTTCTTAAATCATTATTAGGAGGTGACTGTCTTAATTTTGGAAGGCTTGGGGTACAGTCACAGTTGAAATATTTATCTTGGTAGTCTATATAATCTATTTTAATTATTAATAATTATAAATTATATTTTTAAGTTTTAAGAGGATATGAAAAAGTAAAAATAAATTTTAAAACAAAATAAATTACAGTTATTTGAACTAAGGCTTTTTTTTTTCTACAACTTTTTCCTCTGATGAGGCAGACATGTCATGTGACAAAAGAATGCAGTCTAATTCCACAACAAGAATATGGTTGTGTAAACGCAACACAGAAGTATTCTGCATGAGAAATAAGTGACTCTGTGAATTTAAAATTGGTCTACTGCATCTAGAGAAATATGATTGTAAGCAAGAGTGGGACTGTACCTTCAAAACTTTGGTAGTATTACATTTATAAGGCATCAGACCCACCATGTTCAAAGAGAATAGAAATAGAGAAAAAAAGAGGATTCACTGGTGCGCATTAAATGCTAATATTAAAATAATTGATTACTATGGATTTTATCACTGACTTTTTTGCAAAAGAATTATATCAATGTGAAAACAAGACCCTGCTAGACCATAAAGTATGTTATAATGCTGTTAAAATAATATGGTGAGATACTGGTACAATGACAGATATATACATTTATGGAATTGAATAGGTAGCTTAAAAATGTGAAGAATACATGATCTTTATTTTATCTCTTTCTCTCATCACTATTTATTTATTCTCTCTATCTTTATTATTTTTCTATCCTCTGCTCATCTATCTAATCTATGTATTTGTCATGTATCTCCTTTTTGATTTGAGTTGACCACAACAAAAACATTAAATATATAAAATTAAGAATTACAACCCAACTAGAAAAATATGAATACAAATTTAAGAATGGAGAGGATTCTCCATCCACTATATACAGAGAATAATGGCCCATTTAAATCTGGCTATAAGTTCATGGCAGGCAAAAGAAAAGACAGGTAAAGTCAATTATATATTTCTAGTGTAAGAGAGAAAATTTTTTTTTAACTTCTTCAGGGAAATCAAAATCTCTCCTAACAAGCTTTATTTTATTATTTTTTAAAAAATATTTATTTATTTATTTTGGCTTCACCAGGTCTTAGTTGCCTTGCGGCACGCGGGATCTTCGTTGTGGCATGTAGGATCATTAGTTGCGGCATGCGGGCTTCTTAGTTGCGGCATGCGGACTCAGTTGTAGCATGAAAACTCTTGGTTGTGACATGCATGTGGGATCTAGTTACTTGGCCAGGGATCGAACCCGGGACCCCTGCCTTGCGAACGTTGAGTCTTACCCACTGGACCACCAGGGAAGTCCCTCCAGCAAGCTTTAAAATAAATTTCTCACATGGAGCTCCTTAAAGGGATCATAGAGTATAGTTTGGACAATAATTTCATTATTCCCACACAACAAGAAATAGTTTTTTAAAAGACTGTCTTAGGTAATTTTTCGTTTAAAGCAAATGACACAACAAAAGAATAGAAATGGTACAACTTGATAAAGATAATTCTTTGGAGAATCAGGATACAAAACATGTTCAGTATTAATCTAGAGGATCAACATTCTCCAAACTAGTGTTTCCTGTATTTGGTAGGCAGAATTCTAAGATGGCCCTCAAGATTTTCACTTCCTGGTGTACACATTCTGAGTAATCCCTTTCCCTTGTACGTGAGTGGAATTTGGGAATATGATGGGATGGCACTCCTGTGATTATGTTCATTATATGGCAGAAGGGATTTTACAGATATAACTAAGGTCCCTAGTCAATTGAGTTTGAGTTAATCAAAAGAGAGATTACTTGAGGTGAGTCTGACCTAATCAGGGGAGCTCTTAAAAGACGTGGAGAGATTTTCCTTCTGGACTTGAAGAAGCACACTGCCATGGTGTAGAGAGGAGCATATGTTAGGCAACTGTGGGATGCCTCTAGGAACTGAGACTGATTCCACACGACAGCCAGCAAGAAAGCAGAACTTTAATTCTACACTTGCAAGGAACTGAATTCTGCTAATAACCAGTAAGCTTGGGAAAGAACCCTGAACCTTAGATGAGATTGTAGCCCTGGCCAATGCCTTGTTTTCAGCCTAGTGAAATGTTGAACAGAGAACCATCTGCACCAAGATGGACTTCTAAACCACAGGCATGTTGAGATAATAAATGTGTTATAATAAGATGCTAAATTTGTGGTAATATGTAATATAGAAATAGATAACAAGTACACCATGCTTGGAAAACTCACAGACCACTAAATTTCCCCCAAATATTTGTCCCAACTTCATATTTTGGCAAATAAAATAATCCACAGTAACAACTATTATAGAAATTGGAAACTGGTGGCTTTGGCCTGAATTCAGCTCTGGATTAGCTTGCACTAATAATAATTTTCTTAAAATTCAGTTTTAAACATTTTAAAATTGAGAAATTGTGTATTTCTGGCTTCCCTTTAAAAATGAAATGGAACTTTGGGCCCCAATTTTTTACTTGGAAATAATCAGATAGACCAAGAAGTTAGCAATAGTTTCTTACTTTAAAAGGGAGATCTGCTTCCATTCTGCTATATTCTTCTTCATTCTTTGTTTTTTTGTATTGTACTAAGTTACTTCTCTAATTTCACTCATTTGCATTATTTGTGTAACTCTTGTATTGCAAATAAGATACAATGCAAATACAATGTAAAAAGAAGACACATCTTAGTACACAATGTGCATAAATTTATACATGTATGGATATATGACACATGTATATTTATACCCTATTTATTAAAATAATCCAATATATTTTCTTTTATGAAAAACTACCTTTTCCTTTCCTTTTCCTCCTTCATTTCACAAAGATCTTTCTAATTTGAGAAACAATTGCTGTTACCCGCAGTTTAGACCCTCTTTAGACACTCTTAGTCATGACCCTTTTGGGGCCCTTTTAACACACAAGCTAAAACTATATAGAAATGCCACTTAGTGTACATAATCCCAGTTTTGAATAGCTTTTCATACTTAATCTGTTAACAGAAGTTAAGGAAAGAAAGATGATATGAAGATCATCATTGCGTATTTAATCCTTGTCTTAAGGAGTCCCTTGACTTCAGGGGTCCAAGCAAGCTCGTCAAGTGGGTTCAGCAGTCCTGGGACCAGTTAATTAACCCTATTGTTTACGCAGGGCAGTATAGCCACAGAGAGACTATAATTTCTGTTGTTTAAGTTCTGTTACTCTCATGGATGTTTTTAGATAGAGCACAGAAATCCTGATTTCAGGGCAGGAAATGGTCTTGCAGTAGATTGCAAAAATGGTTACAAGTTCTATCCCTCTATATACCTCGTTTTCTTTTACAGTGCAACTTTGTATAGCCTTCCATAGAGAGATGGAACCTGTTTTTTCATTAGTTGCATCTGAGCCATATGGCTTGCTTTGCACCATGGGAGAGTAGCAAATCGGGACTCTGCTCATTGGGACTTGCCTCCCCTGCTGCTCCTGAGAATCCTGCATCCACCGTGATGTGAATGATCCTGGCAGGACGGTCAGGTTCGTGGCTCACTTACCTCCTGGCGTCAGTCAATAGCCAGCCAGTCTCCACACATGTGAGTGAACTTTGAATGCCAACTGACCACAGGTACATGTAGGATGGCCAACTCAACCTGGTTTGCCTGGAACTTTCTGAGTTTTAGCACTGGAAATCCCATGTTCTAGGAACCTCTTCACTCCCAGGCAAACTGAGATGGTTGGTTACCCTGCATACGTGATTGAACGCAGCCCAGTCCAGCAGAAGAACCATCATCGGAGCTCAACCCAAACTTCTCACTCACAAAATCGTGCACTAATACATGGTTAGTTTTCGTGTAAGCGTGGAGTTTTGGCATAGTTTGTTATGCAGCAGAAGCTAATGATACAGACTTTTAGAGACCTATCTAGTTCATTTACCTCATTTTTGAGATGAGAGAGTTGAGATTCATAGAGAAAAATGACATGCCCAAGGTCACATATCTGGTAAGCATTAAGTTTGTCCACAAAAACAAATCAAATCCAATACACTAAGAAATTCCAGGGGATATCGTCCAAGGGATAACATTTGAATAGTAGTATATCAAAAAATCTACAGTTGATGAATATCCAGTTGTGTACATAAATGTGGTGAGGCTGTGTAATGCAGCCTTTAAGAGAAAGACTTTTAAACTCAAGCAGTGTGAGTTCAAATAGGTCTAGATCACTGCAGACCTTAGGCAATTTATTTAGCCTGTCTAATCACCAGTTTCCTCATTTATGTAATGGGCATACTTGTTCCTACCTCATAGATTTGATAATGTGAGAATTAATTTAATATGATAATGTAAGGTACTGTGTATGGTGCCTGGTACATAGTCAGGGCATCATAAATATTTGCTATTGTTGTTACAAGCATGCAGGTCAAAGAGCCATTAAAAACACTCAAGTTTGTGGTGTTTTAATATCTGGTTTTGGGCATTTCTGGTAGTGACCTTGTATTGAGTCTTTTCAGTCATTAGTCCTAGGGAAAATATAGATTAAGAAGCAGTGAGCCTAATTTTAGTTATTTTGTGCCTCCTTTTTCTTATATTTACAGATGCAATATCAGGAAACGGTAATTCGACTGAAACGGTGATTTCATTTTTAATAACCTCTTTTCTGTTGATAGCCATTTAAAAAGAAAAATCCCCTACATATAGACCTTAGTTAAACATTTTTCCATCATTTTTATTTGCAACTATTAGTCATTTTATTATATGAGAGTGTTTCAGATAATTATAAAGGAATAGCACTGATGGCATTAAATAATAAAATGTTCAACATTAGCAAAACTTGTTTTAAAACTGTTTAAAGAGTGAGAGGTAACTCAGAAACCAAAGGACACTAAAATATTCTGATTGAACCTATCATCATAAAGAATGGCAAGCTGGTACAGTTAAGAAGCGGAAATCCATTCAGGTAACCAAAAAAACAAGAAAGACACCAGCTGTAACCCCCCAGCTGCAGATAGAAGAAAGAAACATTACAGAAGAAGCATCTTAAACTTCTCTGTACTGTAGTTTTTGTGAATGACTATTGTAGTGTCTCTGGTATGGGAGCATATTAAGAAGAAAAGACAAGATCAACACCGTGACCATACCACAAGCCTCAGGAAAGGCATTGTCAGTTTATTGTTGAAGGCACATTGTGTAACATTACACCGAGGAAAATATCCCTTGGTATTTCAGGGGCAAAGTTGCATCTCCAAGGCCTCCTCTGCTTACAGTCGTCTTCTCATAAATTCCATGGTAATCAACCCAACTCTCAAGAAAGTGATAATCTCTGTGGGCCTCAAATTTAAATAATCAATATGTAGAATCTACACAGAATTTTTTTAATAGAAAGAAATTATGATCTCTGAATTTGACATTAGCATGTTTTCTTGCTGTGGAATAAGGTTGTATTTAAGAAAACTCTAGATGTAATTTCATTTCAGTAAATAAAAGTTTACTAGGAGATAATGTGATTAGGTTTTACTTAAGAGTACAAGTTAAGTTCTTTGTAATACAATTAATATTCTCTAACACTGTTGTTACGAAGTAGACCAAAACAAATAAAGAAACTCATTTACATTTTTATTTTGAAGGCAATCATAAAAGAACATTCCTTTAACCCTGTGTATGCAGAATGAATTATTTGGTGTTTTATAGGTGCTTAAGTGTGTTCTCTTACAGAGGAAAGCTGTCTGTTTATCTGTAGGACGGGTCTAAGGCACAATAGCATCATTACTAGCTTCTCCAAGTAGCCCCACCAGGGGGTCTTCATCTTTCCCTGGTGAGACCAGAATGAGTTGGTAGTTCAAATTCCATTGCCCATTCAGTCTCCTGAGACTTCAAACGAGGGAGCCAATTATGATGGTGGGTGCTGGGTTATGGACTTGTGTCCACCATTAATCAGACCGAGTCTGCCTCCAGATCACATGATAAACTCCAGTGAGTGACACTCAGGTGGCATGGCTTTCAGTCAGGCCTGTGTGGACCGAGTTTGAACTGATGAACTGACATTCTGCAAGTGAAAGCTTGTTACTAGTCCCCTGAGTTTATCAAAAGCCACCAATTACTTCCTTGGTGGACTACTTTATGCAATAGCTAGCATTTACTTTTCTCTAGCCTTTTAAAGAGCAGGGCCTGATGTGAGTAAGAGAGGTCAGAAATTTAACACACGTGGCTAAGTAATGGCATGTTTTCTTCTGTGAGAGGTATTATTTGATTAGGTAAGTGAAAAGTATCTGAAATTTTAACTTTCAACTATCTTGCTTTAAAACACATATTTATTTGACTTAACTAGGTAAAATACGTGTTTAGAAATGACTCTGCACATTTGAAAATATTTACCCGAGACAAGGAAAATTGTAAATTTAGAGACTTAATGATAAAGGATAACATATATGGTAAACATTGTTAGATTATTATAATGCTCATTCGGTGATGCTGAACAAGCAATCATTTATGAACTAGCAGGTTTTACCCGGAGATGCGACATACCATAGAGTAGCATAATGAAATGTTGATTCAATAGCTTCCCTTTAAAAAGGAATAGGAATAAGAGGTCTTGTTCTAAACTCCTCCAACAACTTATATGAAAACTTCTTAACTTCAAAATGATTTTTAAATTCAAAAAAGAAGAGAGAGACCTGGGCTCGCAGCCCAAATTATACTAAAAAATATTTATTGATATAATTTTTAACAGATTATTCTTACAAAGCCTAATCAGTGATCGAAAGGTTGCAGCGGTTTTACTTTTGCCCCTAGAGTATGTATGTGCATTTTATGTACTGATGACTCTTTTAATCTTGTAAGAACCACATCCAGCAATGAATCACATTCTTTGAGTGAATAATTCAGTCCTTGACGCCAACCTCTGAGGGGAATATTGTGGTCATGCTGTCTGAACAGTGTGGTAGCTATGGCTACCTATATAATTCTTCGCAATGAAAAAAAAGTGACAATGACATTAAATTTAATCAGGTTCCCCTTTTCTGCGTTTCCCACTGGGATGAGCCACTAGTGTCTTGCCTTAAATATTCAAAGGCCTTCCTGAGTAGTTTGCATGTGTTCATATACTGGACAGTGTCCTGCTAATACAGAACAATAGATCTGTCATGTATTTCTCCTGCGAGTAGATGTGAGTCTAAAGTTACTAAGTGTAGGGTTTAAGGGCTGTCTTCCCCTCAGTGACCATCTTTACTGAAGTCTTAACAAACGGCAGTAAGGAAATGCACATAGACACTAAAATGTAATGAACTTAATTATCTGAGTTGGAAACTAAAATGGGTTAAAGGACTTTGTTTGTTAAATAATAATAAAGCTGCCCAGCGTTATTTTTAGTCATACTTCATCTGATATGAAAGACACAGTACAGAATATCGTATGGTTGAAAACATTTGAAACACATAGCTTAACAAATAATGTAGGGACAACAGCCTATATTTTTGCCCTGGTACTTCTGCAGAATAGTCAAGTGGTTATCACTTTCTTTTAAATCATAGTTAAGAAGTTACAAGATATACTTTATGTCCATACTTGATGCATTTCTGGAAGCATGGTAATTAATAAGCTAACTTTTAATATTCAAAGGATGAAAAAAAAAGTATGTTTGTCATAATCATCTGTGAATGTCTGCAACAGATCTGTGCAATTCATTTAAAATCTCTCTGATTGCTCATAAGTTTGATATTGGAGAAACTGAAGAAAGGGAGATGCAAATTAATTTCTTTCTTTTCTTTGTCTTTGTCAGGTAGTCAAAACCAGCCAAACAAATAAAGAGTAGCCAACAAAACATTATTTCTAGGGAAGAACCGCATTTTGAGAGTAATTAAGAACTGCACATGGCACTTTCTACTGTCTAAACAGAGTAACCCTGTTCTGGGTTATATTTAATCCCTTAGTATTTCACATTAAAAACTGACTCTGACAATCTCCGGATAGCATTAATTAATATATTTGTGTGGCATACTAGAAATCTAGTAGCAATATTTAAATGGTTTACTATAGCCATAATATAACGAAAGTGAACTTCACAAGTCTTTCAGACCTTTGAAGATGCTTGCATAATTCTACCTACTAACTTTTTTCTATTACATATAATTAAAATAGAGGTGGAAATGGAGTCTGTGGTCAATACTGAACATTTCTTTTTCTTCTACCTTCTTGTCTCTTTCATTGAGTCTTAGATCCTATTGAAATCTTAGGGTTCTTTGTATCATAGATACGTAGATATGCATGTATAACTCCTATTAACATCAATTTCGTTGCATGAAAGTTGTTAGTTCATTGCACAATTGAAAGGACGATTGATCCCTTTATAGCTTTATGTTTTCATTCACTAGGTAGGTGTTTGAAGATAGACAACTTAAAATTGTTTCTAATGTCAAGATCCTAGTCAAAGAAGTGAGCTTATCATAAATCTATAAGAAATTCCTCCTCTAATGACGTATCATTGACCTCAGAGTCATGGAAGAGTTCAAGGTCAACCAGTGAGACACTCACAGTGGTCAACTATTTTTGACTGACTGACACTTGTTTTCTAACCTTTGAAAATGTGATTTCATGTTTATCAAACTTTGACATAAAGCATTGTGTGCAATATAGAAATGGGGACCTTATGCTATGGCTTTCTAATATAAATTTGACAGACAATATATTGGCATCCTCTTTAGGACAGATCAGTGTCAAGGGGGCAGGAGGTCAGGAATGAACAGTCTTATTGAATAGGTTTCAGTCAGAGAAGACAGGTTCCACAGGAAAACTGCCTTTCCAAATGGTCCCATTTGTAGACCTAAGACAACTCTCTCTACTCTTCCTATTGTTTGGCAACAGGGAGATAGAACAAATCGGTAACCTATGCACATATGCCAGAGATGACATGAGATCATTGTTCAGGGTACAATGAAAAGGAATCCAGAGAGAGAGAATTTTATATGGGTGCCAGGACTGGTCCTAGAAAAAAGAGAGTAGTAGGAAAAGTTTGTCTTTATGACTTTTTATGCTTCAGACTTAATTTTTCCTTCCTCGTGATTACTCTTCTTGAATATTTCTTGCATTTTGCTAGTAAGGCGTTAGCTGATAAATGCTTAGTGTCTGACCTATTCCAGAATATCTGAAAGTGTCTTAAAAATCTACTGTTTCAGCCTTCTTAAACTACATAGTACATACCTGGCTAGTCACTGTCTCATTTCTCTTTCCTACTAAGTCCTTGTTTTGACAACAGGGAGCAAAGTTTGAAACAATCATGTGTTTTTTTTTTATCACATTTTTGCCAATGGATTTGTTTGCGTGGAACCCTTGAATCTGAAGGAATTGATCAATAAGAAATTGGAATGCTACTTCAGAAACTTACTGGTCTTAAAAAAAACTTACTGGTCTTTGCATTAGATTTGGTGATTCTTCGGTACTTCTTATATTTCAAAGGAGTCACATTAAAAATTATGTCATTAGGAAAAAACAGCCTTTTGGAAAAGCTCCCCTTAAATAATTCCTTGAGGGAAAACCAATTAAAAGCATAAAGCTATTTTAATATATATAACCTAATTATATAGAGATTTAAACTGTGAATATTTAGACTATAATCATTATTTTGTTATTATGATAAATTATATTGTGATTAATGCCTAGTATTGAAATCTCTTGTTGTTTTTATTTCGAAGTAAGTTGCAGACATCATATCTCATTCTTCAATGTCTTAGTGTGTGTTTCCCAAAAGCACGGACACTCTCCTATAAAATCTCAATACCATTTTCCCAAGAATTTAACATTAGTATAATAATAGTTTTTAAATTTAGTCCATGTTCAGATGTCCTCAGTTGTCACCCAGATGCCCTTTATGTAGATATATACAGCTTTCCTTCATCTCTTTCTGCCTCCCTCTTTACTTACCTCCCTGCTCCCTGTCCTCCTCTCCTCCCTTTCAATCCAGGGGCCATTCAAGGATTACACATTGCATATAGTTATCATTAGATTAAAGAAAACTATTTAGTCTCCTATTTAAGTAGTCTCCTTCAATCTAGCATATTCCTACTCCCACTTGTAGATGCATCACTCCAGTCACATGGCCATCTTCTCCCTGTGTGTCTTCACATTGTCTTCCCTCTGTGCGTGCCTCTATTTACAAAGTGTTCTGTCTTATAAGGACACCAGTCACATTGGATTGGGGCCCATCCTACTCAACTGTGACCTCGTCTTAACTAATCTGCAATGAGCTTATTTCCAAATAAGATCACATTCTGAAGTATTGGGGTTAGGGCTTCAACATATCACTTTTGGGGATACAGTTCAACCTGTAACAGTGGCTTTCTCATCTTTTGCTATTAAAGGTATTAACATAATGAAAGTAATTGTGTATACATTTTTGTGTACATGTATGATAGAGTCTTCAGATAGTCTCAGAAGAGGAATTGTTGGGTCAAATGATATGTACCTTAAAAGTTTTGTAACATTCTGCTAACTTGTCTTTACAAAAGGATTCATTCATTAGCCATCTTCCCAACACTACATGAGAGACCCTGTTTCCCCATATCCCTATGTTATCATTTTTTAAAAATTTCCCTTTTACTGGGATAAAACGTTATCACAATAAAGAGGTAGATAGAATATTTTCCTTTTTAGCCCTAAAGTAGCTTTGATTGTGTCCTAAATCTCTCAAAGGAAATTCTCTTAACTGTTCCCCAGAACCTCAGAGGGGCAAAAAAACTAGCTTTTTGGTCTCAGTGACAGATGGACTCATCCCTTCCTGTCTGTCCTTGTATGCTGCCCTGGGTTCAGCAACAATCCCGAACTCTTCATTTCTCCTCTCAACTAAAAAACAAAGAAAAATGAAAAAATCTTCTGCACGTAATGGATACAAATAGGTTTTGTGGGTGAAGGCTGAAACATGCTATTTATACTAATAGTTTATGGGCTTCAGCTAAGGGGGTTAAAATGTCCATTGTCCATCCAACATTCCCTAGTAAGATTTTTGTAGACTCTTGCAAAATGTCCATTGTAGTCTAATAATCTATCCTCAGAGCTTGGAGAGGGATACTGTGGCACTTTTTCAAGGGGCAGTGACTCCCATGTGTGATTTATCATCTCTTGTGAGGCTTCCTGGTATTTATACCTGTTCTTGATACCTAGAACTCCAGACTCAGTTGATGGGAACACAAATAAGGGAAACTTTTTACATCTTAGTCACCCACATCAGTTTGCTCTCCCCCTCTTCTGGGTGAAAGTCTCCTTTAGTTTTAGAGGTAGGACATCCTTTTCTTCACTCTGGGTGGCTCAGCCTTTACAAAGGTTGTAACAGATTTCCAGAGTTCTGCAGAGGGTTGCCTTAGAGAACTCAGCTGAGTATGATCAGCACATGCCTATGGAGGCACTGCCTGAAGCCAGATAAGGAACCAGCCAAAAAGATTAGAGGGTACAGTACCAAAGTTCACATAGTGTCAGGAATAGAGCCTATTCCCATCAGCCAGAATAGAAAACCTGTAATTCACAGAGTATTGGGTAGGCAGTTTAGTCCTAGATTAACCACAGCTTTGGTCTCACCTAACAAGTCTTAGAAGCAAGACCAAAAAGAATTAAACAAAACTCAAAAATATTTATAGGAATACAAAAATATCTAGCAACCAACAAGATAACATTTACAATTTCTGGGATCAATAAAAAATTACCAGGCATGCAAAGAAACAGGAAAATATAATGCAATATGAGGAGAAAAATCAATCAAAACAGACCCAAAATGGCACAGATGTTGTCATTAGCAGACGAGAAAATGAAAGTAGTTATTACAATGTATGCCATAAATTTAAAAAGCTAAAGGAAAGACTAAATGTGTTGAGCCATAAAATATTTTTTAAAAAATCAAGTTTCTAGAGATGAAAACTACAATGTTTGACATGAAAAATACAGTAGAGGAAATAATGGCAAACTAAATACCACAGGACAATATATTAGTGAAGTTGAAGACATATAAATAAAAACTATCCAAAGTGAAACATAAAGAAAAAATTTTAAAAAAGGAAAGAAAAAGAAAAAGCAATAGAGTATCAGTTTGTTATAGAACAGCTTCAAGAAAATATATATGGAATTTAAGTCCCTGAAGGAAAGTTTAGAAAACGTATTTGAAGATACAGTGGCTGAAATTTTCCAAATTTGATGAAACCGTAAAGCTGTATGTCCAAGAAGCTCAACGATCTCTAATCACAAGAAACATGAAGAAAATAACACCATAGCACATGATAATCAGGTTGCTCAAAACCAGTGATTTTAAAGAAACACCAAATTTTCAAGAGAAATCTTGAAAGCAGCCAGGAAAAAAAAAAAAGACATGTATAGAGGGACAAGAATAAGAACAACAGATTTCTTTTCTAAAAACAATTCAATTGATGTAGTAAAGCAGCACCTTTAAGGTACTGGAAGAAAAACTAGAATTCTATACCCAGCAAAAATGTCTTTCAAAAATGAAAGTGAGATACTTCTTCAGAGATTTAAAAGCTGAAAGAATTTATTATCAGTAGATTTGTGGTACAAGAAATGCTAAAGGAAATCCTTCATGAAGAAGGAAAATAATACCTGATAGAAACATCGATCTACACAAAGGAATAAAGGACACTGGAAATGCCAATTGCATAGGTAAATATATTAGTTTTTTTCTTATTAAGTTTTTAAAAAGATAATTGACTAAACAAAATTAATAATAATGTATTGTGGAAGTTATTCACATGTAAAACTAAAATGTATGACAAAAAGCATAAAAGCTGAAAGGGGAGAAATGGAAGTATACTGTTGTAGGGTTCTGATGCTATGTGTGAAGTGTAATAATATTACTTGAAGTTAGACAGTGATAAGTTAAAGATGGATGCTATGAGCCCTTAAGCCATCACTAAAAGGATAAGACTGAGAATTATACCTAAAAAGCTGAAAAAAGAGAAATAAATAGAATCATAGAAAAGAATTAATCCAAAGGAAGTTTAAGAAAGACGAAAAGAGAACCAAGAACAGATGCTACAAACACAAAACAAGTATCAAGATGGCAGATTGAAACCTAACCCTACCAATAATCACATTAAATGCAGTTGGTTTAAGATAATATAGGACATTATAAAGGTGCAGGTATTTGCTGCAAAGATCTTTTCCCCCTTTCTTAAATAAAAGAACTCCTGAATTTTAACTTTGTACAAGATTGCACGACAGAGATGACATTTCCCAGTCACCCTTGAAGCCCGTGTAGCTGTATGACTAAGTCCTGGCCAAAGTTCCATGAACTCAGATGTTGTGTACCACTTCCAGGATGTGCCCTTAAAAGGAGTGGTCAGTGCACTCTTTGTTTTTTCCCCTTTTCCACAGGCTGGGAGATGAGGAGAGGTGGATCAGCCACCTTGGACTGTCCTATAATTGGATAAAGAAGCAACATGTCAAGGATGGCAGGGCTACCCTATCAGCCCTCAACTATATACCTCTGAACTGCTTCAAGAAAGAGTAATACATTTCTATTGTATTTAAGCTGCTTTCTTAATTTGGGTTACCCCAAATCACACTTTGAGACAAGGGCTTGGATGCACTTAATTTATTTGGGAAGTCATCCTAGGAAAAAAGGCAAGAGAGAAAAGGCAATAATGGAGGCATAATGTGTGGGTAACTGCTGTGGGCATATTCCATTGGGGACCCTCTGAGAAACTCATTTCAAAATCATCCAGCAGTAAGCTAGGATTCTGGGACATTTATCGACGGATTCCCTTACCCATTGGATGAGGGTGTCTCCTTCCTAGGCTATTTAACTCTCTAGAGCTGTCAGTGTTCCAGAAACCACCTTCATGTGCTGCTGCAAATGAAGTAGTCAGCAGAATGGGGTGGCATCAACAGTGTCTGAGTAACATAGCATTATTCTCGTATGTTTTCTCATGTAAAAGTAGCCCAGCTATCACAATTAAAATGAGACATTTCTGATAAGGAAGTTATAATTATACACTAATTTGCTCCTGAGATATAGGATGTGACCATTTCAAAAAGTAGTGCAGAATCAAGAATACTGCTTTATGGAATAAGAATAATCATTTTACTATATCTGATTTGATGATGTCAACTACACTCACAAATTTAGTATGAAAACATTGACTTATGGCCTTTATAATTTTAGTAATTACCTGTTGTTCCAATATTTGATTAAATTTTTAAGGTCTAGTTGACAATTTCTTTCAGTATTTATTACGAATATTCTGGCATCATAGGTTAACTAATTATATCATAAATTCTCAGGCTCTTTACTTGTTTGTTCCCTTACAAATTCCCAGACATCATACCTTAAATATTTTTACTAGTAAATGTAATATCTGTTTTATGTTGAGGTAATAAGTTATGTGCCCAGTACGCGGCCTTTGGCTTCTCATTTAATGCACAGTAGGTGTAAATTAATATATCACAGCACAGCTTTTCTGAAGGCTATTAACTAGACTGTGCCTACAGCTGGTTTGCAGTGGAGAAAATGCTCTTCTAAAAGAGCCACCACTTTGTGCTTGTGTCCAAATTTTAAAGATTTCTTTCTTGGATGCACCGTATGTTTCACAGCTTCTACTTTGTAGAGCTTTTAGGAGTGGAATTGGAGCAGTTTAAGAGTTTCAGGTAAGACATTGTTTATTTTTACATTGCTAATAATTAGGAAGTTAATTTTTCATTACTAAGGTTTGAAAACTATGTATTTTGGGGAGACAATATAATATCTGATAAACATTTTAAAGTCATTTTGGGGAGCATGTTTTTAAAATTATATTTTGAAAAAAGAATATAAGTGGAAATCAGAGTATCATTCAAAAATGAATGACTACTTTTTTATTTTTGAAAAACGTTTCTTTAATGACAATATTGGGATGTATCATCCAAGTTAGTTTTAACACATGTAAGATTCTAGAAATTAGATTACACAATTATTCCCTCCATTACAATAAGGGTGTCAAAATCCAGTACTACTAGATTCCATAGCTAATGCCAAAACCAGAAACTCAACAACTATACAACTAAGTGAACACTTCCAATGGTAAGAATAACATGGAGGAATACATGACCAAAATCTTCTGGTGTAATGGCTAACTGTGGATGAAATTGTATTTATTTACAGTGTATATGCTTTACAATCATAGAAAAATGCTGCAAGATAAGGTTTTGGGAAAAGACTTATTCCTATATACTGCTCATGGGAGTATTAGTTAGTGTAAACTTATATATGTATATGGTAATTGGGTAATATCTCTCAACAATTAAAATGCATATGCCTTTGGCCTAGCAATTTTATTGCTAAGAATTCATCCTACTTGAATATATATGCGTGATCATTTCAGTAGATTGTAGTGTAAGAATTGGAAGGAAATTAAATATATATCAATAGGAAATTGTTAAGTTAAATAATAGTACAATTGTGTATGAAATAACATTTAACTGTTACAAAGAATGAAGTTTACTTTCATGTGCTAACATGGAAGATTTACCAATGTATACTTTTAAGGGAGAAAAGATAATGTAGTAGGTATATTATGTTTCTCACATGCATAAAATGAATATGTTTTTGTATTTGCTTTCTTGTATATGTCCCCAAAATTTCTATAATGAGACCCAAGGAATTAATAATTTTACCTCCAGAGAGTAGGACTTGAGGTTGGAGATATTTATTTTTATTTTACTGCTTTAAGTCTATTTGAATTTATTTAAAAAATCATGTGCCTATGTTTTATAATAAACAATTACAGTAAAAAGTAAAATTGAACTATTTAATAGACCCTCAACCTAATGATAATGAAACTATAAACATATCACATAGGTTCATTATATACTAATGTTTTTCAAATACACTACCTCCAAAGAACGACTTAGGGTAAATTGATACTTGATCATGTTTTGTTCTCTCTGATTTTGCTTCTTTTCATTTGGTTTGATTTGATTATTTACTTAGTTTGGTATTTTAAGGGAGTAATCATTTGTCCTGATCTTTCCTTATAAAATAATACTGTTTTACCAAAGATGTCTTATTTATATAAGCTATAACCAAATTTAGAAGGAATGATTTAGTATTTTTCCACCATATTAAGTTGTTACAAAACATTAAATGACACAAAAGCTACAGGCAAATTTCATTCTGGTAAATTCTCCATTATGAGTACAAGGAGATGAGGGTAGGAGTGGGGTCAGGGAAGAGTTGCTGCAGGACTTCCTGGCAGCTGCTTTGGTGGGGATCATGGGTTCCTGTCTTTCCTTACTGAGCTTAATCTCTGAGGATGGGGCCTAAATATGATATAGATAAGCTTTCTCAAAAGTTCCTCACCAAGAGGAATCCCTGCTTTGTTGCCCAAGCTGCAAGGGTGTTTTGAGAACCACCTCTAGTTCAGAAGGGGAAGCTTATTTGATTTATGCAATTTTTATTAGAGAAATATTTAAAAATACATCTATTGTAATTTATAGTTTAGAAAGTGTTGAAAACTCTAAAGATGCAAATATCAATCCTTTTACCCATTAATCAAACATTCACAATTCTACATTCCAGGGACAATTGTTAGCATTATATTGCTATTTAGTATTTTAGTGCATTTTAAAAAACATAGCTGCATTACATGTATCATGTTATAGTCTTTTTTTTTTTTGTCACTCCACGTGGCATGCGTGATCTTAGTTCCCTGACCAGGGATCGAACCCTTGCCCCCTGCAGCAGAAGTGCAGATTCTTAACCATTCTTATGAAAGCTGCAAGGGAAGTCTCAGTCATCTTATAGTCTTTTTGCTTAAATTATATGCATTTCCTCTCATTGTTAAAAACTTTTCCTAAACATAATTTTTCATGGATGCTTAATATTTCATTCTGAACTTACTGTATTTTGCACAATCATTCATCTAAATTTGGATATTTAAGTCAAATCCATAAAAAATTTTTAGTTATTATAAAGAATACTACTACAAACCTCTTTCTTTAATAATTCTTACTTATAATTCTGATAATTATTTTGTGTCCTTTCCCTTTTTAAAATTTTTGTGCATAGTTTGGAATAAAGTGACCATCTAAAGTTGTTTTTTTTTTTAAAGTTTCACACGTACTCAAATAGGCAAACTATCCCTGTCTGATTAATTGAAGAGTATTCAGCAATTTCAAGGGTAGCTTGAACTACCCTTGAAATGAACTGGTAGCATTTGCAGCTATTTATCTATGTGTATCTCTGAATAGTGAACAAAACATTTAGGAAAAAATTGGTGCTTAGGTCGAAATGACTGTAGTTCTCATGTAGTCGTTAATTCATGTTAATTCTTATTAATTAGCTTTATAAGCAAAATAAAAGTACAACCTTGATTTATTTAAAGCAAGAGTTCTATTGCTTAAAAATATGTGAAGGACCATTAAAAAGGGGATTTGACGGTCAAATGACAGCATACAGGGTCAGTAGAGAAGCATAAGTAAGTCCTGTTTGTGTTATTTATCTCCTAAGTCATATAGAAAATGTATTAAAGAGGAATGGAATCATTACTCAATTTATGCGCAAGTATATTATCACCTTTACATATAGGCAGACTGCTTTGCACAGTAGTGTGAGGCAGTAAAAATAACTGTGCAGACAATCTTAAAATCAATGGGAAGAAATTATGATTGTTCTGTGATCTTTAACCATCTTGGTCAAAACATTAAAAACTCTCCTACTGTTGTTTATACCTGTATATACATGTATAGTGACATGCAAAAAACAGTAAAACTAATATTTAGTATACTGTAATATAAAACTTAGAAATATTGAGAATTATGTTTTATTTGTAAAAACTTACTTAGATAGTTTGAACAATGCTTGTCTTCTTGTGTATAATTTGCAATAAGGAGTGAGTATCCTTTCTATGTGTTGCTCAGTCGTTGTACTCATTTTAAAGTTTGGATCAACTTCCAACATTTTATCCTGTGCATTTCAGCATTGGGAAATATCTCTGAGAATTCCTTCTGTGTGAAGCTTTTTGCTGGAGTCACTTTCTCTGGGACATCTTCAGTCTTTTCATTACAGCCATTTCCCGCTTATGTTTGCCTTCATTAAGCTCCTCTTGCTGGAGTCTCTAATGGTGACAGTGTCTACATTCACATGATCAATTATTCCTTCTATACCTGTACTTATGTTTGATTCTAATTTCCAGCATTTCCACTGTTCTTTGTTGAACTTTCATCCTTATTGGCCAATTTCCTCTTTTGATTATCTATTTTTGCAAAATGTCCCTTGAGTTTGTCACTGTGAAACAAGAACACAGCACAACTACACACTTTACTGTCTGTGTGTGCACTGAACAACAGATGCTCAGTGATCGATCACCAACCAGCGGACTTTGAAAAGAAGTGACGTGATTGCTCACTGATCATGTTGCACATCTTTTATTTATGTAGTGATTTGTGGCCTGAAGAGCGAGCAGGGAAGTTTGTAATTTGTGCAGTTACTCACGTTGCAGATACCGTGGTAACTGAAATTTGAATTGTTGTTGGAGGACTGATACTATTTAACCAATCCATAGTAACTGAAATTCATGTGTATGGGAAGCATGCAAAGTCAGGACTGCCTGTGTTCTCTGCTCAAACTGGAATATCACAGTTCCTTCTGAGTCTCTGAGACTGGAGTTAAATGAATTAAGAATTATCACAAAACTAAAGAATCTTTAAATATCTTGTTTAATTTGCCTGTGCATGTTATTTTCTGATACCATACCAGGATCAAACATTTTTGTTTGTAAGCCGTTACAATTCTTATCTTCTGCATCACTGCTATTACTTTGTAAATATCAAGTATCAAGCATGTAACGTTCAGAAAAATTGAAACAAATCCAAGATGTTTTTATACTTTTAATATATACATATTTAGTTAAAAACAGGTATAGTATTGTAAAAACCTTTTTATTTTAAAATTATTATAGACTCATAAGAATTGTAAGGGATAGTACAGGGAGGTCCTGTGTACCCTTTACTGAGTTTCCCCCAATGGTTACCTCTTATGTATCTATAGTACAATATCAAAACCAGAACATGACATTGGTACAACATATGTATAAAGTTCTGTCATTTTTACCACAGTTTAGATTGATATAACCACCACTGCAAGGTACAGAATTATTCCATCTTCACAACGATCTCTCTCATGTTACGCCCTTTATAATCACATCCAGCTCCTCCCCTCTACCCTCCCATACCTAACCCCTGGCAACCAATATTTTGTAATTTTGTCTTTTCAAAAATGACTAAAAGTGTGTTTCTTTTTGTTGCTGAATGGTACCACGTATGAGTATTATAGTTTTAGTTTCTGTGTGTGTATTAAACATTTATATAATTTGTATCATAGTATTTTTCTGCAACTTTCAGAAAACTCAACATTATGTTTTTGAAATTCATCCATATCATTGCTGATGTATTTTATAAATAGCATATAGATACAGTTTTAAACATTCAATCTGAGGATCTTTTAACTAGTGATTTAAAGCCATTTATACTTATTGCCGTAACTGGAGTATTTTTGTTTATTTATACTATGTTATATTTAATTTTCCATTTACTTTTCTCTTGTTTCTCTTCTTTTGCTTTCTATTGGAATGATTTGATTTATAATTTTCCTTTTTTCATTCTTCTTTTGAAGTAATAATTTTTTTCTGTTCTTCCAATGAATGCCTCACCTTTTAAAATATGCATACTTGTTTACAAATCTTTTTGTTAATACACATCTTTACATTTTTACAAACTTCTAAGACGCATTCCTTGAGTCACCTTTCAAATTTTCATGTGAGTGTTTTATTTCCATCATTGATTTTGCCTGCTCCCCCTCTAGTAGTCATTATTT
This sequence comes from Eschrichtius robustus, assembly GCF_028021215.1. Lineage (NCBI taxonomy): Eukaryota > Metazoa > Chordata > Mammalia > Artiodactyla > Eschrichtiidae > Eschrichtius > Eschrichtius robustus. Next base: position 14,768,614 of record NC_090827.1, on the reverse strand, counting down.
TCATTGTTTCTGTTGATTTACTTTCCATATTATTTGTTCACCGTTGTTTCCTCAGTTCAATTTCCTTCTTACCAAAATTTATTTATTACAAAACCTTTTGGTGTGGTTTGCGAGTGACAAAAAATAATCTCAGTCTTTGAATATGAATATCTTTACCTCATCCTTTCTCGCTAATTTTTTATTATGAAAATTTCAAACATATAAAAAAGTAGAAAAATAGAACCATATACACCCATATGCCTATCATCTAGACTAAAAAATTTGTTAGCTTTTTTGCCACTTTTGCACTCTCTATCTACACACACACACACACACACACACACTTTAGCTAAACAGCTTACAAATAAATCTACAGACATCATGCTACTTAACCCCTAATTGCAAAGATTTCAACATGCTTCTCTAAACTAAGAATATCTCCAGTATATATAAAATTTCATTACCATTTACTAAAAATTCTCTAATATCAACTAATACTCAGTATATATTCAGATTTTGTCCATGTTTCCAATTTTTAAAAATCTCTTTTTTTAAACCAGGATCCAGCCCAAACTACACACTGCATCTATTTCTTATACCTCTTAAATCTTCTTAATCTAGCATAGAGCCTATCCCTCTCTTATTTTCATGATGTTGATTTTTTTTGAAGATACCAGACCAGTTGTTTTGAGAATGTCCCACTTACTGAATTTTTTGATTACTTCTTCATGATGTCATTTAACTTATTCCTCTATTCCTTGTATTTCCTATAACCTGTTCATCCTTGCCTTTGAGTGCTATTTGAGCTGGTTATAGAATTCTAGGTTGATAGTTATTTTTCTTGAGCATTATTTTCTGGCCTCTTTTTTAGCTCACTGTAAGTCTATTGACAGTCTAATTTTTACTCCTTTGCAGATGATCTATCTTTTCTTTCTGTTTGCTTTTAATATTTTCTTTCTGTTTTGATATTTTATAGTTGCAGCAAGAAGTGTTTTGAAGTAGATTTATGTTTGTTATTGTGCTTTGGGCTCTTTGTGATTTTTAAATCAAATGATTCTTGTCATTCATTAATTACAGAGAATTATCAAACATCATCTTGTTGAATATGTTTCTCTCCTCCTGGAACTCCTATATCCTATATGTTAGACATTTTATTTCCCATATTTCTTCTATTCTTTTTCATATTTTTTATTCCTTTACTTCTCTTACTACATTACCCCTGGGTAGTTTCTTGAGAATTATCTTCCAGTTCTCTAATCTAAACCTGCAGCTCCATGTATTCTGCTACGTATGTAATTCATCCTTTACATTTAAAAGAAAAATTATTTTACTTTTTTATTTTTGGCCATGTTGGGTCTTAGTTGCGGCACACGGGATCTTCATTGAGGCATGCGGGATCTTTCGTTGAAGCAAGTGGGCTTCTCTGTAGTTGTGGCATGCGGGTTTTCTCCCTCTAGTTATGACACACAGACTCCAGGGCACACGGGCTCTGTAGTTGTGACGTGCAGTTTCCAGAGAGCATGGGCTCTGTAGTTTGAGACACGCAGGCTCTCTAGTTGAGGTGCGCGAGCTCTGTAGTTGTGACCTGCAGACTTAGTTGCCCTGTGGCCTGTGGGATCTTAGGGATCGAACCCACATCCCCTGCATTACAAGGCAGATTCGAACCCACATCCCCTGCATTATGGGGCAGATTCGTTACCACTGGACCACCAGGGAAGTCCCCTACATTTTTAATTTCCGTATTTAATTCCAAAATTTCCTTTTTCTTTTTTTCTGAAGTAGACTCATTTTTTCAATATCTTGATTTTTAAGATAATGTTCTATTCTCTCCTTATAGTTTTTGTTCTTTTTATTATCCCCTCAATAATTTAAAATGTACTTAGTTTATAGTTTCATATTATCTTACTACCTGAAATGGGTTGTAAACCCTCCTGTTTGTTGTATTGCTTATTGTATTCATGTTGGAGTACTTCCTCTTAGGATTTGTACTTTGGAGTTTAGATCAACTTTATTGATGATTGTGTGTATATTTGTCCAGGGCCAGAGAATCATGCTGGATGAAAACAATTGTCATCTAGAATTCTGTAGTGCTAATTCAGAGTAGCTTTGCATTTTCCTCTACCAGTTGTTTAAAATTAAAGAGTTGGGAATAAATTTTTATGCTCTTTGGCTTAAGGATTCCTATGCCCCAAGATAACACAGGCTGAATGGAAAATAAATTTTTATTTTTCTAAGCCTTGAAGAGCCCTTGGAAGTGACAGTGTCCTTTTTTGTCTCTTGAACTTTTGGGTGGAGTCCTTATCTTACACTGAAGAGGCATCCCCTTTGAGAGCTTAATTTCAGGAAAGGTCTTGTTTCTGCCTCCTTACAATGCCTGGGTTCAAGGCAACATCGCTTGTTCCTTCATGGAAAATGAAACCTTAGCCTCTGGTCATGTAACTCGCCCACATCTCTATGACTGATTCCATGTGTCTTGTAAGCTTCCTGTTCTGGCTCCTCTCTTGGCACCTGGTCGTTTCCCTTTCTTTCATTTGACATCAGCTATATATTAAAGTCTTTCCATATATTTGCATTTTAATATTTTAAAATACTTTTAGGGACTTCCCTGGTGGTGCCATGGTTAGGACTCCACGCTCCCAATGCAGGGGACCCGGGTTTGATCCCTGGTCGGGGAACTAGATCCCACACATATGCCACAATTAAGAGTTCGCATGCCACAACTAAGGAGCCAGCGAGCCGCAGCTAAGGACCACTCAGTGCTGCAACTAAGGAGCCCACCTGTTGCAACTAAGTCCTGGCGCAACCAAAAAAAAAAAAAAAAAAAAGTCCTTTAAAAAAATACTTTTATATTATATTTTACTTTTTAAAAAAGTGTTGGTATAGACCACCATATTTAAAGTCAGCCAAATATTAGTTCTAATTATATGGAAATATTGAAATTGTCAAAAATTTATTTTTCATTGATATGCTTGGTATTTCCAAATAAAAAGTTCAAGGGATGATAGAAAACTTTGTTTCATAAATACTACAAAATGGGAAAATATGGGAATATAAAATAAATTGGGAAAACAAGGCCTGTGGTTGTTAAAACTGAGATGCTGAATTCACAAAAATACAGGCCTTGCTATTCTTGCTATTTAATTCCAATAAATTCAAAAGTGATTAAATTATACATTCCAACTGTAAAGAAATCCCATTTCTCCTAATCAAGGGTTAGGCTGGGAAGTGGGAGGTAATGATGGTGGGAGGAGCATCGTTACAGGCAGCTTATCAAAATTTTGAGTTTCAGTTTTTTCTTCTATTGACAATTAAGACAATGTTTTGTTTTCAGCGTCAGAGTTGCATATCCATTGGAAAGAAAATCTTTCCACTCTTCCCTTCCTGTGGAGACACAGGTGCATGAAGAAGGAACAAGACCACTATGCATGTGAACAACTGAGTTCAGTCTAAATAATAATGTGTCTTCCCCAAATAGAACAATGTTTCAGCCTCTGTCACTACCTAATAGGATGGGTTTAGAGAGTTAAAAGCTGACTCAGTCTCTTAAGAATCTTGTTGAAAAAATTAGACTTTTTCCCAAGTAGATTATAGTATGGAAATACTTACTAGTGAGAAAAGACCTCCAAACTTTAATTTTGAGAGATAATGTAGATGAAAATTTAACCCATCTATTTTACAGTTAGAAAGACTAAGTTTGAATCCAAGCTCTGCTCCCTATTAGTTCTGTTGCTTATGGGTAAATAACATAAATTTTCTGACTCTCAGTTTGCTAATCAATAAAATGACGGTAATACCAAACTCCTGTGCTTCTAGTGAGAATTAAAATGAAGCACTCATAAAATATACTATATAAAGCACTTAGCACAGTGCCTGCAAATAATGATCACCAATACACAATAGCTACTATTTTGAAATCAACACAGAGATTTCAGAATCACCTGAGGTGATAAAGGGTCCAGAAGACTGGAAATGTGAGGAGCTTATCTCTTAACTAACTGGCTCAAATTCTGGGACTTCTAAGGCACAACAAATAAAGGAAATAATATTATGCCCATAGCTTGAAAATATTGTGGTGGCAATTTTTCTATAATGTGAACCCCAGTTTATAGAAAACTAAGCCTTGTTTTCTATACCTTGTTTGAGAAGGAAAGAGAAATAATATTTTTGTAATTAAGCCTCTGTGAGTGCTCTATGTTAATGTGTTTGCTCTGGTAGAAATACTTTTATTCTCTATTACCTACTTAGGAAAAAGTTTTCAGGCAACCATAATTCTCCTTTCTTTCCTTTGGTTAAAAAGTTCCAAATCCAGATAATTTTTGTAATGATTAGAAAGCATATTCCCTATGAGTAAAAAATTCTATTCCTTTTAATTTGCCTATTATTTTTCTAAGCAAATTTGCATCTTCTGTCCTAGGCTTAGAAAAAACTCATAATTATCTCATTCTTTTGAAAAGGCAGTGGTGACATTGAGTCACCTGAGTTTCATCTCTGGGCAACAGTGACAAATGGTCACTTGCAGTGCAAAGATCAAGTGCTGAGAGTGTGAGGTCAGCTGCTTTACATGACACCTAATGGGGCTGTCATTTCTCAGGGTCCCCAGCCAAAGGCAGGGCGGCGACATGGTATACCCATCACTAAGGTGCCATGTCTGGCATCTAAATAGAGCTCGGTAATTCCAGTGGAGCCAAGTTATTAGAGATCTAATTGCCATTGTCTAATAAATTCTTTTGAGGTCTTTGTGTGTTGGTTCACTTAAATATTCAATGTGTCTCGCTAGAAGCAGTTATTAAAAATGTAATTGTTTTGTGAATTTTTATTTTTCAATTCCAAACACCCTCATGAATTAATAAACAGAGTTCAGATAAAATAAGAATATTCATCAATAATTTAAGATTTTCTTTGTCATGGGGGTGGGGTGTAACCTTACTACTCTGTTGATCAGAAACTCTGGGGAAATAACATATCTTCTGTAATACCCTCCCATCTTGGATATTCTAGATCATATTTAACTGGAGAGTTTTTACTTTGAACGAAAATGTTTTTATTCATATCTTATTTCCAATAGAGTCTATTTGAACTCATCGTCATCCTAAGTTTATTTCCAGTTTTACTTTCTGGCTCGCTTTTCTAAAGCTAGCTATGAATACACAGTGGACTTTAACATAACAAGGCCATTTTTGTTTAAAGTGAGCAGTGACGGTCTTGTCCTCAACCAGGGCAATAGAACATAATCTTCCCAGGGCATTTAGATGTTTCCCAAAAGATTGATCCATAGTCAACAAATGGGGAAATATAAAAACTTCTCCAAAGGGGGTGACTGCTTCCTTAAGTGACCTGATTGACAGCTCTAGTCTTGCCCAGTGACACTGTCATTTGAGGGACACTACACTTTTTTTTCCCAGGTTTTCTGAAGTCTCTCTGGTATCATAAGGGGGCAAACCCCTGTGGTACTGCCAGGCCCCTCTCTGTCAGAGGGCTGAGACCTGGACTAATTCATTGCAGTGCAGTTTAATTAAACTGCACCAGAGTTGTTTCCCCGGTAAAATAAGTGTGGGAAGAGAATGTGTGTCAAAAGGGACATGCCCCTTACTGTGTGTGCTTTATTGTTACACCACAGCTAATATATTGTGGGAATTCCCATGGAGTCAATGATAAACTATTATCGAGCTCCATGAAATAGGCATTCTACTCTAGGGCAGGTTACTGTAGCTCACAATTCTATTAATCCTTCTAATTTATTGTATTGTAGCTGTATGTGAGGTCTCATAAATTTATTATACCCCTTTCATCTAAAAAAAAACCCCATTCTTGTTTCTCCTCTCAAATAAAACCTCTTATTATTTGTTGTGTCTGTCTGTAAAAATGTAATAATCACTTGTAAGAAAATATAATTACTGGCTGAGAAATGTAAACTGCATTTGACATGTCTTCTACTATAAAGTTTTAAAATTCTATTAAATTTTGTTGTATGAGTACAAATACTGGTGCATGAAGACCCATTGGATTTTTATTTCCAGTTTTCTGGCAATAAGTTCACATGAATGACATCTTTAAAATTTTCACTGTTTTCATCATTTTATTTATGATAAAGGAATTTACTTATAGTACTCTTTCTTCTTTATCATTTACATTGGAGGCCAGTATAAGGACAGAGATAACATCTGCTTTGTTCATTTCTATATCTTCAGTGCCAAGGATGATACCTGGCACATATTAGAGGCTCAATAAATATATGTTAAATATAAGAAGGTGAATGCAAATCACAGGAAAGTCTGTTATTTCCTTATGCCAATCTTTATATGTTTTACCTGTATATTTATTAATAACAGCTTATTTTTAATCAACTGCAATTGCATAAATATTTGGTTTACTGCTTAAAGGATAACATCTAAAAAATGCAGGAATAGGTTCATTAAGTTATGAAATTTTAGTTGCTGATTTTAAGTTACATTTCCACTTACTTTTAGAAATCTTGGTGCCTCAAAACAAGCTATGCTTTGAACATTGAGAATAAGCTACAGATTCTGTGGGCTAGCCCACGTGATAATAAGAAATGTAAACTGAGCAACACTTCCTATCCATTGATGATCAGAATCATATCTGTACTGTTTGTAAATGGGCTGAGATGAACTTAGAAATATTTGAATTACAATTAGGCACCCTCATTTTGTTATCCTGAAGTAAAAAGGCAAGTTCTGATTGACACAGAAAGACTGGACATAGAATAACACTCTATCTACTTTAAGTTACTGTCTCAGATCCCAGATGATGGTGAAAATGACCAAAAGTTTTTTTTAGCAACTCTTACTTTAAAGCACTCTGTATGAAGGGAAATGATTAGTTTCAGTACAGGTGGTCAGATATCTCAAAAGGAATGAAGACAGTTGGTACTTGAGCATAAAATAGAGATTTGAGAAACCAAATCAATCTCGGAAATGGATTTGCTATTTTATTAAAAATCATTTCTGTGTAACACAATTAAGGTAAAAATAATGAGGGCAGCTAATTTTCTGGTGTTGGCTAAATTTCCCATAGTCTAGTTTTGGAAATAAAGACTAATCTTCCCTTTGATATCATTCTTCTACGCATCGTAAGAAGAAAAAATATGTCTTAGAACAGGTACGACAAATGTGCCCAGAACTGACAACATGGGCGGTCCCAGCGACACCGCTTGTCTCACCTTGGTCCTGGAGGCCAGGGCAAATGAATAGGTAGTAGTAGTATCTTGTCACCAGAAAAATCAAAGTTGTTCAGTGATTACTGGGAGTTATGCGGCATAGTGGAAGGGCGGGATTTTTGGAATTCATCACTCCTGGATTTGAATCCTAGTTCTACCTCTTAATAACTGCAAATGCAAGAAAATTACTTAATTTTTCTGAGCCCTTATAAAAAGATCTTAATGGGAATTGTACTAGATAGTGTATGCCATGTGCTTAGCATTGTTCCTGTCACATAGCAACTTGTCAGTAGTTATAATTACTTACCATTGTTATCTTTGCTCCCAAAGAATAAAGCATAATATGGCAAAGCCTCCCACAGAGATATTTGAATAAAACAAGTTTCCTACTATTGAATTATTAGTTATTTTTTACACTTGAATTTACACACTATATCTCCAAATATAAACAAATTGCATTGTAGATTATAAGCGGAGCAATCCTGCTATTAATCTGCTCTGGGGTTTTGACTATCTTCCTTCTCTCTTCGCTTGCTACATTTTCAAAATGGACCAACTCTACTTCTCCACAAAGCAAATGAGAGGTACTTGTTTAAATTACTACTCCACTCTTAACTTGCATTTATCTATATCTATATCTATATCTATCTATCTATCTATATATAGTTGGATACTGCAGTAGAGAAAATGTGCTCTACTCATTCACTAACTACGGAATTAATGTTCCCAGAGAGATAAAAGTGAGTGGCTTCTAGAGCTTTACAGCCAGGAAGGGATTTTGTACTTCGTTAGTCTTTTGTCTTTTGTTTGATTAACGTATCCCCTACCTGGCCTAGTTATAATTTGTGCTAAGTACTTATATCAAGTGTGGTGCATGGACTACCTCATTGAGTCTTCATAATAAACCTAAGAGAAAGGCACAGATGTTACCTCTGACCTATAGATTAGGACACTGAAGGTTAGAAAGCTTACATAGTTTGCTCCAGATCATACATGTAGCAAAAGGTAGAGCGGGGATTGAAGAGGTAGTAATCGCTCCTGGTCTATGCTCCTGACTGCTTTGCAATATCTGCATTCCCCAACACACCCCCATGCAGGCCCTCTCTATTTTTCTGGACAGTGTCTAGTCAATACCAGCTTTCCGTTAACTCAGTTCAAGTGTAAAGCTTAGAGGAGGCTGATCGCCCTTGGGCATAGTAGGGGCGGTTCAGCTTCTTTTAGAAACACCGTTCTGATGGTTACTTAATGATGAGATTCCTCACTCTTGAAAGCACATACACATTTACATTCTTATTTTCATATAAGATACTATAAATAAAATATATAACATGAGTGATTTCTTACACATTTTGAAGAGCTGCTTTAACTCTTTTTTTTAAAGAACAGAGTAGAGCCTAATAATACCTAAATAAGATAAATAAGTAACACTTCGATGACTTTATAGATTCATTTTTGACATTTAATCTCTTTATAATTTGAAAGCACAAAGATTGTTTCTATATTGGCAAAACTAACATAGTCTTTATAAAATAGCTAGTGTTTTCAGTTCTGGCAGGAAAAATATGATAAAAATAAAGAACATGAAATTAAAAGTTTTTGTCTAATGCTCTGTTTTATTTTGATGATAGAAAAATAAAATTGGTATAAATACTTAGTTAAGGATTTTAACACATTATTAATATAATGTAAATTAACATTGGTTGTTTAGGAATATAGGTAAAAAAAACTTATTTCCTCCTGGATTGGGATGAAAGAGCAATTTTGACACACTGATTGACACAGCAATTTATATACTGTGTCACTGAGAAGTGAAGAAAGCATTTTTCCTATTTCAGTAAGAATTACATGAGATTTAGCAGATATATGTGTGGTAGTATGTGGTGTAATTCAAGGGTTTTTAAAATTTATTATATGCAACTGGACTAGCTGCTATTAGAACTATATTAAAAATACTTTGCCAAAGTAGTTTCAAAATATGATGTTTTTATAGCTTTGAAGTGAAATGAGATTAGTAAATGCCAAATTAATATTTTTACTTTAATTTAAAATTTTATTTCTATATAACATTAAGGAATCAAGTTTAATATGGAAGAGCTTTAAATCATATGGAATTGTTAGGAGGGAGAGATCACGCTATGTCACAGTAAAAGAGCACAGCATAGAAAGAACAATAATTCTTTGAAATGAAAGAAACATTCTTTTAGCACTGTTTCCTCATTAGCCAAAATAATTATTTTGCTTTCTGTAGATAATGAATCAATTTGAAGGCACTCTGCACTTTGCCAAATCAAGGAGACCCACCTCACTTAATATTTGACATTCTATTATTTTATATCTTAGCTTGCCTTAGATCTGAAGTATATTTGATGTAAGTTAGGCAACGTTTCAGTTGCAGTTTAGATGCCTGCATTCTTAGGTCTTCTCATGTGACTTACTTTTAAACCTCTGTAAATTCTCTTGCCTTCTTCTGGGACATAACTCAGAGCGGGACTGAGCATCTCAAGATAGAGGCCCCGGCAGAAGAGTAACGTGATCTCTGACCTGCTTGTGACATACTGTATAACGATTTGGGGAAATGCTGTCCAGGATAATCCATCACCGAGAAATCTGGTATAACCTTGATGACCCTGTTCTGGCAGTGCGAGTGTAATCTCGGTGCAGCGACTGTCTTCAAAAATTTGTCTTTATTGCATAAAAACATATACCCTAAAGAGCAATAAAAACACAAAATGTTAGTTTGTCAAGTAAATTAAGGAGTAGAGAATGTGAAAACATTTCTTTGTGTAGACGTTGCTCAGTAGTTGTTGAAGTCTACAGACACGGGGAACAGCTCTTCCAAGCCAATCAACTAGACTCTGTAAGTGAGAGCAAATTCTGTACTTCTTTTGGTTGTCAATACAAGTGTGACACTCATACACATCTCTTAACATGCTATGTAGCTACAAAACAGTTATATAATTTTCCACTTTGATGTGAAAAAGATATTAAAAACAAATTTAAAAAATGAATCTAAGTTAAATTAAGTAAGGAAACAAAAACCAAGCCAAGGAATAGAAGCCTTTGCAATGTGATAAGTCAACAGTGAGAAGAGGTAGCTATATTTATGACACCTGGGGAAAAGGCAAAAGATTTGTGTGACCTGAAGAGAAAACAGAATATTCCGCTTCTACTACCTTAGCTTAACCCACCTTCAAGTCTCACCTCATGGGCTGAGACTGTGCTCTCTTTGGTATATTGGAGTTCAGCTTGACTCTCCTCCAACTAATTCCCCAGCTTGCAGCATAATCCATTTTAGATTCTAAAGCGCTAATCCAATCCAGCTACTCCTCTGCTTTAAAATCAAAGCAAAACATCATAAACAAACAAACAAACAAAAAATCTTCAGTGCTGTACCACCAGCCGGTCAACTGAATTCCCAGCTCGTGGTTTTCCATGATCTTACCACTACAGCCTCAATTTTCACTATTGTTCCTTCATGTTCACTATTGTTCCGTCATGTTCCAGCCTTATTAAACTTTTAATTCTTCAAAAGTGCCATATTTTCTCTTTCACTCCCAAGCCTTGCCTTATCTCAGTCTGGACATTTTATCCCACCTCATCTTTCAGATCTCAGCCTCACAGTTTTCTTCCTTAAAAGGCACCACTTCCTATCTTGTAATAACCTATAATGGAATATAATCTGCAACAAAACAAAACAAAACAAAACTGAATCACTATGCTGTACACCTGAAACTAATGCAATACTGTAAACCAGCTATACTTCAATTAAAAAGAAAAGGCACCGCTCCCCAAGATTGGATTGGTACCTATATTATATTGGGTTGGGTACTTCTTCACTGTCGTGTGCAGGCATTATTTTTTTTTTGAATTATATTTTATTTAGTTATTATACAGCAGGTTCTTATTAGTTATCTATTTTATACATATTAGTGTATACATGTCAATCCCAATCTCCCAATTCATCCCCCCCCCAATTTCCCCCTTGGCGTCCATATGTTTGTTCTCTACATCTGTGTCTCTATTTCTGTGTGCAGGCATTATTGTCTCTGATTTACAAAAGAGGAAACAGAAACTCTGAGCACCTGACTTGCCCAGTGTTACACACCTACAGAATATCAGAGCCAGACCTTAAATTCAAAACTTCTGGCTTCCACCTAGGCCTCATCCCATTATTCTATATTAGCCTCTCATATGCTTAATTTTACACGAACAAGTAGGTGCTCAGGTAGTTCTATGTGGTTTCATCCTCTATTCCTTTACATAGTCCTCATTCTTACGTTAACTTTGTGTTTGTGTCTACGTGGGAAACTCTTACTCATTTTTCAAGACCCAGTTGCAGAAAGTGAAGTGTTCTCGGTCCACCCTCCCTCTTCAGGCTCACAATGTTACTTAGTCCTTAACACTGTTGTGGATCGTAATGATCTCTGTTGAAATGTCCTATTATATGTTTACTTCTTCTGTTAGACAGCGAGCTTCTTGAGGGCAAAGATTTATCTTAACCACGTCTGTATCCCCTGGTACCCAGCACAGTGCACAATACACAGCAGGTTCAGTATTTTAAATTGAATCACAGAAGCACATGTTAGTAATACCTGAATGTTCATTTCTTATATTTTCTCTCCATGACAGCGTGTAGGTTGTCCAGCTTGTCATCAGGATAAGGGGTGACCTCTGTTTGCTCAAAAAAGGACTCTGCAAGACTTCTCACAGCTTCCACTTCAAAGACCTTGCCATTGGAGCTGGGTTCTTATACAAGTTCTGTTGCCTTAGAGTTTGATTTCAAATTTTTCTCTTTCTCACAATATGATATTGCACACACACACACGCACACACGCATTCACACAGCCTCTCCAAACTTTCTCTCAATCTGGGGAAGTGAGAGCTGTATGACCAGAGGAGGGTAGCAGAGGATGAGAAAGAACGTTTTAACTTTCTCTAGAGGGTAGAGTAAGTTAACCAGAGTAACCTAGGTTTTGTGGTTGAGTGACATGATGGGAGAACTTTCCTTTCTCCTGTCTGCTCTTCCTAATTTCCCATCTCTGTTCTTTGGAGATTGCCCACCAGTTGGGAAATGGAGTCAGAGGGAGCTGTGCTGAAGGAGAAGCCACTGCAGACACTCTAGTGTCAGCTGAGGTGCATTTTCCCTGTGTGCTGATAGACACACTCTCAAGTTCATGGCTTGCAATGTGCTGTAGCAGCTTTCTTTTTTCACTAAGTGTAAAATCGAGTGGTCATTTGTGTGGTGGCATGAAAATTCTAATGGCTTCAAGTCCCAAGATAATCACAAAGCTTCTGCTGAAGTATTCTTTCAAATCTGCCTTTCCTGTCTTTTTCTTTCCCCATTCACCATTGCCAGTGAAGAATAACAAAACAAATCTTTGATCATTCCTTGGGGTTGGTGGAAATAACATGAACAGAATCTTGGTTTAGAAATCTTCCTTCACCATTTTTTGGTGATGTAACCTTAGATAAACTGCACAATCATTCTGAAGCAGTTTTCTCACCCATAAAGTGGGTGTAATACCATACACCTCACAGTGGTTGAAAGGACTAAAGAAAACGAAGAAAATGACAGTGCTGATTCCTGGTAGATCTAGCTCCGCAAGTGTTAGTTTCCTTCTCTTCCCCCGCCCCCCCGCCCCTTTACAAGTTCTCCTCTTTCTTCCCGGCTTCTTGATTCAATTGTTAAGGGGTTGTGAATTTTTCAGAATACAGGGGATAAAGGAGACAAGGCAGTTAGGTAATAGCTCCATTACTCGCTAGGAGTGGGAAGCATATACTTAGAGTGGTGGGGAATGTGTTTGAACATGCTATAAACTTCATCATTAAATCTTAAAACAGGATTGGTTTTTTGTTTGTTTGTTTTTTATAGTTTGTGAAGCTTCATTGTTACAGCTTACTCTGTCCTTTGGAAATCACTAACCCAAAGAAAGGCATCTAAGTCCCTCTTTAGGCCCTAAGTCGGTGGTTCTCAACCTTAGTTGCACATTAGCGTTACCCAGAGCACTTATAACAGTTATTTTTAAGAAACATACAGATGCTGGGGCCCCAACCTAGACGTATTAAATTAGGATCTCTGGGGATGAGGCCCTGGCATCAGTATTGGAATAAAATTCTCTAAGTTATTTTAGCGATTGCAAAGTGGTTGCAAACCTTGGCCTAAATCATGATGTCGCTATGATGTTCACACCATGTTTGATTGGGGTCATAAAATATAATAAGAGTTGTGTAAAGTGACTTTTGAAAAAGGATATAAACCAGGGGGAAATTAAATTGGCAAAATGTAGAAAAGATAAATATTATTTAAAAACATTACCTATGACTATGACAAAATAGGATTCCCAAGGCCCCCCAAATCCTATAAATGTGATAAATTGCAAAGGGAAAAAGTGAACCACTCTTTTTCTTATAAACTCAGATGGAGCAACGTTGGGAGGTTGCTAATTGGATTCAATGAAGGGTGAAAATATGCATTTTCTTTTTTAATTAAATCAATTATAGAATCCACATTTCTGAGAATAAGAAACTAAAAATAATAAACATATGAAATGCTAAGTTCAAGGAAGCAGCTACAGAAGTGTATTTATTGGTCTAAATTGAAATATTAACCCCTTGGAAACTCCTGACATCTATTTAGTCAGAAATGGAAAAGAGCTATCAGATAACAGACCCTATCCTCCCGGGAGCCTCCTGGATTGTGTCTCGTGCCCAGAGAGAGGATAACATACTTCTCCCAGCCCAAAGGCCATCCTCCTAAGTACTCACTTGGCAGACATCCTGGAAAATGGTAGTGTTGTAAGGGCTAAGTTACTCTTCTCAGAGATCTCTATTGGACATGATAAAGAAAAGAAAAAAAAAAAAAACAAACAACTCAAAGCACAAACTGTATACAATCCAATGTACATTTTAAAGGATGTACTAGTGAGTATTTACATAGTGGGTCAGATTTTCGTTCTGTGAGATTCAAAAGAAGAAAAGAACTCTTTGAGTTGAGAAGCTAGCTTATTGTTTTTAGTGATGGCGTTTAGAGACAAGTGATCCAGTAGCCACTACTTTTGAAGATCGTGATTTTATAAGGAATGGAAGTTTCAGGTGTCAGTAACCCATGTTGCACTGGTTTAAGGTGATTGTTGATAGTTATTTCAAAGTCCTTTAACACTGTTATTTGTAGAAAATAAATCTCACATAAACCTTTGTCGAAATCAGAGACCTTTTAAATGCAGCAAGCAAACATCTATTGTTAATGCGTTGACAATAAAAGGCAAAACATAAAGAGAACTCAGCCTTTTTCTGGCACTCATCTGACTGATTTGTATCTTCAGAGTAAGGTTTGCCAAATAAATATGATTATTCATTTAATAGGTTATTACATTTTCTCAAAGAAGAATTCCAAATTGTCTCAACAAAGCCCTAATAGATCATATACCTTAATCGATTTATTTTGGATTATTTTTTCTTCTTTTCTTCTTTTTTGCATAGAAACCTTATTATGAATACCAATTAGAAAAAAGGCATATTTTTTTTCACGGGCTTATTATTTGCCAAACTGTTACTGTCAGGGAGATTTCAACAACCTTCAGATGGTATACAAAATAAATTATGTGCTTTCCAAGACTAGTTGTTTCTGAAACAAAGTTGATATATTTTTATTTTAGAAAGACGCTGATCCTCAGTTACAAAATTTTATTACTGAAGAGTAAATCTAAAAATCTCTCTATGAGACATTTTATGTGCTCAAAAGTTTTGATAACTTTTTGATATTTTCTTTCCTTCACTCTTGCTCAGTATATACCTTGAATTTGATGGCAAATGCTGTTATCAGCTCAACAGGGCTTGACTGCTGCTTGTTCCTGGGGGATCTCTTGTTCTCTCTAGCCATAACTCAGAGCAAGAGGTTATTTGGTGGAGACCCTGTTGTCCTTAGAGGGGGAGAAGCATCTGCCTTGAAGAGTGGGTTCTCAGCCTGCCTGCTGTGTTAAGAGTTCAGAAATGTAGTGGCTGTAACATATGATCTGGCTGAGGATGCCTGAACATCACATACAATTAGCATCAGGCCGAGTTTCCTTGTCACAGCTCTGGGTTTTAGTTTGGGTGAAGGTTGTCACTGCATAGTCAGAATCTGGACAATTTAGAACCCCCTGAAGGAAAATACACCAACTTTAGTAGGACATAAATTCTTACTAAAAAGGTGATTCCTTTTATAAGATATATTGTTCTATAGTTCATAAGTTTATTACAAAATTACTCCACTTTAATATGTTTATTCCCTTTCCATTTGAAAAGTGATTATTTATTTCAAAATGTACTTTAATTAATTTATTCATACTATCCCTCATTTCAGAAAGCATTCCAGGTGGCTTAAAGAAATGCAACAATGAAATAAACAAAATATAAACGTGAGTGGATAAGGAAAAGAAGATGTAGTGCACATAAGATAATAATCTATATATAAATTCAGGATAACACGTTAGTCAAATCTAAATAAAATTAGAAAATCGTATTACATTTTGCTTATGAAGCAAAAATGACAACTATTTTATTACAATATCCTACATTTTAAATTAGATGATGTCATTGCTGTATATTTAATAATAGTATATAAAATTAGAGTGATCTTTAGTTTGTCTTGCTTTTCCAGGACATGAGAAAGTCACAGCACAGAGAAGGTATCATACTGGCTTAAGTTTACTGGAATTTTCTTAATGAGTATGTTAACTATAATCATGGTAAAAAGTATTTGAGAACGTGGAACCATCTTGCAATATAAGTACTTTCAATATTCCTATACATTTTTCACATTGAAATGAAAATACATGGATTCAATATATATATATATATTGTTATAAATTAATTTTAATTGTTGAACACCTTTAACATATTTTGAATAACAAAATTCTGTTGGCAGCAAAGAATTAAGGAGAAAATGTGATAGCAAGTGTCTTTGGAAGCACTTTGCAAACTTGAATGTTGCTCACAGATAAAGACAAAAACAGAAGTAAAAAATATAGTTAAAACCAAACAACATAAATACTATATCTGTGTATGTACACACTGCTTTCAGATTTTAAATTTTATTTTATAAAAAATAAACAATTCTATTTCTCACTAACGCCAAGAAAAAAGAATAAAAACTCTCCGCCAATGGAAACTTTTAACAGAAAGAGAGTCAGTGGAATGAGGAGTTAATTTTTTTTTTGCCAGTTAGTTAATCTACTAATTCCCTCAGTTTTTAACTTTTGTCATCACACATTTTGTTCTTTGAAACAAAACATAACTTAAAGTAGGTCTAGTCACAATGAATAAGAGAAATACATATGTATAGAATTCTATGAGGTAGAGTTGTTTTGTTGTTGCTGGGTACAAGAAGTAACAAAAAATTCTTACACGATAAAATCTGTACCTATACATGGGGGCTGTGAAATACAAAGCGTTTAAGTATTGCAGTGGATGACCGCCTTAAAAAATAAAAAAAAGAAGAGCTTATAGGTTAGAGAACTGCTAATAAAAAACCAAACCCATGGTGTATATATTTCTATAAGAATAGTCCTTTGGGGAGAGATATTGTTTGAGGTCTCAAAGGAAGCCATGCAAAACGTGTGTGCAATTGTGGGGAAAAGAAAGCATGGGCTCTACGTAAAATAAGCATTTAAGTGAGAAAATAAAACGTGATTCCAGGCAGATCTGGCTACCACAGGGACCTCTAAGGTCAGCATTGGACCTGACACCCCGTGGCCTGCTGGGCTAGAAGAAAGGGCTTGCTTTAAATAAGCACCTTCAGTTTCAGTTATCTTATTTCTATAGTTTATACATCAAAATAAACAAGTTCCTTGTAGGGACATGGGAATCAGTATGAGATAAATACCTCTGAAGTTAGTCAGCAACTGAACAACTTTGAATTCTGTTTCACAGAAAGCTCTCATTAGAAGTTCTGTGGTGTTTTTTTTTTTTTAAACCAGCCATCACTAGGCACAGACATTATAATATCAAAGTCAATTCTCTCTGAAATGTTGAATAAAAAATAGGAATAGTTAGAGTGAAAAAAGTGCAAGATTCCCGGGAAGATTTGACTTATGATTGAGAGGAAAATGAATTCATTTATTTTTGTAAGCAAATATCTTTCAAATGTCTAATCAGGGTTGTATTCAGGAGGTAAAATGAGAAAAATGTTGATTTCACCAGTCTAAAAAAAGAACAATGATACCACTAGCTACTCATTTCATGAAGAAGACTAAACCTAAACTAAAAGATGGGTTCTGAGCATTACATTGTACCATACAAACGTTGTATGATAGAGGAAGAACCTGATTTCACCAGACGCATTAATTTTAAGCAGAGATGAAAACAGCAAGATCAGTTCAGCATAAAAACACGAAAAATGTCTGTAATTACTTCTATGTTATAGAATATTATCCTGACAATCTAAGTGTTAGGAGAAACAAAACATTTACTTTCTTTGGGATGCAGTGGAATGCTTTCCATTTCTATCTTTTAAGCAAAAACAAGAACAAGATATTATAGATATATTAAGAGAGAGGAAAAACATAAAAATAACCAGTATATTGACAAATGTTCTAACAGTTGTCAAATGTCATGTGGGTTTTCACCTTATCAAGTGAGCAGAAATAGGCTATCAGGCTATTCTCTAAGACAATAAATAAAGATAAAGTGGTGGTAGGGAAAGTAGGACCTAGAAGGAGGAATTCTTTTAAAAATTGTCTTGACTGCTTTGGTGTCTTCTTTTTCTTTCTGTCTTTTTTTTTTTTTTTTTAAAGATTCATGTTCTTTTTTTAAAATCAATCAATCAATCAATAAATAAATAATTTGGCTGTGCCGGGTCTTAGTTGCGGCATGCGGGATCTTTAGTTGCAGCATATGAACTCTTAGTTGCAGCATATGGTATCTAGCTCCCTGACCAGGGATCAAACCCGGGCCCCCTGCACTGGGAGTGCGGAGTCTTAGCCACTGGACCACCAGGGAAGTCCCGTGTCTTATTTTTCGAAACAGTGGGTTCATCCCACGGGAGACAGTACTGAGGAGCACAAAGTAATAGCATCAGTAGTTCACATAGAGGCCTACTTGTTAGCTTACATCACTATAAATACTAATGGCTCTAGAATAGGCTTTTTGTCTTTAACTTGAGCTTCATTCTCTCATAATAGCCATATGAGCAAGTTCTGAGGAATAAGATGTAAGAGGCAGAAAGGAAAAAAATAAAAATAAAAATAATTTGAGAACTCACCTGAAATAAATCTGTAACCATGAAGTATTTTTTTTGAAAATTATTATCCAGGAATCTATATTGTGCCTCCATAGTATCTACAAACTTAATATGTTGAACTATTTTTCATTTACAATATTCTTACTAATTATAAGAAGTAACACTTGTGGAGGTCTAACTCCAAGAAAGATACCGTACATGTATTAGCTCAGTTAATTCTCATAATAGCAGTAGGAAGTAGGTACTATGATTATCTTCATTTTGCAGGATGAGGAAATAGGCATAGGTAGTTTAAGTACTTTGCTCAATGTCATAAAGCCAGTTGTTGGAGGGTAGGCAGGTTTTGAACTCCAGAGCCCATGCTTCACTGCTATGTCACAATTAAATACGTAGTTAATTCAACCTATAGAAAAACCATTGAGTCATGATTTATCATTTATATCTTCACTTAAATATATCTTCAGATATATCAAATATATCTTCAAAGGTGTTGATTTCAGTTCACTGTTTCATTATGTGACAAACTTCCTGTTGAAAACTGAGAACAATTTGTGACATTCAAAAATACTATTTTCCTGTGTAGTAAACTTGGGAAATAAGGGAAAAAAACACAGAAGGCTTAACTTTTACAAATATTTTGGGCCTCTGCAGTTTCAAATGAAAGCTATAACATGGTCTCCTCAGCTCTCATAAGCCCATGGGAATACAAGTAGGTAAATACAACCAGAAAAAATAGCTACTAGGTGTATATATTCTCATGTTGTCTCTACCCTGCTACTAGGGCTGGCAAGAACCTCCCGGGAGGGTGTGGTGCTGGTAACAGCTCTCAAGAAAAAGCCACCTGAGAAAGGAATACATGGCAGGGATTTGTGTCTGGCACAGACCTTAGCAGCACGGGGTGGTTTGAGGGAACGGCTGAGCCAGGAAACACAGCTAGGCTAGGGCACTAGGGCAGGGCACATTAACGCTCACCAGCAGGCAGTCTTCCACTGTGAGTCTGAATAAAAATGAAGTATGCGTTATATATTTAATTATCAGGATGTGAGAGGAGTTCAGGGGCAAAGGCACTTAGTAGTAATTCAGTTAAAGTGAGGTCGCCCGTGAAGTACGAGGGAAAATGAATATTTCACTTGATTCTAACATTTAATTTGTCTTTCAACTACTACACAAAGACAATCATTTCAGACAATAGAACATTCTGTTTCAGTCTCGGATTAGCCCTTGCCATTGGATTTCTTTCCCCCTAGGGTTAACAAGAATCAGTCATAGCAGTAATTTCCTGTGAAAAAGAAATCCTATCAGGCCCATATCTGCATCTATGGAGCTGATGGATTGCTCCTTTTTTTATAGAGCCAAATCATTTTCGTAGGAATCGGTTTTCACGTGTATAAATTTCATTTTGGAAATTATTTCTCGCAATATTTGCTGTCAGTAATTCTTTTCTTAACATTAATTATCTGAATAAATCCACCAAGGGACACAAAGTGTTTCTGCAAAATAATACGATAATTTGTATTGAAAGTGTGATTGAATACTGGGAAGAAATAAAAGAGACAAAAGGATCACAAAGGGAATAACTCTGTTATAGCTATTTGAAATATGGGATAAAATATACTTTCTTCTGTTTGATCTAATATATCTAATTTTTCATCCCATTTTCCCTTTCTATCCCTCTATCCTCTCTCAATTTAGACAGTGTCTCCTCTGTTTATTTGTTACAAAGATTTCAGTTGTAATTCACAGTTCAGAATAAATGCTGACAGCTTACAGAAAAAACTCAGTGAGATAAGTTTCAACATCAACAAAAAGCAAGCCTTTTCCTGCTAGTATGTTTTTGATCAAGATTAAAGGTGCAGTCAAGCCTCTTTCTTATAGACCAACAGATTTTTATTGCTGTGGTAATTCATATTTTGATCATTTGTATTTTTATCATGCATTTGTAAGTACAAAAGTTCAATCAAACGGACACATGGGGCATGTTAAGATAAATGTAAATATCCTTAACTAGGTTATGAAAAATGGTCTTTGCCTTGTTGAAGGGACATTTAATAATATTTTATATCAAGAATGAAATTTAGGTGAAGTAGCAGTTGGGGTGCTCTTTGAGTTGTTTAGTTTGTTGTGGTAACAAATTTGTAATAGTGAAAACATACTGGCTATCACATTCGATGATAAGGTGTGTTGATAATGCACCAAACAAGCTGTGGAAAAAATACTGGAGTTGGAATTCCATGATCTAGGTTTGGATTCTGGTTTGTTACCTACTACTAGTAAGCCAGTTTATCTGTCTTGACTCCATTTTTCTTGTATGTTTAGTGGGGATGTATTTATACCTTATAGGGGTTTTGGGTGTGTATTAAATATCACAGTGCACATTAAAGACTCATTATGAATTTTACCATGTGGGAGTTGAATCTATGCCTTGGCACCCATATACCAAAAAGAACACTTCCCAAGTTGAATAAGAACACATTGGGATTGTGAGTGAACTCCAGTCTTAAAAGTGAGTTATCAAAATGGAAATGCAAAGCTTAAAAATATAACTTTTAGAGATTTGCCTCTAAACTTAGCTGCAATGAGATAGGTAATAGTAATACAGACTGAAAAATTACTGAGAACTAATAATATCCACGATTAAAATAAATTACTTCCTCTGCTTATGCGAAGGAAGAGAGACAAGGAAAGAGGCTAACTTTGTTCTTTATAAGTCTATAAACAAAAACTGAGGAACATCTGATCTGAACTGAACACTTCTTAGTTTCCTTTTATAGGAAATTGTGTTTACAGTTCTTTATAGAGGGAAAACTCTATTCTAAGTTTTACATAGAAAACATGTCAAAAACTCTATAAAACTATCACTTCCTTTTCTTTTAGCACTTATTACATTGTTTTACAATCATTATCCCATGCCTGACACTTCTATCAGACTATGAATTGTATTCTCCAGAGATATGATTGAATAAAGAGAGAAAGAAAGAAGAAAGAAAGAGAGAGAGGGAGGGAGGGAAGGAAGGAAGGAAGGAAGGAAGGAAGGAAGGAAGGAAGGAAGGAAGGAAGGAAGGAAAAGTAAGAGAGAAAGGAAAGAAAGGAAAGAAAGAGGAAGACGCCTCTGTCTCATTAATTTATTAAATATTTTTTGAGTACCTTTTAGGTGTCAGGTTTTGGATGTATAGAGTAACAACAACAACAACAAAATGACCCTGATTTCAGAGAATCTAGTTTGGCAGGACATACTGGTAAATGAAATAAGAGGCAGCTAGTTCAAGTGATGGCAGATGAAGTTATATACAGGATGTTTGGGGAGTGGAGCTTAAGGAGGATTTCCTTGGGAGGTAAAATTTGAGATAACTAATAAGTGAGCTAAAATGATGAAGTTGGAGAATTACAGTCCAGACAAGGCAAAAAGCAGTCTAAAAGCACAGAGGCAAGAAACACCATCATAATGTCTACTTAGGTCAAGCTCTGGAGTCTGAATTTTATTTTTAAAGTTTCAAAGAAGCTACTAAAGTAATTTGAGTTGGAGAGTGACGTAACTGAATTATAGAAAAATTAGTCTGCCATCAGAGTGAATAACAGATTGATGGAGATGGGAATTGGTGTGGTGAGAGGAAGGGTAAAGAGGGTAGTTAGGGGCTATGCAATGATTAGAATAAGAAGAGTTGAAATAAAGAGATAGTAGTAAAAATCAGAATAGTATACAGATTTGAGAATGATTAAGGAGGTAGAAAATATGGGACCTGATGATTGATAAGCTGTTGAGTGATTTAAGAGTCTAGGATGACTACTAAGTTTTTTGCTTGAACTGGTGTGTCTTGCTGCAAGGAGCCAAGAAAAAAAAACATAAAGGGATTTTAGGGGGAATATGGTGAGTTGAATTTGTAGCATGTGGACATATTGAATCAAATGGAGTTTGAGATGCTTGTGGAACATCCAGGAGATGTATAGCAGGCAGCTGAGTATGAGTCTACAATTGCACCATCTAAAAGCAATACAGTGCAAACCTTGAATATAATTTAAAAATTTCTAGTAGTCACTAGGAATACTTACGGACAGCTTTTGTGTTTTCATTTCTCTGGGATAAATGCCCAGGAGTGCAGTTCCTGGGTCATATTACAAGTGTACATTTGGCTTTTAAGGAAACTGCCAAGCTGTTTACCAAAGTGGCTGTACCATTTAGCCTTGCCACCAGCAATGTATGAGTTTCAGTGGGCCAGCATTCTTGTTGACAACTTGGTATGGTCAGGGTTTTTTAAGCCATTCTGATAGGTGTGTAATGATATCTCCTTGTAGATTTAATTTGCATTTCTTTAATGTCTAATGATGTTGAGCATCTTGTTGTGTACTTATTTATCATTGTGCATCCTCTTTGGTATATATGTCTGAACAAAGTTTTTGCACTTTTTGTTGGTAACGTTGTTTGTGTTTTATTCTTGAGTTTTGAGGTTTTTGAATAAATTCTGGATACAAATCCTTTGTCAGATATATGACTTGCAAATATTTTTTCCTGGTCTATAGCTTGTCTTTTTATTCTCCTAATATTGTCTTTCACAGAGCCAAAGTTTTACATTTTGATAAAGTCCATTAATTTATTCTTTTATAGATTGCACTTTTGGTATAATATCTAACAACTCTTTCCTAATGCCAGGTCATGAAGATTTTCTCCTGTGTTTTCTTCTAAAAATTTTGAACTTTTATGTTTTTTTTAAAATTTTTATTTTATTGAAGTATAGTTGATTTACAATGTTGTGTTAGTTTCTGGTGTACAGTGAAGTGATTCAGTTATACATATATGTAATAGTTTGCATCTGCTAATCCCAAACTCCCAATCCATTCCTCCCCCACCCCCTCCCCCTTGACAACCACAAGTCTGTTCTCTGTGTCTGTGAGTCTGTTTCTGTTTCATAGGTAAGTTCACTTGTGTCATATTTTAGATTCCACATGTAAGTGATACCATATGGTATTTGTCTTTCTGCCTTAGTATGAGAATCTCTAGGTCCATCCATGTTCCTGCAAATGGCATTATTTCATTCTTTTTTATGGCTGGGTACTATTCCATTGTTTATATATACCACATTGAAGTTTTATGTTTTATATTTAGATCTGTTTTTTCTTTTAACTTCTTTATTGGAGTATAATTGCTTTACAATGGTGTGTTAGTTTCTGCTTTACAACAAAGTAAATCAGCTATACATATGCATATATCCCCATATCTCTGCCCTCTTGCGCCTCCCTCCCTCCCACCCTCCCTATCCCACCCCTCTAGGTGGTCACAAAGCACTGAGCTGATCTCCCTGTGCTATGCGGCTGCTTCCCACTAGCTATCGGTTTTACATTTGGTAGTGTATATATGTCCATGCCACTGTCTCACTTTGTCCCAGCTTACCCTTCTCCCTCCTCGTGTCCTCAAGTCCATTCTCTAGTAAGTCTGCATCTTTATTCCCGTCCTGCCCCTAGGTTCTTCAGAACCATTTTAAAAAAAATTTTAGATTCCATATATATGTGTTAGCGTACGGTATTTGTTTTTCTCTTTCTGACTTACTTCACTCTGTATGACAGACTCTAGGTCCATCCACCTCACTATAAATAACTCAATTTCGTTTCTTTTTATGGCTGAGTAATATTCCATTGTATATATGTGCCACATCTTCTTTATCCATTCATCTGTCGATGGACACTTAGGTTGCTTCCATGTCCTGGCTATTGTAAATAGAGCTGCAATGAACATTGTGGTACATGACTCTTTTTGAATTATGGTTTTCTCAGGGTATATGCCCAGTAGTGGGATTGCTGGGTCGTATGGTAGTTCTAGTTTTAGTTTTTTAAGGAACCTCCATACTGTTCTCCATAGTGGCTGTATCAATTTACATTCCCACCAACAGTGCAAGAGGGTACCCTTTTCTCCACACCCTCTCCAGCATTTATTGTTTCTAGATTTTTTGATAATGGCCGTTCTGACTGGTGTGAGATGATATCTCATTGTAGTTTTGATTTGCATTTCTCTAATGATTAATGATGTTGAGCATTCTTTCATGTGTCTGTTGGCCATCTGTATATCTTCTTTGGAGAAATGTCTATTTAGGTCTTCTGCCCATTTTTGGATTGGGCTGTTTGTTTTTTTGATATTGAGCTGCATGAGCTGCTTGTAAATTTTGGAGATTAATCCTTTGTCAGTTGCTTCATTTGCAAATATTTTCTCCCATTCTGAGGGTTGTCTTTTTGTCTGTTTATGGTTTCCTTTGCTGTGCAAAAGCTTTTAAGTTTCATTAGGTCCCATTTGTTTATTTTTGTTTTTATTTCCATTTCTCTAGGAGCTGGGTCAAAAAGGATCTTGCTGTGATTTATGTCATAGAGTGTTCTGCCTATGTTTTCCTCTAAGAGTTTGATGGTGTCCGGCCTTACATTTAGGTCTTTAATCCATTTTGAGTTTATTGTTGTGTATGGTGTTAGGGAGTGTTCTAATTTCATTCTTTTACATGTAGCTGTCCAGTTTTCCCAGCACCACTTATTGAAGAGGCTGTCTTTTCTCCATTGTATATACTTGCGTCCTTTATCAAAGGTAAGGTGACCATGTATACGTGGGTTTATCTCTGGGCTTTCTATCCTGTTCCATCGATCTATATTGCTGTTTTTGTGCCAGTACCATACTGTCTTGATTACTGTAGCTTTGTAGTATAGTCTGAAGTCAGGGAGCCTGATTCCTCCAGCTCCATTTTTCTTTCTCAAGATTGCTTTGGCTATTCGGGGTCTTTTGTGTTTCCATACACATTGTAAAATTTTTTGTTCTAGTTCTGTGAAAAATGCCATTGGTAATTTGATAGGGTTTGCACTGAATCTGTAGATTGCTTTGGGTAGTATAGTCATTTTCACAATGTTGATTCTTCCAATCCAAGAATATGTTTGTATCATCTTTGATTTCTTCCATCGGCGTCTAATAGTTTTCTGCATACAGGTCTTTTGCCTCCTTAGGTAGGAGGTTTATTCCTAGGTATTTTATTCTTTTTATTGCAGTGTTAAATGGGAGTGTTTCCTTAATTTCTCTAACTTTGCATTTCTTTTCCAATACTGTTTTGGCTGTTTGAGGCCCCTTGCATTTCCATATGAATTTGAGGATCAGCATTTCCATTTCTGAAAAAAAAAAAAAGCTGTTGGAATTTTGATAGAGATTGCACTGAATCTATAGATCAGGTTGAGGAATACTGCTTTCTCAAATATTAAGTTTTCCAATCTATGAACACAGATGCCTTCAATATATTTAGGTCCTTTATAAGTACTTTGAATAATACTTTGTAGGTTTCAATGTACAAGACTTGCATTCCCTTGATTAAATTTATTCCTAAGTATTATGTTCTTTTTGATGATACTGTAAATAGAATTGTTTATTAATTTCATTTTTGGATAGTTCATGCCTAGTGTATAAAAGTACAACTGATTTTTGTATCCTGCAACTTTGCTCACCTCGTTTTGCACTCTAATAGTCATTATGATCTATAATATATATATATGTGCATATATATATATAAGATCATGCCATCTTTGAATAGAGATAGATGCCTTTAATTTCTTTTTATTGCCTAATTGCACTGGCTACCACCTCTAGTACAATGTTGAATAGAAGTGGCAAGAATGGACATCCTTCTATTGTTCCTGATCTTAGGGGGAAAACATCCAGTCTTTAACCATTAGGTAAAAATGTTAGCTCTGTGGTTTTTTTGTGCATGAACTTTATAAGGTTGAGGAAGTTCCCTTCAATTTCTAGTTTGTTGAGTGTTTTTTTTGTTTGTTTGTTTTTTATCATGAAAGGATGTTGGATTTTGCAAAATGTTTTTACTGCATATATTAAGCTGATCATGTATGTTTTATCCCTTCATTTTATTAATGTAGTGTATTACATTGATTTTCATGTGCTTAACCTTGCATTCCTGGGCTAAATCCCACTTATCCTGGTGTGTAATCCTTTTACGTGCTGCTGAGTTCACTTTGTTCGTATATTGTTGAGGATTTTTGTATCTGTATGCATAAGGGATATTGATCTGTAGTGTTCTTTTCTTGTGATGTCTGTGTTTGGCTTTGGTGGCAGAATAACATGGGCCTCATATAATGAGTTAGAGAGTGTTCCTTCCTCCACTGTTCTTTTGGATGAGTTTGAGAAGGATTGGTGTTCATTCTTCTTTTAATGTTTGATAGAATTTGCCATCTGTTCCTGGGCTTTCCTTTGTTGGAAAGTTTTTGATTATGGTTCGATATCTTTACTTGTTATTGGTCTATTTACATTTTCTATTTTTTGATTCAGTGTTGGTGATTTGTATATTTTTAGAAATTTGTTCATTCATCTAGGTTATCTAATTTATTGGCATACACTCGTTCATAGTATTTAATTTCAATCCTTTTTATTTCTGTAAGTTCAGTAGTAATATTCCTACTTTCAATCCTGATTTTAATTTGAGTCTTCTCTTCTTTTTTATTGATTCATCCAGCTGAAGATTTGTCAACTTTCATGAGATACTCAAAGAGGTAACTTTTGGTTTCCTTTATTTTCTACAGTATTTTTTTATTCTTTATTTCTTCATGAGTGAAATTTTCCATAGTCTTCTTTTCTTGTAATATCTTTGTTTGGTTCTCATATCAGGGTAGATCTAAGCTCATTAAATCAGTTGAAAAATGTTCTCCCTTCTATTTTTAGTGAGAGTCTGGAATATGGGCAGTTGTCTACCCTGTAGTTCATTTCTCAAAGCCTTTGGTATTCTGTTTAGGGTCAGATCCATACATTTGCAGCTCAAGATCAAGTCTAGGAGTTCATACACATATCTACTGGGTACTTTCTTGAGCTCTTTTCCCTTCTCGATCTCTCCAACACATCTGATTTCTAGAATTTCCCTTTCTTGGTCATCTTGCTAGAACACTGGGTTTTAGTTACATATTTTGCTGCACACTTTCCATGCCTATGCCTTCCCCCATGGCCAAGGGAGAGAATGGGAAAAAAAAATACCAGGGGATTTTCCTCACTCCCTCATAGATCTCCTTTTCACCTCCTTGGACCAAAAATTGAAAGCTTTTCTGGTTCATGCTTAAAGGACAAGTTACCTTTGTGTATAGAACTATTTGATCTCTTTGTTTTGACTCTGCCGTTCTGACCTTAAGAATGTTTGACTTTGCGCTTAATCAAAAACAAAGGTATAAATAAACTTGCAATGTAAGTATTTTCTGAAGAAAACTCAAGTAAGCCAAATTAATCCTTTTACCATTTTTTTCAACAGAGAGGTTGTGTTCTCTATTTTACATTTCAACATTATTATACTGAAATAATTTCTCTAGTGTAAATCTTTTTCATGTAAATTTTGCAAGGAAGGTTTCTTTCTTCTTTTTAGGTTCTGGTACGGTTTTTTTTTTTTTAACCATGTTTGTTAAAAATGAACTTGGAGGGACTTCCCTCATGGTCCAGGGGTTAAGAATCGGCCTTCCAGTGTAGGGGACGTGGGTTCAATCCCTGGTTGGGGAACTAAGATCCCACATGCCACGTGACAACTAAGCCTGTGTGCTCTAGAGCCCACGTGCCACAACTAGAGAGCCCATGTGCTGCAATTACTGAGCCTATGTGCTCTAGAGCCCACGTGCCACAACTAGAGAGCCCATGTGCTGCAATTACTGAGCCTGCGCACTCTAGAGCCCGCGAGCCACAGGTAGAGAGCCCCACGTGCTGTAACTACTGAGCCCACACACTCTGGAGCCCACGCGCCACTACTAGAGAGAAGCCCGCGCGCCTCAATGAAGAGCCTGTGTGCTGCAATGAAAGATGCCGCATGCTGCAACGAAGATCCCGCATGCCACAACTAATACCTGATGCAGCCAAATAAATAATAAATAAATAAGTAAATATTAAAAAAAAATGAACTTGGATCAGAGGACTAGTTAATCTAAGTATTTCCTTATGATTTAAAAAATTTGGTATGCTTTTATACTCTTCACTTAGTTTTACATAGTACAGTACCTTTAAAATTTGTGGTAAAATTTGCCATTTTAACTAGTATTTTAAAGTACTATTTACGGATATTTAATACATTCATAATGTGAACTATCACTATTGATAACAGTTGTAATAACTTTAATAAACTTTATTCAATAATTTTCTACGAAGTTGAATTTTTAAAGTAAGATCTATAGATCAAATTTTTATTGTGCACAGATTAAGTCATTATTAGTCTAATTTTGTGTTTATTATCATTATTGTCTGGAGTATAGGATTTTAAATGTAAAGGTAGCTTGTAGTTTTTTCTTAGCAATTCCCTTTGGAGTTTCCTCAGTTTTTTCTATTTTCAGTATTTGGATTATTACAATGTTATAGTAATTCTTCACTATACTTCTTACTGTTGAATGCAGAGAATATTAAAGTGGTCATGCTGTCAGTGGAGCACATAGCAATTACTGGGGCTAAATCAGTAAGACTAAAATATTTTTGAAGTCAACTTGACACTGGCTAAAACTCTAAAGCAAAATGATGGCTTCAAAGCATTTTGCTTTGGTTTCAGCACTATGTTGCCAGGTGTATTATGACTCTTGGGGTTTATTTCTTGTGAAAGCTCTAGCATTTTTATAATTTTAGAGTCTATCTGCAAATTGCTGTAGCTCTGGAGAATTTATAGTAGTTGGAATAAAGATAGAAAAATTATCAAGTCCTGAGGCTTATTGATTAACTTCTATTATTTGTAGATTATTTGCACACACAATTACTTTTAAACATATATATAAAATAATGGTGTTTATATTTATTTTAATGTAAAAAATAATGTACAGTGGTGTATGTCTTTATTGTAGTGAACCTACCTGGAAATTCTGAAGTACAAAGTCTTACGTCACAACCCAAATACTGGATTTCAAGCATTAATTCCAAGGCAGAAAGAGCAAAATGATCTCTTAATCTTGATATTTAATATTATATATTATTTAGTAATAACAACTGAGCTTCAATATCCATTTATTCATTCAACAAATAATTCTTATCACTTTTTATTTGGTGGGATATCTGCTTTAAATAAGTTGAATAAGAGAGTGAGTGAGATAGCATTCAAGATCCATGTTGTCATAAAGTTCACATTCTAGAGGGAGGAAAACAGATTGCAAAATAAAGCTATAATATAATTTTAGTTAATAAATTGTGTAAGAAAAATAAAACATTGTCATTTGATGATAGTGACTGGAGGGGAATTTCATGTTAGGTAAGGTATTTAGCAATGACATTTCTTGACATAGAGCATGCTAGGCAGAAAGAAAAGCCATTTCGAAGGCTTTGAGTTGGGCAGGAGTTTGGGAAACCTGAGAAATATGAGAAAGGCCAGCCTGGGTGGCTGGATCATAGTGAGGAATAGGAGGAGTGGGACGGGCTGAGGTTGGGGATATAAACCCAGATAGATCATAAAAATTTCAGCAAAACAAAAAAAAGTTTGCAACTGATTCTAAGTGGAAAGGGAAGCCATTGGTGAGTTTTTAGGGACTTAACGTTATATTATATACATTGTAGGAAGTTCACTTGGATTGCTGTATGGAGAGTAGATTTTGGAAGCTCTAAAAAAGAAGCAGGAAGAGTGGTTAGAAACCACTGCAGTACTATAAGCAAAAGATGGCAGTGGCATGGATATGCGTGGTAGCAGCAGACCTGAAGAGCAGTGGACAGACAAAGGGGATATTTTTGAGATACAGCTGGCCAGACTTGATGCTTGTTTAGGAAGTATGTGTGTACGTGATGTAGGAGGAGTAAGGGATAAAGAAGAGTCAAGAATGTCTCCCAGGAATTTTGTTTGAACAAGTGGTTGGAAGTTGATGCTCTTTATTAGCTGGGGAAGCAAAGGAGAGAAACAAGTTTAGAAACTCAGGGGGAGAGTTCAGAGCTGGAGATTCAAAATGGAGAGTCAACAGCACACAGATAATAAAGTCATGGGACTGGATGAGATCTCAGCAGAGTCTAGAGGAAGAAGTGAAGGAAGCACAGCAATTGAGCCAGAAATACAGGCTGAGAAGAAAGTCCATTTTGATGGGAGGAAAACATGGACAATGTTGTAGCATGGCATTAAAGAGAATAAAGTGTTACAAGAAGGAAGGAAATTGCTACAAGGTCAAGTCAGTTGAGGACAGAGAAATGACCATTAATTTTACAACATGGACATGATTTTGACCTTGACAAGTACAATTTCAGTGGTTAGAGGGGAGATAAACTTGACTGGGGTGGGTTGAGGGTACAAGGTGAGATGATAAAAGATAGTCAGTAAATCTAGGCATCACTTGATATGTTTTGCTGTGAAAGGGTCAGAAAAATGAGGTAATAATTGAAAGGTAACATGAGATAAAAGGAGTGGGTTTTTTCCTAATGGATAATTTGTATGCTTATGTTTATTGGAATGATCCAGTAGACTTAGAGAATCTAATGATACATGACGAGTCACAGGACAATTGCAGGCTTGAATTTCTTGAACATGGGAAGAGGAGATGAAATCCAGAAAGTAAGGGGAGGAGTTGACATTTTTAGGCACTGGGAAATTTTTTTTTCCATTGTAATAAGAGGAAGGCAGAGAATGTGAGTGTAGATGCAGATAAGTTAATAAAGTTGGTGGTGGGAAGTTGAAGGAGTTCCCATCTGATTGCTAGTCTTTTCTCAGGGAATAATGAGGTGAGTTCATGAGCTGTAGAGGGGAGGGGGTTTTGAAGGTTTGAAGAGAAAGAAGATCTGAAACTTGTTTCAAATAATGGGAAATGCAGTAGGATTCCTGGGCACTCACAAGTGCTCTTCTAAGATAAGTGATCATAAATTTAGAGAAAGATCAATCTACAATGTTTGTTGATTTTCTCCAGGAACTTTCAGCTTCTGGGGCAGAGGTACAAAGAAAGTGGGGAGTTGAGTTTAACCAGAGTTGGGATATAATTAAATGGGAAAGAGGGAGAGAGGGACAAAAGAGTTAAAAGCAAACTGTGATAATCATCCATGGAATCTAGACTGGGAGAGGTAAGAAATGAGGATGTGAGATGATGGGAATGGAAAACACTTCACTTCTCTCCACTCAACTGAGTAATTGTTGGCACTGGATTTGGGGAAGGGGAAGGAGAGGGAAGAGATGCACGTGAAGAAGGTGGGAGCTTGATGTTAAGATTTTTTTGCTGTGGTATATTTATTAGTGATATCAAGGTCTAGAGTTATGGCATTGGACATGGATGAACAAGTATGGCTAGGGAAAAAGATGGGAGAAAAGATCTAAGAACTGAGAAGGCAAGGGATTAAGAAAGCCAGTGCTTTTCATAAAATGCTCCCTGGAGAAGTAATACCTTGGGCAACTCTGTCCAAAACCGAAACAGTCACTATGGCCACACAACAGAATCATCTCCTCCACATCATTTTCATCGCTGAATCAGTGCTCAGGCTTTAGCCATGTCTGGGAGTGGTGCTATTTGAAGCATGTTACACACAGTAGTACTCAGAGCATGCTGCTTCCTTGCCCCTCCTCCTCCAAGACAGCATTCCCAGGGGAAAGTGTACTAGTTGTAGCCCTCAAGACCTAACCACGAAGGAGAGGATTTAAAAATTTTGTACCCTGAAGGTCATAAGATGTGCTGTATAAAAATATACTTGGTGCCAATCTTCAGCTGTTCTTTAGAGTAATTATTTAAGTTTTTAACTTAACACATCCTCATTTTGAATAAACGCTAGACTCTCTTGTAGCAAGGAGTACTTATTAGAGCAGGCCTTGAATTAGTGTTAGAAAAAAGTTTTGTCAAAATTACAGTAAAGGTCAGTAAAGTTATCTGACATTTTTGAAAGCTCTTGGTATTCCTTTTTCTGTTTCCCAATATAATGTAGAGAAATAAAACAATATTAGAATCTGGGGAATTAGAGTATTGTGGACTTAATAGCTGTTGTTGGAAATACGCAAATTAGGGTTAGAGTGTTCCCTTGTTTACCGGTAAGAGTTAATACATTCTTTTATAGCCTTTTTCCCTATAGGAAGCATCTCAGGCACAGATAGAACTGCACTGTGTATTCATTCACTCAATAAATGCTTGTCACAGGCCTGCTGTGGGCCAGTCATGAACAAAGCTAAAATCCCTGCTCCTAGGGCCGCACATTCTGGTGAGAGGAGGAGGCCATACACGTGCAAATAAATGTTTAATATATTAAAGCTGAGAATTGCTATGGAGAAAAAGGAGGGTAAGGAGAAAAGGGTGTAAGGTGGGAGGGAGGTGCTCTCTTTCCTCCAGGGTGTTCTGGGTAGGCCTCTGACGAGGTGACATTTGAGTAGAGACACGAAGGAGCCGAGAGAGAGAATACAGGCTCTAGATGGGATCTGAGAGGTTAGCGTGTTCACGTCCGGGTCTACCAGCTTCTGGCTGGGCTTCTTGCCTCTCTCAAAACATGTCCTGCTGTCCCACCTAAAATGTTTCACCTTGGCTCCTGGTGCCCTGCCTTGGCTGTCACTGATTCCTCAGTTCAAACACCGAATGCTGTAGGGAGCCATTCCTGACTATACCAGGAGTAAACTTGAATTCTCCCCGCTTTGCCCTTCTTTTGTTCTATTATAATACCTATAAAATGTTATTACTTTTTGTGTTTAAGTACCTTTCTCCTAATGCTAGGCAGTACGATCCTTGAGAGTAGGGGTTATGTTCTATCCATCTCTGTGTCCTCAGTACTCACCATGGGTCCTGATATATTGTAGGTGTTACAATTTTGTGTTGAAAAAATGATATTTAGAGCAATAAAAAATGAGCTGTCAAGTCCTGAAAAGGCTCCGAAGGACCCTAAGGCAGAACCTTAAATGCATATTGCTTAGTGGAAGAAACAAGTCTGAAAAGGCTACATGTGGTATGATTCCAACTATATGACATGTTGGAAAAGACAAAATTATAGAGACAGTAAAAAGGTCTGTGGTTGCCAGGGACTCAGGGGGAGGAAGGGGAGGAAGGGATGAGTAGGTGAAGCACAGGGGATTTTAGGGTAGTGAAACTATTCTAGATGGTACTGTTGTCACTATTCATTTGTTAAAACCCCTTGAGCTTACAACTCAACCACACTAAAGCAAGATGTTAATAGTAGAGGAAACTGGTGGGGGAGAGGGGGAGTTGCTACATGGACTGTTATGTATTATCTTCTCAATTATGCTCCAAATCTAAAACCGTGCTTTAAAATGTCTTTAAATTATTCAAAAATGAAATTTGGCAGTGAAAGCAAGGAGTGATGCAGGATAGTAGACTGACTACTTTTTAAGGACTGCTTTTTAAAAAAGGAATTATTATTTTTTAAAATATTTATTTTTTTATTTGGTTGTGCCAGGTCTTAGCTGCGGCAGGCGAGCTCCTTAGTTGCAGCTCCCTGGCTCCTTAGTTGTGGCTCGCCAGCTCCTTAGTTGCAGCATGCAAGCTCTTTAGTTGTGGCACGCGAACTCAGTTGCAGCATGCATGTGGGATCTAGTTCCCTGACCAGGGATCGAACCTGGGCCCCCTGCATTGGGAGCACAGAGTCTTAACCACTGCACCACCAGGGAAGTGCCCAAGAAAGGAATTTTTGAACATGTGTCAGTAATAAAGGTATGAAATACTTGATGTAATTCATAAGCAGCTACCATCCTTCCTGATTCCTTTCCTGTCCTATGTACAACGGAAGGAGCCAGACTGATGGAGTATCAGTGTCCTGCATAGAGAACATTCTGTTCAGGCAGACATGTGTTTGAATCCCATCTAGCTGTGAGGTCTTGCTGAGCCTCAGTGTCCCATCTGTATGAAGGTCACACTGCTGACCTCAGAGGGGTGCGGTGAGGATTAAATGAGACACATTATCTAAAATGCTAGCACAGGGCTTGGCATAAAGTGTACGGCTAAAACTTGCTCATTTTCTTTATTTTCCCTTTCAAGAGACTATAAAAATGAAATAAAAGTTGGAATAAGTGATGGGAGAAATTAGGAGGAAGACAAGAGAATGTTCACATGTTGGTATAGCAGTGAATTTGAGTTTTAACCTTAAATCTGAGGACTAGCTCTAGTTCCCATTAGGTTCTATTTGGTTCCATTTGAACAGGCACCTACACTGCTTTTCTGACACATTATCTTTTTTTTTTTTTTGAATATCTTCTATATGATGACAGGTGAAGTGACTTTTCTCATGTTGGGTTTTCTCAGGTAACAGATGATGTCATGTCAGAAGTGAGAAGGTGAGACGGTAGAATTGTTGAGTTAATGAATATGGGAAAAGCTTGGAAGTGCCTTGATAGGGAATGCGGCATTGATTACAAGGTATATCATACCTTGTAATTATTTGGCTACATGTCTCAGTTTCCATGTATTGGTTACCTTGCATCTGTCTCTCCCATCAAGATGCAGTATAATATTGAGTAGTAGGTGCTCAATAAATATTTACTGAAGTGAGTTTATGTATAGATCTTGATGAAGAATCAGTCTTTTTCATAAGAAAAAAAGGAAGCTTATTTATTAGATTATTATATATACATCTAAGGCTGGGCTATAGGATATATTTAACACACACAAGTGCACACACCATATGTGTAAAAACAAAACATTAATTTGGGAACATACTTTTCCATGTTTCTCTTTCTCAGTTTCTTACTTTGGATAACTCTGCCAAACATCTCTAGGTTTAAAAGCAGTTCAGAGCAGGGTACAAAGAAAAGAAATCCACTTAAAATATCTCAGCTCGACTCTCATCACTCTGTACAAGGTTCAAATGTGATTTGGACACCAACACACCAAGCTAAGCTTTGTGTGAGGAAGTAAATGTTAGACTGAAATGGGAAACTGAAGCAGGTCATTCTCCTTTTGTTGAGCTTCTCCTTCTTGTCAAAACCACTGGGCTGCACGTTGTCGTTCTTGTTTGTCACTGATAGCCTATCACAAAGCCCCTTCTGTTAGGATGCCGTACCCGAAACTCCCACTAGCCAGCAGAGCATAAACACCAAGGTGGAGGCGCCGTCCCCAAACCTCTCACACACAATAGCTACTGCTGTCACAGCGGGACAATTGAGTGGATCTTATGGTGGTATATTTTTTCCCCATCATATGCATGACAGAAAGTCTAATGGACCTTGTTCGTTTCTTGAGTAGCTTTCAAGGCCCTATAAAATGGCCTGTTATCAGTTCCATCAGTGTTCCCAAGATGTCTACCTGGATGTCAGAGAGCCCAGGCAGTAACTGTATTTTCAGTCCTCCAATCAGCGAGGAGAAGACAGTGATTAGCTGAAAAATTAGAGAGGAAAACTGTTTGCATCCCAGAAGGAAAAGCTAAAAACCAATGGCATTTTGTGATGAATAAAATTCACAGCCTTTAAAAATGGAAGGATTAAATGGGCCACTGCCCTTAATTATAAAAATGTTTAAAACTTGATATGGTTTTATACTCAATATTGGGATATATTATTCTCTAAGTGCAGTGCTAATTGCATCCTGGTATTATCCCGGGATGGAATATAAGAAAATGGAGAAGAGTAAAACAACAGTGTCACAAAGACACTATTTTTAAAATAACCCCTCAGAAGTTTAGATATGTTTCTGTCATTTTGTAAGACTTAAATATTGACATAAATGGAAAAGACTTTTTGACAAGCAGAGGAAAAACTATATCTGATGCAGATAATGCAATCCATCTAGTAGGGGTTTCTGTAAGAATCTAAGCTATTTTTGACTCCTAGCAGTATGTTGGCTCCTAGAAATATTTCCTGGAATTCTTAAAACCTTTTTTCCCCCATGAGATGGTAGATACTATTTAAGGTTTCTTACTAACTATAAAGGCTTAGGACTTTCCTGTCTACGTTGTTATTGAACATAATTCTCAGATCACAAATTCATTTGTACAAGCTAATTTCGAGGGCTGTGGGCAATTAATCTTGGTCAGTCTGTGGTTCTCTGTCATCTGTGGGGGATGTGTGTTAAGTTGGATGCGGTCACGTAGTCCAAGGTGTTGAGGTGGGGTATAGCTGACCAAGAAATCATCTGTGGGGTTGATGGTATCTTCTCATTCCCCTGTACAGGTTGCTAACCACTTAGATGCCCCTGTTTCTCATCTCAGGCACGCCTCTGTCAAATTGGGTGACACTTCCCATCACTTTCCACTATGCTTTGCCATGTGCAGATCTTTCTGGTGCTTTTAATATGCTTGAGAGTATGGAAATCTATGAATGTGTCTGTGGCCTAGCTTTGTAAACGCTCTGTGCAGCATTTCTTCTCTGGCTCCACAGGGACAGAGTGCAGGGCACTTCTCTCCACCCCCCAAAACCTCTGCTCTCATATCCTTTTCTTGATGTTTCATCCTCCCATACTGGAAACTTTTTTAAGTCTTGGGAGAAAGGCCTCCCTAATCCCATCATGATTTTGCCTTGGAGGCAATCTTGCACTGTCTCAAGGGGTTAGGCTTTAGGAAATCAAAGCAGTAAGATTGATAAGTAACTATTTTTCCATCGTGGCACAATCTCTCTTCTGGAAGTGTAGAGAATTGAGAGCTCAGTGAATTGAGAGTAGACCCTCTGCCTGGATGAGGGAAAGGAAAAGGGAAAACAAAGTGAGGGTGGCCAAAAATCATTTATAGCTCGAAAATGTTATTCTGCCTGAAGTGCCACATTGCTTTTTACTAGAATAATGCTCATCCATATAATGTATAATCCATATAATGTTCATGGAGCATTTTATCTCTTTTCTCACACAAAGTCCAAGAGTTCAGTGGACAAACTTGTATTTCCCTAACAGATTTTATTCTCCTTGATGTCAGGGAGAATTTGAATCACTCTGTCAATTTTGGTGCACACGTGGAATATGCCTCTCTGTTGTGTAGCTAGAGATTATGCTGAAATACCATTTCTTTTTATTTTTTAAATTGAGGTAACATTGGCTTATAACCTGTAAGTTTCGTGTGCATATCATTATGTTTCAACTTCTGTATACACTACAGTATGCTCACCACCTAAAATTTAGTTTCTATCTGACACCATACACTTGACCCCTTTACCCATTTTGCCCTCCCCTCTGGTAACCACTAATCTGCTCTCTGTATCTATGTGTTTTTGTTCTGTTTGTTTGTCTGTTATTATTTATTTATATTCCAAATATAAGTAATATCATACGGTATTTGTCTTTCTCCATCTGACTTATTTCACTTAGCACAATGCCCTCAAGGCCCATCCATGTTGTCACAAAGGCAAGATTTCATCTTTTATATGGCTAAGTAGCATTCCATTGTGTATATATATATATGTATATATATATGTATATATATATATATATATATATATATATATATATATATATATATACACACCATATCTTCTTTATCCGTGTAGGTTGTTCCCATATTTTGGCTATTGTAAATAATGCTGTGATCAACATAAGGGTACATATATCTTTTTGAATTAGTTTTCTGTATTCTTTGGATAAATACCCAGAATTGGGTTAGCTGGATCATATGGTAGTTCTATTAATTTTTTGAGGAATCTCCAAACTGTTTCCCATAGTGGCTGCACCAATTTACATTCCCACCAACAGTGTATGAGGATTCCTTTTTGTTCACATCCTCTCCAATATTTGTTATTTCTTGTCTTTTTGAAAATCACCCTTCTAACAGGCGTGAGGTGGTTTTGATTTGCATTTCCATAATAATTAGTGATTTTGGACATTTTTTCATGTGCCTGTTGGCTATCTGTATGTCTTCCTTGGAA
Source organism: Eschrichtius robustus (assembly GCF_028021215.1). Classification (NCBI taxonomy): domain Eukaryota; kingdom Metazoa; phylum Chordata; class Mammalia; order Artiodactyla; family Eschrichtiidae; genus Eschrichtius; species Eschrichtius robustus. The sequence goes on along the minus strand of NC_090827.1, from coordinate 14,730,552 downwards.
AAATGTCTATTCACACCCTCTTCTAATTTTTTAAGAAAGTTGTTTTTCTTATTGTTGTTTTTTTTGAGTTATATGAACTCTTTATGTATTTTGGATATTAACCCCTTATCAAATATATGATTTGCAAATATCTTCTACCATTTGATAGATTGTCTTTTCATTTTGTTAATGGTTTCCTTTGCTGTGCAGAGCTTTTTATTTTAATGTAGCCCCATTTGTTTATTTTTGCTTCTGTTTCCCTTGCCTGGGGGACATATCCAGAAAGATATTGCTAAGAGCAATGTCAAAAATGTATTACCTATGTTTTCTTCTAAAAGTTTTATGCTTTCAGGTCTTACAGTCAGGTCTTCCCATTTTGAGTTCATTTTTGTGTATGGTGTAAGAAAGTGGTCCAGTTTCATTCTTCTCACGTACCTGTCCAGTTTTCTCAACACCGTTTATTGAAGGGAATATCTTTTGTCCATTGTATTGGGTTGGCCAAATAGTTCGTTCGGGTTTTTCTGTAAGATTATGGAAAAACCCGAACGAACTATTTGGCCAACCCAATATGTTCTTGGCTCCTTTGTCATGAATTAATTGTCCATGTATGAGTGGGTTTATTTCTGGGCTCTCAGTTCTGTTCCATTGATCTATGTGTCTGTTTTCCCAGAAATACCATGCAGTTTTGATTACTATAGCTTTGTAGTATAATTTGAAATCAGGGAGTGTGATAACTCCATCCTTGTTCTTTTTTCTCAGGATCGCTTTGGCTATTTGAGGTCTTCTGTAGTTCCATGCAAATTTTAGGACATTTTTTTGGTTCTATTTCGGTGAAAAATGTCATTGGAATTTTTTTTTTAATTAATTAATTATTTATTTATTTATTTATGGCTGTGTTGGGTCTTCGTTTCTGTGCGAGGGCCTTCTCTAGTTGCGGCAAGTGGAGGCCACTCTTCATCGCGGTGTGCGGGCCTCTCACTATCGCGGCCTCTCTTGTTGCGGAGCACTGGCTTCAGACGCACAGGCTCAGTAATTGTGGCTCACGGGCCCAGTCGCCCCACGGCATGTGGGATCCTCCCAGACCAGGGCTCGAACCCGTGTCCCCCGCATCGGCAGGCAGATTCTCAACCACTGCGCCACCAGGGAAGCCCCTGTCATTGGAATTTTGATAGGGATTGCATTGAAACTGTAATTGCTTTAGGTAATATGGACATTTTAACAATGTTAATTCTTTCAATCCATGAGCACAGAATATCTTTCAATTTCTTTGTGTCTTCTCTAATTTCTTTTGGAAATGTCTTTTAGTTTTCAGTGTATAGGTTTTTCACTTCCTTGGTTAAATTTATTCCTAAGTATTTAATTCTTTTTGTTGTGATTGTAAATAGGATTGTTTTCTTAGTTTTTCTTTCTGCTTTCATTGTTAGTGTATAGTAATGCAACAAATTTTTGTATACTGATTTTGTACCCTGCAACTTTACTGCATTCATTCATTAGTTCTAATATTTTTTGTGTGTGGAATATGTAGGGTTTTCTATATATAAAATGTCATCTTCAAATTGTGACAGTTTTACTTCCTCCTTTCTAATTTAGATACCTTTTTTTTTTTTTTTTTTGACTAATTGCTCTGGCTAGGACATCGAATACTACGTTGAATAACAGTGGCAAGAGTGGGCATCCTTGTCTTGTTCTTCATCTTAGAGGGATAGCTTTCAGTTTTTCACCATTGACTATGATGTTAGCTGTGGCTTTGTCATACATGGCCTTTAGTATGTTGAGGTATGTTCACTCTATACTTATTTTATTGAGACTTTTTATCATAAATGGATATTGAATCTTGTCAAATGCTTTCTCTGCATCTATTGAAATGATATGATTTTTATCCTTCATTTTGTTAATATGGTATATCATGTTGATTGATTTGTGGATGTCAAACCATCCTTGCATACAGGGAATAAAACTCACCTGATCATGGTGTATGTGCCTTTTAATGTATTGCTGTATTTGATTTGCTAATATTTTATTGACGATTTTTAAAAAATTTTATTTATTTAATTTTATTTATTTTTGGCTGCATTGGGTCTTCGTCACCGCACGCAGGCTTTCTCTAGTTGCGGTGAGCAGGGGCTACTCTTCGTTGTGGTGCACGGGCTTATTGCTGTGGCTTCTCTTGTTGCAGAGCACGGGCTCTAGGCGCACGGGCTTCTGTAGTTGTGGCACGCGGGCTCAGTAGTTGTGGCGCACGGGCTTAGTTGCTCCGTGGCATGTGGGATCTTCCTGGACCAGGGCTCGAACCCGTGTCCCCTGCATTGGCAGGCGGGTTCTTAACCACTGCGCCACTACAGAAGCCCAACGATTTTTTAAATCTATATTTATCAGAGATATTGGCCTGTAATTTTCTTTTTGTGTGTTGCCCTTGTCTGGTTTTGGTGTCAGGGTTATGTTGGCCTTGTAAAATAAATTAGGAAGCATTCCCTCCACTTCAATTTTTTGGAAGAGTTTGAAGAGGATAGATATTAAATCTTCTTTGAGTATTTGGTAGAATTCACCTGTGAAGCTGTCTGGTCCTGGACTTTCGTGTTTTGGGAGGTTTTTGATTACTGTTTCAATCTCTTTACTAGTGATCAGTCTGTTCAGATTTTCTATTTCTTATGATTCAGACTTGGAAGGTTGTATGTTTCTAGGAATTTATCCATTTCTTCTAGGTTGTACAACTTATTGGCATATAGATGTTCATAGTATTCTCTTACAATCCTTTGCATTTCTTTGATATCTGTTATAATTTCTCTTTGGTTTCTGGTTTTATTTATCTGAGCCTTCTCTCTTTTTTTCTTAGTTCATCTAGTTAAAGTTTTGTCAGTTGTGTTTATCTTTTCAAAGAACCAGCTCTTAGATTCACTGATCTTGTCTATTGTCTTTTTAGTCTCTATTTCATTTATTTCCCCTCTGATTTTTATTATTTGTTTTTCTTTCTACTGACTTTAAGCTTTGTTCATTCTTCTCTTTCTAGTTCCTTTAGATTTAAGGTTAGATTGTTTATTTGAGATTTTTCTTGTTTCTTGTGTAGAACTGTATGCTATAAACTTCCCTCTTAGTACCACTTCTGCTGCATCCCATAGGTTTTGGTATGTAATATTTTCATTTTTCTTTTGTCTTCAGGTGTTTTTTGATTTTTCATTTTTCTTTGTCTATCCAATAGTGGTTTAGTAGCATGTTATTTAGTCTCTACGTATTAGTGATTTTTCCGCTTTTTTCTTGTTGATTTCTAGTTTCATACCATTGTGGTTGGAAAAGATGCTTGATATTTCAGTCTTCTTAAGTTAATTGAGACTTGTTTTGTGTCCCAGTATATGGTCTATCATTGAGAATGCTCTATGTGTGCTTGAGAAGAATGTGTATTCTACTCATTTGGATGGAATGTTCTATATATATATCTATTAAATCTATATGATATAATGTTTCATTTAAGGCAGCTGTTTCCTTGTTGACTTTTGGTCTGAATGATCTATCCATTGATGTAAATGAGGTGTTAAAGTCCCCTACTATTATTGTTTTGCTGTCAACTTTTAGGTCTGTTAATAATTGCTTTGTATATTTTGGTGCTGCTATATTAGGTGCATATATATTAATAAATGTTAGGTCTTCTTGATGAATGATAACATCTGTCTTTGTCCCTTTCTACCGTTTTGGCTTGAAGTCTACTTTGTTGATATGAGTATGGCTACACCCACTTTATTTTGGCTGCCATTTGCTTGGGGTATCATCTTCCATCCCATCACTTTGATCCTATGTTTGTCTTTAGAGCTGAGATGAGTCTCCTGGAGGCAGCATATAGTTGGGTCTTCTTTCCATCCAGCTACTCTGTGTTTTTTGATTGGTGGATTCAATCCATTTACACTTAGGGTGATTATTAATAAATGAGGACTTAGTACTGTCTTTTATCTTTTGTTTTCTGGTCACTTTATATCTCCATTTTTTTCCTTCTATTTCTGTCTGCTATTTTAGTTTGGTGGTTTTCCATGATATTTTTCTCAGTTTCCTCTTGTTTTATATTTCATGTCTCTGCTCTAATTTACATTTTGTGGTTACCATGAGGTTTTTATAAAAGGTCTCAGATAAAATAGTCCTTTTTCCGCTGATAGAATCGTACCTCCATTTGCCTATATGGGTTTCGTACTTCTGCTTTTCCCCTTTTATGTTTTTGTTATCTCAAGTTATCACTTTTTTATGTTGTGATTTTATTACCCAATTGAAGTAGCTATTGTTATTTTTCTTCTTTCCCTTTAACCTTTATGCTGTAATTAAATGTTTAACAACCTATTCTGATACAGAGTTGCAGTCTTTTAATTCTGTCTGTCTATCACCTTACTAAAGTTTTGTGTATTTTTGCCTTTTCATTTTAAGTTGAAGATCTCCCTTCAAGATTTCTTGTAAAGTGGGTCTAGTGGTGATGAACTCCCTCAGTTTTTGTTTCTCTGGTAAGGCCTTTATTTCTCCTTCATAACTTTGCCAGATAGAGTATTCTTGGCTGACAATTTCTAAATTTTCAATATATCGAGTTTGTCATTCCAGTCTCTCCTGGCCTGTTGAGTTTCTGCTGAGAAATCTGCTTATAGCCTAATGCAGGTTACTTTGTAGGCTGCTGACTTTTTTCCTTGGCTACCTTTAAAATTTTTTCTTTATCACTGACTTTTGACAGCTTTAACATAATGTGTCTTGGAGGAAGTCTTTTCGTGCTGAGGTAATTAGGCCTTCTTTTAGCTTTGTGAACATATGTATCCAGTTTCTTCTCCAGGTTTGGACAGTTTTCGGCTATTATTTCTTTAAATAAACTTTCTGCTCCCTTATCCCTCTCTTCTCCTTCTGGGATAAATATTATCTTTGTGTTGCCTTTCCAAATTAAGTCAGATAGTTCTAGAAATTTTTCGTTTTTAAAATACTTAGTTTTCTTTTCTCTTCTACCTGAATCATTTCTAGATGTCTGTCTTTGAGCCTGCTCTATTTTCAGTGCTTTCTAACGCATTCTTCATATCATTTATTGACTTCTTCTGTTTCAAAATTTCTGTTTGGTTCTTTTTTGGCTTCAATATCTTTGGTAAAGTATTTACTCTCTTCATTAATTTTATTCCTGAGCTCATTGAACTGCCTTTCTGAGTTTTCTCGTAGCTCACTGAGTTTCTCCATGACAGCTATGTTGAATTCTTTATCAGTTAGAGCACAATATTCTGTGACTTTAAGTTTGGTTTCTGGAAAATTGTCATTTTATTTTTGTGATATCATGTTACCATGGTTTTTCATGATACTTGATGAGTTGTTCTTCTGCTGGCACATTGAAGTAGTGAACACCTTTCTTTTTCCCAGTAGGTGGCGCTATATCACAGTTTCCCCCCCACACACACCCTTCCGGAGCTGCCTCTGGCTATATTTGAGAATTGGCACTTCCTACCCACCACTGCCTCTGCTGGAGGTGTTGCAGGTGCCCTTGTTGTTGCTGTTTGTGCCGCCAGGGTAGCATGTGCCTTGCTGCTGCTGATGTTGCCACCTGGGGCACTAGGATGGCAGGTGCCTCTGTGACATCTGGGGTGGCCTGGGTCCTGGGCACTGCCACTATGGTGGAGGGTGGTGGAGGGTAGGGTGGGAGCCAGGGTTGGGGCACCTCTGCCATGTCTGGGGTTTGTCACATTTGTGAGCTGCAAGTGAGGGGCAAGGGGCTGGAGTTGTGGGTGCTACTGCATCTGGAGGGATGGACCCTGCTACCACTGCTGCCTGGTTCCCTGTGGCCATGGGTGCTGCTTTGGCAGGGAGGCTGGAGTCACATGCACCACCTTTCCTGCTGCTGCTGGGTTCTTTGGGTCTTCGGGCTCAGCCACCACAGCCAGGGGATGGGATCACAGGCACCACCTCCCCTGTTCCCCCATTTCCACCTCCTCTGTGTGTTCCAGCACCCATCCCCCTTCAGATATACGGACGTGTGGATCCCTCTGGTGTCCTGGTGTTTTAGACAGAGGAAACTTTGTTGAGTTATGTATGTTTTCCTAGTTGTAGATTGAAGGGGAGAGACAAGGGAGCATCTCATTCCATTATGATGCTGACGTCACCCCCTGAAATTTCCTAAATTTATGAATGGAAATCATGGTCAGGTATATGTAATGCCAGGCTGCATGATTGTGCATTAAAAAAAATTTGTAAATGTTGTGTGACTTCAGGTAAAGAGCCAAGGAATTGCGAAGGCACGTAACATAGAATTGTAAGTTGAGCTTTGTACTAGGACAGTGCTTTTCAGTGTGGTCTCCAGATCAGCATTATAAGAAACTTATTAGAAATTCATATATCCCAGATATACTAAATAAGAAACTCTGGGCATGGGGTCTCCATATCTGTGTTTTAACAAGTCCTCTATGTAATTCTGGTGCTTGTTAAAGATGAGAACCTCTGGATTGAGGATGGTTAACTCGAATCAAGTGAGAGATTCGATTTTACAAAATCTTGGGATTCCATTTTCTCATTTAAGATTAAGAAATACTCTCTACTTAATCTACGAGGAAGAGCACCCTTTTGTCTTATTCTGCTTAGAACGAAGTACAGAATATGCCCCAGCTAGTTTCACGTGGTTTGTTGGTTATACCATTTGCCTAAGGAGATCTTATCATTTGCTTAAGAAGAATGGGAGCATGTCCGAGTGTTTATATATATTGCACATTCCCTAAGAGGCAATATGCAAGATGGATAAGCATGCAGGCTCTCTGGAAAGACAGCTGGTATCAAATCACCAGCTTCACCTTTCACGATGTGCCCTTCATCAAGTTTTCAACTTCTCAGTGCCTCAGTTTCCTCATCTGTAAATTAAGATCATACTGTAATCCTCCCCACCTCTTGGAGGTAGAATGAGATGACATTCAAGACTGAGATAACACTGGTTAGACGCTTACAGCAGGGCCTAGCACTGGTTAGTGCCTAATAAATGTTAACAAGTTCTGGGTGGAGTGCAGGCTGTGCTCTGTTCTAAGGTCCAGAGCCAAAACAAACATCATCTCTGCACTGAAGGAGTTTGTTATCTCAGTAGGAAGAACCAGACATGTAAGCTTATAATCCCCAAAGGTATTAGACTCTATAATAGCACCTGGGAAAAATAAGGACACAATGATGGGACAAGGGGTCTTGAAAGAACAGTTCAAGTGGTGTGAGCAGATCCATTACCATGACTGATGTACGGTCAACAGAATGCTCTTCATATAATTGTAGTGAAAACACCAATAACTAATGTCTGTTTACACTTAACTATTTATCAGGCCCTGTTAATTATCTCAATTAGTCTTTTCAGAAACTTTCGAGGCAAGTACTTAATGAAGCAAAGTAACTTACTCAGGGAAACTTAACTATAAAGGTGGGAGTTCTGGCTCAGAGATCTATATTCCTTAGGATTTGCTTATTATTTAAATGAAACTCACGTAAATATTGATAGTTTTAATCTCTTTCAACAATTTAATTCTTTATGTTTTGCAAGTTTTAAATAAGAGTAAACAAATCTAAAGAAATGTAATGACTTGCCCTAGGAGAAAATGCCCCACGTATTTTTAATAGAGAGGACTGCAATTTAAGACCCTAACTTTTCTTCCCTTTCATATCTGCTTCATTGAATTAACCAAACTGCCATCTTCTCACTCATTAAAAAAAAACAAACAGAAGATGATACAGAAAAGAAGCCTGCTGTTTTGAACAAAGAGCTTTATAAAGTGAGAAATACTTCAAAACTGATACAGAACTGGTACAGAGGGGCACCTAAGATTGCGTGGCAGTACTCAGCTACCCAATCCAAGCAAGCCGGAGAGCTCCCCTCCTCTGTCATCAGCCACCCAATCCAAGCAAGCCGGAGAGCTCCCCTCCTCTGTCATCAGCCACCCAATCCAAGCAAGCCGGAGAGCTCCCCTCCTCTGTCATCAGCCACCCAATCCAAGCAAGCCGGAGAGCTCCCCTCCTCTGTCAGTATTCTTTGTCCCATTTCTGACAACTTCAACTCTCAGTTACTTAAAACTTCTCCCTGTTAATTCCACCTGAGTTTGAAGAGCTTATCAATCTCATCCAAAGAATCTCAATTTATTGAGAAAAGGACAAAGAATCAATTATTCGTCACTGTATAATAAATACTTTATTTTACAAATAATTTCAACTAAATAATTCCATTTGTACAGGAAATGCACTTTAAGAAGATGAAATAAAAAGAAAAACAAAAAAAAATATCTTCAGCAAGCAAAAAAAAAAGGCTTTATTTAGCTCATGTGTTTTTAGAGGGAATAAATCTTTCACCAGCCTTTCATAAAAGCCCGTAGTGGACAGCATACAAAGCAAAAGAATCAGTCAAGATTTATAGCTCTTAAGGATGTACTGAAATTTATTAGGAAGTAGATGCCACCTTTAAAAGGGAAGACTCATGCCAATTGGCTTCCCTGTTGTGCCTTCAAATGAGAAATATGTAAACACTTTGTATATTTTCCCTTGGTTTTGAGACTGACACAATACATAGGTCAGTAAAGTCAACACATCTAAATTGTTAAAAGATTTTTTTCTGTGTCTTCTGGGAATGGTAAAACAGGATACAGTCTTTTATTCTCATTTCCCTTCATGAAATGTACTCTCTTCTTTTTTGGAACACATGATAGTTTCTATGCATACAGATAGGTCCTAACAATGCTTCTCTGACATTTAAGCATTTCACCTTCTATGCAGTACAGCCTGTTTGTCCTTTTAAACTTGGCTGCTGGGCCAAATGCAGAGGAACCACTGTGTGACTTTTTGCTTATCTTCTGTACCCAAGCCTACAAAGTTAGTGCTTGAGTGTGTCAGGTATCACCTAGGGACTTAAGAACGAGGTTTTTTACAGTTAACCCAATCCCATGGCCTGTACTACACTGCCTTTGATTTGAAGGCAGTCTAGTTAACTACCAAGACTGCCTACTACATTAATCGGAATCAAGTTCACCTGAGATGTGGGCACACAATAATTCCTAGTTTTCTGCATAATGGCTTTAGGCATACTCCATTACATGCTGGAGTAAATTTGCCAGTGGGAAACAGCAATGTTTTTCTTCTTGTGTATGCTGCTTCTGCAGAGCTGGGTTTTTATTTTTAACTTTTTATTTGGAAGTAATTTCAACCTTTCAAAAAAGGTTGCAAGAATAAGTATAGTTCAAGAGGGGTGGGATGGGGAGGGTGGGAGGGAGACGCAAGAGGGAGGAGATATGGGGATATATGTATATGTATAGCTGATTCACTTTGTTATACAGCAGAAACTAACACACCATTGTAAAGCAATTATACTCCAATAAAGATGTTAAAAAAAAAAAGAATAAGTATAGTTCAAATAACATCCTGATATTTGTTACAAAGATTCACTTCTTATTGTCATTTTACCTCATTTGATTAATCATTGGCTCAAGTTCTCTCTCACCCTCTTTCTGCATGAGAGTACACATAAATTTTGAACCATTTCAGGATGAGTTATATATATATCATGGTCCTTTACTCCTTAATACTTCTGTGGATATTTCTTAAGAATGGGGATATTCTCTTACATAACCACAGTTCAGTTAACAACTTCAGTAAATTTAAGACCGATAGAATGCCTTTATCGCACTTAACCATCTTATAATCCACTCTAGGGTATGGTATTGCGTTTAGTTGTCATGTCTTTGTAGTCTTTTAAAATCCAGAACATTTCCGTAATCTTCCTTTGTTTTTTTTTTTAATTTTCATTTTATATTGGAGCATCGTTGATTAACAATGTTGTATTAGTTTCAGGTGTACAGCAAAGTAATTCAGTAATACATATACATGTATCTATTCTTTTTCAAATTCTTTTCCCCTTTGGGTTATTACAGAATATTGAGCCGTGTTCCCTGTGCTATACAGTAGATCCTTGTTAGTTATCTGTTTTAAATATAGCAGTGTGTACATGTCAATCCCAAACTCCCATCAATCCCTCTCCCTCACCCTTACCCCCTGGTAACCATAAGTTCCTTCTCTGAGTCTGTGAGTCTGTTTCTGTTTTGTAAATAAGTTCATTTGTATCATTTTTTTTTAGATTCCACATATAATGATCATATAATATTTGTCTTTCTCTAACTTACTTCACTTAGTATGATAATTTCCAGGTCCATCCATTTTGCTGCAAATGGCCTTATTTCATTCTTTTTATTTATTTATTTATTTGGCCTCACCACACGGCATGCGGGATCTTAGTTCCCCAACCAGGGATCGAACCTGTGCCCCCTGCATTGGAAGCATGGAGTCTTAACCACTGGACCGCCAGGGAAGACCCTCATTCTTTTTAATGGCTGAGTAATATTCTATTGTATATATCTACACATCTTCTTTACCCATTCATCTGTTGGTGGACATTTAGGTTGCTTCTATGTCTTGGCTATTGTAAACATCACTGCAGTGAACATTGAGGTATATGTATCCTTTCAAACCATGTTTTTCTCCAGATATATGCCCAGGAGTGGGATTGCTGGATCACATGGTAGCTCTGTTTTTATTTTTTAACGGAATCTCCATACTGTTCTCCATAGTGGCTGTACAAATTTACATTCCCACCAACACTGTAGGAGGGTTCCCTTTTCTCCACACTCTCTGCAGCATTTATTGTTTGTAGATTTTTTGATCATGGCCATTTTGACTGATGTGAGGTGATGTATCTCGTAGTTTTGATTGGCAGTCTTTGTGGTCTTTTAAAATCCAGAACATTTCCATAACCTTGCTTTGTTTTTTTATACTGTTTACATTTTTGAAGACTACAATCTCCCATCTTTTATTTTTTAAAGAATGTTCCTCATTTGGCATTTATCTAATATTAACTTATGCTTATATTCTCTAAGTCTCTTTGCTCAGAATGCTACATAGATGATATTATGGCCTTCTCAAAGTATCTTTTCTGAAGGCATATGATGCCTATATACTCCTCATTGGTGATGTTCATTTTGATCGCCCAGTCAGTGTATTGTCTAGTTTCTCCACTGTATAATTATCACTTTTCCCTTGGAACTATGGTGAGACCCTTTAAGACTATGCAAATAATGTGCTCTTCATCAAAATTTCTCCCCCAGTATATTCTCCATTGATCATTCTTGTCTGATCCAGTCTTTACTGTGATGATTACATAATACTGATTTTCCATATCTTGCACTCCCTCCTCATTTACCAGTTGGCATTTAACATTTTAATGTAATCTAGAGTACTCCGTGCTCCCCTATTTATTTATTTATCTATTTATTATTGATATGAACCATGATTTCCAATTTTTTGGAATTGCTTATAATTCATTAGTGTACTTAATTATTTTGTGTTCAAGTTGTTCTTGATTTGATCAGTGGAATACCTTCAAGCTTCTCCCTAGTCTTTGTAACATATTCCATTATTTATTTATTTTTAGCACTTCCTTACTTCTGGCCTAACAAGATGTTCTAGGCTCATCTTGTGTATTTCCTATGCCAGCTCTGGACTCAGCCATTTCTTCAAGGAGCCCTGATTCCTTTTATTGCAAAATGGTATTAGAGACCAAGATCTAGTGTGTGTGTGTGTGTGTGTGTGTGTGTGTGTGTATGTATGTATATATATATATATATATATATATACTTTTTCATAGTCTTTTCCATTATGGTTTATTACAGAATAGATTTAAAAATATTGAAACAGGGACTTCCCTGGTGGTCCAGTGGCTAAGGCTCTGCACTCTCAATGCAGGGGGCCTGGGTTTGATCCCTGGTCAGGGAACTAGATCCCACATGCCACAACTAAGAGTTCAAGTGCCACAACTAAAGATCCTGCATGCCACAACTGAAGATCCTGCATGCCACAACTAAGACCTGCTGCAGCCAAATAAATAAATGAATACATAAATAAATAAATATTTTTAAAATATTGAAACAAATAAATGTATAGCTAATTTAGAATGCTTTTCTCTTTTTGATTATTTTGCTTAAAACTTTGTAAAGCAATATAAGGGGAAGAATTCAGCTCTCGCACCCTAGACTTATTTTATTGTTATGGTATAAGCACTACCACGAAGCTTGGTTTTCAAGTAGTATTGTGAAATTATTGATTTGGTTTATGGTAATACCCATTAATGGCAGCACACAGAAACATAACCACATTTAGAAGTAAAGACATCCTCATCACCCGCATCATATCCTTGCATGGGTCATAGGAGTGGCATATCAGCAAGGCAGGACTCCTGGAGCCCATCCTATAGTGTTGCAAATGCACAGAGGGTGAACAGGGTTCTTTCAGCATTATTTCACCAACTCCTTAGGTCCAAATACACACTGCCTTTTTTTCTGGCCAAATTTCTTAATTTGGTTCTCAAAAATGTCTGCTTCAGTAGTTGATTTTCTTCTCTGGAGAGACATTTCAGTAGTTTCCTCAGGGAAATTGGCTTCTTTTCAATTTGAGTGTTTTATTAAGGAAAACTATAAGTAAGGGGGCTTTCAACCTTGAGTAATAAACCAGAGTTTCTATACCTGAATTATGGCAATGCCTTGCATTGTATTAATGCTGTTGACCATTTAAGTAAACTCATACTAATTCATATTACAACAAAATTATAAATACCACCTTGAATAACTAAAACCACATAGAGATTGATTTTAATGTAAAGTGTTATTTTATAGACACTATAACATGAATAGGGTAAAAAGAGCAATGAAAAACTTGCTGTAGAATCATCATGCAAAGTGGATGATTTAAACTAAAATACAACAGATATACATTCACAAAACCATAATTGAATATTCATACCCATAATTCCCCCCCCAAATGCAATTATTTAGCCTTCTACTATGTGGCCAGTTTTCTTATTTCCATAATAAATAGTTGAATTCCCCAAAGGACTATAAGTAGCTGGAAAAAATATCAGGGCACATAATATACTACATTATGAAAGGGGTCTAGAAAATGAGGTGACACGTGCTTGGCCTTCTTATTCCTGTTGGGATTGATTTGGGGAACCTTCTCAAATTAGCCCAAGGATCAAGGATAATCTTAACTAAAAAACTGTACAGTTGCGTTAAACGTTAATGAGAAATACATGTCTAAGAAATAACTCAAAATTGTGTAAGTTTTAGAAGAAACCCAATTGAGATATCAAATGTTTTTAATTTGAAAAACTTAGTAAATCCCCTTTAATAACTTTGAGATATGGTTTTTAAAATATTGATATTAGAAGTTTTTAGAATTCTTGCTTGCTCGATGTCTTTCATCACCACCCATTTAGTATATGAAAATAAAATCTTTGAGATAGGAGTAGGTTATTTTTGCTCAGTAACAATTTAAATCAGACTTCAATGCTGATATGTCCCCTAAACACGTTATGGCTGATTAGACATATTAGACATCTATCAAAAATAATGGTAGAAAGTATTTTTCTACAATGACCACAAAAATATGGTCATTCCACTGCCCTCTGTACTACCTGCCACTCCACCATCAAGAGGTGGTGTCTATTTCTCTATCTCCTTAAATCTGGACAGTCTTCATGACTGTTTTGACCATTAGAAAAAATGACGCAGGGCCAGTTCCTGGTGTAGCCCTTAACTGGCCTGGCAGTTCTGCTTTCTGCCTCTTAGAAACCATCCACTGTGTAAGAAGTGTGACTACCTTGAGACCACCATGCTGTGGAAGCCCGTATCTCATGGAGAGACCCTGAAGGATAAGAACTTATGTGAAGAGAGAGGGAGGGAGGGAGGGAGAGAGAAAGAGAGAGAGGAGAACTAGTTGCTGCAAGTTACCGAAAATGTGAATGAAGAAGGCATCCCGAAAGAGGATAATCCAGCCTCAGCCACCATAGCTTTAGCTGAAGCCACGTGGATCAGAGATGAACCACCCCACTGAGCCCTTTCCAAATTTCAGACCTATAAGATTGTGAGCGTTGTTTTAAGCAACTAATTTTTTAGGTTAGTTTTTTAAGTAGCAGTTGGTAACCAAATTATAAATATTGAGCAAATTCAAATTTAATAGGGAGCCTCCAAACTGTAAAGCATGTTTTGCCTCTTCCCTTATGTCATGGTGCAAGGCAATGTGCTGGGTGCTGGTGATAAAAATTGAAAAGATAATTGTTATCTGGTCCTTGCTATCCAGTAAGAAAGACATATAAACAACTATCTACAATAAATGTGACAAATGCAATAATAATGTAATGTGAGAAAATAGAAAGAATAGTTAATTATTCTTCTATTAGAAATTAAGCATTACAGTGTTTGCTTCAGCAGCACATAATCAAAAAGATTTCGGATGCTGAAAAAAAAAAAGAAATTAGGCATTACAAGGGCAGGAGTTTTATCTGTTTGGCTCAGACTAAGTATAAAGAAGAGTGCATGGAGCATAATGGATGCTCAAATAATATTTGTTGAATAAGCAAACGGCTGAAGGGAGGGAGGTGAGGGGCGTGTGAATGGTAAGGTTTGGAAATGACTCCTGAAATAATTGAGAAAAGAAATTATATTTTATCCAGATCTTGAAGGATTCCTAGAATTTTGTTAGGAAGGCTAACAGGAGAAGAGAGTGGATAGAACATGGATGGTAAGTAGAATAATCTTTCATATACCATCATATGCAGCTGTGTGGCTGGCACCTTAGGCTGTGGAAGCAGTAAGGGTAGTTGGATATTCATTAGTTAGTCAGCACCTAATTTGAAAAATCCTGGCATCTCACCCAAAATTTTAAGAGATTAGTCTAATCTTGAGGAATATTGGGGGTTTAGGTGGGATTGATTCCCAGACTGAGGTCGTCCTCTAACACATCCAGGGTCCCAGATATCTCTCAGATACAAGCATAGTAAACCTAGAATTGGTTCTTTGAAGTCATTGGCCACATTTCACTTGTTTTAGGTCCTTGGGCTTGTTTTTATCATCAGCATCGTCTCTAGATTGGGGATAACTGGGAACTTCACCCTGCTTATAAATTTCCATTGAGATATAAAGTAATATAATACTTACATTTTGTTTCATATTTGAGAAGGCCACAAAGGCCATTGGTCTTAATAACTAGAAATTCTTAGTTTGCATTAATTGGCTGTGATTTGTAGAAAGACCCTGGAACTCTTTCATCTGTCTTCATGCATTAATTTATTGATTTACTTATTCATATTTGCTGGGCAGTATGGGAAAATATACCAGAGTAGTATCAATTCTTTAGTTAAAGGTTTTGATCCCTATTAAAATTTTTAAAAATAATAATAAAGTGTGAGAATTTGAACCACTCAGGCCGTTAAAGACATCTTGATCTTTTAATGGATCCTAGACAAACCTATCCTTTGTTATGTTCTTGCGTACATACTATATGCCATATTTAAGTGCTTTTGAAGAGCACTGTACCAAGTACGGAGGAAATAGGAGAAAAAAGGTGGAAAATATAAATTCTGCCTACAGGGAATTTGAAGGAAAATAGCAGACTCAGAGTAAGGCCAAATAAATACATGTAATCACAAATAAAAGAAATGAATGTATATTTAATGAACTACGAATGTACCTACCAAGGTAGTGTTAACTTCAACTATTTCTGTGCCACTCATAGAATTGTCTTAAGGACAGAAGAAGAGTGTTTTCTAAGATAGTTATGGCAGTCAACCAGGAAATAGTGAAAGGATGGTCTACTTTTGCCACTTTATAGGAAGTGGTTAAGGGCAAAAAGGGGCATACCAGTCCAGCAGAAGCAATATTCCCAAATAAAACACAAGCATAAATTTGGTCAATTAATAACAAATGTTGAAAGAAAATTAATAAAACCTTAATAATACATTTATTGTAATTTTTAATGTCAAGCCTCACTGTTAAAAGGGTATGATCTATTTTTAGAAAATTTCTGTTAAGCCAACTGCTATGAATTGTCTGTTTCTGACAATAGTCATATTCTCCTCTCTACCTTAATTAAAAATATTGATGAGCTAGATGCCATTGAATTGCAGTTTTGTTTTTTTTTTACAGGCCATGATTTAGTAAAAATGGATGGTGCGTCACTTCTATTACTGAAACAACCCCGAGTATCATTTCTAAAATGTTCTTTAAGCAAGTCTTGGAAAGCAATATACACATGATGTTATATCATAAGAGATAATCACTAACATTAAATTTTATATCACTCCTCTGAATGGCTGTTATAGTCAGCAGGTGACTTGGTTCAATTCTTAAACAGATCTAGACTATAGCACCAACTGCCTTATGACTGTGATAGCTGTTTAGGGTGGTTACTCATTCATGGATACTTGGTATGAGTCCCACTACTGTTAGGCAGCAGGTGTTGGTCCCATAATCTCTGCACAAGAGTCAACATTCTTATTTTGTTTTATCACAGCCAGTAGGTTCCATAGTTGGGTAAACTTTATAATACTCATGACGCTAATTGGAAGGTGTCAGAGCATTTCTGAACATATTTTTTCAATAAGAATAGCTAACATCTCATGAGGACGTACTATATGCCATAGTGCTAGGCATTTTATAAGCAAAATCTGATTTTATTCTTATAGCAACCTATAAATATTACTGTCATCTCTGTTTATAGAAGAGAAATTGAGACACAATCACGTGACTATTAAGTAGTTGAGCAGAATTTCAAAGTCAGGTTTGACTCCAGAGTATATATTCTTTTAACCACTGTGCTGACATCAGGCAGTGAACAAATATCAGTGTGGTTGTTTTTATGACATTGGAACTGCATATGACGTGAAGCTTCTTGTTGGACATTGGATCTTAGTGAGAGAATTGGTTGAATGGATGGGGGAAAAATGTGAATTCCTAGTTATTATTTCAGTGGACCAGGTCTGATGATTATAAACAAGCTAACAAGCTAAACCTGCCAACACATGTTGGGAACACATATCCTAATCACATCAATATGAAATATGAAAATTCTATCACACTCACAACAATTATTTCAAATAATGGAACTCCAGAAACCTCACCAAGGGTATGTAATAACCCATGAAATTAATTTCTACTGCCCGGGCACAAGTGTAACAAATATGGTTCAGAGTTTTGCCTTTAAATTCACAGTATTAGTATGAAGAAGTTGGATGGACTTTTAAAAAAGAACATGCTTCAGAAAAGAAAAAGAGCAATACAACTCAGATAGCTGAAAAGATTATCTGGTAATGGGCAATTTCAAATGAAATGGTTTTGACATAAAGGTCAATTGAAAAGAAATGTAGCAAGCTGGTTATAAAATTAAAAACATTATAAACATGAATTAAATATTTTCCAACACCAGACATATAAGTATAAATCCATATACTATCTGATTTATTACAAAATCTTACAGTATGATGCCAATAAAACCGTGCTGTATCAAAAGGGACAAACCCTAGTACTTTCCCATATGCCATGTGTTACAGGCAGTTGCGTGCACCTGCTGTGGGTGTGTTTTCAGTACTAAAAAATTCATGTACTGAAAAGCCATTACAGATACAAATTATGTAGAATTTAAAGCCTTTTGCATATATATCTCTGGTATGAATCAGGATAACTTAAGCCAAAACAAAAATGCTAAACAAAAGGCAAAAAACTTTTGAAAGAATTGGAGAAGCAGTTCTATTAGCATCATATAGAAATTTATGACTTTATGTGTGCAAATATCAGACATTAATAGATGATGAGAAGTTTTGATGATACTCAGTTATTCCCTTTATCCTCATGGGAAACACAAATGCATGGATTTAAAGTTTATAACAACAAAACCCGTGCTCGACATGTAGAAAAGTAACATCTCTTTATACATAGAAAGATAATATCTTATATCAATACTTTATTAAATGAAACACACTATTATATAAATTAAAAATAGAAATGCATGTGGAAATAGTAAAGTGCTGAGAAAATGCCTGAGAACTGCCAGCAATGAATAGTACTACTCCACAGTAAATTCTATTACCATTTTTGACATGACCTGGATAAGAAACTCAACCTGTCAAATGTTCATTTCAGTCATAAGAAGGCAGAATAAAATTGCTTACTTCTTTACTGGAGATGTTAAAGAGGATGTCTTACTGTTTTTCAAATGTGTTATGATGAATATTGCTATTTTTAATGGAATTTGGAATCAATTTTACAAATATAAATAGTAAAAACTTACTATTATTTTTATTTACTATTATTCCTCTAGATTCATATTTAAGGAATCTTATTGAAATTGAGAAGGAAAAGATCCAATACAGCCTTTTCAAAAATTATTTGAAATGTTAAACCCCAAAGAATAAAATTATTGTCATTTTTTCTCCCAGTCTCTTGCTCTTTGGGGACTGTTTCTCTTTTAATTTATTGCTCTGTGTTCTAAAAAGTGGAGAAAGATTACAAACCACATTTTAAAAGTGTATTAAATATAACTTATGGTAAATTAGTAATACCTCTTGAAAAACCGTGCTATGAGCTCTCCCATGGTTCTTCCTTTGGGGGAAGATAACCCAATTGTGTTGATTTAAAGGTTCTGTCTGGTTCTTTTAAACATTCCTTTGATGTTGTATTGCTCTGCTCGTAATAGACTGTTATTGCCCTATATTGAGTTTGCAGAGTGAAGGTAAATCTTTCGTGATGTGATTTTGCCGCCACAAACTCAATATCGTTCTTAGGGCCTTTATAACTCTCAGCCACATTGCAGCGGAATAGCACACATTTTCATTTTTACCTTTTTAGATTTTTAGTCTTTGTTCTGAGCCTGAAAGTATGTACGCTTACCTACTCTCTACAGTGCTTGTTCTGTGAAGCGGTAACTGTAAGCAAAGAGTACGTTGTCAGGTGTTTTTTTTCTTTTTCTGAAAGGGTTGATTTTATTGTTGATCTTTTTCATTATGTTCCATTAGGTACTCTGCTATCTTATTGAAAAAGCACCACTATTGGGAAAAGCCCAATTCAAATATCTATCCAAGTGTCTAGTTTGAAATGTTTTCTGAGTACGTAACGACGCTATTAAAAGAGATTCCCCTGAGGAGTTCTCTCCTCCTTGAAATTCAGATAAATGTGATTTCCCCTGGTGGCAGATCACACATAGAAGACGTATGTGATCAGAAGTATTAACATAGTTAATTCAATATTAACATTGGCCTGTTTGATTGAAAGTGGAAACTTTATGTAATGGCTTACGATATTATTTGCGTCTTTTGTTAAATTTCTTGACAAAACGTAGATCTATTTTTCACTGGTACAGCATTCAACTCAGTTTAAAACTGCTTGTAAAGCAAGACAGCACTAAGGCTACTTTTTAGGCATTTTTTTTACTTCTTGACCTATGCCCTGTTATTACTATCCTTTTTTTTGTTATGTATGATGGTATGATCACACAGTTTGGGGGAAATAATTAGTTAATAAGTAATGTTTGAAAATAAAGAATGTCCACACATGGCAGGAAATATTTTATACATTACAGTAGACTGGATTTTAAATATCTCTATTCATTGGGTATATTAGCAGGGTATGCCTCTGCTAACGTAATTAATAACTATTATTCCAGAAAGTCAACATTTCCTCTACTACAAACAATTTTCAATATTCTCTCCCTGGTTGGTGAAAATAAATAAAATCATCAGTCTTCAATTCTCAGAGATTGATAAATATTAGTTACACTGGTAAATGTCTGTAGAATCTGCATTTCTAATTATCTTCTTTCTGTTTTCCCCTTCTTGTCACTTCTCCACATCACTCTAGGCCCCTTGCAAATGAAAGTCTAAAGAGCTCTACAGTGATTTATGAAGAAACTCAAAGACACACAATTTATAGGAAGAAAATTTCTGAGGTAATGCTTAATATGCATAATTTTAAAAGATGAACATATATTATTCAATGAAAATGAAGTTCATGATTGAAACCAGAATTCCTTGGATGGGGTTGTAGAGGGCATCTGACCCAGAAGTTGCAAATCGATGGCCCTGGGGCCATATATGGGCTATAGATGCGTTTTATTTGATTTGCACAGGCTTTAGTTGTTTTAGTTTTTGTTTTAATTAGGTGTTAACAATTTAAAATTGGAGTTTTACTTTAGAATATGAGTTTTCACTTCGGTTGAACAATGGAAGCTCTGATAACAGTGGGCCAACGTTTTCACCAGGGACTCTCCTTAGGTGGCTTGTGCATTCATTTTCTGGCCACAGTCTCCACATGGGCTGCTTCATTTCCATTACTGCTGGCCCCTTTGGGCATCTGTTGTAGTACCTGTTGCTAGTTTAATGCTAGCAAGTTCTTCAGCCTCTTCACTTTGCTCACTCTGGCTTCTTGTTCTGGCATGCCCCTCACTCCAATTCCATCTGTCAGAATCCTTACACCTCAAAAAGCATTGCCTCCCCATGGCTTTCTTCAGTTCCTCATTATCACTTCATAGGAATCTCTCCTGCTCTACTTCTTCCTTTGCCTCTTGTTAGTTGCACACAATCTGCCTTGAGTTATATTGATTGTATTTTCATTTTGCTTCCCAATAATTGTGAACACTTGAAAGGCAGGGGCTATCTTTGCATCCGACAGAGCGACTTCCAGTACATGCCTTGCACCTAGTATATTCCCTCAATAGATATATAGTAACGTAGATACAGGTATATGGTAATTTAATTTATGGTTTTTATCTGTTAGATCATTGAAATTAGTATTTAGGAAGTATTTAGGGGATTTAAATTCCCTATCCAAGTGGTCAAGGAAATAAAAATGGGAGGATCAAAGAGCAAAATTCCCTAAATGGATAACTGAGAGTGGATTATAACAATTATTCATCTCAGTAGTTATACAATGAGTTGTTAAATCACAGCCTAAACCTCTTTGGACATTACCACTGGGACAGAGTTCGCCTCAATCCTACCTCCTACCTACATATTATCTGTTAGCAATTTAGCATCATTTCCCCCCTGCTGTGTTCTCCTTTGTATGGAGATAGCAGGACGCTTAAGAACTACATTCCCAGCCATGTTCTGAGTTAGAGTCTGCTAGGAGATGCATTTGTATCAGATCTGTAGGGTGAAGAGAAGTTGGTGCCATGTTTTCCTTCCTCTGGCAGCAGCAGGAAGGCGTGTGGGCTTCTGAGATATGAGATTTTGCAGTAGCCTCTGAGCCATTTTTCTAAGAATTACCTGTTTCCTGATAGAAGTATCTAGAGCAGTTTCTGCTTTCCTAGCTATTTTCTTGATGAGACTCTTGCTGACACCCTTTGATAAGGAAATAGACAGCAAAGTACCATTTAGTAGATTTATTTCTGACTTTGACATGGTCAAATATTTAAAATCAGAGTTTTACCAACTAGAAAATGGTGTGAATGAATATCTCCAGAATAGAAGGAGTATATCTTCCCCATAAAAGGAAAAATAAATTGGCATTTTTTTCCCCCTCGGAGAAAGGTAAAGATATCACGGGTTTTCTTTGGATCACTTATAAGAGGAGTATATATTTTTTATACGAGACTATTTGCAAGAGAAGTAGTGTTTTGAAAAAACAACCGAGGCTATGTTTAACTGACAAAAATACTCATGATAAAAATATTTTAAAGGTACAATGGAAAAGAATAAATATTTCCCACCCTTCACCTAAATGCAGTGGTTGGCAGAGTGTTCTGTATATCATGGATATTTACTGATTTACATATGAAGAGAAAAGGAAAAGTGCCTTGCTTCTTTTCGGTGAAATCTGGTGTGTGTGCACAACATTACTCATGTGAAATAATTTAAAAGATGTTTATTATTTGGCTTTTGGAAGCATAATCAATGTACTGAGCACTCTTGACAAATCTAGAATTGGCATTGGTTCCGACTCAGTAGATAAGGAAAATAGCATATTACGATTTACTTTTGCTTTAGGTTAGCTAGAATTTCAGTAAAATTGCTACCACAAACTTATTTTAATTAGCCTGAAACACGATAAGTAAATTTGCCATGGCTGAGTCAGAGCCATGTAGTGTGGAAGGCTAGTCTATTGAGGTTTGCTATTGTGAGTTAGAGGATTAGTAATACTCCCGTGAGCCCACCCCTCAAAATCACCCCCAGTCTACAAGACAGAGCTGTCTTGATTGGAATTTAAAGAAATTTTTCTTTGAAAAGATGGTTAGTTACAGCTGATTGCATGCTCTTTCTCTGCTATGTTTCTAATTGTGCTGGGTTCTTGTTGCCTGCTAGATTTCTTGCATCAGACACTTGGACTCTCTTCTCACAAGTGAAAGGATGCAGGTTGATGTTTTGCAGGTTAAAGGTTTTCTGTGAGATGTTGCTTTGTCCTGGTGAACATGATCTGCCAGCCATTTCACCTTGCTTTTTACACAACAATTTTTTCAAGGTAAACTAAAAGAGTTGAGAAAACAGTCTCTTATATAGGATAGTAAAGATGAGGGTTGTATTATTACTGATAATATGTAATAAATATATTTGGATTTTTGGTGAAAGTCATTGGTAATTTGAGGTACTTTATGTATATTTGTGACAATTGGGCTCATTTTTAGAACAAATTGGCGCTAGACATAAAGTCTCTTTCTTCTTTATCTCTATGACAACATGTTAGAAAACAAGCACATAGAACTAAAAGCAGCAGAACAAAATCTTGAATTACCTCAATGCAACTAATAAGAAATCTGGAAAATGCAATTAACTAAAAAACCTCATAAAACTTAAATGACTGCAACTAGTTTTTTCAATTTTCAGAGAACCACAAAGTATTATTTCATAATAGGATTTTACATTAAGAGAAATATGCAGGCTGTCTCTAGCGATCATTCCTGATTCACTGTCTTGTAGCTTTTGCACCTATGCAGCTGTGATTATTTAAAAATCCAGAGAACGGAAGTCCTAAAATTCTGATTCTAATTTGTTAAAAAAACCCTCTTCTTACCAAAACAAGAATATTTATTGATATATATTTTAATATATGAAAAGTATGTATAATCCTATTTACAGACATGTATATACTAATACAAATATTTTGTCAAAATGAAAGAAGAAACTTTGTTTTTGACAATCTAATATATTTTAAAGACATAGAAAATAGTATTTATTAGTGGCAAATACCAAACAATATAAAAGTGTATAAAACACAATCCTTTCTTTTAACCCCTTGCTAGGACTATAAATAATGTCAATAATTTGACATATATTCTCCCAGTTTCCTCCCATATATTTGCAAACATACATGTAATATAGGTAGATTTCTAAAAATCCTGAATGGAATAATACTAATCACACAATCTAAAACCTGATGTTTTTTTTGCTCAACAATATATTGTGGACATCTTTCTATGTAAATATATAGGGACTATAAATAATTTTATAAATAAAATAATCAAGAAATAATATAGTTATGGAGAGTAATTACGTGAAAAGATATTTTATATTTCAAAACCTTGATTAGCTTTAGATTATTTCAATTTATTGGTAAATTAAATGCTTTATTAGTAAATTATTGAAAAAGTTTCCTTGAAAGTGTATCTATGATAATGCAAGTTGTTTTAAAACTTTTAAAAGTTTAAAACTTTTCTTATTTTTGCTTACTTTAAAAGATATATCAGTTCAGTACTTAAATTATTTATAGAGATATTCTGCACTTCAACAAATGTGTTTAATGTAATCTCTAATTCTATTTAATTATAATTTTATGATTGTCTATAAAAAAATCTTTCATAAGTTCGAATAACCTGAAAGGCATAAATCAAAAGTCCATTCATCTTCATGCCTTAATGAAAAACAGGGATTGCACTATTAGTTATATGTAGGAGAAAAGGAAACAAGATTATAGGAATAAACTCACTAGGAGAGTGGCACAAGAATAGGAGTAACATTTTAAGAAATGTAGGACCATCTGGATGTTTGGTAATTATATGGTTTATGACTTTTTTATTTTCTGACTTAGCGTTTTTATGTGAAATAAGGTAGAAGTAAGGGCAGACCACCTTTAAGATTATTATGGCATATGGATTATGTTAGAATAGAAGCACTCCTATATTTTTGAGATGCCTAACTAAATATTTAATTTCTCAGGTGAGAGAAGCAGTGAGGAATCACCAGTGTGACCCAGGATCACATTGCTAAGTTCAATGATCAGTGCTTACTCCTGATTTTGCTTGACCTTTCAGCATGACTAGAAAGAGCTGTTTTCTTTTAATTTATACATTACTCACTTAAAAAATTAAAAAAATTTTTTTTCCAGCTTTATTAAGATGCAGTGGACATATAACATTGGGTAAATTTAAGGTGTACAACATGTTGATTTGATACACTTATATATTGCAAAATGATTATCACCATAACATTAGCTAACACCTGCATCACGTCACATAGTTACCATTTCTTTTTTGTGGTGAGAATGTTTAAGATCTACTCTCTTAGCAACTTTCAAGTATATAATTCAGTATTATTAACTATGATCACTGTGCTGTACATTAGATCCTCAGAACTTATTCATCGTATAACTGGAAGCTTGTACTCCTTGGTCAATATCTCCAGTCGCTCCCACCCTCTCGCCCCTGGCTGGTAACCACCAGGCTAGTTTCTTGAAACAGGTCTTTTCTATTAAGAGATTTGCAAATACGAAAAACAATGCTACTCTTCTCACTATTTTTATCTGTTTTAGAAAATATAACTCGTTTTATTAAACTATTTATGTTAGCATATCAGAGTTTATTGTTACTTTAAATGATTGAAAAAATAAATATTTTAAATATTTCTGTTTTAATTTCTAATAGTATAAATATGGATAGATATAACCCACACAAACAAAAGCTCTTTGGGATCATCAATACTTTTTAAGAATATAAAGAGGTCCTGAGAACAAAAACATTGACAAATGCTGGACTAAATTAGAGGAGAAAATAGATTAAAATAAGATAGTAGGATAAAACAATAATTTTAGCATTAAACCTGATGGAAAACCCAAGAATAATAAAGATCAGAACGCTTTCATTTCAAAGGCAAAATTTCTAAGATGCCAGTCATATTTGTAATTACATATTTTGATTTAATATGTAAATTAAACTGTTAAAAAAGCAAACTTCAAAAAAAAGTAAATTAAATATTGAAAACTGATCAAAGTAGTATACTTTCCTTTAAATCGTGCTCCACTCCACCCATGTTTAAAAAAACTTCCTGAGGCAGTCGTAGAAAATCTACACTTAGGTCCTTAAACTTAATTGTAATTAAATCTTGAAAAAATAAACACACAAAAAAATCAAAGCATAATAACTCAGAAAAATAAAAACCAAGCCAAAAAATAAAAAGATCAGAAATGGATGCATTCTTTATAAAGATCTTACGATGAAAATAAATCCCCAAGTATAAGTCAAGTTAACTGTGTCTCTCAGTGAAAACAAATGAAGAGAAATCAGACAAATGGTTAGTTTCATTAGGCAGAACAAAACACCAGATCTTAGGGAAGCTGAATTAATGCATTGCAAATTAATGCCATATATAGTAAATTCTATTATGTATAAGACCCTGGGCTATGAACTTCTAGGAAGCCTTAGATGACTTGTAAAGAACATTGTGGTCAAGACGTTTGTAGTTTAAAATAAAAAACGAATCCAGGGCTTCCCTGGTGGCTCAGTGGTTGAGAATCTGACTGTCAATGCAGGGGACACGGGTTCGAGCCCTGGTCTGGGAGAATCCCACATGCCGCGGAGCAACTAAACCCGTGAGCTACAACTACTGAGCCTGCGCGTCTGGAGCTTGTGCTCCGCAACAAGAGAGGCCACGGTAGTGAGAGGCCCGCACACCGCGATGAAGAGTGGCCCCCGCTCGCCGCAACTAGAGAAAGCCCTCGCACAGAAACGAAGACCCAACACAGCCAAAAATAAATAAATATATAAATAGAAAAATAAAAATAAAGGAATTCCTTTAAAAAAACAAAACAAAAAACAAATCCAAAGTCATTTAGATGATAAAGTGAAGCATAATTTTTTGAAAAAATGATAAAATATGTAATAGGCTATAAAATAATGAAGAAAGTGTTTTAATTCTTCAGAAATTTTAAATTACATTAATAACTATATATATTTCAAACTTAGACGGACATAACCCTTGGCAACAACATTCATTCACATAACTCGATTCGAATCTACTCATTCATTCATTTAGTCAGTTAGTCATTTAGTTATACAAAAAATATCTATTAACTGTCTACAATGTGCCAGGTACCTTGTAGATGCTAAGAATAAAGAAGAGAGCAGAACAGACTTCATTGGCCCTCATGGAACTAAAGGTAAAGAGAAGATAAGAGTCAAATGACATGGTTAAACGTATATTTTCCAAACTCGCTGAGCTCTGAGTGAGCAGCAGAGACACTATGGAGTACAGGACAGAAGGTTGCGATCTAGCTGGGTTTCTGAGAAGCCTTCCCTAAGAATGTGCTGTTTGAGCAGACCTTTGAGCGTGTGTGGAAGAATGGGTAAAGGAGAAGGTCATGATGATGAAGAAGACGAGAAACTGAGAGGCCTAGGTATTGAATTTACCTGATGTGTTGGAAGGAATTAGAGTGGGGAAGACCACTGTCCAGTACCAAAGTTCAGTGAATGAGGAGTGCTCAGCAGATGGGCCAGCTAAATGGCGTGAGTCTGAAAGCTGCGTTTTTGGTTTGTTTGTTTGCTTTGATAAGTTCATGGTTTTATTTTGTTCTTAAAAAGGAAGTACAGGAGGAATGGTCCACAAGTTTTATCAGAGGAGTAAGGGATACCAGTCCTAATTCTGAGACGTGAGGGGTGTGAAAGATTAAGAAGCCACAGCTAGCACGGTGGTGGCCATGAGAATGTGCCTTGCAGACCTCCAGCCACAGGGAGATGAACTAACCAAGGGCCCCAGCAGCCGGTTCTGGCGCCAGGACCGTGCTGCCCACAGGCTGCCCCAAGCACTGACCAAGTGCGGCAGGGTTGATGCTAAGGCGAGAGGCAGCTCTAGGGAGACACAGGACTGCTCGAGGGCCCCCGGATGGCCTTGCAGCCCCGTCCTTAGACTGCAGGACTATCTAGTCTGCTTCCCTCTCTCTCTCCTTCGTGCCCTGTCACACCTGCACCACAGTCTCAGCTCTCCCAGCCTGTTCTGGCTCCTTCTCCATTTTCTCCCAACCGGGTATTACCCTCGAGAAAATCTTTGTGCCTTTAATCCCATTTTAGAGCTGATTTTCAGAAGACAGATTAACACAAGAATAGACTCCTGGAGGAAATGCTTCAGTTCAAGTAAAGAACCACAGAAACTGCACAGAGGTTAAGGCTAAAGGGGTTTGCTGATTATGGCTGAACAGTTCTCAGTGGCAGAGAGGGAAGGGTCGAGGAAAACATACTTTCCAAAAATTGCACCCTTTGAATCATTTTTGAAAGGTCATTTGTTTACATATTGACAATCTTTAAGCTCTAAAGAAAAGAAGTTATTAAAAAAGATATCGTGAAACATGCATAAAAGGTATAAAAAATGTGTGGCTTTTTATATTCTTCATTGTTGACAAGCAGGGAAGGTCCTTCCATTCTCCACCAGGCAACACTCCTAAATTCATTCTTCAGGTATAGCAAGATAAATCCCGCCCCCGACGCCCACCCACGCTGTTGTTTGGGGGTTTGCTATC
This sequence comes from Eschrichtius robustus, assembly GCF_028021215.1. NCBI lineage: Eukaryota > Metazoa > Chordata > Mammalia > Artiodactyla > Eschrichtiidae > Eschrichtius > Eschrichtius robustus. The sequence goes on along the minus strand of NC_090827.1, from coordinate 14,703,040 downwards.
AAATCTCAAATCCATTAACCTGTGGGCTCAGGACCAGGATCAGGATGAGGCAACCCTGGAGGGCAAGGCTTAGAGGGGCAGGTCGCACAGTGCCAGCCCTGAGCTTGCAGGGGCCTAGAGTGAGTGCCTCCTTGTTTGCCTCAAGTCCTGGCCCTGTGCAGGCTGTCCAAGGACTCAGAACTTTCAGCCCAAAGAATTAAGCCAATCCAAAGCTTTCACTCGTCTCTTCAGGCCCCAGAAGATGGGCACTCAGGGTCTTTCACTGATGGGTAGAGTGAGGCAAACAGTGCTCAGAGCTATATGTTTGCTCTTCTCTTTGGCCGTCAATAATTGCATATAAATAAATTTCAGTGAATTGCAAAAAGAAGGCTCAGGGGTATTTTTCCCAGCAGAGTAGCGAACTTGGAAATAATTCTTTATGTAGGAGTCTCAGTGCTTTTTTGTTTCCCTGATAACTAGGAAAGCCACCTTCCTGTCTCATACCACCTGCTTCCCTGAGCTGTTAACTTCTGCTTGTGCTTTCAGTTCTCCAGTGCAAGAGGTTTGGAGAGAACTGTTCAGTTTTCAAGGATCGGTCTGTTGAATAACATAAATATAAGCAGTGTGTAATGATTTGGAATCATTTGGAAAATTCCAGTGTCAATATTTGATAGAAGAGACAGCTGAGAGGTCATGTTGAAGAGTAAGGAGACAGTTAACAAAGGTAGTGAGAACAATGAGGAAAATCCAACTAGGTATGAGTGATTTTTAACAAGATTAACCAGGGGTTGATATCTTCAAGTTGTCTGCATTTGGAATTGATAGCAACAGTTGTGGTAAATCAGAAATAGAGTAGTTCAGCTACATTTGATTGGCTCTTCAGTAGAGCCAGCTTTGGCATCTCAGGGCTTATAAGAACCTTCCTAGGTGTGTACAGTTCACAGATCAGTAAACAATTTTAAATTTAAAAAAGAGAAGTGAGAGAGAATACTGACATGGGTTTGTCAATGACTTTCTGTTAAGTAAGGACATTAAAAAAATCAGCCACCATTTATCACCATAATCATTTAACTCCCCAAGAAAAGATTGGCAAAACCCCAGGGGAAAGTTGGGTCTTCCCTCAGGAAAGGAAGCTCGGCATTTTAGAAATCTTAATCTCTCTCCTTTTCCCTTAATATTATTTTCTCTTTTCAATATAGACTGGTTAACTCTTTGCCACAGACTGGCCCTATTCCACAAACAAATATTTGAGAACCACAGACTTGCCAACCCACTTTATACAAAGCGAGAACTTAAGATATTCTGGAAAGATGTACGTCTCTTTCACTCCTTAAAATCTTTACAATGGGTATTTTTTAAAATGTAATACTATTCTGATTGAGGAGATTTTTTTTTTAAAAAATGCATTCCAAATACCGCCTGCTTTAATACACATTAATTTATTTTACTTTTATAATCTCATAGTAGAAGACTAAAACTTTTTTAAGCTTTTATTGCCAGAGGCCTAATAATTTATATTCCTATGTTCCTTGAATAACTATTTTATTGCTGAAATTTGCAAATTTTTATTTCGAGAGGAATAGAGGCGGAACACTTGGTGATCTTCTTGTCCTAAGAAGATCAATGCCATACTAGTGGAACACGAGACACAGAGGTTTCCATGACCATTTCTGTAGAGTTCAGATGTCAATAACATGACCCATTAGGTGAACTGAAAGAATAAAGCATAGACAAACATCAACAGCCATTGTTCAAACTGAGGCTTTTACAGTTCCCTTCTACAACACACCTGCTACTACAGATGAAATTCTGCTGCCATGTGAAGTGCCCTATTTTGCATGGACTTTTGGTGACCTATCTGTAAGCGCACAGCAAACACACACCTGCCTGAAAGGTTGGGTCCTCTATTTGTACGTCATTGCTTACTGCAGGGAAGTATAATAAAGCAAGACAACATAGATAAAAATTGCAGACATTAAAGAGGAAATAGAATAGCAAATGATCAGATTAAGTAATAGGAGTGTCAAAGTGAACGGATAAGACAGAACCAATAGTCAAATGAATTGATTTATATCTAGCAAACTCCTTGTGAGCCCTGACAATTTTTTTTCATGGAGTTAAAACAAAAGGTAAAATTCTTTCCTTTATAGGTCTTGCAAAATAATGAACTAGGTTTGGTGGAGAAAACGTGAGGCCAAGGGAGCTTGAGCCTTTGAATGCACAGTTGGCCAGTAGGCTTATGATAGATCCAAGGTTCACAGAGAGGTGCTGAGTACAGGCAGTGCTAAGAGCGTCTGACAATCCACAGGGACGTTGTTTCTACTCTGCATGGTATCTTCACATCTTGGCTGAGAAACATTAAGGAGACAGGTACATCTTCTCAGTGCACTTTCGTACAGGTAATTTTAGGAAGGAATTTATTATTTCCTTGAAATAAAATTGGTCTGACTATATAATAAGAATATAAATGAGAACTATACCATGGGAAGATGGGAAAACCAGATAAGGAGCCAGGAAACCTGGGTTCTGATCTTAAGCCCTAAAACCCAGCACTGTATTGCAATAGGGAAGCTACAACTATCTCTATATTTTGTCCTCACTTGCAAAATTAAACGTTTAGACTTAATCTTTAAAGTCCCTTTCAGCTATAAAGTGTTATGATGCATGATGTATTTTCTGTCTCCTGAGGGATCATTTCATCTAAACACTGGCTTCATTGCAGTATTCTTCCCTCTTAGAGAAGATTTGCAGACTAAAATCAACATGCAATGCTACCCAGTGTTAAAACATTCTAAGGAGTAGATGAAAGTGATTTTGAAGAAAATATGTCATGCTACCTCATACAGCTATAACAAAATAAAGACACGAACTCATATAGTTATACCAAAATAAAAATAAGAATTAGTATGGTTAACCAGAATAAAACAGATTACACCTGTCATTTTTATGGACAAAGTTGTCCATAAAGAAAATCTCATGCATCTTTTTTCTTTCCTTTTTTACACGTCCTTTTAAAAATATTTTTCCTGAAAGAGGATTGCATTAAACCTGTGATCCGTCACAGCTAAGAGATCATTACTGAGGCTATAGTCAGGAATATAGTCTCAGTCACAGAAAATTGACTCCTCATGCATTAAGGGCTATGATTCAGGTTCTCTTGGCTTTTGATAAGAAGTGATTTCTCTTTCAATATCTCCATTGGTCATGCATCTACAAACCACACTATCGATTTCCTTCCTCTCTCTGCTCTGGTCTGTGCCCTGGGCTGGTGAAAGGGGAGGTCCTGATCCTTGAAGACAGCAGCACTAAGTTCATTTGGGCTTCTGGAGGGGTTTGGCTTCTGGAGGCACAGCAGGAGAAAGAGGTCAGGGTATTTCTTCCCTCTCTCTGGCTTTGGCTCTGTGGCCGTGCCCCTCTCAGGTGGCCGAGCTCTCACGGGGTCTGGAAACACTGCTTCTTCCACTTGCCCAGTAGCTTTCCAGTGGTGATGGGTTCCTGCTGTTGGTAGTCCCTGGCTGACTCACCATCTCTTACTGGTTCCTTTGCTCCTACCCACAGCTCTGAAAACTGTACCTTCCTTCGTTCAATTTTCTTCACTATCCCTATGAGGGTGTCTCCTGCTGAGCAGTACACTATCTTTCAAGGGTCTTAAAAGTCTTCCCATTATAGATTTAGCAAAAGTACATTTGTCCCCCAAAAGGTGTACTTTGATTTTAAAGTGAGGTTTAATTTTTAAGAGTTCCTGTGAATTTTTAAAGATAAAAATATTACAGAAAACAGATTTCTTTGTCATGGCAGTAAGCTTTTTATTTAGTTTTGTCATTAATCGGGACAGCATGCTTAGAGCCAATTCTAAAAAAGTTGATGATGAAACAGTCTCCATTATGCCTTTTTCTTTCTCTTAGACATTCCTTCTCACCCTACTAAAAAATAAGTCAATCCCTCTGCACACCCCCCCGTCCCCCCAACAAAAAGGAAAAAGAAACCTACCCAAATCTTTTTGGATACATTAATTCTTATCAGTGCCACTTTATACCTGAGAGAGCAACAATTTCTATTTTGTGATTTTTTTTCAGACTCCTTAACATTTATGTGGCAATCGCTGGTGTAAGATTGACTTTCCAGTGTTACCACACAACACATCATAAAGCCTCCACAAAAGACTAAAGATACTAGAATAAGCCAACTGATAACTGAGCTTTGATATACTGAGCTGCCATCATCTCTCTTTTCACTTAACGAATTCTCTGAAAGGAAGTTGGAAATAAAAGGCAAGGAGCAAAACGCCCAGTTGCCCAACAGAGATTTCTTTAGACTAAAGATCACCTAACACATTTGTTTCTCCTTCCTTTTTTCTTGTTAACTATGTCTGATCCTGCTGTACAGGTGCTGGTTGATACATTTTACCTGTGCTGCTCCTCCTTTTTCTTCCACCGTTAACTCTTCCTGGATTCAGAATATTTTTGAAAAGATTTTATCAAAGAACTACACCCTTAGATTGAGTCTCAGAATCTCCAAACATAGAACAAAACTTAAAGGCAATTAAATTTTATAAACTCTTTATTAAAGTTATAGCATTGTTGCATCTGGCATGGACTATTAAATGTAGCATGAAAACTGGTTTACTTCTGATGGACAAACTTTGGTCATGTGTACATAATCCAACCTGTGGAACTTGCTACAGGGATAACAGCACATCTCAAAAATCAATGAAATCAATGCCCGTAGTATACTATCTGAGTTTTTTCCCTCCCCATATCCTACTCCTTTTTCTTTCTCCTTTTTTAAGGGTTAAACTGGGTGGTTTTCAGAGTTTTACAAGGGAACTATTAGTGAAAAACAATCTGATACATTCAACTTACTAAGGCCCTACTCTTTCCCTCTAATCTTTCAGCAGGACCCAAGGGAGGCTAAAGTTTAGATCAGTCTATTCTCCACAAGAACTTTGATTCACTATTAAATTCCGTCTAATGAAGATGACTTTGCCATCCCACGGCCATCAGCAGGCTATGTGTGGGACAATGCAAAACCCACCTTGTATAGAGGAACATTGTTCTTTCTTCTTAGTTACACCAGTTGAATAGAATCTCATGGAAATTCACATGCACAAGAGACCTGTGAAATCAGTAACAGTATTAATCTCTAGGGTGCCTTGCTGAGTCAAGTTAAGGAAATAACTATTTTGCTTAAGTACACACTTGTTCATGTCTTACAGCTTGTCATGTTTATGATAAGAGCAAATAGCTGAGACAGAGAAAGAGAGGGAGGGAGGGAGGGAGAGAGAGAGAGAGAGAGAGAGAGGAGAGAGAAGAGAGAGAGGAGAGAGGAAAGAGAGAGAAAGGGATTTTTTTCTCAAAGACAAAAGTTAAGGTTATAACAAAACATAATGCAAGTATTTGCAGAGTATGCACTAATCGCATTGAATCTAATTTTCCTATACTTCTTGCCTTGTAGATAAATTTAAATAGAGAATATACAAGTTTGAGAATTCTGGAACTTGCTTTAGTGCTTAAAGAATTTCTGATATATCAATCATATAAACTAGAAAAATGAAAATATGAAATAAACTGATTCTGAAATTAAACTATTCCATTTAATAAAATCATATATTTACAATGTTTATTTACTATTTACTTCCTATTTACTTCACACAACACATTAGAAATTAGGGAAAATTAGACAAATGCAGCTTTGTAAATAACAAATTTTTTATGGTTAATAATGATTCAAGCTAGTGTCAGAGACAACAATTTGTGTTTTTAGGAGGCAGTACTGCGTAATGGTTATATGCATGAGCTCTTACAATTCACCATATACTACCTGTGTAACAGGTACATGCTACTTAATCTCCTGGGCCTCAGTTTCCTCATTTGTAAAGTGAATTCTCTTCCGTAAAACTACTGCCAAACTTGTATGTTGATGTGAAGATTTACTGAAATAATACATATAAGGCATTTAGAAGAGTAATTGTAACACTCAGTAATAAATATGTTATTATTAATATTTTATTCATCGGATACCGTGCATGCTTTCTAATGGGGAAAAACAACTTCAAAGTGATGAAGTAGAAATATTTAACATATTAGAGTTAAGTAATGGTTTAAAAATATAGCATAATCCATACACGTTATTTAACATGAAGCAAAATGTTAATTCTTATTTTTTTTCTATTAAACTTGTTAGAAAAGCAGGTGAGTCTACTCTAGTTGTGATGGAGTAATTCTTATAAGATCAAAAGCAGGCCAAATCTGGAGGGGACATGATTTTGGGGAGAAGGGAATAGCCCTTATGAGTTTCTTTTTGTGTGTGGCTTTTTGCTTGAGTGCAGGCCCACTCAGTGACATAAGGAGCACCTAAAACTTGGATAGAAATCTGTAGTCTTAATGGCTTGAAGACTTAGGGGATAGAGTTTGAGACCGCCACAGCAATTGGGAAGTAAGGGAATGTACTGGGTTGAATAGTGTTTCCCTCAAAATTCATTTCCACCCAGAATCTGTGAGTATGACCTTACTTGGAAATAGACACTTTGCAGATATAATTAAGGTAAGATCATATTGAATTACAATGGATCCTAATCCAATGACAGTGTCTTTATAAGAAGAGGGAAATTTTGACACAGACATACACAGAGGGAAAACTGACCTTGTAAAGATGGAGGCAGAGATTGGAATATGCAGCAACAAACCAAGCAATGCCAACTGTTGCTGGCAACCACTAGATCCTATGAGAAAGGCATAGACCAGATCCTTCCTCAGAGCCTCCAGAAGAAGCCAAACTTGCCAATACCTTGATTTTGGACTTGTAGCCTCCAGAACTGTAAGAGAATAAATTCTTGTTTTAAGCCACCCAGTTTGTAATACTTTGTTATGGCAGCTCTAGGAAACTAATACAGGGAGAAAACATAGGAAAGGAGAAAATCAACACAGGATACCCCAAATTCTGAATATAAAATCTGCCACTATCTCTGGCTGACCCCTGAATTGCACATGTATGGAGTAACTAAGGCTAAAATGATTGAATAGGCTTTCAGTTGCTTCACTCTACAGGGATACAGAGTTTGGATTTCGAGTTCAGTCAAATAAACTGTCTGCTGAGACAAGAACAGCAACAACAGCAAAACCCACAATACTTTTGGAAGAATATAAGAAAATCCAGAATCTTTACAATATATCACTCACAAGATAAAATATATATTTACAAAATATCATTCACACAATACAATTCCAAATAACCAGACAAATGAAGAAACAGAAAATTGCAATCCTTACTCAAGAGGACAGGTAATCAATAAAGACTCTTAGATGACGCAGATTCTAGAATTATCAGAGAAGGATTTTAAAGCAACTATTATAACTATGTTTAAGGACATAAAGGAAAATGTGACCTTAAAGAGCTAACAAGTAGGACATCTCAGCCAAGAAATAGAAACTATGAAAAAGGACCATTAGAAAATTATAGAACTGAAATGTGAAATGTCTGAAAATTTTTTTTAACATCTTTATTGGAGTATAATTGCTTTACAATGGCGTGTTAGTTTCTGCTTTATAACAAAGTGAATCAGCTATACATATACATATATCCCCATATCTCCTCCCTCTTGCGTCTCCCTCCCACCCCTCTAGGTGGTCACAAAGCACCAAGCTGATCTCCCTGTGCTATGCAGCTGCTTCCCACTAGCTATCTATTTTACATTTGGTAGTGTATATATGTCCATACCACCCTCTCACTTCGTCCCAGCTTACCCTTCCCCCTCCCCGTGTCCTCAAGTCCATTCTCTACATCTGAGTCTTTATTCCTGTCCTGCCCCTAGGCTCTTCAGAACCTTTTCTTTTTTCTTTTTTTTTTTTAGATTCCATATAGATGTGTTAGCATACGGTATTTGTTTTTCTCTTTCTGACTTACTTCACTCTGTATGACAGACTCTAGGTCCATCCACCTCACTACAAATAACTCAACTTTGCTTCTTTTTATGGCTGAGTAATATTCCATTGTATTTATGTGCCACATCTTCTTTATCCATTCATCTGTTGGTGGACACTTAGGTTGCTTCCATGTCCTGGCTATTGTAAATAGAGCTGCAGTGAACATTGTGGTACATGACTCTTTTTGAATTATAGTTTTCTCAGGGTATATGCCCAGTAGTGGGATTGCTGGGTATTATGTTAATTCTATTTTTAGCTTTTTAAGGAACCTCCATACTGTTCTCCATAGTGGCTGTATCAATTTACATTCCCACCAACAGTACAAGAGGGTTCCCTTTTCTCCACACCCTCTCCAGCATTTATTGTTTATAGATTTTTTTGATGATGGCCATTCTGGAAATGTCTGAAATTTAAAAATACTGGAAGTTTAACAGAAGACTGAAGATGACAAAGAAATCATCAGTAAACTTGAAGATAGATCAACAGAAATTATTCAATCTGAAGAACAGAAGAAATAAAGATTTTTAAGAAAATGAACGGAGCCTCAATTTCTGTGGGGCAATAGCAAAAACTTTAACATATGGTTAGAGTGGAAAATATATGACAAATAATAGCTCAAAAGATCTTAATTTTTGATTTAAGAACCTTACTGCAGAAAAACACAGAAAACCACCCTGGGCACATCTTGATGAAAAATAAAGGTAAAGAGAAAATATTACCAGAGAAAAAAAGACACATTACATACAGGAGAACAAGAATACAAATGACTTAATATCAAAAACAATAATGTCCAGAAAACAGTGGAACAATATCTTTAAGACACTGAAAGAAAACTGTCTGACCAGACTTCTATATGCAGTGAAAACATCAGATATTTAGAGAATCCCTCAACATTTGGAAGGTAAATAACCTACTTCTATTTTTTTTTAACACAACAGAGAGAAACATCAAGATCAACAATTTATCTAAAGGTTGAGATTATTTCTGTAGCTAGTTTGTCATTACTTTTGCTTATGGACACCAGGCACTATTTGAGGTCCTAATCGGCACTTAGGAATAAAGTAATCATGCATCTTATTTTTACTCAAATGACAAATTTCTAAAAGAGACCAAGAGGTTTTCCTTAAGTCAACCATCTCTGGGCAATTCCATTCTACTTTGTTACACTCTTAAAAATCTCTCAGGTATTTTCTGGACAGTCTCAAAGGACTTACTAAATTCTCACCTTTCTTAAATTGGTACTACCCACTTTGACACTGGGTAAGCCTTACATTTGTTCAGAAATTTGCACAAAGCCATTGATGCTCGTCAAGGAGACAGCTATCTTAACAGCATGACTAGGATTGCACAGCCGCATATGACTCACAGGGATTACTGAGCGGTGTCTACTGGTGGGAGTCGTGAACACCCTGGATTTCCAAAGGAAATTATTTTGGTTATGGCAAACCATATATTTTCACTAGGAAAAGTCTGGCATCACAGAAAGATTTTTATTACCTTTTGTTGTTGTTGTTGAATGAGAAGGGGAAAAATTTGAATGGTTCAAGTTTAAATGGATGGTTCTTAAGTAATCATTTGAAAGATCAATATATCAATTTACACTGTGAACTATGTGCCCACATGTGTGAACTGGGAACCACAAAAGGAACAGCAAGACAATGACTTATCCTTTTTATGCTATTCTTTGTCTTTGACATATATACACTACTGATACTACGTATAAAATAGATAACTAATGAGAACCTACTGTAGAGCACAGGGAACTCTACTCCATGCTCTGTAGTGACCTAAATGGGAAGGAAATTCAAAAAAGAGGAGATATATGTATACGTATTGCTGATTCACTTTGCTGTACAGTAGAAACTAACACAGTATTGTAAAGCACCTATACACCAGTAAAAAAAAAAAAAAGTTAAAATTACAGAGGAAAAAATAAAAAATAAAAGAAATACTGAACATATTTTTTTTCCTGTTGGAAAACAGTTAAGTTTTATTTGCATCTACTAGTCAAGAAGAGCAAAACGTCTATCTTCTAAGGCAGAATTTGTTAAAAAAACACTTTTTTACCTTACCAAAAACAATATCTTTTAAGCTTTTATTTTGTCAAGAATGCCTTTATATGTTTCATAAGCTCCTTTTATCCATTACATCAATTCCAAGTTTCCTTTATTGGAAGGACAAGCTTTTAGCAACTTTTCATAGCATGAACGAAGAGTATTTTTCTTGCTTGCTTTATTATTTTTTGTTTGATGACAAAATTTTTAATATCCTTTATTTTTATAATGTTGTTTAAATGAAAAAAACCCAGTGGACTAATTTCCCACACCCACAACCCCCTGCCCTGCCTCTGGCAACCACCAATCTGTTCTTTGTATCTAGATAGATAGATAGATCTATATAGCAGGATTTCCTTTTTTTTAACGGCTGAATAATATCCCATTGTATACATATGACACAATTTTTAAATTCATTCATCCATTGATGGGCATTTAGATTGCTTCCATGTGTTGACTATTACAAATAATGCTGCAGTGAAGATGGGGGTGCACATATCTTTTTAAATTAGTATTTTCTTTTTCCTTGGATAAGAACCCAGAAGTAGAATTGCTGGATCATATGGTAGTTCAATTTTAATTTTTTTGAGGAACCTCCATACTGTTTTCCATAGTGGCTTCATGAATTTACATTCCCACCAACAAGTGCACATGTGTTCCTTTTCTCCACATACTCACCAACACTTGTTATTTCTAGTTTTTCTGGTAGATAGCTGTGGGTAAAAGAAGAACTCACTAGTCAATTTAGAAAACATTTTAAGCTAATAATGAAAGCACAAAATTATAAAAATTGTACAGTGCAGCTAAAGCAGTGCTTAGAGAGAAATTTATAGCTTTTAAATGTTTTAATGAGAAAAGAAGAAAGGTATAACATCAGTGGAAAGTAGGGAGACAATTGAAAAATTTAACAAAGCTAAGTTAGTTGTTTTGAAATATCAGCACAGTTGATAAGCTCCTAGCTAGAGGGATCAAGAAATAGAGGGGACATAAATTATATGTATATCAGGAATAAAGAGGGACTTTCACTATAGATCTTAATAGACATTAAAAGGATAATAAGAGAATATATGAACAACTTTATGCCACTATTTCTAACAACTTGGATGAAATTGATAAATTCTTTGAAAAATACAACTTACCAAAACTGACACAAGATAAAACAGAAACTCTGAAGAGCCCTATATTGTTGTAAATTTATCAACTGATTAGAAAAATAATGTTTTTTCTTCTTTTTATTTCATACCTGATTTTTTTACAAAGTGTCTTAATGTATTTTGTGTGTGCCATGGATCTCTTTTATTTTAGTCTGTTTGGGCTGCTGTAACAAAATACTTTTCTCTATCAGTTGTGTTATACCTTCATCATGTGATCAAAGTTAATATCACCTATGATGGGACAAATTGATACCGTGTGCCTCCTGATATGATGCATTGAGAAGGACACAACATTACTACTGTGGTATTCTTACCAACAATGAATAATCTGAATTTAATCATGAGGAAACATCAGATGAATTCCAACTGAGGAACATTCTAAGAAATAACTGGCTAGCATTCTTAAAAGTGTCAAGTTCACGAAAGACAAAGAAAGGCTGAGTAACTGCTTCAGATTACAGGAGAGTAAAGTGACATGACAACTAAATGCATCATGTCATGGTAGATTAGATCCTGAACCAGAAAAAGGACATTAGTGGGTAAATTGGCTAAATTTGAATAAGGTCTGTAAATTAGATAATAGTATTACTTAATGTTAAGGTTGATTCTAATGTTAATTTCTTGATTTTGATGATAGTGCTGTGGTTATATAAGATAATATTTATGGGATATGGGTGGAAGGTATATGGGAATTCTCTGTAGTATTTTTGCAACATTTTGCAAGTATAATATATCAAAATGAAATTTTAAAAAATTCTAGGCTTAAAAATTAAAAGAAATTTAACAAAAAAGTAGCTTTTGCACTTGGTTTGCTCTCTTCAACCAGTCCACAATTATTTATGGAAGGTTTACTGCCTGCCAGTGGTTATGCTAAGTTAGATGTAGACAGTCTCTGTGCTCTTGGAGCTTGCATTCTGGTGGAGGAAGACATTTATTAAAAAAATACTTACAAGAATGCAAGTATATATATATTTTTTGCCACTAGAGACTCTTTACCATGAACTAGGCTGCTGGAGCAGAATTTAAAAGCACCAAAACTTTGATTCTAATGTTGTAAATTTAAGTCCTAATACTCTAACTTTAAATCCTAAATCTATCTACCAATTCACTCTATACTCTGCACTTCCCTATTCATCCTTCCTTATTCACCTCCTTATTTTTGTGTTACAAGGGCATCTCCCCAGATAGACAGTAAAAGATGAGATTAGCTTTCTTTTTTGTCTTTGCATCTTCCCCATGTCTTTGTGCCTAGTACACAATAAACGTTAAATAAATATTTGTTTATTATAGGCTTTATTTAAACTCTTTAAAATTTGTCTATGTATTTTGAAATTCACAAAATGATAATACAGAGTCCTAAAGTCTCTATAAAGTGAATATAAATCTTTCACTTTATATATATTGCTGTGGACATCAGACAATATTAGATGTTGATTGCATATATATTCATGTTACATTTATTTAAATTATTAGTAAATTTTAAAAATTGAATATCCAGTGACCAGCCTATGTCTATTGCTCTTTACAGAAATTACTCTATCCTTATCTCTGAAGAGGATATATTGACCAAACAATCACAACCTGAGCCACATCCCCTAATAAAATAAAACTAAATACAAATGGGTAATATGTATTGTACTTGTTTATATTTAATCACTATGATGGCTTCAGTAAACAGTTTTGAAGATGAAGTTTTTAGTCTTGCTGGCTGGCCCAGTCTTTCTTGTGACTAGTGGAAATTTTGGTGCTGTTTGTGACCATACAACTTAACATACACAGGAATTAATTCTATGGCCTTAACCTTATGAGAAGACCCTATGACCTACTGAGTTCGGCAAAATCAGCACCGAGTGTTTTAGAGTACAGAGATGTGGAAAGCCAGTGAACCAAGAACAAAAATGTTGGACTGACAATTCTGTGTCCTACTAGGGCACCTCTGCCTTTATTGTTTTGGAGAAAGTGCTCTGATATTCAAAGTTCAAAGAACATAATGAAGTATTTGCACTCATATTTAATTTTCTGACCCAGGTAATAAATGACACTATAAATTTAGGATTTCTTCAACCTTAATGGATAAAAATTTTTTTGCTCTTCATGGGCCTCTGAGTACAAACTCTTAAGGATGAACATTTTAGTCTCCCAATGACGATCTAAATCTTCACATTTTAAACTTTGGATCAATTGTTCACTGTGCAAAAAAGGTTAAAGACTGCAGTCCTATCATGTTTTCTTCTACCTTTCATTAAGCTTTCAAAATCCTTGTTATGGGCAGTCTTTTTCTCTCTCTCGGGGCCTTTTAATTTTTAATCACTGTTGTCTCAGGTGCTGATCATATTCCTGAGAAATTACTTTATGTAAAAGATGGAGCAAGATAGAGTTGCCACATACCTTTTTATCTTTTCTGTGAAATTATTTGGACCTAAAGTTGTGGTGACAAGGTTGCTTCTAATAGATTCTGTTGCCATGGAAGCAGGCTGTTGAAAAGAGCAAGACTCAAGGCCTCCAAGTCTTTGCATGTTTATATCCACACTCACAAATATACAAATTTTAGATTGAATGGCAAACTGTATACAATGAAACTTGTTGATCATACAATATTTTTCGGAAACAAAAGTTATAGATGCTAATATAGCAGAGTTGAACTAATGATATATAATCAGGATTCTTTTATACAATAAATTGGTGAGCTGAAATAAATTTTTAAAATTACTTCTAGGAGCCAGAGAGAAGTTATCATTCAAGATCTGAAATGAAAGAAAAAAAAGGAAGGAAGAGGAAGGAAAGAAGGGAGGAAGGAAGAAAAAATAGCCAGCTGTTTAGTCACTAAGTACACACACCAAGTATGTGTATGTGTTCCATAAGGATAAGATCAACGTCCAACGTGTTTCTTTCCCTATTCTCAGTGCTTAGCCCAGTGCATTACACATAATAGGTGCTCCATAAATACTTAATGAGTGAATGAAGACATAGGGGTAGCAAATACCAATGCTGGTGACAAAAAGATTTGACTTACAATGGTGTGGAGAATCTAAGGGAGAAGGTAGTAGCCCTAAGAGTATCATATATATGAAACCAGCCGGACTCAGCTAGATCCTCCTATTAGGGTAAGAGAAGTGCTTGGGCAACTGACCCACTGCAAGACTTACAGTAGAACACAGAATACATAGTGTTCCAGAGCCACTGACTATCTCTGGACCTGGTCCAGACAAAGTTAATAATAAAAGACTAAAATGGAGTAATATAACCATTCAACATGTGGTAAGGCTATAGGGCTACTTGGAAATCCAGGCAGACAGTCAGGCCATGGGTAATCTAACAACTGTTAGCAAAGTGTGTATATATATATAGCCATGGGAATGTATATGCAGTCACAGAAGGTTTTCTACACAAATGTACAGGTGTCTTTTTCTAAATATTGCAGTGCTGTTTAGAGCTTAGTGTTTGACATATTCACTCTTGAGACCATAGATATATATTTTTAACAGATGCATCAAAAGAAAAATATAAAATCTTTTTTAAATTGATAAAACATTTACTTTGAAATAATTTTAGACAAAGTCGCAAAAATAGTACAGAGTTCCTATATAACTTTTGCCCAACTTCCCCTAATGGTAACACCTTATGTAACCACAGTACAATGATCCAAACCAGGAAAGTAACACCAGTACAACAATGTTAACTAAACTAAAAGTCTTATTCAAATTTCCTCATTTTTTTCATCAGTATCCTTTCTCTGTTCCAATATCTATTCAGGGGTCTCACATTCTGTTTATTTCTCATGTCTCCTTAGCTTTCTCCAATCTGAAGTCAAAACCTCTTAAAAAAGAGGAAATTTTTACTTTTCGTCAGAATAATATGTTAAAAGTTAAATTTTCAACTAGCAGTATTGGTGTTTCTCAGGTCCTCCCCCATTTTCAGAGCACAGCCAAGAAAAGGAAGTAAGAGTCTGTATTTAATAGGAGGGGAAGACTCACAGCTTCTTTCCTACAACCTGGGCTTCTCTAATAATTGCTTTGTGTTGTTTGGCTTTAGTTCTGCAGGATTTTGGGGGGGAACGTTCGAAATCCCTGGACCACTTTTTAGTTAACAAGTTGCAACAATTGTGAACAAGAGTAGAAGAGAGTAGAGGAGTAGAGTGGAGAAGAAATCAGGTGGGCTTCATTCAGCAGGACATTCTGCCGATGAGAGCTAGAAATATACTAGAACGGAGGTTACAACTACCATCCAAACGACAGAGTCTGGGACAGAGCTCGTGAACTCCAGTGCCAGATAAGTATTGTGAATAAATAGGGTGGGTCCAAAATCCAGGACTTGTGTCATGATAAAAATCACAGCGTGTGAAGAAAATGGCAAGTATCACTCTGGCTCAGTCAGTAATGATGTGGGGGTGTGGTGAGCTAGAGGGTACATATCACGTCTAAAGCAGGCAGTTGGTATTCAGCTCCACCTGGAATTTACAATCAGAATTTGAGCCCGGGGTTGCAAGATCCTCAGATGGTTTTTTTTTTTTTTTTTTTTTTTTTCTGGAGAACTTTCTTTTTTCCCCAAGAGAATTTTATGTGAAAATTCTTATTTTTATTTATTTTTTAAAAATTTTAGGAGATTTTATACTCACAAAACAGCTATAACATTAAATATTCTCCATAAAATATGTATGAGTCTCAGTTAAATACATCTAGATGCTGGATGGCCTGCCTAAATGTGCTCAACACCTAAGTGACTAATTTCTACTCGCTGCTCTTGCAATGGGTACAAGTCAAATGCCGTAGCAAAAGTACAAATTATTTCATGTCATAGAGTTTTAAATGACTATTAGTAAGTTCAAACAAATCAGAAAAAACCAAGAGTCTATTATACTAAAAATTTCTGGGAAGGTGATCCGTAGACAGCAGTGCTGATAGAAAATTTTTATATTTAAATGTTAGTAACTAACATTGGCCTGTGAATTTCTCTTGAAAATCCCTCAACTCTTGAATTATCTAAGAATTCCAAGGCCTTTCTCAGTCAATCAGAGTCGGTCCGGTTCCAAACACTGTGAAAAGAAAAAAAGAGGACAGATCAGTTTTCTCTTGCTTTCACTTCTCCTGGCCATGGAGTGGTCATTGTTAAAGATGGGTTTGAACAGATGTTGGTCCACTGCTGTTGGATGGTCCTTGCAGATCCAGATCTTATTCAGGCCACAGTTGTCACATTGAGCTCCAGCATTACAGCTCTTTCACATTCCCACAGTCAGCCGTTGCTCCCCAGTGCCCAGAAACATGCTAGACTGACTATGCCCAGTGGAGCTTCCAGTATCATCCAGAAGGTGTTTTCCTTGACAGTTTTCCTTGAAAAAAACTCTTTGGACATTTTGTGGAACTCTAGTCTTTGGCCCAGAATCCTGCTTTTCTCAGGGAAATTTTATTTTACTTGATTATTTCGTCTATCCTACACCTGGGCCTTATTCTGTGCCATTCTGGTCTACTCTGTACCAACAAGACTCCTCAACTCTGAACTTTGCGAAGTAGGAACAGTGGAGGTTGGAACTTCCTTTTTTTTTTTTTTTCCTTTCCCAGGAAGCTGAAGCTTCCTCACACAAATTCATCTACCTCTCCCTGGTAATCAGCTCTACTGAGGTAGCTTTTGCTAAACCACTAAGTAAACAAACAAATAAATAGTCTACTTACAACTTCCTGGAGGACGAAAGATACAGGTAACATTACATTTACGTAACTCAATGAGGCCATTCAAGTGACTCAACCCAAAACAAAGAAGGTCTGGTCAAAGCAGTCTCATCTTTAGGCATAGGAAAGGCTTCCCTAAATTTAAAAATTTTCCCTCAACTAGCATTTGATATATAAATCTTTACCTTAATACGTAACCTGTTATCCAGATTTAAAGAGTTTGATAAACTTGAAGCCATTTCTTATAGGGAGTCAATATAGGAAGTAAAAGCAAAGAAATACAAGGTTATTACTGAAATGTAATTATTTGACATAAAAGTCTTACTTCCCCATTATGAAATTGCAGCTGGAATTGGAACTGAAAATGAGCAAATTTATAACAAATCTTTAGTAGGTAGAAAGTGCAATTCATATACCTGTTATAACATATATATATATTCAAACATCTGCAAGAAAACTTCAGCAAGCACTTACATATTCTGTGCTTAGATACAACTTTGTTGCTGGTTAGATCTTTCTTTTAACCTTCTGCACAAAGTGAAGAGCCGAAGAATGCTTCAGTCCTCAGTGAATCTAACAATTTTCCCTCTGTGGGTTGTTAGCAATAATTAGCCTGGATGCCATTTATGGTAAGGGTACAAACAGTTCGGTTTGTGAGAGTCTGTTTCAAAGGCTCTTCAGTGCTGAATGTCTTCCTTGATTGGGAATGTGAAACTGAATAAAGGAAACCTCATTTAAAATGGAGTTGGGGGGTACTTCCCTGGTGGCGCAGTGGTTGAGAATCTGCCTGCCAATGCAGGGGACACGGGTTCGAGCCCTGATCTGGGAAGATCCCACATGCCGCGGAGCAACTAGGCCCGTGAGCCACAATTACTGAGCCTGCGCATCTGGAGCCTGTGCTTCCCAACAAGAGAGGCCGCGATAGTGAGAGGCCCGCGCACCGCGATGAAGAGTGGCCCCCACTTGCCGCAACTAGAGAAAGCCCGCCCACGGAAACGAAGACCCAACACAGCCAAAAATAAATAAATAAAAATTAAAAAAAAAAAAAAATGGAGTTGGGGGGGACTTCCCTGGTGGCGCAGTGGTTCCGCCTGCCAATGCAGGGGACACAGGTTCGAGCTGCGGTCCGGGAAGATCCCACATGCCGTGGAGCAACTAAGCCCCCGTGCCACAACTACTGGCGCACGGGCGCCCAGAGCCCGTGCTCTGCAACAAGAGAAGCCACTCCAATGAGAAACCCGCGCACCACAACGAAGAGTAGCCCCCGCTCGCCGCAACTAGAGAAAGCCCGCGTGCATCAACGAAGACCCAACACAGCCAAATATAAATAAATAAAATAAATAAATTTATATAAAAAAAGAAAGAATTTAAAAATAAATAAATAAAATAAAATGGAGTTGGGAATCCAGAAGGGGAAACTCTCACGCACTACCACTCATTGCCATCTGCAGACCCCAAGAAGGAAAAGACATACCTTGAACCTCCAACAGGAAAAAGATTACTACTTTACTACCCCAGCAGAGGAAGGAAGATTTTCTGCTTGCCCAGCAACAAGTGCAACCAGTGGGAACATTGCAACTCAGCCACTGGGAAACCATTAGCCTGAACTCTCACTTTCCTCTGATGGACTTTCATTCAAAATACCTCCTCCCAACCTTTCCCTCTCTGTAAAGTAACGTTACTCTCCTTTGTTTGCTGGACTTGGCTATAGTTTTTGCTACAGAGAATTGCAATTCTCTTCTATCCCTGAATAAACTTATTTTGCTTGTAAAATAACTTGCTGTTTTTAACAGAAACAATACTTTATTTTGCTTTTCTTCTCTTCTACTTTTTCCCAAGAAACCTAAGAATTGTTTCAAACTTGTACCATGTGTGAACTTTCTAAATAGATTGTAGTGGGTTTGTGAGCTTTAGGAGAGAAAACGCTTGGGGAAAAGCTCCCAGACTGGTGAGACTTAGGGAGCTGGATTTCATCAGCTGAGCACCGAGAGACTTCATTTGCTCACTGGTAAATGGAGGAAATAATATTGGCTCTGTCTGCCTTACAAGGCCGTGTGAGAAAT
The DNA here is from genome assembly GCF_028021215.1 of Eschrichtius robustus. Classification (NCBI taxonomy): domain Eukaryota; kingdom Metazoa; phylum Chordata; class Mammalia; order Artiodactyla; family Eschrichtiidae; genus Eschrichtius; species Eschrichtius robustus. Next base: position 14,684,205 of record NC_090827.1, on the reverse strand, counting down.
AAATGAGATAAAAAATAATTATTTGAAAATTCCCAAAGCACAAAGACAAAATATTAGTCCAGGGTAGAAAACTTTGTAAGTTTCAAGGTGAAAAAGTTAGTGCTAATCTAATTTAAAAGTCAGTATGTGATAACTTTTCATTACTGTGCTTATAATTTTATGAATAACAGGAAAAAAACATATATGATATGGTTAAATGGTTCATGCTGATGACCTAGCAATTTTATACATACTCCAAGAAAACCATAAATACTACTCTTTACATGGTAAACATGGGTCAAAATGTTAATACAAAACAAATTTTTTATTTTTTTCCTCAGAATAAGAACTTGGAAAAATAATTGCAGCATCAAAGAATGCTCTGGATGAAACAGGTCCTGGACACAAATTCCAGTTTGCAGCCTACATTCCCTCAGTCTTTATTTATTTATTTATTTTTGGCTGTGTTGGGTCTTCGTTTCTGCGCGAGGGCTTTCTCTAGTGGCGGCGAGCGGGGGCCACTCTTCATCGCGGTGCGCGGGCCTCTCACTGTCACGGCCTCTCTTGTTGCGGGAGCACGGGCTCCAGACGCGCAGGCTCAGTAGTTGTGGCGCACGGGCTTTGTTGCTCCGCGGCATGTGGGATCCTCCCAGACCAGGGCTCGAACCCGTGTCCCCTGCATTGGCAGGCAGACTCTCAACCACTGCGCCACTAGGGAAGCCCTCCCTCAGTCTTAATGTCTAATTTGGGGTATGCAATTCTGTAATCGTTGTCTTTTTTCTTTGAGGTTACAAATTTGCATGTGTATGCAGATGTTTTGAGAACTTGTTTTTGAAAAGTTGATTGGTGGAATGGATTTGAAAAGACCATGAAGGATCAGTGATCCGTTAAGTAAAAACAAATTTAACCACTTACATGATGTTGTCCCAACCTTGTTAATGAAAAAGAAATAAATGTGTGAAGCAAATTAACTCGGAGACTCTCCAAGATTTCTTAATGTAGCTAAACTCCTTTAAGAAATGCTTGGAATTTTTGTTTTAATTGATATTTCACATTAACAAGCTGGCATCCCTTAATGGCTTGAAATCAGAGCCATTTAACTGAGCTCAGTCACCCGTGAAAATTAATTTTCAAGATTTAATAAAGGATATTATGAAGGGTGGGCCAAGATGATTCCCATGCTGAAAATCAGTGTAATGATACTAAGGGCAAACTGTGCAAGCCCACCATGGGTTCAGGTATTTCAGTGGGCTTGCCAGTCAATGTTACCACTTCCTAAAAGAGGTTATTGCCAAAGTTTTACTGATGATGAATAATTAATTCTAGTGGCTTTTGGATCATGTAGTTTGTTGATTGAAATAATTGGATAAAAATATAGAGTATACAAAATGGCTCATTTTTAAATGGATTCAGACCTTTTACAGGTCAAACCAACTAAGCCTCTCCTTCAAACATAAAGATGTACATAACTCTTAAAGTGAGATTTAATTGTGTCCCAAAAGCAATGTTATATAAAAGATCATATCACACACATAGCATGGCCTTATGTATCCACAGAAAGACACACAAACACAAGCACTTTCGTTTGCCATGTGATGTAGCTCCTAGAATGTTATGTCCTTACTGCCTTTGCAAGACTTTTTAAAAAGGCATAATTGAGGAATCACCCAAAGTGAAAAGTATACACCCAGAGGCAAATATATTTGAAAATATTTTTCTTCTTTTAATAGGTTAGTTTAGACATTTGTTGTTATGACAGGTACTTTTGGGGTCATACTTCTATAATATTACATTATGCTTTAAAATATTTTTGTGGGTTTAAAGTTTTTTGGTTTGTTTTTATTATTTTGATTGAGTGTTTTGAAGGTTTGCATTTGTGTTCTATTTATTACATTTATAACTATTACTTTACATAATACTCTTAATCCTCTACCATTTTAAATAGTATCTGTTAATTTCCTTCGATGAGTAATAAAAAAAATTAGGTATTTCTTTTTCCTTCCCATTCTTTTACCCATTCTCTTTCCCATTCATTGTGATTGATTATAATATCTTTCTTAGTGTTTAATTTTACTGTTACATGTTCTTATGACTCTATTATAATTTTCTAGCTTTAAGTGATATATCTTAAATCCCAGCTACATAAGATGAGGTTATCAGTGTGCATTATTTTTTCCCCAGATTCTCAACTGCTTCACTGTATAATTTTTGTGAGAGATCTCATTTCTATATTGTCAAAGTTTATACCATTTTTGCTTGATTCCTTAATCATAACCCTATATCTATGTTACTCTTGGTCCTATGGTTATATAGGATTAATATTCATCATCACCTTTTCCTCATTCATCTCGTACTTGGATGAAGTTCTTAATCTAATTGTTTTTTCTTTTTCAAAATGGTTTACTCTTATACTTAGATGATAAAATAGCCAGGTATAATTTTTTTATTAGGTGACAGTGTCTTTTTTCGGTAATTTGTAGGCAATGCTCAATGAATTTTTCATGTTCAGTGTTGACTTGAAGGCCTGTCCGATTTTTGTTTTTCTCCTTTACTGGCTTTTGTGAGACAGTCCCAATTTATGCCTATTGTCCAGGCATACTTTTTAACAACACTGTCTTTTATTCTCAAAGGTTGGAAGTTACATTATATGGTTACCCTGTTTATGAGTAAGTTGATGTTATTGCTGGGATGTCAAAATAAGTATTTTATTATATTTCAAGTCTGATAATTTTACTACAATATAATGCAGTTTGACCATTTTATATAATTTTCCTCTCCAGGTGTGATGTGCTTTTCCAATCAGTAGATAAAGTTTTATCCTCCTCCGTCTTATTCTCTTGTCCTTCTCCTCCTACGCCTCCCCCTTCTCTACCCCTCCTCCTCCTCCTCCCCCCCTTCTACCCCTCCTCCTTCTCCGTGTGAGTTTTGTGAGTTTTTCTTCAAAGCAAAAGGGTAGTTGGATTAGCAGGCGGAAATCATAAAAGCATCTGTTCCATTATGACCAGAAACATTTATATGATGAAGCGTGAGTTAGTAACCTTAGATGAAGATAACTAGCAAAATTCTTCGTTTTTCCAGCTCTTTCACTGTTATAAACAATTCTTAAATATTCTTAAATATAAGAATATTTGAGGTCTTTTGTGATTTTTTTCCATTGCTCTAAATTCCTAGGATTAATATTACTGGCTCAAATGACATGATTATTTTTAAGGTTTTTGATAAGCATCACCAAGTTGCTTTTCAGGAAGATTACACCAGAAAATCTTGCACCATGAACATATGAATGTGCTCATTTCAGCTCATGTTTGCTAACACTGAATACTATTATTTTGAGATATTTGTTTATTGCATTCCTGAAAAGTAGTATCTCATTGTGTCAGAGGCAGCCAGTTGCCACCAAAATCTCTTCTTCCATTCTTCTGCAGCATGAATCCGTAGTTCCCCTCTTTTCCATGTGTCTGCTCGGCTACAGGCCTCATTCCCCAGCCCCGCTTGCAGCTAGGTTTCACTTTGTGGCTAGATTATCAGCAGTGTAAACAGAAGGACATGTGCCACCTATGGATCTTGGCCTTAAAACACTGACTGCCTACTTCCCTGTGGTTTTTTTTCCACTGTCTTTCCCCTAGAACATGGGTGAGCCTATGACAATGTGTTTGGAAATTGCAGAACTACGAGGTGGGAGAAAATGGTGTTCCTGAATGACAGTGTGAAACAAAACCACTCAGCTGACTTGGACTTTGTCACCCATGACTGTTATAAGAGAGAGAAATTAATTACTATGTTCTTTAAGCCACTGTATTTTGGGCCTGTTTATTACATCAGCCTAGCTTTTACCCTGATTTATGTACTCATTTTATTTTATTTTGAATTATTTGCTGACTTTATATTACAAATTTCTTTTGGGGGCTAAATGGGTTTGAAATAACGCTTTGTACATTAAAGTTAATAGTCCTTTGTTGTATATAATTTCACTTTCCTTCAAATTCTTCTTAGGCAATTACATTTCTCAGTTATCTTGGTATCATGTCCAATGCATTTCTTCATTTTACTTAGGGAAATATTCTATGCTAATATACATAATGCTATTAATGAGAGTCCTGAAACTAACATTCTCTTTCTGCTTCTGCCATTAACTCATCTGTAAAATTAATTTCCAAGACCTCTTCTAGTTGTATAATTCTGTGATTCAGAATAGCTTTTATACTCGGGAACTAATAAGGACACAAAAATCTAAGAGCTACAACTTTAAACCACAAGAAGAACGAGATAAGTATTATAGATTATCTAGCTATTTTTGGCCATTTCCTTCTTTTTGCTGTATTTCTTAAAGAATTGGAGATGGGACAGTAACATAAGGGAGATTTCAATAAATTTTTTGAAGCTGGACATTAGATAGAGGAATGAGAACTGAATTAGTTGGGTTACCATCTAAGTGATTATAGTGCGGGCCTACTTATGTAGTTAATCACCATGCAGAACCTGTGAGAGATTCATCAACTGAAGGTGTCAAGTACTGTGAAGGATAAACATAGACCCTTTCTCATATCTCAGGAGAGGAGAGTTTTAATCAGGACCAGGGGGTACCTGGCATTTAAGAGTACAGGGGTGAGAGGTAGGGATGAGAACATGGTATGTAGTGAAAATCTTCATACTGAACTGTGGAATCCTCAGTCACTTCCTTTATTCCTAGCATTTCTGAAGTAATGTGTATAGAAAACTCTGAATGACCCTAGAGAAAATATCTTAAAGTGCTGAAATTTGAATTTCTTCCCATGAAAAGTGCCTAATATAATGAAAATCCATATAATGGCATATCATCATAAACTTTCAGAATAGCAATAAAGAAAAAAAAAATCCTAAAGTCTTCCTGAAGGTAAAACAGGTCATGAATAAAAGATCAGAAATAAGAATGACATTAGATACCTCAAGAACAAAACTGAAGTATGAAGAAAATAGAGCCATACTCTTACAACTGAAAGAAAAAATAATTCTTACTCAATTAAGTGTGAGGATAAAGATATTTTCAAATTCTCAGTGTTTCAAAAAGTGACCTCCCATTCACCTTGTTTCCCCTAGGAATTGATTGGAGGATATGTTAAAATGAGGGAGTAGATCAAGAAAAAGGAAGAGGTGGAGCCGTGAAAAGAGGGGAAGACATTGTGAAGGGAATTATTAGGATGATGGCTGTGTAAAGATGGAGAGAGCAGACAGTCTGCAGTGGAGCAGGAGAATGGAGGAGCTGAACTGACATCTCCTGGATAGACAATTTGAAATAGTAGAAAACTTGGAAAAAATTTTGCTAGGTCTGTTTGAATCTTTGGGGAAAATTAGAGATAGGCACGTAACAGGCCAATCAAAAAAAAAGTTAGGTATTAACTAGGGAAAATAATCTTATGAAACACCAACATAATTGTAGTATACTTGGCGGTATACAGTGTTTACATAATCACAATGCTGTAAACTCTGACTACTGATCTCACCAAACAATTACAAATATGTTAGAAAGGAGGGTGGAGGTGAGATATGTGTTCATGAGATTACTAAATCTTCACCTGTCTCCAGTGCTATTTTATCTTTAAACTATGAATGTGAATTTCTATAGCAAAATAAAAAATTATTATACACAAGAATATATCCATACTTTGCATTAGATTTCCAGAAATTTTCTTGGAATAATCTTTTAAAACTGCTGTCTGTGCTTTTAGAATTGATCATTGCAATGCTCCAACTGTAAGAGCAAGAGGGATGCAGTTGTATTTTTAAGATATTGTAGACACACTTTTAAAAGTGTTCTTCTTAGGTCAAACTTCATTTCTTGTTTTTTTAAAAACTTTACCAGTATTTCAATATTCTTTAGCCACTGGTTTTCAGTGAAGGTTGAAACCCTAAAGTTCCACAGAATCCTTAATAACAGGTCTCCTTATCCTACATGAAATGGAAAAATACATGAGTTGATGATTAAGGGTTCATTCTAAACAGAATCGAAGGGAATTATATATCACATTTTTATATTTGGGCACAAGTTTTATATCTTTTAACAATCATATTAAGTTATTTGCTCTTTCTTCTAACCCTTTGTTCTCCAGAGGTCTTGCCATGCTTTCTGAATAGAATATCCTTTCCACTGTTTGTCTCTTGATCCATATTTGTGCCTTTATCAAACATCAATTTAAAATAAATTTTCTTCATCAAGACCACTTGAATGGTTCTACTCTACACTGATCATTCCATTATTCCATTTCTCTTAGCATTGATTTTTTGTTACATTAATTTGTACCTGTTTCCATGTCATCTTTGCATGTGTTGTTATATCTTTTCATCTGCATTTTGTTCCCCTATTATATTGTAAATTCTCTGAGAATGAGGGCAATGTCTTTAACTTCATTTGCATATCTCCATGACATCCAGTAGAGAATGCCATTTGAAGGCAGCACTCAATTAAATCACATTTTCACTGACAAAATCATGTCTAGCTTTGGAAAATATGGTTTATGAGGCACTAAGTATAGTTGTTATATATACTTTCTTCTTAAGAATTCTTTAGGAAACATACATATACAGTATTATGTAGAAGATACATGTTGAGTGGCTTCAAAAAAACTTACCACCCAATGTACTGACTTATAATTTTAAAAAATTCAGATGGCAGATAACAAAATATCATATATATATGCAGGTTGGACAAATAATATTAATTCATTCCAATAATATCCAAAATAAACAAACAACAAAATTTTATCGTATGTTCTTTTTCTCCATAGTTTAAAAAGTAGTCAACCTGAATTTATATACTTACATTAAAAATGTATGTTGAGAATGGTAAAATTTCTAACAGACTTTGGCTTTCTATAGTATCCAGAATGTATATAACCTCTTTAGCTTGGTTTTTTACAAACACGCCTCAAACTCCTCTTTCAATCTCATCAAAATTGTATCAAATGCGCAGTTCCAGAATTCTGCTTTTGACTCCCTAAACACAGAATCTTAAAATATTAAAGCTGGAAGAGTTCATTAAGTTCCAAGAATTCCCAAATATTCCAGAGCAACAGAATCAGGAAAGAATTCATAAAACTGAAGATCCCAGGCCCTATTCCCAGCAGTTATCACTTATGAGGTAGGGCCTAGAAATCTATTATTTTAACAGGCACGCTACTTATTCCTAATGTATTGACAAATCAATGATTTAGTCTAGTTTCTTCATTATAGATATAAATAAGTGAAGACATTATACATATATAAGTATGTGTGTATGTATATGGATGTATTGTAAATGTCATGCTGCTCCTCAGATGTAAGTAAATTCTAATTTTTCTTTTATTTTTTATTGAAGTATAGTTGAATTACAATGTGTTAATTACTTCTGTACAGCAAAGTGACTCAGTTATACATATATGTACATTCTTTTTCATATTCTTTTCCATTATGTTTTATCACAGGATATTGAATATATTTCGCTGTGCTATACAGTAGGACCTTGTTGTTTACCCATTCTATATATACCAGTTTACATCTGCTAATCGCAAACTCCTAATCCAGCCCTCTCCCACCCTCCTACCCCTTGGCAACCAGTAGTCTATTCTCTATGTCCCTGGTGAATTCTAATTCTTAATCCCTCCCTGCTTCCATCCCCTGTGTCCCATGGCACACTTCCACCTATATCCCTTGGGCAGTTCCATCTTCAAGGCTTTGCCCACACTCTTTCCCACCTGCTGTGGCCTCTCTTTTCCTTTCGGCCAAATCAGTCTTTATGGTACATATCTATCAAGATGCCTTCACCATCTCACATTCATACAGTTATCTTTCTTCACTAAATTCTTGTTGAACCATTTATCTGACACTGAATCAGATACTGCTGGCATGAAGATTATTTATGGATAATAGTGAATTCTACTCTGGCTTGTGTTCCCATCAAGACTATTAGAAATTCTATCTTGGGAAAAATTTTACCACCGTGGAGCAGGGGGAGAACCTTATTAATGGCAACAAATCCATACTCATTTTGGGAAAGTGTTTTAACTATCAGCAAACCACATCGATGATCTGACATAGTCTGAAAGTATCATGATATCTCAGTTTCTCAGAAAATAGATTCTCAAATTTAATGCACAGATGAATCACTTGCAGTTGGAATCTCTTAGTATGGTCCAGTGGTATTTTAATCTACACATATTATTCTATTACTTAGCTTTGGATTTGATTTTATCTCTCATTAAATTGGAAATCTCACAGAGTATTCTGTCTTCGCCATATCCTGCATAGCATCTGTGTATCATATACATAATAAATGATTAATAAATAATTGAATTGAATAATTAAATTTGTTAAGACTGCTACCTAACTTTCTGATTTTAAAATCTCTTGTTAAGACACTTAAAACAGAAGTTTGATTGGAAGAAATCTGAGCTGCACCATAGAAAATCCTTTCTCCTTTGTTTAAGCCAAAAGTAAAAGGTAAGAAAAAGGTAAAAGATGTCATTCTCAAAAAGAAAACCCCAGAATATGTAAAGAGTGGGTCTTCTTTTGCCAGCATCAACTTCAGTTCACATAATTATTTCTATGAAACTTGCAAATTAAATTATTTATTTATTTACAAAATCAGCTGTGCTAGATTTTAGAATTTAGAAATAATTCTCACCCATGAAGGATTAATAACTGTTAGAATAAATGTTCTTGTCCCAACTGGCTTTATTATTTATTTATTTATTTATTTATTTATTTATTTATTTGGCTGAACCGGGTCTTAGTTGCAGCATGCAGGCTCTTAGTTGCGGCATGCAGGATCCAGTTCCCTGACCAGGGATCAAACCCGGGACCCCTGCATTGGGAGCATGGCGTCTTAACCACTGGACCACCAGGGAAGTTCCACCAACTGGCTTTAGAATTTAACTAAAAAATCAGACAGGCCTGTCTCTCAAGGAAGAGCTTCTATAAAATCAGTTGCAAAGGACACTTTCCCTATTGTCATGTTGCTTATCAGTTTGTTTTATACAAGCATCTGAATGCCATGTGTGACTCTCTAATGTTTAATGGATCACCGAAGTAGTAAGTTGTGGGTTCCATCTGACAAGGATGCAGGGTTTTAAACCTATTGTAGTAGGTAGTAGAGGACACTCAGTGGACTTCAGACCCTCATTCCTATGCTTCTCTTTGCAGTAAATATTTCTGGAGATGCACAGACTTTTTCAGGTCTCTAGGACTCTTTTAGGCCAGTAACTGTCATAAGTTTTACCAGGAATTCCTTCTTTTGGATTAAGGCTCAAAGATTCATTTGCTATAATCACAAAACCTTAAGCTTCCCAGTTCATGAATATATGGCTGTATTAGTGTAACTTTAGTCCATTTATGAATATTCTTCATATCATTTGAAATGCATATAGAGAAAAAACAGCCAGTAAAGTGACAGCTGTATATAAAAAAAATTTTTTTTTTGCTGTGGCTCCTCCTTAAATGGGAAGGCATTAATTTTGTTTTTTATTATCAGGAGACATCTATTTTTCAATTTAGAACTTCTTTCCCTTGCTTATAGTCATTTTATTAATTACTATGACAATATCTCTGAGATATAGGTTGGTATTGTTATCTTAATTTTATGGTTACTGCATTTAATCTATTTTATGTTTATCTCCGGTCTCTAGTTTATGGCAATGTGCATCCTGGCAAAAGAGTCTGAAACTTTCCCACATTTCTGTGATATAACCCAAGCACTTTGTCCCATATTTGAGAATAGCTCCATCCTATGAACCACACCCATCTTTGTAGGTATGCTGATTTCTTCACTTCTAAGTGTGAAGTTGTATCACATATTTATTACCTCTAGTAAACATTAGCATGAGGCTGTGATTCAAAGTGTCCCAAGTGGGATTTCATTTTCAGTATTCAACAATGAGGAGAGTCCTTGCGTGCATGCCTTGTTCTATTAGACTTTCAGTCTTGTGCCCTCCCGCCTCCCCTATTTTCTTTCATTCTCTGACAAAGAAATTCTCACTTGTTCATAAATGAATCTGATGTTCTCAGATGCAGGGAGGAGCAGAAGAGGAAAGGTAAAAAACCGGAGAGGCCGCATGGAAGAGGTTCAGAGCACAGACTCTGAAGTCAGCTGGCCTGAATAGTATCGGGCTCTGCCATTAAATAGCTGGGTATTTTGAGAAAGTTACTTTACCTTGGTGTCCCTCAGTTTCTCTATCTTTAAAATGGGAATAAAGCCAGAATTTACCTTACAGAGTTTTTCTAAGGATTAAGTAGATAAGTATTTGTAAAGCACTTAGAAGGATGCCTAGCACAGAGAGTGATATATAAATAGATAAACAACAGGTGTTCTGGGTGATTGAAGTTGACAATAACTGATTACAGTTTTAGGACTTTGCAGTACCTTAAGAATTTGAATCATTTTAATATACAAATTTGTATAGAAAAATCAAAGTTTCTATGTTATATATATTTCTTTCCTTTGTTGCTACAGGCCATTAATTAGACAATGGAAAAGAGATCATAACAGTAAATTGTTACATTGGAATGGTTACTACAAGAGACAAATACTCTTCTTGGCCTGAGTTCACTAAGTCCATCTTGTAAGTAGACATGGAAATAATACTTATTACTTCCTCTAGGAGTCTCCTGGGCAATTCTACAAGATACTTTGCCTGGAAATTTCTGTGAATAAATTGCTAACAATTTGCTAATGAGTGAGTCATAATGTATATTAGTCGTTTTTACCTACACAAGGAGAACACCCTTTTCCAAAAACTCCCTCTTCCTTAAGGTGTGGCAAGGTCTGAAGCATTCACACAAACATTTGAATAGCACTCTCTGTCTTCCAGACATTTTACAACCGTTTGAAGTAAGTTTCCAAACCAGCAAATCTCTAGGAATTTATTTTATGAATAAAAATACCATGCCTGACATTATATCAGAGAGTGTGCACTACTTATTTCATCTTCCGATTATAGCACTGTGTATTCTTTGCCCTAAAATGTCTATTTGTGTGGGGAAAAAACCTATGGTTAAATTTAAATCTCGAATGAAAAAGGCATGGCAATGAAGCAAACAAAGTTAGAAATAAAATTTTTTAATAGTCAAAGGCAAAAATATTGTATTCTGATTCATAAAAAATGTACTTTGGAAGTGTAAATTTCAGTTCCTCTCTTGGCAAAGTCTATTTTATCCCTGCTACTTCATTTTCTATATTCATGGTCCTCAAAATACTACAAATGGTAAAGACATCTGACTGGGTACTGTTTTGGACTTTTAAAACAGGCACTTAACATTTTTCTGTAATGTGACTTTGTGGAACTGTTGTAATAAAATCCTTTTCAATTATAGGCTTACACATTTATGCTCAATGAAGAGAAATACAACTAATATCATCAAATTTATGTTTTACATTTCTTTGTAGTGCTTTGAAAGACAGAATATATGTCTTGTATAAATGTATGATATATGAATATCTTCACTAATTTAGTATAGATCTCATAAGCTGGGGCATAATATCACTTAGCCAGTCCATTAAAGATATCAGTTACACTATAACAGTAAATAATCTTGATTCTACATGCCTCAGTTTAGCCCTCAGAGATCAAAAGCTTAGTGATCCATCTGTTAAAAACATACACATTGAAGGAGATTACATGAAGGATTGGACTACTGTCACGAAGCAGGTCAGAGAAATTCCATAATGGCAGAGCATTAGACTGAACTTCCAGGGTTATCAACCCCCTGCTGCTTTTCGACCCTAGTTCATGGGCAACTAAACCAAAGTTAGGTATCTCAAGACCATCAGGTAAAGACCTAGGAACTTATTGGGAACAAGTCCAATTTTGGATAGCTGGAAAATCAACACACTCTCAGAGAAGCCCAACAAGACCTACGATTTTTGTGAAAGAATCTAGGAGAAGTCTAATTTCCTACTGGCAATTTTAAAAAATGCCTACATGTATCCCAAGTTTATATTTGAGGCTCAAACCTTCATTCAAACACTCAAAGTGCATAGAGGCTGCAGTGAAACCTCGTAAATTATAAGCAAATGGTATTTTATGAAAACACAACTTTTTATTTGGGTGATAGAAAATATAGGTAATACAAAATATAAATAAAGGTCTTCATAAGCCTCAGGTGGTTAGTTGCCTGCTGGAATACACTATGCACAGGTAATTTATACATAACAGTAAGAGTGTTCAGTGTAGATTTTTGTTAAATTTTATGACACATGGGGCAATTTTGATAATTTTTCTATGACAACCACAAAATTTACTGGAAAAAAAGATGGCCTGTGGATATCTAAAGTGCTCATCTTTTCATCCAAATAAGCAATTTAAATCTAAATCCATGAGAATGTGTGATATTATTTTAATAAATATATTGTGAAATATCAGTATATTTCTTTTTTTTTATAAATTTATTTATTTAGTTATTTATTTTTGGCTGTTTTGGGTCTTCATTTCTGTGCGAGGGCTTTCTCTAGTTGCGGCGAGCGGGGGCCACTCTTCATCGTGGTGCACGGGCCTCTCACTGTCGCGGCCTCTCTTGTTGCGGAGCACAGGCTCCAGATGCGCAGGCTCAGTAGTTGTGGCTCACGGGCCTAGTTGCTCCGCGGCATGTGGGATCTTCCCAGACCAGGGCTTGAACCCGTGTCCCCTGCATTGGCGGGCAGATTCTCAACCACTGCGCCACCAGGGAAGCCCTCAGTATATTTCTTTAATCAAAATGGTGAGAGTGGTTTTCCCCAAATTGAAGATACATTAATTACAACTGTGAAGTTGACTTGCTGTTCTATTTCACTATCCATGTCACAAAACTAAATATTATTAGAGTATGAAAATTTTTTCAGAAGAAAATCATCTTTGTTGATGTGAGATTTAACTGCTGAAATTTAAGAACTCAAATCACTAGGTGTGTTTTATACCACCAAGCTACAGTTGCTGTCGGTGTCATCCCCTGCAGCAATGTTCTAGGCATTCCAGATGGCTAGCACAGCTATGAACAAGTACATGCAAAAAATTGTGAGATGAAGTAAAACTGAGTAATTGGGACAATTGATTTATGTGTGATAAGTCACACAAGGAATTTTATTACCTTATTTCAGTTAAATAATTGTATGGTGAATTTTAATTCCAGCTGTAAAAATCATTGAATGATTGTAATTGTGAAATTAGATTAAGAAACATAAAAACTCACAGTCTTCCAGAGATAATTTTTTTTTTTTTAGATCTTAGGCTGATAAATAAGCTCTAATTTTCATAGTTATACAGGTATATATTCATTGATATAAATAGAAAATGAGATTAAGCATACAGTTCTATGTAATGAGGAGTTACATATATTCAGATAGTTTGTGCCAGTTTTATTGAATACCACCTGTTAAATAAGAAATCTGAATAGATTGATATACATATAATCAGAAGTCCTAGGACATTTGGAAAAGGGAACAGGACTTAGAAAGCAGAGGAATTGAGGGCTTGCATCTGCTCACTTACTTGGAATGAAAGCTTGAGCCAATCATTTAGCCTCTTAAGCCTGAGTTTCTTTATCTTGGAAATTTGGGGAATGGGCTGCCTGATCTTTAAATTCCATCCAGCTCTACGGTTTTATAATTCTATTCACCTCCTATTTTATATTTGTATCTGCCTACATGATCTTTAAAATTACCTCCAGCTTTTATAATTCTTTTTACTTTCTGTTTCATATTTGTATCTCATTAAGAGGAGAGGATGGGGATAGGAGAAATAAAGCCATGCTAGGTGAAGAGGCTGCCATAAAGAAAGATAATGCTCAGAATGCCTACCTAACTATGCTGGCCTGGACAGATTTCTTCCTAGATTGAAGAACTATTATGAATGATCTTTGAGTAAGAGAAGAAAACATACATGATGCCAGGCAAGTAGTCTTCTTTTTTTTTTTTTCCTCAGGGGAAAGAAGGTGGATGTCAGATACAGATGGAGACACTTGTTCAAGATCTGGGAGACCAGGATGCCTTTCCTGCCTTCAGGGCCCATAAGCCAAGTGGAATCCTTTCTATAAATTCTTTTCCATCTTTAATCTGGGGCTCAGGAGGGTTTTTGTTACTTGTAGCTAAAAACATTTGGCCAAAGAATTCTAACAGCAAAGTGGATGAACAACAAGAATAGCTCTTTTACAACTAAGAAAATAGACACAGGGAAATAAATTCTACCTCACTAAAGAGTAAAAACGTGCAATGGAAACAATGTGAATTCTGTCTTTTGTTCACCAGACTGGCAAAAATTTAAATGTTATATCCAGATTTTGCAGAAGAGAGGGAAATAGGTCTGTGGTTGGGTTTTTTACCACGAACAATATGGATGGAAATTAGGCAACATTTATCAAAACATAAATCGTCCATTCGTATGAATGTAACCAAATAATATTACAGTGTTCTATGACTGACTTCTTTCACTTAGCTTAATATTTTCAAGGTTCATTTATGATCTAGTGTGTATCAGTACTTCAGTCCTTTTGGTGGCCAAATAATATTCCATTGTATGGAGATACCACATTTTGTTCATCCCTTCATCAGTTGACAGACATTTGGGTTGTTTCCATCTTTTAACTATTCTGAAAAATGCTGCTATAAACACTCATATACAAGTTTCTGTGTGAACATATATCTTCATTTTCTTGGGTATATACTTAGAAGTAAAATTGCTGGTCATATAGCATCTCTATGTTTAATCATTTGAGGAACTGCCAGACTGTATTTCAAAGCAGCTGTACCATTTTACATTCCCACAAGCAGGGTATGAGGGTTCTGACTTTTCCATTCCTCATCAAAACTTGTTATTATTGGACATTTTGATTCTAGCCATCCTAGTATGTGGGAAGTAATATCTCATTGTGATATTGATTTGCATTTCCCTGATGACTAATGATGCCCAGAATCTTTTTGTGTGCTTATCAGATATTTGTATATATTCCTTGAAGAAATATCTATTCAAATCTTTTGTCCATTTTTAAATGTCTTTTTATCATTGAATTGTAAGAGTTCTTTGTATATTTTGAGTACAAGTCCCTTATCAGTTATCTGATTTACAAATATTTTCTATCATTCTGTTGGCTGTATTTTCACTTTCTTGGTGATGTCCCTTTTCTATATACAGGATGATGTCATTTGCAAGCTGATATAGTTTTACTTCTTCCTTTTCAATCTGGATGACTTTTATTTGTTTTTCTTGCCTAATTGCAAGAAAAACAATTGGATAGAATTGCAATTCAATCCAATTGTCTAATTGGATAGAACCGCCAGTAAAATGTTGAATAGAAGTGATGAAAGTGAATATCCTTGTCTTTTTCCTCATCTTAGGGGAAAGTATTCTAGTCTTTCACCAGTAAATGTGATGTTAGCTAGAGGTATTTCATAGATGCCCTTTATTAGGTTGAGGAAGTTTCTTTCTATTCTTAGTTTTCTGAGAGTTTTTATCATGAATGGGTCTTGGATTCTGTCAAATGTATTTGCTCCACCAGTAAAGGTGATCATGTGGTTCTTGTCCTTTATTCTGGTATTACAGTATACTACCTTGATTGACTTTTGTATGTTAAGCTAACTTTGCATTGCTAAGATAAATCCACTTGGTCATGGTGTGTAATACTTCTTATACGTTGCTGGATTCAGTTTTCTAGCTTTTTTTTATTAAGGATTTTTGCATCTATATTCATAACAGGTATTGGTATGTAGTTTTCTTTTCTTGTGATGTCTTGGCCTGGTTTTGGTATCAGGGTAATACTGGCAACATAGAATGAGCTCAGAAGTATTCCCTCCTCTTCTATATTTTGGAAGACTTGTGAAGTATTTGTATTAATTCTTCCTTAAGTGTTGGTAGAATTCACCAGTGAAGCTATCTGAGTCAAGCTTTTCTTTATAGGAAGTTTTAAAATTACTTATTTAATCTCTGAATATAGATATATTCAGATATCATACTTCTTTCTGAGTCAATTTTTTTTTAAAACATCTTTATGGGAGTATAATTGCTTTACAATGGTATGTTAGTTTCTGCTTTGTAACAAAGTAATCAGCTATACATATACATATATCCCCATATCTCTTCCCTCTTGCATCTCCCTCCCTCCCACCCTCCCTATCCCACCCCTCTAGGTGGTCACAAAGCACCGAGCTGATCTCCCTGTGCTATGCGGCTGCTTCCCACTAGCTATCGGTTTTACATTTGGTAGTGTTTATATGTCCATACCACTCTCTCACTTTGTCCCAGCTTACCCTTCCCCCTCCCACTGTCCTCAAGTCCATTCTCTAGTAGGTCTGCGTCTTTATTCCCATCCTGCCCCTAGGTTCTTCATGATCTTTTTTTTTTTTTCTTAGATTCCATATATATGTGTTAGCATATGGTATTTGTTTTTCTCTTTCTGACTTACTTCACTCTGTATGACAGTCTCTAGATTCATCCACGTCTCTACAAATGACCCAATTTCGTTCCTTTTTATGGCTGAGTAATATTCCATTGTATATATGTACCATATCTTCTTTATGCATTCGTCTGTCGATGGGCATTTAGGTTGCTTCCATGACCTGGCTATCGTAAATAGTGCTGCAGTGAACATTGCGGTGCATGTGTCTTTTTGAATTATGGTTTTCTCTGGTATATGCCCAGTAGTGGGATTGTTGGGTCATATGGTAATTCCATTTTTAGTTTTTTAAGGAACCTCCATACTGTTCTCCATAGTGGCTGTATCAACTTACATTCCCACCAACAGTGCAAGAGGGTTCCCTTTGCTCCACATCCTCTCCAGCATTTGTTGTTCGTAGATTTTCTGATGATGCCCATTCTAACTGGTGTGAGGTGATACCTCATTGTAGTTTTTGATTTGCATTTCTCTAATAATTAGTGATGTTGAGCAGCTTTTCATGTGCTTCTTGGCCATCTGTATGTCTTCTTTGGAGAAATGTCTCTTTAGGTCTTTTGCCCATTTTTGGATTGGGTTGTTTGTTTTTTTAATATTGAGCTGCATGAGCTGTTTATATATTTTGGAGATTAATCCTTTGTCTCTTGATTCGTTTGCAAATATTTTCTCCCATTCTGAGGGCTGTCATTGCGTCTTGTTTGTAGTTTCCTTTGCTTTGCAAAAGCTTTTAAGTTTCATTAGATCCCACTTGTTTATTTTTGTTTTTATTTCCATTACTCTAGGAGGTGAATCAAAAAAGATCTTACCGTGATTTATGTCAGAGTGTTCTTCCTATGTTTTCCTCTAAGAGTTTGATAGTGTCCAGTCTTACATTTAGGTCTCTAATCCATTTTGAGTTTATTTTTGCGTATGGTGTTAGGGAGTGTTCTAATGTCATTCTTTTACATGTAGCTGTCCAGTTTTCCCAGCACCACTTATTGAAGAGACTGTCATTTCTCCATTGTATATCCTTGCCTCCTTTGTCATAGATTAGTTGACCATAAGTGTGTGGGTTTATCTCTGGGCTTTCTATCCTGTTCCATTGATCTATGTTTCTGTTTTTGTGCCAGTACCATATTGTCTTGATTACTGTAGCTTTGTAGTATAGTCTGAAGTCAGGGAGTCTGATTCCTCTAGCTCCATTTTTTCCCTCAAGACTGCTTTGGCTATTCGGGGGCTTTTGTGTCTCCATACAAATTTTAAGATTTTTGTTCTAGTTCTGTAAAAAATGCCATTGGTAATTTGATATGGATTGCATTGAATCTGTAGATTGCTTTGGGTAGTATAGTCATTTTCACAATATTGATTCTTCCAATCCAAGACCATGGTATATCTCTCCAACTGTTTGTATCGTCTTTAATTTCTTTCATCAGTGTCTTATAGTTTTCTGCATACAGGTCTTTTGTTTCCCTAGGTAGGTTTTTTCCTAGGTATTTTATTCTTTTTGTTGCAGTGGTAAATGGGAGTGTTTCCTTAATTTCTCTTACAGATTTTTCATCATTAGTGTATAGGAATGCAAGAGATTTTCTGTGCATTAATTTTGTATCCTGCAACTTTACCAGATTCATTGATTAGCTCTAGTAGTTTTCTGGTGGCATCTTTAGGATTCTCTATGTATAGTATCATGTCATCTGCAAGCAGTGACAGTTTTACTTCTTCTTTTCCAATCTGTATTCCTTTTATTTCTTTTTCTTCTCTGATTGCCATGGCTAGGACTTCCAAAACTATGTTGAATAATAGTGGTGAGAGTGGACATCCTTGTCTCGTTCCTGATCTTAGAGGAAATGCTTTCAGTTTTTCACCATTGAGAATGATGTTTGCTGTGGGTTTGTCATATATGACCTTTATTATGTTGAGGTAGGTTCACTCTATGCCCACTTTCTGGAGAGTTTTTATCATAAATGGGTGTTGAATTTTGTCAAAAGCTTTTTCTGCATCTATTGAGATGATCATATGGTTTTTCTTCTTCAATTTGTTAATATGGTGTATCACATTGATTGATTTGCATATATTGAAGAATCCTTACATCCCTGGGATAAATCCCACTTGATCATAGTGTATGATCCTTTTAATGTGTTTTTGGATTCTGTTTGCTAGTATTTTGTTGAGGATTTTTGTATCTGTATTCATCAGTGATATTGGTATGTAGTTTTCTCTTTTTATGACATCTTTGTCTGGTTTTGATAACAGGGTGATGGTGGCCTCATAGAATGAGTTAGGCAGTGTTCCTTCCTCTGCAATTTTTTGGAAGAGTTTGAGAAGGATGGGTGTTAGCTCTTCTCTAAATGTGTGATAGAATTCACCTGTGAAGCCATCTGGTCCTGGACTTTTGTTTGTTGGAAGATTTTTAATCACCGTTTCAATTTCATTACTTGTGATTGGTCTGTTCATACTTTCTATTTCTTCCTGTTTCAGGCTTGGAAGGTTATACCTTCCTAAGAATTTGTCCATTTCTTCCAGATTGTCCATTTTATTGGCATAGAGTTGCTTGTAGTAGTCTCTTAAGATGCTTTGTATTTCTGAGGTGTCTGTTGTAACTTCTCCTTTTTCATTTCTAATTTTATTGAGTCCTCTCCCTCTCTTTCTTGATGAGTCTGGCTAATGGTTTATCAATTTTGTTTATCGTCTCACAGAACCAGCTTTTAGTTTTATTGATCTTTGCTATTGTTTTGTTTGTTTCTATTTCATTTATTTCCGCTCTGATCTTTATGATTTCTTTCCTTCTGCTAACTTCGGGTTTTGTTTGTTCTTCTTTCTCTAGTTCCTTTAGGTGTAAGGTTAGATTGTTTATTTGAGATTTTTCTTGTTTCTTGAGGTAGGCTTGTATTGCTATAAGCTTCCTTCTTAGAACTGCTTTTGCTGCATCCCATAGGTTTTGGATCGTCGTGTTTTCATTGTCATTTGTCTCTAGGTATTTTTTGATTTCCTCTTTGATTTCTTCAGTGATCTCTTGGTTATTTAGTAACGTATTGTTTAGCCTCCATGTGTTTGTGTTTTTTATGTTTTTTACCCCTGTAATTGATTTCTAATCTCATAGCATTGTGGTCAGAAAAGATGCTTGATATGATTTCAATTTTCTTAAATTTACTGAGGCTTGATTTGTGACCCAAGATGTGATCTATCCTGGAGAATGTTCCATGCGCACTTGTGAAGAACGTGTAATCTGCTGTTTTTGGATGGAATGTCCTATAAATATCAATTAAATCTATCTGGTCTATTGTGTCATTTAAAGTTTCTGTTTCCTTATTTATTTTCATTTTGGATGATCTGTCCATTGGTGTAAGTGAGGTGTTAAAGTCCCCCACTATTATTGTGTTACTGTCGATTTCCTCTTTTATAGCTGTTAGCAGTTGCCTTATGTATTGAGGTGCTCCTATGTTGGGTGCATATATATTTATAATTGTTATATCTTCTTCTTGGATTGATCCCTTGATCATTATGTAGTGTCCTTCCTTGTCTCTTGTAACATTCTTTATTTTAAAGTCTATTTTATCTGATATGAGTATTGCTACTCCAGCTTTCTTTTGATTTCCATTTGCATGGACTATCGTTTTCCATCCCCTCATTTTCAGTCTGTATGTGTCCCTAGGTCTGAAGTGGGTCTCTTGTAGACAGCATATATATGGGTCTTGTTTTTGTATCCATTCAGCGAGCCTCTGTCTTTTGGTTGGAGCATTTAATCCATTCACGTTAAAGGTAATTATTGATATGTATGTTCCTATTACCATTTACTTAATTGTTTTGGGTTTGTTTTTGTAGGTCCTTTTCTTCTCTTGTGTTTCCCACTTAGAGAAGTTCCTTTAGCATTTGTTGTAGAGCTGGTTGGGTGGTACTGAAATCTCTTAGCTTTTGCTTGTCTGCAAAGCTTTTGATTTCTCCATCGAATCTGAATGAGATCCTTGCCTGGTAGAGTAATCTTGGTTGTAGGTTCTTCTCTTTCATCACTTTAAATATGTCATGCCATTCCCTTCTGGCTTGTAGAGTTTCTGCTGAGAAATCAGCTGTTAACCTTATGGGAGTTCCCTTGTATGTTATTTGTCGTTTTTCCCTTGGTGCTTTCAATAATTTTTCTTTGTCTTTAATTTTTACCAATTTGATTGCTATGTGTCTTGGTGTGTTTCTCCTCGGGTTTATCCTGTATGGGACTCTCTGCACTTCCTGGACTTGGATGGCTATTTCCTTTCCCATGTTAGGGAAGTTTTTGACTATAATCTCTTCAAATATTTTCTCAGGTCCTTTCTCTCTCTCCTCTCCTTCTGGGACCCCTATAATGCAAATGCTGTTGCGTTTAATGTTGTCCCAGAGGTCTCTTAGGCTGTCTTCATTTCTTTTCATTCTTTTTTCTTCATTCTGTTCCACCATTCTGTCTTCCAGGTCACTTATCTGTTCTTCTGCCTCAGTTATTTCTGCTATTGCTTCCTTCTAGTGTATTTTTCATTTCAGTTATTGTATTGTTCATCTCTGTTTGTTTGTTCTTTAATTATTCTAGGTCTTTGTTAAACATTTCTTGCATCTTCTCGATCTTTGCCTCCATTCTTTTTCCGAGGTCCTGGATCATCTTCACTATCATTTTTCTGAATTCTTTTTCTGGAAGGTTGCCTATCTCCGCTTCATTTAGTTGTTTTTCTGGGGTTTTATCTTGTTCCTTCATCTGGTACATAGCCCTTTGCCTTTTCATCTTGTCTGTCTTTCTGTGAATGTGGTTTTTGTTCCACAAGCTGCAGGATTGTAGTTCTTCTTGCTTCTACTGTCTGCCCTCTGCTGGATGAGGCTATCTAAGAGGCTTGTGCAAGTTTCCTGTTGGGAGGGACTGGTGGTGGGTAGAGCTGGCTGTTGCTCTGGTGGGCAGAGCTCAGTAAAACTTTAATCCGCTTGTCTGCTGATGGGTGGGGCTGGGTTCCCTCCCTGTTGGTTGTTTGGCCTGAGGCGACCCAAAACTGGAGCCTACCTGGGCTCTTTGGTGGGGCTAATGGTGTACTCTGGGAGGGCTCACGCCAAGGAGTACTTCCCAGAACTTCTGCTGCCAGTGTCCTTGTCCTCATGGTGAGACACCGCCACCCCCGGCCTCTGCAGGAGACCCTCCAACACTAGTAGGTAGGTCTGGTTCAGTCTCCTATGGGGTCACTGCTCCCTCCCCTGGGTCCCGATGTGCACACTACTTTGTGTCTGCCCTCCAAGAGTGGAGTCTTTGTTTCCCCCAGTCTTGCCGAAGTCCTGCAATCAAATCCCACTAGCCTCCAAAGTCTGATTTTCTGGGAATTCCTCCTCCCATTGCCGGACCCCCAGGTTGGGAAGCCTGACGTGGGGCTCAGAACCTTCACTCCAGTGGGTGGACTTCTGTGGTATAAGTGTTCTCCAGTTTGTGAGTCACCCACCCATTGGTTATGGGATTTGATTTTATTGTGATTGCGCCCCTCCTACCATCTCATTGTGGCTCTCCTTTGTCTTTGGATGTGGGGTATCTTTTTTGGTGAGTTCCAGTGTCTTCCTGTTAATGGTTGTTCAGCAGTTAGTTGTGATCTAGGTGCTTTTGCAAGAGGGAGTGAGAGCATGTCCTTCTACTCCACCATCTTGAACCAATCTCTACTGTGCCGATTTTGAGAAGTCCCTACACTTAACTATTCCTTGGATCTCCTTTTCCTTAGTCCCCCAGTATCATCCTTTCCAAGTCTCTGATCATCTGATGAAACCATCCACCACGGTCAATGAACTAATGTGGATGTATAACTCTAGCCAACTCTCCTAGGTAGGGTGGACAGCCAAATGTAACCCTGAAAATTTCTTCTCATCAGAAGTATTTCTTTCCCTATGTACTTCAGGGCTTCCTGCTTCCAGTATGTATCTTCAAATCATATAAAACCATTCATAACCCATAGTTTAACCTATTTCTTCCTTATCAGCTGGTCATGATGAAGTCTCATAAGACCATAGGTGTGGATTAAAGGAGAAATAACAGTGTACCAGGAATGGAAGTTCTGGTAGTGTGAGCATCTGCTTATGAAGCCTAATTGTGTCTCCAGGATCTGTGCAAGTCCCTTCTTTCATGTATCACTACCACTGAAGAGGATATATTACTGTGCATGTCTACCTTTATGGCTTTGTGGATTAGATATCCCCACATTTATGATCGGTATATCTGATTGCAATGTCACTTTGTTGTCTCATGGTGGTTCACCAGATATAAGATATTTCTATGAATTTCTATTTTGGTACAAATATGTAGATACAGAGGCTTCCAACTGGACTTTCTATTATAACACTTCACATTCCATAGGTCTGGTAGCCAGTGTAGATTCTGTGAATTGCCCAGTAACATAGAAAGGGTTCCCTAGACTACAGAGCCTGAAGGAAGCAGGAGAAAGGGAAAAGAGAGTGAGTCAGGAAGGAAGGGAGAGCAAATGCAGAGGGGACTGTTAGCCCTGCCACAGATTCTGCTGCTTCTGCTATTCTGCCTCTTAATTTGGAACCAATTTCAAAGTAACAGAAAATTTGCAAGACTGGAATAAGGGACTCCCCCCCCCCCCGCATTAGTTGAGAGTAAATTGCCAACATAATGCCCATTACCCTTACGTGCTTTAGTGTGTATTTCCGACGATCTCCTTCATAACCATAACATAAACGTCAAAACCAAGAAAATCATTCCAGATGCGTTGCTGTCATCTAATCCCAAGACTCCATTCAGTTATGCCAGTTGTGCCAGTTGGTATATCTTTTATAGCAAAAGGATCCAGTCTATCATCTCATGTTGCTGTTAGTTGCCATGTCTCTTTATCCTCTTTCAGTTTGCAGTCGAATTCCCCAGTTTTTCCTTGATTTTCAAGACCATAACATTTTTGAAGATTACAGGCCAGTCATCTTGTAGAAGTTCCCTTAATCTGTGTCTGATGTTTCCTCATGATTACATTCAGGTTCTACATCTTTGGGATGAATATCACAGAATTGATTCTGTGTTCTTCTCATTGCATCCTATCAAGTGGTGCACGATTCTGATTTTTTCCATTATTGGTGAGGTTAACTTTGATCACTTGATCAAGTGGTGACTATCAGGCTTCTCCACTATTTACTCTGTAATTAATAAATATTTTGTTGTGAGTTACTTTGAGATAATGTTCCTCATCAAATTGAAAATGTTTCATTGATACATCATTATGGACTCATGAATGTGTTTTATTCAGTGGGTTATAATTCATTACTGTTATTTATTTTGTTGCTAAAATTGTGCTAGGTTTGGCCTGTGTTATGTTTATGCCTTCACGCTGGCTTCTGTGTCTCGGTGAAACATCATCACTTTTAAGAACTTTCTCACTTTTCGGCAGGATAAGATGTTCTAGGTTCATCTCGTTTTTTCTCAGCCCCAGCCTTGAAACCAGCCATTCTTCCAAAGAGGGCTGATTCCTTATAGTGAAGAGTGATATTTAAAAAGCAGTGTGTGGGCCCTAATTGTCTGTATTGCTATTTGAGGGTTTCAACTCCTAGACTCTCTCAGTGGCCAGAGCTAGAGAACACACAGACACACACACACACACATATACATATACATGTTCACATCTATATTTATTTCTGTATCTATCTATATAGCTTCAAAGTCATGATTTCACCCCTATATTTCTAATTTCAGTCGAACACCATGGGACTTAATCTGGTTTTCTCCCTTTCTCTATTTGTGACTCCCCTCTCTGACAGTGAGAAACATGGCTCCCATCATCTTTATTTGATCAGTCTACTCATATGGAGACAATCTTACTTGCTGCTGCTTTCCCCCACCTCCTCATGGGTGGTCTCCTCACTTTGCTTGGCTCCAGGGCTCCACTTCCAGGTACCACAATCCACTCTGGGCCATCGTGGATTTCCTTCTTTCTCCTCAATCTATCCCCACACCTCCTATTGTGGACACATATCTTGCTCAGCCCCAAATAATGAGTTTTGGATCGAATTGTTTAGGAAGAGAAGAAGAAGAGGGGAAAGGGCAGGGAATGGGAGAGGAAGAAATGAGAAAGAAAGGGAGAAGGTTGAGAGGTGGGAAAGGACAAATGAAAAAGGGAAGGAGAAAATAGAAGAGAAAGCTGAATGCTACAGCTTCTTTACAGCCCAGTAATTGCTTGTCCCACTGGACACTGTCAGAGAGGCCATGCAAAACTAATGCTAGACTGAGCACTGTTCTGGGAGAGGAAGCACTCCTTTCTATCCCCTGTCTCCCATTGGGCAAAGTGTCCCCCATGGGGCATTAACTACCATGTGCTTCTGGTTGCATCACCTGACTTTTGCAGGCACTTGCTAGGGGAACCAGAGGCCCCACAGTCTGGGCAGGCCTGTGCACAGCTGTGGTGTTCTCTCTCCATTAGGTGGCCCTGCATCTCAGTCTGAAGCAGTGGCAATAGCAATAGCAGCAGATGGGCTCAATGACACACAAGCAGCTGCTTCAGCCATTCTGACTGGAAAAGGCATATGTGTGAATCTAGAGTAGTCATTAAATGGAATTGGTACAGTCCATCCCTTTCCTGAGAGGAAAAGCATGCAAATCCAATTCTTCAAGCTAGTGGCCAGATGCAATTTCCCAGAATATTAACAACCAAGCTACAATTCATCTCTTGCGGTTTGTCCCAGAGTTGTAATTATAACCAAATATCTTCTTCCTGCACCACCTATTCTAGATTTCTCTCTTTTCAGATAGCACTTTAGCAGCCTGGATTGCTTGCAGTGGAGTGACCTCCAACTTCAAGTGTTTTGAGCCCTTGGTTACTTTTTCTTAAGGACCAGAGTTTCTGCTGTTGTCCACTCACAGATATCTGGTCACGGAAGGATGAAGAGAGCCCACAGCGCCTCCTCTGAGCGCCTCACGGCAATCCACGTTGGTTATGCTATTCTCTGCTTGCTGGTATTCTGGCACGAGAAGTCTGCTACTGCCCACTTGAAGCAGCCATTGAGTATGGAAGTGTCAAGAGAAACCCTGGTAAATCATAATTCTGCATCTTGGTTTTCCAGATTTGTATATTGCAGCTCTTGGGGACACAGCATCGTTTATCAGCCATTGGTTCAATGCATATATGCACCCTGGAGGGCAGAGTCCAAATCCTTCAACATATGTCCCTTAAGCTGGCACCTTATCTGAGTCTTCAACTGCCATCCCTTCATTTTATACAGCAGGCCCATAAAAACCAACCTGTGTGACTTTCCATGTTCTTTCCTCTTCCGCTTGTTTGCTGTAAAACAACAGAGTGACTTTAGAAGGCATATGTTAAATATGACAAAGCCACATGATGGAAGGAACTGGAACATCACATGAAGGAGATCAATTACCAATTAGGAATATCTATTTTGGGTTTTATATGAGCAATAAATAAACTCGTGTTTTAGTCCTTGTACATTTGGGGCATTATTTATTAAATTTGCTAGTGTTACTAGTAATGCAATGCTTCACTGAGGCCAAAGCTCTGAGCTAAACTCACACCTTTTTAAAACTCAAAATAACAAGTACATGAAAATTAAGCCACAGTGCACCTTAGCTGATATTTACCTAGTCTCAGAGTATACACAGCTGATTTCAAAGTTGTAATGTCAAAATATAAAATGGTAGGCCCAGTAATGGGCATAATATTATTGATAGTTGTAATCATGTAGACTAATCTATCCTGAATTCGCTAAAATTATCGTAACCATCGTAATCCACAGTAGCAGTCATGGTCACACGCCCCATCTCAGACTGCTTTGCTGGGACCTGTGCAAAGTGCCTCCTGTCTTTGGGGGCGGGCGTTATTCAAGCGGTCAACACTGACATAGAGAGAAGTTAAGTTTCATTTATAATGATGATGTAATACATGCAAAATAAAATAACCTAAATATTGTACATACTGAATTACTTTCCTAAATAGCTTTCGATAGCAACTTTGATTTTGAAGGAACCTGGGGGGAAGTGATTATTCTTCAATACTATAGATTTCTGTATGACTTTGATCAGTGGTCCTCAACTGGTGCAATTTTGCCCCCAGGGCACTTCTGGCAGTTCAGTCCAAAATGTCAATAGTGTTGAAGAACTCTCATTTACGTTATGGCGTTTCAAGCTTCCTTCTTTCATGTGGCTTAATCTGAGGTTAAAATCCAAACCAAAACAAGCCAAAGTTAAGTAACTGAAACCACTACAAAGTGGGAGAAATAGAATAAATCTAATAGTCAATTTGCAGTTATACTGTTCCTGATATCAAAGTGCCACTAAAAGAATGTATCACTCTCCTATGTCTATTACATTATCTGCTAAAGCAGTAAAGCCAACATCATTTGTATAGTTGTTCTGCGCTCCTATATATTCCTAGTCTTGGTTTGCAGAATGGAACATCAAATACCAGATGTCTCCCAGGTTTGCATATCTTCATCAGCTCCATCATAAAAGTGAGGTGAATGCAGAAATCTGCTCCTAGCAAAGGAAAATCTCCAAACATATACATGAATAGAGGCAGTGATCTAAAGGGCAGCTGGATCGGGGTGGTGAGAACCACACATGACTACAGGGGCTGGTAGGAAGAAAGCAGAAATCTCTGGGTGTCCCCCGCAGTCTTGCCAAGCGTTCCCAGCTGTTTCAGAGGGTGTTAGATAACACCTAGAGGCCCCACATGTCTACAGTTTTGCTTAGAGCTACTCTGGGATTAGAGAAGAGAATTGTGTGAGTGTAAACTCATAGTGGAAGGAAGCACAACATGTACCTTCTTGCTGCCTTAACATAGACTCTGTTGACTTAAGAGAACCTCACCCTATCCACACAAACCTGGCAAACATAGGAAACAAAACAGCCTGGCTCACCTGGTGTTTTCCCCTTTTTTTTTTTTTTCCTTCTCCAAGTATATTCAAGTTTGGGGAAGTTGTTTAGACTTGTCAGTCAGGAAAGAAGTTGCCTATAGCCCTCCTGTTCAGGGCAGTGTAACTGACACAAAAAGTTCACACACATTTGGGCAATACAAGTAAGATGGCTCCTCTGAAGGATGTCACTATTTTTCACCATGTAGGCTAGAGAAGAAACATAAAGTTATTCCTACTTGGAATAATTCTTTGAATACCAGGTGGTTCTGTTTAAAAGCTTGACATTTATAAATGCGGGTAAACATCACTGACATGGACTAATTACAGGCAAGGCCCATAATAAATTAAAGAAATACTTAGAAGAAAAGTAGTGTTCTAACTTTCAAGGACTTACAGTAGTTTGTAATAATGCTAATAAAATCCTTCTAAAGAAAGATCCTTCCAGAAAAGGATCTTGTTTTGATGTTCTGAGGCATTATCGGCAGCACTCATCTTAATTTAAAAAGTTGTGTGTTAAAGTCGTACAAATAGTTTGTGGTAATTAAGTAGGTTTAAAATGTCCTCAGATGTGGTATTTTTACTGCTAATTTGCTAACCAAACCCTTTCTTTGTAGATTGGGTGAAGGAAATTTTTAGCTCAGATTAAGACAATTGATAAAAATTAGAAATTAGAAGAGTTGTAAATTAACAAGATATATTACATTATGCAAAAGAGAGGTTCCTCTGAAAATAGGATGTTGAACTTGGCAAGTCAGAAGTCACGGATGACTTTAGGAGAAAGGGAAACGAGCCTACAGTGGACCGAATGGGATTTAAGGGGGAGGACACCCGGGAGGTGAGTAAGAGGGAAGTTTTGAGATGGAGGAGGCTGAAAACGGAGGCCAGTGTTGGCCATTGTTTTCTCTGGGGAGGTGAAGCTACACAGTCAATTTAAAGTTGATGGAAATTGTAAATTTGGAACAGTCATTCACTGTGGAGAACACAGAAGAATGCTGACCGGAGAAATGTAAGTATTGCCAGTTTAGGTTGAAAACCATAAAGCCACAACAATAAGAAAGGACCAATGATAGGACATCAAAAACAGAAAATAAAATCACGTTAACACAGCTGGGACCATTTTGGCAAACGTCTGACTCAAATCTTGTTCTGGTCTCTCCCATGTTAGCGATTTTCCATGTGTGCCTGTGGCTTCCCTCCACTTCAGCACGTTGGGTGAGGTGCAGCAGCAGACCCGGGTCTTGTCTTTTAAGAACTAGGTTGTTATGTGTGCATCAAACTTGGTAGCCACAGCACTTTTTCAACAAGGCAATTCATTGTGCAAACGCTAAACTTTAAATTAGTTTGTAATATTAATTTTTCACTTGTAGACCATCATAAGATTTGGGGGAAGAAGGATGGAATAAAAGGAGGGAATTATGGACATAGAATTAACCAGACCACATGTTTTGTGTCGAACTAAACAATTATTCATCTTAACTCAATCTTGGTCAAAGAGCCACTGTTTTCTTTCCGTAATTTAACCGCCCATTTAAAATAAGACCTTGTTGGGACTTCGCCAGTGGTCCAGCCGTTAAGACTCCGTGCTCCCTGTGCAGGGGGCCCGGATTCAATCCCTGGTCAGGGAACTAGATCCCACATGCATGCTGCAACTAAGACCCAGCGCAGCCATATAGATAAATATTTTAAATAAATAAGACCTTGTTGGGGACTTCCCTGGTGGCGCAGTGGTTAAGAATCCACCTGCCAATGCAGGGGACACGGGTTCGAGCCCTGGTCTGGAAGATCCCACATGTCACAGAGCAGCTAAGCCCGTGCGCCACAACTACTGAGCTCATGCGCTTAGAGCCCGTGCTCCACAACAAGAGA
Organism: Eschrichtius robustus; assembly: GCF_028021215.1. Taxonomy (NCBI): domain Eukaryota; kingdom Metazoa; phylum Chordata; class Mammalia; order Artiodactyla; family Eschrichtiidae; genus Eschrichtius; species Eschrichtius robustus. The sequence goes on along the minus strand of NC_090827.1, from coordinate 14,655,171 downwards.
AGTCACCGCAGTGAGAAGCCCGCGCACTGCAATGAAGAGAAGCCTTCGCTCACCACAGCTAGAGAAAGCCGGCGTGCAGCAACAAAGACCCAATGCAGCCAAAAATAAATAAATAAATAAAAAGACCTTGTTGATTCAAAATCCACTAATTAAGAAAGGTTATGTTAGGTGGTAACAGTATAAATAATGTTAAAGAATGAATATTAAGCTACTTGTGAAAATAAAATATTTTAACACCTCTTCAAGAAGTTAATAGGTCTTTATAGCATACAAAACTGATGCTAATGGAAAATAATCAAAAGTCCTGTATTCAACTAGAGATAATAACAATACATCTTGTCAGTTTCATCTACTCCAATGTGTTTCACATTAAATATATTGGCTTCAATAGTGCAGAAACTCTCAACCATGGCAGCTTCTTGGTATCGCCTGTATAGCTTTTAAAACACTATTCAGCAGAGATTCTAATTTAATTGATTGGAGTGGGGCTCACACATTCCTTAGTTTTAAAATCTCCGCAGACAATTTTAATGGGTAACTAGGTATGAGAACCACTATATTAGCACATTGTGAAAGCAAATTACTTGGTCTATAAGCAGCATTTTCAAAATGAAATACAATATGTATGTAGTAAGGTAATCTTAATTTGTGAAACTTTTACATTGGTTATGTTTGTGTCAGTGTGTGGACATGAATATTTACCTGGTTGCTATGCAAAATATATTTTTGACCCTGGATTATGCTGATCCAGTCATTGGAACTGGTCTTCTTACTCACGAACTGAATTAGTGAAGTTCATGTGAAATTATTTTTCTATTCATAAGGACCTTCCTGGGAAATTAAATTGGCTTGTAGTATGTAGAAGGTAAGAACACAGATTCTGGAGCTGAACTATCTGAGTTTGAGTCCCTGATCTGCCGCTAACTGGCCTCAGTGACTGTAGGCAAATTCCTCGATCTCTTTGTGTTTCAGTTTCTTCAGCTGTAAAGTAGAGAAAATAACAGTTGCTACCTGATAGAATTGTTATTAGGATTAAATGAGTTAATGTTTGTGTAGCATTACAGCAGTACACTATAGTAAGTAATATGTAAATATAAATACATTTTTATTAAGTAAATAAGATTAAAAGAGACTGCAAAACAATCTTTATATCTTTAATAAAGACAGCAAAAAAGTCTTTATTCTAGATCACAACATATTTCACAATCAAAAGAACATAGCCAAAGCATGGGATTTATAACCAATAATTCACTGGAGAAGGAGTGCTAAAATCAAACCTAATTTCATATTCAAATGATGGGAAGAATAAATCCTAGAAATATTGACTGAATATGTTCTTAGTTGGTACCTATTTACAAAAACCTTTAAATTTGCTTTGTCTTTTATTTTAGCACATTGAATGTTTTAATATTTAATAATGAAATGATTTCTGTCTTTATTTCAATCAAAATGTGATATGATACGCTGCCTGTTGAATGTTGTGTGAACATATTGTAATCTTGTACTGCACCGGGTCTCCTGACTGAATGAAGCTTCCCTCAAAGATATCTTGTTTAGAGCTTTTGAGGTTGCAAGTTAAGCACAGAAGTAGGAGGAGTGAGTAAAATTTCAGTTCCTGTAGTCACTTGGGTAGATTTCAGTTTTGGATTTGGGAAATTATAGGCTCCATGATAAATATTTCAAGCTGCTGACTACAATGAAAAGTAATTAAAGCAGCTATGACAACAGGTGCTGTATGGGGGAAATGGTGCCTTTTATCATGAGGTTATGGGTGCATGTGCTAAATGTGCTCATCATTTTCTCTTTTCTATTATTCACCGAATACCCCGGGGAGATTATTCTATTGCCAGCATTTATAGGATATAATGAAACCACATTAAATATGTATCTGATTGCTACCAACTGTGTAGAAAGCTTATGCTAACTATGGTTATGTACGGCGAGTTAGACTCAGACCAGTGAAGTTCAACTTCACTGGGACTTCTTTGTGCTTGACCCATGGGCCTTCACTGTTTCATTGACCTTTAATTCAAGCATCAGATACCTTTTTATTTGTTTGCTTGTTAAATGAAAAGTTTAAGAGGGTTGTAATAAGATATATACTTCTTTAAGACTATGTGTTCCCACATAGGGAACTCCTTAACATACGGGATATGAAATGAACAGCTACAATGGAAAATGATTTTAATCTTATCAGCTTTAATTATATATTTCTTTGGAATATTGAGCACTGTATTTCACAACTCATCTGATTTTAACTTTGTCCAACTCATAGGCTTCTCCTTAAAAACAAAAAGGAAAGGTGTTTTAAATAATATAGTGGTTCAATTTTAGTTAATAAGGAATTATGTCCATATTAAGTGTCCAAAATGAGGCCATGAGTAAGAGAATGTTTTGTAAAATAAAATGTTCGACAAATGAGTTATGATGATGCTTCTTTTATTTTTTAATATTTATTTTATTTATTTCTTTGGTTGTGCCGGGTCTTAGTTGCGACAGGCAGGCTCCTTAGTTGCGGCAGGCAGGCTCCTTAGTTGTGGCATGCAAACTCTTAATTGCGGCATGCATGTGGGATCTAGTTCCCTGAGCAGGGATCGAACCCGGGCCCCCTGCACTGGAAGCGCAGAGTCTTAACCACTGCACCACCAGGGAAGTCCCAATAATGCTTCTTTAAAACTTTCTTTTCTTAAAGGTTAACTAAAAGTTTTTAATCTTTTACTTTCTACTTGTATAGAAGATGATTATAATTGAATGGTAATCAAACTGCTGCTTTAAATGTAGACGTAACTTTTATGTATATATTATCCCTTTTTATTATAACATTTCCTTTCTACAAGGATACACGGATTATATGGATTCAGGAGTCATTCCTGTGTATATATAGATCAGTACTTGTTCGTAGATGGCAACTTTATGGTCTACAGTTAGGTTTACTGACCTCAGAAGAAAAAAAAAAACAAATCTGATAAGGCATAGTAATATTCAATTATTTAACTACAAGTCTAATGCAATAAATTTAAAGGTTAAATGTGTTGAATTTGCATACACTATTGACATCTTTATAATGTTTCAAATAAATTTGCTATCAAAGTACCTGAGAGCTTTGGAAATGTCGTATTGAATTTCATGAGAAACTATTTCTTCTATGCATTGTAGCTTTATGAATATAGGGAAATAAATATCTCTAAAACTTTATGAAAAAGAGAATTTCAATATATTCTGAGTTTTAAATAATTTATTTAAACACATGTTTACGGTACCTACTCCATGCCTGGCACTGGGTCAAGCATTTAAGACAACCAGGCTGAATAAGGGCACTATAATAGATCCAAACACTTAGAAACGTGTTTTCCTTTCAGAGTGAGAATTCAGGAACCATCTCCCCAACTCTCTCTAGTGTTTAGAATTATTGATCTAAAAAGCAGAGATTCTCTATTGGTATAGCTCTGCTTCCTAGAGAATTCCCTGGGCATTTGCATTCAACTCAGTGTGTCCCACAATCAAGTAGGAATGGAGCCACTGAAAAGAAGGAGATTTTTGATTGAAATTGATCCAGAACTTTCTGACGCTATAGGCATCATAGAAGAATTCTGCAATATGTATAATCAATAGCACTCCTGCCTTCTGGTTGATTAGAGGTTATTTAACTAGGTTTTGTTCATTTATTTATTGGAAACTTTTTTATTTATTTATGTGGGCAGTGAGGTTACAAGTGAACGAGAGAGACGCCATTCCTGCACCTATGGAGCTTATGCACATCTAGTTGGGAAATCAGATAAGGGAGCAGCAATTAGAAAATAGCATGGCGTAAAAAGAAACGAAATTGAGTTATTTGTAGTGAGGTTGGTGGACCTAGAGTCTGTCATACAGAGTGAAGTAAGTCAGAAAGAGAAAAACAAATACCGTATGCTATCACATATATATGGAATCTAAAAAAAAAGAAAAAAAAATGGTTCTGATGAACCTAGGGGTAGGACAGGAAGAAAGATGCAGATGTAGAGAATGGACTTGAGGACACGGGGAGGGGGAAGGGTAAGCTGGGACGAAGTGAGAGAGTGGCATGGACATATATACACTACCAAATGTAAAATAGATAGCTAGTGGGAAGCAGCCGCATAGCACAGGGAGATCAGCTCGGTGCTTTGTGACCACCTAGAGGGGTGGGATAGGGAGGGTGGAGGGAGACGCAAGGGGGAGGGGATATGGGGATATATGTATATGTATAGCTGATTCACTTTGTTATAAAGCAGAAACTAACACACCATTGTAAAGCAATTATACTCCAATAAAGATGTTAAGAGAAAAAAAAAAAAGAATGCAGCATGGCAACTGCAGTGATCAGTATTGCTGAGAGGCCAAATAAGATGAGTATGAGTATTTATAAATGTTCATTAGACTTAGACACAGGATATTTTGTTGCTTTGCCAAGGGCAGATATAATTTCTGTATTATACGTTAGGTGCAGCAACTTTCTTGCCATTCTAGTGCTATGATGTTTTAAGTCCTGTGGTAGGCATTTTGGATATATTACCTTATGATCTTCACAATATCCCTCAGATCTGAAACTGCTGTGTTAATCTGACACAAGGAAGTCAAACTTATAAAACTTGTTTTGAACCACGGAGACTTACAGTTGGAAGTAGGTTTACTTTTTCCCTCTATACCACACTGCCTCATAGGAGTTGTAGCCTAAACCCTGGGGATGTTGTATCAAGTCATAACTGTTTCAAGGCTGGTCCTGATCTCTTCTTAGTCGAGTTTGCACCAGCACCAGGTTCCAATTTATAACCCAGTTTGGACTTCAGCGTTATTGTTCTGTGTCCAAGTTTTGCCTCAGAAATCTGCCTAGAGCAGTAGACAGCACAACCATTGACACTTTGGGCCAGATGGACATTTGTGGTGACGGCTGTCCAATGCATTGTAGGAGGTTTAGCGGCACCCCTGGCCTCTACCCACTAGATGCCAGTTGTACCCACCCACCCCCAACAGTGGCACTATAAAATGTCTCCACACATTGCCAAATGTCCCTGGGGAGCAAACTCACTCCCAGTTGAGAACCACTAGCCTAGAGGCACAATCCATTTAGGACCGATGCTCTGCCTTACTCCTATAAGCCTTTGTCTCTTCCTCGTCTGTACCATGAAGAACCTGGGATCCAGTCCCTGACCACTGGGCACACTGTTATGGTGCCTCTATCTAATCACCACTGTCCCCTGACTTGGATTCTAGTAGCCTTCTCCTCAATATACTGCCACTGGGCTCCGCCTGCCTACAGGGAAAAGTACGTTACACCACTTAAAACATCCCACCTGGTGGCCTTGTCCACATCTGTGTCAACTCCAGTTGCTGAACTGTATTTCTTCTTCATTCCTGCAGCCAAGTGGCTACCTCTCTAAAGTCTACTTTAAGGTCTAAATACCTGCTTTCTGTCTCTTCTGTTATAGTTAACCAGGAAGTTTCTGTCCGTATTCCAAGATAGGAGCCTAATAATGACACAAAAGCATGCTTAAGGGGGAGGGTATAGCAGCCTTCTAGACAATTTCCAAAGCATCTCTACTTTCCTTTAAAAAGATCCTATTATAGCTTAAGCATCCATCAATTAGCTTAAACCCCCTTTCAAACTTTATTTGCTGTGTTATCCCTGGGGCAATGTATCCAATTAAGTGGTGCCTCATTTAATATTTAATATGCATTAAAATGCCTTTTTCAAATTCTAGAGTTGTGTACTAGTTTTAGAATCAAGGACTTTAGTAAGTAAGGTGATGGCCTTAGTCATACTCAAACCTGCACCTCCAATATTTAATTATCACCTTCACAGGTTTTATGTTCCCACACTTGGGTTTTTCTTTTTATATAGTTAGTCAGAAGCACTTTTCTCTTCTTGATTATTTCAGTTGCTGTGAGCTTAATACTCTCTTATGCTTGTTTTAGGCTTGGCAAAAAATATTGCATGCAATGTTCCAAATGCAGATCTGCCATCATTTTGCTTTGTTTTGTTTTTATAAGAGTAAAATAATATTTTCTGTTATAAACATTCTTTCTGTTGATTCTGATCTTGAATACTGGACTATTTCAGACAATTCCATTAAAAAACAGAACAAGACAGTTTATTCAATGAAATATCAATATTTAGTCACTCTAGTTGATGACATTTTATGTCAAATTCCCTCTTCAACGTAAGATGATTTTTATATGTATAACTGATTCACTTTGCTGTACACCTAAAACTAACACAACACTGTGAATCAACTATATTCCAATAAAAATTATAAAAACAGGTGATTTATTTTGCTAATTTATATAATGAACCAACTATATATGTCCTATATCTATATGTACATATTTCTAATATGAACGTTGATCACCCAGCTATGGCCTAGAAGATTACATCTCCATTATTAGGCCTGGTCTCTTTTGAAAAGGTGTCATTCTGGGTGTCAGCCATCCAAGAAACCTAAGGTATAATTTATTTAGGTGGGTGAGGGGATAATACTGAGTGTTCTTAAAGTTTTACTCTCTAGATTCATCTGGATATGATGAATAAGAAAACTGAGGAGAACCCCTGGATAGTAGGAATTAAGAGTATAAATAACACCAGTCGTAACTAAGTGATTCTTTATGTGAGGCAAACAAGAAATTTATAGTTTCGTGTAATCGTCACAGTAACCATATAACGCAAGCGGACACAATGTTGTTATCCCTATTTTGTAGCTGAAGCAATTGAAGCAGAGAGTTTTAAGTAATATGTCCAAAGTCACTCAGGTAGTAAGCGGAGAACTGAGATATAAACCCAGGTCTTCTTACATTCAAAATCCCCAGTCTAAGCCAATATGTTCCTAAAAGTTTCTACAAAGGTGGCAGGCTGGGAGCGAGACAAAAACATTGCTAGAGCATTTCTCTAAAGCACTGTCCAAAAGAAATATACTACAAATCATATGTGTAATTTGCAATTTTCTAGTAGCCACTTTACAGTAAAAGAAACAGGTGAAAATAATTTTAATAGTGTATTTTATTTAACCTACCTAATATGTCCAGATATTATCATTTTAGTATGTAATCAATATAAAAGTTATTAATTTTACATTCTTTTTTTTGTATTAAGTCTTTGAAATCCAGTGTGCATTTTATATCTTCAGCACATCTCAATTTGGACTGTGTTTAATTTAAGTACTTAATTGACACTTGTGGCTAACAGCTACTGTATTACACAGCACAGCTCAAGAAACCTCAAAACTGGATTTAAGTAACGTATATTTTAAAGACTGCCTTGTATTGTGCCATTTTATCTCACTTTTAAGATTCTTCTAGCCTCGAGTAATTACATGTTAGAATGATCCAGCGTGGCCTCAATCATGTTGTGAGGAATTAAAAGATTGATGGGAATCAATAACCCCCGCTACCACTTCTACTAATGGCCATCATAATGGTGGCAGGTGAAATTAGTTAGGAATTCCCAGGGGAAAGGTGAAATCAAGGGACAAAAGTCAGGATTTTAGATCTAGCTGCTCCTGCTTCATCACAAATTCTGGAATCTTCTCTTCTGAGGAGGTTATTGATTGCCTTAAATTTGTTACAGCAGTTTGGAATTTGGGCACTAGTGATTTTCAGTGTATTAGTCTTTCACCTTTCCTTTCTTGCCTAATGTCCTTTTATTTGGTGAATTTACAAACAGGTTGCTTCCTGGAAAGTGTAGACATAGCCTTCTTCTTTTTTCTAAGAAGATTAATCCAGTGAGTGATCTGGGAGGGGGCGATTAAATCTTTCCCCCCCGGTAATCTCCATCAGCTCCCGTCACCAAACTGATGCCGGAAATGCAACAGCTTAGGTAGCAACAAACTCCCAACCCCATGGCTGTGCAATAGTCGCTTCTATTTAGAGCAGCGGTCCCCAACCTTTTTGGTACCAGGGACCGGTTTTGTGGAAGACAAGTTTTCCACGGAGTGGGGGCCGGGGGGAGGGTGATGGTTCAGGTGGTCATGTGAGCGATGGGGAGCCATGGGGAAGCAGATGAAACTTCGCTCACGGCCCGCCGCTCACCTCCTGCTGTGACGCCCTCTTCCTAACAGGCCACAGACCAATACCGGTTCCTGGCCCGGGGGTTGGAGACCCCTGATTTAGAGTTTCTAGCATCACTGTAGTTTAAACTAATCCTAGAAGCAAAATGAAGAGGTTAATAACAGACAACTGAGCTAGAAAACCAGCCTTCCATAGCAGCTAAAAAGACTTAAGAGCAAGAACTGGTTCACAAAGTGGGCAACAGAGAGTGTTACCAAAGCGCAAAGAAACTAGATATTTATGATGAGGAGCTTAGGCGAGGAATACTTTTACCAGTAAGATATTTCAGGATAGTTGTGCTGTAATCATGAGTTTTGGGAAAATAAGTAGAGGATGGTAACTGTAAAGTATGTAATTCAAAAAAATGTTTTAAATCTTGTACTTGCTGACATTCCATTACAAATGGAATTGTGTGGAAAATTTTAGATTTGAACTACCAATTGAACTAAGGCAATTTGCAGGAATCTAATACATGTGGAAATGTGCACAGCAGAATACCCTCAGTGTTCATTCTCACCCCTGGATGAAACTTTTTAAGGTTTTCCCTTTTCTTTATTCTGCCTTGTTCACCTACATTTATAACTCAAATGTGGATGTGAGTTTCACGGAGATAAACAGAGTGTGGAAACTAGGTTTATGGGTGATAGCCCCTAAGGTAATTGAGGCTGGTATGATTTGGAGACCAATGGAAAAGCACAGCAAAGAGAGCTGAGAGGACATAATAAGATAAAACACGTATGATTCAATGATTAGGCACACATTTGATTTTGTGCTTTGTACCAAGCAAGCTGACAACTAGAATACGGAGTCCCATCTATTTCTTGAACAGACCTAAAAATGGAAAGGAGTTGGCTATAAAGTGACTTATTCTCTTTACTCTGCCTGCAAACTTATCTTCTAAGAGCAAAGCAGATGTTAATCTGGGGAGCATTTCACCTTAATTTCCAAGCATGTGAAGTGTCCTGTTCTGACAGATTTCCCTAATTTGTCACAATCAACATCACGACGGAGACTAGGTCCTGAACAAAACAACAGCGACAACCGAAAGGACGATGGGAACTGCAAGTGGAGATCAGAGACATGTGTCCCTTTTCAGAATGAATAGCACTGCTCTCCCTGCTTCCTCCCTCCTCCCTGTGAAAAGACTGGGAAACCCAAGGAAATAGAAATAGGCCAATAATTTTCATCTAGCCCAGTTCCTGATTACTGAATTTTTAAAATAATTGTTTGGGAAATTTAAGCATAATAACTGGCTTGGAACTAGAAGACTTTATAGAAAAGTAAAAAAAAAAAAAAAGGTAAACTCTGAATGGTGATCCTTCCCTCTCTTTACTGCCTTTATTTCTTCCAATAAAGAAGACTAGAATGGGAGATTTTTACTAACACTCATGATAATGTTTCTAAGAAAATCTTAAGTTAACCTACCCCTGTTTTTTTTAAACTACCATGAAAACTTACTTTAAAAGTTGTATATAACAACATCAGGCCAGTTTCTTAATTCTTTGCTCAACAGCTCTTTGCCTGAACTATTAGACATCTCATGGGGAAAATATTTTGCATCTATTGAAGAAGGAACTTGATTTTACCTGGATAATTCATCCCTTGCCCTGGGCTGACAGCAAAAGGGCCAAGCTCTCCATATGTTGAACAACATTCCACACTGGCATAAGCACACAGACAGGTTTGCGGCTGTTACTACTTGTTTCTGTGTCAGAGAGGGGCATTTTCACTTCTCAAAGCTTTCCTGGATTTTTTCTTTCCTTTTCTATACAGATTTTGCTGATCTATGGCAACATACCAACATAAATTTCATGAGACTTAACTACTACTTATAAAGACATGAAATCTTTTTCCATCTACTGTGCATGGTCTTTTCTTTAAAAAAAAAAAAAAAAAAAAAAAAGGAGTTCCTTAAAATGGTCCTGCATCTGAGGTCCTGTGAGATCCTTATTTTAATCAGTCAACCTGGGTTCAGCACATACCACAAACACATCATTAAATAAGTCTCTATTTGTAAAAGGTATAAATTCTCCCATATAGGATGTGAATTGCCAGATGTTCCAAACTCTAGTATACTCCAAAATCTGTTTCATTAATCTGCTTCCTAGACTGAAGTTCTCATTATTAAATCCTTCATTTCACTTAGACTAAAAATGTAGGAACGTTGTCTACATGAGGCTACTGTTTAAAGGGAAACATAGCCTGTATATAAGATACATAGAATAGGTAAAATTTTGATCAAATCCTGTCAATTTGTCTTTGCTCTAACAGTAAGTGTTGTGAGGTGTGGAACCTATACTTAGTTATGTGCCAAACCAATCATCTCCTTCACCACACATCGTAAGGTAAAGCTAGTTTTCTAAGTAGAAGCTAACGGCAGTAAGATCTCCCAACCCAGCTCTCTACTGAATATTTGATCTTGCTGAAATCAAAGAATCAGAGGACTGGGAAATGATTGGTCCGCCTTCAAACCAATCCACCTGTCAAGTTTTTTGAGGAGTTGTCCTGTTTGTGTGTAAAGTCTATCAAAGGAAGACTTCTGACAGCAACTCACATATGCTAAATCTTCCTGGTGGGAAAATCTTTCCTATTCCCTAATTGAGTTTAGAGCCACTGTAAAAAACAAACAAACAAAAAGAATTATAGAGAAGTTAAGACCCATGGGAAAAAATTCCCCACAAGAAAGCCCAAGTGCAATATTTCTTTGATGGCAAAATTATAACCCAGAATTTCTTCAAACTGAGCAATGAAAAGTTCACAAATTTTCAGATTAGCGTATGACTGAATAGAATCTGTAACAGTGACATCTGGTGGCTTTTCTTATAATGCTGTGACATCTTTTGTACAAAGCCATACCATAGTTAAATAGAATTATGACATGCCTTGTGCTTTGTGCATGACAAAATAAACACATGCATATTAGCTTTTTACCAAAGTATTCCTTCTAAACTGGGTACAACGAAATGTCACTTTTTTTACGTTCACAAGTTTGAAACTTTCAGGTAAGAGTATACAAATTTGTATTTTAACCTTAAACTTTCTGTCACCCTGCGATGAACTTGCTGGCTTTAAATGTATGTGTATTTACCTTTCATTCACTTTCCTCGTGTTGAAGAAGAGCAGGCCCAGATTGGCATACTCTTTCAGAGCTGCTTCCAGCACCAGGCCGTCACTCACAGTAGCTAAAACCCCAGGCTGTCTGGAAGAAATTTAATTCATTGCCCTCTTGAGCTCCACCAGGGCTAAATAGAGAGGGAAGGGTGAATCGGTGAATCCCAGTCTTTCTCTCGGGGTGTTGAATGTTTACGATGACCTTGATTTGTCCGTGTGCACCTCTCCCCTCACCCCATCCTGAGGTCTAGCAACTCATACTCTGAAAAACTTTCCAAACACAATGAGAAAACTATGAGAACATATATATAAGCAACAAAGATTCTTTTAAAAATTATGTTTTAGCTCCACAGAGTTTGTTTGGGTTTTTAAATTAATTTATTTATTCATTTCTTTTTGGCTGCTTTGGGTCTTCGTTGCTGCGCGTGGGCTTTCTCTAGTTGCAGCGAGCAGGGGCTACTCTTCGTTGTGGTGCGCGGGCTTCTCATTGCGGTGGCTTCTCTTGTTGCGGAGCATGGGCTTTAGGCCCATGCTTCAGTAGTTGTGGAGCACGGGCTCAGTAGCTCCGCGGCATGTGGGATCTTGCCGGACCAGGGCTTGAACCCGTGTCGCCTGCATTGGCAGGCGGATTCTCAACCACTGCGCCACCAGGAAGTCCCTCTATAGAGTTTTATAGCACTGTCCTTCAATTTTCAGTTTTTTCACTGATTGGAAAGCAGTCAGGAGACTGATCTCTTTGGCAATTCTCATCTCTTACACTTCTTTGACAGTTGCTCTCTTTGTAAATGTTGGCTGATACAGAACTCCTATGACAACGTTCTGTCATTAAGGGGACTTTTAACCTTCTGTTTTCTATAGATTTTGCACACAGATAATTTACATTAGATCATCTGGTTTAATTTGCACTGTTGAGTCTAGAAAATAAATGTGGCTCAGATAGCAACAACTGCACTTGTGTGTGCAAGTTGAAGATGATCTAAGCATCAGGCCAAATGTGATATTTCTGATTATAATGTGTTATATTTAACTATATTCAAATAAGCACATTCATTGGCTTACTTCAAGAACCTGCAATTTCTGCTTTCTTTCTTTCTGTCTGTCAGGGCATGTTATTTGTGGTAGACAACAGCACTTATCAAGAGAAACACTTTATTTGAGAGTTACAGAAACAAACTGTATTCCAGCAACTGAATTGCATTAACAGCAATGCACTGTTTCCACAACACTACATTGCGAATATATTCAGGCAAAGAAAATACTAGATACAAATGCCATTTTGTAAATAGGCCATGCCGTGGAGCTCAGATTCAAAGAATAAATCTACTAATAAGTCAGTTTTATTATCACCTAATCCTTCATGAGGATAAGGAATTCTTTTTCCAGGTATATCTAATCTATGAAATAGTGGATCAGGATTAGTATCCGTCTGCCCTTTATGACTATTTACATCAGTCCCCATAAAAAGCAGAAGGCTCCTTGATGAAATTTTCCAGCCTGAAGAACCATCTAAACACTGAAAACTCCCAAATTGATAATTCCATGTTTCTACTAACCTCCAGATTGTGATAACTACTCTCTAACTGGATGTCTAGTAGACAGCTCAAATTTAACATGTCCAAAGAATTCCTGATCTGCCCACCAAAGCATCTTCTCCTACAGGATCCACCATCTGAATAAGTGGTATCTTCATTCTTCTAGTAGCTCACTCTAGAAAATCTTGAGTCATCTCTGACTTCTCTCATACGCATATCCAATTCAATCCGTCAGTAGATCTATTGGTTTTCCACCATCAAACTAGATCCTGATTTAATCACCCTTTACCACTCCATCATTATTATCTTTGTCCAAACCACTATTTTCATTTGCCTGATTATTCCACTCTTTAACCTACTGTGTAATCTCATTCTGCCACCAGAAGACTCCTTTTATATCCAATATCATGTCATTGTTTTGCTCAAACCTTCCAAAAGATTAATTTCTCATATAGAGTAAATTCTTACAATTTCTTAGAAGTTTCTAGATAGTCTGGTTCCTTCTCTCCTTCCTTTATCTCCTGCTATGGTCTTCTTTGGTTAGGTTCCAACATCCTGGCCTTCTTGCTTCTACCAGACTGTATCACTGCTATTGCTTTGGGGCGTCTACTCTTTCTATTCCCTCTGCCTGAAACATCCTTTTCCCAGAAAACTTTTTTTGCTGCCTCTCTCATTTCCTTCAGGTTTTTGTTGAAATCTCATCATCTCAGTGAGGCTTTCCCTGCCCATCCCTATATGTGATTATCTCCCTCCATCTATCCTTGGGCTTGCTATCTTCCTTCTCTGAATTTTCCTCCATTTACCCCCAACTGACTTTATATATATAATGTATTTGTTCATGTCCATTCATTTCTCATAATATAAACCCTGTGAGGAGACTGACAACTGTTTTGTTCACTGCTGTATTCCCAGCACGTAGAACAGTGCCCAGAACACAATAAAAACTTAATAAATGATTATCTGTAGCTGCATCACACATACACAGTTCCTCAAAGGAAAGAACTTTCTCTCTGATTAACTGGGTGTGTAGCATCATGTTTCTGATTAATCTGCCCTGAAAAAAACTGTCGTTGGTGTCATAGAGCTTGAAAACTACTAAATTCACCACACTAGATTTCTTCAGTAGTTGAAGACTAGCCTGGGGGGTCTATGAATTGATAACCATTCCATTCTGCCTTTATTTCTATTGACTCCTAGAAATACTTGAAATGCATTTTCTACCATATTCTTGAGAGCAAACAAAGATTGATTTGCAGATTGGATATTTCTTTTATTTCAAATGAAGTACTGCCTCTCAGGGTAGAGGTAAATCATTCATCCTGGTTATCTATCATTGTATAACAAATCACTCCAAAACATTAATTTGCGCATGAATCTCAATTGGGGAAAAGCTTGACAGAAATAGCTTATCTCTGTTGCACTCAGCATCATCTAGAGTGGCTCAAAGGTGGGGCTGGAGTCACCTGAAGGCTCGCAGTGACTCTGAGACCTTAGCTGAAGCTCTCGGCTGGAACACCTTGACCTGCCTCCACAGACGGTTTGGGCTTCCTCACTATATGGTGACTGGGTTCCAAGGGTGAGCATTCCCAAGAGAGAAGCTCAGGTAGAAACTGAGTCACCTTTTGTGAACCAGTCTTAGAAAACATGTAGTGTCACTTTTGCAGCATTCTATTTGTCAAGGCCATCACAAAGGCCTATCTGATTTCAAAGCAAGGAGAAAGAGATTCTACCTCCTGATGGGGAGGTGGCAGGATTCTGAAAGAACAGGTAGGACTAGAAATATTGTTATGGTCATTTTTGGAAAATGCAAACTGTCACAGCTACTACAAGGTATTTGAGGTGATTTCAGCTCTACATTGATTAAAATGAGATTCTTTTGATAGAGCTCATGGTGAAGATGTAGGATTTCCATGTTGTCTTTCAAATGATCTGTAGTACAAAGCAGGTAGTATCCATAAAGAGGGTAATGTGGTAGCTTTAAAATATGTCCACAAATCTTTTACAATCTTCCTATTAAGAAGTGGCCACTCTATCCCCTCCCCTTGAATCTTGTCTGGCCTTAGAGACTCAATCATAACCAATACAATTCAGCAGAAGTGCTGTTTTGTGAATTCCAAGGCAGCTTTTACCTTTGTCACTGGAACACTTGTGTTGGGAATTGTGAGCTGCCATGTAAGAAACCCAACTATGCTTAGGCCTCCGGGCTGTGAGAAAGCCAAGGTCATGCTCGAGAGACCTTGCATAGGTGTTCTGGTTGCCAGTGCAACTGAGATCCCAGTTGACAGCCAGCATCAAGTGCCAGCCCCAAGAGTGAGCCATCTTGGATGTCCAGCACAGGTGAACCTTGACAACTTCAGCCCCACCTACCTCTGATGCAACCACATGGGAGACCCCAGTGAGAACTGACCAGCCAAACCCTTCCAGAATTTTTGACCCATGAAATCATGAGCAAAATAAAATGGCTGTTTTGAGCCACTAAGTTTGGCAGTAATTTTTTATTTAGCAAAAATAACCAAACAGGTAGGGATAATGGCCAAGAGAGTCTAATTTTTGTTCAAGAGCTAAAATTATAATCTTCAGTTCTCCATTTGCTATACAAAACATAGGCTGGTTTCAGTGATTAAACCCTTTATTATTCCTTTGAAGTAAAATAATTTTTTAAAAAGTGAAAAACTCTTCAAATTAAATCATCAATCCTAATCCTTTACAATAATTGTGAACATTCTGGACTGTGCACAAATAAACATGAGGACACTTTTATGTAAGTTTCAAAAAAAAAGTCACTGTATAGTTGGAGAATATCATCAAAGTGTATTGAGTTCATAACGGTAAAGTTAATTGCTTAATATTTTAACTGTTTCGTTGTAATAAATCGTTCAACTTTTTGGTTACTAACACAACTATAAATGTACACCTTGTTATACTTCTTAATATAATGTTAACATTGAAAGTCAACCTTCTGTTAGGTCTTTGAAAAGGCTAGAATGCTAGTAAATGTTAATGAGCTTTTAAAAATAACACCCTTTCAGGCACAAAAAAGCAACAATGAAATACATCTATAAGTTAGAGAAATATTGGAGTGGCAGACTGAAAATAGTGAAACATAATTTAAGAAGAAAATAAAAATAAAAATTAGTTCAAAAAGTTGACCTGCTTCCTTCTGTTGATGAAAAATTACCAAAAAAATTCTAGTAGCAACATATATATTTACTTTTTCATTGTTTCTCATTCAAGGCTGGAGTATTATTAGCTCTACAAATTTGTTTTCCACGTACAAACTAAGCATTATTTATTTAATTTCTTTCTTGATAGAACAGAAGCAAAGGGTGTGACCAGAGAATACTGCAATTAAGAGAACTGGCTTCCTCCTGGTGTGCTTGTAAATACTCCTGCATTCTAAGAATTGCAGTTTGGGTGTGTCCAGAGCAAATCTGAATTGTTACAGTTATTAAAAATAAAATCAAGTGTATAGGGATCCAACTTTCTACAAATAAGTGGGCAACTATATATTTCAGTAAATATGATAGAACCACCATAAGACTCAAGAAAGGTAAATGCTCAAATTTTGTCTTAAGAAAATTTTTTTTTACTATTTTTGACTTTTCACATATGATTACATTTGAGCCTCCTATCCCTTTCAAAAAACTTTCTGTTTTTGACCTTCAGACATAAAATACAGCTTTTGTGAGAACTTTGAGATCATTTTGTTACTTTTGGGACAGAGCTAAAATGGTTTACAATTTCAAACAGCTCCGAATCGTGATCGTGTGCGTCTGTGTGTGTGCCTGCACGTGTACGCCTGCCTATGTGGGTAAATAAGAAGCATGCCAGACAGCATCAAACATTCACTGCAGAGAGGTCCTGAATCTGGTTTGGCAAATCAGGATGCCACTGCGTATGAGGGTATTACTTACACGAGCGGCAGCTGTTCTTGTGACTCTAACGTTAAACACATTGGCTAAGTAGATTCTGAAGCCAGTGATAAACAAGTGTCTCAAAGATACATCCATACAACAGCACATGTTTAGCCTTTGATGCACTACAATGGGTGTCCCACATCAGCTTTCTTCTTCTTCAGGTTTCCTGCAGCCCCCCTGACTGTCCCTGTCACCCAGGGCCAGATGGGAAGTGAGAGCTCAGCTGATCTACCTCTTTGTGGTGGAAACCCCCAGAGCTTCAGCTCCAGGCTACAGGTTACCGAAGCCGTCATGAAAAATTCAGAGCTGATATTAACAAGTCTGCTGAAAGTAAAGCGCGTGTCACATTATCTACCCTGCCTTTCAGTTAATACTAAAGCTACTGTCGCCAAAAGAAGAAATGCAGACTTGCTGTGCTTGTGTTCAGAATTCTTTGGGTTGTACTATGTCGATTCAGAAATAAGAAGAAAGATGTTGTAAAAAGTAGAAGACAGAAAGATCAGACAGCTGAATTACTGAGAATCCTTGAGAATGAGGATAGAAGAGAGAATTGGGAGGAAGTGGCCTCTGAATACTTGGTGTGAAATATGGAAATATGTTACTGAAGTTTCCGTTCTGCAGCTTTGTTAAATAATTAAACATGTTTATAATTGTTTTATATGCACATTGCTGCTATTTATCCAGTAATAAATCTATTTCATAAAGGTTCTTTAAAAAAGACAAGCCTGTAGAAAAAATTTTGAGATTAAAAAAATTACTAATTAATTTATTGAATACTTACTGTGTTCTAAGAACCATTCTAAACACTTTTCCTGTATTACCTCCTTTACTTCTCACAACAAGCCAATAAGGTAGGAACTATTTATTGTTAAACACCATTTTACTCATTAGGAAACTGATGCATGACCAAGGTTCCCCTGGTCATGTAGTAAGTGGCAGGTCAAACACAGGCAGTCTCTCTCCAGACCCAGTATACTTAACCACTACTCTATCACTACTGTTTATTCATTATATTTCAAAAAGTGCAGAGGAATTCAAAGGATACTATACTACCTCACTCCCTTTCCAAATCAAGAGATTTCATGCCTTAAAAACAATGACAACATTTTACAGATGAAGTTGAAATCCTCTTTGACAACCAACCTCAGTCCTATTACCATTGAATCTTGCCAGAGGCAACTATGATCATGAGTTTGGTGTGTATTTTAAAATACAATTTTATGTAAAAAACTATATATATACATAGTATGATATCACCCTGTAAATATATTTCTACAGCTTTCTTTTTTTCTCAACATTTGTTTTTTGAGATCTAACCGTAGTAAATATAAGACTTGAAAAGGAAAGCCTAGAGGAATGTGAGTTTGTGAGAATTTAACAGGGGAGAGAAAAAAAAAAACACCCAGCGATAACCCAGCCATAGGCTACAGTACATATATTACCTCATGAGCTGAATGGGATTTAATGGGAGCACATAGGAGGTCTTAGCATGAATGCAATGATTTAGTAGCTAGGCAGCCACTTCAACCAACTGTCAAGCTCCTTTGATTCCCACTCCCCTTTCTAATGAAACGAAGGAGCCAGACCTCATCAGAATCATTAAAGAAAATACATGGAATCTCTTTACAATTAAGAGATTTTTCTTTATTTTCAAAACATACCCATTTATGTTACTGTCAGTTCATAAAGTCATCCCTGAAATTTCATCAAGTTTAAAAATGTTTCTCAACTCTAATGCTATCATATATACAATTTAAAGAAATAATACCAGGTTATTGTGAAACTTTCATAGTGAAGTTCCCAAAGAGCTGAGAATATAGGTAAGTTTTCACATGCTTCCAACAGATAGAAGCTAACATATCAAGGAAGAAAAATATTAGGTGAATTGACTATACATGATTTGACCACAACCCAACCCTCTTGGTAATCTATGCAATAGCTGTTTAGTTGTAAAAGACCAGAACATTATCTGGGACTCAGTCTAACCCTTACACTGCTCTAAAACACAGTCTTTAAAGACAGGGAGGAGAAGAGGGGATGGAAAGATAAGCAGAGTGATTAAAATATCAATAGATAATATTATTCTCTAGCACGTGTGAGTTTTATTAGCGTAAACAAGTGGTGTAACACAGGTGAAGTATGTAATGAAATATTTTACCAGAAAACCACTTTAAGATTTAGTTTGTGCTATTTACTGCCATTTTCTCAAAATACACAATTTGAAGGCCAAGAATAGGATTTACTTGTATCAACACTAGAGTTTCACATGCATTTACCTATTGTCCAACTTCAATCTCAAAATCAAAATAGTTGTAATATGTTCGATTTTAAGAGAATAATCAAAATAGAGAGTAATGTAGAATTTCAGGTTAATTGCAAAAGCCATGTGGATTGTTTGGTAGTCATAAATCTGGCCCTAGTTTTCCAAGAATCAAATAAGCAACGGTGCCAAAATTACAATTGAATGAAAAAGGAAATTCTAATATTGTTTTACTGTCATTGTGCGCGTTTTTACCCTCATTTATTTGTCAACATTTTACTTCATGACAGTGTTCCAGTGTGTGATGATTATTCAAGTGCAATCTTACACTCTAATAAATGGGAAAGGAGAACTTTCTTCTTTTTTCCTTATCTATGAACAGTTTTCAGTTACCCTAATACTGAGCAAAATTGGCAGGATAGTCATTCTAAATATCATTTGAAAATATGTTAAGTAGAATGTAATCTCTTATCTGAATCTATCAGCTGAATGTTTCTGCACTGTGTTTAACTTCTGGGAGGTTAACTTAAAAAAACATAGCTTCTGCTTCCACGATTTAACACTTGAAGATAATTCTAACCCATATTCAGTACCAGTTGTGATAGGCATTGTTTTATCTTTCTTTTCATGACAGCCAACAGTAGGGATTTTTGTTTTATTTATGAATTTAATTGCTCAGAAGACTTCCACTCCCTTGAAGCATTCAATATTCTCATTTATCCTAGGAGACTATAAATTAGCTGAGGACAACAGGGAAGAATGCTTCTTGTGCCCATATTACGTGCTTAGTAAATTTTTAGATCTCAGGATATTTTATTTGATCCAGAATTTATATTTTTAGTTTAAAATCAAGCTTATTTAATTTAAAATTATAGTGTATATTATCTTTACATTCTAAATCGATACTAATGCTATGTAATTTTCAAATCAAAATTTCTATGATTGTTTTGCAGACTTTGGAGTTTTTCTAGCTTTCACATAACCAACTTAGAATAAGTAGGCAATATGGACAATTTTAGGTGATAAATCACAAACCTTGAACTTATGAGTTCTTTCTCAGAACTTACGTTTGCAAATATTAGTTCTTTTTACCCAAACTGCACCTCTGTGAAGACACAACTTTCTACTTTTTAGATGGAAAAGCAAGTCACAGAGAAGTTCAGCAACTTGTTTCATATCAATGTTCACTCCCCCCTGGACCTATATCTTCTGTTTCCTATATAGATTTAATCTTTAAATGTTTTAGCCCATATTCATATACTAGAGCTGGATTACATCTCCAATACACATAAAAATGGTAACTTAAGAGAAAAATGGTCTTATTAGGGTGTAATTTTATTATTAGTAAAACAGCCAGGTTTCTACTACTAAAATAAATTATTGAAAGAATTATCTGGATAATCAATATGCTTATTAACACCTTTTTTTTCTGTGAAGGCAGATGTTTACTGTAATTCTTAAGCTTTGGAAGTGACCTTTAGAGGTAAGGACCGAGTATGGTTGTACCAACATATTTGCAACATGTAGTGCAATTTGTTGGAGGAAAAGGTAGATTAAGACCCATACTGTGAAGCAAAGTTAAATGAAACAGTTTGGCACGGGGAGACTAGGCTCAAGCCAGGTTGAAAACAAACAAGTTATTTTACAGATCTAGTCCCACATTCTAAAACATGTCATCAGTCAAAAATTACAGGTAAACAAGATTGTTTCATCCTGTAGTTGGTTGTCAGAGCCCTGGTAGAAGAAGGCTAAAACTACTGAGAATTCATAGAAATTTTCCTGTCCAACTTTGTGAAAAATGAGCTAGTTGGTTGCCATAAAAAGAATCTACTTATACATGTACTACATACAACCTGACATCGAAGTCACCCTGGAAATCACTAAAGTGAAGAACTTGACAAAAAATGTTGATGCTGTCTTTACAATTTTTGTAGAACTACATTCACAGAAAAATTTCTAAATGCACTTTAGTGACATAGGAATTATAGCAGAAATCTTTTTTTTTTAGAGTTTTGTTAACTTTGTTTTTTGTATGGTCTTTTTTTTCTTTTAGTGAAATTCTGCTTTTCTAAAAGAACAGGAAAGTGACATCACAGTGCATTTAAGTCTCTGGACTCACCATTGGCCTTTAAAACAAAACAATTTTCAGAACAGTTTTAGATCTACTGTAATATTGAGCGGAAGACACAGAGGTTTCCACACACCAGCGGCCTCCCACACGCGTAGCCTCCCCTATTATCATACCCTCCCATTATTTGCTATAATGGTGAACCTCTATTTACACATCATAATCACCCAAAGTCCATAGTTTATATTATGGTTCACTCTTGGTGTTGTCAATACTGTGGGCTTGGACAAGTGCGTGATGACTTATACCTATCCTAATAGTATCATCCAAAGTATTTTCACTGCCCTAACAATTCTCTCTGGTTCACCTATTTATGTCAGAGATCATGGTTTGTATCCTAATGAAAACATGAGCTGAAAGAAAAGCTTCCTATTGAAGATTTTCACTTTTAAATAAAATAGTCATACATTTTTTTCTTTTAGACTACATGTCTAGTTTTTAAAAGAGCACTTAAAATATTACTTTAGTATAATCTCTTTGATGAGATTGTTGAGTCCAAATGCAATGGATGAGCCACAAAAGGTTATTAAGCTTTTGTTTTTCCCCAAATTTCCATGATACATCTCACATTCTGCCGTCAAATGCTGGCACAATTAACGTAATGACGTCAATTAATAATTCACCGACTTTTTTAAGTTCAGCCTGGGATGATTATGAATGACACCTATTTTTTGTTTTTTTAATTTTCCAAGTCTTTATTTCCTTACCTACCTAATCTTTTACTAACATAGTCCTGGGAGCTTTTATATTCTCTTATTGTTTATTGAATACATAATTAATTGGTGAGCTATAGAACTTCCTTTCCTAGTTTCAGTACCTTTCCACTAGAAATGCCATTTCCAACTCCTTTCACTGCCTTGAGTTTATATTACTGGGGATAAAGTACAAGTTTGGCAACAAAATAAATAAATGAAAATAAAGTAAGGTTAATATTCTAGTTGATGCTTTTATCTTCTTAAAAATTCCCAAAACATCAGTGTGACTCGAGGAACAATACTTTTCACGATCAAACTGAAGTTTCCAACCATGCAGGGATGGGTAAGAGGCTAGAAAGAGACTGAAAGACTAGAAGAAATCGTAAGAACAAAGGACTTTCATTGTAAGGGTCTTTCATTGTATGAGAGCAGGTAGTGAGTATAAAGAGGTAAAAAGTTGGGTATTTGGAGTTTCCAATTGTTGAGGAGGATCCGAGCTGACAAGATTCAGAATTAGTACTGGGAATGAGTGGAGATTCAGAATTAGTACTGGGAATGAGTGGAGACTGAGGTCATTGAAATCGCAGAGATCCAGGCACAGTCTGGGTGTTCAAATGAGTCACTAACATAGATGTATAAATCTGGATTATCACTTGCTTGAAGTTAGACAGCTGGTACCTGCCAGAGTTAGGATTGCAACTCAGTCTGGCTCGAAAGCCTTCGATTTTAACCCCTATGTACCTTTCCATAAGGATGATGCAGTAATCCTATGATAATGGTGATGGGGAATCTGGAGAAGGATAAACACCTCTTGCCCTGTTGCTCGTGGAAGATGAGAAAACGAGCTTCCCCCCCGGAGAAAGATGCAATGTGAGAGGTGTCCTCGATGCTGAGTTATATCCCAGATAAGTCATCCTGCAAAAATATTGAAGAAATAGGGGAATTTATTTACAATGGAAGGAGGATTCAGAAGGTTTTAAAAAGAGTTGGAAAGAAGGCTATAACAATTATAATAAAATCAAGGGTAGACTATATTTTTTGCTTTCCCATGAAACTGAAAATAGGGAAAAGAAGAAGAAAAACGGTAAAGAGAAATGGAGAGAACAGAAGGACAAGTGCGAGGCAAACGGGGGAACGAGTCACATGAGCTGTGTGCTGTTCACAGGAAAATAGATTTTAAACAAACCCAAACACAAATATATTTTATTTATCTGAATACCATGAACATCTATTTTGCCACCTCAGAGCTGCCAAAGTGCATCTCAGAATTATTTTTTTCCTGGCCCCTGATAAGCTGGTACATCACCTGGACGACAGTAATACACAATTCATACTTTCGAGATTTGGCATGTGGTACGTGATAAGTCCTCAATAACATTTGTTGAATCTGAATTCAATACCATTTGATTGAACTATTTGCTTACTTTTTTGTTTGGGGAACTGGAATAAGGAGGTTATAGTAAGGAAGAGGGTAGAAAGTTGGAAAAGAGTAGGGAAAGTAAAAGGGAAGACCGGAGCTGACTGCGACTGATTCCCACCTAACTCTGAAGCGTGCTCCATTTCCACATAAAATGTGGAACAATTAGACTGAAAGAAAACGTAAAAATAAAGACAGAATTACACAATATAGTCCCCTTTGCCACAATATGTCTTAGGTGGAAATGGTGATTTTTCAGAAAGAAAATGATTTATTAAGACTGGAGTTCACTTCCTATCCTTAGCTGAATGCCTATTTACTTGCGTTGAAGAGGGAAATGGAGGTGCCGTGCTAAGAAATCATCCTGTGCTTCCAGAAAGTACATGATGTGGCCTCCCCGTCCTCTTCCTTTTTCTTGTAGAAGTTCCTTGGTAGCCATTTTCTTCCCGTGATTCTGGAAACAGAGCTGCTCATAATGAGGGAGCTATTCCATGAAACTTAGGTGGAGCAGACTTCCCCCACAAAGGTGGACACGCGAGCCAACCTGACTCATCAGAGCCCTGAAACCTCTTCACCACAGGGATTGGTTCATCGGTCAAATGACTCAAGCAGAGCCACTCAGAACTTCCCCAGGACTTTACTGAGAAAGATGAAAGAGGGATTTTCTTTTCTCTGAGATTTCTAACTTATGGATGATATAGATCTAGAGCTGCCAATGGTCATTCAGAAAACAAAGGAAAGAGGTGAAAGAATAGGGTGAAAATATAGAGAGATGGAAAATGAGGCTGGAAGAACAGGCAGATTTCTGATTAATTGTAAAGCATTTATGTGATAAACAGAAATACTGGCTGCCCCCCTGCAGGCAAAAGAATGCCAAAATGGTATAAACAGGTTGGTAGCAGGGGAGCCTGGAACTGTGGTGGGCCCACCTTTTGTTTTTCTAGAAAAATAACAGTGTCATTAATGTGGAGACAGATAGGAGTATGAAGAGGTGAAGAAAACTGGCCAGTTCAGCCACTGTGGCAACCTTCCTTGCAATATTTATTATAAGTAATGGTATGCACTGTGGTATTGACAATGGGGCTGGACAAAGTCAAGACTATAATTGTGATATAATTAGTAGGGTTTTAGTGATCTAGTAAATAATAATTTGAGAGAGAGGAAAGAATCAAGGATCACCCAAAATCTTCTGGCTTAGAACATTACAAAGATGTGAACTATTAACAGAGATTAGGGATAGAAATCAAAAAGGCTTTGAAGGCAGCTGAGGACAAACAATGAATTCAGGTGAGTTCAGCTACATATGGTTATGTCATCCACATGAAGACGTCCTGAAATCATTATGAAAGCAGTTTAGGTCTGAAGCCTAGGAGTAAGATGAGGGTAGAATTACAAAAGTGGGAGTCATTAGCATATGAATGATAAATAAAGTTGCTGATATAAAAGAGCTTGCCCGATGAGAATAGATTGTGTAAGAAGAGAAAATTGACAGAGGAATGAGAAGAAATCTCTGCAGATGAAGAAAATCAAGGAGAGAGTATTGGGGACATGAAAACCTAGATAGAGTTTCAATAGCTGTCTGGAGGTCAGGGAATTTAAGGATTAACAGTATCCACTAACTTTGTCACTTTGGAGGTTACCTTAACATCAGAGTGAACTTTCAGTTCAGTGATAGTGTCGAAGTCAGGTTGCATTGGGTTGAAAAGTGAAGTACAAGTGGAGGAAAGTTAAAGGGTATAGATTATTAAGACTTAGATATGAGAATACTTACCTGGCAGGGGAGATACCACGATCACGAAGACTTAGATGTGAGTGAAAACCAGGATAGTACATAGAGAAGAACAAGAGTGTGGAATGCTGGTTTTCATCTATTTGTTTAGTTTTTAGATGTGAAATTTGAGGGAAGAGACGTTAACTGATGGAACAGGATTTCTGAAAAATTGAGATGGGATCTAGAATATAGGTAGAAAGATTCTTAGGTTAATTTATTCTTTAGTTATTTCCCAAACCACATTTAATTGTCATCTCCTAATGCCTCCGTCAATGCGACCAGGCTATCTAACTTTAACTTCTAAAAATAGGTAATTTTGGAAAGATGTTTTCCTAAGAATCCAATTTTCTGATGACAGTTTTCTAGCTTTCAGACATGACTGTAGTAGATAAAAAAGAATTACATGCAGTTCCAAATACCCTATTTCAGATTCACCCACACATAATATAATTTCAACAAAACTGTAAGCAACTATGGCAGCAAATAATTTTAAACACTAAATTGTAGGTTCTTTATTACACGGGGGACACTTCATTTACATATTCATTTATGTTTCCCTTACATTTTAGATATCTTTTAAAATCAGATCTTCTGCCTAGGAATATTGTAGCCTCTACCTTTAATCTTAAGATTAGAGTTTTATTTTACATTTATTGCATTCTGGTCGTTTTTGTCTCTGTAATTAAACCTAGAAATAACCAAAGTGCTTCACTCCTGAAATCTGTGGTAGACATTTAGTTCTATTAATAGGTAATATTTTTTGTTGGGCTTCATTGACCAACTGAGATCTCAAGCAAAACCTGTTTTTGTGACTACTCCTTTGTTTTAAATTTTTCTTTTAGTTTCATTTTTATAAATATTTATTTGAATGACATGCATACTTTCTGCTTCAGGTATAATGTATTTGATGGATAATATATATGATGGAATGAATAGTATATGAAGTAATCTTGGCCTATGTAACATAAAAATATATTATTCCTGACATTTCCTTTAAATTGAAATGGAATTTATCTTTGTAGCCACTTAAATATTGAGTCAGGATAATGACATATAATGACAGTCCAGTATATTGTTTAAAATGGACATATAAATTTAGAGAAAAGTGGAAATGAATACGAAATGAACACATATGTATGTCTTTAAAGACAGTTTGCACACATCACATGTGTTCAGTTAGGATTTTATTAACTAACCCAAAGAATATTGCTGTGCTTTGTTGATGTTCAAAAAAGCCAACAAACACACCTTTAAAGTTCACCTATTGATATAAACACAAATAATGTTTTGCTCCTGGCATAAGCCCACGAGATATAATTCAGATATGGTAAATTTATGTCAAATGACAGTCACATAGATCATTGGCCAAAAAGAACACCAGTCCAAGAAAGAAAGAAAATCCAATACTGAAACTGACATCTCTTGAAATAATCTTATCTAAATTGCAGAAACAAAGATTAGTTTACAGTGTGCACTTGACATAAGAAGTTGAAGTCATTCCTAATCTAACCAACAATGAAAGAGCTCTTGACAGAGGGTGTGCTTTGTTCCTTCTCAGCTCCCTGGGTGCCTGAACACACAAGGAATCATTAGCAGAAAGAAAGATAAAGCTTAGAACATGTAATTTCTAGGAGATTTAAATGATGGTTAAGCACTCGAAAGCTATCCTTAAAGTTTTCCCGATACCGATTGTTGTTTAATCTCGGAATAGCTCCTATGGGGATAGGATTCAACAGAAGCACACAGGGTTACAAACTACAAGAAAAAACTAAATGTTTTATAACTGTGCTCTTAAAAGCACAAAAAGCACCACATAATTACATTTTTTTTGGAATAAAGAAGAAATATAAGGAGATTGAATTGGAAATACACATGAAAATTCTGGAACAACTTGGACTGGTGATCTTAAAACCCAAGAGTTGTCTTTGTTCTTTAATTGACTCCTTCACGGATGAGGGAAAGCTCAGCCTCTCATCCCTGCTGTTTGACACCTCCGTGAGCTTTTGTGCCTTTTAGCAGTGTTCTTGCAACGCTGGCAGAAAAACTGAGCAACACTCAGTTAAAGAAGAAGAAACTAAATTCTGCCCCCGCTCTGTCCCACGGATCAGCAATAGATGCACACAAAATGCGTGCGGCTCGGGGTCTAAATCAATGATGCAGTGGCCAATTACTACCCCTCACTCTCAATATTGATCTTTGCCAAACAACAGAGGAAGCTCCTTTTTAAAACTTCAGTCCTTATATTTTAGGGTGGGCTCAGGGTAGAGATTTTGAAAAAACAGCAGGAGAAAAGACAGTGAGTTGTCAAGTCGGTGATGTGGTTTTGCCTTCCAGTAAAGACCTGGCAGCCTAGAGCTCCAGCTTTTCATTTGCATATAGTCTTGCTGTCCTTCACAGCCCTCAGTGACTTGCTTGCCTCTTCCTCTCCATAATCTTCTATTTGCCTCCAGTGTAAAATGGAGCTACAACTCATGGTTCTGACCAGGATTTAATTTAAGCTCTTTAAAGAAGAGTAGGATTATGTTATTTTTTAAGCAGTATAAACTTCTGGTGAAAAATAAAAAGATTTCTTCCTAAAGAAATCATCTTGTGTATAAGAGAAAATTCCAGTTTGATTGTGAGACAATGTAACTAAAACTTGATATAGTGCTTTACAGTTTACAAAGTATTTTTACACACATAGCTCCATCTAATTTTTACAATACCGTTATAACCTAGTTAAGGCTAATATTAAGAGCCCTATTTTACAGAAGAGAAAACTGAGGTCCAGGGAGACTAAGTAATCTGCTAGAGACCATACAGCTGGGAAACGTGTAGGCTGAATTTAGGAACTCAAACCCAGGAGTCTGTCTCCAACTCAATGTGCTTCCACTGTATTATGGAAGTCTCCTAAAATGACCTATTCATCCCATTTTAATGAATATGATCTCTTTTAATTCATATGACTCTTTTTTTCCGTAAGTTGAAAACATAACAGTTCATTTAAGAGAAACAAAGCTCTGGTCTACGTTTTGGTCTACGTTTTATATGGGGGCGCCAAGGGATACACAGTATCTTCAGCAACGTCAGTGTTGTGAATGATTTATTTGTAAGTTGCTTTAAACCCTTGATTAAATCTGAGGACTTACCACTGGGGTGCAACTCAGTAAAAGTGAATCTGAAGAGGAGTCAAGACACTGTTATCGAAGTAGGCAGCTTTCTGCTGACCTTACTTAGCCCTAGGATAAGACCCTGAATAAGTCTGAGAGTATGGCTGTTTTAGCCAAGTGATATTTGCAGTAAGACTCATTTGACTGTAAGAGACAGAAATTAAACTCAAACTGTTTAGGCAAAAAGGGAATTTATTGGTTTACCTAGGCAAATTGTGTAAAGGTCAGGAACATGTAGACCTGAGGATTTGAATGTCATAATGACCCTTTCTCTCTCTCCCTTTTTCCATATTGTCCTCTGCATCTCTCTACATGTTTGCTTTACTCTCTAAGAGTGATTACCTTCTCATATGGGGGACAGAGCTACGAACAGCTTTGAAGCTCCTTCTGAAATGCTCCTTTGTGGAGAAGAGAGAACTCCAAGCAAAACTCACTACTCTATTTCTAAAAGGCAGGGAAGAATACCAGTTTGGCCCAGCTTTTGTCATGTGCTCATCTCCAAGACAAATCACCACGAGAGGGCATTTAACTACTGCGACTGGTCCAGTCTGAGTGAGGTGCCCACCTCTGGACCAATGATGAAAGTCAGGAGATGAGGTGAAATAAAATGATGGCAATTCCTATTTGAATCATGGAGCTTCCGAAGGGTAGGGTAGAGTAAAAGTTTTCCTCCTCTTCCAAATGGGAGAAGAAATTATGGGTAAAAGAAACAATGGATGTATATGCCCATTGTACCTTAATAAAAAAACCAAATTTTTAAAAATTAAAAAAAAGAAACAGTGGATGTTCCACTACAAGCCTTAACAATATTCTCACATGGTTTTTTCTCAGCTATGTTTACATGGAACAAATGCATTATTTGTTCCAACTTTTTTAGCTTTGTTTTCCTTAATTCGGAGGACAATTATTCATTAATTTCACCACTTTTATTGTTCCCCAAAAGGTCTAGGGTGCACCAAAGGTTATTAACCATCAGAAGACAGTGAATCCTGACCTAGAGGCTAGTCTATTTTAGTGATTAAAAGAACAGACTCTACAGAGAGAATGTCCAGGGTCACTTCCTGGCTCCATCCCTTAGCAGCTGCATGACTTCAGGCAAGTTATTTAACCTCTCAGTGCTTCATGTCGTTTGGTGAAATTTGGTAGATCCTGCCTCAGAGGATTGTTGTGAGGATTATGTGAAATTATACCATAAAGTTGTTAGAACAATGGCACACAGTAGGTGCCCAATAAATACTCACTGCTATTATTACTAAAATGAAAGAGTTAAAGCCCGAACTTCTCCCTTGAGGCAGAACTTGGCATTGACCAATGTTTTATCTTCTTGGCCATGCCAGGCTGTCTGGGTCATGATACCTAAGGCCCAAGGCCGTTGTGAGATGATGCAAACTTGAGGAAAATCATACTGTGTGCTCAGATCTCCACTGCCTCCCCAATATTGTGAAGTAGTTAAAGTTTTATCCAAGTTAAGGGAGATAGAAGAGATACAATTCCAACCTCAGTGTGTCTGATATCAAATAAAAGT
Organism: Eschrichtius robustus; assembly: GCF_028021215.1. Taxonomy (NCBI): domain Eukaryota; kingdom Metazoa; phylum Chordata; class Mammalia; order Artiodactyla; family Eschrichtiidae; genus Eschrichtius; species Eschrichtius robustus. Next base: position 14,625,611 of record NC_090827.1, on the reverse strand, counting down.
TTTGCTATGTATATATGGATTGATTTGTGTTTGTATATAGATTGATATTTGTGTATGGATTGATTACATGCATATTCATCTTTGGCCATTTTTTCAATTTCTGAAAAAATTATTTTTCCCTGCTGGCTGCTTCCCTGGATCGCTATCCAGGTGTGTTCAATGTGGTTGCCAGCCTGTCTGAACCCCAGCCTTGTTTCTTCTCAATAAAATACATGTAGACTACCAGCAAACAACTTCAAATACAGATTCAATCTCCTGTTATTAAACTCAAAATCCAGTAGTTAGTTTTAATTACTCATTTCATAAAAATAAGATGGATGCCCATGAATTTTAGCATACGTCAATGATTAGTCAATACTAGTCATATCCTCTGCTTTCATTTTCAAGTGTTTCTGAATTCTCCTATGTTTTGAGATAAACACATTTGCTTCTTCTACTATTACTATTCTAGCTTCTACCCCCTGGAGTGGAGGAGGAAATATTGATATTTAAAATATATTGCAAAATAAAATAAAATATATAAATTAGGTACCACAAACTGTCCTTAAGCACTTCACATAAAATATCTCATCTAAATCTCACTATGACGTCATGAAGTAAGCATCATTTTTTCCCATTTTATGGAGGCTCAGATAAATTGCTTCTAAAGTCCATGCTGCATGTATGCACATATCTGATTACGTGAAAGACAGTCCTATTATGTTTGTAAGTGCATAAATCTAGGTGGTCTGGCTAATCTATCAATGATTAAATCAAAATTTTACAGGCTGCAATGAAGGGATGAAACAAAAGAATGCAATGAAATAGGCCTAGATGTAAAATCCTACGCTGAAGTTAAAAAAATCGATTGCACATGAAAAAGGTATAGATGACCTAATGTAACCATACAAGTTGTTTCTTTAAAAATGCCCTGATCATTTTTTCTGACTGAAAGTTCAATTTAAGTCAACGATGTGACTAAGATCTTAAGAAAGCCGATGTAGATGTTGGCTCCTTTAAAAGTGTATTACTGAGGTCAATAACATCAACAGAAGTAAAAGTCCATTGTGCCAGGCAGAATTATGGCTAACTGTGGGTGCTCCAGTTTAAAGACACTATAGACTTAAGATGTATACAAAGAGTACGGTAGGGGTCACGCAACAATGTCGAATGAGAAATTATTCAGCAGTTGGATTTTTTGGTCTAGGGAAAAAAAGAGTGGGGGAGAAAGTATGCAGAGGAGAGGTTTGACACGTGTAAAGCCCTTGGAAGTGTAGACTTTATATTATTTTATCGAACAGAAAAAAAAGTCTGGTAGACCCGAATTCTAGTAAAGTAAATTTAAGCCCATTATGAATACCAGCCTGGGTAGCTACTCAACAGGGGAAGGGGATGCCACACAAAATAATGAGGTTTGTTTACTTTTTTTTTTACACTGTAGGTGTTCAAGGGAAACCGGATGACTATTTTAAAGGATTCTATCCCGAGAGATTATGGAAGACTACCCAGCTGATTGCCTTACATAAGAAAATTGAACAAATGATTTCTTAGTAGCCTTCCCAACTTTAAGACAGTATAAAATCTTCTCTTTCTCACCCAATTATATTTTACCATGATAAATTCTATTAAGAATGTTATACTCATTTCTCATCCTTATATAACATTTTTTTCTTCATCCAAGTTCTATGCAACAGTAGTATTTCTGTAAAGTTGCTCTAAGCTGTCTCCCTCTGGATTCACCCAACCAGTCGCTCCTCAATTCCCATCAATGTCACTTTTATAATTTCAACCCCAGGATGTACCTCTTATTCAAAATGGAATTTGTTGCACATGTTTCTCTAGCTTGTGTTGACAAATAGTTGAGAATGAGTATTAACTTGTAAACTTTAGCGAACAACTCATTGCTAGTATTAATGTTTTTATGGATTTGCCTTGATAATCCCTCAACTATTAGATGTTAAAAGTTTGTGGGAAGAAGAGATTTCATTTTAAAATGAGTCCAACAATTTAGAAACAGTTTATTCATCTTAAAATTTTTTATAAATAAAAGCTATTAATGTATAAGTCATGGGAAAACCCCAAGTTTTTAGAAAATATTTTAATCTTGGAAATACTCCTATCAGATTTGTTTTGCCAGTTTAACAGAAAATATATACCCTCGAAAAGCTCTTCCACAAATTTTTCTTACAAATCCTTGCATATTTTGAAGTTGGGATTTGTAATGGATGCAAATAGTTGCATGGTGAGAGGGGTCAGTTGCTAATGAACCACATCTTGTTCATGGAAAACATAGAGTTGAACCATTTTGAGTACTTCTGAGAGCTGGAAGGTTAATGTTTAAAATCACTGAAGGGAAGGTGGAGCTTTTTTTCAGAGTCATAAAAAGGAATAATTGCGATGACACACCACAGTATGCATTTTATACTGTTGAATGATGGCAGCTTCACGTTTGGCTCTATGCCCCAGAGGCCTAGCACACCCGGGGAGCATTGTAAAAGCTGCCTAACGCACACCCTGGCGTGTGTGTGCCCACTTTTACAGCCAGCAATAATTTTAAAGGAACATACAATACCTGCTAAGAAGCTTTTTCAGAGACAAAAGGTAAATCAATAAGGATATAAACCCTTTATATAATATTATTACTAATAAGTGAATAAATCACTATCTTGTTTTGAAATGCTTAACCAAATAGCAATTACAAACCATTTAAATACTTTATTGAAATATTTAGGCTCTAAACGTTTTCTGATGATGGGACGATTATAAAGATTTGAGGATATGATAAATAATCATATAATCTTCTTGAAAATAGTTTTCTACTACTTTTCAGTTTAGAGTTATTCAGTTGCCACATGTAGTACCACATTTTTCAAATAAGAATGACTAGATTACTCTCTTTTGGAGATATAATGTTATGCTAACTGCAGTAGAAATGCTAATACTTTTTATAATTAATATATTCAGATTTTTCCCAGAGTGCTAAAAGACATGTTAAAATCCTCAAATTATGACAGAATAAATAGTCCATTAAATATCAGTGGTAATTTTGGCATTTGATTTGACTTCATAAATAAAAGACAAAAAATCTGGTTATCTCAGACAATTTTTTATTCTGTGGCAACTGGGTGAACCATCTACAACATTCATAAGAAACAGCCATTCACTGGCGTAGATCCAGGCTTTGTGCAGTAGTATTGAATTTGCACGTAGAAATGCTTCCTGATTGTGACCTGGCTTTGCTTCCCCACCTGGAAGTCTCCGCAACCCCCAGCAACTCCAGAGCTGCCCATGCCAGTGAGGGTCCCTGAAGCTTAAGCTTTATTAGTTGCACGGTAACCCTGCCTCTGCTATCCAGATATAATATTGGTAGCAACTAGTGGTAAGAAGTACTGTTTCTGACCCTGCACCTTCAGAGTTAATATTTTTAGGTTCAACTTAAGACGGTGGGCAAGAGTTGAATCAAGGTTAAGAGTTCACACTTAAAGGGAAATTATTAAAATTTTTTATTTTCCAATCTTGACGATATTTCGCTCCATTGCATGCTATCGACTGGGAGAAATTAATGTACAGAAATGTGAACAATCCACCTTTTCAACGGCTCTGACTCTGACTCCGAAGCAAAATATGAACTAGGAATCTTGGCAGCATTTTTATTCTCAACCATCCACAGTGAAGCCATTCATGTATAATTTCATAATTATAATAACAGCAAATAATACACAATACTAAGTTTGTAATTCCTGTCAATAAATTCTCTGAGACCAGATGCCATTTTCATGCTACAGACACATTTAGAAGGTATGAAACCTCTGTGAGGATTTTGATACAACAGACCCACAGGACGGAGCCCACCCTAAGGAGGCTATCGTTTAGCCCTTCACTGCTGGACAGGGCTGGAGGGCTCCAGATCAGACCACTGAAGTAACAGGAAGTTAGAATGTGTAGGGCCTGGTTCTTTTGTAGTAACTTTAGGTTTACTCTGAGTAAAAAATAAAACCAGAACCAAAAAACCATTAGAGGGTTTTGAGCAGAGAGGTGGCATGATAATGACTTATGTTTCCAAAAGGGTCACTCGGCTGCTGTGTTGAGAATGGACCGTCGGAGGGAAGGGCAAAGCCAGGGAGAGGTAATCACTATAACTTAGACACGAGGTGATGGCAGTGGTTGTATTCTGGATATATTATGAAAGGAGAGAAACAGGATTTGTTTGATGAATGTGTGTGAAATGTGAAAGAAAAAGAAGAGTCACAGATGACTGCAAGATTTTTAATCTGAACAACTGGAAAGATGGCCTAAAAGAGGGGGGACTGCATATACAGCATGTGTAGGCAGACAATCAGGAGGTTGATTTTTGACATGTTACGCTGAGATGCCCATCAGTCGTCCAAATGGAAATGTCAAGTAGACATTGGGTGAGGCAGGGGATTAGGGGGGAGGTGCAGACTGGAGGTACCAGTTATGAATAGTATTGAGAGTCATGCGGTTGGAGGAGCTCATAGTGAGTGAACATAAGTAGAGAAGTCCAAAGGTTAAGAAGCTTGAGTCCTGGGCCACTGTGGTATTTAGCAATCAGGTGGATAATTAGGAACTAGCAAAGAAGATTGAAATAGTGTTGCCAGTAAGGTAGGAGGAAAAGCAGGAGAGTGAGTGCCAAGCAAGTAAAGGTGGAATGATTCGATTCCACATGCACATTAACCTTGCAAGAGCATTTATTGAGGGGAATCTAAAGGAAGATGCAACAGCAGGTCCCCATCACACTCTGGGAAAGTGCAACCCTAGGGACATAGGAGGGCTGAGGATGGTACTGCAGGCAAGGAATCCCAGCCCTTAGGTTTTGGGGCTGAAAAGCTGTAGGACTAGAGAAGTCCCAGCTGCTCCCCTGATGTAAGCAGGGGCTATGATCCCAGCCTGTCGTTCTACCTTAAAATGTGGCGAAGGCCCCCCGCATCTTTTCTGTGTGTGATTAACCAGGAAGAGTTATCGGGGAGAAAAGGAGTAGGAGGCCAAATAGAGATGGAAGGAAGGAGCAACTATGAGGCACGTAATAAAAATAAAAAGCAAGACGTGTGTGTGTGTGTGTGTGTGTGTGTGTGTGTTAAAACAAGGGCAAAGAGGTACAAGAGGAGAATTATAAACTGATAAAAAGAGTGATATAAAAAGAGTATAACCATCGTGAACATATACGTTCTCTCTCCTCTAAAGATCCCATTCCCTTCCATGGCTTTTACTCCCAAATATGTTCAGATGACCTCCTTACCCTTCATGCATCACTGTTTGAAATTCCATCAGCACCTCATAGTCAATGTGCTCAGAATTGAGCTCATTCCCATCCCATCCCATCATACTCTACACCCCGCCTCCACCCCAACAAGTATGTATTTCTCCTACTGTTTTTCCCTACCTTAGTGTATGTTTCTGTTTTAGCTTTTTCTGTGTAAAAATAATCACAAATTCCCAGTGGCATACAATACACACATTTACTTCTCACTTACGGTCTATGGTTTAGTAGGCAGTTTCTGCTTCAAACTGTGGGTTACGTTCAGGTCTGTTCCATGAGTTTCATTCTGGGGCCCAAACTGAAGAGGCAGTGGCTACCTGGGGCATGTTTTTCTCTTGGAGGTAAGAAGCCTGGAATTAAATAGTTGACTATACAGTCTAAATTCACCAAATGGCTACACAAACTTCTATTTCCTTTAATATGATTCAGAAACTGCTAGTGTAATCACCCTTCTCTTTATGACACTTTACATCACCCTTTATACTAAATATTCCATGTCAAAACTTTTCTGTTTACAAATGTTTTCGGTAAATCAAATTTAGCTGAGGATGATCAATGTTTCTTTCAAAGCAAATGACAATATTGTTTGTATATATACATATATACACATACACAATACTTTTTAATCTTTTATATCAAAGGTAGAAAAGAATGTGTAGGAATTAGATTAATATTGGATATTTTCAGTTATTTATCACTAAAATTTTGTTTGAGTGTTTTATTTCTCCAACAAAAGAGAGCCAGGAAAGTGTTGATCAGTAAGTTTTAAAACAGACTTTTTAAAAAAGAGAGAAAACCTTATTCTGGTTTGCCTTATTTTTTTATTTTTTATTTTTTTTAAATTTTATTTCTTTATTTCTTTATTTATGGCTGTGTTGGGTCTTCGTTTCTGTGCGAGGGCCTCCTCTAGTTGCGGCAAGCGGGGGCCACTCTTCATCGCAGTGCGCGGGCCTTTCACTGTCGCGGCCTCTCTTGTTGGTGGGGCACAGGCTCCAGACGCGCAGGCTCAGTAGTTGTGGCTCACGGGCCTAGCTGCTCCGCGGCATGTGGGATCTTCCCCCAGGGCTCGAACCCGTGTCCCCTGCATTGGCAGGCAGATTCTCAACCACTGCGCCACCAGGGAAACCCTGCCTTATATTTTAAATGAATACAAAGTAACTCTTTGCGAGGAGAATAACCATTTTATGAATTTTTTCCTAAGAAAACGTGGAATGTTATTAAAGACTTTTCTGTTTCCTCTCAGACCAAGAATGCCAATTAAATTAGAGAATTTGATAGTTAAAAAACATAATTTTATGGAAGCAACCTAAGTGTCCATCGACAGATGAATGGATAAAAAAGATGTGGCACATATATACAATGGAATATTACTCAGTCATAAAAAGAAATGAAATTGAGTTATTTGTAGTGAGGTGGATGGACTTAGAGACTGTCATACGGAGTGAAGTAAGTCAGAAAGAGAAAAACAAATACCATATGCTAACACATATATATGGAATCTAAGAAAAAAGAAAAGGTTCTGAAGAACCTAGGGGCAGGACAGGAATAAAGACACAGACGTAGAGAATGGACTTGAGGACACAGGGACGGGGAAGGGTAAGCTGGGACGAAGTGAGAGAGTGGCATGGACATATATACACTACCAAATGTAAAATAGCTAGTGGGAAGCAGCCGAATAGCACAGGGAGATCAGCTCGGTGCTTTGTGTCCGCCTAGAGGGGTGGGATAGGGAGGGTGGGAGGGAGGGAGACGCAAGAGGGAGGAGATATGGGGATATATGTATATGTACAGCTGATTCACTTTGTTATAAAGCAGAAACTGACACACCATTGTAAAGCAACTATACTCCAATAAAGATGTTAAAAAACAAACAAAAAAACATAATTTTAGCTCTGTAACTGTCCACTCAATTTTGTTTTGAACCTAAAACTGCTCTAAAAAATAAAGTCTATTAATTTGTTAAAACTACACAATTTTGGAATATTTTTTAGAATAATTCAGTTGATTATTAGGTTGTCTCAAAGGCTAACAGTCTGTTTTAGCTCAGTGGTTCTCAACCCTATCTATCTGAATATTAGAACTCTTGGGGGGGGGGCATTAAAAATGTCGGTAATGCCAACTCTGTGGATGTAATAGATATTACTTTAAATGGGTGAATTTTATAATATGTGAAATATAGCTCAATAAGGGTGTTTTTAAAAAATGTTGGTACCCAGTTCTCACTCTGGGCTAATTAAATCTGAGATGTCTGAGGAAAGATCAAGGCACCCAGGTGTTTCTAATGTACAGCCAGGGGATAAAACCACTGTTGAGCTTGTCCTATTTAACTAAAAAGAGTTATTAGCACTCATCATTTTGAGGATTTATTCTGGCAAATGAAGTGTTTAAAAGCAAAATGGTTTCAACCTCCAACTTTGTTCAGGTTGATTATAAGTCTTTAGGATTGGTGATGTAGGGTAAAATTCTTTGGAAATAAGAGAAAGCAACCTAGTTGCTTTTAACGAACTTCAATGTGATATAGAAATATGCTCACTTCAGACTAGAAGGAAAGGCAGAATTTGGGCAGAATTATATCAGAACCAAAGAGACATCTTCTGGAGAAGGGATGTGGAGGGGTAGCCATGGTGGGGGTGATGATTTCCCCCACGGTGCAGAGGATCAGCAAAGCCTTCCAGAAGGATCTGGACTAGACTGGCAAGTGAAACTTCACTGTAGATGTAGATGACACAGATTTTCAATGACCCAGCACAATCACCCTGGTCATTATGCTCAAAATGTGGCAGGTTGTGTCCATGATGTGAGTTTACTGCTGGAAAAGATAGAGTCCCACAGTGGAATATGCTGTTTACAGACCTCTTCTCCTTCTCTCCTTTCATGGCATCACCTACGCTGCCAGATGCCTGCTGTCCTCAGGCGATACCCAGTAAATAGGACTTGCCTCTAAAAGACCTTTCTCAGGCCTACCCTTAGTGAGTGTCCCAGCTCTGGACCTCTCTCTCCATCTATTAAAGTCTATCATGAGGTCTACATAGTGCGCTTGTCTCCCCTATAGTTGACCTCTTCTCATTGTAGCACAGATGGGCTCTAAGATTTAAGTCATTCAAGGTATTATCATTTCCCTTGACAAAATGATTGGCCCAAGGGTAAGTGTGTGTCCTAATCTAGTCCCATCAGTGTGGAGCTCAAGGCTTCTGTTTTATTATTGGGGAAAACACACTCTCTCCCTCTGGATGTGAATGAGGAAGGAGGCAGGGCTGTGAATTGCTGAGAGCTATATTGTTTGCAGTAGGGAAGTCAACCCATCTTGGTGGAGAGAGCTGAGAAAATTGCAGAGGATGAGATGAAGATTCGTGATAAAATTTTGAAAATTTTGATCAAACCCTCATGCCCAAACCCTCACTGATCGCAGAGCTTCTCTGTTAGGTGAACCCATAAGTCATTTTTTGTGTATTATTCATTCTGAGCGAGACTCCCTGTTCCTTGCATACAAAAGCATCTTAATTAATTTGGCTATTATATGTGGAATTCCTTTTAACTGGTTAATTCAAAAAGTGAAATTAAGGATCAATATAATATTTTGGCATAAAAAACAACATTCTCAGGATATTTAAATTTAAATAGGGAAACGTCTAAAATCAAAGAAGTTCATTTAAAAATAATAACACAGTGAATGGCCCTAAGATTATTAGGGTTGGGATTTTGGATAGAGGGGCTTTCTCAAATCAAAACACTCCTAAGGAGAACCATCTGGCCTCTATTTTGTTAGCAGCAGAATCTGCCTTCCTTTTGATAATTGTTTCTGTTACTTCTGTAATGACGCTACTCCTCCACTACTGCCATCACCACCTAAGACTCTCAACTATCTTCACTTCTCTCTCTCCTCTCATTATGCTTCTCCTTTTAATCCTGAGCCTCACTGTTGATCCGAGAACCAGATTAGTTCAAGCCTCTCCTTTTAGCTTCTGTGTGTCATGCCTTCAAGACATTAAATAGCTAACAAATTAATCCAAGTCAATATTCTAATGGCTAGATAGGCTCTCCCAGATTATACATTCATTCTTAACCATGCCCAGAATCTTCCTTGTTTAATCTAAAGATTGTTCGTAATGGTGGTAATTTGGCGGGAGGAAGCATCAAGAGAAGAAAGGGGGCAGCTTTTGAGGAGAGCCTCAGACCACCCTGAAGAAGCTGATGTGACCAGGAGACTGGACTAAGGAATTCTGAAAGAATGGAAGTGGAACACAGTTTGGAGGGAACTTGGTACTCACGTGTGTGAAATGAAATAGTGAAAGGAGAGAGAATGTACTTCTAAACTGAGTAGGGAAGCAGAAATAATTTTGCTCATTGGTGAAGAAGGTAGGAAAATGGATTATTGTCATGATCTCAGAAAATCAGTAATCAGACTCAAACTCCGCAGAAATTCAACCAAAAGTTTAATCATAGTTTTTGACATCTAAACGTAACATGAAAAGGTAGAACAAAAGCCATGTAAAAATTAGGGTGTTAGCAGAGGCCATCACTACGTGTGATGGATCAAACACAACTATTAAAAAGAAGGGCAACAAATAAATTTAGAATGGGTAGGTTACTATTAACTTTGACCTTTCAAGTTCTCCATCCTTGACTCTTTCTTTGCATAGATAGATCTTATTCCCTGCCAGACACTAGAATGAGAGTTTTATCTTTATGCTTTTTATGATGATTTTTTAAAAAAATGTTTAGAACCACTCTATGGAAGGGCCACATCCTTGAGAACACCTGCCCTTGCTGTTAACTGATTATTATTAAGCAAGAGCAAATGACATGAAGTCAGTTACAATAAAGTGTAAATAAAAAAGTTTATGGCAGGGTGTGTAAAGCAAAAAAAAAAAAAAAAAAATGAAATTAATCATCCAGGCAAAGCAAGGACAGATCCAAAGGTCATTTTTTTCTTCACTTAAATACTTCAGTAAATGCCTTGATTAAAAATTGTGTTCATGTTTCAAAAATTTTAACTTGGGATTCATAATTGATTAACATTTTGTGACTTCTAGTGAAACAATAGCATTCACCCTCAAAATAAAATGTCTTTATTAATATAATAAGCTTTTTTTCCTCTGAGGAGTCTGAACAGTAAATATCAGTCTAGAACATTTTAAGATACTGTGCTTTTTTTGCAGCTGAAATTTCTTCCAAAGACATGGAGAATTCAGTTTTCTGCACTCACCCTAAACAATATCTTTGTTTAATTGAGAACCAGAGTTATTTAAACACTCGGCACAGGGATAGAATTATTCTTTGATTGACTCTTAACATCTTTTGTAGCCTATCTCATATGACCTGATATTCTTTGAGAATTTAGGAGACAAATTAGAATTGGAGGAACGTTTCTACTCAGTTTCAATTGAACAATGTAAATTAAGCACTTATAACGTCCCAGTCAGTACGCTCAGTGTTACAGGGGGTACAAACATGAACAGTATATTTCTTATAATTGACAGTGTCAGTGGGTGGTTAGGATGTGGTTAGCTCCATCACAATATCTGTTATTCGCCATCGCCTACCCCAAATAAGCATGCAATCTAAGGAAAATCACTATATTTAATATTTTAAAGTACCTTCTACACACATACCCTATTAGGACCACTCCACTTCCACCTCATACTCCTAACAAGATCACCACCTCTAAGGCTCTTCTATCTTGGCTCTTGTACTCAAGAAATTTAGAGTCTGGTAAGAAAGAAAAAGCAAGTACACACACACACACACACACACCCCCTCAAACCCTTTGATATAAAAGAATAAAATATACAATGTGCTTTTCTACCTTTCTTGTTTTCTAACTACCATATAGATGTGTTCTTCTGAACCTCTTCTTTGTTCTCTATATCCTTTTTAAAAATGATAGGATTCTTGGTAAAATCTATTTTCTTGGAGCTTATGTGTGAAATTACACTGGTGTATGTTTTGGCTAATTTATTATTAAAACCTGGACTCTTCCAACCAATGTCACCCTCAAGATCAGTAAGCATAATGTTCTAGACTTTGACTCCAATCTTTGTCCTCTCTCACGGGGTCTGAGGTATGACAATAAAGTCATGGTATATGACTTATAATTTCTCTTTAGTACCCATAGTATATACACTTTGAACCACCAAGGTGAGTTGACCTTCATCTCTCTTCATTTGCTTTCTCTGGTAGTAGTTTTATTTTTCTAGAATTACAATTAGTATTTTCTGAGTACTCCTTTTCTTACTTTATTTTTTAAATGAACAAACAACGATTGACTTTTTGATGTGCATTTCTGTGAGTTTTAACACATGTATGAATTCATATAACCATCCCCACAATCAGGATACAGAATAATTCCATCACACTCATTATTTCTTTTCTTATTGTTGGGTTTTGAGACAGCTTCTTACGTATTCTGCACAGATATACTTTATTGGATATATGATTTGCAAGTATTTTCTTCCAGTTTTTACTTTGTCTTTTCATTCTCTTAATAGTATCTTTTGCAGGGCAAAATTTTAATTTTGATGAATTCCAATTTATCAGTGTTCTTCTTTTATAGATCATGTTTTTAGTGTTGATTCTAAGAATTCTTTGCCTAAACCTAGGTCACAGTGATTTTCTCCTAAAAATTTTATAGTTTTATGTGTTACACTTATATCTCCAATCCAATTTGAGTTCATTTTGACATAAGATGTAATGTTTTAAGTCGAGGGTTTTTTTTTTTTTTTTTTACACATGAATGTCCAATTGCTCTGACAAGATTTGTTGAAAACATCATCTTTCTCAAATGAATTAACTTTGCACCTTTGTGAAAATCAATTGACCTTAACTGTGTGGGCCTATTGCTGGATGCTCTATTCTGTTCCCTGGATCTATGTGGTTAGCCTTTTGCCAAAACCACAATTTATGGATTAAAATAGCGTTATAACAATTCTTAAAATCAGGTAGTTTAAGTCTTGAAATTTTGTTCTTTTTAAAAATTGTTTTGGCTATCCAAATTCCTTTGTTATTCCATGTAAATTTACAATCAGTTTGTGTAAATCTACAAAAATTCCTGCTTGGATTTTGATTGGTATTATGTTAAATCTGTACATCAATTTGAAGACATGTGACATATTAACTACATTTTTTATTCCAATCCACAGTTTATGTCTCTCAGTTTATTTAGATTTTCTTTTATTTCTTTAATTAGTGTTTTGAAGTTGTTAGATTTATTCTGAAATATTTCATTTTTTGGAAGTATTATGAACTCTATTTTTAAAAAACTTGAGCTTGCAATTGTTCATTGATAGTATATACAAATATGATTGATTTTTGTGTGTTGAACTTGTAACCTGCAACCTTGTTAAGCTCACATAATAGTTCTAAGAACTTCTTTGTTGATTCCATGAGATTTTTTATGTATACAGTATGTCATCTATAAATAATGACAGATTAATTCTTGTTTTCTGATCTGTTGTCATGCTTTACTGCATGGGCTGGAACTTCCAGTAAAATGTTGAATAAGAGTGGTGAAAATTGACAGTCTTGCCTTATTCTCTGTGTTATGGGGGAAAGCATTCATTGTTTCACTGTGAAGCATGCTGTTAGCTATAGGTTTTGTTGGTAGAAGACTTTTATCAGGTTAACAAAGTTCCCCCTCTATTCCTAGTTTACTGCATATTTTTTATTATGAAGAGATGTTGAATTTTGTCAAATGCTTTTTCTGCTTTAATTGATACAATTATATGGGTTTTCTTCTTTTGTCTGTTAATATGGTGGATTACATTGGTTGATTTTCAAATATCAAATGAGCGTAGTTTATTCCTCTTTTTATGGGTTTGATCTGTTAACATTTTATTGATTATTTTTCTGTCTATATTCATGAAGGATAGTAGTCTCTAGTTTTATTTTCTGGCACCATCTTTGGTTTTGGCATCAGGGTAATGCTGGATATGACTTAACTTAGTGAATACCCCTTTTACATTTGAGAAAATATGTAATCTGCTTTTATTGATTTGGACTTTCTACAGAAGTCAGATCCAATTGGTTAATAGTGCTATTCAGTACTTCTATTCTTACCATTTTCTCTGTCTACTTGTTCTATCAATTATGGAGACAGGAATGTTGAAGTTTCTAAGTATAATTGCAGATTTGTCTATTTTTTTGTTTCAGTTCTATCACTTTGGCTTTATGTATTTTGAAGTTCTGATGTTAGGTGCATATATTTTTAGGATTTTTTATGTCTTGTAAATTTTCCTTTTTATTATTATGTAATGTTTCTCTTAATCCCTAGTAATTTTCCTTGCTTTATAGTCTACTGTGTCTGTGGTTAATGTAGCCACTGAAGCTTTCTTTTGATTCGTGTTTGCATGTTATATCTTTTTCCATTATTTTATATTTTACCTTCCAATATCATAATATTTAAAATAAATTTCTTATAGACATTATATAGCTAAGCCTTTAAAAAATCATTCTGACAACCTCTATCTTTTAGTTTGTCCTCTTGAACTATTTATATTTAATAAAATTATTGGTATGTTTGGAATTAGGTCTACCATTTTTTATCTGTTTTCTTTTTATTCCCTCTGTGTTTTGTTTCTATTTCCCCTTTACTGCTTTCTTTGGCTTATTTGAATATGTTTTATTATTCCAATATATCTATTGAGTTTTTGACTGTCTCTTTATATAATTTTGTTTCTTAAGGGTTGCTGTAAAGATTACAACATACATATTTAACTTTTCACTGTATACGTTGAATTAATATTTTACCAATTAAAGGAAAAAGTAGAAAATTCCTGTAGGTTCCTTTACCTCCCCCATCTATGTTGTAGTTGTCAAATGTATTACTTCTACATACATTGACAATCCAATCAAGACAATGTTTTTTGAAAGCAATATTTTTTGCTTTTTACTGGTATACATATTTGAAAGAACTCAGAGGAAAGAATAATTTATTACGTTTATCTAGCTTCTACCATTTCTGTTACTCTTCCTTCATTTCTAATGGTCCAAATTTTCATCTTGTATTATCTCCCTTCTGTCTGAGAAACTTCCTTTGGCATTTTTTAGAGCAGGTCTGTGGTGATAAATTCTCTTATTTTCCCTTCATCTTAGAATTTCTTTATTTTTCCTTTATTTCTGAAGGATATTTGCACTGGATATAGAATTCTTGGTTGACAGTTCTTTTCTTTAAGCACTTTGAATATTCCACTTCCTTCTTACTAACATGGTTTCTGATGACAAACCCAGTCATTCAAATCATTGTTACCCTACAGGTAAGGTACTGCTTCTCTCTGGTTGCTTTCAGGCATTCTTTTTTTTTTTTTCTGTCTTATAGTTCAGCAGTTTGATTATGATATCTAGGCAATGATTTCTTTATAATTATCATGTTTGGAATTTACTGAGCCTCTAGAATCTGTCCTTTGTCAAATTTGGGAAGTTTCCAGCCATGAATTTTTCCAGTATTTTTTCTGCTCCATGTTCTTTCTCCTCTCCTGTTGGGACTCGGATGACACAAAATTCAGACCTTTTGGTATTGTTCTATAGGGACCCAAGGCTTTGTTCACTTTTTTTACAGTTTTTTTTTTTTGTCTCTGTTATTTAGGGTAATTTCTACTGATCTACTTTTTAAGTTTGCTGACTTTTTATTCTGTCATCTCCATTTTGCTGTTAAGCCTGTCCAGTGAGTATTTTTTAAGTTATTGAATATTTTAATTCTACAATTGTGTTTTGTTCTTCTTTATGTCTTCTATTTCTTTGCTGAGGTTTCTCATTTATTTCAAGAGTATTCTCCCTTACTTCATGAAGCATGGTTATAATAGGTTCTTTGCAGTCGTCATTGGATAATTCCAATATCTGTATCATCAGACCATCTGTTGATTTTCTTTTACCTTGTGAGTTCAAATTTTCCTGATTCTTCATATGGCAAGTAATTTTTAATTGTATCCAGAATTGAACAGTAGTTTGACTGTGGGTTTTGCTTAAGTCTTAAGAGGAAAGTTGATTTTTGTGTTTGTTTCAACAGACAATCAAGCAGGTTAGGTGGAGGCTTCAAGTTCTGATTTGCCCCCTTTGGTTTGTGGTCCAAATGTCATTTCCATTTTCAAAATGTTTGTAGTGCTATTGAGATCAGTACCAGGTGAATGTCAGCTGGTGGCCAGTCTGGGACCTAGGCAATGGTCTACTTTGTAACTCAGTTGTCAACGCCAGTGGTATGCTAATTAAAGTCAGATCCATGAGTACACAGCTCTTAGGTCAGCCCTGGAGTACACGCACAACTTTATGAGTTTGATTTCTTGATTTTCCTCTTCACCATGATCTGCCCAACACCTTCTGGCTCCCACAGGCCTCCCTTTCTGGTCCTCTGTACAGAAAACTAAGACTTTAGTGTCTCCATGTTCTTCTCGCAACTGTGTCAGCATTTACCGCCAAGCAGCAAAAGGACAGAGAAAGAAAAAAAGCAATGAGGATTCACTCCATACTCTTGGGACCATAACTCTCTCATTATAGAGGATTCCCCTCCCTCAGAGTTTTACGTGGATCCCTGGCCATGACCACCATCTGGAGACTAGAGCAGGAGAAAGGAAAATAATAATGTAAACAGTTTTAAAAGCAGAGGATTTCCTCCCCTTTCTCTGACCCATGGGATTCCTCTTTTCCACAATCTTTTTTGCAGAAAGAAAGGGCTTTTCTTAGAGCTTTTTTGCTCTTCACCCCTGCACACTTCTGGATTTAGACCTTCCCTTGAGTTTATGCCAGGTGATACTGGAGGGAAAAAAAGATAAGGAATTCACCACTGGTTTGGTGTAACTTCAAATCCTGGCCATTTCCCCCAATCTTCCTGCTAAAATTTTCTCTTCAGTATCTTCATATAGTTGCTTCTGCATTTATACGTGCATTTAGTGGGAGAGACAAAGTAGAGCATGCTTACTCCATCTTCCTTAGAACTTGCAACCTTTCTCAAGTACTGGTTTTTTTTTTTGGCCATGCCACACGGCATGTGGGATCTTAGTTCCGACCAGGGATCGAACGCGTGCCTCCTGCAGTGGAAGCACGGAGTCTAAACCACTGGACCGCAGGGAGGCCCCTCTCCAGTACCCTTAATTCACAATTTATTGCTCAAATTTGGGATTTCCATTGTACTTTAATAGTTCTTTGCAGTTTAAAAATTGATTTGTAAATTTATTAGTAAATTTCACATGAATAATTTCATTTAATCCTCACAACAAGCCTATAAATTTGAGTAGATATAGGAACTAAGATTCAAGGAGTCCATGCTTACCAGAGGAATGACGAGAGGTCCGATCCCAATTCCAAGGTGAGTTCTTTATACCACAACAGCCTTTTAGGTTACTCTAATTCATTCTTTCATATTTCCATCTTGATGGTACCAGTCTCGTGTGAAAATATACATGAGTAATGTATTTAGGCCAAAACAGAGATTTAATTAAGCGCTGAGGTATCTGAACAGAGAGAGTATCATACATCTTTCCATTTCTTTGCTTTTCTTTGGGCTCTTCCTTTTACCTGACATAACTTTCCTCACAACTCTACAGTCAAAGATCTATTCAATCTCTATTACCTATATAAAACTGTTTCCATGATTACTACCTGGGTTTAGCTAGAATAATGACTAATGGCGAGTGCTAGGGAAGGTGTTTATGTCCCAGCATTTCTCAGCTCCACTCAGCTGCAGGTTCTCATTAATTTAACAGTTACTATATTCCAAATGCTTTGCTAGGGGTAGCAAATAAAGGGAGAATGAGAGATACTACAGTATCTCTCAATCTAGCAAAAGAGAAAAATCATGTTATTGCTTTGGCAAATACTGGCAAATAATTATTGTCTGCACCTCATGTGCAATACACTTTTTTTGTTAAGCCCACAATACTGGTAAATCTATGAAGTAGTACAATTATTATACCCACTTGACAAATGAAGAAACAAAACCCTCTGGAGAGGTTAAGTAACTTATTCAAGGTCACACCATATGGTAAGTGGTGATGTCAGGATTTGAACCCAGATGCCTAAATATTAAGTGATTAGAATCCAGGTTTCCTAATGATACATTGGATTCTCTCAACTACTGCTTCTTTAAAGTTAATTAAACTTCATTCTATTTTTGTTCAAACAGATGAATGCTTCTTGATACTCAGCAGAGAAGTCACTAAGAGCTCCTTAAAGAAGATTTAGCGCATCCAAACCAAGCCTCCTGCCCAGCACACCCAAGCTGTGTCATCTGCTCTTTTTCATCTCAGCTAATGGCAACTCCATTCCTCCAATTGCTCGGACCAAAAATTCTGATGTGCTGTTAGTCCCCTTTCTTTCTCTCACATCTCACTTCTGGTATGTCAGCCAATTCTGTTGCCTATACATTTAAACTAGGTCCAAAATTTGACAAGTCCTCGCTATTCACAGTAATTACCTGATCCAGGTCGTCGTCATCTCTCATGGATTTGCAACACCAGCTCTAAAATCTCAGGCAAAACGAGTCCACCTGAAATGACACATAATTTCACAATGAAAAATATTCCCAAGGAGAGGTAATTGGCACTTTAATATATTTGTTCCACTTTGTAATATTAACTAAAATTGGCTTTTTCTTACTCCCTTATATCTGCCTGCTATTTAGTCTTGGAGATGACTGATTTATCCATAAATGATATATATAACAATTATTAATCACTATTTTTGCTCTTCAAGAGCAAAACAAATTCTATTGTTGCATCAAGACCTATTTTCTTTTCTTAATTAGCTGTCTCAGTGAACGTCTAAGGACCTATATGTTAGGAAAACTGTGATCTGGCTTGGAGTCAAGTACAATGTCAAGCTTCATCTCAGGACGCTCTGGGTCAGTGTTTTCTGTAACTCCAAGGAAATATATCCATACCACTTAATTTAATGACCTCCAAGTAAGTTCACTTTAGAGAGTTAAATCACAAAAGTGTACTGATTTTAGAGGAATTCACGTTGGCTCTAATTCCTAGAAATCCCCAGTATACTTTTATAAATAACACTTTTCAGCAGTAAAGCACTTGGCCATTTATAATTTTCCCCACAAAGTGTGGTGGTAGCATACGCTGTACGCTGAATAGTCCCGGTTCTCTTCCATAATTGGCTTGTGCTTCCTGACCTCTCTGTGGTTGGATGGGGCCTTGACTAGTTCCAGGCAATGAATTAGGAACAGAAGTGATATATGCCAGTTCCAAGCAGATGATATAATTGCCTCCAGACCCTTCTTTCCCTCTGCATCTGGCAATTTTTCACATGATGGCTACTGTATCATTCTGGGTTCCTAAATGATCACAAGCTAAGCCCCAACTGACTTGTTACGGTTTTTTATCATGAACAAGAAATAAAATTTTGTTGCTTAGGTCACTGAGATTTTGGTTTTGTTACCACAGCATGACCTGGCCTACCTGACTGACACATATATGTTACCTTATATGATTTTTATATGTTATCTTATCATAAAAATATATGATATATAATGCATATACACATACATATGTAAATATACATATACACATACATATATTTATCTTATATATGATCTTATATGATTCTCGCAACAACCTCTGAGGTAGGGAGCTCAGGTTTAACTGTTCTTTCCTCTTGTATAGATAAGGATACCGAGGCTCACAGAGGTAAATACTTTGCCCTAAGTATACAGAATTAATAAGTGAGAAAACTAGGAATGAAAATTAGATTGACGGACTTCACATCTCTGCTCTTTTAAAAAGATATAACTCTAAACACAGAATCTTCTACTTCTAACCCTTGACACACACATTTTCAACATGAAAATTTTCCAAGTGGAATATTATGTGTCATAATTTATATTAAAAGTATCATGATTCACCACAATATTTCATGTTATCCCGTATCTGTGATAATTTACCTCGGTCTTTTAATTGATCAGAGTAGCCATGAGATAAAGAATACAGGAAGGTTATAAATGTCACTTTTTAAAGTACGTACTTTGAACTAAAGGCTACTCGTTAAAAAGTGTTATTTATACAAAGTAGAGCCTTGACAACATTAACCTTGTATTCATAATATATCCCTATAACAGTATTATGTTGTGGAGCTCCATTCTCTTGAATGGGGAAAACATACACCAGTTCATCTCTTTCAGGGAAATGTACCTTAAGAGATTCCTCAAAGCAAGGAAAGCAAAATGGTTTATGCTGAGGTAAGCTGGTTAAAACAACAACATCAACAATAACAAAAACCTTACCGACTACCTAGGATTTGGTGTATGAACAGAATTGAAAAAGTTTTCAGGCCTGGATCCTTCAGTAACCCTTGTTTCTGAAAGCCTACATCCTGTAAAACTATTCTGGAGCAATTATTAACCACACAATGAGCCTGCGAGACAGCAGATGCTAAGTTCTCCTTTCCCTCCCTTTTCACCTCCTCAGTCAAACATATTTGTAGAGTACATATTTATCTACTTAAAAAAAGAAGAAAAAACCCTGTTACCGCCCTTCTAACAGGAAGTAAGCAGGACTTCTCCTCATAGGCTATAAAAATATTGACAGTAGATAATGGGCCTGTATAAGATACTGGTGGGAAGTGAGTTAATAATCACAGGATCGAACTGCAGGGAGCTTCAGATGCTGCCTAACACCAGAATGGCAATGAATACCGTTTTTGTTAATAACGTGCTGGTGACAGAACGCTCTTTCAACCTTGCTTTACTGGAACTGGAAAACACAATACCAGAGAGATATATAGTAATAAGATATACCTATCTTATTTATATCCATGAATTAATTTTCCACAAATATAAGAAAGAAATAAGCATTGTCTCTATGAGAAAAAAACATTTGCTAAATTTATCTAAATTAAAATGTGATTAGGAGTAATTAGGACTATTGGAGGATAAAACTGTCCTTTTTAAACACTGCAAGAAAGTAAACTACTTTAGCCAAACAATATTACCTAATTTAATGAACTATCTAGAGAATTTTCTCTTTTAAAAACGTTACTGTAGTTCAATACTCTCATAAGCCTTAGATGTTAGAACTTTTCAGAAATCTAAGAAGTTTTCATATAGCCTAGGAAGATCAAGGTAATCTTCCACCAGAATCAGAGTTCTTTTAGGGACAGCTAGGGATGTTCTATAACATAGATGATCTACAGCTACGTTTCCTTAGAAATTAAACTTTCAAAGGAGGCAACCACACGATGAAAATACCAGTTTTATCCTTCTCCTGAAGCGTAAATCTTTACTGCCCTTCTGTATAAAGCAAACTGAAAAGATAAGATGCATCATTTTCTGTAATGATTAACCCCCTATTTGCCAGCTGTCCTGGTAAATACCTCTAGACTTGAGCAGACATTAAGCAACCTCAAGTCGTACAGGTGCAAATCCCTTCTGTAAGTTTTGCAGTAGCTCTCTCTCTTCTCTCTCTCTCTCTCTCTCCTTCCCTCTCTCCCTCCCTCCTTCCCTCCCTCTCTCTTCTGATTTCTTCAAGTATTATTATTTTAACCGAATGTCTTATGCATTCATTCTTTTCTTCCTTATGGCGTAAATTTTGAAATTATTTAAATCTTCTGCTGTCTGTGAAACGTATAATGGTGAAACCATCAGTTAGAGATGAAACTAGTTTACTGTTGAAAAATTCAGGAGCACCCAGTGAAAGGATCAATTAGCTTGGTAAACTTCAGGACACAGTTCTGAATGGTTCATTACATTTCCTCTATCGTTCTTTGTAAATGTCCTGCAAACCAGTTTACAAGCATGATGGACCAAAATTATTCCCATTGATTGAAGACAGAGTCTTTGGGAGAATTTCATGTATTGCCTAGATGAAAATAAACTGAAAAGAGTACATGACGAAAAGAGACAGAAAGAACTGAGGATGGTTTTTAGAGAGAAATCATCCTGAAAAGTGTATTGCCTAGTGGCTATTCGGTATTGAAAGCAGCAGCAAGTTCTCTGGGTGGCGGTCAAGGCGAACTTGAAAAAGGCATTCCTCGAAGCCGCGTGAATATTGCAGGCCGGCGGAGGGATCCTTCCGAGCAAAGACGTGTTGGTGAGCTCTGATGCTAATGATAACGGGAGTATTAAATGAAGGTTACTATAGCAAGGTGCCTGCCCGGGGGAAGAATTCTGACCGCAAAAGAAACAGAGATCTCTGACTCTTGATCAAACAGATGGGCTGATGCTGACCTGCATCAGTGATCCCGAGTTGATTAACCGAGATTAGGAGGCGAAAGTCGACAGCGCAGCCAACGAAACACTGCTGGGGATTTTTGTCTGGAGAGAGAGGGGAGGGGAAAAAAGAATAGGGGAGAAACAAACCCAGGGAGAGAAAACCTGCAGTTCCCACCGACAGGAGATCCGGTTTCCCCAGCTCGTCGCCCAGCCGCGCTTCCCGCCTCTGCTGCCTTCCCGGGCCAGGGTCCGGGGCCGACGCCCGCAGCCGCCCCTACAGGAGGCGCTGCAGATGTTTCCATCTCTGCAAGGTGTGAACTTGCATGACCGCGGCCCCGCCGCTGGGAGGAAGCCGTGCAGTCGCGCTCGCCACGCAGCGCAGGGGCTGCTCAGGTCCCGCCCCGAGCGCGGGAGGCGAGAGGCGAAGAGGGAAAACCCGAGGAGTGGAGAGCGACGAGGTTAGAGAGGCGCTGGTAAAGGAGCAGAGACGCGAAATAAAGGCACTAGCCACGAGGATCAGTACTGGGGACCAAAGATCGAGGACGTGGGGGAAGAAACAAGTGGGGAAGGGCCCGCGAGATGACTTCTAAGGACTGGGGGGGAGTGATAGGGACGTGACAGCTGAAAGCAGGGAACGAATGAGAAGCCCTTGAGAGCGCCTAAGAAGGAAGGGACGACGGTCCGCGGAAGGGACTAATGCGCTAGAAATCGCAAGTAGCGAGGGCAAGTGAGGGAGACAGGAGGCTGGCAGGGCGCGGCGGCCTTGCGGGGATCGCGTGGTGTGGCCCGAGCGGCGGCCGCGCGTCCTCAGGTCCCCAGCGCACGGGGTCGGCGCGGGAAGCAGCTTTCCGAGACCGGCCCGGGGCATCGATCGTTTCAGAGAAATCCCGGGAAGGCCTACTTGGGGTGGGGGGAGTGTCTCTGAGCTCAGATACAAAGATGACGAGGACCTTGCCCTGATTCGAGGGGCTCACGGAGGGCTCACGGAAAAGCGCTTCCCAAATAGTTAACAACGTCCCTTATTAAAAGGACCATCGGAACACAGAAGTGGGAGCACTTACCCCAGCCTGGGGGAGTTCAGGGGTTAGGAAAAAAGTTAAAGAAGGCCGGGAAGAACCTTAGAAAGGCCTTGTAGGAGTTTTCAAGACAGAGGGACGTTCTGGTGTTGGCTGCAGTCAAGTTAATGAGTCTAATTTAAAGAGAAAGTGAGACAAGGGGTGCTGTGGCCCAGCAGAGCACGCAGAGGCCTGGGTGACCTTGATTCTCGCTTCTCTCTTCCACGGGCATTAGCTGTCTACCATCGGGACAGTGACAAAGTCAAAGTAGATACGGCTTCCTACCCTCAAGGGGCTGGCCCTTTAAAAATCAATTAGCAATTTCAGTGGAGTCTGTAGAGCTTTGCTTGAGGTTCCAGGGGAAAAGGAAAAGGATGAATCTTCCTGACATCTTGGAGGATTGGAGAGGCACCCAGAAGAGGTGAGCTCAGAGGTGAAAGCAGAAGTTTGAGGACAAGCCCTGGTTAACAAGATGAATTACTTTCTTCTTTATTTCCCAGGAGCGTGAGGGTGGAGAGGGGGATACACCAAAAGCGACCCACATGTAACATGCCTGGCACCTGGGAAAGCGCTCCAGAGACTCCCAAATGGACCCAACTAAATTGCTCCCCCGTCTTCTATAGCCCAGAGAAGCCCTGGGCTTCCTCATTAGTACAGTCTTGGGCTGAGCAAATGTGCCTCCCTGCCCCACCCTCCAGTCCTTGGACATGTGAGAAAACATTGAAACAAAGCCAGCTCCTTGGTTTGAGTAGGTCACACCTCTCTCTGTTGATAGCAAAATGGACACAGTGGAGGGATGAGGAGAGAGACACATACACAAAATATTGGGAAAGTAGCCTCCTAGCCTATAGTGAACTCCTTAGGGTCGTTTTCAGAGTAAGGCTAAGTAGAAAAGATGCTTTGTCACAGCTTTGAACTCCCTTTCTGGAAATAGGAGTCATATAGACAGTCCAAAATAGTGTGTGTGTGCGCAGAGGGGAGTTTGGCTAGGTGGGTCACATGATACCATAATGCAGGGCAGGTTAGGAGGCAGTCTGGGTTTAGGACCTGGCAAAAAAAGGCTCTGAACTAAGTCCTTAGGAGCTGTCCTGGGATGCAGGTGGGAAGGAGCAATGAGGGATACATAGCCTGTGGGAAACTATTTAGGCATGACAGCAAGTACAGAGTTTATTTCTAGGTCCTAAAATGTGGCCTATGTAACCACTTGCAAATTTTCCTCTTTTTGATTAGAAATATTTTCTGCTTCTCAAACACCCCTACTCCTCACTTCACTCCTTGTGGTGGGGGGCAGGTTGTGAAAGCATCTAAGTCACAAGCAATACACAAGAGATTGCTTTAAACCAATGAATGGAAGTGTTAGAAGATGGAGTACTGATTTGTGATAGGTAGAGAACAGAACTTTTCAAAACAAAGAGATATTTTTTCAGATATTGAACCAGTCAGGCAGTGGTAAATGTTACTTGGAAGAGGGTTTAAGGGAAAAAAGCCAATAGCTCAGATGACCAGGGGAATAAAAAATGCATGTTATCATTGAATGAATCCACAGCTACAAATGTAGCAGGTTAATTTACTTCACCCTGCAAGAGAAACAATAAAAAATAATAGCCCCATTTTCTTACCATCCTTACAAGCATAGATAGAGTGACAATTTGGGGAAATGACGTGCTTTGGGGCCATTACTCTTCAGGACACACCTTCATATAACATTCTCTTGTCTCATTCCCTAACCTTCATGTGTGTTTAGTATTTGGATGAATTTGTCCAGGTGAGAGCAGAAATGAATTTCTATACAGGATAAGAGCATTCATGTCCAGTATCAGTTGAATCAGAGGAACAGAGCTGGAATTCTAAATGAAAATTACTCTAACCAGTTATCTCTTAAATCTATCACCTTGAATTAGAGCCTGATTCATGGCCATCTCCAAAGAATTCTCTCTCTCTGGAGCAAGTGTAAAATGAAAGAGTTTAGGAATCTCTAACACCATTACCGGCAAGTTTGACCAAGAATAGGAAGAGCAGGTGTAAGGTGACTGGCTGAAAATATGCACCCGAGGCAGGTGAAATTCGGCAGAAAGAACTCTGACCCTAGACTCAGGGAGACCTGTGACTATGGTCTCTGTGGTGCTGAGGCTACGTTACCTTCAGCAGGCCATTTGATGTCTCTCAGAGCCCCAGTTTCTTCTGGTATGAATTTATGACTACACTCTCACTAACAACTTTATAAAAAACAAAATAAAGGTATCCTCTGAGTTCAAAAGGAAGGGACTAGAATTGTGGTTGATTTGAAGATTAGCTCCGAGGGTTTCACACCACTCAGAATCTCTACTATTTACGAAGGAAACAATGAAGGCTATGAACAGGGTACCCTTGGAACTGTGGATGAAATAATCTGATGGCCAACGTAAGACTACAAAGCTGGTTGGCCCATTTGTAGCAAGAATGCCACTCTCACCTAGGGGACAAAGCTTCTTTTCCATGTTTCACTCTGAGATTCCACCAAGTTCTACGTTCTGTAAGGGCAGAGGCTCTATATTATTTTTGTGTTTCTCTCATGGTTGTTAACCCCAGTCCTACTCTGCCATCAGCACCCAGGAAGTGCCCATTCATTGATGAAGAAGAGAAGATGGGGGAAGATGAATAAGAGACAGTGGAGCAAGGGTTTGGAAGGAGTAAAAGAATTATTCACCAAAGGAAGTCCTGCTCTTTCATGAGATCGTTGCCTTCTAAATCATAAAATTTCTTTTCTCTGTATTCTCGGATTACCATTATCAACACAAGGGAACAATTACTTTTTCAGTCAGGTGGCTGGCTCTTCCTCAAAGTCAATGGCCCTCTAAACTCATGCTGAGTTATTACGGACTTCCTTTACCAAACTTAAACTAAGGGCATCGTGACACCCCGACTCTGTCCCCGTATTTCTCTTAGAGTTTGTGTAGCCTGAGAAAATTCGTGCTCCCTGCTTTTCACAAGCATTCACTGGTTATGATTTTGGCTTCTCTCACGAGCCAGGAGGCAAAGGTCTTGTACCTCCTGGTCTGACGCCCTTATGCCTCCAAAGGCAGCTGGTGTCACTTTAGAGTTAAAATACCTCAGGCCTAGAGCATATTGTCCCAGGCCCCATAGGGTGAAAGCAGCAAACTCAGGTTCATGGGCTCCAAGAAGCTGAATTGTCTGCTTCTTTCTTCTTGGAAAAATGACTGTGTCATAAAAGAAGGCAAAAGGGGATTACTATAGCCAGTGTTCATTTCCATAGGCAATCTCAAAAAGCGGTCTATCAGAGACTCCTGTAGGTCAGTGTTTTTCATAATGTCCTTGGCTCCACTTGCATCGGATTCAGCTGGGAATGCTGTAGGAAGCTTCCTGGCATGATTCTTTGACCTACCAAATCAACATCTCTTGGGTTATAAGAAATTTTAGGGAAAAAAAAAATCCTGTATGTTTTTGCTAGGTTGTTTCCAGAAGCAGATACATGTTATTAAAGATGAAAAGAACTGACCTTCTACCTTCCTGATCCACTAGTGGCCCTATGTTTTCAGATTGCTCTTAGTTTTGTGGCCTTTAAGATACAAAGGCCACAAATGATGCCTACTCCTTCTTCAAATGCTACCTCACCCCCAGGTTGAGGACCCCCCCCCCCAATCCTAGTCCTTCCGCCACCAGCACCACAGAGCCAAGAGTTTGTAGGGGCAGAAAGGCAACAAGGATTGTGAGGGACTGTCTCTGGAAGAGAAAAGTAAGTGGCTAGTGGCCTCAAAGAACAACTACCTCTGGTGGATTGGGAAATCCCAAGACAGCCACCTGAGATCCTAGCTCACACCTTCCTTCCTCATCCTGAGAATAGTTGGGCCTGGTGAACCTGCTGGCCATCAAAACACCACTTCCTTTATCAGATCACTTAACCCTTTAATCAGAGTTGTTAAAACTAAAAACAAAACCAAACAACTTATATTGGAGAGCATCTTGTTTTTCATGCCCTTGGGGGAAATTTCCGGTTTCCCTGAAGAAAAGTATGAACTTGCAGCGTGGGCCTAGGCTCCCTGAAGATTAGGCAGCAAGACCCACTTTTCTCTGCCTCTTGTTTTTGGAAGCAGGGCTGAAATAGCAAAAGGCACTCTGGAATGGACAGAGGCCCAAAATCTTTGCTCCAAAATGCTTCGTTGCGCTTTCCTGAAGGAGCGGCAGGAAGGAAAGTCGTATACTTGTGTCTGAGCCCTGGATTGTGAGAGACAGTGCCCGTGCACGCTTTCCAATTAAAACTTCAACTCTCAGCCTCCACAGACAGAGAGCCTATAGAATATTTTAGCATAAGCGGGGGACGGAAGAACCGAGTCTCTGACTAGGAGAGGCGATCGCATCTTCCAGGGCAAGCGCTGGGCCGGAGGGTCGCGCAGCGCGCCCGCGAGGCCCCTGGCGCCGCAGGGCGGATGCGCCGGCGCCCCGGCCGCGCTTCACTGCTTCAGGTGCCTCCGCCCGTCCCGGACGACCCCGCGGCTCGCCCGCCGCCTCCAGCTTCCCCTCCCCGGGCATCGCCGGGCTTCAGCTTTGCGCGGCTCCTCTCCTCGCCGCGCCGGTTGCCGGGAGGGGCGGTGGGCGGTGGCGGCTCCCGCGGCGAGGCCGGGGGAGGAGAGGGGCCGGGGCCGGGCGCGGACGGGGAGGAGGCCGAGGTGGAGGAGGCCGGGGAGGGGTGATGATGGCGTTAAATGTGGCCGCGCAGCTCCCCGGGGAGCTGCCTGAAAGGAGAGCGCGCTCACCAGCTGACAGCGCGTGCTCCGCTCCAGACGCTCGGCACCGCGGCCAGGAGCCTCTGCCAGCCCCTCTATTGTCAGCCGTCCTCTAATTAAGAAACGCTCCCATTACGGCCAAGCACCTCCACGCTTCTCGGTTCCTGTCCTTTTCTTTCTCTTCCCCCGACTCCTCTCCTCCCCGGCCTCTTCCCCTGCATCCCAGGGTTTAACCCGTTCTGCGCTCCGTTCGCCTTCTCTTGCTAGTGGCCCAGCAGAAGGGGAGGGACCTCCGTGGGCCGCGTCCGGGACTCTGCCCGACCTAGGGGTGACGATGAGCTGGTGAGGGCAGGGGTCAAAAGCAGCGAGGAAGACTTCACCTTGATTCCAACTGCCTCCCAGCCCCCATCTCCCACCCCATCTCGCAACACCGACGGCAAGCGATCCAACGACGAGAGGTCGCGTTTAACTCTCACTAGGACTTGCTGGGGTTTCCAGAGTGCAGCTGACAAGCCTAGATTGCAGTTGCCAAAAGGGTCTGCTACTTTTCGTTTCCAACCCTAACTGGCCTCTGGAACTGCCAAGAGGAAGTTGGTCATCTCTTTCTTGAACTTTCAAATGAGCAGAGGGGAGAAGTAATTACAAGATATCCTTTTAATGAAAGACTGCTTGTTTGGCTCAGGTTTAATAAATCTCTAAAATCAATAGAAAGGCCTAATGAAAGCCTTGATCCTGCCTTGGTTAAGATTAAGGAAATGAACCACCCCCTTTTTTTTCCTGGTCAAGCTGGACCCCCCAGTGAACAAGGTACCATGGAGAAGTGTTTAAACTTGACAGTTGCCAAAAAGAAACTTCCTTCAGCTTTCTGTGAAATCAGATAAGTTTCAAAAAGTGTGGTGAGCCAAAATCCTCCACAAATAAAAGTGGTGGTGGGGTGGAAGACAGAATATAAAGCAAGCTGTTTAACGTATATAAAACTCTAGAAAGCACCAGCAGCCTGGCAAAAGACTAACCCGGTTTATCTATCTTCATTACTTTAAGAAATGCTGCCTCTTTGTTTGTTTGGGTGATATTAAGCATGCTTAACTTGCACACATAGTTGATTCCTTTGCTAGTATCTTGGATACTTGGATCTGACTTTGGAAGGTAGAAGCTAATTGCTAATAATGGAGAGAAAGGAACCAGTCAGCATGGCAGGAGTGGTCTGGCATATGGGGAATGAGCGCTCAGAAATACTCAATATTCAAGTTTCCAAAATATTAATGAGATTATAGCAACCTGCAGCTATATGTTACAGCTTGTTAATGGAGTGTAAGAGAGCGAGCTGCCAAACGTTTGTTATGCAAACTCCATAGCAGAACCTTAAAATGGAAATGTGATTGGACATCTCTTTCAAAGAAATGCCAGTGTTAAAAGAAAGTAATAGAATGAAGGAAAGAAAAGAAAAGAGGTGAAAGTCCTCATTTGAACTTTCAACACTTAATTTATCAGAAAGTAATTTGGCTTTTTTCTGCATATCTTGATGGGTCAGAAGAATTCATCCTCACTTTTCAATCAGTGTGATATAGAATTTCCAATCTGACATTCTGTATGGCTGCTCTTCTCTTGAGAAGAAATGGAAAGTGACTCCATTGAATGAAGCTGGCATTTTCTCCAATTCGTATATAATGCCACTAACATTTAAAAGTATAAATATCTATCATTGTGGTACAAGGGGGGAAAAAACCCCCTGAACATTCACATAGCTGTAGCTCCTAACTATTGATTTTCTTAGAGAAAATTCTGTGGGCACATTGACCTAGTGGGTGGGAGTAGTAAGCTCCAGTTCTGGATACTGACATTTTCTAGCTGTGTAATTTTGGGGCAAGTCAGGGGGAGTCGTTTTTTCATTTATAAAAGATGGGAAGGAAGAGCTTTGAAATTTCTACGAGTCCATGAAAAGAAAAGTAATAACTTGTAAGAGGCTTTTAACTCTGGTTAACACAAAAGGAGCATAAACTGTTTTGGAAAATGAAATATAGATTGTTTTCCTTGAGAAAAAATATCGCAGCTTTATTTTTCTTAGTCCTGTCCTTCCCCTACTCATTCGTAACAGGTAAAAGCATTCTAGGTCCTCTTCTCTCTCTCTGTCCACACACGCATGCAAACCAACCAAGCCAAATAACTATAAAAAAATATGTGTGTGGGCATTCTGCAAGGTTGCTGTTATGTCCCTGCCTGTTGAGTCTGCTTATTGAGAGCGAAATGGAAATGTGTTAGAAGCAATCGCTTGATTTATTCAGCAGCCCGAAGATTCCTGATGTTTATCGGGAGCACGGCAAACTCACTGGGTGCAAAAGGTTATCTGACAGGTGCATTGTTTCTGCCCCTGGAAAGCGTCACGAGCCGCCGCTCACCTCTCGCAGAGTGCTGGCGGAGGCTCTGGCTTCCCTTGGTCCTCGGCTTCAGGTGAAAGCCATGGATCCCTAGGTGGTCAGCTAATAGCTTCTTCCTTGGTTCCCTGCTCAAGACCAGAACTGTACTCCCTCACCCATAACTTTTCCCGCAAACCCAGTTTGTGGCGCTCTCCTTTTTTCCAAGGTGCTGGCGGGGAGAAAAGGACGCAGGAGCAATTAAACTAACCTTCTCTCGCTGCGCCCTCCCCTCCCAGCCCGCTTCCCTGTTCTCGCAATTTGTTATCTCAATGTAGACACAAAATACAAAGGATGTAGCTTAAAATCAACCTCTCAAATCCAGCGAAGTTTAGCCAGTGGAAATTCGCCCAATCTTCAGTTTAACAAATAGTTTTACTCTCACGTTTGCCAAAAACATTTTAGAAGGTCTGCTTTCTGATCTCTCCATACAAGTGCTGTATTGACTTTTTCAAAATCTATGATCCTGAGACCCAGAAAATACTTTTCCTGAGGACCCTGAGGTGAGAGTGAACGCACTGTTAGTTTCTGTGACCGACTCAAAAATGTAGTTAAATGTTTTCTACATAGGCATTAAGTCAGAAGGACAAAATTAAAGCAAACATCATCTTCACTGGAAGAAGCAGAATTGATTGGAAAGAAAAAAAATGAGTGTAGCTCAATGACTTCCTAGGACAACTGCAGGAAATTGATTTCCTAGGACAACTGCTCATTGAGTCAATGAGCCCCGATACCCCTTTCCCCTCAAGTTCTTTTCCATTGTTCTCTTTTCCTCTCCCTGCCTCCCTCACTCCCCCCAAGAAAGAGGAGAGAAAGTGAGAGACAGAGGGAGGAAAGGAGAGAAAGCTTGTGTTGTGTATTTGAACTACAAGAAAAGCTTTCAGCTTGGCTAAAGTTTTTATGAAGTGAAATAGCTAATCCTGGTAAAGTTCACTGCCCCTGGCTAGATCCTAAGCGATCTCAATTTCTTGCAGAAATTGTTGGGAATGGTATAAGGAAGCATGGAAAGATCCTGGAGAGATTCTAGAGGCACAACTGTACTGCAAGTTTGGGAAAGGTTTTACCTCACAATTTAATTATTGACTTAAACACTTTTCTATATAGGATTTCTGGTACTACGTGAAGGCACAAGGTCTGTAACAGAATTTTTCTTCAAAACTCTTGGGTCACACAAATTTGCATTTCATAGAAGACAATCCAAATCTTCAAGGTCATTTTAAACTGTTTTTAATGCTTATATTAGAATGAAATAAGTAAGTGACAAATAGAAGTTATTTTCACGTTTATTTTTATCATTTGCAAAAGGAATACATAAAACAATGGCAGTTGGCTTTGCTAAATTAAAATAAAATGATCTCGAGTAGAAAACGTAAAAAAAAAAACAAAAACAAAAAACGAATCAAGATAAGTAGAAATGGTAGTAAACACTCAATAATAAATAAGTTTTCTAATATTAACAAAGCAGAATAAAATTGACCAAATGCTTTTGACACTACTAGATGTGGTTGTTTTATTTATTTTTTAAAAACAAACATTTGCAAAGAGCTTAAGGATAAGTGGCCGTGTTTAAAAAACAGAAACAAAACTGGTCTGCAGTTGGCAGTTGAGTTTGTCCCAGAGCCGCAGCAGTAGCGGCTGATAAAGTGCGTGCGCCAAGTTTCCTAAAAGACGCCAAGGTTCTCGCGGTCCGATATACATACTGGGTATGTTTATACGATATAGAAACCTCAAAGTTCCTTGCTTTCTGACAGTTCTATAGTCAAAAGTTACACACTTTGGAAGCATTAACTTTGCGTTTCATAATGCATTTTGGGAGACAACCTCGGAATACTCACTCTCCCACACGTGAGTGCGCGCAACACACAGGGATGGATGCCCAGGGTATAAAATAAATCAAACACAAACCAGCGACAGAGAAGAAGATGCGACGTTTTAGCAGCGTATTGGCAGCAGGGAACTAGAATAATGATGCTATGTACGAGTACATATAATTATACCTTATCTCTCTACAGGGCGACAGAATGTGGGAGGAAAGAACCCAACTTTAACAGCAAGCTTTCACCGAACAATACGGACGAGAGGGAGTTTGGAACAGCGGCGGCTTTTGCAAACCATCAAATGTAGCTGCCTTCACTGAAGCCAAGCCGTTGCTAAACAACGACCATCGCTTAGCAAAATTTAAAAGGGTGCGGGGATCTTTAACCGCGGGGCTTTCCGCGCCCTGGGAAAGGGTGATTTTGTTTCTGCCTCAGTTTTCCGGGTTTCTGTCACCTCCCTAACTCGCCTCATCCGAGTCACTGTAATGGGAATGGGGGGAAAACTCTCCGTCGCTTCTGTGGGACCGCGGCGACGTTTTGCTACTTTCTTCCTGCACTGGCTGCAAGATGCCCCCAGGCAGCGCAGGCGACAAGTTCTTTTGCGCCATCATCGCCGTCAGGGCGCTGTCCTCGAAAGTCGAGAAGTGCAGAGCTTCCAGCTGCATCGAGTATCCTCCGGCGGAGGCCGGGGCCGAAAAGCGAGTCCGGCAGCTTCCGGGCGGGGTCGGCCGCTGCCCGCCTCCCGAGGCTGGCGGCGTCCCCGCCGCGGTCGCGGTGCCCGCGCCTGCTTCGTAGGGGACGGCGGCGCGAAGTTGGTGGTGTCCGCTCTTGCATGATGCTGGCGGCGGCGGCGGCTGGTCCCCGCCGCTGGGCGTTTGAAGCAGCTCGGACAAGGCGTTAATGTAGATCTGGGCCATCTGCAGGGTCTCGTACTTGGACAGCTTCTTGTCGTTGTTGAAGGACGGGATAACGTTGCGAAGCTGGTCGAAGGCGTGGTTCAAACCGTGCATCCTGCGTCGCTCCCGGGCGTTGGCCGCCAGCCTCCTTTGCTTCTGCACCCCGTTCACCTGTTTGCTGGAAGGGGCGCGCTGGCGGCTGCAGCCCAGCTCGTCTGCCACCACCCCGCCTTTCAGCTTGCACAGCTGTTCCCGCACTTTCAGCGGCCCCAGGCTCTTGCTGCTGCCACTGCCGCCGCTCCTTCTCACCAGCTCTCCCCGGCCGTCCGCCTCGTCCCGGGGCGCCGCGGCCTCGGAGGCACCCAGCTCTGGGGAATGGAGCAGGTACTGGGCGGCGCGTGCCGTGCAGATGCCCTGCAAAGTGGGAGCCAGCCAGGCGCGTGGGTCGGTGCTGTCCAGGAGGGACAGCTCGGCCGGATAGACAGGATGCTCTCTCGTCTGCAGGGTCGCAGGTGGCTGTGATGGCGGCGGCTGCGGGACGTGGTGCGGCTGGGGATGGCGGTGGTGGTCCCCCAGCTCCTTCACTTCAGCCCACTCTTGTGCGTGCAGCAGGCGGGACATTGCACTGCAGAAGCTCGGAGGCGCAGGGTCGGAGGAGCCACTGGCAGACAAGCTCAACAACAAAAAAAACCCTTCCCGGGTCTCTACTGCAATGTCTTATTTTTTTTTCCTCCTCGACCCTCCCCCACCCACTCGGAGATCACACACCAGGTCGCGTGCAACGAAGCTTCTCCGGTTGCTGAAGGCGCTGCGCCCCTTTAAAAAGCGGCACGCGCCAGTGTGTCTCCCCCCGCTCCTCTCCCAGCCCCCTCCTCGCGCCGGTCGCGTGTCTGCTCAGCCAATGGAGGGCGCGGGCAGGCGCGTGCGAGCAGCCAATCAAAGAGTTCTTACACCCGGGGAAAAGTTCCTGCTAACCCAGCGCTCGGCTGCCCGCTCTCGGGTTTTTTCCCCCCCCCCCCCCCCCCCGCTCCTTTCTTTTTCGTTCCTAAATTCATATGTTAATTGCGGGTTGTAATTTGACGCCGGTGTTGTATCACCCCCGCCAGGGGCTGGAGAGCGGGAGCGGATACGGAGAGGACTCTTGGCTGGAGGCCGAGTCGATTCGGGTCAGAAGTGCGCGGCCGCGGGCGGGCGAGCGGCTCCGGGCGAGGCTGGACGCACCTGGCGCGAGGAGGGCCCTCGGGGAGAGGATTGAAGCGCGCCTGCCCTTTGCTGTCTTCAAGCTGGGATCGCAGCTCCCACCGTTTGTGCCCACACATTTAAAATCTCTCATATATAATATGACATTACGTATACTTGTATATGCATGCATATAATACATGTATGTATCTAAAAATCTTTCATAGTCTATGTGTTCATAGATATATAATTGCTAAATGACGTCCACCATTTAAAATCAAATCAATGTTAGAATTTTTTTAAAAAAATGCTGTCTCCGAATACGTTTCTCATTTTTCATCTCTCGCTCTAGATCGACTTTATGTAGTCCTTTTCTTGATGGAAAGTAAAGCTCTGGTACAGTTATAGAATGTACCAAATTCCAGACTCCCTCGCCCCCAAATCCCCTCCGTCCCCTTTTCCCAGCACCCTGCGGCCAACTAGGATGGTAATCTGCAGAAAACTCTCCGCTGAGTAGTTTTAGGGCAGGGATATTTTACAGTTTCAGCAACCTAAGACTCCTTACTAAATGCGGAGCAAGGGGAGGGTGCCCAAAGAAAAATGAAAGGCACCTGCGTTCTGGGCAATTCTGACTGAACACACTCAAGCTACAGAAGTCCGGAGTTACCTACCCTTCTGACTCAGGAGCCCCAGGTTTAATACGGCGCAAGGCTTCTCCGGCAAACGCTGAGAAACCACAGCCTAACTCCCTCCACCCCAGATCTGTTCAGTTAGGGTGTGCTCTCCCCACCGTCCCCCCCCCCACCCCCGCCATGGCCACGGGCCGGAGCGCTGAAACCCGGGAGGTCCCGGGCGAAGCTGGGACGCTGTCTCCCGAGGGAGCACCACCCTCCTCCCCCCCCCCCCGCCTGCAGGGGAGTGGAGGGGGAGGAGCTGGGGGGAGTCACAGCAAAAAGCCAATCAGAAACGCCCTGGCCCCGGGCACGCACCTGCTGGCTCCCAACCCTGCTCCGCCTCGGGGCGCTCTCCTGCACCTTACCTGTGGCGCGGCAGTGGGACGCTAGCAGCTGCTTACAGGCTGCTTTCTGCTTCAGCGGTGGCCGCCGTCCCTAAAGGAGTTTCGTCCTCTGGAAAACATAAAGAAACGCCAGCAGAGAGAGCTCCGTGGAACCTGGTTTTGCAGTGCCCAGAAACGACTGAAAGTTGTTCTTGCTAGTATTCTCAGGGACTTGACTTAACCTGCCATTTACAACTCCTTGGGCAAAAGAATCTCTGGGACTAGACTGGATTTAGTTTTAGATAGACTATATATATATATCTTCTATAGCTTTATGGAGATGGACCGTGTGTGTGTGTGGTCCATGGTGAAATACATTTCTTTTGGCCTGAGAATAAACAGGAAGCTCTTTTTCTTCACCCTGCCTTGTCTTTCCTTCTTTTCCATCAGGTGGGCAGAGGAAACTAGGCATCTGAGCTGGGGTGGAACACGGGGCCCAGGGCATGGGATTGGAACCTGGGTAGCACGAAGAGGGTGTCTCTGCAGAGGCTTCCTGTCACGGGATGTCAAACACTACGTAATGTGTTTGTAGGGGCTGGATGGTGGCAGAAGCCCCTGAGTAGAGGGTATGGCAGTTTAAGCAGAAGGAGGAGGGCTTCTCTGTGTGTGGAGAGCTGGATTAGTTACGTACAGAAGGACTAATGAAAAAAATAAGCATTTGAGGAAAATAGGAGTAAGGTTTCTCACTGTCAGAGAAGGGAGTTACAAATATGGAAATGGACAAAACTGTAATGTTGAATTTGAATTGGAGATTTTGATATCAATTTATGGTGTTCAATATGTAAAATAGATGATATAGGAATAAACATAGATTATAAATGTGGAGTGGGTGTGCATTCCTACGTATATTCCCTAGCTCTTTTCGTTCTCAGGGCTTGGGTTCAGCAATGAGCATATCTAGCTCTCAGATTTTAGTTTCCAAATAAATTGCCCACTAAAAAGATGCAGGGTTCCTGAAAAAATGGGCTAATTCTAGGGATGGTAGCAATGTTAATTTCCTGACT
Organism: Eschrichtius robustus; assembly: GCF_028021215.1. Taxonomy (NCBI): domain Eukaryota; kingdom Metazoa; phylum Chordata; class Mammalia; order Artiodactyla; family Eschrichtiidae; genus Eschrichtius; species Eschrichtius robustus. Next base: position 14,590,073 of record NC_090827.1, on the reverse strand, counting down.
TTGATGGCTTTATTGTGGTCATGTAAGAAAAGAGAATGTTCTCCTTTTTAGGCAATACTCACTAAAATATTCAGCTTATTCTCAAATAGTATAGTAGAAAATTTCCTTGTATTGTGCTAGCAACTTTTCTGTAAGTTTGAGATTGTCTCAAATAAAAAGTAAACAAACCAAATAGGCATATTTAGTTTGTTCTTTACATGTCTAGAGCTACCAATTCATGTCTAGCCAAGCATTATACAAGTGTTGAAGCTGTTGTTATCGCTGAAACTTTAAGTTAAATGTTGCTCTGCCCAGCCACAGTAGAGTATGTGTCCAATGGGTTTATGAATTCTTGGGTTTTAATGACTATTCAATTCGTAAGAAGTCAAAAAATATTTCTCAAGAGGTGCCAAGAGGGACTTCCCTGGTGTTCCAGTGGTTAAGAATCCGCCTTCCAATGCAGGGGATGCGGGTTCGAGCCCTGGTCGGGGAACTAAGATCCCACTTGCTGCGGGGCAACTAAGCCCGTGGGTTCTAAAGCCCGTGCGCCACAACTACTGAGCCTGCACTCTCTGGAGTCCACGCCCTACAACTAGAGAGAGGGCCGTGTGCCGTAACAAAGGCCTGCTCACCGCAACTAAGACCTGATACAGCCAAATAAATAAATAAATAAATACTTTTTAAAAGAGGTGCTAAAAATTGAATATTAACTTGAAATGCATTCTTCTACAGGTTATTTAAAATAAAAATGTCAAAGTCATGATGAATTCTCCTAAGCAGTGTTCTGATCAGGTTACAAACACTAAAAAAAAAAAAAAAAAATCAACCAGCCAACCAAACAAAGCCAAAAAACCCCCCAAAAGTTTTGTTTTCACCATTGTTTGTAGTCTTACCTTAACAACTGGCAATTATGAGAAAGAATTAAGCATTTGTCCTATCTTTCCTATGTGAATGGTATTTCAGAGTAATCAGATGGTCTTGCCTTAGTTCATCAGGAAAATTTCTTTTCAGAATAATCCCATCTAATAAGGATAGAAGAAATAAAAGACAGACAAATCAACGTTTTGCAACCCCTAATGAAAATTTTTATTTAAGCAATCATTAACAATGAATGAAACAATTAGATCAAAGTTTGTTGGGGGAATTTGACCACGGAAGGATCAGTTTGTCACCACTGGAACCCATTCATCAATCTTCACATCATTTAGAGTAGAAGACACTGATATTATGTGCTTCCTGATTTTTCATGCATTATGAAGTACTCAGACTCCTATGAAGTATTCTTTAAAAAAAGAAGAAAATAAATCTGAATTTAAAATATGGGGGATACCGTATTAAGTTAAATGGCATCACGAGAATGCAAGAAGACAAACCCACATCATGTAACATTTTATAGAACAAATGTTCAGTTTCACCAAGTCTGTGACATGAAGAAAGAAGGAGGGAGGTGAGGAAGGATTGCTCTTGATTAAGATAGTCTCAAGATATAACACCAAAAGCAATGTGCAGACCTTGTTTGGATTCGGATTCGATACTAAAAGGATTGTTTTTTAAAGGCAGTTGATGAAATGTGAATATAAATTCAGTATTAGGTGATACCAATGAGTTACTGTTAATTTTTTCTAGGTATGATAAAGGCAATGTGGTTATCTAAAAAGCTGTCCATACCTTCAGAGTCACATTTAGATAGATATAGGGGTGAAATAACATGTTTATGATTTGCTTTGAAATACTTTATTAGCAAGATCAACACTATGAAAAAGGAAAAATGAAGCAAATGTACAAAAATCTTGATGATCGCTAGATATGGGTGATGACCATTAATTAGCTCTACATGCACATGAAAATTTTCATAATAAAAACTTGTTAAAAATTCAGTGGCATCTCACTGTATCATATATCAACCACATAGTTCAGCATTTAAATCCCAGTTATCTGGTCCTAACCTATGTTTCTAGCCTGAGATTTCATTATTCCTTTTGCACAGTTTCTCATATTGTATTTCAAGGATCATCTATGTGCATGCGAATCACTTGGGATATTCGTTAAATAGATAGATTCCTGGGCCCCTGCTAAATCTACCAAATCAATTTTGTGAAAGGGACCCAGATTTGTATTTCAGATAAGCACCCCAAGAGATGTCTCACTTTGAGAACTATTTTTCTAGAAGTTTTCCTGTGCTTTATTCAGCTATTTTATAGTTCTCAGAACTTGTAATTTCTGTCACCACAAATATGCCAATCCAGACACCTGTTATCCAGTCCTACTTACTAAAATGTAACCTAAGTTTCAAAGTCTAGACTAAATGCTTCCTTCTCTAAGAATTCTTCTCTTGTCACCTCTGGAACCACCATTTATCCTTCAGCAAGGAGGTGAAAGCAAGGTGTCTTTGGGTCTACTACTACACTAATGGCTTGTTAGAGAAGTTCAAATTTGCATTTGTTATAGTTCCTAAATTTGCCTAGGTTCATTGACCATAGTATCTATATCAGTTATCTATTGCTGCATAATAAATCCCTCCCCCCAAGCTTAGTGGTTTAAACAACAAACATCTATTACATCACAATTTCTGTGGGTAGGAGATTCTGGGGCTGCTTACTTGGGTGGTTCTAGCTCAAGGTTTCTCAAGAGGTTTTAGTGGAGAGGTCAGCTCAGGTTTTAGCATCTGAAGCCTTGACTGGGACTGCAGGAACCACCTCCCAGAGGGTTTATTCACATGGCTGGAGAGTTAGCACTGGCTGTCGGCAGGAGGCCTAAGTTTCCTGCCCTGTGGATCTTTCCATACGGCTGTTCACGTGTCCTATGGCATATGGGCACCTTGCTTATGGAGAGGGAATGATTCAAGAGAGAAAGATGAAAGCTGTACTATCTTTTAGACTTACATTCAGAAGACACATTCTGTCATTTCTACCGTATTCTAGTTATTAGAGGTGAGTTACTAAGTCAAGACCACACCTAATGACAGTGCAATTAGGCCTGGAAGTATGAATTGTGGACAGTACGTTAAAACTACCGCCATATTCCTTTGTTTCATGTTAATTTCCCTGTTTCCTTTGCAAACTTTAATTCCTCTTTATTTAACTAAGAAGGGAGGAGGCATTTTCAGTAATGTGAGATAAATGTAGCAGAGGCTCTAAAAGTTGTATGTGAAGGTTAAAGTAGCTCAACCAATTTAGCAAATCATGAGTGAGAGTCAGACTTTCTGTTTCTGAAGCTATTTCTAATGGCATTTGTTCCAAAATTTGTAAGTCAACTATCTAGACTCTCCACAGAAACCACATTAATGCAGCTAATTTGCATTAACTTTCCTTTCTTCTCATTTTTGTGATATCTCTTTATTTCAAAGTCACATTTGTGAATTTGTTTTAATTTATATAGCTATGTTCTGAGCATTTCTGTAATGATTATTGGTGATGGTTAGGGATAGTAATATGCTGGTAAATGTATGACAATTGGCTCTCTGAAAAAAAAATGCATGTATACTTAATTAAGTTTATTAAAAATTTTATTGATATGAAACATGTGTGGCACACAATTTATAAATAGTAATATTTGATATTTTTATTGTAAATTCCCTATAGCCATTGATTCTCACAGAATACTTTCATTGATTTTTGTCATTCTTGTATCTATAACTAACTAATGGTTTCACTGATGAAAAAATATAGTTCCTACAGAGATGCTGATTGATATTTTCATTTACCATTAATGAATAAGATGAAAGTGAAATGATAATGAGGATGCGTATTGGAATTCACTTGAGAGTTAATGACGTGAGCAACTTTTTTGCTGACTAGGATAATGATTTTCAAATACAGGAAGAATATGTGCTCAATTTTTTTTATTCCTAATTATTTGTTATTCACAGTGAAATGGCTACAGACATGGACAAAGTTTTAAGTTTAATCTGCATTATTAACATTTTCTCTATCACTTTAAGCCTAGACAATCAAGAAAACAACAAATTAAGCCTTGATTTTGGCATTTGCCAATTTCTGTTGGTGTAGATTCACCTGTTGCTAAATCAAATGGATATATTTGTCCATTGACCATATCTTAATTGATCTCCTTTTCAAATTTTAACATAGTTAAAAATATTCTTTGCAAAATTTTCTTTTCCCTTGAGTTGAGGACACTATCTTCTTCTCCCTTATTTCTCCCTAATTCTCAGGTTGTTCCTTCTTAATTTCTCTTAAGGAAATTTTTCCCTCTAGTTGGTTTGGGATCATGCTTTTATTTACTTACTCTACATACATCATCTATATGCCAGTCATTACCATATTCTTATCTATCGCCAGGTCCTTTTACATGGTTTCCATTGCTCTTAATATAAACACAAACATTAACAACCAGCACTAATCTGAGGGATCAGGGAATGTTTCCTCAAGAAGTAAGACCTGAAAGTTCAATAGGGGGTAGCTAAAGAAAGAGAGAATGATGAAGAGCTATTATAACAACAATGTCAAGAACAGCAATAGCAACAAAGGATCTTTGACCATGGACTGAAGAGCCCTGCTTTACTGGGCCCTCCCTATCTCTTCTGCCTCGCCTCTCCTCTCCTCCTCTTCTACTCTCCTATGGTGTTTTAGCCAATCGGTCTTCTTTTCTTTGCTCATATGTATCCAACATCTTCCCATCTCAGGGCCTTCACACAGCTGTCTATTATACTCTTCCTTTCTTGCCTGGCTCCTCTTTGTCTAGCTACCTCCTGTTTGACTTTTAGATCTTGCTTTCTAAGGAAGCATTTTCTGATCCCCCAGATTAAGGTTGGTTCCCTCTTTTACACTTTTATGGTACCTTATATTTGTTTCCTTTAGTATTGAAAATCATTATCAAACAACACTTTGTGTAACTATTTATTTAATGTTGATCTCCCCTCTGTCACCCCCTGTCCTTGCCAGTGAGGCTATTCTGTTCAGTGTCGGGGCAGTTGAAAAGGAAGCTGGATGGCTTCCAGTGGATGAGTCATTTATATCACCTGGTTGTCCCATGCTTCCCCTGTGGTAGTGGGACTCTGGTGGCACTGGTACAGGACATAAAGATCTGCACATTTTGTGTTCACTCCCGAAGGTCCATCTACATGATTCCTCCTCATATCTCCTTGTCTCCACTCTTCCAGTCTTAGTCGCTACAAGTCCCTGATTCACAAGCCACTGCCCGGGAATCTGGGTGCATACTTACCTTAGGCCATTCCTTTCTTCATTGACATCTGATGGTAAAGTGAGCGATGCAGGACTTCCCCTCAACACTGTCTTTCAGGGATTCTCTGAGACGAGCTGTAGTGCAACAGCAGCCTATTTTCAGCTTGCAGAAATATCAAGTCACCCTATCCATGAACCAGGCTTCAGTTCTTCCTTCTTTGTTACCTGTTCCTTTTCTGTTAGCTCACTAAAGATGAGACACTGATGTAACTGAGTAACGTAAGGGTCTGGGACACCTGTTCCTATAACTTACTTATGCTCTCCTGAACTTGCTTGGGTCTGATCCAGAATGTACTATTTCCACAATATGGTGGATGGCTACTATGCCCTCCCCATTCCCCCTTCCCCCTCCCCCCCACCCACCTTGTGATTAATGTGACATCCAGATCAAGGTGAGTAGCCCCAGCTGCACGGTCACTTAATACCCCTTGGTGAGGAGTTCAGTCCAGTAGCATCCAGGATCTGTTTGGAATGGTGACTAGTTCTCTGCTTCAGATGGCATAGCCTTGTTCCAAGCCCTTAGAGGTCTGTGCTGTGACTTTTCTATTGGGGCTTGCAAAAGACTCTAAATGGCAACCTTATATTCCACAAATACCTCTAGCACCAAGGGATCTGCTGAATCACATGATCTTGGGGACAAGGATGCTTGTTCCACAACAAACTCCCCCACTCAAAACTACATGCTTCTGAGTCAACTGCCAACTGATAAATAAGTCAGAGCTGTATTTCTAAATGTGGCATGTTCCTTCTCCAAAATCCAAAAAGGACTACAAGGCATTATGCTTTTCTTAGTGATAAAAGGTATGAGGAGTAATAACTTGCCGGTTTCTTTGGGCATGCCTTAGCATGTCACAAACTTCTGAAATTCTAAAAACATCAATTTGGCAGGATCCTGCATCTTTATAATAAGCCTCACAAGGGCATTTCTTACAAAGCTACTTTTTGCTTCCCAGCTCCAATTAACGTGATGTCGTCAGTAGAATGGACCACTATGAGATTCTGCAGAAGTTCCAGGTAAACAAGGTCCGTTTATCACAAGAATGTTAACATGACACTGGGTCAAGATTATGAATGTGCTGTGATTCATGCCAAGTGAATGTGAACCGCTTTTTATCATCCTTCTTGGTGAATCCTCCAGATCAATAGCTGCATAATAAATGCAACAGTTGCCTGGCAGCTGAGATTGGGGCTCCCACTTGGTTAGGTTCACAGTAGTCTACTGTCGTCTGCTGTGATCCATCTGATTTTTGCAGGTGTTGGAGTGGCAAATTAAATAGGGACATGATGGAGACCACTCCTCTACCATCTGGTGGTACACACTTTTGAGAGTGATACTAAATCTCCGTAGTTCCACCCAGTGTGCGGCGTTTTCCTGATTTACTATCTTGGAGGGAGTGTACTTTCAGAAGCTTTCACTTGGCCCCTTCTCCCACTGTGGGCTTTAATCCAAGGTTTAGGGAGCAAATGTAACAGTTTATAACTGTTGCTAAAAATATCCATCTAACATGCACTTAGGAAGTGGAGAAATGACCATAGTCTTTGTACCCATTGGACCCCTTTCAGGTTAACTTGGGCAGCTTCTATTTACCCACCTGGCTTTGAAATGTTCCCGCTGTAAGGAAGACCTATGATAGCATTTTGGTTCTTCTGGTATCAGTGTCAGCTCACATGTTTTATTCAACAAAACTTTTAATGTTCTGTGCATTTTTCTTTCTTCGGTATATTACATTGTATTTCCCAGGTTTAGGTCCATTTCAAAAGAACCTATTTCCTAGTTTAGGTCCATTTTCAAAAGAATCGGAGGGTATTTCAGGGAAGAACTGGTATTCCTTTCCATTGATTGGCTCAAACTTGCTCAAGTGTAGAAACTAGGAAAAGATTAGTGATTTTTTTATTTTCATGTCTGGCATCAATCTTTGACCTACCTACTTTTGGTCTTTTCTGTTATATAGATCAAGCAATACCACTGTTAGCTACCTACATTCATTTCCTGTTGTTAATACAACAAATGTTTTGGTCAGAGTTATCCAGGGAAACAGAATCAATAGGAGATTCTATATAAATTTATGAATTTGAAGGAATTTGCCTTATGAGTTTGTGGCAGATGACAAGTCTGAAATCTGTAGAGCAAGCCAGCAGGCTGGAAACTCAGGCAGGAGTTCATGCTGTGGGCTTGAGGCAGAATTTCTTCTTCTCTGGAAAACCTCCATTTTTGTTCTTCAGGCCTCCAACAAATTGGATGAGGCCCACCTGCATTACTGAGGGCAAAATCCTTCACTTCAAGAATTATAAACTGATTGTAGATATTAACAAAATACCTTCACAACAGCACCTAGATTAGTGTTTGAGTGAATAACTGGCTATGATAGCCTAGCCAAGTTGATAAATACAACTAACCCTCACCACAAATTACTATAAACATAGTGGTTTGAAACCATACAAACGTATTACTTCAGAGTTCTAGAAGTTAAATGTTTAAAATCAGTTGTGCTGGGCCCAAGTCAAGGTGTCAGTAGAGCCATACTCTTTCTCAAGCCTCTAGGGGAGAACCCATTTCCTTGCCTTTTCAGTTTCTAGAAGCTGCCTGCCCATCTTGGTTCATGGCCTTTCTCGTCATCTTCAAAGCCGGCATCATAGCGTCTTTAAATCTCTTTCTCTCTGACCTCTGCTTCTGTTGTCACTTCCCCTTATTTGATTCTGCCTCCTGCCTCCTTTACCTGACAAAGGACCTTGTTATTATTCTGGGCACACCCAGCTAATCCAGCATAATCTCTCCATCCCAAGATTCTTAATTTAATCACATTGCAAGTCCCTTTTGCCATGTAAGGTAATATATTCACAGGTTCCAGGAAATTAGGATGTGGACCTCTTTGGAAGGACCATTATTCATCTACAAAACTATCCACCTATTGTGTCCCTGGAAACGCTGTGGTCTATTAGCTATTGCCACAGATCACTGGGGGTCAGGATCCCCAATTTCCATTCTGGCTTTGCGTCCCTGTATAGTAGTTACATCCACCTTGACTTTGACAGTTAAGTGGCAACACCTGGCCTCTACTATTCCAGAATCCTCTCATTTTGTTGACACTGATGAGCTCATTCTATGGCAGCGTTCCTGAGGGTACACCCCAGCTTGAAAAGGACAGATTCACGGCATTTTCTCAACAATGCATTATTCCCACATTAGCACTTTCCTTTTTGATTTAGTGAAGAGAGTTTCTTCTTGGCTTTCCTGGGAAACATAGTCAATTAATGAATTCTCTGGTCTTAAGCATTAAATCCATTCAAGGGTATCCTCTCTCTCTCTAAGCCTTTTCCCCCTTTCTTAAAACTGTGATAAAGCTGTTCTGGCATTTCCACCTTATTTACTGTAAGTCAGTGCTTCTTCCAAGTTTAAGAAATCCATCCCAGTATAATATTTGGACTTCTAGGACATAAAATCCTGAGTTATGGGAGTTCCCCTAGGTATTGTAGAACTTTTGGTGTATAGTTCCTTTGCTTCCAAAATAAGAACAGTACTTCCCCAGGTGGGCCATGCTGAGACTTGACCTTAGTTTTATGCCTATGAACTATGAGAAAATGGGGCCAATCTTGATGAAGGCAAGTATTATCTTGTGAGCCATCTTACACTTGTGAGGTCTCTGAATGGTCTCCAGGCAAGAGGAGTTGACTATTCTTGAATAAAAGAAAGTGGGTCACTTGAGGAGGCCTAGATAGTTCAGCAGAACATGGGGATCCATATGTCCCCATTTCATCCTCAGTTTCTCACTTCTTCTCTCTCAGGACCTCGAGTTTAGCATGGTAAATTTGCCAGGGCTGTGTAAGTCTTCTCTGCAATTCTGCTACTCTTATAATCAGGCCTGATTTTCAGCCTGTACTGGCAATAAACGTGGGTGTTGTAGAGGTTTTCTGGATTTTTACATTGTGTCCTGAGTTGGTGGTTGGCTGACTTGAGCCCACCATTTTCTTTCAGTGATGTATCCATGGTACTTCACCTGCCATATCTACAGCCCTTTATGGCAACCATTGTCACCGTATCTCTCAAATGGTAGAGATATTGCACAAGCTCAGTGTCTCCTCTTCCTCCTGCATCCCAACTCATCGCAGATGAGACTCTCAGCAGTAGTAACCCTACCGCATGCCAGGGGTCACCGCAACCCACTTACCGCCAACAATGCACTCTTTGCTGCTATCTGGCCAGGGAGTGATCCAATTCCAGAGAAACCCATCTGAGGTTATGCTTCCTAGACCATTTCCAGGATGAATTAGTTTAGTTTGGATTCTCCCAAAAGTAGATCCTTAGACAAGAATTCACATTGTGGTAGGATGGGTATTTGCTTTTAAAGTACCTGTTAAATTATTCATAATTTATGTCTATATTTTATGTATTTGCTGGTGTACATACTATATTTCTCAGTTAATTTCTTAAATCTCTCCTTGTCCTACATGACAGAATAAATTCCAGACGAATTAAAAATTAAGTGTAAAAATGGGAAATTTTAAAAATATCTAGAAGGTAATGTAAGTAAGTGTTTTACTGATATCAGGCTAAGTAAGCATTCTATGCATAAAATCACTGGAAGATTCAATAATTAATGAAATAATTTAAAATGTTAAATTAGCAATGATTTTTAATAATAAAAGAGTTCCACAAACTATAGTACATAAAAACTGAAAACATTTTTCACGTACAAAAATCATAAAAGTTAAAAGTAAATGATAAATTGGAAAAAATATTTGCAACAAATTTTACACACAGTGAGTTAATAGGCATAATATAAAAAGGAATTACTAAACTTGATAAGAAAATGACTAGTTCCTGATAGAAAAACAGCCAAAAGATAAGAGCCGGTAATTCATGAAGGAGCAGTAAAAATGGTCTATAAAGATGAAAAACATATTCAACCAGGAAATGCAAATTAAAACAATAAGAAAGTTCTAGTTAATTGTCTCAGATTGAACATACAGATACCCTCCTCAAACATCATTATTATGACAGGAAAAGGACACAAAACGCATAACACAGGACAAAGAGAATAGCTAAAGAGACAATAAAAAAAGGAAAGAAGTCAACTAATTTTACAAAATGGAAACAGATGGACAAGTGATAATTGATTTAACAGAATTGAGAAAGCCTATACCTTAGTCTGCAGGGAAAGCCAAGGAGAAGACCAATTCCTGCCCTAGTTCCCAGACGTGAAGTTGCTGGAGGCACTGGGTATCTCTGAAGGCAGGCATGAAGGAAGGGCTGATGGAGGAGAGACAGCAACCTCCTGTGCTGTTGGTGTGCACGCAAATAGGGGCATCTCTATGTTTCTAAGCCTCTTTTATCACCTCTTTTCATTCTAAATTGAGCTCCCGCCCCTTATAGAGTAGTATGTAAATAGTAATGACCCCTTCATTTACTCTCATGGAAGCTTCCAAGATATTTTCATCAGTATGGCTGTTACTGGGATAATTTTTGTATCTGTTTTAGAGATAGTATCCCTGAATGCACTACGCACATGATAAGGCTGTAATAATGACACTCTTGCCACCACTTGAATATAAATCTCAGAAAGCCTCTTTAAGGGGAAGTTTCTGAGTTATAATTCTGATAATCAGTTTGATCTAGGAAAACATAATAATAGTTCTCTGGGATACTTTGTGAGGAAAACAACTTTCCCAAATTTATCCAATCATATATATTGAGGGCTCTCTATGTGTACAACACAACACAACACAACACAACAAGGCAAACAAATTTATTACTTGATTCTTGCTAAAACCTGCAAGGGCTTCTGGATTCTCTTAGGCTGAAGACCAAGTTCCTTAGTGTGGCGTCTAAAACCATAGGTTGATTTCTACCCACCTCTATGATTCTCCTCCCAGCCTTCTTACCTTTGCTTTCAGGGCTCCAGTCCCTTGGAGTTCTTTTCAGTTCATTCAGCCACATTGGCTTTTAGTTCTTGGGGAGCTTTGCTTTCTCTCACTGAAGAGTGCTTGCTGGTCTCTCTGCCTGATATGTTCTTTCCGCCTCACCTCTCTACCCCAAATTTCTACTCATTGTTCTTACTTTAGCACAAGCTTTTTACTTCTTCCTGTAAACCTTCTAAACTAGGTCAGATTTCTTTGTCACACCCTCTCATTGAATCTTGTTCCTTTCCTTCAGGGAATTAATCTCAGTTAGTAATTACACATTCATTTGGAATGATTATTGGTTTAATGTCTTTTTCTGATCCTGGAGTGTGAACTCCAGGATTTTGCTATGTGAGGTCCATCGCTTTACACAGTGTCTGGAAGATGGATGGCACTCGATCTACATAAATTGAAGGAAAGAATGCCCTCAAAGAGTTTAACTTTACTAATTCCTACAAAGAATGGTTTAGTTGCTGCCAAATTTTGATCTAGTAAATAATAGTATTCTCTATGCAGATTTTCAGCTTACAGAAATTTAGCTTTGTGGGAAAGATGAGAAATTTGGGATTATACTCCCACTAGATGCTGCTGTGACAGAGAGGGCATTACATCTTCCTGGTGTGATTTGTATATATTTTGTTTGAAATAAATTTTATTTATTAAGGAGCTGCTGCTTATTTGGCTTGGTCATTCTAGAACATTGATAGTAACTATCGGTATCTGGTTCAGATACTAACCGGTTAACTGTTAGCTTTGAAAAGTTCTTTATACATTTTGAACTTTATAAACACCATGAAAAGATTCAACAAAGAAGAACTGAACTCACACAAAGATAAGAACCAATTGCAAATTTACTAGGCAGTCAATTTCAGCGTAACTGTATACACACCACACTGGAAAGGACGCACAGCGATGTTCCTATGTAGTAACTTCCAGTCTCTCATGCTAAGGAGCTTGTGATCTCTCTCGGTACCATCAGATTACCTTCTTCATTCTTAACCTCAGGGCCATAATCCACTGACTACCTTTATTTCCCAAACTTATTCATGCCTTACCAAATGGAGTAAGAACAATAATTTTTAAAAAAATCAGTCTTTGTTGCCAATAGGAGAGAGTTCTTAGTCTGTTTGAAAGTGTTCAGAGTTCAGTCTTTAATTACAGAAACTTCCCCGTGAGCCCCACCATTGTGTCTACTGGCCGGGTTCCATCTGCTGCTGGAACTTCTAATGTGAGTTTCTGAAAAGCCTGGCATTCCTGCCAGCGATGGGGAGTGGCTAGTCTCTGCATGCAGATACCTCTTTCTGCAAAACGCTGCCTGTGTTTTTCTTTTCTACCCTACGTGTCTGTGTCTCACTAGGCAGTATCTGCATCCTGATGTGGCACTGAGAGAACTGACTGCCTCTGACAGAGGTACAATTTGCAGACGAAGGTTAAACTGGAATGCTCACTGCGTGTCACTATCAAACATCCCCTTGGCTACCCTTGCCTGGTGTTTGGCTATAACTGTTCCTAGCTCACTTACATGTAATCTGTGAGGGAATAGCTTTTCTTTCTCACATAGCCTTGGACAGGCAAGGGCAGACAAACTATTAAAGTAATTCATTTTTATTACCAATGTTAATCACTAAAGAAGGAATTAGAATTCAACCAGGGAAATTATTTATTGACAAATTTTTATTGATAAAATAATTCATCAAAGATTTATGAAAAAATTAAAAATCTCTGAAAAAGAAAATTATGTCAACCAAGATCGTAAAAGGTATGTCTGTGGGTGAGGAAGGGTTTTCTATTTTGGGCTGGCTATGTAAGTGACATCAGTGATACTGAGGAGTTTTTACTTCTGAAAAGGAAACTAGGATGTAATATTGCGATTTATGAGAAAGGCTACTGTAAGACAAACATCATGTGGCTGCAGGTGACTCCATTTCCTGCCCAGTCGCATTTGTCCTGATACCTAGTCCAACGTCTTAATCTCTTTCCCGATTTGGATCGGTCTGTTCTTCTTTCTCAGTTACCATGAGCTGAAGTTCATCGTGTTTCATAAGCTTGGGCTGTCATTTCAGCAACAGCTTTTCTTCCTGGCATAGGCCTGCTCTTCGCTGGGTCCTTTGGCTCAGTGCCTCTGACCTTGGGTGGCTGGTACCCTGAGTCTCCCTGGCTCCCTTCCCGCAGCAAGTGGGGACTGTAAACTAGAAAACACTGTTTTAATTGTTTTTGATTTTTTGAAAGTCTTAAAATGAACTTTTAACGTTATAGCCTTAAGAAAAGATTTGTGAATTTCTCAGTTCACTGATTTGGTACATTAGATTCAGCTATCCTGACATATAGCTAGGAGGAGACTGTGAATTATTTTCCATCCCATTTAAAACTATTTTGGAAACTGACACAATCAATATTTTTCCTAAAATCCTCTTTCCTTGTCCTGGGAGCCTGAGGGAGTGGGTTACAGTTGAAATTTTCTATTTCAGGCTTAAGATCTTACTTCAGAGCTTCTGGGATGCCAATCTTATCTGATCTTTTGGTATATGATCATCATTCTCTTCACTCAAGAGATCTTTTGTAGAAACTTTATGCTATTCCTGGAGTTACATGCTAATATGTTCTTAGTTTTGGAGAAGCTGGTATAGAAGCTATGTAGAAAGACAAAATCATTTTTTTTCCTTAGAGGATTGTTGAGTATCAATGGCTCCATAGGTACTCCATTTAAACTTCTACTCAGGACCAAAATAGAGTCAGTATTTCAACCTGGGATAGACTGTTCCAGTGAGATTGGACTCAAATTAGATCAGCCAATCCAAAATCCATTTTGAATCACCAGAACTGGAAGGCTAGACTAAGGCTTGGCCATGTGTGTAGAATAGAAAACATACCTCTTTCTGTGTGTGTGTGTGTGTGTGTGTGTGTGTGTGTGTGTGTGTGTGTGTGTGTGATATGAGACTTGTTAGCCAGGAACACAGCTTATCACAGGTCTGTTAGACAGACAAGGAGTAGACAAGTCAAAATCAGAGAGATAAGAGCCAGGTTGGCCTGAGGGATAAAGTGTGCTTGAAGAAGGAATGTGTTACCAAATCTTTGCTATAAACGAATGTCTAGAACTTTTTCTTGCCAGCCCAACTATAATAAATCAGGCAGTCAGGGGTGGCTTGTGTTTTGCTTATCTGGGTCAGTGTCTCCTTATAACCAAGTCTTCTCACTCTATCTTAGGAGGCATGCGCTCCACTGGAGTGGCTGGTGATTCCTTTGGTAGCCAAAGCCCAGGTGACTCCCTGAATCATTGCTGTCTGGCTACTTCTCTGGGGCCAAGAGGGGGTTCTCTACAATCGCCCTGGGGAAAGCCTTCCATCAAGAGGGCTGACTGGTGTCCGGGTCTAGTGGTGTGTTAATGGTGGAATGTCTATATGGCAATAGGGTCCTGGCTTTGGTCCTCTGGATTATACCCTTGTCATCTTGTGAGGCATCAGAATTCTTATACTGAATCCAGATATCCAGGAGGGCACGTACTTCGTCTTCTTTGTACCATTCACTTGCATGAAGGTGGCAAGAATACCTCCTTCTGGTAAATTATAATACTGTATTTGGAAGGGAGGAGGAAGAACCCATGGAAAATGGGGTGATTAGAAATAACAAAGTTACAAAGTGCTTTCACATACATTTTCACTTGAGTCTCACAACAACCCTGTGAGGTAGGTATAGTATATAACGCTGTCAATTTTATTTTGCAAAGAAAGACACCAAAGACTAGAGAGCTTAAGTGATTTGCCCACAGTCATGATAAGTGCCAGGACCCAAACTCGAAGCCACGTCTTCCAAATTCACAGCTTGATTCCACCTGCGAGCAGCTACAACCTGAGGGCTACCAGTTTGATGACATAATGGGGAAGGCGCTTAGTAAGTGGGCACCTAACTTGTTTAAAAGTCAGGTGGCTTAGAAATAATACATTAGTAAACAGAATCCATACAATCACCACTTGCAGGGGTTCCCCCGGGGACTGCTGCTTATGGGCTTGAATCTTGCGGGTTGCTTTGGCATATTAGGAGATCATCTGAGTAACCTGGACAACTAGGAGCTTCCTGGGTGGTCAAAGATCAGAGATGAGGGGATTCTCGTGGCCATCATCCCACTGCTGTAGCACTCATCATCCTGTTTAATTGTTTGACTTCCCCATTAGAATGTAAACTTCTTAGGGGCAAGCACTGTAATATATTCATCAGTGTATAATCAGAATTTAATACAGTTCTGGGCACATAATAGATCCTCAATAAAAATTATTTGAATTCACCAAGGATTGAGATGTTTCATGGGATGCTTCCGTACTTTACTTGTAAGAGATTGATTTGCCTGGAAGAGGCATAATAGATGAATGTGGAACTGGGAATAGGGAAAACTCAGTTATTTTGATGGTGGGTAGTACACACAGGCACTGCTATTCCAGGGTGTAATTTCACGATCCAAGTGATCTCCAAGTGATGACTAATTTACTAGATGTGGATTCAAACTGGTAGCTCTACATTAGTCAGGGGTCCATGCAGAATGTAGGTTTTTGATGGCCACTGGGGGTGAAGGCAATGTCTCTTGTCATGGAGAAAGGTGGTTCATTGTGGTAAATACGAAGGTAACATTGTTTTAGTAATATGGAGAGAGCTCTGCGATAACATTCTCCGAAGATCATTCATCACAGTCACCAGTGGTTCAATAAAAGTTGGGAGAGGCCTCAGTCTTCTTCTGGTTCAGTTCTGCCAAGACACATTCTCCTCGGTCCTCCACGTCTGTCTTCTTGACACTTGGCCATCAGAAGTCCCAAGACCCACAGTTGAGACTGTGTTGAACCTTGAAGAAGCTGGAGGACAAAGCTTCTGTGGTCCAGACCTGGGCGTCAGTGTGAGCGCGGCTGACCACGACACACAGGCAAGAAGCCCGCCGCATAGACGCATCTCTCCAAGAGGAACGGGCTGGCTGCTCTAAGACCCACGACCTGTGGCTGAAAGCAGTAGTCACGTTGTTGCTCTTCTATGAGTGGATTACAGAAAAAATTTGTGGGTGTCACAGCCTGGTGAGTTCAACTTCCTTGAGTAAGAATTTTTAACTTAGGGTATAATACATCCGCTCACCAGTTTTGGGCACTCAGGATCAAGTGGGTCCTGAAATCAATAGTTGGGAAAGAGATCAGCAGCCCTGGTGCTGCTAGAGGTTATGGGTCGTCCAGAGGTCCTCCCAGTTGTGAGGATTGGTGCAGGCCATGACTGGATGCCTGGCTTCTCCAGGTACTGGCGCCAAGTTTCAAACATGGCCTTAATGGCCAAGCATTCCTTCTTTCAGATGTTGTAGTTTCATTCTGCAGGGATGAAGCCTGCGGGGGAAAATAAAGCGTAAGGTCACATCAAGGTTGATTTCAGATAAGATATGGCTTTCCATTGTCCTACTACTACTTGTAAGGCATTGGCTCCACTTTAAAGGTCCATGGTAAACAAAGCGGAGCATGATGACAGCCATTGCAAACCTCATAGGACTTCATAGGCTTTCTGGACCTCAGGCAGCCAAAAGAAAGCATAGCATATTGCCTGCTTGTTCAGTAGACTCTGTTTCAGGGAGGGCCTTGAAGTTCACCCAGATCTGGATTAGGATACACTGGTAGCTTACACTAGACAAGGCCTTGGATATCTTCACCTGAAAATAAAGTCAGCATCGCCCTCAAATGGAGAGTCAGTAGAGCTTTCTACCAAACTTGGTCTTGATATACTTTTACATGCAATACCCTGGAGCCTGCCTGTCTCCTTAGATCTTGAATCTCTGATCTTGACTTTTAATTATAGTTTCATACCATGCATAAGCTTTAAAGCACTAATAATAAATAATAAATATATAAATCCTAGTAAAGTTGTAACCTCCAATCAAATTCGATGTTGTTAAATGCATTTTGAAGCCACCCATTTAAATATATGCTCTTAAACAAGGAAAGTCCTTCTTTCTTGAAACCCAAGGAGTAGACCTCATAATTTAGCCATTAAATAACAGAATCATAAAACTTTAGATCAACAGCAATAGTCTTGAACCTAGGCACAAATTGGGAAGCTTAGCTTTGGCCAGCTTCAGAGGGATCAGCGTGATCCTTCCTCTATGTTCTTGCTAGAATTTGAGCCCAGATTTTTTTGTCAAAATCTTTGCTAATGCTATGGAACTTAGAGAAGAGTAAGTGTTTCTAAAAATTATTAGTGAATTGTTAGCACTTACCAGTTAATGGAATTAAATAACCAGTTATTTCAGCAATGCAAATGGTCTGACTGAGCTAAAAATAGAAATCAGCTCCAAAGACTTTAGAAGACATTTCCCAAAGTGAGCTCTGTGAACACTAATTCCAAGAAATGGGTTTTGTCATTAAGAAGATTTGGGGAACACTGAATAATATCTACCTCTTTTGAAGACTTAAATTATACAAATTTTAAAGACTCTAGGAAGTCTTGTAGTAAATAATCTTATTCAACTATGTTTAACTCAGTACGTCCCCAACATTTCTACGTGGAGTTAAGTTTTTAAGTAATATTTAGGAATTTAGTAATATTAGCACTTTGTAGAACTGGTGCTACATAGAACAAATTTTAGTGAATACTGGACTAGCAAGTAATGTACAAAAATACTTATTTTTAAAATATACATTTTCCCCATCAAAAATAAATCAATTAGCCAATTACTAATTATTTGTTACTATACTTGTCTTAGAATTAAGCTGGGTTCTTTGGAAAATAGGAAATGCACTTGTTTAAAGCATGAATTCTGCCTTTAGTAGGCTCAGAATCTGGTTAGGGAGATGAGTCTATCATACACAAAACAATATCAAACACCAGAAAAGTCCATATAACCAAGCAATAAGTTAAATAATGTGGACTAATATATATAGTAGTTCTAGAGAGGCACATCAGATACTGGAATAAAGAAGGAAGAAATCTTAGAGGAGATGAGACTGGTTTTGTGGGGAGAGCTAGAATTTTGACAGGTCGAGGGCAATTTTACTTAAGGGCAAAAATACACAAACTTTGAGGGCCCTATGACTCCTAGAAGCATGAAGTAGTGTGGCAAACAATACTTTGTTACACTGTAATCATTGAATTCTAACATATCTTGAGGCCTTCCCACTCAAGGACAGAATGTTATATAGCAGTATAATTTAAAAAAAATTTTCTCCTATACCTTTTTAAAGTTCTTACCTGGTATATTATTATGAGTTGCTTAACTGTCTATTTTCTGTGATAATCTAACTGATGACAGGGTGAATATTTTATTTATTTGCATATCTTTGGAAACCAGCACCCTTGTATCCCTAGCATCTGGTCCATGGTAGGCCCTCAATAAATGTTTTTTGACTATGTGAGGGAATCAATGAAAAAATTATATGGCAGAAAATTGTCTATACAAAACCAGATGTTGCATCAGGGAATAATGAATAGAATTAGAATGTGTAGACTCTTGAAAACCAGGCAGAGGAGTAGGAAAGAGGGAATCAATAAAGATTTTTAACAGCGGTGGACAGAAAGCATTATTTATGAGAAATCGAACTGTCAGTGATATACAGGGTGGACTGAAGTAAAAATGGATCAGAGAATCAATTGAAATTATTGCTAAAGCAATCTAGTTACAAGGTTTAGAACCAAGGCTCTAAGAATGTAAGGGAAAAAGGCACAAATGCCAAGTGGGTGGGTCTCTGAAGCTGGCTGATAGGAAAGATCAAGAAGCATGAGTGAAAGACGATTCTTTAAGTATTTTAATAGCTAAAATTTATTGATTAATTATTATAGGTTATACCAGACACTTGGGTTTAGTATCTAATTCAGTCTCATTTGTTCCCTACCACAGTTCTATGAGATAAGAATTACAATCATCTCCATTTTACTGATAAGAAAGTAGACTAGACAGGTTCAGAAATTCATTCAAAGTTACACTGTTAGTAAGCAGCAGAGTCAGGACAGGAATGAGGTCCATCCCACCTCAGAGTTTGTGTTCTTAGCCTTAGTCTCCTCTGGAGATGAGATAGATGTTTGTTCCTTTGACAGATAGAAACATTAGAAGGAAAGAGATGGGTTTTAGATATCTGAATTTTGAGAGGATCATGAAATATATCATTGGAAAAGACTAACATCATATTTCCAACAGCTTGGACCTTGGTTTAGTAAACAATCAGCTTTTCAAATGGCCTATTAATGTACTGTTTGAACTGTAGCCCCATCAGTCATGTGGAGGAGGACTTCCCCCTGTGAAGACAGGACATCTTAGGAAGCCAGGAAATGCCTGGTGAGGGCACACCTAAGACTCTGGCCTGGACTTGTGACCCAAAGACAAGCCGCTGCCTCCTAAGAACGCCGTAACATCCAGGGGCGTCATGGTGGACAAGCCTGAGCTTCCGGCTTGTAATGCCTGCAATCAGAGTGAATTATTTGACCTGCAGGATTCTGAGGGCCACACAGAGGCTGTGAGGTGCTTTTCTCCCTTTTCACTTTGACCAACTCACTGAGGCTCTAGTAACTGTTCGCCTAGAAAACATCACGCACAACACCTGGGGACTGGATTTGATGTGGTGGGTGTAGAGTTCTATGTTGTTTTTGTTTTTAATCTTTAGGAAAGTCTTCTGTCTTCTTGTTCCATTGTTGTATTTACACTTTGCAGTGGTTTAAATGCTAATCACAAACAAGGTATGCATAAACAAACTCCAACCGCATAAAATCAAACGGTAAATTTGAGTGGTATTTTTGAGAAGGGGCTGATTTTAAAGACAGAAAAAAACTTGGACCAGGACTATTAACATTCAGAATTGTAACTCCTATTTGATTTTTTTTTTTTATCACTTCTGTGTTTCTCTCTCTTGCACGAGCTCTCTCTCAAGACAGTCTTTCTGGATAATTCATTGTAGAAATGAGAGAGGAATCATGTAATTTTATTTTGATATTACTGGTATATCAGAGTAGTACACGATTGCCCCAAACTCTGAATTGTTTGAAATTTTGAATGATTTTATTTGCTTAAGAAAATGGAAGAAAGCTGAAACAGAGAAAGAGTCTATGAGTGAGTTGAAAAGATAACTGTAGGTCTGGCGGCATATTCCGTCAAGTGTACACAAGGCACAGGGATTCTACCTTTTCATTCCAGACTGCTGGCTGGCTGAAACTCTTTGTTCAAGCGAGGCCATCAGAGCCATGCTTGGCATCGTCTACTAAGAAAACCTGACACACTCACCTACATGTGCTTGTGACCTTTGCAAATATCTTTTTTAAAAAAGTTTAGTTTTTCTATTGAATACCAGTTAACAAAAGCAACACAGGATACTTATTATACTATAATGACAGTGTACAAGTAATCTAGAGCCATTCAAGTAATACAAACCCAGTAAAGCAGAAATTAGAAAGTCTCAGGTAAGCACAAAATAAAATAAATATCATAATATTGGTAGATACACACTACTATTCAATTGATTTATGTTAGGAAACCAATATCAGCACATTAGATTGTGACTTCTTATGTATCGAAAGTCTTGAGCTTACTATTTATAATAGTCATTCTTGATAACAAAAACTTGAACTGAAGTCCTAAAGGTGCCCCTTATGTAATGTTTCTAAATCTTGCTAATAAAAAAAGTCTTTTTGACAGCACTTTCTCTCTCTCTCTTTCTCTTTGTTTTCAAGTTTATCTCTTCCCATTCACTGTTAATTTACTTACCTCCAAACCAGCAAAATTTAAAGGCCATTCCATTGCAGGACTAAGGGCAGTCAGACCTGACATTACACTTTCTATCTATAGAAAATTTGTGCAGACATTCAAGATCACGATTCCAGCGGGACAGTAAAATTTGTTGGAAAGATTTATCAATAGGAAATACTTTTAAAGAACACCAAGAGTCAGAATTTAGGGGCATTAATTTCAAAGATGGAAGTAGTATAGACTCAGAAAATGTTTCTCTTATTCCTTCCCTTTTTTGGACCATTTACATTTTAATTGTTTTTTTATTTATCATACAGAAACTATCTTGTTGAAGAGATTTAACCAAGAGTTTTGACCGTGAGATATTAAACATGTGCAAAATATTCTAAGTAGAAATGGAAAATCTCACACGCTTTATGATAAAAGGACAGAAGGTACAGTGTAAATACTGCAGCAAAGATGTTAAAGCAGTGCACAATTAGAAGATTTCCATATAAACATTATAGATTAGTTAAGTGAAAACCATGCTAAATTTATTTCCTTGGGACTTTGGTAATTTGTGTTTTTAAGTGGTTTTCTTTCTTTAATTTTTTTTACTCGTGTGAGGTAACAGTGATTCCTCATGTAATCTGTTCCTTTTTATGTACAATACACATCACACACACACACACACACACACACACACATACACACAGAGTCAAAGTCAATGGCAGTGGGTGGTTTATGTCAGGGCTGGTTTTGACGCCCCTCTCCCGGAATAAGATAAATGTAAGTGATGAAGAGCTCCTGGGGTTGGTTGAACTCATTTTGTATTCAACACTCTGCCTGGCCCCTTTCTCATCTCTTTCTCCCTCTCTTTGTATGTTCAAGCCTACTTGAGTTTCTTTTTTCTTTTGTAGAACTTGGTTCTTTTGATGTGTTTCAGGGCACGCCCTGTGGCAAAGAGAACTTCCCAGGAATTGGAAACATAAGCACACAGGTCTGAAACGGCCACTGTGTAATAGCCAGAAAGATTCCGGCTCAGAAGCTGGGTTTTCTCTCTCCAAAAAAAACGTCAAAACACATAACAGGAGGGCAAACACGCAATACAACCTACAGATATGATTTTAAAGGGACACAGACGAGAAAATTTAATTGCTAAGTAGGCGTTTGGTGAGATTTTTTAACCTGGATTGAGCCCATGAGAGTAATTTAACCTGAGATAATGTCTATAAGCATCTGCATATTTGTTAGTTTAACCAAATTCCCCTTGTAATTATAAATTAGTTTATTTTGTTTCACTGCTGTTATAGCATCTATGTATCTGAGATTTTCCATGGCACATGGTCCTATTAAAAATGATGTGAGAAAGTGCAGTGCTTTAACTCTCTATTTATTTGTTTATGAACTTGAAAGAAATGCCGTTATAAGTATTGTAAAATCGCTGTTAGAAAGCACCATCTATATTAGTAATAGAAAGTCTAGATAGAAGGAGTTAATTATTTTATATCCCATATCAGTATTTCTATTTTCATAAATTAAAAATATTTAATAAAATAGTGTTATGTTTTATTTAAAATAACTCTGTTTACTCACATATTATACTTTATGTGGCAAATCTTTCAGGACTATGTCACTGAATTAGAACTTGGAACTGAAAATTAAAAAAAAAAAACAGAAAATAAGGAAAAACAGTGCAGTTTAAGTTTACCCACACACAAACTTATCACTTTAAGATGTTCAAATAATAAATCCAATTTTTACCCAAGTCTCTAAAAGAAGCCTTTTATTTTAAAAACCAAAACAGTTGGAAAAGCAAACTTAACTATAAACTTGGTAATTTATTGCTTTATTGATTTAGAAAACCAATCTATATTAATTAGGTATATTGTTTACTTCCGTATAAATGAATTCATTCTAGGCCTACTGAAAAATAGAATGCTACTGACTGAATAATAGATCTAGGAAAAATCTGACCAGCAAACGTTGATTATTTTCAATTAAATTAGATTCGGTTGAGTAAATGTTTTGAGCACTATTTATGTGTTTGTGCTAATGACATTACCTATTGACTCCTGGGAAAATAGTGGTATCACTGAATTCATCCAGCATTTTCCAACATATTTAATGCTTAGAAAAATCAACCAGCTAATTGCCACAATTTCTTTTAACTTTGGTCTCTATATCCACAGCTTAAAAGAAAGAGAGAAAATGATTTCTAAAATGATTCAGTTATTCAAATATTAGTAAAATACAAATTTTTAACAATAATATGGGATGATAATTTTAACAAATTGGGAATGTTATAAAATAACTTTTATAACTACAATGTCTCTTAAATTTTTTCCACATGTATCCGGGTTACTACTTAGGAATATTTGTACAAATATCTATGAATAACAGAAGAAAAAAATTTTTGACAATGGGAAAGACTGGGGATTCACGATACTCTTTTAAATGCTACCAGGAAAGTTTAACGGGACTTTTATTTAAACCAAAACCAAATATTTAATACAATACAAATACACATAGAAGAGTACAAAACAAGGATTTTTATCTTTCTGATGCAGCATATACTAATCCTGCTTCTTTCCTTAATGTTACATAGCATTTCTAGAAACTGGATGCTTCCAAATTATTTGATCCTAAATTTGATAAGATACACAGATGCATATTGGACATTGCAACACTTTCCAGCTTTATGGCAGTGGCTGCATGCAAAGGGGCGTATGAAGTTCTCAACCTGTTTATAAAGGTCAGGGAAAGCCACAGGTTTTGAAGGAACAGCACACAGGGCTTCCCTGTTGACACAGGATCAGTGCTGTGACACATCACACCGATTGTCATATCATATATTTTAATGGTGCTAGAAATCTTGTTTTGCCATAGTTACAGTTGTTTTCTGCCTTTCCTTCTTTTCTTCAGAGGTGCTATCTTTGACCTCTAAAATGGCATTGAAGTCTGGCGTGCCAGGTATCTGACTAACGTGTATCCTTTATATTAACCTCAAACCAGGAAATCAAGTGCTTTTATTCTTAAAAGTATGCAAAATTTAAGAGAAATTTAGCCTTTTCAGATGGACTGACGAGTTCTAGACTTAGCAATGTTTCCATTTATTTGACTGATGCCTAAAATAAGTTTTCCTTAGTGTCTCGCTGAAAATTTTTCCAGCCATGTTTATAGAAACCACTTGGGAAAACATACACCTATGAATTTTTCAAATATTTTTCTTTTTAAACAAAAGCAAAACATAGCAACTGATTAGAAATTAGTTGACTGAATTCAATCAGATTTTATTTTATTTTAATTTTTTCAGCTATAATGTAATCAAAATTTTTAAAAATATCTTTATTGGAGTACAATTGCTTTACAATGGTGTTTTAGTTTCTGCTTTATAACAAAGTGAATCAGCTTTAAATTAAACTTTTAATTATATAAAGAGTTAAAGGATATGCTGGAGACATCATACCTACACCAAATCATACTGATTGGTTACTTTTATTGATTAAATGTACTGGATAACCATATAATCTCTATTTTACTACTAGAATTGTGAAATGATTCCATTTTAAAAGATTTTAGTTATTAGGTAGCTTCCAAAAATTTTATTTATTTTAAAAATAGCTATTTGGCTCAATTGAAGATTTTCTGCTCTTTTGTTTCTATTTCTTCCCCCTCCCCCCAGTATGTCTATGTGGATGTAATCTAAATATTTTTCTAAAAGAACAATGGGCTAAAAAAATACACAAAAGAACAATGGGCTGATGTTCTGTTCAGTTTCCCCTTGTTCATGACCAAGTTTTTAGGGACTTTAGGGATCATCTATTCCAGACCTCTCATTTTACAAAGGTGGCGGTCTTGGGGAGTTTACATGACTTTTATCACTCAGATCTAGCACCGTAGTAGGTGCTCAATGAAGATGTGTTGACTGAAGGAATCCATATAGAGTCACATAAACACAATACCATAGCATTTAAGACATTGCACTGCAATGACTCATTTAGAATAATAAACTTTCATAAATGCCATCTCATAGCTACAACAATACCATGAGACAGGAATCTTAGTAGATTCTACTGATTGTAGAAACTATTTAGTGGGTGAGATAACTGAGTTTAAGGATCATCAAACGGTTTGCCCAAGATCCGACAGCTAAGCAGTGGAAGAGCTATTTGAACTCCTGTTTTCTGATTTCTGAGCCTCGGTGAGTAACCACTGTGCATACAGCCCATAACCTGTTTGTCTCTGTCTCTCTCACTTTTCTCCACTCTCTGATAAAAGGCAGGAGCTGGTGTTATTAATCTTTGTAAGCCCAGGATGCTTGGATAATAAAGAGTACTCAACAAATGATTGCTGCAGGAATAAACCCAGGACTCCGGCTAATGGGTCCAGCTCTCTTTTTTCTACACCACGATCCATTCAGAGCGCAGGAGGTGGCATTTGAGAAGGTAGAGGAAGACTGAAATCTCTAAGGTACAGAAATGCTTCAAACCATTTAAACTAACGAAACTTATGCTACGTTGTCAGTAACGTATGTGAGAGCAATTTTGCTTCTTGAATGTGGCTTAATGAAGACAGAATTTGCTGGTGGTTTCCTATGCACCTGATGCCTAAGTAAGTACTCAGTGTCCTGCGCACAACGCATGGTCTACAGACTCACGCATGATTTAAACTTGACCCAGTGAGTCCAATCAGTCAGTACTGAGGCTCTCCTCCACCTCCCCACACCTGCCTTCCAACTGAGTTTGCACCGTGGTCCTGGGGCCGTAGGCACAGCCACTAGTCCTGGGTCCACACTGGTTTTCTAACAAGATGCTCACATCCCAGGCTGAGGTCAGGGGCCCTGTCACGTCCAAAGGCTTTGCTGTTTCTTTTCTTGCCTTAGAAGCAGGATTATTTGGAAAGACTGGGGTCCTGCACTGCAGAACCTCTTTCACTGACGTCTCCCTCTCCCCAACCCATCCCATTCTCCCCTTTTTCTTTTTGTTTTCTGGGGAAAATTTTGTCCCCTTTCCTTCTTATTTCAGACTAACTCCCTGGTGTCTCTGTCTCTCCAGATCTCCTAACATTATCTTTCTGATAACCTTAAGTTTGTACCAAAGGCAGAAAAAGCACCTGCTTTCCACTTTGAAAAGAAATACGAAGGGCCTGGTTTTGAGCTTGGAGTCGGGAAGAAGGGAAAACTGCTGAAAGTAGAACGTAAATTCATATTCCAAAAATATCCTACAGCAATGCTTTTTGAAATAATGCATAAGTGGTTTTGACATATCACCACCATGGTAAATTATAATTGTTAGTTTGTAGGGGGATTTCTTTGCATCTTTCCAAGGGCAAATCCCTGTGGCATCTCCCCATGAGTAGCTATTGAGACATTTCTCTGCAGGGCTTCTCGGAGGGGCAGCTCATAGCTCAACTACATCACAGGTTCTCTGTCCTGCAGGAACTACATTAGTGCTCCTAGAAAAATAAGTTTTATTTAAAACTATGCGTTAGGAGTGGGAATTTCTTTGTTATAAAAATCTCCAAAAAATTAGTATGTACTTCGACATATAAGTGGAATTATAACGACGTAATGACCATTCATTGAATTTGAATAGCAACACAATACCCTTTTGAAATGCACTCCCATGAAGGTTCACTCGTTGTCCTACAAGTCTCAGATCAAATATTAATGCCCCAGGGAGGCCTTTTCTGACCACTCTATATCTAAATAGGTTCCTCCCTTCTCTACCCTTTACTTTATGTCCTTCACAACACTTTTGCTATCTGAATTAGCTGCGTGGCAGGCAGAATTCTAAGATGGCCTTCAAAATTCCCACACGCTGGGGTGTGAGTTCTGTGTAATCCTCTCCCTTTGAGTGTAGGCGGGACCTTTGACTATGATGGACTATAGTTGCTGTGATTGCTCGTCAGTTAACTTAGAGTCATTCAGAAGTCAGATGACCGGGTTAGGCCTGACCTAACCAGCTGAGCCCGTACAAAGGACTGGACCCCTCCAGAAGTCAGAGGGACTTGAAGCCCGAGAGGCCCTATGGGAATGGCCAAGTGCAAAGGAGCTGTGGTAGCAAGAAAACGGGAGCCTCAGTCCCACAGCTGCAAGGAACTGTGTTCTTCCAACAGGTGAACTCGGGAGAGAACCCCTGACTCCCAAAAGGAGTGCGGCTTACTCAGCAGCTTTATTGCAGCCTTGGGAGGCGCGGAGCAAACCCGAACACGCTCCTACGACGCTTTCCCCGTCAGCTGGTATCGTTACCGCCTCAAACTAAGCTTATAAAAAGCGAAACGATCGACACAGGATTTTCACACGAACTCTTGCTATTAATATATTTGCTTTTAAGGCTCGCAACCGATGGCATCATACCCGCTTTCCTATGTAAATCATATTATTGTCATATCTCAAGGTTAATAATATTTACAGAGGTCGAGAAGAAGCCTATACTTACCACCTGGTTACAAGAAAGATAATAAAATAAAAATATTATACTAAAGAAATACAGTACTTTTAATGAAAAAAATTATATCGAGCACTAAAGGTAAATTTGGAATGGTATATTATTACAGACTTATTGATTCTTATTTAAATAAGGACCAAGTTTAAGTTTAAATTGCAGGAGCAAATCCTTGAGCAAAATGCGTACAGCTAGCTTTCAGTTTCTCTCTTCTCTCTCTTGTCATTTTTCACATAATGGAAACCTGTTATTAAAGTGGAAATTAAGTTAATTGTATATAGTTTCCTTTTGATAAGTATTATATGTATCATACTTGCACATAATCTTCATGCTGCTGCGGTAAATCTTTTAGCCTTATTATGGTTTCCCTAAAGCATTTTTCTTAAAAAATTCCTCTCGGTTTTGAATTTTTTCCTCTGTTACAGACACGCCACCATATACTAAGATACTAATGTATTATGAAAAGAAAAAAATTATTTTCTTGATACTGTTCAAAATGTCTAGGATTAAATGTATCATAACTATTTATGATTCTGCTCATTATCATCTTAACTATTTCTCTCTGTACCAAAACCACCTTATGTGAAAAATATGTTACTGCTATTTTAAACTCAGTGTAGAGCTTAGTTATGAATTCTGATCTACTGAGTCATTAGAATTTTCTTCTAAAGTAAATAAGATTCTAACAATAATGAAGTATTTTATGGGAGTACTTAAAGATGATGAATCGGGGAATGTGGAAGTCATGAGTTCTTCTCATCTACCTCTCACAGTCTTTTCCTACTGAGGCTTTCTCCCGAGTCTTCCATTCTCAAAGAATATCCTCGGAGAACAACAGATGCCAGGAATTGTGAGGAAAGGAGGGGAATGGGGAGAAAAAAATAAAAGCAGAAACCGGCCAGGCACAATTTAAATCCTGAGGGCATGTGCCATGTTACTTAATTTGAGCTGCATGATGCAAAACAAATCAAAAATTATCCGCAAGTTGGCAAAGCCTGCCGAAAGTACAACGCGAGGAAGAAACGGAGTTAGCAGGCGGCAGATTTAAGACATGCTTGTTGAGGTGCTTTGGTGAAAGCGAGCTGCGTGACCCCCATCTCAAGCATAAATAAACTCCAAACAGACTCATTTGCCACGTAGGATGAAATGTGGAGGTGCTGTGGCGCCGGGGCCTCTGCCTCTCCAGGGCTCCTTCCCTCAAGTCAGTCTGGTGGGTTTCTGCGTCCCAAAGTTGTCCCTATGCAAACAACAGGTTGAATATTGTAGGTGTGGGTTATTAAAGTGTCCCTGGGACAATGGCGGTCTGTGTCCCATTTGTAACGCTTGGATTAATCTTTGGAAAGTGCACACAAAATGTGACATGATGTTGGCTTCCAACATTATTCAGTCTGCATAGCAGCAAATCCTGCCCTGTCTCCCTGGAAATAAAACTCTGCAGACGTTATCACTGCCATGTAAAAAGGAACCTATCGTTTATGCTCGGGGTTAGGGACAACCTGATAGAATTTCTGCTAGTTTGATTGTATAGTTTGGAGAAGCATTTATGAGGGAAACAAATTGTATTCTGTCATCTTCTTCACCGCCTCCCTAAAGAAAATCTGCAACCAGGTAAATCATATTGTTATTTATTTTTCCGCAGATGGGAAAAATCAGAAAGCCTCTATCTTTTAAAGAGAATTCCACATTAGTGTAGGATGAGAAACCAGAACTGGTCCCTGACAAAAGGCAGGATTCCTGGCATTTCCCCTCTTCTCACCTCATTTTTCCCCTTTTGATTTTAGAGGCTCTGGAGGAGAGTGCCAAGAGGAGAAAACTGGGTGAGGAAAGCACGCTGAGGAGACATAGCGTTCATCATGTTTCCTTTCCTTTTTCCTGCATCCTTGGGGCTTCTGAAGCTTTGAGGCTCAGCCCCGCCTCATTGTTCACCAGAAAATTCTTTTTGAATTATGTGTCCTGTTCACAAAAGTACTCAGTAGCATTGTGGAATTTGGAAAGATGGTCTCTCAAATCATTTTTTTAAAGTGCATCTCAGTATTACAATTTCATAAGACAGTTAGAACTAAGATAATGGAAATTCAAAAGGCATGTTAAATTATAGACAACCATCAATAGTGGTTGAAATTCCCATAGAACAAAGTTGGAAAATATTCTCTCTCATTTATGACCAACTCTGCACACAGGAGAAATCGGAAATTGCCTAACAAAATGGAATTAAGGCAAAAAAAAAAAAAAAAAAAAAAGTCAGGGCATTGTTCTAGAACAGTGGCTTTTAAAATGTGTTATAGATGAATGTCTTTATTTTTATTATTAGAATCCAATCACTCCAACTGTAATTTTTTTTTTTTTTTTGGTCTCATAGGGAAATAGGGTTTCGTCAAAGCAGGTTAGAAATGGCTTCCCTCAAATTTTATGGTGTAGACACTTTCTTATACTACTTTTGTTTGTGGATCCATCAAAACACCAAAATAAGTTGAATGCTTAGACTTTGGTCTAGAACAGTCAACCATTTTCCTCATTTATTGCCTTTTAATAAGTAAATTTCATAAATTTTAAGGTACCAAATATGTTGAAAATACTGCTTTGATTTTATTTGGTATGTTGGGAATCAGCATAAGGTTTTATTTGGAAAATAATATAATTTCCATAGGAAAAAATAGGTTAAAACAGTAGTTGTAGAAGACTATAGCTAAATTACATATAGCTTGCTTCACAATTTATCTAGAAGAGGTGGGAAAATCTGTGAAACCCGAAGCTCAGTGCTTTGAAATGCCTTCTTGGAGCAGTAGATGTGGTAGTGGGTGGAGGGGCGGCCCGTCCCTCGGGCTGGGCACTCATAGGGAGCTCTTGTGAACCCTCCCCTCCCCTCGCTCATTCACCAAGATAACATGGGTCACTAACGGCCTTGTTGTATAGACTCTAAAATTGCATATTGCCTTTTTCTAATGTGTTTTCCTTCTAGGGCTTCGGTTTTCACCTGCAATAGGTCTACTTGGACCTGGTACCAAGAGTTGCATTGATTTCTGCTGCTTATTCATTACTTCATTCGGCATCAAAGGTGGGGTGAAAGGAGTAGTGTAGGGTTGCCCAGCATGATTTTTGTCCTGGGCAGGCCAAAGGTAAAAGGAGAAGAATATTGAGAGTAGCGTAAATGGGGAAGAAAATGACCCAGTTCACAAGTCTGCATCAGCCAACTTAGTTTTCGCTTTTCATCTTTGGGATGTAAGTCGGATGAGACCTAGGCTTCCGAGAAGAAGATGGTTTCATGAGATCAGCAAGGTCAGCTGTTGAGGGCACTTAGAGGGCGGGGATGTGTGCATCACATAACATCACTCTCAGGAGGAACAAACATTCCCACCAAGCGCTGAGAGGTTAGAAGGAGGATTGAATTAAAATTGTTCATTTTTTTAAAAATATTTTTTTATTTTTATTTTTTAAAACAAAAGTCTTTCTTTTTCTGAAGATTTGGGCAGTAGATTGGGATTAGGACGTGTTGTACCAAATTATTGGTATCTGAAAACAATGTGGACAAAATATACTCGTTTCTTTTTATCTTTATTTTCATGCACTAAGAGAAAAACGACATACCCTATGACGACCTAGTCAATTTTTTAGAAAGTACACTCTAAGTCACTGTATTTATACGTTTTAGAAATATCCTTGTAAAGAGAGTAAAAGATAAAATAACCAAAGGACTTAAATGTCGGGCTTACCTACCGCTAAAGAGAAGAATAAAGTACGTTTAAAATAATTTCTTTTTCAAAAGAGGGCTTGAGTCTTTTCACAAAACGCTATTACTTAGGGAAGAACGAGTCAATGCTAAAATCTCGACAAATGGTACCACAGCGCCACCATCTGGCCTTGTAGAAGACAGCAGGGAGTCGCAACATGATAGAGGAGCACAAGTTAGTGCTTTCTCTTCCCTAAAGAGCGACTGGAGAAAGAAAAAGAAGGAACTCTCTCAGTGTAGCCCTGCATTTGTCACTACTTCAGCTAACATCAAAGGTGTGTGGTGTCAGAAACTGCCTCCATCTCTTTTTATGTTTCTATTTTAATTTGAAGAATGAACGTATTTTTTAATGGCTCAAACCATAAAAAATGAAAATCTCCCTAATGTTAGCAGTCTTTCTTTTCTTTTCCTTTATTGACAGAAAATAGAAAGAACCCGCCCCCCCTTTTTTAAAGCATTAAAAGCCTGTAATTCAATGTTAGTTTGGTAGAGCTTCTATAAACAGGCTTACCTCCCTGATTTTCAACTTGTCTTTGGATATGGTTTTTTATAATGTTGCTGAAGCTTCTTTGAGCTCTTAAAGCTCAGAGATGTTTAAGATAAAACATATTTTAATATATAATCAGAAGAACAATTTGAACCTGAAGGCATGGTGAGATAATTTAATGCATATTTAAAAGCTTGCTTTCTTTGGAATAAAATTTTTACTTCTAAAATTTGAATGTTTTAAAAAATATATGCATTTTTAAAACTTTCTGTTGCAGTTTCACAACATTGCACACAATTCCTAAGCAGCAGAGTGGTGTATGTATTTTCATTTTGACATCTCTTGGCTTCCACAGAATTGTCTTGAAAGATTGTCTTAGCTAAGAATTGTCTTAGCTTTCACCATATTTTTCACTCTATTAGAAGGTGCTTTTATTAATTAAAAGATATTATTATATTAAACAGAAATACGTGCAGAATAATAACACTGTAAGACAATTTTGAACCTACTGTGAATGAGGAAAGGGTTTCAAGTGCTTTCCATTTAATATCAGACATTAAATTCTTTCAGGATACTATGAAGAATGTCCTATTATTACCTTCATTTTATAGATGAGAAAATGAAACACAGAGACACTGAGTAACTTGCCTTGGGTAACAGAGCTGACAAATGATGGATTTGAACCCTAGCCTTTAGACTCATTGTCTTTGATGATGACACTAACCTATTTTCTCAGGATACCAGTATTCTCAAAATATTTAAAATGTTATACTCTTTTGTATTATTGTATTTTCTCTTTGTACAAGAACCTATTTAATGTACAAGTAATGCCTTTAAAACATTTTATTAAAAATATTTCAATAAGGTTAATGGTTAAACAACATTTTTTGAAGTCTAACCTAAAAAACAACAATTATGTATATCTTTTTTCCCCCATGGAATCAT
Organism: Eschrichtius robustus; assembly: GCF_028021215.1. Classification (NCBI taxonomy): domain Eukaryota; kingdom Metazoa; phylum Chordata; class Mammalia; order Artiodactyla; family Eschrichtiidae; genus Eschrichtius; species Eschrichtius robustus. The sequence goes on along the minus strand of NC_090827.1, from coordinate 14,557,726 downwards.
ATACCATGTGTTCAAAAGTGACTTGTAAATGAACTTCAGAAAATGAACATTTTGTAAACTGAAGACTGTTTTTATTTTACCTAATTTTCTTAGATTCTAAATAGTCACTTTAGATACTTGTACTGAATTATCCATGCTCATTTTATTGTAGTGTATTCTAAAAAGTAATCAAGGGAAATCGCTGTTTATATTTTGATTATTTATAAGGAAACTGTTGAGTTTTTTAATATTTGTTAAAACGTTTGGAATTTTCTAAAATTCTCTAGAGGTTCAGATTCTCATATTTTACCAATTTTGGAAAGTCTGTGCATATTTAAGTTTTATATAACAGCCTCCAAAACTGCTCTTAAACTGGTCTTATTTGAATTTTTAAAAAATATAGTACAGTATGTCCCATATTATTCTAATGGGGATAGAAAAATATGGGGCTACATAGAATGTTTTACTGTAATTCCAGTCAATGTTTTATGAAGAAAATTGGAAAAATGTGACATCAAAAATATCATAAGAATGTACTTTTTTGTGCTGTATGTGGATTGGAGAATTGATTTTTACCACGATCATGTTGGGGTCACTGGGTAAGTTCCCTTTTGGTATATGAGATAGGAGGAAGCATTAGCTCAACATCAGACTAACAATTTTATGAAGTGAAATCATCACTGGAACCTTTAGCAATTTCTTTATTAAAAGCCCCTAATTGTTAGTTGGTGTGGAGCTTGGATATTGTCTTCAGTATTTCTAAGTATTTTTACATGTAAATATGGCATTACTATTTTTACTAATTTCCTATTAAGTTTCATAATAGCTAATTTAGATGAAATTCAAAAACAAACATTTAGACTAGCAATTAAAAATCATGTAATGGTTATTTACTGAAAATTTGAATTATAGACATTTAAGTCATCTAGCATTTGCACTTTGTTGACTCAGATTTTTGCCCAGTATTACTATTATCCAGGTGTTTTAGCTATTACTTGGGAGGTAGGACGGATAGGAAGAGGAGAAAGATTGTGAAGGGAGAAAAGGTGATTTCTCTGTTCCCCAAGGACACAGATACCGAATAATACAAAGACGATTTGTTCTTCCACTGTGTGGTCAAGGAACAGTTCAATTCAGGGCACCTTGAAGGCTCAGCCTGTTTCTCTCCAGAACCACCACAAGAGGGCGGAGATGCTGATTGTCTTTCAGCAGAACTGTGAGAAAACAGGTTTTGGATTTCTTTTGTGTATATGATACACCTTATATTAGCACACTGATACTGATTTAAGTAATGCACTAAAGATTTTCCTTTTGGGCATACTTTTTTTTTTGACAGAATTAAGTTGCGGTATTGTTACTCTATCCAACAGGAAGCCACTAGATTAATTATCCTCAAATGACCCTTAGATCATATAATTTGGCTACACAAAAATTTCATTGCCCATTGAATGACTTTCCATCTTCTTATCCTGAAGCTCTTATCTTTATATCCTTAGACTTCAATTCTGAATGTTTTGGCTAAACCCAGGTTCTACATTTTCAGTGTTTTGCTGAATATATCCACCTGGATATTTTACCTTCATTTCAAATATGATATTTTTAAAACCAAATATCTCCTCTCACTCCATGTATAAAATATTCTCCCTCAGTCTACTGTTCTTCCAAATAGCCAGCTCTGAATCTGTCATGATGTTTGGGTCTTTCTTCCCTTTCTGAAGCTAAGCCAGCATGGGTAAATATGTGTGTGTATTTCCCACTTCAGCTTAAATCTCACCATGAAGGGCCTTGTTAATCTCCTGCCATTCAGTCATTCAACAGTGACCCTCCTTATGCTAGACACTGTTTCAGGCACTGAGGAGAGAGCCTGCCCTCAATTTGCTTACATTCAAGCAGAAGGAGAAAGACAATACCAGGTCAGTAAATTACTTAGTGTGTTAGTACACGGCACATAGTAAACCGTACGTGCTATGAAAATGAATTGAGCCATGGAAGAGGAGATGGGACGTGTTGGAAGAAGCGGTCATAACTTTAAGTAGGATGGTTTGGGTAGGTCTCACTGACCCTAGATTTTAACCTCATAATTCTTTTTAATGTTGTGCTTTAGACAGAACCTTGTTTATCATCCTTGATCTAAGTCATCACCAAATTCTATTGATTTTCTCAGAAAAATCAATGTGCTTTCATTTTCACTTGGACTGCTTTTTTGTCTTGTTTAGCCTCAATACTACAAAGCCTCCTAACTTGACTCTATGCCTCTGTGGCAGTGAGGGCAGAAGCTTAGCAAAACTGTTTCCATGTGGCCCTGTGATAAGCCAGTGGGTTGTGAGCGGATGTGATGAGTGCTACTTCTAGAGCTGGTGCATTAAAACTCCCACAATCCTCCGTGTTGTCTCCCTACTTGTTCTGCAAGCTGGATGCAGGAGGTCCATAGGAGGTTCCAAAGTCCTGGGGCATGAGAGCCACTGGATAGACTCAAACCCGGTCCTAAAGCACCAGATGGAAGACAACCCTCTCCTGGTCTTTATGAGTGAAAAATAATTACATTAAGCCACTGAGATTGGGGGGGAGGTATTTTTTATAGCAAGTAGCATTATTTACCCTAACTAATATGGCCTCCTTCTATACTTCTTAGACCACTGGGACACCCCATTAAGATGAACTTTTTTTTAGTAACATTGAGGCATTGCTCTGCTGTTTATTCATAATTAGGTGAAATCTGCAGCTGTGGTTAAATCCAACTCTGTCTTCCTATGGCTAAACAGAAGCTGCTGAGAATGATCAAAAAAAAAAAAACTTACAACAAAACAGAACTTATCGTGGCCTCCAACCTCAGCTGAGCCCTCAAAGCTGTACACCTGTCCAACTGTGTTGCTCTAGCGAGCTCTCCATTCCTTATTCTTCTAAAATCTCTGACACGTGACCCTCACCATGACTTGCTTTCTCTATCTTATGAAAACTAGACTCCAACAGGGTTCTATCCTGCTATTGAACATAGACATTTACTTGCATTCATACTCATCCTTTCACCCTGTCATGCAGTTACAGTAAAATATGTATCCCTTCTCCTTTTGAAAACTAATCGTGTCCTGGATCCCATTCCTTTTTGCCTTTTGAATACCCCACTTGCTACTGTACTGTCAACATTGACCTCACTCCTGGTTCCTTCCTCTTGCATTTAAATGTGTCTCTCCTGTCCTGGAAACAGACACCCTCCTTGGATCCTATTCTCTCCCCTGGGTACAGCTCCATTTTTCTCCTCTCTTTCATCCCTATATTCCTTGGAAGAACAGTGTATATGCCCTCCCACTTACTCTTCCTCCGACTGCGGTCTGGTTTCAGCCTCTCCATTCTCCTGAGCACTTTTCTTGCCAAGATTGGGAGGCCCTTCATGTTACTAATTCTATTGGATGCTTTTCCTTCTCTGAGTGGCACTTGACAATATTGGCCACTCTCTACGAAACACTGTCTTCCCATGACTTCTGAGGCTACTCTCTCTTATAGTGTTCTTCCTTGATCGTTTAGCTAGTACACTCTTCCGTCTTTTGATCAAATGTTCATCTTCCTCGGGGTTCTATGCCCAGATCTTATCTTCTGCTAACTAGACCCTCTTACTCCTTGGATGATTTTGTTACATCTCACGATTTCACTTATACTAAATACTTCAAAAAATACCTTAAGCCCACACCCAGGCCCATTTCTGCCACAACTCTCTCTAGAATCTTTCCACCTCCATCTTTCCCTTCTGCTACTACCAGACACTAGGACTCTACCTTGATTGCCACTTGAAGTTCCTAACTGTTCCACCTTTCTCAGATCTTGTCCTACTCCAAAACGTTCTCCTAGGGCAGCTCGAGTGATTTTTAAAACAAGAATATGATCAGGTCACTACTCCACTCTAAATGCTTTAATGGCTCCCTCGTGTTGCCCAGAATTTTATTCCTTAAAAATACAAATTCTTTAAAGTGGCTTATGAAGCATCTCAAGGCCCGCTCCCTACCTCTTCATTTTATTCTCTTGATATTCTCCTTTTCCTCTAAGTTCCAGCTCAGGCGACTTCTTTCAGTCCCTGGAACTAATCTTGCCCCCTGGCTTCAGGTCTGCGTCTCTGCTGGTCACCTGGTGTAAACGACCCTGGTCTCCTCTGCCTGGTTGACTCTCAGTTTTCCTGTAGGTTTAGCTCAGAATCCCAGCAGGGGAGCTTTCCCATCCCAGCTCGGGGTTTGCAAATCACCTTGCATTTCCATTACGACAGCACTTACTGCAATTTATTGTCACTGCCTGTTAAATTGTCTGTTTTCCCCAGTAGACTGTAAACACCGTCATATTTCGAATATTCCCAGATGTTCAAAAATGGAATAGATTGTAAACAGGATGAGACTCAAACATTAGGTCGGTAGTTGGGTTTGATGTTTATAGCTTTGTGGTCTTAAGTCCTTACTGCTCTTCATGGGCCATGTGTTGGATCTTTCTCAAATGCATCTTGTGCTTTCCTCCTCTGTGAGCTGGATTATATCTTTCCCTTTACCTAAGAATGTCTTTCTCTACTTTATATTTGTAGAAATTATACTCTTTTTGAAGCCCAGTTCCAAAACTGTCTTCTCCACCAAGACATTTAATCACCCTGTTGAGAAAAGATCTTGCCTTTTTCTGAATTCACAAAATGTTCTGGACTATTTTTAAGTACATATAGTATATAATTTAAAATCACTGTATTTCAATAAAAAGCTTTCTAGGGTAGAATCTTCTCTCCCTTCTCTGAATTTCTATAATAAGTTGTATCACTGTGACGGAACACATTATACGCTGCCTTATGTGGCAGTTACGCATAGACATGACATCTCTTCATAATAGCTTTGGGAGACTTGCATGTTTATACGTACTGCAGTACATAGCGTCTTGTCATGTATGTAATGAACTCTCAGAATATAATTGTTGAATGCATCAACCAACCACCTTATCTTCTGTCTGTCTCCATAAACGCCCCCCTCTTTCAAGCCAAATAGCCTTATTCCCGGTCCAATACTTGTCAAGCGTATTTTCCCATTTCATCTTTGCACATTGCTTTTACAGCCTACATTCGTATCTCTCATTGTCAAAATCCTACCTCTTTGGCTCAAATATTGCTTCTTTGTGAAGGCTGCCTTAGTGCTTCCTGCCTGAAGAGATTCTTAGCTAAGGTGCTTGGCCATGGGTTAGTGGGCCATAGAAATACCATGAAAAAATTAAATCATGGAGCTACCTGACTTGAAAAGTCACTTAGTAAGATTACCTAGTAAGGTGGGTAGGAGGGAGGTGAGCTGGAGAAGAGAAACACTTGGGAGACCTAGTGTAGTGTTTGCAGACAGAGGCTAACATGTACTTAAACTTGTCTAGTAGCTGTAGGGCTGGAAAAAAGGGGGTCAGGTTGTGGAGCATTATATAAGCTGACTCAATAGGGGTTTGTTTTTCTCATGTTTCCACTTAAGGAATTCTAAGAAAGAGGGGAAGGAGACCGGAAAGTTCGCTGACACCATTAGCAAGGATAAAGAGGGCAAGCAGAAGGTTGGACAGGTTTGCTGGTTTTTGCACAGACTCTGGTGGAGATGCTAATTTTGCAGGGTTTTTCTTGGAATCTGTTTACGTTTTCTAGGCAACTATGCTGCATGCATTATTTATATTCATCTTTTATGAATATTTTATTTACTGCTTGAAATTTCTGTATCAAAAGTATATCAGCTAGTGAGGACCAGTTGATTTTTATGGAGCCCCATAGGGTACAAAGCCTCTTGCAGCCCTGAGGGACCAGAAAATGGCCCCCTCCCTCCCATCTCTCTTTGATCCCAGGAGCAGTCCGTTGTGGTGGAAGGGCATGAGTTTCTGAGTCAGAGAGATGTCGGTTTGAATTCTGGTTGGGTCACTTACTAATTGTTTGTTCTTGGCCAAATTACTTAACTTTTCAGAGTCTTAGAATTTGTTTCGTTCGTTTTGTTTTTAAACTGTTCAATTAACATCTGCAATAGCAAATTTGCAGAGATATTATGAGAATCGAGTGAAACACGTGTATGGAGCCCAGCCCTGTGCCTGGCACGTGGTCGGCATGCCCTCCCTCCCCATGGGTGCTATGCTTAGGAGAACATAAATATTGGCCCGCAAAGGATAGGAATTGTGGTACAAATTGGCAACTTAATTTTGAGATGAGCATGGATTAAGTTTCCCCGTATTTGAAATAATTCTAGCTGAAGATATATGCCATGTATTTTATTTAGTGTGATTCAGAAAATGTGCCTCTGCAAACTACCTTGAAATCCTTACACTGTGTAGATGTTTAATACAACCTGTGTACGCAATATGTGTACTATTTCCTTTTCGAGGAAAGAAAGATTATTGTATATGTGTGTGACTGTGTGATTTATGGCTTATATTTTAAAAATGAGACTGGAGCAAGAGTAAATTGCAAAGAATTATATTCTCAAACAACTTGAACAACAGGTTTTACCAGAGTTATTCTAAATTTATAAAGGCACATACTACCGATTTCTGGTTTTGTATTTGATAAAAGGCATTTTTTTCCTTAGATTTGGGAAATCACCTTTGACCTCTTAAAAGTGAACCATTATCATAACCTCAGTGTTGAGAGATAGTTAAAGCTGGCAGACAACATCTGGAACAAAATTAGTCTTTTTGATGGCACCTGCTTGGTGAAAGCTCACCTTTTTTTTTTTTTTTTTTCTTTTAAACACCCAAAAAGGATAGGATTGGTGATGTTTCACACCTAAATTTTTATTCTCTTATAGTTCACTTAACTGTGTTAGCGATGCTTTCTGAACGCTCTTGAAATAGAACTAAAAGCACACAGCAACTGTGGGAACCAAGCACAGTTGGCTCCACAAGTATTTGATTTGACTTATGGTGCCAAGTACACTGGCAGGTGTTTCACATAGCAGGTGTTTGTAATGTTTGGGCTAATTTTAGTTTGTTATCTTTATAAGACAAGCCTGTATTTAGAACATTATGTTTGGATTTCTGTTCAGGTATGTCTTCTCCATGGTTGTTCTAGCCAGCCTAATGCAAGGGAACTTTGCTCCAGGTCTTTCTCTCTTTAGGACTTTGGAGATACTGGGTCTGTGTCAAGCCGCCATTATGGTATTTGAGTCCCTGTCACTGTATCATAGTTTGGCCAATTTTGGGTATTCACTGTGCTGGCAACAGGATAAATGTCATGTGAGAAAAAGGGATGAAGCTTGTTCTGTAGCATTTCAAAGAACCGATAGGGGGCAACTTTTGACACTATCCAAAGATCAACTGTAAGAAGAATAGTCTAACAATTAGGTAATTAAAATTGTTGAATGCTACAGTGGGTTGCCTCAGAAAACATCTGAGGTGAGGTCTTGGTCATCTGTCAGTCATGCGTCATTCGGAAGGTGAGGGAAATAATCACCGGAAGTCGAATATGTGAAGAGATCAAAGCAGAGAGCTCTGACTGAAGCCCAGAGGGCCGCATCCCCAGAAATCCTGAGGAAAACCCTGAGGAACCTGGGGAACACAGGTAAAAAGCCATGGACTCTGCATGATGCCTCAGGTGCCCTCCACCTGTTAAGAACCCAGCATTCAAGCTTCACATGAAGGAGAACAAACAAACAGTTCTCAATTCTGTGATGTCTTCTACTTCAACCTCCCGGCTTAAGAAAAAAATGAAGATTAACAAAAGAGAAAAAATATTCTTCTGACTTCAGCGCTTTTTGGTAAATTTTATTCCACCTTTCTCGCATCTAAATTTGAAAAATCAGTCATATTTGATTTATTTTTCTCTTTTATACTCTATCTTCAGTTAATCATTACGTTCTCTTGATTCTTCCTTCAAAATGTATCTACCATCTGTACCGTCCTTCCTATTTTGGGCTATCACAGAGTTCAGCTCATACCTGAACTATTGCACACGTGTTTTAATTGGTCTCTTTTCTGTTCCACTCCATGAATTACTGCCAGCTTAATCTTTTTAAACCACCTCTTTAAGAGCCTGTTTTTCCTTCAGTGAAAATCTTCAGTGGCTCCCCAATGCCCACGATGGAAATCTCCAACATGCCAAGGTCGTGAGCCTCTGTGACCACCAGCTGACGGTTCAGGCGCTGAAATTCCAATGGAGGCATGGCCAGAAACCGGCACCACATGCCACTCTCCCATAGCACTCAAAATGGGGGCAAATATTTAGGCCCAAGGGAGGGTGGGAAGGTGGCAGCACTTTGATCCCAAGATTGATTTACATCTAGCTTCGTAATCAACCTGTTAGATTAGTAACAAGCATTCTACTTTGCTCAAAACATTCCAATGGTTTCCCATCTCTTGCAGAATAAAAACCCAAATCCCCACGGCATCCTATAAAGCCTTATAAGTGGGTTCTGTGTTACCTTCTGAGCTCTCGTCCTACCCTCTCTCCCATCACTCATTCTGGTTCAGCTACACTGATTTCCCTGCCATTCTTCAAACATGCCCAGCACACTCCCACCTGAGAGCCTTTGTACTAGCTGTTCCCAAAGTCTGGAATGTTCTTTCCCCAGAGAGCAACGTGGCAAACTCCTTCACTCCCTTTAAAGCTTCAGTCAAATGTCGACTTATCAGTGAGGCCTCCCCTACCTACCTTATTTCAAATAGCAAGTCCCCACTTTCACTCTGGCCTTCCTGGTCCTCCCCTTTGTTTTCCTCCACAGCACTTATCATCTAATAGATGACGTACTGTACTTATTTATCCTGCTTATTCTCTATCCCCTCCAGTTGACTGTAAATGCCATGAGGGCAGGGATTTCTGTCTTGTCTACTATTGTATCGCCAGCACCTAGAATAGTGTCTTGCACGCAGCAGAACCTCAGCGAACATATGTCGAATACATGAATGAATGAATGAATGAATGAACCGGATATAGTGTAATCTCTTGAGGCCGGCCTACAGGCTTCCCACAGTCTCACCCGAGCTTTACTTCCTGATACTTCCTGACATGAAACCCACATTCAGACATCGTGGGCTACTGCTCCTCTGAACACTCTCTCCCGTTCTTGTGCTTTGATTGCGCCGTACCCTGCACTTGGAGGCCCTTGTGCGTTCTTCTGACCTTTCCTCTATGATTAGGCTAAATTCCTACTTACTCCCTGAAACCATCTCAAGCCAGGCAGCCTCCTTCTTCTTCTCTTCTCATAGAACATTTTCTCAATAGCACTCGTTTGACAATTAAATGTACTGTGTATCATAATATTTCACATTCTTGTCTTCTGATGTTACTTAAACCATGAGTCTTTATTCAGCTTTTCAAATGTGTATATTTTGTCTCTCCAGCTTTGGAAGCTGTCTTAGCAAAGTCCGGCTGTAAGTGAAGAGAACATGGGCAGAGCTCCAGCCCAGGGGCCCAGCCCCCCACCCTGACTGACGAGGGCACCAATAGCTCAGCACCCTGGAACCCTTGCTGGCCCAGGCGTGTGCCTTGGCACGCTACTTAGGAAAGCTCTGCCCTAGGTGCCTCGCTCATAGTAGGTGCTCAGGTAGTGCTAGTCAGCGGACTGATTGATCTTGTGTGATTGTTTTGTTCCTAATATTCTCTCTGCAGCCTTACTAAAGTTTATATCTATGTACTAATACTCGTTTTTTAAAAAGAGACACAAAATCATTATTATGGAGTAAGAGTTAAAAACTTCATTTACCGATGATGAACAGGGAAGAATTAAAATATATTCTTTGTTGGTGACTGAGCAGTATTATAGGACTTACCATGTTAATTGGACACACCAAAAGCTTTGGAGACTACACGTGTGAGAGGTGGTTTTGCACATGTGCTGCTCAGATTATGAAGTTACTTTTACCATGACATTTCCATGGAGAAATCAGAGTGAGCAATAAGTTTTAAAATGCTTAGCTATGCAGAATTGAATCTGGAAGGCCCGATTACATGTCTATCTTGCTGCACTGCTTATTTTTAATTTTTATTCTTAATATGGTCACTTAGAAAGAAGTATTATATTCATTAAAAACCATTAAGTGTGAATGAAAGTTCTGCATTTGATATCTAATGTCAATTACGTCAATTAGATATATGACGCAGCTCTACTTCGTCTAACAACTAATGTTCAAAGTGTTTTTTAACAACACCTATAGAAGTATTTGAGCATATTAAGTATTAATAACTATTTTTAGAATGAAAAAGTCAAACTAGACAGCTGGGCATGTGACACCCTTATTTTCAACTTAATTTTACAGTGCTTTGATTTCTAAAAATAAGTTTTATAGCCAACTTATATAAACGGATATTAATAGAGGGCTAGCATTAACTTGAAAGTCAACTTTAATATAATTCTGAAGAGGAATTAAATATCGACTATCAGCTCCTTATTTACCTAGTATGAAATAGCTATAGGTACCCCTTGCCTCATGAGAGGCTGTGACTCTGAAACATTTTATATAACTTAAATTTTTGGAAACTGAACCCTTTTTTTACTGCACATTAGGATAATTCTCAAAGCCCCCCCATTATGAACCTTTTGTGCAGTGAATAAGCAAACTGTAATTTGTTTATTGATGTCCAATACTGATGTTTAATTTTTTTAAAATTAAAAATAGTCAGAGATATAGGCTGTTTGATTCCTAAAATTTTTCAGTAGCACCAATTTAAAAATAAAATATAACAACTTTAGAAATTAAAGTTTGCCTCCTACTTATATTTCAAATCTTGTGGCAGGCAAAAAATTTATCGAAAGCAATGTTTTCTGTCCCTTCTCTGGTTCTGACATTTTACTGTACTTTGCTTTTGTGACATCTGCTTCTCCTTCTAAAGCAGCTGCTATTAAAGCTTAATTAGTTTTGAATTAAGGAAAACTAACGTTGTCTTAAAAAGTTTGTGAATTTTCTATCATATCACAGATAGCTTGAGACTTGGAACTTGCTGCCAATTCTGAGGTTGGACTGGATAGAGCTTCTCCAAAAGGAAAAAGGGCCCTCATCCCTCACAAAGGCTAGACTACTACGTCTGCAGCACAACGTAGGTACCACGTGCAGAAGAAACAGCCAGTTTCTTGCCTCCACTAGAAGAAACTCCAGAAATGGGCAAAATCAGTCAAAAGGTGACACTTGCTCCTAGATACGAAAAATTTTCTCAAATTTGAGCAATTTTTGCCTTGTTACTAATATTACACGGAAACAAATGAACACTACTGGAAAAATAGAAATGAGGAAAAGCCAGGTGAGAAAGTGAGAGGCAGCTCATTCAGTCTGTTTCTATCCCCACGGTAGGCTGAATCATTAGGTGGCGTAGCTGCTCCAGGCCTCTGTGCAGCTCCATAAAATAGAGCAAAACCACGTCGTTTCTGTTCTTCTGAAAGTGTGTGTGGGCTGGAAGCTGTCCTCACGGCGGGCAGCCTGTAAAACACTTTGCTTTCATGGGGATCATAGGTCATATTGTATCCTCCGTCTTAGGTGATAGGAATGGTACTAGGAGCCTTATTTGCAATACAAATAGAAGTTTATGAAAGTTGAAGAGTAGCCTGAATAAGACTTACTGTGTTCGGTCCCTTGGAAGTAAGTTCTTTGAAACCCTATAGCTCTAACCATCACAACTGCTGAGCCCTGCAGGGATAGAAAATGAGGGAACGTGGTGTGTATCGTTCTGACGTGGACGCCTGAGGGTAGGACTCATTCTGATGTGGGCGTATGCAGGCGTGGATGAGGAGGGGTTAGGTAGCAGTTTGCCTGTGGCTTAGGGTGATTTCCACATTTTTGAAAATTTGGCCTCATGGTCTGGCATTTTGGGAAATTTTCAGGTCTTGTTTGTGGAAGGAATCTGAATCTGAAGAAGGTAGACTCAGTCAGCTCATGAGAAATACCAGGGTGGATTGGTCCAGTCAGTTGGATTGCCCAGGCCCAAGGAGGATGGCTCTGGTTTGGGGGTGACTAATTCTGCCACCTCAGGAAGTCTGTAAGGTGGTCTCTGTATCCTGCATGTTGATGAGGGACAAGGAAAGGCCTGGGCAGTAAAACACATCTAGACCCATTCCCAAATATATGTCTTCATTTATGCGATGTGTAACTGCTTAGCACTGTGGCTTTACATAATAGGTTTTCAGTAGACACTAATAGAACTGAATTAAATCTATCAAATCTAAAAAGCTTTATCTCCTAATTTTTCAATGTCAGGTAAGTCATTTTCACCCAAGGGAGCTCATGTATGCTACCTCTTGAGAGGGTATTTACTCAAATTTGTTGAAATGATTTTATAAAATGTCATAATTGCTAGTCATTTATTAATATCTGACCACAAGGACTGGATAAAGGATTTGTTTTTAGAAATAAAAACACTCTAGAAGGAAGCCCATTTCTAGTGAGCCCACTGTGTTTTATCAATTATCATGAGGTGTGTATTTAAGGTTAAAAACCTATGTTTACCAGCACAAAAGTTATTAGCTCTGCTTTATTTATTATATTCATAATCCAGAATGTGTTTCACCTTTCCAAAACTCTGATTATAGAATATTTATAATTTGTTATCCAGTGGTGTGGCTTAGAAGGTATTATGTAGGATAAATGGATTGTCTCATCTTTTTTTCCTTTCTAATTGATGAAGCAAAGTACCATTCAGCAAAGTCTATTTTTTAAAGTATTTATTCAGTTGACAACCAATCCCAAACTGAAAGAGATGAAAAATAACATAATTGAGAAAACAACAAATTGCCTGTAGCTTGATGTGTATGAGGAAGAAAGACGCTCTTACGATTTTCTAATGTATGATGAAACCAAAGCTGTGCATAAGTTCTGAGGTGGTTGAAAGTGAAAACCAGTTCTCTTAACGATTCACCAGTGGAATAAATTCGACCTCTGACTGGAATAAACGTTCGTGCACATAAGGGGTTTGTCTTGTTCTGAAATAGCAAGGTTGGTGTAAGTGGTGAGAACCAGGGCAAACAATGGGCTAAAGGAAGTAGCGCCAGGCAGAAGCAGGACGGCCTGAATTCTGCCACTAGCTGTGACCTGACGTAGCCTGAGGTGTTCACTTTCCCATCTGTAAAAGGAGCAGTTGAATCAGATGCTCTAACTGGTCCCCCATGAGGAAGGAAGGTTCTAGAGATTTGCAGCCTAAACTTGGCGAGAGAGGAGCGGGTGGAGGTATTGTACTTGAGCCATCCCTACAATGAATTCACAACCCATTAGGACCTGCGTACATGTGACTGAAGCGTGGTAGAGTTTAAGAAAAAAAAAGACTCAGTGTCAAGTCTCAGATTGTCAAACATTTGGGCAAGTCACAGCTTCTTATCATCTTATGTTCTCTTATTTGTAAAATGAGGGAGATGATAGTCTAGATTTCTACACTTCCTCCTATCCAACATTTAAAAATCATTTTAATGGAATTATAGAAAAGCAGAAATTGTAATCTAAATTGAATATACTTTCAGATATATATTCATTGAGTGAGTTAAATGCTAGAAGAATTAAATATTGTTCAAATGCAGAAAATAACACTCTATTAGAAATAATCTTGGAGTCAGTTAATTTCCAAATTAATAGATTCAGCATGATGAATATTTCGCTAACAGCAAAGCAATTATTAATACACAATTCTAAGTTTAATAATTACCCTTAATTTTCTTTTTATAAAATGTAACAAGCACTCATCCTGCTATTATTATAATGGCCGCATTGTTTACATGAAACAGGATAAATCTTTCCCAAACAAGTGCTCATAGAGACATCCACAAAGGAAAACAAACGTATCGTTGGTTCAGATTGTCTCAAATAGCAGAAAGGCAGCCTTTCATCGGTTTAGAACATCACTTGCTACTGTTTTTAGAGAGCCACTCATTATGGCATCGTTCTGCTAGTAGAACTTAATGTGTTTTATGCTTTAATTAATTCAAGATAAATTTTTAGAAAAAGTCAGTTCTATCTGTGAGAGAGTAAGCATTTTCAAATTGTATAGTTAAGACTTCAATGGTATGAGAGCAAGTTTAGAAAACATTTTTATTAGACAAATTATTTAGACAAATTATACACAGAAAGCTCTGCCACTCATAACTGAGGCCTCCAAAAAGTGGTTTGTGTATTTGTGTAATAGGCAATACAGCAAAATAGGCCTATTTTAAATATTGTACATGGTTAACAGTTTGTTGATAGCTAAAATCACTGCAACATCTGGTATGTCCCTATATAGCTTGTTGAAAAGACTTTTTGTTTTAAAATCAGAGTCGTGAATTAGATCATGAACGTTACAAGGGAAAACAAGTTGTGCATGCACTTAGATACTTGTTACCCTGGAAACAAAATGGTTTTTGCATGATAAGAAATTTTTCTGCCTTACACAGTAGACAATATTTGAAGATTTAGTACAAAAACAGTGACAGGACAAGATGCTCCCCAGAACAGAATTAGCATCAAAGTATAATATACCTTAAGAATATACTTTTTAATTTCTCCTAAAGCAAATCACATAGGTTGATTCCTACACCAATCCTAGCCACGGAATGAATTAGATTAAAATAAGTGTATGGCTGCGTAAAAACACAGGATAAGTTCTTGCTTCCTACTTACCACATTTTAATTTAAGGATTACAAACAAAGTTCATTCTACATTTCCAACAGGTGAGAAGGCTACCTTAAAAAGGGTTGTGCACAAAGAGGCACTGTTTTTGTTGTTATCCTTCTATACACTTGGTACTAATGTAAAAAACACATAACTCCTCCAAGTAGAACTGAATAAAAAAAGGGGCTGACGTTGAGAGCCCAGTATGCTTGCTGTATTTTCTTCTTTAGGATGATGTATGACAGTAATTAAGGCCACATCAATATTTCTTAAGGGCTCCCATCTCTCCCCAGCTACAGCTGTATTGATTGGCTTACTGCTTTGGAAGAGAATTTATTAACCTTCAATGATCTACGTTTAAACTCGTATAGAGCTCCCCGTGCTGTGGTGCACGTGGTTGAGCTAATAGCATTTTCCATTTAGATAATTAATTAAAAGTAAAATTATCAAGGTTAGCTTTACACACTGCTGAATAACAAATGCAAAAATCTATTCAAATGAGTTACATCTAGGAACAAATATTAAATCGCCCTGGATGTTTTAATAACAAAAGTATAAAATATTCTCTGTTGGCAAACAATGCGAGTCAGAATAACATTAAAGCAACCTGCCTTTTCTAACTGAAAAGACCCCCTGCACTATACATAGTTCCTGTATACAACACTTTTGTTTTAAACTAAAGCTTTATTAAATGAATTGCAATAGCAATGGCCTCCTTTGAATATATATACACATTATATAGGTGCATATATATGTATATATGAGATACTAATTTATTTAACACAATAGAGGCTGCTGCCATATGATAAAGTTTACTGTACATAAGAAAAAACTTTTCATACTGTACAATCACATAAAGGTCATATGCACTGTTGCAGTGCAAGAGTAGTTTTAACTGTAGTCTTGACTGGCATATTAATGGCTTTTTTGTAATCCTACAAAATTGCATTCTCATATTATGTGGCCTGAATGGTCTTTAAATTATTCTATAAACACTGCAGGGGTTGCCTTTGGCCCACAGTTAAAGGACACTCAACAGCAGTGGAGCATTGTATGGATGCAGCAGAAGAACGTAAAAAGACTGAAGTTATTGCAATTATATTTTTCAAAATAGAGAAATGTGACAGAAGAGGCCTTTATGTAAAATTAATCCTGCATATACTGTTAGTATACTCAGTGCACGTTTCCTATACTTGAAGTACAGTATATGAAAAGCGGGCTAATAGGATCCTAGTATACTACCTTCTGGGGGAATAAATTGAGTAATGAAAAAAAGTGGAGAGAAATGTCCAGGAAGAGAGGGAAGAAAGGAGAGAAAGAAACAGAGGAGAGAGAGAGGAGGGAGAAGGTAGAGAGATAGAACTAGAGTTGTTACTAATAATCCTGATTAAAAAAAAAAATGTTACATCCATGTTAGTCCCACAATATTACAGTCGCTCCTTGCAAAGGGAGTCCTACGAAAGAAACAGTGCAGAGATTTTGTTGGATGCTCATATGGAGGTGCCTCGGTCTGGATCATTACCCAGATTGAGCCCCAGGGTAGGAGTTGGTTGATAAGGAATAGATGACATTGTTTTTATAGGACTCCTGAAAAAGCCCCCATTAGGCGCCCTGTGCCTAAAAGGGCCAGTTCGGTGCTCAGGCACGTTGCCAAAAGCGAAACCAGAGGCAGCTTTAGCTGACAGTGTACGGCTAAGAGTCTGGATCTGCTCTGGGATAAAGGTTGTTGTGGTGATATGAGTGTTCCTGAAATCACTGATTTGCTCCAGTGCTTGTCGTGTTGGCAAAGTGTCAATGTCCAGAGGGGTCAAGTCAATTGACGAGGTGGAAAACTGTTTATGGGGGCTGTCGTCATCTGTGCACAAGCTATTTACACGTCTATGGAGGTGCTCCAGGTCAATTTCCTTGTCATCCTGGAGATGAAGAAAAAGAAGATAAGGTTCTCATCAGTACTAGCTTCGTGGTTAAAAAAAAAAAAAAAAGTAGTTCAGCAAACATGATGATAGGTAATGAACTGAACTTTGGGGTTTATTCATTTAACAAATATTTATTGAGCACCTAATATGAGCCAGGCACTGTGCTAGGCTCTGGGGGTGCCGATGGGATTCTGAGATAAGCTTATCTATACTTCTCTTGCAATAAGAGTTCTAAAAGGAGCACATGCCACATGCAACTACAAAATACGGGAGCAGTAGATGGGTGATCGTCTTCTACAAGAGCAGAGACAGACCCAGGCGAAATTATACACATAGTAAGTGTGGTTTCGGCCACGCATCCCCTCCCCACCTCTTCTTTATGCGTGCTTCCTCCTTTTTCAGGGTGTCTCACTCCAAGCTGTGTTTTCGTTCCCTTCACTACTTGCTCCTAACCTTAACTTTCCATTCTTGGAGATTAAGTGATACAATATGTTGATATGCTAGTTCACACTAAAGTGTTAGTGACTGTGAAAGTGTTATTTCTCTTTAGGCCAGAAATATGTGAGATTGTTTACAGACAGCAACATTCAACACAAGAGAATCAGTTTCTGATTGAGGGACTTCATACACTCAAGCTATCTGGTCCCTGAATGAGGCAATATTGTGAGGTCAGCACGGAGACCTTTAGAGACCCCTTCAAGCCATGACGTGTGAGCGACAGCTTCAGTTTAGGGCCACGTTAATGCTAAATGGCCTCTAAATCAAAGACGCTTTGAGCTGCACTCATAGAGTCTTAGTAAGAAGGTGCTTAATGAAGAAAAAGAGTGTAAAACCTTAGATTTCCGGAGTTGAAACTAATTCGTAAATCCCTTAGGATTTTCACTAGAAGTGAGCATTAAAGCCCAATATTTGAAAAATAAAAGTGGCAGGAAAGAAAATTGTCCTTTTCATCAGTCTTATTTATCACCAAGTTCAATAAATTAAATTTATGAGGATTTAAAAATATCTATTAATCATAAGAGGAGAAAATATTTGTTCATACGATCTGGATTAGCTGCTGTGAATTAGAATGGAGGATGTATTTTTTTCATTGTGCAATTATGGTGCTCCTCAGTGAAAAATATTTTGATGTGCATCACTTTTTTTCCTTCTCCTTTCTCATTTCAAAATCCAATAAAAATATCCATTAATGCAATATTATCACTGAGACGTTAGAGGGTTGAAAGATAAAACTTTATGGTTCCCACAGCAACTATAATATAGTCATCCATCAACAGATATAATAATGCAAAAATTTAATATCATATATCGTAATTCAAAATGTAAGGAGCTTGGGGAGTCCTTAATTTCCAGATTTTTGAGAATATGAAGCCTCGGCTATAATGTTGCATTAATGTGGTCTTTTGCATTGAATCAATGTCAGTAGAGATACCAGAAGTTTATTCCGTAAAAAAAAATACTACAATAAAACCTGATTAATTTTTAGTTTATACTCCACTAATTTAGACTGTATGATCACTCAGAGGTAGGAAGCTAAGGTTTATCTTCGCTAAGCCAAGCTTTTCCTTATAAATGGTGCTGATCAATTTTGCATATAAGGTGGTAGGAAAGAATCCTCAGACAACTTTAGAAAACAATCTGTTTGAAAGAATACATTAGCATGCAATAATTCGTATGCAAATGAGAAGTCATTTTTATTTGTGCTGTAAAGCAGATCCTCTCAGGATTTGCTTAGGCATCAGTTAGCCAAGGTCTAGTTACAGAAAGTTTAAAACTGTTCTTTGAAACTATCTAGAAAGTCAAATCATTCAGCAAATTCAGGTTGTTTTCGTTTCAATCTGTGAAGCTTTAGTGAATATGATTTCATTATATAAAAAATTTTTCACCTTTTTGGTCCAATGGCAATAAGATAAATAAATCAAGTAGTTTATTTTTAACTTCAGATAGTCTCTGATAAGCACGCATTTTTTTTCTGGATGAAAATAAGGCACAGGGCACTTTAAAAGATATATGTAACTCTGAAATTATTCTTTCAAAGCCCTGGAAAAAATTTTAACATGGCCCTGGAGTTAAGCTGACTCATAAGAAAAGGAGGACTATGGAATTCTAGATGATTCCACCGTGTGGATCTGTTAAGCCTAGAGCCATTAGAGAGCTATAGAAACATATGATCACTTCTATAGGTCTACATACAGACAGAGGGAAGCAGTCCCTGGGGGTGAAGAGAAAACTCTGATTATTTTACTGTAACACTGCACTTCTTAGGCCGAATCTCAGAGACACAAGTAATTTACCTACAAGGTAAACAACTATTTGAACTAACATGATAAGCATCTTTGTGAACTGGTCAAGGGAATCACAGCCCTTAAAAAAATCATGGACTTAAGGTCTATCCTGAGATTTGGGAGAATTTCAAGGCCCATTATGGCTCATGAAATTGTCAGTCTTTCAAACTCGATCGTCTCCTCTTCATGGATCTGGGATGTCTTAAAATGAAAATTGGTATCGGTCTTACCAATTTTTACATTTCACA
Organism: Eschrichtius robustus; assembly: GCF_028021215.1. Lineage (NCBI taxonomy): Eukaryota > Metazoa > Chordata > Mammalia > Artiodactyla > Eschrichtiidae > Eschrichtius > Eschrichtius robustus. The sequence goes on along the minus strand of NC_090827.1, from coordinate 14,538,774 downwards.
AATTTGTTTTCACTCTTCATGGAAAGAAGAAACAAAGACCACCCCTGACCCATTATCCCCTTCCCTGTGATTATCCTTCCTGCAAGCATAGCCTACATGTGGGCTCAACATGGCGCTGAAGCTTTCAGTCAAGTACCTCTTTTGATGGGACCCTGGAGCCTTTCCTCTTGTTCCACCACGTCTCCAGCATGGCTATAAAGCAGGAGAGGACGATCCCCGCAGCCAGGATACAAAAAACCCCTGCAAAGCTCTTTATGTCCAGGGCACCTCCTTTCTGCTTTGTGTCCACTGAGGAGTACAGGTCACACTGGCCATTCTTGGGCCACCATTTGTGCTTCAGGATGTCCATGTCGCCATTCTGCTGAAGCTCCAGGATCCTTGGGGTAAAGCACACAATCACGTGTTATTACAGACATACTTATTGCCTCAGTCCACAACATATCCATTAATAACCCTGTCTCTAAAGGATGCTGGATGTCAAGGGGAAATGAATATATAGATTAGCCTGCAGGTGGAATGAGAGGACACACAAAACATTATTGCAGTGATTCTTTAGACGGACTTGTGCCACGATGCCGTCCTCCCTCCTTTCTTACATCCCTCCCTCCCTGCTTCCCTTTTTTCTTCCCCCACCTCTTCTATTTTTTTTTTTTTTTGTTTGTTTGTTTCATTCTATAATCCTAAATATCACCCTCAACCCCGGTTTCTTGCAATGTGTTTTTACAATTACATTTCAGAGGCACTGTTTTTATGTGGTTTCAAGCTGCTGCAGTTCTGTGTTCCTTCCCTACATGCAGAACGACGCTCTGGATCTTAATGCTTTTATGAAGAACGTTTTGCTGCTTAGAGCGAGATGCTGACATAATGTCGCCCAGCATATGCTACCCACAAAGAAATTCAATTAAAAAGACTTCTATTATTTAACACAGTGTGGAAGAAAGCCTTGGGACAAGTTTGAAGTTGATAAAATACATCATTTTGGGTTTTGCACGCAACTGATCTAGTTTCCTTTTAATGCCAAAGGGGAAATAATCTTACCTTGGAGAACAAGAAGAAAAGTTGACCAGAGGCTTTCAGAAGTGGTCACATTCAAATAAGAAATACACTTCTTTTATTCACTCCCAGAGTCTGGGGGTAACTGCAAAGACTGCAGCTTTTAAAACGTATGATTTTCATAGAGGTTTTATTCTCAATTCCAAACAAGCACTCTTTGGGCTCTACCTAAGACCTGCCTGGCTCTGGCCCTCCTCCAGCTGAGCCCCTTCTCACAGAGTGAGAATGGTCAGGGCCAAGGTCATGAGCCTGTCCAGAGTGTGCACCACCCCCACGGTTCCCTAGGATTTCCTGCCCAGACAGCTCAGAGTGCCTGCCCATCCAGGACTCATAGAAGCCTATTCCTGTGTGTGATTCCCGAGAGCAGGTCTCACAGCCGTGGGTGCACACAGGTCTCCAGGGTGGGGTTTGGGGGGTGTGGACAACTTGACATGCAAGCTCAGGTGCACACACCTCTGTGTGCGAGACCCTCACTGTGTGGACAGAGCCGGAGGTGGAAGGCTGACGCCCAGTGCCACCGGGTCAGCGCAGAACTCCTAGCTGGTCACAGTTAAGAGACTCAGACCTGGCTCCCTCGGGGTCATGAAGGTATACTTGTCAAGATAAGAGGATAGAACATATTTTACCTAACAATGTTTAGCTTGATTTATAAGTTTTACACAGTTACACTTAGGATATGTGGACCCATATTTGCACTCTTGCCCCGGCTCTTGGATTATTTAGGGAGAGACTGCTTAAAACTTTACAGAGGAGAACTAAGCCTATCTGGAAGGAGTAAATAACTCACTTTCAGTGATGTATTTACCTTTTTTACCTGTTTCATGTCATCCACGTGTCTATGAGTTCAATGATAATCAACATTCAACCACAGTTAAACAAGAGTAATACTAGCTCTAGGGGCTGTGATGGGGAGTTAGTCTTTATTTTTAACTTTTATTTGATATTGGAGCATAGTTGATTTACAATGTTGTGTTAGTTTCAGGTGCACAGCAAAGTGATTCAGTTATACATATGCATGGATCTATTCTTTTTCAAATTTTTTCCCTATTTTGGTTATTACAGAGCACTGAGCAGAGTTCCCTGCGCTATACAGTAGGTCCTTGTTCGTTAACTGTTTTAAATATAGCAGGGTGTACAGGTCAACCCCAAACTCCCAATCTATCCCCCCCGCCCCTTTCCCCCGGTAACCATAAGTTCGTTCTCTAAGTCTGTGAGTTGTTTCTGTTTTGTAAATAAGTTCCTTTGTATCATTTTGTTTTTTTTTTTTTTTAGATTCCGCATATGAGAGAGATCATGATATTTGTCTTTCTCTTTCTGACACGTCCCTGTCATCTACCTTTGGGTATTCCCGCAGCCTCACTCCTAGCGCCCCCTGCTGGCATTCCAGGACCAACAGTGCACTGGAGCCTCCATCACAACTTGGACGTCTTTCTCATGAAACTGATTGGTCTAAAGTTCTGTTGCTTCAGTGTGTTGTTCAAAAAGGGCAGTAAATTTGATTAACTGACTTTACTAAAATGATTATGAATTATTAACAGACTACATTTCACCCTTATTCCAGCCCTATCCAGATAAAGTCATTTGCATTTCCAGAAGTGTGCTCCAAGGGACACTAGTACAGAGGGCTTCTGCAAAAAAAAGGGTCCTGTGGTCATCAACTTTGAGAAACACCTTCTTGGAAATTTACAAAAGAAAGGCAGCCTATTAAAAGCTTTGAGAAGACCTGTGGAAAAGAAAATTTGTATGATTGTTTGATTCAGCATTTCCCAAATTAGTCTTTCATTCCCCTTTCCTTGTTTTTCTCCCCAAATAACATACGTTAATAACCCGTGGAGCTAAAATTTTGAGGAATACACTTGAGAAATAGTGCCTTGAGCCAAAAGGAGCAACTCCTTGTGGGTATGCGTGGCACCATCACACACATACGTAATCACAGCATCAAAGTCGCTTGCTTGGCTTATCCATGAATGCCATTCAGATAACATTAGGAAACCAACCCTGTAGGTATTTGCCTACCTAAAGGTCTAGCTAGTCAGGGCACCACTGAATATCTTGAAAGAAAAAATATAGTCATCCCTAAAAGAAAGAATTCTTCTTAAATTTGAATTTATAGGTACATGTAAAAATAAAAGGAGACTATAGCAGCATCTTCTAAATGAGAATATTATCTGGGCACAAAATGAGCTCCCAAATTTCCCTGTCCTCCTATTCCTGCCACACTATATTGGTCACTGCCTGTGGAAGTGGAAGAGTTTTTCTTCATTGCACTCATCATTTATCACTATCTGTGGTTACTTGATTAATGTCTGTTTCCCTTTCTAGAATATGTACTCATTATCCTCCATGCTTCCTAACACAGAGGAGCCACATTTTTATTGATTGAATATGCTCAATACAGTTTTTGGTAAATGAACTCCACCCTCAGATTCTACATTTTTCTTATCATTATGCTATTTTCTTATTTATTGCATTCCCTCCTATTCATCTGTTCATTCAATAAACATCTAAAGAGTGATTTCATGTAAGGCATTTCCTTGGGTACAAAATTTATGTTAAACCACAACTGTACATTCAGCCAGAATGGCCTGGGCAACACTGAAATCATTTCAATACCCTCAATTCACGCTAATTTATTCTTTCGTTAGTTCACATATTCATTCAGGAAACGATTATTGCTTACTCTCTCTTCTCAGTCGTATCTGGTACCACTTACGATGTGTCCTTATTATTTCTACACCCGGAAAATAATTTGGTTTTAAAAATAATCATTGAAGTACACATACTCTGTGTCACCCATTTTGATTCTCATAGGAGTAAAGTGCCTTAAATGGCCAAAGGCCTTAAATGGTAAAGGGCCAAAGAATGTGTTTAACTGTAAATTTTTAGGTTCAGCAAGCTGGTGGTAGGAGTTTTTGAGGGGAAAAAGAAAAGAGATTTCTCTATGTGCTTTCAAGTGTCATCACGTCACAAAGATGTCTTTATATGGTCGATCTCATGAAGCACAGGTGATTGGCCTCATCTTTGGGGATATATCAATACAAAGAAATTGGGCCATAGGATTCCTCAGTCAAGCTCTGACTGGCCCACAACAAATTCCGGGAACACAGGCTGGCATGGAATACAAGGGTTGGAAGGAAATGAAAGTGTTCTCTAAGCCCAGAGTTCTGTTATAAACTTTCGTCACACAAGCTAATGCTCCCTGGAAATTCCATCAGAAAGGTCTTACTACACCCTCCTTTTTATTATATAAAAAAGCTATTTAAGGTTTATGTAAAGAAAGTTTAGCAAAATCTAATTCACTGCCTTAAAGAATAATGGGATGAGTCCTTATAATTAATGAGATTCTTTTTTCAAAGGTTCAAAAGCCCTGGCATGTTTAAAAGAGACTTAATTGTACTTAAAGATTTGCCTTTTAATTATAAGCAACACTGGTGTGTGTGTATGTGTGTGCGTGTAACAATGCAAAAAGCTAGTTGCAAAATTCTTAACGTGTACAAAGAAAAATTTTAGTCCCATGGAATGATTGTTTTTGTTATATGTGAAATTTCCACAAGATGGCAGTCTTTGCTCATAGAGAGCAAAGTGTTAACGGTTAACCTGTGGGTTTGAAAGGTGAACGTATAAACTTTTTGGTGCTGTAAACACTTTAACTATTAGAAACAAAGTTGGATGTTAGAGTGTGATGAACAACTGGAAGTGTAAAACCTCTTTTTGGAGTGTAGTCAGAAAAATTCCTATCATTTTACCCCAGAGTGATTATACGCTTACGGTGGAGAGTTATTATGGCGAGAATTAATGAGGCCATAAACAAAAGCATCTTATTCATTGCTTGGCACTTAGTAGGCTACCAAAACTCAAAAGCTAGAATTATTGTTGTCAGCATGTGTGACAACCATTCTGTCTCTGGACCTGTTCTGGTACATACTTCTTAATGGAGAATTCTATTCCCAGATGAGTCAGTGAATGATTCACGATTCACTGACAAAACACTGCATTTCCTTCTTTTGTCCAGAAGTTTTAAAACATTTGTAATCGCATTGAACAGCAAAATCTAGAAGTCCATAAAAACCTAGCTTCAATTTGAAAATGGCTAATAGATCAATCCTGCCTGCATTAAATTCTTTATCGATAGAAATAAGCAAATTTCAGGGGAAAGGAGCATGGAGGCAAAGGATCCTTCCTTCCTATTCAAATAAAAATATTCAACAGGTTTGAGGGGTTTATCTTGAAAAGCTTTTTACTTACTTTGAAGATAAAGCCTCATTTATGTGTTAGAATTACATTAATTATTGATCACTTGCCATCCTTAATCACTACTCTAGAATCTGATTTTCAAATTAATTTATTTATGAAAAAACAGGTTGCTGAAAGATGGATGCAAATTTCTAATCCCACATAGATAACTTTGATTTTGCCTTTGAATTAGCAGTCTATAGGGTCCTTTTTAATTTTGTTAATTTTCTTACACTTAAATTCCTGCTGAGCTTTAAAAAAAGATACTGGTTAGAGGCCAGCTGACTTTTTAGTTGCTTCTGCTGGGAAAGAATTTAGGGGTAATCAGAAATTAAAAAAAAAAAATAAGGGCAGGGATTCCTTATTTTAGGACATGTATGTGGGGATTCCTGTGATTCTTTTGCAATTGGAATTCCCCCTCATGTTCACAGAAGCACAAACTACTAGAATAAAAAGACTGAAGACATCATTTATTCTCTCTACTTCCCTCCACTCAATCTATGGATGAGGAAACTGAATCAGAGAGAACAATAATTCCCCCAAATCATCACATTCGACACAAAAAATAATTTACGTATCACGCTAGGGTGATCAGAGGCTCTCTGCAGCCAGAGGTGAAATGCCAGGGCTCCAGCCACTGCGGGCCCTGCCTTGGCTGTTCTGAGGGCTGAAGGGATCAATATTTTAGCAATATTCTAGTACATCATCTAAGACACAACTGCTGGGAAGCACTGCTGTAGAGATTAAATGACTCTCTTAGTGACTGATACAGAGTAAATAGCTGAGTTGGGGCTGGAACTCAGGTCTGTCCCCCGATACTTTTCCCTCTGTTACTCTACACAGCCTCTAATATGTAACTCTTTGGAGAAGACCTATCTCTTTTCGTTTCAGAGATTTGTTAGACTCTGAGTAAAATTGTCATCAGTATGTTTCCCCCAACCACATGATATAATTGTAGTGTGATTGCCAGTTTATTCATACTACAGTTTGGGTGTACAAAGAAAATGTAGCTCTTCTCTAGAATGTAACTGATTTTCCTCAGGAGGAATGGGCCTGCTGAGCAGTGGGGACCAAACTAAAATTAGCTCTACGATTTAAAATTTAATCTGCTCTAATAATTTAACATGTCTCTAGCTTTAGCTCAATTTACTTGAACCAATTACTCCACTTTTTGGATTCCTCCCTGTTTCCCTTGCTCTTTTCCGTGATGGCGTCAGGATTTACGGAGGACGACATTATGTCTCCTACGTGGGTGTTTGGTGCGGGGAGCTCTGGCCTCTTGCTGGTCCTTGGATCTGCTCTGGCAGATCTCCTTTGAGGTTGCTTGGGCCTGGGCCCAGCCTTTAGACACTAACTGCTACTAAAGTCGGCAGAGGCATTAAGTCTGCTAAACTTGGCTAATGTCTTTCTCAGCTTCTATAGGGCTTGTGGCCTCCTCCCCGCTGACCTGACCTCTGAGGTGTTGTACACCTTTCTCAGCTTCTACCATTTTCTTCATCCAGCCCCTGACTATTCTGTAGCCCTTTAGACACTACTATAGTGTCACCTTGTCACTCACTGAGGGTCCCAAGGGTGGTCCATGTGCTCTACCTCAGGATTCCTACCACTTGGGAGGAAGGGAGGCCTGGGAATGAAGATTGAAACTTTCTTTGCTTTTTCCTGATGTGCGGCCCTAGCTTCTCAACTATCTGAGGTCTTCTCTGTTGGTGCAAATGCTGGTGGGCCCAGGGAGCTCCCTTCAGAAACTCTAATGGGAAGGGAAGCATCAGGCCTTCTACCCTTGTGGCTTTTAATCTCCCTAACGTCTGTCTCTTCTCTTGCCCATGTCCCATCCCTTGCCCTCCACTGGAAACCTCTGGCCAGAAGAGGGGCAGCTTTCCTTCTCTTTCCTGGATATCCTTCTTACACCCCAGGTCTTCAAACTTCTTGGCCTGTCATAGTAAAAGGGAATTTTAGCTACATAATGATAAAAACTCTATAATCTGAGACCTCCAGGCATTTCTTCAGTTTGGAAGTACTGAGGCAACTCAGAGGTAGGGATTGGTGAGGATGAAAATACATTAGTTTAACACCTCAAAAACATTTATGTGCTACATACTTAGGAGTTTTATGTAACCAAATTAAAAAGATATTTAGGAGTCTCTTTACTTAATAACGTTAATGATACTTGTCACCGAGAAAGAAATTTGGGAATAACTGAAAAAAAAAAGGATTTTTTGACACAGCAAGTGGATCTATTTTGACCTGGAATACCCACATTATTAAATTCATTTGCTGGGTGCTCACAAGATTTTCCTCTCCATGGTAACTGAGGAAGAATTAATAATAGCACACACAGGATTTTCAGAAAAATGTCGACTCAAAAGGTTTTTCATTCATTCATCACTTCTTTCATTTTGGTCTTGGAAAATTTAGGTAAACTTAAGACTGAAGCAAAAACATTTCTCAAAGATTCAGATTTAGCATTTGATTAAGTGGTGACCCTCTGATTGGCATGCCTGTTACCACTACTTCAACATCAGAGTTGTAAAAACAAATTCTATCAACTTCTTGTGAACCAGGCATTAGTTGTTTTTTTTTTTCCTTGAGTAAAATCTCTAAATGATCAGTTAGGAGTATTAGACACAACAAATGTTCATTGATAACATCTAATACCTCGGTAATACCAAAGGAGGCTATTAGAAGCTATTTCTTTTGTTTAGTTTGAACTTTTAACTGGTTCTTCCAGTTACTTGAGCCAAATGCCATTTACTTAAATCCAATCCACTGAGATTGCTTAAAATCATATAGGCGAAAAAAAATCATATAGGTGAATATGGCATTTCAAATAAGTTCACAAGTATCCCCTTTTAGAGCAGGGGTCAGAAAACCTCTTCTGTTAGGGGCCAGACAGTCAATGCTTTAGACTTTGAGGGCCACATGGTCTCCGTTGCAGTTACTCAACCCTGCCTTTGTAGTTACAGAAACAGGCCCAAGCCAAGTTTGGCCTGATGGCTCTAGTTGCTGACTACATTAGAAATCCCACAGCAAATAACTCCATGAGGTCGACAAGCTTCCACTTCACTGATGACAATGACATTCAGAGGGCTTAAGTGCCTTGGCCAAAGTCACATCATTAGAAAGCATCAGAGTCTGTTTTAAAAGCAGAGATTTTGACCCTTATTCCAGTTCTTTTGGCTATGTATTCACATATTATAATATGCAGTAATGCCTGCTATTAATATGTGTGTGCCTTTAAATGAGTACAGAGTTATCATGTTGATTTTGTATTCGACCATTTTGAGGAAGACTTGGACGTACACACTGTATATCAACAATGAGAGTATAATAAGTCAAGTGAATTTTGGATATCCTTGGTTTTCTGATTATCCTAAAACACGCATCTGAACATTTATCCTGAAATTGGGACCACCCATGTTCCAAGAGTGACTGCCTTAATTATTCAAGATCAGGTAGTATTTGTTGTCTGAGGTCTGTATTTGCTGGGTCACTTTCCAGGCAATGGAAGCTTTATTTTGAAATTAAAGGGATACGAACAGACACTATACCACTAAAAGAAATACCAGGGAAGTGACTATGATTTACTAAGAATGGGTAAGACAATTGAATGAGGCAGGAAAGGTGTTGTCTCTTTTAGTCAAAAGATATAAAAATGGTTTTTCATTATGTATGTCTAGAAGTACTGTAAACTAATTAGAAGTTTTTCAGGGTTGGTAAAGAGTTACTATAGATGATTAATGAGAATGACAGCATGAGTGGAAGGGATCTGGGCGGTGAGTTCATATTTAACTCCTGCCTGGTGAGGTGAAATGACCTGCCCACCTCCCCACTACAGGGTCGAATCAACAGGGCTTGATTTAATTACAAGCTCAGTTACTGTTGAAGACTGCCACGTACAGGGACTTGCATAAAAAAGAAGCTGCATGTCTTGCTTCAAGCCTGATAGCTCACTTTCTAATTTGAAGAATATAATTTGATAAAATCTTCAATTGGTCAGATCTGGTTTTCTTCTTAAGAAAACAGTGTTCCATGTCCTTATGCAGTAACTAAGGCATTCATTTTTCTGTGTATGGGAAATAAAGTGTAAACTTTATCCAGAAGAACTATTTTCCAAAGGAATAACAATAACAAATGCATGCATAATGTTGCAAAGTTTATAAAGCATTTATCAAAAACATTGCATATCATTTGATTTACTTCTTAAAATAACCTTGTGAGGAAGGGATTATAGTGATTGATTCGATGATTGATTGATCACTCCCCCCGCCCTACTCCTTATGCTTGTCTAAGACTTTAAGAAGGCTGATGTTATTAAGTTCTCATTTTAAAACTGAGGAGATTGAGCCTAAGAGGTGAAGAAAATTTCCCAAGGTCGCAAGGCTGGTAAGAGATCCAGCCAGCTCTCAAACCCAGGTCTTCTGGCTCCTGTACTGTTTTTGAATATGCCGTCAAGATGTCTGGCATCCCTAAAGAAAACCAGTATAATTGGAAGCTGCCTCTTTATTTCCTGGTACTTTATTAACTCAGGAATTGACTGCTCAAGTTCCTTGGATAACATGTATTCCATTGTATCCATTTACAAACATTACACTTGGTGTAACACATCCTGATGTTCCTAGAGAGCCACATGAATATCACATGAGCTCATTAATCTGTCTGCGATTACAGTAAACGTCAGATGAATTCATTATCATGAGGCACTTTGGGGACTTTGCCAATGTTATCAGAACGAGGCAGTGTGTTCAAAATAAGTAAGCCCTTACTCAGTGTAAGTCAACATGTTGCGAAGTTTCAATTTATGTTATGCAGACTTCCATAGTTATTAGCCCGATGAAAATTTTCCTTAAACAATAGCCCATAAAGGGTACGATACTTATTGAATAACATGTAACTATTTTGAAAACTGTGCATTATTTAAACTTTAACACAAAATAAGTTTTACGTTCAAATATTGATGAGATTTTTGTTGGTGCTAAGAGTCATCATACTTTATAGATAAGTTACTTGGTTGAAGACGAACCTTAAAGTTGACATGTACGGTGCCCATTCAAATTGCTCTCTCTAGGTTACAGTCATCTCCTCCCACCCCGAGTCTCGCACTGCCAAAGGGGGCAAAATCAGCCTTGTTCACAGAGAAGCAATTGCTTGAAAAATCAAATTAGCAACATGACGGATCTCAAGACTTTGGTGACTAGTAAACTTTAATTATTGTATATTTTATGTGTTTATGCTGGCAGTAAAAGTCAAGCACTCATTATAGAAATGGCAGACATGATCTTTCATAAAATGAGTGCTGGGGCAGCAAATGAATAGATAATCAGGATAATGAAAGCAAGCCAGAAAGATGCTAGAGAGCTGAAAAGACCCGACAATGGCTCCCACTGAGATAGAGGGCATAATTGCAACTGGAAAGAGAACACTTTCGGTGATCTTTGAAAATGTCAGCATCATCCTTAAGCTCAGTGTGATATTTAGGTTACAGAGTAAAGGGGAAAAATTCTTTCATTCTGCAGTGAGAAACTGGCAGTGATCATCTCTGCTTACAGTCATTCTTCAGGCAATAAAAAATCTTCTTATGCAGACCTTTCAAATGCCTGTTTATGAAAAAGGGTCATAAAGTCAAACTTATTTTGCTTAGTGTATTGTACACTTTTTATGAATATTTTCATATCTTTGAACCTGACAACTAAACCTTAAAATAAGTGGGGTCTTGATGTGTGCGCTGTGTGTAAATGGGTAAGGATTGTGATTGGTACAGCCTAGTAGAGAGACGGTTATGGAAAAGAAAACTTTTGAATGAACAAACATTCTCATGAATATGTTCATAAACACTGAACTTTTGATCATTTGAATAACAACTTAAATATATGAAAGGAATTCATTATTCTAAGACCTGTTTTAGTAGTAGGTACTTTAATAACTGGTGAATTCTTTTATGATGCAAATAACATCTTCCAACTTAGAGGTTGTACATTGATATATACTTAAAAAAACCTCAAGGTATACTTGTATTAAAGTTGGTGGATAAATTCAGTGTAGTTAATTAAAATTCTCAGCCATGAGTTAGGTCATTGATAATAGTACAACTTAAAAAAATAATTTTACCATGTTTTACCCATATTTTCATAGATGGAAAGTCTAAAGGATTAAAAAATATTCAGACTTTTTAGGTGTATTTTGTTATATTTAGCATTATTCCAGCTCTGCTGAAAAAGTGTTTTAATTTTTTTAGTAGACAGCATTAAGATAGTCATGTAACATAAAGTTTTCTCAAAGTGACTAGAACCACAGAAAAACAATGAGGCTCTTCATTTAAGGCATTTTAGAAAGTGAGTTCTACTTTCTAACTTCTTTCCATCATGAACCTGAATATGCTGTATTTCTATAAACGGGAAAAAAACCCTGAACCTTTTTCTTGGATGATTATCTGCAATGACACTACCGTGTGATTCCACCGCAGTGTGATTATGTATTCCCAAAGGGCAGCGTGGTGAAAGGCACTGTGAAAAACGGTCACCAGACTTTGGTTTTGGAACGAAGGGCAGTATAGGGCCAACCTTTGGAGTAAGCGTTGTCTAGGAGGCCTCATAATGAAACCTGCCTTGTAGGCACCTTGATCTGGGACTTCCAGCTTTCAGAACCACGAGAAATAAGCTTCTGTTGATTAAGCAACCGAGTCTGTGGTATTTTGTTACAGCAGCCCCGGGCAGACTAATACGCATGGATTGTGAAACAAAGCACAGTAGCAAGTGTCATGATTTCAGAGTATGGCTGTCACTTAGGCACAACTTTCCTATTCAGTTGCCTTTCCAATTCTGGAATTTCTCTCCTTTTTCCCTCTGAATGATGTTTGGGACAGAACTGGTCTCAGACTCCGAACCTGCAGAATTTATGCTTCTTCTTCTCCCTATCAATATTTAAGGTGTTTTTAAAACCTTGGATACATTACAAATATCTTTCTTCTTTAAAATATCACTTTATAATTTGCAAAGCATTTCTTTTGTCATTATCTTGTTTTTATTACATAGTCCACAAATGAAAACAAGTAAGCCCTCTCTACTTTATCATTTACTTTGTTAAACAAAGTTTTCATTTATAAACTTCCATTAACTCCTGTGATGTGAAATTTCTGTGTTGGGGAATGTTATAGCCATATTAAAAAAAACCTTTGCAAATAAAAATTAATTGTGTAAACAAGTGTGAGGGCGATATTTAAATTGCTCAAGAAATGAAACTGTTTTCAAGTAATTCACATATGATAATCTGATATGACAAAACTGAGAAACTACTGAAACTGATTACAAATCATTATTCAACACAAGATCTCTAAAACCTTTATTTTGAATGCCAATAGCTAGCTTTACTTTAGTTGGTAGGAGCCAATTTTCTTTCAAAGTGTAATATCATCAGATGTGTAGCATTTGTTTTTAGGCTAATGCTAAATACTCACTCTTTGGGCATATGTTAATAAGTAGGAACATACATTTTAAATAGAATACTTGGATTCCTTAAGTAGTTTGAGGAATAAGTCTTATTTGAATAGAAGGACAGCTGTCTTTTTTTATGAGGCAGCAGAGACACTTGGATATAAATGGTTATTTATAAAAAAACTGCATAATATGCTATGTAGCAGTGAGACTCGTGTAATTCTGTGCAGAAAGGATAATTGATGTTTTATTGCTCTATTTCACAATTTAGCTTTCCCACGCCTGGGAGATATGCTGGGAATTAGTCTATTCCATCTTCTTAACGAGACTTATCTATTACCTCAGATAATGTATCTATTTTCTTCAACCAGCAGGACTAAGTGCTTACTGGAGTGAAGTTTTCAGCAGTTATTAGAAAGAAAATTTGCCGATAGATGTAAAGGAAATAGTCTATCTTTCCATGAGTCTAGGTGTCGAGATAAAATGAAATGGCGTGGATATGCTGCTGTTGTGAAAGGGATGTTGACACCCACAGTTTCTGTGCAAGCTCATGAGAGCAGCTTGTTATTTTCCACGATAATAGCAAGAGCTTTATGTGCGGCAGTGTTTACTTACTTAATGATATTATGGGAGGCTTCACTAACTCAGGGAAGAGGCTTGATGAAAAGTGAGTGTCATTCAGTCTCGATAACAATTGTCAGAGGGATTGTGTGGTTGCCTCTTCAGGCAGAAACAGGTTTTGTAATACCATATGTGTGTGTGGACGAAATGGAGGCATTTGCAAAGCCTGCTATTTCTTTACTTTACCCCAAACCTGACATAACCCACCTTTCATATCTGTTCCAAATCCAATTAGAAAGGAAACAACCTAGCTAAGTGGGGATCTGAAATATTTCTAAGATCCTTGATGAATGATTGTGGTGTGCAATTTACCCATTTTTGGATAGCCAGTTATATTTTTCAGCAACTAAATTCATCAGAATGTTGGCAAATTGTGAAGAATCTTTACCAATACAAGACGCTATGCTGTGTCTATCTGCTTCTAGCTGGGTAAAAAGGATAAAACCCTCTGATAGAGGGATCACTGAGGTAAAACTCAAGCTATACAGATCACTGCAAGTAACGGCATTCCACACACACTAAATGGGCACACTACCATAGCAACAAGGGTAATGTGAGGAACAGATCCACTCTGTAGCTATTGATACCCTTGTTGGCTTACTTTCTAGGAGAGGCTACACTGTATGAGACTATAGTAAACGTGATTTGAAGTGATTTTTCTGGAGTTGTAATAGAAACAGAGCATTTGTGCACGTAACCAGTTCTCACAGTGAGCATGACCTGCAACACAAATCAGAGGAAATTAAAACATAAGGATTGCTTCTGTTACAATCCTTGTTACATTACAAGGAGTCCTTGTTACATTAGACGCCAAGTTACCTCTCAGTGAGTCTCAATGATGGTCCACAGAGCTCTAGAGATCCTCCAGGATCTTTCACATATAAGAATTTGTCTAAGATGCATGAACAAGATAAGCTGGTATTGGGGCCAACATAGGTAGAGTATGTTAGAGAGACGAGCGAGGAAGTTATCACTTAATGTCACTGATCATTACCTGAGACCACTGGGCAGAGTTCCTAGGTTTCTGAATTTTCTTTTTAACATTTGGATTCCATTTTCTTTCGGCTCTGGGCAAAGGCTGCCTATAAACATGCAGATGGGAAGTGGAGGAAAAAATGTCCAAGGAGATTATATCTAATAATTGATGGCAGGGGCGACTGAGTTCCAGCATCCCTCTGAGATCAATGGTAACTATTCAGTCTCTCCCATCATCTGCTCCTACCCCATGCCAGTCTTATTACTTTCATTTAAGGATGTGATCTATATAAAAAAACTGAGGATACCAATACACTAGGTGTTTTAGTGGGTACAAAATAAGTGGATGATATTCTACCTACAAAACCATTTGCAAATACGGGTGGGTGAAAGTCATAGACGTAATAAATGGTTGGTGATCAAAGAGAAGTTAAAGAATGACAGTGAGGTACAGATAAGGGTTTAGGAAATATGAAGGAAGGAAAACAATTCAAGGACTGAGATTTTCTGCAAGGGGAGAGTGTAGTAGTTAAGAGTATGAGTATTAGAGTTTGACAAACTTGGGTGGAATCCTCGTTAATTACCTCCTGTGTAGGTACCGGCAAAGTGATTTGACCTCTCTGAGCTTCAGTTTTTCTAATGAAATAATTCCAATCTTAAACTGTATCGTCTATGCAAAGTACTCAGCGTGATATCTGACATGTATTAAGTTCTGGATACCAGGTAGCTATCATCGTAATTATTATAAAGACTCATGTGGCGCATCCATGATGACGCTGTAGAGCCCACGTGCTCTAGGTTTCCACCTTCTTTTTTCAGAACTGAGCACTGACAAAGACAAGGGCCAAGTCCAAACCCACAGTGCTGCCCAGAGTCCAATGTTCATTCTGATAGTTTAGCCAAGAAAATACATAGAATGTTAGAGTGTGAAGTATTGAGACTGTGGGTGAGGAAGCAGGCAGCTGTGAAAAGCCTAGGAAGATAGGGAGGTAGTGAGGGTGACCGCGTGAAGCTTTTAGGAGGCCAAGCCCGGGGTCAGGGGCCTTGTGGAGACAGCAGGGACAGCCTCAATTTCAGTCTCATCATTCACTTTGTTCTGAACCACGTTTCCACCAACCTCTTGCCAACCTGGGTTTAGTTTGAGGGACAGAACATGATTTGGGGTGAGGACACTTTCATTTCAATAGAACCAGCTCACTTTCTAGGTCTCTTGTCAAGTTGAGACCAAGGAGGCCACCGAAGGCCGTCACCGTACAGCAAATTCACAGCGGCACAGGGAGCCACGTAGTAAATCACTGCCCTTCCCGTGAAGGCTGCCATCAATAATACCACGGGAGCACTTTCCCCCGAGAACCAGTAACTGCCTGGAACTGTGGGAGACCCATTACAGCACTGAGAATCTGATGCGGAAAGATGAGAGGAATAAAACAGTTCACTCACGAAAAAGAAAAATACATGAAAAGCGACACTAACATAAGTTTAATTATGAAGTCTTATTCTTACCCTTGGGGAGTTCATATATTCAGATGCCAGCCACAGGGCAACAGAGAGCACAATGGGTAGATTTGTTGTTATTTATGAGAATCTGATTCCTAGATATTTCATGAGATCAATTTTTAAATTTTATACTGGCCAGAAGAAACAAGGTTGTCAATTTATACTCAGAATTCACAATACTTGAATCTTGTTGTAATATTAAAGATGTACCTTTATTGACAATACCAGGGCATTTTCATTTATATAAACTTTTGGGGACTTGAGAAGAGTGACCTTAGCCCAGGTGTAAACTGGACTTGGGAATTCAGTAAGAAATATTGCAGCATAACGGACCCTCGGTTTATTCACCTCTAGTTATCCCTGTAACACACCCCTGTGGTAACTCTTCCAACCTTCTCCACAATTCCCAAACCCTGAACCGCACTTATACCTGTCTCATTCCCAGCAGAGGACCTTATTTCCTACTTTATCGGGAAGATTAAGCCACTCGGTAGAAACGCCCTTATGTCTTTTAAATGACATCACTCCTCCTTCATCCTGACTCTTAGAAAAAGTGTCCTTACTCTTGGTCAAGGTTACTTTTAACCAAAAGGCTTTATCTCCAGCTATTAATATATGTGACTATTCTAGGGATTCCCCACTTGGACGATCATCAAAATCACTTGCATTTCCTTGGCTACAAACCAGAGATTCTGACTTACTCGTTCTGGGTTGGGATCTGGGAATCTATGTTTTTAAACAGCACTTTCCCCAGGAGATTCTGATAATCACGCTGGTTTGGGGAAATCACTGAATTATCTATCGCCTGAACTCTCTCTAGAAGTCTGCTTACAATTTTCTGATGACTTTCGTTAAAGTGACTTGTTTTACTTCTTCCAAAGGATTGCAAGATCCTCAGGTCAGGTGGCGGTGTGTTAGGGATCTTTATGTACTCGGCAGTACTTATCACAGTAGTTTGCACATAGGATGCATCCATCCGTATGCCGAAGGAAAGGTAAAATTTAGGAAGGGAAACTATAGAATATGTGCTCACCAGCTGGCTGTAGGCAGTAATAATAACTAATAGTTTCTCACATTTATTGAGCACCAATTTCTTCACTTGCATTGTTCACTTTACAATGATTCACTTATGTAAGTCTCGAAACCATCCTCTGAGGTTGTTAGTGATTTTATACATTTTGCGTATTTAGAAACCCAGGAACAGGGAAGTGGAGTAATTTGTGTAAGGTCACACAGCTTAAAGACTGTTGTTTTGGGGTTTGTTTTATTTTTGGCAGGGGAAGGAGAACATAAAGCCTACACAAAGAGAGCCTTGTAGAGGTTCATTAAAGAACCAAGGGAGTTCCCTGGCGGTCCAGTGGTTAGGACTCAGTGCTTTCACTGCCATGGCCCGGGTTCAATCCCTGGTCGGGGAACCGAGACACGGCAAGCCGCACGGTGCAGCCTAAAACAACAACAACAAAAGCAAACCATGATTTAGCTCTGTAGAAGGAGGTGTGGTCACTTTGGCAAAAGTGATCAAAGAGAGTGTTATAAAGGAGGTGGCTATTTGAACTGAGGCTGCAAGTTTGAGACACAGAGAAAGGGCGCACAACATTTCAGGAGAAGGAGAGGCACCCAGGAAGCGTGGTGGTGTTAGGACGGTAGCTTCAGTTTGCCTCTCCGGTCCCTTCATCAGCTGCAGGAGGCTCAGTGCCACTGCCTCTCCCACCTCCTCATGTACTTGATTCTAAGAGCGAGAAGAAGCAGAGACGTGATTGACAGGCCAGCTCCATGAAGCCTGGGAACTAACTGTGATTATTTTCCCATCAGTCACTGAACTTTCATCTTCCCCCTTGAAAATCATCCCAACCACACCTCTCCCTCCTTCCTAATCCATATCTTATTTTGTAAATGATGTTTTCCTTTATGTCTCGCAGCTTTGATGAGCTGCCTTCTAATTGGGTCAAACACCTAAAAGCTGTGCATCACAGAGGAGACTAGTACATTTTGAACGACACCAAAGAGCAAATTTAAAACTATCAAAATGAAGCTGAAATGGCTTTAAAAACCTCACCCATCTCTTTGTCTCTGTCTCTGATACAAACACACACACACACACACATACAATTAAGGAAAAATAAAAGGTTGGCATCCCTGCCCCCATCCACTTTATCTAACCCACCTAATAGAGTGAAGAAAACCACCAGGACAAAGGTAGTACTTTGAGTTGGGGCCAAATGTGACTGGAGCTGAAGTATACCTGTACCTATCCAATGGTTGCTCTCGTTTACTTAACATTTATTACTTGGCAAGAATTCTTGACAACTACAATGAACTATGAAGATACAATGCATTTATCACAATGATTTATGATTTCCTTTGTGCCTTTTCTTTAACATGACAGAAAACAAAACAAAACAACAAAAAACCAAAAAAAGTAATTCAGGGCTCCTCCTTGTCTTATGCCCTCATTTCTGGCAGGTTCCACGTCATGTCAGACCTTGCAAGAAGTAGAATGGGTCATATGGCATACGTTGAAGTTACTCTGGGGGGTTAAGAATAATAGAAATGAAAAAACCATAGGGCATTTTGAGGGAAGTATGCTTGCTAGCTTATGTACATGCCTTTAAACAAAATCTTGGTTTAGATTCTTATAGTCATTTAATGCCTTTGGGCATTTTTCTCCCTGGCAGAAGTGGCTCTGGGATCCTGTTCAGAGACAAGTTCCAACTAATTACAACTAGCCTCCTCAATACTCCCCAAGGAGTCATCTGAAGGATGCAGAGACATTCTTGTTCCAAAATTCTATTCTGCCTTTCAGTTTGTGGAGTCTTATGGACTACTTCTGGGTAAAAAAACATTCTATTGATGTTGCTTTTCACAGGAGTAATTTACACCTAAAAGAATCCCACAAACAAATTAACTGTTGACCACACTTATAATTTCTGGAGTTTTCAGGATTGATGCCCATGATACTCTATACGTACATCAGTTACCAAGTTCTTAGGTGACTATAGACACAGACCCTCACAGCATCTCTATACAATGTCTCAACTCAGACTTCAGAATAAACTCAATCACTTTTTTAGTGAAATTGTGATTAACTTTACAGATCATCTTTTCTTGATGGCAAGTAAATGTTTTTGGTTATAATACTTTTTGTACTTCTAAATTTTTCTAAACATTTATGAAACAGTTTTTAAGTTGTTAGACATCATATACCCAAGAAAACCTGCTAATCCAACACCCAAAATAACCAAATAGTCTTTTCTTTACAGTAGAAAACATTTCCTATGCAACTCAAAAGACAGTACCTTCCTCATGGTGACACTGTGAAAATTAATAAAGTGAAAATTAATAAAGACATTCTTAATTTTTTTGAATGTCTTTAGAATAAATGATTTTAAATATCAGATAGTCTTTAATAAATTTTACACTTGATAATATAAGAAATTAACTTTGGTTTTCAGTATGTGATTTCTCTGAATGACTTAAGACATTTTACATATAACACTCTACTTGAAAAACAGATATGTACAGCAGTTTTGTGTATATAAGGTGATTAGATTTATAAAAAGAGTAAAACTAAGTCAAAGGGCGATTATCCACTTTTTCCAAAGTGCCTAATATGGCATAAAGTTAACTTAACAAGTAATCACTGAGCAGCTACTACATGCTAGACATTAAGCTGGTGCTGGGAACAATGACAGGCAATAAGACATGGCCCCTGCTCTCACCAAGCACACAGCCCTGGTGGAGAGGGGCGGGAATTGGCATTAATCAAATAATCACACCAATGTAATATTACAGCTGAGAGAAGAGCTACACATGGGAGTCATTTGTGGAGTCTATAATAACTTGCTCAGAAAATTCCAGGGGTCAGAAGGAGATATATATTTTAGAACAGTCTTCCAACTCTTTAAAAAAATTAATTGCTTTCACAGTTAAACTAAACTGAGCAGAATGGAGGAAGAAAGTTATTTATAGACAGGCATTGTTTTGACCTCTTATTAAATTACATATGCTTTTAAACAATTGCTTCCAACTTTACTTCAGTGGAATAAGAGGACATTGGATAAATCTTTCAAGAAGTGTTATGATCAGATCTAATGTCACAGTTGCTTTTGTTTTTTTTAAGGATTATGTACCTTTTGTTCGATGTTGCTTGAGAAGGATAGACTCTTGTCTTACATAACAACACACACATACAAACAAGGTAAGAGTAAAAAAATATTCTCTTCCATCCCCTTGTAAAAAAACTGGGACTGTTTGCCAACACTTGCATCTATCAAAGAGCATTACTTTCTTAGGGAATTTTCAAGTGAGAAACAGAGTTGACCAAATAGAATAATAACAATGGATATAACCACTAGACCAAGAGTCCATTTTAATCACTAGACTAAGCAAATGAAATAGCCTCACTGTGTAACAGAAAAGGTCTGAAAAGAATACCTTAGTTGAAAATGATCTGTAGCAATATACTGCATTGACTGGTTTAAATAACATTCACACCAAACGTAAAACACAATTGTCATGACTGCTGCAGGAGCAAACGTTGCTACTTCAAAATGTCTCTTTAGTGTGCAGATTATTTCAAGCTGAAAACAATCAAGGACCAAAAGACTCAGGAAGAAACTTTGACCTTTCCTCTAACTGCCTAAAAAAATTTAGATCGAGGACCTGTTCCTGGGATATACCTATTACCAGAGACATCTGCAAAGAATATGGGCTAGCTGGGCTTCGAGATCAGGGTCTGCTCTGCATCCCATTGTGTCTGCAAGGTTCAGCAAACACTTGTTTGCCAAACATTTGCTTTTCCATTTTCATATGAATTGCCTTCCTCCCCTTTGAAGTCCCAAACCACTATCCTAGACTCCTCTTTTGGTATTAAAGGCGAAGGTTTCAGCCATTTTGGTTATTTACTCAGTTTTCCTGGGTTTCTCCCATACATACATGTTATTAAGCTTTTGTGTGATTTTCTTCTGTTAATCTGACTCGTGTCAATTTAACTCTTAGACCAGCCAGAAGAACCTAGAAGGGATGAGGAAAATGTCTTTCTCCCTGACACTACCAAAATGCTTTGAGTCGTTTTCATTCAATTTTTTATATTTCTTTACATCTTGGTAGTCCTGCTGAGACTAAATCCAGCAGTGAAAACATGCCTTGAAACAACTGTTCCAGAGAAGATTGCAACCCAAATGTAAAACCTGAAGTTCAAGAATCTGTAGAAAATAAAATGTATATTGGTCTGTACATGTTGCAGTTGACTATCCTGCCTTGTGGCTACTATTCAACCAAGTCACCAGAGTAACCCAGCTAGGGTACCATACATAAGGCACGGAATAAAGCATTCTTACCCTGCAGCTTTATGTGAATGTGACTGTGACAGCATTGTTCTTTAAGAGCAGCCATTGCACTGTATTCACTTGTGTAGCTATTTCCTAGTGCAAGCACTAGGCATTTTGTTACGCAATACATATTTGTTAAGTGAATACTTAGTAACTCCCCTTTTCCACCACCAAATAATTTTTATGACCTATGAACTTGAGGATATTGCTTATCCTTTATTCTTTCTCAATTTAAATATTAGCTTTTAGAATATACCAAAGACCTATATGTTTACACGGAGAATTTTCTGGTGCTTTGGCACAAAATCCCCTGCTGCTCTCTGTTACATTCTCGCAGTTTCCTTTCAGAGTGGACAGAATCATTCAAGGCCCTGCAGTAAGCGCAGGGGTCAGCTAACCTAACTGGGGGCTGTGCCAGAGAGTCCACTAATAATCATTGTTTAATGCTTTTTTTTTTCTTGCTTTGCTGAAAGAAGAGTTAGCTCTGTCAACAACAATGAAAACGAAAAAGGAAAAAAGAAAATCAAACATATATAGCTAAAGCAATTGCAATTTTCAGTTTCACTATAATTGTTTTCATTTTTAAACAATACATTTAATTGGATAGTTGAACCTGGCTCCATATTTAGCTCCTGAGTCAGTGCAAAAAGAGAAGCTCAAACCGGCTTAGCCCATGTTTTGTACTTTTTAAGATCCAGTGCAAATGTAAAGAGAAGTTCATTTCCCAGGCTTCACAAACTGTGGCTTCTACTCATAGGAGTATCTGCTATGAGGATTAAAGGGTCACTCACTGCTCTTTGGTAATCTTACCCCCAAAAGAGATTCTCATCCTCACTGACATGAATAAAATATCACCTATTGTTATAAACGCACATTGGGCTCTGCTGTGTAATCTACTTTGTTAAAACAAGGAAATTAGAGTTCTGTGGCTGAGGAATGGGTTAAATAACTAAGAGGCAACATTTTCCCTCTTATTGAATTGACTTCTACTCTGCTGTTTTTCTCTAAGCCTTCTAAAATCTGCTGTGATTTACTGGGGCAGATGTACTTCAAATTGTTTACAACACCAACAATAACATTCTTAATATGAAATTTAGCGTTTGTAGGTTTCTTTCCCCCCAGAAAATTTACACTGGATCAAACAGTTGGCCATAAAAAATTAATGATGATGACAACAATGAAAATTACTACAGCTTAGAGTCACTCAGCACTTCTGTGATGTGAGACTTTATGCTGCTTTACACACATTATTTACTTTCATCCCCAGAAAACCCTATGAGAAAATATACTATGTTTGAAACGATATGTCCATTTTACAGGTGAAGCGGCTGAGGCTCAGAGAAGTTGGGATTCTCAGTTCATGAGGGCAGGACTTGTGGTCTTGTTTGTTGCTAGTGCCTTGAACAGCACTTGGCACTTCCTGGGCATAAGCACTGGGTATATATTCATAAACTGGATGAATGAACAAATTCGTACTTGGGATATATATTAGGGAGATTCAGGAAGGGCTGAGTGATGAAACTGACAATGATAAAATGTAGAACATCATGAATAATATAGCTTAAAAATTATAAGAGTAGTAATAAAGGAGGGCAGATAGAGGAGATTAACATGCTTCTTAATCAGTAGTTTTTTGGATGTGACCACTCACCAGAGTCACGTGGGATTTTTTTTTTTTAACGGAATACTTTTATGCTGTAAGGAAAAAACTATAAAAGGAAATGTAAACGTTAAAAAGTAAAAGTCCTACATTTCCTTTGCTTTCTTTCACAAACCAGTTTCTCAGTTTTGACCTCTATTAACAGTTCAATGTGTGTCTCTTATAAACCCATCCATGAATATGTACACACTACAAGCACTTTTTATATTTCACTAAGGGGACTGTATTATAAAGCTGTTGTATGATTTGCTTTTTAAAATTTAAGAATAATGTAGCCTTGCACATCTGTCAATGTCAGCATTTCATTCAACTGTACGGACATGCCATGGTTTATTTAAACAGTCTCCTATTGAAGGACATCCAATGGTTTTTTAAAGTATAAACAAAGCTGCAGTAAAAATCCTTGTGTGTATATCCTACATGTGTTCAAGTATATTGCTAGGATAAATTTCCAGAAGTAAAATTACCGGGTCTCAGGGTAAAATGTTAACACCCATTGCTAACTTCTTCCAAAAAAGCTGCAGCATTTTACTTGAGAAACTTTTAAAAAAATATAGTCTCCTGGGCCTATATCCATGTCCACCGAATCAAAACCTTGGTAAGTAGAGCCTGAGAATCTTCATATATTTTATAGTTTTGCAGGTGAAATCAGTCAGGTGTGAGAATCACTGATCTAGATCATTCTCTGCCTTTTGGGCAAAGTGTGGTTGAAACAGGAACTGAAATAAGCCTTAACATATAGAAGTAGTTGGTTGAAATTATACAATCACTAAATTATCAGTAATTTATATTTTCATTGCTTTCAAATATATTAATTCAGCTTTATAACCAGTCCTTTCAGGTAAGTAGAAGAGAGAGAAAAATGAACTGAAGCTCTGAAAACTTAAGCTCACTCAAACAAAAATATGATGGAACCAAGACTGAAATTCAGGTCCTTAGCATCGAAACTTCTTCCCCTGCTCCCTCCCATTATACTACATAGCAAAGTAGATCATGACTGTATTGTTCTATCCTATTAGAAACATATGTATACTAACTCTGTGGGAAATGTGATTTCTGATTTTAAGAAGAAAATTCAGGCATCGTTTGGGGTTAAGTCTGTAGCCAATGCGATAACCAGTTGTCTCATAGTAACGTAAATAATAAACATTTATATCTATATACTTTGTCTCAAAAGATCTGAGGCTAGGACTATAGCCAGATTGGCCCTGAATAACATCTCTAAAAGTCTTTTTCTGAAAGAAAAGTGATTGGGACAATAGAAGTGGCCAAAGGAGACAGCTGTTCTATGTGGATTAGAGAACTAAGTCTAACCAGAACGTGGACGGTGGAGAGGCCAGTTCCCAACGGCTCCCCAGGGTTTTGCCTGGCTTATTGGGAAGTGGGGTTGCTGCCTGAGCTCTGAAATATTTCAATCAATAAAGCTTCAGTCAAGAGTAACTTAAAACTTACCTTTCAAGAAAGTTGCTGCCTAAACAGAAGGTAGGATGACATTTTCATGAAGGTGAATTTTATAGAGTTATTATGAGTATGAAATACAATAGTGAATTTGAGAATGGCCCTTATTACCAGCATTTATAACAGTTCAGAATTAGGACAGTAATCAGGTCAAGCAGAAGTTGAGATCCAGGCTTGCAGCTAGGCAGAAGAGGAGGGAACTAATATTTGTTAAGCTCTTGGTATTTATTAGGCATTATGAGTTCCACTCTCTGAGGGTCCTGGCTAGGGGAAGGAGGCCGGGGCAGACTATGGCAGAGAATGAGTCAGTATAGCCAAGGGAAAATCGGAGGTGTTCATGCTGAGTCAACTAGGCCAGGGCTGGAGGCGATCACCAACATGTTTCCTAGGGGTTGAACTTCCTGAAATAAGTTTGTGAGTAGGTGCTGCCCCCTTAGCTGGGTAGGACGGGAGAAGTGGCGTCGTTTTAGGGAAGAGTGACTACTTTTCCTCCAAATTAGGAGTCCTTCAAAGTATGTGCTCTATATCAAGTCAAGGAGAGTTAAGTGACCAGACTGGAAACAACATGTCTAATTTGTTACCCCTTAAAAATGGAATCATCTCCACTTTTTTTCCCCTTTAGGAATTCTTACAGGCCTGTTGAGAAGGGCAATCTGCAACTATAAGAAGAGTGGAACCTGCAAGCTGAGGAAGGTGAAACTATCTACTCTATGTGAGGGGAAAAAAGCCAAGGTGATTTCTATACCGAGGTCGCTTTATGAAGCACAAGGCTATAGTTAAAGAAACTGTACCTACTGTGTGGAAGTGACCCAAATTGCTGGTGTAGCATCTAGAAGGGGATAAACTGAGTCTAGGCATGCTAGTGTGTTAAATGAAACATACAGAGTGACAGTTAATGTCTTTTCTATAGAGGAAGCTTCATGGGCAATAAAGAAATGTCTTAGTCTTAAATAAAAACTGTGAAGTAGCTGAAGTTTCTCCAAGCCCCACTGAGAAGGCTGTGACCATCCCCCCTCCACCATCCCCTGAGGCCAGTCTCCAGCTCCTCGACTGCCTGGCTCAGAACCTATCGAAGGCTGTTCTCCTTTAGGAAAAGAAACCCATCATAAAGCCTCAGAGCTAAAGACGTTAAGTGCTTTCCAGTGGGAAGCAATTACTCCATCTTTATTAAAACTTTCTATTGTTTTCAGTCTTCCTGTCACATTTCTCCTTCTCTCTCTGACCAGATATTAGAGTTACTCAGACCTGTGTCCCAGGTGCCTTTCTGTTCTCTTCTTCTATCCTTTTTTTTTTTTTAATTTTATTTATTTATTTATTTATTTATTTATTTATGGCTGTGTTGGGTCTTCGTTTCTGTGCGAGGGCTCTTCTCTAGTTGCGGCGAGCGGGGGCCACTCTTCATCGCGGTGCGCGGGCCTCTCATTATCGCGGCCTCCCTTGTTGCGGAGCACAGGCTCCAGACGCGCAGGCTCAGTAGTTGTGGCTCACGGGCCCAGCCGCTCCGCGGCATGTGGGATCTTCCCAGACCAGGGCTCGAACCCGCGTCCCCTGCATTGGCGGGCAGATTCCCAACCACTGCGCCACCAGGGAAGCCCTATCCTTTCTTTTTAAATCATCTCATTCATTCTCACAGCGTTAAGTCCCATCTACATGCTATAAATCCAAATTTGTTGTCCCCTGTCCAGATGGCTTCTCTAAGCACCAACTGCCCAGTGGGTTCTCCACATTACGTCCTCAGTCTGAATATATTTGACTTTCTTCTCCAGCTGGGCACATCTGCAGGTCATCCCCTTTGCCATACATGGAGTCTCTTCCACCCAGTCACTTAACCTGGAACCCCAAAGTCATCCTTCACCCCTGCTTCTTCCATCTGTACATTCTATCATCAGTCTATTATGCATACATCTACTCAGCATCTTTTAAATCTGCCCTTTTATATATATTTAAAATACATCCACTTCTTGCATTTCCACAGCTACTGCTCTGGGTCAAGCCACTATCAATTCCAGCCTGGATTATCACATTAGCTTTTCATCTAGTTTAAAAGTTTCCATTATCTCCCTCTCAATTTGCTCTGCGCACAAAATCCTGAGAGCTCTTTACAAATCTAAGTCATATGTTATTTCCAGGCTTATAACCCTTATATAGCTTCACATTGGCACTTGGTATAAAATATAAAATCATTGATATGACCAACCGGCTTGGGAGATCTGACTCCCTTCCTACCTCTGTAGCCTTATCCATCTCACTCTCCAACTGTCTTTCTAACTCTCTAATTACACTGGTATAAAGGTTTGAGTTTTACAGTCTCTTTCCAAAGGCTCATCACATGGTGTTTCATCGGTTTAGAATAAGTTCTCTTCACTCTTTGCTTGGCTAATATCTATTAACTATTCAGGTTTCAGCTCAAGGCTCTTCTCTTAAACCTTACACCTGGAATTGTTCATGTTTTTGGCCAAAGCAAGTCATATGGCCACACTCGAGTTTAACAGGACTGGGACACATAATCTTTCATCAGGGATATAAACTGAATATTGATAAAAATTAATAGAGTGTACAACAATTAACCTTCAAGAAAACTATAAAGAAGAACAAATACATCAAGTTTCTTTGCTTCTTGTTGGAGTTATATCAACTTAGTGTGGGAACATTATGGTTTTATGCTGAGAAGAAACCTGACTATATATGCATATATGATTTCAATGAATAAAAATGAAAACTAAACTATTACTGAAAAATTCAGTTTTCTAGAGAGAGAAAAATCTTTCAAAACAATGGCCATTGGGGGGAAACACTAATAAAAGTGACTTTGCAGGGTGAAATTTACTATTACCTAAACTAAATAACCTGAATGCTTTACTAATGTTCAACATGCTAATGGAAATTCAAACATTCTAAATGTGACTTTCTGGTGATAATACCATTTGTATTTTTGTTTGATTCAAATCTAGTGGTGGAGATTTAAGATGTAGAAGGTAGAATCATGGCAATCCATTCCGTCCCTTATATCTGTATACAGATCTATACTTACAGAGAGAGCATATATATCGAAGGTTATTGAAAGTCACTTCTTGCAAAATCTTTGGTATCTTAAAAAAATTCTTTGCGGAAATTTGCAGACAGAGATAACTTGTCATGAAGCCCTTATTTTACTTGGAAAGATAATTATAGTCATAATAGCATCACTATAAAGGGAAAGGAAATAACATTTTTTGAGCTTTTACTATGAACCCATGTATAAAATTCTCCAAATAACCCTAAGAAATTACACTATCATCTCCATTTTACAGCTAAGGATCATTAGGTGCTGAGAAATTAAGAACGTGCCTAAAGCCACACAAGATGGTAAATGGCAGGGCAGGGATACAACCCCAAATTTGTCTGACTCCAAAGCTCAATCTATTACCTCAGTGATGATCTGGTGGCCCTTCTAAGTTCCTGAAATCAAAGTTCATCCACAGTCTCAGTTTTTGGGCTCATTTATATATATATACATATATACACACACACACACACACACGCACATATATATTTAAAAAAATATATATATATATTTTTATTTTTGAGCAAATCTGGCCAATAATAAGGACCCAGCCTATAGGTTTACCATAAACACAATCTAAAAATTAGGGCTATTCCCTTCAGGCTCTTATTTCTCTTAGACTTAATATAAGTATCCTAAACTACTAAAAAAAATCCAATATCCTTTCCACTGGCAGAGAGGATCCCATGAAAGGGAAGATAGAAATCCATGGTTATTTTAGAAGCCCCATTAGACTACCTCAAATTCTGAATGACTACCAAGATAACTTTCAGGAGCCTAATATAGGTGAATCAAACTGCAGTTTGAGCGGGGCTAACTCCTGCAAAACATCGCACGGAGGCCGCATGGTGAATGAGGATTAAGGCACTGACTCAGGAACCAGAATTCAAAAGTCTGGCTTTGGAGTATCATCAGCTATCATCAGCTGTGTGGCTTTGGACAAACAGCTTCTCTTTGCTCTGTTTTCCTCACTTGTAAGATGAAGACAATGATAGAACACATCCCCTGGGATTGTTACAAGGAGTATATGAGTTAACATTTATGACATTTATAGGGTGCTTAGGGCAGTGCCTATCATCAAGGTAAGTGCTGTATTAGGTCTTGAAGAATGAACTACATTCTATTAGGTAATGCTCACTGACTCATGCATTATTTATCGAGTATCTACTATGAGCTAATCATTGTCATGTGTAACGTTGGCCAAAACAGGAAAGCTCAGGAGTCTCTTAGAAAGGTAATTTTTGGAAGTACTCCCTAATTGTGTTTAACAAACATAGAATTTTTCCTTGGACAACCAATGCCTTTCATCTTTTTTTTTTTTTTAAACAGAAATATGATCTCAGCTCTCAGATTATTCTAAATTGCAAGATGATTTTTCTACTCTTTCTTTTTCCCATTCTCTGCGGAGTTGGTACTCTCCAAGCATAGTGCACAGAATGTGAGGGATATGTCAGTGGATGTCATCATGAACAACAACAAAAAAGACAGAAAAGGAAACATTTACTGTTCCTCAATACTTAGCTGAGAACACAGTAACAAATTTTAGGTTTTCACTATAGTCGTCAAGTGGGTTGGCCCATCCTGACCTTGTTTTTACCAAATGAATTACTGTAATATAGAAGAAAACATTATTCTATTGATCAGGCAGTGCCAACATTGCTCTGAAGAAAATGTGCTTCTGTTCTCTAAGAGAACTTATCATTTATGCCTTTTATATTTTAAATCATAATCTGAGATGGGAACATTTTCATTGTTTTTATACAAAACCCGGGTTACATTGATTAATGCAGGAAAAAGTACATTTCCCAAAGAAGCAATATTAGGTTTTCTATCTAGTCCTATGTAGGACTCCATATCTAGGAAATAAAAGGACTTAAATAAATTGCTGGTCATTTTATTTCTTCTTCCAACAGAAGATTTGGCCACTGAATGAAAAAAAGTTACATGTGGAAAGTAAATGGTTGGTTGTATACATATCACTTTCTTCAGGTTGTCTTAAGTATTGGAGATGGAGGTAATGCCAGAAAGGCAAAAATTCTATTTGATTAACTAAGGTCCGAGGCTATCAGGAAACATTGGATGAACACAAGTGATTCCTTTGTGCAGTCAAATGACTATTTAGAGAAATGGTGGCTTTGTACACTGATTCGATTTGCTTAGTGAGAGAACATTCTTTTTCCTTTGGTCTTCTTTTATTTTTTTCCTTCCAAACTCATCATTCAGGCTTTGCCTCTCACTGAGCCAGCAGCCCTGGATTCTGATTTGACAACACCTGCTTGCAATTTGATAATGCATCTTAGTCTCAGGATGACGGGCAGGAGTATTTCATGAACTCAGGCTTTACTGGTATTTCTGAAAGTTACACACACACCTGCATACTGCAGCATCATTGTACTTGGATGACAACGCTTTAAAATGAGTTGGTGGCAAAGACTTATTTATTTATGTTTAGTGCTGCTTTTGTAGCCACATAAAATATTTTATTAAAACCTTCACATTTATTCTGCCACCTTCCAAAGGATGAAAGTTTCTTTGTCAGGGCAAAAATTAATGGTGTGCAATGTTTTCTGTTGAACTTTCTCCGAAGTTTGCCTTTAAAAAAGATGTAAAAGAAACTTCTCCTATAGAGCATCCTGACATCTTTATTTGTTACCGTTTGTTTTCTTACTAGCCTGATATACTCCCACCACCAAGGTAAATAAGATCAGACCACAGATTGTTGTCTGGGCTGTCACTGATGGGATTCTCCAAGTTCATTCCACTACGGAAACTTGGTGAACCAGTTCAAAAAGGAAACGATGTTTTGTGATTTCAAATTTAATTTTATTTGAGAAAGGCTGTGAGATTTTTATGGTAGTGATCTTATGTATATCATCAAATTTTATAGCATTTTGTTTGATTAAGGAAAACCAAAAACTCACCACTGACAATCTTGCACTGTCTACAGTTCAACGTGTCTTACCTTAGCAGAAAGCAAATCATTTTACATACTTATGGAAGCAGCTTATAAAACAGACGAGCAGATCAGGAATATGAGCCTAATCTTAGTTCTTCTAGGAAACAGGAGAGAGTGAGAGTCAGGAATGATGGCAAAGAAAGGGGAAAAATGATTCATGTAGAATTTAGTTTCTTTCAGTTACAAAGCTGGGTGCTCTCATATGTGTTAAGTCAATTATTCTTCCCAGCTATCCTCTGAGGGAGAACTATTATCAGTCTGGTTTTTACAAATTAATGCCTTGAGATTAAGCTAGCTTGAATAACTTGCCCACAGTTTCCCAGCAGAAAGAATCAGAGCTCTGATGCAAATCTAAGGAGGTCTTAACTCTTAAGCCTATTCACATGATTAAAGGACTTTTACATAGAGAGAAAACCTTTCGGAAGAGTTAAGAAATGGTTTTGGGTAAGGTAAAATTCAAATGGTAGTAAAGGTTAATGAAAATTAGCTTTGCTGCTTGCTCTGTGGCCTGGGACATCCTTATTCCTATGTCAGCCCTACAGAGACCATTTAATTCTGAAAACCTCAGAGGGAGATGATTATTTACAGTGATGAAATGTACCAGATATCCGTGTAGATGGCACTGACAAATCCTGCCATATTTGGAAACCTGATGCTGAGTTCTAATCTGTGGATATTTATTGATCATTATTGATAGTTGAAGGAAAATTGAAAAGAAGAACAACCTCAATCTCTGAATTCTTTGAGATTTGGGGAAGTCCCTTTCCATGGATATACATTAAGTAGGTAGACAGATAGGTAGGTTGGTAGGTAGGTAGAGATAGAGAGATCTATTTAAATGTCTATATTTCCATAATGGGAAATTAAAGTGGAAAATATCCTCCTTTATTTTATAAGCAGGCTGCTTCAGAAGCAGGTATCTAGGGAAAATTTCTCTAATAGACTGTTTTGGGACTACCTTACAAACAAGAAAGCCAGAGCATCTTGGAGTGTCTGAGAGCGGGCCTTGGGCAGGAATTCCTGTGTTTGGGCACTACGGGAACACTTGCAAGGCAAACTGAAGGACCCACATGCGGATTCTGCTCTGGGGTTCTTTCAGGGCATAAAGAAGAGCCTAAAAGTGTCCATCTTATGGAAACAAGATATAGCAGTATCTGTACATAGATGCACATGGTTGCATTACCTAAAAGTGACCAATTGTTCAGAGAGACAAATGAAATCTAAAACAAGCATTCTAGAAATCCTCCCGGGTTGATGGTGCAGTGGAGTAACAGCAATAAAGATTCTCAAATTCTTAGGAATAACCACATTGATTTCAGTTGTCAAAATCGTAAAAATATGTTGTTAATGTTGCCAAGCCATCAGCATCTTTCCCCCCCTTTAGTGCTATACTTTCCAAGAGATCTTCCTCTTTTATTTGTAGTTTTCCTTCTACTTTCTTGATTTTTTTTTTAAAGTAGCCCCACATGTGCATGAGAAAGCAAATGTTTACTTGGGATGTGTTTTCTTAGCATCCTTATGGAGAAAAGGTAAGAAAAGGACATTAGTACTACAGCAGTGTGAGAAGCTGTCCTTTTCAAAAGCATTTTTGCAACATGGCCGTTAGCTGCTGATGGAGTTGCCATGGTTATAAGAGGTCCACGGTGGGAGAAATCTTCATTTATTATGAGATTTTTGACAGCAGCAGTCAGAATGCTTGACGGGGGAAAAATAAGAACAACAACATAAAAGAGGCTTGGCCATTTTAGCCACACAAAGAGTTGAGTTATAACATTAAAAAATATTCAACGATAAAGTCATGGGTGAGTTGAGTGCCAAGAAAAATCTTGCTTTTGAAATAAAATGTATTCCTGTAAACAGCAGAGGCAGAAAATGATAGTCTACTTAAGGATCAGCAAAGGAATGGCAGCAGGCGTAAACCTACTGAGTTGAATGTGATTAAATTACTTCACATAATAGTTTACAGCAGTTCTGCTGCTTGCTTCTGCATCCTCTCTCATGCAAAAATCTGGATGATCGAAGCTACAACTTTAAGAGTTACTGAACTTCATGTGTCTCTCCGTATTTTAGTATAAGGAAAAGCCTTTGTGCTAAATGTACCTGAAAGCCCTGGAAATATTATTCTCACATAAAAAGTATAGTAAATCCCATTACCTGGGCCTCACTAGGCTATGGATTCACATCCTCCATGGAAAGTCTGCAATATGCATGTTAGCATTCTTCTTTAGCCTTAGTACCAAAGTAGGAATTGGACGTTTTTTTGCCTCTTTAGAATAATAGCTGATTTCTCTTGATGGGTCAGTGTTTAGAGATGAACCACGGTTTGCCTCTAGTCTCAAAAAAGTACAAATATGTAATAAGTTACGTAGCATTTATTTGCCGTTAGGGTGGGAGGAGAGAAGAGATCATGCCCTGCTGGATTCTGACGTGAACATGAACCTGCGACGTTTCTCCGTCTGCTGAGCAGAGGCGAGCCTTGCTGTAGAGTCAGTGAGCCAATGGGAATAAGGACTATCACAGCTCAGGCTTTGGGGGATAAAAGTTGGCAGATGCATAGAAAGAGGGCTGGCAGCGGTGGAACGTGTACGGTTATTTCGGTGGAATAAGGGATAAGTGGGGGGATCCTGAGAGGAAGCCTGCACATCGGGAAGGAGGCTGCGAACCGCGGGCTCAGCGCTTACGTCCATGCTGTGTCCCTGCACTACTAGAAGCTGCCATCGCCCAGGGCTCCCCTCAGAGGGCCTCATGCGCAGTCCTGGGGTGTCTTCTCTGCCCTGCCCTGCCTTGTATATCTTCATCAGCTGCAAACAGGCACTCATTGTTACCAATATCTCCTCAGACTAGTTGATACTTGCCATCTCTCTGTCTCTTTTTTTAAACTTTTTATTTTATATTGTCTTATAGCTGATTTACAATGTTGTGTTAGTTTCAGGTGTACAGCAAAGTGATTCAGTTATACATATACGTGTATCTATTCTTTTGCAAATTCTTTTCCCATTTAGGTTGCTACAGAGTACTGAGCAGAGTTCCCTGTGCTCTACAGTAGGTCCTTGTTGGTTATCCATTTTAAATATAGCAGTGTGTACATGTCAGTCCCAAACTCCTTAACTATCCCTTCCCTCCACCCTTCCACCTCCCCCCCCACCCCCCCACCCCCGGTAACCATACGTTCATTCTCTGAGTCTGTGAGTGGTCCTTGCTATCTCTTCTCCCTTCCCTCGTATTTGCAGATCACTTTTGGCACTCTGACATTCATCATCTTTACTGCATGGAAATTACTCTGCTGACGGCACTAATGACTCTGTTGTTGACTGAACAGATAATTTTCAGTCGTGACCTTCTTGGCCTCTTCTCTCTTAGCCCCAGTGAAGTCCCTCTCATCTAACTTGCTCCTGTGTTGTCCTCATCTATGGAGCACTGCATAGAGGTCAGGCATACAGCTAAGTTTTTGCAACAATCCACGAGGCGGGTTTAGGTCAGGAAACTGAGACGTAGAGCTCAAGAAACTTACTGAGGAGTTTCGCTCCTGGCCATACACCAATGAGTCATTGTTTGGGACCAACCGTAGGCAGTTACGAAGGCTTCACCTCGCAGGCTTCACAGAGGAAAGCCGCCCTCTCTACACCAGACCTGGTACACAGCCAATATACTGCAGCCTCTGAGAGGCGTGCAGTCAAGGGCTGAGGCCTTTCTGGCCGGCCATGCTCTTCTGCATCTCTGCCTTCGTAGCCCAGTACCCTTATTCTGGCCTTCAGTGGAGACCTCCCTCCAGCTTCTCTGCTGAAACCTCCTTTTGGGGGAAGGAGGGGGCGCCCTGAAGACACTGTCCCCCACTCTGACTCACTACTCAGTGCTTTTCCACTCCTCGCCCTTTCCCCTCGCCCTCTCCCCAGCCCTCAGGTCCATAAAACTATGGGAGCCTTTTATTTGGGGACACTTCAGCAGTAAAATGACCCAACATCTGTGCTGATCTATCCGATCTGTGACTAGTGAACCCTTCCCTGTCGGAAAATGGAAGGGGGCACTGGGAGAGGGGCGGGGAGGGGAGGAAGGACCGTACTTTCTTCCATTTGGCCTCTTGCTTATACTACTGCAGTAAGTGATGTTAAAGGCTTGGCTACTTGTTACTCTCATTTTTGGCTTGCTGCTTCAACCAGCTATTTTGACACTGAGCTCCTGACACTTACTTGGTTCACAAAGTAAGGATTGGAGCTAGGATTAATAGTCAGTCTGCTTGAGTAAAGCAATCTGAGCTCTTAACCACTCTCCAGACTGCACCAGACTTTCTGAGCAAGTTTCTGAATTACTTTCACGGGGTCCACATTCCTTGTCTGTCTTCAGTCTTGTGCACTTTCACTCTTCCTAGGAGATTTATATTTATTCTCCCCTATGAATTTCATCACCTCTTCGAAGCTGGTGACTCTTCAATCTTTATTGCCAGCTCTAATCTCTCTTCTGAGCTCAAAATGATAATTCTGACCCTTTCTGAGATATATCTGCTTGGATGTCCCAGAGATAACTCATTCATCTATTCATTCAGTCACTCATTCATCATTCATAAATTTAATACACATTTCTTGAGTACTTCTTATCTGCCAGGCTCTGTATTAGGCCTTAGAGGTCCAAGGGGTGAATAGGAAAGTACAGTCTCTGCTGTCCTGTCAGTTGCACACACACAATTTTAGAGACAGATGTTAAACATGAACATTTACTTACACGTGGGTTGAGTACCAGGAATCAAAGTGCAGAGTGCTATAGAGCACATTCAAAAGAAACCCCTAGCTCGGCTTGGTGCTTTGGAAAATGCTTCGCTGAGGAAATGTATTAGGAAATGATATTAGTAAGTGTTAACAAGAAAGGGCAGGGGAGGAGGAAAGAGTGTCCCAGGCAGCAGAAATGGTATAGAAAAGGAAAGATAACATGGTTGGAAAACAAAGATGGTGTGATTCTGGCAATACCTGGGAATCCAGAGGTCTTCTGCATTTCTGAACCTATAGGTTTTCAGTCTTGTCCCATCCTGGATCTCTAGCCCATAGATTAAAATCTACCAACAGATTTTGATATTTCATTCAGTGGATCTTTAAACCTGTTGCTGCCTAAATGCCCTCTGCTTTAGCTCTCAGACATTCTTATGGGGACCCTAGAACATCTGCAGTGATGACTTCTTCCTCCCCCACTGGAGAACTAGACCAACAACAGCTCTCATCCCTCTTATCGCCACACTGGCTCCTCTCTCAGCTTTTTCTTTCCTTTATCCACACAGTCTCTTTCCTGGTAATTACAAGGCTTTGATTAAAGGATCAAGAGACAACCCAGTATGGGCTGTAGAACAGAGAAATGACATACAACTTTGGGTTATTTTGATGGCTTCCTAATAGTATATTCCATGAGTAGGTATATAAATCTTTTCAAAAATTAATTTTTTATTATAAAACATTTGATACCTACAAAAGAATATGTGTTACATATATTTAAGTTAAAAAGCATAATGTGTAGCCACCTATAAACCCACCACCCAATATGAAAATTATAGGCCATCAAATCATGATCTTAGTTCTGTAAGGGAGGGTGGCTACCCCGTCTAGCATTCCTTCCCATGGCAGAGATGGTCTTTACTTTGCCTCCGGAAGACTGCTGTCCAGCATCTGCTTGAACATTTTACCTGGAGAACATGGCTTCTTGCAAATAGCATGGGGGGTGTGTTAAAGCCAGGGATATCTCTCCTTTATGAATATTACAGAAGTTTGAAAACAAAGTGAGTTTGGATGATAGCCAAACTTCTGTGGGACCCATTTTGGTTCTTTTAAATATATACCATGTCTTCATTATTCACATTTCAACAGTAATTTTTTTTTTTTTTTACTGCTTGAAACTGCCATTAGCAAGGAGGCTAATTCTAGTGGGGGGGACTGTTTATCTGTTGACAGAGAGTCTTGGAAGTGGTGGTACTAAGTTCTTTAAAGTGGATTCTCCCTTCAAAGACATAAATCAAATCACAGACATTGTGAAGAGGGTGATCTGCTTTTAATTGGTTGCCAGTCTTTTATTTTAGTTGGTATAATAAAAATTGAGGGCTTCCCTGGTGGTGCAGTGGTTAAGAATCTGGCTGCCATTGCAGGGGACACGGGTTCAATCCCTGGCCCGGGAAGATCCCACATGCTGCAGAACAACTAATTCCATGCACCACAACTGCTGAGCCTGTGCTCTAGAGCCCGCGAGCCACAACTACTGAGCCTGCGTGCCACAACTATTGAAGCCTGCATGCCTAGAGCCCATGCTCTGCAACAAGAGAAGCCACGACAATGAGAAGCCCGTACACCGCAGTGAAGAGTAGCCCCCGCTCTCTGCAGCTAGAGAAAGCCTGCATACAGCAATGAAGACCCAACACAGCCAAAAATAAAAACAAATAAATAAATAATTTATTTTAAAAGTTGAGAAGATTCTATAGTCTATGATTGCTAGAGACAAGTTTTGTGTCTTGTTCAACTAGGAATCCTTGGTATTTCAGAGAGTGCTTGACACATAGAAGGCAGGTATTAAACATTTGCTGTTGTTACACTGATTGACTAGCCAAACTACTGAATTTACTCAGAGCAACCATACAGAGTAGATACCACTATTACCCCATTTTACAGAGGAAGGAATTGAAGCATCAAAGACTTGGTAAGATCAACAGCTCACCAGCAGTGGAGTTGGAATTTGAAACTATGCATCCTGACTTCAGAACTGGGGACTAAAAACTATCTCCTTTATTATACCTGAATATTTGGCAATTGTTAACCTAGACTTTCCTGAAATATAAAAATTTTTAGTGCATAGTGATTACTGCCAGATAGCCCAGTAACCAAGTTCCAACCATCCAATGCAGAGAATTTAAGTTTATGAAAACTGTCTTCAATTTTTATTGATACTTCAATCCATACATTACCTAACTTATAAATTTTTTTGGTACAATCTGTCCCTTTAACTGTGCTAAGTTTAAGAGCTACATGAATCATTTTTGTTAGGTTCAGAAATACCACCACAACTTGTAAAACATATTGAGAAAGACTTCTGAAATATACACTATACAGTTTAAGACTCCACAAAGTCTAACTGTCATCAATCATTGAAAACAAAGTCCTTGGTTTCTTGTAAGACTCCATTGAATAATGGAGTGTAATTGCAATGATCTGAATTTTTTAAAAATGGAGAATAATAAAGGATCTGAAGTCTGCTTCACTGGCAAATCTCAGGATGCAAACATTATGTCTTGTGTTCACCCTGTAAATCCACTGGGAGGAAAGACACGATGACTTTGCTCTTGCTATGGTCTGTAAACACAAAGCACTCGAGGAGGCCTATAAACCCATCAAAGGTATCATTTATCTCGGCAGCTGTAGAGATGTTTGGGGTAACTTACGTTTAAGTGAAACTCTGTGCCTTAAGAGATTATTATGAAGTGGTTAAACTTTTCTCATTTTTGCCCTTTTGACTTTGAGCAACAAAGAAAGGTCAGGTTTGGATGATTCTTAGGTGACGAAGCATGAGAGGGTTTGCAGTTTGTCTCCTGCAGGCACAGTCCATTTAATGAGGTCAGTCTGTGAAGAGTCCAGATGCCTAATGCCAACGTACCCTAAGTCCTCAGCACAGCGCCTGATGCATAGAAAGTGCCCAGCAACTGTCCGTGGCCATTTCCCTCTCTTGTTCTGCATTTACTTCCTGGCAATTTCACTAATTATTATTCTATTCAGAGGATGAGCAGAGGAAATAAAAGGAGGTAAAATGAAATGAGCAAATTATACAGTCCTTTAGCAAGTTTGGTCTAAAATTTTGGCAGGGGATGAGATTAAGATAAGGTTTTTGGACCATGTAAAGACTTGACTGATACAAGTCATTGTTCCCTATCCTCATTAGTACTGCACCAAAAGTTGACTGAGTCTGCCTATTATTTAGGATAAGATAGAGAGCTACTGCTAGGGAATGAACTGCCCGCAATGGAAAATTCTTTCATGTGTTCTTTTGTCTTCTTCTTGCAGTTATTTTTGCTGGGTTCTAACTCTCCAAACCAACTACTGGACTTTGTTCCTTTGTATCCTTAAAATCAAATGCTATACTCAGAAGCAGGGTGGACCTCCTTCTAAGAAATTTGGTCTTTAATGATCCCATGGTAAAACAGACTTCACCAAAGAATAACGTGTGGTAGTAGGAAGTCAAACATGTAGTTTGGCGAATAGAGACAGCAGCTGAGACCAGGGAGAGAAATCTACAGTTTCAAATGAAGCAGAGAAAGAGCAGCTGAGAGTGAATGGCAAACATCAGGGAGCCAATCAGTCTAGGCAGGAATGCTCAGGAATACATGAATTTTTCTGTCTGCTGGACCTAACTGCCCATGGCATACTGAACGATGTATCTGGGTTAGTAACCCGGCTTTTGTGCATCTTATCCAGATTATTAGAGCCAGGTGGAGGGTGGCCCAGCTAATATTGGTTTGTAGGTCTAGTGATGCATGGATATGACATCATCATTATTATTACTTGTGTTGTTAAATGTGGGGTGAAACTATAAGTTTCATGGTAAATCTTAAGACTGATTTACCATGGATTTACCTATGCATCTGACTGATACTTCATAATTTTTCACTGTCTGAAGATATATAATAACACTGCCTGGTGAGTGAAAATTGCCCTACTGCTGTGAATGGAGAATGAAAATCCAAAATACCATAATAGATCTGATACGGTCAAGGAAAAAATATTTGTTTTATTTATAGAAAGACTAGGCTTTAGAGAATTCAGCAGTCTTTCACATTTAAGGAAACAAATCCCTTGGATTAAAATAAATTCTACCATTGTCTTTTGGTTTTATTCTAACCCAAGACTAGGAAAAATAACCTTGCATTTGCTTAATCCATATACATTTGCATCAATTCTTCTGTTCCTCTTGTCAAATTTAGAAGATCGAGTTAAGTAGGTTCAACCCAATGTCAATAGAATTTAGCTAGATCTACAGGGAGGAAAATAAACCGTAAACATTCTTGTCTCTTTTAGGTGCTTATGTTAATCTAAAATATTTGCAATGTATTATCAAGGTTGCAAACTTCTGGGAAAGAAAAATATTACATAACTGAATGGAATTGTCACATTTTCTTCAACCTTATATAAATATTATCATCCAAAGGCTTTCAAAGAATTTTTATATTTCCTCATTTAAGCTTCCATGATCAGCAATGATTTATCCTTAGCACAAGGTCAATTTGATGCACGAAAAGCTTGGGTAATCGTGTATGAATTTTTAATTAAGAGTTATGCATGGGGCTGAGAATAGATTCATAGAATTTGAGAACCAGAAAGGATGTCAGTCAGATGGAGATATTAGAGAGATTAAGTGACTTGACCACTGTTTTACAGCTGGTTATTAAAGGTAGAACCTGTGTCCTGACTTCCAGTTTTGTGTTTTATCCTCTGTACTGCACTGACTCCTATAAATCTATTTTTAAAAATTCAGTCCATGACTCTTACCAGTTGTCTTAGTTTTTCTTGGTTGACTATCAGGCATGGATTGAAACTAAGATTTCTGTGTGGAATTTCAAAATATGTCTAATCAATATTTACTGAGTACCTACTCTGTACCAGGCACTGTTCTAAGTGCTTTGAAAGAATAAACAAACAAAAGAGAAAAAGTCTCTGCCCCCATGAAACTCAGAATAAAATTAAAGCAAACTATACCATCCAGGGAGATATCCTGGGCTTTCCTTAAAATGCATCAACCTAAGATTTCTGACCATTAAATTACCGGAACTTTGCTTGAGCATGGAGTATTGCTTCATTGCTTTTTATTCAGAATGGCTATTCTCAGAGGTCTGTTTGAGTAGTTCTTTAACTGATAGAGAACCATTGGTAGAATGCTAGAAAGTCTCTCTTCCTTCTCCACATCCAAACATGACTGAAAATGTCATTTTTGTCTCCATAACTTTATTCATGAAGGTTTCCCCCTGGAAATACATACAGATGCACACATACAAGCATGCATCTATATGTACTTTATTTTGAAATCTTCCAGAAGTTTTACATGGGTCAACCACAAAGTACTATGCTTCTGAAATACTTTGTATTCTGTTTTAACAACCATCATATTCTTTCTTATATTGAAGAGTCCCTTGCATATATATCTGTCTCTTACTCTATAATTATAACTCCCTCAAAATTGCAAGTAGCAATGCCCAGAATGTTCTCATTGAATTATGATTGAATTGCTTTAACCCTTAAACTGACCTCCATTCTAACAATCAAAATAACTGGGACTCTTTATCCCAGAACTTGATTCTATAAAAGACATGAGTCACCTTTTCAGAGATAGTTACTGGCTAGAATTTATAATTGGAATAAGGAGACAAAACACCGATAAAGTATATAATTATGATGCTCTTAAGTATATATATTTGTGACTATAAATAGAAATAGACACATAAAAATAAAGAAATGTGTCAGGAAGGTAGGAAAATGGTAGACTTTTTTTCATTCAAATTTCTTTTAACACTACAGCAAATACATTTTTTAAAAAGACAGTGTAACTGTGCTTAAACAACGCTCACAAGGGGAATGTAAGGGCTCTGAATATTCAGTTTCAATTCTTCACTAGTCAATTATGCTAAAAAACCTATTACAGTGTCAATACAGGCATCAGGGAAGAAGTCATTCCTATTACATCATTAACCCCAAAGATATTTACCACTGAAAGTGACAATAAGAGACCAACTTAAAAAGCTCAAACTGGGAAAATATACCTCCTCTTACCTTCCCATAAAGTCCCAACAAAATAAGAATGAAAAAAGAACCAGTATTGTAATTTAATTAGTTATTTTGTATCTGTATCCAATATGGCAAAACAGAATGAATAGAAAAAAAAGTTTCCCAATTTAATTAGACTTTTCAAAGGAAGAGGTAGGAAGAACTGACTCTGCAAAGCAGAGCTTACAAAGAAGACTCACTGAATAGTTAGCAGGAAATCTTTTAATTATTGAAGTTGATAAAGCACTTTGTAAAGGATCCTTTATCTAGTTGAGACTGAATAATTTTCACTGCACACTTCTTAAGTATCGATAAAAAGAACTTCAGTTTTATTTTGACCTGAACCAGGTTTTATTAGTCATAATCTAAAGGAAAAAAACTACATTGATCCCGCAATCTTTTTGTTGAATACATTTATAAAGTTCCATTGTGTATATGTAAATTCCTTTTGAGTAACAGATTTTAAATTCATATTGAAATTGAAGAGAAATTCAGTAGATATAAGGCAAGGTAGAAAGTCTAGGATTAGAGAAACAGGGAAAGCTATACTAATATTTAAGTATGTACTTGGTTTTAAAAGGTGAAAGTATTCATACATATTTTAAGTAGTGGCTGTCTATTTTAAGGAGATAACATTTAAAAGCTGCATTGAGTATGACCAGCATACAACTGATACTATTATTATAATTATTGGTTTTTTTTTACCCAGTGTTGTTTAAGTGCGTAATACATTCAGTTGACAGTGGTGCTGAAATATTTAATTATGTGTCTGGAATATGTGGAGTGATTTTTTTCAGAGATTACAGCATAGCCACAGCTGACCCACAGGAACATTTCTGACTTCTGGCTTCAATTGTGTTTTGGCTCTGCGATGATAATTCAATTTTACTAAATAATTATTTTAGAAATATCCCACAAAGCTCAGCATAGCTCTTTTCCCCATCATTTCCTTATTGCTTCTCCCGAATGCGTGTGTGTGTGTCCACAAAGTTCTATTTCTCTTGCCTACATGTTTATGTACACATACTTACTCCTGTACTCTTGTATATGCACACGTAAATAACTCCAGGTATACAGAATTATGTACTGTATGCAAATGAGCACATATTTAAGAAGTAAGAAGGTTGAAAAGATGGCAAAGTACATGGATACCAATATAGATTGAGGATTCAGTATTAAAATAGATACATGGAGAAAATGGAATTGTGTGAAAAATGTAGAGAAAGAACAGGAGTGAGTTAAATGAGAGCTTTAAATGGGAAGCTTTGATCTGAGTGAATTGGGACTGTCCACCAGATTTCCTCTTGAGCTTTGTATAGTAAGACGGAGTGAATCTCTCGTCTAAGGTATACCTTTTTCTAATGGGGGGTTCTATTTAAAATAACACCTTTCTTGTCACTATCCCATTACACTGCTTATTTTTATTACTAGCTAACACTATAAAACATGGTCATTTAATTTCTTTTATAATGTACCTCTCTGGGACATTATAAGCCTCATCAATGCAGGGATTTTTGCATGCCTTTTTTTCACCATTTTGTCCACACCGCTTAGAACAATGACTGGGAAATAGCAGGCACTCATTCACTATTTGTTGACTGACTGAATGAATAAATAAATACACTCCACATCTGAAAGTTTGGTTTTATTTTATTTTAAAGTTTGGTAAAGTTACCAAGGCCACCTCAACTCCCCAGCTATTTTTAAAAAGGCAGGAAATGAAAAAGAAGCAGCACTCTCAAGGAGAAGATTAAAAACGTCCAAAATTGACAGCTCAGAATTCCAGAAACCTTAATGTACTCTAGGCTAGAATGGTGAGCAACCGGCTCTGAGATGAACTTACATTCTTTATTGAAAAGGAAAGATTAATGCATACTCTATTCCAACTCTAAAGAAATAATACCCCCAGAATCATGAGAGAATCCTTATCTAGCTGGAAAAACTTTCCCAATTTTCCCTAAGTTTGACTCATTTGATTCTATTAGAAGGCTGACTATTGATTTCTAGAAACCAAGGGGGTCAAAAAAACTCTTGAATTAATGAAAGAGGTGCATTTACAGTTATGTAAATGTAGATACATTGGTTAGGTGGGAGGCAGGGGACACGCTGCTCAGGTCACAGCGTTTACATACCTTACTGACTTGCATACCTATGGTATTTCTCATCTCTTTTCAAGTTGGGGTGAAAGGGCTAGTTATATGAATGGCAGCCTTTAAGAAAAAGTCAAATATTTATACTGAGGGGTTTTTTTTTTTAATAATGTCAAGCATTTATAATAAAATCCTTTAAATTAACAAGTTACATATGAGATATCCTCATACACATGTAAAATACTCACTGAATCACTGGTGAAATGGGAAAAATGAGAAACAAAAATTGGGAGCAGCCTGGCTGAGTAAGTTGTGGTACATTCATACAATGGAATATTGTGTAATTGTGAAAAAGAAGTGAGGAAACTCTTTATATATTGACATGGCCAAAGTCTGAGGCACATTTTTAATTGAAAGGGCAAAACGCAAGGTGGTTTTGTTAAGTAAAAAGAGGATGGGGGGGCTTCCCTGGTGGCGCAGTGGTTGAGAATCTGCCTGCCAATGCAGGGGACACGGGTTCGAGCCCTGGTCTGGGAAGATCCCACATGCCGCGGAGCAACTAGGCCCGTGAGCCACAATTGCTGAGCCTGCGCGTCTGGAGCCTGTGCTCCGCAATGGGAGAGGCCGCGACGGTGAGAGGCCCGCGAACCGCGATGAAGAGCGGCCCCTGCTTGCCGTAACTGGAGAAAGCCCTCGCACAGAAACGAAGACCCAACACAGCCATAAATAAATAAATAAATAAATAAATAAATAAATAAATAAATAAATAAATAAATAAATAAATAAAATTTAAAAAAGAAAAAAAAAAAGAGGATGGG
This sequence comes from Eschrichtius robustus, assembly GCF_028021215.1. NCBI lineage: Eukaryota > Metazoa > Chordata > Mammalia > Artiodactyla > Eschrichtiidae > Eschrichtius > Eschrichtius robustus. The sequence goes on along the minus strand of NC_090827.1, from coordinate 14,494,844 downwards.
AAGGTCATACAGACGTAATTCCTGGTGTGCGCATAAACTACCTCTTGAAAAATCCCAGAAAACTGGTACCATTGATGGCTCTTTGAAGACTGGCTCTTATTTCTCACTATACAATATATCCTTTTATATCTTTGGAGTGTCACAACATGTGACTGTATTACCTATTCAAAATTAAAAAAAATTTTTTTAATTGAAAGTGAAGAAAGGGCAAATTCTATTACATATGGTTCATTTGATTACATATGGCTCATTTCATGAGAAAACCACAAGGCTGGCTAGGAATCCCAAGCACCACGGTGCTATTTGCAGATGGGGAAATATACCCAGAGGGTTCATGTTCTCCAACATGGAGACACAACCAATCGGTGACAGACACCCAAATAGTACTCTCAAAGTCCACACAGCCAACGAACACGTGCTCACCCTCACGCTGTAGCACCTACTACAAAGCTCTGAATGGGGCAGAACTCAATTGGTACAGTTAAGGATCAAACCAGGGATTACCTCATCACTCATCCATGCCACTTGCAAGAGAACAGGACCAATGGATGGAATAAGAAAGGAGGGAGCCCCCCCTCCAAAATAAATTGTTCATATTGATAATTGTTTATGTTTCATAAAGAAACATAGATGGTGTGTAGTCAGCCGTCCTGACTTGTGGTCTGGCCACCTGAAAGTCTTCAAAACCAGTGTTTCTCAAACTTCATTGTGTGTTCTGGGGATGCAGGCCTGGGGATTTGCTAAAATGCAGATTCTAACTCAGCAGGTCTGGGGTGAGGTCCAAGATTCTGTGTCTCTACCAAGCTCACAGGTGGTGCCTGTTTTGCTGGTCAAGACCACACTTTGAGTGTAATTCTAGAACCACACTGGCTAATAGGGGCACCACTAGCCACATGTGGCAGACAGTTTATTCAGGATCACATAAATATTGGAAAATTTATGGTTATTTTCAGTCTTATTAAAAACTTGAGGTACCAGAAATCAATGCAACTTTAATCTCACATATTACTGAAATGAAATTTGTTTATGTGTTCATTGAACACACCTATAGTCACTTATTCTGAGCTAGGTACCATGTTGGGACTGAGGTTATAGTTTTAAGTAAGAGATGGTTTATATCTTCATGAAGTTTATAGTTTTGGAGAGCGGACAGGGTGAAACTAGAAATTAAACAAATAATTAAATGAAAAATCAATAACTTAAAATCATTTTGAGTTCTAAGAAGGAGAATTATAGGGTGTTATTGCACATAAAAGTGGGATATAACTCAATAGGAATGATCAAGAAATTCTGCGAATGACATTTAAGTGGAGATACAATCTGTACTTTAAAAAAGTAAACATGATGACAGGATAATTTGTTATTCACATGGAAAAAAACTTAAATTGGATCACTATCTCACACCATACTCAAAAATAGATTCTACAGAGACTAAAGATCAATAAAAATGAGAATATTTGGAAGAAATATTTAGGATAGGGTAGGATTTCAGACACAAGTAGAAACCATAAAGGAAAAGATTGATAAATTCAATGAAAGAAATGACAATAAAATTAGAACTTCTGTGCATGAAAAGATAATCTCAAAGAGTGAAGAGTTAAACCACAAAATGGTGGAAGATACTTGCAACACACACACACATACAACAACAACAACAACAACAACAACAAAGGAATGGTATCTCTAATATGAAAAGAATTCTCTTATTTAGTAAGAAATAGGCAAGTAATCCAGTACGAAATTGGGTAAAGAAATTAACAAGCAATTAACGATAGAGAAAATCCAAATGGAAAACTAACATATGAAAATATGCTCCATCTAAGAAAAATCCAAACTAAAAATCACAGTGAGAAATCTTTTCACTTCCATTTCACTTAACACAAATTAAAAAGTGTGATAGTAGTGACGTTAGTGAGGATTTGTGGTTTTTTCTTTACCCCCTTTAGTTCTTTTTTCACTTCCTCAGGACAGTTTTCTCTGATCTATTTAAAGATTCATCTCTCATTCTATCAGTCTCTCTCTCGCTTTCTTGCTTTATTTTTGTCTACAGTACTTCTCCCATTGGACATACTATGTATTTTATTTATTTCTTTAATACCCATGTTTGTTTTTTTAATTTTTATTTTATATTAGAGTACAGTTGATGAACAATGTTGTGTTAGTTTCACGTGTACAGCAAAGTGGTTCAGTTATACGTATACATGTATCTATTCTTTTTCAAATTCTTTTCCCAGTTAGGTTAGGAGCAGAGTTCCCTGTGCTCTACAGTAGGTCCTGTTGGTTATCTATTTTAAATACAGCAGTGTGTACATGTCAGTCGCAAACTCTTTAATATTCATATTTGAATGCAAGCTCCACTTAGGCAGAAAGTTTTATGTATTTGGTTTATTGCCATATGCTCAGTGTCTAGAATCCTTGCTTGGGTGCACAATGTGAAAGAGCAATTTACTCCCATAACCACTTGGGGCAGTATCTCTTGATAGGCTTTGGGAAGCTATTTGCCCAAAATGTTGAAGATATGCCTGCCATGAACTCAGACTTTTCAATTCAAGTATATTCTCTCAGATAAACTCTTATACTCTTGCCAAAGGACATAGGTACAATAATGTTCATTTCAGCATTATGGTAATAGCAAAAAGTTGGAAGCAATACAAGCACCCATCAATAAAATAATAAGCACATTTTTATGCACTCCTATACTGGAATACTACAGAGCTGTTAACGTAAATGGACTAGATCTACCTATATATCAACATGGATGTATTTCAAAAACATCATGTTGAGAGTAATTTACAAGTTGCACAACTGTGTATACAGTTTGGTACCAATTTGCAAAGGCACAATATATTGTTTATGAATATATTAATAAATAACGCATGTTTATAAATACGCATGGCTATGAAAAGCACCAAATTCAGCATAGAAGTTACCTCTAGGGAGATAAAGGAGAATAGGATTCATGTAGGACTACAGTTAAGGCTTTTTATTTACAATGTTTGATTTCTTAAGCAGGCTGCTGAGTACATGGGCTTTTGTTATTTGATTCCCTCCACTTTTTGGATAGATCTGATAAATATATATGAGGTAGCGTCAACAGGATTTGGCAATGGATGGGTAGGTGAATGAGATTTAAATATTCTAATTAATTCAAATTTAGGGAAACTAAATAGATAAATATTCAATTTAATAATTACTATGGAAAATAATTATATGTTTTATAAAATAACTGAATACAGGATTCCTTTAAATCTAGGCATCTTTGGTGTATAGAATCTATTCACGAAAAGTTTATTTATAACAGTTCAATTACGTTGAGTAGGATATACCTAGAGTTAAAACTTTTGAAATGTTTACATTATTGATATTCATTTGGAGAAATAAGAATCAATTTAATAATAAAACGTCTAATATAGCATCATTGTGGCAGGGGATGACTGTTCTTTGGGAATACTCTAATAAAGTTAGTTAATGAATGCCATATAGAAGTTGCTTACAGCTAGAACTATAAGACCAAATTTTATGTCAGACTGCTTAATGCACTTCTAAATATAGGTTTCCTTTGTAAAATATAGATTAATAAAATGTCTTACACTTGCAGAGTCTTATACATTTTTAAAACAATACCCACTGAGGAATTTTTATTAAGGACTTGTAAAGAGAAAAAAGTTAATAATCTTGAACTTAACAAAATGGCGTATCTTTTCTGTGTTAACAATAACATAAATTGTAATAATCATCATAGATCAAATTCCCACATTCTTTACTTTAACTAAGTCAGAAAATATAAAATTGCTTTCCAAGCATTACTTGCTCTAATATAGAAAGTGAGTTCCTGGGATATACTGATTTTTATAAAAGGAATCAGTCTGAAATGACTCCTTTGGTGCATTTTTAGCAATTGTTTTTCTAGCATGCATTCTACAGGGTTTATAATTCTTTTTCCCCAGACACAAATAATTTCAAGGAAGTTTTCATGGAAGTCAGATTTTAACTCTCCTCCAGATAGCACGGTAAGCTTTAGCTCTAAGACCATTCATACTCTTTCAGAAATAAAGTTCTTGATTTCAAATCATTCCTTTTCCAAGTTTCCCGGTAGATGGAAGTAGAGAAGGGATGTGATATGATTGCTCAACATAGCAAGGAATAAAATATATTTAATACCAATCAAATTACTTTTTACTCCTTATTCTTCTAAGCATGCACAGACTGAAGGAAGAAGCTTCTTTCACTGGGGATAATTCTATATCTAAGTGTCAAAAACGATAACTCTCTGTGAAGTTTGCTTATGAAGAATTTGCTATGGTTCATTTTCCAATGACACCTTCATATTCAGTGGTGTCTGCCTTTTGGAGCAGCAATCCAGGATCAATTCATCTTGGCATTCAAAGGAGAAGGAAACAAAGCAAGCGAAAGAATTGGTAGCTTCACAAGAGCAAATGGAGTCACTCGAAGATGAAACAGATTCATTATGGGGCACCCCCACAATCCCCTTCCAAACCGCCCTTCCTACCCTCATCTCAAGCAGCAGGCACCGCTGCACTGTCAGTACAAACACTGATCACCCACAGGAATACAAAACAGCCTTAATGCCTCATTTGCTGAAGCAGCAAGACTATTTCACATCCTTAGATCATGCGCTGAACCCTTAGATAAAGTTGCCTGGGGGCGCGGACCCAGGGGTGAGGAAAAGAAGAGAGGAATTGCTTCAAAAATATTTTCTTCCTAGAATTACCTCCTTTTTAAACTATAATCAAGCCCTTGAAAAGACATCGTTAATGTACCCTGGAGAATGAGTGACGAAGCAGGGAATGAGCTACTCTTTGCGACTGTAGCTGTGTCATTCACAAATACAAGAGCCATCTTTCTTATTCAGAAGTTCTCTAAGGTGATTTTTTAAAATGACAATTGCGTTAATTAAAATGTCCAAGACTGAATTCTTCATAGTGAAACTGAAATTGCTGAAGAGATTATTAATGAATAATTACAGAAAAGTCCTTTCAGCGTTAGGACGAGTTTTATTTGTATATGTCAATGAAGCTACGTATATTATGGTTTATATGTAGAATTTTCTCCACTTTCCTGTCTAGGAAAGTCCAGGAAAAACCCACTAGATATTAGAGTAGTTCATAATGTCATACACTTAGAGAACTGAAAGTTATCCAAATGTAAAGTGAGACATTAGGGAATTATAATCAGAGCACAGACTTTAAACTACCTTTGAATAATTTTTAAAAGAAATAGTATACTTAATCCTGCTGATTTTCTAGAGTCTTGCTGCTGAAAAATCTCTTGTCTTCCACTGTGTTATAAACTTCTGCCTGACACATTCAATCCAGTTGAATAAGGACTTGTATCCAGAAAGTCATTGAATCTGAGTTAGTTAGAAGTCTAGGTTCCGAATACATGCATCACACTTCAGAATGCATGTCTGGCTGATGTTGAAATACCAGAGTCCTGGTTCACGAGGTGTTGTACCATATCAAAAGAGAGAAAATTTGAATGTCATGTAATGCCTTGAACTTTACATCGTAAATTATGACCAGTAATATGGAAAAAAATTATTTGAATAAAACACAAGAGCCTTCTTCAGCTCTTTAGCTTTTCTATTCCAGGACTCTACTTCTCAAAACGAGGGTTCTCTCGCCGTCAGAATCATACCACCACACAGCTAAAGACAGCACTATGAAGGGCTTAGAAAAATCTGGGTTTTAATTTTCGCTTCTTCAACTGACCAGCTATGTGACGTTTGGGCAAGCTGCTTGGCCATTTTGAACTTCAGGTTTTCATTTTCAAAATATAGACAGTAATATCTTGTGGGACTCTCCAATGTCCAGCATAGTTCTGGCATAAGAAACGTGCAGCACCTGTGTCCTTCCCACAATTTCAGTCTTTAAGAAACTTTAAGAGAACATATACTTCATCCTCCTTAAAGGTAGCAATACCTTAATTAACCCATTAAAAAAGGGTTACATTAAGGTTGACAGTTTTGACATGTCCAAATTGTGATTTAGCTGTTGAATTGTTTTTATTTCACCAAAGCTACTGAACACATTCCAAATGCTTTACCTGCACCTTCTTTGACTTAGACACCCCTCTCTCTCTGTATATATATTTTAAAAAGATAATTCTCTTCTTAAAGAGAATTTCGTTAAATTTCTTGCAATACTTGCAAGTGTTTATTGCAGTATTTCTTCGGATAGACTATTTCTTCATTGGTGCTGCATTAATATTAATAAATGTCAATAATAACAGTAACAGATATTGACAAGATGATAATAGTAACGTGTTGACAAATGGATAAGCTAATACTTACATGAGAGTCACTCTACTTATCACTTTCTCATATAATTTTCATAACAACCACTAAAAGCAAGAGTCGTTACGGTCACTTATTTGCAAGTGAGGGAACTTCCTAGGAAGTTCCTAGGAACTTCCCTTAAGTCACACAGTAAGTGGTAGAAGTAGGACTTGAACCCGGGTTTGCCTGCCACTAAAGTGTTTGCTTTTAACAAATCATGTCATCTTACTTCTGAAGAACAGAATTCTCTTAGAGGACTGTTATAAACGTGACCCTTAAATAACCCGGTGATGAATAGTTTTGAAGTCAGACTAACACAGACTTCTTTAAACTTTAAACAAAAAGTTTAAAATGAAAACCTTTGAAACTTAGGTTATTCCTAATGAAGTTGAAATTTACTACAATGTAACATTACAACACTTTATAATGTTAGCTTATCATTAATTAGTCTTTAAGCATAATTTTGCTTTCTTAATAGACCTATTTCAGAACCTAAAAACCAAAGTGCCTTTGTCTTTAATGAAACTTCTGTTCAAGTTATCACTTCAGTTAGCACATTGCACTCTTGTGAATAGAAACAGAACCCACATCGACTTTCACATATGTATTTTCATGTTCTTATTATATAAATAATAAATATATATGAGAGTCTCTCCTGTTTTTCTGAGACACTGTGGATAAGTGTGGTTTATTAAATCCCACAGAGACAAGCTGCTGTATTGGTCTGTTAAATGTTGTTATAAGTCAGTTAATCTTGTACGTGCTTGTTAGTTACATGTACTAATTTACTGTATTGATGGGTTAGTAGTATAAATATCAAATGTAACAGAATAAGACAAACATGCATATGAAAGTGATTCCAATAATCATTTTGAAGGAGGTAAAATGATCCATATAGTAGTTTATAAAGGCATCTGGCGAAAAATTGAAAAGTGAACATGAAATATTTGACTAATTGCTTTTCTTGGGATATGTATCAATACAGGAAAATCATAATTAAGAGTTTTAAAAGTACAGTGACCAAAAATACTTTGTAAACTTTTATAGTAAGCATAGTTCTAATATGAGTAGAACCCAGAAAATTTTTAGATAGAAAATAAAGAAAGAATGGTGTTTCTTTTTGAAGTAATCGAGTCACATACTATAGCATTTGTCACTATATCTTCCCCTTGATGGTAAGTTAAAATATGGATGGTAACTGAATTCTGGCCTGGAAGAAAACCACCTTGACTCATAATGAAAGCACTTAAGTGCAAAATGAACTCAGTAGAGCAAATCCCTGAAGTCTCAAGTGAACGTGACAGTCATTTGCCATGTCTGTCTTTTGGCACTAGATTATAACCTGAGTTCTTAAACTTGATATGTAGCCTACAAACTCTCTGTTTCTTGTTCATAAGAAACAGGATGATGAACCTATCAATGTGCATTCTTCAACCATAATGCATGAAGGATTTTGACCGACAGCCAGCAAACAAGTCAACTTTTCAGAAAAGAATTGTTTCCCACCGCTTATAGAAACAAGTGTTTACTCTAATTCAGTCATGAAATCCTAAAAATGTTAGAAGTACTTGTAGTCACTTTCATTAAAATGATCACATTAAAATCTTTGTCTCCAAATTCCGTAAATCCAGAGTACTTCAAACATCCAAAGTGGAGCTGCTGATGATTTATAAAACCATTGAACAGTCCTAAGATTCATATCTTCATTTCCTTACAATAATGTTAGTGTTTTTTGAATGATGTAATGCTTAGAAAGAATAAGGTACAGTGGGTTAGTGAAATCTGAGTTCTTTCTTCAAAAATCCATTCTTGAATAACTGTAGTGTGGAGAGCATTGCGTCTGCATGATCTTTGTATAAGCCTGTGAAGTCATATTTATACACAATTAAAATGCTATAATTCAGTATATGATATATGTTTGCAATAAAAGTAAAATTTTGGGATTATAGAAGAGGGAGTGATTAATGGGAACAGAAAAAGCTTTGTGGCTAAAACTGACATTTTGAAGAGGATCTCAGAAGATGTTGAGGGCATTTTGACAGGGGATATGGGGGACAGCTGCACTTTTACTTTCAAATTTGATATGAAAAGTGGACGTGGAATTTGGCAGTTATTTGAAAGGTTTCACTAACATTTTAAGACAATCTCAAAGATTTTAGCCTTATTCATTCTTTTATGTCAGTGTCAGTTCAGTTTTATTCATTGCTGTAAATGCCAAGAAAGGAGAAAGTTTCAAGAAGTAACAAATCCTGCAGCAATGTCAAACAGCATGAGTACTACAAAGACAGCATTGGGTGAGACAATTAGGAAGTCCTTTCTGTTTTTGCAGAGAGAAGTTTTAGAAGTGTTAGTAGTGGTGAAGTTGATTACTGAGAGTGGATGGAACTGAATGTGAAATGAGGAAATGGTGACAGCTGATGCAGAAGTGGAATGGTAGTTTCAGAGAGATACCAAGATAAGTAAAGGAAAGAAATGAAGAGATGCAGTGTTGGAAGAGGGCAAATATCAGGGTCAGCTGAGGTAAAGAATGAATGTTGTAAAATAGTGAAAGATGTGGTCAGTGTATAATCTCAAATAGGTTATACTCCATAATTTTGGGAAAAATCTGGAATATATTGCCCGACTCATTCATTATTTCCGAAGTACAACTATCCTAGTGGCCAAAGAACAATTGGCTAGACATAAAGGTGTTTAATTATAATTTGACTTTATTACCTAACAGTTAGCAGAGTAAAAAGACAGTACATATTTGCATTTCCTCACACAGTTTTGTCTAAGATATTTTACAGCTAACTTTTTGGAAGAAGGCTCAGAGCCCTTGCAGGAGTTTTATGAAATAGCCAAATTACCTCCTTGCTCCCTTTCTGAGCTCTGAAAATTACAGCGCATTTCCAAATAATTTCATTAAATGGCCACATAACCAGTAAGAGGAAGATGGCATTATCAGTTGAGGAGGTTAGTGGCTTGGAGAGGTTAAATGACTTGTTGAGGGACACATGGCTGACAAACGGCAGCAAGAGCACTTCTCCTCCTCCACTGCTCTCCGGCTATCTCCTGATCAGCCGGCTTCATCCTTTCTCTAGTAACTGTCTGTGGAAGGACTGACATATATAGATAGAGAAATAGAGCCAAAGAATGACAACATATTAGTGATTCTCAGCACAATCTAACACAGAACATGGCACGAGACGGTACACGAAGCTAACTTAATTCCAGCATGGTGGTCATTATTGTTCATTTCCTTCCGGTTCCTCTAGTATTTACAAAAGCAAACTTGCAGTGATTCTTTAACTTGTACAGAAGAAATGTGCATTGATGACTGGACATAAGCACTCTGGCTTAGCTCTTTACTTCTCAACATAAATTACTCTTGCTGCATTTTGATTTACTCTGTTTGAGTTATGTCAATATAATCCAGTCCCACATGAAGACAGTGTTCGGTAAATTCTGGGTGAATTTTTAAAAATGTACAAAGTTGAGGCTAAGGGCCTCACTTAATGAAAAATGCGCCAAAGTATTTCCAACCTCCAATGCCCCTTCAGAGCACTCAGTCACCATTTTTGACATTTCTTTGATACAAATATTTGGAGTTTGAGATCTGGGAGGTGAGCATCTCCAGACAATTATGAATTCACGATACTATCATGTATGTGTGAGTACTTGAGGTGAAATAAAAAAGAAGGTCACCAGATATAAAGAGATGACATTACTCTGAGGACAGTTTAATGGGTCACCAACATTAATGTCATGTAAGAAAATGGAAGAGGAGAAAGAAATATTTTAATTCATCATACAACCATTAACTTTAGAACATGGAGAAACATCTGGAAGGTGACAAGGATTGGGAAGGAATAGTCTGACCAGATGTTTGTATTGTAAGCTCATGGGCTTCAAAAATTGTTAAAGCCGAGGAGATAAGTCAATGGAAGATGTGTAAAGGATTGAAACTGCACTCCTGTCTGGATTGAAAAACCCAGAGGCCTGTGCTTGAGTGCTTCAAAGGAAGAGGTGCCATATGTAGGAAGTAAGCTTTAAATCAGAATGAGGAGGTGGAAGATTGACTGAAGTGAAAGAGTAAAGATATATGGGACCTTGATAATAATAAAGTAGAAGGTTCTGGGGGCTCTGGGGAAGAGACAAATGAGGAAGTTGGTGGGGGTATGTGGCCAGGGAATAGGGCAGGATTAAGTGGGGGTGAGTGCATAGCAGTGCATGGGAGAGCAGTATCACAGAAATAAAGTTCCACTGAGAGGAAGGGCAATGGGTTGAGTGTGAAGAAGAAACAATGGGAAAACTACCTTTGATATGCAAATTTATTTGTTAATCATATATTTACCAAAAACGATTTATTAAGTACGTATCATATGCCAGGTACTGTGGTACAACTGAATTCCTTCCCAGAGGCTCCTTAAGGCAGTTATTAGATATTTGCATCCATGGATATCTAGTGCTATGTCTGGAAGACAGTAGTCTCCCAATAAGCGTTTGTTGAATGAAAGAATAAAGAATGGAAAGATCATATTTAACCACTACAATAACATTATTCTATCCATCATACAGATGAGAAAACGGAGGCTAAATAACAGACTCATGGTCTTGCAGCAAGCTAGAATAAGTGACTAAGTTTGTTACACTAATTTTACGGCATAACAATACTATACTTAGGTATTCTACTTTTCATGCTGTTACCACCTTTATGGGCTGAACTGTGCCCCCCCAAATTCAGATGTTAAAGTCACAACCCCCTGTACCTTAGAACGTGACTGTATTTGGAGGAAGTATTTTTTAAAGAGGTAATTAAGTTAAAATGTGGTCATTAGGATGGGCCCTAACCCAATATGGCTGATATCCTTGTAAGAAGATTAAATTAGGATACAGAATGTGCAGAGGGAAAACCAGGTGAAGACACAGGGAGAAGATAACCATCTACAAGCCAAGAAGAGAAGCGTCAGAAGAATCCACCCCTGCCAACACCCTGATCTTGGACTTTCAGCCTCCAGAACTGTAAGAAAATAAATTTCTGTTGTTTAAGCCACTCAGTCTGTAGTATTTGGTATGGCAGCCATAGCAAACTAATACATCACCTCTCCCACTATTGTAGAACAAAGCATTCCACCTCTTTTCCACAAGGTGTCAAGATGTTGAATTACTGAGACAGTGTACTGAGATGTGCTGCAAAATTAGGATAAAATAATCTACCTTTCAAGGTTATTATCAAGATTCAATGAGATAACATATATAAAATGTCTCTGTAGTGCCAGGAATATAGGATTATCAATTAATTCTAGCAAGTATGTGTCAAGTAGCAGCGGGGACACACAGGAAGAAGTAGAAGAATACTTCCAGATGGACAAGGCATTGTTGAGGGAGAACAGTCCAGTCTGATGGGACAGCATGAGAGCCTAGATGAGGAGGCACCAAAGGCAGCATGGTGTGTTTAGGGGACAGGATAATAGAATAACCTGGCTGGAACTAGGAGTGCAGAGATAAAGCTGGAAATATATGTTCTGGCCAAAGGAAACGCAACACAACCCTTATTACTACTCTATCAGAAGGTGAAGTACTATTCCATCAAGTTTAGGGGTCTACACTGTGGCTTTATAGAGAGGGGGAAAAAAACATACTGCGTTTTTTTAGTAGGATTGTTTCTACTTTCTGAGATAGCAATTTTATAATCAAATCTTTGAGACCCCTTTTATCCCCACGTTCTTAACTGCTGACCTCACTTTACACTACATTGACAAAAAGAAACGATCAGATATGGACTCCTCATCTTTCTGTCATCCAGATCAGTTACACTTGCATAAATGCCCCTTCTTCCCTTCTCTTACAATATGGAAGTGTCACTCTTTCCATCAAAGGCCAGTTCCTCATCTTATTCTTAAGGATCTTTCTTCTTGCCTGATAATTTTTCTCTCCTACATCATCAGTCTTTCCCTCTCTGTGAGATCATTTCCATTAGCATATACACATATCAACAATTTTTCATCTTAAAAAGTATCCTTGATCCCAATTCCCCTTCTAGCTACCACCCTATTTCTTCCTTTTTGTAAAAGAAATACTTTAAAAAGTTGTCTATGTATATGTCTATACTTATTATCTCAATTTTCTCTTAAACTCATTTTAATCAGACTAGCTTGGTCTTCATTCCCACCATTCTTTCAAAACTTCTCTGGTTGAGGACAACAATGACCCTTCCACGTTATCAATCCAGTGGTCAGTTCTAAATCTTACTCGTTAAATCAATCCTTCTTTGAATTTCCTTTTTTTTTTACTAGCTTCTAGGATGCGACACCACCTTGTTTTTCTTCTGTTTCGCTGGCCGTCCTTCTTGGTGTCCTTGTACTGACTTTTGATCTCACCTCTTAACGTGGGAGTGCCTCAGAGCTCAGTCCTTGGCCCTCTTCTCTTTTGCTGATAACTCCCACATTTATATTTCCAGCTAGGACCTCTCCCTAGAACTCCAGTCTTATTTAATCAACTGCCTAAGACATCTTTATTGGGATTCTAATAGGCATTTCAAACTTAGTGTGTCTGAAACTGAGCTCCTGATCTTTCTCCCTCAGCCCACCACAAGCCAGTCTTTCTGCAGTCTTCCCCATGCCTCCTGGTAGTGCTCCACTTTCCAGGTGTGAAGACCGACACTTGAGAGACATCCTTTCTCTTATCACACACTTCTCTCTCTCAGACCCCACATCCAACCCATCAGCTATCAACATTCAAATATATCCAGACTCTGAGCACTTCTCACTAGCTCCACTGGTACTATCCATGTCCCAGATAACATCATCTTTCATCCAGATTATCACAATAGCCTCGTAACTGTTTTCCCAGCTTCTATCCTTTCCACTTTCAGCCTGTTTTCAATGCAGCAGCCGGATCATGTCTCCTCTGTGCTCAAAATCCCACAGTGGTTCCCCATTTCACTCAGAGTGAAAGCAAATATTTTTACAGGGGTCCAGCCTCATACTGTCTGGCCCGTGATTACCTCTCATCTCTTCCTCTACTTCTCTTCTTCCCAGCTCTCTCCACTCCAGCTGCACTAGTCTCTTTGCTTTATCTTCAGCACACCAGATATACTCCCAACTCGCTAGGCGAGCCCTGTCTGGAACACTCTTCTGCCAGATGTCTGCAAGGTTCACCTCCACATTTCCTTCAAGACTTCATTCACATGCCATCTTATCAAGGAAACCTTCCCTGAATACCCTTTTTAAAATTGCAAACTGCCCATCCCACTCCATAACTCCCTACCTTTTACCTTTTTAAAATACTGCATTTTATCTTCTAACGTTTTATGTAATTTAATTATTTGTGGTGTTTGGAATTTGTTTCCTGTCTCTTCCTACTGAAATATAAGTTCTAGGAAGGTGGGAATTTTAAAATTATTTGTTTATTTACTGATATATATATATATATATGTATAGAGAGAGAGAGAGAGAGAGAGAGACTATAAAGCAGTGCCTGGCACATAGTAGTTGCCCAATAAACATTTGGTAAAAACATGAGTGTACTGCAGAGTAGGAGACTGAAAGCAGTCAGACAGGTTAGGAAGCTATCCTGGCAATGATGGGGCCTGGATAAAAGCAATGAGAATAGAAGGGAGGAGGTAAGTATGAGATGTTCATAAGGCATCAAGAGAAGGGTTTAAGGATTCATTAGATAGCATAGAAGGGTTTAAGGATTCATTAGATAGCACTGGGTGGCAGTTGAGGCGGTGGGGGAGAAGGTGAGTATGAATTGCAAGCATCTGCTTAGTTAACTGGGTGGATGGTGGCATGATGAATTAGATGAATTAGAAAAGAGAACACAAGCAGCAGAGAAAGTTTCGGCAATGGAGAGATGAAGAGCTCAGTTTTAGGTACTTAGTATTAGACATAGGGCGGAACAGCTGAGGAAACATGTCCAGCAGAATAATAACTGCATCAACAACAGCAGCAACAGCAGTAGTGGTGAGGGTAATAATGTAACAGCTAACAGTTATTGAACATTATCTATATGTTAGGCCCTGTTTAAGTGCTTTACATATATTAACTCTTTTAAATTTCTCTCCCTTTTTAGAGATGAAGAAATTGAGAGCATAGAGAAATTAAGGACAATTTGCTCGAAGTGACTTGATTGAATGGAATTCATATATTGAATGTAATGATTGATGGAATTAGTTAGTGGCAAAGTAAAAAAATATAAACTCAGGCAGCCTGGCTCTGGAGTCTGTGACCTTAACAGTTGGATATAAATGTCTAAAACTTTGCAGAGAAAAGCAGGTTGATAAGCAGAGTTGGGAGTGCCCATTCTATAGGTGATCACGTAAATCCATGAAAGAAGATGAGATTATCTAGGGAGAGGCTGCACTACTACTACCCTCACTACTAACTGCTGGTAACATTTCTTGAGCCCTTACTGCAGCCCAGACACTGAGCTACAATGGGGGACAAGATGGGCCTGACCTCTCACCCCTTGTTGTTAGGGTAGTAATACTAACATGTGATGAAGTTTATGGTGGGCAAATTCAAGGAGTTGGGGGAAGAACTGTTAGAAGAACCTGACCCAATTCTGTAGATCAGCAAAAAGATCTCTGAGTAACACCTGAACTGGAAGGAAAGAGACTGGTCAGAGGAAGCTGATGAATTTTGATAAAAATGGAGTCCTAAGATCAAATAACAGGTTAGTGAAAGTTGGAGTAAAAATGTGTAAGCGTTTGAGGTTGTGGTCAGAAAAGGGACGCAAAGCATTTGCTCACTGCCTGACACATGCACACGGACATTGAAGGGTTTGTTTCCTTCTTTACATAATAAAAGGTATGAATGAGAATTCACTCCCTGGGCAGAGTCCTTATATTCATATGCCTGGAGAGACATTTTGCTTTTTTTTTTTTCTGTTTATGTATTTATTTTTATCTTTTTTTTAAAAAATAAATTTATTTATTTATTTTTGGCTGCGTTTGGTCCTCATTGCTGCGCACTGGCTTTCTCTGGTTGTGGCGAGCGGGGGCTACTCTTCGTTTCGGTGTGCGGTCTTGTTGTGAAGCATGGGCTCTAGGCACACAGGCTCCAGTAGTTGTGGCACGCGGGCTCAGTAGTTGTGGCGCACGGGCTTATTTGCTCTGCGGCATGTGGGATCTTCCCGGACCAGGGCTCGAACCTCTGTCCCCTGCATTGGCAGGCGGATTCTTAACCACTGCCCCACCAGGGAAGCTCTTTTTTCTGTTTATTAAGTCATAAAGTATTACTCTGTTTGCAAATAGCCTGGACAAATGTGGAAGAAATGCCCCAAGATTTGCCATTCTCAGCAATGGTTATTCACCCCTTCAAAAAGGGTCTTTCCCGCTCCTACTCACCTATTTTGTGTTATTTCCTATAGATTTGAAATCTGTTTCTCAATATGTTACTACAACACAATTTTGTCAGTTTTATAATAATGTAGGATAACCCTATGTATTATAATCTTCTGAAACACAGAGAAGTTGCAGATAGTTTATTCTTCTTTCAAATAAAATAGATGATTTTCCCATCATAGAAATTCAAAAGTACAAAAGCATGTATTTTGGCATATTCAGTAAAGGAAACTGAAACAAAACTATTATTTATAAATATTAAAAACACTAGAGTTGCCAGTTGTCAAAGTTCAGTGTTTAGGAGAAAAGGCAGTAACGTTGTATGTAGTTTAGCTAAACAAAATCAAGATTTTCTCCTAAAATAGCTCCTTGCTTTACCATTCAGAATATCTTAAGCAAGTACCAAAACACCAAAACTGATGGGAAAATAATTTAAAATATCGCATTCCCAGAAAGAATTGAATCATGTGCATCTACGTGATTAGAGTAAGCATAGTGTAAAAATATTTTGGCTGAGTTTATCTTTCTAGTCCCACAGGATCATATTTAAAAACTTGCTTTTTTTTTTAATCTTAAGGTGATTTCTAGTCAAAGAGTAAAACTTCCTCTTAATCTCACATCTTTGTTTTATTTAAATAGACAAAGCTTCAAATATCATGAAGACACATCAGTTATTCTTCAAGAATGCAGATGCTTGCTGGGATATGACTTGAGAGCACAGCAGGGTTAGAACATAGGATAGGAGTAGGCCCATGTGTGGAAATGGTAGACAATTCAAATGTCAAAGAAGAGACGGGGGAAAGGCTATGCTAATGAGAACAAGTACTAGAGAGCTTTTTAAAGGTAACATCTTAAAAATGTTAGAAACTTATTATCTTAAATATGTTAGAAATTTATATTCTTACTAATGGGAGAGATATGTTGAATCATATTTTCTTAAGTTTTTAACCTAGAGTTTTTTCTTCTGAAACAGTTAGTAGTGATTTTATTTTGAAAGTTAAAAAATTAAATTTAGGTTATCATTGTACCATGCCACAATCTCCCACAATTTGTACTGTTCATAGTAAGGGGGCAGCAGGGGCTACCACTTGCGTGTGAACAGAAGCCATAAAAAACCAGCAGAGTCAGACTGCTATGTCTGCATCGAGTTTGTATTTCTCAAATTCCAGTGTCATCAATGAAGTCACAGAACTTTCTTCTTTATATACAAAAAAATTTAACAAAGTTATTTTACTCTATCTTTTTGTTATATAGGATGGTTTAGGAATTTCGAGAAAACTGAAAACTGATTTTGAGTTCCATTTGGTTCCTGAAGTTAATTTTTTACATTTCCATTTTAGCACATGCTTAAGAATTTTATACTTTTACAAACACTAATTTACTCAACACATTCTTGGCATTAAGTGGATCATTAGCATAGAGGGTTAATTGATTTGTCCAAGGTTACAGTTTCTCAAGAACCATTTTCACACATAAAAATAAAAGTCCCATTGGTCTATCTGCTCTGGCATTAGTAGCAATCAATACTAAGGAACTGTGGTGTGTAAGGTGCTGAACATTTTATTTTGAAATATGGCAACTCTTCTGTGGTGTATTCACATTCTGCTTACTTCAGATTGCTCTTGAATTTGAAAATACTGTCCTGTCTGAGACTATTAATTGCTAATAAATATTAGCATTATTCAGTTGAAGGGAGCTGTTTTTCAGTGATGCGTGAAAAGTGTTTCCAACCTCTGGTTAGGAAATGCTTCCAACCTCTGGTTAGGTGGAAAATATAAGCTATTACTATTGCTGGTACAATACCATTTTTATTTTGCAGTTTAACCTTGAAAAAATAACATGTATAAACTATGAACAAGTATAAAATCTTTAGAAGCTTAGTAAGTGAGTAATGCTTAAAACAAAGTTCGAGAGGTGGGCCATTTCCCCCCTCCCCATCCCCTTTCTCTTTTAAGTCTTTCACTACTCTTGAAAAATAGCAGAGTAGAGTGGATATATACACGAGCCCTGAATCCACTGAACCACCCTCTGAAATAAGTACTATTACTATCCTTACACACAAAATGAGAGGGTAGTAATAGTACTTATTTCAGAGGGTGGCTCTGAAAATTAAATTTAATACATAGTAAGTGCTCAATAAATCTTAGTTATCAGTATAACTACAAGAGCCAGATACCTTTTGTTATTAAAATACTTACAGAAAAGGCACCATTATGGTATAAGTTACTCTTAATAACTGCCATCCATAAATTACTATTATGAACTAAGTGACTTTCAGGTGATAGGCTATCTGTTAAAAGACTATTATATAGTGTGATATAATTTCAGTTATTTAAGTCAAGGTCTTTTCCAAGTTACTTCAGACTTATTTCCTTCTGTAACCAATTTACTACTTTTGATATGTAGGAGGGAAACACACACATACACACACACACACACACACACACACACACACACACACCCTCCATATGATAGGTCAATGCTGCTTGTGAGATGTTTAAAAGAGTTGAAAAATTAGCCAAAACCACTTTGACTTCATTAATTATATCTTACATATAAAAGACCCCTTTTTATCAGTCATTATAGGGTAATAGAAAAGTCCCATGTAATATAATAAACATACTGATAAATAAACATACTGATAAATTGAGATAAGTTTATCCATCCACCCAACTATCTATCTCTAACACATTCCTTAAGAAATTTTGAGCATAAGAAAGCTCTAATAATACAGGAGATACAGTTAATATATAGGTGAACCATTTTTTAGAATTGCAAACCTGTTTTGTAGATCCTCACTGGCAATAAAGAAAATATATTCATTTACTTCTTCAAAGATTACTGAGATATCATTTGGACATTTTTCTTTAAATGAACTAAATTTCCTATATAAGAAAAGATAACAGTGAGGTGACCTATTATGCTTTATAATATTTAGAGGAATCCGAAAAAAATTAAGTTTTATGCCCTGAAAGGTCAAATGTGATCAGACATTCTGTTGATAACCTGTGATGGGAAAGTTTAAATTTAAATCAAAACAGGGAATGAAATGTTAATGAGTTCTTATATATTCATACTGATCATTGATTACAGAAGAAGGGTTTGACGCCTGAAACAGGGCAAAATTTGTGCCTATTATATTTTTTTCTTTTAAAGAAAAAGGATTAATCCTGGAGATTGTAGGCCATTGTACCTAAGTGCTATATGCTAAAGTATATCATTCAAACATGGCCTGGCACTTAAATATAATTAATTGGAAATGAACCTGAATACTTAAAGTAGTGATAGATTTTAGTAAGGGTTGGGATGATCAGTCTTTCTCTCACAAGCATGGGTGGTAGACAGGGGGTCAGACTATAGAGCAGGCCCACCAGATGCTTATAGTTAAGATAGATATAATTAATTTTGGCTCTGTACTTCAGAGGACAATACCTAGCAGCAAAAGTAGGAACGTAGGGTATTGGGTATTGCAAATTCTGTCTGAAAAAGCCAAAGTGTCAAAACTGTACAAACCCAATATAGCATGAATCAAGGCACAGTTCTGGAGTCCAGAATGCAAGATAAAGCCTAAAGCCATGAGTTTGAAAAATATGCAGGGTTGAAGAAGGGGATGTAAGGAAAGGCGAGGGCAAGGACAGCTAGAAGGGGTGGGGTCACTAGATGGTGCTCTGAGAGGTGGTACTACCCAAAGATTTTGAAAAGCAATACAATAACTAGACAAATGAGGAGTTTGAGCATACAAAAACAGCCTAGGATTTTGTGGTGCACTGCGTAAGTTTTGTTAACTGCTGCTCCTTGGAAGCATTTGAGTGTGCGACCCCTGCGGACCATCGCTTAACAAAGGATTAGAATATCCAAGGCTGTTTATAATCAACTGTCTGGGGCTTGTTTCATGTATGAGTTGGCCTTGTTTAAAAGACAGCTCAAAGACTTGGACAAGAAAAGATGTCTATATCCATTACAATTATTTGGAATGGCTCAATTGCCAAGGAATGATGGATAAAAAGAAAATAGGAGATGGTTAGTGAAAACATTAAGGTGACGGTGACATGTTTGTGTTATGTGTTACTTAACATGTAGGATTGTCACGATGCAAAAATGAGAAAATAGATATGAAAGTACAATCTTGGAACAAAAAGGTTCTGTACAGAGGCAGGATATGGCAATGGTTGTGATGTTTTTGCATTGAGATGGAAAGGTATTGAACATTTTGACATAATCTTTGAAGTCAAATAGGGGCAACTAAAATCATTTTCTGCCTAACAAAATATTTGTGGTAGATTTTCTACATTCTTTGGGTGCTTCTAGTATACACAGGACTTCCTGATGCAGGGAAGCACTGAAGAATAAAAATGATAGTATCAGGTTTAATGAAAAAAGCTGATTACCTGACATACTTGCTCTGTTTAATATCTTGGGCTAGTCAACTACATGATAAATATAGGAAGGTGGATATTGCTGCTATTTGCCAAGCTGCCAATTGTACAAATGCCAATGTGTAGTGTACTTCAGTCTCTTCACATTTCTCATCAAGACTGAAAGTAATTTAAACTAGTTCTTCTGCTGATAAGTAGTATTCTATGCTATTTACAGATAAGACACAAAATCATCACAGAGATTCGACATAGAGACGATTTAGGTATAAAGCTTTAACTATGTAGTCTCCTTATCATCCTTTTATATTCAACATTTTTAGAAAGGAGGTTATCTTTGGCTACCAAAGAAAAAGAGATTATAATTTTTTATTTTTCAAGCTGATGTGAGAAAAGGATTGTGTCTTTCCGCCAACACCATCCCAGTATGAAATCTTTAGCATACCTACATATTGGTTAGACAGCTGCAGTGTAAGCAAGAGCCCAGCAGGTGGCATAATAATGGAGAAATGGTTGGGATTTTTCCCAGACTAAAGAACTCAAAAAAGATTTCAGTACATAGTAGTATATTTTCTTCTCCAGGGTAAAATATTTAACAACAAATAATTAGCCCTAAAATTAGAAGAAAGTATGTGTGGGAATAAGTTGCAAATCCATGAAATGACTTATGATGGCAACTGTGAAACAGTTAATATTTGTGGAGCTTGAGGCAAACGTAGAAACAGAGCCTGGTATACTGTATTTCTAAATATTTAAAGTTATGTCAAGCTATCGAATTTTAAAATATGTTCTTCAATGGCAGCTTCACGACCCCCTTCTCTTTCCACTTCCAGCTCTTTCCTGCACCGTGAGGGCGTTACCAGTATGCACGTGGCCCTGCTAAGTGCACATCTACCCTCTATCCACACCCCACAGACAGCCATCCCTTGGCCACCCTTGGGCCTAGGGAATTGCACCAGTGGTATGGTTCCCCGTCAGGGAATGGACTGGGGTTAAGTGGTCTATGGGTGCAGAAAATGGGATCAGGACAGTTTGGATAAATAATTATAGGGTCTGCATACTTGGAGTACGGTCTAGAAGGAATGCATAGGCTTCTGGTGGACATGCCCCCTTGACTCTGCAAACTCCTCAACTGGTGGGAAGGAAAGTGGCAAAAAGAAGGCCAGAAGGGGCACTTGAAAGAGCAGGGCTCAGGGCAGGGGTCTTTCTTGCTTGGGTTTAAGGATAATAGAGCTCTGATGCATTTTAATAAGTGCTAATATATCAATATATACTGTTTTTCTGTTTACATTTAGCTTTCATGTTCTTAATCTCATTGAATTTTTTTTAACTTTTATTTTATATTGGAATATAGTTGATTAACAATGTTGTGTTAGTTTCAGATGTACATCAAAGTGATTCAGTTATACATATACATGCATCTATTCTTTTTCAAATTCTTTTCCCAATTAGCCTGTTACAGAATATTGAGCAGAGTTCCCTGTGCTATACAGTAGGACCTTGTTGGTTATCCATTTTAAATATAGCAATGTGTACATGTCAATACCATTGAACTTTGACAAACACCTCTGTGAGGTAAAAGGAATTATTACCGTAATTTTACAGAGGGGGAAACTGCGTCTCAGAGAAGTCAAATGACATATCAAGGCCACACAACTAGTAAAGTGCAATGGCAGAACTCACACCCAGGTATTCTTAGTGTAGGGTTCTTTCCATTGTACTGCCCTGGGCAGAGGCTGACCGAGTTTGTAATAGGCCTCTATGCCATGCAGTTAATGTAGAGCTCATGTCTTGAGACTTCTGAATACTTAAACTGCGGGGAAAAGCCTTTTGGATAACACATTTAACTTCCTTAGGCTGTCACGCTTAAAGGAAAATCCTTCCATGCACACCAAATTGTCTACGTCTGAAGTTTGGATATAAACCCTCCTCCTCAATACACAAGGTTTTAGAACTTCATTCTACTTACAAGTTTCTGCAACAGCAAAACATGATGAGGCAATCTGAACACAGTATTATTATACCCTTTTGCCAAAGTCTCAGCATCTTCCCTATGAAAAGATTCAGAAGTATAGTTTCAAATTTGGGGCATTTGCCTTGGATACTTTGATTTTTTTACCCTAGTTTCTATGGCAAAACCAAAACCAAAACCAAAATAATTGCCTTCTATTCCTATCTTATTGTTCCTTCTCAGGTCTCATTACTCATATATTCATACACACTCTCTTAGAATGTTTGATTATAAAGCAAATGTACACTGGGCTTCCTTCATCAAAGACTGGTCTGCCTGAAAGATTTTGATTCTTGCTAATTTTTTCATACTGTTTGTTCTAATGGTGTGGTCCCATTGCATAGACTCAGAGAGACTTTCAAATGATATTAGCAGTGAATTCTTTTAAAAATGATATCTATGTGGAAAATGAGTTTATCTAAAATAAATAAAAATAGACTTGTTTTTAGTAGAAACATGTGGATGAATTGCCTAGAATTCACTTTTGCCATCTGTGATGGTTAAGTTTTTATGTGTCACCTTGACTGGCCACAGGGTGTCTGTGAATGTGTTTCTGGATGAGATTAGCATTGGAATCAGTGGGTTCTGTAAAGTTACTGCCCTCCCCACGTGGGTGGGCATCATCCAGTCCACTGAAGGTCTAAATAGAACAAAAAGGCAGAGGAATTTGCCTTTGTTCCTGCCTCATTGCTTGAGCTGGGACTTCTCATCTCATCTTCTTCCGCTCCTGGAGTGGGACTTACACCATTGGATGCCCTGGTTCTCAGGCCTTTGAACTTGGACTGAATTACACTACTGGCTTTCCTAGGTCTCCAGCTTGCAGATGGCAGATATTGTGACTTCTCAGCCTTCACAGTTGCATGAGCCAATTCTTCAAAATCTCTCTAATATATAATTAATTCCGTTTCTCTGGAGAACCCTGACTACTACACCAGCCTTTTCCTTGCCTCTAGGAGCAGACACTGAAGTACCCTAGAACTCTGAATATTATGTGGAAGTATCAGTGTAACCCATTTATTAAACAAGCAAGTAATTCAGCTTCTGGACATTCAAAGTTTTGTTTGTGATAAATCATGAAGCTAGGTCTTACGGGGCCAGGATTTTTCATGTGGTGCAAGTGGAGTGCGGTGATGGCTTGGCCACTGCTGATAGTTGCTATTCTCTTTATCAGTGTGTTAGAAACCATATAACTTTTTCTGCTCCCTCTTGGGTCTTTGTTATTGGACAGGAAACAGTATTATGCTAAGAGACATGATTTCATTATAGGATCTCAGGTTCCTTAAATTCAGCTTAGTATCACCTTGGGTTTCGGGGTTCATAGAAACAGTCTCCTGACATAATCAGATATTAAGGCTGAGAAGAACAAAACCATATCATCATTGGTTCCAATAAATAATTGTTCCAGAACTGCAAGAAGCCCAAGGGAAGAATGGTTTATGGTAGCTGCCGTAAATGTAAAAAAATCATTATTTTTGGCAAACTTTACTGGTTTATATGCAAAAATTCTACATGACTCTAATCACTAAGGTAACATTTTGCCACTAATGTATCCTGGAGAGTTCATCAAAAAGTTATACTGCTAGAAATTAGACTTCATTGGGATTTGAAAACAGTCACAATAGCCAATTAGTGACTAGTGCTTTGAAAATTTTCCAGCCCCAAATCATCTTCAAATTTTATAGTAGTGATTTTCTTAACTGCACATGTAATGGAGGAGGTGCAGGGAGGGTGGGATCCCAGTAAAAGAAATGTGGAGTGGAAATACAAAAATTTTGAGAGGTCATAACTTCAAACTATATGTACTACCTGGAGAAACTGATGTATACCTTTTCCACCCAGCCTCTTGAAAATCATTACATGAAATAAAAGATGTACCTGGTAGGAGTGTTATGTGAGTGTTATGCAAGGGAATGGGGTGAAGTAGACAAAGGTCTAACCTTGAGGTTAAATTGAAATTCAGCCAGCTCAAAGACTGAATATATTACTGTTTCATTATTATTTTTTGCTTTAATGATAGTGTAGTTAATTTCATGCATAGGACTAAAATTTTTTCAGAATACATAGGAATTTCAGGAGGGTTCTAAAGTAAGTCTGGTAGCATATTATTTTCAATGATAATGATAATAAATTGGCCAATATTTATTAGAGGATACATTATGCAAAGAATTCTATTTTAAATATGAAAAGACAAGAATATGTTTGCTACCAGAAATTTTTGGTAGGTTGACTATTTAATGCTGAGAGACATATTTTCTATGCATTATTATAAGGTTCAAGCACATGATCCTATCATAAACACACATTTTTTCATACAGAAAGCGTATTTAGAAACATGACCCCACATTAACTCAGAGGCTATCTGTATGTCTCATATATTTTTGAATTTTTTTCTCATTAGAAAATGCTAGGTGATAGTGATATGTGATAGGTCAGGACAATAAAATATGATGTGCTATAATAAAATGTGATATGTATAATATAATATAAAACACATCCTCACAATAAATGCATTAACATTTCACTCACTGGGATTTCACTCATTGAGCATTCCAAACTATTTTGTACCTGTTGTACAAACAGAAAGTTAGCAAAATAAGACCCCAAGTGGTCAAAACAGAGGTCACAAGTAAGTATGCAAAGCTCATAAACCAAAATAGTGTCCTTGATCTTACTAAGAGTAATTTCTTCTGATTTTTGACAGAATTCTTACAAGTTTATCCTAATTTTTTTGATAGCACGTATCTTTATCTATAGGAGGTGCACTGCAAACAACTCTGCTTTGAGTTCTTCCCTGGCCCACTGATGCTGAACCCTTCCATTCTGTCTTGGGTCATCCCACATTGGCAAGGCCTGGGAGAAACAAACCACATTGTCCATAGAATAAAATCCAATTCATCGCAATTCTCACACAGAATTGTAATTACCTTTTTACATCTCTATTTTTTCTTGCTCTTTAAAGGCTGAGACCATGTTTTATTTATCTTTGAGTACCTAGCACTTAATACAGTGACTAATACGTAGTATATCTTCAATTAACATTTGCTGAAATAAACTGCATTTGAAATACCATATTATAACAGGGAGCATTGAAAGGGGAGGTGAAAATACCAACTATAAAAAGTGAGGACAAACAGTCTGATAGCAAAGAAAAAGCAACAATATGAAAATCAGATAAAAGAATTCAAAGGTCATTGAGTGTAGGAGAAAATAATTATGTACATCTCAGTAATCCTAATGGTATCATAGTATTAAAGCAGTGTGAAAGAATACATTTTCATAATGATCATCCCAGATTAAAATATTCTCTTTATAAAGACAGGGAAGTGTATAAAATTTGAGGGGAGGGCTTCCCCGGTGGCGCAGTGGTTAAGAATCTGCCTGCCAATGCAAGGGACACGGGTTCAAGCCCTGGCCTGGGAAGATCCCACATGCCACAGAGCAACTAAGGCCGTGTCCCACAACTACTGAGCCTGAGCTCTATAGCCTGAGAGCCACAACCACTGAGCCCACGTGCCACAACTACTGAAGCCTGCGCGCCTAAAGCCTGTGCTCCACAACAAGAGAAGCCACCGCAATGAGAAGCCCGCGCACCGCAACAAAGAGTAGCCCCCACTCACCGCAACTAGAGAAAGCCTGTGCACAGCAACGAAGACCCAACACAGCCGAAAATAAATAAATAAATTAAAAAAAAAATTTGAGGGGAAAGCTTTAGGTATATGAAGAATTATAAAAATTACCAGAAGATGGCAGAACACTGAAATATTACAAAGCTATTATTGGCCATAGTTAATGCGTAACAATTCATGGTGTCTCCGGTTTATATAAGAATAAAGAGAAAGATGTTAATTTTTTAAGCATCTAAAGTTTAAGGAAATGTCTTAAAGATAATAAAGGTGAAAGGTATTGCCACATTTTATTATCTTAAAAAGAAATAGAAAAAAAAAAAAAAAGAAATAGGCATACAGTATACCGCTGGTTTTAAATTACTCAGTGAGAAATATTTGGAGTCCATCTCAAAGCACTGTGCTAGTCTTAGCCGGTATTATGTTAAATCTTATTTCACGTGGTGAATTTAAACAAAAGAAACAATGGTTATGTGACTCAAATTCAGTTCCTCAATCCCATCTTTGTCATAGAATAAAAGCTATTAGGATATTCATATGAGAATGTTACCTTGTAAGCTTTATGGCTAAAATATTAATCAGTACATTCACGTAAAACCTGGTAAAAGAGTGCATTTTCAGGAAATAGAAGTAACAGTGATTTATTTTCATAGCACCTGTCTGGTGACAGACACATGGTTTATCCTAGGACTCTCAACTCTTAAAGCCACTGCTCCTATGAAACCCATCTCAGCAGGCTTCTCTTTTGATCATTTAAGCCCATAATAGGTACTTCATGTTAGAATTATGCTTCTTCAAAGGCAGTAGAGAGAAGTCTTCTCCATAGGTGTTTCCTCCTGGTTATCATTTAAGGCCAGGAAGAGCACAGATTTTAAAAAAGGAAGAAAATCTAACTGTTATAATGGAACCTGGATGTACTTGGTCAAATGGTTCTACTGTCTAGTAGTTATGCCACGTTAGCCTGTCTTTGTCCTTCAATCAGTTTAAGCACATCATTTTTTTCAAAAAGCCTTTCCTTTTGCCTCCAAGCCTGATCTAGACGCTCTTCTTTTCTATTTAAAAACCCATGGACACCTCTGACTTAACTCTTACAATGATATACTGAATTGTTTTATTTATTTTGCTTTTCAATCCATTGGGATAAGCTAATTGGAGGCAAGGGTCATCTTATTTGTCTTTGTATCTCTGGATCCTGGGAAAGAAATCATCACATAATAGGTTTTCAATAGATGTTTGTTCAATTAATAAGTAAATTACTAACGGATGAATGAAAAGTTTACTTAATTACAAATAAAATTAGAACATCTGATACCAAACTAAACTTTGACAATCATTTGAGGAAGTATTCTAATATTTAAAAATAATTTCATAATAATTTTGTTTCTTTCCTTCTTTCTTACATTAATGCTGTAGGTCCATTTTTAAAGGTAGCTGTTTTTGGCAGGGAGATTCTGGAAACTGCGAAAAGGGAGCTATCTTCGTCATCTGGGGAACGATTTAGTCTTATTCTTTTCATCATTTTTTTGAGATGAGACCCAGGGAGTCCTCAACTGAGGGTGTAAGTGACTGAAAGCTGAGGTCTACAGTAAGGCAGGAAAGCCATCTCAACATCACGGCGCACTGAAAGGACCTCACCAGCAACCATGCCCTGTTACTGTTCTCTGAACTTACCTCTTAGCTGCCACCATATAATTTATCCAACAGACAGCATTTATTCTGTGCCTTCCATATGCAGGGCTGTTCTAGGTGCTTAACATATTGATTACACTCTTCAGTTCACCCCAACCCCACATAATGAGACCCTCTGAAGCTCTTTAGCCGCTCAGATACCACTGTGAAAAATGTCACTGCCGTCACAGTATATATTATCTACTTAGTTTTTCCTTGCATACTGTAAGCTTCTCTAAGGAAGGGATTATGCATTAATTCACTGCATTCCTAAGTCCAAATTCGTTAAAAGTCATATAGAAGATGCACACACATGTTGAATTACTGAAACTGTGTTTAGCAGCAAAAAAACTGACATGGATTGTTATGCTAGAACAATGTTGACGACGAAGACAAAGCGGATAAAAAATAAAGACATATTAAGAAAAGAAGCATATTATGTCAACCGACATTTACTGACCATCTACGACATTCAAGGAATTTTTGGAAAATAAAACATAAGCCAGTTATTGTGTCTGCCCTTTGGGGGCTTATGGTCAACTGGGGACATGCACACTAGTACTCTGTTACAGGAGTTACCCTGGTTAAGTGCAGTAGGGGTGAGTCAGTGCAAAATGAAGCGACTTTAAGGAAGAAGCAGTATTAGAACTGAGTCTTGGAAACTGAGTGAAACTTCATGTGGGTGAGGAATAGAGATATTCCTGGCAGAAGTAATAAAAAGTATGGTGACAAGTAAATTCAGGGAGTACCTCAAAAGTGAGGTCAACGGTAAAACAGATATGGCCATGGTAGTAAATTAAGATAGACATTTAAGGGGAGAAATCTTCAGGAAGATACAAAAAAATGTGGTACATTCAAATAACTTAATGAATGTAAACCTCAGAGCACCTAGAATTATCAAAACCAGCTTTAAAGGGTACGCCGCTGGCACCTGACTTAGGTGTCAAGCATAACGACAAATAACTGATTTTGAGTTGATGGAACACACAGGAAGCGAAGCAGTCCTTACTGCTGTCCGTGGCCTAGCGTTGTGAGAATAATGGAGGACAGGTGTGTATAAAAACCCCACCTTAAATGGAGCTGAAGGGTACCTTGTCAGCGAGTGGGGAGAATGAGTGAGGTAAGAGCCTAGTGAAGTGCGGTTTGAGGAAACTCGTATCTAGGAAATGCTGGCAGCTGACAGGCCCTGATGTTGGAGATGGAGTGACTGAGCCAGAATCAAAACCCTGTTGCCTATCGGGGAAATATGTCAGGTCAGTCTCTTCTTCTGAGAATAAAGATATTTACTCAGTTTTTAATTCAGGACAGTTCTACCAGACACTATCCAACATAAAATAATAATCTATTTAAAAGTAAACAAGATGTTTAGGAAGGAGGGTATAAGTTAATTTTGGAGAACAGGAAACAATTCAGAATAGTATCTTGATGCCTTGGTGATCTGAGGCACTATATAAATTCCAAAAGAATAAAACCAAGAGGGCACTTACTGGTTTGTACAAAAGTCTACCAGACTGATTGATGCTTTAGCTTTCTGGCCAAGATGAGAAAAAAACTAAAACATCTATGAAAGAGCACAGCATACTGTGAATAGTAAAGCCAGAAAAGGAGCTAAAAAGTAAAGGACACATTGCTATGATAAATATAAATACTGAATGATATGGGATAAGGATCTCCTTTCTTAAGTGTTTAGAATTCATCTAATTAAACCACAATCTTAGAAAATTTTCTGCAAGTAATTCTCACAGTACCATAAGAAATCTCACACCTAATTTCACGAAGATTATGATAAACCCCATTTATTAATCATACACACACACACACACACACACACACACACTTGGTTTTGTTGTATTTTAGCGTCTATTAAAATCTGTGTTTTAGGTACTTTATATCTGCTCTTTGTTGAATCTTCACAACAACTATCCTACACCTTGGGTTCTATTATCCTCATGATACAGGTGAGGAAACTGAGCCTCAGAAGAGCTGAGTTAATGCTGAAGGTTGTGTAACTAATGAACTGCAGAGCAAGAGCAGATCTAACCCAAATCAGGTGAACTCCAAAGCCTCAAAGGTCCTACTCTCCAGAACTGATTTCTCTATTTTCATGTCTTCACCTGCCCCAGCACGTTCCTCCTGTAGGTTTCCCATCTCATTAAATGACAACTCTACCCTCCTAGTTCAGACCAACAGCCTTGGAGTCACACTTGACTCTTCTCTTTCTTTCAAACCCCACATCCAATCTGTTAGCAAGTTCTGTCTTATCTATGCAGCATCAGACCACTTTATATACCCTTCGCTCCTTCCCTTATGATCCAAGTCACTATCATATGTTACACAAGCCTCTTAACCAGTCTCCCTGCTTCCACTTTGTCCATTGTAGTTTGCCATAACAAAGCATTCACGGTGATCTTTTTAAACCTTGATTTAGACAGCACCATTTCTCTGCTCAAAACTTTCTAATGTCTTTCTATCTCTCTCAAAGTAAATGCAAAGTCCATAGTATCCAGCAATTCCACTTCTAGGTATTTATCCAAAGAAAATAAAAACAATTATTTGAAAAGATATCTGCACCCCCATGTTCACTGCAGCATTATTTACAAAGGCCAAGATATGGAAACAACCTAAGTGTCCGTCAGTGGAAGAATGGATAAAGAAAATGTGAGATAGATATATATACACACACACATATATTTGTGTATATGTATACACAAATATATATATATATATATATATAATTGTATATATATAATTCAGCCATACAAAAGAATGAAATTTTGCCATTTATGATAACATGGATGGATCTTGAGGGCATTATGCTACGTGAAATAAGTCAAACAGAGAAAGACAGATACTATATGATCTCACTTATATATAAAATCTAAAAAAAAAAGGAAACAAACAAAAAGCAAAACAAAAAAACTGAGCTCATAGATACAGAGAACAGATCAAATGGGTGGTTGCCAGAGGTGGGGAGTGGGAGTGAGTGAAATGGGTAAAGGGGGTCAGGAGGTACAAACTTCTGCTTATAAAATAAAGTCATGGAGGTGTAATGCACAGCATCATGACTATAGTTAAAAATACTGTTTTGTATATTTGAAAGTTGCTAAGATAGCAGATCTTAAAAGTTCTCACCCCAAGGAAAAAAACTGTAGCTATGTGTGGTGATTCATGTTAGCTAGACTTATTGTGGTGATCATTTTGTGATATATCCAAATATTGAATGATGCTGTCTACACGAAACTAATATGTCAATTATATCTCAATAAAAAAAGATTATAAAAAAAGCAAAGTCCTGATATTGGCTTATAAAGTTGTATGTGATCTGGTTCTGGGCTACCTCTTTGACTGCATCCTACCACTTTACCTCTTACACACCATGCACTATATCTTTTCTATTCCTTGAGCACGCTAATTATGCCCACTTCAGGGCCTTTGCATTGCTAGCCCCTGTGTCTGGAATGCTCTTCCCTAGATATCTACATGGCTTGTTCCTTTCACTGTCTTCAGGATTCTGTTTGCATGTCACTTAATTAAAGTCTAACTTTGACC
The DNA here is from genome assembly GCF_028021215.1 of Eschrichtius robustus. NCBI lineage: Eukaryota > Metazoa > Chordata > Mammalia > Artiodactyla > Eschrichtiidae > Eschrichtius > Eschrichtius robustus. The sequence goes on along the minus strand of NC_090827.1, from coordinate 14,463,991 downwards.
ACTCTATATAAATTATTAACCACTGACCCACATCTCACCCATTTTTCCCCTTCCCTTTATCATTGTTCTTTAGAGCACTAGAATGCAGTTTCCATAAAAGCAGGGTATTTTTGATCAGATATATTTTTTAAACCAGGTGATATATGAAAAAAGGTTATCCCAAATAGCATAGACCAAAGTAATCTTTTATATCTTCTCAGTGAGACACCGAACATAACTACTTTTTATACGAGAAATTTTTCAAGTGAGTCCACTAATACATTAGAGTTTCAGATTGCCTTCTTGAAATACAGGGATCAGGGGAACTGAGGAAAGAGACTTTCTAGCCATGAATTAAGTAAGAATAATGATACACGTAGACTACTTATAGACTGAGGTCTACATATATGCCCCTTCCATCATGAAGCCTTTCCTTCTCGAGTCCTCTATCTCTTTTGTCTTCCAGTAGTGCACTGTCTATATCTGATAGATCTTACTTCAGGGTCATATTATGTTATATACATGTACAGATGTATGTATATATGTATGTATGCATGTTCCTGAGTCTGCCAAAATGCATACCTGTTCGAGTCCTTTACACAGAGAGGTTGCCAGCAGAAGCAGACAGAAGTGCTGCTCTCATGACATCCAAGTGTGACCCAGCTCAGAAGAGCAGCATTCTTACTTGCACTGCAGCATGGCTCAGGGTCGTGAGGACTGTGGGAAAACTGGCTCTGCTTTGACCCTCAAGGGTTGATACCCTTGGTGTTGATGTGTGTTTTTTGTTGTTGTTTTTTTTTTTTGATGTGGACCATTTTTTTAAAAGTCTTTATTGAATTTGTTACAATATTGCTTCTATTTTATGTTTTGGTCTTTTGGCCCCAAGTCATGTGGGATCTTAGCTCCCTGACCAGGGATCAAACCTGCACCCCCTGCACTGGAAGGCAAAGTCTTAACCACTGGACCGCCAGGGAAGTCCCTTGATGTGTGTTCTTATGATTGAGCTTGGGCAGCCAAAATTCTCCTCTCAGTTGGTTTGGGGGACACTAGCAGATGGAACGTCTTGAGAGGACTCTTCATGAGCACCCAAAATAACCCACCTAAGGAATCCCATATAATAACTGCATGACACATTGAAGGGAGGCCGGAGGTCCTATGTTCTGTGGGACATTAAGTTAGTGAATTTGAAGTTCTTATAGATGATGTGGCCTTGTTTACACTCCCCAGTTGGTGAGGTCTGGATTAGCCTTAACACCAAACCAAACTATCTGTTTCAAAGTTCGCCTGGTATTTGTGCCATTTATCTGTGGCCGTCTGTTGGAACACGCTGAAGCACCATGAGTTCTCTCCATATCTGTTTAGGGCAGAGAGAAACATGCTTGTGAGGGGCTTGCCTTTTATTAACGGCGATTGCTTCCTTATTTAGGAATTAAGCTGTGCTCTCAGTTAGTTAAATGAAACAGTTCATGTTTTGTGGGCAGTTTAGCTAGACTCTGTCTTGTTTTCTAAGGAAAAAGCACTCTCTTCTTCCTTCATGAGGGATTCGTTTGATTTGATACTATTGTACAAAGAAATTAGACAGACAACAGCACTTTTCTGAGTAGGGTTTTTTTTTCTTAATTGTTATTTTTAAAACTAATATCAACTCTCATGCTGCTAAAAACATTTTTGTCAAGGTGAAAAATGAAGAGGTTTGCCATTCCTCTCTTTTCAAGACAGCTTGAAAATACTCTGCTACCTTTTCCCAGTTAGCTTTCTCCCCTTGCTGAGCCTGAGCACGACTTCTGAGCTCTGCCTCTCTCACTGTTAATTTATCTGTTTTGAAGAAATATTCTCAGGAGCTTTCTTTAGGAGCAGATTAAGGTAAAGCTTACCATACTGCAAAAAAGAAAGTCACTGAAAACTCGAAGAGATTTTTATTTCATTTATTCAATAAATACTTATTGAATAAAAATCTCTTGTGAGTCAGGCATTGTTCTAGGTTCTGGGCATACAGCCATGAATAAAACTGACAATAATAATCACTGCATATTTTGGGAAGGATACAGATAAACAAATGCACATGTAAATTTATACTATATCAGATGGTGGTAGTGCCATGGAGAGCAATAAAGCAGAGATAGGGTATGGGGAGTACCAGGGTTGGGAGGGACAGGCTTGCAATTTTAAGTAGGTTGGTCAGTGATGGCCTCAATGGAAAGGTGAGATTTTAGCAAAGACCTGAAAGAGATGAGGGAATAAGTCATTTAGATATCTGGAAAAAGAACAAGAGCTTTCTAGACAGAGGAGAAGTAAGTGCAGAGGTCTTGAAGCAGGAAACTGTCTGTTCCATAAACAGCAAGGAAGGCAGGGTGGCTGAAGCAGAATGAGCAAGGGGGAGAGTGGAAGAAGCTAAAGCCAGAGGCTACACAGGCAAGATGGGGAATGAAGATGCTGTAGGACCACTGAGATAAGTTTGCTTTTGATTCTGAGTGGGGAAAGTCAGTGGAGAACATCTGAACAGAGTCGAGCTATGATTTTGCTTAAGTTTTACAAGATCTCTCTTGCTGTTTTTTAAAAAAAATTATTTATTTATTTATTATTTTGCTGTGTTGGGTCTTTGTTTCTGTGTGAGGGCTTTCTCTATTTGCGGCAAGCGGGGGCCACTCTTCATCGCAGTGCACGGGCCTCTCACTATCGCGGCCTCTCTTGTAGCGGAGCACAAGCTCCAGACGCACAGGCTCAGTAGTTGTGGCTCACGGGCCTAGGTCCTCCGCGGCATGTGGAATCTTCCCAGACCAGGGCTCGAACCCGTGTCCCCTGCATTGGCAGGCAGATTCTTAACCACTGCGCCACCAGGGAAGCCCTCTCTTGCTGTTTTGTTGAGGAGAGGCTGTAAGGGAGCAAGAGCGGAAGCACGGTTGCCGCCATTTGTGACTGTTCAGCCGATTCCCATCACTCACAGTAGTGATGGTCCATAACGTTGCAGCATACGCTGAGTTAGTGGATCCTGAACTCTTACTCCTAGGGGAAATACAGGATTATTGTGAGCCTGAAAATGTATGTGAAAATGTTGTGAGCCTCTGGGCACAGGGTTTCCATCAACAGATCAATGCATAACCTTGTTTTATGACTGTTTCTGTTTAAAGACATCGTATTTAATACTTTTGATTCATTAACTTCGAACTCACTGCCAACATCACTATAACTTAGGCCTGAATGAAGCTTATCTAACACACTTATTTTCTCCATAAGACACACCATAGCCTTCTTGTACTTAGGAATACTAGAGAGTACTTCAGCACTCTTCAAGGCCATTTTAAGTAGCAAAATTACTGAAAAAAGTGCACAAAAATGCCAAGAACATGACACTTAGTAGACTACAGAAAAGACATTTGTATACTGTATAAGAACTAAAACAAAATGGCCGTTGAGTCCCCTTGTTTGGCCTTAGCTGGGAACCTGAGTGTCAGGCAACTCAACTTTTTCCCACTCTGCCCAGGTCTGCATGTGAAAGTGTCGCAAGTATTGATTTAAGGATTACACATAAATTTCAGTAAGTGAATTCTCAAGTACCGAATTGTGAATAATGAGGTTCTATTAAAATATCTTGTTGAGGGGCAATTTTCCATTTTGTTTTTTACATGTCTTGTGATACCTTTTGTTCTGGACTCTTTTCATGGATATTTGTCTAGCAAACAGCCTTGGGAGATAGAGGCAGATTTCTTTTCTGACTGAATAATAGATATATTGTCTCCTTCTTCGGCAAAGTTTGGGCAGGTTTGTCCCTGTGTAAGACTGGAGATTCCTAAACCCACTGTGTGGGCAATATCCTGCTGGGCCTGTGTCAAAAAATCAAAAAATAAATACAAAGAAAAAATATTAAAAGCAGCAAGGGAAAAACAACAAATAACATAGAAGGAAATCCCCATAAGGTTAACAGGTAATCTTTCAGCAGAAACTCTGCAAGCCAGAAGGGAGTGGCAAGACATATTTAAAGTGATGAAAGGGAAAATCCTACAATCAAGATTACTCTACCCAGCAAGGATCTCATTCAGATTTGACAGAGAAATTAAAACCTTTACAGACAAGCAAAAGTTAAGAGAATTCAACACCACCAAACCAGCGTTACAACAAATGCTAAAGAAACTTCTCTAGGCAGGAAACACAAGAGAAGGAAAAGACCTACAAAAACAAACCCAAAACAATTAAGAAAATGGTAATAGGAACATACATATCGATAATTACCTAAAATGTAAATGGTTTAAATGCTCCAACCAAAAGACACAGACTGGCTGAACAAGACCAAGGTCTTGAAAACAAGACCCGTATATATGCTGTCTACAGAGACCCACTTCAGTCCTAGGGACACAAACAGACTGAAAGTGAGGGGATGGAAAAAGATATTCCATGCAAATGGAAATGAAAAGAAAGTTGGAGTAGCAATTCTCATATCAGACAAAATAGACTTTAAAATAAAGACTATTACAAGAGACAAAGAAGGACACTACATAATGATCAAGGGATCAATCCAAGAAGAAGATATAACAATTGTAAATATTTATGCACCCAACATAGGAGCACCTCAATACATAAGGCAAATGCTAACAGCAATAGAAGGGGAAATCGACAGTAACACAATCATAGTCGGGGACTTTAACACCTCACTTTCACCAATGGACAGATCATCCAAAATGAAAATAAATACAGAAACACAAGCTTTAAATGATACATAAACAAGATGGACTTAATTGATATTTATAGGACATTCCATCCTAAAAGAGCAGAATACACTTTCTTCTCAAGTGCTCATAAAACATTCTCCAGAATAGATCATATCTTAGGTCAGAAATCAAGCCTTGGTAAATTTAGGAAAATTGAAATTGTATCAAGTATCTTTTCTGACCATAACGCTATGAGACTAGATATCAATTACAGGAAAAAAGCTGTAAAAAATACAAACACGTGGAGGCTAAACAATACACTAATAAGTAACCAAGAGATCACTGAAGAAATCAAAGAGGAAATCAAAAAATACCTAGGAACAAATGACGATGAAAACACGACGACCCAAAACCTATAGGATGCAGCAAAAGAAGTTCTAAGAGGGAAGTTTATAGCAATACAATCCTACCTCAAGGAACAAGAAACAGCTCAAATAAACAACCTAACCTTACACCTAACGCAATTAGAGAAAGAAGAACAAAAAACCCCCAAAGTTAGCAGAAGGAAAGAAATCATAAAGATCAGAGCAGAAATAAACGAAAAAGAAATGAAGGAAACAATAGCAAAGATCAATAAAGCTAAAAGCCGGTTCTTTGAGAAGATAAACAAAATTGATAAACCATTAGCCAGACTCATCAAGAAAAAGAGGGAGAAGACTCAAATCAATAGAATTAGAAATGAAAAAGGACAAGTAACAACTGATACTGCAGAAATACAAAGGATCATGAGAGATTACTACAAGCAACTCTATGCCAATAAAATGGACAACCTGGAAGAAATCGACAAATTCTTAGAAAAACACAACATTCTGAGACTGAATCATGAAGAAATAGAAAATATAAACAGACCAATCACAAGCAGTGAAATTGAGACTGTGATTAAAAGTCTTCCAACAAACAAAAGCCCAGGACCAGATGGCTTCACAGGCAAATTCTATCAAACATTTAGAGAGGAGCTAACACCTATCCTTCTCAAACTCTTCCAAAAAGCTGCAGAGGGAGGAACACTCCCAAACTTATTCTATGAGGCCACCATCACCCTGATGCCAAAACCAGACAAAGATGTCACAAAGAAAGAAAACTACAGGCCAATATCACTGATGAACATAGATACAAAAATCCTCAACAAAATACTAGCAAACAGAATCCAACAGCATATTAAAAGGATCATACACTATGATCAAGTGGGGATTATCTCAGGAATGCAAGGATTCTTCAATATACACAAATCAATCAATGTGATAAACTCTATTAACAAATTGAAGGAGAAAAACTATATGATCATCTCAAAGATGCAGAAAAAGCTTTCGACAAAATTCACCACCCACTTATGATAAAAACCCTCCAGAAGTAGGCACAGAGGGAACTTACCTCAACATAATAAAGGCCATATATGACAAACCCACAGCCAACAGTGCTCTCAATGGTGAAAAACTGAAACCATTTCCTCTAAAATCAGGAACAAGACAAGGATGCTCACTCACACCACTATTATTCAACATAGTTTTGGAAGTTTTACCCACAGCAATCAGAGAAGAAAAAGAAATAAAAGGAATCCAAATTGGAAAACAAGAAATAAAGCTGTCACTGTTTGCAGATGACATGAAACTATACATAAACAATGCTAAAGATGCTCCCAGAAAACTAATAGAGCTAATCAATGAATTTGGTAAAGTTGCAGGATACAAAATTAATGCACAGAAATCTCTTGCATTCCTAAACACTAATGATGAAAAATCTGAAAGAGAAATTAAGGAAACACTCCCATTTACCATTGCAAGAAAAAGAGTAAAATACCTAGGAATAACCCTACCTAAGGAGACAAAAGACCTGTATGCAGAAAACTGTAAGACACGGATGAAAGAAATTAAAGGTGATACAAACAGATGGAGAGATATACCATGTTCTTGGATTGGAAGAACCAACAATGTGAAAATGACCATACTAGCCAAAGCAATGTACAGATTCAATGCAATCCCTGTGAAACTACCAGTGGCATTTTTCACAGAACTAGAACAAAAAATTTCACAATTTGTATGGAAACACAAAAGACCCCGAATACCCAAAGCAATATTGAGAAACAAAAACAGAGCTGGAGGAATCAGGCTCCCTGACTTCAGACTATAATACAAAGCTACAGTAATCAAGACAGTATGGTACTGGCACAAAAACAGAAATATAGATCAATGGAACAGGATAGAAAGCCCAGAGATAAACCCACACAGATATGGTCACCTTATTTTTGATAAAGGAGGCAAGAATATACAATGGCAAATAGCCTCTTCAATAAGTTGTGCTGGGAAAACTGGACAGCTACATGTAAAAGAATGAAATTAGAACACTCCCTAACACCATACACAAAAATAAACTCAAAATGGATTAAAGACCTAAATGTAAGGCCAGACACCATAAAACTCTTAGAGGAAAACATAGGCAGAACACTCCATGACATAAATCACAGCAAGATCCTTTTTGACCCACGTCCTAGAGAAATGGAAATAAAAACAAAAATAAACAAATGGGACCTAATGAAACTTAAAAGCTTTTGCACAGCAAAGGAAACCATAAACAAGACGAAAAGACAGCCCGCAGAATGGGAGAAAATGTTTGCAAATGAAGCAACTGATTAATCTCGAAAATTTACAAGAAGCTCATGCAGCTCAATAACAAAAAAACAAACAACCGAATCCAAAAATGAGCAGAAGACCTAAATGGACATTTCTCCAAAGATATACAGATTGCCAACAAACACATGAAAGAATGCTCAACATCACTAATCATTAGAGAAATGCAAATCAAAACTACAATGTGGTAACACCTCACACCAGTCAGAATGGCCATCATCAAGAAATCTACAAACAGTAAATACTGGAGCGGGTGTGGAGAAAAGGGAACCCTCCTGCACTGTTGGTGGGAATGTAAATTGATACAGCCACTATGGAGAACAGTATGGAGGTTCCTTAAAAAACTAAAAATAGAACTACCATACAACCCAGCAATCCCACTACTGGGCATATACCCTGAGAAAACCATAATTCAAAAAGAGTCATGTACCACAATGTTCATTGCAGCTCTATTTACAATAGCCAGGACATGGACGCAACTTAAGTGTCCATCGACAGATGAATGGATAAAGAAGTGGCACATATATACAATGGAATATTACTCAGCCATAAAAGGAAATGAAATTGAGTTATTTGTAGTGTGGTGGGTGGACCTAGAGTATGTCATCCAGAGTGAAGTCAGTCAGAAAGAGAAAAACAAATACCGTATGCTAACACATATATATGGAATCTAAGAAAAAAAAAATTGGTTCTGAAGAACCTAGGGGCAGGACAGGAATAAAGATGCAGACGTCGAGAATGGACTTGTGGACACGGGGAGGGGGAAGGGTAAGCTGGGACGAAGTGAGAGAGTGGCATGGACATATATACACTACCAAACGTAAAATAGATAGCTAGCGGGAAGAAGCCACGTAGCACAGGGAGATCAGTTTTGTGCTTTGTGACCACCTAGAGGGGTGGGATAGTGAGGGTAGGAGGGAGACGCACCAGGTAGGAGATATGGGGTTATATGTATATGTATAGCTGATTCACTTTGTTATAAAGCAGAAACTAACACACCATTGTAAAGCAATTATACTCCAATAAAGGTGTTTAAAAACAAAAAACAAAAATCAAAAAAAGAAGAAAAGAAAAAAAACTTTTGTTTACAAGTTGAGGGGCAGGTGCATGTCTACTGGCCCATTCAATAAAGAGTATTTCTCCCACTTCTGGATAGGTGTTTCAAGTTAAATAATAAATTATTTATTTATTTATTTATTTATTGGAGTATAGCTGACAATGTTGTGTTAGTTTCTGCTGTATAGCAAAGTGAATCAGTTATACTTATAGATATATCCACTCTTTTTTAGATTCTTTCCCCATATAGGCCATTATACAGTATTGAGTAGAGTTCCCCATGCTATGCAGTAGGTCTTTATTAGTTATCTATTTCATATAGAGTAGTGTGTATAACAAGTTATTTAGTCCACAGCAATTTCTAATGCACAAATATCCATTTGAATTAAACAGTGTCTTTCTTACTTTTTTCTCTCACTACAAAATTATAGAAAATGTTCTTTTTTTTCTGACTGTAAGCACTGCCTTGCAATATGAAACTTGTTTAGGTGACTACCTGTGCCTCCTGGCAAGTCAAAATAACAGCATTTAAACATTGTTTCAGTTGAAAAAACAGTATAATTTGGGAAATAACCATAATTTTACATATATAGGAGCTATTTTGACTGAGATAGCATTCTAACTGACATTAAAACACTGAGTAATTGTAGCTAGAAATGCAAGATTCCCCTGCTTGTCACTTGAGAATACCCTTTGTTTGAAATCATTCATATGGATAATGTTCTAAAATTCAACTCTAATTATTCCAGAGTCCTCATTTTGTTTTTCTTTTTTTTTTTTTTTTACAAAGGCCTCCAACTCTGGATCATAAAAAGAAGAATCAATGATATTATTTTTGACACTATTATCATAATAATGCTGGTATTGTAAGTGTAAAATAATGAGTCATATATTAAAGCTACTTTTTAGTAAATCAGAGATTCCATTGTGAAAAGAGGCCATTATAGCCTTTAAAATCATATAGTACAAAAGGGTCAAATCTCTTATCTTGATAAGGTTTTCAATTTGAGAACTAGTTTCTACGTCCTCAGTACTGAGTCTTCTTAATAGTGAAGTCTAATTTAAAATTTAAAAGAGATTGGGAAAGGAATGGAAATTCCCATTGATGACTCAGCTGAGTTTGGGTCTGGACTCTGCCTATGAATCTTCATTACCTCCCCTCTTCCTGATGTCTTAGTCTAGTCTGCCAATCACCTAGTGTGAAGAAATTTATGGCAAAACGCAAAATCTAAAAAGCTTAAAAAATGGAATATAACCTCCACCCATCACCCCTTTTTAAGGCATGACATCTCTCAAATTAACATTTTATCTTTTCATTTCAGATCTTTCTTTTTGACAAACTGAATTTTAGGATGTATAACATTTTTTAAATTAAATATGACATGATGACCATATCCATAAAATATACAGAAAAGATGATTAATGATTTGTGGATGCATATGAAATCTGTTTTGTTTTTTTTTTTCAGCCTATACCCATGAGGGAGGAAGGTGTGATAACACTTTTGAATACAAGGAATAGTCATCTGGCTCATCCCCACCCATAAGTGTGAGACCTCCAGCATCTTTAAGTTTCCATTCGTTTTGGGAATAACTTGTGAAAGTTTTCCATGGACTCCTGTAGTTTTCGCAGCCAGTTCTCCAATTCTTGCATTTTTTTGCCTGATCCTAAGGCCTTCAGACCTAAAAGTCTGATAAATGTGCCTCCTCCACCCAGTAGTTGCTGCCAGGTTACTGTCTAGGTTGCTGTGCTAGACCGTCTCTCTGCTGTGAGGGTCGCTACTGCTCTTGGGTGGGCTTTGACTTATGTCTGCTAGTGCCTCTGTTTCACTGAATGCTCCAGTGCCCTGGGGTCTCCATAGAAGTGTGGAGAATACCTTATCCATTGTGTCATTCTCTGTTAACTGGTCGAAAAGCTTTGTTAACATGTGCTCTCGAATTCCTGCACAAATTTTGGGTAAAAATAGCTATTTTAGTCGCTTGGTTCAGATTTCCTATTTGAAAAAAAATCACTGGAGACTGAGTATGATGAAATACTAAAATTGTTCTTGGCTCCTGATAACGAGGGCGTTGCTATTGGGCTGAAACTCCACATCCCTTATGAGTAATTCTTTCCCTGGAGGCAACTGAATGATCCTGGTCACCAATTCTGATGTGAGTGTGTGTGTGGGTTTTTCCCATTAACAGCAAGCAATTTTCAAACACCAGCTGGGTATCCTATAATTCAACTCAATTCTGACACTGTCTACCTGGAGATAGCATCAGATTCCTCAGGTTAAGGGTTCAGTTTATAAGACTGCCCCCGTGTCCCTTCAGATGCCAACTGCAAGTCCAGGTTGTCATCTGTGCTTCTGATTGACTGGCTATAGATTGGCGTTTCCAAGAACACCCCTCCTTGGGTTTGATTAATTTACTAGGGTAGCTTACAGAACTCAGAGAAATGGTTTACTTACTGGATCGCCAGTTTATTATAAAAGGATGTAACTCAGGGACAGCCAGATGGAAGAGGTGCACAGGGCAAGGTATGCGGAAAGGGCATGGAGATTCCATGTTCTTTGCACACCACTCTCCCCAAATCTGCACATGTTCACCAACCTGGAAGCCCTGTCCTTTTGAGTTTTTAAGAAGGCTTCATTACATAGGCACGATTGATTAAATCATTGGCCATCGGTGATTCATTCAACCTCCAGCTTCTCTACCCTCCACAGATGTCTGAGGGATGGGACTGAAAGTTCTAACCCTCCAAACACAAAGATGGTTTTCTTGGCAACCACCCTCCCATCCATAGGTGCAGTCCCAAAGTCACCTCATTAACAGAATAAAAGATACCTTTTTTGCTCTCATTAGTTAGGAAATTTCAAGAGTTCTAGGAGCTCTATGCCAGACGAAGACCAAATATATATTTCTCATTATAAATCACAATAGCAACTTAGAAACTGAATGTACTAGAGATCTTCCTCAGCTTATAATGGAGCTATGTCCTGGTAAACCCATCTTAAGTTGAAAATATTATAAGTCAAAAATGCTTTTAATACTGGTACAGCCACTATGGAGAACAGTATGGAGGTTCCTTAAAAAACTAAAAATAAAACTATGATATGATCCAGCAATCCCACTCCTGGGCATATATCTGGAGAAAACCATAATCCAAAAAGATACATGCACCCTATTGCTCATTGCGGCACAATTTACAATAGCCAAGACATGGAAGCAACCTAAATGTCCATCGACAGAGGAATGGACAAAGAAGATGTGAAACATGTATCCAATGGAATATTAGCCATAAAAAAGAATAAAATAATGCCATTTGAAGCAACAAGGATGGACCTAGAGATTATCATACTAAGTGAAGTAAGTCATACAGAGAAAGACAAATATCATATGATATCACTTATACCTGAAATCTAAAAAACTGGCACAAATGAATTTATTTACAAAGCAGAAACAGACTCACGGACTTTGAAAACAAATTTACAGTTACCAAAGGGGAAAGGTCGGGAGGAGTGATAAATTAGGAGTTTGGGACTAACATATACACACTACTATATATAAAATAGATAATCATCAAGGACCTACTGTACAGCAGAAAGAACTCTACTCAATATTCTGTAATAACTTATGTGGGAAAAGAATCTGAAAAATAATGGATATATGTATATGTATAACTGAATCACTTTGCTGTACACCTGAAACTAACACAACATTGTAAGTCAACTGTACCCCAATATAAAATAAAAATTAAAGAAAAAAATTCATTTAATGCACTTAACCTACTAAGCATCATAGCTTAGCCTAGTCCATCTTAAACATGCTCAGAACACTTACATTAGCCTCCAGTTGGGCAAAATCATCTAACACAAAGCCTATTTTATATCAAAGTGTTGAACATCCCATGTAATTTATTGAATATGGTACTGAAAGTGAAAAACAGAATGGTTGTATGGGTACAGAATGGTTTTAAGTGCATCGGTTGTTTACCCTCATGAATGCATGGCTGGCTGGGAGCTGTGGTCTGCTGTTGCTGCCCAGCATCACGAGAGGGAATCACGCTGCATATTGAGAGCCCAGGAAGATACAAAATTCAAAATTCCAAGTATGGTTTCTACTGAATGCATACCGCTTGCACCACCGTAAAGCTGAAAAATTGGTAAGTTGAACCATCGTGTTGGGGACCATCTGTATAATCTTGGTGGCCTATTTCACCAGCTTTCCAGACTAGTAATAGAGTACAGTGATTAAGAGCACTGACTCTGGAGCCAGACTTGTCAAGGTTTAAATACCAGTTCCATCACGTGCTACTTGTATGATCTTGGGGAAGTCACTTAACCTCTTTGTAATCTCCAGTTTTTTCCTCTGTAAAATAGGGTAGTTGTGAGGACAAAAATGACAACATACATAAAGCTTTTTGAATTGTGCCTGGCTATCGTATGCCTTTGCTATTAAAATTATTAAAGTGGTATTATTTCAACACTCAATAGTAACACCACTTTAATAACTACTGAAGTTCCTATAACTTTATACCAACTTCTATTGACCATGATCCAGATCTGTCTGTTTATTTTTTTATCTCCTTCTCCACTTCTGAAAGCTTTGATTCACCACAGTGTACTGTCATCATATTTCAATTACCTACCAAATGAAGGAGTTGGAATCCGTCCCATAGGTTAGCCTAAAATACAGGGTTTATCTCATGCTCTTTTAAAATCATATAAAAAATTACCCTGAGATACAAATGGCAAACATAAAGCCTTGTTTTCTGCTCCTGAAAATCCCTATTACTGTTAGAAGCAGGTAAGAGCCGCAACCTTTTGGTACAGTATCCCAGTGGAAGTAGAAATGAATGGTCCATTTCAGCTCAATACTCACTCTGAAAACGATCCAGGTCACTGACTCGGTACAAATGAAGTTCCTCTCTGCTTCAACTCAGTTACTAATGAACATCCTGATTGCCCTCAAAAGTAAATTGGCAGCTGTTTAGGTTCTACAGGAAATTTGCACCTTAGGCAATCCAACTATAGATTTCCGCCCTCAGTGTAGCTTCTAGATAGTCCCCCAAGGAGAGACTTAAGTAGAACACTTTGAATAAGAACTCTATCCCAGTAAATAAACAAACAAATAAGAACCAGTGCTCTGGATATGAGTTCTTTGAAGTTGGGGCGGAGGTGATTAGAAATGAGAGATCAGATATTTTCCCCTAAATCTGTGCTTAAGCCTTTGAGTATATGGTTGAATTAAAGAGTGTGCCATCTTTATTTTTTTCATTCAGGAAAGACACTATGGTAGAAGGCATTTCTGTCCTACCAAATCAAATACTGCCACGATGGAATACTGATAGTACAGAAAAATTTTATGGTGTGGTGGGATCTCTTCATCCATAATGGGTTCAAAGTCATTTGGTTGATCTACAGTTAATGTCAGTGTTCACTCAATGTCTGTAAACACATACAATGTCCCATGTATTATATATGATTTACAATATTCTAAACACATTAAAGTATTATTATCATTACTATAAGGATAAGTTAAAATGAGTTTCTACCAAGATACAAACAAGAAAGAAGTAGAAGCACAGAATTATAAAGAAATATTAGTATATGAAAGGGGATAAGAATATGAATAAAATATCACATGAAGATAGGGCTAGTTAAGAAGAATTTCTTATTTTTAAATAGGTGTTATCGTTTTCAATGTATATTCCCCTAGATAGAGGTATTCAGAGGCCAGACTTCTATACATACCACAGGCCCAAAGCACACCAACTGACAATATACTGAAACTTTTCTCCCCCTGGGGCAGTAACACGTCTATGGGAAAAAGCACACCTTCAAAACTACCTGAACAAAGAACTGATCATATGAACTTTTCTGAAGCAGTGGGTAGTGTAAAAAGGTCTAATAAAAATTGAACTTTTACGGGATATTTTATGGAAGTGACAGCTAGAATTAGTTGCCTCGCCTTTTCAGAGCTGTCCTTTCTGGTTTGGTAATTATGAATCAAATATAGGGAGGGACATGGATGGAAGTGTGGAATGTAGTGAGCAGTGTGTGTGTGTGTGTGAAGGAGGGTGTGTGAGTTGGTGGAAAGTGTGACGTGTATGCAGATGAGGCATTTAATTTTGTAATGAGCAAATCTGCTAAAAATCTCAATTTTCTGTTTATTGGTGATTTACCTTAAAATTTCCACTGTGTAATCTCTGCATGTACTTTGTTTTATTTGATAAAGGTACTGCATGTTGATGAACAGACTAAATTAATTTTATTTATAACAGACAATCACTTGTAGCCATTCTAAGCTGACATAATGATTTTTCAAAAATAGTAACTGGGTTAATTAATACAAATAAATCACTTAATACATTTTAGGGGTTTTTCAAGTCCCCCAGTCTTCACACTTTATGGCACTTGTTATTTTTAATATCTCCATAGATTGTGGAATGTAATTAAGATTGAAAATATTTAGTTCTTCAATGGAAAATGAATTTAAATTTTTTGCACATAAACAGAATATATTTATCCCTCCGAACACATTAATTAGGAAGAGAAACACTTTGCTAAAATGACTACTGACTGCAGTAAACCTTTTTTTCCCCCCTCAGAGAGAAATAATTGCCATATAAAAATAATTATCCTTATTATTATGAAATAAAATAGATACTTTAACAAAATTGTTAATGCTTTAAACTTGTTGGATACAGTGAAGCTATGTAGCTATGTATTTAAAATATTTTTATGATATATTATGTAAACTTTCTGAGTCATCATGACTATTTTATTTTAAAATCTCAAGACTTATTTTAATATTCTACAGGGTATTTTTTTTGCTTTATTATTATTATTTTTAATTGAAGTGTAGTTGATATACAATGTTGTGTTAGTTTTAGGTGTACAGCAAAGTGTTTCAATTATATATAATACATATCTATTTTTTTCAGATTCTTTTCCCTTAGGGGTTATTACACAATATTGAGTATAGTTCCCTGTGCTATACAGTAGGTCCTTGTTGGTTATCTATTTTATATACAGTAGTGTGCATATGTTAATCCCAAACTTCCAATTTATCCCTCCCCACTTTTCTCCTTTGGTAACCATAAGTTTGTTTTCTATATCTGTGGGTATTCTTTTGATAGAATACTTGTTTATGAATATTGAAATTATGCTAATAAACATTTCTCAAGTTAAAAAAAATTTCTGAATTCTAGCAGTGTGTATTTCACTGTAATCTTTTCTGCATATAAATCTAGAGTTATGCTAATAGTCAGATGATCCCTGAAGAATCAATAAATACCAAAAACTATTAATATTTGTAAAAAGTTCATGACAATGAATAGGTGAGATGATGAGAGAATTAGAATAATTTAATCTGCCTGAAATTTTTTAAATGTGATTTTGACATTTAATTATTAGGATTCAAGCAGAATTAAAATAGCAATCCCTCATTTCAGGGCTTTAAATAACATTCAGGTTAAACATAATTTCTTTAGAAGGAATTAGAGCTTATTTCTGGAAATACAGTAAACAGATAATGACCTAGATCTTTTGGCTATTTTTTGGGGGTGGTTTATAATTTCCTATAATTTTGGGTTTCTAAACTGTGGAACTGTTAGATGGACGTTTTCTACATCTACCATAATTTCTTGAATATTACTTTAGAAAAATATGTTAAGGAATATATGAGCTGAGGTAAATTCATAAAGCTATATAAATGTCCTGAAGAAAAGAGCAATATAACTTAGCTTTTTCTGTTTTTCTCACCTTTGGCATTAGTTAAAACGCTTCAGATTTCTGTATTCTATTAATTCACTTTTGAAAAGATATTTGGTATACTAATTATTGTGGCCTATTTTTTATTTCATTTTTTATGGGACTTGAAATTTAAGGATTTCTAAGGAAGCCCACCCCTAGATACTGGTGTTCTGTGCTTCTAAAATCGATTTCCATGGTTCTTCTTTAATATGCAGTTCTGAAGTCTGGTTAAAGACAAAAAGTGAAGTAAAGTGTAGGCAAATAGGACACAGGTCTTCTGCTGGGTGACATGCTTAGTAGTCTATCAAAAACAGTAAAGCAGTAATGGGTCTGGAGTTCCAGTTAGTTCCTTATAGCTTTCATTAAATTTATTTTTGGTCGAAGCATGTATTTTTTAATGTTCATTGTTATTCAGTAGTAGATTTCATGCTAAAATTCAAAAGCAGCATCCATAAATAGAGCCTATTTGAATCCCTGATTACTGAAAAGAAGTACGTAATATCCACTTAATTTGCCGACTCTGGGACAGTGAAACTTTCAATCGGCTCCTTATCTTCTTCAAAAAATATTTTGTTACATTTTTCTTCATGGCTTTTAAACTCTATATGCCTATTTTATAATCCTACATTTTCCTGGCCTTTTAAAGCATCCATTTATATGCATTTATTCTATTTTTATTCCCTTGTATCTATTGTTTTATCAGGCAGTTTCAATATTCTGGTACTATATATGCTTTTCCCCTTACTCAGGCACTGTAGTCTGTAATAATAGCAATCAAGGCAGTTCATTCTGACAAATGTGTGTCAGAAAAAGCCTGCTGTGACTTTGAAATATTGAAAGTGACTGATAACATAATGTGAAGCAGAATAAATGCATACAAATGGAAGTTTTAGCTGAACAGTCAAAGAATGAACTAAATACAGTGTCAGAAGCGGGCCCTGAAAGCTCTGGGTGCCAGTGGTTACAATGGCAAATTACTAAATGGACTTTGCAAAGTGTTTTATGAATAAAGCAGGGGCCAGAGCTTTATCATTTCTTTGTGCTTGGGCTTCCTCAGGAAGCACAATGAAGTGATGTTCCCTTGAAAACCTTCTGGTTTGGGAAGTCACACAGTGTTGAAGGAGAAGACAAAGCACTAAGGGGCAGTTGGGAAATATGGTAAGAGAGAGGATGTGATCACTGAACCCAGGATGGTTCAGGTTGGCTGCTGGACAGACAGACATCTGCGCTACAATAAACCCACTTATTAAGAAACACCCAGGAAATAACAGAAAAAGCCTTGACTGGCAATTTGCTAAAACCTGTCCTTATTTTTAAAAGCTTACTGACATTTAAAATGGAGTACTTTGAAGAAAGGGATAATAAAAATAAATCCTTCTAATATTTGAACATTGCAAAGATGGCAAATAAAGTTTTCACATGCGTTGAGACTCCCTGACTTTACATTATTTCTTGCTAACTCCTGTTTACCCTCGTACAAAGCTCCTAATAAAATCAGAAACATCGATTTCATCTAGGTTCCGCAGGGACTGGACCCTCATCCAAGAGATAAGCCACATCCTTTTGCACTAGAAGTAGGCTGTTTAGAGAGAGCTTGACAAAGCAGTCAAATAGTGGAAAACAAAGAAAAACACCCCAAGCCAGAAACCTCTCTCTCTTTTCCCCCATTTTCCCACCTTCCTCTTCTCTCTTCCCCTCTACTTCTTTCTCTTAGCTAACTATATTTAGAACGTAGTTTATTCTTCCTCAGGGATGTCAAGGCTAGAGGTACACATTAAGAGGGTTCGTGAGCATTCCGCTGACAATATTCACACATACAAAATAGAACACTTCTGGGCAGTGTTATAAATATAGGTATTATAGAATATGCCTCAATCCATGTTCTTTTTAGAAGTGTGAATGAATTTAGTGTTCTCAGATCTCAGAGTTCAAGAGTCCAAGCCTGAGATACACTGGTGTTGGCAGGTGCCTTAGGAGATGTTGCCAAATATATTAACTCATAAAAATGGAATTTGCCTTCTCTGCCAGTATAAATGTGGCTACTTTGAGAAGACTTAACCACTGGGGTGGAAACGTGATAGTTGTGGAGGAGCTCAGAGATTGTTCTAACACCTTTGTCCTCATCTTTTGTCCTATAGCTGTTTTTGTTTGTTTTGTTCCACTTTGTTCTTTCATGTCTCAAGATTACTTTTTTCTCCATTTCAATGTATTTTAGGTCACTATCATCTCTCATTTGGATTACTGCAATAAATTTCATATTGGTCTCTCAGCTGCTAGAGTCTTGCTTCCGGATAATCAATAATCAACACTGCAGGCAGAGTACAGTTTATAAAATGTAAGATTTTTATACCTAACCTCACGTAAAAAGCCTCTGATGGTGTCCTGTCACCCTCAGGATGGAGCCTGAACTCTTTGACCAGGCTTCTCAGGCCGTGGTGGAGGTGGCGGAGATTTCCCGCCCCCCCCCCCCCCGTGACCCCCCGTGCACCTCGCTAGGCTCGTTTGCTGCCACTCTCTCAGTCCTGTTTGGGCCACAGGGTGCCTCTTCCTCCTGTTCCTTCTGTCGTATAGTATGTACTTTATTTCAGCAACTGTATTAATTTGCTAGGGCTACCATAACAAAGTACCAAAGAGTGGGGGGCTTAAGCCACAGAAATTAATTTTCTTGTAGTTCTGAAGGCTAGAAGTCCTAGATCAAGGAGTCAGCGGGGTTGATTTCTTCTGAGGCCTCTCTCCTTGGCTGGTAGATGTCTTCTCTACTGTATCTTCATATGGTCTTTCCTGTATGTGTTGGAGTCCTAATCTCCTCTTCTTATGAGGTCATCAATCAGATTGGATTGCGCTTGCCCTAGTGACTTCACTTAACCTTAATTACCTTATCTTCAAATGCAATCACATTCTGAGGTACTGGGGATTAGAACGGAAACAAAGGAATTTTGGGAAGACACAATTCAGCCCATAATATCAACCGACTTCAATTGCTCTTTAAATTGTTCAGCATCCGTTTCCCCTTCCAGATACATTTCACCAGAATTCTATATTTATTGCCTGTGTGCCCAGAACACAAATCACACTGAACAGAAAATATTCCTTTTACTTTTTTACCTTTCCTTCTAGAGAGTAAGCAGCTTGGAGGCTGGGACTGTGTGTAGTTCACAGCTATAGATCCACTGCTTACCATAGTGTCTGGCACACAGCAGGTGGTTAATAAACACTTGTTGAATGGGATGAAGCATTGCTAGTTTGTGTTTTTTTCTTCTCTTTTCAAATCAATTTACATTAACTTGAAACATATTAGGTATACCATATATGGCTAATTCCACTGATTTCAGCATGAATTTTCCTTTTAGGTTAACTTTAAAATTTTTATTGTATTTTATTTTATTTTTTTGGCCACACCGCACGGCTTGCAGGATCTTAGTTCCTGACCAGGGATCCAACCCAGGCCCTGGTAGTGAAAGCGCTGTGTCCTAACCACTGAGCCTCCAGGGAATTCCTTAACATTTTTATTGCATTTTAAACTTATTTTTCATATTGGCCCTGTGGTGTGACTGTATCGAAATAGGCATACAATTGGGACTATTGAGTTAATGCAAGGTCCCCCATTCCATGTGCTGCCTAACAGCAGTTGCGTGGATTTCCAAAGTGTAAAAATACAGAAGAAAGGAAAGCTTAAGAATTCACAACTGCTACTGACCAGGTGTTTCATTGTGGAGCCTCTCTGTTGTGTACAAAAAGTTCTTAGATTTAAAGTAGGACACAGAATTCTGCATAAAACATCCCAAAGGAATTTTTTTTTAAATGTAAGGAATGTGAAAGCAGTCAGCGGCATCAGCTTAGAAACGCCTGTGTTTCACACAGTACTGTGAAACACTTCTGAGTTCTTAAAGCACTGAGTTGCTTTAAAAAGGAAATAAGACTGGAGGTTGTGTACAACAAGTTGCTTACATATTTATTATGGGTTTTTTTTGTCCCTCTTCCCCACCTTTGCTCCTCCACAGTCATTCTGAGTAAGGGATATGCAATTCTGACTTTTAAATTTCAGAAAAAAAATATTTAGGGGATTTGACCAAGGTTGCTCAATTTTTATTTTAAGTGAGGATGTTAAAAGAAATCTGTGCTCATTTCCTAAATGATAGGATATTTAATTCTCCAAATATAAGATGGATATAATCTCAGAACAAAAGACAACTCTTTAAACTGAATTCATTGAGTTAAGATTTGACTACATTGTCCACCCCCCCTTTTATTTTTTCACTTTACAATGGGCCAGTGAACATCTATTCAGAGCTGGTATCTGTCTGTGGAAAGGCACTGGAAGTTGACAAAAGAGACTGGATTTCACCTATGAGCAGCCATTTAAACTGAGGCGGGAAGTAGAGTAGGAGTTAAAGAAGAGGTGAGTGCAAGAATGAAGGCCCTGAGGCAGAAGCAGGCACCACGAACAGGCCTGTACCTTGGGATACAGGAAGTGGGGAAGAAAGAGGTACAGGATGAGTTGGGAGAGGTGGGGAGAAGTTAGACAAGAAGAACCTTATGGGATACTTTTTATCGCTTCTGTTTCCTTTTTGTCTTCATAGTGCCTGATGCAAAGCTTACATATCTACTTTGCCTTCAGACATCTCAAAGTTTTGGAACTAGATGAGGATTTTAGGGGCAGAAGAAAGTACACAAGACTGATAGCAGGGAAATCTGGAATTTTCTGTAACTCAAACTCTGCCAGGTTATAACTATATGACTATGGCGCATTAATCTCTCATCTCAGGGATTTTGTTTCCTCACGACCTGGATAAAGATGGTTGTGAAACAGATGACAAATTATGACTCTTTTGGTTTAAAGAGTCTATGGCTATGTGATTTTAGGTTAACAAGGCACCTGTGGACTTTATGTCATGCAGAGGGAAAACACTAGGAATATAGCCTTGAAGATATAGTAGGGAACTTGCTGTTTTACTTCTATAAGCAAAAAAAAATCTATTTTATTAGTAAATTTTTCTTCACCCTCCTTGAAAACTTGGATAAAATTTAGTGACTATAAGAGGCAAAGTTTCTACTTTCAAGAAGTTATTTTGCTAACAAAAGAAAAGAAATAAGATATTGCAATATTTTATTGGGATAAAGATAATGCCCAATTAGGAGGTAGGCTTAGGTGAAAATCTGGAAGACTTCTATCCAATACACCAGTTAATATTATTTTGCTAAGTCTCTATAGGTAAAGCACTGTTCAGAACACTGGATCAAGTTATATTGAAACCAGCTGATTAATAACAAAGATTCCAGAGAGACAAAAGGAACAACCACAAAAGGATTTAAAAAATTGTGTGCTATGTATTCCCAGCTGAGGTTCAACAAAGACCTGCTCTTGTAGATTCTGAGGTTATAGAGACGGCGCCATTTGCCATCATTACTCACTAGGCACTTTTCCAGTCACTTCTTTCCTAGTGCTACTTTAAAAAAAATTTTCTGCATAATCTTAACTGTGGTGATGGTTCCATAGGTGTATATGTCAAAACCTAAACTGTATACTTTAAATATATACAGTTTTTATATTGTAAAAAAAAATTGTGTAATATGATCAATATAGCGGTTACAAAAAGTGACGTTGGCTGTTTAAGAAGAGCTCTTGGTTGTTGAAGTGGAAGGAAATCAACAATCAATATCAACCCTCGGGGCTTGGATCTCTTTTGGCTGCACATATTTGGTCTTGATTTATTTCCCCCTTGTTCCTTTGTATTGATAAATCCTAAATTTACATCTCTCTTCTCCAGTTTATCCAATCTCCTTTCATACTTTCAACAGTTTTCAGGTAGAACTCTTGATGTCACTACAAATTCAACATGTGTAAAATGAATAGCCTACTCTTCCTTTCCATGGGGCTCCCCTTCCCATGTTCCTATTTACAGTTTTCCAATTGAGTCTATGGTATCACACCTCTTTCTGTTTAAGGGCATGACCTCCAGAGCCAGGGTTCAAATCCCAGTTCAGCCATTTATTAATGATAATGTGAGCAGTTTACTTAATGTTTCTACATGTCAGTTTCCTTGACTATATACAATGGGATGATAATAGCACCTATCTCTTGGAGTGTTGTGAAGATTAAATGAGTCAGTCTATAGGAAAGTTTTAGAAGAATGACCAGTGCAAAATAGATGTGCAATAAATGATAGTATTATTATGGGTATTGATTCTTTCTCTTTTGTTCCTTATATTCTCCAGTATCTGTTAATTCTTCCTTCAGATTTGCTGTAAGGGACATTAGAGTTGACTCTCCAGCATCCCTTCCACCCCATTAGATAGACAGTCTGAGCTATGAGTATATGTTCTCAAGGGGATCTGCTCACTCCAGGGGTAAAAATATGACCTAAGATGAACTAATTAAGCAGAAGGGACAGATTTATTTTGATGCTTGAGAGGAGAGATTGCTCATTCTCTTCTTCTGAATGGAAACAGGGAAACACATTGTCCCTATTGCTGCTGTAAGACTCCTTCATCACAAGGCAGGTCAGCCTGAGGACAGTCTTATCTCACTCCACCAAGGAGGGAGAGTGGAGAGGTGGAAAGAGCCTTGGTCCTTGAAAACACTGCCCTCGTTGAACCTCCGAATCAACCACATTTGAAGACATCTACTGCTAGACGTCTTGCTATGTGAGATAAATTTCTTTCCTTAAGAAAATATAACTTGGAGTTTATATAAGTAAATCACTTGCTATTGTTATTACTAGATTTTAGTATCTTTATAAAAGGTGACTATCTTTTTCTGCTTCTATTCTTTTCCCACCCACTTCAGTGGATATCACAAATCATTTAAGCATCTTTTTCTAATTACTACTGAAGTAATCTCTGAAATCATCAAACCCAAATGTAATTCAACCAGTGTATGTCTTTCATAACTAGCACCTTCTACCTGTCAAACTGGAATTCTTATTATTTTGTCTTCTTTCCTAAATTTCACAAAAACCTAAGTTCCAGTCTAATATCATCAAGCTTACCAAACCCAAGGCCAAAGTCTTAATTCTTCTGGTTTTTAACTTACTTTTGGTTCATGCTTGACCAAGTCAGTTAATGGTACCACTTATTTGTTCAGAAGAAAAAGTTATACTGATTCCTCTCTTTGCCTCCCCCATCACATTCATACCATTTGCCAGTCCTATGAGTCTTATAGCTATGAAAGGCTGGAACCTGTCACTCCTCTCCATCTCAGTTATACTACCCTAGACCGACCACCATCATCTGTCTCCTGGACTATCTTCACTAGTCCTAACTTATCTTCCTACATTCACTTTTGCTCACTGCCTCTACTGGCCTCCCTCCCACCATATTTTTTTCTTTATTTTAACAACTAGGGGTAATAAATACTCCTCTTTTAAAAATTCCAATGGCTTGCCTTTCTTATTTGGAAAACATTTGTAGTCTTTACTATGCTTTTTCAAGGTTCTATAATACAACTGGGCTCAACTAACTCTTCAATCTCCTTTCATACTATTCTCTTGTTTGTTCACTCTGAGCCACCCTGGACTCCCTGTCATTGTTTAAACATTCCAAGCTGGTTCTAACTTCAGAGCTTTTATACTTGTTGTTACCTATGCACAGAATACTCTTCCTACACACTTTACATTCAAGAACGTAATTAAACATTGCCTCCCTAGAAAGGTTTTCTGTGACCCATGCTGATCCATCTTTATTATCTGTCTCAGTTATATTTTCTTTATTGCATGTTTTCCAATAAGAAATTATCCCATTTATTTGTTCTCTTATTATCGTATGTTTCCTCCTTCAACTCTCCAGAACAATGTAAGCTCCAGGAAAGCAAAACCTGTTAATCTTTTTCACTATTTTATCTCTAGAAAAACAAAATAGTATCAAGCACTAAGTAGCTGTTCAACAAATATTTGTTGGTTGAATGAATAAACATGAATCCTATTCTCTAGTAAGTTGCTTGTGTTAGTATTGCAAGTGAGAGTGGGACTATCTTTTCCCCCTGAAACATTACTTAAGAACCTGTTGAATATGTACTACGTAACTATTTATTATGGAAAAATTTAAAAAAGGCATAAGATAAGTTTTGCAATTTTTTTGCAAGCTAAGAACTTAGAACATATTTGAAAAAGTATGAACACAAGAAATGATTAATTAACAAAAAAGTGACATATGTGGTACAGGGAAGATAAAATATAGAAACACAATGAAGCGTTTGATTAGAGCTGAATTTGCTAGGAAGACTTATGCTGAGGATGGGTCAGGAGTTGGAAACCACAGAATACATAAGATTTCAGTAGGTTTGGAGAGAAAGGGATAATCGTGACGCGGTGTGCTGAGATTCAATTAGGATAGTGACTGTGGAATGGAAAGGAGAAAAAAGCAAAAAAGGGACATTTGAGAGCAAGTTTGGGCCTCAACCTTTTTTTCTTTATCTCTATGTCCTTTCCATGGGCTATGTCTCTGGCTTTCATTATCTTAGTGGAGAGTTTGTCCAAATCTATATCTATCCTTCCAGCCTCTCCCTCAAGTTCTCACCCCGCATTGTCATTTGTCTGTCACAGTCTCTGCATTTCCCTGTATGGATGCATCAGTGCCCAGTGTCTCCAACTCAACATGTCTAGATCAAAATTAGCACTTTCACTCTCAAACCAGTTTTTGCTTATGGCTTCTTTTCTGAGAATAACTTCCCCATCTCCAACCTGGGGCAAGGCTAAGGATTTCAAATTCATGTTTGGTTTCCTTTTCCTTCATCTCTGTGTCTAGTCAATGGCCAACATTACCCTTACAATATCTCTCTGTTTCCTTCCATTTCTATTGTCTTTAGTTCGTGTCTTTTAGTTTTCCTTAGTGATTCATTCACCCGTTCATTCAACTAGTATTTATCACACATCTGCTATGTGGTAGGCTTTCTTCTAGATGCTTGGCATAAATCTCTGAATAAAGCAGACAAAAGCCCCTGCCTTCTTGGAGCTTATATTATAGATATAGTAATGGCTTCCTACTGGCATCCTCCTTTCTAGTTAATTCCTTTTTTATTTCATTGCGTACATTCTTTCCAGACTAATCAGAAAGCATACTTCTGATTCTGGTTAGTCTTTATACTGAGTTCTTCAATGACTCTCCATATCATAATCCACACAGCTTGCCCTGATATTCAGAGCCCCTGGGTTCTGCTCTGTTCTATCCCATCAGTCTTAATGACGTACTCAGCGTTGCTCTAATGAATATATTTTGGCTGGGAGGTCATCTGTTTGGCAAATTTCTGCAGTTGCTAAAAAACACAGAAGAGATTCATATTAGTAAAATTGGTGTTGATTAGCTCAAAGAATATGAGAGACTGCCTAGAAGGGTCATGCTGACTTTTATAGGAAGTGCTACATAGATCTTGGTTAATTAATAGAAAAGAAACAAAAAGTTGACTAAAATCATCAGAATAAAAATATTACTATAGAAAACATTATTTTGGAAAAAGATTGAAAACCTTATCGGAACAGAAATCCCACCACACTTTGTTTCAGGGTGCTGGCTCCTACCATCATATCTCCCTATCTTACCATGGAACATCAAGGCACAATTTTTATATACATTTTCTGAGACCAGTAATATGTAAAATAAAAACATGTTGAATTTCAATCATTTAAAATAGTTGCTGGGGCTTCCCTGGTGGCACAGTGGTTGAGAATCTGCCTGCTAATGCAGGGGACACGGGTTCGAGCCCTGGTCTGGGAAGATCCCACATGCCGCGGAGCAACAGGGCCCGTGAGCCACAACTGCTGAGCCTGCGCGTCTGGAGCCTGTGCTCCGCAACAAGAGAGGCCGCGATGGTGAGAGGCCCGCGCACCGCGATGAAGAGTGGCCCCCGCTCGCCTCAACTAGAGAAAGCCCTCGCACAGAAACGAAGACCCAACACAGCCAAAAATAAATAAATTAATTAAAAAAAAAAAAGAGACATATCTATATATACTGCCAGCCAAAAATAAATAAATTAATTAATTTAAAAAAAAAAAGAAATGAGACATATCTATATATACTGCTATGGAGTAAATAACCGCCCCCCCCAAAAGTTACTAACATTATTTCAAACGTAAATAGCTTCATAAAGTGACAGGTATAAAATGGATTATCAAGAAAAAAGGTGAATGCACGCTTTGAGGTATATTTCTGTTTGAAGTTAAAGCAAGGAACTATACTCATTAAAACAAAAATCATTGTTGCCTCTGTTAGATATTATTCTGGACTATATAGACTCATAAATATTATTCCATATGGAAATCTTATATTTTTATCTGAGCCATAATTTAGTTCCAGAAATAGTACAGCCAGCCTTCTGTATTCTACACCCACGGATTCAACCAACCAAAGATTAAAAATATTCGGAAAAAAATTTCAGGAAGTTCCCAAAATCAAAACTTGAATTAGCTGTATGCCAGCAACTATTTACATAGCATTTACATTGTATTTACAACTATTTACATAGCATCTACATTGTATTAGGTATTATAAGTAATCCTGAGATGATTTAAAGTATGCAGAAAAAAAGAAAGAAAGAAAGTATACGGGAGGATGTGTGTAGGTTATTTGAAAATATGATGCCGTTTTACATAAGGGACTTGAGCATCCAAGGATTTTGGTATCCATGGGGGTCCTGGAACCAATCTCTTGTGGATACCGAGGCATGACTGTAGGCTCTGTTTCATATTAGTAAGCATTCAACATGTGATTAGTCAATCTGGCCAAGTATGAAGTTAGTTTTTTCAAGCTGCTTAAAGAACTATGAAATGAGATAGATAAAAGGCAATTATGGATTCGTCCCATTAAAAAGTCATGATGGGGGCTTCCCTGGTGGTGCAGTGGTTAAGAATCTGCCTGCCAATGCAGGGGACACGGGTTTGAACCCTGGTCGGGGAAGATCCCACATGCTGCGGAGCAACTAAGCCCGTGCGCCACAACTACCGAGCCTGCGCTGTAGAGCCTGCGAGCCACAACTACTAAGCCCACATGCCACAACTACTGAAGCCCGTGAGCCTAGAGCCCATGCTCTGCAACAAGAGAAGCCACTGCAATGAGAAGCCCGTGCACTGCAATGAAGAGTAGCCCCCGCTCACCACAACTAGAGAAAGCCCGTGCACAGCAACGAAGACCCAATGCAGCCAAAAATAAATAAATAAAATAAATTTATTAAAAAAAAGTCATGACGAACAAAAACCTCCATGAAGGAAGAATTAAAGTTTTGGCCAAGTATAGTCTTAAGCTATTTGTAGCAAAAGAAGATAAAAGGGAGGGAAAATAATTACAGTATCCTCCCACAGCTTTCAAGTTTCAGTACTTGTACTGTTTACTTCTGATCAGCTGATGCAAGGCGGCTTCAGTTTCAAATGGATCTGCCCCCTCATCATAATGGGAGACTCTTACTGTTGGCATGCTGTTTAAGATTCTGAAAGTTACCTGAATTTCAGGTGAACTAAAATGCCATTCAGTATCTTAATGTGAGAGAAAGCAGCTCCAGGAGCAGGCATGAAGACACTTTGGATGCTTGTTACCCTGGTGCACACAGGGGTGTGTGTGTTTAGGGAAGTGGGAGTGGGAACTACGGCATTATGGTGTTTGACAGCATGAGTTCAAACCTGGCTCTGCAACTTATTAGCTTTATTTCCTTGGAAAACTGCTCAGCTTTTCTGTGACTCAGTTTCCTCATCTGTAAAAGGAAGTTGATCATGGTATTTACCTCTTATGGTTATTGGGAGGATTAAATGACTTAATATAGTTAGGGCACTTATGTAGCACCTGGTCGGCTCATAGTAAGCCTTTAATGAATGTTAACTATTATCTTAGGCTATAGTATAGTTTCTCTATAAGTTAAGGATAACATAATCCATAGCGTTCTATCCGTCACTTGTGCTACTTTTTCTGCATGTCTATAAAGTAATGATAATTTAAAAACAGATGTACTCGTTGTTAAATGTATTTACTAAGTAATATCCCTGGCTCCTTTATGTAAGATATAAATGTGCTTCTTAAAACATTTATTTTACTAGTAAATTTTAGAGCTAAAACTTTTTAACAAAGGGAACTGGCAGAACAGGGTAGGATGGCACACTGGCCCGGCAGCCTGGACTTGTCACCCCAGGGCATGTTCTGACCAAGGGTTAGACTCTGGGCAAGTCACCCAAATTCCCTTCCCGGTTTCACATATGCCAAATTAGGGAGTTCATCTACATGCATGCCAAAGTCGCATTCATGTCTCATATTTTAAGGTTGTTTCTTCTATCAACATAGTTATCATGGGAGCCCATGTGCTTATTCCCATGTTGTCACTACGCTTACAGTATTTTAAGGGTCTATAAAAAAGTAGCACATTTTTGATTATCCTCAGTGATATCAAATTTTCCCTTTAAAAGGAGATTGAATTTTTAAAACAGTAAAAAATGTCTTGGGGCTGAGTCTGGTGAGTAAAATGGGTCGTTTGAATAGAAAAACTGTTATGTAAGTATAATGGAATAAGAGTGTTTTTGAGAGAGGCTTATAATTGACCCTGGAGGGTGTGTGTGTGTGTGTGTGTGTGTGTGTGTGTGTGTGCGTGACTGTGTGTGCGTCCACGTGTGTGCATGAATGTGTGCTTTGAAGTGCAATACACATTTATCGTTTTAAGTTCTGCAATGTTGTGTTAAAAACTCAGCCTTTAGTCTCACCTAATTTATACCACTATAATAACTATGCTTTTTGAAAACAACTGCCTCTTGAATGAAATGATACTTACTCAGATCAAGAAACAGCACAAATCTTATTTTTAAAAAAGGCTAATCCAACTTGCTTCTTGCAAAAGAGCTTGGTCCAATGTCACAGACTCATTATTCAGCTGAAATACTGCTTTGTGTCTTGCACTGGTCATCTATCTTCTCTGTACCTCAGTACTTTTCTCAAAAAAGTCTAATAAAGATTCTTGTTTATAAACAGTACTCTCTTGTACCTTGGATGAAGTGCTCCCCAAATGCTATATGACGTAAGTACAAGGGAAACAGAATCACGTAACACTTCAGGGTCTACTCCATGGGATTGCACTGCCTGATGGCTGAGTTTGTGTTCAGCAGTGAGAATGCTATATGCTTAGTAAAGTTTTGTCATTTTCTTAAAATTTCTCTACTTCTTTGCAAGATTAATAAAACTAATCTCAAATCATATAGTAGCATATATGATAAATATTTTTGAAATATTCACATACTGGAAATATCATCAACTGTACTTATACCTCCATTTATTTAGACCAAATACTGCAGTAAATGTAAATCACTTTGGTTCTCCACTGGAAGCAGCAGTCAGAGTGATTGGTAAAGCCCACAGGATGTTAGTCATAAAAATAGCTCCATCAGGATTCAGGAAACAGAAAAAAATGACAAAAAAGCTACCTCACTTTTTCTCTTTCATTGAAGTTCCCTAAATTCAGCATTCTAAATGTAAAACAAATGTTTTAAAGGGGGATTGCTTTGAAATATGAATAGTACATTCCTTTCAGTGGTTTCCAGAGGCTATTCCTTGTTTAAAATATGCATATTACATGAGAAAAGAAAATGACTTCCTTCATTTAAATGTTAAAATGTATATTATTATCTTAAATAAAAATATATGTATAAACATATATTATTATTTTCTTCTACTATCTCCCTTTGAAAGTGAACCTTCAATGTTCCCTCTGGTTTTGCAGCTCCTCAAACATATTTCCTTACTTTATATAAACATGTGCATCTAAACTATCTATTTTTCTTGACCTAGAACAGAGAATGTGAATGTGATGAAATCAGTTGGTTTTAGCGCTCTGTGTGTGTGTGTGCGCGCGTGCGTGTGTGTAAGTGTTGGTATATACAGTTGACCCTTGAACAATGTGGGGTTAGCAGTGCTGACCTTCCTTATAGTAGCAAATTTGCATGTAACTTATGTTATAGGGGTATCCTAGGTTCCTCCTTATCTGAGGTTCCTGCATGTCTGCCATTCTGCATCCCTGGATTCAACCAACAGTGAATCATGTAGTACTATAATATTTACTATTAAAAAAAAATCCGTGTATGAGTGGGCCTGAGCAGTTCACACCCATGTTGTTCAAGGGTCAACCGTATATATAATTAAAAAAATAATATCTGGTGTGTGAGAGAGAAGAACAATACTACTAGGGATATATAAACATGATTTGAGCAACTGTAGAACAAAAATCTGTAAGCCAGAAGATTGTTTGACATATCAAAGTATCTACTAAGTAGTGGATTATCATGTTGTTGTTTTAAAATACCCATTACTTTTCGAGAAATAATTTTCCAGTTGGTTTTACTTGGAGGTGAAATAGAGCTTATACAAAACTTGTAATAGATGAACAAGAAGGAAAAATAAGAGTTGGAAGGAGAAGAAAAGAGTGGGCTGTTTATGGCCACTTGGATCTGCACCTCCTTTCTCTTTCAGATTCCTGGATTATATGTACTCTTCTGATTTCCACCAAGTCCTGTCCATCCCTCTTCAAACTGTACCTTTTTTCTAATCTTTTCTCCTTCTTCTCATTGAGAATATTCTCACTGCTTCACAGCTGGAATACTACAACTGCCTTGTAAATGGCCTTCCTCAGTTAAACTCTGTCTTTGTCTAACCCAACACCTGGGACCCTTCAAATACTCCTTTGTCTAGATAGTCTCCTCTTCAGAACCCCACAAAGCTGGTGAGGACACGAGCTCTAAACTGTGTTTGAGTCCTAGCTCTACTTGTCATTAATGTATGACTTTGTAAGACACTTAACTTTGAGTCTCAGTTTCCTCAAATTTATAAATGCAATTAATAATGCCCAATTCACAGAGTTGTGGTGAGCATTATATGAAATACATCAAGTGTTTAGCATAGTATATGCTTATTAGATAGCAGCTATCAATATTCTGGTGTATCACATTTAATTTTCGCTTCTCTACCTGTATTCACCTGCCAACATTCTCTCCAGTCAAGTTGTTCTTTCTCATTGTCCTTTCAATACACGATGACAGTTTTCACTTGTTATTTCATGCTTTTCTGAGTTTCATGTTTTTCTTACCTGTACCTGTCCCCATATCCAAATTCTATTTTCCCTTGAAGTCTTCCAGCTCAAGTCTAATAAAATCTTTACTATCCTACTCAGCAATGATTTCCTTTTCTCTAATTTTTTCAGCATTGTCTATACAATGCAGTTTAATGTATAAGTTCATATTACTTAATGTTGACATATGTATCTCGATAATGTCACTCCTGCTCTCAGAATGGAGGAACTGTATATACTTTGTATGTCTAAAGAGAAAACAATTAATTTGTTTGTTTGACTTCTGGTTATATCCTTCCAGCCAACCGAGTGCAGAGCTTTAAGCAAGTTGGTGACTTATTTTGGAGCTGCTATAGGCAATCAGTGGAGCTGCTTTTTTCTCTTCCTGAAAAGGGAACAAAGTGCTTAGAAAGTTGGGAAGTAAAAGGATTAGGGCTCTATGATTTTAAGTTAAATAAATATTTTCTACCTTCCTTTTGGGAATGAAAGTATAAAACTTCTTACAGCTGTGAGTGGAAAGAGAGGTGGACATGTGATGTTTGTTTTCTCTTTCTTGTCAGTTTTACTAATCATTGTATGAAAAATTAGAAAAACCAAGATAAACAGAAAATTATTATGATAAGAGAAGATAGAAGACTTTTTAACAACAAGTAAGCACAAAGGATAAGTACTCAACGTATTTGATTATAAGTAAATAGGATCATGTCTGAGCACAAAGTGAGGTAGATCTTTTATTCATTCATCAAATATTTATTGAATGCTTACTCTATGCAGGCATGAGGTAGGCACTGGAAAAAGACTATATCCAAGTAGTCCAAAACTAAACAAATGAAAATTGCCAATTATAGACAAATAATGAAAACATCATAAATCAAGGGTTATGATTAATTCTATTCTGTGCCCCTAAGAGAGAGAGGAAGAGAGAGAGATAAGAGAGGCAATCTCTAAGTGTTTATTTAAAACACAGTTTGTTACTCTGACAAATCAGAGTATGTGATAAGGAAAACCTGTCCTGGAAATCTAATCTGTGCTCAATAAAAAGATACTGGATCACAGAAAGACAATAAATAAAACACAGTTTGTTAAAAGTGTACGTCAATTTTGGGAGCCAGCATGTCTGGATTTGAATCTCAGTTCTAATACTCAATAGCTTGGTGAACTTGGACAAATTACTTTACCTCATCTGTCTCAGTTTCTGTGTCTATAAAATGAGGATAATAATAGTACTTACCTCATGTAAGAACTCAGGGTCTGGTACACAGTAAGCATTATACAGTATGTTTTATATTATT
This sequence comes from Eschrichtius robustus, assembly GCF_028021215.1. Lineage (NCBI taxonomy): Eukaryota > Metazoa > Chordata > Mammalia > Artiodactyla > Eschrichtiidae > Eschrichtius > Eschrichtius robustus. The sequence continues at coordinate 14,431,577 of NC_090827.1, read as the reverse complement.
TTTATAAGCTTTTAAAAGAAAGATAAGGGAAGACAAGGTGCATGAACACCAAAAAACATAGAAGTAGAAGATTTCAAAAATTTCCAGTTTTATTGCTTTTTTGTGATTCTGAGCAAGTTATTTACCCCTTTGGACTAGTTACACCCCTGGTAAAAAACGGAACTACTGTTCATTCCATTTCTAAAAATTCTGAAATTCTGTGATTAGGTTGAAATATTGTTTATGCATCTTTTCCACTCTCCATGAATTCAACAAAATCATTCTCCATGCAGTTTGAAATATGTCCTTGTTTTTGTGTCACTAGGTGGTTCTATTCCCAAAGTTTAGGGTTAGCAGCCAATAGGCAAAAAGGGACTCTTTTATTGATAAAGCATAAAATTCAACTCATGAGTTAGTTACTCCTTGACACCCACTAAGATTTGAGAACACAGGTGAGCTTGTACTAAATGCTCAATAAATATTTTTTTGTTATCTTTTTAGCCTTATGAATAGTTAAGGCTCTAAGATCAACACTGGAACTAATTTTATTAACAGCATAATGATATCACTCTGAAAAATTCAGTTCTCTTCCATTCATAGATGTCTTTCATGTAACAACTTTTGATGATTTTATTATACTAAGAACTATTATGAGAAAAAGGCCACAGAAAACATTTGATGAACAAATAGTGTCAGAGAATTCATTGTGAACATTACCCACCACACTAGTACTCTGACCCATATATCTGGTGAGATATATAAATTCTTTAATTTCTGCTACCAAATTATCTAGTGTTTGTAGAGACCAATGAAACAAAATTCTTCTATCCAAATCTACAGTCATACATTGTAGCACTTACTGGTCCTTAAAAGTCACTCCTGTGCATGCCCACTCGCATACAATTGTACAAGTGAGCGTATCACTACAGCCTATGCCTCTGATGCCTGGCATGATGCTTGCCAAAGCTCAGGACCACCCACTCAGTGTATGTACTTGTAGACTAATAACTGTGCACTAATATGCAAGTGTGTAATAAACAAATACACAACATTTCATATGATTGTTCTGAAGTCATTAAAACGTATAAGCATACAAGATATTGGGCAGATAGCAGATAATAAATGTAGTTACTATATCATTATATAATATTTATTACATATTAAAGTACTTTGATATCTAATACGTGTGGTATAGGCACATAGTTACTTGAGATATAATTAGTATTTACTTATTAAAAATCACTCTGAATACTGTCATTTCACTGAATATAATCACATGAGCAATCAATGATCTAGTCTAACCAGTGGTCCAGGATAAGTTGTTGTAGTAAAGCTATTTATAATAATTTCTAAAATATAATACAATGATTAAGTGTGATGGTCTCTATAACTTTAAAATTAGTTAATAAAAAGGAGTTCTTTTTTCCCTGATGGCTGTAGCAAAAGGGAATGAATGCAGATATTTTCTGGGTTCAGGGAGAGAGTTTGGGTGATAGATTAACGCTGCACGTGTGTATAGACGGGGCTGGCCAGATCATGTTTCTTTCCTCTCTCTTTCTCCAGATGTCCAGGGGACTAGGACGCAGGGTGTCATTATTAAGGAACTCCACAGAGAAGGACAATTTAAATTGTCAACATCCATGATGCTAATCAAAGGAAAAATAATGCTCATTGCTTAATATTGTGTTTTAGTAGTTCAATGAAATATATTCACTCAGAATTAAAATCTCTGTAAGGTAAAACACCACATGGATAATAAGGAATAGAACATTTGGTGTGATTGATTAAATATTTCTTTAATTGCTATTATGTTTGTGTATTGATTTTATTGGCTTCATTTTTTTTGGCATAAAAGCCCCAGAAATCAGGTCTGGAAACAAAAAAATATCTGTAGTGAAGAAAAAGCCAATTAACTGCAACTAAGGAATAAACAGTCCTTTTCCTGATGACCTGGTTCATGTTAAGGATCCATTAAACTTCTCTGTTGGTCTTTTACCATAAAACCCTGGCATGCCCTTCATTCCATTATGCTTTCCATCCTCTCTTCTAAATTCATAAAAACAATGGTGTGCCTCTTCTAACAAGTAGAAGAACAGTGGTGGTCCCTGGGGTGAGAAGCTGCATAGAGACCTGCAGTTGACCCGCAACTCGCAGCAGAATTCAGCCAAATCACAGCCCTTATGTTCCATCAATAAGAAATAACTTTTTTTTTTAGGATTTTTTTTTTGATGTGGACCAGTTTTTACAGTCTTTATTGAATTTGTTACAATATTGCTTCTGTTTTATGTTTTGGAATTTTGGCCGCGAGGCATGTGGGATCTTAACTACCTGACCAGTGATCAAACCTGCACCCCCTCTGCATTGGAAGGCGAAGTCTTAACCACTGGACCACCAGGGAAGTCCTGAGAAATAACGTTTTTAAAGTCACTGATTTGGGTTGTTTGCTACACAGAAAAGGTGACTAATGTAGGACCCTAGAGTTAATTTAACATCTTCATTTGCTGATAAAGAGAGAGGCCTAAGTTTTTAGTTAGCTAACAGAAGAGTTATAACATAAATTTGGACTACTGACTTGTTTTGTTAAACACAAAATGCCTGGCTTTTTGTTATCTTGAAATTTGGAGGAATACAACTCAAATAGTTTAAAATTTGGGGCCTTAGTACTACCTAGAGTACTACCCAGTACTGCTCTCTTTCATCTGGCTTTAGCTTTTAGAAAATAGGTACAAAACTATCTAGTAATAAATCAAATAAATCAGTGGCAAATAGAACATACTTCTACCTGAAAGATATTTCTCTCTCTTAGGTCCAACCTGGTTTGGTAGTAGAGATAATAAAATGCAGTGATCTTGTAAATTCCTTTCAGGCCCAAGTCTTTCATCTACATCATTAATATAAAATATACATTTAAAATTTTCTTTCTTAAACAACTTATAATAGAAAATTCTGATTTGAGGATGAGTATAATTTCTTAATAAACTGTCTCCTAAATTTCCATGACAAAGTTTCATGTATACTTTGACACCAATGACAGACTCTAAAATTTTTACTCTTTTCCTTTGCAAAATTGATATGGAAACATCCCTATCAGTATTTGCTTCAAAACTTTAACTTGGTCCTGAAGTTTATTTTATGCTTTGGTGTTTTTAGAAATGAATGAATTTTGCTAACTCTATGACAGTTTTAGTCCCTAAAAATTCAGAGGCTAAACTCAATTAAGTTTTTATTTTATTTTGTATGTCAGTTTTTTGAGAATAACCAGTTATATGCCGCAGTAACTTTTCCCTTTTTATGAGAAAAATAATACTTCAGTACATGCTTTAGGAAATGTCTTATTGAACAACCACTTATAATTCCCTTTTGTTGTTGTTGTTGTTTACTGTGGTTTTCCAAACAAAGAAAGCAAAATGTAGTAAACTAAATGGGGTAACCAAGTGGATTTTCCTTTTTCTATATTTCCTCTCTTCTTATTTGGACCACACACAAATCTTACCTTTGTGAAAAAACATCCCGGTAAGGACTGCCATGCTGCAACGCAATTCCATATCCTCGATCAGCAACAGTATTCCCAATGGTGTAAAAGGAGCAGTCTGGGTCATTGATAGCCACGTATTCCAAGACAGCTGCATCCCATACAAAAGCATAATTTCCAAATTTTACCTGTGCAAATATGGAGAACAAAAGAAGAAAATAGGATTTAAGGTTGGAATTTTAAGTCATATAGACAGGATAAAAAATGTTACATTGGTATATATTTAATTGTGCAAAAAATTAATAGGACCTGTATTTCAAACTAAACACCTATTCTGCATGAGAATTTGGCTTCTGGTTAATTTACAGCTCTGTTCTCTTGGAAATGTAATAAAGTTGGAATGTAAAATGACGCCTGAGTAGTAAATGTCATCTGAACTGGAAGAGTAAATGCAGGAAAGGAAACCATGTCATTGAGTTTCTCTGAGTGCAGTAATTCTTATAGCTGGCCTTGTGTCTTTGTGGACCCTGGAAATTCTGCTTTTGGAGTTGTTACAAGAGATATTGACTCCTTTGGATTATTAAGCTTCTAAGCCAGATAGGCTTTTGCACCCACCCAATATGGGTATCATCTTCTTGCCTGTGATCTATATTCTAAATGAATTCTGCAAGTAAAACTCACACTGAAGAGAAATAACTAACACTGGTCTGCTGGCAAGATATATTTCTTGTCCTTCTAAGTTAATCTGTTGCCAAGTGTGACCTATGGTAATCTTGTAGCCAAACTTGGTGGGCATTGCGATAAGGAAAAAAATAATTATACAACCTTGTCTATCACCATGTAGGGAACATGACTTTATTCTGGGTTGTTTACAATATCGTTTAGTGATTATCTTTTTTTCCCTCAGTAACCTAAGTCAAAATTTTATCAAAAATAAATACTGATATTAATAAAGTTAATTTAGAAAATTATTACATATACAGAACTTAATGAATTCATAAAATAAACAGAACTAATAATTAAATCAAATATTCAGTTTGTTTATTTGCTTATTTATTTATTTGAGGGGAAAGTAATTTCTTGGTAAATCTGATTAGGGAAAAAGAAAAAATGTATAAGTACAGGTAGAGGGAATGATGCCACAAAATGGGTGAATAGGAGGTCCCCCACCTTCATAACCCCAGAGAAATGACTATTTGGCAGCCATCTACAGACAAAAGTGCCTTTGTGTGAGCCTTGGGACCCAGGCTGCAAAACTCTGGTGGAGTCTAAAACTGACAAAGAATGCTTTCAGAAGGTAGGCCTGTACCCCAGTGGCCGGTTGGCTAACTGTGGTCCTGGCTGCAGTCTTAGAAGCAGCCCTATTTCCCTGTGGACTCTACTCCAGATATGTAAAGGTAACAGGTAAGGATGTCCATTCTCACCACTTCTATTCAATACAGTACTGGAAGTTCTAGCCAGAGTAATTAGACAAGAAAAAAAATCCACATTTGAAAGGAAGAAGTGAAATTATCTCTATTTGCAGATGACATGATCATATGTGTAGAAAATCCTAAAGAGTATACAAAAAAACTACTAAAACTAATAAACAAATTCAGTCAAGTTACAGGACACAAAATAAACATACAAAAAATTGTGGCATTTCTATACACAAACAATGAACTATCTGAAAAGGAAATTAAGAAAATCCCATTTACAAAACAACAAAAAGAATAGAAGAAACTAAACCGAAGAGGTGAAAGATTTGTACAGTGAAAATTACAGTAATGAAGGGAATTAAAGAAGACACAGATAAATGGAAAAACATCTTATGTTCATGGATTGGAAAAATATTGTTAAAATATCCCTACTACCCAAAGTGATATACAGATTCAATAAAATCCCTATCAAAATTCCAATGGCATTCTTTACAGAAATAGAAAAAACAATCCTAAAATTCATATGTAACCACAAAAGACCCAAGATTACCAAAGCAATCTTGAGCAAGAAGAACAAACCTGGAGGCATCATGCCTCCTGATTTTAAAATATGTTGCAAAGCTATAGTAATTGAAACACTATGGTACTGGCATAAAAACAGACATATAGATCAAGGGAGCAAAATAGAGATCCCAGAAACAGATCCACACATTTATGGTCAACTAATCTTCTGAAAGGATGCCAAGAATACATAATAGGGACAGGATAATCTCTTCAATAAACGAAGCTGGGAAAACTGGATATCCACACAGAGAAAATGAACTTGGACTCCTATCTCACACCATATACAAAACTCAACTCAAAATGGATTAAAGACTTAAGCATAGGACCTGAAACTGTAAAATTCCTAGGAGAAAACACAGGGAAAAAGCATCTTGACATTTGTCTGGATAATGATTTTTGGATATGACATGATCAAAAACATAGGAAATGAAAGCAAAAACAGACAAATGAGCTATCAAACTAAAAAGCTTCTGCACAGCAAATGAAATAATCAACAGAGTGAAAAGGCAGGCTATAGAATGGTAAAAAAAATTTGCAAACTATATATCTGATAAGAGGTTAATGTCAAAAAAATATATAGGGAACTCCTACAACTCCATAGCAAAAACATATAACTTGATTAAAAAATGGGAAAAGGACATTTCTCAAAAGAAGACATACAAAAGGCCAAAAGATACATGAAAAGGTGCTCAATATTACTAATCATCAGGGAAATGCAAATCAAAACCACAATGAGATATCATCTCAAACTTGTTAGAATGGCTATTATCAAAAAGACATGAAATGACAAGTCTAAGAGAGGAGATGGAGAAAAGGGAATCCTTGTACCCTGTTGTTGGGGTGTAAATTGTTACAGCTAGTAGGGAGGCTCCTCAAAAAAAAAAAAAAAAAACAGAACTACCATATGATCGGGTATATATCCAAAAGAAATGAAATCAGGATCTCAAAGATATATATGCACTCCCAGAGTCATCGCAGCATTATTCATAATAGCCAAGGTACAGAAACAACTTAAATGTTCATCAACAGATGAATGGGTAAAGAAAATGGATAAAGAATAATGAATATACAATGGAATATTATTCATCTTTCAACAAGAAGGAAATTCTGCCATTTGCAACAACATGGATGAACCCAGAGGACATTATGCTAAGTGAAATAAACCAGACACAGAAAGACAAACACTACATGAACCCACTTACATGTGGAATCTAAAATAGTCAGACTCACAGAAGCACAGAGTAGAATGGTGGTTGACAGGGGCTGGGAGGTGGGAGAAATGGGGAGATGGGGGTCAAAGGATACAAAATCTCAGTTATGCAAGATGAATATATTCTGGTGAGTAGAGTTAACAATACATGGTATTACATATCTGAAATTTGCTAAGAGGGTAGATCTTAAGTGTCCTTATGACAAGAAACCGTAACTATGTGAGATGATGGATATGTTGATCAGCCTCATTGTGGTGATCATTTCACAATGTATACTTAGATCAAAACATCAAGTTGTGTACCTTAAATATATATAATTTTTTGGGCAGTTGTACATCAATAAAGTTAAAAATACAGATAGCTAGAAACTGGAAATGAAATAAAATATTCAGAAAGATGTTCAAAAATAATTGTATGCATGATTCTATAGAAATAAAATTAAAATATCAATAATGTTGATAATTTCCTGGAAAAAGAGAAATCACCAAATTTTCTCAAGTAGAAGTAAAAATGTCTCTAGCACAAAGAAAGAGCTAAATTAACCTTGATACTAAAGTATGAGAAACCTCCAAAAATCTCAGTCTTGTTCTCCCCAAAATATCAGCAAACTGATTTTCATGGTATAGTAGAAGAAAAATGTAGCATTATTAAACAAAAACTATCAACACTGCTTCAGTATTAGGAAAGTTATTGGGATAATATATATTATAAATGAGGCTTTATAAAATTTTTAAATGATTTTTCAACAGACACCAAAAAGATATTTGACAAAATTGAAAACCATTACTTATCTCCTACCTATCTATCTATCTATCTATCTATCTATCTATCTATCTATCTATCTATCTATCTACCTATCTAGTAATGCACAAATAAAAAGATTCTTCTTTAATGATGTATAGAATAGAATAACTACCTCAAACAAGCAGCACATCTTTTGGAAACTGAAACTCTAATGGAATTACCATCAAAGCCAAGAAAATGATGCCTACTATACCCCCCAAACTTAACATGATTGTGATCATTTTAGCCTATGCAATAAAGCAGGAAACAAATTCTGATTTCAAGCTATTAGGACAAAATTATCATTATTTGATGACATACTTCTGAAGCCCACAAGTATCAATGGAAAAAATAATAGAAAATAGAGATGTGGTACATATATACAATGTAATATTACTCAGCCATGAAAAGGAACAAAATTGGGTCATTTGTAGAGATGCGTTTGGACCTAGAGTCTGTCATACAGAGTGAAGTAAGTCAGAAAGAGAAAAACAAATATCGTATATTAACACATGTGTGTGGAATCTAGAAAAATGGTACAGATGAACCTACTTTCAGGGTAGGAATAGAGATGCAGATGTAGGAAATGGACGTATGGACACGCGGGGGTTGCGGGGTGTGGGATGAATTGGGAGACTGGGATTGACGTATGTGTACTGCTCTGTGTAAAACAGATAGCTAGTGGGAACATGCTGTATAGTGCAGGGAGCTCAGCTCGGTGCTCTGTGGTGACCTAGATGGATGGGATGGGTGGGGGTGGGAGGGAGATCCAAGAGGGAGGGGATATATGTATACATATAGCTGATTCACTTCATTGTACAGCAGAAACTAACACAACTATAAAGTAAAGCAACTATACCCCAATTAAAAAAAAAAAAGAAAGATTTCAACATATAGATTGGTTATAAATAGATATATGAAAATCAACTGCTTTTCTATTAACACATCAATAAGAGATAATATATAATTTGACTAAAAATATCCATTTACACTAAATACAAATATCTAGGAATAAATTTAACCATAAATGAGTAAGATTGTATACAGAAATCTTCAACACTTGACTGAAGAAGACTTGAACTCATTTCTAGATAAGATGTAACATATTCCTAAAAGAATAGATGCACAATTGTAAAAGAAATGTCAGTTTTTCTCATGTTATTTGATACTTAATGCAGTCTAAGCAAAATGTCCAAAGAATGTTTTAGGACTTATTAAAATCTTCGCATATTTACTTGGAAGAAAATAGATGAGAATAGCAAAAAATTTTGAAAAAAAAAATGACTGGAAACTTAGAATACTAAATAGTGAAACATGCTATAAAGCTTAAAAATAAAATAACACAGAACTTCTTTGAGAATAGAAAATTGGCAGAATAGACATAAAAGCCTACAGAACTGATAAAAGTATACAAATGTCATATATAGACTGTATTACAAAGACAGCAATCCAAATCAGTGTGGCAAATAAGAAATATTTTTAAAAAGATAGTAAGTGATTATTTTAAAAGGTCAATATCAAAGCACTATGTCACACCATATACAAAATAAATTCTTATAGTGTAAAACATTAATTATAATGGACAGAGAACCCAAATTTTAAAAATCCACAAAACTGGGAGAACATGTAAGACTGTATTTTCTGATATTGTAAAAAGAATACGATATCTAAACATAAATGTAGAGAAAGAAAATATAAAAAAAATATTTGATACATTTAACTCAGCCCTCTGTATCCATGGGTTTTGCATCCATGGATTCACCCAACTACAGACAGAAAATATTCAAAAAATAAAATTCCAGAAAGTTTCTAAAAGATTTATCCCAGATTAAGTTGGAGGTTGAATTTGCTATATGCCTGCAACTATTTACATAGCATTTACATTGTATTTGCAACTATTTACATCGCATTTATATTGTATTAGGTATGATAAGTAATCTAGAGATGACTTAAAGTACATGGGAGGATGTGTGTAGGTTATATGCAAATACTATATCATTTTATATAAGGGACTTGAGCAACCCTGGATTTTGGGGGTCCTGGAACTAATCCCCTGCAAATACTGAAGGACAACTATACTGCCTTTTTAATATATTTGCTTAGACCAGGCCAATATCAGATACTTGATAAAAAGTTCTGCATGAAATATGGTCTAAAACCTTCAGACCAGTTTACTGTGCTCAGTGGATATTTATCTTTGTTGGGAGTGAACCCCAACCAAACCATGGGATCTTGAAACAGATAAAAGAAATCATTCAATGTAACTATTCATGGAGTGTCTACCGTATCCTAGGCACTCTGTTAGGTACTATGGGTCAGTGTTTCTCAAAATGTGATGCTATTAGAATTAGAATTACCAGGGGATTTTTGTGGTAAAAAATGTAAACTCCAGACCCAACCCCAAACTTATTGCATTGGAATGTTTGGTGTTTGAGGCCTGGGAATATGCATTTTAACAATCTTGAAAGTTGACAATCATATGAACACCGATTTTTAAATAAAATGTTTTTGATTAAAAATAAGTAATATAATGAGGAAAAATTTTAAACATGAGGCTTGATATAATTATAAAAACTGACATATTCTGGGAATGTTTGTGTGGGAGGGGTAAAATACTTGGTTAAGTTTCCTCTACATTGATTGCTCATATCTGCATAGTCATCCCACAGTCCTTGCTCTCTCTGATCTTTTGCACTAATCACTGTAGGGAAGGAGTTCTTAGCTGAGTGAGACCTCTGTACTGAAAGACAGATTAAGAAGAGAAGAACAAACAGAAGTTTATCAACATGTGTGCCTCCTATATACAAGGGAGATGCCCAGGAAAAATTGAGTAATTCAAAGAAGTGATTTAGAATTCAGGATTAAATACCACCTAAATAGGGAATGGGAGGGGGGATATAGGTCATTTAGGAGAGAGTGAATGATTTTTAGCAAAGATGAATGGCCTTTAGAAGAATAGAAGGGTGGTATGATAGTTTGTGACAAAAGCTTGTCTGGGTGTGGTGTTGACTTCTAGTCTCTTCTGTGATGAGTCAATATTCCCTGGTTGATGAAACTCCCGAGGAGAGAATTTATGACAATTGAGTTCCTTTTGGAGGACTTATCTTTAGGTAAATAAATGGAGTTCAGAGAAAGCCTGTCCCTGCATTTGCTGTTTTTCAAGTGTCTGCAGCTCAAAATAATATATCAATGTTGCATATTTTGGGGTGGCATATTCTGCTACCCTTCATCACCAACTTTCATACCTGCTATTTTAGCTTTCTGGGTCTACACCTACAGTAAAAGAGAGATAGGAGTGACCTCGAAGCCTCCTCTAGTAACCTACTTTGAGTTTTGCTATTTTCTTCTGTTTCAAACAGCCACTCTGGCCTCCTGGATCCCCTTGCAGCTTCTTTACAACCATCTGGGGACCTCCCCAGTTGGAGACATGTTGCTTTGCTATTAGAAAAGTGTTCTAGCATTGTTGTTAATGCTTTGTGAACTGTAGACAACTTTATGTATGGTAACATTATCATTGCCATTATATACATGTGTCTAGTAATTCTAATGTTACAAAGCATTATGAAAGCTTTTAAAAAAAGAGAACCATTAAAACAGTATGATTAAAGAAGAACTACAGTCCTGCAGCCTGTGGAACGAAAACCACACTCACAGAAAGAAAGACAAAATGAAAAGGCAGAGGACTATGTACCAGATAAAACAACAAGATAAAACCCCAGAAAAACAACTAAACGAAGTGGAGATAGGCAACCATCAAGGAAAAGAATTCAGAATAATGATAGTGAAGATGATCCAGGACCTCAGAAAAAGAATGGAGTCAAAGATCAAGATGATGCAAGAAATGTTTAACAAAGACCTAGAAGAATTAATGAACAAAGAAACAGAGATGAACAATACAATAACTGAAACGAAAAATACACTAGAAGGAATCAATAGCAGAATAACTGAGGCAGAAGATCAGATAAGTGACCTGGAAGACAGAATGGTGGAATTCACTGCTGCAGACCAGAATAAAGAAAAAAGGAAGAAAAGAAATGAAGACAGCCTAAGAGACCTCTGGGACAACATTAAACGCACCAACATTCGCATTATAGGGGTCCAAGAAGGAGAAGAGAGAGAGAAAGGACCTGAGAAAATATTTGAAGAGATTACAGTCGAAAACTTCCCTAACACGGGAAAGGAAATAGGCAGCATAGTCCAGGAGCACAGAGAGTCCCAGGCAGGATAACTCCAAGGAGAGACATACCGAGACACATAGTAATCAAATTGACAAAAATTAAAGACAAAGAAAAATTATTAAAAGCAAGAAGGGAAAAATGACAATGTATAAGGGAACTCCCATAAGGTTAACAGCTGATTTCTCAGCAGAAACTCTACAAGCCAGAAGGGGGTGGCATGAAATATTTAAAGTGATGAAAGGGAAGAACCTACAACTAAGATTACTCTACCCGGTAAGGATCTCATTCAGATTCGACAGAGAAATCAAAAGCTTTTCAGACAAGCAAAAGCTAAGAGAATTCAGCACCACCAAACCAGCTCTACAACAAATGCTAAAGGAACTTCTCTAACTTGGAAACACAAGAGACGAAAAAGACCTACAAAAACAAACCAAAACACTGAAGAAAATGGTAATAGGAACATACATATTGATAATTTGATAATTACCTTAAATGTGAATGGATTAAATGCTCTAACCAAAAGACACAGGTTCACTGAATGGATACAAAAACAAGACCCATATATATGCTGTCTACAAGACACCCACTTCAGACCTAGGGACACATACAGACTGAAAGTGAGGGGATAGAAAAAGATATTCCATGCAGACGGAAATCAAAAGAAAGCTGGAGTAGCAATACTCATATTGGACAAAATGGACTTTAAAATAAAGAACGTTACAAGAGACAAGGAAGGACACTACATAATGATCAAGGGATCAATCCAAGAAGAAGATATAACAATTATAAACATATATGCACACAACATAGGAGCACCTCAGTACATAAGGCAACTGCTAACAGCTATAAAAGAGGAAATCGACAGTAACACAACAATAGTGGGGGACTTTAACACCTCACTTACACCAATGGACAGATCATCCAGACAGAAAATTAAGAAGGAAACACAAGCTTTAAATGACACAATAGACCAGATAGATTTAATTGATATTTATAGGACATTCCATCCGAAAAGAGCAGATTACATTTTCTTCTCAAGTGCAAACGGAACATTCTCCAGGATAGATCACATCTTGGGTTACAATTCAAGCCTTGGTAAATTTGAGAAAATTGAAATCATATCAAGCATCTTTTCCAACCACAACGTTATGAAATAAGAAACAAATTACAGGGAAAAAAAGTAAAAAACACAAACACATGGAGGTTAAACAATACGTTACTAAATAACCAGGAGATCACTGAAGAAATCAAAGAGGAAATTAAAAAATACCTAGAGACAAATGACAACAAAATCATGATGATCCAAAACCTATGGAATGCAGCAAAAGCAGTTCTAAGAGGGAAGTTTATAGCAATACAATCTTACCTCAAGAAACTAGAAAAATCTCAAATAAACAATCTAATCCTACACCTAAAGGAACTAGAGAAAGAAGAAAAAACAAAACCCAAAGTTAGCAGAATGAAAGAAATCATAAAGGTCAGAGCAGAAATAAATGAAATAGAAACAAAGAAAACAATAGCAAAGGTCAACAAAACTAAAAGCTGGTTCTGTGAGATGATAAACAAAATTGACAAACATTTAGCCAGACTTATCAAGAAAAAGAGGGAGAGGACTCAAATCAATAAAATTAGAAATGAAAAAGGAGAAGTTACAACAGGCACCACAGAAATACAAAGCATCCTACGAGACTATTACAGGCAACTCTATGCCAATAAAATGGACAACCTGGAAGAAATGGACAAATTCTTAGAAAGGCATAACCTTCCAAGACTGAACCAGGAAGAAATAAAAAATATGAACAGACCAATCACAAGTAATGAAATTGAAACTGTGATTAAATATCTTCCAACAAAGTCCAGGAGCAGATGGCTTCACAGGTGAATTCTATCAAACATTTAGAGAAGAGCTAACACCCATCCTTCTCAAACTCTTCCAAAAAATTGCAGAGGAAGGAACACTCCCAAACTCATTCTATGAGGCCACCATCACCCTGATACCAAAACCAGACAAAGACACTACAAAAAAAGAAAATTACAGACCAATATCACTGATGAATATAGATGCAAAAATCCTCAACAAAATACTAGCAAACAGAACCCAACAACACATTAAAAGGATCATACACCATGATCAAGTGGGATTTATCCCAGGGATGCAAGGATTCTTCGATATACGCAAATGAATCAATGTGATACACCATATTAACCAATTAAAGGAGAAAAACCATGTGATCATCTCAATAGATGCAGAAAAAGCTTTTGACAAAATTCAACACCCATTTATGATAAAAACTCTCCAGAAAGTGGGCATAGAGGGAACCTACCTCAACATAATAAAGGCCATATATGACAAACCCACAGCAAACATCATTCCCAATGGTGAAGAAATGAAAGCATTTCCTGTAAGGTCAGGAACAAGACAATAATGTCCACGCTCACCAATATTATTCAACATAGTTTTGGAAGTCCTAGCCATGGCAATCAGAGAAGAAAAAGAAAAAAAAGGAATACAAATTGGAAAAGAAGTAGAAGTGTCACTGTTTGCAGATGACATGATACTATACATAGATAATACTAAAGATGCCACCAGAAAACTACTAGAGTTAACCAATGAATTGGGTAAAGTAGCAGAATACAAAACTAATGCAGAGAGATCTCTTGCATTCCTATACACTAACAATGAACGATCTGAAAGAGAAATTAAGGAAACACTCCCATTTACCATTGCAACTAAAAGAATAAAATACCTAGGAATAAACCTACCTAAGGAGGTAAAAGACCTGTATGTAAAAACTATAAGACCCTGATGAAAGAAATCAAAGATGACACAAATAGATGGAGAGATTATACCAAGTACTTGGATTGGAAGAATCAATATTATGAAAATGACTATACCACCCAAAGCAAGCTGCAGATTCAATGCAATCCTTATCAAATTACCAATGGCATTTTTTACAGAACAAGACAAAAAATCTTAAAATTTGTATGGAGACACAAAAGACCCCAAATAGACAAAGCAATCTTGAGGGAAAAAAACGAGCTGGAGGAATCAGACTTCCTGGCTTCAGACTATACTACAAAGCTACAGTAATCAAGACAATATGGTACCAGCACAAAAACAGAAGTATAGATCAATGGAACAGGAGAGAAACCCCAGAGATAAACCCACGCACCTATGGTCAACTAATCTATGACAAAGGAGGCAAGGATATACAATGGAGAAAACACAGTCTCTTCAGTAAGTGGTGCTGGGAAAACTAGACAGCTACATGTAAAAGAATGAAATTAGAATACTCCCTAACACCATACACAAAAATAAACTCAAAATGGATTAAAGACCTAAATGTAAGACCAGACACTATAGACCTCTTAGAAGAAAACACAGGAAGAACACTCTGTGACATAAATCACAGCAAGAGTCTTTTTTAACCCACCTCCTATAGTAATGGAAATAAAAACAAAAATAAACAAATGGGACCTAATGAAACTTAAAAGCTTTTGCACAGCAGAGGAAACTATAAACAAGACGATAAGACAACCTTCAGAATGGTAGAAACTATTTGCAAATGAATCAACAGACAAAGGATTAATCTCCAGAATATATAAAAGGCTCATGCAGCTACATATTAAAAACAACAAACAACCCAATTAAAAAATAGGCAGAAAACCTAAATAGACATTTTTCCAAAGAAGATATACAGATTGCCAACAAACACATGAAAAGCTGCTCAACATCACTAATTATTAGAGAAATACAAATCAAAACTACAATGAGGTAATACCTCATACCGGTTAGAAGGGGCATTTTCAGAATATCTACAGACAACAAATGCTGGAGAGGGTGTGGAGAAAAGGGACCCCTCTTGCACTGTTGGTGGGAATGTAAATTGATACAGCCACTATGGAGAACAGTATGGAGGTTCCTTAAAAAACTAAAAATAGAATTACCATATGACCCAGCAATCCCACTACTGGGCACATACCCAGAGAAAACCATAATTTAAAAAGACACTTGCACCCCAAAGTTCATTGCAGCACTATTTACAATAGCCAGGACATGGAACCAACCTAAATGCCCATCAACAGATGAATGGATAAAGAAGAGGTTGTACATATATACAATGGAATATTACTCAGCCATAAAAAGGAACGAAATTGGGTCATTTGTAGTGACGTGGATGGACCTAGAGACTGTCATACAGAATGAAGTAAGTCAGAAAGAGAAAAACAAATATCATATATTAATGGATACATGTGGAATCTAGAAAAATGGTACAGATGAACTGGTTTGCAAGGCAGACATAGAGACACAGATGTAGAGAACAAACGTATGGACATCAAGCGGGGGAAGTGGGGCGGGGTGGTAGTGGTGGTGGTGGGATGAATTGGGAGATTGGGATTGACATATATACTGTAATATGTATAAAATAGATAACTAATAAAAACCTGCTGTATAAAAAAAAAAAGACTGCAGAAAAAAAAAAAACCAAAACAGTATGATTATAATCTGCAGCAAGGCCCATGAAATGTTGCATAGTAACCCAAACTATATTAGCTTTTCAAAATATCCCTGGCCTTTTTCATCTACTAAAACATACAATCACTGTCCTTTGGATGGTTTTTAACCATTAAATTAAAACTATCTAGAAAATACTCATCAACAAAACCTAAAATCACTTTTCAACAGAATAATAATTGAAGGTTTGGCCTGGGAAATTTTCAGTCCATCTGAATAGCTGATGGATATTACTTAAAATTTTTCAACTAGTCTTTGTTGTTGAGGTCATGTTTGGATAAGCAGTTGAATTGTGGGCCATCAATTTATTTACCAGTGAATTCCATGCCAGCAGAGTAATTCATACAGGTCAAACAGAGGGCAAAAGTGTATCTGGGGGCTTCCCTGGTGGCGCAGTGGTTGAGAACCTGCCTGCTAAAGCAGGGGACACGGGATCGAGCCCTGGTCTGGGGAGATCCCACATGCCGCGGAGCAACTAGGCCCATGAGCCACAACTACTGAGCCTGCGCTCCACAACAAGAGAGGCCACGATAGTGAGAGGCCCGCGCACCGCGATGAAGAGTGGCCCCCGCTTGCCACAACTAGAGAAAGCCCTCGCACAGAAACGAAGACCCAACACAGCCAAAAATAAATAAATTAATTAATTAAAGTTAATGGGTTATTTAAAAAAAAAAAAAGTGTATCTGGGAGCTCCATGTCATCAACATATTCCAGGCCTCGTTTGTAAGGAAGGAAAGGAATCCATAGTGGCATCTACCTCCAATATTATTAATTCCTGGTCCCCAGAATGCTGTGGTGATTGACAGACAGACCATGGTAGCTATTGATGCTCAAAACTTGTGTCCTCATAATAGTGCCAAGATGCCAATAGCCTGTGGTGGATTACTCACTACCAAGATCATGCCAGGAGCTAGGTTTTGTTCCATTTCTACAATATTTCTACAGAAATCTTTCTTTGAATTTCATTTTACTAATAATCATTGTGCATTAATTTTAAGATCCTAAAGGGATCTGAAAGGTATATAAAAGTGAGTAAGATTTTGGCCCCTGCTCTCAAGCTGTTTACAACTCAGTAGTGGAGATAAATCAAACAGTAAATTGCTGTAACACAATGTATTTTATGGTAAGTACCATGAAAGAAGCTTGAAGTGTTAAAGTTGTTTAAAGGAAGGGGAACTTAATTTTCATTGGTGGTGTGGGGGGCGGGAATCAGGACAGCCTGCTCAAATATTCTGGTAACTGAAATAGTTGTACAAGAAAACCCCAAATATTTATTTAAGTTCCTTATCTTTAATGCCTAACTGATTGAATAGAGATACCCTTTGGTGACCATTTCTTGTTCATGCACAATCTTTTTTTTTTTTTTTTAACATCTTTATTGGAGTATAATTGCTTTACATTGTTGTGTTAGTTGGTGCTGTATAACAAAGTGAATCAGCTATACGTATACATATATCTCCATATCCCCTCCCTCTTGTGTCTCCCGCCCACCCTCCCTATCCCACCCCTCTAGGTGGTCACAAAGCACCGAGCTGGTCTCCCTGTGCTATGCGGCTGCTTCCCACTAGCTATCTATTTTACATTTGGTAGTGTATATATGTCAATGCCACTCTCTCACTTCGTCTCAGCTTACCCTTCCCCCTCCCTCTGTCCTCAAGTCCATTCTCTACGTCTGCGTCTTTATTACTGTCCTGCCCCTAGGTTCTTCAGAACCAGTTTTTTTTTGATTCCATATATATGTGTTAGCACACGGTATTTGCTTTTCTCTTTCTGACTTATTTCACTCTGTATGACATATTCTAGGTCCATCCACCTCACTACAAATGACTCAATTTTATTCCTTTTAATGGATGAGTAATATTCCATTGTATACATGTGTCACATCTTCTTTATCCATTCATCTGTTGATGGACACTTAGGTTGCTTCCATGTCCTGGCTATTGTAAATAGTGCTGCAATTAAAATTGTGGTACGTGACTCTGTTTGAATTATGGTTTTCTCAGGGTATATGCCCAGTAGTGGGATTGCTGGGTCATATGGTAGTTCTATTTTTAGTTTTTAAGGAACCTCTATACTGTTCTCCATAGTGGCTGTATCAATTTACATTCCCACCAACAGTGCAAGAGGGTTCCCTTTTCACCACACCCTCTCCAGCATTTATTGTTTGTAGACTTTTTGATGATGGCCATTCTGACTGGTGTGAGGTGATACCTCATTGTAGTTTTGATTTGCATTTCTCTAATGATTATTGATGTTGAGCATCCTTTCATGTGTTTGTTGGCAATCTGTACATCTTCTCTGGAGAAATGTCTATTTAGGTCTTCTGCCCATTTTTGGATCAGGTTTTTTTCTTTTTGATATTGAGCTGCATGAGCTGCTTGTATAGTTTGGAGACTAATCCTTTGTCAGTTGCTTCGTTTGCAAATATTTTTTCCCATTCTGAGGGTTGTCTTTTCATCTTGTTTATGGTTTCCTTTGCTGTGCAAAAGCTTTTAAGTTTCATTAGGTCCCAGTTGTTTATTTTTGGTTTTATTTTCATTTCTCTAGGAGGTGGGTCAAAAAGGATCTTGCTGTGATTTATGTTACAGAGTGTTCTGCCTATGTTTTCCTCTCAAAGTTTTATAGTGTCTGGCCTTATATATAGGTCTTTAGTCCATTTTGAGTTTATTTTTGTGTATGGGGTTGGGGAGTGTTCTAATTTCATTCTTTTACATGTAGGTGTCCAGTTTTCCCAGCACCACTTATTGAAGAGGCTGTCTTTTCTCCATTGTATATTTTTGCCTCCTTTATCAAAGATACGGTGACCATATGTGCATGGGTTTATCTCTGGGCTTTCTATCCTGTTCCATTGATCTATATTTCTGTTTTTGTGCCAGTACCATATTGTCTTGATTACTATAGCTTTGTAGTATAGTCCGAAGTCAGGCAGCCTGATTCCTCCAGCTCTGTTTTTCTTTCTCAAGATTGCTTTGGTTATTAGGGGTCTTTTGTGTTTCCATTCAAATTGTGAAATTTTTTGTTCTAGTTCTGTGAAAAATGCCACTGGTAATTTGATAGAGATTGCATTGAATCTGTAGATTGCTTTGGCTAGTATAGCCATTTTCACAATGTTGATTCTTCCAATCCAAGAACATGGTATATCTCTCTATCTGTTTGTGTCATCTTTGAGTTCGTTCATCAGTGTCTTATAGTTTTCTGAGTACAGGTCTTTTACCTCCTTAGGTAGGTTTATTCCTAGGTATTTTATTCTTTTTGTTGCAATGGTAAATGGGAGTGTTTCCTTAATTTCTCCTTCAGATTTTTCATCATTAGTGTATAGGAATGCAAGAGATTTCTCTGCATTAATTTTGTATCCTGCTACTTTACCAAATTCACTGATTAGCTCTAGGAGTTTTCTGGTAGCATCTTCAGGATTCTCTATGTATAGTATCATGTCATCTGCAAACAGTGACAGTTTTACTTCTTCTTTTCCGATTTGGATTCCTATTATTTCCTTTTCATCTCTGATTGCTGTGGCTAAAACTTCCAAAACTATGTTGAATAATAGTGGTGTGTGCAACCTGTCTTGTTCCTGATCTTAGGGGAAGTGGTTTCAATTTTTCACCATTGAGAACGATGTTGGCTGTGGGTTTCTAATATATGTCCTTTATTATGTTGAGGTCAGTTCCCTCTATGCCGACTTTCTGGAGTGTTTTTATCATAAATCAATGTTGAATTTTGTCAAAAGCTTTTTCTGCATCTATTGAGATTATCATATGGTTTTTATCCTTCAATTTGTTAACATGGTGTATCACACTGATGGATTTGCGTATATTGAAGAATCCTTGCATTCCTGGGACAAACCCCACTTGATCATGGTGTATGATCCTTTTAATGTGCTGCTAGATTCTGTTTGCTAGTATTTTGTTGAGCATTTTTGCATCTATGTTCATCAGTGATATTGGCCTGTAATTTTCTTTTTTTGTAGTCTCTTTGCCTTGGTATCAGGGTGATGGTGGCCTCGTAGAATGAGTTTGGGAGTGTTCCTCCCTCTCTTGAACAATCTTTTAACCTAGTTTTCTGCAGTTTTCCATTTGTCAGGTGAAGAACTGTAAACATTCAACGTTATTTTCTCAAATATTTGCGTTTCTTGCCAAGTAAAGTGAAGAAAGGGAAAATTATTTTTAAAACTTATACCTGTACTCCTCACTGTGCTATGGATTATGCCATATTTGTCTTCCTCTGTAGAATGCCCTTGTCTTGGATGCCCCTTGTTCCAACATCTCCATCACAACCTAATGCTGAAAACACTTTTCAGTTTATTAGGCAGCAGTCTCCTGTAATAACTGCAAAAGTTCACGCTGCAAGCAAATAGACTTATCACTACCTGTTATCCCAATGACTTTGGTTTTGTTTTGTTTTGTTTTTAATATTCATTTATTTGGCTGTGCTGGGTCTTAGTTGCGGCACATGGGGTCTTCATTGCGGCATGCGGTATCTTTAGTTGCAGCATGTGGACTCTTAGTTGCGGCATGTGGGCTCTAGTTTCCCGACCAGGGATCGAACCCAGGCCCCGTGCACTGGGAGCACAGAGGCTTAACCGTTTGACCACCAGGGAAGTCCCGACTTTGGTTTTAAGTGGGAGACCATATTCTTTCTCACACAAATCTTTAATTTATCAAATTCCTTCAAAGTTCACTTCAAAATCTATAACTACAGGGAGACAGTGATGAGGATCCCTTTTCATTAAAAAAAAAAATTCAGTGGGAATAATTATGGAAAGGTGTTATTTAAACCAAAGCATAAGATAAGAATTCCCCTTGCTGAAGAAGGAATATCTGTCCTCCATTTAGAAAACATTTTTCACTCTTGAAAATGCCTTTACACATAAATGTATTTGTTCTTTACAACACTGCGAGGCAGCTGATATTATGACACCTAATTCACAGATGTGGTAATGGAACTTGCTCTAAGTCGTAGCAATTACTTGTGGTAGATTTGGAACTTGAGCTCAAGGCCACCTTCTGTGCGTTTTTCACTACATTAAAGATAAATTCCTGGGAGATATTTGCCATAGGAATACAAAAACATGTGAGAGATAGTAGCCTTTGTCTTCACGGCACAGCCTATCTAGTTTGAGAAATAATATTTATGTAAATAAAGACAAATGCAACATAGTACGTAGCAAGAGCCATGAAAAAAAAAAAGAATGCAACTTCTTTAATGCTATGTGACTGCACTATTAAGATAAATAAGAGGGCTTCCCTGGTGGCGCAGTGGTTGCCTGCCAATGCAGGGGAGACGGGTTCGAGCCCTGGTCCGGGAGGATCCCACATGCCGCGGAGCAACTGGGCCCGTGAGCCACAACTACTGAGCCTGCGCGTCTGGAGCCCGTGCTCCGCAACAAGAGAGGCCGCGACAGTGAGAGGCCCGCGCACCGCGATGAAGAGTGGCCCCCGCTCGCCGCAACTAGAGGAAGCCCTGACACAGAAACAAAGACCCAACACAGCCAAAAATAAATAAATAAATAAATTTAAAAAAAAAAGATAAATAAGAGTCGACCTTTTAAAAAACAGGTTGCTTATTTTTCAAAACCACTGGAATGGATGAAAATCTGGTTTCTATGATTCCAGACCCCTGAGGCCTGTTGATTTTGTGATGATTACTATCTAAGCATTTCTGATTTTCAGGATTGAAACAAAAGCAGAGCTTTTTATAATTAAAATAAAGGTTGCAGGCTGGAAATTTATTATTTTTGCTCACTAGATAAAAATTAAAAGGCCTGAGAACAATGTAGGAGAAATAAATTTTATCCTTGCACTCTAAGCTGTTAACTTCTTTACAAATTAAACTAATGGTCAGCGGGGGATAAAGTGATTGTGAATTATAGGTGCAAAGAGTTATGATTAACCCAGAATCGATCTACAGCGATCCTTATAATTTATTGCCCACATAAGTTCTTTAGATGGGATAGCTTTAATATTTATGACAAATGGTTCTAGGTGGTGGCCTCTCCCACTTTGGGCAAATTAATGATTTAACATCGTTCATCAATTCTTCTGAATTTATCCAGCACAATAAATCATGCTCAAGTCCATATTTTAGCACTTAACACTGACTTTTAAAGTATATATGGTTCTGTTTACTGTCTTAATTGTTGTTCTGCTCTATTTTATATGTTATTATTTTGAAATTTGAATTTGTGCTCCAAAATAGTCACCAAGTGGCACAAATGTTCACAAGAAAGATATGAATGTTTAAATATCAGCTTATTTGTAAAATATTTTTTAACCTGGAAAAGAAGCAGTATGTCTACCTCTAACTCTTGCTTTTCTTTTTTTGAGGTTCCTAGAATAAAAAATATTTTTTAAAGTGTTTTAAAGCATTCTGGGAATGTGAAAACTAAACACAGCTTCCTTCCCCTCACTGACAACTTCCTCTGGAAACAAATGGCTGCTAGAGTCCAGAAGACTAAAGGCTAGTAAGGCTTGGGAGTTTTGGATAATTGTGTGTGGTAATTCTTTCCTTCTGGCTGGGTGAGTGTCTGAGAAAACCAGTGGAACCTCCAGGGAAGGCGGTGAAGAAACTAAGTTTGGGGAAGTGCCTGGTTCACAGAGATCTGTGGACCTTACGTCCTCCTGCCCTCCTTCCTTAAATATTTGTCCCCATGAATATATCTGTTCTGTTGCCTTTAAATTGGTCAGGAAAGAGTTGAGTGGGTGGGCAGAGACCTCCCAGTTCTGGAGCTTGGGACAGAATAGAAGCCAGTGAACCCTGAGAGGAAGGATTTGTGAATCAGTCTCTCTATACTGCTGGCCTATGAGGAGAGAGGACATTTCACCATCTGCAGTCAGCAAAACTACCAATACCTAGGATAATCCAACAATCCTACCTGAGTCCCCTTGAGCTGACAAAGAAAAAGAACTCCCTGTATAGTGAATACCACAGTTAGGGAAAGATGAATCAGAACAAGTAGAACACACCTGGGGGAAATAACCCTGTAGTGTAGTGTAGTTTCCAATTTTAAAAGAAAAAGAAAAAGCACACTTGACCAGATTCAACTGTGAGTCTAAAAAGATCTATTTCTCAACCGAAAAATTGAATAGAAGAATTAAAAGAGAAAATGCTCACAAATGTCCTGTCAACTCAAATGATTAACTAGGGTGACAACTGTCCCAGGTCACCTGAGATGCCTCAGTTGTAGTAATGAAAAGTCTATGTCAAGGGAAGCCATCCTGGGAGACAAAAAGTCCAGTTTTTGGTAGTAGGTACAAGAGGTTGGGGGGAAAGTACAAAATTCATACAGCAGCTTAAAAGATAGGGGTTGAAAGCTACTATTTTTGTAGCAGATGAATATAAGAGGGATTTTCTGCCTTCTGCAGTTGCTGTCACTATTTTCCCCTGACTGTGGACGTTCTCAACTTGCTGTACATAATAATGAATCATCTGTCATTGTATCACTGTGAGTGCTAAGACTGAAGTGTGCCATTTAAGTGCATTGTAAACATGAGCGTTAACAGTCCTTCACCTGTGGATTGACTGTTATTCTTGGTATTACAAAGACGATGCTAATTTAATTTTAAACATTGTGAATCCTGTGATCATTTTTTTAAGAGTTCAGATGATGAAAATGAGAATGATTATAATACTAATACCACCTGACCCAGACATCAATGAAAAAGAAGGCAAAATGACTATGTTGTCTTATTACAGAGGGCAGGCTACAAATAATTGAACTAGGGAGGTAAATAACCAAAACAGCATACTACATAATACGCAGAAAAGAATCTGGCATTAGGTATGATGGAAAAGGAAATGTGAAAGCACACAACTGGGAGACTGAATTTCACAAGTTGGGGATGAGACAGGCAATACTTTTAAATCAATCAAAAGTTTTTGAGTCTTCCAAAAGACACCAATGCCCAGTTGAAAATAGCAGCTGCTGAATTAGTTTGGGCATACCACATGAACAAACATACTTTATTGTATTGTTCCCAATAGCTCTATGAAACTGAGTAAAGCTATTTTTCCCAATTCCGAGGTTTCAAATAAAATGTACTATGGGAAAACAAAAGGAGGAAATTTTGATAGCAGATGAATTGGTTCTTTACAGTATAGAGCTGATTCTTTCAGATTTTACCTGAATGATCGTGCTTGCTACAGTGAAGTTATATGTCACATAATGGCAACAAAAAATAATCCCTCCAGTTCTTAGGCACTTTAACTTTAAAAAAAGGTAGTGTCAAATCATATTCTTGATTTCTATGAAGATTTTAATAAGCTGCAGAAAGCATAAAACTAAAATCTACTGATATCTTGTCGAAATACAGAGGCTTTAATCATCTTTCTGCAAATTCTGCAGATATTTCAAATGTAAATTTTGGCAAATTCCATTCAGTGGATAAACTTCTTATTAAAGAAAGTGAAAAGATCTTATCTGCAAAGTATTCTACATACCTTGTATGCCCAAAAAATGGGCATGATTTGCTTCCCTGTGATAGTCAAGCTTTCATAATGAAAAATTTTGGTCGTTTTTGTTTCCTCAAAATGTACAGAAAAAAATGAGAGTTTTTGTTTGATAGAAATAGAAGGAGATGGCCTCCTTAAACATATGCCTAAAAGATACCAGTAATTGTGAAAATGTTGGATTGCCTTAAAATCACATTTTCAAAGTGTGAGGCAAGAAGAATGTCCTTAATTTGGAAACACATTGAGAATGACAGTGGAGAAAAGGATTAGAGTGAACGGAACTTTATATACTATTTTCTAAACTTGTTTGATGATTTCTGAAGAAACCATAGGGTACCTGTGAAACGATGAACAGAATGCACCTGAGTTTTTCGATTTTATGTGTAGATTATGACAAAATCTCATAGTAAAAATGTAATACTTTTTCTTTTGGAAATAAGACTACTCTAGAACCTGTCCCCCCGCCCCCCCCCAAAAAAGATGTCACCAGAAAAGGACAGCTGAGTTAGATAGGACTTACTCAATTTCTTTACTAAAACTGTAACTTCTTTAGACTCCAGCATTGACTTCTCAATTCAAATTACCTCTGTGCTTTAAAACCATTTTCCTAAGAAAGAGAGCTTTAACTTATGATGACATGCAGTGTGCTTTAAAGTGTTTAAAAATGATGGACATCTTGGACATATTTAGCTTATATGATGAATTTATAGATGAAGAAGCTATGACTGACAAAAAGCAAATCTTTAAAAGCAAGCTTGTAGAATCAAAGTGTACCGGCATCTTTTTGGAGAGCAGGAAACGAATTCCTACAAGTGGAAATACTTGTTATTGCTAATAAGTAAACTCCTAAGTATTTCATGCCCAAACACTTCTCCTATCAGTATATTTAGTTTGGTGTTATCACACATGAATGACACCAGAATCAGTGTTACGTGGCCTTGATAAGAGCAGAGCTGCAAGTCAAAAGTGAATTTTATGTTTGACTCTTTTCAGTTTTATCACTACATAAAAGGCAAGAAGGATGTTCTACAGGTTGCAGGCAGTTCAGAGAAGAATCATTGGAAAAGGAAACAAGAGAGAATAAAATTATCCTACTGTATTATGGGATAGAAAGAAGCATGTCATTGTTATTTATTATTAAATATAGTTACTATCTGTTGAATTAGTCTTATTTCTGTTCCGCTTTTAAAAAGTCTCATATTTATGTGTCTTAAATATAGCCTACAGAATTTAAATATCTAATACAGAGTTTAAAAAGAGTAAAAATAACTTTTATCAGAGGACAGAAAATACTGCTATACTTTTATCACACATATTATTTGTTTAATTAATACTACTATCATTAACTACTCTAACAGTTCACTAATCCTATTACTGCTTTGTTTAAATAATAGCATTTTGTGATAAGAGATAAATAATACAGGCTAACATGTAATTTAAATATATTCAACATCGATAATTCCTATTTTCATGTTTTATGTTAAAGTAATAACATATATACAATTATTTATTACACATTATATTATTATGGCTTTTTTTGTCTGGTATAGTTGTGTTCTGGGTTGTCTCTCTAAAATGTTGGTCAATATATTAATGAATGTTGCTGGCATAATAAGCTATCTGTTTGGAAGAAAATCAAATCAAATCTTTTTTTTTACTCCAAATAAAAGTATTTTCCATTTGTACTAGATAGTTCAAAATAAAATAACGCAAAAGCAGAGGAGCATATATAATATACGTAAGGAAGGACTTTTTAACCATGTGATGTGAAATCTAGGAAAGATACAAGTAAAGCACACTTTTTTTCCACAAAACATTTTGTAAACACCTTTGCCTGGCAAAAGATACATACACACAGATTGAACAAAGGACCAATAGATTTGTAAAAAAAAAAAAGGGGAACACAGGGGACAAAGTTAATGCTTATGAACATACAGGTGCATCTCTAACTAAGCATCCTTTATTCTAGCAAGGAATAGGGAAAAGAAAAATAGATAAAGCATCTGAAGAGGCAATTCAAACTGGAACAGATATAAATGTCCAACAAGCATATAAAAAAGGCCCAAACCTGTTAGTGGATAGGTAAGTGAAAAATAAAATAACAGTAGACTAGTACTTTATATCAGTTGGTCTGGCAACATTTAACATATATTGCTGGTGGAGATACACTGAAAAGTATATTCTCACACATTGCTAGTGGAAATGGGAAAATGTTATAGCCTTTGTCAAAAGCAACATCTATTCAAAATTAAGGAAAATATAGATTGTAGACTTTTAATGATCTCCAGTTATCAGGTACTCTGATTAAGGAGGTATTTGGAGATAGGGCTGGGGGGAGTGGGAAAGGTATTAAAAAAAAAAAAAAAAAGAAAGAAAGAAAGAAAGAAAGAAATTATAGATAACTTTTGGCCCAGCAATTCCATTCCCAATAATGTACCCAAGAGAAATAAAAATTTCAGATTAACATACAGGTATACTCAATGCATCATTGTCTACTGTGGCAGCAAATTGGAAACAGTGGTAATGCTTACCAGTCATAGAAAAGTGATGCATTCCTTCCATGAAACATTATGGAAACATTAAAAACAATCTATTAGAGCAATACAAGGTGCCATGTTGGAATTTTTTTATTTTTATTTATTTTATTTATTTATTTTTGGCTGCATTGGGTCTTCGTTGCTGCATGCAGGCTTTCTCTTGTTGTGGTGAGCGGGGCTACTCTTTGTTGCAGTGCATGGGCTTCTCATTGCAGTGGCTTCTTTTGTTGTGGAGCACGGGCTCTAGGTGCACGGGCTCAGTAGTTGTGGCACGTGGGCTCAGTAGTTGTGATTCGCAGGCTGTAGAGCACAGGCTCAATAGTTGTGGCACACGGGCTTAGTTGCTCCGCGGCATGTGGGATCTTCCCGGACCAGGGCTCAAACCCGTGTTCCCTGCCTTGGCAGGCGGATTCTTAATCACTGTGCCACCAGGGAAGCCCCGCCATGTTGGAATTTTTATGTTGAATTTGCAGAATGAGAAAAAGCAAGGTGCAGACATTATTTTTAACGTAATCCTATTTTAAAAACCAATAATGACCAAAAATTACATAAATATGTGCGAATACATATATATAAATGTTATTATTTTATTGGAAATGCTTAGGGAAAAATATGGAAGAACACAATGTATGCCACTGGTTACCTTTTGAGGATAAAAAAATATAAGTGGAGGTAAAGGAGGAGAGAAGAATGGGGGAAAGCCAAATTGAAAAGTAAAACTAATGCTCTAAAAATAGCATGCTTAGTTACCTTTATTCCTTTACGAAAATTACATACATGTGTAAATATGTAATTAAATAAGAATTTTTAAAAGGTCAGATTTATTGAGATCTAACTTATATGAAGTCAAATTCACCATTTTTAGGTATACAGTAAAAAAATACTAAATAAAAAACCTGAATATTTTTGTTTTATGCTTAGAATTTTTAAACGTCATCATTAATATATATAGTAAAATAATAGTTTTTGAGTACTATGTTGATTTATAAATTTATGAGTACCAGGGTATTCATAATTACATATTCATAGTTGCTTTGCTCTAATAACCAATTTCTTTCTTTCCACTCAGGCTGTGAGAGCCATTGACATACACTTAAACCCCTCACACATAAAATTTATGCCAAAATTGCTTAAGTCTTGCCATCTATCCATCTACACTTCCTTCCCCAACCATTCTTTCTGCTGTTATGTGTGTACATATTCTGACAAGATGTTAAGTAGAAAGTTTACTTTCGAAATGTTATTGTAAGATAAACTAAATCCTAAAATAAGTTTGACATCTCAACTTTCTAGAGAAGTTGATTTTATCTTCAGTTGGGTTCACTTTTTATGTTAACAGAATTTGCTCTTATTTTTCATACTTAGAATTTCTTAAATGGTTTATATTCTTTCTTGACCTTGGTTCTTAGATACTCTTTTTTGGGGCAAGGAATGTTTTCCTGTCCACCTTTCTCCAACTTACTCTCTTCCATCCTCTTTAACATCTACTAATCCTTCCTTTCAGAACTGAGATTAGTTTAGATGTCACTTATTCATGGAAGTTCTCCTTGGCCTCCAGGCTTGGGTTACTGTCTCTCTTCTATGATTCCCTTGCACCTTGTACGTACTTGTATAAAAGCGCTTTAGCACACTCTACCATACTTGCGTCTTTTCATGTTGCTCAACCCCAAGTAACTGTAAACTCCTGGTAGGCTGGGTCTACATCCTTTTCGTCCTAGTATCATTGCCTCCCCAATGCCTAGCACAGGGTCTAGTATTATCAGGAGCAGGTGCCTAATACATACTTCTCATTTATGGGGTAATGTTTCATTTCCTTTCCTTTGGTCACTAAGACCACCATACTTTGAACTCCCTATTCATTCAGCAATCACTATACTCCAATTCTCCAACATTGATAGGAAGGATCAAGTAATAACAGAAAGTTGTGACAGCTCAAAATTTCTTCCATCTACAAACAGATCATAGTGTTCTGTCAAGATAAAGGTGTATAAGGTAAGGTTTATTAAGTTAAACCATCTTTTGTGAAGCAGCATAGCTCCAGAGTCAGCAAGTGTAATTATGATCCAGAGAGCACTATTCAATAGAATGCTTTGAAATGTTGGCAATGTTCTATATCTGTACTGTCCAATATGGTAGCAACTAGCCACATATGGCTACTGAGTGCTTGTAATATGGCTAATGTGACTGAGAAACTGAATTTTAAATTTCATTTAATTTTAATCCTCTGAAATTTAAATAGTCACATGGGGCTAGAGGGTACAATACTGGACATCACAAATTAGAAGATATTTACTTCTATGGAAGAGTATGACTTTTAGCCCTCCTAGAATTACTGGAGAACAACCATTTTTGGCATGTAACAATAGACGGCCTTGGGTTTCTAATTAGCTTTTTCATATGTATGCATTATGATTCCCAATTATATCAAAAGCACCTTGAGGGCAGACTCACCGTATAGACAATACTTAGCTAAATTAATTGCTTTATGAAGGAACACTTATATCAGACTTAAGGGGAAAATTCAGCATTTGACTATTTCTTAATACTAAAAAGAAGTGCCTGTGTAATGCCGCAATCCTCCTTGAAAAACGAAATGGGAAGATTTTCTTATAAAATGAAGTGGAAAATGAGTAAACTAACTTTTACATTAGAACTTGGTGGGGGTGATATCACTCACTGCTCATGGCAGGTTTTAAATTACTAAATTCAGCATTTTCACATTATTACTTTGTCATGTTGCAGAAACATGATGACATTTCAGGAGGATGTTAGTTCACAGTCTATTACACATTACAGAAGAGCATTAAAAAGGAATTTATATGGAGATCAGTTGTCACGATTCACTATCACACCAACTTCTTGGCCCAGCAGTAAGAAAATAAGGATGTAATGTCATAGGCCTATTCATAATGATATGGTTACCCAGAAAAGAAGTTTTTTGAAAGAAGCTGGAGAATCAGCTTTAGCCTCATTTGGATAAAATTCTATAAAGTGGCTTGATAAAAAAAAAATTTCTATCATCATCAAGGTTTAAGGACAGGTGAACAAAGGAAGAGTTCAAATTTTGGTCAGAAATGAAACAGAACAAATCTCTGTAAGCCGTTTACAAGGAATGCTTTTGGAGTTTCATTGAAGGTTAAAAACTACAGCAAAAACTCATAACTTGGTTGCTTTAATTTTGTATAGATTCAGTTACTGGTTTTTCTTATAGAGGAACTTTTGAAAACTACCAGCATGCAAAATTACCTCAGCACTTGGGATTGGTGTTACAGGGATGCCTTAGCTGAAAATGGCCCTCAATTATTGGAGTAGTTCCCAGTATATGAAAAGAGTAAGGAAAGAGTAAAGGAAATAAGTCTAGGGAATAGGAATGAGGAATAAGGCATGAAAATGGTTCCAGGATACCCACGTACTTATGGTACAATAAAGTATGAGGTATATGGAGGGCTGAGTCAGGAACTTCCTAGAATAGGTATATACTCTTTTTAAATCTTACCATCTGGCTATGCTATATTTGATTCAAATCATTTAATCCAATCCAAACCATAATCATGCTATGTTTAATCCAAATTCAATCCAAATACTACAGTACAACCACTTGTACTATGAAGAGCACAAATCTTAAATGACTAATTCAATGAGTTCTGATTAAAAAATGCACTTGTGAATCCACCACCTCAATTAAGATACAGAAGATTTCCATCACCCTAGAAATTTTTCTTGCCTTCTTCCAGTCAGCTTCACCCCCTGGACATTCTGATTTCTATCATCATGATAGAATAATTTTGCCAATTCTTGAGCTTCATTTAAATGAAACCAAATATTTCCAGTCTTCTGTCTCTGGCTTCTTTTGAACGACACAATGCTTTCGAAATATATCCGCGTTGGTTTGAGTGTCAGAAGTTTTTTCTTTATTATTTCTTGCAATACTGTGGTCTGAATAGACCATAATTTGTTTTTCTATTTCTCTGTTGTTAGACATTTGGGTTGCTTTCAGTTTGGAGCTATTACAAATAAAGCTGCTATAAACATGATTGCATGTCTATTATGGATGAAGTGTTTTCATCTCTCCTAGCAAATACCTAAGATTGGAACTGCTCAGTCACGGACTAGGTATATGTTTAGTTTAGTAAGAAACTGATAAACAGATTTCCAAAGTGGTTTCTACATGTTTTACACCATCAATATCTGCAAGCTCTAGTTGCTCTGCATTCTTGCCAGTGTTTGCTATTGTTAGTTTTAAAAATTGTAGCTATTCTAGTGGATATGAAATGTAAAATATTGTTTTTATTTGCATTTTTTGATAGCTAATGGTGCTAATTTAGCATATTTTCATGTGTTTATTGGAAATCTGTGTATCTTCTATTGTGAAGTGACTATTCAAGTCTTTTGCTATTTTTTATTGTGTTATTTGTTTTTTTATTATTGATTTCAGCAGTTCTTCATGTATTGAGATACCAGGTCAGATACATGTATGTACAGCAAATATTTTCTCCAGTTGTGTGGCTTGCCTTTTTAAATTTTCTTAATAGTGTCATTGGCAAGTAGAAATACTTTTTATTTTGATTAAATCCAACGTATCAATTTTATCCTTTGTTTAAGGAAATTGCATGTGTCCTCCTACAAGGTCTTTCTGGAATTTTGATGGAATACCTGATGTGTTTTCTTAGACCTTCTAATTTGGCAAGACTCAAATTCCAAACTTTGTCTACTCTGTGACGTATGGCAGTTAAGTTATGCTGAGTTTTTTTGTCTTCTCACTGCTATTGTCCACTGTTTTTCTTGGGCCTTCCCCCTGAATACACAGTTCAGGGTCAGCCAAGAATTTGAGGGCAATTTGTATGCAGATTTTGTGGTTTTTCTCTTCTGTGACTCTTCTTTCTGAGATTCCCTCTTAACTTTCGGGTGTTTTGGCAGCCCTGACCTCCATCCTGTGACAGTGCAAGCCAATAAAACTGCAACTTTCTTGAGTCCCAGCAGTCTTGAGCTGTGCATAAACTTGGAAGTGTGCTCAGGGGGAAAGCCATATAAATGTGAATCTCTTCTTGTCCAGTTTCCTTCTTTCAAGGATCATATCCCCTCCAGTTTCTGCCTGCTTTTGAGAGGGTTAGTCTGATGCAAGATATTCAGGCAGTACTGGAATTGGAGCATAACTTTTTTTTGTATGTATATAATCACATTGTTTTCTAGAAGATCGATGGAAACAAATGGAAGCCATAGTTTTGGGATTATTTTACCACAAATTTAAGTGATGCATTTGGAAGTGAAATTTACTTAGGAGAAAATTACATGGAGTTTCAATGATGATAAAATTAGTTTCATGAGACTTATGTAATCATCTAAAAGCTTTTTTCACTTAAAGAAATGCCTGCGATTTACTTGTAATCTACTTACCCTGAAGTGCACCTGAAGTGACTGGTCTAACTCTACATTTTAGGTGAAACACTTTTAACTCTCCTTATGCCCGTAAGTGTCCATTAATGACAGTGCTTTAAGTTTTTCTCTTTTCCAGCTCTGCTTCTGTTGAGTTCTCTTGCAGAATAGATGCTGAACCATTAAACAGAGAGCTGCGGGTGATTCACATTCAACAATTCCGATAACATGTGTTGGGTATGGACTGTGTACCAGCATGTACACGTTGTTAGACCAGAAGTGAAAGGAAACAGCATCAAGAAAATCCTGGAATTGAACTGGGAATAAAATTTTGTAGCAATATTTAACCCAGTATATTATTTTTATAGTCAAGATTGTATACATAGTCACTGAGAATTGAAAATTATCAGAAAGTGTTGGAGTTATTTAGTGATAGATTAGAGTAAGTTTTGTTCTATGCCTGGAAGGAATTATAAATAAAAAACAAATAAAATATATACTCATTCTGAAGCTACATCTTATCCAGTTTTTGCTCCATCTCTTCTCTAAACAGACACATGTACACACACAAATCTGCATCATTTTGTCTGAATAAGACACAGAAATAAGATAAAGAACAAAGCATAAGATTGACTTAGTTTGCATCTAGAAGTCCAAAATATTACCCTGCCTTCAAGGAGAATGTGTTTTTGTAGAAGCAGCAAAAATGTATAAAGTACACATTAAAATGCAAATATAAGCAACAATTATAATTATGCCCAGAAGGGAAAAACTGTTTAGGACTAGGCTAGATCTTTGAGAATAAGCAAGATTAATCAGGAGAAATTTGGTGGAAAAGAAGCAAAAAAAAGAAGAAATTATAAGAGAGAGACAAAGGTTATTTATTATTTATTGTTTTGTCAGCAAGAGACCAATTATAAACTTCATAGAAACTGTGATTTAAGAAGAACATTCTTCTGTGTTTAGCAGAGCAAAATAAACACGAAAGAGAATGAGTTAGGGAGGAAGGACAAAAAAGAGTGAGTGTGTGAGGAAAAGAGAGAGAGAGAGAGAGAGAGAGTTATGGGAGGAGAGATGGCAGCTGGTAGGAGTTGAATAATTTTGTAAAGTTGCAGATTAATTTATGTGAAGTAGAAGCTAGAACAATAAACAATACTGTTTGGTATCTAAGAACATGGAGTCTAGAGTCAGGCTGCCAGGGTATGAAATGTGAAACCTGACATCTGGCTCCTCAGACTACAGTAACTTTGATGAGCTTCAGGTTCCAAGGATTTGATGATAATCCCTAACTCAGGTAGTGGTCATGCAGGTTATACAAGAGAATGTATATTGTATCTAATGACCCATTGTCTCTTCACAGTAAACTGTCAATGTTTTTTAGTCTTTCCTATTGGTATTTTTAGGGGATAAGGCTTCAGTCCATTGAGTCGGGGCTAACTAATAGAAAGCTTTCAATGCAGCAGTTTGTACTGATCCAGAGGTGTCTCTCATTGCAGAGGAAGTAGCGAAAAACATTGAAATGCAGTAGGTGGAAACTTAGGTTCAAAACACAGGATATAACAAGAACTAAGTGACTAAAATCTGGTTGTAAAATAAGTACCTATGCAAGGATTTTCACTGAGGCAGAGAAATATTTGGATTCAAAAGAAGTGGAAAGAAGCAGCTGAACCTACAAGCTAACAAATTTGGGAGGCAAAAGAAGATAGGCAATGAAGAATGTCTTGGGATTTCTGGGTTATGTGATATGGAGATTTGCTGGAGTGGCTGCCCTGATAAGGATGATGGACAATGGAGATGGCTGTGAGGGAATTACAGGAAGTTCCCTCCTAGAAAAGAGAAATTGCAAATGAGCAAGTTAGTATTAAAATTCATTCTACGGGTGAGTCAGGCAAAAACGATCTTATATATAAGCCTAAAACATATTGACTCCTAATGTATCCTTGGAGAAGCTAGTGAGTCTCTTGTATTCTGTTTCCCTATCAACAAGAAGATCAGAAAACATTCTTCATGATGTTTTGGAGCTGTGGATTTTCAAAATGGAAGCACATAAAAATCACAAATAGGAATATGTTTACTTTAAGTAACAACTGATCCAAATACATAAATTAGTTTCTATGACATAAGCAAAGGTTCAATAAAGTAGATTAATATTCCATTTCTTTAAAAAAATCATTGATTTTGGGAGGCCTTATATGCCTGTCCTTTGTTGTTGTTGTTCGTTTAATTAAATGAAGCTGGGAATCCCATGTTTACCTAAACAAAACTAACATATGTCTTTGAAACATATTTTCACTTTATATTGCTGCTGTAAAAATAGGATTATTTCTGTACCATGATACATCTGTTCACTGCCTGCTGATAGTTTTCTTTCATGATTTTCTTCATGCCCATGAGCAATTTATTTTTTTATCAAATTCTACCCTTAAACATTGAACCAAAATGGCAATTATCAAACCAAGCACATTAAATACTGAGGTATATTTTAAAGTTAAACACACCAGCTATAAATCAGACCAATATTCAATCAATTATGTTGTATGTAGAACACCTTCATAAATGTCCATGTGATATATTAAATTTGATCTAACTGAAACTAATATCCAAGAATGAGACAGATCACTTTTCCACCAGTAATACCTAACTGATATGTTAAATTGGATACTTCTTAAACAAAACATTGAGTACCATTTAATACTATAAAACAAAACATTGTAGTGCAATTTTTACTTGCATCTGGAAAAATGTCTTAAAATGATAACTTGGGCCTCCTTAAGTAACTTTTGTTTTTTAGGAGATCCAAATTGGGGTAACAGAAGTATTATTAGTGGTATCCTAAGAAGAATTTTTTACACATTAAACATATCCTATTACTATATTTCTATAAACAATATTTACTAGGGTCCATTTACCTCCGAATGGCTCAATACTGGACTAGATAATGAAGTATTCATTATTAACATCACTATCTGGTTAGCAAATAATGATCTGCACAATTTATCTATATTCTATATAATTTTTTTAAACATCTTTATTGGAGTATAATTGTTTTACAATGGTGTGTTAGTTGCTGCTTTATAACAAAGTGAATCAGCTATACATATACATATATCCCCATATCTCCTCCCTCTTGCATCTCCCTCCCACCCTCCCTATCCCACCCCTCTAGGTGGTCACAAAGCACCGAGCTGATCTCCCTGTGCTATGCGGCTGCTTCCCACTGGCTATCTATTTTACATTTGGTAGTGTATATATGTCCATGCCACTCTCTCACTTCGTCCCAGCTTACCCTTCCCCCTCCCCATGTCCTCAGGTCCATTCTCTATGTCTGCGTCTTTATTCCTGTCCTGCCCCTAGGTTCTTCAGAACCAATTTTGTTTTTTTTTAGATTCCATATATATGTGTTAGCATACGGTATTTGTTTTTCTCTTGCTGGCTTACTTCACTCTGTATGACAGACTCTAGGTCCATCCACCTCACTACAAATAACTCAATTTCATTTCTCTTTACGGCTGAGTAATATTCCATTATATATATGTGCCACATCTTCTTTATCCATTCATCTATTGATGGACACAAAGGTGGCTTCCATGTACTGGCTATTTTAAATAGAGCTGCAGTGAACATTGTGGTACATGCCTCTTATTGAATTATGGTTTTCTCAGGGTATATGCCCAGTAGTGGGATTGCTGGGTCATATGGTAGTTCTATTTTTAGTATTTTAAGGAACCTCCATACTGTTCTCCATAGTGTCTGTATCAATTTACATTCCCACCAACAGTGCAAGAGGGTTCTCTTTTCTCCACACCCTCTCCAGCATTTATTGTTTGTAGATTTTTTGATGATGGCCATTCTGACCAGTGTGAGGTGATACCTCATTGTAGTTTTGATTTGCATTTCTCTAATGATTAGTGATGTTGAGTATCCTTTCATGTGTTTGTTGGCAATCCGTATATCTTCTTTGGAGAAATGTCTATTTAGGTCTTCTGCCCATTTTTGGATTGGGTTGTTTGTTTTTTTGTATATTCTATATAATCTTATTATGGAAATATAAGTGACATAATAATGTAAGGGAGCAAACTTTGCCACTCCAAAATGTCTCTTTGGCATGCCGATTATTTTGAGCTGAAAACAATCAAGACCCAAAAGACTCAGGAAGAAACTTTGACCTTCCCTTCAACTGCCTAAAAAATGTAGATAAACGACCTGTTCCAGGAAGGGAATTAGCACCAAATATAACTATATAAGGAACTAGGTGTGCAGACAGGGGGGAACCCAGCAAAGTCTGTTAAAATTCCTCTCTGAGTCCCATTGTCTCTGCATGGTCCAGCAACCATTTGTTTACCAAACATTTGCTTTTCCATCTCCATGTGAATTGCCTTCCTCCCCTTTGAGGTCCAAAACTACTATCCCCAAGATCTTCTTTTGTCTTTAGCTGAAGATGGTATTTAAGGTGAGGGTTTCAGCCATTTCGATGAGTTACTCAGTTTCCTTAGGTCTTTCCCATGTATACTCGTTATCGAACTTTTGTCTGATTTTCTCCTGTTAACCTGCCAAATTAATTTTTAGATGAGCTAGAAGAATCTAGAAAGGTAGAGGAAAATTCCTTCCTCTCTGACAATAGCAAGAGGATCTTAGAATATTAGAAGAATATTTTATGGTGATAATAATTACCAGGAAGAATTGAGGAAAGTTAGCTGTGCAAACTTCCAGGGCAGCGAAAGGCTTACGAGTAAAAAGACACCAGGGGTAAGTCACTTTAATAGCTCTCAAGAGAATGACAATGGTAGAGTAATAATAACCACACAAACACTTTTATTGAGTTCTTGCTGTATCCCAGGCAGTGGGACACTGTGCAAAATGCTTACCATGCATTGTCTCGTTAATTTTTACAATAACTCTAGAGGAAGTATTGTTCTTATCCTAATTTTACAAATATTAGAACTGAGTGAAATTTGAGAGGATCAATATTTTGCCCAAACTTATGCAGCAAGTAAATAGCAATGCTCCTGGGCTTTGCTCCTAAGTCACAGACACCAGAACTTGTTCCAGTTGTAGAAAAATTATGTGATGAGTGAAAAGAAGGCAAAAAATTGTATATACCCACCAAAAAAATATTTCACTAGACGTCAAGATACACACAACAGGGTGTCATAAGAGAGACCATAACTAACTGCTACAGAATCACATGGACCATTGGCGGGGAAGGATGGGGAAGCACTGGGGTACTCCTGCAAGGCTTCCTGAAAGATGAAAGTCAAGTTGGATCCAAAGCTTAGGGGCATGACGTCACCATAGTGAGAGGAGAATGGGTAGCAAGTCTGAAAAAGCAAGGAAGGGCGGGATTATGAACATCGTTGAATTCTAGGCTGAAGAGCTGGGTCTCCATTTTGTGTATAATGTGTATGATGAAACTGCTGGAGAGTTCATGCCGCATCAAACTCAGTCAGGCAAAACCTGGATAAAGCGGGGGGTTGTCTAGCTGGAAAGCAGGCTCAGTGTTGTCAACTTTCCTGATTTGTTCAGAGAAGCCCCAAATCTACGCCTTTGAGGGAGACTATCTTGATTTTATTTACTGTCAGGGAATGTAAATATTTTTAACCTCTGCTCAGGCCTTGGGCTTCCCGGCAGCAGTACTGAGAGAATGCTCAGGCTTCCCCTTTGCCAGGCAGCTGTAGGAAGCTGTGAGTGTAACTCTGCAGCCTTTAAAGGAAGTCGCTCACTGATTTCAGTGGTGCCGATGGGTGGGTATGTATCAGAATGAGAGCATTAGCTGATGGCAAGAGGAAAACAATGGACAATTACTCTGGGGTTTGATGCATTTTCTGTTTGCCTTCTCCCTTGAATAATAGCTATCGTAAAGCAGAGGATGTGAAGAATAGACCCTGTCATTGTGAGAGGGACACCGGGTGATCAGCCATGTCTGTCAGCTTCAGCTCACAGGTTATCCTCAGCGTTGCAGCCTGATGTTTTGTAGTCCGGTATGACATCAATGGGAATGAAAGGAGAGGCAAACGTTTAGAATATATCGAACATGTATAAAGAACTTGTCATTCCAGTGGCAAAAGAAATTTCAATCTGCCCCTGTGGGTTTTGTTTTGTTTTATTTTGTAAATGTTCTTAGTTTATTCATTTTAAAACCATGTCTCTCTCTTCCTAACCTCCTTCTCCCTCCATCTTCTTTTTCTCTTCATTAAGCAGTAATTCCATTTGGAGAAATCGCCTCTTATCATTCACCATATAACATCCATATAACTCTATTACAGAGTCCTTGATCGTTCTCTTTTGTTTTTTGGAATTTTCATGAAGGTAGTTTCATGAATATTTTCATTTCCAAATTGAATGACTATTGAATTGTTTTCTAGACTAAACATAAAGTAGTAGCAAAGGCTAAATTAGGATTACCATCTCTGGATTTGGGGATCTTCTCTGGGTTTATCTAGTCTTACACAAAGAATTTAATAATCAGTGTTAGTGATATGCAAAATGTTCCTTTATAGCACTTTTCTCAAGAAATCTATATCCACCTCAAAGCAATTTCTCTTTCCTTTGGAAACTTCACTTTGAGTGATTGAATGCTTCTATCTGTAACTTCCTCATTATTTTAGACACGAAATTTTAGCATAACAGGTCGAAAAAAAATGGTTATAAGCTCTCTACCAATGGAGTAAAATATCTAGATAGAAAGTTAATCCTAGAACACAGTATAAAAAGACAAAGAGTTGAAAGGTAAGAGAGGAAATGTAAGAAACAGAGAGATTCTAAATCCCAGTAATACTAACATAAGGCCATGGATAGATTTCAAGGAGTCCTTGGATAGAAAATGAACTACATCTTTTTCAATAA
Organism: Eschrichtius robustus; assembly: GCF_028021215.1. NCBI lineage: Eukaryota > Metazoa > Chordata > Mammalia > Artiodactyla > Eschrichtiidae > Eschrichtius > Eschrichtius robustus. Next base: position 14,392,255 of record NC_090827.1, on the reverse strand, counting down.
GCTTTAACTGAATTTAATAATTCCTTCTTCAATGATGAATGTAGGCAAAAATCACAGTAGCACTGGGAGTACATGTGAATTTATCACCAACAGAAAGCACAGATATTTTCACATGGCAGTATACATTGCTGCAGGTATCTCAAAATGAAATTTATGCCCATCACTACTTCAGAATTTAGATAAATGTGTTGCTAGATCATTTTATTGATGCATTCACAAAGAATTATATTACTATATTATACTTTTTAGTATTTTGATAACTGAATTTTAATATAATTGGTTTTCTTTGTAATCCGATGAATATATTGGGTTGGTCAAAAAGTTTGTTTGGGTTTTTCTGTAAGATGTTACAGAAAAACCCAAATGAACTGTTTGGACAACCCAATAATTTTGTACGATTTTAAGTGTAGTTTCACAAGCTATATCAGATTGCCAGAGCAGTGGCACAAAGATTGCTCTATAGGAGTTCGAGAGGTGAAGAGCAGAGTCAATAAACAGAAATAATGGAAGGAAACCTCCCAGAGCAGAGGAGATCCAAGTCTTTAGATTAAATGAATTCACGGTCAAGACTAAAGTGTAGGGCTTCCCTGGTGGCACAGTGGTTAGGAATCTGCCTGCCAATGCAGGGGACACGGGTTCGATCCCTGGTCTGGGAAGATCCCACATGCCGCGGAGCAACTAGGCCCGTGAGTCACGACTGCTGAGCCTGTGCTCTAGAGCCCGCGAGTCACAACTACTGAAGCCCACGTGCCACAACTGCTGAGGCCCGTGTGCCTAGAGCCCATGTTCTGCAGCAAGAGAAGCCACCGCAGTGAGAGGCCCGCACACCGCTGTAAGGAATGGCCCCTGCTCGCCGCAACTAGAGAAAAGAGCGCACACAGCAACGAAGACCCAACGCAGCCAAAAATAAAAATAAATAAATAAATAAATTTATAAAAAAAAGACTAAAGTGTGAAAGTGATTAGGTCTCTGGAGGAGATGGAATGTGTAGAGTAGAGGACGGATCATTTACTCGAATTACCTCTTCTTTATTTGAATTTTTAAAATAACTTGAATGTATTCTTGAATAATTTTTGAAAAGGTGCACATGTATGAAATTTAAAAAGAGAGAGAGAGAGAAGAAAGAAAGAAAAGACATAACAAATGCCCTGGTACTGCGGAAGCAACTGCCCAAGCTAGGGAGGCTCAGCAGCTGAGTGCTACGGATCACTAAAAGCCCACGTGCTGATCCCATGACTTCTAATTTAGCAAAAGATCCAGTGGAATAGAAGGCTCTGCTGCCAGGCCATCCTACGATTGAGCCCCAGCTAACCACTAAGTGGGCTCACTAGTCTTGGAAAAGTTACTTAAGCTTCCTTAACCTCAATTTCTCCATTTATAAAATTAGAGTAATATCTATCTTATAAGATTGATGACAGGTGAGAACTAATGCAAAGATATGTATGTCAAGTGTCTAGAATAGTATATGACATGTAATAAACATAAAAATGGCAATCTCAGTATTATTAAGCTTATGTTGAAAGCTAGGGCAAGCCATGGAAGGATTTCAGTTTTAAGAAACTACTTAATGATGGAGGGATAATGATTTGAATGGAATCCAGAGTCTGGGCATAGAGATATTATAATGTAAATCAACAGAAGAAATAGAGATAAGGAGAAGGGTAGGAGAAATGTTTGGGAGACAGGTTTCTCCAGATGTGGCAACCAGTTAAGTCCTGAGTATGAAGGAACCATCTGGGACAACCCTGGCATATCTGAATTGATTGAATGGGAGGTTGGTAGCCATCTACAGAAGGGTCAGGTTTGTGATGAAGGGTGATGGGATTAGTTTTGGATATGCAGAAATTAAGATGACTAGGGACACTCAAGTGGTCCAAGTGGGCAAGTATTATACAATAGGTGATGGAATATATGCTCAGGAATAGGATCTCTGGAGTTGTAGGTTTGGCTATCATTACTTTTTTTTTTTTTTTAACATCTTTATTGGAGTATAATTGCTTTACAATGGTGTGTTAGCTTCTGCTGTATAACAAAGTGAATCCGCTATACGTATACATATATCCCCATACCCCCTCCCTCTTGCGTCTCCCTCCCACCCTTGGCTATCATCATTTTAACAGATGTTAGCAAACTCATTGTTTGATATAAAATCACCAAGGGAGAGTATGAAAGTGAGATTAGAAGGCTCAGAGTCTTAGCACACACACTAATTTAAGAGAACCTTTTATTGATTCTTACTAAAGATGTATATTCCATGTATATCCCTTGCAATAATTTCATGGTATTCTCTTACAAAATGAGGAAAAATTCAACACTAGAAAATAGCTCAATTAATAAAAGAAAGGAAGCATTCCTCATATAAAGAGCAAAATTTTAAATCAGTGGGGGAAAATATAAAAGAATAAGAGGAAAAATTTTAAAAAGCTCTTTATATTAAATGCTAATCAAGAGGTAGAATTGTCAGTTTATTTACTGCCTCTGTCAACACCTCAAATACCTTGCTATTTAAGGACCATTATTCAAATGTTCATTTTATTTTTTCCTAGTTTTGTTTATCCATAAACATGGTAACAATATCATTTTCTACTTTTATTTATTTGTTTGTTTACTTGCATAGTTACCTTATAAGGTCAAGAGACTTTAGAGGCCCAGCACCTTCTATTCAAAATATTTTCTGAAAATGTTTTTCCCAAGGTAAGGTCGTTTCGTAAATCAAGGAATTTCTGGGTATATTTTTACTCACAAACAGTTGTTTTCCTATAATTGTTTTCATTTCATTTGTGATCTAAAATCAGAATCCGAAAACTCTTTCCAATTTAATAGAGGATTTTTTTTCAATCTCTCTAGAAATGTTCCAGCATTTTCCATCTGCTTCCTGTGGTTCCTAAATCCAATAGCACTGTTTACGGATGTCTTGTTTGTTGGTTGATTGGTTTTCTCTTTTTATCACTACTCTTCAAACTTTTGAAGTTCAAGTTGTTGCTGCTATTGTTATTATTTCTGCGGTTTGTATGCAAAAAGGTTGAATGCAATGCATTAATTGTTAATTGCTAGTGCAAAAGCCTAGAGGTGAATTCAAAAGTGAGAATTGAAGAACATATGTGGTTGGGAAACAGGTTGGGACAGAATGGACCTTGTGATAAGGACTCCGGAAAACTGGAAAAGAGGGGGATATTTTGTTACTTATGTCTGATTCTGACCTCTGCTTCTTCCTATGTGTGTAATGTTTGCCAAATTATTGAGCCTTTTTGAACCTCAGTGTTTCATGTGTAAGACATGTATTGATATAATAAAACCAGCTGATTGTCGCGGGGTTGAACGTTTGTAAAGTATCAAGGACTATGCCAATCACAGAGCAAAACACATCCAATGAGAATCATGATTATCTTTCTTCCTGTTGTTATTACTTGGCATTAAGAGAACTCCTAAGAACTAGGTAATATTAATAATAACAGGAAAAAGGTCCACAGCATTGAGGAAGAAGAAGGCTAATTATTTCTTACTTATTTTTTCAAGTAAGGACAAGTGGGCAAAAACTAACTGGCAAGTTAATTATAAGGAATAATTCTTTAATACATCTTTATGTTTGTAGTAGGTTGAATAGTGTCCCCCCAAAATTCATGTCTACCTGGAAGCTCAGAATATGATCTTGTTTGGAAACAGGGTGTTTGCAGATATAATTAGGTAAGGATAGAGATAAGGATTAGGATACGTCCTAAATCCAATGGCAATGTCCCTATAAGAGACAAAAAAGGACACAGAGACATAACGAAGGTGATGTGAAGATGATGGCAGAGGTTGGAGTTTTGTGGTCACAAGCCAAGGGACGCCTGGAGCCACCAGAAGCTGGAAGAGGCAAGGAAGGGTTCTTTCCTAGAGACTCCAGAGAGGTTGGCCCTGCCAATACCTTAATTTCAAACTTCTGGCTTCCAGAACCATGAGCAAATAAACTCCTATTGTTTTAAGCAGGCGAGTTTCTGGCTACGGCAGTCCTAGGAAACTGATACGAGGTCATACAAAAACTTTTCTAATTTGATACGGATTTGTTGTTTATCACCCTTGGAAGAACCTGAGGAATTCTTTATTCTTATAATCTGGAGATTATCTCACAATTTCATTTCTTTTAAAATTTTACCCTTATTTTTTCCTAGAAAAAACAAATATATAACAAGCAAGGCCTCCATTATAACAGTGGAGTATGAGAGGGGTGCAAAGCTGTTTTAAGTGTTAGAAATTATAAATATTTATTTTGGGCAAGTGTCTGAAAATACAGCTACTTGTCTATTCCTGATAAACCCAAAGTAACTTAAAACTAAAGCAAAATATGATGAGGAACAAGTTAAAGCAATAACTTTTAGTTAAGTGGAGCAGTGTGGTAGGCAGAATAATGCCCCCATCTCCTCCTTCCCCCCAGAAGATGTTAATCTCCTAATCCCTGACACCTGTGAATATGCTATTTACATGAAACAAAAGGAACTTTATAGATGTGATTAAATTGAGGATTTTGAGATGGGGTGGTTATCTGAGATTACCCACTTGGGTCTAATGCAACCACAAGGGCCTTTTTAAAGAGGGTGTCAGGAGGGTTCTAGACAGAGAGAGATTGGAAGGTGTTATGCTGATGGAGAAAGAGGCCATGAGCCACGGAATGTGGGTGGCTTCTAAAAGCTGGGAAAGATGAGTGAGTGAACTCTCCCCTAGGACTTCCAGGAAGAACGCAGCTTTGGCACCATATTGATTTTAGCTTGCAAGACCCATTTCAAGCTTTTGATCTATAGAACTGTAAGATAATAAATTTGTCTTGTTTTAAGCCACTGTTTGTGATGATTTGTTATAGCAGCAATAGCAAACCAATACTTGTAGCACAAAAATATGCAGAGAATTTATACTACAGGATTTTATGAAAAATTTCAACCACAAAATCTTATTTTTTAAGAGTTGACATTTTTATATTCATCAATTATGAGCAAAAGGGAATAAGATACCATCTTAAAACAGGAATTTCTGAGAAAATTATAGACACTGCTTAGTCTAATTCATAAGCTGAGTGTCACATCACATAAAATTAGTCATCAATGCAGAATTAATAGAAAAAACACTTCAGGGAAAAGAGTCCTGGACTGATAAGAAGACCTGGAATTTAGCCCTATCACTAGCAGGTTGTAGGCTTAGGACAAGTCACTTAACTTCATTGGATTTCAGTTTTCTCACCTATATATAAGTAGGTTGGACATTAGGTCCTTTCCAATTTAAACAAATTGTATGACAAACAAAAACAGAGGTGAGAGTTGGTTCTATTATTCGGTAACACTTGCCTTTCATAATATTACCAGTTTAAAATATTTTATGTTTCCGGATTTACTAAGACATATTTATGGATATAAAAGCTGTATAGTTTAGGGATTAATTGGTTAGCTGCAGCACAGAGGCCCTGGATATATATTGAGTTCTGGTTTATGATATTGGCATACAGATTATTTCCACTAAAAACAAGCAGTACCTAAAAGACTTGGGAGGAACCTTTGACCTTCCCCCTAACTGCCTAAAAGAACGTAGATAGAGGGCCTGTTCCAGGAAGGGGGTATCACTATAGATAACTACAGTAGGAACTAGGTGTGTAGACAGCAGGGAACCCAGCAAAGTTTGTTAAAATTTCTCTCTGTGTCCTGTTGTCTCTGGAAGGCCCAGCAAACATTTGTTTACCAAACATTTGCTTTTCCATCTCCATATGAATTGCCTTCCTTTCCTTTGAAGTCCCAAACCACTACCCTAACATCTTCTCTTGTCTTTGGCTTAAGATGCTATTTAAGGTGAGGGTTTCAGCCATTTTGGTGAGTTACTGTTTTCCTGGGTCCCTCCCATGTATATATGTTATTCTCCCATGTATATTTGTTATTAAACTTTGGTGTGATTTTTTTCCAGTTAATCTGGCTCATGTCAATTCAATTTTCAGATCAGTGAGAAGGACCCAGAAGGGCAGAGGAAAATTTCTTGCTCCCTGATTCACATAACTCACTTTCTACTTTCTTCATTGCTGGCTTTCTGATAATTAACCATTCAATGCTTTGCAGAGTGATTTTAAAATATGCCAAGGAAAGTGGTGATATTCATTTACAATATGGCATTATTACATGTGAAAGTAAAAATGGCCTAAAGCATTCATGCCTGACACAACAAAACGGTAAACTGTTTCACATCTATCTTGTAAGCTTTACTCCACACTTCAGTCAATTAAAGATATATGGCTGAGGTACAAGCCTGAAAAATAGGGACTCTTTCTCAAAATGCTCAGAATGAAACAATTATTGTGCTGTCAGTGGATGCTATAGCATCATTATGTTAGTATCTTTCTTCCTCGGCTTTTGATGGTAGAACACTGGGGAAGAGAATAAACTAATAGTCCATTTGTACAGTTTAATGAAAGCTTCCCACCACCTTCTGCATGTTCAATCAACTTGGTGATAAGGCTGTATTATGTTTCACTTAATGTTCTAGAGACTGTGCTGAGCAAAGGTTGGCAACACTTCACTGAGAAATCTCCCCATCACATGCACCAAAAAAAAAAAAAAAAAAAAAAAAGAAAACAACATGTTTTGATCAATATTCACTGAAGTCACTGGCACTCATTCTCTTTCATATTCACGGTACATCTCAGTTCTGTGTCTTCTACAAAAATAAAATAAAAGGGAAGAAATACATCTGAAATCTCAGAGATGTAAGCTCAGCCCATTCTCTAAGATAATTTTTGGAAAGCCTTAATACTCAAGTACATAGATCAGAGCGTTGGAGAAGGTCCAAATGATGCAGGCACATCTTTCCAGCCTCTCAGTCTTATTTGCCTTATGATCAATCAGTCTTTGGTCTGATAAAGAAGTGACAGGGCTAAAGGAAATGAAAGCAGGATGCAGTTAGGATACCTGAGAGGAGTGTTAAGCAAACCTTATAAGATGTTGTCTTTCTTTTGGACCAGACAGAGTTTAAGGGAGACTGGTGTGCAAAGGTCGACTGAATGCAGGCCAAGCAGAAGGAGGTTCACCGGGAAGCCAAGAGAGTTCAGGTGTCAGGATCCCTCACTAGTTTGGCAAAATGAAAATATTTTCATTGCAGTCAGTTAAGACCACTGTCACTTTCTACACCGACGTTCCCCTCTATTTGACCTTCCCTTAGGCAGGTGGCAGTGAAGTAGCCTTAGGTATTTTTTGAATCAGGCTAAGGGGAATTTGACTTGGGTATATTTTAAATAAATTCAGAAAAAAAAATTTAGGTGATATGCAGTCATTTCCATTGATGGTTAAGTTACAGCTCTCAGGCCTGGAATACTCTGACCACCCACCGGAGTGAGGTATTGAGCTCCTGACTAAAAGGTGCAGGGTCGGATGCTGTACTGTGATAAGATGGTGTCCTCTGGTGCTTGACACTGTAACAATGTTAGCAGTTGAGGAGAAAAACAGTTTGAAGTATTCAGAGCCACAGTTAGTCTGTGAAATGTTCTTCTAAATCTGACAGTTCATATGTGAAATGAATTTGATTGAGGATTTCCCTAATATTGCAACAGTTCTAAAAATTTACATGTCATAACCAATAATGAGCTGTGAAGCTGGAAGAAGCTATTTTAAACTGTCAATAAAAAAAAAAAATGATTTTGATCACCATGCTTGTAGAAAAACTGAGTTATCTTTCTAATCTCACTACAGAAAATTATCTCACAAAGTCCTTCATAAAGAGGAAATCAATGAATATACACATAGGAAATCAGAGGGAAAAACTATTACAGAAGTGTGTCTGACAGTTAATTAAAACAATGCAAGGTTGTTTTTCTGGATTTTGTGATACTTATGGTGTGTATCAGCTCTCTTAAATTTGTAATGCAATGTGATCTCTTTTTTATTCTAAGTAAATATTCATCTTTGTTTCTAATTCTGAACATACAACTTGGCTTTTTTTGTTTTTTAACAAGTAGTATTCTCTCCTATAATTGTACAAGTTTTAGGCCCTACAAAACCTAGAAATGCTCCTATACTCATGAAAATTTGCAGAGTAGGCTAAAAAATATCATAGTCATCTCTCAAATACTTATTTTTCTTCCCCAGGAGAGCATTTTTTTTTAAAATTAATTAATTTATTTTTGGCTGTGTTGGGTCTTCGTTTCTGCGCGAGGGCTTTCTCTAGTTGCGGCGAGCGGGGGCCGCTCTTCAACGCGGTGCGCGGGCCTCTCACTATCGCGGCCTCTCTTGTTGCGGAGCACGGGCTCCAGACGCGCAGGCTCAGTAGTTGTGGTTCACGGGCCCAGTTGCTCTGCAGCGTGCGGGATCTTCCCAGACCAGGCCTCGAACCCGTGTCCCCTGCATTGGCAGGCAGATTCTCAACCACTGCGCCACCAGGGAAGCCCAGGAAAGCATTTTGTAAAAGCATACATCTGATGAATTGGGAATGCTCCACAGCAGATGTGAGAGCAGTCCTGGGAAGGCAGGACAAGCCTTCTCCGGAATGTTGATGGCGGTGTGGGCTAGCACTGTTAGTGTTACTATGGCAGTTCGGATGAAACCACAGAAGAGCAGATCAAACATCATTAGGTAATGCAGCAGACCTCCCTCTGCAAGCAAAGAAGCTCTCAAACAGCAGCCGGCCCTGAATCAAACCTGCTGCACAGACATGCAGAGAGCAATTACTGGAAAAATGCCATCTCCTTGCAAATCTTAACCTGCCTCTGTAATTTCCTTGGCATAAACACTCCCTTCTAAATAACTGTGCCCATTTTATTGTTATTACCAATCACATTTTCTTCTTAAAGTCAAAACAGAAAACAATATGACCTGACTTAAGTAGATATTAAATGCAAATTTGCTCCCTGACAATATTAGGACTTCTCCAGAAAGCTGATAAAACGGCTTGCACACTTTACAAAGCACAGGAGCTTTCTTGGCCTGTATCATTTAATTTCTTAAAGGGACTGACAGAAGACTTGAGGTTAACATTCGGTTCATGCTCACATTAAGTTCCACGAGGGCAGGGGCTCTGGCTTCTCTCTTACCATTTTATTCCCAATAATTCGTGTGGTAGCTGGTACGTAGCAGAAGCCACATGAGTATTTGTTGAATGAATAAATAGGCACCAAGTTGGGGTTTTTGTAATTGTTTTTTCTCTACAAAATTAGAAAACATGGCTTCCCTGGTGGCGCAGTGGTTGAGAATCTGCCTGCCAATGCAGGGGACACGGGTTCGAGCCCTGGTCCGGGAGGATCCCACATGCCGCGGAGCAACTGGGCCCGTGAGCCACAACCACTGAGCCTGCGCGTCTGGAGCCCGTGCTCCACAACGAGAGAGGCCGCGATAGTGAGAGGCCCGCGCACCGCGATGAAGAGGGGCCCCCGCTTGCCGCAACTAGAGAAAGCCCTCGCACAGAAACGAAGACCCAACACAGCCAAAGATAAAAATAAATGAATTAATTAAAAAAAAAATTAAAAAACATTTCCAGATAAAATTTCAAATAGACTTTAATAAATGCACGAACAAATATGCTCTGTTATCATCCTTAATATTATCAATCTTGACTTAATTTGGGGGAAGATTATCATTTGCTTTATCTTTGGTTAACTCAAATTTTTCCCTTTTATTTTTTTATATTTTTGAACTAAAAGGATCCCTTAATCACTGTGGGTTTTTAGTGGCTACTTTTGAATTTGAAAGTGCTTTCTCCTCTATAAATGCTTTTATGACAGTTCTCTGATGTCCACCCCCTCGTTTACAAAGCATGGACGTTTATCAGGAAATTCGTAACTGTTTTTACACCTGTTCATTCATATTTCTCTGTCACACCAGGATTTAAGATATCTGAGGCATTGTATGACAAGCACGTAGAACATAATAAATGCTTGAGAAAGGAAAAAATAGCATAGGCTCATTATACACACTAAACCAAATAATGGTCAAGAAATACATTTTGGGGTGAAAGACGAGCAAATTTCTGATTTGTATAATTCTTCCTGCTATTTTAAAAATGCAGGCCTACCCAATTTGAATACACTTCTAAATTATTTTTCCTAGATGAGTAAGAAAATAGAAACAATCTGTTTCATCATTTTCCTTCTCTGTCATGCTTCCATTACCAGAAAAATTGTATCCCTTTTCTTTTCTTAACACTTTCTATTTGGGCTCCTGCCCTGCAACCAATACACGAATCACTTGAATATACATTGAACACTAAAACACACGTATGTTATTTTTCTTGTAGAAAGCATACGTCTTAAAGAAGATGCTTGGATCAAGAGAAGAAACAAAAGGAAATGCACTTATATCAAACGACTACAATATAGGCCTGTTAAAAAGTCAATGAGGGCAGATGTGTTTGCAAATTCTTTGTATCTCACATGGGCAATATTCTCTATATTTGAAAAATATATGGAGAATTTAATAGCTCCTAATGCAAAAGAGCTAATTAATACTTTAAAGGTTTTCAAATACCTATGGTGTTATTGAAAAAAAATACCAAAAGTTAATTAAGCTAGTTTGCTAAATAAATTTATCTAATATTTAAACTTCTTAATTGTCCTGATCCTTATTACAGTGACATTTTGTGGTCTAACCTCGCCCATCTTTCCCCCAAAAGAAGGTATTTTCTTTTGTCAGCAGACTTTTGTTTGTGGGTGTGAAGGGGAGAATAGTGGAATGAATTAGAGGGTACAACTGTCACTGCCCATAGGCAGTAAAATTCACTGGGTGGAAAGGAGAGAATGTGAGTAGAAAATCGATTGCTCGATGCTGCCAGCTATATCCCTTGTTCAAAAGTAACTGTGTTAAACACTAGAGAGGGTAGCATACCGGCAGGAATAACCTGAATATAATTCAGAGAGTGCCTTTAGGTCGCAACATATACACTAAAATGTTTCCATGTAAATAAAGTCAAAATATTCTTGTTCATTTTGTATCATGGAGTATTACAGGCAAGTAAAGTCTCCAAAGAAGTTTCAGTAAATGTCACTACCTTCTTAATTATAATACCTTTGCATAACTATTTTAACACATATTTAACTTAAAGTATCAACTATGACTACCCAAATTCAAAAAGGTTAGGGATGTAACCAAAATAGTTTCTTCCTTTTTTAACTGGGAAGGGTGATGAACAAAAATATCAAAGCCTTAACTTAACTGTCCAATGTAATGTTAAAATACAGACTTGACTTTTTATCTGTAAGTGCTTCTCACAATTTTTCAGGCTGTAAAATATTTCCATATTAGTTATTCAAGAAATCCATTCTTTCCTGAGGTGTTAGACTGGGACTCAGGGATGAGAAATCAGACACAAATTAAACCAGTGCACCGGGCTATCTTTATATTAATCAAATATTATAACATTAACATTTAAAGTTTATTCTGGACCGGGAGCAGTTCTTTTTTCCCCTCATAATAGCTCATATAATTCTCATAACAATCATGTGAGGGAAGAAACTATTATTACTCCGTTTTGCACGTGAGGAAACTGAGGCTCAGAGATGTTAAGTAACCTGCCTAAGACTACACAGCTGGTAAGTGGCAGACTCAGGAAGGATTTGGACCTAGTCTGTGAAGGCTCCAAAGCCCACATACTACAATATTATCTTTGTGAGAACATAAAATAACCCTGGAGCATAGTCACTGCCAACAAACAATGTGTAATCTCCTTGGAACGATAGGATGACAAGATATACACAACACACAATCCCCCCACCAAAAAGAGAAGCAAAGCAGGTGCCAAAATGTAGCAGAAGTGGAGTGAGACTATCGATTGCTGCTTACACTGGTGTGGCAGACTGTCACATTGGGGGCCCTCAGTGACCTACACTTCTCAGTGCTCGTGTCCTTGTGTAGTCACCTCACCCAGTGGCTGTAACTGTGTGAGGTTACAGAGGCTTGAGGCTTGATGCAGGCAGAGGCTTGAGGCTTGTCCTCTTGGAAGAGGCTCTCTTGGATCACTGGGCCACCATGCAAAATGGCCTGGCTACCCTGCCAGAGAAGACATGTGGTAACAGATACACCCAGGTAGGCCCCACCTATCCCAGCCATGTCAGTGTCAGGGAGGAAGCAATTTTTCTCTATGCTTCTAGTTTCTTCTGGCTGGCCTAAGAATTAAATGGACATGAGACAGATAAGAAAATCAAACACAAGTTTAATAACATACATACATGGGAGAGACCCAGGAAAACTGAGTAAACTCACCAAAATGGCCAGAACCCTCACCTTAAATACCATCTTCAGCTAAAGACAAAAGAGGATCTTGTGGGTAGTGGTTTGGGACCTCAAAGGCGAGAAAGGCAATTCATATGGAGATGAAAAGCAAACTGTTTGCTAAACAAATGTTTATTGGGCCCTGCAGAAACAATGGGAAAGTGGACTCTGGTCTCTCCTCCACTACAACTAGCCCCTATTCTTTGCAGACAGCTTTGGTGATAGCTCTATTCCAGAACAACAACAGCCTCTGCATCTAAATTCTTTAGGCAGCTAAGAGGGAGGTTACAAAAAAAAAAAAAAAAAAAAAGACTTCCCCACTCTTCTGTTTCTTAAAACTAATCAGCGTAAATTAATCTTCATGCCAAAAAGACACTTTGGGTGGCAAATGTTGTTCCCCTACATAAGCTAAGGCATCAGACAGGTGAATGAAGGAGCCAGCCCCTGACACCACTTTGAGCTGAAGAACTGCCCAGCTGATCCCAGCCCAGACTTGAGAACTGCGAGAAATAATAAATCACTATTGTTTTAACTCATTGACTTTTTGTGGTGATTTGTTACACAGCCATGAATAACTGAGACAACCTGTAAAGCATTTTAAAGTTGGTGACATCTTTCATTTTTTATCTCATTTAATCTTCAATACAAGCCCACAATCATTTTAATAAGAAGGAAATTGACACTCAGGAACTTGAACTGACTTGCCCAAGGTCCTATGGTGAATAAACAGCAAAATTCATATTTAACACAGGCTTCCTGACATGTTGTTGCATGCAATTTATACCACAGGAAGGACAAATGACGTTGGAGGAGATCAGTGCAGGATCTGGCATAGCCAGAGCCTTGAAGGAAAGGTAGGCATTAAATAGGAGCTATGAGTTGAAATCACTCTCCAAACCTCCTTATTTGGTATACATGGAAAAGTGGGCAATATACATCTAAAGATAAACAATTACCATGCCCTACCCCTACCCTCTTCCAATCGTTATAGTATCTTTATTAAGTATGTACTATATTCAAAGGAACTGCTCATGATTTCCTCTAACTCTTGCAATAGTCCTGAAAAATAAAAGATCCCCTACTTCATAAATAAGCTAAGGCCCAGTTAAGTTTAGCTAGCCAGATGTAGAGCTGGAATTCAAATCTATATGTTTGGCTCCAAACCCTGAATTATTTCCACAATGCTTTCTCTACACATGGAACTCTAATCTTCTGCAGCGATGTAAAGGGTTACATGAATTTTGCAAAGCTCCCAAAGGTACATGTTCTGTTCAGAAGGAGAGCTATGATTTCCGATTTAGCATACTAGAGGTATACTAAAAAGTTAGCACCCCAATTCGTAGAAATCACATAAATAGGGACTGGAACTCCTTCTGAAGAATAAAGAAGTCCAGGAATAGCAATATTAAAAGATAGTCTGTGCTTTTCTAAGCAGGATCTGGCAGAAAGAATCCCATAGATGTCCTTCTCATCCATCAGGTTAGTCTTGATTCTTAAATAGATTCATGGTTACCCTGTAGCAATCTTGTTTGCAGCTGCCCCAACTGCTGACAGCTTTGTTATGAAGATAAAGGGAGGATAGAGTCAGGTCACATTAGACCTACTCCAGTCTGCCCTGTTTAATACAGTCACGAACTTTAACACGTCTACACTGTGTCCGGCATATAACGGATAATCAGTCAGCGCTAGTTTTCTTTCTCTTGTTTCAGATAGAAGGGAATAAGAAAAGGCACCTCAAAATTCCAATCTTACTCAAAGTACTTTAAAAGAATCGTGTACAATAGGGGTCTAGTGATAAAAGATAGGGAGATATAAGCAAAGTCACACAGGCAGCAAAGAAAAATAACAACACAAAATTAATCCAATACAGTCCTGCCTTGGAATACCGGATTGCCAGTTTGTGATATATTTATTCACACTCTTTCCATAAACGTGTGTGTGTGTGTGTGTGTGTGTGTGTGTGTGTGTATCCCGTGAGGTGCTAAGGACTGTTCAAAGTACACGCATCAGTGAACAAAACTGACAAAGATCCAGGCCTTAGTGGAGCTGACACTCTGGGGGTGAATAATATAATATCCATGTATCTTGCAGTTAAATTAAGCATTAGAACTCTCTAGTCTTTTAAATTTGTAGATTGATACAGTCCTGAGAAAATAAGTAAAAGCCTCCAGTTCATAAAAGTATGTGTTGTGCACTGTTATATCTGAGGATCCAATATGCCAACCCCTCCCTCCATAATCTGGTCTGAGAAGGAATTATATCGATGAGAATAAATGCTGCTGTGGGTGTGGTGATGTGCCTGAGATGTAGCCCGTGGAAACCAGGTGATGAGTAAATGAACTCCATTTCCAAGTCTCCTCTACTAAAATGAGTCTATCTATCATATTTACCATACATACTTTATTAGAATTGTTCCATTTTTTCAGATCTAGTTAAAATAAGACAGTAGATACATGTCAATCAGAAGGCTGGCAAGCTCATTATTATTTGATTACTCTGTATTCAAATAGGAAAGATGTAACACTTAGAAAGTGGATCAGAGAAGACAAAATGATAATATAATGAGGTCTCTAAAATTGTACTGAATTATATATGTGTCTAAAAAGTGAAGAAAATGATTGAAAAATGAACTCCTACCCCAAATGCCCACAATGGAACTCAGAGCATATCATGGAAAATGTTAGAGCGAATAGTCCGTACATCTAAACTAACTTTATCTCAGATCATCTTGATAGGTTAGATGAAATGCTTCACGTCTTGCCTTCTAAATGATTGCAACTTTTCGAGAATGTGAATTTCACTGGTTTTTACATATTTAAATATGTAACATATATATCAAGTATTTCAAGATTTTTTTTCCAACATCTTTATACCATTTTCTAAAATTCAACACATGAATAAGTTCTGAATAAAATGAAAACATACCATTTCATAGTCCAGGCCAGATGATCTTTCAAGCAATATGACTTGACCTTTTACCAGAGAGGAAGGCCAACCTGTAACCATCAGTTTCTCATTTGCTCTCTGATATTTAAGTCATTTAAAATTAGCTTAAACAATCTTAATATATCCAAATAGCACAAAATCTTGTCTGCCATCAAGTCTGATCTGTCCACTATCTTTTGTCCTTTTTCAGTGATCGAGAAGGCTTACAGGTGTGGAGAGTATGATTCTTAACCTGTGTTCCGGAAAATTTGCTTTCTGCCTCCTTATTGTCACAAATTCATCTATACCTTTTCTGTAACTCACTGAGTCATTCCTTTTTAAGTGTCTTGTAAATTTTTTTTTAACTTTTCATTTTATACTTTTCCACATTGAGATATGCATTATGAGGCATTGCTTTTCCCATAAAATAAAAACTAGTTTTAAAAATAGGCTTATTTTCAGCTGGACTTAAACTTTTCTTCCCTAATAACTTTATAAGCAAAATTTAATTACAGATGATGTGCTGTGGCTAAACTTCACTCGTCTGAATGATTATCCTGAAAGCCTCATGAATTTTTCACTTTAAGGCTTTAAAATTTCAGGTTGGAGCTAAAAGGGGCACAACTCTTTCTACACTATTTCTGAAATCTATGTCCAAGGAGAGTTTCGTGGAAAGCTGGACTACTCAAATGAAAGTACACTTGGGATGTAATTTGGAGGGGGACCCAAAAGGATGCGTGAGTAGAGGAAAAGAGAGGAGTTGAGGGCCTCTCAGGGTTGGATTCTCCAGAAGCAGAAACTGAGATGGAGTTCCACATGCAAGGGATTTATTAAAGTGTTTGCATGAAAAACTTCAAAGGCACTAACAGAAGCAGGGCAGGGGAAAGGCAAGTAAGGGTGTGATTTTAGGCAAAGTCTGGAAGAGGGGAGCTTTAGCTCAATCCTGCAAGAGGACTAAGTCTACGAAGGGATGCCTCAGAGTTTTCCCTGACTTGGCAAATAAATTGGGCTTTCGTGCTCTCATACCAATCGGTCGTTCGCTGAAGTTTATTCCAGGGAGACCTAAACTTCCAGGCACTTCCAGCCTGATGTGGGTTTGGGCAAAGCAGTTCCCAGGAGCCCTAGAGCATCTCCCCAAGGGAGTGGCAGGTACAAGCGTTAACAGGAAATCTTGGGTAGGGGTAGAGGTGGAGTGGTGGCAGGAGGGCGAGGAAGCACAGCAGTGCTAACAAGTGTCTCGGGGGCTCCAGGCAGAGCACCGTCAGTGCCTGCTACAACTGTACGTACCACGCTCTTCAGTGTGGTCTGCCGATGGTTTGTTCCCAAGGCTCCACTCCAAACTTACTGAATCAGAATCTTCATTTTAATAAGATCCCCATTTGATTCTTATACACATTAAAGTTTGAGAAGCACTGATATATAATACCCTCTCTTACAGCTTGTTTTAAGGATTAGGTGAAACGATGTTGCAAGATACCTTGTAAATAGCTGTCACTGTTACAATTATGGTGATGATACTAATGACCACGATGCTCTTACTGCATCTCTTACAGTGTTTACTTTCCTGTTACTATATTAGTTGTTTCATTTGTCAGCCTCCTCTACTAGACTGTTTCTCTATAGGGGTGGCACTGGCATTTTGGGTGAGATAATTTTTTTGTTGAGGCTCAGACTGGGGGTCTGTCCCATGCATTTTAGAAGCTTCAGTATCCCTAGGGACACAGCGTCAGCAGCACCCTGTCTTTTTAATAACTAATAATACCTCTCACAGTTTTAAAAATTCCTGGAGAGGCAATACCACCCTCATTTGAGAAGCATGGAACTCCTCAGGGGGAAGACCATGTTTTAATTTAATTGCATTCCTTCCTCTTCCTAGGGAATACAGTGCCTGACACAGATGAGACTCTTACTATATATTGATTAAAGAATAATAAAAGATAATCAACACCATCTTAGATATCCTATTATCTCATTAATTTTCACAATGACCGTGTTTGCAAGGTCACTATAATTTCCACTCTATAGGTGAAGAAACTGAATCTTGGGGAGCTAAAGTACATTGTCCCAAGTCAGACAGAAACAGATTAAGTCTATTTCAGCCTGGTTCTCTGGCTCATACCTTTGTAATTTGTCAAGAAACCTGAATAAAGAAAGAATTTAAAAAGTGAATGAGTTCGTTTCTGTGAATGCCCGTCTATTGTCAGTTGGTATAATGAAGCACAGTAAAGGCCAATTTCCAGAAGACAATTCATAGACAACCTATACATTTAAATTCCAAACACATTTTAACTGTTCATAAAGTGAGTGTGGACTCCCTCTAAAATCTACCAACAATGCTGAAAATGTGGCAATGACCCCAGCCAGAAGGTTGCTGCTGCACTCTCCCATCTGAGGAGAAGAATGGACCGCTCAGCTAGCCACAGGCAAAAGTTACATCAATGTTCAAAGGAAGTCTGGCTCCAAGAGTGATAGTATCTGTTAGGTTTGTGCCTTGCATTTCCCAACATAGTGCATGTATACTTTTCATTATCTACTTGTCTCACTTTAGCCTTTTCTTCAAAGTTAATAATTATTTCCTCTTATCCTAGATAAGGGGATTTTATGAGAGATATACACTTCTAAGACCAATTAAATTTTTATTTTTTACCTTTTAATATTTGTGAAACGTGGACGCAGCTTTCCTCTGAGGTCAGAAGAAGACACCTTTCCCAACTCTTTGGCAGAGAAGTTGGAAATTTAGTTATTGTTGCCTTGTAACAGTGTTATTAAAGGCGCTGGTAACACAATGCCAGCTAGTATTTCAACTTAAGTTGTCTAAGAGGTGGTTAATAAAATGACACTGTAATGCAATAATGTATTAACCAAAAAGTTACTGTGTGTATTACAATGTGGAGAAATAAAGATATCAGATTTAAATACACCTTAAGTGTATATTTAATCCTGGAATAATGACCATACTTCTTTATTTTCTTATAGGCCATCAGTGCTTCTAAAACTCTGGCATAACTAAAGGGCCTGTTAGAACACAGATTCCAAGGTACCACCCCTAGATATTCTGGCTGAGAGGTCTACAGGAGGAGGGAGAGGAGGGAGGATGAAAGAGTGTTTCTGAAAAGCTCTAGTGACGCTGTGCTGTTCTACAGACCACACTTTCCAGCGCTCTCAGAGAAAGGAAGATATT
Source organism: Eschrichtius robustus (assembly GCF_028021215.1). Taxonomy (NCBI): domain Eukaryota; kingdom Metazoa; phylum Chordata; class Mammalia; order Artiodactyla; family Eschrichtiidae; genus Eschrichtius; species Eschrichtius robustus. The sequence goes on along the minus strand of NC_090827.1, from coordinate 14,373,949 downwards.
TTTGCAGATATTTTAAGCATGCTTCTGATTATCTAACCTTGAAAGTTGAGATAGAAAGTGTAAAGCAAGTATTAAAATTTTCAAAGTCAGCTTTCTTAATCTATAAGTTATATAAAATTCACCCTTTTTAATTGTACAGTTTGATGAGTTTTGAAAAGTATATACTCATGTAATCATGACCACAGTCAAGCTACGGAAAATTTTCATCACCTTCAAAAATTCCCTCACCCTCTCTTGCAGTCAATCCCCTTCCCCCACCTCTAGTCCTTGGCAAGTACTGATTTGTCACCATGGTTATACTTTTTCTAGAATAAATTATAAGTGGAAACACGATGTATTTAACCTTTGAGTCTGGGCTTAGTTTAATGCTTTTGAGATTCATCCATGATACTGCACGTTACATGTATAAATAACTTGTTTCTTTTCATGGCTGAGTAGTATTCTGTCAATTATTTGCTTTTCCATTCTCTAAATGATGAGTATTTGGGTTGTTTCCAGTATGGGCTATTGTGATTAGAACTGCTGTGAATATCTTCATACAGGTGTTTGTGTGATATTAAAGTTTGAATAGAAATCTTCTTCTAAAATGTTTTTATTCCATTACAAAAAATATCCAGAATTAGGCAGTGAAGATGTGTTATCTCGAGTGCATCATGAATTACAAGGAGACTGTGTACTGGTCAGCAGAGCCCAGAAGGGTACTCTCCTAAAGTAAGACAAGCACTTGAGTGAATATTAGTTACATCCTCTGTTTCCTGCTTAGGTTTTAAGATGAAGTAAATCCATGAGAAAAATAGGCCCCAATTATTTAATAAACACACACATTAAACAAATACACAAATAGTAACTTATTTAAATGTCATAACAACTTTATGAATTCGGTCTTAATATATTTCCACATTTCACATGAGGAAATTGAGGCATATAGACATAAAACTTGCCCAAGTCACATAGCTAATAAGTGGCAGAGCCAAGATTTGAACCCAGGTAGTCTGGCTCCAGAATCCATGCACTTAACCAGCCATCTATATGTCTGGTATTCAAACATTGGAAAAATGCACTGTAAAAAAGCTGGCTCTGCTCTGAAAATCAGAAATTAAGAGAGGTGCTCTAAGAATTCTGTAAACTGGTCATACAGCAAGGCTGTGTCAGGTAGTTTTAAATCCATTGCATTGCTGCGTCCCAAGCTGATTTTGCTTTTTTTAACATTCCCTGTCAGGAATAAGAAGGAACAAATCAAATGAACTATGGTCTTGCAGGAGTCATCAATATTACAGCTATTATTAGCCATACGCATCCTGCGAGGCAACATGTCTGGATCAATGAGAATTTCTAGGTCTGAGGACAGAGTTGAGGCAATGGAAAGCCTGGGCAATGGGTCCTATTACCACGATGTCCTTTACAATACACACCTAGAAAATGAGTTCATTTTATTTTTAAATATGCTGTAAAGACTGCATATTTAAACCATGTTGATGATTAGAGAAATTTACAAGTTATTGAACTTAGTGACAGATATCTACATAGATAATTGTGGGTTTTTTTGTTTTTTTGGTTTTTTTTTTCCGCTGTTATGGCACATGTAAAAGGCTTGCTTAGCTACATGAGTAGAAAATTGACCATCACATGTCAGGCAATATAAATAAAGGCAGTTTAAATGCCAGAAGGCTCTTGTAATGTCACAGAATCATCAAAGCTACTGCAGGTTGCTATGACTTAGTGACATCATAAAGAAGTGTCACTTTAGCAACAAATACCTATGAATCAAAATGTATCTGAATTTCTAGAGCAACTGTTTAACTTGCAGAGATATATAATTCAATTATGGACCAAAAGAGAACACATGTTTAGCCAATAAGAAATGCAGATAGAACTGCTATTTGCTTCTCCTCCCCCCGGGTCTGGTTCCTCTTCCTCTGAGGCACAGAGCTAAAGTATATTATCTCACCTCCCTTGGTATGAGTCCATGTTACTGAGTTCTTGCCACCTTAATGTGGTTGGAAGCAGTGTATACCATCTCCACATCTGTTTCCTAACCCCACTGGACCACCCAAATCGTCCTGACTACCTCCTTTTCCACCAACCCCTATATTCTACCCCTGCTTCTCCCTCCTCCCGCCACCCCTGGGCCAGCCACGTGTGGGAATATGGTAGAGGTCACTGATGCCTTAGAAAAAAGAGAAATCAACTGAAGGAAAAAGCCTGGTTTCCCAAATCACTGTGTGGAACTATGCCCATTACTATGATATTGAGCTCTGAGATGAGAGAGAAAGAAACCTTACTGAAACAGAACAGAGAAGCCCAGAAGTGAATCCACACTTACATGGTCAATTAATCTACGACAAAGGAGACAAGAATACACAATGGGGAAAAGGGCCTCTTCAGTAAATGGTGGTGGGAAAACTGGACAGCTACATGCAAAAGAATCAAACTGGACTACTTTCTCACACCATATAAAAAAAATCTCAAAATGGATTAAACACTTAAATGTAAGACCTGAAATCATAAAACTCATAGACGTTTTATGGCAGTACGATTTTTGACATTAGTCTTTGCAATATTTTTTTGGATCTGTCTCCTCAGGCAAGAGAAACAAAAGCAAAAATAAACAAATGGGGTTATATCAAATTCAAAAGCTTTACTGAATGGAAGACAATATTTGCAAACCATATATTTGATAAGGGACTATTATCCAAAATACAGTTGGCCCTTGAACAACATATTGTTTAGGGGTGCTGACCTTCCACACAGTCTAAAATCTGGGTATAACTTACATTCAGCCTTCCATATGCTCAGCTCATCTGTATCCATAGTTTTGCATCCACAGATTCAACCAACTGCAGATTCAACCATAGATCACAGAGTACAGTAGTATTTACTACTGAAAAAAATTCGGTATAAGTGGACCCACACAGTTCAAACCTGTGTTGTTCAAGGGTCAACTGTATACAGAGAATTCATACAACTCAACATCAAAAAACCCAAACAACTCCATGAAAAAATGGGCAGAGGACCTGAATAAACATTTTTCCAAAGAAGACGTCCAGATGGCCAACAGACACATGAAGACATGTTCAACATCACTAATAATCAGGGAGATGAAAATCAAAACCACAATGAGATACCACCTCACACCTGTCAGAATGGCCATCATCAAAAAGACAACAAATAACAAGTGTTGGTGAGGATGTAGAGAAAAGGGAACCCTTGTGCACTGTTTGTGGATTGTAAATTGGTACAGCTGTTATGGAAAACAGTATGGAGGTTCCTCAAAAAAAAAGGAAAAATAGAACTGCTATATGATCCAGCAATTTCACTTCTGGGTACTTATCTGAAGAAAACAAAACTCTAATTCAAAAAGATATATACATACCAATGTTCTTTGCAGCATTATTTTATAACAGCTAAGATATGCAAACAACATAAATGTCCACTGTTAGATGAATGGATAAATAAGATGTAATATATATGTGTGTGTGTGTATATATATATATATATATATATATATATATACACGTATGTATATATATATATATATACACACACACAACATATATACACACACATACATACATAAAATGAATATTACTCATCCATAAAAAATGAAATCCTGCCACTTGTGACAGCATGGATAGATCTAGAGGGTATTATGCTAAGTGAGTTAAGTAAGACAGAGAAAGACAAATACCATATGATTAAACTTATATGTGGAATCTAAAGAACGAAATAAAACAAAATGAAAATAGACTCAGAGAACAAATGGTGGTTGCCAGAGGGAAGGGGATGGGGGTGGGGAGAAATAGGTGATGGGAGTTAAGAGATACAAACCTCCACTTACAAAATAAATAGGCCAAGGGGATGTAATATATAGCATAAGGAATATGTTCAATAATACTGTTATAACTTTGTATGGGGACAGATGGTTATTAGACTTATCATGATCATTTCACAATATATGCAAATGTCAAATTACTGTAGTATACCTGAGACTAACATAATATTGTACACCAGCTAGATTTCATTTAAGAAAACAATTGACCATATTTTGTTACCTGAAAATTTAAACGTATACCCATTAAAAATGTAGATATTTTTCTTTTTAATTAAACTTTTTATAGATAATTATAGATTCACATGCAGCCATAAGAAATAACACAGATTGGTCCCTTGTACACTTTGCCTAGCTTCCCCCAAACCAATAGTGGCATTTTGCAAAATTATAGTACAATATTCACATATTCACAACCAGGATATTGATATTGATGAAATTCACCACTTTCATTTAGATTTCCAGTTTTACTTGTATTTGTGTGTGTGTGTGTGTGTGTGTGTGTATAAGTTCTATACAATTTTATTAACTGTGGTAGATTTTTTTTTAAAGCATACTGACTCATTTCTTAAAGGTATTCATAATCTTCATTGCTGTTATTTTACTTTCAAGGAATCTTTACAAAGTAGCATCTTCTCAGGAAGGAGACATTTATACAAAGTTGTACAATTCCTCATTTTTACTTGTTTCTTTTTATTCTTTTAAATTCAAGAACAATTAAATATACTACTCTTAAAATAAATGAACAAAAATAAGTAACTAAATACTGCATTTTAAATCTTAGCCCATAGAATCTTAGACTGCATGTATTATAGAGGGATCTACATTATGTACTTCTTGTGCAGTTTGTAATTAGATACGCTTTGTATTCATTAGTATCTCCTCTTATACTCATGTACCTTTATTGAAAAATCCATTTAATGTTTCTATTTTTTAAATGCATTTAATTATATGTTTTATCATTCTAAAGGATAAAGTAGCTTATTTATTTGACCTAAATATTTTTTATGGGATGCTAAAATCTAGATCATCAGGTGAGCAGTTACAAATTGGTTCATGCATAAATTAAGGAAACAGTGGCATATACTTGTAATTTGGTGGTGTATTTCCCGACATCTACTGTTTCGGTTTCAGAAACCCTTATCCAATCCCCCATTTACTTTCTGCAAAAGCTACCTCATCTCTGTTATACAGAGAGACACTGATTTATAAGAGCTATGTTTTCAAACCGGACAACTGTGGTGTCTACTTCTAATACATACAGTATGCAATGGCAGGTTAAATAAAGAAAAGATGCCCCCAAAGAGTACGCTCATTATTCTTTAGCTGGGGGGTACCATCCACTTAATAAAAAGCAGATTTTGAGCTTTTGTGTGCTGTCGACACATTAAGACAATCAAGTCAATGTTACTGTCACTTACCTTGCCAAATGTCATACTACTTTTGACAAATATCTAAGTTGACTGCTGGAAAGTTCACTCAGTGCAACCCTAACTTTATTTCCTATCCAAAGCTCTTTCTTGTTGAAAGAAGACCCCTCAACCTATAGAATAGAATAAACCTTTCAAGTTGGGAGCATTTGAAAGATAGGAAAGGAAAATGAAACAATGGAAACAAATAAAAAGACATCCATTAGGCAGACTGCACTAGAGTGCTCATTTTTTCCCTTAAAGAATGTCAATCATGCAGAGTAAAGTCAGGGAAGTTTAGGCTTTGACAAATTTTTATGGAACAGTTTTAAATTTATACAGATTTTTAAAAAACTCTTTCTCCAGGATTTGACTATCTGGCCTAAGAACATTTTCTATTTTTTATATTAATTCCTAAAAGAATAGTAGCTGAGTAGGCTAGATTTCTCTATATTCATTTCCCATTGTAAAATTTTATTTTGTTTTAAAACAAATTTTAATTTGTTTATTTCATAGATTTGGAATCAGTGTCACAATGTTAAAATGTAACATCTCTTACACATATTTGTCAATACTAGAAGAAACTTATAAAAATGGTAAATTTGATCAAACTAAACCTGATAGATAAAATAAATTAGTATAGTCAAACTAAACCTGATAGATAAAAATAAATTAGTATAATCCAACCATAATTAAAGCTTTTCCTCACGGCACACATTCTTTCAAATGTTTAAGCTAATCTCTGCACCAAGACTCTGAAAGGCTAAAGTCAAACAAGCCTACAAAGAACTTCATGGCCACGTTTCCTCCTAGATACGGATTTGCTTTGTGGAAATGAGATTAAAAAATGTATTAATATGTCTATTGATATGTCTCGTTCAATTCATAATATGTGGCATGTTTTTTTCTGGACCTCAAACACAATTTTTAAGAAATAAAGCTATGTGATAGATATTTTCAGCACTAGAACTGTTGTGCCAGCTTTATTTCTGGTACAGATCTATATGGTATATTCAGAAAGGATAAGCTTGTTTACTTTGTCTTTATGACTGAATGCTAACTTTAAAAAAAGAGATTAGTCACAACTCAGGACCAAAATGAAAAAATGGAATGGTTCAATATGTTCAATAGAAAGAAACAGGTTTAAGAGAAGAGGACCTGCGGTGCATGTCAACAAGATATACGCTATTTAGAAAGCTAAGAAACAGGTGAGTCTACGGTACAGATTTTATATATATATACACACCCACACACATATATATATATAAAATGTCCAGTAAATATAAGAATAAATATAAGAATATATATATCTAATAAAGATTTTAAAATTTGTACATACTTACCTAAATCTATCAATTTCTTTTTAATGATTCAATATATTCCAAGTACCAAGTTTTATTTAATTAGTATCTTACAGTTGAACATTTACATTATTTGCATATTTTACAAATATAAAAGTAATATGATAAACACCATGTAAGAACAATTTTGACTCATGTTCATGATTTCCATGAAACTGGTGGTTTAAATGTATGCATTAATAGGGCTTCAGTTTGTGAGGTTTAGAAAGCTGGTACTAATTTATAATCTCTTTTGTTTTAAATTTTTTATTATGGAATATTTCAAAGTAGAGAATAGTGTACTAACCCAGCATGTACTCATCATTTACCTTCAACAGTTATCAACAGGTGGCCAATCTTATTTTATCTATTTACCATCTGAGTCCCCTCCCTTCTTCACAGAGTATTTTGACATACATCCCAAACATCGTAAACAGTGAAAAGCATATTTTTAAATGCTCAGAGAAAACATAAGCATAAGCATAACTATATGGCCAATCAACATATAAAGACCACTCAAGATGAACAAGCTTCTAAACACATTTGTTCTTATAATACAACAAAAACACTCTGTAATTAAAGAACAAAATGGGGAAAATATCTAACGAAAGCAACATAACAGTGTAGGATAGTCCATGATAAGTCTATGTTTTAAATATATGTATAGAAAAAAGAAATAGAACGTTTAATCAAAGGCAGAGAGAAAAGAAAGGTTTGAACTTCTGAGAGTAGTGTCAAGTGGGCTAAAATCCAAATGTAATGAGAACTGGGATAAAATCTAAAGGAGAAAAAAAGACTTTTATAATCAAGTTTGCTGCAAAGAGAACAAAGAGGAGACTAGGCTCAGCCTCTGGCAGATAATGTCATGATGAAGAAGAAAAGGTAATTGAGTAGATTTCCAGTTCCTTTTTATTTTTTATTTTTTTTTTTGCTTCTACATTCTTCATTAATAGTAGTAATTCACCAAAGAAATGGCACAACAAAATAAGTACAAGGGAATCTTTTGGTTCAAGATAGATCGAGAGATAGTAAGACTAAACCTTACTACTGTAATCCCTTAGATCCAAACATCTTATATCCAATAGATAGAACTGTCATCACTAATATTTCAAGAATTTATGTGGATTAGTAATGGTTCCATTGGATGTAAGATAGATAAATGCTGGCTCACTTTCTAAACAGATAGTAACTACAACCTACAGTTGAGTAAGCATGTTACTTATTCATAACACAATTTTAGGACAGGTGATCAAGAAGACTGTTTTAACATCTTAGAAATACATGTGGTAAAAGCTATTAGTTTTCCTGTGTTCGATAAACATGTCATGCCAAACTAACCTAATTTTCCTTTTTTTAAATAAATGTACTAAGCAAGGAGTTCATCAGAATGTTGTGGACCCTTAGACAAATCTTCCTTAATAAACTCATGGAAGAGGTTTTTAAGAATGAATGTGTTTTGTAATTTGGGCCAGTCTACCTTAAAGATAATTTAGTAGACTTATGACAACCTGCAGGCATCTGTATTAGTCAGGACAAACTATTTTGTCCTCTTTTCTGTCCACCATTTTTATTAGAATCTTGCATGAAGACATAGAAAGCAAGTTTATTTGAACACATAAAGCTGAGAGGAAGAATCAGTAAATAAGAAGATTGAAAAGAGCAAGGTGAAATATGCTAAAATAAAATGGAGACCAGACTTGAAAATCCCCTGAGTAGACAAAAACAGTTAAGCCACATAAGCAAAACTTCGTCTAGCTTATTTCATGAGCAGTAGCGAAACTTAACTTAGGTTAATTCTTGTAAATACCTTTGATAATCATAAATGGAATTTTAGTCATTTTCCTCAAATGATATGAGATAATCACTTTTAAGTAATCTCCTGCTGTGGTAACCCTCACTGTAATAACCAATCATTGTAAAGATTAAACAACGTCTTCACTTTCACTTCATAAGCCATCCTGTAACGCTATGTTTCTCAGCTTCATATCAGTTTTGGATTTGAATTCTGTTTGCGAACAGATTGTTTCGCACTCAGTAAAATACTCAAATCAAATAAAGCTCTCTGAATTTTCTTTTAACAAAAATGATAAGAATAAATGAAAACCTCTTCGAAAATCAGTCATTAAAAACAGGAGAGCCTGGAATCAAATTAATGAGTTCCCATAAAAAAACACACCTAAATATTTCAGTTGACAGGAAGCTCGATATAAGCCATCAGTGTGTGATTTTTTTTGTGACTTCCAAAAAATCGGATGGAATTTTAATGAGTAAAATATGTTGTTTATAATAAGCAGCAATGTGATTAAGACCTATGAGGCTTAGAGTTAGAGAAAACTGGTATTACTTCTGTCCCCTTAGGCAAGGTGCTTTACTGTGTGCCTCTCCTGCCATGGCCTACAAAGCCCTAGGTCATCTGGCCCCTGCCTAAATCTGCTTTACCCACCCACCTCACTTAGATTCTTCAGGTACACTGGATGGTTTGCTCTGCCTACCTCCTCTAAGCTCAGCTCACCTCGGGCCTTTTCTGTTAGCCATTCCCTCTTCCTGGCTCATGGTCCCACCAGGCCTCACTTGGCTTATTCTTTTCCTTCATTCAGGTTTGCTCAAAAGTCACCTCCCTAAAGGAGAATCGCTGGACTTGCATATCAAACCTCCATCCCCCCCAACCTTCCACCACAGCACTACCTGTCCCCTTCTACACTTTATTTTTTAACAGCACTTATCTCGATATTAAGTTATATTATTTCTTGTTCAGTTGTCTGTTTCCGCCATAAGGGTACTGGGCACAAATAATGGTAACTATTAAAACTCATGTGATAGTTACTATGCATGAGACACTATTCTAAGTGTTTTACATACACGGTTCGATAGTAATACAAATACTAAAATCCCATTTGCAATTGAAGAAACTGACAGGATGAGTTATTTTCCCCCCGAGTCACAGAACTAGTATATAGCAGCTGAGTCTGCATTCAAATCCAGGAAGTCTGGCTCTGGAGACCAAGCCTTTAACAACCATGCTATAGAGCCTCCCTGTAGATTCTAGCTAACAGTTTGCTGGATGACTAAATATAAAATTTGAATAAAATAGTACATTAAAAAGTATGCATCTCAAATATCTAGGCCCATGCATGGTATATAAGTATGCAATATATGTTCATAGCAACACATTTATTATTATTATTCTGCACTGGTAAGAACACTTCTGGAATGTAATTTTCAGTTCTATTTAAGAATTATTTGACATATTGGAGCATATCCTTTAAAGAGTGCTCAAAATGATGAAAGTTCTAGAAATTATGTCATCTGATAAAAGGTTTGTAGAGCTTGGGAATTTCAGGCTGGTGAAGTCTTAATGTAAACATATAGCTAGCTGTCTTCAAATGTCTGAATGCCCCAGAGGGCAGAAAAAAGACACGTGAACACAAGTCATAAGGAGGCATATTTTTCAACACCTTATAAGGATGAACTTTCTCATAAATATTGCAGATCAAAGTGTCCGGTGCAGTCTTTTAAAGTAGAGATCTCCTCCGTAAAATCCAAGCATAAGTTTAATATTAGGGGAAGCTATCTGAAATTCCTCTCTAAGAACATCTACTTTTATAGCCTTTGCCTTAGATTTACCAGATTATGAGAGTGTTTTGACATCAAAGGTGTATTTGTATCTTGTCTTTATAAAATGTACAGAAATCTATATATTTACAAACCTTAGAAAGAGCCAGGGACGTAAAAAATGATTGAACTAACAGGTTAGGCAATTTCTCACTGTGTCCTCCCAACAGTCTGTGATGTAGGTGTTATTCTGATTTCATGCATAAGGTTCAGGGGAATAGAATAATATATTCAGGTGGGTTGCAGAGCAAATAAAAGCAAATATGCAGTTTGACCACAGGTCAGTCTGATTGAAAACATGTGATCATTCTACCACATGGCATTATTATTATTTTTCTTCCAGAAGGAATAGCAAGATAGAATTACTCATAGTCTTTACCCAACACTGCAGTAGGCTGACACATTTTGGTTTTCCTAATTACATTAACTAATTAGTTTGGCAGAAAACCTCTCTCCTCTACATGAGCAAGAACTTCAACAATCCAGTGTGATAAAACACTCCTTTGGATGAATAAAATTCTGTGGAGCACACATAAAATCCCTCCTTATGGATATATTTATCATTAGTCAAATTTCTCCCCCATGTGTAGATCTGATCAACAGGCACTAGACACTGATTTCAAAAGTTTGGTAGCTTGAATCTGAATTTTGAACATTTTTCTCACTACTTCAGCATTTGACATACGACATATAGAACAATGAACATACTGCAAACACAAAACCCCAACAAGTGTTTGAAATATTAAGGCTTGTGTGAAAATGTGTTTTAATTAATGATGTCAATGACAATGTCAATTCTGTTTATACATTCTTACAACAAGCTTTATATTTGGAAATTCTTTCTCCTTTACTTGAGGATGTTTTCTTCTTATGGCTACTGTGCTAATTTTCTCAAACTATATTCTCTTCATCACGCCCTTTGGTGTAAGTAAAAGCAAGCACAACTTCTCCTCTCTGTTGGTTCCGTTCTTTTCTTTCCCTAAGAAAAATATTGTGATGCTGGTGTGACATGTTTTGGTGAAATGATAGCTCAGTTATTCCCTGAGGTGACCAACTGTATTTGATCAAGAAAGAGAAAAACAGGTTTTTAATATTGCATTGTTTAAGATACTGATTTTTGGTTGATCTTTTATTTAATAAGAAAGATATTTTAAAAGCTCATGTGAATTTCAAGGGACTCGACATATATTTGTAATAATTGATTTCGTCTACCTAGATTTTATAAAAAATATATTTTGTTCTTTTCACTTTTCTAAATCAAGAAATCAAGGTCATAATCTAGATCTGGTACTTTAGTGATGTGATTCACTGTCGAGCATAACAAAGATTAATCAGAAAATAAATGAAGGCCATGTTTCAGTACATTAGTTCTATTATACCTGTCTAAAGAAATATTAGCAATGAGGCTAATATATGCCACAAAATGGGGACTCATTGTGAGTTCAGAAATGGGATTCAACGCATTATTCGAATTGGATAGTTTTGCTCTTTTTAAAAAAAAAAAAAGGCTCTGACAAGGACAGTCAGTCTTCTTGAGAGCTGTGGTATATTAGGACATAGAACTTTTCTGATTATGGCTTTGATTATTTTACATACTATTACTCTCTTATCTTTATTGAGGACTGTTCTCTAGTAGCTCAAAATATTGCCACATATAACATCTCTTCCATAACGAATATGCCCTTGGCACAAAAAACTGCTATCTCTGATTCTATCTCATATATGAGAAACTGAGATCTAAAACATGTAAAGAACCTTGTTCAAGGTCAAGTCGGAAATTTACTGTTAGAACTGGAATCAGCTTCACATGAAGCTCAAATATGTGCACAAGGGCACTTTCTTCACTTATCTAAGCAACGTCTAGAATTTGTTATTTTGAGTTCTTGTACAGGTCTCCTTTCAGGACCCCTCACTGACTGCATCACTGAGAAAGGAAATATGCAATGCGCAGCCCCTTCTGGGTCTTCTTTGCTGGGTCTCCTCCTCTAGGCAGCATGGAAACACTGGAGCATCTGCTCAGTTCTAGGTCCTCTTTTATCTCATTCTCTCCACATTCAGGGGCACCTCATTCACACCTATGGCTTTAAATACCTCTTCTGTTCTGATCATTCCCAAATTCATTTCATCTGTCCATACTTTGAGCTCTAGACTCATCTCTGTAACTGCTACTTCTATACTTGGGGCACTAGTCAGCATCTCAGACAACCAGAGGTTTTAATTCACCCACTCAAACCTGTTTCTTTCCCACTTTTTCCCAGGTCAATCAGAATCTACAGCAATCCTTGATCCTCCCACTTTCATTCATGCTTCACATCCATTTCACTATTAGGTTTTATAGTTCTATCTCCAAAATATATCCTGAATAAAACATGAAACCTTCTGAATATGATAATACATCTCTTTCTTCAATTTGAAAATTCTTAACCATATCTCTTCAGATATTTCTTTTATATATATTTTTGTCTTTAAAAATGCCATTATTTTATATTCTCTTTCAAACTGTTGCTCTCTTATGTAAAATTCTTGTGTTGCTAATTTTGTTTTTTGTCACTGTTAACTTTTACTTATAGGGAGTGAATTGCTTCTTTATGTGATTTTTTATTGTAAGCACCCCACCTTTTTTTTGGGTAAAAACTTTTAAAGAATAACACCATAGGGTAAAGTGCACTCCTATTTCATTTATAGCCCAATTAATTTTTACATATGTATATAATTGTGCATACCACCACCTAGATATATAAATACCACAAGGATTTACATATAACTTAGACAGATATGTAAGTAGGTAGGTTTACATGTCATTTCATAGATAACGTAAATGCTACAAAGTGGCCGATTTCAAGCTACCAACATGACAACATTGAACACGGAGCTGGGAGGAGATGTGCAGAACTGGCTCCTGTGGGCTGGTAGGCACTGGCTCCAGCACACCATTAGGAAGTGCTCCCATTTTCTTTGATTAAGACTTAAACTCCTTACCACGGTCTGTCCCTCGCCTACCTCTCCAACTTCATCGTATACCATCCTGCCATCACTTACGTTACAGCCACATTGACCTCCCTCTTGTCCCTACCATAAAAAAAACCCTTCCCTATCTCTGGACCTTGAACGTGCTCATCTCTCTCGCCTGGTTCTTCCTGTGGCGACTCATTCTTGTCCTTCACAATTCAGCTGTAACTTGTCACATACTCGGAAAGCTTTCCCCTGGTCATCCAATCTAAAGTGGCTTCCCTAGTCTTAGTTTAAGGTTTCTATTGCCTTCTTTCATAGCACAAATTGCAAAGGGCAATTTTCATTTCTTTAGCCCTTTATTTATTGTCTCACTCTGCACTAGAATTTCACCTCGTGAAGGCCGAGGCGTCGTCTGTCTTGTTCACCGCAGTTTTCCAGGGCCTGGCTCAGAGCCTGACGCAGAGGAGGTACTTAATGAATGGGTTGAGTGAATGAATGGATGGATGGACGGTATATTATTGACGAGTGAGTGACTAAATCTGCTGAAGGATACCATTTCAGGAATGGTATCATGAGACTGAAATCCACCAATTTAGTTATGAAACTGACCATATTTAAGAGTCTGACAGAGCCCAGCAAAGTGTTATAAGAGTCAGTGTTTATTAAGAGTTTTCATCAGAGGCAGTGTTTTTGGGTCAGATAGCTATGGGTTTAAACACCAGGCCTGCCAGTCAACCTCTCTGGGCCCAAGTCTTTCTTAGTTTCTAAAATGAAGATAATCTTCAGGACTATATTTAAGAATATATATGCCAGGCATGGCATACCTGCTAAATGATCGTAACTGTTATTATCATCAAGATGTATAATTTATGGTAGGCCAGAATATTATAAATTATATTATATAAAATTATATTACATAAAATTATATTAAATTATATATTATGTAGAAATCACTTCTCATATTTGGTTTTATACTTGTTTATTTTAAATGCTAATCCTACCTTAAGTTTTTACAAATTATCTCTCAAAGAGCACAAAAGAGTTTCATATCTTCTCTTTCATACATCCCATAATATTTGAGAACAAGTATTGATTTTACAGATGAGGAAATGAAAACAGAAATACTATGTCCCCAATGGTTACAGAAGGAATCACTGGGAGAGCTAGTCTTAGAAGTCAGGCAATCTATATCTAATTTCCTCTGAAATGTGCCAAGCATGAAAACATCATAATAGCATTTGGTGTAATATAGAGGGTTATAAGCATAATAAACCAGAGCCTAGATATGTAGAAGTCAGTAGATGAGAGTGCTAATGATAATTGCTGAAGAATTTAAAAGGCAAGCTTATAGTTCTTATATTGATTGTGTTTCTGTGGTTTGGCTCGTGTTACAGCATCTACATAACTTGTCCTCCTGGTAGTAAAACCCTGCCTGTTTCAAGGTCACCCAAGAGCCATGTCAGTCCGGATGCTGGGACTTCAGCATGCTGCACCGTCCTACTTCCAGGCTCCCTGAGATCCTTGGAGTGCCTCTCCTTCCTCTCTCCCTTCTTCACGCTCGCTCTCTCCCTTCTTCACGCTCGCTCTCTCGCTCTAGCTCTCTCTCTCTTATTCCCAGTCTACTTGATATTTTCACAAGCTGAAATTACTGTCTACTGAGACATTAATACATCCCATTTTATTGTCAACTGGATGAAACTGAATAAACAAATATTTTCAGCAATTTTATTTTCACTCACTCATGCCGACAACCTAGTTTACGCCGGTACCTTGGATAATATTTTTATTCCCTTGTTTCTTCAGGGCTTTGTGAATAATGTGTAATACAATCAGTGAGATAACTGAAAAATACTTCAAATGTTTATCAACCATCTAAAGCTTTTTGCCTCTGTTTGTATCTCAGATAAAAATAAGTCAGTTTTTAAAACTGTTTTTATTAAACGTGACAATAGAGTTTTTAGGTTTATTTTCTTTTCTTCTCTCCTTCCTCTCTCCTTCCACCAAAGGCTACAGATATGACTTTGCCCCCCCAGCTACCTGAGAGTTGAAAATCTTATAATCACAGATGTATAGCATCCAAACACAATGCGATCTCTAGGAAATGTTGGTAGCAAAAGTAGTGTGTTTTTCACTTCATTAAGATAATATCCCTTCTTTCCAGTTTCCAGAAGGGGATCCGGGGAAGGGATACAGTGAGAGTTAGGGACCCGTTATGAGGGGACTGCTTCAATTTTGGCAAATGCCCAACATCAAGGCTTGAAGTAAATTGCAGAAATGAGTGTGCAACACCTCCAGATGGTTGGCTTGTCATCTGAGTGATGGCACTGAGAACCTCTAAGTTTCTGCAACCATGCAAGTGTGATGTCAGAAAGCAAGTTGGCTAAGACCACTAGTCCTAGGAAAGGAGTAGATGCTGGGAAGAGGGTTTCAGTTATGCCAGGAGACTAGTTGGGACAGGACAGTGGAGGAAGAATATAAGGTCTTTCTGCTTTCTCACTGCTTTGAATAAGAAGGTAGAGGCTTAGGATGCCCTGAGCGCCTCCTGAGTTCTGAGCATTCCAACCAGGCCCACCTCCTCGTGGAGAGCCGCCCACCCTCACACTTCTTTTAGCATCTTCCTTCGGGGAAAATGAAGCCAAAAGAAATCATGACTACCCCTATCTCGTTGACTTCCTGACCCCACCCATTCTCTGCTCCTTTCCTCTCTTTTTCCTTCTGGTGCGGAAAGGTAGAAACAACGGGAGTGAACTTTCTTATTCTATTATATGGGCACATCGCAAATACGGGCCACTAAGCCTATATATTTTATCAACACCGTCAGAACGGGGGCTACTTGCTGTAGTTATTGCTGCCTTCAGTAATTTCTTCCACATTTGCTTTGTCTTGCAGCAGACTCGAAGAGAAGAATTACTTAAACAAAGGAGAAAAGGTTCTCTTGCTGGGGCTCAGAACTGATGAGTCATCAAAGTCTGGATCCTGGATGGTACAATATTTCACTCAATAAACATTTGTTGAGTGCTGCTAGGCATTATTCTAGGTGCTAGAAACACAGTAATGTACACAACAGAGGAGACAGACAAGGTCCCTGAAACCCCTGCCCCAGGCTAGTGAGAGGAGACAGATAATCTGAAGTTACCAAAAAAATAAATTAACCTTCATAGTGGTAAATAAACTGAAGGAAATTAAAGAAGGTTAAATGAGAGGTGGTGACTCAGGTTGGGCAGAATGGAGGAGACATTTGAGTCTGAACAGCACCCTGGAGTAATATGAGAAGTATTCCTCTGGCTCAGATAAGGAAAATGTGATATTCCCAGGATGTTCAAATGATATGATGCCTGTTAAGCTCTCCCATAACTATTGTACATAATGTTTTCTCAGTGAGAAATCAGAATGGTGGGGAGTCCCGAGTTAAGTACAATTTTGAGTCATGCTATGTTATGATTCGGCATTACTTGTGTCTTAAATGCACAATTAGTGAATTTTTTAAATTTATTTTTTATTTACTTATTTATTTTAGTTAATTTTTTAAAGTTAATATTTAAAAGTCTTGTCATTTGGTTTTTAAGACCAAGTGTCACTCTGTATAGCAACTCCCAAACAGCATTACGTGGAAACTTTCCCGACAGCGGCTTTAGAAAAATGAGAGATGTAGCTCATAAGGTTGCCCCAGCAAGACCAGGTGTAAATGCCATCAAGGTCTGTAAATGACTACAGAGTGTTTGACAAAATACCAGATATTCTTTGGCAAGGATTTTTTGGATAAAGTGGAACCAGAACAGACAGAGAATTCTTATTCTCCCACTTGAGTATTTTTTTATTCTTTCCCTGAGAAATGGGAGCTACAGCTTTCGTCTGAAGAGATTAAAATCCCCCGAGTCAGTTAACTCTCACTCCCTTTATAAACAGTGGAATACGCTCATACCCTACAAACACTGAGTCCTTACAATTTAAGGGCCACCTTATGGGGTGTTTTGCTGGGAATCATTACAGTCATGTTGTTAACTTTTATAACTCTACAGCTCTCAAGAAAATTTCAAGAATGCTTTGAAGAAAAGGCACACTGACTCTATGGGATTTACTGTCTTCGTGTACTAAATGCCTTTTGGGGAAATGTCTGGGATTTCACTGTCTTCCTTCTTTTAAAATCAAATAGACTTCAATTTCACTGAGTTAGGCTACGTTTCCTCCATGGTGCCTCTCAATGACATTTCCTAGAGTTAAGTAAACACATCCCTTTTCTCTGGCGGGTGGTCATGTTCCTTTTCACTCAGGTTTTGGGAACTTTAAATGATGTTAGGAACAGCATGTTTATACTCTCCATGTAATTGTAAATGCCAATAGAGAATTTTTAGTGATAAAAATGCTAATACGTTTATGGCCCAGGGCCTCACTTTCTTCACCAATGAAATGCAGAAGTTGCTATTTAACGAACCAAAAATTCTGCGGTTCAGTGAAAGACAAAGCTATAAGTGACTTATAAAAATAGCACTCATAAAAGGAGCTGAAGACACAGGGTGGTTGGTGCTCTTTTCTTAGGGTTTGCAGGAGACAGCTGCAGCCGGACACCTGCCGGAACTGATTGCATGCCTTGCACTTTCCGGGTGTAAATTATGAAGCCGTCTGGCCTGAGCCCGGAGTTTCCAGTTCACGCCTAAGGCTTTCTTTCTGGAAGGTGAAATTAATCCCTTATATCTCTTCCCTCCTTCACTATATTCTAGCTCCTATGTCCTATTTTTAACTCTATTTTTCCAATGTGCCAAGTTCAATATTGCTTTAGGTCTTTCACACCTATTTTTCTTTCTGTATGGAGTGTTCCTTTTCTTTTCTTTTATGTCGGACTCTTGCTCACAGCATCCAATTAGTTTCCTAGTTCCTAACTTTTAATTATGAGCCAGCATTCAAACTTTATTGTATATCGAAAGAATTTTTCTAATGTGAAAGTGACTAAAATGATCAAAAGAAAAAGCTATTTGAAAGAAACAAAATACACAAGGAGAGAAAAATGCTAAAGGCAGATAAAAAAATGACAATAAAGAACTATCCTTATATTTTTAAAGCATTAAAAGGCATTGCAGTAATAAAATATTGGATTCTATAGAAAATGCAACCTTCAGAGAACAAAACAGAGCTATGGAAGTCAAAAAATATGATAGCAGAAATGAAAAACAGGGCCTTTGGAAGTATAGATCTCCAAGAAAAAGAGCACACAAAGATTAAGTAAGTAAGTAAGTAAATAAATAAAAATTAATTCAGAAGACCCCAAATATGAATACTAGCAATTCTAGAAAGGAAATAAAAGCAAAGAAAATGAAAGCAAGGAATCCATCAGAAAAGTAATTCAAGAGAACTGTCAGAACTGAAGAATGTGAGTTTACAAATGAAAAGGGCTTATCAGGGGCCCGGCAAAAAAGACAGAGATGGAGACATTGCAGTAAAATTTTAGAACACAGGGGATCAAGAAGAGATATCACGAACTTCCGGAAAGAAAAAAGAGACCAAACATAAAAGATCAGGAGTCAGATGTGTTTCAGATTTCTCAACAGCGATACTGGATGCTATGGAACAATGCATTAAAATTTTAAATAAAAAGGATTCTTCATGCAAATGTAAATTGGTATAACCACCCTGGAGAACAGTAAGGAAGTTCCTTAAAAAACTAAAAATCGAGCTACCATATGATCCCACTCCTGGACATATATCCAGAGAAAACCATGGCTCGAAAGGATACATGCACCCCAATGTTCACTGCAGCACTGTTTACAATAGTCAAGACATGGAAGCAACTTAAATGTCCATTGACAGATGAATGGATAAAGAAGATGTGGTACATATATACAATAAAATATTACTCAGCCATAAAAAGAATGGAATAATGCCATTTGCAGCAACATAGACGGACTTGGAGATTATCATACTAAGTGAAGTAAGTCAGACAGAGAAAGGCAAATATCATACGATATTGCTTATATGTAGATTCTAAAAAAAAAAAAAAAAATGATACAAATGAACTTATTTACAAAACAGAAACAGACTCACAGACTTAGAAAACAAAGTTGTGGTTACCAAAGGGGGAAAGGTCGGGGGGAGGGATAAATTGTGAGTTTGGGATTGACATATACACGCTACTATATTTAAAATAGATCACCAACAAGGACCTACTATATAGCACAGGAAACTCTGCTCAATATTCTTTAACAATCTAAATGGGAAAAGAATTTGAGAAAGAATAGATACATGTATATGCATAACTGAGTCCCTTTGTTGTATACCTGAAACTAACACGACATTGTTAATAAACTATACTCCAATATAAAATAAAAATTAAAAAAATAAAGTAACACTGAAAAAAAATTCTAAAGGAAAAGGATTTTTCAACCAACCTGTGTAAATGTGATAAAGACATTTTCAGACATGCAGGTCTCAACATTTTATCTCCAATTTTCCTAAGAAAACACTGGATGCTGTGTTTCACTAAAACTAGGGAGTAAACCAAGGAAGAATATGAAATACAGGAAAGAAGGGACCTAAGACTGGCTGAGGTCAAATAGAATAATGATGAAAAAAGTCTGTGATGACATCTTTTACCATATTGGTAGAAATAAATAGAACACTGGACACATTTGAACATCTTGAAAGGAGACAAACAATGGAGAAAAATTTGAGGTTGAATAAGTGCTAAGTACATAGAAATTAAACAAATGAAAAATTAAGATAATTATTAAGTTCAGGGAAACAAGAGGTTGTACAAGAAAGGGAAAGTAATTACAGTTTTGTTAAATGGATTGGCTGCTAATTCAAATATACAATATATTGATATAAATAACATTATAATAGGAGTTTGGGTGGAAGGTTGTATATGTATGGCAGAGAAAGGAGAGAGAAAGAAATTAAACTCTTGTCTTCCATAGTCAGAAATCATAGTTAATGCCTAAAAGGAAATCTTGAAATTCATCTATGATTTTTTACATAAACTATTTATTTTGGAGTAACTTAAGATCTACAAAAAAGTTGCAAAGGTAGCAGGGCAGCATTCTCCTATGCCCCTTACCAAGTTTCCCCTAATGTTAATACCTTATATTACTACAGTACATTGGTCAAAAGTAAGAAAACATCATTGGTACATTACTGTTAACTAAACCCCGGATTTTATTCATATTTTATCAGTTTGTCCACTAATGTCTTTTTTTTTTTTTCTGTTCCAAGACCCCATCCAGGGTACTACATTGCATTTAGCTGTCAAGGACTGTTAGTTTCCTCTGGACTGTGACAGTTTCTTTATCTTTCCTTTTTTTTTTCCATGACCTTGATGGTTTTGAGGAGTGCTGATCAGGTACTTTGGAGTATGTACCTCAATTTTGGTTTACCTGATGTTTTTCTCAGTATTAGACAGGGGTTATGGGTTTTTGGAAAGAACACCATGGTGGTGGAATGTGTTGGGATCACAAGATATCCACATAGCCTTACTGATCACTTGGTTATGGTAGTATTTATCAGATTTCTCCACTTTTTCTCCTGTTCCATGCTCTTTTCTTTGGAAACCAGTCACTAAGTCCAGTACACACTCAATGAGGAGTGGAGGAGGATAAAGCTATAGGGAGGTAGCCCATACACGTATTATTTAGAATTCTCTCGTAAGGAAGGTTTGTTTCTTCTCCCCAATTTATTTATTTATTTTTTAAAAAATTTATTTATTTATTTATTTATTTATTTATTTTTGGTTGTGTTGGGTCTTCGTTTCTGTGCGAGGGCTTTCTCTAGTTGGGGCAAGCAGGGGCCACTCTTCATCACGGTGCGCGGGCCTCTCACTGTCGCGGCCTCTCTTGTTGCGGAGCACAGGCTCCAGACGTGCAGGCTCAGTAGTTGTGGCTCACGGGCCTAGTTGCTCCGTGGCATGTGGGATCTTCCCAGACCAGGGCTCGAACCCGTGTCCCCTGCATTGGCAGGCAGATTCTCAACCACTGCACCACCAGGGAAGCCCTCCCCCATTTATTTTTTTATTCACTCATATGTATATTATTATGGACTCATATATTTATTTTATAGTTTGGGTTATAATCCAACACTATGTTATTCATTTTGTCTCTTAAATTGTTCCAGTTTTGACACTGGAATATATTTCATGTTGGCTTCTGTGACATACCCTGCTCCTTTTGTTTTTAGAGCATTTCCTTTCTTTCTGGCATGACGAAATGTTCCAGATATGTCTTCTATTTTTCCTACCCTAGCCTTAAAATCAATCATTTCTCTAAGGATCTCTGGTTCCTTTTACTGGAGAACCATATTTACAAACCAGGATATAAGTGTATAATTTAAAAATAAATAAATTTATTATTTATAAAAGAGAGAGTATAGGTAATAAAGTAAACTTGAAGTTTCTTACTTAACAAAAAATATTTATACAGCTTCATGTCGCAGTTTCATTGTAAGACAGCAAACCTTTATGTAACCTTATCTAGAAATTACTGATATGTGAAAATTTATTTAATAACTGTTAACAGAGATTAAAATGAGATTAAAAACATGTAGTGACAGGAGGAAATAAATATATTCTGATATGAACCAGTGGTTGTAACAACGGGGTAAATATTTAGTATTAAAAGATCATTTTAATTGTTTGGTCAATAAAGGATAAGGATTAAATTTTTCTAATACAGACCATAAAACTAATGCAGAAACAAGATGTAATAGTGATAGGAGGCATCAACTTTCCAGATTTCGTTTTGCAATTTTCATTCAATCACATATAATTTGTGAATGAAATCTTGGTTTGCCTTTTAGCCAGTTTTATCTCAGGAACTAAGCAAATATGAGGGAAGCTGTGATGCTAGATTTAATTCTGGAAATATTAAAATAAAAATGAATTATATTTTCTTTTTTCAATTCACATAAAACTTAATCTGTGCCTTTCTTTGATGGTAATTATCACTTTTCACCAGGCATCATAGGCATTTGTTTACATGATTTGTCTTACTAGAAGGCAAAATTTCTTAAAAGCACTGTACAGTCTATGTCTTATTCATCTTAATATACTTCTCAAAAACCTGCCCAATTCAAGGCACATAACTGAACTACATAAAAACTAAATAAAGGTAAAATTAATAAATCAAGAGATTACTACTTGGTGAGATAGAAATCACAGGAACCTTGGAGAATGAAATGTTGCTATTGGTAAATTCTTAATAAATACAAAAAGATATGTTAGGATGAGTCATTCAAACACTTTAGCTTTCAAGAGAGCAAATTATGAAAAAATCCAGAGAATATGTAAACATAATCCCATGGCCATGTATCAAAAAGAGTTAAGTCAAGATTTCAAAAAATAATGAAACATGTTCAGTTACTTTGCACTCACTTAAAAGTATTGACACAATTTTTAGTGAGAACAATTTTACAATAAATATGGTAAAATTCAGAATTCTTTTAAAATACTGCTTGTTACACCTTTTAAATTATGTAATTATAAATAAGGGAAGATAAATACATTAGGCAAATATACTCAATAATTTTTGTTGCTAACAATGTATAATCAGCAAAATCTGGAGAACTCCTACACATTGAACAAATTGCAGATGTGATCCAGAAAGCGCTATTGACAAACTTTGAGAAATCAGGGTTGTAGTAGAACTGAAAGACTTTCAACAATAATGTTTTCAGAAAATTGGGCAAGTGTTTTCTTTTTTCCTAAAAAGGGTAACTATGACTCATGAACAATATTCTAGGGTACAGTCTGGACCAAATATTTCGTTTCTAGATTCTTAGAGAAGATAACAGTATTAGGAGTATCTTGGGTCCATTAAGAACAAGTCATGACAAATTAACATCATTTCCTTAGTGATAGGCTTACTAGACTGGAAGTTATGGAGAAAGTGATAGTATTTATGTGTAAATAGTAACATATAATGTAAATTTATATAAATTCAACATAGTACTTTAAATTATTTTTGTCAATAAGAGAATAATATATGTTTGATGATAAGATGGAATAGGTTTTAAAATAAATTAAGCATTGTATGCAAAATGTATTATTTCATGCAATTATGTCAACCCTAGGTTCTTACCGGTCTCTGTATTTAACCCTATTCTCAAATTCAAGTTTCTATTAATGGCTTTAATGAATACTTGGTAGGTATACTTTACAAATTTGCATATGACCTAAAGCTGGAGAGAACAGAAAAACTAAGGAGCAATTTTAGAGGTATAAATCTACATACTCTGTGCTTAGGAAGAGCTGGCTAAACAAGCAGTCCTATTAAAGAAGCTCCAAGCATTTGAGTATGTACAACCCCAGGAGGTTTCACCTTTGTGGTGTGGCGATCAAGGTGTAGCAGTACAAGACTGAGACAGTCAGACCAATGTATTGAAAGTTTTGTGTTCAGCTTTCGGAACAATAATTTTGGAAAGACATGGATGAAACAGTTAATTCAGAAGAAATTAAATTTTCAGATAAACATGGCATCTGAGAAACAATAAAGAGATGTTGGATTTAGAAAGTAGCAATTTAAGGTTGATGTTACATAACTGAAGGGTTTGTGCTTGATTAGAAGGCAACCAGAAGCTGTGGATGGATGATACAGGGAGACAGATTTTGACATAGTGTGAGAAAGGTTTTTAATAATTGGATTGTTCAAAAGTGAAATGAGTGGGCTTGTGAGATTTGGAAAAGAGGTTTCTACTTACCATAGGATGTTGTAATCACACTCCTGAGATCTTTCCTAGTTTTAATGTTCTTTGATTCTCTATTTAGTCAATAAATAGTTTTTAAATGCTTCCTAAATCACATTTTATAGCTACCCTTCTATAAATTGTAAATGGAAGTCAGGCCTAATCATAGAAGCAAACATTCAACAGAACTGTGAGGTACTCGAGATTTCTCACTGACAGTGGTCTCCATAATCCCATTTTCATTCACCGCAATGTCTTTCAGCATTTGTTCCTGGATCCTTTCTTCTCCCTTTCTTGGTCAAGACTTTTCGTTTCACACAATAATCTGGGAGTTATTGCTGGGCTGATTTTAGACTGAAATCATATCTTATTGACTTAGATGCTTGGAAGTAAACTAGATAACCTGATAAATTATCCTACAATATTCTTAAGGCACAGAAGCTGCCTGGGAAAGTTCTCATTGAACATATTATCGCTATATATATTTTTGGAGATAACTCATTTAATTACAAAACATATTGGTCAAATAAAGATTAAGAAAATAAATAGAAATGACAATTTTACATAAAATTAACATTCCCTAGCAAATGTCCCAAGTAATAGTTTCTTAAGTATGTTAACAATTATTACTGAGTAGGGAAATAGGGGCTGGAAAAATAATGAATATTACAAATGTCACTTTCCCATAACTGTATATTTTGAATTCTGAATTCTAATAATTGATCCTTTGATATACTTAGAATGTTTTGCCTAACTAATTTCTTATTATATAAGACAGAAATCAGAGGCTATTTGCTTTTGACCAGTTCAACTTTGTTTGATGATTTTTCTGTAATAGATATTTTTTTGGCAATTTTTAAAATTTACTTAATAAATATTTATTGAGAATGCTCTATGTTTCAGGCACTATTCTAGGTTCTTTGGACACATCAGTGAACAAAAAGGACAAAAATTCTTGCCCTCACGAAGCTTACATTTACTGTAGGGAAATAGCTAATAAATAAAATATGTAAGTAAGTTATGTATTAGAAAGTTATACAGGCTATGGTGAAACAGCTCAGTCAGGGAAGGAGTATAGGAAATGCTAAGGTATGAGGGGTGTTGCATTTAAAAACAAGGTGGACAGGGAAGGTCCCAGTGAGAAAGTGACAGTGGTCCAAGACTTAAAGATAGGGAAGGAACAAGCCAGGGAGCTCTCAGGGGGAAGAACAACTTAGGAAAAGGAAATATCTAGTGAAAGGCTTTGGGGGAGGCGGGGTGCTTGTGTTTGGAATGTCCAAGAAACAGCAAAGAGATCAGATGAGCCATTTACCAGAAAGATAATGAAATGGGAAGGCACATATCATGTTCCGCTCTGCTGGCCATTGTAAGCATTTTGCCTCTTGCCTTGAATGTGGTGGGGAGCTATTGGACAGTTTTGAACAGAATAACAGGTATATTGAGATTGTGATATTGAAAACTGACTATGGCAGAGTACAGTAGAAGCAGGGAGACCAGGTACGGGGCTCTTACAATAATCCAGGACAGGAACGATGGTGACGTGGATTAGAGTAACAGCAGTGGAGGTGGTAAGAAGCTGTGTGTGTTCTTAAATAAAGAACCAATGAGATTTGCTAAAGGATCGGACATAGGATATGAGAGAAAGAGAGAAGTCAAGAATGATTGCAAGGCTTTGGGACTAAGAAATTAGAAAAAGGGATGTGCTACTAACTGAGAAAGAAAAGATGAAAGACGGAGCAACTACTGCGTGTTGGATAAAACAAGTTTGAAAAATGTATATTAAGCAGCCAGATGATGAGTAGAAAATACCAAACAGGTAAATATTTTTGGCTAATTAGATCATTCCACTCTCACGGCATACTCAACTAAAAAGATGCACTCATAGTACAGACAAACACAAAAACAGGAGAAAAATACAATTCCAAGGCCCTAGACACAGCTCCTGATTTTCAAACAGAATATTACCAAAACATATGCAAAATATTGTGGACAGCTCGAAGGAGTGCAGGGTTGAAAAGGGGGGTTGGGGTCATACAGTTTTTTTTTTTTTTGGCTGCACTGTGAAGCATGGGGGATATTAGTCATCCTGACACCAGGGATCGAACCCACCTGCCCCTGCAGTGGAAGCTGGGATTGTTAACCTGGGATTGTTGACCACTGGACCACCAAGAAAGTTCCTGTTTCTCTCTTGTAAATTAGTTCATTGGTATCAATTTTTAAATTCCACCTATAAGTGGTACCATATGATATTTCACTTTCACTTTCTGACTTACTTCAGTTAGCATGATTATCTCTAGGTCTATCCATGATGCTGCAAATGGCATTCTTTCATTCTTTCTCATTTCTGAGTAAAATTTCACTGTGAACATGTACCACTTTTTTTTTTTTTAACATCTTTACGGAGTATAATTGCTTTACACTGTTGTGTTAGTTGCTGCTGTATAACAAAGTGAATCAGTTATACATATACATATGTTCCCATATCTCTTCCCTCTTGCATCTCCCTCCCTCCCACCCTCCCTATCCCACCCTTCTAGGTGGTCACAAAGCACCAAGCTGATCTCCCTGTGCTATGCAGCTGCTTCCCATTAGCTATTTATTTTACATTTGGTAGTGTATATATGTCAATGAGACTCTCTCACTTCGTCCCAGCTTACCCTTCCCCCTACCCATGTCCTAGAGTTCATTCTCTATGTCTGTATCTTTATTCCTGTCCTGCCCCTAGGTTCATCAGAACCACTTTTCTTTTTTTAGATTCCATATATATGTGTTAGCATATGGTAATTGTTTTTCTCTTTCTGACTTCACTCTGTATGACAGACTCTAGGTCCATTCACCTCACTACAAACAACACAATTTCATTTCTTTTTATGGCTGAGTAATATTCCATTGTATATATGTGCCACATCTTCTTTATACGTTCATCTGTCGATGGACACTTAGGTGGCTTCCATGTCCTGGCTATTGTAAATAGAGCTGCAGTGAACATTTTGGTACATGACTCTTTATGAATTATGGTTTTCTCAGGGTATATGCCCAGTAGTGGGATTGCTGGGTCATATGGTAGTTCTATTTTTAGTTTTTTAAGGAACCTCCATACTGTTCTCCATAGTGGCTGTATCAATTTACATTCCCACCAACAGTGCAAGAGGGTTCCCTTTTCTCCACACCCTCTCCAGCATTTATTGTTTGTAGTTTTTTGATGATGGCCATTCTGACTGGTGTGAGGTGATACCTCATTGTAGTTTTGATTTGCATTTCTCTAATGATTAGTGATGTTGAGCATCCTTTCATGTGTTTGTTGGCAATCTGTATATCTTCTTTGGAGAAATGTCTATTTAGGTCTTCTGCCCATTTTTGGATTGGGTTGTGTTTTTTTTTGATATTGAGCTGCATGAGCTGCTTGTAAATTTTGGGGATTAATCCTTAGTCAGTTGCTTCATTTGCAAATATTCCCCCCCATTCTGAGGGTTGTCTTTTGGTCTTGTTTATGGTTTCCTTTGCTGTGCAAAAGCTTTTAAGTTTCATTAGGTCCCATTTGTTTATTGATTTTTTATGTCCATTTTTCTACGAGGTGTGTCAAAAAGAATCTCGCTGTGATTTATGTCATAGACTGTTCTGCCTACTTTTTCCTCTAAGAGTTTTATAGTGTCTGGCCTTACATTTAGGTCTTTAATCCATTTTGAGTTTATTTTTGTGTATGGTGCTGGGGAGTGTTCTAATTTTATTCTTTTACATGTAGCTGTCCAGTTTTCCCAGCACCACTTATTGAAGAGGCTGTCTTTTCTCCATTGTATATTCTTGCCTCCTTTATCAAAGATAAGGTGACCGTATGTGTGTGAGTTTACCTCTGGGCTTTCTATGCTGTTCCATTGATCCATATTTCTGTTTTTGTGCCAGTACCATACTGTCCTGATTACTGTAGCTTTGTAGTATAGTCTGAAGTCAGGGAGCCTGATTCTTCCAGCTCTGTTTTTCTTTCTCAAGATTGCTTTGGCTATTCAGGGTCTCTTGTGTTTCCATACAAATTGTGGAACTTTTTGTTCTAGTTCTGTGAAAAATGCCATTGGTATTTTGAAAGGGATTGCACTGAATCTGTAGATTGCTTTGGGTAGTAGAGTCATTTTCACAATGTTGATTCTTCCAGTCCAAGAACATGGTATATCTCTCCATCTGTTTGTATCATCTTTAATTTCTTTCCTCAGTGTCTTATAATTTTCTGCATACAGGTCTTTTGTCTCCTTAGGTAGGTTTATTCCTAGGTATTTTATTCTTTTTGTTGCAATGGTAAATGGGATTGTTCCTTTAATTTCTCTTTCAGATTTTTCATCATTAGTAGGAGTGCAAGAGATTTCTGTGCATTAATTTTGTATCCTGCTACTTTACCAAATTCATTGATTAGCTCTAGTAGTTTTCTGGTCGATCTTTAGGATTCGCTATGTATAGTGTCATGTCATCTGCAAACACTGACAGTTTTACTGCTTCTTTTCTGATTTGGATTCTTTTTGTTTTTCTCTCTGATTGCTGTGGCTAAAACTTCCAAAACTATGTTGAATAATAGTGGTGAGAGTGGGCAACCTTGTCTTGTTCCTGATCTTAGTGGAAATGGTTTCAGTTTTTCACCACTGAGAACAATGTTTGCTGTGGGTTTGTCATATATGGCCTTTATTATGTTGAGGTAAGTTCCCTCTATGCCTACTTTCTGGAGAGTTTTTATCATAAATGGGTGTTGTATTTTGTCAAAAGCTTTTTCTGCATCTATTGAGACGATCACATGGTTCTTATCCTTCAATTTGTTAGTATGGTGTATCACATTGATTCATTTGCATATAGTGAAGAATCCTTGCATCCCTGGGATAAGCTCCACTTGATCAAGGTGTATGATCCTTTTACTGTGCTGCTAGATTTTGTTTGCTAGTATTTTGTTGAGGATTTTTGCCTCTATGTTCATCAGTGATATTGGCCTCTAGTTTTCTTTTTTTGTGACATCTTTGTCTGGTTTTGGTATCAGGGTGATGGTGGCCTCATAGAATGAGTTTGGGAGTGTTCCTCCCTCTGCGGTTTTTTGGAAGAGTTTGAGAAAGATAGGTGTTAGCTCTTCTCTAAATATTTGACGGAATTCGCCTGTGAAGTTATCTGGTCCTGGGCTTTTGTTTGTTGGAAGATTTTTAAACACAGTTTCAATTTCAGTGCTTGTGATTGGTCTATATTTCCTATTTCTTCCTAGTTCAGTCTCAGAAGTTTGTGCTTTTCTAAGAATTTGTCCATTTCTTCCCTGTTGTCCATTTTATTGGCAAATAGTTGCTTGTAGTAATCCTTTGTACTTCTGAAGGGTCCATTGTTACTTCTCCTTTTTCATTTCTAATTCTGTTAATTTGAGTCTTCTCCCTTTTTTTTTTTTGATGAGCCTGGCTAACGGTTTATCAATTTTGTTTATCGTCTCAAAGAACCAGCTTTTCGTTTTGTTGATCTTTACTATTGTTTCCTTCATTTCATTTTCATTTATTTCTGATCTGATCTTTATGATTTCTTTCCTTCTGCTAACTTTGTGGGGGTTTTTGTTCTTCTTTCTCTAATTGCTTTAGGTGTAAGGTTAGGTTGTTCATTTGAGATGTTTCTTGTTTCTTGAGGAAGGATTGTATTGCTATAAACTTCCCTCTTAGAACTGCTTTTGCTGCATCCCATAGGTTTTGGGTCGTTGTGTTTTCACTGTCATTTGTTTCTAGGTATTTTTTGATTTCCTCTTTGATTTCTTCAGGGATCTCTTGGTTATTTAGTAGCATATTGTTTAGCCTCCATGTGTTTCTAGTTTTTACCATTTTTTTCCTGTACTTGATATGTAGTCTCATAGCGTTGTGGTCAGAAAAGGTATTTGATACGATTACACTTTTCTTAAATTTTCCAAGGCTTCGTTTGTGACCCAAGATATGATCTATCCTGGAGAATGTTCCGTGAGCACTTGAGAAGAAAGTGTATTCTGTTGTTTTTGGATGGAATGTCCTATAAATATCAATTAAGTCCATCTTGTTTAATGTATCATTTAAAGCTTGTGTTTCGTTATTGATTTTCATTTTGGATGATCGGTCCATTGGTGAAAGTGGGGTGTTAAAGTCCCCTACTATGATTGTGTTACTGTCGATTTCCCCTTTTATGGCTGTTAGTATTTGCCTTATGTATTGAGGTGCTCCTATATTGGGTGCCTAAATATTTACAATTGTTATACCTTCCTCTTGGATCGATCCCTTGATCATTATATAGTGTCTTTCTTTGTCTCTTGTAATAAATACTCTTTGTTTTAAAGTCTATTTTGTCTGTTATGAGAATTGCTACTCCAGCTTTCTTTTGATTTCCATTTGCATGGAATAGCTTTTTCCATCCCTTCACTTTCAGTCTGTATGTGTCCCTAGGTCTGAAGTGGGTCTCTTGTAGACAGCATATATACGCATCTTGTTTTTGTATCCATTCAGGCAGTCTATGTCTTTTGGTTGGAGCATGTAATCCATTTACATTTAAGGCAATTATTGATATGTATGTTCCTATTACCATTTTCTTAATTGTTTTGGGTTTGTTATTGCAGGTCTTTTCCTTCTCTTGTGTTTCCTGCCTACAGAAGCTCCTTTAGCATTTGTTGTAAAGCTGGTTTGGTGGTGCTGAATTCTCTTTGCTTTTGCTTGTCTGTGAAGGTTTTAATTTTGGTTGTAGGTTTTTCTCCTTCATCACTTTAAATATGTCCTGCCACTCCCTTCTGGCTTGCAGAGTTTCTGCTGAAAGATCAGCTGTTAACCTTATGGGGATTCCCTTGTGTGTTATTTGTTGTTTTTCCCTTGCTGCTTTTGATATGTTTTCTTTATATTTAGTTTTTGATAGTTTGATTAATATGTGTCTTGGCATGTTTCTCCTTGGATTTATCCTGTGTGGGACTCTCTGTGCTTCCTGGACTTGATTAACTATCTCCTTTCCCATATTAGGGAAGTTTTCAACTATAATCTCTTCAGATATTTTCTCAGTCCCTTTCTTTTTCTCTTCTTCTTCTGGGACCCCTATATTCGAATGTTGGTGCGTTTCATGTTGTCCCAGAGGTCTCTGAGACTGTCCTCAATTCTTTTCATTCTTTTTTCTTTATTCTGCTCTGTGGTAGTTATCTCCACTATCTTATCTTCCAGGTCACTTATCCGTTCTTCTGCCTCAGTTATTCTGCTATCTGCTATCTAGAAGTTATCCCTTCTAGAGAATTTTTAATTTCATTTATTGTTTTATTCATCATTGTTTGTTTGTTCTTTAGTTCTTCTAGGTCCTTGCTAAACATTTCTTGTATTTTCTCCATTCTGTTTCCAAGATTTTGGATCATCTTTACTATCATTATTCTGGATTCTTTTTCAAGTAGACTGCCTATTTCCTCTTCATTTGTTTGTTCTGGTGGGTTTTTACCTTGCTCCTTCATCTGCTGAGTATTTCTCTGTCTTCTCATTTTGCTTAACTTAATGTGTTTGGGGTCTCCTTTTCGCAGGCTGAAGGTTCGTAGTTTCCATTGTTTTTGGTGTCTGCCTCCAGTGGATAAGTTTGGTTCAGTGGGTTGTGTTGCCTTTCTGGTGGAGGGGACTGGTGTCTGTGTCCTGGTGGATGAGGCTGGATCCTGTCTTTCTGGTGGGCAGGACTGTGTCCAGTGGTGTGTTCTGGGGTGTCTGTGAACTTATTGCGATTTTAGGCAGCCTCTCTGCTAATGGGTGGGGTTGTGTTCCTGTCTTGCTAGCTGTTTGGCATGGGTGTTCAGCACTGGAGCTTGATGGTCGTTGAGTGGAGCTGGGTCTTAGCGTTGAGATGGAGATATGTGGGAGAGGTCTTGTCAATTGATATTACGTGGGGCCAGGAGGTCTCTGGCAGTCCAGTTTCCTGAACTCGTCTCTCCCACCTCAGAGGCTCAGGCCTGACACCTGGCTGGAGCACCAAGACCCTGTCAGCCACACGGCCAGGTATGTGGGGAGTTTCTTGCCTTTTGGGAAGTCTGAGGTCTTCTGCCAGCATTCGGTAGGTGTTCTGTAGGAGTTGTTCCACATGTAGATGTATTTCTGATGTATTTGTGGGGAGGAAGGTGATCTCCATGTCTTACTCCTTTGCTATCTTGAAGGTCCCCTCTCAGTTTTATGTATAATATGTGGAGAAATTTCCAAAAGGAACTAGAGTGAAAAACTTAATTAGAGCCCCCTAACATGGAAAAGGAATTTCTCTAAATTTGCATATAATTGTTTAATCCAAAATCCCAAATGGAGAAATCATAAGTAAGACTATTTGCTAGAATCACATAAAGCTGTGTATCCTTTATGTGTTAACATGGTGAAGAAGAATATTGATATTCTGAGCTGAAAAACCAACAAAAGCTTCTTGTGCTTCACAACTGGAGTGCAATATTTCACTTGACTGTAATTTATAAATTTCCTATAGGCTAAATATTTTATACACAGAGTTAAATACACAAAAGTACTAAATGCAATATACATTTCTGATCATGATATAATTTGAGGCAGGAATTTTCCATCATATGTATCTATTGCTGGGCAGATGGGGCCCTCAATCTTAACATACAAGGTGAGAATCAGCAAACAAAGGCATATCGTGGGTTTTATTGTCAAGGAAATGGGAAGTGGTAATTCTTGCATATCTACTCTTTCCCAGGCAGTCCCTTATGTTCTTTAAAAATAAACTTTGTATTTTGCCACTACACAGCCTTTATTTTTTTACAGGTGAAAAACTGAAGCTCAGGGTTTTAAAATATATCTATTCATTGAATTAGCCCAAATATATTGATTCTGAGTTCTTTTTTATTTTTTCCATATTTTATCTTATATATTCCCCCAATAGGCTGAGTTACAAATTATGTGCCACATTTAGGGAAATGTACCCGGTAATTTCCCAGGATTGTTACTAGACCTCGTGGCTAGTTAGTGGGGAATCTCAGACTGAAACCCCCTCATCTATCTCTAAAGCCCAAATAACATAAGCTTAAGTCTAATATGTTATCTTGGACTTTTAAAGAAATGTTTAATAAAGCATGGTTTAGAAATTGTCAGAGATTTACAAGTAAATTCTCCTAAAACTCCCCAAATTTGTAACTAATTCTAACAAGGAAAAAATAAGCATGAGTATGGACAATGTAAAGAGAATTCAGAATCAACCTTCCTGGACTGATCCAATGATTACATTATATTGTAATGTTCAGGTATAAACTATGCAATCTAGTTACAATTACATCTGTATATAGTATATATATACTGCACACAAGCATACATCATTGATTTATGCCAATATTGGCAGAATCATTCATCATACTTGTTTCTATATATCTGTTATCAATCTAATATCGTATTTTAAATTTAAAGATTAAGAGTATTCAAAAAAGTCTCTGTCTGTCTGCCTTCATGCTTTTCTTTCCTATCTTGTTTTCTGTTTCCTTATCAGGGCATACATTAGGTTGAGGTGAGTATAGCATTTTTGCTTGGGTACAAAATTTAAGGGACCATCAAATTCAGTAATTAAAATAAATAATATTTTATTTATTATTATTATTATTTTAATAATATTTTAAAAAATGAAAATTAATTTAAAAATCCATGCTGACCAAAATACCAAAAATTTACATAAAGACTGGATCTGCCAGTGCCATGTGGAACCATGTCTATATATTGTGATTATTGAGGGTTTTTTGGCATCCCCACCCCTTAAATTATGCACCTGAAGTGAGTGCCAAACTTGCTTGACCCTAGCCTGGCACTGTGCTGTCCTTCCTGCTTTGCTTCTCAGCCTTCTAGACAAAAGTGTAAAACAAGTGGATACAACTGGTCATTTTACCAGCCTAAATACAGGAAATTCCACATGTCAGACTTCTCTGGTCAAAGTAACAAGTCTCAGTTAAACAAACACACACAATGAGACAGATAATTTAAATTAGGTTGAGAAGTGGAGACTTATTCTATTTATAAGATAAATTATTTTACTGAGAGCTTTTTTAAGAAAATGAGTAAGTTGTACCATCCAGAATATAATAAAAATACAAACATATCTAGTCTCTTTAGGAACTCTCTATGAGGACCAAGGCTTAGAAATTTGGGGGTCTGAATTCATAAGTAATACAAGATTGATTACTACAAAAGAAGATTTTCGTTATTCAAGTTGGAAACAAAGATCAAAAATGAAGCTTGAAACTCATCTATTTAATTTAATTCATTAAAGATTTACAGAACTTTTATATTTGAGTTATCCCTAAAGAGACATAGGGATAAATGGATGAATCAAGCATGAATCCTGAGCCAAAGTAGTACACAATCTAGAAGGATAGACACAGACCATTATAATATTAAGAAGAAATCATATGTGGGGATAGAAAAATTATTGAGAGTTTAATGGAGAAAGAAAATATTTTAGGCAAGAGAATCAGGAAAGACTTTTAGTAACACCTGAGATAGACCTTGGAAAGGAACAGCCGAAGAACAGGAAAAGAAGGCAATGGGAGGAGGGGGTTCCTAAAGAGAGGAAAGAAATGAACAACACTTGATATGTAAGAATATTGAGGCATTTAAAAGAAAGCCAGTAACTTAGTTTAATAGCAACATAAGGCATATGATAGAGAAAAGACGATACTTAGATAAATGTTCAGTACAGAATAGGTGTTCACTAAATATTTTTTGAATGGAAAAAATGAATAAATGAAGATTGAAAGGAAGGATAACGCCAAATTGTAGAGACCTTTGAATGTTAGGATAAACAAATTGCACTTGAGATAAAGTGGAACACAAACGCTTCTGAGCAAAGATGGATCGCTATCAGAACTATGCTGAGGGAAGATTAATTGCCGGGAGGGGGCCGAACAGTTAGCTATTTGTGTAGTCCAGGAGGGCAGCAATAATGACATGAATTACTAAATTGGAAGTAGAAAGGGAAAGGAGGGACAAATGGGAAAGATGTTGAACTGATAAAGCAATTAATTGGCTCTGGGAAGAAAGATGAAAGCAATGAAAATGACTCCTCAGTTTCCAGGCTGGATGACAGGGAGGGTATTGGTGCTTTTAACAGAAATAAAGAATACAGAAAGATAAGCATCAACTTGCAGAGAAAGATAATTAGTTCAGTGTCAGTCGTACTGCTGGCAGAGGCGCTGGCAGGGCATGAGGTAGAGATGTACAGCAAGCAGATAAGTGCTGTCGTGTTCCTAAAAAATAAATGCTGTCACAAGAGGAGAGGCAACATTTGCCACTTGATGTGCGCCTCACTTAACCTCTACTTTCTGATTAATTGCAGGTAAGGAGTAAAGATAGTGAAGGTTTTGTTCCTTAGTGTTGAAACATTCACGAAAACCGTGTACACACTTGAAAAAGCCAAGTAGTATCAATTAAGGTGATAAAAGATTTCAGATTACCTAGATGTACCTGAAGCTCTGGATACTTAAGTCCTCTGGTTGGAATGCAATAAATAAAGTGAGAATAAAGTGAGTAGCTTGCCTGGGCTAAAGTAGAGCATAGGCCATGGTTCTCTAGTTGCACCCGAATCGCCCGAGGAGCTTGTTAGTATACAATTTCCCAGCCTAACCCCAAGAGTCTCTGATTAGGTAACTCTGGAGTGGTCTAAGAAGTTATGTTTCTCACAAATTCCCAGGTGGTGTTGAAGCTGCAGGTCTCCAGACTTGTGGATCAATGGCCCAAGAACAAGGGCTTTTAAATAATGTCCAAAAAGGGATTCTCAGAAGATAATCCGTGAACAATCAGAAACACTTGGATTGCTTGTTAAAAATATAATTCTTTTGGCCTCATCCCAGACCCAGTGAATCTTAATATCTGAGTTTAGAGTTTGGAAATAAGCCTTTTATGCAGCTTCCCTCGGTAATTCTTAGTGCCTTCTAAACTTTGAGAGCCACTCAAATTGTGATGTGAATTTTAATTAGCTTTGGGAGGACATTAGAGACTAAAGTTCTATTACTGTGGAAGAAAGAACAAAAATGACCAGGAGTTAAGAGATGTGGGCAGTAGTCATAAATATTGACATTAATTAGCTGGGTGGCCTTAGGTAAATCACTTAAGCTTTTTCGGTATAATTTTCTCATCTATAAAGTAAAATGATTAAACTGACAGATCTGTGATGAATTCTGGGGATAACAATGTGAAATGGGTAATTCCCAGAGAGTTTAGGAAAACCAGAAGTTCTCAATTGGGTGTGTCAGAATAGGATGGGTTTTGCTTTTGTTTTGTTTTGTTGAACTATACCTGCCTCTGATTTGCCTCACTTGCTGGAGGTAGCTTGTTAGGTTATTGGTCTCTTCTGTCTTTGAGAATCACTACTGGATGAGCCATTTTTGTGAGTTGGATTGAGTTTTACCTCTCATGGATGCTGGGCTTTGTATGATACCCAGCGCAGTCTAATTTCTACCGAAGTAAATGATAGAGATTATAGTGATTCAAGTTTGTTAGCCAAAAATAGTACTTCTTAAAAATAAATATTAAAATAGAACATAAATTTATATGTTCCTTCTTATACCCATTAGGATGGTTACTAAAAAAAAAAAATCAGAATAAGTGACGGTGAAGATGTGGAGACCTTGTGCACCACCGGTGGGAATGTACAATGGTACAGTCACTACGAAAATCAGTATGCGGTTCCTCAAAATATTAAAAATAGAGTTACCATATGATCCAGAAATCCCACTTCTGGAGATATACTTAATTGAAAGGAGGGACTCAAATATATTTGTACCACCATGTTCACCGCAGCATTATTCAAAATAGCCAGAAGATGAAGAAACCCAAGTGCCTTTAAATGAATGAACAGATGAGCAAAATATGGTATACACATACAATAAAATATCACTCAGCCTTAAAAAGGAAAAACATTCTGACATGTGCTACAACATGGATGAACCCTGAGGACATTATATTAAGTGAAATAAGCCAGTCACAAAAGGACACATTCTGTATGATTCTACTTATATGAGGTCCCTGAAGTAGTCAAATTCATAAAGGCAGAAAGCAGAATGGTGCTTTCCAGGGGTTTGGGGAAGGGGGGAATGAGGAGTATTTGTTGAATGGTTACAGAATTTTAGTTCTGCAAAATGAAAACAGTTCTCGGGATGGATGGTGGTGACACATGTAGAAAAATGTGATTTAATTCTACTAAACTCTACACTTAAAATGATTAAGATGGTAAATTTTATGTTACATGTGTTTTA
Organism: Eschrichtius robustus; assembly: GCF_028021215.1. Lineage (NCBI taxonomy): Eukaryota > Metazoa > Chordata > Mammalia > Artiodactyla > Eschrichtiidae > Eschrichtius > Eschrichtius robustus. Next base: position 14,336,938 of record NC_090827.1, on the reverse strand, counting down.
CCACAATTTAAAATAAATAAATAAAAATTTAAATTTCACTCAAATGTATATATTGAATGTTAAATATGGAAACTATTATTATGATGTGTTCAGATTATATCACAAATCAATTCCTTATGACATCATCTATCCTTGCTTATGTTTTCTAAAACCTATTTTTCACTTTTGGATTCCAGTATTTCATATTATTTGTAATAGAAGAAATAAAGGGAAAATTGAAAACGCAGGTTATTTTCTACCAAACATAAGTATGGTTTTATGTTATTGTATTTATTGCCCCAAAATACTATTAAGGCATTTAAATTTTGTTTTATTATTTCCCAGGCTGAGTTGGTACCAGATGGCAGAGCCCTAAATGATTTTGCAAAACATTATTGATTTAAATAAGGAAAATAATAGAGTTATGGATATTTAACAAGAAAGGAGGAATTTGTAATCAGAAGCTTTAGTACCCAAGATGACAATTAATCTGAGAAACATAAAAGCAAGAAGGATAAGCTAGTAATCATGGCATTTGTGCCTTAGTAGGAGAAGCGAATTCAGCAGTTGAAAAGAAGAAAATCATAGTGGAACACTGAACACATTAGTTAAGAGTGAGAGGAGAGGACCCTTTGAGGATATGAAAGGACACCTAGGGGCTGGGACCCACAAGAATGCAAATGAAGCTTACATAGGCTCCTAATTTCCTACTGAGGAAAGGCGGGTTTCATAAAAAACTAAAAATTCAAAGTATGTGTTAAGGTCTACAGCTTAATTTAATGGAAACAAATATACAGGCATGAACGTCCAGTATCTTAATTAAAAATGTCCATAGAAAAACATTTCAAAAATGTTGAGCCTTCTCAGTATATGTCTTTCACCAGGAAACAAAGTTTTATAAAATTCTTATTTATATAATATTAGTAGTCTTAGGGGTAAAGAGAAAGATTGCAAACAGTGGACAGCTCAGAAGCATATTTAGAAAACCATTTAGCTTTTCCCATTTTTTCAAAAAGTAAATGCTGCTCTTTGAAAGTGCTGTCTGGCAAAAGAAACGCTGTCTTATGAAGTGTACACTGGGCATGTGGATTTATATTAGGACCTAACTAAATTGGGTTTGCTTGCCAGTACATCTGCTTAACTGACAGCGTAAATGCAGATGCGAGCATGGATTGGAATAGAAAAGCCTGAAGGGTTAAAGGCAGAGTAACAAAAAAGACAAAGTGCTATCATCAATATTTTTTAAAGTGGTATAAAATTGATAAGAACAATTAAGTCAACAGAAAAAGGAGCAAAAGAAATAACTTAGCAATATATAGATGACTTACAAAAGTTAATACACATTTGAAAAAATGTTCAACCTTATGAATCAGAAAAGCGAAAATAAAAATAAATTAGTTTCCATTCATCACTTTGGCAAAAATGAAAAAATAAAAGAGTAATGTAATTTAATTCTGGCAACTCAGGCAAGAAAGTGGGAAAACATAGCTCTCTCTTCTGTAGAAATTGGTACATTTTTAGAGACTACTTTGAGAGTGGTAATTAAATTTGTAAATGCACATGCTCTAACCCAGAATCCCACTTTTATGACTATATTTATTTCAAAAAAACATACATATATATAAATAAATGTTCATCATAGCTGCTTTCGGGAGAAAATGTACAAAACATTAAAAGTGTTTATCAAGGGCAATGATTTGATAAATGATAGTAGTTCATGGAATATTTTGAAGGTTTTAAAATTATATATTGTATGTTCTAATATATATATGCTAACCTGAAAGATGTTTATGACAGAAATTGAAAAAGACAAAGGCAAGAGAACATTTCATTTTTTAAAAAGTCAAAATGGAAACCAAATAAAAAACTGCATGCATGTGTGTGCCTAGGTACAGAAGAAAGTCTCGAAGATGATCAGCCTGCTATTAATGAAGGTTAACTGAGGGTAAAATTGGATGGGTGGAATGGGGTAATTTTAAATTTATGGCGGAAGTATAATTTTTACTTTTTGGCATTTTTCCAACAGAAATTTTTTAAATGTATATGCACATTCCAGTTTGCGAAGTAACTTTGAGGGTAAGAACTAAACCAAGGCAAAGGGTCATTTAAATTATTTGTTGGATAAAGAAGTTTCTGAACATAATGGACCCACCAGGAAACAAAGATGCACCTATTCATTTGTTTCCATCCTGGGGAACGATAAAGTTGGAATTCTTCTGTAGAATATTTTGGCTTGAGAACAAGGCTGTGTTAAATCAGGACTGACAGCCGAGGCTCCCACTAGGGGCCTCTGCCATTTCCGGGGAGGCGCACTTCTCTCATGTGGCTTCTAAACAGTTTGAAATCAGGGTCCAAAGACTCACTGAATATTCGCTCCAGAAGAAACCTCAGAACTCATCATTCCATTTTCACAGTTTTAAAGATAAGGAAGAAAACTGAGGCCCAAGGTGACTATATCTTCTTTTTGACCCAGAAATTTCTTTTCAAATATTTTTAGTAATGCTTTTCACACCTTCTTGCTCATTTAGCTAAAACTATACAATTAACATCCAATTAGCAGGTTCAGATGATATACGGCCCAGTGGATGTCTTTGATCCATAGCACAGACTGTGCCTCCTATCACCTCCCTTCACTTTACTGTAGCTCTGTGTTGGTTAATTTTCCGTGTCAAGTTGACTGGGCCATAGAATGCCCAGATATCTGGTGAAACATTATTTCTGAGTGTGTCTGAGAATTGGTGGACTAAGTAAAGTAGACTGTCCTCCCCAATGTGGGTGGGCACTACCTAATCTATTGAAGGCCAGAATAGAACAATAACGTAGAGGAAGGTTGAATTCTCTCTTTTGGCCTGACTGCTTCAGCCAAGACATCAGTCTGCTCCTGCCCATGGTCTGGGATTTATACCATCAGCACTCCTGCTTCTTAGGCCTTTGCACTCAGGCTGAAATTTACATCATTGGCTTTCCTCGGTCTCCAGCTTATAGACAGCAGATCCTGGGACTTCTCGGCCTCTGTAATGTCATGAGCCAATTTCTTATAATAAATCTCATTTTATGTGTGTCTGTATGTATATACACACACTACATAGATATACACACACATATATATGTATGTATATATGTATATAAAATATATACGGCTATAGATATTTATCATTATACATAAAACTATATATAGGATATAATCATATATAGGGATATATCTTTATATCTATATCTATATATCTGTATCTATATCTATGTCTATCTTATTGGTCCTATTTCTCTAGAAAACCCTAATACAAGCACCTTATATCTAACTGTAATTGCTTTTTGTTTTCTGCACGTACACTATTCTGCTCGCCTCCATGCTTTTGTTCCAGCTGTCTCCTCCCTATCCTACTTATTCCTCTCTCTCCTTTACTTAATTACATCCTGCTTATTCTAAGTTTGACATTACTCCTTTTGGAAGCCTTTGTGATCTGAACCAGCCTCATCCCCCAGGCTATACTACGTTCCCTTTCGCTGTGTCCTCATAATACCTCGTATATCTCTCTGTGGGGTAGCTGCTATTCTGCATTCTACTGCCCCATCCTCACTAAACTAATCCATCTCTGCATCCTCCGTACCTAAGATACACAGTTTCTGGTACTTATTAGCCACTGAATAAATGTTTGTAGATTAAAGGAATGAGTGAATGAATAGATGAATTGGAATGAGATGTAACTAATTAAAAGAAGACTTGGAGCAGGTCTAGCTTTCATCATGGATTAAATCACTAGATTAAAAAAAGCAATTTTTAAAGTACATGCTCTGTTAATGGTGGGTTAGTAGTATCATCTTTATATATATGACACCGCTTTATTATTTTTACTTTAATTTGTAGAATTATACATATATTTTTTTTCTGGGCATCTAGAAGAAAAATCTTTATTTATAGTTTGCTTTGATTGCTATAAGACCTGACATATTCTAACTCAAGTTAAAATGCTTAGGACTGCCTAAGAAATACATGGTTTTAGGTTTCTCCTTTCCTTTTTGAGAAAAGATCTAATCAAGACTGATTGATTTCAAACATCCATGAAGACTATAGAAACAAAAATAAGTTTTAAAAAATAATACTAATTAAGAAAAAAAACCCAATCCCAGGCATCAGAAATGCCCTGGCAGGGCTGCTGGAAATGATCTCTATGTATTTTTTCATTCTTTCACTGGTTCTCTTCTTTCACTGTGTGATAACTGACACTGACCTAAAAACTCTGATTCCCGGAGAGCAGAAAATATGCCAGTGGGATCTGAGCTCCCAGCTGCAGGGTGAAGTGCTAAAGTGAACCATATATTTATTTGAATCATTTGGCAAAAGGACAAATGTAGCAAATGCACTGCTACCGCTAAACCCCATGGCATGACAGCCCAGGACTCTTGGCATTTTCATAGACCCAAGCTGTTTAGTATGTTGTCTTGTTTTTCCCTCAAATTGTATTCAGTCTGATTATTCATTTCTATAATAAGGGCTTAACCCCAGTGTTAAGGTCATGCACCTAGTCAGTGTATATATTACCACGTCACTTACTGAAGCTCAAGTTAGCTCTTACCCACTCTCTGCTGCTGGCTCATGAATTGTCATCTACTCTGGCATTTTTACTCAATGCCAAATGATGCTATAGCGCTCGAAGAGGAAGGGGAATGGAAGAACCAGAAGAGAATATGGCCAGTGTAGTTCATGGGTTTGAAGCACGTAAGACTAAAAATTATTATATGTAAAACTAAGTAGCAGTTGAAATTTGTTTTCTACTTGCAGCTTTCTTTTTCTTTTATGAACTTGGTTCTCGCTTGTCAGATGCTACCTCTCCCAGAGTCCCTCGGCTGTAGGAAGTAATGCCCTCACGTCTTTCGGCCCCTGGTAAGACTGCTCTTTGTCAGGCCTCCACCCTGCCATTGTCACTGTGACCCTGGCAACATGCTCACCCCTCCTGTCACCTCCCATTCACCACCTAGCCAATCTGTCTAGAGCCTAAAGTCCATATTGTTTCTAGATCTCTGAGTGTCCATCATCATGAAAAATCTAAGACGTCCAGGTCACTCCTCATCACTTATTGATTTGATTCTGCACATTGCCTTGTTTTGACCAATTTTCCCATTCCTCTCCAGCTATCCAGACTCTTCCACTCTGATCTATGGAACCCTATCATCACCATGATCCCTATATCTAAGGAGATCATACAATTTACTGTTTTGATGGGAATAATCTTGAGAGTGGGACACCTGGCAAAGTCAAGGTTGTCCCAGACCAGGACATACAGTTACCCTGCCTATACCCTCAATCTGTTTTTTTTTTTTTTTTTTTTAATTTCCTTTTACTTTCTTTTGCTAAGTAGAACCTGCTTCTCCTCTGGGGATACCACATTGCCTTTGGTCTTCTCAAGTGGTGGCTATTTTTCTCTTCTACAACAGTCATATCACTGTGGCTGGATCAGGGTAGGTGTTCTCCTTGCCCCTTGAACCAGTTCTGGACCCTTGTCTCTAAAGTCCTCTAGCTTTGAAGCTCATGTTATCAGACTCTACTACCTGCTACTCGTTCTTACTGCAGTCATCTGCTGATTCTGTCACTCCTCCAAACTTGCTTGAAGATTTTATCACTTGCCTCTCTGTCACCCTCAAATTCTAGTTCTGTGGTTATTCTTGGTGATTTGATTATTCACATAGACATTCTTTCCCAGTACTTGGCTTCTCAGTCTCTTGGCTTCTTCCTCTCCAAAGATCGTGTCTTTTCTCCCACCTCAGGCCACCCACTCTCATGTCATATCATCTCCAATGCCAGAATTCTCCTCATCATCTCAATTTCAGATGTGTCATCTCAGAACCAACTTCATGTCATTTCCAATCCCATCCTTCTGGCTCACTGACTCCAACAATGCTTTAGTCCCATCTAGACCTAAGTCCATTGCTCATGCCACCCTTTTGGTAGCCTCAATTTCCTTGTGTTATAACTGTCTTCCTATACAGCTCAGATTCCATGATTCATAACAGAGATCATTTCTTTACATATACTCTTAACTCTCCCACCTCATTGTCTTCTACCATGCTTATCTGGCAAACACCAATTGTGATGAAGTCTGCTCTCTTGACTCCATGTTTACGCTCAGGCAGCTGAAGATAGGGAGGCTAGAGAATCCCCCACAATCACGCTGATTGGTCCCAATTTACAGTCATGAACACTGTTGCAAAGGGGTCTTTAATCTTGTCTGGGAGTCCCATTACATTTCACTAGTCTACTGTTCCTCCCATTCTCCAGAACAACCATTCTTACTTTCTCTTTCTTTAAATCTCCAGAATCTCTATGTTCTTACATTTTGGTGATGACCTTGGTTCCCATTTCTTTGAGTAAACACAAGCAGTCAAAAATGAACTCCCATGTGCTCCTATCACCATAGCTTCCAACCTATCTGAATGTATGTACATATGCTCTACCCTCTCTCCTCTTACTATGGATGGATTATGTTCCTAAATCCAAACCCTCCACTTGTGCACTGGATCTCAGCAGTTCCCTGTCTCTCTCCTGCATGATGAGTTTTCCTGTCTTACTATATCATCCCATCAGTATACAGACATTGTATATCCTCCTTCATAAAAAGTTTCCCTGAACTTCATATCCCACTCCAGGAACCCCTCCCATTCGTCAGCATTTCCTTTGAAGAAAACTCCTTTAAAAAGTGCCTATTCTCATAATCTCCATTGCCTCCTTCCTTGTTCTTTTTTTCTCTCCAATCTAATCTTAATTCCTTCTCCTTTCACTCTACCAGATCTGCTTTTGTCAGGGTCACCAGTGACTACTGGTCACCAAATAAATCATTAATTCTTAGTCTTCATTATACTTGCTCCATGAGCATCATTTGACAGTTGTTCATTTGAGATTCGTTGAAACACTTTTTTCACTTGGCTTCTAAAAAAAACACTCTTGTTTTTCTCCTGCCTCACTGGCTGATCATTCCCTGACTCTGTTATACCCTTTTAATCTCCCCCTCCTCTAAATACCAAATTGTCCCAGGGATTAGTTTAGCAATCTGTCTTCTCTAGATGCAGCCACATCTGTAGTGATATCATGGAGTCTTATGACTTTAAAAGGCAAACACTATGCCAGTCATCCCCAAACATTTATCTCCAGCTAGAACTTTCTCCTAAACATCCAACTCATATCTGCAGCAATTCTCTTGGCACCTTTGCCTGGATAATTAAGAAGCATTTCATATTAACTATCATGCCAAAGGCAATTTTTCATTTGGCTTTTTAAATCTGCTCCTCCCATAGTTTTCTCAGTCTCAATAAATGGCAAATTCATTCTTCCATTTACTTAAGCCAAAGACATTGGACTCATCTTTAACTCCTCTTTTTCATACCCCACATTCAATTTTTTAGAAAATCTTGTCAGAGCTACCTTCACAATATATTCAGATTCAACCACTTCTCACCACTTCCACCATAACCACTCTGGTCTACCCACCATCATTTCTCACTTGGATGATTACAGTGTCCTCCACACTGGTCTCCCTGCTTCTAGCCCTTGCCTATTTTCTATACAGCACCTAGAGTGGACCTTGAAAAAGTAAGTCAGATCATGTCACTCTTCTGTCCTCAACCCTTCCTTGACTTCCTATCTCAGAGTAAAAGCCAAAGTCATTTAAATGACTTCAAAATATTATAACACTGATTTTCAACCTTTATTTTGAATCAGAATCACCTGAAATAGAATAAAAAATGGCACAATCTGTATGGAAACACAAAAGACCCCGAATAGCCAAAGCAATCTTGAGAAAGAAAAATGGAGCTGAAGGAATCAGGCTGCCTGACTTCAGACTACACTACAAAGCTACAATAATCAAGACAGTATGGCACTGTCACAAAAACAGAAATATAGATCAATGGAACAGGACAGAAAGCCCAGAGATAAACCCACACACATATGGTCACCTTATTTTTGATAAAGGAGGCAAGAATATACAATGGAGAAAAGACAGCCTCTTCAATAAGTGGTGCTGAGAAAACTGGACAGCTACCTGTAAAAGAATGAAATTAGAACACTCCCTAACACCATACACAAAAATAAACTTAAAATGGATTAAAGACCTAAATGTAAGGCCAGACACTATAAAACTCTTAGAGGAAAATATAGGCAGAACACTCTGTGACATAAATCACAGCAAGATCCTTTTTGACCCACCTCTTAGAGAAATGGAAATAAAAACAAAAATGAACAAATGGGACCTAATGCAACTTAAAAGCTTTTGCACAGTAAAGGAAACCATAAACAAGACGAAAAGACAATGTTCAGAATGGGAGAAAATATTTGCAAATGAAGCAACTGACAAAGGATTAACCTCCAAAATTTACAAGCAGCTCATGCAGCTCAAAATCAAGAAAACAAACAACCCAATCTAAAAATGGGCAGAAGACCTAAATAGACATTTCTCCAAAGAAGATATACAGATTGCCAAAAAACACATGAAAGGATGCTCAACATCACTAATCATTAGAGAAATGCAAATCAAAACTATAATGAGGTATCACCTCACACCAGTCAGAATGGCCATCATCAAAAAATCTACAAACAATAAATGCTGGAAAGGGTGTGGAGAAAAGGGAACCCTCTTGCACTGTTGGTGGGAATGTAAATTGATACAGCCACTATGGAGAACAGTATGGAGGTTCCTTAAAAAACTAAAAATAGAACTACCATACGACCCAGCAATCCCACTACTGGGCATATACCCTGAGAAAACCATAATTCAAAAAGAGTCACGTACCACAATGTTCATTGCAGCTCTATTTAAAATAGCCAGGACATGGAAGCAACCTAGGTGTCCATCGACAGATGAATGGATAAAGAAGATGTGGAACATATATACAACGGAATATTACTCAGCCATAAAAAGAAACGAAATTGAGTTATTTGTAGTGAGGTGGATGGACCTAGAGTCTGTCATACAGAGTGAAGCAAGTCAGAAAGAGAAAAGCAAATACCGTATGCTAACACACATACATGGAATCTAAAAAAAAAAAAAAAAAAAAAAGTGGTTCTGAAGAACTTAGGGGCAGGACAGGAATAAAGATGCAGACATAGAGAATGGACTTGAGGACATGGGGAGGGGGAAGGGTAAGCTGGGACGAAGTGAGAGAGTGGCAAGGACATATATACACTACCAAATGTAAAATAGATAGCTAGTGGGAAGTAGCCACATAGCACAGGGAGATCAGCTCGGTGCTTTGTGACCACCTAGAGGGGTGGGATAGGGAGGGTGGGAGGGAGATGCGAGAGGGAGGGGATATGGGGATATATGTATACGTATAGCTGAATCACTTTGTTGTACAGCAGAAACTAACACACCATTGTAAAGCAATTATACTCCAATAAATATGTTAAAAAAAAGTATCGCCTGAAATGATTTAAGATATTCATATGCCTTTCATTCCCCAATTAAGATTACAATGGGTAAAAAGGGTCAAAAGGTACAAACTTCCAGTTATAAAATAAGTAAGTCATGGGGATGTAATATACAGCATGGTGACCATAGTTAATAATACTGTATTGCATATTTGAAAGTTGCTGAGAGAATAAACCTTAAAAATTCTCATCACAAAAAAACCAAATATGTGGGCTTCCCTGGTGGCGCAGTGGTTGAGAATCTGCCTGCCAGTGCAGGGGACACAGGTTCGAGCCCTGGTCTGGGAAGATCCCACATGCCGTGGAGCAACTGGGCCCGTGAGCCACAATTGCTGAGCCTGCGCGTCTGGAGCCTGTGCTCCGCAACAAGAGAGGCCGCAATAGTGAGAGGCCTGCGCACCGCGATGAAGAGTGGCCCCCGCTTGCCGCAACTAGAGAAAGCCCTCATGTAGAAATGAAGACCCAACGCAGCCATAAACAAATAAATAAATAAATAAAATAAAATAAACTAAAAAAAAAAAAACCAAATATGTAACTATGTTGATCGATATGAAGTAGACTTACTGTGGTGATCATTTTGCAATATATACAAATACTGAATCATTATGTTGTACACCTGAATCTAAGATAATGTTATATGTCAATTATGGCTTAAAAAAAGATACAATTGTTTGGACATTTAGGTTGTTTCCGTGTCTTGGCTATTGTAAACAGCACTGCAATGAACATTATTGGGGTGTATGTATCCTTTCAAACCATGTTTTTCACTGGATATATGCCCAGGAGTGGGATTGCTGGATCATATGGTAGCTGTATTTTTAGTTTCTTAAGGAACCTCCATACTGTTCTCCATAGTGGCTGTACCAATTCGACAGATGAATGGATAAAGAAGATGTGGTACATATATACAATGGAATATTACTTAGCCATTAAAAAGAATGAAATATTGCCATTTGCAGCAACACGGATGGACTTGGAGATTATCATACGAAGTGAACTAAGTCAGACAGGGAAAGACAAGTATCATATGATCTAGCTTATATGTGGAATCTAAAAAATATATACAAATGAACTTACTTTCAAAACAGAAACAGACTCACAGACTTAGAGAACGAATTCATGGTTACCAGGAGGGAAGGGTGGGGGGTAGGAATAGACTGGGAGTTTGGGATTGACATGTACACACGGCTGTATTTAAAATAGAAAACCAACAAGGGCCTACTGTATAGCACAGGGAACTCTGCTCAAATATTCTTTAACAACCTAATCGGGAAAAGAATTTGAAAAAGAATAGATACATGTATATGTATAACTGAGTCACTTTGCTGTACACCTGAAACTAACACAACATTGTTAATCAACTCTACTGCAATATAAAATAAAAATTTAAAAAAAGATACGATTGCAATTTTAGTGGGATCCAAGCATCCACATTTTTAACAGACTCCATCCTGCCTAACTCCCACTCCGACCTTACCTCTTACTTCTCTGCCCTACCACCCCCTTTTCCTCCCACCCCCTTGCACCCTGCTCCAGCCACATGGGTCTTTTTGACATTCCTCTCCATCATGTCAAACTAGCTCCTGCCTTGGGAATTTTGCAATGTTCCTTCTGCCTAATGTACTTCCCATCCTCCTTTTGTCCCCACTATCTTCATGGCTCATAAACTGTCCCCTTTCACTTTCTCAGAGATGGCTTCTGAGACCACCCACTCTGTGACGGCAACACCCCTCTTCTTGCCTCTGCTCCCTTTCATGCTCAGTCTTCCAGTTTTTCTTTATAGCACACATTTATGTGCTTGTCTATTGTTTTCTCTCCACTACAGTACAATCTCCATTTGGGCAGGGACTTTGCTTATTTTGGTGTGCCTCCCAGTGCCTAGAACACTTCCTGGTAAATAATAGGTGCTCAGTGAATATGTGTTGAATGAGTAAGTAAAACAACAGGTTCAATCCACCCAGTTTTTCAGCCAGAGATGAATAAATTGGGTAGGCTTACTCCACCATTGAAGAGTGTCTGGAATTTTTCTTTCTGCTCCAGTCCTCTAAAATCCTTAATATTGGCCCATGTGATATGATCAGTCTTTTGTTTTGGCTTTCATTTCAACCCTCCAGTTTTCCAGCTAAGATTAAAACTGGGCCCTGAAGCCCAGTGGCTTGGCTGGAGCCTTGACGCCCCACCTGTACCTTGTCAAGTCCCCTTCCCCCATAGTGCTCTGGGACTTAAGCAGACAACCTTACAGATTGATGTTATCTTTCTGATTGAATATGGCTGCTGCCAGCACTGCTACCCACTTCCTGTTGCCATAGCATCCATCAGAGTTTATATCCCCTTTGAAATATATAGTCTGAAGTATCATGTAGTTATCACTGGGATCCTTTGGCTAGGACAGGAATTATCCTACCAATACTGACTTTCTTCTCTTCCCTAGTAGTCTTTATCGCTGAGGTTTTAGAATAATTTGTCATTCACCCCCTGAGACATAACAGGCTATCAGGAAATGGACACTGCCCTCTTATTAATCAGGGAGTTTTCTATTTCAGCGCTACACAGAGATCCTTTATTCCTGGTCAGATGCTTACCTGCGATGTAGAAGTTTCTCTATCGATTCTTAAAAATTACCTGTCTTGTGTTCCAGTCTCTCCTAAAATAACCTGACAGACCAAATTCCATTAATGTGCTAATGCTAATAGCTACTTAAAATCATAGTCTTCCAAGATGTATTTGGGTTTTAACAGGGATGGTTTTCCATTGCTGTAGTTTCGGAGTGTTGCCGAGTCACCATCGTGGCCTCCTAACTGGTTTCCAGCTTCCGCACTGTCACCTCCAGTCTTTCTCAATACAGCAGCCATATGATTTGCCAAAGTATGAGTTAGATCATGTTACGTACTCTCTGTTCAAAACACTCCTGAGTTTCATATCTCACACAGAGTAAAAGCCCGCTTGGAATGCCCTCTATGGCCCTGTACGAGCACTTCTCAGGCTTTAGCATGCATATGAATCACCCGGGAATCTCGTTAGAAGGAGATTCCCATCCAGAAGGGCGCAGGTGGGGCCTAAGAGTCTGCATTTTGAACAAGCTCTCAGGCGATGCTGAAGCCGCTGGTTCACAGGACTAGCTGCGAGTAACGAGACCGTATATGCTGTGTTTCCTCCCTGCCCTCTGGCCCTCTACCCCTCTGACATTGCTGCACTCCTGATAGTCCCCTTTACTTCTAGAGCTACCCTAGCCCCCTTCATAGTCTTAGACCATCCAGGCATGTTCCCACCTCAGGGCCTTTGCACTAGCTGACCCTCTGCTTGCAAACACTTCACCCAGATATACACCTCTCCCTCTCCAAAGCTTCTTTTTTTTTTTTTTTTTTTAAATTTTTTTATTTTATTTTATTTATTTATTTTTTATGGCTGTGTTGGGTCTTCGTTTATGTGTGAGGGCCTTCTCTAGTTGCGGCAAGCGGGGGCCACTCTTCATCACGGTGCGCGGGCCTCTCACCATCGCGGCCTCTCTTGTTGCGGAGCACAGGCTCCAGACGCGCAGGCTCAGTAGTTGTGGCTCACGGGCCCAGCTGCTCCGCGGCATGTGGGATCTTCCCAGACCAGGCCTCGAACCCGTATCCCCTGCATTGGCAGGCAGACCAAAGCTTCTTAATGAAGATTTCCCTGGCCACCTGATCTAACAAGGCAGACCATCTCCGTTTCCATGTCCCTCTTCTTTTCTCTCCAACTCTGTTTTTCTCCTTAACTCTTCTCACGGCTGAAATACAGCATATTTATCTTGTTTATTGTCTGCCCCCTCCACTAGAATGTAAACTCCATGAGGCATTTTTGTTTTTCATTTATGTTCACTCCAGTGATCAAAACACTGGGTGTTTTGATCAATAAATAATTGTTGAATGAATTCATTAAAGAACTCTGTTATATTTTTCAAATCACATTTTTTCCTGCTTATGCAAAACGTCCTAGGAAGAGGAAGGCAGAAACATTTCTTCTGGTTTAATTAGGCTAGTGTGGTACAGGCGAAATGTCTCCCAAGAAGAGCAGATCAGAACTCATTTACCTAATCCTCATTTATACAGGTTTCTTTGGTATGAGCAGAGCAAAGATGTTAGAAGCGACCAGGATCTACCTTCAAGTAAGAGAAACTTACTGAGACTGGTAGCACAATTAGAAACAAGCACAACCTGAGGCATTAATGGGATCTATTCAAAGTTTTACCTAGATTGGGAGGATTGTTTTCACAGTGATGCAGTCTTTGCTGGAAGGGAGTTACTATATGTATGAATTCCTGTCAAAGGTAGAAGTTTGGTCTTTTGTGGAATATTGACCTAGAAGACCTCTGAGGTCTTTTCTGCCTGCACAAATTAGAAATCAGTGACAGAGAACAGGAAGCTGCTGTGTGAGATGTGTGTGCAAGACCGGTTACTTGAGGAAGAGTCCATCAGCCACATTTCATGTCTTGTAGTTCTCAATCTCATGAACTCCAGTGAGCTTTAGCAGGTGAGAGGCTATTGTTTGTTGGTTGGTTGGTTTTGTGTTTTAATAAAAGCTGGCTAAGACCTTGAAAACTGAACCAAAATACATTTTATTATAACTACCTAGTCTCTGTCTAATCAGTGTTCAGCTGTCTCTGATATTGGTTGAAAGAAATATATACAATCAAATTTCACTTTGATATTTTCCATTATAAATTAATAAAAACATTCTTCACTACTCCTCTAGTAAATCTGAAAACTGAGTATATGGGGTGTAATAAACACTTGGGGACTTGATTTGCAGTTTTAAAATCATAAGCCCTCTTTATCAGCAGACTATTAGGGAATAGAAATTGCTTCTCTACTTCTCTTACTTCTATTGCATTATCTTTTTTATTATGTCATAACTTTAGGTTAACCTTAGGAAATACCAAATAATAATGCTTTGTAATAACAAATCACTCACACATACATTCTTTCATGTAAACTTCAGGATCATCTTAAGAGTTTATTATTCTAATCGAACTATTTATTGATGCTTTTACATATATATATTTAATAATGACAAAAACCGTAAGAGGTAGAAATTCTCAATATGATGATAAAAATTCTGAGCCTCAGAGATTTTAAGTAACTAGTCACATTTACACATTTTACTTAAAAAAATGAACTGGATATACACCTAGGTTGTATGCCTACAAAGCCCAGGCTTTTAATTCTCACACTGTGATAATTTTACAGCTGAGTAGAGTGAGTCTTAGAGAAACCAAGTGATTTGCCCAACGTTATACAGCTGAGAACTGGAAGAACCAAGAAAGAAAACCAGATAGTTTTTTCTAAAACCAGAGTTCTTTCTACTCTTCATAATAGCTTTTTTTTTTTTTAATGTATGACATTTAAAAACAGCATAAGAAACACTAGCCCAAGCTGAAAGGCGATGGAATGGCTACATATTTAAATAAAAAGAAACATGAAAGCCTAAAGAGTAACTAAATTTCTCAGCATATGCTGCAAGATAAGAAACACTAGCCCAAGCTGAAAGGCGATGGAATGGCTACATATTTAAATAAAAAGAAACATGAAAGCCTAAAGAGTAACTAAATTTCTCAGCATATGCTGCAAGATTGTCAATAGCTGAGTCTAGAACACTTTTATTTCATAGAATCTCAGGAATTTTCTCAGTGTGAATATTTACAGTTTATTTTTACATTTACACATGTGTCAAATTAAATTCCATATGGTCAAATAACTTAAATTAAAAAAAAAAAAACCAGAAAATGTAGGAAACTGTATGTACGTACTTAAAAGTTAAGAGGTTTTCTTAAAGAACACTGAAGACCTTAGAAGATATATATGTATATCTTACATACATGACTGCTTAAAGCTTCTATGTAGCAAGTGATGTCCTATATGATTTCTATATTATATTGAAAATACCAGGATGTAGGAAGTATAACCTGTTTGTATTAATACAAAGAACGAAGGGTAATGGTGTGTGTGTGTGTGTGTGTGTGTGTGTGTGTGTGTGTGTGTGTGTGGGTAAGAACTTGGGAATAAAAAATAAAATGAGGTCTTATTTACTTGACTGGCTACTTCAGAAAGTTACAAGTTTCTTATGGTCTCACTATTTCTATTCTTTGCATACTCTTACCCAATTCCCATATATCAGTTACGGTGATCTTGACAGATAAAAATGAATCATGACATTTCCCTATTTCAGTAACATTTTTTGCCATTCAAATAAAATCCGAGTTCTTAATAATGGGCAAGGTCCTACTTGATCTACCCCCTGCATACTAACCTCATTCCACATTTTCTCATTCAATAGTCTCCAGTTCATGTTGATTTTAAATTGGTTTCTTGAATGGACCTTCAGACCTTAGCTTATACTAAGCATTGCCTGGATGCTTTGTCACCCTCTCTTCTACACGATCAGCTCTTCATCAGGCAGATCATAGATAATATCTTATGTCCTCTGGGAACTTACCTGATCACTGTTTCTCAAATAGATTTCCTTCTTAATTTCTACAATAGCACCCTATTTGTCTTTTTGACAGCATTTGTCACAATTTAAGTCATTTTGTTTGATCAGGTATTTTGGTTTCCTTTTCTCTCTCTCCCACCAGACCCTGTATTTCATGAATCCAGTGGTCATTCCTCTGTGGTTGAGTTTACCTTCAGTTCCTACCTCAGTGCCTGGTACATAATTGTTACTTAGCAAATATTGGATGAATGAATGAATAAATAATGAATTGGTGAATATGTATGTTTAAAAGTTATTTTTATTCTGAATCTGTATGTCTGGAGAAAAGAAAATGAATTTTCTCTGGAATGTTATGGTATAGAAAAAAGTTGTAAAGTGTGAGGAGCTTTGGATCTAAAATGGATACAAATACAAATTGTGAACTTCAATTTATACTTATACGCAAGAAAGCAAAATTGTTTTTAACAGTAGACAATATGAAGGAAAATAACTCTTCCCAAAACCATTATTCTGAGGCTTAAATTCATTCACATACAATGAGTACCTAGTAAATCCTAAAATCTATCCTCCCTTCTCCCCCAGACAACATATAGTATAGGTCCATTCACCTGCCCAATCTCACCTGCCCCCCACTCCGTGCCCCCAGTAATTGGAGGGTACTGTGTTTAATTTCTAAAAGCCAATGGGCCTCTGGACAAAGACAAGAGGATCAATACCTGGGCCCTGGGAAACTGGAATTAATATAATGAGGATGAAGGAGTTAGAGGCCATTGCTAACATTTCAAGGACATTCTCTTATTTAAAAGCATCATTAGTACTTGCAAAGAGGTTTATGTCACCATTATCAGTTTTTAAATAATGATATCAGTGTAGTGACGGAAAAAATTACCAGGGTGATGCTAGGAACCATCGCAATAGCAATAGCAGATAAAGGAAAACATATGAAAAGGCACAGAATAGTGCTAGATCCTGTGGCAGAATAACTTCTATAGTCATCAAAACATTCTCCAACATGGTATTATTGAGTTTGCCTTTTGAACAGGGAACTCAGACTTGGAGTCCAAATTATTCGGCTGTGAAAGGTTACAGAAAAAAAGTATATACCATCATTGATGCTGTTATTAGACATTCATTCATTCATTCATTCAGTCATCCCATAATTACGTATTGAATGTCAACCCTTATGATTTTTCACTCTAATAGCCACTGGGAAAATTTTAAGCAAAAATCATTCAGTTCTCTCATGGAGGCTGATGGGGCCTGAGGAAGAAAGAATTACTTCTGTGTAGATGTTTATAAACCACGGCCCAGAATAAAAACTAGCTTCATGTTTTTTACACAAAGGACTGCTTTCTAAGTTTTTTTGTTTTTTTAAAAAAATAACTTCTAAGTGATGGTTTTATAAAAATAAGATACAAATAAAGATTTTCACTTTTGGAAACAGAAACAGACTTTTGTAGAAACCTTATTTGTGGAGAAGATTAACTTTTACTCACAGAGAGCTTCACATAATCATAACATAAACTTTTCATCGAAAAACAAATGCAGTGTAGAAAATACCCTGAATCATTTGAAAAAACTGGATAACCTGAATGATATTTGGAATGGGATTTGTCAAAATCTTTTCAAGTCTTCATGTGTATATGTCCCTGACCCTGTTCTGAACAAAATACCAGCTCATGTTTTCTAGCTTTGGAATCCCATTGGAAAAGGATCCTTTAGACACACCACAGAAATCTGTCAATTCTCTCTACTGGTACAGCGAGTTACCTCAAAATCTTCTTAAATCAATAAAAGGTATAATTTAACTGAGAACTCTATGTCAAAGTTAAAATTTAAAAAAGGAAGTAAACCAAACTCAGTTTAGCAGTTCCAATATGGGGGACAGAACGGTAGACTATGAATGAAGAACTATGGCCAGTACCTTTTGAATGCCTGCTTGGGACTCCAGAACGTTATTCTCTGATCCATTGCTTCGGTTGATCATCCGCCACATTTGGGAATACATGCTGTCCCTCTCAAAAGGATTCATTCCCTTCATGCGAACATGTTCATACACCGCCGAGTCCAGGACTGTGCCATAAGGGATATCTGTTTGCTTGGAAAGGTCCTGGAGAGACCTTGATTATTGGGAGAGCAGAGAGACACAAGAAAGAGTACTGAATATTTTCAAGCGGAAATAAAGTTAAAAGAAGCAAAAAGTAATATATGTAAATACAAATGCCAAATTGCTTTTCTTATTTTGTTGTTTCTTAACATTAAGATGTAATATATAAGGAGAATTGCTTTAAGAGTGTATGGCACTTACATAGATCATGAGAAGACAAAAATCATTACTGAAGGAAAGGTGGAAATTTCTAGTGATAGGGCAATGCTATTTTTGTTTTCACTGTGAAAAAAAATCTAGCAATTCCATCAAAGACGAATTAAATTACACTGCTAGACAGTCATATAATCATTTAGTTTTTTAAAAATGTCAATACGTTACAAGCCTTAAGCCTATGTTCTTTTAGGTGGCAAGGCTTAAATATTTTTATAAAATAATTACGTTTTGTATAAACAACATGTTTAAGTAGATGTATACTTAAAAATTAGTATTTGTAATAGTCATTACTTACTGAGTGTCTACTACATACATGCTAGGCAGTTGGCACACAGTATCCTTACAGCAATGCCTCATGCTCAGAACAATTTCACCCATTTTACAGGTAAGAAAACTTAAGTAGAGGGAATAAAGGACCAGCTCAGTGTGGCACAGTGAGGGATAGAGATAGAATTCAAATGTAGATCTGACCAGCTCCCAAAACCATATTATTTCTACTGCAAGATGTTGACTCTTCTCTGTATTTATTTTGCTAGATTTGCTTTAAGTGGCTGTGTGTGAGTGTGTGTGTGTGTGTGTGTGTGTGTGAGACAGAGAGAGAGAGAGAGAGAGATTTCTATTTGTATTCAAATAGAATAAATTTCATGCTTTTGGATAGCTGAATATATTTTCAGCTTTCTCTTTTACAGAATAATGTTCCAGGATTTCCAAATCAATCTTTGAGTTACAGATTGTATCTACTTGTCCCAGGTTATTCGTCTCTAAATTGATGGTCGATTTCCTTATATTTGAGTTTCTGAGCCACTCTATATTTTCTAACTTGGAGAACCAATTACCACTTCACTGGAACTCATTGAATTTGTGTAGGTGTCCAACCCTAATGACTGACATTTAAGAACAAATATGTGTCTTTGGAGTACTGTTCAAA
The DNA here is from genome assembly GCF_028021215.1 of Eschrichtius robustus. Taxonomy (NCBI): domain Eukaryota; kingdom Metazoa; phylum Chordata; class Mammalia; order Artiodactyla; family Eschrichtiidae; genus Eschrichtius; species Eschrichtius robustus. The sequence continues at coordinate 14,317,834 of NC_090827.1, read as the reverse complement.
ATTAGATGCTGGCACGCTTCAAACTCACTAACCTCTGAGAATGGGAGCAGATGCCTTGAAGCACTATAGTATATATTGAACAAGAACAAATACCCACAGCCCTCCACAATCACGGGCCATGAATGTCATGTTACGTTTACCTCTGACCTTTTGGTCTGTCTCTAGATGGCGTTTGCTAATGATTTCCTGGGGGTCTTTGCAACTAACACTAACATTGGGCAAGAGTATTGGGAATACTCTTGCAGGTCACCGTTTCCATCATGTGCAAAACTGTGTGGCAAAAAATACATTATGGGTCGTGTTTGTTAGAGGAATATTTGCGACAATTTCTAAAGATAACTTTCAGCAAAATTTAATCTGCATTTTATTGAGTTTTATGTTGTCGGTGTGTATCATGTACTCTATGGAAAAGAGTGAGATCATGGTAATTCCTTTTTGCTCTACACTTCTGCTGCATAAAATGATGCATTTAAAAATTGCTATTTGAAGGGAAGAATTTTCTGGAATATCCTACAACTATTGAGCTAATTCTACCATTTGTAAAAGCTAAAGCAAAAGCGTAAATAAATAGTGAGGGGGGCTTCCCTGGTCGGGCAGTGGTTAAGAATCCACCTGCCAATGCAGGGGACATGGGTTCGATCCCTGGTCCTAGAAGATCCCACATGCCGCGGAGCAACTAAGCCCCTGCACCACACCTACTGAGCCTTTGCTCTAGAGCCCGCGAGCCACAACTGCTGAAGCCGGCGCGCCTAGAGCCCGTGCTCCGCAACAAGAGAAGCCACCGCAACGAGAAGCCTGCGCACCGCAATGAAGAGTAGCCCCCGCTCACCGCAACTAGAGAAAGCCCACGTGCAGCAACAAAGACCCAACGTAGCCAAAAATAAATAAATAAACAAAAATAAATAAATAAGTTAAAAAATAATGAGGGCAGAAGCAGGAATAAAAGTGAGCTACAGGTAGCTAGGGTGCAACCTAATACCAGAGTGACAGGGCATTTGGTAGGAGCATACCATAATTATCTTGGTAATAGTATAGCAATAAGAATTTTGTTTCAAATGAACAATTTACTTCTTATTTACTAACGTTTCCAGTAGTAGGAGTAAAACTATATTCAAAACATTAACATTTTAACATATTTCCCACTGTTTAGCAATGATCTAAACTGGTTACACAGGGGGGAAGAAATGAAACTTATCAATACAGGTTATGATAGCATGCCTCATTCACTCAATATCTGTAAATACAAGGGCAAGGTTAGGTAGATGTACAGAGCTTGCACTTTCTAGAACCTAAAGGTGTATGGCTAGAGAAGGTCATGTTACGATTCATCAGAAACCCTCCCAGGATAGGATTGGCTCCTTGCTGCCTAGTAGTTCTGGCAATCAATCTTGATTATAACTTTCAGAAGCTTTCCACTTGGTGAGATCATAGTGTAGGGGTGAAAAATGCTTATGCCTATATCTAAGTATATAACCGGTTTGCTCAAATAGTCATACTAGTAAAATACTGCTAAATAAATTAATACTCCTTCTTAGCTTTCCGTGAAAAGAAAATTGAAATCATGTGTTGGGATCTTTAATATAACCAAGTTTCCATGCCATAGTATCACCTTAAATATTAGCTTTGAACTTGAATGTAGAATTATAACACAAACAGGTTTTTAGCTGGCAAAACTGTTTTGTACACACAAAAATTTTAAAGCAGTATCTTAAAATGTTGCCTGTGTGAAGTTCTTGATGTCAGAAAAAGACAGTTTATTTTCAACGTAATTCAAATTCAGAATAGCAGAGCATTTTGTAACTTAGAGCAAAGGTATGTTCCCTCTAGCTTCATTTCTGATATCAAGTTCAGCTTATAAATTTGCCATGAGATCTGCTTGAAATAAAAATTATAGCTTGTCTGATTCAGTGTCGTTCCTTTATAGTACACCAAGATAGCCCACCAAAGGTGACAAAAATAAAATAAAGCAAAATGAAGTGAGCACAAATAGCTTATTATGGACAAAAGAAAGCTGTTTTAGGAGCCCAACAGAGAAAGGGAGTACCTATTATAAGTAGTAATTTTGTTATTTTCACGCTCATAATATTTTAGATCTGAAGAAATGCTATGGCCTATATTATGAGGCCCTAAAAGAAATCAAGTAGGTTATTTCACAAGTGGTAATCCTCAAGAACATTATATCTTAAGGTCAACATCTGAGTGGATATTACTTAGACATGCCAATCATTGGTTTAAATGCAAAACAATTATAAAATAATCAACAAGCCCCTAATACATACATTAATTTACCTTGGCAAATATTGACATTTCTTTTTTAACAAGTGGCAATGTTTACCCAGGCCACAGAAGAAATGGGAAAATCTAGAGCATTCTAGAAAAAGAGTTAGCTGTGAATATACTCATACTAATATAGTCTATCTTTCTACCTAACCACACAAAACCTACATACACTCACATAAAATTCAGCAAATGATCATTCTGTGAATCTATTACATCCGAGCCCTCCTCTTCCAACCCCACCCCCGGACTCATGCACACAGTAAAAATGAGTGTCCACAGCTACACGTGGTGAATGCTAAAAGAAAACAAATGCTTTTCCACTCTAATCAGTCTTATTTTCTCAACATCTTACTGAGATTCTTTTATTTCTTGTACTGGTGTCCTATACGACTAGCAACCCATGGATACTAAACAATACTGTCTGATAGGTAAGTGGTATTTAATTATTTGCTTGGACATTACATATATTGAGAAACTGTAATTTAGGACACTTCTGTGGAAGTAAATTTTAGGAATTTGGGTGGATCTAGGCTGATTACAAACACTTTCCATGAGAAGAATAAACACTTAAAGCCCTTCAAGCATTGAAAATTAATTTTGATACATGTGATAGTCTGATATTAGCTATATCTGATAGCAATAGCTTTGATATTGGGTAGGTTAGCTTTTAAAGTCAAGCAGGTCTGTTACTTGTGAGCTGTGTAATGTTAGGTAGCTCTTAACCTTACTTTCCTCATCTATAAATGGAGAGGGTACCAGGGTCCTCCTCAAACAGTGATTAGTGATCCTGTCATATCAGTATCAATCAAGCTATCGTTTTTATACACAGATTATTATTATAATAATTCATCACCTTATAATGTCCTTTTAATGATTTTTAATGGATTTTGTGTGTGTGTGTGTGTGTGTATGTGTGTGTGTTTGCGTGTGTGTGTGTGTGTGTGTGTGTGGCAGGATGACTCCTTATACTGTTAACAAGGAGATTCATGAATCGGAGTTGAATTAATGTCTCATCTCCTTTCCAAGTAAAAGAATGTATGATTCTATGACACTAAATGGTAACTTTCTTCATAGCAAATTTTTTGGGACATTTATATGACTTTGCTAATGAAATTATCTTATAATGAATGTGTTGCTACTTACATTTCTAAAGCTGTCAACTAGTTAAAAATCTAATGCCTATACCCTCTGCAGTGAACTTTCACCCATATTTTTACCTATTTTCCTTTAATAAGAGAATAGCTCTTACCTACATAAACTGTAAAATAACTCTCATAGGCCTTTCTTTTCCATCTACTCTCCCTTTCTCTGTTTCTCTCTCTCTCTGCCTTCCTTCCTTTCTTCCTTCCTTCCTTTCTTCCTTCCTTCCTTCCTTCCTTCCTTCCTTCCTTCCTTCCTTCCTTCCTTCCTTCCTCCCTCTCTTTCTCTCTCCCTTTTTTTTCTCTCTCTTTCTTTCTTTCATATTTGAGTCTGGTTGTATGGAATGCTCACCAACAAATGACAAGAGTGAGCTGCCAGCTTTAGCTTTGGGGAATTTTACGTCTAATCCCATTTTTAATGGATTGAAACACGTCGACTCAAGTTATCACATCAGAAGGATTTTTCTTCAGGGGGAGAAAAATGGAACGTGGTTGACAGGATAGGTGCTAGATGCTTCAGGCAAAGGGGCTGACCATGAAAGGGAAACAAACAAGCAGGGGCACATTAAAAGTGCCCTCCAACTCAGTTCAGGATTTTTCTCCCACACTCTCTCCCCAGTTTCCTCCTCTGGATGCTAATTTCAGCATTTGCTAAAGGACACATTTTGTTGTAACTCCAAGAGCCCATTAGCAACCACATAAAGAGCCTGCCTGGTGCCCACCGCAGTTCATTGGTTGCAGTGGCTGAGAGCTGTCGTGGGCAGGGCACAGAGGCAGGTTTTCCAAGCACAAAAAGTACTCCAAAAGTTAACACTTAAAGAACAACTACATGCCATAATAGAGGGCCAGCAGAGTGAACATTAGTGTTATAGAGACCCAAGAAGCAGAAAAAAGGATTGGAGAATGTATTGAGGTGGTCAGGTAAGGCAGGCCTGCCACTGAGCTGTGCTGACGACAGCTGTGCACTGGGCAACCTCTTTGTTTCTAAAAACATGGGTTTTGAAGATGTAAAGATTTGAGTTTCAATCCTTGGAAAAATTAAAATTCTCCAAATTGCAATTCCTTTCCCCGTTAAATAGGGGAAACAATCATTTTATGATAAGGTATCTGGAAGTTTGAAGTAGATTTTGAAACAAGACACCTAGCCTAGAACTTACTCTTTAAGTGCTCAATTACTGATAGTTGCAGTTATTAATTTATTACTATTATTGCTGTTACTTTGTCCTCTATTATGATTTCTAGAATTGCCATCTTTTGATTTTTCCCACCAATAGATTCATCTCAGCTAAAGCTCTTCTTCACCTGTGGCCTTTAACTCCCACACCCCATCTAACCTCTCATCAAGTTTTGTACATTTTTACCCCCTAAATCTTGGGAATCTGTCGCTACCTTTGCCTTTCCATTGCCAATACCCTCATCATTTCTACCTAGGAAATTATTTCTAAGCTTTTCCCCTATCTCTACTCCCACCTATCTCTAATCCATCCTCCATACCACAGCTAACGTGCTCTTTCTGATATTCAAATCCGATCCCATCCCTCACTTATTTAAATACTTCCTTATACCTCACCGCCCTTAGAAAATGGTTCAAACTCTGTAGCATTCAAGATCCTTCAAAAATTTGGCCTAAAAACTTTTTTTTTCATTTTCAAAAACAACCTTTTGCTTCATTCGTATTCACATTATACGGCAAACAGACCATTTCATCATTCCTTGCTTGGCAGGTGTTTTCTCAGCTTAAGATCGTTCCTGATCTTCCCTGGTGAATTTTTTCCCTTCCAGATCAAACTCAGCTGCTTCTCCTGTGCTCTTCTAATACTTAAAATATGTTCACATCTTAGCATTGTGGTTCGAAATTTTACTTCTTTGTTTACCTCATTAGAACGCATGTTACTGATGCTCACGATTTTTTTTTTAATGTTATTTATTTATATATTTTATTTATCTTGAAACTCAGAACCTAGCCCAGGGTCTGAAAAATAGCAATCAATGAGGTTCATTTGTTTGGGCTGTACTTCTTTGTTAGAAAGATGCTTTCATCTTGGAAAACCAGCATTCCAAGTAAACTAGCGTTGCATAAAAATGGGATTTTTACTATATATTACCAGCCATTCTGTGGGTGATTAATCATGGCCAGCAGTATTTTGTAGGAAAAAAAAAATTTTTTTTTTTTTTTTTTTTTTTTTAGAAAATACAACTTTTTGAAAGAGAGCTTTGGAAATTTTCCCTGTATCAAAATCCGCTGCAAAAGCTTTATTGGACCACCAGTGAATTGTTTGCAAACAAGACAGTTTGCCATAAATAAATTCAGAGGCAAGGCAAATACAAAGAAAAATTAAACAAATAGGACTGAAACAAAATATCTGGAAAAGCTGAGGTATAGTCCAACATTCTGGTAAACATAGGATCCAGTACAAGGTGGAATGTCTATTCTTGAGAGGGATACTTATTCAGCAGTGTGGAAACAGAGATGACAATTTAGTGGTTGGTTTGATGAGTGATTTCTGATTAAAATATCAGAAGCAAACTGAAGTGGTGAAGAAAATTGCTCAACTAACTCTGCTAACTGAAATGATTAAAAAAAATGTAAAAGAATTCACGGTTTTAGTAGCTAAAGAAGGGATAAGCACCAGAACAAAGAGAGAATAGTCACCTTTGGTAATACTGAGTGTTATTATAGAAAGCTGAACTTTAGGATTTTTTTCTTTCAAGGGTTGAGTATTTACATAAAGAGGAAGAAGTCTCAAGAATATGAATGCTCTACTTATAGGAGAACAGATAAGCATATGGAAAGGCTTCCTGTCTCCCTACTGCAATGTAGCTAATGGCCACTTGTCCTTTGAGAAACCACATTCTGAATCCTAGTAGCTCCTCCTGCTTAGTGAAGCTTTCCCAACTCCTCAGACACAAGTTTGGAAAGGAAGTCTGATGAAACATAAGGGTATCAAGGGTAGATGGTACTGTAAGCAGGACTCTTAACACTCCCTGATGTCAGAAGAAAATCTGGTTTGCAGATGGTTCAGTCCACACTGAAGAGCTCAGTGAGAACTATTTTAAGTGCATGAGGGCTAACGCTATTTAATGAAAGCAGGCTCAGGAAAGAGTTGGATATTCTTTAGCCCAATAATGCTAGGTTTCTTATTTTAAAAAGATTAAGGTCAAAGTCACACTAGTGGAGGAACTACAATTCTCTCATAGAAGATGAGATTGTATAGCCTAAAAAAGTATAATTTATGGGGCAAGGTAATTCAGGAGGAACCCAGACACAGCTATCTCTAGTGGAGAGGATGTATTTGTGTTTTTCTTTCTCTCATGGTGCCAGAATTTTTTTTCCTTTTCAAGACAGCAGAAGTTGGAAGTCTGAGGCCGACAAGTTTGAAGAATATCAGGCAAGGCAGAGGGCTAGAATTCCTTTACTTGCAGAGACAGGGAGAGTTTCCCAAGGGAGGCTCCCCGCTTGGAGAGGGTGTTTTATTAGAGGAACCATATGAGGACCAAAGAGGACTGGGGATTTACAGAGGAGGGTCAGCGGATGAGAAGGGCTCCATGTGGGATGCTCGAATAAGGCCTGAGTGGTGCCTCCTTCTCCAGCCCCTCTGTTCTGTCCCTCTCCCCGCTTCTGTCCTACATCCTTCACATACCCTCACACCCAACCTTATGCAGTTCACCAGAGTAAATTAGATAAAAGATGGCTTCAGGCCTCTGTGCTCTGAACTTCCTTAAAAAAACTATTTAAATATCCATCAGAATTCCAAATGTGCTTGGTCTAGAAAAAGTGGGTAGAGGTACTCATAAGAGGGCATTGCTCCCTTCCAAACACTGTCCCTACATGGTAGATTACTAGGCATGGAGGATTACATCCCAGGAGATGACTTTCAAGTCTTTCCTGAGAGATTTAGGAATATTTCCCCCCAAAGAGTAGTCAAGAGCGCCCCTATCTGCCACGTGGTATAGACAGGATGGTCACAGGTAATACTGGAAATTCATGTAAAATAGATGCATTTGAGATAGATGGGTGTCAGGGACTAGGTGGGGGAACATCCCCCTGCACTTGGAGAGACTTGCAGTTCCCATACACTTTTTAGAAGTCGATTCAGACTTGTGGATATGATAGGTCATTTCAGACAACCCAGAGGAAGGAGGAAGCACTCTGTCCTTCTTGCTGCTGTGAGGCAGTAATTAATAAAGGTGATGGTTAAACTCTCTCCAAAATGACAATGCTAAATAAATGCAAGAAAACAGTCATCTGAAAATCTGATTGTCTTGCCTGACTTGTTGACCCACATTATAAGCTAGGAAATAATTTCGTCATGTCCTGCATCCTGATATGTGGCAGACATTATATTTTTCCACCTGTTGACAGAATTATCATTTATGACCCTGTTCTCTATTTTAAATGGCCTATTAGTCAAATAAAGTAGTCTTTCATGATACACACACACACACACACACACACACACACACACATATATATATATATACTAATTAAGCAAAACTCCATTGCAAAAGGCTGACTATTCTGTGAATTCAATTGCTCTGCAATTTTCCTGTGCAGTTTCTTTCTTACATATCATGAAGATGCAATATTTATTTACACAGGACAATATGAACAAATATGGAATTATCCTAAATTTGTATGGCCAGCATTTCATTACATTTACTATCGATTGTCAGCTAATTGTAAAATTTGTTAGGACAATATCCTCAAATAATCCAATATACTTCAATAGTAGAATAGTAGATTTTCATGTTCCTATATCCTTGAAAATACAGGAAGGACTTGAGTAATCCCCATGAATTTCCCTGAGGATCAACAAATTTCTAAGTGATGTTAAGAAGGAATCCTAATACAATCATAACATCAGAGTTGAAAGAGTTCCTGGAGGTATCACATAATTTGATTACATTCCTTAAGGTACATAAGGCAGCCTCCAAAACTAACTTTATTTTTCTTCCTAAGACATTTTTATGACTCAGAAAACTTAACACCAGGCAGTCCTTACTCATGCCTAACCTAAAACCCCCCTATTTCAAATAATCCTCTCATTTTGTTCCCAGTCACATGGACAATAGCTACTCACCACCTCTAGAACACTATTTCTTTATGTAATAAAACATTTCTTTTTCATTTTCTTCCTTCAGCCTTCTCTTTGCTGAGTTAAACACTAAATCCCTTTACTTTTACTCACAGGATCTATTACTCCCTTTTTTACTTTGTAATTAACTAAGCCATCTTTTTTCTCTTCTATTGCAATTTTTGCATAAGTTATGGACCTTATAAATAGATCACAGTAGTTTAAAAGTCCTGAACAACTTTTCCACTGCTAAGTGACTTTGGTCATTTTCTTTATAAACACCAATGCTACATTTCAAATTTACAATTGACAGATGATTCATTCTGAAACTGCCTACATCCCCCAATTTTAAACTATTGTAGATACACACACACACACACACACACACACACACGCACACAGAGTTTGTTCTTTCCATCTCTGAGTGAATTATCACATATTTGTCCCTATTAAACTTCATCTCACTTCTAATCACCTTGTTTAATTTGTCAAGGTCCTTAATGAATTCTTACAGTGTGGTTCTAGTCAATAATCACCCCTACTCATTATAAAGTAATCTGCATATTTAATAAGCTTACTCCCTATTCCATACTTCAAATCAACACTGAAAATGTTAATTAGAGTCAGGGCCAGTGCTGACTTATGGAAAAAACTTTATACAATATACCCTCCAAGGCTGAAACTGAACCATTGATCAGTACCTCACAGCTGGGCCACTAACAAGCTGTGATACAATAATACACAAAATTACTACATAAAACAATGACCCAAATAAAATACAGTGTGGATTCAGATAAGGAATCAATAGTAATTTGTAATTTTTTTCCCTATAAGGTCTTTGAAGGAGCTCAAAACATTAATCATATTATCAAATTATTCATAGTGGAAAGAAATAACTAGAGAGGAAGAATTTGTCAGAAATAACAGTAGGGCTAATTTAATAGCCTATGTGAAGACCCAGTGAAATGTTACTGTCAAAATAAGGTGGAAGGTCATTGTTTCAGTGAAGATTCTAATGAACCTTTCTTACTAAAACAAAAATCCTCGTGCTTCATAATACAGAGCAGGGGACCAAGCGTCTATTGATAAGTTAAAATTTCCCAAATACAAAAGATATTTTCCTTCTTCGCAGTACAGTAGGTCTCTGGATTTCTCTGAAAAAGATTTTTTTGATCATCCAGAGAAACTATCCTCTATTCCCAGTTAGGTATATATCTTTTTTGAGAAATGTCAACTAAAAGCAGATATAAAAGGCATGTCCTAATGCTCAGAGTCAGGTCTTATTCACAGTCACTCACATTATAAATATCTGAACTGTTTTTTAAATGTGCTCCCCACCCTCCATTCAGTAGCAAATGTTGAGAGTTCTGCATCCCTCTCAGAAAATGACAATCGTCATCTGAAAAAGCAGCCCAGCCAGCTGGCTGCAGATCTTGTTCTTTGCCCTCTTGGAGACTTGCCATGATCTGGGGCATGTGGTGATTTCCAAGCTTGTCCTTATGCTAAAAGATCAGGGTTGGAGAAATAGGGGCTGTAGTAGGGGTGTGTGTAGTGAGTATGTGCATGCGTGTGTGTGTGTGTGTGTGTGTGTGTGTGTAGGGGTGGAGGAGAAAGCCATTAAAAATAAATTGACTATATTCAGATGATAGGAGCTTGTGGAGGAGCTAAGAGAATCAGAGAACTAATGGGGTCAAGGAGATGTTTAGCGAAGGGTGGAGGTCAGCACACCAGGATGGCTGGCAGGATGGTGTGCTGCACTGGGAAAGGAAGGTGGGACAAGAAAAACAGAATGAGAAAAATGGTGAAAAAGAGTTTCCTTTCAGTTCTGCCTTTCAGTCTAGGGTTTCTTTTATTGAGTAATCTATGCGAATATATTTTTATCATTATCTTAGACCTTGTTTAATAAGATACCTCATTTGTGTAGTTGATATAGAAGTTTATAGTTGAAGAGACACTGAAAGTAACTTAATTCAAACTGTGGGACAAATACTTGTGGAGAAGGAATGGATCACATTTTCAAAGATGGAAAACTAAGGTACAAAGTGGTTTAGAAACTTACCTTATTATTCAGAAGCAGGAAAGAGACTTGAACACTCAAAGCTAGGTCTCCAGTCCTCTTCAGCAGTTTTCTGCTGAACAACCCTGCCTGCATATTCCACTGTCACTCAGGTCTATCACTTACCCTTCTACATTTTAAAATTTTATTTTAATTTAAAAAAATTTTTAATTTTTTTTATTGCAGTATAATTGCTTTACAATGTTGTGTTAGTTTCTGCTGTACAACGAAGTGAATCAGCTATATGTATACATATATCCCCTTCTTCTTGGACCTCCCTCCCTCCCCCCCCATCCCACCCATCTAGGTCATCACAGAGCACTAAGCTGAGCTCCCTGTGCTATGCAACAGGTTCCCACTAGCTATTTATTTTACACATGGTAGTGTATTTATGTCAATTTTAATCTCCCAGTTCGTCCCCACCCTCCCCTTACCACCCTGTGTCCACATGTCTGTCCTCTACGTCTGCATCTCTATCCCTGGCCTGGAAATAGCTTCATCTGTACCATTTTTCTAGATTCCACATATATGTGTTAATATACGATATTTCTTTTTCTCTTTCTGACTTATTTCACTCTGTATGACAGTCTCTAGGTCCATCCATGTCTCTGCAAATGACCCAATTTCATTCCTTTTTATGGCCGAGTAATATTCCATTGTATACATGTACCACATCTTCTTTACTCTTCCACATTAATTTCACGAAAGCCTGCCCCATGTGCACTGGCTCCTCTAAAATGACTAAGCAGAGTGCTCCCAAGTATAAGAGTTTTACCATATTCTCATGCTTGTGGTAGATAGAAGTTATTTATTCAGCTGACTTCTGGTAAGGCAGGAAAATAACAAGAAATAGAGAGGATACAGGAATTTATATTCTTGAGTACTTAATAGGTTTTTAGGCTTAGATGACTTAGGCTGAGAGAGAGAACAAAGTGAGGATTTGACTTGTTTAGAATGATTCAGCTTGTCCAGAAGAAGGAGATCATCTTAGGGGTTGTGGGAGCTTATTAGTTTGGCAAAGTTTTCATCTCGGTGAGCTCAGTGTAAACAGAGTCTATAGCAATTCTAAAATAGCCCTGTTCCTGGGAGTCACAAATAAAGTTGGAGACAACTTTTAATTAAATCCTCACTGAAGAGTGGCTTTGAAAGACCAGCATACTTCTGAGAATTTTTGTTTTCCAAAAAGAAAGACAAAATCCTGTCTATGACATCTAGATGGCTATATGTTTATAAAACATCCATCACTGTAGTACTTAAGGGCTTTGACAAGTAAGCCATTTTGACACTGAACAATATAGAGTAAGGAGATGAATGTCTTCCTCTGTCTGCCATGCCTGTGTACTCTGGAGCTAAGTTTATACAATTCTATACTAAACCAAAACATAATAAGCAGTATGAATCAGGCCCAGCTCACTCCAGCCACCTTGATTTTGGCTGTTCCTAATAAAGTGTGCAATTCCCTGCTGAGAGCTAAGAAATAGCCTCCTACTGAAAGACTGAAGTGGGTGAGACACTAAGGAAACTGAGAGAACATACCATTCTGGGCTCCCTGTCTTATCCTGGAATAAAAGGACAAAGAAATGGCTTTCATATTTCTTTCTGATTTCTTATGAGGTTATAAACAAGTCATGGAGTTTCATAGTCTCAAGCCAGATTCTAAGAAATACTTTTCTGGTTCATTCATTCAATGAATATTTACTTGTAACCAACTGTGTACTCAATAAGGTACTACATAAGGCACTGTGTTAATACAAAGTGATAAAACCATCCTCGAGAACATATATTGCAATTGGGAAGGTAAAACAAGTAGAATAATACTCCAGTACAAGGCTAGATGTTGCTCAGAGTGTAAACAAGGTATGCAAAAAAGGGAGCCACTAAATTCAGTTATGAAAACTTTGTGGAAAACTACACAGAGGAAGTGGTATACACCTACAGGTTACAAGAGGGGTCATTAAAGATGAGTTAAAAGAGAAAACGTGCCTGACAAATAGATATCCTGACCTGGGTTTAGTGTTAGTCACTAAGAGTAGCAACTTAATCTTCATGAGAGTTAAGCTAAAGTGAGACAACAGAATGAATCATTTGGCTAAGTCCTTATTTTTTTTTTTTTTTAACACGTTTATTGGAGTATAATTGCTTTACAATAGTGTGTTAGTTTCTGCTTTATAACAAAGTGAATCAGCTATACATATACATATATCCCCATCTCTCTTCTCTCTTGCGTCTCCCTCCTAAGTCCTTATTTAGGCTTAAGATCAGATAAGGCTTGCTGAGAGACAGTTTTTTACCTTTGAGGGGCTTGGAGGATTAAGGGGCAGGGCAAGAAGACAACACCATGAAGTAGGGCAGTGGTAGCTGTGTCAGAAACAATAGCAGCAGCAACAGGGAACTTTGATGTTTAGTTGAACCAGGTAAAAGAAATAATTGAGTGTATGAAATTGTGGACAAAATGGTAAAAAGAATAGTTATCAGTACCACAAAAATGAGAGTGAAGGGAAGAAGAGTTCAAGGAATTTTACATGAGCGCCTGGGAGCAAGTAGAAAAATGGAAGCAAATCCTAGGTAGGGTGTGTCCAGGAACTGTTCTGTTATTTATGTCTTTTTTCCCCTCATTTATTCTTTATACTAAAAGTTATGAAGTTGAACCCATTCTCTTCTTACTCTTAGGGAAAATAAGGCTTAAAATAATTACGGAAAATGACAAGATCATTTGCTACTAAGTGGGAGAGATTTTAAATGCAAATTTATTTGAATCCATGGCTCTGGTGTCTGTTTCTAGGATACCATGCAACTTAGAAATATCTGGAATTGACTTAGCTAAATATAATTCAGCCATTAATTCTTTTCTGAAAATCTTTATTTTTCAAAGAAACTTATAATGATACTGATGGTTTTCATTCATTCATGTATTCACGAATATATTATTTATTTCATTCAGTAAAGATTTAGTGTATTTGCTAATTGCAGACGATATGACCCACTGGTGAAGACAGAGGTTCTAGTGCCAACTGCCTGGGTTTACTACCCGAGCTTTTAGTTTTGTCATCTTCAATAAGGAGATGAAAATAATATATCTCTCATAGGGCTGTTATGAGGATTAAATGAGAAAATCTGCACAAAGCATTAGGAAAGTGTCTGTCACAGAGCAAGCACTCATTGTTACCTGCTCTTATTAATATTCTGTGTCAGGCACTCTGAGAAGGATTAGGGGAACAAATATCAATATGACATAGTCCTTGTCTTTGAAAAATGTACACTCTCAAAGAGAAGACACATGTGTAATGACTAATTGTGCCTGAGCTAACAGAAAATGCCAGAAGAGAAGAATGCAGTTCAGGGTCATTTCAGCAAGTGGGAACAGCATGGAAACTCCAAAGAAGCATGAAATATCCTACAAAAGTTTGGCTTGAGGGAGGAACACTCCCAAACTCATTCTACGTGGCCACCATCACCCTGATACCAAAACCAGACAAAGATGTCACAAAGAAAGAAAACTACAGGCCAATATCACTGATGAACATAGATGCAAAAATCCTCAACAAAATACTAGCAAACAGAATCCAACAGCACATTAAAAGGATCATACACCATGATCAAGTGGGGTTTATTCCAAGAATGCAAGGATTCTTCAATATATGCAAATCAATCAATGTGATACACCCTATTAACAAATTGAAGGAGAAAAACCATGTGATCATCTCAATAGATGCAGAGAAAGCTTTCAACAAAATTCAACACCCATTTATGATAAAAACCCTGCAGAAAGTAGGCAAAGAGGGAACTTTCCTCAACATAATAAAGGCCATATATGACAAACCCACAGCCAACATCGTCTTCAACGGTGAAAAACTGAAACCATTTCCACTAAGATCAGGAACAAGACAAGGTTGCCCACTCTCACCACTATTATTCAACATAGCTTTGGAAGTTTTAGCCACAGCAATCAGAGAAGAAAAAGAAATAAAAAGAATCCAAATTGGAAAAGAAGTAAAGCTGTCAGTGTTTGCAGCTGACATGATACAATACATAGAGAATCTTAAAGATGCTACCAGAAAACTACTAGAGCTAATCAATGAATTTGGTAAAGTAGCAGGATACAAAATTAATGCACAGAAATCTCTGGCATTCCTATACACTAATGATGGAAAATCTGAAAGTGAAATTAAGAAAACACTCCCGTTTACCATTGCAACAAAAAGAATAAAATATCTAGGAAAAAACCTACCTAAGGAGACAAAAGACCTGTATGCAGAAAATTATAAGACACTGATGAAAGAAATTAAAGATGATACAAATAGATTGAGAGATATACCATGTTCTTGGATTGGAAGAATCAACGCTGTGAAAATGACTCTACTACCCAAAGCAATCTACAGATTCCATGCAATCCCTATCAAACTACCACTGGCATTTTTCACAGAACTAGAACAAAAAATTTCACAATTTATATGGAAACACAAAAGACCCCGAATAGCCAAAGCAATCTGGAGAACGAAAAATGGAGCTGGAGGAATCAGGCTCCCTGACTTCAGACTATATTACAAAGCTACAGTAATCAAGACAGTATGGTACTGGCACATAAACAGAAATATAGATCAATGGAACAGGACAGAAAGTCCAGAGATAAACCCACGCACATATGGTCACCTTATCTTTGATAAAGGAGGCAAGTATATACAATGGAGAAAAGACAGCCTCTTCAATAAGTGGTGCCGGGAAAACTGGACAGGTACATGTAAAAGTATGAAATTAGAACACTCCCTAACACCATACACAAAAATAAACTCAAAATGGATTAAAGACCTAAATGTAAGGTCAGACACTATCAAACTCTTAGAGGAAAACATAGGCAGAACACTCTATGACATAAATCACAGCAAGATCCTTTTTGACCCACCTCCTAGAGAAATGGAAATAAAAACAAAAATAAACAAATGGGACCTAATGAAACTTAAAAAGCATTTGCACAGCAAAGGAAACCATAAACAAGACCAAAAGGCAACCCTCAGAATGGGAGAAAATATTTGCAAATGAAGCAATTGACAAAGGATTAATCTCCAAAATTTACAAGTAGCTCATGCAGCTCAATATCAAAAAACAAACAACCCAATCCAAAAATGGGTAGAAGACCTAAATAGACATTTCTCCAAGGAAGATATACAGATTGCCAACAAACACATGAAAGGATGCTCAACATCACTAATCATTAGAGAAATGCAAATCAAAACTACAATGAGGTGTCACCTCACACCAGTCAGAATGGCCATCATCAAAAAATCTACAAACAATAAATGCTGGAGAGGGTGTGGAGAAAAGGGAACACTCTTGCACTGTTGGTGGGAATATAAATTGATACAGCCACTATGGAGAACAGTATGGAGGTTCCTTAAAAAACTAAAAATAGAACTACCATATGACCCAGCAATCCCACTATTGGGCACATATCCTGAGAAAACCATAATTCAAAAAGAGTCATGTACCAAAATGTTCATTGCAGCTCTATTTACAATAGCCAGGACATGGAAGCAACCTAAGTGTCCATCAACAGATGAATGGATAAAGAAGATGTGCACATATATACAATGGTATATTACTCAGCCATAAAAAGAAATGAAATTGAGTTATCTGTAGTGAGGTGGATGGACCTAGAGTCTGTCATACAGAGTGAAGTAAGTCAGAAAGAGAAAAACAAATACCGTATGCTAACACATATATATGGAATCTAAGAAAAAAAAAAAAAAGGTCATGAAGAACCTAGGGGCAAGACAGGAATAAAGACACAGACCTACTAGAGAATGGACTTGAGGATATGGGCGGGGGGGAAGGGTAAGCTGTGACAAAGTGAGAGAGTGGCATGGACATATATACACTACCAAACGTAAAATAGATAGCTAGTGGGAAGCATCACATAGCACAGGGAGATCAGCTCGGTGCTTTGTGACCACCTAGAGGGGTGGGATAGGGAGGGTGGGAGGGAGGGAGACGCAAGAGGGAAGATATATGGGAACATATGTATATGTATAACTGATTAACTTTGTTATAAAGCAGAAACTAACACACCATTGTAAAGCAATTATACTCCAATAAAAACGTTAAAAAGAAAAAGAAAAAGAAAAAAAAAGTTTGGCTTGACTGGAGCATGAATAATTGTGAGAATGAATTAACTGGTGCTAGTAGGCAAAAAAGAAGCTGATCAGCTTTTGAACGGTTTAGTAAGCTCTGCTGATGGAATTGAACTTTATTTTGATAGAATGAGGTAATAATGGAGGCTTTAGAGCCAATTTTAAGGATGTAAGAAGGTAACTGTCTGGACTCTACACTCTGGAGGGTAAACTTGAATGGGAAGATAATGGATAGAAGGAAGCAATAGCTGAGATAAGAGAAAAGAGAACAATAAGTAGAGCTGCAGGCAGGGAAAGTCAGGCTCTTTTATTGCCCCATATCAATAGACAGAAGAAAATTAAGAAGAAAAGCAAGATTTAGGAAAAAAGGTGGAGAAGAAATAGGAGGGGGAAATAGAGTTAGTCTCTACCTCATTCTGAAAATAGTTCACTAATCAAACAATGTAATCCACCAAACAGGCTAAAGGAGAAAAAATCATCTGAGCATATCAATTGATGGGAAAAAAAGCATTTGACCAAATCTAACATCCATTCATGATAAAAACACATAGAAAATAGGGATAAAAAAGAATTTCTTCAACTCGACAAAGAATACCTACAAAAACCCTACAGCTAACCTTACACCTAATAGTGAAAGACCGAATGCTTCCCCAAGACAGAGAACAAAATAGAGATGTCCACTCTTACCACTCTTATTTGACGTAGTATCAGAAGTTCTAGTCAGCACAGAAAAGGCAACAAACGGAAATAAAAGGCATACAGGTGAGAAAGAAAGAAACACAATTGCTCAGTTTTGTAAATGGCATGAAGGTTTACATAGAAAATCCCAAAGAATCTACCAAAACTCCTAGAACACCTGAACTCACATCAGGATCACAAGATAAAATCAGCATATAATAAACCGTATTTTTATACTAGCAATGAATATGTGGAAGCCAAATTCAAAGATCCAATACCACTTATAATCACTGGGATAAAAATAAATACTTAGGTATAACTCTACCATATATAAGACTTATATGCTATAAATTACAAAATGCTGATAGAAGAAATTAAAAATCTAAATAAGCAGAGAGATATACTGCGTTCATAAATTGGAAGACTCAACATAGTAAAGATGTGAATACTCCTCAAATTGATATACAGGTTTAATGCAATTCCTATTAAAATTCTAGCAATACTTTTTTGCAGATATAGACAAGATTATTCTAAAATTTATATGGAAAGGCAAAGGAAGTAGAATAGCTAAAATAATTCTGAAAAAAAAAAGAGTAAGTGGGAAGAACCCCTATCCTCAATTTCAAGCTGCAGTAATCAAATCTATGTTATTGGCAGAGAGACAGATACCTAGATCAATGGGACAGGATAGGGAACCCAGAAATAGACTCACACAGTATGCAAACTGATTTTTCTTTACAAAGTGCACAAGCAATTGAATGAAGGAAAGATAGTTTGTTCTTTTGTTTGTTTTTTTTTTCAGAAAACGCTCCTGGACATTTGAATATCCATAGGCAAAAAATGAACCTCAACCTAAACTTTACACCTAGTACAAAACTTAACTCAAAATGGATGATAGATTTAAATGTGAAATGTAAAACTATAAAAGTTTTAACATAAAACAGTTGAAAATTTTGGGGACCTAGGAGTTCCTTGAAGAGTCTTAGACACGACGTCAAAAGTACAATCCATAAAAAATAATAGGTAAATTTGACTTCATCAAAATTAAAAACGTTTGTTCTATGTGAGACCCTGCAAAGAGGATGAAAAAAACCAACAACAATAGACTAAGCAATAGACTAAGAGAAAATATTTGCCGACCACATGTCTGACAAAGAACTTGTATCTAGAATATGTAAAGAACTCTCAACGGTAAAAAAGCAAACAGTCCAAGTAGAAAATGGACAAAGACATAAAGGGACCTTTCATGTAAGAGGATATAAGGATGACAAAAAACACATGAAAAGATGTTCAACATCACTAGTCACTAGGGAAATGCAAATTAAGATGACAGTAAGATATTACTACATTCTTACCAGAAGGGCTAAAATTTTAAAAAGTGACAGCACCAAATGCTGGCAAGGATGCAGAGAAACTGGATCCCCAATATGTTGCTGGTGGAGATGTAAAATGGTGCAGGCACTCTGGAAAATAGTTTTCCAGTTTCTTAAAAACTAATCACACACCTACCGCACTGTCTAACAATCACACTCCTGGGCTTTTATGCCAGAGAAATGAAAACATCCACGCAAAAGCCTGAGCATAAATGTTCTAGCAGTTTTATTTGTAATAGCTAAAAACTGGAAACAACAAAAATGCTATTCAATAGGTAAATACCACTCAGCAATCAAAAACAATAAACTACTGATGCATGCAACAACTTGGATGGACCTCAAGGGCATTTTGCTGAGTGAATAAAAAGCTGATTTCAAAAGGCCACATATTGTATGATTCAACTTATATAACACTCTTAGAATGAGTGGAGAACATTAGTGGTTACCAAGAGCTGGGAATGGTGGGGAAGAAGGTGTGAGTGTGACTATATAGGGGTAGAATGCGGGAGATTTTTGTAATGATGGAGTAGTTCTGTATTGCAGTGGTGGTTAGAGATTCTAAACTTGTGATAAAATGGCACAGTGCTATATGTATACCTAGTACCCATGTCAATTTCCTGATTTTGATACTGTACTGTAATTACTGAAGATGTAACCATTGGGGGAAACTTGGTGAAGGGTATATGGGATATCTCTGTGCTATAATTGCACTGACTTTGCAATTTCCGGTGTATATATAATTGCTTCAAAATAAACAGTTAAAAGAAAGTTTGCTTAAATATTAACAGAACTTACTGCTTTATGACAAATTATGGATTATTAATGCTTTGTCTTTCAAAATTTTACTCTACTTTCTAATTTTCTCAAAATAGCCTTGTGTTACTTTTATAAGAAGAAAATGTATTAAAATGGAATAGAAATGTCTTATTTCTTTCCTGATGGCTCAAGGCTAAAAGTAATTAATAGGCAGGATGGGGCCCAGGAATAGCAAACCTGGAGATGCAAATTTTTGGCAAAATTGCATCTGAAAAGTAGCCTAACCAGAGTGATTTCTAGAATTTCCTCACATTAGTAACTCTCTTCGTCCCTATCTATTTAACTAAGAGGTGGTAAACCACAACCTCTCTTTAAATATGTTAAAAAAATAAACTGAGGCAATATTCCTACATTCACAAGAAATGTAATTGTTAGCCTAGAGACATAAAGTTTCTCAAGCCAGATTTCTCTTAAATTACCCTTAATCCTTAGATATTTCCACATAAGGAGCCCATGAAACAAGAAGATATGTGGATCAGGTTTATATCAAGTAGAGACACACTGTTAAATGCCATAAATATACGTGCATTAGACACCTCCAATGAGTTTCCATATGCTCCTCCATTTTTCCTCTCTGGCCCAGCCTCCTCTCCACAGATAAAGCTGTCTTTCTTAAATGATGTCACTCTTCATTATCTCCAGGAAAAACTCCAAATTCCGTAACAAGCTTTATCATGCCCTTCAAGATGTGGTCCTACCCTCCTTTTCTATTTCACTTCCTGTCACCCTCACATCACCTATCTCAATCCATGAAGGAAATGAACACATTTTGATAACCCGTCCTTTGCTAGATATTATCCTAGGAGTTTCGTACCTCTGCTATAAGCCACTCCTTCAGTATGTTGAAATTTATCCTTTAAGATCAAACTCTCTGATGATACATCAGAGAACCTCTGTGATGCCTAATAGTTTTTTTTCCTCTCTCCTCCCCTTCTCTCCAAGTTATTGACTTAAATCACTCCTTCCCTGTGTTCATACAGCATTTTATAAATAATTTATCATAGCCCTATGTCATTGAATTCTACATTGTTATCTCCCCGAATAAATTGTGACTCAGGGATAATATCTAAATACCTTTATAGACTAAATGCCTAGCACAGTGTTTAAATATCTACAGTTGACCCTTGAACAACGTGGGTTTGAACTGTGAGGGTCCACTTATTCATGGTGTATACTTATTACTCGTAAAAATAAGTATATAATACATATAACACACAAAATACATGTTAATTAACAGTTTATGTTGCTGGTAAGGTTTCAAGTCAGCCGTAGGCTATTATTAGTAAAGTTTTGGGAGACTCAAAAGTTATACATGGATTAGCAAAAATAAACAAATGGGACTACATCAAACTAAAAAGCCTTTGCACAGTGAAGGAAACTATCAACAAAATGAAAAGGCCACCTACTGAATGGGGGAAGATATTTGCAAATGATATACCCGATCAGGGGTTAATATCCAAAATATACAAAGAACTCATACAACTTGACATTAAAAAAACAAACAACCAGATTAAAAATGGTCAGAGGATCTGAATAGACATTTAAAAATGGTCAGAGGATCTGAATAGACATCAAAAGCACAATGGGCTACCACCTCACACCTGTCAGAATGTCTATTATCAAAAAGGCAACAAATAATAAGCGTTGGTGAGAAGGTGGAGAGAAGGAAACCCTGTGCATTGGTGCAGCCACTATGGAAAACCATATGGAGGTTCCTCAAACAATTCAAACCAGAACTAGCGTACGATCCACCAATTCCACTCCTGGGTATTTATCCAAATAAAGTGAAAATACTAATTTGAAATGATTATGTTCTTTTGAATTGAAAAGATTACGCACCCCTATGTTCACTGAAGCATTATTTACAGTAGCCAAGAAACAGAATCAGAGAAAAAGAGATCAGATTTGTGGTTACCGGCGTGGGGGGCGGGCGGGGAGAGGGGGAATTGCATGAAGTTAGTCAGAAGGTACAAACCTCTAGTCATATGGTAAATAAGTACTAGGGATGTAATTCACAACATGATAAATATAATTAACACTGCTGTATGTTATACCTGAAAAATGTTAAAAGAATAAATCCTAAGGGTTCTTATCACAAGGAAAAATAATTTTTCTATTTCTTCTATTTTGTGTCTATGATATGATGAATGTTCACTGGACTTATTGTGGTAATCCTCTCATGATGCCTGTAAGTCAAATCATTTTGTCATACACCTGAAATTTATACAGTACTGTATGTCAATTATATCTCAATGAAACTGAAAGAAAAAGAGCTATACATGGATTTATGATTGCGTGGGAGTTGGTGCCCTTAAACCCCACATTGTTTAAGGGTCAACTGTATATAGATACATAATTAGTTGAACTAATTGAATGAAACTAATATATTTATTTAGGAGTTTTTATAGTTAGGAATACCTCCATTTCCGAGATCATGATTATAATGATCTTGGTAATAGTAACGTAGCAAAGATAGTTACATAGCTCCATGCGGGCAAAGGAAAGGAATAAATCATTTCATTAGAGAGCACCTGCTACCATTCTCTGTTTCCCTAGACTGGGAGACAGACAAATTTCTAAGCCCAGTGACACTCACTGTGTGGCACTGAGAAAAACAGTTGCCCAATAATTTTTTCTTTTTCTAAATGTAGACAAATATGAATACAAAAATCCTGTTATTGGTGTGGTCTCCTCCAGTGAATAGCATATTTAGGAATCTCTTTTTGCATATGCTTGGGAAGAAATTTACCCCAAATTAGTTTGATTCACTGGCTGTATTAACTCAATATTTTGTTTAGTCCAACATCGTGTTATGAAAAATGAATGCATTAAACATAAAAATATGGTGCGATGTTGGGATCCCTTTGAATAGACCCAAGCTTACTTTTAGCCTCAGGAAACGAAAGACCTCAAGTTTTATCACCATACACCAATCTGGCTCTGAAGTTATTAATGACTATAACCATAAAACTATGATTTCCCCCATAGCTATTTTCACTTTTATATGTGAAATAAGTAGGTTTTTGAAAATTGCATCACAATAAAGACTATTACAGTTAATGTTGATGATATTATTACCCAGTATTTACTCGAAAATACCTTCATAGCTTCACATGCTCCATTTCACCATTGCCACTTTTAGCCTGGTTACCAACAGAAAAAAGTATGTTCCATTTTTTAAGTATTTGAAAACAATTTAGGTACTTGTTGTTACTCTTTTAGTGACAATGAAAAAGCCCAGATGTCATTAGAGTTTTATAGAAATTGCATATAAATTTCTTTTTAGAAACTGAACTGTATACATCAATAGCCATCCTCAACTGTGTTGCAATCTGTCATATTACATCATATACAGCAGCAGAACATAGTTATGTTGGGCTGCCCCATTGTTGAAGGGATATGAAATTAATTTGTGAGTTATATTCTCCAGGGAAAATTCACTTTCAACATTTTTATTAATGGCAAGGGCCAACTGGAAGGCTAGATGACAATAAATATCTAATTTTGAAAAAGGGGTAAATTTTATAAAAGGTATTTAGCTTCCTAAGAATAAATCTATTGGATTTCTCCTATCAAGCACCAGGTCAACCACCTATTTAAAAGTAGCTTTCCTCTCTCTCTCTCACTGACATTCCTCTAGCCACCTCCGCCTCTCCTGGTGTGGAGAAGTGACTTTGAATTTTGGGAATAAAGATGTGGATGGTATATGTTTGTTAATGGAACAACAATTGGGCTAGGAAAAAGTACCCCGATGAGCACGGCTTCATTTAACGATGAGCAAATCTCATGAATGTGAATGATTAAGAAGCATGACAGTGGATGGTCTTGTGAAAAAAGTTTTTGCTTTTCTAAGAAAAATTAGACTTAGAATTTTCCAAGAAAGTTTGACATTAGTTATAAATGGAACTTTGAATGTTTCCAAGAAACATTACAATTTTGTTTACCAACACAGCTGAAGCATGAAATTAGAAGCGATCTTTAAGTTTGGGGAGAGAATCAGATCTCTTTTAACTTATTTGGCTCTGATTTTCCCCTTTCATAATTAACCTAGTGAAAAGATTAGAAGGAAGGGGGGATTCATTATACCAAATGTTGACTTTTAATAATATGAGTTGG
The DNA here is from genome assembly GCF_028021215.1 of Eschrichtius robustus. Lineage (NCBI taxonomy): Eukaryota > Metazoa > Chordata > Mammalia > Artiodactyla > Eschrichtiidae > Eschrichtius > Eschrichtius robustus. The sequence continues at coordinate 14,294,176 of NC_090827.1, read as the reverse complement.
CATTAGAAAGAAATAATTTGTTAAAAAAATGAATGTTCAGTTATTTTGGATTGTGGGAAACTACACCTGAGGGAAACATCATGTGCAATTAGGATCTTTTTCCATTAGACTTTACTTTAGAAAATCCTATGGGTGTAAAAATTTGATAGAGGCTTTTGCTCCCACTGCTGTTACATGAAAGTCTAGATACTAACGAATGCTGGCAAAGTTGTAATGACTAAATAGCTCAGATATACACACACCATGAGGCCTGCAGCCTCAGTGACAGAGCGGCTCAAGCAAACAAATTTTAAGAACCAGCAAGAAACAAATTGTAAGATAAAGAAAAAATTCAGTTGGTAAAGTCATGAATTGGTATTGGATTGATGTAGGTTAGATTTCCAGCTCTGACACTATTCACCTTGTGCTAGTGAGCATTTAACTTCCAAATTTCTGTTTCTTGATCTACAAAGTAGGAATAATAGTAGTAGCTGTATTATTAGGGTAATTTTGAGTACTAAAGGGGATATATATATATATATATATATATATATGTATATACTTAATAAATTCATAATAAATTCTCAGTGAATATCCATAATTTTTATTATTTATGATTATTGTTGTCATATGTTGCATAAAATCAGTTATTTAAAATGTTCTTCATTCATTTAATTTAAAATGTTTCAAAGTCAGATCTGAGCTACATAGTAAAAACCTATGTACTATAAGTACTCTTAAAATATAACATGTTAAACAAAGTTGACAAGAAGTATATTAGTGAGATTAAAATACTCCATTTTAATTTTTTAAAACTATTTTTCTTAATGTGATTTCCATTGACTGGTCTGGCAAGCAATCTTACCCTGAATGGCAGGTATCAATTATAGATGTAATTAGCTCATGTTGGGATATATGCCTACAGAATCGACCCAACACAAACATCTCCTAACTTTTGATACTTTATTTCCTCAGACAAATTGAGGATTTGACTAATGTCATCCTTTACATCACTATACTTAGCAATGAATAAGGCTATGACATCCTTTATAAAGTTCCCTAAAAAGCAACTGGCCATACAAATGTACAAGGGTGTGGAATGGGGACTAGTGTGGCGTAGTTAGAACACAGATTCAGGAATGAGGCAGATTTAAGGTCTGGTCTTTAATCAATCACTTATTAGCTGCATGATTTGAAGCAAGTTACTTATCTTTTCAACTTCAGTTGTAAAATGGGTTATTAATAAGTTGTATGCATTCCAGAAGATGGTTGTAAGTATTAAATGAGCCAATGCATGTCAAACATCTAGTACAAAGTTTGGCATCTTGTGAGTGCTCAATAAATGTTAATTATTATTTGCACAATTTTACTAATTCATTGATTTCTTGGGCTGGGACGTTGTAATCATTTTCATTATTGCTTAAAATAGGACTCTGATGGGGTCATCAGTTTAAATTTTCCATGAGCTTCACTCTGGATCACTTAAAACTTATGCCACACGTAGAACTGGCTACAAGGGTAGTAAGTTAAAAGGATATGAAGCTTCTGCACCAAAGAAATAACTGGGAAAACAACTTGAAGACTATGATTTGATGAGAGAAGTTGGGAACAGCATTTTCATAAATGGATGAAATAATTGACTATTAGTAGCTGAATTTTGGGGTTTCAATTTATATACACAAGCAGTTGAAGAAAATACCCTATTTCTTTTTAGATCATTAATTCTTGATTTTATTTTTAGTATTGTGCTATAATAATTTTGCAACTACTAATGGAATTCATTTACATACTATTTTAAAGGCAAGAAGAATTCATGTTTTCTCTTAAGGATGAAGTAAATCCCTAATTAATTCCTTGACAAAGTTAATTATTCTAATCTTGAACTGTCAACTTTGTTGAGAAATAAATGTTTTTTAACTTTATGAAAGTTCAAACTACCTTGCTTTTGGATTAATAAAATTTTCAGAAAATTTTTTCTTAAAACAATATACAGGACACTACGTTCTAATAAGGCAGAAGCTGTACTGTGGCACTGAGCTGACCTTATGGCATGAAACCACATAAAGAAAAACTGGCCATGGTAAATCAAAGGCCTTTGGAGTCTCAGGGCTCATGGGAAAGTCATTTGTGAAATGAAGCACTGACTTAGGTAGCTTTCAGGATTCAGAAGTACACTATAGTTAATGACAATTTACCACCACTGCAGCTGGAAAAACAGCAGCAATAATACTCATGTTAGCTATAATGCAATGAAGAGACAGAATGTAGTTTTACCTCTTGATAGCTATTCTCATTCTCTCTCTCTCTCTCCCTCTCCCTACCTATCATCTATCTATCAATCATCCAGTGTCTACCTAACTATTTACTCAGACAGTGCATAATGGGACAGACTCAAAGCAAAGACTGAGCATCTCAACCTTGAAATATATATATTTTAGTATGTATCCTTTTCCTTCTTTTTAATAATATTGCCCACAGTCATACTTTACAGAGGTTAAAATTCTGAATATGTGTTATCCTTCCAGGAGAATGTGGGAAGCAATGTCCAAATTATACCCAGAATTCTATTGTATAAAGAATGCTCTACCAAAACTGTACTTTCAGGAGTTGGACTATGTTGTGATGTCTGCACATCACAAAATTAAGCCTTTACTCATAAGGAAGTTGTAAATTTATTAACAGACATCACATAGCTTTGGCCACGCCTGTCATTTCTCATGCTTTGTATCAAGCGGAATCTTTGTCTACTTACTGGATGGAGCTTTCAATGCGGGTGATAGTGAGGAAAGCAGCAAGGTTTGCTGTGTAAGATGAGATGACAATCAAAGCAAATAGCCACCAAGCCCCCATCATCATTCGGGTAGCCAGAGTTGTGTATGGGACTTCCCCACCTGTGGAAAGAAGCAAAGAGAATAAAAGAACATCAACAAGTATTTATTGAGACTCTGAAGTCATACACATTCAAGAGCAAGGTAAATTTTAAGTAATGAGAAATCTTTCACATAACATAAGCATGGATCTCTGTATTTTGCTTATGTTCATCACTTCATATTTGAATCTGTTTTATGAGACTATGTGAGACTCAGTCAAATAGAAGCATGATAAATATTTAGTATAACATGTTTAAATGATATTTCTTCCACCTTGTTCTTCAACCCTAGAATTACCCTCTTATTACAACCTCATATATACACTTTATATCCAAGGGCTTGACTATTTACTAGTTAAGAGATATTAATACTATTATGCTTATATTGAACATAAATTTTCAGATTTCTAGTTTAATAAATAATATTAAAAGATTATTTTTGTTAAATTCCCTAGAATCATAGGTTATTAATAATCTTGGGAGAATACATATTTCTATTGGTTTCAGCATCACCACATGTGTTTTGGTCTACTCCTAATTGACTCACCACTCTTTTATAATCTTATTGTAGAATCTTCTTCTCCATCTTCTAAATGTTGGTGTGTCCTTGGGCTCAGTCTTTAAACTGTTTCTGTTCTGTCTGCATTCCAACCGCAGCTAATCTCAAGTCCCCTGATGTTGAATATTATCTACAGTATACTTTGATGACTCTCAGATTTATATTTCAAGCTTTACTCTCTCTAGAGAGCTACAGATAAACGCCTACATAATTTCCACTTGGAATTTAATGGGCATCTGAAATTTATCACATCTGAATCGGAACGCTTTATTTTCACTCTTGAATTAACACCCCAGTCTACACTATTTCAGGGAATAGCACCACTCTTCACTCTATTTCTCAGACCAAATACTTAGAAACTTTCCAACATCCTATCTGGTAGCAAGTCCTGTCACCTTTATCTTCAAACCGCATACCAAATCCTACCTCATCTCCTCACTTCCAGTGCTGTCACATCTTCTTTTGACTGTACTACTAAACCACTTAAATGGTTTACTTGTTTATATTCTATGCACTACCACTCCTAAGTCTATCTCCATGGTGCTCTTTAAAAATGAAAATGAAATCGTGATATTCCTCTGATCCAAACTTCCAATGGATTCCTGTCACTCTCAGAGAAAAAGAAAAAAGCAACCCCAAATCTTTACCAAGGCCTATCAGGTCCTACATGAACTGATCTCATGTCAATTTCCTGACTTACATTTTTCCACCCTCTCAACGGCCTTCTTGCAATTTCTTGTATGGAGTTATGCTGATTTCTGTCCTAGGGTCTTTGTACTTGCAATTTTTATGCCTGGAATTCTCTGCTCTTTAATTTAAAAATGACCTTCCTTTTAATTTATTTAAGTTTCTCCTCAGATGATACTTCCTCACAAATACATATTGTCATTCTATCTAAACTAATTTCCCACGACCTCATTCTTTCAGTCACTGTATTTTTTAAAAATCATAATTTATCATATATTTTATATATTTTTGTTTTTTTCCTCTTCCTTATTGTATAGTTTCTAACATAGAAACAGTTCCTGCCCCCTTTTAGGTGGGTAAATATTTGTTAAATGAATATATGTTTTGTATGGAGTTAATAATCTTTTTAAAATAAATTAGGTTTATGCTAAGAGTAAAAATAAATTAAAGAGATATATAATACTACATTTGCCTAGGTACATCAATATGTGAATGGCTTAACAGGATTCAATTAATTATCATATCAGGCAGATTTTTATGCCAACCATTAATTCTCACTATGCAATATTTCTGAACTTTCAGTGTAGTACAAACATACCCTTTGGGTATGACCTGAGCTATTTTCCTGATGTAATATCCTCAGAATAGGCTAACCTCTGATATCTGGAATGCATTTTTTCAAAAGCAATTATAATGCATTTTGGATATTTTCTTCTTCAAAGCAAAGGAGATATTCACTCAGCTTTTAAAAGATGAAAGCACAATAAAATATTCATTTTTAAACCAAATGGCGACTTCCTAGACAAAATGATTAATTGAAAAAAAAAATAAAATATGAACAAGATGATAGCTAAAGACTGAAAGATGTTAATAAATATAATAAAAGTAGAACAGTAAATTCATGACTGAAAAGGCTAATTGAAGGTTTGTGTCCATGAAGTCTTTACCCTTGGTTAGAGTTGTTATCACCCATAAGAAAGAACACTTGTTGAGCTTTCTTCACCTGTGGCATAAAGCCTGAAACTTGGGAAATTCAAATATTCTTGTGGAGTCCAAATAAAATGACATTTTATTTGATATCTGAACTTAGAAATCAAATATTAAAAGTAAAGGGAATCTTGACTTCTAATTCTGGTAATTCAAGACAATCCTCCCACTGATGGCAACTAGAAAAAATGAACATATAATGCATTTGAGAGCTAAAGGAGCAGTAAGAAACTAGATCAAGATCCTGAAGAAGATAACTCAGAAATGTGACTGGTATTTAGGACTGCTTTTTCCTGAGGGATAAATGCCAATTTAACAACAGGTAGATAAGAAACTGAGATGTTGAGCAATCTTTTGAAAGCCTTCAAAGTCAGGTGGCTATAAAAATTAAGGCCCAGGCCTTGCCAAATGGGGATGGGACTAAGAAAACCAGAAAATCGTCATATGCTTGGAAATCAACAATTACAATTCTATTAGGGCCATGGGTCAAAGAAAAATCACAAGAGAAATAAAAGGTATTTTTAAGTTGATGAAAATAAAAATACTCTATATCAAAATTTCACAAGTTTTGATAGCTGATAGGATGTAGCTAAATTTGTGTTTAAAGGGAAATTCATAACTTATATAAGAAGTCTGAAAATCAATGAGCTATTCATCAATTTCAAGAAGTTAAAAAAAAACCTGGCAAGTTAAACCCAAAGAACATAGAAGGAGGGACATAATAAATATAAGAGCAAAAATTAGTAAACTAGATAAAAAGTAAAATAGAGAATGTTGATCCAACAGAAGTTTGGTCCTTTGAAAATACCTATAAAAAGCTCTTGAGACTGATCAAGAAAACAAGTAAAGGCACAAAAAAATAAAATAATAGGAGTTAAAAGGACATATTGTTACAGATGTTTCAGATATTAGAAGGATAAAAGAGGAGGATCTTATGTACAGTTCTATGTGATTTGTAACTGAAGTGAGTCCCTTGTAGGCAGCAAATAAATGGGTCTTGTTTTTTATCCATGTCACTCTAAGTCTTTTGTTTGGCGAATTTAGTCCCTTTACATTTACAGTAACTATTGATAGGTATGTTCTCATTGCCATTCTGTTAATTGTTTTCTGGCTGTTTTCGTAGTTCCTCTCTATTTCTTCTTTTTCTCTCTTCCCTTGGATTTTCATGGTTTCCTTTAGTGTTGTGTTAGATTCCTTTCTCATTTTCTTTTGTATATTTACTATAAGCTTTTTCCTTGTATGATACAACCAGACCACTATCATACACCATACACAAAAATTAACTCAAAATGGATTAAAAACTTGAGTGTAAGACCTGCAACCATGAAATTCATAGGAGAAAACATAAGCTGTAGCCTCACTGACATCAGCCTTAGAGGTGTTTTTGTGGATCTGATTCCAAAGGCAAGGAAAACAAAAGCAAAAATTAAAAAATGAGCCTACAGCAAACTAAAAAGCTTCTGCACAGTGAAGGAAGCTATCATCAAAATGAAAGGGCAACCTATTGAATGGGAGAAGACATTTAGAAATCACACATCTGATATGGGGTTAGTATCCAAAATATATAGAGACTCAGATAACTCAACAAAAAGTAAAATCACCAAACAATGTGATTAAAAAAATGGGCAGAGGAGAGAACTTCTGGCTTGGGGAACATGGAGATGCTGGGAGAGTGTTGCACCTGGAGACGGCATGGAAACACCATGTTCTCTCCCCACATCTTATCCTATGAATCACTTCTTTCTGTTCATTCCTGAGTTATAGCCTTTCATAATAAACTGGCAATCTGCCATGTGGCTGACAGGCTCTTGGGGCTCCAGCGAGGTGTCAGGCCTGAGCACCTGAGGTGGCAGAGCCGAGTTCAGGACATTGGACACCAGAGACCTCCTGGCTCCAAGTAATATCAATTGGCAAGAACTCTCACAGAGACCTCCATCTCAACGTTAAGACCCAGTTCCACCCAACAGCCAGCAAGCTCCAGTGCTGGACACACCATTCCAAAATAGTAAGACTGGAACACAACCCCACCCATTAGCAGAGAGGCTCTCTAAAATCACAGACACCCCAAAACAAACCACGAAACGTGGTCTGCCCACCAGAAAGACAAGATCCAGCCCCACCCACCAGAACACAGGCACAAGTCCCCTCCAGCAGGAAGCTTACACAAGTCACTGAACCAACCTTAGGTACTGGGGGCAGACACCAAAAACTATGGGAACTATGAACCTACAGCCTGCAAAAAGGAGACTCCAAACACAGTAAGTTAAGTGAATTGAGAAGACAGAGAAATACGCAGCAGATGAAGGAGCAAGGTAAAAACCCACCAGACCAAAAAAATGAAGAGGAAATAGTCAGTCTACTTGAAAAAGAATTCAGAGTAATGATAGTAAAGATGATACAAAATCTTGGAAATAGAAAGGAGAAAATATAGGAAACGTTTAACAAGGAACTAGAAGAATGAAAGAGCAAACAAACAATGATGAGCAGCAAAATAAATGAAATTCAAAATTTGCTAGAAGAAATCAATAGCAGAATAACTGAGGCAGAAGAACGGATAAGTGCCCTGGAAGATAAAATAGTGGAAATAACTACTGCAGAGTGGAATAAAGAAAAAAGAATGAAAAGAATTGAGGACAGTCTCAGAGACCCCAGGGACAACATCAAACACACCAACATTTGAATTATAGGGGTCCCAAAAGAGAAAAAGAAAGGGACTGAGAAAATATTTGAAGAGATTATAGTTGAAAACTTCCCTAATATGGGAAAGGAAATAGTCAATCAAGTCCAGGAAGCGCAGAGAGTCCCATACAGGATAAATGCAAGAGAAACACGGGAAGACACGTATTAATCAAACTATCAAAAATTAAATACAAAGAAAAAATATTAAATCAGCAAGAGAAAAATAACAAATAATATACAAGGGAATCCCTATAAGGTTAACACCTGACCTTTCAGCAGAAACTCTGCAAGTCAGAAGGGAGTGGCAGGACATATTTAAACTGATGAAAGGGAAAAACCTACAACCAAGGTTACTCTACCCAGCAAGGATCTCATTCAGATTCGACTGAGAAATTAAAATCTTTACAGACAAGCAAAATTTAAGAGAATTCAACACCACTAAACCAGCTTTACAACAAATGCTAAAGAAACTTCTCTAGTCAGGAAACACAAGAGAGGGAAAAGACCTACAAAAACAAACCCAAAACAATTAAGAAAATGGTAAGGGGAACATACATACCGATAATTGCCTAAAATGTAAATGGATTACATGCTCCAACCAAAAGACATAGACTGGCTGAATGGACACAAAAACAAGACCCGTATATATGCTGTCTACAAGAGGTCCACTTCAGACCTAGGGACACATACAGACTGAAAGTGAGGGGATGGAAAAAGATATTCCATGACAATGGAAATCAAAAGAAAGCTGGGGTAGCAATTCTCATATGAGACAAATTAGATATAGACTATTCCAAGAGACAAAGAAGGATAGTACATAATAATCAAGGGATCAATCCAAGAAGATATAACAATTGTAAATATTTATGCACCCAACATAGGAGCACCTCAATACATAAGGCAAATGCTAACAGCCATTAAAGGGGAAATTGACAGTAACAAAATAATCGTAGGGGACCTGAACACCCCACTTTCACCAATGGACAGATCATCCAAAATGAAAATAAAGAATGAAACCCAATATTTAAATGACACATTAAACAAGATGGACTTAATTGATATTTATAAGACGTTCCATCCAAAAACAACAGAATACTCTTTCTTCTCAAGTGCTCATGGAACATTCTCCAGGATAGATCATATCTTGGGTCAGAAATCAAGCCCTGGTAAATTTAAGAAAATTGAAATTGTATCAAGTATCTTTTCTGACCACAACAGTATGAGACTAGATATCAATTATGGGAAGAAAACTGTAAAAAATATAAACACATGGAGGCTAAACAATACACTACTAAATAACCAAGAGATCACTGAAGAAATCAAAGAGGAAATAAAAAAAATACCTAGAAACAAATGACAATGAAAAAAGGACAACTGAAAACCTATGGGATGCAGCAAAAGCAGTTCTAAGAGGAAGTTTATAGCAATACAATCCTACCTCAAGAAACAAGAAACATCTCAAATAAACAATCTAACCTTACATCTAAAGCAATTAGAGAAGGAAGAACAAAAAAACCACAACGTTAGCAGAAGGGAAGAAATCATAAAGATCAGATCAGCAACAAAAGAAAAAGAAATGAAGGAAACAGTAACAAAGATCAATAAAACGAAAAGCTGGTTCTTTGAGAAGATAAACAAAATTGATAAACCATTAGCCAGACTCATCAAGAAAAAAAGGGAGAAGACTAAGATCAACAGGATTAGAAATGTAAAAGGAGAAGTAACAACTGACCCTTCAGAAATACAAAGGATCATCACGGATTACTAAAAGCAACTATATGCCAATAAAATGGAAAAGCTGGAAGAAATGGACAAATTCTTAGAAAAACACAACCTTCCGAGACTGAACCAGGAAGAAATAGAAAATATGAACAGACCAATCACAAGCACTGAAATTGAAACTGTAATTAAAAATCTTCCAACAAACAAAAGCACAGGACCAGATGGCATCACAGGCAAATTCTACCAAACATTAAGAGAAGAGATAACACCTATCCTTCTCAAACTCTTCCAAAACATAGCAGAGGGAGGAACACTCCAAATCTCATTCTGCGAGGCCACCATCACCCTGATGCCAAAACCAGAAAAGATGTCACAAAAAAAGACAACTACAGACCAATACCACTGATGAATGTCGATGCAAAAATCCTCAACAAAATACTAGCAAACAGAATCCAACAACACATTAAAAGGATCATACACCATGATCAAGTGGGGTTTATCCCAGGAATGCAAGGATTCTTCAATATACGCAAATCAATCAATGTGATACACCATATTAACAAAGTGAAGGATAAAAACCATATGATCATCTCAATAGATGCAGAGAAGCTTTTGACAAAATTCAAGACCCCTTTATGATAAAAACTCTTCAGAAAGTAGGCATAGAGGGAACTTACCTCAACATGATAAAGGCCATATATGACAAACCCACAGCCAACATCTTTCTCAATGGTGAAAACTGAAACCATTTCCTCTAAAATCAGGAACAAGACACGGATGCCCACTCTCACCACTATTATTCAACATAGTTTTGCAAGTTTTAGCCACAGCAATCAGAGAAGAAAAAGAAATAAAAGGAATCCAAATCAGAAATGAAGAAGAAAAGCTGTCACTGTTTGCAGATGACATGATAATATACATAGAGAATCCTAAAGACTCTATCAGAAAACTGCTAGATGTAATCAATGAATTTGGTAAAGCAGCAGGATACAAAATTAATGCACAGAAATCTCTGGCATTCCTATACACTAATGATGAAAAATCTGAAAGAGAAATTAAGGAAACACTCCCATTTACCACTTCAACAAAAAGAATAAAATACTTAGGAATAAACCTACCTAAGGAGACAAAAGACCTGTATGCAGAAAACTATAAGACACTGAGGAAAGAAATTAAAGATGATACAAACAGATGGAGAGACATACCATTTCTTGGATTGGAAGAATCAACATTGTGAAAATGACTATACTACCCAAAGCAATCTACAGATTCAATGCAATCCCTTTCAAACTACCAAAGGCATTTTTCACAGAACTAGAACAAAAAATTTCACAATTTGTATGGAAACACAAAAGACCCTGAATAGCCAGAGCAATCTTGAGAAAGAAAAATGGAGCTGGAGGAATCAGGCTCCTGGATTCAGACTATACTACAAAGCTACAGTAACCAAGACAGTATGGTACTGGCAAAAAAACAGAAATATAGATCCATGGAACAGGACAGAAAGCACAGAGATAAACCCATGCACATGTGGTAACCTTATCTTTGATAAAGGAGGCAGGAATATACAATGGAGAAGACAGCCTCTTCAATAAATGGTGCTGGGAAAACTGGACAGCTACATGTAAAAGAATGATATTAGAACACTCCCTGACACCATGCACAAAAATAAACTCAAAATGGATTAAAGACCTAAATGTAAGGTCAAACACTATAAAACTCTTAGAGGAAAACCTAGACAGAACAAACACTGCATGACATAAATCACAGCAAGATCCTTTTTGACCTACCTCCTAGAGAAATGGAAATAAAAACAAAAATAAACAAATGGGACCTAATGAAACTTAAAAAGCTTTTGCACAGGAAAGGAAACCATAAACACAACGAAAAGACAGCCCTCAGAATGGGAGAAAATATCTGCAAATGAAGCAACTGACAAAGGATTAATCTCCAAAATATATAAGCAGCTCATGCAGCTCAATATCAAAACACCAAACAACCCAATCCAAAAATTGGCAGAAGACCTAAATAGACATTTCTCCAAAGGAGATATGCAGATTGCCAAGAAACATATGAAAGGATGCTCAACATCACTAATCATTAGAGAAATGCAAATCAAAACTACAATGAGGTATCACCTCACACCGGTCAGAATGGCCACCATCAAAAAATCTACACACAATAAATGCCTGAAAGGGTGTGGAGAAAAGGGAACCCTCTTGCAGTGTTGGTGGGAATGTAAATTGATACAGCCACTATGGAGAACAGTATGGAGGTTCCTTAAAAAACTTGAAATAGAACTACCATATGACCCAGTAATCCCACTACTGGGCATATACCCTGAGAAAACCATAATTCAAAAAGAGTCATGTACCACAATACTCACTGCAGCACTATTTACAATAGCCAGGACATGGAAGCAACCTAAGTGTCCATCGACAGATGAATGGATAAAGAAGATGTGGCACATATATACAATGGAGTATTACTCATCCATATAAAGAAACAAAATTGAGTTATTTGTAGGGAGGTGGATGGGCCTAGAGTCTGTCATACAGGGTGAAGTAAGTCAGAAAGAGAAAAACAAGTACTGTATGCTAACACATATATATGGAATCTAAAAAAAAAAAATGGTTCTGATGAACCTAGGGGCAGGACAGGAATAAAGATGCAGACATAGAGAATGGACTTGAGGACACGGGGAGGGGGAAGGTAAGCTGGGACGAAGTGAGAGAGTAGCATGGACATATATACACTACTCAGTGTAAAATAGATAGCTAGTGGGAAGCAGCCACATAGCACAGGGAGATCAGATCAGTGTTTTGTGACCACCTAGAGAGGTGGGATAGGGAGGGAGGGAGGGAGATGCAAGAGGGAGGGGATAAGAGGATATATGTATACATATAGCTGATATACTTTTTTATACAGCAGAAACTAACATAACACTGTAAAGCAATTATACTCCAATAAAGATTTTAAATTAAAAAAAAAATGGGCAGAGGATCTGAATAGATATTTTTTCCAAAGAAGACATACTGATGGCACACAGGCACATGAAAACATATCCAACATCACTAATTATTAGTGAAATGCAAATCAAACCCACTATGATATATTGCCTCCACCTGTTAAGATGGGTTTTATTAAAAAAAAAAAAAGAGAGAGAGAGAAAATATGCTTTGGTGAGGATGTGGAAAAAAGGGAACCCTTGCATGCTTTTGCAATGCAAATGTAAATTTGTGCAGCCACTATGCAAAACCTATGGAGGTTCCTCAAAAAATTAAAATTGAACTGCCATGTGAACCAGCAATTCCACTTCTGAGTATATATCTGTAGGAAATGAAATATGCATCTCAAAGAGAGAACTGCACTCCCATGTTCACGGCAGCATTATTCACAACCGCCAAGATATGGAAACAACTTAAATGTTCATCAGTAGATGCATGGATAAATAAAATGTGATATGTATTTAAAGACAAGCCACAGTAGAACACACACACACACACGAATATTATTCATCCACAAAAACGAAAATCCTGCCATATGTGACAACACGGATGCACCATGAGAAAATTATGTTGAGTGAAATAAGCCAGCCACAGAAAAACAAATGCTGCATGACTTCACTTACCTGTGTAATCTAAAATAATCAAATTCATAGAAGCAGAGAATAGAATGGTGGTGGTCAGGGGCTGGGGTGGGAGGTATGGGGGAAATGAGATGTTGGTCCAAGGGTGTAAAGTTTCATTTATGCACTATGAATAAGTTCTAGAGACCTAATGTACAGCATGGTGACAATAGTTACCAAAACTGTATCATATACTTGACACTTGCTAAGAGGATAGATCTTGAATTAAATCTTCTCAACACACATACTATAATTAGGAAGAGGTTATAGACAAATTATTTAGCTTGATTATGGTGATCTTTTAACAGTGTATACAAATATTAAAACATCAAGTTGCAAATCTTAGTACAATTTTTATCAGTCAAATATATCTCAATAAATTTATTTCAAAATGAGGATAAAAAAAGAAAAGATTGATAAATTTGACTATGGTAATACTTTGTAGTTCAAAACCCACCATTAAGAAAGTAAAGACAAGCCACAGTAGAACATATTTTCAATACTCATATCTAACAAAAATTTCATCAATGTATATTAACTTCTATAAATCAATAACAATAAAACAGACCATAAGTAGAAAAATGGGCAAGAGGTTTCACAAAAGAAGATACCAAATGCCCATTAAATATGTGAAAAGGTGGCAACCTCATTAGTTATGAGAGGTACACAAACTAAAAGAAAAATGAAATACCACTACATAGCCAACAGAATAATTGAAATAAGGAAATATACAATATCAAGTGCTGGCAAGGGTGTAGAGTGACTAGAATCCTAGTAACCTGTTGATGAGATTATAAATTGGTTCAATCACTTTGACAAACAATTTGGCAGAATCTCTGAAAACTACCATACACATACCTTAAGACTCAGCAATTCCACTCAGGTACATACCTCAAAGAGGAAAATGTGTACACCGAGACATGAACAGGAATCTCCATAGCAACATTATTCATAATAGCCTCAAACTGGAAATAGCCTAAACACTCTTTGAGGATAGAGTGTATAAAGTATGGTATATATATATATATATATATATATATATATATATATATATACACACAGACATATGTATTCATATAGTGGGATATTATATAGCAATGAAAATGAACAGATTTCAGTTATATATAACACCATGAATGGATTTCACAAACTAAATTTTTGAGTAAAAGAATGCACACTGTATGATAATTGCTCTAAAACAGGCAACATGAATGGTAGTGTTGATAATCTCATGAGTGGTTACCTTTGGGGATATAGGCTAATGGTTGAGGTGGGGAAAAGGGGGCTGTGTCATGAGTAATGTTCTATCTTTTCCTGGGTGGCAATTACACTGGTGTTCCATTGCTGGTAATTCATTGAGCTGCACTTTTAAGTTTTGTGCACTTTTCTGTACTTAAATCGTATCTCACAATTAAAAACAAGACCTAAATAAAAGAAGTAAAAAGAGAGAAGGGTGAGTTTAATAAAGACCATTTTTTCCCTCCCTCTGTTTTGTTTTTCTGTATCCACAATTTGAAAAAAAATTGTATTTTCATAGATTCTGGATGCTAGAAGACAGGTAAAAGATAAAAAATTACCTGTTAAATTATAAACACAGCCCCACATTGCTAAAAGCATGGCAGAAATTAGGCTGGCCATTCCTGACATTTCAGGGTGTGCAAAGGTCTGACTCTAGAGCTGGGCATTTTGATTCTTATAATCCCTGGTGAGTTTGAAGTCCCCCAATATCAGTCTGCAGAAGCATGTAGAATTTGTATTTTTTCAAAGTGACCCTTCTGCAGTAAGAGAAGTATTCTTGACACAGATTTGCATTTTGATGTGACTGGTTTGCCACGTCAAAAAGTACATCAACTTTACTACTGTATATATTATCTTATTTATAAAGGTTGTTAAAGAGGTAAAATAATGTTTTTCCCTCAGGCAAGATTATAGAACTTGATAATTTCACCTGAGCCAGGCAAAAACTTGTTGCTCTAAGTCTCATTCTGTGTGAGTGTATATGAATTTTTGTGTTTGTCTGAAAATATAGAAAAGTAATTAAGATTCTCCAATTTCGTTGCTTGGTAAATCATCTTCTCATAGGTTTAATAACTCACAAAGTGTTTCTTATATAATCTGGGACCGTGTAATTATTTTATGAAGTATGATTAAGAAAAAAACTAGAAGAAAATTCATTATTCCCTTTCCTTATAAACATTCCTCTTTCAGGAATTAGATCCTTATTGAAGCTAGGTTACTAGCAAAATGGCTAAAGACGCTTATAGCAAATAGAAAATTTCCCATATTAGGGATGAATGAATATGTTCAAATAAGCTGGTCAATTGGAGTGTCAGTAAATATTAGAACATTTTATACTTACAAAATCACAATTTAGAAAATATGAAGAAGGATAATGTTGGCAGTTAGCCACGGCCAAGGCAATGTTCTATTGATACATTTAAGGATGGGTGATAATGTACATATCTCCTAAATGCATAAGGTATGTCAGTCATATTTATGTATTAGTCTGTTCCTTGAAGTTCATTCATAAATAGTCAAATTGAGAGCCTGGCTGTGACTAGAGTTGTAAACGCTTTAATATTTTTTCTTTTGGTGGAGGGTATGGAGGTAAGAAGGAGGAGCATGTGAGACACACGTAAGCTTCACAGTCGGCCACAGGTTAGTATGTCCACTGTCTGAGTAGGGCAGGCTTTCAATGCGGCATGCCTGTCACTGGTACAACAGATGGCTTTAGGTGGTAGAGGGGGATAGCACAA
Source organism: Eschrichtius robustus (assembly GCF_028021215.1). Lineage (NCBI taxonomy): Eukaryota > Metazoa > Chordata > Mammalia > Artiodactyla > Eschrichtiidae > Eschrichtius > Eschrichtius robustus. The sequence goes on along the minus strand of NC_090827.1, from coordinate 14,278,310 downwards.
AAACATATTGTGTTCTGGTAAGGAGTTATTCCATTTACAATTATCTTTCAGTATTTTCTTACAATGGCAAGAACAAAGCCTCAGTTTGCTGGTAATAAGTCTGTTTAAAATTTTGAATCTATTTTTATAAAGGGAAGGCAAATCTCAAACTCCCTTTGGCAGGCAACAGAAACTAATTAGAATTTAATAATATTATATTTCATTTATATTATTAGTATGGTTATTTTCTATTTAATGCAAATGGCACTGCTTTTATATTACTGAACATACCTTTATTAACAATAACTCTGACCCCTCTATAATCTCAATTTCAAACATTCCACACTTTCATCTTTTCAGCTTCCTCCCCCCATCAAGTCTACAGTCCCACCAATATCTAAGATCTGTTGACCCTACCACCTTTTCACTATCCATCCCCATTCCTATTAGATGTATTTTCCTCTTACCTAGCTTAAATCCAGTGATTTGTTAAAATCAACACTGCATTTATCCTCAACTCCCTTGAAATCCTCTCAGCAGAGCCCAAACTGAGTCAAATTCAATTTTTTCTTTACGCTAACTGTGGAATAACTTACACCTGTGCAACTCATTTTAAATTCATGTCCACAAACTTCAAATGAGCCTTTAACGCAGACTCAGAGTCATATTACATCTTCCTAGAAATTCTCTCCTCCACTCTCTTAGACAATTGATTATTCCAGTGTTTCTCTGTCTTCTCATACCACAAATTCCACACTCCCATTCTCACTCTCAGAAGATGATCATGAAATCTAATTTAGAAAATTAAAGCAATTTCAAGGAACTTCCAGAGGAAAGGAGGTACAAAACAGTTTATAGGGTGTACTTTAAGGTAAAAAAGGAGGGGGGAATGTGCTTATATTTTCAGAATAAAGCAATAGGAAAATAAACCAAGAGTATATACATATGGAGAGTGGGGGGTAGTAGAGTAAAAGGGACAAAGAATGAATTAAGATTTCTGTGGCTGACTTTGTTATTTAGTTTTAAATTTGGAACAGTTAAATGTTTCACATAATTAGAAAGAATATTAAATTTTAAAAAGAGTAAATTGAAAACAATGACAAAAATGAACTTAAGAGTATATCAAGTTAGTGACATAACGGCACAGATAAAAGTTACTTCAAATGACTCTAAAATACAATGACTGACTGCTTCCCCCTACTCAAGGCCACAGTCCTTTTGGATAGCCCTCTCATATAACTCTCTCTTCTGGTTCTAGTAACTATGCCCTTTCTTTGCCCCTTCAGACCCAAGAGTGATAATAGCTCCTTCTGTAACTAACAGGTACTGTACCAACTTTTGTTACTTTCTCAAAACTCCACCCACATCATTGTAAAAAGTCTTTTTAGTAATCTTTCCACAGTGTCCCAGACAGAATGCACCATCTATGTCCTGTCTGGTAGAATGCAAGGTCCCATGAAACAGAAACACAAAAATGGGATTCTGGGATTGAATTGCTCACATGTCTATGTAGTGCTTATTGGTGGGAAATGGAACACTGGCAAGCCACAGCTTGTGTTTACATTATAATCATTCAGTTACTACCAGTGTTGGCATGGGATGAAGGACATGTGGAATGCAAGGCCTTGGGAGACCAAGTGGCTGGGGCAATAACAGTGATTTTAAAGATTGTAGTTTTAGCTAACTGCTCTGAAGTCTTCAAATAAAACAAAAGTTAAAGGAGACATTGAGGGCAATGAATACCAAACTCAGAAACAGGGAAAATTTGAGAGGCTTGATGGCAGCTTTGAAGGAGTCTCTTAAATTGTATAGTTTCAGGGCAGACGTGACTGAGGACAAGATTAAGGCTTGACTGTAAGGAAAAACAATTCAATCACCAGTTAAATCTTCTGTCCTATGTGGTCTCTCATGGTAAGGGAAGGGGACTGATGAGAAATTCGACCTTCCAAATCTCTCTGAAACTCCTTAGTATTGGAAGCAACCACCCCTTCTGAGGGAATCAGCCTTCCCCAGCACAAAAGCTTCTCAGTGACTGGACCTGGAGAATCAGAGTTCTCTCCTGGATTCACCCACGTCACCCCTTGCTGCCTCCAGGCTACAACTTAGATCTTAACATAACTCAGTTAGAGAAATATAAAGCCTGCTTATAAAAGTTTCATACCACATAGGATACAATGTAAGTATTGATTAGAGCAAATATATTGTCATGAGTGGTAATGATCTGGAATTTGATATTTAATGTGTTGATTTGATACTTGGGGAGTGGTAGTAATAGTTGGTTAGATTGGCTAATTGAAGGATGGACCAATAATGAATGGATTTTGAAGGTAATGTATACACAACATCTCTGGCATACTGTAGAGATTCAGGGAGGGGGAAATGCTGGAATGAATCTGTTCTGAACAACCTGTTCACCTCCCTGACTATTATTTAGAGGAATGCTCCCTACACAAAGACATTAAGAAATGCACCGGAGGGAATAGAACACAAGCATCTCTGAAGAGTTCTACGTGCTTGTTCTCGGTTGGCCTGAGATGACATTGGAATACTGCAATGAAATTGGATTTCTTGATATTAAAATGGGTGCAGGTTGATAAAGGCTAAGTGTAGTTGTTCAGCTATCAGAGACAAGGTGAAATTACCAAAGTATGCATGGTGTGTTGTGAATGGTAATTAATGTGTATTGACCTTCACAGACCTATAGCGATAGCTCATCACAGGGTTCCTAAATATGGAATAGATAGGCAGCCTACTAAGGTGCTTCTTGATATGTATGGACAAAACAATTCTAGATCTGAGGGCAGAAAACCTAGTCTCAACTGATGAGTGGGAATTTGGAGCCACAGTTCCTAGAACTTATATAGTTTACAGATCCAAAAACCCAATACTGAAGAGGAGGCCAGGTTAGCATTTTTTATATGTTTTTTTTTTGACATTTTTCTTGAGTAATTTTTAATCTAATTGTCATGCCACACTTACACTTTTGTATTCTACTTATTACATTTTCACTGGCTGAATAATATTTTCACAGTCAGATACACTGTAGCTCACTTTAGTATCCTATTTTGGAAATGCAGACATTTTCATCATCATATATCACATTGCAATACACATCTTCTTTTTGATGGAATCCAGGAAGAGAAGTTATTTGGTGAAAAATGAATTTTGTTATGTCATACAAGTGTTAACAATTTTCAGATACACTTTATAACATTATTTATTGAATAGGGATAGGTAATGTTACTCCTCTACAGCTAACATATGTCTTCCTGAAGTGTTGACATTTCAGTTGAATGAGAAAATATTGTTCTGGACTGGCTAATAAATCTATTTTCAGATAAACAAAAGTAGGCTAGAAGGCATTAGTTCATGTAATTGAAGTGTCAATTTCCTATACATAGGAAGACTTCTCTAATTTATTATTTACATTTCCACGGTAATTATAATACATGTAAAGCTGCTTATAAATAGTAGTACCTTCTTTCCAACTCTAACATTATTTATACACTTCTGTTTTGAAGAGTTCTACATCAGCTTAATAATAAATTTTAACATATTTCATCATTGCTTTTACACATACAAATGCCATCTACACATACTTACCTGAAATAAGAATGTTCTTGTCATCAAATAAAAAAAAAAGAATGTGATTTCAACATTAGAAATTTCTACAGAAGGAGATAATCTTTATAATTCTTGAAACTTCAGGTTTAACACAAGTAGTTAAGTTTATTTTACTGAACTCAGTACCATAGAATATTTCTGATGAATACATTAGAAAAGTGTTAAATTAAAAATGAATTACAATCAAATTAAATGGTTGCTGGTTATACAACATAAACCTTATATGCTGATTTTAACTTAAGTTCGAAATACGGACTGCTATGACTTACAGTAGAACTAAGTTGAATTACACTACACTTAAAAAGTAATATTGGCAGCTCTTTAATTTCACAATGTTTTCACTATTCCAGCCCATATAAAATTCTCACTGTTTATAATGAGCTAGGGATAAAAAAACAGCCAATTGAACGTCAATTTTCCTATCTGATATTACAAAATTAAAACATTTGAGATGTTAGTATTTCAATTAAAAGGGGATTTCAGGTTCTCAGTTTGTAAGACAGACTACATTATGTTTTACACAAGTTGTACCTCAAGTAATAGTCAAGGATCTTGAGGTTAGTGTTCCATTGAAATATAAGCTCCCTTAAGTACAACATTAAGAACATGGATCAGCAATACATATGGTGTTTACCATGATTCTCCACCACAAACTGGTTTACTTTCATATCTCCAAGGATAATGGCAGTGATGGTATGTAGAAACACTTGTTGCAAATCCTTTCTCATTTAATCAAGGCTTTATTTTTCCCTTCTGCACTAATTGTTTTGCATTCAATTATGTTGGAAAAATGATCATAAGACGCATGAATTGTACTAAATCTTTCAGCGATTTTGAAATGACATTGAAATTAGAAGTTCTTTTTTCTACTTTTTATGAGATTTTTTTTTTTTATAAAAGAGCTTCTAAATGTTTGAAATAGACCGGTTTAGTTGGAAGGTTTGGTAGTATATATGGCTGTTTGCTGAGATTTCCACTAATTCATAGATCTATATTTTATGGTACTAACTAATGGTTTATGAAAGCAGCTTTAGCACAAACCACAGTGGATGAGCAGGCACACATCTTCCTTGGATTTCCTGCCATTTTTATATGTGACAAAAAACTGTGTTTGCTTACCTCTTTTTCTGTTTCCTTTCTCAGTATCTATCAAAAGGACCTTGTAAATTTTAATAATAAAAATAAGACTTTGCATCTTCAGAACAATGATGTCACAACTAAATTTCAACAACTATGGAGAAATGTATCTCAAACCTTCATTGACTCCCAGAATATTTCCCAACACTTGTATGCTTTCTATAGTTATTTTACAAAAAGCACACATAATTTGTTTAGGAGGTGCTCTTAGAAATATCTTCAGCCTCTGTATTCATACTCTTATTATATCTATTCCATTGTGCTATTTTAGAGGTCTTGTTAAAAAAAATAAGAGGAGAAAACAAACAGTCTCATTTTTTCTCTCCTGATTTGTCTTTAGATATGCTAGTACGTTTTGCTTGTAAGACTCAAGAGTATAAGTCCAAGATTTTGGTAAAAGATTTAAGTGTACAGTACACAGGATTTTTTAAATCTGATATCACAAAATTAAAATATTTGAGGTTTTACTAATTCAGTCTAAAAAAGGTGAAAGATATCCAAACCAAACCCTCAAAATCTTCAGAAAACTTTTAGGTAGTTTCGTTCAAGGATGAACTAAAAATTTTAATGTCAATTTGTATGTCACCCCTTTGTTTTTCTCATGTCTACCACATTTGGCTTCATGTACTTTTGGTTTATTTTTTGTTTACTAAATTATTTGATTGATACTTCAGGGGTGTTGTTACTATTTTTAATACATCAATGTATATCAATTGCCTATCTGCTCAGCAAAAAGGAAAAAACCAAAAGACCAAAAAACAGGAACATAGTGCATGATTTGAATAAGGAATATATCATGATTCTTTAAATATATATCATTTTAAAGTATATACACCAAACACCATTTTCTGGAGGCCTCAAAAATGATTACTTTTCTTTTTGTACTATTTTTCTTGTTATCTACTGATTTCACCACAGACTTGGTAATGAAATGAGGGCTGGGAAAGGTGCTTAAAGAGGAAATGTTGTCTGGATGACTAGTCATTTGTCAAAGAGCATGAAACAAGATGGCAGTTGAGTCAGGCCTGCCACTCTGTAGTGATGTATTAGCTTTTAATGCTTTAAAATAATTATAGCAGGGCCTTAGCCACTGTATAAAACCACTATAAAAATTCTAGGGCCATTATCAATCCCATTTTTCAGGGATTCAATCAATCAGTGGTTCTGAGGAAAACTGTACCCATTTTACCAGTCTCACAAGCATTTAAGTTCAAAGGTAAGCAGCAGTTGTCAACAGAAATCAAAAGTAAAATAGATCTCATGAAGTTTTTAATTACCTCTGGAATTTCTAAGATTAGTTCCTAAACTAGGGCCTTATGCATATGTGCACCATTATTTCCACAAGGTCAGAAAAGGCCAATGCGTATTCAATCAATTTTAATAATGGTAAGAGAGCCATGTCTAAGTCTAAAACACATTTTAAAGCTCCAAAATGCCATTCAGACCTAGTAACCTGTTAATGACCATTGGAGATTAGTTTTAAATTATAACTCATTTATTGACTATAATAGTAAGACTTACAATTTGATAGAGAAGGAAATCATTTAACATTATGAATTCAGTATTTCAAAAACAATAGTGGTCTTCTCAATTTTGAACTTATTTAGCCTGTTTTCCAGAGTTCTTAGTCTTAAACTATTAGGAGGATATCTTAAGGAGCAGAAAAGAAAAATAAATTTTTCTCCACTTTCTTTTCAGTATATTATTTTGAATAATAGGTTGGGAAATGGCTAAAGGAATGAGATTTTGGTGTGCTGGTGTTACAGAAAATTTATTGAGATAAAATAAAGACATTTATTCGGTATATGGGCTCTATAAATTCAGATAGATTTCAGTAAGTAATACAGATCTGTAATTGAAGAACACAAAATAATTCATATCGTAGTAATTTCCACAACACTGCTGATTGAATAAGCAAATGTGTATGAAGAAAGTTAATGGATTTCTGTGTTTGTTTGTGAATGCAAATGCATAAGCTGAATGCATTTCAGAATTCCACATGAAGTTTAACTATATTACTTAAAAGACTATCTCCTCTTACTCCTCCTCTTTTTTTAATGAGCTATTCGGGTGTGGTTTCTAGATTTTCTAGGAAGTTCTAAAGGCATTTTTAATCTAGAGTCCCTGTAGTCACTGAGTCAGGGACTTGGGTTGAATTGATGAGCAATGGAAAAATCAGAAAACATGTTCAAATTGCTGGGCTCAAGTGGTAAATCAAAATCATGGATGTAACAAAGTAGGAAGGGGGATCAAGAAGGAAATGGGTCAGGGTGAAGTTGCAAAACAAAACAAAATAAACAAAAATCTTATTAAGCTCAAGCCAAAATCAGGAAGTAAGAGATTATAAAACAAAGGTCAGGAAAAAAGTAATAAAAGCCTCTATTTGTTGAGTATTACTAATTCACTAGGCACTGTGTTAAGAGTTTGTAAGCATTTTCTTATGTAATCTTCACCACAGTTTTATGAAATGATTAGGAAAGCTGACTGGGTTTCCTTAGCCAAGGTCAAGATCATAGAGTAGGAACAGATGATTCATGCTCACAGGCTCTCACAGACAAGGGAAAAGACCAGGCAGGGAGTGACCCACGTCAGAGACTCTAGGAAGCTAGATCCCAAGAATCATGGTGTCTCTTCCTCCAAGTACATTTCTTCCATCAAGGGTTCTGATTTATTACTGCCACTTCATTTTCTCCCTTTGTTTTCCTCAGTGATAAGAATGAACAGGTTTATTGTGGGCTGACAAGGCTAAAAAATTAGGACAGATTCATGCAAACAAAATTAAAATAAATGAATAAGGGTTTAGATAGCTATAAGAATTAGGAAAAAATCCTCCTTATTTTGTCTTGGAAATAATTTACTAAGACCAAGATACTTTTTTTAGATGATGGTAGGAAGCAATCAACTTAAAACATAACCAGTATAATTAATAGAAGACTTTGGAATATGTAACATAGGGAGGTGATATTGCAAAGACAAGAGATTCTAATGATGAACAAATAATAGAGAAAATAGGAAGGTGAAGATCTCTTTCCTCAAACTTTGCTGGAAGGTGGGCTGTGATCCTATATAATTAACTCCATTGTTTGGATAACTCAGCAAGTGCTTTTGTCATTTCTCTATTTTAATGGTGATGTATAAACTTTTTATTGTATCAGTAAAAAATTATGAGCACAATTATTAAAATTATAAATATCTATTATTTTTCTTTTAAAATTGCTTTGACAAATAACTTTGTAACTAACCTTAGACACAGTAGGTTATATGCAGGTGAATAAAACTTTAATGTATAAGTTTTACATACAAACAAAATGATGAGTTACTCTTTTGTTTCCCTTTTTTCCTGGAGACATTCATTCACCTTGGTTCTCTGCATAGGTTTATTGAAAATAGAAAAAAAATATTTTCTGCTTCTTCCAAGTTTCACAGACTTAGAAATTTCTTCTATGCACATATGGCAATATACAAGAGACCCCCGAAATTGCTTAAGAATTCAGGCTGCTATTTGAAAAGAAACATGCTAGGAGATTTTTATGTGACGATATTATCTGAGTAATTGTTATTAATATTAATTATAGTCATATGACTAAGTTCTTGTGCAATTTTCTGCAACTTTTTAAAAAGTTTCTTTTATCACGTTGCTCATGATACAAACTTATTCTCACTCTAATATGGAATGAACTTTTCAGCAGACAGATCCTTTAGAAAATATTGGAGAACTGTAGACAAATAATGAAATCCAAGCGAATCAAATTAATCACTGACAGTCATTTTTGTGGTTTAATACAACTTTTCACAACACCTTTTAGAGTTCTCTTCTGCCTAATAATCTTTGGTGGCTCTGGAAGTAAGAACTTGAAGATTATTTGATGTTTTTTCCTGACAAATGAAATTTTTAAAATTGTAATGATTAGATGAGCTATTTTAGGTAAATTTTGATCATCTGCTTTCTTCTCTTGTTCTCTGTTCTCTTTACAGAGCTGTTGAATTTTCCCCCACAATTATCATTTTGAACAACACAGCCTTCCTTTATAGTTAGGTATATAAAAGCTTTGCTGCTGTATTTTAAAGTATTCTAATAGCCTCACTATACTACATAGTATAATTTTATACCTTTATAAACACCAGTAATATGCACTTAAATGGCTGAGCTAACTTTCAATCTGGTTTTCAGCACACTTTTGTTCAAATAACTTAGTCAGCGTTTTGTGCAAATGATTTAGTCAGTACTTCTTAAGTGTTGTAGTGTTGTCATGCATTACGTCCAAGCAATTTCCTCTGTCTGAGTATGTTAAAGGGTCCTCAAATTATCTAGTGAAACACAGAATGTAAAGCTATAATTATGTTATTAAGTTGTTATCATTTTCTAAATAAATCCTTAAAAATTCTATGGAAATTTATGTAATTTTAATTGTTAAAAATGTGTAAATAAGTAATATGGTACGATGTTTGGCTGAAAGTATCAAAAGTCTTTGAACTGTACATATACATATCATTTAACTCAGAAGCTGCATACCTACAATAATTTCTTAAGAAAATAACCATGGATGTGCACAAAGATTGAATGACTAGAATGATTTTTCACAATTTTATAAATATATAATAATAGGGAATTTGGCAAGCAAATTATATATATGTACACCCACTTATAACACGGGTTCTTATATAGACTTATAAAGACTTATATAGTAAATAATGCTGCAGAAGAATGCCTAAGTGACTAAATAGATGTTCAGGATGTACTGTTAAGTTAATTATGAACACATTATATACAGTAGGAAACCATTGTTATATATTAATATATTTTCTGTATATTAACACCCACTCAGGTGCTAAGTCCTACCGTGTACACTTCCAATCACTCTCTCTTTTCCATTTTTACTTCCATTTTTGCTGTTGTAGTGGTTAATGTTTTTCAGGCCTGCACTACTTCAGCTGGTCTACATCAACAGTCTCATAATCTCGAAGCCATCCTTCATACTGTCTCTAAATAGCACAGATCACTTAGCTATTTGGATGAGAAGTTGTTATTGTTGCTTTAAATAAAGAACCTATATATTCAGTAGTGTTTCATACTTTTATATTTATAAGCATAAATTCTAATCTAACACAACACTTTCTTTTTTTTTTAATTAACTAATTAATTTATTTATTTTTATTTTTGGCTGTGTTGGGTCTTCGTTTCTGTGCGAGGGCTTTCTCTTAAATAAAGAACCTATATATTCAGTAGTGTTTCATACTTTTATATTTATAAGCATAAATTCTAATCTAACACAACACTTTCATTGTGATTAACAGTTACATTCTGCCAGATCATTTGCTGATAAACCTCTAACTTTCATCAGCGTGAATAAAGTATTTAATTTAGGAGAAGAAATGACAATGCTTAAACTGATGAATAAGAAGTACTTCTTAAACTTGAAAAAAAAAAAAAAAACCTAAAAATTGTTGTAAGCTTAAACTTCCACATTTTCTGTGTTAAAGGGAGGTTTTCCAGCGAAAGCATCTTGACAAGAAATAACATGTCAAATTGAAGATCGAAAGCACTAGATCAAAACCCTTAAAGATCAGCCTGGGAGGATCCCTGTAAGCTTCATCTGAGTCTTCAAACCTCTCAGATTTGCTGTAGGATTCCTACCAGCACTTTGGTTTTTTTGTAACTTAATCAACAGTTAATTAAAAATGGGAAACACAAACTAGAGAATTATAGAATACAACACTTTGGAAATGCTTAACTTATGAAGAGACAGTTTAAAAATCAGAGCTAGTGGCATTTTTTTTTTCTCATAACCTATCTGTAAGAAACAGCACAGCCTCTGTGCCCTTCAGAGAAATTATCAAAAAAATCATCTGCACAGAAGCAAAAGAAAGGGGGAAAAGAGTTTTAATAATATTCAGTTTTTTTCCTGTAAATTTTGTTTCATTTTATTTCAATGACAGACGTTGCAATTCAAAAATTAAATCTATATTTTAAAACAGGGGTATAATATCTTTATTCCACTTTGCTTTTCTCATTCTTCACTTCCTTTGAGTTCTCTGATTTCAAATATTTTAAATTATAGCATTGCGAAAAGCCTTGTAAAATAGATTAGACACAGAAAATGCACATCTAATAATCATTGTGTTTGCTGGCTTGTTTTTATATCATTTAAAAATTGAGCTGCATTTTATAATGTCATAAGGGAAATGAAAATATAAAAATCTGCAATTTAAAATTAAAATGTCTCATATTTTGTAGGAATATTCAGCTACTACTTAAAAGCAAAGAAAAAAATAATTAAACAGCAAAACTTGTAGATTATTGCTTTGGAAAATCATATACTTTTGGTTATTTTCTGCCACCTGTGCATTATACACTATTTGTTTTCAACTTTATCCATTATTGCTATGAAGTTTATTAAACTATAATGACATACCAGGAGGAGGTATTCTCCTAAAGGAGAATATGTATGCACTTAACATGTATGTAATATGTTAGTTTATAAACTTATAATACTTCATGATGTTATTTGTTTGATATATGAAATTATTTACACCTTAGATATGTGCTTATGTCATTACACTTTTCTCAGCTGATAAGCTACCTAAATTCAATGAGAGTCTCAGTCACAGATTTGAGGTTTAAACTGCATTGCAGTCAAGTCTTGGAGTGAAACAAGTATAGCCAGCTTACAAGTTTGACCTCTGCAATTACTGTTCATTTTCTAAGCTTTCCTGGGTATAAAGGCATGTTAAATTGCCTTTTAGTGCCAGGAATGACTTTTTCTCGGCCAGATTACTCTCTTTTGGTTCATCAGTTAGATATGTATTCTATTTAATTTAGTAGCACAAAAGTTATTCATTCCAACTTGAAAGTGTCCATCCTGGACATTGTATGTGGTCAGCTTCATTATCTGACATTATTATTAAAAATGTGTTTGTGCTACTAAAGCAAGCTTTAATGCTTATCTTTTTTAATGAATTATTCAGGTCATCAGATATAATTTCTAACTTGCTTAACCTAATTCAAGTCAGCATTTGTAGAATGTCAACTGGGTCAATATTAGCTCAGAAGAAAAAATTAAAAATCAATGAACATCAGGGTGAACATTTTAACTTTTACTCTTTAACCTAAACCATTTCCTATATTTTGAGGATTTAATATTAAAGAAGCACTTTAAAATATTTAGTTTTTCAGAATTGTCACTAATCTATACAACGATTTACAACAACGATAAAAGGACCAGTTGCACTATTTCTTGGTGTCAACAGAAGATTTGACCTTGTTTTTCCTATAGCTTAAGGATTAAGTATAGCCCCACTGGATGAACTGCACATCATTCTCAAAAGAAGGTTTTCTGGAGGATAATGCTGAGTGTACAGATTCCTACTGTGACTGAGACTAGTGTCTATTTAATCTTATACTGCAGATGGCCTTTTGTGACCAAATCGCTGTGGATTTAACAATCAAGAAATCTTTAAATCAAAGAACTGGCCTTGACAAGGAAAACTGGGAGTAGAATGTTACTGATTTTTTTTTTTTTTTTTCTGTGAGAGAAGCCAAAGAATCTGGTGCTATTATGAATGTTAGTAGATTTCAACATTGTTTTGGATAAAGGGAAGTATATATAAATTTCAAATGAAGAAAAGTAATAAGAAAGATCTTCAATTCCTTTACACGAAGCATATTCTATAGAGAACCTTATTTCTGGTGATTTAGGAACAGGGGACTTATTTCATCCTACTCTGAAAGAAAGACATTATATTATTAGTAGTTTGGTTTGTTATAGGAAAGAATTGCACTGGGGTAGATTACTTAGAAGAACATGGTCTTCTTTAGGAGCTATCACCACAAATAAAGCTGGAAATGTACCTCTTGTACTATTTGATTAACTGTTAATATGTTGTCTGAAATGAATAACCATACTTGCTTGATTTGCAGAGTAGAAAACAGTGACGCTAGGTCTTGGAGTTAATGCTTTTTAAAGGTACAATGGATTGGATATATTTTGTAACCAACATATATCTACCTAAATAGATATACATCTTACACCTACAAAATATAATCATGAGCTGATTTAGGTACAAATCTACAATTTTTTTGAAACAATGACTAGATCCCCAAATATGGATTTGAACACAGAACAGATACAGAATAGTTTTCCAGTTAACGCCCTCTAAAACATCCACTCCCGTGCTCCAGTGACTCTCCAATACTCTCAAAGTAGAAGCCCAAGTACACAAAGCCGGATGTCATCTGAATCAATGGCCCTCTCTGACCTCGCCTCCTCCTAAGCTATTCTTCCGGCCCCTTGGAGCAGGCCCTTTGCATTTGTGGTTCCCTATACCTGACCACCCTTCCCCCAGATACTGAGGTAGCATAATCCTTCTCATCCTCCTCTCATCCTCTTTGCTTCAATATCAAATTCACAAAGAGGCTCACTTCAACGAGCCCATTGAAAATTGCAGCCCGTCCACATATACTTCAATTTCCTCTCACTCTAAGTTACTTTTCCTATAGTATTTGAGTTCTGATATAGTACGTAATTTATTTATTTATTTATCACACCTATTGTTTGTTACCTGGCTCCCTTCACTAGAATATAAGTTCCACGAAGGCTTGAATCTTTTTATCAGAAGGTAGTCCTAGGAGTTTGAACGGTGCCTGTCACGTTGTAGACATTCAATAAATGTTGAATAAACGAATGATCTCAAATTTGGATCACAAATACTTAGTTTTAGGGTACATAAAACATGTTTAATCTGAAAGGTAATGTTTCTCTCAATTTATAAAAGTGTTTGTAAAAGTTACTCGGTTGACTGAACAGGTGTACATCACAGAGGAATTCAGACATATGTAATCTGGCTCTCATATATTTAATAAGATGTCTAATGAAAAAATGCATTTTCTAATAAAAATGATGTAATATGATTCTAAATAAAACTTCTGTTTGTTTTCTCAGCAGAGTAAACTGATCTTCTGGAAAAGTAACAAAGATGTTTCACTTATTGCAATATTTGTTATGACAATGAATGCACGACAAACTTAACACTTCCTTTGTTCAAGACAGCATTGAATAAAGGAAGTTTATTCCCAATGTAAAAGTTGTAGCCAGTAGTGCAGTTAATTAAGAGAAAATGTCAATAGAACTTAACATTGTCACAGGATAATGGTTCCTGCTGCTAGATATATGTCAAGAGACAGATAAATAAGATGGAGTGATTTATTAAGCAGTGCCACACTCCAGGCAATGCATTTCTAGAAGATTATAGCACTCCTTGGGTGGTGATGTAAGGCAGAGGACTGAAAACTAAGTGGCTTTAACTCTTTGGATAGTACAACAATAGTACAGAAATGTGGTGATTACAGACAGTCCCTGCTGATACAGCAAAATTACTTTTATATTTAGAAAAAAAGAAGAGACTATCATGATATTATAGAGGATCTAAGTTAAAACAGAATCCCATCAACAGTCTTTCATGAATTTGCAGATAACTTAATTATGTGGGAAAGTCATACTATTCCGAAATTTTAAAGGCTGAAAAAATTAAGATCACATCTATTTAAACTACAGACTTCTTAAAAATTCTATTTCAGGCAATAAATTATTACTGATTCAGGAACTTGGTTATTTTTCTAACCAAAAACTGTATTATAAAACAGTTTTTGGAAAAACATCCACAGGTCTTTTATTCCTTCTCAATAATTTTAATAATATAATCTAATTTATTTTTAGATTGTTAATATTGATTAAATAATATCACAGAAGGTTTTAATTTAGAATCAACCTTTTGAATACTGGTATGGCATATTCTTTGCTTCAAATGTAACTCAGAATACTATCACGTGCTTTGATTTTCTCAGATCAAAGTCACAAGTTTCACTGGTTACTGGGAAATTGTTTTCATCTTAAAATTAACCTTATATCTGGTATTATATATTGCAATGCTGCAGTAATAGAAAATAATAAGAAAATACAGTTAACTATATTATTTATGACTTTCCCATGCATTATATTGCATTTCAAAAGTATTTACAATATAAGTATTACATGTATGTTAACAATAGAAACCATTGTTCAGTGATGTTCTTAAGTTTAAAAGCATTCTATCAGGGAAATAAAAATTTTGGCATAGTATTTAACATAGATTATATCTATATAATAGAAAAGATTGCTTTTAGTTTTATTAATGTATTGAACAGTCAAGTCGTTATTGGCATTTTAAACTCATAAAATATTCTAGTTTTTAATAGTGGTATTGTGAGTGTACTAAAATAAAAACTGAAATATAATCCTCATCACCATAATCATTTTTATCTGGAAAGGGTCCATATGGTTCTAGACTGCCACCAATGGCAGTTTTTGAAGATTGCTTAGTTTAGGAAAATTAGCCTTCTGTATGATGTTTATGATTAATTATGTGCTATTTTAGCCACAGATCTCAATATGTATTCCAAAAACAAAACACATATATTCACAGGTTTTATAAATTAGTCCCCAAAAGATTATTTAGTCTTTTCGAGCCCCAAAGAGCTGCATATATAAATTGGAAGCATCCTGAATCAAAACTTATAATTCCACTCAATTTGGTTCATTACTTTGTTGCATCTTTGGCCATATTATGCTATAGTTTATTACAAGTACATGCAGTAATGATGTGCTTACATAGGGAAAAATGTTCTTGTAGTTTTTCATGCCTAGTTGAATGACATAAGGTTATTATGAATTTGTTAGTGCATGCATGGTTTTTACTATAAGCATTTCCATTAGCTGGACTGGTTTTCCTAATACACTTCCTTATGCCTAATTACAATATGCTTCTTTGAAATACTGCTTATTTTCTGTGAGGTAATAATGAGTATATAAAGCATTAAACAATGTGGCTGATTTCATCTCTTGCTATGAATGGCAAAAATAGTGAGAAAATAATAATTACAATGTTGAGTGCCTTTTTTATGTCTTGCACACAGTTTTAAGTGTTTTATATCCAAGAACTCTTAACTGTTCAAACACCTGATATAGTAGGTAATTATTATTTGGGGAACTAGGGTACCTAGAGGCTAAGAAACTTGTCCAGCATCACATAGCTAGTAAATGTATAGATAGTTCAGTTTAAAACTGAATGGTCTCTTAATCAAATACAAAGATATGAAAAGAGTTGTTTAATTAGATATTTGTATTATATAATCATACAATCTTATAACTGAAAGAAAAAATTTAAATAATCTGACGCGTTCTTTTATAGATCAGGAAACAAAGATCAAGTGAATTAATGGGCCACTTCATTTCTTCCATTGTCACCAGGCAAAGAAAATTTGGTTCCTAGTCTGTGTCCCTCTCTTTAATAGGTCATGACTCGGTATGAATTTGACCTAATTGTAATGCACCAGATAGTGGCCTATTTGTTAACTCTGCATCCGTTGTGACTTGGGCTTTCCTCAGTGTGATTATTATGATCTTATGATGGAGCTGTGTGTTTACTAGTTTGTTTCCCTCATACATTGAAAGCTCCATGAAGACAGATACCACGCTGTCCTATTCACTCTTGTGACTAGATAAATAATTCTTATTTAATATCCAAGGAGATGCTTTCTAGATAATGAAGAATTTTAAATGGTAAAGGCAGAGGAAATACTTTTAGGAAATGTTAAAGCAGAGTTTAAACAATGTATATTATTAACTGCTAGAAAACAACTGAAGCAGACAAACTGTGCATCTGTCCCAAATGGAATGTTAATTTAGAGTCTGAGAGACAGAGCTGTAAATATAAAGAGACTCTATAAAGTTGGGTCACCCACAAATCAGAGAGCAATTTTACATGTCCACAGGATGGAAGTATGGATTATGCGTTGGTCTTTTGTTACATCTTGTTGCCAAAAAAGAACAACTGCCATCAAGAAACGTAGTTTACAAATAAGAAACACTGATATACATGATGAAATATATGATGTTAATTTTTACCTTATGTTATGCATTGGAATTTCTCTGCCTTACAATTGTGAAAAGTTCAAGTTAAGGCCATGCCACATTTAAGGGTATTTAACAAAAGTATCACAGGACCTTATTGCCCTGTTTTGTAGACTGAAACAGGAATCCTAAATTTAGCATTATGTGTATTACAGTTAGCTTATAAGTATGCATCTTAGAGATAGGTTAAGTGGTAAAAGTCTTATTTTTCAAAACATAATTTTGTTTTTAAAAGCTTTGGTAAGTTTTTCATATATTTAGAAATATGACCATCATTATTAAAGTTCTAACTACATATTCTAACTGCAGGTGAAGGGGAAAATGGAATCAGGTCAAACAAAAATTGAATTTCCAAATTTACATTCTAAACTGATTGCCCCTACTATCACATGTAGTCCTTTGATCCCAATACTTTAACTTTTATCAATCCTAAATCACCTTTAGAATAAATTTATCTTTGGAGATGTCTGGCCCTATTCTTTTATTTTTCCCTAGCTCACCTGTGTTTGTTTGTTTATTTCCTTTTCAGTTTTACTGAGATATAATTGAAATTCAGCACTGTGTAAGTTTAAGTTGTAGAGCGTAATGATTCAACTTATATACATCACGACAAGATTGCCACAATAAGTTTAGGGATTATCTATCATATTGTATAGATACAGATTTTTAAAAAAATTGTCCTTGTGATGAGAACTCTTAGAATTTACTCTCTTAACTTTCACATACAACATTCAGCAGTGTTAATCATATTTATCATGTTGTACATAACAACCCTAGTACGTATTTATACTATAACTAGAAGCTTGTACTTTTTGGCTACCTTCATCCAATTCCTCCTCCCTTCACCTGCTGCCCCATCTCTGGTAACCACAGTCTGATCTCTTTTTCTATGAGTTTGCTTGTTTGGTTTTGAACTATAATTGACTTATAACACTATGTTAGTTGCTGGTACACAGTGATATTTGATATTTCTATACATTTCAAAATGATCACCATGATAAGTCTAGTTACCGTCTATCACCATACAAAACTATTACATTATTAGTGACTACATTCCCCACACTGTACATTTCTGTCCCTAACCTTGTTACTTAAGCTGAGGGGTAGTGTAATACGGTACTGTAAAAACACCAAGTACTATGAAGATGTCAATGCTATTTTAAAGGATTTATGACACCTGCTTTTTTATCATTTAAATTTAGATTAAAAAATGTATTTTCTTATAGCATTTTGGGAAGGAAGAAAAACCAACTCAGAAAATCTTAAGATCACCCTTCAATTTTTTTAAATGTTTCTTGAAAGCAACTCTTCTGTTTTATTAAATACTAAAATAATGTTTTTAATTATGGTATGTACTCATAAGTAGTTCAGAAGAGTCAAGAACATGTTTTTCACACCAGTTCTTGTTTTATAGGCTTTTTATGAGCAGAAATCTGATTTGTGTCTCATGTTCCTTAATTACTTTTACCTCTTCGAAAACCTAGTTTAGCATGGAAAGGATTTTCTGGCTCAAATCATAAAGAGTTGGTATTAAAATAAATGAAACCCAGGGGCTATCTCATGTATATAGTTCATGGAATAATCGCTTAGGAGCTCATTACAGTTCACTGGGAAAAACTAGTGGATTCACATCTTAGCATCATGGCATTGTTTTCTGGTCACACAGATTACTCACACCCCACACCTATAATCATGGAGTTTAAACAGTCTTTGAAAGTATGAGAGTTCACCTTTTTCTTTGGTGTTGAAGAATTCTGGTGAGAAAAGGAAAGAAAATGAGCAGTTTGTTATGTTTTAAATCAGCATGAGGAAATTCTCACGTAGATGTGACAGCATTCAGAGTACTTGACTCTCCCTTCGTTAAGGACTGCCTATAATAATTAGCAACAACAGAGATGTTGTTCTGACCTAAATAAAAATTACAGAGAGCCTTTCTGAGTTAATATCTGTAAGAACAGAATATAGAAAAAAACTTGTCTCTATAGTCCAGTTAACCTGTCACTGGGAAGTACTCTCATTTTCTCTGTGTTCATTAGGGTCAGTAAACAGCAAAGCTAGCCAATATAATTTTTGTCATATTCAAATTGAATGTGAAATATCAGATAACATTACAAAGGAACAGCTTTAGCTACTGCATTTCAAGGCTTGACTCCTTTGGGGTTTTGTGACTAGGACATTGGCAAATTTCATATATTTGATATCTACACTATTAAAATGGATGTCTTTTTGAGTTATTCTCCTACTCAAAGTTTTAAACAGATGCTTTCTCATCAGCAAGCTTTTCTGTTGCCTAATTTGATAGAGAAGAATGTCTGACTCTTCTTTTTGTGGAAATGAGAAAGTTGTGATTCTCTGTAACACTGCAATCCATCTGGCAGTGGGAAGAACTCTTTATTTTCTTCCAAAAATTGTCCTGGGATCTCAAAGCCAGTGGGTTGCCTTTGATGTAAACTCTTGGGCAGCAGACACCAAGTTATCTTCTACCATTCCTAAAGATCCTCTTTATTCATCACTAGCAACTGTGGAACTATTTGATCCTTAAGAAAATTACCAAAGGAATTTTCCCTCTTTACTCCTTTCAAAAATTCTGTCTGCTCCCCTCATCAAAAGTGGTTTATTTGGTCCCAGTTTGGCTATGGCCCACTTACATGATGTTGAACATTCCTGCAAGGACTGTGTCTTTCTTATGATCATATTCAAAATATCTAGGTTGGGTATGGCATATAGTACATCCAAGGAATATTTATTAAGTCAGTTAATACAGTTATTCCTTGTTTTTCTTTTGTTCTTTGTGTTCCTGGCGCATAGCTGGTATATAGTAAATGTTTGCTGGTAAATAAACATATGTGATAGCCTGAAACGTTTTACATGACTATAAATATTTATACTTCATAGAACCAAACCATCTGAGGTAAACTGAAATTTCCCTTTGCAAGTAAACAATAAACGAATTACATACAACCACATGTGTGAACAAGTCACAGAGGCCCTTCATGGCCCAGATGATATTAAGAGTCACTGACTATAAACTAAATATCAGAGATCTTCAAAAATCAAGCCCCAGGTTTTTTTTTTAAGTATGCTGATTGCAGAGAGATGTACATAGGCATGGAGATAAGGGAGGATATGAAATGGCAACAAAACTTGCATAAAATTGGTGTCTCATTCATGCATTAAACTGCCTAATTCACAAGCTCTAATGTTCTAGCCAAACAGATGTACTAAGTTTTATATCTCTATAATGGACCATACTGATTTTGCACAGTTGGATTCCCTAAGCTGTTTTTCTGGAATGCTCTGAAGTTACAGATATTTAAAAAAATCAGGATTAGTAAACAGCTTACATATATTTAACATTTTCTTGCTTTTAGCTGTCCCTGAACTCTTTTTTCAAACATCTATCTGATAATACATGAAATGCCTTTTTATTCCTACTCAATCTAGTCTAGTGGCTCAATAAAGACTGTAATTCTGAAATAATTCAGAATTATTACTGTACTTCTCCTTAAAAGACTATATTTTTATTGGAAATTATCACTAATTCCAAACTTCATTGCCTGTGCATGGACACTGTCATTGACTGATTCTTTTTTTCATGGGGTTTTTGAGTCTTTTCTTAATTTATTTTTAATCAAAGTGTAAAGATACTCTCGGTACCTTTTAATGAATTCACCTTTTTTCATTGTTAGCAGGTGGAAGAATAGCGACATTTCAGAGATGAAGTAGTTAATCATATGCAATTCAGCATGATGCATCATTATGAATTCGTATAAACGTATAATCAACCTACAGGCTGTACAACTTATTTAAGGGAGCAGTTGAGACAGAAAAGTGCTTAACATATTTATAACTTTTGATATCTGAAGCTTGTTTACAGACTAGAAAAGCATGTAACCATATGGATAATTTTATTTATCTTTTTCTTTTGGGTGTTCTCCAAAACTTGCTGAAACTGGGCCACCTGGAGACAGAATTCAGAAAGCCAATCCATAAGCTTGTCAACATTCTCAAAAATAAGACTTCAACCAATGGGAAACCTTATTTATAAGTTTCTCATCTTAGCTACTTAAGAAAATACACCAGTGGAGACATTCTGGATAACATCTTATTTGGTTGAAGTGAGTTTAAGGTCATTGGGCAATAGACTGTAATCTAATAAACACAATATTGCAGTTAATTCCATGCTTGATTTAGTTAAGTATTTAGCATTTATTCACTTATTTAGTTGATCAGTATGCACTTATTAAACATCTAATATGTACAAGACACTGAATTAGGCAAAGAGACTATAAAGATAAATAGGACACTATCTTGTGTTCAAAGGACTCAGGTGGAGACAAAAAAAAGGCAATTACACTATAGTTGATAAGTACTATGATAAATATATCTTACAGAGCGTAGAAGATGGTCTCTAATCCCAGCAAAGACTTCCTGAAGGAAGTGAGACCAGAATAAGAACTAGAGGACCCACAGGAATTTGCCATATGAAAGCAGAGAGTGGGCGTAGAGATTATGCAATTGGTAATAAAGGCATTTCACGAACTGAAAAGAGTCGAAGCAAAGGCAGAGAGGCAAGACACAGTCTTGTCTTCTGTTCAAGGGACAAAAGCAGTTTGGAATAACTGGACAATTAAATGTGAGCCATGAGTGGTAGGAGATGAGAATCAAGACTGGTCAAGAGCCAAACGATGGAATATTGTTCATGCTCTAAATAACTTTAAACTGTGGGCACTGGGGAGCCAAGGAAATATTTGAAAAATGGGAATTATGTGGTTAGCTCTCCATGACAGTGATAATTTGGGTATATGTGTAAGTATGTGGAGCATATATTTACAGGAAACAAAATTGAAAAAGAAAGACCTATTATGAGATTCCTGTAGCTCAGATGAGAAATGAGATAGGCCTAATCTAGGTAACAAACTAGGTCTTATCTCTCTAGGTGAGAAGAGATTCCCACTCCTAGAAATAATTATGAAGTAAAATTTGCATGACTTATGGTTGGATATAAGGGATAGAAGGAAGAAAAAATCAAAACTGTTTTCAAAGTTCCTAACCTGTAAGTCTGAGTGGTTGCTAATGCATCAGCTAGAATAGAGAACATGAGAGGCTATAAAGGTTTAAAGTGCAAAAAATTTCAATTATTAGCATGTTGGAATTTGTGTTATCTCTGATATATCCAGAGAGTCTAGTGAGAGTATATAAAACTAAAATTCAAGGATGATATAGATTTGGGAGTCATCTGCATTTTGGTAGTTATTGAAACCATGCACAGAAAAACTAGATGGAATGGGAAGAAGTGAGATAAACATAGAGGTTAGTTACATGTAGCTTTACCACCTTCTATTTCTAGTCAGTACTCATATTTATCAACATCCTAGTTATCTATCCTCATTTATTGACAATTTTGGCACACGGCTTATTTTCTTTCTCTCCAATCCAAGCCAAACATCACTACAGATGGTTCATCTAATCCTCAGGTTTCTCAGTTGATCAGCTTTGAAGTTCTTCACCAACTCTTCAGGAATCCACATCTACACACCTGTAACTTGTCCTCTACTGTTTCATCTCAAAAATGTTAGGCTCAGGTGTCGCATTTTGTCAATACAAACTTTGAACTATCTCACACTGATATTTCTACAGTTGTTCTTTGGCCTCATCAAGAACTCTACTCTCTCCCACTACTACTCTATTACTTTCCAGTCTTACTCTCTATTACACTCTGATTATTGGTCTTTCTATTTTTTATTGCTTCATGTACCCTAGAATCTACTATTTCAACCACCATCTTGCTAATAATCTAAAATAATCTGCCTTGTTATCCTTTTCTCGTGTGCCTAACTATCCACAGCTGAGACAAATTTGTTTTTTATTTATTGAGTAAACACTTATGTGATACTTATATAAGTTACTGTATCTAAGAACTTCACATTTTAAAACCATTTTAATTCTCATGACAAAGCCATGAAGTGGCACATCCAGAGTGTTTGCTGCAAGAGAAGCTCATACCATCATACAAGTTTGTGATCCCCCAACCTGGACTACAAAATTCTTCTGTTTCACTGACTCTTTCCCCTATTTTGGGGACACACTCTATAGAGAAATCAATCATCATGGTGTGAGAAAGCCAAACTACCCTATGGAGAAAGTCCGTAGAGGAAAACTGAGGTCACCAGCTCTCTGCCAGCATTAACCACGAGACGTGTGAATGAAATGAACAAGCCTTCAGATGAGTTCAGCCTCCAGACTTTGGGCTGTCTAGCTGAGGCTTCAGACATCATTGAGCAGAGACAAGCCATCCACACCATGTCCTGTCTAAACTTGTGACCCACGAAACTGATAGGTTTTAGAGGAATTTATTATGCAGCTCTAGTCACTGGAATACTACCAATAACAAGGTTATTGCTAAATCCAATGAACACCTTTCAAGTATTAATTTTACTTGATTCTTTGAAATGTTTAACATTGTCAACCAATCTTCCATATTCAAATATTGTCTTTACTTGGTATGTATACCACTAGATGGTACTTGCATCTTTCTTGTCACTCCTTATTAGTTATCACTGAAATCTCCTCTACCCATTCCTTTCCTTAGGGCTCTGTCCTAGGCCCTCTCTGAGTCAGTCGTCCTCAATCAGGAGTATGCAGTTGAGAACAACTACTCTGTACGATCTTTCACTTCCATGGCTTCAATTATCTCCTACATGCCAATATCTCCTCAACATATATTTAGCCCAGATGTCTCTTCTGTGCTTCTGACAAATATATCAAACCACTAACAAGCATTAGAAATATACCCCTGGATATTTCACAGATACCTCAACTCAAATGTACCAAAATGAATGTATCATCTTCCACATCACACCTGCTCTTCTTGATTTTTTTTCCCCAGAAAATGACATCGACAACCAACACACATAATTTCCCAATCCAGAAACCTAGGATAAAATTCCACCTCCTTTTTCTCCTTCAGTACCAATCCCCATACCACTATATAATTTATCAGGTTCTATAGATTCCAATTCATCAGTACCCTTCTCTTGATTCCCAGTGTCATCTTACCTTTGTGCAAGCCACATTAACTCTTTATTTAGTTATTATAATACTCTGATAATTTGTTTCCCTTTCCACATTGCTCTCTTTCAGTTTTCTCCATACTATAATCACAATGTTTCTGATTATAGTAAAAATTTAAACATGCATTTCCTTGTTTAATACCTTTAAATTGCTGATAATTTCCCTGAAGATCAAATTCAAACCCCTGATAATAACAAATATATCTTCAGCCTCATCTTTACCAGCTCCATCCTGCATAGTCTATTCTGATTTCTCTCTCACTTCTTGGTCTTAAATTCTATCCTACCATCTATGTATCCTTTCCCCCATCCCCTTCTTCAATAAGCTCTTTGCATAGTTAATTCTGTCTCTGTTTATACAGTACTAATTCAAAAAGCCTTCTTTGCCACATTAAGATATATTCACCCTCCCCACCACTATGATCTCATAACAGTCTCTATCACACGTGGATTTTACATGTTTGCATCCCACAAGACTTGTAGCTCAATGATGGCAACGACTCTCTTGCTCCCAACTGTATACTCAGTGCCTAGCAAAGTTCTACTTAAATAAATAGCATGGATTAAATATCTACTAGATTAGTGATTAATGAATGGACCAAAAATATCTGCGATAAAGATACACAGATACAGAAAGGTAGCGGGAAAAAGCATGCTTACAGAGGTTTACGGGATAGACTTTAAGTGAGAAAGTAGAGATGAAAAGTCTAGACAAACCCTATGATTAGTTAAATGAGAATAGAAAGAATGAAATGTAATGGAAGATCCAATAGCAAGTGTATATAAAATGTAAGATGTTATTGAGAGTTGTAAATATTAAGGCAAAAGCATCATGTGTCTCCATTGTGACACCTATGTCTTCTCTTCAATACATATGACAAGTTTGCAAGAAACTATCAATCCCCTAAGTATTTTATTATTTCATTTTCTAAGATGGCAGTAGTCTCAAATAAGGGGCTCAATAAATATTGTTCTATTCTGAAGCAATAAGAGTCAAGTAATTACCTAGGTAAGTTTAAAGAGTAGGCAGATGGAATATTGAATAACGCAACAAAGACATTCTTTAGAATATAATGAAATTATAAGTTAATTGGTAAAGATTATATATTAAAGTGAAAGATAAAGCATAAATTTCTTATCAGAATCTTAAAGTCTTTTCACTGCCAATGAATATTTTTAATACATGAAACAATGTCTCTCAACAAACAGCAAGTCTTAACATTTCTTATACACATAAATAATTAAGCAATATCTGCTCTGGTAGTAAGCATTTTCATAAATCTCAGTAAGTATTTATCTGAGAAATAGAAAGGCTATTTCTCAGAGTCAGAGCTTGGGAAGGAAAATCTCCTCTTGAGATTCTTGTGAACCTTACCTCTGACATTCATCTTTGGCTTTGTTGATAAAACTGAACTTACATCAAAAGACACTGTACCATTTTTTGCTGAAAATCTGCTGTTTGAGATCCACTAGGAAAGAGCAGGAAATGTTCTTTTCTTAGCATTGTTGTAAAGACCTTTAGAACACTTATTGATGTCAAGACACAGAATGTTCTTAACTGAATTCATGGCATATGAAACATCACATTCCTTTTTTGTACTGAAATATATATTTTTTCCTTACCTTGCTGCACAAAGGATCCATACACAAACCACATGGAGTTGTAGAGAGTGGTAGAAGTCATTGATCCCATTTGTAATCTTGGGGGATTAAGCCAATTCAAGAGGTAGACCAGTAGACCGACCAGAAGAACTGTGCCAGCAATGCAAGCCCATAGTGAGAGATCAAATGGTGCAAGACAGGCAAACATATCCACTGTCTTTTCAGCCCTTCGAAGTAGGACTCCCACTGAGTAGTCCATGTAACGTGTTGTAAAGTCCACCACATTCTCACGGTCTGGGGTGATAGTCAAAGCAGAAATCCCTATGTCGGCCCTCTGAGAAATTGAAAGAGACAGGAATACATTAACAGTGTGAAAAACAACTTGATTTGTGGCACTTTAGCTTGCCTTGAGGAAAAAAAAATAGATGCCTCAGGCAACATCGTAAGCCTTTTCATACAAACTGAAAAACACTGCAGAGACTTCTTAGAGAAGACCTATATGTGAATTTTTCATTTCCTACTGCAAATCTTGGCCCACCAGAGTTAGACAAATTACCTTGTTCATATTATCAGTGCATGTGAAATCAGTGAAGAATATTTCAGACACAGATAATGCCTGAAGGAAACTGTCTTTTTTCCTTGGGTCATTTTATCAAAGCCATCATTAACACAGTAGCAAAGGTAAAACTTATTCTAAAGAATTCTTCCTGAGAAAATGTTCCCAAGATATTCAACATGTTCTTAACATGTAAGTTATTAAGTTATTAAAAAAGAAAACTCAATGTGGCATTTCACCCTTGGTTTAGATTTCTCTGCATCAAAATTTATATTATTGGGCTCTAAATATATTAGAGTTTATTAGAGATTTCATAGCACTAAGTTATAACATCATACCCCAGGGGTTTCTACCATAATTTTATTTTTTAAACCTCAGAAACATTTTAATGAACAATTAAAGATTAAGGAAACAGATAATTCTCCTTGGAGCCATAACCATTGTTCTCAGTATGTGCCTCAGATTCTCAGTGTTAGCACTCAAAACCACACAGAGCAGTGCTATTTTACTTATATAAGGCACATGGCAGAATTGCAGTGACAGCACATAAGAAATGACTTCACATTTAAATTCTATGATATGAAAACATATTTAAATATCTAAAAGATGCATCTTATTTGAAATAATTATCTGTGGCTGTGACTAAAGCTGCGGGAAGCCACTTTCAGACAAACACAAACAATAGTAAATTGTTGAACATTTTCATTATTCTTTTTTTTTTTTATAGTTTGATGAAAGAATATAGAAACTGGTTTTAATGCCTTTGGAGAAAAAAAAAAAAAGACATGAAAAGTAACATGCCTAGCGGAATGCTAAACCAATTCCTATACATCTAGTCTCTGAAGTAATAACAGCTGCAAAAATAGTCTAGCTAAAGTTAAGCATTGTGTGTGTGTGTGTGTGTGTGTGTGTGTGTGTGTGTGTATCAGCCCATCAATACAGTGCTAAGTATTTAAATAACTTTTCTCATTTAATCCTTACAATGAGTTATGAATTACATGTTTTCCTCTCCATTTCATAGATGAAGAAACTGAAACTTCAAGAGTTTAAGTAACTCATTCAGTTCTCACAGTTAATAAGTTTAGAAGCCAGATATTAAAGCAATGTTTTCCTTACTCCAGAGCCAGTGCTCATAAGCACTTTCCCATACTGCAAGGAATCATTCATTTTCCAAATGACTCATATTGTAAGCAATTAGCATAACTGGTTTTAGGAGAGTTTTTACCTTAAAAGAGTCTGAAATGTTGCTTTTCTTAATTGTACTATTTACACTGCAACAAGGCTATATTAACATAAGAACTATGAGTTCAGGATTATTATGAGTTTAGGATTATAACTGAGAGGTATTAAACTTAATAACTCTATATGGAACTGAATTTTCAGAGAAATAGTTATTGCTTTCAAGCTCATATATTTATTTAGCATAGCTTAGTTACTAGGAATTGGGTCTTTTCAGAAAGAAAATCTAACCTGGATTCTTAGCTCTCTAGTCCGACCTTTTCTGAGCTTCAGTTTATCTATTTGTGAAATGAATATAACTGTCTTTAGTATGACTATTGTGAGCTGACTCATTTATCTCAATCTTAATGGTGAATAAATAACTCTTCAAGATTCAATTAGGCTCTCAGAACGTACATTTCTTTTTTCAGGTTATTAAAGTACTGTGGATCAGTAATTTATGAATTGATGCACTAGGGACCCAAAGCATTTTATGACTCAACTAAAGTCAGAAGATTCCACCTAAGGAGAGGTTTGCTGACATGTTGATTGAATATTTGTAAATGTTCATAAATATTTTGCTAATAAATAAATGTTTTACATTTAATGATTATGAATTAGAATAGTCACTATACTGATTTTAATAATAGATATTTGTATGTATCACAAAGTGAATTTCTATAATGTAATAAAGAAAAATATCTAGGGAAGATGTGCTGTTGATTGTTATTGTTTTCTTTTGGAAAAGTGAACTGATTATTTTGTATGTGCTAAAATATTTATTAAATATAGTAATTGCTTGTCCTAGTTCTATGGAGGACTTCCTCAATTCTGGTCCACTTTCAACACTTGGCTATTCTGTTCTCAAGAAGAAATTGCCAGTCTCCCTGTGGAGAGGATACTAGAATCATATAATGGGCTTTTTCAAACTGCACAAATGCATTTGCATACACACACGGCACATACTTATACACACACATTTTCCTATCTCTGAGATTTGTATACACCTTCCTAAGGAAGTACCTCAATCCAGCCTTCAGAATCAGTGATATAGCAGACCACCATGCTTGATATGAGTATGTGATAGTCCTTACTTGTATTAGAGAAACTGTACTGGAGCAGAAAAAAAAAGGCAAGAATCACTGATTCAGAAAGATGGTCCTAAAACTTTTTGAATATGTCTAAGTAACCAGAAATGATCACTCACATGTATCTTTCTTCCTCCCTCCCCCTCTTTCTTTCTTTTTCTTTCTTCCTTTCTCCCTTCCTTCCTTCCTTCCTTCCTTCCTTCCTTTCTTTCTTTCTTTCTTTCTTTCTTTCTTTCTTTCTTTCTTTCTTTCTTTCTTTCTTTCTTTCTTTCTTTCTTTCTTTCTTTCTTTCTTTCTTTCTTTTTCTCCCTTTCTCTCTTTCTTTCTCTTTCTCTTTCTATTATTAGTCTGTTTATTTCTGTATGTATGCATGCATGTGTGTATGTGTATGTCAACTCACTTGTTCAGTTTCAACAAAGACTTTTCAAACCATTAGCCTCATAAAACATTTAATCTTCTCACTTCCCCTAATTCTCAGAAGATGACATTCACTGCTATTTTATAGAGAACCAGAAGATACTGAATTAAAATTCACACTTATTTCTGCTTCTCAACCTATATCCCACATCCAGCTTATTCTATTTAACTTTTATTTGCGACAGAGGAGATGTCTTCCTTTCTAATGCCAACCCTCCATCAGTAAACTTATCAACAAATCCCCTCCATTTCAGATGCTTAAATTCCCATCTCTTAAGTATTCAACATCATCCTACCAATTGTTGATTTCCCATGAAAAGGTTCTTTAACTCTTTCTCATTAAAATAAAAACAAAAAGAGAAAAACCTTCCCTTTTACTCTCTATGACTTCTGACTCCCACTTGCTACCCTTTCTCTCTCACTTTTTCATAGTCAGTTTTCTCTAAAGATTTGTCTCTACTTCCACACCTCACAGTCACTCTGGAAGACTCTTTTGTATTCATATTATTGAGTGCTCGACTACTCAATGGACGCAGTGCTTCTTAATGTTTACACTATTGAATCAAATGGATATAATTTAGTGCGCATCTGTTTAGGCTTCTTGACAATATTTGACAGTGATGATGGCCCCCTTTACCATAAACATTATTTTCCTTGAATTTCGTGTCATGATATAAGCCTCTTTCTCAGTTCCTTTTCAAGCTCATGTCGGCAATCCTCTGGACTTGGACCTACACACTTTTCTCATTTGAGATCCTCTGCCCAGGCAATCCCATTCATATCATTACCTCCATTGACTCCCATCTATACACATGATTTACAAAATTTACATTTCTAGATACAGAGATGAGTTCTGGAGTATATACTGATTTATGCAATTACATAATTGATGTTTCTATTGGATGTCTCAAAAACATCTCAAATTTAACATGGCCAAGATCATACTAGAGGCATTCAACTCAAACCAGTCCTCTTCCAATATTTTCTGCTTCAGTTAAAATCTTTTTATGTAAGTCTTAAATCTCGGTGATCTCATTATTTTTCTCAGTCTTATTCCCCTATCCTGTCTGTCACTTCTGATTCTACCTACTGAGAATCCTAATATTCATTCACTTCTCTACTATTTTCAGCTCTCATTATTGCTTTCCAGGGCTCCTTACGAGTCTACCTGAAATCTACCTTTTCTTGTCTCTAACCTCCCTATTGCAGCCAAAGTATTCTTTCTGTTGAGCACATCTGATCCTGTCCCTGCCACAATGTAAAGATTTTCAGTGGATTTGCACTGCTTTTAGGAAAAAGATTAAAATCTTTAACAAAGTCTATACATCTTTGGATACACTATCTTCCGCCTACCTCGACATATTCCTACTGGACCATTTTTCTTTCCAGCACTTCTTCCCAATGCATGATCTTCATACCTGCTGATTATACTGTCTGAATTGACCCTCCTGAAACTTCTTCAAGTAAACTTTTATTCATATGCATAAATCAGCTCAATTATCACTTCCTCAGGAAAGCTATCCATGGCTCTTTTGACTGGAATAATAATTCTTGTTGTTTACACCATCAGAAGCCTGTATCCCTCACTTCTCTAACAGTATGAGAGTTGCAATTTTACACTACTTGATTGATTTTTGAACAATGAATTTTTCTACTAGACCACAAGCTCTGTGAAGGCAGGGATTGTCACTTTTTAAAAAAATTGACATGTTCCTGTATCAAGCACATTTGTCTGGCATAGATTCATGATTAATAAATACTTGCTTCATATATGAATGAAAGAAGATGGAACATTCACTAGATATTCATTACCCAATTCTTATAAATTATCTCTCTATTTCTCAGCATACCTGACGGAGAGGGAATTTTACAGAATAAAAATAAAATGGCAATATAAAAATTTGCTAAATTTTGTAGCAGTGATAAAAAATTTATATCTTCATGAATGATTACTTCAATAATTAAAATCAAGTTCTTGGCTTATCAACATATTTATGTTTATGTTATTTGCCACTAGCTAAGGTAATTGAGTCTACTATAGTATGTTTAATATATTACAGAGTATTATTATATGTCAAGTGTTGAATGTAAAAGTGATTATTTGAATTGTGATAAGAAGTAGCACCCGGGCTTCCCTGGTGGCGCAGTGGTTGAGAATCTGCCTGCTAATGCAGGGGACACGGGTTCGAGCCCTGCTCTGGGAAGATCCCACATGCCGCGGAGCAATTAGGCCCGTGAGCCACAACTACTGAGCCTGCGCGTCTGGAGCCTGTGCTCCGCAACGGGAGAGGCCGCGACAGTGAGAGGCCGGCGCACCGCGATGAAGAGTGGCCCCCGCTTGCCGCAACTAGAGAAAGCCCTCGCACAGAAACGAAGACCCAACACAACCAAAAAAAAAAAAAAATTAATTAAAAAAAAAAAGAAGAGCTCTTAAAAAAAAAAAAAAAAAAGAATTAGCACTAAACCTGTAATATAGATAATTGTTTTTCAAAACTATTCGAATTATACAGTTGTAACATTTTCCTTGAAAGGAAATATTTACATTCTTTCAAGTCACGAGAAGGAGATGGATGGATAATACAATGGGGCATGACAAAGAAGCCATATGATCATTGACTCTTAGAAGCTTACACGCAGAGAAGTTGAAACACATTTACTTTACATTTAATTTGAAATAAATGATCATATCTAACAAATAATTATCTAGTTTATGCTTGAACATAATGTTAAGGACATTATGTTAATAATACCAATAGTTATACATTTATTTAATGTTTACTATATACCTAGTGTCATGTTACATGTTCCACAAACATTGTATTATTTAATATTATAACAAGCCCAGTTGCTAAGATGAACAATTTATATTTGCAATATTCTAATTAATACAAAGCCTTGGTGTTATTATGATTGATATATGCTTCTCTGTATCCTCTATTAAGTGTGTTAGCTTTGTTATCAATACATCACATTATAAATCTAAATAGATCTGTTCTACGACTATTCTTAAAATACCTGTCGAATGCTATCTTATTCCTTACTTGGAAATATTACTTTAAAATAAAAAATAATTTGCTTATTCAATCAGTCTTCTCAAGATGTGATTTCCATATCCCTCAAAATACTGGTCATTTGCCTGTGAACATAGTCTAATTCATCAATGTTTCCTCAGATGATATGAATACCACAGTTTTTTTAAATGACATTGGAGTGTGAATCATTTTTACTAGGTGAATTACCATTGACTTAAACTTAGGATTAAATAAATTTTCAAAATATTTTAAAATAAAATACTATCAATCCAGAAGTCCTCAGAAATCCTATGCAGTTGATTTTGAAGCAAAATGTTGCATCTTGTATTTGTCTTTCATCAATTTCATTCTTTGTTTCTTTTGACCTTCACATCTATCTGAAATATTTTGAATCTTTACTATCAACCATTATATCAACCTTTTCTGCTAGCTCTGCATCATTTGGAAGTTTGAGAAGCAGGCCTTTAATTCTTCAATCATATTACTAGTAAAATATTGATGAAGAGTACATGGGAAAGCTCAAAGTATTGAAACTTGCCTCTAAAGTTCTACCCCCTTTGAAAACAGCTCATTAGTTAATACCCTAGATATGTTTTTTAATCACCTATGAGCATTCTTTACTATACCGTCATCTAGCCAAGTAGCTCTATATAGTTTTGTTTTGTTTTTTAATTAATTTAATTTTTGGCCGCGTTGGGTCTTCGTTGCTGTGCATGGGCTTTCTCTAGTTGTGGCGAGCGGGGGCTACTCTTCGTTGCAGTGCACAGTCTTCTTATTGCGGTGGCTTCTCTTGTTGCCGAGCACAGGCTCTAGGCATGCGGGCTTCATTAGTTGTGGCACGCAGGCTCAGTAGTTGTGGCTCACGGGCTTAGTTGCTCCACGGCATGTGGGGTCTTCCTGGAACAGGGCTTGAACCCGTGTCCCCTGCATTGGCAGGTGGATTCTTACCCCTTGCACCACCAGGGAAGTCCTCTATACAGTTTTTAAGTGTTTTGTAAAAGGCATTATTGAACTCAAAATATATGAATAATCAGATATTCATTTTATGAATAGCTAATGTCATCAAAAAAGAAAATGAACTGCTTACTTTTTTTTTACCATCTACAACACATCTGATTAATAATCCATTCCATAATTTTACCAGAGAATAAAATCAAATTCATTGCTCTGTCAGAATAAATTTCCTTTTCTAATTTTGAATATGCCAATCTCCAACTATATAACAGCCCTCTTTTTCATGTTTTGTACATATTATCTATAGTAACTCATATATCACTTCAGGAAGTGCATTTATCCCCCTGGGATATCGTTCGTTTGGACTTGGCAATTCAAACTCATTAAAAGTGCCTATCATGAGCTTCATTTACTTTAAGTATTTTCCCCTTATCATTCCCACCTTAAAGATTTTTTGTGCAAAGTGGAAGGAAAATATTTACTGAAGAGCTTTAGCACACATTTAACAAGCACTAGGTCTATCTCTGCCTATTCAGCTTCTTAAACCATACATTTTCTTCTACTCTTCACAAGAATGAACTATGCATACATTTTAAAAATTCCTTGACAGTTTTCTCAAATATCATTTTATATTCTTTAGTCTTGAAGTAATGTTTTAATGTAAAAATTTCAGGTTTGCTTGGGAGAAAGTAGACATTGAAGAAATGTTAAGGGAGGAAGAAAGGAAGGGGGGAGGAAAGGAGGAAGGAAGGATGAAAGGGAGGAAAGGTGAGAGGGAAAGAGAAATGAAGAATGTGTTCGAGGTTTACATCTTCATTTAAGATATATGACATGACTTTGGGCAAGTAGCCAAACCTTCATCGATTTAGATTACTCATCTGTATAATGAATAGATTGAAATTGGTAATATAAGCGCCTTTCCAACCTTGAAAGTGTAATTTAAAAAATTATTTCTTGAGACCTTATATTATGATGATTCTCTATTTGCTAATATGGGAATATAAATATTTTTGTTCTAAAGACTTTAAAGTTTCAACAGACCTTTCTAAATAAATACAATATGTAAGTTGGGGAAAAGAAAAATAATCAAACTGTCAAATTAATCACAAATTATTAATTTTCTCAATGTCAAGATTTTATGTATTTCTTTGAAAGAAACATAGATATATTATGTCATGGTTACAGATTAATATTTCAGCTTCAAGTATAAACACATAGTACAATATCCACTACTTTTCAAATATACTACTGGAAATGAATAAATATCCAGGTTGAACAAATGAAATTGTTGTTAAAGTAACTTTTACTCTGAAATTAAGATCATACTTAAAAATCCTAGAAAAATTTTAAAGAACAAAAAATTATAAACAGTCAAATTCCAATAAGATGACCACTATTGTAACTCCCTTAATGTTATATCTGAGTTGCTTCTGTTTTGCTATATACATTCATTTGTTTTATTTTTTAGATTCCACATATAAGTGATATCATACAGTATTTGTTTCTCTCTGTCTGACTTAATTCACTAAGCATAATATTCTCTAGGTCCATCCACGTTGCTACAAATGGCAGAATTTCATTCTTTCTTATGGCTGAATAATATTAAGAATGGTATTAATTTGATTATAGCTTAGCATATGATAAGTCATCTAAAAATCCAATTAAGACATGTACCAAGGATATTTTGTTACTACTGCTATTATAGCCACTACTATTTAACATTTATATAGTGCTTATTATGAGCTGATGATACGATACTTTTTAATGATACTTTTTTTTTTATGATACTTTTCAATATTTAATTCAATTAACCTTCACAAACATTCTGTGAGGTAAATAGTATTGTTATTTTTATTTTATAGACAAGAAAATTGAGACACAGATAGATTAAGTAACTTGCCTAAGGTCATAGAGCTAAGATCCAGGATTCCAATCTAGGCAAGCTGTCTCCAGAGTCAATGTGATGTGAACATAATTACTTCCTCCCTTCAAACAATTAGCCCACTACCTGAGTATTGTTCTAGAAGAAAGTATAATTTCTCTCTTGGCTTGAAATGACTCTTTCAGCATATGCTGAATTCATACAGCCACACATGCATACACACACACACAAACACACACAGATGCTGGGATTTCTATTCTTTTTTATTGGTCCAATTTCATACAGTTTTAATTGTTTTACCTTTATGTCAGTATCTACAGCTCAAGAATTTCTTCCTTTCCCTTTTTATCACCTTCAGAGTTTTTAAAGCTAAAACCATGTAAATATATCTTCAAGTGTATTTTAAATCATTCTCATAAATTCATAAATTCACTTTGGGATGCTGAATGGACTCCAAGATAACATAATTTAGTCAGAAAAAATATTTCAACAGAGTCTTTGGATATAAGAACATACTTTTCTATTTATTCTAGTCTATTTATTCAAGTCTAATTTTTCCCTCTTTCAGAGTGCAACTATATGTGTTATTTTAAAATAACAATGATATTCTGTATACAGAACAACAGTACTGTTATCAAATTCAGGAAATTTAACATTGATGCCATACTTTAATCTACAGTCCATATTACAACCTTGTCATTGGTCCCAATACTGTCCCATCCTACAATTTAGTCCAGGATCATGTCTTGCATTTAGTTGTTGTATCTCTTAGTCTCCTTAAATCTGGAATAATATTGGATCTATCTGTTCTCTAAAAGGCTAGTTGAGTTCACCTGTGAAACACTCCAGGCCTGGTCCTCTTTTGTGGGGTAATTCCTTGATAACTTTTTGTATAAACTGGTCTAAGTTCTTTACTCTTTATTTGATTGGATTAGCTAATGATTTGTCCCTTGTTGATATTTTCTAAGAACCAAGATTTAACTTATTAATTTAATCTACTTAAAAAATTATTTACCTTATTACTTTCTCCTTTTATTTTTATCTTCCTTATATCTTCTGTTAAAATTTGCTGTACATTTTTTTTAGCTTTTGAAGATGGAATTAAATATATTTATTTCCATTTTTTTCATTTTTATTGATACGGATTTTTAAGACTATGAATCACTCCTTTAATTATTCCTTATAGATTCGTATGTAGTGTTTTCGTTACCACCTCTTAAAAAAACTCTGTAATATATATTTGTATTTCTCCTTTTTCCCAAGAGTTGTTTAATAGAAGGCTTTTTCAGATGGAAAAATTTTTTAATTTTTGGGTTTTTTTCTAGTTTTACTGTATTTTGATCAGAGAAATTTAGTTGTAATATATCCACTCGGTGGAACTTAATGGTGTTTTCCATGAGACCTAATCCATGACTGATTTTTGTCAATGTTTATGTGTGTTTTAGAAGATAGTATATTACCAGGATTTTGTGTTTGATATATACACAGAAGATGTATTTCATTATTTATGTTATTTATCATTATTTGAATTTTGTATATTTGTGTGTTTTTCTCTGTGGTTTGTTTTTGCTATTTTTTTCTTTTTCTTTGTAGAAAGGTATGTACTTTTGTTATAGTGGTTAATTTTATATTTATACCTTTTATAGTGCCCTTACTCCCCACTTTTCTTCACTTAACTTTTCTCTCTGTTTTTTTTTTTTTCCTTTGTTTTAAATGAAATAGGTGACTTCCACTTATTCTCTATACTAGTTAATAATGATATTCTATTTTCCCCTTTCTTTCCCTGTTTTTCTCCCAGTGTTTAATAAAACCATCCTTTCATTTTTTATACCATATGATGATTTCAAATTATCATTTAACCCATGTTTCTAACCTTGTTTTGGCATCATTTCTACAGTTAAATATATTAAATGATCACTATTAGTCATTTTGTCAAGCTTATCCTGTTATTTCATGGTTGAATGAAGCTCATACTCTAGTTGTTTCATCAGGAGGGGCTCAAGTGTCCATTTTTCTCTTAGCACTTGTTTGTTTAAAACTCTTTTCTCTGTAGCCATGAAGGAGATCTTGAATGGATTATAGAATATTTGGCTTGCACTTCAAAAAAAAATTCTTGATAGTGCTTCTCTAGTGCTGGCTTTCTTCATGTGTTGCTCTTGAGAAGTCTGATAATGATTCAACTTTCTACCACTAAAAGTAATTTGATTATTTCGCCTTGAGGATTTCTTTTTTTTTGTCTTTTAAGTCTAATAATTTTACTAAGACATAGCTCAGAGTTCATTGTCCTGGGTCAGCTTTTCTAGGAACACTAAGTACATTTGTTTCATTTTCGGAAAGTTTCCTTAGATTATATATTTAAATATTAATTGTACCATTGTGTTGCTTTTCTTCTTCAGAGGCCTCAAATACATATGCTATACTTTTGGCCTATTTTCCATTTTGATTCTTTTACTCTGAACGTTTTTACTTCTTTATTTCATTTTAATTATTTTTTCTTATTGTTCTTCAATGTAATTTAATCTAATTTCCTTTGAGCAATTTGTAATTTATGTCATAATTTTTGTCTTTTATTTTTTAAAAAATATATCCTGAGGTTGTTGCATTTCTTTGTCATTTGGCCATTTAAATGATTAGCTTTTGAATTTGTGATTCTGTTAGATTTTCTTCTTAAAACATTTCAAATGCTTGTTTGAGACATTTAATTCAGTTTGAAGTGTTATGTTACAATTTTATTTTGCTCTGTGGTTGTCTGTGTGAGGAGAATGTTGATCAACTTTTAAAATATATTGACATACTTTCTTCAAGTCTTAGTTTTGAATAGAACTTGTCCAATTATTTTTCTATTCCTGGATAACTTGTAGATAAGATTCCTTGTTCAATAGTACTTCCTTCTGTCAGTGTAGTAACATTGCTTTCTTCAATGGAGGATGTTTCGGGGTGGGTGGCAGCAGGTTGGTATGTGTTGTTTCTGCTTAGTTTCTACAGAATTCTTAATTTTGCTCTTTTACTGACCTCTACCTTCACTACCACGTCTCCAAGGAGCACATATATTCTCTAATTTCTCTTGATGCTCCAGAAGTAATGCTTTCCTGAGGGTACTATCCTGGCACACTTTTAAGTCCCTTCCCCTTAGCCAGTGTTGTGGATTACCAAGTTCCAGATTTGTGTTCTGCCCATTAACACTTGGTATTAAACTTTCTCTTTCTGAAGGTTATTTTGGCTCTCTTCATGCATGTTCTCTGCTTCCTTTTCTCCTTTCTTATGAAGTCACTTATGCCTTCCCTGCCCTCTCTTCTCACCCATAGACTTGCAATCTTGTTTGGGACTCCAATGTTATCTCTGTTGGAATTGGATACTTACATCCAATATGACAATTAATGGAATTTTTCTGGGGTCCCCTGATAAAGCTACAATTTCTTAGGAGTGTGCTTTCCTGAAATCTGACAACTCTGGTTCATGGAAGGCACCCTACCTTAATTTAGAGTAATATATTAAGTTTTCCTCTATTTTTGTATGGTTATGTCATTTGAGGTCTAAAAAGGAGGAGGTAGATGCTTATGTTTGATTCAACATCTTAAGTGGAGCGGAGTCTCAAAAATTCCTAAAATTTCAGTAGTGGAATAACTTGTAAAAATGTCTTCCAGACTCAGTAGAGACAAGAAGAGAAATAAGAAGAGAAATATTTTTGGCAGGGCTCAAACATGAGAAGTCGGTGAATATCGTTGTAAGGTACTTATCTGTCAGTTAAACATTTTCCAAGTTTTAGCTGTTAAAAATGTGAGAAAAGAAATTTTCTAACTGTAAATTTGTCAGGTAATTAAATCATATGAGTCCATTTAGCTCAACATGGAAGACAGGCCAATGTGAAAACAAAACATAACAGAAAAACATATATTTCAGCACTGGCTAGTAAGTTTCTCCATCTATAAAACAAAGAAAAGCAAAACTAAGATGAAAAATAAATAAATTTAAACATTAAACTGTAAAAGCAATATATAAATACATTTTAGTTTTAAAGGGTCACATTATATAAAACCAGCCTATTTTCTTCTTACAAATGAAAGAAATGCTCAAAATATCACTGGATTAAATGTCAATATAGAAGGAGTCTCACGGCTGACAGTCCCGGGTTGATAAAGTTTCCAGAGTTAGAAATCAGCTCATATTCTCTTGTTGGGCTCCGCTCAGTACAAAGCTTCCAACTCATGGTTTAAGATGGCTGTTTAAGCTACAGCCATTCTACTGACATTCCAGCGAGGAGGAAAGAGAAGGATCAGAATAAGAACAAAAATCCTCCCTTTAAGAACATTTCCAGAAGCTTCTAATGACACTTCTTTTTAATTCTCATGACACTTCTCATTGGTTAGAACTTAGTCACATGACCATCCTACATCAGGAGAGAAGCCAAGAAATGTACATGGTGGACAGTCAGTATTTGGCTATAATTCAGGAGCTATATTACTAAGAAAGGAGGGAACAGATATTTAAAGACAATCAGCAGTCTTTTCCACACCTTCACATAGATAGCCACTGTTTCAAGATTGATGCATGTCCTTCTAGATTCTTTTCTATTTTTACATACATCGATACATATGCCTAAATATTTTTTCCAATATTTGATCAAACTTTACATAATATTATATAATATCTTTGAGTAACACACACACAGAGCTATTCAATCTTTCTAAAGTGCGTACAGAATTTAAAGCAACAGCTATTTTTGTCACCTTTGAATTTTCAGCACATAAATAGCAGATGGTAGGTACGCAATATGATTATGATTATGACGGTACTCTGATAAATTTAATCATTTTCCCTTGAAGAATTTTTAGAATGTTTCCTTGTTCTTGCCCCTTAGAAGCAATAGATTTTGATATTGCTATTTGGATTATATTCAATCAAAAACTCTTTCTTGGAGCTCACCACACTATTTCTAGAAATTAATACTTTTCATTATTTCAACAGATGTTTTGCCTCTGACAACACCATAGTGACAAAACAATATTATTAGTTCAGTTTTTATGTTGTCATTATTAGTCTTATTTCTAAGCCTCTTCCCAGAAACCACATGCATCACTTCTAACTCTCTCTCAAAACCCTGCCCGCACCGTGCACATTCACATAATGATATAATTTTAAAGTCCCTCTAGAAATAGTTTAGTTTTCACAAGTCTCCCTCTCTCTTTCTATATATCTGTATACATACATAGCGTATATATATATATATATATATATATATGCACATATATATGTGTGTATATATAATTTTTACCTGAGTTCATGACATTCCCCCTCCCCCGCAGCTTTACCCCTCATTTCTCTGTTTTTCTGCATCTCTCATATAGTACTTATACCATAAATATCTATCTTATCTTCTCAGTTATAAACTTCTTGAGGCAGGAGCTTTATGTTCGTAGTGTTCTATCCCCCTAAATATTTTTCACACTGCTTTGCCCACAGTAGATTTCCAAAACAGGTCTGTTGACTTACTTGCTCTTTGCTATGTGGTAAGAGGAATAGGTGTTTTTATATAACCCTAAATTTTGGAAGGAAAGAATTAGATTTCAAGGCTGTCTACTGCTTGAAGAAGTCTCTGTCATTGTGAGGAAGTCATTGACTTTACAGGTTTTTTCCATATCAAGCTATCAGCCAGGTCCTCTGACTTTAGTAGTCTAGATTTTAATGTTTTCAGCTCACATAGGTGAGTTGAACCTCCACATATGCTAGCTGTACAACCCTGTACAAAGGTATCACTACCCTCCTTGTAGAGAGGACAATCTGAGGTTCGGAGAAAGTGAGTAGCTTGCCAAAGGTTATAGGTGAACAAATTGTGGAGTTGGCCGTGCCCACCATACTGTACTTGCTACATCTGACAAACTTTTGCTTTTATGGTTTCTGTATTATCTCTTTCTCCTAATTACTTACTCAGCAATTATTCATAGCTCCATTTTTTTTTTTTCTTTTGGCATGTATGTGGTTTTAAATTCTTACTCTTATTTTTCTGACTTCTGATCTGACCCTAAGCAATACGCATACTGGGGAAGTAGTTAGGAGGAAGAGATTAACAGACATGATGGTGCATGTATATGTGTATGAATGAGCATAGAAGGCATTATAGGCAATTCTAAGAATTTGAATAATCCTCACATTGAATAAGGTGGAAAACCATTGGAGGGTTTTAGCGAGAGGGTGATATGATCTGACTGACATTTTAAAATAATCACTTTCACCGCTCTATTGAAAACGATTACAGAAGGAAAAAGCTGTAGCCTGGTGGGTAGTTAAGAGGCCATGGAAGTAGTCCTAAGGAGATGAAATAGTGATTTGCACCAGTGGTTAGTAGTGAAGTAGTAAGCAGTGATCATATTTAGGATATATTGCAAATTTATAGCCAGAAAAAATTGTTGATGCACAATGTATGACGTATAACAGAGAAAAAAGAAGTCAAGGGTAACTCAAAAGTCTTGGACTGAGTAACTTGAAGATTAGAGTTGCCATAAACTGTGACACGGTGGTGGTGAAATCAGGAATTCAGTTTTGAACACGTTACATTTGAGGTGCCCGTTAGGCATCTAAGAAGAAATGCTGAGTAGTAGCAAGAACTGTAAGTCTGCAATTCAGATGAGACATCTGGGCTGAAGAAACAAATTAAAAGTTGTCTACTTTAGACGACAATTAAATCCTTGACACTGGATGAGTTCATCAGAAGTTGAAGTGTAGATACTAAGAAAAGTGTTGGATATGTGTTGGATCTCTCTCTCTCCTCCTTCCTACTTAGCTTTTAGAGAACAAGAACTCTGTGTTCTACATTTTATGTATTCCCTACAATGCCAGCTATACATTAGGCCCCAATAAATGCCTGTTGAATGTCGAGTGGGAAGCAAGCTACAAGTTATTCATAAATTGCAGTGGTTCAGACATTATCCTGCAGCATTAAAAGGGATTTAAAAATAATAGCATTTCTACAATTCCCAAGAGGAATGCTACCATCTTCAAAGAAAAGGGCCATCAGAAAGAGTTTTTCAGTCGTGTAGAGAGACTTTTTTTAACTTTCTGAAAAGTCATCTTCAGGCTGCTTGCGAACAGAGCATATGGAAGCAATCGCTGCCTGAAATGCCCAAACTGTAAATCCACATTTCAGTAAAATGCACACCAAGGATAATGACCAAAATTGAGTGGATTTTTATTTTCATTACAGTAAACTTTTCAATCATTCTAGAATTCACTTAAGAGTGCTATTAAAGATGTTTTCAGAGCTCTGCAGGGGGGAAAATGTAAGTTCTCTGTAAATGAGAAAGAACTAGCTCCCAGAAACAGTCTGTCTCTATGAGAAGTGAATCTGTAAAGGCTGTTCTCCTAGCAACTCTGTGCGGCATTAAGTGAAATATAAAATGAGTAAGAGATACATTAGATGTCCTCACACATGTATCTGGAGCCTCTGCAGTCACCTCCTCCCTTGATACAGTTGAGTCGTGTGAGGTGCTCGGGTGTTTGCTCGTTGTTTTTTTAAAAATTTATTTATTTAATTTATTTATTTTTGGCTGCTTTGGGTCTTCGTTGCTGCGCGCGGGTTTTCTCTAGTTGCTGAGAGCGGGGACTACTCTTTGTTGCGGTGCGTGGGCTTCTCATTGTGGTGGCTTCTCTTGTTGCCGAGCACGGTCTCTAGGCACACGGGCTTCAGTAGTTGTGGCACGGGGGCTCAGTAGTTGTGGCACATGGGCTCTAGAGCACAGGCTCAGTAGTTGTGGCGCACGGGCTTAGCTGCTCCGCGGCATGTGGGATCTTCCTGGACCAGGGCTCGAACCCGTGTCCCCTGCAATGGCAGGTGGATTCTTAACCACTGCGCCATCAGGGAAGCCCTGCTTGTTTTTTAATCAGGGAAATCTTTACTTATTTTAAAGCCTGTCACTATAAAATTATACAAATTTATACAAATTACAAAGAGAAAACTCAGAATCTTTAAGACTTAAAACAATTAAAATCTGAAGTATCCAAATGGCAGTCAAGAGTAAACACAGAAATACCCTTCAAGACATGGCTCTACTTTCTATATCAGAGTGAAACATTCATTCTGCTATTAGTATGTGAATTTAAAACAAATTCCTCAAATGGGGTTGGTACATTCATGTGAGTGACTGTCTAAAGATTCCAAATATGGCTTCAATGTTGTGTAAAGGATGTTTTCTATTTCTCTTCAATATTGAAGTTAAACTTCTTATTTAATAAAGTTCTCAACTTTGCAAAAACACAGGGAAAGAAGGGATGCATTCTCTATCACATCAACTACCTTCCTAGACCATATAAATTATTATCCTCTTTCATTTGTGGTATATTTCTCTATGTTTATAATTTCCAGACTAACATGGCCCATTATTTTACGAAATAAGCATCCTAAATAAAAATGACCAATCAATCAAACAATTCCCTAAGATTATGTCCATAGAATCATATAGAATCTCATGGTTGAAATGCTCTTTAAAAGTTACTTAGAATGGTCTCACCCAAATCTGCACTCTCTTTTATGCCTGGAAGTTGTCTTCCTCTTTAATTTTATCCCCAAACCATGACCGGAGATAGATGAAAATCTAGGTAATAGATGGCATTTCAATAGCCAACAGTGGATTTCAGGATTTATATATCCTCAAGTTATGAGATTTTCTCATCATCGCACCAGTCTTTATATCACCTTGGCTTTGATTGATGCAGTAGTCTCTTAATTTATATCCTATAGCCCACCAAATCTTTTTGATTCTACACATATTTTACTGGATTTCTGTTTGCCCTAGCCTATAAGTTTCTTTCAACCTTAGAGCCGTTCCTGGACAGCCTCATTCCCTTTGGCAAATATTCACTTACTGTTCTTCAGCTTTGATTCAAGACTTATTATTCACCACTTATCTGTGCTTGCCATCTATTAGACCAAGCACTTAATGATTCAAGTCCTTTATCTGATTGAATTGCTCCTTACTGTTTGCAATGTCTGCCAATTAAATATCACCTGCAAATTTAGGAAATTGCTTCTACAACCATTCGCTAAGTCATTTGCATCTACATAATTCATTTCCTTTCACAGATCTCTTTTTATCCTTCTCCTTCATTAGTGTTAAAATCTTTCCTTATCAACAACAAATATTTTGGGTCATTTTTTTCTCTTCTTCTTACATACACACAGTTTGTGTTACTTCCCACATCTGTGATTCAGCTCCGTCCTGTATGTACATCCAGTGGATTATTTTTGAACACTCACTATTCAGACATACAAACATGCATTCTTATGACCACATGTACCTTTTCAACTTCTTGCCCGACTACAGCTGACATACTCTGGGATATTCAATCAGTCCATTAATACTTGTTCAATCTAATTTAAAGAATTAAAGTCTCAGTGTCTAATTGAAAGTCTCTATGAGGGCTTCTTTTCCCTTTACACATTTTATCGATTCCCTTTGCAAAACTACCTTTTCATTTCACAAGGCTTGTTAGCATTTACCACTGGGCAGGTGTGTGTGGGGAGGAATTCTTTGGTGAGTGAAGTTTCATTGGTGGATACAGATATTTTCAAGGCTGGTTTGCAGTCATGGAAAGATATAATGGAAATATATATGGGTTTTTGTGTGTGTAACTGTGGGGCATACTTGATGATCTTCAGGCATCCAACTGAGGACCCTTTTCATCCACAAGCGTGGCTCCTCATACATTGCCTTCTCCTGATCCAGGGGGTGGGCTTGTTCAAGAGGCAACTTCTGGCCTTTGTCCTAGCTGACCATCTCTGCCTTCTCTAGGCCAAAGGAATCATCCCAACCCTGACTTCTTAAAAAATTGAGATGAGAATGGTGTTAACCATTGTGTCTCCCGCAACTTGTTCTTGTAACACAGATACATCCAACTCTACAGGCCTATCTTTATGCCTGATGCCTTCCGGACTGCCCCTGCCACTCCTCTCCAGTGCGGATGGGAAACAGGTCAGCTCACCACCTTCTCAGGTCCTCTAAACCCTCCTCCCAAGTGAGCTCTCTCTGACCTCTAGCGTTTTCTGTCTTTCTTAGAAGCAAAAGTAATAACACCAGTTCTCCTTCTCCAGGCTCACGTGCCATTTTGTGCATGATCTTCATGTTAATTCAATACTCCCAATTTAGTTTTTTATAATGGAGGTGAGAGGAATACCTATATTTCTTTTTCTTTCTTTCTTTTTTTTTTAGGACAAACAGGATAATTTTATTCCCATTTTTCCTTAAAATAAAGATACAGTAGAAGTTTTACAGTTCAGTATGATTAGACATGATTTGCAATTTTAACATTTTTTTAAACAAATGACAACAGAAACCAAAAAACTAGTAAAAATCATAAAACTACTAGAGCAAAGAGAAACTACCTTTCTGATCAAAACAG
Source organism: Eschrichtius robustus (assembly GCF_028021215.1). Taxonomy (NCBI): domain Eukaryota; kingdom Metazoa; phylum Chordata; class Mammalia; order Artiodactyla; family Eschrichtiidae; genus Eschrichtius; species Eschrichtius robustus. The sequence goes on along the minus strand of NC_090827.1, from coordinate 14,233,414 downwards.
GTACCACAGCTCTAAACTTCCTTAGAAAGCGTTCTAAGATTTCTAAGCTAAACTTTCTTAGAAAGGGGTTTGTGGAATGCCTTTAATCTCAAGTATTTAAACTATTCCTGTACCCACTAAATGCTTTCGTCAACTTGTTAATCAAATGCTTCCTAAATTTACGAACCAGTGATCAAGCGGCCTGAAACAAGTCTTGATCCTATTTTTCCAGCTATAAATTATTAACATTTCAAGAAAACAAAATATTTTCTAAGCACGTAAGTTTTCTAAAAACTTCAATTACCTTTTCTGGCTCAGTACCTGACTGAAATGTTCAAATGTTCATATTGCACACAAAAAAATTTGAGCAGCATACTATATGAGTGTGAGAAGCTGATGAAAAATAAGATTGAGGAAAATCCCCAAGTTGTGTCCCATTTAACATGATTGAATATAGAGTTTCTGTATCTTTAATTAATATAAGGAAAAAGTAATCTTTAGAACAGCACAGAAATGCAAATGCATCAGAGTTTTACAAAATATATTCAACCCCCTTATATGTGCAACAATCTTTTAGTTTTGGAGCTGCCATACAAGGGAGCTAGTTTCTTCTCCTTTATATATGAAAGCCAGAAGTCATGTGTACAAAGTCATTTATATGAGAAGAATAAAGATCCACATTCCTTTTCTTTGTCCTTGACAAATATTTATGGAATGTTGGAAATGATGAAAAAACAATTCCAATGCTATGAAGTCCAAAGACTTGGAATGAAAAAACTCGTAGTGGCACATTGCGCTACACGGAATGACAATCACCTTCTAGAAAGAGGAATACCTATATTTCTTAAACTTTTTTTTTTTTTTAGCTCTAGACATCATCCACATGGGTTCCAGGTGCATTTACTAATTGTTTCTAGACAATTCCATTTGGATGTTCTTCGGCCATCCTAAAATTAAAATGTCTAGAGCCAAGCTCTGTATCTCTGTTGCCCTTTTCTAATCTGTTCTCCTTCTATTTTCCCTGTCTCTGCCATGAGTGTCCATCTGCTCGTGTTCCTCTGCTAAATTTCTCACCAAATCTCAACATGTCCTTTCTCTTCTCCTCCAACTTACCAAGTTCTAGTCATTTTTTCTTGGAATATTGATTGCTTCCTCAAAATCAGTTTTTGGGGCTAATCTCCTATTGCTGTTAAGTTTAGACACCCTTTTTTCCCCTCTGGATTGTTGAAAAAGACATTTGTCTTTTCCCTTCTTCACTCCAATGCATCCTTGGCCTTACCTCAGTTATCTTTCTTAAACATAAATTAAATCCCACTTTTCTCTTATGTAAAAACTTTTTATAACTTTCACTGGCTAAATGATAAAGTCCAAACTCTTCAGCATGGCAAGCATGCTTTTATAATTATCCCTACTGTTGCTTCTCACACTCCTACTCATCTTCAAGACCTAGCTCAAATTTCTCCTCTTATGTGAAATCTTTTCATCTCCTCAGGCACAGGCTGTCACTCCACCCCTTGGTTGCCAAGGCACCCTGCATGCATTACCCTATGGCATTGATCACACTGTGCTTTAATGATTTATTTGCACATTTGTCTTCCTTGTACACTGTGAGATCTTTGAAGGCAGGAATGATGTCTTCCATTCCTTTGTATCTGTGATGCTAGGCACAGTGCCCAGAACATACCATGCATTCAAAAACACATGGGGAATGAAAGGATGAATATAGGGCATTCTGCCTGGCATACAAAATAAAGTAAACACAACCTCAGCCCTCTGGTTCCAAAAGAGGGACTATGGAAAGAAAAGGGGAGAGGTCAGTCTCTCTCTCTCTCTCTCTCCATATATATATACTTTTTCCCCCGCAAAGGGTCATTTGAAAAGTGAAACAGATATACCCAGAAGACAGAATTATCAAAAAATGGGAATAGTTTGACAGCCTTATGGGACAAAGGATGAGTTTAGCTGGGGTTGAAAATATAGGAAGATGAAGTGAGTGAGGCCAGCCAAAGCAGATTGAAGCTGAATGCGATCTATATGGAGTATGACAAAATGTAGGGATTGAGACATAAACTTCAGAAAATAATGGATGCCTTTCTAAGGAGCTTTAATTTTTTTAAAAAAAGGGAAAGAAGAACAGGTTTTTGAGATAAAAAGTGAGATTTTTTGAGAAGTTTAAAGATGCAAATGTTTTTTTATCACTCCCCCAATCCTTCTCTATGTAATCTTATTTTTTTATCCTCGATTCACATTCAGCCAAACTCCATCTGAACCTTCTTTGAATTTGCAGGTCTTAAAACCTGCGTTGAACTGTTTCTGAGTATTATTTTCCTCACTGTCTGTAATTTGGTTTATTAAAATGCTTTTAAGACCAAACTAACACTAGAACTCTGTTCCTCTCTGTTAACTGGTCAAGGGGGATAAGCACTTGGACTCTGGATCCACACTGCCTGGGTGTGAGTCATGAATTCTCCACAACTTGGCTAAGTGACCTTGGGCAAGTTACTTTAGCTCCCTAACTCTGTTTCATCATACACAGTATTGGGATAATAGTACTACCTACCTCATAGGGTTGTGTGAGTGCTTTGGCAATAGTAAGCTCTACATAAGTGTTAATATTTATTATTTGGTCCATTTCAAACTATGTTTTTTTCATTCCCCATGGTACCTTTCTTGTCACTGCTGTCAAGTATATTGCTGACTGAAATATGTGCTTCTAATTCCAATGATATTCTATTTTTTATTATAAAACACAGCGTATAAAAGAATTCCAAGTAATATAACACAAAGTTTCAGCTCTTTCCTTATAAAAGCACTAAACATTCATATTTCATCTACTTACTTTATTTTTTAACTTTATTAATTGCCCTACTCCACTACACTAGATTTCCTTTTAGATTTCTATTATCTATCAGTTTCTTCTTTTCTTCTTTTGAAAGTCTAGTTCATATCTTCTATAGCTTTACCTATGGGGATCTTAGTATTTTCTTATGGATTTTATACTTCTTCATGTAGGTGAAGCAGTGAAGCAGTGAGGTTAACAATGCATCATACTTTTGCAAATATTTTCCAGCCTATCATTTGTAATTTAATTTAGTTATTATTGTTTTTGATTTATTGATGATTTAAAATTTTGTATACATGCAGCTATTGATAGTTTCCATGTAACTTATTCCATTATTTTTAAGCCTCTGATACTTCCCATGTTCCCTCTCTGACTCTTTTTAATGGGTTTTTCCATAATCATCGTGACAAATACGCTAGAAAACATTCTTTTAATTTTGGTTTCCCCTTAGGGAGGCAGAGAGTCTTGTTAATTTTAGAAGTCTTATGTCATGTATAGAGGTACTCAATGGCAATATTTACTGCTATTTTAAATATACTTAGATTCATGAAAAATGTCTACACTAGTCAAATATATACAACAATAATAAGCTCACTTTTCTGAAACTCTGTCATAACATTATTATGCCATTTCAATAGTGTTATTTTGCTTTACAGGGGTAAATGATCCCGATAAAATGTTAATGATGATTCTTGTTGGATAATCTAAATTACTTTATGATATTTTACTGCATTACTATTTGTATACTTGAATTGACATTTTAAGTTGCTGAAAATTAGAGCATACATCTCTATTAGTAATAGAATACAGTGACTGCCCTTTCCTTCTGAAAATGTTATCTTCCTGCTGCTTTCATTTTTTTAATTTAATTTTTATTTTATATTGGGGTATAGTTGATTTACAATGTTGTGTTAGTTTCAGGTGGACAGCAAAGTGATTCAGTTATACATATACATATATCGATTCTTTTTCAGATTCTTTTCCCATATAGGTTATTATATAATATTGACTAGAGTTCCCTGTGCTATACAGAAGGTCCTTGTTGATTATTTATTTTATATATAGTAGTGTGTATATGTTAATCCCAACCTCCTAATTTATTCCTCCCCCCCCCCCACCTCTCCTCTTTGGTAACCATAAGTTTGTTTTCTTTTCTTTTTTTTAAATTAATTTTTATTGGAGTATAGTTGCCTTACAATGTTGTGTTAGTTTCTACTGTACAGCAAAAGTCCCTCCTTTTTGGATTTCCTTCCCATTTAGGTTACCACAGTGCATTAAGTAAGAGTTCCCTGTGCTATAGAGCATGTTCTCATTAGTTACATTCTCTCAGTTTTCTTCCCCTCTCTCTACCTGCTCCAACAAACTCTTATGTAAGCTTCTCCACTTTTACCTGCTTAAGAAGTATTTCTTACAGCCTAGTCAGAATGGCTAATTATCTTCTTGAAGAAAATAAAATCTAGTTGCAATAAATAGCTTTATATTTTTTCCAGCTAAAAAATCATACATTTGTCAGTCAGCTTCTTTAAGCCTGAATTTTTGCTATGTAAAAGGACCCTGCTGAACTTTACATTATCATACAATAATGATATGCTCTTACATGCAAATAAAAACAAACTGTTTATGAAGAACAACATACAATTGCTTGTGTGTGGTTTCTATGCAATAAATTCTTAAAGTGTTTTAAAAAAATTATAGTTGGAAGTGATCTTCCCACTAACATACTTGTATTCCTCATTTCATAGGTGAGGAAGCAAATCTCAAAAATTTAACTAACTGGAGCAAGCACACAACCAAATTAAAAACAGCACCAACATTAGACTAATTATAATGCTTGTTACTTTTAACTTGCATTTAGTAAGTGAAGTTTGTTAGCGTGATAATTCTTTTTTTTTTTTAACATCTTTATTGGAGTATAATTGCTTTACAAGGGTGTGCTAGTTTCTGCTTTATAACAAAGTGAATCAGTTATACATATACATATGTTCCCATATCTCTTCCCTCTTGCATCTCCCTCCCTCCCACCCTCCCTATCCCACCCCTCTAGGTGTGCGTGATAATTCTTAAGGATTTTTATCTACTATATCTACAGAATAAACTTGCATAATGCCTTTTCCTTTTGTTTATCTTTATTTTAATATAATTGCTTATTTGGGTTCAGTTCAGGCAGGACCCCTCAGAAATACAAAGACAGAACGCTTGTTTTGTGGTTTTATAATAAAGGAGTATAAGATAAATAGTCATAGTTTTTATAAGAGAGATGAGGATTGATGATTCCTGTTTGCCTATTAAAATATTTCTATTAACCTTTTGCAAAAAAAATTCCATATGTAATAATAGGTTTATTAAATAAACTGACGTTAGTAAAGTTTTAAAGGATATGAAAAACAGCTTTATTATTTTTCCTACCACTGTCTTCAAAACCTCTTATTTTTTTTCTCTTCTACATCTCTTAGAAACAACTTAGATCCTTTGGCTTTCTGAATACTTTACAGTATTCCAGAAATAATTCCAGTTCTGGCAATGGTGGAATAATTTTTTATTGGGTTAACCCAACAAAGAATAACAGTTGTAAATTCTGGATGAAATTTTTAAAAAACACACATTGAACAGATTGCATATCAGCTGAAAGCAGGCATAAACTGAAGAGTACTCAACCCTTTAAAGATGGTAACTGCTTTGGGTGAGATCTACTTTTATATGGCTCATTCATTGAGGACCCATCTCAGTGAGGCAACAACGGGTAGCTAGAGCTCAAGCAGAAAGTCAGAGTCTTATTAGCTTAATGCATCAGAGGATGGTGTTTGAGGCAGCCAGACTGTGCAGAAATCAAAAGAGGACTCACATGAAGGAGGGAGCCACAGAGAAATAAGCCCAAAAATCTATGTATAAACTTCCCTCAAATCCTTGGCCGACTCCAAACCAATACATGCATAAGAATGATTCTAGCTACCTAGAATAAAAAAGTTACCAAATGAACTTAACAGAAATTGGAGATGGCAAAGAAAGAATCAATAACCCGAAAACAGATCATGATAAATTATCCAATCTAAAGATCAGAGAGTAAAATATTATGATGAAATAAACAAGACCTCAGTGACTTAGAGACAACATTAATAAGGTCTAACTTGAATGTTTTCTGAGCCTCAAGTACAGAGGAGAAAGAGAAGAGGGTGGAAAAAATATTTGTATAAATAATTGTCAAGATTTATTAAACTTAGTGAAACATATCCCAGAAGCTCAGTGAACCCCTAACAGAGATAAATACAAAGAAAATCATAGCTAAACATCAAAACATCAAAAATGAAAAGAGGGCTTCCCTGGTGGCGCAGTGGTTGAGAGTCTGCCTGCCAATGCAGGGGACACGGGTTCGAGCCCTGGTCTGGCAAGATCCCACATGCCGCGGAGCAACTAGGCCCGTGAGCCACAACTACTGAGCCTGCGCGTCTGGAGCCTGCGCTCCGCAACAAGAGAGGCCGCGACAGTGAGAGGCCCGCGCACCGCGATGAAGAGTGGCCCCCGCTTGCCACAACTAGAGAAAGCCCTCGCACAGAAACGAAGACCCAACACAGCCAAAAATAAATAAATTAATTAAATTAAAAAAAAAAAAAAAGCTTGCCTTCAATTTAAAAAAAAAAAAATGAAAAGAGAATTAAAAAACGGCCACCCCTACACCATAAAAAAGGAGCAAAAGTACAAATGATGGCTAACTTCTCATCAGAAACAATATTTGGCGAAAGACAATAGAATGGCATATTTAAAGTCATGAACATTAACAATAACTTTATGTATGGTAATGAATGTTAACTAGACTTATTGTGGCAATCATTTTGCAATACATACATATATCAAATCATTATGTTGTATGCCTGAAACTAATATAATGTTATGTATCAATTATACTGTGAAATAATAATAAAAACATTTATTATTGTATGAAAAATTGTTGAATGATAATTTTATTTTGATTTTTGAAAGAAAAAGTTGCTCTTGCTTTAAAATCACCAGCCTTGATTTTAAGAATAATAATATTTCATCTTCAATTTTCTTCTTAGATAATAAAAAAGTATGAGGAAAAATATATTTTGATTATAAGTGACTGTGTTCTGAGACTCTCAGTGTTCTTGTCAAACATAAATCAGAATCAGCAGTGCCACTTGAAAACACTAAGACAGAAAGTATCTAGCAAAAATAAACCTGTCAACTCAGAGTTTGTTATTTGCTAATAATATTATTAAAACTGAGGATAAACCAAGAAATTTTAAGGTAAACTAAAGTTGAGAGTATATGCCACTTGTAGGACTGGACTTCAAGACATTGTAAAGGAAGTTCTTCAGGCTGAACTAAATGATACCAGCCAGAAGCTCAGATATGTAGAAAGGAATAAAAAACCACAGAAATAGTAAATAGATAAATAGTTAAATGTCAGAAGCTGTCTTTTCCCCCCCTCTTTATACCTTTGAAAGTCAACTGTTTAAATCAAAAACTATGACATTTTACTTTGGAGTTCATAAATATAAATACACGACCATAATAACACAAAGGATATAGTATGTATAAATGGAATTATATTGCTGTATGTTTACGTTTTTTAATGTGATGTGGTATGATATTAATCTACATAGAATGTGATAAGTTAAGAATGCACATTACTAACTCTAGACTAACCATAGACAAACAAAAATACAGAGAAATACAGCTAAAAAGCTAAGAGGGAAATAAAATCAAACACTAAAAATATTCAATTAACCCAAAGGAAGGCAAGAAAAGAAGGAACAGAGGGAAACAATAAGATACACAGAAATCAAATAGTAAATTATAGACCTAAACATGACTATTCAACAACTCAGCAGGAAGACATGATGATTAAAAGTGTGTATGCTCCTAATAACAGAGCTTCCAAAAAAATGAAGCAAAGACTGACAGAAATGGAGATAAAGTAATAGAGAAGTTTAAATACTTCTCTGAGAATTGCAAGAACAAGGAGAAAAATACACGTAAGAATAGATTTACCTTATTTAGATACCAAAACTAAATGATCAGTTCCTAAGTGGTCAGGATCTTATTTGTTTAGTTTTTGAAATTACATTTTTAAAAGAACACAATGACATGAACTGTGTTTGGAAAAGGCATTGTGACTTCATCATGTACCATATCCTGACAAAACGTCTGGAGTATAACTTTGGCAAAGGTAAATACCTGCAGTAAATACTTTTCTATTATAGGAAATATTTTAAAACTTAGCTTTATATTGTCATCAGTTTTTCTTTTTTTTTTTAAACTTTGGGTTTATTTATTTATTTATGGCTGTGTTGGGTCTTCGTTTCTGTGCGAGGGCTTTCTCTAGTTGCGGCAAGCGGGGGCCACTCTTCGTCGCGGTGCGCGGGCCTCTCACTGTCGCGGCCTCTCTTGTTGCGGAGCACAGGCTCCAGACGCGCAGGCTCAGTGGTTGTGGCTCACGGGCCCAGTTGCTCCGCGGCATGTGGGTTCTTCCCAGACCAGGGCTCGAACCCGTGTCCCCTGCATTGGCAGGCAGATTCTCAACCACTGCGCCACCAGGGAAGCCCTCATCAGTTTTTCTTTCCACGAAGTTCATGAAATAGTATTGGTGAGATTTGATTCAACACCGCCACCTAATGCTTTGCCTTACACTTATTTTGTATGAAATTAGTTGCCAAGGGTTATAGTCAACCTTTAGATATGTGATAAACAGACAAACAAACAAATAAATGCTTACCTTAAACACTAGTTCTCCCACCAAGCCATTCCATGTCCCATCTTCTTGTGGGCTTCCATACTTGTGATCCGGTGCAACATAAATTTCATAGTTAAAACCCAGGTAGTTAGATAAGGCATCCAAAACATCAATGGAGAAGCCTTGGTATTTCTTTGGCTTACCCAGGACATTTTCAGAGACCATTACAAAAGGTTCTTCCTACATGGAAATAAGAGAAATCCTTGATGTCAATCGATATTGCTCCCTTAAAGCAAAGATTAATTCTTCAAAGAGTTTTGCTTACAAACAGTCTAAAAATTGGTTTTGCACTGTGAGAGAATAACTTAGAAATATAACTTATGTGTTATTAATGCATCACTTTATCAAACAATGTTTAATCACCCAGTTTCTTGTCAGCTCTCATTTAATTATTACCATATCAAAAATTAGATGAAAATGATTATAAAACTTCAGGAACCATGAATTCATGTTTCTTGCCATCTCAGGACCAACCTAAGATTCATCAATAATAAAATCATATTTAGGAGACCATGAATTTGTTTCTCTCCTCAGGCAGTTATTGTTTATTTATGTCAAAATATGTAAAATAATATTTTAATAGATATAATCTACATAGAATTTTTTGAAAAGATCAAAAAATTCTACGAACATATAATTTAGCTAAAATTTATAACATCACATTTACTGGGAGTTATTTGCTAAGTAATTTTGAAACTTGGATATAAACACACATTTCATTGCAAAAGTAATTTCTTTACTACTGTTATGAGAAATTCACTTACTTTTTGGGTAATTTGTGTAATTTAGTAAATTCAGCAAATTGGTTTCAATTTCCACCTCTTTCATCTTTTTGCATTGTTGCCCTCTTACAGTTAACAAATAGTCCCCTTTCACTTTTTAGAACACCTGGTGTTAAGAGCGGTAAATTGGTTTGACACATGCTGGTAGACTACAGAAAATTAGATAATCTATTTCTTAATTTCCTAAACTTGTTCAGGAATCTTTCAACAACAGTAATATTTACAGATAACCATCCATAGTGTGTATATCCACCCAGCCCTGTGGGCAGGTGAAAATCTATCCTGGGTCTAAGCCAGAATACCCAAGGATTTTATCCTTGGATCATTTTTCCTTAGGGACTCACAAGATAGCCTTCATTGAGTGGTAAAATAATACTTTGTTTTTGGCTCTTACTCAAAGACACTAAGTAAGCGCCTTATAAAATCACTGCATCTATTATAGGAATATTGTCCACCATAACATTCAGTTTTCCCATAAAAATTACCATGAGATAAATTTTCAAATTGTTCAGAGCCAAGAGAGCTTCATTTTGCGTCAGTAATGCCTTTTTTAAAATAATGAAAAGGTGAATAATTATTTAGCTATCCCCTTTCACTTTGGATACCCAGGAGATCATGATGCTCATCTATAACTATGTTGATATTGTGTTATTTGTAATTTTTAAAAAATCTTACTTTTCTAAACTACTGGTACTATTTAAAAAAAATTGGTCTTGTTTAACCATTTATATCTTATCTTAGAGTAAAATAAATCAGTAAATAAATAGTTAGATGAAGGCTGTGACTGCTGTTTGTTCCCCTCTTTGTCATTAATTATATGTATCTACTTTCATTTTAGCACTACTGAGAATAAAGACAATCCACAGTCTCCCTTTAGGCAAGATGAGACCATGTGACCAATTCTGACAAATGTGATGTAGGCAGGGTGCTTTGTGCAACTGTTCTTCTGTCCTTTCTACTTATGAACACGTATTGGCTGGAAGCTCTGCTAAGTATCTTAGATCACACGTAATAGAAAAATAAGACAAAGAAGTCTATGTCCTTGGAACTTGAAATGCTACAGAAGACTGACTGACTTTCCAGGGTTCTAGAATATAAGAAAAATTTTAAATTTCAATTTCTTGTTGTTAAGCTCCTGATTTTTTTTTTTTTCCTGTTTTAGCAGTATTTGATGCTAATGAATAATGACAGATTGATATATCAATAGATGAGAGGTTTTGAGAATGAATGAAAATTTCTAACAATTCTGACTTTAATCTAAATGATATCAAATGAATGAAAAGTAAAAATTCAACAAATCCGTTAATACAATGTATAAAATACAGAACATCTTCTTGATTCCAAATATAAACTTCCCGCTAATATGGCAAAATTTGCTTCTGTCCATTTGGTTGTCTGGACAAAACACAGACCTAGCTAATGACTATGCATTGCACAAATACTCTAATGAAGTTATTAGATTCAGAATGGGTTAAAGAAATTCCAAAATAAAGATCATATTCAGAGAGCATGTAAATAAGATCAGGAAATTCTAGAATTAATTGGGAATTGATTGCCTATATTATGTAATTATTTCCTTACACACATTTCATTCATTTCTATATTTTGAACATCTATCCACTGACAAACCAATGGAAAGATGCTTCATTAAAAAATCTGATTATTTGACTGGTTCCTCTACCGATAATTTTGGACCATATGTATTCTTTATTTATCCATGGTCTTTAAAATCTAACAAATCTCTTAGGTACAGAAGCAACTTAGTCACCAGGATATGGAAAACCACTCTTTAAGGTGACACAAAAAATTAAGAAGACTAATTAATTATAATGCAGAGCTAACTGCTCTATGTGGCAAAAATAATATCCAAATGTATGCCTTCATATGAAATAGTGATTCTTTTTCATTTTATCAGATTTGATTTGATTATCTTTAGAACAATTGTTTAATATGTTAGATTATATTTGTTTAATATGCTGAATTTCCCCCTAGAAATGACTTAATTCCAACTTTATAAGTAAATCCCTAGGCAAATGGATCCCTTTCAGAAGTTTGTTGTCAAAATCTGCTTCTAGCAACATCAGCTACAAATGATTAAAGTTACAGAATAAAAATGGTTATATTAAAGGTTGTTTTAAAGACTGTTGATGAATTATTGATGAACATGCTTTTTAAATTGTACATCCTAAATAAACTTTTATTACATCTTATCACTTCTCTTCTAGATCAATGTTTTTAAGCTTTGTTTTTAAGCTCTATTACACATTTGGATCACTATGCATAAATCCTACCTCAGACCACTTGTGTTTTATGAGGACAATCAGCCAATATATTGGACAGGTAAACATAGCAACAGAAATTAGACTGAAGCTCTGGGACCTATAATAGAAAAGATACTTGTTCCTTCTCTACAGCAATACTGAGCTTGGTTTAATCACTTTTATTAATGCACCTATTTCCAAAATTTATTCATTCATTGACTTATCCATTTAACATGCATTAAGCAGTCAATGCATCAAATTACTACACTCAATATAGTGAGAGATATGGTAAAAAGTCATGGACAGCACTTTCAAGATAATCATAACCAGGTATTGGAAAATCTATGTACTCAAAAAACATAAAGCAAAACTCAAGCAACCTGCAGTATAACTGGTACGAACAGAATATAAGAGAAATAGAAAGGAAACTGTAAAAAAAGGAAAATCACCATTTTGGGGGTTACAAGCCATGTACTATTTTAACAGATAAGAAAAACTAGAAACAAAAGTTTCAACTCAAAGTCACACAATAAGTTACAGAGAGGAAGGCATCATCATAACTCAACTTACTTCAATATTATCTTTTTGGACCTCAAAATTTTCAATGTATGGATTAAAATCCAAGATGCTATAATTTGTTTCATATTTTAATGAAGTTTAAGGTGGTGTGAGACTGATAGACTCCAGATTCCTGACAGGAAGGAAAAATAAAAAACCCACAATCCTCTAGGAAGTAGGTATTTTCATTTTAGGTCTTACATTATCCCTTCAAACAATTGGTTGAATACAATGTCCACAGCAAAAGTCAAAGATATCATGTAACAGGAAGTTATATTTCATATATAGAACCAGCAGAAATAATATGTAACAGAGACAGATCTTTCAAGAACTCAGTTACTAAAATTGTCAGATGCATATTATAAAAATTATGTTTATTATTTTTAAGGAAATAAGGGGAAAACTTTTTTGGCAGAAAATTGGAAACTAAAGGAAGTATCATTGTAGAATTTGAAAAGAACTAAACAGAAATGTAAGAATTAGAAAAGACAATGTCCAAAGTTAATAACTATCTGACAAAGTTTATCAGCAGATTAGAAACAGATGAAGAGAGAATTAGTGACCTGTTATAGGTCAGAACTAATACCCAGGGTACGAAGGAATAAACAAATAGAAAATCCAAAAAGAAGGGGTAAGAGATGAGAAGCAGAAAGAAATGTAGTATGATAATACAAATACTGTTAAGGATATGTGGAAATAGGAGCTATCATGACTTTTGCTGGATGTTTAAATTTGCACAACCACTTTGCAAAACATTTTACATATCTAGTAGAGATTGAAAATCCTTATATGCAGTTAATTTTGCCTGGTTTTGAGATTTACATACACATTTATCTAGTATGAAGATATGGATAGCTATGTCCTAGCAATTTCACCCCTTGGGTATGAACACTAGAGAATCTTGGGCACCAAAATATATGCCCAGGAACGTTTATAGCAGCATTGTCTGTAATAGCCCAAATCTGGAAATAATCTAAAAATCCAAATGTCTGTCAACATGGAAAAGTAAATATATTGTGGTATATTGATGTAATGTGATACTAAACAGCTTAAAATTGAAGAAAGTAGAGCGATACACAGTAACACGAATGTTTACAAGAATCATGTTGAGTGAAAAAAGCAATACTCCAAGAAAACGGTTTGGTTCCATTTTTGTAACATTCAAAAACAGGTAAAATAACTATGTATTTAAGGGTACATAGTGGAGACACTATAAAGAAAATCAAGGAAGTAATCAGCTCCGGGTGGTTGGCCCTGGGATGCTGGAGAGGGTATGATCAGAAAGATACACAAGGAAAGACGGCTCTTGCGGTAATGACGATATTCTGGTGTTTTTGTTCTGGGCAGTGGTTACCTGGATATTACTTTACTATTAATCAATTAATGGTTTAAACTTTTTTCTATATGGGTGTTATATTGCAATATAAACAAAAATAAAGAAAAGTATGTTAAGTGGGAGTAGATAATGGAGGGTGTTGAAACCATATTAAGGTTACTGTCTTTTATTTGGCAGGCAACTGGAGCTTTGTGGAAGGGAAATGGCATAATCAGAACATAATTTTGAGAGAAGAGTGTAGAATGGATTGTGGCAGTGAGGACTAAGGGTCCTTTGCAACCATACAGATGACAGGAGATTATGGCCTGTGCCTAGTTAACATATATTTTAAAATGTGTACCGGTGCCTTTCTGTCTTCTGTTATAGGGACAGAAGGAAGAAAAAGAGAAATTATAAAATGCTGCCTTTAAAATTCATTTCCCAGCAATTAGTTTCAAAGAGTATTAATAGGACTGAATCTAAACTGGTGAAAACCTGTCTGCCTATTAAATGAAAACAAATTGCAGACTTCGATTTGCTGATCATTTGGATGACAGGTTCTCTAAAAACAATCCTCAGCAACTGGAATAAATGAAGCTTTCACAGAATGCCTGTAGTTTATCAATCTAAGTGCATTAGCATGAGGAGCCATAGACCCGCTTATAGAAAAGTGTTTCAGTGGTTGATAATTTTCATATTAGCAAGGATTTATTCACATCACTTGTTGGGTTATTAGATAATAACTTCATAATTCTGAATTTGTATTCAGTCACTTAAAAAATCTCACGCTAATTGCTTAGTTGATTTACAACACTGCAACTTGCAGATTTTGTAGCTAATTCCCATATTTAATAAGTATTCAATATTGTTTGCTAGTGATAGAGTTTGGAAAAAGCATCTGACATTTTTGATAGGCGCAAGCGACAAGCTCTACTGTCAAGGCTTTACTAAGGGCTGTTCAGAGGTTTCAATATGCACGACTTCACAGAACGCAAGGATGGCCAAAACTAGGAATGAGTCACTGGAAATTCCTTACGATTCTACTCACATATGCGGCTCAAAGACATTAACGAGAATGAGAATATTTCTTAGTGACCTGTTTAAAAACTTTTTCCCCGTAAACTATGCTACTGGCTGAAGCAAACAAGAACTGTCTTCATGCACAGTGTGAGCTTATATTTTGCTTGGAGATGACACATTCCACTGCGATATATGCAGAATTAATGACTATCATCCTCCTTGGAAAAGCCTCGCTATTTTTATAGACCATATACGAATATTAGAAACTACTATAAGTTAAAAAAGGCAAAAGGTATGGAGTTTGTTATTAAAAAGATATCAAAACACCAGGATTGGAAAACAAAAATGAGGGACATCAGGGGAGGAATAAACAATCTAGGTGTTATAAAAGCGAAAATATCTGAGTTGCACGGAGAGAAGAAAAGCTCGTCACAGGGATATGCAATGAAAACCTTTTTAAAAGGGCTCCTGCAGAAGGATTTTATGGAGCAACAAAGGTTTAGAAAACGTTGCACTAAACTTACCTTTTAAGATCTTTGCTTAAATATTTTTATCAGACAATAAGATTCAAATTATAAATGATAGAAGTAAACAAAAATATTTAGTCATTCTAACTTCCTAAAGCCATATCTTACATATTATTTCTGATTCCTATTTTGTAAGCAATTATTTAAGTGAAAACATACTTTAAATTGAACATAAAGTTAAAGCTATTAGTATGCGAGAAAGTTCATTTTCACAATCAAATGTTCGCTTTTGTACATTCCTTTATGATCATGAAATGGCTACATTTTAGTGACTTAATGGAGGGTGGCAAAACAAGAAAAAGATGTTCATTTTGTTTTCGTGAGAATCTGAATAAGATGCTGTAACTGGGAGTACAAGGTCATCAAGGACAACAGGAAGTCACAGCAATCCTAAGTGCGTTAGTTCTCATTTATTGGTTTCCCCTAGCATGCATTTGAAAATACATTTTTAGGAGGCTAAGATTCTTATAGACCACAGGGTTACCGCATACAAACTTAGAACTACTAGGCTTTTGGTTTGTTTTCTGAATATGAGTGCTGGATAATATTTTCTGTGTGTTTGGTCCAAGTCTTCATTATTTTGGTAAATTTAACACCCAAGTGAATCTTACAAGGGCACAGCCACATGCAAGAGTCAATTCTATTCCGTAAATATTGTCAAAAGTTTACCAGTGCAGAGTACTTTGTAAATGCAGTTATGTCAAGGAGAACTATCACGAATATGTTTTGAGCTACAGCATATTACAGCTGTGAGGAGTGACCAGCTCTACCAAATGTCAGAAGTCTATACAATATTTAACTGAATAACTTGGTAAAATTTGACTTCAAAATGATGATAATGTTTACAAACTCTCTGGTTGATACAGTCATTTTCCTGTAAAAATGTTGTCAAGAACAGTAATGTTAATAAATGTCAGCAGAGCTTTATGATATGACAGTCTATGTCAGCATATAAAAACATTTAATAAATGTAAATTGAAGCTAATTAAATATCAGAATTCAATGAAAAGCCATTTAAAATTAAACTTGGGATGTTTAGGGCTAGTGGTATATCCATCCAAAATAATATTTTACAGGAAAATAGCAGAAATTCAGATATTTATTCAGTCATTCAAGTGTTAATGCCAGGCACATGCTATGAATACAATGGTGAACAAAACAAACATCTCTATCCAGCCAGACCTACGTCCTAATGGGAGTGATGGACAAGAAACAAAATAAGTAATATATATGTTATGTCACATGATGATAAGAATTGTGGGGGGGGAAATTAAACAAATAATCAGAACAAAGAGCATATGAGAAAGGGTTGTACCTTCAGTTAGGAAGAGCCTCTGTACAAAGAACACTTCAGACTGAAGAGAGAGTAAGTGCAGATGTGTCAGGCAGGAATCTCTCTGACATGGTTGAGAGGCAGAAGGGAAGCTAGTGTGGCGGGAACTGTGGGAGCTAGGGTCAGTCAGATAGGACGTGTCTGAGAGGTAACGGGTGCGTGTCTGGTGGAGCTTAAACAGTACCTTTAAGCCCCTGTGATGACTCCAGCTCTTACTTCAACTGAGATGGGCAGCCTGATGGGCTCTGAGCAGAGGGGGTTGTGATCTGCTATGTTTTAACAGTTTTCGAGACGGTTGATAGTTGCTATTGACAACAGACTAGAGGGGCAAGGACAGAAGCTAGGAGAGCAATTAGGAATCCTTTGCAATAAACCAGTGAGCTAGGCAGTAAAATGGATTTGATGAGAAGTAATTGGATTCTGGGTATCTTTTGAAGGTAGAACTGATGGGATTCACTGATGTATAGACGTGGGGTTATCAGTACTTAGTGAGAAGTGATGGAATGCTATGCCATACTTCTGGAAACCCTCAGTGGGGGCCTCAGTCTTGAAAAGACTATGGACTTCTGAGATTCTCCCTGAATGTTCTTTCTATTTGGCGTATGCATCATAATTCTATTAGAGGATTAAAACTTTCAATCAATAGACCAAAGTCCTCAGGGTGAATATTCAATACAGAATCAAAGACAATATTTTGAAAAAAACCTACCATACAGAATACAAAATCAATACACATTCAAATTTAATAGAAGGAAAATGTGTGTACTTTCTTTTTTTCCTGCACATTTGTGGCTCACATAATCAGTTAAAAGAGAAATAATATTTATCAGAAGAAATAACAATCATTAAAATCATAATCTTTAATGCTTAAATTTTAAAAGGACAAAGTTCAATACCAAACATTAAGAGTGATTTATTTTTGTTCTCTGAATCTACCTTTGGGAAATACAAATTTTAAAAAGATGAGTTATTTATAGCTCATTGGATTGGCAAGGATGAAAAAGAATGTTAATGTTTATCAGCAAACATATGAGGAAGCAGACTTTCTTATATACCACTTATGTGAGTTAAATATGAGACAACCTTTTAAGCAAACAAATTCACAGTAGGAAAGGAAACACTTTCAAATTTTTGTGTTATTTCTTTTGGTAATTTTACAACTAAGGAGGTAATCATAAATGAGCACAGGTATGTATCTAAAAGAATGTTCATTGCAAATTCTCTAGTGAGAACTTGAAAACAAACTAAATGCCCGACAACTAGGGATTGCTTTCTAAAAAAATCTCTATGATAGACTATTACACAGCACATTCAGCTGTCAACTTCAGTGTCTTAATGCCCTGTTAAATAGTTATCTGCTCAGAATTGGGCCACAGGAGGGTTTTTTAACAAACTAAGAGGAACATTTTAAAGTTTGGGATTGGTTTGTTTTTGTTTGTCTTATAGAGAGATTCAAAACATCACTGTAAAAACATTACTTTCATTTGCATTCCAACATTATTTCAGGAAATGAGACATGGAAATATTGAGTTTCAGTTGGCATTCTGGGAATTATATACAACCCTGAATAAATTAATGGAAGTTTGAGGCAACTGTAAACATAATTCATTAAGCAGCTGAAAGAAACTATTGATCTCATCTGCTGTATAACAAAGGATATTTATTTACATTAAAATATTTATTTACATTAAAAATATTCACATGTATTTTATATATTTTATCTTACTACGTGAAGTAAGTCAGACAGAGAGGGACAAATATCATATAATACCACTTACATGCGGAATGTAAAAATAACTGATACAAATGAACTTATTTACAAAACAGAAACAGATGCACAGAATTAGAGAATGAATTTATGGTTACCAGGGGGGAAGGATGGTGGGGGAGGGATAGATTGGGAGTTTGGGATTGACATGTACACACTGCTATATTTAAAAACAGATAAACAACAAGGACCTACTGTAAAAATAAATTTTAAAAAATTCATACGTATTTTGCTGAATGGGAAGAAAATATACAAAACTATTTATGAGTATGGGTGCCTTAGTCAATTCAGGCTGCTATAACAAGTTACCATAGACTGGGTGGCTTAAACAACAAACATTTATTTCTCACAGTTATGAAGGCTAGGAAGTCCAAGATCAATGTGCTGACAGATCCAGTGTCTGATGAGAGCTTGCTTCCTTTGTCTCACATGGCAGTGAGCAAAGAGATCATCTTTCTCATGTCTCTTCTTTTTTATTTTATTTTATTTAATTTATTTTTTTTTACAGCAGGTTCTCCTTAGTTATCCATTTTATACATATTAGTGTATATTGTAAGGGCACTAATCTGATTCATTAGGGCTCTACTCTCATTACGTACTTACTGTAACTCCAAGCCTCCACCTTCAAATACCATTGCTTTGGAAATTAGGCTTTAACATATAAATTTTGGTGGGACACAAATATTCAGTCCATAGGAGTGTGCACTTTTAAATTTGAAAAAAAAGTAATAATAATAGCAGCAAACATCCATATAGGGCTTACTGTGTGGTGGGCACTTTCAGATGCTTTTTGTATATTTATGCCTAGCTATCCTATGAGTTTAGAATCATAACTAACTCTGTTTTTATGGATAAAGTAACTAGGTTTTTTTTTTTAGCTAGTAAGTGACAGACACTAAAATATTAGTAAGTTTTTGATGGAGAAATATGGATGATTTTGTTAATTTTCATTTTCCATGTTTTCTAAGTTTTTGTCATCAACTATGTAACACTTGTTTCAACACTTGTTGAATAAATGAGTCTGAAGCATGAGGGAGAGGTCAGGGTTGGAAATAAAAATTTGTTTATAATTTTCAAGAAAGTAAATGAAATCACTCAGAGGTAAAGTATAGAAAGAGTTAGGGATGAAATTCTGGAAAAAGAGACTCCAATGAAGGAGGCAGAAAGAATAGAGGTCAGAAGAAAATGAGGGGAAGACATGGTTGGAGGATGCAAGAAAGGACAGTTTCAAGAAGGAACAAGCTGCTGGTA
Source organism: Eschrichtius robustus (assembly GCF_028021215.1). Classification (NCBI taxonomy): domain Eukaryota; kingdom Metazoa; phylum Chordata; class Mammalia; order Artiodactyla; family Eschrichtiidae; genus Eschrichtius; species Eschrichtius robustus. Next base: position 14,214,026 of record NC_090827.1, on the reverse strand, counting down.
GATTTCAGTGCAGGTGAGAGGTCCAGAGAGATAAGGCCTGGAAACATCCATTTCATTTGTCAGGTAGGAGATCATGAAGACCTTTTGGAAAGCAGTTTCTTTGGAGAAGTCAAAATAGAAACCAATAGAAGCTAGTGGTGTGAGGATAAAAATAAATGATGAAGTGAAGATAGAACTGAAGTGTGAGACATTTGCATTAGAAAGAATTAGTAGAATAAAGAGGATTCAGGGTCAAAGAATGTTTTTCATCCAAAGCATGTTTTCAGGCTAAGGGAGGAAGCATATAAAAAATAGCAACAACAACAACTACTACTACTTACATTTTGCCTGTCGTCATCCTTATCACTTTACATTAATCACCTCATTTAATTCTTGGAATACTCTGGTATTGCTACTGTTTCACAAATGTTCTCATTGTGTCACAAATGAGAGACCTGAGATTTGGGGATAGAATACATAACTGAGCTTATAAACTGGTAAGAAAGATTGAAATTTGAATCCAGTGTTTGATGCTAAAGTCTGTATTCTTTTTCTTTTTTATTATTGAAGTATAGTTGATTTACAATGTTGTGTTAGTTTCAGGTGTACAGCAAAGTGATTCAGTTATATATATAAAAAAGTGATTCTTTTTTAGATTCTTTTCCATTATAGATTATTACAAGATATTGAGTGTAGTTAGTTCCCTGTGCTACACAGTAGGTACTTGTTGGTTACCTATTTTATATATAGTAGTGTGTATATGTTAATTCCAAACTCCTAATTTATCCCTCCCCCGCTTTCCCCTTTAGTAGCCATAAGTTTGTTTTCTATGTCTGTGCATCTCTGTTTTGTAAATAAGCTCATTTGTACCTTTTTTTTTTTTTTTAAAGGTTCCACATATAAGCTATATCATATATTTGTCTTTCTCTGTCTAGCTTACTTCACTTGGTATGATAATTTCTCGGTCCATCAATGCTGATGCAAATGGCATTATTTCATTCTTTTTATTGGCTGAGTAATATTCCATTGTATATATATACCACATCTTCTTTATCCATTCATCTGTCCATGGACATCTAGGTTGCCTCCATGTCTTGGCTATTGTGAATAGTGCTGCAATGAACTTTGGGGGTGCTCAACATTGCTAATTATCAGAGAAATGAAAATCAATACTACAATGAGGTACCACTTCACTCTGGCCAGAAAGGCCATCATCAAAAAGTCTACAAACAATAAATGCTGGAGAGGGTGTGGAGAAAAGGGAACCCTCTTGCACTGTTGGTGGGAATGTAAATTGGTACAACCACTATGGAGAACAGTATGGAGGTTCCTTAAAAAACTAAAAATAGAACTACCATATGACCCAGCAATCCCACTCCTGGGCATACATCCGGAGAAAACTATAATTCGATAAGATAAAGCCTGTATTCTTAGAAGTTAATTTAGACTGCCTTTATCAGCATTTGGGTATGTATGTGCGTTTGGGGTTGGGTAGGAGGTTCAGAAACTACATGGTATATAAAAGAGAAAGAACTTGGGCTACAGTCTTTTAACACACGGTAGTATCAAAATCAATCTCTTTCTGTCTCTTTGTCCACTCTATATCTCCTTTTCTATTCTAAAGTAGAGCTGTTTATACTTTCTTATTCTTCCAAGTCACACTTCAACTTTAGTCAGCATATTGACGGGATTACAGTTTTGGCATAAAGATTATGTTAAAGTGAAAACACAAAATCTTATCTGAACTTCCCTTATCTGAATAAAGCAGAGCCTCCTGAAGATGCAGCTGCCATTAAACTTATTCCCAGGGAGGGAGTTTCCTGCAAAGTCCTGGAAGGAGACGGTCTACTTGTTCCCATTAGGTGGGAACAAAAAAATCACACAAAAAAATCCAACAACAACAGACCCTTCCTACTTTTCCCTCTGAAGCCCTGAACTCCACCCCCCCCCACCCTCTTGTTAAGCTGGTATATAAACCTTTACCTCTGGATATTCAGCAAGTTACGCATGACTAAATTACTAAGTGACTTCCACGTGCAGGTGTAAATAAACCTTGACTTTCCCCCTGTTGTCAGTTAATTCGCAGGTGTTGTCAGTTAATTCACAGGTGTTGCCAGTTAATTCGCAGGTCCCTAAACATACGAACCGAAGAGGGCAGAGGAAAAGTTTTCCTCCCAACAGTACCAAGCCCGTTTCCTGAATGAAGACAGTCTTTTCCTTAAAAACACATCTGGAGATAAGAAGGTACATAATAATTTTGCTAACCCCACTGCATACCATTTGTCAAAACTGCACTCACTATTTCTGCCACTGACCTGCCTGATCTGAGGTTTTGAGAATAAGGTGACAGGTTTTCTATTTCTAGTGAGCTGAACGCTTTCTGAAGGATATGCTTTTTTCTTTTGATTTTATTACGAAGCACAGTGGGAAACTTAAAAGATCTCCTGCATAGAGGGCAGAAACAGAAGCGGAGAAAGCGGAAAGGTGCTGATATTTAAAAGCAAGAAACAAATCTGTGAGGATTTACAGAATGTAGAGAAGTCTGAGCTTAAAGCTGAAAAGCCCATATTCTGTGTTTCAAAAATTAGTAAGTGTATAAAAGAAGATTACTAGAAGTTATTCAAATTAATAAAAGGCATTTAAAAATAACTTCCGTGCTAGCTCTTATCAGGATTTTAGGTATGGACTACAGTACTGAATTAATTGTGGGGACACATATTAAGGAATTAGACGGAGGTTCCCATAAGTTACTGAAAAATGTAAAGATGTACGAAACTTTTTCCCATCACTATATTTTATTGCATAATAGATTGGAATGTTTAGCATAAAACCAGCTGTAACACTTACTCTCATGACATCCTTCATTGGATGGAGCAAACGTCACTTAGAGTGAAAAAACATTGAGCATTGGTCCATTTATCCTTACATTCCTCAGCAGGTACTCTAGGAGTTTCCCAAACATAACATTACATGTATAGAAAAGCATCTTAGATCTTGGGGCTGATGACCAAAGGTCATTCTTAAAATTTTGAAAGGACTCATAAAAAAAAGGTGAGATATTTTTCAAACTCTTTGTTCTTGATGAGTGATCACTTTTTTTATTCTCCTTGAGTTTTAAAAAATTAAAAGACCTTGCTTTCAAATGCTAATCAGTTGCTTCTTTATTCCCCAGTAGACTTCAGACCATTCAGCCTCAATACTTCATTTTCTTGAGTGTTTTATTGACCATGGTCTTGGAGATTACATTTGGCTCAGAGCAACACAGCAGCTTGTTATTTTTAATTGAACTGCAGAGTACATTATTCTACATAAGAATCAATGGGAAAAAAAATTAGTCCAAACATTTCATTTTTCCATTTCATGCCACTTAGCAATGGTTGGAAATAAAAAGGAGAAAAGGAAAAAAAAAAAAAAATCCACCTTCAAACCTACCAAAAAAACCCCTAAAAAATGTAAAGTTCATTTCCTCATGCTAACTTCCATCACATAGAGAACCTGAAATTCTTTGCTCAAAGTTTTAAAACATGCAAGAATCACAAATCCACTTTTCAGCATTATGGCTCTTTTCTTTCCAGGTTAAAATAATTAATACACAGTTTACGTGGAGATGCTGTGAAAAGACACCTTAAAATCCAAACCTCTTTGTATTTCGACTGATCATTAAAAAACCCAAGGGGTTTATTCTGAAAGAGTATGCATTTGCCTTCCTTTCCTTGACCAACTTTTCCATTTCTGGGGCCTCCATCAGTATGGTGGTTCTCTCCTTGACTGCTTCCTACCTCCCCAGAGGGAGCTGACTTTTAATAGCTGTTTGTGTTCTAGAAGCTGACAGATGAGTGAGCTATTCCCACGTTGGGTGCTTTTTAGAGGTATCTTTTCTCATTTCAGACCACACTAGAGTCCCATTTAATGCAATGGATAGTGACTTGATGAATGATCCCCTATTGGTCAAACTTGTTACTGTGCCTTTGAAAGAATCCAAATGCCACTTGAGGCCTGGTTTCCTCACTGGTAAGGCTGCCATCTGACTCCTTAGCTCTTTGAGAGGGACTGAGAAAGCATACAAGGTTTTCTCAAAATTTATTTCCTTTGTAAAACGAAATCTAATTGTTACATTTTAATTCAAAACATTGGTTTTCCCTCCTGATTGGGAGGATTTCTAAAGATGTAAGCAAGGACAACTTCCTGTAAATTTTTTTTTTTGCATCTGTTTACCCAATGCTAATTTATGTCAGCTGTAAACAGCAACAAAATCAACATGCTACTGGAGTTTAGAAGTGGCAAATGAATATGCATCTTCCTAATGAAAAGCCGAACCTTTTAAGAGGTCAAGGCAACATACGAAACACTGATATAGCAAGATGTGTGGGATGTATGCTACTTTATATGTTTGCTCACCTAAATGTTAATTACTACATAATTCAAAGGTAAATACATGCTTTTCATATATCCTTTTAAAGTCTTGGTACAATAAGATCCCCCCAAAATGAAAGCTTTCTCAAAAGTCTCTGTTATTTTAAACCTATGTCCCCAGTACATGTCTCATTAGAAAGTAAATTATGACAAAGTTGTGAAATAAAGGTTTATATCTTTAGTTTGTAAAAAAAAAAAAAAGGGAATTGATATGCTTTTTGTCATTCTTTCCCCAGCACTGTACAGTTTCTCTGGATGTATGTATGACCTATTACTCAGCCAAGACTCAAAATGACCCCTATGTCATTTTGACCCCCTTTCTGCAAGTATTCTCCTCAGATAGCTCTCTCTTTTCAAACATGTCCCCCCAAATACCAACCTCCTCAGCTTTCACAAACTTTGATCTCTAATTTCTCAACTCAGTAAAGCTGACAGTCTGTTTTGGATCTATATGCCTGGGCCTCCAATCTGGAGATTGCCATCAGCCAAAGATCTGGGGTGATTGCTGGAATCATTTCGTTGTTTCCAACCTTTAGGAATCAAAGTCCTTATTTACATATTGACCAATGTCTGAAAGTTTTTTTCCATACTTTGCTCAATTTTCTAGTTGTTGGCAACAGGAATTTAGTCCTGTTCTTGTCACCATCATGGCTTGTGGGGGGCCAGACAAACAAGGATTCAATGCTTATTTTTGCCACAAATGTAACTTGAAGTTATTTGACTAGCTCTAAGTCTCAGCCATATCAACAAAACACAAATAATAATCTTGAGGGCACCATGAAGATTAAAACACCAAGAATAATAAGTGTGTGCCCTAAATGGTGGCTGGTAACATTATCTGTAAGATTTAATGGCTCTTAATTCATTAATATATTCCTTTGTAACTCTAAACAGTAAAATCTGTATCAGAAGCATTTCTCTAGTTTTCATATTTATACTTATATTTATTTCTGAGGAATTATATATAGAACTGGTTTTGTTAACTATGTCAAAACTACTGCATTAGCAAAAAGTAACTTAAAACTTCAAGGTCACCTTAACATTTGGATTTCTTTCCAATGCAGTGCTCTATGATATTGGCTAGAATATTGCAGAGGTTATGGAAGTCAACATAGACCTACTGTTTCTACATCTTTGAATTTGCAAATGACTATGTCAATATCTTTCTAAACTTCTAGAGACAAGTAGTAACTCTATTTTTCAGAAGTAAATTATATAACACATCTCTGAAACATTTATTCACTGTTTAGTCTAAGAATTCAGGTTTCATCTTCCAAAAGGAAAAAAAGTTGGGTCATGCACGGTTAGCTCAGCCCAATAGCGATATTCACATGTCTGCATACAGCTATCATCTTAAGAATTGGTGTGATGAGAAAGAATAAGAAATTGTCAAGCCATTGTCATGCATCAATTCTCATGATGATTTTATTCACTCAGCATTGAAGTGAACATATATGCCGGTGTTGCTATGAATTACATTGTTTGCATAGGCTAGTCTTCCTCAAGTGTCTGTTTATAAAAATCACACTTTCCCCTTTTCTCTCACATAAGATGGGTACCAGCAGGAGAACAGACAACAAAATATGTATACCATACAGAGCTATGTGTACAGATTATACTGTTTCAATAATAAAAATGAGAACCATTTTACCTAATCTTCAGTCTAGATCAGGGTCTCAACGATGGTGTTTTTAACTTGATGCATGTTATCTAAATTATGTAATGCTAACCTTATTCCCACAGAAAATTTCTAATTAAATTGTCTCTGAAGGAGCTCTTTAAAAAGAATACCTAAAACACAGGCTGAATTTCAATTTCATTTGCTTCAGGTGATACTCCAGTTTACTTATAGGATACTTTAAATTCTTGATGTCTGCATACTTTTGTGTATACTCTTTATGTTGTTGGATATTCCTTCCCTTTTATCTATGCCTTGATAATCCCTGCCTATGTTTCAAAACTAATTTGTGTCACCCTTTGAGCCTTTCCCACTGCCCTACACATGTGATAGATGCTTCTTTTATGCTCTCCTCTAACACTCTGTGCATAATAAGAACTAACACCTACATACAGCACTTCCTATGTGCCAGGCTCTGTTAGAAGTCCTTCTTTCTTTGCATGTATTAGTTCCTTTAATTTTCATAGCAGCTCTATGACATAGATAATGTTGTTATCTCCATTTTAAAGATGAAGAAACAGAATCATAAAGAGCTTAAATACTTGGCCTAAATTCACAGATAGGAGACCTGGAGATTGAAATATAATCTCGTTCCAGACTCTTTTTTTTTTAATACCTTCATTGAGATATAATTCACATACCATATAATTCACCCATTCAAAGTGTACAATTCAGTGGCTTTAGTACATTCACAGACATGCGCTATTATCATTGTAATCAGTTTTAGAATATTATTACCCCCTAAAGAAATCCAGTTCACATTAGCCATCATTTCTCAAGCCCCTAATCTCTCCCAGCCTTAGACAGCCACTAATCTACTTTCTGTCCCTATAAACTTGCCTATCCCTGACATTTCATATAAATGGAGTCATATAATATGTGATCTATTGTGACTAGCTTCTTTTAATTAGTATATTTTCAAGGTTCATCAACGTACCATGTTATCAGTGCTTCATTTCATTTTATTGACAAATAATATTCCATTTTATAGGTATACCACTCTTCTTCCAATCATCAGTTGATACACATTTGAGTTGTTTCTATTTTTTGCTATTATCAATAAAGCTGCTATGAACATTTGTGTGCAGGTTTTTGCGTGGACATACATTTTCATTTCTCCTGGGAACATACCTAGAGTAGAATTTCTGAGTTGCACAGTAAGTTTGTGTTTAACCATTTGAGAAACTGCCAGACTGTTTTCCAAAGCAGTTGCACTGTTTCATATTCCCACCAGAAACATACAAAAGTTCCAATTTCTCCACAACTGTGCCAACACTTGTTATTATCTGTCCTTTTGATTTATAGCCATCCTAGTGGGTGTAAAGTGGTAGCTCATTGTGATTTTGATTTGCATTTCCATGACGGCAAATGGTATTGAGAATCTTTTCATATGCTTATTGACCATTTATATACCTTCTATAAAAAACTGTCCAGATCCTTTGCCCATTTTTAATTGGTTTATTTTTTTCACATTGAGTCGTTATTATAACTTTATTTTTATATGTACTAAATACAAGTCCCTCATCAGACACATGATCTGCAAATATTTTATCCCATGCTGTGGGTTGTCTTTTCTTTTTTTTTTTTGGGTTCTGTCCTTTGAGACATAGACATTTTTAATGTTAATGAAATCTAATTCATCTATTTTTTTTTTTTTTTGGTTGTTTGTACTTTGAGTGTTATATCTAAGAATCCATTGCCAAAATAAAGTCACAAAGATTAACATCTAATGTTTTATTCTAAGAGTTTTATAGTTTTAGCTTGTACATTTAAGTCTAGGATACATTTTGAATTAATTTTTGTACATGATTTGAGGTAAGGGTCTAGATTAATTCTTTTGCATGTGGGCATCTGGTTGAAAAGACTATTCTTTCCCCCATTGAATGATCTTGACACATGTTGGAAATCAGTTAACCATAGATATATGGGTTAATTTTGGACTTTCAATTCTATTCTACTGATCTAAACGTCTATTCTTGAACCAGTATGTTTACCGTAGCTTTTAGTAAGTTTTGAAACTGAGAAGTGTGAGTCTTCCTACTGTTCTTTTTCAAGATTTTGTGGGTTTGTTGTTTCTTTTTCTTTTTGTTTTTTTTCTGCCTATTCTGATTTCCTTGCAGTTCCATGTGAATTTTAGGATCTGCTGGTCATTTATGGCCAAAAAAAAAAGTCAGCTAGAATTTTGATAGAGGTTTCATTGAATCTGTAGTTCTGTTTGGAGAATATTGCCATCTTTACCATACTGAGTCTTCCAATCCATGACTATAGGCTATCTCTCCATATATTTAGGACTTTTTAATTTCTTTCAACAATGCTTTGTAGCATTCAGTGTACAAATATTGAAGTTGTTCTGTTAAGTTTATTTTTAATTATTTTATTCCCTTTGATATATTTAAATGAAAATGCATTTATTAATTTCTTTTTTGGAATTTTCATTGCTAGTGTGCAAAAATACAGTTGACTTTTGTAAATTGATCTTGTACGCTGCAAAGCAGTTGAACTCATTTATTAACTCTAATCGTGTGTGTGTGTGTGTACTCTTTAGGGTTTTTTAAATGCAAGACCATGTCATCTGTAAATAGAGATAGTTTTACTTCTTCCTTTCTAATCTCATTCATTTTACTTAATTTTCTTGCCTAACTGGGCTGGCTAGTACCTCCAGCACAACGTTGAACAGAAATAGCAAGAACTGACGTCTTTGTCTTGTTACTGACCTTAGGGGTTTAGAGGGTTTTTCAGTATTTCGCCATTAATATGACATTAGCTGTGGGTTTATAGATGCTCCTTATGAAGTTTAGAAAATTCTTTCCCCTTCTATCACAAGACTGTTGACTGTTGTTTTTATCATGAAGGGGTGTTAGATTTTATTAACTGCTTTTCCTACATCTGTTGAGATGATCATGTGGGTTTATTCCTTTGTTTATTAATATGGTATATGAGATTGATTTTCATAAGTTGAGCCAACCTCGTATTCCTGGGATAAACTTTACTTGTTTATGGTGTATAGTCCTTTTTTTATATTGCCAGATTCAGTTTTCTAGCATTTTGTTGAGGATATTTGTGTCCATATTCATGTGTGTCATATTCATTACGGTCATTAAGCCATAAGCTCCACCAATTACTGGTTGATTGCTTTACTGTTTTCAAAAATTCCCTGGGTTTGCACAGTAGTTTGAAGAAAATAAATTTTGGTAGTGGTCATTTTTGGGGTTAATCTTTAAAATTTATTCTGACCTCAGGAAGGATATTCTTAGCTATCTCTTTTTCTGGTTTTCTCTGGTGAGCTGTCTGGCTTATGATTTAGCTTGTTGCTTTTAATTAAGAGGAGCCATATACTTGAACTTCCCCATGCTCTGTTTCAAATAACTGGAGAATGTTTAAGGGCTCTCTTTTCTTGTGGACTGCCTCTCCCTTGGACAAAGTCTTTGTGCTACAACTCTGGGTATTGAGTTGGGTGGCAGCCTCTGGTCTTCTCCATTTACCTCAGTTGGCACGGAACCCCTGCCCTTGGAGCAAGCTGGAGTGATGGCAATCAAGGCCCCAGTATTCTAGGTCTGCCACACCCGGGGTTGAGACTGCATCCTATGGGTCAGAGCTGAGAGAAGAAAGGGAGCCCACAAACTCTTGGTCACACTCACTAGGAATTTAGCCTTTTCAAATTTCATTTGGATGGTATGAAAAATCCTAGCAGCCTCCAGGTGAGATAACCCTTAATTGGAAACTTTTAAGGGAGAGGAAGCCCTGTCTTCTTGGCCAAACCTACTTGGAGTGGAGCCTCCATCAAGCTGAGTAAGGCAGAAAGTGAGGTGGAAGGGGAAGGAGCAGGATGAGGCTGAGACACTATAGACTCCTGTTGTTTTTATTGAGTTTTAGTAGATTTTCTTGATTAAGTGTTACTTCATTTTCAGTATGCCCTTAGGAAATTTCCAGAGACTTTAAATGGTTTATATTTATTTACCTACTTATTTAGTTAGTTAGTTTTTGCAGTGTTGCTTATTTTGCTAGGGAGTGGGTCCATGGAACTTCTCACCCTGCCACCTCAGAAGAGGAATTCCTCCAGGGACAGTGCTTGACCACAGTGTTATACTGTGTACTTCCAATGTGGTAGATCTTACATGGCACTTACCGAATTTTATTGAGAATTTTAGCTTAGTTCATTTAAGACAGTATCCACGGGAAATGTCCTCTGCCAGATTTGTCATTTTTGCCTGGAGCTTTGAACCAAACTTTAGTGTTTATTAACACTTGAAAGGAGTCCTCTTCAGACACTGCTGTGGGAGCTATACGAGATGGCCATCAACTCCCTTCCCATATCCTTGATGTGAGTGCCTGCCAGGAGAGCCTCTTATCAAGCTCACTCTCCCTGCCCCTAAATTTGCCTCTAGGTTCAGGAGACTCAAAGGCTGAGACTCAGGAAAGCCTAAAGCTCTGTAGGGGTTCAAAATGCTGAAGGTCTCCAAGTAGCAAAAACTTGGACAATGTCCTTAGCAAAAAAACTAAGCAAAATGACATTTCAAGGCTGTTCTTAGTGTATTTCCTAGGTATATATTAACATATAGAGTCTACTTAAAGCTAGCCTGAAACCAAACATGATTCCTATGAGACAATGTAATTGACATACCAGACTTTTAGAAATTTGTACAGTGTGTTATTTGAATGTTCTTTTGTATCAGGTATTTGTGTTATTTTTTCTCCAGGAAGCACCATCTTCACTAGGAGGAGAGTTGCTGTTGTTCTCATTAGCAGATTTTCAAATTAAAGTAACAGTGAGTGGACTAAAAATCATGATTCTGTAGTTTATGTTTTGCTTGTCTGACTTAGGGTCCTTTAAATAATTTCCCACAAAAATCTGAAGATTGATGACAATGATTAATTATGCCTTCATGATCACTCATGCTCATTTTATTCTTTTCTTTGGTTAATGTACACATCATCGTTCTACTCAGACATAATAACATCTTATATTTAGAAACACTCTGCACTTTACTAACTGCTTCCACATAGTTTAAGCTGTTTACACTCATAATAACCCTGTGTGGCCAGTTTTATTATTCCTCTTTTACAGACAGAAAAATTGAGGTTCAGAATAGCTCCCTGGTTTCCATAAGTTCAGTGACCTATTAAGTAGAAAAGGTGGAACTTGAACTGATGTCTTTTGACTATAAACCTAGTACTCGTCGCGGTATATGACAAATGGCTTTTAGTATGACTGTGTTGCGGAGAGAAGACTAGGTGGAGAAAAAGCAAGGAAATAGGTTGAAGTACTTCCAATAAGGAGATCAATTGCATATTATTTACTCTTTTGCTAAACGGTACATCCAGAAGAAGCTAAGTGCACTGCTCCATCTTACACTGACATAATTCATGGGAACATAAATGAGGAAGTATCAGTCCACATGGAAACAAAATATTGTGGAACAAAAGCCAAACAATGAGTGCCTCTAAGACGAAGAGAATATCAAATGATTCTATATGATTTGTACTTCTCACCAAATGTGAACTTGCTATTTAATAATATGAATGAATGATTCTTGATGTTTTGAATTAAAGCTTTCTACTTCTTTACGTTAAAAGCATGTAAGTCATTTCCTAGTAATAACTATGTCAAAGCATTTAATAATAGCATAATCCTTTGCCATCTCTTTTGGAAATTTAGACTTAGTAGATGGAAATTAAAGAATGAGGCATCCTAAGACTATTTATTCAGGCATAGTCTTGTGTCCATTCCTCTTCTTAGTTTTGTAATTACACACAAAGTTCTTTATTTCTTTTCTTTCCCCTTTTTTTCCCTTCCTTCCTTCCCTCCTTCCTTCCCTCTGTTTCTCTCTCTTTCTCTCTCTCTCTCTCACACAAACACACAGAGGCTATCAGAGTATTTTAATTTGTTCATTCAACATATATTTACTGACCTGCTTCTATATACCTGATATTGCATGTGAAAACCAACTTGTGTTTTATTGGTATGCAGCTTAGAGGGGGAGTCTAACACTAATGAAATAATTACAAAATAAAAACAGAGAGTTACAAATAGTTCTGAATGAAAGAACACAGTGAAATGAGGAATTAAATTGTCCTGTAAACCCACGAAGCTGGTCCTGGATGTCGCAGTTGAGATTAGATCATAAAAGACTGTGACATCCATTTCTCTTTCTATCTGTCTCTCTCTATTTTATCATTCTTTCCCAGGCTCCCCACAAGTGTATTTAATTCTGAGTCCTTCACAAACAGGTCCTTTTTTCTGATAGAGAACTTAATAATGTTCATAAAATAGTTCATGTGGAACTCCTTGAAAGCAGGGACTGTATCTTTTTTAACTTTGCCTCTCTGGGATTAACACAGTGCTTAGTTTACAATAGATGTTCGACAATAGTTATTGAGTCAAAGCTAATAGTTAGGGTGTACTATACAATACTGTTTTACCTTTCTCTGATCTCAGATAACATCTCCATTTTCACAGGGAAATAAGGCCTGCTAAAATAATTCCAAGAAGTGAGACTAATAATAAGAAAATATTTTAGGAAAAGGAAAATGTTCTTAAAATGATAGCTCAGTAGGCAGCTATCTGCTACACCCTTCTTATGGTGATTTGCTTGGGGAAATTTACCTTTCTCAACACAGACTGTGGACTTTGCTTTATGTGGTAGAGTTTTAATATAAGCTGCCTTGGTGTATTTTCTTTTCTTTTTTTTTTAACATCTTTATTGGAGTATAATCGCTTTACAATGGTGTGTTAGTTCCTGCTGTATAACAAAGTGAATCAGCTATACATATACATATATTCCCATATCCTCTCCCTCTTGCATCTGCCTCCCACCCTCCCTATCCCACCCATCTAGGTGGTCACAAAGCACCAAGGTGATCTCCCTGTGCTATGCAGCTGCTTCCCACTAGCTATCTATTTTACATTTGGTAGTGTATATATGTCCATATCACTCTCTCACTTTGTCCCAGCTTACTCTTCTCCCCACCGTGTCCTTAAGTCCATTCTCTAGGTCTGCGTCTTTATTCATGTCCTGCCCCTAGGTTCTTCAGAACCATTTTTGTAAGGTTCCAAGTATATGTGTTAGCATTTGGTATTTGTTTTTCTCTTTCTGACTTACTTCACTCTGTATGACTGACTCTAGGTCCATCCACCTCACTACAGATAACTCAATTTCGTTTCTTTTTATGGCTGAGTAATATTCCATTGTATATATGTGCCACATCTTCTTTATCCATTCATCTGTCGATGGACACTTAGGTTACTTCCATGTCCTGGCTATTGTAAATAGAGCTGCAATGAACATTTTGGTACATGACTCTTTATGAATTATGGCTTTCTTAGGGTATATGTCCAGTAGTGGGGTTGCTGGGTTGTATGGTAGTTCTATTTTTTAATTTTCTAAGGAACCTCCATACTGTTCTCCATAGTGGCTGTATCAATTTACATTCCCACCAACAGTACAAGAGGGTTCCCTTTTCTGTACACCCTCTCCAGCATTTATTGTTTGTAGACTTTTTGATGTTGGCCATTCTAACCCGTGTGAGGTGATACCTCATTGTAATTTTGAATTGCATTTCTCTAATGATTCGTGATGTTGAACATCCTTTCATGTGTTTGTTGGCAATCCGTGTATCTTCTTTGGAGAAATGTCTACTTAGGTCTTCTGACCATTTTTGTATTGGGTTGTTTGCTTTTTGATATTGAGCTGCATGAGGTGCTTGTATATTTTGGAGATTAATCCTTTGTCAGTTGCTTCATTTGCAAATATTTTGTCGCATTCTGAGGGTTGTCTTTTTGTCTTGTTTATGGTTTCCTTTGCTGTGCAAAAGCTTTTAAGTTTCATTAGGTCCCGTTTGTTCATTTTTGTTTTTATTTCCATTTCTCTAGGAGGTGGGTCAAAAAGGATCTTGCTGTGATTTATGTCATAGAGTGTTCTGCCTATGTTTTCCTCTAAGAGTTTGATGGTGTCTGGCCTTACATTTAGGTCTTTAATCCATTTCGAGTTTATTTTTGTGTATGGTGTTAGGAAGTGTTCTAATTTCATTCTTTTACATGTAGCTGTCCAGTTTTCCCAGCACCACTTATTGAAGAGGCTGTCTTTTCTCCATTGTGTATTCTTCCCTCCTTTATGAAAGATAAGGCGACCATGTGTGCTTGGGTTTATCTCTGGGCTTTCTATCCTGTTCCATTGATTTATATTTCTGGTTTTTTTGCCAGTACCATACTGTCTTGATTACTGTGGCTCTGTAGTATAGTCTGAAGTTCAGGAGCCTGATTCCTCCAGCTCCGTTTTTTTTCCTCAAGATTGCTTTGGCTATTCGGGGTCTTTTGTGTTTCCATACAAATTGTGAAAAATTTTTTTCTAGTTCTGTGAAAAATGTGCCTTGGCATATTTTCTATGTTTATCTTTCTATGAGTCTAGTGACATTTTTAGTTTAGATAGTAATTTTTTTCATTGCTATTACTCTCCTATTTTTTAAAATTGGTTTCATTTCCTAGTGTTATTTCTTTTCTTCATGAGGTATTCTTTAAAATAGTCTGTCTCTTTAAGATGGCTTCATGCCCAGTTTTGTTAAATGAAGTTTCCAGGAATATCCATAAACTTAATTAATTTTGTAAAGATATCATCCACATATTATTTAATCTAAAATGTTTTCAATTGCAAGATGCAAAATTGTTTTACCTACCACTAATAAAGACCAAAAGTGCTGCCAATTTTAATTGCAAGAAGACATCAGTTGAAAGATGCATCCTGATTCAAAGATATTAAAATATGAAAAACTGTATGTTTTTGAATTTATAAAATACAGAAAAAGCACCACTACAGCTCTACCATAAATTTCCAATCATATATGTATATAAAGTTATACAATTATGTTTATGGTAGCTTTAGGCAAGGGAATACTGCATTGTACAATATATTCAATGTAGAACAGTGGCATTGCATGTTTTCAGAAATATTCTGAGAGCTGTAGATGTCCTGCTAGAATGAAACTCCCCAAAGTCAGTATCTTTCTCTGTTTTGTATGTACCCCAAGCACCTAGAAAAAGATACTCAATAAATAACTTCTCAAATCAATTTATGAGTGAGCTCATCTTTCATCAGAGATGCCATGTGTCTGTTTTAGCAAAACCAAATCAAGAAAATAAGAGTTATTTATCAGTGATCTCTTTCTAAATGCCAGTTTATGTTTTTCAGATATCTTGTATTTTTTCTTACAGGATAGCTTCTCGAATCTTTCTTTTCATTTGTTGCCAAATGCTTTCCATTTTATTTTCGTAAGTATTCATAATTATTATGATGATATTTATAACTCAGTGATGTTTCCAATAAACTTTGTGAATTACCATGAAAAAACTGAATGCCATAATTGGTCATTTATGGCTATCCATTCTTGTACAACTTTAGAAGTGAAAAGGAAAAAACTGATCTTAATAAGTGCCTCATAGTAAGACACCTGGCCCACTTGGTAAGATGTAGAGATCAGCAGACCAAATATGGAAACTGAGTTTAGCAGAGGGAATTTTATTCACATTCTTTCTTTCTTTTCCTCCATTCCTAAGACACTTACATGGTTTTGGTGATGGTTGAATATAAAGTTATCCTTATGTGATGCCATTTAAAAAATGTTCCCAAATTACTAATCCAATAACATTTGCAATCTCAATAGTTATATTTAATTTAAACCTAATATGAATTCATTCTGATCCCAAAGACAGAATGTCAGAGTGGCTAAGGACGTAGCCACCGGAACCAGGATCTGTGGGCTTGAAACTCATCTCTGGCTCTTGTTAGTTATACGGACACAGAGATTTAATTAATTCTTTTGAGCCTTATTTTCACCCTTTACTGTAATCAGTGCTTCTCTTGTAGAGTTTTTATAAGAATTAAATAAGTTAACACATGTAAAGTTCTTAACAGGTTTGATCAAATAAGAGATCTGGTGACGGTTTCTTCCCTGTTTCCCTTGCAGTCCCTCACTGCCCTGCTCTGTGACTTGGAAAGCTGACCTTCATGGTCTTCATTACTTGGGTTCCCTTGCCCTCTGATTTCTGGTTGGATTTGCAATTGGAAACAATGGAAAGAGATGGAAAGATAGGAGAAGTGACATTGGGGTAACCTCCTCTCCATTTCCTCACTGCCTGAATGTGGTGTTGACGGTGATTCTCCTTCCCATCCTCTTGCCATAACAAAGGGCACAGCTACTATTATGGGATTTCTCTCCCATGGCTCTAGCTAGATCTGTTAATACTGCTCTCTCCCATGTCACATCAGTCTTCAGGGTTGTCAAGGCTTGCTGTGCATCTAGGCCCTGGCACTTCAACATCCTTGTTGACTTATTTAACCTTACTTGAAGTATTTGTTAATAATCCCTTTATTTAATTTTCTTCAATTAACCATTTGAATACCATTCGCTTGCCCCTGGCATCATAAACAATATAGTGCTGAAATATTTAGTTTAAGATAAATATTAGATTATTTCCTTCAAGTCAACGAAATATCTTTAATAGTGATAGGAATAGGAGTTTCAAAACTTAGGTAAGAAAAATCAATTTTATGAACCCGTGTGTCATCGATAGCATAACTTTCCTAAGAAGTAAAGGGTGTGTGTGTGTGTGTGTGTGTGTGTGTGTAACTGGGACTAGATCGCAGTTAGAATGGAATAAAAGCTGAGAGACCTTCCCTCAGGGGCTTTACACATGACCCCTCCCTCCTCTTTCTCCCTTCTGGAAATGGCTGGAGGTAAATACTTGGAATACAAGGGGGTTGTGTTTAGGTTGCTAAATCAAGTCCAATATAGACCAAATCTGAGTTTCAGGGTTTAGTTGACATCGTGAGTTTACAGTTGCTGGGTGGATTTAGGAAAGAGTGATTCTCAGTGTTGGGTGGAGGAAGCTTGCAAGGCCATATAAGTAAGAGCTGGACCTGGAAAGGTGCTTGTAAGAAATAAATAAGAAAGTCATGGCTGGTTTCCATTCAAATAAGAATTACAGGAAGAGCCAGGAAGCCTGAGAAATCATTAAGTACAATGGCTGTATATTGTGGGAGTGTAAAAAGTGTAACAACCCTTCACTCAACTGGGCACCCAACTGATAAATCCATATTGCACCACAGAAAACTTGGGGGAAAGAGACTGTTTCCATATCTTCATTCACTAGTCATATTCAGGATATGTGCTGGGCTAAGCTTGCAGGAAACAGACCATTCTGAATCATATAGGTGAGACTGGGGCATGCAGGTATTAACAATGTGTGAGGCGGTACCATTTCAAGCACAAAACAGCAGTCGTTCTGCTCAGCCTGGAAATGAATTTAAAATAATTGGTTCTGTGAAGGTTTCCCAGTAAAACTCACTTTCATCTTATTCAGAGTTAAGCATTTGCAACTATCAAGTCAAGAAAATCCTATAGCTACCTCAATTTGCACACTTATCGCAGTAGAAGTAGAGAGATTATAATATAATGTTGAGAAGGCAGAAGTTAAGAGATCTGCAGTCAGATCCTGGATTTGAATCCCAGTTCTCTCTGAAACTTCCTATCTGTATAATCTTCCACATTTATTTCAACCTCTATATGTCTCAGTTTCTTCAACCACATTCTTAGGATCAGAATACTATCTATTTATTGTAAATACTGTGAGGACTGAGTAAGATAACAGATGAAAAAGACTTAGTAGAGTATCTGGCACATAGTAAATAATTAATAAATCTTAGCTGTTTCGTTATATGTGCTTCTCTCCAGTAAGATTCTTTGCATACCTTGAGGTATGAGTGTGCATATAAGATGAATAACCCCTTACCAAGTCTATCATATAGTAAGTACTAAATAAATATTTGTTTAATGACTAAATGCGATTAGCTTGCCTTGAGATATGAATGTCAAAGACAAAAGCAAAGCACATATATTGTCTTTTATTACAGTTTTCACCTGACTTTCCATGTTAATCACTAGAGAAGAGACTATTACAGTTTACTGTACTTTAAATGTCTGTCTTTTTTTTAATATTAGCACATCAGTGCCAATGCATATCTACACGTTTGAGTACATACAGAAGCACATTCACAATTAAATTGTCAAGTATTCATAATATAATTATTTGCCAAACAGTAAAAATCTTATTAAAACAATAACTAAAAATAAATTATAGGCAGCAAAAAGGGAGGATAGATTACTCATTTGAATTTCCTTTTATAGAGAATATCACAGATCCTTCTTTTAGACAATGAAATTATGTTGAGTCTGCTTAAATTGTGTTAAATAATGTACAAAGGACAGCTATTGCTGTTATAAACGTTGATAAACATCTATTAGCATCAACATACCAAAAAAGACCACTTCTCCTGTTTACTAATTCTGTAATTTTTTTAGCCTATAAGAAAGACTTCTTCAAATTTAAAAACAAGTGGGCTTTTCTGAAAAAAAGTGAAGTTAATAACTATGGATTATTTGGTTTTGAAAGGTACTACAAAGTAGCATAAGGTTAATCACGTTGAAACAGGCAGGGAGAATACATGTCTTCATGTTTTATGGCTATTTAGATAGTACCCATGTGAGTATTTTACTGTTGAAGGCTATTTCTTTTGACATCTTATTTTATTTGTGTATCATGTGAGAAAATAATAATGTATAGAATAATAACAGTTACCATTTATTGCTTTTTATACCAAGTAAATGAAATTGTAATAAATGTTTCACATGTATAATCCCATGTAATAGCCACAGAATCACTAGATGACAAGCTCTTTTAAGACAGAATCATATCTGTCCATCTTAATCATCACTGTCCCCAGGAATCAGCACTGAGCTTGAATACGGTTGATACTCAATAAATATTATTTACAAAACCATTGGATGATCTTTACTTTGAAGTCGGTCCTTCCCAGAAAAATATTCTTAGTCTGCTCATGTTTTAGTGTTACTGAATGTACTGTGTTTGATCAAATCTACCCTTATTTGGCGTGGTTATCTTCATTTACATAGACCGTAGGACTTCAGTGAGCGAATGCCTGAGAGATAACTTCACTTTATCATGTGTAGGAAACTGTAGAAGGATGGAAATCTGGCCTAAAATGTCTAAGAAAGTTATGACAAAAGTACTGTAATTAAAGGAAAAGCCTGTAAAAATCTGATTCTGATCCACATAAATTGAAGGTTGGAAAACATGACCATTACAAACCCCTTAGAATGCATAGTCAGCTCTTTTAATATTATGACATCAGTTAATGAAACATAAAGAAATGGAGGATAAAGGAACCTCTAGAAGCCAAAACCGCAAGGGGCAGATCAGACCTACCAGAACAGTCGCCACACGTAGGACCACTCCACGCATGTTATTCTCCAGTTTCTTGTCAGTCAGGGACCCATTCAGCCCTGTGACAGGAGTCCAGCACCCAAGCTGAAAGATGAAATAGCTTGGTCACTTTTCTGCCTGAAGAACAGTCCAATCACCTATACACAGGCCGTTCAGAGAACTGTGTGATAAATCTTGGAGTCACTGATAACAGGAAGTGTCCTGTGCAGCTTTTCCTGTTTGATAGCAAATGAAGCAAGCAAAAATGCTATGCTATCTCCTGCTTTTAAATATCATCATATGGCATATGACAGTATCCAGCATCCTTCAGGGGACTCACTGAGGACATCTGACTTAATGAGGAGTTATAATTACACCAATAACTCAGTCCCAGTAATACACTAATTGGAAAAATAATAGCACATATAATTCTAGCATAATGCCTGTTCTAGTATACCAATTACTGCACAAGTTGGATTTTTTTTTTTTTTACAGTTTCAGTGGTTTTAATTAGATCTTACACTGCTTTTAATGGAACATAGAACTGTAAGATGTTTAATGTGGTTAGAGGAGTTACAGCTTTTACTTGAGGAAAAACAATCATCTATATGGCTTTGTTGTTTTCAAGTATTCACAGTACATAAAACAATGTAATTTGCCTTTTTGTCAGTGCTATCAACCTGCTTGGAAGACTTTGGCAGCAGCCTTTTCCTTAAAGTCATGCAACTATTAACTGCTCTGTGCTCTCCAAAGTACTGGTTTAATTTTACATTCTCACGTAGGTCTTGCGTCTTGTAATATCCAAATCTGAGGACTACCAGTCTTAAAATTACTGCCTATAAATCACGATGGGATAAAAATGGGTGACTCTCAATTCAAACATAAGGAGGGAAGAGAGGTGCTCTGACTTGGATTAGCAGGTATCTGCCCACGAAGCAAAGCTGCAAAGAGAGTTTTGCAATGCACATCTTGTGAAGATACATCATGCTATTAATCCTGATAGCAGCTCCATGAGCCTTTACATTTGGGAATTTACTCCACACTTGCATGCTTTAAAACTGTAACAGACGTTGCGTCACAGAGACTCTTGTGGTTAACTGGATGGTTTACAGGGGCACCTGGTTATTTGCGCTGCTTCCTCCTAAAGACTATTATTTCCTTGCATTGCGTTTTGTGGTGGCTTCTGAAGTCATCAACATACTGGCAAGTCTCCCTCACAAATCAACAATCTGGGTGCTTCCCATTAAAACTCAAGTTTCTCTTTGAGCTCCACAAATGGTATTTAATTGAGAAAACTAAAATGTACACAATAGATCTGAAGAGAAGTGGATGTCACAATGTAAACAAAAAGCCAGCTTTTTTCTTATTAAAATAATTTGAAAAAGGCTGCTAATTGTTGGTTTCGACTGTAAATGCACATTAAATTCATACAATGATGTGTCATTTTCAGTTACATAAAAGTCTAATTAGAACTTAGATCCAATTAGCAAATCCAAATGTGTTGAATGTCTAGTTATCAGAGATACTGTAGTCCTCTTGCCAAATTTAAAACCTTATGAAATTTCTTTTGAGCTTCTGTTCTCTTCTGAGGTCAACCAAAGTCTATCCTCAATTACATTTTTTGATGTGCACTTTTCTAATTATTTCTTCAAGAAGATTTTATTTCCCTAGACCAAATAATATTGGTGGAAAAAGAGATCTAAAGCAAATTGAAAAGCTAAATTTCCAATGCGCTAGCCGCCTTTTATTGTTATATTACTTAATTCTAAGTTAAATTAATAGCTTTTAGGACATGATCTTATTCACGACCAACATGTTTAAACTGTCACAGTAAACACAGGGTTTTTTCTCCCTTGGAGTTGTTTTTTAAGTTTGGTGAACCTACTGTCAGTTTGCCTAAATATTGATAAACGACATCTGTTAGTGCCAACGTGAACACAGCATTTTGGTGTACTGACTAGTCAAAATATTTACTACTGGAATACCAACAAAACCTGCTGACTAGTTTGTTTCAACAATGTTCTGGACAAACAGTTAAAAATATATAATTTCCAGCTTCTTCTTAATTATGTCTTCCTTTAAACATAACTAAATACAGTCAATGATTGAAAAATTCCAGAGCATTCTAGTGTTTGGGGGTTTGAAATAACAATAACGAAAAAGCATTTGGAGGAGGTAAGGAGGTGGTTGTGTCTTATCTTCCGACCTGGGCAGTGACTTAAACACTATTTGTACTATATAGAGTGTTTCTTCTCTCTCTCTCTCTCTCTCTCTCTCTCTCCTCCCCCCTTCCTCTCTCTCTCTCTTTTTTTTTTCTTTTTATTCACACTGATTTCTTGCAGTGACCATGCATGGCCACTAACCCCATCCCTCCTTTTGGAGAATTGCTTTTTTTTTCCATCCCTGGACAAGTGTTCCAAATCATCCAAATTTTTTCATGACTCTGACTCTCTGGTTTAACAATTGTTAACAGTTGGTCGTCTGACCCGAGCCAATAAAAGTCTTTCCTTGGAGGTTTATTTTTAATATCAAGTGTGTGTATGGTGGGCAGGTCAATAAGTGGATATGAAGTTTTTTTATTGTTTGGCCAGATTCTCTCATATATTACTACAGGCCATATAATTTTCTCTTCTGCTTTATGAAGGTTTTTCACCTATCTGTTTTCTTTCTTTCTTTTTTTTTTCTTTTTTGCCATCTGACTCACATGTCTTTTGATTATAGTACTTAGAAAGTTGAAAAGTTGTTCCTGTTCTTAACAACAACAGTCTAGATTTTAAGACTAGTAACTCCTTCTACTTAACTCATTTATTCCTTCATATTCACCCACTCCAATACTTAATGTTATCTGAATGTTAGCTGTGGTCATCAAAAACTAGAGATGAAATTTTGATACAGAGATATTTCAGGATACAGATTCTCTGGAAAACTAGAAATAAAGTATATCCACTCATCACATATCAACATAGGTTGTAACAAAGAAATCATTAAAAAATTATAATAATACTCATTTCCTACATTGAATAGAACTTTTTTTTTTTTTTACATTTTTTGGAATACTTTCTATGTGTCAGCCATGGTACTGAGCTTTTCATACATGATCTCATTTAAGACTCAAAATAACTTTATGAGATGGTGCTGTTACCAATATTACTTTATAGACATAAAAATTAAGAACTCAACTAAGGTCACCTATTTACAAAGAGATGAAATTAGGATTTAAACTGATGTGCTTTTTTAAAATTTTTATTTTATATTGGAGTATAGTTGATTAACAATGTTGTGTTAGTTTCAGGTGTACAACAAAGTGACTCAGCCATATATATACATGTAACTATTGCTTTTTAAAGTCCAGATGCAGTACTGTTAGTTGCCGTACTGTTTTATAGCTTAAAAAATTCTTTTCATAAACGATCTATTTAAGGAAGGTAGAGAAGATAGTATTCCTATTTTAATAGTCAAGGAAAATAAGCCTCGGTACTGTTAAGTGGCTGGCTCAATATAATAGTGAGTGAATTCATATTTTAGCAATAAAATTTAAAAGGCAAAATCATCACCATCAATGTCATTTTTATAAAAATTATTATAACACATACATAGTGCACAGTATGTGCTAATCATCTGAGAGCTTTGCATATATTAATTAATTTATTCTCAAAAGCACCCAATGAGGAAGGTATCATTATTATCCTCATTATAAGGGACAGGCTGATTATACACACCTTTCTGAAGGATTACTCAAGTTTTAAGATTCCTTAATTTCTGTTCATATCCAGTCACCTCCCTGAGATTCACTTCAAGCTATTTTGTTTGATTGTAAAAACTCCTTCCAATAATAAGCAAGAAAAATGAGTTAGGTTCACATAGATCTAAACTGAATTTGTATCTACAATGGGTGACAGTCCTTGCAGCAGAGGAAGACTGACAGGCATAGTGTTTGATAAGAACTAAAAGAATTTCACTCAGGTTCAAGCGTGAGACTTATCTAACAACTTCTCTGCTTTCATTGTTTGAAATGTCTTTAACTTGACTTTGCTCGAGTGGAGAAGGTTGTTTTTGTCTGGTTGTGCTTTTGTTTTAGTTTTAAACAATGAGGCCAGAGACTAACAAAGATAATGCTCACGAAATTTCATAATACTATCTATTCAGCTGAGCACTTTCTAAGTAAAAATAATAAAAATGGTCTCTGCAGCACATGAGATTTACAGAAAGTCACACTGCTGATGGCAAAACAAGATTCTCTGTCTTCCATGGTCTGGCAGTCTAGAGAAAATTTAAAAGGGATTAAAAAAATAAAGACCAATTCAATTTCCTTTCAATTACAGAATATCGATTTCCTATAGTATTTTCTGGTTATTGCCTAAAGTAATTTTAAAACCCTAAAATGCTTAATGTTTTAATTACTTCCTTCATTGGAGCTTTAGCAATAAAAACCCTGCAGCTTTCTGTTAAAATCAATGTAATATCTGTGTTCAACAAACTGGCTGATGTATTTGCATGAGCACAGTAGCATGTTCCTAACATTATGTACTGTGTCATTAGTAAATGACCAAGTTTTAGACATTTACTCTTTTCCCCTCAATGTTTTCACTCTTCATTTGCCCATGGGCTTTAAAGAATGACATTTGACTTGGGTTTTACATCACTATTTTTCAGGCAATGTTACAATGTCAAAAAGAGCTGAACAGTTTAATTTTACACTCAATAGTTTGTAGGCTTTAATAACAGGAGTCAAGAGAGCTCTTAACTGAATACCAAACAGAATCCCCTACATGTACTAGACTGTATTCATACGGAACAAACCAAGTCTGGCTATAGTACCAAAGTTCCAGCTTCAGGACACACAATGTCCACAGCACTGGGGCAATATGCTCCCAAGCACTACGTTTCCTTTATTTGCTTTCTCAGCCTTCAGAGGAAAAGAGGGAACGACAACAGCATGACGAAGTAGCTGAAAGCTAGCCGTTTAGAAGTGCACAGCATTATTTGGTAGATATTAGTTCTGTAATGGGATAGAAAGCGTAAGAAAAAAATACATATGCCAGGTTGACTCAGATACATGTTTTATAGAGTTAAATTGGAATTTTTTTTTTCTTTGACATGTATAGGAACACAGTGTGTCGGTAATCCTTCCAATAATAATTTTCTTTATGGTATTTCCACCTGTAAAATAGGTGCAATTTGTTAGACTTGTTCCCTAGGGGATGATTATTTCCTCCTAAGATTTTATTCCTACAGCTTGGTCATTACCATGAAGTAGGAGTCGTTCTTTCGATTAGAGTTTCCTTCAGGAGAAAATGAAAAGTCAGAAAGAAAAATTACCTGATTCTACAGCTTATATCTTCCTGCATTGCTGCTGAAGACAAAACCTTCTGTACTAGGTAACTATATACATGTACAACAAGACAAACTTGTTAACTGATTTCCACAAATGAAGACTATAAACATGAGAAGCTATATATCCATATCTATCTCTCTGTATATATATATGAGGAAGTAGCTCAAAGGTGTTTATGGCGCTATAATAACCACTCAGTTATCAACTGGTATCTGGCTGGTTTAGTGATACTCTGCCATTATTACATGTTTTCACCTTGTTTATAATTCTTAGTGTAAAATTACTATTACACTATATTTAGAGAAAATACAGCATAGTGGTTAAGATCAGGAACTCCAGAACCAGACTGATTATGTTCAAGGACCTGCTCTGACACCTGCTGGGTGTGGCCACTGGGCCTCTGTTCCCTCCCAAATGCGAAGAGGAAAAATGGCTTCCTCATAGGGCTGGTGGGACTGTCAACTGACTTAATATATGTCAGGTGTTTAGCAGTGTTCTTGGCACATAAAAACTAAAGAAGTGTTCGTTATTATTACTCCTACATAATCAGCATTTTTTGTCGTTGTTGTTCCTTTCTCAGCCTCATCATCCGGAGCCACTAGTTTTAGTGATGAAACATACTTCTAAAGCTAAACATGCTTCTCAACTTTGGCTGCATATTAGAATAACCGGAAAGCTTTATAAAATTCTGATGCCCTGCCTAATCCCAGAACAATTAAATCAGAATCTCCACTGCCCTAAGACATGCCCTAACACCCAGCAAATGCAACCTCATAGAATGGCTCCTTAACCTTATCAAATAAAGGCATTCTTTTTACTGGCTTCCTTTGCAAAAGCTAACTAGGGACACTTCCTCAAATAAACAAACTCTTTTATTTTTCTTGTTTTAAGTAGGATAGGAGACTATAAACTCTGTGAAGCTGAATAATTCTTACCTTGTCTCTGGTTGTAGCCCTACTCCTTATCATAGCATTGGGGTACTGGTACATGATAGGTCCTAATAGATATCTGATAAACGAATGCATACATTAAAACTCCTGCTGTCCTCTTTATTCTTCTATCTTTTTGGCTAGTCTCTAGTTTAAGCTGAATAAAAACCAAAATATCCCCAATCTGATATTGTGTCCTACTGTAATATCGTATCCCTGACAATTTTTGTGATTCTTCAGGATGATTCCTGTCACTAAAATTCAATTAGCTCTCCTTTTATTTCTGATCAGAATTTTCTTCCTAATAATATTTTAGCATTTAATGATTACAATCTGATAAAAGTTGCTGGATTTCTTCTCTTTCATTCCATGCTACCTTGAGATGTTTTGAAGGGATTTTCATTTTAAAATCACATTAGAATTCTCAGTCTTTCCTATCTCCTCATCTTAATCATCTGTAGGTGCCCAGTGCCTATTACAATAGTGTTTTATACAACTAAAATAATTATTTTTCTAAAACTTACAAGGTTTAATGTAAAGCTATTGCACTTTAGATCTTTGTTCCCAAACAACTGAAAATCTCATGCTCAGATGTCTCCTTATATTCTATCTCTTCAACATCTCTGCTTCGATATCTCAAAGGCACCTCCAATATCATAAGATTAAGCTCATAATCTACCCCTTAGCATCCATCCGGTTCTACTAGCCAGAAACCAAGAAGTCAGTCTTACCATCTGTCATATTTAATCAATTGCCAGTCTGCCAATTTCAACTCCTTAAAAAAAAACCTCTCAAATCCACTTCTCAGCATCTCCTTGCCACCAGCATACTCCAAGCTGACTTCATAGCTTCTCTTTTACAGTCTTTATTCTACACCACAAACATAAACATACATGTAGATATGATGTCCTCTGCCTAAGATCTTTCCATAGTTTTCTATTTTTCTCCAGATAAAGACCAGACTTCTACTGTGGCCAACCAAAACCTGTGTGATGTGTCACATTTTACAGTCAGTCTCAGGTGATATCACATTTCCTCTCATTCTTTGGACTCCAACCACACTAGTCTTCCCTCAGTTTCTCGAGTTATAGACATAATTCTCCTGCCTTAAGGATTCAAACTGTTTCTGAAGCATAGAAGTATAAAAGAACCACTTGGGGAGTTAAAAAACATCCCAGTGCCAAAGCCATATGCCATGCCAATTAAATCAGACTTTCTGGGCATGTGATCCAGGTATCAGTATTCTTTTTTTCAAGTTCAGGTATCGGTATTTTTTAAGGTTTCCAAGATGATTCCAAAGTTTAGCCAAATGTGAGAACCAATAGTTTTGAATATACAGTCTTCCTTGATTGGAAGAACCTTAGGAACCTGCCATTCTTCAAGGAATGACTGAATTCACTCTTAATCATCCTTTAGATCTCAATGTAAACATCTATAGCTTGGGGCAAACCTTCCTTGACAACCTAACCCACCCCCAAGCTAGCTCATGTCACTCCAATACAGCATCATGGTCCTCTCTTTACAGTAATATCACAGTTAAATTTTTTAATCTATATTTTTATGATTAACATTTATTGTACCAATTATCTGTAAGTTTCCAAGGAGTCAGGAAAGATTGCTGTTTTGTATCTTCCACTTTATTAAATACATAATTCCTGGCACAAAGTGGGACTTCAAATTTTTTTGAGTAGAAAACAAATTTAGAGGATTTTTAAACAAGAAACTTAATACAGGGAGGAGCTTCAAGATGGCAGAAGAGTAAGACGCGGAGATCACCTTCCTCCCCACAAATACATCAGAAACACATCTACATGTCGAACAGCTCCTACAGAACACCTACTGAACGCTGGCAGAAGACCTCACACTTCCCAAAAGGCAAGAAACTCCCCACGTACCTGGGTAGAGCAAAAGAAAAAAGAAATAACAGTGACAAAAGAATAGGGACGGGCCCTGCACCAGTGGGAGGGAGCCGTGAAGGAGGAAAGGTGTCCACACACTAGGAGCCCCTTCGCGGGCGGAGACTGCGGGTGGCAGAGGGGGGAAGCTTCGGAGCCACGGAGGAGAGCACAGCCACAGGGGTGCGGAGGGCAAAGCGGAGAGGCTCCCGCACGGAGGAGCGGTGCCGACCAGCACTCACCAGCCCGAGAGGCTTGTCTGCTCCCCCGCCGGGGCGGGCGGGGGCTGGGAGCTGAGGCTCGGGCTTCGGAGGTCGGATCGCAGGGAGAGGACTGGGGTTGGCGGTGTGAACACAGCCTGAAGGGGCTAGTGCGCCACAGCTGGCCGGGAGGGAGTCCGGGAAAAAGTCTGCAGCTGCCGAAGAGGCAAGAGACGTTTTCTTACCTCTTTGTTTCCTGGTGCCCGAGGAGAGGGGATTCAGAGCGCCGCCTAAATGAGCTCCGGAGATGGGCGCGAGCCGCGGCGATCAGCGCGGACCCCAGCGGCGGGCATGAGACGCTAAGGCTGCTGCTGCCGCCACCAAGAAGCCTGTGTGCGAGCACAGGTCACTCTCCACACCGCCCCTCACGGGAGCCGGTGCAGCCCGCCACAGCCAGGCTCCCGTGATCCGGGGACAACTTCCCCGGGAGAACGCACGGCGCGCCTCGGGCTGCTGCAACGTCACGACGCCTCTGATGCCGCAGGCTCGCCCCGCCTCCTCCGTACCCCTCCCTCCCCCGGCCTGAGTGAGCCAGAGCCCCCGAAGCAGCTGCTCCTTTAACCCCGTCCTGTCTGAGCGAAGAACAGACGCGCTCAGGCGACCTACATGCAGAGGCGGGTCCAAATCCAAAGCTGAAACTGGGGAGCTGTGCAAACAAAGAAGAGAAAGGGAAATCCCTCCCAGCAGCCTCAGAAGCAGCGGATTAAATCTCCACAATCAATTTGATGTACCCTGCATCTGTGGAATACCTGAATAGACAACGAATCATCCCAAAATAAGGAGGCGGACTTTGGGAGCAACGATATATATATTTTTTCCCTTTTTCTCTTTTTGTGAGTGTGTATGTGTATGCTTCTGTGCGTGATTTTGTTTGTATAGCTTTGCTTTTACCATTTGTCCTAGAGTTCCGTCTGTTTTTTTTAAATTACTTAAAATTTTTTTTCTTAATAATTATTTTTTATTTTAATAACTTTATTTTATTTTACTTTATTTTATTTTATTTCATTTTATCTTCTTTTTTCTTTCTTTCTATTTTTCCTCCCTTTTATTCTGAGCTGTGTGGAGGACAGGCTCTTGGTGCTCCAGCCAGGTATCAGGGCTGTGCCACTGAGGTGGAAGAACCAAGTTCAGGACACTGGTCCACAGGAGGCCTCCCAGCTCCACGTAATATCAAACGATGAAAATCTCCCAGAGATCTCCATCTCAACACTAAGACCCAGCTTCACTCACTGACCAGCAAGCTATAGTGCTGGACACACTGTGCCAAACAACTAGCAAGACAGGAACACAAACCCACCCATTAGCAGAGAGGCTGCCTAAAATCATGATAAGGCCACAGACACCCCAAAACACACTACCAGACGTGGACCTGCCCACCCGAAAGATAAGATCCAGCCCCACCCACCAGAACACAGGCACCAGTCCCCTCCAGCAGGAAGCTTACACAAGCCACTGAACCAACCTTAGCCATTGGGGGCAGACACCAAAAACTATGGGAACTATGAACCTGCAGCCTGTGAAAAGGAGACCCCAAACACAGTAAGTTAAGCAAAATGAGAAGACAGAGAAATATGCAGCAGATGAAGGAGCAAGGTAAAAACCCACCAGACCTAACAAATGAAGAGGAAATAGGCAGTCTACCTGAAAAAGAATTCAGAGTAATGATAGTAAAGATGATACAAAATCTTGAAAATAGAATGGAGAAAATATAGGAAACGTTTAACAAGGACCTAGAAGAACTAAAGAGCAAACAAACAATGATAAGCAACACAATAAAAGAAATTTAAAATTCTCTAGAAGGAATCAATAACAGAATAACTGAGGCAGAAGAACGGATAAGTGACCTGGAAGATAAAATAGTGAAAATAACTACTGCAGAGCAGAATAAAGAAAAAAGAATGAAAAGAATTGAGGACAGTCTCAGAGACCTCTGGGACAATATTAAATGCACCAACATTCGAATTATAGGGGTCCCAGAAGAAGAAGAGAAAAAGAAAGGGACTGAGAAAATATTTGAAGAGATTATAGTTGAAAATGTCCCTAATATGGGAAAGGGAATACTTAATCAAGTCCAGGAAGCACAGAGAGTCCCATACAGGATAAATCCAAGGAGAAACACACCAAGACACATATTAATCAAACTATCAAAAATTAAATACAAAGAAAAAATATTAAAAGCAGCAAGGGAAAAACAACAAATAACACATTAAGGGAATCTCCATAAGGTTAACAGCTGATCTTTCAGCAGAAACTCTGCAAGCCAGAAGGTAGTGGCAGGACATATTTAAAGTGATGAAGGAGAAAACTCTACAACCAAGATTACTCTACCCAGCAAGGATTTCATTCAAATTTGATGGAGAAATTAAAACCTTTGCAGAAAAGCAAAAGCTAAGAGAATTCAGCACAACCAAACTAGCTTTACAACAAATGCTAAAGGAACTTCTCTAGGCAGGAAACACAAGAGAAGGAAAAGACCTACAATAACAAACCAAAAACAATTAAGAAAATGGTAATAGGAACATACATATCGATAACTACCTTAAATGTAAATGGATTAAATGCTCCAACCAAAAGACACAGACTGGCTGAATGGATACAACAAGACCCGTATATATGCTGTCTACAAGAGACCCACTTCAGACCTAGGGACACATACAGACTGAAAGTGAGGGGATGGAAAAAGATATTCTATGCAAATGGAAATCAAAAGAAAGCTGGAATAGCAATTCTCATATCAGACAAAATAGACTTTAAAATAAAGACTGTTACAAGAGACAAAGAAGGATACTACATAATGATCAAGGGATCAATCAAAAATAAGATATAACAATTGTAAATATTTATGCACCCAACATAGGAGCACCTCAATACATAAGACAAATACTAACAGCCATTAAAGGGGAAATTGACAGTAACACAATCATAATAGGGGACTTTAACACCCCACTTTCACCAATGTACCAATCATCTGAAATGAAAATCAATAACGAAACACAAGCTTTAAATGATACATTAAACAAGATGGATTTAATTGATATTTATAGGATATTCCAGCCCAAAACAACAGAATACACTTTCTTCTCAAGTGCTCATGGAACATTCTCCAGGATAGATCATATCTTGGGTCACAAATCAAGCCTTGGTAAATTTAGGAAAATTGAAATCGTATCAAGCATCTTTTCCGACCACAATGCTATGAGACTAGATATCAATTACAGGAAAAAATCTGTAAGAAATACAAACACATGGAGGCTAAACACACACTACTTACTAACCAAGAGATCACTGAAGAAATCAAAGAGGAAATCAAAAAATACCTAGAAACAAATGACAATGAAAACACGACGACCCAAAACCTATGGAATGTAGCAAAAGCAGTTCTAAGAGGGAAGTTTATGGCAATACAATCCTACCTTAAGAAACAAGAAACATCTCAAATAAACAACCTAACCTTACACCTAAAGCAATTAGAGAAAGAAGAACAAAAAACCCCCAAAGTTAGCAGAAGGAAAGAAATCATAAAGATCAGATTATTTCTGTTCTTTAATGAAAAAGAAATGAAGGAAACGATAGCAAAGATCAATAAAACTAAAAGCTGGTTCTTTGAGAAGATAAATAAAATTGATAAACCATTAGCCAGACTTATCAAGAAAAAAAGGGAGAAGACTCAAATCAATAGAATTAGAAATGAAAAAGGAGGAGTAACAACTGACACTGCAGAAATACAAAGGATCATGAGAGATTACTACAAGCAACTCTATGCCAATAAAATGGACAACCTGGAAGAAATGGACAAATTCTTAGAAAAGCACAACCTTCTGAGACTGAACCAGGAAGAAATAGAAAATAGGAACAGACCAATCACAAGCACTGAAATTGAAACTGTGATTAAAAATCTTCCAACAAACAAAAGCCCAGGACCAGATGGCTTCACAGGCGAATTCTATCAAACATTTAGAGAAGAGCTAACACCTATCCTTCTCAAACTCTTCCAAAATGTAGCAGAGGGAGGAACACTCCTAAACTCATTCTGCGAGGCCACCATCACTCTGATACCAAAACCAGACAAAGATGTCACAAAGAAAGAAAACTACAGGCCAATATCACTGATGAATATAGATGCAAAAATTCTCAACAACATACTAGCAAACAGAATCCAACACCACATTAAAAGGATCATACACTATGATCAATTGGGGTTTATCCCAGGAATGCAAGGATTCTTCAATATACACAAGTCAATCAACATATTAACAAATTGAAGGAGAAAAACCATATGATCATCTCAATAGATGCAGAGAAAGCTTTCAACAAAATTCAACACCCATTTATGATAAGAACCCTCCAGAAAGTAGGCATAGAGGGAACTTTCCTCAACATAATAAAGGCCATATATGACAAACCCACAGCCAACATTGTCCTCAATGGTGAAAAACTGAAACCATTTCCACTAAGATCAGGAACAAGACAAGGGCGCCCACTCTCACCACTATTATTCAACATAGTTTTGGAAGTTTTAGCCACAGCAATCAGAGAAGAAAAAGAAATAAAAGGAATCCAAATTGGAAAAGAAGAAGTAAAGCTGTCACTGTTTGCAGATGACATGATACTATACATAGAGAATCCTAAAGATGCTACCAGAAAACTCCTAGAGCTAATCAATGAATTTGGTAAAGTAGCAGGATACAAAATTCATGCACAGAAATCTCTGGCATTCCTATACACTAATGATGAAAAATCTGAAAGTGAAATTAAGAAAACACTCCCATTTACCATTGCAACAAAAAGAATAAAATATCTTGGAATAAACCTACCTAAGGAGACAAAAGACCTGTATGCAAAAAATTATAAGACACTGATGAAAGAAATTAAAGATGATACAAACAGATGGAGAGATATACCATGTTCTTGGATTGGAAGAATCAACATTGTGAAAATGACTCTACTACCCAAAGCAATCTACAGATTCAATGCAATCCCTATCAAACTACCACTGGCATTTTTCAAGAACTAGAACAAAAAATTTCACAATTTGTATGGAAACACAAAAGACCCCGAATAGCCAAAGCAATCTTGAGAAGGAAAAATGGAGCAGGAGGAGTCAGGCTCCCTGACTTCAGACTATACTACAAAGCTACAGTAATCAAGACAGTACGGTACTGGCACAGGAACACAAATATAGATCAATGGAATAGGATAGAAAGTCTAGAGATAAACCCGCCCACATATGGTCACCTTATCTTTGATAAAGGAGGCAAGCATATACAGTGGAGAAAAGACAGCCTCTTCAATAAGTGGTGCTGGAATAACTGGACAGCTACTTGTAAAAGAATGAAATTAGAACACTCCCCAACACCATACACAAAAATAAAGTCAAAATGGATTAAAGACCTATATGTAAGGCCAGACATCATCATACTCCTAGAGGAAAACATAGGCAGAACACTCTATGACATAAATCGCAGCAAGATCCTTTTTGACCCACCTCCTAGAGAAATGGAAATAAAAACAAAAATAAACAAATGGGATCTAATGAAACTTAAAAGCTTTTGCACAGCAAAGGAAACCATAAACAAGACGAAAAGACAACCCTCAGAATGTGCATAAATATTTGCAAGTGAAGCAACTGACAAAGGATTAATCTCCAAAATTTGCAAGCAGCTCATGCAGCTCAATATCAAAAAAACAAACAACCCAATCCAAAAATAGGCAGAAAACCTTAACAGACATTTCTCCAAAGAAGATATACAGATTGCCAACAGACACATGAAAGAATGCTCAACATCATTAATCATTAGAGAAATGCAAACCAAAACTACAATGAGATATCATCTCACAGCAGTCAGAATGGCCATCATCAAAAAATCTGCAAACAATAAATGCTGGAGAGGATGTGGAGAAAAGGGAACCCTCCTGCACTGTTGGTGGGAATGTAAATTGATACAGCCACTATGGAGAAGAGTATGGACGTTCCTTAAAAAACTAAAAATAGAACTACCAAACGACACAGCAATCCCACTACTGGGCATATACCCTGAGAAAAATATAACTCAAAAAGAGTCATGTACCAAAATGTTCATTGCAGCTCTATTTTCAATAGCCAGGACATGGAAGCAACCTAAGTGTCCATTGACAGATGAATGGATAAAGAAGATGTGGCATATATATACAATGGAATATTACTCAGCCATAAAAAGGAATGAAACTGAATTATTTGTAGTGAGGTGGATGGACCTAGAGACTGTCCTACAGAGTGAAGTAAGTCAGAAAGAGTAAAACAAATACCGTATGCTAACACATATATATGGAATCTAAAAAAAAAAAAAAAAAAAAAAAAAAAAGGTCATGAAGAACCTAGGGGCAAGATGGGAATAAAGATGCAGACGTAGTAGAGAATGGACTTGAGGACACAGGGAGGGGGAAGGGTAAGCTGGGACAAAGTGAGAGAGTGGCATGGACATATATACACTACCAAATGTAAAATAGATAGCTAGTGGGAAGCAGCTGCATAGCACAAGGAGATCAACTCGGTGCTTTGTGACCACCTAGAGGGGTGGGATAGGGAGGGTGGGAGGGAGGGAGACTCAAGAGGGAGGAGATATGGGGATATGTGTATATGTATAGCTGATTCACTTTGTTATAAAGCAGAAACTAACACACCATTGTAAAGCAATTATACTCCAATAAAGATGTAAAAAAAAAAAAAAAGAAACAATACATCTTACAGTGATCATTGACTGTTTCTTAAATGATGCCTTAAATGAGGATCTCAATTATATAGCCAAGACACTGTGCTGCCAGCTAATAACTGAGCTTTTTTTTAAAAATTTGGAATGAGGAGGATTTGCAACACTCATTCTTCCTGGGTACAGATGGGTGAGCTCTGCATCATAAAGATCAAGGAATGCTTTTTAAAAGTCTTCAATATGAGGAATGCTTTTCAAAAGCCTTCAATATGAGGAATGATGATCTTACCTAACTGTAGAGAATAGAATAAGTGGTCATATTAGAGCTATAATTTGAACAATTATATAACAACAAGAACAACAGTAGCAATAATAAGAGTAATATGTAACCTATGATAGGCGCTTCTTATATTCCAGGTCTCCTTTTAAAGCATGTATGTATTCTATCTCATTAGAGAGAGAACCACAAAATACCCATGGAATAGAAACTGTTGAAACTTTAGCGGATGAAACAGAGTCCATTTAGGAGAAAGCCCTCTTAAGAACAGAGATCCTCTTGAGAATCCAGCCCCTGGCTAAAAACCTATGTATGATTTTTAGGCAATTACAAAGGCTTTACCTGACAGGCCTGCTGAAGGGAATTGCAGTCAAGAACTCAGACCCCTTCGGGGGACCACACTTTTATTTAATATCTGCGTTGTTAGCCCAGGAGCCTCCATTCAGAAGCTTCGCTATCAGAGCCCTGGGCTCCGAGAACATCCTGCCAAGAACATCGTATTCACAGAAAGGGGTAACCTTGAGGACGCTTTATTTCATTCTAACTTAACACTCAATACTTTTCCATTCTTAGCCCTTCCTTTCTTCCTTCCCCTCCACTCCCCACTCAGGTCCACAAAACTGCAGGAGCCTCTTGAGCGGGGTTCCTCTGGCACCAACACAGTTCTCCGCACCCCATCTGTGCTGATACACTTGACTCTCGCCTGCTGCCATTCTGTAGGGAAAAAGTGAACATTACAGGAGCCAGGACTTTTTTTTATAGACTTGCTTTTCCTGTGGCGTAGTGAATAAAGCCTTAATTCTTACTTTCATTTTACTTGCTGTCTTTTTTTTTTAAACATCTTTATTGGAGTATAATTGCTTTACAATGGTGTGTTAGTTTCTGCTTTATAACAAAGTGAATCAGCTATACATATACACATATCCCCATATCTCCTCCCTCTTGTGTCTCCCTCCCTCCCACCCTCCCTATCCCACCCCTCTAGGTGGTCACAAAGCACCGAGCTGATCTCCCTGTGCTCTGTGGCTGCTTCCCACTAGCTATCTATTTTACATTTGGTAGTGTATATATTTGACTTGCTGTCTTAATCAACTACTCCCACACTGTGGCAGCACAGCTCTCCCTAGCTCAGCTCTTGACATGTCTCATTTTATAATGGTAGATCACATCTACTGAAGACTTCCTGTAGGACAAGCATTGTGCCAAATCTCAGATACCCCTTAACTTACGTTTTTGCTGTAATCTTACCATGTAGCTACTATAATTATCCTAATTTTAATAGGTGAGAAAATTGAGATTGGAGAGCTTAATTGACCTGTTCCAGGTCATTCAGCTAACAAGTGAAATAGCCAAGATTTGAACTCAGGCAGTTTAGCCCCAGAAACAACTAGGTCTATCTGACCTCAATCAATAAGATACTTTTCAAAGAAGGATACAAAAAGGGGCATATTAACAGTCCTAATGGGTTTTGAGTGCTCATTTCCCCAGTTTAGCTCTATTCATGTTTTGGAGTCCTTGAGAAACTGAAATTTCCTTATAACAGAACTCCCTTTTTTGTTTCAACTATTCAGTTTGGGTTTCTGTCACATGGGCCAATAGATTTATGACTAAAATACATGGACATTGTGCTACATTGTATGGATACATTCTATAACTAAGTCAATGTAGGGAAAGGAAGATGTTTTTGAAAGAACGGGCAAACAATGAAAACCATTGGACTGGGTGTTTGAAGGTTTTACTCCAAGTAAGAATCAGACTTTTTGAATCTTAGTGTTTTCATCTGAAAGTGAAATGGTTTCTTAATATAAATGAATTCCAAACTCTTTTCTCACAATTCACAACTTGTTAGTGATTGGGTCTATTTTGTGGATAGTTTCTTGTAGTATGAGCAAATCAATTTAAAAAATATATAAAATCAAATAAGGATTATTGTTATTGACAAAGGGGAAACTCATGGAATCATTTATATCCCCCTATTAAACTGCAAGTCCCACAAAGGCAAAGATCTTAGCCTGTTTTATTTACTGATGCATACCAAGCACCTATACGGTTCACACACAACAAATATTTGTTGAATGCATGAATGGGTCTTATTTTTCTCAAAGAATAAATTAAATTTCAGTGCCTCGAGGGTTTTGTGGCATGCAAGTTTTATCTCAAGGCAAGGGATAAATCAGCTAATCTCAGAAAATCCTGTCTAGCTTTGTGATTCTACAATTGTTTAATATGACTGGATATATACCAACTGTCATTCCTGTGATGGACAAGAGATGATTTCTCATTCAAATTTTCCAAATAACTCTCACTATGAGCAGTACAATCAGCCACTGCAATCAGTTTATCTGATGCTAATGCTGACATGACACTTTGGTCTAGGTCACTGTGTAATTCTTCCTTTCCAGCTCCCTCTTTATGCTCAAAATGAGGATCGAGTGCTTGGATTTCCTGGGTAACTGTGAATCATCAAATGATTGATTATGCCTCTGAGCATTCTGACTAGCTTTGAATACAGTTTTTATTTCATGGTAAACTATTACAAACATTTAAGCAATTGAGACTTCCATAAATCAGGCATATTTTAAAATGCTAGCATACTTCAAAAAAGAGTTGATACTACTTTGTGGATTTATGTGTTTTTCTAACTACTCTTTTAAAATTAATATTCCTAAATATGATTCCCCATATATACTTCCATTGGCAATCATTAGCTATAACCACATATATATAATAAGCATGGGAAAATGCAGGGGTATTTGGAAAAGGTTAGGACTAACTAATCACAATATTCTGCAAGAGATTTAGCAATAAACAATCTAGTGGATGCTAATACAACACTGTAAATAGTTTAAGCACATTATTCTCCTATCACTCAACACTTATAATCAGGAAGACACTTATTTATTAAAAACCTGCTGTGCTGGTGTTATGGGGTACAGGGAAACATAGAACATCATCTATCTCCTCCAAGAGTTTGTGATCTTTTTGACATGACAAAGCAACAAAATTTTAAAAAAGGTAAAAAGTACAACAAATTCCACTAGGTAGTATATTCGTAATTCCCAAAAGACTGATATAAATTATAAGTGCTCAGTATTTAATGATGGGAGGTAGTCTGTGAGAAAGGATTAGACTTCATCAAAGAAAATGATTAGAAAAAGCAGAGTTTTGTATAATAATTTGCCTGCCAGACAGCCACAGATAATTCCTCCTATGCCTGTGCGTGTATAACAGTCTTTCATCAAGAGATACAGTCCATTCCCTTTCTCCTTGACTGGGTTTGCTATCTGACTTGCTTTCACCAACAGAATGAGGCAGAAGGAATGATACATGATTCTGGTCCTGGGCCTGGGCCTTAAGAGATCTTGCAGCTTTTCTTTTCTTATTTTTGGAAGCCAATAATCAAGTTTTTAAAAAAGGCTGGGCTAGCATACTTAATAATGAGAGACTATGTGGAAAGAAAAAGAAGCCACATGGAGGAGAACTAAGGGACCCCAGCCAACAGCTGGCACCATAGCCCCAGACATGTGAGTGATGCCATCTTGGATCCTCTGCCTCAGTTGAGCTATACTAGTCAACACCATGTGAAGCAGAGCTGATCCATCCCCGCTGAGCCCAGGCTGAATAACACACCCACGGAATACTTAGAAATAAAAGAGTTTTTGTTTCAAGCCAATAATATTGGGGCTGTTTTGTTATTCAGTAATAAATAATTGAAACCCATGGTTTATGGACAGTCAATGGTTGCTTTTGTCTCTGAAGTTGACTGGAAGCCTTCAAGGCTTCTAGAAAGCAGTAGGAAGTTGAACATATATGTACATACATGAGAGATATTCTTTTCTTTCCCAAATAGCTTCTTTTATATCATAAGCTTTTTAAAAAAAATTTAAAAATGTTTCCCTACTGTAATTCATATAGACATTTCTGCATGCAGTTTCATCTTTGTAGTGAATGAAACACTTTCAAAATTGTCTATGCTTTGCAAAATAAGGCAAATAGATCATGATTTGTTTTCTATGGCTGCCATAACAAATTACTGCAATTTCAGCTGTTTAAAACAACATAAATTTGTTCTCTCACAGTTCCAGAGAACAGATCTGAAATCAAGGTGTTATCAGGGCTATGCTTTCTCCAAAGCATCCAGGTGAGAATCTTTTCTTGCCTTTTCCAGCTTCTGGTGGCTCCAGGCCGTCCTTGGCTTGTGCCTGTGAAACTCCAATCTCTGCTTCTAAGGTCTTTGTATAGCCATCTCATCTTTTTCCTTCTCTGTCTCAAATGTCCCACCATCTTTCTAAGGATACTTGTCATTGAATATATGGTCCACTTAGATAATCCATGCTGACCTCATTTCAAAGTCCTTATATTAATTATACCTGCAAAGGCCTTTCTACCAAATAAGGTCACATTCACAAGTTTCAAGGGATAGTTCATGGACACATTTTTTTGGGGGGTAGAGGATGACCATTAACTCAGTACTGATCAGAGTTAATACATTCTCACTTTAGTACCAACCTTGTTTTCTTTTTTTTGGCCACGCCATGGGGCTTGCAGGATCTTAGTTCAACAACTGGGGATCAAACCTGGGCTCCCAGCAATGGAAGTGCAGAGTCCAAATTACTGAATCACCAGGGAATTCCCAGTATCAAGTTTTTGATCAGGCCTATTTAGTTAAAACAATTTCTTTGGGGAAAAAGTTTATGAAAACCATATCCGTTGGAGACAAATGATTTTCTGTATTATTGACTGATTTAAATTTCCTTAAATTAGAATTGAGAAAGCACTTGTCAAACAATGATGAGTTTGCTCTTCCTGTAGTACTTATTATCTGGGGGGAATTAATCTAGTTTTTAGTCACTTACTTGCCTATTTCCCCTAGCAGAATCATCTTTTTACTCATTGTAATACCTGCAGAACTTTTGTATTACTAACATATAGCATACAGCCAATAAATGGCTTTGATCCAAATATTTGTTTTTTATTCTCAGTACATTGTACTTGGTTTAATAAATGTATGAACAGGTTTATTATTCCTTAGACATACCCAGATGCATTTCATATATACCTTTTTATCTGCTATGGAGAAAAGCAGTAGGAAAATAGCTCTTACTTCTTTAGTCTAATCTATGTTTGGCTTCTAAAGCCAATTGTAGAAAATGGAAGGGAAAGAATAAGCTATATGTGATTACCTGCAGTCAGACATACATACTAAAATCAGAGTGAGTAAAAGCATACACACCTCAAATATTTTCGAATAACTTTTACATTCTGTACTTTTATTGCTATGTTAATTCAGTCAACATTTTTGTTGATCTGTAATTCTTTTATATTTAGATATATAATTTGTCTTATTTATAATAGCAAGTAAAAAGATAGAATAAACTCTTAATGAAAGTTGGTCATTTATGTTATGTACACTAAAACCTTTCTCTGACAACATAATTTTTCTATAGGTTTGCCTATCATATACTCTATGTAAAGAATATGTATTACTTAAGATATCTTTCCCTAATGTAAAAATTCAATAAGTAGGTATCATTTTTGCCTTGTGAATAATAATTAAGATTACAGGTTACTGAGGATGAAGTCATTAATCAATCTTGCCCTTCTGTACATAGTAGGAATCATACAGGACCTAACAGAGAAAAGTCTTGGAAAGAGATGTTCTATTCAACTAAGGAAATGATTTGCAGCTGGAAGCTTGTCCTCCCAGAAAAAACAAACTGTAACCTTTCCCCAAAGTCAAAGCAGAATAGAACACCAGATGCATAAAAGCTTCAATCCAAAGAATAAAGACACATATGCAGAGAAGACACTTTGGCAGTATCACAAAATTTGGAATAAAAATTTAGAATATAGGTAGACTAAAACTGAGATTATTCTATTAGCCATACCTTTCTGAGGAATATCTCTAGCTCTTTAATAAAAATGCATTTAAAAGTCAGTAACAGAATCCCATCACATGTCTTTAGGAATTTTGTGAACCATATGGTAAAATGTATAAAATGTTATTATACTAAATTAATAAAATCCAGAGTAAATGAACCTAGGAGAAGCTGATCACCTTATAGTAGCAATTAAGGAATCCTTAATAGAGAAATAGATAAGAACTTTCCTTTATATGATACCGCTTTAACAAGGTTTATTTCTCAGGAATATTGACTCAGTCGTTATACTGAGTCTTTCTGTATAATCCTCTTCTAAAATTGGAGATGTTAGCTGCTTTTCTTTGTGTGGAAACCATTTTGGGGGTCTATTAAAATCTCAATTCAATTTAAAGAGGTATTAAGTTGGTTAAAGTAAAAAAATCATCTCTGGATTTAAACACACTAGATTATTTTCAAGACACACTCTAAAGAAAATAGTCAGGATTAAAATTTTCTCCAAGATGTGATT
Source organism: Eschrichtius robustus (assembly GCF_028021215.1). Classification (NCBI taxonomy): domain Eukaryota; kingdom Metazoa; phylum Chordata; class Mammalia; order Artiodactyla; family Eschrichtiidae; genus Eschrichtius; species Eschrichtius robustus. The sequence goes on along the minus strand of NC_090827.1, from coordinate 14,172,911 downwards.
TGGAGAAAAAAAATATAACAGTCATGGTATCTATCATTTATGGAGGGCTTACTGTGTACCTGAAACTGATGAGCATTTACATTCATTATTTCATTTAATCTTAATCACAAAGTTATCTGAGTTTTAAACTATTAAGTTAACCCTTATAAAATTTCTAAAATTTTACAATTTTGACCTGAAAATTGAAATTACATACACTGTAATAAAAATGTAGACATAGAACAATTTGGTTTTAGCTTAATTCTTGTTCATTTAATACATAAGAAATCAGAAGATCATCCGTTTTTTCTAGAATGTTTTATAAATGCAATATTCCATTGATCTATATTTCTGTTTTTGTGCCAGTACCATACTGTCTTAATTACTGTAGCTCTGTAGTATAGTCTGAAGTCAGGAAGCCTGATTCCTCCAGCTCCGTTTTCTTTCTCAAGATTGCTTTGGCTATTTGGGGTCTTTTGTGTTTCCATACAAATTGTGAAATTTTTTGTTCTAGTTCTGTGAAAAATGCCATTGGTAGTTTGATAGGGATTGCATTGAATCTGTAGATTGCTTTGGGTAGTATAGTCATTTTCACAATGTTGATTCTTCCAATCCAAAAACATGGTATATCTCTCCATCTCTTTCTGTCATCTTTAATTTCCTTCATCAGTGTCTTATAGTTTTCTGCATACAGGCCTTTTGTCTCCTCAGGTAGGTTTATTCCTAGGCATTTTATTCTTTTTGTTGCAGTGGTAAATGGGAGTGTTTCCTTAATTTCTCTTTCTGATTTTTCAACATTAATGTATAGGAATGCAAGAGAGTTCTGTGCATTAATTTTGTATCCTGCTACTTTACCAAATTCATTGATTAGCGCTAGTAGTTTTCTTTAGGATCGCATCTTTAGGATTCTCTATGTATAGTATCATGTCATCTGCAAACAGTGACAGTTTTACTTCTTCTCTTCCGATTTGGATTCCTTTTATTTCTTTTTCATCTCTGATGCTGTGGCTAAAACTTCCAAAACTATTTTGAATAATAGCGGTGAGAGTGGGCAACCTTGTCTTGTTCCTGATCTTAGTGGAAATGGTTCCAGTTTTTCACCATTGAGAACAATGTTAGCTGTGGGTTTGCCATATATAGCCTTTATTATGTTGAGGCAAGTTCCCTCTATGCCTACTCTCTGGAGGGTTTTTATCATAAATGAGTATTGAATTTTGTCTAAAGCTTTTTCTGCATCTATTAAGATTATCATGTGGTTTTTGTCCTTCATGGAACAGGATAGAAAGCCCAGAGATAAACCCACACACATATGGTCACCTTATCTTTGATAAAGGAGGCAAGAATATACAATGGAGAAAAGACAGCCTCTTCAATAAGTGGTGCTGGGAAAACTGGACAGCTACATGTAAAAGAATGAAATTAGTACACTCCCTAACACCATACACAAAAATAAACTCAAAATGGATTAAAGACCTAAATGTGAGGCCAGACACTATAAAACTCTTAGTGGAAAACATAGGCAGAACACTCTATGACATAAATCCCAGCAAGATCCTTTTCGAGCCACCTCACAGAGAAATGGAAATAAAAACAAAATTGAACAAATGGGACCTAATGAAACTTAAAAGCTTTTGTATAGCAAAGGAAACCATGAACAAGATGAAAAGACAACCCTCAGAATGGGAGAAAATATTGCAAATGAAGCAACTGACAAAGGATTAATCTCTAAAATATACAAGCACCTCATGCAGCTCAATATCAAAAACAAAACAAAACAAAACAAAACAAAAAAACCAATCCAAAAATGGTCAGAAGACCTAAATAGACATTTCTCCAAAGAAGATATACAGATTGCCAACAAACATATGAAAGGATGCTCAACATCACTAATCATTAGAGAAATGCAAATCAAAACTACAGTGAGGTATCACCCCACACTGGTCAGAATGGCCATCATCAAAAAATCTACAAACAATAAATGCTGAGGAGGGTGTAGAGAAAAGGGAACCCTCTTGCACTGTTGGTGGGAATGTAAATTGATACAGCCACTATGGAGAACAGTATGGAGGTTCCTTAAAAAACTAAAAAATAGAACTACTATACAACCCAGCAACCCCACTACTGGACATATACCCTAAGAAAACCATAATTCATAAAGAGTCATGTACCAAAATGTTCACTGCAGCTCTATTTACAATAGCCAGGACATGAAAGTAACCTAAGTGTCCATCAACACATGAATGGATAAAGAAGATGTGGCACATATATACAATGGAATATTACTCAGCCATAAAAAGAAATGAAATTGAGTTATTTGTAGTGTGGTGGATGGACCTAGAGTCAGTCATACAGAGTGAAGTAAGTCAGAAAGAGAAAAACAAATACCGTATTTTAACACATATACATGGAATCTAAAAGAAAAAAAGGTTCTGAAGAACCTAGGGGCAGGACAGGAATAAAGACGCAGACATATAGAATGGACTTGAGGACACGGGGAGGGGGAAGGGTAAGCTGGGACGAAGTGAGAGTGGCATGGACATATATACACTACCAAATGTAAAATAGATAGCTAGTGGGAAGCAGCCGCGTAGCACAGGAGAACAGCTCTGTGCTGTGTGACCACCTAGGGGGGTGGGATAGGGAGGGAGGGAGGGAGACACAGAGGGAGAGGATATGGGGATATATGTATACTATAGTTGATTCACTTTGTTGTACAGCAGAAACTAACACAACATTGTAGAGCAATTACACTCCAATAAAGATGTTAGAAGAAAACAAGAAATACATACAACTTTTATATGTAATGAGATTATTAATCACTAAGTCATTAAAATAATATACACTATAAAAAATAAATAAATGCAATGTTATTGTGGAAAGTGAAATAGAAACTGTAGATTTTCACATTAATTTTGGTTCTGGTAAAGCTGTTTTCTAACCCAGAGGGAAAAGATTCCCGAAACACTTCAAACATCATCTCAATTCTCAAAAGTGTTATTACAATATTTTATGCAGTCAAACTAAAAGCTGCATTGGACATATTTTGAAATATATTTGGGAGGGCATAAAATGACAAGCACTATTGTGTGAAGTCTCAATTTATTGAGCTGAACACTATCAGAGAAACACCTGGACAGGTTACCACAGGTGACTAGAGTATTGTGCTAATGAGGGTAACATCAAAGTTTAATACTCGTATAACGTAGTTAGCTTGGAGAGCAGAAACACCTCCCTCTAACCAGAGCTTGTTCTCCTAACCTCAGCCAGCTCTCCAATGCACATAATTAACCTTATAAGGAAAACCCAAGAGACAGATTGATTCATCAAAATGCATCATTACCATAGGAAAAATAACTAAAAAGATGTACCAAATACGTTTTACTAAATATACTAAATTTATAAATGCCAGTATAAAACTTTACATCTTTTTATTATGGAAAATTTCAAATATATATATGGAGAATTGAATCATGAACCTAAGTACGCATCACTCTGCTTAAGCAATTATTAACTCATTTTCCACCTTATTTATACCCCTACTCTTTTTTGCTACCATCCCTGTCTAATTTATTTTGAAATAAACGCCAGACATTATATAATTTTATTTCTAATTATTTTAGTATATATCTCTGAAAATTAAGAGGTCTTTTTAAAACACAGTCATGATGCCATTATCATGCTCCCTAAAATTTATAATTTCTCAAAATTATCAAATACAGTTTGTATTCTAATTGCCTTTATTTATTCAAATTAGGATCCATATTTCACAATATTTAATATGTCTCTCGAGTCTTTTTATTTAAGGATTCTCCATTACCTGTCTTCATCTGTTCCTACAATCTATGTGTCAAAGAAAAATGAATTACATTTTCTGTAGTTTCCCAGGGTCTGGATTGTGATGAATCCTTCTGTATCACTTAACATGTCCTTTTGCCCATTGTATTTTCTGTAAATTGGTAAATCTAGAGGGTTGATCTAATTTAGTGTAATATTTGGCAAGAATTTGCTGTTGTGTACTTTAAACAGAAGCTACATAATGTCTGTCTCCTACTCTCTTAGTAATATTATCAACTATTGATGTTCATTTATTACCTTCATTAGTGTTGCAGGCTGAACTGTGTTGCCCTAAAATTCATATATTGAAACCCTAATCCCCAGTACTTCAGAATGTGACTGCATTTGGAGAAAGGGTCTTTAAAAGAGGTAATTAAAGTTAAATGAAGTCATATGAATTGTCCCTAATCTGATCAGACTGGTGTACTTAGAGGTAGCGGATGTTAGGATATACAGAGAGACACCAGGGATACAAGCACTTAGAGGAAAGACCATGTGAGGACACAGTAAGAAGGTGGCCATCTTCAAACCAAGGAGAGAAGCCTCAGAAGAAACCAAACCTACTGACACCTTGATCTTGGACTTCCAGCCTCCAGAACTGTAAGAAAATAAATTGTTTGTTTAAGCCACCCAGTGTGTGGTGCTTTGTTATGGCAGCCCTAGCGAGCTAATGTAATTAGTGATGACAAAATGCCAATGTTTCAATTATATCATTTCTTCTTAGTTATGAGGAATATTTGAATTAAAACCCTATTTTTCTTCATTAATTATGTGGTTAACCTGAGGTAGGTTTTGTCTTCACAAAGAAGATAAATTGGTTCATCACCATCCTTTACAAAGGAATATATCATTATTACTCATGATTTAACCATATTTGGTGGTGAAATAGTAAGTGCTCTGGTTTCCTGCCCTAGAATCAACCCTGGGGAAACTACAGAGTGAAACATAGATTCCAGACACCTATATAACAGCACTGTGGAGAACTCCGGGGAAAGGTAAGCATATACTGAAGTGGTATGTCTAGAATATATGTAGGTGCAGCCTGGGAAAAGGGCAACAGAAAGCAACAATAAATTAAGAGATTAAAGCATTTTAAATTCAGCTCCTGCCTTTTCCATGTTTTGACTTGGAATAGCATTGCCTGGGTCTTCCTTGCAGAAATCTGATGTAGTTACTCACAGCACAGATTAATTTATTGGGGGTGGAACAGTGCAAAGAATAGCAGAACACTACAAAAGTTCTGCTGGGATATGGAATAAAAAAACAGAGATAGAGGTTGACCAGCTTTATACACTTACTTGCCCATAATTTCCCCCTCTAGACCTCCAGGACTAGGAGATTTACAACCCAGTGATAATTCCCATCCCAAGAACTTCTTCTTCCTTAAAGATTTTAACAATTTATCTTTGATGTGGTGACAAAAAGTGACTAACTGTAGTATTGTGGCATGTGGCATTCTCTTGCCCAGGGCTCATCACTTTTCTAAGCCTTGAACCTACCAAGAACAACAGAGACTAAAGTGACTATCTCTTACACATTATGAGAAAAGCATATTCTCAGATGAATATGAGCCCTCAGGCCAAAATATTTATACATCCGAGGATTCAAAAGAAAACACAACAACCTGAGCAACACAGTGTCAAGACTGTAAAGGGTCTCAGATTTGACCCTATCTTCAAGATAACATTATCCTGCCACAATTTCATGATGTTAGCAGAAGACATATTCCTGGGTCAGATACTACTTCCCATAGCAATAGCAGTATCTGCCTTGGTACCTGTTCCTCAAGCCCCAGTTTCCACAGTATGATACAAAGAGGGCCAGGAGAGGCCTACATAAGCAGTATGTTGCATTACAGTAGAGAAACCCTGAGCTTAGGAAACCCAAATCTTTTACAACAGGCAATAAGCTTGCCTGCCCTTTGCTCCTGAGGGAGACATCATTTTTATTATATTGGACAGTAAACAAATCTGACCTTTGCTGTGGAGAAAGACACTATTTCTATCTTCCAAGGCTGTTTACTATACAAACATTTTTGAAAGAATAGTTTAAAATAAAGGCAGTCAGTGCCTCAGTTCATAAAAGGTGCAAAAACACTAGAGACTCAGGAAAAACTGTCTCCCAACACATATTCAATGTGAAACGTGAAGTAGAAAACAACTGATCCAGTATTTATGAGAGGAATATTTTAGGATAATTTATCAAAACAAAAGTGGAGCTATCGATATAAAGCATAGACTATATATATATATATATATATGAATTTATATATATATTGTTATAAAGCATAGAATATATATATGAATTTATTCATGACCAGAATGAAAACCACCCATTTCGGATAGGGTAATCTCCAGGGATGCATTTAGGGAGGGCTTCATGGGAGATTTCAACTGGCTGACTCTTAACTGTCAAGGAAAGGTAAAATCATATATTCCTTTTAAAGTTAAACAAGATACTATCTGGCAAAACTCAAATCATTAGTTAGGGCATACTAACCAAATAAATATTGACCCAGCTATATTTGCACCCCTGTATTTAAGATAAGTACAATTCCTGACTGTCCTATTTCCTCAGCTTATACACCAATTATTCTCTTACAGATTGACTGATAACATGAAGGATTATTAAGCATGAAACAACCAGCACACCTGAGCATTCCTGCTATTAATGTTTCCTCACATGTGGTCCATTGTTATCCTGCACTGAATCTGAAATGGTGACGTGATTTAATCAAAACATGCTGCACTGATTGGAACCTGAACTTGAAAAGCTAATATGACATAGTATTGCCATCCTTAGGCACAAAGAAAAACACATTAAAAATGATATCATTTAAAATGAATTTTCTTCATCTACATGACAACATCTGTTGGAGTTATAATGACCTGACTTGACAGTGCAATCTAACTGTCCCAAGTATTTAAGTGGAAAGTGATATATAATAGATGCATGGAGGGTTTTAAACCAAGAATTGGCATGGAAACAACAATTTGCCACTTAAGACAATGCATGACAGCATGAAACTATCCTAATAAGCCTTCTGTAGTATAGATAAATCTTCGAAAACTGAGCTATTGTTTCAAGCATTTCTAAATCTATTTCCTTGCCAATACTTTTACTATTATTTTTTAAAAAGCTATTTGCTAAATACTCTAGTAGCCTTCCCCAACTGGCATTCCTCGTTTGAATTAAAGAACAAAAAAATAATTTTAGTATCATTTTCTCAATTCTCCCAAGAGTGGTACATATTACCACCAGTACCAGTCAAGACTCATAGGAGAGAAGTTAGTTAATTATATCCAGTGGATGCTTTAGGTACTGAGGCTAATTCTCTGTGTGAGCACCGCTGCTAAGGCTAACTACTGCAGCAAAGATTCACTTACAGAAGAATTCATATTCTCTATGTCAATTAAGATTCTGGGGAAATAAACAAGATCCATTAATTAAGAATAAGGCCCCTTGGAGTACAAAGATGTGTAAGACATTGTTCCTGTCCATAGTTTATAACATCTTGTTGGAGAGATGATAAATAAGCATAAGTCAACAAGTCACATTCTACATAACTGCACTGTACACTGACATAAATAAATGGTTACTGCATTATAATACAAAGAGATTAAACTGATAAATCATGTTACCATTTGCCAGTGCAAAAATGAAATTAAAGAAAGGAAATATTTTTTCTAGGTTGTTTTGGGGAAAAAAAAAATTAGGAAAGAGGTGTTATTTGAACTACAAGCATGGAGTGAATAAGAACAAAAGATGGCAGAAAATTCTAGTTTGAAGAATAGCAGAAGCAAAACCCCAGGTTTAAGTGTGATAAATATTAGCAAGTTCTGAGCTAAGGATGGGATTAAAGAGACAGCAAAAATAGTTCCTGTGGGGAAATGAAGGGAAACAAGGCTGAATGCAGAGGTAGGAAAAGAATATCAAGGACTCTGAAGGCTTAGGAGATGGGTTTAAGATGAAGTTAGAAAGAGTGAATCTTTTCAAGTGGACACCCATGTGCCCACCACCAAGCCTAACAAGGAATGTGATGGCTTTTTGGAGGGCTTTGGTTAGTAATATACTCACGGAGAGTATTGCCTACTTACATATTAAACACCTGTCAAATGATCAGTACGGGCTGGGAGTTATCCATATTCTAAACATATTTTCATAATTATCTAACAAACTGGGCATTATCAGTGAGGCTCTCAAAAGTTACTACCTCCCCCTGGTCATATAACCAGGTATGTAGTATCTGCCATTGTATCACAAAAAGGTGTGTCTGATTCTAATGCTATTTAAGCATACAGCATTCATGATGAAAGCAAAATTTATGGAAGATTAGTTTGGAAACAGAGTGGAAATGCAATGAAGGAAGAAGACACTAGAGGCACGGAAATCATTTAGGAGGCAATTAAATGAATCCTCCACCAATGACGAAGCCTCAAAGAGAAGAGGAAAAGAAAGAGGAAGCAATTGATAAAAGAATTAAGATTTCAAGAATAATGGAGAAAAGGAGGATATGTAGTCATGGAATGCAAGAGAAGATGGATCAACAAGGAGAAATTTATAGCCAGGGCAGTAGAATACAGGAAGAGGTCAGAGTAATGATAAAAATAATTTTTAGAATAATTCCCATTGTCAGGTGTACATGCATAGTTCCATTTTTCTGGAAAGTCCTCCTCTAAGTCTTTTCTAGTTGCCAAATTCCTTGAAGACCAAATTCAAAATTAATTTCCTGGTATAAAACTTTCTTTGACATTCTTTGGAAGATGAATCACTCCTGAGATCTTTCACATTTATATATTGCTATCTTATGTTACATTGTATTGTTACCATGGCTTACTTGTGTTTCTTTAATAGTATACAATGAGGGTGGTGAAGGCAGAGGTCATCTCTTATATGCATCTTAAAATGTAAAGTGTATATGTACCTTTTAATTAGAAAAGAAATATAGCATAAGTACGTTAATATCAATACATACAAAAATAGAAAGTAAAGCACAGTCTCTTTTAAGTGTAGAATGTATTATAATTTCCTAACTTAGTTGGAATTATAATATTTAAAATTTTTTAAAATATAGCCTGGCTATTATGGGCCCAGGCTTTGGAGCCAGACTGAGTAGAGTTAAAATCCTAGCTTGGTCACTTATAGCTGAGAAAGACGTTGAGTACTCTCCTGTCCTCTCTGTGTCTCAGTCCCCTTAACTGTAAACTGGGAAGCTCAGTATCACCTCCCTCACAGTGTTATGAGGATTAAATGAATTAATGTGTGTACATTAGCTGTTGTTTCATTTTTACACCATCTATTTGGGCACCACACCACCTCTATTCTTAGTTGTTGTGATACTTACCTCTGCCTCAGTATTTGGCTTGTGAATCTAGACCTGAAAGATCAGACAAGTCCATCCTCTGACCAGAATGATTGGTTTAAAGATGGGGAAGTGATTCAAGTAAGGCCAGTTAGAGCTTCCATTCATCCCTTAGATAATTTCTGGAAAAATTGGGTAAGAGGCATTCCCTTTTTGCTGGGATTGTTAAATATGAGGACAGGGTCTAGAGTTGTAGTTCTGTCACCACATGTGGAAAATCTGCCTGAGAAGGAAGCCAAAGAAAAGAACAGAGCTGAATAAGGGAGAAAGCTGGACAGTTTCCTAATGACATTGCTTGAGCCCCCACATTCAATTGTACCGGGTGCTTGCTGTCCTTCTAGTTATATAATCCAGCAAGGTTCTGTTTAAACTTTTGAATGAGTTTACTTCAAGCATCCCTAATACTCTTGAAAAATATAATGCTTTTTTGTCTTTGATATGAAAACATATGTATTTAAAAAAATTCTAGTTTGGAATTATCTGGCTTTATGCAGTACCAATAATGACTCAATAAATGCTTTCTGAATCAACAATTCAATGTGTCTTCCTATTTTATTGTAGGGGATATTGCACACTTATTTCCTTGTTCTAGATGCATTTTGCTTAATCCTTTAACTATATTTATGATTATAAAAGAATTACAGGTAACTCATATCATTTAAATGTACCAAAGGCTTTCATTTAAATTAATTTAGTTCATCAGAGGTTTATGAGCATCTACTGTGTGCCAAGAACCATGCAAGCAACTGGAGATATAAAGATAGATAAGATCCAGTCCTGCCTTCAATGTAGTCATAGCCTAAAAGATGTATCACACATGGCAAATAATTAAACATAATAAAATATGACACACACAGTAATAGAGCTCCATATAAAAAGATATGAGGAAAAAGGTTATGGATCAGGGAGAACTACAGAGAAAATGTAATATTTGACTTGTGCCTTAAAAGCTATGCAGGTAATTTTAAAGTAGAAAAGAGAGGGAAGAGCACCTAGGTTTCAGAGAATAACATGAGCAAATGCAGTATATAAAGTGTTCAAGAAACAGTGAACAATTCCCCGGGACTTGAACATCTGAGAAGTGTGTGTGTGTGTGTGTGAGTCTGTGTGTGTAGTACTAAGGAGAGGAATGCTAAGTGAAAGCTACAGACAAGGAGAGAGATTATCAACTTATGAGAAGGATTGCATGCTCTTAAAAGAAAACTGGTTTTCATTTATGTATTGGAAAGCTAGAGAGATTACGTAGAAAATACAATAAGATCTGTGTTTGATAAATATATGTATTTGTTGTTTATGTGAAGGTCAATGGTAGGGTAAAGGATTAGGAGCAGAACATCAATTAGAAGGCGTAGTCCTAGGATACATTATTTGGGCTTAACCTAAGGAAATTTCAGTGAGAATTAGCAGAAAGGGAAAGCACTTGAGATCCATTTCAGAAACAGAATCAATAGGCTTTTGTGCCAGATTGCAAAGCAGCATGAAGAGAATGTGCATTGGAGATGACTATCTGGGATGCTAATTTGGAACAAATGGATGGATTACATTTTCATAACCTTATTTTCCTAAAGTGGAAAATACCTTGATTCTGCTAAAGATGCTCTTTATGTTTATAATGTATTTATTCTAAGAAAAAGAGAATGGCATTGTGCATACATTAATGCGGTGATAGAAAACTAATTTTAAAATGCAAGAGCATTTTCTAGGAAGCACCTATTTTGAAAAGGTTTATTTTTACACTTAACCATATTTTATCTGGATATATTAAAACATTTTTATTTCTAAAAGTAATTTTTAAGTGTCTCTAGTCTTATCAAAAATTTCCCATGGTTAAGAATGTATTTATCTCCCCTTCCTCAAAATTCTTCCTCTCTTGTTCTGCCACAAAGTTTCTGGAATTACCAGTTTTCCAGTTACATTTCATATTTCTGCTAAGTAATGGTTACAACTTTACCACACCCTCTAGCTAAAAATTCACCATCACTTTCTCATTTTGGATAAATTGTAGATACTAATTGGGTTGAATTGGTGTTCTTGCCTTACTGAGACATTATTTAGTTAACTGTGTGTTCTGTCTTGAGAAGTTCCATAGTTTGAAGGTCTTTAAGCATTGACACTTCATAGAATTCCCTTCTGTGGTGAAAAGATGGAATCTTTCAATAAAATTGTATTATTTTCTTATTTTTTCTCTAAAATAAATTCATGTCTTTATATAGTTTCTGTAATCACTGGTGTCCCCTGATAAATTATCTGCTCTAATTCAATCAACCTCATGTTATTCTTTTTCCAAAAGATAATAAAACATTTAGTGGAAATTCAACCTAAGACACACACCTATGATATTTAACTGAAGAGCTCACTCAGTTCATTAGTTCACTGACATTAATCAACGATCTTCTTTGTATGTCCTTTCAACCAGCTTACATTTCACTTAAACATTACAGTGTTTTTCAAGCCAACTCAAATTAATTTTGCAATCAAAATTTCACATGGCATTTTCTCCAGTACTTTGCTAGAAGTCAAGATGCATTACATCTACTCCACTCTGTTCATTTATTAAGGCTGTACAGTTATCAAAAAAGCAACCAGCTTTGTCTGGCACAATTTGCTCTGTACTAATTAATTTATTCTATTTATTTCTCATGGCTGTGCTTTTCTTTCAAACACATGGTAGCATTTTCAGAATAATTTTTCATTTTTGCACTTCCTTATTTCAATCTATCAGATTAATTACATTTAAGAAATAAATTAGTTATTTTTGTTTTAAAGCAATTATAGAGTTCTAAACATTAGAAAAAAGTACTAAACTTAAGGTAAAGAAAGAGATAACTAAACTTTTGAGATGGCACGAATTGGTGGACTTAATTTATAGTGACTGGGACTGAGACTTAATTTAACACTAGCTAGCTCTGATACAACTCCTCCAAGTTTCCATTTTAGAAATGTCCACAATGGTTTTAACAACAACAAAAAAACGTTTTAATGCCACAAGCCCTATAACTCAAGTCAGGAAAAGGATATATGATAAATTCTTGTAGAATTTCTATTGACTAAATTGATATTAGCGATGAATTCAAAAGCATATACTTCATCTGTATATTTCACATTTCATACTTATATCCAGAACAGGGCAGATTGGTCCAACAAAAGTATAAATATATTTTGATTCTTTTTACATTATATAGTCCTTTTGTTTATAGCTAACATTTAGGACATAATAGTTATTCTAAATATATGTCTTTATCAGACATACATATTCTTTTTCAAGTTAGCACAAGAAAGCTATAAATATACTTTGATTCTCTATATACAATACAACCCCCTTTATTATGAATAATTTTAGGCTGCAAGAGCTATATGGACCAGAAAAGCAGTTAACCATCCTGAGTTATATGAGAATTACCTGCATTAATAACTAGAGTCTTGTCTTGCCCTTCTATGTCTGCCTTCTCAGTTTCTCTTTCTACAAATATTCAGAGACTACTACTCAAAGCAGGAACCATGGCAAGTTTAAGAAAATAGAAATGGTTAAGTGACAAAGGTTTTGATTTTGGAAGACTTAGTTATTTAATGATGTGGCATAAACCAGGTGGTGTTAGGAATAAATGCTCTGTCATAATTAGACCAACTAAGTTAAGTCAGTCCAAAAAACACATACAAGTGGAATGCCTACTTGGTGTGGTAAATTTAATTAAATGATGAGCATACCAATTTGATCTTTGACCCTAGATCTGAGAAAGAAAAGTTGACCATAACCAAATGAACTGTAGGGGAAGTTAAGGATGTTTCATTTTCCTTATCTGCTGACAAAAATGAAGATTGGTTCTGGATAGTTTGTAAAAATGCAAACAAACAAACAAAAACACTGCACCCTACAGAAATGGAAATATCACCCTTAAGTCTCAGAGCAGTGCATACTTCACCTAAATATTCCGACTGCATTAGATAAAAATTTCATACTATGATCTGACTGATGTTCTCTAAACAATGTAAGGCTAGGTGAAACATTACTAAAGAACCAGAAGAGAGGACAGGCTGAAAAGAAAGTAAAGATACAAAAGATGAGATGATATGAAAACAGAAGGCAAAAAAAAAAAAAAGACTTGAACTATAGAGTAAAAATTAAAATTGGAAATAGTAAAGAGTATAAATGACATATCAGGATTATTAAATCAGTTACCTAATGAATGAATTTTAAAAACTCTCTGGGAAGGCAAAGCAAATGGCCAAAAGAAGAAAATAATGAAAAATATGACCTGTAGATACAAATATGTAATCTAGGACTTTGAGATTTTCCAGAAAAAACTAAGTCAATGAAAATAAGTTCAACACTTAAAGAAATAATGGTAGAAAAATTTTCTACACCAAGAAAGATCATTTATATAAGCAAAGATTTTCACCAAGTCACAGGCAAAATTGAATTTTAAAAAGCCCATTTTTATATCTAATCTGGTAATTATTTTTTATTCCCAAGCAATAAAAATTTTTCTTCTTGCATCTAAGCATAAAAAACAGATTATCTGCAAAGAAACTAAAAATAAAACTAGTTTCAGATACAAAGATACCTTAAGTTTTCTCCTTTGAAGCAAATTCTAGATAAAAATGTATATATGTCTTCAGATTAAAAAAACAAAACAAAACACTAAAAATGCCAAATCATTATTCATGAGAAAAGGCAACCAGAAAACATTCTCAAATCCCAATGAATATATACCCTTTATATACTCTTTATATATTCTTTTATATACCCTTTATATACTCTTCCTTTGACAAGAGAATTCAGCTTAGATAACTGTGGGATGAATCAAAATCCAGAACCAAAGAATGGAGAATATAAAAGTATAAAGGGATTGGAAGAGAAGTTGGGAAGTAAGTACATATATGGAGCTAGGCCTAAGAAAAATGTATCAATATCTTTGCAAAATTAAATGCAAGGGAAAAATTCTTAAAAGTAATATTTTTACATTATACGTATCTATAGAGATACCTATAGAGAGAGAAAGAGAGAGATAGTATCTATCAACTAATGTTTTCTTCCAAAAATAGATTTGAAAATGAGGAAATGAAGAAGTAAAGGGCACCTTAATTTTCATGCATGAAGAGAAACAAAAATAATTGTTTCAGTATGAGATTTTGTAATTAAGGTATATTAATTTATGTTAAATAAAATTAAATACATTCTCTAGATAAATTAAAAGCAGGATTTGTATATTCTAAATCATAAAAGAAGAAAATTATATACATTGTGAAAAAGAGAACACAAATGTGCAAACACAACAGCAACAACAAAACAAGAATTGGGAAGAAAAAAACATAATATTGACAGAGGTATTCTCATTTATATGAATTAGACTTCCAGCCTTTGCTTAGGATGGAAAAAGTTAGAAACAAGAATAAAAGCCAGGAATCCACAAAATCATAACTTGTCTTAACCCTATCAGAGAGCTGAGGTCTCAGGTCAGTCTCCGACCCTGAAATATAAGGAAAACCAGGCTCCTCCAAGGACAGAGAGGGGCATGGGTACTGACTTAGCTGGAATACAGCACGGAAGTAAAGCAAGGTCACCATAAAAGGAAACAAGAAGATTTCTGCTAATTTTTTAAAAAAATTGCATAAAGCAAGTGTGAGCTTGCATGAGAGTGTAGAACCTGCAGGATGTACAGCACAAGAGTGTACTCAGGAGAGTCGAGAATTGCTGGTGGCCACAGACACAAACGCTGTTTGCACCCAACTTGCAGACTCTTTCGTGGACCTCACCAAATGTTTACAAGAAAGACTAGGGACAGAGCAAGACACCAGAGAAGACCATCAGTGACAAAGTCCTAGGGAGGGAAGCAGTCTCTGTTGTGGGAAAGGGACAAAGGCTCACCCAGATCTTTCTCCCCTACATCCCTTATCGAACAAAAGCCTTAGGTCACTGTGAGAGGGACAGCAAACCCTGTTGTCCCAGGCACAGGTGAAAACCCACTGAAATGGAGAAAAAGGTAAAAGAAAAATAATCCAACTACTACAGGAGGGGTAAAATCTCGAATGAGCATAAAGCCTGCCAAAAGTTTAAGGTAAAGTTGAGGCTGCTCTGAGTAGGATGGGCCGTATCACTGAGAAAGGCACATACTCAATCCAGGGACACAGGGCCGACCTAAGCCTAAGCCTAAGAATGGTTCCCACACCCTCCAAGACCAGAGTAACAAGTGTTGAATAACAAGTAATAGCTCTCTACCATTGAGGGAGGGGCCATAGTATAAAAATATACTCTTGAAGGCAGACGCTCACAGGAAAATCTAATGTTGAGGAACAGTGAGAAATTCTCTCTGGTGATCAACCCCCAACCTAAGTACAAGATATCAATGAGAAGATTTGAAGCCTGTGGTGTGTTGAGTGCAACAAATATCAACAAAGCCTAAATCAAGGGAGACTGACTCTTGACTTGATTGATGTAACAACCCACAATAAAAGCCTAGCAGAAGAAGAGGCGTGCCCATTTCCAGGCATAAATACTATTTACCTCAGTCTCTAATCTCTTTGAACAATGTTCAAACAATGAACAATGTTCATCTCCCATTCAAATATTATAAGACACATAGAAAAGCAAGAGAAAACCCACTGTCGAGAGATACACCAATCACGGAACCAGATGCAGATATGACCCAGATGGTGGAAGTAAAAGACAGGATATTTAAGCTAACCATGATTAATACGACGACGGCTCTAACAGAAAAACTGGACAATGTGCATGAACAGGTGGAAAACTTCAACAGAGAGATGGATTGTACTAGAAATAATCAAATGGAAATTCTAGAAATAATAATAATAATATTAATAATAATAAACACAGGAACCGAGATGAAAAATGCCTTTGATGGGCTTATTAGTAGATCTGACACAGCCATGTAAAGACTTAGTGAACTTAGAGAGAGGGGGAAATTACTTAATTCTTATGAAACAAAGCAGCATATAAAAAAAGAAGGAATGGAATATAGTTTCTAAAAACCTGTTTGGAGGCAGATAGCCTGGCAAATTCCAGCCCTGCTATTTATCATCTTTGTGACTTTCAACAATTTACATAAATTCCCTATGCTTCAGCTTTATACCTCGGTAAATGGAACAATGATCATACTTACTTCATAAGGTTCTTGTGAGGACTCAATGAATCATTGCATGTAAAATATTTAATAACTGTTTATGTTCCACAGTGTCAATAAGTGTTAGCTATTATTATTACTAAAATATTAAAAATAAGCTCGTATAGCAATAGTTATGTCAGACAAAATAGAATTTGAAGAAAATTATTAAATATGGTAAAGTGTTACAAAAATACAGCTGATGAAACTTTATACATGAAAAAAAGGAGCACACATATACAAAGTAAAAATATTAGAAATGCAAGAGACATAAAGAAATACATATGAAGAGAGATATACACAAATAGATATGGACAGAAATGAATATGGGGTAGAAAAATTAAAACACCATTAGTTATCTATAACTGATAACATAAAAATAACTATATGAACAATTTTAATAATGTTATAATTCATATAACTCAATTACTAATTATGAAATAAATGTACATTCCACAGAGAATACAGCATATTTTTAAGCATTTATGGAACATTAACTTTATATTAGTCCACCAAAACAACTACATATATTTTGAAATTCGGAGCAAGTTACCAAATAGATAAATGGGATAGTTCACATTATGTGACAAAAATGCAATAATAGGCATTAATAACAGATATATTTTAAAAAACTACTAATAGATGATTTAAATAAAGATCTTTACAAAAAGATTGATATAAAAGGATATCTCAGATATTTGGAAAATAGAAATGTTGGACTCCAAATCAAAACTTACAGGGTAAAGCCAAACTGATCTCAAATGAATATTCAAGTAAGTGCGATTTTGAAGTCCAGCAAAATTAAAATAAACGATAAGCATTGCACTAAAGAAGCCAGAAGGAATGGTAAAATAAACTTTTTGTAAGGTACAGAATGGAACCTATAAAGGTCAGAAACTAATAATTAGAAAGAGGAGCACAGTAAAACTAATACAAAGAAATCTAAAAACTGGTTCTTTTAAATTATTAATAAAATAGACATGTTTCCTATAAGACCAGTTAAGAATGAGAAGGGAACTTAAAAATAAACAACTTTAGGAATGAAATATTATCACAGCCACAAAGAAGTTTTTTTTCATTAAGAAAAGTCTAGGCACAAAAATATGTTAAGGTATTTAAAAATCTTTAAGAAAAGAATTCAATTTTTAAAGAAGGTTTACACAGCCAAAACTGTGTTAAGAAGACTTGAGAACTTAACTTGGGACAGATAATCCCTATACTATTTTTTAAAAATTGCAAGGAATAGGAAAGAAGAAATTTTTTCTGTTGTGGTTTGACTGTATTATTTCCCCCAATTTTTCACACCTCTCTGTATCTATATGCCCTATGATAATGCCTTTTCATGCTAACTCTGGGCCTGGCTATGTGATTTGCTTAGCCAGTGGAACAGTAGCAAACTTAATGCAAGCAGAAGCTTTCCAAGGCACATCCGTGGTTCGACTTTCTCTCTTTTGGGCCCCTGACACCACCGTGAGAACATGCCTGGACTAGGTTGCTGGAGGGAGGGAGGAATCATCCCCACTGAGAATACCTTACATCAATTTTCTCTCAGGTGACCTGCCAGCTGACCCCAGATGATGACCAAGCCTAGCTGAGATAAGCAGAACACATCCAGATCAGCAGAACCAACCAACCAATTCATATACTAATGAGAAATAATGTGCTATTGTTTTAAGCACTAACTTAGAGATGGTTTCTTTATTATGGTGATGCCTAACTAATACTCTTCCCAACGGTTAAATACAGTCAAAATACCAGACAACAAAATCTGACAAAAATAACACAAAAAAGAAAATTAATCTCCCTTATGTAAAATTACCATATTAATAGTCATAGCATACTGAATCCAACATTATTTTATAAAATAATATAGTAACTAAATATTATTGCTCCAGATGTGATTCATTACTAGATCAAAGGGCAAATAAACTCAGATGAGTAGATGCTGAAGTAGAATTTGATGCAATATAAGCCAATCTTTTCTTAAATTTTCAATATAAAGTTGAAGTACAATTTCTTAACTTACTAAAATGTACCAGTTTCAAATAAACTATCATATTATGCTGAAGGAATTCTTTTTAAAATCAGAAACTAGATGAGAGTATATTTTCCTACTATTATTTAATATTGTGGAAGTAACAGCTAATAAAGTTTGATAAGAAGCAAAACAAGAAAAAATATTTAAAGTAGAAACTCAAAGTCATCATTTCTTATTGAGGATAAAATTGACTGTCTGGAATACCCAAAAGGTTGGTGACCTCTTCTAAATTAGAGGAAGAAACATTTTGAAGATGTCATGCTTCTCCAAAACTAATCTAAAAATTTGATGCAAGGCCAATGAAATTATCTTAAGGGTTTTTGTTGTTGTTAATGTTAACATAATTAAAAAAATTCTAAAACACCTCTAAAATTAAAAAATGCATAGTAGTAAAAGAATGTTTTGGAAAATAAAAATATTATAGTGGATTTATCCTATCAATATTGTAATTAAAATATATCATTAAGTTTCTATAATAAAAGCTTTATGTCAAAATAGATAGAACAAGAAAATAAAAAGCATAAACATGAACTAAAATTTTTAACATATGAAAAGGTGGGAAAGAATGGATTATGCAGTAAATGATATTTGAACAACTTATGTTTGACAAAATAAAGTTAGGTTCCTACTTCACATTTATTTTAAACATAATTCAAGTATTTTAAATAGTTAAAGGAAAATATTTAAATATTAATTATATTGCTACAGACCATGTAAGATTATATTCACATAAATTTGGAGACCAAAAGGAAGACCTTTCTAAATATGAGACCTAGAGAAGGAACTATAAAGAGAAAGATTAATGATTACATAAAAAATTCAAAGGTTTTTGGTATCACAAAACACAACATAGGAAGAATTTAAAGATAAACTGGCAAATTAAGAATAAATATTTTCAACATATATGGCATACAGAAAAATTTATTTTTAATGTACAAAGAGCATTTTCAAATTAATAAGAAAAATATGCACAAGTAATCAAACTAAGAATTAACTTGGACAAAATATTCAGCAGCAATAGTAATCAAAGAAATGCATTTTAAAGCAATATTAGTATACCTTTTTAATCTATTGAATAGGCAAAAATAGGCTTCTCTATCCTAATCCAAAAAGCAATCCTTTTCCTTAAAAAAAAGTGAGGTTTCCCTTCCTATTGTTTCATCTCCATTCAGACCTTTCTGCAGCCTTAAGATCCTGTCATTCCCAACTGTATATCAGCTAAAGATTTGATGAGACAATCTGTATGTTTCAATAATTGGTCACTTTAATGTCAAAATAGCATAAGACTTTTCACTTGATTACTGAAAATTATTAACACTAATTAGAGATCCCTAGGACAATATGAGTTCAGCAAGAACAAGTTATATCAAATAACCTCATTTAAAATCAAATGGTGTCCATATTAACAAATTGAAGGAAAAAAACCATATGATCATCTCAATAGATGCAGAAAAAGCTTTTGACAAAATTCAACACCCATTTATGATAAAAACTCTCCAGAAAGTGGGCGTAGAGGGAACCTACCTCAACATAAAAAAGGCCATGTATGACAAACCCACAGCAAACATCATTCTCAATGGTGAAAAATTGAAAGCATTTCCTCTAAGATCAGGAACAGAAAAATGATGTCCACTCTCACCACTATTATTCAAAATAGTTCTGGAAGTCCTAGCCATGGCAATCAGACAAGAAAAAAAAATAAAAGGAATACAAATTGGAAAAGAAGAAGTATAGCTGTTACTGTTTGCAGATGACATGATACTATACATAGAGAATCCTAAAGATGCCACCAGAAAACTACTAGAGCTAATCAATGAATTTGATAAAGTTGCAGGATACAAAATTAATACACAGAAATCACTTGCATTCCTAGACAGTAATGTTGAAAAATCAGAAAGAGAAATTAAGGAAACACTCCCATTTACCACTGCAACAAAAAGAATAAAATACCTAGGAATAAACCTACCTAAGGAGACAAAAGACCTGTATGCAGAAAACTATAAGACACTGATGAAAGAAATTAAAGATGATACAAACAGATGGAGAGATATACCATGTTCTTGGATTGGTAGAATCAATATTGTGAAAATGACTATACTACCCAAAGCAATCTACAGATTCAATGCAATCCCTATCAAATTACCAATGGCATTTTTTACAGAACTAGAACAAAAACTCTTAAAAGTTGTATGGAGACACAAAAGACCCCGAATAGCCAAAGCAGTCTTGAGGGAAAAAAACGGAGCTGGAGGAATCAGACTCCCTGGCTTCAGACTATACTACAAAGCTACAGTAATCAAGACAATATGGTACTGGCACAAAAACAGAAATATAGATCAATGGAACAGGATAGAAAGCCCAGAGATAAACCCACGCCCCTATGGTCAACTAATCTATGACAAAGGAGGCAAGGATATACAATGGAGAAAAGACAGTCTCTTCAATAAGTGTTGCTGAGAAAACTGGACAGCTACATGTAAAAGAATGAAATTAGAACACTCCCTAACACCATACACAAAAATAAACTCAAAATGGATTAAAGACCTAAATGTAAGGCCAGACACTATCAAACTCTTAGAGGAAAACATAGGCAGAACACTCTGTGACATAAATCACAGCAAGATCCTTTTTGACCCACCTCCTAGAGAAATGGAAATAAAAACAAAAATGAACAAATGGGACCTAATGAAACTTAAAAGCTTTTGCACAGTAAAGCAAACCATAAACAAGACGAAAAGACAACCTTCAGAATGGGAGAAAATATTTGCAAATGAAGCAACTGACAAAGGATTAACCTCCAAAATTTACAAGCAGCTCATGCAGCTCAATATCAAAAAAACAAACAACCCAATCTAAAAATGGGCAGAAGACCTAAATAGACATTTCTCCAAAGAAGATAAACAGATTGCCAGCAAACACATGAAAGGATGCTCAACATCACTAATCATTAGAGAAATGCAAATCAAAACTATAATGAGGTATCACCTCACACCAGTCAGAATGGCCATCATCAAAAAATCTACAAACAATAAATGCTGGAAAGGGTGTGGAGAAAAGGGAACCCTCTTGCACTGTTGGTGGGAATGTAAATTGATACAGCCACTATGGAGAACAGTATGGAGGTTCCTTAAAAAACTGAAAATAGAACTACCATACGACCCAGCAATCCCACTACTGGGCATATACCCTGAGAAAACCGTAATTCAAAAAGAGTTATGTACCACAATGTTCATTGCAGCTCTATTCATAATAGGAAGGACATGGAAGCAACCTAAGTGTCCATCGACAGATGAATGGATAAAGAAGATGTGGCGCATATATACAATGGAATATTGCTCAGCCATAAGAAAGGAACGAAATTGGGTGATTTGTAGAGATGTAGATGGATCTAGAGACTATCGTACAGAGTGAAGTAAGTCAGAAAGAGAAAAACAAACATCGTATATTAACACATATATGTGGAACCTAGAAAAATAGTACAGATGAACCGGTTTTCAGGGCAGAAATAGAGATGCAGATGTAGAGAACTAATGTATGGACACCAAGGGGGGATGTGGCGGGGGGTGGTGGTGGGATGAATTGGGAGATTGGGATTGCCATATATACACTAATATGTATAAAATGGATAACTAATAAGAACCTGCTGTATAAAAAAATAAAGAAAATAAAATTTAAATGTTCAAAAAAAAATCAAATGGTGTCACTGGACAGGTATATCTTGAGTCTGAAGATAGCCCCTTATATTTAATGTCTATCTTCTATTCATTATAATTGTGGAAAAGATCATCAACTTCATAGAGTTGCTTTAAAGGAGTAACTGAGTTAATAATTGTAAATACTTTATTGACTGCTTGGCATATATAAGTGTTTATTCAATAACAGTAATAAACTGGTAATAATTCAGCAATGTCAATTTCAAGTCTTCACAATAACATAGGATGTAAACAAAGTAGATAGGTGCATTCTCTTTTATATGTGAAACATTTTCTTTCTACAATGGAAGTTATCCTCTTTCTTGTCTAAAGAGAAAAGTTAAATGGAGCAGAGACGTACAGCTTCCCCCTGGTAATCTGTTAATATGTCACCCTCAGCCTCAAGCAGCAGACCTTCCTCTTTTTATTATCCTTCTTTATTTGAACAGAATTATAAATTTTTTGTATCCCTTGGAATTTTTCTCAATTCCATATTTGCTTTAAACTCACTGGAAATTTTTTTAGGTGTCTTATAAGTCTTCTGTAATCATTCTTGCTTATATACCACTGCTTCCATCATTTCATATGTTCTCACATTCATGGGCAGCTCCCTGGGTATCTGCACTGTTTTCTTAATATATGGACTCCTAATCATTCTTTCTGCAAGGTCTGTAAAATATGGATTTTTACCATCTAGAAGTTTCCACCTCTGTGCACCACTTCTTTTTCTGGCTTGCTCATACTGCAGGATTAAATGATAATGTTATCTAGCGTTCTTGGTATTTCTTCTTGTTTAATAAGTTCCTCTCTGTTGGTAGGAGTTACACCTTGTGACAGATCCCCCTATTAAGTTTAGAATTGATCCAAACATCTAGTTTCTGCTAAATGTTCTTATGGACGAATAGTGGAAGTCCCCAATAAACATTATGTCTTACCACTAAGCCAGTTTCATAACAAGAAAGTATGAGTCTTGTCTTCTGGCTCACCTAGCTCCCTGAAGTACATCCTATCATGGCACCATTTCTGTTGCACTTTTCTTTGAACCTCACCCAGACACTATCATGTTTCCATGATTTCCACATGAAGTTCTTGGCAATTCTGCTTTACTTCTGTCCTTCTTGTCTGCTTCAGTTAACCACAGTATATCTTTGCTACGCATACTCAAGTTTTGGCACATTGATGGGGATAGAGTCCAAGGGAGGCAAGCCTAGGATTAGAGTGGCTAGTGAAGCTTTAATCCAGATATCTTCATTGTACACTGTCTGGATTAAAACTATTTTAATTAACAACAATGATAAGAATGAAAATGATCTTCCTCTATATCCACATACCTGGCTATGTTGCTCACAGGGTCTTGGTGCTCTGGCTGGGTGTCAGGCCTGAGCCTCTGAGGTGGAAGAGCCGAGTTCAGGACATTGGTCCACCAGAGACCTCCCAGCCCATCGTAATATCAATCAGCAAGAGCTCTCCCAGAGATCTCCATTACACTGCTAAGACCAGCTCCACTAAACGACCAACAAATTCCAGTGCTGGACACCCCATGCCAAACAACTAGCAAGACAGGAACACAACCCCACCCATTAGCAGAGAGGCTGCCTAAAATGACAGTAAGGTCACAAACACCACAAAACACCACCGGGCGTGGGCTGCCCACCAGAAGGACAAGATGCAGCCTCATCCATCAGAACACAGGCACTAGTCCCCTCCACCAGGAAGCCTACACAACCCACTGAACCAACCTTATCCACTGGGGCAGACACCTAAAACAACAGGAACTATGAACCTGCAGCCTGTGAAAAGAAGACCCCAAACACAGTAAGTTAAGCAAAATGAGAAGACAGAGAAGCACACAGCAGATGAAGGAGTAAGGTAAAAACCCACCAGACCAAACAAATGAAGGGGAAATAGGCAGTATACCTGAAAAATAATACAGAGTAATGATAGTAAAGATGATCCAAAATCTTGGAAATAGAATGGAGAAAATACAAGAAATGTTTAACAAGGACCTAGAAGAACTAAAGAGCAAACAAACAGTGATGAACAACACAATAAATGAAATGAAAACTTCTCTAGAAAGAATCAATAGCAGAATAACTGAGGCAGAAAAACGGTTAAGTGACCTGGAAGACAAAATGGTAGAATTCACTGCCGTGGAAGAGAATAAAGAAAAAAGAATGAAAAGAATTGAGGACAATCTCAGAGACCTCTAGGATAACAGTAAAAACATCAACATTTGAATTATAGGGATCCCAGAAGAAGAAGAGAAAAAGAAAGGGACTGAGAAAATATTTGAAGAGATTATAGTTGAAGACTTCCCTATTATGGGAAAGGAAATAGTCAAACAAGTCCAGGAAGCACAGAGAGTCCCATACAGGATAAATCCAAGGAGAAACATGCCAAGACATACATTAATCAAACTATCAAAACTTAAATACAAAGAAAAAATATTAAAAGTAGCAAGGGAAAAGCAACAAATAACATACAAGGGAATCCCCATAAGGTTAGCAGCTGATCTTTCAGCAGAAATTCTGCAAGCCAGAAGCGAGTGGCAGGACATATCTGAAGTGATGAAAGGGAAAAACCTACAACCAAGATCACTCTACCCAGCAAGGATCTCATTCAGATTCGACAGAGAAATTAAAACCTTTACAGACAAGCAAAAGCTAAGAGAATTCAGCACAACCAAACCAGCTTTACAACAAATGCTAAAGGAACTTCTCTAGGAAGGAAACACAAGAGAAGGAAAAGACCTATAACAACAAACTGAAAACAATTAAGAAAATGGATCAGTAGGAATATACAGGTCAATAATTACCTTAAATGTAAATGGATATAATGCTCCAACCAAAAGACACAGACTGGCTGAATGGATACAACAAGACCCGTATATATGCTGTCTACAAGAGACCCACTTCAGACCTAGGGACACCTACAGACTGAAAGTGAGGAGATGGAAAAAGATATTCCATGCAAATGGAAATCAAAAGAAAGCTGGAGTGGCAATTCTCATTTCAGACAAAATAGACTTTAAAATAAAGACTATTACAAGAGACAAAGAAGGACACTACATAATGATCAAGGGATCGATCCAAGAAGAAGATATAACAATTGTAAATATTTATGCACCCCCCCCATAGGAACACCTCAATACATAAGGCAAATGCTAACAGCCATAAAAGGGGAAATCGACAGTAATACAATCATAGTAGGGGAGTTTAACACCCCACTTTCACCAATGGACATATCATCCAAAATGAAAATAAATAAGGAAACACAAGCTTTAAATTATACATAAACAAGATGGACTTAATTGATATTTATAGGACATTCCAACCAAAAACAGCAGAATACACTTTCTTCTCAAGTGCTCATGGAACATTCTCCAGGATAGATCATATCTTGGGTAACAAATCAAACCCTGGTAAATTTAAGAAAATTGAAATCATATCAAGTATCTTTTCTGACCACAATGTTATGAGGCTAGATATCAATTACAGGAAAAAATCTGTAAAAAATACAAACACATGGAGCCTAAACAATACCCTACTTAATAACCAAGAGATCACTGAAGAAATCAAAGAGGAAATCAAAAAATACCTAGAAACAAATGACAATGAAGACACGACGACCCAAAACCTATGGGATGCAGCAAAAGCAGTTCTAAGAGGGAAGTTTATGGCAATAAAATCTTACCTTAAGAAACAAGAAACATCTCAAATAAACAACCTAACCTTACACCTAAAGCAATTAGAGAGAGAAGAACAAAAAAACCCCAAAGTTAGCAGAAGGAAAGAAATCATAAAGATCAGATCAGAAATAAATGAAAAAGAAATGAAGGAAACAGTAGCAAAGATCAATAAAAATAAAAGCTGGTTCTTTGACAAGATAAACAAAATTGATAAACGATTAGCCAGACTAATCAAGAAAAAAAGGAAGACTCAAATCAATAGAATTAGAAATGAAAAAGGAGAAGTAACAACTGACACTGCAGAAATACAAAGGATCATGAGAGATTACTACAAGCAACTATATGCCAATAAAGTGGACAACCTGGAAGAAATAGACAAATTCTTAGAAAAGCACAACCTTCCGAGACTGAACCAGGAAGAAATATAAAATATAAACAGACCAATCATAAGTACTGAAATTGAAACTGTGATTAAAAATCTTCCAACAAACAAAAGCCCAGGACAAGATGGCTTCATAGGCGAATTCTATCAAACATTTAGAGAAGAGCTAACACCCGTCCTTCTCAATCTCTTCCAAAATATAGCAGAGGGAGGAACACTCCCAACCTCATTCTCTGAGGCCCCCATCACCCTGATACCAAAACCAGGCAAAGATGTCACAAAAAAAAGAAAACTACAGACCAATATCACTGATGATCATAGATGCAGAAATCCTCAACAAAATACTAGCAAACAGAATCCAACAGCACATTAAAAGGATCAAACACCATGATCAAGTGGGGTTTATTCCAGGAATGCAAGGATTCTTCAATATATGCAAATCAATCAATGTGGTAAACCACATTAACAAATTGAAGGAGAAACACCATATGATAATCTCAATAGATGCAGAAAAAGCTTTCAACAAATTTCAGCACCCACTTTTGATAAAAACCCTCCAGAAAGTAGGCATAGAGGGAACTTACCTCAACATAATAAAGGCCATATATGACAAACCCACAGCCAACATCGTTCTCAATGGTGAAAAACTGAAACCATTTCCACTAAGATCAGGACAATGTTGCCCACTCTCACCGCTATTATTCAACATAGTTTTGGAAGTTTTAGCCACAGCAATCAGAGAGAAAAAGAAATAAAAGGAATCCAAATCAGAAAAGAAGAAGTAAAACTGTCACTGTTTGCAGATGACATGATACTATACATAGCAAATCCTGAAGATGTTACCAGAAAATTACTAGAGCTAATTGATGAATTTGGTAAAGTAGCAGGATACAATATTAATGCATAGAAATCTCTTGCTTTCCTATACACTAATGATGAAAAATCTGAAAGAGATATTAAGGAAACGCTCCCATTCACCACTGCAACAAAAAGAATAAAATACCTAGGAATAAAAAAAAAAAAAAAAAAAAAAAAAATACCTAGGAATAAACCTACCTAAGGAGACAAAAGACCTGTATGCAGAAAACTATATTACACTGATGAAAGAAATTAAAGGTGATACAAACAGATGGAGAGATATACCATGTTCTTGGATTGGAAGAATCAACATTGTGAAAATGACCATATTACCCAAAGCAATCTACAGATTCAGTGCAATCCCTATCAAAATACCACTGGCATTTTTCACAGAACTAGAACAAAAAATTTCACAGTTTTTATGGAAACACAAAAGACCCCGAATAGCCAAAGCAATTTTGAGAAAGAAAAACGGAGCTGGAGGAATCATGTACCACAATGTTCATTGCAGGTGTTTACAATAGCCAGGACATGAAAGCCACCTAAGTGTCCATCAAGAGGTGAATGGATAAAGAAGATGTGGCACATATATACAGTGGAGTATCACTCAGCCATAAAAAGAAACAAAATTGAGTTATTTGTATTGAGGCGGATGGACCTAGAATCTGTCATACAGAGTGAAGTTAAGTCAGAAAGAGAAAAACAAATACCATATGCTAACACATATATATGGAATCTAAAAAAAAAAAAAAAAAGGTTCTGATGAACCTAGGGGTAGGACAGGAATAGAGACGCAGACATAGAGAATGGACTTGAGGACATGGAGAGGGGGAAGGGTAAGCTGGGACGAAGTGAGAGAGTAGCATTGGCATATATACACTACCAAATGTAAAATAGATAGCTAGTGGGAAGCAGCCACAGAGCACAGGGAGATCAACTCGGTGCTTTGTGACCACCTAGAGAGGTGGGATACGGAGGGTGGGAGGGAGATGCAAGAAGGAGGGGATATGGGGATATATGTGTACATATAGCTGATTCACTTTGTTATACAGCAGAAACTAACACACCATTGTAAGGTAATTATACTCCAATAAAGATGTTTTTAAAAAAACCAGAGTATATCACAGGATTGATGTGATAATTAGGGCATAGCATAGAGGATGAATTTCAATTGTGGGACACAAGGCAGACATTCCTCCACCGGGAGCTGTTAATGTTTTTAAGATCCTTGCCCTCAAGTGACTTACATCGTATTTGGGAGGCAGCAACAGGTTGTGATTAAGACCTTTGCTCTAACGTTAGATAGATTTAGGTTTAAATTCTGGTTCTGATCCTTACCAGTTATGTAAACTTGTGGAAGTCACTTAAACTCTCTTAATCTCTCATTCCTCATCTACAAAAATGTTATTCCCATAATATCATTGTGAGATTAAATGAAATAATCTAAAGAAAGAGCTTAGCACGATGCCCAGAGCATTACAGTTGCTCTCCTTATTATCATTAACTTGACTCCACTGTCATGAAACATATTTCTGACTATACTTTGTAGATTTGCCTACAAGGATAAAATGCACTTAATAATGGACATCAAATTTCCAGTTGGCTTGACAGTTGTATTTCTAATTGTAAATGAACAATTCAGAATTGTATTTATCAGCCTCTCACGAATGTCAATAGCCTCGATCAGTCTCAAAAGGTTGATCCACTTTGTTTAATGACAAGTTTCAATCATAGAACCTGCAAAGCTGTGGTTCAGTTGCTGGGATTTTGGAACAAGAGTCTGTGTGCTGTCACTCTGGGAGGCCCTACTGGGTAGAGAGCTGGATTTCTTATAAAACTCTGTTCCAAATAAATACCTGCATCAGTGAGGAGTGAAGAGCTTCTATGTATAAACATAACTGCATTTTTACATTTTAAAAAGGTGATAAATATTAATAAATTATTATGGTTACAGCTATTTCAATAAGGACTGGACTTGGATTCCTGGTTCTGCTGGTTACTAGGTATAAGAGTTTACACTTAGCTTCCTGGTCTCCAAAAATATAGAGATATTATGAAAATTAAAGCGGGGGGGTGATGGTGGTGGGATGAATTGGGAGGTTGGGATTGACATATATACACTAATACGTATAAAATAGATAACTAATAACCTGCAGTATAAAAAATAAATAAATAAAAGAAATGATTCTAACATCAAGTGAATTGTATTGATAAAAACAACAACGTGTTTTAAAACTTGTACTATAATTAATTGAGTTGCATTTTTGCAATTATTGGCAGATAAAAAAAAGAAAATTAAAATACAGGGTATGTGAATGTAACTAGTATATGTTGATACACGTTACCTAGTAGATACTCAAACGATATTTATTCCCAGTCCATTTTCTAATCCATCCCTGCCTTATATTATCTACCACTCAAACTCTTTGCTGATTACTCTGTAAAATGATTCATGAAGATTCAATCCAAATCTGCTTCTCATCTCCTGACTGCAGTTTACTGCCTTTGCACTCTTTGATGTTACCAGTTCTTAATATTCTTTCCTATATCTTCCCTAATAATACATGACAATGTCTTGGAAGGACATTGCTGAGAAATACCATTGGAAGGAACATCATGTGTAATGGTAGCTTCTAGGAACCGACAGTTTTTCAGAACTGCTAAAGCATGGGTTCTCTTGAGGTGAACGAGGAGATAAGTGGGTGGACAGTATTGGTGGGAACAATTAAGGAGGCTGCAGAGACAGTGCTAAGAAGTTTGTCCTTTATCTTGCAGGCTATTGGGTGTTTTTACAGGACAATGACAGACTTCTCCTGGAAATCTTAAATTTCAGCTGATGTCTCAGTATTCTATATTTGCCAGTCTTTAGGTTACTTCCAAAAAATCCCCTGGATTTTTCTATAAAGGAAATAGGTCTATTTTGCTCTGAACAAGATGTAAAATGTTCTGAGCTCTATGTATGTGTAACGTGCCGTTAATACCTGGTCTTCCTCAAGTCCACACAGATCAGATTATGAAGATCACCCTTTCACTCGCCTTTTAAAAAAAGAAAAAAAGAAGCGTAAAGGATTTAAATACTCCCTCTCCTACTCATATTACTTTCTTACACTTATTTATTCCATTATATTTAAGGTATAGCATTAATCCACTTATCTGTGTTTAAGCCATAGAGGAGACATTTTTATTGTTGTTGCATTAGACTTTTTAAGTTATTTTTTTCATGTTTTAAAGCAAAGTACCGTATTTGAAATAACTCTGTTTGGAACATGGAGAGCTGGGTGCTCTTTCTAATCTGCGATTTCACATTCAGTAAGCCTTGGCAAAGACATATGCTACATATGAGTCTCAATTTTCTTCTGTGTAAGATGAAGGAGTACGATTAGAGGATCTTTTATGACTCGTCAGTCTCCAACATTCTGTTTTTCTAGTATGTGCAAAACTCTGCTGCATTCTGTAGGGATAGAAGGAGGTACGTTCTAGGATATATTTTTTCCAGCGTGCTCTCTTTATTTGAGAATATTATCCACATAATTTTCATGAATGGAAAGAAAAAAAAGAAATGTATCAAATATTAAGAAATATAGCAAAATGAGTAGTCATTTATTTCCTCCAAACATTAGCACTGATGGAAAAAGAAAACAATGCAGTTTTCTATTCCTTCTTAAGATTATTCAGTTGAAAATCGGCTTAGATTTTATAGAAAGCTACAATTAATGGGGTAAATAGCAAACTATAATAATGCACCTTTCAAAGGTACTGTGTTGGAGATAGGACATACTTCATTTTCATGTGAAAATTATGATATATGTGCACATATACATATAAGTTGTAACATCCTTCTATAATTTTCACATGATAATGAAGTGCATGTGTGAAAATGTACCTATGCGTAGAAGAAGCATTAATATTCTCATTGTGTTATGACAGTTTTCCTTTCCTGCCATCTCTCAAGTGAAAGTGTTAATGGAATTTGCCTTTAGAGACAGTTTCAGCAGCAACAGAGCAGAGCATGCAAGCTAATAATAAACAAACAAACAATCATTCACTCAGTCAAGAAGGCAGGCCCCTGCCTGAGTACAATGATTGCCCATTATTTTTCATTCTGTGAAGCTTTCCGTGTACAGTTGATTCTTTACAATGTTTTTGTGAATACATGCAAACAATAAAAAATTAAATATACTGCTTTGTAAAACCAAGCAACTTTTCATATTTTCTTGAATTTTTTCCCCCTAGATGTTTAGTTGCTCTTCTGTATCCAGACTGGTAAACACGCAGCTGATGGTGAGCAGAGGCCCAGTAGAATAAGGACTGCCCCAGTGCCTAGGTGGGAGCAATCCATGAGAGACAACATCCCAGAAACTCCAGAGGTACGGCCAGCGCGGTCAGAGGCCTCATCTTCAACAGAATAACCTGGGAAGACTTTTCTAGGAGATGATGTTTATCCATTTTCCAAAGCATAGGTGAACGCCATGAGTCCAGCAGCATTAGTTAAGATTTAAACACTTTGCTTCAGACATTTTCATTAACCAAGTCGACACTAACTATCAATTATTCATTTTATTTTCACTTCTTGCTCTTCTAATATGTAATCATGACTTACAAATTTGAATCCAAATTTAAGTAGCTCATCTTTACAAATAGATATATGCTTCACTTTCAGCCCTGGTTCAGACACACGTTGTTATCTGTTTTATTTAACATTTAGGGTATAGATTTAACCAGATAGTATTCTTAATTACATGTCTGTAAAATTGGTAGCTATTTTCTTGTCAGCATATTTTAACACTGTATTATATCAAATAATTTTAGAGTAGTTTTACTTGAATAAAACAAGCAATATAGTAGATATATGAACTGAAAATTTCATGCATAACTACAAACCAAAATACTAATCCTTGAAGATGCTATCTTAGCAAGTCTTCCTGCTTTCACGGAAATTTTAATCAAACTAAGCATACAATTTTCTGGTCTATGGATTTAAACATTTCACAACTATAAAAAGACTCAGATTATCATGGCATGTTAAATCTCCACGAACTTTGCTCCCCAAGACTGTGGCTGACCCACATTTTAGAAACACAGAAACTAGAAAATGCCTTCGGATCATAAATTTTTAATATTGTCTAAAGCAGAGGTCAGCTTTATTTTTAAACAGAGAAGCAGCAGAGGGTGATGTTTAAGTGGCAGGCTCTGGAGCCAGACTGCCTGGGACAGAATCCAGCTCCTTTTACTAACTTGGTGACCTTGGGCAAGTCACAAAATCTATTGTACTTCAGTTTCCTCATATGTAAAACGAGAATAGTAAGTAGTACCTACCTTACACGGTTATAAATTAGTAATAAATTAATAATTATGTTGAAAGTGCTTGTATGTGTACCTGGCATACAATGAGATCAATAGAAATACTTGTTATAATCACTATTATCATTATTACCTTAGTATAGTGCTCAAGGTAAACGCTAAGCGCTATGATGAAAACCGACTATAAAAGGAATAATTTTTCTAACCACCACATATAGGGTGTAAAACCTCTTCGCTTTTTCTGTACATCTAACAAAGCATAAAGTATCTGATACTATAGTATGTTTGGCAAGAACTATATTTCATCCACACAAATAATAACATGAAAAAAAATTTTAAGTGTAATAAAATTATGTTTCAATGTACTTATAAAATAAATATAAAGGGAAGAGGACTTTCAAAATTAAACTTGATGGCTTATTATAGGTTACCAAGAAAAATGAATAAAAATGTCTAAATGCTTCAAATATTTAAGTACTATAAAAATGATTAATTTTAAGAAAACTTGGGACCTACACTGAGACAATATAAATAAATCCAGCTTCACAGTGCAGTGTGAAAGTGGGATTCTACTCTGAGGCCATAAACCAAGATGGATGCAGGTGGTGTGAAAGGTGGCAGAAAGCTACTGTGTGGAAGCTAGTGAAGACCTTCAAGGTCATTTCCACTCCACACACAGCCCAGACAGTGCAGTGGTGATGGGAGGAAAAGACGGCCGCTGGTTACCAATGACCAGTGACTGAACCCCTGATACGCACCAGGATAGGAAAGTAGGAAGGCAAGCAGACCCGTGGCATCAGCTCGGCAAGCTCACCGCAGAGAGGTTACTCATCAAAACCTAGTGATGCCTATTTCTGAATTCTTAAACAGAATAGTAAAGAGGCTTGACAGGTTTATAACATTCTAACATTTACCAGAGGCTTATCCCAGTCTATTCAAATCTCTCTGGCATTGATATTATGCTAAAAATCTGTCGAGATGAGATTCACTTTGGAAAGTGTGATTATTTCCAGGTTTCAGATAACACCACAACATTGGCTATCGCAACTTTCAAATGAGCCAGGAGAGGTATCTAACTCTAAAAATAACCAATTTTCATGACCATTAAATTACAGAACAGGATTTGATGAGGAAACCGTGTTTAATGAGACAAAAATGAAACAATGATTTATTTCCCCATCTTATATTGCTTTCTTCCCACACTCATCTATCACCTTTGGGCTGTGATTAGGGTGGAGAGAACAAAAAGAATAAAAGTAGAGAGAGATCAGATAAGAGGAATAAAAGAGGAAATTACGAAAGAGAAAGGTGGGAACGCTGCTTTAGAATACTGTGCCGAAGAGGGACCGAAAAACTCAAAGCTTCTGGAAACACTCCAGTACTGCTTCCTTTCATTTCTACACGTAAACATTTGACCATGACACATTCCTAAAAATTTAATAGTAATTTCAATAGTGGTGTGAATTCAGGTGCTGGTATAATTTTCTCTTTGATTTTCATTATTGAACTGTAAAAATACTTTGCTGTAAATAAGCAAATCACAGTCTCAAGATTGAAATCATACTAATTTTAAATTCAAGGTAACTGGGAATTTTTTGTCTAACATAATATTATTGCCCAGATTTAGGCCATGAATTATGATTTATCTGTTCCAGTCATGTTTACCCTCCTGAAGTCTTAATTCTATGGAATCTTCGGCCATTAAGATAAGGTTTGTAAATATGCCATTTGTGACAGCGCTGGCAATTAACGTGATTCTTCTGAATGTTGGTCATCATTCATATAACAGCTGTGAGGAGGATATGACCTTCTTGTAATCTCCCACATCTGAAATATACTGGGAACAAGTGTAAGGCTTCTCCATTGCAACAGGGAGCACTGTCCATTTTATCTATAATTATCACTGTAGATAGGTTCTCATTTTAAATTTCAGATAATGTCACAGCTACTGCTCTGAAAGAAAAAAATATTGGTGCAAGTATTTCAAACAGAATGTAAACCAGACTAGATGTTATCAGTCTAAGATGTTGCTGGACCATTATTATATCTTACAGGTTAAATATTCAAGAATATCACAAAATGAAGATACTGTAGGTCGAAATAATTTCTCAGCTTACTCATTCTGTAACTCCAATATTTTGCATGTTGTATGGTGACCTAAAACCTGAGAATAAGATAGTCACAAGTTGGAAGGGGAAACAGGATCCTGTGCAGAGGCTTTGAAACAAGGTAGAGCTTGGTGTGTTTAATAATTTGTATTTCAAAAACCTACCAAACACTTTTTTATCTTTTAGATGAAGAATTAGAATAAACCAATCAATGACATGAGAAGATAAAGCTATATCAGTAGAGAAGTGTACATAGCAAAGTTTCTTATTATATTATTATCCATTAAACTTTTAGCAGTCACCCGTTTTAGTGACTGCTTTCAACACGAAGGACTCTGAAAGATGACTGCACCTTAAATATTTTCCAAGATTCTTTTTATTGCCTATCTTCTTTGAACACTTTAGAAAATGAGTGTCATATAAAGCACATGATTGAACATGGATGATAAGTTGAGGAAAGAAAGGCTATCTTTCATCCACAGGAACTCCAAATACCTTATAAAAACAAACAATTATTAAGATGTTATGTCCCATCTTTTCTTTTTCATACAAAATAAAGAAAATGCATCTCAATTTCCAATGGCCACACACCAATGAGAATCAGAGGCTAACCCACATAGGAGTAAGCCAAATCTTTACTAAACTTAACACTAATTTTCATAATGATTATAAGGAAACTTCTGATGTGACCCATAGGGGAATATGCACACACACACGTGCACGCGTAAACACACACACACACTTGTAAGGGCAATAGCTGCAAAACTAGAGAGGCAAGAACCTACTTTATAGGTCCTCTGTATTATGCTAAATATTTATCTTCTTTCATATTCTTCATTTTACAGCTCCCTTGTACAGAAATACAGTGTTAAAATACCACAGAAAATCTGATGTCTCTTGCATTTAAGCTTCATGAATATTCTACTTGATACTCTACCCTCAGGGGCCTTGCATCACTAGAGCATTGTATTCTTTTCTTGATGCAAAAATTATTTTAAAAATGCTTCCAATTTCAAGCAAGGTCAGTCTGGAAAATCTGAATACAAACAGGCTTGATTTAACGTAGTTTGACTATAGAAATAGACAAGTTAAGTAAGAAACATCATTTTGTAACTGGTTTTTATTTATTTCTTTGCATCATGGCTGATTTCACCCTGTTTAACCAGTTCTCACTTTTCTAAAATAAAATTTATGTCAATAACGCATTTTATATAACATTATTCATTTTAGTGTTTATTCCTCCTTCATCAAATGTTTATCAAGCACTTGTTGTGTTCCAGACATGACACTAGGCATAAGGGATATAGTGCTCAACATGAGACACTTGTTTTCTGCCCTGACCAAACAAATAAATCATTAGGAATGGAGAAGAAGATGATGGTCAAGAAAACAATGGAGTGGAGAGGGAATGAAAAGAAGAAGTATTTTATGAGAAGAAGGCTTTCAAGCTGAGTCCTGAAGGAGCTAGACCTGGGAAAAATGGAAGGAGAGAGCCGTCTCGGCAGACAGAAGAACAGCAGAGTCCGGAAAGAATTTGGCATATTTGAGGAAAGAAAAAGTGACCACTATGGTTTCAGCAAACTCAGTGCAAATTGGCTAAGATAAAGCTGGAAAATTAGGCAGTGCCTAGACCACGGACTTACAGGCCTTGGTAAGGACTTGGACTTTATTCTATGCATTGCTGACGATTTCTCAGGAGAGGAATGACATACAGACGATTCCAACTTGCAAGGGTTTGACTTAGGATTTGTTGACTTTGCCATGGAGCGAAAGCAATAGGCATTCAGTGGAATGCATACTTTGAATCGTGACCTTTTCCCGGGCCGGCGACATGCAATGTGGTGTGACACACTCTCGTGACATGGGCAGCGGCATCCGGCCACAGCTCCCAGTCAGCCACACAGTCAGGAGGGGAGACAACCCAACCGATATACTTAAAGCCCTTCTGTACCCATACAACAGTTCTGTTTTTTTCCCCTCCAGTACCGTATTCAATAAATTACATGAGGTATTCAATACTCTATTATAAAATAAGCTTTGTGTTAGACGATTTTGCCCAATTATATGCTATTGTGTTTTGAGCACTTTTAAGGTAGGCTAGGCTAAGCTACGAGGTAAGGTAGTTACCTGTATCAAATGCATTTCAACTTACAATATTTTAAGTTTAGTATGGGTTTATCAAGACACAACCCCATCATAGGTAGAAGAAGATTTATAATTTGATCTGCAGTTCAAGAAGCTCTCTCCTGGGGACTTCCCTGGCAGTCCAGTGGTTAAGTCTTCGCCTTCCTATGCAGGGGGTGCAGTTCGATCCCCTGGTCAGGGAGCTAAGACCTCACATGCCTCGCAGCCAAAAAGCCAAAAAGCAAAAAACAGAAGCAATATTGTAACAAATTCAATAAAGACTTTAAAAATGGTCCACATCAAAAAAAAAAAAAAACTTAAAAAAAAAAAGAAGCTCTCTCAAAATGCTGTGGAGGCAGGAAGCCATAGTCAGTGGCTTGGACCAAGATAAAAGAAGTGTAGGAGGAGACGAGTGATTAGATTCAGATAAAATAGTTTATTCTAGTTACTGACAAAAAAATAAATGCATTTAAAAGTTTTGCCAAAATGTACTTAGAAGAAAAACATATTTCTATTTAAACCACAGAACACCAGAGCCTGAAGGGAATATAAATTTCACCCAGTCCAAATTCTTGTTTCATGATGGCAGAACTTGAGGTTCTGAAAGCTGAAATATTGTGCCCATAATCTCACCACTGCTGGGTAAGTCCAGGACTAGTACCCAGTCTTATGGCTACTGGTCTAGTGCACTTTACACCATGTCATGTTAAGTTTCAGGATGAAATCTCAAGTGAGAAACTATATACATAGAAACCATTACTGGTAGAACTAAGAGGCTATAGCTGACAATTGTTTCAATGGAAAACAATTCTGAAAATAAGCAATCTAAGAGATATACTTTTTAATATTTGGCAATCTGCAATATCTACTGAATTTTCTGGACTCTTTTAAACTTGTTTATTGTTGAAATTAAATCATGTAAATTTTTTCCTTTATGGGTACCTCCTTTTATCTTCAAAACAAACTGAATTAAAGAGTACTTTTTAAAAAACAAGGTTTATAGATTTCTAGTTCAAGATTTTAAACTGCTGTTTATTGCCTTTCCCTACTGGGACTCTATTAAAAGTATTACTAACACATAAAGACGGGTAAATTATATAGACCCATAATCTGCTCTGAGAACCCTTAGGGGACGCTTGGGCCTTGGAAAAGCTGAGGACAAAAGAAGGTATAAGTTAGAGATGGAACTAAAACCTGGAGTATTGAATGAAAATCTATACATTCACAGGTAACATTTCCACCCCTTTCCCCATGTTGCTGCCAGGTTTTCCTCCAAAAATAAATCCCTCTGAGAGCCCTAGGTATAAGTGCCACCACTCTTAAAACAAATTATTCCACCTTCAGGACATTAGGTGACCCCAGCTTAACAGTACCTCTCTCACCGCTCCGCCAGTCAGGAAACCCCACAGACACACCAGAGGACAGGGCATAACGTAGCACAGTACCCTTAAAGAAGAACTGGTATGATCAGATATTTTAGGGAAACAGCAACTTAAAAGCAAGAGAAGATGCAAAAACTTTAAAATAGTCAGGTTTTAAAAAATCACACAGTAAGTGAGTATTACAAGGTACGAACAGCCTTAACTTTTTGAATCACTTGTTCTGTAAATTCTTTTAAGGAAAGGTTTTGATTCAAACTAGTATCTGCACATAGTTAAAAAATAATGCAATATCGCAAAGTGGTTTGCTATAAAAAGCAACAACACCTTCAGCCTCCACATTCCCACTCCTCAGAAGTAAACACTTTCAACTATTTAGTTTTTAGTTTTCCGGTTGGTTATCTCTAATGATATGCTGGTAAATATTTAACAACTAAACATAAGGACTGTCAGGGTTACATCTGAATTAAATTTTGTATAGGTTATTATATGAGCATTAAGCTTTCTCAATATTCGTACATTGACATTTTTTATTGAAAACTTTAAAGATTCTGGGAGGATATATGTTTTGGTAAGGTCTACATAAGGATTCCTTGGGATTTAATTTTGGAAAATTTCTAATCTGTAAGTAGTTATATATATGATCTATACTTCTCAAAAAACAAATGATTCTGGTGTTTGCCACATGTTGCCTTGTGATAAATGCCATTCTATAGAGTGGTTTAAACATACATATATGTATATGAACCGGTAAAAATCTCTAAAATTTTCATATTACTAATATTCAATATGTTATAGTTTGTCCAGAAACCAAGAACATCACCAGCTTCTACATTATCTTAATATAAAATAGATAGGTATATATTATACCAAAGAACAGCCTAAGGAATACCTAAGTTGTTTACCCCATTCTCTTGAAACATAGCTGACTATTTTTTTCATATCATGTACATTGTTTAAATAAATACATATCTTCATTTTAAATAAAAAATGATTTACAACAAGTCATTAGACGTATAGCTCTTTCAAACTGATCACTCACTAGTAGCTAAAGTTATTAGTTATTAGCTAATTATTGAACTTCACCTGTTATCCAATTATATTTAAATAGTCTTTGAGAATAGATACAGTTTCAGTGACCTGTTTATCACTACTAAGCTTTGGTTTTCTCATGTGTAAGATGGCAATACTATCCATCACTGAATACATAAAGTGCTTTATCTTGTAAAATGCTCTCTAAATTAGGAGCAGGCTAATAGTAAAAGGTAATTACGTTTCACAAGATGTAACGGGGAAAATGCTTTATTTATCAAAATATTAAGAGAAGCTATAAAATAGATACTAAAAATAACAGATGACATAAAATAGTCATGTCTTACATATGCATTTTAATGTTTGTATAGAGCAGAAAAATCCTGCATCTGATTTATTTTGCAACTTTCTAAAAACAATCAGCAATTTCTCCTTTACTTAGTTTAACACTGCAAAGACGAGAACTTCCAAAGCACCTTTAAGAATTCTGAGATTTTAAGTTAATATTTTCCAGCAGTCATGATTAATCAAAAGTTTTTCTTTTAGTGAATTCACTTTACAGAATTATAAACATATATATCATAAATAGAAACCACCAATAATATTACATGATCAATGATAGACCATAATTTCCCTATAGAAAAATATTCAATATCTTATCAGAAATATGAGCTTAAATCCTTGGTTAAGATACAGAGCATTTTGACCAGCTGCTTGTTTTTTTTTTAAAATTAATTAATTAATTTATTTATTTTTGGCTGCATTGGGTCTTCGTTGCTGTGTGCGGGCTTTCTCTAGTTGCGCTTAGCGGGGGCTACTCTTCGTCGTGGTGCGCGGGCTTCTTATTGCGGTGGCTTCTCTTTTTGCGGAGCACGGGCTCTAGGCACGCGGGCTTCAGTAGTTGTGGCACGTGGGCTCAGTAGTTGTGGCTCGCGGGCTCTAGAGCACAGGCTCAGTAGTTGAGGAGCACGGGCTTAGTTGCTCTGCAGCATGTGGGATCTTCCCGGACCAGGGCTTGAACCCATGGGCCCTGTATTGGCCGGCAGATTCTTATCCACTGTGCCACCAGGGAAGTCCCACTAGCTGGGTTTTACAAGTGAATTTGCAATTGCAGCAGATGCAGAGTGCATTAATTTGAAGCCATTTTAAGAATCATCAAAGGAAATAGGTTCAGAAAGGCCTCTCCAAAATCTATAGATAATAGGCTACTATAGGATGGGAAACAGCAAGAATTCAAGGCAGTTCTATCAGGGAAGAAACACCAATTTGCCCTATCTTATGTGCTACTGAATAATCTTTAACCACATTAGCAGGGCTTCAAAGGAAATTTTCAATAGAAAGATGCAATTTTCTTCAGTGACAATTTCAGTTTATATTACTAACACTTTTAGAGTATCTCAGTATTGTTTTAAACCACAATTCTTATAATTTTTATAATATTCCATGAAGTAGGGAATACATACAGGGAAAGAGAATTTACTTACACTAGTAATTTCTACTTGCTGCTTAAAGTAAACATTTTATACATACGTCTAGTTTAGAATTAATATTACTGTTAAAAAAAAACAACCGGGGCTTCTCTGGTGGCGCAGTGGTTGAGAATCTGCCTGCCAATGCAGGGGACGCGGGTTCGAGCCCTGGTCTGGGAAGATCCCACATGCCGCGGAGCAACTAGGCCCGTGAGCCACAACTGCTGAGCCTGCGCGTCTGGAGCCTGTGCTCCCAACAAGAGAGGCCACGATAGTGAGACGCCCGCGCACCGCGATGAAGAGTGACCCCCGCTCGCCGCAACTAGAGAAAGCCCTCGCACAGAAACGAAGACCCAACACAGCCAAAAATAAATAAATAAATAAAACGCAGAAATATTAAAAAAAAAAAAATGTCAGGCTTATTGAGGTTTAATTTACATCCAGTAAAATACACCTTTAAAAAAAAAACAAAAAAAACAACCGACTGTATTCACTCCAATTAAATGGAGGAACTGCTCATTTGAAAAGTAAAAATTAGCTCCTTTACAGAATATTTTAAAAGAACATACATGCTTTCGATTATATTTGAGTACATTGTGACCTTTATTAAAAGCATATGAAATTTCTGTTTAGTTGAAATTTTATGTGGCTTGTTTTAAAGAAAAGAAAAAGGTAATTCGTACTTTATACCTCAACCATATGTAAGCAGGCACAGAATGATTCAGTCCATTGCGCCAGGCACTCACTGAGCGTACATGCTAGGCATTATGCTAAGTACGTGGCGTATGAAAATAATTAAGTTCAGTCTCTAAGGTTAAAGGCCTTGCAGTCTGACTAGTAAAACAGATATATATGTGTCCAGAATAACGAGGAGACTAAGAGAGAAATATATTTTGCATAAGTGGGAACAAAATCACCCTCGAAACCTAACTCAGTTTAAAAAGCACTGGACAGAGAAGGCCTCCTGGGGCTGTCAATTGGTAAATGAACTGAATCTTTTAGATATATGTAAGTTAGACCAGAAAACAAAAGAAGTAATGTCATTCCAGACAGAAGAAAGAGTAAGATCAGAAAGCAAGGCAAGAAATTATGTCATTGGTATAAGCAGTTACATCACATTTATTTCTGTCATTAAATATACTGTGAGTAAGGGAATGGTAAGAAATTAGGAAAGAGGAGGAGGAAGTTACATAATGTCATGCATTGTATGTCACGTTAAGGAGCTTGACAATTACTTGCAGGTGACCTGTAATCATTAAAAGATTTAAGCAGGAAATTTTC
This sequence comes from Eschrichtius robustus, assembly GCF_028021215.1. Classification (NCBI taxonomy): domain Eukaryota; kingdom Metazoa; phylum Chordata; class Mammalia; order Artiodactyla; family Eschrichtiidae; genus Eschrichtius; species Eschrichtius robustus. Next base: position 14,131,266 of record NC_090827.1, on the reverse strand, counting down.
ATAGTGAGATTTTTAGAGATTCTTATTTTTAGTACATTAAAAAGAAATCTCTGTAACATTGGTTTTGTCCTGAATTTGCTTAGCAACATATTTTGGATAGGTAGTACAAAGATAAACTTTAGCAAATTCTATATCCAAATCAAAACATATTTTTATAATAATTACTAATTATGAAAATAATATGATCCTGAAAATCATCACAGATGGAAATTGTTTCAGTCAAATCATGTTTTTACATTTGAAATAAGTAATGGTAAACAAATGATACATACCTAACATACTATTTCCTTAACATGGAGAAAATATTTAACAAATTAAGCAATTGTATTTTGCCATATTTACAGTATATGAATATGTCTAACATAGATAACTTTCTGCATTTATAAATTTGTAAATAGGTAGAAAGATAAAGCTGGATATTAATCTATACCCTAGTGTGATACGGGTTTAATTAATTTGGTAAATTATTAAATTTTTTTAAAGAACAGTAATTTGCACATAAAAAATTGAAAAGTGTGAATTCCATGGGGAAAGCAATGTTGTTTCTAGAGATGAAAATATTTTCTTGGACATATATGAGATAGTGATACATGGAAAAGTTTATCCTTTGTAAAATATTAAGATAATTATCAATAAAAATATAATAAATATTGCACATAAAAGTGGATATGAATTGGAATGCATATAATGTGTTTGGCTAGTATGTACACATGTGATAGCTAAAATTGAAACCCCACTGGTTATTATTAATATTACTGTTAGCAGTATTGTAAGGCAGAATTTATAAAAGTAGAGGGATGAGGGCAAAAATCCCAAGCAGAGGTATAACAAACAAAGTTGGATACTGTAAATTCAGAATAAAGATGAGAAAATTTACAATGAGAATGTGACAGGGAAAACCATTCATATGAATATTTACAGCTTCTTCCTTTCCCTGCCTGCTCAGTCTATACCTAGCACTCTGGGCCCTTTAGCCTCCAGTTAATTAATGACTGGTGGAAATAATTGAAAAGACTCATAAATATCAGAAGGGGCCAAATGTTTCTGGAGGTAGAGAAGGTAAAAATGTGCTTGGGTTGAGGAGACAACACCCATCACTAATTGGTCTTGAGTGGGAAACACAGAGGGGGAAGAAAGAGAAATGTGGAAGTGAAAAAATAGGGAGTGTGGTCAGGGAGAAAAAGAAACAGCAACTGAGCTCTAATAAGGGCAACTTTGGGGAAAATAAAAGTGTGAACAGAACTTTAGAGAAGCTTCACTGAAAGCTATGACTCGTCTCCTCACCTTCAGGAAATAAGTGAAGGTTTTAATTGCTTAAAAGGTTTTTGGATGTCACATCTTTTAGAAAAGCTTCACCCTATGAGAGTTACAAGTCACTTAACTCAAAATAATTGATATTGAACTACAGAAACTACTGCAAATAAAAATGAAAAGACAAACAAGTAAACAGAAAAGGCTTGGAAATGGAAAAGCAACCCTAATGGCTAATGAAACATGGAATGATGCTCAAAGTTCTCATTGATATTTCAGGGAAAGAGCAATTAAAACAAGCGAGATGTCATTTTACAACCATATTATCTTTTTTTAAAAACAATACCAGGGGTTGGTTAGAATGAGGCAACGCGGGGACTGCTGCTGTTGGAAGTGTTAATTGATACAAACACTATGGAGAGCAATTTGGCAACACTTAGTAAGTTTGAATATGCCCATAAATTGTCAGCAGCTCCACTTATAAGTCTCTATTCTAGAGAAAATCCCACACATACGCCCGAGGAGACATATATTGTGATGTTCACTGAAGCATTACCTGCTTTAGTAGAAAAGAGCAACAACCTAATTATTCTTCTGTAGGATCACATTAACATTAAGCTGCGATGTATGTTGTTTATTCTATATTTTCTATATTCTATATGTTATATGACAGTGTAAATGAATGAAATAAAGCTACATACAGTAACATGAATAAGTCTCAAATATATAATGTTGAGGGCAAAAAACCCCATAAAAACAGAATATTATTGCTATGAATGCTTAAAATATAGAATATGATGGTTTAATTTTTGGTATATTCAAATGGAATAAAAGTTCAAAAAATTGCACATAGATAATGCACATCCACTTCCTCTGTGACGAAAGATGCGGAGAAGGAAAAGGGAGAGGCGAACTTTCATGTATCTGCAATTTTATTTTCATTTAAGGTAAACATCACAAATATTAGTATCTGTTTAATCCTGGTAGCAAATACATGAATGTGGGCTATATCTTATTATTGTATATGTTTGAAATATTTTAGAATAAAAAATGGCTTTGATGAGAAAGGTAATAGACAAAGAAGAAGCAAAGCATAGGTATTGTTTTTAAAAGCTTAATGCTTGAGAATAACCTTGCAGAAGTATTCAGAAACTAGTTTGCCTCTACTCTGTTGGGGGTAGGCACAAAGTTTTTGTTGTTACTGCTGCTGTTGTTGTCACTTTCCCCTTGGCATTTTTATGTCAGATTTTTATTGCCTGTCCTCAAGTAAGTATGATTATGACAATATAAAACATGTTGTTGGATTGTAAAATTACCAAATGACAGAATATTCCATTTTTATAAGATAACCTGTTTCCTTTAATTGATTAGTGTGTAACTGAGGGTGCCTGGAGAGGTCTATGGCTCCTTCTTTCCACCCCATACCCAAAGTTTCGAGAACACAGAAAAAACACAACTACCTCCCAACTCAGCATGGGGGTAAATCCATTTTCCTGCTGTTAGAAAATTCACATTGCTGCTGAGATGCCTAAGGTATCAGAGAGACTCCTTTCCAATGAGGTATGTGATTATGGCACTAGATTTTTAAACTATAGTTATTGCTAATAAAGCATTCTTTAGAAATCACTGCATCAGGTGATTCTGTTTACTGAATTACATAAATTATACATATGTTGTTTGCAAGTGTGAATAATTGATATCTCAGATGAAAATGATCAAAGTATTTTGCAGTTTTCAATTAAATCAGTACCCAGCTATACTAGAAAACATAATATGACTGATTATTTATAAAAACCAGCAATTAAAGACCAGAAGTTCTTAACAGGTCAGGATTCTGGCTGAAACTACACCGTCTACTTCAAGGGCAAGCCTGTTCACCTGTTCTTCCTAAGACCTAACGCTATTAGTGGTAAAATTAAAGTTCCTTACAAGCGCCAGAGTCTCTACCTGTAATAGATGTTTATATGCATTAAATGGGGAGAAATAATCATATTTCATAAGTTTATGATATTTTATGGCCAGTTTAGTGGTCCACATAAATTGCCCTGGAGATCTAATCATATTATTTAGAGAGCAGATGCCACATAAGAAGTGAAATAGTTTTCTACATAACAAGCTTCCAGTGAACCTGATTTATTGTCACAGGGCTCATCTCTAGGGAAGTCTGGCATTCAATTTCAGAACGATTCAGACTCCCAAGGCTGCCTACAAGGGCACTAATGATGGTGATGATTTTCATGGTGTGGGTACTTGTCACGAGTGAAGTAGACTGAGACCATACCATATTTCATATTAGTCCTACAACAGCTGTTGATGTTAATCACAACAGCAGTGTTAATCACAACCAACTTGGGCTGAATTCAAAGTGACCTAGAGGAGCTACATGTTACAGCCTGTTATCAATTCCCTGGGGCAAAGGCATTACATGCTAACATGTCCACATCAATGGAAAGCATGTCCTTTGATTACCTGTTATGTGTACAGACTTCTGGCAGAGTCTATGACTAATAACAGGGCTGCATCTAATGTTCTAGTTAACGTTGTCTGGGCATGGCACTTCAAAACAGAAAAGGATATTTTGCCCCACGAGAGACAGTGCCATTATTGTTATAATCACTGGATCAGCGAGGTCCTACTTGTATAAGATTTAACTCTCTCTGTAGAAAACAAAAAGAGAAGAAGAAATTCTATTTGCTTATATGTAAAAAGTTCAGATTGGGAGAAATAAAAGGTGGAAGTGCAAAAACATAAATTAGGAATATTTCTTTGTAATTATTTCCCATTTTCTAGGTTCATGGTAAGACAAATCCAAAAGATAAGGCATAATGGAAACATACCTTTCTATGCACTTACAGCCACACATAAAAGAATAGTTTTCTTTGCTCATCCTATTGGATATCTGATGTATAATCTTCACAAAGGACGCTATTAGTGGCATGAGAACCATGCCCATATCACAGGGATTAATCAATTGACGGTTCAGTTCTCAGAAGATGCGGAGCAGAAAAAATGTTTTGAATTTGACACTATACAGTGTTATTTTTTTTAAAAAAGTGTGTGGTAGGGAGCTACTCTTCTGTAAGAGAGAGAAACTCTGAAAGGTTTGTGGCATTTTGACATTACATTAGAGCACTGTGCAGCACCACTAAATAAGAAATTCTCTAGAACTTTCTAATCAAAGTGTAGTCTGTAGAACAGCAGCATGAGCATCACATGGCAGAATTTCAAGCTTCACTCTACACCTTCTGAATCAGAATGTGCATTTTACAAGATCCTGGAGAAGTTCATCTGCACATTAAAGTTTAAAAAGCATCACTCTAGAATAAGTTAAGGAAAATCGCAGAAGACTTTCTAGAAAGTTGTTTACTTCCCTAGTGGAACAGATGGCTGAGAGGCCTACCTGAAATTTGTGTCAGAAACTGAAAGGCTTAGAGCGCCCAGACGCTAATGGCGATAGATCATTATTGCTATCATCAAATACATGGTGACTGAAGTACCTAATCCCCAGGAACAAAGCATCTTTTATCAACAACAGTTTTGTTAGAGAACTTTCTATTGCATTAAGTTATGACTGGTATAGCACTACATCAAAAAGGGACTGTTTCAGGCAAAGACTTCTGAAGAGTGTGTGATTAATTACCTGGGGAGAGGAAAAGGCCTCGTGAAGTAGAGGTTTCTCATTACGAGTTCCAATTCTAGCCCCTAGGTCCAAGAAAATAAGAAAGCTATAATCTGCCTGACTGGAGAAGCAGTTTTCAAAGGATGGTGTAGACAGAATCTATACCCTGGAACATATAATCTTATGCCTCTTAACTGATTTACGTCTCCTAACATGTTATCTAACAATGTGATATGTCATTGGAATGTCTTCAATCAATATAACATTAAAATGAATTTCTTTATGAACAGCTCTCTTGTAGATACTAAGAATATATAAACACCTATTTCTGACTTAATTTTAATATCCTGAATTATAGCAAAATATATGGTATACAATAGACTCCTTTGGTTTTAAGTTACAGAAACCAAACTTGAAATTCCTTAGGAAGAAGAAGAGCACTTTATTGACTGAGAATACAAGAAAGGGCTTAAACAGCTTGCACACAAGTTTTCCAGGTAGCATCTAGAACTTGAAATCAATTGGAGGCAGGAACTCAAATATTTCCAACTTTCTCTGGCCTTTAACTTGTTTTGTCTTTGGGTGAGCTTTAATGCCTTTCATTACCTAAAACAAATTTTGTCTCAGGGTTCAGAAGCAAGACAGCTGATTCCTCTCAAATCTTACTTCTTTAGTCACTATCATTGCAGTGGGGTTGACAAAATAACTCATGTCTACTGAATATATATTCACAGTGGATTTAAAAATAGATATCATAAATCAATTACTTCTTCAGCGGGACAGATAAATATTACCTTTGAAAAATACTGCAAACTATGGCTTTAAATGTCATACACTATTTAGAGTATATGGAAAAACAGACAATATTATTACCATGTCCAATTTGAATTTTTGTTAGATTATGTTGCAAGGGAAGTATCTATATTAGCACAAACTACAAACCATTCAAATACATATTATTAGGAGAATGCTTAAATAATTACATGTAAATACTATAGAATATCATGCAGTCATAGAAAGAAAGAGTAGTTAGACTGTAAATGCTATAAAGACACAGAGTAAGCACTTCAAGACATTTATTCAATGAATGAATGAGGTCTGTATGGCTATTTGGAAAGAAAAAATGGTATTTCATTTAGTGCAAAAATCAAGTTGTATGAATAATATATATGTAGCATGATTCCACTTTTATTTTAAAAATTATGTATAATAAAAATAAAGTAGTATGTAACATTAACTAAGCACTTAATATATTTCAGGCACTGTTCTGTGCTCTTTATAATTATTACCTAATTGCTTACTGAATTCTCATGACAACTCTGTGAAGCAGGTTTTAGGTGCTCCTTATGATTGTAGGTATAATTATTATCCCTACTTAGAGCAGGTAATTGACGAAACCTACCAGGCTGACTCTACTTAACTCCTAAATATGTGTGTATATCCACTCATCCATCCACCCGTACTTCAAATGGTCACTAAATGGCTACTATCCCTAGGCACTCTTCTGGGCCCTAGGGCTGTACTGACTGATGTCCTATACATTCAGACCTTACATTCTGGTGGGGAACAACAGACGATATGCAGAATGAATAAGTACGATATATATGATCTACCATATGATCAATGCTACTAAAAGAAACAAATAAACAAAAACAGAACTAGGTTGGGGGATCACGAGTGTCAAGGTTAAGACTGTTATTTTAAATAGGGTATTCCAGGTAGACCTCACCAAGAATGTAATAGTTGACCAAAGACTTGAAATAGGTCAAGGAATGGGCCACAGGGCTATCTGGGAGAAGAGCTTCCCAAGGAGAGGGAACAGCCAGCGTGATTCTTTTGTGATTGCCTCGATTTTCTCAGTGAAATGGGAAGCTAGAGGTTTGATCTTGCCTGGTATATTCAGGGAACACATGTCTCTATAGTCTCCGGGATAGAGTGGCCAAGGAGGGAAAGAAAGCAGGATACAATGTTGGAGAGGTAAGGAGGGGAGATGGGGGGTGGGGAGTAGGTCACAGAGGGCACTGAGGCTGTTGTGTGAATATAGCTTTTACTCTTGATGAAATGAGGAGATTTTGAAGAGTTGTGAGTGGAGAAGAGACATGATTTGACATACTTTTAAAAAGGACTTTTCTGGCTACTTGTATTGAAAGTAGACTGAACAGTGGTGTGGCAGGCAGCTATGAGAATGTGCTTCTCATGTATCTGACTGCAGGGAGCAAAACTGACCAATGGTCCAGCGGTGTGCTCTGAAATCTATCACCACGTGTACTAGGGCCACATATCTCATGGGCATCTCCCAGCCAATGACTCAGTGTAAGGGAAGAAATCTTGGAGATTTGAGAAGAAAAGATATGAAACAGACTTCTAAGAGAGTAGCCTATATAGAGTGAATGGCCTTCGCAGAGGTGTGTATGTGATTATGTGTACACAGACACTTATAAACATATGGAAGATAAAGCCCAGATCATTAACAGTGGCAATCCACGGAAAGTGATGCTGAAAATTGGGGCAGGCTGAGATAGGATTCTTAGCTTGTATCTTATAAACTTTCACTTTATTTGATTTTTATAATAAGCTGGTATTATTTGTATAATTAATAATGTTAAAACAGTAAATAAAATATCATATTTTAATGAAGAAATTAAAATATTTGTTTCAGTATGTGTATGTAGCAACTAACTAAAGCTATAATCAATGCAGATGTGCTTTCTGTAATCTAAAGCTACCCAGGCATCTCTCCTGGTAATCACCCAGGTAAAAGGATGGACAGATCTGAAGCAGATATGGAACCTCTGGCTCTGTTCTCATTTCTGGAGCAGTATGGGTCTTTCCTCTGTTGAGTTTGATTTCAGAACTAGGAGAAACGGGGTTTGTAAACATTCTCTTAAACAGAAGCATGTGAGCTGCTAGTGTACATTTTTTAGGATAGTGTTGAAAGCCTGGATCTAAAGGCGCAGTGATACAGACAATATTTGGCTCTTTTCTTATCCCCAGCAGAATCCTACCTTTGGAAAGATTGCAGCCGCTGTGTTCTGGAGGGGACCCAGTTACCCAGAAAAAACCTTGCCAACATTATTGCATCAGAGTCAGCTCTAAGTAGCCACCCAACTTCTGTTAAGATCTGGGTCCTTGATTAAACAGTTGTACCTATGTGATCTTAATTCTCCTAAAGTTCTGCATTTGTACTGTGACTGTTGCAGAGACATTTGGGTACTTATTCTCAATTTTTCCGTTCTTTGACATTCAGTAGTAAAAAGGTCATCTCCTCATTAATATCCAAATGGTTATTTCATACTGCCTTTCCAAACGTTTAATTAGGATCTTGATAAATTGTTATTAGTTTTATGATAGCATGACATCAATGTATTCATAACATGACTCAGAGCATGAATCCAAAGGAGAATCTTAGACATGTCATTATCAAAAGCATATTAAAAACAGAGAGATATCCTTCAAAACTAGGAAATGCTAGCATGCCATGAAGGGAACATTTTTATACTATATAATAAGGTTGTTTATTGATATATATATACACAATATATTAAGTATATAGATACATCTTCTCTAGGTGTTATTTATGTCACTGTCATCTATTTTCACTTCTCCCGATGAATCCAACGAATTATTCTGAGACCATATCTTATTTGACTCTTCTGTAGTTTTTAAGATTCCTGACTACTCCTTGAAACCCCTGTCGCTCTGGCTTCAATCAACTCATACTCCCTTGGTTCTCCTCTTAAATCTCTTACTACTGCTTCGTATTCCCTTTTATGGGATTTTTTCCAAATTTTTAATTAATTCATTCACTTACTAGATCAGTTAAGTTTACTGAACCTCTTGTGAGAGACTACACTAGGTACTGGGACTACAGCAAGGGGAAAAAATAGTCCTATCCTTTAGGGAGTGTTTGGTTGAGTAAATATTGTTCTTCTCCAGGGTCCTATCCTAGCCACACTATCCCTGGATGATTTTATCTGGTCCGCTGAATGATTCATGAATCCATGCCTTTCAATCTGTAAATCCAGCTCAGGTGTTCCTCCTGACATATAGTTATTCCCTCATAACCCACTGGTTCTGAGCAGCTTCGCCTGAGTATTCTCTGTCTGACCTCCCATCCATTCATTCAACGTGCATATGTACATCATCTACTCTTAGGCAAAAATGGTGAACAAAATGAGACAAAGACCCTTCCCTTATGATATCTGGAATAAGTATGAAGATGTAGGCAATAAAAAAGTAAACACATGTGTAATAGCTTTAGGTTGTGATAAATGCCAAAAAGAAATCATAGGTATTGTATAAGATATTAGAGAACTGTGGAAGGGTGGTTATTTTAGACAGTATCATTTAAAAAGGCCTCTAAAAGATGGTATTTAATTAGGACTAGTATGAAGTACTGGACTGGGAAAATCAAAGGACTGGGTAAAGAGTGTTTCAGATGAAATGGACTTTATTTTTCACACAACAGAAAGAACCTCAGTGCAGCTAGAATAGAATGTGAAGCTGGGAAAGTTACAAGATACATCATAAAGCAAATACACAGAGATAAACAGGGGTCATGCCATAAAAAAGAGTTTGTATTTCATTCTAAGTAAGATGGAAAAACACAAAGTTTTAGCCCAGAGTTGATACAATTTGAAGAGAAAGAGTAAAAGAGAAAGTAGTTAGGATTCTTCAGTCACCTACTTGGATTCTTTATTCACTTATTATTGAAGCACAGGTAAGAGATGATGGTGGCTTAGACTTGTATGATAGTGGAAGAATCTTGAAAAGTGGTTATACTCAGGATAGAATTGACAGGACTTGCTCATTGATTGGAAGTTGGGGATGATGGAAAGAGAATAATCAAGATAATTTCTTGTTTTTTTCATGAGTAACTGGATGAATTGTATTGTTTACTGCAGTGAAGTAAGGGGAAAACTGATCTGAGTGTGAGTTGGGGGATTAAGATTTGTTTTGGACCTTCTATGTTTGAGATGTCTTCTAGACTTCCAGATAGGAGTAGCATGTAGGCAATTGGATAAATGAATCTGGAGCCAAAGGGAAAAGTCTAATCTAAATATACTAATTTGGAAGTCACCAGCATATAGGTGACATTTAAAAGACATTATTGGATAAGACCATCTAAAAAAGCATATAAATATAGAAGAGAAGAGGCTTGAAAACTGATTCCTGGAGGATTTCAATATCTAGAGCCTGGGAAGAAGAGTTAAAAACCAACAGAGGAGACTAAGAAAGATTGGCTAGTAAGGGATTAAAAAAATTTTTTTTAAGGCCTGAAAAAAAAAATAATAATCTTAGGTCATCTTCCTGTATTTGGCAGGCAGATGTTACAGAAACTCCTTCCATCTATCATAAGTAAAATTATCTGATAAAATCTTTTAAAATATCTTTTTATACATGGTTAGGCTTGCAGAAACATAAAGGAATTTTTAAAAAATCTAGATTTGACAAAATAAGTCAAATTCACAAAGAGAAATGAATGCTAAAGCAGTGACTTCCTTGGGTGTATATGTCAACCTTACAGATTTAACTGCTTAGGAAAGGACAGGAGAACACATCTGGGATCAAAAGCATGGAAAGAGGCATGAAGTGTAATAGCAACAGCAGATGAAGTACGAAAAGCACATCTCATTCTAAAGAAGGACAGAGTGGGTACACAAGCCTGTCTCTGCCTTGGCTTTACAAAGAAGGAAAAGCAAAACTAAATAAATAAATAAATAAACAAGCAAGTAAATAACTGAATTGGCTTTCTCAACCTGCAGTTTATACTCTTTCTATTGGAAAGGCCGGAAAACCCAGAAGCTACATTTTTAAACTTCCTTGCAGCCATCGTCTAAGTGTCAATTCATACAAAGTCTGGAAAGCAGAAGTGAAGCTGGAGCCTCTTCCTGTGGCAGACACAACTATTACATAAATTCCAGAGACACAAGTATTTGCCGTGGCTGAAGTCCATGTTTAAGCATCTAGGAACCAGTTTCTTGGGAGTAAGGCAGTTGTAGCAGTAACAACAATACAGGACCTCTGTATTATAGCTACGATGGTGTGATTTTATAATCTAAAGTCTAGGCATGTCCCCTGATTTCCACTTCTCTGGTTCTCCCAATCATTTTTTTAGTATACTCTTTTCTGCTTGAAATACACAGAGTATTTCCTGTTTCCCCCACTAAATCCTGGCTGTTAAAGTCTACCTTAGAAATTCCTGTCTATAAGTTTGCATTCCCTCTGGTCTGGAGTTGGACTTCACAATATCTCTGTGCATCAAAAAAATAACAAACCAAAACTGTTTAAAGGTTTCTCTGTCGATAGTAACCCTCTCAGGTGACTAACAAAAGCAAACAAAACTTCTCTCTCTAGGAATTCACTTAACGTCAGGCATTAAATAAATCCTCCAAAATATTCAAAGAGCTCACAATAAAAATCTGTAAACAAACAAGGAAATAAGTGATTATGAGTGAGAGCCAGCAAAAACAAAAATAAAAGATTACAATATCAAAATGAGAAGGAATGTTAATATTGGTCTCAGCAAATACTGACGCTATAAAGAGCATATTTAATATTTTTAAAGAAAGAACTAAGAAATTGAGGTATGACTAAAGAAGACTATCAAAATTTATCAGGGAGATGTGAAACAAAAGGTAGAACTACTAGGAATTAAATATTTATAATTAGAAATTATAATTTATATCACATAATACATAGAACAGAAAATTAATCAACTGTACTGTAAAACTAAATAAATTACTTGGAAAACAACATACAGATAAGAGATGAAAAATACGAGAGGTTAGGAAATGTATAGGATAGAATGAGCAGTCCAACATAGGACTAATTGGATTTCCAGAATGAGAGACTAGATCAAATGAGTTTGAAGTAATATAATTTTTAGAATTGATGAAAGACACAAATCCCCAGAATCAGAAATCCTAACAATTCTCAAGGAAAAAAAGAGTCCACATGCAGAAATACCATGGTAAAATTTCAGAACACCAAAAAAAAGAGAAGATTTAAAAATCAACAATTAAAGCTAGAATAATACCTTCAATATACAGACAAAAAGATTATTAAATTAAGAATTCTATACAAAGTTAGGTATCTTTCAAGAGCAAACACAAAACAAATACAGTTTCAGATATCAACAATTGAGAGGGTTATTACAACAAACCCTCACCAAAGGAACTTCTAAAGGATATACTTTAGGAATAAGGAAAATAATCTAGAAAATGTAGGAAGAAAGATTAAAAATGAAAAACATTAACTTATGGATAAATATAAACAATATCGACTATATAAAGATGATGAAATTAATGTCTGATTTGTTAAGTAAAAATTAAAATAAAAATAAACCACTGTATGAAAATAGCTTACAAGAAATGATGGGGTAATTGGAATTAAAATAGTGTAAGGTCCTTGGGTTGTTTGGGAAGAGAGTAAAGTTGTTAACTACAGGAAACAAGTGAAACATAAATGTGATATTTCTAGACTAACTTCTGAAAGCATAGAAAGAATCCATCACTTCCAAAAACCCACTGGAAGAAAGAAATCTGGAACGAAGAAAATAAAAATCTGGAGACTGCAGTACCATAGCAGTTTAAAAACTTTCTTTTAATATTTCAATTGTGCTCATTCGAGCTCTCTAGCTAAATGAAGAAATCACTGGCAAGGAACAGTGGTTTCTTTTTCTTTGTTTTTGAGATAAAATACTGTAGTAGCTTCTAACATGTCCATACACAAATTCTTATCTACTGAGTCACATATTAATTTATTAAAGAATATATTGAGTGCTTCTGTTTAAGGTCAATAACATCTGCGCTGAATACTTGAATGCATGTTTTGTTTATTTGTTTATTTTTTTGGCTACTTAGAATTCATTCCCCCTCCCTGAAAGCACCCAAGGTTCAAGGTTGGGGTGAAATCTAGTGGTGTGCTAAGGCCAGCTCGTTTCAGCTCACAAGAGTGTACTGTTAGCACCTCTGCCCAACTCTGCTATCACATTCCTTATAGTTGGAGTAGTTACAGCAGAGAAATCTGTAAATGCTAAACCTAGGACTTCTTTTTCTTTCTATAAAGCCAGTTATTAAACATTTATCAGCACACCACTGCAACTAACGTCTGCCTCATCTTTTACGTCTTACTTATTGGGAGAGTGAATCCAGATGGCCTCTGGCTATTTCATTCCCCCATGCCATGACCCCAGACACCTCCACCCTCGCCAGCTCTGACACCAGGAGAAAGAACAGTGGCATAAGCCTGGTCAACTGGATGCTTCCCAGGACTTGGACTTTTACGTGAGAAGCACAAGGATAGAAGGAATGGTTGAAACGTTCTATATGTATATTTTAAATGGGTGAATTGTATGCTCTGTGAAGTATATCTCCATAAAGCTGTTAAACAAGGATCTACATGATCACTCCTATCATCCCTGCTTCCAACCCTTCAAGAGCGATCGCGCTCCTTTCTGCCTTCAAGCTTAATTCTTGAGATTCCCATGAATGAGCCGAGCATACATTCAGCAAATTACTTTTCACTTAAAGTAGCCAAAGTCGTTTTCTTTTTGCTTGCAAGTTAGAAACTATAACGTATATAATAGTAATTTCAACTATATTAATAGCAATGTAAAGAGTTTCCTTATCTGGAATTGTTTTCAACTTAATCTAAGACTAATTCAGCATATATTTGATTATCTATAGTTCATATATTTAATTATCTATAGTTCTTCCAATTATTATTCTATAAGGTTCTACTCATTATTTTTTTTTTCCAGATCACCAGGTATTTTAGAAATGATACTAGCGGAATTCTCTGAAAGCTGATTCCTGACAGTGACAGAGCATACTCATTCCCTTGCAAAAAACAAAAAAAGAAAAGAAAAGCCACACCATTTCTTTATTTGGTTCACCGGAGTCATCAGGAAGTTTATAAAGTTCAGACAAAATAAGTACATTATAAGTCACATTTTTTCCATTAAACTTGATGTTTCCCAAACACAGATTAGATGTTCTTTGCCAACCGCTCTAAGAAAGTAGTAACAGCTTGAAAAATAATAGAGAATTCATTTTTTAAGAGAAAGGTAAAATTGATCTGGTGCTGAGAATTTAAAATAGAGTTTTGAATTCCCATTCTTCCAGTAGTCTAAATATATATTTATTTAGTTAGAGGAAACTGGGCAACTTGACATCAATGTGGGAAACAGACATATAACCTGTTCTCACTACTTGAAAAAGAATAAGACAGCGATTGTCACACTAACAATAAAGGTCGCCCAGAGGGTGCACTCCCTATGTGAAGAGGTGATTCATAGAAAACTCAGTTCTGCTCACTCACAGAGAAAACAAAAGCGAATGTGATACAAGTTGTGTAGACATTCATATTCCTCAACTGATGTGATTTAAAAATGACGATAAGAAATAGAGTACACATACAGCATATGGCCTTTTCAGATTGTCTTCCAAGGCGGCTTTATCATTTTGCATTCCCACCAGCAATGAATGAGAGTTCCTATTTCTCCACATCCTCAACAGCATTTGGTGTTGTCATTGTCTTGGACTTTAGACATTCTGACAGGTGTGTAGAGGTATCCCATTATTGTTTTGATGGGCAGCTCACTGATGACCTATGATGTTGAGCAACTTTTCATATACTTATTTGCATTTATCTGTGTATCATCTTTGGTGAGACATCGGCTCATAATTTTTGTCCATTTTTAAATTGGATTATTTATTTTCTTATGGTTGAGTTTTAAGAGTTCTTTGCATATTTTGGATACTCGTCAATTATCAGATATGTGTTTTGCAAAAAAAGAAAAGAAAAAAGAAATAAAGTACAGCACTGTTGTTTGGGGATAAACTCCTGAAAGAAATTCAATTCCCCCAAATTTCAATATTGTTAGACTTGGGCCAGACAATTCAAATTGTATATGGCACAAAACCATAACATTCTCTCCTGTAAGCTGTCCCTCGTCTATTTGTTTGTTTTTTAAACAGCTGTTGACTTGTTCTGTTTCACCAATTCTAGTAGTTCAGGATTAATTCTCACCATTATCAGTGGCAGAACATGATGGTACAATAAGCCAAAATGATTAAACGCATTGTAAGAAAAAAGAAAAAAAAAAACAAGGAGAACAGAAGAGAATCACCAAATAAAAGCTAATCCCTTATGAACGGCATATTTAGAAACTGTCTGCAGGTAATTACATTCAGGTAACCTGATCTGAAAATGCCAAATTCATACAATGGTTCGTTTAATTCCATCTGGTGTACAATAATACATTCCTTAATGGACACGTTGGTTTAAAAGAAAAAAAAAATCACCTCACATCAAAAGCCCACATTCCCTTGGTAATTATAAAATATTACAACCAAAATGAGAATCTCAAAGATGATCTTGCAATGCTTAATCTATTTAAAAAAGGAAATTAAGGTAATGAACTTCAGACTTCTCACTACCTAAATCCCTTCTTGGTTACAATCTGCTTACTTAGTATCAAGGAATATATAAGTTACTATGAAGAACTGGGTCAGAATTTCTGATATCTAGAGCGGGAAAAATAAACTGATTTGGAACGTATATAAGACATTAAATGTATTCAAAAGTATTTTTAAGGGAGATATTTAATTTTTGAAATGGTGCCACCTGTTATTAGGATAGAAGTTGTGTAAAAATATGCATGTGTTTAACACCGTCATTGTTGCTCTCCTTTCAGGTCATTAACATGGCCAGAGAAATGGACTTCCTAGGATAAAGAATCATATAGGACTCAAAGCACCTGGGTGAGTGACTTGGGGGAGAGAAGACGCCAAGTATTTGGCCTTTGGAGGAACGTAAACTCTGCCTTTCGATGCTTTTTCCATCAGAGCTCTAATCTTGATGCCTACTAAATCCTCCATTTTTCTCAATTATTTCTTCTTTTATAGAAAGGGACAGAGTCAATGCACCTCCTATTTGTGTGAATTTTTTTCCTTTAGTGGGTACATGTATTTCCAAACTCCTAATAAGATGATGAAGACCAAAGGCTTTTCCCAAAGACTTGTTGAAATGCAACAAGCTAGGCTGGCCTTGTTAAAACTATAAAAAAAAGATAACTTTTTATTTCTGTTTTCCCCTCCCTTGCTGGAGATATTTTTCCTCCATCATGTATATAACACTTTCCAAAACCAAGGTTCACCCCTGCCCTCTCCTCTTTCTCCTGGAAGCGCCCCGGAATAACCAGCTTCTTTCCTTTGTCCTACCACACTCTAGCAGCAAACTTTCAAGTCTCATCAAAAACTAGGTTCTTAGTTTGATTCTTTCAGATCCCTGCTATCTTAAATACGAGTTAGGTAATCTGATAAACTCAATATGAAAATAGTTACTAGTGAGTTTGTCAACATGCTTCTTCATTGCAGTTATCAGAATGCATTACTTTAAGGACCTCCTGGTGTCATAGCCTAAACCTAAAGAAGGGACTTTATTAATAGGAAATTAAGTTACTAAGTTAATTACTTTTAAAACTTTGTATAGAGGAGTATGTAGCTAGTGCCTTCCAGGGTAATGAGAAAAGAAGATGGTTCATGGGTTCATTAATTCATTCATTCAATAAATATTAATTAAATGCCTACAATGTGTCAGACACAGTCTCAGCACTTGGGATACAACAATGAACAAAACAGACAAAGAACCCTAATCGTAGAGATTACATGGGGTGAGATGGTGTCTCATGCAGGGAATGAAACAGACAATGAAAAATAAGCATAATAAATGCAGAAATTTTGTTTTATGTTAGATAGTGATAAGTGCTGTGAAAAAACTATTAGAGCAGGGTAAGGGGGAGTTAGGGTGCGGGCAGTTGCACAATTCAGTAAGACAATCAGAGGAGACCCCATAGGAAGGGAAACTTGAAGGAAACACTGAGAGAGGTAACAGAGTTAGCCGAGCAATTTTGTGGAGGAAGAACAATTCAGGCAAAGGCCTTTAGATAAGACTTCGAAAAGAATGTTCCAATGAACAGCAAGGTAGCCTATGCCTGCAGAGGAATGATCCAGGAAGGGGAGAAGATAGGAGCTAAAATGTGAGGTGGGAGAGGCAGGAGGGAGTTTTACGTATTTGGGTCTTGTAGGGCGTCGGAAGGACTTGGACTTTTATTCTTACACAGTAGTTCCAAGATACAATGCTTTGTGACAGGAAAGTGGGAGTCCTGTTTTTTCAGGTAGACTTTTTACACGTAGTAGCTGTTGACGCGTAGGGCTGTCCTTTGTGTAGTGTGTGCGTCAGGTCAAAGACCACTACAGTCACAACTTCAGCAACTACCTCTGATAGGAGTTCTGTACCGATCCACTTGCTAAAACTGCAAGCAATTCAATCTGTTTTGGTTTAAAGACGCCTTCTGTCACTTTGCATAAAAGCTTTGGGGATATCTAGTAACATCTCATAAGTGATTATCATATTTTTCTAAAAATGTCTCTTCTCTGTAAACTTAATGTTGAATGCAATCTCCATGCATAAAACAGTATTTGAATCGGAGTTTATCCTAAGAATAGAAATCTGAATATGCTTGGTATGTGTTAGAAAGTCCCCGGTATCTTTCCTCTTGTTGATAAAAGAGTAAGTTGCACATAGTATCTTGACTAAGTGGAGTTGGTAACAGTGAACTCTATGCTCTCCTTTAGAACCTAGAAGACACTAGGTAAGCATCCTTGTGGATGCATAGAAAAGATGTATTGCGCCATTTCAACTGGCATTATTCCAGGCAGTTTTGTTCCGTGGCAGACTGCTGTGAGGAAGGAATGGTGATTGTTACTTCAAGCCATGCCTCTGCAGAAGGACCCATTTGAAGCATGACTGCTGAAGGAGAAAAGAGTCACAGCTCTAGAGTGACAGCTTTCTCTGCTCCATTATATCCCTTTTGAAGGTTGCATAGCTCAGAATCTGCAGAATAGAAGGCATTTCAGGTGATGTCAATATCTTTTCCCTATAGATCCTTTTCCCTTTTGCCTGTCTCTAAATAGCCCTACATGAAAAAATAGTGGCATATACCTGATGGAGAAATATGATTTTAAGATAAAAATCTTACTTTTTCTCAAAAAATAGTGGTATATAGCTGATGGAGAAATACGAGTTTAAGATAAAAATCTTACCTTTTCTCAATGAATGATAAACGACAAGGTATCTTAGCAGTGAAACATAAGTTCATTTCCTCCTGCAGTATTTTTTTTTTACATTTCTGAGCTATAAAGTAAGTTTTTGTAACTCCAATTAAACTCTCTATTTGAACATTTGTCTCTGGCTTATATTCTTTTGTACTAATTATAGTTATTAATGAAACTTCTATGACTGTCCATACACTTGAGGCTTAAATGCAGATTCAAATATTAACAAGGCTCTTATTAAGATGCAGAAACATGGGTAGTGAAGGTAATGGAAATACTCCTGTCTTGTCTTGCTTCTATATTATATTCATCAAAATTCTAATTAGCAACATGAAAATGCAGCATGACTTCCTATGTGTATTCTGGTTCATGGATATAGCACCTTTGGTTTAAGAGGTTTAGGGAAAAAGAGTATTTTTAGCATTGAAATGGAGGCATGTTTGACTGAATAGTAATTTCTTGTGGACTGTAAAGAATAACAGATTGAAACTGCCTCAACAGATCGAACTCTTATTCTCTCACCCTCAACTTAGTCTTTTACAATTAATTTAAAAAATGATATTATTTTTTGTCTTAGGTTTGTACCTCCTAGTTCACTTGATTGTTTAATTGTGTTAACAAATTGCCCCAGGTCTCAAGTTTCATCCCTGTACTAGCCAGCTATATTTGGAGGAAATTTGGTTCAGAGGCTTCAAAACACAATCTAATCTAGATGAATATTACACTGTAAGGCAATGTAAAGTCATCACCTTGGAATATAATTTAAAAAACACTTAAAGTGCATTTATACTCATGATGCAATAACAGGAATAGGACGTTTATACATCTACTCACATCCCCCCTCAACACATTGGTCTTCTATGAGATCGTAAGTCCCTTAGGGCCAAGGTCTATGTCTGTTCTTTGCTGGATAAAATGAATGAATGAATCGGTACATGAAAGGAAGGAAGGACAGAAGGAAGAAGGGTTGAATTTACCATTATCTTATAAAATTATGGAGTGAGAAGAGAAGCAGAGAACATGCATTTCTAAATATATTCAAATTTTTCCCACCAGAAAAAAATCAACTTCTTAACATTCCTACAATTACCAGCTTATCTTTCTTTTCTCTTGCTCAGTCAAAATTCTTGAAGTACCTTCAATTTCCTATCTACTCATTCCCTTTTTCATCTTTTCTGGTTTGTTTTTTTTTTTTTTTTTTTTTTTTTTTGCCTCTATAAATTCACCAAAATAGCTCAAAGTAAGATTAACAATGACCTTCAAGTTACTAAGTGGACATTTCCAAGTTCTCATATTATCTGAGCATTAGGCAGCATTTGTCCTTGTTGATCACTTTTTCCTTCTTGAAGTTCCCTCCTTACACTCTCCTGTTCACCTTCATACATTTCTGACCAGTTCCCAATATCATTTCAATGCTCACCTCCTAATAACGTGCTATTAAATGTTGACATTTCTCAGTCCTAAGCCACTTCTTCTCTCTCCCTCAGTAATCTTGAACAGGATTATCTCCAGATCTTTATTATAATTTATATATTGATTACCCCTAAATTTTATATTATCTGAGTCCCAACTCTTTATTCAACAAGTGCACTTGGTTGTCTCAAAAGCTACCTCTGAGTACTGAGACCACGTGTGTCAAACTGTTCTAGTTGTTTGTTCCAGTCAACCTTTACATGGGAAACATAAAACTGTAATTCTATGAATAATTCCATTGGTTGCTTCAGAAATTTCTAGCAGATCAATTTAGAGACAGCAGTCTGCTCACTTGAGAAAGTTTACTTATCAAGACTGACTTCAAAAACCTTGCCTTGCTGAGCCCAACAATCCTAAACTATTATTTCATGAATTGTGCCCAATTCCAATTAGTTCTCTATCATGAAAAACCTACCTTAGATTTCTTGATTCTAGACCCCAAAGTTTAAAAACTATCCCCCCTTTGAGACACTAAGACTATTTAAAGGTAGTTTCTTACTGCAGTAAGTTCCCATGCATTTAACTTTGCTTTTTAAGAGGTGGTAGAGCAATAATTTGGGAAGTTAGACATCTCCAAATCACCTTGTCCAAGAACAAACTTAGGAGTTTCCACACACCTGCTCATCTTTCAGTGTTTCCTACTTTAATAAACCCATCAGTATATCTGACTTGGTAAACTGAAAACTTACAGGTCCTTCCCTTTACTTACCCATCTTTGAATCCACCAAACTGTGTTGTTTTATCTCCCCAGTAAATATTAGTTGAATAAATAAATATGATTGGTAATGCATGTATTATCTCATTCCTCTCCTTTCAGTGGAGTAAAGGGTGGGGGTAGAGGGACGGAGGTGTAAGTGGGTGGCTATGTGCCCTGTGCAGGCAGTAAGGACACATAGTCTCTGCAGAGTATTTATAAACAATTAATAAAGCAATTCAAAGGCCATCAGTTTTATTATCAATATACCAAAACAACTTTATACAACTTTAGTAATAAGTACTCTTGCCACCAAGGGGGAGGTCCACTTCCTCTTCTCACACTTACTGTGTCATTATGTAATTTTACCTCAAGGAATTTGTTTACTGAGCCCTTTTGACTGCTCTTCTCACCATCAGGAAAGCTGCCCCAGGCACACTCAATTGCCTTGATCCCATGCCTCATCTTCCAAAGCCAGTGCCTCACTCTAGAAGTGAGGGGCACCTTTCATTCTTTGGAAGAGAAGCATAACAACCCCAGGCTTCCCTTTGCAGCAGACTCTTCAGTTTTAATCATTCAACAAATACTGATTAAGCACAATTATATGTAAGGCCCCATTCTAGGAGCGAGTAAACAACAGTGAATTCAAAGGAAAACATCCTTGCCTTCTTGGAGCTTACAGTACAATGGGAAATTCAGACAATAAGCATGATAATATATGTATGTGCACACACACACACACACACACACACATACACATACCACACGTTGTTAGGTAGGTAAAATACATAATAGTCTAAAGTAAAAAAATAATACAGAGAAAGGAGAGAGGGGGTAAGTATGTGGCAGGGCAGGGTGAAGGTTGGGCATTTTAGATGGGATGGCTGTTTGTTAAAAATCTGTATATAGCTAAGTTACCATTTATCTATTTTAGATATGAACTCTTACTCACCCTCAGATTTCTTAAAGTTATAACAAGACCAAATTTCCTGGCATAAGGAATATTTTGTACTGAGCTATATTCATTACATGATGTAGTCAGGAAAGTAACACGCCAGTTGCTTACAGTTATGAGAACCATTTTGGCAAAAATCTTATTTCATTGGTGACAGCCATTTATGTACATTATAAGAAAGTCTGGTTTCCAACAGGTTCTCCAAAGTATTCACAAAGTACTTAATTCTACTTTTCTTCTTTTCCTTTCTCATCACTGCCTTTCTCCATTATGCAAATTTATTCACACCTATTTTTAGGCTTTAGAAACCCTTTAGCCATGTACAGAAACAGAAACCCTTCCCTTCATTAAACAAGGAGTGTGGATACTGCCCCTAAAGTCCACTCCTACTGAGTTTACAATTTGCGTAACAAGGAACAGTGGCTTGTTCCTGGAGATGTTTCAATCAGCTAGGATCAACACTAAGAAAAAAATTGCTGTTCTATCAAGCTGTTAATTCTCATGGAAATGAATGTGAACCAGGGAAACAGAACAGAATTGATTTAGAGCTGTAATCTGTTCACAAGTCATGCCGGCCACTTCTGGTAACCACAAAACACAGCTTAGGTGAAACAATAAAGCAGCCTACAGAAGTGCTTTGTCAAAGGACTTAAAATCTAACCGCCACTTCTGGTCGGACCCTTTTCCTAGAGGAGGGGGCTTACAGAGCAGCTAACTGGCTTTCCTCATATCAGTGAGAGAACCTAGAGTAAAGAATCCATTTTTTGGTGTTATGGCTATTTACATTACATTCTCTGATAAGTAAGCTGGGAAATTTAGGAAGATGTCCAAGGTTTTGCCTCTTAATGGAACAGTTATTCTTTGGCATAACTCAGCCAAATTGCTACGTTGAATTGCCAGCAAGATCTGCATGTGTAATGTAAACAACCCTCTGGCAAAAAAGTAAAAAGTCAGAAAGTGATTAATACAATGGAATTTGTATTTGTCTGTATAAAATTGGTTTGCAAAATATCAAAATCTAAATACATCTGGAAGTAAAAGTGGTGGTAAAGTCATGCACTTTCCCCTTTTCTTTAAAAATGTTCTTTATCATGTACCTTTTAGAGAAGTATGGGAATATTTAAAGCCGTTTTAGTTGATCACAAAATCTGAAGTATGTGCAATGGAATTATCAGCAATTTGGAAAGTTCATCATTATATTTAAGGTAAACTGTATTCTTTTTCTTTTCTTTTCCTTTTTTCTTGAGAATCAAGACTATTATAATTGCAAAACAGTTTTCATTCTCAGATTAAGATCTGGAGCTACTAATTGAAATCTAGTATTTCTGTAATCGCAACCCATTTTTAGCTCTGGCTTAGCCCGGGCAATCTCACTTTCAGAGACAGAACATCTTTTGTTCTGTTGTGCTTTAGTTAAGCAGACTAAGAATAAAATATCAGTAAGAAAAATCCTAACCTTAAAGAAGTTTCAAACCGTATGCTAGAGACATGTACAAAAGCAAGTTACAACTTATGTTGACTTAAATTAATTATTGAAATGGAAATCAAACCAAAGTTTTATGGGAAAGCAAAAGAAGGATTAATTTCAGACGAGGGAGCTTGAGGATGTGGTCCTTGGATCATGTAAGCCTGGCATCATGAATAGATTACTAACTTATGATTCAGACTTTTGACTCTGAAATAACCTTATCTATGGATTATAGGTGTGCTATATCAAAGTGAAAGTTATTAAAATAATACAGGCAAGAAGCAATAAAGGTCTGACCCACCATTAATGGTATTAAATAAGATGTGCTGGCAGCTCCTGTCACTTCACCTTGGTTTGACCTAACCTCACTTGGTCTTCAGACTGTGAGAGTTCCTTCTTTATTTACATTCTAAATTCCAACGATTCTTGCATTATTTTCCTTATACTTTTTGTCTATCCAATATCTTCCCTATCCAAATAATTACACTATTCCTAGGAAGTTTTTCTCACTTGCCCAGTAGTTAGGTTTCGTACTTTCTTCAATGGAACCTTTCTCAGCATTGGAAGAACCTCACAGAAAGTTCCCACTCTACCCCTAGAATCATCAGGCAAACCTGACACCTCACCCAGAGGTTCCTATCCCCTCCTTCCTGAATTTAGCTCATCTGCTCATTGACCCACACACATTAGCATGTTAAACAAATTCATCCAAAAATTCTGGATACTGACTCCCTTTGAAATCTTTCAAATATTTAAGTTCACTTTCACATGTTACCACAGTTATTTCCTTGTCTAACAGCTACATTCATACCTTGTTCTGCTGTCACCTTTTGGGGAGAAAGGTGCTCTTGTTACAGCTGTCATTTCTATAGGCACTGCCCCAAGACTTTCTCCCTTATATTAGGAAGCAGGTGACCTGTTTCTTGTATCTATCAGAGCTCTATTACTGTCCTAATCTATCAGTTGCATTAAAGCCCTTAAACAAATTTACTAAAAATTATTTTTTCATTTTCAACGGTCCACCATTTTATGAATAGGGACCTTTTGTCAAAGCTGTCAAATAGTGCATTCAAATAAAAGCCCAGTAGAACAGTGCCGTATCACCTTCTTGGATGTCATTGTTTAAATTGAGCAAAACATCCCCTTTTGCAAAATCCTTGCTTACATCCACACCAAACTGTATTCTCTCTGTTCACTAGAGTGATACGTTTCTACTATAAGGACAAATATTTGGCTGTAAATGATATTCTCTATGTAGCTTACTTAAGGCATTTCCTTTCAACTTAAAAAGTTATTGACTACCTATATATACAAGGTAATTAGTATGCTGCATTATTTTAGTTTAGTGATTATTTTCATATCTGTGTTCTATTTGTGTTCAAACAATATATACTTACTCTAGTTTAATGAAAAGTCCTCTTTACATTCTGGGTAATGTGTGGTAAAATACATAAAACAATGCCCTTTTGCTGAAACTGGTATTATTTTCTTGATTCTCTTTGCAAAAGCAACATCCTTTTTTCTTTCTTATTGAACATCAAAGTACTTATCAAAGGCTCTGAAGTGTGACCAAATCTCAGTTTTCCCAAAGAGAAGCTATACTTTTCCTAAGGGAAAAAAAAAAATACCTCTAGCAAAGATCCTATATATATGTGGTGTTGTCTGTTTAGTGTTTTAACTCTCTCTCTACATCGTTCTTTTTCTACAACTTTCCTGATATATTAAATTCCCAGTTACTATAAGACAGGTAACAGGGCTCTCTCTTACAGGCATATTTTAAACCATTCTTTTCAAGGTACTGTCCTGAATCAGAAAATGTTTCTAATTTTTTATGGATCGATTGAGAAATTAAATTTTAGATTTTTGTGAAAATAAGCACACATGTGTTCTTTTAAGTAGCTCAATATTAATATCAATAATATTCATTCTTCCTTTAAAGCATACTTTAAAAAAAAAGTTATTTTGCCATATTTAATAATCCTTTTGAAATCACTGAGTGTGAATGCAATGTAAACATTGAGGGAAGAAGAATATAACACAAGTAACTAATGTACTTAACTTGAAATATTATTTTGAAAACCTTAAAATCAAATTAGTAAAAGTTAAAAAGTAATATTTTCTTTATGAAACCATAATACTCTTTCAGTTGCCATGGATTACTTAACGCTAAGAAGGAAGAAAAGAATGTCACAACATTTCTGAATAATCTAAGCCAGTACTATAAGTGATAGTTGATAAGTTTAGACAGCTGGATGGATGGATGGATAGATAGATGGACGCTCTGACTCTGGAATGTAAAGAAATCTCTGGGGAGTGGAGGAGACGTACTCTATTTTCACCACACTGGAGCATAGACAACTGGCTCTGGGGAAGATAGATTTGTAAATCCCTCTGAAGCAACACAATTTTTAGCTTCTAGGACATGTTTATTATTCAGTCATCCTTTAACCAAGTTTTGCCAGCTTTTTGTTCAGAGAGCTCAGATTGAAGTAACATGAAATATTCACGTAGAATTATCTCTCAACAATAGTAATCATTATAATTATTTTCTCTTTAGAATACTGTGTAGCTGGATATATTGTTGGTTGGTTTTATTGGTTTTATTTGGAAATAGGCATAAGTCTCATAAAGTGGCCTGTTAAACTGCCACTGAGATGTTAGGTTTTATACTTACATTCATAAACATGTAGAAGATGTATATATACAAATAGTCAAATTACTTGAAAATAAAGTTTACCTGTAATTCCAAATTTTTTGAAATGTGTGTGTGTGTAATAACAATTAAACATTGTAAATGGAAAAAAACGGACATTGTATTTACATTGCTCCATTAGACTTGCTCTGCAAAGTATGATGAAACAAAACTGGAACACAGGATCTCATGAGACCCCTGAGTGCAGTATCCACAAGGCCAGTGGGGCTCTTAATCACAATTTGTTCCAAATAAATGGTATAAAATTCAGGCTTTACTCACTTGACTGCCTACATTTATCTCCTACAGAGAAGATAGCACTACAACTGTTTCAACTGCTTAAACCCTATTTTAGCATATATTTGGAAGCCTGCACTGTACTTGATAACTTTATAATACCTTGAATAGCATGTATAAAATGTTTAACTTTAATAATGCAAGATGTGAGAATTGAAGAGATCTAATAGTTGAAGCATGGTTGAAAACTAAAAACATAAGAACAAATATTATTATTTCAGGGTGAAAACACATTTTTCCCATTTGCAAGCAATTTTTCCCTCCTCTGAACTCCAGATTTTACCATTTCATGGCCCCTCTTATCTACTTTACTCTGAGACATCTTTACTAGGTTCTAGGTTACGTGGTGACATTATTGTACATTTCATAGCTTCTAACAAATGGCCTTATGTAGGTGGCCCTCAGTAAACACTCATTGAATTAATGAGTTTTATTTTTATTTTACCATCCTTTGTTTTCTCATTGACAACTGATGATCTAAGTGAATCTGCCTTTTAGTGGAAAATATTTCACAACAACAATA
Organism: Eschrichtius robustus; assembly: GCF_028021215.1. NCBI lineage: Eukaryota > Metazoa > Chordata > Mammalia > Artiodactyla > Eschrichtiidae > Eschrichtius > Eschrichtius robustus. Next base: position 14,105,170 of record NC_090827.1, on the reverse strand, counting down.
ATAGCAACAAAACGAAACAAAGAGAATTGACTGTAATCACTCTAATTCAATAGTAAATAGCCAGATAATCTGAGAGACTGGAAACTTATCAAATAATTGTGGTGATACTATAAGCACTGACTTAATTATATATCGTATTATATAACTAAGAATAAAAAACAGCTTGTATGATACTTTGATAAACCACAAAACGGAATCTTCAAATTAGACAGTTGCTGTTTTAAAATAAATCTGATAAGAAGATGACCATCATTCTTCTGTGCTCTACGTTATCATCATCAATGCATAATTTTCTTAAGGGAAACGATGATACCCCGAATCATTCAATGTGCATGGGGCACCTATTTAATTATCTTCAATATATTTAATTATTTGTAATATGCTATTCTTTGTATTAACTTTTAACAAACTTCAGTTTAAACTAAAAGTGGAACAAATCAGAGAATAACTGAACCCTTTAATTTAGAAAGTCAAACAATGTTTGTTACCACCCAAACAATTACAGGTTAAATATATAAAAATTATTTAAATAGTTGAGATAAATTAATAAATGGTATATCCAAAAAAGGTTATTTAGGAAGTTAGGACAGTTTAGGGTTAAACATTTAACATCTTTTTTAAAAGAATAACACATGTTTTCTATTGTGAAATACTTCATATTTACATTTAGGAAAGTTTTGTATTTATAGGCCAGCAATTCTCAAAGCGCGTCCCCAAGACCTTTTCAAAGAGTTCTTCAAGGCCAAAAATACTTTCGTAATAATCCAAGGATATATTTGTCTTGTTTGCTATGTTGACACTGGCGCTGATGCAGCACAAACAATGGTGGGTAAAGCGCTCGCCCTCAGCACAGATCAAGGCCCGGCACGAACTGTACTGGTGGATATGAGCACTCCCAGTTTAAAAGAAAAAAAAAGTCAAGAATGTGTTTGATGAAACACTGAAATATTATTATTTTATTTAACTTGACCCTTGAGTGTATATCTTTTAATATTCTGGGTATACATAAAACAATTCTGCTACCTACAAGTGTGATAGTTGTCTTAAGGAAAAGCATGTATGCAGGTTGCAGGCTAAACTAGCAACTTGTCTCATAGAATACTATTTTTTTCTTGAGAGATCTACTTTCAACCACAAGGGTTATTTCCACTTGCATATTTAGTGGGCTTTTTATAAAAAATTAACAAGGGGTACATATCTCTTCAAGGAAACAACATTTTACTTATTCATTTAACAAATATTTATTCAGGGCTTACAATACCAGGGTGTTCATAAAAAATTAACAAGGGGTACATACCTCTTCAAGAAAACAACATTTTACTTATTCATTTAACAAATATTTATTCAGGGCTTACAATATCAGGGTGTTTCTTTATGTTCTTTATTGACTTTTTTGGGGTAATAAGGCTATTAAGAATTTTGTTATTCATATTTAAAGTAACGCTATACAATATTTTGCATGCACAAATGGCTATGTTCTTCTGAATATTTTCTTGTCATATTGTGAGTATTAATTCCAGCTGACATTAATTGAGGGCTTACTATGGAGCAGGCACTGTTCTAACCACCTTTGTATATGATCTCATTTAACCCTCACTGCAATTCTCTGAGTTGGACGGCATTATGTTTCTTATGTAGAGAAAAGCAGAAGAGATACAGAGATGCTAGCCAAGTTATCCACACTGATGAGTTCCAAGTGGTGGAGCTGGGATTCCAAACCATGTAAGATGGTCCTAACCCCACTGCCCACATTCTTTCCCAATTTATCCAATTTATAATATAGTCTGCCTAAATTCTAACCCATAATTTTTTTGTTAGCTTCAAACTGAACTTATTTATAGTTGAGAGGCATCGCTTCTTTCTGGGGTTTTGATTCCATGTGGAATTTTCTAGCATGTCATATTTGATTGTGTGTGAGATTAACAGAGCACCGATGAAAAGCATGCACTTTGAAATCAGACAGACCTGGGTTTGAGTTGTGACCTCATTATTTATTAGCTCTGAAATTTGGGGCATTTTTTTTTCAATCTTTCCCCCTCAGTTTCTTTATCTGCAAATGAGGACAATGAGTGTAAGGGCTTCAAAGTGTTAGGATTAAGTAAAGTTATTAATGTAGACCTATTAACAGTTACTGGCACATAATAAGAAATTCAATAAACTTCAGTCATACTTGTTCGTACTCATATTTGTATTCCTATGCCTTAAATTAAAAATAGAGAAGGTAAAATACAGAGTAATGAAAACAATTAAATAACTTGAAAGTAATTCAATAACTTAAAAATAGAGATTGCAGGAGGAGAAGGTTAAAGAAGTACACATTTAATTCCCATATTGGAGAAAGACAACTAAAAGGAGATCATCAGTCAATGAAGACACTTATCTTTTTCAATTTCAAACAATAGTATAATATACTCACACATTCATTTAAATTGAATTAATAAGTGAAGTCTAGGACACTCATTATTCACTAAGTCTTCTGAGGCTGATGCTCTACCTATACCCACCCCGCTCTCCAGGCTTTACCTTTCTAACGTACTTAGATGAGGATAGTGCCAGTATCTGCAAATCTACATCAGTACCATAACCACCTGCAGGGCATGACGCAAGTGTCTGAGAGAATTACACTGTCTGGAAGAGCCAACAAGAAAGTGGCAATTATCAGGTAGGATAACTGAGGTCACTTCTATGCTGGTTCCCAGAGTTCCCAGCAGGATAAACTTCCAGTTCTTTATAGAGGTAACTTGCTTGAAAACCAATCCCTTCTTGGGTGCTTTCCTTTCCTTATCTTCCTTCCCCACTTCCTGACAGTGTTTCCTGGGATCACCTCTCAAATTATTTGAAGTTGAATCCTTGTATCAGGGTCAGAGACACAAAGACTATATTTTTCATCATTGTATTATTCAGAACTGAACATAGTTCCTGGGACATAAAAAGTACTCAGCAGATATTTGTGGGATTAATCCATAAATTTTCAAAAGTTAGTGCTCCTTGAAGAGATCATATTCATTTTAGTATACTCAGGTCCTGGCAGAATGCCTGGCATAAAGTAGGCACCCAATTAATGTTTTGGAATATATGAGTGCATAAAGTTGCCAGTGTTGTTTAAAAAAGAAACACTCTATCTGACTACTAATAAAGAATACATTAATACTGATTAAGGCAACAGTGGGAATTGAATAAAACTTAAATCCAATGCAACATTACACAAATTATTAATAACAAAGTTGAACTGTTTAGCTACTAAAAAACCATATTCATATTCATATTCATTGACTGGACTAGCATTAAGTTGAAGTAGAAACTTTTGCTTGAGAATCTTTTGAATTACTAATATTTTTTTCAAAAATGTATACAGAAGTATGCCACCTTACTTGCAAACTCTATTCACAAGTCTATAGCCTAAAGTGACCAAATTGAATAATAAAAGGAGAAGAAAAGGGCATTAATTGATTGATGGAACAAATATCTACTGAATGTCTACTAGGTGTCAGTCAATCCCCTACATCCATGGCTTTCTAATTTTTGGCTGCAACCTACAACAGGAAATATATTTTACCTCAAGACATACACACAAACATATAATGTATGAATACACAGATATGCTCAAAACTAGAAAAAAAGCTTCAGCATACAATATGTATGTTTACCACATCTTACTCACTCTGAAAAACCTTCTTTTATTCTATCCTATTTTATTAAGAAACACTTCACGATTCTCATTAATCTGATTTTACTACTCAGTAAAAGGTTACAACTGACATTTTGAAAAACACTAGATTCTAAAGAAAAAATGATGAGCTAAACAGACACCATGTTTCTTTGAAGTATCTTAGATAAACTTAAATAATTTTTTGAAGTGTAAAAATTACCATTGTAATTGCTGCAAAGTAAAGGTGCATGGAATGAAGAAGGGTGTATGCCAGGAACATCTGCACTGGTACTGGGGAAGGGGAGGGAGAACAGCAGGGGAGGTCTCCTCAGGAAGTGATGACCGAGCTGAGATTTGAGGAAGGGTTGGAGTAAAACTTGAGGGGGTTTATTTAGACAGAATATCAGAGGTCTTTGTGAGAGGATGGATATGGAGGGTGAGGGAGAAGGAGATATTAAGAACAACTGCTAGATTCAGGGTTTGCCCAACTGGATGGACAATGGTGGTATTTGCTGAAAAGAGAAGACTAAAGATGACCAGACTTTGGCAAAGATGGGGCGGTAAGATCACGAATGTGTTATTACACATGCTGCTTTTGAAGTATCCAAGAGCTAAAAGCCAAGACGGCAATTGAATATGGGGATCTGGATTTCAGAGGCAAAGTCTAGGACTTAAACAGCAATTTACATGTCATCTAGGTATGGAAAAGTTTAGGAAAAAGAGCAAAAAATGTTAACAGAGTTTGACAATATTATATTCATTTATTTGGTATTTACACTCTACATGATTTCATAGGGGAATTTCAAGGGGCTTTCCAATAAATTATGTGCAGAAAATTGGTCAAGTGAAGAAGTATATTCATGTTATAAAAAGTTTAAAAAGACGAGTTGTGCTATTAAACCTGAGTAAAAGATTAGCTATCAATGATGATGATGATGATGATTGACCACAACAAAAATATTAGTCAATACTATATGTCTGGCAAAATATTAGGTTCTTTATATGTATTACTCTAATTAATTTTTAAAAATCATATGAGATAGACATTCCAGTTTTCCAGATGAGGAAACTAAGAAATACATACATAAAACATTTAGCCAAGGTCACAAATCTGAAAAAGAACAAATTAAGGATACTTAAAATGAGTAGGTCTGTTTCATTTTAGAGACTAAATTCTTTCTTCACTACTATATTGTACTGTTTCTGAGTATAACATTGTATAGCCAAATGCTTTCCTCAAAAGAAATATTCTTTTTTAAGTTATCAAAGCATATCAGAAATAGAGACACAGATGTAGAGAACAAACCTATGGACACCAAGGGGGAAAGCGGAGGTGTTGGTGGTGGTCGTGTGATGAATTGGGAGATTGGGATTGACATGTATACACTAATATGTATAAAATAGATAACTAATAAGAACCTGCTGTATAAATAAATAAAATATGTAAATGCAAAAAAAAAAAGAAATAAAGCACTCTTAGAAAAAGAAAAAAAAAATAAACCATTATCAATCACACGAGTAATTACTCTTTAAGTTTTCTCACCTAAAAAAGCATGTATTTCTAAATATATACACACCAGTTAAAAACTATGTTGCTAATAAAAGCCTTTAATAGCAATAGAATAATAATAAACATAACAAAATTTCTTATGTATAATTTTTCTGTTTATTCACTCATTCATTCATCAGTATTTATTAAGCACTTGTATTAGGAACTGTTCTTGAGTGCTATATGCTAGACAGTCCATGCATAATAGAAATGGGCATTCAGAATAAATTAAAGTTTCCTGGACCTTGTTGTGAATTATGAAAAAAATAGTAAGACCTTCTTTTCATATTGGTTCCCTTTTCCTCCAGATATCCCTATGCCACAGATAAAACAGTGTTCAAGTGATTTGGAAGGCAAATAAAGAGATAAGCACATGGGAATTCATTTTTCAATTGGCAACTCCAGTATACCTATTTTTAAAATATAAAAGTAAAGTAATTCAAAGGTTTGGAATACAGTATAGAGCAATCATATTAAGATATGATAAGATATCTGACTTACAGGCTAAACTGGACAAATATATGCAATACTTTCAAAATGTACTAACTGCAATTTTCAAGAACAGAGATTTACCTTTGGAAGGCAAAACTAAAAAAAACTGAAAAGGTTGTAAACTATAATTTAGGCTCATGAAAGCTATCTCTTGTCTATCAAGTGCTCCAAGTGTTTTTCAATGTGCAATCAATAATGATATTAACCTACCATAGGAGCTTTGGTTAAACATGTAAGAGAGATGAATAGACACACATGATTAGAGTGTGAAATACATGAAATTGGAATCACGTGTGTTTGTTTGGAAGCTATTTGTGTGCAAAGAAAGAAAGGTCTGTGAGTATGACTGGGGGAGGGGTACAATTTCTACCCTTCCCTCAGCCATCACCCCACTTCTTTACTCCCCTTTACAGAAACATTCTGAAATAGATCACTTTCCTGGTCCACTCCAATCAGACTCTGCCTCTGTAGTAGGCTGAATAATAGCCACCCAAAGGTACCGGGTGAAACCTGTAGAAGGTACCTTATAAGGAAAAAGGGTCTTTGCAGATGTGATAAAAATAAGGATCCTGAGGTGCAGAGATTATACTGGATTAACTGGGGAGGGGGGATCTAAATCCAATCACATTTCCTTATCAGTGAGGAGAAGGGGGGATTTCATACACACAGAAGAGAAAGCAGTGCAGAGACAGAGGCAGATGGGAGTGGTGCCACCACAAGCAAATGAACAGCAGCAGCTACCAGAAGAAGCAATTTAGAGATCCAGAGCCAGCGTGGCCTTTTAACACCTTAGTCTAGTGAGGCCAATGTTGAACTTCTGGCTCCAAAACTCCAAAAGAATACATTTCTGTTATTTTAAGCCATCCAGTTTGTGTTGATTTATTATAGTAACCATAGAAACAAATACAGCTCCGTTCCAAAAAACAAATCTGCAGCAGTTAAATTCACAAATGACCTCCTAAATCCAACAGTCAATGTACTCAAGTTCCCCGCACTATGTGTGTGACACAGTTGATCACTCCCTGCTTTTTATTCTTTGGTTGGTGCAATGGTCAGTTTTATATGTTAACTTGGCTAGGATATAGTCCCAGTTATTCAATCAAACACTAATATAGGTTTTTTTTTTTTTTTTTTTTTGAAGATGTGATTAAAGTCTAAAATAAGCTGACATTAAATGAGGAAGATTATCCAGATCATCTGAGTGGGCCTGGTTCAATAAGTTGAAAGGCCTTACAATGAAAACTGAGGCTTTTCAGAAGAAGAAAAGAAAGGAGGAGGAGGAGGAAGACAATGAGGATGAGGACAAGGGTGAAAACGAGTCGGAGGGGAATGAGGACAGGGAGAAAGGAGACATAATTCCAGCTGCGGACTGCATCTTCAGCACCAGCCGGCCCTTCCGGACAGCCTGCCGTGCGGATTTCAGACTTGCCAAGCCAGCTCCCACACCATGTAAGCCAGTTCCTTGCAATAAATATCATAATATATATTTCCTACTGGTTCTATTTCTTGGGTTCAGCTCTAATTGTTACACTTGATTTCAAAGGTTATCACACTCTCCTGGTTTCACTCCTATTTCACCGGCTGCTTCTTTTAGCCTCCTTTGCTCTTTCCTCATCTTTCTTACTGCTGACTGTTTGGAAGCCCAGGGCTCAGTGTTCGGATCTCTTTTCTCTATTTCACTCACTCAGTAAATGATTTTAAATATTATCTATGTGCTGATCCCTTGTGTTTATTTTACTCTAAGGCCTGGACCTCTCCCCTAAACCCTAGTCTTAAACACCCATCTCACATCTCCTCCTCAGGTTTCTAATAGGCATTTTAACATAACATTTCTAAATCTGAATTTCTCATTTTCTCCATGAAACTTACTCCTCCTGTAGTCTTCCCTTCCCAGTAGATAGCACCAATCTTTCCTATTGCTCAGACCAGAACTTTGAAATCATACTTGACATCTCCCTTTCTTTCACATGCATGCCCAATATATTAACAAATAAAGTGGACTCTACCTTTGAAAATATCCCAAATAGGTCCTCTCTCTCTTGACTTGCTCCAAAATACCATAATGTTTTGCCTGTATTATTTCATTAAGCTCCTAAATGGTCTCTTTTCTTCTGTCCTTGTTACCATGTGCATACACACAAACACAGACACAGACACAGACACACACACACACACTATCCTCAATAGATAAGCTAGCAATCTAAAATATTCTAAAATAGAAATCAAATCACATCACTTCTCTGTTCCAAACCCTGTGGTAGCTTTATGATTCAGAATAAAAGCCAAAGTTCTTTCAATGGCTTATCAGACTTCACATGGGTCAACTCCCGCTACTATTTTTCTCCCTTCCTTGGATCCAACCACACTAGTCTTTTCAATTTCCTTGAACAAAAAGGGGAAGCTTCTGCCTCAGGATTTTTTAAATTTGTTCATCCTTTGCTCTATGTGTTCTTGCCCTGTGCCCACATGGCTTGCTCCATTACCTCCATCCCAGTCATCTGCTCAAATATCACTTCATTAGTGACACCATTCACGTTAACCCCAGTCAAAATCACTATCTCTTTCCTGTATCTATACTCTATCCCTTGTCCCTTCTTTATTTTCCTCCCCAGCACTGACCAGCATTTGATGTACAGTATATATTTTACATGTTTATTTAGTTTCTGTCTCCTACCACTAGAATATAAGTTCCTTAAGGTCAGGCATCTTTGTTTTGTTCACTGCCATATTTTGGGGGGGTTTAATACAGTGCTTGGCACATAGTAAGTATTTAATAAATACTTCATGAGTAAATGAATGACTAAATGTACTTCTGCTTATGACTGGGTAGATCCATAAACCAATGTGAACAAATATAAGAACATTTAACAGGACAATCACAAAATCTTTATCAGGCGCAGTCATTTTCTATCTTATTTTTGTAACGTTGCTTATTGGCTTGATTGCCCCCCAGATTACTTCGGTGGAAATTATTTTGTGTGCTAACTTTTTTCAGTAATGTATCTGTCAGGATGTAATTATTACCTATTCGATCTGTTTTTAATTTGCTTGAAGTTAAAAGTTCAAGGATGGAAGAGGATTTTTTTTAGAAAAAGAAAGGACATAGGGCTTAGAAAAATAATACAACACATGGTTTTAGTTAGAGATTCAAGACAAAAAAATCAGGAGCTACTCTAGGTGTGTCAGAATTAACTTAATTGAACCTCCCTTATTCTATAAAGTTTATTTTTACTGATTTGTATAGAATGTGCCTCAATTAGACTTGGCAGTATATAGCTGTTTGAGAGCAGGATGTAGAGGCAACTGTCCATAGCCAGATGAATGCTGCCACGCTTCACTGCTGGGAAACAACAGTACAGCAGGGACTTAGTGACTCCAGTGTTAACTGAATGACTATTTTACCTCACAAAATGTTTTGACTTGGAGGCACAATAATGTAAGTGTATTAGAAGAACATGCCGTGTGCCTGGGGAGGAGGGATGGTTAAGAGTACTCGAAGGGTTTTCACTGATTATACTCGGGAGTGCAGAAGCCCTGATTTACCTCGCATGGCTGAATAGTGTGACACCTTGTTGCTTAAAAATTGCTTATGTTTAAACTACACTCCAGAGCTAAAGGGCCATGCAGATGTCCCATTATTGAATAGCATATGGACATTTCCAGGGCTGTTAAAAATGATCACACCTACCATCTGCTTTTACTGGGGCTCACTGTATATATACAGTTCTAAGAGAGAAGTATATGCCTTTCATTGTAGCTCAGGAGACCTATTTGTAGAAGGAAAAGGAAGCAGGGAAGGCACTTGTGAACTTGCAGGAGAAACTTTATGTTTCAATAATGGTCTCTTTCTTAACAATGTGGCAGTTGTGAATCTCAGAGAGGATAAAAATATTTTAAGATGAAGACCATCATTTTAAAAATTTGTAACTTAAGTCTTTAGAGATCCAACTAAGTTCAATTTAGTGGTAAGGCTAAAGTGACTGTGGCATTTTCTGCTTGGATTTCAAAACTCGCTAGTTGCTGGCACAAATTTATCTGAGTTCAAAAATTATCCCCAACTTTGTTGTGACTTCAGATGACTACATGGGAAAGGAAAGGGCCTGAAAGAATAGTTGTTCTTTTCAGCAATAACAGGAGTAATGGTTTACCTTCTGTGACTCATTACGTCCTAGGTCTGCTCATAGCCCATATCTTCTTCCATTAACTTACCTTTAATTTTCCCCCCAGCTTTTGAATTGTCTTCAGTGTCAAGCACCACGCTAAGCATATAGCACATCCTCAGTCAGTGCCTGGTGAGTGAAATCATATTTACAGGGCATGGATAGGGTGCAAGATGCAGGGGTATGCGCTGTGGGAAAGGCCACGCTCCTGTTCCTTATAATTTTGTCTCAAAGATAAGGGGAGAAGGACCATAGCTATTCCTCTAGAAATATCCATTACAGCAAGAAAACTATATAAGTTGTGAAATATGTTTCATTCTTATTTTCCTCTAAGTATATAAAATTACTATGTTAATAGTAAATTAAAATTAGATAAAATTAGTATGTTAATTACTAAAGCAAAGAAATTTATGAGCGCCATCTTGTGAAAGGCCCTGTCTCGATCATGTCAGATGGTACTCCAACCTATGAATGAGAATGAAAATTTACAAAGCCCGTCTTGATAAAGGAGAGAATGGACAAATTCCATGGATCTGTCACACTAATAAAAGAAGCATATTCTTTGAAAAGAGAGGAGCAAATAATAGTTTACATTCAATATTTTACGTGCTTTTCAGTCTTAACATCTCTAAATCATCTGAAAATTCAAATTATTTTTATTAGTGTTGAAAAGCCTACCAGAAATTTACCTTAGTTACCACGAAATTATATGTTTGCTGTTTGTTACCTTTTGAGTCTAGTTTTTGGAAATTATAACATGATTAATATTTAATTCAGTGTTCATGGTATACCAAACACTGTGAGGACCACTTAATCTTAAGAAAAACCTACCACAAAGTCCTACTGTTTTCCTCAGTTTATAGATTACAGAGTGTCATGTTAAACAACTTGCCCAAACTAACTTGCTTATTACATGGCAGACCCAAAATTATGACCATGGCCCCCTGACCTTCAAGCCTGGGCTCTTAACCACTGGCCTGATGCTTTCTGACATGAGATAAAATGGGAAACAAGAAAGATGAAACAATTCAGTGCCTTAGAGCTTTCAGCTGCATATGTATAAAGTGTTTAAAAAGTGATTTGTACACTCTTGAATTCTTCTATGGTAAGATGTAAATGAAGTATCTCAGTTTGTGTTCAGAGTGTACAGAACTGTAAAAGCATAATTAGCATATGATTTGAAAATGTTACCATGAGCAGAAATGACTGTAAGGTCAGTTTTACTGACTACTCATCTTGGTTGAATTTCCCTAAAATGATCACATAGTCCACCTTCATCAATACTATAGCATTATAGACGTGAGCATATGCTTATTTTGAAGACACTATCAAAAATCACAGCAATCATGATACCAGAAATACCAAATGTGACAGATTCCTGATGTCTTCTAAGGCCTGGAGCTGCTACTTGCTCTAGTTAAATATCACTGATCTCTCCAGGGCACTAGAGTGCGTCAGGCAAGCCTGGAATCATGGCTAGGCAGAGCAGAAATGATTACTAACGCTTGGCCAACTTTTAACTTGGAATGTTCTAAGTATGAATACTTGGTATTCAAAACCATAGCTAGAAATGAGAATTAGTAACAATCAGTTGCATAAGAACTTTGGTTTCTTTGGATCATACATTTCCCACCTTCATAACCTATCCACTTCCTGTCCTCCAGGTCATTGTAGCCAGTAGAATGAAATTGGGAAGTCAGGTTTTTGTTAATGAAGAGGCAGCAGACTATTGTGTTAGGGGCACTGATGCTAGAATGACATTATCTAGCTCCAATCCCACCTCTGCTGCTTGCTGTGCCTTGGGCAAATTTCTTTATCTCTCAGTACTCCCCTGCACCCCTGTAACAACTCCATACTTTGTCATAAGGATTAAGTAAGTCAATGCATATAAAGCATCTGAAACAGTATCTGACATATGTGAGTGCTAGTATTATTATATTATTACTAATATTACCTTTCTTAGTTGTGAAAAAGATAATATTCAAGGAAGTGTTTTTCAAACGATTTTATTCCTTTAGTAGATCATGAAATTAGTTTAATTTTCTTGGTTTGCATAAAAACTGAAATATAATCATGTAAAATAGAATAAATATACAACATTAGAACTCAATGCACACAGTATAGATAAATATTATTCAATATTTTGTGGAACAAGTACATATATGTATTCTCAGTTGTATCTGAAGTGTATTTCTTAATGTAATTATGGTCCAAAACGTGTGAAAAAACACTGGCTTAGTATTATCATACAGAAAGTATGGCAGCTTTATATCTGTGCAAAAGGGAATGTTAAATTTTTGTTGCAGTTCTAATGTCAAACATTTAATTCATTCATAAATTCAACATTTACTTATAGAACATTTTCTATTGTAGGCACTCCACTATGATCTGGAGGAAAAAAATGACAAGAAAATTTGACATAATCCTTGCCTCAATGGACCTTACAACTTAATGGGAAAACACGCTTTATCAAATAAGTATATACTAACCACCAATTATGAGATACGTTATTCCAACTTCTTACAAATATAAAGAGCTAAACTAAGAAATAAACTAAGGGTCAATTATAAAGGAATAGAAAATAATCTCACCAAAAATTAGGAGTAAGAAACAACACCTAAAGATGCATACAAAGCTGGGAACACCCTATAATGCTCCGTAATTAACTGAAGGAGTTGGGAAAAAGTACAAACGTGGTTTGGGATAGTTTGCTTTTAACTAAATTTCTATTTATCTTATTATTTCTACCATCTAATATTCATCAAATTGCCACTAATCCAGAGAGTCAGAGTCAGTAGCTTGTATAGCATATTTAGTAAATCTTTAGTAAAAATCAATTAATAGCTCTTAAAATTAATATATATATATATTTAATGTAATTTGAATAAAAATCACAGTAGTGTCTTATCAGGAATTAGATATTTTTGCTGGAGGAGTAAAAGGTAATATTATACATTTTTAGTGGAAATGTGGAGTGCTACAGCCTTTAGGCGTGTGATTATCAATATCTACGAAAATTAAAATTATGCATATCTTTGGCTGAGCAATTTCATGTTGGGGAATCTATTCCAATTTATTCCAGTATTAAAGGTAAATGATATTTACTGCAGCATTTTTAAAGTAACCAAGAATTGTAAATAAGGTCATGGCCTACTGATAGGGGAGTGAGTGAACACAATGTGAAAAATTCCTTCCATGACTTTATTATACAGTCATTTCAAAGACTGAATTAGACCTATGCCTGATGACTTAGAGTGGTAAAGAGATTTCCATGAGGAAATTCTGAGTGAGAAAAGCAAGATATTGAAAATATGTATATAGTAAGATACCATTTTGGGTAAGATAAATAATGACCAAAATGTTGTACATATGTATATTTAGGTATGTATAGGTGTGTGTTTGCATATACATGAAAGTATGTGTGTATATGTGGTATATGTACATGGTTATATGAGTATAGAGAAAAATATGGAATGAATAACACTAGGCTATTAATATGTTAAGTGGAAAGGCAAGAATGAGGGGCAGGATGTTGATGGGATGGAAGAAGAAAAAAGGACAAAAAATATCCACAATAAAAACAAGTATTATTTGGTCTTATTTAGGTAAATTTGTATGTCTGTGTGAAAGAGAGGGGGAGGATAAAGAACAGAAAAATGGTTGCATAAAAGGAAACCATAAACGAAAAGACAACCCACAGAATGGGAGAAAATATTTGGAAACAATGTGACCGACAAGGGATTAATCTCCAAATATACAAACAGCTCATGCAGCTCAATATCAAAAAAGAAAAAAACCCAATCAAAAAATGGGCAGAAGATCTAAATAGACATTTCTCCAAAGAAGATGGCCAAAATCACATGAAAAAATGTTCAACATCACTAATTATTAGAGAAATGCAAATCAAAACTACAATGAGGTATCACCTCACACCGGTCAGAGTGGCCATCATCAAAAAGTCTACAAACAATAAATGCTGGAGAAGGTGTAGAGAAAAGGGAACCCTCCTACTCTGTTGGTGGGAATGTAAATTTGTACAGCCACTATGGAGAACAGTATGGAGGTTCCTTAAAAAACTAAAAATAGAGCTACCATATGATCCAGCAATCCCACTACTGGGCATATATCTGGAGAAAACCAGACTTCAAAAAGATACATGCACCCCAACGTTCACTGCAGCACTATTTACAATAGCAAATACGTGGAAGCAACCTAAATGTCCATCAGTAGATTAATGGATAAAGAAGATGTGGTACATATATACAATGGGATATTACTCAGCCATAAAAAGAATGAAATAATGCCATTTGCAGCAACATGGATAGACCTAGAGATTATCGTACTAAGTGAAGTAAGTCAGACAGAAAAAGACAAATATCATACGATATTGCTTATACGCAGAATCTAAAAAAATTATACATATAAACTTATTTACAAAACAGAGACACACTCACAGACTTAGAGAATGAACTTATATTTAAAGGCGGGAAGGGTAGGGGGGAGAGGGATAGATTGGGAGTTTGGGATTGACATATACCCACCGCTATATATAAAATAGATAATCAACATGGACCTACTGTATAGCACAGAGAACTCTACTCAGTACTCTGTAATAACCTATATGGGAAAAGAATCTGAAAAAGAATAGATATATGTATAACTGAATCACTTTGCTATACACCTGAAACTAACACATGTAGATCAACTATACTCCAATAAAAAATAAAATTAAAATAAATAAATAAATATTATAGTTCCCCAAAATGCATGCATAGATGACTGTTAATAAAGTGTTAAAGAAATATAAGAGCAAAGTCAACAATACAAAAAGAAAATAAAATAAATCAGTTGATGTTGATGCCTGTCAGTAAAGATTAAATATGAACATATGTGTTAACTGAAGACTAAGATTTTTCATGTTCTCTAGATACCATAGTTACTATTTTTCTAATTACACCACAGAAGTCTTTGTTACTGGACTAGATTTGTAATGTCACTTTGCCTTGAGGATACCTCTCCCCCATCCCATCTCTCCTTATTACACACTCACACTCACAAACACAAACTCACAAGCAGTCACATGCCATAGAATTGCTCCTGCAAAACCAGACTTTAGTATCAGACCAGAAGGAACTTTGAGAAACTTTAACATGAAATGTATTGTTTAAGAATCTCTATAATATATGTGCACCAACATGTGTGGATACCTGAACTGCAGGAAGCCAAACTGACTATTAAAGAGTGGGCAAAATTAGGTGACTAGTATCCCTTAAAGAATTCTCTCTGTGGAAACCTAAAAATGTCTGGTTTTGCCGTATGTTTCAAAGTATTCCAATAAGTTACTTTATAGAGCAATAGATGTATAAGGTACCAGTTTTTTTGAAATTGCATTGAATCCAGTCACTTAAAAAAAAAAAAAAAGTACAGGCGGAACAGTTAGCCCTATTTTCTTTGCTTCAGCTAACATTTTTCTTCTATAAGTCTATTTGATTGTGTCAGCATGATAATAGAAGCCAAAAAGGTTCATTATGCTCTCATTCAAACCAAATGACTAATAGTTAATCATCTACCTATGGAGCTTCTTTTCTTTGCACAAAATTTACCACAGTTTTGTACAAAACTTTAAAGGATCCTAAATGATCATTTATAACTGACAAATACATACACTGAATTTATCATTTTAAAAATAGATTTACTTAATTTCCTAAAAGGTGTCTTGTTATATTACAGCCTTTTTGGCAAAAGAATGTATGTTGTTTCACACTTAATCAAACAAATACTGTATCTGTCTTGAAAGAAAATTATAGGAAAGAACTTAGATCACTAAGAATGATTCAGTCAAGGAATAGAAAATCAATGTAATATTTTAAGAAAGCAAAACTACTTCTCATTTTAACAAGTCTATTATTCACACAACATGGGGAAAAAATAAAAATTAAGCATAGGAAACATAATTACTAGGAGAAATTCAAGAAAACAAATAAATTTGGGAACCCCGTGTGAAGAGACATCTTTAAACCTTCACGAGAATAAGTCAAAATTTTTACTACAAACACAAACTTTTACTTTGACACAGTTCAATTCTAACAGAATATGTGAAAGGATAGTCTCATTTTTAATGTATGTAATACAAAAATGATGTAGAGAAGGAAGCTCAGAATATGTGGTAACCAACTCTCTTTGGACGGGTGGTGCACTTGAGGCAGTTAGACCCCATTTCTCCTGCAAGATGGTGGCCATCTAAGGGCAATGCTGGTGCTGCACAAGGGGCAGGGTACCACCTGTCTACCACCAACAGCATCGGGAATCCCCCAGGCAATGCATGCATTTAGCACAAGTTCCAAAGTCCTGGTCCCTCTGCAGCTGATACTTGGTATGAATAGCAGTACACCATTTAAAGGTGGCTCAAGTACACAGGAGATCCCTGATTCTAACAATAATTTTGACTACATTTTTATTGTTTTGAAATTTTCTGATGTTTATATCAATACAACTGCTGCATCATCTCAGCAATATTGTACTGGAAACAATGCTAAAATTAAGCCATTGAGTACATTCATGATGCCTGTATCCCTGTCTGCAATATGAGAGGCATTCAATGAAAAGTGTAACATCATTTGAGGATATTGTCAATAAAATATGATGGGAAAAAGTACCAAATCTATATGAAAAATACACTTCTTGACACAAGACATATGTTAAAAATACATTTGGGTAAATTTTATTATGTAGAGACACTTTATCAGGGTTAAGTAACTTTAGTCATGTCATTTAAGTGCAACTATTAGAGACGGTAAAGTTGAGATAGGAGGGGAGAATGTGTCCTCTAATTTATCCATTCATACCTTCAACCATTCACTGAAAACACATTATGAGATTTTATGCCTGTAATTCTGACAGATTGCTATTGATGAAACTAGTGTAATGAAATTTTAACTGGGTTTTGCTCCCGGAATTGGCCATACAATATCAGACCAATTATCATGGACTACAGTGAATATATTCATTTCATTAAATGAATTTTGCCTCTTTTAATACAACAAAAGTATATTGACACATCCATTTAGCTAATATGCTGATATCACATATTTATATGGTAGTGAAATATTTTTAAATGCCATTTGAAGCAAAATAAAAAGAAGCAAATGTCTTTCAGTTAAGTTAAACTCTTAATCTCTTCTTAATTCATTGTAACTTTTCTGAATTCCTCTTTGCCATGAGAAATGCTCTGAAGGCATATTCTCTCCTTTCAGAGGCTATGAAGCAACTGGAAGTTACTGAGTGGCGTTTGAAACCAGCTTTTGAGGTTCTACCTGCCTTGCCTTAGGACAGCACTGTGAAGACTTCCTTCTCTGCAGTTTCCTGCCTGCTTGAAGTGAAGCATCCGGGTTCTTCTCTCACTGTCACCCTGGTGACAATTGCAGTTCATCTCTGAATAAACAGGTAATTCAGGTAAAGTCTGATACTTCCTCCTCCTACACTTCTATTCCAGAGTCTTTTCTCTCATAAATAGAACAGTAAAGATGCAGGAAAAAATGACATATATTTTCCAGCATCTTCGTAAGCCTTATTCAACTTCATGGTGATTTTTTGTTTTTCAATAAGGGGATTGATTACTTGGGTGTCTAAACTACAATACCAGTTCACTTCTTTTTATTCTTCTCTCACTTAGATTATATATAATATAGAGAGAAAAGACCTAATTTTTTTGGCCAAGTATCTAGTGCTGGGTATTTTATTTTATTTTTTTCTTATTTTAGCTTCACAATAATCCTATCACTATTTTGCTCACCTTAAGAGTAAGGAAACTTCTGCTAGAGTTAAGTCTTAGGGAAACGTTGATTTTCTATCATATCAACTTTACTTCATAGAATTTAGTTCTCTATTAATTTCAGAGGAATGAAGAACTTTATCCAAAGAATTATAATTTGGAAAATAATTTGTTTCAGAAGGCAAAGCATAATCTTGTGGGAGGGACTCATCTAAACACTGTATAGAACACTGGTTGGATTAAGATAAATTCCACAACCAATGTACAAAGTCCTTTGTTAAGACAAAACAAAACAAACAGAAACATAAAAAAAAAAAAAAAAAATAGGAAAGTGTTTCCTGATTGAAGGGATCAGAAGGGTTCCACAGAGGAGATGGTCTTTGAGATGGGTTTGAATGATAGATTTTTGTAAGGTGTGTGTATTGGAGGTTGAGGCTGGGGGAAGGGGTTTTCAGGAAACTACCAGGCGAAGTTAATGGCACAAGCACAGACAAGGTGTATGAACTAAAGGAGAGCATGTAGTTCTCAAAAACTGGAAAGTAGATTTAGGCTATAAAAAGGAGGAAGACAAATTTGAAAATAGTACCAAGTTTGGACATGGGAAAAAAATTAGGTCGCCTGGTACTTCTGGGAGATAGTCCCTAGTAGTAGATTTCACTGGCGTATTCTGAGATTTTTGGTTAATCCATCCTCCTGATAGACTACACTGGGTGCTGCAACTCATTCATTATCATCAAGCCAACATTCCAGTAACCTTGACTTACAAGAGATGGCTTCAACTTGTATGGTGCTCAGAGTCTATTTTTATAGTATACTCAAGGCTTTTGCTTATATAATAGTTCTGTTTTGTTTTTCACATCAGTCACAATTTATTGCAGTATTTTATGTAAATTCAAGGGCATATTCACAATAAGCAGGGAAAAAAAGGTTTTTCTTCTGACATATATTGCTATTTGAAGTTCAGATACATCTAGGCATAAATTACAGTTTCACTCCAAAGAAACTACACAGTTTATTGACATCCAGAGACTGTTAAAGTCTTAACACAAAATAATTTAGATAGACTAAAAATCATTTTTCCTGGATTTAGAAAAAAAGTTTAGTCTTTATAGATCCGATTCAGTGTGCAGAATTTTATTTTAGGACAACATAAACTGCGTTGATTACCAATTCTGCAATCTTATTCCTACAGCAGCAGGAAGAATTATACTGTCACTATCATCTCTTGACCTTCATAGCACTCCAAATGCTTGTTTAAAAAGTATGAATTTAATTCATATTTTAGCATTTGCGGTATAATGATTTTGCTAAATTTAAACAAATTTTCAAAACCTTTGTTTTCCCATTAACTTACATATTTGGTCTTAAGCGTATCAGGAGCTTATACTTAATTTCCTTCCCTTCCACAAAATCTTTTTAAGAAATAGTAAATACAGAAAAAAATATATGTATATAAAATCATTCATGTTTTAAATATCACTGGAATTTTGCAATGTCAACCATTTCGTATTGTTTTTAATATATCCAGTTAAAAAGGCAAATTTGTGTTGACCTGAGACATATAGTTCCTGATATTTCTCCTCTTATATGTTTTATTTTTCTTCTTTACATGACAGAAGTTTACATATAGAAGATTAACTATCTTTCTTATATAAAAATGTACAATAATAAGCAACATCTAGACATGTTTGGCCAAAGGAGAAGTATCAGGACAGATAGGATTTCTCAGCCATGAAGAATTCTAATATCCTATGACTGAGAGGATCTTTTAAGGCATTTGAAGTGCTCAGACTCATTCAATGACATAAAAATACCATGGTTCAACCACATAAATTTACTTGGGCAATATCTGTAATACAATTTGCTTTCTCGGGAAGTAGGTATTACATATTGGATATACAATTTTTATAGAGTGTTTTTAATTATACAAGTGTGCCTGTGATTGCTGGTACAGTATATGAAGTCAGATGACATATTAAGAAATTGAAAAGTTTCTGTGGTTTAAAAAAACTCAAACAATGCTGAGTCATTCTGTTTCCTGTTATGCAGTTAAGTTAGAAGAAATAATGTGTATGACATCGATTCATTTAATCCCATACCCTTTCCCTTCCTCCCTCATTCATCCAATATTTACTGAGCATCTACTATATGGGCCAGGTGTTATAGATATAATGACTGATATACATTCAGTTTTAAGGAACAAAATCTCTTAAAAACACAAAACTGTACCAAAGGGTAACAAAATATGTTCTTTATATTCTAATATTCTAACTGTATTTTTATTCACAGATTTCAGAAAAAATATAATTATACTGTTTCTTCAAGATAATACAACTATATAATTATGTGTATAAAATTTGTTGTAATTCTGCAAAAAATAAACAGATATATATATGCACCAAGATCTTGCCCCACCTTTAAAAAATGTGGTGAGGCAATTGAAAAATATAGCCCTTCTATTGCATTCATTTCTTTTAAACTATGATGAAAAACTTGAGTGGTTAACCCTATGTCTTCTAATATTTTCAATTTGCATTTAAAGAAATAGAAAGTAAAAATAGGCAAAAAGTATTATTGTGTTTTCACTTCCTTTGATACAAATGAGTCAAGCTATTGTTATATAGGTGCATTAGGGCAACAAATTGAAGACTTCAACACTAATAAAAGGAGATAAGAAGCTGCCAGTAAGAAAGTATGAAAAAGTAGAAAATTTGACATCCTCTAAGGAACGGAAAATCACACTAGATATGAAAAAAATGACTGCTGGTGCAAAAGTAATGAACAGTGAAACCTAACTATAAAATGTTTAATGCTTGGAACTACAGAGTGTACCCATTAATATACTTCTATGACATGAAATATTATAAAGATTGAGTTAGGTGCTTCCAGTGTATAAAGTATGACCTGAGATTAAATTCTGAAATGATCATGAATTCTGTGAACCCACTGGAGTTCATCTGTTCTCTGAAAGCACAGTAAAGATGAGTGGTAACTAAACTCCCAGTTCAGTGTTTTCTAAATTGTCTGAAGCTGCTTATTTAGCTACTTGTGGGGCTTTACTTACTTTGAAAAAGTAGGCAATAGGCAGGAAAGTCAGATGTAGTATATAAATTCTTCCCAATGCACACAGTGAACCATCACAGAGCATTAACTGAGCTCCTAGGGTCCCTATGTCAATTCCCAGAGGCCATGAGAATTAACTGCCCCTACACATCTCCCAAGCTGATAGGTCTCAAAGTTCAGAAAAATTTAACATTATTAAAATATATACCCCTAGGCTTCGTTCTCAGAAATCTTGATTGTATGTTCAGGGCTTTGTAATTTTCATAAAATTCTGGGTGATTATGATACGTTAGACATCGGTAACTCATTTTGAGCAGAGACTTGGGGCAAATCTTGAGAGTTCCAATTATATACAAACAATGTCTGTTTCCAGAGAAAAAGTATCATTTTGTATAAACAAAGTACCATTGATCACAAAGGGACTCTTTTTGGTCACATCAGACCTCAGTGGCTATAACCACTGGGGTATATTTGGTTATATTAATATAATTTAAAAGAACATAACATTTAATAAAGCATCCTTTCCCATCCTGTATATTATGGACACAAATTTCAAAAATATTTTGTGAAATTAGAGAGGACAAGAGGTTGTGGACAGACCTAAGAGATTGCTCAAGAGTGTTACTGCTTTGGTCCCTGTAGTTGTCTGTACTACCTGAGGGCAGACCTATACAAAAGAATTGCCAAAATTCTTTAAAGCAAAGAGATCCTCATAGGAAACATCAATTATTTCCTTTCTAGAGCAGCTCAAACTTTGTAGCCTAGCCAAAGTAGTAGAATCAATCTCAAGATCTCATATTAAAGCATAATGTTCTTTTTTTTGGCTAATATTCCATTGTATATATGTACCACATCTTCTTTACCCATTCCTCTGTTGATGGACATTTTGGTTGCTTCCATGTCCTGGCTATTGTAAATAGTGCTACAATGAACACTGGGGTGCATGTATCTTTTCGAATTACTGTTTTCTCCTGATATATGCCCAGGAGTGGTATTGCTGAATCATATGGTAGCTCTATTTTTAGTTTTTTAAGGAACCTCCATACTGTTCTCCATAGTGGCTGTATCAATTTACGTTCCCACCAACAGTGTAGGAGTGTTCCCTTTTCTCCACACCCTCTCCAGCATCTATTGTTTGTAGCTTTTTGATGATGGCCATTCTGACTGGTATGAGGTGGTACCTCATTGTAGCTTTGATTTGCATTCCTCTAATAATTAGTGATGTTGAGCATCTTTTCATGTGTTTGTTGACCATCTGTATGTCTTCTTTGGAGAAATGTCTATTTAGATCTTCTGCCCATTTTTTGATGGCATTGTTTGTTTTTTTGATATTGAGCTGCATGAGCTATTTGTATATTTTTAGAGATTAATCTCTTGTTGGTTGCTTTGTTTGCAAATATTTTCTCCCATTCTGAGATGTAGAAAACAAACTTATGGTTATCAGGGGGGAAACTGGAGAGGGAGGGATAAATTGGGAGATTGGGATTGACATGTACACACTACTATATATAAAATAGATAACTAATAAGGATCTACTGTATAGCACAGGGAATTCTACTCAATACTCTGCAATGGCCTATATGGGAAAAGAATGTAAAAAAGAGTGGATATATGTATATGTATAACTGATTCACTTTGCTGTACACCTGAAACTAATACATTGTAAATCAACTATACTCCAATAAAATTTTTTTAAAAATAAAGAATAATGTGATAAACACTTACCTCATTTTCCTTCTGTTTTCTCCACTCTACCAGTCAACAATGGAATCAAAATGAAAGAATATATTTTGTTCCATCATTCTTTTTTAATTGTATGGTAAGCCTAAGTGAAGATGAGATTAGTTTTGTTTGTTTGCTCTTTAACACTCTTATTTTATAGAATAAATTTTGGTAATGTTCTAGAAGGTTAGTGTTTATCATTATTTTATAATATTATAAAAAGAAGTGAATCATAAGTTTTCCTTGTAGGAGAAAGATTATATGATTCCCAGCTTTCTTTATATGTGGTCTGAATTTTTGAGGATGTAGAATGAGGAATTTAAAGCAAAAAGAAGCTTCAGATATTTCCTATTTATTTTACCCAGAATAGTGAACATACTAACTCAAAACTGTACAGCTTGGTAGTAGTAAGAGACAAGACTAGGGTCCAGATTTCCCTAACTTCCAATTCCCTACAACTGCTTCACAGAATTATGCTGATTGCATTGGCAAATTTGGAGACAGATTGCCTGGTTTCAAGTTCCAGCTTTCCGACTCATTTATATCCTTGATTCTTTTAAAAAGGTAAATCAGATTATGTCATTCCTATTTTCAAAAATCTCCAAGAGTTTACCATCTCATTCAGAGTAAACGCCAAAATCCTTTTAAGACCTGTACATTCTGCAAGAACTTCTCTCTTCCTCATAATGTTTCTTGCTTTACCTCTTGCTACTCTTTTCAGATGCAGCCATATTAGCCTTCTTGCTTTTGTTCTTCAAGGACACTTGGCCCAGCATACCTCCAAACTTGGCCTTTGCTGTTTCCTCTGTCCATTAGCCATTTTTCTCTGATTATCTCCCTCACCAACTCCAGTTCTCCCCAAATATCAATGTCTTTCCTCTGAGGCCTCCTCCACTCCCAACACCTCCCCTCCCACCCTTCTCATTTATTATTCCCCTTCTCTGCTTTATTTTTTCCTAAAGCACTTATCATCAACTAAGTATCATGCATCACACACACACACACACACACACACATCTCTCTAACTACACTGGAATGTAAACCTCATCCCACCCACCCTCAGCGTGGAGAATGCTGTTTATTTTTATGTATTCCGTGCACTGCTATGTTCTCTGTGCCTAGAACATTGTTTAGCACATAATAAGCAGTTAAGTATTTGTTGATTGTTGAATTTCATACTTTATTTTTCTCAGACCAGGCAACCACAAAAGGAAAGAAATGAGCCAATATCGTCTGTTTGTTCCAGCTAATACCTTAAAGGAATTCAGCCTCACTCAAAGCTGTTTACATCGTAATGTTATTACATTTGAATAACTGTTCCTATCTTTGAAAATCAGATTTTCTGCAAGATCCTTAAGAGATGACTAGGAGTGCTGACTGGTATATAATTTATGTTTCCCAGAGTCAGGGTTAACCAGATAATAAAAATCCTGCTCCCTATTTAAACCACAAAATACAAAACACCTACTCAAAAAGGGGGATGTAAATCAAGGAACCAAAAGAATACAGAATCATAAACCAAGATTTATTAAAACCAAGAGAATACAGAATCTTAAAGAAGAGATAAAGAAATTTTCCTTAGGAAATTTATTTAATATTAAGTTCACTATTTTACAGCCTATCAGTTTCAAAATTCAACAGAATTCTTTAAGACAGAAAGTAATATAGAGATTGGATTCATATGTGAGGAACTATTTCTGATGTGTGTACAGTTGACCCTTGAAAACTCAGGGGTTAATCCGAATGTAATTTATAGTTGGCCCCCATATCTGTGGTTCCTCCACATCCTCCGATTCAACCAACTTTAGACCATGTAGTACTGCAGTATTTACTATTCAAAAATATCTGCATGTAAGTGGACCAGCACAGTTCAAACCCTCATTGTTCAAGGGTCAACTGTATTTGAAATATATGTTTTACAAAATATATATATTTTAGCAACCATACACACACACACACACACACACACACACATACACACCCCAAAACCTGTCACATGAGATAAAATCCAAACTCCGCACTTTGGTATACAATGTCCTTTCAAAATGTGAGCTAATTTTTCTGTCATATCTTCCACTCTTGCCTTACTCATATGAAGGTCCTGACACACAAAGTCTCACAGAGCCCTGGATCTAGTGTGACTCTAGTGTGGCTCTATATTTTCTGAATATACAGTTTCAATGAGATATATTCAGAATTAACTTAGTTAATTTAATACATAATAAGTATTAATATAGGAATTATGTGGATTTAGAGGATATGAAAAAATAAAGGATTCCATCAAGTTCAAAGGCCTTTAAAGTTAAATGGAAAAAAATATTTATGTATCTTAGGTGTCAAAAAATTCTCTAAAATCCGATCAAGTCCTATAAAAGTGTGGGAGGTTTACAAGCAATATAATTAGATCGGGGACCTATACACATGAGTTCTTCCAGTTTATAAAGTTATGTTAAAGATTATTCCTAGATCTCAGTATATTTAATACAATCCTAAACAAAAGCCTGTTACTATCTTGGCTGAGTATCCTCCAAATTGGTTAGAATTACCTTATTATTACTTTAATGGATAAGATTTTTTCAAATCTAGAGATATCAAATTAATAACAAAAATTTTTAAGAGAATAAAATCAGATATATTAATATTATTAATGTTAGATGTATGTACTAGTAAAGTTCAATATTTGTGTACTTATAACGTGCCTAATTGAAGTAATACATAATTGAATAAGTTAGATGTTAAAGTGGAAATTTTATTAAGTTGTTATATAGTATTGGAGATTATAAACAAACTGAAGATGCCATATAATTATACATTTATTAGAATACTCAAATACTGGGATATTTTGTTAATGATATAACTGAAGTAGAGTACTTTAAAAAGGTGAATAAATATACTTAACTTACAACTGCAGTTTGTAATATTCAAAGATGTTTCATTAACATTTTAAGTGACACCAAATATTTTTCGAAGATTTAAAAGTGATTGTTTAAAACAGAAGGAGGGTGTGAAGAATGAGTAGAGAGAGGATGACTGACTAAAGACTTAAAAAGTTAAAGTCTTAATAAGAGAGTAGATTTTTAAATTTGTAACCTTAATAAATTGTACATTTATTTTAAAACCAAATCAACTCCTACATGGTCTTTTCTGCCCACAAAAACCACCCTTAAAGACAACAACGAGTCATTATGAACCCATCTTTAACCTCTTAATGCAAAGTTATTTCTCTTTTCCTATGACTTATAATAAGGTTTTTACGATATCTGTAAGAATCCTTCTCTTTTTCTATTTAAAATTCTGTTTTCTTCGGCGGACTATGAGCTGCTTATAGCCCGCTTTGTACATTCATCATATACTGAAACAAAATATTACTAAATTAAGTGCATCCTTCATCTTTGAACAATTTTCTGGATAAGGTGATGCTATGCTCTGTCTATAAAACTCTTGCTACTTTGCTGTGTCACCAGTTCTTCCTCATGCCCATTAGGAGTAAGCATTCCCTAAGGCTAAGACCTATTCCCCCACCCTGTGCCTTATCATCACCAGTTCTCCCTCAGAGAGCTCATCTATTCTCAGTTTTAACCACTCAGTTGTAACCACTCCTTCTCAAATCAGTACGAGTACTTCAGCCATTGCCTTTGAGCTCCAGCTCCATGTTTATGATTATCTGCCAGACATTAAGATTTCTCATCTCAGCAAATAACATGGCTTTAAAAAGTCAAAATAATTTCTTCAAAGCCAGCATAGTCTGTGGTTTTCTCACTTTCTAGCAGGAGCAACATTATTTTTCCAGTTACCTACTACCGAAAACTTGGAATCACTATTGGCATTTCCCTCTTTCAATACATTTCCTCCCATTCTCAGTGAGTCTCCTTGAGGATTTATTTCACTATGTATCTGTCCTTTTCTACCATTCTCTCTACCACCATCACCTCATCTTCCTGGTTTCTGCCACCATAGTTCATGTCCAGACCATCTCCCACATTTAGCGGTTGGCTGACTGTTCTTCCTGAGCATTGTCTCTCATTATAATCTACCTCATGTGTTGCTGCCAGGGTGATCTACCAACCTGATACACATCAGTCCTCTGATCAACCTTAAATACAAATAGGGTCCAAATTCTTTAGCTATAAATTTAAATGCTCTGTGTTCTAGCATCATAATAACTCCCTAATCTTATTTCCCATGTTTTCCTTTCATGGATGCTCTAATCCAAGGGCTGGTAAACTTTTCTGTAAAGGGTCAGATCATAAACATTTTAGGCTTGTGGGTCATACAGTCTATGGTATCTGTCCCAACCATGCATTATAGCACAAAAGCAGCCATAGATAACACATAAAGAAATGGGTGTGGCTATGTTCCAATAAAACTTTATGTAACAAAACAGGTGGTGGGGAGACTACATTGAGCTGGAGGGCCATATGGAGCCCACACCTGTGTCTAATCCAATCACATTTATCTGCTCTTTTCCTTCAGATGTAATCACCATCTCACTTCCATAGACTCTTTCACAATTCAAAGGCCCCCTCTTTTCTTTTCTGATCATGGAAGTCTTATGAATCTCTTTATGCCTAATACTCTCTCTGGAAACTTCTTTTAATCCTCAATTTCACAGTGATCCATTTTTTTCTCAAAACTTCAGTAGATGTCTCCTTTCTTTGTTTTTTCATTCACTTAAGAAACACTTATTAAACACTCACATGTCAGAAGCTATTACAGGGACTAAAGTTAAAAAGATGAGCAGATACTGTAGGAATGACAAGTCTTGTGTGAAGGGGGTGCAGGTGGGGATGGAAGTGGTGGTAAGTTGTAGTGACTCCACTTTAATACATGTAATGAAAATATGAATATCATATTTATTCTTGGCTAAGACGTTCAATTTATACCTGAATTTAGAGAACAGTAATAAAGAATAACTACATTATAGACATATTTTAAAATTACTACTATATTTTAAAACTAACTATATTTTAAAGTTTTCATAACAAATAGCTAGTAAGCACTTAAAATATCAATGAACCATAAGTGATATTATTTAAAAAAAATAAGCCAACTGAAAGTTTAAAGCTTAAATCTCTTGCAGTTTCTGTTATAATATTATATTGAACTATGTTTCATATGTTAAAGTTTAAAACCTACTTAAAAAATCAATACAGTGAAAAGAAAGATAAAGTATATCCATTGTTAATCCTCTATTTACAACTATGCTAACGTTGCTAGTGCCATGTCTCTACTTACGTTTCACTGTGATGTCATATTGCTGTTTTGCAAGTAAAATTATTAGACACATCAAATAATTTCAAAGATACTTATTTAATGAAAAATTTGAGTTAAAATGAAACCAAACTAAACATAAGAGGTTTCTTTTTATGCAGAGAAGGGCAAGTAGATGTATCTTAAAAACAAAATAGATAGCTTACTTTTTTGTATGCCTTAAGTATAGGGCCTGTAACATTGCATAAAAACAGTTATGTGTGTATATCATCTTTTCTAATAGATAATAAATTTATGGAGAGCAAGGATCATATGGGATATGTTTTTGTATCCACTTTGCTTCATACAGTATCTTACCGAAAATACTTGTTCATAGTTATGGAAGCAGAAGATATAAAATAAATATTTTGTTCCTTAAAGAAACTATTATAAGGTCTAAACTTTTTAAAAAGCATAGGAGTAAAAGTTTTATTAAATATCCCATATTTGATTTTAAATCAGCAAATATAGCACATATAAAAAACTGTATTTGCTTCAGCAAGGTTGCAGGATATAAGATCAATATACAAAAATCAATTATATTTCATATCTAATCAATAAACAATCCAAAGTAGAATAATAAAACAATCCCATTTATAATAGCTTCGAAAAGAATAAAATATTCATGAATATATTTAACGAAAGAAGAGTAGGACTTGTACACTGAAAACTACAAAACATTGTTGAAAGAAATTAAAGAAGAGATAAATAAATTGACAGAAAGCTCATGTTCATGGATTGGAAGATTTAATACTTTTAAGATGGCAATACTCCTCAATTTGATCTACAGATTCAGTATAATCTCTATAAAAATCCTAGCTGCCTGTTTTGCAGAAATTGACAAGTTGACTTTAAAATTCACATGGAAATTAAAGGAACCCAGAGTAGTCAAAATGATCTTGATAAGAACAAAATTGAACGATTTACATACTCTGATTACAAACGTACAATAATCAAGATACTATGGGATTAGTATAAGAACAGACATATAGATCAATAGAACAGAATTGAGGGTCCAGAAGTAAGTATTCGCATTTATAGTCAACTGTACTTTGACAAAGATGCCGTGACCATTCAATGGGTAAAGACTAGTTTTTTTTCAACAAGTGGTGTTGGAACAAGTGTATATTCACATGCAAAAGAGTAAAATTGGGCCCCTACTTCACAACATACACAAAAACTAAATCAAAATGAATCATGGTTTAAAATGTAAGAGCTGAACTATAAAAATATTAGAAGAAATCTTAAGAGTAAATCTTAGTAACATTGGGTTAGGTAAAGTTTTCTCAGATGTAACACCAAAAACCCCAGCTACAAAAAAAAAAAAAAAAAAATAGATAAGCTGGACTTCATGAAAATTAAAAACTTTTGTGCTACAAACGATACCATCAAGATAGTAAACAGACAACCCACAGAATGGTGGAAAATATTTGCAAATCCTATATCTGATAAGGGACTTGTATCCAGTATATACAAAGAACTTTTATAACCTAACAATAAAAAGAAAAGCCAATTAAAAATGGTGAAAGGATTTGAACAGATATTTCTTCAAATATGTACAAATGGCCAATAAGCACATGAAAAGATGGTCATCATTAGTCACTAGAAAAATGTAAATCAAAACCATAATTAGATATCACCTCACAGCCACTAGGATTGCTATAATAATAATATTAATATTAATAAAATTAGAAAATAACAAGTGCTGTTAAGGATGTGAAGAAATTGGAACCCTCACGCATTGCTGGTGAGGATGATAAGTGGTACAGTCACATTGGAAAGCAGTTCAGTAATCCTCAAGACGTTAAATATAGAGTTATCGTATGAATGATCAATTCCACTTCAAGATATATATGAATAGCAATGAAAAAAATATGATCACATAAAAACTTGTACATAGAAGTTAATAGCATCATTATTCATAATAGCCAAAAAGTGGAAACAACACTAATGTCCATAAACTGATTAATGGATAAACAAATGTGGTATATCCAGACAATGGAATATTGTTTACCAATAAAAATGAATGAAGTACCAAAATACCAATCCATGCTACAATAGAGATGAATCTTGAAAACATAATGCTAAGTGAAAGAGGTCAGTCACAAAAGTCCTTATATCGTATATTTCCATTTATGTTAAATGTCCAGAAGAGGCAAATCCACAGAAATAGAAAACAGATTAATGGTTGCCAAAGGCTGGGAGAACGGAGAAATGAGGAGTGACTACTACTGGGTACAGAGTTTATTTTTGGGGTGATAGCCTTAAAATAGATAATGGTGAGGGTTGAATAACTGTGAATATACTAAAACCACTGAATTTTGTACTTTAAAAGGGTAAATATTATGGTACTTGACTTATAATTCAATAAAACTGTTATATTTTTTCAATCTGCACTTGCTTCAGGAAGTGAAATAGGCTTCTCTTTCAAAAAATAACTAACAAAATAAAATTTCAAGACTAGATTTTGTGGCATGTACACAATGTCTCTTTCTGAAAAGCTAACTTATTTCTCCAGGTTCTGTTAACCCTGCCTCAGGAATGCATGGCCAGACTTCCTCCCAAAGAAATATAATTCTTTGAATATGCTTCAAAGTTCCCTAGTTCCTACTGGTACACAGAAGAAAGAGCTAAGGTGCTAGTCTCTCTCACTCAGGAGAATGTTAGCTTGTCTCTGACCATTCCTAAAATTCTACAGTGTACTTAAAACCTTATAAAAAATGAGAAGTGATGTGAAGTGAAATTCTTGGATTATCCTAATTCTCATTTTTGTAAAGATTCTTTACTCCTTTTCTCTTAATTCTGCTAGTAATCCTTTTGAGTAGTTATAGTAATAAACAGATTCAAGTTGCCTTTCAACTTTTCTCATTTCCTCAAATCCAGTCTTATAGCTCTGAGTAATAATTATAGGACTGAAAACATACAATAAGGCCATAACAATAAGACAACAATAAAGACACCAAGAAAGCAATAGGATGTGTTAGAAAATGTCTTGTTAGTAAACAAATGGCATAATTAAGATTTAACTGTATCTAGAACATTATTTAAATTTAAATTTTGATTTTGAAAATTCACTATCAGTGTTACTCAAGGTTTTAAGAATATCAGTGTTCTTATAAGAATATGAGGAGAGTTTTCAAAGTAAAAATATATTCCAATAATATCAGCCATTATGTTACAAAATAATTATAAAAAATACATGAAGTTAAAAAACTGACAAGCGAGACAGCTAAATGAATACCTACATAAGAAATTCTATTAGTTTTTACTGCTGGCATAATGAATTACCACTGATTTAGTTGTGTAAAACAACATGAATTTATTTTATAGTTCTCTAGGTCAGAAGTCCAGTATGTTTCTCACGAGAGAAAAACCAAGGTGTCTATATCTCTGTAATTCCTTGGGAGTGTAGGGGAGAATTTATTTCCTGCTCATATGAGTTGTTGGCAGAACTAAGCTTCTTGCAGTTGTAGGACTCGGGTTCCCAGTCTCTTGCAGGCTTTAAACTGAGACTGGCATCCACATTTCTTTGTTCATGGTCTACTCTCTCTCTTCAAAGTCAGCAACAGCAGATTCTCCTTCTCAAGTCACAGCTCTCTGACTTTCTCTTCTGCCTCTCTCTTCCCCTTTTAGAGCTCAGGTGGCTACACTGGGTCCACCTGGATAATCCAGGATAATCTCCCCACTGTAAGGTCAACTGATTAGCAGCCCTAATTCCATCTGCTACGTTAGTTCCCCTTTTCTGTATAATTCTCCTTTCCCTATCACATTCCTCATGCAATGTAACATATTCAAAATACTGAGGATTAGGGTGTGGACATGTTTGAGGGGCCACCATTCTGCCTACCACAGTATATAATCAATGTAGTTGTTAATTAGTGGGGGGGAGGGGCAAGATGTTCTCTTTTTTTCTTAAAAAAAAGGAATTTTTAAAATTGAAATCGGACATTTTCCTTAGCTTTTTGATATAAATAGAGAAAGAAAAAGATGACTGGGATACCTAACAATGAAAATATAAGGTGATATTATTTTTATTCATCAATTCAAAATATATTTTTGAGTAACTACTTTGTATAAGTTGTAGACTAGGCACTCAGTATGCAAAAATGAACAAAACACAAATAGACCCTGCCTTCTGAGGGCTTAAAGTCTAGTGAGAGAAATGAGCAATGACCACATAAACACATAAATAAATGTACAATCACAACTTACAGTAAGTAGTATAAAGAAAACAGCATAAATAGTATAAAGTAGCATTTAGTGACAGAGGACTCTGCTACTGGTGAGGGCGAGCTACATCGGATGGTCAAGGATTATTTTAAATGGCAATGACCTGAAGGATTTCATGTTTCCCAACAAAGGAAGTGAAGAATCCTTGGGCATGGAGAGTAAACGTTTTGGTTATAGACATCTTTTGTTATAAATTGCACAAACATGACCTAAGGAAATACACGCTGAGGCTACCTGAGGACTGCCTGCCAAATCAAAACTGTAGAGAGTCAACACTTCCCGACACCTCCACCACCACCCTAGCTGCTGCCTGGACTACTAGTAGCACCCATGCTGGTCTTCCTATCCCCACCGTTGCCTGTTAGAGTCTAGTTTTTACATATAAGCCAGAATGTCTGTTTTTTGAAAAAAAAGAAAAAGAAAAAGGTAAGTTAGGCAAAATTAGTCCTCTGTTGAAGCCATTTGAGTGGCTTCCCATTGTACTCATAGTGAAATCAAATTCCTTACCAGGTCTTAGAAAGTAGTATATGGTCTTCTCCTCAAACCTCACCCCCGCCCCGGCCTCCCTGCACTGCTAGAGCATCAACTCCTACCATCCTCCTTTGCTGACCCTGCTCTTGCCATAGTGTCTTTGGCTATTTGTAAGTGCACTCCTCTCTCAGGCCTTATGGCCTACAAAACATACAGGAACTCCCACTCCTAACCCTTGCTATCCTTCATACCCTGCTTTATGAATATTTTCACAGAATTTGCCACCTGACGTAACATTTTATTTGTTTGTTCTCTTTGTTTATTGTCTGTTCCCCTGTATTAGGACGGAAGTTCTATGAGAGCAGTGGAATTTTCTGATTTCTTCCACAATGAATCCCCAACAATGCCTGGTACAAGGAAGATGATAAGTAACTTTTACTCAGTGAATTAATGGGAACAGCTTTTAGGGAAATTTCAAAGGTTACTTCTTACCTAAGGAGCTGTGCCCTCAGGTAAGATTTAGAGACAATATATCTGGATTCTGGTCTTAACTTCAAAACCTACTCTAATAGTAGGTTTTAACGTGTTAATGCCTTAGATATACCACTTATTAACCTGATCTTCAGGTTATTCTTCTGTAAAATGGAAAAAAAAATATATTTCTGTCCTATCTTCAGGATATTTAGGATCAAATAAGAGAATATATATGAAATTATTAAATATAGATACTGCAAAGGTATAAAATGTGATTATTACTCTGTGCCTTTCTCGGTCATTCTTAACTTTGACTTTCTTAATATTTTATAAATATTAGATTACATTGGCAACACTCATAAAATACAGTTAAAAATAACCTTATTTTTTTGTGTCTTACAATTCTTTAAAATTTATTCTGCAGGCTTAATTTTCCCTTATTCTTGGATAAAAATTCTGACAGGCCCTATGACTCTTCTTAAGCAATAAAGGAACATTGGTCACATTCTTAATTCAGTGATTTAAAAATCTCTAGCCTTAGTAAAAATTCAAACTCTGACCCTGGTTAGATATTGGGGCTTCTCTCCTCCCCCATCTTGCAGGTGGGGAATTTTTAGCTGGGGAAATATAGTTGACTTTTTTCTCCTTCCCAGACCAGCTGTTCTGTGATTTCTGCTCTCTTAGTTTTCTAACTGGGATTTCTGACTCCCTCAGAGTTGGAGCACAGGAGAGCAGAAGAGAAAGAAAAGGGTATTATTGTTCTTGGTCCTGCATTTGCAACTTTCATGGATCTTTAGAAACCACGGCACTTATCCTTTCTCCTCCTAACACAGGCATTTTCATGGGTGTTCCTGTCACAGATTTCGTGTCTATTCTAGCTGGTTGCTAGCTTCTTCCCCAATCCCTGGAATCTAGTGGTACTTCCAGATTCGCTAGAGAATTCTCTCTAGTGAGGTTTGTTTGTTCCTATAGTTGGCCTTTAGAATGCGACCTAAGATGACTCAGACAAGAGATATTCTATCTTCTGTCTGGCTTATATCTACTACACAGGGCACATGTATAATTTGCCCTATAAACAATGAGGATTCAAATTACACAATGTAGCATCAATTTCTCCTTCAATCAGCTATAAATTGTTAGTTAAATAGTTACTCATGTTTAAGTGGCATGAATCAGCCACTAGGCCTCCGTGTCTTCCAACCTGCAGGAAATACATATTACATTTTCTAAGTAGACTTCCTTCCCTCTTTCCTTCCTTACCCTCTCTCTTGGCCGAGGTGAAGGCTGCAAACTTCTTCAACTCTTCTCCGTGGAGTAGGGTGGGTGGGATGTGCGGTAGAAGGACTCATAGCACAACAGCTCTATCCAAAGAAATCTTCTCCAAAATGTCTCTAACTTCCAACATGCTTTTATCTTCTATGTGAGTAGGCATTTAAGAATAGTATAAACATGGATTGTACCTTCCTTTGACAATTTTTCATTTTGGCATTGTATCCATTTTGGAATGTCATATGTATTGTATCACGATGCCACAAAAAACTTTTCAATTTACCATCCTGTTACATTTCTATTAAAAAAAAAAAAACAAACACAAAACCCTGCAGCCTCCATTGTGTGCGTGTGTGTTTTTAGGTAGATAGTTTAAGTCCTCATTGCCTCAGAATAGTTATTACCAGGTTTTCTAGCTGATCTCTTTGCCTATTCTTTCTCCTTCTTCAACTACATCTTTCCATAGAGGCAAGTTCCTTAGATACTACTGTATGCATGTAACTTACTTGCTCAGAGGGATTTAATGGCTCCACTTGCTTACTGGCAAAAACAAACAAACAAAATCTGAACACTTCAGTGTCCTACTGTGCTACCTTATTATTGGACAGAAGCTGATTATGGCAGAGTCATTCCTAAAGGGTTATAGAAGTCATATGCAAATCTCAATGCTTGGAAAAGAAAAGGAGTCATCCACGTCAAATGATAACAAATTTTCCTCCCCACTTGGCAATGTGCTGACAGGCAGCCTGGGATGTGGTCCTCGTCATCATTGTCCATGTGTCCAAGAGAGAACAGGACTTCCTTTTATACAGACTTGAGTCCCTGAAGGGATACTTGATTCTAAAATTTCTAAATTGCAATAAATTTCCTACCTGAGTGCTCCTTATGACCAAGTTCCCCCAATTAGTTTTTCAAGGAAGACTTAGTAAAACTTATCACCTCAGTGGAGTTTACAAACAGAAAGCCAGGTTGAATGTCTTTAATCACCATCTGGTCTCAGAAAATGACACTTCCCTAAGCCACTCCCCAACTGTGGCCTTCGATCTTCAGTTGCCACTCAACAATGTTTGATTCCATTTGACTAATGATTGGCTGTGATGACTCTTCAGTGAGCTTTGACCACCTTTAGGTGAAATTTCTATACTCAAGCATTGGCTAATAAGAATACTTTGGTCCACACAGGCTGGGCCTTCTAATTTTAGAGCAAGGAATTTAACTGGTTGCTACCTTAGGTCATGGCTTCTCAACATTAGGCTAGTAGTTCTCTGCACAGTAAAATATTTTAGGAAGCTTTTTAAAATGCCAGGTCCTATCCCCAGAAACTCTGATTTATTTGATTTGGGGCAGGAAGCAGGAACTAGTTATTTTTACCAGCTCCTCAGGTGACTGTAATGTGCAAAAAGCTTAAGAACTGCTGCATTAGGCTGACCATAATTTTATTCTAGACATGGGTATTCTAGAGTCTTCCTAGCATTGACTAAAATTATCCTGAATTATGTCTGGATATGACCCAGAATTAAAAGATACTGACATGCTAATTTTTCTTCTTGATTTCAAAATTATATATCTGTAGAGATACAGTTTCAGGAAATAGATTCCACCATTATCATAATTTTATGATGTTCAGTCATAAAACTTGTATTTCCCCTCATCAGTTGAAAATAGGTACAGGAAAGGGAGAACCAGTCATTCAGTTCTCCATCAATTTAACACAGCACAGGCTCCCAGAATCATACAAAAGGCCTTTCTTTCTTCTTGTTTTAATTCAGCTCTCTGAGATGGATGTGCTTTGGCTCATTGCATTTATATTTTTCCAGCCAAGGTACCAACATCAATTTAGGTATCTGGCTATAATTTAGTAAGTCGTTGACCCTTACTTATTCTATGTATTCATTTGCATAATTACATCTTCTGCGATCCTCCTAGCCTAAGCTAAGTAAAATACAACATGCAAGAGGTGGCAGAAATATATGAAATCTATACTTTATCAAAATCTATTTTCATTTCACCAAAATCATTGTGGGAGGCCTTATTTGAGCTTATGATGTAGTTCCTATAAAGTCTTGGGTTTACCCTACCCTTTAGTGAATTTACCTTCCCCCCTTTTTAAATAAACTGAATGTTTATATCCCCCCAAAATTCATATGGTAAACCCCCAAGTCCCAATGTGACTGTATTTTGAGATAGATTCTGGGAGGAGTTGATAAAGGTTAAGTGACATCATTAGAGTGGGGCCCTGACCTGACAGGATTAATGTCCTTATAAGAAGAGACACCAGAGAGCTCTCTTTCTCTCTCCACAAAGAAGAGTTCCATGGATTAGATATAAGCCATATAGAAGACAGAATGCCTCTTGTCTGGGGTTATCTTAGATCCCATTTTAAAGGCCACCTACAGTAACAAACAGACCTCACTATAGAAAAATCTAGAGATACCACTAGATTCTCAGGGATTGGAGAATAAGCTAGCAACCAGCTTGAACAGATGTGAATGCTGTATGACAGGAATATCTCCCCTCAATCTCATTTCCCACTCAGTGAGAAGTCAGTTATCTGCAACCAAAGAGGAGAGCTCGGACCAGACACCAACCCTGTTGCCACCTTGATCTTCTCAGCTTCCAGAACTGTTAAAAGAATAAATTTCTGTTATTTAAGCCACATAGCCTATGTTATTTTGTTACGATAGCCTGAGAAAACTGAGACAGTGTTGAAGATTGTCTATGATTTACCTATATCCCCCACTAGACTATATGTTAAACTATATGCTTTGTGAAGCAGAGACTATGTCTTGTTCTCCCTGCATCTATACTGTTTAGACCATTACTGGCACACAGTAGGTATGTCAGAAGAGAGGCAAGGTAGTGGAGGAGTTAAGAACACACCTTTGAAATCAAACAGATTTAAGTTTGGTCACTAAGCCTATTACTTTTACAGGGAAGTTAATTAAACTCTGTATTTCATATGTGTGAAATATATATACATTAAAGCCATCTACCTCATATAGTTTTTGTGAGAATTACAACAGTTAAGAATACCTAGTTAGAGCTTAATAAACTTTCCTAATATTATTGTTATTATAATTGATTGATGGAACGTTTGAGATCTAAGCATCACTTATAATGGTAGAATTTCCAGGGCCGTTCCTGAAATGGATTTAAAAGAACTCCTTTTATCCATGCTAGATTAAATTACAAACTTCCTGCCAAATGAATTAAATAGCGTTATATGATAAGGTGGTAGTCAAGACTCTTATTAGTTGCAGACTACAGAAAACCCAATTCTAACTAGGGAGAATTGGATCCTTCAAGAATTCAAACACTGTCTGCAATCTCTCTATGCCTCTTACTTTCTATTTGAGTATTGGCTTTATTCTGTCAGTCTGATTATCTCCAAGAACCAGGACTGCAGGCATCTCTGGACTTCTTATTCTTTAAGCCTAGGATCAAGAGGAAACTTTCCTACAAGGTTCCCTTATAAAAACCCTGAGAAAGGATTTTGGTTGATATACCTTGGGTGACATGTCCATTACTGGACCATGGAGTCTATGGGAGTGATAGGAGAGATGCCAGGTTTGGTACAGCTTTGGCTATAGCCCAACCCTTCAGGGTGTGGACTGTGTGTGTGTGTGTGTGTGTGTGTGTGTGTGTGTGTGTGTGTGTATCAAAGATATGGAAGATAATGGTGGTACTGTTCTGGATATATAAAAGAACACAGATGGCTTATGAAATGTTACTAGAGATGATATTGCTTTTTCTCTCTCCTATAGCCAACAGTGTTACAGACTACATTTTAGTTTGCCTTCTATGGAATGGGTATCTTGCACAGTTTCTAATTTTTTTTAAGATTATTATTTTTTTTTTGATGTGGACCAGTTTTAAAGTCTTTATTGAATTTGTTACAATATTGCTTCTGTTTTATGTTTTGGCTTCTTCGTCGTGAGGCATGTGGGATCCCAGCTCCCTGACCAGGGATCGAACCCACTACCCCCTTCATTGGAAGGTGAAGTCTTAACCACTGGACAGCCAGGGAAGTCCCACAGTTTCTAATTTAATCACTTCCTACTCACTTGATAAAGTGGTTCTTCAGAATATT
This sequence comes from Eschrichtius robustus, assembly GCF_028021215.1. Classification (NCBI taxonomy): domain Eukaryota; kingdom Metazoa; phylum Chordata; class Mammalia; order Artiodactyla; family Eschrichtiidae; genus Eschrichtius; species Eschrichtius robustus. The sequence goes on along the minus strand of NC_090827.1, from coordinate 14,066,980 downwards.
CACAGCATAGTTTGATGGATGAGATTAGAAAGTTAAAAATAATTAAATGGAGAGCTTTCCTAAATCTTATAAGTAGAAGAGAGCACCTGGCCTCTAACTGCTGTAAATTGATTTTTTTTTTTTTTTTTTTTGGTAAATTGAAACTTGTTTCTATATGTACCAACTGTAGGCAAATGTGCATCTTTCTAGTTTCTGATTTGACAATGATACCTAAAACCCAAATGAGATTTGAACAGCTGCATTAGAGAACTGGCAAAATGGAATTCTGAACAGACTACCAAGAATTTATGTAATTTTAATTTTTTAAAAGAATTTTTTATCATATTCAAACTTAAACATAACTCCTTGTGTGGGACTCAGAAAAATTAATCAGAATAAACCTAGGCATGTCTCTAGGAAGAGAAATTGTAGGACACAGAAACCATGAAGCTTATTTCTCCCAGGTGTCCAGTGCTTAAGGTAAATGATTTAAATCTGATATACACAAGACAGTTTTCAGTCTAAAGTTTAAAAATATCTCCTCTATAGCTTGTTTCATTAGAAAGCTTAAGTTCAAATAAAAATAAAGATGATTTTGCCACTGTTTAAAAGCTAATATTAGTGCATAAATATCTTAGTGCAATATTTAATGAAGAACAACTAGAGATATTGCATTCAATATTGTATGTGGTTGATAATCCTAAAATTCGTATGGAACCACAGAAGACCCCTTGATAGTTAAAGCAATATTAAGAAAGAAGAACAAAGCTAGAGGTATCATGGGCCCTGATTTCAAACTATACTACAAAGCTATAGTAATCAAAACTGTATATAGTACTGGCACAAAAACAGACACATAGATCAATGAAACAGAACAGAGAGCCAGGAATAAATCCATACTTATGTGGTCAATTAATCTATAACAAAAGAGTCAAGAATACACAGTAGGGTAAAGGCAGTCTCTTCAAAAAAGGCATTGGGAAAACAGGACAGCTACATGAAAAAGAATCAAACTGGACCCCTTTCTTACACAATATACAAAAATTAATTCAAAATGAGCTAACGACTTAAATGTAAGATCTAAAACCATAAAGCTTCTAGAAGCAAACGTAGGCAGTATGCTCTTTGACATCAGTCTTAGCAGTATTTTTTTGGATCTGTCTCCTTAGGCAAGGGCAACAAAAGCAAAAATAAACAAATGGGACTAAACCAAACTAAAAAGCTTTTGCACACGAAATGAAACCTTCAACAAAATGAAAAGGCAACCTACTGAATGGGAGAATATATTTGCAAATGATAAATCTGGTAAGAGATTAATGCCCAAAAATATAAAGAACTCATTCAACTCAGTATCAAAAATAAACAACCTGATTAAAAGATGGGAACAGGACCTGAATAGACATTTTTCTAAGGAAGACATACAGATGGCCAACAGACACATGAAAAGATGCTCAACATCACTAATCATCACGGAAATGCAATCAAAACTGCAATGAGATACCACCTCACACTAGTCAGAGTGGCTATTATCAAAAAGACAACAAAAAACAAGTGTCAGTGAGGATGTGGAGAAAAGAGAACTCTTGTTAACTGTTGGTGGGAATGTAAATTGGTGCAGCCACTATGGAAAACAGTGTGGAAGTTCCTCAAAAAATTTAAAATAGAACTATTATATGATCTAGCAATTCCACTTCTGGGTATTTTTCCAAAGAAAACAAAAATACTAAGTCAAAAAGATATATGCACCTCTATGCTCACTGCAACATTACTTACAATAGCCAATGAAAGCAACCTAAGTACCCAAGGATAAATGAATGGATAAAGATGTGAGATATAATATATATATATATATATATAATTCCATATATACAATGGAATATTACCCAGCCATAAGAAAGAATGAAATTTTGCCATTAAACAACATGGATGGACCTAGAGGGTATTACGCTAAGTGAAATAAGTCAGACAGAGAAAGACAAATACCATACAATTTCACTTATATGTGGAATCTAAAAAACAAAACAAACAAACAAATGAATCAGAAACAGACTCATAGATACAGAAAACAAACTGGTGGTCACCAGAAGGGAGGGGGGTGGCGGGGTGGGATGAGATAAGTGAAGGAGATTAAGAGGTACAAACATCCAGTTATAAAATAAATAAGCCACAGGGTTGTAATGTACAGCATAGGGAATATAGTCAATGACATTGCAATAACTTTTTATGGTGACAGATGGTTACTAGACTTATCATGGTGATCAATTTGTAATGCATTTAAATGTCGAATCACAATGTTGTACACCTGAAACTAATATAACATTGTGTGTCAACTATACTTCAATTAAAAAAAATAAAAGACAAAATATTTTATGGGATCAAAATTATAAATAAGCCAAAAATAATAACATTTTATTTGCACATTTCAATGATCATTCTTGGGTCTTTGAATCTGTGAATAAAAACACTTTCTGCACTAAACTTGAGCTCCACATAGAGTCCCTATCATTAGCTGCCTGAATGTAAGGTGAATTCTAATAACATTACAAAAGCCAAATTCAGCAAAAATGATCATCACAGACCAGATAATAATTTCAAGTGACACAACACAGTACTCTTTTCTGAACTGCCTTAAAACAAACAAATTCATTTTAAAGACTTGAAACTAATTTCAGTTGATTTTTTATGCTCCCATTCCATAGCAATTAAGAAGATAAGCATACTTCTCTATAGTGATGTAAAGTCATTGTCACAAACCAGGAGTAGCCTGCTTTTGAAGGATAGAATGGTTGGCTTTTTACAAAGGTTCTTATCTAGATAGTTGTTTCTGACACCGCCTTTTCAAGTTACCCATTCTAACACCTAAAAAGAAAGATAAGAAAATGAAAATCTGCAAGATTTAAAAGTCAAGACTGTCAGCTAGACTCTGGGAAGATGATCTACTAACTACAAGGCAAATTAAACTGGATTGAGAAACGTACACATGAAGGCAGGTCAAGTTATCTATTTAATCCTAATATGACATATTAGGATTCAAGCATATTTAAAATATATGCAATTATTTAAGGCATCACAAATCAATGAGAAGAGGAGGATTTTTCACTATATTGAAAGTTGTTCACCTATTTTGAAACAAAATATTCATTTAGTTCTTCATAGAATATCATACCAAAAAAGCAAAAAAGAAACCAAATCTCAGATGGATTGAAAGGATAATCATAAACATTCAAACTATATAAGAGGTGGCAGGGAAAGGGGGCCAGACAGTATAAGTCTGATCTCCTACTAGGGAATGCCTTCATTGTATAAAAGTTAGCAGATGAAATCACAAGGAAAGTTATTTGGCTATACTAAAATTACAACTGTCTGTAAGTCAAAACAAAGTAAATTAAAAAGCAAATCATCCATTAGAGAAATATTGTAAAGAAATATGGCAAAGGGTAAAAAGACTCAGCATGGAAATATCTCACAAAAAAATTGATTAAAATACTATGTTTGCAAAATATAAATGAGAGAAAATATGCACAGCTAAAAAGAGAAAACTGAACACTTATTTGATGCTAATAATGATGGAAATGCAAGTTGATCCTTTTTTTTTTCCTACAGTCATCAAGGGTTTACAATAATGTGACTCCTGAGTAGTGACAAGTGGACTAAAGAGCTACAGTTTAGTAAATAGGCACTCTCCAACTGCTGGTGGAACGGAAAAACATTTTCAAGAAAAAAATAACTGGAAATAGCATTTAAAAAAAAGAGAGTGCTATACACTTTAGGTTAGCAATTTCATTTTTGGAAATCTATTCATTGCATTCATTGCAACGGTGTAAAGGGTAAAAATGAAAAAAAACCCTAAATATTAAAAAAATAGAGTTATTTGCATAATTTAAATTATGACCATAAAATACACCTACACAGGTTTGTAAAATATAATAAGGAAAAACCACTAAAATATTAACACGGATATTATTCAGAGTAGTAAGATTATAGGTGATTTTTTTCTTATTTCCCAAGTTTTCTATATGGAATAAGTAATTCTTATATAATTAGGTAAAAACAAATGATTTTAAATTCCCTGTAAACTGAAGTGGGAAATACATGTCTATAACTATTTGAAAAACATCTAATTTGAGGGTACTTTATGTTTTCCTCTTGAATCAGTCTGGAACCCTAGGAAAACCATGTATTTGGGTGACAATCCCTAACATCTTCTAGAACTGCCTTCTTGGATATTCATAGTTATATTCTCAACTTTTATCAAAAGATTATTTCAAAACAGCCACATTTACATTTGGTTTACAAAAGCTATTGAACAGAATAAAGTCCTTTGTGAGACACTGCTTTGGAAAAGGAATGCTAAAAAGAAGGATGGTCTGTTTTACCATTTCAATAATAATAAGACCTGTAGTGAACACTGTCTTTTGGGGGATTTTCAGAGACTGAAACGAAATTCTTAAGCTCAAGTATCTTAACTACTTTATTTGACTTTAGTATACTTTGATATTTCTGTTTCTTAGTTTTTCTTTACTAGGCATTGACTTGGTTCTGATATATCATTAATTTTCTAATTTTTATTATTTGTTTTAATATATATATTATCCTTTCAAGTATCCTTGAACCTTTGTGGAAGAAGCCAAATCTGCAGAAATAAGACCAGGGGTCAGCAAACTATGGTTAAGCCTTTGCCCTGTTTTTTGTACAGTCCTTGAGCTAAACTAGCTTTACATTTTTAAAGAATAGTAAAAAAAATACATACACACATATATCATAAGAAAGAAGGCTATGTAACAGTTATAAGTGACTCAAAAAGCCTAAAATAGAAAAGAGGGTTGGTTCAAGATGGCGGAGTTGAAGGACGTGTGCTCACTCCTTCTTGTGAGAGCACGGGAATCACTACTAACTGCTGGACAATCATCGACAGGAAGACACTGGAACTCACCAAAAAAGATACCCCACATCCAAAGACAAAGGAGAAGCCACAGTGAGATGGTAGGAGGGGTGCAATCACAATAAAATCAAATCCCATAACCGCTGGGTGGGTGACTCACAAACTGGAGAACAATTATACCACAGAGGTACACCCACTGGAGTGAAGGTTCTGAGCTCCAAGTCAGGCTTCCCAACCTGGGGGTCCGGCAACGGGAGGAGGAATTCCAAGAGAATCAGACTTTGAAGGCTAGCGGGATTTGACTGCAGAACTTCGACAGGACTGGGGGAAACAGAGACTTCACTCTTGGAGGGCACACACAAAGTAGTGTGCACATCGGGACCCAGAGGAAGGAGCAGTGACCCCACAGGAGACTGAACCAGACCTACCTGCTAGTGTTGGAGGGTCTCCTGCAGAGGCGGGGGGTGGCTGTGTCTCACCGTGAGGACAAGGACACTGGCAGCAGTAGTTCTGGGGAGTACTCCTTGGTGTGAGCCCTCCCAGAATCCACCAATAGCCCCACCAAAGAGCCGGATGGGCTCCAGTGTTGGGTCGCCTCAGGCCAAACAACCAACAGGGAGGGAACTCAGCCCCACCAATCAGCAGACAAGTGGATTAAAGTTTTACTTAGCTCTGCCCAAGAGAGCAACATCCAGCTCTACCCACCACTAGTCCCTCCCAACAGGAAACTTGCACAAGCCTCTTAGATATCCTGATCCACCAGAGGGCAGACAGCAGAAGCAAAAAGAACTACAATCCTGCAGCCTGCAAAACAAAAACCACATTCACAGAAAGATAGACAAGATGAAAAGGCAGAGGGCTATGTACCAGATGAAGGAACAGGATAAAACCCCAGAAAAACAATGAAATGAAGTGGAGATAGGCAACCTTCAGGAAAAAGAATTCAAAATAATGAGAGTGAAGATGATCCAGGACATCGGAAAAAGAATGGAGGCAAAGATTGAGAAGATGCAAGAAATGTTTAACAAAACCTAGAAGAATTAAAGAACCAACAAACAGAGAGGAACAATACAATAACTGAATTGAAAAATACACTAGAAGGAATCAATAGCAGAATAACTGAGGCAGAAAAATGGATAAGTGACCTGGAAGACAGAATGGTGGAATTCACTGCTGTGGAACAAAATAAAGAAAAAAGAGTAAAAAGAAATGAAGACAGCCTAAGAGACCCCTGGGACAAAATTAAATGCAACAACATTTGCATTATAGGGGTCCCAGAAGGAGAAGAGAGAGAGAAAGGACCTGAGAAAATATTTGAAGGGATTATAGCCGAAAACTTCTCTAACATGGGAAAGGAAATAGCCACCCGAGTCCAGGAAGCACAGAGAGTCCCTGGCAGGATAAACCCAAGGAGAAACACACCAAGACACATAGTAATCAAATTGACAAAAATTAAAGACAAAGAAAAATTATTGAATGCAACAAGGGAAAAATGACAAATAACATACAAGGGAACTCCCATAAGGTTAACAGCTGATTTCTCAGCAGAAACTCTACAAGCCAGAAGTGAGTGGCATGACATATTTAAAGTGATGAAAGGGAAGAACCTACAGTCAAGATTACTCTACCCAGCAAGGATCTCATTCAGATTCGATGGAGAAATCAAAAGCTTTACAGACAAGCAAAGCTAAGAGAATTCAGCACCACCAAACCAGCTCTACAACAAACCCTAAAGGAACTTCTCTAAGTAGGAAACACAAGAGAAGAAAAGGACCTACAAAAACAAACCCATAACAATTAAGAAAATGGTAATAGGAACATAGATATCAATAATTACATTAAACGTGAATGAATTAAATGCTCCAACCCAAAGACAAAGGCTCGCTGAATGGTTACAAAAACAAGACCCATATATATGCTGTCTATAAGAGACCCACTTCAGACCTAGGGACACGTACAGAAAGTTGGAGTAGCAATATTCATATCACATAAAATAGACTTTAAAATAAAGAATGTTACAAGAGACAAGGAAGGACACCACATAATGGTCAAGGGATCAATCCAAGGAGAAGATACAACAATTATAAATATATATGCACCCAACATAGGAGCACCTCAATACATAAGGCAACTGTTAACAGCTATAAAAGAGGAAATCGACAGTAACGCAAAAATAGTGCGGGACTTTAACAACTCACTTACATCAATGGACAGATCCAAACAGAAAATGAAGAAGGAAACACAAGCTTTAAATGACACAATACACCAGACAGATTTAATTGATATTTATAAGACATTCCATCCAAAACCAGCAGATTACATTTTCTTCTCAAGTGCGCATGGAACATTCTCCAGGAGAGATCACATCTTGGGTCACAAATCAAGCCTCAGTAAATTTAAGAAAACTGAAATCATAACAAGCACCTCTTCTGACCACAACACTATATGATTAGGAAGCAATTACAGGGAAAAAAACGTAAAAAAAACACAAACACATGGAGGCTAAACAATACGTTACTAAAGAACCAAGAGATCACTGAAGAAATCAAACAGGAAAACAAAAAATACCTGGAGACAAATTACAATGAAAACACGATGATCCAAAACCTATGGGATGCAGCAAAAGCAGTTCTAAGAGGGAAGTTTATAGCAATACAAGCTCACTTCAAGAAAAAAGAAAAATCTCAAATAAACTATCTAACCTTACACCTAAAGGAACTAAAGAAGGAAGAAAAACCAAAACCCAAAGTTAATAGAAGGAAAGAAATCATAAAGAACAGAGCAGAAATAAATGAAATAGAAACAAAGAAAGCAATAGCAAAGATCAATAAAACTAAAAGCTGGTTCTTTGAGAAGATAAACAAAATTGATAAACCATTAGCCAGACTCATCAAGAAAAAGAGGGAGAGGACTCAGATCAACAGAATTAGAAATGAAAAAGGAGAAGTTACAACAGACACCGCAGAAATACAAAGCATCCTAACAGACTACTACAAGCAACTCTATGCCAATAAAATGGACAACCTGGAAGAAATGGACACATTCTTAGAAAGGTATAACCTCCAAGACTGAACCAGGAAGAAATAGAAAATATGAACAGACCAATCACAAGTAATGAAATTGAAACTGTGATTAAAAACCTTCCAACAAACAGAAGTCCTGGACCAGATAGCTTCACAGGTGAATTCTATTAAACATTTAGAGAAGAGCTAACACCCATCCTTCTCAAACTCTTCCAAAAAATTGCAGAGGAAGGAACACTCCCAAACTCATTCTATGAGGCCACCATCACCCTGACACCAAAACCAGACAAAGATACTACAAAAAAAGAAAATTACAGACCAATAACCCTGATGAATATGGACGTAAAAATCCTCAACAAAATACTAGCAACAGAATCCAACAACACATTAAAAGGATCATACACCATGATCAAGTAGGATTTATCCCAGGGATGCAAGGGTTCTTCAATATACACAAATCAATCAATGTGATAAACCAAATTAACAAATTGAAGAATAAAAACCATATGATCATCTCAATAGATGCAGAAAAAGCTTTTGACAAAATTCAACTCCTACTTATGATAAAAAATCTCCAGAAAGTGGGCATAGAGGGAACCTACCTCAACATAATAAAGGCCATATATGTCAAACCCACAGAAAACATCATCCTCAATGGTGAAAAACTGAAAGCATTTCCTCTAAGATCAGGAACAAGACAAGGATGTCCACTCTCGCCACTATTATTCAACATACTTTTGGAAGTCTTAGCCATGGCAATCAGAGAAGAAAAAGAAATAAAAGGAATCCAAATCGGAAAAGAAGAAGTAAAGCTGTCACTGTTTGCAGATGACATGATACTATACATAGAGAATCCTAAAGATGCCACTAGTAAACTACTAGAGCTAATCAATGAATTTGGTAACGTTTCAGGATACAAAATTAATGCACAGTAATCTCTTGCATTCCTATACACTAATGATGAAAAATCTGAAAGAGAAATTAAGGAAACACTCTCATTTAACATTGCAACAAAAAGAATAAACTACCTAGGAATAAACCTACCTAGGGAAACAAAAGACCTGTATGCAGAAAACTATAAGACACTCTTGAAAGAAATTAAAGATGATACAAACAGATGGAGAGATATACCATGTTCTTGGATTGGTAGAATCAATATTGTGAAAATGACTCTACTACCCAAAGCAATCTACAGATTCAATGCAATCCCTACCAAATTACCAATGGCATCTTTTACAGAACTAGAGCAAAGATCTTAAAATGTGTATGGAGACATAAAAGACCCCGAATAGCCAAAGCAGTCTTGAGGGAAGAAAATGGAGCTGGAGGAATCAGACTCCCTGGCTTCAGACTATACTACAAAGGTACAGTAATCAAGACAATATGGTACTGGCACAAAAACAGAAATATAGATCAATGGAACAGGATAGAAAGCCCAGAGATAAACCCATGCACCTATGGTAAACTAATCTATGACAAAGGAGGCAAGGATACACGATGGAGAAAAGACAGTCTCTTTAATAACTGGTGCTGGAAAAACTGGACAGCTACAAGTAAAAGAATGAAATTAGAACACTCCCTAACACCATACACAAAAATAAACTCAAAATGGATGAAAGACCTAAATGTAAGACTGGATACTATAAAATTCTTAGAGGAAAACATAGCAAGAACACTCTTTGACATAAATCACAGCAAGATCTTTTTTGATCCACCTCCTAGAGTAATGGAAATAAAAACAAAAATGAACAAATGGGACCTAATGAAACTTAAAAGCTTTTGCAAAGCAAAGGAAACTACAAACAAGACGAAAAGACAACCCTCAGAATGGGAGAATATATTTGCAAACGAATCAATGGACAAAGGATTAATCTCCAAAATATATAAACAGCTCATGCAGCTCAATATTAAAAAAAACAACAACAACGCAATCCAAAAAGGGGCAGAAGTCCTAAATAGACATTTCTCCAAAGAAGACATACAGATGGCCAAGAAGCACATGAAAAGCTGCTCAACATCACTAATTATTAGAGAAATGCGAATCAAAACTACAATGAGGTATCACCTCACACCAGTTAGAATGGGCATCATCAGAAAATCTACAAACAAATGCTGGAGAGGGTGTGGAGAAAAGGGAACCCTCTTGCACTGTTGGTGGGAATGTAAATTGATACAGCCACTATGGAGAACAGTATGGAGGTTCCTTAAAAAACTATAACTATAATTACCATATGATCCAGCAATTCCACTACTGGGCATATACTCAGAGAAAACCATAATTCAAAAAGACACATGCACCCCCAATGTTCATTGCAGCACTATTTACAATAGCCAGGTCAGGGAAGCAACCTAAATGCCCATTGCCAGATGAATGGACAAAGAAGACGTGGTACATATATACAATGGAATATTACTCAGCCATAAAAAGGAATGAAATTGAGTCATATGTAGACACATGGATGGATCTAGAGACTCTCATACAGAGTGAAGTAAGTCAGAAAGAGAAAAACAAATATCGTATATTAAAGCATATATGTGGAACCTAGAAAAATAGTACAGATGAACTGGTTTGCAGGGCAGAAATAGAGACACATATGTAGAGAACAAATGTATGGACACCAAGGGGGGAAAGTGGCGGGGGGGGGGAGCAGTGGTGGGATGAATTGGGAGATTGGTATTGACATGTATACACTAATATGTATAAAATGGATAATTAATAAGAACCTGCTGTATAAAAAAATAAATTCAATAAAATTCAAAAAAAAAAGCCTAAAATATTTACAGAAAATGTTTGCCAACCCCTGGATTAGACAGATGGCTAGGTGACTAATCAGCTACATCTTTAGAGGGTCTCTTAAAATCCTTCATAGTAGGAATACATACTCCTGTTTAGCTCCTCTGTTAACATAAGCATTATAATCAATCCATTCAATCTATTCAAACAACTATTCAAGACTTGACCCCTCTTATTTTTTACTCTGAGTATATAGGCTATTCCATTTGGAATCTTCTTTACCCTTTCTTCCATTATTTCCTGATACCCTTGGCAATTCCAGATGTACTGATGGCTAAATTATAGACTTTCAAATAGAAATCACACCCTGTAATATGACATTTAGAAGACCCTCTTATCAATGCTGACTTGTGCACATGTATTGTCCCAAATAGAGGCTGAAAATCAGTTAGGTGCATAGATCACGTTTTATTCTTTTTGTAGTCCCTAATATCAACCAATACTTTGCAAGCTTCCTATAAAACAGTGGTTTTTAAAGTGTGGTGGGTCTGTAGACACCATGTTGTTCAAAATACAGATTCTAACACTATCATGCATTACTCTCAGGAACAATGTCTTAAGTGACAGAACGTTGTGCTGGTTAGGCCTTGGCAGTTATCATTTTGCTTCTAAGGGACATTTCATTTAGGACCAGTTGGGATGTCAACCATTGAGTGTAGTTAAGATTTCTGCAAGTGCAGTTCTTGCTACCCATGTCTCTTGTATTTAAATATTTACATTGAGAGGATTTCAGGGAGTATGGTTTATATTCTAATTCACCCAAGTCTAAACCACGACTTAAACAAAAACCATATTATAATCCTGTACAGTAGGATCTCTTAACCTCAAGTACAAAGCAGTATAAGGCTGACTATTAGGTTATAGAACAGTGATTTATACTTTGAGTGTTTTGCAATGACCAAATAAAACAGACAGATTTTTAGTATAAATAACAGTTGATACTCCAATTTTTCTTTACTTTTGGTTTACTTAAATTTATTTAAACTGTTTCAATGTAGTGGTATGCAAAGTCTGTCACTATTTTAAGCTGCACATTATCTAATAAAGAAAAAACTATCTAGATAATTTTTCTTATGTCATTTAATATTCTATTGTTTCTATTCATTACAGGGTTTCCTTGGCTTTTTGAAAAATAGTATAGCCCATGTGCTCAAAAGATATATTCTGCTTATGAAAATTTGATATCATATATTAGATTTCATCAGTTCCTCTTATACAGATAATATATAGAATAAAACAGCAATTTAAAATATAAACAACTTTTTGTTTCCAAAATAAAGTAATACAAAATTGATTTTGTAATAAACCCATGTATTTATAGTTGATCAGGTATGCTAGTAGAATCATCCTCTCACGTGTGGTAAAGTATCGATACTTTTGTAACATAATTATAAAGTAATCTACATTATATGTAAGAAAATGAGAATTAAAGCTAGAAAAATTTAATAGCTAACTTACAGTTTGTACAGATACATCCTACATAAAAAAATCAATTCACCTAACTCTTCCCACGTAAACCTATATTGAGAACCATAAACTTTAATATTTCATTGGCAGTGTGTTATGTTTGAAAAAAATCTATTGTCCTTATTTATTTAACTCTACTTTACTAATGAAAATGGCAGCAGAAATGCACATATTTTAAAAATTACATATTACTCAGACAATATTAAATATGGCCATTTTCAGAGAATTAGGAAAACTAGAATCCCAGGACAGTGATGATATGTACAGCTAAAAGAACTAGTCTAATTTCCACTATAAAATAAATTGACAAAGTTTTGAACATCACATATGATCATTACATTCCCTTTCTTTGTGAAATATGAGGTAAAACATATAACTGACTGCCTTAGCTCCTTCATATATTTATACACACCTGGATAATCAAAGACTGCATAAAAATTAAAAATATAAGTTTTGATGATCAAAGAATTTCATCTATTAATTTAATTAGCTCTGCAATGGGCTTTTCTATATTTCATTAAAATATTACTGACACAGTATAAATTTCATATATTTAAAATGTATCTTTTGATAAATTTTGACATCTATATGCATATGTGAAACTATTTCAAAAATCAAGAAAATGAACATATTCAAAGCTATTTTAAAAAGGAATACTGGGAAGAGAGGTTGCAGCGGCAGAGCCTCGGGCCTGAGCTCACAGTTCCATGAGCTGCCCACGGTGCTTGCAGAATCCCAGCCTATCCTCTCCTGCCGGCTCCCCAAGACCCCAGTTACTGCCCCTACACAACCGAGGCCAGTTAACAGCCCCCAAAACTCCAGCCATGCCCTGTTTGCCCTCCTGGGAAACCCTGCTCTGCGCACCCAGGCCAAGCCCCATCCAGGGCCTGCAGGCGACCCTGTGGTAAAGGAATAAATAAATGCTTGCTGGTTTCTGGGAGAAGTCTGCTGGTTATCGGATACTGGTTACCATCGGTCTTCTACAGTTTGGGAAATTCTGGCCTGTATTCAAGCTCACTGACACTTGCCTCAGCTGTGACCAGTCTACGGTTGAGCTCATCCAAGGTGTTTACAAACAAAAATTTCCCTCTGAGCACTGCTTTCACTGTATCCAATAAATTCTGTGAGGACTTCCAATACTACATAAAATAGAAGTTGCAAGAGTGGGCATGCTTGTCTATTTCCTGATTTTAGAGCCGTGTGGCTGACAGGGTCTTGGTGCTCTGGCTGAGTGTGAGGCCTGTGCCTCTGAGTTGGGAGAGCCGAATTCAGGACATTGGTCCACGAGAGACCTCCCGGCTCCATGTAATATCAAACAGCGAAAGCTCTCCCAGAGATCTCCATCTCAACGCTAAGACCCAGCTCCGCTCAACAACCAGCAAGCTCCAGTGCTGGATACCCTATGCCAAACAACTAGCAAGAGAGGAACACAATCTCACACATTAGCAGAGAGGCTGCCTAAAGTCATAATAAGGTCACAGACACCAAAAACACACCACCGGATGTGGTCCTGCCCACCAGAAAGACAAAATCCAGCCTCATCCAGCAGAACACAGGCACGAGTCCCCTCCACCAGGAAGCCTGCACAAGCCACTGAACCAACTTTACCCAGTGGGGGCAGACACCAAAAACAACAGGAACTACAAACCTGCAGCCTGTGAAAAGGAGACCCCAAACACAGTAAGTTAAGCAAAATGAGAAGACAGAGAAATACACAGCAGATGAAGGATCAAGGTAAAAATGCAGCAGACCAAACAAATGAAGGGGAAATAGGCAGTATACCTGAAAAAGAATACAGAGTAATGACAGTAAAGATGATCCAAAGTCTTGGAAATAGAATGGAGAAAATACAAGAAATGTTTAACAAGGACCTAGAAGAACTAAAGAGCAAACAAACAGTGATGAACAACACAATAAATGAAATTAAAAATTCTCTAGAAGGAATCAATATCAGAATAACTGAGGAAGAAGAAAGGAGAGGTGACCAGGAAGATAAAATAGTACAAATAACTACTGCAGAGCAGAATAAAGAAAAAAGAATGAAAAGAAATGAGGACAGTCTTAGAGACCTCTGGGACAACATTAAACACACCAACATTTGACTTATAGGGGTCCCAGAAGAAGAAGAGAAAAAGAAAGGGACTGAGAAAATATTTGAAGAGATTATAGTTGAAAACGTCCCTAATATGGGAAAGGAAATAGTCAATCAAGTCCAGGAAGTGCAGAGAGTCCCATACAGGATAAATCCAAGGAGAAATATGCCAAGACACACATTAATCAAGCTTTCAAAAATTAAATACAAAGAAAAAATATGAAAAGCAGCAAGGGAAAAACAAAAAATAACATACAAAGGAATCCCCATAAGGTTAACAGCTGATCTTTCAGCAGAAATTCTGCAAGCAAGAAGGGAGTGGCCAGACATATTTAAAATGATGAAAGGGAAAAACTTACAACCAAGATTACTCTAGCCAGCAAGGATCTCATTCAGATGCGATGGAGGAATTAAAACCTTTACAGGCAAGCAAAAGCTAAGAGAATTCAGCACCACCAAACCAGCTCTACAACAAATGCTAAAGGAACTTCTCTAGACAGGAAACACAAGAGAAAGAAAAGACCTACAATAACAAACTCAAAACAATTAAGAAAATGGTAATAGGAACATACATATCGATAATTAACTTAAATGTAAATAGATTAAATGCTCCAACCAAAAGACATAGACAGGCTGAATGGATACAAAAACAAGACCCGTATATACACTGTCTACAAGAGACCCACTTCAGACTTAGGGACACATACAGACTGAAAGTGAGGGGATGGAAAAAGATATTCCGTGAAAATGGAAATCAAAAGAAAGCTGGAATAGCAATTCTCATATCAGACAAAATAGACTTTAAAACAAAGACTACTACAAGAGACAAAGGAGGGCACTACAGAATGATCAAGGGATCAATCCAAGAAGAAGATATAACAGTTGTAAATATTTATGCACCCAACATAGGAATACCTCAATACATAAGGCAAATGGTAACAGTCATAAAAGGGGAAATTGACAGTAAGACAATCATAGTAGGGGACTTCAACACTCCATTTTCACCAATAGAGAGATCAACAAAAATGAAAATAAATAAGGAAACACAAGCTTTTAATGACACATTAAATAAGATGGACTTAATTGATATTTCTAGGACGTTCCATCCGAAAACAACAGAATACATTTTCTTCTCAAGTGCTCAAGGAACATTCTCCACTATAGATCATATCTTGGGTCACAAATCAAGCCTTGGTAAATTTAAGAAAATTGAAATCGTATCAATTATCTTTTCTGACCACAATGCTATGAGGCTAGGTATTAATTACAGGAAAAAATCTGTAAAAAATACAAACACATGGAACCTAAACAATACACTACTTAATAACTAAGAGATCACTGAAGAAATCAAAGAGGAAATCAAAAAATACCTAGAAACAAAGGACAATGAAAACACGACGACCCAAACCCTATGGGAGGCAGCAAAAGCAGTTCTAAGAGGGAAGTTTATAGCAATACAATCTTACCTGAAGAAACAAAAAACATCTCAAATAAACAACCTAACCTTACACCTAAAGCAATTAGAGAAAGAAGAACAAAAAAAACCCAAAGTTAGCAGAAGGAAAGAAATAATAAAAATCAGATCAGAAATAAATGAAAAAGAAATGAAGGAAACAATAGCAAAGATCACTAAAACTAAAAGCTGATTCTTTGAGAAGATAAACAAAATTGATAAACCAGTAGCCAAACTCATCAACAAAAAGAGGGAGAGGACTCAAATCAATAAAATTATAAATGAAAAAGGAGAAGTTACAACAGACACAGCAGAAATACAAAGGATCATGACAGATTACTTCAGGCAACCATATGCCAATAAAATGGACAACCTGGAAGACATTGACAAATTCTTAGAAAAGCACAACCTTCTGAGATGGAACCAGGAAGAAATAGAAAATATGAACAGACCAAACACAAGCACTGAAATTGAAACTGTGATTAAAAATCTTCCAACAAACAAAGCCCAGGACCAATGGCTTCATAGGTGAAATCTATCAAACGTTTAGAGAAGAGCTAACACCTATCCTTCTCAAACTCTTCCAAAATATAGCAGAGGGGAGAACACTCTCCCAAACTTATTCTACGAGGCCACCATCACCCTGATACCAAAACTAGAACAAAAAATTTCGCAATTTGTATGGAAACACCAAAGACCCTGAATAGCTAAAGCAATCTTGAGAAAGAAAAACGGAGCTGGAGGTATCAGGCTCCCTGACTTTAGACTATACTACAAAGCTACAGTAGTTAAGACAGTATGGTACTGGAAGAAAAACAGAAATATAGATCAATGGAACGGGATAGAAAGCCCAGAGATAAACCCATGCACATATGGTCACCTTATCTTTGATAAAGGGGGCAAGAATATACAATGGAGAAAAGACAGTCTCTTCAAAAAGTGGTGCTGGGAAAACTGGACAGCTACATGTAAAAGAATGATATTAGAACACTTCCTAAAACCATACACAAAACTAAACTCAAAATGGATTAAAGACCTAAATGTAAGGCCAGACACTATAAATCTCTTAGAGAAAAACATAGGCAGAAGGTTCTATGACATAAATCACAGCAAGATCCTTTTTGACCCACCTCCTAGAGAAATGGAAATAAAAACAAAAATGAACAAATGGGACCTAATGAAACTTAAAAGCTTTTGCACAGCAAAGGAAACCATAAACAAGACGAAAAGACAACCTCAGAATGGGAGAAAATATTTGCAAATGAAGCAACTGACAAAGGATTAACCTCCAAAATTTACAAGCAGCTCATGCAGGTCAATATCAAAAAAAACAAAGAACTCAATCCAAAAATGGGCAGAAGACCTAAATAGACATTTCTCCAAAGAAGATATACAGATTGCCAACAAACACATGAAAGGATGCTCAACATCACTAATTATTAGAGAAATGCAAATCAAAACTACAATGAGGTATCACCTCACACCAGTCAGAATGGCCATCATCAAAAAACTACAAACAATAAATGCTGGAGAGGGTGTGGAGAAAAGGGAACCTTCTTGCACTGTTGGTGGGAATGTAAATTCATACAGCCACTATTGAGAACAGTATGGAGGGTCCTTAAAAAACTAAAAATAGAACTACCATATGACCCAGCAATCCCACTAATGGGCATGACTCAGAGAAAACCATAATTCAAAAAGAGTCATGTACCACAATGCTCATTGCAGCACTATTTACAATAGCCAGGACGTGGAAGCAACCTAAGTGTCCACTGACAGATGAATGGATAAAGAAGATGTGGCACATATATACAGTGGAGTATTACTCAGCCATCAAAAGAAACGAAATTGAGTTATTTGTAGTGAGGAGGATGGACTTAGAGTCTGTCATACAGAGTGAAGTAAGTCAGAAAGAGAAAGACAAATTCCATATGCTAACACATATATGGAATCTAAAAAAAAAAATGTTCTGAAGAACCTAGCAGCAGCACAGGAATAAAGATGCAGACATAGAGAATGGACTTGAGGATACGGGGAGGGGGAAGGGTAAGCTGGGACGAAGTGAGAGAGTGGCATGGACTTATATGTATTACCAAATGTAAAATAGATAGCTAGTGGGAAGCAGCTGCATAGCACAGGGAGATCAGCTTGGTGCTTTGTGACCACCTAGAGGGGTGGGATAGGGAGGGTGGGAGGTAGATGCAAGAGGGAGGAGATATGCGGATATATGTATATGTATAGCTGATTCACTTTGTCATAAAGCAGAAACTAACACAACATTGTAAAGCAATTATACTCCAATAAAGATGTTAAAAAAAAAAGGAATATTGATTTCTTCTTTAGGGTACTAGAAATCTAGCTGGTGAGAAATCAGATACTTTGGGAGTCTCAGTGCTTAATTATGATTAATATGAAGCTGTCTGTATATTAATAGCAATACCATTAATTGATAATCTATTGAGAAGCTAAATACATTCACAGTTTTGAACCTTAATTCTGCATGGTGATATCAAGCCCTACAAAGCCAACTGACTTGATTTCCAGTTACCTGTCCCTATCATCATCCAGTTTTTCGTTTATTGACTCAACATTAATTGAGCAGATATTTACAATCTGGGAACATAACCAAATTCAACTTGAAACAGAAGGGTAAAGTAGGCAAAACTTACCTGTTGTATGCTTCTGCCTTTGATCTTCTCTCCCTGTCTCTGAAAGTGTATCTTCCCTGGCTCCACTGCCTTACTGTTACTCTAGTTAGTGCATCAGCCCTTAGTCATATTCCTCACCTGTGCTAACTTCTTCCAGTAGAGCTCTAAGATCTAATTCTTCCCTCCTACCCTATTTCCAAACACATTCTGTTTATGAAGAGAGAGGACAATAAGTAAATCCATGTTCTAGTTACAGGTTATTTACAGCTTAAGGTGGTAATCCCTTCTGTTCAAATCATTTTAAAGCTGGCGTCTACATGTTGCACTGCATAATTAACAGCAAATTATCGGCACCTTCATGGATGATTAAAGATATTTTGAGTGAAGGTGAGCATCACCCTACTGCTTTTCAAATTTACCATGAAGGAACCATGCACAAAGCCATATTTGTCTGCCTATAGCTGAGTCTTTGATTCAAAACATGAACCTGAATTAATATAAAACATCATCATTTCTCTTTGCACGTGGCTGCCATTAAATACATGAAAATAGTATTGATGTGCCTTATATTTATATTTAAGATATTTAATTCCTTCATGGGTTTCTCCTGCAACATAGCTTTCTTAAAGACTTCCGTAAATCTTATTAGCTTTTTGGCAGATTCATAACATTATTGTTTCAGTTGACCTTGTGGTCAACTAAAATCTTTGGTTCATTTTCACCTAAACTTCTATTAAGAAAAATCTCTGCAAATTTTTATCATTGTCATTTTTTCTAATTGGTGACAAGTTTGGCCTTTATCACTGTCCAGGTTCTTTTTGTTAGTTAAGGCCCATTAGCTGTCCTTTCATTAAAAGCAGAGACTTCACTATTCAAACACAATCAAATTTTATCTTTTTAATCAAGAATTATGTGCTTCTGTGAGAACAATATTTTTAAAAAGTGTAGTCTGTAATTAATTATAGTATTATGTTTGTAATTATTATATAAACATATGTAATTATGTTTATATATATTTTATAATAATTAAATAAAATTAAAATATTTTAATATATTTTTCCCAGCAATAAATGAGTAATATTATATTTTGTTCTTATGCCATGCTAAAGTTAAGAAAAAAACTGGGAAGTAGGAAAATAATGAGCGGATATTACCAGGTAGGGGCACTCACACACCATGTTATCATTCAAAATGTGTATTTTTGTTATATAATGCAGAAAAGATAATTCATAAAATCCTATCAAAATTAAAGACAGGCTTTAACATTAAAAATACAAAATGCCTTAAAAAACTTTTACACTTCTTTTTTAGTAAGTGGTTAATATTAACAGAATTCTTAACTAAAGATAAAAATATGAAATACATTCTTAGTTTATTCCTTACAGGTATAAGGTCCTTCTATCCTTGGAAGGATAGTAAAATTTAGTATTTGTAAAATTAGTATTCTATAAATAAAAGTGATTAGAATATTTCCTAAATTATAACATTAAAAATTATTATTAGTAGACTAATCAATAAATTACTGATTCATTTCCTACTGAACACTACCCTTAAACACAATGGAATTTCACTGCATTGAACTGCATCACTGATTAAAATGTAATGAGGCTACATAATTCCTTTTCATCAGTAATCTCTGAATTTAATTAATAATAACCAAGTTAGTGAATCAGACACTCCAAACTTTTATTAGTTTCTTTATACCTCTCATATTTGGAAATAATTTCCATTGTTGATATTAAGTAGATCAGATAAATCAGATTAGAACGCTAGGCACTCACTACATATACAATGTTATTTTCTATGTTTCAAATCATCCAGAATGAACTTCCTTTTTTTTCTACTTATTATTGACTTGAATATTAAGTTGTTAAATTAGTTGCAGATCTTCTGCTACTACTGTTTCTTTTTTGTTCTACATGCATCACCCCCCGCCCTCAGCAAATTAGCAAATTATTTTCAAGTCAGTTGTTTTAATATAGTTATACAGTCAACATGTAAGCATGGCACAATTTCCAATGTTCTGAATGACTTTAGATTTCTATATCTTATGCTATCATACTACTTGAGTACAAGATCCAAAGCAGCATCAGAACTATTTATGTGTATACCTGTTATGAACCTATAACATACAGTATAACTCACAAAATATCTTACCTGTTTCTCTCTCTGCATATGTATTAATACAGTATGTCTTTGGTCCTGTTTCTCTCTCTGTATACGTATTAATACAGTATGTCTTTGGTCTATGTTGCTTTTTATGTTTGTTTAGATATCCACATCCATACCATCTATCATATTTCTATTATATGTCTATCATCTATTATCTATCTATCTATCTATCTATCTATCTATCTATCTATCTATCTATCTATCTATCATCTTTATCTATATTCTCACTAAAAAGATAACTCTACCAACAGTAAGTACTCATAACTGCTTGCTGATATTATATGGTCTTGCAGAGACCTGTGATTCTACCCTTCAATATAAGGCTATCTTTGCTATGACATGATTCACCTAAACCTCATCTTGATAAAGATGGTTGGTGTAATAGCCCCAGTATGTTTTTGTCTGACTATATTGTGGCAAAAAACTACTTTGGCTGGAAAACTCTACTTTGGATTATAATATATTTAACTAAAAATGATTTGTGAAAAAATTTTGTCAGAAATGTCAATTCACCCTCATCTGCACTCATTTATTTTTAATCAAAATGTGCTTCTGTTAATAACAAGATAAAACTGAATGTCAATTCATAGTGAGGCAAAATGTGGCTGTCATTGAAAAAAAGAAAAATAAGATTCTGAACAAATGAGTGGAAATATTATCTCTGCTATCACAAATAAAATTTGAACAGAGAAAGAAAAAAGATAAGACTAAAAATTAAATATTACCTAAAACATTGTAGAATAAAGTTAAAAGAATAGAATATATACAAAAATATTTCCATATTTTAACAATCAGGGGTTTCAAGAGAAAAGCATGATAATTCATGTTATTTTCTAGAAAAATGTGAGAAATTTTTATTAGTGAGATTTTAAATACAGTAGATTTTTCTCCTTGGGATTTATAACTATGAATATACTCAAAGATTGGTTCCATACTTAAAAACAATGAGAGAAAAAAAAGAACAGATTTCACCTTTACTGTTTACCTCTAACAGGTATAGGCTTTGAAACTGTGGAAAGAACTCTTAATGTAGCGGAAAAAACATTGAACTAGAAGTCTAAGCTTGGTTTTTATAACAAACTAATGATATTTAGGAAGGTCTCCAACCCACAAAACTCAGGACTACATATGTAAGATGGAGATGTTTCACTAAATGACTGATATTTTTTCCCTAATTTTGTGATTCCTCAGAAGTGTTTGGGATGGACCAAAAAATGTTCCTACTTGGAAAAACTTGAGTATTTTTAAGAATGGATGAGAACCCAGTTCCTGAATAGTAATTATTTTGTTTGTCTCAAGAATAATTCTCCAGTTTCCAGTTTTCTTTGGGAGGAAAATTATCCATTAGTACAACAGTTCCTATATGAGAGACAGAAATATGAAATTTTTTTTCACAATTCTAAAAGACATTGTCTCCTGTTTAATGAAAATATGCTTATTCAGATCATATTATTGCTCCAAATGGCAACAATCAGACATTGGGAAATGCATGAGTCTGACTCTGAAAGATTTCTCATCTCAGTTTGGGATATAGATTCATATCAAACTTGAATGAATCAAAAGAAGAAATTCTCAAGCACAGCGTTTCAAATGCTTTTCCATTTAATCCCACAAAAACTACTTTTATTCAAGCACTCCAGGGTAATAAAACTTTCTCTAGCTTCTGATTAAGAATTGCTTGAAAACATTTTCAGTAGATAAGTACTTTTCTCCTCATGAGAATCAAGTGACTTTCTCAGAGTGATTATATTCAGCTAGATGCATTCATTTTATTAATTAGACATTTCAAGGCCTAACCTATATTAATCCAAGATATTTTAAAATTATTTTTTAAAGTGAGATTCATTTCTCACTTTTGCTTATAAAAAAGAATTCCAGAAATGCTATTTTACTATTATAATGGGGTTTAATAAATCTGATAAAGTGTATTTATTGTGGTGCTCTGAGGACAATGGTGCTTCAAGGACAAAGGATGACCGGGCCTGAAAAAGTTTCAGCCTTTCACCCCCTACCGGACTCTTAATCGCCCTCACAACCATGTTGCGATGGTTATGAAATTCCTGAGCCCACCTGGGCTACAGGACCTGTCCCAAATAAGGAAAGGCATCTGGCCTGTCCCACTCCCACCCTACAGAAGGAAAGTATATGTGCCTCGACCAATCAGTAAACGAAATTTTCACTTCGGACCATTCCTTTGTTTTCTGGCTATAAAAACTGATCAATAGCACATGTTTGGACTCGACTCTCCCAGACTACTAGGAAGTTGGCCCAGTGTCCTGGCAGTGACCCTTCCCTCTAATAAATTCTATCTTCTTTACATTCTGCCTTGTGTCTGGAAATCCTTTTCTAACCCGCATTCGAACCATGACATTTATTAAATAATTTAATGTCAAAGTTCATTGCCAATAAATGTAAACGTCCCTTATTGCACCTGAATTACTGTGATTAATAAAAGTGCCTCTAATTACTAAAAGAGCATCTCCATTTCCAAACATATTTACTTTCCATATTGGAAAGAACACTATGCAAACTTAGCTTTCTACACAACTTCAATAAATTCTTTATTAAATCCATAGAGAATTTACTGGAAAGATATTTAAGGCCCTGGTGAAAATGCTTACAATTTATAGTAAAAATGAAACAAAACAAAACAAAAACAACAGTTCCTCAAAATAACATTTGTAGCCTCAACAAGAAGTGGAACATATATGAGCAACATCTAAGTTGCATGCACTTAATAACTGATAATAATAACATTACGCATCTAAATAATAAGGCTTTATTTTTGAATAAAAACATTTCACCATTACCTTGAAAAACTATCCATCAGAATTCTTTCAAGTATGACAAAATTTGAGATGATACATATTTGATAATTTAAGCTCCTATGGAAACTGCAGACCAGGGTAAAAATAAGATATGGCTTATTTTTTAGCTTTTAAAAATCTTCCTTTATTATTTCAATCATTTATATACTTTTTTAATGGTTAGTAAATGTTTGGGGTTCAGCATGGACTACTAGTTTCACTATACAAAAGAAACAATGTGGACATTTATATATTTTAGTAAGAACTTACAGAAAATATGAAAATCTTTAACTATAAATTATTTTACATTAATTATCTTTTCATAAAATCTAAGTAACCTAAATTTTATAGAAAAAAGTATCAAATATTAATTTTTAAGTTAGAACAAATATATCTATAATTCTTAGGGATTCTTTTTTAGAGTTCTTATACTTTCAAATCTTCACCAAAGGAAATCATGTGAAGACATATTTCATATATTAAAAATAATGTCGGTTATGGCAAAATTTTTGAGGTTTATTATTATATGTAAAATTGCCATACTGTAAAACTACATTTGATATTTTTATCTTAATCTAAAATTAGAACGTTTAATAAATAAGGCTACGAATTAATTCAACATAGTATAGTCCTACTTCAAATAATATGAGATATAAACTGTATATTCTAGTGTCATAGAAAGTATCTGGAAATAAATAAAATGAATTGTTTCGCCATTTTAAAAATAGCACTTCAGAATGTTTTATGAATGCAAGATGGTATTGGAATGAAAGAATCACAGAATGCTATGTTTAGAGAGCAAACTCAATTTCAAATTGCAAGCAAGAAAACTTTTGCCCTCAAATTCTAAATTACTTGATACTTCTGATGAATTTTCAGAAATAGTTTTGTTCCTCTAAATACAAAGAGAATTTTGAAATATTTTTAACTTCTAAAACAAAACTTTTATTTTTTTTTCTGATTATAATAGTATTGTATGCCCTTTGCAGAAAATCTGGAAAATAAGAAACTAATAATAGGTGGTACTAGCTCAAGGTCTCAGTAAAAATACTATACGTTTGAATATCCTCTCCTCAAAGACCAAGAATAGAGTGAGGAGCATGGTGTTTGTTCACAACCATATGTTAATAGTCTCCATGCTGCTGGGGATGAAGATCGGTTGTCAAACAGCAAATTCCTGTCTTTAGCAAAGTCAATATATTGCTTTTAACATACAAATCACTTGTTTCAACCCTTTAAAAATGCAATAAATTGTGTTACTTGTTTTTATTGCAATATACCACCTTTTTATCAAGAAGGAAATCTTGGAGGAAACAGAATCCAAATTAATAGCAGAAACTTTAAAAGGGGCAATAGTTTATACATCCAAGCCATCCCAAAGTCTAAAAAAAGGTTTTTTAATATCATAGTTTCTATTCAAAACAAATTAGCAAATATCAATCCCTTCATTTTCCAGTTACCTTAGAAGAGCTTAATTGGGACAAAAGTCTTAATGGTGTCTGACTAGCTTTAATGTGTCAAAGCTCCTGGTCACAAAGGAAAATAAAATTACTGGGCGGTGGGGTGGGGGGGAAGGCAGGAAGGAGGCAATGCAGTCAGCAGTGACCAAAAGCCATGATTACAATTTCAATTATTCATCACTGATATGAACATAGTATCTCACTAGTTTGAATGAAGAGTTCCCAAACAAATGAGTTGTTGGAAGTTCTATTAGCAAATATGGTGAGATTATGTACCCAGACTATTAAAATTTTATAATCACTCTAATGTATAAAATACACTTCCTGTTGAAGGAGAATTTATAATCCCCTGAAAGAGTCAAGACAGGCCTGGGAGAATAAGAGAGATATATAATTAAACATTTTAATAGACTAATGAGAAATTCAGAAGTGAAAGAAAGCAGGTAATTTGAGGCACAATGACAAACCCCTGGGATTATGCTTCAACAGAACCTACCAAACCAGGAATGTCACTGTATAACAACTTAGTCTGTTGTGAATTTCCAACATATGTGAACAAATGACTCACATGCTGTGTGACCACTTCTTGGCACTGTTTGCCCACTGGTGCAACCTCTTTGAAATGAATCTTTGATACCTGTCACTTATAGTTCAATCACAACAATGAGACCTTGCCAAAGGCAAACATATGAGCAGATGTTTCTCAATTCTGTGTATTCTTAGCTTAGATTGCTTTCATGATTATTGCTCTTGTAGTGGGTCCTTAAACACCAATTGTGGCTGAAATCACATTGCGTAGGTGAATTTGAGCTGAACTGAAGTTTCATCAGTGGTGGTGGTGTGTGTGCATGTGTGTGTGTCAGAGGTTGGGTGAGGCATATTCCAGTGTGTCTTACTGTGGGTGCTGTCCAAGAGACTAGGAAGGAAACTGAACCTTGCCTCCTTTGTATCAGGTATGGCACTGAACTCTTAACCGAGTCAGCATGTGAACTGATGGATCAGACTCTCTGGGTTTCTTTGTGAGCACATACATGTCTGTAAACATTTACTAAGAGTCTGCATGTCAACAGCAGCTAGTCCTGCCTGAAGCAGGACTCTCTCAGAAGTCATCTCAATCCAAACAACAGCTAACTCTTCCAGAGAGGTCACAGTAACTCTAAACATCATTGGATACATCATCAGATACATCATTGGATTCTCTCTTCTATGTAGTAATAGGAGATGGGTTCCCTTTGAAGCAGAAATGATCCAGTCCACAGTATAGACTTTTCAAGAGTGCAGCATTCTCTTTAACCATCAGGAAACTGCCATGATCAATAATTTTGAAGGTCTAACAGATTAGAAATTTTATAAGATACTAGATTGAATATCACATGACCTTGGGGTACAAAATATTTTCTTGAAGATGCATCAAAATAAAAACTCACAGAGCTAAGTTTATCATGTATGTTATATGTAAAGTAGGGTGGGAGGAAAAAAAAGCTGGAGTGTTCACAATAGATTGTCAATTCACAGCAATTTCTAGATTCTCTCCATTATATATATGACTTCCAAGATATAAATTTATTGTTGGAAATATGACAATAAATAAGGATGGCAGATTTTCCAAGAATGAGTTTAATTGTAAACATTGGGTTTATGCAGGCTATGTTGGTTACTAGATTCCCCAATATTAGCTTCCCATTGAACTCTAGCCCTCCCAAGTTTGATTAACAGACATGCAGAATTTTAGATTCAGAAAGGACAATAAACAAAACAAAAATGTTAATTTTTCATGCTATCACTGTGATTGCCATGCATAATGCTCTGTCAATCACACCGAAAATGAAATTATTCCCCTGTCTCACATAGCAATTTCTTGTCAGAAGAGCAACTAGACTTTGCATTTCTTGTATTGGCTTACAAATGAATCACATAGATTCCTGTCCATTTTCAAATTGGCATTATTTTAATTATCTCTCATTATGTAACCTACAAACATAATTTCACTTAATCCTTACAATATTAAGGGATAAATATTATTATTCAAATTTTACAGATAAAGAAATTGAGACTCACTGGGTTTAGTAGTCCTAAAATCACAGTCAGTGACAGTCAGAATTTCAACCCAGGTATCTCTGTCAGCAAAGGCTATGTAGTTTTCCCCATTACAACATATTAAACCTAGCTTAGTTGAAAATGATCTTGAATTACAAATACCAATAATTCCTAACAAGCCTGCACTTCTGTGGGCCCTTCCATTTTGCTTAGAATAACCAATCTATTTGCTAAAATAATCAATCCACTATTTCCCTACTCTCTATGAATCCCTGCAAACAAATTACACAAAATCTTACTTAATAACCACTAAAATAATTGACTATATTTTTGGTCCCCAAGGGGCCAACTCTACTAGGCATTAAGGATACAATGATGGAAATGGTGTAATCACATAAACACTTTCTAATGTGGCATATCAACAATAATTCATGTGCACATATTTATTATGTTTCATTTGAATAAAGGAAAAACATGGCTGTTACACTTCTAGATGCAGAGAAGAATCTTATAGATTCTTATGTCAGTATGCACATGTGTTCATTAGTTCAGTCATTAAATACTTAATGAACATCTACTATGTGCCATGCATTGGGGGATATAGCAAAAATAAAGAAACATTCTTGTCTCATGGAGTCACACTGTAATGGGAAAGACAGACTATAAACAAGTAAATTTATTATATTTACCTGTGTATATATAAATTATATATGCACATATATATATACACATATATGAGGATTGTGTATATAATTACATGTATGTATATAATTTCAGTTTGCAAAAAGTGCTAGAGAGAAACATAAAGCAGGGTAATATGAAAAGGAAAATGTTATTTTAGATACTACAGAATCAGAATACAAATACAACACTGAAGAATAACAGTACTCTATTTAATAATTGGCCATTTGAAGGCAAGGCTGTTATTTCCTCTTCCTAAGCACTAGGCAGTAAAACATTTCAATTCATTAAAAATGGACCAATGGCAATCTATATAATACCCTTTGCAAAAACAGTAAATTTTTCCTAAGAATGCAGAGCTGGAGATTTTATATTTGTGGATTTAATGTTGGAGACCTGCGTAAAGATTCTAAACCTACCTAAAAAACGATTACACTTAGGAGCTAGAATATCACTGCTGTACCATTTTATTTCATCCACTTACATGAGAAAACAATTTTATGAAGATACTAAGCATTACTGTGCAATTAAGATTGGTTGTGAAACCAGTTTTAATCTATTTTCCCTGGCCTTATTTTCCTGTTTGTGATAAAGTTCAAAGACGTTAAATCGAGAGTATTAAATTTTAATGTTGAAGCTCAGTCTTTACAATAAAAAGTGTGTAGCATTAGTAAAACCAAACCAAACAAAGAAGACTTCAGGCACACAAGCAAAAAAAACATTGTGTACAATTCCTCTTCTAAGAAAAAGACACAAATTGATCCTTTAAATTAACTATTTAATCTTTAGTTTAATGTCTTCTAATAAATTTAGTTTTAGAAGATTGAATAAGACATTATTACTTAAATTATTCTTCTTCTTGGAAATTTTATATTGTGCTGAAAAGAAACAGAAACAACCATGCTCTTGGAGAAAGTTTAAGGATATAGAAAACCTTGATGATTTCAAAATTTGGCTTCCCTAACTTATCTTCAAGGATACACAGTGTCTAACACCTTGAATACAGCATCTACTGAATGAATCACCAACCTACATCAAAGTAAAACAACATGTAAAAAATATCAAAGCAAGAAAAACCTTTGTTTTATCAGCATCAGTGAAAATTAAATAATCCTTTTCATATTCTCATCAAATTAAAAAAAAATAAGAAATCTCCACTCATACAATGCCAAGAGGGCTGAGACTAGTCCAAAATCTGGGACTTGGTCAATCTCACATTCAAATCCTATACAGAAATAACCTTGCTTAGCTTATGAGAGCTGACAGTACCCCTGCTCAAGGTGATAAGACTGCAGGCATTGTATACACTTAGCCACTGGCAGCAGAATAAACACTGACAACTTGACAGTTCATCAATTGGAAAGCCATTCACTCTTTTTGAGACATAGAGATACTGGGAATGGAAGCATAATTTTAGACACAGGTCAGGTAAATCTATACTGTAATTATTTGCATGGCAATGCTTTCCCTTGATAAGTATCTTTGAAGATATTATACATGTATTAATGTCCATGTGAAGGAACTGTCCCATTTATAAATGGAGCTAGCAATCTACAAACTAATTCATAATACTCTCGAAGTTACTTGAGAGCTAGATTTGAAGCTTTATAAATTCAGTAATTAATTAAAATTACAGTTTGATAGAAAAATATTTGAGTTATAAAAACAAATAAATATTTAAAAATTAACAATGCTTAATATTTTTTTGAGTGTCAACAATGTAAAAGGCACTGTAAATATTTATGGTGTCTTTCACATAACATTTATATAATGTCAGTGCGCTGGAATGTTTCAATACAATTCGGGAATCAGAGTATAGAAACATAAACAAATGATTACAGGAGTTCTTTAATATTATTTAAGAATAAAGTAGGCATAATTTGAAGTAAATGATTCATTTTAACTGAATGGCAATGATAACACATTACAGACTTTGAATTCAGGGCAAGGCAAAGCAACTACACTGATCTTGGAACTACACTGATCTTAGAAGGCTAAACGAAGCCCGCTTCTTCCACCCTTAAAATTATGAAATTTTCATTGTCTAGAAGCCATCCACCCTTCCAATCATGAATTTACACGTCTCTCTCTTCAAACACAGCTTCCTGGCTCTGAAGCTCCCTCACTTAATCCAAGCAATATCAGTTTCTTCAGACTTGCTGAGGGCTCCGTCCTCTTAAGCCATGCTTTCTCCCTGTTGTTGAGACTCCTCCTGCCTTCAGTAGCATAAATATCCAAGTGAGATTTCATGCTTCACCACCTCAGCCATTCTCCTGACAATATCTTTACCCTGACTGCCTCATTGTACTGCTATCAGAAACAATAAAACAAAACAAAACAAAAGCAGTCTAATGAAATCCCAATCCTACATTAACGCAAATTCATTCTGTCCACTGAATGCTGCTGGATAAAAAAATTAGAAAGCCGTGTAGACTAGTGCTACAATGAATTTCTGGTCTCTAACTTCATATGAGCCAACAGACCTGCCTGGCAATTCTTCCATGTTCCCTAATTTCCTCTCTCTAGTTTGCATCAGCAGCTCTTTCAAAACTTATTCACTGGCTATAAACTTCCAACCTCATTATCTCTAATGTTTTCTGCTATACTTTCTCTCCTAGCAGATAATCTCACCTCCCATTTGTCCAAGAAAAGATAACATATTTCTTGACAATTTCCTTAACTTCTCGACAGCACACGTGAAAAGTTGCTTGTACTCACACCATTCTCTCCTTTCTTCCTCCCCCCACCCCTCAGGAAAATGATGTCCTTGGTGCCTAAGATTAAGCACTCCACCTAATTCTGGATCCAGCTGTCTCTCTTTCTCTTGGACTTCTATCAGTGATCACCTGTCTTTCCTTTATCTTCTTTCTCTTATTCCCTGCTGGCTTGATCTGTGAGCATTCAAGCATCCTCATCTCTCTTACATTCTGAAAATTATCCCTCTCCATTTCACAAAGTCATTTAGTGACCGCTCTCATAGCCAAACAGGTTAATATGGTATTTACCCTTACTTCCTGTACTCATCACCTTCCTTTTTACTTTTCTTTCAACTTGTTACAATTTAACAAGCATTGCTGCTCCACTGAGATTTTCCTCATAAATAACAATTACTTGCAATATTTTTTGATGTACTAGGCACAGTTCTGGACCCGTCACATTACTAAATCATTTAGGTTATACCTACCTCTGAATTTAGTAACATGCCCAGTGTCCCTCGGTTTTAAGCAATGCAACAAGAATTTGAAGGGTCTGATGTTAGCAGCCACATTCCTAACCCAACTGCTCTACTGTCTCTCCTCAGTTACTAATGAACCCTGGGTTCTTAAATTCAATGGACTCTTTATATTTGATCTTTATATTACTGCTATTCTGCTACATTGCTAATCCCCCTCTATTTCTTGAAACTCTTTCCTCTCAGCTTCTATTAGTATAGGACTACAATGATCATCCTTGTATATATATACCTACTTATTGAATTGGGATAAGTATTTTGGTAAAACACGGTAGTATTAGAATCACAAGGCTTTAGGAAAAGTAATAATAACATTACATGGGGTAGTTTACATGAAAGATATTGGAAGAAAGAAGAAACCTGATGCAAAATGATTATACATAAACTTAGGGATAATAATAGGGAGTAGAGAGGAAGGAAAAGACAAAGTTTTTGTAAGGAATTAAGTAATATTCATATAAAGACCTTTTATTTGTATCTGTATAGGTTCTACTGCAAATGAAGTCATTTCTGTATGTATAACTTAATGTGTACAAAAGTCTTTTTTTTTTCAAAATAGGTAATGTTATATACTAATCCTGATTTCACAATTATAATGAGGTCTAAAAATGTTTTCTGATATCTTCGACAAGTAATTAAGTGACAAAAACTCCAAAGAAAGATACATTACTTTCTGCTAAAAAATCGTGAATATTTTCATTTTCTGAATCTTCAGTTATATTTATACTAAACATATTTTATCATTCTAGTTTAATTATTTTGTTTCCACCTGACTCTAGATAAATGTAACTCATTTCTTATTACTAAATAAATACATTTGAAGGCAGAGAATTGGCTCTAAGACAGATTTTCACCAATAGTTTTGAAATTCTCTATGACTTAATGGTAATCTTTGATGCTCTCCAAGTCCTTCCAGATTCATGAATTTAGCTCTAACACCAGATACTTAGCATTAGCTGTTCACTCACCATAAATCCTATGTTGATAACCACAGGTTTTGCCATCATAAACCTGCTACACCCATGCACATTAGAGTGAGGTCCACACTGAGACACTCAATAGTGAAAATGCCAAAATATAAAAACAAAGACAAATCTTAAACTCAGCCAGAGAGGTAAGAGAAGATGACTGGCAGTGAGACAGACAGCAGAGTTATCAACCACAACACTGAAGCCAGAACCAGTACAGTGATATCATGAGCGTGCTGAAAGAATAAAACTAGCACTTTGAAATTCTGTGTCTAGGGAAAATATGTTTAAAGGAAGAAGATGAAATAAAGACACGTTCAGGTAAATAAACACTGAGAAATATGGCCACAAGAAAACCATCAAAAGAGGAAAATTTAAAAGCTATACTTCAGGCAGAAGAAAAGCAATTCTAGATACAGATGCAGGAAGGAAAAACAAGCAAAGAAAGTAGAAAATATGTGGGTATATATAAATAAATATTTATTGCACAAAATAGTAAGGGCAAGACTTTTTGGAATAAAAAAAGGTAACATTAAAAACATGAAGAATAATAATCTATTATGTGAGAGGGAGATACATTAAGTAAATGGAGTTAAAATGTTGTAAGTATGTTTGTTATCTGAGAGGAGGATGAAGATACTGATTAACTTTAGATGTTGATAAATAAAGTATGCATGTTGTAAATTCTAGAGGAACTATCAAATAAAAAAAACCAGAGTATATAACTTGCAAATTAGTAGAGGAGGAAAGAGGAAATTTAAAAAAATATATTAACAATCCAAAAGAAGGCAAGAAAGGACAAAAAAGGAACCTACACTAGGCAAGTCAAATAGAATGTACAAAATGGTAGAATGTACAAGATGGTAGACTTAACTAAATGTATTACTAAATATATGTCATTTAAATACATGTAATGTTCTTGTTTTTAGGCATAAATAGTCAAACTGGTATCATATAATCAATTATATAGTTTTTATAAGAGTTATGTGTAGAACAAAAGGATACAGGAAAAGTTAAAAGTAAAGGATAGTAAAAAGAAATGTCATCCAAATATTAATGGAAGGGAAATTGTTTTAGCTCTATTCATAGCAGACAAAGATATTATTTACGGAAGAAAGCATTATCAGAAGTAGAAGTCTTATAATAATAATCTAAGAGCGTTATTTATAAAGAAAACTATTCAGAAACAAAAATAAGTTCAGATCTCAAAATGTTTCAGATATTTAAAAGGATATTATTAGCAGTTTTATGCCAATACATACAGAAAAGAACTTTAAAACATCATAAAAATCAACTTTCTTGACTTTACAAGAAGAATTAGAAGATATGACTTTTATTGTTATTTACTATGAAAAACTAGAATCAGTAATAAAAAATATTCCCACAAAGAAAATTCTAGTCCAAGTTGGCTTCATAAGATCATCTACCAAACACTCAAGGAAGAAATTCTTCCAATTTTATATAACTCATAGAGAATAGAAAAAGAGGAAACGCTCTCCACCACATTTTATGAGGCCAGCATAATCTTAGTATCAAAATCCAACAGAGGAAAATTTCAGGTAACCTTAATCATGAACATTAATGTAAAAACCTTAAGCAAAGTGGGAGCAAATCAAAAAAAAATTATGTAAACATTAACATAATTATAATTTTATATAAGTATAAAAATTAGGTTTATCCTAGGAATACATGAAGCTTCCTATATCTGATCAAAGTTAATAAAAAAGAAAGAGGAAAACATTATATTTAGTAGTATAATACTGACATCTTTTTCTCTGATCTCGATAATAATCCAAGGATGCTTATTACTATTACTTCCATTCAACATTTTCCTAGAGGCCCTAGTCGGTACACTAAGCAAGTAAAAATTAGAAAAGAAGAGATGAAATCATTAATCACAGATGATATGCAGAGAACTCACCAGAATTTACAGATAAATTATCAGAATTAAAGAATGGAGCTGCTTCCACACTGCACCCTGGGGCAGGTTTGGGTGATGAAGAAGAGTAACCAGATTAGTATGAAAAAGGAGGAGACCTGCAAGAGGGTGGAGGATAAAGATGTGGAGATCACCTTCCTCCCCACAAATATAGCAAGAATACATCTACTTGTGGACCAGCGGCTACAGAACAACTACTGAATGAAGGGGCTTGGTGTTCCTGCTGGCAGTTGGGCCTGAGCCTCTGAGGTGGAAGAGCTAAGTCCAGGATGTTGGACTAACAGAAAACTCCCAGCCCCATGGATTATTAATCAGTGAGAGCTCTCCCACGGATCTCTGTCTCAACACTAACACCCAGCTACACCCAATGGCCAGCAAGCTCCAGTGCTGGATGCCTCATGCTAAACAACTAGCAAGACAGGAATACAACCCCACCCATTAGCAGACAGGCTGCCTAAAGTCATACTAAGCTCACAGAAAACCAAAACACATCACCAGACAAGGCCCTGCCCATCAGAGGGACAAGATTCAGCTCCACACACCAGAAAGCAGGTACCAGCCCCCCCAACCAGGAAGCCTACACAAGCCACTGGACTAACCTCACCCACTGGGGACAGATAACAGAAGTAAGAGGAGCTACGACCCTGCAGCCTGTAGAAAGAAGAACCCTAACATAGTAAGTTAAACAAAATGAGAAGACAGAGAAACACACAGCAGATGAAGGAGCAAGATAAAAACCCATAAGACCAAACAAATGAAGGGGAGATAGGCAGTCTACCTGAGAAAGAATTCAGAGAAATGACAGTAAAGATGATCCAAAATGTCAGAAATAGAATGGAGAAGACAAAAGAAACGTTTAACAAGGACCTAGCAGAACTAAAGAACAAACAGTGATAAACAACACAATAACTGAAATTAAATATAAACTAGAAGGAATCAATAGCAGAATAACTGAGGCAGAAGAACGGATAAGTGAGCCAGAAGATAGAATGGTGGAAATAACTGTCATGGAGCAGAATAAAGAAAAAAGAATGAAAAGAATTGAGGACAGTCTCAGAGACATCTGGGACAACATTAAACACACGAACATTCGAATTATAGGGGTCCCTGAAGAAGAAGAGAAAAAGAAGTGGTCTGAGAAAATTTTTGAAGAGATTATAGTTGAAAACTTCCTGAACATGGGAAAGGAAATAGTCAATCAAGTCCAGGAAGTGCAGAGAGTCCCATACAGGATAAACACAAGAAGAAACACGCCGAGACACATATTAATCAATCAAAAATTAAATACAAAGAAAAAATATTAAAAGCAGCAAGGGAAAAACAGCAAATAACATACAAGGGAATCCCTGTAAAGTTATCAGCTGATTTTTAAGCAGAAGCTCTGCAGGCCAGAAGGAAGTGGCAGGATATACATAAAACAATGAAAGGGAAAAACCCACAACCAAGATTACTCTACCCAGCAAGCATCTCATGCAGATTATACAGAGAAATCAAAAGCTCTACAGAGAAGCAAAAGCTAAGAGAATTCAGCACCACCAAACCAGCTCTACAACAAATGCTAAAAGAACTTCTCTAAGTGGGAAACACAAGAGAAGAAAAGGACCTACAAAAACAAACCCAAAACAATTAGGAAAATGGTAATAGGAACATACTTATTGATAATTACCTTAAATGTGAGGGGATTAAATGCTCCAAGCAAAAGACACAGACTGGCTGAACAGAAACAAAAACAAGACCCATATATATGCTGTCTACAAGAGACACACTTCAGACCTAGGGACACATACAAACTGAAAGAGGGGATGGAAAAAGATATTCCATGAAAATGGAAATCAAAAGAAAGCTGGAATAGCAGTACTCATATCAGAGAAAATCAACTTTACAATAAAAACTATTACAAGAGACAAGGAAAGACACTACATAATGATCAAAGGATCAATCCAAGAAGATATAACAATTATAAATATTTATACACCCAACATAGGAATACCTCAATACATAAGGCAAATGCTACCAACCATGAAAGGGGAAATCAACAGTAAAACAATAATAGTACGGGACTTTAACACCCCACTTTCACCAATGGACAGATCATCCAAACAGAAAATAAATAAGAAAACA
The DNA here is from genome assembly GCF_028021215.1 of Eschrichtius robustus. Classification (NCBI taxonomy): domain Eukaryota; kingdom Metazoa; phylum Chordata; class Mammalia; order Artiodactyla; family Eschrichtiidae; genus Eschrichtius; species Eschrichtius robustus. The sequence goes on along the minus strand of NC_090827.1, from coordinate 14,031,225 downwards.
CAGGCTTTAAATGACACATTAAACAAGATGGACTTAATTGATATTTATAGGACATTCCATCCAAAAACAACAGAATACACTTTCTTGTCAAGTGCACATGGAACATTCTCCAGGATAGATCACATCTTTGGACGCAAATAAAGCCTCAGTAAATTTAAGAAAACTGAAATTGTATCAAGCAACTTTTCTGACCACAACGCTATGAGACTAGATATCAATTACAGGAAAAAATCTGTAAAAAATAAAAACACATGGAGGCTATATAATACACTACTATTTAACCAAGAGATCACAGAAGAAATCAAAGAGGAAATAAAAAAATACGTAGAAACAAATGACAATGAAAGCACGACGACACAAAACCTATGGGATGCAGCAAAAGCAGGTCTAGGAGGAAAGTTTATAGCAATACAATCCTACCTGAAGAAAGAAAAGAATTCTCAAATAAACAACTTAACCTTACACTTAAAGCAAATAGAAAAATAAGAACAACAACAACCAAAACAACCAAGGTGAACGGAAGGAAAGAAATCATAAAGATCAGAAATAAATGATAAAGAAATGAAGGAAACAATAGCAAAGATCAGTAAAACTAAAACCTGGTTCTTTGAGAAGATAAACAAAATTGATAAAACATTAGCCAGACTCATCAGGAGAAGACTCAAATTAACAGAATTAAAATGAAAAAGTAAAAGTAACCATTGGCACTGCAGAAATATAAAAGATCATGAGAGACTACTACAAGCAACTATATGCCAATAAAATTGACAACCTGGAAGGAATGGACAAATTCTTAGAAAAGTACAACCTTCCAAGACTGAACCAGGAAGAAATAGAAAAAATGAACAGACCAATCACAAGCACTGAAATTGAAACTCTAATTTTAAATCTTCAAAAAACAAAAGCCCAGGGCCAGATGGCTTCACAGGTGAATTCTATCAAACAGTTAGAGAAGAGCTAACACCTATCCTACTCAAACTTTTCCAAAATATATGAGGGAGAAACACTCCCAAACTCATTCTACGTGGCCACCGTCACCCTGATACCAAAACCAGACAAGATGTCACAAAAAAAGAAAACTACAGAGCAATATCACTGATGAACATATATGCAAAAATCCTCAACAGAATACTAGAAAAGAGAATTCAACAGCACATTAAAAGGATCATACACCATGATCAAGTGCAGTATCCTAAGAATGCAAGGATTCTTCCATATATGCAAATCAATCAATGTGATACACCATATTAACAAACTGAAGGAGAAAAACACTATGATAATCTCAATAGATGCAGAAAAAGCTTTTGACAAATTTCAATACAGATTTATGATAAAAACTCACCAGAAAGTAGGCATAGAGGGGACCTATCTCGCCATAATATATGGCTATATAGGACAAACAGAGCCAACCTCATTCTCAATGGTGAAAAACTGAAAGCATTTCCTCTAAGATCAGGAACAAGACAAGGTTGCCCACTCTCACCACTATTATTCAACATAGTTTTGGAAGTTTTAGTCACAGCAATCAGAGAAGAAAAAGAAATAAAAGAAATCCAATTCAGAAAAGAAGAAGTAAAACTGTCACTGTTTGCAGATGACATGACACTATACATAGAGAATCCTAAAGATGCTACCAGGAAACTACTAGAGCTAATCAATAAGTTTGGTAAAGCAGCAGGATACAGAATTAATGCACAGAAATCTCTTGCATTTCTATACACTAATGATGAAAAATCTGAAAGAGAAATTAAGGAAACACTCCAATTTACCATTGCAACAAAAAGAATAAAATACCTAGGAATAAACCTACCTAAGGAGACAAAAGACATGTATGCAGAAAATTATAAGACACTGATGAAAAAAATTAAAGATGATACAAACAGATGGAGAGATATACCATGTTCTTGGATTGGAAGAATCAATATTGTGAAAATGACTCTACTACCCAAAGCAATCTACAGATTCAGTGCAATCACTATCAAAGTACCAATGGCATTTTTCACAGAACTAGAACAAAAAATTTCACAATTTGTATGGAAACACAAAAGACCCCGAATAGCCAAAGCAATCTTGAGAACGAAAAATGGAGCTGGAGGAATCAGGTTCGCTGACTTCAGACTAGACTACAAAGCTACAGTAATCAAGACAGTATGGTACTGGCACAAAAACAGAAACATAGATCAATGGAACAGGATAGAAAGCCCAGAGATAAACCCACGCACATATGGTCACCTTATCTTTGATAAAGGAGGCAAGCATATACAGTGGAGAAAAGACAGCCTCTTCAATAAGTGGTGCTGGGAAAACTGGACAGCTACATGTAAAAGAATGACATTAGAACACTCCCTAACACCATACACAAAAATAAACTCAAAATGGATTAAAGACCTAAATGTAAGGCCAGACACTATCAAACTCTTAGAGGAAAACATAGGCAGAACACTCTATGACACAAATCACAGCAAGATCCTTTTTGACCCAGCTCCTAGAGAAATGGAAATAAAAACAAAAATAAACAAATGGGACCTAATGAAACTTAAAAGCTTTTGCACAGCAAAGGAAACCATAAACAAGACGAAAAGACAACCCTCAGAATGGGGGAAAATATTTGCAAATGAAGCAACTGACAAAGGATTAATCTCCAAGATTTACAAGCAGCTCATGCAGCTCAATAACAAAAACACAAACAACCCAATCCAAAAATGGGCAGAAGACCTAAATAGACATTTCTCCAAAGAAGATATATAGATTGCCAACAAATACATGAAAGGATGCTCAACATCACTAATCATTAAAGAAATGCAAATCAAAACTACAATGAGATATCATCTCACACCGGTCAGAATGGCCATCGTCAAAAAATCTAGAAACAATAAATGCTGGAGAGGGTGTGTAGAAAAGGGAACCCTCTTGCACTGTTGGTGGGAATGTTAATTGATACAGCCACTATGGAGAACAGTATGGAGGTTCCTTAAAAAACTAAAAATAGAACTATCATATGACACAGCAATCCCACTACTGGGCATATACCCTGAGAAAACCATAATTCAGAAAGAGTCATGTACCACAATGTCCACTGCAGCACTATTTACAATAGACAGGACATGGAAGGAACCTGAGTTTACATTGACAGATGAATGGATAAAGAAGATGTGGCACATATATACAATGGAATATTACTCAGCCATGAAAAGAAACGAAATTTAATTATTTGTAGTGAGGTAGATGGACCTAGAATCTGTTATACAGAGTGAACTAAGAAAGAGAAAAACAAATACCGTATAGTAACACACATATGTGGAATCTAAAAAAAAAAAAAAAAAGTTTCTGTAGAACCTAGAGGCAGGACAGGAATAAAGACACAGATGCAGAGAATGGAGTTGAGGACATGGGGAGGGGGAATGGTAAGCTGGGATGAAGTGAGAGAGTGGCATGGACATATATACAGCATCAAATGTAAAATAGATAGCTAGTGGGAAGCAGCTGTATAGCACAGGGAGACCAGCTCAGTGTCCGTGACTACCTAGAGGGATGGGATAGGGAGGATGGGAGGGAGATGTAAGAGGGAGGAGATATGGGGATATATGTATACGTATAGCTGATTCCCTTTGTTATACAGCAGAAACTAAAACAGCAGTGTGAAGCAATTGTACTCCCAATAAAGATGTTAAAAACACACACACACACACAAAATATAACCCAATAGAAAAATCGCCAAAGGATCTGAATGGGTAATTAACTCAAAAAGAAACCTGAAGAGCAAAAAAATGCAAGAGAAGATGCAGAATCTTTTTATAATAAGGGAAATGCAAATTGAAACAAAAAGATATACCATTAAACACTGAATAACTTAATAAAAATGTAAAAGTGTAACAAAAACCAACATTTAGTGCAATTTGAATTTGTAGCACTATTGGAGGTATGTAAATTGGTAAATATCTATGAAAATAGGTTTGAGATTATCTAGTAAAGTTCAGTGTATGTTTTCTTGTACTGTAGCAATTCTACTCCTGGATACAAATTCTACAGAAATACATACACAAGTACAAGAGTATATATCCAAGATATACGTCTAAGAATATTCATAATATCATTGCTTATGATAGCCTAAAAGCAGCCACAGACCACAGCAAGTTGTGACACATTTATACATAAAAAATGATACAGCAATATAAATGATTAAACAACTTCACATAACAACAATAACGCATAACACAAACACAACGAGGAATATAAAAAACAAGAAGAAAGAATATATACTATATTGTGTCCATGATAAATTGAAATATCAGAAAAACAAATATTTAAGGACGCACACTTAAGTGATAAAATTATACTAAAATGTAAACAAATTAATATCATAAAATTCAGACTAACAGTGATACTACTGAGAAGGGAAGTCAGGGATATCAACAAGAAGTATAATGGGGGTTTTAGGATGCTTGATATGTTCTACTTCTTTACCATAGTAGTGGGTGTTTCCTTTACAATAATTCACTAAACTATCCTTGTGCTTTATGTAGTTTTCTATATGTTTGATATGTTTCACTATAAAACAATTAAAAACACGTTAAGATAGTTTCAACTTCTCTAGCATAAATTTACCAAGAGGTTTTTATTGCTCATTAGAATAACTCTAAATTTCAATTTGTATAAAATTTTCTGCATCCTACACCTCAGCACTGGAAAGAAACATCTACTGAAGACCTTATTTTCAATGCAGCCAACTTTATACAGTTACAAATTTATAGCTATGAACTCTGTATGCACACTCAATTAACTTAGGTTTTTCCCTACCCAAAATATATAAAAATGGCAAATCAAAACTGTAGAAAAGTCATTTCTCCAGGGTTTTTACATTTCTCCTTAAGAAAGCTATTGGCCCAGTATTTCATGAAACATCCTTTATTGGCACTCAACTTCTTACATGTGATCTGTAGTATAAAACAAGAGTCCATTTCCCGGAAACCATTTTTTTCCTACTTATTACACGACATAGACGCTGAGATACTGTAATGTCACATTTTATTGTAAACTTTCCTTCTTAATATATAAAATTTATCAAAGCTCTTATTCTGATTTTGTGCATGTTACAAGCTAAAAACCAAGTAGCTATGCATTGCATAAATATTAAATTCACTACTTTATAAAAATTAGTATTATATTGAATGGAAGATTATGCTAGTTCCCTAGGCAATGATCAGTTTAATTTTTTCCCTTTATTCTAAGGCACAGATTGAATTTATTGATTAATACTTCTGATAAGTATGTAAGGTCATCTAAATGCCTAATTCTTCCCCCTCTTCTTCTCTCTCAAACTACAATATAGACTTTAATGCATACCGTGATTGTACTGCATGGAGAACAAACAAAACAATATTACTATAGGAAAAAGCAAATTTATCAATGTGTCTGGTCTTACTTTGCGAACACCTCGGCCAAGCTCTTCTCCATAGTTGGTTCCAAGAATTTCAAAGTGGACATGGGGATTGCCTCCATTTTCTCCAAATTCTAGCTCTCCAGTCAACCCACTAACTCCACCCTAAAGGAGAGAAAAGATACTGATGTAAGATTTTTGAAGATGTAAAATAATAATAATAGGAAGTTCTAGGAACACAATTTTCATCTATAAAATAAATATTTTTTCAAGCATGCAATTATTAACAGGATATTTTTAATAGATACACAGCATTAATAGGAGTACAATTGAAAGTAGCCTTGAGTATCACTTAATCCAATCCCATCCACTCTACAGAAAATGAAATTTTGACTCAAAGAAGCAAATTGTACTCAAAATGCCATGTTTGAATTGAGACTAAATTCCAGGCTAGGATTTTTGCCTACATATGTTGTGACATGCATGGATCCATTAGTCAAAAAACAAGATACTTCCAGGAGCATAGAATGTACTCTGGAAACAAGTTTTGACAATACTCTTTCTCCAGCACAATTCCCTTCTAATTTAATCTAAAATTATGTCTGGAAATCTTAAAAGCCATAGTTTTTAACTTATTGGAGGTTTGTTTTTCCTCCTTTAAATATCTTTTTCAAATTAAAAAATCTAAATTAGTCCTGAAGTCTGTTTTTGCACTTAAATAGTAGTTCTAGCTGTTGTGATTCCTTGGGAATTTCCAAGCTTCATCTTTCATTCAACATGACAGATGTTCATTTCCCCAGCAGATGGCAATATAGGTAATACTTCTCTCTTTCTTGTTTACCATTCTTTTCTCAGTTTAGTTTATCAGCCTTCACATTATTTAGGATTTTACAAATGAAAATAACATTGTGAGTCACGCTCTACTAAAGTATTTCTAACTTAGAATTTTGGCATGATAATCACATATATTTGGACAAATTATCTCAGTTTGTAAACTGCTTCAATTATCACCTCTGTGATGTTGATACTTAAATATATCTCATTTGCCATAACCTGTAACTCAACTTCTAGTCTTTTCTGGCAGGTATTATGCTGTCTGCTATATCTCCTACTTTCAACTGTGTCTTATAGCCCATCACATGACACTGAGTTCATAACAGTCATTCAAACAAATTATTCCTTATTCATTAATGTCAATATTTAATCTATTTCATTTTTGCAACAGTAATAATCAACAAAACTGATCCTTCACTGTTATTTTCTAATAAGATAGCCTCTCTTTTATTATCCAGTTTTATTAATAAAAATATATTGAATTTGAAATATCTGTGCTTTTCTCATATGTGATTAAACAGTCAATAGCATGGATTTTGAAGTCAGACTTCCTGGATTTGATCAATGGCATCAGAATCTACCAGCTGTACAAACCTGGCTAAGTCATTTAATTTCTCTATGCCCCAATTTCTACATCTGTTAAATGGCAAAAATAATAGTATCTACCCCAGAAGATAATTATGTCTTATAATACAAGTAAATATAGAAGAGTGTTTGATAAATTATGAGAGCTTAATTACTATCACCATCATCATCATCATCTCCATGATTATTTCATTCTTTAATTTTGGAAGGTTTCTAGTTCTACTAGAAATTATAGGCATGCTCCTCGGTTTTTTTGTTTTTTTTTTTTTTAACTAAAGTTTACAAGGGTTGCAAAATTTCATTATATGCTTGAATATTTACAGGCTTTGGAAAATGTTTTTGTAAATTTGACTCAATTATATTTCATTGATTAGTATTTGGGGAGAAAAAGAGTTATCAAATCAGCTGGTCTAGGATCTATTCCCCCATTTTCTGATATGTATGTGTGTGTGTGTGTGTGTGTGTGTGTGTGTGTATGTGTGTGTGTGGTAGAGGGAGCAGCCCAGGGGTAGAAAAAAAAGGAGGTAAATGAGTCTAATGCCCTTGTCAACTGGAATCCCAGGTAAAGAGATTAGTAATGTTTACTAGGAAGAAGAGTCTGATCTATAAAAGCCCTTAGCAGTTTGTCCCGGCCTAAAGAATTATTAGTTGTTAACTGGAGTAGTAAACAAACTCCGAATCTATGGATTAATGGTTTATGGCTCCCTGGAAAATGTCCTAAAGCTTTACACTTTCTAGGGCAAAAATGGAGATATTTCATAACGTAAATGCTCTCTGCTGTGTGAGATAAGCCTACAAAATCTTTTTTGGAGACAGAATGTGCATGTATGTCCAATGTGGGAAGAAAGGGCTTGGGGGGCGGGGGAGCATACAGAATTTCCGATAATCTCTTTCTCCTTTGTGCTTCTTAATTGCCTGTGTCTGATATGGGTGAACTATCCCATTCTTGTGCGTGAATCTGATCCTGAATGTTCACTCAGTAATAATATCTCAAGGAACCCAATTTTCACGTAAGATTTTAAAGACTGGGTTAAGTACAGTGGATCTTATTATCATAAATATGTCTAAATGGCAAATTCTGTAGGAGTTTGACAAATATAGCTTATATTACTACACATAGTTCAAACTACTGGTATTAAGAAATCCTTTAAGAAGCACTTTTCTTGTCCTCAAAATCACACATCTACCTCAGTAATATCTCCAATTATATCAGAATCTTACATTTCTGACTTAGTACTTTATTTCTAGGAAAAAGAGGAAAGATATTGTGTATCAATATGATTGCTAGATTGCAAAAATGCTATACTCCTGAAAATTTTAAACTTTTTAACCACTAGACTGCCTGGCACTGTATTATTATTGTTCCCCATCAATACTCATATGGCCACCCTGGGCCAGTGTCTTTTCTTTGGCTCATATCTGGTACCGAGCAACTCAGTCCACTTAATCCACATTGCACACGGTAAAAAACCCCATAAATCAGGGAAACTGCATTTAGTTTACTGTGGCTCCACTTATCTTTTTCACCTTTTTGACTTCATAATTTATCTTCTTTATGCTGTATTCTTTTTCTCTTTTTTCAAGGTGTAAGTACTATTTCTTATTTTTTAACATCTTTATTGGAGTATAATTGTTAGTTTCTGCTTTATAACAAAGTGAATCAGCTATACATATACATATATCCCCATATCTCCTCTCTCTTGCGTCTCCCTCCCATCCTCCCTATCCCACTTCTCTAGGTGGTCACAAAGCACCGAGCTGATCTCCCTGTGCTATGCAGCTGCTTCCCACTACCTATTTACATTTGATAGTGTATATATGTCCATGCCACCCTCTCACTTTGTCCCAGCTTACCCGTCCCCCTCCCTGTGTCCTCAAGTCCACTCTCTACATCTGCATCTTTATTACTATCCTGTCCCTAGGTTCTTCATACCATTTTTTTTTTTTTTAGATTCATATGTATGTGTTAGCATACAGTATTTGTTTTACTCTTTCTGACTTACTTCACTCTGTATGACAGACTATAGGTCCATCCACCTCACTACAAAAACTCAGCTTCATTTCTTTTTATGGCTGAGTAATATTCCATTGTATATATGTGCCACATCTTTATCCATTCACCTGCCGATGGACACCTAGGTTGCTTCCATGTCCTGGCTATTGTAAATAGAGCTGCAATGAACATTGTGGTACATGACTCTTTTTGAATTATGGTTTTCTCAGGGTATAAGCCCAGTAGTGGGATTGCTGGGTCATATGATAGTTCTATTTTTAGTCTTTTAAGTAACCTCCATACTCTTCTCCATAGTGGCTGTATCAATTAACATTCCCATTGACAGTGCAAGAGGGTTCCCTTTTCTTCACACCCTCTCCAGCATTTATTGTTTGTAGATTTTTTGACGATGGCCATTCTGACCAGTGTGAGGTGATACCTCATTGTAGTTTTGATTTTCATTTCTCTAATTATTAGTGATGTTGAGCGTCCTTTCATGTGTTTGTTGGAAATCTGTATATCTTCTTTGGAGAAATGTCTATTTAGGTCTATTTAGGTAATGTGTGCCTAGGTCTGAAGTGTGTCTCTTGTAGACAGCATATATACGGGTCTTGTTTTTGTTTCTGTTCAGCCAGTCTGTGTCTTTTGCTTGGAGCATTTAGTCCCCTCACATTTAAGGTAATCATCAATAAGTATGTTCCTATTACCATTTTCCTAATTGTTTTGGGTGTGTTTTTGTAGGTCCTTTTCTTCTCTTGTGTTTCCCGCTTAGAGAAGTTCCTTTAGCATTTGTTGTAAAGCTAGTTTGGTGGTGCTGAATTCTCTTAGCTTTTCCTTCTCTGTAAAAGTTTTAATTTCTCCATTGAATCTGAATGAGATCCTTGCTGGGTAGAGTAATCTGGGTTGTAGGTTTTTCCCTTTCATCACTTTAAATATGTCCTGCCACTCCCCTCTGGCTTGCAGTTTCTGCTGAAAGGTCAGCTGTTAACTTTATGGGGATTCCCTTCTATGTTATTTGTTGTTTTTCCCTTGCTGCTTTTAATATTTTTTCTTTGTATTTAATTTCTGATAGTTTGATTAATATGTGTCTTGGTGTGTTTCTCCTTGGATTTATCCTGTATGGGACTCTGTGTGCTTCCTGTACTTGCTTAACTATTTCCTTTCCCATATTAGGGAAGTTTTCAACTCTAATCTCTTCAAATATTTTCGCATTCCCTTTCCTTTTTTCTTCTTCTTCTTGGTCTTCTATAATGTGAATGTTTTTATGTTTAATGTTGTCCCAGAGGTCTCTTAGGCTGTCGTCATTTCTTTTCATTCTTTTTTCTTTATTCTGTTCTGCAGCAGTGAATTCCACCATTCTGTCTTCCAGGTCACTTATCCGTTCTTCTGCCTCAGTTATTCTGCTATTGATTCCTTCTAGAGAATTTTAAATTTCATTTATTGTGTTGTTTATAATTGTTTGTTTGCTCTTTAGTTCTTCTAGGTCCTTGTTAAACGTTTCTTGTAATTTCTCCCTTCTATTTCCAGGATCATCTTTACTATCATTCCTCTGAGTTCTATTTCAGGTAGACTGCCTATTTCCTCTTCATTTGTTTGGTCTGCTGGGTTTTTACCTTGCCCCTTCATCTGCTGTGTGTTTCTCGGTTTTTTCATTTTGCTTTACTTACTGTGTTTGGGGTCTCCTTTCGCAGGCTGCAGGTTCATTGTTCCCGTTGTTTATGGTGTCTGCCCCCAGTGGCTAAGGTTTGTTCAGTGGGTTGTGTAGGGTTCCTGGTGGAGGGAACTAGTGCCTGTGTTCTGGTGGATGAGGCTGGATCTTGTCTTTCTGGTGGGCAGGACCACATCTGGTGGTGTGTTTTGGGGTGTCTGTGACCTTATTATGATTTTAGGCAGCCTGTCTGCTAATGGGTGGGGTTGTGTTCCTGTCTTGCTAGTTGTTTGGCATAGGGTGTCCAGCATTGTAGCTTGCTGGTCGTTGAGTGGAGCTGGGTCTTAGTGTTGAGATGGAGATTTCTGGGAGAGCTTTCGCCATTTGATATTATGTGGAGCCAGGAGGTCTCTGGTGGACCAATGTCCTGAACTCAGCTCTCCTACCTCAGAGGCACAGGCCTGACACCCAGCTGGAGCACCAAGACCCTGTCAGCAACACGGTTCAGAATAAAAGAGACAAAAAAAAGAAAGAAAGAAAATAAAATAAAAGTTATTAAAATAAAAAATAATTATTAAAAATAAAAAAATTAAAAACTAGTAAAAAAAAAAAAAAAGACAAGAAAGAATGAGGAGAGTAACCAAACCAAAAAACAAATCCACCAATGATAACAAGCATTAAAAAGTATATTAAATAAATAAATAAATAAATAAATAAACAGACAGATCCATAGGACAAATGGTAAAAGCAAAGCTACACTGACAAAATCACACAAAGAAGCATACACATACACACTCACAAAAACAGAAAGAGGAAAAATATATACATATATCATTGCTCCCAAAGTCCCCCACCTCAATTTCGAGATAATTCGTTGTCTATTCAGGTATTCCACAGATGCAGGTACATCAAGTTGACTGTGGAGATTTAATCTGCTGCTCCCGAGGCTGCTGGGAGAGATTTCCCTTTCTCTTCTTTGTTCACACAGCTCCCAGGGTTCAGCTTTGGATTTGGACCCGCCTCTGCATGTAGGTCGCCTGATGGTGTCTGTTCTCTGCCCAGACAGGACGGGGTTAAAGGAGCAGCTGCTTCGGGGGCTCTGGCTCACTCAGGCCGGGGGAGGGAGGGGTACGGAGGAGGCGGGGCGAGCCTGCGGCGGCAGAGGCGTCGTGACTTTGCAGCAGCCCGAGGCGCGCCGTGCGTTCTCCCGGGGAAGTTGTCCCCGGATTACGGGACCCTGGCCGTGGCGGGCTGCACCGGCTCCCAGGAGGGGCGGTGTGGAGAGTGACCTGTGCTCGCACACAGGCTTCTTGGTGGCGGCAGCAGCAGCCTTAGCGTCTCATGCCCGTCTCTGGGGTCCGCGCTGACAGCCGCGGCTCGCGCCTGTCTCTGGAGCTCGTTTAGGTGGCGCTCTGAATCCCCTCTCCTCGCGCACCAGGAAACAAAGAGGCAAGAAAACGTCTCTTGCCTCTTCGGCAGCTGCAGACCTTTGCCAGGACTGCCTCCCGGCTAGCCGTGGCGCACTAGCCCCCTTCAGGCTGTGTTCACGCCGTCAACCCCAGTCCTCTCCCTGCGATCCGACCTCCGAAGCCCGAGCCTCAGCTCCCAGCCCCCGCCTGCCCCGGCGGGGGAGCAGACAAGCCTCTCGGGCTGGTGAGTGCTGCTCGGCGCCGAGCCTCTGTGCGGGAATCTCTCCGCTTTGCCCTCCGCACCCCTGTGGCTGCGCTCTCCTCCGCGGCTCCGAAGCTCCCCCCTCCGCCACCCGCAGTCTCCACCCAGGAAGGGGCTCCTAGCGTGTGGAAACCTTTCCTCCTTCACAGCTCCCTCCCACTGGCGCAGGGCCCGTCCCTATTCTTTTGTCTCTGTTTTTTCTTTTTTCTTTTGCCCTACCCAGGTACGTGGGGAGTTTCTTGCCTTTTGGGAGGTCTGAGGTCTTCTGCCAGCATTCAGTGGGTGTTCTGTAGGAGTTGTTCCACATGCAGATGTATTTCTGATGTATTTGTGGGGAGGAAGGTGATCTCCGCGTCTTACTCCTCCGCCATCTTGAAGGTCTCCCCCTATGCTGTATTCTTAATGAGCTGTTAGCCTGTGTTATTAGTAAAACCTCTCACGTGGATATAAAGGGTGCTTGAGAGGTCAGTATTTCAAGCAAATAAACCCTTTAACTGAAGCCCCTTCTTATTTGACTCAGACTTAACCTCTCTGATATTTGCTTGCCTAAAAATATTCCGTTTTTGAGCTTTTTTTGTTTTTCATCTATCCTTAGCTCAACATTGAAATCAGAGCCTTGGTAAAAATGTGTGCTGGCCAGGTGGTGACGAGCAGTCATTATCTTTGTGCATGCATAGTTGCAGTTTTTTAAAAAATCTCTTGATACAGCTGATTCTAAACAAAATAAGCTAATGGGACATTGATAGTATGAATAACACATATAGTTTTTAAATGTCCATTAAATTGACAGTAATAATTGCCTCCAGAGTAAACCTTTTGAAAAACGCCATGTAAAATTAGTTTGGATTTCATCCTATACACTCTGTATTGAAATACCAGTGGGTATCAGATATGAAAAGAAGAAGAGAAGAAAAATAAAAAGAGTAGATCAAAGGTCAGGAATAATTTACCACTGGATAATCAGTTCCTGAAAAGGCAGAAGTTTGATGTTCCTTTATGGATAGGATACATTGGAAAAAAGAAGAAAAGAAGTTTCCTAAGTACTTGTTTCACTCTCTTTATGAGACAGAAGGATTTATCCCTATATTTGAAACTGCAAAGTAACTGAGAGGTACTTTTGGAAGATCATATGGAACATCAAATATTAATGACACTTGTCTAATTTCCTTATACATATTCCTAGGTTCCTTGCAACCTGCAAACATGTTCGGTAACTAAGGATACCCTGTTAAATAAACATAAGCCCAGCAAGATCTGTGAACACACTGGGAGATGCCAGACTCAGCAGTGTGCTCTGATGCCCTCATGTTTCATAAGTTAATTTCAGTGAGAAAAATCCCTGAGAGAAAGAAGATACTATATTTTATACCCAGAAGAGAAATATAATTTGTAGATAAATACTAGAATACACTATGCCAAAAAATAAAAAAGAATAAAAACATAAAACTTAACTTGTGTAAAATGTTTAGGAAAATTTGAGTTGCCATATAACATTTATATGTGTGTGTATGTGCATAGAGATATATACATACATATTTACAAATATACATATATACTCAAATATTCATTCATAACAGAAACTTGAAGCAAACTGAGCAGGAAATAAGAAACTACTAACATTTTGGTCATGCTGTCTACATCTCAGAGAATAAGAAACTGAGGCCCAGACAACTAGTTATTTGAGGAACCTGAATTGAAGCCTCCTTCTTGTGCCTCATACATTTTCCTCTAGACGATGTAAGCTGCGTGTCCAATATAACACATGCATATCACAGTGATTGCTCAAAAAATGTATGTTGAACTAAATTAAATTAAAATTGACACCATTTTACCCACTTGATGATTCAAATGCCCTGAAGTTGAGGATACATTGAAGGATCCACAAGAAGACCAATCCAAGGGCATTGACTATATTTTCAAAGCTCTTGTGGCAAAAAATTTATTTGCACACATTTTTGTCAAAAGGCTATCTTATATTCCAAGTCAATACTGTTTCTAGTAAGTCACAGTATGTTTTCCTAAATGTTCTCTCTGTCCTTCAGGTTTATAATTCTAAATGGTACATAGTGCTTAACACGAAAAGCAAAGTAATATATTTACATTACTCTAAGTATACAATTGTTTTAAAAAAATCAACAAGGGGAGATCAATCAAGACAAAGGAATAAGAAGATATAGAAGTCACCTCCCCCCACGAACACATCAAAAATACATGTACATGTGGGACTATTCTCACTGAAAACTAACTGGAAAATGGCAGAAAGACTCCGATACAACCAAGGCCATAAGAAAGATTTCACAGGTAATTGGGTAGGAAGAGCAGAGAAATTATCAGGTTAGGACCTGTGACCGTGGGAGGGGACTCAGAGGAAAAGGGAGATTACGTGGGCAGACATCCTCCCTGGGGCATGGGCAGTTCAAGTCACATATTGGGCTCCACAGGCCTGAGGTCTGACAAAGGGCAGACAAGCCCCCTTGGCTGGTTGGAGGGCTACTGAGACTAACGGGGGGGCCGTGGGAGGCCTGAACTCAGCTCGTGAAGAACGTGCATCCTCTGGCTTGCTCCCGAGGCAGCGTGGAGAGGGCCAGAGTGAGACTGCACTAGTGGCTGCCGGGTTTTCTGCGACCAACCTAGCATCTGCCCCAGCCTGAGCCTCTCGATTGTTCCAGCCTTGCTTATTTCATGTCACAGCTCTGCACTGGATATAGGGCTGCCGAGACTGAGGAAAGTGGTAGACCTTGGAACACAGAGGTGACTCAGACCTGAGGCAGCATCTGGGCAGGGAGGAGGCAGCCATTGCTGGCACTACACAGGCAGCACATCAGAGACAGCCTGGACCTCTGTCTACAGCCAACCTTCTGCAGCCCATGCCCCATCATGAGCTGAGAGCCCACATGGGCCCCTACTGCTCCAGCACTGCTCTCCTCTGGGGCAGGGGTACCGGAGCTGAGAGAGGGGAGAGCACATACTTGAAGGGAATGGAGCCACCTTGGACCCAAACTTCAGGGCTTCTGTTCCAGCAACTTTGGATCTGACCCCATCCCCAATCGGTAGGCAATAGTCACTGGCAGCTGACAGCTACCAGCACACCATGAGGAAAAATGTGACTTGCATTCATGTCAAATCCAGCTCTCCCACCAAAGGCACTGGGCACACACAGACTATACATGTATGTTCCCATGTAAGGACACTCCTTGAAGACCGCAATAGGTAACTGTTTCCCCTAAATTCATAGAGACAGAGAAAGTTAAGCAAATGAGAAGACAGAGGAATTGGTCTCAATTAAAAGAGCAAGAGAAAACCCCTCAAAAATACATAATAAAACAGAAATAAACAATTTACCAGATAAAGTATTTAAAGCATTAATGACAAGAATGCTAACTGAATTTGGGAAAAGAGTAGAAGAACACAGAATTTTAACAAGGAACTAGAAAATATAAAAAAAGAACCAATCAGAACTGAAGAATAAAATCACTGAAATGAAAAACACACTAAAAGGAATGAATACAAGACTAAGTAATACAGAAGAAAGCATAAGTAATCTGGAAGATAGAATAATGGAAATCACTTGATCAGAACAGCATAAAGAAAAACAAATTTTAAAATTAGAATAGTTTAAGAGATCTCTGAGATAACATTGAGTGTACCAACATTTGCATTATAGGGGTCCCAGAAGGAGAAGAGAAAGAGAAGGGGGTTGAAAATGTATTTGATGAAATTATGGCTGAAAACTTCCCCAACCTGAAGAAAGAAACAGATATCCAGGTACAGGAAGAACAGAGGGTACTGAATAAAATGTATCCAAACAGAAGCATACCAAGACATATCGTCATTAAAACGGCAAAACTTAAACAGAGAATTTTAAAGACAGAAAGAGAAAAACAAAGAGTCATATACAATGGAACCCCCATGAGGCTATCAGCTGATTTTTCTACAGAAATGTTGCAGGCCAGAAGGGAGTGGCATGATATATTTAAAGTGCTGGAGGGAGACCTTCAAGGTGGCAGAAGAGTAAGACTCGGAGATCACCTTCCTCCCCACAAATACATCAGAAATACATCTTCCTGTGGAACAACTCCTACAGAAAACCTACTGAACACTGGCAGAAGACCTCAGGCCTCCCAAAAGGCAAGAAACTCCCCACGTACCTGGGTATGGCAAAAGAAAAAAGAAAAAGCAGACACAAAAGAATAGGGACGGGACCTGCACCAGTGGGAGGGAGCCGTGAAGGAGGAAAGGTGTCCACACACTAGGAGCCCCTTCGCAGGCGGAGACTGCGGGTGGCGGAGGGGGGAAGCTTCGGAGCCACGGAGGAGAGCGCAGCCACAGGGGTGCGGAGGGCAAAGCGGAGAGATTCCCGCACAGAGGATCGGTGCCGACCAGCACTCACCAGCCCGAGAGGCTTGTCTGCTCCCCCGCCGGGGCGGGCGGGGCTGGGAGCTGAGGCTCGGGCTTCGGAGGTCGGATCGCAGGGAGAGGACTGGGGTTGGCGGCGTGAACACAGCCTGAAGGGGCTAGTGCGCCACGGCTAGCCGGGAGGGAGTCCGGGAAAAAGTCTGCAGCTGCCGAAGAGGCAAGAGACTTTTTCTTGCCTCTTTGTTTCCTGGTGCGCGAGGAGAGGGGATTCAGAGCGCCGCCTAAACGAGCTCCAGAGACGGGCGCGAGCCGCGGCCATCAGCATGGACCCCAGAGACGGGCATGAGACGCTAAGGCTGCTGCTGCCGCCACCAAGAAGCCTGTGTGCGAGCACAGGTCACTCTCCACACCGCCCCTCCCGGGAGCCTGTGACCTAAATAGTGCTAAACAGACATTTCTCCATAGAAGATATACAGATTGCCAACAAACAGATGAAAGGAAGTTCAACATCACTAATCATTAGAGAAATGCAAATCAAAACTACAATGAGATATCATCTCGCACCAGTCAGAATGGCCATCATCAAAAAATCTACAAACAATAAATGCTGGAGAGGGTGTGGAGAAAAGAGAACCTTCTTGCACTGTTGGTGAGAATGTAAATTGATACAGCCACTATGGAGAATAGTATGGAGGTTCCTTAAAGAGCTAAAAATAGAACTACCATACAACGCAGCAATCCTACTACTGGGCATATACCCTGAGAAAACCATAATTCAAAAAGAGTCATGTACCACAATGTTCATTGCAGCTCTATTTACAATAGCCAGGACATGGAGGCAACCTAAGTGTCCATCGACAGGTGAATGGATAAAGATGTGGCACATATATACAA
Source organism: Eschrichtius robustus (assembly GCF_028021215.1). Lineage (NCBI taxonomy): Eukaryota > Metazoa > Chordata > Mammalia > Artiodactyla > Eschrichtiidae > Eschrichtius > Eschrichtius robustus. Next base: position 14,013,867 of record NC_090827.1, on the reverse strand, counting down.
TGGAATATTACTCAGCCATAAAAAGAAAATAAACTGAGTTATTTGTAGTGAGGTGGATGGACCTATAGTCTGTCATACAGCGTGAAGTAAGTCAGAAAGAGAAAAACAAATACCATATGCTAACACATATATATGGAATCTAAAAAACAGAAAAGAAAAAAAATGGTTCTGATAAACCTCGGGGCAGGACAGGAATAAAGACACAGACATAGAGAATGGACTTGAGGACACGGGGAGGGGGAAGGGTAAGCTGGGACAAAGTGAGAGAGTGGCAGGGACATATATACACTACCAAATGTAAAATAGATAGTTAGTGGGAAGCAGCTGCATCGCACGGGGAGAACAGCTGGTGCTTTGGAGCACCACCTGGAGGGGTGGGATAGGGAGGGTGGGAGGGAGATGCAAGAGGGAGGGGATATGGGGATGTATGTATACATATAGCTGATTCACTTTGTTATACAGCAGAAACTAACATAACATTGTACAGTAATTATACTCCAATAAAGATGTTAAAAAAAAAAAAAAGAAAGAATTTCTTTCTATTGGCCCATATGCCGTACACATATATGGAAGCAAAGTCAGTGCCCAAGTGCAGAGGAGCTGAACATTCAGAGCTTCAGAGCAAGCGAGCAGTTTTTCCAATCACTGTCAAAAAGTCATCTTCAGCCGAGGCACATGGTGCTTTGTCAAATATATCTTTGGTAATGGCTATGTCAGATTGTTCCCAAACGTCTTCAAAAAGTTGTGGGTACTTTAGGGCTGGTGTCTTACTCTTAGATAAAATAAGTTTTCTTCAGTGCTTCAGCTAACTCTTCTTTCCATTTAGGAGAGATGGCACTCATTCCTGTAGTAAGAATAGATATGTCTACAATGCCCGTCTGGGGGTTAGTAGCAGACTGCTTACAGCCTCTCTATGGAGGTCTGTATCTTTGCTTCAGCTTTATTTGAATATCACACTTTAGCATGGCCTTCTGCTAAGCCATTTTAACGATTCCAGCTTTGGAGGGTATGCAGAAAACTTTCCTCCTCTACCTGAGCTTTGGTGACAGCCTGGCTGGCTTCCTGACTCAACCTAGGCATCCAGTGCTGTGACGGCGTAGTCCCTCAGCACTGCCGTATCCATGAACTCCTCTTCCACATGCTCCCTGCTCGAGCGGTACACAGCCACGAGGGGGTGAGCCAGACGCCTGCCACAGGTTTCATCCTGAGGTCGAGCATGAGGAAGATGGAACCGAACCTGGGGAATAAGGTGTGAAGTCGCTGGATATTTTCAAAGGTGGTATTTTTTAGCCTCACACTAAGACTCAATAGAATTTGCTGCTGTCAGGATACATGTGCATGCATTGAGCTTGCAAATAACCCCAGCCATTGTGGTAAGGAGACTTAGCTGTTCCCTGGCTTCAAGCAACGCTGATCTTGTACTTTGATTCATCTTTTCAAGTATCAGTACAGCAGATGTCACTGTCACTAAGGATAAGGGCATCAGTCTGCAGGACCAGCTGCCTCCCTTTGGGGTCTTTCACATATACTGTTAGGCCGACTGCACTGAAGCCCTTCCCAGGTGCATATTGGCCCCAGGGCACCAGGTTGTATACCTGTTGCAGGAGCTGGGACTTGCTGGTCCCAGGGTCACTGCACAGCAGGATGTTGATCTCAGCATGAAATCTGCCTCTTCCTGTTTGACTAAAATCCTCCCCTGTTCCCCAGAAAAGCTGAAGCAAGTTTCCCTTTTTGAAATTTTCCTGTTCTTAAGTGCTTGGACCTGAGGCTGAAGCAAGTCTCTCATAAATGTCTGGTTTTCTGGAAAGTTTCTTACGTAATTCCACGTGCTTCTCTGAAAAAAAGTTTGTTTTGCTTCTTCATCTCCTTTGGGCAGACGCTTTGCATCCATTTTCTGATAATGAATGACATCAATGAGGGTTTTGTAGACAGACTTCACATTACTCACCCTTGGGATGATTCAATAGGAACAGCTGGATAAATGCCTGTGATATTCACTCTGTCCCCAAGATGAATCTTGTCAACAATGTCATTGTGAGCAAAAGGATGACAGCATGGGGCATCTGCCCTGCAGGCATATTTTCAGGAGACTCTTGAAGTTTGATCATCTGTTTGTCAGAGAAGGTGACAAGCAGTCGTGGGTCAGCACCACACTGTGGGTGGTATGGCAGCACGCCAATACTCAGGCTCAGTGCTCTGACAAGGTCCATCTCCACTAGGAGAGTATGGGTGCACACCAGGCACCGGAAGAAGGCCCCATGCGTGTCTGGAATCAGCTGGGACATCCTGATCATCGTGACGTTGATGGTGATGAGCTGACTGGTGTCTTCTGGATTCAGGTTCCTCATGTTCTTCATCTCCAATACACTGAATGGTCCTACTTGTATCTGATGTTCTAAGATTGAGTCAGGTAACTGTCAAAGATCTCATCGAGAGTCATAGTAAAAGTCAGGATAACTTCCAGTGGGAAGCAGACGAGCTGTCTCTTCAGATTTTTGCCAAATGATTTTATGTGTTCACAGTTTACGTTTAAAAAGGGCTTCCCCATAATATTAGTTTTTCCAAGTAACTGCATGTACGGAGGTTCAGCAATATCTACAGCAATATTTTCTTCTTCTTTAGCCAGAGGGTCAATAAAATCTCTGCAAATTTGTTTTGCAGGTTTCCATATTTACGTCTGTTCCTCAGATCAGAAGTTTTTGGCCTAGAAGCTGCTCACCGGCCACTATATCTTCTGTTGCTGGCCCGTACTGGAAATCCACCTGCAGGCCGTTTTGTGCAGAACCCGGGTCAGGCCTCTGCCTCATGGGTGTGCCCCTAACACCACTGCTTGGAGTTCTCTCTACCCAAGAGCTGAGAGTGCCACATGTCAGCGGTGAACTGACAACAAAATCAAGAGGAATCACTGAAGAAGGCATCACAGGAGAGCTGGATAATAACATGTCCTGTGCAGCAGGGCTCTGCAGGTCAGCTCCCGGCCTGGTCAGCATTACCTGCTGCTTTCCCGTAGCGGTAGAATCCTGGCCTCATCGTCTCTGACATGGAGATGACCTGGCTTTCTCACTTGCAACAGGGGAAGTTGGCCGCCTCCAAAGCCCACAGGGCTCCAGGTGCACCTGGCAGGTTGTGCTCCCAGATGCCCCAAGAAAATTTTTTTAAAGGTTTAAAAAGATATAAAGTATTAGAATTAAGTGATGACAATTTTTTGAAGATGATATTAATAGCTACTTGAAAAACACAAGGGAATAAACTACAAAGAAAGAAGTAAGAATCTGGAGTTTAGTAACAAAAGTTGATCAGGTCAGTCACAAAATATATCAAACACCAATAACTTCCTCATGTACCTACAATGACTAGTTTAAAAATATAGTGGAAACATATCCTATTCATGATAGTGTGCACAAACACATGCAGACACGCACAGATGCACATACTCAAAACCCTACAAAATTTCAGGAATAAATACAATGAAAACATGTATGAAGAATACTCTAAATCTTTTCTGAGGGTTATAAAAAGATAACTATATAGATAGACACCATGTCCATTCATGGACATTAATTCTTTGTACTCCTTGCATTAGTACATAGGCTTTGTAAAGCATATAGAGCATGCTCAGAATATAGGCATGCAGTGGTTACTTGAAAGTAATTAAGAATTTTATCACTAGAATATTCACATTGTAATAAAGAACCTGACCTCATTTGTGATGTCTGGCTGCTGACTTCTTTTTAAGCTTCGCTTTTCCTTTCTTATTTGGCTCCACATATGGACATGCTGATTAAGAAAGCCCATCCTGCACCTCCTTCTTTAACACCCCTGGGAAATGTAAGCCTCAAAAATCTCCATCCCACATAAATGGGAACTTTTCTTAGCCCCATCCCTTAACCACTACAAATGCCCAGCCCATTCACAGTGCTTTGCTCAAGCCAGCCTGGGCCTGCATGGGCCCACTCTGCTTGCCCCAGGAGTCCCTGTGTGAGTAGTAAACTTTTTCTCAAATTCTCTTGTTTTGTGAAGTGTCATCAGCCTGGACGTCCAAATGGGATAACCAAGACACTCAGATGAGGCAAAGTAATATGATTGGAAAAACTTAACTCCGTTTTTAAGGGCAATTTGAAATGTGAGAAACAAATAATGGAATAGAACATTTGCAATCAAACATATCATTCAAACATTGTCTCTAGATACACAGAATGGATATATTCCTTTAAAAAGTGTCACCGGGTTGAAAGTTTACAGGAGAAAAATATGCAAATATTCCCCCAAAGCAAAATTTCATAATTATCATGAAATCATTGTTTTGATGATAAATTTTCTAACAACATTTTACATATTGAATTGCTCCGTAAGAAATACCTACATAGTCTCTCTTTCCCTCCTACTGATACTTTCGCTAAATAAGTATCTCCGAAGCAACCTCCCAAACAATTATTCTGTCTTTGTGAGACAGCTTCCGAAGAATGAATATATTCAGGTTCCTGCATCCTAGACAAACCATGAATTAATAAATTGGCAGGATCAGAACCATGTTCAACAACCTCCCTTGGATTCATACCTGCCAACTCCCTACACAGGTAGAGCTGGGGGATTTTGGCAACACCTTGAGCTTAGATTTGACTTACTCATTTTTCACTTGAAAAATCCTCCTCTGCCAATATATTCAATACATTTAATTCTCAAGCATTTCTGTTGATAAGAGCCTAAATTCTCATTAAAGTGATTCTTCTGCAAAGAGGATACAGTACGTACTAAGAGGAAGATCCAGGCTTTTCTCCATTTGAAACATTTTCCCCTCTACTTCCTGGTTTTTGTACATCTAGCTCCCTTTTAATGTTAATTTTTAGATTTTTCGCTGGCATTTCTAAATACTTCATGTTTCATTTGACTAGCTATTTCTCTAACTATTTCAGGAGAAAAAGGAAAACAAAAGAAAAAGGATGCATAAAATGAAGACTATGAACTTCCAAATGGCTGTCTCCTTTGTGTAAAGGGTACAGGAGAAATTTGTTTGTTTTATTAATCATTTCATTTTAAATCCAAGAAGCTGTGCGAGACAAATGGAAAATGCCAGTGAGGATGACATGACAAAGAGGCTAATAAACTGCAGGATGCTTATACCTTTGAGAGGAGCTAAACAACATTATGGGAATGGAGCAGGTAGCTGAGCCAGAGCAGGTCACAGCCAGGCTAAATACCACATTGAAAGTGAAGAAGAAGAATGCCATCAAGTACCCCAAATAGTTCACAAATGCTGTAAAATATTAACTGTTTATGAATATTTTTGTTGTAAGGTAAATTAAAGATCATCACATCCAATGTCTTACCATGCATCATCTAACTGAAAAACACCTAGGTCTAGTGTTTATTTTTTTCAGTGGATGGTGTAGTTTAAAGAAAAAAAAATAATAACTTTTTGTATTTTGTGACAGGTACCAAAATAATTTGAGCATCTCTGCCCCTAATGATATAATGAAAGTGCATTAAAATATTTCAACAACTAATTTTTTACCTGCATAAAATTTCCTTATAAATAAATAAGGGCTCCCTGTTTCACAGACGTATATGATTTTCTGACCTTGATTTTTTAAATATTTCATTTACCCATTACAGTGTTTTGTGCTTTGAACATTAGTGAAAAAAAATCCTACTAAAAGATATCTCATCAGACAATGACTTATTGTTCCTCCTTGCATAAAAATTAGGAAGAGTGAAATGCTAGTCAGACTTGTGTTTGCCAAGGCGGAGGGGGTGTGGTGGAGGGATGGATTGGGAGTTTGGGATTAGCAGATGTAAACTATTATATATAGGATGGATAAACAATAAGATGCTATTGTTTAGCACAGGGAACTATATTCAATATCCTGTGATAAACCATAATGGAAAAGAATATTAAAAAAGAATGTCTATATGTGTATAAGAGTCACCTTGCTGTACAGCAGAGATTGGCACAATACTGTAAATCAACTCTACTTCATTAAAAAAATAAAAAAAAATAAAAAAAGAAATGCTAGTCAGAAATTACCTTCTTGATGGTCTCCAGCATGGAACGCCCTCCCTGCCAGGGCTTGGAGTTCTTTCTGATACATGACAAACTAGCCATACTGTGCCACTTTCGGTCCTCCAGCTTCTTATGAAAAGCATTAGCAAGCAGAAGCACCGTGTCATATATGTAAAGGTTTGAAATCTGAAAAGATATTAGACAGTAACCATTAGAATCATTGATGCCAACCATCAAGAACAAGGAGAAAATCATCAGCTCAGTTGCTTCCGTTCATGTCATAGATGGTTGGTTTACTGGGTTATTTATTAAGCAGAAGGTTGCTTTTCTCATTTCCTGGGCAATTTTGTTATTGAGAATGAAGTCTTGTCTGATTGTATGCCTCAATTGCTTTTTCAGCTTATTTAGTTGTGAAAGAGAAGATAAAAAAGAGAAGTTTCGACAGAGCCAAGGCTGTTAGTGTCAGACCTTAGAAAATCACTAATCCTTATTTCTTTCTGAGGAGGTAAAGATCTAAGGGCTTAAGACTGGAAGGGCAAACTGAACAATACGTTTTCTGAATATGTCAAGTTTTTGCATTCTGGTTATTCAGATGGAGAAATATCAACTTGATCTTACATAGAAGATGAGTGTCATATGTGCAAAAAAAAAAGAAAGCAGACAACTGCCTGTACGTTTGTGCCTCTGGAGATAAAAGTAATGAAAAAAGTGAGAGGAAACAGCACCATTCATAAACATTACAATGATCAAGGGTCTATACAAAATTATATACATGTGCATTGCAATTAATTAACATGACAAATATCATAAGCTATTCACTGTGAATGTGTGTTTACATTAACTCTTTCTTCTTCTAATGTAATCATGTTATCTTCCCTCTATATAGATCTGAAATGAATTATACAAATGTTTGATAAGCTGTATTGCACTCTTACACTTAAGTCTTGCCAGAACCACTATTCTCACTGTTAATTACCGATGGTGTTTATTTTTCAAATAAATTGGAAACAATATTTTAAAAATACAGACACCAAGAGATATCCAAGGTCAATAACAGAGGTTAAATAATATAACAGTGTTATATTATTTCCTCTTTGAAGGAAAACTCTAATATAAAATTAAAAAATAACTCAGCTATAAAAATTAAATCCATTTTAAGCATTTTAATTTTCTCAGATTTTTAAGAGTCTTGTTATCACATTTTTTTCCTGCAAATAAAGGGGACAGTACTTTGATTACCCTTTGCTTATAATTAATCATGAAGGAATCTTATGAAATTTTCTGTCCACATCACAGCATGGTACTAAGCTTCAACCATTAGGATGATGAAAGTTTGATACTATGAACAACTGTTAATAAGCACTTCCTAACAGTGCCTTCTGAGTTTTCTTTCAAAACTAGGTAAATCTTTAACCATTCGTGCTTGTAGACCTTTCTTTAAACAGACTTTGAACACTCTTACGCACTAAGTGAAATTCCAGTTTGTTCTTTTTTTTTTTTTTTTTTTTTTTATTTATTTATTTTTGGCTGTGTTGGGTCTTCGTTTCTGTGCGAGGGCTTTCTCTAGTTGTGGCAAGCGGGGGCCACTCTTCATCGCGGTGCGTGGGCCTCTCACTCTCGCGGCCTCTCTTGTTGCGGAGCACAGGCTCCAGACGCGCAGGCTCAGTAGTCGTGGCTCACGGGCCCAGTTGCTCCGTGGCATGTGGGATCTTCCCAGACCAGGGCTCGAACCCGTGTCCCCTGCATTAGCAGGCAGATTCTCAACCACTGTGCCACCAGGGAAGCCCCCCAGTTTGTTCTTTATAAGGAAATATTAAGATAGGCTATTCTCATTCTCACCAACCCCTACCCCCCTGCCCAGCCACCAGATAATTACTAGAGGGACTAGGAGGGATGGTGCGATTGGCAAGGAATGAAGAGTGAGACTTGATGTTAAAAGTACCCGATGAATCAAACTTCATCTGAATTAGACTGTGACGACCCAAAAGGTGAACCTAGACGAAACATGATGGATGAGTGAGCTGTACCCAAAAATCCAGAGCAAATCTTTTGATGATTTCTCAATAATATGCAATAATCTGGCCTTTTCTGACCTCTCCTGCCCCACTGCCTCAAACTCGCTTGCTCTTAGAAACCTAGCTTTACTTTGTTTCACCCTCTGACTGATTTAAGTGTGTAGATGAGACAGTTGTGGGAGCATCCTTTGATGTCTCTTTATCTTTCTCCATCTAGTTAACTTCCTCTCGTATTCAACTCATGGGTCACAAGATGGGTGAATCCTATCCTGACAACTTCTCAGGATTCTCCCCACTCCCTGTCTAGGTGGGCAGTCCTCGTTTTATCTCCCATACCACTTGGTGCATACCTCTATTGAAGCATATCATAATGCTAAGAATTCTTAAACTCTGCTTTGCACACTAGAATATGGGTTCTTTCTGGACAAGGGCTCATATTGTACATATTGTTTCCCCTTTGTACTTTTGTTTCCCTTATTTTTTATTTCCTCTTGACTTAGCCTAGAGCCTAGCATGTATTTGGTTTTTGATACACTGTTGTCAAGGAAAAGAAGTCAAAGAAAAGAAAGCCAAGTTTAACATCAGGTAGGTTTAACAGAAGTCAAGATAAGAGAGACCTGCCAACCTGGCTACCGTCCAAACCTGACACTTCTTGTGGCACAGTCTCCTTTACACACCTTAAAGCACACACTTTAGCATCCATGATGGACTTAAAGCTGAGTGCTTTGTACTCAGTATGTGACAGGTGTTTTCAACAAATGACTACCTCTCCTCATTTCCCCACTACCTAAACTGCAGGATCAAAAGGGAGTGATGACATTCTCTGAGCTTTCTATTACCCCTTCTTTTACTTCTTTCTCAGGCAAGTACCTGTTCTCTTTTGAGGTTCGTGTTCGTTTCTATGCCACACGTTACAGCCCCTTTCTGCCAGTATCTACTGACCTCTTGGTCACTCTTTATTCATGACTCCTCCCTCACAGTGATCCCAAACTGCCTCCTTATATTGAAAAAAGGTCACTTCAATTTCTACACAGATGACCTTCACTTCTACTCTGGCCATGACCAACACAAATGACTATTTACTAGACCCAAATGAACAACTCCTCTAACATCTTAAACTCCAGTATCCCACCAGTCGACCAATCATTTTTCTCTACCTACTGTTACTACACTTGTTTTCTGACTTCATCAGGACCAACCTCCTCTACATGCCAACCTTTCAATATCTGACACCTCCTTTGTCTTGCCCTGAAACATCCTCTTTCCTTCAGTTGTTTGTCATCTGGTATTATTTCTAGGCTGCTCATCATCTCCGCATTCTTCCTCTGTCCTTCTCTTATTTTTCAGTGTTTCTGTCGAAAGTTGAGTACCCAGAACTAACACATTATTGCAGATGTGAGCTGACTAGGAGAAAGTAGTATAAGACGCTATCTCTCTTGATCTTAGCAAAATGCTTCTGACATAGAGACCAAGATTGCATTAGAGTGGCTTGGAGCAAATATGACTTCTGCTATACTCCAATCAAGTTTGCCTTCATCTTAACAGCCTTAAACTGTCAAACTGGTTCTCATCCATCTAGACTGTCTGTAATCGACTTTGAACCTATACTTTATCTCTGTCATATTTCAATTTTTAGGCATATTACTCAGTGAATATTAACAACTTGAATCTTGATGATGTAACACAATGTAAGCTTTCTCTCCTAGCTTTATGCCATTTACAGATCTGATAGGCATACGTTATTCATTTTCATTTGTGTAGTTATAAACATTTTGAAAATATTAGGTCCAAGGACAGACTCTTTGGGTGACCACAGAGAATTCCTTGCACTTCAAGAGTAGAATATTTATCAGCGTGGTTTGAATATTCCTCTAGTTCCATACTTCTCAAATTGAGTGTAAGAGAAGCTCTGGTGAAAAGTTGTAGGTATTAAAGATACTCAAAGCTACAGAATACATCTGGGGCATGTTCTACGCTTATCAATTTGGAGAGAAAACAAAGTAATTTAACTGATAAATTATTTGAAATCTTACTTTTAATTTCAAAGAAACTCATATGTTTTATAACTTTTAAAGATAATAATGAAACTTTAATACATTTTGAACTTTTAAAAAAATCTGAAGCCAGAGTGTTTACCATCTTCTGTTCTTAGGAGGCTTTGGTGAAAATGTTTGAATGACATCAACTTATTTAGACTTTTTAATGTCTTCCCATAAGGATTTCATAAGGAAATTTGTCAAACACTGCATTAAAATCAATATACAATAAATAGACTTATGACATTCTCCCAATCTAAAAAAATATTAAGGAGGACTTAGTCTGGCAGTGCTTGCTCTTAAGGAAGTCCTATTATCTTATTGGAAGTTCCCCAAACCATATATTTAATAATATATTCTACAGTTTATCCAAATATTAATTTTAGTGTGTTAAACTCTGATTGTCAGATCTTTTTTCCTTCCTTTTGAAAATTGGGACAATTACCAATGTCTTGTACTTGGGTTCTCTTCTCAAGTACTTCTCTAGTATTCCTAAATTGCAATATTGTGATCATATCTACTGGTTTATTTACTGCTCTGACCAATTATTTCTCAGGCTTCATTTTAGAGGAGCAAGGCATATTCGAACCATCTCCAAACCCCTGCTCCTTCTAAACCAGTGGTTTACTTTTCTTTTAATGACTTTAATCTTTCCAATTTGAGGACATTTTTTTTCCTAGATGGAGAAAACAGAAGCAAAAGGATTTGAATATTTCTATTTTCCCTCCATTGGCAGCCAAGCTAACATTAGTTTCACCAAGCAGTAAATGGTTCACTTCCTTCTTGCTTCATATATTGCTAAAAACTCTGTTTCTAGCGAAAAGGTATCTTTAACATTTATTTTGCAACTTCAGCTAATCCTGGATTTTAGTCTTTCTGGCACAGATTTAAAGATTGAGGAAACATGTTTTTTGTTCTTTCTAAATCTTACTCCCCTTTCTACGTACACTGAAATGTGTAACAGCCTGGAGATCTCTACACGGGCTCACTGTACCCTCTTCTCCTCTGTTGTACTGATTATTGTGATTTTATAGCTAGGTTTCTATTTTTAGAGCTGACTTGAATCATATTTTCATAGATTTTTTTCTGAGTTTGTTTTTTAACTGTACCCTGCTGATAAGATATAAGTCTGCCTGTGATCATTTTTATCTGCATTGTTTTTATGGACTCCAAGTTGAGAGGTCTGTTTTCCTAGGGAACCTGGAAGGGGGGGCTTCAAATTTTTAATAAGTGCTTTTCTTGTTGTTTTCTTTAACTTCAGTGAGATAAAATATGCACCAAGGCAAGCCTCTATATCAAATGTTCTTCCTTTAATGGGACATTTTAAATTCAAGAGCCCTGCATTTAGACACTTCATTATATAAATCTTCACATATAAAAGTTTCTGTCAGTTTTCCTTTTATATATTAAACATTTAGTCAAATTCTATTAAATATACTAGGGACGTTAAATGTAATACATGCACAAAGAAAAAGTAATCATCCTGTTTTCTTCTATCTGTGGGTTTGAGGGGAGTATGATGAAGGTATAGGGCAGGAGGAGTGGTGCTTCCAGTACATCCTTAATTCATCAGATAGGTCTGGGAATATAAAGATAAATAAAATATTTATTCCCTGATTTCAAGGAATTCATTAATTGAATCAGGAGGATTGTGCTGTTAGGCGAATGTGCTTTAAAATACTATATAGTGACTTTCTGCTTTCCCAATCTGTACATTTCCTACTACCTCTTTTGACAGGAACAGCCTTTAATATCTCATGATTTTCTAAATCAAAGTTCTTTCATGTTTTTCTCTATTTAAAATTCTATCATTTCCACATGAATTATATTCATGACCAATTAATATGAAAAGATGGGTCACTGGAAGTATGAAACTTAAACCTTGTTTAGGCTTGAGTAGCTTACTTTGACCCCTGCCTTCTTATCAATTACATTCAAATGCACAAATATTTACAAAGGTGCAAAGCACCATGGTAGATATGATGGGGGAAAGAAAAATAGACAAGTAGTTAATGTGATTTTTTGATGCCTGGTCCTGGAGAGAACCTATTCTAAAAGAGCTTAAAATTTAGTAGGAAAGTTCTATGGGCAATGATCCCAGAGCCAGCTGCCTGGTAAATACACATGGCTCATTACAATGGTAATAAGTATGAAGAAATGGTTAGATAAATGGTAATTTAGCTAAAAAAATTCAAAGCTGACTAAAAATAGGGAAGCTGTGGAGTTATCTTTCAAACGAAGTAGTTTTGCCAAGTCGACTTATTTATCCAGTATTATTGGGAACGAACTAGTTCTCCTAGGATTATTTTCCCAACATCTTCAAACTAAACATCTCTAAGTACTAAAATGTTTTTGATATTAAACAGTTTGAAGGAATAGGTTGCTAAAATGTATCATCTTTTTTAACCTATGAAATTGACCATGACTTTAATCTTTGTTGATATCTCAGGGATATTGTTTAAAAATTAACTAATATACTAGCAATATACTACAGTGGTACTCTTAGGAACTGCTTTATGATACAGAGTTGTTTTACAGGGAAAGTCCTGCTCCGATAGGATATCTGAATTAGTGTATCTGTTTGATTTCTCTTTTCCTGTCTCTTGCCTAGCTAGAGTGCTTCTTATGGAGCCCTATTCTTGTTGATGCGCCTGCCTTTGTTAAACCTCCATCAGATTGACATATTGAGAACTCCAGTGCAAAGAGAAATAAAACAAAAAAATCTGATAGGATTTTCCTTAAGAAAAAGAAATAGGCTCCAGGTGAGTATTAAAAGGGCATTCTTATGAGTAAGCTTCAGGGACTTGGTGTTCTTTATTTTGCTGCTCAGAGATTGTATTCATCTACTCTCAAATTCTTTATTGTATTCTGAATAGCAAAGGTTTCAGCTATATCCCCTCTGAGTTGTATATAACTTTATAACACTACAGCATTTTTTGGATTTCTAAAATTTTTTTGGTGAAGTTCTTCCAATCGGAAATTAATCTTTAAAAAAGAATAAACTTCTATATCCTTGTTATGCCACAAAAGGCAAGCAAATTTATTAGCTTAATAATTTGGAGTTTGGCATTAAGGAGTATCAATCACAAATTCACCATGAGAAATGCTATCGATTTACTTGCTGAAAAGAAAAAAAACCTTAACTTATTATATTTTTATTAAACAAGTAGATATTTTGCTGTAATGAGGTCAAAATGATCAAAGACAGATTCAGAGCACTCTCCCCATCAGACTTATGAAATTGCTGGAAGAGGAGAATAATTCAGAAAATGGAAATGTGTACAATTCTGAGTGCAATGCCACTGGAAAAGCTCTCTCTACAACTGCCCAACAAAACATCCTTGAAGAAATATCCAGGGACTTAGAATATACCTCCATATTCTGAGCAAATGGATCTTTTGGATCACACAACGTTGAAGATATTCGATGGTTGCCACGGAAACATCGCTGACTTATATTCTGGGGGACTGGAAATGTCTGACGAATGATGGTTAACCTTCCAATTGACCTTCTTACAAGTTCCTGTACATCCACATCACTTATTTCCTATAAGATAAGAAATGGAAGAATTAGAAATGCTTTAATACAGTAACAGAAACATAAAACTATTAATGCGTTGTTATCTGGAAATGCTAAGAGATTCTGTTACTGTAATACATTTGCATAATGCTTAGCCCACATCCAAATGAAAGCAACAACACATGTTCATTAAAATAATCAACTCATTTGTAGTCACTGTCTGTGCTTTAAACTATATGCATTTATGTATATAATTAATTAATACCTAAATAATTTCAAATGGAGCAACTGACTTAAACACATTTTATTAATAATAAGTTTATAACATGTTGAACACTTCAGAAAAATGTGTTGTCTAAACATTGGAAAACATCGCAAATAACTTGCTATTACACTTAATTATTCATTAATGGATTTCAAGGTACTTTGACTACCTAGGAAGATAGTTATAATGTAGGAATAATATATATTGTTCTTAGCAATGAAAAATGAGGTTCTTAAATAAGACAAGTAGAGAGAGAATGAGGAGATATTATTTTTTAAGACTTTTCCCAATTATTTCTTAGAACTACTGGTGTTAACTCATACATTTCTCTTGGTAAAGAATAGATAAAACAAAGTGCTCACTAACTGCTGAATGGATAAGTTAGTATGTAATTGTGTTCTTAACATAAAGATGAAAAATTCTGTTGATTAATGCAGTGTGAACTACAGTGATGTTTATCCAAATTAATGCTAGTTTGTATATAAGCATTTACCGAACTCAAAGAAAAGCATTTTCTACTTCTTTCTCCCTGCTACCTCCCAATTCCAGACTTAAATTTTAAGATTTGACTCAATCATGGATGTAAAAGTAATAAAAATAACATAATATTTTCATAACATACATCTGTTCTAATTGAACATTATTCTAATTGGAATTAGAATAGGAGTGATCAGAATAAAATTTAGTTTTAATGCAGTCTTTACTTAGGTAGTTTGTGCTCCATGGTGTCCATTTGGAACCTTTTAAACCAATGAAGCTTTTGTAATTAACATATTATTGGTTTCAACAGATTCTTATGGCATCGGAAATAAAAAAATTTGACACATGATACATTTTGGAATACAGTGAGCATTTCTCAGTTTTGTGTCAAAGAATTATTACAGAATAATGAAAAAGAAAAAGATGATTTACAAGTGTAAATTTTCTTCTTTCCTTACTAGGCTAATCACATATTATTCTTTCTTATAGCATATATTAGCTTTAAAATTCATCTTTTATTTATGATCTTTATGAAATATAGATTTCTCTAAAAATAAAGTAACACCTGCCATCAGCTATATCCTGTGTAATATCCTGGATTTCCAGTCAATTAATCCTTAATGTACCATAAAAAATTATTTTTCTCAGTTTAAAATGCCATCTTTTTCTTTAGTGTGTGTCATTTCACTGGCCCCCAATATTTCTGTCTGGCAAAAGCAGGTCACTTTTTAAGTCTCTGTCATCTACTCACAAAATAAAATTAAACGGTGTCTGTCAACTTCATTTTAAGCCTGAAATTTAACTAGAAAACTTTCAAAATTAATTATTATTGCTATTCAATGTCTTTACACTTTTTAAAATTTCATATTGTGCAGATGGGAATTTTCATTCAAAAAGACAGTGAAAAATTCTACCACTCTTCGCATAATATTGACTAAGTTGTGTTATATACATGGTCTTTTTTCTTTAGTGATACTAAGACTTATCAACATTTTGTCAAACAGCACCATTTCTACATGCTCCACCCATGGTGAACTACAAATCAGCACATTAGAATAAAAATTTACATTTCTTAAGACCCTACTATATTTTGGGCAAAATACTAAGTACTTAATCTATTATCTAATTTTCTGCTAAAAACTACATTCTGATTCAGATACTGTCATTCTCATTTATAAATAAGGAACCAAGAAGATTCCAAGCTCTTCATTCAAAATACCCTTTATTCATAGTATAAATTTATAAATGTCATCAGAAGAGACACTCTCTGAAGTAATTACACAGGAAATCCATTTTTCCTTACAGGAATTATTTAGATTAATATGCATAAGTGATAGGAATTAAAACTATAAAGATATATTATTCTAGCATTTAATAGTCTGATGATTCTATAAGAAATGATAAAGTCATCTGTCATGAGCCAAAGTCTTTAAGAGGACTATTTTTAAACCCACAAAAGAGGATGGTTACCTTTTACAGGTTCTAAAAGCTGAAGTTCACAGGTGTCTTAGCGACTAAGCTATATTTGAGAAAATGTCAATTTGAATTGAATATATTTTGCCTATTATTATTTGGGGAAGGGAAAAGAAAGTAATATTCTGGGAGGAAAGAATCTGCCATTCTGAATGAAGCTAACAGACAGTCTGTCTCAAAAAATTCACTTGCAGTTTTAGTTTTGACACCTGATCTCAAAAATAGTTTGATAGTGATATGAAAACTTGATCAGACAGCTATTTTATATTTACAGAACTTTACTTCTGCATTCCAAAAGGTGCATTTCAAGAGTGACAGATGCAATGTTATATAAACACTGGAAGCCAAGTGAATATTTAATCTATTAAGAGATACTTTTAAATGAAAAATAAATCTGTAAGTAAACTGCTTTTATTAAAATATGAAACTATTATATAATCTTTTGGAATCTACATTATTCTAATGTGCTGAATTTTTAAAATGTTAAAATATCTGATTTTTAAAAATAATCATATGAAGAACCAGTTCAGTACATACTCTACCAAGCCCCCTGTACTACCCAAATACGCTACTCTTTAGAATGATACAGAAATTTCCTGAGTTTGAAATAATTTAAAGAAGGTAAATTATAAAATTATTTGTCCTTTTTGTATTCTTGATTTGAATGAGTATATTTATGAAATAAGAATACTGCAATTAAAAATGAACAAATATGTTTTAGTATACCTAATTTTTCTCAATTTTTCTTCCTTAAGAGCAAGGTATACAGTCTTTTACCCCCAAAATAATTTACACGGATAATCAAAAATTATTAAGAATCAAATCAATATATCCGAGGAAAGATTCTTATCACTTTACTGTGATAGTTTAATGTAGGGCAAACTCTGAACTGTGTAAGAGCCAAGGAAGAGAAAAGAGAAAATATCTGATAAGGATACAACTCCGCCAGAAACAGCCACTTCCCAGAACAAATCTTTTAGGAGAATTGGATTGCTCCTGAATCCTTGTAGGATATCAGCTTTAGGCTTAAGTTAATAGAATTCTAGGGAAGGAAAGACTCAAAATCTATTAGGTTGGATGCCAATCTATATAATATAAACTATTTCAGAGAAGGGACCCCTTCCTCCTTTTCCCATTCTTTTATCTCTTAACATTGAACGAAGTTCTTGGCTCATAGTAGGTATTCATTAAAGGTTGATAAATGAAAATTTGAATGAATGGCAAGATTTCACCAAAACATCTTCTAAAGATAGATACATGAAACTTTAAGTATAGACTTTGGGGTCCTTTAATAACTTTACCCATTCTAAATAAATAAAGCAGATTTTAGTAATGATATTAAGCGGAGTACTATGTGGTATAATTTGAAAAGATTATGCTTATTGCTGTTGTTGCATTGCTGATATGTTTACATTCTTCATGCTTTAGCAAAGATGATCCTTTAATGCTTCCATAAAGTTTAATATTAATGTGAAATAATTATACAAATATTATGAAATATGGAACAAAACCAACTGTAGACTATAGCAGCACGAAGGGGAGCAGAATGGCAGCTTTCCGCTTAACAGATTAGTAGTGAGCAGTTCAATTAATCACTAAACTAAAAAAAAATAAAAAAATATTCATTATACATATAGGCTTTTCAAAGCTCAACAACAACCCCCTTCTCCTTAACTGCAGAACTAAGCAGTCATTAGCAGAGAACAGTGGCTTAAACTATTTAAATAAGAATTCAGGATGCCAAAGGTCAGGTTCGGTATCATCAGGGAATACAAGGGTGACTGTAGCATTATGCTTCTTGCTGCTCTAAACAGTGTATATATCTTCCTACCTGAATTTCTAACTTTTGTAAAACTTAAATAAAGTGCTAGACCATCTCCTTCAGGACCCTGAAGGGATGACAGTACTTATATGGAAAGGCTGTTCTGTACTGGATCAACTGATTGCAGGGAAAAGATAAACACCATTATCAACTACTAACATATGATTGATTACACCATATCAACTAGCATAGCCTCTCATTATTATAGCACACTTAATGCAAGGGAAAAAAATATATTGTTTTCAAGTTTTGACATCAATTTGTATGATGATGCACAATGCCAGCTTTGATTTATAGTTTCTCTCTGAGAAACTACTGGTGCAATAAGATTAAATAAATGTTTGCAACCCATTTTAAAATTAGCAACAAAATAGTAGCTACACAAACCAAACTAGTGAGATTCACGATTTCCATGTTCAATCAAAATGGGCATTTGCATGTTGTTGGGTTTTGTTGTTGTCATTGCTCCTTTTAGAGTTTATTATCTTCCTAGCAAATTCGAGAAAGCCATGTTTCTTATTTTATGGTAACTCGGGTAAATTGTGATTCATCCATTATAAACAGGCCTGTAAATGAAATAAAGGTAGCGAGACTCAAGTTTCCTGAGGCATATTTCAGAGAGAATGAGGTGGCTGAATAGAATCATGTGGAAGTAAGAGTGCTAACCACAGATACATGGACAGATGGTTTTTCTTAGGGATGAAAATACAGAAAATATGCTTGATCTCTGAGTTTTAACCCAGTTTAGAAAAAAAAAAAATAACCAATATAAACAGTGTGGGCTGTGAACGTAAGATTTTTCAAAGGCTAAGTGGTATTGACCTGCCCCACCTAAAATTACATCTTTGCTCAGGACTAGTAAGGAGGGCTGTGGGTAAAAAAAGAGATAAGGGGTTCAGTAATGGTAAAGGTGAAGTTATAGTTATGACAGTTTACAGTAGGAAATTAAAATGTGAAGGAGGAGAAAAGAACTGAGGTTTTCTATACTGTGTCTTATAATTCTAACATTTTTGAGTTATTTGCCAGTTAGATTGCTTTGTTTGTGTGGATGTTTTTATTTTTTTTTGCAATATAGTGGCCCATATTATGGAACACTCATTTAAAGACACCATTTGCCCTCCTAATATTTTATAAAATAAAATTTAATGAGAAGTTCAACAAAATGAGTTGTAATGTTTATGAAAGATATAGTAAAATAGAAGCTATTATTCTTTCCATGATATACATCATCAATGAAATACATGCTACTCAGTCAAACTTCCTCTTTATGATATGAAGAAGCGATTTCTTGCACAGCACAAATTGACCAATAAGCAGTAGACAGATGGACACTGATTGCAGGGAAAAGATAAATACCATTTATCTGGGAAGCTCTGGGAAGGTGTTCTGGAAAGCTCTCTCTACCTCGGTTCACACTTTTAAGATTCAAGTATAACTTTAGAAGTTAAGTTGAATATGGAAAAAGAAAATTAATTCAGGGGTCCCTTCTGCAATCTTACCAAAGAATAGAAAGGAATGGGCATTTCCATTTATCAATTATAAGTATTAATTGGTTTGATTAATCCATGTCTCTAAGGAGGCAAGAGATCACTTTTTCCCCCAGTCATCAATATTGACATAAACAAGTAAAATGGCTCCAGTTTGTTTTATATCAGAAAATCTGTGTGGTCTCTTCCCCATCAGAAGGTGGGTGTGAGATAAAAACAAGGAACTAGGAAGATTCTCTATTTCAAAAAATAGTAATCTAGAAAATAATAAGCTAAAGACAAAAAGTAATAGAATAATGGCTCCTATAAGATTGAAATTCAGGTAGCAGAAATTTCAAAAATATAACCTATAAGGAAAATTATCAAAAAAGAAAACAAAGCAACAACAACCAAAGCTTTAGACTAGAAAAGACTTGTAAATCCCATTATCACCTCTTCATAGTTGTGTAACATTTTACAAGCTGCTTAATTTATTTGAACCTCAGATTGTTTGCAGAAAAATAGAGATGAAATTACCGAATTTGAAAAGTTATTATGAAGGTTTGTTAAGTTTCCCTTTTCCCTTTACTCTGTCCTGATGTTTAGTCATTTTAGATTGACTTAAAAACTTCATTGAAAAGCAGATCTCACATATACACATTATCTGTCAGGATCTCAGAAAAACACAGCTTAATTTGACATAAGAAATACACTGACAAATCATGTAGACCTAAAGTTTGTCAGACTGAAAACAGGCTTGTAAGATGTTTCCAGTGACTTTAAACTGAACTAAAAAGAACCATCAAGGGAGCTAAAATTCCATCAATGAAGTGTGGTGTAGGAGAAACAACTTGAAACTAAGAATCATTTTTATTTTTCTGTGTAAGGAGAGGCAAGTCATATACCCTCTGTGGACCCCATTCCCTCAACACTTCATAATACTATTTAGTATTCAACAAAATAATGTGTGAGAAAGTGATCTGTGAACTTTAATGTGCTCTGATCATTACTGCAGTACCATTTATTGAGTGTCATTTGTCAGGCACCGTGTTAAGAGCATTAGATAATATTTCACTTACTTTTCATTATGAGCTTGTAAAGTAAATGTTATTATACATACCGTACAAACAAAATAAAACCTGAGGCACAGGATGATTATATTATATATCCATAGTAACACAGTTAACCAATTTCATAGCCAGGATTGAACCTATCTTGCTGACTGCAAAACCAGAATTCTTGCCCAAAATGCTACTTTGTTCCTGAGACAAAACTTATTATTCTATAATTCAATATTTGGTATCTGTTGATAAATAACACATTATTTTTATTCATAAGTAATAGATACGTTGAATACTAGATCTTGTTGATCTCATTATTTGTCCCAGACTGATGTGCTCATTGTCCTCTCCAACTCTGATTGGCAGGTGTTAATGGAACAACGTATTTCACTAAGCTCTCATGTTGCAATACTGTACTTTTAATCTTATGCACTGTCCTTACAGAAGAAAAAAAAAAAAAACTTTCACAAGGAATTTGACAAGTTGGTGAATTGTAAAACAGTTATATTTCTTTATGAGAAGAAAAACAATCTGCCCTTGTTTATTCATATTCATGTGCTGAACTATTTAATCCACTTGTAAGGGGGTGGGGTACAAAAGTTCTAGAAACAACAGTAAAACACAAATGGAACACAAGCCCTCCACTGGGAGGAATTCACTTTGCTTACAAAGAAGAACTGTACTTTTTATAAAGATGATCTCCTGATGTAGGCAGTGTGTGCCAACGGAAAAGACTGAAAGATATTCAGTGGGGAAGACGTTCTCCATTTATTTTATTCGTACAAAGCCCTTTATAATTTTCAAAAACTCCTTATTCTATTTTTACTTAACAGCCTCCATTCAGTAAGCTGAAAGTTTACTTTGTGTTCTGTTTTCTGTTAGAAATTCAAGGCCGTAGGAGATGCTGTGACTATACATGTGAAAACAGGACCCAGAGTTGACAGTAAGGTTTAGTTGGCTTTACCTCATTTATAATGATCCAGTGACAGTCAAAAGCAACCAAATTTGTCTCCACAACCTGGAATAGAAAACAAGCCAGCCATCAGTCAGCATTAATTGTGAAAAACAAACCAAACTAAATAGATATACTTGGCAAATGGCAAAAATGTATCACAGGTTAGAAAGGTCTTTGTTACTCAACTGAAGATGGAAAACCGTTAGAGTAAAACATGGTCGAAGCATTTGTGTTCATCTTGTAAGTGCATTGTAGACGTTCTAATTAAGTTTGAAAGTATAATGAATTAAAACCCCAGAAAAACAAAGGTTTCAACTGAAAAATAATATAAATAATAATGTTTAGTGATTCAACCGAGAGTAGAGTTCCAAACACATTTCCTAGTCCAAATAAACTTTGATGAACTTCTATAATCCACCTAATAAATATCTAAGTACATATCCTTCCATAATCTGGCTCTAACTTAACATTTTTATCTGCTACTTCCCTGTGTATACGTTTGTCATTGTCTTAACAAAGTAAAATGCTCTATGTTCTGAAAAGTTTTGTGTATGTGTATTCTAAGGAGATCCAATCATAAAATTATCTGAATGTAAAGACTAAAAGTAATGGACATTATATTAGCACAAGTTATAGGTGGGTAATTTCAGTAGTTTTGCTAATAATATGAACAGAAAGAAAACTTATGTAAAAGAAAAATAAACTATATATAGGTAGCAATCCTGACTGAATAACTTTGGATAAATTGATTCTAAATGATCCTTAGCTTAGGCCAAAAAAAGCAACCCTTGTACAGGTGCATGTCCACGTGTGTGCGTGTATGTGTGTGTACAGAGGTAGCTTTTGTATCAAAGTTTCCATTCTATCCAATTTTATCGTACATATTCTAAGACATGTTCTTATGATTCATGTCATGGAACATATAGATATATGTTAGGTTAGACTGTTTTATAAGAGATTACTGTGTTATTTTCAGCCATAATACCAAAAGCTTGAGTTTTAAGTGAAGATGCTTTCTAAAAACTAGCAAGGAATTGTTATAAAGTGTGAATTACTTTTGGGCATTAGTCTTTGTCCTACTGAGAAATGCCTACTGAAAGATTCATTGAATCACGAGAAACACAATAGGAAATACACCTGTGCGATTCAATACTTTCTCAAAGTATATACTTATTTGCAGAATATTTTTTAAAATTTTGGTATAAATTTTAAACTATTTCCATATACATCAGATAGATTCTTATGACCTTACTAAGGTGCATAGATAACATATTATCATAGAAGTGAGGACACGTTATCTTTTTTTGTTATACAATTATTATCTTTTTTTAAAAAATATATGCATGTTCAACCTTTAGATGAAACAATGTAGAAAATATGACCCATGGCAGTTTTCAGTTTTAGCTAAAAAAAATCACTTCAAACCAGTAATGGCATCCCTTATTTCTAATTTTATAATTATTTTTCTTAAATAATCTTAGACAAACCATCAGTAATTTATTAGCAATAAAAAGCATTAAAAACCAAATGGCACCTCCATAAGAATTTAAAGGAATACAAACTGGAGACTCAGATATAGGGAAAATAGTTCTATGGATAAAAAAGAAAGAAATATATATATATGAGGGAAAAAACGTATGACTGAAATACGGAAATAGGAAGAATTCAGAGAAAAGAGAAGTGAAAGCTAAGATATAGGTTGAAAGTACTTCTGAAGCAATATAGCAGTAGAGTGACGAGACGACTCAATTTAGCTTAAATTGTCCCCATTTAGATAATCTGTATCATGTGGCAAGATTAAGCAAAATTTAGTCTATGAGAATTCTGCATCAACCTGTGGAACTTTTTAAGTGAAAAGTTGTTTTGTGCAACAGCATTTATGAAATAAGTGGAAGTTAAGAGTTACAATGGTAACACTGATAGTTTGTCTAGACCATAAAATTTATTCATCTTTCACATTCTCTGCCTTGAAATAAGCTTTCAGGCAAAAGGATGAAACACTCCATAGGTGTAGGCTCAATCTTGTGTTTCAGCAAAGGAGAAAGGCAAATATTTCGTCTGAGGCCATGATTCTACTAACTATACCACCCTCCTTTACTTAGGGTTGGCAGGGAAACAATCTCTTACTCTTGCCTTTGGTTTTACTCACGAATACTAAAATATGAGTTTCCCTGGTGGCGCAGTGGTTAAGAATCCGCCTGCCAAGGCAGTGGACACGGGTTCGAGCCCTGGTCCGGGAAGATCCCAGATGCCGCGGAGCAACTAAGCCCGTGCGCCACAGCTACTGAGCCTGTGCTCTAGAGCCCGTGGGCCACAACTACTGAAGCCCAAGTGCCTAGAGCCCGTGCTCTGCAACAAGAGAAGCCACCGCAATGAGAAGCCTGCGCACCACAGCTAAGAGTAGCCCCCGCTCGCCGCAACTAGAGAAGCCCGTGCGCAGCAACGCAGCCCTAACACAGCCAAAAATAAATAAATTAATTTTTAAAAACTAAAATATTAGACACTTTGCAGTACACATTTGAGATGAGGGGGAAATATGAGCACATTACTACAGATACAGTAATAAATCATTTACCACAATAGCTCGAGTTCATGGAACAGACCCCACTCCCCTACTCCCTGATGTGGTACTGCGCTAACACTGCAATAAACCCCTGTTATGTTCAGACGTTGCATTTTGGGTTTACTGATTAGAGTAACTTAGCCTATCTCTTTATTGCAATACATTTTTACTAATCTTAGCTAGGCACCTTCTTCTAACCTTAATAAATTTTAATAAACATACTTATTAGAGTAATTTTAAATTTTGTGATTTTATAAAGGCATGATTTCAAAACTGTGCAATGTTTGTTGGCCTCTTCATAAATACTGAATGCTCAGGACTTTTTTATGATCCCATTTTTCTTTGGGGAAGGAAAACAAGTTACATCAGAAAAGTACTTAACAATGAAAAAGTAGTCTCGTCCCTTTAATTATATAACAAAATATACATGTATACACAACTAAAATCTATGTATTACTGCAACACCATGTTATAAAGAAGCTTTGAAACTTTTTTATTGCTATGTTGTACACAGAAAGTTAATGCTTCCACTACCTATCTCAGGAGCTGTCCACTAAAAGAGGAATATAATTTCCTTAGGTCTAGGTTAATGTCTTCATGCACAACAAATGATCTGGCATGACTTCTCTGATTTTTTATAATCGAATGTTATTAAAAGTGAGCAATGTAAAAAGCCACTAATTAAAAAGGTATCTGATACCTGTAATGGAAGGAGTATTTATAAGGGACATAAAAAGATGATGGGGACTTCAATAGCCTAGACCTTGGAAACTTACTATGTATCTATTTACATTAGGTGTATATATATTTATATATATTATATTGATATCTATATATAATCTACTACTATATCTATACTGGTATGTAACATATATGTATGTATGTATATACCCAGAGAAGTAAAATTTACAGTAGAGTTAAAAGAAAAGGTAAAAAGGAGTGATAATATTGTTTATGCTTTTCCCATCTAATCAAATGGAGCTAACATGTGGTGAACATTCTTAGGAAAGACATATTTACATAAAAAGAAATTCTCAGTATTTGTGTAGATAACAAATGTCAAACAACTACTATAAATCTGAAATCAATTCATCTGAAAATTTTTAAATTTTTTATTAATATTAATCACTTCCATTTGATATACTTTAGCTTAAGTAATGTTATATCAAACTAATTGCATTACCAACTTGAAGGACTGAATTATGTTTGGATAAAGGATTAAGAAGCAATTGTAAGACATCCTAGAATATTTTAAGCCTTCATACTTATCTTCAGTTGTACTAGAACTCAACAGGGAAAATTGTTTTTTTCTTGTCTTCCTTACCTAAGTAGCACATCTCCTATTTCAACAGTAAACATATTTGAAGTCAATGAAAAAGATTAAGCAATTTGATTGAAGTATTTCCTTTTTTGCCCAGTGGCAACCTATTTTATATCTAAGTCCATCACTGTTACAGTTGTTTGGTCTCACTCTGTGGATTCTTATAAATGTCTAGCAAGTTAGTACATCTTAATTGTACTATTTAACCCAAAATTTCAAAAAAAAATTTTTGACTGCTATGAAATAATGATGGTCCTAAAAAATAATGTATATTTTATTACCATTATAATAATAAGCACTGCCCAAAAGATCACATTATGCTTGGGCTATCAAAAGAAAGTGGCAGGTCAGTAAGAAAAAACTAACCAATGAAGACTCTAGTAGGTTTGGTTACAAAATAACAGGAAGAAAGGAAGTATGGATTTTTCTTGGTCATCTGTTTCTCTCCCCTCTTGCCCCATGCTTCTCTCTTATCACTACACATGTAGAGGGAGCTTGGGGCATATTCATATAGGGTTGCTACCACATCAATATATAGTAACATAGTTATAACAAATGAGACTACCCTACCTCCCAAGAAGCTGAGCTTACTTTAAGAGAACTGAACAAAAAAGGGGGAAAAACAAAATCAAGTCCTGTCAGGAAGACAAGTGATGAGTAAGGACAGACCATCTGTCACTGGCAGGAACTTTAGAACTTCTGAATCTTTAGAAAAGCCCGACAATTTATCACCATGTCTTCCATCATCCGTTCTCAAATCTTGAGATGTGCTAAATATAAGACATTCCGAAGCAAAGAAACTGCCAGAGCGTGTATCTCACTGATAATAAATGTGGAACAGTTCCTACGAGCACAGAGGAAAATTTAATTGACTCAACAATAACAGCAGCATGCTGTTTTTCACTCAACCTTGTAGCTTAACTAAATTAAGCTCACTCCCTTTGCAGGATATACTACATATTACACATTTATGCAAAGGGTTCCTGTGCTCTGTACATCTGCAGCAGCAAAGATACCAGGTGTTTGCTTCCTATCCCTGCCCATTCCAAATCACCAAGTGGAATCCTCGGAGTCAGTGGCCTGCCTGGGGAAAGACACCACAGTTATTTGGAGCAAGTGGTCAGAGAAATACTAAAAAGCTACTCCCTTCCTGGCTCCTCACCTACTGCAATACTATAGCTTATATCAGCATTTCTAGAAGTGTATTCTGTGGAACACTATTTCCACTAAACTTTGTAAGCATTCAGAAGCCAAATAGATTTAGAAATGCCAAGTTAAGCTAAGTTGAATAGATGTCATTACTGCATTAATCCTCAAAGCTTTTAACAGGTTAATATCAACACTGAAATATAATTAATATAAAAATCATATTAATGCATAATATTGTTTCATATATTATTATTTTGAGCATATGATTTCAGACTTATGAGCTCTAAAGTCAGAGAGTTTTCTCTATTTTCTTACAGTGTGACTTTGAACAAATTACCAATTCTGTAAGCCTCAGTTTCCTAATATGTCACTAGGGTTAATGATAGTGCCCATGTGATAGAATCATGACAAAGATTAAATGTAATAATAGCACATAGTAAACTCTCAATAAATACCAACTCATCATATTTTAATGAATGTGCTTTACGGATCTCCAAGGTAAGATATTTGGAATTTAGCATATTCCAAATGATTTTGACCATAGAAACCATTTTTTCCACTACAGATCTCATGGCATTAGTACTTTTGAGTTGATGTAGACCAGAATCAATGCTACTTAGCTACACATTTCTAACAATTCTAAAATTTTACTGAAGCACCATGAGGAATTTTGTAATTTTAAAAACATGGCCTTACAATAATCCTACAGAGAGTCGAAGTAACAAAGGCTATTTTTCACAAAACAAGAACATATATTAAAAAAATCTGAATTACCATATTTTATGTAAAACCCAAACACATATGTAAGAGTTCTGACAAAATAGTGACACTTATTCTTCTTTCTTTTTATTCTTTTTCTCCATTTCTAATTAAAATAAGACAAAACCAAACCAAACCACTATCCTCTTTTCCAATAAAATACAGAAAGGGTGTATATCATGTATAAAATTAATATTGCATAGCAGATTTTTAGCAATAGATTCATGGATTTATAGTACAAAGTCAATATCCGGTTGCCTGAGTGTCATATATATATTGCACTACCACAGACTTCTGCTAGAAAACACAATACAATTAAATACTATAATTCTCTGAAATGCAGAGTGACAACACGAAGCTCCAACCTTAAGGTACACTAAACATGTACGTGACTTTGCTTTGCTCTGTTTTTGTTTTTAGCTTATTTGGTTTTTGTTTTTCTTCTCACTAGAAGAACTGAAGCCACAGTATAAAGAGACACTAGGGTATCATTTGTGTAGATTCCATTTTTAAATCCCAAGAATATCCAGCAGATGGCATCAGTAATCTCTTGCGCTGACAGTGGGCAGCAAGAGGCTATTCTGAAAAGACTGTCTTGTTTGCATTTCCCCTGGAGCTCAGCATGGATCCCCAACTCTCTTCTGTTCTTATCCAAGCAGCCACTATCTGCCATCCCACTCTGTGCCTTTTGCTTTAGAATCTCTGCTCTGATCTTCCAGCTGGAAGACCACAAATACACTTTCATCCAAATCCTCTTGCCATTACTGCCAAAGTTATTTCATAAACGGATATGCTAGAATTATAGTTACTGCTGTGCAGTTGGGTCTTCCCACACCCCCTGGGAGGTGGAAGTATGCCACCACTGAGATCTGGCCAACAGTATGCTACCTGCTATGCTTCTTAAAGTGGAAGGATGGGCACTAACGTAAGAAAATAGAGAATCTGTGTTCATCATACGGCATAGACCACATTCCTGTGTCCTAAATTATTGAACAGTGATTAAAAGTGAAGTCATGATTTCAATACTTTGCCTGATGAAGCTATAAATAAACACTTGACAATTATTTCCAGTGTGGGGACCATTGTGTTACTGTTTTAACTCTGTTTCTGCTTGCATTGGGATTCTTTTAGATGTCAGCTGTAGTGATTAAAGAAAGGTACATTATCCCAAAACAATTAAGAAAAGCAGTGTTTGTTGAAGGACCACTCATCCCTTGCCGTGTCTGTTTTATCATATTCTAATATGTTAACTTTTAGCACAAGACAGGAATTACATTAAAATATTTATTTTACTTTATTTTTTGAAAGCTAAGTGACCCTTGGCAGAGTAAATTAATTCTTAAGTATAACTGGCCAAAAAAATAAATATAAGTTCTCATTTGGATGTTGATCAGAGCTTAAAATGATGATTTGGGGACACTCTGGCACTTAATTGCTAGGTTTTAGGAAGTAAGGCTTTCTTGGTATCTAGAAGCAAATAAAGAAAAAAAATCTTATAGAGAAGTCTACTGATCACATCAAAAGGCAACATACAGGCCCTTCACAACTGTGAACTTTCATGCTTTTGCTCTGTTCCTTTTGATCTGTTCTCTTTTCTCTCTCCCTGACAAAGTACTTCTCAAAATTCAAAGACTGAAACACATGTCAAATCCTTTCCCACCCCTACCTCCCTAACCCCAAGCAGTATTGTTCCCCTTCTTGAACTCTCTAACACTGTGCCTTTATTCCAGTCTTAATTAAATAGTGTGTAGTTATGTAACTGGCTGTGAGGGCGTCTTGTGTTTTATATCCCACTTACTCCCTGTGCTTCAGCTGGACCGCTTTCTTGCTGGTCCTCAGCACCCAAGACTTGCACTTGGCTCCTCCTTCCCTTCATCTAGCTTTCTGTCTAAATATCACTCCATCAGGCCTGCCTTCCATGATACCCATCCTTGCTCTCCCTATGCACTTATCCCACATGAGACACACACACACACACACACACACACACACACACACACTCTTACTGTCTCTTTTTGTGCACCAAAATATAAGCTTCACAGAAGTGAGAATTTCATTTAGATTACTGGTCCATATCCTTAGAATAATCATAAGCAGATAAGGTTTCAATAAAACTTGTTGCCAGGCACGAGGCAGATTTTCACTAAATATTGTCTGTGGAGAAAAGGTAATTATATAGCCCTAACTCATGTTTATACATCTGTGGATCCCAACTTCACCTAAAACCAAACCATTCAATAAACTTGTATTGACAGGAAGTCATTAGCTGGAATTTAACTTCAAAAAATTAAATAATCAGAAAGTGACCCAATTTACACTTTATCAACTGAGGTGATCTTGATTATTTTCATGGTAATGAAGTATAGAAATACAATATTTCAAATCTCCAAAGTCAAATACCTCAGAACTTGGAGGCTATGTGATATTAGAAAAAGAACACAAAATTTGAATAACGGGGCTTGAGTTTAAATGCTGGGTCTTTTTATTGACAGTCAGCTATGTTACTTACTCTGAGTCTCAGTTCCCTGATTATCTGAATAACAGTTTTTTCACAGATGTATAGCGAGGATTAAACGGATGAATGTATCTAAAGCACCTGTAACAGTATGTATTGAAAAATGTTGATCTCTTTCTTTCATTAACCCTCTTTCCCTTCTTTACTCAGCTTGCTGCAGTAATTTTGACAGTACTCACAGGAGACTATGAATGTATTTATTCAATTTAGTAAGTGTTTATTGAATATCATTTATAGAATATCAATGATAATAATAAAAGCTAATACTAATTGAGTGGTTACTATGTGCCAGGCACTTAGTGCTTTTATAACTTATTTAATGCTCACAATATCCTTATGACGTGAGCAATACATTTATGTCCAACTTGCATATGAAAAAGCTGAAGTAAATTACCCAAATCATAAAGCCAGGGGTGGAAGCTGGAGTCAATAATTAGTAAATATCTTTTCTATATAATATTTTCATAGCCCTACTTCCCCAAGTTTCAGAAACTATTATGCTTTCTTAAAAGTTAAAATACTTACAATTGAATATTATATAATATATAAATACTTATAAACAATGTTACAGAACATTGTGTGGTATACACTGGAGTTTTATGGATTTGAACTCCATTGAACTTATTATTGCATCTACTATACACCTTTGAGAGAAAGAATGATCCATTGAAGAATTTAAGAAATGCCAATGATTTCACCCACGATTCTGTACCACGGCCATTTGTCTTAGAGTGGTGTAAGAAAATTTGCTTTTCTTTCAGTGAGTCTTAGTTCCCATATTCTTTTCAGAATGTAACTTGCTATACTGATTAACTGATCAAATCTATCTACCTATCTATCATCTATCTATCTATCTATCTTAGTCTGATTGATTGTCAGGCCGAAGGGCCAAGAGCTTCTAGAAGAAAAAATGGACAATGAGTCTTGGGTATTGTGGCAATAAGGCATTAGCATCTAGCTTTTGCTGTTAGTTAATCAGTTTACTACTGTTCTTGTGTAACTTGGCCATATTCTGGGTTTTCAATAGCGCATCATTGATGAAGCCACTATGGAAGCTGACTATTACTTATTAAAAGACATTCCTAGTTGGATATTTCTGTTATCCCTGGGCTCTTCCAGTATTTCACAGGGACTCTGCTTTCTAAAATATCAAGAATGGTATAAAATGCTGATAATTCTAGAATCAAAAGACTTCATGGGGGAAAAAAAGTCTTTAAAAAGGTCTTATCCAAAAGAAAACAAAGCATCCAAAAGAAAAACAAAGAAATGAAAATTGTGAACTTCCATGGCCATATTCCTAAAGTGACTGTGTTGGTCATTCTCAAGATATTTCAGCTCATTGGAGGTATGATCCTTGAACTTTTTACAGAATTAAAACAGCGCCGTCAAGCTTTCTAATGTTTCCAAGTTTCTTTCATAGCTTTTTCCATAAAAAGTATACCTTGTAGCCTAGTGTAAAAAAATGTTTTCAATAACGTTGGACTTGACGGCATGGACACTTTCCAGAATTCCAAGCAATTGACTCTCCCGTCTGTGCTATTTCACTATAGTGAAATATAAACCATCTTCTTCTTACCACTGACAAATCACCTTATGGTGTTAGAACTGTGTTTAGTAACAAAATGTCAGTTGAAACTGAGGCACCAACTGCTGAATGCTCAAATTAAATGTCATTTGTAGAACAGAATTCAGAGTTTGACAAAGGAACCCGGGCTATGATCGCATGATATAAGAATATTCAAAATCATCTTATACATTTTAGAATTTTCATTGATCTTAAACATCTTGATGAATTTTTTCAACTTTTAAAAAACTGTTTATATATATATGCTTATCTGTCAGTGTTTATAGTGCACAATTTCTACAAAATGACTAGTGTTACCCTGAATGTTGTTTACATGCCTTAGAATACACTGCTGCACCTTTCCTAGAAATGGATCACACAACTATGTGGTTTAGTGTCACTGCAAAAACATGGCTTCCAACCTTTACTGGATACTTGATTCCAGCTAGCAATTCTCCGGGTATGTATTATCAGTTTTGCTCCTTCCCGTTTCCCATGACAGTAACAATCAACCTTCAACCAGCTCCCCTAGCCCATTTCCTTACAACTTCACCAGTAACTATTTCCTAGTTAAAGTAATGATCAATGGGTAGACATGATTTTAAGCCCTCAAATTTCTGTCCCTCTAAAATCTGAAGCAAAGCAAGCAAATAAACAAAATCCCTATTTGAATAATACTAGCTAACATTTTGGGGTTTGTACTACCTGTGAGAAGCAACGGTAAAGATTTTAGTGTCTTTCATCAGTTAGGTCTCCTAACAACCCTTTGAAGGTAGTCACTAATATTTTCTCTATTTTACAAATAAATACACACCATCTTAACTTCATTCATCCCCTCTCTTCACTCCACAGTGAAAATAGGCACTCTTTCTCCTAAAAAGGGCCTAATCTTTTCAACAGAACTTTAGGTCCCTTTATTCTTTCCCCCTTAGGGAATCTGCAGCATCAGTTACCTACACACTCTTGTGCCTTCCATATCTCTCCTTTTATCACCTATGAGATGCTAGACTTCCTTCCACCTAACACATGATCTCTCAACCGACTTGTACAGACAATCTTCTCAAATATTGCCTATGATTGTTTTCTCTTTTTTTACACCTCCCATCCACATCTCAATCATTCTGGCTTCTGTCCACAAACACAAACCCCATCACCACCCGCAAAGCCTCTTCCATTTGGCCAGCCTCTAAGTGTCTTCAGGATCCCCCTTCACCATGATTATCATCATCACCTCTAAGAAGTCATCCATGATCACTACCCCCTCTCCCCCACAAATTCCTCTTCTAAATGTAGACATATACCACTGTCACTGAACATATCTAATTATATTTTAATTACCTTTTTAATTTGTCTACTTCTCCACTACATCAAAATCTTCTTGAGGCAGGAATGGTGTTTTATCTATTTTTATATTCCCAACCACTAACTCTGAACCTGTCTCATAATAGACATTAAATGATTATTGTGAACTGGGTGAGAATTATCATGTTAGAGGGTTTCTTTGCCTCATAGCCCCGCAGCCTGTGTGAACTGCCTGCAACTGCAGGTGAAAACAGTTTCCAGCATATCGTCGTGTCCCATCTCAAGAGTCTATGTCTCTCATCTTCTCTACCTGAGGACCTTCTCCAGCTTATTTGGCTATACGCAAATATAACCTAGATGTAGGGGTATGTTAGCATCACTGCAGGTCAACTCTCAACCAATGGGGATGGGAGAAAGTAGATAAAGGCTTCAGTCTCCCCACCTTCCAGTGGGATGATTCTGAGGTATATTCCACACACAGTTTCTAAGAAGGTTCACCATAGGATTAAGCCCTGTTTGCCCACATTTGTAATCCATTTCTGTAACACATTTTTTTTCAATTATTTTACTGAAGTATAGACGATTTACAATGTTGTGTCAGTCTCTGCTGTACAGCAGTGTGACTCAGTTATACACATATATACATTCTTTGTTTATATTCTTTTCCATTATGGTTTATCACAGGATATTGAATATATTTAGTTCCCTATGCTATACATTAGGACCTTGTTGTTTATCCATTCTAAATGTAATAGTTTGCATCTACCGACCCCAAACTCCCACTCCATCCCTCTCCCTCTCCCCTCCTCCTTGGCAACCACAAGTCTGTTCTCTATGTCTATGAATCTGTTTCTGTTTTGTAGATAGGTTCATTTGTGGCATATTTTAGATTCCACATATAAGTGATATCATATGGTATTTGTCTTTCTCTTTCTGACTCACTTCATTTAGTATGATAACCTCTAGTTTCATCCATGTTGCTGAAAATGCCATTATTTCATTCTTTTTTATGGCTGAGTAGTATTCCACTGTATATATGTACCACATCTTCTTTATCCATTCATGTGTCTATGGACATTTAGGTGTTTCCATGTTTTGGCTATTGTGAATAGTGCTGTTACGAATATAGGGGTGCATGTATCTTTTTGAATTACAGTTTTGTCAAGGTATGTTCCCAGGAGTGGGATTGCTGGATCATATGTTAATTTTATTTTTATTTTTCTGAGGAACCTCCATACTGTTTTCCATAGTGGCTGTGCCAACTTACATTCCCACCAACAGGCATTTTTGTGACACATTCTTGACTGGCTTTTCTCTTTACTCTCTCATGCTCATCATTTCCTCACTTGTGCTTTTTGGGACCAATTCCCTAATAAACCATCTGCACCCAAGTCCTTGTCTCAGGATCTGTACCAGTAACTCCAACTAAGGCAGCCTTCCTACACAAAACACATAATTTACTACACATGAATAGGGAATAGCTCCTCTAGTTAAAATGAATTCTTGAGAAGTAAAAAAGTTCTTGACAAATTAAAATAATGCACAATCTGTCCATAGGACTTGTCTTTCTAAAACAGATCACTGAGACACTCTCATAATTCTGAAAAACTTTGATGTCACTTTGTAGACTGTACTTGAGGCTTCTTTACCTTGGTGATCCTCAGTTTTAGCACACACTAGAATTACCTGGAGGGCTTTTTAAACACAAATTGCTGGGCCCACCCCAGGGTCTCTGATTTTGAAGATCTGTCATGGAGTCTGAGAATTTGCATTTCTAACAAGTTGATGCCCATGTTGCAGGTTTAGTGAATTATTTTGAGATCCACTGCTTTATAAAAAGCCCTGGTCAGGCACTGAGTGTGATGACTTGGCATTGATTCTATATCCATTCAATTAATTTAACAATATCATTCAACCTTTTTGAGCACCTGACATATACTAGCCACAGGGCTGGGACTGGAGTTGTTCCACTGACCAAGACAGACTTGGTCTTTGTTGTAAGTGAGCTTTCAGCTTAGCTCCACGGGATACTTATTAGGAATATGAAAAAATATAATATTGCCTGCCAGTGTACATGTAATATTCTAAAACAAACAACTAAATCCATACATCTTTGCATAGGAGAAAAGATGAAAGAATATAGTCATTTTAAGTCTATTGTCTTAAAGTAGCTTCTTATTTGAAGTAAACTTCTGTGTACATATTAAAATATTGCTATTTACACCCCATTCATTGTGGCATAAATCATACCCTTACACAAATTATTCTGATCACACAATTTTCCATTTGGAGTGATGGGTTATTATTTAAAAGAATTAAATTTAGGAGATTGGTAAACATAAACATTGTTTTTATTTTACTACCATGTTTTTTTTTTCATCCCCAAGTGATAAGGTCAGCCTTGAGTACAGGCTACCAATTATATCCTGAAATAACATCATTAGATTTGCCTGTTCTTTATTTTTTATATGCCATTCCAGGTTCAACCGTGACAGTCAGTTTTGCTAAGTTGTTAAATAAATGATGGGTCAAGATTTGTTTTAACTAACTCCAGGCAGATAAAGAGAAAAGAAAAAAAATGTTCTGAAGATTACTGTATGTATTTCTTCTCTTTAGTCAGTTTTATTTTTTGAGAATTAATTTTTATTGGGAATTATACAATGGGACTAAGCTGTGTCTCTGTCACTAGCATTGAGGCCACAAATGCTGCGTGGCACAACTGTGGTTCATAATTCAAGGAGTGGCTTGGGAATACGTGCCAGGACCTTCCTGGTCCATATTAAAGAGTTACAAACTGATTTGGAATCTCCTATATGTTTCATAGCTTACTTAAATACTTAGCACTGTTTCACAGGATACTTTCATATTTAGCCTAATTTCACAGTTTACTCAGGTCAGAATACAAAGTCAGACAGCAAAGAAGATTATTAGATAATAATTCCCTGGTCTCCCTCAGACCCAAGAGATGCGCTAATGGCTGCAATTTGAAGGCTACCTGTTTTCCGCTCTAGAGAAATTTGAAAACAGTCATAATGCAGGCTGATTGACAAGCTTCGAAAGCATTTCTTCCAAGATGCCTTGAAGACTTTCTTTGAGTATTCTGACAGTTCTTATTCTTGTGAGAATTAAGGACAAGGACATAGTTGAAGTAAATATCATTCTCTGATCTGGTCACCACAATTGTTGAAATGGAATGATATGGCTTTAGCTTGTATGATTGTTTTATTTTACAGACACTGGTATAACACAGAGTTTTAAAATATATACATATATATGCTCCCACTACAGACTAAGTCATTATTGTCTAACGAAGAAAGAGCCTATGATAGTTTAGTTTAGTATGCTCGTTCCTATAGACACGAGTACACTCTGACTTGCAGTATGATTAGCTCAATGCTAATAAAGTTATGGGTCCAGCTCCTGTGTAGGTAAATTATTATTCTTTTCTTCCAAAATCATGGTTATATCCATAAGACACTAGTTCCAACAAAAATAACTGAACAGTACCCTATCACCATTGAGTCTTCGAATGTGGAATGTAGATGGCTAATATTGCTATTATAGAGAGATATTGGGAAAGCATAAAAAAAAATGCTGAATGGTCATGCAGAAATGGATAGAAGACATTCTGAGTAAAATGAGCAAATTCTGGTGACATTTTCCAGAACATAGTGGATGGAAATAAACTTTTAGTGAAACATTATTGATAAATAAAATATACCTAAAATGAACTGTGAATAAATGGAAAGCTGAGATTGATACTTTTATGCAAATTGTTACATATTCCTTGACACAAAGAATTGATATGCCAGGACATATTGGACTTAGAAACAGTTGGTGACACACAGAAGACAACAAGCCAAATCTGGATGTGACAAAAAGAAAAAATATGAATAATGTTTTTGCAGTTATTTTTAAAATAAGATATTTTAAACAATCTTTAAAGTTGACAAATTGAAGATTTAGAGTAACTACCATATGTACAATTTATGATTTGTAAAAAAATTCATACTTACATTTAAGGAGAATTTGTTAAAAATTAAAAATTACATATTAAAAATAATCACATGGGCTCAATTATACTCAACAAATTGATGTTTCTAATTACAAAGACTATGGTAAAAGAATCTCTCTCAACATTCGAGAAGTAGGTATACAGGCTACTAGGAAGACAGCTTGCTAATGCAGTTAAGATTCTGGTGTACAGAGTGGGAAGAAGCAAATAAGCAGTATTTCTTACCAACTGATGTTTAAATAGGACTGAATTCTTTCTAGGTTTTTTTTTTTTTTGTCATAGAATAATACCATTAAATTATTATAAAGACTCTATTCAGTTTCAACCTTTTTTTCTTAAAACAAAAAACATAATAAAAACCTCCATTTAAAAGTCATTGTCAAGTGGTTCACCAAAATGTCAAGGGCCATCCAATCTGCCAAATTTCTGAATGGAGTTGAGGAGACAGTAAATTTTAAAAAAAGAATAAATTTTACCTTGAGAGCTGAATTAAGTCCTCTTTATTAAGTCAATGGCTGATCCAATTTATAGAAATCAATAGTGGCTTTTGAGATGTAGTTTAATAAAATATAGAAATCTATATTAAATTCTAAAAATATCAAGGATATAAACAAAAAGTCTATGTCAAGACACTAGAGTTTATTGTTATTATTGTTTTAATAAAAGCAAAACAAAAGTGCTAGATCATTCCCTTTCTTAAGACACTTTATTTTGGGAAAAATTATGACATAAAGAGGATGAGCTCTCTAAACTATGTAAACTTAAAATGTAATACAAAAGAGAGATGCAAAAACAATTTGACAAGTTTGAACTTTAGTAGTTGTAAATATGCTCCTCCAAAGAGGGCAACAAAGTCAGCACCTAGAGTAGTATCGTTTTCTGAGTTCAAGATTTTCTATTCCATTAATCATTTTCAAAAGTTACTGCTTTTCAGCAGTCAATAATGCGAATATTTACACAGGTTTTAAAGACTGGCGAAAAGTGATGATATTGAAAAATTCCAAATGAGAAATTTAAAGTCAAATTACGATGGTAATGCTATGTATGCTAGTTATATTTCACTTCTGTAACTAAATTAGAAGGGAAAAAACATTGAAAGCAGAGGCAAGAAGAGCTTAGTTTAAAATTGTTCTTTAAGAAAACCAATGGATATATGGGTGGTTTAGTGATGTACTGAACAAAAGTTATTCAGTGAAAGTACGCACATTGAATGAACAATCTGAGCCTCCCTGGAACCATGAAAAAAATGTTCACATGGTAATATTAATGATAATACTGAATAAGGATTTAGTTATAAATGTGTTAAAACTATATAGGGAGGAAAGGGTAATTTTGTGTGAAATAACATATATAAGCTACATTTCATGTTAGTCTTTCAATAGATAATATCAAGAACTGAAAAATCAAGTAAAAGCAGTGTGGAAATGTTATTTTAAATATTTAGCTATCAGAAGTAGATAAAACAAAACAGGTATGAAAGTTTACCTCCATAGAGTGTGAAGAGAAAGAGAGGAGGGAGGAAGCAACTCCTATTGTTCATTATTAGTTT
The DNA here is from genome assembly GCF_028021215.1 of Eschrichtius robustus. Lineage (NCBI taxonomy): Eukaryota > Metazoa > Chordata > Mammalia > Artiodactyla > Eschrichtiidae > Eschrichtius > Eschrichtius robustus. Next base: position 13,976,037 of record NC_090827.1, on the reverse strand, counting down.
TATAAATACTTAAAAATGTTTACTGAGTACATGTGAAATTTTGATAAAATTAAATTTATTTTTAAAAATTGGGTGTAAATTCTTTGATCACACTAGTACAGAAAGGAACTATTTTTTAAAAATAACCTATATGGAAATAACCCAAGAAAAATATTTTCTAAATAATTTTTGTTAAAAATTTGCTCAAAATTCATTAAGGTATAATTAATAGCTACAGTTTTAAAGTCTATCTTTTCCTTTTATGAATTGAATAAATTTGATGTGTAACATTATGTAAGTTTAAGATGTACAGCATGTTACTTTGATACTTTATATATTGTAATATGCCAATGTAGTAATATTTATCACATTATATAATTACAGTACAATATTGTCTACAGTCATTATACTGTGCATTAGATCTCTATGGTTTATTTACTACTTGTTACAAGTTTGAACCTTAAACATCATTGCTCTTATTCCCCACCCCCCATCCCCTGGTAATCCATTTTACTCTCTGTTTTTTGTAAGATTAACTTTCTTAGATTCCATATATAAGTGATGTCATACAGTACTTGTCTTTCTCTGTCTGACTTATCTCGAGTAGCATAATGTGCTTAAGGTTCATCCATGTTATGGCAAATGGCAGAATGTCTTTCTCATGGCTGAATAATATTCCATCATGTATATGACTGCATCTTTTTAATCTATTCATCAATTGATGGGCATTTGGATTGTTTCTATATCTTGGCTTTTGGAATAATACTGCAAAAAACATGGGAGTGCATGCATCTCATAGAAATTCTGTTTTCATTTCCTTTGGGTATATACACAGAAGTGGAATTGCTGGATTGTATGGCAGATCTATTTTTAATTTTTTGAGAAACCTTAATATAGTTTTCCATAGTAGCTGGACAAATTTACATTCCCATCAACAACATAAAAGGGCTCCCTTTTTACCACATTCTCACCAGCACCTGTTGTCTCTTGTCTTCTTGATGGCAGCCATTCTAACAGATGTGAGGTAATATCTCATTATGGTTTTGTTTTGCATTTCCCTGATGATTAGTGATGTTGAACATCTTTTCACATGCCTGCTGTCCATTTTGATGTCCTCTTTGGATAAATCTCTATTTAGTTCTTTACCCATTTTTTAGTCAGATTACTTGATATTTTTGTTATTGTTGTTATTGAGTTAGCTGAGTTCTTTATATATTTTGAATATTAATGCCGTATCTGAAATATGGTTCACAAAATTTTTCTTCCATTCTGTAGGTTGTCTTTTCACTTTGTTGTTTCTTTTACTATGCAGAAGCTTTTGAGTTTTATGTAGTCCCATTTGTTGAATTTTGCTTTTGTTGTTTGTGCTTTTGGCATCATGCCCAAAATATTATTGCCAAGATCAATACCGATGAGCTTTTTCCCCAAGTTCACTTCTAGGAGTTTTACGGTATCAAGTTTTATGTTCAGGTCCTTGATACATTTTGAGTTAATTTGTGAGTGGTGTGAGATAGGGGCCCAGTTTCATTGTTCTGTATGTCTATCTCCAGTTTTCCCAGCACTTTTGTTAAAGAGATTATCCTTTCCCCATTGAGTATTCTTGGCGTCCTTGTCAAATATTAATTGACTGTATATGCCAGGGCTTAATTCTGGGCTTTCTAGTCTGTTCCATTACTCAGTGTATCTATTTTTGTGCCAGTACCATACTACTATTATTACTATTGTTTTGTAGTATAGTTTGAAATTCAGAAGTGTGATACCTCCAGTTTTGTTGTTTTTACACAGTGTTGCTGTGGCTATCTGGGGTCTTTTGTGGTTCCAAACAAATTCTAGAATTGTTTCTTCTGTTTCTGTGAAGAATGCCTTTGGTATTTTAATAGGGACTGTATCAAATCTATACATGGCTTTGGGTAGTATGGTCATTTTAACAATATTAATTCTTCAGACCCATGAACATGGGATGTCTTTCCATTTGTTTGTATCTTCCTCAATTTCTTTCAGTAAAGATTTGTAGTTTTCTTTGTACTGATCTTTCACTTCCTTGGTTAAAATTATTCCTAAGTATTTTATTGTTTTTGATGCTATTTTGAATGGAATGGTTTTATTTCTTTTTCAGACGCTTCTTTATTAGTGTAAAGGAAGGCAATTGATTTTGGTATGTTGATTTTGTATACGACTACTTTACTGAAATCATTGATTAATTCCAACAGTTTTTGACTGACTCTTTACAACTTTCTTTATATAGGATCTTATCATCAGCAAATAACAACAGTTTTACTTCTTCCATTCTGAATTGGATGCACTTTATTTATTTGTCTTGCTTATTTGTTCTAGCTAGGACTTCCAGGTACTATACTGAATAGGAGTGCTAAGAGTGGGCATCCTTGCCTTGTTCCTGATCTTTGGAAAAATCTTTCAATTTCCCTACCTTTAGTATACTGTTAGCCATGGGTTTGTCGTATATGTTCTGTATTATGTTGAGGTATGTTCCTCCTATTCCCAATCTGTGAAGAGTTATCATAAAAAGATGTTTTATTTAGTCAAATGCTTATTCTGTGTCTATTGAGATTATCATGTGATTTTTATCTGTTATTTTATTGATGTTTATATATTACATTATTGATTTGCATATTTGAACCATCCTTGCATCCCAGGGATAAATCATGCTGTGTTATCCTTTTAATCATGCTGTGTTATCCTTTTAATGTGTTCTTGAATTCAGTTTGCTAATATTTTGTTGAAAATCTTTGCAACTATATTCATTAGGGATGTTGGCCTATAGTTGTCTAGGTTGTGTCCTTACCTGGTTTTGGTATCAAAGTAATGTTGACCTCATAGAATGAGTTTGGAAGAGTTCCCTTCTCCTCAATATTTTGGAGGAGTTTTGAGAAGAACTGGTATTAATTCTTCTTTAAAATTCTCTTTCAGAGAAGCTACCTGGTCCTGCAGTTTTTTATGTTGGGAGTTGGTTGATTACTGATTCAATCTCTTTATTTGTTATTGGTCTGTTCTTAGTTTCTATTTCTTCCTGATTCAATCTTGGTAGGTTGTGTGTTTCTAGAAATAAATCCATTTCTTTTAGGTTATGTAATTTGTTGGCATATGGCTTTTCATAGTAGTCTCATAATTCTACGGATTTCTGTAGTATCAGTTGCAATCTTTCCTCTTTTATTTCTAATTTTATTTATTTGAATCCTGTCTCTTCTTTTCTAGCTAAAGGTTTATCAATTTTGTTTTTCTTTTCAAAGAACAATCTCTTCATTTTGTTAATCCTTTCTATTGTTTTTCTGCCTCTATTTCATTTATTTCTGCTCTGATCCTTATCATTTCCTTCCTTGTACTAACTTTGGGCGTAATATGTTCTTCTTTTTCTAGATCCTTAAGGTGTAAAGTTGTTTATTTGAGATCTTTCTTATCTCTTAATATATGTGTTTATTACTAGAAACTTTCCTCTAAGAACAGCTTTTACTGCACTCCACAATATTTGATATGTTGTGTTTTCATTTTAATTTGTTTCAAGATACATTTTATTTACCTTTTGATTTCTTCTCTGACCCAAAGTTGTTCTGAAGTGTGTTGTTCAGTTTCCATATATGTGTAGATCTTCTCAAGTTCCTCTTGTTGATTTCTAGTTTCATACCACTGTGGTCAGAGAAGATAGGTGGTATTTCAATCTTCTTAAATTTACTAAGTTTTGTTTTGTGGTCTATCACACAATCTATCCTGGAAAATGTTCCATATGAACTTGAGAAGAATGTGTATTCTGCTGCTGTTGGATTGAATGTTCTATATATGTCTATTAAGTCAATTTGTTCTAAAGTGTTGTTCAATTCCAATGTTTCCTTGTTGATTTTCTTTCTGAAAGATCTATTCATTGCTGGTGGGGTACTGAAGTCCTCTACAATTATTGTATTGTTGTGTATTTCTCTCTTAAGATCAGTTATTGTTTAATATATTTCACTGCTCAGGTGTTGAGAGCATATTTATTTATGATTGTTATATCTTCTTGATATATTGCCCACTTAATCATTATATAGTGACTTTTTTGTCTCTTGTTATTATTTTTGGCTTGAAGTCTATTTTGTCTTATATAAGTATGACTATGCCCACTTTCTTTTTGTTTCTATTTGCTTGGAATATCATTTTCCATTCTTTCACTTTGAGCCTACATGTGTCTTTAGAACTGAAATGAGTATCCTATAGGCAACATATAGTTGGGTCTTGTGTTTTTTTGTTTTTTCTTTTTTAATCCATCCAGTCACTCTATGCCTTTTGATTGGTGAGTTCAATCCATTTACATTTAGGGAGATTATGGATATGTAAGGATTTACTACTGCCACTTTATCTTTTGCCTTCTGCTTATTTTGTCTCTCCATTGTTTCTTTTTCATTATGTTTCTGTCTACTTTATAGTTCTTGGTTTTCCATGGTGATTTGCTCAGTCTTCCCTTTATGTTTTAAATTTTTGCTTTGTGATTACCATGAGGTTTACATAAAACCTTTCATTGATAAAACAGTCTTTTTACTGCTGATAGAAATTTCTCTTCATTCACCTATAAAGATTCCATCCTTTTACTCTTCCCCTTTTATGTTTTTGATGTCACAAATTATCTCTTTTTATCATGTGATTTTGTTACAAGTTATAGTAGCTATAGTTGTTTTTAATGTCTTTTCCTTTAACCCTTATGCCATAGTTAAGTTCACTACTGTAAAAAAGAGTTACGATATTCTAATTCTGACTATTTATCATATTAATCAGAGTTTCTTGTAGTTCTTTTTGTTTCAGCTCAAAGAGATCTTTTCAACATTTCTTGTAAGGCAGGTCTAGTGGTGATAAACTCACTCAGCTTTTGTTTGTCTGGGAAAGTCTTTATTTCTTCTTCATATCTGAAGGATAATTTTGCCAGAGAGAGTATTCCTGGCCAGCAGTTTTTATCTTCCAATATTTTGAATGTCATTCCACTCTCCCCTAGCCTGTAGAGTTTCTGCTGAGAAATCTGCTGGAAATCTAGTGGGGGTTCTTTCATAGGTCACTGTCCTTTTTTCCCTGGCTGCCTTTAAAATTCTTTATCATTGACTTTTAACAGTTTTAATGTAATGTGTCTTGAAGAGGGTTTGTGCATTGAGATAATAAGATGTTCTCTTAGCTTTGTGGACTTGTATATCCAGTTCCTCTCCTAGGTTTGGAAAGTTCTCAGCTCTTATTTCTTTAAATATGTTTTCTGCTCCCATTTTTCTCTTTTCTCCTTCTTTTATACCCATTACACTTTTTGTGGCTTTTCTAATGGAGTCAGATTGTTCTTGTAGCATTTCTTTACTTTTTAAAAATCTTAGTTCTCTTTCCTCTTCCACCTGAATCATTTCTATATTTCTATCCTTGAGCTTGCTTATCCTCTCTTTCATCTGACCTGTTCTATTTCCAGTACTTTCTAATGCATTCTTCATCACATTTATTGAGTTCTTCAGCTCCAGGAATTTTGTTTGGGGTTTTTTTTTTTTTTTTTTTTTGGTTTGTTTGTGTGTGTGTGTGTTTGTGTGTGTGTGTGTTATTTTTTGTTTTTAGAATTTTTATCCCTTTGGTAAAGTGCTCCTTCAGTTAATTAATTTTATTCCTGAGATCACTGTATTGCCTTTCTGATTTTTCTTGTAGCTCACTGAACTTTTTCATGACAGCTATTTTAAATTCTTTATCAGTTAGATTCCAATATTTCATGTCTTTGGGTTTAGTTACTGTAAAATTATCCTTTTTTGTGATACCATGTTAGCGTGATTTTTTCATGGTGTGTGATGAAAAGTGTCTCTGCTGCTTTATTTGAAATAATGAACACCTTTCTTATTTAGGCAGGTCTTGGATTAATTTGATTCTAGCAATTCAACAGGTTGGTAGTTGATAGCCTTCCTTGCATTCTCCAGAAGGTGGCACTATAGCACAAGTTTTTGGTTTCTCCTACCTGACTCACCACTAAGGTTGGGAGTGCACCCAACAAAATATACAAACAGCTCATGCAGGTCAATATCAAAAAAAAAACAAACAACCTAATCCAAAAATGGGCAGAAGAGACCTAAATAGACATTTCTCCAAAGAAGATATACAGATAGCCAACAAACACATGAAATCATTAGAGAAATGCAAATCAAAACTAAAATGAGGTATCACCTCACACCAGTCAGAATGGCCATCATCAAAAAATCTACAAACAATAAATGCTGGAGAGGGTGTGGAGAAAAGGGAACCCTCTTGCACTGTTGGTGGGAATGTAAATTGATACAGCCACTGTGGAGAACAGTATGGAGGTTCCTTAAAAAACTAAAAATAGAACTACCATATGACTCAGCAATCCCACTACTGGGCATATACTCTGAGAAAACCATAATTCAAAAGAGTCATGTACCACAATGTTCATTGCAGCTCTATTTACAATAGTCAGGACATGGAAGCAACCTAAGTGTCCATCGACAGATGAATGGATAAAGAAAATGTGGCACATATATACAATGGAATAATACTCAGCCATAAAAAGACATGAAATTGAGCTATTTGTAGTGAGGTGGATGGACCTAGAGTATGTCATACAAGTGAAGTCAGTCAGAAAGAGAAAAACAAATACCATATCCTAACACATATACATGGAATCTAAAGAAAAAAAAAAAAGGTTCTGATGAACCTAGGGCAAGAGAGGAATAAAGATGCAGACATAGAGAATGGACTTGAGGACACATGGAAGGGGAAGGGGAAGGGGAAGCTGGGACGAAGTGAGAGAGTGGCATGGACATATATACATTACCAAATGTAAAATAGATAGCTAGTGGGAAGCAGCTGCATAGCACAGGGAGATCAGCTTGGTGCTTTGTGACCACCTAGAGGGGTGGGATAGGGAGGGTGGGAGGGAGACGCAAGAAGGAGGGGATATGGGGATATATGTATACGTATAGCTGATTCCCTTTGTTATACAGCAGAAACTAACACAATATTGTAAAGCAATTATACTCCAATAAAGATGTTAAAAAAAATAAATGCAAAAAAATAATAAAATAAAAGAAATAAACAAGCAAAGGGTGGAGGCAGAGTAGGGGGATGTGTGCACTTAACACTTGGGGCTTTGGGTTTGCCCACACCCCTGTAGGGGAATCTTCAAGTTGGCGGGGGGTGGGTCCCAGAGGTCCATGGGCAGTTCCCTCACCTGCTTAGGCCAGACAACAGGAAACACTTTCCTTCAGTTCCCTTTTTCTGCCTGTTTTCCTTTCCTTTCCTTCCCCTTGGTCAGTGCAGTCTCTCTTCAGAGAAACTGGTCCTCCAGCCGCAGCACAAGTGGCCAGGCAGATCTACACTTCACCCCCCACCTCCTCTGCCAGAAAGGTCATGCCGGCTCACCGCTGGACTGGCTTCTACCTTCTCCGCCATCACTGCCTCTGCTAACACCTCCCTTGCTCCGCAGCAACCACCTTGGGGTCCAATCTACCCACTTTTGGGCGCATAGATGGATGAATCTTTCAGGTGTTCTGGTATGCTGGGCAGAGAACTATTTTTTTATTTTTATTTTTTGCTTATGGATGTCCAATTTGTTGTAAATCAAAGAGGAGAGAGAAAGGGAACCACTCATGCCGCCATGATGCTGACATCACTCCTTACCTGTTATCTTTTCAAAGTACCATACTTCATATTTGCATTCCAATCTTTTCAAAGTACCATACATCATGTTTGTATTCCAAATCTTAACTATATCTCTCATTATATGAAAGTAAAGCATTATCAACTCCTCTGTGACTGACCCTGTCATGTGTCTGTAGATTAAAAATTGACTTGAGTGTCTGTAGTCAATTATAACTGTGATATCCTAAAGAGAATGTTTATTATTTTCTTGCTGCTTTTATTACCTTCTTTGGGAACAATGACATTCCCAATAGTAGATGAAAGATCTTTGCGGAACTTTGACAATTCTGTCAAAGGAGATCTTTTGAAACTCACAGTGACCAAATGACAAAAATATTTCTTACACAGAGAGGGCTTTAAAAAGGGCAAAACAAAGACTTTTTTGAAATTTCTCCTTGAAATCTCCTACTTCTACATGGGGACTTTGATTCAAAATAAATACAGAGGCATACAAAAATCTACTGAAGTTAATAGGATAGACAATCAAATGAATCTTTTCTTCAGAAATGCTTTACTTCCTATAATTATCTAAGAATATTTCTTTAACACTAAGTTGAATGAAAACTGTATTTCTCAAGGTAAAACTGAGTTTTTCTGGCATATGTATCTGCAAGCAAGTACCTAGGAGACTTGATATTTTTAGGAATATGTTCACCTCCAAGGACTTGAGAAAATTATGGAAATGCACCTGTGGGGTTTTCTTTGAGAGATAATATGACTAAGGTGAATGGATCCTGTTGGCTACAGAGAAGAGAAGAATTATCACTTACATGATGAAAGATAATGCATACCCAAAGTTAAAGCCAAAAGAAGTAGGGACCTCAAACCCTTGGCCAAATGTACAAGGACAAAGACAGCAGATATACCACTTAAGTGAATCTAAGTGAGGCTGTTCAGTCCTATCCTTTAATTGTTACAGTGTGTGCTTTCATACACAGCTGGAGCCAAGCAAAGCCATTCTATACCTTTTACTGGGCACCTAAAATGTGCTGGGCTGATTTCCTCACTCTATCAGAACTTGAGTTTTTCATTCCTGACTATTCATTTCTGTTTAACAGTGTCTCCCTTCTGGAATACGTTTAACCCTTTTTTCTCCTATTCAAGCCACGACCCTTTTTCTTTCAATGAACATCTGTGTTGCACTTTTATTGGGAAGTCTTCACTTCCCCAACCACAGAGACTACTCCTTTTGTAATTCTCCCCCTGGCAAGTAATGTGCATCATGCATTTAGGCACTTATTGTATACATCTAGGAACTGCTGCTTATGTTTTATATGAAAAGTGGTACAGGGGAAACAACATGGTCTTAAAAATCAGTTTTGATTTTATATTTCACCTCCGTCACTTCCTTATCTGCTGAATTTGAACAGATTCTCAGCACCTCTCAGCCTAATGTGTTCTTTTTTGTAAACTGAGAATAATGCCACTTCCCTGAGCAGTTACATGGATTAACTGATATAGTTTATATCTCCTGCTCTGTTCAGTGCCTGGCACATCATAGTATAAGATGAATGTTTGGTCCCTTTCCTTTCCTTTTAATTCCTGGCTAAATTATAAAATCCTGGAGGACAGAGAATTGCCTTACTTTCCTTTGTATCCTGTTCAGTATCTGGCAGTAATTAAGTACCTTGTGGGCACTTACTAAGTACTTATTTGAATGAAGGTATCAGCTGGGTGCCCTGAGGAATCCCTAACAGGCCTTCTATTGAGTGTTCTCAGCAGCTACAGGGACTCTTTAGATGGATTAGAACAAATCCATCATAAAGAAAACATCTATTGATTGAGGGTCAGTACTATTTTTTCAGTATTGAGGAAAACATATTTATGTCTTTAAAAGGGGCAATAGGGCTTCCCTGGTGGCGCAGTGGTTGAGAATCTGCCTGCCAATGCAGGGGACACGGGTTCGAGCCCTGGTCTGGGAAGATCCCACATGCCGCGGAGCAACAAAGCCCGTGAGCCACAACTACTGAGCCTGCGCGTCTGGAGCCTGTGCTCCGCAACGAGAGGCCGCGAGAGTGAGAGGCCCACGCACCGCGATGAAGAGTGGCCCCCGCTCGCCGCAACTGGAGAAAGCCCTCGCACAGAAACGAAGACCCAACACAGCCATAAATAAATAAATAAATAAATAAATAAATAAATAAATTAAATTAAAAAAAAAAAAGTAACAATAAAAAAAAAAGGGGCAATAAAATCATTATTTTGACCTCATGATAATATTGTTTGGTACTATGTTCAATATAAACTTGATAGACACAGATAAAAGGGAAGAACAAAACTGTAAATTGAATGTCCAAACATTTTGCCAGGTTAGAGATTCTCCTTTACTAATTTTCCCCAAATGGAGCAACCTATTACCCAGTTTCCTTATTAATAAATTGGAAATCTGTGGAAATTTAGATACTTTAAATATATGCAGCTATAACTCAGGCAACTAACTTTCAGAAAGACACCCAGTTTACCTCATTTTCCTCATTTCTCATTTTGGTTTAATGCTGCTCAGTTAACGAGTAGAAGATCCTGTGAAATGGAGGCGATTCACTGGGCTAGTGCAGTGCTCTCTGAACTTAAGCATGCTTCAGAGTCACCTGGAAGGCTCAGCAAACACCTACTGCAGGGCCCCGGGCCCAGAGTGTCTGATTCAGTAGAGCTGAATTCTTGGGGCCCAGGAATCTGCATTTCTAATGCTCTCCCAGGTGATGCTGATGCTGCTGATTCAGGAACCACACTTTGAGGACCAGTGTAACGAAAGGTAAAGAGGAAGATAAAAACAAACCTTCTTCTCTAGACGGGGTTACGTTTTGGCAACAATTCTAACGTGCAAAACTGTTTATAAAGACAGTGACATCTAGATGGAGAAACTTGGAGTTTCTGCGAATTCGAATACTTGAAGATCCAGAGTTAAGGAATCATTTCCCCAGAATACTCAGACTAAACTTGAAAAATACGCCTTCAGGCATATGTTTAAAACTCTTTTGACTTCTAATAACGTAGCATTAGCTTCAAACTCCTGCTTCTTTCTACATAAGTGGAGTACAGAGAAAGTTAAATTTCAAGCTAATTAATAGTTGCCTAGATGACTATTTTTAATTGCCCTCTTCTAATTTGATCAGTTATACATTTGAATTAATAATGCAGTCTATTTTAAGGATAATAGAATATCGTTTGCCTAAGTAAGAATCTTTTCACACATAAAAATCACACATTTAGAGTTTTAAATTAGATTTTTTTAAAGTTCATGGGGTGTGCAAGAGAGGCACAACATCATTAGGTATTTTCAGAAAAAAAGCTGTTAAAGTGATCTACACAGCAAGTTCAATTAAAAAACAGATTTTTGACAATTTAAGAGGAACCTACATGAGGTGGTTTAATTAATCTACATTTTTTAAAACCACACTTTAGATACCAGGTACATGACGTCTTAAACATAGAAAATATAAAGCTCACTTTGAACTTGAATGGGAATTGATTTGCCATTTGAACTCTAAAATGACAGATCAAATAGAAAATTTATTTTGACAAGGTTTTGAAATACCTGTGGTAAAATTCATTAAACCCCTTTTCTCTAAGCTTACTTCTTGATAGCCTCATGGGCAATCATGTTTTGTAAATATTGGAAATAACTATGTTCTTTCGCAGGCTTTGTTAAGATGAACAAGGGTTTCTTGAAATATATCAACAAATCAATTCATTGATTCCCCATTGATTCATTAATTCAATACTCATTGAGCATCTTCACATGTACAACTATTGTTCTAGGCACTGTATATACAACAAAAGCTCAGATAAATTAAAACCTCATGCATTAGTTTTCCATTGCTGTCCTAACAAAGTACCCATAGATTCAGTGGCTTAAATAGCAAAAATCTTATAATTCTGTAGGTCGAAAATCCAACACAGTTCTCACAAGGATAAAATCAAGAAGTTGGTAGGGCACTAGGGAGGGTCAGTCTTCGGCTTCTCCTAATTACTGGTAAAATTCAGTTCCTTGTGGTTTTAGGACTGACAGCCTCATTTTCTTGCTGGCTGTCAGCTGAACACTGTTTCCAGCTTCTCCAGGCTGACTGCACTCTTTGGCCTGTAGCTCCCTTCTTGCATTTTCAGTCAGCAAGGACAAATCAGAATTCTCTCTAGCTTTTTATCTCTGTCTTTTTCTATCTCATCACTCTGACCCAGCCAAGAAAGTTTCTCTGCTTTTAAGGCTTCATAAGATTACAGTGAGCCCATGCAGACAATCCAGGATAATCTCCCCATCTCAATGTCCACATCCTTAATCACACCTGCAAAGTCTGTCTTGTAATTAACATATTCACAGGTTCAGAGGATTAGGGCATGTACATCTCGGAGGGGGGTGAGGGGTATTATTCTGTTTACTAGACCTCATAAAACATATTCTGTTGGCAAAGTTAGACAATATAAACAAATAAATGTGAAGTTTCAAGTAATGGGGAGGAATGTTGAATCATCAGGATTTCAGGCAAGATGGAAATGGGTTTAATTGAAGCCAGTTAATAAAGGGACTTAATACAGAGAGATGGACAGGGCTAACGAAACCAACGAAGGATGATGAAACACCCAGAAACTAGCAACAGTGGGAAACTATAACCCTTCTAAGCCTGATAAGTGAATAAAAAGAACTGTTTTCCTAGAAGAGAACAAGAGCTGGAGTTGTAGGGAGGGTACCCCCGAATAGGATCTGTGGCCCCAGAGGAAAGGCACCATGGCCACAACAGACTTGAGACATAAAGGAAGCAAGGGAATAGCAAACACCCTGGTCTCTTTTTCTACCCTCTGATCTGCCAGTGCTCTCCTTGGCCAATCCCAACCAGTGGCCAAGGGGCAATGAAACCCAGAGGAGGCAATCCACAAAGGTCAGCCTCAAGAGGGACAGAATTGGCAGAAGAGATCAGAAAATGGATTTACGGGAGGAGGAAGGGAAGAAAATTACTAACACAGAAGTGCTATAGAAAAAAAAGAGGGAGAACAAGGGGTTGGGAAGGGAGCTGAGTTACATTAGAGAAAAGAGTCAGGAAAACCTTCTGAGGAGGCAATAATTGAGCAGAAGCCTGAAAGAAGTGACGAAGTGAGCTATGCAGATGTTCCAGAAAGAAGAAATGTCAAGTGCAAAGGCTTGTGAGGATAGGATAAGCTTGTGAGGAATAGAGAGCAGGCCAGGATACTTGGAATAGAGTGAATAAAAGGAAGAAGGTAGGAGGTAAGGTCAAGTTGGTGTCAGATCGTGTAGACACTGAAAAATTTTACTCTCAGTGTGACGAAAAACCATTGGACTGTTTCGAGCACGAGAAAGAAATGTTAAGACATATTTTTTTAAAGACCATTCTAGGTTTAAAGAATTAACTAGAGGAGGCAAGAGTAAAAGCAGGAATACCATTCGGGAGGCCATTGAAACAGCTTGTGAAAAACATTACTGTGGTTTAGACTAAGGTGGTAGCAGGGAATGTTATAAGCAGTTATAATACTCAGGATATATGTGATGATAGAAAAACATTGAACTTGTTGATGGATCAGATATGACCGTGTGAAGGCAAGAGGAGCATCAAAGATGCTCTTTCAGTTGTGGTCTGAGCAAGTGGGTGAGTGATGGTTGCGGTGTGTGTATGTCTTTTGTCTTCCTTTAAAATAATTTTAATTGATGCTTGGTAGGGAGAGGAGTACTTAGTCAACCATGTGGAATGGAAAATTCAGATTTTTTTTTTAATACGCTAGAGATGAGGGTCCTTAGAATTTCCTTAGGAAATACTGTGAGGGTCAAAAGGCAGATCTGGCCAGTGGCATCCAAGGTCTTGCTTCAGTTCCCTCATCATTGCCAGGATATGTACATTTATTTTCTTACATTAGCAGTATTCTTTGGAATTAAACCTAAATATACTACTTATTATCTATGGATCCTTAGTTATTACATGCTTAATTCCTTTAAGCTTCAAATTTCTAGCCTATTAGTTAGGCATCATAATAATTCTTACCATATTAGGTTGTTTTGATGATTAAATGTGATAATATGTACAAAGTACTTAGGACAGTCCTCATTCACTATAAGCATGTAATGGAATTTAGTTTTTGTATTTATTTCACGTACTAGAGTTCTGACTATGATTTTCTTTGAGGTAAATATTTCACCAGTGGGTGCTTAAATATACTGGACACCATTAGTCCACAATCATCCAAATGATTTTCAAAAACCATAATATTTCTCACTCTCCAAGACATTGAGGCAAAACATGAACAGGGAAAGCGACATTTGTAGATTTCATTTGAGTTTTTTACCTTCTATATTATAGTCTCAAAATGAAATTGCTATTACTGACCTTTGTAAAAAAGATACAGTTACTATGAAGAAAAAAAGAAATACTAGATTTAATTTCCATCTACCCTGGCTTCAATTGCTGTGCTGTCCAACAGTATCTGTGAATTAGATATCAAATTGATTTATGCCAAAAAAGTGTTACAAATCCAGAAATTTAAAATTGAACAAAAGATTTGTTTCCTCTTTACTATCTGCCTCAACAGGATTCCCAGCTCGGATCTGGCTCTTCCCAAGCCCTTGTTAAAGTGCTAAATTTTACTAAACCCTTCAGTCTTTCTCCCTGTTCTGTTTTAGTGAGTTCCCTGACCTCAACTTAATTTCATATATCTAAAGAGCAAAACTATTGACATGTGTTTAAATAAAAGAGCAAGCAATTTTGACTTATAAATCAAGTGGTATTCAGCCTCTTTAAATTAGTAAGTAGATTATTTGTTACTTTGGGTTACCCGCACAAACCCTCATAGCCACTTTATAGAAATAAGAGCTTAAGAATCAAAAATGATATAATAAAGTTCTAGGCAGATAGTGTTTACTAGTTAATAACATGAAGAAGATTAAAAAAAACCTATTTCATATAATGACCCCAACACACAGACACACACATGCATGACTGTGTCTCTTTCTCTCTCCCTCTCTTCTCACAAATAGAAATTAAAGTAAATTTTCAGCTTGAAATGTTTAAAAGGGAAACAACGTCAGTATCAAGTATAGAAAACAGTCCTCAGTACTGAGTACTACAGAATGTTGGGTAAGATGAGAACTTAAATTGTCCACTGACCATGGCGATACTGAAGTGGCCTCGGGTTCAGGGAGCAGAGCCAGACTGCAAGGGGTTGAAAAATGAATGGGGATTGACAAGGAGGAGGAGTAGCTTTCCCTTTAAGGCTAATTAGCAATGAGGGAGCTATGATAGAAGCTTTGGAAGGACATAGCTTTAAGGAAGGGTTATTCGTTCATTTATTTATATTTTTATTTTTCAAGATGAGTAAAACCTGAATATACCTATACACTTAAAGGAGCCAATAGAGAGAGAAAATTAAAGGTACAAGCTGAGAGTAAAGAATTGAATAACCAAGGTTTAAAAATGAGTAGTAGTTCACTTTATATTTTTAGGCTATGTAGACTATTTTGGCAAAAACCCCATATATCTGTTAACTAAATAGTGACTTTTGTCTAAAGAATAGAGAAGGATATTTGAAAGGAATCCTTTCCAATTTGAAAGCTAAGTCAAAAGAGCATACTGAATTGATTGAAAATGGATAGCACTGTTAAATGACTTCATAATAGAAAATTTGGTATTTGAAACAACAAACATTTTTAAAGTAAAATTATGGTCTTTTATAAACACTTTAAGGAAAACGACTGATATTGCAGTCACTTGTAAAAAAATTTAATAAATCACTACAAACAGCTGGACATTTAAAGTGCTTGCAGTTGCTAAAACTACAGGTTAATTGTTGTTGAGAAGAAAAAAGCCCCTTTTTATTATAAAGCAACAAGGACAATTTTAAATGGATAACATGACAAAACTTCAAAAGAAAAGTATTTTGACCACTTAGTTTAATTTGACAGACTCTATGTACCTACTGGTTGGTGATGAAGTATGCTCTGGAATTAATTTTTCCCTGAGCTTATTTATATGCTGAATCTACAGTACTTTCCTATTAATATTTAATTTAGAGTCTTGCTTCTGAAGTACTGTGAAAGACTAATATGACAAAATGAGGAACACCTTTGCTCTAGAATCAGATAAGCTTGGGTTTAAATCTTGACATCTTTACTCTGTGACCTTCAGCAATGACTCTAAGCCTCAATTTCTTCATCCACAGAATGCTTCTCCAAGGTGGTTGTGAGGATCAAAGGATTAATCTACCACATGAAAAGGACGAAAAGCAGACCCCAGGGCCATGTTAGGCTATCCATAAGTATTAGTTTTTTGTTGTTGTCCTTGTTTAGTCAATTCACACACAAATGAGATATTTCCAATTCCGAGATAACGTAAACATAGAGGCAAAATTAAAATGGGATGCAGAATTCTGGGCTAGACTGGGCTTCTTCCAAGAGAGTCTACAGAGAACAATAAAGAAGGGACAATAATATTTAAAATATGTACCACTGTCCCTCAGACACCAAAAACAGTGCTCAGAAATGCTCAATTCTTCTATGAAATGTTCCCTTCAAAGTTTCAGTGATTGTGGTAGATATACTATGGTTACACCCTAAATGTACTAGAAACTTTAATGGACTTGCTGCCTTAATTCTTGCCTCTAGAAGTCTATATTGCTAGAGAGAACATGTGCCATTCCCCCACGTTACTATTAGAAATATGAAATGGTAGACTTTAAATTTATGTTTTATTTTCATCTGATAAGACTTTGCTTCTGAGTCAGAATGAAATAGCATTCCCAAATAAACTGAAGAAAAGCAGTTCTTTTCATTTATGCTCTGGGACAATTGTTTTACATTAGGCTTAGCACATAAAAGGAGGTAAGCAAAATGAGATTAGTGAGGAAAAATCTTTTATCATTACCAGCTCCTAATTATCCAGTGTGCAGCTTATTTGGAAAATATTTCTTTCAAGTTGACAGTATTTAGATTATTCTCTTTAATTAAGGTTGCTGTTATCAATTTCCCTTATTGGCAGCATATATTCTACTTGAATACTCATTTGCTTATTAATTGTTGATTATTTAATAATTAATTACAGCTTACTTCTAGGCAACTAATTATTATGGCCGCTATTAACACTTACTTTTCAGGTACCTAGGAAGACATTTGAAAGTCAAAGCCATAATTTAAGATTTCTTGGGACTATCTGAGAAAAAGGTCCATTCCTAATGCAGATGCTGAGTGTCAGCCTAAAAAGCTATTTTCCCTTTGCAGGATCAGAGTGGGTGCTGGGCAGTTTGCCACCTCCTAAGTAGAAAACTTTACAGAATGGCAAATGCTTGAGCTGAACTGTTACACTGATAACATATTTCCAAAAACATATAAAAAGTGATTCCAAAGCCAAATAAAAATGATTGCTGACATTCATAATTTCAAGTATCTATTCTACTTTCTATGAGCCTAAAAAATTTAGATTTTAATTTCATGGAGTTTTATGGATAAAAAATGAACTTTAAGGAGTAAAAATTTTAGTTGTTGAGTGCATGTCTTTGAAAAAAAAAATCCATAAGGCTTTTTAAATATAGCTCAATATAGTTTTAAAAAATCTGGTAAGGCCCACATGAAAAGATATTCAGCATCATTAGCCATTAGGAAACTGGAAGCAACCAGAGGCCCTGGGTTAAACAATCTGATATATCCATACCATGTGTATTAATCAGCTTGGGCTGCCATAACAAAACACTGCAGGCTGAGTGGCTTAAACAACAGAAATTATTTTCTCACAATTCTGAAGGCTGTGATCAGGGTGCCTGCCTGGCTGGTTCTGGTGAGACCTCTCTTCCTGGCTGCCTTCTCACTGTGCCTTCACATGGCAGAAACAAAAAGAGATCTCTCTGTCCCTTCCTTTTCTTATAAGGCCACAGACCTACTGAATTAGAGCCCTACCATCATAAACTAATTTAACCTTAATGTTCTCATAAAGACCATATTTATAGATATAGTCACCCTGGGGTTAGAGCTTCAACATAAAAATTTGGTGGGGGACACAATTCAGTCCATAGCACCGTGGATTCTACTTGGCCTTAGAACAACTTGGATGGTTCTTCAGATAATTATGCTGAATAACGAAAAAAGCCAATCTCAAAAGATTACATACTATATGATTCCATTTATATAATATTCTTGAAATGATAAAATTATAGAGATGGAGAACAAATTAGTGTTTGCCAAGAGTTAGGGTGGTGTGCAGGAGGGAAATGGCTGGCTATAATAGGGTGGTATAAAGGATCCTTTTAAGGAATTGTTCTCTCTTTACTATCTTGGTGGTCACATGAATCTATGCATGTGATAAATGCACTGATTAAATGTACACACGTAGACACACATACAAATGAGTGCATGTAAAACTGGTGAAATCTGAATAAGGCTGATGGATTGTATCAATATCAATATATTAGTTGTAATATTGTACTATAGTTATGCAAGATGTTACCACTGGGAGAAACTGGGTGAAGGGTATACTATATTACCTGTATTATTTCTTACCATTACAGGTGAATATTTAATTACCTCAAAATAAAAACTTTATTCAAAAAATTCCTAGAAAAAATCTAATAAGACCAATTTTATATAAGTCAAGGCATGACAATAGGATAGTTGCAGTTTTTATGTAAGATACTAACATGGTAGTTCTACATTTTATCATCAGTTCTAAACTTCTCAAAGTTTAAAATCTATAAGTAAGCATGGGCTCTGCCTTTCTTGATTACCATGTCTTTTTCTTCCTTTCTTCCTTCCTTTCTTCCTGGGTGAGGATTGGAAGGAAGAAAGAAAATTAAGATAAAATGAGCTGGGAAATTAAATTTCAGCTCCTAAGAAAGAAGAGAAAGACACCTTAACTTTTAATCTACTATAGTCCCAAATATGCTCTGTAATAAATTCTCAGTTCGAAACACATAGTATGTGCTTTAAAATGAGAACAGAGACTTTTTTTTTCACTGTAATATAAATTGACAAGCCTTTCTTGAATCTGACCTTGAAATTTGGTAAAGGAAATTTTATAAGTAGTTTCCTCAATACGTTATGAAAATCAATGGCTCTAACCAGCATACCTATCTATACATATATAAAAAAATTATGCCTTCGTTTTTAGGGCAATACAATTTTCCTTCTAACTCTTTGATAGAGCCATTGATATAAAAAATAAAATATGTTCTTAAGAATAGAAAAATAATATTTTCTGCCTGAAATACGCCTCATTTATAATTAGTGATGTTTTCTTACGAGAGAGAAACTTGGCAGAGCAGTTGTGAATCACTGAACTGAAAAAAATGAGCATAAGACAATGTATTTTTTAAGATGTAATTCAAATCTTCAATCTAATTTTCAGTTAACTTTATTTTCCCTAAACTTTAGCAGTTTGGATCAATTCTTCTGGGACTCATTTGGTCCTGGTGCAATTAAAGTTTCCTTTTATCTTAACTTAGTTTCTTTAAAGTGTCAGTCTGCTTTCTGCAGTACAGCTACAAATATTTTTTTAAAAATTTGTTCTGGGATTAATCCATTCACAAGTCTGTGAGTCCACTGGTGTTATAGTTTTGTTTTGTTTTTGTTATATATACTTTTCCAAAAGTAACTCTCATTATTTTCATGAGAAATGCCCCCTATAGTAAATGTCCCCAACCTGACAGCCTCACACTATCAATATCAATGACAACAGAGCATCAGACATTAAATAGGCTCTTTGAATACCACAAAATTTAAAAACATGGCAGCTGAAATTGAAACCTCAGGAGAATTTAAGTTGAAAGGCTCATATGGTATATGTTTTTAAACTTCTAAAATGAAGAGAAAAACTACAGACCTGAGGTCATGAAGACATATCATGGCTCAATTTGGCCCAAATTTGCGTAATAGTGTCATTAAGCAGAGAGATAATGTATATGACCTTAAATAGTCTGCTGGGAGGTAAGTCACCAAGACATAATTGAATGAGAATCCAGTAATTTTCCAATTAACAAATCAATTTCAGAACTATATATAATGAGATAACTTGGAACTCTTTACTAACATACCTCAGGTCATGTGAAGCTTGGCTATGTGACCACTGACAGTTACAAACTAGATTGTGCGGGACTTAAACTCAATTCTCTTTCTACCACTAATTAGTTATATAACCCTGAGCAAGTCACCGAGCAGTATTGACCATTGCTTCTTCTATTTTGGAAAAAGGTAACATTATATGCCTGTATGAGAGATACTAATTATTTTCTTCTGCCCTGACACCCCCATCATTGTAAACCTGCTCTTACCGTAGTCTCCCACTGTGTAGGTCTCCATATACTGAGGTGGCCAGTATAACCATTCAACAAACATTTATTTACCAGGCAATATTTTAGTACAAAGCTGGCAAAGATACATGTGTTCACAGAGCTTACAGTCTAGCAAGGTATCAAGAAGACAGAGAAAATAAACACATAGAAAAATATATACAATGTCAGATAAGGATAAGTGCTATGGAGAAATTTAAAGCATGAAGCAAGCTTAGGAATGTTGGGAGAGAAATTACAGTTTTGGGGTTTTTTTTAACATCTTTATTGGAGTATAATTGTTTTACAGGGTTTTGTTAGTTTCTGCTGTATAACAAAGTGAATCAGCTGTATGTATACATGTATCCCCATATCCCCTCCCTCTTGCGTCTCCCTCCCACCCTCCCTATCCCACCTCTCTAGGTGGTCACAAAGCACCGAGCTGATCTCCCTGTGCTATGCGGCTGCTTCCCACTAGCTATCTATTTTACATTTGGTAGTGTATATATGTCCATGCCACTCTCTCACTTTGTCCCAGCTTACCCTTCCCCCTCCCCGCATCCTCAAGTCCATTCTCTATGTCTGCATCTTTATTCCTGTCCTGCCCTAGGTTCTTCAGAACCTTTTTTTTTTTTTTTAGATTCCACATATATGTGTTAGCATACGGTTTTTGTTTTTCTCTTTCTGACTTACTTCACTCTGTATGATAGACTCTAGGTCCAACCACCTCACTACAAATAACTCAATTTCATTCCTTTTTATGGCTGAGTAATATTCCATTGTATATATGTGCCACATCTTTATCCATTTGGACACTTAGGTTGCTTCCATGTCCTGGCATTGTAAATAGAGCTGCAATGAACATTGAAGTACATGACTCTTTTTGAATTATGCTTTTCTCAGGGTATATGCCCAGTAGTGGGATTGCTGGGTCATATATTAATTCTATTTTTAGTTTTTTAAGGAACCTCCATACTGCAGTTTTAAATATGGTGGTCAGGAAAGTCCTCACTGAGAAGATGACATTTAAGCAAAGACTTGAAGGAAGCAAGAGAGTGAGTGACACAGACATCTCAGGGAAGAACATTTAAGTCAGGAGGAAGAACCACACAGTTGAGAATGTACCCGACACGTGTGAGGAACAGCACACAGTTAGTGTGGCTGGAGCCAAGTAAACAAGGTAAAGAGTAAAAGGTTTTATGATCAGAAAGGTAATAGGTGGGGTACAGATAGTACAGAACCTTGTAGAACACTGTAAATAATTTTGATTGTAATAGAAGTGAGACAGGAAACCTGACCAGAGAAATGACATGACCTGACAAATTTTAAAAAGATGATCCTGCTTTCTTTCTGGAGAAGAGACTGTAGGGAGCATGGACAGATGCAGAGAGTGAATAATCCAGGCAAGAGAACATGGCGGTTTGACTTGGATGACAGTGATTGAATGACTGAGCAGCCATCACATTTGGATGTTATTGGGAAGTAAAGCTAAATGGGTTTGTTATTGGACTGGATATGGGTGCGTAGGAAGGAGATGGTTGGAGATGGCCATCAAAAACACGTGTCGAGAACAGAGATAAATCAAACATGACCCCAAGAAAAACCAGGCATTTGACTATGGACATTTTACATTTTTAAGCTTATTAGACATCAAAGTGGAGGTATGCAATTGGCAATTGAACGTGTAAGACTAATTCAGAGGAGGAATGTAAGCTGAAGATAATTGCCCAAAGCTGAGCCAATCACGTTCTCTCTCTCCTGGGAACTGGATTTATGATACAGGAACTGATCCTAGTTGACACTAGAGTTTGACATGTAGAGTTTGGGACAGGATCAGTGCCTCCAAAACACAAAACTAAAAGAAGTTGCTATTATAGTGAAGCAGGAGTCAAGTGTCTTATAGGGATACCTATCTAGGTACCAACAGAAAGAAGAATGAGACAGATGCATAAGTGTGATGCAAACCCAAGCCCAGAGGAACACCAGATGACCAGGGATCTGACTGACTTTCTTGTAATTAGATTCCATGACTCATGATAATAATAAGTAGGTTATGTGAAGCTTTCTTTCCTTTAAACCAAATTATTGCAGCTAAACATAGCCCTATACAAGGTTGCCATGAGGATTAAATTAGATAATACATGTTAAAAAACTCTAAACTTTTAAAAACCATGAATTTGTAAGGTATAATATTTAAAAGTAGTTGAAAAATGCCGAGAAGTAAAACTGGCTTGCAGGATTCTATATACCGCTTAAAATAAAGTAATAGAATTTCATTGTTTTCCTTTTCATGTTTAATCTGTTAAAATACAGACTTAAACACACTTAAATATGGTGAGATATTATGTATTTACAAAAAAACATTCAAAATCATTTGATTCCTTCAGTGAGAATTGTTACAGTTAACTCAGGAACAAATTGGATTGTTTTCTTGATCCCTGTGATTATATTTAGCTGAAATTTGCCTGTAGATGAAGAGTAACAGAACCCATTTTCCCTTGAAAATGTACAAGAAGCTCAAGCCAGAGTGAACTATTAGGTACAAGTGGGCACATTGAGCTTTTAGCACATAAAAGGTTTTATCAACTTAAATCTTGTAATGTATTGACTATACATCCAACCGCTGAAAAATAACACCTCCTCTACTTCTGTGATACACAAGATGCTTTAAGAGAGGCTTGCTCTTTATATAGACAATATACAAATGCTGATAAAATATTCTTTTTAGGCATAAATTATTGAAAAAAATTATATTAGTGATATAAAAGCCTATTGAAAAATTTTATTATGTGAAGTAACATTACATTTTTAGAGTGCTATAGTCTATAATATCCCTACATTTAGCACTTGCCTATACCTGATTCTTTCTGAGAAAATATAAAGTAATTAAATGTTGGCTACATTGAAGTTAATTTATTATATAAATAAGAAACTTAGGAAATCACTTGACACTAAAATACAATCTTGATAAGACTGAATATCGTATTTATGACCCAGTTGTCCAATTGTTAAGTTATACACAGACATCTTTACATGCATTTCAGAGGAATATTGGTAGTATCAGAAATATTTTTCAAAATAATTGACATATTTCAACTGGGGGTAAAATTACAATAAAGACATACATTTCTTGTTAGTGTGCTCAAAAAGCAGACAATAGATCTTTTCTATATTTTTTACAGGCACGGCAGATTTTAGGGGGGTGTGCGTGTCTGTGTGTATTTTTCCTTGTAATGAAGAAAACCACTTGGGGAAACAATATAACTTGCAAAGAATGAATACACTACATGTTCTTTGTATTCACTTGGGTATTTTTCAGAAAATAGTCCTTATAGACGATCCCCCAGTCATCTTCAGGAATATTTATGTGGTACTCTGGTTTTTATAGTTTGAAAACTGACCTAGAACTAAAAAAGGTAAATGAAATAATATGGGCTTTTTATTTTCTTAATTGTTACCCTCCAGTGTCCTTTTACTCAGAGCCAAATCAAAGCAGCTTTCACAGGGTACAACAGACCACATTTATACCATAAAATGTGTGGACTTAAGAAACAGCCCTGGTGATCATATTTGTATGAATATGCACCTAAAATTTGACTTCTTAAAAGATGAGTACATCCAGTCATATCTTTCTCTCCTCTTCCCCTCTACTTTCTCTATAAGACCCTAAGTTTAAGCTGAAGAATCTATTTTTCTTCACAAATAGCAAAGAAATAGTTAAAATAGTCACTCTAATTGCCTGTATTTAAGGTTAATTTTTAAAAGAGATGTTTGTTATGTATTAGTTATGTAAATAAATTAACTCGTTAAATTCTGTGATTCACCATCAGTAATGCATCCTACTGTTAGTGATCACATTTTGCTTATCTGTCGGTTTACTCTTTTGGCTGGCTAAATACATACACATACACATATTTGTGGGATGATAAAATCAACTGAAGCAAACTGTCCTTATGAAACTAAATTTAATCGGAAACTTTTGAATGATGCTTTTTATTATGGTGAATTTCAAACACTTACAAAAGTTGACTATATATTAACTAAGCCCTCACATATCCCTCACTCAGCTTCACCAAATATCTACTCATGGCAGTCTTGATCATGTGAGTATACTCATGCACTCACCACCATGAATTACATGAAACAAAGCCCAGACATCGTATCATTTCATTCATAATTTTTTTCAAAATACATTTCTTTTCTTTTTTTTTTTTTTTTTTGGCGAAAAAGTAATCATGAGGTCAAATTAATTTGCATTATGTTGGTACATGAAACCACATTACGGATGCCAAAATTCAGATTAGAGGCAAGTTATTCCCAGCTGATATTACTATAATATGGCATTAAATTATTTACAAAATTAGCTGTTGGCTAGATGTTTTGTGGTACTTACAATCAAAATGCATTTCTAAAACATTAGCACTTCTAAAAATAATCCCAATACCAAAATCATACCTAGAAATAATTAATAATAATTTCTTCATATCATCAAATTTTGAGTAAATGTTCAAATTTTCAGATAACTCCTAAGACACATAAATTAATTGTTAGAGTTCATTTGTTTGAATCAGTACCCAAATAAGGTACATGCTTTGCTCTGTGCTAGATTTTTTAAAATCTCTTTTAATCTATAGGCTTGTCCTCCATCTCTCTATTGTTTATTCCCTTCCCTTGCATTCACTGTTGGTGGTGGTGGTGGTGGTGTATAAAAACCTGGATCTATTATCAAAGAGGAACCTACACTAACTGAAACATGTTCAGAGAAGAGCACTAAGGTTGGAAAATGGAATTTTAGACAATGTTATGGAGAATGACTGAAAAACTTTAAAAAAAACCAAAAAACAAGAGACCAGCAGACTCAGACGGATTTGATGGCTGTCTTCAAACACTTTAAATTCAAAATAAAAATTAGTACCAAGGAGCAGGGTGATGGATGGAATCCATTTGGAGACTGATCTATATCAATATAACTGTTTAATAATTACAGCCATCAAAAGAGGAATCAGATGCCTCTAAAGTACGAATCTTTGTCATTGAAGCAATTCAAGTATGTCACAGAATTTCTTTTAAAATAATGAAAAGCAATAATTGCTGGCTGCGTCTCAGAAAAAGAATTCAGGCAAACTTTATGTTCCCTCCTTAATGTTATTTTCTCATCTTGCTTTTACTTTTATTGTGTCTCTTATGAAATGCATCCATGATTTATGCCCCCACTATGCATATACATAAACACACCTTGGTCAGATTAGTTGCAGTGGTAAATGGATATTGTCCAAGCTCTGCCCCTCTCTCGATTTATTTGAATTCCAAATTCAAGTCTCATGAAAGAACATCTGATTAGTGGAATCCAAATTATCTAGCACCCTATGAGTTAACACACTGGATTGGATTGTCAAATCAGACTCACATGAATCAGAGACATTATTCAGTAGTAAACTAGTATAATTTTAAGGAAACGGGCAATGAAAAGCCTCAGACCATGCAGAGAGAGAACTGGACATCTAGGGCCACTGTCCAGGTCCTTCCTTCCCATGTCAGACAAGCACCTCTGGTCAAAATAGATAAGGTCTCTAAGTAAAAGCTTGCAGGTCCACACACAGCAGTGAGTGTATAAGTTCTGAAACATCTTCTTTTTATAACCCAGATAGTTCTATTCCTTACAGATTGTCATGCTGTACAGATGCAGGTTTATATTTACCAGAGTTATAGGATCCTTAGCCAGGACATCATGCTGAGAGCATTGCAGAGGTAAGGTTTCTTCCTATTATTCCTAGCACATATCCTTGGTCTGTTTACCTGGAGGCCCAGGTGGCAAGGATAATACATGCGGGTCACCTGCCTTTTCTTTCTCCCAGGTGTATTCTTCTAGTGAAGGGAGTGAAAGGATAGCAAACTAGTTGCTTTAACACCTTCCTCCCACCTTAGATGTAGGGGGTTGGGGGCAATGTATGTTTTTAGCTTTCCAGTGTTTCCAGCATAAGAAACACAGTAGATTGAGCATCTTTTCATGTGCCTGCATCATTAATCATCACAGAAAGGCATATCAGAACCACGATGAGATATCACCTCACACCTATCAGAATGGCTATCATGAAAAATGCCACAAATAACAAATGTTGGCAAGGATGTGGAGAAAAGGGAACCCTGTGTACTGCTGGTGGGAATGTAAATTGGTGCAGCCACTGTAGAAAACAAACAGTATGGTGGGTCCTCAAAAAACTAAAAATAGAACTACCATATGATCCAACAATTCCATTCCTGGTATATATCTGAAGAAAATAAAAGCATTAATTTGAAAATATATATGTACACGAATGTTCATAGCAGCATTATTTACCATAACCAAGATATGGAAGCAACCTAAGTGTCCATCAACAGATGAATGGATAAAGAAGATGTGGTATATATATATATATATATGTATATATATATATATATATATATATATATATATATATATATATATATATATATATACACACACACACACATATGCACACACAATGGAATACTACTCAGCCATAAAAAAGAATGAACTCTTGCCATTTGCAACAACATGGATGAACTTGGAGGGTATTATGCTTATTGAAATAAATCAGAGAAAGAGAAATAGTGTATGTTATCAGTTATATGAGTAATCTAAAAAATAAAACAAACAAATGTATATAACAAAAAAGAAACAGACCCACAGATGTAGAAAACAAATTAGTGTTTACCAGTGGGAAGAGGGAAGGGGATAGGGGCACAATGGGGGTAGGGTATTAAGAGGTACAAACTACTATGAATAAAATAAATAAGCTATAAGGATATACAGCACCAGGATTATAGCCAATATTTTATAATAACTAGAAATGGAGTATAACCTTTAAGCACTGTGAATCACTATGTTGTACACCTAAAACTTATATAATATTGTATATCACCTATACCCAATAAAAATAAATAGCAAATAATTTTTAAAAGAAACACAGTAGATTGACATTGAAATGTTTAGCTAACAAATTACACTCTACTATAATTTTTTTCTGTTTATCTTTATTTATCTATGTTAGTGTTTAAAGCTCCAATTCTATCTCCTTCAATGTGAACAATCAAGAAGGCAGTAGCCTGTATGCATCTTACTCACCTTTCACTTCCTCCTTTCATCTAAAACCTACAATTAGCATTTTACTGCATATTGTCCTATTTTGTAATTGCTTATACCATATGTTTTAACACTTTTCGATAAAAGCACCTTTACTTTGCTGGTATACTCCACTTCCAGTATTATGAGTATAGACATTCAATACAATATTTGTTGAGCAAATGCAAATGACATTCCTCTAATTTTAAGTGTTTAAGGTTCTGTTTCCTATGTGTGGTTCTAATAGGTGGTTTTGAGTATCCATCAGTCTTCCAAGTTTCAACAACTGCCACCTGTCTACACAATATTTTTAATTAAAGACAGTAATTTTAACTGTAGAATTTTCATTCATGTTAGGCTGCTACCACTTGTTAATAGGGCTCAGCTCTGAGAGGAAAGAGCAGACACCCAGAGAGGGGATTTGCACAAAACTAAAACAATCTGCTTTATGCTTTCTTCACTGGGGCTGCGCTCTTAGGCAAGCTCATTTGGAAATCATTTAACAGGCACACCACGTTTCCCAGTTCTGTTTCTCTGCCATCAACAGTTCCTTCTTTGTCATTTACCCCAGTTTCACTACTGTAAGACACTCAAAAGAAAAGTGGGGAGAGGTAAATAATGAAGATTCCAAGATCTCTTCTACCCTTAGTCTTGGATTCATTTTATAGCCTTAGAGGTCCTTCACTCTTCTTAAAAAGCCTGTCATTGACTATATTCAGTGTTTCTTCCCATGTTCCTGGTCTTACCTTTTCTTTGCAATAAGAATTTATAGGAAAAGACCACAACCTACTAAGATGTGGCCCTCTCATTTTCCTCTCTGCTTCCTCTGACTGTAGTAAGTTGTCAGGCCTTAGGACTAACAGTTAATGCAGATCTGCATGATCAGTATCTTCCTAGATAATCATAAAAAAAAATAACAAAAACAAAATAGCTTTTATTTCTTTGTACTTGCTATGTATCAGGCACTGTGTGAAGCCCTTTTTCTAGGAATTACCTCATTTAGTCATCCCAACAATTATATGAGGAAGTTATTATCTCTATCTATCTTCCAGATGAAGAAACAGCCTTCAGAGAAGTTACAAAAAAAACTTGTCCAGAGTCTTCTGCTAAGCAAGGATTTGAACGATGGTATGTGAAATAACACTGCCCACACTCTCAACTCATGTCATGTTGTCTCTCAAGAAAAAAGTTCTACATCTACTTTCTAAATAATTACTTTCCTGAACACATCAATATCAGAGGCACATGTGAATTAGAGCACAGCAGTCGAAGAAGCTACCTTTATCTACTCCAATTGTCATGGAAGTCTTTGTGTTCTGGCAATAGAAACAAAAATCACTCTGTCTTTTCTCTCTGTTTTTCTAAAACTGAAACTGAAAGCTCAATCACTTTCCTCCCAAAGCTAGATTTCATCACTTTGCCCCAAAGCTAGATTCCTCAATCAAGGATAACCAATATTTTCTTTTTTCCCTACAATCCCTTTGACATTATTAAAGTCAACATAGAGTATAATACAATCTAACTTCTCTCTAACCTTATTTCTAGACTAATTTAGGGAGGGCAAAATCAGAGAAGCATAAATTTTTAAAGGTCCTAGGTTTGCTCCTAAATTAAAGAAAAAAAAACTGCATATTTTATGATTATCTCAGCTGTACTTTTAAAAAATTATTCCCAAGAGTAAGACTTGTTATATTCTGAGTTTAATTTGCCTTGTAATAAAGCTTAGAGACTTTTCTCATGCCACTACTCAGTGCTGCAGTTCTTAGTCATCTTAACCTATTAGATTTGCTCTTCTCTCTCATGAGGAGTAGAATCATATCCGGGTTATCTCTAAAAATCATGCCCTGAAAAACTGTTTATGCTGCCTCATTATAATTTCTGTTGAGCCATCCATGTTCTCTAATTTTTTCCCATTTATTTTCTTTTCTAAATTGCCCTCCTTGATCTGAGCTTGGTTTTTCATCTCTCACTCACCTCTCATTTAGCCAGAATATATTGAGGCCCTACTATATGCTAGGTACAGTAGACAAACCCACATTTCCACCTGATGAACTTATAATCTATAGGTAAATACAGATAACTAAGTAATTACAAGACAGTGTGTGGTGAGGAGTAGGAAAGAGGCAATTATATAAGTAGGGATCCTTATTCCATGGCATAACGTCAATCTCAATCTCAAATCTGCATCATTCACTTTGTGTGTCCTTGCTGGCCACCTCAACTCAATTCTTACATTATTTCCAGTACCAGACATGTTAAAGGCACACTGGCAAATAGCCTAGATATTTAGTCATAGTCTACTCTTTCTGCCCAAATTTATTTTCCAGAGCTACTCCAGAGGAGTAGATAGCTACTACTAGTGAAGTTAGCATGATAACCTTTCAGGCAATTAAAATGTCATATGGTTTTACTTCTTTTGGCCAAAAATTTAATGGACAGCCCCTCTCATCAAAAACATAAAGTCATAAGAAATATTTATTTTGAATTGCTTCTATTTCTCTTTTTCAAAATATCTTATATTGAATTTTTTTTCTTTATTAAATACTTTTTTAAGTAAAGCAAAAGAGGAAGATAAAAAAAGTTATTCCTAATCTTACTACCTTGAGATAACCACTGTTGATATTTTGGTCTATATGCTTCCAGCATATTTTTAGATGAATACTTGTAAAAAATTTAACAGAGAAAATGGAATCACGCTGTTGAGCATATAAATTCACATATACTCTGTGTACAAATTTAGATTATACATCTTGATTGAAACGTGTTAACATTAATCCTAAAACATTTGTTTACAACATAGAAGTCAAAAGAGTGTATATTTTTCAAAAACTGGATATTTTTGACGAAAGAATCCCTCCCAGATGATTTTAAAGTGAATTTATTAAACAGAAAGCACCAGCTTCAAAAGAGCTGCTAAAAGTCTTGTGCTCTGGAAAATGCAATAAGTAGTTTTATCCCTGTGTGGGCCAGTGTGAATGAATCCTAGCCCTTCTCTTTTCTCTTCGTTTAATCTTTGCCCAGCATTCAATATTAGTGTCTTGAGCTGTCTCATATTGCCTTTTGGCTGTTCCATCAGCTTCCTTATCTGACCATGATGAAGATGGAACTCCTCATATTTCCTTTCAAATTCTTTCATCTTCCTAATTACTGGTAAAGTCATCATTCTTTCTAGTGTAGCCTTTTCCAGACAGTGAATGTTAAATGTTAAAACATTTTAAGGAGTTCTAAAGGCAAGGGCTATGTGTAACAGACAAAATAATACAAGGTTGAGGGTGCACCCATTAAATAAATTCATTAGTCCAGCTGCATAATAATAAACTACGCGTTTCTATGTCTACAGGCAGTACTTTTAAAGACCATAAAAATAAGTTAAAAGGAATATACAAACACACACAACCATTTAAAGAAAACACAAGCAGAAAGTTCATAAGCTGAAGCACAGAATTTCTATTCTTCTAACACGTGTTTAAATTTCAACACATTGAAGAAACTACTGTTTGGTAAGCTGGCATGTTTCTTATATTTTAAAGGAGTTTCTATGTCACAAGAGAAAGGATCCAGAGTTGTTACTGATTTAGTTAACCAATACTTCTAAAAGAAATATATGTAAATAAATAAAATTTCATGAACTACTGCCTTTATATTCAGTGTTTATACATGATAAAATGGTTACTTTACAGTTCTGATAAAATTGTTCCTTTATCAGTCTGCCTAAGGTTTTGTTTTTTTGTTTTTTCTGGAGTATTTAGAGACCAAAATTTTTAAATCAACAAAAAATAAGGAGGGCTTACTTGAAATGAGTTATTTTCTATTATGAGGGTGCTAACATAGTCATCATTAGAAAAATACCAACAAGCCTGTTGCAAAGAAAACTTAAAGTATCGTAAATCTTCCCTAGAAATGCTAGGAAGATTATTCTACCAAAATATATTAGAAGTTAGTTAAATTGCTGTCATAGGCAAAATAAAAATTGAAATGTCTTAAAAGCTAACATTAAGGCAGTTTTTAAAAAATAATTTTAAAAGAATTACAAATAACTATAGGTATAAATGCGAAAAACTTGAAGGAAGGAAGGGAAGAATTGGTGAAGACAAACATTTTTCAACCTTAGTAAGTACAATTTACCCTACTAACATTGCAAAAAGGAGGAACTTATTACTACAACTTTAAAAACAAAACCTATAATGTAAACTGGAGATGCACATAGACAACAAAGTTTCAGTAACATAAAAAACATGATTTACACATTTTTTTTTGTTTTGTTTTTTACCTCCAAAATCTTAGGAATGAATCTAGTGATTAGTCTTCACAGCATTTCAAGGTGTATAGACCAAGGACCACGTAAGTCCTAATCACCTGGTAAGTTGTTAAACATATAAATTCCCATGTGTAGCTAAGTATTTAACCACTACATAGTTAGGACACAGCTATAATAAAAAATAAGGCATAAAAAGAATTTAGTAATTGGGAACTCAAATTTCTTCCATGCGGCAAAGTCTTCCCTCGGAAAGCAGTGAGCTATGCTCATTTCTAAACTCCAATAATGATGAAGTATCTGAAGAAATTCAGGAAAGGTCAAATACATGACTAAAGGTGAAAAATTAGGTTTCTGCTCTAACCTCAGAAGTTAAAGGCAAAGACATACCTGTATTATATTATTTCTAAGAGGTCAAAAGTTCTGCTGTGCTTAAAAAAATGTCTCTCTCTCTCATTGCCTCCCTCCCTCCCTCAACTGCAAAATGGTTGTACTCTTCTTTTAACTTTTGCCTTGCCATGTGAACTTTTCCCAGTAAAATAAGGAGAAATTTTTGTAAAGACTAAGAAAATGGTAACTATTCAATATACTAGTGCTGCAGTTCCCAAAATAGCCATTAGCCTTAGCTGCCCCATAATACTTCCCTCACAGGCTGTCCCGCCATGGCACCTGATACTGCTAGCATATGAATCCTTTCTTTGGACTGAGATGGTTTTTACAGCTGGGGGATTTTCTTCTCAGCCATTTAGCAGTGTTACCATTTTGGTGTAGCCCAATAGTATTTCTCAAATTTTAATATGTATAGACATCACCTAGGGATCTTGTTAAACTGAAGATTCAGTTTCAATAGATCAAGTTGGAGCCCAAGGATGTGCATTTCTAGCAAGTTCCCAGGTGAGGCTGATATCTGGGCCATGGCCCACACTAATGTACATTAAGTTATGAGCACACAGTTTATTAACAGCTTCTATCAGAGAAGAGATCCCTACAGGATCCAGAATAAGTCCATGATATTTTATTCCATTAAAGAGGGCTGATAAATATCCTAATTGGAGACAATAAAATTGAGTCACCCTAAAGGGGTGTCCTGGAATGTCTATAAGGACTATGGATTCCTGGAGGAGAGGTGGAGTATACCTTACCAAAATCCAGGGGTAAAAAAGGAGAGTTGAAGGTCATAAAACACTAACTTCCCTGACAGCACAATTCTCTAGCATTGTCATCATTCAGAGAAATTGGATTCAGGATGGTAAAGGGAACACAAAATTACAGTAGACTCAGCTATTGTTGTTTTGGTTTTTTTGTCTTTTAAAGTAAACAAACTTTCTTTTTTAAGACAATACAACCTAAAGAACTTTCTTTTTTGTATTTTTCACTTGGGAATTTTCAAATGCAATTTTGCCTTACGTATTCAATGATTTTTACCTCATTAATATTAATTATTAAACAAAATGACTTGTATTATACTTTTTGTTTCCTTACTTGTCAACCCAAATAAAAATGATCATACAGTTTTCCCATGTAGAAAAATAATATGTATTTTATCTAGGAGTGATTAATTTTGGCAAAATGTGTCAAAGATTATCTGTATATCCTCTTAGCTACAGAACACTCATTCTATTCTCATTCCACACTGAATAATTAAGCTCAAACACATTCTGTTAACTGGGATAACAACTGAATTGTGACTAATTACTATGAGAATGAGAATACATATCAAATTGTACAATTTTTTAAACTTTTTAATGATAAAATGGCTATAGCATTTATATATTTATATTTATATTATTTATAGCATTTATATTATTATATAATATAGCACTATATTACATAAATCACTATATAATTTAAAGTAATAATATAACTAATTCTACTTATTTTTGTACAATTATCCTACTTTTTCCTCACAGGTCATTTTGTTTTTGTAACTCGAAATTCAATTTCATCAGCAGCACCTAATTATTTGGACTGGTGATGCCAAATAGAAGATGCCCGTGATAAGAACTTAATCCCTAGGTAGTGTGCTAAACACAGAAAACAAAACAAATCCTTGACTTAAGTGTTTAGAATAAAAAATATGAAATTAAAAAATTAGTCTTCTCCAAGTCTCAATGTGGCTAATCCTCTTCGGTATTAATAGTCTTTCTTTTACCGTATCAACCTGCTATAAAATTGGTAAGTAAGATAAAGTTCGAAAACAATCAGCTGTAATAGAATAATCCTGTGTCACTTCCCTCATCGCTACAAAGATCCTTAGGTTCTGCAGATAGTCCTGCCTCTAGTATTCCTTGAAATATTGGCAAGAAGTAAAGTTGTGGGCTTAGATGAGCCTCCTAGTCAATAACCTGACAGAGACAGCCTTATCGATTCTTTAGTAATTTGACCGGTTCAAGTGCAATTATCCATTTCCTCCAGCCATTTCACTCTTTCCTACTGTGTAGGTGGAGAACAAGCAACTGCCAGAGAATGAAACACAGCTTGCAGGGAGTGATTTTATTTAGACATGGGCTCAGCCACTAGCTGGGGGGAGGGGGGGGGGCGGGAACCCACAAACAGGTGGTATCATTAAAATATTGTTGCCAAGTAATTATATAGAGCAATTCTTTCAGGAGAGAATAACAGCCAATTGATCTTTGTACCAAAGCAAAACAGGAGAGTGGTTTTTGAATGTAATATATGAAGTCAGTCTGGAATGATGCCTAAGCTCAACTTAATGGCACCATTATCTTGGACATTCCTGTAAGTCTCAGTTTTCTCATAGTGGAAGTGGTGATAAAAATAATTCCTACCTCATAATATCTGAAAATCAAATGAGATAATTTCTGAAAAATATGTCACACACAATGCCTGGATCATGTAAATTCACCTTTAGGTCTTAGCTATTTTTGTATTCCCTCAGTTTTAAGGAACCTTTGCTTGTAAAACACATTATCCATTTAATAAAAGCTTTTCAAGGAAATATACTATCTTAAATATATACAAATATGTAAAATGTATTCCAAGTTCAGAGAAAATTATTCTTTTGAAAAAGTCTTAGAATGAAAGAAATCTGCAATTATCATTTGGAGTGCTCACTTCTATTTTAATTCCATGTTTTCAGGAAGGTCACTAAAATGTGAGTGAGTGTGTGTGCTCATCTATATTTATATTAATTACCAAAAAATAGTTATATAAAATGCAACTAGAAAGAGTTGCAGTATGAAAGAATGTCTTTATGTCTCATTAGAGAATAAAAAAGGAAAATGCTTGATATTTTTCAAAAACATATGTATTGAGGTCTCATTCACTAATATTGTATTGACAGTATAAAAATTGCTCATATTCATTTCTTAAATTTAATTCACATATAGCCTTTTCAAGTCATCTGTTGGTTGGCAAATCTGTGTGTTTAAAACTCTTTATTCAGTTTATACAAAATTTATGTCTAGTCCAAGACACAGAGTAAGAAATTTTTACACTTTGTAAAATAAACTACCTATATCCCTACATTCTGCCAAAGATTGGGGGGACAAGTATTTGCTTTTCCGAATTATAAATCTAGAGCTGGTAGATGGTGGATGGCTATATTCATAGATGTTTATTTAACAGGGAATAGAAGTTCAGAATTACAAAAAATTGCAAATATGACTTAGATATGGAAATATCTTTTCTGCAATGTAAGATAGTACGGTAGGAACTCTGAAAGATTTATAAAAGCCACATGTGCATCTGGCCCTAGTAAACTGATTCAACCTTCTCCTTTCTTTTTCCTCAGCATTCCAGTAAATGAAAAACTATTATGTGACAATGACAGAAGCAAATACAGATTTAGATAATGGTACTGTTGGAGCCTTCATCTATTTCAAAAAATTTCCATGTATAAAGAGGCACATATCAGGATAAATCTAAAATGATAAAACATCTCAAGAAGGATCACTTGCTCCTTCATCTCTCTATACAAACATACGTTATTCTCTATCTTTCCCTGGCCCCTGCATAATGAATTGCACAGAACACAAATTATTTTTCCCTCTAGTGGCAGAAAAGCCCATAGAAGGAATGTGATTCACAAAGTGTGAGTCAAAGGTAAAAAACCAAAATCAAGACAAAACTGACATCCTTCAATCCCATGTTAAAGAAAATTCTTGGTGAATGATAAAGGTGTGTAACAGAGGATGACTACTTTATATTTATTAATATATAGTTTTTTTTATGGCCAAAGATAACACTAAGAACCCAACTGAAGAGACAAGCAAAAGGGGTGACATTTTTTCCACACTATTATTACCATGTATCTTTATAATTATTGCCATTTCTCCTACTGGTAAACATTGGTCAGCCAAATGACCTCCAAGTTGAGACACCATGTTATAGGCTGAAGCCATGTGATAAGAGATTATACACAGGGCCAGCTTCACGGGCATACAACCTGTGCGGTCTCATGTGCCCCCATACTCAGAAAGGTCCTGTGTTTAGTTTAATACTCTGCTGTTGCTGTCTTGAAATTTTAATAATTTTATGTTTGAACTTGGGTTTTATAAATGACATCTGATGGGACAATGAAGCATGAGCTTGAGCAAAGCATAAACGTGTGATATATGTATCCATCATTCCTTGTTGCCCTGTTCTCATGTAACATTTGCCATACCCCATGAACGTGGTAATTCTGGTGTACCCATGGAACATGGGACTTCAGCAAGTTGCAAAGTGAGTATAAGGTTAAGTGTATTATATCCACGACTGAATAAGCAGGGGTACTGACAGCCCTGAAAGGCTTTCCATTTGAACCAGAATTTGCTTCAAATGCAGATAGAAAGCATCCTAAGAAACACAGATGACAGAGGATGACTGAGGAACCCTATCATAGCTTTCTTACTTGTGTTACTTCCTTCTATTAGCTAACTACTTGTGCTGAAAATTATGACATAGAAACAAAGGGTAAGTAGGGTGACCATAGTTCCTTTTGCTTTCATCCATCCTTAGTAATCAGTAAGGCAAAGGTAGAGTGTTGCTTTAATTACGGCTGATAGGCTGAGGAGATTCAAACCTATCTACCCAGACCAAGAACTCTTGTCTATGTTTTAAGTTCATACATTCAACTAACTGCTGCAAATCTCCCCTTGCATCCCCTGTATACCTCTCAAAATTACTAGATCTAAATCAAAATAATTACCTACTCACACCCAGCCTCGTCAAAATATTTTTCTCTGTTTCTCCCATTTTAGTTAATAGCTCTGTTAGATCCAATCATCCAAGCCAGAATCTCCAGCTTATCCTAATCCCTTCCTCTATTTCAGTCTCCACATCCAATCAAACACCATGTTCTGTCAATGCTACCTCCTAAAATCCTTCGAGTCTTCCCCTTTCTATCCTCCACGATTTTTGAGCACTCACCCATCTATTTGACCTGGATTATTGTTCTTTGCTCCTGTTATCATGCCTCTTCAATTTATCCCAACACTACACTCGCTGCCGGAGTAATACTTCTAGAAGGCAGATTGGATCTTATCACTTCCCGGCTAACAAAACATATTAATAATTCCTTACCTCTTTCAGACACAATTAAAAACATCCAGCATCTTTAATTTTTCTTACAAGTATCTTCAGGTGAAGTCTCTGTGTTGTTCTCCACACTTACATTTTGCCTTTCCCCTTTGTATCCTAGGCTCTGGCCACATGAAGCCATTTAAATTTCCTAAACTTGCTCACCGCTCTCTTCTCTATTGTTTGTACACACATCTCCAGTATTTTTCTAGCTCTCATTATTCAGACTAATCCCTATGTCACCTTACTGGGCTATTTGAATACCTGAATGAATTGTTGGCAAACTGTTCAGTTGCACTATCATTACAGTTAGCCTTCTTGATAGACTGCTTTGAAGTCTGGGATATTTTAGCTCCGTTCAGAATGTATTACAGTAAAATGTGTTAAGTGCAATAATAGAGACGTAGTGACTCTCCAGGGGAAAGCAGGAGTCAGGACAGATCCACAAAAGGGTGACTGATGAATGGAGTATAAAATGATAAGTAGGGGGCATCTGTAAGAGAGAAGAGAGTGTTGAGGCTAATAAAGGCATCCTCTGAGGAGAAATAGAATATGCAAGGGCATGAGAAAACAGGGCGTGCTGGGGAATTTTATACAGTTCAGAATAGCTGAATCATCCTACGTGTGACAGTGTGAATGAAGAAAGAGAACCAATTCAAGAAATATTTAGAAAAAGGAATTAAGAGACTTTGGCGAATAACTGAATAAAGGAAGTCAGAGAGAAAAGAAGATGACCATGAATATACAAATTCAAGTTTCGTCTAAGAGGTAGAGAAGAGTCTTAGGGGACCTGAATCTCAATTACTTCGCATGAAAAGTGAGAACATTAAAATCAGAGATATTTAAGGATGTATTAAGGAGAATCACAACTCTCCTGGGTGGCTCTTGCCTGTGCATTGAGTCAGTGATCCAATTACATTCAAAACTGGGACACTGATATCTTGAACACATAGCCACAGTGCCTGTTGAATGGAGAAGAACCATGTTGCAGTCTGGCCTACAAAGAATATATGACACTTTCATTCACATCACATTGGCCAGAATTCAGCTGCATGACTTCTACCTAACTCAAGAGAGGTGGGGAAATATTGTCTTCCATTGTGTTTTAAAAAAGAAACTAAATTGGTGAGCA
Organism: Eschrichtius robustus; assembly: GCF_028021215.1. Lineage (NCBI taxonomy): Eukaryota > Metazoa > Chordata > Mammalia > Artiodactyla > Eschrichtiidae > Eschrichtius > Eschrichtius robustus. The sequence goes on along the minus strand of NC_090827.1, from coordinate 13,938,135 downwards.
AATAGCTCAGCTCTATCACTTTTCTAGTAGGAAAAGCAGGTTCTGGGTTTTTTTTTCCTTATCCCCTAAGGCCTGAAAATTTGTAAAAACCAATGTTCAGATTTACTTGGCTTGACATATGCCCTCAAAATGAAAGCCAGATTCAGCGCTCCACCTGCTTTTGGTCTGGGTGGTTTTGCCAACTTATACAAGCATTTATGAAGATATTTTCAAAAACTTACATACCATTTTTAGTTATTTTAAGTGGAATATCACTCCAGTTCCTTGATACATCATGCTGTAGGGAACAGGAGGCCAGAATTTTATATTTATTTTTGTTAATTTTACCTCTAGTCCTTTTTGAATCTTTAATTTCAATCTACCTTAATAAATTAGACATTGATTACTATTCAAAGTGCATTCAATCATTTTCAGGCACTATGTCCTAATTTCATATTTAGGCTTTCTTCTTCTTCATCAAAATTACCTATAAAAATGTTCAACGGGACAGATTCAGGATAAAATAACATGATAGACCTTTGTAGAGCAGAACAGCCGGCATCAGTTCCCAATGCCACCTACATGGCGGAGAGCAAAGATACCACTGTGCCAACCGCCAGGAGTACAAGTCCAAACACTTCTGCCCACTGCATCTCGGTATCAGAGTCACCAAGGAAAGCACGATGCGGTCGAGCACTGGATGGAACAATGCTTTTGTCCACATAGAGAAGAGGCTGAGCAAGACCAGCTCCAGTGGTGTGTGTTGATCCCCCAGTGATCCCCCAGTGGGTCCCCACTCCTGACTCCCAACAGCCTGCATGCACACCTCTTGTGACGTAGCAGAAGGACTCCAACCTGTGAAGTCTGACATACTGAGAGTCGGGGGTGTGGCTAAAGGTCACTGACACACGTGCTTAGGCAGAACAAAGGAGTACAAATGCGTATTAAGACTGAAACAGGAAAAGATTTTCCCACCCAAGGCGATCAGCTTGACACAGGCAGTGGGCTCTTTATCTCTTGGTGAGGGAGTGTTCAGATGCAAGGTGCGTTCTTATGTGGCAGAGAGGAGGTTGAAAGGCTGCATGTGAGACTGTCTTTCCCAGCAGTTTTTCACCAGGTAAATGTTGAAAAGTGTGGACAACTGTTGGTTTCTTTGATCATGTTACTCTTTTTATCTTCATCGGGATATTTCCAACTACACTTTCAGAGTTATATTTTACAACTGCCCAATATTCTTGAGTCATTTACTCCCTGTCCGTAAATCATCCCTTCTCCTTCTCTGAAACACCTAAAATATTTTCTAAACTACAGGTCACATATCTGATTAGATCTTTACTATCGTTCATTTTGAGGCAGCATTTCTTCTACCAGAATAACCCACACAAAGGGAGTTCTCAATCTGTTACTATCACGGCTGGTGACAATGAATAGCTGATATCGAACACCATTTTGTTCTAGATGCAGGACTGAAGCAGCAACAAATAGTTTAGCAAACTTGAAATATATAATGAGCTCACATGCCAGCCAGTATGTGTCCACCTGTTCAATTAAGCTGTGGATAATTATAAATATTCTATCCTTTTTTCATTTTTAGTGAAATTCTATCTCAAGTTTGTTTCATCTCATGCATTTCTTGGAAAGGCAATTCTGTAATTTTTGTCTTCATCTTTTTTTTTTTTTAAGGATATTTATTTTACTTTTTTTTTTTTAAAGGAATTCCTTTTATTTTTATTATTTATTTATTTATTTTATTTATTTAGTTTTGGCTGTGTTGGGTCTTCGTTTCTGTGCGAGGGCTTTCTCTAGTTGCGGCAAGCGGGGGCCACTCTTCATCGCGGTGCGCGGGCCTCTCACTATCGTGGCCTTTCGTTGCGGAGCACAGGCTCCAGACGCGCAGGCTCAGTAGTTGTGGCTCACGGGCCTAGTTGCTCCGCGGCATGTGGGATCTTCCCAGACCAGGGCTCGAACCCGTGTCCCCTGCATTGGCAGGCAGACTCCCAACCACTGCACCACCAGGGAAGCCCTTCATCTTTTTTTAACCAAGGGTAAACAACTACCTTTGCTTATCATCGCCAAATATTTTTTAAAGTAGGATTCTCTTTCTCTTTCTTTTTTTTTGCTCTGCTTATTTTTCCATTCTAGTTCACAAAGTAGAATATCAAACCTGATGAAAGTCTACTTTAAAACTTGTAGGGGGGAGGAGAGAAGATGGCGGAAGAGTAAGACGCGGAGAACACCTTCCTTCCCACAGATACAGTAGAAATACATCTACACGTGGAACTGCTCCTACAGAACACCCACTGAACGCTGGCAGAAAACGTCCGACCTCCAAAAAGGCAAGAAACTCCCCCTGTACTTGGGTAGGGCAAAAGAAAAAAGAAATAACAGAGACAAAAGAATAGGGACGGCACCTGCACCAGTGGGAGGGAGCTGTGAAGGAGGAAAGACTTCCACGCACTAGGAAGCCCCTTTGCGGGCAGAAACTGTGGGTGGCAGAGGGGGGAAGCTTCGGAGCCACGGAGGAGAGCGCAGCCACAGGGGTGCGGAGGGCAAAGCGGAGAGGCTCCTGCACGGAGGAGCGGTGCCGACCAGCACTCACCAGCCCGAGAGGCTTGTCTGCTCCCCCTCCGGGGCGCGCGGGGCTGGGAGCTGAGGCTCGGGCTTCGGTCGGATCGCAGGGAGAGGACAGGGATTGGCGGCGTGAACACAGCCTGAAGGGGTTAGCGCACCACGGCTAGTCGGGAGGGAGTCCGAGAAAAAGTCTGCAGCTGCCGAAGAGGCAAGAGACTTTTTCTTCCCTCTTTGTTTCCTGGTGCGCGAGGAGAGGGGATTCAGAGCGCCGCCTAAACGAACTTCAGAGACGGGCGCAAGCCGCAGCTAACAGCGCAGATCCCACAGCAACAGGGGCGCAGAGGAAAAAGCGGAGAGACTCCCGCACAGAGGCTCGGCGCCGAGCAGCGCTCACCAGCCCGAGAGGCTTGTCTGCTCCCCCGCCGGGGCAGGCGGGGCTGGGAGCTGAGGCTCGGCTTCGGTCGGCTTGCAGGGAGAGGACTGGGGCTGGCGGCGTGAACACAGCCTGAAGGGGTTAGCGCACCACAGCTGGCTGGGAGGGAGACCGGGAAAAGGTCTGCAGCTGCCGAAGAGGCAAGAGACTTTTTCTTGCCTCTTTGTTTCGCTGCGCGCAAGGAGAGGGGATTCAGAGCGCCGCCTAAACGAACTCCAGAGAAGGGCGCGAGCCGCGGCGATCAGCGCGGACCCCAGAGACGGGCGTGAGACGCTGGGGCTGCTGCTGCCGCCTCCAAAAAGCCTGTGTGTGAGCACAGGTCACTCTCCACACCGCCCCTCCCGGGAGCCGGTGCAGCCCGCCACTGCCAGGGTCCCGTGATCCCCGGACAAATTCCCCGGGAGAACGCACTGCGCGCCTCAGGCTGGTGCAACGTCACGCCGGCCTCTGACGCCGCAGGCTCGCCCCGCCTCCTCCGTACCCCTCCCTCCCCGCGGCCTGAGTGAGCCAGCGCCCCCGAAGCAGCTGCTCCTTTAACCCCGTTCTGTCTGGGCGGGGAATAGACGCCCTCAGGCGACCTACACGCAGAGGCGGGTCCAAATCCAAAGCTGAACCCCAGGAGCTGTGTGAACAGGGAAGAGAAGGGGAAATCTCTCCCAGCAGCCTCAGAAGCAGCGGATTAAAACTCCACAAACAACTTGATGTGCCTGCATCTGTTGAATACCTGAATAGACAACGAATCATCCCAAATTCAGGAGGTGGACTTTGGGAGCAGGATATATTAATTTTTCCCCTGTTCCTTTTTTTTTGTGAGTGTATATGTATATGCCTCTGGGTGAGACTTTGTCTGTATAGCTTTGCTTTACAATAGCTTTATTTTACTTCACTATATTATAGCCTCTTTCTTTCTTTCTTTCTATTTTTTCTCCCTTTTACTCTGAGCCGTGTGGACGAAAGGCTCTTGGTGCTCCAGCCAGGCATCAGGGCCGTGCCTCTGAGGTGGGAGAGCCAACTTCAGGACACTGGTCCACAAGAGACCTCCCAGCTCCATGTAATACCAAACGGTAAAAATCTCTCAGAGATCTCCATCTCAACATCAAGACCCAGCATCACTCAATGACCAGCAAGCTACAGTGCTGAACACCCTATGCCAAACAACTAGCAAGACAGGAACACAGCCCCATCCATTAGCAGAGAGGCTGCCTAAAATCATAATAAGGCCACAGACACCCCAAAATACACCACCAGACGTGGATGTGCCCACCAGAAAGACAAGATCCAGCCTCATCCACCAGAGCTCAGGCACTAGTTCCCTACACCAGGAAGCCTACACAACCCACTGAACCAACCTTAGCCACTGGGGACAGATACCAAAAACAACGGGAACTACAAACCTTCAGCCTGTGAAAAGGAGACCCCAAACACAGTAAGATAAGCAAAATGAGACGACAGAAAAACACACAGCAGATGAAGGAGCAGGGTCAAAACACTCCAGATTTAACAAATGAAGAGGAAATAGGTAGTCTACCTGAAAAAGAATTCAGAATAATGATAGTAAGGATGATCCAAAATCTTGGAAATAGAATAGACAAAATGCAAGAAACATTTAACAAGGATGTAGAAGAACTAAAGAGGAACCAAGCAATGATGAAAAACACAATAAATGAAATTAAAAATACTCTAGATGGGATCAATAGCAGAATAACTGAGGCAGAAGAAAGGATAAGTGACCTGGAAGATAAAATGGTGGAAATAACTACTGCAGAGCAGGATAAAGAAAAAAGAATGAAAAGAACTGAGGACAGTCTCAGAGACCTCTGGGACAACATTAAATGCACCAACATTCGAATTATAGGGGTCCCAGAAGAAGAAGAGAAAAAGAAAGGGACTGAGAAAATATTTGAAGAGATTATAGTTGAAAACTTCCCTAATATGGGAAAGGAAATAGTTAATCAAGTTCTGGAAGCACAGAGAGTCCCATACAGGATAAACCCAAGGAGAAACACGCCAAGACACATATTAATCAAACTGTCAAAAATTAAATATAAGGAAAACATATTAAAGGCAGCAAGGGAAAAAAAACAAATAACACACAAGGGAATCCCCATAAGGTTAACATCTGATCTTTCAGCAGAAACTCTGCAAGCCAGAAGGGAGTGGCAGGATATACTTAAAGTGATGAAGGAGAAAAACCTACAACCAAGATTACTCTACCCAGCAAGGATCTCATTCAGATTCGATGGAGAAATTAAAACCTTTACAGACAAGCAAAAGCTGAGAGAGTTCAGCACCACCAAACCAGCTTTACAACAAATGCTAAAGGAACTTCTCTAGGCAAGAAACACAAGAGAAGGAAAACACCTACAATAACAAACCCAAAACATTTAAGAAAATGGGAATAGGAACATACATATCGATAATTACCTTGAATGTAAATGGATTAAATGCTCCCACCAAAAGACACAGGCTGGCTGAATGGATACAAAAACAAGACCCATATATATGCTGTCTACAAGAGACCCACTTCAGACCTAGAGACACATACAGACTGAAAGTGAGGGGATGGAAAAAGATATTCCATGCAAATGGAAATCAAAAGAAAGCTGGAGTAGCAATTCTCATATCAGACAAAATAGACTTTAAAATAAAGACTATTACAAGAGACAAAGAAGGACACTATATAATGATCAAGGGATCGATCCAAGAGGAAGCTATAACAATTGTAAATATTTATGCACCCAACATAGGAGCACCTCAATACATAAGGCAAATACTAACAGCCATAAAAGGGGAAATCGACAGCAACACAATCATAGTAGGGGACTTTAACACCCCACTTTCACCAATGGACAGATCATCCAAAATGAAAATAAATAAGGAAACACAAGCTTTAAATGATACATTAAACAAGATGGACTTAATTGATATTTATAGGACATTCTACCCCAAAAAAACAGAATACACATTTTTCTCAAGTGCTCATGGAACATTCTCCAGGATAGATCATATCTTGGGTCATAAATCAAGCCTTGGTAAATTTAAGAAAATTGAAATCGTATCAAGTATCTTTTCTGACCACAACGCTATGAGACTAGATATCAATTACAGGAAAAGATCTGTAAAAAATACAAACACATGGAGGCTACACAATACACTACTTAATAACGAAGTGATTACTGAAGAAATCAAAGGGGAAATCAAAAAATACCTAGAAACAAATGACAATGGAGATACGACGACCCAAAACCTATGGGACGCAGCAAAAGCAGTGCTAAGAGGGAAGTTTATAGCAATACAAGCCTACCTCAAGAAACAGGAAACATCTCGAATAAACAACCTAACCTTGCACCTGAAGCAATTAGAGAAAGAAGAACAAAAAAACCCCAAAGCCAGCAGAAGGAAAGAAATTATAAAGATCAGGTCAGAAATAAATGAAAAAGAAATGAAGGAAACAATAGCAAAAATCAATGAAACTAAAAGCTGGTTCTTTGAGAAGATAAACAAAATTGATAAACCATTAGCCAGACTCATCAAGAGAAAAAGGGAGAAGACTCAGATCAATAGAATTAGAAATGAAAAAGGAGAAGTAACCACTGACACTGCAGAAATACAAAAGATCATGAGAGATTACTACAAGCAACTCTATGCCAATAAAATGGACAACCTGGAAGAAATGGACAGATTCTTAGAAATGCACAAACTGCCGAGACTGAACCAGGAAGAAATAGAAAATACGAACAGACCAATCACAAGCAATGAAATTGAAACTGTGATTAAAAACCTTCCAACAAACAAAAGCCCAGGACCAGATGGCTTCACAGGTGAATTCTATCAAACATTTAGAGAAGAGCTAACACCTATCCTTCTCAAACTCTTCCAAAATATTGCAGAGGGAGGAACACTCCCCAACTCATTCTACGAGGCCACCATCACCCTGATACCAAAACCAGACAAAGATGTCACAAAGAAAGAAAACTACAGGCCAATATCACTGATGAACATAGATGCAAAAATCCTCAACAAAATACTAGCAAACAGAATCCAACAGCACATTAAAAGGATCATACACCGTGATCAAGTGGGGTTTATCCCAGGAATGCAAGGATTCTTCAATATACGCAAATCAATCAATGTGATACACCATATTAACAAATTGAAGGAGAAAAACCATATGATCATCTCAATAGATGCAGAGAAAGCTTTCGACAAAATTCAACACCCATTTATGATCAAAGCCCTGCAGAAAGTAGGCATAGAGGGAACTTTCCTCAACATAATAAAGGCCATATATGACAAACCCACAGCCAACATTGTCCTCAATGGTGAAAAACTGAAACCATTTCCACTAAGATCAGGAACAAGACAAGGTTGCCCACTCTCACCACTATTATTCAACATAGTTTTGGAAGTGTTAGCCACAGCAATCAGAGAAGACAAAGAAATAAAAGAATCCAAATCGGAAAAGAAGAAGTAAAGCTGTCACTATTTGCAGATGACATGATACTATACATAGAGAATCCTAAAGATGCTACCAGAAAACTCCTAGAGCTAATCAATGAATTTGGTAAAGTAGCAGGATACAAAATTAATGCACAGAAATCTCTTGCATTTCTATACACTAATGACGAAAAATCTGAAAGTGAAATTAAGAAAACACTCCCATTTACCATTGCAACAAAAAGAATAAAATATCTAGGAATAAACCTACCTAAGGAGACAAAAGACCTGTATGCAGAAAATTATAAGACACTGATGAAAGAAATTAAAGATGATACAAATAGATGGAGAGATATACCATGTTCCTGGATTGGAAGAACCAACATTGTGAAAATGACTCTACTACCCAAAGCAATCTACAGATTCAATGCAATCCCTATCAAACTACCACTGGCATTTTTCACAGAACTAGAACAAAAAATTTCACAATTTGTATGGAAACACAAAAGACCCCGAATAGCCAAAGCAATCTTGAGAACGTAAAATGGAGCTGGGGGAATCAGGCTTCCTGACTTCAGACTATATTACAAAGCTTCAGTAATCAAGACAGTTTGGTACTGGCACAAAAACAGAAATATAGATCAATGGAACAGGATAGAAAGCCCAGAGATAAACCCACACACATATGGTCACCTTATCTTTGATAAAGGAGGCAAGAATATACAGTGGAGAAAAGACAGCCTCTTCAATAAGTGGTGCTGGGAAAATTGGACAGGTACATGTAAAAGTATGAAATTAGAACACTCCCTTACACCATGCACAAAAATAAACTCAAAATGGATTAAAGACCTAAGTGTAAGGGCAGACACTATCAAACTCTTAGAAGAAAACATAGGCAGAACACTCTATGACATACATCACAGCAAGATTCTTTTTGACCCAGCTCCCAGAGAAATGGAAATAAGAACACAAATAAACAAATGGGACCTAATGAAACTTAAAAGCTTTTGCACAGCAAAGGAAACCATAAACAAGACCAAAAGACAACCATCAGAATGGGAGAAAATATTTGCCAATGAAGCAACTGACAAAGGATTAATCTCCAAGATTTACAAGCAGCTCATGCAGCTGAATAACAAAAAAACCAACAACCCAATCCAAAAATGGGCAGAAGACCTAAATAGACATTTCTCCAAAGAAGATATACAGATGGCCTACAGACACATGAAAGAATGCTCAACATCATTAATCATTAGAGAAATGCAAATCAAAACTACAATGAGATATCATCTCACACCGGTCAGAATGGCCATCATCAAAAAATCTAGAAACAATAAATGCTGGAGAGGGTGTGGAGGAAAGGGAACACTCTTGCACTGTTGGTGGGAATGTAAATTGATACAGCCACTATGGAGAACAGTATGGAGGTTCCTGAAAAATCTACAAATAGAACTACCATACGACCCAGCAATCCCGCTACTGGGCATATGCCCTGAGAAAACCATAGGTCAAAAAGAGTCATGTACCAAAATGTTCATAGCAGCTCTATTTACAATAGCCAGGACATGGAAGCAACCTAAATGTCCATCGACAGATGAATGGATAAAGAAAATGTGGCACATATATACAATGGAATATTACTCAGCCATAAAAAGAAATGAAATGGAGGTATTTGTAATGAGGTGGATGGAGTTAGAGTCTGTCATACAGAGTGAAGTAAGTCAGAAAGAGAAAAACAAATACAGTATGCTAACACATATATACGGAATCTAAGGAAAAAAAAAAAAAAAAAAAGGCCATGAAGAACCTAGCGGCAAGACGGGAATAAAGACACAGACCTACTAGAGAATGGACTTGAGGATATGGGGAGGGGGTGGGGTGAGATGTGACAGGGTAAGAGAGTGTCATGGACATATATACACTACCAAATGTAAAATAGATAACTAGTGGGAAGCAGCCGCATAGCACAGGGAGATCAGCTCGGTGCTTTGTGACCACCTAGAGGGGTGGGATGGGGAGGGTCGGAGGGAGGGAGATGCAAGAGGGAAGAGAAATGGGAACATATTGTATATGTATAACTGATTCACTTTGTTATAAAGCAGAAGCTAACACACTATTGTAAGGCAATTATACTTCAATAAAGATGTTTAAAAAAAAAACAAAACAAACAAAAAAAAAACTTGCAAACAAAAAAGTACATAGTTCATATGCAAAATGCTCAGGTTTAAAGATAGCATCTTACGGTTTTACGATTAAATTGTGAGGACTTAATTATCTTGTTATTTTTGGAGGTATTTTCACTTCAAATCTGTAAACTGAAACAAAGAGAACTGCTTTTTTGAAGTCCTTTGTGCTATTCCTTGAACTATTGTACCTTTCACACTTTAGAAATTAGTATTCATCTTTCTATTTTACCAAGTAAAACTTGAGCATTCCAAAATAAGTTAAACAGCCTGAATTCTATATGAAGTCTGTTTACATTGAGGCTGATTCATATCTATTAAAATCTGATGCATACATTATCAAATTTAAATCGAGAGTTTCAAAACTCAAACACACATTTTTATTTTAATGTACACTGAGGCACATAAAACAAGTCCATTTAATGTGATTATCAGATTGAAATATCATCTTGAGATGAAAACTATTCTTTCTCCAGAGCTAATATTGTCCCCTGGCATTGTAGTTTTATATAGAAAATATAGAAGTGAGATGTTTCTTCATTTTTTAACAGTGATATATTTCAAAGGGCTCAGATTATGAAATTAAATGTGTTTTATATCACACTTGTTCTAATCTTTTGTTCTAGTCATAGTTCCTGGGTATCATAACTATAATACTTGGGGGATGTTGTTTTAATATAATTTTTGTTAACCTTATTACAATCAGGAACTGGCTGACTTGATCACAGGGTTTTAAAGTAAATAAGGCAGTGTCCAGTTTCTGCATTAGTTGCTGGTGAGAAGATTGAGACCATTGTAGGAAGTGATATCAAAGTAACGTGTCTTCATATTTCTCCTCTTGAGGTGGAGACCTGAGGCTAAGAAAGTGGGAAAGGATGGGCAAGCCAAGAGAAACATCTGTATTAGTATGTTGGATTTGAATTTCTCGAGGCACTCTTTCCAGGCATACTAGACTTCAGATTCAAGCCTCAGATGAGCCTGAGGCAATGCTTCTGGCCATGTTCTATGGGTAACATTCAGGGGTTCGAAAGTTTCTATAGGTCCCGTAACAAGACACAAAGCTTCTGAGAAAGCCGGAGGCCCAAGGTTCAAGACAAAGAGACCACCATTTGCAGGGACTTCCCAAATAAGGGCAAATGAGCACAAACTTCAGAGTCATGGACAAACACCAAGAAAAAGCCAGATGGAACCAGTTGCATCTCTGGGGTCTCTAAGGGCAGGATGGCCAGACATTTGGCCCCCTAGCTCTCCCCAAGTGTCAAAAACAATGAGTAAGCCCATGCTTTTATGTGGTGTCCTTCAGAGGGGTTGGAGGTGGTGGTAGTGAGTATTTACAAGGAAAGAGACTATTTCAACCAGAAGCACTGTAATGGCAAATTGAGAGAGACTCCCTCCCCATCTTTTTCCTACTCCTACCTTATATGATGTATTCTTGTTAAAAAGATTACATTAATTATATAATTATTGCCTCTGTTTTGTGTATTTTAGTATGGTGTGAAAATGTTTCCAACTAATAAATAATTGATATATGTAGGTTAATTTTTTTGTGTACTATAGCCAGATACCATAGCCCTTTTAAAAAAGTCATCTTAACGTCATCACCGTCAATTTTCCACTCAAAACACTCCACAACATTTGAATATGTGCAATAGTCTCTTCCTGAAAACTTCCACACAGAGAATTAACTAGCACATTAACTAACCAGGTAAGTTATTCAATTTGGGGCAACTCTAGCTCTTAAAAATATTTTTCTGGTACTGAATTGAAAATGGCTTCTTTAGGAATTTTACCCATAATCCTGGTTCTGCCCTCTGTAACAGTGCAAAATTATCTAATTGACATTTCTCGTGACAGGGTATCACTATCTGAAGAATATTATTACATCTATAAAAGCCTTCTCTGAGCTCAACATCCAGGTTGCTACTTATAAGACAATCTTCAGATTGTTTGGTAGCTTAGCTTCCCTTTTGGCTGTTAATGTACCCATGGGAGGAAATGAAGATTTTGAATTTTATATGCATTGTTGATCCAAAAGCTTTGCATAAGTACTGTGTGTGTATTCCTCTGTGCGCACAGGAATGTCATACAGGGTCTGGTGCTGAGGAGCTGCAAGCCAGTGGTATCATTTCCTCAGGTCTGTATAGAATTGGCAGCCAAGGGAATGAAGCACTGAAAAGAAAAACTGCTTCCTCTACTTCTTACTAAGATATAAATTGATGGTGCCACTTGCCCAAGCAAAAGATACAGAACATTCTTTCGTCATGGGATTGCACGAGGTTGATTTAGGGCAGCAGTGTCAAAATTATTTCAAAAGATCTAAATATATATAATGCTACCACATTTATTGCTTTAGTCAACAAATATTTATTATATCTGGACCATATTTAGGATGTACCCTAGAAAACTTGGTGACTAGCAGTGAACAAAACAGACAAAAATCCCTGCCCTTGCAGAGCTTACATTCAAGCCATCATATGTAAGTTTATTTATAACTACAGATGTTGACAAATGAAACTAGCCCATTTATGTTCACATTAGGTCAACTAAACACACTTACAGGAATGCTTCTTGGTGCATTTTAAATATTCTTCACTTAAAGTCACACCTCAATAATATACTAAATCTGGAAATACATCAATATGCTATAATTGAGAATATAGAATTTACTTTCATAAAATATATAAAGCAGAATAAGGTTTGTAAGTTGATTGTTATATGTAAAGCATTTTGATTTTTGTTTCCTACCAGGTCTCTTCCACTTTCATTTCATTATTTTTTTTCTTTTCTTTGTATGTATGTTCTATCACCGAAAATAATTATACTGACATATAAGACATATATTGAGGGCTTAATGTGTGACTGGCATTGTTTTATGTGCAATTTGTGAAGTTGGTAAGCAGTGTTATTTCTACTTTGCAATAGAGAAAACTTACATTTAGAGAAGTTAACTCACTTATCAGAGGCACATGACAGTAAGTGTCAGAGCTTGGGTTTAAAACCATCGTATGTATGGATATGAGTTAAGCATCTGGACCTTGAGCAATTACACTCCTCACTTAGTACTCTGCACAATATTCTGCATAAAGTGGCTTCCATCCTTCCATATTACAACTCTTCATTCAGGTAACATATCTGCTGAGCACTTACCATGTGCTAAGCACATGGTACATGGTACATTATCTAAGCACTAGAAGTGCATTCAGTGTGAAGCAAACTCATAAAATCACCCTTTAGAGAAATCCAGTTCCCAGGACTTTGTCTTTAGGAAGCTATACTTAAAATTCATAAGTATAAAGTGATGAACACTTAAAGCATTTTAAAATGATTTTTCAAGTCAAAATATAAATAGCCTTGCATTTTTTTCAGATTGCAAAGAGTACAAATAGTGAAAGGTTAAGAAACTTATTTAATGTCTTTATAAAAGAGCACAAGAGTAGAATGGAAAGAAGATCCTATAGAGAAGACAATAAATCTGCCTTTTGTCTTTCCTCCCCTGCATCCAGGCCACCCCCCTTTCTGCTCCGCTGTGGGTAGCGGAGCCTGAAGCAGTCCGCTAATGGCTCCCAGCATGAAGCAGGCAGTCTTAATGTCCTCTTCTCTCCCCACACGTCCTAGCAGCAGTGCCTCAAGAAGTGATCAGCATTGTGTCTTGCATTTCTAGTTTCACTGTTTCTGTTTTTCCATGAGCATTACATTGCAAAAGGAATTACATTTGCTTTTCCAAAACTCTGACATTAAAAGGATTGCTGTGAGATTATATTTGATCTGGATACAAATTTTTCTCATAGAAAGTGTCAAGTATCATGTAGGTAGAAGAGAAAATATTTGATGAGCATAAATTACTCCACAGGTAATCTTTCAGAATGTGTATATTCCCTGTATCAGAAAAAGGCTTTCTTACACTTTATATAGCAGCCATTAGCCATTTTTCTAGAATGGAAGGCATTACGTCTATAGCTCACTTTTAGATTACATTTTTTCCTACAAATAAAAAGTATGTTACTAGCAATACATCTCCATATGAAGGTTATAAACTTCATCTCCTGTCACACTGATAACACCTATAGGTCTCAATATAAATGTGCAAGCCTCTGATCACTTTTCTTATAACTCTATTCTTTAGTCCAAGGCTGCTTTTCTAAATTATATTAAAAAAAATCGTAATTGACTGTTTTTTGTTTTTTGAAAGTCATCAAATTTCATTATAATAAAATGCTAAACTGAAGAAATACGGCATAGACCTTTACAGAATACATTTGCAGTCAATCTCTTTATGTGTTCAATCATTCTCCATCTAAGAACAAGTTGCTCTTCTTTTTAGCTTAGAAAGTTCTGTGGGTTAGCAAACTAAATGCTTTACAGCATTCCCAGAATCCAGAATAGCGACTAGCACATAGTAGATACTCAATAAATATTTTTAATAGTGTGAATAAATGAGTTAAAAGCCATAAATGAAACTTATTGTATTATTCCCTACTTCTTACCAATGAAAAATCATAGTGGCTAAGCAAGTTTTACAAAACATTCTATTTATATAATAAGTCTAAAGTATAATATTTATAAATCTGCAATTGTTTCTTAAAAGATACCATCTCTTAGCTATGTGTAGTGGATCTTTTCTTGGTAGTTCTCTTCCTCTCTCTGTCTCTCTCTTTCTCTCTCAGCCTCTCTCTTATTCTGACTCTTAGTCTCTCTCTCTCTCTCTCACACACACACACACACACTCAACAATCTAGAAATAATCTTGGGATTCATTACCACTCTTTATGCACAATGATCCATATAATTTGAACATAAATTCTGTTTTAAGAAGATCACACATGAAAATTTTTCACTCTTCAGAACATCTTCAAGTACCATGCATGTGAATGGGAGCAGAATATGTGACTCCAAAATATGCCACATTGGTACGTAGATTATTTTGAGCTGAAGGCAATCAGACCCAGCAGATTCAAGAAAAACTTTTGCCTTTCCTTTAACTACCTAAAAGAATTTATATATGGAGCCTGGCTCAGAGAGACAGAGCTATTACCAGAGATAATTTTTATCTGAAGGACCTATCTGTATGGCTGAGCAAACATCTAATTACCAAATAGCTGTTGTTATTATTAACCTATGAATTACTTTCCTTCCCTTTGAAACCCCAGGTCCCTACCCCATTCCTTAGCTCAGGATGGCATATAAGCCTCAACTACCTGACTTGCCCTTGTGTCTCATATATTTATGGGGCTCCTATACGTATGAAATTAAATTTGTGTTTCTCCTGTTAATCTGTCTTATGTCAATATAATTATTGGACCAGCCAAAGAACCTAGAAGGGAAGAAGAAAAAGGTTTCTTCCCCAGCACATGTTATTTTTCAAAGACTGGGTTTACATTAGAGCTTACAGGATGCTGCTTTCTTCCTTGACTCAACTTTTACCAGAATTGAATTGCCCTCTTTACTTTATTTCCAAATCCCTTGATCTAAATTCCATAACAAATGAAAATCTAAATACATTACCAAACAGAGTTAACTCTCATGTCACTATTAGTTTAAATACGACTTCATGAATAAAATTAGTTTGCAGTTGATTACAAGAATATAAACATGCACTTGGGCTTTTAAGGGGTTTTCCTGACAGAGGGGAAAAGTAGAATTAAAATATTTAGTCTTAGGTCTCCTACATAATTCATACTACTTCTGGAGCTGAGTGAATTATTTTTCAAGTGATTAATTAAAAAATTGATCAGATTTTGAACTGGGAATTTTTTTTGCAGTTTTCAATGTTATTATGCATATATATATCCCTTTATCTATCTTGAGTGTTGAGGGAAAAGGGGGGAGGTAGAAATCAAAGAGACTATAATCACATAACTACATTAGATTAGCTCATCATTGCACACAGAAGACCATAAAGGGAAGAGTGTGGAGAGCTGCTAGCTTAGGAATTCAGTGCAGATTTAAGGCATGAAAATCTGGTGACTAATCCATTCAAGTTCAAGTACTGCAATTTCTATACTTTCCTTATTTCTCTCTTTCCACCTTCCCTTCTTCATTCGTTTATTCAAAAAATTAACAATTATTGAAAACTCAATATGTGCTAGACACTGTTTATATGCTAGAAACGTAGTAGTAAAAACAGGCAGAAATTCCCTTTTTAACAAAGCTTTCATTATAGTGGCTGGAGAAAAAGATAATTTGCAAATAAATAACTAAAATATATGCCGCAACATATGTGGATAAGTGTTATGGGATGTGGGTGATTGGGGATGGATCCCCCTGAGGTTGAAACATTTGAGACCTGAATAGCAAGAAGGATCCAGCCATTGTGGAAATTAGAATAATAAGCATTCTGGGAAGGGGAAACAGCTATTGGAATATCTGTAAGTGAGAAACAAGCTTGGTGTGTTCAAGGAACAGAAATAAGGTCGGTAAAGTAAAGGTAGGAGAGACTCTGATATTTTTGTTTTGGCCTATGGTTCAGATTTTAAGGCTTATCCACCAAGTTCCCACTTCCCCCTGATACTTTGGTCTTCACCATGGTCACTGCAACCAGATGATTAATGGTGCTTTTTATGGGTACTCTAACACATACATCATTTCAGACTTTTATTGGGCACGAAGCACAGAGAATATGCCATTTCAGTCTCCAGTATTTTGATGAAGAAATATTGTTATTTACTCTAAGTAACAGAAGCCATTTATTTATAAATATGAAAACTATGGAAAAACCCTGGTTTGACCTCATTTGGTGTTTATTTTTCCCCTTGTCATTTACAGGTTGCTTCTGGACTTCTCATGACCTTGAGCGGTCTCTGACTCATTAAAGGGGTTAGATTCCAAGTGCTAATTCCCACACAAGAAACTTCTCCTCACCCCTTACCAGAAGGCACGGGTTGTATCTGGCTCTCCTGAGTCACAGTGCCTTTCCCACATCTACTTTTTAGAGCCAAAGGCCTTCACAAACTATAGAGTTATTTCTCCTCCTGTGTGAAAATTTATATCTCTTCTGTGGGCACATTTTCTACTCTTTGTGAAGGAGGTGGAGTCAGAAAGGCTTTAGTATAAGGACTCGCTCTTGTACTTTTCAATGTTGCGATCTTGGACCATTTAACTTCCTTAAGCTTCAGTTTTCTCATTAAGGAAAATTAATCATAAGCCATAATGAGTTTATATATATGAAGAATTTAGCAGATTTCCAAGCACCAGGACAACATGTAGTATTCACTACCTGCTACCCTCATCTTTATCATTTTCATTTCCATCATCTACGTACCTTTATTTTTTTGAGCAATGATTCTCAAAGTATGGTCCCTGGACCAGTAGTGAGTATCTCCTGATGATGAAAATTATCTGGCATTACTGAATCAGAAACTCTGGGGTGAGACCCAGGAATTTATGTTTTTCCAAACCATCCTGGTGATTTGGACGCATGCTAATGTAGCATTAGAGGAAATATATTATATTATTATGTCTGTTCCTAATTGTTCATAATTAAATTCCTCGGTTGTACTGGAGTGAGTAGCTCAGAAATTTGTAATATCCTTTAAAAAATTCCTAGACAGTTATTTTAAACAAAATTACTTATATTTAAGACAAAGCTCATATGCAATGTAAATAAAAGACAGAAAACAAAATGTATTTTTTTCTCCCAGAGATAACTCTAGTTGTATCCAGATGTTAGAATAATCCTCTGAAAACTCTCAGAGCAGTCAAAGGCATAGGTGCTCCTATAAAGTTTTCACACTGGCTTCAAGTCTTATAAAAATGAAAACTTAGCCATAAAATGAGATAGTAGAACTTAATTATATACAGGATTTTTTTTTATAAACTCAGAAATTAGATATACCACTTTAAAGTGCAATGCAATAGTAAATATATGAAACAGTCATCTTTATCAAAGCTCAAACTTTTGGGCTGAAGAAGCAACTAGGATTTACATGAAACATGGTAGAAGCCTTTTTTTACAATTGCACTTGATATGTGTAGTTTACATCCTCTATTCCATGCCATATTGGCTTCCTATATAATGATGATAACATAAGCTGCATCAGCAGAACATATTCACATCTGGGTATATCACTAGAATGTTTGATTTTTGTACAAAGTCTGGTATATTCATGAAATAATTAACAAGAGATGTGACAATTAAGAGTAAAATCTGCAGTTGTAATGCAGGATAAATTGATCTAAGTAGCTTGTCCTTGTGTCCTGTTCTAAACCAGTGGTTTTAACATATTTTTTTAGCAGAACATTTTTTACCTAATGCAATCTCGCAAGCAACAAAAGTATGCAAGATTGATTCAACCAATATTAGCATAAATTTATTTCACTTACAGTTCAAATGCATATCTATTCTTACTTTAAATTCAATCAAAGGGAATTATGTTTCCTTGAATAAAAATGAAAAAGTTGAAACTGAATATCACATTGTCAGAGACAATTCTCCACGGGTTGCTTGCATTTTTGCACATCTTATGAGAAAGACACCAACTGTCCTTTTACTTATCTTTGCAAAGATGTTTGTATAGCAAACAGCCTTGGGAGACAGAGGCAATGTCTGCCTCTAGAGCAAAGGGCATATTTGTTTACTATCAATATAACAAAGATAAAGTCACCCTCTGGGGCAAAGGGCATGCCTTCTTGCAGCTTATTATAAAAGATCTGGGCTCCCTAAGTGTGGGTTCCTCAGCTATGATGCAAACCTATTGTGTGTACAGTATCTATGAGTCTTCCACATTGCCCTGTGTAACCTGGGGGACACATAGGACCAATGCAAATGCTAATAGCCTATTGCCATTACTGTGAGTAATGAAATCTTCTGTTTTTGACCCAGGAAAGTTGTATCTTCTGCTTTTGTCCATGAAATAGTCTCAGGTTAAATTTTTCAGCTTGAATACAGATCCTTCACAGTTCTTGATACACATTTGACAAACACAGTCATATTTGAGCCTCACAACTCTTTCAATCTGTTTCTGTATTTTGATGTAGTTGAATTTTTTTTTTAAATTTATTTATTTATTCATTTATTATTTTTGGCTGCATTGGGTCTTTGTTGCTACGTGCAGGCTTTCTCTTTGCGGCGAGCAGGGGCTACTCTTCGTTGCGGTGCATGGGCTTCTCTTGTTGCAGAGCACGGGCTCTAGGCTCATGGGCTTCAATAGTTGTGGCACGCGGGCTCAGTAGTTGTGGCTTGCAGGCTCTAGAGCACAGGCTCAGTAGTTGTGGCACAGAGGCCTAGTTGCTCTGCGGCATGTGGGATCTTCCCGGAGCAGGACTTGAACCCGTTTCCCCTGCACTGGCAGGCAGATTCTTAACCACTGCGCCACCAGGGAAGTCCCTAGTTGAATATTTTTTAAAAATGAATCTGATTTACACAGGTACGTATCTGTCAGTGCTGACTGTATTATAATAACTCCCATAGCAATTTAAATATTTCTCAATGGTCATCATCAAAAAATCTATAAACAATAAATGCTGGTGAGGGTGTGGAGAAAAGGGAACCCTCCTACACTGTTGGTGGGAATGTAAATTGGTACAGCCACTGTAGAGAACCGTATGGAGGTTACTTAAAAAACTAAAAATAGAACTACCATATAACTCCAGCAATCCCACTACTGGGCATATACCCAGTGAAAAGCATAATTCAAAAAGATACATGCACCCCAATGTTCATTGCAGCCTATTTACAATAGCCAAGACATGGAAGCAACCTAAATGTCCATCAACAGACAAATGGATAAAGAAGATGTGGTACATATAAACAATGGAATATTACTCAGCCATAAAAATGAACAAAATAATGCCATTTGCAGCAACATGGATGGACCTAGAGATTGTCATACTGATTGAAGTAAGTCAGACACAGAAAGACAAATATCATATATATCGCTTATATGTGGAATCTAAAAGAAATGTACAAATGAACTTATTTAAAAAACAATTAGAGTCATGAATGTAGAAAACAAACTTATGGTTACCAGGAGATAAGGGGGAGGAAAGGGATAAATTGGGAGATTGGGACTGACATATATACGCTACTATATACAAAATAGATAACTAATAACAACCTGCTGTATAGCACAGGGAACTCTACTCAATCCACTGTAAGGGCCTATGTAGGAAAAGAATCTAAAAAAAAAAAAGAGTGGGTATATGTACATGTATAACTGGGACACTTTGCTGTACACCTGAAACTAACACAACACTGTAAATCAACTAAACTCCAAAAAAAATTTTTTTAAAGCAAACATTAAAAACCAATGTACAGGGGCTTCCCTGGTGGCACAGTGGTTAAGAATCCACCTGCCAATGCAGGAGACATGAGTTCGACCCCTGGTCCAGGAAGATCTCACATGCCGTGGAGCAACTAAGCCCGTGTGCCACAACTACTGAGCCTGAGCTCTAGAGCCTTTGAGCCACAGCTACTGAAGCCCGTGCTCTGCAACAAGAGAAGCCACCGCAATAAGAAGCCCGCGCACCACAACAAAGAGTAGTCCCCGCTCGCCGCAACTAGAAAAAGCCAGCGTGCAGCAACGAAGACCTAACGCAGCCAAAAATAAATAAATAAATAAGCAAATAAATAAATAAATTTATTTAAAAAGCAAAAAAAGGGGCTTCCCTGGTGGTGTAGTGGTTGAGAATCTGCCTGCCAATGCAGGGGGCACGGGTTCGAGCCCTGGTCTGGGAAGATCCCACATGCCGCGGAGCAACTGGGCCCGTGAGCCACAACTACTGAGCCTGCGCGTCTGGAGCCTGTGCTCCGCAACAAGAGAGGCCGCGAGAGTGAGAGGCCCGCGCACCGCGATGAAGAGTGGCCCCCGCTCGCCTCAACTAGAGGAAGCCCTCGCACAGAAACGAAGACCCAACACAGCCATAAAAAAATAAATAAATAAATAATTTAAAAAAAAAAAATATATATATATATATATACACACGGAAAATAAATAAATAAATAAATAAATATCTCTCAAAGAACTGATAGGGAAAATTGAAAAAAGAAGCAGTAGGGATTTTGCTTTAAATATTGAATCACAAATATTGCTTACCAACTGTCTAAATTCCTTGTTATAGGCATAAAATTCAAAGAAGGCTTCTTGAAACTTGTAGGAAACACTAACTCTATTCATGACATAGTACAATGCAACAAAACACCTTTTAAATCTCCATTGCACAAAAGTTTGCCAAAACCATTGTTTTTATAACCAGTCCTGTGTTAACTTGGCAGCATTATGTATTGTTTAAATTATTACAAAAATAAATAAATTATTTTTGTAAATAAATAATTTTTGTAATAATTTAAACACATATTTCAAATAAAACAGAAATCACTTGTTTGCAAAATCCTTTAAGAATCTCTTCTGTAATTTCTGCTTGACATTACAGGTTGGTCATATTTGCTCATTATCTGAGTTCAAGGAACTACCAGGACATCAGGATCTAGGACCTAGTGTAGCTGGCTTCCAGGCCACTGCACATAACTAAAGGTCTTTGGTTCATCTGCACATAACTAAAGGTCTTTGGTTCATGAGTAGCTCATACGTAACTTGTTTAAATAAATTTCATCTCAAGATTAAAAAAGAAATTGAAAGACTGCATGTGTAGTTTTAAATCTAAAATCAGCCTCAGATACCTATTAATTAAAACAGAATGAAAAATAAATTTGAAAATACAAAGGAAAGAAAAAAGAATAGAAAATAAATAGAACTACAAGACAGCAAGAAATAACAGAAATCTATCAATATAGAAATCTGAATATAAAACTAAACTTTGCTTCAAATAAACTGAATTGTGGAAAATAGGAACATTTAAATGCATTTTCCCCAGTAGAAGTACTAAAACTTTGTAAATGAAACAAGCAGACAGTTCTCCAGAGATGAAAGCAATTTGTCAAAATGTGACATGGATATAATTTTATATTTGAGGTGAGGTTTTTCTGTGACCTCACTGAAACACCCAGAATCCCTAGAAGTAGAAAGGTGTTTCAGAGCAAAACCAACACTACCTTAATATTCTCTAAAATTTTTAGCCATAAAATTTTACCTACTCTGGGAATCTAGAGCATGATCTTCCTCTATTTAAATGAAATGTGTTAAGTGACTTAGACCTTTAAATTTCAGTATTTTGAAATTTTCTTCAAGTACTGGGAAGTTTGGCTCAGAGAAGACATATTTTATAACATCCATGACTATACAAAATTCTAGTATATTTATCTTCATCGTATCCAGATTTATTTTGGTAATGTATCAGTTACATTTCTAATGGTAGCTTCAGAATTTACCTGACAGAAGGTACATGAAGGTAAGGGGCGGTATATGGATTGAGCAGATATATGAGGTTGCTTTTTTATTGCATTTACATAAAATTGAGCAAGTGTCAATTGCCTGTGTCAAATATAGCATGGAATCTTATGGAGATTAAGGGACCGTAGAGCTCATCAAGCCCCCGCCTGACATTTTTCTTGTCGTAACTTCTGTTTCATAAGTTTGTCTGCATAGTTCAAATTTATACTTTATTAGAGAGCAAGGATCTGTTATGTATTTCCATTTTCACAACACTATTTTCTCCTAATGCTTGGTTTTCCATTATATAAATGATTTGTGAAATTTTATATTCTATATGTGACGCCAATAAATTTAGAACTAAAGTAACAAGCCAGCAAGAGAAACTGAGGGTTAACATATATCTTAAGAAGGGTGATGACAATGGTGATGGAGAGAAGAAGAGAGCTGGGAGAACAGCAAAGTCTGTGAGGTGTGAGGGGAAGGTGACTCCCAGTTGTCTGGCTTAGATAACTGAATGAGTAGAGTGTAATTAATTAACTGAGAAAGTAGATAGAATAGCATCCAAAGTGAAGATTCATGAGTCAATTTGACAATAACATGTCAGAGTAGCTTTCAGGTTAGGATATAAGAAGCAGTTTAGTGGGTTAAATATTTTGGCTGGACATACTGTAATGTAGCAATATAGAGATTTGAAGAAGTATCACTGGTTCAATTAGAAGTAGTAAACATAAGTAATAGAGCATGAAGGGCATAATGTATCAATAAGAGTTCGTTGGAAAGCAAATAAGACTAAGATGTATAAAAGTGTTATCCATTAAAGTTCAAGCATATCAAATCCAGAGAGAACCATGAGTTGCAGTGAATAGGTTCACTTGAGATATTCTTAGAGGTACTGAAACCCTAATTTACCTAGTGTTTGTGACACGGCACCAAGAGTCCACCAACATGAAAACCTATTATGGCTTAACAGTATTTTAAACTGCGGTTAATAATAATCATAAGCAAACACGGGAAAAAAACAAGAATAGCACATATTTGAGTTTTTAGGTATCAGGCATTATTTTGTGTTTTACATAGATTTAATTCTTTATTCCTGTTAACAATTATAAGATGTTGGTAAGTATTATTATTAACTCCATTTTGCCTGTGAGGAAACTGAGGCTCAGACAGGCTCAAGGTCACGCAGAAAATGTATGTAGAGCCCAGGAAGTCTGACTACAGAGCAATAAATAACATAGGGACTATTTTCGCAAAGTGTTCCTAATAGCAAAGAGGAACATTACAGAATATTGATACTTATTGGGTTACAAAAGTAAATCACCTTCTTGGAAAGAAATTCCCCATTATCTTATTTCATTAGAGCATTTACTAATATCAAATCTTTTATTACCTTGTTTATATCTGCTATCATGCATTAGAAAATAAAATAAATGAAAGAATTAAGTCTGTCTCTCTTCTTTACTACTATAGTATCCTCAATGCTGAGAATGATGTCAGGCACAACTTAGGGGTGTGTGTGTGTGTGTGTGTGTATGTGTGTGTGTGTGTGTATTCAGTGAGATATGATTTGAAGGGTTGTTCATTCATTTACTAGCCATGTGATTTTTGTGTTAGCAACCTGACCTCTCTGAGTTTAGATTCCTCTTCTGTAAAAAGGGACATTATAGTAACTCTTCTTCATGGTTCCCTTTTCTTCCCCTCTATCTTACCTTTCTTGCAAGTCTTCACGGCCAGCACTGTTAATGTTTCTCCAATGTTGAGTTCATCCTACCTATTCCTCAACTATGTGCAGCACGACTATTCATAAATATTCTACATCTAGGCATAATATTCTTGAGTGTGTGGATTAGGATTTAAAGGTGGTACAAAAACAAAACTCAAACGCCTTTATATGCTAGATTAAGAAGAAATTCTTGGTATACTTCATGTTCAATATCAAAAAGCTAACTTTACGTGAATTATAAAGTAGGTGAATGGCTTCAGAAAGCACTTATTTTTCTAATTATATTAAATTTGTGTTTTAATTTTTAAAATGTTACTCTTGAGGTAAATAAATATAAAATAGAGTGACTCTTCAGTGGTCCCATATGTTTTGGTTTCATGATAAAATGTTATTAAAGATGATAAAACATCCTCATGATATTTTTTTGTCATAGAGATGAAACTCATTTGTTTCAAGTATATTTCATAACTAGTAGATAATATACAAAACAGAGTAAGATAGCCTAAACTGCATGTCTCACTGTCATCTCAAACCATATCCCAGCGTCATCTGTGCACCCATTTACTGTCTCTTTCTGTCATGAAACCCTCTTTACTCTATTTTCTTGCTTCACTAAACAGGTTTGACATTATTGGTCACTTGCATGAATGATACTGACAGAGCAGTTCTGTGGGTTCCTTCTGGGCCTAGGGGACAAAGTGTCTGTAGTATATTTGTGTCAGCTCAAGCAGCAGTCTTGTAAATTGGCAGTTTGCTTAATGTAAAATGCAAATTTCTCAAGGGCAAGGCATAATTCTGCATAGTAATGATCATAATGCCTATAAAAGTGTTTTCCAATAATTCAAAGTTTTATTTTATTTTGCAATTAGTTTTTGTTGCACCTTCCTCAAGGAGTTCAAGGGGCAAATAAACTCAGGCTGGAGTTTTGCTATAGCCATCTGCCTAGAACGAACAAACTACAAAATGTCAGTTCCCTGTGGAAACTTTAGAAGGGCTAAGCACGGCTCTGACAAGTATCAGTGGCTGCAGTGGCAACATTTATCAGCCACTTATAAATCTCATCGCTGAGAATTTCAAGTAATGGGTGTGTAGTCTGAGATTTTAAACAGTTACACATTTCATTTTCTCTGCATGTATTTACATTCTTATATTAATTTTTGTCTGTGTTATCAGCCTTAGATTATAAACCATCCAGCAGAAGTCATATCGTCCTTCCTTTACTATCTATCATCTATCTATCTATCTATCTATCTATCTATCTATCTATCATCTATCTATCTATCGTCAACTATCTATCATCTATCTATCATCTATCTACCTACCGTCGTCTATCTATCTATCTTCTACCTATTGTCTATCTATCCATCTATCTATCATCTATCGTCTATCTACCTATCTATCTATCTGTCTATCTATCTACCTATCTATCTATGTACCTATCTATCTATCTAGCGTCTACCTATCATTTTTTAAAGACTTTACTATTTTTGGTGATGTTATAAAAGCAGCTACTTTGCCTTTAAGATTCATACAGTATTCTATACCCTGGAAATCATTGGTCCTTTAACCTTGAAGTCTTGGTCAGTTGATGGAAACACCTTATAAATTTAATGAAGTCTTATTCATTTAGTATTATAGTTGGTTATAGAAAAATAAAATATCTTTAAACAAGTAAATTTTCCTCAAGCAGATTCTTCCGGTTTTTTTCCTTTAGAATTCCATTTGTCTTGCATTTATAATGGCATACAACTTTTATGCATGATCTATTCAAATAATTTATTCTGCTATGCATAAGATAAACAAGAATATTGCAATCAGTAATCCATATATTAAGAGTTTTTAATGATTCACTTCCATTGAAAATTTTTAACCTTAAGATTAAATGAAATAAATTGGCTGACATGACATTTTCTTCCCACTGATCTTCAGAACTGGTGTGACAATAGCTAACCTGTGAGCCTCTCTCTTTCTTTCTCCTCCCTCTCTTTTGGATGTATGTCCCTCAGAAGCTTTGACTACATTATCAGTCGAAGAATAACAAGACTACTGTTGGAAAGTCCACTTTCTTACCATTAAGGCAAGGACTTACTCATAAACATCCAGAGGCTAGCATTCAGAGGTGAATAATGAAAACATCTGGAATTTTTAACAGTGCATAGTATAGCAATTACAAGCACAAAATGTGGAGGCAGGTTGCCTGGGTTATAATCCACAGTGTGACCTTGAAAAGGCTATGTATCTTCTTGTACCTTGCCTTCTTCATCTGTAAAATGGGGATAATAATAGTATCTATCCTATAGGGGTATTATGATGTTCAAAAGAACTTGTAATTGGTTTGAACAGTGGCACTGTTGAAAAATTGAACAGTGATTCAATTTTTACAAAATGGATAAAATGATTGAAATTTTAGCATACCACATGGTTTTAAAAAGTACTGTTATAGATGCATCGTCACTTGACCCCCATTTAACAAGCGTTTTGCTCTTGTTGATTGGACATTGATATGACTTCTTTTTGAAATTCACATCCTTAAAAATGATCAGATAACTACTGTTGGTTTACCACTGAAATCAAAACAACACAAAATATTTTCCTGATACTATTGTACGAAAACAAGACTAGGGCTTAGTTTATTTTCAAACTCAGATGGTATCTTTCAAAGTAAATGCTCCAGTCAAACAAACAATAGTTACATCTGCTCATACTGATGAAAACTTTAGGAACAGTTGAGAGCCCTTATTAATTTTCAATTGGAAAGCAGTTCATACAGTAGAGGAAAAACACAGTCATAACAAGCATTTGCACAGTAATAAGACATAACAAAATCCTAATTTGGAAAAGATAATATTAAAAAGTAAAAAAAATATTATCTTGTATAGCAATCAAATGACACATCCTGATGCCGTCTCAATCATTTCTTAATCTTGGCCAACAACAACTGAAAACTACAAAAGCAACAACAAAAAGAAGTAGCGCTCAATGGAGGACACGCATTCAGCTGCTCTCTAATAAGTGTTTTCAAAACAGAACTTTGTAGTGGAAATATCTGAAAATGTCAGAGCTGATTGCAAACAAGCCCCGCCCACCCCCCCCCCCCACGCCCCCGCGCCTCACAGCAGGCTGAACCCCGAGCCTCCAGGCTCGTATTGTTCAGGAATATTAAAAGCAGTTGTTTTAAGACTTCACTGAACATTTTAATGTTTTGTTGAATCAAATCTGTTTGCAAATCATTATCTAACTAGGTCAAGTAAATACAAAAAGATAATTGTTTAAAATTGATGCAAACCACCTAAATACCTTCTTGGTTTATTAAAGTAAGTACATCACTTGAATTTATGATTGCATGGTGAACTCCCAGTCTAGACATTATTTTTTCTATCATAAAGATAAGAAAGCTGAATTAGCTTTTATTTTCAGAGAGAGAGAGAGAGAGAACGTTGTGAAACAATGTAAAGGGTAATTTAATGGACAAGTTTCAATATGCCAAACAGCAAGGGGCAACGGGGCATACGTTTCTATCTTCATTTTAGAGCAAAGCAATAACACGGTGTTGCCTCTTATAGCCACTGGGCAGAATTTGTGAAGAAATCTCTGTTACCCAAATTCCTTCATTTTTTTTTTTACAAAAAAGATATTCCTAATTGGGTATTATCATTATAAGCTACCCCAGGTTGCTAAAATTATCAAAATTAAATTTTCATTGGAATGCCTAAGTTTTGTAGTTTTGAATACCAGGGTAACGGTTAAAAAAATAATGTTCATTGTGCTCACAAAACTGAGCATGGCATTATTGTGGAAACATCACATAAATTCAATAGAAATTCAAAAAGAAAAAATTTTAAATGTGATTTTGACATCCAGCAAGTTTTCTCAAAAGAGGCTTCAAGGTGTGATGGTCATTACCTTAGAAAATTCATCACCATCCAAGGTCAGGCCATTAGCACTGCAGACTCAGAAAGTGGCTATTAAGAGAACACTGGGCACTATCCCATCACTCAGTCCAGAATCACATTAGCGAAATTCAGATTGTGATAGAAAGCCCTGATGTATTAATTTCCAGTGAGATTCATATCCCTTTCACACATATAGGAAGATGAGTAACACATTTTCTTTCTTTTTTAAATTGAGTTATAATTGACATAAAACTTTATATTGACTGACTCATTCTCTGAACAATGTATTCGTCTGACCAACTTAGTCTTTCTCCACAGTAAGCCAATATAGAAGCCAATTAAAATCAGAAGATTGGGGCTTCCCTGGTGGCGCAGTGGTTAGGAATCTGCCTGCCAATGCGGGGGACATGGGTTCGAGCCCTGGTCTGGGAAGATCCCATATGCCGCTGAGCGGTCGGGCCCGTGAGCCACAGCTACTGAGCCTGTGCTCCACAACGAGAGAGGCCGAGACAGTGAGAGGCCCGCGCACTGTGATGAAGAGTGGCCCCCACTCTCCGCAACTGGAGAAAGCCCTCGCACAGAAACGAAGACCCAACACAGCCAAAAATAAATAAATAAATTAATTAATTAAAAAAAAATCAGAAGATTGCTTGGAGAACCTTGGGGGAGTTAGATGACCCACATTTTCAATGGCTGCAGCCTAAGAAGTCTTGACATCTCCACCAAAACCCATTGCCTTTCCAATGACATTTATAGATGGAAGGCGCTTTTGCCTTGGGAAGGTTGGCTGGGAGATGTGTTAGGAGGCTAATGCATTAATCCTGCGTTAGATGCTAATTAAAATGTTATTTTACTCGCCTTAAAATGTCAGTAGATTGGCTTTCCTTCTTATGGGCAAGTGAACCCAAGTTTGGTTTGGTAACAGTAACCACATAAATACATATACTTCAGAGGGTTTTTTTTAATGCATAATGAAGTACTTGCAAAAGGAATACATGACATCATTTGAATGTGTTTAAAATAATGTTCTCACACATCAGTGCGTCATCCTGTGAGATTTTGAAGTTATCACAGAAAATAGAATTCCATTTAAGTATTCATCTCAGTTTATAGCAATAGTGAAATAATTAAAAGACATAGTATCTTCTTCCCAAAGTGCATTCTTAAAATATACAGCTCAAGTTTGATCTTAAGCAAATTATTTAATGGAGGTATTTATTTAATACAGAACATATTATGGGACTCATCTTTCCTACTTAAAAAGATACTAATGAGTTAACCAAAAGTAAAAGTGGACATTATGGAACTATACAAAACTATCCAATTCCTTCAACTCAAGGCTCAAAACCATTTCTGAGGAGCAAATGTTATCAAAATGATTGAAAAGGCCCTTGGGAAAAACCAAACCCATTCATCATGAATAAAAAGATATCAGATAAAATAACACAGCAAGCTCTGCTATTTTAGTCTTCTCAAAATAGCTTCAAACCAAGACAATAAAGCCCAGAAATAGTGAGGAGGATAATGTGGACACATGAGAGAGAGAAACAGAGAGAGACAATATCATTGAGCCAAAGAAAGCCATGGGAATGGTTGGTGGGATCCTTGCCTTCTCCCCAAGAAATGCAGATCTCTCAATGTCTCCTGGAAAGTCCAGGTTCAACCTGAAAAGGTGAGCAGCAGAACTGTCTGTCTGCTTAATTGAGAAGTGAACCATATGAAAAGAAGTTAATTAGCATTCAACTAATAGATCCCACAGCTTGAGCACTCCCGATTGAGCACTTTTAAAATGTAAGCTCTCAACTCATTTAAATATGCGGAAGTTGAGCGCTTTCACAGCACGCTGAGTACTGACTGAGCAATTTCTAAGCACACTGAGCACTTTTCCACGTGAATTCTTAGCCAAATTTCCATACCCCCAAACCCTCCCTTTGCCTACATAGCTGCTAATCAAGTGGTGCCTTCCTGATATGAAATTCCTTTGCCAATTAGAATTACATTTTAGACTTTCATCTTTTATGTTTTGAGATAATTAAGAAATAATAATTAGTGAATATATGTTAGATTGAAGTTCCTTTCCTCTAAAGAGGTAGCAGTTGAGCCAGTTTCATCCCTCAAGGGCTCAAGTTAAATTTTGGAAATTAGTGTCCACGCTGAGAGCTGTGAGACTGTGTGCTCAAACTTAGCTGCAGACACCACAAAGGATTTTCAATTGTCTATTCCTCCAGGTGTTTAAAATCGGCGAGGGAGTGAAGCAATCTGAGAATTCCCTAGCTCTTTTCCATTGTGTTAAGGTTCTCATGCGGGCAGGCTCTCATCAATAAAAAAGAAACTGCTTTCATGTTATGTAAGGCATGGTTTTTTTTCTGCTTTGCCTTTTCACAAATAAATGAAATAAAACAAACCATTAAGTATTTATTGAGCATCAATCACATGTACGTGCTGTGTTGAATACTGATGAGAATATGAAATGTATAGTAGTCCCTGACCTCAAGGAGTTACCCATTTTACTGGGAGAAATTATGCAACATGCTCATCTATATTTTGATATGGTAATTTCTCTCCTAAAATGTAACCTTTTGTTCTAATTTATCCTTTCCTTAGTCTTGATATTTAAATTATATTTTACCATTTTGTTGGGTATCGGTTTCCAGTCAATTTTGTGGTGGCCACAGTTAAGTTTAGAAGGAGGTGGTCATACATAACTAAAGAACAAGCGCCTGGAATCAGATACTGAATATAACAATACTGAGAAATGCCATTCTAGGAGGCCCCGTCCAGGCAAACAGCTGACCTTCCTAGATTGCAGCTGTCTGATGCTAGTTGCACACAGAGGAAACAAAACTAGAGGAACAGAATATGCCACCCCCAAATACACCACTTTGGCATAAGGATTATTCTGAGCTGAAGGCAACTGAGGAACAGCAGATACAGGAAAAGCTCTAAAAACAGAATATAACTGTCCCTTTTGTAAAGGAAATTTACACTTACGAAGAAAATTTTCATTTGTAAAGGTGTCTCTCTCTCCTGTACCAGTGAAATGAAGATGCCACTTAACAGCGCTTCTCAATGGACAAGACACTGACTTGAATCTGCAAAACTAACCTTACTAAACACTCCTCATGTACCATACTTTTTCTAGTCCGCTTCCCGTACTTGCCACCTCCCCTCTCAGCAGCCCCCAACCCCTTTTCCTTTGTCTAGCCTCTCCTCCACACTTTGTTGGATGGCATATAAATCCTAAAATATCCCTTGAGTCACATCTCTGTATCAGAAAGAGAAGGCTGACTCTAAATCACAAGAGCCTCTTATCACTGGAGAAGGTGCCAGCTTAACTCTGCAGAACAAACCTTACCCTTGTCTACTGCACTTTTCCTGGTCACCTCCTTATAACTTGCCTCCCCCATACCCTTCTTTCTTAGTTGTAGGCAAAGATGGCATTTAAGCACAAGTTCTAGGCAGTTCTTTGAGTTACTCATCCCTGAATTTTTCCTATGTATATATGAGATATACCTATTAATAAACTTCTGTTTGTTTGTTTTTCTTGTTAATCTGTTTTTCTTACAGGGCCCCAGCCAAGAACCTACAAGAGTAGAAGGAAAAGATTGTTTTTCTTCCCCTAAAGTTTGTGAATAAGTCTGTTTTTTTTGTTTTTGTTTTTTGTTTTTTTTCCTGTTGTTAATCTTTTTTTATCAGTTTGATTCTTGGGATGTCAGGTGGGTAGAGGAAGAGATTGTTTTTCTCCCCTATAGAACAAAACAAGGATTACTTATTCAGAGATGAGAACGGGGTGTCTCAAATCTTATATCCTATGCTAATTTTAAACCAGGCTAGCTCTCAACCTGGATAATTAAAACAACCATATTAAAAATAAATACATAAATATACCCCTGTTTTACCAGCTATTTTAACCTCCCCCCAATTAAAAAAATAAAGGGTTTAGACTTAATTTTTGAATATTGTTTAATTTGACCTCTTCATAGAAATTCTAGTAATCCACCCAGAAGTGATAAAAAATAGACAGTCTAAGGAGGGGAGGGTCATTGCTGAGGAGAAATACTTACTTTCAGTTATGTTTCAAGAAATTATTGGTTAGTTGGAATGTATGGATTTGAAGATTGAATTCAACATGAGGCAAACACATATACATTTGGAAGGGGGAAAGAATGCAAT
Organism: Eschrichtius robustus; assembly: GCF_028021215.1. Classification (NCBI taxonomy): domain Eukaryota; kingdom Metazoa; phylum Chordata; class Mammalia; order Artiodactyla; family Eschrichtiidae; genus Eschrichtius; species Eschrichtius robustus. Next base: position 13,906,477 of record NC_090827.1, on the reverse strand, counting down.
TAGATAAGAAGGAAAATGTTTGGTTCATCCTGGTACATAGGACTTAGTTCTTATTTAAATCAGTTATAAGATGTCTAAAACCCTCAAAACCAAAATCAAATTTCATCTCAAAAATTTACCATTTATTTCGAGCTTGCTATATGCAATACATTAGCATACGATGTGAGATTTAAAGTTAAACAAAGAACCTGAAACGCATGAAGCTTACAATCTAAAGAAGGAGAACAATAATAATGAGAATGCTGGTAAACATTTTAAAAGATCCAAAATTTGCAAAGATATGTGTCCCTTAAACAAAGCTAGAAAAAAAACTCGAAGTTAGTCTATAGGGAAATTTAAAGGGCTGCTTTTTGTTGTTGTTTATTTTTTTGTTTCTCCTGTTATCAGAATTCTGGTTTTTCAGAGTAAATATGAAGTGATTATTGTGTTGAGTGCATTAACATTTTAAGGAGCAATTTTGTCTTGTACTGGGGTCCCCAGCATGGCTTAGCTTCAGCCATCTTAGCTGTCATTTCATGTCTGAAAGGCTGGCAAGTTGGGAACACAGTGGTCTATTTGCTTAAGCTGCTTAATTATAAGAGAAGACACCTCGACATTTAGGGGCCAACAGCTAGATGCCCAAGTTAGATCCTCTCGTTCTCTGGGGGATATGGTCCAACCTTCAACCTCAGTGGACATTGAAATGGAGCACCCCGGATTTGGTGTTTCTAGCCCTTAGGTCTAATTGGAGGCGTTACTCTGAGCAACATTCTGCTATGGTCCATGTGTCTGAGTGCTAAACACCACAGAGAAAGGAGGTGTAATAAAAAATAGATAAAATAAATACCAGGTCACCACAGTTTTTACTAAGAGAACAGAATATACTACCACTCTTGACTCAATTGAGCACTCAGTCCTTGGGGGAGTAAGGTTTAGTGTGGGATCCTGCTGTTGGCTGGAGGAGGTATTTTGCTGCGGCAAGACCTTGGACAATGATGTTAGCAAAAGCCTAGTGTGACAGTGATTTGTGAACTCTCCTGGTAGTAGCATTAGTCTGTAACCGAGCAGGACCCTAGGAGGCCTTCCCAGAACAGACGTCCACCCATGTCCTCCGCTTGCCTTTTGTTTGTAGAAAACTTTAGTCAAAGAAGAAATTTAATCAGAGAAGTGAGAAAAAAGCAGAAAGAAAGAAAAACAGTCAAGCAAGACCAAATAATAACACTTTAGCCATTAAACAAAGTCAAGGACCTTTAGCTCTTCCTCAAGGACTATAGATAATATTTCGAGCCATGTCCTTTGATCTGTTCTGAAGATACTGAAGCTCCCCAGGTGGAAGAAGTTAACTATATGCTGCCCACAAGCACGTAGACCCCAGACCGGCTGGAACCAGAAGGTCAATGATGCTGGCTCCCGATTACCTCACCACCAACCAATCAGAAGAATGTTCACGGGCTGATCACACCCGGCTCCTTGAACACTATAAGACTCCTCACTACCGCCTCGGGGACGGGACATACAGTCTTGAGGGCATCAGCCCGCTGTGGTCCCCTTTGCCTGGCAAAGCAATAAAGCTATTTCTTTCTACTTCACCCAAAACTCTATCTCTGAGATTTAATCTGGCACCGGTGTACAGAGGCTGAATTTCAGCAACAAGTCTCCAACTTACATTTGGAGCAACTGGGTCATCAAGATAAACACCTTGATACCAGAAACTTGTGGAAAGGTGAGAGGAAATGGTGAGTTTTGAGAGACCCTGGGATCTTGCACTATCAGTTTAGAGAGAACCAGTGTTCCAATAGTTTAACTGGTGGGGATTGCAAGAAAATGACTTTTATTATTTTCAACAACTAACGTGCCTCAGGCAGGTGAGCCAAGAAACATGTTACAGTTTGAAATGCAATTAGGTATATGGATTAATTACTAAAATTCTCAGCTACTTACACTGGAAAATTATTTATATTGTTAGGGAACATCTTTTTACAAATTTCTATATTCCCCTAATGGCTATTATCCTGAATTTCAGACAAATGTTTTTTAGATTTATATTTAATATAAACTCAAGGTCTGGTCAACAAAACTTTCTGTGATGATGGAAATACTCTATATATGCTCTGTCCAATGTTTTTTGGGAGTCTGATAGAAATATAAAATCTCAGGCTCATACCCACAGAATCAGAATTTTCATTCTAACAAAAGTCTCCAGGAGGCTAGTGTGCACATTAAAGCTTGAGGAGCAGTAGTCAAGAGCAGTTCTCTACTTTCACAGACTTCTGTGTGCCAGTAACCCAAGGAGGTTTTCAAAAACACCAGTGCCTGCACTCCACTGCAGAAGTTATGATTTAGGGTTCTGGGATGGGATCTAGGTAAAGGTATTTTTGAAATTTCCCACAGACAGATCCATATATCCATAGATATAAAAGTTGCATGCATTTAACATTGAATACAGATGGACAAATAGCTCTTCAGAAATATGCTTGTTTTTAACCAGCCACAGTACTTCACAATCTAAAAACATAATTAACATCATTTATATAAAAGTGCACAATTGTATGTTTAGTGCTGGTCATTGATCACATATGTCTTAGTCAATGGTAATTCTGGCACTTACAAGATGGAAATATTATTGAGAACTGTAGAGATAGGCCCAGGCCCAGTACTTCTCAAATTTTATTTGGGCTTAGGACGGTAATAGTAACTTTTTATCAATTTAAGCAGTTTCATGAAAAACAATTTATTTCCAGGGAGTCAAGTGAACCTGAGTTCAAGGAGTCGGTGGATCTGGAATTTAGTGAAATATCCAAAAATTTCAGCTTATTTTTAAACGCATATATACATTTTCAAAATGCTAGGATGATGGGTTTATTTTATGGTCTTAGTTTTCAAGCCAATTTATCTTGAAATAGTTCAACCTTGATAGAATAGGGGCTAGAGAATTTAGAAATACTCTAAGGTTTACAATTCTAAAAACAGTCTTAGAGGTGTAAAACATGCACTTTACTCATCAAAATCTGTGTCTCTGGAAATTGTGATTTCATTTCTACTGAAAGTTTGTGAAGTTTTTGTTTGTAGCTATAGTGAGCTCAGGTCAGATGCACCAAGAAGGGGTTTGGATCATGCTGAAAATTTATTCCAGGACTCTCAGCAAAGGCAAACCTGTATTGTTACGAAATATAGTCAGGTCCATGCCCCTTTCTGGACCCCATGTTCCCCAGCCTTCTCATCCTGACCCTTTTTAGCCCTGCTTGATGAAATTTAGCAATGGGTAGTCATTATTGCCATCTGTTTCCTCCACAAGTCGAGGTTGACCACCTGAACCTCTTAGATTAAATCAGCATTACTCTTTTGTTCTGAAAGTTCACATTCAGCATATCTAGTGGTCTTGTCATATCAGTAATTAAATACTATCTTGTGAGTCACTGGAGTTCTAACAATTCCTTTCATTCCAAAAATTCCTTTACATGATAATGATAATACATTTCTGCAACCTATATACCTGAATATGTATTCAATGATTATTAAATATATATATATATTATTCAACATATATATTATATCTATCATAAGCACACACAGTAAAACTAAATCGAGTTAGTCCAAACATCCTGTCTGTGCTTGACCCAAGACAACCTTCACATTCTCCTCAGCTTCACTAAGCTTTAAACAGTTTTCTTTCTGACTCTAGGCCTTTGAGTTCCCTTTTCTTAGAGCATTTACTTTAGAACATTTGCAGTTGTAAATTCTTTCTCTGCTCCCTTAAGATGTAAATCTTCTTCCAGCCTCTAGCTAGTTTTACAACCCAAGAATGTCTTTCTCAAGGACCTGGGAGCCATCCCTTTGAGATGTAATAATCAAGGAAGACAGAGTCTCTATCTCCAGATCTCTGTGGTTAGGTAGGAGTGTAACTTTGGTAAAGACCAATTACCAAACACAGACGGCCTAATCACATTGACCAAACTCCCCACCTTGTCCTCCAGTACTCTTCCACTAGCTCACCCCAGTGCAAAATCTCTTTAAAAATGATTTAATGGGAGTTAGGCATACCAATTACTTCTTTGTCATAAACAAAAATCAAGGATGATTTTTTTCACATGTATTGTGTGCCTGGAGAGGAAATATAGCATAGCCCACTCCTTAAGAATGGTCTAGACCTGGCTTTGCTCTTCCTTGCTGTGTGACCTGGGGCTACTTTCACAACCTCTTTTGTATCTCATTTTCCTTTTTTGTAAAATGAAGCCAAACACTTGCATCTACCTGTTACATTTGGTATGAGGATTAAATGCGTTAATATATAAAACATGCTTAGAGCAGTGTCTGACACATAAGAAAAACTCAATAAATGTTAATTACTGCTGATGGCAACTACTTTACAATGTTCAGAACAAACTTGGATTTCTTGCCTCCAATTAGTTATGCCTTATCGTTTATGTATACAATTAATTGCTTTTTTGTGTTTTTATTTATTTTGTGCTAAAAATTTTGGGCAAACTGATTTGCCTCTCTGATGGTATGTCCAAAGACTATAACATAAACTTACCAGTTGAAGACTAGAGAGGTAAGTATTACTTGAAAACCAATTATACTCTCCCCAAAAAGGAATTAATGATGAACACTATTAGAAAACAGTAAAAATGTAAAAAATGACGACTAAGTTAACAGAAAATAAAATGCAAATAATCTACTTAATCTAGATGACAAATGACTATACGTCATTCCTTTAATTTTTTATCTGTAGAATGAAGAAACTATTATACCCATCTCATTGGATTTTTTGAGGATTATACAAGATAACATATAGAATGATCAGCATAGTGTCAGATACCTGAAAAGAGTCCAGTAAATGTTGACAAGCTATTATTAGGGGAAAAGTAAAAAGCAAGTGTCATCTGCCAGCAATAAAAATTCCATGAGAACAAATTTTAGTTTTCCAACACCGAATAGTTCTATATCAGTGATTATCAACCAGGGATGATTTTAATGCCCCCATCTACTCTTACTCTGTTTATTTGCTAACAACCTCTTCATTATTTCCTTACAATCTTTTTTATTCTTCACACTATTTTAATAAAAATGTTTTTTCAAAGTTCACCAATGATCATCACATTGACAAATACGATAGCTTTTCCTTAGGACTACTGGGTTCCATTCTTTCATTTCCACCAAACACAGGCATGTCTCAATCCAGATGTTCCAGAATAACATCAAATTTATGACTGATTTTATTTATTGTATTATCTCAAAACCTGTTCATTTTCTTATGTTTCTGATTTCATAACATTAACATCATTGAAACTCAGACTTGAAACATAGGATCCATCTCTGTTCCCGTATCTCAACTTCATTTCACACACCTAATCAATTCCCAAGTCTATTAACATCATTTGCATTTTCTTCTTTATCCTACTCTACAGTTCTGGAGAATTGTACAACTGAAACTTGTTAACTTTTTACTAGATGTGAACATTGTTCTACACATTGTATATACATTACACCAAATATAGCCTTCAAAATAACTCTGTGATTCAGGAATTACTCCATTTTATAGGTGAGGAAAATAAAGCTAAATGATTTTAAGTGGCTTGGCCAGGGCTACACGGCTAGTTAAGCAAAAACTGAATCCAAATTCCATGTTCATGCTGCCTTTGTAGCCTGCCCCCTTCTTTAGGTGTGACATTCAAAATTTTTCACTTACCAGTCTAGTACAACCTTACTTCCTGATTTTGCATCCTAACATTCTACTTCCCTTAGCCCATGTCCCCTGTCCCATTCAGCTCCTTTTAATTTTCCTTCTCAGTATCTTTATGCATGCTCTTCTTCATCGTGGAAGGATGCCCGTCTACCAAACTGCCTTAAATCCAAATCCTAAATATGGGTTTCAAGTATTGACTTAAATGTTGCCTCATCAAGTAATATACATATTTAAAGTAATTCATATTTGAAATTAATGGACCCATATGTTCATATAACTTTAGTGTTGGGTGGACACACATAAGTTTAATATTTGAATCCTCTTATGCTACAGTTTTGTGTATTCTATTAAAAATAGAGTTTGCTAGAAAAATCAAATGAACCTTCTTAATTTTCTCTACCTAAACAGTTTATTTCCCTCCTATTTATCTGTATTAAAGTGAGAAAAAGTCTGAATAGAATTGTAACTTAGGGGTACCTGCTTACTTTTCAACAAAGCTTCATGGGGTGGCTATACCTTAAAATCTGATCCCGGACAAATCTAAAATACTGATTTTGTCAGTAAGCATTTAAGGAATTGATTAAGTTCTGGGAAACCAATTCACACTAACCCAGGTTGGCAAATAGATTTAGACTCCAGTGCTAACTAAGATCCATTTGCCATGCTGCCTAGAAGAGCAGGGCAGAGTGCAGTGATCTATGTTTTGGTCTGGAAATGAAAAATAATGGTACTCGTAACATGTATTGCCACAATATTTTGCCATTTATAGACTAAGCAAATTTACTAAAAACTGACATATTGATCAAATTGCTAACTTATTTGTTTGCCACAAACATATCTCTCTAGTGATTAAATTCAGGGGCTCACCATTCTCCGAGCTTCAAAAGGTGATGTTAAGAATGGGAACAGAAACAAGGAGGTGCATAATTTTGAAATTATTTCACTCAGACCACAGTACGGCCTGGTAAATTGTGCCTGGCATACAACAGAGACTACTTTTACGTGTTGGCATGTCCTTGCCTTCTAGGTCTGACGTCTTTCTTTTCTAAGCAGTAATAGACAAACACTGCCAAATTCTAATCCTCAAATTTATCATTAGGTCTATTTTAACTAATCTCTTTGTTTTCGTTTTGTCCATATTACTTCATGGAGAGAAAACTCAATATAAATTTAATCACGCTTGGATTCAATCACATTCCAGACGTGCTTTGATAAGACTATAGTAAATTACGGTAAGAATTTCTTGAAGTAGCTAAGACTTCTCAGTACCTCATAACAAAAGAAATTTTGTTTTACTTCTAGGTCTGTATAATCTTATACATTATCTACAAACTTTATTTGATTAAGCTTTGGATAGCAACTTTGTTTTCTTTATATTCAATTGCATTTGGGAGTTGAGAAGAGTAACTTTCCTGTTTATTTTCTTGTGGTTTTATTATTTTGTACATTCTATGTTTACAACATTCCCCTTATTAATCTGTCTGTTCCTTTGAGGCTAGACCCATATATCTTTCATGATTGTATTCCTAGCAACATTAACCACATTGTCTTGCACAGAATAGCTTTAAACATATTGTCTGAATGAATGAATAAATGAATACTGGATTAGAGAAGAATTTCAATTCCCTTGTCTTGAAGGTTGAAGCAACTGTGATTTTATATTTCAAATATGAGTACAACCTTCACTTATGTTCAGGTATTTTCTTGTTTAACTTCATTTAAATAAATAGAATAGAATGAAAATGTTGAACCTGTCAAAAACCTGATAGAAAAGAAAAACTAGCAAATTAGACTCTTCAAAGGCAAAAATTGTTAAATGACCTTTAGATTATTAGGAGAAATTAGTAGCAAACTGTTCACCAATATCAATACCCAAGTCAGTGGTCACTGGAAAGAGGTGAGTTGGATCTGAGTATACACAGTATGCTTCTATTCATATAAAGTTTAATATGAATCACAACTAGTTTATTGTGTTAGAAGTCAAGATAATGGCTATACCTTCAAGGAGGTTATAACTGGGTGTTGCCTGGAAGGGGACTCTGGGAATGCTAGTTATGTTCTGTCTCTTGATCTGGATGCATGGAAATTTGTTGCGCTGTACAGTTATACGCATTATATGCATTATAATTATGTACATTAAATTTCAATTAAAAGTGTACTTTAAAATGCATATCAATCATCTATGAACACAGTATTATTAGAGAGACTTTCATGCAATGAATATATTTTGGAAAAAATTATAGTCATATGTTCCTTTGTCTAGTATCATTACATTATCCTCATCTTAAAAACTGTACATTGCATAACGTCTCCAAATAATTTTTTATTTTGGTAAAAATTGGGTTATTTGGATAGCTACTTGATAACTATCACAGTAATTTGAATATTCAGGGTTCTCTTTTGATGACTAGGAACCTTTCTATATCCCTTGAGACAAGATAACTTCACTTGTTTTCTAAACCTTCCTAAAGGCTTATTTCTGGTAAGCTGCTTACATATTTGAAGTAAGTAACTTTGCCTTTTTGTTGTGTGACAGGATTAAAGTTCTCTGGGATATAGTACAATGGAATGAAAGCTATTTCATAAAGTATGTTTTAAGGAATAAAAGATAATACCCTTTTCTTATTGCAGAATAAAAGGATTTCATGTAACAGTAGGGTTCCTTTCTGAAAATTTGAAAAAATGTAAATAGGCAATAATATTCATTATCATATAAGTAATAAAACTTCCCATTTTCAAAGAATTGATTTTTCTTATCAAACTGGAAAACTAAAAGTTAAGACCCCAAACTTCTAATGCATGTACCCTTTCTGGAAATGGTTTAACTTACAGAGCATCCAATGCAACATTTTCCTATACAAAAAATATTGTTTTCCAAAATATCATCCTAATCCATATTTAAATCAAACCATGTGAGCACTCTTGTTTCACCATATTCATTTCAAGGACACTTACGGGTACATTGTGATAACAATTTTCCACCGATATCACAGCAGGTTGATTTACTCAGCTGCACATAACTGCAGTATTTTTCTTAAAGCTTTGAAATCTTGAATGAGGGGTGGAGAACTAACTGTAGACATGTAATATATTAAATTTCTAAGACTTCAAAGGGAGCATAATTAACTCAATGCCACATAATTGCTCCAGGGACAGGAAAAAAGATGCAAACAGAATTGATATGCCCGTTTTTTCCCCTTAGCAATTAAATGACAATGCTAAGTGAGCAATTTCTTCTTTAAGACTCATTCTTTTGACTTAATATTTCCCTCGAATATTTTAAAAACTTTCCATGCCAACTTATAAAATATAGGAAGCAGTGAAGCTGGGAATTCTGCTATTCCCTCTCTTTGAGCAGAATTTCTCCCTTCCTCCTCTCCCTCTCTTCGGTGCTTACAGAACCTGTCTCTTTGACCTCATCATAACCTTTAGTTCCTCTCTCTTTCCCATTATCCCAATCCATCCGTTCTTTTCTAGCTTCATTTGCCTTTCTATCCATCATGTAATCCACTGTAAGTCATTTCTATATCTCTTAGGACCTGACAATCACGTACCCCTTTGACCGGCTGCCAACTTACTTTATCAGTTTCAAACTGTGAGCGTCCCCTACCATCCCCTATCAGCACTAGCTGCAAAGATATTGAACGTGGCTGGAGGAAGTTAGGGAATAATACTGATTAGATCTAGGGAGGCTTTTAATTTTCTCAGTTGTAAATTTGGAATTCAGACAAAATGTTATATGTTGTACTTTCCAAATCTAAAATGTCATGGTTCGATATATTATTTCTTCAAAACTATAGCAATCATTCTTTAGAGTATCTTTTGTCTGTTAATCTCTCAAAATCTGAAAGAACATCCTGGAACTTCCAACTGAAAAAAGTCAAACGGGATCATCTCCAAAACCCCAATACAATATAAGGGAATGAACAGATATATAAACCAACGACCATGAGGAAAAAGGGACAGAAGCCATCAGAAAAGTGTTTTAAAATAAATTACTGAGGGACTTCCCTGCTGGTCCAGTGGTTAAGACTTTGCCTTCCAATGCAGGGGTGCAGGTTCAACCCCTGGTCGGGGAGCTAAGATGTATATGTATATGTACACGTACACGTACATGTATAGGTGTAGGTGCATACCTGGAATGCCACACAAGACACATTGCCTCCTGAGAAGAAAATCAGGTGCTTAAGGAACAATAACAGGAGGTTATCCTTCTGAACCTTTTAAATCTTGAATCATGTGAATGCATAGTGTATTCTAAAAGTAAATACCGATTAAATTGTAAACATTAAAATAATAAGTAATTATTTTTGAAAAGAATAACTGGTGGGAGAAATAGGTGGAACAAGGGACTCTTGCTTTTCATTATTAAAACTCTCAGTTGTATTTGATTTTTAAAACTATGTCCATCTCTCTCTCTCACACACACACGTGCACACACGGTGAATTTTTATTTGCCTATCACTGTCTGCCTAATACGGTCTCATTCATTTTTCATGATTCTGGTAAAGCAAACTTTGTGTGAAACTTTTCGTCACGCCAGCCAAACTCCTGCAGAGTTAGTCAGTTCTCCTATGGGATTCTGGAGCCTCAGCCACCTGTCATTATTATACTATTTTTCTTTCATATTTTATTACTTAGTTACCTGCTTGCCTCCTCCACTAAACTAAGTGATCCTCTAAGTCAGGAACTATTCCACGTCTCCAGACCTCTGGTGCTGTCTGCCTTTTGGATTTGCTGCTGCTTGCCTTTGAATGAACTGCATCTAGGACTTAAGGGGTCAGCCTACTCTCTAAGTGGGGAAATGTTCCTAGGACTCATGGGAGAGCAGAAGCAAGCTGGGAAGTGTTTGAGAACAGCTAATGGAGCAACAGGAACCACTACACAGGTCAGAGAAGAGGATAGCCAGCTTAGGATGGGGAAGGCAGGTGGGTTCACATTCTTTCTGTCATTCCTCCTTGCTGCTTGAGACCATAAAATAAACTTAGTCCACAGTTTAAAGACAGAAAATCAGAAAGACAAAGTGAGTGGGGGAAAAAATGGTGGCTTGGTAGAGGAAGGGAGATAAGTCTCTCAGGAAAATCACAAAGATAAATTTATGTGTTTGAGAACAAAGTGGAAGCAGTAGATTGTTACAAATATCAAAGTTCAGAGTCAAGGATAGGGGGCCACAGCATGTGCTATGTGTCAGGTATATACTATGTGCTAGAAAAAATGATCTAGAAATTACTGTTTCTTAAGCATCTACTAGGTGCCAGTCCCCCAACTACCCCTTTAAGTCTTTTTATATCTCATTATTCTGTGTTACAAATATAATAAGCTGAAATCAATAATTATTCCCATTTTACTGGTGACAAAATGGAGGCTCAAAAATGTTAAGTAATTTGCTGACATCATGTGATCAGGAAGTGGCTGAGATGGACTTGTACTTGTCTGTTAAATACCACTTCTTTTGTGAATTCCTACTCATGATACTAAGTCTGGTTCAAATGTGCCTTCTCAGTGAAGCCTTCTCTGATCTTTCCAACCAAAAATGACTATAGATGCTTCAACTTTATTTCTTATAATTTTAAGATTCCAATTCATATTACATGTCTTTGTATATTTGCCTTCAATCTTCCAGCAGATTTTGTGTTTCTTGAAGGAAAGAACAAGCTCCTGTAGAATTGAAAATATTCTTTCTATTGTGGAAAAATCCAGTGATTCAATGAGACTCTCTGAGTTATTTGCTAGACTTAGAAAGGTCAAAGTTCTATATTTGTCCCTAAACTGCATAACAAAGTTTTCAATTAAAATTTTAAAAAATGTATCATTGATATTTTCCAAAGTTTTATTCTTATTAGTGATTTATATTTTGCTTCAATGTCCCTGATACCAATTATATTATAGAGTGCCAAAGAATTTCTAACACATTCCTAATTTGGAAGCTTTACAGCAGTACTTTGCGAGCTAAAGAAAGCACAATGGAGAAGTGAAGAAAAAAGTATTAGTGAAATAAAGTCATGAAAAAATTTAAAACTAATAATAAAACCCATGTGAAAGTATGTAATGTCATGATCAGTTCTAGCACTACATAAAATTAAATATTTGAAGTAAGGCAAACTTACTTAACAATAATCTTTTGTAAGGCAGCACCAAAGATTTTAGAATATAGAGATTAAGAAGTCTTAACTGTATTTTCACAAAGTTTCAGAGCTTCTGGCCAAATGAACAGATACAATTAAAATTTTGAGGATCCAGCATCGTAAAATGTACAGTGGTCATCACTTTGCAGAGTTTCAGACAATTTTAATTATTTGTCTTGGTACAGAGTTCACAGAGCAGAAGTAAATATGCTATATGTTTTTGTAAATGGAATCATGTTTAGGCAACAATAGCTTAATTGAAGTAAATCTTTTCTCAGAAGTAAAATTTTAACTTGCATAAAAATTTTAAGTATTAGTTAGACAACTTGTTAAATCCACTCAGGTAAACAGCACTTTTAAATCCCCATAAGATTTCTTAAAACCATCCTGGCTATGTGCCTAAATACATATAAATCCACATTCTTAGCAATTAACTGGACAGTACGGGGTAAATGTGATGAGCAAGGAATTCACTGTGCTACCTCAATTAGTGCTAATGAGAGTTGTGTAGTTAATTCCCTCACGCTGCTCTTAATTTTCATCTCCTCTGTGAAGTCTATTCCAAAACATTTAATTTTTACACCCTATTCCCAGCCCATGACAATTTTTACTTACCTCAGTAATGAAGGATTTGGCTGTGGCAGGATTCATAACAAGGATGGCTCGCCTAAGAGTGTCTCGATAGCGATTCAATTCCTCTATTCTCATGGTATCAAAGAGAGTGGTGATCATTTTATTGATGTTGTTTTCTACCTTCTGAAGTGCAACATCCATCCCCTGCTGAGACACTTTGTCCAAAAACTCCTGAATTCCACGGATATCTAGGAACATCAAAAGCCCACCAAAATGTGAATTACAGCACAGAAGGGAGAGAAAAGCTATTTCACTCACATCAGAATAGTTTATTGTTCTACATTGTAGGCTGTTTAAACTTCTAATTGAGTAGCTGATGGAACTCTCAAATATGTTTAAGGTTGAGAAAAGACGATTTAAGGTGTTTACGTGAAAAATGTAGGGATTGTTATTTTTTAAATTAATTTTCCTCCACTGAGCATTCTAAATTATCTCACCTCTGGAAGATGTTAGAACAGAGTAGAGGGAAGTGATTGGGTAAGATCCTCACTTCTCTAAAGCAAATGTGAGATAAGAAAGTACATTCCTTATTTTTCCTCAGTATTAAAGAGTGATATTAACCTCAGGCAAAACATGAATGTCATTAATGGCTGATGAATCTGAATCAAGATTACTACCATTTCTTAAAATAGGCAACGATATCACTAAACTTGACATCTTCAATCTTAATTGAAAGACGGTTTTGAGAGGTTATTTTCAAAGGGTCGCAGGTCACTTAGACCACAAATAAAACAGCTACATTGTTGCCTGTTTTACGAGTACTACCTTCTTAGCTCAAATCTGGCCAACTTGGTAGAGATTGGGTTTTTTTCCAGGAGTATGGGAATGTACTTTGTGTGTAAAACATAAATTTTAACAAAATATTCACACACCCATTCCAAAATAAAAAAATTTCTGAAAGATTATCAAATAAAAAATTGTGTCCATTTCACATCTAAATAAGGAGGGTAAAATACAGTCTAAATAAAGTGTTTATACACTTGTATTTTGATGTATATTTAAGTAACAATAAGTGCCTGAAATGTTACAAATATTTTTCCTAGTGCCACATTGGCTGTTTATAGAAGAAGGGATCTAAACATTGATAAATATGATTGGAAGATGTACCCGGCACAATATAATCTTAATATAGCAGATTGCTTTGACTATAAAGTAGTGTTTATTTTTCTGTATATGCTCATGACATAAAATGTTAAAAGGGAAGAAACTAGGGAAAGATAAGGAGTGAATGAAATTGTAGGTTGCTTATTATGAATGGACTGTATCTCAAAATTCCTTAATGTGCAAGACCGCAGGCATGTAAAATTTACCTCTCAAGGACAATAACAAGGTCATGTGTTTTTCAATACATTAGCAATTAAAGGCAATATATAAGCCAATAGAGTAAGAAACAGTCACAAATTTAGAAACTAACATTTGCTCATAACCAAAGTTTATATTTGCAAGTTTATAAATTAATACTAATAATTTTAAAATTTGCTTTCTTCTTATGATCTGTTTTATTTTAAAACAATTACTGTAAACACTATATGTCCAGTTATCTGATGACTCTCAAACTCTTCAGAATAGATAACTGTATAAATTCTACCTTACATTCCTTATTCCTAATTAAATTATAAACCCAGGATGTCAGCATCACAGTAGCTTAAAAGAACGAAGACTCATCTAGAGCAGAACAAGAGATAAAAGAGTTGGAATAATAAAGGTATTATGTACTCATTAAATATCCAGGTCAGAAAGTTCCTAAGGATGTAAGGTATTCAAGCATGGATTAAACAAAGGTTTAGATCTGATGAAATTTAGCAGATACAGGTAGACATATAACAGGACTATGTTCGCACTCAAGCAGGCCTTCTCAAACTTTGCTGTGAATCAGAAAAACTTGGAAATCTTACTAAAAGTGCAGAAGCCTGGACCCCACCCCAGAACCAGTATGTCTTTAAAATATGTGTCAGAGCAGATCCTTGATTTTGAATTGTAAGTTGTTGTTTCTTTAGTATGAATCACTTAAAAGTGCAGCTAAATATGACAGAAAAAGCCAAAAATAAACTGAAATAGAGATGTTCAGAAAACACAGTGTGACCAGAGCATAAGACTCCAAACAAATTACTTACACTCTTAACTTTGAGAAAAAAAGAAACTGTTTCAAAAAAAAATTATTGAAACAAATTATTGAAAATTTTTGAAATTATTGCCTGTCACCAATGCTATGTGCTCAGAATTCAACAGTGAATACCCTTCCCCACATTGAGACAGGCAATAAACGGATAAACAAAGTAACACATACAATTCACACTAAGTGCTGGGAAGGAAACAAGGGTGTGCTCCTGGAGAATAACAGGGTGGGAAGAAGGACCTATTTTAGTTAGAATACTCAAGGAGGTTTCCTCTGGAAAACTGGCATTTAAAGTGTGATCTAAAGGATGAGAAGACATTTCCCAGGCAAGGGGATAGGATGAAAGAACAACAGCTCCGGAAGATGCCCCGAGGCAGCGAAGAGCTTGTGTTTGAAGTACCTAAACGATTTCTGTGCGGCTGCAGTCCAGCTAGCCACGGGGAGGGCAGAGTTAGGTGGAGCTGTGTGGAGAAACCTCAGATCATGTGGATCCTGGTGAGACACAGAAAGAGGTTTTGATTTTATCCTAAATACAGTTTTAATCTCTTGAAAGTTTTAAGTAGAGGATCTGACTAAGTAGATGATGGGTTATGTGATCCTTCAAATTCAGCTTGTAACTGATTTTCCCTTCATTTAAAACAGCATGACCTTTTTTAGCTTTTATGTTTGACCAGAAATTAAGTACTATATGTATTGTTACTTGGCCAGAAAAGTGATGTGATAAAAGATTGCTATTATGTCTTTGCTTCCTTAGTCTGCAGTTCTGGTTATCACTGCCTAGATAAGTGATTATAAAGTTTTTGAAAATTTTTCTGATCTATAAATGAAGAAATATTTATCTTATAGATGTCTTGAAAGATTAATTAGTGAGGGTGATGGTGTGTGTGTCTGCATGGGAAATCCAGTGAAGAGTCTAACACACGGTAGGTGCTATTATTGTTAATAATAGTGCACAATTGCTTGTTAAGGGATCACCCACTCCTCCCCCCACCAATAGGACAGAATTGCTTAAAATTTACTGATGGACAGTTACCCAAAATAGCAAGCATAATGTTTTAGAGTCTTGGAATGCAGGAGTTAAATAAACAATAATAGTTTTGCTTATTTGTGAATAACACCAAACACCCATGATATACAGCAATTGTAAGTTTGATGTGAAAAGAATCTGAATCATGCTATTAGCTGCGCTGTGGAAAAGTCATTAAAAGAGAGAGTGGATCTTTGGCTTTGTCAGTTCATGAGTATGATCAAATATCACAATTATTCAGCTACATTATCTGCTTAACTGTTAGTTGGAAAAAATGAGTAAAATGTTACAGGTTACAGAAATTAAAAAGATAAGAGGTGATGCCTGACATCATAAAGCTTCCAGGCCTATGGGTGTTACTAGATGTTACTCATTGATAACAGAAAGTTAAATAGTAGTTTCAGTTGTTCCCAGTGATTATTAATTCTACTGACCAGATAATTATAATAACAGCAAGTTAACTCATTAACTAAGTTATTAAACACAAGATTAGGACAAAAAAAAAGAACTCTTTTTTTCCCTGGGCTCTATAAAGGAACTTGTGGTAGCAGAATACGACCTCCCAAAGATGCCCAAGTCCTAATCCCTGGAGTCTATAAATAGGTTAGGGTTACAAAGCAAAGAGGAATTAATGCTGCAGATGACATTAAGGTTGTCAGTCGCTTGACCTTAAGACAGGGAGACATCTCCTATTACTTTGGTGGGACTAGTGTAATCACAGCATCCTTAAACTTAAAAGAGGGAGGCAGAAGAGGAGAGTCGAAGGGAGAGCTGACTACTGAAGAATGAGCTGAGCCTTTTGGGAAACTTCAGAGATGACTATTGCTGGCTTTGTGGATGAAAGAAGGAGACCTTGAATGAAGAAATGTGGATGGTCCCTAGAAAAGGCAAGAAAATGGGTTCTCCCCAAGAACCTTCAGAAAGGAACACAGCCTTGCTTACTTCTTGATTTTAGCCCACTGCAATCCCATGTCAGACTTCTGATTTACAGAATTGTAAAGTAATAATCTGTATTATTTAAGCCTCTAAATTTGTGATCACTCATTATACCAGCAATAGAAAACTAATAGAGAAGTATAGTTTAGTACTTAGGCTGGCATTTTTCAAGTTATTGTCTACTGAATTTTATTTTAGAATCATTTGGAGAACTTGTCCAAAAGGAAGATTTCTTAGCCTCACCCCATTCCTATGGAATCAGAAATTCTCATGATAAAACCCAGAGATTTTAGCACCTAATAATTTTTAAGAGATCAGTTTGGGAACCAAGGCTCCAATTTCTTAACCTTCTTTCTGTCACAGTGTCCTCTGAGAAAATCATGAAGATTATGGATCCCTTTTCTCCCCAGTAAATGTACATACCTAAACCATTCTGCACACTGCCTAGATTATGGTCTAATCTGTTTGCTTCCCTTAAGGGCGTTATTGGAAAACCTGAACTAGTATAGTCACTGCCCGTGATGGTTGTTTTTCTATCCATTCTATATAAGAAGGCAGAGTATAGATACTCAACATGTTAACTAGTAGTGTGTATTACATCTTATTTAAATAGAGAAACATTTAAAATAAAAATATTAAGAAACTTATAAATACCTTCCTTGATAACCTTTAAGTATTTTCAGCTATTATTTAGACTAACTCTAGTTGTCTTTCAGGCCCAAGAAAAATATTGTAAACTGTAGAAGATTGGGTTCCCAGGGAAGTGGCGTCTAAGATAGAGACTGGAGAATAGGAAGCTTATTAGGGAGTACTCTAAGAAATAACACTTGTGCAGCAAGGGAAGGGAACAAGGGTCAGCAGAGAGGGAGCTGTGATGCAAATCTCAGCAGAGAACTGCACAGAGCTCTGGAAGTGTTATCCCAAGTTAGGGCTGGTGGAAGGAGGGGTTTTATAATCCTGCATAGACTGGTCCATGGCTCTCTTCAGCTGAGGGAATTTGGGTGGCACAAGACAGAATGCACTGGAAATTTTCCTTACATTTATGGAGTCAAAGGTTGTTGTTTTCAGGGTAATTTGACATGAAAAGTCTTATAAGTCATTTCTAGTCAATATTTCATCTTTATTTTTTTAATTTTTAAAGTTATTTTTATTATTGGGGGCATCTTTCTTTTTTAAAACAACTTTTTATCTAGGGGAAAACGTACTACACTTGATGTCAGAAAACCAGGTTTGGATCCTTACTTTGCTACCCACATAGCCGTGTGAACTTAGAATCAATTTCATAGGTGATGTTTGTCGTTTTTACCTTCCCAGTATTTTTTCTCCTTTATTCAAACAACAAAACCTCATTTTTCATTTAAGAAACAAACCTGGACCCATCTCTGTGTTCTACATGTGCACAACCTTCTATATTCACTACTGGATGGTCATGTGTCCCAGGACAGTTAAATGTGCGCTCTCCATATCTTTGGCCTAAGTAATTAGTTCACAGATAGTCACAGGATTCAAACAAAGATTGAAATTTGATATAAGGATAATGAAAAAGAAATGGTCATTCTTTTGTATCACAAGTTGTAATGATGCAGTTTTGGAATTGAGAGAGCCAGCATGTCTAGTGAGAAGCTGAGAACGCAGCCAACGAGTGAAGTGAAACAGAGGCAAGGCAGCTATTTCTTAGACTTCCCAACTACATGAGTCAATCGAAAAAACATTTTTTCTTTTTTTGCTTACCTAGTTTGAAATGAGCTTCTGTCACTCACAAGAGAAAGGGTATTGACTAATACATAGTCTTTTGATAAACATCTGGTAGTTTGGTAATGAAGGTGAAGGCACAGTTCCTCTCCTTGAAGTACATCCAGTTTAGTGGAGGGAATAACAATTTAAACAAGTAATTGTTTTAATGTGATTAATGCCAATGAAAGAAATGTAACAAAGGAATGGAAGCTTAGGAAAAGTAACAGCTAATCACACTTTATCAATGCAAAAAGAAAATTATATCACCTAATTAATGGGTTATTCTAATAAAAGGAAATAAGGGGTGTGAAATATTAAAGCAGTTTGTAAACTGCAAATTTCTATGCAATGTGCATTTTAATTATCAAGACTTTATTAACCCAGTCAAATGTCCCACTTGTTCTTAATTTTCTTCTGTTCTCTTTTTCTATGGAAAAATGGAAAACAAACAAACAAAAAATCACAGTAAGGACTAAAAGTTGATCTAGGTACTATCTTTATAAATTGATATTCTAGCAACCATCAATTTTTGTGATATCTGATTTGTGTTACCTAGTTAGACCAACTTCCTGCAACTGCTCTCCAAGAGGTAATGGCTGATTGAAACACAATGATTCATTTTATTAAATTATGTAGAATAATGACTTTATTATGATCACTAATGTAAGACTAAATTTAATATCTCTACTGAAAATGGCTTATAATGTAAATAGATTAAGGTATAAAAATCCTAGGCGATATTAAGATCTAATGCATAAGCACATTTCTAAACAGACCCCCAAACCAGAAATGTGATATTTTACTGTTCATCCTAAACCAGTAGTCAGCATCTAAATAGACCTCTTTTGGAATCCAGTCTCTGCTTACTATGTGCCAAGCATAAGCAAAACAATCTCTGCCCTCAATGAGCTTGTTATCTACACATCTGGTGATAACATAGACCCTATTACAGATAGAAGAATATTACAATACTACTCATTTTCCAAACTGTCGTTGCAACTTAAATTTAGTGGCATTCTCTGGAATACATCAAACAGTAATCCTCAGTCTGATCATTGTATTCGAATGACACTTTTAAAATGTTGAATTTGGTAGGAAAAAAGATTTCTCACTGAGGCTTTGTAGGTCTGATTATTTTTTTCCCTCTACTCATCTCTCTCCCTCGTTTGAGTAGATTAGGCACATTTAATCATTTTTGATCACCTAATGCACTGAAAACCTCATTCAGCAGGAGACCTCAGTACTTCATTCAGTCAATCTTGGTGTTTCTGAAATTATGACAGAATGCTAAGCTTTAAATTAATATTTAGAATCTTGTGAATTTTTTTTAGATAAAAAGAAATACATCACACTACTGGACGCATGAGATACATCATTAAGTTGAATGGACTTTCCCAACATATGAATGGCAAAGCATAATCTACAATTGCCTTGTTTCCTCAGGGGAAAAAAGGCTTTTAACCATGGAGTGATTTAAAAATTTTTATGCAGAAGAACCCTTACTTCTAAAGGGATTTGAGTCGTTAATTATTTCCTTGTCATTTGTGATGTATTTAGAAAATAATGATAATAATGTGCTGTATGAGATTTTAAGGTGACACAGTCCAGCAATAGGGATCCACTGAGATTTTCTATTTGATAAGAACTTGTGATTTTAACATTAGATCGTAATGTTACAGCATGAAAGTCATTTTCACAGTAATGCTAATCAATATTTTTAGAACATTTTACTGATGAACAAATCCAAAATAGTAGAATATATCATTTTTACCTACTGACATAATATATACTAATGAAAACAAAATAGTTCAATAAGATGCTTGGATTAATTATATGCTTACTGATGTACATTGAAGTGAATGAGAGAACTGAAAGTTGGAAAGTAGCCAAATGAGTAATAAATCACTTTATAAATCACTGTCTAGAGAGACAGTTAATAATATTATAGTCATCAGACATTTGAAAACACCCTCAGGGTAATTATAAACATTTGCAATAAATCAAGAGGAATGTGTCCATTTTATTAAACCTACATCAAGTCTGCACGGAATAAATACTGTGATTCCTAGGAATGCATTCATGCTGATGTCCATCCAATGTTCATTTCAAAGAGTTCTACCATATGACAATTTAATTGTAAGGAAAGGGCGATGTACTGAAGGGTAGTGCTTAAGTGCCTCAGGTCATTCAACTATGTACTGACTCTTAATTTGGGATCATTAAATCAGTGCTTGCAGAGTGCAATGGAGTCCATATATAATCCATTCATTAATCCTTAAATTTGAATTTATTTCTTTGTTTTCGTGCATATGGATGTCAAAAAGTAAATATTTCTGTATATAAAGAGAAATATATTTTCATTTAGTCTTTTCCATGCTAAGATACTCTATCAAAACCTGTTATGTATGTTTATGTCTCTGATTTTCAGAAATACCTAGTTTAACAAATTATAGTTGATATTTACATATGGTCAAAAGTCTTATTGTAAAATAGAAAAGACTATTCTGAAATCTTAAGACAAATGTCAGAAAGGCTAAGAACATAAAATAAGTCTAAATTGACCAAAGCAAACAAAAACAAACAAATTGAACTAACGAAGAGTATATTTTAAAAGCAATTTTAAATGGTGAATTATAAAGACAAATATTTATAATTTTAAACATCTATATTATAATTTAATAATATTAAATTTAAAAAATTAAATTAATAAGATTATAATAATCTAATCCATTGTTTTTTCTTATAAGCAAAGTTTCTTTCGAGCTGACAAGGAAAGCACATGTGTCCACGTATGCCTACCCTTCACCCAGAGGGTCATCAGGTAACTCAGGCTGGTGACTGAGAGCCCACCATGCCCCTGAACAAATTATTTGGTTCCAGAATAAGCACAGGACCCAAAGAGAGCCTGAGATTTTATATGTGGATAAATAGCCATATGTATGATACTGATGTATGGACAAAGAAGGGAAAGGGCCTTTTTCTAGTATAATAATCTGTAAGAATATGCTTGAAGTCACCAATGCCATCTGTCTAGCTTGAGAATGAAGCAAACACATGAACTGAAGTAGAGATGAGGCCACGGGAAGAGGGTATATTTGACTACTTTCAATTAGTTCATGTCTCTATGTCGTTACTGTTACAAGCTGCTCAGATCCCTATCATCATATCACCCCTCCAGGCTCCATAACTGGACCCATAGAATAAACCTACAAATAGGTTCATTCCAATATTCAGCTGTGGAACCAATATTTGTTTAGGCAAAGGAAATTAAATAACCCAAATAGCTCTTTAGATGAAATGCACATCAACTTTACTGCTTATGTCACTCTTGTAAGTCAGTTCTATTCAGCCCACCCATCCCTGAAATTCAACTTTTCTTTCAATATTCTCAGAGTAGAAACCTCCCATGAAAGCAATCTATATGTTTTTATTCTATTTTAAAGATCACCCACTTCTATAACTTTCTGGCTTCTGTATATTGTCAGTTCCAAGACTCCTTGATTCTGGAATTTAGTTGCTGGCTGTTACATTCAACTAATTCCTTGCTTAGACCTCTCTGATAGTGAGCCTGCCTGGACACTATCAGCTGCTTCTAATGAGCCTTCCTGGATACTCTACTCCACCTACTTGACCAAACTTCCTCTCAGAGACTTGGCTGAAAGCATAAACAGCAGGCTAAGCAAATTGAGGGTGATGCGAAACTGAAAGGGTAGGGCAATATAATGAGTAATGTGATAAAGATTTAACATAAAATGTTTAAAAGGCATAAATTATGAGAAAACACAATAAGATACAAGTGGTTTTTGTTTTGCTAAAAAGAGGTAAAGGTCTCACCTCTCTAAGGCAAAAAGATAGCATGAGACATACTGTGTAACCAATAAACGTGTCAGATTGTATACAGAAATATTGAAAAAGTAAAATAGATAGGGATAAAGGCATTTAGAAAGGTGGACTATCTAAGAAGCATACATATCAGGTTGAAAATGGTAAATTCTTAGGCAGTAGAAGACTGAGTTCATGGGATGTAATCATTTCTTTACTTATTGATAAATGGTTACAAGCAAAAGCATTACTTATTTTATATTATTCTAGAAATGGATCATTTTGTCCAATATATTTTAAGTTTCATATAGAGAAAAGCTTTCTGCCAATTAGAAATGTCTGGTATCCTTATATGAGACAGGCTCCTTCAGAGTACAGTGAGTTGTCTCTTGCTTGGAGGATTCTGTCAGGGGAAACAATGTTACCAATCAAAGATGTTGAAGGAGATACCTGCTGAAATCTCTTGTTTCCAAATGCCTCATCTAGGAACAAAGCTGGCCTTTTCAGAAACACGGGGGGTGGGGGGGAGGGTGTTAAAATATGTATGTTGCTAGGGCCTACCTTGCAAAAATTCTGATTCCAGGGGTCTATGATGGAGCTGAGGTATGATGATGATTAAAAAGCTCTTCCAGTGATTCTGATCTACTACCAAATTTGGGTTCTAGGTGTCCACTACACTCAATTCTAACCTTTTGTCTGACTCAATAATTGCTAAGTGATCATGATTCAATTATGATATTTAGTTTACCATTCTGATAGGCAAATTAATTTTTTTCCTTTTTTTCTTTCTCTTTACTTCTTTTTACTTTTCAGATATCTAATAGGTTGTTCTGTCTTCTAAATTTTTATTGAGATATAATTTACCTACAATAAAATAGACCTTACATGTGTAGTTTAAAGAACATTTATTGTGTTCCACTGTAACTACCACTCAAAATGAGATATTGAATATTTCTGTTACAACAGAAGTTTCTCTTGTGTCCTTTTCCAGACAGTCCACTCCTGGTCCAGAGATGCAACCACTTTCTGATTTGGATCACCAAGATTAGTTTTGTATGTTACTGGACTTCATATAAAAGGAATAATACAGCATGTGCTTCTTTTCTTTCAGGCTTATTTCACTCAAAATTTTGTTGTTGAATATTTCAGTGGTTCATTTCTTCTTATTGCTTAATAGTATTCCATTGTAGGGACATGCCACAATTCCTTGAACCATTTTCAAAATGATGGGCATTTGGGTTGTTTCCAGTTTGGGACGTAATGAATAATGCCAATACTAGCATTCTTACATAAGATTTTGTGAGGATATACATTCTCATTTATCTTGGTAAATACCTGGGAGTGAAATGAGTAAGTCATGTGGTAGATGCATACGTAAATTTGTAACGAACTGCCAAAGAGCTTTCCATAGTGGTTGTACATTTTTACATCCAGCCACAAAGTAGGAGAGTTTCAGTTTGCCACATTCTTGTCTACGTGTAGTAAATAGGACTTTACCCAGTCTAGTGGGTACCGATTAATACCTCATTGCTTGTTTTTGTTTTTTTGTTTTGTTTTTGCCACACCACTCCGCTTGCAGGATCTCAGTTCCCTGACCAGGGATTGAACCCAGGCCACGGCAGCGAAAGCCTGAAATCCTAACCACTCGGCCACCAGGGAACTCCCCAGTATCTAGTTTTAATTTGCATATACCTGTGGACTATGTTTAGCACTTCTTCTTGTGTTTATTGGCCATTTATATATCTTCTTATATGAATTGTCTGCACAAACTTTTTGCGCACTTTCAATTGTGTACTTTTATTGGTGTCTTGTTGCTCTGCTGGAGTTTTGTTTAATTCTCTGAGCTCTTTATATAGCCTATGTATTTACATAAGTTTTTCAGATATATGTATTGGAATTTATTCCCCAGGTTGTAGTTTGCCTATTTATTTTAATGGTGTCTGTTATGAGCAGAAAATTTTAATTAATACAAGGCTCACGCTGCTTGCTGCACCCTGAGTATTAAAGATCTCTCTCTCTAATTCAGGAGCGTAGTGTTTTCTGCCAGCATATGTGAGATTGAGGCAGGCTAACTCGCTAGCTTGCAAGTCGGGTAAAATCTCAGACCCTTCACAGTTCTTGACAGTATCATATTGCAACCCCCAACTGTAAGCAATACTAGGGAATATAGTTTTTCAACTGGAAGTATTGCTCTCTCAATTTAAAAGGGAGAACATATATTGCATAAGCAAGCGGCTATTTCTGCTGAGGGGTCAGCCTACTCTGAGCCAGTGACTGCCCTGTTTCCACGTTTCCAACGATAACCAAACCATCCGAATTGACATACAGTATTTTTCCGTGAATGATGTTAACATGTTGAAGATCTGCAGGCTTAAAGTTAGACATTATCTCTCTTTAATAAAAATGATTCTATACATGTCATTTGTAAACTTTTTAAAAATTTTCAGTGTCAGAAATTACTCTTATGCTTTTTCTATTGTATCAAAATAGTCCAGTTGTTGAGAGCAGGGACTGTGGAGGAGACTATTAGTGTTTGAATTCAGGCTTCTTGGACTTACTTTTGAGTCACCTGACCTCTTACTACTTTAGCTTTTTACATTTGTGGTATAATCATGGCCATCACCAGCATCACCACCATCATCTACCTCACAGAGCTGCTGTGAGGATTAAATGAGATGATACGTGTAAAGCATTTAGAACAGAGCTTGGATACAATACATATTCTCTGTAAGATTATCCCTTGCTATATTCTTGGGTGATAGCTCACTGCAACCTCTTTATTCTCATTATACATGGTTAGGAGTATAGACAGGCTCTGGTCAGACTTTAAATCTCAGTTTTGATGCTTCTTAGCTATGTTTTGTGAACAAGTTACCCATCAGTTGTTTCTGTTTTCCTATTTGTAAAATCGTAAATATTATCTACCTCATATAGCTGTTGAGAAAATTCAATGATACAATGTAAAATACTTATTCTACTGCCTGGCCAATAAAAATGCTCAGAGATACTATTTTTTAATATTTTTATTGTTGCAAGACTTGCTCATACTGTCTATTGGAATGGCCGTCTCTCACACACTTAAAGTTAGGTAGGATTCTGAGAGGCAATAATCAAGATCAAAGTGTACCCGTGAAGCCTGCTTTGATCACTGCTGCCTAAATTGAACATTTTCTTCATTGCACACCACTAGCATTCAGTTTGCATCGTTCATGACACAACACACTATTTTCTCTATTAAGAGAGTCATATAAATATTTCTCTTTCGTTAACTGTAAGCTTCTTAAAAGTAAAGACTACATTCTGTAAAACTTTTAATCTCATGTTTTGTATTTGCACTAAGCAAGTGAGCTATGAACGTTTCCTGAATGACATATTTTTAAAAGTTCAACACTTCCTCTTTTCAAGCCTTTTAAAAAATGTCTTGAATCAATCCATTCAAATAGTTTCATTTTTTTTCCCCTCTTTTTATCCATTTACTTAGAATCAAAGACTTGAATTTTCTTTGTTAAGGAATTTAAAGTAGACTTTTACACTGTGCCCTTAATCATAATTAACTGCTTTGGAAATAAGTGTTTCTCTAATAAACTGGATAAGAAACCTAATCTTTTTCTTTAAGTATATTTTTCTAAGCAAAATACATCTTCAATAACATTTGGCTCCAGCAGGCTGCCTGATTCCATCCACGGATGATGCTTAATCCATTCCTTAATGAAAGTAATTCCTGATAACCAAGATAAAAGTCAAGTATAATTCTGATGTTTGAACTTAAAATGAGGACATAGATGAATGGATATGTAAATACATGTAGCCCTCTTCAAGGCACAAGGTATTTGGATAGCGTGATGTTTATTTTGGACTCTAGCCCAGTTCTTTACTAGCAAGATTTATTGTAAGTATCAAAGGAAAATTTTGTTTCATTGAACAAGACTATTACTGGAAATAATTTAATAAGTACAAGCAGGGTACTTTTTCATGAATTATTAAATTAAATAATAAATTAAAGTCAAGTTTATCATCAGAGTAAAGGCAAATGTTTTTCATTATTCCTAAAACAAACACTGTTTCTAGCAGAGGATACAAACACTGTGATTATAGCATCTTATTTAGTCAAAGGAAAACAAAAGAAAAGAGAATGAGGAATTTCAAATGTATGTAAATGAGTGTGACTATGAATTTAGTGTACATGAAAAAAAATTTACTTCATCAGTAATTAAAATGTCTTCTCTTACAAGAATTTCCTAACTGTAATCCATGTAGGACTTGGAAACAAGCTAACAAGGAATTTTCTTTCCTCATGGACATTTATAATCAAAGAGTAAAGTTTTCATTTTAATGTTGTAAAAACATCTTCATCAAAAGTTACTTTTCTGTTCTTTATTTTACAAGACTATCTTGATAGGACTAACTAAAAAGTGTTTTCTCCGTTAAAGAAAGATTTAGGGTTTAAAAATTCATTATTTCAAATTATGTTGATCAGAGGTCATAAGAATACCATTTATGGTTATAAAACCCATAGATAATCTGACTAGAAAAAATTGACAAAGGCATACTCAGTATGTTGATTCCAGAGCTAGAGTTTACTATATTCACTAAATAATCCTATCAGTGACTATCAGATTTGTGTTCCATCTTTACTTTTACTGATGAGCCAATTATTTTTATTTCCTTTTTGTTTATTTTATTCATTTCAGTCTCTTGGTCTTT
This sequence comes from Eschrichtius robustus, assembly GCF_028021215.1. NCBI lineage: Eukaryota > Metazoa > Chordata > Mammalia > Artiodactyla > Eschrichtiidae > Eschrichtius > Eschrichtius robustus. The sequence goes on along the minus strand of NC_090827.1, from coordinate 13,879,715 downwards.
GTTCTGTGACCCCTAACTAATATGAATTAAGCAACAAAATAAGGATTTCCGTCCTGGGGACAAAGGACTGTGCTTTTAGAGAGTGCCACAGACTTTTGTCTGAAGCCTACCCATCAAGTTTAATGGAACTCAGCTGCCAAAACCCCATGTGACCTTTGAATATTTAGGGCTAATGTAACTGCTACTTGCTCTCCCTCCCTGGGAGTCCACAGGAGCTCTTATTTGCTGCTTCCCAGATTTCTGCCAACCTGTTTGTGCTCAGTTCTATTGATGCCACTTTCTGGCCCACTCTTGTGTAACCGTTCTCTTATACAGTTCAAAATGCTGAGTAGATTAGGACAAGAGAACTCATTTTTAAATAGTTATTTATTTGCAAGAAAAATAAGTTGCACTGTAGAGTGTAAATCTTCTTAACTTTTTAAAATAAAAATGTAAAAACTAGGCCCATCCATACTGAATAGAAATTTTTTTCTAAGACTCCTTCTTAAGGCAAATCTCTAAGGAAACACGTTTCAAAATATAAGTTCTTTATCAGAATCTTGTTTATTTCCTCTCATTTGAATGTATAGATCTCTACTCCATTTCCTCTCTTCCTAGTGACAAAAAAAAGAGAGAAACTATATTTGAAAATCTCTGGGATCAGTCAGCTAGAAAGCAGGTAGATTAATTCAGGAAAAAATACTTATACAAAAATAATATTATTTTTGCTTAGTTTTCTTAATGTAACACAAGTAAAACTACTGAGAGAAAGTGTCTTCTCAAAGTATGGCAAATTTAGGTAAAACGCTTTGCGTTTTACTTTAGAAAGTTAAATAAAATAAGTATTTTTATACTACTCAGTATTTGTGTGAGATTTCATTTTGTAGACAATATGCCAGGATAAATATAAAGTGATATAATTTCAGTGACCTTCAAAGAGTTAAGTACTAAGTAGATACTAAAGTCTACACAAGGGTGTAAGCAAGATACTTTAGATTTTTTTTTTTGAACCAAAAAATAGAAATGGGCAATTTTTTAAGTGTTCCAGGATCTGTCCCAAATGATTTTTTCTTATTAGATAGAGGTATAAATATTTTTGAAAGAGGAGAAAGACAGTATTGTCTTTATGACTTCCCATTATTTGAAGATCGAGATATGTACAAAAGATTGAACTTGAGGTGTTAACAAAGTTTTCTGTTGTTGCCGCTAGATTTTTAAGAAGAATGTGACAGGACATGAAAACCACAAATAATAATAAGTAAGCTCCTTAAATTTTTCAAGATTTTAACGAAGTTACCTGCCATGCAAATACCAGCTTACAAAACTCATACAAGCAACAAACACTCACCATATTCACTATCATAGAATATAATTAACTTCTGCCAGGCATATTCTGTGACCACTCTCAGGATAACGTCATTTAAGTAGACAGGTGGCCTAACAGAGAGAGTGTAGTCATCATTCCGGTTGCTCCGGGTGAGTCCACAGCCACTCCTTGGGGTCCCAGCTGTTGAGCGCTGAATGAAGAGGTGGGGGATGTGCATGGCATCTGCCAAAGACTGGAGGGACCCAGCTGATGTGCAGCCAATGGAGCTGACCAGGGCCAAGATGCCTTGATTCATGAGTTCACAGGCTGCAAGAAAGCACAGTAATATTCAAACGTCAGTAGGTTTCATATATTTTCTCTTTTTGAGGAACAGTGAATAAAGCTTACACAGCTATTCTACAACTATGGAAACAATTTTTTTTTTTTTTTAAAGGAACATTCTACATGAGGAGATCCTCCCATTACAAAGTGCTATTGGAATACAGATCAAGAATTCTATCCTAATTAGCTATTTGACCTCATGCAAATTTCTCAGCTTCTTTTGGTCTCAGATTCATCATCTGTAAAGAGGGTAAAATAGCACGAATCTTTCAGGATTATTGTGAGGATGAGAGATAATTCAGTTTCTGTTACTTGTCTCTTGAGTGATAGGCATCCAATTAGAGTGATAGCTATACTTTTATAATTCTCAATGTATAATTCAGGGAAAAGGTAACTCTTTACTGAGTATATAATACAAGGTTTTAAGAAAAGAGATAATATGCAAAATGGTAAATAAATGAAGGGGGAGATGAAGAGTCTGAGGAAGGAATTTCTATCCACAGAAAACAGAGCCATTCTGGTATCTAAAACTTTGATGACACTTGTCTCTCCTATTAAACTGGAGAAATGAAAATGTTTTTGTTCTTTTCCTTGTTTATCAGAAAACTCATAGGACTTGTCTGGCGGTCCAGTGGCTAAGACTTCGCCTTTCAGTGCAGGGGGTGTGGGTTCAATCCCCTGTCGGGGAGCTAAGATCCCACATGCCTCGCAGCCAAAAACCAAAACATAAAACAGAAGCAATATTGTAACAAATTCAGTAAAGACTTTTAAAATGGTCCACATCAGAAAAAAAAAAAAAACTTTAAAAAAAAAAGAAAAAAGAAAACTCATGGTGAAATCAAAAAGGAAAACTCATGGTCTACATTTCAGAAACTATCTCATTCTGGTTTCCAACTGAACAATTTCTAATTTCTACTACACGGTTTATGATCTCTGTTTTAATTTCATTTTAATTATTCTGTGTATGCATATACTCTTACTTCAAAACCTATTTAAAACTAGAAAAAATATAAATTATAAGTAAACATAAAGACACCGCATATATAGAAAAAAAGAGTTCAGAAGTGATATCTCAGGGGGCTCCCCGGGGCTCCCCTGGTGGCGCAGTGGTTGGGAGTCTGCCTGCCAATGCAGGGGACACGGGTTCGAGCCCTGGTCTGGGAGGATCCCACATGCCGTGGAGCGGCTGGGCCCGTGAGCCACAATTACTGAGCCTGCGTGTCTGGAGCCTGTGCTCCGCAACAAGAGAGGCCGCGATGGTGGGAGGCCCGCGCACCGCGATGAAGAGTGGCCCCCGCTTGCCGCAGCTAGGGAAAGCCCTCGCACTGAAGCGAAGACCCAACACAGCCTAAATAAATAAATAAATAAATATTAAAAAAAAAAAAAAAGAAGTGATATCTCAGAATGCCAATCTTTGAAGTCAAGAGTTTAGAAATAAAATCAAAAGTGAATTTAGAAAGAATCAAGGCAAAATTAATTCCATTTGAGAAGATAAGACAACATAATTGTTCCAGTATTAATTCTAGATTTGATGCATTCTAGATATAACATTCTCAGGATTCAAACTTTATTATAGATTGTACATATCTTGAAAAATTTGAAAGAAAAGTTAGATGATAAGTACCTCCATGTAATAAATTGGCCAGTTAATGAAAGCTGACAAAATGAAAGTTTAGAAGTACTATACTAGTGACACACATATAAATATCAAATAAATTTATTATGATTAATGTTAAGCCAACCAACACATACAAATAAATTAATAATTACTAGGGACATAATTTTCAAGCATGAGCGAGGTAATATGATTTCAAATAATTGTGAAAGATAGCATCAGGGATCAATGCTTCTTAGACCATAACAGATTGCAGGTGAAGTTTCAGTAAAAATCACACATAGAACCTATTCATGTTCATGAAATCAACATTTATAGGAAGCAATACAGATTTATAGTTATACTTTCAATGAATTTATGCAAAAACACTGGTCAAAAGTTTGTTTCACTACAGAGGTAAACAAGACTATTGCTTGTTTATATAAGTGAGTAGAAATCCACTTTTTAAAAAAGATTTTGGTTAAAAACTTGGCTCATTTAGCATTTAATATCAAAATAAGAAAAGTGCCTTAAGTTATACACAGCTGAACTCAATCTTTAGATCACAATAATTTAAAGTGAACAAATGAATGTAATATTTTATATAAATTTACCACAAAAGTTACAAAGTTATAAATAGAGAGATTTGATATGAAAAAATAAGTTTCAGTATTATATTCTGTCACATATAACAATACATGAAAATTGTCTATTTTAATCTTCAGATTTAGAAAGATAAACTCTGAAGAGTCATATATTAATCATTCTTTAACAGACAAATTTGCTTTAGTATATAATTTGTGATTTCCTCCTATCAACTATGTTACTTCCATTAACCTCTGTTAGTGAGAACACAAATTAAGCAAATACTAAAAACAATTATATAAGCAAAATGTGTTATTTAAGATTATCTGCTATTTGGTATTATCCATCCTGCTACACATACTAGCAAGAATAACTGACTTTTCCCTATAAAATCAAAGACTCATCAAATTTGCAATCAGAAAACCATATAATATTAGATCTGAAAGGTAATTTAGAGATCACGTAGTCCAGAATGGAAAATCAGCTTTAACTGCAATGCCAACCGTGACTGTCAGTATGTTCGCATCCTAGAACACGGTTTGGAGAAGGATTCGGAGACTCAAAAAGAGTAGCAGAATCATCGTGTTAGATTTCTCATAGGAAGAGACTGGGAGAGTAGTAGCCTGCAAGTCATAGACATGCATCCCTCTTATAGTGACCCCCAACCTTCAATGGTTTACAGTTGTTAAGAACACTCACACACCCCCCTTCAAAAAAAAAAAAAGAAGAAGCAGGTCTCTAACTTATTGTTCAATAGCCTTTTCGCCATAGCAAGCAAGGGATATTTACAAACTTAATTTTTTTTTTTAACATCTTTATTGGAGTATAATTGCTTTACAATGGTGTGTTAGTTTCTGCTTTATGGCAAAGAAAAGATAGAGCTGTCCATGGGGGAAACCTCAATGGAGATCGCCTATCCTCATGTTTGTAAAAAGCAGTAGTCCCAATATAGAGAGAAAAAAATAGAGCTCACACATCTAAAATAGATTGGTACTCGTTGACAGCTGGACACATTAAAAATAGGTCTGCAAGGCAACCTGTCAGAGCTATATATGATGCCCATTTTGTCCATTTTACCAACATAAAATGTTGGTTGAAGCAGAGAAGATAACAAATATACTTCCTCTGGGCATCGACCCTTCCTAGGGCCCTATATAAAAGTTAGTATAAAAAAAGAGACTCATGACAGCAGAAGACAGATTTGAGAAAATAAAGGGCTATACCAAGAACAGAAGCAAAGTTTAGTGAAGCAGTCTATCTTCTACTATAAGAATTCCATGTCTTGACTGTTAGAGGACTGCAATATTTAGAGTTTTAGTTACATACAATGCACACTTTAATTCATTACATACAGTGTGAAAACTGAATTTGAAATATCAGCATGTTTATGTGTGTATCCACCACTGTTTTATTATAAGAATCCAAGCCAAGGATTTCTCAATGGCATGCTGCTTTCCCACTGATTACTTCAAGTCCTTTGATTTACTTAAATTATGCATGCATGTACTCACACACCTCCGAACATATAGAGGATATTGAACAGCTTGCTGGTTTTGTGACTCCAGCTGTCTGAAATTGTAACACTATCAAAGATGTTTGTAGCCTGCATTAACTGCTGAAAGCATACCTTTTATCTTTTTCTTTTCTTTCCTCCCTCCCTCCCTTCCTTCCTTCCCTCCTTCCTTCTCTCCCTCCCTCTCTCCCTTCCTTCTTTCTTTTTTTCTTTTTTGTTTTCCTTCTTTCTTTTCTTCTTTTTTTTGCTTTCTTTTTTTTTCTTTTTTCTTTCTAATAGCAACTGCAATTAGCAACACTTTCACTCTTTTTGGTCATTCGGCAGTTATGGAAATGAAGTTCTCTGTCTAAATACATAAATTTAAGTTAAATGATGTTCATGTGCACTATTTTTTCATTTCTGAAGCTAATCAGTTTGTCTTATTTTTTATTAAGTAAAATAAGATTAAAATAAAATCTATTAAGGGTTTTGAAACTGATTATATGTTATTCAATATTCAATGAGAACTCAGTAAATAATTTTGGATAGCACCATCCTTCTTGAATACACTTATCCCCTGTGATATTTCTTCTGACTTATTTATATTGACCAATTTGTCCTGATATAACATCTTCTAATGATTTTAAGTCACATCAGGACTTTTGCACATTCAATTCATAGACTTATTCTTCAACACTTAATTATCAACTTCCAACAATGGGCCAGGAACTTCTTTGGAGACTAGATAATATATATGGCAGATTCTATCCTCAAAGAGCTCCCAATCTATTTACCATATTGTTTCCAAAATCTCCCTTGCATCAGAATTCAAAGTAGAGATTTAATACAGATGACTAACTTCACTCCTAGAGGTTCTACTGGTAGTCATGTATTTGCATTATGATATGTTATCTGAGTAGTTCTGATGTGTAACCCTTTCTGGAACACATAAATCTGGTGGATTGTAAGTGCAATGCTCTTTGAGGTGACTGTTGCAGAACATCTAATATTCATTGATTTTCCTTTACTTTTTCCCAATAATATTGTTGACAATATAACCATAACTGGAGAGCAGAAATTCCCTATTTTTCTAATTTTCTTAGTTTGTGAGTGGGGATGAGGTATAGGAAAAGAGGATACATAGAGTTAGTAAGAATAAAAGTATCCCAAAAAGTGACCCTTATCTTCTATTTACAATAATAAACTAAGAAGACTTCATTCTTTCATGTTTCTCCAACTCAGATGTAAAGTATAATATTTACACAATTCAATAAAAAGAATAAAATACCTAGGAATAAACCTACCTAAGGAGGCAAAACACTTGTATGCAGAAAACTATAAGATACTGTTGAAAGAAATCAAAGATGACACAAACACATGGAGAGATATACCATGTTCTTAGATTGGAAGAATCAATATTGTGAAAATGACTATACTACCCAAAGCAATCTACAGAGTCAATGCAAACCCTATCAAATTACCAATGGCATTCTTCACAGAACTGGAACCAAAAATCTTAAAATTTGTATGGAGACACAAAAGACTCCAAACAGCAAAGCAATCTTGAGAAAGAAAAATGGAGGTGGAGGAATCAGTCTCCCTGACTTCAGACTATACTACAAAGCTACAGTAATCAAGACAATATAGTACTGGCACAGAAACAGAAATATAGATCAATGGAACAGCGTAGAAAGCCCAGAGATAAAAGCATGCACCTATGGTCACCTAATCTATGACAAAGGAGGCAAAAATATACAATGGAGAAAAGAGAGCCTCTTCAATAAGTTGTGCTGGGAAAACTGGACAACTATGTGTAAAAGAATAAAATTAGAACACTCCCTAACACCATACAAGAAAATAAACTCAAAATGGATTAAAGACCTAAATGTAAGGCCAGACACTATAAAACTCTTAGAGGAAAACATAGGAAAACACTCTTTGACATAAACCACAGCAAGATCTTTTTTGGGCCACCTCCTACAGTAATGAAAATAAAAACAAAAATAAACAAATGGGACCTAATTAGACTTAAAAGCTTTTGCACAGCAAAGGAAACCATAAACAAGACGAAAAGACAACTCTCAGAATGGGAGAAAATATTTGCAAATGAAGCAATTGACAAAGGATTAATCTCCAAAATATACAAACAGCTCATGCAGCTCAATATCAAAAAAAAAAAACCCAATGAAAAAATGGGTGGAAGACCTAAATAGACATTTCTCTAAAGAAGACATACAGATGGCTACAAACACATGAAAAGATGCTCAACATCACTAATTATTAGAGAAATGCAAATCAAAACTACACTGAGGTATCACCTCATACCGGTCAGAATGGCCATCATCAAAAAATCTACAAAAAGTAAGTGCTGGAGAGGTTGTGGAGAAAAGGGAACCCTCCTAAACTGTTGGTGGGAATGTAAATTAATACAGCCACTATGGAAAGCAGTATGGAGGTTCCTTAAAAACTAAAAATAGAATTATCATATGACCCAGCAATCCCACTACTGGGCATATACCCAGTGAAAATCATAATTCAAAAAGATACATGTACCCCAATGTTCACTGCAGCACTATTTACAATAGCCAGGACATGGAAGCAACCTAAATGTCCATGAACAAAGGAATGGATAAAGAAGATGTGGTACATATATACCACGGAATATTACTCAGCCATAAAAAGGAAGGAAATTGGGTCATTTGTAGAGGCGTGGGTGGACCTAGAGACTGTCATACAGAGCCAAGTAAGTCAGAAAGAGAAAAACAAATATCATATATTAACGCATATATGTGGAATCTAGAAAAATGTTATAGATGATCTTATTTGCAAAGCAAAAATAGAGACACAGACATAGAGAACAAATGTATAGATACCAAGGGGGAAGGGCGGAATGGGAGGAATTGGGAGATTGGGATTGACACATATACACTATTGATACTATGTGTAAGATAGACGACTAATGAGAATATACTGTATAGCACAGGGAGCTCTACTTAATGCACTGTGGTGACCTAAATGGGAAGGAAATCCAAAAAAGAGGGGATATATGTATATGAATAGCTGATTCATTTTGCTGTACAGTAGAACCTAACACAACATTGTAAAGAAACTCTACTCCAATAAAAATTAATTAAAAAAATAAAATGTATGTACTTTCTCAGATATGTTTTATAATATCTGAAATCAGGACATATTTCAGAATTGATCAATGCATTTAATATGATGGATTATTTTTCTTGAAAAATCATTAATCAATATTGAATTTTATAATCAGTAAGCTCTTATAGATGAGAAAATAAGGTAAGCTTCCATGGCAGATAAGAAAGATTTGTACTCTTTCTACAAGAGTTGAATTTAATTTAACTTTTTTTTCTATTTCATTCATTAATGAATCACAAGCATAGTATTTATAATTGCTTATTTCCTTTTTCATCTACCAAAACACACATGACCTTTGCTTTTATAGTTGTAAGAGTATAGTAACACAAACCAGTTTCAGCCTGTCCAGATATTTAGCATTCTTCGTAAATTATGATTTTCAGCAACCATCTGAGAGGTGGCATATTAAAGGTGGGATTAATTTGACATATGATTAATATAGTTTGCCAAAAATACAATTATTTGAAACAAATTCTTCTAAATCAAGATGGTCTTTATATATATAGTGTTACAAGGTCCAATTTAATCATAATTATCTACTTAGGAAGTGAGAATATGGAAAAATTCATTTAATTATAATTAAAAAGCATTTGGACAATTTTTTCTTACAGAGAATATAAATGGCTAAAATGGTTGATTACCAGTCATCAAATGAACTCAACTGAACAATTTTCAGTCAACTACTTTTTCAGTCATCCATTGCCATCCCGAACCTTTAGTTATAATTCATAATCTAAGCCTCAGATGGACTAAACATTTAACCTAGGACCTACTACTATAAGTCATTTTATTTTTCCATTTACTGTTCATAACAACCCTGTATAGAAGAGTTTTATTTTTCTCATTTTGAAGTAAATAAACTGGCTCAGTTTGAATGTATGAAGTTAAATACATGGTCCAAATTCATACCATTAGTAAATGGCAGAGCTGGGATTCAGACTTGGCACAGACTTCAATGCCTGGACCATAAGAAGTAGAAAATCGCTGTTTTTAAAGATAAAGGCCCATATAAATAACTGGAAGACATGTAACTCTCTCTTACTACAAGATTCAGAAAATGTCAGCCTCCCAGATGTAAAAGAGAAAGTATAATGATTTTGATACCATTCTTTTTTTTTTTTTTCTTTTTGGATTTAGGATTAAGGCATTACCTCTATACTTTCAGCTCCAAATATGAAGATTATATACAAAATATTTGGCCAAGGATGAGAAAAGCTACTGAGAAGCAACAATGAAATATTAAGTATAATTCCAGTCAAGCCCTAGAGTGGTTTTACCAATAATGATGCGATAAAAGTGATAAAAAATATTGACTAAATATTACTTTATCTATGTATATATGTTTGGAACTTACAAAATGTTTTTATATTCATTTTACGATTTTATCAACATGATTATATTGAATAAATTCCTATCCTCATTTATTGAACACTAAATTGAGTCTTATTCTTACGTTTTCAGTAAGTAGTGGAGACAAGGCTGGAACCTGGATTTTATGATATTAATATGTACTTTACAACCTTTCAATTATGTATTTCCATAGCCTCCTATTTTATAAAAATTCAGATTAGTCCCCTCTCCTTTTAATGTTAGTTTGGTAATTATGCAATGAACACACATATTTATGTACATGTACATCTATACGTTGCATATGTCAAAGGTATATACTATACCAGGCAAGTGTCAGGTACTCAGGATGAAAGGGTCAAAAATAGGTAAGTGTCTAATGGGAGAGACATAAGATGTTCACATGAATGTATAATGATGTGGTAAGTAAAGGTAAGGTCAACAGGAGTCATTAGTCTATAGTAGCTCAAAAGCATTTTTCCTAGACTATGAGTTGGGAATATGAAGAATAAGTAGTGAAAAGGAGTTACCTTGATGAAAAGGGGTGAAGAAAATATTTCCAACTAGAAGAAATATAATGTGGTAGATGCTTTCTACCACAGAAAGATGCTGTGGTAGAAAGAACATGTATTACCTAAGAGGCAGAAAGAAGAAGCAGGTAGCTAGAGTACAGAGACCACGATGGAGAGTGGTGTAAGATGAGGATGGAAGGACAGGCAACAAATGTGACCTTTGAATGGGTTTGTCTTTTTGTCATTAATTTGAAGGAAAGCGTCACATATTTTCAGTATCAGCCCTTTATCTGCTATTTATATGTTAAAATATCTCTCTTTACTCTTCCTGTATTTTAAATTTATGTACAGTTTAGAAGATTTAAGATTATTATACAATCAAATTGGTCAATCTTTGACTTTTAGGAATATTTTGCTTAATATCACATGTAGAAAGGCCTTCTTCCCACAGCCTATGGACTTATAAAATGATAAATTTATCTAAAACAACATCTTCACCATCCTATACCCTATGACTGATCACCAGCTGACAGAAGTTAGGACTCCCAGAAAGATAGCTATAGGACTTTAAGAAACTACACGAGTGCAGAATGTTATATTTAGTTGATACAGGTAAAATTTGATCTTTGTCTGCATAATCCCAGCTAACAAAGAGTGAGGATTAAACACAATTGTGACAAGAATAATAATCCATATTATACTATATGTCTGTCTTCAAAACATTTCCCATCATTTTACAGACATTCTAGTTATTAAAATTATTATTCTTTTATAATATGGCACGTCCTGGATTTAGAACTGATTCTTTCAAGACAAGTGACAGAATATTAATATACTCCAGCAAATTAAATATTATAAGAATAAGAAGATCTTGGTAAAAAATATGATGAACTATGTATTCAGTCCAATCTATATCACCACTAACCCAATTACTAAAACTGTCTCCAAGCTGGTGTGATTTCATAGCCTTCAGCTTAACCTTTCTCCAATCATCCACATTGTAAACAAGTATTATCTATTTTTTTTAGATCTCACTAAGTCATTTCTGTGTCTTAAAGGTCATCAATAAAAGACTGAGGAGCTATTACAAACTGGAGGATCTAAGGAGAAATGACAACTAAATGCAATATGGGGTCCTGAATAAAATTCTAGAACAGAAAGAAAGTTACTAAGGAAATTGATGAATTTTGAGTAAGGTCTGTACCTCACTCAGTAATATTGTATTAGTGTTAACTGCCTGTTCTTGATAATTGTACTATGGCTAGGTAATACATTAATATCAGGGGAAGGGGGTGAGAAATACAAAGGAACTCTTTGCACTATTTTTGAAATTTTTCTATAAATCTAAAACTACTTGAAAATTAAAAGTTAAACACAGATAAAACAGCCAATGACTTCCAACTTCTTCAAGAAAAGCTTAAGCTCTTGGCGTGGTGTACAAAGCCCTTCAAGAGCTGGCCCCAGTCTACAGTTTCATGTTTACCTCCTATCTCCTGTTCTTTGCCATCACATCTGCCTGCCATTCCACACATTCTCCTACTGCCATGCTATTTATACTACGATTTCTATTATTTTTCCAGCAGTCTAGGAGCCTATACAAATAATTTTTTTGACATATTAACAATACTGAGTCTTCTGATTTATTACCATGGTATATATCTTCATTTAATTCAGTCAAATTTTTTATAAGCAATATTTTGTAGTATTCAGTAAATAGGTCTTCCTTTCCTTTGACATATTTGTTGCTAAGTATTTTTTATATTTATATTCTATTGTAAATGAAACTGTACTTCAATAAAAATACTTATTACCTAGACAGAAAAATAAACTTTTAAATTTTAATTTAATTTTTCATGGCTAGAGTATAGAAATACAACAGATTGTTGCATACTGATTTTGCATTACAGAATCTTATTAAACTCATTATTAGTTTTAGTTTCCTTTTTTTGTAGATTCAGATAGTCATGTAATCTTCAAATAAAGGAATTTGTACTTCTTCCTTTCTAATCTGTGTACCTTTTTATTTCCTTTTTATGCCTATTGCACTGGCTAGTACCAGTACAATGTTGAATATACATGGTAAGAACAGCCACTTTTTCCTTGTTCATGATCTTAGGAGAAAAACATTTGGTCTTTGATAATTAAATATGATGTAACCTGTAAGATTTTTTTGACCATGATCTCTCTGAAGCTGAGGAAGTTCGCTTTCATTACTAGCTTGCTGAGAGTTTTTATCAGCAATGGATGTTATATTCTGTCAAAAGCTTTTTCTGCATCCATTGAGATAATTACATTTTTTTCCTTAGTCTCTTAATATGGATAAGTACATTGACTGATTTCTGAATGTTAAACCAGCTTTGCAAGGATAATGTTGGCCTCAGTAAATGAGTTGGAATGTAGTAACACCTATTTAGTTTTCTGGAAGAATCTGTTTAATTAGTGTTATCTCTTCTTTAATGTTTGGTAGAACTCAAGACTAAAACTTTCTGGAAGTGGAGTTTTGTTTTCGAGAAAGTTTTTTAACTGTAAAATCTGTTTTTAAAACAGATATGGGGATGTTCAGCTTATTTATTTCCTTTTCAGTGAGCCTTGGTAGTCTGTGTCTTTAAGGAATTTGCCCTTTTCATCTAAGTTGTCAAATTTATTGACATAAAGGTGTTCATAATATTATCATGCAATCCTTTTAATATCTACAGAATCTGTAGTGATGCTGCCTTTCTCACTCATGATATTGTAATTTGTATCATCTCTCTTTTGTTCCTGATCAGTCTGGCTAGAGGATTATTATTATTATTTTTTTTTTACAAGGTTCTCAAGGGTTTCTTTTTTTTTTTTTTTTTGAACTTTTGAATTTCATTTATTTTTTCATACAGCAGATTCTTATAGTTATCCATTTTATACATATTAGTGTATATGTGTCAATCCCAATCTCCCAATTCATCACACCACCACTCCCATGCAACTTTTCCCCCTTGGTGTCCATACGTTTGTTCTCTACCTCTGTGTCTCAATTTCTGCCCTGCAAATTGGTTCATCTGTACCATTTTTCTAGGTTCTATATATATGCGTTAATATATGATATTTGTTTTTCTCGTTCTGACTTACTTCACTCTGTATGACAGTCTCTAGATTCTTCCACTTCTCTACAAATGACCCAATTTTGTTCCTTTTTATGGCTGAGTAATATTCCATTGTATATATGTACCACATCTTCTTTATCCATTCATCTGTCAATGGGCATTTAGGTTGCTTCCATGACCTGGCTATTGTAAATAGTGCTGCAGTGAACACTGGGGTGCATGTATCTTTTTGAATTATGGTTTTTGCTGGGTATATGCCCAGTAGTGGGATTGCTGGGTCATATGGTAATTCTATTTTTAGTTTTTTAAGGAACCTCCATACTGTTCTCCATAGTGGCTGTATCAATTTACATTCCCACCAACAGTGCAAGAGGGTTCCCTTTTCTCCACATCCTCTCCAGCATTTGTTGTTTGTAGATTTTCTGATGATGCCCATTCTAACTGGTGTGAGGTGATACCTCATTGTAGTTTTGATTTGCATTTCTCTAATAATTAGTGATGTTGAGCATCTTTTCATGTGCTTCTTGGCCATCTGTATGTCTTCTTTGGAGAAATGTCTATTTAGGTCTTCTGCCCATTTTTGGATTGGGTTGTTTGTTTTTTTAATATTGAGCTGCGTGAGCTGTTTATATAATTTGGAGATGAATCCTTTGTCTGTTGATTCGTTTGCAAATATTTTCTCCCATTCTGAGGGTTGTCTTTTCATCTTGTATATGGTTTCCTTTGCTGTGCAAAAGCTTTTAAGTTTAATGAGGTCCCATTTTTTCATTTTTGGTTTTATTTCCATTACTCAAGGAGGTGGATCAAAAAAGATCTTGCTGTGATTTATGTGAAAGAGTGTCTTTCCTCTAAGAGTTTTATAGTGTCTCGTCTTACATTTAGGTCTCTAATCCATTTTATTTTTGTGTATGGTGTTAGGGAGTGTTCTAATTTCATTCTTTTACATGTAGCTGTCCAGTTTTCCCAGCATTACTTATTGAAGAGACTGTCATTTCTCCATTGTATATCCTTGCCTCCTTTGTCATAGATTTGTTGAACATAAGTGAGTGGGTTTATCTCTGGGATTTCTACGCTGTTCCATTGATCTATATTTCTGGTTTTGTGCCAGTACCATATTGTCTTGATTACTGTAGCTTTGTGGTATAGTCTGTAGTCAGGGAGTCTGATTCCTCCAGCTCCTTTTTTTCCCTCAAGACTGCTTTGGCTATTCGGGGTCTTTTGTGACTCCATATAAATTTTAAGATTTTATTGTTCTAGTTCTGTAAAAGATGCCACTGGTAGTTTGATAGGGATTGCATTGAATCTGTAGATTGCTTTGGGTAGTATAGTCATCTTCACAATATTGATTCTTCTAATCCAAGAACATGGTATATCTCTCCATCTGTTGGTATCATCTTTAATTTCTTTCAACAGTGTCTTATAGTTTTCTGCATACAGGTCTTTTTTCTCCCTAGGTAGGTTTATTCCTAGGTATTTTATTCTTTTTGTTGCAATGGTAAATGAGAGTGTTTCTATAAGTTCTCCTTCAGATTTTTCATCATTATTGTATAGGAATGCAAGAGATTTCTGTGCATTAATTTTGTATCCTGCAACTTTACCAAATTCATTGATTAGCTCTAGTAGTTTTCTGGTGACATTTTTAGGATTCTCTATGTATAGTATCATGTCATCTGCAAACAGTGACAGTTTCACTTCTTCTTTTCCAATTAGTATTACTTTTATTTCTTTTTCTACACTGATTGCCATGGCTAGGATTTCCAAAACTATGTTAAATAATAGTGGTGAGGGTGGACATCCTTGTCTTGTTCCTGATCTTAGAGGAAATGCTTTCGGTTTTTCACCATTGAGAATGATGTTTGCTGTGGGTTTGTTGTATATGGCCTTTATTATGTTGAGGTAGGTTCCCTCTATGCCCACTTTCTGGAGAGTTTTTATCATAAATGGGTGTTGAATTTTGTCAAAAGCTTTTTCTGCATCTACTGAGATGATCATATGGTTTTCCTTCTTCAATTTGTTAATATGGTGTATCACATTGATTGCTTTGCGTATATTGAAGAATCCTTGCATCCCTGGGATAAATCCCACTTGATCGTGGTGTATGATCCTTTTAATGTGCTGTTGGATTCTGTTTGCTAGTATTTTGTTGAGGATTTTTGCATCTATATTCATCAGTGATATTGGTATGTAATTTTCTTTCTTTGTAGTATCTTTGTCTGGTTTTGGTATCAGGGTGATGGTGGCCTCATAGAATGAGTTTGGGAGTGTTCCTTCCTCTGCAATTTTTTGGAAGAGTTTGAGAAGGATGGGTGTTAGCTCATCTCTAAATGTTTGATAGAATTCACCTGTGAAGCCATCTGGTCCTGGACTTGTGTTGGTTGGAAGATTTTTAATCACAGTTTCAATTTCATTACTTGTGATTGGTCTGTTCATATTTTCTGTTTCTTCCTGGTTCAGTCTTGGAAGGTTATACCTTTCTAAGAATTTGTCCATTTCTTCCAGGTTGTCCATTTTATTGGCAAAGCGTTGCTTGTAGTAGTCTCTTAGGATGCTTTGTATTTCTGTGGTGTCTGTTGTAACTTCTCCTTTTTCATTTCTAATTTTATTGATTTGAGTCCTCTCCCTGTTTTTCTTGATGAGTCTGGCTAATGGCTTATCAATTTTGTTTATCTTCTCAAAGAACCAGCTTTTAGTTTTATTGATCTTTGCTATTGTTTTCTTTGTTTCTATTTCACTTATTTCCGCTCTGATCTTTATGATTTCTTTCCTTCTGCTAACTTTGGGTTTTGTTTGTTCTTCTTTCTCTAGTTCCTTTAGGTGTAAGGTTAGATTGTTTACTAGAGATTTTTCTTGTTTCTTTACGTAGGCTTATATAGCTATAAACTTCCCTCTTAGAACTGCTTTTGCTGCATCCCATAGGTTTTGGATCGTCCTGTTTTCATTGTCATTTGTCTCTAGGTATTTTTTGATTTCCTCTTTGATTTCTTCAGTGATCTCTTGGTTATTTACTAACGCATTGTTTAGCCTCCAAGTGTTTATGTTTTTTACGTTTTTTTCCTTGTAATTCATTTCTAATCTCATAGCGTTGTGGTCAGAAAAGATGCTTGATATGATTTCAATTTTCTTAAATTTACTGAGGCTTGATTTGTGACCCAAGATATGATCTATCCTGGAGAATGTTCCATGCACATTTGAGAAGAAAGTGTAATCTGCTGTTTTTGGATGGAATGTCCTGTAAATATCAATTAAATCTATCTGGTCTATTGTGTCATTTAAAGCTTCTGTTTCCTTATTTATTTTCATTTTGGATGATCTGTCCATTGGTGTAAGTGAGATGTTAAAGTCCCCCACTATTATTTTTTTACTGTCGATTTTCTCTTTTATAGCTGTTAGCAGTTGCCTTATGTACTGAGGTGCTCCTATGTTGGGTGCATACATATTTATAATTGTTATATCTTCTTCTTGGATTGATCCCTTGATCATTATGTAGAGTCCGTGCTTGTCTTTTGTAATGTTCTTTATTTTAAAGTCTATTTTATCTGCTATGAGTATTGCTACTCCAGCTTTCTTTTGATTTCCATTTGCATGGAATATCTTTTTCCATCCCCTCAGTTTCAGTCTGTATGTGTCCCTAGGTCTGAAGGGGGTCTCTTGTAGACAGTATATATACGGGTCTTGTTTTTGTATCCATTCAGCAAGCCTGTGTCTTTTGGTTGGAGCAATTAATCCATCCATATTTAAGGTAATTATCAATATGTATGTTCCTATTACCATTTTCTTAATTGTTTTGGGTTTGTTTTTGAAGGTACTTTTCTTCTCTTGTGTTTCCCACTTAGAGAAGTTCCTTTAGCATTTGTTGTAGAGCTGGTTTGGTGGTGCTGAATTATCTTAGCTTTTGCTTCTCTGTAAAGCTTTTGATTTCTCCATTGAATCTGAATGAGATCCTTGCTGGGTAGAGTAATGTTGACTGTAGGTTCTTCCCTTTCATCACTTTAAATATGTCATGCCACTCCCTTCTGGCTTGTAGAGTTTCTGCTGAGAAATCAGCTGTTAACCTTATGGGAGTTCCCTTGTATGTTATTTGTTGTTTTTCCTTTGCTGCTTTCAATAATTTTTCTTTGTCTTTAATTTTTGCCAATTTGTTTGTTATGTGTCTTGGTGTGTTTCTCCTTGAGTTTATACTGAATGGGACTCTCTGCGCTTCTTGGACTTGGGTGGCTATTTCCTTTCCCATGTTAGGGAAGTTTTCGACTATAATCTCTTCAAATATTTTCTCAGGTCCTTTCTCTCTCTCTTCTCCTTCTGGGACCCCTATAATGTGAATGTTGTTACATTTAATGTTGTCCGAGAGGTCTCTTAGGCTGTCTTCATTTCTTTTCATTCTTTTTTTCTTTATTCTGTTCTGCAGCAGTGAATTCCACCATTCTGTCTTCCAGGTCACTTATCCGTTCTTCTGCCTCAGTTATTCTACTCTTGAATCCTTCTAGTGTAGTTTTCATTTCAGTTATTGTATTGTTCATCTCTGTTTGTTCTTTAATTCTCTGAAGTCTTTGTTAAACATTTCTTGCATCTTCTCGATCTTTGTCTCCATTCTTTTTCCGAGGTCCTGGATCATCTTCACTATCATTAATCTGAATTCTTTTTCTGGAAGGTTCCCCATCTCCACTTCATTTAGTTGTTTTTCTGGGGTTTTATCTTGCTCCTTCATCTGGTACATAGCCCTCTGCCTTTTCATCTTGTCTATCTTTCTGTGAATGTGGTTTGTGTTCCACAGACTGCAGGATTGTAGTTCTTCTTGCTTTTGCTGCCTGCCCTCTGGTGGATTAGGCTATCTAAGAGGCTTGTGAAAGTTTCCTGATGGGAGGGACTGGTTGAGGACTATTATTTTTATTAATTTTCTTAAATAGCTTTTGGTTTTGTTGATTTTTCTCTGTTGCTTTTTTGTTGTTGTTTTCTATATCATTGATTTCCATTCTGACATTTATAATTTCCTTTTTTTCTGCTTAATTTGAGTTTAGTTTGCTCTTCTTTTTCTAGGGTAGAATCTGTGACCACAAATTTTAGACCTTTCTTTTGTTCTAATATAGGTATTTAGTCCTTTACATTTTTTTTTTAATGTACTGCTTTAGTCTAAACTTTTTCTGCTGAATTTCCCCTATTATTCATTTATGTTATTCACCTTTCCTGCTCGCATATTAAGTGCAGTTATTTTTGTTGTTTCTGTCTGACGGTTCCAACACCTGGGGTAATTACCTACTTGCGTGCCAGTCTCCTGGATTAGACACTGTCTTCTCCAATGTTTGTTTGAAACCCAGTTCCTAGAATCTTATAAATTCAGTCATAGTTTGTTAATTACATTTAGACAGAGTTTAAGGATTAGAAAGAGTGCACTGCTTTGACTATCACTAGGAATAATTTTATTTCTTTTACTAATATTTTATTCCTTGACAGCAATGACATTCAGGCACACTAATTGTATGAATAAAAAAAAAAATTACTCCTCTTAAAGGAACTTTCTTATAAGGCCCCTAGGTCCTGTATAAGCTCACGCCTGGTCACAACTCTGAACCTAACCCTATTACATTCAGCCTTGCTCATTCTACTTTAGCCACACAGGGCTTTTTGCTCTTTGGTGCAGCCTCTTTTCTCTCTGTTTCTTTTGCCTGGGTGCTTTTTACTCACATATTCTTTCATCTTATTCCCTCATGCTAAGCCTATGCTATTGCAGCCTCTCTTTCAATAGCATCCCTGCTACTCTCTTTCTCATGACTCTAATTTTTCCTTAACATTTATCATCATCTTACTACATACCTATTTGTTTCTATATTTTCACTCTTTCTTCCCAAGAAAATATAAGCTACATCAGAGCAGGAGCTTTGTCTCCTTTGCACAAAACCTAGAACAAAGATTAGTCTACATAGGCATTGAATGAATTGCATGAATGAATTAAATGAATGAATAACTGAATGAACAGTATAGTTGCAGTCTGATCTCCAATGTGGATACAAAATAAGGTAGCTTACTTACATTACAAATTACACTACTACTTTTAGCTTTCGTAGCACATTAATGTTACTCAAAGTCTGCCTGTTTCACAGAAACAGTCTACTCTTGCTGATAAAGAAGAATCCTAAATGGAGTTGACCAAAGTAGCGGGCGAAAAGTGAGAAGAAGCTGTCCTTCATAACAAAGGTGTTGTTTAGCATTCCCTACATGCACTATTTAGAAACATCAATATTCCTTTGTAAGAGGACTAGCATAAATAAGTTCCATGAAAGCAGAGATGCTGTGCTTTTTTTTTTTTTTTTTTACTCAGATGTTCTTGGCATATAGGGGACCTCAGTAAATATTTACCTCAGGGAATATTTCTTAAAAGCATGAATACAATATAATATGTAATAAATTAGAACATTTAATATGTCTTTAAAAACAATATTCTCCATGGATGCTTCTGTAGCAGTAATACATCAAATACAGTCTGTTACCTCTTTAGTCTACAAACATTCATTTAAAAATTTAATTTGATTAAAATAATATTTTAATAATGTGTAGTTTCAGATGATTTTCAACTAAACAGAACCTATGGTTTTTAAGTGAACTAAAATGGCTACTTGTATGCTTTATTGTAGCAAATATGAAAATTCATAATTTTCTTATGTAATTTATTCCAATTAATTGCAAAACTATTTTAATTTTCTTCTCAATCTTTAATATGTGATTTTATCTTGATCTGATTCAGACATATATCTGGCAACAGCAGCTAGATCACAGTTATCCATTTGTGAATCTATCACCACTATTACAATTTATGGATAATCACATGTCACTTAGCATAAAATGCACTTGGATTTATTCTCTGCCAGGAAGTAATCTTTTACCATCTGCAGTTTGTTATCATATTCTAATTTCACTAATAATGCCTTTCAACATAGTATCAGAAGCATTTCTATTCCTGGGGAAAAAATGTCTATGTACTTTACAGAACTATGAAACAGTTCATAAGGTCAAAAACACTATTTAATAGTTAGCTTGGCCACTGCTAGCAGCAATTATGCAGTGAAAGGAGATAATTCCTGAAAAGCATGGAATAAAATGTGTGGCAACTTTTTCAAAAGACAGCTTTTCACTAAGTCATATGCCCTCTTTTATAAGTTTTTTTTTGTTCTGTTTTTTTTGTTTTTTTTTAAGCAGCACTGTGCAAGTTATCGAAAAGGCCTGTATTTAAATTTTTGATGCTAATTTTTGCGTGCAAGTCACTTAAACATACAAAGATAATGTTTCTTCCAAGGGAAGATACAAAATCAAAACACTAGGCTGGCATGACAATCCTCCTAATCATTGATACCAGCATGAGAAAATAACAACAACAACAAAAACAACCAAATAAGCATCCTGTATTTCTTTCTTTTTTTTATTATTATTTATTTTATTTATTTATTTTTGGCTGTGTTGGGTCTTCGTTGCTGTGCGCGGGCTTTCTCTAGTTGTGGCAAGCGGGGGCTACTTTTTGTTGCAGTGTGCAGGCTTGTCATTGTGGTGGCTTTTCTTGTGGAGCACGGGCTCTAGGCGCAGGGGCTTCAGTAGTTTTGGCACGCGGGTTCAGTAGTTGTGGCTCAGGGGCTGTAGAGTGCAGGCTCAGTAGTTGTGGTGCACAGGCTTAGTTGCTCCGCAACACGTGGGATCTTCCCGGACCAGGGCTAGAACCCGTGTTCCCTGCATTGGCAGGCAGATTCTTAACCACTGCACCACCAGGGAAGCCCAGCCTGCTGTATTTCTGCTATTGCCTAGAAACTGTTGCTTTCAGAGAGGGGAAATGTGTTGGCTCTATAATTTAGAGACCTAGGGTGTATGTGAAGAATCCTGATTTTTAGTTCTGGTTCAAATGTGAATCAGTGATCAGCCTTGGACAAGAATCACTTTTTCTTTCTGGGTTTCAGTTTCTTTATGCATTAAAGGTGGTGATTAGACTAGATGGTTTCCCAGGAGACATCACACCAACATTTCTCTCTCTCTCTCTCCTTGCTTCTATTACTGATCAATCTTCCCTCTAGTCGGCACATTCTAACTTAATTGGTTGCATTTTGACCTAGAAATAGAAAATGGTTTTCTGTTTCTTAAAGTTGGCTTTACATACCTCTGTTTTGATTCATTTTAAGGCCATGTTTATTTTCCTGTTTCCATGTTGGGGTTGGGTGCTTTTGTAAACCAGAATACTCTTGCAACCTTAAAATGACAAGAGTATAATGGTTTTTATTTATATATGCCTGTTTAACTGCCCTGGCATTAAAAATTTTTTTTCCACTGTGTAAGGGTTTACGACTCTTTCAAAGAAAGGTTTATCTATTTGTAACAGAACCATTTTCTTCTGAATGTGTCTAACATATATACATAGAGACACAGCACTAACCTTCTCTTCCCTCTGCCCCCTGTCCCCCCAGAAAAAAAGGAGAAAAGGGAATGTTCTAACATAATATTGTGATTACAGACAATTTTCCGTTTTTCAGAGACAAAACAGACTAAGAAATTAGGATTCATTTGGATTTATATCAAAGAAGAAATATCTAGAAATACCATTTCTTATGATGAGAGTCACCCTCCTATGTCGTTCCATGGAACACTGCAGTGTTTTATACTTCATAGCACCTTCTCTGTCATACTACCCTGAACTATTCCAACAGATGATATGCAGGGAGATTGTTTTAATGAGACTTTGGGGCTCCAACTGCAAACAAATGTTTTATCCACATTGGTAATAATATAATGATATTTCCCATAATGTTAGAGATTTCATTTCAAAGCCATTTTTTTAAATCTCTTTTTACCATCAGAAATACCTATAAAGCAAATGGTGATCATTATACCCAATTTGCCTCATACAGCTTTTGTTAATCACAAATGAAAACACGTATGTGAAAGTCCTTTTCTAACAGCAAAGTAATACAGTACTATAATTTGTATCACCCTTATTCACATGACTCTACTCTTTTACTTGAAGGAACCTGAAGTATACTTTGAGGTAACAGATTACTAAAGATTACAATTACTTAGAGAGGAAGGTCTATAATAAGTGATTCAGTCACCTATTAAGGACATGCCCAAAGGAATACAAAAGCAGTGTAATACAATGCATCCACACTCTTTAGAAGCTTATGGTTGCCTTAAATAGTCTAAGCCACCCAATATTAATCAACTGTAGGCAAGATGTTAATTTAAAAGAAACCATATAGTAATCACTTAAAAAACTTTTTCTAATAATGATTTTTTGTTTTTTATTTTAATACCTTTTAAATTTTATTTTACTTCATATTATTTTATTTTATCTTTTTCTTTCTTTTTTTCTTTTCTTCTCCCTTTTATTCTGAGCCATGTGGATGACATGCTCTTGGTGCTCCAGTCACGCATCAGGGCTGTGCCTCTGAGGTGGGAGAGCCAAGTTCAGGACATTGGTCCACCAGAGACCTCCCAGCTCCACGTAATATCAAATGACGAAAATCTCCCAGAGATCTCCATCTCAATGCCAAGACCCAGCTCCACTCAATGACCGGCAAGCTACAGTGCTGGACACCCTATGCCAAACAACAAGTAAGACAGGAACATAACCCCACCCATTAGTGGAGAGGCTGCCTAAAATCATAATAAGGTCACAAACACCCCAAAACACACCACCAGATGTGGACCTGCCCACCAGAAAGACAAGATCCAGCCTCATCCACCAGAACATAGGCACCAGTCCCCTCTACCAGGAAGCCTACACAACCCACTGAACCAACCTTAGCCACTGGGGGCAGACACCAAAAACAACGGGAACTACGAACCAGCAGCCAGAGAAAAGGAAACCCCAAACACAGTAAGAAAAGCAAAATGAGAAGACAAAGAAACACACAGCAGATGAAGGAGCAAGGTAAAAACCCACCAGACCAAACAAATGAAGAGGAAATAGGCAGTCTACCTGAAAAAGAATTCAGAGTAATGATAGTAAAGATGATCCAAAATCTTGCAAACAGAATGGAGAAAATACAAGAAACGTTTAACAAGGACCTAGAAGAACTAAAGAGCAAACAAACAATCATGAACAACACAATAAATGAAATTAAAAATTCTCTAGAAGGGATCAATAGCAAAATAACTGAGGCAGAAGAATGGATAAGTAACCTGGAAGATAAAATAGTGGAAATAACTACTGCAGAGCAGAATAAAGAAAAAAGAATGAAAAGAATTGAGGACAGTCTCAGAGACTTCTGGGACAATATTAAATACACCAACACTCGATTTATAGGCATCCCAGAAGAAGAAGAGAAAAAGAAAGGACCTGAGAAAATATTTGAAGAGATTATAGTTGAAGACTTTCCTAATATGGGTAAGGAAATAGTCAGTCAAGTCCAGGAAGCACAGAGAATTCCATACAGGATAAATCAAGGAGAAACACGCTAAGACACATATTAATCAAACTATCAAAAATTAAATACAAAGAAAAAATATTAAGAGAAGAAAGTGAAAAACAACAAATAACATACAAGGGATTCCCCATAAGGTTAACATCTGATCTTTCAGCAGAAACTCTGCAAACGAGAAGGGAGTGGCAGGACATATTTAAAGTGATGAAAGGGAAAAACCTACAACCAAGATTACTCTACCCAGCAAGGATCTCATTCAGATTTGATGGAGAAATTAAAACCTTTACAGAAAAGCAAAAGCTAAGAGAATTCAGCACAACCAAACTAGCTTTACAACAAATGCTAAAGGAACTTCTCTAGGCAGGAAACACAAGAGAAGGAAAAGACCTACAATAACAAACCCAAAACAATTAAGAAAATGGTAATAGGAACATACATATCGATAATTACCTTAAATGTAAATGGATTAAATGTTCCAACCAAAAGACACAGACTGGCTGAATGGATACAAAAACAAGACCCGTATATATGCTGCCTACAAGAGATCCACTTCAGACCTAGGGACACATACAGACTGAAAGTGAGGGGATGGAAAAAGATATCCCATGCCAATGGAAATCAAAAGAAAGCTGGAGTAGCAATTCTCATATCAGAAAAAATAGACTTTAAAAAAAAGACTACCACAAGAGACAAAGAAGGACACTACATAATGATGAAGTGATCAAACCAAGAAGAAGATATAACAATGGTAAATATTTATGCACCCAACATAGGAGCACCTTGATACATAAGGCAAATACTAACAGCCATAAAAGGGGAAATCGACAGTAACACAATCATAGTAGGGGACTTTAACACCCCACTTTCACCAATGGACAGATCATCCAAAATGAAAATAAATAAGGAAACACAAGCTTTAAATGATACATTAAACAAGATGGAATTAATTGATATTTATAGGACATTTCATCCAAAAACAAAAGAATAGACTTTCTTCTCAAGTGCTCATGGAACATTCTCCACGATAGATCACATCTTGGGTCACAAGTCAAGACTTGCTAATTTTAAGAAAACTGAAATCATATTAAGTATCTTTTCTGACCATAACGCTATGAGACTAGATATCAATTACAGGAAAAAATCTGTAAAAAATACAAACACATGGCTACTACACAATACACTACTTAATAACCAAGAGATCACTGAAGAAATCAAAGAGGAAATCAAAAAATACCTAGAAATAAATGACAATGAAAACACGATGACCCAAAAACCTATGGGATGCAGCAAAAGCAGTTCCAAGAGGGAAATTTATAGCAATATAATCTTACCTTAAGAAACAAGAAATATCTCAAATAAATAACCTAAACTTACACCTAAAGCAATTAGAGAAAGAGAACAAAAAAACCCCAAATTTAGCAGAAGGAAATAAATCATAAAGATGAGATCAGAAATAAATGAAAAAGAAATGAAGGAAATGATAACAAAGATCAATAAAACTAAAACCTGGTTCTTTGAGAGGTTAAACAAATTTGATAAACCATTAGCCAGACTCATCAAAAAAGAAAGGGAGAAGCTCAAATCAATAGAATTAGGAATGAAAAGGGGAAGTAACAACTGACACTGCAGAAATACAAAGGATCATGAGAGATTTCTACAAGCAACTATATGCCAATAAAATGGACAACCTGGAAGAAATGGACAAATTCTTAGAAATGCACAACCTTCTGAGACTGAACCAGGAAGAAATAGAAAATGTGAAGAGACCAATCACAAGCACTGAAATTGAAACTGTGATTTAAAATCTTCCAACAAACAAAAGCCCAGGACCAGATGGCTTCACAGGCGAATTCTTTCAAAAATTTAGAGAATAGCTAACACCTATCTTTCTCAAACTCTTCCAAAATATAGCAGAGGGAGGAACACGCCCAAACTCATTCGATGAGGCCCCCATCACCCTGATACCAAAACCAGAATAAGATGTCACAAAGAAATAAAACTACAGACCAATACCACTGATGAACATAGATGCAAAAATCCTCAACAAAATACTAGCAAACAGAATCCAACAGCACATTAAAAGGATCATACACCATGATCAAGTGCGGTTTATCCCAGGAATGCAAGGATTCTTCAATATATGCAAATCAATCAATGTAATACACCATATTAACAAATTGAAGGAGAAAAACCATGTGATCATCTCAATGGATGCAGAGAAAGCTTTCGACAAAATTCAACACCCATTTATGATAAAAAACCCTCCAGAAAGTAGGCAAAGAGGGAATTTACCTCAACGTAATAAAGGCCATATATGACAAACCCACAGCCATCATCGTCCTCAATGGTGAAAAACTGAAACCATTTCCACTAAGATCAGGAACAAGACAAGGTTTCCCACTCTCACCACTATTATACAACATAGTTTTCGAAGTTGTAGCCACAGCAGTCAGAGAAAACAAAGAAATAAAAGGAATCCAAATTGGAAAAGAAGAAGTAAAGTTGTCACTGTTTGCAGATGACATGATACTATACATAGAGAACCCTAAAGATGCTACCAGAAAACTCCTAGAGCTAATCAATGAATTTGGTAAAGTAGCAGGATACAAAATTAATGCACAGAAATCTCTTGCATTCCTATACACTAATGATGAAAAATCTTAAATTGAAATTAAGAAAACACTCCCATTTACCGTTGCAACAAAAAAATAAAATACCTAGGAATAAACCTACCTAAGGAGATAAAACACCTGTATGCAGAAAATGATAAGACACTGATGAAAGAAATTAAAGATGATACAAATGGATGCAGAGATACACCATGTTCTTGGATTGGAAGAATCAACATTGTGAAAATGACTCTACTACCCAAAGCAATCTACAGATTCAATGGAATCCCTATCAAACTACCACTGGCATTTTTCACAGAACTAGAACAAAAAATTTCACAATTTGGATGGAAACACAAAAGACCCCGAATAGCCAAAGCAATCTTGAGAAAGAAAAACGGAGCTGGAGGAATCAGGCTCCTTGACTTCAGATTATACTACAAAGCTACAGTAATCAAGGCAGTATGGTACTGGTACAAAAACAGAAATATAGATCAATGGAACAGGATAGAAAGCCCAGAGATAAACCCACGCAGATATGGTTACCTTATCTTTGATAACGGAGGCAAGAATATACAGTGGAGAAAAGACAGCCTCTTCAATAAGTGGTGCTGGGAAAACTGGACAGCTACATGTAAAAGAATGAAATTAGAACACTCCCTAACACCATACACAAAAATAAAGTCAAAATGGATTAAAGACCTAAATGTAAGGCCAGACACCATAAAACTCTTAGAGGAAAACATAGGCAGAACACTCTATGACATAAATCACAGCAAGATCCTTTTTGACCCACCTCCTAGAGAAAGGGAAATAAAAACAAAAATGAACAAATGGGACCTAATGAAACTTAAAAGCTTTTGCCCAGCAAAGAAAACCATAAACAAGATGAAAGGACACCCTTCAGAATGGGAGAAATATTTGCAAACAAAACAACTGACAAAGGATTAATCTCCAAAATATACAAGCAGCTCATGCAGCTCAGTATCAAAAAAACAAACAACCCAATCCAATAATGGGCAGAAGACCTAAACAGACATTTCTCCAAAGAAGATATACAGATTGCCAACAAACACATGAAAGAATGCTCAATATCATTAATCATTAGAGGAATGCAAATCAAAACTACAATGCGATATCATCTCACACCGGTTAGAATGGCCATCATCAAAAAATCTACAAACAATAAATGCTGGAGAGTTTGTGGAGAAAAGGGAACCCTCATACACTGTTGATGGGAATGTAAATTGATACAGCCACTATGGTGAACAGTATGGAGGTTCCTTAAAAAAGTAAAATGGAATTACCATACAACCCAGCAATCCCACTACTGGACATATATCCTGAGAAAACCATAGTTCAAAAAGAGTCATGTACCACAATGTTCATTGCAGCTCTATTTACAATAACCAGGATATGGAAGCAACCTAAGTGTCCATCGATAGATGAATGGATAAAGAAGACGTGCACATATATACAATGGAATATTACTCAGCTATAAAAATAAATGAAATTGCGTTATTTGTAGTGAGGTGGATGGACCTAGAGTCTGTCATACAGAGTGAAGTAAGTCAGGAAGAGAAAAACAAATACCGTATGCTAACACATATATCTGGAATCTAAAAAAAAAAAAAAAAAATGGTCATGAAGAA
Source organism: Eschrichtius robustus (assembly GCF_028021215.1). Taxonomy (NCBI): domain Eukaryota; kingdom Metazoa; phylum Chordata; class Mammalia; order Artiodactyla; family Eschrichtiidae; genus Eschrichtius; species Eschrichtius robustus. The sequence continues at coordinate 13,851,667 of NC_090827.1, read as the reverse complement.
TCTAGGGGCAAGACGGAAATAAACATGCAGACCTACTAGAGAATCGACTTGAGGACATGGGGAGGGGGAAGGGTAAGCTGGGACAAAGTGAGAGAGTGGTAGTGTATATATGGACATATATACACTACCAAATGTGGAATAGATAGCTATTGGGAAGCAGTCACATAGCACAGTGAGATCAGCTCAGTGCTTTGTGACCAGCTAGAAGGGTGGGATAGGGAGGGTGGGAGGGAGGGAGATGCAAGAGGGAAGAGATATAGGGATATATGTATATATATAACTGATTCACTTTGTTATAAAGCAGAAACTAACACATCACTGTAAAGCAATTATACTCCAATAAAAACGTTAAGAAAAATAAATAAAAGAAAGCATATAACTACGTATGCAAATATTATCTGGGTTCAAATAGGCCACACATTTTATTATGAGTTGCATCAATTTTGCCTGAACTAGCTGGTTAATTTTTTTGCTAAAGAAGAACAATAACTCTTAAGTCCCATAAAAGGGTACCATGTTCTTATTCATTTTTTTATTAGCACAGAGTTCATGCTTAAGAAATACTTGATGAACCGAAAATAAGATGGATCCTGAAGGACAGTTTGATCTTGATAACTGAGGAAGCAGGAGAATGGTATCCTGGAATGTGGAGGGAGGAAAGATCTAAATAATGAGCTTTTTTTTTCTTTGGGTAAAGCAATACCAGACCACTGTGACACAATCTTCCTCTTATTTGAAGGTTCATAAGTAATATGGCAAAAGAGATAATTCAAGAAGCAACAGAATTCTAATTTCAAAACATGTATACCATCTCTAGACTCCTGGGCAACCTCACTGAGAATAGTTCAACTTATAGTGCAGCAATCAGAGTGGTTTGTCAAAGTGTTAGCCTAAGAGGAGAAATTTTAGAGTACTAGGAATTGTAAATGCCATGGAGGAGTAGTCACGTATGTGTCAGGCAGAGAGAACTGCTGATTAGTTAACGATTTTTCCAGGCACGTGTTTACCCAGGAATAGCAATAGTAATCACTCTCATCCTCTTCAAATAATGGCCTGTTTACTGAGTAAAGGTTTCATAGTAATGAGAAGAAACAAATGTAGTCAAGTCACTATGTTGCTCTTCTCCATATATCTTGGTACCAGTACATGCTGATTTTCTATGGAATGTATAATACAGAGATAGCATAAATACCATTTCAAAGATATTTAGGGCAGGATAAAATCTAAACTCAAATGCACTGGTTACATGTGTGCTCTGAAACTAGAGTGCCTGGGTTTTCATTCCAGGACCTGTGCTTTTCATCTGTAAGACTTTAGGTAAGTTATTTAACCTGTAAGGGTCTTATTTCCTTACACTAAAGTGGAAATGATATCAATATATACTAGTAAGAATTAAATTAGTTAATACATTTTAGGGCAGTGTCTGATACACAGTGAGTGTTTGGTAAAAGTTAGACAATGAAATTTCAAGTCACTATCCATGCAGCAAATGACTACTGGATTCCTATTATGTGCAAAGCTGTGTTTGAATATTATAATTCAAGAATATTATAAATTCCATGAAAATTCCTTCTTGCATCTCAAGCTATAGTTCTGAATTTTAGTTTTTTAACTATTCTGGAAATGTTCCCATCCTAAATTTCTTATGTGGTTTCTTTTACTAGAATTTTCTGAAGGAGATCAAACTAGTTTTTCAAGCTGGGCATGCCTTAGAGCTACACATAAGTTATGACTGGTAGTGATTACCCACAGACAGTCACCTCTTTTGGCCCTTCCATGAATACAGTCATAGGAATCAGCTAAAATAATTAAAGCTATCAGCTTGAAATGTTCTCTCATTGTGAGTAAATAAACTTGTACAAAATGCGTATGTCCCTGAAACATCTTGCTAAGACAGTATAATTATGCTGAAAAGAAACCAATGTCAATGACCCACAGTGACTAGTTGTTTTTTATCAGAATTTAAATGACATCTTCCTTTAAATATAATCTCTTGGTTTATGTCATTTTAAAACTAGGTTTAGAAGCTCTTATGATTCTTAGAACTCATGGCATTCTTTCTCTACCCATAAGTTAAATAAAAAATGCAAATAAAATTTACTATTATCTTAAAAAATCTTTTTAAAAAGTTTAACACATTTCTTTGGCCTATATTCCCTCTTTCTTAACTTTGTATTGAAAAATGCAAATATGTGATAATCTATATCTTATTCAATCACCATTCTTTATAAAACAAGAACACAATGATTTGCCAAATGTATAATAGAAGTAAGTAGCAAATCAACTTGGAATAAACTTATTGTCCCACTGATTCATCATAGAAATTTTAAGAACAATGATCACTAGATTAAAACAAACTAAACTAAATCATTAAAGTGAAATGTCTTTAAATGTATGCTAGTGTATTTAGAAGACTCACACCAAAGACTTGGGATGCAGTAGAAAATGGGAAATGGTGTTGACTTCATTTCTTTTCAAGTTTTGGACGTAAAGGACAACAATCTTTGGTTCAGGGGAAAAGGTCTGGAAGTTTGGATAAACCCATTCTTTAAATAGTGATTCTCAGCAGTAAGTTCTACCTTGATCAACCCAATGTAGGGCCAGCTAGTCTATACAGGCTTTGTATTTGCTTATTAGGGAGACTACACTTGGAAGAAACAGCTTAGACAAATGCATCTGGGCACTGAGAGAGAAATATAACAATCCATAGTTCTTGGAGCTCTTGAATTTAAATAGTATATGTCCTAAGGAGTTAGTGAATGCTGATATAAAATTAGCTTATATGTCTAAAATTACAATTCTATCATTATAATTTATAAAATTATAAAATTAGCTTCTATTTCCAAAGCCCAAAGCATTATGGTCACATTCTTACATTACTATTTCAAAGCAGAAAAATAAATGCATAGAGGAGAATTATGTAGAAAAATGTTAATTTTGATTTTATTCTCTGTTAAGTGGTGATGGAAAAAATATAAGAAGTATACATACTACTTATATATGAATAAGTAGTATTATAATATTATAAGAGTGCTATAATATTATATTCTTATATACTGCATACTGTTGTATTTAATACATTAAATGTATAATATATACTCTATATTATATATACACACATATATACTACTTATATTATTTAACCTTTGATACCATGGGACACTGAGAAAAGACAATTCAATTTGATTTAAGCAAATATATATTAAGAAGCTGTACTATGGGCTTTGGTGAATAAAATACAATTCTTCTATATAAACATTTTATAAAGGGATAAAGGCAGCTTTGATATGTAACTTCTGAAATAAAATTTTCAAGTCTCAGTTTATTCACCTGTAAAATGAGTGTACTAATGCTTATAGGCATTAAGTTTGGAAATAGTATAATATTTGAACAATGTAAGCTATTATTGCAGCTATTAATTGATAGTTACGCATTGGTTTCAGAAAGGCAAAACTGTATAAAATGAAATTGCATTTACTCCCAAACAGAAAAATACGTTTTAGAAAAATGAACACTAGCATCTGCAATTTTCACAACTCACAGAAAACCAACAGCCATATCCTCAGCATCATTCAAGATCATTTCTTATGTTTCACTCTATAAATTTGAATACAGTAATGTTTAGGCTGCCTAAATGGGCAGAAAATGAGATTTGTTTACAAAGAGTTAGGAGGAATTAATTACAGATTTGCTGCCCTAAAACTAAATAAAACTAAAGTTTATTGTAAAACTCGATTGTTATCAAGTATGTATCTTCTGCACATAATTCCTTACGGAATATCCATTAAGGATTAGGCTAAAGTGGATCAAATTGTGCACTGAAAAAGAATCCTTGGTATATAATATTAATTATTAGATATGAGTGAAAACATATACACTCTTGGTGCCAACCTCTTTTTTTTTTTTTTTTTTTTTAATTTATTTGGCCACGCCACACAGCATGTGGGATCCCAGTTCCCCAACCCCCATCCCCTGCTGTGGAAGCACAGAATTCCAACCACTAGACCACCAGGTAAGTCCCTCAATCTCTTTTAATTAAAGGTAAATGAGATCATCATAATTCCAAATTGCAAATGATTTTCATATGTTGAATTTTACTGTACTATTTTTCCATTTTTCCTGCCTTACAAGAAAAATGAAGGGAATATGAGAATATCACTGCTGACAAACAAGAGCCTTAAAATACAATGCAGTTATCTTAGTACAATAAATTGGGGGCTTGCTCATTTTGAATAGTAACGTATTCAACATGACAGATACTATTGTATTAGGATAAACTCTTTTCCAGCAACCTGTTTCATGATAGATACATGGAATTTTAATCTGCTCTTTTAAAGACAGTGATGACCTCGATGCAAATAATGTAAGTCAGAAACAACCACTCTCCTAATATGAGCACTGATATGGAAACTGCTTCCTTTTCTGAATAGGGAAAATATTTTTATAGCATCAAGTCTACCTTTGTTCCCTTGAAAGAGTACAAAAGTACTGAATTGTGTCTGAAACCCCCTAAAGGTTTATTTTTTAAAAATGTGTAATGGACATCTCTTTTTAGTCCTGAAGTGACCCTGACAGACTCTAGTTGCATTTTCTGAAGAGTATGAATGAAGGGATTAGACCAATGTGTAAAATATCAGGAGGAATTAGAGTCAAAGAGGATATGTGATATTTGTGTTTATACTGTGTTCACATCATTGGAAGGAGTATAGCTATTGGAGAACATCTCATATTTATGTTAAGAAATGATCTTTGGTGAATATATCAACTGTTATCTTCAGCTTCTAGCCAGCAAGACATTACACAAGAAGTAGAAATGTATAATATTTTTTAGATCTGTGTATGGATCGAAGGATAACTTCATCTATAATTGGTAGATTATTTCTCGTTTTCTTCTTCCTCCTTCCCTTACTTTAATTTTGGTAAATATAAAGTGTGAAAAGAAAATAACACTCACCCCAATTCCCACCATTAGTTGAACATATTATCCAATCTCATTCCTAAATTAAAGATAGAATGTATTTTATGAGATTTGGATATTATATAAATGAGAAGACCATAAGCCAAAACTGCGTTAAAGAATACTATTGGACTTCTGGTTTCTGGTTCTGCATGTAAGTAGCTTGGGGGTTGCCATGCTGTCCTAACAATGAGTAAAAAACTGAAGAGACTGAAAAGCCAACAAACTTTCTTGGTTCCATAAGATAGGAGGAAACAGGGCAAACCACTGCCCCCAATGTGGAGAGAAAGACAGACAAATATAGGTCATCACAGCTGACCAGCTTACCAGAGCAGGGATTCACTAGGGGAAACCACCAGAAACCAGTGTCTGAGTAAACTAAACTGAATTGTAATTGATGAATTGCTGGAGGGTCATGGCAGACAACTTTGAGAGTTAAAAACTCCAAGGAGTCCCAGTCACGGGAGGGATGCTACAGTATTGTGAGATTTGCTTCCAGGAGCTTGACCACATTCCTGCAGTAAATGTCAGAGAAAAATCCTTTTGAGTTTTGGCAGGGGGACAAGAAAAGGAACCATTTTGAAATATACCAGAGCAATCTGCTCCTCTTAACAAGGCCTATCATTAGGGATACTACCTACCAGAGTCTAACTTTAGCCATTATCATTGCCTAACTTACCTGAGGAAGGGAAATACCCAATTCCAGCCTGCTCTAGCCATCCTCTCCCACTTTAGTGGGGAGAAAAACTGAGAAACAATTGTGAAGTTCACAATGCAGAGATATAAGTTCACTAAAAGATGGATACCTGATCATAGGACTATAGAATGCTTCCCCTCCTCCTATATCACCATCACATTACTAAAGGCCTACTTACAGCAGTTCTTTTTTTTTTTTTTTTTTTTTTTTTTTTTTTACAGCAGTTCTTTTTACCCAGTATATCATGTGTGGTTATCAAGGTAAAATTACTAGTCATACTAGAAGGCAAAAACGCAATTTGAAGAGACAGAGCAAGCATCAGAATAAGACATGGCAGGTATGTTAGCATCATCAGACCAGGAATTTAAAACTACTGATTAGTATGCTAAGGGCTCCAATGGATAAAGCAGATAGCTTGCAAAAAAAGATGGACAATGTAAGCAGAGTGACAGAAATCCTAAGAAAAAGCCAAAATGCAATGTTAGAGATTAAAAAACACTGTAACCAAAATGAAGGATGCCTTTGATGTGCTTATTAGTAGATTGGACATGGCTGAGGAAACATCCCTGAACTACAGAATGTATCAATAGAACTCTCAAAAACCGAAAAGCAAAGAGAACAAAAACTGAACAAAACAAACAAAAACAGAATGGACTATCCAAGGACTGTAGGGGAACTACAAATGGTATAACATAAGTGTAATGGGAGTACTAGAAGAGGAAGAAAGAGAAAGAAATAGAAGAAATATTCGAAACAATGACTGAGAATTTCCCCAAATTAATGTCAAATACTAAATCACAGATCCAGAAAGCTCATAAAGCACCAGAGGATAAATGCCCAAAACACTACAACCAGACATATCATTTTTAAGTTACAAAAAAATAAAGATAAAGAAAAAATTCTGAAAGAAGCCAGAGGGTGAAAATACCTTACATATAGAGGAACAAAGATAAGAATTACATCTGACTTCTCAGAAATCATGCACTCCAGAAAAGAGTAGAGTGAAATATTTAAAGTGTTGTGAGAAAAAACCCCACCAACCTAGAATTCTGTACTGTGAGAAATTATCTTTCAAAAGTGAAAGGTAAATAAAGACTTTATCAGACAATCAAAAATTGAGGAAATTTGTTGCCAATAGATTTATTATGAAAGAAGTCCTTTAGAGAGAAATAAAAGAACAGAGGTCAGAAACTAAGATCTATATAAAAACAGTAAAAGTATCAAAGAAGCAACATGTGAAAATGAAATCAAAACTTTTTATTTTTCTTATTCTTTTCAAAATAATAATAACAGTATTTGATTATGTATGTTTTTGTATATTTTATATATATATATACATATATATGTATATTTGTTTATATATAAGTGAAATTAATGACCCTAATGATACAGAGATGGGGGAAAGAATAAAGATTATTTTGGTATTATAAGGTACTCACACTACCCATGAAGTGGTATAGTACTATTTGAAAGTGAAGTTGGATTAGATGTAAATGGATTGTAAAATCTAGGGCAATCACTAAAAAAAAGTAAAAAAATAAATATAACGTATCTGCTAAGAAAAGACAGAAAACTGAATTACATAGAATGCTCGCACAAAAACCAGAAAAAGCAGAGAAATACTGAAAGACAAAAATTGGAACAAAGAATAAGGGTAACAACAGATAACAGTAACAAATATGGTAGACATCAACCCAACTATATCAGTAATCACTTTGAATGTCAATGGCCTAAATTTACCAATTAAAAGATAGAGACTGTCAGAGTGTATCAAAAAGCACAACCCAACTGTATTGTTGTATACAAGAAACTCACTTTAAATATAAAGTCATATAGATTAAAAGTAAATGGTTAGAGAAAATTATACCATGCTAATACTAATTAAAAGAAAGCAGGAGTAGCTATATTAATTTTGAACAGAGCAGGCATCAAAGTAAGGAAAGTTTTAGGGATAAGAAGGGCATTACATAATGATAAAGGGGTCAATTCTCCAAGAAGTCATAACAACCCTTACTGTGTATGGACCTAACAACAGAGTGCCAAACTACATGGGGCAAAAACTGACAGAACTACACGGAGAAATAGATGCATACACTATCACGGTGGTAGACTTCAACACCCTCTCTCAGAAATGGACAGATCGAGCAGACAGAAAGTCAGTAAGAATATAGCTGAACTCAACAACACCATCAGTCAACTGGATATAATTGACATCTGTAGACTACTTCATATAACAAGAGCAGAATACACATTCTGATCAAGCTCCCATGAAACATTCACCAAGATAGACCACATTCTGGACCATGAAACACATCTTAACAAATCTAAAAAAATAGAAATCATACAATTTTGCTCTCAAACCACAGTGGAATTAAACTAGAAATCAATAACAGGAAGATGACTGGGAAATCCCCAAATACGTGGAGATTAAACAACACACTTCTAAAGAACAGTTGGGTCAAAGAAGAAATCTCAAGAGAAATTTAAAAATACTTTGACCTATAAGAAAATAAAAACACAGCTTACCAAAATTTGTGAGAAGGAGTGAAAGCAGTGCTTGAAAATTTATAGCATTGAATGTGTATATTAGAAAAGAGAGATCTAAAATCAATAAAACATATTGTCTCTCTACCCCAGTGTGATATCTAAGTATCTAAGAAGCCATACAAATCATGGGTGCTTACCTATTCCTTTGGAATCAAACTGTGTTCCAGTGTAGAAAAAGGTACTTTCAGAAGTTGCATCTGACAGGTTGGGAGACCATTCCAGAGAGGACTCCTATATCTGTCCCTAGTTTTTGGTTGTATTCTTTGCCAATCATTAGTAAGGGTGGGTGTTGAGTAATACTTGTGAGATGGCTGTCTGCTTTGACAATTCAGTCCTTTGGGGTACAAGCAGTTCCCAATTCTTCACTCTTTTCCTTAATAGAATTGTACATCCCTATCACTGATGTTGCAGCCTCCATCGCTGGAATTGCCAGAGTTTATTTCCCTGCCCATTGATGTGGGCTTGGCCATGTGACTTGTCAAAGTCAATGGAATGCTAGTAGCTATGCTTTGGGCCTGGTCTATGGTGCTTCCTGTATCCACCATAAAAAGAGCTTTACATACAGCCTGAATTGGAGCCTCTCCAGTCCACTCACAGACCTGAGTGAGGAAAATGCTTTCGTTGTAAGCCTCTAAAATGTCGAGATATTTGTTAGACTTCATCAAAAATAGGAGAAGTCTGACAAACACATAGCATTAAAATAAATATTTCTAAAATGGCATTTCACTCTGTCGGTACTGTACAATTAAATCTTCAAACTTGCATTCAATTAACTAGCCAACTGGCTTCTAGAAATTCTGTAAATTTACTTTTGAACAAACAAAATAACTTAAAGACATTTAAAAAATGATGGCATGGGTAAAAACACGTTTGTTGAACAAACATATAATTCGAGAATTTACAACGATCTAATCCTTCCTGCCTGCTCTGGTTCATCCGATCAGCGCTTGCGATCTCGTGCAATTACAATTGTCATCAAGTTAACATAAATACCGCTCCATTTCATTATATAATCATGCTTATAGACAGAGGTTGATACTAGCACTGAAAATATGTGACTTTTGGAAAGAAATATATCTATTGAAATATATAGATCATTCAAAAAGAAATACTGATTAATATTTTCATCTATTCAACACATTACTCTCTAGAGATGTAGCAAGTAGTCAGAAATCTACTCTCTATAAGGGTGTGAGAAATCAGAGGAAGATAAGTAAGAAATTTTATTTCCTACAACTTGAAGAAGCTGATTTTTATTTTCTCAATACAGGAAATGAAGTCAACATAGCTATGACAACCTACACGGAGATGGTATCAAATTGACTGGGCCCAGGGGATAGAGGCTGCTGCTAGCCTCATTAACTGGGGAATCTGAAATTCTGTCAAATTACATACACAGAGAGGTTTACAAATAAACAGCAGCATTTCATGCCAAAGCAAACTCTCCATCAAAATATCTAGCTGTGCTTTGGCTAAACATAGACTCCCTATTGGTCTTAATTTAAACCATAAGCAGACAAAGAAACAGATCTCTGAGAAAAGAGTAAATTAAAAAAAGTTTACTTACAAAGTGCCAGTTTGTGGGCACTTTGAATTCTACATGAAAAATATTAAAGATGGCAGTCATCTAGATAATTTGAAAAAATGAGGTATCAATATAATAGGTAGAAGTATCAGGTTTATACATTAGTGATCTTGTTTTGTTTTGTAATGATAAGAAAATAGTTTAGAAACACACTTATAAGAATAGTTTTTATAGTAGTCTGTATATGTCAATCCCAATCTCCCAACTTATCCCTCCCCCACTTACCCCTTAGTAACCTAAATTTGTTTTCTACATCTGTGATTCTATTTCTGTTTTGTAAATAGGTTCATTTGTACCAATTTTTTAGATTCCACATATAAGCGATATCACATGATATTTGTCTTTCTCTGACTTCCTTCACTCAGTATGACAATCTCTAGGTCCATCCATGTCACCTCAAATGGCGTTATTTCATTCTTTTTTATGGCTGAGTAATATTCCATTGTATATATGGAATCTTCTTTATCCATTCACACTACTATATATAAAATAAATAAGTAATAAGAACATACTGTATAGCACAGGGAACTCTACTCAATACTCCATAATGACCAATATGGGAATAGAATCTAAAAGAGTGGCTATATATATATGTATAACTGATTCACTTTGCTGTACAGCAGAAACTAACACAACATTGTAAATCAACTCTACTCCAATAAAAATTAATTAAAAAATACTTTTAAAATTATTTTATTTGTAAAACAGAATGAGGAAAGTTTAAGAACTTTGTTACAGAACATTTATCTTTGTATGTGGCATACAAATGTGTATTTAATTATCTTTTTCTTGACAGACAAATGTTAACCAAACTAATATTTGCTACATCCATAGTACCAAAAAAATACTATTCTTAACATGTTCCATTACATTCAAATGTCCAAACTGGACAACATAAAATTGAAATAGTTTGATTCAGCCATTAGTCCAGTGGTTCTAAACTAGGGGCAGCTCTGAACGCCAGGTGACGTCTGGCAGTGTCTGTAGACATTTCTTTTTAACATCAGGATGTGGGGGATGCTTCCGGCAGCAAGAGAATATGCTAAAGACGCTGTTCAATATCCTACACATGACGTCCTCCTCGACACACGCACAACAACTGAGCCGCCAGTCCAGATGTGAATTGTGCTTAATTTAAGCAACCCCATCTTAGTCTGAAATGAAACAACTCATTTGTCCAGATAATTTGACTTTCATTTCAATCATTAGTAAAAGTTGGAGAAATCTGCAAAACTTGTTCTATTCTAGATTGGAAGATTAACATGCTATACTCATTTGCCTTAATTATGTTTCTGCATCTCAGACATGTATTTCAAATGTTACCAAATGGAAGTGTGTTCTTTGCATTAACCTGATTGATGTATTTGCATTATATGTACTTGCCACTTAGCAAGCTCAAATTACAGAGAGCTCCTGGCGTTTCTAGAGATAGAATATATTTTTTGGTGAGATTTTACAAGATGACTGTCTTTCTACAGTGTGATTAAGTGCAATACAAATGACTATATGGTGTCAGGACAGATTGAACACACTGCCTTTTTTGCTGCAATGAGCATTGCTAACATTCTGATACCAAAGTGAACTGAGCACTAGAAATCTCTTTTATAATAGAATTATTTTAATATATTAACCTTGCACATTAAATTCATGGATGAAGAAAAACACATATTTGAAATGAGCCAAATGAAATGTACCTTTAACTAGGATATTTTAAAATAATTTTAGGTATTAAACTGTACATATACAATGGACTTTAAGAAAACTCAGTATGTACTAGCAAGAAAAATTTGTACAATATAGAAGTTGAGAGATTCAGGGAACTTTTCTATTATCTTAAACTAAACAAGATTCTAACGTGGATCATGATTTAAGCAATATGATCAGTATCTTCAGGAGATTGGTTCTAGGAGCCTAGCAGATACCAAATCCACGAATGCTCAAGTCCCTTATATAAAATGGTGTAGTATTTGCATGTAACCAACCTACTGTACATCCTACCACATACTTTAAAAAACAAATTTAAAGCTCTAATTGGCTTTATTCAACAATTCATGAATCTGGCAGCATCCCATCTAGCAAGTAGAGAGGAACTCCAAAGGGCTACAGAAAGGGAGAGGTTTTTAATAGTAGGACAAGGAAGTTATCAAAAAAAAAAAAAAAAAAAAGATTATTTCAGGCTTAGATGACCTATCTATGGGGGAAGAAAGGGGTCTATGTGGCAGATGACTTCATCTTCCTTTGGGGGTTGGAGAGGGCTTAAGTGACAAATTACCTCATTGGTGCTGACCAGCAAATTCCCGACTGACTGGTTAAGGCTCCCCTTCTAAGGGAGGCTGAAGCTTCAATTAGGCTAGGTATTAAGCCTTGGTTCGGTCATCCTACCAGGTACTTGAAATCATCTCTGGGTTACTTATAACACCTAATACAATGTAAGTGTTATGTAAATCGTTGTAAATGCAATGTAAATGCTACGTAAATGTAAATAGTTGTAGCAAATTCAAGTTTTGCTTTTTGGAACTTTCTAGAGGTTTTTTTTCCCCCCAAATATTTTTGATGCACAGTTGGTTGAATCCGTGGAGCCAAATGTAATGGCACACAAAGCGGACAGCTTGCTGGTTACCAAATCCAACAGATCTGAAGAACTACTCTTCAAAAAAAGAGGCAAGATTTTACTGGCAAATCTTAGTAGTTGAGTTATTCTAAGTCGAAATAAAAACAAATATTGACAAATATAGACATTGCCCAACTTTAAAGCTGAATGAGTAGGAAAGTAGTGAATAGTGAATGAGTAGGAAAAAAATTAATGTAAAATAGTCCCATGAAGGTTATTGTTGAGAAAAGTGTAAAAAATGTATCCACTTTACTTTGAAGTGTAGATATGGTCCATACTAATTTATTCATAACAATGGTCAGCAAATGCTTAAAAAATTGGCTTCTGATTATGAAAACATAGGCCTGAGAAGAGATCATTAAACCTAGCTTTGTTGTTAGCTTTTGCTCAGTTATTCATATTATTAAATTTAAAATTTCACGTAATCTTTATTTGAGAGCCCATTGTCTGGCAGTTCAATGCAGTAGCTTCACTGCAACACACTAACAACCTTCTTTCTTTGGGGAGAGAATACTCTAAAGAATAAAACTGAAGGTAGAACATGCAAAATTAAAGAGAAAGAAAAAATCAGCAAAATCTGAATTTTACGACATGGTTATACACATCAACTTTCAGTGTAATTTTATTTCCTAAAAATAGAGGAGAAAGTGAATTGAATAAAACTCAACTCTGAACATGCCTATCTGACAAGAAGTAAACTTTAATGGCCTTGCCTAGCAATCCTTTGTGAGTTCTGTGCATAGGTGAAGTGTAAAATTTATATTAAATGCAGGTAAGATGTATGGCAGATCCTGTTCGTTGGACACTAAGATGCCTTCCCAACAACTCTTCTTCCTTACTCATCTTCCACATTTGAGATATAAAAAAAACCAGATACTCTTCTTCCCAGACTACTCTGAAGCTATGGGAGTTCACTGACAAAATTCTAGTCAATGAGACTGAAAGAAGCCTTCTAGAAGGTTAGTAAAAGAAATAAGGCATGCACAGAGATGTTTCTCTCTCTCTCTCTCTCTCTCACGCACACACACACACACATACAAACTTCTTTCTATATGTATTTACTTTCCCAGTGTCCTTTGGTATCTTCTCAAGGTCTTCTTGAGTTATACAGAACTAACTTCCTTTAATTCCTTCTTGTTTTTATTTACATTCTTAATATTGCCACCAACATTTCACAAAACTAAAAAATATCTTTTTTCTTAGGATTTAACAAATTATGTCTAGTATGTTAACCCCAGAACAACCTTCTATTACAAAAATCAATCCTGGTAGCAGATACTTGTGTTTTATCTCACAGAATTTAAAAGAAAGAAATGCTCTGATTCTAATTTTTACACTATAGAATACTTGAATTTAAGCTATTACAAATACAAAAAGATTCAGTAGCTAGGCAACAGATGGGAAATTTGAGGGCAATAAATTCTGTGCTTCCTTTACAATTTCCTTATTTGACCCTGGAAAAGTAATTTGCCCAGTAAGTTAGACGTCAATGACAAATACACAGACACAAATATAATTTTTGTAAGATTGAACATTTCTTCTCTCTGGGCTCCTTTGCACACCTATTCTGTGTTTTTTGCTTGCTGTACTATGTTTGTTAAAATGGATGTATCAGTGATAATAAAAAGAATGTTTTATTATTGGCTTACTAAATGAATTAGTACTAGAACTACTAGTATGGCGCCATGAAACCCAATCTTCTTTCCGTCCTGCCATTATTTCCCCTAATTATTTTTGAGCTGTTTATATACTTGAGTCTTCATACTCCATTGTAAACTATATACTAGTCATGGGTGACATTTCCACTTTTCAGTTCCCGATTCAGTTAATCCTATGAGTTAGAACTTCTGAAAATAAATAAACTTTTTAATGAATAATATACTAAGAATAAAAAAGATAGTTATAATTGGAAAGGGTATTTAGAAATTGAGAGTTGTGGAATCTAGGTCACTTTTCTCATTGTTTACTTTGAAAGATCAGATTATTCCATTTAGAAGATCATGATTCAGGGTTAGTGGTTTCTTTGGATGTGCTACTCTTTGATTTGATGGTTTGTTTTCCAGTCTGCTCAGTATTATAATTATCCATTTTCTTTCATTTATATTCCAATTTCAATCAAGCATTGGCTGATTCTGATCTCTGTGTTATCTCCTTCAAGAATAGAAGGTTTATAATCAAGTAAATTACCAGCACGGTTCTTCCTTCAGACCTCTTAAAGTCATAAATAAGTCCTTTTGGTCAGCCACCTCTAAGCTGTAAATAGAAAGCAATTAATGTGCAGATCTGACCTCCATAAACCAACATCTCTGGCTGGAACATATGTCTCTTTTACATTCCAGAATACTTTCCCTTTTCAGTTTGGGGAAGGCTTGATATACTCAGTTTTGCATAACGGTTCATCTGTAGTAATTCCACACCCCTGCAGGTTTCCAAACTGCTCTGAAAGATAAAGATATCATTGCAACACATATAAACCTATGTGGGACCTTAATGAGTTCAGAAGATGATGGCATCATTATAGCAGCAAAGGATTAAAAGAAGCAGCATGTTGTAAATTAAGAATGTGAATTCAAAAGGTGACTGTTGTAGATGAGAGAAGCATAAAGGGGGCTCTTTCATGATCCTATCTGAAAGGAGTTTATACTGCAAATGAGTTACAAGGGCAGCCTGTAGCTAACACAAGCAAGAAACTTCAGTGAATACGTATGACATTTATCTTCTTTTGAAATCAAAAAGTCTTAAAACTTTATTATCCAAAAGAAAGTCTTTGATTGTTGTTTATTAACTCCCTTGGACAAATATAACACTTAGAATTTAATTCTTTTAGTGAAATTATTTAAAATTTAGAGTGAACCATTCAAGGCTGTCAGTTGTTTTAAGTCAAATGCATTATATTTTTCTGTGTGGGGAAAAAAGTACAAGAAATACTAAGTTTTAAATTGGGTAAGGTATCAAATTTATCGTCAATTTTTCTAAGCTTTTCTTACAATTCTGAGGGTAAGTGAAGGACCTATGAATAGAAAATCATAGTGCGGAAAATCCAGAACTGTTTTATCAACACTAATAATCTCAGCAATGCAAGACCATGGAGAGAAGGGTAGAACCTTGTGTGATAAAGGTATTATGATTCCATGTAACTCTTTTGACTATGGTTCACGCAACTCTTCTTCCATTTCACAGAAATAGACAAAAAATAAAAACAAAAAGCAATGATAAATCTACATCTTAAATGTAAATAAAGTATTAAAGTATATATCAAAACCCATTAACATATCGAACCATAAGAATGTCATATCGAACTGTTTTTAGCTACATGGATCATAACACAGAGAAAGGAACTTATCCCAATATTAAGTAACAATCAGAGACATAGTGGGCATTTCATTCCAACATGGCAACAAAGAGGGTAACTGCGCTCACCCCTCCTGTGGGTACACCAAATCTACAGCTACACGTGGAACAATTCCCTCTGAAAGAAATCCAGGAACTTGCTGAGCAACTCCTACATACCAGGCAAACAAGAAAATAGCCATGTGGAAATGGGTAGGAAAGGCTGAGACACACTCTCGCCATAAATCCCACACCTGGCACAGTGACATACAATCAGAATTCCCGGCTTCTCCCTGAAGAGTGAAGGGAGAACTCAACAACTGGCAACCCGACTTTTAAGACTTCCATGTATGGGGCAAACCCCCAAAACACCAAGTTCTGAAAGGCAATGAAGCTTGCATCCATGAGGCCAGTAAGAATGTAACAAAGAAACAGCTCTTAACTGGCTCATGAAGACTTGCTGTGGCTATACCCCCAGGACTTGGTTCAGAGGCTGCACCAATCTGATTTAAAGAAAGGGGAAGAGGATTTAAATAGACATTTTTCTAAAGGAGATAAACAAATGACCAACAGCTACATGAAAAGGTATTCAACATCACTAATCATCAAAGAAATGCAAATCAAAGCCACAATGAGATATCATCTCATACCTGTTAGAACAGCTGTCATCAAAATTACAAGAGATAACATGTGTTGGGGAGAATGTGGAGAAAAGGGAAACCCTGTGCACTCTTGGTAGGAATGTAAATTGGCGCAGCCAGTATGGAAAACAGTATGGAGGTGCCTCAAAAAATTAAAAATAGAACCAGCATTTGATCCAGCAATTCCACTTTGGGGTATGTTTATTCAAAGGAAATGAAAACATGATACTGAAGTGATATCTGTACTCCCATGTTCATTGCAGCATTATTCACAATAGCCAAGATATGTAAACAACCCAAGTGTCTGTCTGTGGATGAATAGATAGAGGAAATAGATATAGATATAGATATAGGTATACCATATACAATATATTATTATTTAATCAAGAGAAAAAGAAAATCCTGCCATTTGTAACAACATGGATAGACTTTGAGAACATTATGCTAAGTGAAATAAGCTAGACAGAGAAAGGCAAATACTGTATGGTACTGCTTATAAGCAGAATCTTTAAAAAAAAAAAAAAGTCAAAACTCACAGAAACAGTAGAAAAGTGGTGGTCAGGGGCTGTGAGTTGGGAGAAATAGGGAGAGAGGATGGTAACATGGTACAAAATTTCAGCTATATGATGGATAAAGTCTAAGGATCAATGTAAAATAGGATGACTATACTATACACTGTGTAGTATAACTGTAATTTGCTAAGAGAGTAGAACTTAACTGTTCTCATAAAAAAAAAGATAAATATGTGAGGAGATGAGTGTGTTATTTAACTACATGAGAAAAATCCTTTCACTGTGTATATGTGTATCCAATCACTACAATGTATACTTTAAATATCTTACAATTTTTATATGTCAATTATACCCTAAGAAAGAGGAAATT
The DNA here is from genome assembly GCF_028021215.1 of Eschrichtius robustus. Taxonomy (NCBI): domain Eukaryota; kingdom Metazoa; phylum Chordata; class Mammalia; order Artiodactyla; family Eschrichtiidae; genus Eschrichtius; species Eschrichtius robustus. The sequence continues at coordinate 13,834,417 of NC_090827.1, read as the reverse complement.
AACAAAATAAATAATGTCCAACCACACTCTTGGAAATATTGAAAAGTTAAAAATAAAAGACATATTACTTGTCTCAATGTGTGTATAAGAGGCTAAAAATGAGAGAACGAAGGAGAAAATGTCAAATCATTCTATTAAAAAACTTTTAGAAAGTTCTGGTTTTAAGATAAAAACAAAGTTTTTTTTTCTTCTATGATTTTGGAATTTAAACTTTTTATTTCTTTTGATTTTTTAAGGCAATTTCACTTCTTACTAGATTTCTCGTCTAGATTTCAATAGACTATGATAAATTATATTTGCATATTCAATGCGTTTTCTTTTTTCAAAAACACTCTCTTAATGATTGATAAAATTAGCTAATATTGAATAAGACTCAACTAAAGCATAAAAGAGATTATGATGTAATAAAAGTGATATGGTGTGTGTTAAAATTTAAATATAGAGTGCCATTTTTTATTCAGCTCTAAGAGGTAGCTTGAAGTCTGTTGTTCTTGGCCTGGAATAGGGAAGTTTTCTATACTTAGCAAATTTCTCAACAAATCAAAAAATAGAAGTCAGGCTGGGCAGAAAAGATATATAAATAGACAACGACTTTCTTGAATGGCAAGTTTATTATTCTACCTAACATGTTAAGCTGGACAAAATAATCCCTTAAACTCACGTGTTGCTTTATTATTTTTTTCTTTAAACGATGTACAATAATTTAATAATATTACAGAAAATTTTGGAACAAAAGAAAATTGCCTATAATCCTATTGCTACTACATGATTAATCTTAATTTTGTGAATGTTATAAATCAGTTATTTTTTATTCTTTTTCAAAGCTGTGATAAATAGCCATACTTTATTTTTTGTTTTCTGTTTGTTTCAGATAACATTTCTTTAGAGAATTTTGAAGGAACGGTTGAGTTTACAGTCTGCCTCCTTCAGGTAAAGATTTGAGGTCATTTACTAAAATTTGTTCTGTACAATATAAAAGAAGAAAAATGTTAAGAAAATATGGCTACAATCATCCTTGAGAATCTGTTGGAAGGTGGTAACAATTAGATCCTATACAACAGGCCTATTGCTGTGGAATCTGCCTTCACTGAACAGTTCCGTGGGAGGAGCTTGTGGTGCCACCTGTAGAAATATGTAGGGGAGGTTCATTACTTCCTCTGAACCAACAATGAGAGACACTGACTGCTGTAAGGGAGTGAAAGAGTAAAGGTTAATGAGCAATTATTCCACACTGCTAAGACAGCCCTGGATTTTGTGAGTGACCCTATGCAGTGCTGATTAACTGTAGCAACAGTGGAGAATAAAGAAATCCTTAGGCTGACTGATAGAACATTCCAGGATAGAAACTGAGACTAATCCCTTCAGAATGAAGAAGCAGTCCTGGATTTCCTTTGAAACATTTCATAAGAAGCAGCCCAGGAGAAGAAATGACTTTCTGTAATTCAGAAGATTGGGTTCAGAATCATATCAACTTGACTGTTAAAAGAAATGTCATTCTATATTGCATTACATATCAATTAAAGAGTAAGGGCACTACCAACAGCTGCCCTCTTCATGAAGCAGATACAGTGATAAATAGAATTTTAAATATTTTAAAATATTTTTAGTATAATGATGTAATTCCAAAGAGATTAAACTACCCTACAAACAATAAGGCATTAAAAATAAGCGTGATTGGTTTTAAAACTCTGATAAAACATACTGTTTATTTTCTAGGTAAAAACAATTCTTTGACATCTTCAATACCATTGCCAAGTTGAACCAATTAGAAAAAAATGAGTTTGCAATGATTGCCTGAGACAGATCAGGGAAAGTCACTGTTGGAACAATAAAGTACATGGCATAATGACAGGATAAGAAAAACTGGACAGATAGCTAAAAGAAAACCCAGAAAAAAAGGGTAAATAAATTGCTAACCACATCTTTGTCTTCCTTTGTTAGTTGAAGCAGAATACATGGTTTTAATGAAGCATTTTCGGTTACAACAAGATAGCAATGATTTTTCTATATTCTACTAACTTCAGTTGGTAGTCTTCTTGCCAACCCCTACACTAATTCCAAATTTATCAAGTCAGGAAAAAAGTAAAACCTTCTTTGAAAGTCACCAAGTCACTCCATTCAGAAGTAAATTCTAATTTCTCCCCTGTCACTAACTTGTTCAGTCATCTTAGACAAGTCACTGAACCTTCTATGCTTATGCTTTCTCAGCTGTAAAGCTGAGAGAATCACAATGACCCATCCTGAGGGTTGACGAAGAGCACACCTGATGAAAAAGAGGCACCATCCAGGCAGGAGGTGATATGTACAAAAAGAATGGTAGCATCTTTGCCTGTTGGCAAAGAGGATAGAGAGGAAAGATAAAACAAACTTCCCAATGCCTTTGGCAAGTGGTATATGGTCTAAGCGTCCCAAACTTAAATTCAGATTCTCCACCAGCAAAGACAACTGCTTTCATTTCTTATTAATCAGGAATATGTTTCTTCCCCAAGGTATTGACAATGTAGAATAAATCTAAAGCCTCATAATTCAACTATCCTTATTTTTTACACAGACTTATTAATAAGTTTTAATAAAGTCCTTCTAACATTTGGAGTCTAATGATATTATTTCTAGTAATGGCCATTACTCATGCCAAATTAAGATACTCAAACATTGAGGCAGTCAGTTTAAAACTACATTTGCTGCATTAAGAGTGACTTGGAACATTATTTTTTCTGAATGTGTTTACTCACAACTGAAAATCCCTCAGTGGTATGACCTTTATATTCAACATTTTAAAAGCTTAACAATACTTTCCCCCAGCAGCTTAGAGTAGGAGATAATTCTTTCCCTAGAGAAAAAAAAAAAAATTAAAATGCTGCAACACCTGTTGGAGAAATGAAGGCAAGAATATTGACAGCAATAATAGGCCAAATAATTATGTTAATTGTTTATTTGTTTGCAAATGAAGGCATTCAATATTTACCATGTTTAGTTCTTGTCTAACAGTACCATTTTCATACCTGTAGCTTCATCCAAGATAGGACTATCCAGTCCCAAATGAGAAATAACCTCTAATTTAATGCAATAGTTGAATTCATTCAACTTTAACCTAAATATCTAAAAATGAACAATTTAGTTGGGGGAAAAAACCTTGACATATTTTCAGTGTTTCTTTGTAAATTGTTGTTAAGCATCTGCACACACACACACACCATACACACACACACCAGGTATTATTCTTTGTCTGGTCAAGGACTGACTTCACGGTTACCATGGCAACCCAGTTTGCTCAGTGCTCTCTTTCAGCAGCTGCTGATTACACTTTGAATTTTATTTGCATTCATGATTAAGGAGGAGTATAAAAGACTGAGGTTAAAAAAATTTTTTTTAAAGCAATAAGAGGATAAAAGACATTTCAATCAATGATTCTTTGCAGCTTTAATTAAAAATAAAAGAATAAGGGGAGATACCAGGATTTCAGAAACTTTTATTTAATGGTTGACTGGCTATTGCAACAATATTAAATGAAAATGCCACTGCCATCTTGAACTTTTGCAATTTGCAAGGCTGTACACTATTAACTACAAAGACCATATAGACAATTTTTGTTTTTTAGTAATGATGTATGTCCCTGCTTTCAAAAAATAATAAATGCATATTTTTGTTCCAGGACTGGATTAAGATAAAAGAATAAAAATATTTAGTGCAGTATAACTTGTTGAAATCATGCAATGTACTTTCAGGAAGGATGCTCTTTGATATTAAATGTCACTTATCCTTGGCCTTTTTAAGTTCACAGGGATTTATTCTACCAACTGTAATATAGAAAGAGAAAGTACAATAATTACTAGTGATTACCAGAGCATAAATAGAAAGACAAAACTCTGTGGAAACATGGAACTCTACTGGGTAAGACTGTACAATTTTGACTAACTTTGGGCATGTGTGTTGTCCTACTATTTAAGAAAATGTAAAAGAACTAAGAGAATCATATATTTTTATATTAGTGAGCAAAGAAATACTGGAAGAAAATATTTTGAATTATATCACTTAAAAGTCATAATATTTTTCATTTCCCTTAGTTCCCTTGATATAATTCTAAAAAGATAAATATTTTGTTTTCTATGTAATAGTAATAAACACATATTTAATTATTTTATTCTGCTGGGGGCTTTTGTCTTTGGACAAATTTTGTGCTCTAAAGGTCATATTAAGGCATTAATGTTTTTTAGAGACGATTTTCAGATTCTCATTTGTTAATTTGATACTAACAAAGTAGACGTCAACAAAATAATGTTTTGAATTACAATTAATGAAAAGGCCAAGGAAAACAGGGAATCAAAATAAAATATATAAAATTTGTGATCTTTTGCTATTTTTGACAAGACTGAATTATATGTATACACCCTAGATAATTTGATGTAATTGCCTTATGAGAGTTTTATGTTTTTACTGGTTCTAGAGCTAAATGAGAAAGTTGCTGGAGGCAAAATCAAGCTACTCATATATTATTCTGGAATCTCCTGTAGTTTTAAGTTTCCCACCTAAGAAAAATATAACTCATTGTAAAACAATCATAATGTTACACACTATGCTACTTTAATCCGGGATTTAAAGAAAAGTCTCACGCCACAGTTACTTTGTAGAGCCTTTAGTTCCCACTATTTTAGTGTTGCAATACGTCACTATTATTAGAGATGTTGCCCTGTTTAACTCGTCCTTGTAATACAGAGATCTCTACCCAGATGCTGTGCTCTGCTTTAGCCAGCAGCCGTCAAGGAAATCAAGGCCTTGTAATAGACCCAAAGGCCATATTTAAAATTTCTCACAATAAGTTTAAATTTTCTCCATCATACCAGACGCTAGTGGATCAAAATTTTCTTCCTATTTCTTTCTTAATTGCTTTCAGATGAAACTATGCTCCACAGACGAAAATGTCAAAGCTTCCTCAGATTCATAACCGTCTTTCTCCATAACAAAGACTGTGGAGTCTAAGTCTCCTTCAAGAAAAACAAGGACTTTGCTTTCTCTTCCCTTAACTACCATGCTGTAGAGTATCTCATCTCCCCTATATTCCTCTCAGTTGGAAAGGTTTATAATAAGTGGTCAAGAAATTTTTCTAAAGATTTTCAAACACACACACACACACACACACACACACACACACATATATTTTGGCGGGTGCCGGAAGCATTTCTGAAAGGGGTCATGAGGGAAACTCTTAAAACTGAAAAGGCACAGGTACACTAGAAAGCAGAAAAGTGCTGGATACAAGAGGGACAGGAACTTCTCTCCTGCTTGTGAAATGATGATAAGTGTTTTCTGTATGGGCCAAAAATTCAGACTAGAGACTGGCTGGCACACAGATATTGAATCTTGACATGGTCTTCTAGCCAGCTGAGAGTGGTACACTGGTGACTTACTGAAAACGACAAGGGGCACCATCATCCTAAGTGGGTCACCTAACATATGCAGCAAAGACCCCTTACTGGAAAGCACATATTGTTTAACCCATTAGCCTATATCAGCATATATTTGCAGACTTTGATTTCCAGTTTACAAAATTTTACTCCATTTCTTTCCCAGAACTTCACCTCTGAGCTGAATTGGAGAAGTCTTTTGGTCCCAGAGTCGTTTTCTCCTTAAGACAGATGAATTTTTAGTTTTTCTAAAAGGTACATCTGTATATTCTAGGGAAGAAATTAGAATAGCCAACTGGGGTCATCCATAAAGCTTGTCAGGTAGTAAAAATCATTGGAAAATATTTTTTTTTAGTTATCAAGAGGATTTAAACAAGGATTTGGCCATCTTGGAAAAAGTGAACTTGCTTGTTTCCTATAATGACACTGAACTAATGTTGTTAAATATTATTTTGTATTGATTAAAATTTTACTAAAACTCTGGTAAGTACAGTAATTCTGATTGTTTCTGAGGTGGGGGGTGAAGATTTAGTGAATTATTGTCAGCAATGGTACAAAACCACTGCACTTCAAATATATAGCTACATAAGCAACTACATATCTTTTCTTTTTAAAAGACTATATTTTTTTAGAACTTAGATTTACAGCAATTTTAAGGAGATGGTATAGAGAGTTCCCATATGTCCCACACTTAGTTTCCGCTATTATTAACATCTTGTGTTAGCATGACACATTTGTTATAATACTTAATGAACAAATATTGACCCATTTTTATTAACTAAAGTCCACAGTTAATTTAAATTTCCTTAGTTTCTGCTTAATGTCTTTTTCTGTATTGGGATTCCAAACACGATACCACATTACATTTAGTTGCCATGTCTCTTTCATCTTCTCTTGGCTTTGCCAACTTTCCAGACACTCCTTATTTTTGATAACCTTGACAGTTTTGAGGGAACTGATTAGGTATTTTGTAAGATGCCTCAATACTGGAATTTGGTGGGTTTTTTCATGATAAGACTATTGGATATGAAGGAAGACCAGAAGTAAAGTGTCATTTCCATCACATCATATTATCATAGCAAGTGTACACACTATTAATGAAATTTATGACTTGCTGATATTGGCCTTGATCACCTGATTGAGACAGTGTTTGTCAAGTTCTCTACAGTAAAGTTACTCTTTTCCATACTTTAGACTTTGGAAGGAAAACACTATGTACCGCACACACTTCAGGATCGGGGAGTTATACTCTCTGCTTGAGGGTGGAGTAGCAACAAAATTATTTAGGATTCTTCTGTTTCAGAAATTTGTCTCTTCTCTTCCATTACTTTATTCAACAATTTATTTAACAGAATGGACTCATGTGTATTTATTTTAAATTTGGGCAACACAATTTTAATAGATTCCATTACAAGACTTAAGGCAAATAGACAAAGCTAAATGACTTAACTTGGTATGAAAATGCTTGCATGGTGCATTCTAAATGAATCTGATTCAGAAATACCACATGTCCATGAAGCATGGACGTGGGAGATGAGCAGGTGTTTCCTCATAGAAAGAGTGAGGAAAATCAATGGATTGTTCTTACTGAAAACTACTCTAATTAAAATAATAATACAGAGTACTCCTCAGAATACTCTTTTGGACCGAAAAGAAATCTTGAACACAATTTATAAATTTTTTAAATAAATAATTAAATCAGTTTCTATAAACTTTCTAAATATATATATACATATACATGTGTATATGTATATATATATAAAATATAAAAGGAAGGTGGCTAAAATAGTTATGAGAGTCTCAAGTGTTGAAATTCCTTCAGCATTCATTTTTTTATCTTGGACTCTTTCACTATTTCTCTTACTCTACATTGCCCTTTAGATGAAAGAAAAATGTGAACTTTAAGAGAAACTCAGTGGAGAATCCTGGCATTTTTATTACAAAAGCTGTATACCTAAAGAATGACTGACAGAGATTGTTATTGATCATCATTGGTCATGGTTTAAATGTGCAAAAGATGTAATACTGTGAGGGAAAGAAAGAGAGAAACGTATGAAACTGCAAATACTAGAAGAGAATTTGACAGTTATAGGAAAATCTGATTTGCCTATATAACGTTCATGACAGTGACTGTTTATTACATGGCTTCAAATATATTGTACAACAAATGTCAGTGCCCATTCTATTGCCTACATTATATTCTATAAGACTTCCAAGCATGCTACATATGTTTGTATCTTTGTTTGCCAATTTTTATCAATTAAAACATATTTTTCGAGACGGAGACCTTCAAGATGGTGTAGGAGTAAGACGTGGAGATCACCTTCCTCCCCACAAATACATCAGAAATACATCTACATGTGGAACAACTCCTACAGAACACCTCCTGAACGATGGCAGAAGACCTCAGATTTCCCAAAAGGCAAGAAACTCCCCACGTACCTGGGTAGGGCAAAAGAAAAAAGAAAAAGCAGAGACCAAAGAATAGGGACAGGACCTGCACTTTTGGTAGGGAGCTATGAAGGAGGAAAGGTTTCCACACACTAGGAAGCCCCTCCACTGGAGGAGACGGGGGATGGCGGGGAGGACGCTTCGGAGCCACGGAGGAGAGAGCAGCAACAGGGGTGCAGAGGGCAAAGTGGAGAGATTCCAGCACAGAAGATCGGTGCCAACCAGCACTCACCAGCCTGAGAGGCTTGTCTGCTCACCTGCCGGGGCGGGTGCGGGCTGGGAGCTGAGGCTCAGGCTTCGGAGGTCAGATCCCAGGGAGAGGACTGGGGTTGGCGGTGTGAACACAGCCTGAAGGGGGCTAGTGTGCCCCAGCTAGCCGGGAGGGAGTCCAGAAAAATGTCTGGAACAACCTAAGAGGCAAGAGACCATTGTTTTGGGGTGCGTGAGCAGAGGGGATTCAGAGCGCCGCCTAAACGAGCTCCAGAGATGGGTGTGAGCCAAGGCTATCAGCGCAGACCCCAGAGACGGGCATGAGATGCTAAGGCTGCTGCTGCTGCCACCAAGAAGCCTGTGTGCGAGCACAGGTCACTATCCACACCTCCCCTCCCGGGAGCCTGTGCAGCCCGCCACTGCCAGGGTCCTGTGGTCCAGGGACAACTTCCCTGGGAGAAGACACGGCGCACCTCAGGCTGGTGAAATGTCATGCTGGCCTCTGACGCCGCAGGCTCGCCCCGCGTTCTGTACCCCTCCCTCCCCCCCGGCCTGAGTGAGCCAGAGCCCCTGAATCAGCTGCTCCTTTAACTCCGTCTTGTCTGGGCGAAAAACAGACACCCTCAGGCGACCTACACACAGAGCCAGGGTCAATCCAAAGCTGAACCCCAGGAGCTGTGTGAACAAAGAAGAGAAAGGGAAATTTCTCCCAGCAGCCTCAGGAGCAGCGGATTAAATCTCCACAATCAATTTGATGTACCCTGCATCTCTGGAAGACCTGAATGGACAATAAATCAACCCAAAACTGAGGCGGTGGACTTTGGGATCAACTGTAGACTTGGGGTGTGCTTTCTGCGTCTAATTTGTTTCTGGTTTTATGTTTATCTTAGTTTAGTATTTAGAGTTTATTATCATTGGTAGATTTGTGTATTGATTTGGTTGCTCTCTTTATTTTTTAATTTTTTAAAATATATAAATAAATACATTTTTTTCCTTTTTCTCTTTTTGTGAGTGTGTATGTGTATGCCTCTTTGTGTTATTTTGTCTGTATAGCTTTGCTTTTAGCATTTGTCCTAGGGTTCTGTCTGTCCTGTTTTTTGTTTGTTTTTTTGGTTTTTTTAATATAGTTTCTAGCACTTGTTATCATCGGTGGATTTGCTTTTTGGTTTGGTTGCTCTCTTCTTTCTTTCTTTTTTATTATTACTTTTTAATTGTTTAATTTTTAATAATTTTTTACTTTTTATTTTAACAACTTTATTTTATTTATTCATTTACTTATTTCTCCCTTTTCTTCTGAGCCAAGTGGCTGACAGGGACTTCATGCTCTGGCCAGGTATCACGTCTGTGCCTCTGAGGTGGGAGAGTCGAGTTCAGGACATTGGTCCAACAGAGACCACCCAGCTCTACGGAACATCAAACAGCGAAAGCTCTCCCAGAGATCTCCATCTCAAAGCTAAGACCCAGCTCCACTCAATGACAAGCAAGCTACAGTGCTGGACACCCTATGCCAATCAACTAGCAAGACAGGAACAGAACCCCACCCATTAGCAAAGAGGCTGCCTAAAATCATAATAAGGTTACAGACACCCCAAAACACACCACCGGACAAGGTCCTGCCCACCAGAAAGAAAAGATCCAGCCTCATCCACCAGAACACAGGCACCAGTCCCCTCCACCAGGAAGGCTACACAACGCACTGAACGAACCTTAGCCACTGGGGGCAGACACCAAAAACAACGGGAACTACAAACATGCAGCCTGCGAAAAGGAGACCTCAAACACAGTAAGTTAAGCAAAATGAGAAAACAGAGAAACACACAGCAGATGAAGGAGCAAGGTAAAAACCCACCAGAACAAACAAATGAGGAGGAAATAGGCAGTCTACCTGAAAAAGAATTCAGAGTAATGATAGTAAAGATGATGCAAAATCTTGGAAATAGAATGGAGAAAATACAAGAAATGTTTAACAAGGACCTAGAAGAACTAACGAGCAAACAAACAATGATGAACAACACAATAAATGAAATTGAAACTTCTCTAGAAGGAATGAATAGCAGAATAACTGAGGCAGAAAAACGGACAAGTGACCTGGAAGATAAAATCGTGGAAATAACTACCACAGAGCAGAATAAAGAAAAAAGAATGAAAAGAAGTGAGGACAGTCTCAGAGACCTCTGGGACAACATTAAACACACCAACATTTGAATTATAGGCATCCCAGAAGAAGAAGAGAAAAAGAAAGGGTCTGAGAAAATATTTGAAGAGATTATAGTTGAAAACTTCCCTAATATGGGAAAGGAAATAGTCAATCAAGTCCAGGAAGCCCAGAGAGTCCCATACAGGATAAATCCAAGGAGAAAAATGCCAAGACACATATTAATCAAACTATCAAAAATAAAATACAAAGAAAAAATATTAAACACAGCAAGGGAAAAACAACAAATAACATACAAGGGAATCCCAATAAGGTTAACAGCTGATCTTTCAGCAGAAACTCTGCAAGCCAGAAGAGAGTGGCAGGACATATTTAAAGTGATCAAAGCGAAAAACCTAAAACCAAGATTACTCTACCCAGAAAGGATCTCATTCACATTTGACAGAGAAATTAAAACTTTTACAGATAAGCAAGAGCTAAGATAATTCAGCACCACCAAACCAGCTTTACAACAAATGCTAAAGGAACTTCTCTAGGCAGGAAACACAAGAGAAGGAAAAGACCTACAATAACAAACTCAAAACAATTAAGAAAATGGTAATAGGAACATACATATCGATAACTACCTTAAATGTAAATGGATTAAATGCTCCAACCAAAAGACGCAGACTAGCTGAACGGATACAAAAACAAGACCTGTATATATGCTGTCTACAAGAGACCCACTTCAAACCTAGGGACACATACAGACTGAAAGTGAGGGGATGGAAAGAGGTATTCCATGAAAACGGAAATCAAAAGAAAGCTGGAGGAGCAATTCTCATATCAGGTAAAATAGACTTTAAAATAAAGACTATTACAAGAGACAAAGAAGGACACTACAGAATGATCAAGGGATCGATCCAAGAAGAAGATACAAAAATTGTAAATATTTATGCACCCAACATAGGAGCACTTAAATACATAAGGCAAATGCTAACAGCCGTAAAAGGGGAAATCAACAGTAACACAATCATAGTAGGGGACTTTAACACCCCACTTTCACCAATGGACAGATCATACAAAATGAAAATAAATAAGGAAACACAAACTTTTAATGACACATTAAATAAGATGGACTTAATTGATATTTATAGGACATTCCATCCAAAAACAACAGAATACACTTTCTTCTCAAGTGCTCATGGAACATTCTCCAGGAGAGATCATATCTTGGGTCATAAATCAAGCCTTGGTAAATTTAAGAAAATTGAAATCATATCAAGTATCTTTTCTGACTACAACGCTATGAGACTAGATATCAATTACAGGAAAAAATGTGTAAAAAATACAAATACATGGAGGCTAAACAGTATGCTACTAAATAACCAAGAGATCACTGAAGAAATTAAAGAGGAAATCAAAAAATATCTAGAAACAAGTGACAATGAAAACACGATGACCCAAAACCTATATGATACAGCAAAAGCAGTTCTAAGAGGGAAGTTTATAGCAATAAAATCCTACCTCAAGAAACAAGAAACACCTCAAATTAAAAACCTAACTTTACACCTAAAGAATATAGAGAAAGAAGAACAAAAAAACCCCAAATTTAGCAGAAGGAAAGAAATCATAAAGATCAGATCAGAAATAAATGCAAAAGAAATGAAGGAAACAATGGCAAAGATCAACAAAACTAAAAGCTTGTTCTTTGAGAAGATAAACAAAATGGATAAACCTTTAGCCAGACTCATCAAGAAAAAAAGGCAGAAGACTCAAATCAATAGAATTAGAAATGAAAAGGAGAAGTAACAAGTGACACTGCAGAAATACAAAGGATCAAGGGAGATTACTACAAGCAATTACATGCCAATAAAATGGACAACCTGGAAGAAATGGATAAATTCTTAGAAAAGCACAACCTTCTGACACTGAACTGGGAAGAAATAGAAAATATAAACAGACCAATCACAAGCACTGAAATTGAGACTGTGATTAAAAATCTTCCAACAAACAAAAACCTAGGACCAGATGGCTTCACAGGCGAATTCTATCAAACATTTAGAGAAGAGCTAACACCTATCCTTCTCAAACTCTTCCAAAATATAGCAGAGGGAGGAACACTCCCAAACTCAGTCTATGAGGGCACCATCACCCTGATACCAAAAGCGGACAAAGATGTCACAGAGAAAGAAACTACATGTCAATATCACTGATGAACATAGATGCAAAAATCCTCAACAAAATACTAGCAAACAGAATCCAACAGCACATTAAAAGGATCATACACCGTGATCAAGTGGGGTTTATCCCAGGAATGCAAGGATTCTTCAATATATGCAAATCAATCAATGTGATACACCATATTAACAATTTGAAGGAGAAAAAACATATGATCATCTCAATAGATGCTGAAAAAGCTTTCGACAAAATTCACACCCATTTATGATAAAAATCCTCCGAAAAGTAGGCATATAGGGAAATTACCTCAACATAATAAAGGCCATATATGACAAACCCACAGCTAACATCATTCTCAATGGTGAAAAACTGAAAAACTTTCCACTAAGATCAGGAACAAGACAAGGTTGCCCAGTCTCACCACTATTATTCAATAAAGTTTTGGAAGTCCTAGCCACAGCAATCAGAGAAGAAAAAGAAATAAAAGGAATCCAAATTGGAAAAGAAGAAGTAAAGGTGTCACTGTTTGCAGATGACATGATACTATACATAGAGAATCCTACAGACGACACCAGAAAACTACTAGAGCTAATCAGTGAATTTGGTAAAGTAGCAGGATACATAATTAATGCACAGAAATCTCTTACATTCCTATACACTAATGATGAAAAATCTGAAAGAAATTAAGGAAACACTCCCATTTACCATCGCAACAAAAAGAATAAAATACCTAGGAATAAACCTACCTAAGGAGAAAAAAGACTTGTATGCAGAAAACTATAAGACACTGATGTAAGAAATTAAAGATGATACAAACAGATGGAGAGATATACCATGTTCTTGGATTGGAAGAATCAACATTGTGAAAATGACTATACCATCCAGAGCAATCTACAGATTCAATGCAATCCCTATCAAAGTACCAATAGCATTTTTCACAGAACTAGAACAAAAATTTCACAATTTGTATGGAAACCCAGAAGACCCCAAATAGCCAAAGCAATATTTAGAAAGAAAAAGGGAGCTGGAGGAATCAGGCTCCCAGACTTCAGACTATACTACAAAGCTACAGTAATCAAGACAGTATAGTACTGGCACAAAAACAGAAATATAGATCAATGGAACAGGATAGAAAGCCCAGAGGTAAACCCATGCACATATGGTCACCTTATTTTTGATAAAGGAGGCAAGAATTTACAATGGAGAAAAGACAGCCTCTTCAATAAGTGGTGCTGGGAATACTGGACAGCTACATGTAAAAGAATGAAATTAGAACACTCCCTAACACCATACACAAAAATAAACTCAAAATGGATTAAAGGCCTAAATGTAAGGCCAGACACTATCAAACTCTTAGAGGAAAACATAGTCAGAACACTATATGACATAAATCACAGCAGGATCCTTTTTGACCCACCTCCTAGAGAAATGGAAATTAAAACAAAAATAAACAAATGGGACCTAATGAAACTTAAAGGCTTTTGCACAGCATAGGAAAACATAAAAAAGACGAAAAGACAACTTTCAGAATGGGAGATAATATTTTCAAATGAAGCAACTGAGAAAGGATTAATCTCCAAAATATACAAGCATCTCATGCAGTTCAATATAAAAAAAGCAAACAACCCAATCCCAAAATGGGCAGAAGACCTAAATAGACATTTTTGCAAAGAAGATATACAGATTTCCAACAAACACATGAAAGGATGTCCAACATCACTAATCATTAAGGAAATGCAAATAAAAACTACAATGTGGTGTCACCTCACACCAGTCAGAATGGCCATGATCAAAAAATCTACAAACAATAAATGCTGGAGAGGGTGTGGAGAAAAGGGAACTCTTTTGCACTGTTGGTGGGAATGTAAATTGATACAGCTACTATGGAGAACAGTATGGAGGTTCCTTAAAAAACTAAAAATAGAACTACCATACGACCCAGCAATCCCACTACTGGGCATATACCCTGAGAAAACCATAATTCAGAAAGAGTCATGTACCACAATGTTCATTGCAGCTCTATTTACAATAGCCAGGACATGGAAACAACCTAAGTGTCTATCAACAGGTGAATGGATAAAGAAGACGTGCACATATATACAATGGAATATTACTCAGCCATAAAAAGAAATGAAATTGTGTTATTTGTAGTGAGGTGGATGGACCTAGAGCCTGTCATACAGAGTGAAGTAAGTCAGAAAGAGAAAAACAAATACCGTATGCTAACACATGTATATGAAATCTAAAAAAAAAAAAAAAAGGTTCTGAAGAACCTGGGCCAGGACAGGAATAAAGACGCAGATGTATAGAATGGAGTTGAGGACACGGGGAGGGGGAGGGTTAGCTGGGACGAAGTGAGAGAGTGGCATCGACTTATATACACTACCAAATGCAAACTAGATAGGTAGTGGGAAGCAGCTGCATAGCACAGGGAGATCAGCTCGGTGCTTTGTGACCACCTAGAGGGGTGGGATAGGGAGGATGGGAGGGAGATGCAAGAGGGAGGAGATATGGGGATATATGTATATGTATAGCTGATTCAGAAAGTAACACACCATTGTAAAGCAATTATACTCCAATAAAGATGTTAAAAAAAAAAAGAATATTCAACTCAAAAAAAAAATAAAATAACAGATATTTTTCTAAGACACTGAGGAAATAAGCCTGGTCTACTCAAGCAAATATTTTATTTTACTGCTGCCATAATAAATTCTAAAACACTGTGACATTATGCAGTGTCCAGAACTTTCTGGCTTATAAAATAACTATTCATAACATGGAGTTCATGGTATGGTCTTCATTTATTCATAAAGTCTACATAAATACATACATATTGAATGTGGAGAACCAAAGTATAAGAGAATAACATTTTAGATAATAAATTGGTAGGCAGAAACCATTCATAGAATTGTGTCCTGATTTTTAAAGTTGGAGCGAGAAATGAGAAAGATCCAGGATGGGGCATAGCGCACAATAAATGATTCTAAGTACAAAGAGAAGTTAGTTAATAGAAGTTTTGAGTCCCTGTGATATAATGGCGGCGTCAAGCCCTGAACTTGGGGGAACCAAGAGAGATACCATAGGAACAGAGTTAACAGGATGTCAAAGCTAGAGGCATTAGGAAGAAAAAGGTAAAGACAAAGACAAAGAAGACATATAGACAAGGTTAACTAGACACAAGTTTGGAGCATCACAATCACCTTGTTGGTTTTGTGTGTTTCTGTGGGGTTGTGTGTGAGGCCTTAGAGTTATGACAGATACCTATAAACATGCAGAAGAATTAAACACAGTCAAAATCTGCAATCTCTCAGATCTTCTTTAGCTTGTGCACACTGCCTTATGAGCAGCGGCAGCACCACAGAAATATCACTGCTGTACCACCTACAGGGCCTACAGAAAAATTCAACGCATGAAACTAGAAGCAGCAAACACAGTCTTTCAATAACTATAAATACGAAAGTGCACTTACTTAAATTATTAGCCATTTTCTTTCAATCTTCATTAGCATTTCTTTAATTAAAATTCTTTTTTTTGTGTCCTAAAGATGCCCAGGAAGCTACTAATGTAAGTCTTTAGGATACATGCAGCATATTCTAACTTCCTGTGACACTAATGATACCTTGCAGTGATCAGAAATGCCCTGGAGCACACACAAGGTTGACATGAGCTCCTTCAAGCCACAAGTTTATCATAGACATGATTATGGCTTGAATATATTTAAATGATCACTAATGTGCCTTGTAAACATGCCCAGGTTGTCTCAGAAAGTAAGGTATATACAAGAAATAATGAGTTAATTAACCAGGATGCTTAAGTAACAACCGCAACAACAAAACGTCAATGTTCTCTTTGATATTTCAATATTAACATGATAATGCAAAACCAAATATCATTTTAGATTCACTGAAGACTGACTTGAACATTTATTCCCTATAATGCCTATTGAACATGATTTTCAAAAGATTTCTTCATTCCTCTATTTGAAAGAGGTTCTGCAAAGTCTCTTTTCTAAGTCCAAGGACAATAGTGACCTTAAGCTTAAGTGTTTTTGGTAAGAAAAATGATGATTTCTTATAAGATTGTACCTCATCTACATCTCTTTCTTTTCAAATATCCAGTTGCTAGATATTATCAATAGATATACCAACATTTATTTCTAAGTTTCTGTTCTTGAAAATTGTGCAATGCTTACTAGTAGATAAACTGAAGAGGTTGAGTTCAGACATTTTATCTGAACTCAACAAAGCTTTTTTCCATGTCAAAACAAAGGATCATTTGGGGAGACAAGTCCTGAGGACAGAAGTGTAAGATAGAAAGTGTCCTATTGGTTTTCTGGAGTTATCTAAATAACTCTCGAAAGTAAAAGAATAGTCTTCTCATGCTATCATTTTTTTAAATCACTTTTTCATGTAAGGTTTTCTTCTCTTCTAAAATAAGTTACTTAAGAGTAGTGACAACAGCCTTTTTATCATTCACACACCTATGATCTGATTTTTTTTTTCCCACATCATTCCTCATTTTAAACTTCGTCTCTCAAGAAAACAAACCATGCTCTTTTACGTGAGCCTCTCACATGTTCTACGAACATGCTGTACCCTTCCTGGAATAAACACTCCTCCACCCCTTATTTGAGCAGTAAATTTGAGCAGTATTTCTTTTTTTCAGAGGGGGCTCAAACATAGCCTGTGAAGCCCCTATCTTCTCACAGTGGCTTATGTGCTACTAACTCTTTGTTACCTTTCCATCTTTTGTGTAATGAATTTGTATGATGCATTAGACCATCTGTGTGTCTGTCTCTCTCTCTCCTATGATCTGTAAGTTTACTGAGGACACAGAGTCTTTTAATCTGTATAACTTTAATTAGCACATGGTAGAAGTTTAATAAGTAAATATTGAATTTTAAAAATCATTTTACTCTGGGCTACAGAAGCTGCAGTTTGATTTTTGAATAATTTTGAATGTTACCCGACATGTAATTGTCAAATCCATAATCATTTTTAATAAATTGGTCTAAAAAGCTGAGTCATTATACTTGAGTCTATTACTCCAGCTAACCTATTCATTAACAGACTTTGACATCCTGGCTAGCAAAGAAAAAGGAACTGTCTTCTGGGATGGATAATTATTATTATCTTTTGTAATCAGACACTCAGAAGCATTGTATTTCTTGTCTCACTCCTCTAAAATATGTTAGAGGACTATAGCACAGGACCTCATAATGCCATCCCAGTATTATGCAACAATAAGTAAGTAAGGTCTCTTTCTTGCCTACTTGCTCTCCCTTCAAGAGTGGCTACTTGGCCTGATGTCTCCTGTAGTCTTAGGATAAATGTGAAGCAAAGTTATGCCATGATCCCTTTCAGTGGGAACAAAAGAATCAATGGTTTGTTCATGAAGGATCTTGATGGGCTAAAATAGTTGCTCAGAATGCGATTTCTCCTACTTTATATATATGTATCTTTTCCTCATGACAAAATTATATAAGACATTGCAAACAACTTGTTAGCTAAACACATGCCATGTTTTCCCTAATAAACTGATGAAATATATTTCTATAAATGGAAAATTCTATAAAGTTATCTTATATGTCCAATAGGGGAACAAGGTATGTAAAAGATTCAGGTAAAAGTAAGAAAGGGACGTAAGCACAAATAATTACATATATTTCTCTCATCTCTGAAGAAATAGATTTCTAATTTGCCTTTTAATTAACTATCATTTTTACCTTATTTATATTTGTTTCTTAAATTCTCTTGAATATATGTTCTTACATTCTCTTGAATATATTATTGTCCCTATAATCTAATCAAACTTTTCATCATTTATTGGATATATATTTCTCAAGGGTTTTCTAGAATCTCCCTGTTTAAAGTTTCAAACTGAAATCATAGAAATATCAGATTTGGTAAACAAAATTTTTTTGCATCTGTAAACTTGGCCATATAAATATCTAGGTTTTTTTTCCACTTCAGTTATATTTTAACTATGAAAATAATCTTAGAAATGTGTGGTGGAGTTAGACAAATCAAAATTTTAAATTATGAAAAATATATAAAGGTAGAGTTTCTCTAGATGAAGACTGTCCACCCACAATTCCATACAGAAGGTAAGGCTCTGTTGAGCTCAATTCTTAACATATTAGAATATTTGATAATAGAAACATCAACTTAGTTCATTATTGATTATGTAAAATAAGATATTTTCTCATGAGTTTTGAAAACAATAACAGTTTTTATGAAAACATATGCCAAAGCAGTCTTAGGTCATTCATTTTTCCGTCATTTAAAGCATGAATCAGTTTTTGTGATTTATACGTGGCGACTGACATCTGGGAAGTTCCTTCTAAGAATTAAAGATAAAGTTTCCCTTGTGTAATTTAAACTAGAAACCAATGGTTTAAGTCATAAATGTGCAATGTTAGTTTCTAGAGATGGAATGATTCCTATAACAGTGATATTTGACACTAATTTAATTAATGATATTCACATGTACAAAGAAGGAATATTTTAGTCAAAAGGATGAGAGGTTTGTCATTCTGAAAAATGTGGTTAAGGGAGAATCATGAGAAAATACCTAAGCAGTGCTTTACAAGTTATCCAAAGCAGTATTTTTTACACTTTGATTTATACGTCATTCTCTTAAGAGTTGAGATAACTTGAGTCTCCTACTGAATGATACACTTTCAGTATACTGACAAAATCTGACTGCTAATTTAAACTACCTTGAATTCATCAAGGTAATGTCAAACTCTTAATTTTCTTCACTAATAATAACTCATTCATTTATTCAAAACTGAAAATTATTATTTCAAACTTTTTAATTCAATTGTGTGAAGCCTGTTTTTTGTTCCTAATTTTACAATCTCTATTTTTAGTTTTCTACCCTTATTTCACATATCAGATTTTTCATATGATTTCTTACAATGTTTCTGACTCCTGCTGGAGATCCTAATAAACTTAACCAGAAAAATTTAATGTGAAAATAGGACACACAAAGATACCATACATGTAGTCACTTGTAACTATACCAACCTCAAAAATTACTTAAAATTTCATAACAGATACAGTGCAACTTTCTAAAGAGAAATAAACAACTGAACTTAATAACCATAACAACTTTATATGTGTAATATTTCAAAAGTACTCATTCTCAACGTAACACTATTTTGAAATTTTGTTGTTAAAATACATAAATTGGCTCATCAATCAAGTGAAAATATACAAAAAGTTTAAGTTATCACAGTAAGTCAGGACAGAATGAAAACTATATCCATTCTGATGAGTTCTCATCTAATTGCTCCTGCTAATAATAATTGGGTACCCTTTACATTGTTATGGTGTGGAGGAGAGGAATAGGAAAAAGCACTATCTCTAAGATGTACTTCTGTTTATTAGAATCTTGTGAAACTTCAAAGCCAAATTCATGTCCCCAAATAACTGTCACCATCTTGGCCCATAATTATCTTTCAAATCTTAGATTGTTTGTACCATTCAAAACCCTTTATGTTTTTTAGTTACTGCTTTCATTGTTAGTGATATTTTCTTTAATGCCTTTATAACCTACATGGAGAGGGTTCATGAATGCACTTCTTTTGTTCTTTCTCCTTTCCCAAGAATTGACAATTCCAGCACTTTTAATACAATTATGGAATTCTAGAGGTAGTAGGGTCTTGGGAGGTCATCAAATTCTATCTTTCCCTTATATAAATAGGGAAATTAAGTTGCTGAGAAAGTTGGTGTTTTGTAGATGCTCAAATAAATACTGATATTCAAATTAAAATAAAATCATAATGCTTATCTATATCCTCCTTATCAACTGTTCTGAAAAACTAAGGAATCCTCAAGAATTATGCAATAAGTAGAAGAGCTATATATTTTAGGACCAACAATTATAGACGTAGTGCTTTGTACCTTTCCTACTGTGACTTCTTTACTCATTACAATCTTTAGTTAATTAAATTGGCAAATTTTATCCTATTTTATCAAGTGTTTAGGTAAAACAAATACGAAATTGCTTATTTCTTACAGAAGAAGAGCTATGTCCTTTTCAGTTTTCCACTATTATTTAGTATAATTTCATGCCCATACTACAAAAGTGTTAAATTATAACACCACTACACAATAATCAGAGCCTAATGGAATGTAGAAATTCTCCAATAATATGAAACCAGAGAGAAATATGAAAGAAGTATTGCTAGTAATAAATAAAAGAAAGTAAATTGTGCTTGATTTTGGTGATAACTAAGGGCATCTAAAAGCTATGTATGCTATATATTTTGGCTAATTTATTGTCTTTATTGGCTAATTTCCTAATCCCTTTATGACTATTTGGAAAATAATAAAGAATAATACTTTTCCCTGAAGACAGTGATTGTATTATAAATGATTTTGATTTCCATTAATTAAGTATATAACTGAATTTTCCTAGGGCATTTGTTTCTATAGTAAAATACATCAGTTTTTTGTTTTTTAAATAAGGATTGTTTTACTAAAAGACATAAGAGTAGACAGGGCACAAGTAGGTGACAGGACAGCAGGAGACTGAATTAGGTGGCACTGTATGTAAACATGCATCAGCTGCACTCCTAATATTTGTAAAGATATAGAAGATTTTTTTGGTATACCAGATATACATTACTAGGAGGAGAGAAAGTGTTTTAGATCCTAAGAAGGCTATTAAGGCCATCTCGACTAAGAGGCTAAAGGAGCCTGTCAGGACCACCTGAAATAGAGATGTGTTGCTTGGTCAAAGTAACCACGGGTAAAAGGTCTCTACTGAAAGGAATCTCCTAAAAGCCCACAAAGATCCCCAAGAAGGCAAAGAATCATCCATTAAAAGATTCCTGGGCCAGAAGGGTTATGGTAGGTAGCCTCTAATATGGCCCCCAATTATCCTCATGTCCTAGTATTCATGCTCTTTTGTTATCCCTTCCCCTTGAGAAAGTGCTGGACCTAACAACTTGTTTCTAATAAATAGAATACTGATTGTTGGGAGGTCACTTTTCAAAAATATTTATTTATTTATTTATTTATTTATTTGGCTGTCCTGGGTCTTAGTTGCAGCACAGGGATCTTCACTGCTGCATGCAGGATCTTTAGTTGTGGCATGCAAGGTCTTTTAGTTGCAACATGCAAACTCTTAGTTGGGGCATGTGGGGTCTAGTTCCCTGACCAGGGATCAAACCCGGGCCCCCTGCATTAGGAGCATAGAGTCGTAGCCACTGGACCACCAGGGAAGTCCCTGGGATGTCACTCTTGAGATTAATTTACAAAGAGAGGATGGCATCTCTTTCAGACTCCCCTCTCTCATTTTCTTGCTGTGAAAGAAGCCCGAGGCCACTTTATGAGCTGTTCTATGGAGAGGCCCATGTGGCAAGGAACTGCTTTTGGTTTCATCCAGCGAGTATTTGAAGTCTATCAACAGCTGTGGTAGTGAGTATGGAAGGGAATTATCCCCATAATTCCCTTGAGATGGCAGTAGCTCAGCCAATAGATACCTTGATTGCAGACTTGGGAGAGATCCTGAGCTAGAGGACCAAGGGAAGCCATGCCCAATTTTCTAAGCCACAGGAACTATGAGATAATTAATTTTGGTTGTTTTAACCTGCTAAATTTTGGGGTAACATGTTACATAAAAATAGATAAATAATGCAGGGATAAAAACAAATTATGGGAAACTAGTTCAAGTAACTTGTCTTATACTGTCTTCCACTGTCCCCATGTCCAGGAGACCTAAAGAGATGGGATGAGAAGAAGGGGGGAAGAACTTGGGATTCTTTTCACACCTAGATCTGAGCTGGGGAAAGGAAAAATATTGTACATTATATCTAGTTTTGTACTGGGAATTTTTTTAATGAATGGTTTCTTATTAGTTCTTAAAATGACTGCAAGAATGTATACTATCTAAAGATAAACTGAAAAGCATGAAGCCTGCCATATTTTCATGGAAGGGCAGGGAAGATAAACTCAACTGAATAAACTTCATAGAGAGACTCTGAGACCAGAATAAAGATACATTTTTCATTATGTTCTTAGTTGAGTTTGTTTAATATACTCTGTATGCATTGCTCTGGAGATCTTTTCTGTTGAAATATTGGACTGAGTGAGTTATATGCCTTGGTGTTCAGTGGGACAGAGCTTGCCCATAGAAGAAATAAGAAATGTAATACAATGTTAAGCTTGCACTAAATAAAGGTCACACATTTACCAGGACACGTTTGGTGAGTATATAAGGGAGCATTGTTAGGACAGAAAACAGTTCAAGCCCAACAGTCATGCAGTATAAAAGTTGTTCTCAATGAGCAATGCAACAACTGTGAAAGCTTTCACAGGCAGAGTGAAATATTGTTCTACTCTATACCAAGGATTGGGTTATTACTATTGCTGGCTCGTTTATTCTGAGCTTTTAATCCCTCAAGTTTGTAGCACCGAAGCTTGATTTTAGAAAAATACAGTGTTGACACACAGAGTTTAAATGTAAACAACTTTGAAACAACACAGGACAGACTGACTGCCTTGCCTATTATTGCCTTCTATTATTTGAAAACTACTTCCTTTTTTTTTTTTTTTTGGCTTTAGAGTTCTTTTTTTCTTTATCTGTCTAAATCTGCTTTGATGTTAAATGTTAAAAAAAATGTGTTATGTCGCTTCATTTTTCTTTTCCTCTGCTGTTCTCCTGCCTGGGTATCCCTGTACACCTTCCCACACAGCATCAATGGTGCAGACTGCTAGACATTCTTTAAGACTGCTCAAAGGCAGCTCAAAGGTTTTCTCCCCTGTGAAGCCAAGCCCTCAAGGCAGAACTGATCACTTATCTTGCATAGGTACTTTGTACACATTGCCATTACACTACTGACCATATTCTGTGACTGTGTCGGTCTATGTTCAATATTAATCACAATAAGCATAGCTATTGGCACATAGTAATTTTCCCCAAACATGTTTGCTGAGTCAATGTCAAATGAGTGAATAAATAAATGACATAAAACTTCTAGACTCTTCCCCAATTCCTCTGATTCTCTCTTCCTAAGGTATGGCAACTACAGCTCCAGATATGGTCTTATCAACCATATTAGAGTGAACATTACTTCAATTAATGCAGTCTAATATTTTGTGAATCTTTTTAAACTAGCAGTCAAGGTACTTACCCTGTTGGCTCAAATCGATATTTGGGGCCATTATAATAAAGAATTTATCCTTTCCTAATGTGAAGTATGGCCTTTGCCCCCAGTTAGTGGAAGTGATCACTAGGACTTGGGAATGTGATAACTGATTAGAATGTTTTTGATTTCCTGGGGGACTGTGGGTCACGCTGGATAGACTGACAATATGATTTAGAGTGAGTGTTGGCCACATCAGATAGTTTTTAGGGTGGGGACTGACCATGCCGGAAATAATATGATTTAGAGCCAGAGCTTTGGTCCATGCAACTAGACCTCCTGTGATCAACCACAGGGACAATCAATCATGCCTACACAATAAAGCCCTAATAAAAATTCTGGACATTAAGCCTGCAGTGAGCTTTTCTGGATAAGAATTCTCTGAGTACATTACCTCATATCAATGCCAAAAATGTAAGGCTGCCCAGACTTCACAGAGAGAGGACAACAGAAGCTCCACGTCTGGTACTTAGACGCTGCCCTAAAACTTTCTTCCTTTGGAGGATTTTATCTGTATCATTTCCCTGTAATAAACCATAACGATGAGTAAACCACTTCCTGGAGTCCTTATAGCAAATTATCAAACCTGAGGTGGTTTGGGGAATATCCTGAATTTGAAGTTGGTTCAGAAGTGAGGATGGTCTTATGCGGACTGTGCTTCCCTGTAACTTCACAGCTGGCTATAGCTCTCCACAAGGGCAAATTAGTATGTGTGTGATATTGGGTACAGATACTTGGGTGAAAATATTTCAGTGCCACATAACTATTTTTTTTCATTTCACAAAAGTCCTAAGGATTTTGTAATTAATATAAATGTCATATTTTATAACAAAAATAAGACTTGTAGTGGCCTTCAGAATAGGATGACCCACAAGAGCTGCTGAACTCTGGAAGATATTGTTCTTTAATAGAAAGTGTGGCTATAGCAGCTGTTCCTCAATCCATGGGTGCTAGCCTATTTTTTGCCTTAATTTTTTGGTCATTTCTGAGAAGTGGGATTCTATTTCCAAATTACATGAATTACCTATTCTATGTTTTAGCCTAAATATTATAAAACATTTTCCTTCTGTGGATATCTCCTTAATAAGAGAAAACAAAACTAGTATTGTACCTACAAAAAAAAAAAAAAAAAAAAAGCAAACATTAAATGTAGTGTTGCACCAGATTGCTTCACAGAAACACAGTTCCCAAGCAAGGCTACCTTATCTGCATTCTGACAGAAAACATTAATAAGTAGTTTCCAATATGAGTAATAGTTGACAAATATCTATTTTTTCCATTAGGATAATAAGAGGCAAGAGATAATTACTTAAGAACAATGTGTGAAAATGCTTTTAGGTTGCTCTGCAAAAATTTGTTTCAAAGTCATGTTTTTCATTTCTCTAAAAATCTGCTATTAATATGAATGTCCACAGAAATGTACCCTTACAATAGTGTTTTAATATTCAAGTATGTGATCCTGCCCATGATAAACCTGCAGGACTGGTTTAGCTCTATCTTCTCTCTTTTGCAAAGACTCCTGTAAACTAGTTTAAAATCATCCTTTAGTTTTGGCCCTGACCTCTGAATCTTCCTATTTTAATGTTCCAAGTATAACTTATAAATGAGTTGAAATTATCAGGGCTACTCTGTAGCTGAAAATAGCCCCACATTCATAATCATAAGCTACAGTTATGACAGGACTTGTGAGGTAGGTTGAATTTTACCGAGGTGTTTTAGGCAGTTCTCTTATCTCTACGAGATTGTGCTTTCCTTACGTCCTTATTGAATTATAGACTACTGGAACTCTTGGAATTCCTCATATTGCTTTAGGTTAACCTCTTTATAAAACTTACTACTCTTGAATTATGCCTAGATTGAAAGACACAGAATCTGCTTGCAAATTTTATATAACAACTCTATAAATGGTACACAAAGATTTGTATAGTTAGAAGAGGTCAGTATTTTTCTCCCTAAAGTGAGTACAACCTTAGTCTACTTAGAACCAGGATGTCCATGGTGTCAGCTGCTGACTACAGCTCCCAAGGGAAGACATGTTGAGTGTTGAAGTTCTCAGGATTGTAGATCCTAAATTACATCCATAGGAGAGTGGATCACATAAAACATTTGGTAGCAGGATTTTTTAAGTCATTAAAATTCCATGACAACGAATGTTCATAATGGGGAATTCCACAACAGCCCTTCCATCTCCCCCAAATGTCTAAGAGGTGTAAAATAAATTAGTTCTCTCCCTCTCTCCACCCTTCTCCTCTCCTAACTCTCTCTTATGCTGTCTTTCTCCCTGTCCTCTCTCTCATCTCGTGCTGCAGTTTTTTCATCTTATGAATTTTCATATGTCTATCATTAAAACTTCAATTTGTACATGTATGATGACCCTGAATTATAAAGCGTTTGGCCACTAGACTGTCAACTCCATGAGAGCAGTGACTTCAACCATTCACCACATTGTCCCTAAGATCCAGAACAGGGCCTAAAACTTGATAAATGCTGAAGAAACACTATTAGGAACAAAGGGAGGGAAGGAGGAAGGGAAGAAGAAAAACAAGGAAGAAAATAAAAGTCTGAATTACAAAAAAATCATGATTAAATGCCTCAAAATAGTTATGTATTTTATAACCTTTCATTTAAAGAACCATTGAGCCATAGCTTAAAATGGGTGCCAGAAAATGGAGAGAGAACAGAAACTCTTCTTTTTCAATAGCACTGGTATTACATAGGTAGCACTAAATGCCTTCCTATTTTCTGTTTGATTTAAAGACGACAATGCTCTACACATTTCTCCAGCTGTGTTCCCTTAGCAGACTGGGACATGCAGTGCTCTAAGAGCAGATGTTAGTTCACATGCAGTTTTATTTGCATCTCTAAGGAAGATCAGCCTTGTACATGAATAAGACATGTTTCTCCTTTATCATACCCTCCTTGTAAGCTACTTATTGTTAATGTTTTTTAAGAGTGGGCAGAAAGAGTAAGGTAATTTTTATAAAATAACGTTTCCAATAACTCACTTTTTGTCATGTAAGTAATCTGATAACTTCAATTAAACACTTGAAAACATTGACAAACAATGGTCTCTTTTGTAAAATAATTATTCATGGTTTGTATTCCTATTTTACTATTTTTCTTGTTTTTCTAATAAAACAGCTTTCATTAATCCTAGTTTCTCATCTTGAAATATAAACATTGTATCTTTTAAAAGATGACTTATTTTAAAAACAAACACTGCTTAATATTACCACAATCACAGTATAGTAATTACATGTAGTATTAAAATATATGATTACCATATAGTACCAATAGAAGAGAAAAAAATATTCATGTTAACTAAAAAGCCACATTTGAAATGTTCAGTATACCTTCAATTCAAAATCAACATGTATTAATGAGTCTACTATATTAACATATTAGTAAAAACGTATAACTCATAGAGAGAAGCGTAGGTTCTAATTCGAGAAAAAACTGAAGGTAGTAAATCTTGAATTATATCTTGAAGTTTAAAGAACAACGAAGTTTCTCTTTATTTCTATTTGCCCTCTCTTAGTTTAAAATTATGAGTTGGTGCTTCCTTGGAAAGTTCATAATTTATTTGCTCTATGCCTCATTTTAATCATCTGTAAATGCTTCCTTCTCCACCTGATGGGAACTCAGGATGTGATATTTATGAAGATTAATAACACAATGTTAATCTAAAATTTAGAGAAATTCCACTCATCTCAGTAAATCTCTTCACAAAATAAGATCAGTGTATTAGCTCATTATTCTCCCTGCTCTAATTATATTTAGGTGCATGAAATTCTTCCTTAAATAATGGCTTCATAATTTTTCTGGGCTTCAGAAACTGATAGTCACTCTTTTTTAACTGCATCATTTACATGTGTTATTGTTGCTGGAGATTCTCTAAGTGGGACCTGAGAGCAGGACCTACTACATAATTTTAAGGGCTACTTAAAAATAAAAATGAGGGGGCTCCCCTGGTGGCGCAGTGGTTGAGAATCTGCCTGCCAATGCAGGGGACACGGGTTCGAGCCCTGATCTGGGAAGATCCCACATGCCGCGGAGCGACTAAGCCCGTGAGCCACAATTACTGAGCCTGCACGTCTGGAGCCTGTGCTCCGCAACAAGAGAGGCCACGATAGTGAGAGGCCCGCGCACCGCGATGAAGAGTGGCCCCCGCTCGCCGCAACTAGAGAAAGCCCTCGCACAGAAACGAAGACCCAACACAGCCATAAATAAATAAATAAACAAATAAAATTTAAAAAAAAATAAAATAAAATAAAAATGAGGGCCTCTAGAGCAAAGACTATTAAGAATTTCAAGCAGTAACAGTAGAGCACTAAATCAAGCATGGGGCCTCCTAAATGTGGGATTCAGTGAGACTGCACAGGTCACACACACCTGAAACCAGCCATGGCAGAGAGTAAAGAAGGAGAGAAACGGATAGCTGGGAGACAAGGGATCATATCATACAACTCTCACATGGACTGCAAGATGTTATTTAATAGTTGAAATGATTATATGAATGGGTGTTTTATTCACAAATTATATGATGGAACTGTGAAATTTTAAATGGATTTAGGTGTTTTCCCCTATTATTTATAAATGACTTACTAATAAGGACTTTGTGTATATCAACAATACTAGTCACTTGACAGTTGCCTAGCATATACTCTTTAGTTGGTAGTTCAGGCTGAAACATTTCAGGAGTCCAAGAGAATATAATGTATCACTCAAAATGGAAGTGAAGAACATTTGAGCTAGGGTTAGGATACAATTTCATGTAGAAAGAAGAAACAAAGATGATGACAGAAAATAATAAATGTAACATAATGAGGATAAG
The DNA here is from genome assembly GCF_028021215.1 of Eschrichtius robustus. NCBI lineage: Eukaryota > Metazoa > Chordata > Mammalia > Artiodactyla > Eschrichtiidae > Eschrichtius > Eschrichtius robustus. The sequence continues at coordinate 13,806,047 of NC_090827.1, read as the reverse complement.
ATTATTCATCCAACATAAAGCACAACTTCTATGCATTCTCTTCAGTCATTCTACAAGTACATTCAGGCAACCACTAAATAGTAGTCCCTCCCTATTCTAAGTGCTGGGGACACTACAATGAACAAAAGAGATTCATACTGTTGCTGTCATGAATCATATACCCTAGTGGGAAGGGCACAGAGTAGGAGACAAGTAATTAACAAATAAATAAGTAGAATAAGTGTTTGCCAGGCGGTGAAAGTATTATAGAGAAAAAGAAAGTATGGAAAGAAAAGGAATTTCTGGAGTCAGGTGGGAACTGTTATTTTACATAGGTACTAAGGAGGGTCTCACTTACAGACCCCACTGGAGCAGAGTCCTGAAGGAGGAGAGAACAGCTGTGTGGATAGCTGGAAGCAAACCAAGTAGAACAGAAAACTTAAAGGTCTCTGGGACAGGAGAGTACTTGGCTTGCTGCAGGAACAACTAGGAAGCTTCTATGGCTAGAATGTTATGATCAAATGAGAGAGCCCTGGGTGATAAAAGACCAGAAAGCTACAGAAGAAATCACTTATGTGATTTGGAAGGCGTCTTGAAGTCCTTTTATAAATTTTGGCTGTTAGAGTGCAAAGTGAAGCCATTGGAGGACTTAGGGCAGATGACAGAGATCTGACTTATATCTTACAAAGTTTGTTCTGGCTCTCATGTTTTTTCATAGACTAGGAGGACAAGGATAGATTGAAAAAGAACATATATACAATAGAATATTATTCGGCCATAAAAAGGAATGAAACTGAGTTATTTGTAGCGAGGTGGATGGACCTAGGGTCTGTCATACAGAGTGAAGTAAGTCAGAAAGAGAAAAACAAATACCGTATGATAACACATATATGTGGAATTTAAAAAAGCAGTACTGATGAACTTAGTGGAAGGGCAGGAATAAAGACCCAGACGTAGAGAACAGACTTGAGGGCACGGGGGGGGGTGGGGAAGGGGAAGCTGGGACGAAGTGAGAGAGTAGCACTGACATATATACACTACCAAATGTAAAATGGATGGCTAGTGAGAAGCAGCCGCATAGCACAGGAAGATCAACTCGATGCTTTGTGATGACGTAGAGGGGTGGGATAGGGAGGGTGGGAGGGAGGCTCCAGAAGGAGGGGAGATGGGGATATATGTAGGCATATAGCTGATTCACTTGTTGTACAGAAACTAACAAAACATTGTAAAGCATTTATACTCCAATAAAGATGTGGGAGAAAAAAAAAAAGAACAGTTAAGAGGCTACTGTCTTCATCCAGGAAGAAGAAGATGCAGTCTTGGATCAGGGAATTAGTAGTGAAGGTTTGGGAAATAATCAGATTCTGGTTGAGATTTTTAAAATACCATGATATTTGGATGCGTAATGTAAAGAAAAGGAAAAGTCTGGGATGGCTTTAAGAATTTTAATCTGAGCAAGCAGTAGTAAGTAGTTACCTTTGCTGAAATTGATCTGAGAGGACCAAGTTTAGAGGGTGTAGATCAGATGTTCAGTTTAGGACTTCAACAGTTTAGGTTTAGAGTAGGCATGTGGAGATTTAGAATAGGCAATTAGACATATGAGTATGGAATTTGGGAGTCGTGGCTGAGACTGGCATCATAAACATAAGACTCATCAGTATATGATGGTACTGAAAGCTGTGAAAGCAAATTCAACTTAGAGATGAGTCTAGGTAGAAAACACTCCAGTGTTCAGAGGTTAGGGAGTTGAGGGGAAACAAGCAAAGATGATGAGAATGGGGAATCAGGTAGAGGAAAACTGGGAGAGAGTGGGCCACAGATGCCAATTAAAAAAAAAAAAAAGAGGGGAGATATGAAGGAGGAAGATATAAATCAGTTCAAATATTTCAGGTAATTAAGATGAGGACTGCAAATTGATCACTAGATTTAACGATATAAAAACACTGATGACTTGGAATGATTAGTTTTGATGGTAGAGTGTGTGGAAGTGTGATTGAAGTGGGTTTGTAAGATGATAGAAGGGAAAATGAAAAGAACTAGAATAGATGTAAAAAGGAACGAGAAGTGGAATGGTAGCTGGAGAGAGATATGAAGTTAAGAAAAGGTTTGAAAGATGTCTATAATTCAAAATTCCTCTGATAAACGTTTCTCTTTCTTTGGAGTTTGCAGGGTTTTTTTGCTTGTTTGTTTTAATTGAATGGGTCACCAAAACCAAACATTGTCACAATATGGTATAATTATAAGATTGGGATGTGACCAAAATGGTACCCTAATGTTCCCTTCAGCTAGACTAAACTTTAGATAGGTTTCTTCCTGACCATAAGCCCTTGATCTCCCTTTTCTTAGAGCATTTACTTTAGAACACTTGTAAATTCTTCTCTGCACCATTGAGATGTTAATCTTCTCCCAGTTGGAGACTAACTTCCATGAGCACCAATTAGCAAACACAGGTGACCTAATCACACTGACCAACTTCCCAGCTAATGTCCTCCATTACTTTTCCACTATTCACCCAGTGTTTAAAAATTCTTCATCCTTTTGTTTCATTGGGGTTGAGTTCAGTGTCTCTTTCCTGTTGCAATAGTCTTGACCCCAACTGTAAAAGGCTTCAATAAAATCTTCCTTGCCTGTTTAACTCAGTCTGGCATAATTTTTCTTGTAAAAATGTCTCCCTGGCTTCCAAATTCAATTGCCTTCTTAGTCTATTACAATTATGGTTCTTTAAAAAAAATCAAAATATAACCAACCAAAAAAGAAAAAATAGGACTTGATATCCTATTCCTCCCTCTGCCAAACCTTATACTTCCATTTACCCCAAGGGTTGCTCAAGTCCTAAACCCTAGAAATCATCAGACAAAATTATCTTTATCTCATAGCCACATTCAGTCCATCAGCAAATGCAGCTGGTTCTGCTCTCAAACTAATTCCCAAATCAGATTTTCTTTGCATATCCACAGCTATCACAGTACTCCAAGGTTCCATGTTCTGCCTTATAAAACATGATTCACCATGTCACTCTTCCTTAAAAAGGAGGAGTGATCTATCATCTTCTGCAACCCTCTCCAATCTCATGTCTTACTGCCCTGGCACTCACTCACTCTCTTCCAGCAGTGCGAGTGTTGCTGTTTCATGGGCACGCTAAGCACTCTGTTGCCTCCTGTGTCATCCTCAACCCTTCTGGAGTTCACTTTCAGTTCTTTCAAGATTCTGCTCCAAAGGTCTTCTCTTTTAAAGACCCTATCAAAATCAGCACTGCCTGTCACTGCCTGGCATGATCTTTGATATATTTATGTGTCTGTTGGTGTACTCTATCTTCCTTAACACGTTATAAGCATCATGAGTCTATGGGCTTTGTCAAATTTATTCATTGTTCTCATGCTCAAAATAGTACTTGGTAGGGCTTCCTTGGTGGTGCAGTGGTTGAGAATCTGCCTGCCAATGCAGGGGACACGGGTTCGAGCCCTGGTCTGGGAAGATCTCACATGCCGCGGAGCAACTAGGCCCGTGAGCCACAATTACTGAGCCTGCACGTCTGGAGCCTGTGCTCCGCAACAAGAGAGGCCGCAACGGTGAGAGGCCCGCACACCGCGATGAAGAGTGGCCCCCGTTTGCCACAACTAGAGAAAGCCCTCGCACAGAAACAAAGACCCAACACAGCCAAAAATAAATATAAAAATAAATAAATTAAAAAAAATAGTACTTGGTAAATTATAGGTACTAAATGAATATTTGTTGGATAAATAAATTAAGGAAGAGCCTGATTCTCTTCTTTCTAAAGAAAGTATGCAACAGAAATCTTTCTAAGTGTGAATTAGGTACTACATTGGCTTTGTGTCCCTCTAATTTCCTAGGTGCAAAATGAGGAACGGAGATAACCAAACTTAAAAACATTTATCAATATTATTATTTTAATGTTACCAATCAAATAGTAACTTAGATGACTTAGATCTGGATTAGAATTTTCCATTCTTTCTTTTTTTTTTTAAATTTTATTTATTTATTTTTGGCTGCATTGGGTCTTCGTTGCTGCACAGGGGCTTTCTCTTGTTGCAGCGAGTAGGGGCCACTCTTCATTGTGGTGCACGGGCTTCTCACTGCGGTGGCCTCTCTTGTTGTGGAGCACGGGCTCCAGGCATGCAGGCCTCAGCAGTTGTGGCACACGGGCTCAGTAGTAGTGGCTTGCGGGCTCTAGAGCGCAGGCTCAGTAGTTGTGGCTCGCGGGCTCTAGAGGGCAGGCTCAGTAGCTGTGGCGCATGACCCTAGTTGCTCCACGGCATGTGGGATCTTCCCTGACCAGGGATCGAAACTGTGTCCTCTGCATTGGCAGGCAGACTCCTATCCACTGCACCACCAAGGAAGCCCAGAATTTTCCATTCTTATGAATAGGTATGTGTTGTGCTCCTGGAATTTTTGCATTAACAATCTGCCATGGAAAAATAAAAACTGTGTCCTAAGTTTTAAAATGTGTTCTTTAGTTCTTTCTTTTAACAAAATAATACAAGTTAACATGTATATTTAAGTATTTTGTTATATAACCTCAATAAAAAGAACTTGAAGACAGAAAAATGTTTATTAAACTCTGAATTTCATTGTAAAAACACTGCATGTTTTAGTATTTATCTAATCTTCCCCTCATCTCCAAAAATAAGACAATAATATATGGACTTGCTTTGAATTGCTGAGCATTATCATTGTGAAAATACAACACTAGTAGGAAAGAGTAATAAAACATGCCAGTGGATATCCTCTGTAGAGTCCAGGAAAAAGAGAGTTGTTCAGTACGTATACAACCATTGGTATACTCATCCTTTGCCCAGTGATACTTAGTACTTATTTTGATTTTTATTTTCTAAGCGTGCTATGAAATTGTACTATTCCACCTCAATTTTCTCTTCAATGCTTCCTTTGTGAATGTTAGAGTTAGTAATAAAATGTGAAAAATAGAGTGTCTAACTGCTATGCATTAGTGAATCAAACTAAGACATTGGGCACACTGACCCTAAGAATTTTTATGACTGTTCTAACCACTGATAAATAGCTAATAATGTCATCTCAAATAAATAGTAGCCAAATGGAAACAAATAAATCACCCCTACAACAAAAGCACTGCTGCCATATACATAAAATTCCAGAAGAACTGAAAAAATGCGTTTATATGTAGAACAAAAAAAATCCTTGGTTGCATTCCTCAGTTGATTTGCCAATGTGCATTCAAGAGGCAATTTTCTTACTCTCCCCATTTCTTCCTTTCAATTCTGAGTAACATCTGTACTTCACATCTGTACAAACATCCTTTCCATTTTCATGGCCTGCCTATTCTTGGTGTTACCTAGTAAAAATGGGATGGTTTCAGGTCATTGTCTTTTCTTTGTATTTCCAAATAGTAGGCAAGTTAAAATGTGCATGTGCAAGTGTAAAATTATAAATGAATGAAAAAAAAATTATAAATTTCATTTGGTCTTAGCAACTAGTACCAGATATAAAATTTTGAATGCTATTTCCTATAAAAACTTTTAGAAAACCCATTCTTAAATTCAGGTATTCATAAATAAACTTCATCCAGCATCAAAAACTCAAGATGCCGAGCAGGCAGGGACAAGCTATGGCTGGAGGATAAGTTTCAAAGGATTAGAATTCTGGAAAACATGTACACACACACACACACACACACACACACACACTCAAACACACACACATACACAAAACAATTGTAACTCTATTCTGAATACCCTTTTCTACACCATTCTACTTCTGTACTATCAAAGTAAATCTCAAAGTGCTTGTGGACTAGAATACAATGTAACTGATTTTCAAACTTTAAAATATACTTAGCTACGTTGGACATACATTATGAAATGGCAAATCTTCATGGCGTCAAGAAATAAAGCCAAGCCTGGCATACAGGGATATTTCATGTGCAAAGTATATGTCTTTGATTCTATATATATATGAGACATGTTTATCTTCAAATAGAATAGCTATTTCCTGATGATCTATATGTTGTCCTATGCTTAAAGTAGACTATGAGGCCAAATGTGCCCTATAAATCATTTCATAATGAGTTAATGTGTAAAAAAATAACATTAAGCTACAAAGCAAATCTCAGAAAGCATTTGAATAAAGCAGAAACAGATTATAACTAGGATCATAAATCCCTGTTAAAACCTAATTGATTGTAACTGATGAAAGGGAAGATAGTAATTATGGAAAAAAGAAGAAAAGCTACTTTCTTTTTACAGTTTGTCAGTCAAAAATACATATATTTTCTTGCTAATACACTGCTTCTATTCGTGAAAGGCAGTAAGATTTCAGAATGGATTTTTTGAATGAATTTTATTTATTTTCCTTACTTTTCATTCTATTCTGAGTAATGAATATGCTTTCAAACACAATTACTGATTATTTAGATTTTTTTTCAAAATTAACATGGATGTATATCTATAATTCAAGATCGATATTCTCTTTAAATCTGTAATATTTTAATTTGGAGAGGTGAGAGTTAACATAGGAATACAAATGAAAAAAAATAAACATAGAATAACTTGATAAAGATCATGTTTCAAATTTCAGTAGATATTTGCTTATGGGAAGCTATTATGTTAGAACCATGTTACATAGCTAAAATGCTTATATTTAAAGTCTATTTCTGACTGTTTTTTAAAACCTACTTCACTACAAAGTTAAGTCCAGTCCCAATGTTAGAGACTTTAAAATTAAAATATTTTAATATTATAAATGGTAAATGGTACATATTGAACCACCTAAAACATACAAATCCTACCTGATACTGTGAGGCCTAAATTATTTAAATCCTTTTAAGCAAAGATTTATGCCATCCCTAGCTGACAACTAGGGAAGTTGATTTTGTGATAAGAATGTAAATGGGACAAACCTAAAAACACCTACAGGTTGAAGGGAATACTCAGTTATATGGACCTACATTACTAGCTAATCTTACTAATTCCAGAATAGGGAATAGGGCCTGCAGTATATCAGGGAATTAATAAATATTAAAATTAATAGTAAATCCTAAAGAATGTAAACATGGAGGATCTGCCTGAAATGGCGTTCAGCATAAACTTATAGAGAAGGTTTTTTCTCTTACAGAGATGCACTTTCTGAGAACTCAAATGTTTCCAAATGCTTTTGTGGTCTTGGGTTAAAATTTCCTCCTTCGTTCTTTCATTTCTTCCTCTCTCTCTCCCTCCCTCCTTTCCTTTTTCCTTCCTTCCTTCCATCAACAAATATTTACCAAGGGCATACTGTCTGCTAAATTTGTGCTGAAGAGCACATTATCGTTAAGCAATATACTCAAATAGAGCCAATTGCCATTTTAGTTGTTTCTCTGTGTCACAGGGATAAAAATAGAGCCTAATCCTCCTTCTTTTGCTCTTTCCCCACCTTCTTGTTTCACTGAAATTTAGGATATTTAATCTCCACCGGCAAAGGAATAATGCTATATTAATGTAATCCTTATACTTTTATTTCAGTGTGGTAGTAGATGGGTGAAAGGCTGGACATCAGAAATAGAGAGACAAAGGAATTAATGGTAACTAGAATACTCTTTTAAATTGAGGCTTAATTTATATACAACAATATACACAACTCTTAAGTGTTTAGTTTATTAATTTTGACAATTGCCTCTGCCAGTGAAGTCACCACTCCAATCAAACTACAGAATTAAGGAACTTTAAAAAACATAAAATAGTGTGAAATACATGAATTTTGCAATGGTTAAAAACCTGTCTTCTGAAAATCTTCATGTTTTATGCTAAACTATAAACTTTAAATTTGTAATAAATTATATAGACAAATTTTCTTAACTTCAGAAGGGAATTTTAAATCCCCAGAAGTCAAGAAATTATAGCTAAGCAACCTTATGTATTTTTTTAAGTTCTAAAATAAAGTCTACGATATAAGTATATAACTAATATCTTTAGAGCTATATCCTAAGACAGCTAAGAATCAAGAGCATTCCTTGACATTAAAGTCTCTGTAAATCTATTGCATACCCATAAACACAAATTGGTATATATTTGTCTCCTAGAAAGATTCAGGTCTCATTTGATTAGACCATGTTTGCTTAACATGTTCTGGAGTCTCATTAAAGATGACTTAGGGAATTAAAATGATCTTAGTAGGTCTTGAAATTATGGCATTTATAAAAAGAAATGGCAGGTTTTGAATTAATGAGGCGAAGAATATAATTCTGAGCCAGGCTTTTTATTCTGTTTTGTGCCAATAGGATTACTTAAAGTAAGAGACTTAATTGAAATGGTTTGTAAATTGTTTCTGATAGAAAGTTTTTCCTTTTTCTTTTTCCCACTAGAAAATGAGCTGGTGGAAGAAACTCAGAGGAAAAAAAACAGATTAATGCTTTTTAGCATTTTATTCTGTTTCAGTGAACTATAGAAAGTTTTATACAGTTAAAGCTTTCTGAGTGCTATAGAAACACAACAATAGAGTATTATTCCTTTGTTTAGAATAAGGTAAATATATTTGAGTTTTTTAAAATTTCATTTTATCCTTTACTTCTCCACATCCAAGAAGCAAAAGTACCATACTTCATATTCTCATATACTTTAGCTTATTTGACTTAAGGAAGAGTAAAAGTACCTCAGTTTAATATATTTGGGCTATTATATCACTGTCTTAATCCCCCTTTAAAGGTATATACCACTGCTGTTTAAGCCTTAGGATAATCTACTAAAAATTATGGTTCATATTTGGAATGCTGTTTACTTCTCTTTTTAAAATTTCAGATTTTAACACCTTTTTCAGAAAAGACCACACTATTAGCACTGCTAGAATTTCCACTCAGAGAATTGTTAAAAGTGTTCTACAGGGAAAGGATATGTGGGTGAATGACATGAGAAGCACTGAAATGAAATACATTTCCTCACTATCAGCCTTCTACAGATCATTGATGGCCAATTGTGAACCTCTAAGAGATGAGTATCTTATGCAGTTTTCTCCTAAATATTTTCATTACTGACTTCTCTTTTTCTTGGAATAGTTATTAACATTTGGAGAAACTCCTTCATATAAAATATCATTAAAGAAACTATAAGCAACAATATACCAATAGAGATGTTAAAACAGCTATTTCTACCCACTAACTAATTGTTGCTCTCCAAAGATACAATACACACACACCTTCACACATATGTACAATTCTGGGACATACAATTTAATCTCTTAATTAAATGTTCTTAAAAAGAGGCACTGCAAAAACAGAAACATAGATCGATGGAACAAGATAGAAAACCCAGAGATAAACCCACGCACCTATGGTCAACTAATCTATGACAAAGGAGGCAAAGATATACAGTGGAGAAAAGACAGTCTCTTCAATAAGTGGTGCTGGGAAAACTGGACAGCTACATGTAAAAGAATGAAATTAGAACACTCCCTAACACCATACACAAAAATAAACTCAAAATGGATTAGAGACCTAAATGTAAGAATGGACACTATAAAACTCTTAGAGGAAAACATAGGAAGAACACTCTTTGACATAAATCACAGCAAGATCTTTTTTGATCCACCTCCTAGAGTAATGGAAATAAAAACAAAAATAAACAAATGGGACCTAATGAGACTTCAAAGCTTTTGCACAGCAAAGGAAACCATAAACAAGATGAAAAGACAACCCTCAGAATGGGAGAAAATATTTGCAAACGAATCAACGGACAAAGGATTAATCTCCAAAATATATAAACAGCTCATGCAGCTCAATATTAAAGAAACAAACAACCCAATCCAAAAATGGGCAGAAGACCTAAATAGACACTTCTCCAAAGAAGACATACAGATGGCCAAGAAGCACATGAAAAGCTGCTCAACATCACTAATTATTAGAGAAATGCAAATCAAAACTACAATGAGGTATCACCTCACACCAGTTAGAATGGGCATCATCAGAAAATCTACAAACAACAAATGCTTTCTCCATTTCCTCCTCCTCCTCTTCTTCCCCCTCCTCCTTTTCCTTCTTCTCCTCCTCTTCCTCCTCCTTCATCTCCATCTCTTTCTCTGTCTCTGTGTCTCTGTTTCTCTCTCTCTCGGAGTCTGCAAACCAGTAAGAGTATCCTCACCAGACACCAGGTCAAATCCAGCTTTTGATCTTGGATTTCCAACCTCCAGAACTGTGAGAAGTAAATACTTGTTATTCAAGCCACCCGGTCTAGTATATTTTTGTTATGGAAGCCCAAACTAAGACAGGGAGGCTATTCTCAGTCCATGTGTACCCATGACACATGACTGGAAGATCACAATGAGAGCATTCCTCTGGCCTCAGGAATGGACATTTCATCGATCCAATCAGAGGCAGTGAGTGCAAAACCTCAGAACTTTCGTTGATTCTGTTGAAAGAGAAACGTACTCTTTTTTTTCCAGGTTTGGAGCTGTGAAGATGTAAGCTATTGCCACCACAAGGGAAGATCTGCCCAAGAATGGACCAATATAGAGAAGACCAGCACCAAGACAAAGCAAAACCAGGTGCTGATTTAAGTCCCTAGATCCAGCTCTTCTTGAAGCCTTCTCAGTTTAGTGAACCAATAAATCCCCCATTTTAGTTAAACTACTTTCTGTTTCTGTTACTTGCAACCAAGAGTCCTGATTAATATGTAGAATGATGTGAATGATTTGATTCTGACTTTATAAAATGAGCCTTTACAATTATGCATTTGTGTTTGAATAAATGCATATTTCTTTAGCGAGGAGAATATACACTAAACTGTTAACATTGTGCTTCTCAGGGGGATGGAATTGGAGGGAGTGAAGGGAAGACAAATAACTTTTTCTTTATACATATCTGTAATGTTTGACTTTCACACAGGTGTTCGTATCTTTTGCAATTTTTAAAGTCCTATAAATTTTCATATGTTTTGTGTTTCTTCAAATACGGGAATTTATAAAAGGGGAAATGATGCAAATTACCCAGAAAAAGAAAAAAAACAAGCTTAAATTTGATACTAGAAACATTTTAAAACAAATAATCATATCAGCTGATGAAAACCTAGAAAAACTTTTGTGAGTTAATTCTTGACTTCAGAACTTAAATATAATTGATTATTGCTTTTTATATCCTTATTTTGAATGCACATGATTAAAGCTTTCTAAAAACGTCCTTATTCTTAGTTAACCTGATGCACATATGGCTTTAATCCAATATATTTAGGAATAGGAAACAGGATTTCTCCTCCATGATTAAAATATACCCAAAGAGGCACTGGTTCATTATTTATGCCTAAGTAGTATCAGCATATTCTGTTAGCTTTTGTGTTTGACTGTCGTTGTGTGATGACATAATATTGAGTATTAAAAATATGTTTTAAAAATGTTAAACTCCCAATTGAAAAATACACCAGAAAGGAAAAATAATTTAAATGACCAGTTGGAGGAAATATTTGCAAAACACATAGCAAGCAAAGAAAACATTCATTACGGTATAAATAGCTTTTAAAAGCAGTAAGTAGAGTTGCACAAAATGAGAAAAATGAATAGAAGACTTGGGGCAATAGTTAATAAAAAGGAAATAATAATTGTTCTTAGCTACATATTCAATTAAAGAAAGGCAGATTAAGACAAGTTAAAATTTTTGAAATGCTCATGTTGGCAAAGGGTAAATTTCAACACAACGTTGTGAAAGCATTTTGATTCAAAAATTTTAGAGGGTAATTTGGCAAAATACGTCTAATTTTAAAGGCACAATTTCTTTAACTAGGTATTTCTTGACTAAAAATGTATTACTGGAAAATTTTGCAAAGATTTTTGGTCTAACACATTCAATACAACATTGTTCATAATAGCAAGAATGCAAGCCAAGACAATCCAAAAAAAAAGACCTTAAATGTTCAGCAATACATGACTGGAAAAATAAATTATGGAGCATACATACAAGGGGCTAAATTTATAGAAGGATAAGGATCTATTAGAGTTATTATGAAAGAACATTTTTAAATCATATGTTTGGTGTATTAAAAAGAAAGAACTGACTTTCCTTCTCTCTATATGTCCATATATGAATATTTAAGTAAACATATATGTATCTATATCTATCTATACACATGTACACACATGCCCACATACATACACACACATACGCATACACTTTTTGCATTTGCTTTGACATTCACATAAAATTTATGTGAAGATGCATAAATTTCTGCAGAGAGGGAATGATGATATTGCAGTGAAGGAATGTTCTCTATATTTCTGTACTGCTAGTAATTTTAAAATATAAGTATGTATTATTATATCATAAAAAACAATATAAAGCAAACAAAGACCAAATACCTTGTATGTAATGCCTAAGATAAGGAAGTTTATAGAATCTTCCTGTAGTAAACAAAGTAACAGCAGATGTCATGGTTTCATAACACTGGACCAAGAAGTGAAGGGTTAAAAAAATAAAAGAAAGGAATAATTAGCTAAAGAAAGTTTTCCTTAAAGCCAGTTGAAAGACACTATGAGCTAATTTCATTAAGATAAATCATCTGAACTTTCCCAAAAGCTAAATGATTCATTTACAAGCCTGAATGCAACATTTCATGAAAAGCTCACTTGTCTTCTGATGTAAAAATCACTTTTAATTTTGTTTTTTAAGTCATGGTTGGTGTTTAAGCCACAACTGTCATTATAGCTGATCTGGAAATTATACTCAGGTTACATATATCTATACATCTCTTCTTATTACAAGTAAGTATATTTGATTTAAATCATTTTTAGATTGTGTCAGTTTACACACACACACACACACACACACCCACACCCATAGTATCTTTTGCAAAAAAAGTTTAGGTTTTGCTCTTCCACCTATCTTGCAAACTGTAGGTATTTTTTCTTCTACCAAAATAATAGCAAATACTGACAGGTAATTTTCTTTCATCTCTTTTTTAAAAAGAGAGTTTTAATAATAATCTCAAAAGACAGTGCTTCATTTGAAATAAAGAGATGTACTCATTTAAGTCTGATAACTGTTATCTTAATTTACAATTAATTCTCACTCTAGTTTCAATTTAAGGGAAAGACCTAAACATTGCTGGATGATAAACCTTCAAAAGGCATTCTAATAAGGTAAAAATCATCGTCAACAGGTTGCTTTAATTTTTTTGATAATAAATTACATTTCACTTTTTATGGCACTGCATTAATTTAATTAACTACTTGACATAGCCTGAGCCAATATTCCTAACTTTGAGCCCTTACTATTATCTTTACTGCCCTCGTACTTTCAGAAAAAAAATTCATCTCTCAGAGGAAAACAGAAGGGGATAAAACAATGCTATGTATATTGTCAGTAGGATTATTCTTCTTTTGTATAAAAATCTCATAGCCAAAGAGAATAATTAGGATGTCATCCATTGAATATATTTCATTTATTTCCTGCTTGTAAATTTAAACTCTGAAGTATAAATTTTATGTAAACAAAATACCTTCATCCAAAGTTGAAAACACAGAAACTTTTTAAAGATTTCTTTTTTTAAGAAAAAAGAACCAACCAAGTTTCCTAATTCTTTTCTATTTTGCAAATGGCTATCAAAAGTAAACCTCGGGGGCTTCCCTGGTGGCGCAGTGGTTGAGAGTCTGCCTGCCAATGCAGGGGACACGGGTTCGAGCCCTGGTCTGGGAAGATCCCACATGCCGCGGAGCAACTGGGCCCGTGAGCCACAACTACTGAGCCTGCGCATCTGGAGCCTGTGCTCCGCAACAAGAGAGGCCGCGATGGTGAGAGGCCCGCGCACCGCGATGAAGAGGGGCCCCCGCTCGCCGCAACTGGAGAAAGCCCTCGCATGGAAACGAAGACCCAAAAACACAGCCATAAATTAATTAATTAATTAATTAAAAAAAAAAAAAAAAAAAGTAAACCTTGTACTTCCCTGGTGGCGCAGTGGTTAAGAATCCGCCTGCCAATGCAGGCGACATGGGTTCAATCCCTGGTCTGGGAAGATCCCACATGCTGCGGAGCAACTAAGCCCGTGCGCCACAATTACTGAGCCTGTGCTCTAGAGCCCGCGAGCCACAGCTACTGAGTCCGAGTGCCACAACTGCTGAAGCCCGCAAGCCTAGAGGCCGTGCTCGGCAACAAAGAGAGGCCATCGCAATGAGAAGCCCACGCACCACAACGAAGAGTAGCCCCCGCTCACCACAACTAGAGAAAGCCCGTGCGCAGCAACAAAGACCTTACACAGACAGAAATAAATAAATAAATATTTTTAAAACAGTAAACCTCAGTTCTTTCACAAATACTTTTTATTACATATCTATCTTCTTTATAATAGAAATACATTGTTAAATAATCCTGTTAAATTTGTGATGTTTTAAATTACTAACATGTTCTTTGAATTTGAATTCCCTTTTAAGACATTTATTCCATTGTCTAGTGAAATAGTTTTAGATAAGCATCCGTGAAATTTCCAATAAGACTATTAACATTATATAAGAATGTTTTAAAGAATGCTCTAGTAATTTTTACAAATAAAAATGTATATCTTATTTTTCAGAATTTCATGTTTTATGTGTAAAATTAATATAAAAGACTACAAAAATACCTCAAATATAGTTAATGGGCCTGTATTTAAATATAGGATTATTAATGACTTATTTTCTTTTAAACTTTTTCTTTTAAAAACACAAACAATTCAACTAAAAATGTTGTATAATAAAAAAGTTATCACAAAACGTATGTTTTATGAGTTTTTCCCTGAATATAAAAGGTTAGCTGCATATGGTTTTAGATTTCTTTTGGTAGTAATACATTCAATTCCACTTTTAAACCCACATTTGACAGTGCAATCTTTGACTATCGTTATCAGCAAAGTTACACAAAACTAAATTCCTGATCATTTATTAGTTTTTTTTTTTTTTTTTTTTTCCTGGTAATGAGAATCCATGTGGTACAATAGCATATGCATGAGAACTTTTAATGATCTTGAGGTAAAATGATGTTGTTGATTAATATCTTCATGCAAACGGGAGGATTCTGTTGTATTTTAAATAGAATATTACGATTTCATTTTATGCCTAATAGAATTAAAATAAAAGTCACATGGCTTGAAAAGAAAAAATGTCATGGGGATATTAGATCAGACCATCCATTTAGCCTAGTTAACATCATACCATTACTTTTATCATGAGGACATGGTCATAATTGTAATATGACATTGCACTCAAACTTCACCTTAAGAAAATTTTAATTTTGGTTTCAAATTAAATTATTGGTAAATATTAAATATGATTAATATTTAACAATTTAAATTATTAATAATATGTTTTGTAAATCTAATGTCACACAATTAAGTGGCAGAGCAAAGAATGTGAACACAGGCAAGCTGGCTCCAGAATTCATGCTCTTAATTATACACCCTACACTATGTTTACTACCCTTTAATGTCTCTCTTGAAACAATTACCAAGTTTTGGATTTTATACAAGAAAAGAGACCATCTGGAGCTGATAAGAGGAAAGGGAGGTAAAGGCAATGGAACCATTTGAGAGAATTCTCTCAGGCTTTGAGCTTGTAATCCTGGCCATTTGGGAAGAGGCAGCTGCAGTGTGCATGAGGCTAGGAAAGCCAGGTCAAGTCCAGCTTGGCTGGCTTTGCTCTGCCATTTTAAGTTATTTTTAAGACTATATCTTATGAAAGGAGAAGGATATGAACATGGAGAGTATGATGATAACCCAAATGCCGATCATTTTCCTGCTGTTTTATGTTCAGCAGTTCACCCAGTTGTTACGACAATCACAGAAATCATGGCAGCAATTGGTTAATTAAGGGTCCTCTATGCCAGTATTTCTTGAAGTTAAAAACTTTCAGGTCCCAAGAATATGTTCTGGAATGCCAGTTTGAGAAACTCAAACGGATAAATAAACAAAAACTCTTATTATTCACTTGGTGCCAACACAAAAGCAAATGTAGGTTAAAAAAATGCATGAAGGTACTTAGCTAAAAAATTGTGTTCTTGTTCTTCCAGTATGTGTATGTATATACATTTGAGTATATATGAATATGTGTGTACTCACTGAAATAATTTAAAAGTAAAATCTCATGGAGCCCTGTATATCCCTGAGCATATACATTGGAACTCAGTCTGGAAATCACTGATCAATATAAAGAATTTCATGATGGACACTGTAGGGCTTTCTCCACATTCTCCGATATTACTTGATATACACTTAACTCCTTCTTGAGCTGGATAACTCACATATTGTGAAACAAAACAAAATTAAATATGCATTTTCTGCTTTGGGGATAAGGACTTACAGGAACATTGCCTAGATTTTTTACCTTTGATGCAAGTTTTGTATAGAGTTGGAGTCTGTCCTTCCTTTACCTGAGCTTCTTCATGTATATGCTCTCCTACAATTTACTAGAATTTTTAGCTTTCCCTTGACATTACACCACTGTGCTAGACACAATAGAGGAAAACAAAGAATAAGAAGAAGGACAGGGACCTAATCAAACAAAAAGAGGATCTGGGAAATCTTAACTTACTTTCTTTTTGGGTCAGTGGTGAAATTAGATTTTGATTAGTCCATTTTGGTTGTCCATTGTTAAGACCTGATGAATTGTACTATTTTATATTCATGGTTGTCTCCAAGCTTTATAAATAGCTCTTAAAATGGAATTGATCTCTTGGTGGGTAAACCACAGCTAACTTTTCATTACTGAAAACTAGTGATGGATAAATAACAACTCAAAATAAATAACAGCTTTACTTTAATCCAGTGTCAACATTTTCTCTCACCAAACACAGAGCTAAACAAGCTGATATTAACTGGTTTCACTTTTCTTTCTATTTCTACTCAAAATGAAAAAGTAGTGAGCAATGACACCACTATAGTGAAAGCTAAAAGCAAATCTAGAATAAAGTATTATCTAGACAAATGACCAGCTGACTAATTAATCTCTGAGTAACAGAAACTTTCTTGTAGTTTTTTTTTTTTTAACAAAGCACATTGGTATTTTAAAATAATATGAAGTAATTATTCTCAATAAAACAGTGAAACATCCTTGTTTAGTATTCTCCAACATTTCATAGACAATGATTATATGCCTTTCTTCAAGGAAAAAATAATTTATACTGAACAGTGAAAACTGTAGGATACTTAATATAATAAAATTCTGTTAGTGTTCTCTGCCTGTTATGTAGTTAGATTATAATCCCTAAAGAAGCCCTATGCTACACAACTTCTATAACTCATTTGCTAACTAACGGTTAAGAAAATGTTCTATAAAACTGCTAAGGAACTGAAATAGTAGGAAAAAAACTGCCGAGTGTCATGTCTGGGTGCACGTAGGGTGTGCCATTTTCTAATAACTACTTGGTCTTTGGTTTTAATTTCCATATTAACAGTAAATACTGTATTTGTTCTTTTCAATAGATGGAATTAGCAGCAAGGAATTCTCAGTAGGAAGTAAGCAGGAAAAACCCACCTTGATTGGTGGTGATATGGTGATACATAACTATGGAGGCAGAGAGATTAATTTACCTTGTGAAGCCTATTTGTTTAGAACCCAATATTCTGCATTTAAACAATTCTGTTGGTATTATATTCCTATCACTCTTGAAGTTTTCTCCCCCTCCCCATCCCTCTGCCATTGCCTATGAATAGCCATTAAAACAGCATTTTTTTCCCAGTGAAATGAGTCTAGTGTAGTGATTAAAAGCTTTGGAGTTAAACAGATATGGACCAGACTCCCAGCTCCATTATTTAACTAGCTGTGTGTCTTTGAGCAACTTATGTATATTTTTCCGATAGCTGAATAAGTTAATGATGGAGGCATAATTAGGTACATATGTGTGTGTTATGTGTATATGCTTCACAGTGAACATTAACATATTAAAATAACAAGTAATCCATTAGTCAGTCTTTTGAAAATGCTTATATATGTTGACTGAGAATTTCCCAATTACATTTGACCACAAATTGCTTTTCATAGAGAGCTAATTAAGAGTATACTGGCTATCACATAAACCCTCCCTTGCTAATCTCTCAGCACATCCTCTATATTGTCTACAGAACTGACCTTTCTAAAACACAAGTTTCTCATGTGACTACTCTAGCTGAAATTCTGTAAGGGGCCTATTTTGTCCTGATGTAATAATTATTCATACAATGGCCTCAATCTACCGTCCTGGTTTTTTAAGTTCTAGCTCCAGTCCCTACAAATGATTTGCTTTTACCTTCAAATAATTTTGTGTTATCTGTATTATTATTTCTATACATTTCCCTCTGATTAGACTGCCCAGTTACCTCTGGCATGTAGAAAACCCATATGCCTTTCAATTGATACATTAGCAGAATTAATTTATCCCACTTCTTTTTGCAAAGTGCTCAAACATTTTCATTATGCATATTTCTATTATGGTATACACTATTTTATAATTATTTATATTGGATCCAGTCTTTACCATGGAATTTGATCTTCTGGAGAGCTGTATCAAGATTTGTCAATATTTTATCATCTTTTGACTCTCCCTTCCACTTCTTCCCCCTAGTCTCACCATATGCTTTATAAAATGCTGGCTCATAATTACCCTTCAAATAATGGATGGACCTAGAGGGTATTATTCTAAGTGAACTAAGTCAGAGAGAGAAATACAAATACTGTATGATTTCTCTTATATATGGAATCTAAAAAACAAAACAAGCGAACAAACAAAACAAAACAGAAAGAGACTCAGAGACAGAGAACAAACTGGTGGTTATCAGAGTGGAGGGGGGTGGGGGGATGGGAGAAATAGCTGAAGGGGATTAAGAGGTAAGAACTTCTAGTTACAAAATAAATATCATGGGGATGTAATGTACAGCATAGGGAATATAGTCAATGGTATTGTAATAACTGTATGGTGACAGATGTAATTAGACTTATCATGGTGACCATTTCACAAAGTATAAAAATATTGAATCACTATGTTGTACAACTGAAACTAATATAATATTGTATGTCAATTATAATTCAATAAAAAAACATACAATAAATGATTACATGGTATTTATCCTCCACTTTTAAATATCAAAAATGGATGAATTAAATAATTTATGATGAAGAATGATTAAGAAGTAATCAAAATATCTAGTAACTTTCTGTGCTGATACAGATTTAACAGGTAGGCTGTGCAACATCTCCTACCTATAGGCAGACACAAGGTATGAACTTCTAGTGATAGTAAAGGGAATACATACATGTACACTAAAAAACATTTACTGAAAATAAGCAAAAACCTCCAATACAGAAAGTCTTTAATATGTGACACACACACACACACATATAACAAGTATATGTAACTGTATATGTATATATATATATATTTCTTCAAATGGCAAGTCAAAACCATTACATTTTTAGCACCCTTGCTGAAAATCTCAAATATGAGCAATATATGGCTGATGTATGATGACTTATTTAAAATCTTTTAACTCATTGAGAAGTTCAATGTATGGAATATTAACTAAATCTGTAGACATCCTGTATTTACATAGTATTAGCATATGGTGCCAATAAACAAAGTTATCCACAATAAATACAGATTTTAAAAAATCTCAACAAACCAAAGAAGGCTATAAAACTCTTCTCATGATCACCCACACCATCTCTCAACACCATCTGCTTACTTATTAGAATCCATTTCATTATACTAACTTTCTCTATCATTGTGAAACGTAATCTGATTTCAGATAGGGGTTAAAAGGAAAGCAGATGTTATTCTCTAATCACTGCTACAACCTTTCTTTGAGAAGGTCGAGATGGTTTACACATGTTTCTGTCACATAAATAGTAATCCTCACATCAATCCTGCCAGGTAAGCAATTATACACAAAATTTTCCATTTGAATTTCAGCAAAGTTGTCAGAATATTAACTGTTAAAGGTGCTTTCTTTACTTCTAACTTCTAATTATTTCAATTTCATGCTTAACAATAATGTGATATAGATTTATGAATATATATATATATATATATATATATATATATATATATATATATATATATATATAAAATCACATATGCATACACATGTATGTAAGGTCTGGCTCAGCTATAACTTTCTCATTTCTGCAGAAAAAAGGTTTTATTTCTCCATAATAAGTATAATCTTGGATAAGCAAATCAAAAAAGCCAGCTATTTTAAGGCAGTCTCATACAATTCTCATGTTTGAACACAACTATATATTTTTAGAAATGTCAAAAGCAAAAAGATTTTTTAAATTACTACAGTAGCCTTTTCAGTTTTTAATAATAAGTATATTTTTCTTCAGAGACAACAGCCATCTTGCCTTAATAGTTAATCTGATACAGGAACAATTCCAACTTCAAGCCCTGGATGAAACATGTATGGATCATGATGTGGCAGTAAGTTATGGCACCTACCAAGTGTAGGTAGATTTGAACCATGTTGCATTAGGCCTAAGCAGACTAAGCATGTTTTTTTTCAGATATTTTCATTGCTCTGTCTGACTTTTGTGTGGATGATCAAAATATAAATAAAAAGAGATCTTAGGTATACAGTGTGGGCATTGATGCTAAGCAACATATGTGTGTATGTCTGTATACGAGTATGTATGTGAAACCATAGTTTTGACTAAAAGCACATTTCTGCCTTTCTCGGGTTTGAAGGACAGACAAAGGAAGAGAAGACAAATAGGAAAATGCAAAAGTAAGTGGTGTTCTAATTGGCTTACCCTTATATAAAAAAGAAAAAATGGAATGAAAAAAAGTTATAAAAGCTGCACTAGGGAACTATTAAAACTCCCTATCCCCCCAAAAATGTGGAATAATATGTGTGGAATAATTCTTACTAATATCTTCTAAACTAGAAAGAAGGGGTCCAGACGAATGAACAAGGAGCACCAGCTAAAACTAAAGGTAAAATCCTTGAAATGAGAGACCTTAGCAAGGAAGGAGAACCTCACAGATTTCCAGGGCACCATGTTGAACTCAGGGAATGGCTGCAAAGGCTTTGAGTATCCCACCACAAGAGTAAATTCTAGTACATGACAATTAACAGTATCTCAGAAGTGAGAACAGAGTATACATTTTCCAGAAATAATTGTAAACAAAAGCACAGAAACCAAGCTCTCTGACTCAAGATGGTAATAAAAAAGAACCGAATTCAGATACTGTGGGAAAGGGAATCAAACAGAATTTACCTCCTTATGTTACAAAAAATAAAAGATCTAATTCAAGCTACTGATTTCTCCCTGACACAGAAGAATGAAATAGCAAGATGATTATATAAACATCATATATTAAAGAGAATAAGATAGACTTTTCTCCCGGAA
Source organism: Eschrichtius robustus (assembly GCF_028021215.1). Classification (NCBI taxonomy): domain Eukaryota; kingdom Metazoa; phylum Chordata; class Mammalia; order Artiodactyla; family Eschrichtiidae; genus Eschrichtius; species Eschrichtius robustus. The sequence goes on along the minus strand of NC_090827.1, from coordinate 13,784,780 downwards.
CAGCCCTTTGGTTTTATCCAGCTTTGGTTTTATGCTTTCATTATAAGAGGAATGACTGTGCTCTCCTTACTGATGATGAAGTCCTTGGTGTTTAGCATCCTTCTGTCTAACCTTTCACCAAACCCTGATTATTTTTTCCCCCTGTACAGAGCAGCCATTTATCTCCAGCTTAAACAAGGGTGGTGATGGTCCACTAAGACATCATCCTGCTTACCAGTTACATAGTGTTTTCTCCTGGAGTAGGAAACGTGGAAGGTCACCCAGTTCATTCAGTAGATTCCTTTAGTTCACTCACATCCACTCAGACACTGTCTTACTCATCTACTGCCAGTTCTACTAGACGTTGTATGAGGAATTTTAAAAATTCTGTTTTTATGCCATAAAATCACAGAAGTACTTGATTAAGGAAATGGAATTATCTGATTTGACTTGGTGTTATTTTCCCAACTTCCTAAAAAAATCAGAGGGCCATTTCTCTATAGACCTGATATTTTGTGATGACAGCATATGGTGATCCGGAGGACACTAGGCAAGCCATTAACAAAGGCCCAGGAACCACTTTACAAAATATTTTTGAAATGGAAATTAATGGGTAGTCTTTTCTGAGAGCTCTTTCATAGTTGAATGCAGCTGTATGAGATTCATTTGCAAGGAGAAATTCTGTTTATATTGCTTTTGACCTCATTAAGCAAAAATATTGAAAACAGCTAGCTATAGCTGATGCAAAGGAACACAAAAGCAAAAATTGCTACACACTATGTTTCAAAATGCATTTGGAAGTAGATGCTTTACATGACATATCAGTACCACTGCTGCCATGATCACCACCACCAAAACACACAAACAAGAACAAAAAGAGAAAAAATAAAAAATAAAAAAATAAAACCCACCCACGCATACAATCTACAAGAATAGTTTCAAAAAATATATTCATTTTCAGAAGAAAAAAAGAAAAAGAAACAAAGAAAGGAAGGAAAGAAGGGATGGAGAGAGGGAGGAAGGAAGGGAAAGAAAGAAATTTTGGCTTATTCCAAACAGAATAAGAATTAAACTAAGGATATTTCAAAGGCTGCTACTTCATTTGCAAAGGCATCTTTATATTTCTGTACATTTTAACCAACAAACAGCAGACATAAATACAGTGTATGATTTCTTGCTCAATTTTTAACAGATTTCTAAATTCAAAATAGAATTTTCATTATTTTTTTATTTAGAAATTCCTTCCTAGCATCTAGACATACTCTTTTTTAAATGTTATTTTAAAAAAACTTTTCCAGAAATTAGCTATAAGAGAAATCATGAATGTATATGTTCCACCTTTCCTAGAAAAATTTTGAGCTCTTTGAGAGATAAGGTTAAGCATTAATGAAGCTTAGTCCATTTTTTTTTCTTTATTTAGCCTACTAATTAAGCTTTAAATGTTACCCTTTGTCACATGTCTATCACCTTTACAAAAATTATTATCTTCTTTTCCATTTTTCTCTTCTTTATCCTCCATTTATTTGAAGTTGCAAGATTCCTAATTTGTTAGACCATATTTACCACTATTATTCTATCCCTTTTCACACCTCTGTTTTAAATTTATTTATTTATTTATTTATTTAGGCTGTGGTGGGTCTTCGTTTCTGTGCGCAGGCTTTCTCCAGTTGCGGTGAGCGGGGGCCACGCTTCATCGCGGTGCGCGGGCCTCTCACTGTCGCGGCCTCTCCCGTTGCGGAGCACAGGCTCCAGACGCGCAGGCTCAGCAGTTGTGGCTCACGGGCCCAGTTGCTCCGCGGCATGTGGGATCTTCCCAGACCAGGGCTCGAACCCGTGTCCCCTGCATTGGCAGGCAGATTCTCAACCACTGCGCCACCAGGGAAGCCCCCACACCTCTGTTTTAGTCTTAGATCTACAATTAAATATATTCAGTGATTACTGTCCATCATTTTGTCAGAGTTTAATAACCACTAAGATGGAAAAAGCTCAGCCCCTAGTGAGTATAGAATTCTCTAAATTCTTTCAGGTTTAATACTATTTTTTAATAACCTTGACACATGAAAGACAGCTTGGCTCACATAGTCTTTCCTTTGTATTTTTTTGAAAACAGGGTTCCATTGTTGTCTTGTTTTGAATATTGTTGTGGAGAAGTTTGATGCCAACGTGATTTCTCTTTTTTTGGAAGTAACTTCATCTTTTTGCCTGGAAACCCAGAGGACTTTCAAAAAATATCCATAAGGGCTAAAAGTTTTTCTAGGGTGTATTTAAGACTTAATGAAATGTGCTCTTTCAATATGTAACTGAAGATCTTTTATTTCTGAAAACCTCTCTTGAGTTAAGCCTTAATTTTTTTTTTTTTTTTCTTCTTCCTGTTCCTATGTTTGGGTTTTCTTCTTTAGGGATTCCAATTTTAAGAAATCTGTATTGGGCTTCCCTAGTGGTGCAGTGGTTAAGAATCTGCCTGCCAATGCAGGGGACACGGGTTCGAGCCCTGGTCTGGGAAGATCCCACGTGCCCCGGAGCAACTAGGCCTGTGAGCCACAATTACTGAGCCTGCGCGTCTGGAGCCTGTGCTCCGCAACAAGAGAGGCCGCGATAGTGAGAGGCCCGCGCACTGCGATGAAGAGTGGCCCCCGCTTGCCACAACTAGAGAAAGCCCTCGCACAGAAACGAAGACTCAACACAGCCATAAATAATAAATTAATTAATAAAAAAAAAAAAAAGAAATCTGTATCTTCTTAGATATTATCTATCACGTTTTTCAACAATTATTTTTAGCTCTTCACTTTGCTTTTGTCTTTTTGGCTCTTTCATTGTTCTCCACACATTTGCTTCATCAATGCACTTATTAAAAAAAAAATCCATGAGAATCTATTCTTCCTTAAGCAACTTTCAGTTGAGTCTTTATTATTGAAGTCCTTTTCTCCCATCTCTTCTCTTTCATTTCTGATCTACTCAACTCTGATTTCACATCCTTTTATATTTTGTCCATTTCTATTTTTGAGTCACTTATTCAAAATGTATTTTTTCATATCTGCAAGTGATTTTTTAAAAGACATTTGATTAAGGTTTTGGTGTTTGTTTCAGTTTTCCTTTGTTTCTTGGATGTTTTTGTGTATGTGTAAGTGAGAGGGTGGGGGGAGCATTTTCATCAGTTAAAATTTTTTGATACTCAGTATCTCTTTTCTTTTTATAGTAGATTGGTATAAATGTTGTCAATAATTTTCTGTTAATTTTGAAATAACTTTTTTTTTTTCCTAAACAAGCAATAGCTGGAGAGAGGCCAAAGAGAATTGTAGTGGTTTACACATTTCTATGTTGACGAACACTGTCTTGTACAGTTAAAGTGAAAAGCAATTTCTTTATTGAGGGTATCTCTTCTTAATGCATTGGGGTTCTCTGATACAGTGATTCTCTTCTGTTTCTGTAGGGTTTTTTTTAAATTTCAACTTTTTGATTCCTTTTCTTTCTCTTAAGTACAGAGCTTCCAAGGAATATTCCACACCCTTCTAATTTGCCCATTCTTGCTCAGAAATAGTATCTTCCCAAGACTGTTACATTTAGTCCCACATAATTTCAAGCGCCTTTTTTTCCTCACCTGTTCTTAGACCTGTTCTCAGTATTTCCTTGGACTTGTTTTCAGTATCTCTCTTTCTGGGGGTTATTTTATCTGTGGTCAGCCACTGCTAGGCCTCCACTTCCTCTCTTTTGTTTCACAGTCTCTGTCCGTCTCCCTAGTTCAGTGTGGGCTCCAGAGCCAGACTCTGCTGCTACAGGAATTTATTTCCTTACACTCAGGTAATTTTAAGTTTGTTGTATTTCCTGTATACTAGTTACATTAGAGATTTTTTTGTGTGTGGGTAGTTATGCTGCTTACAATCTGCATGGGTTTTGGAAGATGTTTGGGGAGATCTGAATTTAGGAAGCAACTATTATCCTATGGAAATTTTGCATGAGCTATTGTGGAGGTGATATTTTGTAAGGAAGTGATATTTTAAGAAGATACCAGGGCTTCCCTGGTGGCGCAGTGGTTGAGAATCTGCCTGCCAATGCAGGGGACACGGGTTCGAGCCCTGGTCTGGGAAGATCCCACATGCCGCGGAGCAGCTGGGCCCGTGAGCCACAATTGCTGAGCCTGCGCGTCTGGAGCCTGTGCTCCGCAACAAGAGAGGTCGCGATAGTGAGAGGTCCGCGCACCGCGATGAAGAGTGGCCCCCACTTGCCGCAGCTAGAGAAGGCCCTCGTACAGAAATGAAGACCCAACACAGCCATAAATAAATAAATAAACAAATACTTAAAAAAAAAAAAAAAAAAAAAAAGAAGATACCAGAATAAGCCATTTCAGGATTTGACTAAAGAGATATTCAACCAGAGAAAAAAGCAATCACAAAGAAACTGAGTGAGAATATACTAAGAAACAGAATAAGCAGGGACCAGAGTAGCTAGAACAGTGGATATAAACGGAGAGTGGTAGGGATGAGGTTGAAGAGCTAATTAGGGGCCTTGTTATCCGTATCTATGGATTTACCTATTCTGAATATTTCATATAAATATAATCATATAACATGTTCCCTTTTGTGACTGGCTTCTTTCACTTGACATAATGTTTTTGAGGATCATCCATGTTGTAGCATGAATCAGCACTTTGTTTTTTAATGATTGAATAATATTATATTGTATGTACATACCATGGTTTGCTTATCATTCATCAGTTGATGGAGATTTGAGTTGTTTCCACTTTTGGTTACTGTGAATCACGCTGCTATGAATATGCATGTACAAGTATTTGAATACCTGTTTTCAATTCTATTGGGTGTAAGAATTTTCTTTTTACCTGAATGTGGTGAGAAGGTATTTGAAGGTTTTGATAAGAGAGGCATGAACTAATTTACATTTTGAAAAGCTCAGGTTTGCTGCTGCTAAAAAAGACAGAAAGTAGGGAGATAGGGGCTTTGGGGGTAATCTAAGTGAGATATTCCAGTAACTTTGACTAGGACAGTGGAAGGAATCATGGTGAAAAGTGACAGAATTGGACAAAGGTTTTGAAGGTATAAGAAAAATTATCTTTCAAGAATGACCCTTAAGTTTATGGACTAAGCATTTTGATGAATGACATAATCTACTGATGTTAAAAATTATTTTAGAAGTAGGAAAGCAATAGGTTTGTAAAGGAAAATCAACAGTTCTTGTTTTGGAAACATCAAGTTTGGGATTCTTGTTAGACATTCCCTTGGAGATAGACAATAAATAAGCTAGTCTGGAGCACAGCAGAGACACTGTGGTAAATTTACAAATTTGGAAGCCACAGGATAGATGGAATCACATGCAGTTACTGCAGAGAAGAGACAGAGTCCTCTAACTAAACACTGGGCCACTAGATCATTTAGAGGTCTGGAAGAGATACCGGTGAAAGTGCCTTGAGGTAGGCAGAAAGTAAAAAATAAAGCTACTAAAATTAGAAGCAAAGTAAAAAATTACTTTCGAAACTGAGTAACAAATTGGCTGGGTCAAAGTATGATGTAATATGGGGACAGAGAACTGACCACTGAATTGTAACAATGGAGATTATTAGTAACTTGGTAAGAGAAATTTCAATGGACAGGAGTGGACAGGGTTGAAAAGAGAAAAGCAAATGGAGGAGTAGAGAGTGTGAGTTTGGACAGCTTACTTGGGAGTTTTGCTCTAAAGGGGAGAGGATGGAAGGGAGTGCATGGTATTTAGAGAGGTAAGAGTGTTGTATGTAATAGAAGAGGTACTACAGTATGTTTGCCTCCTGTTGGGAAGGAGGACACAGAAAGGGAGAAACTTAAGATTCATGGGTGTGTGCACATTCACATACAGTAAGTCCCCTACATACTAACGAGTTCTGTTCCGAGAGCGTGTCCTATTTGTTCGTAAGTCCAACAAAGTTATCCTAGGTACCCTACTAGTACAATCAGCTATATAGTACTGTACTCTAATGGGTTTATAATACTTTTCACACAAATAATACATTAAAAAAACAAACACAAAAAATGAAGAAAACACTTTTAATCTTACAGTACAGTACCTTGAAAAGTACAGTAGTACAGTACAACAGCTGGCATGGAGGGGCTGGCATCAAGTGAACAGGCAAGAAGAGTTACTGACTGGAGGAGGGAGAGGAGGTGATGGGAGATGGTAGAGCTGAAGGATTTTCAGCAATAGGAGATGGAAGGCAAGCTGCAATTTCACTCATACCTGACGTTGATGGCACAGGTTCTGGTGGTTCCTTGCTGGAACCAGATGCATGTTCGCATCTTTGAAAGTTTGCAACTTGAAGGTTCATATGTAGGCGACTTACTGTACTTGCTTGTTGTTGGGAGGACTGCGGAAGCAGTGAGCAGATGACATCACAGAGTGGCCTTAAGTAAGCATGAAGACAGTTCAAGTTCTGCCCCAGAAATTAAACAGAGTGCATGGTACTCATGCAGCTAGGTTAGTAGTGTCAGTGATGGGAAAATTTGGCAAGCCTCTACTGATTGCTTCTATTTCCAAAGAACTCTAAGAAACTATAGTAGCATTCTTGGGTGGGGATGTGGATGCATTTGAGATCTGAGGTCACCAACTTAAAGAAAAAAAGACTTTTTTTTTTTTTGCCATCTGTGAAATAATGCAGTTTTAAAAAATACAGGTTTATAACTCTTTATCAGCAACCCCTGAATGTGATACATCTAAATATTGAGAATGGAGATTTAGAAAGGCAATATTGTGCATATACCGTGTTTTCTATAACACTGCCAGGAGGCAATATTGTGCGTATACCATGTTTTATATAACACTGCCAGGGGGGTCTGCAGCAGCACCTCAAAATCAAGCTGATTCATATTTCTGTAGCAAAGGTATCAAGACCCACAATATATGTGATGAAAAGACATACAAACACACAAAGAAGACTCCTCATCATTCTCATTTAGTTTTGATTCCAAATGAGTTAAGAACTATCTTTTAGTTTTTAGAGCTTTTCAGATTTCTCCATTGTAAATAAAGGTCTGTGGATACTTAATGTATAGTATTTCTGTAATTCATTAGTTGCTGAAGATGTTAATTGAGGTTCCAAGTACAAAAAATGTCTGTGATTAATTAAAGTTATGGAAATATCACATACTAAATTACCTTCTTGGAAATTACTGATGTACATTAGCATAAGTACTCCGAGAAGACACAGCTATTTATCTTTAACTCTTAAAGAAATGTTTTTTCAAGTTTGTTTTTTATTTCCCCTAGCACCACTATTACCATGTCCAGATTAATTTTTCCATACATGAGGGTTGAAGAGCATGATGGAGATTGCTCAAAATAGGGAAGAGAGATTAGAAAAGGAAGCGATTGCACAAATATATGCAAGCTTTTCCCAGATAAAATGCTTCCAGTAATTGTGTGACCATAGCCATGGAAATTGAATGTACTTAATCGTGTTTTGTATATTTCTTAATTTAGATAGAAGTAGGTAACAAAGAGAACTCAGTAGGACCATTTGTGTTAGTTTGCTATACAGTTATATAATACCATACTACATTAAAGAAATCTAAAGGTTCAAATGACTATGGATCTCTGAATAAATGGCTGTAAAGAGTAATGAATCAATTAAGGAATTCACAAGTTTTACTCTTCTTGAAAGAATTATCTTGTAAAGTGTGCACTTCAGTTGAGCATAAAAACAATGAATAAAAATACACAATAAATAATACTAATGATTGGTGATTTGTATCATTTTGATAGGCTGAATAATTTTCCCCCGAAGATATCCTATTCCCTGAAACCTGTGAATGTTATCTTATAAGGCAAAAGGGAATTTACAAATGTGATTAAGTTAAGCTACTTGAGATGGAGAGATTACCTTGAATTGTCTCCATCTGCTTAATGGGATATTTTCTCTTTTGACCAAGCTTACTCTTTGCAGATGGTAAAAACTATTTCCCGATTTCCAGGAATTTATGAAATCAAGAAGGGTTAGCTCTGCAAATATTTAATGTCAATGATAGATAGCTAAAAAAACAGAGAAATCATGGCTGTAAGGAAATCATTGGCTCCAACAACTATGTTAATGTTAGCTTTTAGGGGGCTATTGTACACTAGGTCTTTGTCTCTAAATAAGTAATTCAGTCTAATGAGTTTTGATTAAATCATCATGGAACACCATAGTTCAACTTAATTTTGTCTGCTGGAGTAAAAATAAATTTTTAAAAATTTTTTTGGTATACTACAAATAATTCTCCTAGGACTTCCCTAGTGATGCAGTGGTTAAGACTCCGTTCTCCCAATGAAGGGGGCTCGGGTTCAATCCCTGGTCAGGGAACTAGATCCCAGATGCATGCCACAACTAAGAGTTTGCATGCCACAGCTAAGGAGCCCGTGTGCCACAACTAAGGAGCCCGCTTGCTGCAGCTAAGACCCAATGCAACCAAATAAATAAATAATAAAAAAAAAAATTCTCCTTAAAATGCTTAATAATGAGATTACCTTCTTGGATTAGATACTATTTTTCACATATACTACAGAACATTATTATAAAAAATATCATAATTTCCATTGGTGGCAAGGTTGAGGAAAACAGTTACTCTTCTACACTGTGTATTGAAAATTGCTAAGACTGTGGAAAAAATAATTTGGCAGTACCAAATATATCAAGAGTTAAAATATTCACTTTGTTCAGTTTTAACTCCTAGAATCTATCCTACGGAATTAATTACATACTTGCACAAAAACATGTGTGCAAAGATTTTTAAATGAGCACTATTTGAAAAATGGAAAAATTTAAAAACATTCTAAAAATAAGTATCCCAGTGTCTACCATTAATATTTGTGTGATCCAGTGGATGAAATTATGGATTTGGGAGACAGACATAAATTTAAAGAGAGGTTCTACCATTTATTGGCCATGTAAATTTGGAAAAGTTGCATAACCTCTCTGAATTTTTGTTTTCTTGTCAATGAATTGGAATTAGTGATACTTCATAGAATTGTTGAGTAAATTTACTGACCTAACACACAGTAGAATATGACAGATTCTCAGAAAGTTTCCTCTTTCCTTTAGTATGACTTTCATTCATTTGGAGACTTGCTGTTCTTTTTCAAATAATTTGAATGCTTACTAAATATAGTTTCCAAAGTATCAATTAAATACAGGAAACTTTTAATGTTGCATTTATGCAATTTAAACAATTAACATGTTCACTATTATGCAAAGGCTTTTAATATCCTATTTATTCTTATAGATGTTACTTAGCAGATAGTAGAACTCTGATTCTTACATGACAATTCATTTTACATATGAATCCTATCTAAATTTCTTTAGCTCTGTTGAATCCTTTGGTTCCCCTTTACTTGCTCTATCATATGCTTGTACTATCAATCGTTAATAAGCAAGGAGAGCTTATGTCAAAATGAGGCTTATTGTGGTTTTATTTTATAAAAGAATAAAGACAATTAATACACTTGTATGTCTAACCCATAAAATTTTTATTTTTTAAAATAACTTTTCTCCTGGCCTCACATTCTCATGATGAATCAATTTTAATTTAGTGTTAAAGTGTATGCTGAATATAGAGGTAAAAAGTTGTAATAGTTATATAATATTAAGCATATACTTGCTAGCATAAAACTACTAAGCCAAAGTAAATATGTTTTCATCCTGTGTTAAGTGTTTAATTACTAGTAAAACCATTTCAGTCTTGCATTTTCAAAGTTAATTGAATATTTAGTTTATGAAAGTTAAAAACTAGTTGGCAATATTTATTATGGTTTAACAAGAAATGAAACAAATATTCTTCTTACAAAGCAGAAACTAACACACCACTGTAAAGCAATTATACTCCATAAAGATGTTAAAAAATTTTTTTTCTCAAAAAAAAAAGTTTATTCTTCTGTGCTAAAGAACTGTGTTAAAGAACATCTTAATAAATTATTTTTTCTAAGTTACTAAGCTACTTTGAGCCAAAGGATAATATCTGTATTTGATCACTAGAGTCTTCTCTGTCCTGGGAAAATGAGAGTTCTATCAGAATCCTTATCCTACAGCTCCACACATAGTATTAAATAATTCTCAGCCAAGTTTTAAACTTACTTTGAAAATCTGATATCAGATTTTTTTAAAAAGGAGTTCTTATGTGAAGATGGATTCACGACCTTGACCAACAAAGCCTCCAGTCAAAAAGGAAATGAGTTACTGTTGTCACTCATTCACGTATCATCTCCTAAAGTAAGGTAAAGGGTTTCTAAATCTTAACAGTGTTATTAACCCTTCTAACTTAGAGAATTTTTCTAATATAACTACCTGTTAAAATCCCAAATGGAAATCCATTTTTTGGAGCCTAAGGAGTTAAAGATTTTTGGGGTCTCAATAAGACTGTTATATTTAACTAAAACTCTCAGATGGCAATGTAAGCATATTTCCTCTTACTGCCCTTTAGAGTTATCTTTCAGGAAACCATGGTGAATATTGTTTGACCAATAAACTATAGGAAAATTATTCCAGATGAATAAATTTAGTGTTTGGATGAGAAATATAAATGGAAATATAAATTGTTAAAATATTTTTGGAGAACAACTTGGCAGCATGTATCAGAGACCTAAAAAATTTATACTCTTCATCTCAGCAATTCCATATCTTAGACTCTATCTTTAAGACATCATCATAAACATAAAAAAGAGTTGTAATCAGAGATGTTCACATCACTGTTGTCTACAATAACAAAACTGAGAAATGATTCAAAAGCCTAAGCTAAAGGAACAGATTTATAAACTTATTTTACATCCACACAACAGAAGTTTGTTATAAAAGTACAACTGAAAAATTATTCAGCAACACAAAAAATACTAATAAATGAAGAGTTTAAGATATAGCAACTTCAGAATATATCCTATCGTTTCCACACTAAACTCAATGTTATTTTAGGCTATTGTTATTCATCTCTCTCTTCGTAGTAGGGTGACTAATCATGCTAGTTTGCCAGGGACTGTCAGATCTCCCAGTATTTGAGACTTCCATTGATAAAGGCAGGAAGATCCCAGGCAAACTGGAATTTTTGGTCACCCTACTTTGTAGAAACTTCACAAATGTTTGATAAATTAATTAATAAATGAAGACAATTTTCTAAACATGGTAAAATTAAAATATCATACATGTTTTTATTGCATAGAAATATGCATGAGTAATGTACACAAATTTTGAAAGAGGTTGTGTTAAAAATAAGGAAGTTGTTTTTCCTCTTTTTTACTTTTCTACATATTAAAAATTTATATAACGAACTTTCATTTTCTATGGGAAAAATATGTTAAAAAGACACCAGAATTTTGAACAAGAATTAAGACACCAATAAAATAATGACCAGCCAAGTATTCTGTCACAAAGAACATTTAAAATAAGGATGTCAAGCTCGATTATAATGTTCTGTAATTCATTACTGTATAAGAGTCTGAGTCTGAAAAGTAAATTCTAAGAGGGAAATTTTAAATCTAGGTACTGCTCTACCATAAAATGATTGTGATTGTAATGAAAACTTATGTAAAAGAATATTTCAGCTATTTAAAAAAAGATGTTCACTTTTCATATAAACGCAAAGCCATTAAATATCTTCTAAGATGAGTTCATAAGTTATTAAAAGAAAAAGAAATAATCTCAGGAGTGGGGGAAATAGGGTAAAAGGGTACAAACTTTCAGTTATAAGATGAGTAAGGTGTGAAGATCTAATGTTTAACATGGTGACTATAGTTGATAAAGTGGTGTTGTATTTGCTGAGAAAGTAGAACTTAAATGTTCTCACCCCACCCACCCCAAAAAAGATAAACATCTGAGGTGTTGGATGTGTTAATTAGATGTATGCATATGTATGCAGTGTATGCATATGTCAAATCACCATGACGTACACTTTAAGTATCTTACAATTTTATTTGCCACTTATACGCAAAAAGTTGAAATTTTAAAAGAAATCATTTCATACTTTAATTCTTAATCACTGTAATATTGTTAAATATATATTGTTATATATATTATATATATAAATTCTGTAAATAATTTCAGCTTATTGAACAATAATACTGAAAATGTTTGCCAGAAACATGCCAAAGAAAATTAAATTTCTCTCTTCTGAATGTATCATCACACATATTTCATACAACACTGCAATTAACTGAAACTGCACACATGTGGAAACCTAACTTTCTTGATACAGAGACCCTCTGGTCCCAAGGGTCTCAATTAAATTTCAAAGCACTATGCTTTAATTAGAAACACAAGGGAAATACAGAAATAACATGTTCAGACTTTTTACTTCACTTTGACGTAAAGAATATGACTCTTCTCTCCTTACATTGGATGAAAACAGTTCAAAACACAATTAAGCAATATTGTTTGCCAGTGAGAGAAAGTCAAGGCATGATTGTTATCATGATTACTAAATGCTTTTAATGCAACATATCATTTTAAATAATTGATTTCATTACAAGAAATTAAAAAGTAACTTCAATTGTTGCCCAATTCCATTAATTTCAAGGGGGTAAGGGCTAGAGTATTAGACTAGAATATGATCTGTCAGCCCAGGGAATCCATCTAACTATAGGGATGGATTCAGGGGAGTATGTGACTCAAGTTGGTCTAATTCTTCCAAAGTATATGAACTCAAAGTAAAGTCATAGCTGCTAGTAGCCACCACGACAAAGGAAGGGAGGTCTAGCGATGTGGTTTGACAAGTTTTTCCTGGAGTCCATAATATGTGAGCAATAAATAAATTCCATTATTTTGTTCTTTTGCCTTTTTTTTTTTTTTGAACCTGTGAGAGTTAGATTTCCTGCTATTTGTCAACAGAAAGGGTCTTAACTGCTGTGCTAATATCACACGACTAGTAAGTGACAGAGCTGAAATTTCAATGCAGATCTTCTGATTCTGGAACCTGTAAGATTATTTCAAATCCACAATGTTATAGAAAAAGAAACTGATAGCCAGAGTGACAAAATATTTCCCCAAACCCTCAAGCCTTCATTCCGGAGGTCAGACCACTGCTTTCGTTCAGACAATTGAGCCACAATTCATAATCTCTCCAACTTCCCTCGGCTACCTGAGGTTTAAAAATGTGCTACATATAACAACCTCTTCCATAAAGCTGTTTCTTTTCAACAGTATCAGGATAAAATAATAAGTCTCCTTGCTTTTTATGAGTGAACAATTTATAATTTTAAGGATCTCTACACTAGGGTTTCTGACCTAACTGGGAAGCCCCCTTCTAACCTCCCTCTCCATCACAAGTAATTTTCTCACACATGGTTACGTAGACTTAGGGAAGGCCTTAGGATCAGGGCCCAGATCTTTGGGCCCCTGTATTTTACTCTTTTGACTATACCAAACTTTCAGCTAACACATTACGAGTAGATTGTTATTAACTCCTCTCACTTGGGGGATAATGCTTCCTAACACACTAGCTCTTTCACTGCCTTGATACATAATGGTTTTGTTGTGACACTGTTAAGTCTAACTGTTGCTACACAACTAGTGAGGTGTCATACAGTACATCCCAATATTAAAAGGCATAGCACCTAAAAGAACATAGAAATATTATTTCAAAGAGATAAGATATCAAACACAAGGGGGGGCTAGTTTATAATTACCAAGACAGTAGTACTAACTAAGGTATGATGGATAAGCCTCTTTCAAATCTTTCAGATCTTTGCAGCATGGCTCTTTTAAATAGTCACATCTGTTATAAGATAACCCTCTGGAGAGAATAATCTGTTCACTGACTGTCCATCTGGTAAGAATGTGAGAGACAGGAGCAGAATGGTCAATTGCAGAGGGAAAATGCATTTGCTACCAGCTTGACACTCACAGAAATGCATTTAGACTTTCATGTTAGCTACACTACATTAGACCTATTCTGATGAGTGGACAAAAGTCGCAATGACCTCTTGTAAGTACATTACCATTTCTGGCCTTGAAAATATCTCAGAGACAGGTAATTTACTAGATGGAATGAGAGTGATCTAAAAGAATTTGAGACTTCCTGGCTTCTCGTTCCCCATCTCCAACTTGTGGGATGGGCCTCCAGACAACTTAGAGAATGTACAATGCAGTGGGAATGTACACTGCAGTATATGGTTAACTTGTTTCCCCAGGTGCCAGACCCATACTCAGATTTGAGCTTCATGGTCTTCTGTGATATTATGACACGATATATTATATGAAAGAAATAACTGAATACGTCTTTTAATAGCAAACATTGCAGTAAGATTAATGTTTCTTAATGACAAAGTCAGTGTTATTGCATTTTAACAGCAATGATATCAGTGGACCGTTAAGTTTTCCAAAAGCAAGAAATCTGACAGGAGAAATGCCAGAATCGTTCATTACCCATATATTTTTGCATATTGTAGCATTGTGCCCAGAAATCTAAAAGAGAGGGAAAATGCTAGAATTGTTCATTATACAGAGATATTTTTGCAAATTGTAGCATAGAGCAGAATAATTTCTAGGTGACATGAAATGATACCAAAGCAAATGTCATATATCATTCAGAGAACCAAGCAATTTAATATGTTAAACTTTTATTAGTATTACATATAACTGTATATTACTATAGTATTATATGAATTTTGGTATTATATAAATCTTGCTTACACAAGAACCTGCCTTATTACTTCACTTCTGTTAAAATCACTTCTCCAACTTTAAGTAGACAAATTTTAATAAATTAAACCTCTTTTTCTTGGAAGTCAGCTATTCTCACAATGATGTGGTCTGCGTTTCTAAAAATAAGTAAAAGTACACATATGCATTTTGTATGTACACATATGAAAGGGGAAAGGTAGAAAAGGGAGAGAGATAAAGAGGAAGAGATTTTTCACTCCCTATGAGGAAAAGTGAGTGAACAATTTTCTCACCTCTACTGATAAACATAGAATTTGCTTATATTGGGAGGAATAAGAGCTGTCTGGTCCAGAGGCGGTGCTCAGACCTGAGTGCTGAGATGCTAAGCTTGGCTGCAATTCCTATGAGGAACCTACAGAGGAGGCAAAAGGGCCATTCTTCCAGGATCTTTCATTCCTCCAGGGCCAGTTGTGTCTGGATAATGTTTAATGACTGACTTTCTGGGAGAAATAAATTGATTGCAGCACTTGCCAATGTCTATGGTGTAAATACTCCCATCACGGCTGGCTGTCACTGTGAACTCACCAATAGTAGAGTTGGGAGAAATGCACTCCCGAGCCTGCAAGAGCTGGTTGCTCCAGCATACACTGTGCCAGGACCCATTCAGTAGATTCTCACCATAGAACTTGGCTGCATCCAGGGGATATACCAAAATGGCTTTGTGGGCACCAGTGTGAAATATTGTGTGCCATTTGGCTTTACAATACAGCCTTTAATCAACTTGAGTTATTAATCAATTTTGGGTCCCAGTCCCAT
Source organism: Eschrichtius robustus (assembly GCF_028021215.1). Lineage (NCBI taxonomy): Eukaryota > Metazoa > Chordata > Mammalia > Artiodactyla > Eschrichtiidae > Eschrichtius > Eschrichtius robustus. Next base: position 13,769,389 of record NC_090827.1, on the reverse strand, counting down.
ATGTTACACTCTTTGAAGATCAGATGAGAGCTGGCATTTCCAATAAAATATAAAAATTACTAATAATGATAATTTAAAGTGTGAAACATAATTTGCATTCTTCTGAGGCATTATTATCTAATAATAAAATTACTGAATTCATAAATCAAAGTGGAATTTAAGATTAAAAATCTATTTATCCAGCTACACTTTCCTTTGTGATGCATTACTGGACAGGTTTCAATTTGCTTTCTTCACCTTCTCTTTGGGCATCTACTATGATTTCCTTATTTTAAATGCAATTCTGGATTGTTTTCCATGGCCTTTAAACTGCAAAGGATGTGTCTTCAATCATCCTCAAGTTATAAGTACAACCTCATTGTATCCTCAGACATTTGGGAAAAGAGCAGAGATTTCCTTCTACCAGGCCCTAAAATTACATGTTGATTGGACAATCAAATCAGTTAAATTTCATACTGTTTACAGCTTAAAGATCCTTACTGGGGCTACCTTGGGAAAATTAGGAGTGTATCTTACTTTTGAAACAAGAAAATCTACATTTAATGCACAACATATTTAAATCATAACAAAACTATGATTAGCAAGTTCTTGCATATCTTATAAACTACTTTATATCTAGGATCCAGCACAATGCCTACATAGCTCACAGTGACGCTCAACAAATATTTGTTGAATAAATGAATTAATTCCATGTTCTGTGGTCTTTGTGGTTGTAAAAATTTCACAGAATAATCAACGAACTGAGACCCATGGGGAAACAATGAGGCAATCATTTTCTTAAATGCCTAACCCTTCTTTTCCAAATTGCCTATGTAAAGAATGTACTCTAGAGACTATATATTATTCACACTGAAATGGGATATTTAAGAAATATTTTTCTCATTCTAGAAAAGCATCAGGCTGTAGGAGAAATGTGGGGACAGAGATGGAGTTCAATGTCAACTTTAACTGGTATTGGGTAAGAAACAAAGGACATGGACGTCCCTTCATAATATTAAAATTCCATTACATTCTCAATAGGCAATGTGGTTTTGTAGTAGAAGTCTTACAACCACGCTGTAAGTCCGTAGACTAAGAAACAGAGGTGAGTAGAGATGAGCATACATATAAAGGTCACAACTACAAGCTAAAAAAAGAATCAGAATTTACTCAAAAGGTAAAGGCAATTTCTAAGGAAATTTTTTGAAAATGCTACAACTGTTTTTCAGTAGTTACAATGTTCTGTTTTTTGAAAAGAGCCAACTGTCTTGGGTAAGTTTTTTTTTTTTTTTTTTAAGATGCAAAGTCATGTAGATTCAAAGATACACAAAGAGGCAAAAGGATACCCACTCTCAAGAAATTCAGCAAATCTCCTAAAAAACCATCTGTTCCAAGTTCAAAGCACAGTAACTCAATGGCTACACAAATGCTGCATTTAATTTTTCAACCTGAGCATATTGATTATTTTATCTAATATGCTGCAGAGTGAAGCCAGTAGGCCTTACTCTAAAAGTAGGTGCAATGGAACATGACAAGAGTTTTATTACTGCTAGAAGATACCTAGTGAAGCTCTGGGAAAAATTACAGATTTCTAACGCAAAAAGGTCATAAAAATTTATGAGGCACAACAAAGAGGAGAAAAGGCACACAGCAGCAGGAAAGGTGACACATTCTGAAAGGGATCTCAAATATAAGTTTAATGATCTTCAAGTCTGTGACATTTCGTTATTACCTACTGGTAAATACGGGGGAGAGGTAGAAAGCATTTATTGCTCACTGGACCACAAAAATCATCATTTTGCAGGTAAAATCAGAAGCAGTCATGCATAAGCATGTTCAATCCAAGCTTAAATAAAAATTTTGACAATAAAGATGAGTTTCACTAATGTGCATTAATTACTCCTCATTATACAGAAATCACAAAATGTAGTTGCAAAATGTGATACTGAAAATGATAAAAAAATGGCAAAGGTAGATTTCATTTTATAATACCACAAAGGAAATAAAACACATTCCAGATACTACTACTAAACCATAAAAAAATGAGTGCTTAGTTGTTATATGAAGACTCAACACATTTGGGACCCAAGTGGTCATAGTTGGACAGTCACATTATTTGTGCATCTAGAGATGATGAGAAGGTATGGCAAGCGAATATGAAGTGGTCATGAAGCAGCGGTTTATCATCCACTCTCAGAGGTGTCACTGGAATGTCCTAAATCATTCTGTAGTTAACAGTTGTACCACTCACAAAAGTGGTTCAGAAAAGTTCCACATTTACCTTAGGAGAGAGGCTCATCCTTTGATAAATTATAAAAATGTAAAGATACTTGGTCTGACAAGTAATCAGTTCTTTAAACTGAGTTTATTCTCTTCTACCTAATACATTTGTACAGGAAAGAAGTCATCATAACTGGGCATCCCAGCTGACTCTTCCTTATTCTTATAAATGTATAGGACTAGGAGACTAGAATACAACTTACCATTGCCAATGTACATCTTATTCCCTTCACAGAAGATTTTGGTATAGAATATTGGAAAAGTACAATTTATATTTTAACAAAGACCCTCAAAAACATAATGGTCTACATACCCTCTAATATAAAGGTTTTTTGTTTGTTTTTAAGAGTGGATTTTTAAATGTCATTTAGATTTAGTTTCTAACTTTTGGGTATTTGTACTCAGACCTAAATTACTTGCAGGTGCATCTCTCATTTTCCTGATACATTTTGGTTGTTTTGAATTAAGTTTTATTCATTTTCTACCACCTTTGCCAAGCTCTAAAATTCCTTTTAAGAATCTCAGATTCACAAATGTGTAGCAAATCTAAGAAAAGCATTTCATCTATTCTGTAATTGTTGCCTACCCTATACTTAGCAACATTCTTTAATTTTGTTTACTGCTCATAAATAAAACCAGCCTGAGCAATTAGAACCTTATTCTATTTACCCCTTGGGTGGTTAAACAGCATTAATTATTTGCATGGAGATGATTCTCTTAATTTCCATGGTGTGGATTCATAAGTTAATGATATCTAATTTACACCACATTTATTCTATCTAGTTCTTGATTTCATGTTTATTGTCAGTTTAATAGCTTACTATATAGGTTTATCTAAGATTCACAAATATAGCATATAGTAATTTTTGCCTACTTTTTCTTTTGCCTAGAGTCTTGATAATTTGCATATTTCTATAAAAAATATTTCTTATCTCTTCAAATACAGTCATTAGTATTACAAACTATGATTCTAAGAGTACTGAAAGATTCTGACCTTTAAATTTAGACAGCTGGGGCTCCCCCCACTCTGTGTGACTTGGGCTTACTGCTTATTATTTATGAGTCTCAGATGTTCTTAAACTATAAAAATAAGATAATAAATACTCAAATTTCAAAGTTGTTATCAGTAATGAAAAGTATATAAAATTTTAGCATAATTCCAGCACAGAATAGGCATCCAGTATGGTTATCATTATCATCATTATTACCCTTTTCTTCGTAATAGTCATTTTATTACAGCATTCGTTAATTTTTGCTGGAATAATTTGAACTGAAATGTATTCAGACTTGTCTTTTTGAGAGTTGTTGCTCTGTCTTATTTTTTATGTCTATGGAAAGCAGTGAGAACAATGTTTATATATTTTTAGTATCCATAATCAAACCCATTTCTAGGACTGTCAGCTATTATTCTTTCAGTTAAGCCACAGACATTTACATACACTCTGAGTCTGTACTACAACTGGCCATCATTTATTTTAGTTTTATTTTGTAGTTTCAAATTATCATGATTTGGAGTGTAATATTTGCGATGTGAATATATTCATACTTGAGATTCACTATTTCTGTTTAATATAACAGAAAAACATTTTTAAGATCATTTCTACACTGAATTTTGGATTTACATATCTTTGCTGTACACCATTAAGAAGGTTACTTTTGAAAAGATTAAAGTAAGAACTTAGCCTATTTCCACTCCCAGGTGTTTCCTATCAAATGTCTATTTCGGTTGGTTCTTGTGCAAGTGTTTTCCAAAGCCAAACAAGTACTACATTCTCTCTGTACAGGGAGATTTCAGTAAATTTCTATCATCTAGGTTTTTCGTCTTTTAGTTCCTGATGCCTATTCTTTAATAAAGTAAAACTTTTTCATAAATGCAGCTGTAATCTTGAAGCATGTTTGTATGTTCTATATTTCTTTACTATAAACTGAATAAAATACATAGAATGTTTATTTTGTTTTAGCTCAACTGATAAAACAATATATTATTCAGTACAAAGATGTAGCACCTGTAAGTCAAGTATATGTCACCAAAATAAATTATGATGAATTGTGTGAAAGACTCTGGCTCAAAAGTTATCAGGTTCATATTATGGTACTCTTGTGCAGCAGATGCTGACACTGGTGTGTAAATTATTTGGGAATCATAAAATGGTCACCTCCTATTAAAATCAGCTCTGACACGAGATCAAAATTTCAGAACAGAGCAGCCATGTTGATAATTATTAAAAAGACATTAAATACCAACTATACATTAACTTCCATAGCTTAATATCCATCAAATTTTTTGTTTTTTTAATTTGAAATCCTTGAGAAAGTCTAAGTTATGTGTTAGGCCATCACAGTAAAGTTGTCACAATATGATTCATAAAGGCTGCATTATCCTCACATCCCCCTCATTCTCTTTTGTGTGATATTTTGTGTGTATACACATACACACATACGCTTACATACATATCTTTCACATACATATACACACATATAAAACAGCTATGGGAATTTTATATGTACTTTAAGCTAATTGTTTATAAATCGATGTAGAGATAAATGTTATATTTAATAATGTTATTATTCAGGCTAAATGCAAAATAGCTAGATTTTAATTATGAGGCTTTCTCTTCATATATTAGTTATACCTTTTCACTATAAACATTTTTACAACTCCGAAGTAGAGTGAATGCCTTATGGGCTCTTTGCGACATTTTGTTCATTCTACAGCTATACTATTTATCACATTATTGCTACAATTGGTCATTTTACTTTTCCATACCTTCCAGAGATTTTGACTACATCTAGAATAGGGAGCATAACATAAGCTATTAGATAAAATGATTACTTTTATTTCTGGTGTTATTTAAAAATTGGATTATCCAGTTTAATTTAATAAATGCTGTGACAGGCATCTTCTACAATGAGTCCCAGTGATACCTGATTTCTGTTTCTATAATATCCTCTACTCAAGGGAAGGCTGGATCTAGTGACTTGTTACTAATAAACAGAATATAGCAGAAGTAATAGGTTGCCACTTCTGAGATTAGGTTATAAGAAGACTCTAGCTTATGTCTTGCTTGCCCTTTCTTGCTGTCTCACTTGCTCGCTCTGATGGAAACCAGTTGCTATGTTGTGAACTGCCCTATGGAGAGGCCCTCATTGGTCTTCAGCCACCAGTCAGCAAGATCTGAAGCTTTTAGTTCAACAGTCCATGAGAAACCAAACCTGCCCACAGCTACCTAAGTGAGCCTGGAAGTGGATCTTTTCCCAATGGAGCCTTGGGATGACTGTAGCCCAAACTGACACCTTGATTGTAGCCTTGGGTCAAACCCTGAGCCAGAGGCACCCAGCTAAGCCACTCCTGATTCCTGACCTGCAAAACCTGTGAGAGAATAAATGTTCATTGTTTTAAGTTGCTGCATCTGGAGTAATGTGTTATACTACCATGGATAACCAATAAAAATACTTGCTCAGCAAATGAACTGAGTTGCCAATTAATGTAAAATTTTAAGTCTGTAACACAATATGCACTCCAGAACAAACATCTCATTGCAGAAATATCTTAATCATCTCAAGATGAAGGACAAATCATAAGCTTTATGTGATATGAGCAAGTATGAAATTAAATATGGCCTTCTCTTATAACTGTCTTTCTTAGTACCATACAGTATTTGGATTTTTAACACAGTTTCAATTAAAGGGAGTTGGAATTCTCCAAGTTCTAGAAGTATTCTTTTTTCTAATTTTTGGAAAAAAACCCATTTCATATCTAAGTCTAAATTCAGTCATTAATAAACATGTATACACATACACACATATGTATACATATACATACATACATATACATATATAATATGTATATACACATATATAAAATAGCAATAGGATTTATTATTAACAACATCTGTGGAGGGAGGGGAACCTCACAGTTCTGGCAATTCCATTAAGTGCACATAAGTAAGGCTAGACTATAATTTCTCAATGAAGACACTATATGCAGAGTTACCTCCATGTCTTGTGCTGTGACTATTAACATTGGCTATGCCTTTTCTAATAATGAGAAAGCTCAAGTCTTAGGTAATTTTCTATTACCAAAAACTTGGGTAAATTACAATATTTCAGAGATTCAGATTCCTCATTTATAAAATATAATAATACTCTCTTTTCAGAACCAGGAGAGCTGGCACACAATCAGTGATTAATGTTAACTAAAATAGATCAATTCTAAATAGACATGAAAATATCTTTGCAAAGGTTTCATTCTTTGTAGACTCTACTTTGAAGCTTTACTCAATTAAGTCTGTTCAAGGGCATTTATTATTTTATGATTAACTCCTGGAAAATCTCAGGTTCTAGGGTTTGATTCATAACAAAAAAAAAAAAAAAAAGAAGAAGAAGGAGAAGGAGGAGGAAGGAAGTAGAAAAAAAGAACCCATACCACTCAAAGTTTCTGTCAATTCACCAGGTTCCCCAGATCTTCTAAGAACTCTAAACTACATTAAATACTGCATCCTTGAAGGCAGGGACTCTATTTATCTTTACATTTCTATCTTATCTATAAGGGCTTTAGACATGCAGATTATTTTACTCTTTTACAGTATTCACAATACTTAGCTTGCTCTATTACTTTCTTTAAAATTTTTATCTTAAAATAGTTTTAGACTTACGGAAAACTGCAAATATAGTACAAAGAATTCATATATACTCCTCATTCAGTTCCCTTAATGTTAACTTATATAATCTTAGCACAATTATGGAAACCAGGAAATTAACACTGGCACAACACCATTCACCAGTGGTGTGTTGCTAAAGCCGGGTTCCAGGAATGGGACGAGGGAAGCCCTGATTTACAGCCTTTGCCTATTTCCTTGTGTTCCCACTTCTACCATGGCCTATTTCAACCTACCAACAAAACGTTACTAAACGTGAAGTTGCATAGAATCAGCTCCTGCACACTGGTTCACGTCAGCCCCAGTATACCACTGCTATTAGCTAAACTACAGACCTTATTTGAATTTCACCTATTTTTCACCATATGTCCTTTTTCTGTTCCAGGACCCATGACAATTCCTCAGACTCCCCTTTTCTTTCATGATCTTGACACTTGATAAGTAGTGGTTAGTTGTTTCATAGAATCTATCTCAATTTTAGTTGCTCACAATTAGATTGAGGTAATGCAGTTTTGGCAAGAAAATACCACAGAAGTGATGTTGTGTTCTCAAGGGTAGATGATATCAATATGTTTTATTACTAATGGTATTAACCTTGACCAACTGTTTGACAGGTTTCTCCACTGTGACTCTACTATTCTCCTTTTTCTACCTGATATATATCTGGGGGGTGGATACTTTGAGATTCTACTAATGTCTTGATATCCTCTTTCTCCTCAAATGTCTGCCCACTAATGTCAGCATCCATTAGTAGATTTTATCTGCAACAATTATTACAGTGGTATATGCTAATGATAATACTTTCTTCTACATTTATTTCAACTGTGCCTTTTTAACATTGAAATATTTCTCTGGTTAGTGTCTATATAGATAAATTAAGTAGAAATGAGACAAGCCTTGTTCTCTACTGAAACTCATATTGGCCAATTAGTCTCTGTGCTAGAAGGGCACACTAAAAATGGAGTAGAAAGGCTTTTCCACTAGACCTCTGTTTATGTCAATGATAAGAGAGGTCTTTTTGTGGCCTTTCAGAAAACAAAATTAGATGTGAAGAAGGGAGCAATGACTGGGGATGGCATAGACTGGAGTTATCTTTTGATAACTCAACATGCGACTTTGGGCAAGGCATATAACCTCTTTGAGTCTCAGGTTTTTCATCTACAAAATAAAAAACTTTAATTAGATATTCTATAGGTCTCTTTCTAGTTAATGAAAGTGTTGTGAATATTTTTTTTTTCATAATGGACCAAAATTTAGTGTGATAATTTACTTTCACAATAAGCCAGTTTAAATCATATATACAAACATCGTTATCCTTCCATTTCTCTCACATGTACTTGTTTTTCTTTCTGAATCACTGGAAACTCATATTGTTCCTCTATTATATTGTTCTTCTGCCACCATAACACAATTAGTACTTAATTAATGCTTGAGTATAGGGAATCTGTCTGGTTAACTGCTGTATCTCAATACCCAGAAAGACAGGCATCAAGTACACCCTCAATACATATCTTTAACTACTTGAATTACTGGCTGAATTAATCCCCGACATATACCTCTATGAGACTCTGATCTGAAAGAGTTTTATCTCTTATTAATGTAAATAGTATTCTCCTTAGGGTTCCTTACTTTGGAATGTGTCAAATTCCATCTTGATATTGGCATGGATTATAAATATAGTCTTTTCCCCTGAGGATAAAAGATTTGAAAATTGGGGCTTAGATATGACATTTAATCCATTGTCCATCAACACTGATCAATGCAAACCAGATTCAGAGAAGTGAACCACATCCCCAGGCAAATATAAAAATCAGTTTTACCTGCTTCATCAATGCATGCCTTGGCTGTGCTACATTTTTACTTTTCTTTCATACTTTGAAAACTGCTCATAAGTCATCTGCATAAGGACGTAAGGATTAAGCAGATGGTATTTTGAGCCTTTAATGAAAATACATTATGGGTGCTTTCCTTCTCAGATGTAGACATTATCACATATATAATCTATGGTACTATTTCACTCAACTTCTATAATTGATAGATAACTTCTATAGGAAGTTCAAACTCTATAAAACAACACGGTTGACAACAACTGAGTCACTCATGAGTGGAATATTTATCAAATATGTTGGAATGTTGCAGTTCAACTTTGGATATTGAAAACACTTACATGGAAGATAAAAGTTTTCAAGAAACATTGCCTTTATTCATTTTGGAAATAAAAATGAGACAAGTATATCTCTTTCTGGTCATGGCGCCTGCTTCTAGGAAAAAAGAGGAGGAGGAGTGAAAAAGGTTGACTGTAGATCAAGAAGGCCATATAAAATATTTTCCCCCTTATTTTGGATTAAACTATCCCTTCTTGCTTGCAATACTATATTTGATTATAAAATGAGAAACTTTCGTAAGTAACCCTGCCCTATATAAAAAAACCATTTGATGATTCTCGATACAAAAATATTAATAAGACATACCAAACAATGTAAATGCATTGTGAGGTTACCTTTACAAAATCAGAACTAAATGGAGCACTACTTTGAGTTTCCTTTGTCACACCAAGTTATTCATGTCAGCACGGCTTTATTTTGCGTGCTAAATAAATCACTTTATTCCATTCATATACTCCTCTCCGTGGACTCTTGTATAAAACCTGAAACCACCTTTAATTTTCACAGATGGGAGATTTCCCTTCCTATCTCTGAGGAGATATTTTGCTTTCCATTCTCAGAGATGAACTGGGCTGACCAATAGCCTACATTTCCTAGAACTGAGAATACATGCTTCTTGTCTGCTTTGAGGTGTTCAGAAGAGGACGTATACTATAACATTTTGTATTCCTAAAAGGTTAATGAGTCTTACTAAAGAGTCTTAATTAATGAGTCTTTGTCAAATTGAAAACTGAAGGCATTTGTTCTTCGATTATCTGCTGCCTTGTTACAAGGCTCTCCTTAATATCTATTATTACTTTATTCCTCTACACAAGACTTTAGCCAAAGAACTATGATATAGCAAACTTTACAATACATGGAATAGAAATAACCATGGAGACAATGTGAAGAATTGAATGAGGAAAGAAAATGTGAAAGCAGGCAGAAGGCTATTGCAGAACTTCAAGTGACAGATGATAAACTGAAATAAGGCATTGAGGATGAGAATGACAAGAAGAAAGCAGAACCTGGATGTGGGAGCAAAGCAGATGTGAATAATAATAAAATGGGAGTGTTAAGAATGATTCCGATGTTTGTAGCCCTTAAGTTACTCAAATGAATTTGAGTAATTTCCTAATCACTCACATAATATTAGGTAACTGCTAAAATTACATATTTGTAGATTAATTTGAACTCACCTCAAATTTTTCAACCTAAACCATTATAAGAAATTGATATGTAATCTTTATATTAGTACATTTGTAGAAATGAGAGTATCATATATTTTGCAATATTAGACATTCATCACTAATGTTAACACAGCTGATGTTACTGTAGAAAATCTGAATTTGAGACTATCTAGTTTGGGAATCAGCCACATTCTTCTTTCTCTCTCTCATTTTGACCATTTCACAGCTCATTATCACATCCAACAGAGGAAAGGGACGATAGAGTAAAAATGAGACTCCTACTTATCACCTAGAGATGTTGATTCCTGTGTCACCTTTTTTAACAGTACTTTACACTGTGAATATACTTTTATGTAAAAACTGAAATAAACTAAACTTTCCCAACATCAGCATTGTCTGGGCTAGATAAAGTCAGCAAAGCTTACTTCCAAACTGCACAATTTAAACCATTTACAGCTGTCGATTTGCATATATGTGAGTTTTCACAGCTTAACAAAGAGTTAAAGTGAGAATAATGAAAAAAAGTTTTTCATTTTATTTGTCTATGCATTGTATTGATTAGCTGTGTTTTTAGAGAATATATTCCCAAGAATTTCCTGAATTATTAAGACCATGGCTCTCCAGAACTCTTGGCAATCATCACATGTATTTATGTACCAAATATAAGCAACAGTAATTGTTCCTATAAATCCAACTTCAGCTCACTTTGTATTATTTGTTTTTGATGCAGACACTGAGAAACTGCATTAAATTTTAATCCATAAAGATACAACATAAAGAGGAAAAGCCCCTGGGAATGAGGGTTAGCTATAGATTTAATCTTTCTGCCCTCGATTAAAACTTTTGAACTATCGATTCTTCCCATACTTATAAACAGAATACATCTAATTATAATTACAAGAATTACGCAAATAAACAATGGCTCTTAGTGTTACAATGAAATAATTATCAATGATACATAGATATTAACTTGAATATATGTGGGATCCAGTGGTTATGAGAATACAAGGTGTTTACATCAATCAATGACTTGGGCTATGATTTTCACATTTTATGAAAAATGAACTAAATAATTATTATGCCATTGGTATTCTCAGTAATATAAAACATGTACATACATACATGCTCAGACAAAACCACGGAAAAAAGTTGCTGAATTATAACTGCTCACCTGAAGGATTAAGAAAATGATGCTAAAGCTAAAGAAATACTGAGTTTTGAATGTCATTGAGGCACTGTTAATGGACCAATCATAAAACTTGGAATCAGACAGACATGAAGTATACTTTGTTTCAGTTGTCTGTAACTTACTTGACTTCTCTGAAATTCAGCTTTCATACAGAGATAAAAATACTTCTTTTGGAGACATTACAAAAAGTAAGTAAAATAAGGTGGGAACAGTGTCTTGCTTGTTTGGAGGCAAAGAACACAAACTGGATGACCACCTATATATTTTTGGATAAATGACCTCATTTTCAAACACAATATTATTTGTCCTTCCTTAATAGTGCTTTGATTAAATTTATGCTTGAAATATTTTGACCCTTTTCTAATTGCACAAATTCTGATACTTTCAGTGTTTATATCATTGATATAATATGAATGAAAAGTAAGATTTTATTTTTCTAGGAGTTTGAAGTTGTCCTGCACATTGGTGATATTGTGAAAAACAAAACAAATAAAAACTCTGACTCTTAAAAACTAGTTCTGATTCTTAAAGAGGGTGTTTGATGAATGCAAATCTCTCCAGCATGACAACAAATATATAATTGGTGCATATTCTAGGAGTTGTGTTTATAACTTTTTTTCATTTCTTTCAATATAATTCAATTTGAAAATAGGGAGGTATCTAAATGCTGCTTTTGTTGCCTAAGTACTGCATGATTTTAAATGGAAATATATGATCTATATAATAAAAAAAATTACCTTCAGTGCTTTTCTAGAGCAACAGTATTACACCAATTAATTAATTAACTATATAATTTTAAACTATTTATTAAATAAAGATTTTCTGAACCTCTACAAAGTGCAAATACTTAAATGACATATGTCCGCAGATCATTTAAAATTTTTAAAAAGCTACTACTCTCCCCAACCCTATCTGAATCAAGAGCCTATAAAAAAATACTAAATAAAACATAAAGATCAAATAGTCAAAAAATTAGGTTCTAGTTGTTATCACAACAGTATTGTAATTAACATGCTGAGAAAATCATATTTTTATCAAAGTCAACATAATATATTTAAGGTAAGAATTGGTATGGGAGTAACATATAACCTGAAAAAATCACAGCCCCAACAAACAAAAACAGATTCCTGCTAGACAAAGCTCTTTTAAATTACACTGTTGTGATAAAGCAGATTAACTCTAGAAATGGGATGTTGCCTGCTAGCATTCCTGCTGACCACTCTGTGTATTGTATAAAGGACTAAATTTCTTAGGCACTCTGGCAATGGTACCAGAATGAGTACCAGCTGAGCTAAATTTTCTAACTGCAAATCTCTCTAGGTAACAAAATGCAGAAGCAATGTGAGCTGGCTTTCGCTTGCACTAATTTCAAAGTGTGGCACATGAACCCTTGTAGTAGAAAATGCAAAACTTACGGTTTGCAAGCTGGGTTCACACTTGATATTAACCTTTCTGTGCATCACTGTAGGATTTGCAGTTTTTAGATTTCAGTCTGAATTACATAGGAAATGAGGTTGGATGTGTCACTATTCAATGGCACAATCATACTTTGCTCTTTGGACACAGCAACAATAAATACAGCAGCATTTTTCAAACTTTAGCATGCATACAAATTACCCGGGGATTTTGTTAAAAAGCAGATTTTGATTCATAGGTCTGAAAAGGGGCCTGAGATTCTGCATGTCTACCAATATCCTTAGTGATATCTATGCCATGGTCTAAGGTCCTTGCTATGTGTATCAAAATTATAGAACAGCACTGTCCAAGGAAATATAATGGGAGCCACATATATGATTTAACACTTTCTAATATGCACTTAAACAATCTTTTTCAAAGACACAATTAATTTTAGTAATTTATTTTATTAAAATGAATATAACCAAAATATTACCATTTCAGCCATAAAATCAATATGCCATTGAAAAATGATGTATTTTACATTCTTTTGTTAATACTATCTTCAAATCTGGTGCATTTGATACTTATGAAGCATCACAATTTGTCCTAACCACATTTCAAATGCTCAGTAGCTACATGTGGTTAGCAACTATCATGTTGGACAGCACAGTTATAAGGTAATTTATGTGATTTAGAAAGAAGCACAATGATTAACATTTCAGTGGTGTAATGATGGGTTGTGTTCTATCCTAAATCCCTCCCTTCTTTTTAAAAATGGGCTCTAGGTGCTACTGTTGAAGTGTAGTCGTAAAATAATAGCAGCCATAATTTATTTTATCCCTGCTAAGGAAATGAGATAATCCAGAGGGGGCCCTTGAAGCCTAGACCACTGGAGATCTCGAAACAGGATAATCAGGGAAAACAGCAAAGTGGGAGTAAAAGCGCCAAGTAGGAATGGAAATAAGTTCCTTCACCAAGTTTTTGTTGTTTTTTTTGTTTTTGAGCGTCTATTATGTTCCAGACACTGGCTGGCAGAGGAATTAGGACAATGAGCAAGAATAATTTGTACTTCCTGTTATCAGGGCTCTTGCAGAGACTGAACAGAAAGAAAGGGATGGGGGTTGGAAATAAAACTGTGGTAGAAGTTTATGCATAAATAACTGCTCTAGGCCAATGAGGGAAAGTCAACGAAGGAAACCATTTAGAGCATCTGGCATTATGAAATGAGTATGTCAGAGCTCAGTTACATAATAGTTGTATGCTGAAGTCTACAAACTGAGAAAATCAAAGTTTTTGATGACCATGGCATTAGAAAAAAAAGATAGGTTTCACTTTATGTACAGAGATGTTGATAATGAACTCAGCTATTATAAGTTTTCATTTTAAAAAGAAAGCACCCTAAGTCTCTAGCACTATTGAGGTCCATGGCAGGCATTGAGTTTGAATATTTTAGAACATATATTATTCCCCTCAAATTACTAGGTCCCTCTTACTTATAATAGAGGTTTTCTAACCAGTAGCAGTGGTCTACATCACTGCCCTTTCTTCTTTTAGCAAATGTTTCTCTCCTTTGGTTACCATGAAAGTCATGCTCCTTGGTTTCCTCCTACACATCTCTAGCTACTCCTTCTTACTTTCCTCTCCTCTGCCCTCTTTCTACAGCCAGACTCTAATTAAAGAGCCCACGGATTGATTCTGAACCTTCTTCTCTTCTCTATGTAGAATCTCCTTTGGCTATCTTGCTGATGCCTATGTCCAGCAATAACACCAAATTTATAACTTATGCCAAGATTTCCCTCTCTCTCTGATCTTCCTGGTGACTAAGAGAAATTTCCTCTTGACTATATATTTGGCATCTCAAACTTCACATACTGTGAAAAGAATTCTTTATTAATTACTCTTCCTACTTCTATTTCTTACCTAGCCTTTTCTACCCCAATAAATAGCATCATTGTCTATAAAACTGCTCAGACTAGAAATGTGGGTATCATCCTTGATTTCCACATTTCTTTTTCTATCCCTATCCAACCCATCAGCAAATTCCATTGATTTTAAATCCAAACATATATTTTGAATGTGTCCACTTCTCTTCAATTCCATTACAAACACTTTAGTCCAAATCATAATAGTTTCACACCTAAACTATAGCAATGGTTTTCATTCCTGCTTCTCTACAGTGGATTCTTTATATTGCAGTCAGAATGTTCTCTATGAAAGTTAAATCGGATAATGTATGCTTAAGGCTCTTTAGAGGATTGCCACTTCACTTAGAATGAAATCTAATTTTTTTTTTTTACTAAAGCATAAAGTGCTATAAACATCTGGCCCCTGCCTACCTCTTCATTTCATCTCCTACTATGCCCCCATCACAATACACCAGTTATGTTAATGTCTTTTCTGTTTCTAGAAATCACAAAGTTTTTTCTTAACCTTGAGCCCTTGCATTTCCTGTTCCTTTTCTGTAGAATGTTTCTCTCCACATTCTTTTCATGGCTGACTCCTTTTTGTCAGTCAGCTTTCACATCAAATGTCATCTCTTTAGAAAAAACTCTTGTCATTTTATTTAGATCAGTATTACCACTACCTCTCCTGTCAATTACACTTTCACAGATCACTTTATTTCCCTCATATTACTTATTTCAATATGTAGTTATCTTCTTTATTTATTTGCTTACTTTTTAGTTCTCTGACTCTCATAATAGGCAAATAGGTTTCCCAGAGCCTGGCACATATTAGACTTGCTATAGATATTGATTGATTGTTGAATGATTTGCCTGAACGTGGAAAGAACTGAGTTCTATTCTTAGATCTGCTACCTACAAACTGTACTTAAGTCAGTTATGGATGCTTGCCTGTGAGTTTCAGTTTCTTCATGAGTCAAATATGCATCATATCATGGGTTCCCACTTTCATATAAGAGTTTATGATTTTTATCGGGTAAGAGAATGGATAATGAAAAAAGTAATTAATAGTGACGCTAATATTTATTTACTATAAAACATTCATGCCAACTGGCTAATATATCTATGAAATCACTCAGCTATGCTGAAACCACAATTCTGGTAGAGTCAGCAATAGACATCAATTCAGTTTTGTCTGCTAATGTACGGAGAAGTATAGCGATAATACCGAATGGCAGATTTTGCACTTTTGTAATTGTGCTTTGCTTTGATAATATTAATTGCCTTGTAGTCTCTGTGCCTAGGCAAGTCAGGAAATGGTGATAAGCATGCCAGAAATGTACTCCATGTTTAGGGCAAAATATCCAAGAACGAAACTTAAAATTGATCATGAAAAGGTATATATATATATATACACATACACACACACATACCTACATATATATATATATATATATATATATATATATATATATATATATAATCAAGGGTTAACTACATTCAGATAATACAATATTGTTATAGACACAACAACAGGATCAGTTATACTGAAGTTGAGGTGTACTTCTACTTCTGTAGCTCACTATCCATGAAACGATAGGTAAAGGCAGAAATGTCTTACATATGTATCTTATGTTACTATAAAAGAACATTTAAATTCATAGTATGCATTCCTTTTTTTAAAAATGCCATCTTTTGTTTATGCTCATGTTTTGCAAATCTGTATTTTAATCCATGTCTATTCTTTATGTTTATACAGAGATTTGCTATCAGTTAACTTTTTTATTTTCACTTTATCATATCACTACTTACAACCAAGCTTAAATAGTCTGTCTTCCAAATGATAGTAACTGAAAGAATACTCTATTTATATATGTGTAGTTTGATCCTTCAATCAGGTAGTGCATTAGTTTAGTAAAGTTTGGCTTAAGGCAGAGCAGTTGTATGCGGTTCAGAGTAAAGACATAAACATTTGATTTGTCATGGAAATGTACTTCTCGTCAGTTTGTAACTAGGCCATCTACACCTCAGGGAGCAGGAGAGGACGTTAGAGTCCCTGCTATCAGAACACTCCACAGTTCTCTGTTAAATAAATATTAACTTTGTGTAATCTAGATATTATCCAATTTTGTTAACAATAATTTGTAACCTAGATGCATACATCAGAATAGCTGGGTTCAGCTCTCTTGATATGCTGCTGTGTTGTCCTCACTTGTGAAACTGATTGCAAGCAAATTGTTACTAATAATAGTATACTGATTGTGAAAAGTATTTACTTTGTAAAATAAGTCCATAGAAATTTCCTCACATGACAAAATGAAAAGTGAGATGAGAGAAAGAATTGATCACTACTCATCTGCAACCTACAAGTAATGATACTGATATTGTGGTCATTACACATTATTAGACTCCCTCTTCAAGTCAATTTTTACCCAAGGTTATCATGGTCTATTCCAGTAAGTTAAAAAATTGAATGCTGCCTGCCAGGAGCTTTCGGCTATGATTAAATTCTCAAAACTGGTTTGAAAGGAAAGGCTGTATTGGAGTATGATGTTTCACATTACAGAAATGTTTTATTCCATTCCCTCAATACATCAGACTATATACATATTATGAACCAGTTATTAATGTGTTAAAAGCAAAGTACCTACAGTGTGTATTATAGTTTCCAGAGATTTTAAAATAAGATTTAGTATTTTAAACATTTGCCAATAAGCATTGTTTAATAGTTTAATTGTTAATAAACGTAAAGCATTGTTGAATAAATGTAAAGCGTTTACTAAAATTATGATAGTTTACCTTGAAATTATCTACCTTCACATCTCATATTGGTATAGTTACTTTCATTTTAGTTTTTAGGTTCTAATACATTTAATCCTCCTGTACTCTGATCCAGTCAAAACTTAATTCATGGCCATATAAGCTAATTCTTTCTTCTTTATTAATAAATAATTGAGCTAGAATAGAATTAACCCATCTATTATGAAATTGGATTCTCTTCAGTGAGGTTGACTTTTGATTTAAGGTATTTAAAGCAATGAGCAAAATGTTTTGTACATAGTTGTCATTTTAAAAATGTCAATCATAATGTTATTTATCCTGTTTTATAAGTGCGTGCCTGGGATCAAAATCCAACCGCTTCTTGATACATTCTTATTGTTTCTTTTCTACCCAAATATCATGGTATACAGGGAAACCTACGGAAGAGTGCCCCCTCTCTCCATGGGAGAGAATAACTTTTTTTTCCTGAGAGAACTAGAAAATTGATCCTAAGTATATCCCTATATGATATTCCTAAATACTAGTGTAGTAGGCATATTCATGCTTAAGTTAGTGTCAGATACAGACATATTTTCATTGACAAGAGACCAACTCGCGTTATAATAATGTTTTCCATGTTATTCATAAACCATATTTTATATATTTAATTTATTTCTATTTTCCAAATTAATAAAATATTTACTCCTTGTTTCTATTTCTCTAAATGTTATTAAAATGTATCTTTTCCTTATCAATTTAAAAAACTGGTAATTTCAAGTTACTTAACCATATCCTTATGACTGCCATGCTGTTATCTAGGATTTGATTGTGAAGCAACTGAACTAATATGTCCTAAAACTCATAATTTCTGTGCTACTTATTTAAAACCTTTACTGATACACAAACATCACACACATACACATATAACGCATATATATATGAATTGTTAATTAATTTTTTATGCTAGTTATATGTCATAAGAAATACATAAATATAAAATGGGTACTTTATCAATTTCACATGCACTGCAATATTATGAAATGGTATTCATTGGTAAATATTTTCTCATTACCAATGACTCCTTGTCTATTACTGAATTGTAACTCAGATTCTGGTTAAAGAGAAATATTTGGAAATAATTCTTTCAGCTAGCTCTATACCATTGTTCCAATAGAATTCAACAAAATTATTTCTAACTATTGTCTCTCACTAATTAGTAATTTTAGAGAATAATATCAATATCAAGTAATTTTCAAAATTTAGGTCTTTATGATATTATATTCTAAAGATTTGCTCTCAGTACTGACATGTTAAACAAAAAAACAGGCTTGATGTGGATGCATAGACTAATTAGCTTAAATTTAGTTTCAGGTGTTCTATTTTCATAGCTATCATAAAATATATGAATTATTATTAAATAATGTATTGTATTCTACTTAAATTAATATATACATAGCAAATCAGATATTTATTAAAAGATACATATATTCTTCTATTTTGTTTTGGTGATACAAGAATTGAATAAGGATAGACTGAATGGGAGCACTTACTGCTAAGTGTGAAAATCATCTGACAAACATACAATTTGTGTTAGGCGATCCATAACTTTGTGGGTTAGTGGAATCTCAGCTGCCACCACATCTTTGCACTCCATGGCATCCTTATTCAAGGTTAAATATATTTCTTAGTCATACATTTTTTATTTGATTAAGCAATACTGAGCCATTCAAAAAAAAAAAGATTTCAAACCAACCCCAACTCTGCTGAAAATGAAAGCATTTGACTAGAAGTTTAAGAAAAAAAATTTTTTCTAGCTCTGAAAATCTAGGATTAATAGAAATCAGGATTAAAAATATCTGACTGAGATTACATTTTCTTCATTAAGAGAGTTTTAAAAGTATTTTATGTTTCAATAAGTATCTTTATTGGAATAGAACTGCCCACTCTTCTGATCTTTTCCTCAGGAAATCCGTATTTCTTTCAAAAGGAAATAAAGAGTTCTACGGGCACAAGGAAAAGTAGCATTTTTCACTGGTGAAAATAATTGTTAATAATTCAATCTTCCTATGTCAAAAACACACTGAAAGCCAAAGTATAGAATTAAAATAAGAAAAATGGTACAGCTACCAATGCCTGTGGGGTTCCATAGGCAATACACTTTCTCCTCTTTGAGCCTCATAGTGTTGTGGTGAGCAATATATTAATGAATGTATATAAATCCCTTAGATCAGTGCCTGGGACATGTAAGTACTCAATAAATGTTAGCTATATCATTATTATTATCATCATCATCATCATCATCATTACTATTATTAATTCCATCTGGAGAATTAATTTTATTGTATTTCCACAAAGACCTCATTATATAACACAGATCCCAAAAAGAACATTCTCCATAAAAATCATTACTTATCACTAATTCAAGATTAAAATTTCCATCCAAGTTGGTGTTACTGTCTGTGTTTTTCTATGTCTAATAAAGCAGTTATACAACATGCAGTCAAAATTATTTATCTATAGTTGGAATATTCACATTGTGGATTATAATGAGGCTTTAATCTCAGGCTGACTTCTGCTTGACATGACACTTCACATCCATCTCTATCTGCTTCTAGTTGGCATATTCTAGGGGAATTCAAAGTAATTTTGATATTACTCCAGTGAACACTGTTATTCAAGCAAACACGCTGTTGAAAACACACAAAGTACATCCCAAAGGTAAATGTACATTAGCTATGCTACTGTTGCCCGCTATTAGTCTGAATAATCAAGTGTTCAGTGTAATAAAAAACTATTTTTATAGCCAATATAGCTTTATACTTTTAACACATGGAAAAGGATCAAAATATGATATGGCCAAACAATAAGAAATAATTGTTTTCTTCGGATAATGGCATTTGAAATAATATATATATACACACATATATATAATATACAATACATATAATATATAATATATATATTTAAGAACATGTTTTTCCTTTATAAGAACAAACTTTTTTTAATCTCAGAAGTTTCTTCTCATGATAAGTTAAAAAAGGCGGTCAAAAAGACCACATGTTGTATGATTCCATTTATATGAAAAATGCATCATAGGAAAATCTATATAGACAGAAAGTAGACTAGTGGCTGTCCGGGGCTGGGGTACTGATGTAGGGGGAGATAAAGAGTGACTGTTAATGATCATGGAGCTTCTTTTGGGGGTGATGAGGGTGGTTTAAAATTAGAATGTGGCAATGATTGCACACCCGTGGGAATCTAGTAAAACCATTAAATTATGTACTTCAAACAAGTGAATTTTGTATTATGCAAGTTTTGTATCAATAAAGAGGTTAAAGAAACAATTTTCTTAAAAGAAATTTAATTTCAAAGTTACAGAAAATAAATTCCTATCAAGAAGAAAGTCTAAAAAAAGTCTCTAAAAATGTTTCATTAGTCAAGCATTATAAGAAAATAAAATCCATTATCATCACCAATACATCTGTCTACATTACATTGTAATTACTATGTATAATTTCACTGATTTAAAAAACTGGAATTGTGATGCCACCAGTAAAACTTACTATGAAAGTTAAATATTTGGCAATATTTTCTGCTTCATGAATGGCTTAACTAAACATTTCTATCCACAGTTCTAATCTTTCTTATGAATGCAGAAAAGCACAAATTATATGTGCCATTTGTATGTCCAAATGGAGTAGGAATAACTGTTAGTCATTATATATTGTGGTTGTTCAGCTTCCCTCTTTGAAACTGCCTTTGCCAAATCCAAGATAAGGTAGGTGGCATGGTAATAAGTTGAGAGTTGAGAGAAATTGAGAAACCAAACAGTTATAAAGGAGGATATATGCCCGGTTCCATTTCACTCCAAAGAGAACACAGACTATATATGTATAAAACCCATACACACAAGCTATATCTAGGATATGCTAACGTCTTTTCTGAACTCTCCTAATCCATTCAGTATTATGCCATTAACAAGTGCCATGCCTTGCTATCGACACAAGTTTCAAAGCAAGCTACATAACCATTGGCCCAGAGTCTGGTGTGCAGTTCTGTCCCCACACATAGAATGATTATAACAAGCATGCACATAGTGCTTACCACATGCCAGGCACTGTTCTCTATGTTTCATAAAGAATAAATAATTCACATTACATTGTGAAGTAGATTCTACTATTATGTACGTTTTACATATAGAAAACTGAGGCTGTAAGAAGTTGAAATAACTTGCCAGACAGACAAGTAGCGGAGCCAGTTCCCAAACACTGCACTGCTCCTCCAGGGGTGCTCCAGGTTGGTTCGAACCAACTTGGTTTGAATGTGATGATATGCAGTTCTTGAGCTTGTGAAGCTACTAGTCTACTTCCATATATATTATGTATTCAGAAATAGTTTAAATTTAGACAAATTATTTACCTATTAAATTAACATTACGAATATAATATCTTTATTTTTTTTTAAGAGTTTATTTGAGCAAAAATCAATCCAAATTGGGCAGCAGCTAGTACAGCAGAAAGGAGCTCAGAGGAGCTATACAAAATGAAAAACTTTTATAGACAGAAGGGAGCAAAAATAGGGATGCTACACTAGGAAAAAAAGCAGGTCAGTTATTGCAAGGTTACTTTCCTTTAGGGGATGGCAGGTGTCTATGAGGCAGACTACCTAACTAGTGTTGATCAGGCTATTCCTGATTGACTGGTTTAAGATTCCATTTCTGGGAAAGCTGAAACTGTAATTAAGTTGTCTGGGTTCGGTTATATGGGGCTTAGCATAAGTGACTCCATTTTGGGCCTGTTGTCTCAATTTTAACAGAGCATATGGCTACAGTAGTGGATAGCACATCCTCAGAATTTATGATCTTTACCAACAATTTAAAAAAGGTAAAACAATCCCTGAATGTGTGTGTTTGTTTATTTTTTGAGGAGTCACAGTTTATTGGCTCTACTTTCTCTACCAATGTCCACATGCAAAAAATCAAAGTGATTTTTCTACTGTTCCAACTTGAACATGTAACTACCTTTTCTGAGGGCTATACAAGTTTCTGGGTAACAATTTGGAGTGGGAACAATGGTTCTTTGAGAGCTTAGTACTTACACCAGTAAATATAATTCCTTTCAATCATCTGGAGGGATAATAACAAAAATTAATATTCTGTAAAGATCTGTACAGCTTAATATCCCTTAAAGGTAGGTATTGTGTTCAAATCAGGAAACTGTGGTTCACATATACTGTGCAACTGCTACCCAGGCTTTCTGACTGTGATTTCTATGCTTTGAGTTCTATGTTGTTTTTATTAGAGGGAGAGAAAAATAGTGTAAAAAACACATTTGCTTCATTTATTTGTTTGTCAAATGTGTATAGAGTACCAAATTGGCTATTTTAGGGATAACATGAATTTATCTGAACATACAATAGAATTTTTAAGGAAAACAAATGTTTAGAAAGGGAGAGAAAACTTCATGGAACTATAAGTGATATAATATTGGGATATTAATTTTTTAAAGCAAAGTATTTTGAAAATTTACCTTAACTTTTCTTTGGATACTATGCTGTGATTTTTAAACTTGTAATTTTTAATTAGAAATGACTTCTTCAGTGACCTCTAAAGTCATGGTTAAACTCAGTGTTAATATGGCTTCATATAGCTTTGTTTAATTTTATAATAATAATAGACATAATATTTTTAGTGCAAAAATGATTAAGTTCTTTTTTAGGAAAAATATCCCCTCTCAAGAGGCTTAATTAGTTGAAGTGAATATTAAGCAAGCAGAAATTTTCAGAAGAAGGTTCTCCTTTTAAAAATAAGATTATTATGGAATATGGTTTATTCAGCCTTTCAGTGTCCTCCTTGATTGGAATTTTCATAGCAGAATGAATAAAGGGAAATCAGTTATACCTTTACTTTTTAAAGGTATTATATTATGTATTACATTATACTATATTATATGTATTATATTATATTATTATATTATATAATACATATTATATTATGTATTCAGAAATAGTTTAAATTTAGACAAATTATTTACATATTAAATTAACATTACAAATATAATATCTTTTATTTGCATAAAAACTTGCAAAAACTTACAGTAAATCACTAGAATGTAAATGTCTTATGAATAGCAATTTTGACTATTTTATTTTCTGTATGCTAGAAGTGCCTAGAATAAATTAATTGGTGCATATTGAGTGATTAATAAACATTTATTTTATATATAAATAAAAATAATTTGCAATTTTGTACTAAAATCAACTCCATGTAATATAATACTTTAAAGTGTCATTATCATTTTTGTGTAGGCACCTTAGCATTTGTATACATGCATACTTTTTCTTTTTTCACTTTTGAAACTGTGGAGCAATAATACATTTTTTCTAACATTTTTTTGGGGGGACTAAGGTTAAATAAAAGCCCTTGTGAAACAAGAACCAGGTACCTTCAATGTAGTGCATCATGTCTGACTATCAGGAAAAAAACTACAAGATATAAAGAAAGGCATAAAACACAATCTGAAGAGACAAAGCAGGCATCAGCACCAAGGATGCTGGAATTGTTACACTGGGTTTTAAAACTACTATGACCAATATGCTAAGGGGTCTAATGGATAAAGTAGGCAACATGCAAGAACACATGGGCAATATAAGCAAAGAAATGGAAAACCTACGAAAGAACCAAAGTGAAATGGTAGAGGAAAAAAAAAAAACTATAACAGAAATGAAGAATGCCTTTGATGGGCTTTTTAGTAGATTTGACACGGCTGAAAAAAACTGTCTGAACTTGAGGATATATCAGTAGAATCCTCAAAAACCAAAAGCAAAGAGAACAAAAACTGAAAAAGGGGTGGGGGGGGGGAAATAAAAGAACAGAATACCAGAGATCCAGGAAACTCAGATCCAGGACTACAGAAAGGATACATGTCAAACACACTACACCTAGGCATGTCATTTTCAAACTGTAGAAAAATCAAAGATAAAGAAAAAACTTGAAAGAAGCCAGAGGAAAAAAATACCCCACCTATAGAGGCAAAAACACAAGAATTATATCCAACTTTTCTTCAGAAATTTTACAAATGAGAAGAAAATAGGGGAGTAAAATATTTAAAGTGCTGAGAGAAAAAATCGACATGGAATTTCTACCCTGAGAAATTATACTTCAAAAATAAAGGAGAAATAAAACCTTGTTAGACAAACAAAAATCTAGGAAATGTGTTGCCAATAGACCTGCCATGCAAAAGATGTTAAAAGAAGATCTTAACAGAAAAGGAAAATAAAATAGGTCAGAAAGTTGGATCTACATAAAGAAAGAAAGAACAGTGAAGAAGGACTAAGTGAAGGTAAAATGAAAACCGTTTACTTTTCTTATTCTTAATTGATTTAACAGATAACACTTTGTTCAAAATAATAATAGCAACAATGTATTCATATAAATGCACACGTGTGTGTATATGTATGTAAAAATGAATAACAGTAATGATACAAGAGACAGAAGGGAGAAATTAGGATTATTTGGTTATTATAAGATATCTACATTACTGTAAAGTGGAGTAGTGTTATTTAAAAGTGGACTTGGATTAGCTGTAAATGTATACTGCAAACTCTAAGGCAACCACTAAAAAAAGTAAAAAATAAACATAATGATATGCTGATAAGCAAGTAGCAAAAATGGAATCATATGAAATACTCAGTTAAAACCACAAATGGTAGAAAAAGTGTGGAGACAGAAATAAGAACAAAGAAAAAGGGTACAAACAGAAAACAGTAATGAATGTAGTAGATATTAATCCAACTATATCAATAGTTACTTTAAACATCAATGGTCTAAAAGCATCAATTAAAAGATAGATAGATATGCCAAGAGTGGATTTAAAAACCAAACCCAACTCTACACTGTCTACAAGTAACCCAATTAAAATACAAAAATACATATAGATGAAGAGTTAAATGGTAACACTAATCAAAAGAAAGCACAAATAGCTATATTCATTTTATACAGAGCCAACCTCAAAGCAAGGAAATTTGTAAGGGATAAAGACGGGCATTCATAATGATAAAGTGGACAACAGTTCAAGAAGACATAACAATCCTTAACATGTGTAAATCTAACAATAGAGTGTGAAACTATGTGAAGAAAAAACTAAGAATTGCATGGAGGAATAGATGAATCCACTATCATAACTGGAGACTTCATCACCCCTCCCTCAGAAATAAAATCTAGAAGTCAGAAAATCAGTAAGATCAAAGTTGAACTCAACAACACCATCAATTAACTGGCTATAATTCACCTCCTTGGACTATTTCATCCAACAATAGCAAAATATTCATTCTTTTCAAACTTACATGGAAATACTCCAAGAAAGATCACATTCTGAGTCATAAGGCATATTTCAGTAAACTTATAAAAAACATACAATGTCTTCTCTCAGAACACAATGGAATTAAACTACAAACCAATAACAGAGAGAAAACTGGAAAACCTCAAAATATGTGGGAATTAAATGACATACCTCTACATACCACATGGGTCAAAGAAGAAATTTCAAGAGAAATCTTAAGATATTTTGAACTAAATGAAAATAAAAACACAACTTTTCAAAATTTGTGGGAAAAACAAAAGCATTACTTAGAGGGAAATATATGACATTGATATGTATGTTAGAAAAGAAGATCTGAAATCAGTAATTTAAGTTTCCACCTTAGGAAAGTAGAAAAAGAGAGCAAATTAAGTCCAAAGTAAGCAGGAGAAAAATAATAAGACTTAAAGTAGAACTCTGTGAAATTTAAAACAGGAAATCAGTTGAAAAAAATCAACAAAACCAAAAGCTGGTTCTTTGAAAAGATCAATAAAAGTGCTACCTCTAGATATGATAACTAATAAAAATGAAAGAGGGACAAATATGACTGATGTCAAAAATGAAAGCAGGGAGAACTATCACTATAGAGCCCATAGATGTTAAAAGGATAAAAAAGGAATACTATATCAAGCTACTATATCAACTCTATGCTAACAAATTGGATAACTAGATAATGGTTCAATTCCTTGAAAGATAAAATTTGCCAAAACTTACACAAGAAGAGAGAGACAATCTGATTAGGGCTGTAGCTATTAAAGAAATTGAATCAGTAATTAACCTCCAAAACAGCACTAGGCCTAGATGGGTTCACTGGTGAATTCTACCAAACAATTAAGGGAGAATTTATATCAATGCTCTACAATCTCTTTCAGAGGATAGAAGCAGAGGGAATGCTTCCAAACTCATTCTGTGAGGCCAGAATTATCCTAATACCAAATCTAGACAAAGTCATTACAAGAAAACTACAGACCGGTATCTCTCATGAACATAGATGCAGAAATCCTCAACAAAATATTAGCAAATTGAACCTAAAAATGTATAAAAAGAATTATACATTATGATCAAGTACGATTTATGCCAGTTATGTAAGGCTGGTTCAACATTCAATAATCAATTAATGTAATTCAAGACATCATTAGGCTAAAAAAGAAAAAAAAGGCATGATCAATATCAGTAGATACAGAAAAAAGCATTTGACAAAATCCATCACTCATTAATGATAAAAACTCTCAGTAAACTAGGAATAAAGGGGGAACTTCCTCAACTTGATAAAGATTATCTACAAAATCCTACAGTCAACATCAAACTTAATGGTGCAAAACTTGAAGCTTTCCCACTAAGACCAGGTACAAGGCAAGGATGTCCTCTTTCACCAGTCATTTTCAACAGTGTATTGAAAGTTCTAGTTAATGCAATAGGACAGGAAAAGAAAATGAAAGGTATATAGATTGGGAAGGAAGAAATAAAACTCTTTGTTTGCAGATGACATGATCATATATATAGAAAATCACAAAGAATGAACCAAAGAAACTTCTGGAATTATAAGTGATTATAGCAATATTGCAGAGTAAAAGATTATTATGTAGAAATCAATCATGTTCTTATATACTCACAATGAACAAGTGGAATTTGAAATTAATAATACAATACCATTAAAATTAGCACCCGCCAAATGAAATACTTATAAATATCTAACAAAATACGTACATCTATATGAGGAGAACTATAAAAATCTGATGAAAGAAATCAAAGAAAAACTAAATAAATGGAGATACTCCACGTTCATGGACAGAAAGACTCAATAGTGTCAAGACGTCAGCTTCTCCCACTTTGATCTGAAGTTTTAATGCAATCCCAATCAAAACTCCAAGAAGTTATTTATGACCATAAACAAACTGATTCTAAAGTGTATATGGAGAGACAAAAGACCCAGAATGGCCAACACAATATTGAAGGACAATGACAAATTTGGAGGACTGATGCTACACACTTCAAGATATACTATAAAGCTACACAAATCAAGACAGTGTGGTATTGGTGAAAAATTAGAAAATTGATCAATGTAACAGAATAGAGAGCCCAGAAAAAGACTCACATGAATACAGTCAACTGATCTTTGACAAAGGAACAGATGCAGTACAATGCAGCAATGACTGTTTTTTCAATAAATGGTGCTGAAACTACTGGACATACCCATGCAGAAAAGAAATAATAAATCTACACAAAGACTTAACACCCTTCACAAAAATTAACTCAAAATGGATCACAGACCTAAATGTAAAATGCAAAACTATAAATTCCTAGAAGAAAACATAAAAAAAAAGAACCTAGATGACCTTGGCTATAGCAATGACTTTTTAGGTACAACATCAAAGTCACGATACATGAAAGAAATAATTGATAAACTGGATTTAATTAAAATTTAAAATTTCAGCTTCAAGAAAGACATTGTCAAGCGAATGAGTAGAAAAGCTGCAGTCTGGGAGAAAATATTTGCAAAAGACACATCTGATAAAGGACTTGTATCCAAAATACACAATGAATGATTAAAACTCAACAATAAGAAAATGAACAACCTGACTAAAAAATGAGTGAAAAACCTTAACAGGCACCTCAGCAAAGAAGCTATACAAACAGTAAATAAGCGCATGAGATCATATGCCGTCAGAGAAATGCAAACTAAAACAATGAGCTATCATGACACACCTATTAGAATAGCCAAAATTCAGAACACTGACAACAATAAATGCTGGAGAGGATGTAGAGCAAGAGGGACACTCATTCATTGCTGGTGGGAATGCAAAATAGTATAGCCACCTTGGAAGACAGTTTGGTAGTCTCCTACAAAACAAAACATACTCTTACCATATGATTTTCTTAAGGATCCAATATGACTGGTAGGGAATTGGAGTGAGACAGATGAAAGCCAAGGAATGCTAAGGATTGATGACTACCACCAGAAACTAGGAAGAGGAAAGAATTCTCTTCAACGTGTTTCAGAGGGAGCATAGCCCTGCTTACATCTTGATTTTTTACTTTTAGCCTCCAGAACTATAAGACAATCAATTTTTGTTGTTTCAGCAACCCAATTTGTGGTACTCCATTACAGTGGTCTTAGAAAATGAATACACTCAAGTGTAGGATTTACTGAATTAGAAAATAAAACACAATGGCAAGAACAGCCCGAAACATGAGGAGTCCAAAATGCGCAGGGGAGAGAGAGAGAGAATCCTGCTTGGTTTGTTCAAAGATTGTACTATACACAGAGTATGACACCGAGTTATGCTTAGCTAGTCTTTGCCATCACTGATTTCATAATTATCCACAACTTTCTTAAAAAATGTACCAATCACATCTTAATAAAACTGTATAAGACTATGGACCTTTCTTGCAGAAGCAGAAAAAAGAGATGATTACAGAGTCAAGAAGCACAAATACAGTATAATATGTTTATGCATAAACAATGTGAGTTAGTGTAATAATCTAAAATCATTCGTGTTTGGATTGTAATTTCGGAACATGTTTAAGAAAGTAGAATAATGTAATTGAGAAAGGTACATTAACTCTCCTGAAAATCCTAAGATCACAAACCTAAGGAATAATTTTTAAATCAATAATATGGCATTTCCAGAAGCATATCTGCCCCATAAATAAATATAAATTGGTAGTTTACCTATTAAAGCAAAAATTTTAAATGTGATCACAAAGTAAAACCAAAGTCTATGATATATAAAAGTAAATAGCAAAAAAGAACTATTAAAAGAATGGGCAAAGGTAAATAGGAAAGAAAGGAATTACAATATCAGTTGCAAATAATTTTCAATTTATAATGAATGGTATTAAATGAAGCAAAAATATAGTTTTAATGTAAAAATGTGTAAGACATAATAAAGCTCTAATAGCATAAATTTCAGAAGATTCAAGAAGAATATAGAATAATATTTATGATATACTAAGTCACCAATGAACGAAGAAGTACATAGAAGAGGAAGTACATAACAGATGAAATTGATAAAAGTAAGTATGTAAAATATAAGTCAGTGCATATATTTAAGTAAATGAGAATGTAAAGAATATAAAAGTAGGAATATAAATTAAAATAAAATTATAATTATAGGACATATATAAAAAGGAAAATGTTTTCTTCTCAAAGGTCCCTGAAATAATCACAACAAAGGCCACATATTAGACTACAAAAAACTCTAATAAATTTTATTTTTTAAAATTATCTAAGCACAATTCAATACAATTGGAAATTGACAGAACTGGAAAACAAAGAGCTCCTACAACCTGGGCATTAAGAAATACTCTAAGAGAACAGACGTGTGGTTGCCAAGGGGGCAGTGTGGGTAGGGGTGGATTAGGAGTTTGGGATTACCAGATACAAACTATTATATATAGAATGGATAAACAACAAGGTCCTACTGTATAGCACAGGGAACTCTATTCAATATCCTGTGATAAACCATAATGGAAAAGAATATGAAAAAGAATTTATACATATGTATAACTGAATCACTTTGCTATACAGCAGAAATTAACACTATACTGTAGATCAATTACACTTCAATAAAATAAATTTTAAAAAAAGAAAGAAATACTCTAAGGGAACTCTTTAGAGAGGAAATTAAATGCTGCAGACTTTTTGAGAAATAACAATGATAACAGCAATGTAAACATCACATCTCAGAACCTCTAGGGTATAGCTAAAGCAGTGCTTAGAGATAAACCAAAATCTTATGTATATTAATAAGAAAAATAAAAATAAGGAAATTAGGTTGTCCACTCAAAATGAAAAAATGACAAAATATACATAAAATAAATGAATTAGTAAAGATAAAGCACATTGATAAATTAGAAATCAGAAAACTAGCAGAATAAATTCGAAGCTAATTTTTAAAAGCAAAGACCCATAAAATTCTAAAATACTGATAGCTAACTTAATAAAAATATAGAGAAAGCACAAATAAACAAAATAAGAAATAGTAATGAGAAATTTTAAGAAGAAAAATAGTGTAACTACATGTGGTGATGGACGTTAACTAATCTTATTGTGGTGATCATTTCACAATATATAAAAATATTGAATCATATTGTTGTACACCTGAAACTAATGTAATGTTATATATTAATTCTATCTCAGTTCAAAGAAAAGAAATAGTAATGAAGAAGTAAGCACATACACAGAAGATTATAAAAATAGTAAAATATGTTTTGTTCAAATTCATGAAAATACATTTGAAAACTTAGGAGAAACAAGATATTTCTAGAAAAACAGAACAAACATTAGGATATACAGAAAATTCTAAGCACTAATTACAAGTGAAGAAACAGCAAACTTTGAGATTTTTTCCCCCACCCTCAAAACTACAACAACAATAACAACAGTAATTGATCAGGTCCAGAAAATTCCATATGAGAATTCACTAAAAATTTAATAAAGAGATCATTTAATGACAATTCAACTACTTATGGAAATGTTACATTTTAATAGCTTTAATTTCTTTTTATTCACCAAAGTTAATTTTATTAAGCAGGCACAACATTGATACCATCAACTGATAAAGAATGCACATAAAGATAAATAATAAGGATTCTAAATTATGAGTATTATTCAAAAATCCCAAATCAAATATTGACAAACCTAAATCAGTAACTCAGTAAATAGAAGAACAAATGGGGTTTATTCCAAATAGGCAAGGACAGCTTTGTAGTAGAAGACTGCTTGCTAAAACTCATCATCATATAAAACAAACAAATAAATATGGCCATCTCTTCAGATTGTAAAGGCATCTACCAAAAATTACCATCCTTATAGATTAAATTTATAAATAAAATAAAATTAGATGGATACATTATCAACACAGGAAAATATATGTGTCTCAACCTAAAAGCCAACATTATGCTTAGTGGGGAAAGAGAAACATTCCTCCTCAAAACAGGAAGAAATAAGCACTCTAACCACTAGCAATCCATTTTCATCTAAAGGCACTGGCCAGTTAGAAACCAAAATTAGAGATGTGAAAATTGGTAAGTAGGAGATAACAGGATTATTCATAAATGATGTGTTCAAAAACCTGGAAATCACAAAAGATTCACTGAAAACCTACTCTAGACAATAAGCAAATCAGTAGGGTTGAATGGTACAAGATTTATCAAAATTATCAAACTATAATTTTCACAGAATATGAAAAACAAGCAGTATATATATATATATATGACAAAACAATTACAATAGCAATGCCAACAACCACCACAAATGGTATAACAAATAAAATACCTAAAAATTTACAAGAAAATTTCAATATCTATACTAGAGAAAGTTGAAATGCTCAGAAGACTAATAAATGGCAAGGTGTACCCTCTTCTTGGGTTTGAACAATCAAGTTTATAAAGATATGAAATTTCCCTAAATCTATATAAATTTGATACAATTTTAATGTCAATAGCATTCTTATTTTTTGAGGTAAACAAACTAATTTCAAGTTTATGATGGAAAATTACAGAAACTCCAGATAACCTTTGGGAATTTAATAAATGATAAAGTTAAGGAAAAGTTAGCGTATTCAATAAATTATGCTGGAACACTTTCATTGTCATTTGGAAATAAAGACAAATACTATCTGTCATTCACAGTTTATATGAACAAATTCCAAACTGATAAAATATTTAAATGTTAAAAATAAAAAATTTTAAAGTAAAAAATTGAACAGAATTAGCAAAACTGATAATTATTTTTGGAATAGGGAAGGCCTTGTAAGTATAACACAAAATGCCAAACAAAATAAATTTTTAAAAATTCTTGAATGGTAAAAGTCATCATAATAAAGATAAAGGGAAAGATCACATTGGATCAAATATTTGTAACTCATAGAGATCTACTCTCCCTAGTGAAGAAAGTTTGTTTACAAATCACAAGAAAAGGAACACAATGAAATATATGAGTAAAGAACATGAATTGTTCATAGAAAATACAATACATAGATGCTTAGCACCATTTAAAACAGAAACATTTTCACTTACCGGGTAGATAAAGATCTAAACATTTGTTGTTCTTAATGAATATATAGGAAAACAAGTGTTGTCAAAGATTGCTGGGTTAAGTACCCATTGGTACAACCCCTCTGGAGGGCAATTTGGCAATAGATCAATGATATGAATGCATTTACCCCTTGATCCAGGAACCCCACTTTTAAAAATTTATCCTCTACATTGTTGCACATATGTGAAAGGACATATGCACACAACATTTCACTTAATCACTGTTTTCAGTAGGAAAAAACTGGGTAAATCTTATTTGTCTATCAATAGTGCGAAGGATAAATAAATTACCCATACAATGGAATAGTATGCAGCCATAAAGAGAATATGGAACTCTTCAAGAATAAAGGAATGTTATCCAAAACACACTTAAGTACTTGAAGCAAGGTGCAAAATAATATGTGTACTATGAATCAATTTGAATAAAAGGGATAGGAGAGTAGGATTTGCTTGCCTATCTCTACAAAAAGAAGTGGATGATTTGGCTGCAGCAGTAGGCAGAAAACAAATCACTGGGCTTTATGCTTTTTAAAATATGAATATGTGAATACACTATATATTTAAAAGATAAAACACATTTTTCTGTTTCTATTTTTTGGAGAAGTATTTTACCTGGCACACCATAAAATCTATACTTGTAAATTTCCTTTCACTGGTGAGCTTAGATATCTAACAGTTTAAAAACTTAATAATAATTCTGTTCCAGTGATGAAAACCATGGGAATCATCAAAAGAGTATCGAAAACATTGGAAAACATTAACCTATCTCCATACCGGTAAAATCCATAGAATATATATATACCTCTAATAATGTGGTTCTAGTTTTTATCTGCAAAAAGAGGTCAGAAAATGAGGGAGAATCCAGAGAAAACGGTTTAAACAGTAAAACAGTTCATTTTAGAAGAATAGAGAAAAATACTTAGGTTTTTATACTAGGAAATGAAAAAATTCCAAGTGAATAGGAGCAAAATCTATAAAAGCATGATCAGTTTAAATAACCTGAATATGGATTTGCCAAGTAATTCTCAAAACAGTAGAATGGGGGCATTCTTTAATTGAAATACAATTAGGTACCAGTGTTAAAAAAAAAAGAAAAGAAAAACAGTATAATTTACCCAGAAGGCAATGTTTTACTAGTATACATTACTTCAAATGATGTCAAATATATAAAACTTAAGTAAATTATCAAAGGTTTATATAAACAGAGGAAATCAGAACCAAAATCAAGGACCAACTTTTGAGGTCAATGATTAGGAAGACAAACATATTTTACTGCCATGATTGCTTGGTGCCACTTTCACAGGAAGCATGCTAGGAAAAATTATCTGCGACTAACCCTGTTTCTTCTGGGACTGGAGCAGGAAAACTGCCCATATCCCAGTTGTGCAATTAATGAAGCATCAGGAGAGTGAAGAAATACTAATTATCAAAACTGGACTGAAAAGAATCATGTATCTAAGTCAACATGCCTTGATATTTTGATAATTCTCTTCAAACAAAAGCACTCATAGGATTCTAATATATCACCTTAGTACATAAATCCTCCATAATTTACACTGACCTTGCTAGTGGAAACATATTCTTTGTTGTTTTTGTCCAAGATTTACTTTGCTCTGTCAGTTGGAGAATCGATTCAGGTCAGGGAGAAAACCTCCAAATACCTATTGTGAGCCAACAGGCAAAAATTAGACCACCTGGTGTGTGAATGCCAGAGGACAAAATACTTTTTTGCTTTTTCAGAAAACTCAGTAGAAGGTGCGATGCAGAATAAGTCTTTCAAAGTAAATGATTAGTTTCCCAAACATGTGCAGCTTGTCAGAGGAGCAAAAGAGAAAAAATCCAAAAGCCAAACTTTGCTACGTCTTTATTGACTTGTCGTCTTTCCTTTCTCAAATCGTCATATAAAAATAGGCATTTCTTGTGCCCTAAACATACATTGCCATTCCCTCTGTGAGAACAGCTCAAGACAAATGGGTTAGTGGAGGGAGATGGCCAGTTGTAGGTTCAGCATTAGGATGTTTATCTGAAGTTGACTGATCTCATTAGACCCTGAAGAGTATCAGATAGAAAAATCTTTAGGAGATAGTTCCTCTTCACTTCATCTCACAGACACAAAGAATAACAAGCCTTAGGGCATAACTACACTAACATTAGTTCAGCTGCAATATTGTGGATGGTAGCAGGTTTCTGAACAGTCTCCACCTCCTTAGACAGAGATATTTGACCTCACTAGAGTGCTCAGAAGAGTGTGCCAGGGACAGAAAGGTTACCAATTCTACCTGAAAGAATCCATCACTTCCAAACTAGATCATTGCTAAAGCAATTACTTTTTCTATTTTTTCCCATTTCTTATCTCAGCAGAGTCGCATTTAGCTCCCTATCAGAACTCTGTCAATGCTACTGCTGGAAAAGAGCCAGTCATAAACTAAAATTCAGTCACCTCTGAAGTAGTAAAGCCTATTTTACCTTCTCATTCAGTAATCATTTTGCTAAAATGCTCTATTTTCATTTTTAAATTTGGACCTAATATATAGATAGATATTCAATAATTATTAATTCAAAAATTAGCTTTATTTAATTGAGCCCATCCAAAGTATTTAAGTTACTCCACAAATCCCCTCCCTCTTTCACACACACCACTATTTTCTTTGTCTAACTATATAATAATGATATCGCCAGATCCTTTCCAGTGGTCCTCTCATATTGTCACATGCTCATAGGACTGATATTGTTATCTGAGAAAAAGCATATCAAACTCACATGTCCTCCCCCCGCCACACACAAACACCCACACGCATGTTTGGTAACGAGTTGTTTGGAATGAATGCGTTCCTTCCTGGAAAACGTATTTATATGTATATATAAAATCTCATATCAGTTCCAGATTAGAAAGTAAAGTCATTTACTTTCCAGCTGATTCATATACATCTAGAATAAGTGACAGAATAAATCTGAAGGTTAAATCCGGCAGGTTTCATTCTCTTGTGATAGCTCCCTTTGTGTTCTTAAAGGTTTTATTAATGCATCATACTTCAATCTGCAAAAGAAATGATTTTGATTTGGGTAACTGTCGAGGAAAAAAACATGCTCATCTAGTCTATAATGATTTTTACTACCTAAAAAATTAAAAGTGTTAACTCTAGGCAATATATCTTTCATATATCACCCTTTGGACCACATATGAGCTGTAGTTTTTCTTCACCATAAAGCTATACCCTAATTCTGGATTGATAAATGAGTTTAAATAAAACTTTCTTATACATAAAATGTAGAGGGGAAAAAAGGAAAAAAAAAAAGAGAGAAAAAAATGTGTAATCCTTATATTCTAAAATAAGCTATAGAAATCATACATGTATTTACTTTAGAATTCCAGATTTAAAATAGAAAAAGAGTATAAAAGTAATCTTTCCAAAATCTTAGTAATCCTTGTCCTGCATTTATATAATATATTATACTCACTAAAATATAGCTGTATTTTAAAATGAAGAACATACTTAGCTTAAAGCATATTAAAAACCATCTATTAGGAGGGGATCTTCAAGATGGCGGAGGAGTAAGACGGCGGAGATCACCTTCCTCCCCACAAATACATCAGAAATACATCTACGTGTGGAACAACCACTACAGAACACCTCCTGAACGCTGGCAGAAGACCTCAGACCTCGCAAAAGGCAAGAAACTCCCCATGTACCTGGGTAGGGCAAAAGAAAAAAGAAAAAGCAGACACAAAAGAAGAGGGACAGGCCCTGCGCCAGTGGGAGGGAGCTGTGAAGGAGGAAAGGTTTCCACACACTAGGAGCCCCTTCGCGGGCAGAGACTGCGGGTGGCAGAGGGGGGAAGCTTCGGAGCCGCGGAGGAGAGCGCAGCCACAGGGGTGCGGAGGGGAAAGCGGAGAGATTCCCGCACAGAGGCTCGGCGCCGAGCAGCACTCACCAGCCCGAGAGGCTTGTCTGCTCCCCCGCCGGGGCGGGCGGGGCTGGGAGCTGAGGCTCAGGCTTCGGAGGTCGGATCGCAGGGAGAGGACTGGGGTTGGCAGCGTGAACACAGCCTGAAGGGGCTAGTGCGCCACGGCTAGCCGGGAGGGAGTCCAGGAAAAAGTCTGCAGCTGCCGAAGAGGCAAGAGACGTTTTCTTACCTCTTCGTTTCCTGGTGCGCGAGGAGAGGGGATTCAGAACACCGCTTAAAGGAGCTCCAGAGACGGGTGCGAGCCGCGGCCATCAGCGCGGACCCCAGAGACGGGCATGAGACGCTAAGGCTGCTGCTGCCGCCACCAAGAAGCCTGTGTGTGAGCACAGGTCACTCTCCACACCGCCCCTCCCGGGAGCCGGTGCAGCCCGCCACGGCCAGTGTCCTGTGATCCGGGGACAACTTCCCCAGGAGAACTCACTGCGCGCCTCGGGCTGCTGCAACGTCACGCCGGCCTCCGCCGCCGCACGCTCACCCCGCCTCCTCCGTACCCCTCCCTCCCCCGGCCTGAGTGAGCCAGAGCCCCCGAAGCAGCTGCTCCTTTAACCCCGTCCTGTCTGGTTGGGGAACAGACGCCATCAGGCGACCTACACGCAGAGGCGGGTCCAAATCCAAAGCTGAACCCCAGGAGCTGTGCGAACAAAGAAGAGAAAGGGAAACTTCTCCCAGCAGCCTCAGAAGCAGCGGATTAAAGCTCCACAATTAACCTGATGTACCTGCATCTGTGGAATACCTGAATAGACAACGAATCATCCCAAATTGAGTAGGTGGGCTTTGGGAGCGAAGATATATTATTTTTTCCCCTTTTTCTCTTTTTGTGAGTGTGTATGTGTATGCTTCTGTGTGTGATTTTGTCTGTATAGCTTTGCTTTCACCATTTGTCCTAGGGTTCTGTCCGTCCGTTTTTGTTTTTTGGTTTTTTTTACTTTTTACAATTTTTTTCTTTTTATTTATTTATTTATTTATTTATTTATTTATTTATTTATTTATTTATTTTTAACATCTTTATTGGAGTATAATTGCTTTACAATGGTGTGTTAGTTTCTGCTTTATAACAAAGTGAATCAGTTATACATATACATATGTTCCCATATCTCTTCCCTCTTGCATCTCCCTCCCTCCCGCCCTCCCTATCCCACACCTCTAGGTGGTCACAAAGCACAGAGCTGATCTCCCTGTGCTATGCGGTTGCTTCCCACTAGCTATCTATTTTACGTTTGGTAGTGTATATATGTCCATGCCACTCTCTCACTTTGTCACAGCTTACCCACTTTCAATTTACATTCCCACCAACAGTGCAAGAGGGTTCCCTTTTCTCCACACCGTCTCCAGCATTTATTGTTTCTAGATTTTTTGATGATGGCCATTCTGACTGGTGTGAGATGATATCTCATTGTAGTTTTGATTTACATTTCTCTAATGATTAATGATGTTGAGCATTCTTTCATGTGTTTGTTGGCAATCTGTATATCTTCGTTGGAGAAATGTCTATTTAGGTCTTCTGCCCATTTTTGGATTGGGTTGTTTGTTTTTTTGATATTGAGCTGCATGAGCTGCTTGTAAATTTTGGAGATTAATCCTTTGTCAGTTGCTTCATTTGTGTTACACTTTTTGAAACTTCCCATAGTTATTCGGTCTTTTAAGTTTTTCTTTTTTTTTTTTTTCTGTTTTAATGTCAGTTTGGGAAGATTGTATTCACTTACATTCAAGCTCCTTGACTCCTAGGCTGTATCAAGTCTATAAATGTGCTCATTGAAGGCATTCTTCGTTTCTGTTACTATGTTGTTGTTGTTGTTTTTTAACATCTTTATTGAAGTATAATTGCCTTACAATGGTGTGTTAGCTTCTGCTTTATAACAAAGTGAATCAGTTATACATATACAGTATGTTCCCATATCTCTTCCCTCTGGCATCTCCCTCCCTCCCACCCTCCCCATCCCACCCCTCTAGGTGGTCACAAAGCACCGAGCTGATCTCCCTGTGCTATGCGGCTGCTTCCCACTAGCTATCTATTTTACATTTGGTAGTGTATATATGTCCATGACACTCTCTCACCGTGTCACATCTCACCCCACTCCCTCCCCATATCCTCAAGTGCATTCTGTAGTAGGTCTGTGTCTTTATTCCCGTCTTGCCACTAGGTTCTTCATGGCCTTTTTCTTTACAATTTTTTTCTTAACAATTATTTTTTATTTTAATTACTTTTATTTTATTTTACTTTATCCTCTTTCTTTCTTTCTTTCTATATTTTCTCCCTTTTATTCTGAGCCGAATGGATGAAGGGCTCTTGGTGCTCTAGCCAGGAGTCAGGGCTGTGCCTCTGAGGTGGGAGAGCCAACTTCAGGACACTGGTCCACAAGAGACCTCCCAGCTCCATGTAATATCAAAGGTCGAAAATCTCCCAGATATCTCCATCTCAACGCCATGACCCAGCTTCACTCAACGACCAACAAGCTACAGTGCTGGACACCCTATGCCAAACAACTAGCAAGACAGGAACGCAGCCCCATCCATTAGCAGAGAGGCTGCCTAAAATCATAATAAGGCCACAGACACCCCAAAACACACCACCAGACATGGACCTGCCCACCAGAAAGACAAGATCCAGCCTCATCCACCAGAACACAGGCACTAGTCCCCTCCACCAGGAAGCCTACACAACCCACTGAACCAACCTTAGCCACTGGGGACAGACACCAAAAACAGTGGGAACTACAAACCTGCAGCCTGTGAAAAGGAGACCCCAAACACAGTAAGTTAAGCAAAATGAGAAAACAGAAGAACACACGGCAGATGAAGGAGCAAGGTAAAAACACACCACACCTAACAAATGAAGAGGAAATAGGCAGTCTACCTGAAAAAGAATTCAAAATAATGATAGCAAAGATGATCCAAAATCTTGGAAATAGAATGGAGAAAATACAAGAAACGTTTAACAAGGACCTAGAAGAACTAAAGAGCAAACAAACAATGATGAACAACACAATAAATGAAATTAAAAATTCTCTAGAAGGGATCAATAGCAGAATAACTGAGGCAGAAGAACGGATACGTGTACTGGAAGAGAAAATAGTGGAAATAACTACCGCAGAGCAGAATAAAGAAAAAAGAATGAAAAGAACTGAGGACAATCTCAGAGAACTCTGGGACAACATTAAACGCACCAACATTCGAATTATAGGGGCCCCAGAAGAAGAAGAGAAAAAGAAAGGGACTGAGAAAATATTTGAAGAGATTATAGTTGAAAACTTCCCTAATATGGGAAAGGAAATAGTTAATCAAGTCCAGGAAGCACAGAGAGTCCCATACAGGATAAATCCAAGGAGAAACATGCCAAGACACATATTAATCAAACTATCAAAAATTAAATACAAAGAAAACATATTAAAAGCAGCAAGGGAAAAACAACAAATAACACACAAGGGAATCCCCATAAGGTTAACAGCTGATCTTTCAGCAGAAACTCTGCAAGCCAGAAGGGAGAGGCAGGACATATTTAAAGTGATAGAGAAAAACCTACAACCAAGATTACTCTAACCAGCAAGGATCTCATTCAGATTTCATGGAGAAATTGAAACCTTTACAGACAAGGAAAAGCTGAGAGTTCAGCACCACCAAACCAGCTTTACAACAAATGCTAAAGGAACTTCTTTAGGCAGGAAAAACATAAGGAGAAAAAGACCTACAATAACAAACCCAAAACAGTTAAGAAAATGGGAATAGGAATATACATATCGATAATTACCTTAAATGTAAATGGATTAAATGCTCCCACCAAAAGACACAGACTCATTGAATGGATAAAAAAACAAGACCCGTATATATGCTGCCTACAAGAAACCCACTTCAGACCTAGGGACACATACAGACTGAAAGTGAGGGGATGGAAAAAGATATTCCATGCAAATGGAAATCAAAAGAAAGCCGGAGTAGCAATTCTCATATCAGACAAAATAGATTTTAAAATGAAGACTATTACAAGAGACAAAGAAGGACACTACATAATGATCAAGGGATCGACCCAAAAAGAAGATATAACAGTTGTAAATATTTATACACCCAACATAGGAGCACCTCAATACATAAGGCAAATACTAACAGCTATAAAAGGGGAAATCAACAGTAACACAATCATAGTAGGGGACTTTAACACCCCACTTTCACCAATGGACAGATCATCCAAAATGAAAATAAGCAAGAAAACACAAGCTTTAAATGATACATTAAACAAGACGGACTTAATTGATATTTATAGGACATTCAATCCAAAAACAACAGAATACACATTCTTCTCAAGTGCGCATGGAACATTCTCCAGGATAGATCATATCTTGGGTTACAAATCAAGCCTTGGTAAATTTAAGAAAATTGAAATCGTATCAAGTATCTTTTCCGACCACAACGCTATGAGACTAGATATCAATTACAGGAAAAGATCTGTAAAAAATACAAACACATGGAGGCTTAACAATATACTTCTTAATAACCAAGTGATCACTGAAGAAATCAAAGAGGAAATCAAAAAATACCTAGAAACAAATAACAATGGGGACACGACGACCAAAAACCTATGGGATGCAGCAAAAGCAGTTCTAAGAGGGAAGCTTATAGCAATACAATCCTACCTTAAGAAACAGGAAACATTTCAAATAAACAACCTAACCTTGCACCTAAAGCAATTAGAGAAAGAAGAATGAAAAAACCCCAAAGTTAGCAGAAGGAAAGAAATCATAAAGATCAGAGCAGAAATAAATGAAATAGAAACAAAGAAAACAATAGCAAAGATCAATAAAACTAAAAGCTGGTTCTTTGAGAAGATAAACAAAATTGATAAACCATTAGCCAGACTCATCAAGAAAAAAAGGGAGAAGACTCAACTCAATAGAATTAGAAATGAAAAAGGAGAAGTAACAACGACACT
Source organism: Eschrichtius robustus (assembly GCF_028021215.1). NCBI lineage: Eukaryota > Metazoa > Chordata > Mammalia > Artiodactyla > Eschrichtiidae > Eschrichtius > Eschrichtius robustus. The sequence continues at coordinate 13,727,605 of NC_090827.1, read as the reverse complement.
GCAGAAATACAAAGGATGATGAGAGATTACTACAAGCAACTCTATGCCAATAAAATGGACAACCTGGAAGAAATGGACAACTTCATAGAAATGCACAACCTGCCAAGACTGAACCAGGAAGAAATAGAAAATATGAACAGACCAATCACAAGCAATGAAATTGAAACTGTGATTAAAAACCTTCCAACAAACAAAAGCCCAGGACCAGATGGCTTCACAGGTGAATTCTATCAAACATTTAGAGAAGAGCTAAAACCTATCCCTCTCAAACTCTTCCAAAATATAGCAGAGGGAGGAACACTCCCAAACTCATTCTATGAGGCCACCGTCACCCTGATACCAAAACCAGACCAAGATGTCACAAAGAAAGAAGACTACAGGTCAATATCACTGATGAACATAGATGCAAAAATCCTCAACAAAATACTAGCAAACAGAAACCAACAGCACATTAAAAGGATCATACACCATGATCCAGTGGGGTTTATTCCAGGAATGCAAGGATTCTTCAATGTATGCAAATCAATCAATGTGATACACCATATTAACAAATTGAAGGAGAAAAACCATATGATCATCTCAATAGACGCAGGGAAAGCTTTCGACAAAATTCAACACCCATTTATGATAAAAACCCTTCAGAAAGTAGGCATAAAGGGAACTTTCTCAACATAATAAAGGCCATATATGACAAACCCACAGCCAACATCCTCAATGGTGAGAAACTGAAACCATTTCCACTAAGATCAGGAACAAGACAAGGGTGCCCACTCTCACCACTATTATTCAACATACTTTTGGAAGTTTTAGCCACAGCAATCAGAGAAGAAAAATAAATAAAAGGAATCCAAATCGGAAAAGAAGAAGTAAAGCTGTCACTGTTTGCAGATGACATGATACTATACATAGAGAATCCTAAAGATGTTACCAGAAAACTACTACAGCTAATTAATGAATTTGGTAAAGTAGCAGGATACAAAATTAATGCACAGAAATCTCTGGCATTCCTATACTCTAATGATGAAAGATCTGAAAGTGAAATTAAGAAAACACTCCCATTTACCACTGCAACAAAAAGAATAAAATATCTAGGAGTAAACCTACCTAAGGAGACAAAAGACCTGTATGCAGAAAATTATAAGACAGTGATGAAACAAATTAAAGATGATACAAATAGATGGAGAGATATACCATGTTCTTCGATTGGAAGAATCAACATTGTGAAAATGACTCTACTTCCCAAAGCAATCTACAGATTCAATGCAATCCCTATCAAACTACCACTGGCATTTTTCACAGAACTAAAACAAAAAAATTCACAATTTGTATGGAAACACAAAAGACCCCAAATAGCCAAAGCAATCTTGAGAACGAAAAATGGAGCTGGAGGAATCAGGCTCCCTGACTTCAGACTATACTACAAAGCTACAGTAATCAAGACAGTATGGTACTGGCACAAAAACAGAAATATCAATGGAACAGGATAGAAAGCCCAGAGATAAACCCACGCACATATGGTCACCTTATCTTTGATAAAGGAGGCAAGAATATACAGCGGAGAAAAGACAGCCTCTTCAGTAAGTGTTGCTGGGAAAACTGGGCAGGTACATGTAAAAGTATGAAATTAGAACACTCCCTAACACCAAACACAAAAATAAACTCAAAATGGATTAAAGACCTAAATGTAAGGCCAGACACTATGAAACTCTTAGAGAAAAACACAGGCAGAACACTCTATGACATAAATCACAGCAAGATCCTTTTTGACTCACTTCCTAGAGAAATGGAAATAAAAACAAAAATAAACAAATGGGACCTAATGAAACTTAAAAGCTTTTGCACAGCAAAGGAAACCATAAACGAGACCAAAAGACAACCCTCAGAATGGGAGAAAATATTTGCAAATGAAGCAACTGACAAAGGATTAATCTCCAAAATTTACAAGCAGCTCATGCAGCTCAATAACAAAAAACCGAACAACCCAATCCAAAAATGGGCAGAAGACCTAAATAGACATTTCTCCAAAGAAGATATACAGATTGCCAACAAACACATGAAAGGATGATCAAAATCACTAAACATTAGAGAAATGCAAATCAAAACTACAATGAGATTTCATCTCACAGCAGTCAGAATGGCCATCATCAAAAAATCTGCAAACAATAAATGCTGGAGAGGATGTGGAGAAAAGGGAACCCTCCTGCATTGTTGGTGGGAATGTAAATTGATACAGCCACTATGGAGAACAGTATGGACGTTCCTTAAAAAACTAAAAATAGAACTACCAAACGACACAGCAATCCCACTACTGGGCATATACCCTGAGAAAAATATAACTCAAAAAGAGTCATGTACCAAAATGTTCATTGCAGCTCTATTTCCAATAGCCAGGACATGGAAGCAACCTAAGTGTCCATCAACAGATGAATGGATAAAGAAGATGTGGCACTTATATACAATGGACTATTACTCAGCCATAAAAAGAAACGAAATTGAGTTATTTGTAGTGAGGTGGATGGACCTAGAGTCTGTCATACAGAGTGAAGTTAGTCAGAAAGAGAAAAACAAATACCGTATGCTAACACATATATATGGAATGTAAGAAAAAAAAAAAAAAAAAAGGTCATGAAGAACCTAGGGGCAAGACGGGAATAAAGACACAGACCTACTAGAGAATGGATTTGAGGATATGGGGAAGGGGAAGGGTAAGCTGTGACGAAGTGAGAGAGTGGCATGGACATATATACACTACCAAACGTAAAACAGATAGCTAGTGGGAAGCAGCCGCATAGCACAGGGAGATCAGCTCGGTGCTTTGTGACCACCTTGAGGGGTGGGATAGGGAGGGTGGGAGGGAGGGAGATGCCAGAGGGAAGAGATATGGGAACATATGTATATGTATAACTGATTCACTTTTTTATAAAGCAGAAACTAACACACCATTGTAAAGCAATTATACTCCAATAAAGATGTTAAAAAAAAAAAGAAAGAAAATGAGTTGCTACAAATAAAACACCTAGAACTATGTGGCACATGATCAATAAATTACTGATATTATAATTTTCATTCTCAATTGTCCCACAGCACTATATGAGAGTATGTGATTGTCCTTCTTCACTGTGCCAAAATCATCAAGGTATATTCTCATCTTGGTATATTCTCATCACAGGGCAAATGTGGTATCTCATTGTTTATCCATTGTCCATTTTCTTGCTAGGATATTCACAAAAAGTTGCTTCATACAATGTAGATATTGATCCAAAATAAAATTATTAGTCTTTTCAAAAAAAAAAAAACAAAACCATCTATTACACACAAAGTTACAAAAGTGCATATTAAAACTATACTGACACATGATTTTACCTACCAAATTGGCAAAAATAAAAATGAAATGATAAAATGCGGTATTTATTTACAAGGGTGCTGTAAAACATACATTTTCACAGCAGGTAGGTGTATTAGTTGCTGCATTCTTTTTGCAAAAAAATTAATGAGAGTCATGAATGTATTTATACAGTAACTCAGCAATTCCACTCTCAGGAAACAATTTTAAGGAAATTCCCAACAATAGAGAGACATGCTCAATTTATGACACATTTATATGGTGTAATGCTATTTGGACATTTAAAAATCATGTTTCAGAAGCATGTTTGATGGCATGGGAAAATACTGACAATATAATGTTAAATGATATTTTTTACAAAAGGTAATTAAACTGAACAAAGAGCATGAGTTTCATTTTATTATCACACTGGAAGTAATCAACCAAACACATAGCTCATCAGATAAAATTTTAAAAGTTTGCTGATAAATATTATGTGGAAGGCAGCCTTTCTAATGCATCCTTTATAGTGTTAATAATGTCTTGGAAAATGTTCTGCATTGACTACATCTCACACACACACACACCCTAAAGAATACCTGAAGGCTCTGTACATTCATGAAGCAGTTTTTCATTAATTCATATACCTTCTCAGAAAGTAGACATTTGTTCATACTTTCTAACTTATCTTAAAGTTAAATCATGAGATATATTCAGTTGTTGAAAAAATATAAATCTGAGACTTTGGAAGTTCACTTTTTAATAGTACAAATCCTTTCATAATGTAGCTTTACTATTCCGCAGGGAACATTCACGTTATTGCTCTACAAAATGGGAAACTAGCAATTCCGATTTTATTTCAGCCATTATCACACACGTCATGATTTCTAGGTAAGGAGGAGCATTTCATACTTTGTTAAAAACCTTACCTTTAATAAATATTTCTTTCATATTAGTACACAAAAACTCATAAATATTGGGCTTCCATATAAAAAACACAAATGATGACAAGAGGATGAGGTCCATTTTAATTTCTTTTCTTTTTTTTTTTTTGTATAGTTCCTATATTTGCAACAATTAGCTGGAGTTTAATACTTATGTGCATTTTGACTCATTTTACCAGAGTGTGAAACTACTAATCACAGAAAACACCTAATTTTTTTTCTATGTCTTCCTCAAACATCTTTCTCTGCTATTGAATACCTACTGAAAATATTAAAATGTCACAATTTTACAAGGTAATAGTTTCAAAAACTATTGACATATTTCAGTGTCTCTAAATCCTTCTCTCTCTGACATTCACGATGTTTGAGCTATACTATTTTTCAGTGGAATAGTGAGTCTCCAGGCAATGGTTCTCATGTTATAGTCCCCGGATCAGTAGTACTGGGAGCTTAATAGAAATGAAAATTATTGGGCTCCATACAGACATATTGTTTCAAAAACGATGGGACGTGACCCAGAAACCTGTCCTTCAGATGATTCTGCAGGTCTTTCAGGTGATTCTGATGAGTGCTCAATTTTGAGAACCTTAGCTCTAAAGTATAGAAAGTTGTGGGATTTACTATGTCCAACTCATGTATGGCCTTTTCTTTGCAGATAGTAGTTTATGTGTTGAAGATGAGAGAGTATCCAGTATTGGATACAACTAGTTAAAGTCAATATTACTGAGTCTTATATAGTAGAATTTGCATAGTAGTATAAGCAAAGCATTGGAGTTTATATCAAATAGGGTTAAAGTAAACAAATAACACAGGTATCACTAGAATTCTTTTTTTGAAAAAAAGGATTTAGGAAAACACTTGGATAAGTTACTTGAGAAGAAGATGAAATCCTGAGGATATATTCTGAGACAAGAAAAAATAGATAAAATAATCCGTATGAAAATATAAAGAAATTTTAGGCAATGTAATAGGAAAAAGAGGAGTGAATAGTTAAGAATGCAGGCATAAGTAATAGAAAAAACAGTCAAATGTCTTTTGGGAACAAGTATATGGCAAAATAAGAATAAATTGCAAGCAGGACCTCCCATTTTCCAAAGCTTCAAAAAAATCTATTCATATACCCAAATATCATGTGTCAGTGAATTGCTATAAGAAAACTTTTGATTGAAGAAGATGGACTGGGAAAATGTAATTATTTTTCTCCCCGCTGAGAGACCTAAACTATGATACTAAATGCATTTTTAATAGTTATAAAGCATAAAAATGAAGAGAACAAGTGGTAGGTCATCAGCAAACTAGACATTTCAACACATTTCTAGATGGCAGGTGGAAAGGTATTGATTCACAAAGCACAGTGCAGGTAGTTGCAGCCAAAAATATTTCTGGAGAGGACTGAAGTTAAGGAGGCACAAATCTTTCCTAAAATACTCTTCAGAGAGTTGGGAAGCAGACTTGATGAATCAAAGAATGGCAAGCAGTAAAAAGGCTGAAAACAAAATGATCAACTGAAAATATTCCCATCAACTGAAGTCTTCCACTATCCTTAATAGAATTAATGGCAGTCAGTTCAGATCCTCTTTTTCAAAACAGAAAAATAAAACAAAAAAACGAAGGATTCTTTCTTTTAAAAAGGTCTGGGACAATTTTCATATGTTGTTCACATATGTAAGGACTCAAAATTATATCTCATATGGATAATCACATGGGAAATTACTTGAGGATGTACACCAGCCAGAGAATAATATTAGAAAACATATTTAATGAATTAATGACTTAACAGAAGAAGTTAGACTCTAATTTCAAGTTAATTAGAAAAATTTTCAACTATTCCTCATTGATAAGTGAAACTGAAGAATCAATCTAAACAAAAGCAATTACTCATAGTTTTAATACAGTCTATGAATAAAGAGGCAAATATGACATCTTTCAAAGAGAAATTCTTCAAGTACCTGACTCCCATGTATAAGTGTTTTATAATCAATGCATTAGTACCTGCAAATTGACAGTAACTTCCAAAGGGTTATGTTTTGTATGTTCTACACTCTGATTAGTTCATGACTTGTAGAAAAAACATACTGATTTACAAATAAAACAACTGTCAAAGCCTATGCACTGATATAGATAAAAAACCTAATGGATTATATCAGAAAGACTGACAATATTCCTCCCACTACTCTTGACACCAAATAACTAGGATGATTATTTTTTAAAATGAAGTATAGTTGATGTATAATATTATATGAATTATGCTTATATAATGATTCACAATTTTTAAAGGTTATACTCCATTTATAGTTATTATGAAATATTGGATGATTACTGTACTGTGCTTTAGCCATCTCAATTTAAAAGAGATTTGGAAATAGAACTAATAGGTAGTATCAGGAAAATAATTATTTCTCTTATGAAAAATAATCCAAATGGATGTGAAATTGACTTCATGGAAAAGAAAGATTATTTATAAGGATTCTTTTGAAATTCCTGGGAAACAGAGAAATTGACAACAAAAAAGATTTAGGTTATCAATAAGAAAAGAAAACAATAAAAAGGAACTTATGAATCTTCCTAAATTACTAGTAAATTGAATCCAGAGAAGCATATTAAAAGGATTATTTACCATGACCATGTAGGATTTATTCTAGCAATGCAAGGCTGGCTCAACATTCAAAAATCAATGTAATTAATATACCACACTAATAAAATGAAGGAGAAAATAGAATATAATTTTTTTCATTTGATGTTGAAAAAGCATCTGAACAAAATCTAACAGTTTTTCATCACAAAAACACTTAGAAATATGACTGGAAAGAAGTTCCTCAGCATGATAAAGGGCACTTATGAAAAACCCACAGCTACCATCATATTTAATAGTGAAAACTAAAAGCGTTTTCTTTAGATGTGGAACAAGACAAAGTTGTCCACTTTTGCCACTGTAATTTAACAATGTACTAGAAGTTCTGGTTAGAGTAATTAAGCTGGAAAGAGAAATAAAAGGCATGAAATTGGAAAGGAAGGTGTAAAACTATCTCTGTTCGCAGATGACATGATACTCCATACAGAAAATTATAAGGAATCCCCCCAAGTTATTAGAGCTAATAAACAAAGTCAGGAAATTTGTAGGGTACAAGATCAAAACACAAAAATCAGTTTTACTTCTGTACACCTTCAATGAATAATCCAAAAAGTAAATTAAGAAAATAATTACATTTATAAGAGCATGAAAAAAATAAATCATTTAGGAATAAATTTAACCAAGGAGGTGCAAGACTTATACAGTGAAAATTACAAAATACTGCAGAATGAAACTAAAGAGGACATAATAAATGGAAAGACATCCCATGTTCATGGATTAAAAGAATTAATATTGTTAAGATGGCAATACCATCAAAGGCAGTCTAGAAACACAATGCAATCCCTATCAAAATCCCAGTGGTTCTTTTGCAAAAATGTAAAAGCTGTTCACAACATTTATATGGAATGCAAGAGACCACAAAGCAAAAGAATCTTGAAAAAAAGGTCCACACTTCCTGATTTCAAAGCTTATTAAAAACCACTAGTAATCAAAACAATGTGATATTGGCATTATTATAAACACAGGGATCTATAGAATACAATTGAGAGTCCAAAAATAAACCCAAGTGTCTATGGTCAACTGACTGTCAACAAAGGTTCCAAGACCATTCAATAGTGCAAGAACAGTCTCTTCAACAAATGGTGCTGGATAGCCACATGCAAAAGAATGAAGTTGGATCCTATTTCACACCATTTAAAAAGTTAACGTACAATGGACAGAAGATCCACATATAAGCAAGGAAACCATAAAACGTTTAGAAGGTAACACGGAGAAAATCGTTATGACCTTTGACTTGGTAATGGTTTCTTAGATATGATACCAAAAGCACAACCAACAGAGGAAAAATAGATAAGTTGGATTATACCTCAAGAAAGTGAAAGGCAACTCATGGAATGAAGGAAAATATTTCCATATCATATATCTGATAAGGGTCTTCTACGCAGAATATATAAAGAACACTTGCAACTCAACGACAAAGAAACAATTTCAAAATGGGCAAAGAACTTGAGTAGAAATTTCTCCAAATGAGATATACAAGTGATAAACAAACATATGAAAAGATACTCAACATCCTTAGTTATTTAAAAAATGCAAATTAAACAACATGAGATACCACTTCACATACTCTAGGACAACTATAATAAAAAACAAAACACACATATTTTTGGCTAAGTTTCAATGAAGACAGAGGATAAAACAATGTATCTTCAAAGGTTTATGTACAATCATGACCAGAGGCAGAAAAATGGATAAGGTAGTGTTCAAAAAAATCTCATAATTTTCCAAACCTATAGGATGTACAACACCAAGAGTGAACCCTAATGTAAACTATGGATTTTGTGTGATTATAATGTGTCAATGTAGGTTCACCAATTTTAACAAATGCATCATTCTGGTGGGGGATGTTAATAATGTGGGAGTCTGTCGATTCGTGTATGAGAACAGGAGGTATATGAGAAAAATCTGTCCCTTCTGCTCAAATATATATGTTTAAATCTCATAATTCAAGATATTATGATACAATGAAATTAAGACAGAACTATAATCCTGAATGAACTGTCCTCTCAAATGGCAGAAAAAAGACTTACAAAGTCAATTTTGAAGTTTGCTGGAAAAAGAGGAAGTAATTACCTCAGAAAGATTAGAAATCACAATCTACTAATTTTATATTATCAGGTACTAGACAGTAGTTTCATGCGAACTTTTTCACAATGGGAAAATTTGTTGCTGTTTCTTCTTCTGGGTTGTTTTTTTTTCATGTTGCAAATATTTGATAATAACACAAATAAAAAATGACCCTTAATTCTATTATCAGGAAACAGACAGCATAATTAATGGCATACTCATGTTTGTAAGCGAATCTCAGATGATGCCTTGGCGTAAAATATTTCTATTTTTATTTATTTATTTATTTTCTATTTTTAAACTATACAGATGTTTAATCAATTTGTAAGTCAATGAGGCCTCACTTAGTTATTAATTATTTGAACTATTATGAAAACAGAACATACTGGTATCAAAAGTGTTTCATAATGATTCATTTGTGAAGATCATAAAACAGAAGTCACAATCAGAAGAAAATAGAAAATGCATTTTGTAATTTTAAAAGTACATTTCTTTTGTGTAACATTTTTCAATACAAATAGTTTCTCCCAGTAGAAAATTTCTATCTACTCATTCTTTACAAATACTGAAATAAAATTCTCAGAATTATTGAGTTAAACAAGAACACAAAAGTTCATTTCAAATTTAAGATACTATGGTTCTGTAAAACCCAGATTCAAGTAAAAAGAAGTAACTTATATTTAACAGATATTTATTAAGCAACTGGTATGTACCAAATGCTTTTACACATTAACCTTATTTAACAAGTAAAACCTATGAATTGTGTATTATTAAGGCCATTTTATTTTAGAAAAAGTAAGGTTAAGAGACTTCAAAAATTTCACACAGGAAGTGGCAAAGGCAAGATTTTAACCTACGCTTTTGGACTGTAAGTGCATATTTTCATTAGATAAGAAACCACCTCAATTTTAAATTGTGAATTTTACCTGTACTATCAGTGCTTTCAAAGTTCTTCAAAAATATTTTATCAAATAGATAAATGTTAGCATGATTTTTACACACTGATTTAGTCCATAAATTACATTATACCACACAACCTATTCTCTCATTACTATGTTTTTTTGTCAACTCTGTGGTACAAAAAAATGCCATGCTGATCATACAAGTACTATAGGTAAAATATTATAACCGAACAACTAGAAAAATTACTTGTTCTTCTTGTTATAAATTAGTGGTTTTATTTTTAAGTAGAATGCATTGTTTATTAAGTAAGAATTCCTTTTTTTTTTTAAACCCAAAGCTCAGTGTTACGTAAAAGGAACAAAGCGGAAGAAAATTATGAATATATGAAGAAAGGAAGTAAGAAAATAGGTATCCAAAGAATGTTTATCAATCTTCATTCTAATCAAAAACTTTTTTAGACGAGTATGACGTGACAGTTGTATTCATTGTAAAATAATATTAATAAGTACTACTTTATTAAAATAAAAGTGTTCTTTAAAGCTGATATTCTTATAGCTTCTTTAAAGATTAAGGCTTTATACGGAGTACGCTTTTTCTGTTTCTATTGAGTAAGAAATAGAAAGATATCTTGATCACATTGATTTAGTATTCAAAATTAAGCCTAAGAAAAACAGATACGTTTCAGTACGATGTCTAATGTAGAGGGAACAATTTAACTTGAGCTTTATTTAGGGGGTGGGGTGTGAATTTATTTTGGTTTATTGCTATTTCTATATGGTAAAAGTGAAACATTGCTATATGTTGCCATAGATGATTCTCAAGAATTAACTGCGTCAAATACTTTGCATTTTGAATGTCTGCACAAACCTTAGGAGAATTTTGTAAATGACAAAATCATTAGAAACTTTACTAGCTTGAAATGGAAATAATCTCTTCCTGTTATGTTGTTTTGTTCAGTGTTTTCATTTTAATGTGAAATCGGAAAAATGATCAGACCTTTAGATCAGTGGCTAATTATCTACTAAAGCTAAATATTGCTTTCCAATTCTCTGCCACGAATACCATTCTTTTAATTAAATCACAAGAATCTCAAGTAAATGTTAGATAGGATAATTTATATAAATTCAATAAAGGCAAGAAAATTTAGAGATACATGAAACTGCATAACATTGGCTCAGCATGTTTTCTGCAAACTTTGTACTCACGTTTTATTTCTTTGTGTTTAATTCTTCATGTATGAGAACCTAAAATATGCATGGGAAACTCAGTACAATATATCTATTGGATTATTTCTGAGTTGCCCAAATCCTCTTAAACATTCACCTCTAAACATCAAAAACTGACTTAAAACTTTCTAAATCAAAGATTATATGATGATTGTACTGATGCATGCACATAATTCAATCCTCTATTATTTTATTCCTTAGTTAAGTTTCCATTTATAGTTACCTGTTGCTGAAGTCATTGGCCTAAATGGCTCTAGTTGGTTTGAATTGATGCGGATAGTGAAATAGGTGGCCTTCATACTGCATCCGCATGGGTTCTGTCGAAAGACAATGCTCTGTGGATCTCTTACATTTCTGCCTGTCTTGCAAGTAAAGCACTGATTGCCCTTCTCTTCTGAAATATCTTTTCAAATGTATAACAACATTGGACGATAGAAACATTGTCTCCCTCTGGAGCAAAGGGCAGCCATGCTTACTGTGCAGAAAAATAAAGATAATGTCTCTCTTCAGGGCCAAGGGTAGGCATGTTTCCTGATCATAAGAGATTTATGTCCCTACAGTCAAGGTTCCTCTCCTGAAATGCAACCTATCCTGTGAGATTTGGGAGCTTGGGAACTCATACAAGAAAATGCTTATACTCTGGCTATGATTCCTGTAAATAATAAAGTGCTTTGTCTCTGTCCCAGGAGTCTCATATCTTCTGCTAGCATCCATGAAACTGGCAGGGGAGGTTGAAAGCTAGCAAGTAGGATAAAACCTCAGACTCTTCACAATTCTTTACAGCTTCCCCAAACAGCTACAATAAGGGTAGTATTCTTTGTATTTCTCTTTTGCTATGAAACTTCTTTTGAACTATAAAAAAATGCTTGCCTTAATGCAAGGCATAGGATGGCTCCTGAACATGAGCTCTAATCAACTTGGAGTGTGTTGATTTATTTCCAAGTGAAATGAAAAGATGTTTTAAATACATTATCTCATTTTATTATTTCAAATGTCCTATAAGGTAGGTATTAGATTTGGGGGGTGAGGTGGGGGCTGAGCTGGGATACAGTCACAATACCAAACCATTGAAATTCATCAGATAAACACCCTGTGGTAGAAAAAGCCTTGTGGGGCTTCCCTGGTGGCGCAGTGGTTAAGAATCCACCTGCCAATGCACGGGTTCGAGCCCTGGTCTGGGAAGGTCCCACATGCTGCGGAGCAACTAAGCCCGTGTGCCACAACTACTGAGCCCACGTGCCACAACTACTGAGCCCGCATGCCTGGAGCCCGTGCTCCACAACAAGAGAAGCCACCGCAATGAGAAGCCGGCGCACCGCAACGGAGAGTAGCCCCCACTCGCCGCAACTAGAGAAGCCCGCACATAGCAACTAAGAACCAACACAGCAAAAAATAAATAAATAAATAAATAAATTTTAACCAAAAAGAAGAAGCCTTGTAAGTTGATAATCATCCATTTACTATTTTATTCAGTGGACTCTTTTCATCACGTATATTGGACGTCCTTAATAATGTGATATGTTACATTGCAAATCTATAGGCCTTGTTTAGAAATCATTAGCAACCAAAGAATATGTGAAATCTCTTACAGCAACAGATAATTGCCATGATGAACTACTACTAGCCATTCTATTGTCTAGTAACTACTACTGTTACTTAACTCAAGATCAGCACTATAAAACAGTAGCTTTCATAGGTATAAAACATGTTACTTAACCTCCAGGTATTGCAGAATGCTTATATTTCTAGCCACAAATTAACCTTCTTCAAAATATTCATTAGCAAGATAAAAGAAATCACTGCATTTTCCTTATAGTTACTTTGTTTAGTGGGAACATCAATCATTTCTAATTTACTTGCACAAAAATACCTGAGGGGCACAATTAATTTACATCATTGAAAACTGTTTTAAAAATGTCAATTAATAAACTAAAGCCTTTTAATATTACCGTAACAATCTGAAATATTAAAATCTTATTCTTCTATTTTCCTTGTTCATAATTAAATATACTCTCAGACAACAGTTGATGTTGCAACTCTAATTTCATAGTAAGAAAAGTGTCTACACTATTTACAGTGATGTTATAAAGACACAAGCAACAGGGTTTTTTGATAGCTTATATCTAAAACTGACTCTTAACTCTTTGAAACTGTGCTAGTGAAATTAATGAAATAAAAACCATGTCATAATTCAAATGAAGAAAGTTTGAGGGTGTCTTGGAGTGATGTGGAAAGAAATCAGTCTAACAGAAAGCAGAACTTCCCAAGTTAAAATAAAGAACAAGTTCCTGATATGTTACTACCAAATAAAAATATGATTGCTTTTCAAGTGGATGCACGGATAGGAATTTCCAGTTAGTATGTGTTGGCTTCTTAATCTATACCTAGGAATCAATACCTAGTTTCTAGCCGCAAAACAAAACAAACAAAACAAATAAAAAGCTACATATTATTTGCAAAGAATTTACTCAAATATTATTTTTTAAAGTCATTTGATCTACTTTGGATTGCACAAACTACGTGGAAATATCATAAAGAAAGTAATATATTGTTACACATCCAGTTTTTACCTTCTATTTGTTTGTGGATAAAGGAAATTATGTTCTTTTAAAAATGGCAGTTGCTTTGAAGATATAGTCAGGCTTCATTACTGCAGGGCTTTTCTTTTTCAATTTATTTTTCCATGTACTAAGCTAATATGTTGGTGCATGCCTCCAGAGATCTCTTATAAAGTTTCTCAACATGAGTGACACCTCTGATTTCTAAAGTGATTCCTTTTAACCTTGACACAGAAATCTCAGCATTACAGTTTACTTTTTTAAAGTTCCCTGGTTGGGGTGGGAGGAGAGAGAGAGACAGAGAGAGAGAGAGAGAGGGAGAGAGAGAGGTGAAAGAAAGAGAGTGTGAGAGCAAGAGCAAAGTGAGATGCAGAAAGAGAGGGACACGGAAGATAGGGAATATGAATCATGTGCCTGGATTAAACAATAAATCAGATTTTACTCAAAGTCACTTTTAATTGTGAGGTCATTTCTTTATGTGTGTATGGAGTCTACTCAGAATGCTTCAACAATGGGTAGGAAACTTTAATTTGAATAGAGACAATGTGTTTATTGTTTACTCTGCACGCTTGGTAATTAATTTTGCATCTTTAGTAAAATAAAGTCATATGTTAAAAATGTGGAAAGACTCCTGCTTAAAAGAAAGAGCTCCTTAAATTTGGGGGAAGGCTGTTCTACATTATCTAGCTCAGACACAAGAAAAAGGAAATCAGTAAAGCAGCTCAAGAGCAACACAGAATGTAGAATGCGAGCTTCAATAAGAAGCTTTCACACTAATATGATGAAGCCACAACAAAGGATCTTATTTCAGAGCTGTGATAATAACAGGCAAAAATGTGCTGTAATAAGCCATGCAGACTATCTTCTTGTCTTTTCTTTCTTTCTTTATTTATGTTTTATGTTTTATTTATTTATTTTTGGCTGCACTGGGTCTTCGTTGATGCATGTGGGCTTTCTCTAGTTGCGGCGAGCAGGGGCTACTCTTCATTGTGGTGCGCAGGCTTCTCACTGACGTGGTTTCTCTTGTTGCAGAGCGTGGGCTCTAGGTGCACAGGCTTCAGTAGTTGTGGCACGCAGGCTCAGTAGTTGTGGCTCGTGGGCTCTAGATCGCAGGCTCAGTAGTGTGATGCACAGGCTTTGTTGCTCTGTGGCATGTGGGATCTTCCTGGACCAGGGCTCCAACCCGTGTCCCCTGCATTGGCAGGTGGATTCTTAACCACTGTGCCACCAGGGAAGCCACATGCAGAATATTTTAATCAGTGTGAAAAACAAAGGCTAGAAAGGAGGATAGGTGAAGAACCTCTTAAATTCTTCAGAATCCCAGAGATACATGTTTTAGAGAGATGGCACACTTTGTCACACTGCGTTTGTCTTATTTTCCCCCCTCAGGGCTGTAGTGCAATGAGTGTAGCTAGGAAAGTATAACTTCATGCAACAACATGGCATGAACATATCTATCTTCAAAATCTAGTGCTCTAAATCTCGCCCATGTGGCAGTGTTTTGGAAGATGAATTTTTTTAAATGTTAAAAAAGTGAGATACTTTCCCTTCAACACACACATCTTAGATTTTAGAAACTGTGACAATTCCTTCCATATCCACAGTAAAATCAGCACACTGTCATTCTATGTCATTTTAGTGGATTGGTTAAGTTCATTTTAGTGTTACAGTCTCCTTAATGCTGCTGCAGATGTGCTCATTAACTGCTACAGTGGTAAATATCCAAGTGGCTATCTATAATTACAGATCATCTACTATTTTTGTATTGCCAAAGTATTTCAGAAGTTACAGAATATATTTAACTTTGCAGCTATGTCTTGGGGTATTTTTCCTAATATATTTTGCCATTTTTATTGACTTTTATTACAGGAAAAATGGCAGAAGAGAAATCAGCATTCTAAATTATTTCTAAGGAATAAAGCAATGATCTTTTTGCTGAGTCCTAACAAAATGTGGTATTAGCAGAATTTGCTTGAATTTTCATCTTTTTTAAAAATATCTGATGCCGATTGTTTTGCAACTTCAAAAAATAGCAACAAGGAAAGCAATGTTATAAAAAATTCTGGATGGAATATCTTACAGAACTTTCTGAAAATAAATCTGGTATTGAAAAAGTTTATTAAACTATCAGAATAAACCTGTTAGTTCTTCATTAACAGAAAAAGACCAAAAACATAAACATCACTGATAAGCTATTCTATAATTTCATGATATATCAAATATACCTAATTCTCAATTTTTTTTTTGTTTAAAAAGGGCAATAATAGCCATTAAACACTGAGAGTGTTCCATTGGAGAAAGTAAAAATAGACTATCTCTCTCTATATATAAATATGATTTAACATACATTAAGGTTAATACTCAGTAATTAAATATATAACAATATTATATTGCATTAATATTAAGCTTAAATGCAAAGTACAAAAGCGGTGAGATATTCCTTTTTAAGAACTTTTAAAGAAAGTAGTATATACATGCAAAAGAAGTACAAAATTCGTGTTGTAAAGTTCAATGATATTTTTACAAATAAGTATCTACATAAGCAACACCTAGATCAAAAAATAGAACATTACCACCATCCCAGGGAATCCTTTGTACCCCCTTCTGGTCATTATACTCCTCCCAGAGAAACCACTATTCTGATGTCTAACACCAGAGAGTAATTTGCCATTAAAATTTTTTTCAAATGGAATCATAAAGTATGCATTGTCTGTTGTCTGGCTTCTTCCACTTATATGTTTGTGAGATTCATCCATGTTTTTGTAGTTGTGATTCATTTTCATTGATTTGTGGTATTCCACTATACCAATATGCTACAAGTAATATATTTATTCTCCTGTTGAGGTACAATTGTGTTGTTATTAGATTTTTGGCTATCTCATAGACGGTTTCTGAGAATATTCTTGTAATGTTTCTATGAAAAGTATATTTGATTTTTAAATAGCAAATCAGGGCAGAGCAGTCAGTTCTGCATTAAAGGGGCCTAAAATTTGTCATATTCTCTAGAAACACGGAGACAAAGATGCTTTCTAAGCTTCAAAATCATCAGCTGAGAATAAAATGATGACTCATATTTCCAAAGAATAAAGGTGACATTTGAAGAACATAGAAATATGTTTATTTTCCAAGTGTTAAGATAAAGACATGGTATAAGAAGGGAAACTTACACTTTTACAAATTACGCACACAGCAAGGGAAGTAACTACTAAGTATTTTGCCCAGTAGACTATTTAGTAAAAATTTCCTTATGTAATCTACCGTAACTCATGACAGTTTCACATAGGGAAAAATACTGTTGACATTTTTTAACTTTGTAAGTACATATTATTAAATATCCAGAATTTTATTATTTAATGCATAGTGGAAAGAAAACGCAGCACATACTCAGATTCTAACAGAATGTAGATATAAAAATCTGTAAATATTTGCTCATTGTATTTTAAGAAAACTAATTTAATCCATATTATATTAACTATAATATGTTTTGGGGTCAAAACTTTTCTACTTCTAAAATGTCATTCAAGTTCAGTATGCTATGGATGATGAGTAGACTTGCTAATGATAATTTAAAAAATAATTCTACATTCATAAGCATAACTCACCATCAATTTCTGATGAAAGTGTGGCTAAATAGGGATAATTATTTTTTTGTGTTGGGGGAGAAATTTCCTTTTACAGAATATGAGTTATTTTATTTACTAACTTTGGGATATGGAGTGACTTTTTAATGAAACAATTATTCATTCTGTTTTTGCTTTGTTTTTTTAAATTCAGAGAATTATCTCTCTCAATCTGTAAGTGATTCCTCATGGGCTAAATTTCTACTATGGGTCCAAAACTGTGTCAAACACGATCCTGTTTTCAAGTATTACAGTTTTGGTAGGGACACACATGAAGTAGTAGCAAACTACACAACTTAAGCCCAAAGAAAAAGAACATGGATGAAAATGGGTATAATCCAGGACAAGTTCATGGAGTTCCCAGAAAGATGAAAACAAAATAAAACATAAGGGAGTTTAGATAAAACCAACATTTACTGTATTGTTTTTTAGATGTGTGTGCCATTTGGTGAACATATTGAGACCTGGAAAATGTGAGTTGAAATAAGGCCAAAAAACGGTGATAATAATAATAACACAACAAGAAGAAGAAGAAGAAAGAAAAGAGGAGGAGGAAGACCCCAGGGTAGCACTAAAAGTCAAGTCCCCTAATCGTTATATTTTATTTTTTCCCTGTGTACTACACAAGTCAAATTTCCAACGTATTTTCCAGACGATTCTGTTCATAGAACCAAAGTGATAGGGTAAGCAGTAAATGTCTATGAATTGTTTCAAACTTGATTCTTATAAAACGTATTCTGAGGAAACAAAATATTTTCATATACATTCAAGTGGAATATTATTTTTACTGTGCTACGAATGAAGAAATCAATAGAAATTTTAAAGTCAGGGTGTAATTTTCATATATTTTATTAATGTTTATAACTATTCACTATCAAATATATAGTCTTAAGTCACAAAGTCATCCTCTTCAATGAATCAAAGTTAGAATCAATATTCTATTTGTACATAAGGAAGCAAAACAAATCTCCTGTACTTTCATAGGCGTTTCTATTCTAGGTTCCAAAAACAGCTACGGATATTGTGGGTAGGTAAAACTAGTCTATGATTCTCACTAAATTATTTGTTAATTTTTATATGAATATGAGTATGTACAGTTTTCTGGAGGAAATATTCATTGTTTTTCAAAGTTTAAGAAATCATAGTTCTATATTTGTAATTCTAAAGGAGTTTGTATTCAATGTCTCTGCAATTCAATGGCTTTACAATTAAAGAAATAATGTCAAATTTAAACACCACTCAATGAGATTGGGATTGACATATATACACTGCTATGTGTAAAACTAATGAGAACCTACTGTATAGCATAGGGAACTCTACTCAGTGCTCTGTGGTGACCAAAATGGGAAGGAAATCCAAAAAAGAGGGGAGATATGTATACCTATGGCTGATTCACTCTGCTGTACAGCAGAAACTGATACAGCAGTGTAAAGCAACTACACTCCAATTTTAAAAAATCATCAATTTTTAAAAATCAGAAATAATGAAGATATTTCATATTCAAGGATTAGTTGATTAACTCTACTGACATAAATGTGTTGTTTTTTCTGTTTGTTTGTTTCACTATACCCAGTAATGACTATAACATCTCATTTTGTTTATTTTCTAGACTAAGGTCCATTTAAAATAATATACATCCTTTCTGTACATTTCAATCCACTACCTATGTAACTAAAATGCATAATAATTACCAACAGACCATATGGAAAATGCATTTTACAAATGGTGTGTTGCAACTGAGGTTCCAAAATGCTACCTGTTTCAAATTTAATAGTGTCTCTCTTGCTTACAAGATCTATTTTTCACTCGTAGACTTGAGGGCATATTCATTTAGCTTCTTGACCTTTTAGCTGCTGAGCAGCAGAACACCATGTGTAGTATATTCTTCTCTTCTATGAACTTAAAACTATATATCCTTTTAGAAATGTAAAGTGATTTCAGATTTTACTGTGAAAAACGTCAAGGAGATTAAAATAGAACAACCTCTATATACTAAATGAAACTTCTTCAGGAAAGCATTTTACTTTTAGCAGTGATATGGTAAAGTGTATAGCAAACATGAAAAAAATACTGTCTTTCATCGTTTATGATAAAAGTTTATTATTACTGTTTCACTAATATAAAATCTGGGCCAGTAACATGCTGGTACAACTAGACATCTTTATACTCTAAATTGGTATGCATTCATAAAGAGGAATAATAAGAAGCCTGTGTAAAGTAATTTGGTTATTTTTAATACTATTTGTTATAATCCCTAAGAATTAGTACCACAAGTGGTTTACTGTTGCTGTGCATTTTTATACTAAATGCACATAAACTAGACAGAATAGTTTTTTTGTAAAAAAGGTATTTCTTTGCCAATACTTACAAAAGCAGGCCTCTATTTATTGACCAAGGTTATTTGATTTAGAGATACAGTTGTGTATAAAAGGTAGTAAGTTTGATAAAGGAACCTTGGATGGAACATATTATTTGTGCAATATATTTCCCCCATGACATACTAGCAGTTATTTTGCAGTCCAAGAATATCTGTATAAACTTGTTCTACTGAAAAGAGAGATATACATTCAATATTGCCATAGCATTTGCTTTATAGGGGTTATCTAACAATACAAAACACACAAGGTATGAATACTACTTCAGCAACCATAGCAATACCTAACTACTTGTAGAAATAAATAACCATTATGTGTTGCACACTTTAAATGTTTTTGACATCTACAGTTAAGTTGTCCTCCAGAGACAGTAAATGCCTTTCTAAATTCTTAGCAATGAGGATAGGGAGAGCAATTTAATTAAAATACCTGTATGAAATGTATGGTCCTTTCCAAAATACGCCATTTTTATTACAAATGGGCACTGCATCTAGTTAGCACTATTTGGCATATTGTGGGCATTCAAAAAGTATTTGTTAAGTGAATGAATAAATACAATAGTGAAAGAAAAAAATAAACTTACACCTAAAGGAAAATACAAGAGAAAGAATAGCCTCATTATTTGGCATGTTACAGATTAATATTCCAAAAGCAGTGTTTGTACTCTATTTGTACTGTACTGACTATATCAGAAATTGGTATAAAACGAATTGGTCAAACAGGTATTCACAAAACACATGCTCACAGCATCTGACAGAGTAGACTGTCCCCCATTTTTGAAATTTCTCTGCAACATCACCCCTTTCTACCTTGACAAAGCCTTAAGCACAGTCCGCTATCTCTTACCCACACCCTTCAAAGAAATCTGGGTTGTCTACTGATTCTGTGCAGAACTTCCAGAATTATTTTTAAGAATTTAAATAAAATCATATAATTCAAATACAGGACTCAGAACAAATCCACAAAGTCATATGGAATGGGCTAAGAAACAGCTTCCCTTTGGACTTTAAGATAATTCAACGTGTTCAATGCAAAGTTCCCTTCATATAACCAGTGTGAGGTAGACTGTTTCTCAAAATTAAATTCACTATTTCATATTCTGTTTTCTCTGAGTCCATCATATAGG
The DNA here is from genome assembly GCF_028021215.1 of Eschrichtius robustus. Taxonomy (NCBI): domain Eukaryota; kingdom Metazoa; phylum Chordata; class Mammalia; order Artiodactyla; family Eschrichtiidae; genus Eschrichtius; species Eschrichtius robustus. The sequence goes on along the minus strand of NC_090827.1, from coordinate 13,706,832 downwards.
ACAGGCGTCTGACGTTTCATGAGCTATACTAAAGCATAATGAGTTACATTAAATTGACTAATCAATAGTCAATTGCCAAATACATTTAGTATATTAGAATATAACACATTTGAGTTTATGAGAAGCTTACTTATACATAAACAGTGCTTAGAATGTTTCTTTGATGAAAATCACGATAAGAAAGAAAAATATAATAGTAGTTTTGTTCTTCTACGCTTTACTTTCTCATCTCCCTTATTCTTTTCTTTTGGCGTTCAATATATAGTTCTACATAGAATATAAAATTTTTCTCAATATCAGAGTTAAAATCTATTCAGCAATCCGTTTTCTGAACAAAACTAAGCCAAAACATGTTTATCAGAAATGCCAATTAAAGAAACAACAAATAAAATCACTATCATTATTAATAAATGTAAATGTAGTGTGTACCTTTCTACATGCTGCATTTTGAGACGTTTATTTCAGATATATTAGAGAAACTTTCAGAAATATGAGAAAAGATCAACAACTAATGTCAAAAAAAGCAATTGTAAATCAAAGCAGAAATGATATTATGGAGACACAGAACACTAACCTAAGTGGGAAAATAAATGTAAAATTTATTTTTTTAATTTACTGTTTTATTCTTTAATTTTAAAATTTTGTTATTTAAATAAAACAATTGCTAATCTATGATGACAATTGTTTTTGAAGTAGATAAATCAAAATGAGAAATGCTGGGAAAAGGGCTTTTCTTTTCTTTAAGCCAGGTTTTGACTAAGATTTTTGTTGTTCAATTATTCACACTGGTCCACAAAAGACAACATTAAATGAATAAGGCTTAAACTATAATATGAGGTATCCAAGGTGCATAATACAAGATTTTTATCAATGAGCATGGCTAGTGCCTTATTTTTATGCCTTTTTAATTTAATTAAACTATTTTATTTTATTTAACAGATATAAGAGGGTTAGGATTCCAACAAAAGAAAAAAATAATCTATCCTTTATCCTATGCTTTTTGCTTGAGGTTAAGGTAAATATAGAGGCTATACATGGAAAAATGGGGCATAGGTCAGCTAAGGATAATGAAGTTTGGCTCACTGAAGGAAGTGGTTTAAAGACGAGTTCAATTAATAAAACACCTCCCTGTTTTTTCAGAGCAAACGAGAGAGAGTGTGCTATGAAAGAATACTTACTCTTTATGTACCCATTGGTGAACTACCCAGGAATCATAACATGCAGATTCTGGGTGGGGCCTGACATGCTGCACTTCTAACAAGCTCCAAGGGGAAACCATGCTACTAGTTCCAGGCCAAGACTTTTTAAGTAGTAAAGCTGTAAAATTAAGGTTAATCTAAATCATAAAGAAGACAGATGAAAATGCCAGGGAATTTTGTCTGGCGTAAGATTTAAAGTCCCAGAAATTTCTTTTCTGAGGTTGGGAGCAGTAAGTTTCTATATAGTTTAGAAAGTCAAGGGACACACAGATCAAGAGAGCTTTATCAAGCCACCAGAATTAAGGAAGATTTTTTTAAATTTAATTTTTATTTTATATTGGAGTACAGTTGACTTACAATATTGTATTAATTTCAGGTGTACAGTAAAGTGATTCAGTTATACATACACATATATCCATTCTTTTTCAGATTCTTTTCCTATATAGGTTATTATAGAGTATTGAGTAGAGCTCCCTTTGCTATACAGTAGATCCTTGTTGCTTATCAATTTTATATATAGCAGTGTGTGTGTATGTTAATCCCAAACTCCGAATTTATCTCTCCCCCCACCTTTCTCCTTTGGTAACCATAAGTTTGTTTTTGAAGTCTGTGAGTCTGTTTCTGTTTTGTAAATAAGTTCATTTGTATCATTCTTTAAGATTCCACATATAAGTGATATCATATAATATTTGTCTTTGTCTGACTTACTTCACTTAATATGATAATCTCTAGGTCCATCCACGTTGCTGCAAATGGCATTATTTCATTCTTTTTTATGGCTGAGTAATATTCCATTGTATGGAATATGTACCATATCTTGTACATATGTATGGATATGTACCATATCTTCTTCTTCTTCTTTTTTTTAATTGGCGTATAGTTGTTTTACAATGTTTTGTTAGTTTCTACTGTACAGTGAAGTGGAGTTCCCTGTGCTATACAGCAGGTTCTCATTGGTTATCTATTTTATACATAATAGGGTATATATGTTAATCTCAATCTCCCAATTCATCGCACCCCCCTTCCCCCCTTGGTGTCCATACGTTTGTTCTCTACATTTGTGTCTCTATTTCTGCCTTGCAAACTAGTTCATCTGTACCATTTTTCTAGATTCCACATATATGCATTAATATATTTGTTTTTTCCCTTTCTCACTTACTTCACTCCGTATGACAGACTCTAGGTCCATCCACGTCTCTACAAATGACCCAATTTCATTCCTTTTTATGGCTGAGTAATATTCCATTGTATATATGTACCATATCTTCTTTATCCATTCATCTATCGATGGACATTTAGATTGCTTCCATGACCTGGCTATTGTAAACAGTGCTGCAATGAACATTGGGGTGCATTTGTCTTTCCAAATTATGGTTTTCTCTGGATATAGGCCCAGGAGTGGGATTGCTGGATCATATGACAGCTCTATTTTTAGTTTTGTAAGGAACCTCCATACTGTTCTCCCTAGTGGTTGTAACAACTGACATTCCCACCAACAGTGTAGGAGGGTTCCTTTTTCTCCACACCCTCTGCAGCATTTATTATTTGTAGACATTTTGATGATGGCCATTCTGACCTGTGTGAGGTGATCCCTCATTGTAGTTTTGATTTGTCTTTCTCTAATAATTAGTGATGTTGAGCATCTGCTTTATGGCCATCAGTATGTCTTCTTTGGAGAAATGTCTATTTAGATATTCTGCCAATTTTCATGATTGGGTTGTTTGGGTTTTTTTTGATAATGAGCTGCATGAGCTGTTTGTTTATGTTGGAGATTAATCCCTTGTTGGTTGCTGCATTTGCAAATATTTTCTCCCATTCTGTGGGTTGTCTTTTTGTTTTGTTTATGGTTTCCTGTGCTGTGCAAAATCTTTTAAGTTTAATTAGGTCCCATTTGTTTATTTCTGTTTTTACTTTCATTTCTCTAGGAGGTGTATCCAAAAAGATATTGCTGCAATTTGTGTCAGTGTTCTGCCTATGTTTTCCTCTATAAGATTTATAGTATCTAGTCTTACAGTTAGGTCTTTGAAAAGAATAAAACACCTAGGGATAAACCTATCTAAGGAGACAAAAGACCTCCACTCTGAAAATTATAAGATGCTGATGAAAGAAACTGGAGCGGACACAAACAGATGGAAGGATATACCATGTTCTTGGATTGGAAGAATCAATATTGTCAAAATGACTATACTACCCAAGGCAATCTACAGATTCAATGCAATCCCTATCAAATTACCAATGGCATTTTTCACAGAACTAGAACAAAATCTTTTAAAATTTGTATGGAAACACAAAAGACCCCAAATGGCCAAAGCAATCCTGAGAAAAAAAACAGAGCTGGAGGAATCAGACTCCCTGACCTCAGATTATACTACAAAGCTACAGTAAAGAAAACAGTATGGTACCGGCACAAACCCAGAAATATAGCTCAATGGAATAGGACAGATAGCCCAGAAATAAATCCATGCACCTATGGTCAATTAATGCACAACAAAGGAGGCAAGAATATACAATGGAGAAAAGACAGTCTATTCAATAAGTGGTCCAGGGAAAACTGGACAGCTGCATGTAAAAGAATGAAATTAGTACATTCTCTAATACCATACAGAGTTAAGGAAGATTTAAGTGTCAGTCTGAGAGGCATGAAAGGCTCTTTCAAGCAAGGTGACTAAGACCCAGCTTCTCCCCTGGCCCTGAGCTCAACTCAGAAATGGCAGAATTCTTGGGAAGGCTTAAAAATAAGCTTAGGGATAAGTCAACTAGTAAAAGCCTGGCCAAGAGCACAAACATCAAAGCATAGCAAGAATACTAGGAATGGATTTGTCCTTAATTAATCCTGATTCAAGGGAAGCCCTAGTTCTCTATGTTGTCCAAACCCCAAGTATAATCATATTGCCATTAAGAAATACTTCCTTGTTCGGAATAGGGCCTAACTATGTTTATTTTTCTATAATGTTTGCTTTGGTTAAAAGTAGCTAATATGTAATGAACACATACAATTCACCCGCCATTGTAAGACTTGTAGATGAATTAACTTTTTAAAACCTTCATCCACCGTTTCTAACCAATTGTAACTGAAAAAACTAAGAATTAGTATTTATGATTTTAATAAAGTAACACAAATAATAACTTAGTTGTAGAGCTAGGTTGATAGCCAAAGTAATATGTTAATTAATAATTTATCATTAAAAAAGACTGGCTTATGGCTTATCAGAAATCTCTATGGTAAACCCTGAGGAAAAATTCTGATTGTATAAACTGTGAAACCTTGCAGCAGCTACACGAATTACAAGCTTGAGCTATTAAATGATCAAATCAAGTTTAAGAGGTTAGTTCTACATCTGTACTGTGCAACATTGTAGCCACTAACCCCATTTGCCTATTTTAATTTACATTAATAAATTAAATTAAAATTAAATACAAGAAAAATTCATTTCTTTAAGCACATGAGCCACATTTCAAGTGTTCAGTAGCCGTATGTGGCTTGTGGCTACCATATTGGACAGCAAACTATTCTTTATTAACATTTACAAAGTCACAGAAAATTTTGTTGAAAAATTCAATCCTATTTTAATGTTGACAGATCGCCTAGCATTTGCTAATTTTTAAACCATTCAATACATTACCTAACTTTATTCTCAGAACCATCACTTGAACAATATATGAGTTAATGTTACTGTATTTTATAAAGAAGGGCCACATTGGTTTTTTTTAGAGCTAAACTGTTATTAGAGGTCTTGGGGTTAAAATCTGTGCAACTTGTGGAATCAGTTTATTCCGTGGGTATTGAAATTCAGTACCTACCTTTGTCTTGGGTGGGGATGGACTAAGTTATGAATTTGAGTGGCATTAGCTTTTAGTAGTCCACTTCATCATCTAATATAAGATTTACTACACCATGGGAAAATTGTATCTTTAGATAAAATAAATATAATTCCTTAAGTAAGTTGGAACATTAGAAAAAGCTCTATATCACAGTCTTTTCAAATATCACCAGTTCTTAGCTCAATATTCAAAAATGATCACAACAGAGTGCCTACGTTGATTAAAAAAACAGCACTTTGAATTGTTCAGTCAACAAGTTTAAAGCCATTACATTTTTACATAGTAAAATTAAATTAACATGATTTACTATAGTATTTCTTTCCACCAGAATTCACGTTAAAGTCATAAAGCTTTACAGATCATTCCTCTCAATTGATATGTTTACAAGATGAAGCCTGTCTACCTTCATTACTCTAAAATTCCTTTTCTGCAATTCATAAATATCCTCTTTATTTCACTCTGTCCATTGTCACTGCTCCTCTGAGCTGATTCTATTTTATACCTATAATTTTCACTTCCTAATTTGTTTGCCTCTTGAAGTTTTGTTACCTGTCACTTTGTCACAACTAATTTATACTGAGCATTATTTCTGAGATTTTGCCTAATTATATTTTCCCCTGTATTGCTTTCTCCTTCTTCCCTGTATACTGTCACATCTACTTTATATTAGAAGACAGACTGTTGTAGTCACTCCACATGTTGTATGCTCTGGTTGGTAAATGCACATGTACTCTTTTGTGGCAAAAAGAAGCACTAATATCCAAACTCACTGCTGAAAACAAGGATGCTCTACATTAAGTTATTAAATCAATAGTAACTGTGAGTACAAAACAAATGTCAAGGCAATATTTACATTTGGGGAAAAAAGATATTAGAAATATTTCCATCTTTGGGTATACACCTGTACAAAATTACAAATTAATGTCCTGAAACTTAACATGAATATAAAGAAGTAATCAGAATAATATGTGAAAATTTTTTGAAAAAGGTAACATTATAACATTAATATTATGTTCAATTTAATCGAATATATATATATTCAAGTCCAAGGAATAATTCTAAAATCCGAAAAATGATGAAGCCACAATCATTGTTATCATGGAGTTAATGAGAAAAAGATACACGTTTGAAGAAAGATTTTATGAGGAAGATGATTTTGAAGGATGGTAGGGCTTTTACAGATGAAGGGGAAAACAACTTCTTTTAAGCAGAGGGAGCATATAGGAAAAGACATAAAGAGTGCAAAGGGCAGAGCATGTTGGGGGAACAGCCAATAAGCTTATCTAGATAGCTCACAAGACATGTGAGAAAATAATAAATGATGTGGCTTAAAAGAGTAGGTTAGGGTCAGTCACAGAAGATCATGAATGTCAGACACAGCGGTTTGTACCTAATGATATTGTAAAGAGGAAGCTTCTATTGTTATTGTTACATTAATTATTAATTTGACATGAGGTTGCTATGATCACAGATATGCTGTAGCTTTATTTGAACACAATGAAACAGGTAGAGACTGAAGAGATGGAGTCCAATTAATAATAAATTTAAGAGTCTTCAAGGAGGGACAATCAGGAATGCAAATGGGTGCATGAAAGTTTGAAAGGATGTTAGAGACACTGTGGACCCACATCTGTAGGACACAGCCCTACATGAAAGAATATTAAAGGTGAAGAAAAAGAAAAAGTGAGTGACAACTCCAGTTTAAGAACCTATGTGACTGAGAAAATACGGTGCTGTTCATGGATAAGAAAAGAAATTGGACTGAGGTAAATGGTGGTGAGGACTGAACAGAAGTAGCAGAGGAGAAGGACTTTTGCATAAGCTTCATAGACACAGGCACTTTCCTCTGCAACAGCTTGTTCACCACCACCTGTCATTGTTTACACTTCTAGTGTCCTTGCTCCATACTCTGAGCACTTTGAGGGAAGGCAGGTGCAGTGTCTCATTCAGATCTTATTTCTAGGGCTTTGACTCTTGCCTGGTACTTAATTTTTTTCTCTATAATAATTCAATGAACATTTCCAGAGAAATTAGTATAGATTCAGCAATCTGCCTCAAATAAAAAGTGGGGCATTTAAAATTTTTTACATTTAGTTGTCTGGTGAAGAAGAGAAACTTTTATGGCAAATCAAGAGCCAGAATTGACTGAGGTTGGGCCACAGGTCTAAATTTCCTCCCCAACCAAATATATCTCTTCCTACTTTTGAAGGCTTGAAATTTAACCATTTGAAATTTGTTCCCGGAGGTTAGTCCTGGTTAAAATGTAGGTAATTCACTGAAGGGGCAAACAGAAATCCTTACCTTAATGTATGGTTATGGGATCTTTTGCTGAGATCAAGTTTGATGAGGAGAAAGGTGCAGAGGAAAAGAAAAAGGTGATACAGAGAAAATCTAGGAATACTGCAGATTAATTTACCTGCTTCACAATTCTATATAAGGCTAAGAACCCAAAGTATCTCCCTGAGTGCATACTCCTATTTCAATCTTCCTTTTATTCATTCAATTTTTTTTTTTTAATTTTTTGGCCATGCCATGCGGCCTGTGGGATCTTAGTTCCCTGACCAGGGATCGAAACTGCACCCCCTGCATTGGGAGGGCAGAGTCTTAACCACTGGACCACCAGGGAAGTCCCTTCTTTTTATTCTTTTAAAATGTTAAGTAACTGCCCCTGCGCTTGGTTCCTAGTCTCAACAAGAGCCACCAGAGTAATACTGTTAAAATAAGTCATTTTGTGTCATTCCTCTGCTCAAAACCTGTTACAGCTTCCCATCTAATGCAGAACTAAAGTTGTCAATGACCTATAATCCTCTATCCCTGTCCTTCTCTCTCTGATCTCACTTCCTTCTACATTCTTCCTAGTTTACTCTTCCTGAAAGTCATCAGGCATACTCCCAAATTTAGGTCCCTTGCACGGAATCTCTAAAACACTCCTCTCCCAGATAGCTTTTTGCCTAATTCCCTCACCTCCTTCAAATTTTAGTTTAAATACACCTACCTCATTAGGAATAACTGTACTCCCCTTTCCCACATGTTCCTGACCTGTCTGACCCTGTTCTTATTTCTCCATGGCTTTTACCATTTTCCAACAGCTTATAGAATTTAACTATTCATTATGTTTTGTTATTATCGTTCTCTCTTTCACTTTCCTCCACAAAGGTAGGGGTCATTCTTGTTTCTGTTTTCTTGTTACTGTTGTTTTTTACTTATATACTCCCAGCACTGAGCACCATCTCAGACACAAGAGTACGAGTTTGATAAATATTTTGCTGAATAAAAGAATGAATGAGATCCCTTTTCCAAATATTCTATTGATGGCTTACATTTTGCACAGTAGCATCCAATTTTTTAAAAATCCCTTTTGTTGTTTTTTGGTTTGACGATCACAGTAATCTGCCCTTTGTCATAAATAAATAAATAAATAAAACAAAATAACAAGCATGTAGTGAACTCTATTAAATCAGTAAATGTATCCTTACAGAGGTTTAGGAAACCTGAAGTCTTACTTAGTAGCTGGAAAGCATGAGGGTTAGCCTAGCTTGCATGGTAAAAGAAGCTCAAGACTGATGTGAGTTCTCAGAAATTCAACCACCCATGACAATGACTCAGGACTCCGCCTCTGAGTATCCCTTGTTGGAAGCCTGGATCCTGGTGAATACTTTCCAAGATAATGAACCAAAAAATGAAAACAAACTAAAGTAAATAAAACTAAAAATGAGACCTGTAAACAAGCAAAAAAAAAAAAAATTATAAATGTGAAAAGAAGTGAATTAAAAGTAATTTACAATTATAATAGTGTCTATAGATTTTATAGAGAATAAATTACTCCTGTTATTAGTATTAGCCTGTTAGACATTTGACACAATTGAATTCACAATTTTAGTTTTTCCAACATGCTGCTATAAATCCAAGCAGTCATTTTTCTCTGAAACTCTGATATTAAATTTTGATTGTGAAGACTCTCTAATACACTTTTATATATAAAATTAAATTTATTTCATTATACAGATATAATAAAATGATACGTGGTATAAATCTTTGTAACTGGCAAAGTGCTACACAAATTAAAGGGATTATTACTATTAAATCTTTTATACATTATTTCTTCCCATTGCCTTCAATGTATCAGATTCAGGGTAAAAAAATAATGTGAAAGCCGCTTTCTACTAACCATCCACATCTCCCATTGAAACCTGTTAAGGGTTACACACGAGTACAAAAGAATAGTATTTGGCCCATAATGTGTTCAAGATCTAATTTGCTGTACACTGAAAGCATTACATTAGTCATAATAGTCAAAGCTGAATCTCAGAGGACTGGCAATTTTGCTGAAGCATCCAGAATTTTTCTTATCTGAACTACCCAAACTTTTAAAGGCTCTCTCCTTTTTCCTCTCCCTCTCTACAATCATCCAATTAAAAGAATTTTTCCCCCTACTGCAGAGCAGTGGAACTTCACAGAAGTTTTATGCTACATTTAACAGCTCAGGGTTTAAGCTAAGAAAATAGACTTTGAAGACACTAGCATATACAGTGTATGTCTGGTGGTGACATGTAATATCTTCTATCAGCATTAAAGCAAAATGAAATTGTATTTCATGGTTTACTGCTAGAAAACATCGATAAAAATTAGTGTTTTCCATTTCAAGTCTCTCACACAGGTAGATCCCATACATGGTTAAAAAAAAAAAAAAGGTGTATAACTTTATTCCTTTGCTTTCCTTATAATTTGAAACTTTCAGGAATTAAATGTTTATGTTCTCATTTTGTTGCGGATGGGGAAAGGAAAATGGATATGCATCTTTTTATTTGATCTGATTGATCTGGGTTTTTTTGATCTGTTGATCTGATTTTTTTTTCTTATGTCACCAGGGCACTGATTCATCCCCTGTGTACTCAACATATATAATCAATGGGTAATAATGAAAGCATATAAAAATAAATATGTGGACTTGAATTATTTTGTGTTTTCATATATATGACCTACAAATTTTATTCTTCTACTCTACAAAACTTTTAGATGCAGTGGATACCAAAATCAATAGAAAGTGTAGCTCTATAAGAAAGCTCTTCCTAAGCTGGAAAAGTACATATGCTTGCTTGGCCAAAATTTTGGCATCCTAAATCTTCTCAGGTCCTGCTCAGGACTGCTTCACTTTATCTCTATGTGATCTTAGGAAAATATTCATTTAATTTCTTTGTGGCCTTTTTCTCAGTTTCCCATTTCAAGGGAACTGCTATCTGCTTACAAAATATTTAGGGCCTGAGCTAATGAGGTTTGGTTTAATTTCCTTTTTTCCTTGTGTTCCAGTAACAGCTCCAAGGCTCCCTATACCTAGGAGGTAATATGTTTCCTGTGTAGTTATGCACTTGAGTGACTTTTCCAAATTAGGGAAGACTGAATACTCCCAGTTCAAATTTAGCAGTGAAAAACTTTGTGTATAAAAAATAATTACTCTGTAATATAACTAAGAAAAGCTGTGGCACCCAGGTAATATGACTACTCTGGAAGGAGCAAAGGAAGATTCTGAAATAAAGTGGGATGGTAAAAAGAAGAAACAGAATTTGATTTTAAAATGGACCCCCATTCATTCTAAATTTCTTTATTAAGCAACCTCTGCCTTTTCCCCAGAAATATACTCTCCCTATGATAGCTTGTACACCAAAACATAGGCCTATAATCTGACTTGTGTTCAGGAGATAGTTGTTTTTCATTGATTTTGAGATTACTGAAGGTAGGTTAGAGAAGCAGGGGGCGGGTTTGGAGTGAAATAGCAGGGAAGGTAGGTATTGTCCATTCAGCACCTTTCTAGGCAGGCAGATAAGTTTAAGGTTATATTATTTAATTCCAGTAATAATCTCTGAAGTAAGTAAACATTAGCATTCCCAATATCAGATGAAAAAATAGACAGTTGTAAAGGTTAAGAAATTTGCCCAACAGATAGCAGGGTCATAATCAAAAGCTGGGTCTGTTTGACCACAACATTCGAACTAATAAACTACGTAATGAATCTGCTTTTAAACCTCTGCTTTTTAAAGAACTGAGACATTATTATGCTGAAAATGAATTCGAGTTCAGCAGTTACATCAGGTAAAGTGCTTTCATGACTATACCAGTCGTACAATCTATAGTAGATAATATTTCTCATATTATAAGATACAATGGCTTCAAACGAGAGGTCTTACAATGATGCTTATATAATCTTGCTACCAAATCACTTGCACTAGTAAAAAATCAGATTACCTGCACTACTAAAAAATTTTGAGTGACCATGCAATGATATTTTCTTTATTTTTAGAGATGTGGTGAGAGGAAATAAATTAGCAATGTAATTATCAACGAAAATTCCTTTGTACACTTTCTATCAGGGCCTCATTTACAGCAGAAAGTTTTTCTTCTGTGTATTCTATCTTAATTCTCAGGGAATTAGTGTTGAATTACAGCCCTTGGCAGAATATGTGGCTATTCAGTCCTTGAATACATATTGCCTGATCTTTGTTAGGCCTTCTCAGAAATTATAACATATTTGCTTTTACATTTTTATAACTAAATGTGTTTTGACTTTTTTCTTTTAGCATTTACGGATTTATATAAGCTCACAGTACAATTAAACTCACATAGGTATGGCACCTTTTAGTCAGCATGAAATTTACACACTAAAGTGCTTTTAGTGTATTTTTAGAAAGGCCATAAAACCTTATTGTCCATAAATCAAAGATAATTCATTTTCAAACTAAATTAGTACATTTTTCTTCTTATGTAAACCATTGCTAAAATATTGGCAAAATGCAGGATTTTATAATTGTTTTGAATCCATAAAAATCCGGGCACTGTTATAATGTGAGTGGAGAGACGCAGTTTTAAGGTCAGATACATTGGGTTTCCTTCCCATCATTGCTTCTTCCTAGCTTTCTTTCCTTGTGCAAGTTATTCAACTTCATTGCTCCCTAGTTTCTTCATTTAGTTACACTGCAGACTTTGCAGGCAATGTATATAATGTGCCTGATACAGTGTTCGGCACAGTAATTATTCAATAAATTTTAAGGGTTTTAGTAACAGCTAGTGGATCCTTCAGCTAAATATAATATTCTTTATAATCTATTTTAGTCCTTATTACTACAGACAACAGCTTATTTCATTACTGGATAACTCAAATTGCGAAGATATTCTTCCTTTCATTGATGCCAAATCTGTCTACCAGGAACTTCTACCTCTGTGTACCCTTTGATACTCTCTAAGTAATGAAGAGATATCTGACAACAGATCAATCATATACAGTATAAATAACTTTGTCCCTTTCTCTCTTATAAGGTAAACATCTTCAGGTTTCGGTTTGAGGGTTTGTTTCCTACATGATGAATCAGTTAGGGCTTTTTTGGTTCTGGCTTAAGCAAAACTTGACCCAGGTACTGAAGTAGATTTAGTTCAGGTTTAAAATGATCCAGGGGCTCAAATTATGTCATTAGAACCTTGTTTGGCCATCTTCAAAACTTGCCTCACCTACACCGTATTGGCTTCACAAATTTTCCCATTTTAATGTTAAAATAGTTCCAGACAGGTTTTCACAACTTTGAGTGTAGTGGAAAAGAGAAAATAACCTCAGCCTAATTCTCATTAATCATGAAATTAATGTGGGCAGGGCAAACAGATTAACTTGCATATGGGATATATATATATATATATATATATATATATATATATATATATATATACACACACACACACACACACACATATATATATATATACACACACATACACACTGGGTATAAGCTAATCAGAATGAACATTGCCGCCCATCAATCAGAATAGACATTGGCCATAAGCAACAATTATGGCTGCAGAGTGCATTTGTGCTGACCTTTATTCTATTTCAAATATTTTCCCTGACCTGCCCCCGGAGCAGACTGTAGAGTTAACTTCACCCTGAAAGTAAGGAATGAGAATGGAAGGAGTTTTGATTCCCAGGAGGAAAACAGAATTATGGTTACCAGTAGAAAGTTGAGTAATGTTGGGTGCTAAAAACAACCATGGTCCACTATGTATGGTTTTGAGAACTTCCAACAATTTAATTACTTTGCTGGATTAATTTCAGTTAAACAATTGTTCTACTAAACATACTCTCTTTAGTTAATGCTTGGCATGAAGTCTGATCAATAGTGTAGAGCAGGAATCTTACCTGTTTTTGTCTAATATCTATATTTCTATTAATGAAACCCAAGATTTCTTTAACCAATTTGATATTCTTTATTTGAAACACTACCAAGCTAAGTTCCTCAGCATTCCGTACTTATATAGTTTGTTTTCTAAAGTTAAAAGTAATGTAAAACTCTCGGCCTTGTAAAATTTAATCTTACTTAGTTGAGTGGATCCTTCTGGTCAGTCAAGATAATACTAAACATTTTACATAAATTTAAGCAGTAGGTCATCATCTAGAAACTTGAAAATATCATATCCATCCAGAATCTAATAAACAAATAACCATTCAATCATTGAAAACTAATTTTTTTTTAAAAAAGGCCACACACAGTAAAGGAGACCCTCCTTCTAGATTTATACTGATGTATTAATTAACACTGTTTGGGTAGGTCTGATCAACCAGTTACAAATGTATATTAGTCCATATTCTCCACCATATGGAAAAAAATAAAATAAATGTCTTTGTATAAATTAAAGTCCATTATTTTTACACAGTCCCTTGAGCTGGTAGCAGTTGTTTAAAATGCTCGTGTTAGCCTTAGTAATTCATTTTCTCGTTGCACACATTCTAGGTAATTAATCAACAAATTTAGAAATTTGATTGACTCAACATCAAACTCATTGGTCTAGAGACTGGAGGATCCATTTCCCGTTTTAGATTTATGATACTGTCCTTCTTCACATATGCAGAACTGGAAAACTTAAGATTCCAAAATAACACATCATCAACCCTACATTATCCTGAAACATACTATCTGCATTTCACCTTATCTTCATAAATCTCACTTTCAAGTTCTGACTTCTATAATTAAGCAGAGTAGGTGATGGAGTCTTATAGTGCCACTGCTCTCTTAATTTCTTTCACGTGTACCAGCTGTGGCACAGTAGGAAATCTTTTAATCAGTACTAGTGAATTATCTCTCTAAACCCAAGAAAAGCACAAAGCTGAAATCTGTTAGATTTTAAAGAATAAGAGAGACTGAGCTCTGACTACCACAGCAACAGTCAGCTCTACCCACCACCAGAGCCTCCCATCAAGCCTCTTAGATAGCCTCAACCACCAGAGGGCAGACAGCAGAAGCAAGAAAAACTATAATCCTGCAGCCTGTGGAACAAAAACCACATTCACAGAAAGACAGACAAGATGAAAAGGCAGAGGGCTATATACCAGATGAAGGAACAAGATAAAACCCCAGAAAAACAACTAAATGAAGTGGAGATAGGCAACCTTCCAGAAAAAGAATTCAGAATAATGATAGTGAAGATGATCCAGGACCTTGGAATAAGAATGGAGGCAAAGATGGAGAAGATGCAAGAAATGTTTAACAAAGACCTAGAAGAATTAAAGAACAAACAAACAGAGATGAACAATACAATAACTGAAATGAAAACTACACTAGAAGGAATCAATAGCAGAATAACTGAGGCAGAAGAACGGATAAGTGACCTGGAAAACAGAATGGTGGAATTCACTGCTGCAGAACAGACTAAAGAAAAAAGAATGAAAAGAAATGAACACAGCGTAAGAGACCTCTGGGACAACATAAAACGCAACAACATTTGCATTATAGGGGTCCCAGAAGGAGAAGAGAGAGAGAAAGGACCCGAGAAAATATTTGAAGAGATTATAGTCAAAATTTTCCCTAAAATGGGAAAGGAAATAGCCACCCAAGTCCAGGAAGCGCAGCGAGTCCCATACAGGAAAAACCCAAGGAGAAACACGCTGAGACACATAGTAATCAAATTGGCAAAAATTAAAGACAAAGAAAAATTATTGAAAGCAGCAAGGGAAAAACAACAAATAACATACAAGGGAACGCCCATAAGGTTAACAGCTGATTTCTCAGCAGAAACTCTACAAGCCAGAAGGGAGTGGCATGCTATACTTAAAGTGATGAAAGGGAAGAACCTACAACCAAGATTACTCTACCTGGCAAGGATCTCATTCAGATTTGATGGAGAAATCAAAAGCTTTACAGACAGGCAAAAGCTAAGAGAATTCAGCACCACCAAACCAGCTCTACAACAAATGCTAAAGGAACTTCTCTAAGTGGGAAACACAAGAGAAGAAAAGGACCTACAAAAACAAACCCAAAACAATAAAGATAATGGTCATAGGAACATACATATCGATAATTACCTTAAATGTGAATGGATTAAATGCTCCAACCAAAAGACACAGGCTTCCTGAATGGATAAAAAAACAAGACCCATATATATGCTGTCTACAAGAGACCCACTTCAGACCTAGGGACACACACAGACTGAAAGTGAGGGGATAGAAAAAGATATTCCATGCAAATGGAAATCAAAAGAAAGCTGGAGTAGCTATACTCATACCAGATAAAATAGACTTTAAAATAAAGAATGTTACAAGAGACAAGGAAGGACACTACATAATGATCAAGGGATCAATCCAAGAAGAAGATATAACAATTATAAATATATAGGCACCCAACATAGGAGCACCTCAATACATAAGGCAACTGCTAACAGCTATAAAAGAGGAAATCGACAGTAACACAATAATAGTGGGGGACTTTAACACTTCACTTACACCAATGGACAGATCATCCAAAATGAAAATAAACAAGGAAACAGAAACTTTAAATGACACAATAGACCAGATAGATTTAATTGATATTTACAGGACATTCCATCTAAAAACAGAAGATTACACTTTCTTCTCAAATGTGCACAGAACATTCTCCAGGATAGATCACATCTTGGGTCACAAATCAAACCTCAGTAAATTTAAGAAAATTGAAATCATATCAAGCATCTTTTCTGACCACAACGCTATGAGATTAGAAATGAATTACAGGGAAAAAAATGTAAAAAACATAAACACTTGGAGGCTAAACAATACGTTACTAAATAACCAAGAGATCACTGAAGAAATCAAAGAGGAAATCAAAAAATACCTAGAAACAAATGACAATGAAAACTGGACGATCCAAAACCTATGGGATGCAGCAAAAGCAGTTCTAAGAGGGAAGTTTATAGCTATATAAGCCTACGTAAAGAAACAAGAAAAATCTCTAGTAAACAATCTAACCTTACACCTAAAGGAACTAGAGAAAGAAGAACAAACAAAACCCAAAGTTAGCAGAAGGAAAGAAATCATAAAGATCAGAGCAGAAATAAATGAAATAGAAACAAAGAAAACAATAGCAAAGATCAATAAAACTAAAAGCTGGTTCTTTGAGAAGATAAACAAAATTGATAAGCCATTAGCCAGACTCATCAAGAAAAAGAGGGAGAGGACTCAAATCAATAAAATTAGAAATGAAATAGGAGAAGTTACAACAGACACCGCAGAAATACAAAGCATCCTAAGAGACTACTACAAGCAACTCTGCCAATAAAATGGACAACCTGGAAGAAATGGACAAATTCTTAGAAAGGTATAACCTTCCAAGACTGAACCAGGAAGAAACAGAAAATATGAACAGACCAATCACAAGTAATGAAATTGAAACTGTGATTAAAAATCTTCCAACAACAACAAAAAAAAAAAAAATCTTCCAACAAACACAAGTCCAGGACCAGATGGCTTCACAGGTGAATTCTATCAAACATTTAGAGAAGAGCTAACACCCATCCTTCTCAAAGTCTTCCAAAAAATTGCAGAGGAAGGAACACTCCCAAACTCATTCTATGAGGCCACCATCACCCTGATACCAAAACCAGACAAAGATACTACAAAGAAAGAAAATTACATACCAATATCACTGATGAATATAGATGCAAAAATCCTCAACAAAATACTAGCAAACAGAATCCAACAACACATTAAAAGGATCATACACCACGATCAAGTGGGATTTATCCCAGGGATGCAAGGATTCTTCAATATGTGCAAAACAATCAATGTCATACACCATATTAACAAATTGAAGAAGAAAAACCATATGATCATCTCAGTAGATGCAGAAAAAGCTTTTGACAAAATTCAACACCCATTTCTGATAAAAACTCTCCAGAAAGTGGGCATAGAGGGAACCTACCTCAACATAATAAAGGCCATATATGACAAACCCACAGTAAACATCATTCTCAATGGTGAAAAACTGGAAGCATTTCCTCTAAGATCAGGAATGAGACAAGGATGTCCACTCTCACCACTATTTTTCAACATAGTTTTGGAAGTCCTAGCCACGACAATCAGAGAAGAAAAAGAAATAAAAGGAATACAAATTGGAAAAGAAGAAGTAAAACTGTCACTGTTTGCAGATGACATGATATTATACATAGGGAATCCTAAAGATGCCACCAGAAAACTACTAGAGCTAATCAATGAATTTGGTAAAGTTGCAGGATACAAAATTAATGCACAGAAATCTCTTGCATTCCTATACACTAATGATGAAAAATCTGAAAGAGAAATTATGGAAACACTCCCATTTACCATTGCAACGAAAAGAATAAAATACCTAGGAATAAACTTACCTAGGGAGACAAAAGACTTATATGCAGAAAACTATAAGACACTGATGAAAGAAATTAAAGATGATACCAACAGGTGGAGAGATATACCATGTTCTTGGATTGGAAGAATCAATATTGTGAAAATGACTATACTGCCCAAAGCAATCTACAGATTCAATGCAATCCCTATCAAATTACCAATGACATTTTTTACGGAACTAGAACAAATCATCTTAAAATTTGTATGGAGACACAAAAGACCCCGAATAGCCAAAGCAATCTTGAGGGAAAAAAATGGAGCTGGAGGAATCAGACTCTCTGACTTCAGACTATACTACAAAGCTACAGTAATCAAGACAATATGGTACTGGCACAAAAACAGAAACATAGATCAATGGAACAAGATAGAAAGTCCAGAGATAAACCCATGCACCTATGGTCAACTAATCTATGACAAAGGAGGCAAAGATATACAATGGAGAAAAGACAGTCTCTTCAATAAGTGGTGCGGGGAAAAATGGACAGCTACATGTAAAAGAATGAAATTAGAACACTCCTTAACACCATACACAAAAATAAACTCAAAATGGATTCGAGACCTAAATGTAAGACCGGACACTATAAAACTCTTAGGGGAAAACAGAGGAAGAACACTCTTTGACATAAATCACAGCAAGATCTTTCTTGATCCACCTCCTAGAGTAATGTAAATAAAAACAAAAATAAACAAATGGGACCTAATGAAACTTCAAAGCTTTTGCACAGCAAAGGAAACCATAAACAAGACGAAAAGACAACCCTCAGAATGGGAGAAAATATTTGCAAATGAATCAACGGACAAAGGATTAATCTCCAAAATATATAAACAGCTCATTCAGCTCAATATTAAAGAAACAAACAACCCAATCCAAAAATGGGCAGAAGACCTAAATAGACATTTCTCCAAAGAAGAGATACAGATGGCCAAGAAGCACATGAAAAGATGCTCAACATCACTAATTATTAGAGAAATGCAAATCAAAACTACAATGAGGTATCACCTCACACCAGTTAGAATGGGCATCATCAGAAAATCTACAAACAACAAATGCTGGAGAGGGTGTGGAGAAAAGGGAACCCTCTTGCACTGTTGGTGGGAATGTAAATGGATACAGCCACAATGAAGAACAGTATGGAGGTTCCTTAAAAAACTAAAAATAGAATTACCATATGATCCAGCAATCCCACTACTGGGCATATACCCAGAGAAAACCATAATTCAAAAAGACACATGCACCCTAATGTTCATTGCAGCACTATTTACAATAGCCAGGACATGGAAGCAACCTAAATGCCCATCGACAGACGAATGGATAAAGAAGACGTGGTACATATATACAATGGAATATTACTCAGCCATAAAAAGGAACGAAATTGAGTCATTTGTTGAGACGTGGATGGATCTAGAGAATGTCATACAGAGTGAAGTAAGTCAGAAAGAGAAAAACAAATATCGTATATTAAAGCATGTGTGTGGAACCTAGAAAAATGGTACAGATGAGCCGGTTTGCAGGGCAGAAGTTGAGACACAGATGAAGAGAACAGACATATGGACACCAAGGGGGGAAAACTGCGGTGGGGTGGGGATGGTGGTGTGCTGAATTGGGTGATTGGGATTGACATGTATACACTGATGTGTATAAAATTGATGACTAATAAGAACCTGCAGTATAAAAAACCAAACAAACAAAACAACTAATATTAAACTTTCATTGGGTAATCTGTATGGAAATATGTTAATATAAATGTTTCAGACATTACATGAAATTTCTAAAAATCTTATATGTTCTGGTATAACGTTATAAGTCATAATTCTAGTTATTACTTTAAAATGTATATCAGAAATAACTAAATTTCCTTGTCAATTGCACTATTATGAACTTTCATCAAATCTTTAACCATGGTCATTTTTAAGTCTTTTGTCATTTACAGACAGTTCTGGGTGTACTCTGATGCTTTTGCAAATATGTTCCTATAAAAGGGTTTCATCTTCAAGGAATTCATGGAAAAGACTCTGACAAGTACAGGTTTCTGGTAACTGACTGTACTGCTGAACTGAATGAATAAGCATTTTGAGAACTCTAATGGAAAACTGATGAACTCATAAAAGTGCTAACAAAAGATCAAGATGAAAAAAAAATTAATTACATGGGACTGAGTGAACTGATGAGGATGATTATAATTTTTGTGACTTTCTGTTTGAATTAAAAAAAAAAAATCCCACAAGGAGTCAGAGGCAAAGAATATACAAATCAATTTTCACTGCAAAGTAAAGGAGCTGTTACAGTGGAGGATTACTGGACTGAATGTCAATATTATGACATAGTATGAGTGTGTTTCGTGTTTGGTAATTGCAATCATTGTTGCTTTTGTTGTGGTCATCCATTTACAATGCTTGGTGTCAGTCTATTTATCTCTTGTAAAAATAAAATACAGTGTGTGTGTGTGAAAAAAAAAAAAAAAAGAATAAGAGAAAGAAAAGTTCCACATGGGCCAGTATACTGTTACAACACCAAAAAACCATAATTTGGAGGTCATTCTATTTTAACTCTATTTAACTTTTGCAGATACAGAAATAGGCTCAGGGAAGTTCAGTGATTTGTCTAATGGCCAATAGTTAGAAAGTATCAGAGGCAGCACA
This sequence comes from Eschrichtius robustus, assembly GCF_028021215.1. Taxonomy (NCBI): domain Eukaryota; kingdom Metazoa; phylum Chordata; class Mammalia; order Artiodactyla; family Eschrichtiidae; genus Eschrichtius; species Eschrichtius robustus. Next base: position 13,686,504 of record NC_090827.1, on the reverse strand, counting down.
TGGCGCTCAGGATTTCTGTCAACTCAGGTCCCTTGTTAACTTGCCACTCCACTCCATTGAAAGGTTATATCCCAATAAATACAGAATAATGAGTTCTGAGGGAGTGAACAAGAAGGAGACGGTTGACTGTATTTATCCATCCAACCACGTATTTGTTTTATTTCCAGTCACTGAGCCTTCACTTCTGCTAGTCACTACTTTAAACTCAATGGCATTTAGAGATGAGTAATACAGGGACCAAACTCAGAAAAAGGTCTACTGGCACATAATATTTACACGGTAACTTTTTTTAATTTTTAATAAAAGTAGTTCAAAGTCCAAGGGGGGACACACATCCATATTTAAGTATCTGGTCTGATTCATTATTTTCAAGTATACTGATACTTTTAATTAATATGCCTTCTCAGGCAATAGAAGGAATACATTTTTCTCATATTTTCTTCCTTTGGAATTTATATTTCTTGCCTACTGTAAATGAAATACTATAGATACTGTTTTACCCTATGATTAATAGTTTATATCAGCCAGTAAATTTTTGTTCTCTTTAATAAATGAAATTACTTTTAAAGTGTCAATTCAACAACTTTACAAATCTGTAATAATCTATTGTTTTTACAGTAAAAGAACAGATCATTTGGCAAGTCCTTATCCTTGAATTTCTTGATCAAGTGAGGTTAGAACTTAAACATGGTAGCTGTTCCCAAAAATGGCCTTCTTATTGATTATTTTTAAAATTTTTTATGTCTTTCTTATTAATTTCTCCAGTTTCAGGGTCATGAACTGGCAATTTGACTCTATTAATGAATGTGATATATAATATTTGTGGCCTAACATTTCTAACCAGCACTGTGAATGAAGAATGAGCTGTCACATTTTTAGAGAAAATACATTTCTTATTACCACAACATAATCATATAGCTTGCACAATGAATTTCTAATATAATAAGGAAAACATATATTTAAGAACAATTTTTTAAAGAGAAGACTCTAACTTAAAACAACCTGATTTACCTTTTTGAACAAACTTGCCCAGTCTTTTTTTTTTTTTTTTTTTTTTGCCCCGTCTTTTAACAGAACAGTTTGTAACCAACATGAAACTGTTATGATTATGTTCTCTCAATCAAATATGATCAAAGTGAGCATGTGTGTGTGTGTGTAATGCTACTTTTGCATGTAAAACCTAATGTAAGAGGTATACTTTGAAAGGAAAAATAATGGGCATCTTCAGATACTTTATACAATATTCAAAAGACAGGACAAAACTGCTCTTGAAAATCTGAGTTCAATGGGCATTTTTATATTATATATATTAGAAACTGAAAATCATTATGTCTGCAAGTGTGACTTAAGAAGTGGGCTCTGTACTCTGCACCCTTGATAATTATGACTCTTATGATTCTGATGGAACAATCTCTTCTCAGATAGGCATATCTGTCCCAGATTCGGGCTGTAAAAATTACAGCTTACACTGAACCTACTGTAGAAAACTTTTACATCCTTCCTTTCTATGTTCTAGCTTACTGAAATAGAAAATAGGCTGTTTTCACCTAGTACATTTGCTAACGTAAAAATTTTTTGCTGTTCAGTCCCAGATGACAACCAGATGCCTAGTGAAAAAGATGGCACTTTTCCCTTTCTTTCCCAAAACACTTCACATTTCTTATTCAGATAATAGATTAAACAGTCATGTGGTTCACCCAGGACTTTTCTCTGTGCTTTGAGTCTGCTATTTGAGTCTGGAGATCATGTCTAATTTCCAACTTATTCTGTATCATGAGTGTCTAATACAGTTCCTGGAACATAATAGGTGCTCACACATTTTTAGAATTGAAAATGAATGTGCAATACTATTATTACTTCTGCTTCTTTATGATGGGGAACATGTTTGCTGAGATTCACATAAACATAAGTGGTAAAGTTTATCACTTACATGGTCAAAGTGACTTTCTTTAGAAGCTTTTTCTATACTTAAAAGTTTATTTCAATGAGATCAGCAATATAGTTTCCCCAAGGGAGTGATAAAGAATCTGTTCAAGCCATCTACTAACATGTTGGTTTGCCTGCCCTGCATTAATATGCAGTAAAGCAATCCAGGTTTGATTCTAAAGTGGTAACAAACAAAAGGCTAAGGTTGAGAAAAAATGAAAAAAAATCAGCATTTTTCAAAATACAATAAAATTGACACTTAAAATGTATGTATCAGCATATATGCAGATAATGCATACCATGGAATATAAATTTTCATTCTTTTCATTCCAAATGACCTAGTAAGTAAGAAGTGTTTACTCATTTGCATAACAAATAACTGATAAATGGACGACTTTATGGTTGACAGAAAAATATGTTATAAAAATGTTTGAAGCATAAAAATTCAAATGAAAATACTTCATCAAACCACCATCAAATAAAAATACTATATTTTAAAGTTAATTCTATTACATTAAATATACACATTCTATTTTTCTACATAATTTCCATGCACCTGGAATAGTACAAATATTTAAATGGTGTGTAAAATTAAACATTTGTCTACTAAAAGAGAGGTTTAGTTGTTTTTCCCCCTGGGAATATCACCACAAAGCACTGATAGTATCATATACTCATCCTCAATTATACTTCTAAGCAAATCAATGTTTAGCATGCATGATTGTCAGAAAAAATATGTTTATTTGAGCATCAGCCTTATTTGGCTAGCAAAATCCAGAAGACCATGAACTTCAAGAATAGCCAAATAATTTGATGAAAAATTATTTTCTTTTCTTTATTTTAAATTTATTTATCTACTTTTGGGTGTGCTGGGTCTTTGTTGCTGCACGCGGGCTTTCTCTAGTTGCGGCGAGCAGGGGCTACTCCTCGTTGTGGTGCGTGGGCTTCTCATTGCAGTGGCTTCTCTTGTTGTGGAGCATGTGCTCCAGGCACGTGGGCTTCAGTAGTAGTGGCTCATGGGCTCTAAAGTGCAGGCTCAGTAGTTGTGGTGCACGGGCTTAGCTGCTCCGCGGCACATGGGATCTTCCCGGACCAGGGCTCGAACCCATGTCCCCTGCATTGGCAGGTGGATTCCTAAACACTGTGCCACCAGGGAAGCCCGAAAAATTATTTTCTAACTAGATCCTCAATTTAGTAAGTTTCTCCCCCCCTGAAATCTTAACTCCTCATTCTACCCTAAGATGTTGGATCTCTAATACGTAAATTCAATATATGTTCTTGAGTCAATCATTTGAAAAAAAATGGCAGTTTTAAACTATAGATATTACCTAGATTGTTTGATACCAGAAAGTTGAGTTATATATAACATTAAAATATCTTTCCTATATTTTTCTAGAACGATATTTTTTATAAAAGAACACTTCATTACAAACTAAACCTCAATTAAGATATAAAAAGACAAAATAGTCTATGTATTTAAAAGTATTTATTTCCACTTTCCTATTTTTTACTTTTTTCAAATATATAAAGCAGTGACTAAAGTCGATGTAAGAATCTTAGATAAAAATAAATGTTAAGAAATGTAAATCTTTTTTATGACTAGTAAAAGGTAGAGATGTATTTAAGATCCTAAAAATGCCATAAATCCATAAATGAAAACACATTTTACAAATTGTCTTTTAAAATGAGAAAAAGTGCTTTGAAGAGAGTGTTCTTATAACCAACTCACTTCATTAGCACTGGAGTGATATACAGAAGCACAGTGTAGCTGCCAAGTTAACAAATTATTTCCCAGAGCTCTTCTCTTCACTGTGTCTCTCTGTCGCCATTGAAGACTGTTTTAGGAAAGCAGAGGCAGTGGGGATGTTACACCCTAGATAGAGCATATAATGGAGACTTGAAGTGCAAAGGCTGTAAATGCACACAGCATCTCTACAGAATCATACAACGTGAACGCCTCTCTCTCTGTCCTTTAGACAAAAGTGAAGTAAAACAAAATGAAAATAAAATTGGCAAGAACTTTCTATTTAACATTTATGAACATACAGAATTTTGTAGATAACATCAAAAAATGAGAGCGAGGCATTATTTCTTTCCACAATGCTAATTTTTAAAAAAAATTCCAGTATGTCTTTTACTTTGCTTCATTTTAAAATTGCATTTCAGTTCTTTAAAACTTGAGCATCAGAAACTGGGGTTCCCAAAGACTATAAGCTCCTCTTAAGACGGATTAGCTATACTATGCTTGAAACTCATCAATCAATACTTACACTATACTCATTCAGTAGCATTTTGTACAATGCATTAGGATTAACTCACATAAAAAAGTTTTATCAGCAACTTTGATATGGTCAAACAACCACCAAATTAATGTGAATTATCTATGATTCCAATTCCAAAATCTACTTATATCTTATACAATCTCCACAACACAGGTATACAATGCATGTGATATATAACTTACAGATGATTATCTTATTATCAGATATGCAAAATTAGTAGAGAAAGCTTACGAAACCACAAAAAACATAGGTGATTATTAGTAGTAAAATGTAGAATAAAATGCATTCAAAAGTATCACTATATCAATTAAAAATAATTGTCTTTGATAAAATTCTGATTATAGTTAAAATTGAAGTGGAAATAACTCAATTCTTTTCATATAACTCCTTCTATAAAGAGTTACCCTGGATGGCTCATCATACACTGTATAAGCTGCATCATATTCCTTAGAACCCTAGGTTCCATAGATGCTATCACATTCATTCATTCACTCATTGATTTGTTTATTCATTCAACCATGTATAAAAGGGTCTATGCACTAGTCTTCATGAGAAGCATTGGGAGACAGATGGACAGAAATAGTGTGTGCATCAAATGGGAAGTACTGATCAATGGGAGAATGTGGTATTTAGTCAGACAGAAAGGAATAAGGATAATAAGTTAGAAAATGTGAAAATGTCTAGGTTAGCCAGACCTTGAGGACAGAGTCAGATCTTAGGGGGAAAAAGAGAGATAAAATAACACAGGGAATGCTTTGGAAAGGTTTATTCAATATTTTCCCTTCCTTCAAAAGTAAGAGCAGACAAAAACACAGAAGAAATCTAAGGACGTAGAGTTTAAGATCTTAGCCCAAACTGCACTGCCTATACCCTACTCACAGTGGCCTTAGCCCCAGAAACCCCACCTTACGATGGCACTGTAATAGGAAAACCATCATGCAATTTGAGGCAGAGTCCGTCAGAATCTAGTTGATTCCAACCAGAGAGAAGATGTTTTGAAGAGTTTGAGAGGGGTTTGCGCCACTGAAAATGAATGGCATGATGAAGAGGAAGAACGTGACTTCTACGTATATGTGTTAGAGACTGAACTCTCAAGAGAACCCTGACCTGCTGCTTCCTCTACCATCTTCTGTCAATCCAGAATAAGTAAAAACTAAACAAAACACTCAGACATGCAAAGCTCTGTTGTCTTGCTTGTGCTACTCATCAGGCATATAGCCTTTTCATATAGTGAAAAGAAACTCCAGAAATTAGGTACCTTGAGTTGGAAAAAGGAGGAAACTTGCTCTCAGAGTCTCCTCTTTAAGGATTCAGAGCCATCCCAACATTGTGCAGCTGGGCTTTCTCTCTTCACCGCCACTCAGGAGATATTAGACCTCCAGGATGGGAAATAGCACTAGGAACCAGCAACAGTGAGAACAATAAGGGGAAAAAAATGCTATCATAACAGTACCAAAGGTTTATATTGCTCTTTACAATGATCACATATGTGCTTATTTACTTTAAATAGAGCAAAGGAGTGAAGACATGGGACAGTTGTAAAATGGACGCAGTAATCCATGGATTAGTGACTCCTAAGTATTTTTAACCTCCACATAATAGTGGGTAAGAGGGGCTTCCCTGGTGGCGTAGTAGTTAAGAATCCGTCTGCTAATGCAGGGGACACGGGTTCCAGCCCTGGTCCGGGAAGATCTCACATGCCGCGGAGCAACTAAGCCCAGTGTGCCACAACTACTGAGCCTGGGCTCTAGAGCCCGCGAGCCACAACTACTGAGCCCACATGCCACAACTACTGAAGCCCACGCACGTAGAGACCATGCTCTGCAACAAGAGTAGTCACCGCAATGAGAAGCCCCTGCACCGCAACAAAGAGTAGCCCCTGCTCGCTGCAACTAGAGAAAGCCCGTGCGCAGCAACGAAGACCCAATGCAGCCAAAAATAAAACAAATAAAATAAGTAAATTAAAAAAAAATTACATTGCTCATATTTAAAAAAAAAATAATGGGTGAGATATTTCAAATTTAAAGGTTCTCTAATCAAATGTAGATCTCTTTCTCAGTAATCATTGGACACAGGTGTATTAGCTTGGTGAAGGCTCTCAGAAGCCTCACCTGAAACTAAATGGCTTATTTTTATTTAACAAAGCATTTTTCTAACTTAAGACTCCTCATACAGCTTTGGGCATTTGAAATAAGAAAATGTGAGAGCCACTAACTATCCAGTATTGCCTCATTTCTAAGAGAGTTGTTACTAACGTCTCTTTAATAAAAAATATTTTACCAGAATAATTTACAATGATATATTGTTTAATTTTTTTTTTTTTTTTTTGCCGTCTAAGACCCATATACTATGCTTTCTGTGCAAAACAAATTCTCTTAAATTTTGAATAAAATATTTTTTATTCACCGTATGCATAAACCACACCTGGCTAAATGGTATTCTTGTCTGTGTTGCTTGATATTTAGCACTATAATCAAATCATATTGCAGTGTTCACGGTTTCTGATGAGCCCTAAATGAGGCTCCATCAATCTGGCAGACTATTTCAAGAGCAGAACTAAAGATGAAAAATCTCACCTTGCTTCTAAAATAAAACTCTGTCCTACCAAATATGTCCTAAAGATGCAGATGTAGAGAATGGACTTGAGGACACGGGGAGGGGGAAGGGTAAGCTGGGACGAAGTGAGAGAACGGCATTGACATATATACACTACCAAATGCAAAATAGGTAGCTAGTGGGAAGCAGCCGCATAGCACAGGGAGATCAGCTCTGTGCTTTGTGATCACCTAGAGGGGTGGGATAGGGAGGGTGGGAGGGAGACGCAAAAGGGAGGGGATATGGGGATATATGTATACATATAGCTGATTCACTTCGTTATGCAGCAGAAACTAACACAACATTGTAAAGCAATTATACTCCAATAAAGATGTTGAAAAAAAAAAAGAATAGTTGAATCTGGGCACTTCTTAAGAGCCATCACCTGCCTCTGCAGGCACTAATCCTTAGTAAATAATATGTCTCCTAAGAATATTAGCAGCACAGGATGAAAACTGAAAATATAATAGACATATGGACTTTTTAAGAGACCAGTATATAAATAATACTAATGCCTGTTTTCAAGAAATGTATATGAATCTAATTCCTTGCACACTATCTAGCCATGTTATTTAAACCACCTCTCCAATTTTATCTTTGAAACAATATCTTGTAAGTACTTTAAAAAGGTGATTGCTTATGATCCCACACGTTTTAGCACATCACATCAAAACTTTTATTTCAGAAAACATTTCAACGACATGTGAATTCTGTCATTCCATCTCATTATTTGAGAGGCAGGGTTGTTCCCAGCACTCTTTTCCTATTTAAAAACAAAACACCACCTAGAAAATAATGTTATTTGCGTAATAACTACAACAATAGTTTTAACAGGCATTTCAGACTGTCTAATTAAGCACTGCAACCTTTTATTTTTATAATCGAGATCTAGTCCTATTATCTATTTACAGAGATAGAATTAGAAATATAGTAAAGGCTCCAGTTCAACTGGAAACATAGGAGGCTTCTAAACTTACCTAATTTCACAGACACACCAATTCTACAGCTAAGTAGGGAACAATTCCCTCTGAAAGAAATCCAGAAACTTAGCTGAGTGATAACTTGCATATCTGGCTAGCGAGAAAAAACCCCACATCAAAAGGGGCAGGCGAGGCTGAGACACAGTCTCACCATAAACCCCACCTAGGGCACAACATACAATCAAGAGGGCACTCACAACTACCAGCTTCTCCCCAAGGAGTGAAGGGTTTGGACCCAACATCTAGTACTCCAACTTTTAAGTCTTCCACCTGAGAGACAAGACCCCAAACACCTAGCTCTCAAAGCCAACAGGGCTTGCATCCAGGAGACCCACAATACTATAGTAAATATATAAAAACAAAAACAAAAACAAACAAACAAAACCCAGCTCTTAACAGCTCAAGGCTATCCTCCCAGGTCTCAGATGAACAGGCAGCAGATTGAAATACCCAGTGCTTTCCTGAAAGAGGCCTACTTGCATCTCTTAAAAGCTGCAGCCTGAAGATCAGGCTTCTAATTTAACACACTTCTAGAGGTTTACTGCAGTCCTCTCCAGAGACCATGGAGGTTGGCAGGTGTCATTTTTGTACTCTCCTCCTGCCGTACTCCAGGTCATTGGTATCTCCCTGGAAAGAGCTTGGGCACACAACTGGTGCTCTGGCTTTTGTGGTTGTTATGCAGGGGACATACCCCACCCCCCGCCCCCAAGAGGCCTATTTGTATATCTTTTTTTTAATTGATGAATAGGTCTGTTTATTAAAGTATAATTTATATATGGTGAATGCATAGGTCTTTTTAAAAAAACTTTTATTAGGGTATAGTTGATTTACACTGTTGTTAGTTTCTGCTGTACAGCAAAGTGAATTGGTTATACATATACATATATCCACTCTTTTTTTAGGTTCTTTTCCCATATAGGTCATTACAGAGTATTGAGTAGAGTCCCCTCTGCTATACAGCAGGTTCTTATTAGTTTCTATTTTATACATAGTAGTGTGTATGTCAATCCCAATTTCCCAATTTATCCCTTCCCACCCCCTTACTCCCTGGTAACCATAAGTTTGTTTTCTACACCTGTAACTCTATTTCTGTTGTGTAAATAAGTTCATTTGTACCATTTTTTTAGATTCCACATATAAATGATATTATATGATATTTGTCTTTCTCTGTCTTACTTCACGCAGTCTGACAGTCTCTAGGTCCACCCATGTCACTGCAAATGGCATTACTTTGTTCTTTTTTATGGCTGAGTAATATTCCATTGTATATATGTACCATATCTTCTTTATCCATTCCTCTCTTGGTGGACATTTAGGTTGCTTCCATGTCTTGGCTATTGTAAATAGTGCTGCAATGAACATTGGGGTACATGTATCGTTTTGAATTATGGTTTTCTCTGTATATATGCCCAGGAATACGATTGCTGGGTCATATGGTAGCTCTATTTTTAGTTTTTTAAGCAACCTCCATACTGGTCTCCATAGTGGCTGCCCCGATTTACATTCCCACCAACATTGTAGTAGAGTTCCCTTTTCTCCACACCCTCTCCAGCATTTATTGTTTATAGACTTTTTGATGATGGCCAGTCTGACTGGTGTGAGGTGATACCTCAGTGTAGGTTTGATTTGCATTTCTCTAATCATTAGTGATGCTGAGCATCTTTTCATGTGCTTTCTGACCATCTGTATGTCTTAAAAGATGGTGCCTGAGGGTCAGGTTTCTTTAACACACATCTAAGGGCTGACTACAGTCCTCTCCAAAGACCAGGGAGGCAGGCAGGTATCATCGTCTTGTCTTCCTCTATTACCTAAAGGAAACAAAGTTACTATCTGGAAAAAATACCTACACCCCCATGTTCATTGCAGCATTATTTACAATAGCCCAGACATGGAAATGACCTTAGTATTCATTGACAGATAAATGAATGAAGAAAAGGTGGAATATTACTCTGTCATTAAAAAAATAAGGAAATCTTGCCCTTTGAGACAACATGGACTTTGAGGTCATTATGCTAAGTGAAATAAGTCAGACAGAGAAAGGCAAATATTGCATTATCTCACTTACATGTAGAATTTAAAGAAATTACACTTACAGATAGAACAGATTTGTAATTGCCAGAGGTAGGGGGTGGGTGAAATGGGTGAAAGTGGCCAAAAGGTACAAACCTCCACTTATAAGATAAATAAGTTCTGGGGATGTAATGTACAGCATGGTGACTATAGTTAAAAATACCAGAATCCTCATGAGGAGAAAAAAAAAAAAAAGTAAAAAAGTTTAACTATGTATGGGGATGAATGTTAACTAGACTCATTATGGTGATCATTTTGCAATATATACGGATATCAAATCAATATGTTGTGTACCTGAAACTAATACAATGTTATATGTCAATTATGCTTCAATAAAAACTATTAAAATAATTTTGAAAACCAATAATGTGTGGTATATTTTAAAGTTGCTATGAGAGTAGATCTTAAACATTCTAATCACAAGAAAAAAATTATAACTATGTGAGGTGATGGACATTGACTGAACTCATTGTGTTAATCATTTTGCAATATATACATATATCAAATCATAATGTTGTACATCTACAACCAATACAATGTTACATGCCAATTATATCTCAATGAAACAAGTGGGGAAAGGAATCAGAAATACAGAATTTCACACTTCGACCTACGTTGTAAAGCAAATCAACTATGGGTTCAGAAAAAAAAAAGCAGACTAAAATTTTGCTCAGTTTTATATATTGCACTAGTTTTTCCTATCTTGTGGGTACTTTCAGAGCCCTCCAGTAGCTCAGTGTATAATTTGATTGACATATACATAGCTTCTTGACTTGAAAGTGAAAACTAAAAGGAATACAGGCATTATCAAGAGGAGACAACTATATCATGAAAGGAAAGGACTCAGGAAAATAATCATTTGCTGATTGTTTAGTAGCACACAGGGAGAGAACTCTAAGGATTATTTAATCATAACGGTGACTGAGTGTGAGTGAGTGAGTTTTCACTCTTGACAAAAAAGAAAGGAAGGAAGGGAATAAAGTGGGAAGCAGATCTCCATGGCTAAACAGTACTAAACAGACATATTAACATCCTGAAATATATTTGTATTATTTGTTAACCTTAGAAATGAATTTTAAATATATTGAAATGGAAAAGCATTTTCCATGAGATATAGTTAAATGACAAAATTTCAAAATTCAGTTGCCTTAAGTGCAGCAGTAGATAAAATTAGATAATTATAATTGCTCATTATTCATCCTTCGTGATAATAAAAGTGGAAATTAAGCTTTAGTGTTTGAAATCTAAACCAGTCAGGAGGTTAGAGGAAGTTACTCTTTGAGAAAAATATTATGATCTAGAATGTTTATGGTTTAAATTGTCTCTTGAAGATACTTAAAATGAAACAGATTAAACATTTGCATCAACTTTATAGGAACCCAAACCTACGCCTCTCAAAGAGCAGTAATAGGTAACCAAGTACAAAAGGTTCTTAATGCTACTGTAACCAAGCAAAACCTTATGGGGCTTTCCTGGGACAGACACCCCCCCCCCAATATGTCCTCTGCCTGCTTCTTGTTCGTAGAAAAACTTTAATCTCCTAGGCCTTCCCCGAGTTCCAAAGAATAAATTTAATCAGAGAAATGATAAAATACAGAAGCAAAGGAAAACAGTCAAGCAGACAAAATAATAGTTTAGCCATTAAACAAAATCAAGGACATTTAGTTCTTCCTCAAGGGCTATGGATAATATTTTGAGCCATATCCTTTGAACCATTTTGAAGATACTGAAACTCCCGCCAGGTGGAAGAAGTCAACTGTATGTTGACCACAAGCATGACAACCCCAGACTGGTTGGAGCCAGAAGGACTAACTGATCAGAGATTTATGGCTCAGATAATGTTCCCATCACAAGCGAGACAAGACATCTACTTGGAACCACGTGATGGAGGCAGTCATCTCTGAAAATAGATGTTTACCCCCTCCTCAGCATGTAGCCCTTTCTTCTTTGCCCTGTATAATCTCCAAGCAAAACCTGGGAAGTGAGGAATTTATTCTTTGGGACATGAGTCCACCTTCTCCCCAAGACTGCCAACTTCCTCAATACAACTATCTATCCTTTTACCCAACACGTGTCTCTCAGTATTGGATTCTTTTTCTTTTTTTTTCAATTCAAATCTTTGTTCTTTTATTTATTTTTAAAAATTGGAGTATAGTTGCTTTACAATATTGTGTTAGTTTATAAGTGGATAGACCAGGATGAAAACAAAATGTTTTTGGTGGAACATCTGTGATAGTGTTACCGAACTCAGGTTAGGCTGCTCATTGCTCAAGAATCCAATACTGAGCCAGTAATCTTGAGTTGCTTTGGGAAGGTAGCAGTATCACATAATGGGGATAATCACAGCTTGGGAATTTGGCCTGACTTGAGATCCTGATTCCTTGATGACAGTCTGGAATTATGAGTTCTCTAAGCAATTTCTGGACCAGTAAACTGAACATAAAATGTTTAAAAATCAGCCCTTGGATTTTCTTACATGTAAAACTGTTTTAAAAACATTTTTATTAAATATAAAGGATATATAATTTTATTTTATTATTATATTTAAGCTAAGTTACCTACAGTATTCCTATTGGATTTCTTAGTTCATTGTATTGTGAGATACAAAAGCAATGAAGTTGCTTTACTTTAAAGTTGCTTTACAGTTGCATGCTTTACTCTCTGTAAGAAGGTATTTCAGTACAGACCCACATAGAACAGGTTGACACTGAGAAACAGGGCACAAAGTTTACTTAATTGTTCTTTCAGATTGAATCTGTACATCCAGATATAACAAAAGCTTTTTTTTTTTTCTTTTTATGATTGAGGTTTTAAAATTAACAATTAAGTAAGTGGTTGATTTGACAATGATTAAAGTTCTCTTTGTGCCAAATACAGAGTTAGACCTGGGGAATATCATTATAAATAAGACTGACATTGTTCCTTATCCTTAAAAGCTAGCATATGATAGGTTTCTGGAGGGAGATAACACTTCCAGCACAGAGAAGATTTGAAAATCTCTGGGCTCAACTGTATGGGTGCACACCACTACTAGTCTACCTGTCTGTACACTGAAAAGGTTGCTTAGCACCTTGAAGACCAAGTGGGTATAGAGCTGTGAGTATGCAGGTAGAGAAATTCGGTCAAGCCATAAGGTAAATATAAGGACACAGTTAGCTTTAAGAAAATGATCCAGTTTAGCTTCCAAAGCCTTATGAGTAGGGAAAGTATTCCAGGATCTCCATAGAGAGAATGTGGTAGTATGTGCCAGCAACTGTGGATTAATCTGTTTATGCACTGAAAAGGACAGGAAGAAACAGCCAGGCTTTCCATTACCATCAAGACTCCAAGGATCTCCACTGAGTGTAGTTGCATTTCCCCTCCTTACAGTGATGCAGTTAATTTTAATATACAAATTTAACTGTTATATTTGAAATTTGCCCCACTATTTTTCATGGCAGAAAACAAAACGGAGAACAAGCTGAACTTTGCCCTTTCACTTAGTCTGTAGAATGCTATGGACCTAATAAAATCAATAATAATTATTAGGGCTAAGATTTATTGTGGGCTTATACTGCACCAGGTGTGGTGCTATTTTCTGCATTGTTTTCCTTTAATTCTCAGTATTATGAAGAAGTACTGCTATGGATGTCATTTTATTTGTGTCAAGTAACCACAAAATGGGTCATGTCAGTAGTCATTCTGTCTTCTCTGACTGAGAAAGTCAAGATATCAAACCCTTATATTCTCTACTTAAATATATATGAGTATATATATACATATATATACCTAGAAAGACAATATCTTTGACAATTTTGAAATTTAAATGATCATATTTTATATCCTTCCTTTCAGTCTTTGTCCCTACACATTTATATTAAACAAAACTGCAAATGCAATGTACATACAGACAGTTCTGTATCCTTTTAATAATTTGATGTCAAAATAAGATAAAGCCCTAGAAAGCCAGAGAATCATTATACTAATTTTAAGGGTAATTAATTTAATATAATGCCATTTCCCCCAGAGCTTGGTGAGCAGCAAAGCACCAAATAACATTAAGTACACCAACAGAATTTGGATAGCCACACGAGCTTATAATAATGGGATTTTGCCTGAAGTGAGTTCATCCTCATTTGATGAACTCAAAGGATATGTTATCTCCTTCTGCTTTATTTATATGCGTGTCATCTCTCTAACTAGATTATAAAGTTGAGCTTAAGGAGTGTTTCTTACATCACTCCATCATACACAAATTAAGAATTCAATAAATATCTGCTAAAAATGAATACATGAATATTAAAAGTAGAAAAACAAGTGCAATTCCATATAAGAGGTTTATTAATGTGCAGACAAAATAAATGTGCCTGTTTTGCTTTAAAAAAAAACCACTAGGAAATATTAAACAAACAACCCATCTTACACAAGTAAAAACATCCTAGAACTCATCTTAATAATAGGGAATGTTAAAGTTCAAACCAGTGTCCAGGTATTCTCTCTTTTCCCCTACCCCCCCTAGTCAGAGTATGAACAACGGACACCAATATTATTTAAACAAACAATGAAACTAAACTTACTGAAATAAATAAAATGTACTGCAGAGCTATATTTAAATGATTCCAAAATATTTGCTTTTTTGGATTCTTGCAACCTACCATCACAGTCCTTTGGAGGACGTGTGTGATGCAGATATTTGAAAGATGACTGAGTAAAACGACCTCTTAATACCAAACTAATAAACATTTTTAATGGAAAAATTAACATCTTGTAGAAAGGGTAGGAAGAAAATTTTTCTGTGTTTGAGTGACAACCCAGTTAAAATCAACTTGTGCAACCAGGTATCTAACTGCTTCTTAAAAAACTCTTCCCTGTGGAAGAATTTAACCCAGTTACGTCAGTCAAGACTGCCATGTTGTCTCTATATTTCTCCTCCAATTTCTAAATGTTAAGTCTTTATTTTGAATAATACAAATAAAGTATTTGTACCCAAACTATTGAACTTTTTAGAAATATCTGGGGAGCACGAAGCACCAGATGGTTTTGTTTTCTGTTCTCCAAGTCTATGAAATTCATCTGAAAAGAAGTGACTATATTGAGCAAAGGATTAAAAGCTTAAGGAGAGCGAAATATAAAAAGCTTTTCCAATCTTTAAATCTTAAGTCATTCTCCAAATTATGAGGTAGCTAAGGATGTCTGACCCTTCTCCCTGAAGGAGTGGCATAAATCTATCAACATGAACTTAGAGCCACTTTGCAGGTCTAAATAAGTTTTCAGAGTGATAGGACACACTAATGGACTTCTTAGGGAAATTCTGATAAGGACGGGAGGTATCTGACAGTAAAAGAATAATTTGGGCTGATGCTGAACTGGATAACTTATTAATCCTCTTCACCTTGTTCTGCATAAGAATGTGTGTGTGAAGTAAGACAAGATTTTGAAGTTTTTTTTTTTTTTTGATAAATGATGCTTTGCTCATCCTCATTATTCAACTGGTGTACATCTTTCACCCACTCAGCACAGTTGCAAAGTTACTTCAATGCTACATTTATTCTCAACATACAGTAAAGGAGATAGAAAATTTTCCACATTCAATAAAGGAGACAGAAAATACTGAGAGTTTCTGTTTCTAGAGAAAACAGAAGGATGAATATTTTTGCTCTTGGCTACTCTTATTCCTTTCAAATAGAAAAGCATCACCTGGGAGCAGAATGAACCTTTGAAAACTGCATATGCAACTCCCTACCTTAGATAGAGTATACTAACCTTGGACTGTGTAACAAGGAATAAGAAGACAAAATTGTTTCTAATTTCCTCCTCATTTAAGCGCTCTCTCTCTCTCTCTCTCTCTCTCTCTATATATATATATATATATACACATATATATATATAAGACTCTATACTTAGATTGAGTTGCTGGAGTTTAGCATGGATGTCTTTTAATGGAGAATTTTTTAAAAAATTGTTTTGCTTTGTTTCTTATAAATGAGCATACTCAAGATATTTCAAATACCAAAAAAAAATCATTCTTGATGGATGTTGAAATAAGATGTTCTCTTTTACCTGGAAAAATGCAATAAGAATAGCACTGAATAAAGTTCACAAACATGTTTTCAATGGATTAATTCAACAATGCCCACTTTTGCCTCCGTATTTAATAACTTATTATCAATATTTCTCAAAGCACTCCACCAACACTGGAATTAGCTTGCTATAGAGTCCCCATCCTGCTTGAAAAAATAAAACTTAATGAATCAGAATCTCAGGTGATAAATACACTGGAATATGCATTTTACCAGATTTTCCTAGTAGATATAGTGTGCCTTGATATGGCTGATCTGTAAACAATAACCAAGAAAAAAATTGGTTTTGATAGATTGTAAAATGTCCAAAACAGAGAATCCATATCTTGCCAAAAAGCATAATTTTAACACGCGGTGATAAGCATTAAACATTTCAAAGGGATCCCTTTGCAAGTTGACAGGGTTAAATGACTTTCAAGCAACAAGCCAAACATATTAGAATTTCCATTTTATAGTGTTAGATGCATAGGAGGATGAATGAAAGTTAAAGTTCTACAGGGTATATTGGTAAGAGAACACTGCACATATGCAAACGCAATTTCAGTGTACCAAACGGTCCCTTGCCCCAGTAAAGGTACTCTCTACTATTTCAAATGCCTTTAAGGCAAGAACTCTCTGTAACAGGATTGGACGGTTAGAAGGTGATCTTTTTTTTTGTATCCATCATAACATGCCACAACACATGTAAGTCCTCAGTAAATTCTTAATGATTACTGTCAGGAAGTGTCATTTTCATTTATTCTACATAGGTATGTTCTTTGTTTTTTACATTATTTAAATATCTATCCTGAAATTATTTGATTTGAGGTAATTCACTGAACTTCTCTAGATTTCAATTTCCTCATCTATAAAGTAAATATGTTGTACTCAAAACGTGTTTGTCAAAATTCAGCCCACCTACATATATTGTGACATGTATGTATGCCACCTATATTATTATGACCATTTTTTCAAAATAATATTTCAAAGTGCTAGCTATATATTTCTAAAATTCAATAAAATTAACACATATTTATTAAACTTTTTCAAATCCTCACTTTTGCACTACCAAATATGTTATACTCAATCTTTGTTTTACAAGCTTGCTTGTGAAAAAATGCTTTTTGAATGAATGTTTGATTTTATGAATTATCCTTTTCTTAGTACACCTAGTTTCTTGGCATATACAAAATTTTACCTTAATTTTGAACAACATTTTACAACTCATAAAGTCCAATTATTTTACAATTAAAAAATGCTGTCAATTTTATGGATATACATTTGAATTTTGCCTAAATCCAAATGTTTTAAAAATTATTTCCATGTTTATAAACATCAATTTTAAAAAAGCCTCAATTATATACCAGAAAGCTTTTGAAAAAAGGTTTGAAATATATAAATCAGTGTTTAGAAAAAAAATGTTTAAAGAGGTATGAAATTTTCTGAGTAACACTGTAACTCAATTGACAGCAACTCTAATTAGATTTTTCTACATCTACAAGTCAGCATCTAAAGCAAAGTCCCCCAAATCCTCATGATGTGCAGGAGATCGGTCTAGAACCTTTTCATATGGGAAAAAAGAGACATATTATCTGTAGCTTCTATATTTAAATTCTAGCCATTATTCACACATACAGATGCTATAATTATTTTTTAAAGTTTTCTGATATTACAAATCTGCTTTAAAAAATAATTGAAAGTATGAAATGAACTGAATAAATTTTGGATGTTTAAAATGGTGTCATAAAAGTCATACTGAACCTATTTTAACTATTTTTTTTTTTACTATTTTTTACTATTATTGAAATAGACATGATACTCACATTAAAAAAACACAGAAGATATTGTATTTTATTTCACATGAACTAAAGATTAATGAGTAGGATGCTTTCTTAATCATTCCATTTTAGCCTAGTTGATTTAATCTACAAGTTTGAGTACACAGCTTCTGATTAATACTAAGGAAACTCCCTCAATCTCATGTTCATGAAAAGGTTGCAGTCTAATTGGGAGACTCTGTAATATTTGAAGGCACAATAAATAAGGCAACCTAGACTAAATCAGTCACAGACTGCTACAAAAGTGACAAATTTTGTGACACTATCAATGATAAATGCAGCAGGAAATCTGCACAAAGACTGAAAATTCACAGTTGAGAACAGCTTCTTCCATTTTATCAATTCCTGCTCCTTCCACTTCCCAGATGTAAGAGGAATAGGGGGGTGGTAGAAGTTTTAAGGCAGGTCTGTTTAATAAAAAGAACTAGAGGAAGGTAAATTAGTATCAGATTCAACAACAATTCTTTCTACGCCTCTCTTTTGTCTGCAGATAATCAGAAGTAATTTCAGCCCCAGGTAAATAAGACATTTGACAATGGAAACGTATTTAAATTCTTATCTTCTATGTATCTAATACAAACCTAGAGGTAAAAATTAGAATTGAATGTTGAGTATAAACTAGAATAAGATTAGAATTCAAATCAAATTTTTAATAATATAACAGTTAAATTATTTTTTGAAAATTGTGGTTATGTAAAAAAATTGGACTTAGAATAAAGAGTTGGGTGGACCCTTGGCATTTCAATTTACTAGGTTCCCTAAGATGCTTGATTTTTCTAAGTTTCAAATACTTTATCCTTAACATAAAGTTAATAAAATCTATGGCTCCCTCACTGAGTGTGAAAACTGCATTATATAATAGGATTAAAGAGCTTAATAAGTTGAAAATCTAAATGATTCTGTGATATAATTATTATTACAAAAAATGAAATAATGAAAATAATCCAGGACATACAACCCAAAGAAGCAAAATCAAACCAAACCAAATTTCATTTTATGAAATTTGAGCTCTATCATATCCCATAAAGAAGACTCTTCTTTATTTTTGTGTATATCCAATGCTGTTTCAATATTATAGTCACTCTTTTTGGTGCCGTATTAATATTTTTTCAAATCTTAGAAAAATATCTGTTTCTTTTTAAACTTTCAACTAATGAATTCTGAGTTTCTATCATGCAATTCCACAATTCTGAATAATTTTTAGATAAAATTTTTAAAAAGATTTCTCCTTACCACAGATAAACCATAAAGTTATGAATTGTTCCTCCTTTGTGGAGACTCACATCAATAAATCTACTTTTTGTTTCTTTCCTGTTGCTAATTTCTTTTTAAGATGAGATCTAGAAGTTTCATTGATTTAATAAACTTTTATATGTCTTCTTTAATATTACATTTAAACAAACAGCCTTCTATATATTCTTCTTACTTTTTAAATATATTCTTAAATATATTAAAAAATTAATACTAATAAAGAGAAAGCAATATTGGAACTTCACATACATTTTCATTTCATCCTAATAAATTATTCAACATAATTATGGTAAGGAATCATGTGTAATTTCTCTATTGAAAAATAAGTTAATACAAGTGAAAATTCCTTTGAGATCTATTTTCAGAATCTTGCTTCTTTAAGAACCAAAATGCAAAAGTTAATATTCACACACACACATACACACACACAGTGCAACCCCACTGACCACTGATCTCTTGAAGCGTTTCTTTTACACACAAATCCCGCTATAAATTTAATTTAATATTACATATCTTCTCTCCCCAATATAGTAGAGAAGATCAAAAGAGAAAGTGCCTCTCATGGCAGTCAAATGCATTTTGCATTTCAACTAAGCAACCATTTTATCCATAGAAAACATTAGGCAATATTATTCCCCCTGAGCCTTTTACAGAATGAAACCAGGACCACTTTCGTACATTTTGTTGCAGTTTCTCTAAACCATTGGAGTCTGGAACCTTAAAATTATTTCCTTGGAGAGTTAAATTAAAAAATAAAACTTTCATATTTGTCACTATCTAAAGGAGAGTATAAATAAGCAAATTCTCTAAATTACTGGCTTCTTATATCAGCTTCCCCAGGCATGCTCCTCTGATTCACTGCGGTCAGTACTCCACATTCACAGAACAGCCAAAAAGAAGCCCAAGGGTACAGTTGGCAGAAATTAAATATTAGAACATGGTTTTGAAACTTCTGAAAACTAACTTGAAATAAAGTTTCATCAACGAACACAACTATATTTAATAGAATCATATGATTTTATCCTATTAGGGATCATCCAGGTCAAGCTTCTTATTTTACATGTAAAAAAACCCTTATGTCTGAAGGTTAAGTAACAAATAATGATTAAGACAGGATGAGAAACCAAACATCAAAATGCCAGGCAGAATGCTTTTTATTTCTATTTCTTCCTATCTAAATACTGTCTGTTCACTTAATACTGTAAGAGGGGGTAAAAGTTTAAAAGGATTTTTTATTTAGTACTTCTAAATTGTCAAAAAACACTAGGGATTATTTGCGTCTGATGTTATCACAAGTTTGTCCTATGATTTTATATTGTTTCCTATCACAATTTAAAGTGATAAGCTGAGCACAATTATACACATACACCTTTCAACACATATGTTTAGGTACCCTGTAATAAACTGCAAAACCCGCTGCAGATTACCTTCCCCTCTCCTTGGTGTCGCTATTTTTTTTTCCTCTCATCACTTGTAATATAACAATTTCCAAGCATTAAAAGACTTCATTTATTTCCCCACTATCAAAGATGAAATATTATTTTTAAAGGGAATGCCCTCTGTTAATTCTTTTTTAAACCATTCCTGTTAACTATGTTTCTTCCCTATTAAAAATAATAAACTAAAATAAATATATATCTAACTCATAATGTTTAATTTTTCTCTGTAAAAGTAATCTATCAGAAGCACTCAAGAAATACTTGAGTATGCTATGAAATACTTTCATAGCATTTATTTATTCACTACATTCTTATGAAGCACCTGCATACATAAGCCAAGCCCTGTTCTACATACAGAGTGAATATGATGCAAGGCTCCTGCTCTCAAGGACCTTGGGCATGAGTGGAAGAGGAAGGTAATAAACTCTGTGTGTGTGTGTGTGTGTGTGTGTGTGTATGCGTGTGTGTGTGTAGGTAGTAAATATACAATATATAATCAATATATAATGCACACACATTTCAGATGATAGTTGAAGTTAGGATGTCTTTCTGAGTAGGAGAGAATTAATAATGAGAATCAACCATGTTCAGAATATCTGGGGAGAGAAAATTGGATGCATAAAAGATGGCAAGGAACTTGGCATATCCAAGGAAAGGAAAGCTGACTGGCATGGCTGGAGTTCGGTTGAGATGAGCAATGACTCAAGAGAAAGTCACAAATTGTCAGGGTGAGATATTACCGAGACTTGGAAGGCAGGGTAACTCAATTATCATTTATTCATTCCTCCATGTATTCATTTAAAAATAAACATTTTAGACCTCTCATGTTGGGGACACTAAGGCACAAAGATGGGCTAGATCCCTGCCCTTTTCAGACTGAAGGCATACAGGAGCCCTCAAACTATTAGTTTCTTTGATCATTTCTGATAGAGAACTTCAATCAGTTTACTTAGCATCTGCTTAAACCACAATCTGCTGGGGTTTTTTTTAACCAAAACTATTTAAGTTGTTTTAGGTATAGCCTCATGTTTAATGGCTGTCAAAAGGTTCTATTGTGAATACAAACCCATTTCATCATTACACTTGATCAAGTTCATCTTGAATTAATCATTCATGACACTGCTATAAATTAGGCATTAGGAGTGCTCTGCTAATGACAGTGTCACCAGTAAGCTGTAATTAGTGTAACTAGAATGTAATCTAATGTTTTTAATCTGTCAGATGAAAATTTTTCCTCTACAGAGAAAAAGAGAAAGAGAGAGGGAAGAAAACCCACACATATTGCTCTCACACTTATATAAAATTTAAAAATAATTTATTTTCTTCAGAGGCCACAGAAAAGTGCATACCTATCATCCTAATATTTAATTTAGATGTCATACAGGAACCTAGAAAAAAGTTAAATAATTTGGAATTTGTGATTTACATTTTCCCATTTGAAAAACAATTTTGATACCTCTTTCAAGCAATATAAAAGGAAAGATATTCCAGCAACATTGCTCTTGATAAATGTTAAGATGTACCTGACAATCTATTTTTGACATATTTTTTAGAAGGTAGTTCATAAAATTAGCAGGATGTTTCACCAGACTCCATTGTGAAGTGGAGTCTCTGTTCTAAAATACACCACACACACACACACACACACACACACACACACACACACAGAGACATGCACACACACACGCACACACTAAGTAAAATGTAGCTTTCCTCTGCTCTTACATCTACATGTCAAACATAATTTATCAAATGATAAAATACAAACTACTGTAAAGATGACACATTTTAGAAACGAGTCACAAATTATATCAACTAACTGATTGCCTTTGATGTTTTAAAGGAGAAAGGATAGCTTAGTTGTTTCTATTTTTACCTTCCACTCATCTATTTTACTAGAATTTTAAATTGGCAGAAGAATGAAATCTTTAGAGAATAAGTGTTTTGTAGTAAATAAATTTATAGCTGTAGGAGCCAAATAACCAAATTCTCTAATAGCTGAAGCTGGCAGGGAACCAACTGTTATGTAACTTAATGGGCTCTAGGTTTGCTGTGGCATTGGTGTGTAAGGGTGGGCAGGGGTATTTTGTTTTTCCAAATGACTTTGATCAATAAAAATTCTATGTACCTGAGCCACATGATTCAAAATTAACACTGTTTTATAATAGTTCTATTGAAAGTAGTAGTGGACCTAACAGATTGTAAATGTCTTATATTCAAAATTTATGCAGTAACAGAATTACATTGAACTAGTTAATAGTTGACTTACATTCTGCACATTAAACATATACCTCCAAGTATCATCTCCCTACCACCTACATCAAATCATCTGGTCCAACTTCCAATCAGCCTTCTCAACCAACAGTGAGAATGACGCCTAGGAATCTGATATACACTGAATTTTGAGAATCACTATCCCTTGGGTTACAATTTCCTTATCTGTTAAATCATTCTAGTGATTAACATATTATGGCTTGTCTATTTTATATGAAGATAATTCTAAACATTTTTGAGTACTTCCCACACATATCTAGCAAGACACTTAGTTTTGTACAAATGGAGCTTCAACAAGCTGAATAATAACAAATGGAGTAGGACAGAAACCCCAGATTCCAGACCATGGGGAGTTTTGGAAGTTCTATTCAGTCATAAAGCCTTAAAAATCCATTTTATTGATAGCGTTTTACCAATACATTAACTACTATTCTTCTCTAAAGCCTTAGGATTCAAAAAACAATTCAATTAAACTTCTTTCCATTCAGGAGTTCAAGAATCACTTACTCAAATATATGTTCATGATTTCTGTTTTTGACTGACAGGAGTATGAGGGCTAAATTAGCATCAGCACTCTTAGTTTTTAATGTATGGGACTATACTGTTTTCTCTGCTTATAGTATGATATTGTCTTTAGATGTGGCAGCCGAGCTCCCTGCTCTTGCTGACTTCTGACATATTTCACTCCAGTTTTCCTCATTGACTCTAGTGAACAAAGCATTTCATTAACTGCAGATAAGGAGAATCAATAGCCCTCTTCATCAATGATTTTGCATTGATAAACTGTTCCACTACCACTCAGGAAGGTAATTACTCTGAAGAATTATAAGACACAATGGGCTAAACCATTTGAGCTCAAAATTCAATCTCTCATTAATCAAAAATTTAACTACCCATGATGCTTTTCCTATTTAAGTAAGGAAATACAATATTTAAAAATTTCTTAAAATGTAATCAGAAGCCATTTGCATTACTTCTCTAAGATATCAAGAGATATCTACAGGAACACTGAGGGAACATATGATAACATGATGTACATCAAAGGTTAATTGAATGAGCCATTAATTACAGCTTTTTAAAAACAGAATCTCTAGATGTTGACATGGTATGGTAACATGCAGAACAGTATGTGAATTAGTTATCAAAGAAAGGAAGATGTGAGGGATTCCTAACACCATTTGGTTCTTAAAATTGTCTTTATAAAAAACTAAGTACTTAGTTTACTGAAACCTATAGGGCACTTATTTCCTAGGCATGGAGCAAGGCAATAAAAACATTAAAAACATTCTTACTTTTAGATAGATCCCAATGGAGGGGGAGAGGCTGATATGTAAACAGATACACTAAATGCAATATGTAAATATCTAAAATTTGTAGAAAGTGATGTGGGGATGAGAGAATAAGAAGCAACAGCTTGATGGGTAAGACTGTGTCAGACAGGCAAGTAAGACCATCCATGTCGGTATCAGCAACTCAAGTGATGATGGACTGTAAAACCCCACTGAAGCTCTGCCAATACTTCCTCACAATATTTCACTACCCCACCTCCAACCCCCTAAACGCAAGTGCAGTATTCCTCAAAATTTGGCGGACAAAGAGAGTCCTTCAAGCATATCTTGTCTTTGATTCTATGGATGAATAACAACTTACATTTACTATCATTTTTTATCAATTTACCACTAGTGCTGTTTGGAACTTATAATTTTTCTTTTCTTAATTTTAAGTAATAAATTAACATTAGTGTATGATAATGATGTTTGTTTTATTTTTGCAGATTGTCTTGTTAGTCTCACAGTGTGTAGTGCATATTTTCAAGCAAGAGTATTTTTGGCCTGTCCTTTTTTGATGGCTTATGGCCCCAAAATGTGTTTATTCATTCAGTTATTCGCTCAGTTTTTTCAAGAGAAATATACTGAATGTCTTCTTTTTACCAATACTATTCTTGGCATAAGGATAAATAGAGTGTTGAACAAGACATATAAAGTTCTTGCCTTTGTGCAAATTACATGCTGGTGGGAGGGAAAAAAATAAACAAGAAAATATATAAATAACTAATAATTTCCAAAATAATAAAAATATAAGAATGGGATAGAAATGAGTTCTAGGAAAGAATAAATTACTGGTTTTTCAGTGAAGACCAAATGGTAACAGTAAAATTTAATTTGAGACCTACCATATGGAGATCTGGAGTGGGAAGTTATATCTATAGAGAGGGAAAAATCAAGCTTTACTTGTCCAAGAAATGTAAAGATAGGTAGGATGGTTAAAACCTGAGAAATAAATGAGGTGAAATCAGAGTCTGGGAAGAAGCCAGATCACATAGGACTTACGGTACATGATAATGCGTTTGTATTTTATATGAAATTCAGTGAATGAAATGCCATTTCTCTAATACTAAGGCAGATATATACATAACTCCTTCAGAATTTGTTTAATACAGTGACAGTTTGTCATGTGCTTTCTATCAATCTGTACTAATTCAAAACTTAGCAGCCAAAGTATTAAATATTTGTTACATATTATTAAAGTTAATATAACAAATTACTATTATTTTATGATAATTTATAATATATAATCATGTATAAGTTCATATTATTGTATCAAGTAACTAGTTATTGAAATAGAGATCAACTAGTATATTGTTAATTGTTAATAAGTGGAAATTTATCATTCTTTTATTATATATATTCTTTATATGCTAATGCACAACATTTTCTATATAAACTGAATGCTGTTCAGAACTTTTCATAACTTTGTTTAGATCGAATTCCTCATTATCAGTGAGATCTTTGCCACAGGGAAAAGGGACGGTGGTTGAATATTCAGCTCATAAATGCTCTCAAGATAAG
Organism: Eschrichtius robustus; assembly: GCF_028021215.1. Classification (NCBI taxonomy): domain Eukaryota; kingdom Metazoa; phylum Chordata; class Mammalia; order Artiodactyla; family Eschrichtiidae; genus Eschrichtius; species Eschrichtius robustus. The sequence continues at coordinate 13,660,962 of NC_090827.1, read as the reverse complement.
TTTCCATCAGCCAGAAAAACATATAGCACCCTATTTTTTTCTGGTACATCAAGTAGGTCAAAGAATGAAACTGTGTACTAACAGAGTCACAACATATTTAATCTAGACACAATATTAAAGACCACTTCTATAAAAGGAAGTATGGTAGTAAGGATCAGACATGTATGTCTAAAGGCCAGATTTCACACATATATTTATAAACTGGGCAAGGTACAGCCAAAGATACTTGTTGACAACTTGGATAATATTATTAAATTTCACATTTTTCCTTCATGTAGGCTTCTGTACATTTTCTTTCATTCAACTTTTGTTTCATTTTAATTGATCATAAATAGGAAACAAACTTTGTATTCTATTATTTCAATAGCCCAGTTCAAAACATCCATGCTGGGGCTTCCCTGGTGGCGCAGTGGTTGAGAGTCTGTCTGCCAATGAAGGGGATTTGGGTTCGAGCCCTGGTCCGGGAAGATCCCGCATGTCGCGGAGCGACTAGGCCCGTGAGCCACAATTGCTGAGCCTGCGCGTCTGGAGCCTGTGCTCCGCAACGAGAGAGGCCGTGATAGTGAGAGGCCCGTGCACCGCGATGAAGAGTGGCCCCCGCTCGCCGCAACTGGAGAAAGCCCTCGCATGGAAAACGAAGACCCAACACAGCCATAAATAAATAATTAATTAATTTTTAAAAACACAAAAACAAAAAACAAACAAAAAAACAAAAGAAGAAACCATCCATGTTAAATACTGTCTAACATCATCTAAGGAATTAAATTTTATGACAGGATTTCTTCACACTAGAGAAAGAGAAGTAACTCAATAAATATCATCACAGCAAAGGCAGAAGTTCTTGAAAGTGGCTAGCTGGAGCTCTAAGGATGCTGTGGAGATAATCTGAGGAATGATAGTAACCACTGCAACCTGTCAGAGGACCATGCCTCTCACTCTTGATTTAATCAACCAGATATTTTATGTATTTTGATCCTTTAGCTTCTACGACAATTGAATATAAAGAAAGCATGTTAATTTAGCAAAATGCTCAAAAATCACTAAATAATGAATGAATTAATAAAGAGAATATGAAAGAAAAATCCATTGGGGGATATAAAATAAACTTGAGGGTTGCAGGAGGAGAGGTAAACTAGTTATGAGACAATAAAATAACGCTGTTGTAAGTGGAATTAATTCAGGATTTGTGCTGAACTAACTGCTGTATTCATGTTTGGTGACACAGGTTTGGATAAGATTTCTTAGTTTCTCCAGGTTATTACCATTGTCTTCTCTGTGGTCTGTGGTGTCCCAATCACTGGTGAACTTTCTCTCTTTCCATGCCAAAAAACAATGTGACCACTTCATATTTAATGGAAAAGGTAAGTACCTCTTTCTAAATACTAGTGGATGCTGTACCCTTCCTAATACTTGTAAACATAAATAGGCAATGGAGTGTGGTTTATGTAGTTCTTATCTGTAATGCTCTGTTGCTATAAATGTACTTCTGCCTGTGACTGCGAAGTCCAGTGGGGAAATGTCTGAAGAAATCAAGCCCTTGACACATGTTCTGCATGAGTTATCTGTCCATAAAGGATGTCTTTTTTCAGGAAATTTTGTTATTATTCCAGATGGCAGTACTGTCATCTTGGCCACACCACATGTAGCATATTCAGGAATTATTCACTGTGTCTGGTGGCCTGGAAATGATTCTGCTATTGAAAAGACTGTAACAAAGTGTCAGCACATGCCAAGATTTTCAGCACTGTCCTCCAAAAGAACTTCTTTTCCCATGGGAAGTTACCAAGAAGTTTTGGTCAACAGCCCAACTTTCTTTCATCAGACTTTTAAAAAAGATCTTCAATACATTGATCTTTTGCTGGGCTCAGAGTCAACCTAGATTTATGTTGAATGGCAGCTATGCCTGTTACTGTAAAACACTGGTTGTCTGATACTTTAGTTTTGAATTTTATAATTTGTGAATGGAAATGTTATGCAGCTGGTCAACAATATTTGTCTCATTAGTTGGAAACATCTTGAGGCTCATCCCAACAGTCTCCATTTAGAAACAAGTATTTACGAGTCTCAATACTAACCATCTTATATATGTTCTTTGATCATGTGAACTGAAAGACTGAGACTTTGCTACACTTATGAAGTTGAGAGAAAGTGAGTCATTTCTACTATGACTGGGGTCACAGATCTTTGTTATATAACATCCAGAGTGCCGTGATCTCAGGGTACCATAGCTACATTGACTGGCTTCAAAAGTCTTCCTTCCATGGTGACTTAGCAATAGCAAAACCATTAGAAACATCCACTCTAAAGCCCTTTGACATTGGATTTCCACCTGCACTTCCCAACGTATGTCAGAGCCGTAAAACGAAGGTATAGTTTTCATAGCATAGTTACAATGGTGAAAGTGAAGACATCCATTATATATTCTTATAGAGAGAGCCTCTCAAAAAGTGCTCACTCTATTGGTTAAAAGCTAATATGAAATTCAGAATAAGGGCTAAAGAGTATTTGGATAATAGAAGAGAAGACTGCTGTGATTTACTCTTGGTTGGCCAATTTTCCTTTACTACTTACTGAGGTCTAGCATGGTCATTCTAAGTGCCTGAATTTATAAACTAGAGGAAAAGGATAGGTTGGATTAGACAGACATGTGAGGAAGTGATTATTCTAAAACTTTATAGGGACTATAATAAAATGTAATACAGTGTAGAGGAGGCACAAAGAGGACAGTACGAGATCATTCTTGGGACAGTGGCATTTAAAAGACAATTATCTCACCGTGCACAAATGATGAGGGTGGAGGAAAGATGTAGAAGTGTACATGTTGGAAGAAAACAAAGGCCTACATCAAAAGATAAATGAAAATTTAGCCATTTTTCATAAGATAGGAAAACTCCAAGATTCTGCATAACATATATTTCCATGATAGTATCTAAAATTTACTATTTTAAGCAAAAGCCTTAGAAAGTTATTTAGCATTGATCAGTTAATTTGATAGACTAAATGGGTAAGTGTTGACAGAAGAGCCAGTAGAAGATAATTACTGGTAAATAACGAAAGGAGATTTTTTTTTTAAGTTGTTGTTATCAATCTGTCTCAAGTGGCAGTAGTCTGCAGCTGTCAATGATTTTCCTACCAAAGCAGTATTTAGGGCACTGAGCTTTCAGGATTTAAAAGAAAATGAATCAAGGATTTATTTACTTGGAGTTCCTATCTAAATAATTACATTTTAGGATACCTAAAATTACATCAGGATATTTAGCTTATAAAAATGAACCCGCAGCAACCTAAATTTATGCTGATTAAGATATTTTCTAGGAGACAGTTTATCAAGCTATAAAGTACCAGAAACTGTCACTTTCCCTTTGACAATGGAAATAGGAGAACATGTTTGGAGTTATAATTGATGATGGCACAGGAAGCTCTGGGAAGCTCAAAAAACTTTTAAAATAGTGATACATATCATATTGTTTTTACTCTGGACTTCACCACAACATAAGGAGGAACACAGAAAGATACTGACTAATCTAAGTTTAAAAATTAAAACACAGACAACTATTAGAGGTCAAACACAAGGACTTTGTGAAAAATGATTATGTCCAAATGAATGCAATTTACATTGAAGTATGTATGTCCAGATGAAATAAATTTACATCATAAATTAGCACTTTGATTATTTGAAATTCTTGGTGTAACTATTACCTTCCCCCCCTTTTGAGGACAGCTGTTATTGGAACAAATTTTTTAAATCCCTAATTAATTTTTACCCATAGTCACCTTGAATTGCTAAGTTAATTTGCATAAAACCTTCCTGATTTGAGGGGTAGCAAAGTGCAAAAGGTAAATGTACTGCGTAATTAGAGTGAAGACTATAGATTGTAGCTTGACTAAGTTTGAAATCATTATCAAAAAATGTTGGAAAACTTCTGCAATGCATTTTAAGTGTTTTAAATGTTCAAGTTATCATTTGGGCTATGAAAAATTATATCCAAGCTCTGTAGGACAATTCTGCCAGGCCATAATTCATTCTTCCAGTATTTACTGAGTACCCAATATGAACCAGGTACTAGTTTAGACTGGGGATATACACTGATGAATGAAAGATAAAGTAACTGTCTTCTGGAATCTTCTGTTCTAGTGGGAACCAGACAATAAACAGGTAAGCAAAAAAGTAAAAAACATAATTATAGAAAATGATGAGATGGGAAGTAAATAAAGAGCTTAATGACATTGTAGGGGAGGCCACCTGCAATGTAGCAATGAGCTGGAAAGGTAACATCTGACCTGACACTTGAAGAATGAGAATAAGGATCAGAGTAGGCTGATTGGAAGACTCTTATGTAATATTATTTCTCTAGTGTTTGCTTTTGTTTCCTCCTTCAACTAACATTTATTGAACATCTATTTTGTGCCGTCCGGAAAGGATTAGGTACCAGAAATATTGTCAACATGCAGTTGCAATGAAGTAAGACCAGGCCTTGCCATTACCATACCTAGAGTTTAAAAAGGAAGGCAGAAAATGTAAAAAAGCAATAACAATAAAGATGGTGATTATTAAGATCGAGGCCATATTAGGTACTCCGACAACACTGACTAACCTAGTCTAGTGGCCAATGAGCACCATAGAAGAAACAAATGTAAAAAAAGGAAGGTTGTTTTGGTAGACAGAATCCTAAAATGCCCCTGCAAATTTCCCACCCCCATGTATGCCCCACATAATCCACAGGACTGTGTACTTCACGGATTTTACTCCTGTGCTTAGTTTATGCATATGGCAGAGCTGGCTTTAAAACAGGGAGGTTACCTGGATGGACCTGATGTCCTGACACGAACCTTTAAAAAGAAAGTTTTTTCCAGCTGGTTGCAAAAGAAGTCTGAGCTTGGATGGATGAGAAGGATTTGACACCCTATTGCTTGCTTCGAAAGGAAGGGGCCCAGGAATCAAAGATTGTGGATGGCCTCTAGGAGCTGAGTGGCTTCCAGGAGATGGCCAGCCAGCAAGCGGAGACTTCATTTCTATAATCACAAGGAACTGAATTCTGACAACAACAAAAAATGAGCTTAGAAGTGGATTTCTCCCCCAGAGACTACAGATAAGAACTCAGCCTGACTGACACTTCGATTTGTAATATGCTTTGATTTGTAATAAGTTACTCTTAAGTTCTGATCTACAGAACTGCAAGCTAATATATGGGTGTTGTTTTAAGTTGTTAAATGTGTTATAATTTGTTATCAGCAACAGAAAACCAATACCGTTGTGGATAGTAAAGATAAACCCTGCTCAATTAAGATTGGGTAGGGTCATATTTTAATAATTTAGGCTATTTTTTGGCTTGAATTAGGTAGAAGTGATAAGCAAGAAAAAATTTACTTAGACTTAAAATGCTTGGTACTCTCATAAATTCATAAGTACAGTAAGCAAGTCTAAGTAAGTCTATATTATTTGTTATATATACATGCATTCCTCATCTACTCTGCCACACACACCTTCTTAGACTAACAAATTTTTAAAGAAGTCATTGTACTTAGATCATTTTCTGATACATATATTAAGCATAAGAAAAACTTGTATTCATTGCTATTGTTTTTCATTTGATAAATATTTAATATTGTCAACCATCTTCCAGATACAAGTTTCAGAGAAAATAGCCATCAAAATAGGGAGAAATAGGGACAAAATGATGGTCCTACCCTCATGAAGATTACATACTTGTTGACAGAATGAATGAATAAATGAATGGGTAAATGGACTAATCACGTTTTCACTTTCAACTCCTTAACTGAAGGTTTTAGAAGTTAGCACTTCATAGATAAATTTTGGGAGAAAAGGTAAAAATATGCCGACACTTTATAGCTGATCTCCCAGGTTTTGCACACTCTTACTCTCTTTATAGGCAATGTTTACTTTGAAATGCCATCAAATTGATCATTGTAACAGTAAAACTCTGCCTTTTTCCTGGCTTCAAAGCACTTTCACAAATCCTAATCTAACAACCATAATCCAAGCTCTGAGCACAAAGTAGGAAATAAAGTTAAATCACTTTTAAAATTCTATACATGGACCAATACCTTGAGTAAGCAATGTATTCTAAAAACTGACAGTAAGGAGGAGAAAACTGACCAGTGTTGGCCCTCAGCAAAATTGTTAGGTGGACATGTTTATTTGTCACCTCCTTTCCTTCCATTCAACTTGCATAGCTGCTGAGTGTAAATTTTAAGGCTGATTTCTGGGTTCTGCCACTTGTTAGGTCTGTAACCCTACATTTAAAAAAGCCTTCCCTAGATCTTAGTTCAGCAAATAATGTCACCTCTTTGGTTTGTTTCAGGAACTAAATGAGATGATATTTATAAAGTACTTGATATGATTATTACTCCATCCATTATTTTGCCAGTGGTTCTCAACTGAGGAAAATTTTGCCTTCAAGAGACTTATCGCAAGGTAGGACACATTTTTGTTAGCCGTGAATGGCGAGGTGCTACTGGCATCTAGTGGGTAGAAGCCAGGGATACTACTAAAGCTGTGATAATGCAGAGAGCAAATCCCCACAGGAAACAATTTTCTGGCCAAAAATGTCAATGGAGTCAAGATTGAGAAACTCTGGTCTAGGCAGGCACATGGCTGCTATCTGCAGAAATGTTTGTTTTAAGTACCTGGAACTGTTCCTCATGAAGCTCTTTGTTCCCTTTGTAAAGATATACAATACACAGTTAACGTGTCATTCAATCTTATTTGTGTGTAGTTGTCTCCTACAATTGTTTAAAATTTTACAAAGTGAACCTGGAAATACAGAGCTAAGAAATGAATCTCAGGTTGTAATTTTCAGTTCTAGGGGATGAGTGGAAAGAAGAAGGGAGGTGCATTTTGGAACTCTGGGCTAATTCTTTAAAAGAACGGAATACAGGTAAGAAGTTAATAATTTCTGTACACAAACATAGCTCTATACTCTACAAAATGTTGAAGAAGAAAAGCTGATCTTCTTAGATATCTCCAATTTGGTAAAGATGTTTCTGGTAAGAAAATTTCTGCTTCTTAATGATGATATCCTTTAAACTCCAGTAGAAAAACTTTCACTGATACCAATAGTACAGAATTATTTAAGTAAATTAGTAACCTGATTGTTATTGATTGACTTTATCAACTATGATCCTAGAACTAATCCTTGTAGGAAAAAATAGTATTCAAGAGTGTGAGAGCAACATACACACAGCTTTACTTTATTTTTCTCCCTATAATTCTTCCATAATGTGCATTTACCATAATGGCTATGGCCTCAGTCACACAGATTCTCAACAAAGCATTTAACGACTGAAAGATCAAACACAATGGTAAGAGGAAGCTCTGGGAAGAAAGGTAGGGGTTGTGGGAAATAATGGCCTGATATGAAATAGAAGATATAAGAATTCAGAGGATGAGAAGGACAGGAATGAAGATATGATCATAGAAAAAAATTACAGTTAGATATTTGATGAAAAAAGCAAGGAAGAAGAAAGAATCAAATCTAGTGCTTGGTTCTGAGCCTAGAACTCTCTGAAGATCTAATGCCATCCAAAGAAATCGACAACATAGGAGTGGAGGTGTATATTACCAGCTGAAGATCAGTGGAGGAAAACATAAATTGGGAAAAGACTCCTCTAATTTTTTCCAGTAGGAGTTTTAAAGTATCATTTTTACTTGAGGCTTTCCCTTGTGATATTTAAATATATTTCAAATGTAATAAGTTTGAAACTTCATGGGGTAAGATATGATCTTAAAAGCATAGACTATCAATATATAATGAGTAAAAATAATCACTTTATATTTTCTGTGCTTAAAATTAAAAAGTGGTTAATTTTATGTACCATCTTGCACTCCATTCATCTCTATGATGATAAATAAGTCCAAACAAGAAATTCTCTCCAGAATAAAAAAAAAAAATTATGTTTGTGAGATATCAATCAGTTATTAAGAAAAAAAGTATGTGTTAATAAACTTTATAATAGACCTAAAACAATAAGAACAGTTTTTTTTCAATTTCCACTAACTGACCACCATTCTCTGATCTGTATCCCCAAGACCATTATACTAACTTGAAGTGTGGATATTTCTAACATGGATTTTGTTTTATTTGTGGAAAACAGAATTACAATATTAATGATAGATTCCAAATGGCTGAAATTAAGTAAAACATGTCACATGCTGATTCATAAAATAATAAAGGGAACATAGAAAACCATGGTCAAGGGAAGTTAATGAACACACCAGTGTATAATATACACTCATATGGCATACATAAATACTTTTAATAATAAAACAGTAATTTTGAACACTCAATATTTTTAAATCTGATGTGGAGGGCTATTCTCCTTGAAGGCAAGAAAGGGATCATATATTTCTTTATCTTCCCTATAACTGTGGTTTCAAGGAATTGCTTTATCTGTAAAGAGACATACAGAGGAAGAAACCTAATTGACAAGTAAGACTTGGCTCATTAAGTCAGTCATCTTTCACTACAATGAAGAGGACATTCATTTGTCATTCTGTCACTAAGTAGCTGTTAAGAAATAGTTTCACAGTGCTAGATTTGGGACATACAAAAAGCTTATAGTCAATCCTGTATGGTTATAGTTTCAAAATGGCTTCTTATAAAGAATAGCTTAAAAGTGGAAATAATAGACATGCCAGAAGTTTTACTGACTGAAACTAGTTTGATGAGTGTAATTTTTATTTGAATTTTTATCTTTTAAGCCAGATGTAGCATACACACAAAAAAATTTGCTTTTCAAAAATGGGTATTACAAGCAAGTGCTAAGCCAAAAACTCAGTTTCTTTATGGCACACAAAGCAGCAAAAAGTAAGATACTCCATGAAGTACAAAGTTTCAATCTTTGGATTTAGTTGTTTTTTCCAGTTTATTTTATTATTGATATTAATTTTCAAAACTCATGTACTTTACTTAGGAAATACTTTAGAAGCCTATTTTCACCTCCTTGTTTATAAATATTTGCTATTTTGAGATTAGTTTTTAAAAATTTATTTCAATTTTATTTACCTGAATTCTATATCATTTTGTTTACTTAGATTCTAACTTGATAAAAAGTATTTACCTTAATACACACACACACACACACACACTCACACAAAACTTCTCTCCAGAAGTTTAAATGCTCTAAACACTTATCATTAAATTAGCTGTTTTCATTGAGGTATAAGAATATCACTCCATGGTTCTTAGGCATAGATAAGCAAAAATTTTGATGGCTCTCTCTGCAGATGTCTCTGCCCTTAGAGCTATCTTTTCATAGTTCTATACCATAAAATTCAGGGAAGGGAAGAAGGAGACAGTTATACAGTTTGTCCTAAATATAAAGAAGTAGTAATAAGTCTTCCATTGGGCTAACTGTCCTTGTGGGCACCTGGGAAACGCAGCATAATAATATAATTATTTTGTTGTTATTTAAATGTTGGCAAATACTCCTAGTTTTCTACCCTTGCATCTGTTTCCCTGTGTTCTTTAGTGTGTGGCCACTCAAAATAAAGTCTACATCCTCAACCTTTCCTTGTACTTAAGTATGACCATAATAATAATTTCCCCCCATTGAGATATAAGCATAAGTGTTGAGTGCGACTGCTAGGTAAGCGCTGTGTGCAGCTTTAAAGGGCAAGCTGACCTTTCTTCCTGCTCCATCCTTTTCACTGGCTGGAATGAAGGTGTGATGCCTAGAGCCCCAGCACATCTTAAACCATGAGGTGAAGCCGCATGATGAGAAAAGAGGAGAAAAAAGAATCTTGACCCCTGACACCACTGAGCCATCACACCACCTCAGATCTGCCCACTTACAGTCTTATATGTTACTGAAGCCACTGTTAATATTTTGTAGTTGTGGGAGGGGTAGGAGTTAGATGCACTCAAACCTAATTGTAACTGATTCAGTACCATGCTACAATTGAAATAGATGATAATAATAAGTAGCTACTATGTGTCAGGGTAGTCTCTGCTTTAAAAAAAAAAAAAAAAAAGGGAGCCATGCCATGTCATTTATTTCGTAGAATTAAAAAATTTTGTGAGAAAAAATGACATCAGGGCTTCCCTGGTGGCGCAGTGGTTAAGAATCCGCCTGCCAATGCAGGGAACACGGGTTCGAGCCCTGGTCCGGGAAGATCCCACATGCCGCGGAGCAACCAAGCCCGTACGCCACAACTACTGAGCCTGCGCTCTAGAGCCCGCGAGCCACAACTACTGAGCCCGCGTGCTACAGCTGCTGAAGCCCGTGAGCCTAGAGCCCGTGCTCCACAACAAGAGAAGCCACCGTGATGAGAAGCCCGCACACCGCTACGAAGAGTAGCTCCCGCTGGCCACACCTAGAGAAAGCCTGTGCTCAGCAATGAAGACCCAATGCAGCCTAATTAATTAATTAATTAATAAAAAATGACGTCAAGTAACCATGCTAGAAAATAAGAACAGGAATGAATAATTAAGTAAATATTATTTTCACAGAGTGAAAGGAGGGATTTAAACTTCCTCTGAGATTGGAGAAGTAAATGTAGAAGATGGAGGTAAATAATTTTCAAACAAATGAAACAGCTCTAATTCATTCATTTATCTATCTAATTATTCAATAGGAATTTATCAAGTGTTTATTGTGTCCATAGCCATGTTAATCAGAGTTTCACTGCCTTAATAATTCATTTATTTGACATTCCTTTGATAGTTCACTTTGTCACTCCCTGTATACATTAAATCATTTAATTCTTACAATCTTTTGTGAGAGTGATTTTACAGTTTAGGAACCTGAAGGTTAGTGAGCTTAAACAACTTGTCCAAGATCACTCAGCTAAAAGTGGACCAACAAGGCCTGAGCCACGATCTGTGTGATTCTAAAGTCTGTGCTATATATCAAGGATCTGTCCCTCCTTCTTAGGAGCTCACATTCTGGTAGAGGAGACCAAGCATATACATTTTAATAGAATGTAAACACTGACATAATAAAGTGCAAAGCATTTAAAGCAGAACAGAATGTGTGATTCTTCCTGATGGGTTCATGATGGGAAAGCATAAGGGAGGTTCACAAAAGAATTAACCATGAAGCTGAAACTTTAAGGAAGTGTAAGAATTCACCAGGCATAAAATGAGAGATGGAAAGCTCTGAGCAAAAGGAAGACCATGTACAGAGGTAAAGAGGTGTGAAAGGGCATGACTCCTCAGACTACTCCCGTGCGGCTGCAGCAGAGTTCGCTGTGAGGAGCTAAAAGCGAACTGGTGCCGAAACGCAGGGCGGGGAGCAGGGGCTGGGATTCAAGGAGGGAGCGCCTGATGACATCTGTGACCAGGGAGAGATTAGTCAGGATGAGGGCAGAGGAAAGGTCATTCCATTTGATGATAAAGAAACCTAATCAAAGAGCTTCAGAAGTGGGAGACTGAAGCAGAAATGGGTAGACGTGGAGACACTGACATTTTGAGACAGTTGAAGTGAGTGGATTCAGACACGTGATTTTAATTTGAAGGAAGGTCTCCCCACCACCACCCTCCCCCTCGCCCAACCACACGCAAGGTTTGGTTGTTTTATTTTAAGGGTGGAAGACAGTTCAGCATATCGGGGGGAAAGGAGCTAGTGTGGAGGGAGAGGCAGAAAGATTATTAATGGTTGAGGGTTCCGGAGGATGCTGGAAGGGAACAGAGGAGACAGCACAGCTGGAAAGAGGAAAGACTTAAACTGACTAGAGCATGTATTTATCTGAGGAAAAAGGGTAAAGATGAAAAATCTCTTGTAAAAGAGAAAATTTCAGGGATATTAAGAGACTACTGAGATTAGTATAAATTAAGGCAAGGACTTGAGAAAAATTACAAATGATTTGCTACCACTACTCAAGACTTTAAAGATTTTAAGAAATAAGTAAAAGGAACCTCAAGCAGTGTTGAGGGTCCAACTAAGGTTGTAAATAAAAAATATATTATTGGGGCTTCCCTGGTGGCGCAGTGGTTAAGAATCCACCTGCCAATGCAGGGGTCACGGGCTCGAGCCCTGGTCCAGGAAGATCTCACATGCTGCAGAGCAACTAAGCCCGTGTGCCACAACTACTGAAGCCTGCACGCCTAGAGCCCGTGCTCCGCAACAAGAGAAGCCACCGCAAGGAGAAGCCCACGCACCACAACCAAGAGTAGCCCCCGCTCAACGCAACTAGAGAAAGCCTGAGCGCAGCAACGAAGACCCAACGCAGCCTAAATAAATAAATAAATAAATAAAATATATTATTGTACAAAAACTCTGTTGGGCAAATATACTAATATGGGATGTTAGTTGACTTAAATAATAATGTGGTCTTTGTTTTCACTGTTGAGATAATGAGTAAAAGGATTTTCTTTCCCACTGATTTCGATCCAACAAAGGTTTTTATTCTGAGTCCAGACTTTATCACCCGTAGCTCCTGTGTTGCCGTTCCAAAGTCAGACGCTAGAATCTGGAAGAAAAGATGCTGAGTGTGTGCTTACAATGGTGTGTAGGAGTACAAAAATGTGGGCTCCCTCAGCCTTAAGGTGGGCAGGAAGAGTGGAGAGTTTCTTCCTCTGCATAGCAAAGACAATCATATTCTATGAGGTCCACCATATAGGAAGGTACTATGAAGTACGAGCATACAGGCTTTTGTGGGTAGGTAGGGTGATTATGAAATGTTGGTGCTACAAGTGGACTCGGTGGAACCAGAGCCACCCAAAGACAGAGAAAAGTGCGAATCCAATACTGAGGAAGGACGCAGGGAGAGGAAGAGCAGTGGGCATTTCAACTGCAGACTGGAACCTGCACCAGTGAAAGCAGAGCTAGTCAAGGCATAGGACCTCTTGGTTTATGAATAATTAGAGCGTGTGTGTGTGTGTGTGTGTGTGTGTATGTGTGTGTGAGAAAAAGGAGTAGGAAGACACAAATAGTGTGACTTTAAGCACAGCTCCTAATGCCATATTTAGCACTGAATGAAAGGAGTTTACCTCCCCCCAAAAAGGCTAACAGAGCTTGGACAATGCACATCTTAGCAGTCGTCACGATAGACTAAAAACTCCCCTCCATATACCATAAAAATCCCTCCTCAGAATCTTGTATATCCTAGAGAGAGAAAGAACTCATATGTGTCCATGAGATGGAATCTGGAATAGAATTAGGGCCAAATTTATCTGCTTATGAAAAATAAAATAGGATATTTCTTCTTTCCAATTGTTATAGACCAAATTCATACTCATGATACAGAGGAGTAATTCTGTTCAATAGGATTTTTTGATAGACAAATCTCTTTCTTACACATCTCTCTCCTGCCTTAAGGGACACACACACACACACACACACACACACACACACAGAACATAAGTGTTCCTCTCTTATCCAACATTCGATCTTTACTTTGCGTATCACTGTGCCTGCATTGAATATTTTAATAATATTTTTCATGCAACTTAAGGATGTAAATGAAAGCTTGGATCTTCCTCATCTGCACAGATCTAATTGCCTTAAATACTTACTACCCTTTACAAATTCTTACATGAAAGACTCCATATCTTTAGAATTGATTCCTTTCAAAAATTTGGTGACCTCTTGAGCCTTTCTGCATTCTTTTGCAAAGAAAATACTCATTTTGTAACCCATTCCTGTTTTGTAAATGATCATTACAAAGTCTATGCACGTTTCCACACACATTTCTCTGTAGGCGGGAACTTCAGACCTCACCTTGGCCTCACCTTAATAGCTACTCATCTGGCAATTTCATGTGCTCCCATGACCTATGATGGAAAGCATGAAATTATGAACTTGGTCCTAGTTCTACTTATTCTACTGATTCACTAGAAAGTTTGGATGTATATTTTAAGTTCTATGCAATACAAATTTTATTTTATTGACTAAAATGTAGGTTTACTAATGTATGATGTGCACCTATTGCATATTAAACATTACCTGAGTAATTATCTCTTAATCACATTTTTAGATTCTTAAATAATATCTGATTATACAGAAGGAAAAACTATTTAAAATTATGGTACATGTTATTAAACTTCAAACTAGACATGTTATTTTAAATAATTCTGTAACACTAAACAAAAATTAAATAACTATGATAAAAATATAAACTGAACCCTCTCAGTGGTTTACTATGAATTTTGGATGGGTTATATTTATCTTCACGTCATTCCTCCAATTTGTTTAATGGAAATATTTTCCTGGTGAAATAGTAATGGATAAATTACTAGGTTAAATTTATTCCAGCAACCATGATGAGAAAAAAAAAAACATACATTCTCAAGAGCAAGTGTTTTGAACTGCCAAATTTTTACGTAAACTATTTTGGCTGCTTTGCTAGTATTTTAGGTCTTCTAATAATTCACAAGTATATGCTCCAGTTACTATCACATCATATTAAAAGATCATGAAACCTGATCTGATATCATTAAGGATATTTGTTATTGCAGCAACAGTTGAATTTTCTGCAAATTTAAAATATGTCAATGACATTAATTAAAATCAACTTGACTATTTTTAAATTATCATGTCATCTGTCTCTCCCTTCTTTTGACTTTTGAGCAGATACCTGTAGCAAAGAAATGGTTACTAGATGAAATATTTGTAATGTCTTCCTATTGGGGCCCAAAACAAAGCCAGTGCCTGAAACATTTTCAGAAAATAATTCAGTCTTTCAAGCCTCTGGAACTTCAGAAATTAATACCTCAAATGGTATTTTGAACATATGTCAGGTATCTGAAGGAAGTAATTTGCTCTTGGGTTACTGTGGGTCTCCATTCAACAACTCCACCTTTCAACCTTTTCAACTGGCCACTAACATCTGTAACGCTTTGCTATACTGTAATAAAATAACTGACCTGTTTGTGTCATTTGAGAATTCAGATTCACTTTTCTTGCAATTTCCCACAAGTGGTTAGCTCATTCAGAGGAAAAATACTGAAATACATGGGCAAGAGATAAACAAGATATTATAGGTACAATCTGGGTTTATAAAATACTGATAATTAATGTCTGGAATCTTGCAAGTTTATGTATAAATATTGCAAATAAAACTATATCTATATCAATGTATCCTATCTGTGTTTGCAAAACCAAAATTAGTTGTTATAATTTGTGAAAAATGCCCAGCTATCACCAAGAAATAAATGTTACAAATAAAAAAGTTTTACAAATAATGACATATCTGAAATAAAGCATATTTATTACTATAGTAATATTTATATATTTATTGCTATAATAATATTTGTTCTGATGTATAATCATTTTTAGAATACAATATAGGTTATTAAAAGTCTTTACTTTCAACAGATATATAAATAACACCAATGTGTATTATATGGATTTATTCAAATAATTACATATTGTAACAATCTAAAAAACATCAAGTAAATAAATTATTAGAAAAATGATCACTTAATGCTTATAAACTTTACAGCTCTTTCAATAGTTTAATCGTCTGCAGTGAGCTTGCAATTTGAATATTTGAAGTTTAAACAATGCATTTTTGAAAAGCACAAAATGTTCTGAGAAACATATATATGTTTCTATAAGATTTAGGACTTTTGGCATATCATGTGATCAATTCCCTTTTTTCAAGTAGAAATATGTAAAAAATACTACAATCCCTGTTTATTTGCTTTGTTTTATTTTGTTGCTTTTTGCAATTAAATTTACACATAATAACCCACTATCAAATAGATTTCTGGAAATTTCAATCATTAAAACAACATAACCATGAATCCAGAAAAAAAGTACAAATATTATAAAAGATGAATATTGAAGTAAATAGCTACCCCAAAGTGTTAGTTCTCTACAATATTGAAAAGATCATCTGACTTCATGTTAGAAGCCAATTATGTACAGTACAATGGAGAATAAAGTAGGTAAAGACTATAATGGCTTGGTAGTATCAAAGAAAATAGAAGTCAGTTTTAGACTGAAATGGAGATTACTTATTAAACTACAGGAAAGTAGGGAGATTTTAGAAGGTGGAGAATGGTGGAGCTGAAGGGCTAAGTAAATGAGAGTGGTAGGAGTGGCTAGAAGCTGAAAATGGGAAGAGTAGACCAAAGGCTATCAGACACAAGAAAAGCCACAACTATTTATTGAAATTAATTCTTTTGTTACAGGACCTGTTGCCTCCATATTTTAGCCAACGCACAACCTTTACCTTCTGTTGACAACTGCTTTCCCCCTACTCCCTCACAACAAGGTCTCAAACTTTCTTCTTTGGAAATAGAGTGCAGTGCAGGCAGAACACTGCTCCAATTGTTACAAGCCACCTCAAAGAGTGGATTCCACATCTACCGAGATAGGAAGAACCGGTCCACGTAGATGAAGGCAGGTTTTAAGGAAAGATGTATCTGCTGATGTCTGCCATTTGACAAGTAAAGTGTAGTACTCAAGCATTTTCAAGCTTGATATCACGTCTTAATATAAAATTAGAAACACCTCCTTTCCTTCTTCATCGATTTACGTCACTCAGTTTCAACCAAATGCCTGAGGTAGGTAGATTCTTATAATTCTCTCTACCCTAGAAAGCAAAAGCTATTAGTATATTAGTTTGCTAGGGCTGCTATAACAGAGTACCATTCTGAGTGGCTTAAACAACAGAAATTTATTTGTTCTAGGGGCTCTAAGTTTGAGACCATGTTGTCAGCATATATGGTGTCTTCTAAGGCCTCTCTCCTTGGCTTGCAGATGGCCACCTTTTTTATGCCCTCACATGGTCTTTCTTCTGTGTACATAACATTACTGGTTTCTATCTGTGCGTCCAAATTTCTTCAACTTATGAGGACGATCAGTCAAATTCGATTAGGGCCCGCCATAATGACTTCATTTAAACTTAACTGCCTCTTTACGGGCTCTATTTCCAAACAAGCCACATTCTGGGGTACAGGGTATTAAGATTTCAACTTACAAAATTAGGAGGGGGGGGTACTAGATACCTTCATATCGGATAGCATTAAGCTGAGCTTTTTTCCCATCGTTTTCCTTGTGCTTTTGGTTCTGTTTTTGGTAAGACCTAGCCTTTTTCTCTTATATATTTTTATATAAAGTGCCATCAGACCTGTGTTTACATTTTCTTTTAGTCCACTCCCCTGCTCTGCTCATGCCCACTTCTTAAAGTACATACTAGCAGTCACTGTTTTAAACGCATGCCCTGCCCTGAAAGTCTGCATTGGAACATGACAATCCAACAGCTGATCAAAGGCATAGTATAGTTAAATGGTAAAAGGCATTTTAACTGAACTCTAATTAATATGCCTTTATCACCATGAAAAACTAAATCCATTCGAAAGTGGAAACTATAGGAGAAGATTAAAGAGTCAAATCCCAATGAATAGATTATGTAGCCTCGTGGAACAACAGAGAAGATACCTGCCTACTAGTTCTTCAGTTCCCAGTGGGCTGGTCACGCCAGCACATTGTTCTCATAACTCTGTCTTTTCAGGAAAGTAAAGCACTGGGGATTCTTCTGGAAATAATAACAAATTTCTCAACAAGACAGATAGGGGATATTTTTATAAGGATTTGTGATGACACAATAAAACAAATTCAGGCTTAAATGTCATGGTAAACATTTGAAAGAAATGGTTAAGCTTTAAATAATATTTGAACTAAGAAAGTATAACTGTGAATGTATCTATAATTTTTTTTATGGTACAACTAATTAATATTTTTATGTTTTAAATATATTAAAATGAAGAATCATTATAAAATGGAGATACTTCTAAACAGATTATCATAAGCACATGAAACAATTCCATCTCCAAAAAGATATTATATATGTATATTTCTGACACTAAAGAAAAGCAAACTCATTATAATACTTAAACAATATTGAAAAGGGTGCAGCGCAAAAAGTAAAAGTTTGCCAAAATCTAAAATTCCTACAGATAACCATTAACTTTAAAGTAAAGCGATACAGATTTCTTCATTTAATATAAAAATATGTACATATACAAGTATATAATTCCACATTTATTTATGTGTATATATATATATATATATATATATACATAAACATGTATATGAATGCATGTAACAAAAATATGAATATACCCTCCATGTGTCTCATTCTTTCAAATGAGTACAGAGTACTGATGATAACAATTGTGATAATATTGGCAATGACAGCTATTACTAGGCATTGAACTAAATTCTTTATATGTATTAAATATTTTAATGTTTAAAATGCTATAAATTAAATCTCATTTTCTCCCCATATTCCTGCTGAGTTAATCATGAATAAAACAAAAGATGGCAATGATTGCTAAGAAACTAACTTTATTTATCTATCTATATTTATCATTTTAATAAGGAAGTATAGCAAATAAAGATAAATAGTATGAGAACCCCGATCAAGAATTCATAATTATTAATTTCAAGCAATAATTTACTCTGTTTCTAACATACTGGGACTTAAAATTAAGACATTTTTTTGTTTGTTTCTGTATATCTAATGCTCCCAACTTCTTTTGTGGAACTATCCTATATCTCCAAATCAAATGATTCTGGTATGACTCCAAATCCCAGTGGCCCTCTTCATTAAATTAAACTCTTAGGTGGTAATGATGCAGACCTACCATCCTAGTCACCCATTAACTTTGCCATAGGGATTTTTCTAGGTGTAAACATATTACCCATCACAATCTACTCCAAATCCTCTGATATGTAGTTTGCAAAATGGAGTTAGAGAAGGAGCTTTACTTTGGGGATCATGGAACTCTAAGGATGATGATTCATTGCCTGGATTTCTCTTGCTACATGGAGCAAATCTGTCTTTGGCAGGAGGAAATAAGTACCACCCACACACAGGGAATGAGATAAAGAAGAAAGGATGGAACGAGAGAGAGAAAGGGGAGTAGAGTAAGTGAGTCATGAAAGGGTAGCAGGAAAGAAGGATGGAAAGGGAGAGAAGAGAGAACTGAAAGCCTGATTTGTGTCTGTAGATTACATCAGGCCTAAAACAAGTTATGTGCTGGAAAAATTTAACACTGGCTCTCCATGAAGAATGAAAAAAAACACCATCCTGATTCAAAGTGTTTGTTCATTTCTGTGGTGTAAATACTTCTGCCAAGGCTGATTTCAAGCTCTTTATATTATTACATCAATGAAGGCAGAACTGGGAAGAGATGAACAACAGCACATCATTATTTCCACCATTCATAAACAATATAGATGCAAATTACTTCAAGAGGACAGATAATAGTAAAATCTAGTAAGATAAATAGAAAGTGATAATCTTTGATTTATTTACCTTGTCCTTTGACCACTGATATGGAGACAAAAAGATCCTCCCTAAAGACATATATTTATCAAACATACACTGAATGCATTAATGCACATGAAGCTAATAGTGTCCAACAGGTAGAGATCACTAGATAATTTTTATACATGAGTATTAGCTTATTTTAATTTCATAAAAGAAAATAATTGAAACACTGCTCTTTCATTTACCATTTGGCTGCCCTCTATCATACAACAGAACATTCTATTCAATTCCATTCCCTAAAACAATCATTCCATGGGAAATCATTCTGTTTTTGACAAAGGGCTAAATATGTTGGGGGACTTCCCTGGTGGTGCAGCGCATAAGACTCTGCACTCCCAATGCAGGGGGCCTGGGCTCAAACACTGGTCAGGGAACTAGATCCCACATGCATGCTGCAACTAAGAGTTCAAATGCCACAACTAAGGAGCCTGCGTGCCACAACTAAGGAGTCTGCATGTCGCAACTAAGGAGCCCGCCTGCCACAACTAAGACCCAGTGCAACCAAATAAATAAATATTAAAATAAATAAATAAATGACAACAATCATTTAAAAAATAAATAAATATGAGATGGGATATATCTTATAAAGTTCATATGAATAACTCATCAGTATAGCTATGTTTAGAAGAACACAGTTATATTTAAAATCAAAGATATCTGAAGTATAAGACATCACATTATGTTGTTGAAAACAGGCATTTTAATATTTCAAAGTAATGAATTTTATTATTTAAAGGTACAAATGCAGCCTAGGAAGATTAGAAAGGAAAGGAAAAGGAAGAGAAGGACAGGAAGATATGATCTAAATCATTCAGCAGCTCTTGAAGAGTGGCATGCAGAACTGACCCAGGAGAAAACTGTGGCAGAGATCTGCCATTCTACAAGCAAATGTGAATGACTGAGCCATGGGAAATTCCAGGAGCAGAAGTTCTGGAGGTCGAGATTTTGTAGAGTTTGATCTGGTTGTGTCTACCTGATGCTTCAGCAAAAATTTAGGCTAGGCTCCAAGGGAAGCAGTGGCATTAGCATCACTAGGAAAGGAGGAGGTTGTCTATTAGAGACCCCGGCAATGGCTAAAATCTAAATTCTGAGACAAGTAGTAAGAGTTTACATATATTCAGCAAAATATTTTATTCCCTAAAATGGCCACGGATTGGTAGATGACAGAAAAGGTAAGATAATATTGAGAGAAAATGGAAATGTGGTGTCCAGACATTTTAAATGTTGAAAAAGAGACCATGGAGAGTCCCTCAGATTGGTGGGAAGTAGTATTGTGTACTAAAGCGTGCTGGCACCGAAGACAAATTATCTGCTTGGGACCCAGGCCTCACTGTTGGGAACACAGGAAACTTTCTATGACTCAGTTTCTTTATCTGTAAATAGAACTGGTAATAGTGCCTACATCTTGGATTACTGTGATGATTAAATACATGTAAGGCACGCAATAAATTTAGGTATCTGTATTTCAAGTATTTTTGTGTGGATAGCTGAGTGAAATATTTTAAACTGGAGAGCAACCTAGGCCAAAAGGACGAATATAGTATTCATTTCACCTCATCTACCCAAGTGGAAGATTTATGAATACGTACAATAGAGAACGGGATGCAGCAGGAGGTTTGAAAAAAATAGGGGCATAGGAGTCCAAGATGGTACTAATGTAAACCAGAGTAAGAGGCTTGATGTACAACCAAAAGCAAGGTCTAAAAACATCAAACAGTAAGAAAAGAAGAACACTAGAGGCACCCCTCCCTCCCCACCGGAGGAATGAAGGCCAAGCTGGTAAAGGCGGTGGCTATGCAGTCAGTAATTTTAACTAGATATTAAAAGGGGATGGATTTAACACTCTAGGAAGGAATAGATTTCTCTAGTGACTAAAAAGGAGGTAAAGAGTATTAACAGCTCTGGGGTTGAGAAGTAGAAATGGAGTGTTAGGTGGAAGAATGGATCAAAGTTCAAAAGTTTCCATAAAATGGAAAATACTGTCCAAAGGATTAGCTGTAAAGAAAAACAAACACCTACAACCAAAAAAATTCCCTTTTATTTGGGTGGCTACTGCCAAGCTGAACCTGATATTCAATGCCCTGATACAGATGATTATAATAAGTAGATGGGGAGACAAGACAGGGAGGAGAAGCAGTGGGCAGAAAACCAGCCGGGCAACATATTTACCAAGTTTTTCCTACATGTCCAAAAGTGGTGGAGAGAAGAAAAATAATTTCTACCCTCATGCCATGTTTACAAAAAGGGGTTGTCTAGTTTCTAAAACAATTTTCAGGACATAGTAAACCTTTAATAAATATTTGTTGAATGATCAAATTGATTAAAATTTGATTTATGCTAAATCTCAGTTACGTAAAGAAGAAAGGACAGGAAATTATTACAGAGTTGCTGCTTTTTCTCTTAATGAAAATGATCAAGAAAAACAAACCAAAAAAAAAAAAAAAATCAAGAAAATAAAAAGAGATTCAAGACATGGCATTTTTAAAAAACAATCAAACTGCCTCTAAACCAGCAGTTTTCAAAGTGTGGTATAAGATCCCTGGGAGTCCCCTAGACCTTTTTAGGGAGTCATCTAAATCAGAACAATTTTCATAATATTATCAGAGATATCATTTCCCTTTTTCATTGCATTGACATTTGCAGTGATGTTGTTAAAGTAATGCTGGGTAAAACTGTTGGTGCCTTAGATTTAATTAAGTCAGTGACACTGCACTGTACTAGTTAGTGGGAAATAGCCACAAACTCACTGTTAATAAGTATGTAGGCAGATAGATAGATAGATAGGGTAAATGAATGAATGAACAAATGAATGTACAAATCCAGTTTCACTTAAGAATGTCCTTGATAAAGCAGTAAAAATAATACAAATGTTATTGAATCTTAACTCTTGAGGACCTTTTTAATGTCTTATATGGCAAAATGAGATGTCTGCATAAAGCATTTGTGCTATTGTTTAAGACATGAGCTGAACTAGCCATGTGTTTTCATCAAACATCATCTGTACTTGGAAGAATGACTGACAACAAAAATGGTAATTCAGATTTCAGTACCTGATAAACACTTTCTTAAAAATGAATGACATGAGTTTGTCACTTCAAGGAGAACAAATCATATTACTTGTTAACTTAAACAAAATTCAAAATTTCAAGCAAAATTAGAACTTTGAAAAACTTGTATCGGCCATGCTGAGCTTGACTGGGTGCCAATACTTAAATGGTTTTCGGATGAAATCAGTGGAAATATTAATAAATGTGATGTTTTGATATTATATAATGGCATACGCCAACATTTGGGAAATCTGTCTAACTCCATGAGCCAGTATTTTCCAAATAACCACTGCATTTTATAAAATCATTCACGGATAAATATGAATTCAAAGAGCACACTAGACCTATGGATTTTAATTTAGAAGAGTAAAAAAGTGCATTGATATGATTTCAAGATTCCACATTGAAACTAGCACTTGAGAAACTCCCATTTGTTGAGTTTGGTGTAGTATCAAAGAAAAATAACCACAATTATCTGGAAGAGCCACTAAAAACTCCTTCCTTTCCCAATTATATATCTGTGTGAGGCTAGATTTTCCTCATATATTTCAACATAAACAAAATACTGAAACTAGTTGAATACAGAATCTTCCAATGAGATAAACATAAAATAGACTTGTACAAATGTAAAACAATATTCTCTCACGAAATTGTTTTCTTTTTGAAAAATAGTTATTTTCATTAAAAATGTTATGTTAACATGCAATGTATTTATTATTTAATAGTATGGTTTTTAAATAAATAACTATTTTAATATTTTCTAAGTTAAATTTCTGATATAGCAGACATGCAGAAAATAGCTTCATGGGGCCCTCACTAATTTTATAAGTGCAAAGGGTCCCTAATTCCAAAAAGCTTGAGAACCACTTCTCTAATCTATGTAACTGCCAACCAAGAAGAATCAGTAACTGGACCTGTGCTATTGATGGCTGACTTTATGAAATCTTTGCTTTACCTGATGTCATACTCAGCTTCTTCACTTGGTTTAATCCCTTCAGGTTCTGATTTCTTATCTATAGCTTCACCTTTCCTAACACATATGCCCTAAATGTCTCCCTCTGCTAGATCTCTCACTGCCCCTGATACTTGATGTTGGCTCTCGAATGTAGTTTTGTGACTCCTGGCCTTGGCTTCAGTTTGCCCTTTGTTTTGCAGATCACATCAGCTTCTAGATGGCTCCTCTAGCCCAGCACAGAAGATACTACTGCTCAGCACCTGCCCACATGTCTGTTATCTTCAAGATGATGTACAATTTGACCTAGATTGCTGAGTGGTAGCTGCAATTGAATGATTTTTATTACGTCATCTCCCCAAATTTTAGTAACATTTCTAAATTATGACCTAATATGAGTACATACACTTTCCCTTATTTCCTCATATACAATTAAGATATTTGAGATCAGCACCCAGAAAATATCATTTATTAATATGAATGATCTAAGAAACTACTTTATTACATAAAAAGCTGCTTACTGGGTTTTTTGAACCCTTTTATTCGACCATTAAGAATTGCAGGTGTGCCACATTTTCTTTGTGATCACTATACCTCAAATCTTTTATGGTCCCAAGTATCATAAGCCCTTTTAAGTAAAACAAATAACCTGTGGGCAAGCAGGGTAAGACCTTTTGTCCAGTAGGGCCAAACACCTAAAGCATGTTATTAATGATCCCTAGAGAAAGTCTGGGCTACATCACTCTAACGAGTTTATGAGCATAACATGATGCAGCCTTCTTAAAAATCCAACCATGATATTTAGTAAGATGACCCCTAGGGTTTTCCTAAGAGTTTCTATAAAGTTGCAAGCATTGCAATTTGGTAGTAACTTCTCCAGAAGCATCTCATTACTGCCAGCTAAGGAGCTTTATTCATTTTACTGCAGCCCTGCCTATTTGCACTTTGACTTTTTCTTCACAGTCCTTGGCTTGTATGAAAGAAAGAAGATAAAAGGAAAATAAAATTAAAGATGACATTCTTATGCATTTCCTCAAGAGGAAAACTCACAGTTGTCAAAATTGCTATAGGAAAAATTTATATATATATATATATATATATATATATATATATATATATATATATATATATACACATGTTTGTTTGAGTACCATATTATGTAAGTGATAAGGAACAAAAATGAAGTGAGAACTACAAATGGTTCCTTTGGGCTAACTTCTGGTTTTCAATTGACCTGTACTGCCATAGAGAAAATCTTTGGGAAATCAGGCATCCAAATCTAGCTTATTTGCAACGCTGCACCTATTTGTATAGAAAAGACTGCATCTGGAACGCTATACATTTTGTAGGTAAACTAATATTATTTAATACTTACGTGCTTATAAGCTAATCCTCACTTTAAGTGTGGAGTATATAGTAATGAGTCCTATGATCTGAAAATGAAACAATCTAATAATATCAGATGCAAACTGAGAGATATAAACAGCTTACCAAATGAGCTCCTATCCTCTACTTCTGCATATGTGAGATTATAACTGTGGAAAGATAACACAGGTCATCAGCTATCTCATTATCTCTGAAAAATATATGATGCCTGTTGAAAAACTATATATTTGGTAATATTTTAAAATGTGCAGTTTACATGTTTTGAAAAACAGGTGAGTACATTTCTGACAGGAAAATTTCAGTTGGCTTTAATCCAGCAAAGTTTACCTGACAGTTCTAGTGGAAGCAGAATTTTGCAATTAACTTGTTCCATTATGTGGGAAAAGCAATCATTAAGTACAGCCTAGATTAATGAGGAGAGGAGTTGGTAGGAAGATTACAAGCTGACCATGTGTCAACCCATATAAAGCATCCATACTTTAATTCTACTTGATTAGATAATAGGAGACCTTGGAATCAGGATTAGTTGGGAAACTAGTTGTATTGGGGTTTCAGTTTCGTTTCCCATTTGGATTGGTTATGAAGAACAAAATCTGAGGCCCTATGGCAACTAAGAGTAACCTGTTTAGATTACTCATTTAGAGAAGCAGTGTGCAAAGACAAGCAAAAATATTACTTTCATTGTTTTTCAAATGTAGGAATGGTACAGTAGGAGCAACAGATTTCCAAACATTTCTTTGAACTACTTCCGTGATTTTCACTTGAAGAGATACTACTTATGAGGCTGCATAAGGCTTTAGTATCAATTATTTTGCTTTGTAGAATAAAATAAGAGAAGATATACATAACTCAATGAAGGAGTTGCTCACTGAAGGCTTTTAGCACATACAACTCCTTAAGGAAAAGAAATATACATATCCAAATAGTATCTCTCTAAGTAATATTTTGCCTCTAGTACTTACTAGGAAGAATTAATGTAAGTCATTGGCTTTCATAAAAACTGTTCCAACTGGAATCTGGGAGTAAGTGAGGGCTTAGCCAACCACTTTAAGGCTGCACAAAAATGTGCCCCCATCTGCAACATGTAGTACCCATGTACCATGCGGTCCACCTGCCATGGGTACAAATGAGAACGTCAAATTCCTGGAAACTACCCAAGACTTACTGAGTTAGGAGCTCTGAAATGGCAGCTGGGAATCTAAATTTTTCACAACCAGCTAGACTATTATTTGCACAGTAAAATTTGAAAACACTGTATTTTTTTCAGGAAATAATTTGTATCAATATAGAAGATCAGGAATTAATTATTTTCACAGATAGCAACAGATTGATACCACAAAAGCAATAATTTGTAAAAGATCATTGAGTTTATTAAGGACTAAAGTGAAATGAAAAACTAGGTCTCCTAATTTTAAATCATTATTCACTAATTATACCTTACTGACCCTATGCAGCATTTCTACAGCATTCCACCAAATAGAGCTCCTTAAGATCTAATGCCAAGAATAACATAATCTAATAGTAACTGAATATTCATAATCTATTCCCCTGATTCTTCTATTTCAGGCAAACAGCCACCTAGAAAAGGGAGAGAAGCTATTAATTCCAAATACCTTAAGCTCCCCACTATTGCAGTCTTGCAAAGATGCTGAGCTACCTGATTATGTCTATTGCTGTATTCCTGTTTGTAACATTTTCATTAATGTATTCCTGTTTGTAACATTTTCATTTTAGCCTCTCAAAAAGTGGCATGAACAAATTTCAGTGCATTAGGAGAATTATTAAACTGTAACAACCAACAGAAAAATGTAAATCACAGCTACCTAAGGATTTTTATAGACTACAAATCTAATTCGCATTTATAAAGTAGATGCCGGCAATGTATGTATGAAATAATATATCCTTTTAAATTTTGTGCCTTTAATTTAGCTTCCCTTGCAAGTGTTCATAGCACTTTAATAATTCCATCACATTACTCAAAGATATATGTTTCCCTGGGACATTTTAAAACTGTAAGATCTCATGTAGAGCTTCAGATGGATTCAAATGCGAGGAGATAACTTTCTGAAGTCTAAGATTTAACCACAATCCTGTTAACCATTGGTAAAAAAACAATGTTATTTTGTTTCAGAGTTGTGTGTTTGTGGTGTGTGTGTGTGTGTACCTTGCTATGATCAATATTCTATCCTAAGAGACTTGAAACCTTTTAATCTTGTTTGATACCCAAAAAGTCATTTCTAATTCTGCTTTATCTTCTTTTCTGTTCTGTTTGTAGATACAGTAGGAGGAGAAAGATGGAGTTTCTTTATCCTTCTATTGCATCAAGGACTCTCAAAACACACATTAGGAAATAACCAAAGTCTAAACATAACAACACCAAGTTGTGCTTACCAAATTTGTAAATCAAACTAAGATACCTCATTAAAATGACTGAAAGCTCCGAAAAGCATCTCTTCAAGCATGCATCAAATGCTAAAATTACACATGCTTGCTTGAAAGGCTCACAATTTGACTGCCATAGCTTTCCTAGACACACCAATTGATGTGCAGGGTGCCAGCCAAGATAAGCCATGGAGTCAATCAGTAGGAAAGGAAAGAGTGACAATACAATGCTTTATTTCTATTGCTAGTACTGGTAACCATAGAACTCACACCAAGCCTAGTCTACGTGGCTTTAAAAAAAATCCACAGTACTTTAAAAGGGTGGTGACAGAGGGGATAGATGTCTGAGAGTAGAGGAAAGGAACCTATAAAGAGAAAGAAAAGTGGAGGAGGGAAAGCTTCTTCCACAGAAATTGCAATCTCTAGCAGGTGTTTCTGCTGGATTACAAAATACAGATAAAGGAAAATGACATTAATTTACCATCTGAAAATAGGCAATAACATTCTAATGTTTGGGGATAAAGTTTTATGTCTAATAGAACGTAGACTTTAATGTCATTTCCTCCATGTTGAAATATCACCTTTAGAATTATTTTTCCAAGGTTACATGTGATGAGCAAAAATGCACATGGGAAATTTGTTCAGCCCTTTTATTTCAAAGTATAGCACATACAGAGAGAAAACATTTCAATTTAACATTCATTAGTCAAATGAATTGTTATTCATCTTGATGTGTATTCATGTTTAGGATTGTTTGATTTGCTAAAAGCTTAGAATACTACGTACAGTGAAGAGAACTTACATCCATATTGCAAGGACAGAATAAATTACCTCAAGTGTGGACTATTATCATAAAAAAGATGTTTCAGACTTGCAAAAACACACATTACTTCCATCTGGTAAACGGTAACTACTAAAATATTGATAAATATCACATCATAATTCACATGTCACACATGGTAGTGATATTCAATTTTCATGTCTCCCAATTAAAAGCTATTATGTGTATGGTATAATACACAGTAAAACGTTTGTGTATATAACAGAAAAATAAATGATTTCCTTAATATCTCCACAGGGATTACTTTCTCATCCTGCTGTGCAAATAACGTAAATATACTACTGAAGGAGGTAAAACACTACGGCTTACTGAAGTTTGTTTTCAATAACATAATAGAACAAATTGTTTCTAGATGGGTTTAGGCTCATAATTGCTGATCTCTCTTTTTCTTTTAAACATTCTCTCAATAGAATGGTTGAATACTGTGCAGCATTTTGATATCTTCCCTAGGAATAAACTGTATAGTTAAGCAATATACATAAAAGAAGCCATTTCCCATAAAAAAACTTGGATAAAGACCCTAATTCACTTATGTGACTCAAATATATATCACACATTGTTTAACTACAACTGGATTGTAGTTAATATACAATGGAGAGTGCATTTGAGTGCAGTTACCTAGGTGATGAGAATAACTAGATGCCAGTCCAAATCCCACTCCTTTCACAGAACAGAGCAGGTAAAGGCAAAGCCACTTCTGGTGTCTGGTATGTGTACCGGCTACCAGAAGTAATTCTTAAATTACCTTCAAAGAGGTGTTGAAATATTCTTTGGCTATTTCTGACTCCTCCCAAGATAAATTTAAATTTCTTCTTGAAATTTTTTGTTTTTAATTTTTTCTTACACAGCAGGTCAGAGAATAAATTTAAAATGTTTTTAAAAATTTACGTGAAGGGTACAGATACAGCATAAGTTAAGAAAGACTCTAACACTGAGAACTTCTGTAACTTTAAGGCAGTCTGTCTTCCATTGTAAAGTTTCCTAAAGCAACCCTCCTTTGAAGATTTTCTTTTGAAGATGACTTGTGCTTCGCTCTTTCTAAGATTCCGCTTCTATTTCCCCACATATTACTTTAGTACAACATATTCATTTTTTTCACTGTAGGACTATATTATACCATTTTCTGCACCATATCAAAAATTCAACTGAGTCATTTAAGTTCCTTTATATGGTCCAGTTTAAATTAATTATTTCTGTCTGTTATATACATCCTTAATCATGTTCACTAGGCTATTAAGTCCCTCTTTCTCCTCAGCTTGCAAATATCCTCTAATATCTCCTACACCAAAACCCTTTTCTTTAATATTTTTGCCCCCTTAAATTTTCTTAAAATAGACATGGACATAAAAGTTCTCTGTAAATGGTAAGGCACTATGGAAATGTTTGGTCTCTTTTGTTGCTATTGCTTATTCATCCATGTATTTATTGAGTAGCTACTACTATTTGCCGTATAGTATTCCAGCAGCTCTCAAATATGGTCTGAGGACCTCTCGCATTCCTTATACACATTTAGGGTCTCACAGAAGGTTAAAACTACTTTCATGATAATACTAAGGTGTTATTTGCCTTTTTCATTCTCATTTCCTCATGAATGTACAGTGGTTTTCCCAAAGGCTGCATGACTATTAGCTCTGGTGCCTAATGAAGAGTGTGCTTGTTATGTATTTCTCGATTTTAAAATTATCGAAGCTTAATTTTTCATGTAGTAAAAATCACTAGTTATAATCCACATAAACCAGAGGCTGGCAAATGTTTTCTATAAAGGACAAGAGAGTAAATAGTTTATGCTTGGCAAGCCATATGGCGTCTGTCACATTACTCAACTCTGCAATTACAGAGAGAAAATAGCCATAAACAATATAAAAATAAACAGGGGTAGCTCTGTTCAAATAATACTTATTCACAAAAACAGGAGATGGGCTGGATTGGGCCGGCAGGCCACACTTTGTCAACCTCTTTGGTCTTTGGGTCCTCACTAATTTTTTAAGGGTGTAAAAGGGGTTCTGAGTATATGAATTTAAAAACCACTGTGGAAGGCTCCTGAAGTCCAATTAACCCTTGTGATGCTATTCTCAAGGAGTCATCTAAAGGAAAAACTAGACATAGTACATCGGGATCCCTGTTATACTGGCAACCAGTGAAAGATGATATGAGGTGGGAAGGGGAACTACTGCACTCAATCCAGGAGGAGGGTCTGGGTATCATCACGGAACACAGTATAAAGAAATAATATCTATATTTCCCGGTACATAGGCAAGATGGGGAAAGCCATTTTGGGCCACAGAGTTCTCTTTTCTGTACTATACATAAATCAAAGCATAAGATAATGTTTAGATAACCTTTGTGTGTTTGTGCTTTAAAGGAAAATAAAGTGAATTTTTGTCAAAATTGATCTGTGTTAGCTAAATTGTTTATGATTTTAATTGTTAAATTTTTAAGAATCATGAATCTTGAATAAAGTCTCCCCCCCCCCCATTTACCTGTTATTTTTAAAAGAAGTAATTTGCTAGTCCATCGTACATTCTATTATGTTCCGTTAATTTATTACTTATCTCATAGTCAGAGATTCTAAAGGTGGAATGTATTTTCACTTCAGTTTCAAAGTACTTGCATTCATTAACTTGGCCTGAGTCTCTGGACAGCAAACGCTAGGATCTCTGGTGTTAAATTCCAAATCATGACTTCTGTGAGAGGGTTATAGAGTCTAAGCAGACTGAATTAGAACCATCTTTTATCTGTATAGAATCTTGTCCTCATATAGGAACAGAGACATTTTTTATGGATACAAATCCTGGTTGAATAGGAAGGATTTTACATATTTCCATAGTTTTATTAAGTCTTACTAGACTTTGATAGTAACATTATCCTCGAGAATGTTATCCTTCAGAATGCTAATCTCTGGAATACATAGTTACTGCCATGCTCTTTTTATTTATTTATAATCTTTAGGCATTCTATTTGAATTTGGAATCATATCAATGCTTATCTTTTACCTTGTTACTTTAATGTGAGTTTTCAGTATATTGCATGATACAAAAGATTCAAACATAAGATATTTTCCATTTTTTATTTTGAAAAATAGTTTTAGCAAACACCAGTTATATTTTGAAATTGGGTTATGTGACCTTAGTAGCCATGTGGTTATAATGTGTCAGTTATAAAAACGATGACCATTTTGGTAATATAATGAAATGCAATCACCACAATTTAATAACCCTTCTATTGACCAAAAAATTCAACTTCTACCAATCTACCTTTCAGAAATACAAGTACATATTCCAAAGATTTGTGCTTAAGAATATCCATTGCAATTACACAAATTAGACCAAGAAATGTAAATGTTTATGAATGCAGAAACAATTAAATTATTAATGGGACAGCCATTTTACAGAATACCATGTAGTCATTTCAAAGAATGAGGTTGAGCAACACGATAATATGGAAACACTCTACAAATTGTGCAAGAATATGTACACTCAATACCATTTCTTTGTTTCTTTCTTCAGATGTATATGTATGCATACATCTATGTATGCAAACTTTAAGAAATGTACTGGAAGGAAATCGCCACAGCCTTTCAACCAATTATTCTGAAATTTTAGTGAGCCTCAGAGTTATTTGGAGGTTGGGGAAGGGGAAATAGTCTCACTTAAAAAGTCTTCCTATGTCAGATAGTATCCCTTGAAATCTGCCTTGTCAATAGGATCTAAGACAATTCTAATGCAGGAGGCAGTGGGTAAAGCTAATGTACAGTCAGTATGAGAAGCAGCACTCTAAGCATTACCTGCAAAATTTCCTGAACAAGCATTTCCTCTGCACTATATGCAACTGTAGCTCCAAGCCTATTTCTCTAGGCCTCTTCAGCTACCTCTGTTTATAATGCTTCCTACAGGCCTGTTTATCTTTTGCTGTATATTTTTAGCTCATCTTACTTTATTTTCCCAATCTCTTTATTCTCTCATGTAGCCTGCAAAAAATATTACTCCATGCTTAGAAAGTTTAGATTATCTCTCATCTTCCTACCTTTGTTTTTATACTTTCTTTACCCTCAACCCCATCTTCACGTGTTAAATTTTATCCCTGTGAGCCACCTCTTCTTTAAATCTTTTCTTTATGATTCTCAACCACTCTTCTTTATCTTCACAGCCAACTGTAGCTGTCATTGAGCACTGCCTTTTCGTATTAGCATGTTATAATTATGTGATTCTTTGACTTAGCTCTCCATTAAAGCAAGCTCTGAGCAGGGTAGGGTCTTTAAGTCTTTGCTGTATCAGAAACTCTGATACTCTGTAGATTTTCAACCCATGCTAACTGATTTGAAAGAAGTGGTTTCATTGCATATTTCCAATGCAAAGTGACAGGGCAGTTTTATTTAATGCATTCCCAAGGGCTATGTTTTATTATATTTCATTCCCAGAACATTCTGCAAACGTCCTTCCATGCCCTCCTTTTTTTCTCCATACCATCACTAAGGTTCCACAGATCTCAGTAGGAATTGCAGACCTAATTAAGAGAAAATGCAGTGTCCAGAAAGCCTACAAGATGTATTAGTACTCTCTAACCTGTCTCTAACAAAGTAGTTCTCTAAAGCCCTTTGTATATTTGAAACAATATGTTTAGTTACTGGAAATGACTTGCTAAATGTCTTTCTTCTCTGATGCAACCTTCTTCTTGAGGGTATAAACAGGGTCTGCTTTATTCATTACCATATCCCCAGTAATACAGTGGTTGGCTCATAAAAGATGTTTATATACTGCCTGATTAAATGACTAAAACTCCCCATTCCTTCAACCCTCCATCTCATAAAATGGTTAATCTTTATGCCAGAATGTGGAGATCACCTATAGACAATGTTCCATTTTTCTAATGCTAAATAATGGCAATATTTAAGGCCTAAATAAATACAAAATCAAATGAAAACAGAAAGATTTTAAATGTTTATGGTGCCAAAAAAATTGGCTTTACTATGTCTTTGCGTGAGACATTAAATAAAATTTCTCCCAGAAAGCAAACAAACAATAAATGTTAAGGAGGATGTGGAGAAAAGGAAACCCTTGTACACTGTTGGTGGGAATGTAAATTGGTGTAGTCACTGTAGAAAATGGTATGGAGGTTTCTCAAAACACTAAAAATAGAACCACCATACAAGCCAGCAGTTCCACTCCTGGGTATATATCTGAAAAAAACAACACTAATTTGAAAAGATACATGCATCCCAATGTTAATAACAACATTATTTACAATTGCCAAGATATGGAAGCAGTCTAAGTGTCCAGAAACATATGAATAGATAAAGAAGATGTGATACACACACACACACACACACACACACACACACTCGATAGAATACTATGCAGCCATAAAAATGGAATTCTGCCATTTGCAGCAACATGGATGGACTTGGAGGGCATTATGCTAAGTGAAATAAGTCAGACAGAGAAAGACAAATACTGTATGATATCACTTATATATGGAATCTAAAAAATACAACGAACTAGTGCATATAATGAAAAAGAAGCAGACTCACAGACATAGAGAACCAACTAGTGGTTACCAGTGGGGGGAGCGATGGGAAGGAGGGGCAATACAAGTGGAGGGGAATAAGAGGTACAAAGTATTAGGTATAAAATAAAGCTACAAGGATACGTTGTACAACACAGGGAACTTAACCAATATTTTATAACTATAAAAATGGAGTCTAACCTTTAAAAATTGTGAATCACTATACTGTACACCTGTAACATAAAATTGTAGAGCAACTATACTTCAATAAACTATGTGAAATAAATAAATAAATAAAAGCATTGGTGTTTTCATTTCATGATGGTTGCTCTTGCAGAGGTTAACATGTGCTGGTTTTTACTCAACAGTGATTATCATCCAATAGAAAGTAACTGGAGTAAGATTCTGAGAGGAAAATGCCCTGCAGCAGTATATCACCACAGTTGCCAATAGGCTAAGCAAAAACCTGGTGCCTAAAACTATTCCTTTTTGACATCCAAGAATTTCAAAACAGCATATCCCTAATCAGTATGCAGCTAATAAAAATCCATACTAAAATTTGCCCTCAATATATTTATTATTTTAGCTTAAGGTAAATCATGACAGTCCTTTAAAACTGGGAAACATTTTATTCTTCATATACAGTGGTTTATGTGAGGATTAAAACCTGCATTAGTTATAGGGCATGTATAGTTACTTATCTGAATTTAAAAAATACTAGG
The DNA here is from genome assembly GCF_028021215.1 of Eschrichtius robustus. Lineage (NCBI taxonomy): Eukaryota > Metazoa > Chordata > Mammalia > Artiodactyla > Eschrichtiidae > Eschrichtius > Eschrichtius robustus. Next base: position 13,626,881 of record NC_090827.1, on the reverse strand, counting down.
CAAACTGCTACACAGAATTAAAGAACAAATATGAAGTAGATAAAGGCAAAAATCTCCCTGGGCTCTAGGGCTACAAATGGTAAATTTTCTTACTAATAATACTGCCACTAATATGACTGGATAAAAGAGCAAATATTGATTCTTAATAGGCCCTCAGTGGGATTTATGGTTGAATCATGTGTGTCAATACACCCCAGAGTCTTGTATAACCTTAACTGTGATGTTTTTATCAAAATCTGACTTTTAATAAGCAATATTTATGCTTAATAAATACTTGAATACTGTGATTTAATATGGGTATCTCCTAGTGCTCTGAAAACACTAGTTTCATGGATATTATTAGGTCATATGGAAGAAAAATAGTACTAGAGCCAAACACGCTTGGAGACGTCTAAAATATTAAATTGACTTTTTAAAAAATTCTATTTCTCAGACCTGTAAATATGTTAATGCTTATTTTAAAAAATAGAAAGAGCATAATATCAAGGGTTTCTCAAAAGATCTCATTTTAAACCTTTTTACCCCTGGACATAACTTGATATTCTAAATTTTGCCCTTGATTTACAATGAATCCCTAAAAATTCCTATGAAACCACAAAATATCCTGAATATCGAAAGCAACCTTGAGCAAAAGAAGCAAAGCTGGAGGCATCAGGCTCCCTGATTTTAAACTATATTACAAAGCTGTAGTAATCAACAAAGTATGGTATTGGCATAAAAACAGACACATGGATCAATGGAAAAGAACAGAGAGCCCCCAAATAAACCCACACATATATGGTCAATTAATTTGCAGCAAAGGTGCTAAGAGTACACCACAGGGAAAGGGCAGTCTCTTCAATAAATGGTGTTGGGGAAACTGGACTGCCACATGCAAAAGAATGAAACTGGACCTCGTACACCATACACAAAATCAACTCAAAATGGATTAAAGACTTGAAAGTAAGACCTGAAACCATAAAGCTCTTAGAAGAAAACACAGGACATAAACTTCTTGAGGTTGCTCTTGGCAATGAGTTTTGGGATTTGACACCAAAAGCAAAGACAACAAAAGCAAAAATAAACAAGTAGGTCAGCATCAAACTATAAAGCTTCTGCATAGCAAAAGAAACCATCCACAAATGAAATGACAACCTATGGAATAAGAGAAAATATTTGCAAACCACATATCCTATAAGGGGTTAATATTGAAAATATACAAGGAACTCATACAGCTCAATAGCAAAAACACAAATAATCCAATTAATATGGGCAAACAACCTTAATAGATATTTTTCCAAAGAAGACATACTAATGCCAACAGATACATGAAAACATGCTCAACATCACTCATCATCAGTGAAATGCAACTCGAAACCACAATGAGGTATCACTTCACACCTGTTAGGCTGTCTATTGTAAAAAAAGACAAGAGATAACAAATACTGGTGAAGTTGCAAGGAAAAGGGGACCCTTGTGCACTGCTGGTGGGAATATAAACTGGTACAGCCATTATGGAAAACAGTACAGAAGTACTTCAAAAGATTAAAAACAGAACTACCATATGATCCAGCAATCTCACTTCTGGATATATATCCAAAGTAACAAAATCACTATATCAAAGAGATTTCTGTATTCCTATGTTCATTGCAGCATTATTCATGATAGCCAAGATATGGAAACAATTGAAGTGTCTGTTGATGGATGCATGGAAAAAGAAGTGTATGTGTGTGTGTGTGTGTGTGTGTGTGTGTGTGTGTGTGTATTTATGAAGATATATGGAATATTACTCAGCTTTTAAAAAGAAGGAAATCCTGCCATTTGCAACAACATGAATGAACCCAGAGAACATTATGCTAAGTGAAATAAGCCATACAAAGAAAGACAAATACTGCCTAGTATCACTTATATGTGGAATCTAAGAGAAAAAGAAAAAGAAAAAGGGAAAGAACAAAAGTAGAACTCATAGAAACAGAAAGTAGAATGTTGGGAAGGTGAAAGGTTGAGGTTGGTAAAAAGTACAAACTTTCAATTATAAGATGAATAAATTTTGAGGATCTGATGTATAGCATGGTGACTACAGTCGATAATACTGTATTGTATAATTGAAATTTACTAAGACAGTAGATCTTAGTTGTTCTCACCAAAAAAGGAAAAAAAGAAAGAAATAGAGTAACTATGTGAGGTGATGGATGTGTTCATTAATTTGACCGTGGGAATTCCTTCACAATGTATATGTATATCAAATCATCACGTTGTACACTTTAAATATATTACAATTTTACTTGGGAATTACACCTCAATAAAACTGGAAAGAAAAAAAAGAACTACGAATAGTTAACCTGTATTGCTGTGGCGCCTCTTAGGACTGTACTTGCTTTGTTGAATTATCTTTATGCCTCTGGCTTGCACTGACATATGCTTTGAGACAGCTATTGGACATCCCTTATTAAATTTATTCTAGGATTCTGCTAGGATAATATCCACTGCATCTTTCAGTGTCCCTTCTAAAATCAGTTGAGATCTCCCTATGATCTAACTAATTTGGCTTGTTTTCTTCCAATGGACACTGTGAACATTGTAATTGCTCACGCTCACTCATTGCTTTGTCCACTTGGATTCTAAAAGAAAAAGAGCAGCCAACTTCTAGGGCTAAGCAGAATTAATTTTTACATACTATTCTTTCCTTTGTTTTTCAAATTTTCTTAAGCTTATATTTTTATTTATTGTATTAAAATTTTTGAACCACTTTATTGAGGTATGATTGACATGCAAAAAGCTCTACATATTTAATATATACACCTTGATGAGTTTAGAGATGAGTAAACACTCGTGAAACCATCACCACAAAATATGCCATAAATAATTGTTTATATTTTTATTCTCTAAATACTTAACTATTTTTAATCCTTTTTAATATATACAATGAGAGAGTTAATAGCCACCATTAATATTTATTGCAGTCTTATTATATACCAATCATTGTCTAATGCTCTTTTTGTGCACTATATTATTAACTGTGACAGCAGCGTTAAAATGTAGGTGACAGTTGTTACGTTCATTTTACAGATAAGGAAAATAAGGCTTGTGCAAGTTAACTTGCTCAAGATCATGAAGCTAGTAAATAGTGAAGCTAGCATCTGAACCCAGGTTTTCCTGACTTGAGAATAAAAGTACTTACCTCTGACTGGAGCTGGATTTCCTAGCACTTAGTTCAGCAATTTTTCTTGAGTTATACATTAACTTTTCAATCTCACTGTCATTTTGTATCTCTCAGGCCAGCCATTAGTAATTAGGAGAACATCCCTTTGGTTTTCTGTGAAGCATACACACTCATTCTCTGAAAAGTCATTCACAACCCTTGGGTTCTCTTAGTAAATTTCTATTACTTTCTTTTTGCAGTGATGTAAAGAAGCAGACATAAAATAATGATGTTCATTTTATGTGCTCTGTTTTTTTCTGTTACATGAAATGCAAGTTAAATTGTAGTGTGGGCAAAAGTTCTAAAATCTTCCTAAACGGCAACAGAATTTTAAAGCTGGCTCTCTCTTTCCCCTATCCATCCTCTTTCTCAGTATCTCAAGGTATGAGTTTAAGTGTCAGGCAATATAGCTTTGAAACTCATGTCCTTTCAGGGACACTAGGAGATAATGACAGCTTAATCACTCTACCTCTTCCTGAGAAAGACAGAGACTGTCTCAAATGGTTCTCTGAAAGAAGGGTCAGATGATTGCTGTATGATATGTTCTGTAGCTACACAATGAACCATTGCAATCCATACTACTTTAAATTGAACAACCTTGTTCTCTTTTTAAAGTGAAGGAGATTGTAGATCTAGGAGAAGAAAGATTTTTGCTCTATTTTAAATGAGTGTAATAAAACCACAAAATTATAAAAAATACAACTCAAAAGAATCTATGAGGGATCTCTTAGTAAATTCAGCAGAAGGTACCTCCCAGGGTCTGCCCATAACAAGTCTGTGTTGTGAACCCGTACTTAACTTATGGCTGATACAAGCTGTTTTTTAAAGGAGAAAGAAAAATATGTCTTGATAAATAAAGTTTGGTTATTAATACTAAAGTTATATACTTGATTTATTTATTAATACTAAAGTTATCCAAAGAGTATGTTAAAATAAGAGGAATTATTTTTTTAATTAAAAAAAATTTTTATTTTATATTGAAGCATAGTTGATTAACTATGTGTTAGTTTCAGGTGTACAACAAAGTGATTCCATCACACATATACATGTATGTATCTATTTTTTGCAAATTCTTTTCCCATTTAGGTTATTACAGAATATTGAGCATCATTCTCTGTGCTATACAGCAGGTTCTTGTTGGTTATCTAATAATGTATAAAATGTCTGCAAGACAGTGAATACATTGGAATATAAAACAAAGTGGTATACTGACTGCTAAGTATCATAATTATGTTATATAGATTACACATTGTAAAATGTAGGCTTAGCTCTGTTAGTTTATTAGTAACACAGAAATATTTTAAAATAGAATTAAAAATAAGGATTTTTGGAACTAGACAAAAAATGTAAATCCCAGTTGTCCTACTTACTACATGATCTAGGACAAATAGCTTATCTTTCTTAGCCTTAGTTTGCTGTTCTTAGAAGGAACTAAGTGCTACTATGAGCATTACATTAGAAAATATGGAAGTGTTTCCTATTTCAGCAGTACTAAAGTAGAGCACAGCAACAGGCTAGCAAATCTTGGAAAACAATGTTCGTTTGTGTTGTTTACCTATTACCAAAATCAAACAAGAGAGGAAAAAAGAACAAATAATGTAAAACTTCATTAATTAGGAGTTAATTGGGGTGAAAAGGTTATCATCCTTAATTAGTTAAAAGTGTGAAATGTAGGGTATTCATAAGCAAATGTGAATTTATTCCCTTCAGGGCCATAAAGTAATGCAAACAAATTATTAAACAAACGTTAAATAATTGTTCTGACAGACCTACTTCAATGAACAGATAAGAGACACGTATAATTAGCATATTCTATGCAAATGCCCTGGTAGAATACTTAAATCAAGTGTATTTTCTTAAATAAGTTAAACATTTTTTTGTATGTCCTCACCCAACCCAAGTGAAGCTATTAATTTAGTTAGCTAATTCTATTAAGCAAAATTATATCTATCCATCTATCTATCTATCTGCAAATATAGTCCACAAAATTCTATAGTAAAATCATTATGAATTCTGTATAAATTTAATTAAAAATTAATAAAATCTGGTTATCAGTGACTTTGGTAGCAGAATAAAAGAGGATGTGGAAACTAACTGAAAAATCAGAATAATCTTATTTTGATTTCAGCAGTTCAAATACAATAAGTGTGAGTTTCATTTAAGATACAGTTCTTGACCAACATTACCAAATTACCTGATGGGGGATACAGTTACCTAGGTCACTTAGTTGGAGATTCAAGTTAAGTAAGCTGTCACAAAGTTCAGCAATCTGAATATTTAAGGGGAACTTCTAGATATTTGTTAATCTGATAACTTGGGGAAATATTTCTAGACATTGTCACCATTCAAAATTTGCTGTCAAATTTGATTACTTAGACATAGGTCCATACCAAACAAATGACTTGGTGGCATACTTCTAAAAGCTTTACAAGGAACGAAAACTGTCAGCAATATACAAAACCTTATGTTAAGTGTTCTGAACATGAAATGAAGCATGAAATTTATTTTAATTAAAAATAAAAATGTTTATATCCACCCATTCATACATCAATTCACTCATTCATTTTTTTCACTCACTGAGCACCGACGTTGTTTTGCATCCTTTAAAGGGCATCAGATACGAAGATCTAGTGAGGGTTACTGAATAAAACATGAAATGCTCCTCTTCAGAAACTTATGTTAATAATGAGCTTATTCTTTCCAGAATATAAAATGGTTGCCATGAGGCTAGCACCCAAAAAGGAAGACTTTTAACAGAAAAGAGGGTCTCAGGTATTAAACAACGCCTGGCAAAAGAATTACTAGAAACAAACATGCAAAAGCCAGAAAAGAAAATCATAGCTATTTCACAACAGAGGCTTAAACATTTCTGTATAATAAAGAAGATCATATATTTTGCACAAAATAATAGGTTTCAGTAACTTTCACCAAATTCAAGGACTTAAAGTAGCTTATACATTCTATTTAAAAAGAAAGATTACTTGATGCCTAAGAAGACGAAACTGTCTCCATTCTATGTCTTTCTTGGTTCACATGTCACACTCCTCAAACTCCTGTTTACACAGCCTACCCCTGATTATCTACCTCAGACCTTTCAGAGACATTTCTCTTTATCTGATTTTTCATGAATTACCAACAAGACCAACAAGTCCCTCTTATTAGTATTATCCATAGTATTAGTTATTGGCCACCATCATATACATAATCTCTGTTGTTACTACCACCAGTGTGTACTCTCACCTTTATGGTCAATGTCAGTGGGAATCACTGTTATGTCCCTGGAGTCATCACAGAAATTATGGCCTGTCAATCATTGGGATAGACAATGCTCGATCCTAGGAACATAGCCACATACTTCTATATATTTTTGTGGGCCAAGGATCTTTTGTTGTTGTATCCATGGGAAGGTAATAAATAAAATGCTTAGAAGGATATCAGCGTTTATAAGGCTCATACCCTTCACCAAACAATAAATTTATCTTATTCATGTGATGGCTACACTAAAATTAAGTGTAATTCAAGCAAGATGTAAGATGTTGTTTATTGTACTATGATCTAGACATATTCTACCAAGCTTTTGGGTGATTGCTCCTAATAAATATAAAGCATGGCTTTGGTGGGAAAAGGATAAATTTGAGCTTTCTGGTCAAACAGACCTATCTTCCTATCTGTGTTCCAATCTTTCTATCTGTGAGTGTGGATGGCCAATTTTGCTTCTCAGAGCCATAAGTCAAGTATACAACTGTGATCTAATCACTGCCCTGGGTGCTAGGGATTGACAGTGCAAAAGAAAACAGTTATGCTCTCCAGGAGTTTATATTCTTTAGCCATACGAAAGGCCACACTACTGTTGTTGTTTTCACATATTATCAAAATTTTCTCTATGAAATATTCACAGTTCCTAACTTTAATCATTGCGTGCCAATTAGCAATAGACAACTTCTTTTGTTCTCCTCCTATTTTTTTTCCTGTTAACAGACTTTATCTTAGAGTTTAAAGTCACATGATTCATAAAGGGTAAAGGGAAATTGATTCTACCTGCTCTCAGATACTTTTCTACCTAATTCTTACCTTCCTCAGTATTTCCCTACACACAGACTCTGTATTAGTGAAACCGTTCCACTCCATGCCTATATTTTTTACTTTTTATGGATTAAAATCTTTCTACTTTACTTATTAATGTCCTGCTACTGATGTTCAACCTATCCTGTGAGAATATATTTCAAATCCTACAAATTACCTATTATTGTTTCACCAACTTCAGAATTCTCACAGCAATCAAGGCCTCCACATCTTTCTTAGTGTAAATTATATTTAGTCATATTATTTTTAATTCTTTATGTTTTATCTTTCTAACAAGTAATATATTTCTAGAGCCTTAGGTTATATTTTTTATGCTGCATTTTCTTACAGCTTATACTATAACTGAACTATGTTTTATATGGCTCCAATATCTTAACCACCTGTGATAAATGTTTTAGGTACAAAGAAAAAGTATGATGGAAGAAAATCTGTTTCTTACCCACATCTGAGTTAGCTTTGCCACTTACTATCTGTATGGCCTTTAAGTAGTTGCTTCAGTGCTTTAATCCTCAGTTTCACCATCTATAAAATGGCATAATTATCACTTTGTTGGCAGATTTAGAGAAAATAAACATGCAATTTATAACTCCTAATACATTGTAGTTTATACAAGCAAGGCTTAAATTGATAATGAGAACAAACTACCTTCTCCTCTTTCTTTAAAATACACCCTCTTGATTGTACACTGGCCTTGAATCTACTTGGGGTTGTATATCTGGCCTCTTAAACAGTCAGAAACTAATTTCTGACTAGCTGCCTTTCCTTGGAATTATTTCTGTTACCCTTTAGTAAGTCCAATACTTCTCAAAATATTTTCTAAGGAATGCTACTCTTGAGAGATGATATGGAAAAAAAAAGAAGAATCCATAGAAACACAATTCTATAAATTGTTGCTTACAGCTTGCACCTTTTAAAGATTAACATTGCACATCAAGTTATTAAAGTCTCTGAGAAGTCCTGCAACATAGAACCAATTTAATTTTTTTTTAATCTCATGCCTTTTTTTTTTTTTAATCTGAAATTGACCATGTAACTCTTACTTGGAATAACACATGAGAATTACCTGTGGAAAGAGTCTTACTTAGAACTAAACGTTTTTAAAAATTCAGCCTTAGTTCAAATGACTACCTAATATTACTTTGGATGAGTGATATGTGGAATAAAGTCATTATTAACTAAATATCTGATAACCACATCATTAAAAAAATATATTTTTTAAAGAATAAATAAATAGGCAAACATAAGTAACTAGGAGAGAGCAAACAAGTTTAATATTATCTACCCTTTCCCTTTCACCTCCTTAGGACTTTTTCTTCTAAATCATGTGGCTCTCCTTGAAAGTTGTCTCCTCTCTGTTAACTAAGATTATGCTTTCAACTGGAATAAATCAAGAGTATTAATTTTCATTTGTCTAGTCAACTTATTATTATTTCCATAAGATTTATCCAAATCTATTCATTTGTAATGATTATTTTGACCTGACTTTGCAATGGGTAGTAGGGTTATACTGGTGTCATGAAGTTTTCATGTTACTACATTTTATATTTTGCCATTAAGCTCACTAGAGTTCTGTATAGTCTAAATAGACTATTTAGACTATACAGAAAAGCAATTCATGCATTTTATTTATTTTAATGAGATTAGAAAAAATTCCTCATAGATATTACAGTTGCTTATAATTATATAAAGAGCATATAAATAAGCCTTCTGGTATTACTTTTGATTATTTATTAGAAGCAAATATATCCTCCATTAAACTTTATACTCACTTTGGTCTTGATCCTGCTTTTGCTTATAAATTACAAAAAAGCAAACATTTCATTTTTGATCTCCTTCCAAGTTGCCTATGTAAAATTATTAAAAGGCTATTAATTTTTCTTAATTTTATATTTTTTCTACTGGTATTGTTATACTTTTGAGGTTTCTACTTTATTTTATTGGTATACTACTTTAATGACATTTTCTTAATTTATGCATGGCTTACGTCAGATCTAAATGGCAATAAATCAGGAAAGTGTCATTCAGCAGTTAGGCTCTTAGTTTAGCTTTTTCCCTGTTTCTAACTCAAATCACCCTTATCTTCCCTAGCAGTGAAACGTAAGGGATGGGGAGAAAGTATTTAAGTGGTTGTACATATTATGAATCACCACATGGCTTCAGCTGCAGGTCTGCTTCAACTTGAGGACCAATTACATGATAATGAAAAAGGAAAGCACTGCCTTTTTGTTTTGTTATGCTTGAGGAAGCATTACTCAGAATATCTTTCTGGATGTCTTCAGACTTTGTGTATAGGAAGGAAATCCAGCACATTTTGGAAGGTGATCACAGTAGAACGATCTGTTTTTTTTGGTATTAAATTAACAAATGCAGAAATCAATGCTTCTAGAATTAAAAAATTATTTTAAAGTTCAGTTCAGATGTCTCTAGGGTATTAAAGAAGTTAAACTAAGCTCAATTACCTAGTAATAAAGTCTAATTTAAATCTTCAAAGATTATTGAGAAATTAAAAAATACTATAACTAACATTTCTGTATATAATATCCGTAATTGTCAATGGAAACATCTTGTCATTTTACCTTTCCTTTTTGTTAAAGAAATTAAGCATTACAAATAAGGTTGTTGACCCCTTTATTCCCATTTCTAATCCCATTCTCTCATTGCTAGAGGTATTGACAATCTGAACTTCTTACTGTCATATTTTGCTCTATATACTTCTGTGCTGGTATTATTTACAAGGAATACCCATTGCTTTAGAAATTAAAAAAAAATTAAAAAACACATCTGCTTTAAATTTTGTTGGACTAAGGCACTTAAATGTATCAATTCAAAAATACCTATTTTTTAAAGCAGACATATAAGTTTCAAATTGGCCATACATATACGTGTATTTAAACTTATCTATCAATTTCTTTATCACTTTGTTAAGTCAAATTTAGACTATTTTATGCATACTTCCACATATAATAGCTGGCTATAATTAGCTATTTTATCTTTAATGTGTATACTAGAGAATTTAATTTAGTATTGTATCTAGATTATCTTCTTCATTTGAAACGTTAGACACATAAACTGATACTAGATTAACATAAGAGAGTAAGAGTTTTGTACAATTTACAATAAAATGGTTAATTACAATGTAATACTTTTAATGGATATCACTTTCAGTAAACTTTGAATCTGAATTGAATGGAGTGTTGAAATATTTGAATATACGTCGCTGTTTCCTAAAACACCAACTATAGTGCAAAGGATGCGTTTTGCACAGAACTGAGGAAGTTTAGCTACTGAAAGGAAACTGCAGATGATTCACACCATCCACTATTTCCAGGATATTTGTAAGGATTCTGACACCCGCTTAAGCCAAAGGCTTTCTATAAATTCCCTTGTAGCCAGGACTACTTATGTCTTACACAGTAAGACCAGAAGTTGCATAGTGGTATTTCCTCACTCTATTTCTGTTTGCTGGCATCAGTGTCTTGAACCATCTGGACTTTGGTTGAGTAAGCGTTGCCTGTTTGATTCTTTGAGAATTTTAAAGTTTCTACTATCTTGACTGATTCTCTGACTTTCAGCTTAGACGTACAAAGAAGTAGAGTGATGCCGCATATTCCTATGATCTAGTCACACCAAGTTCATAGGGTTGTCCTCATAACCGGGCCAAAACATTCTTAGTTTCTAGACTTTCAACATATTCCAAATAAGTGTGTATGTTATAAAAGAAGCATCAGAGTAAGAGTTAGAGGGGAAGGGCTCTTTTTGTAGCCCTTTCCCTACAAGCCATTTAACCACATATAGGTTCTTCATTCTCTTGTCTTGGGGCTTATGAGAACCAAATGAAAACTGAATGTGACAGTGTCTTAATATGTAAAACAGCTAAACTTTCATTGTTGTTTGTTGCCTCTAGATGATTTAAGACCAGCAATGTCTAGTAAAAAGGAGACTGTAAATGGTATTATGCAATTACTAGTTAAGACATCTAAAACTCCGTTCATCTGAAAAATATATGATGCTTAGTAAAACAAAGAACACCATAATTATCATTATTCATACATTATCAAAACCAGACACTCTTTTATCCTTTCTCATCATTATGAGATATGGAGAATTTATAAGCTTATGCCAATTAAAACCTGTATGTAATTAATACCAAGGATTACTAACTGCAGAGGATATGTAAATAGGAAATGTTTAACAATCATAAGCATCTGAGTAAAAAATATCTCTCTAATCCAATTTGTTTTTGTCATCTACACTCATGATAATCCTCTCCTGTGCTTAGTCAGGTATTTCCCAACATAGTCTTAGTGTCACTTTTCCAATTTATTTGCTATTTCTTTATAAATAGTAAGAATTGTCATTAATTAAGCCTACTCCATATATTAAGCACTTTACATATTTTAGTTTATTCCCATTTTACAGGCAAATAAATGGAGAATTAATAATTAGCCTAGGCCGCGATAGTGAAGAGGCCCGTGCACCGCGATGAAGAGTGGCCACCGCTTGCAACAACTAGAGAAAGCCCTCGCACAGAAACGAAGACCCAACACAGTCAAAAATAAATATTAAATAAATAAATAAATAAATAAAAGATTATTATTAAAAAAATAATAATAATAATTAGCCTAGGGTCACAGAGTTACTAAATAAGGCAGCTGGGATTCTAAGCTGCAGACCTGATTCTAATAGTCACTTTTGAAAACACTGTGCCCCTGTACACATGCCCTTTATTTCAGTGCAGTGGTTCTCAGTATTGGCTACGTATGAAAATCACCCAAGAACTTAAAAAATCTTCTTATTGCAGGGCTCCTCTCTCAGAGATTGTGATTTGATTTGTCTGTGATGGAGGACTGTGGTGAAATCTGGGCATAAAGTTTAAAACCTCCCCAGGTGACTCTAATGCACAAACAACACTGAGAATCTCAGATATGGCCAAAATTGTCCACTTTGTGGATTATTCTCAGAACACACAATATGCTTTCCTACCCTCTGAACCTTTGCTTAAGCTGAGAGATAGAGTTCCCTGGTTGAAAAAACAAAGACTTTGGTGTAAAACAGAAATAAATGGTTTTGAATCACCAATGTATCACACTAATTAGCTACATATAGTGAGAATGAGACTCTTGCAACATAAATATCAGTCTCATCAGTCTCATGGGAACGCCAGACATAAAAAACAAAATTGAATTTCTGTGCGATGCTGGAGATAACAGAAACAGGTTTGGATTTAGTTATAACAAAAGACAGCATGATTATCAATGTCTCATGTGTAGATGGGTCAGAAAAGATTTCACACAGATGAATATGATTAAAGTAGTTCTGCAACAACCTTTTGATTGTACAGATTCTAGTGTCAATCGTATCCTTAACTAGGCTCTACTGTTTATAATTCTGTAACGTGGATATGATATGTAACTTCACTGTACCTCTTTCCTCATCAAATTGCCCTAGAATTTAGAAAATACATTAGAAGAATTTAGCAGATTATCAAACATATGATAAGCCATCAACAAATCAAAAGATTTTTTGATACAAATCAAACAAACATTATTATGATAGCATTCTAGATAGAAGACACAGGATTTTCAAAAATATGGAATCATGAAAATCACGGCAATTTCAAGGAAACTTTAGGATTTATTAGAGATTAAGCATTAGATATTTATGAGGAATAAAGGGAAATATGGCTAGAAAGCTAGGCTGAGGCTAGAACTCAAGGGCTTTGTATATCATCCTAAAGAGTATGGACTTTACCCTCTGGGCAAGAGGGGAAGGATGTCACTGGGGGAATGGCATAAAAAGTTTTCAGGAGAGGAGTAACATGATCAGATTATACATTTTTTTATATTTAATTTTTATTTTATATTGGGGTATAGTTGATTTACAATGTTGTGTTAGTTTCAGGTGTACAGAAAAGTGGTTCATTTATACATATACATATATCCATTCTGTTTCAGATTCTTTTCCCTTATAGGTTATCACAGAATATTGCATACAGTTCCCTGTGCTATACAGTAGGTCCTGTTGATTATCTATTTTATATATAGTAGTGTTTATATGTTAATCCCAAACTCCTAATTTATCCCTCCCCCACCCCCCTTTCCCCTCTGGTAACCATAAGTTTGTTTTCTAAGTCTGTGAGCCTGTTTCTGTTCTGTAAATTAGTTCATTTGTATCATCTTTTTAGATGCCACATATAAGTGATATCATGTGATACTTGTCTTTCTCTGTCTGACTTACTTCACTTAGTATGATCATCTCTAGGTCCATCCATGTTGCTGCAAATGGCATTATTTCATTCTTTTTTTTATGACCGAGTAATATTCCATTGTATATATGTACCATGTCTTCTTTATCCATTCCTATGTCGATGGACATTTAGGTTGTTTCCATGTCTTGGCTATTGTAAATAGTGCTGCAATGAACATTGGGGTGCATGTATCTTTTGGAATTATGGTTTTCTCCTGATATATCCCCAGGATTGGGACTGTTGGATCTTATGGTAGTTCTATATTTAGTTTTTCAAGGAATTTCCATACTGTTCTCCATAGTGGTTGTACCAATTGACATTCCCACCAACAGTGTAGGAGGGTTCCCTTTTCTCCACACCCTCTCCAGCATTTACTGTTTGCAGGCTTTTTGATTGCTGGTGATTCTGACCAGTGTGAGGTGATACCTCATTGCCGTTTTGATTTGCAGTTCTCTAATAATTAGAGATGATGAGCAACTTTTCATGTGCTTTTTGGCCATCTGTATGTCTTCTTTGCAGAAATGTCTATTTAGATCTTTTGCCCATTTTTTGATTGGGTTGTTTGTTTTTCTGATATTGAGCTGCATGAGCTGTTTGTATATTGTGGAGATTAATTAAGTTCAGTTAAGAAATGGCAAAAAAGACATTATTATTATTAATATTTAGAAATAAATAGTTTGAATAGTGAATAGGAAGAAAAGAAGTATATTAAATTGTGTCTAAAGAGATAGATTCAATTGATTTAATGACCAATTAGATGTTGAATGCAGGTAAATGTAGGGTCCATTTTAACTCCCAAGTCCCTGACTTATATAATTAGGTGAAAGTAAGAAACATGACCAAAGATGGTTAAAAAGTGTGAGGAGATTTTAGGGGAAAGATAATAAATGCAATTCTAAGGTCCATAACCGACAGCTAGGTTGCATACAAATTTATGGGCCTCAAAAGAGAGAAATAACTTGAAAATATAGGTATACTATATCCCTAGCTATCTTGATAATTAATAGTATTCATTCATTGAAAAGTTATTTGTCCTCATTTCTAAACACAAGCAAGAGCATTGTAAGCTGTTACCCAGTTAAATGGTTTATGCAATATTTCACTAAATCCAAATACACTCCACAAAAGGTAATATTAGTAGACTCTCTACTTTTCAGAAGAAGTATCTAAGCTTTTAAGATAAGTTGTTTTTCCAGATAGCAGGTGAATAAAAATAGTATTTCAATCTATGCTCCTGAATCAAGTGTCTAAGCCCTTTTAGTATCAATATTTATTCATCTTTCCTTAGAATATACTTATATAAATTATTTGTAATTTTAGCATATTCAAGCTTCATATCCAAACACTCCTTCCTTCTCCCTATAGAAGCTTTTTACTAAATTCTGATATTTATTTTGCCTAGCTGGATTTTGGACAATCACTATGTAAGTCTACAAACTGACAAGGAATCCTGCTGTAATGTATTAGTAGTAGTAGATTTTTAATGCAACTAAATTAGAGACAATTAAATCTTCAATAAAATGAACTTTAAAATTATTATTTAGGTATAAGATTGAGATATTTCAGGCATCAATATATTGATAAAATATTAGTAAACATTTTATAGTGATTAAATATAAAAACTTTAAAAAATATCCTATATTTACCTTTATTGAAATTAATAGAAAATCAATGTGTAGCATTTTTCTTTGAAGGTTGGAAATTTATATTTTTAACTAGCTGATATCAAGACTTGTCATTTATCTTTCTGAGGTTTAAAATAGTTTTCCTCTAACTTTCAGCAAGCTCATTTGATTAATTTGGAGATTAGTCAGACTTATTAATTAGATGTTAAGTTTATATACCCGTACATGTACACACATGCTTCCATACATACTAAGCAAAATGAATATACACTTATGCAAAACTTTGATGGCGATGAGACACATTTTTGCATGTAAAATGTCAGAGAATTTATATCATATTTACAAGAATGTAGTGGTTGAAAGTGGTAAAATTTAGTTGAGATGTTTTTGATTACCATTTGTATGGAAACAACTACTTCTGGGCACAAAACAAAGGATAAGGAGCAATTTCTCTCTTCTAAGAAATTCTCATTTGTTCAAAGGGTCACTAAATACGTATACTGTGCTAATTTAAAATACACTGCTTGTCAGATCCAAATCCACCCTCCATTGCCTGCTCTCCAAAAATGGAGATGGGCTTTAAAAATATTTTTCCTTTGCCAACTTCCATGCCTCTAAGCTTTGTCAGTAGATGGTGCTAGAGGGACAGTGGAGGAAGAAGAGTTTCCCTTTTTGGTCCCAGTGTGCTCCTCTCACCAGGCTTCTGCACTGCAGTTTCTCTAGTGCCCAGCTTCAATAGTACATGGTGGCCTGAAGCACCCAGCAACCAGCAACTCCTTCTGGTAGGCTTTCGGGTAGCTTCAAAATGAATTCCAAGGCCTGGCACCTCCCTGTAGAAGGCTTCCTTGAAAACCTGCTACGGTGACTTTGCAATCTAATGGTAAATACCGGTGACACATTACCCTGTAAACAGCTGACACCAGCATCCCCCTGGGTTGTTTTACAACATGCAAACATCTTGTGGATGGCTTTTCACATTACTCCCTCAGATGGCAGAGCAGTGGGAAACTGGCGCCTCCTTGGCTTTGCAGAGGAGTGGTGCTAATTAGGGTCCTCCCTATGAGTGGCTTCTTCAGCACTGAAAAAGAAGATTTCTAGCAAATTCTGCTGGCGCAGCACACCTCAGTGACTCATCCGTTATCCCGTGAGCCATGGCTGTATCCTCTCAAAGTCTGGATATCAGTCCTGCAAGAGGTGTGGAGATCCTTCCTTGGGCACAACACCTCGACTCTAGAAGGAGTGGCTGCTTTTTATATCTGCGATTCCCATATTCTACTGAGTCCTCTTTAATTATTACTAGTCAACCCTTTGTTACTGCAATATTCTATCTAGTTATTCTGTATATTAAACTTTCCCTGTTTAAATTACTGTGTAGTTTCTGCCTCCCAGTGGGCCTCTGACTATTACATACATCAAAAGTAACATAATCTAAAAGTCAAGTAGCAATAAAAGAAGATAATAATATAAAATGTGTCCCAAGGCATAGGAGGAATAACAAGTATTGCCCAAAGAGTGAAAGTATCAATAAAATGTTTCATGGACTTTGGATTAGATCTCTAAGGATAGAGGGAATGTTTTTTTTTTCAGATAGAAAACAGTGAGGATGAATTTCTGGGAATGGCTTTAGCAAAGGGACTCTTACTGTTAGAAAATCAAAGAATAGGAACAGAGGATTGGCAGGGTAATTTAAGAGATTAATTAGGCTAGAAATATATGGTGTGATCCGTTACAAAGAACCTTTCATTGTGATGCCTAGGATATCACAATATCATATGCATGTTGGTGACCTGAACAGATTTTCACCAAAGAATGTCTGTTTCCCTTGGAAATCCAGTTTGATATCAGTTACTTTATCTTAGGAGCCCTGACATATAATATACTTTTGCCTGCTCCTTATACAAAATCATATGCTTCCATCTTGAAAAGTGTGTATATATATCCATCATAATGAATAAGTATGAGGAGAAATCTGAGAAGTCTGCATGGATATAAATATGTATTCAAACCAAGAACAACATCTGAAAGCATTTGTCAAAGATGCCAGACACTAAGAGCACTATTTGTATTGTAAATATTAAAAGTTTTGCATCTTGTTAAAATATGGTAGGGAACCAAGGATCTATTTTTAATTTCTTTCACATGTCCATATTTTAATCCTCAGTTATAGTTTGAGAACTGTAGGGCACAGTATTTACCACTTCAAGAAAGAGTCCAATTGAAAGCTGAAGGTATATACAAATATCTAAAAAAGCCAATAAAAAAAAGTTCACCTTAGTCAACATCTAAAGGAACTGAGCTTAGTCTTCAACATTCCCAAAGTCATAAAATGACATAAAATGGATATTCCACAGGGTTTTAGCTAATGCATTCATTTCCCATTTTGTTAGCCTCTAAGTGAGGCTGAACTGTCAAGTAGAAGGGAACTTCAAGCAACACCTTCAAGAAGTAGCAAATTAAGTATATGTCAACAAGCTGCTGGACTGAATGGGAATGTCAAACATGCCAGAATTATAGTCACTTTCTGTATCAGGTTGCAAGATTATTTATAAAGAGTTGTGTACCTGCACAGCATAAATCAAGTTTTCATTCATCTCCTGCTAGTGATCTTATCATCACTATATATAATTCCACTTGGCTAAGAAAGCAAAAATCACTGCATGAAGTTGTCTCATTAAAATAAAGACATTATGCTATATTGATGAGTGCTATCAAAATATTACATATAAAATCACAGTAGCAATGCTATAATTAAAATGGACTTGACTTTGCATTTCTATATTTATGTTTCTATCATTTTGTTTACTCTAATTTTTGAATCCAAATACCTTTCTATTTTCTCAGGAAAGAGAGTTTCTACCACCAAAACTACAGTCCTCCCATGGAAAGAACTTTTTTAGTTAACCTGTTACACTGTTTTTGATTTATCTGCCTTGGCAGATCATTTTCACTGAGTAAGGTTGCTTTTGTAATCTATATTACAGTGGTAAATCAAACTGACATTCTTAAATGTCCAAACTAACATGTTTTTCACTCATTGGTAATAAATACTTTTCTTTCATAAAAAATGCTTATAGTCATATGATAAAGATATATTCATTTGAAAGAAGCCTACATAATAAGCTATTATTAAAAATAAGTTTATTAGAGTTCACATGGAGATTATACAGATGTTCCAAGGTGAAGATTTGTTGAGATATATCATTTTTAATATACAGAATATTCTAGGCAGCAAACAACTGAAGTTTACCTATATGTTCTATTTGAATGTGATTGTTCTTTATTGTCAGCAGTTTATGTCTTACTTAAAATATAATGATATTCTAAAATTTAATTACTTTAATTGGTATAGGGTCACGGTAAAAATCATATTGGTCAAACTTCCTGAATCGTTTTTTTAGCTATGTCAATATAATCCTGGACCTCTAGAGATAAATAGAAAACGGAGCCAATTTGCTTGTTATAAATCTCTGGTATTTGGCATCATATAAGTAAATTTGGGAGTTAATGACTCCATGTAAGTTTCAGTTTACCTCAGTGTTTTAGTATTGAATGAAATCTTCAATTACATGATGTTTAAATGCATGCAAAACATACAAAATGCAAAAGAGAACAGTAGTAAAAGGAATTATTTTATTGATAATAATGGAAATTTTAAAAAACATGGCAATTTGGGCATGGAAATGTACAGAACCACAGAAATATTTTCTAATTGATGTATACTAGAGTCAGAAGAAAGGAAAAAATATAAAAACAGTTGTTTTCTTTATTATTTAAAAGATATATATACATAAGAAATCTACATTTCTAATTTTAAAATGATATTTTCAGAAGTTGTGTAAAGGTATTCAGGGGCAGTTAAATGCTACAAAAATATAGGTACTTTTGATTAAGTAACTAAGTACACCTACACCTTAATTTATTCTAGATATTGTATCAGGTGGACTAAAAAGATTTGATTGCTGCTCCAGAGAATTTTATGATATGAAATTATGTGAATATAAGGTTTCAGCCAGAAATATAAACTGTCACTATGATACCTCCAACCGTCCATTTCTCTTACTGTGGTAAGAATGCATAAGACTGTCTGTGAATCTGATTTATAGATAGCTTTTTATCTATAATTGTCTCATGACTTCGATAATCTATGGGGTACCAACAATACTGCCAATGTGAAAAATGATAAAAAGTCATTTGTAGATTGACATTTTAAAAATTCTTAAAGTGTGCTATGATTCATGAAAATGAAAACACCTAACTGTAGTTAAAAAAAGACCATAACATGAATTAACACATTTTCAAAAAATTATAAGCTCTTTTAGAGATATAAGTGGATTCAAATTTCTATTGTTAAAGCAAATATTAAACTTGATATGAAATACTTTAAGCTATCATTCACAATTATAGGAAACATGAAGTTGCATTATAACTGATTTAAAGTAAGTTTAATGTTGAGGAATTGTCAACAGAATTCTGTTTCCATCAGATGAAATACCGTGTGTATTTTTGCAAGGGAAAAAAGAACAGAATCACCATTTTTTTTTAATATCTACTAAGTGTCAGGTGGGGAATTTATAGATATTATTAAGTTGATTCTTCACTACACCTTGTGATATAAGCATTATTATATATTTACAACATAAACTGCCCAACACATTTATAGATGCAAGAAAGCATGGAACAGAATAAATGAGACTGGGTCGAAAATATCTACAAATGCAAGCTGATGTTGAGACAGGCTTGGGAGCTGGGACTCTTTGCTGCAGTGCTGCAAAGCTTGCACCTGGACACGTGTCTCCTCGAGCTACAAAATACAAAGAAACTATATGGGACTATAAATAACTGTGTGCCTGCGCAGTTGGGGCAAATTCTGGACCCAAAAGATACAAAAGACAAAAAAAAACCCTACTGCCATTTCTGAAGAGCCTGGAGCAAAAACTGGGTGTATGGAGCAAAAGCCGGGTACTGCGCATGCCCCCCCCCCCCCCCCCCCCCCCGGGCACTCAGCACCACAAAGGGGTGGGCAAACCACCTAAGCCACCCTTCCAGCCCGACCCCTGGACGCACCCCTACCCTCACCCCCTAGAAGGAACGAGCTCGCCCCCCACCTTGGGGAGCGATCTAGGGAACCTGTTACTTGTTTTTGCTCCCTTCTGCAGCTGGAGCAGGAGTCCCAATAAAGCCTTGCCTGAATTTCTTGTCTGCCCTTCTAATCAATTTCTATTGATTGGAGAAGGCCAAGAACCCTGATCAGTATCGATGTGACTCTGTAATAATAGAGAGGACAAAACAAATGGCAGGAGATGAGGTAAAGGAAGATAAGAGTATAAAACTATCAACATAGAAATGTTTCTTTTCATACTTGATTTTCAAGCATAAATCAAAAGGGCAATATAAGCAAAGCAAAACACACACACACACACACACACACACACACACACATTGTTTTGATGTACTTGGCTTTACTACTCCTGGGTTTAGTTTAAGGTTCTTTTGTTGGATACAATGGAATTGCCATTAGTCCTTCACTAATAGCAAAGAATTTTCTGCAGAAGAGCCATCAGGTTTGTTTCATCACATTACTACTAGAAAAAGAGATTTGCTTCTTTTTAGTTAGTATCTTCCTGAGGAAAAATAAAAATTGATGCATGCTTAATATAGACACTCTGAAAAAAATAATAGGGGGTGAATAAGAAAATTAAAACTATGCACAGGGCTTCCCTGGTGGCGCAGTGGTTGAGAGTCTGCCTGCAAATGCAGGGGACACGGGTTCGAGCCCTGGTCTGGGAAGATCCCACGTGCCGCGGAGCAACTGGGCCCGTGAGTCATAATTACTGAGCCTGCGCGTCTGGAGCCCGTGCTCCGCAGCAAGAGAGGCCGCGACAGTGAGAGGCCCGCGCACCGCGATGAAGAGTGGCCCCCGCTTGCCGCAACTAGAGAAAGCCCTCGCACAGAAACGAAGACCCAACACAACCATAAATAAATAAATTAAAAAAAAAAAAATGTAAACCTTAAAAAAAAAAAAAACAAAAAAACCCAGTTATCTCAACTTAAAATACAAAAAAAAACAAAAAAACTATGCACAATTCTGTCACTCAAATAAGCACTATTATTTCTTTTGTTATTAGTTGAATTTCCTTCATGTTGTTTCATTGTACCACAACTGTGTCAAATAGTCTCTATGCTTGTGTGTACTAACAAGGATATATGCCATTTTTACTACATTTTATTTTTTAATGTTATCACCATGAAGGATTGATAGTTTTTTAGCACTTTGAGTCTATTTTATCATAAACTTGCTCCTGTTTTATTACATATTCTCTGAAAAATTAAATACATATATATAGCATTCCCAGGTACAGATAAGCCCTAATTTATTTAATCACTCTCTATTGTTGAATATTTATGTTTTCTAATTTTTAATTACTAAAAGGTCTGCGATGAGCATCTTTATATATTAATATCTGTTAGCATCTCTAATTATTTCATTAGTGATATACATTTCTAGGACTTCAGTATAATTAATATATTATAGAATAAAAATATTATAGATATTAACTAAATTTAAAAGATTTCCTGTTACCTGTACTAGCTCCCATTGACCTAAATGCACTTCATCCTTTGATCCTTTGATCTCTCTTTTGAAATAAAAGTTCAAAATAATACCTTATTTTATCTTATTTCTGGACAGTGAGATAAAGGCAGAGATTATTCACGAAATGGTTCAATCTGGGGCTGGATAGGCATTTATCAGGAATATAACCAAAGCTGCTATTTAGACTATAAGTCAATTTTGGGGGTCTCCTTAAAATCTAAGAACCTAGGATTCCCGGAAATAATTGTGAAGGCTAATCAAGTTCTTTCGTAAAGTAGCCCCCCCAAAGTGAAATGCATATATAATACTATATCTCACTAATTACTGCATGGATTATATGAATATACACTAAAATGATATTCGGATTAGAGAGGATTTTAACAGATTTTATTCCATACTGCTTTATAGTAAATTTGCAGTATTGTTAGTTGAGAATAGATTACCTTAGAATTATTTATGCAGCTTTAATTTTTTGCTGATTATTTTACACTTCTAAGGTCCAATTAATACTTATTTTAATTTGCATATTGGCTCAAAGTTTTAGTCATGGAAAACAAGACTTCTTAAATCTAAGTACTATGGAATGCTATCTCTCAAAATATTTATCCTAAAGGGAATGAATGAGAATATATTAACACAACGCCATGTTTTTGAGTAGATAATTGAACAATATCCTATAGTAATATTTTGGAAGAATGTGTTTTCTTGCTGAAATGATGTAATCATTCATGCAACTATACTACATGGACTACACTTCCAAATTGCTGAAATTAAGGAAAATTCATTTTGGCATTCTAGTTGATTTATAAGTGTATTTGACCAAAATTCTCTCAACTAGGATATCCTTTGAGTGACAAACTTTTTTCATCATCTAATCCAGAATAAATTATTGTCTCAACATATTATATTCTGTCCAACTGAGAATATCAGTTTCTAGGTGTTGGCCAATGTAGAAGTGAAACAGTGAAAACAATCTCACAATCATTTGCAAAATTCTACCTCTATTAGCATGTGTGCATTTTTCTGGGTTAGAGTACTTTCATGGTCTGTGACCTCAAAAGTATAGTCTGTGTAATGTAGACCCGAGACTGAAACGAACATTTCAGTTATTTCTCATACATTCATCCTGTAAGTCATTTATACAGGCCTCTGGCCCTGTTTATAAACTTAAGTTTTACAAACATAGAGCAATAAGGAAATGATAAAAGTTTTATCTTTTGACTTTAAGGTTTCTTCCAGGATGGAAACTGCCTTTCACAGTTAGATCATTTATCTTGTTAAATTTGCTATCCCCTAAAGATGTTTCTTTATTCTCTAAAACTACTGTGGTGAAATGTTTGTAGGTAGTATAATTGTCTATGCTGACCTGGTGAAAGAAGAGATTCCAGTTTCACTTTATATCTCATTGGTGCAAATAAAATATTTAATATTTGTATTAGTTTTCTATTGATGTAAAAAATGACCACAAAACTAGTGCCTTAAAATAACATGAATGCATTATTTTGCAGTTCTGGAGGTCAGAAATCAAAAATTGGTCTTATAGGGCTAAAACCAATGCTTCAGCAGAGCTGCATTCGTTCTGGAAGCTCTAGAGGAGAATCTGTTTCCTTGCTTTTTCCAGTATCTAGATCACTACATTCCCTAGCTCATAGCCTTTTCTTCCATCTTCAAAGTCAGCAGTGCAGCATATTCAAATTTCTCTCCTGCTCTGACACTTTGGCCTCCCTTTTTCCCTTGTGATTACCACCCTCCCAGATAATCTGGGAAAGATCCTTAATTTAATTATATCTGCAAAGTTCCTTTGCATGTAGGTAATATGTTCACAGGTCTCAGGGATTAAGATACGGACATAGTCAGGGCCACTATTCTACTTACCACAATATTTAAGATAGTTCATTTAAAGCTGCTGTCCACACAATAATATAAGCACACACATGTACCACAATTTGTAAACATTTAGATAAAAGTACAAGGCAGAAAAACTGTCTTTAAAAGAGAACTTGAAGTTGTAATGATATAATCCCCATGCATGAAGATTCTTTATCTTGTCTTATTACTTCTGTCTGTACACTCATTTACAATATCTTATTGTAAATGAGAAAGAGAGAGGGAGAGTGTGTGTGATAGAAAGAGAAATTAATTGTCCCATGTCTCATGACCATCTGTTTTGCTAGTGTATTCTTTTTATTATTTGTATATAATCTTCATTTCAGGAATATTCTAGTTACAACTACTTGTCTCCTCTGCTTATTTAATTTTTCTCCTTTACTTGTGCAGACACTGATACTTATTTGCTACATTTTGGAATTTTTGCATATCACATTTAAGATAGTCATCACTGAAAGAAAATATAGTAAAAGTATAAATGCATAGCAACTTTAACTGACATATGTTGCCCAAATAGTTCTTTCCCTTACAAGTCCTCTGAAAATAAGCAATTGAAACACATCATTTGTATTCACAGTTTACAGATAATGAGGAAAAAAAACAGATAAGAAACTCCCATTGTAGGCCAAACTCATAATAATCAATTTGGCTCCTTCAGAATCAAATGAAATGAAAGTAAATCTGACCTTAAATGTTTTAGGCAATTACAGATATTGGGAGGTGACCATATAACCTGAAACTTAGAACTATATTTGGTGTATATGCAGGAAAAATGAGTTCTTGTAACTACAAGAATAAAAAGATGATTGGTTCTACAGATAATAAATAGTTGACTCTTCGCTTTGAAATACCATATTCTATCCAAACTGCATTCCTTTGTGTCTCACAACATGTGTCATAGTTATTTTCATCTCTGGACCTTTACCCATGTTTATTTATTGCCTTTCCTGAAATGACCCTGCCTTTGCTCTCTGCCTATCTAAATATTATACAACTATCAAACAAGATAAATACTAGGAAAAAAGTCAGCATAAGGTACTACAGAGCTTGGAGGAAGAGCACTTAAGTCAAGTTGGGAGCAATAGGTGAAAATAATTTTATTACTGCTTCACTTAATATAATCCTTTAATATAGATAAGGACAACACAAGTCTCCAATGTTTATATATTACAAAAAATTCCTTATGTAGGAGGAAGGTTTTTAGTTCTTTTAATAAAGATTTTATATAAAATTGAATCTTAAATCATCCTTCAGTTTTACAGAGAGTAAATGGAATCTCTTCAGATAATGAAAATGCACTTTGTTTTGATTTCTTTAAGTATGTGTGTTGTAAGAAAGAGAGAGAGAAAGAGAATCCCAAATATGATTTGCAGAATTGAAAAGAAAACAAGAGAGAATGTGAAAGCTTAGAAAAAGACTTCCCAAAAAATTACATAAGGATAAACTCTAGAGGTAGCCACTAAGAGGACATTACCTTCCTTAAAATACCAGATAATTGGATTTTTACAGATTAACAGAATTTTAGAGGATCTAAATTCAGAATTTCCCAAACTGTGTCTTCAAAATACATTTTACCAGTAGGTAATTCTCCTATTTACCTTCTCCCCACAACCCCAACCTCACCATGGGGAAGATAAAGTTTTTGTGACTTTTTAAATAGACTTCATTTTTAGAGCGGTTTTAGGTTCACAACAAAATTGAGCAAATGATACAAAGACTTCCCATACAGTCCCTGCCTACACATGTGCATACCCTCCCCCATTATCAACTTCTCCCACCAAAGTAAAACATTTCTTATAACTGATGAACCTACAGGGATACATCATAATCTCCCAAAAGCCATAGTTTACATTAAGGTTCACTCTTGTGTTGTACATTCAATGAGTTTGGACAAATGTGTAATGACATGTATCTACCATTATACTATCATGCAGAGTATTTTCACTGCCCTAAATATCCTCAGTGTGTAATGCCATGTATCTACCATTATACTATCATGCAGAGTATTTTCACTGCCCTAAATATCCTCAGTGTGTAATGCCATGTATCTACCATTATACGATCATGCAGAGTATTTTCACTGCCCTAAATATCCTCTCTGCTCTGCCTATTCATCCCTCCTCCCCCACAACCCATGATAGCCAATGATTCTTCTACTCTTTCAATAGTTTTGCCTTTTCCAGAATGTCATATAGTTGGAATCATGTAGTATGTGGCCTTTTCAGATTGGCTTCTTTCACTTACTAATATGCAGTTAAGGTACCTCCATGTTTTCTCATGACTTGAAAACTCTTTCTTTTTTAGTGCTGAAAAAGATTCCATTGCCTGAAGGTGCCACAGTGTATTTACTTATTCACCTACTGAAAGACATCTTGGTTGCTTCCAAGTTTTTGCAATTATGAATAAAGCTGCTATAAATATCCAGATGCAGGTTTTGTGGGGACATTAGTTTTCAACTCATTTTGGTAGATACCAAGGAGCTCATTATGGTGAGATGTGTTTAGTTTTGTAAGAAACTACCAAACCGTCTTCCAAAGTGGCTTGTATCATTTTGCACTCCCACCAGCAAGGAATGAGGGTTCCTTTTGCTTCACCTTCTCACCAGAAATGTCTCGTTGTCAGTGTTCAGGATTCTGGCCGTTTTAATAGGCGTATGGTCGTATGGCATTCCTTTAAAAAACTGTTGATCAAATAAATATGTGAAAACTACTTCAAATGAAAGAAATAGTTTTGCTACAGAAATGCTCAGATCCAATGTAAATATGCTCTGAGAATCTCCAAGAGAAGGATGTCTGTATTTCCCAAATGTATTTGATCAGAGTTCATTATTTCTAGAATTCCTCTGAACATCTAAAAGAGAAGCTTTACTCTCAGAAAAAAATGAGAATTGTGAATTTATTCCATTCCTTATTTATTTAATTTTTGTATAAACAACTTAGTTAAGGTCAAGAGAAATAAAAAGACTTGCCAAAGTCACATGGCAATCCGGTAAAAGAGGTGTGATAACGTAGTTTTAAAAGACTGTACTCCAGTACTTGTAAGCTATATAAACAAACAAATTTCTTAACATCTCTGTGTCTCAGTTTTATCATGTGTAAAATGAAGATAATAATAGTACATACCTCATAGACTTACCTGGAATATAAATGAGTTAATATATGTAAAGCTTAGAATAGCTTTGGCACATAATAAAATCAGAAGAAATATTAGCTAAAATTAGTATTAGTAATAGACTGGAGACAAGAACAAATGACCAAATAAAGTTGAGTAATGTAAATTATTATTTCCATAAGTTTTTCATCTTAAATGCTAATGGCTGCCCTAGTAACAATAGTGCCAAAATTGTTATTAAAGTATTAAGTTTTGGCTCTGTGTTATTACAAAACAGATTTCAACTAGGACACTTATGAATAAACTATAAGTACTTTACTTCCCCAACTGCAGTTGCATCTACAAACTCACAGAGCAATCTTAATGTATTAAGTTACATGATACGTGGAAATTTTGCGTTCTCATTTCCCCAATTCTCATTTTAGTTAGGACTAGAGAATACAGAATTAAAGCAGTCTTACAGGATAATACTAATCAAGGAAATAATTTCTCACACAAAAGAAAAGTACTTTTTACAATCCATATCCTAAACTTGCTATTATTGTTTTAATGGGCACCCATATAAAAATCATCTAATAATTTAACCTTTTATTTTTTTATTTTATAACCAAACTAAACCACAGTATCCTCTGCGGCTTTTTTCTTTTAAATACTATGTAAACAATTTGGCATTCAGCCTGTAAATTGCCAGTATTAGTCTCTGTTATACTTTTAATCCTTAAAACTATAACTATTTTGTGCTTATGCAAAAGTCATTTATCTCCCAATCAAAGCCATTCTGAAAAATATTATATAAAACTAGAACAGTGAAAAAGACGATTTTGCCATATGATTTACTTCCGTTAATAGCATAGTGAAATTATCTGTCAATAAACAAACTAGATAAGCTAAGTATCAATATGATGAGTTGAATTGTATCCCCCAAAATGTTTATTGAAGACCTAATCCCTCGTGTCTATGAATGCGGCCTCTTTGGAAACAACCTTTGTAGCTGTTATCAAGTTAAGACAAGGTCGTTAGGGTGGGTCCTAATAAAATTTGATTGTTGTCCGTATAAGAAGAGAGAAATGTAAGCATAAACACACACAGGGAGGAAGACACCAAGTGAAGACACTGACACAAGGAAGTCAGGCAAGTGCAGACAGAGGCGGACATTGGAGAGATGCTGCCACAAGCCAAGCAACGCCTGGATCTACCAGAAGGTGAAAAAGGAAACGACGAACCCATCTCCAGAGGCTTGAAAGGAGTGTAGCCCTGTGAACCTCGTATTTCATACTTCTTTCCTCCAGAA
Source organism: Eschrichtius robustus (assembly GCF_028021215.1). Taxonomy (NCBI): domain Eukaryota; kingdom Metazoa; phylum Chordata; class Mammalia; order Artiodactyla; family Eschrichtiidae; genus Eschrichtius; species Eschrichtius robustus. Next base: position 13,598,864 of record NC_090827.1, on the reverse strand, counting down.
CTGAGAGAGAATACATTTCTGTTGTTTAATCCACCCAGTTTGTGTTACTTTGGTACAAAGCCCTAGGAAATGAATACAGCAAAATCGTTTTGCTCTATATTTGCTAGCATTACCTGGAATACGAGTAACTATTTTCATTCATGCCAACTTAAGACTAACAGGTGACTGGGTTCCAGATGGAAGTAAAAAATAAAGTGCTCTGAAAGTCCTTACATTGAACTGAACCTGGCCTAGACAGAGGAAGGGTCATGATGGAAAGAAGGACAGGGGTTGGTGGGAAAGATATCTGAACTACTGGAGATACAAATGTTTCTCATAACACATGCGTAATTTACTATTAGGAAGAGTATCAACTGTTAGGAAAAGATAAAACAAAAATGACGTAAAAATAATGGATTTCCTTCCCCATCTTTGCTATGTTTACCACTATATCCATTATTAGACTTTCATTTATATATGTGCTAAAACTCTGTGATATAACAAAATGTGTAATATCTAGCAGGGACTCCAGGAAAACTCTTGAATTGCATCACATTATTTTGGTTACAAAGTGATATGGAGTTCCCCCAAATTGTAATTCTCACTGTAAAATCAGAAACAGAATGTCAGCTTTATTTAACAGCCACCAATTATTTGTTTTGTTTTTCTCTCCCTTAAATTTTGTAGGGGAAAAATGCCATTATATTAAGGGGACTTAAACACCAACAAATCAGAGCATCCTTCAAGGCAGAAAAAGTCTCTAAAAAAGACCCTGATATTTCTTTGTCAACAAATATTACCTTCAAAATAGAGAGCCAACAATAAATCGTTCTATGCTATCTCTTCGATCTTTGAGGGAAGTCTTGTGTTTTCTTAGTTGAATTATTCTTCTATCTCTTTTGGATTCACACAAGCTTTTGCATATTAATAGGACAGAAATGTGCAGCAATAATACCATTTCTGTTGATTCAAAACTATTCTGAGGCTCTATTTCTAACTTTCTCCCACTGGAACAAAGGAGCCTGGTGACGACAGTGTCAGAACCAGGGCAATGTCCCCACAAACAGATAACGAGATGAAGAAGGCATCTGTTCTCTTTATTTGCCCACACATCATATCTTGCGATATCTGCTTGCCTTGTCGTTAGAAAACATTACAGTTTTTTTTCCCTCTGTCATCAAATAAATGCCAGGGAATTGCTTACTGTGGGGTTACATGGTCATATTCTGCCCTGTTGCCTCTGCTAACCATAGGCTACTCTTGAAACCTGGAGAAGATTTTGGATACAACTGAGACTTAAGGTTTCAGAAAGAGAGGGTAGGAACAGGCACTGCGGGAAACGTTATGAGGAGGGCTGCCACTCCAGCAGAGCCCAAAGCGAAGACCTCAGTCTCATGGTGGCCAAAAGTAGGGGCCAGCAGCAAGGTACACAACACAGATGAATGCCTTCAACATATGGGGACTGCTCCCCTACTTTGCTTTGTAACACTAGAGAGGAATTATGGTGCCAGGCTGAAGCTGCCCCTCCATATCTTGACCTAGAGAAACCAGAACACTGCTTGCTTTCCCTTCCTTCATGCTTCAACACAGAGGTTCCTGACAGCCTGGGGGTCTATTTACCGTGCTCAGTCCAACATTATTTTCTCTTGCCTGATAATCCACCAATAGGCCCTAACAGCCAGGCCTACAAGAAGAATCAGCTGTATCGGTCAAGGGCCAAGCAAAAATAATATGGTAAACTTAAGTGGTAAAAATGGTACAAATGCTGAAATATGAGGAAGGGACTACTTTAAAAAGTATGGGCAGATATAAGAAAAACAACAAAGCAGAGTTCAGTACCCTAGGGCATGGTTACCTCCCAGGTCTGAAGGTGTAATGGGAGAGAGTCGTTCCTGGAATCTAGAAAGAGAGAAGCCTGTGGAGAGGGTCTCATCATCGACGCTATAATCTTCAGTCAAAAGATGTAGCCAGGCCACAGTGACCCCACAGGGATAAAGCTAAGAGAAGAAATACCCTGATTTCATGTTCCTCCCTTTTGGCAAAATCCTCAGAAAGCCAAAGGGCAAAATCCTATTAATGTGGTCCATATAGTACAGCTTTCCAGGGCACAGAGCAAAGAAGAAAAAGGTGTATGGGGCATTCATAAAGGAAAGTTATTCAGCACACCAGCCAAGACATCACATTCATGAAAGGAAAAGGACATTTTTTGCATGCAATGTATACATAAAATACACCATCCCTAACCACATTTAAGGTAAATAATCCAGTACTATTTCCACGAAACAAAAATTAGATTAAGATAATGAAAAATGATGAATACAAGAAGAGTAGTGAGCAATAAATTTTGTATAATCCCTAGTTACATATAAATTGATGAGAATGTGACTGAGATCCATAACATAAATACTAAGTAAGAATTTATAAAACACCGTAAACATACCTTAAAATTTTCTAGGAAGACTTAATAATAGTTTAAAACTCTATTTTAAAACTACTTAACAGAACTCAGAAGTAGAAAAAGAAAGGCAGGATTGAGGCATCTAATGTTTCCATCTTGATGAGGGAAGTGAGCATTTCAGATATTTTGGCAATGGGCAAAGTGAATTTTTTCACTTTTATATATAAGTACAGAAATCTAGACAAATATAACTGTTAGAATGAAAGTGATTATAAACGAAGTTGAAGAACCAACAAAAGAAGTAAAGGAAAAAGGCAATTTTTTTCTTAAAGATAGTAGGATGAAAGGAATACAGCAAATATTATTTTTCACTAAATAAAATTTTGTAAGTAACCTTATTAAAAATAAAGGCTCACATTGGTTTCAAAGTCAAAACATAGCCATTGACTATTTGTAAAATCACATCTAAAAATACAAGTGATAAATGACAATAAAAGGATGATGATGACATCAGGCTACTGTAGAAAAAAAAAAGGTGTGAAAGAGAGTAGAAGTGGTGATATTAGTGTCAGGTAACTTGGTGTATAAGCCCAGAGTCAATAAAAACAAAGTATAATGCAGTTTGTAATAACAAAAGGTATAATTCTAAAAGAAGATAAAAATCACTATTGTTTTGTTTCAAATATAATAATGAAATACATAAGATAAAAACACTCAGATATAAGGTGGTGTTTCACTTTTTAAAATAAAAGTAAAAATACATAGATTTAATAATAATTAAAAACTTCTTTCAATTGCTATTTTCAGAATACGGACTCAGAATCTTACGGCCTCATGACCACTAAACATTTAGTAGAAAAACTGCTTATTTGGTCACATACACACTTTAAATAATTCCTAAAATTACCTACTTTCAGTTATATTATTTGATCATGCAATAAAATAAAAATAAATTTAAAAAGCTCTTGCAAATTAATAATTATGCCTCTAACAGATCAAGAAGTAAAACAAAATGGAAGTTACAAACTATGGAAAAGTGAACAAAAAGGAAAAATCTATCAATGGCATATAGCCAAAATTATTCTCTGTGGTTTCATGGCAGAGTCCTAACTAATGTTTAAGGAAGAGGGGAGCCTCCTATCACCCTGATACCAAAACCAGACAAAGATGTCACAAAGAAAGAAAATTACAGGCCAATATCACTGATGAACATAGATGCAAAAATCCTCAACAATATACTAGCAAACAGAATCGAACAGCAAATTAAAAGGATCATACACCATGATCAAGTGGGGTTTATCCCAGGAATGCAAGGATTCTTCAATATATGCAAATTAATCAATGTGATACACCATATTAACAAACTGAAGGAGAAAAACCATACGATCATCTCAATAGATGCAGAAAAAGCTTTCGACAAAATTCAACACCCATTTATGATAAAACCCCTTCAGAAAGTAGGCATAGAGGGAACTTACCTCAACATAATAAAGGTCATATATGACAAACCCACAGCCAACATCGTTCTCAATGGTGAAAAACTGAAACCATTTCCTCTAAGAACAGGAACAAGACAAGCTTATCCACTCTCACCGCTATTATTCAACATAGTTTTGGAAGTTTTAGCCACAGCAATCAGAGAAGAAAAAGAAACAAAAGGAATCCAAATCAGAAAAGAAGAAATAAAGCCGTCACTATTTGCAGATGACATGATATGATACACAGAGAATCCTAAAGATGCTACCAGAAAACTACTAGAGCTAATCAATGAATTTGGTGAAGTAGCAGGATACAAAATTAATGCACAGAAATCTCTTGCATTCCTATACACTAATGATGAAAAATCTGAAAGTGACATTAAGGAAACACTCCCATTTACCACTGCAACAAAAAGAATAAAATACCTAGGAACAAACCTACCTAATGAGACAAAAGACCTGTATGCAGAAAACTATAAGACACTGATGAAAGACATTAAAGATGACACAAACAGATGGAGAGATATACCATTTTTTTGGATGGGAAGAATGAACATTGTGCAAATGACTATACTGCCCAAAGCAATCTACAGATTCAATGCAATCCCTATCAAACTACCAATGGCATTTTTCACAGAACTAGAACAAAAACACTGACAATTTGTGTGGAAACACAAAAGACTCTGAATAGCCAAAGCAATCTTGAGAAAGAAAAATGGAGCTGGAGGAATCAGGTTCCTGGACTTCAGACTATACTACAAAGCTACAGTAATCAAGGCAGTATGGTACTGGCAAGAAAAACAGAAATACAGATCAATGGAACAGGATAGAAACCCCAGAGGTAAACCCACGCACATATGGTCACCTTATTTTTGATAAAGGAGGCAAGAATATACAATGGAGAAAAGACAGCCTCTTCAATAAGTGTTGCTGGGAAAACTGGACAGCTACATGTAAAAGTATGAAATTAGAACACTCCCTAACACCATCACAGAAATAAACTCAAAATGGATTAAAGACCTAAATGTAAGGCCAGACACTATCAAACTCTTAGAGGAAAACACAGGCAGAACACTCTATGACATAAATCACAGCAAGATACTTTTTGACCCACCTCCTAGAGAAATGGAAATAAAAACAAAAATAAACAAATGGGACCTAATGAAACTTAAAACCTTCTGCACAGCAAAGGAAAATGTAAATAAGACGAAAAGACAACCCTCAGAATGGGAGAAAACATTTGCAAATGAAGCAACTGACAAAGGATTAATCTCCAAAATTTACAAGCAGCTCATGCAGCTCAGTATCAAGAAAACAAACAACCCAATCCAAAAATGGGCAGAAGACCTAAATAGACATCTCTCCAAAGAAGATATACAGATTGCCAACAAACACATGAAAGGATGCTCAACATCACTAATCATTAGAGAAATGCAAATCAAAACTACAATGAGGTACCACCTCACACCAGTCAGAATGGCCATCATCAAAAAATCTACAAAACAATAAACGCTGGAGAAGGTGTGGAGAAAAGGGAACCTTTTGCACTGTTGGTGGGAATGTAAACTGATAGAGCCATCATAGAGAACAGTATGGAGGTTCCTTAAAAAGCTGAAAATAGAACTACCATACGACCCAGCAATCCCACTACTGGGCAAATACCCTGAGACAACAATAATTCAAGAAGAGTCATGTACCAGAATGTTCACTGCAGCTCTATTTACAATAGCCAGGACATGGAATCATCCTAAGTGTCCACTGACAGATGAATGGATAAAGAAGATGTGGCACATATATACAATGGAATATTACTCAGCCATAAAAAGAAACAAAATTGAGTTATTTGTAGTGAGGTGGATGGACCTAGAGTCTGTCATATAAAGTGAAGTAAGTCAGAAAGAGAAAAACAAATACCGTATGCTAACACATATATATGGAATCTAAAAAAAAAAAAAAAAAAAGGTTCTGATAAACCTAGGGGCAGTACAGGAATAATGACGCAGATGTAGAGAATGGACTTGAGGACACGGGAAGGGGGAAGGGTAAGCTGGGACGAAGTGAGAGAGTGGCATGGACATATATACACTACCAAATGTTAAATAGATAGCTTGTGAGAAGCAGCTGCATAGCACAGGGAGATCAGCTTGGTGCTTTGTGACCACCTAGAGGGGTGGAATAGGGAGGATGGGAGGGAGATGCAAGAGGGAGGAGATATGGGGATATATGTATATGTATAGCTGATTCACTTTGTTACCAAGCAGAAACTAACACACCATTGTAAAGCAATTATACTCCAATAAAGATGTTAAAAAAAAAAAAAGGAAGAGGTGAGCCTCACTGCAGTCAAAGTTATTCAGAATATTTTTTAAAAGATGGAAAGATTCCTAAATTATTTTACAAAGCTAGCAAAGCCCAAAGAACAACATCAAATAAAATAGAGGGAAAAACATTTATAGGCTAATGTCATACACAAATATAGATTAAAAATTCCAAACAAAATACTAGAAAATCATTCCAGCAGTGCATTAGAATAATGCAACAGAATCAAATAGATTTAAGCCCCGAATGCAAGGGCATGTCCATATTAAAGGATTCCCTGAATATATTTTATTGCAGTGATGTTAAAAGATAAAAAGCTATAATTGTACAAATATATTTTATATTGGATAAAATTCAGCAGTTATTCATAATTGTAATAAACTCTAAAAGAGATTTATAAAACATAAAAATATTTACATATATTTTTTTAAAATTCTTACACAAAATTCATGTTAAATTTCAAAATACTAAAAGCTTTGCCAAAAAAATCATAACAAACATAAGAATGCTAGACTTTAATGACTGTTTAACACTCTGGGAAATTTTATCAAATCCAACAACTCAAGAAAACAAGCTGCATAAGTATTCATAATGAAGAAATAAAAATTACATTTCATTTTTATGATGACATGATATTCACCTCTAATATTCAAATGACATCCAAAACATAGATACATACATACAAAACAGAAATATGGCACTTGTATGAATACGGTAAATGTGTGTATAAACCTATGCATATAGTGTATATATATTTTATTACATATATGCATTAAAAATGAGAATCAGAATTAAATCTCATTACTGTTGGTGGCAGTACCCAAAATATCAGAGCAGAAAGCTCTAAATGTCAGTGCTCCAAGAGTGATGTTTAATTTTAAATCAATTCCAAACAAAATATCAATGACTTTGCGTGTGTATATGTTTGTGTGTGATGGGATTAGAATGTATTATTTAAAGTTCTTTTGGGAACACAAATGAGAAAGAATGTTGAAGCTACTTTACAAGCAGAGAATACTATGGAGCCGTTTTCTCTACCTGCTTTAAAAACTTACTTTAAAGGCACTATAACCAAAACAGTATGGCATTCTCAGAAGAATAAAAAAAATAGATGTAGGAAAGAATAGGCGGCTCACAAATAGATCCAAGTATTTACTGGGAACTTAATGTGAAAATTGTAGTTTTTCAATGCAATAACTATAGAATTAATTACACAATAAATAGTATTGTTGCAATGGACTACACACCTAAAAGAACATCATTGGATTTTCTGGCAAGAACAATGATTATGATACCATCCTGGATAGTGTAAAGATTTTATAACATAAAAATCACAACTAGCCAGGGGTTAGGGGAGAAAGAAGGATGAATAGCAAGAGCACAGAAGATTTTAGGACAGCAAAACTCTACCTGATACTCTGTGATGAATGCACCTTTGTCTTACCTTGGTCAAAATCACCAGAATGTACAATACCAAGAGTGAACCCTAATGTAAAATACGGGTTTTGGGTGATACATCAATGTTGGCTCATTATCTGTACCAAATGTATCACTCTGGCAGGTAATGTTGATAGTGGAGGAGGCTGTACGTGTGTGTAGCAAGGGGGTATATGGGAACTCTGTGTACTTTCACTTCAGTTTTGCTATGAACCTAAAACTACTCCAAAAAACAAAGTCATGTTTTTTAAGAAGCACAACTATAAAGTGAGTAGAAGAAAAACAGGAGAATTTTAACCTTGGGTCAAGACAGGTAAAACAGAAATTATAAAGAGAATATTGGCACATTTGACTGCATAAAAATTAGTGTATTATGCAACACTAAAAGAGGCAAGATGGTTTTCATTGTATACATGTTTGGCATTGACCATGGAGACAGAGTGCCCAGGTTTAAATCTTGGCTATGAAAACAGAATATATGTTTTAAAAGAAAACAAAAATCTACATGGTAAAATATAGGTTTTAAATATTTATATGCAATTTTTACACCAAAGTGGGATTTCAAGAATTCAAGAGAGAAGCAGAAACATTTTGCTCAGAGATTATGGTACAAATCAATTACTTGCATAGAGAAATAACAAAATGTTATCCATATGGTTAATATGCAATAAACTTAGCATAATATTACAAACATATGTTAAACTTTTAAGACGATGCGTTACAAGACCAGAAGTTATCCACAAGAAAAACGATTGACAGAGATAGGATTCGTTGGGAAATACTCCCAATAATTGAATGAAACAGTGTGTGTCGTGTACATTTCTCAGGGGCTCAGTTCCTATGACTGACTAGGCACGTTATTTCTTAAAGACACAATGTTGCATGAAATAAAAACATGGTAATACAGCTATAGGTAATGCATTAGAAGAATAATGCTTACTTTTCCCATTTGTGTAATAATAATTAATGAATCAGGTGACAGCTAGGAATTTTATATGCATTATATATTTTAACCAATGCAACAACTATTCAAGATGGGCACTGTGGTTATCATTATATTTCCAGATGAGGAAACCAAACCTAAGAAAGTTTAAGTAATCAAGCACAGTTTCAGTTAATAAAAAGTGGGGCCATTATTCAGATCTAAATCATTTTTTCTGTGTTTTAAGACTTCAACCTAGGACTTTAACCATCATGTTATTACATCGGAAACGCTTGGGAAATAATTTGTGTCTAGATCTGGCCTAGAGTGACCCAAGCATCATGTCGGAGTGCTGACAGCCCAGTGTACCAGAAACAGCTGATCTGGCTTCATGCCTTTCTAGACTTTTTTCTCCCTTGTTACATATTGAAGGTGACAGTCTTCCCATTACATCTAATACTTTGTTTATGGATGCTTACAAGTATCAAATGATTATGACACTAATTCTAACAGGTTATAAATGGCAGCAATAGAAAAATTCTTTGTTGTAATTCTAAACTATACCCATGCAAGGTAAACTTCTTCCTCAGTTGATATGCCCTCCTCATTGATACATGTGCTACTGTATTTCCCATTTGCATACACTATTATTTTAGCATGTTGTGTAAATCCACAACATTGATTCATTTATAACTTTACTTCCTTGCTCCATTATTTTTATTTCTCATCCCACAGGTGCTTTCTTAGGTTGCTTCACTAGGTATGTTATCTCTGTTTCTTTCTTCCTTTTTAAATATGTTTGTGTTAATTTGTTTTATGTATTTTTGTTGTCTTCCTTACTGACATTTCCTTTGCTATGCCAGTTCCCTAGTTAGTATAACTGTAGAATTTTAAAATCCTGTTTTAGAAAAATATGGTATTAGGGGTCAGAGACTCAGGATCAAATATCTAATTCACAGATATCCTTAAGTGACTTACTCAAGTTATTGAATATTATTTTTCTTTCTTTATGTATATAAATGGGGTATTGGTATTACCTAATTAGAGTCTTATTTGAAGATCATATAATATGGCATACGAGAAAGGATTGCTAAAGATACAATGCAAATAAAAGTTATATTAATTATAGCAATTATAATTTGTTCATTCAACTATAATATTTATGAACTCTTACTATGTGCAAGGTATATGCAAGATGCTAGGGATACAGTAAAAATATGTTTGTTTAAACATAATAGGCATTAAGAACCAAAGTGTGTAACTGTTTAAATACAATTGTACTTAATTATATAGAGAATTTGAGGTCACTTAAGAGCATATAACAGAAGAATTTGACCTAGTCCGTTGGGAAACATTTTCCTATTGTTATAGGCTGAACTGTGTTCCCCTAAATTCATATGTTGAAGCCCCAACTTCCAATATCTCAGAATGTGACTGTATTTGGAAATACAGTCTTTAAAGAAGTGAGTAAGTTAAAATAGCCCATTAGGGTGGATCCTAATCCAATCTGACTGGTGTCCTAAGAAGAAATTTGGACACAGAGACATTAGGGATGCACATTCACATAGAAAAAGACATTTGAGGCCACAGCAAGAAGGTGGCCAACTGCAAGCCATGGAAAGAAACCTCAGAAGACAACAAATCTGATGACATTGATCTTGGACTTGAAACCTTCAAAAAGGTGAAAAACATATGTGTTAGTTAAGTCTCCCAGTGTGTGATATTTTGTTATGACAACCCTAACAAACACTTTTAAATTGTTGTTTAAGAGTCTCATGCTCTACCAGCTGAGCTAGCTGGGTGCACATAAATTATTGTTTAAGTATTCATTTTAACTTCTATCTCAGTTAATTCATGGTCATGCAAGTTGCATACAAAGTGCATATTCCTTGCTGACTTGGTAACCCTATATCCTAGTTGTAGACCAAGTACAAAAAAGTAGAACATCTAGTTTGCAGTCTTATCTATTGGGTGGGAACAGTATTTCCACATACTAATTAACAATTCAACCGTGAGTACTACAACATTATATAAAGTAGTTGATGAATCTGGATTTATTAAGGAAGAGAGACTTCCCAGAAAGTTCTTTCTGATGAATGTAAATTTTGAGAGGGAAAGTTCAATGGAAACTAACCAATCTTTCAAAGGTAATCCTTTGTTCTTAAAAATCATCTCTAAGGGTCTCTTAGGGAGTGTATATAGGCAACTTAATCCCATGTTCCTGGCAGAGGTCCCTTTAAGTCCTGCATATTCGTAATAATACTAGGAAGACATCACAAGGGGAAATCCTGGTTGAATTTAGTACCAACCGTATTCAATCCTAGAGCCATATTTAGCAATGTTAACATGTTTGCCCTGTCATTTTTTTCAGTACTTCTAAATATAAGCCTATTTGATTTATACATTTTTAATAGCTCATCAGGCACAATTGTCAGTGAATGCTGCATAAAATTAAATCACCGTAATTAGTTATTAGGCAAGATCTAAAAATTATGACTTATTTTCACATATATATGATGATATGTCTGAAATCAAAATATCTAGGTTGAAATATCAAAATATCTAAGTTGAAATTCTTAAAATAAAGGAAGTGCTGTCTCAAATAAGTGGTTCTGAAGCAAAGTAATAAGAAGCACTTTTATAAAAGAAATATTTTTTAAAATTTCTTAATTGTAATATCTCTTCTTTGATCTAGGACTTTTAAAGGCTAAATTCTAGGATGCAGACTACCTTCTCCATCAAAATAACTATTTAAAAAGGGAGTTTGGGATTGACATATGTACACTACTGTGTATGAGATAGATAACTGGTTTTCCCTGGGGGCGCAGTGGTTAAGAATCCGCCTGCCAATGCAGGGGACACGGGTTCAAGCCCTGGTCCAGGAAGATCCCACATGCTGCAGAGCAACTAAGCCCGTGCGCCACAACTACTGAGCCTGTGCTCTAGAGCCTGTGCTCCGCAACAAGAGAAGCCACCACAATGAGAAGCCCGCTCACCGCAACCAAGAGTAGCCCCGCTCGCCGCAACCAGAGAAAGCCCGCGTGCAGCAACAAAGACCCAACTCAGCCAAAAATAAATAAATAAATAAATTTATTTTAAAAATAAATAAATAAAATAAAATAGATAAGTAGTGAGAATCTACTGTATAGCACAGGGACCTCTACTCAATGCTCTGTGGTGACCTAAATGAGAAGGAAATCCAAACAAGAAGGGATATATGTATACATATAGCTGATTCACTTTGCTGTACAGCAGAAACTAACACAACATTTTAAAGCAACTATACTCCAATAACAATTTTTTAAAAATAAAATAAAAAGGCAGGAGGAAATCCGTTAAGTGTTGCACTCTTGACCTAAAGTGCTATATGTATTAGATTCAATCGTTTCACCTTATGTGCTTTGAAACTTAAATGTAGGTGATAATGTTTGGATATATCAGAGTATCAGAACATAGAAGACTCTATTTCTTCCTTTTTCTATTTTTTTTCCTTTTCCTTTCCTTTTTTTTCCCCCCTCTACTTGCCAGATTACTTCTGGGACAGCATTTATTTCACCTTAAAGCTAAAGTTTTTTTCTTTGGTAATGTTTGGCAGTTTTGGGAGTCAGCTAGGCTCACTATTTATCATTGAGGATAAATACTTCAATTTATGTATTTTATTTTATTTATTAAATTTATTAAATGGTTATAAGTGAGAAACTACTCCACCTATCTAAATCTGCAAGCTATTCACAAAGATTCTTCTTTGGTGTTTTCCTATCCAAATCCAATCTTTCTTTTCATGGACTTAAAACTGGAGGGTGGTAGTCTATAAATCTGCAGGAGGAACAGAGTAGTTGGTGTCTAGTTCCAAAATGGGTTGCATATGTTTCATATCGAAGAAATGCTTCCCGCTGAGTCAGGCAAGAACTCAGCCCACTACTGTTCCTTCTTACCCCTCTTACTAAACTCCAGTTTTCCAAACTAAGTTCTCTAAACTACTACCCCAGTCTAGCTACCCCTACATCTTGATCTACGTTAAAAAAAAAAGTAAGCATCCCTCTGCCTTCTGAGAATTTTAATAGTAACCAACTGAACTTCAATGTATCTGTCCCATTTTGTCTTAAAAAAAAACTGTAAATTCCTTGCTCTCTGCAGAACACTCACCTTAAACTTGTCCTCACTTTGTTGTACCAAGATTTGAGCTAATGATTTTTGTTTTGATGCTTAAGACTTTCACCATAGAAAAGCCGCTAAGGGTAGAGGAAGTGAGAGAGGGATACCCAGAGTGATCAAGAAATAATAGAAAGCAAACTTTCAGCTCAACATGTAACACACACTCCACTAATAGAGATGCATTTTCACTAACGATTCTAGAAACAATTAAATAGTATCCCAAATTCAGGATGTGGCCTAGACTGGCCAAAAGCACTCACAACTCAACCATGAATTATTTTAATCAGTGAAGCAGATCCACTGGAATACTTAAGGAAGAGAGGTTTCATTTGAAATTAAAAATTAGGCATAAAAGTAAACATTTTAGGTGAAATATCAAACAAGATGTAACTGTAGAATGTGAAAGTGACAAACAATGTAGCATAGGGTAAAAAAACTGGAAAACATCCAAAATTTGAAATCAAGAAAACTGACTTATGCTCATCTCTGCCACTGACCAGGTATAGGAAATGGCTATATGAATAAACATAGAAACAATTTCTCCTCTGTAAAATAAGAAAGTTTGCCCGCTCTAACCACCCCAAATTTTATGATACTGAAATATCTAAGAAAGGGGTAAGTAAATAAAGGAAGAGCAAAAAAAAAAAAAAAAAAGAAAGAAAGAAAGAAAGAAAAAAAAAAGAAACTTACCAACAAGTTATTTCCAGGAGTATTAAGAAATTGCAACTAAAGTAACAATAAAAATGAATGTTATGAATTTCTGATGTCTTGAATTAAAAGTTTCAGGACATGTTTTGGCTTTGCAGACAATAGATTATTATTATCTATACCCACTTATCATGGTAGTCCCACTCAAAACAAATTCAAATGTCAAAACTTCTTTTCTATTTATATTCTACTCAATCACTCCCCATTATGCAGAGGCAGAAGAAGAAACAGTAAACATGTGAACAGATTATATTTCTATAGTATAGTATCACAAACATGCACTCATGTTTTCAATTATATTTTTAGACCATATCTCCAAGAATTATATGGGTCTACAATTCAGCGCAAACAACTTCTCTTTTTTCCCCCAAAATATATGTTATTCAATTTGGGGAGTGGGGAGGAAGGTAAGCACTATTTCTTTCTCCTTCTTGATAATGAAATTCTTTCTTGGTTCCCAGAAACCAGGAAGTGAAGTAGCACTCTAAACTATACAAGGACAACTGCACTTTACACAAGACGTCAGAGTGATGGCGATAGGAAGAGGCAAGCGCCAACTACAGCATCCTTTCCTAACGGCTGTGAACTCCACATAATCTTAGGGATGATTTTAATATCATGCCTAAGATCCCCTTGAGTTCTCATATAACTGGTATGTTATGATATTGTACAGTAAGTAATTAAACCATAATGCGTTCAGGGAAAACCTTAATGTTACACAGTAAATGCATGATGTTGAAGAAATGTAGGAACCTATTTTCAGCTCTGACTCCAAGTAGAAAGAGGCTCTTGGTCACCAAGTGTCTTGGATAGCCTCCATCTCATGGCCACAGCTCACAGAAGGCAAAACTGCTGGCCGAAAAATACTAATGTTATGGAAAGAAGGTAGTATGGAGTTTATTTAACGATATCCATATAGATGTTTGTTCCTCATTACAGTGTCAATCTCAACAAATGCTGTTTAAAGCCCCACACTAAAGAACCTCTTCAGTTACAATTAAATTTAGAAAAATGGCACATGGGAGTTCTGCATCTTGGAGTCAGCATTGAGACGTCTACTGGGGGTAAAACCATGGAGCTAACACTGCTTACAGCATTCTGCCTAATCAAGGAAGTTATTTCTGTCTCAACACACTACACATTACATCTAGAAACTCCTTCTGCAATTTTATCACTTCAATGATAGTCTAGCACTTTCATTATGATCATGAAAAAAAACAGACACTATACCACTAGTTTAATATTACTTTTTCCCCTTGTATTGTGTGCATATTATTGTCATGCCTTTCTGGAGTGGATTATTCAGTTTTCCACAGCTTCCTAACAGGTTAAGAAAGCACACCTGGAAGCTAACACTATATAGTTCTTTACTTAATACATAAAATTTAGTAGAATGTGAAACTTAGTTGACAGTTTTAAGTAAAATTAATAATTAAAATTGACATTTATTTTATGTACTCAGATGTTATACATTAATTTTATGCTAATTATTTTTAAATGATCACATCAGCCCTATCAGAAAGGTTTTCCTATTTTCCTCATCTTGTGGGTAAGAAAACTGAGGATTTGATACTTCAACTTGTTAAGGTAACACTGGTGGGAAGTGTTAGGACTGAATTTGGATCTCTTGAGACAGCCTCTGTAACGCATTAATTTATCACTAATTTAGAAGGAAAAGTACTGTCTATTTTGGGGTATCTCATTAGTAGGCTGTTAACTATTATCATCAATTTAGGATGTGAGTTTTTTTTTCTGCCTGATGATACTCATAGCCAATATTTATTGAGTACCGGCATTACCCTAAGCAATTTCAATGTAACACATTTAGTTCTCACAAGAAGCATGTAAGATAGATACTATTATTTTCCCTATTATACAAATGAGTAAACTAGAGCATAGAGAATGAAATAAACTTGCTCAAGTATCATGTCTTAAGTAGTGGAAACAGGATTCAAACCCAGGCAGTCTGTCTCCTATATTCCTGTGCTTACTTCTTCACCAGGATGCCTCTAAATGAAAACAACATAGGATTTACAAAGAGTAAAGTTATTTTAAAAGCACTTTATTTTTTAATGCTGAAAAGATTAAAATACATTAACAATTTTACCTGCCATTAATTAAGAAGTTAGATTTGAGGGAAAAATTATATCACAATCACTTTTTGTCTAAAGCTTAGGTCTCCTGTATTAACCAGTGCATCCACTTAACACAAATTTTTAGAGTATGTAATATTTACATTTGCTGTTGATTCAGTATATCTCTGAGGGCAAAGCCATTTTACCTCCCAGTGATATCACAGATAAGAAAATCTGAAGAGACATGTCACTTAAAAAAGCAATCAGTTCCTAGATAAATTGCTATATACTTTTCAATACACAGATGAACTTAACATAAAAAACAATAACAACAACAAAAGCAAAACAAAATAAAACAAAATACTCACCAATGAACTACTCTATGCTAACTCTCTGAGAACAATAACATTTATGAAAACAAACAAAGTGAGATAAACCTAACATGATTTGGCAAGTACTAAAGCTAGGCTGCTTTGGGGAAAATGCTAATAATAAGAAAGAAGTACAGAGATTAAGTGTGGGTCCCACCAGAAACTGGTGATTCCCATTTGAGTCTCCTGCATTTAGCAGAAATCTAGTGATCATCTCAGATTGGCAGCACCCCCTGGCTTTAGCAGAAGAAAACGCAACTCTTCTCTGAATAAAATGATTCTTAATTAGTTCTTTGGCATTTCTTCATATTAAGTAACTTCACAGACTGTGAACAAATATGAGTTCACAGTCAAAAACTGCAAATATACAAAGACCTAGGTGTACATTTGTGATAACCAACAGCAAAATGCCAACAAAAATATTTAAAGTCCTAAGTACTTTAAATGAACTACTAATTGCAGAAAATAAAATAAATATAATTTAAAAGATTAAAGATTTAAAGTATAGAAAAATATACAAGAACTAGAAATTATTTTTAAAATGACTACACATAAAAGAATCAAATAGAACTCTTAGAAATGAAAAATATCATAAAAATTAAATGGATAGGCGGACAGTAGAGTAGTAGATCTAAGAGAAGAAAGAAACAGTGAACTGGAAAATTAGGTAAAGGCAGAACAGAGAGACAAGTCAATGCAAAATATGAAAGAGAAATAAGATATATGGAAAAGAGA
The DNA here is from genome assembly GCF_028021215.1 of Eschrichtius robustus. Lineage (NCBI taxonomy): Eukaryota > Metazoa > Chordata > Mammalia > Artiodactyla > Eschrichtiidae > Eschrichtius > Eschrichtius robustus. Next base: position 13,582,287 of record NC_090827.1, on the reverse strand, counting down.
ATAAAATAACACATGTGTAACTGAAATCCCAAAGGGACTGAATAAAGAACAGTCTGTATTTGAACAGATAACAATTTAGAAATTTGCACAACAAAAGACCTGAAAACATTGATATCAAAGCACTATGTACATGAATCAGGATGAGTAAAAGTAAAGCAATACTTAGACATATTCATAGTGGAGCTGCAGAACACCAAAGATAAAGAGAATATTTTAAAAGCAAGTCTGAAGGAAAGGGTAAGAAAGATCAATTACAAAAGAAATACAATTAGTTTCACACTAGATTTCTCAATAGCTACAACAGAAGCTGGAAAACAATTAAATAATACCTTCTAAGAGAAAATAACTATAGATCTAGAATTGTGAATCTAGTAAAATAATGTTTTAAAAATAAGGGCATAATACAGATATTTTAAAATTTTTAAAAACTGTATTTACTACAATATGAATTTAATACAAATGGTTTTAAAATGTATTCCAGGAAGAAAAACAATGCTATTCCTTATCTAATAATAAATTGAAGAAAATCCAATATCTGGGAGAAGTCATTTGTAACATAGATAATTAACAATTTGTTTTAAAAGATATATAGAAACGCTAAAGTATCAGTTAAAAAGTCAAATAACCCAGGAAAAAAGACAAACAACCAAAGAGTAAAAAAATGTTAAATTTCAAAATAGATATTTGAAGATAGACATAAATAGATATTTCAAAGTTATTTAAAATAGATATAAATATCTGATAAACATACGAAAATGTTCAATCTTACTTGTAATCAGAAAAATGAAAATTAAGATCATAATGGCATATAATGTTTCACACAAAAATTAGTAAAAATTTAGAAGAAAATGATGCTCAGTGTTGATACCACACATTAATCTGAGAGAAAATCCTGATGACTCTCTCTTCAAAAGATATGCGGAATCCAAACACCATTCACCCCCTCTCCAGCTTATCACTAAGGGCAGAGCCACCATCTTAACGAGGATGATAGTGTAATAATACCTCCAAATCATTTTCCCTACTTGCAACTCTGCTCTCCTCTTCTGCTCTATCCTCTGAAGTAGCCAAAGGACTCCTCTAAAATATAAGGATTATGTGTCTCTCATGTCAACACCTTATAATGTCTCCCCATTTCACTCAGAGTTAAATCTAAAACTTTTACAGTTAACTCTAAAACTTTAAATGATCTAATCATTGTTACCTCTACTTCATCTCCACCTGGCTCAGTGTGTTCTCATCCCTTTGCTGTTTTCCCCACACCAGACATGCTCCTTTGAGAGCCTTTGAGATTTTTACCAGATAATCCCTCCTCCTGAAATTCTCTTGCTTCAGGTTTTTACATTGATAACTCCCTTCCTCCTCCAAGTTTTTGCTAATATGTAACCGACATGAGACCTACGCTGTCCACCTTATGTAAAATTCCTCACCTCTTTTTCACTCCTGGCACTCCCAGTACCACTTACCCTGTTCTAGTCTTGTGTTTTATTTGTAAATTCCTTATAATCTAACATGCAATTTATATTTTTTTATGTTTGTTTTAGAGAGTCTGACTCCAATAGCTAGAATATGTGCTTCATGTCTAGAATCTTTGTCTTTTTTTTTTTTTATAGATACTTTTTTTAGAGCAGTTTTAGGTTCACAGCAAAATTGATGGAGTGGAAGGTACAGAGATTTCCCCATATGCTCCCTGTCCCCACACATGCACAGCTTCCGCCACTATCAATGTCCTCTACCAGAGGGGACTTACACCGACATATCATTACCACCCAAAGACCACACTTAACATTCACTCAAAGTGTGGTACATTTTATGGGTTTGGACAAACATATAGTGACATGCATCTACCATTACAGTTTCATACAGAGTATTTTCTCTGCCCTAAAAATCTTCTGTGCTCTGCCTATTCATCCCTCTCTCCTCACTAGTCTATGTCTTTTTGTGTTCATCCAAATAGCTTAGAATAGTCCCGGAGACCACAGGGCTCAACAAATATATTTTGAATAAACAAATGGATTGTTCCCTAGAGAAACCCTTACTCAGACGTATTATTAATAGCAAGTTTGTTTGTAAAAGCGAATGCCAGAAATCACCCAAAGATTTATTGTCTTTCAGGAAAGGTGCTTCCCAGAGGCCTCAGCTCTTTTGTAAGTATTTCACCTTCTGGTCTTTTATTCATTTCAAGGACATTTCCACCCTTAATTTTAAAGATCCGCACTTATAATCCTTAGATTACCTGTTTGATTAAAATCTACTTAATTAAGCTTTTGGTTAAATCCAGCAGGAATGATAGGGATTTCCTCCCCCATTCCCTCAACAAGATTATTCAACGATAGTTCATTTTAAGCCTAAACATACTTGAGAATCTCCAGGCTCTTAAAGTATGTAATAATGATTACTAACACCAAATGACAGCTTTTCTTTTCTTTTTCTTTTTCCAATTCGAACCCTTAAATAATGTCTTTTAACAGTGTCAGCAGCCTAAAATCTACCTTCATTTTTACGTTTATATATTGATGCCTTACCGTCATTGTATCTTGCCCTTTTTGCTTAGGACAGGGGTTCTCAGTATTTGAATTTAATCTTATTTATGCCATGCCTTTCTTCCCATTTATTTAAATATCCTTGAGTGCTTGCAATGGTTACATCCCTAGTCTAGGGACTAAAAAGAACATAAAACTAATACAACATATAGAGTTTATAAATACCTTGAGTGATAGATATTTAAGATAAACATATGAACTCAGAACAAAATATTGTTCAAACCCTCTCATTTTCAAAGCATATATTATAAATGTTTGGGTCTCTAAATTCCTCTTACCTACAGCTGTCCAACCTAAAAAGAGGAGGATCTGTAATATTGTTTATTATCTGCATTATAACTGAGATCCAGGTCAATAGCTGGCTTAAGCATTGAAGGCATATGTAAGAGACAAGAAGTCCACAGACATTTAGATAAAAGACAAGAAGTTTAAGCAGGGATAATATCATGAATTTGAGAGAAACGAATTAGCTTCAGGACAGTGAATAGATTAATATGGCTTGTATAGAGTTGTCTGCTTTTTCACTTCTTAGATTTCACCATCACCCACCCCTTTTCTTTAAACACTTTTGCATTTGTTAAGTATCTTAAAATTTTTAGCAAGGCATTGCCAGTTCTGACATCCCTAATGTTATATTTAAATCATATGTTCCAACCCTGTCATTTTCAAAACAAGAAATGCTTCTATGATCAGGTATTAAAATGTCAATTTACAATTTAGAGTTTCTAGAAACAGGTTTTTTAAAAAACTAAAGTACATAAAAGGTATTCAAAAATCTATGTTAACTACTGTTTCTTGTCTCTTACTTTGTAAGTTTGACAGTATTTTTCAAAAAAAAATTCAACCAGAGGATTATATCAAACATGAAAAAAAGAATTGGAAAAGCTCAGACATGCGCACACACACACACACACACACACACAGTGAAAACAACAAAACACCACGAATATCTCTTTTGTGACACGGTTTCTTTAACGGATCAAAGCAATATAGAAAGAATAAAGATCAATTCTACCAGGATGCCTTTAAATATAGTCTATTTTTAAAGGGAGTACTCAAAGCGGAAAATTTTACTTTTCGGTTGGTTGGAATACTGACTGACTTAGAACTAAAATAAATTCTTTCTTCTATTTATTTTTCTCCTCCTCAATTCTCCCAAAAGGTATCTTGGCAAACAAACAAAAATTATAATTTCTATAAGAGAATACAAAATTCAATATTATGTGTATTCCTAAAATTACATTAGAGAGATTATTTTGAACAAGTAACTTCACAATATATTTCTACTAATTACAAATCCAAAGAATTCCAGGAAATTTTAATACTGTGGCTGCATCTTAGCTACCTGATGCTAATATTACTGTTCAACTTTGGGGACAGCGCCATCTGTTTGTCTATATTTTAAAGACAAACTGATGGAAACATACTGTATAGCACAGGGAACCCTGCGTAATGTACTGTGGTGTCCTAAATGCGAGGGAAATCCAAAAGGGAGGGGATATATGTCTATGTATGGCTGATTCATTTTGCTGTGCAGTAGAAGCTAACACAACATTGTAGAGCAACTATACTCCAATAAAAATTGATTTAAGAAAAGAAGAAAAAGAAAATCAAGGTGGATCTTAAAAAAAATTAAAAAAATAAAGAATCTCTGTCTATATTTTAAAGACAATCTCCATAATGTTTGGATTTTGGCTGAATATGCCTGGGTAGTACTGGGAGGCTTTTATTCTTTGCTGGATTATATCAGTTGTAGAAAAAAAGGAAGACAGTGAAAACTGCCTTCAGCTTGGAGTTAAAATGGGAATTAAAAAATGGCCTTTTGGACACTGACCTTTCCACATCTTAAGAAGACTGATGACATAATGTTTAATGGTGCTACTGTAGTACTTAACACCACATAATTCACTTTCGTAGCAAAGCAAACGACTTTTAAACTGTCTTAAAAAAAGATGACATAGCTCAGACCACCAGATCAAGATCTTTACTGCTACTCTTGAAGAGAGACAAATACTTCTCCAGGGGAAAATGTTTTCACATGGATCATATTTGGCACCTGGTTTGCTACTTTCCACTGCATTTGGATCAATAGTAACTTGAATTACTAAAAGGAATTCCAGACATAACTTCTAGTTGCCCAAATATATCACAATTCTTACTTTTTAAGTAATGTCAGACTATTAACAAATACTAAGGTGTGACTTTCCTAAGATATTTCAAATATTTCACATGACTGTGCCATTTTATATTTTTAATGATAAATATTATAACATTATCAATTCAAAAATGTGTTAATCTCAGAATTTTATATATATATATATATTTAATTTTATTAAACTCTTTAAAAGTAAAAAGGATATATTCATGAATGTTACTTGCCTGACTAGATGACATGCCGTTCGTATTAAAATGCATTACATTTAAAATTAGAAAAGATAGTCACCTACGTAGTTGTAAATAATAATCATATATGGACGTGCATTTTAAAATGTTTAACCAAGTTGGAATTTCATATCAGTTTGAAAATAAGCTTTTAAAAATGTCTTGAGACTATACATTTACATATAATATAGTGATAGAGCTGAAGATAATTAAATGAATATCTTAGAAACATACTATTATCCAAATCCACAGAATTAAATTCAGTTTGTTGAAATGTGACATCGATGTACAAATTGATATCATAAAAAAGTCACATCAAATAAAGTCATACTCTGAGTAAAGTCCAGATAGTTGTTCGTTAATATTAAGAAACATGAGGGAAAACGTTAATTTGGTGGTGAAACAAAAATGAATTTTTTCCCCCTATTACCAATACCATTACAAATAGGAGGAAGGAAAGTTGAAGTTGCAGATTTTTTTATCTAACAGCATGGAATTACATAAATAAATATTTTAAATGAGGTCCAAACGTCTAAATGAAAACAATGTATTTCCTATTCTTAATCTTTGAAATGATTCACCTCAATATTCAGAGACTGTTACTAGTTGGCTTTTAAGTCTGTAGGTCATTTTGTTCAAATTTTTAAATAAAACCTAGTAAGGAAACAATACACAATTCTCTTTCTCACTTGTTTGTTAGCGTTTTGATAGCATTTTGAGATAGTCTGACAAACCCATGCTTGCAAAACCGCTAAGAGTGATCTGTAAGATAGAATCACGTAAAATTGCCATTTTTGAAGGTTAAAATAATACTTCTAAGTCAATCCAAATTCTAGAAAAGAAGCATTTAAAACACACTCTGTAGTTATTGCGAATTGTGCTTTCATGGCATTTTCTTTGGAACTATTCAAAAGTTCGGTAAAATGAGCAAAAGTCATCATGAATATATTAAAATTTACAATCACAACATATCTCAAGCTACTTATACATTAAAGGCAAGATATTATATTAATTCAAAATCTCACCAATAAAGTGAAAGGAGGAGGAGGGGGAGGGAGAGGGGGATAAGGAGAAGGGGGAGGGGGAGGAGGAGAAGGAAAAGAGACATTTATATAACTTTCAGTTTTCAAAACACTTTGGAAGAATTATCTCATTGTATCTTTACAAAACTCTTGGAAAACCTTTATTTTCTATTCTGCTGTAAAACTCCTCCATGAAATTAAGTAGCCCCACTCTCTATCACTTCTTTTAGCACTAATCCACATTCTCTTTGAAGATGAAGACCTGAATCTCTCCACAAAACCAATTCCTCATCCTGAGCAATCCTACTTTCAACCCTCCAGGTCACCAACTTTCTTTCTCATTTTTCCTTTTTCCCCTTTATCATATATGATGTATACTGCCCTCTCTAGTTTGTAACTGTGTCTTTCCATATACATTTCCAGGTCTACCTCAAGATTATGCTATCTAATCACATAGGCTTAATAACCAAGTTATTAAACATCTTCCAATTATTATTGAAAAGAAAATAAACTTTGAATAAAATTGTTAGGGGTTCTACTAACAGTAACATGTATAGACAATAATAAGGGAATTTGTGAAGTCTATTTTTGAATCTCAGATGGTAATTTTATAGATGAGGTAATAAGTGAAAACAGATGTTGAGTACTTATTTATGAAAATAAATGTATGAGATAAAAATATAGATAATACATAAACAGGTGTTTTCCATAGTCTTGATTTTGTAAAATTATCATTCAAAGCACAAAGCCATTTCAGATTTAAATTTACGATAATAAGAGAATAAAGACCCTAAGCGAATGAGAATTCGCAAAAATATTATTTCAAAAGTAACATTCTAACAAAAATTAGGAGAGTGATCTGAGTATCAATAAACCCCAAATTCCTAAAGAAAATATTTACTAAGAAAAAAATAAGAGCTTTACACAAATAATAGTATAATTGTAAGCCCTTTGAGGACAATAATCATGTCTGAACACGATTCAATGTCATATATAGATCTGTAAACTGATAATAATGAAAAGTACAACGTTTCTGTTACAATGGATTCTTCATTCGTTCAATCAGTAAACATTTGTGAAGCTTCTGTACTGTACTAGGCATTAAGAATACCAAAATTAAATACGTAAAAGTCCTTACACTTAAAATTAAAAATTAGCAATAACAATATATCATTCACTTTATAATAGATAATTTTATCACATGATACAAAAAAATGACATCTATATGTATCTTAAAATTTTATTCAGGACTTCCCTGGTGGCCCGGTGGTTAAGACTTCGCCTTCCAATGCAGTGGGTGCGGGTTCAATCCCTGGTTGGGGAGCTAAGATCCCACATGCCTTGCGGCCAAAAAAAAAAAACCAAAACATAAAACAGAAGCAATATTGGGCTTCCCTGGTGGCGCAGTGGTTGAGAATCTGCCTGCTAATGCAGGGGACACGGGTTCAAGCCCTGGTCTGGGAAGATCCCACATGCCGCGGAGCGGCTAGGCCGGAGGGCCACAACTACTGAGCCTGCACGTCTGGAGCCTGTGCTCCGCAACAAGAGAGGCCTCGATGGTGAGAGGCCCGCGCACCGCGATGAAGAGTGGCCCCCGCTTGCCGCAACTAGAGAAAGCCCTAGCACAGAAGCGAAGACCCAACATACCAATCAATCAATCAATCAATAAAATCTTAAAAAAAAAAAAATTTTATTCAGATATACAACTATAAAAGGCACATATCTTAAGTGTATGGCTCAATGAATTTTACATATGCCCTTGTAGCATATATGAAATTGTAATACGAAAAAATATGTATAATGCATTTAGATCAATATATAGAACATATCCAAATATCCTAATATACTATTGACAAATGTAGAAGTTATGTTTGAAGAACAAAAGCCCAATAGTAAAATTGTAAACAGTGAAAAATACATGAAAAATTCGTTTCAAATATTCTAAAAAATAAGAGTGCAGAAAGATAATTGTGCATTTAGAAAATCATGATACAGAAAAAATGTCATTACGTCATTTATTTTACAATGTGCTGAAAATTTTAAGTGAATTTCAATCACTTTGAAGATTTTCATCACTTTGAAATTTAAGATAATTATATTTAAATAGCATGAGAAATAACTATAAAATTATATCAATATCGATTTCAAATATATAATATTTGATAACTTCAATTAATTATGTCTACCTATTTATTTGAGAAAGTATAAATTACTAGATTAGTGTAATAGTCATGGTAAAAGATTTTTGTTCCTGTTGTTTAAGCCAAAAAAAAAAAAAAAACTTACCAAAAGGTATACTAGTCATTTGCCAATGCCCTTAGAAAAGAATAATGTTTAATGAAATATGCGGATGGGTAGACACGCAATAATATAGGATCAGAAGGCATAAAAAGGAGTCTTAATCCCTTTAGCTTTCTATTATCATGCATGAACAGCCTAACTGCAGAATGAGAAATACACATAGAATATTCACCACCTTGAACAGAGGGTTAACAGACCTTGGATGGGCATAAACCTTGCCAGTGTTACTTATCTGAAAGAAGCCCATATTCAACCTTTCTTTATTTAGGACTGAAACACTAAGGGCTAAGACTTAGTGAAAGGGTCTTAAGCATGAAAATATCTCTGCCTCACTCAAAACATTGCCTCCTTCATCCCCTTTTCCTTTTGCTTTTGTAACTTAAGACTTAAAATTGTATTCTTCATAGAACAAAAATCATGCACTGAAAATGGATACTTCGTTATAACTCTGAACATCAGATAACTGTGAGAAAACAAAATCATTTGAGAAGGAACCTGAAGATTGTTTTTAGATATGTTTAAATTGTCATATGTGATAAAGTTATACATAGTCCATTTGAAAACTGTATTTAAGGAAAATTAATTACTATAATACATCCTTTGCACAACATTCAATTAAGTTCCTAAAAAAAATGATTAATGTTAACTGCAGAAAAAATAATCTGACCCTATGGCCAATCATACACCAATGACTTTTACCACTATTTCCTCGAATGATAATCACTTTCTAAATTGTTGTGTGTCCTAGATTTTACACATATGAAAACAAGAATTTATGCATTATATTCACTGATTTATATGTAAAGATTCTATGTATCACCCTCAGATTTACATGATCTTTTTCAGAAATAAAATGGAATTTTTTTCATTTTTTCCATTAATTTTCTTGAGATAAGTGCCAAGTGTGCTCAATAATAAATGTTAGAGTTAAGAGTACAGTATGTAACCAAAGATTAAAACACCTTAATTATACCAAGATAGACCTTATAACATGTTCCCTTAACAAGTTGAAAATAGCTAAAGAGAAGCAAAATAATCATAAAGCATACGTTGGCAAAGACTGATGGCTGACTAGCTAATATGTAGTTTCTTCTACATAGTAACAAAGATCTGATTTCATTAAAGATGACAAGGTCTCCACAAAAAAGACTACATTTCAAGCCTCCCTTCACACTAGGAGTGGCCAATGAGATAAAAGTAGATGTTATTATGATGCTTATTAAAGAGCTTATTAAGAGAGAGAAGGCATCTGGCAGATGCCCTTTCGGCCTTCTCCCAGTGCTTATCTCCTGTTCAAAAAGAGGATGTCATAGCTGGAGATCCAGGCCATCTTCAACCTTGAGGATAGAAGCCACGTACTAATGATGGCTTAGTAGAATATAAAATACCATGTTTCCTGATGTTTTTATCAATTTAGGATTGCTAACTGCTAGATTTTTTTAATGCAAGAGAATAAACTCTCCTGTATTTAAGCTCTTACAGCTGAATTTCTGTTAGTAACATATGAATGCTTCCTAATTGATATAGATTATAACAAGGAAATATAGAATTTATCCATTTACAGTCAAAACGTTATTTACATATAAAGATCATATGAAAATGAAAGATAATGAAGGCAACATATTTTGGCCAAAAAACTTGGCTTGTGTCATTTGATAGAGGCATCCAAATGTAACCTAATCTTCAACATTGACTTCGTTCCAAAAAGGACGTTGATTAAGATGCACACATACACACACACACACACTCACTCACATATTTATTATTTTAAATTTATAATAAAAAGTAGAATGTTCTTTTTTAATCCAATAGAAATTTACTAAGTTTTTCTCAACCATCTCTAACAATTGCATCTTAAGGTAAGTTACATTTTAATTTTTTGATATTAACTTACATTTTATACATACAACAAAATAAACATTTTCCGTGAGTAAATTGAAATGATTTTTGGAGACATCAATAGGAAAGAAGGGTAAGAGTCTGAGACGAATAGATATAGAAGATGTGGTACATATATACAATGGAATATTACTCAGCCATAAAAAGGAACGAAATTGGGTCACTTGTAGAGACGTGGATGGATCTAGAGACTGTCATACAGAGCGAAGTAAGTCAGAAAGAGAAAAACAAATACCGTATATTAACGCGTATATGTGGAACCTAGAAAAATGGTACAGATGAACCGGTTTGCAGGGCAGAAATAGAGACACAGATGTAGAGAACAAATGTATGGACACCAAGGGGGGAAAGTGGCGGGGGGTGTGTGTGATGAATTGGGAGATCGGGATTGACACATATACACTAATACGTATAAAATGGATAACTAATAAGAACATGCTGTATAAAAAAATAAAATAAAATTCAAAAAAAAGAAGGGTAAGAGTTTGGGTATCGCAATTAAGAGCTGGATAAATGGTCAATTCACTGAGAATTATGATTCCCTACAAAATGATTAGAATAGATTATCTTTAAAATAATCTTTAATAGATTATCTTTATTAGAATAGATGATCTTTAAATATATCTTTAAGATATATTTCAGATATATTTCAACAAGTCGTGAAAACATACTACTAAAAAATTCACAGACATTCGGAATAGAAGGCACTGGAAGACAAATAATATTGAAAATTTGATAAATAAAATGCAATAGTAGATTTTTAAAAAAATATAAAACAGCAGTGAATGTAGAAGTGAGGAGCAAAGTTTTTTGTTTGCTTGCTTGTTTGTTTGTTTGTTTTGAGGTGATGAAAAACTTTTCATTGAGAAGAGAACGTGAGCTGCGTGTTGTAATTCAACACTGGGATGGGGGTGTAGATTAGAAGGTGAGGCATTTCAGATGGTTAAGCGTGTGGGGCCGTCCCATGCATTCTAGGATGTTTAGCAGCATCCCTTACCTCTGCCCCACAGATGCCAGCAGCATCCCTGGAGTTGTGACAACAAAATTGTCTGGACATTTGCAGGGAGAATATAAAATGGGCTCCTTGTATTACTCTCCTAGGGATGTCGTAATAAAATATCACAGACTAGGTGGCTTAAACAACAGAAATTTATTTTTGCACAGTTCTGGAGGCTAGAAGTCCAACCAAGATTAAGGTTTGGTTTCTCCTGAGGCCTCTCTTCTTGGCTGGCGGATGACCACCTTCTCACTATATCCTCACATAGCCTTTTCTCTGTGCATACACATCCCTGGTTTCTCTTCCTCTTCTAATAAAGACATCAGCCCTATTGGACAACAGCCCCACCCTTATGACCTCATTTAACCTTAATTACCCCTTTAAAGGCCCTACCACAAATATGGTCACATTGGGCCTTGGGGCTTCAACATATGAATTTTGGAGGGCACAATTCAGTCCATAAGATCTCCTTTAAAAAGGAATGCACTAGAAGGGGAGGCTAACAAGAAAAGCAGTACCAGATCCTTGAATATTGTGCTAATGATCTAATATTTCCCTCTTCAACATATGGGGAGACACTGAACAATTTTAAGCAGGCTTGGACTTGAATGAGAAAAACTTGGAGACAGGGTGACTGATTGAGGTTCTCACATTACTAAAAATTAAAAAGGAATGAGTATCTGAACTTAGGCAATAGGGATAGAAAAGAGGGGAAAACTAGGTATTCAGTAGATTTTTTTTTTAAATATCTAGATCAAACAGGTAACTTAAAGAAGTCAAGACAGTACTGGAAAATGTGATAAATGCTTAGAAACACAGACCCTTAGAACTGAAAAATATTTCAACACAATTATAAGAATCTCCCATGCAATGCAGGAATCTCTTTTTCAATATCGCTGATAGATACTTATCTAGTCTTTACATAAACACTTCTCAGGTCCACACTGGCAATCTATTCTAATTTTTAACAGTTACTGGTTGAGCCAAACTTTCAATATTGCAAACATTCTCTTAATTATGTGATGCAATTGTTTCACATATAATTCCCCACTCAGAATTTGAGATCACTTCACACATATTTTTCCCTATGTCTTCAATAATTAAATTCTACAGGACCCAGAAAAAATTTTTCTGTAGTTCTGTTCAGGGATATACTAATATTCTACCCTCATTTACATACTCCTACAGTGAGTTCAGCTCATTATTCATTTTTTTAAAAAGATTTATTTATTTATTTATTTATTTATTTATTTATTTATTTATGGCTGTGTTGGGTCTTTGTTGCTGCACGTGGGCTTTCTCTAGTTGAGGCGAGCGGGAGCTACTCTTCATTGTGGTGCACGGGCTTCTCATTGCGGTGGCTTCTCTTGTTGCAGAGCATGGGCTCTAGGTTCGCGGGCTTCAGTAGTTGCAGCATGTGGGCTCAGTAGTTGTGGCTCACGGGTTCAGTTGCTCCGCGGCATGTGGGATCTTCCCGGACCAGGGCTCGAACCCGTGTCCCCTGCATTGGCAGGCGGATTCTTAACCACTGTGCCACCAGGGAAGCTCTCGTTATTCATTTCAACACCTTAAAGTTTTGTTTTTTCCCACATGTAGGTAGCAGAGCCTCTTTATTTTTATTTTTTTTGGCCGTGCCACATGGCATGTGGGGTATCTCAGTTCCCTGACCAGGGATTGAACCCACGCCCCCTGCATTGGGAGCACGGAGTATTAACCACTGGACTGCTGTGAAGTCCCAGAGCTTCTTTCTTTTTATTGTCTTTCTATAAAAGTAGAAAGAACGATTCTTACAGAAGGATGGGGCAATATTTCAACGTGAAGTGCTAACATTTCCTGCTAGCACATTTTCTCCCTAGGCAGTTTTTAGCAGACATTTAATTATAAAAACTAAAAACCGACAATTAATAAATTCTAATTGACACTAACAATTTTAATATGCAACTTAATAACTTAATGCTCTTGTAGAATACACACATAAGCACACATCTATGCCCACACACTCACCCATGTGGGTGTGGGGGGAAGGTGGTGTGTGTGGGGGAAGTGTGTATTCCACACTAATTCTTTAATTCATGTATTAAAGGAAAATAACTACTAGAGATTCTTTGAGTGATAATGAGCAAATATCACTATATAGTACCATAACTTTGGGCTCATGGTTTCACCTAAAACATACAATACAGTGATTAATCTTCCTATATCAGCATATTGATATCTTGTAAAAGGACCCAGTATTTCACAGAAGTTATGTACTTTATAAAGAGACTACCTACATCACACATAGTACTCTTAAAACACATTTTGAAAGCTAATCTTTATGGTGATAAAATATTAAACACACACACACACACACGCACATACGTACCAGTTATTTTTCCCTCAGCCAATCTAAAAGGAATAAAATCTTTAATCTGAGATTCTAAAAACATATCTCTTAATTCTACGGGATGATATGGCATTCCTACAGCATGACAGAGATTCATTTTCTTAAATTATCTTCAGTGTGACGATTTACCTACAGAGTTACTCATTTATTAAACATAGTGCATACATTAACAAATATCCTTTATGCCTAATGACACTAGTAGCTTTAAAAAATGAATTCTGTTTTTGTAGTGGACATCAATCACTTTCTAGACTTGGACACAAGAAATGAACAGTGTGGAGGCTGACAGTTCTGACGGGGGACGCCATATGTTGAGGCCAGTGATTAATCTGACAATTACTAAACCCCTTTGCTGGTCCAAGATTTTAATGTGAAAAAAGTAATTCAAGTTACAGAAAAGAATGAAAGTTATCAGAACCCTACCAAGTAGTCTAAGTATTTTGCTGCTAACTGTATGCTAGCTAACTTTGGGTTGCAGAAACAAGAGTCACAGGGCAGTTTCCTGGGCTCATGTATACTGAAAAGGTTCAAGTCCCTCTGAAGGATAAATAGGAAAACAACAACAACAACAAGTTTTTAGTTATAATTAGGATGAACTGTGGAAACGTGTACTTTTAGTTTGCTACATCAGGATGTCCACTTTAAGCATAGACCTCTGGAAAGGTAGACACATAGAATTTACTATTCTCACTTAGAAATGATTAATCTGAGGCTCAATTTACTTGCACAGACCTGGCAGTTTTTCTGAGTCCAGGGGACTCTTTTTCTTGCTCAAATCTTTTGCTTCTAAAGAAATGATCAAAGTGCAAATCTATAAATCTCCTGCAAAATAATTCACCGAAGGTATTGCTAAAAACACAGATGCCTGAACTCCACCCCGGGGTACAGAATCAAATTTCACACGGAAATTTGAGAACCACTGCTGTAGGAATTCCTAAATATTCTGAGAAACTTGAAGAAGAGAGTTTAATAATTCTGACTCTAATGATAACTCAGGGTTTACCAAAATGTGATATAGAGCAGGATAATACTGATCTTGGAGGGATTTAGAAAGAAAATTCTCCATAGCCTTACAGGCAAGATTGGTCTTCCCAAGCTCAATCTCCACATAAACTAGAATGAACATGAAATAACCATTGCTTACCTCTAAATAACAGGCAGATTAGGAAACTGAATTGATATTTTCAAATAAGAATTTCTGACAAGACCAAACAAGACCAGGGTATTTTGAAAAATTCTGGAAGAAATGTGTACACCCTGAGAAACAATGCATTCTTTAATTCCTATTTTGTGTATGGGATAATTTCATTGTCAGTGAACGTTACAAATAAGGGGCACCACAGTAGCATTCTCTGTCAGTGATACTACAATTCTCTACAAATAAAGTATACCCAATAAAAGACTACAAAAAGGTTCACTGATGAGTTTCTTCAAAATCCTCAATATACCTTGCAAGACTCTATATAATCTCCATCCCGCCAGTCTCCTCTCCCAGGACCACGGCTTGCTGACATTTTGTGGAGCCTCAGCAATTCTGCTTTGTTTTCGAATGCTCTCCTACCACAGCCAACACCATCCCTCCCTCTCCCTGTCCTCACAGCCAATTATCTTGGTTAACTCCTGCTAATTCTTTTGTCAGGGCATAAAGAGAGGCTTTACGTGGTTACTTCTACCTCTGCCTTGACTGAGCTGGGTCCAGGCCACTTACATGTTCTTATAGCCCTTGTACTGCCTCTTCACAGCACTTAATGCAATTAAAATTAATAGTTATACTTACTATTTTTAATATATCTCTCCATTGCTTGCTTATAAATTCAAAGAAGTCAGGGACCGTGACTTTCTTGTTCAATATAGTTATTCCAGCACTTAAAAGTATATGACATGTAGCAAGGCTTATGTAATTTTTAAAAAATAAATGCCTGTACAACTATATGTATAACTAAGACAAGATTATTTGTTTACCATCATATGTAAGCTCTGAATTATACCTTAAATTTTACCCTCTAAAATTGGGTTTGTTTTCTTTTATTCCTCAATAATTGTCAAATGGATAATAATGTCATTGTGACCTCTTTAAAACAGACATAGTAAATAAAAATTAAAATAATTAGGATCATGTAACTTTTTAATTTGTGTTTACGGAAAATGATTAAAAATCATGATATTAACTAATCTCTTAATTTACATAATATTACTTGATAGTACATGACATATTTTTATTATTAGTGATTTACTCAATTTTAGGTACAAATATGAGCTTTAAAAGAGGGTAGAAAACTTGGTATACTATATTCTACATTTAATTAGCAAAGACAAGTGTCTTAAAATGCTTAAATCTCACCAAAAGTTCATGCTGGTTTAAAGAGATGTTTTACATTTTTGTGATAATATTTCTGATACAGTTACTACATTATGAGCATAGGGTCCATAAGTAAAATAAGATAAAGTGGAAAGATATAAATGGGCTTGTTAAATGATTTCCAAATCTTAGTAACCTAGGGAACTATAATATAATCAGGATTTATATTAATAAATATAAATGGATTTGATGTTTCAAAAGATCTTTCTCCTATGTTATTCTTTCAACTGACCCCAGAATGGCATTTCAAAAGGAATTACGAAGCAGTTAAACATCCACAGTTCAATGTCCATACTTATTGGTGTTGAGCATAATTCAGAAACATATGGAAGCAGATTCATAATATTACAGATTATACTAGCCGTCATTTCATTTGATTGGATTTTTATCACACAGAATGGATAGTTAACAAGTAAAGGTGACCCAAGTGAATAAAAGTGAAGGAATATTCTGCTTGCAGATCATATAAACTTCCTTTGTGCTGAACTAATGAGTAGGTGATTCTTCTGGTATGACTTGACAGAGCATGTAAATTACCCAACAATACGAAGCCGTGTAGACTAAAGCAACAGCTGCAGTGGATGCTGAGGTTCAGAGAATGTAGCCTCACCTTTCAATAAGGTAAGAATTGATGGATGTGCCTCAGTGAGACTACGCTGCTGACCATAAAGCAGGTCCCATGCCAGAAACAGTGATACGGGCTTTTGCACACTGTGCTGAAATTTAAATTCTCCCCTTTTATTTTCCAGGTGAAACGTGGGAAAATGGAGTTCGGTTTGCTTCAAACTGCCGGCGATCTTCGACTACATAATATTATGAAGAGACCACGGGCTCCAAACTTACAGGATGCATGATCTTTGAGAAAGAATTTTTCAAAGTACCTTGGTTTTGTTCTTAGTAAAATGAGATGAATAGCTACAACGCAGGGTTGTGGAACAGAGTATTGTTTATGGATAAATGCAATATTGTGTCTAAGAAAATGTTAACCTTTCATGAAATGCTCTTAGTTCACCTACCATGTAACAATTAGATAAAGCATTCTACTGCTTCTCTTCTTTTGCTGTATAAAATTCCTTTATACAGGTGGAGGTGGAATTCTCATTGTTGACTCAAGCTACATTGACTGCAGGGAGAAAAAGAGGAGGGGACAGGAAATCAAGTACAGAGGGGTAAACAGAAAGGTGAGAAAGCATTAGAACAAGGGAGAGTATTACATATGAATGACCAGGAGATGCACAGGTACTGTTGCTAGATACTGGACTGGCTCCAACATCCATTTCACCCACTTTCTGTGTGTCTTTTTGTACAGTAGAGGCTGGAAGAGGATATCATTCATTTGCTAAGCTCCCTTGCTGCTAGGGTTTTCGATGATAGTTACAGTCTTCCAATCAGATAGAATCAAAGAAGGTTTGGAAGGAGAAAGTGCAGCAGAGGCTGTGCTTTTGTTTTTACTTGCAAACATGGTCATGAAGGCATCTATTTTTTTCTCCAGCAGCATTAACTAAGTTCCCAATGTCCTGAAGTCTGGTAACTTCTGAATTAAGTCTTCTAGGGTTCTGAATCCAGCAATATTAAAGGGTAGAGGTTTCTTGAGTGTGGTAGCTGCCTGACTGGGGGTGTATGTGGATCATGGTCCTGTGGAGTGATTCTTAATCCAGTGGCTTCTCATCAGAGAAGAAGCATTAGCTCCCTTGGGTAGCTCAGTTCAGTGGGGTGGTTTTTTGATTCATTCTTGACAGCTCAATCAGTTTCTTCAACTCTACCAAGGCATTTAACAACCTGCCAAAAATCCCTTTTTATTTAAAATAGTTAAGTGGATTCCATTCTCTGAAACTGAATCATTCAGATGGAGAGTCTAATAAAGTTCCATAACAGTTATAACCAATGGAGGAATTATGTGGATAAGCAACAGCTTAGACCATGTGAAAGACACCACTTATTTGGTTAACTCTTAATGTATTTTTTCTTTCATAAAACATTATGTTCTCACTCAAATAAAAAGGATGAAATACAGAAAAATGTTACTAATCACCCACCATATATGCTATATTAGGCAATGTACCATGATAGCAAAAAGAAAAAATACAGTACTACTTTAAATGAGCTCACAATCTACATAGGGAGCAACACATCTGTAAGAATTTTAAATGTAAGACAGAGTGTGGAATCACAATGAAGTAAGAGTGCTCTAACAGCACAAAGGAAAGGGAGTGATTGTGTCTGTAGTGATGAGGGAACTATAATAGCACTTCTTGTGATTCTAGTGATTGCAATCTTTGGGGAAAAGGTTTCTCAAAATGGGATCCACAAAACCAGTTCTCCAAGATTAATAGGTTCTTTAAAAATAAAGTATCTCTGTAATATGTTTGGAGAAGCTGGGTTAAACCTAAATATGTTTTGTTTTTCTAAAACTATTTAGAGCCTTTAATAGCTAATGTATGTTGGATGTCTCCAAAAAAGGAACATAATCCACAGTATTTCATACTTTTTCTTGACAAAAGAATGCAATTTTCATGGACTGTCAAGAGTACTATTCTAAAGAACACACCTTGAAAATAAAATGTGACATAAGGTAAAGAATAGAGATTCTTATGAATACAGAAAAATGGCTATTGTGTATGTAATGCCCTAAGAAAACTCAGACCAGGATAAATGCTCACTGTTATAATTAGTTAGTTGCTAAATTGAAATGTATTTTCAATGCCATGCTAAGGAATTTGGAAAATATTCTGCATTCAAGAGGAGGCCATGGAAATTTGTTTTTTGTAAAAGAGTGAAGTGTAAAAGGGAGCCACAGTTTAGGATAATCATGTGGCATTAAGGTAACATATAACTACAAGTCCTGATGGAATGGCAGCTCTGAAAACCGAAAGATACATTTTTCGAAGGCAGAGGAATGCCTGTGCACTTGATGTGCTGGAGGAAAATTTGTAATGCAAAACACACCTATACACACATGCACACACATACAATACTAGCAAAACAGAAGTCTGTGTATCAATTTCTCAAAAATGCCAGAAACTTATTGCAGGAACTTTCTTGAAAATGCTTTGGAGTTAAAAATAAAAACTATTTGATTTCATGGCATTGAAATTAAAGGTTTTCTTTTCCACAATTTTTTTTTCAGTATTGCTAATTATGCTTTCCTAAGATAAAAATATTTCACTTCAAATTTTTTTAAATACACAAACAACAGTTAAATTAATAATTCAAAGAATAAAAATAAACATCTAACACTCACTGAATACTAATTATGTGCAAGCTGCTATTTTAAATGGTTTTTATACAGTAACTATTTTGTCTTCAAAATAACCTTATGAATAGGTACTATTACTATCTCAATTTTATGGATTGTGAAACTGAAGCTTCGGGGAATCTACTCCCTTCTTCAAAGTCAACACTGTCTGGCTAGAGGCGAAGTTGCTATAATAAAGAGACACAAACATACAAAGGCTTGAATAAGTTTCTCATCCCAGAGCTACAGTCAGATAAGGAGTGCAACTTTGTTCCACAAGATCATCAGGGATCCAGAGTCCTTCCATCTAGTGGTTCTGTCATCCTTGGGGTGTTGCCTTTATTGGTATGATTGAAGTGTCCACAGTGCCCACATTCCAACCCACTGGAAGGATGTAAGAGCACCGGAGGGCAAGGAGGTACTTTAAAAGGGTGAGAACCAGAATGTGCTTACATCACTTCCTCTCAAACCCCACTGGCCATAACTTAGTCATATGACTTTCCCTAGGTCCAAGGGAAGGTGAATGATTACCAAAAATGAGTAAGAGAATGAATACTGGGGACAATTAGCAATCAGACTTAAAGAATCTTAGTAAATCACCTGGGGTCTCATCTACTAATTAATAGGTCTGAGATACAAACCCAGTTCTATCTTACTTAACTCTCAGATGATATTCTATACCTAAAACCAACCTGTGAAATAAGTATTTTAACCAGATTAATAGATGTCACTTATGATGAGAGAGATTAAGTTATCTTTTTAGGATCAGCAACTATTCAGAACCATTGCAATATATGAAACCATGTCTTTGGTACACAATAATTATTTTTAATCATACTGAATACATTTTTCTCTGATTAGCAATGCATTACTCTTTAAATCATACATATGACTTTTAGAACATTTTGTGCTGTAGAGATATATCACTCCATTCAACCCCTTTATTGATAGAATCCCAATCCTCAGTGAAAGTGTCTTCTTTCTATCTATAAGAAGTTGACTATAGGTCTCTAAAAAGAATCCTCTTTGTGATTTTTTTCTGGGAGAAAATTTAATTTGACTAATGTTACTTCAACTTACAATAGCTTTTCCAGGAAAATGTACCTCTATAAATCAGAGGATTACCTGCATTGACAGTAGGCAATGAAACCTAACTCCTGGAGCTCACCAGTCAAATGTTGCACAAGCTTTCAGTGAAAGAGAATCAGTATGCAAATTGGATGATTTAGGCATATAATGGCAATCTCTTTCTAGGTCAGTATCTACAGAAGTGCATATGAAAATAAAAATTCTCTCTTGAATCCCACTGAATTTAAATTTTATCAGAGAGGCAAGGATCACACAGAAAGGGCCAAGATTAAATTGAGAATAAAGTAATCTTGTACATCCCTTGAGCTTCCACTACAAGTGACGATAGCAATCAGGGGGTGCCTCTCTGTGCTGAGCTGAAGTGGATAAAGTGAGGGCACTGGTCTTTCTATCCGGATCCTTTCACAACTACTAAAATGCACTTTTTAACTTTCAGGTACATTAGTAGTGCCATAAAGAGTTGAAATCTCTTTTCATATCATTTTAGCAGTCATTTGGCTGTATCCCAGGTCACTGTTTCTTGTATGCTACAGTAAACCTCTACCTAGAAGTGTCAGGCTGTGAGAAGCTATCAACTGTCGGCATGGCTGACAGGACTCCAAAAAAATACTCTGCCTCACACACCAGAAAAGCTCTCTGCTTCATTAAATAGCAGCAACGTCTCTTCTTAAAGATCAATGAAAACTTCCAAATACATTTTGTTAATTCTTACTCATAACGTGTATTTTTAACAATGCATGTAACAATGAGCTTAGGTATTGATTTTTAATGAAAAATAACGCTCAAATTTATCCAAGTAATTTTCTTTTATGTTTGTGACCTTCATCTGAAATTAGTCCCCAGTATTCTATAACTTTTAAAATCTCTAACAAAGAAAGGCATATATACTGATGACTGACACTACCTTTATTTTTATCTCAGTTCACTATATAAGTTTAAAACCACAAGAAAACTAGTGTAAGATTGAAAGTATGAGCAGGTGCTTCTTTTTCAGAAGACTACTTAATATATTTCCAAATATTATAAGAATTATTATTTAGGTCTATAAAATGATATCAAATTCTGCTACTTAGTTTGTAGCTTTCCAAGCTCACAAATTTTTTAAAAGTGTTATAAAGAGGTAACGAGATATTATGATGGTTGTTATACATACACAAGCAACATGTATTATGTACAAATTCTTCTAATAGATTTGATATATTTATTAAAATAATTCCAGGGAATTTCCAGTCTCCTGGGCTTTAGCATTAAGACCTTTAAATCCAATTCCTTTGGCTTGATTTCTACTACAATTACTACGTGAATTCTTTTATTCAGATGTTCATTTACTCAACAAATGTCTAATAAACAATCACATGTCAGGTATTGTGCTAGTACTCGAGAATACAATGATGGGCAAAGAAGACATGGATCCCTTTCATGTCTTTTAGAGCCTAGTAAGAGGTACAAGTATTAACAAAATACTTGTACATGTATAAAAATACAAGTTGTGTTAAGTTCTATAAAGAAAAAGTATAGATGCTAACTGGGGGTAATACAAGGTGTAAAGATTTAACCTGTGGCTAGAGAAGGCTCCTTTGAAGAAGTGTATGAGTTTCCAAAATTTGCAAGAATGATGTGTGTGACATGGTAGGGCTGGCTAGAAAATGTGAGCTGTTAGATAAGGATGAAGGAGGATCCATACTCTGAATTTGGGAGCAAGACAATTGGACTTAATTTTGGCCAGTGATGTGGTGCTGAATTGTCAGGTATAAATTACAAAAAGAGTCTTTAAAGGAAAGGCTAGAATATGGACATGAGGGCTGGAGCACAAGCATCCATCTTGGACTTTGAGGTGATGCCATGTACAGAGGATATTGGGGGAGAAAGATCTAAGGAGCCTGGTTCCCTGATGTGTCCACTCTACCATGCTAAACTTAATGCCTCTAATCTTTTTTTTTTTAATACGAACAACATGAATTTTACTCTATCTCTTATTTTCCATTCTCCACTCAGCAACCAGAGTGACTCTTTTAAAATTTACATGACATTATGTCTCTTTTCTGTTTAGAACCCAAAATGTTTTCTAATCTCAGAGTAAAATATAAAGCCTCAAGCCCTTCAAGGTCCCTTGTAATTTGGTCCAATTTACCAATGCTCTCCCTCTTTCACTGTGTTGTAACCCCCACTAGCCCCCTTTCTAGTCCTTAAACAGGAGTAAGCATGCTCCTGCCTCAGGGTCATTGCATTCGCTATTCCTTCTCTTAAAAAACTATCCCTTCAATAATCCTATGGCTAACTCCTTCACGTAATTCACATCTCTACTCATTAAAAAAAAGAAAATATAAGTGCCTTCTGTGACCATTCTAAACAAAATTACAGCAAACATATCACTCTGCCTTATTAAATTTCCTCTTCTGTCTTATTTTTCATAGTACCTGTCACTCACTGACTTCCTTCTTTTCTTCCTTCCTTCTTTCTGTCATTTATATTTCTTTCTTCTACCATTAATTGTAAACTTAGAACAACAATGACCAGAACCTAGAATAATATATAAAACATTTGTTGAATACAAGAATAAAATATCTTTATAAAGTTCACTCTAGTTCAGTACAGGTCATAGATTGTCACAACAGCTAAAATAAAAGCTGACGTTTTCTTGTAACCTACCAAAGCTGATGCTTTCCTGTAACCTACCTAGATTTAAGGAGGAAAAAAAGCCTTTGTAATTTTATAGCCACACAAAGTCTACTGATAGTACTTTTCAGCTACTAGCACCAACCAGCCCATACTTGTGTAACACAATACCTCAATAACACTGTAGGGAACTTACTAACACTCATTAGAAAAGAGAAATAGTGTGTGAGAAGAAGACATGCAGACAAGGTAAGATATTTTTCAGAATTGGGGAGAACAGCAAGGTCTTGGAGACTAGACAGAATCTCCTAGTGTTAGTCTTGCTTTTAAAAAGACCCTAAGGTATCAGAAAAAAAAATAGCAATCGTATCTAGATGCATTACAATTTAAGTATCCTCTGTCTTGCCTACTTCTTTAGAAAGTCTTTTTTCATTCAACAAATATGAATGGATCTCAAGGCAGTGGGGGTAAATTGTGAGCAAAAATAGACAGAGAACTTGCATATGACTTTTTCAGGGAAAAATCACACAGGTAGGAAATCACTACGATTTACGATTTCATCATATTTCGTCTTCTGAAGTTGAGTTATGAAAATATACACAGATGACTAAAGAAGTTTATGCAAAAATATTATTGAGGTCAATTTTGATAAACTGAATTTCTAAAATAAAAAGATATAATAAAATATTCTTTTCATTTAAACAAGGAAATGGAATTAGGATAAAGTGAAAGATTAAAGGTTCTACTGCATTTAAAGAAGTATTCATTTGACTCTACATTAAAGCTCAATCTATTTAGAAGAAAGGTAAGATATACATATATTCACTATAACATGGCTTTAATATTTTTAATCAGAGTAAGAGATTAGTGTTCGTCTCAGCCTGGACAGTACCATAGAAGCACCGTTAAAACTTAGCATTTGTTATGTAGAAAGCTTAAATTCTATCTTACTTCTTCAAGTAAGTCAGGAATTTGGCATTTTCTTGATTTCAATGACATGATACCCTTCTTAGAACCCTTGGCTGAGGAAGTGGCTGATTTCAGTTCCTAGTTGTATTTGATCTTTCCTCACCAGCTGCGCAGTCTTGATAGAGAGAAGAGAAGGAGGAGAAGGTACAGGGAGTGGAGGAGTTAGTCTATTCATATTTCATAAGACCTTCCCTGTGAGCCCTGCAGCTGCCACCAAAGCACATGCACACATAGTGTCCCTCACACTCCAAGGACCACTGACACAGAATAAGGGTCAAGATATGCAGCATGACAGACTCTTTGAAGTCTGCATTTTAGTAGCACTTAGACACAAAATATTTGGTCACTTTTGACCTCAATAACCACTTGAGGCTATGGGCTAGACCACATATGAACTGTCTACTATCCATCATGAATGCTGTATCATAAAAATATCAATTACTCTTTCTTCTATCTGACTAAACAGAGCTATGAAGAAACCAGAACACAGAATGAAAATCTGAAAATACAGTGAAACAGCATAAATAGGTGGTTGTTACTTTCCTACTCTAATCAGTGTTGCCTATTATAAAAATCCACACAAGAATAATCATAATTTATACAATAAAAACTAGAAAATAATGTGATCTTTATTTAACATGAATACATTCTGGCATAAGACAAACAGAAAACCAATTCTAGAAAACCTTTTTCTTTCTCACTAAGGTTTGCAGTGATCAAAGTTTGGATAAAAAATAATGGATCCAGTATAAAATAAAGTTAAAATGGGCATTAATTCAATACATGAAATATAGGTTCATGTAGAGTTGCCATATAGTGGATTTAATTAATAAGGACAGTTTAACCACTTCTCCATATAATCAATTGCCTAGCATCGTGAAACCTAAAGACTACTGCATCCTATTAGTGTAATAACCTGTCTTTTTAATGAATGTTAGTCACAACACAACTTGATCATCTAGAACCTCATGATCAAGTGGACTCATAGATATCTGTATATTCTTTAAGAACAAATTAAGCTCAAAATATTACTGCCTAATAGCAGATGTGATTCAAAAGCTTGAAAGAGAGCATAACGTAAAAATGCACTTTTTAGTTTGCAACAGTTCTTCCTGGCTACCATAGGTTGGGGTCCCCCAGGAAACAGACTGTGAAATGAAGGTGCCAATGTGGCAGATTTATTAGGGCACCCGATTTCAGGCGCACAAGGAGAAGCGACAGGAAGGGACAGAGTTGTAGGCAAAGCTGTGGTGCAGTCACAAGGCCTAGGCCAACCCTCAGGGAGATCTGAGGCTAGCTAGGGTGGGGCAAAGGGGCTTTGCCTTTCTGCTCCCATGCTGACTGGTCACTGGATGTGGAAATAACCCCGAAATGAGTGCTATCTCACCCAAAGCATTTCCCAAAAAGGACAGCTTTTGGCTAGACAATCTTTCCACCAGCTAGGAGAAGAAACCTTTCAGTCCTGAAGAGAGATCTGTGCTGGTACAGTGCAGCATCCATAAAACTTGCTTCTTCAAATATTAATTAAACACCTTCTATGTATAAGTTACTATTAGTAGAGGAATCCAAGCCTTTTAATACAAGTTCCTTTCTCCAGGAGCTTGACAGCATAGACAATACATATGTACGCATATAGAATATACTTAATATTACTCTTAACATTAAGTACATTGATATCAATTAATATACTTAATTAACTCTTAATAGTAACTATTTAGAGACACAGATGATAAAAATCAAAAACAATGATATATAGAAAGGAGAAGGCCATCTGCATATGGGAAGTATTGGGGAAAATCCCTCTGTATTGATTTAGGACTATAAAAATAAATAGGATTTTAACATGAGGGAATGAGGGGAAAATATTAACAAATAAAGAACACTGTTAGCAAAGGCATGCAAGTAAATGTGAAATGGGACCTGTCAGAGAATGAGCCACAAGGCCAGTCTGACAAGAATACAGGTTATATAAAAACAGTTTGTGGAGGTAATATTATAAAGGGAAGCTGGTGCACATTTGAAAGTATAGGTTTTATTGGAGGTTTTAATGATCTCCACTGAAAAATCACTACCTGTTTGTTTATGAATAGATGGAAGGAACGACATTTTAAGATATGACCTTCTCTCTAACTAGTATAGGCAACTGACCTTTCCCAATAATTCCATGTATTTTTTAGAAAGCTGTACCTACAGTAGACAATCAAAATGTTTTCTTTTGCTGGTGGGCCTCTTAACAGGCTGTTATTTAAAGGACCTAAATTTTTTAAATTTTTAAATTAAATCAAAACTATTCTTTATTGGTCTTCCTAGAAAGAGTAATTTACTTTAAATAGTCCATATTTGTTTTCAGATTGGAGTTTTTGTACCAAATTTCCCCATTCTTTTGCTGCTATCCAACATAGAGTTTTAAAATAATATGCTAAATTTCACACATGATTGAAGTACAGGACCACGCTTCAATCTATGTAGGTTAAGTCTATCACTTACGGACTCAACTAACATTGGAATAAGACTAAATACTTTGACTAAAACATAGTAAGTAAAAGTAAACCTCCAAGGCCATGAATATCAACTACTGGATTCTGAGTAGTACAAATACTGCTACCATTGTTATTGATAGATGATTTTCATTGAGCATTGTCTAGTTAAGAGACTGGACATTTGCAAAGGATTTATCCTCTTTAATCTTCATAATATTATGACTTAGGAACTGTTTTTATTCTAATTTTTCAGATAGTTTTTCATATAAGTGAATTGCCAGAGGCATTAGTCATCAGTGAAGTCAGGATTTGAACTCAAGTTCTTTATCGGATAGATATCATCCCTATTGAGTACATAAAGAAGTTGAGGCTTATAGGATTAAGGAATTTATCCTGTTGAAGTAAGGGCTACTTGTCTCAAAAGACCACACTTATTAACTATTAGGCTATCTGGTTTCACATAAAAATTTATTTAACAAGAATTAAAATATAGATGTTGTAACAACAAAAAAAATGGCTCATGTGAGTTTCCAAATATGCACAGAACACAATCCCAACCAAAAACAAAGAGGCACTGGTGTATTCTGCATATCACCAACTCATTATTATTCATTTCCATTCCCTGAGATAATTATATCATATCTTGGTCTTCAAACCTCTAACACCTGTCCGCCTATTCTCAGCTGATGATTTTAACACATACTTTGAAAAAAAGAGAAGCAATCAAGAGAACAGATCTCTTTCCCAACACCAGATCTGCCAGTCTACCTACATTTATAAGCTTTTATCTGACCTCCTTATTGAACTTAATAAGTATTTGTACATTTATCTAAAAGCATCTAATGTACATGTACTCTGGATCCCATCATCGCTAATCTACTCAAGGCTTTAGGTCCTGCGGTTATCTGGCCTCCTTCTCATATCATCAATGTTCACCTTTGCATTATTTTTATCTTTTTTCTTTTAAGTCTTCTCTTGATATAATGTTCCTCTTGTGATTCTCTACTTCCATTCACAGAAAAAAAATCCCCAAAGGGATCATCAATATTTGTCAATCCTATTTGATCTCAATCCCCCACCCTGCCACACACATAACCCTTTTTCTTTTCAAGCCCTTTCCTGTTGGGAATTTGCCCCACTACTCCCACTAAAATTCTGTTGCAAAGGTCACCACAGACCTCTATCTTGCTTAAATCCAATGGTTAATCCTTTTTATCAACATATTCAACTTTTCAGCATGATTTGACATAGTTGACTACTTTCTCCTTCTAAAAATATAGCTTTTTGGCTTCCAGGAAAAAACAGCCTTCTGCTTTTCATTCTGCCTCAATGGCTGCTTCTTATGAGTGACATTTCTTGGCTTTTCTTCCTCCAATCAACTCTTAAGTGTTAGTGGCCCTTGAGCTAAATCTATGGCCCTCTACTCTTCTATATTATACTCTCTTCATAGATGATTTCACCTATCCTCAAGGCTTTAAACATGATTTGTATGTTGATGACTTCTAATTTTACATATTCTGAACTGACTTCTACCTTAGCTTCAAATCATAATCAACTGATTTCTTCTCAGCTCTCCTTTGACAAGACAAAAGAGAAAAGCAGTCCCTGACATCCAGGATGTTTCCATTTTTCTCAACATTCACAACCAGTCCATCAAGATGTCTATCCTCAAAAGAAATTTTGATTTCCTTTCACCATCTCCACAGATAGCATGCTTTTCACTCCACCATAATCTTTGGAACAGATAACCCAGTATTCTCCTTATTGAATTTTGTAAAAACCTATGCCTTCTACAGTGCATTCTCCATGCAAAACCTGAATAATGAAAAAATATGTAAACACGACAATGCCATTTCACTACTTGAATTCTTGCAATGATTTACACTTAGAATGAAATTAAATACTACATGTAGTAAGATTACTACATGAATGGTTCCTGAGTACTTCTATGATAATATCTTGTAAGACTTTTACCTTTAACTCCCTTGTTTCACCCATACAGGTTTTCTTTTCACTCCTTGAACACATCTAGCTCTTTTCTGACTCAAGTTCTTTGCCTTTTCTTCACACTGTCTGGAACATTCATCACTTGTCACCCAGATCCTCACATGGCAGGTTCCCTCACTTAATTCAGGTTCAAATGTCTCTTCAGAGAGATGTTTCCTTACAACTTTATCTAAAATAGCACACTCCACCCCAGTTACTCTGTATTGCTTTATCTATTTATCTTTTTTTTTTTGTAACAGTACTTAAAAATTTTGAAGTTATGGTCACTAGTTACGTAGTTACTTGTCTATATAATGGTAGCGTCATACAAGCAAGAGACCTTCTCTACCTGTTTCCTCACTGTATTCCCAGTGCTTAGAGCAGTGTCTGCCAGAGAAATTAAAGATTTTTTTTATTTTTAGGAGTGACAATAGGCATATATTGAATATCCCAAAAATGGCAGAACAATGTTTAACATTCATTTGCATGTATTACGTCTACTGGAGCTCAGCCAATAGCCAGAAGGCCAGTCTGATGCCTGTATTTGAGGTCTAGACCCCTAGGGGAAGGCCAGCACTAATGGCTGATGACCATCATCTGCTCTGCCTGCAGGTCATGGCCTGGCCTTAGACACAGCCTCTGGCTGCATTATGTTGTCTTCTCCATAGGGGATATACCCATTAGTTACAATATACAGCACACACCAGGCCAAGTAAGGAGTATCACACACACAGGAGGTAATAACAGAAGTGATGCTAACAGGAAAATGAAATCCTTTCTTTTGTTCACAATAGATATAAAAGAAAATGACATAAAATATACATAGGAGTAAAAATAGCTACTTTTGAAAAGGGTCACTTCTAGGAAAAAGGAATACTATTAGAAAAAAATTCTCTGTTCTTTTTTAAAATCTTCAACTAACATAGTTTAGCTCGGGCTTCCCTGGTGGCGCAGTGGTTGAGAATCCGCCTGCCAATGTAGGGGACACGGGTTTGAGCCCTGGCCCCGGAAGATCCCACATGCGGGGAGCAACTAAGCCCGCGTGCCACAACTACTGAAGCCCGCACGCCTAGGGCCTGTGCTCCACAACAAGAGAAGCCACCGCAATGAGAAGCCCACACACCGCAACGAAGAGTAGCCCCTGCTCACCGCAACTAGAGAAAGCCCATGAAGCAACGAAGACCCAACACAGCCAAAAATAAACAACAAAAAAAATAAAATTCCCTTTAAAAAAAAAAAAGCTTAGCTCATCTAAACAAGTCCAGAAAGTTACTACCTTTTCCCAAATGGTCATTTTAAGTCTGGATATTAAAATGCTATTTCTAAACTCACTGGTTCAAGAAGAGTATTTAAATATATCAATCTCATAGGAATAATTCTTAATGATAATCACTGACCTTTATATAGTTTTTATTTACTGTGTCAGCCACTGGTTTAAGTGCTTTAGTAACAATATTTCACTTAATTCTCATAACAACACAATGAGGTCCATATCATCATCACTGTCATTTTACAGATAAAAAGCATAAAGCATGTAATTAACTGATAGATTTGGGTTTGAACCCCGGTAGTTAGACCCTACACTACATGTTCCACATAAATATTTTATATTTCCTCTCAGGGGTAGCCCCTATTCTTTAGGGTTGTCTATCTCCTTCTACCATCTTCCAGTCCCTTGGTATCTTGCTTCTCACAAGGCGCACTCGATGAGCTTTTTCAGTG
Source organism: Eschrichtius robustus (assembly GCF_028021215.1). Classification (NCBI taxonomy): domain Eukaryota; kingdom Metazoa; phylum Chordata; class Mammalia; order Artiodactyla; family Eschrichtiidae; genus Eschrichtius; species Eschrichtius robustus. Next base: position 13,552,301 of record NC_090827.1, on the reverse strand, counting down.
CCATGAAAAGGTCTGTGTCTTTTTCCAACTCTTCATTAAACTGACTCATGAGCTGTCCTTTCAAAGATAGTATTAAAGGCCACTAAGGCCCTTAGAACTCTCAGGACTCTGACATGTCCACACCCTGCAGGTTACATTAGTCTTACAAAACACACATTATATTCCTTTAGTATGGCAAATAATTAAGAGATCTTTGCAGCAAAATAAAGACACTAAGTACTCCATGATGCATTAAGTGGTTTGTATGTTAACTTTCATAGAATTATCAGAGAGGGTTCTTCATTACAAAGCATGTAAACATTTTTGTTTGTTTTTGATAAATCATAGAGAATGAGCAATGAAGGAGTTTTCTTCATATTGTCATTTATTTAGGCGTTACTGGCATCAATACAGATAAGGGACTTCTTATTTTTATGGTTAAACAATGAAAGTTACACCCTTAAAAAATATCTTGTTACAACATTCTTACAGTTAGTCTAAATTCTCTTATTTTTGCTTAATCCTATGTCTTGGTTGTCACACAGTTTTTTATTTTGGGAATCTTTTTTATAACCATAGTATTTTATATACAAGAGTTGCCTTGTGTTCTCAAACTAAGTGACAGTAACTCTTTGAACCCTTCTTCAGAGGTCCTGGTTTCCAGGCCATTAATCATTTTTGTTGGCATCTCTGAGTCTAACACATGTCCATCCCATCAGTTTTGAAAAGTGGGAATTAAACTGCACACTCCTTCTTACTCAAACTGAGACTTGTTTTCCAATACATACTTGCAGTCATCCTGCTAGGAGAACATTCAAGTGTTTTGTTGTTGTTGTTTGTTATAGACTGAGCAAATACCATTGTGTAAAGAAACAGAATGCATATGATTCGGAGCTTTCAGTAAGATCACATTGCTTATTCATATTAACTGGTTTCAGACCAAGGTGATTTGTGCCTAGTCAGCTATTTTCTATCACACTATCCCTTGTGAATACAACATCACTGATTATGTAACATTCCTCCAGTGTTTCAAAGTCACAAGAAATTCTAGCTCTCTCTGTCTAGATTTTGGCAGTCGCATCCAAAGCGGTATCATTCTATATCTTACTGAACATATTTTGATAACATAATTGAATAAATTTTGCCTAAGGTCATATCTCTAAAGAGCAATATCTGATATGTCCACAGATTGTGATATTCATTGGGTTTAATTCTTCAATTCTCTAAACAGTTACTTAACTAACCATTGTTTTAAAGTAGGTTTATTAGTTGTATTTGTAACAAACCAGTTTCATATAGCAATCAATAACAGTAATAACTCTATAGGAGTCAGAGTAAGTGCTCTGAGTTTTTATTCCAGCATCTTTTCTTTCTTTACTCAATTACTAAATTACTGTGTACCTTATTCTATGCTCATTACCAGACTGAATATTAAAATGCAGTTTTAACATGTATTGGTTCAAAAGAGAATTGACATAGATGAAACTCATACTGTTGCCATTGAAAGTCATAAGTTTGCTATCTCTTTTCTAAACATAACTCTTCCAATTTCTGCAACAACATATGAACACACATGAGGTTACACATAGACAATACACACTGTACCTTTATTAATGAAGCCCTTTACATATTCAGTTGCCATAATCTGTATATTTGTTGTATGTTTTAGTATAAGCTTATCAAATAACAAGCATCCCATTAGACACCAGTGGTCTAAAAAATCTAGCCTGTATTGTGCTGTGGTCTAGCATGTTTGTCAGAGTATCAAAAAGAACCCAATGAAGAAACTCACTTAAATAAAAATATACTGTACTTATTACCTCTCCTCACAGATATCCTAAAATGCCCACTCACAATATCCCTCATTCCCATGAGCATTTTAAATCCTATATCCATGACTGTACAGCTGTCAGAAAATTTAACTTTGTCCACTTTAACATGTCTTTGGCTAAGAATCACTTGTGCATTTATTTAGTATTCTACTCAAGATATTTTATGCTTGTCACAGACCTCAAATATCCAAGGAAAATGAGAACTCTTCTTAGACAAATACATAAACAAATGTACTTGCTTACTGTATCCATCTCTTGATTTTTTTCCTATACAGTTAAAAGAGAATGTTGCTCAACAGAATAGATACTAAAGAAAAGTGAAAGAATTATATCTTGCTTCAAGGGATTGGCAAGCTATAAGGTCTGATTTTGTTTTTCACTATTTAATCTAAGTTGCTTAAATCCACTCCAGTTATTTGAGCACTACTTACATATGAGGTTTATATGTAAACCTCATATGTAAGTAGTATTTGTAGTATAATAGTATACTATATTATACTATAAATCTGGTTCCATATTCAGCATTCCATTCAAAATCCTTTAGAGAAAGGATATTGTTTACAGGTAATATGTGTTTGCCAAGCTCTATAGTCTTGTGGGTGTGCTTACTTACTTAATCACAGAGCTGCCTGTCTGAGACAGAGAAATTTGCACCTGTGCAAAATTCACTCCAAGGTCAATGACAGCGCTTAGAACATTGGCTCATCTGGCTGTCATCCAAACTGTCTAGTGGTATTGAAGTCTCACTTCCCCCTGCCTATGTAGGTTATAATGAAGGATATTTCAGATTAGACTCTTCAAGGTTCAGAACCTCAAGACATAGTTAATCAAAGTGTTGTTCATGCTTTTTGGCTATTACCTTTGAACTATTTAGTTATCAGAATGTTGAAATGGCTATGAATGTCAAAAGTCATAAGAGCACAGTATAAGTTTGTATCTGAAAGTGTAGAAGCTGTTCATGTCCATGTATCATGGCTGACACTGAAGGCAAAGAAAGGTCAGAACAAGTGTCAAAGAGAGCTACAAAATTGAGTCATAGTTTTATGTATTTTATTTAACAACTTTGAAAAGAAAGCTAGATGGAAAAGAGAACATTGATTCCAGCTTTTTTATTTCTAAACACTTCCTTGTAGTTACTCAACTATTTGTATTTGGAAGTTTTACACTTTATAAGTGAAGCAGCCTATTCCGCGGGGACTAATTCCCTTAACTATTTTAAAATTCAAAACTCTCACTTGAGGTATATTTAGAATAGTTATACAAATACATTCCATAGGAATTTTTATTTTGATTATTGCCTTTTAATTCACATTGTTTGAAGAATGGTTGTTTTTTATTTAATTAATTTCTCTACTAGTTTTCTCTTACTGCTTTGTCATAAGTTAAACTCTTAAAAAATTATATGATTTAAAATCTGTATGTCTCATTTTGTTTTTGTTAGTAGAAATAGTTTAATAATTGTTTTTATCTCAACTATTTTAAAGCCTGGTCAGGATGCCACCCATATTTTATTCTCTCAATATATTTTCTATTATATTTGAATATTCATGTTTTTTTCTTAATCAAATATATATGCAAATTGAAGTACATATGGTCTATATGTTTGGTTTGTCCATTCCTTATGCAAAGGTGTGTTTGCCAAGAATAAACAAATACTTTTCCATTTTTCTAGTGAAACAAATGAAAAAATAATTTTCTTATAATTAACATTCTGTGAGCATCAATCAAATATTAGACACTTACTGAATAATTTATATTTAATTTGATACAATATGAACTTCAGTTTTACAAATAAAAAATCACTTATCTCTAAGAATATTTTATCAATACATATACATATTTTCAAATATGTATTTGAATATCTGTTTAAATTACTTCTGCTACTGGAAAATAAAGCATGCTCTTCTGCAACTTTCTCTTTTTGAAGTACTGAGACTTCAAAACCAACAAATAGTTGGAATGAGAAATAAGGCAGGAGTTCTCTCAAAAACTTTCCGTAATGTAGAAAAAGATGAAGGTTGAAAAATAAGCATTGAACTTTTCAAAAACAAAGTCTGGAGGCAGCTTCCATAAGAAATATTCAGTTGCTACTTCTCATAGGATCACTTCAACAGCTAAGGTTTAGAATCACTAACACCTATTAAGGGCAAGTGTATCATTCCTAGCACCACATCTCTAGAATTCCTTCTTGGTCCATGTGAATGTCTGGAGATATTCTTTCACTAGTTTTCTTATTATTTTGAATTGAACTAATGTCCTCATTCATGGTGAGTACTGAAATGTCATACTCATTACTGATCCTAATGCCTTGACTATAGTAACTGAGGCAGGATGCAAAAGAGGGTTAGAAGATGATAATGACTTGCCTCCTATATCAGGACCTGTTTGGGGGGTGAATTCCCAGCTGGATGAGATATTAACAGTCATTGAGTTCAGGGGGCAAGCCAAAGTCCCTAGAAAAACATGTGATCTAATCATATTCTGCAAACAGTTCAAGCTCAGTGTTAGGATATGAGGTTCCTGGGAATTTCTGTAAGGAACACTGGTTGACTTCTTTTGCAGCATCCACCTTTCTTTCTTGTCTGGTATTCCTTAGAAGAAAATCTTAAAATTTTTGTGGAATTGATTCCACCCCAGCTCCAGCAGAGGACTCTGAATGGCTTAAAATTTCAGTGCATCTCCCGCTTTAAAAATCAATAATTTGTTCAGAGATGGACACAAATCCAACTAATACTAGAGAGGTAAATCCCAGGACTTTGCAGAGGCTTCAGAAAAAGGGTCTCTCTCTACTCTTGCACAATAGGATGTGAGGTTATGAAAGCTCCTGGGATAAAGCTAACACGCTGGAATTCAGAGGAAAACTAGAGAGCCAGGAATGATGGTGTTGCTGAATTTCTACATCAAACTTGGATATAGATTTATCTTTTGATTTTCTGTTTTTAAGCCAACACATTTCTTTGTTTATTTGTTCAAGTCAGTTTGAGGGTTTTTTGCTTGTTTGTTTCTTTGCTTGTTTTTTCTGGCATTGACTATACAAAATATCTGATACAGTTTTCCAATTTATGCCTTAAATACTGATGGGAAACCCAGAAGAGAGACATTCAGAAATCTAAGCAAGCTGTTAATTGTCGTAAGTATCAGAGTCCTAGTCACTAGAGGCTGGCCAGGACAACAGAAAATAAAGATGGAGCCAGGTAAAAGCATACCATTGTCCTAGCCTTAGGAAGAGACGTACTAAAAGTAGAAATCATACCGTCCTGTGAACTGTTGGGTCAGAAACTCAAGTGGAGGAATTTCATTGAGAAGAAATTGAATCATTGATGTCTGGAGTAAGACTATGCCTCAGGAATCCACATACAATCGATGGAGAGTGAGGATTATTTTATAACAGACAAGAGTTGAAGCAACTGCATCTTGAACCTAATGTGGAAGTCCACAACACTACTGAGAGAATAGTTTAAGTAATAAAGCTTACTGGATGTGTAGCAATAAAATAAAATTATTATGCAAAAATGCATAAATAAAATGCTTTTTGCTTCTTATTAAGATTTTTGTGAGACTAAGTTGATATTTAGTAAGCAAAGGAAGAAAGGTCAGGAAGATTGTAATGGTCTCTTTTCCTATACGTTATGGAAAAGCCTTATATTTATAAAGTGTAATGGGAAACGTAAAGAGAGCTGTGTGAGAAAGAAGACATGGTAAACAAAACTATGGAAAAGAATTGTAGAATGATACTTTTTTTGTTCTGACAACTTATATCTTCCTTAAGAATAGAATCTTTGCTTATTACTCTGCCTTGAGCATAAGAGGGTCCCAAGAAGCATTTATTGAAGACATTTTTGCTTTTTCATCTGAAACTGTAGGGAAAATGTCATGTAAGTTATAGGAGAATTTTTTGTATATACATCTCTACCTAAATAAATACAATTCCTAGAGAAATCACACATTATTCTGACCAAAGCACTAAAGATCATATAAACATTAGAGACGAGAAAATTTTCAATATCAGAACAGAAGCAAATCCACACACTTTTCTTATACTTAATTAAAATAAAGGTAACCTATTTTATTGTTTTGCCATTATAAAAAGGCATTCTGTACCATTTCATATTAGATTATCTCTAATTTTATGTTTGGATTTCTCTATAGTTAAATTATATAAGCTTCTCATCTTCAACTGAATTAATACTTATCCGTCTCCCACTGTGATAAATTCCCAAGGATTTGACAATTTATATCCCATGGATTCTCTATATGTCTGGTAAATACTTAATGGGAAGGTAATACTGTTTCCAACATTGATGCTCTGGAGATAATGCATCTTCTTTACACATAACTTGTCTAATTGGCGAAGACTTCTGGAAAGAAATTTATGCTTAGGATGAATTGAGTAGATAAGAGGAAAGAGTTATCTTTTATAGAGAGAGCTGTATATAATCTCAGTAGTATTCAAGAAAATTATATCTCCAGGGAATATAAAGATGATGTTAGGGCCCAGAAAAAAGGAACTTGCTCAAAGTGACACAGGAACTAAATGACAGACCAGAAGTAAAATAATGGTTCTTTAGACACCAAGTTCATGCACACCAGTGAAAAATGTAAATATTTAAAAGGACCACAAAAAGTAAGATTTATGAGTTCTTTTAACTGATAAATGGGCAAAAATTCTACCATAATTATTCCATCAATTTCGCATTCCAAGAGCAAGACTAAATGGTTAAGTTGCTTCAGGTAAAAGTATCAAATAACTGGTAAATTAACAGTGACTTAATTAGTACCTACTATAAAGCCTACACAGGAGCTACTAAACATCACTGTGTAGGAACCTCCAGATATTCTGACTCTGATATTGTTCTCACCATTAACATAGGATAAAACTAGATGGCATTTTCTTCCAAAGCTTTGCATTTTTATAATAAAAACTGCCACAATAAATATATTTTAAAAGCTACATTCCATGTCTATTATAACATAAATTTTCTACATATTAATTCAGATACTTGAGGTTACTCATGAGTTTATTCAACCATGGGTTTACTCACAGCATAACACAGACTACTTTATCAGGCAATATAGAGTGAAATATGTCTAAGCTGATGACAACTTTAGGAAGACATATAGGGACAGAACTAATATTTTGGAGTAAAGCAAAATTATTGCAAGTTACTACCTAATCACTAGATCTACAATAGTTAAAAAGTAGCTGGATGCAGATTTACTGCATTCTGTTCTCCTGTATTTATGTAATGAAGGACTACTGAGAAAATTTAATGCTTTGGGGCACTTGTTCATGAGTCAAATCCTGAAAGCAAGGGAGAAAAAAAAATTAACTGATTTTCAGCCAAATTCTATTACATCGTAAATTTACATGCTGACCATGTTTCCTTTTTTTTTCTTATCACTTCTTTTCACTTCCCATTTTACCGTGTAGCACTGAAAGTTGCTTCAAGGTCTTTAAATATTTAAATACATTAAGGACTTCCAAACCTAATATGTCTACACTGAAACCAAAGAACAAGAGTGAGACTGTAACCCTCAACTCCAAAATATTGCTCTCTCTAAAATTAGTATATGCTCAAATATACTAATATGTTCAATAAATCTGTCAATTTATTGTATAAATTGGGGAAATCATAGCAGGTAAAACTCTTAAAAAATAAGTAGAAAGGTAAATATATAGTTCTTTCATATCAATGATACAATAACCCAAAATTCAAAAGGATTCATTCTCTAGTATTAAAACAATCCTTTTTAAATATTTAGGCTTTACCAAAACTGTCAGGAGTAGAACAAATGGTCTGTCCTTTAAGACAGCAGTAAGCAGTATTCACCTGAATAAATAGTGTAAGCGTAGATCTGTATGACTGTGTGTGTGCGTTTGTGTACAACAAGCTGTGGGAGGAAAGAGGCAATGAAAAACAGTATATTAAGCACTGAGCAGCATTCACAAGTTATGATCAATTCAATAAAAAACTACTCTAAATCAAACAAGCAAATATTCTCAATGCAAGTAATTTTAAAAGACATATGCTTGAAAGCATAAATAAGTATCACTTTGTCTTTTCTAAGAATTTTTATCAAGAACAGTGATCATAATTTAATAAATCCTTATTGTCAGTGTGGGGCATCTGGATGCTACTAGTTTCCACTCATCCTATGTTTCTGCTTCGTTCTTCTCTGTTGAATCTAAGTTGATCCCTTACTGTGACACCTCATAGGAAGGCACAAATGGATTAAGCACTAGAACCTCCCAATTTACTGTATAAATTTCCATTGATCCTGCAAACCTCAAACTATGACTTTGAAATAAATGTCTCCTAAAAGTGTGAATTACTCAACAATGTTAAATTTGCAGTCCCTTTTGGTGAAAAGCATTGTACCCAGCCAGAAGGCCAGACATCTTAGAGAGTTCACAAACCAGGGGGGGAATAAGGCATCATTACAAAGAGATAAATAACAATTTAAGAAATATTATAAAGAGATGCATGATGACTTGCAAACATTTGGTTTGTATTCAGAGAGGATTTCATGGAACGGTAGTATTTGCCTTGGGCATCAGGTGACAGGTTTTTAACATGGGGCAAAAAAGAACTAAAGGATGAAACACATTGGAAAGGTGCAACACACTTGCTAGAGCAGTAAACAGACCACATTAGTTGGAACAGAGACAGTGTGGGTAAGAAGTAGGGGCGAAGGTTGAAAAAGTTGGGGCCAAGTTTACGATGGAGTTCTATACTTTTTCATATATCGAATCTCTCTCTGAAGGATTTAAAAACATTTATCTCCCTTTCATCTTTCCTACTCCTGTTTTCTCATGAAGACTCTAAATACACAGAATAAACATGCATTTGAAAATATCAGTGGTAATCACATTTCATTCCTTTATGTCACAACAAATGCTCTATTAGGTTGGATTAAGGAAAAAAAACCAGGAATGAGGTAATGAAAACAAGAGGAAATCAATGAACGACAATTTGAGTAGAGAGGAACTAGGTACATCATATCAACTGGTCAGTTGGACATCAGCAACTTGAATGTCTGTGTTTTTATAAGATATGAACATCTATGACAGATGTCAAAATACAAGTTCTATTTATAAACACTCTGTGTGTACCCGATTTGGCTGAGATTTTCCTCTTAAAAGGTTTCATTCCCAATAACAAAGTAAACTAGCAAGAAAATAGCAGATGGGATACAAGTGGTTCTTGAATTAAACAGGTTTCATTATCAAATGGGACTACAGGAAAACATAAAAAAACATATCCCACTATTTGCAAAACTTGGGCAATGACTGTTGCATTCTATTTCAGTTTGTGATCTGGCATATCCAGTCAAGTGATAAAATGTTTTTATGGTATTGAACTATAATATAACATGCCCCAAATATTTTATATAAAATAAAGTTCAAAACAATAAAATAAACATAAATAAAAAATATTCAGCAAAAGGTAAAGATTTCTTGCTCTCATACTTTTACATGGCACTAGTGCCATCTCTCTCTTTCTAAATTTAATAGAATCTATTACCTAGTTATCACTATCTGAAGTGAAGAGTTTCTATAAATCAGAACTCTATATGACTGTTCATGTATAAGAGAAATGGGGAAAAACAAATGCACAAAAAATTATATGATGTCCTATAACAATAATAGAGAAATGATCATACTTTCTATTTTTATAGAGTATTAAATACATATAAGATTGTCGATGATAAAATGACCTTGACAGATAAGATTCGGTAGAATTAAAGATAAAATAGGGTCTCAGTACACATGGTCCCTTGCTCTATGAAACATCTTGGTTCTTAACTCTCCTTTTCCTTTTTTTCTTGGAGAAAGATTCCTGGTGCTCATCTTACTATTGCACAGAAACTTTTATGAAAAAAAGGCTTTTGTGAGGATGGGACTTCCTCAGGTGATTGAGCATTTAAAGTTACTTCCAAAAACAAAGATGAACCCTCTTTCTGTGTGTGGTGTTGGTATAGTACAGAAGGCAAAGACGATTCACAGTTCAGACAAGTCCAAAAATGAAATACAACAAACCATCTACTTTACACAGAGAGGTATTTGTCCAGAACTAAAATGTTGATTCCTGAACTAAAGAAATAGCACTGCTGTCCTCTCCAGAAATCTCTGCAAGAATTTTTAAAATTGTATAAAGATCAACAGTATGTGTCAGTGGGAAAAAGGAAAGTCCTGAAATATAGAACAGATGTGTAGAAGAAAAAGACAGTAGGATACAGACTGGGGAAAGGGAGAAGGAAAGAGAGGAGAGGTAGGGCATGACGGGGTTTAGGACACACTACCCCAAAATATGGCATCTTCACATATTGAATATTTCAAGCTGAAAGAATTTAAGAAACAGTATGTGCAGGAAGGAATTTGTGACTTCCTGAAATAGGTCATAAAACCTAATGTGAAAGGTGTCTTCCTTATACCCAGAGGAAAGGAGCATTCTTATCTCCTAAGATGCAGGAACAAAGGTAGGAATCTGAACAAACAGGCCCTGCCAAGGTTTCCCCAGTATACTACTTTGTCCTATCATATCTTTACATGACTTTCCACTCTTTATCAATTCCAGCCAAAAAAACACTCAGGTTTAACCATTTCTTTGTGTTCTTTGTGTGGCTCCTAAGTCATGTAAAATTTACATTAAATGTATATGCTTTCCTCATGTTAATCTGTCTTTTGTTACAGGGGTCCCAGTCAACAATTTAGAAAAGTAGAAAAAAAAGATATTTCTATCTGTAAGTGGAAGGGGAAGGGTTAGAAGAAAAAATAAATAAAAAGTTGAAAATAGTAGAGAGAAATGGGAAGTATATAGAACTCAGAGTTTTAATGGGTTTCAACAAATGGAGTGATACTAATGAAAAATTATGAATGTTTTAAAGTAAGAGAAGGAAAAACTTTTCAAATAATTTAAAAATTCTCCCTTAAGAGATTGTACTAACTTTCTGCTGACATTAAGGAAGAAGTCCCTATAAGTAATGACCAGCTTTTAAAAGTTTTGGAAAGTTATCTTTTAAACCAAATTTATTTTGGACAATTCTTTTCTACTATGTCAGAGATAAATTCATTATTTCTTTAAGAAAAAAATGACAATTAAAATTACTTTCATAATATATTACAAAACAGGTAGCACCTTATAGTAACACCAATGAAATATTACCTGTATACACAAAATGTGATACTATTTCCAAGCCAGAGTTGATGTTGACTTTTATTTGTATGGCATTTTTCTCATTTAATGGAATTAGACTATTAATAAAAATGTAAGAGCTGATAGTGGATAAAACAGCAGAAAAATTACTGCCAGTACTGAAGTTATTGAAGACATGAATTCCAAGATAAATGTTCCTAGCTTGCACATATAAGGACTCTAAAAAAAAAACCCAGCAAAGTAACTCAAAACACAAGCTCTACTCTCAAACATGTATCTCAGTTCTTTCATATATTAATCAATTTTGAAAATGAGTATTTACTATTCATAAGCCTCTTTGCCATGCATTATAAGTATACAAAAAATGTCGATGTTCTTTACCTTCAGTGGGGGATGGTAACATATAAGCAGGAACTGCTAACAGGATTTCAGCAATATAGCTGAGAAGAAATTAGAAAATGATGTGCGAAAACAAAGGAAGAAATTATCATTTTATTCTAAGGGGGAAAAATTTCAAAAGTTTTTGTTTACAAAAAACTGAATGGACAGACAAGAGTTGAAGTGCATGTAAGGCTGGAACTGAGGAAGGTGGACAGCCTAAGCAAAGGCTTGCACACATGAAAATATGTGAAATCTCATGTGACTAAAGCAAAGTGATTGTGGAAGGATGTAATAAAACTATGAATCTGGGAAAATAAATCAGGGAAGACTGAAGAGGGCTTTGAATGATGTGCGAAATGTGTACTTTGATTTGGAGGGCATGGAAGAGACACAAACATGTTTTAGTATGGAAATTATAACTCCACTCATGATTTAGAAAGATAAGCCTAACAGGGAAAACTATAAGTATGTTACTACCACAGTCTAGGGAGACTAAATTCACAGCAGTTGTAGTTAGAATGAAAATCACTACTACTATCTAAATTCCACATGGTGCTTAAAATGTGACTGTTTCACTGCTTTACAAATGTTAATCATTTTAATCTCACAACAACCTATGAGATAAATACAATAATTTGCTCAATTTTATAGTGAAAGAAACTGTGACAAAGAGAGGTTATGGACTATTGTCCCATACCCAACATAACAGGTGGTGTTTGAATCTGAAGTCAGGCATCCTAGCTCAGAATCCTTACTCTTAATTCCTGTACAGGACTGCAGATATGTAGATCACAGAAGAATTATAAATGCAGAATCAAAATTATTTGGTAAACTAGGAGTGGTGAAGGTCAGTAGTAAAGATAAATCTTAGATTAATTACAGGATCATCAATCTGAGATTGGTAACACTAGAGAAAGAGCTAGTTTACAATGGAGGGGAGAAAAATAAAGTTGGTTCTGTAGTTGTAGTTAAATATGAGAGAGGCATAATCTCTCTCTGTTTTAAAGCTTTGACCTAAAATTTCAGAGATTTCAGTCAGTGATAAGAGAGTCCTGGAATTAAAATGTTAATTAGTGCCACTACAAAGAAATGCCAAGACTATGAGAAAGTCAAAAATCACTGCAGGGAGATGACCGGGGGATGTGCTTTAAGAGATAGAATAGAACCACACTAACTTGGCCAAAGAAGCAGAGATTGCATCCATGTTGATCCATAGAGAAAATCTGTCATTGACAGCTTTCTATTGCTCATCTCCAGTCCTTGTGATATACAGTTATGTTTTCTTTCCTTGAGTTACTTAAAATTGACTGGTGTCCTTTTAATAAACCTCTTTTTACTTGAGCTGGTCTTGCCAGATATCTGTTCTTTGCCTTCAGATGGGCATTGACAAAAACATAACCCAAAGCAGAGAAAAAAATCCCCCCAAAAGGGAACAATCTCTGATGCAAATGCCATAGAAACTGAGTTGGAAGAGGATTGATTTGACATTTTATCCTATACTAAAGTCTTTCTCAACTTTTAAAAGACTATTAGGGTAGCAATATTCTTCTTCCATGAGATTATGGATTCATTTTCAAGATCAGATTTAAAAAATTATTCCGGAAGGAAATTTTTACACTTAATTGGATCAAACACTCATATCGAAAGCATCACTTTCAACATATAACTCTGCAGTGTTGGTAAATATAGTATCAAGAAGAAGACTAAGTGATGCTACAATGTTATATAGGAGGAAAAAGTCAGGAAACAAGTTTTTCTTCTGTTCTCTGTTACAACTCTTTTTATCTCATCTGATTATCTTTTTCCATTTTTAAATGTTATTATATCTATCATTAAATTCTTCTTTCCTTTCCTTGCCCTAGAGTGGGGTAAAAAGCAAATACTGTAAACCGAAATTCATGGATTTTTCTAAGAATCTCATATAATTGCTCTTCCACACAAACCCTTTACTGAAATTGCAAGAAGGCCTAGTTTGAGAAATCAAGATCAATTTATTTACTGTGTTCACTTCCAAATATAGGTATTAATGAATCGTAAGAGTCCACAATGATGATAAAGTAAAAAAAAAAAAAAAAAAAAAAAGATGATCAGCAAGGGATATGCACAATTCCCAAACTAGATTCTAGACTAGATAACAGCACTGATTTAAAAAAAAAAAATGTTTAAATGTGTTTAAAGACATTATAGCCACAGATGTCTAAGCCAAATCACTTGTGTAGAATTTTAGTTGTCTAAACATGGAAATTTTTAAAAGTCCAATGTAATTTCAGGAAATCTTAGAATAATTTAAATTAATTAACTTAAATGATATAGACTACGCAGAAGAAATGAAAAGAAATTGTCATGTTCTATGGTATCTTGAGAAAGACAGTGGGAATAAAACATGATTTGGAGTACAATAAGGGAGATATTAAACAGCACTGAATATAAATGCCTCAAGATAACTAGGTAGGACTATCTGGTGGGCATTTGCCACTCTTTTCCCTTCATATCCCTATACTCTTATTTCTTCTTTCAAATATCATTTGTTGTTTGACAATAAGTGATCTTGAATTATTAAAGAAAATCAGAGGGCTGTGTTAGTAAGCTCTGATTTTCATAAGCAAAATAATTATGTCAACTAATCAACTGAAGCTAAAGTTTAAAAATATTAGCAATGTTTCTAGTTTCTTTTTTGAAATTAAAATAACTTAAAAATGTTAAAACTAAATATACTTTCACATTCCTTACTTAGCCAACACCTAGTGGATGAAATATTAAAGCAAATGGAAAGGTTGCTACAACTGGGAAAACTGACATAGGAAATAGCCTAGATTTTTGTCATTTCTGAATACCTAAGACTTTTTCAAGAGTACTAACCTAGAAGTCAATTTTTGTCGCAAAGTTCTTCATGTCTTCACAGTAAAATTGAAACAAGAAAGAAACATCACAAAGATTAGAGACGGAAAAACTCACCAGGAAGCTGACAGTTGTAGCTGGTACTTTAGAGATCATACACTGACAGACAGAAAACTATGTCCCAGCACTGTGTAGGTTTCTGTAGTATCAATTTAGAAATCAGAAAACAAGAATGCTTGAAATGAACCAAATGAAGACTAAAATGTAACTGTCTGACTTTTATACAACCAAAACCACTAGGAATATTTTATTAAAGATCCAATAGATGCTTGCATTATTACGCTGACTGGAATTAAATATGGAAGAGAGGAAGACTGGTAAATAGGAGATACAAATCATACTATTCCTATTAGATATAACTTAGCTATAATTCAGTAAAGGTATGTGAAATAGGATTGAATTTAAACACAGAACTATATAAAGTCATAAAGTTATGCTTACATCAGTTATTACTTGTAGTTATTCCATAAATGGGTATTCTTAGTATCTAACTTTGTTACATTTTACGACGCGAGTATACGGACCCCTTTAATTTAAAACAAACAAACAAACATTTGAAATGGGCAGACATTTATCCCTGAAAAAATAACACATACATAAAATTTTTCTATGACTGCACTGAAGTCTACCTAAAAATATGCTACTATCTATTCACCTTTACATACTTGACCAGGATTAAAAAGTAGATTATACTTAAGAAGTTGAATTATGTTAATATTGAGGCCCTTTTAAAATGAGGATTTGTAACAAAATGTTCACTCTTTTTTTCACTTTATAATTCTATGGTACAAATTGTATTTGTTAATATTCATATAGAACCTGCATTTATCATGATTTAAGAACTAGAAGTCATATAAGGTTGCTTTCTACACATTAAAATGTCAAATTCTTTATTTAATCATACAAACAATATGGAAATATTTTTTCTTTTTCTTTTCTAAAGTATAGTTGATTTACAATATTATATTAGTTTCACGTGTACAGCACTGTGATTCAGTATTTTTATAGTTTATATTCTATTTAAAGCTATTAAAAAATAATGGCTATAATTCCCTGTACTGTACAATATATCTTTGTTGCTTATCTATTTTATACATAGTAATTTGTATATCTTAGTCCCATGCACCTAATTTGCTCCTCCCCCATCCCTTTTCCCACTGGTAACTACTAGCTTGTTTTCTATATCTCTGAGTCTGTTTCTGTTTTGATATATATATGTATTCAATTGTATCTTTTTTTGAATTCCACATATAAATAATATCATACAGTATTTGTCTTTCTCTGTCTGAATTATTTCACTAAGCATAATACTCTAAGTCCATCCATGTTGCTGCAAATGCAGAACTTCATTCTTTTTTATGGTTCAGTAATATTCCATTATATAAAAGAGGATTGCTTTTTTTACTTTCATTTTATAATAGTTCATTATTAGTGTATAGAAAAGCAACATATTTCTGTATATTAATCCTATATCCTGCAACTTTGTTGAATTTATTCATTAGTTCTAATAGTTTCTGGGTGGAGACTTCAGGATGTTCTATATAAAGTGTCATGTCATCTGCAAATAATGACAGTTTTATCTCTTCTTTTCAAATTTGTATGCCTTTATTTCTTTTTCTTGTCTGACTGATGTACATAGGACTTCCAATACTATGTTAAATAGAAGAGGTGAGAGTGGGCGCGCTTGTCTTATTCCTTAGTTTAGAGGGAAGGCTTTTAGCATTTCACCATTAAATAAGATATTGGCTGTGGGTTTGTCATAAACGGACTTTATTTTGTGGAGATATGTCCCTTCTATACCAACTTTGATGACAGTTTTTATTATGAATGCATGTTGTATTTTGTTCCACGATTTTTCTGCATCTATTTGAGATGATCATTTGATTTTTATGCTTCCTTTTGTTAATATGGTGTATCACATCGATTAATTTGCAAATATTGAACTAACCTTGGGTTGCTGGAATAAATCCAACGTGATCTTGGTGTATGACCTTTTTTTTACATTGTTGCATTGACTTTGCTAATATTTTGTTGACGATTTTTACATCTATATTCATCAAAGTTATTGGCCTCTAATTTTCTTTTTTTTGTAGTGCCTTTGTCTGGTTTTGGTATCAGTGTAATGGTGGCCTTGTAGAAAGAATATGAGAGTGTTGTGTCCTCTTTAATTTTTGGAATAGTTTGAGAAGGATAGATATTAGTTCTTTTTTATATGTTTGGTAGAATTCCTCTTTGAAGCCATCCAGTCCTGGACTTCTGTTTGCTTTTATTACAAATTCATTTTCACTACTAGTTATCAGTCTGTTCAAATTGTCTGCCTCTTCTTGATTCAGTCTTGGTAGGTTGTATGTTTCTAGAAATTTGTCCATTTCTTCTAGGTTGTCCAACTTGTCGGAATATAACTGTTCAGAGTATTCCCTTATGATTTTTTTGCATCTCTGTGGTATTGATTGTTATTTCTCCTCTTTCATTTCTTATTTTATTTATTTGGGTCCTCTCTCTTTTCTTCTTGGTAAGCCTGGCTAAAGGTTTAGCAATTTTGTTTATGTTTTCAAAATCCAACTCTTGGTTTCACTGATCTTTTCTGTTGTTTTTTAATCTCTATTTTATTTATTTCCTGTCTGATCTTTAGTATTTCCTTCCTTCTACTGATTTTGGGCTTTGCTTTTCTTTTTTCTACTTCTTTTAAATAGTAGGTTAGGTTGTTTATTTGAGACTTTTCTTGTTTCTTGAGGAAGGGCTGTGTAGCTATAAACTTCCCTCATAGAACTGTTTTTGCTACACCACATAGATTTGGGAGTGTTATGTTTCCATTTTCATTTGTCTCAAGGTATTTTCTGATTTCCTCTTTGATTTCTTCATTGACCCACTGATGTTTTAGTAGCATGTGTTTATTCTTTTCACATTTTTCTTGTCATAATTGATTTCTAGTTTCATACAGTTGTGATCAGAAAAAAGGCTTGATGTAATTTCTCTCCTCTTAAATTTGTTGAGACTTGTTTTGTGGCCTAGCATGCGACCGATCCTGGAGATCATTTCATGTGCACCAGAAAAGAATGTGTATTCTGCTGTTTTTGGATGTAGTCATCTAAGTTCAAACTCTTTCTAAAAGATCTACATTTTTTACTCCCCTAACCCACATTTTGTGTTTTCAACATCATATTTTACATCTTCATGCTTATCTCTTAACTGTTTATTGTAGTTATATATGCTTTTACAATTTTTTGTCTTTTAATCTTCATACTGGTTTATTTAAGTGCTTGCTCCTCAGTCCTTACTATATGTTTTCCTTTCCTAGCTGAATTTTCCCTTTTCTATAGATTCTTACTTCTTTTAGACTTAGAGAATATCTTTTACCATTTCTCTTAAGGTATGTTTAGTGTTGATTAATTCTTTTAGTTTTTGCTTGTCTGAGAAGTCTTTTATCTTGCTTTCTATTCTAAATGATAATCTTATTGGGTAGAGTATTCCTAGGTTGCAGGGTTTTCCCTCTCAGCACTTTGAATATATCATGCCACTCCCGTTCTGACCTGCAAAGTTTCTGCAGAGAAATCTGGTGATAGTCTTATGAGAATTCTCTTATATATGACTCTGTTCTTCTCTTGGTGCCTTTAAGAATTCTCTCTTTAAATTTTACCATTTTAATTATGATATGTTTTGGTGTTGATATGTTTGGGTTCATCTTGTTTGGAAACCTCAGTGCTTCCTGGATATATGTTTATATGTTTCTGGATATATGTTTCTTTCTTCAAGTCTGAGAAGTTTTCAGCCATAATTTCCTCAAATACATTTTTGACCCCCTTCTCTGTTTCTTCTTCTGGGACCTTTAAAATGCGAATGTTGTAATGCTTAATATTATCTCAGAGATCTTTTAAACTGTTTTTATTTTTTTAAATCTGTTTTTCTTTTTGCTTTTCTGATTGGGTGATTTCCATTATTCTATCTTCCAGATCACTTATGCATTCTTCTGTATTACTTAGTCTGCTATTCATTCTTTCTAGTGTGTTTTTTATTTCAACTAGTGAATTCTTTATATCTGATTGGATCTTTTTTATATTTTCTAGTTCCTTGTTAACGCGTTCACTGTGTACATCAATTATTTTCCCTAATTCAGTTAACATTTTTATTACCAATGATTTGAATTATTTATCTGGTAAGTTGTTTACTTCTATTTCATTATTTATTTTTTAGGATTTTTCTCTTGCTTTCAATTGAGAGTAGTTTCTCTGCCTTTTCATTTTGCTTAACTTTCTCTGTTCTATGAATTTAGGTGAAATAGGGTCCTATTAAGGTCTTGAAGGGGTGATCTTATGTCGAAGTGCTCCCAAATATACTACATGCGACCAATGCCTTTGGTGAGAGAGCTGGATTTGACATGGACACAAGTCATGTCTTTCCTCATGGTGTGCTGGCAGCTATCACCTTGGCAGGCAATGAAGCTAGAGATGGAGGGGCTAGAGCTGGCATAGGTTGTGAGGCAGGGCTTCCCCTTTGCTCAGTAACCATCACTGCCTTATCAGGAGCAAGGTCTGACACTGAGTTGCTGGAGCAGAAGCCTTGAGGATCAGGCCTGAGCTGGCTCTATTCCCTTTGAGTGTGTGTTTTCCCTTTCCTGGCAGCAGGACCTTTGTCTCAGAGTGGGGTAGGGCTGAAGCAAGTGGTGCCCACGTGGGGCCCATGTGGTCTCTTGGCTGGTTTCAGCCATAGACAGAGGTCCGATGAGCTGCCTGTGCACACACCCGTGGCTCCATTCAGATGCAGCTTCAGTTGCATCCCCTTTGTTCCTCACAGCTGATCACTGCCCCCAGCCTCCACTACCCCTGCCCTGTTGTGGAATCACTACACAGAGCACGCAGGGCCCACATGGCCTCTTACCATATCTTGGGGGCTGAGCTGTGGTACAGCAGGCACCTTCAGAGATCTGGGCTGCTTCTGAGGCACCACATGAGTAAGTGCAAACAACAGCTGCCGCCCCCTCACCCAGGCTCCACACCAAGACCAGGTCATCTCTGCATCCCATGGTCAAGCCTTTTCCCTGGTTGTGGCTGCTCCATTTCCAGTGCCAACCTGTGGCATGGAGTGACCAGGGCTGAAACATGTGCTTCGCTTGGGCTGGGGCTCATGGTGAGGAAACTGCAGGAAATCTGGCAGCTACTAGAACAGAACTCTCTCTGCCCTGCCTCACAAGAGGAGTCCAGGCTTCCCACAACCCTTCTGTTAGCAGTCCTCCAACTTGCCAAGGGGGCTCGTTTCCCCTCTGTAGGATCCCAGGACTGGGACACCAAATCTGTGGCTGGAACCACTCTCTCCCCAGGAAGGGTCTCCACCCATGTAACCTCCCTTTTGCTCTAAGTCCCCTCCCAGGGACACAGGTCCCAAACTGATCTCTTTCCTTCCCTTCTTACCCGATTCTGTGTATATCTTTCTTACAGTCTTGATTGTACAGAAGTCCCTCTGCCATTTTCCAGTTCATTTTCAGTGAGAATTGTCCCACATGTAGATGTATTCTGATGTGCTCGTCGGGGGAATGGTGAGCTCCACGTCCTCTTACTCCACCATCATGATCTGAACCCCCCAACTCCGGAAATATTTTAAATATAAGCTATGAGTTTCTCAATGAAACATATGTTTTGTCTTCCTGGAGTGTTCTCTGCCCTTCCGCTCCCCAACTCTATGTCTCTACATATCTTTCATTGCCAAGACCGATATTCTCTAGAAACTCTCCCTGACCATTCCATTCCACAAATCACTTCCTTCTATAAAATTTGCTGTATATAATTCAATATTTGTCATTATACTATCTTTACAAAAAGTGGTCTATTGGGCCTGTTAGGAAAAAGTGCTGAAATTATCAGGGTCTACAAGCTGGTTCAGAGTTTAGGGTAATAATAAATTACACATAAATACATTCCTCAAGAATTGTTGTCTAGCATGGAGAGAAAAATAAATACTTGGGAGCAGTACTCCTAAAGGGACAAAGCCTATGTACATGTCTGTTGCTACTGAGGGGCATATTGTTATATTTGGTAATGATATTCAATAGAGTAAAAATGAAATGGATGAGAAATCATGAGTGTATACTCTCGGCAGTTGCTGGGACATAATTGCTCAGCACTCCCTACTCCTTTTTTTTTTTCTAAAGAAATGTGTTAGTTTCCTACTGTGACTGTGCTGAAACAAATTTCACAAATTTAGTGCCTTAAAAGAACACAAATTCATTCTGTTATACTTCTATAGGTCAGAATTCCAAAATGGTCTTATGGTGCTAAAATCAAGGTGCCCAAAGGGCTGCATTTCTTTTGGAGGTTCTAGGACAGAATTTGTTCCTTGCCTTTGACAACTTATAAAGGCATCTCACATTCCTTGGTTCACAGCCCTTTCCAGCTTCTAAACAAGTACTCCAATCTCTGCTTCCATTACCCCATCTCTTTCTCTGATTCTGCCTCTCTTGCCTCCCTCTTTCACTTATAAGAACCCTGTGGTTACACTGGGCACACCCAGTTAAACCGGGATAATCTCCCCATTTTAATATCTTTACATTACATCTGTAAAGTCACTTTTGCCCTTTAAGGTAATATATTTGTAGGTTTCAGAGATTAAGAAATGGATATATTTGGGAGCCATCATTCTGCCTAACACGTGAACCTTCCTTCATTTGAAATTAGTCCAGTGCTAGGACTTTTTCTTTACAAAGTATTTATTTCTAACTTTTAAATTTATAAATACTGTTCTCTCTCCAACTGATTTCAAGATTCAAACTGATATAGCTTCACTAATTGTTGGCTGAGAAAAAAGTATCATCAAGTGAGCTAATCAACAGACATTGGAATTCATCTGAAAGGTGGTTAATGACATAAAATAAGAAAAGGAGACCAGTGGGTTTTTTCCAAATACAATTCTCCAGGAAAATTGAAAAAAATGGATCAAGAGAGTTTGAGTAGCACTTATATCAGTTGGAAGCAACATAAATTCTAAGTTCAAAGAGTATAGTTATGTTCATTACATAATGTTCCCAACTAGATTATAAATCTGTGGGTGGAAGAGGTTATAATTTTTTTAATTTCCTATTATAAGACAATATATACTGTTTTAAGGAACATGAATATGAGATTAACATTAAATAGGATTAATGTTAAATTACATTAATTATATGTTAAAATGTTCAACATTACCATTCTAAATGTGTAAATGAAATATAACCACTAATGTGCAATAATTCATGGTTAAAATAAATGTATTGTGAAACATGAATGGGGAAAAAATCTAGGATATTCTAAATAAAATGGCCCATTTTTTACTCATATTCTTGATTCCAACATTCCAACACGAATGTCAAATTTTTTAAAAGAATTTCATCAAGTAAAGAAAAATAAACTGCTATACATTTAACTTTTCAAATATTATCTGAATTAAGAAAGTCAAGTACTTTAAAGCCCTTCTAATTTATTTTTAAGTGTAAAGTTAACATAATTTATAATTTCTATGATTTTTAACTTCTATGGGTTGCTATGAATATCTAAGGACAAATTACAAAGAAAGTCAGTTTCTTTCATATTTCTATGAAAAGAAAAACTCTCAACCAAATGTATTCAATGCCTCTCATTACCAGTAAAATAAATCACTTGCTCAGTTTAAACATCTAAAGACTTGTGTGATCTGTCCCAAATTGTCTTTCTAGTCTCTTGTCACTCCATCCTCTCCATGGCTCCTAACCACCAACCAAACCAGAGCAATTTAAACTCCCTGAGTATGTTCCATGCTTCTTGCTTCTGCATTTTTGCTCACCTGTTGCCCTTTCCCTCTCCCTCAAATCATTTAATCTCTAAACCCTGAATTTAAAATAGTATTTTGAAAAGGGGGTTGGAGTCACATAGAGCCTGTGCTACAGGTATCAGTGACTCAAAATGTCTTCATCTTGAAAATGTGGATATGGATACATAATCATAAATTGCTTTGTAAAATAAATATTGGAATGTAGGCAAAAATCTAAGAATTGTTCCTGGTACAAAGTAGTTCCTGTTATAAATGATAGTTCCTCTTCTCTCCTCCATCAGTCACCTGCCCCGGTCCCAGTCAGAATTCATATTGTTTTTCTATTTATGTTCACATAGCAATGTGTACAAATTTGTACAAATATCACTAGTCTACCATTAATGTGACACATACAACACATACACATACATACACGCCTTAAATATATAGTTAGTTGTGTGATGTGTGTGTCTGTATGTGTATCCTTACAAGGTATTGAGTTTCTTGAGGACATGATGGTATCTTGTGGAACATTTTATACCCATTTCGCCCAGTACTATTCCCTACAAGTGGTGGTAATAAAATAAATGTTATGATTGTTTGTTGGGTCAAATGGAATCATAGGAGATACTGATTAGATTAATAATTTATGAGTAAATTTTTCAGAATCTTGAATAGCAAGATGAATGATTTATTTGGATCTGAGGTCACAGATTACAGGGACTCATTTTAGGTTATTTTGAAGGAGAGTAGCTTGGAGAAGTCACATTTTATACAGATTAATCTGGCCAAGGGTACAGAAATACTGAAAGGGGAAATTCTAGTGGATAGCAAAACCAAAGGATATTAGTAATGGGATGGAGAATTTCCTGGCAGGCACTTGACCAAAACAGCAATATACATACTTATTATGTAGGGATCAAAATTCAGTTCACTTATTTTGTGGGTTATAGGTCGCATAAAGTGATAGGCTTCCTATTCCTGGAGGGATTTTTTATTTGTTTGTTTCTGTTTAAATTTGTTTGTTTTTAATAGCAAGTCATTTAACGTAAATTCATATTGAGATTTATTCAGTTAGCAAAGAAATCCAGAAACAATTTACAACTCCATTTTGTAAAGTGAAATGCTTTTATTTCTATACTGACTTTTTCTTGTGTTTGGATGGCCTATGACTTCACATTTAATAAATAAGTGATAAATTCTGATGACTAAATATCTGTGTTTATAAATAGAGATTAAGCTTTAGTTAGAAAGAAACTCAGCTAAAATTTTTGATAACTAAGTTATGTTATTGGATAAGTAGATAATTGAGGCTATTATTTAAAATATTGGGAGTCTGAATTTTCTTATAGAAAGAAAATAAAGTTTTATTTACCAAAGACAATGCTAATTTATTTCACTCTTCCTTCAATAGGTCAGAAAAACTCCAAGTCTCAGTTATAATCAACATTTTCACTGAAGACTCTGAGAAATCCAACGAAATTGCAACTTCATTGACTCTCTAGAATCAATACTCAGTGATCCCAGACAGGAGCAACCAAATTATTTCACTGGAGCTGAACCCATTTTATGGTAGGTAGAATTGATTTTCAACCTGAGTCTTTTTTAGCTTAACCAGTATGGATTAACTGCTTTAGCAAGTGCATCAAAAGACAGGCCATTTGAGTCAATCTACTTGTTTTCATAAATTGCTTTGTGATTACAAAAATTAGTTTTGTTCAACCACATCTATGATACCTAATTTTTTTTTCGTTTTAGCTTAAAAGTAAAGAAATGCATTCTAGGTATCATACGTTCTAATTTTTTATTATTATACTCTGTACATTATGATGCATATATCAGTGTAACAAAAGATATTTTAAGAAATTTTCCATTTCTTTTATGCCAATTAAGAAAGCAGCCATTCTGGGCTTCCCTGGTGGCCCAGTGGTTAAGAATCCGCCTGCCAATGCAGGGGACACAGGTTCAATCCCTGGCCAGGGAAGATCCCACATGCCACAGAGCAACTAAGCCTGTGCGCCACTACTACTGAAACCAGCGCTCTAGAGCCCGCGAGCCACAACTACTGAGCCCGCGCACCTAGAGCCCATGCTCCGCAATAAGAGAAGCCACCGCAACAAAGAATAAGAAGAATAATGAAGAATAAAAAGCCTGTGCACTGCAATGAAAAGTAGTCCCCACTCACCACAACTAGAGAAAGCCCATGCGCAGCAATGAAGACACAATGCAGTCCAAAAAAAAAAAAAAAAAAAGAAAGCAGCCATTTTCATGTATAAAGAAAAGAAAAATATCATTGGGTTGAAAATTTTACCTTCTAATTCTATAAAATCAGATTGCTTCCCTGAACAGATATGGGAGGAAAAACAGCTTTCAGTATCTTACTAAACTACTACTTGACAGTTAATAGTTATCAAAAAATACTATAGAACATACCATAAACATGAAACTCATTTACTGTTGCTGGTAATGTTAAACTGAAGACGGATCACATCTCAGACAAGAAGAGAAAGGGGCAGCGCATCTAGTTTGCGTAGGATATTGGAAAAGCAGATGTGAGTTGATTACATAGGTTGACCATTTGAAATTGCTGCTATTTGACCTTTTTGATCAAGTTTTAGGTGTGCTATGCATCATTGAATGGGATTCTTTATTCTCCAGCTTCTTCCCTGATTTCCTAACTATTCACCAATCACTACAGCAGACCAGAATTTAATCAAAGAAGCGTTATTCGTCTAATTTCCTGCATTTTAAGTGAGTCATTAGGCAAAAATTTTCCAGAATAATTTCCATTTGCCCTACAATCTTTTATTCATTATTTCATTCAACAAATATTTTGTCAAGTAGCTACTAAGTGTCAAGCACTGTTAGGTGTTTTGTATATAACTGAAAACAAAAACAGACGTGATTCCTTCTTGTATAGATTATCTATTTTATTGGGACAAGTGTATCCCATGTTCCATCTAAATTGATATTTAACTACTGCCTAAAGAGACACTGTCCTTTCCCACTTATACATCTTTACTTAAATCTTTCTTTGTACCTCCAAAAATATTCTCACTCTTGTCTCCTCCTATTCTAATACTATCCACATTTACAGAACAAATTAAGCACTTTGCTTGCTATGAAACATTCTTTGATTCTCTAGCCAGAAATGATCTTAACTTTTCTGGGGAAGAGAGAAAAAAGGGAGAAGTAACTTATGTTTATTTATTGAATGCTACTATGTGCCAGAAATTGTACCAAATGAACTATCTATATAATTTCATTTAATTTTCGTCACCTCATTATCCCCATTTCCTGATCACGTAACATGTCTAGGAGTATACAACTGGAATCAAAGCTAGGATTCTGACTCCAATCTGTTCAATATCAAGTTGTTTTTTTTAATCCACCAAAGCCACCTATCTGAAATGCTACAACACTCACTCAGGTTTGTGCTGTTTTTAATGTCAGGTACCACATGTACCTTATATTACAGAAAACTAAATTCTTCTCACTCTACTTACAGTAGGTGCTAATAAATACTTATTTAATAAAGGACTAAATGGGTTACTGTTCCTGAAACCCAGTTATAATTTGTGTTGTTTCTCAATAAGAAACTTAAGAACATTCATTCCTTCTTTTACTTACTGTCAAAGCAATATTTCTAGAATAGAATTTTGGTCAAATGCCTGATCTGGCTTGATAACTAATATGATTTAGGGAATACATTATAGGGAGTCAAAGATGAGTTGCAGGATTCTGGTTTGAAAACATGGGTATATGATGCTTCCATTTCTTAGCATGAAACTCCAGGAGGAGGAGGAGTATATGAGGCATGCTAATGAATTCAGTTTGGGTCTGCTGAGTTTGCTATGTGTGTGAGACAGCAAAATGGACATGTCCAACAGAGGTGGGTTTTGGGGCACAGAGCTCAGTTAAGAGCACTGAGTATGAGAAACACATTTAAGGTTTGTTAGCAAATAGTATTTTCTATTTTCTTTAGAACTTTAATAATTAAATATTTTAATTCATATATAAATTAATCTTGGTGTATGTGAAGTTAGGATATAATTTATTTTATTCCTAAAAATTAATTATTCTCAGCATTTCTGAATAATCATTCTTTTCTCCATTTATTTACAATAAAGTGCTACATCAAATAAATGTCGATACATACTAATGCCTGTTTTTGGATTAGTATGCTTTCTAAAGCTTCTTGAAAAGATGTAGTGCAGTAAATAATAAGTAGTGAGCCTATCCATGCCATTAAAGATATTCCTCCAAATGACAACCATACGTTAAAAGACCATCTTAGGTGATTTCCCAACTAGCTACAATTTCATAAATTCTACCATCATTAAACACACATTTCTATGTCTTGTCCACAAGAGAAAATGACAGACATTTAAATAATTCAGTTAAATCAATACATATTAAGGCTATAGTACTTTTCATAATCTATCCATATTCAGCCACATTGTAAAATTACATAGTGACATTGGAAGGGATTTTTTCCTTGTGAACCTGTAAGGCTTCTAGGGCTTGACTCTTTCTGGTCTTATCATTCACAGACCACTTGATTACTCATCCATTTCACTTTTTTCTTTTTGCCAAGGATAAACATCAAGATCTAGGGATTAGTTAGCTAATCATTTCACCTTTTGAAAATCAACATATTTGTTTGTGTATTAATTTGTTAGAAGAAGAGGGCAGAAGATTGAAGCATTAGATGTCAAAGCAACAGCTAAGGTTCCTCCAAGTCCTTAAATTCTATGCTTCAGTAATCCTAGAGCATTACAAAGTATTGCTTTAGTTTTCATGTCGGCACATAGGTTTTATATTCCATGGACAAGAGTATCTTTGTGAGAGGAAAATATTCTGTCTAATTTGTAACACTTTCTCCTCTCTTATCTTACATTTCTATTTCAACATTTCTATTTCAACTCTTTCCATATTTATGCCATTTCTTAGCTTTTTGTAAATGGGCAATATGGAAGGAAAATACAAATTGAGAAGATCTGTTTTATCTCTCATCAGTGACCTAAGTAGTAAACCTTACTTTTTCTTGTTTTTCTAGAACATGCATAATATAAGCACAATATATTTTTGTACTCAAAAATTTCCCCTACCCTTCTTTCCATGTTTTAGAGTTTCATTTTTCTTACAATGTATTTGTCAGTTTGTGCTTTCTCCCACCTTTTACACATACTGCAATAAAAAAGCTAATTCCCAACAGAAAGCTCCTTCTCTATACAGATGCATTAGTTTATTAGATATCTATTTGCTTTCTTTCTCATTAGAAAATCTGTGAGTCTATAATAAAGATTTCATTTTTCAGAGCTTTTAGCATGTGAACACTCCTGTCTTTGCCATGAACTTGTTTTGTTCAGATTTGCTTAAAATCTAGGGAAGATGTTAGACTCTACAAAGCATTCATTTCCTTTGCTTTATTGCAAAAGATGATATCATAACCTTCTCCCAAGATTCCTGTCACTTCCACTTTGCCAACTGATGCTTCCTTGATAGAATAAGATCCAAAATAGCAGGCCTTATTCAACTCTATGAAAAGTAAAGCTTTCAGTGAGGCCAAAATTATCAGATGATCTGCTTTTAACAGAATGAGCCTTCAGATAGATACCTAGATAGTTTACACTTACAGTTTCGTCTAACTTGCTTCTTCGCCAATTTAGAATTACATGCCACTATTCGCCTCAGTCCCATTAGTATAATTGAAATAAGTAATAAGGAACTTAGACTCTTTTTTCTTCTATCCAATTTATCCAACCTATTCAGACTTCTAACTTCTTACTCTTAATAAGCATTGGTTATACTTGCAAACCAACCCCTGGCTGCTGGCAAGCGTACCCAGCTAAGACATATAGACTCGTGTAAAATCTTAGCAAAACAAACTGGAATTTAAAATCTTCTTTCTTCGAATACTATCACTTATTTAAAATTTCCATTTTAGAATCATGAATTTATTAATAATGGGAGCTAATATTTATATAGCACTTACTATTTTAACTATTCTAAGCACTTTATGTTTATTATTTATGTAATCTTCACAACACTCCTTCATGTCAGGATCATTATTAACCCCATTTTACAGACAAGGAAATTGAGGCACAAAAGATTAAGTAACTTGTCTGAAGTCATTCAGTTAATAACGGTAGAGGTAGCTCCTACATTTGTGCTCTTAATCATTATGATACACTTCTACAACAAAGGCAGTAATGACATAGAAATAGTACAATAGCCGTACAATTTTACACATGGAATGGAGGTTAGAAATTCTGTCCCTCAGGAAACCCTCTGCATTTAAGGAGCATAGATTCTGATTGTGGTGTCCAATAGCTACATTTTTTTTAGTGGGGTGTTAAAATGTCATTCAGTCCTAGAACTGGAGTGAGGTAAACAAGGTAGAGCAGCGATATGCCAACCCAGGAACATTCTGGACCTCTAGAATTGTAAAAGTGGGGCAGGTAACTGTGGTGGAGAGTGGGAAGTGGAGGGTGAGGGATGCAAAGGGAGTGGTATAAGAGGAGATTTGTAGCATGGAAATATTTTGTCTTAGACCAGACTCTGCTTAACACATACATACTCTAGGACCATTTACCTTATCTTGTCAACAGAATGCACTGCCTTTTAAAACATCCCTGAATAATATTTTATGTTTTACAATGTTTTGTAACCTTTCTTCAAAAAGAACGTATTATAGCACTATGCATCATTAGAGTGTCAAATTAATTTTAAGTGAGAAACACTCTCATACACTTTTAAAGATGTTTGCTATATCACTGAAATGGAGTGATCCTAGCTTGGGATGAAGAATACATCTAATTCACGGTAGGAAAAAAAAGAGACTCGACAGATATTTAATACAGAAAACAATTCATATGAATATTCATAATTGCAGTTTTAATAGCGATTTGGAATCTGCTTATTTAACTGAGATTACAAACATGAAGCAATAAAAGGAGAAGTTGTCTACCTTGATTTTAAAGTCTGGTACATACGCCATAGTGATTTTTTTAAGGGACTGGTACTAAATCAAACAAGCAGTTTGTAGAGGACTCTGGACCATCTCCCATATTTCTTACATTAGCAGCACCATGGAAAGTGGCCTGACCACTCTTCATTATGTGAACAATGTTATTATAATAGACTGTAATTCTACAAGAAACAGCAATTCTGAAAGGCTAATATTTCTTTTTAAGATACAGAAGTAGCTATTGAATGCCTCGGTACAGATTGATTGAATATGAAAGATAGGAACGGTGATTTTAAGTTTCATGAAAAGAGACACATTTCTGTCAAGTTTCTGAGATGTAGGCACAAGATAGATGTTTAAGTGAATGGTTCAAAAAGAAACACTACTTTTCATGGGGACTTTTTGTTCTTCATTATTCTTGTTCAAATGCTCATACATCATGGGCCTCTCTTACAACATATGCCATACCAAACACAGTTTGACACATGCACAAATTTTAGCTGTGCATCACCCAACATTTCAAAATGTGGCTGGTACAAGCTACAAAAAAATGATTTACTGAAAATTTTCTTAAAGTAAAAGCACTTCAAATCAGCATATTTTAACATAACATTTTAAATTCCAACTTAATACCAGTATATTAACCTGACTAAATAAAATCCACGTTCCTGAACTAATTACAACAATATGGGTGCCCCCTAAACTTTTAAAACTTTTTCTTTTAACTTTTAAAAACTAAAAGTCATGTTGGTGTCAGTTATTAGGGTCTTCTTCATTATCTACAGTTATGGCACTGATTGTAAATATACTACAGAATCAACCTCCAAAAAGTACACGTGCAGAGCTAGGAGTCATATGACTTATTATTTTTTTTAAATAGAGTGGTAAAATATCATTATCTTTAATCATTAATAACTCACAAAGATATTTACATTTCGAAAATACAGCATGAACTTTTATATTCTTTCTATTCTTGTATTTTCATTACTGTGAATGTTCAACTAAGAACTAATAACAACATTAATAATAATAGTTATCAGTTACAATTTGAAGAGTATTATATTAATATACATTTTTAATCTACTCGTGTTAAAATGTAATCATTAATTGTATTTTATGTTTTATAAACTGTCTGTTTATATCATTTGTCACATAAATAATTTGGGATGTCCTGATTTTCTTGAAAGCAATTGTAATGTCTGGAACATGGCGGCAGTTCATGGAAATACGTGAAGGAATGAACTGCGAGATTTTACAGGTTAACTTGCTTTAATTAGCTGTTACTTAATAAAACAGTATTTTCTTATAGTTCAATTGATCAATCTAATATATATTGCTTTAATGACAATTGTATATTAATTTAATACAGTTGTATCCAAGCCTAAATGAACACATATGATCCAAAATGTGTTTATTACGTTACCCCAAAAATTTGTGCTTCGTTTATTTTACATATAGACGCACTATGTTTACTTTAAAATTCATTAATTGAAGAAAGTCTAACAAATCATTAAGGCCCATATGGTGCTTTCAATTAAATGTGTTAGTGGATTAAATGTGCTTTATATGTCATCACAGAGCACTTTTCTCACTTTGAGAGGCACACGCCAGCCTCTGTTCTGCTCTATTACCCACTTATAAAATGTTAAGATACCTTATTTTCTGTCTTTATTATTTAACATTTCTTTGCTCTATTATCAGGAATTTCTGGCTAGAAAGCCTTCATCTTGCCTTTGAAATACAAGTGGCCTTAGGGTACAGGAAGAAGCTGACTGTTTTCCTCCCAGTTTTGCATATATGCTGCTTTAAGATAAGAATGTGAGGCTTTCTCAGGGCACTTTCAAATATTCTTAAAGAAGGAAGATAGATATTCTATCTTTCCTTCCCTTTACCCTCTCCCCTTTCATGTTTCATGCATTCAACAACTGCTTTTTACTTGTCCACTGTGTTCCAGATGCTGTGTCGGGTGCCCAAGCCACAACAGAAGAGCATCCTGTGAGGAGTTTTTAGAGCCAAGTCATGATGCCAGTTACCACAAAAGTAGTGGATACTTATGATTTGTCCCATCTCTTCACTTTCACTTTTGCTCTGGAGGTACTGATTGTTATGCTGGTATTACTACACCAAGTCAGAATTGAAAATAACGAGACACAATAAGATGCAAAACTGTGAGCTTCCTGTATGAAAAATATCCAAGACTCTCAGAATAATTTTAAACATTTAAGTCAATAAATATGAACAACACAAACTGTTTTCTCTGAGGCAATAATGGATGAACTGATCCAATATGTATAGTGGGGTTTACTCATGAGAGCAAACCACTGAAGCGGCTTCCTATATAATCCTGTAAAGTCAGATAACATAGACTGGTGCTAGGGCTGTTTGAAACACCAAATAAAACACAAAGAGCTGAACAAGCTTTCATTTATAACAGATTGTGGAAATAAATGACCAAGAAAATGATCATTCAGTGAACAAAAAGAGAAAGAGGGTGAAGAGAAGGTCATATCATCAAAGCATTCAATATTCCTCTACAATATGCAATACAAATTTACCACTCAATGTCTTATTTCATAATTACAACATCTCAAAGCCTTTGAAGGCAGGGCACATGGCCACTATGGGGCCAGGCAACTTTGCATTAATGCACAGTATTTCTGATAATAATATCATGGGCATGTCAAAACTCAAAACTTCTTCTGTCTTGTCCTTTTCAGTGAGTAAATTGGCTAAAAGAATAAATGTCTTAGTATAAGGTCAAAGTGTAAGGTAGAAGAAAGTAATTGAGGAATCTAATTTTCATGGAACAATCTTAAAAACCATTATTGGATTTTTGACTAGTGAAAGAAAATGTGTTGCATTCATTTAGTGAATTCAAATGTGACTCAATCCACTAATGTGAAAATGCAGAGTTATGACCTACTCACCCATGATAATGACTATGTCATTTACATGTGTTTGCCACTTTAATAGGGAATAAATGGT
Source organism: Eschrichtius robustus (assembly GCF_028021215.1). NCBI lineage: Eukaryota > Metazoa > Chordata > Mammalia > Artiodactyla > Eschrichtiidae > Eschrichtius > Eschrichtius robustus. Next base: position 13,520,343 of record NC_090827.1, on the reverse strand, counting down.
TGAAGATTTTATAAAGGATTCATTTGATTCTGCTAAGATGTCTAATGACAGAAAACATCTCAAGTAGAAAACCATTAGAAGATTTCATTTTGTACCAGTTTCCACAAAAACACATTTCTTTCTCAATATCTACTATTTAGATTAACAGAAACAGAAAAGTTAACTTTTTTATTACAGCTACAAATTCAATTTATTGGTGTTTTTGTAGGCTAGCCAAGAACCAATTCCTAGTAAGTTACCCCTAAAAAAATGTTTCCATGCATCTAAATATATATACATTTTTTGGTTACAGCCCACTCAGAGACAGAATTCTTGATAAATAGTGAAATATTTACCATCCCCTTGTAAGTTAGACCATTGGACTCTTATTATACTATTTTACATAATGAAAATAAAAAAAGATGTAAAAAAACCTATCCAAAATTTTTCAGAAAAAGTAAAGTCAAGGGCAAATCAAAATGTAATCAATAACAACTCTGGGTTTGATTTTCAGCATACTTCTATCTCTGAGTGATCCCACACAGAAGCTGGATCTCAAACATCTAAAATTTATTTTTAATATTCAAGTGGAGTAATATACGGTTATTCATGTGAATCTAAATAATATAATACTTATGCACATTACCTAAAGGAACTTACAACAAACACATATATAGTAATTATTACATAATGTCAGCCCATTATTATATTTATGTATTTTAAGATATTAACATAGTAAATAAAATAATAAGAGAATAATGTAAACTATGGCAGTATTAGTAAACAGAGTGAAGCATTATCTAAAAGATTTATTTGTAAATATATGATACCCAAACATCTTTCCTAAGATAAAATCTCAAATATATTTCAAGATCTAATATTCTATAAACCATATATGGATATGGGGGGATGCTTATGTAGTGGATTTGGCAGTGATTATAAAACTATAACTGTTTATATAAAGGATAATAAGTATCAAATTGGAATGTTACCATGGCATCAACTAGTAAAATTGCTGATGTGGTATAAATGCAAATTCTTAGAAATAATAATGTCAACACAGCAGGCCACTTTAATAATTTATTGCAAAAATAAAACTAAGCTTTTTAATTGTTCATTAAATGATAAATAACTAATAATATTTTAAAGAAATGATAATATAGAACAAAACTAAATGAAAGAAATACCTTCAAAGATGATCTTAAAAAATAACCTTCTCTAAACATAAAATACGCATGCCAAGTAGCAATAAGAACAGCCAATATGATTTTTATCACATTACCACATTCAAAAGAAGGGCTTTTTAAAATATAAACAACTCAGAAGCCCTCTTACTTTTGTATACTTTATGAACTGATTTGCACTTTGATAAGATTAATTTATAGGCTGAATTATAAGACGGCACCCATGACCCCGTCCTCTGTTGTTACTCCTGTAACTATGTCCCGTTATATGGAAAAAGAGATTCTGCAGGTGTGTTTAAAATGACTAATCACTCGAATTTAACTCAAGGAGGTTATCTGGGTTGACCTAACCTAATCATATGAACTCTTTAAAAGCAGAGTTTTCTCTGGCTGGTAGTAGAAGAATTCAGACATTTGAAGACTGAGAGGAATTTGATTAAGAGGGAGTTTCTCCATTGCTGAAATTGATGAGGCTTCAGAGCAAGGACATGAAAGTGGCCTGTAAATGGTGAGACCTTCCATTGCAAAGGAACAGATTCTGTCAACATCCTGAAGGAGTTTGGAAGTATATCTTTACCTAGTCAAGCCAACCGATCAGGACACAGCCAGACAACATCTTGATTCAGCCTTATGGGATTCTGAGCAGAGAACCCAACTAAAAAATACCAGTCTAATTGGGTAAGTCTGCTTAGCCAGCTTACTTTAATAAACAATTAAGAATGAATTTCCATTAATATTTCTCTAAAAGTCCTGAATATATTCTTCATTTACAATTTTTAAGGATGGAATGTTTTTATCTAGGCAATTCCCGCAAATAACTTTGTATTTACAGATAGTACAAAGTATAAATGATAAGTATTATACCAAAGTATAAATAGTCGTAAACTTTAATAGTGGGATTACCTCTGAGTATTTGATTTTTGGAATCTCCAGGCAAAATGCAAATTACAGAATACATGTTAGAAACCACAAATAATGATAACTAGTCCTACAGAGTTAACTCTTTATCATTAGTATTTTCCTAAAACCTCATAACAGCAACTTTTATTAAGGAGAATATTTGTCAGACACTTAAACTTACCTAATTTTCCTCTTAATTAGGTAATGCTAATGTGGTATATGTCAAACTCTCCCCTTTGAAAACCATTTGAAAAGTATTAACAAACTGATAATGATTCAGCATCACATTGTAACTTCAAGACAAGAACTTCTTATGTGCAAATAATTTAACTTAATCATCTTTGTGTCACCATTACAAAACACAATGGCACACAAAAGATTGTTATTAAATACTTACTGAATAAATTAATAACTTTTTTCACTATACTTAATAATTGGCATTAATATTTACTGAGTGCTTTCTATGTATCAAGCACTGCTTTACATGTCTTTTCTCATGTATTCATCGATCAGTTGGGTTTGGTTGTTTTGTATGTGATAGAAAATCTAAAATAAATAAGATGGAATTTTACTTCTCTCTGTCTTAGAAGGGTCCTGAAGGTAGACACTCCAGGGCTAGTATAATGATCCATGGCATAAAGGACTCAAGTTTGGTGATCAACCAACCTCAGTATGAGTTCTAGCTCATGGCCCAAGAAGCACCAGATAGCACATCTTCATTCCACCTGGACAGGAAGTGACATTGGAAGTTACAATCTAGATGTTGCACAAAACATTTCCTCTTAAAAGACATTGTCCAGAACCAAGTTATTTGGCAACAGAAGTCTGAGAAAAGTAGACTTTAGTCCAGGTATCCAACCAAAAATCAGAAATTCTATTATTTATGAAAAAATGGAGAACCAATGTTGTGATAGTTTCTCTCATGTTTCTTACCAAAAAAATACGAGACAGATACAATTTTTATTGCAGATTAGAAAACTAAGTGAGAGAGATTGTCTTTTACAAGTTCATAATAATATGTGAGAGCTAAGATACAGACCCGTGCTGCTCAATTCCAGAGCACTGCTACTCAAAGGATAGTCTCTGAACCAGTAGTGGTTTACAAACAGGACACTACCATCCCACCAGGAGATAAACGTGGAAATGTTTGCATTGCTGTGACATTGAGGCACATGATTTTTTATTTAAAAAAAGCATTCGTCCATGATTGATTGAGAAAGGAAAACTGAATCTTTCAGAGATATGTAAAAAAAAGGACTCTTTTAGGGACTTCCCTGGTGGCACAGTGGTTAAGAATCCGCCTGCCAATGCAGGGGACACGGATTCGAGCCCTGGTCCAGGAAGATCCCACATGCCGCGGAGCCACTAAGCCCATGTGCCACAACTATTGAACCTGCACTCTACAGCCCACAAGCCACAACTACTGAGCCCACATGCCACAACTACTGAAGCCCGCACGCCTAGAGCCCATGTTCTGCAATAAGAGAAGCCACCGCAGTGAGAAGCCCACGCACCCCAATGAAGAGTAGCCCCAGCTGACCACAACTAGAGAAAGCCCGTGCTCAGCAATGAAGACCCAACAGAACCAAAAATAAATAAATAAATAAATAAAAATAAATTTATTTAAAAAAAAAAAGTAGTCTTTTAGAGCCTGCAATAAAATCATTATGTTGATTTGTTGGATATTCTAAATTCTTTATACTGGCAATTAGTCTTTTCTTTAGAATTTAAATAAAATTGCCTCCATTCTCTTTACAAAAACTGTGGGAAGTACAGCGTTTACCCGGACTTCTGTAGACTCCTATAGAATTACATAGTCATGGGTACCTTTCTTTCCAATTCCATGATCTCTTAAATTTTGTCTATTTACTTCCTGTGGTCTTCTCTCTTCCACCACTGCATAACCAACATTATATCTACCTATTTTCCTCCATTTGTTCTTATCCCCCTATATTTTCTTTCTTGTGATCTCCTTGGAATTTCAAAAAAAAATTTTAACTATGGAGAGGAATTTTGATTTATCTTTTTCTCACTGAGCTCATCATCTTATTCTTCCAAGAAACTCAACAGTGACCAACAAGTGTGTTCTTTTACAACAGGATCAGATACCTTCAAAGACAGAAACAGCTGAGATAAGTTTTCTTTATGTTATTTGCTTGTTCTAAATAGCATTTTATTTTCATCTCTCTTTTCTTATGACATTATTTTAGTACAATATTTAAGGCTTTCTGCAACATGAGCCCCTACACAGTTTTCAAAGTATGTCTCCCACCAGGTTCTCTCTCAGTTCCCTCCTTCAGTCTTTAATAGAACTGTAAAAATAGCTCTATTAGTATTTATATTGTATTAATATTCTTTAGATATCTGTCTGTCCCTCCCAATAGAATATATACTCCCTGGAGGAGTAAATTATTTCATATTTGTCTTTGTCTCCCCAGCATTTAGCAAGGTGTCTTGCATAATGAAGCATTTAATATATATATTATAGTTGAATTTCTTAAAGAGAATTAATTATGCTGACTTCAGGATTATTTTCAGGCCTTCATCTCAAAAGTTTGAATTTGCCAAGAAATTTCTTTTAAATCCACATATTTCCACCAAAGAAACTACCAACAATTTTGATACTTCCAGCATTTGTATTTGGCTGTATGGACAACCAGCCAGATGTTCCATATACATAAATCAATAATTCTCAATTCTAGTGAACTCAGATCCTTTTCACAACATACTTTTTATTGTTCCTTTTATTATCTGAAATGCAATTTATAGACAATGTAATGTAGCTGATTGCAAGACTTCAATGTAAGTTCCTATCTCATATATATAGGAGAATTAAGAAAAATTAACTTAAAAATAAGTATTTAAATTTTCAATTCTGTGTATTCCATAATGAAGCAGTCATATGTTTGTAAATACACATACAATCTCCATGAATGCAATAGCTCCAAAGAAAGAAAGATACAATATGTTGAATTGGTGACTAAAAACCATGACTGGCATTGCCGTTAGAAATGTGATCTTACAAAATGGAAAAGAGCTGTTGGTAAACTTTCAAACATAATAAAGCACCATTTTCTCTAACTTTAGAAAATAGTTGTAACGAAAGAAAAGTCAGTCTGTATTTTAACTATACAAAACACACTTTGGGTTTACATGTAAAATACAATTAGCGTCTAGGCTCAGATAATCAAACACATTTTCCTGCTGCATGAGTGGGCATTAAAACAGGGGAATGTAGTCTGTAGGCAGAAGAATTTTTTATTTTGCAGGTCATGTATCTCTGCCCACTACATGCTCTTAGCACCCTCCACATCCTGATAATCAAAAGTTACCCCACAGATTACCAAAATGCCCGTAGAGGGCAGTAAGTCCCCATGGAGAACCACTCGTGTACATATATGAATCACACATACTTTAGCACAAACTCTCTTTGATGATGTCTATCCATACACTTGAAATTTATTAAAATAGCAAATATTAGTATTTGTTCATCACTGCTTTAAATATAAAATTTTAATAAAATTCATTAAGATAAGTTCCCTTACTATCATTACTCCTAAACTGTTGCCAATCATTTCTTAAAATAATCCTTGTACTTACAACCATAGCTAATAAGAAAACTCATATCTTAAACCTTACTATCAACATTCTGAAACTCATATTCAGCTTTGATTTTGGCTGCGGAATTTCAGAGAACTATGAAAGTTTATTACTGTCCCCAAATGTATGATGTTCCCAATTTTTCATGGGCTTTGGTTTTGAATCACACGCTTAGAACCCCATCAAAACCCTGACGTTTTTAGAACTGGCCCTTTACTTCAGGCAGCAAGCCAGCAGGTTGATGAGGTGTCTAGACGATCATACCTCGTTTGTCACTAACGTTTCACACTAATAATGAAAACGCTGGAGTTAAGGGATGTGGAGTCACATTTTTGATAGATTTCCTGCACATCTAATTGAACTATCCAAATCCAAGGTCCTAGTCATAGAGATTTTTATTACCTGTACATCTGCCGGGAAAGTGATAAAGCAGGACAAAGACCATCCAATAAGATCCTGTAATAAGTTACTGACATTCTAATACAGACAATAGAGAAACCAACTTTGAGTCAAGTTCTTCCAGACTGCTTCTGCTTCATAGAAATAAGCTGATTGAGAAGTTAATAGCTGAAGCAGTAGCAGGAATGTACCTTCATGAAATAGGCAAATCAAATTCCCTTGGGCAACCAGAGGGAAGAATAGGACAACAAAAGTGGCATTGACCTTTACTAGTCCATTCTGCTTTTGTTTTTATTTTTAATGTTGAATTAAATAAACGATATGTATTGGGATATGAGGGCTGGCATGGGAAACTAATCAAATTCTGAAGTAAAAAATGATACGGTTCATGTGATCACCAGTGAAATAGGGTGACAAATCCTAACCCTTCAGAGCTATTAAGATTCCCAACCTCTACACTCTTAGAGAAGGAGAAAAATTCTCCTTTCTGATGTATACAAAATCATCTCAGGAAGTAAAAATAAAAGGGCCTGAATTAATAGAAAATGTTAAGACATTCCAAATTCTACATATATCAAGTTAGGTGATTTTTACAACTTTACAGAGTAAAATTCTGATACTCTGCACCTCAAAGGTGAAGCCAAAAAACACCAGTTCTGGAATTAATATGCTCCTATGTATCAAAAGAATCTAGAATCCTCTGGAATATAACTTTCTTCAGTGCAGGTCTGTTTTGTTCACTCATATTTCCTAAGCACTTTCAACACAATGCCTGGCACATGGTAGGTTCTCAATAAATATTTATTTATTGACAGAATAAACACATGAATGAATTGTCTTATTATCATAGGTCTGGTCGTATACACGTATTGATTAACTTGAGTGGGATGATAACTGTTGAAAATATATTATGCTAGTTATTCTGCTTCTGTTCAAGATTCCTTGATGAATAATTTCTTTTTTTGTTTAGACTAATACATTCAAAGTAATATTAAGTCTAAATGTAACTAAGCAGGACCCTATTGGGCCTTCCTGAGACAGACCCCTCCCCTATAGCCTCTGCTTTAGCTCCTCTCTGAAGTATTCCGATAACAGTATCTGATGCACATTTCCTGAGCTGTTTTACAGATGCTAAAACCCTCACCAAATGGAAGACATTAACTACTTGATGACCATGAGCACTTAGCCCCAGGCCTACTGGAGCTCAAGGATTAATAATGTTAACCCCTGTGACACCACCTGGTTACCTCACCATGAATTGTGCACAAGTTGATCCTATATCCTGAGTCTCCCCTCCCTCACCTGGCCTTTAAAAATGCTTTCCTGACACCCATCAGAGAGTTAGGGCTTTTTGAGCACTAGCTGCCCCAGACTCCTTGCACAGCGCCTCACAATAAATGTTGCTCTTTCCTTCACCACAACCTGGTGTCATTAGATTGGCTTTACTGTGGGAGGGCAAGAGGACCCAAGTCTGGCTTGGTAACATAAAAAGTTAATTTTATTAGAAAGTTCTCTTTTTATGTGGTGTATTCGCTTACCTTTCACATAAGTGTATAGACCTTGATGTTTGTCTGTAAAGCCTAAAATGTTAGTATTATCAGGTAACATTTATTTAAAGTAAAGGAAAATAAAGTAGTATTTAATGATCACCTACTATGTCCAAGGTACTTTGTACTTATTATTTTAAAATGCTCACAAAAACTGGGGGGGCATTTTTGGCATTTTAAAGAGGAAATAATTAAGACATATAAATAGGTGACACTTAGAATTTATACTTAGGTACATCTGAAAACCACTTGTCATCTTCACTCTTATCAGATTACAAATGCCGTGCCGGGGACAGAGAGAGAAAGAGGGTGAGAATGTGAGAGTGAGCAAGAGAGACTGGATGAAAGAAAGACCTTTGAAAGACCTTTCAACGTACAGTATGCTGGGCCCAAGCAATCCTTCATATATAAGGAAACATCTCCATCTTCCTATACAAACACTATTATCTATTCTCATTACTATACTTTCCAAAGACAAAGACTGGGAAACCTTTCCTTTCTCTTAGTTAATTTACTATATGAAAATAAAGGACACACTCAGAACACAACAAATGGAGATATGTGGTCCCTTTGCCATTCTCGCATGCAACATATAAAGAAATTTATTATTATTTAAACAAAACAAAATCATAAATGATGAACTTAGTGGAATAACGCAAAATAACCTATAACACCCAGAGAAGAAATAAATCAAAATTCTCCATATCAGTCACTTCCCTAAACTCATCTAGTCTTAGATCATTCAAATGATATCATTCATTTTTTCACTAATTCCACAAATATTTATGAGGTATCTGGTCAGGGTCAGGCACTCAGTTTCTAGGCACAGAATAGTGAATAAATCAGTGTCAATGTCTTTTATTTTTGTTCCCATTTCTCCACTAACAGAGAAACAGAGAAAAGTAAGAGTGCTAGATACCCAATATGAGTAAATTATTTGCTTGAAACTATTTAGGAGAATGTAGCTTATTAACATATTCTGTAGGAATAGTTTTTAAATAGTTATAAATAGTTATTACAATTAATAATCAATTAACAAAAACTGGGCACTGTACGAAGTACTTGACATACATTATTTCTTTTAATCTTTACAATAATCTCATGACATATATAATGTTTTTCTCATTTTATAAATGAAAAGGCTGAGGGACTTAGAAATGTACACAGGATCATACAGCTATTAAGTGCAGAGTTAGAATTTTAACCCAGCCTCACCTTCTCCAAAGCCCATTCTCCTCCACTAGGCTCCAAGGACAGTAAAAGAGTTCTCTAAAGGCAGTTCCTTCATCACACTGAAACTTCTCTAAAACCTTTACAGTCCACATCTCTTTAGGCTCCCTTAAAGTCAGTATTTCCTAATCATAAATATTTTATGCTCTTTCCCTTTGAACACTTTTTAATTTCTAATATCTTGTTCTCAATAATGGTCTTAAATCTGGGCTTTGATTTGCAGTGGTAAGCTCTATCTCTACATGTCATCTTCACAGGCACTGTTAAACACAATAGATATATATATCTCTCAGAGTCAGACTGTATTTAATTATGACTCTGTTGTTTCTTCTAGGTGTCAATTTTTTCTAAACCTTCATATATACAATAGTTATTTCCACCTGGATTGCACTTCAAGGCAGTCATCCCTGCTAAACTGCATTCTATTCACTTAGGGTAATTCTGGTGAATTACCCTAAGTGATGAAAGTAAAACAACGACAATTGAAACAGGGACCAAATAGTTGGGGATACTTAAGCAAGCTTAATGGTTGTAGGTCAGTTGAAAAAACCATCCACCTGAGAGTGCTGAAGAACTGGAAGAGGAACTCTCACTACAAGTAGTATTTTATAGATAAACACTTGTGGGAGAGTAGTTAAATTTTAGATGACGAGAAAAGAGTGCTTTTTACCAATTTTTAAAAGGCACATAAAAGACCCACTTGGGAATTACAAGCAAGTGACCTACCTACAATACCAAAAAAGTTCTATGAAGATTCATTTAAAAAAAATAATTTACAGTATATATATCCTATGTAGTGTAGCAATAATGAAATGTTATATGAGGAAACAATGAATTGTCAAAAATGATATACAACAAGTCTATTTTTTGTTTGATTTTGCTATATAATTGAGGCAAGAAAACATTCCCTAGCTTTATTTAGGGAGGTGCTTTGTTTATTTTTTAATATGGTATTTTCTAATATATCTACTGACAAATTTGTTTCATTTTATCAATGAAAATATTAACATCACATATTATAGAAGTCCAATGCGCTATCCATTGTGCACATCACATATTATAGATAGAATATTTTTAATACAAATAAAAAATCAGACTTACCATTATGGCAAAATACTTGCAGTATTCAACTTTGTTGAGTTAACAAATCTCATCTATAGTATGTAATTCACTTCCAATTATTGTCCAGTAAGAACACAGTTATAGCTTGAGTATGTACAAATACTTTGTCTTATGTTAAAACTCACTTTAATGTTACCATCCACTTTGCTTTAATATATCACTTCTATACACAATACCAGTTAACATTTATCTAGTGGTTAAGCTTGAAGACTGTGGAGCGAGACTCACTGCATAATTACACAAAGCACTTAGAACGGCACAAAGTAAGGATTCAAAAAAATGCTAGGTTTTTATTATGCATTAAACATAAAGCCAAACCATTTACACAAATTATCTCATTTAATCCTTACAACAAACTTATATTACCTTTATTTGATAGATGAAAATATTTTAGTCAATAGAGATTAACTTCTCCAGAGTTAAATCTGGTAAATGCTAGAGGCATTTATACACAGTGAGATTTTTCAACACTGTGGTATAGTTCAAGCTCTTCCTTCTATCTGAAATGCACTTTCTTCTTGTTAACAAGCTAGATTCTATGAATTTCAAAAATCAGGCCTCATCCACTACCAGAAATCTTCCTTAGAACCTACATTCCCTCTAGGCTTGGTAAGTACTCCCTGGTTGAGAATTCCATAGTATATATCTTTCTCATATTATATCTGCCGTAATATACAACAAATACAAGCTCCAATAGCACTCTCTTTATAACCTATGGCTTCCTTAACCAAAATGACTGCTCTTATCAAAATCTGTACCTAGTAGGTGCTTAATCATTTTTAATGAATTAAAGAATAAGTGAATACATGAAAAGAAATTAATTGAAAAGCTATTTGATTAACAGGGGAAAGGGAGTGTCAGGTTTCAAAAGGCACTCAAGGTGCATTTTTCCCTATGACTGAGACAACGTTCTACATATAAATATCCTGCGTCCACTGTACCTCTAGGACAGCCTTTATATGTAAGAAATAATATAAGTTTCTAGTATTAGAATGTTTACCGTGGTTAAAGTAGAGAATCCTGAGCAACAAGCAGTATCAGTGATTCTCAACCTATAACCTATCCAAATGACATGGAGAGACTTATGAATGCATACATTTGGTTACTGCAACATATTGTTATCAATGGAGAGGGTATAAAGTTAGTGGGAACATGACACACAAGAGCTGTTTCCTGAGACACAGAATTTTCCCAAGACTAGTTTGTGAGAGGCAAACTTCCAACTCAAGTAGTTCAGGTGGAATTTGTGGGTGCTTCAAATTTTTTAACGTATTTTCTTTCACACTAAAAGATATGATAATCACCAAAAACCTCAGATCCTGGCTTACTACCAAGAAACCCTGTTGAAAAGTAAATTATTTTTCTTTGATTATCTTAAAGCACACACTAAAGAAATATATACTATAATAAATATCTGTATTGTGTATGTTTTGTGTTTGATTATACTTACCTACACGGACTTACAAAACTTTATATTTATTGATGTAACACAGGTGTTTGTGAATCAGACCTAAGGGCTTTCCTTAATCTAAAAACAATAAAATTTTATTAATCTAAAATGGTAACATGGCAATACAATTGTGAGAATTTTCCAGGGCTTATGTAAGACACAGAAAACTGAAGTGAGAAGTGATTGTTTTAAACAAATGGATAAATATGAGTAGAGGCTTCTTAACTAATAGTCTCCAAAAATAAAATAGATGATAAAAATCAGGACTGATTTTGTGCTTGTGGTATCTGTCTCTGAAACAGTAACAAAAAAATTATTTTAAAAAACAAAGAAAGTTAGCCAATGAAAGCATCTGTCTGTATAGTAAAAAAGCAATGGCCAGTGATAATGGCTTCCCTTCAAGGAATATCTACTATTTAATGATCATTTACTCTGCCCCAACTATTATTCAAATTTACCTCATTTAATCACATATGAACTGTTGAGGTTTAGGTTAGAAGCATGCCAAATAGGTGATCCCAGCTGTTTATATGGCAGATACAAGACTAATAGGTCTGTTTCCAAAACTGAACTTTTAAATTGCCCTGCTACACTCACTAGGAGCACACAAGGGGATGTTTAAAATTAATATCATTACAATGGTATCAGTTTATTTCACTTCCCAATGAGGAATGAATCCAAGCAGCCAGTCAGATTCAGCCACTAACCAACCATCCTAAGAGCTAAATATCTTGGAATAAAGAATACATAGAAATTGGTTTCAACAGTTTGGTAATATTAATGTAGCTAAATACTCCATTTTTCAGATAGAACATTTTGGAATGTTTAATAACCATTATATTACTGAAAGTGTCTTTTTTTTCTTATTTAAAAAAGTGTTTGGGATATATAATAATAAGATAGTCATAGAAAAAAATGTAGTGAATTTTACTAAGGCAAAATAACAAAACAATTGGTTGAGAAGAATAAAATACCAGAGTCTCAGTGAACCACAAATAGGTATTTCCAGCACTGAAAGAGCAAATACAAGATAATAAGTTCTTCCATACTCTGTGAATATTTTCATTAATGCAATTTTGTGTTGAGTCCATATTCACTTTAAGTCTTTTAATAGACACACATGGGGTATGATAAATATAAAGAATACTTCTTTTTAAATCATAATATTTTATTAATTGCTAAATGATCACATGCTACTTATTCAGAGACATTTTATTACTGCACTCATTTTCTTCTTGTAAACATAATACGTTTATGAATTTGTTCAAGGAAGCTTCTTTGAATTTCTACTTTTCCCATTGTCCTTATTTACTTGAGGAGAAGATTGGCTTCTAATTAAAAAATACAAAAATATGATGGCCATATTTAACAACTATAAAAATTAGGTTAGATTAGAAGCACATAGAGAAAGAGCACATGAAAGAATGAAGTTAGTGTCAGTTAAACCTTGAAAAATGAACTCCAACTATATTATGATCTGGCAGGTTATTTACAGTGACAACTCGGTGACTGCAACAGGTAATATAATTATCCCCATTTTAAGGAGTGCAAACTGAAGCAAAGGGAGTTAAAATGGCTTTTACAAAAAATTCCTTTACTATCCAAATCAAAATAGGTGCTTTAGTGGGCTTGCCTTCTTTGCCATTTCTGTAAACATGTAAATAATATATATTGATACTTATGAACAGAAATGAAACCACTGGTGAAATTAGATCACGAATTTCATTTATTTTAGCCCCTGTGACCTTGCCTATTATATATGCCAAGCCAAGCACAGTAGGCAACATCTGGATGGAAAGACACCAAATGAAGCATTCAGTTGTATTACTGTTGTGCACATTAGCTCAGACTTCAGTCAGCTAATGTTTTACTGTCTTTTTTTTTTACACAGTAGCTCTTTTCAGAATGAGTTGATTTATTTAATTGGTGTTGCACAACTCATTAACAAATTAAAATGGTAGGAAAAAGACATCAGCTACCAACTTTTATTTTCACCTTGTACCTCTCTCATGCTTTCTCAGTCCATATATTTAACTTCTTGTTGATACACTTCATTGAATGTCTTGTTTCAAATGGTGAAACCTGATCTCATCATTCTCCAACCTATCCTGTTTCTGACTTCTCTATTTCAATTAAGAGTGTGCTGTTTTCCCAGATATCTAGACTCAAAACTTTCAAGTTATGTTTGATCTTTTTTCTTGCCTTACCAAATCCTGAGGATAGTCCTACTGATTTTTCTGTCAAAATATTCTCACATATGCCCTTCTATCTCACTGCAATCACTGTAATTTAGGCTGCTATTACTATAAAAAGTCCCATTTAATACTTGGGTCCTGCTGTGTTTGGTCATTCCAGTTACCCATTCCTAATTTTCTTTGGTATCTAACAGATAAAATTTAAACTCCATAGTTTGTTGTCCAGGCCTTCTACAGTTAAGAACCAAGAGCATATTCCTATTGTAACCTCATCCAATTTCCTATGCACACCCTCAACTTGTATCCATGGTGTTAGTTTCTTCAAGGTGAATCCCTTGTACTTTCACATCGGACTTCTGCTTGTATGAAGGCACCGCAAGGAACGCATTCTACTTCATCTCCTTTGTTCTGGAAGGGGTTTTGCTAACTTTACCTTCTCCCCAAAGCCTTCCCTGATCATTAAGACAAAAAACACTGTATTTTATAATTGAAATTTGCTAACAGCGTAGCACTTAAATGTTCTCACACACAAAAGAGATAAATATATGAGGTGATGGATGTATTAATTAATTAATCCTTTCACAATGTGTACATATATGAAATCAACACAATGTACATTTTAAGTATCTACCAATTTTGTCAATTCTACCTCAGCAAATACTGAAATTAAAAAAACAAACAAACAAAAAACAGGTCAGTATGGAATCCTCTGTCCCCATTAAATATTCTGTATGTGCTGTACCATCTGGCCCTATCTTATCTGTAGTTGTAGATACAAACATTCTCCCCCTCTTGCTCTCCCCCCATCTCCCTCCCTCCCTCCCTCTCAATAGACTGTTTTCATCTAATCATTCGAGTTTCTGTTAGAAAGCCCTCAGGGAGGTCTTGACCAACCACCATATCTACAAAAGTCAGTCACATCACATCACCTGTTTTCTTTCTAACACTTAAGAATACTATGCTTCTCAGATGGGGAAACTGAGGCTAGAGAATGTAAGGAATCTATCCACAGTTGTTCAGTTTCAGACCATGAGAGAGAAGGCATGAAAGACAGAGGGTGGGGCTCAGAAGGGTCTGGAGGTAACTTTAGCGTATCCTGAACTGTGTTCTACAGTAGTCCCAGCCCCTCACTCTGAAAAACCACAGGAGCAGTCGTTTGGCTTTTATCATTTGAAAGATTTTTCAAAGTTGCCCTTCTTTTCTCTGTCCTTACTTCTTCAACAAAACCCATCTGGCAGAGTGATGGGACAAGTATGGGAAGGGCCAGGGAGCACTTGGCCACATGTAGTTTTGCCAGATTTAGCAAATAATGCAGAGGCACGACTAACTTCGAATTTCAAATAAACTATAAATACTTTTTTTAAGAATAAGTATCTCCCATACAATACTGGAGACACACTTAGGCTAAAATACTATTTGTGTGTCATCTGAAATTCAAATTTAGCAGGACATACTGCATTTTACCTGGCTCCCCAAGTCAGACGGCTACTCTACAGCTACATGTGTCCTATGAGTAATGGTTATAAGCCCCTAGTGAGTATACATGGAAAAGAAAACAATAAAATCACTTTCTCTCTGTTGTTTTATTTACTTTAGAGACATTTTGATATCATTTGACAATAAAAACAACACACGTATTTTAAGATGAACATGTATTTTACTTTGGAAACTGACATATTTATCAGCTCAGTTCCTTTAATTTTCTGTGAATTTATAGCACTTAATATCTAGCACCAAAGAAACTGTAACACAGCATGGGATCCTCATGCTTAGTTCATGTGTGGGTGAACCTGGACAAGCTATTTCATCTCTCTTTTTGCCTCTTTCTTCATCTGCAAAATGAAGATAATAGCAACATCTACCCGACAAGATTGTAGTTAGGAGGAAACGAGGAAATGTATGTGAAAGTGGCAGCCCAGTACTTGCCATGGAGTAGACATTCATATCCAGTAGATGACATCCTTGCCTTCCCACTCTGCTTCTGAGAATGGACAGCATCACTTCCCAGACCACCGAAAAATACTAGGCCAAACAGCAAAGATTTGCTCAAAAGAAATTTTGAGTTTTACTCTTTAGTAATACACAGGTACCAGCACAGCCACACTCCTTGTTATAATCCCTAATGATGATTAATTGATTGTTTGATTGGTTCATTCAATAAGTATTTATTGAAGACCTAACATGTGCCAGGCACTGTGTTCTTGGAGATGGGGAATACATGATAAACAGAGCAAAGTTGCTATTTTCCCATGAAAACTGCTTATATTATAGGTGTGGGGGGGCAGATAATAAACAGATAAGAAAATATATCATATGATATTACAATATATTATATGATATTATAATATATTATATTATATTAAGCAACTAATTAGGACAAAAGTTTTGAAACAGTTTTAAATTGGGTAATATGCTTAAAAGCTTTTGCACAGCAAAGGAAACCATAAACAAGATGAAACGACAACCCTCAGAATGGAAGAAAATATTTGCAAATGAAGCAACTGACAAAGAATTAATCTCCAAAATTTACAAGCAGCTCATGCAGCTCAGTATCAGAAAAACAAACAACCCAACCCAAAACTGGGCAAAAGACCTAAATAGACATTTCTCCAAAGAAGATATACAGATTGCCAACAAACACATGAAAGGATGCTTAACATCACTAATGATTAGAGAACTGCAAATCAAAACTACAATGAGGTATCACCTCACACCAGTCAGAATGGCCATCATCAAAAAATCTATAAACAATAAATGCTGGAGAGGGTGTGGAGGAAAGGGAACCCTCTTGCACTGTTGGTGGGAATGTAAATTGATACAGCCACCTTGGAGAACAGTATGAAGGGTCCTTAAAAAACTAAAAATAGAACTACTATACCACCCAGCAATCCCACTACTGGGCATATACCCTGAGAAAACCATAATTCAAAAAGAGGCATGTACCACAATGCTCATTGCAGCTCTATTTACAATAGCCAGGATATGGCAGCAACCTAAGTGTCCATCAACAGATGAATGGATAAAGAAGATGTGGCACATATATACAAGGGAATATTACTCAGCCATAAAAAGAAACGAAATCGAGTTATTTGTAGTGAGGTGGATGGACCTAGAGACTGTCATAAGGAGTGAAGTAAGTCAGAAAGAGAAAAACAAATACCATATGCTAACACATATACATGGAATCTAAAAAAAAAAAAAAAATGGTTCTGAAGAACCTAGGGGCAGGACAGGAATAAAGACACAGATGAAGAGAAAGGACTTGAGGACACGGGGAGGGGGAAGGGTAAGCTGGGACAAAGTGAGAGAGTGGCATGGACATATATACACTACCAAATGTAAAATAGATAGCTAGTGGGAAGCAGCTGCATAGCACAGGGAGATCAACTCGGTGCTTTGTGACCACCTAGAGGGGTGGGATAGGGAGGATGGGAGGGAGATGCAAGAGGGAGAAGATATGGGGATATATGCATATGTATAGCTAATTCACTTTGTTATAAAGCAGAAAGTAACACACCATTGTAAAGCAATTATACTCCAAAAAAATAAAGTACAGATGAAGTATAAAAAAAAAATAAATAAATAAATAAAAATAAGTAGGGTTATATGGAGATCACTGGTGATCCTGATAACAGCTTTTCGTTCCCTGAAGGTTGTTCAAGTGAATGCAAGGAGGAAGTTAAAAAATAAAAAGATAAGAAAGCATTTTACAGGCAGACAGAATTAGAAACTCAGGTAAAGTAAGTCAATGGAAGACAACACTGAAAACAAACTGGTCAGAAGAATATATATGTCAAAAACAAATATTTAAAGCTTATTTAAAGCTCATGCCACTGTAAGTATGCAAAAGTAGGAGATGCTCACAAACACTTCATTCCACAAGCGTCTTAAGCAAAAGATGCAAGACATTGGAGGAAAGGAACGTTCCAAGCACTGACCAATAAACTATATTAAATTCCTTGTTCATACTCAGGAGAGTGAAGTCTATTAGAATAGTGTCAAGTAAAATCTAGGGGTGATTGTTTTATTGTTGCACCCTGCTGTGAGGCAGCAAGAGGCTCAGCTTCACATGGTAGAATATCGTATTTATTGTGGAGAAGACATACTCTTTAATGTTCCTTTCAATTACAGACTTAAAATGTTACTTAATTTTGACAACTTTTTTTTTCATTCTTGAATCATACTCTTCTATACTACTTTTCTAGTCTGTTGATGTATCCTTGCAAATGGACAGATTTGATTTATTTTAACAGTGTTCCCCAGGTGTTTACAGCAATGTAGATATGTGCTTCTGCATCAAAATTGGGTGAGGTTACATGAATGATAGTTTGTGTAAGATAAAGGATAAATATCTATCTTCCAAAAATCAGGCAACTCTCTCTTTGCTAAGACAAATTAAACAAAGTAATATTTTGTATGAAGATGGAGTTATTAAAAAAGAAAAATTAATATCTGTTAAACTTAGAAATATTTTGAATCAAGGTATTTTGGTGAAATTTTCTGTACACAAAATTATGCCTACTTAGGCAATAATATATATTCATCTTTTATTCATCAACAAGCTAAAATGTGATACCAGATTCATGGTATTTTATATAATTTGCACTAACTGAAAAGTGCAAGTAAAGCTCATGTCCCATCATCCCCCATATTATGCTCCAAGGCTCTGAAGTAAGTGGAAACTGGGGCTGCAGCAGGTGTCCATACCTGGGATTATAGTGGAGTTTACAGGAGCAAAAGTGAAGGAAAGTGGAATTTCTTCTTTTTTCAAAAAAGGGAAAGAAATTCACTTTTATGAAGGCTCAAAAGATACAAACTTCAAGTTATAAGATAAATAAGTACTAGGGATGTACTATACATGATAAATATAATTAACACAGCTGTATGTTACATATGAAAGTTGTTAAAAGAGACAAAATCCTGAGTTCTCATCACAAAAAAATTGTTTTTTCCTATTTCTTTAATTTTGTATCTGTATGAGATGTTGGACGTTCACTAAAATTATTGACAATCAATAATGAATGTAAATCAAATCATTATGCTGTACACCTTAAACTTATACAGTGCTGTATGTCAAATATATCTTAATAAAACTGGAAGGAAAAAATTTAAGAAAAAACCACAAAGAAGTATAAGGGAACATTTTTGGGGGATGAAAATATTATATATCTCAATTAGGATGGTAGTTATATAGGTGTATACATTTATCAAAACTAGTTGACCACACACTTAAAAAAAAAAAAAACAGATAGCCTCAACCACCAGAGGGCAGACAGCAGAAGCAAGAAAAACTACAATCCTGCAGCCTGTGGACCAAAAACCACAGTTACAGAAAGATAGACAAGATGAAAAGGCACAGAGGGCTATGTACCAGATGAAGGAACAAGAAAAAACTCCAGAAAAACAACTAAATGAAGTGGAGATAGGCAACCTTCCAGAAAAAGAATTCAGAATAATGATAGCGAAGATGATCCAGGACCTCGGAATAAGAATGGAGGCAAAGATTGAGAAGATGCAAGAAATGATTAACAAAGACCTAGAAGAATTAAAGAACAAACAAACAGAGATGACCAATACAATAACTGAAATGAAAACTACACTAGAAGGAATCAATAGCAGAATAACTGAGGCAGAAAAACGGATAAGTGACCTGGAAGACAGAATGCTGGAATTCACTGCTGCGGAACAGAATAAAGAAAAAAGAATGAAAAGAAATGAAGACAGCCTAAGAGACCGCTGGGACAACATTAAACGCAACAACATTCGCATTATAGGGGTCCCAGAAGGAGAAGAGAGAGAGAAAGGACCAGAGAAAATATTTGAAGAGATTATAGTCGAAAACTTCCCTAACATGGGAAAGGAAATAGCCACCCAAGTCCAGGAAGCGCAGAGAGTCCCATACAGGATAAACCCAAGGAGAAACACGCCGAGACACATAGTAATCAAAGTGGCAAAAATTAAAGACAAAGAAAAATTATTGAAAGCAGCAAAGGAAAAACGACAAATAATATACAAGGGAACTCCCATAAGGTTAACAGCTGATTTCTCAGCAGAAACTCTACAAGCCAGAAGGGAGTGGCATGATATACTTAAAGTGATGAAAGGGAAGAACCTACAACCAAGATTACTCTACCCGGCAAGGATCTCATTTAGATTTGATGGAGAAATCAAAAGCTTTAAAGACAAGCAAAAGCTACGAGAATTCAGCACCACCAAACCAGCTCTACAACAAATGCTAAAGGAACTTCTCTAAGTGGGAAACACAAGAGAAGAAAAGGACCTACAAAAACAAACCCAAAACAATTAAGAAAATGGTCATAGGAACATACATATCGATAATTACCTTAAACGTGAATGGATTAAATGCCCCAACCAAAAGACATAGACTGGCTGAATGGACACAAAAACAAGACCCATATATATGCTGTCTACAAGAGACCCACTTTAGACCTAGGGACACATACAGACTGAAAGTGAGGGGATGGAAAAAGATATTCCATGCAAATGGAAATCAAAAGAAAGCTGGAGTAGCTATACTCATATCAGATAAAATAGACTTTAAAATAAAGAATGTTACAAGAGACAAGGAAGGACACTACATAATGATCAAGGGATCAATCCAAGAAGAACATATAACAATTATAAATATATATGCACCCAACATAGGAGCACCTCAATACATAAGGCAACTGCTAACAGCTATAAAAGAGGAGATCGACAGTAACACAATAATAGTGGGGGACTTTAACACTTCACTTACACCAATGGACAGATCATCCAAAATGAAAATGAATAAGGAAACAGAAGCTTTAAATGACACAATAGACCAGATAGATTTAATTGATATATATAGGACATTCCATCCAAAAACAGCAGATTACACGTTCTTCTCAAGTGAGCACGGAACATTCTCCAGGATAGATCACATCTTGGGTCACAAATCAAGCCTCAGTAAATTTAAGAAAAATTGAAATCATATCAAGCATCTTTTCGGACCACAACGCTGTGAGATTAGAAATGAATTACAGGGAAAAAAACGTAAAACAGACAAACACATGGAGGCTAAACAATACGTTACTAAATAACCAGGAGATCACTGAAGAAATCAGAGAGGAAATCAAAAAATACCTAGAGACAAATGACAATGAAAACACGACGACCCAAAACCTACGGGATGCAGCAAAAGCAGTTCTAAGAGGGAAGTTTATAGCCATACAAGCCTATCTCAAGAAACAAGAAAAATCTCAAGTAAACAATCTAACCTTACACCTAAAGAAACTAGAGAAAGAAGAACAAACAAAACCCAAAGTTAGCAGAAGGAAAGAAATCATAAAGATCAGAGCAGAAATAAATGAAATAGAAACAAAGAAAACAATAGCAAAGATCAATAAAACTAAAAGTTGGTTCTTTGAGAAGATAAACAAAATTGATAAGCCATTAGCCAGACTCATCAAGAAAAAGAGGGAGAGGACTCAAATCAATGAAATGAGAAATGAAAAAGGAGAAGTTACAACAGACACCACAGAAATACAAAGCATCCTAAGAGAATACTACAAGCAACTTTATGCCAATAAAATGGACAACCTGGAAGAAATGGACACATTTTTAGAAAGGTCTAACCTTCCAAGACTGAACCAGGAAGAAACAGAAAATATGAACAGACCAATCAGAAGTAATGAAATTGAAACTGTGATTAAAAATCTTCCAACAAACAAAAGTCCAGGACCAGATGGCTTCACAGGTGAATTCTATCAAACATTTAGAGAAGAGCTAACACCTATCCTTCTCAAACTCTTCCAAAAAATTGCAGAGGAAGGAACACTCCCAAACTCATTCTATGAGGCCACCATCACCCTGATACCAAAACCAGACAGACACTACAAAAAAAGAAAATTACAGACCAATATCACTGATGAATATAAATGCAAAAATCCTCAACAAAATACTGGTAAACAGAATCCAACAACACATTAAAAGGATCATACACCACGATCAAGTGGGATTTATCCCAGGGATGCAAGGATTCTTCAATATACGCAAATCAATCAATGTGATACACCATATTAACAAATTGAAGAATAAAAACCATATGATCATCTCAATAGATGCAGAAAAAGCTTTTGACAAAATTCAACACCCATTTATGATAAAAACTCTCCAGAAAGTGGGCATAGAGGGAACCTACCTCAACATAATAAAGGCCATATATGACAAACCCACAGCAAACATCATTCTCAATGGTGAAAAACTGAAAGCATTTCCTCTAAGATCAGGAACGAGACAAGGATGTCCACTCTCACCACTATTATTCAACATAGTTCTGGAAGTCCTAGCCACGGCAATCAGAGAAGAAAAAGAAATAAAAGGAATACAAATTGGAAAAGAAGAAGTAAAACTGTCACTGTTTGCGGATGACATGATACTATACATAGAGAATCCTAAGACTGCCACCAGAAAACTGCTAGAGCTAATGAATGAGTATGGTAAAGTTGCAGGATACAAAATGAATGAACAGAAATCTCTTGCATTCCTATACACTAATGATGACAAATCTGAAAGGGAAATTATGGAAACACTCCCATTTACCATTGCAACAAAAAGAATAAAATACCTAGGAATAAACCTACCTAGGGAGACAAAAGACCTGTATGCAGAAAACTATAAGACACTGATGAAAGAAATTAAAGATGATACCAACAGATGGAGAGATATACCATGTTCTTGGATTGGAAGAATCAACATTGTGAAAATGAGTATACTACCCAAAGCAATCTACAGATTCAATGCAATCCCTATCAAATTACCAATGGCATTTTTTATGGAGCTAGAACAAATCATCTTAAAATTTGTATGGAGTCACAAAAGACCCCGAATAGCCAAAGCAGTCTTGAGGGAAAAAAAATGGAGCTGGAGGAATCAGACTCCCTGACTTCAGACTATACTACAAAGCTACAGTAATCAAGACAATATGGTACTGGCACAAAAACAGAAACATAGATCAATGGAACAAGATAGAAAACCCAGAGATGAACCCACGCACCTATGGTCAACTAATCTACGACAAAGGAGGCAAAGATATACAATGGAGAAAAGACAGTCTCTTCAATAAGTGGTGCTGGGAAAACTGGACAGCTACATGTAAAAGAATGAAATTAGAATACTCCCTAACACCATACACAAAAATAAACTCAAAATGGATTAGAGACCTAAATATAAGACTGGACACTATAAAACTCTTAGAGGAAAACATAGGAAGAACACTCTTTGACATAAATCACAGCAAGATCTTTTTTGATACACCTCCTAGAGTAATGGAAATAAAAACAAAAATAAACAAATGGGACCTAATGAAACTTCAAAGCTTTTGCACAGCAAAGGAAACCATAAACAAGACGAAAAGACAACCCTCGGAATGGGAGAAAATATTTGCAAACGAATCAATGGACAAAGGATTAATCTCCAAAATATATAAACAGCTCATTCAGCTCAATAATAAAGAAACAAAGACCCCAATCCAAAAATGGGCAGAAGACCTAAATAGACATTTCTCCAAAGAAGACATACAGACGGCCACGAAGCACATGAAAAGATGCTCAACATCGCTAATTATTAGAGAAATGCAAATCAAAACTACAATGAGATATCACCTCACTCCTGTTAGAATGGGCATCATCAGAAAATCTACAAACAACAAATGCTGGAGAGGGTGTGGAGAAAAGGGAACCCTCTTGCACTGTTGGTGGGAATGTAAATTGATACAGCCACTATGGAGAACAATATGGAGGTTCCTTAAAAGACTAAAAATAGAATTACCATATGACCCAGCAATCCCACTACTGAGCATATACCCAGAGAAAACCGTAATTCAAAAAGACACATGCACCCGAATGTTCATTGCAGCACTATTTACAATAGCCAGGTCATGGAAGCAACCTAAATGCCCATCGAGAGACAAATGGGTAAAGAAGATGTCGTACATATATACAATGGAATATTACTCAGCCATATAAAGGAACGAAATTGAGTCATTTGTTGAGAAGTGGATGGATCTAGAGACTGTCATACAGAGTGAAGTAAGTCAGAAAGAGAAAAACAAATATTGTATATTAATGCATGTATGTGGAACCTAGAAAAATGGTACAGATGAGCCGGTTTGCAGGGCAGAAGTTGAGACACAGATGTAGAGAATGGACATATGGACACCAAGGGGGGAAAACTGCGGTGGGGTGGGGATGGTGGTGTGCTGAATTGGGCGATTGGGATTGACATGTGTACACTGATGTGTATAAAACTGATGCCTAATAAGAACCTGCAGTATAAAAAACAAACAAACAAAACAACTAATACTAAACTTTCATTGGGTTATTTGTATGGAAATATGTTAATATAAATGTTTCAGACATTACATGAAATTTCTAAAAATCTTATATTTGTATTTGTATGGAAATATGTATGGAAATATGTTAATATAAATGTTTCAGACATTACATGAAATTTCTAAAAATCTTATATGTTCTGGTATAATGTTATAAGTAATAATCCTAGTTATTACTTTAAAATGTATATCTCAGAAATAACTAATTTTCTTGTCAAGTGCATTATTATGAACTTTCATCAAATCTTTAACTGTGGTCATTTTTAAGTCTTTTCTCATTTACAGACAGTTCTGGGTGTACTCTGATGCTTTTGCAAATATGTTCCTATTAAAGGGTTTCATCTTCAAGAAATTCATGGAAAAGACTCTGACAAGTACAGGTTTCTGGTAACTGACTGTACTGCTGAACTGAATGAATAAGCATTTTCAGAACTCTAATGAAAAACTGATGAACTCAAAAAAGTGCTAACAAAAGAGAAAAAAAAAAACAAAAAACCAAAAAACTGTGTTTGATTATATTTTTTCCCAATTGTCTACTAGAAAGTTAATTTTATGTGTCAACTTGACTGGATCATGGGGTGCCCAAATATCTGGTTAGGCATTATTTCTGGATGTGTCTGTGAGGGTGTTTCTGGAAGAGAGCAGCCACTGAATCTATAGACTGAGTAAAGCTGTTTGCCCTCTCCAGTGTGGACGGGCATCGTCCAGTTTGCTGAGGACCTGAATACAACAAAAAAGGTGGAGAAAGAGAAGATCCACTCTCACTGCCTGGCTGGTTGAGCTGGGACATTTACCTTCTCCTGCCCTCTGTGCCCTGTTCTCAGGCTTTAAGACTCAGACTAGTATCCACCATCAGCTCTCTGGTTCCCAGGCCTGTGAGCTACACCACTGTCTTTCTAGGTTCTCCAGATTGCACAAAGCAGATCATAGGATTCCTCAGCCTTCATAACTGCATGAGCCAATACCTTATAATAAATTTATACACAGAATAGTATACACACACACACACACACACACACACACACACACATATATATGGCACATATATTATTGGTTCTGTTTCTCTGGAGAACCCTGACTAATACAGTTAAATAACAAGTCTTAGAAATGAAATCAGCAATTCTATGAAACAGGCTTATCTGAATTAGGCTTGGAACCTGGCCCACCATGTCTGAATCTTCAGCTATGAAAAACATAGATTCCAAATTGTAAACAACCAAACTATAAGTAAAATATAACATACATTAAACCATTTGAAAAGCAAAGTCCATCAGATTTCCAATGTCATGATTTCATATATTTTGTTTGGTTAGTATTCATTTTTATTCAATGTACTGATTTCAAAAAAATAAAATCATTGAAGAATAGATTTTTTTCATCTCATCTGAAGGAAAATGTCCTCATTTTTATATGTAATGTCAAGATATCAAAGATATTCAGGAAAAATGGATGACTATTTCATTATTCCATATTATTATAAATAAGAAGAATCAACTTAACACATAACACAGAACCATCTTTGAAGAATATCAATAAATATAGCCAAAGGGTTTTGAAAATATAGTAACAAAAGCATCAGTGTTGGAGACATTTGTTCTTCTGTGTAAGAAATAGGATATTTATTCTAATCCAATTCCTCTAATGTAATATTTTATGTGAAAGAAAAGTGACCTAGTGGTATTGGTTGTTTTCAAAGAATATAAGAAAAAAGGAAATTACGTACCAAAAGTCATAGTAATAGTATGTAAAACAAAAAACACAACTGTAGTCTATCCAAATCTAAGAGATTTGCATCCATTCTTCAGACATCACTTTATCTTTTCTTTTTTCCACACTGTGACCCATTATGCTTCCCAAAATTAGCACAATTAATTAATTTTAGAACTCTTCAAAATCTTGTAAATTTGTAAGCACTGTGTATACTAACCAGATAAAATATTAACTTCTTTCATTTTTATTCTAATGAAGAAGTTGTATATTTTTAAAGAGTGGTTACTTTTCTTATGTTTTATGGTAACTTTTTGTTGTTTTTTTTTGCTTTATTTTACTTTTATTGCAAGAAAAAAGAATAACAAGCAAAATAATAATAAAAAGGCTAAGGATAAATGCACATCTTCTCTGTGTCTTATTTTTTAATTTTACATGTTAAAAATATCTGAATTAGAAGACTGAGATGCAAAGTATCAAAGCATTTAGTCAGCTAAGTTAAGCATTAGATCTGGTTATTTGATAAAGTGTAGATTAAACATTGGTGATTAACTGAATGTCTGACAGAGTTGAGAGAATCTGCTGGATTTCTGGTATCATAAAAATAAAACTGAAGAGTCTCACTTCTAAATTAAGAAAACAGTCAATCAAAATAAGATATGCACAATTTCCACATATTCTGGTAACCATTTGAGTTTACGAACAGGATTGCACCAGTTCAACGCAAGATGCCAACTTGAACTTATGTCTTCCTTTATGAGAAAAAAAACAGATAAATAATATATAAACAATGCAAAAAACTAGAATATAATGGAAATAATTCTCACACCACCCTATACAATTTTTTTTTTTTAAATATTTCAGCTTACTTTTTTTTTTTAAACTTTGGGTTTATTTTATTTATTTATTTATTTATTTCTGGCTGTGTTGGGTCTTCGTTTCTGTGCGAGGGCTTTCTCTAGTTGCGGCGAGCGGGGCCCACTCTTCATCGCGGTGCGCGGGCCTCTCACTGTCGCGGCCTCTCTTGTTGCGGAGCACAGGCTCCAGACGCGCAGGCTCAGCAATTGTGGCTCACGGGCCTAGTTGCTCCGCGGCATGTGGGATCCTCCCAGACCAGGGCTCGAACCCGTGTCCCCTGCATTGGCAGGCAGACTCTCAACCGCTGCGCCACCAGGGAAGCCCCTACGATTTTTAAAAACTAATACTGCACTTATAAAACAAATGTATATGATCTCCACCAAGGCAAAAATTACAGTATTAAGAGCACAGACTCTAGAGCCAGGCTGCCAGGCTCAGTCCCAGTTCTGCCCGTGTTTAGCTGTTTGACATTGAGCAAGGAGGGAGAGACAAGCCTTTTGTCTCCCTGCTGGCTCTGGTGGCTGCGGCCACGGTGACTTTCTCCCTTCTCTCTTTGGAGGCATGGCAGATAGGAGGCTCAGGAGTATTAAGTTAGCCCACTGGAAGAGCTCTAAGCCCCTGGCTGATGCTGGCACCACTGGTTTGCCTTCTTCCTTAGCTTAGCTCCTGTCACCTCTCTTTTCTAAAAAGGCCATTTCCACAAGCACAAAGATTGTAACCAGGTGTTTCCAGCTCTTTTCCCACCCCACAGTAAATGTAAAGTAACGCTTCTTCTTGGAACTAGCTTTGTCCAGCTTGGTATTTCATGCTTTTCAAGTCTTTCCAAGCCCTCATAATCAAGCAACCCTTTGCATATATGTGTACTGTTCATAGGCTGCCACTTGTTGTTTGAAAATGTGGAAAGATTGTATTGATTCACTCCATCAAAAGTTCTTATTACTAACTTCTGGCAATTTTAAAATTCACATTTTAAGGACTTCATCCCATTCTCCCTCAACCTCTTTTCCATACTTCAGGATTATCAAATTTTAGGGAAAACGAAAGTTCTATCACTTGCTAAGAAAGGAGCATCTTCCAAACTGAAGACTCTAAGCTTTTATTCTTACTGAAAGAATGTTTTGCTTCTTTCATATTTCCTTGACTTGAATATTTTCCCAGGCTAACCCCTTTACTCATTTTCTTAGGCTCTCAACTCTGTTAATTCTCAATCACTTTTGCCTTGTTCTTACATGTTTTTTGGCAAATGTGTTCAATTCACCCTCCATTTGTATGTTGTCCTTCTGTTGTGCGTGCATTCTCAGTCCCTTCATCATCTTTACCCAACCCAAACCTCTCCAGAGGACAGTCCTCACCAGATGCTTCAACACCCTTACATCTCCCTTATTCCTTAATTCCTGAATTCTGGTTTCTATCACTACTCTCTATTAAAATTGTTTTCTTACAGGTTAGTAATGTTCTCATAACTTGTAATATCATGTATTTTCCTATCTTTTATTTTAATCTATCTTATACAACTGTTTTACTCATCACAGTACTTTAACCTAGTAAGCACTTAGTAATTTTATTTAAGTTGAATTAAACTGAAAGAAAAAATATGTCAAGTATCATATTCTGTTTCATTAAGCATGAGTCTGTTAGAATCCAACTAGACCTAGCTCTAAGTCCTTGGTTTTATATGTAATTAACTCAACTTTTAACATTATGTCCCTAATGACTGAGGCCCAGTTTTCTAAAACTTAAAATGGGAATATAATCATTTCCTGCTCATCTCACAGGACTGTGATAAAGATTAAATAAAGGAGTGAATGGTATAACATGCAGCAAACTGCAATGCAGTTACAAGTTATTACACAGGAAAATATTTTTATTAAAAATTATTTTCAGCACATAAAAGAAACTCATTTTCCAACAAAATAGAAAATTAAAAAGAATAGAAATAAAGCAAGCAAATGAAAATCATAGATATATGAAAGTTTATATCTACAGGGATTTTTAAATTAGAAATCACTGCACTTCGTAGATTTTGGGAAAGACAGTTGACTTCAAATATTCTTTAAAGCATAACTATGGAATATGGTGCCACAGAACTTGTATAAATTTTAAGTTTATTTATAAAATCAAGAAACACAGAACTGTAAATCAGGAAAGGTCATTGAATGCAACTGAATGAAATTCTCTACGTTTACAGCTGGGATAACTATTACTGAAAGTTGTTTCCATTTTTAAGTCAAATGAAACACAATCTGAGAGAGAAGTGGAATATTTTAGTTTTAGAGACAGAAGAGACTACCTTTCTGTATACTCAATATATAATATACTCCATATATTTCTATACACTCCACATTTCTGTAGGTCACACAATCTTGTCCTAAAATACCAAAATTTTCATCTTCTCAACTGTTCCTCTGGACACTTTCTCCCAAATGCTATCGTGATTATATTACCAG
Organism: Eschrichtius robustus; assembly: GCF_028021215.1. Lineage (NCBI taxonomy): Eukaryota > Metazoa > Chordata > Mammalia > Artiodactyla > Eschrichtiidae > Eschrichtius > Eschrichtius robustus. Next base: position 13,491,350 of record NC_090827.1, on the reverse strand, counting down.
TGCATATCCAATACTGGTTTAAAACTGTAATAATATTTTAAAAAATCTAAATTAATATGTTTTGACTAAGAAGGTCAAAGAAGCATTGAGAAAGTTATATTTTTATTAATTAAGTAGTAGATTCTACTTAAGGGAATGATCTAGTGGAAAATGATGCTAATAGATTGGTAAATGATACAGAAAATAGAAAAAACTTATTTTAAAAGTAAGAACATTTACTTTCCCATAATCTTCACTTGAAGGAACATTATGGTTATTTTATGAAATAGACGATATGAAAGATAAATTAAAAGGTATCTTATGATGCTTAATATTTTGACAACAGAGCAAAACATACATTTAAATGGCAAGTTGCTACTGTATTTTAGTAATAGAATACTAAAAATTCAACGAAATAAAACTCACAAGGAAGTCTTTCCTTACACCCGAATACTTTGACAATTATTTGTCTAATTTTTTCTTACATGGGGTTTTTGTTTTAATTTCATTGTTTTGAAGGAAAAACAAGGAGAAATTCTTGATTTCCATAGCTTAACTCTGTTTCAAAAATGACATAAGGTGATTCATATTAGAGTTGGAATACTGATTAGTATTTAAAAGTTAAAAGCCATCTAACAAAATGATGAGTCGAGGGGGAGGAGAGAAGATGGCGGAAGAGTAAGACGCGGAGATCACCTTCCTTCCCACAGATACAGTAGAAATACATCTACACGTGGAACTGCTCCTACAGAACACCCACTGAACGCTGGCAGAAAACGTCCGACCTCCAAAAAGGCAAGAGACTCCCCCCGTACTTGGGTAGGGCAAAAGAAAAAAGAAATAACAGAGACAAGAGAATAGGGACGGGACCTGCACCAGTGGGAGGGAGCAGTGAAGGAGGAAAGATTTCCACGCACTAGGAAGCCCCTTCGCGGGCAGAGACTGCGGGTGGCAGAGGGGGGAAGCTTCGGAGCCACGGAGGAGAGCGCAGCCACAGGGGTGCGGAGGGCAAAGCGGAGAGATTCCCGCAAGGAGGCTCGGCGCGGAGCAGCACTCACCAGCCCGAGAGGCTTGTCTGCTCCCCCGCCGGGGCGGGCGGGGCTGGGAGCTGAGGCTCGGCTTCCGTCGGATCGCAGGGAGAGGACTGGGGCTGGTGGCGTGAACACAGCCTGAAGGGGTTAGCGCACCACAGCTGGCTGGGAGGGAGACCGGGAAAAAGTTTGCAGCTGCCGAAGAGGCAAGAGACTTTTTCTTGCCTCTTTGTTTCGCGGCGCGCAAGGAGAGGGGATTCAGAGCGCCACCTAAACGAACTCCAGAGAAGGGCGCGAGCGGCGGCGATCAGCGCGGACCCCAGAGACAGGCGTGAGACGCTGGGGCTGCTGCTGCCGCCTCCAAAAAGCCTGTGTGTGAGCACAGGTCACTCTCCACACCGCCCCTCCCGGGAGCCTGTGCACCCCGCCACTGCCAGGGTCCCGTGATCCAGGGACAATTTCCCCGGGAGAACACACTGCGCGCCTCGGGCTGGTGCAACGTCACGCCGGCCTCTGCCGCCGCAGGCTCGCCCCGCCTCCTCTGTACCCCTCCCTCCCCGCGGCCTGGGTGAGCCAGAGCCCCCGAAGCAGCTGCTCCTTTAACCCCGTCCTGTCTGGGCGGGGAATAGACGCCCTCAGGCGACCTACACGCAGAGGCGGGTCCAAATCCAAAGCTGAACCCCAGGAGCTGTGCGAACAGGGAAGAGAAGGGGAAATCTCTCCCAGCAGCCTCAGAAGCAGCGGATTAAAACTCCACAAACAACTTGATGTGCCTGCATCTGTTGAATACCTGAATAGACAACGAATCATCCCAAATTCAGGAGGTGGACTTTGGGAGCAGGATATATTAATTTTTCCCCTTTTCCTTTTTTTGTGAGTGTATATGTATATGCTTCTGGGTGAGATTTTGTCTGTATAGCTTTGCTTTATAATAGCTTTATTTTACTTCACTATATTATAGCCTCTTTCTTTCTATTTTTTCTCCCTTTTACTCTGAGCCGTGTGGACGAAAGGCTCTTGGTGCTCCAGCCAGGCATCAGGGCCGTGCCTCTGAGGTGGGAGAGCCAACTTCAGGACACTGGTCCACAAGCGACCTCCCAGCTCCACGTAATACCAAACGGCAAAAATCTCTCAGAGATCTCCATCTCAACATCAAGACCCAGCTTCACTCAACGACCAGCAAGCTACAGTGCTGGACACCCTATGCCAAACAACTAGCAAGACAGGAACACAGCCCCATCCATTAGCAGAGAGGCTGCCTAAAATCATAATAAGGCCACAGACACCCCAAAATACACCACCAGACGTGGACGTGCCCACCAGAAAGACAAGATCCAGCCTCATCCACCAGAGCTCAGGCACTAGTTCCCTCCACCAGGAAGCCTACACAACCCACTGAACCAACCTTAGCCACTGGGGACAGATACCAAAAACAACGGGAACTACGAACCTGCAGCCTGTGAAAAGGAGAACCCAAACACAGTAAGATAAGCAAAATGAGACGACAGAAAAACACACAGCAGATGAAGGAGCAGGGTCAAAACACACCAGACTTAACAAATGAAGAGGAAATAGGTAGTCTACCTGAAAAAGAATTCAGAATAATGATAGTAAGGATGATCCAAAATCTTGGAAATAGAATAGACAAAATGCAAGAAACATTTAACAAGGACGTAGAAGAACTAAAGGGGAACCAAGCAATGATGAAAAACACAATAAATGAAATTAAAAATACTCTAGATGGGATCAATAGCAGAATAACTGAGGCAGAAGAAAGGATAAGTGACCTGGAAGATAAAATGGTGGAAATAACTACTACAGAGCAGGATAAAGAAAAAAGAATGAAAAGAACTGAGGACAGTCTCAGAGACCTCTGGGACAACATTCAACGCACCAACATTCGAATTATAGGGGTCCCAGAAGAAGAAGAGAAAAAGAAAGGGACTGAGAAAATATTTGAAGAGATTATAGTTGAAAACTTCCCTGATATGGGAAAGGAAATAGTTAATCAAGTCCTGGAAGCACAGAGAGTCCCATACAGGATAAACTCAAGGAGAAACACGCCAAGACACATATTAATCAAACTGTCAAAAATTAAATATAAGGAAAACATATTAAAGGCAGCAAGGGAAAAACAACAAATAACACACAAGGGAATCCCCCTAAGGTTAACATCTGATCTTTCAGCAGAAACTCTGCAAGCCAGAAGGGAGTGGCAGGATATACTTAAAGTGATGAAGGAGAAAAACCTACAACCAAGATTACTCTACCCAGCAAGGATCTCATTCAGATGTGATGGAGAAATTAAAACCTTTACGGACAAGCAAAAGCTGAGAGAGTTCAGCACCACCAAACCAGCTTTACAACAAATGCTAAAGGAACTTCTCTAGGCAAGAAACACAAGAGAAGGAAAACACCTACAATAACAAGCCCAAAACATTTAAGAAAATGGGAATAGGAACATACATATCGATAATTACCTTGAATGTAAATGGATTAAATGCTCCCACCAAAAGACACAGGCTGGCTGAATGGATACAAAAACCAGACCCATATATATGCTGTCTACAAGAGACCCACTTTAGACCTAGGGACACATACAGACTGAAAGTGAGGGGATGGGAAAAGATATTCCATGCAAATGGAAATCAAAAGAAAGCTGGAGTAGCAATTCTCATATCACACAAAATAGACTTTAAAATAAAGACTATTACAAGAGACAAAGAAGGACACTATATAATGATCAAGGGATCGATCCAAGAGGAAGGTATAACAATTGTAAATATTTATGCACCCAACATAGGAGTACCTCAATACATAAGGCAAATACTAACAGCCATAAAAGGGGAAATCGACAGCAACACAATCATAGTAGGGGACTTTAACACCCCACTTTCACCAATGGACAGATCATCCAAAATGAAAATAAATAAGGAAACACAAGCTTTAAATGATACATTAAACAAGATGGACTTAATTGATATTTATAGGACATTCCACCCAAAAACAACAGAATACACATTCTTCTCAAGTGCTCATGGAACATTCTCCAGGATAGATCATATCTTGGGTCACAAATCAAGCCTTGGTAAATTTAAGAAAATTGAAATCGTATCAAGTATCTTTTCCGACCACAACGCTATGAGACTAGATATCAATTACAGGAAAAGATCTGTAAAAAATACAAACACATGGAGGCTACACAATACATTACTGAATTACGAAGTGATTACTGAAGAAATCAAAGGGGAAATCAAAAAATACCTAGAAACAAATGACAATGGAGATACGACGACCCAAAACCTATGGGACGCAGCAAAAGCAGTGCTAAGAGGGAAGTTTATAGCAATACAAGCCTACCTCAAGAAACAGGAAACATCTCGAATAAACAACCTAACCTTGCACCTAAAGCAATTAGAGAAAGAAGAACAAAAAAACCCCAAAGCCAGCAGAAGGAAAGAAATTATAAAGATCAGGTCAGTAATAAATGAAAAAGAAATGAAGGAAACAATAGCAAAAATCAATGAAACTAAAAGCTGGTTCTTTGAGAAGATAAACAAAATTGATAAACCATTAGCCAGACTCATCAAGAGAAAAAGGGAGAAGACTCAAGATCAATAGAATTAGAAATGAAAAAGGAGAAGTAACCACTGACACTGCAGAAATACAAAAGATCATGAGAGATTACTACAAGCAACTCTATGCCAATAAAATGGACAACCTGGAAGAAATGGACAGATTCTTAGAAATGCACAAACTGCCGAGACTGAACCAGGAAGAAATAGAAAGTATGAACAGACCAATCACAAGCACTGAAATTGAAACTGTGATTAAAAACCTTCCAACAAACAAAAGCCCAGGACCAGATGGCTTCACAGGCGAATTCTATCAAACATTTAGAGAAGAGCTAACACCTATCCTTCTCAAACTCTTCCAAAATATTGCAGAGGGAGGAACACTCCCCAACTCATTCTACGAGGCCACCATCACCCTGATACCAAAACCAGACAAAGATGTCACAAAGAAAGAAAACTACAGGCCAATATCACTGATGAACATGGATGCAAAAATCCTCAACAAAATACTGGCAAACAGAATCCAACAGCACATTAAAAGGATCATACACCATGATCAAGTGGGGTTTATCCCAGGAATGCAAGGATTCTTCAATATACGCAAATCAATCAACGTGATACACCATATTAACAAATTGAAGGAGAAAAACCATATGATCATCTCAATAGATGCAGAGAAAGCTTTCGACAAAATTCAACACCCATTTATGATCAAAGCCCTGCAGAAAGTAGGCATAGAGGGAACTTTCCTCAACATAATAAAGGCCATATATGACAAACCCACAGCCAACATTGTCCTCAATGGTGAAAAACTGAAACCATTTCCACTAAGATCAGGAACAAGACAAGGTTGCCCACTCTCACCACTATTATTCAACATAGTTTTGGAAGTGTTAGCCACAGCAATCAGAGAAGACAAAGAAATAAAAGGAATCCAAATCGGAAAAGAAGAAGTAAAGCTGTCACTATTTGCAGATGACATGATACTATACATAGAGAATCCTAAAGATGCTACCAGAAAACTCCTAGAGCTAATCAATGAATTTGGTAAAGTAGCAGGATACAAAATTAATGCACAGAAATCTCTTGCATTTCTATACACTAATGATGAAAAATCTGAAAGTGAAATTAAGAAAACACTCCCGTTTACCATTGCAACAAAAAGAATAAAATATCTAGGAATAAACCTACCTAAGGAGAGAAAAGACCTGTATGCAGAAAATTATAAGACACTGATGAAAGAAATTAAAGATGATACAAATAGATGGAGAGATATACCATGTTCCTGGATTGGAAGAATCAACATTGTGAAAATGACTCTACTACCCAAAGCAATCTACAGATTCAATGCAATCCCTATCAAACTACCACTGGCATTTTTCACAGAACTAGAACAAAAAATTTCACAATTTGTATGGAAACACAAAAGACCCCGAATAGCCAAAGCAATCTTGAGAACGAGAAATGGAGCTGGGGGAATCAGGCTCCCTGACTTCAGACTATATTACAAAGCTACAGTAATCAAGACAGTTTGGTACTGGCACAAAAACAGAAATATAGATCAATGGAACAGGATAGAAAGCCCAGAGATAAACCCACACACATATGGTCACCTTATCTTTGATAAAGGAGGCAAGCATATACAGTGGAGAAAAGACAGCCTCTTCAATAAGTGCTGCTGGGAAAATTGGACAGATATATGTAAAAGTATGAAATTAGAACACTCCCTGACACCATGCACAAAAATAAACTCAAAATGGATTAAAGACCTAAGTGTAAGGCCAGACACTATCAAACTCTTAGAGGAAAACATAGGCAGAACACTCTATGACATACATCACAGCAAGATTCTTTTTGACCCAGCTCCCAGAGAAATGGAAATAAGAACACAAATAAACAAATGGGACCTAATGAAACTTAAAAGCTTTTGCACAGCAAAGGAAACCATAAACAAGACCAAAAGACAACCCTCAGAATGGGAGAAAATATTTGCAAATGAAGCAACTGACAAAGGATTAATCTCCAAGATCTACAAGCAGCTCATGCAGCTCAATAACAAAAAAACGAACAACCCAATCCAAAAATGGGCAGAAGACCTAAATAGACATTTCTCCAAAGAAGATATACAGATTGCCAACAGACACATGAAAGAATGCTCAACATCATTAATCATTAGAGAAATGCAAATCAAAACTACAGTGAGATATCATCTCACACTGATCAGAATGGCCATCATCAAAAAATCTAGAAACAATAAATGCTGGAGAGGGTGTGGAGGAAAGGGAACACTCTTGCACTGTTGGTGGGAATGTAAATTGATACAGCCACTATGGAGAAGGGTATGGAGGTTCCTTAAAAAACTACAAATAGAACTACCATACGACCCAGCAATCCCACTACTGGGCATATACCCTGAGAAAACCATAGGTCAAAAAGAGTCAAGTACCAAAATGTTCATTGCAGCTCTATTTACAATAGCCAGGACATTGAAGCAACCTAAATGTCCATCAACAGATGAATGGATAAAGAAGATGTGGCACATATATACAATGGAATATTACTCAGCCATAAAAAGAAATGAAATGGAGGTATTTGTAATGAGGTGGATGGAGTTAGAGTCTGTCATACAGAGTGAAGTAAGTCAGAAAGAGAAAAAGAAATACAGTATGCTAACACATATATACGGAATCTAAGGAAAAAAAAAAAAAAAAAGAGGCCATGAAGAACCTAGTGGCAAGACGGGAATAAAGACACAGACCTACTAGAGAATGGACTTGAGGATATGGGGAGGGGGTGGGGTGAGATGTGACAGGGTAAGAGAGTGTCATGGACATATATACACTACCAAATGTAAAATAGATAGCTAGTGGGAAGCAGCCGCATAGCACAGGGAGATCAGCTCGGTGCTTTGTGACCACCTAGAGGGGTGGGATGGGGAGGGTGGGAGGGAGGGAGATGCAGGAGGGAAGAGATATGGGAACATATTGTATGTGTATAACTGATTCACTTTGTTATAAAGCAGAAGCTAACACACCATTGTAAGGCAATTATACTTCAATAAAGATGTTTTAAAAAAAAAAAAGATCAGTCATATCATTTTGGGTGAATTTTATTTGTCTCTAGTTTATTTTCTTTATAGAATCTGAAACAACAGTTCTCTCCTCAAAAGATTTAACTTTATTTTATTAAAACAGAGTATCAGCATTTCTACAAAATTCTAGACAGTAAATGTATTTTCTTGAGATACACATAATCTTTGCCAAAATATATAATATAAGGTATATAAAGACCCTGTGTATAAAAAAGGTAGTAAAGTCAAGAACCCTGGAAACTGATACTTTTACAGCAACTATAGCTTTCTGGCACTGGTGTGTGTGATGATGGGAACCAAAAATAGCTTAGAATAAAAAGTTTCCCATGACAAACACAGTCACTCCAAATGTAATTTTCTTACGTAAAACACGTGTGTGATTACTAAAATAAAGACTTTGTGCTTCAATCTAGAGATTTTCATACATTAAAGTTACCTTTAAAAAGTCATTGTACCCTCCTTGGAATACAGTATTATCAGGGAAACAATATAAGTGGTTACTGGATACAGCGCAATGAGTACAGCAGTATAGCTCTGGCCACATACTTCTGACCAAGGTTGTGGTTCGTTCCAGGTTCCAGCAACCACTCTCTCCCCTTGCTTCCTCCCCTCAGGACTAAGGTCAGTGACAGTGCCCTACTGTTGCTGGCCCTGGGGTTCCCCTTGATCTTACTTCTGTAAAGAGTGCTTTCATTCAATTCTCATTGGTTACCTGTATGTATGTATCATTTGTTTCCTGTCTGATAAAGTAGCAAAACTCTACAAAGTTACTTATAAACAAATGTATTTATAGGTTCAGAAAAATAGTACAATTATTGACTAATATGAGATTTAAGATATAAAATGAAAAAGAATCCTGTAAGGATGATTTCAGTTAAAAAATTATTTCTATTCAATACTAATTAATCAGATCTTAGAAAATGAGGATGGAAAGTAGTCGATACTTCACTTTACTGAGGCACTAATTAACTCCACCTAGGTTGGAGGAAACACAGGAGGACAGCCTTTTCATGTAGAAGAGAATGAGGTTCAGGCAATTTTTTATAAACCAATGATTTGGATATTATTTGAAATTTTTTGGACCTTCCTTATGTCTGTTGTCATCCTCATAAAACCAGATTTCACTCCAATTATTATTTGTTTTCCGGACAAGGCCAAAACCTAGTAAACTTTAAGTAAGCCATATATTAGGTCCATGATTTGGAAGAATCTGATTAAAACAGGAACCTAAGGTTTTTTACTGGAAACATCAAGTTAAAAAAAAATTAAATGAGGGAACTAAGAAATATAGTGGACTCTTTTTTTGGTGACTTTGTTCTTGATTTATAATTTATATATAATAAAGTGCATTAATTTTAAGAATATGGATCAATAAATTGGTACATATGTGTATGTATATATTATATACTTATAATAACAACAGTAGTCAAGGCTAGACCCAGGGAGTTGATGTGCTTCAAAAAGCAACTGATATGAACCATAAATGATTAGAAGAAGAGGAAATCCCAGTCCCCCAGCCTTAGCCCTGCAAGGAACTTCTGTAGGTTTGTGGAAACATGCAGTGAATGGCTGGGTCCATTTTGTTTAAATCTCAAAGAACATGGTAACTCCAGGGAGGTGGAAGATTTGAGGATTTGAGGCCATGTAGCTAATATTTGACTTGCTCACAGCTTATCAGATCTCGGCCTTATCTGGGAAAAAAAAAAAAAAAAACTTAGAGTGAAACTTAACTTATAATAACAAAAGAAAAGGGAGAAAAGGAAATTCAAAAAAAGTTCCAAATAATTCAAAATCTAGGCTAACTGACCCAAACTTTTTGAAAATACTGAAGCATAACTCCTTTATTTAAATAAGCAAGATGTTTCTGATCTATTGTTCAATTTAAACAGGCTTCTCACTGAAATATAAAATCCTTTGAAAGACATAAAAATATAGTATTCACATCACAAATTAGTATATCTTAGAAATAATATATCACTAATATTTTTATATAAATGATTTCAGAGTATAAAATAAGTTCATATAAAATGATTATGATTTGTATCCAAACTGGGTAGGATCACAAAAATCAAGTGATGTATATCTCTTGAAATACAACTTGATGAATGCTTCAGTGAATGATCAATTTGTTTTATAGCTATAGGAGAGGTGGCTGATTTGAATTTGGCAAGAGTTTTACTAGTCTCAGAGCCAAGAATTCAACTGGATAAGGATTATCAAGACCAAGATTTGTTGTTAAGGCAACAGAGCCCAAAAGACTGCCTTCTATGTCTGATATACCCGACATTTGATAATATTAGAGATTGTAATAATGTCTGCTGATGTGAAGAGCTTTAGGTTTAACATCCAAAGAAATAAGAAAATAATTCCCACATAGAAACACAGAAATGCCATTTTAAACAAAGTTACTATTATTATTTTATTTTATTTTTATCTTTTACCATTGCCAATCAAGATGTATTTCTAGATGTTGATGCCATGATTATGTAATACTTACATTCATGTGCTTTCTTTAAGGGGCTAATTTAATTTTAAGTTGTTTGTGGCGTATGAATGCTTGAATTGAGGCAGGAATGAAATTCCCTCCAGCTCACTAAATGGGCTAAAAATGTTAATCTCAGTGTTCTAACTTAATCTTTAAGCAATGGCAAAAGAGACTTCATCAAGACGGAAGGGAAACTTGACAGGGTTATTTAGCCTATCATTTTTCTACAGACTGCAAATGCATTTTTTCATACCTAATTATAACAAATTATTATAAGATAATTGAATCATCATGAAGAAGTGATGGTAGCATTGAAATGGTAGTAAAGATAACAACTTTCAAATCTACTTAAAGTTCTTTGCCATATATGATGCAAAATAGGCCTCAGTTCTCTGAAGGTTTTGGCTAGCTTAGGGTTATTTAAATATATTGGGTAGAACTTGCAGTTCCAAGCACTGCCTAAGTGAGGATGGTGGGAATAGGTGGGAGAATAAGGAAGGTGGAATTCTAAAGTCAGTGAATTCTAGATCCTTGTTCCCATCTCACACTGAATTTGGAACCATCCTGGGAAATTAAAACTATATGATCATAAACTTGCATATATCCATATCATATGTCTATAAGCACTTAAAGAAACTGTAAACTCTAAGAAAATATCTGCATATAATCAAAACCAAATTAATCCATAAAAAAGGAGATTACATCTGTTTAAAATATTGAGGCATTTTAAAAGCTCACATGAGATTCAGTATTACACATTTTTTGTCTATATCACTTCACTCTTCCCTGATTTTTCCAGAAAGTTAACCCCAGTTTTCTACCATATTTATTTCCTAGCACCTTTCACTTGTATGTATCTGTCACAGTAAACCCCTTGAGAAGATCAACCCTATCTTATTCATCTTTGCAACTGATTACTGAACCCCTTTCCCTCACCAGCGACTATCCAGTTCAGCACAATATCTGCACAGTGTCTGCACAGATAGACACAATGTCTATCACAACGTCTTGATAAATATAAGTAGAATCTTTGTACACTAATAAAACATTTAGATTTGGAAAATTAAGTGTTGACAATTATTATTTATTAAACCACTTAATAGCTGTCTCAGGTAAGCTTCCATAAAATAAATTCACCACTTTATAAATGAAATAAGTAAGACTTACATGGGCTAATTATATTATTGACATTTCAGCAATTGGATACATCACTGTGTTTACTTATATTCACTTTGAGGATATCAGTGGTGATTGTAAAGCTTAGGACATTCGTTTCAGAAAACTATCACGCTACATAAACTATTGCAGGACTTAAAATAAATGAGCACAGCCCAAGATTTATCTTCTGATATATATTAACATTACAAACTATGTTTGATTTGGAATATCCCTTATACCTAAAAATCTTATGACAGCCACAAACATCATGTTATCATGACTTATTTGGCTCTGTAATATGTCACTTACTTTAGAGGAGATAAAACTGCTTTAGAAATACGTTCAGAGACATGTAGCAGTATAACATGTCATGTTCACAGACATTTGTAGTTAGATCCTGGCTCACAATTTTAACTAACTTCCGTTCATGAAAAACACATATAACTGGAACTGCCATCTGTCCGTTGTAATATAATTTGATCATTGTAATTCACAACTACAGTTCCATTAAATTCAAGAGAATGCTAACACAATGTCCTTGCTACGTAAGACAGAGCAAAAAAGAAAGAGGGGGATGGGGCAGGGAAAAAATGTCACATTCTCATTTACACAAACTTATACTTACTATTATTAAAATTGTGTCATATAGTTTGATGTCCAATATATTGAGATTATGTTTAAGTAATAATAAAAAACACTTCCAACAGCCACATATGATTTTCACCTTTATCATTACCATCCTCCCACTAAGTAACCAAAGATAACCACTTTAGACCTAAAATGTAACCCATCTCTGAAATTAGATATGAAATTTTATACCTTCGTGTATATAAGCATAAAAACAACTTACATAGAGTTGTTTTTCATGTTTTTAAAGTTTACATAAATACTATGCTACATTTCCTTTTCTTTTTCTTTTTTGTTATTGAAGTATAGTTGACAAACAGTATCATATTAGTTTCATATGTACAACATAGTGATTCGACGTTTATGTACATTATAAATGGATCATCATGACAAGTCTTGTAACCATCTTTCACCAAAGTTAATACAATATTATTGACTATATTCCCTACGCTGTACATTACATCCCCATGACTTATTTTAACTACAATTGTGTACTTCTTAATCCCATTCACCTATTTCACCCAACCCCCTACCCTTCTCCCCTCTGGAGACCACCAGTTTGTTCTCGTATCTATGAGCCTATTTCTGTTTTGCTTTGTTTGTTTTATTTATTAGATTCCACATATAAGTGAAGTCATAAGGTATTTGTCTTTGACTTATTTCACTAAACATAATATCTTCTAGGTCCATCCATGTTATCACAAATGGCAAGGTTTCATTCTTTTCTATAACTGAGTAATATTCCATTGCATATATACATCACATCTTCTTTACCTATTTGTAAATCAATGGGCACTTAGGTGTTACTTCCATATCTTGGCTACTGTAAATAATGCTGCAATGAACACAGGGGTGCATATATTTTCTCAAATTAGTGTTATTATTTTCCTTGGGTAAATACCCAGAAATAGAATGTCTAGATCAGATGGTAGTTCTATTCTTAATTTTTGAGAAACCTCTATACTGTTTTCCATAGTGGCTGCACTACTTTACAATCCCACCAACAGTACAAGAGGGTTCCCTTTTCTCCACATCCTCACCAACACTTGTTTTTTGTTGTCTTTTTGATAATAGCTATTCTGACAGGTGTGAGGTGATAACTCATTGTGATTTTGCTTTGTATTTCCTTGATCATTAGTGATGTTGAGTACCTTTTCATGTATCTGTTGGCCATATGTATGTCTTCCTTAGAAAAATGTCTATTGAAGTCCTCTCCCCATTTTTAAATTGGATTGTTGTTTTTTTTTATGTTGAGTTGTTTGAGTTCTTTTATATTTTGAAATATTAACCCCTTATCAGAAATATCATTTCCAAAAATCTTCTCCCATTCAGTAGGTTGCCTTTTCATTTTGTTGATGGTTTCCTTCACTGTGCAAAAGCTTTTTTATTTGATGTAGACCCACTTGTTTATTTTTGATTTTGTTTCCCTTGCCTGAGGAGACAGATCCAAAAAAATATTGCTAAGACTGATGTCAAAGCATTTACTGCTTATGCTTTCTTCTAGGAGCTTTATAGTTTCAGGTTTTATAGTCTTATTAAAGACTTAAATCTTTAATCCATTTTGAGTTAATTTTTGTATATGGTGTAAGAAAGTGGTCCAGTTTCATTCTTTTGCATGTAGCTGTCCAGTTTTCCCAACACAATTTATTGAAGAGACTGTCTTTTCCCCACTGTATATTCTTGGCTCCTTTGTCATAAATTAATTGACCATATACGCGTGATTTTATTTCTGAGCTCTATATTCTGTTCCATTGATCTATATGTCTGTTTTTGTGCCAATAACATATAGTTTTGATTACTATAGCTTTGTAATATAGTTTGAAATCAGGGAGTGTGATACTTCCATCTTTTTTTCTTCTTTCTTAATATTTCTTTGGCTATTCGGGTTCCTTTGTGGTTCCAGACAAATTTTAGGCTTATTTGTTCCAGTTCTGTGAATAATGCCATTGGTATTTTGATAGGGACTTCTTTTAATCTGTAGGTTGGTTTGGGTAGTATGGACATTTTAACAATCTTGATTCTATGAATTTGATTATTTTAGATACCTTATATAAGTTGAATCATGTGGTATTTGTCTTTTTGTGACTGATTTATTTTACTTAGCATAATGTCCTCAAGGTTCATCAATATTGCAGAATTTTCTTCTTTTTTAAGAGTGAATAATATTCCACTGTATGTATGTATACTACATTGTCTTTATTCAACTGTCAGTGGACCTTGAAGTTCTTTACACATCTTGGCTATTGTGAATATCGCTGCAATGAACATGGTAGTGCTAATATAATAAAGTGGGATTGCTAGATCATCTGGTAGTTCTATTTATAATTTTTTGAGGAATCTCTATACTATTTTCCATAGTGGCTGCACTATTTTGCATAAATTCTCCATATCCTCGCCAACATTGTTTATATTTTTTGATTACAGCAATCCTGACTGGTGTGAGGTGATTTCTCATAGAGGTTTTATTTGCATTGCACTGATGATTAGTGATGTTTAACATTTTTTTCATATTCCTGTTAGCCATTTATATGTTGTCTTTGGAGTTTTTCATTTAATATGTCTGGAGCAGAATTTGTATTTCTAGCAAATTCCCAAGTAAGAGTGATGTTCCTGGTCTGAGTGTCACCCTTTGAAATCACTGGTTTAGACTAATCAACATTCACACTTCGGTGCTATGAGAGAGCATAGCATTTAGGAGGGTAAAAAACTGAATATTCAGAACTAGTAACAAGAAAGAGGTGAACTGGACCTGGTTAAATAAGTTTTTGCCATACCTCCATCTCAAATTCTAGTGCTTCAACATGGAGTGATGCTCCCTTAAAATGATTCTCTGTATCTACATTAATTCTCTATTTTTTCCCTTTCATAAGAACAAAAGCAACTCCTATTCTTTTTCCATTACCTACTATGGCTTCAAAGCTTTCTATATTCATTATTTATCTTCTTTGAATATTCATGCTCTTTTCTTAACCTCTTTGTTTAAAGTTTCCTCTCTCCAAACAAAATATTCCTTTAATTAATCCATAAACCTTCTTAAACCACTTTCTTTTCCTTCTTCTTAACCATAAACCTTATACTCTCAATCCTCCACATTGTGAATCTACTCTTTTTAATCAACAAACCGATGACTTGTTTTTCACTTTTTCCTTCATTTTATTTTTTTAAAATTTATAATCATTAAAAATAACTCTCTGTAGTGTCCAGTTCTATGGGTTTTGACAAATATGTAGAATGATGTATCTACCAGCACAATCTTAATAAAGAACAGTTTCATTAATCCAAAAAATTACCTCATGTTGCTCCTTTGTCTTGAATTATTACCCTCCACTCCCAGTTTCTAGCAACCACTGATCTGTTCTCTTTCCCAATAGTTTTGTCTTTTCTATATCATCTATAAAACAAATCATATAACAGGTAGCCTTTGTGGTCTGCAACAGACCCTCCTAATGTACAGTAACAACACCTCTTTTATTTGAAACCCTTCTTCTCTCAGGTTTCCATGATGCTACTTTCTCCTAGATCATTTCCAACTTCTATGACCTTTTCTGTATTGCATGTTCTAGCTTCTTCCTCTTGGTCTTTAAATGTAGCTGTTTTTTAAGAAATTTATCTTAATTTTCTTTTCCTTCTATACCATTTCTCCAAAAAATAAGTAACTGAACTCCTAGAAATCTACCTTCCGACATGTGTTCAAGACACATTTCCAATTGCCTGATGGTTATCTTCACCTAAATATCTTTGGCATAGAAACCTTAGTGTTTTCTTCTTGACATTCTCTTTGTGCTACAAATGCATATGCTTCACCATTAGTTCACACCTGTCATTATTCTTGTCTGGAGTACTGAGACTACACTGTGTATGTTCATTACTGACTTTACTTCAAGGTTCTCCTTGTCATAACAGTTTTCCATGAATACATCTCTAACCCTGCGATAACTCTGTTTTTATAAAAAAAAATACTATTTTATTAATGCTGATCACCTACTTAGATGCCTTTACCAATGAAAACATAATATTCAAAGTTTTACTTTTTGAGATTCAATTTAGTCACTATTTCCCCCTAAAGCCTCCCTTAACCACACCAGCAGAACAAAATCTCCTACTCTTCTTAACCTCTTGTTGTGTTATTTTCTGGACTTCTTTTTTGAAATGTATTGTGTTCTACCTCATGTTTAATTATTCATACACACATCATACTACATCTGCCCAGTTTTAAGGGCTGAATCCTCAATTGATTTGATTCATATTTGTGTTCCTATAGCTCACAGAACAATGGATTTCTGAATACATGCATGTTAAATGTATGAATGTTAAAGCTAAAGTGTTAAAACTAAGTTGTTATATTCTATAACATAAGTTGTATCTACATATTTACTTTAATGTTAATACTGGACCAGAATCCATCCTGTGCTAAATAATTTTCCTGAAATGCTCTGTTTGACATCTTACTGGACCAATGGCTAACACACTGTCCTGATTCTAGAACTTTCTAAATCTCCAATACAGAGCTCTTTTTGTCCTCTGATATTTGGTATTCACAAGTAAGGCCAAGTCGTGACCGTTTTTCTCCATGCTAGGAAAGGTGAATTGAGTCAGTCACAGAAAGCATGTACATATCAAATACAGTGACCCTTCCCTCTCCAGGGCAACAAGTACCTGCTTTAAAATTATGTTTTTTTAGGTCAATAGACAGCCAATTCATTCTTTTGCAGTCAATTTAACACTTAGAAAAATTTTAATACTTGTAATTAAAGATCAGAAGAAAGAAATCAATTCTATTTCTAACCTTTGCCATTCGATTTTACTTATCTTCTATTAGTGGCACTAGTCATTGATATTGCTGCAAGTAACTTCATTATAAGGTTATTTTTCCTAAGCTAAATGATGACAGTTTTCACATACTATTCAGAGATAGTTAAAAGATCTAAATAAACTGAGTATAGTATAAAATGAAAATCAAGTACCAGCTCATAAAAATAAAAATAAAAAACATTCCATAGTGAACAGTTTATACTAATGAAGATACCTGTCTTCATTAATGACATTTTTTTTTTCCAGAAAATCAGATAACATATATTGAAGTATTAAAAATAATGTGAAATACTAGTTATAATATGGTTGAGAATCAGAGAAGATCTGATTAAGTAAGATGGAAAATATCAGGGTGATAGAAGAGGAGAGAGGGGAAAGATTCTGCATACCGAAAGAAACTGGTGGCTAAGAGAAAAATGCTCTTCTGCTATTTATCAACAAAAA
Source organism: Eschrichtius robustus (assembly GCF_028021215.1). Classification (NCBI taxonomy): domain Eukaryota; kingdom Metazoa; phylum Chordata; class Mammalia; order Artiodactyla; family Eschrichtiidae; genus Eschrichtius; species Eschrichtius robustus. The sequence continues at coordinate 13,474,148 of NC_090827.1, read as the reverse complement.
GAATAGCCCTCTAAGAAACAAAAGAGTATGCTTGAAATTTTGTTACAAGCTAAAGAGGTGTGCCCTTTGGAATTAGAGATTAAAACTAAAGGAAAAAGAAACCCGATAAAGGGTAAAAGGAAAGTGCTGGTTGAATCAGTACATTGATTTTAAATGTCAAGGCTGGAAAAAAGATGTATGAAAGTATGTCCTTCCTTGTTGAAGAAAGGAAATAGATCTCTCCATGGTTTACAGTGAAGAGCTGTAAAATCAGATATCCAGGAATTGGGGGTATGTTTAAAACTGACCCCATTTATTCCTGCTAACACTTACTCAGTTTCCAGGGGACACATATTCTCTACGAGAAGGCATTAGGGAAGATCAAAAACAAGTCTGGGTTTAAGGTCGCAGAGACCACAATAGGTATGCCTACTCTACCAGTTACTCACATTATGCCCTTGACAAGTGATTTTTGTCCAATGATCCTCAATTTTCACACTTGAAAATACACCACTAGAAACAACTACTTTGTGGTGTCCTTGTTAGTACTGAGCAAAATAGCATGTGGAAAATAAAATGTGTAAAGGGCCCAAAATAGTACCTGATACATAGCAAATGTTCAATAAATGTTTGCATTGTCTGAGAACGCATTCATTTTAATTCTATTACCAAAATTTACACTACCTGTGTTGGTACCTGAATCTCAGTTCTATTCAAAAGAGACCCATCAGTTTATTAAAAATTCAACACTGACTACATGGTTACATTCATAGAACTAATATGAAATGAAAAGACTGAGCTACACCATCCCCATTAATCTTTTTTTCATACCCAATTAGCAGACTTTGGTGACTGAGATTTATTGAATCACTTCATACTTTGTCTTAAACTGCTACTTAGAATTAAATATTCCAAAATAGTCCAACCAGCACTATGAAATAGGTGAGATTTTTATTGTTTATTATCTTAAGACTTTGGTATTATTTCTATTGCCAAAGATCAAATTCACTTTTTTTCTTTTGTTTTGATTGATTTTGCGTTTAGCTTATCATGGAAAATTTCAAACACATACAAATGAGAGAGAATAGTATAGGGAATTTCCGTGGATCCATCATATACTTTCAACAATTATCACTACAAGACCCATCAGTATGGAGAGGATATCTAAAAACCATAAGATCTGAGAACAGTTGCTAAATGCAAGAAAAGGAAAGCTCCAAGAGAGATATGACAGCTACTATCAAAAGCTGTTTTTAAAAAATCTGACAAATGATGTAGCTCAGGAAAGGAAATCTATACCAAAGGACTAAAGGTAAAGGGAAGGTATTCCCACACTTCTCTCCCACACCCGTCTCTTTGTTTCTCATTATTCAGGCCATTGTACCTTCTCCTTTCATTTTCCTGGCTCCAGTTCCTAGTGTACCTTGATATAACACTTCCATCAACTAACTCCTCTGGAGGCATTTCTGACAAATACCTTCCTTACCTTCTATCCTTCCTTGCTAAAGACTCTGTTAAAGGCCATACGAGAAAACACCATATATTTGGAACTAGAAAGCAGGTGTTTGGAGATGGTCATTATTTCAACTGCCGGACCAACATCATGATAAAAAAGAATATTTTTAGGGCTGTAAATGGACCTCTGAATTTATTTTCTCATATAATATATTTGATAAATTATAAGTCTAAAAAAGCTTGATTGGGTGCTAGCTAATATATATTATTTCTATTTGATATATACATATTCAGAGTTACAAACACCCATCTTACAAATCAACATTTAAGAATATACTACTTCATTTGAGATTGCTGACAGAAAGGTAGTAAAATACACTGATTAACAGTGTATTAACTTTGGAGTTGAATTCCCTTGGGTCCAAAACGCAAGCTGACCTTGAGCCAACCACTTCACTGACCTCTCTGTGCCCTAGGTTTCTTATTTGAAAAACAGAAATAACAATACTATTTGCCTCAAAGGATGATTTAAAAAATCAGTGAATTAAAACATGCAAAACATTTAGAACAGTGCCTGGCACTTTTTAATTACTATATAAGTGTTACATATTAAATTAGTATTTTTGACATTAAAACAACACTTACTGAAACTTTACCCTATATGTATTTATTATTAGCAATAATAAAATAACTAAGATTAATTGAACTCTTACTCTGCACTTAATCCTTACAGAAAACCTTATGAGGTAGGTAGTATCATGCAAGCAGTGTTTGGATACTGTTCATAAGCATACAAATGAGCTCTAAATAGTTAATCTCTTGCCAAGTATTCATCAACAAGGAGATAAAATAAGAAGAAAAAATGTAAGGAAAAGACAAAAGTCATTAGAATACAGAAAATGATGGAATCTTAGCAACTCTTAACAAATGTTTTAAAGGCACTGCAAGCTCCTATAAATGATAAATCTGTGACCCTCATTTGCTGCTTTAATGATCAGTTTGCTGAACACTACCTAATGACAACATCACGATATGCAGAATATTTAATAAATGTGAAACGAATTGTGTTTCTAATAACAATCTAATTGAAAATTCCATTAACAAAGAATATTGCCATAGTGGTAGATTATAGATTAATCAAAGACTATTAAAACTCTCTCCTGTGGTGCTAATGATTTATTGTTCTTTCAGTATACAGGCTTGTGAAGCCTTTTATGATATTTGCATTGTTTTACAATAGCCAGAATGAAGGAAACGCTTTCCTTTTGGTACAACCAGTCTCCTCATCATCTATGAAGATGCTTCCTCACTTTTGCCAATCAAGACAGACATAATGAGGAATAGCTCAGTCACTCATAGTACAGAAAATATTTGGAAGTTCTCTATCATTGATTTGAGTACAAGAAATTATGACACTCAACTGCAGCTCAGTTATTTAACAATACATATTGGAAGGTGGCTCAGAATAAGATTTTGGGTACAAAATGGAAATGGACAATGGATAAAGTCAACAGTTTCCCAGATGATGGATAGCTTCTCTTTCAGAAATAAAATGATATTTCCCATTGTCTGGTCACCCGTCAGTGGCTGCTTCCATTCATGAAAGTCTAAAGGAAAGGGCACTGTTAGTTTCAACAGTTGACCCCACAAGGAATAGGTATATAATGGTTTTGATTTGTAACCCAGGCGGCTGTTCACAGGCCTCATTTGGTTTATGGTCCTATATCTTCACCTCTGAATCCAACTGTTACATGTTGGTTTGCTCTGTCAGCTGCTGTTTCCCAGCATGTCAGAGATATGTCATGCTGTTGAAGCTTTTTATCCACGAGTTTGTTTAAAAAGATATCTTTTTGCCTGCAGTTGCCTTGCTTCAGCTCTCCATATGATTCCTGCTCAGGTACTTTGCCATGCTGACAGTGTCTAGGTTGATAGAGTTTTATAATACACAAAGCTTTCTAGTAGATAGACTGGTTATATTCCAGAGTCTTTGGTAATTGTATTACTACTCTATCTGGCAGTGAGTAATATAATGTATAGAGCAACACTAGAGAGATTTTATTCAATATACATGTTTCCTGATCAATTAAATTTACCATTCTTCCAGGTTTATAAAATAAAAATGAATAGAATACTCAAGGACATAAACGTGAACAGAAAGAGTTAATTTCATTCTTGTATATATAAGGGAAATTTTTCCCATGGCATTTTTAAAGATAGCACAAAGTTTAAGAGATGTAAATTTTAATCTCTGTAAGGATTATCTCCATATATGCAATAAATGATATCAGAGGAGTGAAGAGGCATGCACTTAAAAGGAATTTTTAAATCTTTTTTAGTTATGCCCAAAAAACTATCATGCTATATTATGACACTAAAATATGTCCCTTGTAATAAGGCCCAAAATATTCCTATTTGGTCACCACCACGTCTACCTCTTTATGCTCAATGTTGCCAAACCTAGTGAATATTTTAATTACAAATACTGACTACCTGGCAGGAGGACTACAATATTTATGCATAAGCAAACACAGTAGAGACAGCCAAAATGGAAGCTATTTGACTTACTGGAATAGCAAAGCTGATTTTATAAGGGGACCAATATTTCCAAATGACAGCGTATTCACTCATGCTAACGGTATACCATGTCTATATGCATCCCCATTTAATCAGATATATGCCAATCAGGCTGACTTGCATGATCCGTAACATGAACATGAATCTAAATTTCTGAACTAAAATCTACCAAACTTGTCTCACACAACTTTGTCAGCAGGATTACACTATGTTCTTAAGGTAAGTGTATATGATTTAAACAAATCCTCATAGAGGCTTCAATATATGATTCCTTTTCAGCTTAGTTAGACTCTTTATTAAGAACCACATCCAGGAAGGATATGAGAAACATAAAAATAGAACAAAAGAATAATCCTACCTCATCATGGAGTAGATTAAATGACCTCAAAGGTCTTTTACATTGATAAGTTCTATGAGCCATTATTATCTACTAAAAATTACCCATTCTGAAAAAAAGACTAAGGAAAAGAAAAGTCTGGGAGTGTAGTTTCACCTTAAGCAAAGAAAATGTTGAAATAACCCTACATCAATCTCATAGTTAAGAGACAGAATCATACTCAATTAATTTTAATTAAATTGCTTCATTAGGTTGATTTTCCTTGACACTGTGGAATCTGACCTCATGAATTCTATAGAGGAGTACCAGAAGCTTCCACCATAACAAACTGTTTCACTTAAGCTTTATTACTGATCACATTTAACGACCTGGAAAGGATAAGGAGAGCATTACTGCTTTTTCAGTTTGATGACACCTGTGGTACAATATGCTGAAAGTTCCCAATTTCTAGTGACATGGAGAGGACATGAAGAAGAGGCCATAATCATTGAAAAAGAGTACATTATTCTTAAAGTTTAGGAAGTGGAATAAATATATTTTAACTATATCTTGTCATTTGTTTTTGAAAGGTAATCAACATTTTAAGTTGAACAGCTATTGGTCAAATGTAATTTTTAACAAGAAAATGGGGTTCATTTTAATCAGGAACTTTAAAAGTTCATCCCAATCTTTCTTTTTCATTTTTTCATCTCAGCAGCATATTTCTTCTACACTTTTCTTCAGTGAATTCTCATACATTGGGATGTCTACCCAGTTAATAAAATTTTGTAAGGACACATTGTAGACCAAAAAATAGGTATGCATTGAAACAGCATTTATGGAGCACCTCTTTAGAGTATAAGATGGTCATGGCCATTTACTTATTCTTGTGTTGTATGTGAACAGAAAATAATAAATTCAGTCACTGTCTTTAATTTAAGCAACGTGTATCTTCTAAGCATAAGTGAAATAAAGATTTCAAAGAAAGGATGAATCAAGCTGAATTGCTGCTTTTATAATGGATGACAAAAAATAATAGATATTTGCAGTCTATAAAGATGAAATTTTTATTGTTACCCTACAACCGTCTTACATTTTTATATTATTGGAATCATTGATTTGTAATCACAAAGCAAATAATTTATGTTGGTCTATTGCCACTCTTAACCAATGCTGCATCATTCTTAATGATCAGCAAGAGTCTTTTTTTAAAAATTCAATAATGTTAAAAACGCAAGACTTAAGAGGATTCTGGGAGGATGGTCAAGTAGGCAGCACTAGGACTCCATCTTCTACCCAGACAATTACACTGACAGAATCTGTCCAAGGTATCTATATTGGCACTCTGTGGTGAAGGACTGAAGGACTGAAGGACTGAAACTTCCAGGGAGAGGCTTGGATGGTAAGTGAATTTCAGCTCTTAACTCAGCAGTGGCTACCCAGCTCCCAGCCCCCAGTCCCACGGCAGGCAGCATTTGTTCCTAGAATAGTTTGAATGTTTGAATGTAGCTTGAGGAACCCAGGGTGGGCAATAAAGACCCATCCTCCAAATAGCAGGCATCTATGTTCTGATCACTGATTGTGGCTTCTGATCACAGAGGTGCAGAGACAGAGGCAGACAGATTTTTTTTTTTTTTAACATCTTTACTGGAGTATAATTGCTTTACTTTGCTCTGTTTCTGCTGTCTAACAAAGTGAATCAGTTATACATATACATATATCCCCATATCCCCTCCCTCTTGCATCTCCCTCCCACCCTCCCTATCCCACCTCTCTAGGTGGTCACAAAGCACCGAGCTGATCTCCCTGTGCTATGCAGCCGCTTCCCACTAGCTATCTATTTTACATTTGGTAGTGTATATATGTCAATGCCACTCTCCCACTTCGTCTGAGCTTACCCTTCCCCCTCCCCATGTCCTTAAGTCCATTCTCTATGTCTGCATCTTTATTCCTGTCCTGCATCTAAGTTCTTCAGAACCATTTTATTTTTCCTTAGATTCCACAAATATGTGTTAGCATATGGTATTTGTTTTTCTCTTTCTGATTTATTTCATTCTCTATGACAGATTCTAGGTCCATCCACCTCACTATAAATAACTCAGTTTCGTTCCTTTTTATGGCTGAGTAATATTCCACTGTATATATGTGCCACATCTTCCTTATCCATTCAACTGTCGATTGACACTTAGGTTGCTTCCATGTCCTGGCTATTGTAAATAGTGCTGCAATGAACATTGGGGTGCATGTGTTGTTTTGAATTATGGTTTCCTCAGGGTATATGCCCAGTAGTGGGATTGTTGGGTCATATGGTAGTTCCCTTTTTACTTTTTTAAGGAATGTCCATACTGTTCTCCATAGTGGCTGTATCCATTTACACTCCCACCAGCAGTGTAGGAGGGTTCCCTTTCCTCCACACCCGCTCCAGCATTTATTGTTTGTAAATTTTTTGATGATGGCCATTCTGACTGGTGTGAGGTGACACCTCACTGTAGTTTTGATTTGCATTTCTCTAATAATTGGTGATGCTGAGCATCCTTTCATGTGTTTGTTGGCACAGATATTGTTTTTGAACCGCCTCTCATTGTTGCCAACTCCTCTTCCACTGGCTGAAGTGAATTCCAACGTATTTAAAGGGCCAGCACTGTTTTCTGCCTTTCATCCCCCCACCTCCACCCTTTCCCCTTCTAGAAGTTAGACATTAAAGAGTAGGACATTCAAAAGCATATATGGGGGAAGTTAAGAAGTCACCATGCATGCAAAAAGGGAAAGGTTCAGGCTCAGAAAGACATGAAGAGACCTACAGTTTATACCTCAGGCTGATCCTCAGCACAGAGACAGCCTACAGCAATCAAAACTAAACAAATAGCAAACCATAGGAAATCAAGAATCTGATTTCCAGATATCATATTTTTAGATTTAAATATCCAGTTTCCAACAACAACAATAAAAAAGTCACAAAACACACAAAGAAACAGGAAAGTGTGTCCCATTCAAAGGAAAAAAAAACCCAAAAATAGAAACTATCCCTGAGAAAGATCTGATGGCAGATCTAGTAGACAAAAACTTTAAAATAAGGTTTTAAAGATGCTCAGATTACTAAAGTAAGATGTAGAGAAAGTTTTAAAAAAAGTGATGTGCGAACAAAATAGAAATATCAATGAAGAGATAGAAAATATAAGAATGAAATCAAAAAGATATTTTGGAAGTTAAAAGTACAATAACTGAAATGAAAAAATTCACTAGAGGGATTCAAAGGTAGATTTGAACAGAAAGAAGAAAGTGTGAACTGAACTCAGAAACAGAAAGTTAAAAAATTGAAGAAAAGTGAACAGAGCCTAAGGTACTTCCTGGACACCATCAAGGAGATGAACATACACATTGTGGGCTTCTCAGGAGGAGAAGAGATAAAGGAAGGAGCAAAGAGAATATCTGAAGAAATAATGGCAGAAATTTTCCCATATTTGATGAGAATATAAATATGAACATCCAGGAAACTTGGAATATGAATACCCAAGTAGATAAATGCAAAAAAACCCATGAGACACTTTATAATCTAACTGTCTAAACCCAAAGACAAAGAGAGAACCTTGAAAGCTGAAAGAGAGAAGCAACATGTCACATATAAGGAATCCTCAATAAGATTATAAACGGATTACTCATTAGAAACTTCGGAGGCCAGAAGGCAGTGTGCTGATATAGCAAAACTGATGGAGAAATTATGGCATTCACAGATAAACAACAGCTGAGGGAGTTTGTTATCACTAGACCTGGTAGACTGAAAATGATAAAAGGAGTCCTGCAGGTTGGAATTAAAGGACATAACTCAAAGCTCTATGAAGAAAAAAAAAAAAGATCACAGTAACATAAATACAGTAACTATAAAAGCTAATAATATCATATTTTTAGTTTGTAACTCCAAATATTTACATGATTTAAGAGATGACTGCATTAAAAAAAACAATTCTTAGTTTATGCTTTTGAATACAAATGTATAAATATATAATTATGTGACATTAACAACTGAAAGGGGTGGAGATGGAGTTGTTAAAGGAGCAGAGTTTTGATATGGTATTGAAATTAAGGAGGTGTAAATTCACATTACTATAACTTTAGGATGTTAAATGAAATCCCCATAGTAATCACCAAAAAAATACCTACAGAATATATACAAAAATATTAAGAAAGGAATTGAAACATTGCACTACAAAAAAAATCAACTAACTGAAAAAGAAAACGTTAAAAAGAAATGGAGGACAAAAAAGCTGTAAGACGTACAGAAAAAAATTATCAAAATACCATGTGTTCCTCCTTATCAGTAATTACTTTATTAATGGATTAAGCTCTCCAATCAAAAGACAGACATTGGAAGAATGGATTGAAAAAAACAGCTATATGCTGTCTACAAGAAACTCACTTTAGATCCAAAGACACAAATAGGTTGGAATAAAAGGATGAAATAATATTCCATTCAAATAGTAACAGAAAGAGCAGGGGTGGGTATACTAATATCAGACAAAATAGATCTTGGATCAAAATAGACCTATAAGAAGAACAGAAGCACATTTTATGAGTGGTTCAATACAGCAAGGAAATATAACAAATAAAAACTTTTATGCACCTAATAACAGACCATCAAAATATATGAAGCAAAAGTGACAGACCTGAAAGGAGAAAGAGACAACTCTATAAATATAGTTGGAGATGTCAATACTCCACTCTCAATAATGGGTGGAATAACCACATAGACGATAAGTAAGGAAATAGAGGTTTTAAAACAAGATAAACCAACTAGATTTAAAAGATAAACACAGAATACTCTACCAAACAACAATGTAATACACATTCTTCTCAAGTGCTCATGAGAAATTTTCCAGGATAAACCATATGTTAACCAGCAAACTGTCTCAATAGATTTTAAAAGATAGATATCACACAAAGTATCTTCCACAACCATAAAAGGATGAAGTTGGAAAACTGAAAAAAATCACAAAATTGTGGATATTAAATAACACACTCTTAAGCATCCATGGATCAAAGAATAAGTTACAACGGAAATTAGAAAATACTCAGACAAATGAAGGTGAAAGCATGACATATCAACTTACGGCACACAGCAAAATCAATGCTGATGGGGAAATTTATAGTTATAAAATCTTATATTAAAAGAGAAGAAAGATCTCAAATCTACAGCTCATTTTTACAATTTAAGGAACTAGAAAAAGGAGGACAAACTAATCCCAAAGCTAGCAGAGTATGGAAAAATAAATATTAGAGCAGAGAGAAACCAAATGAAAATATGAAAACAATGGAGAAAATCAATGAAACCAAAAGATGGCTGTGCAAAAAGATCAACAGAATTGGCAAACCTTTATCTAGACTAAGAAAAAAGAGAGAAGAGTCAGCTTACCAAAATCAAAAATGAAAGTGGGGACATTACTACTAATTCTACAAAAATAAGAAGGATCATAAGAGAGTGCTATGAAAAAATTTATACCAACAAACTGTATACCTAGGTGAAATGCATAAAATTTTCAAAATAGTAAATATACAAAGACTAAATCACACACACACAAACAATAGAAATTCAGAATAAACCTATAACTAGTAAGGAGACTGAATCAGTAGTAAAAAAAAATACTGAAAAATAAAAGTCCTGGACCTGATGTCTTCAATGGCGAATTCCAGCAGATATTTAAAGAACAAACACAAACACCTCTCAAACTTTTCAAAACAATTAAAAAGGAGGCAACATCTCCTAATCCATTCTATGAGGCCAGTATTACCTTAATATCAAAGCCAGACAAAGATACTACAGGAAAAGAAAACTACAGACCAATATTCCTATGGACACTGGTGTAAAAATCCTCAAGAAAATAATAGCACACCAAACTCAGCAGCATACTGAAAGGATTATATGCTATGATCAAGTGGAATATGTTCCTGGAATACAAGGATGGTACAAGACATGAAAATCAATCAGTGTAATATACTACATTAATAAAATGAAGGGAAAAAACATATGATCATCTCAATAGATGCAGGCAAAATATTGGACAAAATTCAACACCCTTTCATGATAAAAACACTCAACAAACTGGGTCTAGAAGGAAACTACTTCAATATAGTAAAAGCCATATATGGAAAAACCCACAGGAAGCATCACATTCTATGGAAAGATTGAAAACATTTCTTCTAAGATGAGGAACATGGCAAGGATGCCCACTTTCACCACTTTTATTTAATACACTACTGGAAGTTCTAGCCAGTGCAATTGGGCAATAAAAATAAATAGAGGGCATTCAAATTGGAAAAGAAGAAATAAAATTATTTCTGTTAACAGATGATATGACTTTGTATGTATAAAACTCTAAAGAATCCACAAAAATTATTAGTACTAGTACACAGATTAAAGTTAGAAATATACAAAGTAAACCCACAAAAATCAGTTGCATTTCTATACATTAACAATGAACAATCTGAGAAGGAAATAAAGAAAACAATTTCATTTACAATACCACCAAAAGGAATAAAATTCTTAAGAATTAACTTAATCAAGGAGGTGAAAGACTTGTATAATGAAAACTACAAAACATTCCTGAAAGAAATGAAAGAAGATATAAATAAAAGGAAACATATCCTATGTTTATAGATTGGAAGACAATATTGTTAAGATGTCAGTACTACCCAAAGCAATCTACAGATTCAATGCAGGCCCTATCAAAATCCAAACAAATTTTTTGCAGAAATAGAAACATCCATCCTAAAATTCACATGGAATCTACAGGAATCCCAAATAACAAAACAATCTTGAAGAAAAAGAACAAAGCTATATGACTCACACTTCCTGATTTCAAACTTACGATAAAGCAACAGTAATCAAAATAATGTGGCACTGACATAAAGATAGACATGTATAGCAAGGAAATAGAATATAGAGCATAGGAATAAATCTTCAATTATATGGTCAAATTATCTTTGACAAGGGGGCTGAGACTATTCAATGGGGAAATAACAGAATTTTCAATAATTGGTACTTGGAAAACTCGATATCTACATACAAAAAATGACATTGGACCTTTACATTATGCCATATAAAAATAACTCAAAATGTATCAGACATAAATGTAAGACCTAAACCTATAAAACTTTTAGAAGAAAACATAGGGGAAAAGCTTTGCAACATTGGATTTAGCAATGATTTCTCAGCTATGTCACCAAAGGCACAGGCAACAAAAGAAAAAATAGCCAAAACAAACTTCATGAAAATTTTTTTAAAAAATTGTGCATCAAAAGATACAGAATAAAAACCAAAGTAAAAAGGCAACCCCAAAAATGGGAGAAAGTATTTACAAATCATATATCTGATAAGAGATTAACACCAGAATATATAAAGAACAAATAAAACTCAACAACAGGAAAACATTTACCTAACTTAAAAATGGTAAAGAACTCAAATAGACATTTCTCCAAAGATGATATACATATGGCCAACAAACCCATGAAAGTAAATTTTCAATATCACTAGTTGTCAGGGAAATGCAAATCTAAACTACAATGAAATACCAGCTCACATTGTTAGGATGAATAATACTAAGAAAAATAACAACAAAAACAAAATATAAGAAATGTTGGTGAGGACGTGGAGAAATTGCAACTCTTGGGCACTGCTGGTGAGAATGTATAATGGTACAGCCTCTGTAGAAAACAGTATGTGGTTCTTCAAAAATTAAAATAGTATTACCATGTGATCCAGCAATTTCACTTCTGGGTATATATCCAAAAGACATGGAGACAGGGTCTCAAAGAGATATCCGTACACACACTTTCATGGTAGCATTTATTCATAGTACCTAAAACACGGAAGCAACCCAAGTGTCCATCAACGGATGAATGGATAAGCAAAATGTGGTCTATGCATACAATGGACTATTACTCAGCCTTAAAAAGGAAGAAAATTCTGACATATGCTACTATGTGCATGAATCTTGAGGACATTATACCAAGTAAAATAAGCGAGTCATCAAAAGACAAATACTTTATGATTTCATTTACGAGTAATTTCAGTAGTCAAAATCATAGAGACAGAAAGTAGAATGTGGTTACCAGGGGCAGGGGGAAGAAGGGAATGAGTAGATATTTAATGAGTATAGAGTTTCAATTTTGCAAAAGGAAAAGAATTTTGGAAATGGATGGTGTTGATGGTTGTACAACAAAATGAATAGACTTAATACCACTGAATTATATACTTAAATACGGTTAAGAGGGTAAATTGTAGGTTATGTGTATTTTCCCAAAATAAAAATAATTTTTAAAAAGGTAAAACACACACACACACACACACACAAAACAGAAACAAACACAAACAAAACAGGACACCTTTGTGAAGTGCCTTTTTCCAACAAAGATGGTAAAATATGAGGCAGTAACTTTGCCTACACACTACATAATGGCTTTTAGTAATTATACTGATAATCATACTACTTACTACATATGCATAGTCCTCCTAAAAGAATAATCTTCAGAGCCAAAAGAAAATTTTCTGTGAACTTCTCAGTTACTTACCAGCCAGTATATTTAAGCTTTTAAAACAGTTATCTCTAACCTTTCATAATTTCATATGACCTTGATCTACTTGCATAGTTGATCTGAACTCTGAAGTCCATTTTGTTTGCCCAGTATTTATTGATGCCCTGCTCCTTATTAGCAAAGATGATGCTATTAATAAATATTATGGTTAATTTTCTAGGAGCTATTTGAAATTACTCCTGTCATTTCATATTTTTGTCAGTCAAGAGACTGGGATTTTTTAAAGTCTCTATTTGCTTCTCTTGTATTAAGGCCAAAGAGCAAGGCTCTGTGTATGAGTAGTGCCTGAAGAGCTAGGCTTCAGCACCTAGCACATGAATTGCATGAAGCTAATCAACATCACTATGTTGGTCTACTTTATATTCATTGTATTCAATGAGCTCAATAGCACAGTATCTTGTGAACTTTAAATAACAAGTGAATTTTTGTTACTCAGTAGGTAAGTCTAAACGTCACAATAAGGAGATATTTTTAAATTTCCCAATTCTATACTTTAACACATTAGCAAACAATAGAATTTTTAAAATTAATTTTATTTATGATTTTATTTTTATTTTTAGCCGCGTTGGGTCTTCGTTGCTGCACACGGGCTTTCTCTAGTTGCGGCGAGCGGGGGCTACTTTTTGTTGCGGTGCTTGGGCTTCTCATTGCCGTGGCTTCTCATTGCCGTGGCTTCTCTTGCTGTGGAGCACGGGCTCTAGGCACGTGGCCTTCAGTAGTTGTGGTGCTCAGGCTCAGTATTGTGGCTCGCGGGCTCTAGAGGGCAGGCTCAGTAGTTGTGGTGCATGGGCTTAGTTGCTCCACGGCGTGTGGGATCTTCCTGGACCAGGGCTCGAACCCGTGTCCCCTGCATTGGCAGGCGGTTTCTTAACCACTGTGCCACCAGGGAAGTCCCAACAACAGACTGTTTATTAAGCAACAGAATATATATTATTCTATAGCAATGAACTTGCTATAATAAGCAGTCCAGGTAATTCCAAATATTATTCATTAATCAGGATTTAAAAGCCATTTTGGGGCATAACTTAGCAAACCACTGATTTATATTTTCCAGATATTCCTAAATTCATCCCTTCCCTATTTTTGCCTAGTTGTGCACTCTTGTGCTTTATGCCATGCTTCTTGGCAGCAAAAATGCCTTGCAATCATGTTCCACTGACAAACTTCTAGGATTAACAGTTATATTTTAATACTTGTCACTGACTTTTCTTATTGTTTTTCCCTGGCTTTACAAAGTAGTATCTAGAGAAACTAGGAATATCGCAAAGTGGTAGGAACAGCTTGAAGTTATTTCATTTTATTTTTTGCTTGGATGTGATTAGCACATATCCAATTTTTATTGTTATGTTTTATGTGCATATATATTAAAAATACATCTTGGATTTTTCTTATTGTATTCAACCTCAAGTTATAACATAACATAGCTAACTATTTAACAGATACAGAGATTGCTTTGTGACAATCATCTTAGTCATTTAGAGAATCATCATAATAAAATTATTCTCTGCTTGAAACAGTAAATATATCCTTAAGTTTTACTTAGAGACCCAGTAATTTCAATGTACAGGATTCGATATTTACCACTTGCAGAGGTTTTTCTGAAAATATTTAATAAGAAAATTGGATGCAATAGCCTGTTTTCAATTTGGCTACCTCTTACATTACTGCATCATTATTCACTTTCTTTTTAGAGAAAAGAAATATGTGTGAGGTTGAGACAGGCTTGGGGCCTCACTGAGATTTTTATGGGAGAATAAAGTAGAAAAATAAGCATATTCATTTTCAACTAAGAAAAAGACCCACTCTGGACTTCCCCAACTAAAAAGGATTTGGTATATCTCAAACACTTCTGCTTTTCTTTGTATGAAAATGGGTAATATATAAAGGGCAAAATGTGATGCTACAATATATAATGTTTTTAGTTATCTAAAACTAAGCTTACTTGACTAAAGCTATAAAGAATAAGAAATATGCATTTAGCCTTGGTCATGAGCTAAAGAAAACCCCATTTAACTGATTACGCTAAATAGTATTTTCTGCCATTTATTTTTCATAATAATTTACTTGTGTAATTAACTCATTATTTCAGTTGAGAAATTAAAACTATATCAATATTAAGACAACAGAATTATTATCCAGTTAATGATAACAACAGAAGTTAAATGTCTGGAATTAAATTTTAAAATATTCCAAAGTTGGTTAATCTAGATGGTTTGACTTGGAAGCTGAAGGGACAAATATACATGGGTGTGTAACTTGAAAAAAAATCCCAGCCCCATTTCAGAATATTTATGTAGTTTATATTGCCATAAATAATTGTTCATGCAGAAACCAGGTTCTTAGCTCATTGTCACCCCAAAGCCCATGCCAAGAATTACTTTAACAGGAATCACTCTGAACTGAAACTTAAGGCAAAGTAGTTGCATTTAAAAAAATACTTTCATTTATAAAAGTAGATTAGTTATTGGCACCAAGGTGGCATTAGAAATGTAGGGAGTTTAAAATTAGGAAAAAGGAATACATTAGCTATAATATTTTCTGTAAGTCCACTGAGACTTTTAAGCAGGGTGATTTTAAAATAAATTTATAATTTGTCATAATTATAATTTGTTATAATTTCCATCATGTTTCAAAATTTCCTCAGAACATCTCTATTGCCATTTTTAATACTTAAGCATATCACGAAGGAAATAGGAAGAACAGCTAAAAACAAAACAAAACAAACAAAAAAATGTGTTCCATTCTTCCTTTCTGCTTGTGTCGTTAGTAATGTGAATAATGCCTCCATGCTGTCATGTTAGCTGATAATGATATATACTCTGCCCACAGCTATTTCAAAGATTCATCCACTTGACAACCTCATACAATAGTTGAAATACAAATATTATTATCTCAGAAGTTACAAATTAAAATAATTAGTAACCTCTGAAAAGGTTAGCCAAAATGGCCTCAATAACAGCTATAATTTCTAATAGTAAAATGACTAATTTTAAGGCACAGGTTTGTCCTAATGAAAAGAATATTCAAATTATTTTTTCATAAATGCAACAGTGAAATCATCCTTTGATTTATGTAGCATATATTCTCACTTAAATCTAATTCAACAGAAGAAAATCACACTCTTCATAAAAAGGCAAAGAAGCTTATTAGGTATATGCAAGGAAAATATATTTGTATATATATAATTAAAGGTGGTATATATATAATGTGGTACAGGAAGAAATAGAATGAATGAATAGGTATCTATGGTAAAGTAAGGAATCACCTAATAAAGTAATAAGTAAATAGTTAAGTGAAGATATGGTTCCTCCTCTGTTCTAATAGTAACAAAATCAGGAGACTTTTTCAATGGCTGCATTGACGACCAAATTTTGGTTCCCTCTCTGTGGGGAACTAAGGAGGCATGGAAAAGCTGTGTTCACTTACACAGGTATCTTGTTTGGTTTACATAAACCAAAGTAAAAGCAAACTTGAAATTCTCTGAGTCTTCATTCTGGCCAATTTCTGAACAGGAACCAGCTCTTTGCAATCTAGTCTAGCTGAGAGTCTTATTATCTATAGCTAGGCTTAGTATGTCAGGCATAGCAATTTGAAGAATCTGTTTCTGTTCTATAGATCTGTCTATAATGATAGGTAATTACTGGTTGGTAGCATTTTTTTCTGAATAAAACTGACCTTTCCTTAAGTTTGTTTTACACCCAACTTTGGTCTTTTCTTCCACACATACTATTATGATTAGCACAAGACAATTTTTTTTTAAAGTACTGCAACAAAAAGAATAAAATACCTAGGAATAAACCTACTTAAGGAGGCAAAAGACCTGTACACACAAAACTATAAGACACTGATGAAAGAAACCAAAGATGACACAAACAGATGGAGAGATATACCATGTTCTTGGATTGGAAGAACCAATATTGTGAAAATGACTATACTACCCAAAGCAATCTACAGGTTCAATGCAATTCCTATCAAACGACCAATGACATTTTTCACAGAACAAGAACAAAAAATTTTACAATTTGTATGGAAACACAAAAGACCTCAAATAGCAAAAGCAATCTTGAGAAAAAAAAAAAAAAAAAAATGGAGCTGGAGGAATCAGGCTCCCTGACTTCAGACCATACTACAGGGCTACAGTAATCAAGACAATATCACACAAGCAGAAAAACAGAAATATAGATCAATGGAACAGGATAGAAAGTCCAGAGATAAACCCACACACCTATGGTCACCTAATCTATGACAAAGGAGGCCAGAATATACAATGGAGCAAAGACAGCCTCTTCAATAAGTGGTGCTGGGCAAATCAAAACCACAATGAGGTATCACCTCACACTGGTCAGAATGGCCATCATCAAAAAATCTACAAACAATAAATGCTGGAAAGGGTTTATTAAATGTGGAGAAAAGGGAACCCGCCTACACTGTTGGTGGGAATGTAAATTGATACAGCCACTATGGAGAACAATATGGAGGTTCCTTTAAAATCTAAACATAGAACTACCATATGACCCAGCAATCCCACTACTGGGCATATACCCTGAGAAAACCATAATTCAAAACAATACATGTATCACAATGTTCATTGCAGTACTATTAACAATAGCTAGGACATGGAAGCAACCTAAATGTCCATTGACAGATGAATGGATAAAGACGATGTGGCACATATATACAATGGAATATTACTCAGCCATAAAAAGGAACGAAATTGAGTTATTTGTAGTGAGGTGGGTGGACCCAGAGTCTGTCATACAGACTGAAGTCAGAAAGAGAATAATAAATACTGTATGCTAACACATATATATGGAATCTAAAAAAATGGTACTGATGAACCTAGTGGCAGGGCAGGAATAAAGACACAGACATAGAGAACTGACTTGAGGACACAGGGGGGTAAGGGGAAGTTGGGACGAAGTGAGAGAGTAGCACTGACATATATACACTACCAAATGTAAAATAGATAGCTAGTGGGAAGCAGCCGCGTAGCACAGGGAGATCAGCTTGATGCTTTGTGACCACCTAGAGGGGTGGGATAGGGAGGGTGGGAGGGAGGCTCAAGAGGAAGCGGATATGGGGATATATGTATACATATAGCTGATTCACTTTGTTGCACAGCAGAAACTAACACAACATTGTAAAGCAATTATACTCCAATAAAGATATAAAAAAAATAAGTGGTGCTGTGCTGGGAAAACTGGACAGCTACATGTAAAAGAATGAAACTACAGCACTCCCTAACACCATACAAAAAAATAAACTCAAAATGGCTTAAAGACCTAAATGTAAGGCCACTATAAAACTCTTAGGGGAGAACATAGGCAGAGCACACTTTGACATAAATCACAGCAAAATCTTTTTTAACCCACCTCCTAGAGTAATGAGAATAAAAACACAAATAAACAAATGGGACCTAATTAAACTTAAAAGCTTTTGCACAACAAAGCAAACCATAAACAAGATGAAAAGACAACCCTCAGAATGGGAGAAAATATTTGCATATGAATCAACAAAGGATTAATCTCCAAAATATACAAACACCTCATGCAGCTCAATACCAAAAAAATAAAATAAACAACCAAATCAAAAAATGGGCGGAAGATTTAAATAGACATTTCTCCAAAGAAGACATACTGATAGCCAAAAAAAAAACATGAAAAAGTGCTCAACATCACAAACTATCAGAGAAATGCAAATCAAAACTACAATGATGTATCACCTCACACAGGTCAGAATGGCCATCATCACAAAACCTACAAACAATAAATGCTGGAGAGGATGTGGAGAAAAGGGAACCCTCTTGCACTGTTGGTGGGAATGTAAATTGATACAGCCACTATGGAGAACAGTACGGAGGTTCCTTAAAAAACTAAAAATAGAACTATCAAACAACCCAGTAATCCCACTACTGGGCATATACTCTGAGAAGACCATAATTCAAAAAGACACATGCACCCCAATGTTCATTGCAGCACTATTTACAATAGCCAGGACATGGAAACAACCTAAATGTCCATCAACAGAGGAATGGATAAAGAAGATGTGGTACATATATACAATGGAATATTACTCAGCCATAAAGAGAAACGAAACTGAGTCATTTGCAGAGACTTGGATGGACCTAGAGACTGTCATACAAAGTGAGATAAGTCAGAAAGAGAAAAACCAATATCATATATAATGCATATATGTGGAATCTGAAAAAATTTGTATAGACGATCCTATTTACAAAGCAGAAACAGAGGCACAGACATTGAGAACAAACCTACAGATACCAAGGGGGAAGGGGGGAGGTGGGATGAACTGGGAGATGGGGATTGTCATATAAACACTATTGATATTATGTATAAAATAGATAACTAAGGAGAACCTACTGTATAGTGCAGGGAACCCTACTCAGTGCTCTGTGCTCTGTGGTGACCTAAATGGGAAGGAAATCCAAAAAAGAGGGGCTATATGTATATGTATATGTATACGTATATGTATTCACTTTGCTGTACAGTAGAAACTAAGACAACATTGTATAGCAACTATACTCCAATAAAATTTTTTTTAATAAAATAAAACTATTTTGATAGATAAAAATAATAAAGTACTGCATACATGGTTTCCACACTAAGAAACGTTTAGAATTTTCAGCATGAAAGTATGAAGAATAATCTCTTCATGGATGTTCTCTACTGTCCAGAAGAATAACCCAAGAGCTTTCATGTAAATATGCTGCTAAAAAATTTGGGAACACAGAAGTGGTTCAACGAAGGTAACAGTCTAATACCAATGTCAGTGTCAGAATCTGTTTATAAGCAAGAAAGTGAATAACTGAAGAAAACTGATCTATATGCTGATTACAGAAACAGATTTAAATTTGACAAGTACTAGCCAGCATTTCCCAGGAGTGTTAATGGATCTGGAGCCTATGAGTATTTTGTGTACTGGAAAGCAGTAGCTGTAGAAGAGAAATGAATTTATCCTTTCAAACCTCAACCTCAATGTATTATCCATTCAGATAATCGTTTTTTTTTCTTTGCTCCCAAATGCTTTGTCATTGTTCATTTGGTTTTCTCAACTACTGATCAGGAAGGGAACATCTAGTTGAGAGATACAAGTATTTTGGTAACTATACAGGAATAATACATTATGATTTTTATTTATAAATCAGTCTCTTCCAAGTTTATTAATGTGAGCTGGTCCACTTAAATGAAATTATTTTTTGAGTATTCTTTTATTCTTTTTGAAATATTCAAAATTTTACATCTGAAAAGTTGAAGACCAGTTTGTTTTGATTCCCCACCAAAGTGATGCAATTGTTACCATATGAGGCTCTGTTTAGCAACCAATAGGTTTCTTACATAACATCCTTCCCCAGTATACCCTTCTCTCATTTCTCTCTCCTTTAAATACAGGATATCAATGTTACTATCAAGTGTTGCTTTTAGAAAACCTGTAAATGGCAATAACTAAATCAAAACTACTTCCAAGGTAGTGACTTTAAAGTAATAATACTCATTTTGATGTAAAAGCTTTGAAATGCCATATTATTTTAATTTCATAATACATAATAATTTTGTTTCATACATAACTTTAGTATTTAATTAATGCCCTATGTTCTTTACAGCATATCCATTTTTATTTCTGCATCCACATGAGATTATGATTTGTCAGGGCAGAGCCACATCCTACCAAAAATTTAAGAGAAAGTTGTACAGAAACAACTTGAGTGTTTTTAATGTCATTACCAGATAGTGTTCCAAACTGTTGAGACACTACTATCCATTGTTCTCCATATATTTCTTCCAAGTGTAAAGAAACTATGACTAACTCACAAAACTACTAATACTACCTGAAAAAGTACATACTAGCAACTTCATTCCCCATACCACAACAAAACCTTTCCTAATCATTCTAACCCAGTGACAGGAAATAGTTAAACTGGTTTGTGTAACAACATATGTTTAACAATTACAGAAATGTTTAAAAATGCACTAAAACTTTAAAATCATCACAACCTAATCATAGAAAGTAGTCCTAATACCACATATCACCCTAAACGTACAATTACTCTGTCACCTTCTATGGAAGACAATTTCCTGTGTGCTCTCCCATGCAATGAAAATCAATAAATCACATGCTAAAACTGTGCTGTTTCTGGAAGTTTTATTAATGTGAGGACTTATGTTTTAAAGAACACTTCCTTTTAGCAATTAGAGTAATTGTTTTCAGAAGATGACATAGATCATACAGGGATACAGATCAAAGTTGCTATATACAAGTTCTAAAAAGATAAATAATTTATTAAAATATATATTTTGAAGCAAAGTAATATAGAGCAGGTAAAAATTGAAATGTCATAGTATATTTATTTTTTATATAAACCATCAATTTGTCAGCAACTTATAGTACTGAATTTCTAATTATCAAATCAAAAATGTCAGGAAATCTGTTACAGTATTCTAGTAATAAATTGTTGTACTATTTGTTTCAAATAGTACAAGAAAAGTTTGCTTTTAATTAAGACCCATATTTTAGAAAAGAAAAACTGATTATTCAGGGACATCTGAAAGTTGGTGGTAAGTGAAGGCTCCAGGGCACTGCTTATCTGTTTCATCTGTAGACTATCACACAACATGTGTGAATCATATTCTTGGATTCTTATTGTATTTATGTGCTTGTGTGTTTTCCTACAGTCTGCGCTGTCACTTAACTTTTTTTCCTTTAATCTCTTCACTTGTATTTTTTCTTGTTGCTTCTGAATACAAGCGGAATTTGATGATGTTGTTTTTTCCTAATTAACACTTTCTATTATTTCTCTCCTCCACTAAAATATGAATATATCATGCTATAAAATTGTTGAATAGATGTCCAAGATCTTCTTAATACTTTAAAAGCATATGTTTCTACTTTACATGTACCAGCTTAAATTATGTCACTGTGTATTTATTTGACTAAATTACAATGTGGAGGGGTAAAATGTTTAAAATTAGGCGTGCCTCATTTTAATACCAGAGTTAACTTTATCTACAGCTGAAGGAAAAAAAAGAAAGAAAGAAGGAGCAAGAGAGCTCTAGTTTTTCTTGGTTTAGTTACATGGGATAATATATTTTTACTTATTATTGAGAAAAAGCTGAGAGTCTTCTCTTGACACAGGCTTTGATAAAGGAGTCTCCCTCATTGTCATTCAGAGCATTTTCTTTTTGTTCTGAATATAATTAGTTGAAATTTGTATCTGAAGATCCATGTACGCTGTGGTAAATTGAAATAACTTGTAGATGTGTATCTTTGTTCAGACACGTAAAACACAGTGGTAGGAGAAAGAAAACTAAGGTTCTAATTCTGTAAATTTTGTCTCCAAATAGCTATGGAGTATGCTAATATATTGTGACTCTTTATGATACCATTTAGTTATTAGGCTAGTAATTTATTTTCTTCCACCTTTTTACATGAAAAAGAAGCGTCAGCCTTTATTATTACTATAAAATATTAAACCCAGAGTTAAATAAGCTATATATGGTCAAAATGTTATTAAACACAACTGTAAAGCATATCATGATCTGTGTTCATGGGAGTATAATCGATTAAATAAATGATATTCATTGAGAGTAGATCTACTCATGATTTAAATCAGAGTTTAAACAGGATAGTCCTTATTCCTGTTAGATGATTTTTCAGTAGTTAGTGATGAATGCTTTTAATTCCTCTATTAAAATATTTCATCTCATTAAAATGTGGATCCCCATATTTCTAACTTTGGCACCATATTCGTCAGAAAGAAGTGTTCAAAGAAAATGAGTGTGTCTGCTGAGCAAACAGCAAAGACAGAAAAAGGCTTGCACAGGGAATTCAATTAGCTACGCTGGTAAAGGCATAGCTGAAGCCCCATTAGGTCTGGCCCAGACAGCATTTGTGTTTGGAGGAGCTGAGCAAATCACATTTAATTAATGTTCACAACTTTCTTTGGTGAAAGGGCCTGGTGTCAGAGCGTAGACAGGCATTTTCTTTTTTATCTATACATTATACAAGCCCACCCAGGTCCCTGGGCCACTGAAAAGGAAGCAAAAAAAACTGAAGCAAAAATAATCGCTCTTTTAGCCTCAAAGCAAAATAAATGTTTACTCATTTAGACCATTCCTTTCATTAGAACCTTTGATTCTGAACTACAGTGTCTGTGTCTGCATATATGTTTGTATATGTGTATGTGCATTTCCTTTCCAGCAAATTCCACTCACTAAAATGAATGGAAGTTTAAATTCAATTTTTACTTTATCCTAATATATTTGATGGAAAAGTAGAATATAGTTTAATACAATAATAAAAAGTACTTATTTTCATGGGGTTTAAAGTGAATATGCTCAGGTAAATGGGGTACAAACAGCCAAAGAACAAAAGTGGAAACCAGTGATTCAGAAGTCTAGCATACTTTGTGATATATTCACTTGTAATTACACAGGATAAAAATATGTGACTGTATGTGCAAGTGCATCCAAAATTTTTCCATCTCAAGTAAAAAATATGCTTAAGTAAACAATTATATTTTTTATTTGGGAGAGCATAGAGACCCTGTAGTTAGGTAGTTATTGTATTTACATTTTGGCAACATATACAGTTGTCTTAAAATGGAGGTTTGTATTTCTGGATCACTTACCTCACAGTCTTAAATCCAGAAATTGTTGGGTTTCACAACTCTGAAGTCAAATCTCCCAGTCTCTATTTCCTGCCATAGATGTGCACTTCCTTCTGGCAAGTCCGCTCTCACCTCCATTAATATGTCCTTTCCTAGACTCCTGTCTCAGCACTTCATTCTCCCAATACTTCTACTCCCACGTGGGCTTTTCCTGCCACTTCCTTCTCTGGAATCTCTGAAACTTCTGTTCCATTAAAACCAGCAGTTACACCAATGATCTTATCTCCTTAATAAATGAAGTAATTAAACATTTTGCATTAACTGAAGCTGGAATTGTGAGGAAGAAAGTATATTAGATACACCAAAATTTCGTCTCCTCAATGACTCTCTCTTTAAAGTGAAAGCTGCCAAAATTTCCCCAAAGCCCTAAAGAAAATTAGCATTTTATCTTCAACCCACAGATACCCACTATCACAGTGCTGCTTTCAAATCAACACTGCCCCCTCAACAGTATCAAAATAGTTTTTAATGCAACCACAATTCCTTTTATCTGTATTTGTTATTATCATCTAATATAATTTGAACCCACTGAGGACTCTGTCACATGGAGCAATTGCCACATGGAAGATGAAAGTGGAACCTCATAGAAGAAAATATTCGGTATTTTTATGTGCCAATAATTTTAAAAAACTAAAACAAACAAACAAATATTACACTACCTTACAGATCCATATAATCATCAAATAAAATTACAGTATCATTCCATTCTCATGGCCAAAACTTGATTCTTGCCAGGACTCAGAACTCTATTATCTGAAGCATTTAGCTATAACATTATAGAAATACAATTAAAGTATGGGGTAGCTCTACCACACCAAACTGCCAGGCTCAAACTACAAATATGAAACATCATAAAGAGACCTCCTTTCTTGCTCCTTCAATTCATATCCAATATGTGTAATGTTATATCATAACATTAAATCTAAACTCTTCTAGGCACAAAAACAGAAATATAGATTAATGGAACAGGATAGAAAGCCCAGAGATAAAGCCACGCACCTATGGTCAACTAATCTATGACAAAGGAGGCAAGGATATACAATGGAGAAAAGACAGTCTCTTCAATAAGTGGTGCTGGGAAACCTGGACAGCTACATGTAAAAGAATGAAATTAGAACACTCCCTAACACCATACACAAAAATAAACTCAAAATGGATTAGAGACCTAAATGTAAGACCGGACACTATAAAACTCTTAGAGGAAAATATAGGAAGAACACTCTTTGACGTAAATCACAGCAAGATCTTTTCTGATCCACCTCCTAGAGTAATGGAAATAAAAACAAAAATAAACAAATGGGACCTAATGAAACTTAAAAGCTTTTGCACAGCAAAGGAAACTACAAACAAGATGAAAAGACAACCCTCAGAATGGGAGAAAATATTTGCAAATGAATCAACAGACAAAGGATTAATCTCCAAAATATATAAACAGCTCATGCAGCTGAATATTAAAAAAACAAACCCAATCCAAAAATGGGCAGAAGACCTAAATAGACATTTCTCCAAAGAAGACATACAGATGGCCAAGAAGCACATAAAAAGCTGCTCAACATCACTAATAATTAGAGGAATGCAAATCAAAAGTACAATGAGGTGTCACCTCACACCAGTTAGAATGGGCATCATCAGAAAATCTACAAACAACAAATGCTGGAGAGGGTGTGGAGAAAAGGGAACCCTCTTGCACTGTTGGTGGGAATGTAAATTGATACAGCCACTATGGAGAACAGTATGGAGGTTCCTTAAAAAACTAAAAATAGAATTACCATATGACCCAGCTATCCCACTACTGGGCATATACCCAGTGAAAACCATAATTCAAAAAGACACATGCACCCCAATGTTCATTGTAGCACTATTTACAATAGCCAGGTCATGGAAGCAACCTAAATGCCCATCAACAGATGAATGGATAAAGAAGATGTGGTAGATATATACAATGGAATATTACTCAGCCATAAAAAGGAACGAAATTGGGTCATTTGTAGAGACGTGGATGGACCTAGGGACTGTTATACAGAGTGAAGTAAGTCAGAAAAAGAAAAACAAATATTGTATATTAATGCATATATGTGGAACTTAGAAAAATGGTACAGATGAACTGGTTTGCAGGGCAGAAATAGAGACACAGATGTAGAGAACAAACGTATGGACACCAAGGGGGGGAAAGCAGGGCAGGGTGGTGGTGGTGGGGATGTGATGAATTGGAAGATTGGGATTGACATATATACACTAATATGTATCAAATAGATAACTAATAAGAACCTGCTGTGTAAAAAATAAATTAAATTAAATTAAAAATAATTTAAAAAAAAGAATGTCTACCTTCTTAAAAAAAAAAAATCTAAACTCCTCTAACTTCTGCCGTTCCCATGATCTCTTCAAATTCATTATTCATTATTCTCTATGGGTCTCTCTGCTCCAGTCTAACCAATCTGTCTAGCCTACAACTGCCCATAACCTTTGCCAATGTACCTGTCATTCAACTATTTATTTAGTCATCTATTTTCCTGATGGTAAACTCCTCTAAGATATTTTTTGATCCACAGCACTTAGCAAAGTCTCTGACCAATAGGTGGTACTCGATTAATGTTTGCTGAATAAATTTAATAAATCATAAATGCTGAGGGGTGCTTCTAAAATAGAAAGCTTGCAACAGCACACTCAACATTGGGTTCATCAGTTTTATTTGTGTTAATTAAGCACAGCTAATGAACGAATACTTATTTATTCATGTTAAGGCAATTTTCTTTGCCAGATCAGTGAACAGTTTGTAAAGACAGAAAATCACCATGCTCTACCATGGAATCTGTGGGGGAAACAGAAATCATACTTCGTAAACATGTTCTTCTTCACACATACCAAATACCACTACTGTTCTTTTAATAAAGCACTAGAGACATTCTGTGTAATAAAACAACTACTGCCAAAGATTAAACAAACTGTTTTTATCCCTGGTTGGATTTTATCTAAGCAGGTATTTGGTTAATGAAACCAACAGATAGCTTTGCAAAATCACATACATGAAAATGAGGCCGATAATAAGAACTGGGACTGCAAAGAAAATATAAGAGCGAATACTCTCAAAAAAACTGTTCTTTGTCTTATACTTCTCCAAGGTAAAGCATTAAGACTATTTCACTCAAATCCTCTTCCACTTCAATGACAAAATTATGTAACAGGGGATAATATCAGGGAGGTATATTCACTATAGCTCACATAGCACAGATTCAACAAAGCAGTAAACATGAATTCTTAGGCTTAACGAAGTTTTAAGAAAAATGTATATAGTTCTTCTCTGTTTATTCCATTTGCTTCCTGTGTTATATATTACTTCTACCTTAGTATCAATAATGTCATAAAAGCTTATGAAATAAATCACTTAAAGTAAATTGAGCATGTTAAATAGTAGACCTATGAACATCACAATAATTTCATTTATTCTACAGCACTCAGTTCTATACATAAATGATATTTATCTCTAAAAATAATGTAAGAGGTATATTTCTTATATCTATGTTCTAATATCATATATTTTATATTATAAATATAGATTATAATATAAATTATATAATATAAATATAAATATATTTATAATATAAATATAGATTTACATATAGATTTTTAGAAATCTAGTCGACACCTCATTTTTATCTCTGTACCCACATATCATCATTCCTTATAAGGAAAATATTCATATTCAGATAATCATGAAAAATAATTTAAAATATTGAACAGGTTAGCCCTACCAGTCACCACACATAAAAATTAACTCAAGATATGGTTGAGAGTTAATTTTATCTGTCAACTTGATTGGGTCATGGAGTGCCCAGATAGTTTGTTAAACATTATTTCTAGGTATGTCTGTGAGAGTGTTTCTGGGTGAGATCAGTGAATTGTAGACTAAAGCAAATTACCTTCCTCAATGTGGGCAGGCATCATCCAATCCCTTGAGGGCCTAAACAGAACAAAAAGGCGGAGGAATGGAGAATTTGCATTCACGGACTGACTGTTTAAACTGGAATATCCTTCTTCTGCCCTCAGACTGGGACTTACACCATAGATTCTCTAATCCTCAGGTCTTTGGACTTGGCATGAACTTACACAATCAGTTCTCCTTGTTCTCAGGCCTACAGACTTGGACAGAAACTACACCACTAGTTTTCCTGGGTTTCCAAAATACAGAGGAACATTTAAGTCTCCATAATCACCTGAACCAATTCCTTATAGTAAATCTCTTCACATATAGATATATGATATATAGAGAGATATATATGGTATATATAGAGATATAAATACTGATATCTATCATAGATATATACTTATTTATATATTATAATATTGATATATATGATTAAATGATTTATATATACCCTATTGAGACATATATATACACATATATTTACACATATCCTATTGATGTATAGCGACACATATCTCTATGTCTATCTATGTACATATATATCTCTATTTTTATTTCTCTGGAGAACACAGACTAATACAGTGGGTTATAGATCTAAATTTAAAAGCTAAGGTTATAAAAACTGAAACTATTATATTTCTAGAAGAAAACATAGATAAATATATTAGTGATGTAGAATGGGCAAATATTTATTAGACAAGTCACAAATGGTAATAATCATTTTAGAAGAAAAAAGATTAAGTTGAATTCTATCAAAATTAAAAACTAGTGCTCAGTAAAGACATAATAAAAATGTGAAATATTCAACAATACAACAACTGGCAAAGGAATCACAACCATAATATATTTTTGAAAACACCTATAAATCAATAAAAGAAAGAAAATAACTCAATTTTTAAAAGATTGGTCTAGGGATTCCCTGGTGGCGCAGTGGTTGGGAATCTGCCTGCCAATGCAGGGGACACGGGTTCGAGCCCTGGTCTGGGAGGATCCCACATGCTGTGGAGCAACTGGGCCCGTGAGCCACAACTACTGAGCCTGCGCGTCTGGAGCCTATGCTCCACAACAAGAGAGGCCGCGATAGTGAGAGGCCCGCGCACCGCTATGAGGAGTGGCTCCGCTTGCCACAACTAGAGAAAGCCCTTGCACAGAAACGAAGACCCAACACAGCCAAAAATAAATAAATAAATTTATTTAAAAAAAATATAGCCCCAAACTAGAAATAACATAAATATCCATCAGTGGAAGCTAGGATAAACGTCCTGTGATCTATTCATATAATGAAATACCACTCAGCTATAAAAAGAAACATACTACTGATTCACTTAACATCATAGATAAATGTCAAAAACATAATGAAGCAAAGAAGCCAGATGCAAAAGAATAGATACAAAGTTCAAGAACAGACAAAACTAATCTGTGATGAAAAAAGTAAGAGTAGTGTTTGCCTCTGCGTGAAAAATGGGGGATAGGAACCTTGACTGGAAAAGGGCATGAGAAAACTTTCTGGAGTACTAAGTATGTTGTATATCCTGATCTTGATACTACTTACTAGGGTGTATAGATTAATCATAATTCATTAAGCTATATACAATATTTATGTACAATATGTAAAGTATACATCAGTAAACTACCATTAAGAAGAATCAAAAGAGACAAGGGAACCAATTCCCTACATGAAATAATATTGTCAAGAAATCACAGGAATAAAGACTCAGACATAGAGAATGGACTTGAGAGACACGGGGCGGGGGAAGGGTAAGCTGGGACGAAGTGAGAGAGTGGCATGGACTTATATATACTCCCAAATGTAAAATAGCTAGCTAGTGGGAAGGAGCTGCATAGCATAGGGAGATCAGCTCAGTGCTCTGTGACCACCTAGAGGGGTGGGATAGGGAGGGTGGGAGGGAGATGCAAGAGGGAGGAGATATGGGGATATATGTATATGTATATGTATAGCTGATTCACTTTGTTATAAAGCAGAAAGTAACACACCATTGTAAAGCAATTCTACTCCAATAAAGATGTTAAAAAAAAAAAAAAGAAAATCAAACAAACACAATCTAAATCTGACCACTTTTCATTTGATGGATTTAACTATCAATATACAGGTAATACAGAAAACAGGGGAACATGATAAACACCACCACAGTTATGCAATCAGAGTGATACATACTGTAGGCAACTGTACAGGAAAAAGTATTCAGTTCCACCAGTAAATACATCCAATGGAAAATGAAGAGATTTAGAATTTAAAGATTAAAAGAGGTTTAAGAGACATATCAACTGATCCAAATATGGGGATTTTATATGGATATTTATTCAAACAAATGCTTAAAACTTACATATAAAGCATTTATATGTAAAATATAGCACTTATGGGAAGATTAGAAGTTTAAATACTGACTGAATGTTTGATTATATTAAGAATATATTCTTTATTGTGATGTTATTGGAATTGTAATTATGTTTTAATAGAAACTATATCTTTCAGAGATATACATCAAATGTTTACATAAATATATAAATTTAAATTTCTTTAATAAAAAGTAGAGTAAGAAAGCCATCAAAATATTTGGCTGAAAGTTATTCTATAATGAGAAAAGCAAAAGGGGTAAAATAATTATGCAAACTATCCATTGCAAATGAATCATAAATACCGAACTTTTCTGATATGATGGAGTATTTGACTTCTCTGAATATAGAAATATTCATTTACCTTCTGATAAATTTGAGTGGGATTATTTGAAGTATAGCAATGGTAATATACTATCTTAAGGACGACCATGCAAGAAAACGTGAACATGTTATTTTTCTTCTAGTACCAATAAGCATTTGAAATTTCTTTGATTTTCAAAAAAAATCAATCATAAATTGTTAAACAGGAAAAAGTCCTTTAAAGATATTGAAGGCATGTGGTAATTTGCTCATGCATTTGTTCAAGAAACATAAGTCTAGTTCCTCAACAAACAGAAAGCTGAACAGTTACCATAAAAATGTATGACGTCTACAAAAGTTAATAGCCATAATGCCAAAAGCTGGCAAATATAAGAGCAGGATAAAAATGAAAGCTTCTGCTCCACAATTTCTATTTGCTTCATAATCCAGAAACAATTTCTTGAGGAGCTTGAAGTTTTGTTCCAAATGTTTCAGATTGTTTATTTTAGTGAGATTCTATTTATTTATTACTTTGGGGAAAGCATACAGATATCAATTAGGAAAATTAATGTGAATGGTGTGTGTATATATACATAAAATAGATATCTATATGCATGTAATAGACATATAAATAAAAGACACATATTTCTGTGTGCATCTTTATTTCCATTAGAACCAGGCTCTAGTAGAATTATACTATTTATTTGTTTATATGTGTAAACATGTATCCATTTAAATTATGGCTATAAAACTTACAGAAAGTCAACTCTCTTTTCAATAAAGTCAACATTGTGTAAGATCAAACATCTGTGCAGGTTATTCTCAATGCCAATACTACCCTCATATATAAGCAACACACTGTATTTTATAATATTCTTAATAGTTAGAATATCAACCAAGATCTAGGTCTAGACTTCTGGCTCTCCCAATAACTATTATCTTTGCTTTCAATGTAAAATAAGTTTCTTAATAAATTTGTAAGCCAGTGAATTGAATACATGTATGTGGATGTGTAGGTATGTGAGCACATCACAGGTATCAAATTATGCCTAGCACCACAACTACTATAAATACCATAGTACCTGCTTTCTTTAAAGAAAGTATATATAGAATTCGTTAATATCTATATTATAATACACAAGTTTTGATAAAAATACACTGTGCCATTAAAAAAGACAATTTCTTATTACAACTATCTCATCAGATGAAGTCCTCAATTTTGTTCAAGTTTCACCCAATTTGAAATATCTTGAAATCAAGTCATTTATTATAGTTAAACAATAAAAGCTGTTTTTTTAATTTGATAATGTAATAAAAGGATTTCATATCCCTTTTATTATAATAACAAAAATGTCCTCTTACATAGTATTTATATATATGACAATTATATAAAGAAAAAAGTGAAATACTGAAATTAAGAGTGTCAGGTTTGTTCTCTCCACCACACCAGGCACTCCCTCACGTCTCTGACCAACCAAAGAAACCGATGGCAGTAAATGGGAAGAGAAGAAGGAGCACAAAATTAGTACTCAGCTGAAAATTTTCTAGCTACTAAGTTTTGGACAAGTTTTTTCCTTCCTTCCCTTCTTCCCTCCCTCCCTCCTTCTTCTTTTCTTCACTCCTTCCTTCCTTCCTTCCTTCTTCTCTAGGTACCTACACTCTTTGTTTTAAAAACTGAAATAATAATTAAATAGCATTTATTATAGTCAAATTTAATAGCACTTATTACAGTGAATTATAAATAGAAAAAGTATTATGTAATATGTAAATGTTGGAGGAAAATACATTTCATTCTCATCTTTTATATTAGAAGTATAAGTGTAAGTACTTGAAAGAATCCGATAGAGGCCATATGTCTAATTCCCTCCTTTAGCTAAAAGGAGACTAAGAGATTTACCAGTTAAATCCTAACTCTTTTTATTCTCAAAATGACACTTGTGCTTCACTCCTTGACTTTCCATATTTTACTTTTAGCTGTCATTATGAGATCTCGCCCCGCAAAACTTAATTACCTAAACATCAGACTTTCTTTTATTACATTCTGTAATCCAAGCAGAGATCCCTTCACTTTAGGCATATCTGGGACTTCGGCCTCTATGTAATTTTTTCCGAACTAGATCTCTAGTGTCATATTTCAGTTTGGTCTCTGGGTTAACATTAATTTTTCATGCAATTGAATAGCACCGTATCACACAGTTTATTTAGTGAAACATTCCTTCAGCAGAATGTTGATAAATACATCTGAAAAAAATGGC
Source organism: Eschrichtius robustus (assembly GCF_028021215.1). Lineage (NCBI taxonomy): Eukaryota > Metazoa > Chordata > Mammalia > Artiodactyla > Eschrichtiidae > Eschrichtius > Eschrichtius robustus. Next base: position 13,441,719 of record NC_090827.1, on the reverse strand, counting down.
TCAATTAAAAAAAAAATCTTGGTAGCCTTGTGTTTGAAGTAAATGTTAAAAGGTTTCTTTAAAACTGGAATTTTTAGAACATTTTACAAGAAACTTTGAATCTTGTAAGGTTGCATAGGCAACAAACTATAGGCAATATTTCTTTATTTGGTGTGGTGCCTCCTTTATTCTTTAAACAGAGCATGTGACCCAGTGTTCTGATAGTACACTTTGGGTAACACTTTATTAAAAGGAAAACATTCTTAGAAATAGCTAATATTATTTAAGGGTTAAATACAATTAATGTACTTAAATACATATATATTTCATATTTCATATGCCATTTGCAGATACTAGTACAAACATCTGTGTCTAAGTGTGTTTTATACGTTGTGTCAGCAGAAGTGTTTGTTTTAGAAACCACAGGATTCAGAAAGGTCTCAAGCTTACATACACACACACATATATTTTAATGACTACTAATTGCCAAATCCAAGCACATATAATTATTATTATGAAAACTATTATCAGATAGTGTTCCAGGTGTTTTACATATATAATTTCATTTTATATCATCTTTGTGTGATACTTGTTATCAGAGCTCTATGTGTTTATCTCCATGTTGTATAGGAGAAAACAGAACTTAATAGATATTAAATTGCTCATTCAAAAAAATCTCTCAGGTTAAAGTGGCAGAACTGAACTTAAACCTAGATCTCTATGACTTTCAGGTTTAGAGCATTTCTGTCACACTATTTAAATACCCTATGGAAAAGCGATCAAAGTACCCTAAGCAAGAACACAGAAATAATAAATCAATTCTATTAACTTTAATTGTTTTTATACTAACTAAAAAAAATCTTAAATATATTCTTTGAAAAGTAATAATAGCCCTAATCCATATTTTAGAGATGCTATTTTGGTTAGACAGTGGAGGCGAAAATAGATTCCACTATTAAAGCACATAAAATCTTTCTAGAGAGCACCAGTTATTGACACATTTTAAAATTAAGTGATTATTAGAAAATTAATAGGGAAGAGTTTCATTACCTTCTGGTTTACAAATTGAAAATATAATCATAAAATACTATTACTGGAGCCATAAAAAGTTAGCTGGACTAGGAAAGTGGAATAAATTATGCATAGTTATCAACTATGACTGTAAATTTTGCTTATGATGATCTTAAATCTAATGATAAAGAAATACTTGGAAATCAGAAAATTATTTTGTAATAAATATTTTACTTATAGGAAAACTAAACAAATAAAACTAAAAATTATAAAGTATTGAAGATGTGCTATTTGTTAAGGATATTAGATGTGTCAAATGCAAATATTAAACTTCTCTGCAACCAAGAAGATGGTTTAAGAATAAAAAATATCCCTTTCAGATAGATTCTAAATTTCATTGTATATTATATCTTTTATTTACTTTATAAGTCCTATCTGTTTATCATTGTATTGTAAATTTCAAGCAATTTTTATTCTCTTTTACTCTTACTTCCCATTTTTGAGCACTGTGCAATTATTTTGCTTTATGCTCTTGAATTTAGTTATCACTTATAAGACCCTTGCTATTCATTGAGAACTTAGTTAATAAAAGTATCAAAGGTGTTGCAAGAACAGCTAACATTTAATTGTTGTTAACTGCCTTACATACATTCATTATTTTATTCCCTATTACTAGTGTTAGTATCATTTTACAAACTGAAGTACTAATGGTACAGTAAGCCCAAAGTTACATGGCAAGTATGCAGTAAAAAGAGTAATCAAATCCAGGCTTCATGTTTCAGTTGTTCTCTGACTCTAGCTTCTACACTGAGTTAGCATGGTAAATGCTAAAATGTGAACAACAACAGCATGTGTCCAGGCTCTACATTTTAAAGATTTATTTTAAACAAATCATCTGTCTATTCCATAAACTTTCATCAAATAGAAAATAAATATGAATTCAGTCAAGCTGCAACAAATCTAAAATTGATGTAACACTGGGCATTACAATAAAATATGTGAGCTATGCATGTCAAGAGATCATAATAAAAAACAAAACTTTTGAGAATTTTCATCTATGAGCTCTGAAACACACCTTCAAATGAAAAGCAGCAATGTCGATTGTGAGATTTCTAAATTTCCAATTTGCATTTATATGTTTCTAATAACCTCTATTCACCACATTACCTTAGCTGGAACTAATATAATGATATTACCAGATACTGGTCTCTTTAGAAAACATAGACTCTTGGTAAACTTGGAAACAACTGTAACATATACTAGGAAGGAAAATAGTCTGAACTAACATCATTAAACAATTCCTCTACTAATATTAGAATAAAAGCTGGTATTTCAGCTGGAAGCGAGCTGTCAGGGCTGATTTCCCTCCAAAGAAGCAGCAAATAAGTTAAATTATCAGGATTTTAAAGGTCTATGGGAGTTCAATGTCCTTGGTCCTTCTATCTCATTTTCCTCTGTCACTAAAGCAATCCACTTAAATTTTCATTTATTGCAACATGACAGATTAGATGCCCAGACTGATTGTCCTACTTTAAAAATATATTAAATACTAGATAAAACATCTATTTCTTAAATCTTGAATATACTTAAGTTGGCAAGAAAGTAAGCAACACTAAGGCAAGGGACTGAAGGAGAGGATCATAGAGGTATATGAAACCAAGAAGTTGTCTTTTACCTTGGAGACGACTGCTAAGCCACTAAACTTGAGGGTTGGTTCTTGTGGACCCTTCATTTTGGGACACCAAAATTTTGCATCCTCAGTATACAGGTGAACTAGAAATATATTTACCATCTTTCCTTCTCTAAAAATGGCTCAAAGCAGAGGAAAAGAAAAAATTTTCCTGAGAATTCAAACTCATAAGCCAGAACTCATCAAAGAGTCTAGGTTCCCTACTCTCTGGGTTCCAGAAAAAAAAATCTCAAGGTAAGAATTTAATTTAATGAGGTCAATTTTCATTAGAAATTCCAGATCGCTGACAAAAAGCAAAGCAAAGTTTTTCTCAATTTATATCTCAGGTGTCAAGGAATTTTCATAGGTAAAAGTTTAAGAAAAATGAGCAGCTAACATTAAAAAAAGAAGTCATGAAAAACATATGGAAATAAGGCACCATGAGTGACAGCTAGCTGAAACAAAGATAGGAGTCATGATGTGAAAAATCCAGAAATTAAAATTATGAGAAACAGAATAGAAAAGTAATATTTATATTTTAAGAAATAAAAGAAAGGTTTGATAATATAATTAAAGACACATAGATATAAAAAAAGAATAAAAACTATTACAAATGAAGCATACAGTATTTGAAATAAAAAATTCGATGGATGCGTTGAAGAGTGGATTACCATACATAGGTAGGGAATTTGTGTTGTGGGATAATATATTATAAGGCAGAGAGATGTAAAATGTAAAAGAGAAGTTAAGAGATATGTACTGATATGATCAAGTGAGTATGTCAAAATCACACATCTAATCCAAGTTCTAGAAGTAGAAAACAGCAAGAATGGGGCACAGGTAAAATTTGAAGCAATTCCCAGACATGGCAAAAAGATGCCAATCCACAGATTCAAGAAATCCAACTGAATTCATCTCCTTCATAAGAGAAATTTACATTCTCTTAAACCTGTATTTCCACAAAAATATCTCAACTACAAGGTATGTGGTCCCATGTAATCACATGAATATACTCACAACACAATTCCAACAATTTAATGAAAAATATTGTTGAGTGAGTAAAAGACCAAGTATTGTATTTCATTAAAACCAAAAATAGACTTTGTTCTCTTTTGAGCTAACAAACCATACCTTTACTTAATTTATTCTGCAGCTTATAACTTATTCCCATCATGTCTTTTATTTATCTGACTGAACCTGTTAACACAGTCATAATAGGATTCTTGGATGAAAACACAATTTTTAAAGAAACAGCAGATATAAGATAAAAAACTAACTCTCCAAAGGGATTCTATTTTAGATGTTTGTCTATTCTCTGTTAGTGAATTCAAACATTTTGAAAACTAGTTATTTTAAAACACTATTTCAGAAAAAACTAAGGGTAATAGCTTCATTTTCATGTATTATTAAAAATATGGATTTGAAAATGAATATTTTAAATGTAAATATATCTGAAATTCAAATAAAGATGATTTAACTTTCATGAGAACTGAAAATAAGTTGGTTATTATGATGAGGATATTTTTCAGAACATATGTTTGATGATTGAGAAATTATGAAAAATTTTAGAAGTTGAGTTCATAAACTTTTCCAAATTTTCTTTACTGTGAAAAATAAAACAAAACAAAAAATCCCGAGAAGTTCTAAGAACACAGACAGCAATAGAAGTGAAAACTTAAGCACAGTCAGGTAATACTCAAGCTTGGCTTGCTCAATTGCGAAGTGTGAAGTCAAATTTGCACCTGTTGTGGGATCTGTCAGTGCTGGCAGGGGACATTGGAAGCTGAGCTTCCACACTTTACAGAGCAGCATTATTATCCAATAATGCAACCTTTGACGTGTCACCATTCACAGTATGCTGAAGTCTGACGACATGAAAACCACTAGAATGTACAACCGAATAATTTACAGGATTCAATGGCCGACGTCTTTCTCTTCTCACACTATCCCCTACCACCAGTGACCTGGTGAAATGTATCACTGGGGGATGGGCGGGCAGAGGGTGAACAAAGGGTTTGGAAGTACAAAGAACCTGGAACGTTTTTTTCCCTGAATCCATGTGATTTTTAACAAATAGCATCACTGGGTAATGACTTAAGTTATTCTGGATGAAATATCTGAGGATATTTTCCCCTGAACATCCTCTGGGTTTAAACTTGGTGATAACATACACATTTTTAGAGGCAATTACGTTCTTTTGCAAAGAAGCCAAAAAGGCTTCTACACTAATGTCACCCTGGGACAGAGGGATGAACAGAGGAATCCTCAGAGTGCTATCTTGGAAACCTGCCACTGTGTGATGGCAGCTGGTGATTAATAATCTTTAACGAAATAGTAATTCAAGCAGGACTAAACCGGCTCACAAACTCTATGGTACCAACAGTCAAAATTGATAAAATCTAATTTTAAATAGTCCCTAAAATATGAAATGATCCTACACTCTGTTACTTAGATAGTATAAGATACAAGAGCTATGCAAGATACTCAACATGTCCAGTCCATGATTAATCAGATGCCAATTCTTAACATCATCCTCTAATCATTAATTCAATCTTACCAACCCGTTTTTGTGAGAAACAAAAGGCACTCATCAACTTCTCTAATATGATGTATTCATAAAGTTCTTATGCAAATATAATATTGATAAACTGCTGTTCACATGGCAGAACCAGATGAAATAGGTTAAAAATGTTGTTTACTAAAGAAAATTATGGATTTTTCTACAGATTAATTGGTAGTAACATAATGTACTTGAAATGACAGAGATATTGAAGATCATTTTCAATGATTGACAATGTACTTCAAAAATGTTAGTTGTGTTGAAATTTTTGAAATGTTCTATAGTAAAAATCAGTTAAAACACTATATTTTTGTATGATTTTTTTACAAGTAAGAATATTTTTAAATGTTTCAAGTTATTTTCTTTCCTAAAGGTATATAATAAACTTGTACTTAAACTTTTTTTAAATTTCTAGTGTCTCCTCCTAATTCAATTAAAATCAAATCAAAACAAAATAAACTCACAAACTCCAAATTATTAAGAAAAAAAGCAAAAAGGCTTTCTAACACCTAAAATCCTATCTAAGAAACTCATGGGAAATAACAAGCAAGAAGTTTTTATACTTAAGTTTGATGGAGAAATAATAAAGAAATAAAACCTCAGTGGTGAACAAACATCCCATGTCTGAGGGCAGCTGAGAACATATCTTTAGTCTGAAGGGTACACACACAAAAATGTTGCTACCTTCATTTAGCCACAATACTTAGAAAACAAAGGCCTGAAGTCAACTCAAAGTGCTGCTGACTCAAATGTCCTGCTTACTTTCAGGCAATAAATGCAAAGTATGTTTGTGCCTGAGGATTTTCATCACTATTTCTTTTTATGTCTGGAGACTTTGGCTCACATTCCAACCAAACACAGTCGTTCAAAACAATTAAGTGTTCTCACCCAAATCCCTATTTCTCTACGTCACAAAATCAGCACACACTTGGCATTCCTGGCCACAGCTCTTGGCACTGTGCCTGTGGGTCAGAACTGAGAAGCTCTGGCAATGCAATGTGGGGAAAGCTTCTCTACTGCAGCTGCCAACACTTCTCTTTGACCCAATGAATCAACTTAAATCTCTCAATCCCTCTCTCTCTGTCTCACTCTCTATCCATCTTTCTCTCAGCAAGTAATGCACATGAATTACAATTTAATTTTAGATATTGTTGTTTCTAATGAAATACAAGATCAGTGATGTTTCATTATGGTCTGGAAAGTCTGAAAAAACAAGAAATGTTTTCATTAGTGTATATTTTTTTTTCTTAAGTTTTCCCTGAGATATTCCCCTGCCACTGAGATTCTTCCATCTTATTTCAAATACATGAATATATACACACACACACACACACACACACACCCCACATACACCCCCAACACTGCTTTGACTACTTTCACTTGCTTTTGTGTATTTCTTCCTGAAGACTGTGTTTCTACTTCCACCTTCTTACCTTTGTAGCATCAAAAGGAGATGTCTCCATTGTACTTAAATAAAACATGGGTTTTTCAAGTTCAACAGGGCATATGTGCTAATAACCTGGAGTGTTAAGCAAATGAAGTACTTTGTGGCAGATAGGTCTTTGGGAGTTTTAAGAGTGCCCTAGGAACAATAAAGTTACAATGTTCAGCTCTGCCACAATCCTGTTATCCCTCACCTTAGAAAATATTAAAAATGCAAATTAAAAAATATTTACTGAATGAATAAAACATAAGACTCTTTTGTCCTTTTATAATACTGTAGATGGTACTAAAAGCAGAGAGATGAGAGGTAAACTCATGTTTCTGTGTTTCAACTGACATACTGTTCATCTTTTGTGAGAGTGATCATCTTCATGGTGAATTCATGTAATGACAATGCTAATATTCCCCTGTATCAGAAAAAGAAATTAGAAGAATGCAGTTGACTTGGCAAAATATTTGGATAATCATTTTGTTATTCAGAGTACCTTTAGTTAGGTTTAGAACAATTTGTAGAGGTTTTGTTTGCCTTTTAATGAATATGGCTCTTATGCCCTAAACTTTAATCTGTGGAGATTCTGATGTATTGAATATGTAAATACATCAGAAATATACTACACCAAAAATCATTATTTGCTCTCCCCAAAACGTTAAACTTGTGGATAATACAGGTTTTATCACTGATAATTGAATGATTTTCTGAGTCATAAAACTTAATCTCTCTTATTTTCTCTCTACCATATCATAAATAATAGTTGGCTCAAGAATAGTGGAAAAGAGAAGAGAGACAGAAGTTACAAAGAAATATACCAGACAGAATTTAGAAATTTGCTACATGCAGTTTAGCATAAAATTTGCTGGTAACTAATATAAAATGAAAAATTGTTTCCTCCTTCCTCCTTCCCATCTTTTTCTGTTTTTTTTTTTTTTTTTTTCTTTTGCTGTTTCTCCCAGGAGTTCTAACATGTACCAATTGCCATTTTAAAGGTAGTCCAATTTTACGAATTTCAGTTGTTTTTACAAAACTCCTAAAAGGAGGGCTTTAGTGTTTCATCTCTCATCAATTCTGCTGTCCTCAGCCACTCTTTATCTTTCCTATTGTATCTTGGCAGTACATAGTTTTACTTTGCTATAGATACTAGGGGATGAATTATACTGAATTCTGAAATCATTCTGCCATTCAGGAACACTGTGAAACTGTTAATTAACCAAATCTACTTAGTAGACGTATCAATTATTTTCAATGTATAAGTTGCAGTGACAGTCTTTGAATTTCTAAGGGAAGAAAAGGTTAGGTAAGGAACCAAAATACAAAATTAGAAACTGTTTCAATGGAAAAATAAATTAAATAAACCAGCAAACTGGTTCTTTAAGAAATATGGAGGAAAAGTATTCTCTGGTTGTATGTGATAATAGCCTAATTCCAATAACAACTAATTGTACTAGCAAGGATGTTGAAAGATGGAAATTTTAAGGCTAAGTTTAAATTTTAAAGTACACAATTTTCAAACTTGAATGACCTTTTCAACAGTGAACACATGGAAAGTATTTGAAATTCTGAACATCAAGGAAGTAAATCTTAGATAGAACAAAGCATTCATTATTTCTAATGATATTAAAATATGGTTACTCTTCAGTCTTTTAAATGTCAAGACATATTATTTGTGGATGATCAGAGCAATAGAAAGTGTTTTCTTGGGCAGAAAATAATTAAACACAAAATCAAGCATATCTAATGTCCTTGAAAAGTTACCAAAACATTCACTTAGAAAAGTGGTTTTTTAACATTCTCTCTTGAAATTAAATGAAATCCACATATACCAATTTAGGCAACAGATCTTTGGATCTGAAATCAGATTTGACACTCAAAATCTATTCATTATTTATCGTATCATGTGGAGGTGAATAAAGGTAAACAGACATCAAAGTAAAGTTACTTAATGTTGAAAAAATATTTACAGTCACAGCTCAAATGAAATAAAAACTCTACTTAAAACAAAATCTAAAACACAATTACAAATGATACTTCTGTCTCACAATCACAGAATTTCTGATCAGAAAAATAATTCAAAATAATTAAAGCTCAATACCTTATTTATAGGTGAAACAACTCAATTCTAATAAAGTGCTTCCTCTTTTCCTGACAGAACAATTCTAGCACTCTGTAAACAAACACTAAATCCTGGGCCTTTGCACTGTACCACATTCTAAATTAAACTTTAACCACCAAGCATCCCAACTTTGAGTTACTTTCTACCCTTCCCTCTGGCAGTACATTGACTCTGTTCTGAGTGCCTTACTCGTTTGAAATATTGCTTTATTATCTAGAACACGATCTAGAGCCTTTATCCAGATACTTCAAATCTTGGGGACTTTAGAGAACATTACAGAACACATTACTTAAGAGAGACAGAACAAGAGACAGGGAAAAGAGTAAAAGAGATAGAAAAAAGATCCCTTCTTGTTTATCCCATTATTATTCACAATATAAAAGAGAGAAGTATCTCCTTCATGGAATATGATATCTCCTTCAGACATGAGCTTTGCTACTTAGTTCACAATTACAATGCACTAAATACCTTAATTTCCCACAAAGATGTTGTCTCCAAATGAATTCTAGTGAAAACAGTCTAATTTAGTAAACTTGTACAGTATAACTTACTAATTTTTCCAGCCTCCCTAATGTATTTTCTTCCCACCTCACTCTTTTATCAATGCTTAATTCCATCAGAATAAAATACCTCAGTAGAGGAAACTGCCCAACTATTAATGTAACAAATTACTTACTTTTTGTTAAGAATAAAAATAAGACACAACCCCTGTTCGAAAGAAGTTCAGGGTTCAGTAGGTTAGAAGCAAGAAAAGAACTGATTACAATACAGGGTGATAGATCCAGCATTAGCACAGGATGCCGTGGAAGAACCAAAGAGAAGAATCCATAGGAAAACACACCAGGTTAAGGAAAGCTTTGGTATTCTAGGAAAGGTTTCCTCAAGAAAATGGCATGTGAGCAATTATTAAAAAGTGAGAAAGTTTTGGTGGGGCAGAAAAAGAGGGAAAATCGTTCTCACAGAGAGAACAAGAAGTCTACTTGTAAGCAGAAAAAACATGGAGATATAAGATGATGATTCTAGGAAATCTAAGTAATTCATGATACGTGCAACACAGAATGCATACAGAAATGGGAAGAAACATAAGGATGGAAATATATGATATGCAGACATCAGGGTAGCCATTTTTAAAGATTTCTGTTCACTCTAAACACATATAAACAGAGCAGTAGAAAATGGCCAAATACTATTTAACTGATTTCCTTATAGCCTATTCTGTAAAACGACAGATGTCTAGACTCAAGATTTCATGATGTGAACTTGGACAATATTAGAAGATTGGAAATGTTTTACAACACCAACTAAACACCACTGTACCACTGTGTTGTAATCAGCTGAGCTCAGGAATAATTTTTAACACCACTTTTCAAATGGATTCCTACAAGCATTACATTCAAATTTAGGAAATGCTGAAGGAAGAATGGTATAATTACTTTCATTGTGCTATTGTGAATAAACACCTACACTCTTATTATTCAACCTCAAATGTTCTTCCAACTAAAGAAGAAAAAAAACAGAAAATGCATTTTTAAAATATGTCCTTCAGTATTTTAGTGATATAATACTCAGTTATTAGAATTTTAAAAAACTAATTTTTATACATCTAGAGCACATTTCCCCAAATACACACTACTAGGCTTATGTTCTTTTCTATTCATCACCTTCTTTATACATCTTTATAAACCTGTAACAGGATTTCTGGCTATCTGAGGAGAAGAAATTGTGCCTTACAGCAAGTGGCATATTATATCCAATTCCATTTCCACCTCTTTTCCCTTCACTTTTGACACCTTTCTGCAAATCCCAGTGCTTAATTAAATACTTAGGGGTGTTACATGTGAAACATTTTTGAAGTTGTTCAATGGTGATGATTTACAGCAATATACAAGAAGACAGATGTACTGAGAAGGTTTGAAATGGTCCTATGTGTTATACATACTAAGATGGAGCACCTGACACCACGTAATACTTATTAACATCCTAGGGGATTAGACCTTATCAAGATCCTCAGACTCTGAAGCCTATAAATGTTGCATATCTGTGGATACAGGACTGGCCTTTTTATTAGCATACCTAAGAGAAAAAAACAAATTCAATGGGTTGATAAAGTACATGTTAAAAACAACAAATAATCTTTTCTACTGTTTGATTTCACACAGATCAACATGTACAAAGGTACTGCTGGATTTGTGCTATCCCATTTTTTTTTGTGTGTGTGTGTATAATTTCCTCAGTACTAAATATTTGGTAAGCCCTAGGATTATGATAAACATGCAAGAAATACCAATTGGTATTTCTGACTAACTGTGAAAGGACTGACACTAGGAGTTTATTGCATTTACCTCTTCAATAACCACCTCCCACCCCAAAATTAATGGCATAAGAATAAAGAAAACTGTAACAAATAAAGTACGAAAAGATGATTTAAAAGATAAAACAAGGTTTAAAGTGATTTGGGAAGACAAGAGTGGTAATCATTGACTTAAGGTAGAAGAAGTCTACTGAAATGCCTGCCAAAGAAGGAGCAATAAGAGATCTAATTTGCCCTCAGCAAACTCCTGGGAATCCATGCTTGGAGGCATGAGTTCCACAGGTGTTATGGATGAAGGGCACATGTGGAAACAAAAATATCTGCTGAAAGTTAGTGAACAGAGGGTTGGGGGAATTTCCAGTCTCCTTCTTAGTCCTGCACAACCAGCATCTTCCTTACCCTCCCAGACTTCACTGGAGAATTCTACCTGGAGACATAAGCCTGGTACGCTGCTCCTACTGCCTAGTGAGAGCCTGTTGTACTTTCAGGAATTTGGTAAGAAGCTGTTAAACACAGCAATTATTAAAACTTAAATTATACAAACTTTCAATTAAATTATATTAAAGACAAAGGTAAATTCAAAACTATCACATTCCCAATTATTTCACTATTAGCTATGTTCTTGATGTTACTTTTCTGTAACTGTATGGTAGAAATACTATGTTATATATAAATATTATATAATAGTGGGCTACTGCACACCTTTTCCTAACTCGGTGTTCAGTGACAGTGTATGATAGCCTGAAACTGGCTATGGTGGGAATATTTACACATTGATGGAAATTAGCAAACACTATAAATTAGAGCTTTATTTACTGTTCTGTTGTTTGTCTAGGTTTAAGAAAGTAAAGGTGAAAATATAAATATGCAGATTAAACCTGCAAGTGTGTTGTATCTACTGCTAAAAGATACAGCCAATTTAAAAATTGGTTCTCTTTTGCTTAGAGAACAAATTTTTAAACATTTATCAGCACATCCTGGATACTAGGAACAAGTTGGTAAAAAAAAAAAAAAAGGATTTAAGTTAAAAAGAGAATAATGTACGTTAAAGTTTACTACAAAATTACACACTTAACTTTCTTCATTTATGCTGTTACCAGATGCCAACATCCATTAACTCTTAAAATGCTGCTTCTCTTCCATTCTATGCCATATATCTTTTTTGATCCTTGATAATCGCTCATGTCTCTTCAAATTTCTCATTTTTAAAGTATGTTTGCCTCCTTCTGACTGATTCCACAGAATTTCCTCTGATCTGTACTCTAGTTAGTAAGTTTCTCTTCAGCTGTGCTTATTCTGCTAACTTTCCAATGAAATTTTATCTCAATCATTATATTTTCTATTTCTAGAAGTTCTCTTTGTTTTTTGTTTTCTGCTTGTTTTTCTTTTTTCTGAATTCTGCCTGGTAATCTTTGAGGGTCTTATGCTTTTACTAGTTATTTTGATTCTGTGTCTTAGTTATTTAAACATATTCATTATATTTATTTTATATTTTGCTTTGTAATTTTTTTTGTCTGGTATTTTCATCTTAAGCATCTTTGCTGTAGACATCATTCCCTCAAGCATTTTCGCCGCAAACACTTTTGCTGCATAACTAATTGGCCATAAGGCAATTTTGCTGTAAAACATAAAATAACAAAAAATAAAAGAGGAATGTAAAAAAAGACATAATGAAACATAAGAAATGAATAACAAATTCAAAATGACTTTATTGAGAAATACAAAATATTTGAATATCTTTAAAATGTGTGTAGATTCACGGCAATACTGTGCAAATAACTGATTTTATTTTGTAGGTTGTACCTAAGCACTTGTCTTCAATGTATTTCATTCATAGTATTTTATACACTTTTTTTCCTTGTTGATTCATTTCTTTGTTTGGCATTGTAATTTTTCTTTTTCACTGAAATTTCTTCCTTCATTAAAAGAGGTATCAGTTCCCAAATACTAAGATGCATATTTGTAACTGAGTTTTTTTTTTTTTCAAGTTTAAATCATTCTTATTTAAGCACTGATTTTACAAAATGTGATTGTTCAAAAGGTGAACTAAAGGTACAGCTTAATTTGTTCATGTATTGATAAATTGCCTTCAAAATACATTGGAGCTAGATGTGCATATAAGATTTTACTTGCGTTTTGGAAGAAATCACACAGAAGCTGCTGCTTTTTCAATACACTTGGCCAGTTTCACATTCTTTTGGTCAGCACTCCACAGTCATGTGATGTTAGAGTCATCTGGACCTTGCTGTACCCATTGAACCACTCCAGGTGTTGATTCATCTTCTCTGCTTGCAGGGCAACTCGGGACATAAAGCCAAATGCCTGATTAAAATTTTTGAAAGAGAACTCTTTGTAGATGGCATCTCTCTCACTTAATTCCAACCATCCCGCTGCTTTCAGGTCAAGCATAACTCGGTTCCTCTCCTCTGCGGTCCACCAGTGAGCATCTGCTGACACGGCCGCGAGGCACGGCTCCTGCCCCGCTGCGCCCGGAACCAGCGCCGCGCCGCCCTCGCCCCCAGCAGCGCCGCCGCCAAGATCTTTGGCCGAGAGCTGCCCGCAGCGCTACCTGCCCGCCGCCCGCTGCCCCGGCGCCTCTCCGCCTCCCGACCCGGCGCCAGGGCCCGAGCGGGTGTAACTGAGTTTTGTATTGTGTTGCTTGCTGTTTGTTCTTGGCATATTGTCACATGTCCATTGAGAACAGACTCCCAAACCAGCATGGGCCCAAACCTTTCCACACACGTGACAAAACCATCAAAAGCAAATCTCCAGGCCAGTCAGGATCTGATTGGAAGATGCCCCCAGGCCCAGCGACATCTTGAGAACTCATGAACTACAATCATTTGTCAAATGCCTTCGTTCCTTGACTCAACTGAATTTCTTATTTTCTTAAAAACTCACCTATGCATTCAAGTGATAGGTTTTTTGTTTGTTTGATTTTAATTTTATGCAATATTTTTAGGTGTTTTTACGCACATGAAATCTAGGATATCTAGACTTCCATGTTGCCAAAAATCAGATTTCTAAACATAATTGTGCAAAACAGACTTTAAAAAACACAAATGAAAAATAAAAAGTAAATAGAATGAAAGATTAAAATGGAAAAGTCTTCAAGTATATAACAGTTTTTGTAGGTATTAAGATTATCAATGATGTATCTTATTCCTGATTATTTTGTATTTTACAAAAGGTTCTCTAATAAATATAAATTACATTGGAAAAGAAAACTGCTTTGTGCCAGGCATTGTTATAAACGCTTTACATTTACTACCTCACTTAATCCTCACAATAGAACTTGGAGTGAAGTAATATTATTAATTCCATTTCACAGATGAGAAATTCAGAGACAAAAAATTCTGTGAAGTTTATAAAGTTAGTAAGTGTTGGGTTTTTTCTAACACAAGCTTTCTTCCCATAAAGGCTGCGTCTTAAACACTGTGTATTATTATCTCTCAGTATGTATTGAAACACTGTTTCTTCATTCCAACTTGAACACCTTCTCACTTTGGAGCAATAATAGTCTGAAGATCCCCATTCTAGTCCCTGGTTAGGCCTCTAGTTACCGACAAGATTTCAGTACACTTATTCTTCTAGACTTAATTTTCCTAAAGTGTGAAACTAGTAATTTAAATTAGATAATCTCTGAGGACCCTCCAGTCTAAGATTTTGTGATAGCACAATCCTATTAGACAATTATTTCTAAGGTATCATGAAATTAAAAATTTACCATTTAATTGCAAGATTAATAGGGAATAAAAAGGGCTCATCTCCTCTGGGTAAATAACAAGGATCAAGATTTCTGGATCCTATAATAAAAGTATGTTTAGTTTTGTGAAAAACTGCCCAACTTATCTCCCTAAGCAGCTGTATCATTTTGCATTCCTACCAGTAACGAATGAGAGGCTCCACACTCTCCCTAGCATGTGGTGTGTCAGTGTTCCAGATTTTGGCCATTCTAATAGGCCTGTAGTGGTATCTCACTGTGGATTTAATTTGCATTTCCTTGATAGCACATGATGTGGAGCTGATGCTTATTTTTCATCATATATCTTCTTTGGAGAGATGTCAGTTAAGGCCTTCAGTTAAGTTCTATTTCTTGATGGGGTTGTTTTCTTACTGCTGAGTTTGTTAATTTTGGATAATAGTCGTTTATCAGATATATTGCAAATATTTTCTCTCAGTCTGTGTTTTGTCTTTTCATTCTCTTGAGTATTGAGATATTTTCATCTTTTTTTTCTTCTTATGTTGAAAACACAGAGATGAGTCACAATGTCCTGTTTTTTTTTTTTAATAGATCTTTACTGGAGTATAATTGCTTCACAATACTGTGTTAGTTTCCGTTGCACAACAAAGTGAATCAGCCACATGTATACATATATTCCCATATCCCCTCCCTCTTGAACCTCCCTCCCACCCTCCCTATCCCACCTCACTAGGTCATCACAAAGCACCAAGTTGATCTCCCTGTGCTATGCTGCTGCTTCCCATTAGCTAACTATTTTACACTTGGTAGTGTATATATGTCGATGCCACTCTCTCACTTCGTCCCAGCTTACCCTTCCCCCTGCCCTATGTCCTCAAGTGCATTCTCTGTGTCTATGTCTTTATTCCTGCCCTACCACTGGGTTCAGCAGTACCTTTTTTTTTTTTTTTTAGATTCCATATATATGCATTAGCATACAGTATTTGTTTTTCTCTTTCTGAGTTACTTCACTCTGTATGACAGACTCTAGGTCCATCCACCTCACCACAAATGACTCAATTTTGTCTCTTTTTATGGCTGCGTAATATTCCATTGTATATACGTACCACATCTTCTTTATCCATTCATCTGTCGATGGACATTTAGGTTGCTTCCATGTCCTGGCTATTGTAAATAGTGCTGCAATGAACACTGTGGTACATGTCTCTTTTTGAATTATGGTTTTTTCAGGGTATATGCCCAGTAGTGGGATTGCTGGGTCATATGGCAGTTCTATTTTTAGTTTTTTAAGGAAACTCTATACTGTCCTCCATAGTGGTTCTATCAATTTATATTCCCACCAACAGTGCAGGAGGGTTCCCTTTTCACCACACCCTTTCCAGCATTTATTGTTTCTAGATTTTTTTGATAATGGCCATTCTGACCGGTGTGAGGTGATACCTTATTGTAGCTTTGATTTGCATTTCTCTAATATTAGTGATGTTGAGCATCTTTTCATGTGTCTCTTGGCCATCTGTATGTCTTCTTTGGTGAAATGTCTATTTAGGTCTTCTGCCCATTTTTTAATTGGATTATTTGTTTTTTTGATATTGAGCTCCATGAGCTGTTTGTATGTTTTGGAAATTAATCCTTTGTCCGTTGTTTCATTTGCAAATATTTTCTCCCATTCTGAGGGTTGTCCTTTCGTCTTGTTTATGGTTTCCTTTGCTGTGCAAAAACTTTTAAGTTTAATTAGGTCCCATTTGTTTATTTCTGTTTTTATTTTCATTACTCTAGGAGGAGGGTCAAAAAAGATCTTGCTGTGGTTTATGTCAAAGAATGTTTCTTCTATGTTTTCCTCTAAGAGTTTGATAGTGTCTGGTCTTACATTTAGGTCTTTGATCCATTTGGAGTTTATTTTTGTGTATGGTCTTAGGAAATGTTCTAATTTCATCCTTTTACATGTAGCTGTTCAGTTCTCCCAGCACCACTTATTAAAGAGGCTTTCTTTTCTCCATTGTATGTTCTTGCCTCCTTTGTCATAAATTATGTGGCCACATGTGCATGGGTTTATCTCTGGGCTTTCTATCCTTTACCATTGATCTGTATTTCTGTTTTTGTGCCAGTACCATACTGTCTTGATTACTGTAGCTTTATAGCATAGTTTGAAGTCAGGGAGCCTGATTCCTCCAGCTCCATTTTTCTTTCTCAAGATTGCTTGGGCTATTTAGGATCTTTTGTGTTTCCATACGAATTGTAAAATTTTTTCTTTTAATTCGGTGAAGAATAACATTGGTAGTTTGATAGGGATTGCACAGAATCTGTAGATTGCTTTGGGTAGTATAGTCATTTTCACAATATTGATTCTTCCAATCCAAGAACATGTTATATTTCTCCATCTGTTTATGTGATCTTTGATTTCTTTCATCAGTGTTTTATAGTTTTCTGAGTACAAGTCTTTTGCCTCCTTAGATAGGTTTATTCCTAGGTATTTTATTCTTTTTGTTGCAGTGGTGAATGGGACTGTTTTCTTAATTTCTCTTTCTGATTATTCGCTGTTAGTGTATAGGAATGCCAGAGATTTCCTAGCATTAATTTTGTGTCCTGCAACCTTACCAAATTCATTGATTAGTTCTAGTAGTTTTCTGGTGGCATCTTTAGGATTTTCTATGTATAGCATCATGTCATCTGTAAACAGTGACAGTTTTACTTCTTCTTTTCCAATTTGTATTCCTTTTATTTCTTGTTCTTCTCTGACTGCCGTGCCTAGGACTTCCACGACTATGTTGAATAAGAGTGGCGAGAGTGGACATCCTTGCCTTGTTCCTATCTTAGTGGAAGTGCTTTCAGTTTTTCACCATTGAGTATGATGTTTGCTCTGTGTTTGCCATATATGGCCTTTATTCTGTTGAGATAGGTTCCCTCTATGCCCATTTTCTGGAGAGTTTTAAACACTCAAAATTACTAAGAGAAACTGAAAGGAAAGTTTAAATGAGTTATTGTCTCACTACTTTCCAATAGCTGACCTAGACCTCAGAAATAAATTCTTAAAATATTTTGGCAAGAAATGCAATATGAGATTTCCATTTAGAAATATTTGCTTGAAGCCAGGGAAGGTCGTTTATAGCATGTTGTTATGATTGGGACTCTGCAGTCAGATTGCCTGAGTTCAAATCCTATTTTATACTTAATATTGTATAGATTTTGCTACTTTATTCTGCTTTGGTGTGTATTATGTTTCCTATGTTAAATCTGGATAATTTTACTCCTACATCATAGCACTGTCAGGATTAAATGAGTTAATTTGTATATGAAGAGTGTCAAATAAGACCCGGTATATAATAAGGCTTTATTTACTTAATGTTAGTTAATTTGGTGATTCTGCTGATTTGCTGATGTTGCTGCTACCATATAGAATTTTAAGGAGAAAAGAAAATTTATCTAAAATGTATTCTGAAGTTCAGAATACCACAGTCAATGCTGCTTCATGTAGAAAAATCCAGGAAGTAGCTTTACTAGATATGTGTTCCACGTGTGTACATGTGTGTGTTGAGAGAAGGGGTTATAGACTGCCCCATCTCTGGACATTAAAGCCAATATAAAAGCAATCTAGGTGTCAATATACCTTGAAAAACCTCATACAGTCAGGTGAATATTAATTTGCTTCTCTAGAGACAGTAACCCTCTCTTTAGGAGAAACTCTAAAGCTCTGAAACATTGCTCTGTTAACTACTAGAGAAAAAAAACCTGACAATTTATTATTACTTTATGGTCATTTGTATGTGGGTTCATTTATTTTCTGTAGTCCAAGTCAGAAACATGATGAATACGAATTTGTTTCTCTATAGAGGGTAAGCCTCTCTTTAGGAGAAATGTTAAAGCTCTAAAACTACCTTGTTAACTATGAGATAAAAAGCTTACTATTATTACTTTATGGTCATTTGTGCATGGGTTCATTTCTTTTCAGTAGTTCAAGTCAGAATTATGATGATGAATGATGATCTTTCATAGCTATTGGTTTCTGAGTATCTATTACACACCATTTTCTTTTATGATTTTTTTCTAATTTTTATAAAAAGCTTCCTCTTACATACTACACTTTAAATGGCCATGTCTATTATTACCCTATTAATTTTAAAGATGGGGAGATTGAGGCTTATACAGAGAGTTACCATCTATAGGTTCAGGGCTAGTAAAGAATGTGACTTAACGAGGATTTGATCTCACTGTTCCTGACCAGTCTTAAGAATTGGAGCTGAGCCTGTGTCTTTGTAGAATCTGAGAAATTTTAATATATGAGCCATAATATTAATTTTAATTAAATGTACTAAATCTGGGACTTTGTCATAGATGTATATGGCTCAAAAATAACTTGTTTTCCAAATGCTAGCCACAAATTTATGCCATACCATGTGGCTCTCTTTTTTAATAAGATGGTGAAATTCCATATATAGTGGAATTTTGTGGGGTCTTTATGTCTAAATAAATAAAAGATAATAAAAATGGGAATCAAAATATTGCAAACATTAGGTTATATAATTCTGAGCAAACCTTTCTTTATTAAATATTTAGTCTCCCTTATCTTTTTACACAGTTTGCTTTGAAACAATTGGCAAAAATTATAATCTTCAAGTCTATGGTATAAAATTTCAGTTATGTTCATAGATAAAATATTTTTGAATAACGCATTCATGGAAAATATTGAGTTCCAACTCAATGGTGCCACCTTTTACACAAACAGAAGGAATATGACTATGTGGGTGTTAGTGGTGCCACAGCGTTTACTATGCTAATTACTCCAGGAAAATCATAGCAGAAGGAAAAAAATCTTGCTTACATGAACAGAATCAAGTTCTTCTTCAAACTATTTTGGTATGAACACCTGCCACACCATTGCTGACTACTAAAATACGCATATATCTTATTCCACTGGAATAAAATCTTCTCAGGGCAAGGATGATCATAGATAGAGATCTTTCTATTTCCAGGACTTAGCTCCATGTTTACATATAGTTTTCTTAATTTAGTAACTAAGTAAATAATATAGCTATGTTTCATATAAGCTGGAGGAGTCTCTTTCATCACCCAGGCAAGAGAAGATAAAAATCTATTTTTTCTTGAGTGCCTGTTTATTCTTGTGATGTATAGTTCACATTGAGGATAAGAAGGACATATATATATATATATATGATGTATTTACATTCAGATGCTATTACAGTACATTCTAATCATATAAAGAAAATAAGGTACTTTGCTCAACATAATAACAGTTAAACATACTGCTTCAATGTATATAAACTAATGCATGTTCACTAAATTGAAGTTTTTATAAAAACTTGTAACTTTTTTTGGGCTTCCCTGGTGGTGCAGTGGTTGAGAGTCTGCCTGCCAGTGCAGGGAACACGGGTTCGAGCCCTGGTCTGGGAAGATCGCACATGCCGCGGAGCAACTGGGCCCGTGAGCCACAACTGCTGAGCCTGCGCGTCTGAAGCCTGTGCTCTGCAACAAGAGAGGCCGCGATAGTGAGAGGCCCGCGCACCGCGATGAAGAGTGGCCCGCACTCGCCGCAACTAGAGAAAGCCCTCGCACAGAAACGAAGACCCAACACAGCCAAAAATAAATAAATAAATAAATTAATTAATTAAAAAAAAAACTTGTAACTTTTTTTTAAACAATCAGCCTAAAATCTTCAGAAATGTATTAGCTTCTCACAGATCACTTTAGAGCTTATTTAAATATTAACCCAGACAACAAATTTTTCATCTTCAAAAGCTTCCTAATGGTGCTGAACTTTATATATTCAAACTAATTTGGAAAAAACAGAAACTTCAGGTCCAGGCTAGCATGGGCCTGCATGCTGCTGATTACTGTGGATTTAAAAATAAATGCCATCTCAAAAAATAAATAAATAAATAAATAAAATAAATGCCATCACTTAATAGATCATATAGACTTTCCAATCCACCACTTACTGGAATCTCACAATACATCTGTGAAGTCATCTAGGTATTTTTTACCCCCATTTTACAATTCAGGAATATTTACTCATAGAAACTGCTTAAGAGTCAGAGTCAGGAACAAAATTCATGCTTTAGACTCCAGATTGGACTCACTTTCCACTATACCACTTCAAATAATTAGGATGATTGTCCCAGAACCAAGAGCTAAATAATATACTCTATAAACTACCATAGGATAAATGAAGCCTCTTAAACATCCTTAGGAAATCTTCTCTTTTAAAAGAGATTGGTGTTCACTGTGAACAAATAAACTGGAAAATCCCAAGGGAAAAACAGAATTACAGCAAAATTCTAAACTCTTTACTTCTCTTCCCTTTCTCACCACTCTCTTTTACAGAAACATCAGAACTCCTCAAATATTCACATGTGGACTGAACAGAAACAAGGAGAATATGGAAATTGCATCCATTCCAAGAGAAATTATTTTCCCTTTCTAATGGCTCATTCACTCACAAGATTTCTTATAATTTTAAGAAATTTCTGAAGATAATACCTAACCATAAATATAGATAAAACAATATTTATACCTAAAATGGTGACCTTCATTATGCTGACAGATTCTGAATATTGCTGAAGAATATTATGAAAGGTGGTCTTACATAATCTCTTACAGATTCTTGCTATGAAATCTCAAGTTTGATTCTTACTATGACTCAGAAGTATTTTCAACCATCCCTAATTGGCATTCCCCAGCAGCATTTCCAAACCTTTTCCACTCTCCACTTCACTTCCGCAATGTTCCACTGCCTTAAGTATTATTGAGATGATTATAACCACTTCCTGTGAATTTCCTCAACTTTCCTTCAATAAAATGATTGTTTCCTTAGGTCAAAGTTCAAGATTTACCAAATCTTTCTTTTTAACACCTTACTAAGCCAAATTGGTTTTATAAATTTCTTTCCCACCCCCTTGAGATTTTTTCTACTCAATTCAAAAATACCCCATGTGTTCACATGCAATGTTTCACTAAATTCTAGCTATTCATATACATATAACTTCACCATCAAACACTGAATAAAGACTCTACTGCTGTTGTTCACTCCTTCCCATCCACTTGCTCCTTACTGCTTGTGCTGGTCTTCCATTAATACCACAAACACTATAAAGAAACTTCTCTGTATAATTTAATCAGGGGTTCTTCATCTCTAGAATCCATGGACTTGGTGCAGCCCATATCCAAACAACATTTAATGACAGTTAAGATAACCACCCTCCATTGGGAGATTGGGATTGACATGTATACACTGATGTGTATAAAATGGATGACTAATAAGAACCTGTTGTATAAAAAAATAAATTAAATTAAATTAAAAAATTAAAAAAAAAAGTGGGTCAAACTATAAATTTAATTTATGAGGGGTCTTGTGATACAGACCCAAAGCAAAGGTTAAAAAAAAAAAAAAAAAAAGATAACCACCCCCCCAAAGAAGGATTTTCTCCTCAGGGATAATGATCTCTACTGGTTCCTCTTTCAATTTCAAACTTGTTCTTTCTTTATTTCCTTTTTTCACAAAATATAAATATTTGCAATGATATGTCAATTTGTTTCTCTCCTCCCCTCTATTCCTCTTTGGTAATCTCATCCCATATCAGCTTTAACTTTCACCTCCAGACAAAGTGATGTTAAACCATTGCTCCATCCTTTCTCTATAGAGCCCCAGTGCCACTTTTCAGTTATATCCTGAAACATATATTCAGACAGGGGTTAAAAGTCCAACTCTGACACTTATTAGTTATTTAATTTTGGTTAAAGTTGACTAACCTCACCACCTTGTTTTTCTAATATATACAAAGGCCTGTGTGAGGAGTAACTAAATAATTTATGTAAAACTCATATGACTATGCCTTAACATACTAGGAATTCAGTAAGTGCTAGCTACTGTTTACACTTACTTACTCTATATGTCTTACTTTTTATGTTCCTTATTTCTATTAATTTTATATTTGTCTAGTTCCAAAGGCCAAAAGCTAGGAATCTTCTTTGATTTTTTTCCTTGTACTGGCCCCAGAATTATAGTAAGGTCCAAGTCTTCCAGCGGCACAGCTTCATAGCAGTTCACTTTTCCCCCTTCCCATTATAGCTATCCTAGTCAGATAACTTATTACCTCCCATTTAGACAATTTCAACAGATTTCCAACTGTTTTCCTGATTTCAGTTTCTTGACCTCTAGTCTATCATTTATATATTGGGGGATGCTGTTTTCTTTCCTAACGTAGATATAAATAAATATACAATCATTCCATGACTCAAACCTTCTCATTCTTTGCTATTTCCTAAGATATTAAATTCAGAAACATTAGTTTGATATTCGAAACCTATTACCAGCTCATTTTAATTTACTATGCCAACCTTTTCTGGTCCTTAAAATCGATAAGGTTCCACAAACTAAACTATTGGTTTTTCCCTACCCAGAGTCCACTTTTCTGATACTCTTCTCTCCTTCTGAAATACCCTAATAAATGAATTTCATATACTCCCTACCATTAATTTTTTAGCTAAAATGATACTTCCTCTATAAAATCTTAATCTTATGATCTAAAGTTCTCTATCCCTACTATAAAAAGGGGAGGGATGATGTGGAACTTCATAAATGACAAAGTGTGAAGCTCGGCAAATCTCCCCCAAAAGCAATGATAAAACTGGACAAAATTGACCGAAATTTTTTTTCAGGGTTCTTAAATCTAACCAAAGGCATACAACAAATTGAAAATCACTTATTCAAAAAAAAAAAAAAAAAAAAAACAAGCTACTGAACATTATATAAGAAGAGTAAGTCCATGGCATTTTAGCCTCAGCCCCAACCCCACTCCTCAGTTCCATTGGAAAGGCAGTTCTAGCAGCTAGGGAAGGACATGAAAACCAAAAGCTTCCATGCCAGGGGGTTGAGGATTTGATTCGGAGTGGTATGTGGGGAAAAAAATCATACTTATAGGCAGTAGAGAAAATGATAACAATCTAGGTATCAAACAATTAAGGAAAGTCAATACCTTACAAACCTGAGGTTGCAATACAAGTTTGATCAAGCAACAGACCAGAAGACTAGCCAGAAATTTAACAAGGCTATCTGGGGAATAAGAGAGTTATCGTGGGCCTTGATAAACTCCCATAAATCCTATAAATTTCCTCAACGTGATAAAAGGCCTCTATGGAAAATAAACAGTTAACTCATACTCAAATGTGAATGACAAAATGTTCTCCATCTAACACTGGAAACAGGAAGGGTTTTCTTGCCTCAAAATTACATTCAACATTGTATTAGAGGTTCTAAGCAATGTAATAATTAAAATAGATTTTTTTTAAATAAATAAAATTTTAAAAGCCATCTAGATTAGAAAGGGAGGATTAAAACTTTTCATTTGCATAACATAATCTTGTTTGTAGAAAATTCAAAGGAATACATGAAAAAATTTGAGTTCCTCAAGGCCACAGGTGACCAGGTCAAAAAAAAAAAAAAAAAAATATATATATATATAAATTATTTTTATATATTAGGAAGAACAAACTGAAAATAAAATACAGGAAATGATTCCATTCACAGTTATCATGAAACTGAATAATATCCTAAGGAAGAAATTAAAAGCATAAGACTTATACAGTGAAAAGCAAAAAATATTATTAAAATAATAAAACATATTATTATTATATTAAAATCATAACATTCTAAAAAATGGAGATACAGTCTACGCTCATGAAATAGAAGATTCAATATTCTTAAGATGGCAACCTTTTCCAAATTGACCTATAGATTTAACACAACCCTTGCTGATTTCCCAGAAAGCTGTTTTGAAGAAATTAAAAGCTGATCCTAATATTTATGTAAAATGAGAAGGACACAATAGTCAAATATAAGTTTGAAAAAAGAGGAAAAAGAATTTACTCGATTTCAAAACTTACTGTAAGTCTACAATATGTTACTGGCATAAGGACAGGCATATAGATCAAGTGAACAGGACTGAAAGTTCAGAAATAAACCTATATGTTTACAGTCAACTGATTTTCAACAAAGGGGCCAAGGCTACTCAATGAAGGAAAGGATAATCTTTCTATGAAATAGAGTAGGCAAACTGTATATTCACATGCCAAAATACTGTCTCATACCACAGTCAAATACAAACACAAAATTGCTCCTATCCCTAAATATAAGGAAATAAATATATAAAATTTTAAGAAGAAAGCAGAAAAAATCACAGTGACCTTGAATTATTCAGAGAGTTCTTAGATGTCAGAAGCAAGCTACTTAAAAGAAAAAAATTGATAAACTGAACTTCAACAAATTAAAATTTTCACTTCAAAAAGTACCATTCAGAAGAGAGGGGAAAAAAGACTGGGAGAAAATATCTGCAATCCATATATCTGATAAAGAACTTTTATCAAGTATATATATAAAGAATATTTAAAGTTAAATAATCATAAAATCTAATTAAATACAAATAAGATTTGGACAAACACTTTATCAAAGAAAATATACAGATGGCTAGTAAGCACAGGAAAAGATACTCAGTATCATTAATCATTAGAGAAACAGAAATGTAAACTTTAATTAGATACCACTTTATATGTTTCACAAAACTGACAAGGATGTGAAGAAACTAGACTCCTCATACATTGCTGGAGGGAATGTAAAACTGTACACATTTTGGAAAACAGTTGCACAGTTACTTAGGAAGTTAAACATTAATTTACCATATGACTGAGCATTCCCCTTCCAAGATATCTACCCAAGAAAAATGTTATGAACTGAATGTTTCTATCCCTCCAAAATCTGAGTGTTGAAGCCCTCAACCCTCAGTGTGACTGCATTTTTTAGATGGAGCCTCTAAGAATGTAATTAAGGTTAAATGAGGCCACAAGGGTGGGGCCTGATCTGAAAGGATTAGTGTCCTTAAACGAAGAGACACCAAAGACCTTGCTTTTTCTCTCTCTCCATGCACACACAAAGAATAGGACATGTGAGCACACAGGAAGAAGGCAGCAACCCAAGAGTGTTCTCATCAGACACCAACACTACTATAAGTTTTATCCTGCTGCCCAGAAATGTGAAAAAATAAATTTCTGTTCTTTAAGTCACCTAGTCTGTGGTGTTTTGTTACAGCAGCCCAAGCAGATTATGACTCAAAATAAAATATATATGTCCTTACAATGACTTTTACATAAATATCCATAGTAGCATTTTTCATAATAATCAAAAAGTGCAAACAATCCAAAGTCTCTTAACTTTTGAGTGGAAAAACAAAATGTGATATTTCTACAATGGAAAATTATTCATCATTGGAAGAAATATATTCTTGATACATGCTACAACATGTATGAACATCTAAAACTCCTTCTAAGTGAAAGATGTCAGACACAAAAGACTACATATTGTCTAATTTCATTGACATCAGATGCCTGGAAGCAATAAATCTGTAGAAACAGATCTGCGGTTGGCTGGGGCTGATGTGGGAATGGGGACTGACTGATTGCAAATGTGCATGAGGGATCTTGTTGGTGATGGAAATGCTCTAAAAACTGGATTTTGGTAATGGTTGCACAACTCTGTAAATTTACTACTAATAACTGAATCGTCATTTAAAATAGATGGATTTTATGATATGTAAATTATACCTCACTGCATCTGTTGGAGGAGGAGGAAGAAGAGGAGGAGGAGAAGCAGAAGCAAAAAGGAAGACAGACACAACTGTGGTGGGGAAAAAACAGAAGTGGAGTATTTGGTTCCTCAACATTGGGTATCCTCCCCAGGGTAGCAGGAGCGGTAGAATATCGGTCTCGTATGGTAAGATGTTTACGGAGGTACTTACAATTGTTATGCTAAGGTTTAACCTACTGGAACAAGGAAGACCCAAAGAGGGTGGGTTTAAATAAGATAGGGGGTTATGCTAATATATAACAGTTCACGCAGGGCAGCTCTGCTCTACAGGAGAGCCAGGTTCCTTCTGTCTCATTCCTCTGAAACCTGCTAGTGCATAGTCCTTACCAGCATGGTGACAGCTGGGTCACAGACACAGCAATATTCCAGTTCACTGAAAGGGGAGAAGTGTTGTCTAGGGCAAGTAGCTTGTCTTTAAGTTGGAAATGACTTGTAACTTGTCCATACTTCCACTCACATTCTATTGGCCTTCTATATAACTGCAAGGAAAACTTGAAAATGTAGTTCTATTGGGGGTTGGGGGGTATGGATCCACCTGAAACTGCTACCGTGGAAGAGAAGAAGAATCTATTTTGAACAGTTTAATAGAGTGGATGAAAACAGTTTATTCAACTTATGGTAACAGATAATAAGAATAATCCATACAAACTGTTGATGGTAAAGAGATCAAGCTTAAGTAACTAGCAGGTACACTGACTCTCTTCACAAGCCTGCTGACAGGGTTTCTACACACAACAGAAAGTCAGACAGGCTGCATCTATAATGTGTGGAGATAGGTGGCTGGCATCAATCCTAGGGCTGAAGTTCAAATAAGGGCTTCAATTTACAAAACAAATTTGCAAAAACCAGGCAGGGCCTGAAGATGTAAGAGACTACAGGTACTGGCCAGATAATTTACAGGTAGTTACAAAAATAAAATAGGTCCACAATTAATGGAAATCAGGTATTAACGTGGTCCTGAGAAGACAGGTGAATTCGAGTTGCTGATATTATTACCAGAACCTGTACACACTCTCTGCCGTCCCGAGGGGCCCACATCACCTGCTCCCTGTCATCTTTCAGGAATCTGCTCAAAATCATCTCCTTAGAGAGCTCTTTTCCTGACTGTTCTCCTTAAAATGATACCCCTAACTTCATCATCGCTATCCCTCTTATGCTGCTTCATTTTAAAAAATTTTTCATACCAACTCTTCAACCTGAAATTGTATATATAATTTGTTGTTCCCTCAACTAGAATATACATTCCAAGAGAGCAAGATATTTATGTTTTCACTACTATACTATGAGTTCCTAAAATAATTCCTAGCTCAGAGTAGACATTCAATAAATATTATCAAATAAATTGAACGAACGCACATACATTAGCAGCACAGCAAGGTTGGCAACAAAGCTGAGATGATGTCAAATTACTTCAAATGTACTGTTATGTTTGGTACCAAATACTGGGGTCACACTGAACATGCAGTAAACAAACAATTATTTCTAGCTGTAGGTGAGGAAGAAAGTAAAAATATAAAACTAAGATCAGCACTCCTAGAAATCCCGTAACACTTCATTTTACTGCTACTGAGAACTTTATAATTGATTACACTTTGTTTCACAATTGTTTATATATACGTTAATGTTACTTATGTCTGTTACTTGCTAAACATAAGATACTTGAAGCTAGAAACCACATTGATTCCTCTTGATATCTCTTTCAGCAATAATTATAGTATTTTGCAAATTAAAAGCTCTTAATAATATTTATTTAGATGGAAAAATAAATTAATCAATAATTAACAAACAATGAATGCTGATTTTCACAGATTGCAGAGCATTTTTTATTCAAATAAACAAGCTTCATTGGCTACTTTAATAATATGACCAATAAAAAAATATTTTTAATTTAAAACAACTACCTCACTTAAAGAAAAAGAAAAGAGAGTAATCACAGACTGTGCATATAAAAGAACCACAAAACAGGATATCATTATTCTTCACCTACTTCTGTCCACCTCGGTTAGGAAACAATCCATGTTTTCATGTAACAGCACAGTGCCATGACACTCTGAGTTACAGCACACAATGCCAAATGTGTAGTAAAAATCCTCTGAGAGCATTAGTCAATGCATATGCATAACACTTTTATATTATAAAACTTGAGGGCTTATCTCTTTCTTTAATGTGAAAAGCAATTACTCTTCTGTAGATGTGGAATAATTATTTTAAAAATATCACTTGCTCTTAAAACACAGCGGAGGCATTGTGCTTTTGAAGCAGCCACTTTGAGCTCAAATCATTTTCAGTACTTCTGCTGCATTACCAAAAAAAAAAAAAAAAAAACACTAAGACTTTGCTATATGAAGGCTGATGTCATTATTAATGTCTTTATTCATGCTTAATTTTACTTGCTGAATCATGATTTTCTCCATGTTGAATTCACTATTCTACCACTGGTTTTGGAAAGGTGTGATCTTGAAGCTGGGAACAAGATAAACACCTTGACAGAAAAGTTACCTTTCTGTCCTTGTGGCCTGATGCTTCCATTCTCAGCCCAGCCCCACCTCCAGATCATATTTTTCACAGTCACAAAGATGTATTTTTGAACATGGCTGCTTCTCTGATTAGATCTTTTCTCCTTTCAGAGTAGAAAGCATGCCTTACTATTCTTCCTCTTTATTTCTTCTTTACCTTCTCCCTTAACTCACTATCCCTAGGCTGTAAATCATCTCATTTTCTACTGAATTTTGTATTTTGTTCCTCAAGAAACCACTGCCTAGTAATTATGTTATCTGTGCACATATATGTATTCTTCCTTAGTGGTTTAAATCCTTGAAGATGCAGAGTGCTCCTAAGTTACATCTACATTCTTCACTAATTCTACCTCACTATCTTGTACTGGGATGCTGAATAATGTTGGATGAAGGAAGGAATAAAGGATCTTACAATGTTGGTTATGCTTTTATGGACCTTTTCTGTTTACTCTTTCTCTGCTGCCTGCTGTTTGGCCATTTGCTGTTCATTAGTATCTACTAAACCATGGGTCTGGGAAATAAAGAGATAAAATGCAAAACAGTTCTTTTGTAACTTGCTATTTTCTCCTTATTACTCTTTATAAGTTACTAGGTAACCAAAAAATCTTGGCTGTGCAATTTGTCCAACAATAAAATATGTTTTTTAAATTTTTTTTCCTGTAGCAACTTAATAAGGAGCCTAGTTTGTACAATAAAGCACTCCTACAAAGGATGGAATAAAAGATATAAGGAAATTCTCCCCATAGAAAACAGAGTAAAATATTCAAGAATTTGTGAACAATGGATTCATCAACTTCCTTAAATGAGACGATTTTCAAAAAGAGACATTTAAGATCCACAACTGGAACATTAGTTTTCATCAAGTTCATTCCATTTGTCATAATATTTTAAGTAAAAAGAATTATGTTTTCTCCAAGAGAAGTCACTCAACCATGCTGTGGGGTGGCCATTTGGAGATCAGTCCTGCTTCCGGTCAGACCTCACGCCCTTCTGGAGGGACGCTGCCTCTCAGCATCTTTAACATCAAGTCAGCCTTTGTTGTGCTGCTAAAATACCAACAAACATGAAGATTTCATCTTGTAAGAGACAGAAGATAAAGGTCTGTGTGAGGTGTTCTTTCTAAGTTTTGCAATATGATGTGCATGCATTAGTCTGAATAATACATTCCAACAGATAACACTTCCTGATTAGATTGAACAAGTCATCAACTCACATAGAGTGAGCTAAGATGAGCTTTTACGCATAGGCAGTTGAATGTAGTAGTTAATACTGATACAAGCTAAAATCCCAATAGGAAACCATGGCAAACTCAAAACAGCATAATTTGAGAAGGATTTATTTTTCAAAGACATAAATTACACAGATATGGGTGGGATGCAGCAGAAAAATGAGGAGTAGTACAAGAATTCAGAGGTCGTAGCAGTGAGGTAGTAACCAGTCCTAGGCCCAGAGGATAGAGAGGAGAGAAATTTGTGGAGTCCTGAATAAGAGTGACAAAGAGCAGGCTGCCTTCAGAAAAGCGTGACTTTGGTTTGAGGTAAACACCCAGCTCAAGGTGACCTCACACAGGAGACAGAAAATACATACCCTGAACTCACTACCCTCCCCCCACTGATATATGTCTGGGACTCCCAATTAGCATTCTTAAACAGAAACCAAAGTAATCCAGGAACTATTTTAAAGGTTTCAGATGTGACCAGTTAGCTCACCTAACTGTATCTCAGTTTCTTCATCTGTCCAAAGCTAGTAAGAGTAGCTTATACTGCCTTATAGCTTATAAGGCAGTCTAAAGATTAGGTGAAAAAAATGAAGCACTTCTAACAGCTCATGGAATATAATAAGCTATAAGTAAATGCCACTTCTCATTCTTGGGCTTTCCAAATGAGGCTCTTTTGTCAAGAGTATACAGCAAATATAAAAGCCACAAAATGATGTTTCTTTCCTAGTTTCAGATATTAATGTATCTCTGTGCATTACTCTGTATTAAAAGACCAAGAAAATTGAGTGAAATTCTTTCTTTTTTAATATTTCATCTCATTCCTTTTTCCTTTTCACTTATATGAAAAGCCCAAATGTTTCCATACCTATAATCAAAATCAGTTACAGACAGGTGAATTTCAAATCCCAAAGGGGTTCAAGAATGACATCCTCACGCCCCAGATGTCAGTGAGACCCGCAGGACCATCAGAATTTCCTTTAGAACGCACTCCATTTCCAAAGGGAAAAACTGAAGCAGATTTGGGTAATGAACTCATGAATAACATTGCTACCCAGCAAATAATGACTTCACTGATGGAAATAAACATTTGCAAAGCAACAGAATAAAAACTTGAGTGTTCAAAAGATAATCAAATCCCTCAAACACATGGAGCAAGCCCTGCCTCCAAATGGTTTTCTCATATGTAATTGCCTGGAATGCTATTTCCTCTTATCTGCATGGCTAGCTACTTGGAAACTTCAAATCTTAGCATAAATGTTCCTTTTTGTATTTTCCATAATCACTCCATCAAAAATGAACTCCTGGTTTTAAACTGCACACACACACACACACAGCCCAGCTGTTATTTGTTATCATAGTATCACCATAGTATCATCTGCTTTGCTTTATGCCATTCTACCCTTTTTAAAAAAAAGAATATTTATTTGTTTCTTTAGCTCTTTTTGTATATCTCTCTTACTAGATTATAAATTCCTTGGGTGCTTGAGGTTAATTTATCTCACTCATCTGTATAAACTCCTAATACAGTGTACTGACTCGTGCATTAAATGTATCTTACAAATAAATGAACACTTGTCATTTTCATTTTTTAAAGAATAATGAATTGTTCTTGGTGATTCATAGTTTTCTTCCAGTTGGTCTCCCCTTCTCATATTTAAGGTTTAAGCACTTTCCAAGGAAAGGAAGTGTAAACTAGTGATTCATTCTGTGCTCTCATGGAGCCCTGGCATAAATTTTTGATAATGAATAATGGTGGTTTAACAACAAACCTGCCTTGTTCCACTGTAACAGATATAGTAAATAGGGGGTTAAAATTACCCATGAAAAGCATGAATCAACTTTGGAAGGATTACCACAAGAAAGAAGTGCTTGGTGAACTTATTTTGAGATAGATAGATAGAGATATAATATATATAATATATATGGTATATATATATCATATACACATTTGTATATATGATGGCATGTATGGCATATATGGTATATAACATATAGACATAGTTTAATATATAGTTTAATATAAGCATATGTATTTGTATGGGTGTGCATATATAAATGTATATATATGATGAGTTAATATAGAGGTAAAACTCCTTTAAACTGGGCAAAATTACCTAGAAATTCAAAACAATAAAAAGATAAACTCAAAAATTTCAAACATAAAGATTATTGACAAATTAATGTAGCAGAATAAGAACAGGATTTGGGAGCAGACAGAATGAGGCTGATGTGTCAGTTTCTCTTTGACCAATAAGAATGTGTCACCTTTTTTTTTTTATCCCCTAGTAACTTTCTATCATCAGAGCTACCTACACCGTGCTCAGTTTTAATAATATGAATAAGTACACAGGACCACCTCAACATATTCTGTTTGATTTTATATAAGTGTAAATTCAAAAGTAAGGTACAAAAATTATCACTGATTATTCAAAGTCATTCTATTCAAAAACATTCTCTATACAAAGATCATATCTGACTTTGATTTGTAGAACAGTTTTTTTTCCCAAAAAAAAATTCTAAGAAAACATATGTATTTTTTACTTTGAAACATATTCCTCATGTATAATAGACATTTTATGTCTTTTCTATGTTTTTAAGTCTTTTTTATGTTTGAAAATACAGCTTAAGGAATCAGCTTAGCCATTCTTATTATCATATTATATTAGTCTATCAGGGACCAAAAAAGCAAATATGTCTTGAAATGAGCCATGAATTCCTGAGAAAATAACATGATATTATGAGTTACTGAAGAAAATACTGGAAATTCAAAGAAACCAGTGATCAAGTTTTTAGAGTTAATATTTGCCCATATTGAAATAAAAAAGTGCAGAACATAGAAAGATAACCTTTTAAACAATCATGTCAGAAATAAACTCAAAATACCAGAGACGATGCACCTCTCAAAGTATAAAGTTTTCCTTGAATTCATTTCTATATTTGACCTTCACATATATCACTCTTCTACAACATTATGCCTCTCTACAACTGAATTCCATTTAGTTATGACTCAGTGCCTTATTTACTTCACTGATTGTATTAAGCCTACACAAATCATCAGAAAGCTTTAATTTGGTCCCCACAGGCTTTCTCTACTTCCCAGAAATGGTAACAAGGTATTTTAAATCCTCCCAACCCTAAGTACACATGTTGCAATATCACTACTATTTGCCAAATAAATTACACTACAAGTGTAATGCTCATCTTCCTGTGCTGACTAGCACAACTATCCCCTGAAGACAGAAAAAAGCAGAAGCATTTAATTTATATAACATTTTCTCAGTGCTAGCATTCGGGATCTTGATAAGGAACAACAAGGGGGAAAATAAAAGACACTGACTAGGCAGTTATTAAGCTTAGTATTATCAATGGTATGCATGGGAACTACCAATACATGTGGTAAAGGATGTTTGGGAAGGCATATAAATTTATGATGGACACATGCAATGGTGCTAAGTCATCATGTACTCCACTATTATTAAAATGCATTTAGATTAGTAGAGGAACAAACCACAATTGTTACCCCATGTACTCATCATACAACAATCACATGATCATAGTATTCCTATGGAGTATGTATTTATCCCCATTTTATGAATAAATTGAGGCTCAGATACAATAGGTGTGTTCAAGGTCCCACAGATAATAAGAGATGAAGCAGCATTCATATAAAGGCAGATTTATCTAATTCCATGGCCCATGCGCTTAACTGCCATGTTTTTTTCCCCCAAGCAGTATACATGGTATCAAATTAAAGCACATACTGAACCAAATGTAGATATTGTGAGTGAACATAGTACAATATGAAGAATCAAGGATCAAAAAGGGGATGAATGAGGAGTTTTTACAAAGCACTGTAATGGGAGGTCAAAAGGAAGAGGAGCACTTGTAGGTCAGGATCTAACACATGATAATAAAGGTTAAGCTAACTGTGTTAAGATTATGAGGCAGCCAGTGGAGAGCACAGCATTATACACAGTGATTTGCTCAAGGCTGAAAGCTTAGAGGCACCCCAAAAGTACTTGCTGAGTCATTCTTTTTTCCCCAGAATATGCAATTACCTATTGCACATTGGCTTGTGTGTCCTGCTTTTAAAAGCAAGCGTTTCAATGATGATTCTTTTGAAAATTACAAAATAATTTGACAAAATATTGTATGGATACTACAAGACTATGCATAATGTGATTCCCATAAATCTAACAATACTTGCCAAGTACATGCAAAAATAAGTTGTTAAATGTTAAAATAGAAAGTCGGATTACTTTTGTTCTCAAATTAAGCAAGTAGACTGGATCATGTGAAAGTTGGATATTACTGATAGTAGTTTTTAAATTCTGAATATAGTTAAGTCATTTTTGGTTTGTCAACATGAACAAACTATTTTTATGACTCATTACAATTGCAGAGTGTACATAAGTGTGGTTTTTAACCTCATAAGCCATATATTCCGAGTCACTTTATGACACATAGGTGATTCTTTTACCAAATCAGTATCATAAAAGGCCGATTAAAAACTGAATTATGCTTCCATAATCATGCACTCTATCCATAGAGGTAGCAAGAGAACAGAAGAAAGGGGTATGATATTATTACAAGAAAAATATTTGGTAGAAAGATAGAACACTTAAGCAACAACCAAAGAATACATCTTTACTTCCATTAAACACAGCTTTCATAGAAAGCTGCTAAAGATTCTTCTAAATAAAACAAGATCCAGAGCAGCACACATTGCTAAAATATATATTTTATGAGGTAACTTACACAACAGTACACAATTGTAGATCGTAGGTAAAAGACCCCAAAGCAGAAAGGCTATAAAATTATGATATAAAGACCTATAAATATCTGTGTTTCAATCTATTCATAGTAATAGAGATCTGTTACTTTAAAAGTGTGGTATTGAATGACTTAAGGGAAAGGCTTACCAATACGGGAGTACAACAATAAATCACAGAAAAAAGAATAAAATTTAGCTTTGCAATGTGTATCTTCAATAAAATTATATTAAAAATACTGAATTTCTTTAAAAAAGAAATTCCCTCTCTTTTCTGAAAAAGAAATGTTTTAAAAATCTAGAACATCATGTTTCTTTCTACTATTAACACAATTAAAAACACAAGTTATACGTAGAAGGCAACGACATAATGTCTTTTCATGCTCTAAAAATCCACAGCCCACCTCAGGTACATGTTTACGCTTCCTGCAGGCAGACATTCTTTCCTCTCATTTGCTATCTCCTATTGTAGCTGGCCCAATCTTGGAACAGTACTAGGTTTTTAATAAGTATTTGGATAGATTGATTTCACTGGGTACCCTCAAAATTAGATTCCCAATACATATTATTTTAATCCTTCCTGATGGGCAATTCTTTAACGGAAAGGCATAGTATGAGATAATTAAAAGAATGCATGCCTGAGTTGTCCCTAACAGATATAGAATTCTTTATATTTTAATACTACATTGATGATAAGTACTAAAGATCACACAATAAGCAGATTCTGAATCCAGATCTTATAGGCCAGTCCTTAGAAAGTGGCGGTAGGGAGAAAAGTGATCCAGAACTTGGCACTGGGGAACTGCCCAACCTAAACATCCCAGACTCATGGAGAGAATCAGGTGGTCCAGACAGCCACCAAATGTACATCGAGAATCCCTCCTGCTTTGTGAGTGTCTGAAGATGGCCAGTCAGCTGCAACACTATTCCTCTACCCCTTCGCACGTGTAGCTAGGCACCAGTTACATAAAGAGCATTGGGCCTAGAGACAAAGTAAGACACTGGCCTTGATGTGGAAAGGGAAGAAGGAATGAAAAAATGGGAAAAATGAACGAATGAATGAATGAGAAGAATTATAACTACAGGATGTTCAGAGATTTTTTCTTGGTTCCTGGAGCCACTAATTTTCAAGTTCAGTTGTCAGGCAATTCAAAAAATAAGCTGAAATTGGAGTTATCAAAATTGGTCCAGGAAACACTGGCTGATGAGGTATACACACTGCAAACCTATGCTAGGAAAGTTGCAGAATCCAATCTAAGAATTTTGGAATTAGCAGATTTTTTTATCACAGTAAAAATATCCTATTAAAGCAGAGAGAAATATAAATTATGAGACTAAGCCGTGGAATAAAGCATCAAATAGTGCAGCCACATAAATCATTCTTTTACATTTACATCTTCTTTGAACTCATATTTAGCCTAGGGCACCAGAAATATTCACAATGAATTGTGATGTGTTTCAGAGAAGTGCTTTTTCCTACTTAGATTTCCTTATACTGTTTATGGCTCTGCTACTCTTCTGTTATCCCTTTTACACACATGATATGGATACGTGTATATTAAAAATAAAGAAACGAGACTGATTTCAGAAATCATAAATAAAAGCAGTCTTATTGTTTGACACTTAACAGTAGTTTTATTTTGTAAGATATATGAGGCAAATCCAACTGAAATCATCACTGTATTAAAGTGAGATGTCTATTTTTACAAGACTCTTTGGGAGCAATCAATGTTCACGTCCTGGTGTGCAAAGGAGTAAGTTAAAGGTGCACCAGGCTGCAACTTGGAAGATGAGCAATCTCAATCATGACTGCTTTTTGTATTAAAAGCAGCTTTTATAACTATATTGTTTATAATGGTTTTTAACATAGCAGAAAGGAGAAAAATTATGATAGTTACTCCTTTTTCTTTCAAATAGAATCATTTGTGACTCTACAGTATAAATCCGTCCTTACACTCTTTTCACTATGCATTTCATTTTTAGGTATTTTTCCTAATAATTATTTCAAAATGTTTTAACTGAATCTTGCCATTCAATATCAACAGTGCTTAACATCCCTCCTGATACATCTGATGTATGCAAGAATTATACATGCAGTCATATTTCTGCATTCACCTTCCAATGTGAACATTTTTACAAATGCATTCTCCTTACATTCCCTGACCTTATTTTCTTATAAATCCCCACCTTTCATGGCCCATAGTGGTGTTGGTCTCAGTTAAGTGCTAACAATATAAGCGATTGCTATTGCTTTCAGTAGAGACAGAAGTGCCTTTCACATCAGCCATTTGTGTATCTATGTTATATCCAGTATATACGTCCCACAGAGGAAACAATCTACAAAAGAGATGTAAGGAGAGAAATCTAGCAACAGCTGCTTTGGTCCAGGTCAACTGAACCTGCAAAAGACCCTTTCCGGATTTCAGTGATAGTAATGAGTTCTTCGGGTTGCTGTCAATAGTTGGATGAGGTAGCAGAACAAAGGACAGCTACCATATATCCTTTAATCAATTTTGAAGTCAGCCACAGAAAAAACTAGAAGGCAACTTCAGCAATGTGAAGACTTCTCTAAAGAGAAACTGAATAATTATAATTTCTATAATCCTTTAAGAATCTAAATCTGGAAATTTGTTCTAAAGATTTGTGCAACATCTCATCTATAGAGATGAAATTCACCTTAAAAATACATCATTTATGTTCTAATTTCTTCACTATTTATAGATGAGGAAAACCAAGGATGAACGAACTGAGTGGATTATACAATGCAACTGCTGCTGATCAACTAGATTGGTATTTTTCTACTAACCATGGCATCTAAAACCCACGAACATAAATAGTATATATCACAGCAAAACCATGCTCAAAACCATGAATTTTTAGATGTTCATCAGGAATGCCAATGCATAAACAATCGGTAATAATGATATCACTGAATTTCGTGTCCATCTTTAGAATGTAAAAAACAAATAAGCTGATTTAAGGACCTCTATTATAGATTTTAATGGTATTGCAGCCAAGATATGATGATAGAAAAGTTGGCCATCTTTGATGGTTCAGTTGAAGTTTTCTTCTAAAATACTTCCTCAAAACATTTAAGAAAATACTCCGGAATACTTTTTTGTTCTCTTTCAGTAGAATATTTTCCCTTATTTTTGCAAACTAATCAATTACAATAAGAGCTCTAGAAAGAATTATTTTTACTTCTAAAATTAGCTGAGATCTTTCTTGATATTGAATGGAGAAACAAATTAGCTCCAGAGTTTCCTAGAACTTATTTCAGATTCATTAGCCAGAGCAGACCATCAAAATAACTGGTCCAGAACATCCTGTTAGTATCAAAACCCATCAGGCAAATTGTCAAGCTCTTCATTCTTTCTTGACAAATATCTAGCTGTCTCTATCTTGGAAACTTAAAACGTATTTACTCTCTCAATTTTCTTTCAATCCACAAATTCTTTCAAGTCACAATAGTTCTTTTGAGAGATATTTTTGTTTCCAGAATTTAGTTGGCAGCAGAATGGCTACACAAAGCAATATGTAAACAGATTAACTGTGGTACTTTAAAAACTGTCTTTGTTTTTCAAATTGTAGTCTCTAAAAAGGTGTGAGGGTCATATTTATTCAGTCTTCCTAATTCCCTTCTGCTCATTGTATTTTTTTCATTGCTTTATCCACATTTTTTCAGTCAAAGTGGATTTTTTAAAAGCATGAATATTTTAGCACATCTTCAAAGTTAATTTACAATTATTAATATGTAGTTAATAAGAAGACAGTCACAAAAGTCAGTCAGTCCTAATTTTTTCCTGCTCTCATTCCAGTCAATAAAACTAACAGTTGAGAAAGAAATATCATAGATACTTCTTTTAAAGAAAAATATATACTTCTTAGTGCATATATTCTTTTACATTATTGGGTATTTTCCACAATTTCTACTTTATTGTTTTTGCAGACTGCTTTATGAATTCTAACATTAATTTAGACAGCTTTTAAACATTTCTATAGAAAATTTATCAACATAACCATGATTTAAAGTTATAAATTCCCAGGATAATTCTGATTTAAAATGTAAGAAAATAACTGGGTGCTTCTATTAATCTGATTTTTTAAATTGATGTTTGCTTATTAAAATTAAAATTCCATCATATTAATATGAACAACCTATTTTATGGCAAAACAACTTTTACTTAAAACATTTCTGTTCATTTTATTAAAATAATATTTTTTCACTCCATCAAATTAATAAGAAGTAAAATCCATTAGACCACTAATCATTCTAACCATTCCCTTACTGACAGAAATAAGCATAAATAAGCTTTGATAGTAGCCAATGCCACTGATCAAAAACACATTCCAAAAAAGGTTACCTGTATATCATGCAGATACATTAAATTAAAAACATTTATCTTCCTTACCTCTTCAATACTTTTCTTTAAAAAGTTTCCTGCCAAACTTTACTCCATTTAATATCTTGTCCATATTTTCTTCTGCCAAATCCTCTTTAAGTTTTTAATAAATGTTTCATTTAACTAAATTAATTTTGTATTAGTATCTTTAGTCCACATATATTATCACAATAAAATATAAAACAGATTAACAACAAATACTTTCATGGGCAATGATTACTTTGCCAATCAAAAGGCTAAATATTTCATTAGAATAATAGCATCAAAACTAGAATTTTATTAGTGTATGATCTTTCAATCAAAACCTTTGTTCATATAAATGATCTTCCAGTATAATAAAAATAATTTGTATTTGTATGACTTTGTACCTATGAAAAATTTTAATTCACTCAAGTATACAGAGAGAATGGAGAAAAGTGCTTTAATATTTGGCACATTGTAGAGAGTAAAAAATTTATAGCCTAGGTCAGTATGTTAGGATCCCAGCACAAAATCTTTGATTTGTATGTAGTGTCTGAAAGTTTTCCTTCTCAAAAGGAAAACTTTTGAGAAGGAAAACTTCCTTCTCAAAGAAGGAAGTAAACAAATTTACTTAAATTTATTTTAAGTAAATTTAAGTAAGTATATAAATTCCTTTCTTATCTTACCTCAAAGAAGACAAAAGTAAAAATTCAGATAGAAAGTCGTATTTTTAAGGAATGCTTCATTTACACTGAAGTCATAAAATGTTGTAAAGTTTTTATTGTAAATATTTATGACCATTTTCATATTATATTTCAAGTAAAACAATAACTTTCCACACTCTGCCCTTTCAGAAGTGGAACACAGGATTAAAATCTACCAAATACTCTAAAAGAAAAGCAATGCAGCAAAGATGCAAAAATGATGTCCATGTTTAATGGCATTTTAAATTTTTAATTTCATTGCCATTTGAATTGAACCAAAGAAACAAACAAAATAAAAAGTGGAGTGCTGATGGACCTTACCTTCTTGAACTGCTTGAAAAGGGTTGTTGCCATCAACAAACGTCACCGAAAATGTGATTTTCTCAGTCTGTAAGATCTCCTCATTCTGGTTGAGGTCTCCAACTGCCGTGCGAAACACCTCATCATCCTTTTTGGCAGATTCATCAAAAATTGCTCCTAGAAAGAAGTGAGTATCGCCGTTAAACAACAACATAAATATTCTGTCATGCCCTCCGGAGTTACGCCAAAGAGACTTATGAATTGAAAAACGTATACTTTCACTTAAAGCATGCACTTTATTTATTACTGAAACACATTGTACTGGAAGCAGTGTGAGAGCTAAGCAGGAATGCAGTTAGTTCTCCCAAATGGAAATGATGAATAGTACATCAAAGTGTTTTGCTGGAAGAGTATCCGGAAGACATTATAATAAATACAAAAAGCCTTTGCAGGACAAAGTGGTTAAATACACTGAGTGTCTCATGTCATGAGATCTTTAAGAATTCATAACTTGTAGAATTTTCTTTTCTGAATAATAGGAGAAAAATCAGGAAATTTTCTGAGAGTCCATTCATAAAGTAAATAGGAATCAAATATCTACAATGATCTTAATTTACTTTTTCTCTTTATTTCCTTCCTTCTTTCCTTTCTTTCTTTTTTTTTTTTTTTTGAACAAGAGTTTCAGTATCTTTTACAATAGTAAATTCAATAATATTTATTAAAAATTTAGAGACATACAAATCTCTGAGCAGAAGTAATGGAGACATATTTCCTGAAGAACTAACATAAGTTCTAGTGAATAATTATGGCATTTTTCCTTCATATGTAATAATGATGATGATGATGAAAAGAGTTGTGGCTAACTTTGATTTGACTGTGTGTTTGTCAGTGTATTGATTAAACATCCCAGTTCTAAGAGTAAACTGATTACAAATCCTGACTCTGACATTTGTTAAGTATATGACCTTGAGCAAGGGATTCAAATTCTAAACTCCACATTCATCACCTGTAATATCTAATAGTAAAAACAATATCCACCTGTAAGGATTATTAACTGTATTAAATGATACTATGCCTGCGAAATGTAAGTAAATTGTGGTAACAAAATATGTCTCAATACATGCTAGTGTTTTCTTTTTTTAAATACTGTGATATAATCCAAGCAAAGCTTAACATGTTCTATTATTTTCTTCATATTACAGTATTTAATTTAATCCTTAAAATAACTATGTGATATGTACACTACTACACACACATACAGTTTTAAAAATTAGGATTCCATGCAAGAAATATGCCTGAGGTTCCACAACAAGGGCCAGAGCTTTTACCTCCTTACTCCAACATCCTTGCTTTACATCACTATGGGATACTGCCTTCCAGGATTGCACCCAAAAGACATAAAAGTGTTCTAACAGGGATTCTGACTTTACAGCATATCTGGAGTTTCTTTCCCATCTGGCCATGCATACTTTATTTGCATTCATTCTGACTCTTCCAGTTCTAAGCAAGCACACATTTTTAAATTATTTACTTTTTAATCATAAATCATTGGGACAATGTACTTTTTGTATTTTTGAATAAACCTAATGACGACCCTGTTGACAAAAAGAGACATATACCTCAGGGTCAATAACATGATAAAGGAATAACTATATATGTACATATCCACATACACATCCATATACACATGATACATGTTTCTTGACTATATTCATTACAGTGTGAAAAAATAAAATTATGTGTATATAAAAATGACTTTTTTCCACATATAAATATAACACAGGTATTATATACACATATGAAAAGATAAACACACTATACATGCAAACACAAATATGCATGTATATGTTTACACATACACACAAATACACATATATGTATGTATAAACAGAAGCAGACACACTTTACATCTATCAATTTTGTTGATTTAATAATTCTGTAGCTGAAGCCCCAAGTCTTCTAGCAAAAGATAATTATGATATTAAACATGCATTATTAGAGTCAATTCATGATAAAGCAAGGATGAATCTATGTCCATTATTGACAAGTGTGGCAAGTTACTTTTGACCTCTCCACCCTATGTGGCTTCACCATGGGAAAGCAAGCAATGATTACTTTTTGCTAGAGAAGGCAGAGTGTCTAATAGGCTTACTGTGTCAGCTTGGCTTTCTCTTACCACTGCTCTTCTATGTTTGCATGGATTCATTGACTACTTTGAGCAGCCTTTTTAAATGCTTCCTTTACGTTTCCTATGTATTTGAATACCTGCCATGGCTAAGAACATGAGAAAAGGGTGAAGAAATTTTTTAAACTGATACATAAATTATTTCTTAATTACACTATTATATAGCTAATACCCAGACTATTAATATTTTATTGATGTAATCAACATATGTAATAGACATTAATTTCTGACCTATCCTGTCACCTGAATTAGAAATATACTTTATAAACTAATATTTAGGCAATAAATTTTAGATTTATCTTGACAATTTTAATTCACATTCATGAAGACTCATTTTAATTTGTGATAATATTTATGAGAATCTAAGTTAATCCTTACACTGAAATCTAATATTATCAGACTGGGATATAAAAATTTCTTTAGCAGCTTTTTAGGAAGTGTGATATAAATGTGCTATAATTGGAGCTGAAATAACCAATTTGTTTTAAACCAGATAATCTAAATGTCTATTCGCAAAGAAGTGATGTATGTTTATATAGAGATGTTTCAGCTTGTCATGGGTTCTAAATGGGTCTTTTAGAAAAGTTTCTAATCAAACTTTTTTTATAGCAGGTGATGTTATTGACTTCTGCTGAGTATTGCTAACACATTTTTAATGGAAGCATTTTATTATTACCTGACAGAACACTTAAAATTGCTTTAAACATTAAACCTGGCTTAATAAATGGCAGAAACCTGCCAAAACGATAAGAAATTAGTCATTTCTGTGCTGAATTAAGACACACTGAAAGCAAATGCACAAAAAAAGCAGTTCATCTTTCTGCAAACAGCAAAGAAGTACACAAAAGAAATGATTCATCTTACTGCACACAGGCAGCATAACCAAAGAACAGGAAATCCTAGCCAACATTTCAAATACACTTATTTATTTATTTACTTTTTCCTTCAGCTATAAACTCTCATCTTAAATTTGGCTTTTTACCACAAAAGTATTGTTAAATGAAGCATTTTGTATCAAACACAAGTATTCTGAAAACAACCTTGTAAGTTCCACATGAAGAATCTCAGGAAAGACAGTTCTTTCTTATGTCGTGCACTTCCAATAGTATTGCAATGTCATCTCTTTATCCTTTGTATTAATACACACATATTAGCAGTCTAATTTAACATCAAATATTCTAGATTTACTTCCTGAAACTAAAGTTTCTCAAATGCAACATACATAGCTATATAGCTTACATGATGACACAGCGTCTATTTCTTTCCCAGCTATTTTTATTAGCACATTTTAACTGTCAGTTTTATTTTATAACCTGGAGGTGAAAAGCAGATCCAACTTATTGTCAAGATGAAATAATTCTTCCACCACTTACACACTCACACAGACACACACACACACACACAGTG
Organism: Eschrichtius robustus; assembly: GCF_028021215.1. Lineage (NCBI taxonomy): Eukaryota > Metazoa > Chordata > Mammalia > Artiodactyla > Eschrichtiidae > Eschrichtius > Eschrichtius robustus. Next base: position 13,397,822 of record NC_090827.1, on the reverse strand, counting down.
TTTGATCAACAAATTATACTCTATTTACACTTTGCATTGGCCAAACTGGAGGGAAGAATAACCAAGCAACAGGCAGAGAACAAACACCTCCTAAATATTCCCGTTAGACCAATTTTTAATTAGTCATTTCCAATATTTGGGACTGATGATCTGCTCCATCCATGGAAGGGAAAAAAGGCATCACTTATCCTGACACAAAGAGAGTGGCATATTCAGGTGAGTCTACATACAAGTTTTTTTTTTTTTTTTTTAACACCTTTATTGGAGTATAATTGCTTTACAATGGTGTGTTAGTTTCTGCTTTATAACAAGGTGAATCAGTTATACATATACATATATCCCCATATCTTTTCCCTCTTGCGTCTCCCTCCCTCCCATCCTCCGTATCCCACCTCTCTAGGTGGTCACAAAGCACGGAGCTGATCTCCCGGTGCTATGCGGCTGCTTCCCACTAGCTATCTATTTTACATTTAGTAGTGTATAGATGTCCATGCCACTCTCTCACTTCGTCCCAGCTTACCCTTCCCCCTCCCCGTGACCTCAGGTCCATTCTCTAGTAGGTCTGCGTCTTTACTCCCTTCTTGCCCCTAGGTTCTTCATGACCATTTTTTTTTTTTTTTGATTCCATATATACGTGTTAGCATACGGTATTTGTTTTTCTCTTTCTGACTTACTTCACTCTGTATGACACATTCTAGGTCCATCCACCTCACTACAAATAACTCAATTTCGTTTCCTTTTATGGCTGAGTAATATTCCATTGTATATATGCGCCACATCTTCTTTATCCATTCATCTGTTGATGGACACTTAGGTTTCTTCCATGTCCTGGCTCTTGTAAATAGAGCTGCAATGAACATTGTGGTATATGACTCTTTTTGAATTATGGTTTTCCCAGGGTATATGCCCAGTAGTGGGATTGCTGGGTCGTATGGTAGTTCTATTTTTACTTTTTTAAGGAACCTCCATACTGTTCTCCATAGTGGCTGTATCAATTTATATTCCAACCAACAGTGCAAGAGGGTTCCCTTTTCTCCACACCCTCTCCAGCATTTATTGTTTGTAGATTTTTTGATAATGGCCATTCTGACTGGTGTGAGATGATAGCTCATTGTACTTTTGATTTGCACTTCTCTAATGATTATTGATATTGAACATTCTTTCACGTGTTTGTTGAAAAATATGGAACGCTTCACGAATTTGCATGTCATCCTTGTGCAGGGGCCATGCTAATCTTCTCTGTATCGTTCCAATTTTAGTATATGTGCTGCTGAAGTGAGCACTACATACAAGATTTTAAATACAAAATATATCATCCTTGTCTACTTATGTCTTAGAAAGGAAGTAATTATAGTTTATAGTAGTATTAAAAACATGTTGAAGTCAATTTTTTAACTATTGTAAAGGGTCATACGTACAAGTTAATAAAACCATGTTCTAAAAATTCGCATTTGCAAATATGCCTGTTAAAAACAAACATTTGTAAGAAGTTATTAACCTGGGACTTCCCTGGTGGTGCAGTGATTAAGAATCCACCTGCCAATGCAGGGGACATGGGTTCGATCCCTGGTTCGGGAAGATCTCACGTGCTGCAGAACAACTAAGCCTGTGCGCCACAACTACTGAGCCTACGCTCTAGAGCCCGCAAGCCACAACTACTGAGCCCACACACTGCAACTACTGAAGCCTGCACACCTAGAGCCTGTGCTGCACAACAAGAGAAGCCACCGCAATGAGAAGCCCGTGCACTGCAACGAAGTGTAGCCCCCACTCGCCGCAACTAGAGAAAGCCTGTGCGCAGCAACGAAGACCCTACGCAGCCAAAACATAAATTTTAAAAAATAAGTAAAGAGGGGCTTCCCTGGTGGTGCAGTGCTTGAGAATCTGTCTGCCAATGCAGGGGACACGGGTTCAAGCCCTGGTCTGGGAAGATCCCACATGCCGTGGAGCAACTGGGCCCGTGAGCCACAACTACGGAGCCTGTGCTCTGCAACAAGAGAGGCCGCGACAGTGAGAGGCCCTCGCACCGCGATGAAGAGTGGCCCCCGCTCACCGCAACTAGAGAAAGCCCTCACACAGAAACGAAGACCCAACACAGCCAAAAATAAATAAATAAATAAATTTATAAAAAAGAAAGAAAGAAAGAAGTTACTAACCTGACCACATCCATAACTCTTAAAAACATTTTAAGCTTTTATACCTTCATGTCTTTATTCACGGTGTTGTCTCCACCATGGATATATGCCTTGTCTCCTTAGCAAAATATAATTTCCTGGGCTATAGAAACTATTTTTGTTAGAGTGTCTATAACAGAGCCTGAATATATTAGATACTCAAGAAACAGGAATAGTTTAAACTTTCCTTATATTAGTTAGGCATGATCTTGTAAAATAGGATACCTAAATTCAAATATAGGAATAAAAATGTAAGTTACAACTAATTCTAAATTAGAACAAAAGTAGAATTGCAAATGTACCTGTATGTGAATTTATTATCACGGCTTCCAAATTATTCAGCAAAGTATTAATCATATACTTGTATTTTTAGTTTGAATATTTAAATTCATCTTTATCTTATACATAAGAAAAGAGGCAAGTAGAGGAAACATTGTTTAGCTGGGAAGGTAGTGAAAGAAAGAAAATGTCTTCACCTAGCTCAGAATTCCCTCTAAAAATATTGAGAAAGGTTTGGATACACATCTTGAAGTGTCACCAGAAAGAGACCCTTACCTGTACAGAGGCTCCTACTTTCTTTCTTTCCATACCACAATCTGTTAGTCTATGCCCACAGCTGTGCTTGCTTAACAACAACTAAGGCAGAAGCCACATAAGCAAAACCACAGAATCAGCTTGAGCAGAAAGGTCCAAGATGGTGACAGTCCACTGCCCTGAACTGGCTCCAGCCTGACCACCAGGGCAGCATCTGTACAGATGAGACCCAAAATGTCTGAGATTTGCCTTTGCTTCATTACCATGCTAGGATCTCCTCTGAAAGGGAGGACTTGCACTTTGCTAGCACAATTAGTGTCCTGCACAAAGGAGCCTACAGGACTGTGCATGTTTTGGCTGTTTCTGGAACTTATTGCCACTTTCTCCGGGTTCTGATGGCACACCCACCTCTTATCCCTTAAAAGTTTCCCACTTCCCTTCCCCCAGAAGAAGGGGTCTGAGAGCTCTCCCTTCCCCATTCCTCGATCAAGGAATAAAGTTTCTGCTCTGCTTTGCCGAACCTGGTCTCATTCGATAGGCACAAGCAACACAGGGCAAGGGAAGGACCTAGTTGGGGTCCACCAGACCCAGCACTTCTATAACAAAAAGAATTTTTCCACATACAGAGTTGACAAAATTACTGGAAGGTCTGCATATCTCATTTTATATAACTAACATACGAAATATCTTTTTTTTTTTTTAATTTATTTATTTATGGCTGTGTTGGGTCTCCGTTTCTGTGCGAGGGCTTTCTCTAGTTGCGGCAAGTGGGGGCCACTCTTCATCACGGTGCGCGGGCCTCTCACTATCGCAGCCTCTCTTGTTGCGGTGCACAGGCTCAGTAATTATGGCTCACGGGCCCAGTTGCTCTGCGGCATGTGGGATCTTCCCAGACCAGGGCTCGAACCCATGTCCCCTGCATTGGCAGGCAGACTCTCAACCACTGCGCCACCAGGGAAGCCCCCAAATATCTTTTAAAATAAATAATTCTAAAAAATGAAAACAAGAAAGTATCAACACGTGAACATTACCCTGCACAATCAATTTCTGCTTAAAACCTTATTATCTAGAGAGGCTTCAAGATGGCGGAAGAGTAAGACTTGGAGATCACCTTCCTCCCCACAGATACATCAGAAATACATCTACATGTGGAACAACTCCTACAGAACACCACCTGAACACTGGCAGAAGACCTCAGACCTCCCAAAAGGCAAGAAACTCCCCACGCACCTGCATAGGGCAAAAGAAAAAAGAAAAAGCAGACACAAAAGAATAGGGACGGGCCCTGCACCAGTGGGAGGGGGCTGTGAAGGAGGAAAGGTTTCAACACACTAGGAGCCCCTTCGCGGGCGGAGACTGCGGGTGGCAGAGGGGAGACGCTTCGGAGCCACGGAGGAGAGCGCAGCCACAGGGGTGCAGAGGGAAAAGCGGAGAGATTCCCGCACAGAGGATCAGTGGCAAATAGCACTCACCAGCCCGAGAGGCTTGTCTGCTCCCCCGCCGGGGCGGGCGGGGCTGGGAGCTGAGGCTCAGGCTTCGGAGGTCAGATCCCAGGGTGAGGACTGGGGTTGGCAGCGTGAACACAGCCTGAAGGGGGCTAGTGCGCCATGGCTAGCCGGGAAGGAGTCCGGGAAAAGGTCTGGAGCTGCCGAAGGGGCAGGAGACTTTTTTTGACTCTTTGTTTCCTGGTGCGCGAGGAGAGGGGATTCAGAGCACCGCTTAAAGGAGCTCCAGAGACGGGCACGAGCCGCGGCTATCAGCGCGGACCCCAGAGACGGGCATGAGACACTAAGGCTGCTGCTGCCGCCACCAAGAAGCCTGTGTGCGAGCACAGGTCACTCTCCACACCACCCCTCCCGGGAGCCGGTGCAGCCCGCCACAGCCAGGCTCCCGTGATCCGGGGACAACTTCCCAGGGAGAACGCACAGCGCGCCTCGGGCTGCTGCAACGTCACGACGCCTCTGACGCCGCAGGCTCGCCCCGCTTCCTCTGTACCCCTCCCTCCCCGCGGGCTGAGTGAGCCAGAGCCCCCGAAGCAGCTGCTCCTTTAACCCCGTCCTGTCTGAGCAAAGAACAGACGCCATCAGGCGACCTACACGCAGAGGCGGGTCCAAATCCAAAGCTGAACCCCCGGGAGCTGTATGAACAAAGAAGAGAAAGGGAAATCCCTCCCAGCAGCCTCAGGAGCAGCGGATTAAAGCTCCACAATTAACTTGATGTACCTGCATCTGTGGAATACCTGAATAGACAACGAATCATCCCAAACTGAGGAGGTGGACTTTGAGAGCAAATATATTTTCCCCTTTTTCTCTTTTTGTGAGTGTGTAGGTGTATGCTTCTGTGTGTGATTTTGTCTGTATAGCTTTCCTTTCACCATTTCTGCTAGGGTTCTATCCATCCTTTTTTTTTTTTTTTTTTACTTTCTAAAATTTTTTTTCTTAACAACTGTTTTTTATTTTTTATTTTAATAACTTTATTTTATTTTATTTTACTTTATTTTATTTTATCCTCTTTCTTTCTTTCTATTTTTTCTCCCTTTTATTCTGAGCCGTGTGAATGAAAGGCTCTTGGTGCTCCAGCCAGGCATCAGGGCTGTGTCTCTGAGGTGGGAGAGACAACTTCAAGACACTGGTCCACAAGAGACCTCCCAGCTCCACGTAATACCAAACGGCGAAAATCTCTCAGAGATCTCCATCTCAACATCAAGACCCAGCTTCACTCAATGACCAGCAAGCTACAGTGCTGGACACCCTATGCAAACAACTAGCAAGACAGGAATACAGTCCCATCCATTAGCAGAGAGGCTGCCTAAAATCATAATAAGGTCACAGACACCCTAAAACACACCACCAGATGTGGACCTGCCCACCAGAAAGACAAGATCCAGTCTCATCCATCAGAACATAGGCACTACTCCCCACCACCAGGAAGCCTACACAACCCACTGAACCAAACTTAGCCACTGGGGACAGACACCAAAAACAACGGGAACTATGAACCTGCAGCCTGCAAAAAGGAGACCCCAAACACAGTAAGTTAAGCAAAATGAGAAGACAGAAAAACACACAGCAGATGAAGGAGCAAGGTAAAAACCCACCAGACCTAATAAATGAAGAGGAAATAGGCAGTCTACCTGAAAAAGAATTCAGAATAATGATAGTAAAGATGATCAAAATCTTGGAAATAGAATAGAGAAAATACAAGAAACGTTTATCAAGGACCTAGAAGAACTAAAGAGCAAACAAACAATGATGAACAACACAATAAATGAAATTTAAAATTCTCTAGAAGGGATCAATAGCAAAATAACTGAGGCAGAAGAACGGACAAGTGACCTGGAAGAAAAAATAGTGGAAATAATGACTGCAGAGCAGAATAAAGAAAAAAGAATGAGAAGAACTGAGGACAATCTCAGAGAACTCTGGGACAACATTAAATGCACCAACATTCGAATTATAGGGGTCCCAAAAGAAGAAGAGAAAAAGAAAGGGACTGAGAAAATATTTGAAGAGATTATAGTTGAAAACTTCCCTAATATGGGAAAGGAAATAGTTAATCAAGTCCAGGAAACACAGAGAGTCCCACACAGGATAAATCCAAGGAGTAACATGCCAAGACACATATTAATCAAACTATCAAAAATTAAATACAAAGAAAACATATTAAAAGCAGCAAGGGAAAAACAATAAATAACACACAAGGGAATCCCCATAAGGTTAACAGCTGATCTTTCAGCAGAAGCTCTGCAAGCCAGAAGGGAGTGGCAGGACATATTTAAAGTGATGAAGGAGAAAAATCTACAACCAAAATTACTCTACCCAGCAAGGATCTTATTCAGATTTGATGGAGAAATTAAAACCTTTACAGACAAGCATAAGCTGAGAGAGTTCAGCACCACCAAACCAGCTTTACAACAAATGCTAAAGGAACTTCTCTAGGCAGGAAACACAAGAGAAGGAAAAGACCTACAATAACAAACCCAGAACAATTAAGAAAATGGGAATAGGAAAATACATATCGATAATTACCTTAAATGTAAATGGATTAAATGCTCCCACCAAAAGACACAGACTGGCTGAATAGATACAAAAACAAGACCCATATATATGCTGTCTACAAGAGACCCACTTCAGACCTAGAGACACATACAGACTGAAAGTGAGGGGATGGAAAAAGATATTCCATGCAAATGGAAATCAAAAGAAAGCTGGAGTAGCAATTCTCATATCAGACAAAATAGACTTTAAAATAAAGGATATTTCAAGAGAAAGAGAAGGACACTACATAATGATCAAGGGATCAATCCAAGAAGAAGACATAATAATTGTAAATATTTATGCACCCCCCATAGAAGCACCTCAATACATAAGGCTAATGTTAACAGCCATAAAAGGGGAAATCGACAGTAACACAATCATAGTAGGGGACTTGAACACCCCACTTTCACCAATGGACAGATCATCCAAAATGAAAATAAATAAGGAAACACAAGCTTTAAATGATACATTAAACAAGATGGACTTAATGGATATTTATAGGACATTCCATCCACAAACAACAGAATACACATTCTTCTCAAGTGCTCATGGAACATTCTCCAGGATAGATCATATCTTGGTTCACAAATCAAGCCTTGGTAAATTTAAGAAAATTGAAATCATACCAAGTATCTTTTCCGACCACAACGCTATGAGACTAGATATCAATTACAGGAAAAGATCTGTAAAAAATACAAACACATGGAGGCTAAACAATACACTACTTAATAACCAAGTGATCACTGAAGAAATCAAAGAGGAAATCAAAAAATACCTAGAAACAAACGACAATGGAGACACGAGGACCCAAAACCTGTGGGATGCAGCAAAATCAGTTCTAAGAGGGAAGTTTATAGCACTACAATCCTACCTTAAGAAACAGGAAACATCTCAAATAAACAACCTAAACTTGCACCTAAAGCAATAGAGAAAGAAGAACAAAAAAAACCCAAAGTTAGCAGAAGGAAAGAAATCATAAAGATCAGATCAGAAATAAATGAAAAAGAAATGAAGGAAATGATAGCAAAGATCAATACAACTAAAAGCTGGTTCTTTGAGAAGATAAACAAAATTGATAAACCTTTACCCAGACTCATCAAGAAAAAAAGGGAGAAGACTCAAATCAATAGAATTAGACATGAAAAAGGAAAAGTAACAACTGACACTGCAGAAATACAGAGGATCATGAGAGATTACTACAAGCAACTATATGCCAATAAAATGGACAACCTGGAAGAAACGGACAAATTCTTAGAAATGCACAACCTGCCGAGACTGAACCAGGAAGAAATAGAAAATATGAACAAACCAATCAGAAGCACTGAAAATGAAACTGAGATTAAAAATCTTCCAACAAACAAAAGCCCAGGACCAGATGGCTTCAAAGACGAATTCTATCAAACATTTAGAGAAGAGCTAACACCTATCCTTCTCAAACTCTTCCAAAATATAGCAGAGGGAGGAACACTCCCAAACTCATTCTACAAGGCTAACATCACCCTGATACCAAAACCAGGCAAAGATGTTACAAAGAAAGAAAACTACTGGCCAATATCACTGATGAACATAGATGCAAAAATTCTCAACAAAATACTAGCAAACAGAATCCAACAGCACATTAAAAGGATCATACACCGTGATCAAGTGGGGTTTATTCCAGGAATGCAAGGATTCTTTAATATATGCAAATCAATGTGATACACCCTATTAACAAATTGAAGGAGAAAAACCATATGATCATCTCAATAGATGCAGAGAAAGCTTTCAACAAAATTCAACACCCATTTATGATAAAAACCCTCCAGAAAGTAGGCATAGAGGGAACTTTCCTCAATATAATAAAGGGCATATATGACAAACCCACAGCCAACATCATCCTCAATGGTGAAAAACTGAAACCATTTCCACTAAGATCAGGAACAAGACAAGGTTGCGCACTCTCACCACTATTATTCAACATAGGTTTGGAAGTTTTAGCCACAGCAATCAGAGAAGAAAAAGAAATAAAAGGAATCCAAATTGGAAAAGAAGTAAAGCTGTCACTGTTTGCAGATGACATGATACTATACATACAGAATCCTAAAGATGCTACCAGAAAACTACTAGAGTTAATCAATGAATTTGGTAAAGTAGCAGGATACAAAATTAATGCACAGAAATCTCTGGCATTCCTATGCACTAATGATGAAAAATCTGAAAGTGAAATTAAGAAAACACTCCCATTTACCATTACAACAAAAAGAATAAAATATCTAGGAATAAACCTACCTAAGGAGACAAAGACCTGTATGCAGAAAATTATAAGACACTGATGAAAGAAATCAAAGTTGATACAAATAGATGGAGAGATATACCATGTTCTTGGATTGGAAGAATCAACATTGTGAAAATGACTATACTACCCAAAGCAATCTACAGATTCAATGCAATCCCTATCAAACTACCACTGGCATTTTTCACAGAACTAGAACAAAAAATTTCACAATTTGTATGGAAACACAAAAGACCCCGAATAGCCAAAGCAATCTGGAGAACGAAAAATGGAGCTGGAGCAATCAGGCTCCCTGACTTCAGACTATACTACAAAGCTACAGTAATCAAGACAGTATGGTACTGGCACAAAAACAGAAATATAGATCAATGGAACAGGATAGAAAGCCCAGAGATAAACCCACACACATATGGTCACCTTATCTTTGATAAAGGAGGCAAGAATATACAATGGAGAAAAGACAGCCTCTTCAATAAGTGGTGCTGGGAAAACTGGACAGGTACATGTAAATGTATGAAATTAGAACACTCCCTAACACCATACACATAAATAAACTCAAAATGGATTAAAGACCTAAATGTAAGGCCAGACACTATCAAATTCTTAAGGAAAACATAGGCAGAACACTCTATGACATAAATCACAGCAAGATCCTTTTTGACCCACCTCCTAGAGAAATGGAAATAAAACCCAAAATAAACAAATGGGACCTAATGAAACTTAAAAGCTTTTGCACAGCAAAGGAAATCATAAACAAGACCAAAACACAACCCTCAGAATGGGAGAAAATATTTGCAAATGAAGCAACTGACAAAGGATTAATCTAAAAAATTTATAAGCAGCTCATGCAGCTCAATATCAAAAAAACAAACAACTCAATCCAAAAATGGGCAGAAGAACTAAATATACATTTCTCCAAAGAAGATATACAGATTGCCAACAAACACATGAAAGAATGCTCAACATCATTAATCATTAGAGAAATGCAAATCAAAACTACAATGAGATATCATCTCATACTGGTCAGAGTGGCCATCAGCAAAAAATCTAGAAACAATAAATGCTGGAGAGGGTGTGGAGAAAAGGAAACACTCTTACACTGTTGGTGGGAATGTAAATTGATACAGCCACTACGGAGAACAGTATGGAGGTTCCTTAAAAAACTAAAAATAGGGCTTCCCTGGTGGCGCAGTGGTTGAGAATCTGCCTGCCAATGCAGGGGACATGGGTTCGAGCCCTGGTCTGGGAGGATCCCACATGCCGCGGAGCGACTAGGCCCATGAGCTACAATTGTTGAGCCTGCGCGTCTGGAGCCTGTGCTCCGCAACAAGAGAGGCCGCGATAGTGAGAGGCCCGCGCACCGCGATGAAGAGTGGCCCCCACTTGCCGCAACTAGAGAAAGCCCTCACGCAGAAACAAAGGCCCAACACAGCCATAAATAAATAAATAAATAAATAAATAAATAAATAGATAAATAAATAACATTAAAAAAAAAAAAGGAAAAAGAAAAACAATTTCATTCTTAAAAAAAAAAACTAAAAATAGAACTTCCATATGACCCAGCAATCCCACTACCGGGCATATACCCTGAGAAGACCATAATTCAAAAAGAGTCAATGTACCAAAATGTTCATTGCAGCTCTATTTACAATAGCCAGGACATGGAAGCAACCTAAGTGTCCATCAACAGATGAATGGATAAAGAAGATGTGGCACATATATACAATGGAATATTACTCAGCCATAGAAAGAAATGAAATTGAGTTATTCGTAGTGAGGTGGATGGACCTAGATACAGAGTGACGTAAGTCAGAAAGAGAAAAACAAATACCGTATGCTAACACATATATATGGAATCTAAGAAAAAAAAAAAGTTCATGAAGAACCTAGGGACAAGACGGGAATAAAGACTCAGACCTACTAGAGAATGGACTTGAGGATGTGGGGAGGCAGAAGGTTGAGCTGTGACAAAGTGAGAGAGTGGCATGGACATATATACACTACCAAACGTAAAATAGATAGCTAGTGGGAAGCAGCCGCATAGCACAGGGAGATCAGCTCGGTGCTTTGTGACCAGCTAGAGAGGTGGGATAGGGAGGGTGGGAGGGAGGGAGACGCAAGAGGGAAGAGATATGGGAACATACGTATATGTATAACTGATTCACTTTGTTATAAAGCAGAAACTAACACACCATTGTCAAGCAATTATACTCCAATAAAGATGTTTTAAAAAAAAACCCAAAACCTTATCATGTAAAAAGACACATATGAAACAATTGCCCAAAAACATATGATCAGATTTCAGAGCTGCAAATAAAATCAAAGTAACTAATCTTTTTTATTCTCAGAGTTCAAACTCTTTACTTATTTAATTTTGCCTAATATATATAAATTGTCTATGATACATAGTTTTAAAAAGAATAAACTTTTCAAAGGTACTACATGCATTGAATCTTTAATTTTCTTTGAAGCAACAGAGTTGATTCTCTTGGTCTCTCTCTGTGTGCATTTTTTCCTTTTCTCTTTTTTCCTCTTTCCTTCTACGCGTTTATGCATCCACATATTCATGCACCCATCCATTCATCCACCCAGTCAACCTTCCCTCAACACAGGGATAATCATCAAAGCCAGACATTTTGTTTCTTCACAAATGATTTGCTGACAGGACAGCCGAAATCCATTACATCTTGCATCAGACCATAGCAGAATTAAGATGCCTTCATAAGATGATAACAGAAAGAGCAATTGTGGATTTCATAGTCTCATAGATGAAAGAAATTTTAAGGATGGTATACAAAAAGTTTCTAATTTTTCAGAAATTTTAGTGAAAAGATTTTAAGTAATTTAACCAAAATTACACAGCCAAGAGTTAGAAGGGGTGGTGTAAGAATTTAGGTTTTCTGGTTTCAAGTTTGGAACTACTTCTTCCATATAATGCTTTTTTTTTTTTTTTTTCATTTCAAGCACTTACTCCATGTATGTGCATATATATATTACATATATAAATATATAAGCCATTATGTCATTCATGTATACATATGTGTGACAATAACTAGTACTACTAAATATATTATATATATATTCAATAACTAGTAATACTAGAGAATATATATATATATATATATATATATATATACACACATACATATATATTTGATACTGAGTACTAGTCTGGTAATTAGCATAACAAATTCATTTACTATACGCCATGAAGTATTTAAAATCGAAGAATTATAGTAAAAACCTGAACATAAGAGTTTTCACATAAAATTTATTGTCTTTTGCCTTAGAAGTTTCAGCAATTTCACTTTGGATGTTAAATTTTTTCAAAAGGCACAAGTCTCTGCTTTGAGACAATTTATTGGTCACAGCAGAATTACAGTCCTGCAGAGCTTATTCAGAATTGTTAAGTCATCACATATCCTCACTGTTTTAGATGCTACTATTCAGAAGTAGGTTTATAAATTTAATTCTAACAGTGCACTGTGCATACACATTAGTTTCACTGTGCACAGGTATTCAAATCAAGAGAACTGTAATGTTTTTGGATCTACTTATGATATTCCCACTAATGCCAGTGGAAATTGTGCAAATAATTCAAAAGGAGGACGAGTAATAAAGACATTATAAATACTATAAAAATCAGATTTCTCCTTTATTTCACCCTTCACAAGAAGAAAAAAGGCTGAACAAGTTCAATACTACTAGACAGCAGGAAAATTTAGCAGAATTGTGACCAGAGGAATTTAGCATTTTCTATATCATTTGGCATCTTCATCTGAGCATACAGACTAGCTACTATTTCAGTGGGGATATTATTAAAATGAAGGTATCGTGTATATATGTGTGTGTTTATGCATGTGTGAGTGTGTGTGTGAATATATATATAAAATCTGCCTAGATAATATTAATTACATTGAGATACCCTCCATGAATTAATTCTGTATAACAAGTATTTCTAGCAGTCTCTTCTCATTCAATAGAAATTTTCTGAATATGTTCTACATTAATTTCTTCATAGACAGGAAGCAGGGTTTTTGGAATTCTATTTTTCATTTCATTCAGAGGTATATTTTCCTCAGTTCACCTTATCTAACCCTTCATGAGCACTCTGACTAAGGAAGTAAATCAAAATAATAACTCTAATTGTTGAAAGGTTGTGCTGGGTATACACCAAAGTCATGGCAATTAGCAAATATTATTCTGAATTATAGGTAATATGTTGTGTTACTCTCAAGTTTATAATAATTGAAATAATAATGAAAGTAATTAACATTTATTACTAATAAGCATTGTAATAAGTAGTTCACTGGCATTATATCATTTAGTATTGATGAAAACCCTTTGATGGAAATGAGGCTCAGGGCAAGTAACTTTCCCAAGACCTAAAGCTAGTAATGACTGTGGCAGAATTCACAGCTCTTACTTTCAAGGCAAACTCCCTAAGATATCTATAAGCTTAATATATGACAATATATTTATTATAATAAATTTCTATATTACCAAGTGATATGTATATTTTTATTTTCATAATTACCAAAATTTTATGTGTATATTAAAACTCTCAAATAGGTTTTAATCTTTTTGTTTGAGAAATTTTTATTAACTAGGCTTAGTTTACAAAAGTTTTTCAATAATATTTTTGCATATTTTTTGTAGATACAATATTTATCCCAATAAATTAAACTATACCATTTAAAGAGTAGTTTAACTCAAGAATTTACACATTTTTTCCCAAACTTTAAATCTGCTTTTGGGATAATTATCTACCATATACAACAAACCAAGTTGAAGTAAATTTTCTAAACATGTTAAATGACAATTTTTGCATTAACTTTAGAATACTATTGAGTTCCAATAACATATGCACTTTGATATATTCTTAAATTCAGGGTTCAGAACAAATCTCTATCTAGACTTTCATTTTTTTAAGACCTTAGAACTTTTTCTATTTTAGTGACTAGTGATCCTAATAGAACGACAATGCCAGAGTCATTGACTTTATATATTAAAGACCTTTACTAATTTACCTAGGTCTGTAATATTAAAACTGTGACCAGGTATAGAAACTAACTGGTTCATTATCTCCCAGTGTCTACTGCTAACTTAGCATTTTGTTCTCAGAGTTCAAAGTACATTATACTATTAACTCCCAATTCACCCACCATAATTATCTACTTTACAGACAAGCATCATTTTGTTTTAAATATAGATAATCAAGTTCAAAGAGGATATTGCTGAGATCACAGACAGAATTATTTATGATTAGTATAGAAAGATATAACTGGAAGGAGATAAAACTCCACAAAGATAATTTAAATGATTCTACGTTAATATTTGAAAGCATATTGTAATATAAGAAATATTTTTATATTGCAGATACCTTTAAATCCTCAATTTCCCTCAATATATTATAATAGAGTGACTTAAAATGAGAAGGGCAAATCATAGACCAAGTAGATAAATTTTCAATGAGTATCTCTACCATTTCAGGGGAGGGCATTTATGTTGGAATGTGACATGCCATCACAATGTGAGCTAAGTCAAACTCATGAAGGGATTCTTCATTGTAACACAAGGCCTTTTTCTCAGCCTAACTCTCCAATGACATTTGAATTCACATTTCATTTGGAATTCTCGTAAAGTTACCCAGAAACCCAAAGCACATTTAAACTGATAGTACTGCCACCTAAACATCTGACTTTGCTGTATGTTTTCCAAAAGTCTGTGGGAGAAAAGAAAATGAACATTGCTTAAGGGACAGATAATCTGACTTTTCCACGTGGAGCATAATAGGAGGCTAATCTTTAAAACAATCATTTTATGCTGGAACATAGATCCTCTCTGAATAACTTATACATATTTTTATATAAATTTGGTCTTTGGGGAATAGAGATTCCAAATCAGTTCTTCTAATAAGAATTATTTGTACTTTTTAAAGATATTGAAAGATCAATAATCTGGATTTTTCTTAATAAAAATGTCACTATTTACAGAAATTCTGGGCAGATGATGAAGTAGGAAGCATCAGGAATCTGTTTCCCTACCTAGACAACAATTGGAGGGTTAGATTCTATCTGACAAAACTATTTTGGAACTCTAGGATATATTGAAGGATTGCAACTTCCAGAGGAAGACTTAGAATGTGAACTGCAGTTAATTTCAGTCAATGTCAGGCCTTACCACAGTACCAGCCACACATCCTCCACCCCTCAGTTATGTAGCTGGCAGCTGCAAGCCATTTCAGGAGCACCTGACATACAGCTTGTGGGCAAAATGGACCCTGTCCTCCAAATTTCAGGGATCTGTGCTCTGATGACTGATTGCTACTTCTGATATTAGAGGTGTAGAAAAAGAGGCTGGCAGCCATTTTTTTGTCCAGTCAAAATTAGAAATTTTAATTTTTTTATTTTTCAATTTAAAAAAAAAAATTTATTTTATATTGGCAGTCATTGTTCTTGCACCTCCCTCCCTAAGATAGGACAATGGAAATTATTAAGTCTGAAGGACAGATAGAAAAAAGATTGAAGAAAAGTGAACAGAGTTTAAAGGCCTGTGAGTATCTCAGGAGAAGAGAGAAAGAAAGGATCAGAAAGAATATTTGAAGAAATAATGGCAGAAAATTTTCCAAACTTGATGAAAGAAATGAATATAAATACCCAAGAAGATTGGTATATGAACATTCAAGTAAGATGAACTCAAAGAAACCCACACTGAGACACATCATAATCAAACTGTCTAAAGTCAAAGAGAGAATCTTCAAGGCTGCAAGAGAAAAGGCACTTGTCATATACAAGGGATCCTCAATACGATTACCAGCAAATTTCTCAGAGATTATGGAGTCCAGAAGGCAGTGGGTGAAATTAAGGGAGAAATTAAGATATGACCAGATAAATAAAAGTTGAGGTTATTCATTATCATTAGGCCTGCTCTGCAAGAAATGCTAAAGGGAGTCCTGCAGGTTGAAATAAAAGGACACTAGCTAGTAACTTGAAGCCACATGAAGAAATAAAGATGTCAGTAAAGGTAAATACTTAGGCAATTATAAATAAAAATACTTAGGTAAATACTTACCAATTATAAAGGTAAATACTTAGGCAATTATAAATACTTAGGCAATTATAAAAGTCAGTTTTATTATAATGATGGTAACTCCATTTTTTTCTACATGATTTAAGACACTGATATTTTATTTAAAAGACAATCATTAATCTAAAAGCTAGTATTATTGATTGTAACTTTGGTTTGTAATTGCACATTTTATTTTCCACATAATTTAAGACACTAATACATTTAAATAATCATTAGTTTATATTTTGGGGCACACAATGTATATGGATATAATTTTGTGTCATCAGCAACTGAATGGACTGAGGTTGAAGGTGTAAGGAGCAGAGTTTTTGTATGTTATTGAAGTTAAATTGGTATAAACTCAAATTAGAATGTTATAACTTTAGAATATTAAATGTAATACCCATGCTTACGACAAAGGAAATAGTTATGGAATATATACAAATGGAAATGAGAAAGGAATTTAAATGTTTCACTCCAAAAAACCAATTAAGCAAAAGAGAAAACAGTAATCAAGGAAATGAGAGATAATGAAGGTATAAGACATATGGAAAACAAATAGCAAAATGACAAAATTCCCTTTTTATCAGTAATTACTTTAAGTGTAAATGAAGTAAACTCTCGAATCAAAAGACAGAGTTTGGCAGAATAGCTATAAAAAAACATGATCCAAGTATATACTGTCTACAAGAGATTCACTTCAGGAGAAAATATTTGTAAATCATGGTTCTGATGTGAGATTAATATCCAGATATATGGGGCTTCCCTGGTGGCGTAGTGGTTGAGAATCTGCCTGCCAATGCAGGGGACACGGGTTCGAGCGCTGTCTGGGAAGATCCCACATGCCGCGGAGCAACTAGGCCCGTGAGCCACAACTACTGAGCCTGCGCGTCTGGAGCCTGTGCTCCACAACAGGAGAGGCCGCGATAGTGAGAGGCCCGCGCATCGCGATGAAGAGTGGCCCCCGCTTGCCACAACTAGAGAAAGCCCTCGCACAGAAACGAAGACCGAACACAGCCAAAAATAAATAATAAATAATTTTTTTAAAAAAATCCAGATATATGGGGAACTCCTAAAACTCAACAAAAGAACAACTGGATTCAAAAATGGGCAAAGAACTTGAATAGACACGTCTCCAAAGAAGATATACAAGTGGTCAATAAGTACATGAAAAGACCCTTAACATTACTAACCATTAGGAAAATGCAGATAAAACAATGAGGTAACACCTCATACTCATTAAGATGGCTACTAAAAAAACCAAACGAACATAAAATAACAAGTGTTGGCAAGATGTAGAGAACTTGGAACCCTTGAGTACCATTGGTGGGAATGTAAAATGGTACATCTGCTTTGAAAAACAGCATGGCAGTTCTCAAAAAATTAAACATAGAATTATCATGTGAACCAGCAATTCCATCTGTGTATATACTCCCCCAAACTGAAAGAAGGGTCTTGAAGAGACATTTGTACACCCATTCTCATAGCAGCATTATTCTCAATAGCTAACGTATACAAGCAACCTAAGTGTTCACTGATGGATGAATGGATAAGCAAAATGTAGTAAATACATACAATGGAATATTTTTCATTCTTAAGAAGGAAGAAGAAGCTGATATACGCCACAACATGAAAGAACCTTGAAGACATTATGCTAAATGAAATAAGCCAGTCATAATAAGACAAAAACTATATGAATCCACTTATACAAAGTACTTAAAGTAGTCAAAATCATAGAGACAGAAAGGAGAATGGTTGTGTCCTGAGGCTGGAAGGAGAGGGGAATAGGGAGTGACTGTTTAATGGGTACAGAGTTTCCATTTTACAAGATGAAAAGAGTTTTGAAAATGGATGGTGGTGATGGTAGCACAACATTATGAATATATTTAACATTATCAAATTGGATACTTAATAATGGGAGAGATGGTAAAGTTTGTTATGTGTATGTTACCATTATATTAAAAAATTAGAAAATGACACTGTTTAATTCTTTAATTTTTAAGTATTTTTATATTGACTCTGTGAAGTTATCCAGAGCTTTACATCCTGTGTTTTAGTCCCTTTCCCCATATCACACATTTAATTGAAGCAATATCCTATTGTTACAAACTTAAATGGTATGACAAGAACAGAAATAACTGGTT
Source organism: Eschrichtius robustus (assembly GCF_028021215.1). NCBI lineage: Eukaryota > Metazoa > Chordata > Mammalia > Artiodactyla > Eschrichtiidae > Eschrichtius > Eschrichtius robustus. The sequence goes on along the minus strand of NC_090827.1, from coordinate 13,379,590 downwards.
TATGAAAAGAGACTTTTTAGCACAGCAGAGCAATTCAAACTCTTCCCAAACTGAAATGATGCACATTAAAAAAAAAAAGATAAGAAGGTAGCTTCTTGAAACGTACATTCACTGAAAAGACTTGCAGATATTTTTAGAAATGGAACAGATTCAACTTTTTTTCCTCCTGTAACATCTCACTGGATTCTTTTATTACTACCTTCAATTACCATTAAAAAAAATGTGAGAACTGATATATGGTACTATAATTAAAATCACAGGTGAAAGAAATACCTGTATGAAAAAATATATATAACGTGAATGCTATGCATGCTCTTCAAATATTCAAACATACTTTGCACACAAATAACTTAGTTTAGCCCATTTTCTACACAGTAAAAATTCTAATTTTATGCTTAAGACAAAAATTCACTCTGCTTCTACATTTTAAAAAAATCATTTTACCAATCTGAGTCAACTTAACTAGGTAAGTCATTTGAAATTAAGCACTTCAGAACTATAAAATATGGTCTTCATTTCTAAAGAAAATGAATGCATCCTGTGGCATATTTCAGGTAGCAAAAAGGTACTCTCCTAATATAAATTTCACACCTCATGGTTTCATTATCTCTGAATCCAGCTGTAAAAATTTTATCTTCTTTATTACATAAGCACTTTTAACAAGCAAAACCAAAGATTTTACAGAAACCTACTGGAAAACATTTTCTGACATGTCCTATTTTATGCTGTTTCATATACTGAATAAGCAACTAATGTTAGGGAGCTGCATAAAGATATTGCTAGGGGGTTGCCCTATAAAATATCTTAAAAACAGTGAGAAAACAATGGTTCTATTATAACTGTAGACTAGACAGCAGTGAATGAGATATGAGTTTCCTTACAAGGATGGCAATATTTTTAGGTATTTATTAGATGTAATGGTTGCAAAATGTACCCAATTTCTTTCAGCTACCAGGATCTGTATCACAGTCATTGACTATCTGTAAGTCAAAAACTTATGAAAATTCAACTTTCAAGTCCTATTTTTAGTAATCACTTGCTAGATAATCTTACAGTAAATCTTACAAAAATGGCCAAAGTTGTGTATGCTTGCCGCTGTTAGTTCTATTTGTAAGAAAAGAGCAACAATATTTCTAAACTTTGAAATTCCTGTTAGGTAGCTCCCTTCATCCTCATTTTATAGGTGAAGAGACTGAGAATCAGAAGAGTTAGGTGAATTACCAATCACATAGCTAGAAATAAATGAGCTAGAACTTGAATCTAGAGCTTCTGGGTTCCAAAATCTATAGTTCTTATACTAGTAAACTGTATCTATGTTAAAAGTTTAGTCCATTCCTGAGCCAAAAATATTCTGCTTTCAGAATAAGATGTGCTCAAAGAAGAGACAACAATGAATGCCTTCAAACTATCCTTAATTTACCTCTTCGAACAGTTTCACTCAATGACATGGTATGTAGTATTCCTCTTTTGAAGAAAAAAAAAAGCAGCTGTATATGTTCTGTTTCAGATGTCTATTAAAATTGAAGTGGAGATGTTAGGTTGGCAAATGAATATGTGGAAATGAAGCTTAAGAGAAAGAGGTCTGAGTAGGACACATACATTTGAAAGTCATCAACATACCTTTGGGGATTAAAGACCTAAGACTGGACATGATCATATAAGGAAATATCATAAATGGAGAAAAGAGAGACCCAAACAAATCCCAGAAGCAATCCAGTCTTAATTAGAAGAAGAAAAGTAATTCAGGATGGATTAGAAGGTACAACGATTGAGCCAGGGGAAATATCAACTAAGAAGAGCATTAAAAGAAGCAAAAAGGAAAAGTTTTTCAAATAATTGGGAATGGCCAAATATATGAAATGCTACTCAGAAAATTGAGGACAGATAAATACCCTTGTCCTGTGTTTGATAACATGGACATTGTTCATTATTTTAATAAAACCTACTTCAATGGAACTAGTGGGAGTGGAAGCCAAATTAAAATGGGTTAAAGAGTGAACAGGAAATAAGGAAGTAGAGACAGAGTTTCAATACACATCTAGAGAATTAACTTGGCATAAGGGTCCTGTGTTTATCTCTCTCTCTCATTAAGCTGGAAGCCCTCCCACAACAGGGCTAATGTTTAACTTTTCATCAAAGTTAATAGTCCGCACTGGCTGGCACAGTGTCTTTCATGTAACAGACCCTCAATATTTCTTTGTTGAACCATAGTGGTAGAACCAGAATTCTGATACTTAGCGAATAACTCAATCAGTGATAGAGCTTTTAAAAAGCAAACCTTCCTTTCCAGATATACTGAATCAGAATCTCTGTTGTTAGGAGCTGAAATTCCATTGCCATTTTCCAGCTTCTTTTATAGTTACGTTTGGTCAAAAGAATGTGATGAGACGTGGGATATATGCCGTTTCCAGTACAAGACGTTCATTAAGATCCAAGTGTTTGCATGGTCTTTGTCTCCTGATGTCTGTATGCACACGAGACCCTCTAGGACAATGAATCCAAAAGCTGCAAAAATCCTGGATCCCTATGTGAAGACATTTTTCTAACCACCCAAAATATATTATCCTAAGAGTAATCACCTAGGTAATATATGACCCTAAGAATAATTACCTATGAGAATCCTGGTTCTCAAAGAATGGCCCCTAGAAAAGCGGCATCACTGTCATCTATGCACTGGAGTGGGGACTAGCAATCTGTTTTTAACAAACTCTCCTGGTGACTCTAATGCATGCTAAAGTTTAAGAACCACTGGTATAAAAGGATACACTTTGTTGAGGCTTACACCTCTGTTATTGCCCTATATTCTCTACAAAAGGAGGACATAATGAACCACAGACTGTTTCATTCAGTCTGAATTTTTAGTTTTAATTCCTTTAATCCTAGTGATGCTGCCTAAGGCTATTTAATGCTGATATTGTAAGCTCAGTTTTCCCAAAAAGGGCTATTAAAAGAAAAGTTAAAGATCCAACACTTCTGGAGAGTGATTATCATCTATTAATGGACTCAGCTTTCATTAAGATCTGCTCTGCAATTGTTTTCTCTAAGGTCTCTACTTATAGCTAAAACACCTTGAATTTTTATGTTTCCACTTACTTTTACTTTGTCTCATTTTCAGCCATATCTTCCTTGGTGCTGCTTAACATTCTGAAGAAGTTCCTCTAGCCAAGGTTCCCTTAGAATTAGTGAGAAACACCTGATGTCTTGTCAGTCTGAGATGGCACCTAACCTCTTAAACAAGTCACATTTATATGATCAATAAATTACTTATCAAAGGTTGAAAACCTGAAGAATTAGAAGTGGTAATTTTTAATGTCTCTTTTGGTCATAATTCTATAACTTGTATATTTAATCTATGTGAGTTTATAGATGTACTGAACACACTTTTTTAAAAGGTGTCTAATTTTAATATAAGGAAACTTTTTCTTCTTATTAAATTGTCCAAAAATGTAATGTGCTTCCTCTTGCAGTTAGGTATTATTTACAGAGGCTGGAAAACGTCAGAAATTACATATTATAAAAAGAGAGTGTAGGTAAGTTTAATAGCCCCTCGAAGTCTGAAATATTTGCTTCTCAAATTGTATTTCAAAACAATTTTATGCTTCAAGGTTCTGACAAGATGACAAACTAGTAAAGGCTTCCCTCCACCAAATCAAATAAACAGAAACTTCAGAAGGTAAAGGGAGCCATATCGAAGGAACCAACGTAAAAACTCTGAGAAAACCTGGGGGAGACCAAAAGTGGTTGTAAAAGGTAGCTGGAATGTCAGAGGCAGCCAGGAATGGTAGGCATATCAACAGATCTGTAGAACAGTCAAAAAATCCTTCCAGGGGGTTATAGAGGCCTCTGGAATTGGATCCTTTGTTAAATTTCAGATCTCAGACCCTAGTATTCAGCCTCTTGCTCATTAACATCCAGTTACCCCAACCTCCTTAATGTTCCTAGAACACACAACACATGTTCCTATGTCAGAGATCTTGATCTTGTTCTTCCTTCTGCTTGCAATGCTCTGCCCTTTAGACAAACACATGGCTGGTTTTCTCAACCTCTTTGGGTCGTTTCTCAAATGATACCTTCTTAGTGAGACCTTCCTTGATCACCCTATTTAAAATTGGAGCCTCTGTCTCCACTCCCTTTCCTCCTTCCTTCATTCATTTTTTTAGCATCATACATATCACCATCTGACAGATTACATATCTTAACTATTTAGTTATTGTTTTTGTTCTTCCCATCTCTAGAATACAGTTTCCATGAGGCAAGGGAGTTTGTTTTCTATATTCATAAAAAATAATCAGTACAAAGAAAAGTGCTTGTTGCATATTAGGCAATAAATAACAGTGTGTTCAATAAATCAAATTTGATTATAGGATTGAATATTTTAAAAGGTATCACCAATCATATTAACAGTGTAATAATATTTGTGCAAAATGTGTCAACATATAAGGTCTTGAGTCAAAATTGTTGTTCAGAGATCCACACTTCAGCTTTATTTGCCTTGGACTTCACCTTGTAGATAGCTTTCATAAAGCAGTGAAAATTTGAAAAGAATGTTCTAAGAGGTTTCATGCTCTAGAGTCCCATTTCCCAATAAAACTTTGCTTTATTTATCTAAATGTAATTAGAAATTTATTTGTGTAAATACTTAACAAATCCCAAAGATCCTTCTTAAATTAAGATATAACAAATATAGCTAGAGAAATAATCATAGTTCAGTAATGCTTAATAAATTTTCAAATATGCTATGAATCCAAGCGAGCATGTTTTTCTGTAGAACCTGCAAATACAAGTTTAGCACCTTTTGTAGATATACATTAGTTAAACCTGGAAACCTATCAGAATATAATCTGATGGGAAAGAGCTCCTGAAAGTTATCTAATTTGGAAATAAGGAATCCCAGCCAGTTTGTAGATAAACCATTTATATGCAGTAGGAAACAGGACATATTCTGTAATTTGAGAAAATAAATATATATATTTTTTGAAGGTAAATGTATCAGATAGAATTACGAAGGGATGAAAAAAAGAAGAAATAACATCATTACATAGTTTACTAATGCCTATTGGAGGCTATTTGATCCTACAGCTTTTTGGTGATATTTGAGGCATTTTGTAAACAAATTAATGTCAGCATACTATGTGTAGCATATATGAATTAGTGAACAGCCAAATACATATGTGATCATTTTTAACTTTTAAAGGGGTAACTACTTACAAGAAAGAACACTTGCTAAATAAGAGATTCTGGCAGGTAACTAATGGGAAGTGCAATGTTAATCAGAGTAAAATAAATCTCTAGACTGAGCAGCACCTTAGAGACAGGGATATGAAAATCAACAGCTTTTAATAGCAAGTTTCCATACCCAACCACTGCAGTGACAGCCATTCATAAGTCAGCACCAACATGACACAAGACTGCTCATACTTTGGATGAAACTGTGTAACATGCGCCAGAAAAATGTGCTGCCTTTGACACATTTCAGCCTCATGGATCACCATGTTCTTATAGGGTTTCTTCCAATTATTTGTCATTAGCATGAACAGAAACAGGATCTTTACTGTTTCTGTATACAGATTAAGTTAGTTATCACTCTTTAATAATAGTGTAATTTCTTCACCTATTCTGTAGAAAAATATCTCAACGTACAATAAAGATCATGGAGAGGCAAGGAAGTTGCTCTACATGTTGATTGCAAAAGAGAGAAACTTTCTGTAGCTTTTCTGCCATTGTGAAGGAGGCATGCCAGCTGTTGAAAGGAGGATGAATAGATCCAGTGAGGCCTAACATGTATCCTATTGTCCGAAACTGTGTTCATTGGATATGCTGTCAACAAATTTTCTGGTCCCCCTTTTCCGTTGTTGGCAAACTTTATTTTATTCCTCTAAATACAATTAGAGAGTTACATGCTATGCAGAATAATGACTCTAGATTCATTTTGCATCTTGAAAAAAGTGAAATCTCTCTATACTGAATTGAATGGTAGTATGAACTTTCTGGCTTTTATTCTATGTATGGAAATCATGACATTTTGAGATGCTGTCCCTTGAATAACTTCTACTTTAATTTTTACATGCACATACCCCCCTAAAGTAATTTGAAGAGTAATTGTTTTACACACACGCATACACACACATATATAAATAATTTGATTTTAATAATAGTCCAAAGAAATTTATAGGCTGTCACTCAAGCGCAATAGTTCAAGAAACAACTGATGTCAAACCGCTTTTTTCATTTTCCTTTTGGAGAGAACACTCTCATTTTTTATTATAAAAGTAAATTATCTGTTAAATTCATTACTGCTTAAAAAATTATTGAGTAATTATGCTATACAGCTATTCACTTCAGAAGTTAGTATATCTGGCACTTTACCAGAATGTACTATAGACATGCCATTTTCATAGGTATATGGAATATTTAGACCAGATAACATATACTAAATAAATGTAAGTTCCCAAGTTTTTCCTCCCCTCCCAATTCCTCAGAAACACTAATTTATTTTAAATAAATGAAAATATCTCAAGTAAAGAACGGTCAAGTTAGAAAACTCCATGTATTAACTGGCAACATACAATACAACATGAAATGTTACATTTAGCTTGGTTATTAGTGTAAACTTTATAAAAGGTGACATATAACAAAATACTACAAAATACTGTACTTAGATTTCAAATCCTTATTCTACATTGGACAAATTAACTTTTTTATTTTTTTGATCCTCAGTGTGGCAGAATTCTTAGACGTGCCACCCCGCCAAGGTTCCTGGCCCCTAGTGTACATCTAACTTCTCCCAGTTATTCAAATACTAATCTGGGGTTTCCGTGAAGGGATCTTTCAGGTGTAATTAAGGTCCTGAATCCATTTAGTTTATATATTACTCACACCTTACTGAGGCAGAAAAGTTGATAAACCTACCAGCTCTTGAAGGATACCAAAAACAAGTAGTGGTGGGAAAAGTGCTTCCACTTATGAGCAAAGAGAACTCATTCCACTTCTTTATAGCTTCTCATTTTCAGAACTTTCCAAAAGCTTAACTAAAGCACATAATCCCAACAAAGTTACTCTTTTTAATCATTAAACTAGAAAGGTGTGTGTTTGGCGGGGGGAAGGGGGGTGGTTATGATGGTGAAATTACAATTTAATCCTTTACAAAACCACTCGGATAGCTCTTATTCCCCAGGCACTGGCATTCATGAGGCAGTCTCAAAGTCATGGGAAAACAATAGTATCAAATGCACAATTCTCTGTGCTGAAGAACAGAATTGGCCTGGATAATTTAGAACTATAAATATTATGCTCACTTACCTATAACTGACAAATATAAGTCTATAAACTGTTTCCATAGAAGAATTTCATAGATGAGAACTATGTATATTTGAGTACCGATTATGATTATTACACTCTGTAAGGTATTTTACATATATATCCTACTTTAACCTTCACTAAACTTTTATGAGGCCGATATCATTACTAAGAAAATTGTAGGCTAGAGAATCAAGATTCAAATTCTTGATTGGACTGCAAAGCCCAAGTTCTTCCCATTATGACCATTGCTTGTCTATGTTCCTACATATCTCCAGGATGGCACAACTGGGCATGAGAACTTGGCAGAGAGTGGTCTGGGAATAAAGCAGCCAATACTGAGAAATGAGAATTGACCATAAGTACTGTTTGGAACATAACTTGCAAAAATATTTATAGTAAAATTCAATACCTACCTAGTTTTAATGAAACACCTATCATTAGGTTAGTTGCAAAGTTATGGTACTTAACACTCAAATAACAAAAAAGTTTTTAATCATGTTCACTGCTGGTTTGATACTGTACTAACTAGCCCTGGAAATTATTAGAATATTGCAATATCATTTACATGTCACTCACTGCTCATTACCCTGGGGGAAATCTGAGTAATTTCATCTATAGCCTACAGAGTAAAACACAAAACTGAATTTTCCCTGTTCTTTATTGCAATGGCCTTGGTATAAGTAAACTCAACTTGTTCTTCCCAAAGAGATTCCATGTTGTTATAGAGGAGAGAACCCACAAATGAGGCCCTCCAGGCAGGAATGGATCTCTAGACTAACTGTGAGAAATGGATTCAAAAGCAAAACAAATCTTTGAAAACTATAATCCAAACTTTGTCAAAGGAAAAACAAAGCATATATATAGAGAGAATGAAGTTATTCATTGTTAGATTTGAGTGTGCCTATTTAGCAGAATCTACTATTTGTGTTAAGGTGTACCCTAGGCCTGGCCACTCAGCCTTTTAAAGAACACAGAACCTTTCACAATGATTTTATAAATATTTTGAATTATCCAACTGCCAACATCATGGCATCACTAGAATATTGTGATCTAGATATGTATTAGCAGTAATAAGAATGATAACTACAATCTCTGTATTTAAAATAATTGAAGTTGAATATATTCGTGAGATTATATAAACAAGCCAAAATTCCACCAACTATCAATTGTACAGATAGTGTAAAAGAACAATGACATGAAGCACTCAAAATTGGGACTAGTGCAAAAGTCATTTTCATAGAACCTAACAGATATACATATATACATCTTTTACAACATAAATTGTGAATGTAAACAAAATAATATAGCTACGTTATGAAGCTTTGCTCAGGCTGAACTAAGCCTAGAGTGTGCAGGATTGTACTGAATATTTAAATGATGCTCACACAACATATTTTCTGCCTCCACGAAGAGAATACACTAAGCTCCATGAGGCGATTGAACTTCAGGGCCTCCAGGGAAACAAAATGTGGACAAAGCATATTAACCTATTTGTGGTACTTACTCTGTATGAAATATTTCCCATTTTGCCAAATGCAAAAAAAGAAGCTTAGAGGGATTAGGTAAATATCAATAGATTAGTTAGTAAGCCAGAGAAATAAGGTTCAAACACAAGTTGGCACCAAAACCTGTATATATTTCTATTACTCCAGCATTTCTCAAGCATATTTTGTAGGAAGGTACCAGTTATTACACGAAACAAGGACGCAGTGTTGTAGAAGTTTAACATATGCTGAGTTAAAGAAAGTGAGCAAGCTTTTTGAATGCAGGACTTCCCAAAGCCTTTGATATGCCGATGTATTTTTCAAGTATCCAACAGTGAGACAGAACATGTCACATTTTCCAAAATTATTTCACTTCAGAAATCCCATTTCAAATGGGAATATTCAAAAGACATTTTGGGAAATACTGTGCTACACTGTGATACAACACCCAGGCAATACTCTAAAAAGATTTCAAAGGAAGGTATGACTTGCTGGAAGTAGAGTAAAAAATTAGAAAACATCATGGAGAAGGTGACCTTGAGCAAGGTCTGAAACAATAAATAGGATATAAATGAGTAAAGAGGATGTTTCAGGCAGGTAAATGGATCTAAACAAAAGCATACAGTGACACTACATCTTCGGGAGACACTGATCAATAAAGGATGAAAAATATCACAAGGGGTTTTAGCGTTACACAGTTCACCCCCAAACCAATATCCAATCCTGCTTTTGCTTAAAGTCCTCCACGTGGGTTGGGGAAAAAGCATACAATATGATTGCCTTGGAAGGGTATGGCCAGATTGTAAAAGGCTTCAAAAGAGAGAGGAACAGAATTAACACTCATTAACCTCATTATAAAATTCACCTGGCGCCTGCTTTCCCTCTGCCATGCAGAAGCTGTAGGATGTGTATGGAGAAGGGAACCCAAAGGGAGGTTATTTCCAGAGCACGTGAGTAAGGATTAGCTTTGGGAACTGACATCGCTGGACACTAGGAGTCCATCTGCATCTCATCAAGCAGCTTCCCCTCTCTTCACTTCTCCACATTTGTCCTTCATCAGGGCTGCTCCATTTTGGATTACGCAACATGGAGGAGACCTACCCCTCACTCAGAGCTCCTAAAATATCATTTCCCTTCAATATTTCATTGTTTAGCAATGACATAAAGCCAAAGATATTCTATTAATGCAGACACTAGGAAAATATTTTTAAATTTCCTTTTAGAGTAAATTAAGAGTGATGATTACTTGAGTCTCTCTTTTTTACTTTTAACCATACTGTAAAAAGCTTAAATTTGGTAATAAATTAATTATTAGGTAAATAATATTTACCTAATTATTATTAGGCAAATAATTATTAGGTAAATAATAAATTAATTATTATTAATTAATGACAATCTTTCTCCATATGCATGAGCACTTCGCAATCTCTGTAAGTTATGATTAGGGCTCAGGGGTTCAGTAACTTCCCCTCTTATTTGTACACAAACCTGTCCCTTAAGTAGAAATACTGTGGCCAAGTTAGAAATGGGGAATCAGTCCCCGTTTTAATATATGAATTTGTAATTACTTATGTAGAGACATTCAATCTTTCCTCGAGTTTATGCAGAGTAAGCAGACTTAATGAGATTATCTTCCCTCTAAGTTTGATACTTTTGACTCATACCTCTCTTTGATTATGGAAGACAGTGAAGTATTTAGTAAAATTAATAATAAGAAGAACAAGAATGCCTTCCTCAGAAAGGTGTCAATAACCAGCCTACCAATACTTGACAGTATGATGTCTGAATAGCAATTCTACACATACATATGCTTTAAAACCATATATGAGTAAATGCCTTGTATAACATAAGCATATGAAAGTATACTTGTATAACATCTACCAAACTGTTGACATATAATAAGATTAAATTAAGCAAAAAAGAAATAATTTACTTATAGGTTATAGAAACTAGCATAAATAATGAAACAGGCAAACTGTTCCTAGGAGATTTTACAAAGAAAGGTACATATAGATTATGCTGAAAACTGGAAAAGAGCTAATGTTAAATGAATATGGAATAGGTTTCCAGCCACATAAATTTATTAAAGGTTTTACTCAGCTCTTAGGAGATATAAAACCAGTCATTGTCTCATCTACTGTTGACCTCTGCAACAAATATATTTGAGATCAGTTGCTACGGGGACACTAATCAGCTCTAGCAATGGATTCATTATTTCCATCTATCTTACAACAAATATTTATTAAATGTGTCCTACATGTGAAGCTCAGTGCTGGACAATGGGAATACAAATGCGTGAAGAAATATATGATCTGGTGGTACATAGCTAGCTAACCCAACTGTCATAAAAGACAGTGTCTAATGGTGCCTTTCATAAAAACACAAAGAACAAAAACACAGACGTGTTGGAGAGACCAGAAGTGGGAGGATTATAACCATCTGGGCTCACCAGGAAAATCTTATTGGAGACGGCAGCATTTGGGCAGTGACTTAAAGAATGAATTAGATTTTTAAAGAATAAAAGGTAGGGAGCATGAATTTCAGGTGGAGTAAATGGAGCTTTTTAAGATGGTATCTATGATCTTCCTCATCTCACAGGAACAATGGTATGCAATGTTACAAGCATTTGTGAGAGGACTGGCCAAGTATAGGAAACTCCATGGATTTCAGAAATAGAATGAATCTTTCAAGCTGAGATTATTAGCTCAATTCTTAGATTTGTGTTGACAAGACACAGGCTGACTGTAGGAATACAATTAAAAATTATCCTGGTCCTGTGATTCTATGCTAAGTATATTCAGCATATTATCAATGATTAGAAGACATCAAGGTTTCTTAGAATATAGGAACTATGCATGCACTTATTATAAACACTGACAATTTGCTTTTATTTCAGCATTTGCTAATACATGCTAAAGGAAGCATGTTGCCATGTTGCAAGCTCCCCTATAAAGAAGCCCACAAGGCAAGGAAGTGATGTCTCCAGCCAACACCCGCTGAGAACTTGAAGCCTGCCAACACCCTGGTGAGTGAGCCTGGAAATCTACCCTCCCTAAATTAAGCCTTGCGATGACTGTATCCCTGGTCCGAAACTTGACTGCAACCTTGTGAGGGACTCTGAGCTAGAGTCACCCAGCTAAGTAGCACCTGGTCTCCTGACCCTCAGAAACCATGGGATAATAAATGTTTGTTGTTGTAAGCCATTGAGTTTTTGGGTAATTTGTTAGATGGCAGAGGACTACTAATTAGTAGACTACTAATTCATTGCAAAAATTAAAGAGAAAAACAAATAACCCCCCCAAAATTAGCTTCAATTACCTTTCATTTCAAATAAATCATAATTTTCAACTAAGTGTAATGATTTGTTAAAATATTGAAGGACAAATGTATTTACATATATTTTATATCATCTAAAATACGCTTTTAATTTTAAAACTAAGTCTTTCTTATATCCGAGAAAGGAAAAGGAATCAGTCTTTATGGAAATGACAAAATGAGCATTAGACTTTGGAAAATCTTTAGCACATACAGTGACCTTTTATCTTTTGTTATCAGAATTTTGATAACTTTCCAGGGAAATCCTTCTCAAGATGCCATTGTGCTATTGACCCTTTTTTAAACCTTACAGCACATACATTTTCCACAACTGAGTCTATCTCACTGGATCAATTTACCCTGAAGATCACATCTCAGGTTAGATTTGAGTCCCCTTCATGTTCTGTTATGGGTCAGAGAGGCCAAAGAACTTAAACCGTTGAAGTAAGTTAGAGAAGAGGAATGGATTCTTATAGTCTAGTGACTCTGTAGCAGTCATCCCTGAGGACCATCTGCCAGAGAATTTAGAGCTGAGGCAGCAGTCTCTAACAACTGAGGAAAAAGTGAGAAGGGTGAAATACAAACTTTTACTAGAAAAAGGAAATCAAAATAATAAAAAAGCTTTACAGAAGTAAGGAGCATCTGTGGTCCAATTTGCAACATCACACCCCCGAAATTTTGAAGATAACTTCATCCTCAACATGACTTGGAAACCAAATCTGAGAAGACAGAAAATGTGAAAAGCCTCTTTACTTCTGACAAACCACAGATGAGAAAATAATTGCCAGTATGCAATTAAGTAAATTTCATCCCAATATTTTAGGAAGTTTTTCTCTATTTTTCTTCATTGCCAAGCTCCTATTAAGTTATGATGTATGCCAAATGCCTTCATTTTCTCACCATCTTTTCCCTCCGTTTCTTTTGCAATCTGGTACCATCCTTAACGCTACTGAAATGATTTCTCACTATCCTCAATAAAATTAAAGTTAAGCTTTTTTCTCTCCCAAATATTACTTGAAATCCCTATAGCTTTGACTGAATTTCTCTCTTCCATTTTAGAATGCTCTCCTTCCTTAACTTTACAGTTTCCTTCCATCTAAATTATACTCCTATATGTTCAGTTACATTATATCTTATTGCTACTGTACTTCAACCCAAACTCTAACTGCAAATATTTCTCATGGCTTAGTCTGACCTTTTATTTTCCATTCTCTATATGCGTTCACTTAAACAAACTAAGCCCTCCATACCATAAAGATATTAAAGATATTCTGACTCCTGAATTTAGCTTTCAAGATTATCCTTCATTTAGTACTTTAAGATAATCCTGCCTCCAAATTTCTCCTCATGCAACTCTCATAACTGGATCCCATCTTCAAAATTATCCTTCTCTCTCTGCTTTTGAAAAATACCCCCTGCTTTTTTATCACCTAATTTTCTGAAAAAATTACAATCTAATGTTTGCTGTCTTTTTATTTTGTAAGTGCCTTTACTGACTCTTTGATAAGATAATAAAATCAATCTACCATAACTTGGTTGGTTGAAAACAAAGCACAGAAGGTGAGAAAACTGAAGACCAGGTGTATAACAGCAGTATCCAACATGACACAAATATGTAAGAAGAACTGGAAGTATATTGAATCATCAGCCTCTTGACTGGGATTCTATTTAGAGATTGTGAAGAAAATTTATACTGATCATTTAACTGAGTAGGTGCTGCCAGTACCTTTACTTTTATTATAACTCCCTTTTGCATATTAGTCCACTATAATAAACAAAACATTTTACATAAGGTAAAGTGAGAAATGTCCCATGTATAGTTTTTATTCCATCAAAAATTACATTAGATGTAAACAGTGTAACAATATCCAAGAGTCATGATGACAAGTAAATTACTTGATTAAATTATGTCAGCATTTCTTGAAGTGTTTTCATGTCTCTGACATAAACTTTCCTAAATGAGAATTTCCCAAATTGTTTTCGCATTTTACCTCTAAATTTGGAATAATAATCTTTTGTAAACCTTTATACTTGCCAGAATGTTACACATTTCAAAGGGCTTGAGAAAAGGAAGTCAGATTTCATGTGATATTTATTACTTCAGAATGGATTTTTTGTTATTTTCTAAATTGTTTCACTCCTTCCATTTTTCTCTCTCATCTTTGTCATAAAGTATGTCATTACAGGTTTCCCCCCACACAATAATGAATATACCACCATTACTAAGAATATTACTAGCAGCATGGCATTTACCTAACTACACCTTTCCTATTCCATCAGCTGCTTTTCTGCCGTGGACAACCACTCTCCTGTATTAGCAATTCTTGCTTTTTGTTTCTAAGTTTTTTTATCAATATATGTGAAAATTACCCTATAAGTTTCACATTTTTTATGTTTAAAATAATGTTGTTGAGGCAAAAGCTCTTAGATAGCCTCATCGACCAGAGGGCAGACAGCAGAAGCAAGAAGAACTACAATCCTGCAGCCTGTGGAACGAGAACCACATTCACAGAAAGACAGACAAAATGAAAAGGCAGAGGACTATGGACCAGATGAAGGAACAAGATAAAACCCTAGAAAAACAACTAAATGAAGTGGAGACAGGCAACCTTCCAGAAAAAGAATTCAGAATAATGATAGTGAAAATGGTCCAGGACCTCAGAAAAAGAATGGAGGCAAAGATCGAGAAGATGCAAGAAATGTTTAACAAAGATCTAGAAGAATTAAAAAACAATCACCTAGAAGAATTAAAGAACAAACAAACAGAGATGAACAACACAATAACTGAAATGAAAACTACACTAGAAGGAAGCAATAGCAGAATAACTGAGGCAGAAGAACGGATAAGTGACCTGGAAGACAGAATGGTGGAATTCGCTGCCGTGGAACAGAATAAGGAAAAAAGAATGAAAAGAAATGAAGACTGCCTGAGAGACTTCTGGGACAACATTAAATGCACCCACATTCGCATTATAGGGGTCCCAGAAGGAGAAGAGAGAGAGAAAGGACCTGAGAAAATATTTGAAGAGATTATAGTCAAAAACTTCCCTAACATGGGAAAGGAAATGGCCACCCAAGTCCAGGAAGTGCAGAGAGTCCCAGGCAGGATAAACCCAAGGAGAAACAGGCGGAGACACATAGTAATCAAACTGACAAAAATTAAAGACAAAGAAAAATTGTTAAAAAGCAACAAGGAAAAAATGACAAATAATATACAAGGGAACTCCCATAAGGTTAACAGCTGATTTCTCAGCAGAATCTCTACAAGCCAGAGGGAGTGGCACAATATATTTAAAGTGATGAAAGGGAAGAACCTACAACCAAGATTACTCTACCCAGCAAGGATCTCATTCAGATTGGACAGAGAAATCGAAAGCTTTACAGACAAGCAAAAGCTAAGAGAATTCAGCACCACCAAACCAGCTCTACAACAAATGCTAAAGGAACTTCTCTAAGTGGGAAACACAAGAGAAGAAAAGGACCTACAAAAAACTGACCCAAAACAATTAAGAAAATGGTAATAGGAACATACGTATCCATAATTACCTTCAATGTGAATCGATTAAATGCTCCAACCAAAAGACACATGCTTGCTGAATGGATACAAAAACAAGGCCCATATATATGCTGTCTACAAGAGACCCACTTCAGACCTAGGGACACATACAGACTGAAAGTGACGGGATGGAAAAAGATATTCCATGCGAATAGAAATCAAAAGAAACCAGGAGTAGAAATACTTATATCAGATAAAATAGGCTTTAAAATAAAGAACGTTACAAGAGACAAGGAAGGACCCTAAATAATGATCAAGGGATCAATCCAAGAAGAAGATATAACAATTATAAATACATGTGCACCCAACATAGGAGCACCTGAAGACATAAGGCAACTACTAACAGCTATAAAAGAGGAAATCAACAGTAACACAATAATAGTGGGGGGCTTTAACACCTCACTTACACCAATGGACAGATCATCCAAACAGAGAATTTTAATAAGGAAACACAAGCTTTAAATGACACAACAGACCAGATAGATTTAATTGATATTTATAGGACATTCCATCCAAAAACAGCAGATTACACTTTCTTCTCAACTGCACATGGAACATTCTCCAGGATAGATCACATCTTGGGTCACAAATCAAGCCTTGCTAAATTTAAGAAAACTGAAATCATATCAAGCATCTTTTCTGACCACAACGCTATGAGATTAGAAATCAATTACAGGGATAAAAACGTAAAAAACACAAACACATGGAGGCTAAGCAATATGTTACTAAATAACCAAGAGATCACTGAAGATATCAAAGAGGAAATCAGAAGATACATACAGACAAATGATAAGGAAAACACGATGATCCAAAGCCTATGGGATGCAGCAAAAGCAGTTCTAAGAGGGAAGTTTATAGCAATACAATCCTACCTCAAGAAACAAGAAAAATCTCAAATAAACAATCTAACCTTACACCTAAAGGAACTAAAGAAAGAAGAACAAAAAAACCCAAAGTTAGCAGAAGGAAAGAAATCATAAACCTCAGAGCAGAAATAAATGAAACAGAAACAAAGAAAACAATAGCAAAGATAAATAAAACTGAAAGCTGGTCTTTGAGAAGATAAACAAAATTGATAAACCATTAGCCAAACTCAACAAGAAAAAGAGGGAGAGGACTCAAATCAATAAAATGCAAAAGGAGAAGTTACAACAGACACCACAGAAATACAAAGCATCCTAAGAGACTACTACAAGCAACTCTATGCCAATAAAATGGACAACCTGGAAGAAATGGACAAATTCTTAGAAAGGTATAACCTTCCAAGACTGAACCAGGAAGAAATAGAAAATATGAACAGACCAATCACAAGTAATGAAATTGAAACTGTGATTAAAAATCTTCCAACAAACACAAGTCCAGGACCAGATGGCTTCACAGGTGAATTCTGTCAAACATTTAGAGAAGAGCTAACACCCATCCTTCGCAAACTCTTCCAAAATATAGCAGAGGGAGAAACACACCCAACCTCATTCTACAAGGCTGCCATCACCCTGATACCAAAACCAGACAGAGATACTAAAAAAAAGGAAATTACAGACCAGTATCACTGATGAATATAGATGTAAACATCCTCAACAAAATATTAGCAAACAGAATCTGACAACACATTAAAAGGATCATACACCATCATCAAGTGGGATTTATCCCAGGGATGCAAGGATTCCTAAATATACGCAAATCAATCAATGTGATACACCATATTAACAAATTGAAGGATAAAAACCATATGATCATCTCAATAGATGCAGAAAAAGCTTTGACAAAATTCAACACCCATTTATGATAAAAACCTCCAGAAAGTGTGCACAGAGGGAACCTACCTCAATATAATAAAGGCCATGTATGACAAACCCACAGCAAACATCATTCTCAATGGTGAAAAACTGAAAGCATTTCCTCTAAGATCCAGAACAAGACAAGGATGTCCACTCTTGCCACTATTATTCAACACAGTTTTGGAAGTCCTAGCCACTGCAATCAGGGAAGAAAAAGAAATAAAAGGAACACAAATTGGAAAAGAAGAAGTAAAACTGTCACTGTTTACAGATGACATGATACTATACAGAGATAATCCTAAAGATGCCACAGAAAACTACTAGAGCTAATCAATGAATATGGTAAATTTGCAGGATATAAAATTAGTGCACAGAAATCTCTTGCATTCCTATACACTAATGATGAAAAATCTGAAAGTGAAATTAAGAAAACACTCCCATTCACCCTGGCAACAAAAAGAATAAAACACCTAGGAATAAACCTACCTAAGGAGGTAAAAGTCCTCTACTCAGAAAACTATAAGATACTGATGAAAGAAATCAAAGATGATGTAAATAGATGAGGAAACATACCATGTTCTTGGATTGGAGGAATCAATGTAGTAAAAATGACTATACTCCCCAAAGCTATCTACAGATACATTGCAAACTCTATCAAATTACCAATGGCATTTTTTACAGAACTAGAACAAAACATCTTAAAATTTGTATGGAGACACACAAGACCCTGAATAGTCAAAGCAATCTTGAGGGAAAAAAACGGAGCTGGAGGAATCAGACTCCCTGACTTCAGACTATACTACAAAGCTACAGTAATCAAGAAAAAATGGTACTGGCACAAAAACAGAAATACAGATCAATGGAACAGGATAGAAAGCCCAGAGATAAACCCACACACCTATGGTCAATTAATCTATGACAAAGGAGGCAAGGATATACAATGGAGAAAAGACAGTCTTTTCAACAAGTGGTGCTGGGAAAAGTGGACAGCTACATGTAAAAGAATGAAATTAGAACACTCCCTAACACCATACACAAAAATAAACTCAAAATGGATTAGAGACCTAAATGTAAGACCAGACACTATAAAACTCTTAGAGGAAAATATAGGAAGAACACTTTTTGACATAAGTGACAGCAAGATCTCTTTTGACTAACCTCCTAGAGTAATGGAAATAAAAACAAAAATAAACAAATGGGAGCTAATGAAACTTAAAAGCTTTTGCACAGCAAAGGAAGCTATAAACAAGATGAAAAAACAACCCTCAGAATGGGAGAAAATATTTGCAAATGAATCAATGGACAAAGGATTAATCTCCAAAATATATAAACGGCTCATGCAGCTCAATATTAAAAAAACAAACAATCCAATCAAAAAATGTGCAGAAGACCTAAATAGACATCTCTTCAAAGAAGACATACAGATGGCCAAGAGGCACATGAAAAGCTGCTCAACACCACTAATTATTAGATGCAAATCAAATTAATTAATGCAAATCAAAACTACAATGAGGTGTCACCTCACACTGGTTAGAATGGGCATCATCAGAAAATCTACAAACAACAAATGCTGGAGAGGGTGTGGAGAAAAGGGAACCCTCTTGCACTGTTGGTGGGAATGTAAGTTGATACAGCCACTATGGAGAACAGTATGGAGGTTCCTTAAAAAACTAAAAATAGAATTACCATATGACCCAGCAATCCCACTACTTGGCATATACCCAGAGAAAACCATAATTCAAAAAGACACATACATACCAATGTTCATTGCAGCACTATTTACAATAGCCAGGTCATGGAAGCAACCTAAATGCCCATCAACAGACAAATGGAAAAAGAAGATGTGGGACATATATACAATGGAATATTACTCAGCCATAAAAAGGAATGAAATTGGGTAATTTGTAGAGACGTGGATGGACCTAGAGACTGTCATACAGAGTGAAGTAAGACAGAAAGAGAAAAACAAACATCATATGTTAACACATATATGTGGAATCTAGATAAATGGTACAGATGAACCAGTTTACAAGGCAGCAATAGAGACAGATGTAGAGAACAAACATCTGGTCAGCAGGCGGGGAAAGCGGCGGGGGGCTGGTTGTGGTGGGATGAATTGGGAGATTGGGATTGACATGTATACACTAATATGTATAATATAGATAACTAATAAGAACCTGCTGTATCAAAAATAAGAGTAAAAAAAATAATGTTGTTGAATATGTCATTGTTGAAATAGATACAGCTAACTCATTCAATTCAAGATATCCTGACACTGTGATTCCAAGATGGATAAATGAGCTAATGATAAGGATTTTGGAAATTGCAGGGGTATGTTAGTAATAATATATGTAAGGGGTTAATGCAACTTATTCAACTAATAAGTGAGGAGAGTTAAAATATTTTATACAGATCCCTATACATAACATTTCTATGTGGTTGAGAATTATAAAGCTACACAAATGTAAGAGGATTTCTGCGTGAAGTTCTCCAAGAAATGAGGTAGTCTTAGCGTAATCAAAATGCTTTTTTGTTCATGGTATGTCCAGTTCAAAACTCTTAACCATAGCTCCTCACCTTTTATCTAGAAATTGTCCTTCTCTATGCTATTAAAGACAGTTAATACAGCCAGGAAAAAATAAATTTAAAACACATTATAAAGTCTTTCATACAAAGGAACTCTATGATGTCCTGCGCTATACACAGATTTGCTAGATGCAGATGTGTTCTGTGAACAAATTGGGGACCTTCTTAGATATTCAGCTACAAGTGGTAATCCCCTTACTCTTTTTTTTCTTTTTTTTTAATTAATTAATTTATTTTTGGCTGCATTGGGTCTTTGTTGTTGCATGCGGGCTTTCTCTAGTTGCGGCGAGTGGGGGCTACCCTTCGTTGTGGTGCACGGGCTTCTCATTGTGGTGGCTTCTCTTGTTGCGGAGCACAGGCCCTAGGCACGGGGGCTTCAATAGTTGTGACACGAGGGCTCAGTAGTTGTGGTTCGCAGGCTCAAGAGTGCAGGCTCAGTAGTTGTGGTGCACGGGCTTAGTTGCTCCGCGGCATGTGGGATCTTCCTGGACCAGGGCTCGAAACCATGTCCCCTGCATTGGCAGGTGGATTCTTAACCACTGTGCCACCAGGGAAGCCCTCCCCTTATTCTTCGTTCCAAAAAGAGTGGGACTTTTAAAGAAAGGAGCAGTGTGGTCTTTTAACCTTGCTCTCTCCTTCCTCCCCAGAGAATGAGAAGTGACTTACCTCATTTGTGATTTCTAAAAAGAAAATGAGTAGATCTGGTACCACCTCACCCTCCCTCCTTCCTCCCTCCCTCCTCCCTCCCTCCCTCCTTTTCCCTCTCCTCTCCTTTCCTCTCCTCTCCTCCTCTCCCCTCCCCTCTCCCCCCCACTCCATTGTTTGTTTTCATCTTTTGAGCAAGTCTGCCTGCAGAAGCATGTATTCTGAATATACCTTGTGGTAAACTGATTGGAGCAGACCTAGTTGATTGCAGAGAGGGGAAAGACTGGAGTTCTTCAGCTGTGCCTGAGACATGCAGGGAAGTCTACATAATTACAGGGTGAAAAATTAAGAAGCTTAGTATGCTTGTCATGCTAAGGAATGCCCCATGTTTTCTAATCCAATTTTTATCAGTAATAGAGCAGAAATTTGACCTCCATTAGTCTTGGACATTATTTGTTGCTCCCTCAAACCTTCATACTCCCTATATATTATCATAGTACATCTCATCCTTCCCTTCAGACTCTTACAGTCATCATTCTAGCTGAGCTCCAGAATCTGATTCATCCTGTCTTAAGAGAACTTGCTCTCACAGAAACACCTACATGCTCCCATGGGCGCAGGCTCTTCCTTCTTTTTGCCCATCATTTATCTCACTATTTCTTCATTTGAAACGCTATTACCTATGGCTACTTGACACTTCTGCTGTCAAACTGCTACTGTTACTATCTCATCTTCAATCACTCCTTCCTCTATCCATTGTACTTTCTCTAATTGTCACAATTTTACTGTAACTACCCTATCAAATGTCACAATAGTCTCATTATTAAATTAATTCCTTTTTCTTTCAATCCCCACTTTTCTTGGCTTCTCTTCTAATATTAGTGTTGACATATATTAATTTTTTTTCTTCATATGTTTTTGGGGTACTACCACTATTTTCTTTTCTTTCTCCGTTTGCCCATTTTGCATCCTAGTATAGACATACATTCTCTCAAGTACAATCTTTGATCTTTTCAATATTTCTTCAGATATCTACTCTTCCTCGTATCTAAGTGCCGCTGACTCCAAGTTTATGGCACCACACTTTCTTCTAAACTCCAGTTTTGAATCCTCTTTCATCTTATATACATCTATCACCTCAAAATCAACCTGACAAAAACTGACATTGTCACTGCTTCCTCCAAAACTGCTCACCTTTTAATGTTCCTACTACCATTTTGTCATTGTCTCAGGAGTGAAATCATAGTGGGCTTTTCGCAACTCTTTTCTTCTATCCCTTTCCATTTGAGAGAGATCCTAAAACCTTATCTTTCTTACTTAAAACGTGTTGCTCATAACTACAAAATCTTCTCCATTCCTATCAGCATCCTCCCGGTCCATGCCCTTTTCACTTCACACCTGTACTGCTGCAGCAGTTTTCAACCTCCTGTCCCACCAATGTGTCATATTTTAAATTGGCTGATATTATAAATGATGATGTTGTTTATATTTGTACTACTGTCTTATGATTTATAAATTTCCTTTTCATATAGTAAGTACAAGTCCATTAATTTATCTCCAACATCTATACTAATGCCTGTACATTTATGTATTCAATAAATGTTTGTTGCATGAATTAATGACTAAGTAAATGAAGGAATACTCCTCACAGGTACTGACATTTTTGTAATTTATCTGTCAATGTGATAAGGCAGGTATTATTAGTTCCATTTTATAGGTGATAAAGTTAGTTTTAGAGAAGTTAAATGACAATGCTACAGGATATTAAGGGGCAGAATCTAGGATAAATCCCATAATGTATGAGTATGTTTTGTACCTCTTCACACCTAATACTTCTCACACTACATTTCAATTTTTAAAATAAAGTTTTATAATTTTAGGGCTGTGATGCAGGTAATAGGATATCTATCTATCTATGTCTATGTCTTTATATAGATAGATATCTTTTCCTCTCATGAGAATACTGAGTTTTTATTTCAAGGCTCTCTGTTATTTGTTGGTTTACTAATAACACAGCTCTTAACTTAACCTCTCTAGATATCATCATTCATAAAATAAAAACGATAACACCTATCCTTCCCAGTTCATAAAGGAAGGAAAATCTGGTATAGGAAAGTTAAGATATAAATCAATATGTACAATGTCTGGTGAAACTTTATTTCCAGTGATCATCAGTTAACCAATTTGATGAAAAAGAAACAATCAGCCAGCATCATAAAATTATTTTTTTAATTGTCTTAGGAAAGGTAACTGATTTTTAAATGAGGATTTTAAATTTTGAGACTAGTCTTTGTAAATTAACTACCTAATATTAAACTGCAAGCATCCTTATACTTTTCTTTGTCAATCTAATGCTTCCCTTTCTATATGAATATTGCTTATTTTACCATAGTAAATTTAGTTCAGATATTAAGAGTTTTTAATATAGATGGAACAGAAAGATCTAAAGTGAGAAAATTCAGGAGCACTGAACTGTTTGAGTCTATATGCTTCCAATCTTTTTTGATTTCAGCACTTTGCAGTGTAATTGATTCTTCTTCTTATTTCATCATAGTTATAACACATGAAAAGTCTTTTTATTAGGCTCTTCTCGGTGCTATAAAGTGCCCTGAAAGTGCGAAGGTGCCCTCAATTAGGGAGGCTGAGAAAACAAGAATCCCAGAGCAAGCTCTTCACAGCCTCAGACAGAAAGTCCTGCTAAATTGGTCTGAATATTTTTAGAATAAACAATCATAAATAAATATGAGTTACATTTATACTCATAGGAAAGTCAGATTATACTCAAGCTTTTTTTAAAAAAGGTGTTGCCTCTAAATCTATTCAACTCTCTAATGAAGAGATTTTAACATTTAATGGTAGGTGTCTAACGAACATCTGTGGAATATGGACTTAAAAGAATGAGTTGACAGTTCTTAACATAAGATCATAAACTAAATATATGTTACAAAGTTCTTCCTTTTGTAAATGAGAATTATTCTACTCTTCACAGATGTTCCTTACATATTTCATAAATACTCTAGAGACACAAAATATAATTTATGTGTTCATATTTAGAGATGCCTGAACTTCATCAAAATTAAAAAAACAGATTCCAAGAGTGTAAGTCTTGATTATAATCATGAAGTACTGAAACGAAGCATTTTTATATGACATCCACCTTTTTTGCATAATAACATCACAGTTCATCTGTATACTGAATGTATGTCTATCAATGTCTTGTTCTAGCAGTTCAAATAAAATATAAAATATTTAACTTTCTCTCTATTATTCATGGTGGTTTCATTAGGACATTATCATCCATGAAATGTTTTATTTTATTTCAAGAGCTCTTTTTTATATTATATAAGTTATCTTTGAGTTTGTCCTTACAAAGAAACTAAAGAACAATGAAATAGCATATCTTGTTGAGAGAATAAAGTTATTGGATTCCGTTAGCATGTCTTCTTTAGTTCATACAGTTCATATGGTTGTACAGGATATCAAACTTCATGTTAGGTATGAACATGACCACTGGGTTTTTAAGAAGAATCAGGGGTATCCTTTTTTAAACTACAAAGGTAGGTATGTATGTACACATGTATGTATTTTAGAAACAACTTATCCGTAACCCAGACTGTGAATCATCGTCCTTCTGAAATACAAGTCATATGAAGAATACTAAAAAAAAAGGCTTATATTCTAGTGGGTTTTTTTTTTTTCCCCCTTTTCTTTTTCCTTCTTCTCTCATTGGCCTCAGGATAAAATGTTTCTTAGGTTTCTTAAATCTGAACAGTCTTCAGTCTCTTTCTCATTCAATAGCATTAATTTCATTCTTCATCACTTAGGAATCACAGAGTTCAGAGAAGTTTCTAAGACTAAGAAGTACTGGATTAATAGAACTTTTCTGATATGGGTGAATGTACACTCATGCAACGAATACAGAAAGACAAAAGTGGGATTAGTCCAACTGGAGAGGAGACGATTCAGTATGAATACAACATGGTAATATGGTGTAGAAAATCCCAAGGTTTGACCATAGTCCAGACTACATTAATGGTATGATACTTGGCATTGCTGAGCTTCACTTTCCTCATTTTTGAAAAGCAATAATGCCTTTTAAAATTAAATGTGTAACATATAGGTCTCATTCAACAAATTTTTAACTGCCTGCGATGAGCCAGGTTATGTCTTAGATGCAAAGGAGACCTTAGTGACACAAGTAAGCATAGTTTTTCATTTTTGATACATAAAATTCTAATGGGGGACATGGTAAAGTTCAAATGCCATTACAATGCAGAATGCAATTACTACAGTCAATGAAGTAGACTGTACTGTCAGTGCACATAGTAAGGACACTTGTTTTAACTGAGGAGAAGGGAGATGTCCCTTAAGAAGTGCCCATAAAGCAGGAAAATGAAGGATGGCACTAGGGAAGAATCAGTGGGGTTGAGAGAAGTAAGTTGATACAAGAGGCAGATTCCATAGAACTTGATTGATGTTTAGTCAGGTGGGGTGGTCAGGGGCAGGGAAGAAATGAGAAGCTTGTCCAAACTCTTAGCATGAAATCTGCATGGAGAGTAGGAAAGATAATGAATTTGCAGGTTTGTTAGGAGAAGTCTAGTATGAAATTTGATATGTATATCTGAAGGAAAAAAAAAAAGATTGAATCTGAACTAAAGGTGTCTTTTTAGGACCCTTCAGCAAATATAGGGCCATGAAATCCATGGAAGTAGAGAAGATCACCTGGAAATGCCTGCAGAATGAGAAGGAAGGAGGCCCCATGTCAGAACCTGAAGAATACTAACAATGAAAGGATGGGAAAGGGAGGAGTAGTCTGAAAGCAGACAGAAAGAGCAGCCAGGAATGAAGGAGGAAACAGAAGAGGGTAGTGTTACGAGAACTAAGGGGAGCATTTCCAGGTAACAGAAAGTGGAAAACATACCTTTTTCTTCCATACAGTATTTTATATAAAATACCAAGTATGGGAAGGACTAAGAAGCACGTATCTGATCTGGGAACCAGGAGTCTTAATAAGACTGGCAAAAGTAAGAGAGAGTTACGTAATAAAGACAGGTTAATCAAGATCCAGTAGTGAACAGGACAGGAACAGGACAGGAACACAGTGTACATGGACAGTTCTTTCCTGACATTTGGTTGTGAAAGGCAGAAAAATGGGTTAAACCCCATGGAATACAAGGAAGGCTTAGGTCTTACACAGTATGAAGGTACTTGATACGAGTTAGTTCCCTTCCCTGTCCCCACATAGAAGTAAGGTGATATTTGAGTAAGGTTTTCTCATTCCTCTGCTAAGTATGAAAAAAAAAAATTTTTTTTTTTTTAAATACTGGAATTGTGTCAAGAGAAAGAGTGTACTGACAGTGAGAGTCATTATGTGACACAATAAGCCACCACAGGAGTTCATAATACACTAGAGCTAGAAGAGACTTTAGAGTCTAGTTCTATTCCCCAAGACTCAAGACATATCTTCCAATACCAATAATTATGTCTGAGGGGGTTAATCTTTATCACGTCTCTATCTCCTTGTTCAACCATTATTAAGTAAAACTTATTACTTAGGTATCAATCATCTTTTGATCAAAACAAAACCAAAACCAAAACAAAAGAAAACAAAAACAACTTAATACCAACTAGTTAAGATACATTTGCAGATAAAAAGAGAACAGCATCACTTACATGTGGATATGCTTATTTATATATTCCTGACCTCTTAAAAAATATTTTCTTGTTCTGAATAAAATTAAATAATTATAACCAAATATGATGCTTATAAAGTATGTAATTGAATAATTGTTACTACAGCTAATTTCTTCCAATTATCTAAGTGATTTCAAAAACTAATTTACTGAAATTGAATTTAATGCTTTAAAATTTTTCTTGCTTTTTTAATTCTCTAATTCTCAAAATACCCTATCATTGAGCGCTCTAAAACAAAAGTGACAATGAAATCACATCTGTCAGTATATTATTCCATGTGATTGAAAAAGATACTTTGAACACAATATATTCAAAATAATTTTTAGGTATTTCTAAAGTTTAAAATTGGTGTGATATTTTCTCATTAAAGCTAGTCTATTCTGGATTACTTGATAAAGCTGACTTTTTTGGAAGACCCAAAGATCTTTAGCATCCTATCATCACCGATCATAGCTCCTTCATACCTTCTCAAAATATGACCATCCTGGATTACCAAGTACAATGAAATTCAAGGAGACTGCCTGCTATGTGGGGAGTGCACTGCTGAGCCTAAGACAACTACAGATGAAAATTGTAAGGAAGACATAGACCTCATCCTTCATGAGGAGTATACCTACTCAACGTAAGAAATTTTCTTTTTAACTGGGAAGTACTGATTTTGTCCTTTCTAATATTTTTCTACTTCTAAATATTTCTACTGGCCAGGGTAAATTTCAAAGTTATATTCCAAATTGTCCTTCTGTCCCCTGTACCAGTCTGGATTTATTTTTATTTTATTTTAGCCTACTTTATTTTCTGAAATTCAGCAGAACTTGTAAGTTCTTCTTCTATCTATTTTTTTGTTTTGTTTTCTTTATTTATTCCATTTCACAATAGTAGACTAAGTCTATTGGAATCCACTTTCTTAAATTCATTTTAACCATATTTTGCTAATTTTCTCCTTTCCTTTTTTAGAGTTCTGAATTATGTCATCATGCAATTACTTCCACTGAGGTTTTCATTCACTTTTTTTCATTCATTTTTATATCCTCAATTAATTCCTCCCTACTTGTAGGATCAAATTATGTGTGAGAACAACAACAAAAAAACTTGCAAACTGTGAATGCATGAGGTATACTGTCTTATAATGAAAGCAATAAACTAGGCAAAAAAAAAAAAAAGGAAATAAGTTCCCCTTCAGAGGCTTTAACTATCACACCAAATAACAATGAAAGTTAAGTGCTTTATTTTCTAGTTTTGATAAAAGAAAACTTTAAATATTTGTCATTTTTTTTGCTTTATTACTTTGTAAGTATACAACTGAAAATGTCACAAAGTCATCTATTTTCTAAGCTTCTCTGTTATTTTGCTAAAGTACTAGAATTCTAAAACATTTTCAAATCTCACTGAGGTAAAATTGTTTTTCTTATTGTTTAAAATACTTTAAACAACATATACTTAAATGAAGACAAAATATATTTTAAAAAATGTTGAGTGTGTATTTTCAGTACAGTACTTGAGTTGTACCTGTAAACATTCTATTCTAGAACTATTACAATTCTATGCTGAAGGTATATGTTCAGTAAGATATATCACTTTATTATCGTCAAATAATATTGTAAATAATAACTATCATTGATTAAAAACTTATTATCTGCCAGACTTCACTGAGAGATACCTATCTAGATGTATGTATCTATACATATACGTGATATATATAGTGAATACATATGTATATATTTAAATAATAATCTGCATATAGTATTGTTTTCTCCATTTTACATCCAGAAACTGAGGCTCATAACTTATTATAACAGTTATCCAAAATGAGATGGAATATGATAAAGTCCAAATGTTTAGATACCAAAGAAGCTGGTTCAAAGTTACAGACCCTTTTATTTCTGAGGCAGCAATTCTCAAAGAATACTAGAATAAGACTTAGAAGACTTTGGTTCCAGTCCTATCTTGGCTACTTAGCTCCCAGCTAAACCTCATATCTGAGAAACCCAGGGAAAATCCTGAACTTAATGCAGGAGGAATCTAAGAGGCTTTAGACCAACCTTTAGGGTTTTGACTCTAAGCATCCTTACTGAATGAAGGCTTTCACATTATGCTCCACTTTTAAAAACTGCTTGTATAGCCTGTTCTCAAGGTCAAGTCTTCCTTGAACATACTGGTATTCACTCCTGATTATTTTCCTCCGAAGGCGAGCTGTTCAATAATGATAAAAACCAGGAACCAAAAGCCAATCTTTTCAGACTCAAGTTTGTATCTGTTGGTAGTTTAAATTCTATTTCAGTTTAGAAAATGAGCAAAGGGTCATTTCAGTGTTTTTAATTTTTTAAAGCCCCATATTATATTTGATTATGAAAAGTACATGTACACGCACACACACTTAAACATGATTCTAAAGATGAGAAGACATTCCCTTTTCGTTACATACACATGGTCACGTGGTGAAATAAATTTTTTTTACGGAAAAGCATGGTAATGTCATAATGCCAGACTGCAAAACCATTTTTATGGGTTGTTGCCTTTCTCTCCATGATACAAAGTTCTGTCTGAGCACAAAGCATGGCGGGGGGAAAATCTGAAAATGAAAGGTCATCGAAAAAGTCAAATTCATGGAGCAGACAATATACATCCTTTCTTTCACTGTTTCGTGATTGCTTTTTAAAAATATCACAGATAACAAGTTATCATTTGCATAAATGTATGAATCAAGGGGAAAGGTATCTTCTTAATAAGCATGTATACAGTCTAATCAACAAGGATAAACAGCTTTTTAATGACTGTGCCAGACATAAAAGAGGGGTATGGTCCTTCCCTGAAAAATTAGATTACGATGGGGAAGCTACTCCTTTGCATATTTGAAACTTTAAAAAAAAAAAAAATCATGTAAAAGAACGTTATTTTAAAATTTTGGCCAATGGAGGAACATATTTAGAGATGCTCCTAGAATAAAATGGTATGGAGGAAAAGTAATTTGTAAACAATGCTTGTCACATTTCCTATTTGGAGATTTATGTTTTATGTTAGCATATACTTAATTCTCTGAGAATCCTTGAAGGACTTGAAGACTTTGGAAGAGGAAGACATTGAGCAGGTTTGTTACATATACAAAAGTGGACAACCAAGTGAATCAGAAATCCTTTACCCATGGTACGTAAAAGAAAAAAAAAAGCATCATATTCCAAATAATACATTGACAGTATTCTAAAGATTCTCAAAATTCCACAGAAAGAAGAAAACATCAGAGGATTAAAACAAGGCAAAGAATAGACCAGTTTACTACATTAACATAATCTCAAGTAATACTTAGGAAACAATAGTATGATTTACATTTATATAAATGTAATGTTTGCATTTTACATAAAGAATAAAATATATACATTTAAATCATGTGTGAATTTTATCATTGGGTCTGTTAAAGATGGAGATATAAGAAAAAATCCAACAGATTCAATTTCAACCATCAAAAGTATTTCGATAAGGATTCTTCACATATCCGACTATAATGTTAAACCTTTTAAATTCTAGAGCTTGAACTCAACTGCTTCACATCAGCAACTTTAAAGTATGCCAATTCAAGTATGGGTAGATATCCAGGTAACATTTTCTCATTGCACATGCCAAAATCTAGAAGCAAGCTTTAAAGAAAAATCAACCTGAGGTTTTAAATTTTACCTAAATTCAGTGGACCTATATTTTAAAGCATTATGCTAATTTCATTCTACTCTTAGATGTGACCTTGAGCATGAGAAAACTGGGATAAGAAGAACTATCTTGCTTAGGATAGCTTTGCTATGGTATTCACAGGCAGTTATCCATGGGGATCTGGAATACGAAGCCATTTTTTTTCTTTATTCTGCTGTGCTAAAGTTCCAGAGATAATCTTTATTTCCTCTGTTGTATGCATCTACCACACACTGTTTTCACTTGCTTTAGCTGACACAGCAGCTTGTAAAAAAGGAGGTTTTCATTTCCTTCTTTTTTTTTTCCCCAATTTGACCATATGGGTAAAAGTTGAAGCTAAAAGTCAGCTTAATATGCACCGGTCACATCAGTTCAAGTATTCAGGTAAGTGACTTGTGTCTAGGTGGTTGCATGAGCCAGCCATTTCAAATCAAAGCAACTGGCTTCCCAAATGCATTAAGCTTAAAGCTAATTTGAAGTGTGGAATTCAGTATGTATTTCTGGGGTTCCATAACAACGTAATAAAAGTCTAAATGTAGCAATATCATGACAGGGCTTTGCACATGAAAAATGGACTCTAGGTCATAGAAGAAGAGAAAGTGACACGATTTAAGTGAAATTATATTGCTCAAATCCAGTAGAATTTTACCAAGGTCTCTGTTAGATATGTTAGGAGAAGTACATATGCATTTTCATAAATAGTATGCATTTATTATTACAAATTTGGCTAACATGTCAAATGTTTGGTTACTGAAAGTGAATGGAAAACAGATAAATTCACACAGCCTGGAATGCCAATGAGTTCTGTGACCTTGGTCAGGTCATTTTACCTCTTCAGGTCATACTTCCTCCTCTGTAAAATGAAGAGGCTGAACTGCATCAGTGCTTCCTTAACAGGTTAAAATGGACTTCACAGATCATATAACCACCTATACACCTGACTTCAACAAAATCAATATAATATATTGACTACAATATAAAGGAAAAGCAGTTTTTCATGATAAAATGATTTATATTTGACTATATAAATGCTCTGGCATGACTATACAGAAGACATAGCTAAAGTCCTCAGGTGCTTACAAACCCTACAGAGGATCAAGCTGAATGAGAAAACAGTAAATGAAGCTTTCATGAGGTTTAGTGGGACTCAAATACCAAAAACTTTATTTCCCTTGGTAAAGAGATTTTCTAAAATGGTGATTAACAAAATTCAGTCTTTTATCAGTTTACATGGTAGTTGTGTTCTTGGAAAAATCGTTATGTTTTAAAACCACGCAAAAATTAAATTTCCTTTTATGGAAAATGGAGATGGGTCTAAGCTCAGAAAATTATAAAATTAAGGCAATGCTTTCCTATGAGAAACTATCCTGAGAATGACAGATACTTAGCATCCCTTAATTCTGCCTGCTAAGCATGAGCAGAAACCAGTAGTGGGAAATCTCTCTCTTAAAAAAAAAAAAAAAAAAAGTCTAGATTTTGTACTGCTTGTTATTTCCTCAGAGTAAATACTCCTGCCATCACCTTTTTCAAGCTGTCATTGATGTCAATGACACCAATGCATAAAGAGTTGGAATCAGCCCTTGAGATAGGTGACTCTCAGCCCCACAGCCACTGTGTTAGCCAACCCACATACTACAAATTTCCAAAATGTTGCTTTGAGAACCACTGAATAAAATGATCTGTTGATTTTCTCTACCATTTTTATGATAAAACTCAAAATCAAAGAATTTTATTATCACCCTTAATTTTGACCTTTTGTGTCATTTTATTCCTGTTATATTTTATGTACACATTGAAATGTTCTCCTGCACTAAGAATATTAGGGGAAAAAGTTACTTTTCCGTGCTCATCTATTTAATAAGAACATCCTATTCTCAAAGTAATCCATTCATTAATTTGTTCAGCATTTATTGAGCATGCTAGGTTCCATCTTGGTTTTGGAACAAGCAACTTAATTGTTCTCAAGAAT
Organism: Eschrichtius robustus; assembly: GCF_028021215.1. Taxonomy (NCBI): domain Eukaryota; kingdom Metazoa; phylum Chordata; class Mammalia; order Artiodactyla; family Eschrichtiidae; genus Eschrichtius; species Eschrichtius robustus. The sequence continues at coordinate 13,347,589 of NC_090827.1, read as the reverse complement.
CGTATAAGGTTATAACAACATAAAAATACTTCTTAAAAAAGCTAAAGTCTTTGATGGAGTGGGTAAAATAGATAAGTGAAGATTAGAAAGTTAAGTTTTAAGGCTAATATAATTGGAGTATTCTAAGAACAAACAAAATATTTACAAGTTAATTCTTAAATTTTGTGCATTTTTGTGTTATAAAATTGTTATGGAACTTAGTGCTGTTTATATGAAATTGGTTATTTATATTAAGGAATACCATGTACTACAGTAAGAAGACAATGATCTTTCTTATTCACTAAGCTATTCACTCAGCTCTGCTACCTTATTAGCAAAGTGACCTTGGGCAATTTCCTGATCTGAAAAATGAAGATTATAATGCTCTTTGTGCTGTTTTTTTTTTTTTTTTAATTGAAGTGTAGTTGATTTACAATGATTCAGGTGTACAGCAAAGTGATTCAGTTATCATAGATATACATTTTTTCCAGATTCATTTTGATTATAGGTTATTACAAGATATTGAATATAGTTTCCTGTGTGTGCTGGGTTTTGAGAGGATTTGAAATAACATAGCACTGTGTTTGTCATGCAGGAGCATTATAAGCAATATTATATGATAGGTCACATTTCTACCTCCTAGACTCTAAGTCTTCCAGGAAGATTTATTTTCCTTCCTCTATACTAACACAATACCCTGCACATTTTTATTTTCAGTAAATATCTGCAGAATGAATGAGTTCCAAAAACACTGAGCGTCTCGTGGCACTGTTTTTTTAAAGTGGCCCAACACAAGTGCATATAATCACAACACTGATAACATAATTCCAGAAAAAAGTAAAAAGAGTAAAAATTCCATAGTTATATAAAAACGCTTATTAGAAGAACCAAGTCTACTGTAATCTACACATACTATAATTATTACCTTCTGATTGTTGATTTATTAGTAATTTAATATTTATATTATGTTAGCATTTTCAGTGTATCCTAAGCTTTAATTATCTTCTCAAGACCTCTATGGAGAAGACAGGCACTTGTTCCTTTTTAAGCACATTCAAGAAAGGCCCAGGCACAGTGGCTTCATACTCATTAAGGCTATATATCAAGACATGGAAGAATAAAGAATACACTCAGAACTGCTATACTTTCAGTCACACTATAATTATTAAACCATGCCAATTTTCATAAGGTAATGAGGATATGCAAAGCAATTTGGGAACTACCCTTTGGAATATTCTTGACTTTAGACCAGCAGTCATTACAGTGTTATGTCCCTTCTTGAACCTTATTCCAAAAAATGTATTTCAAGCTTAAGGTGAAAAGGAACACAAAAACACATTTCACATAGAAAATCCACATTCTAGGAATCTTTATTTTTCTATTTAGAGAAAGTAAATAATACTATTTACAGAAAGTAACTAATACTATTATTTACAGTATTACAGTGATGATTTTTTTTCAGAAATATCGATTTACAGCATTGCCCAATCCCACCCTGTACACTGATACAAAGTTTCCTGTTTTAATTATCACATTAGTTTCCCTTTACTTTTCATTAAAAACAGAGTTTTTCTTCCCTACCTTTCATATTAATGATACGTCTTTTAAAATAAAAAGGCCTACTAGCATTTAAAATTATCAGGAATTCCCTGGCGGTCCAGTGGTTAGGAACCCACGCTTTCACTGCCATGGAATCCCTGGTGGGGGAACTAAGATCCTACAAGCTGCACGGTGTGGCCAAAAAATAAATAAATAATAAAATTATGTAACAACATGTATTTTTGTTCAAATTTTTAATAAATCTTACTGTCCTCAATAAGAATACAGATTGTTGTGAATTTGCCTATGAAAAATTCGATAGATTGGATATTATGATCTATTTCAATAGGAAATCTAGATACAGGTAATACGTTTCCTCACATACCCTGAAGCTTTTAAATATAGCTTATAGTTTTCTTTCAATTTTATCTTTCAACATATTATAACTCAAATATTTCTTGATTTCTTTGACCACAAAATTGTTTTCTGAAGGTAGAGTTGTTGATTTCTCTAGAACATTCCAGGGCATGTCACAGATCATTTGCTATAATAGTTTCTTCCTTCATTCCTTCACTTTTTACATAGAGAAATCTGTCTGAAATGTGAGGTCCAGTTCATGGATAACTATACCTTTAAATATCCAACTCATTATAGACTTTGTTTTAAATATCAGTTTGTAGTTAATGGCATGTAAAAATGAGAACTAGATAAAATCATAATTTGTATGGAATAATCTGTTATTTCTCCATTTTAACAATACTAAGTAGGACTTTCTGACTGAGTCCAAAAAAAAATAAGTGAAATTATCAAAATCTTGTCTTGGCAAGGGATAAACATCTATCTTTGCACTAAACTGTGTTCAAGTTTATGAAAAGTACTGCATTCCTATTTACAATGTTGATAGAGAATCAGAGATTTCTCAACACTCCAAAATAAAAGAAAAAGATTCAGTTTAATTAAACACTAGGAAACTTCACTGAATAAAAATTCAGTTAGCCATTTATTAAAAAGCAGTGGGAATTCCAATAAAATTGATTTTCTCTTCTATAGCAACACTTTGATGTACCAAACATATCTTTTAAAATATGACAGTTAATTTTAAGAACTTACTGGCATGATAAAAACTGCTTTTCTAATGCATTCATCCAAATTTCAAACTGTTAGCTAAAAAGACTACAGTCAATAGAATAGAGGCCAAGAGATAACCTTTATTTTTAAGCAACTTGGACAGGCAAGATAAATGGAACAAAAGATACATTGAACAGTTTTTGTTTTGTTCCTTCCTAGGAAATTATTTCCAACATATTACTTTGTATTTTTTAAATTCCAAGCTTTCGTCTCTTTTTAAATAATCAAAATTTGTCTCAAGTCAAGGTTTTCATGAAACCCTGTAAAGGAGGAAGTGAAAAAGAGAATACAAAGAGAAAGTAAATAATAGGAAACAATTATGAGGGGTTGTCATTTACAAAGCACCGTTTGGGACTGCAGAGACATTATCTTAGTGAATTCTTGCAGCTACACTATTAGGTAAGAATTGTGATTTTTCATTCCACAGATGAGAAAATTGAGGCTTAGAGACTACCATGTGCAAAACCACACTGATAGGGAATGAATTTGGACCCTGTCTGACTTGAGAGCACAATTCCCCAAAGCGTAATATACGGATCGCACTTTTACTGAAAAGAATGGGAGAAGATTTTATAAAGCACAATCAAATAAAAGAGCAAAAAACATTCTAAAGTGAATGACATAGATTTAAGATGACAATATAACTCAACGAAATCCTTGTTCAAGCCCAGCGTGTTCCCATTATCTCATTCCCCCAAATTTCAAACTTTCTAAAAAATATGGTTTAAAATTTTACAATAAGGTTGTTTCAAGAATGAAAAATGAGATACCTTAAATTTGTTCCTAAATAAAATAGTGAGAAAAACTCATTGTTTTTATTTTTAATACCAGTGGCAAAGTCATATTCAGGAAAAAAATCATTTTATAATAAGACTAAACTTTCTTGATATTCTCACTACTATGAATGCCTTAATGTGTACATCACTAGTATTTTAACTCAGATTTAAATATATAATAGTTTGTATCATATTTCTTTTCATCTTACATGATTTTAGAATATTTCAATGATTTGTTAGACATGAACATTATAAAACTATACAATTAAAATATCCAATTTTTGAATCTTTTATATGATATCCCTGAGGATGGTTCATCTAGTTGATGTTTGAACATCTTCTCTGATGAAGAATTTATTACTTCCCAAAGCAGTCCATTTCTAGACATTAATAATTATCCCCAATGTCTTCCCATAGTACTATAGCTGATAATATTATTGTTTTCACTATTTCTATGCATGATACAATTGCTATTTTGACCTAGAGGGTATTTCTTATAGATTTGCCATTATTGTTTATGAAGTGTCTAGTTCTCAGGATTTTACACTGAAATAAAAATAGTTACGCGGTGTGAGTCTGAAAAAAATACCTCCAATCTGAATATTCCCCAAATAGTCTTCTCCTATCTTGACTGAAGCAATATCTCTTCATTAAAAAAAGTCTTCAGCGAAGGTCAAAATGTGTGTTTTAAAAAGTATAGGAAGGTGATGTAAAAGATTATAGTCACAGCAATTTAGTGTTAAAACTAGGATAGGAAATGAACCTGAATTTTTATTAGACGTGCTATTTCTAATTTAAAGTTAAATAGTGAGGTACAGAAAGATGTAATTGGAATCAAAACCATTTAATATTAAAGTAACCAGAAAAACTGGCCAACTATGACACTTAAATGGTAAACTTCTATGCTATTATATGCAACTCATTCATATTTTTGGGTCCTGAGTCTATCACACTAAACTACAATACAGAGCAGATCTTTTTTATGGAATAAATAATTTTCTATTCTTAAGTCTTTAAGTTGTGGGGCAGGTTGTAATTGCAATCGCTAAAATTTATTTAAAAATTTCTTCTCATTTATTTTCACTGAAATTTAGCTGAAACATTGAAAAAGAACATCAGATATCCTAGCAAATATTAAATTGGTAGTGATGAAAGTCATTAAATTGATAGTGATGAAAAGATTCTTTAAACATATTATTACTAATTAGTAGTTTATTTTTCTATCTACAATGTAAATAGCCAAATATGGAAACTAAAATCATGACTTGTCTATGAGTATAATTATGAAACACCATCCTGGAAGTAATCAAAGTTTAAATAAATGCTTGAAATGAATTACCTAAGGAACATTAGATCAGTATTGTCAGAAAAAAAAGATTATACCTGTTTTGGAAATGTGTATTTTATGAGCAATAAGTATTATGTTTTACTCCTTTGCTAATTTTCAGTCACCATAAATGCATAGAAAAAAAGCACATTTTATACTAATTAGCATACAAACAAAAAGTTACTGTAGATAAATTTAAGAAGGTAAGTACACATTGGCTTCAAGTCAACAGAAAATTGAGTCAGCACAATATCATACCCAAAATGGCATATAAAGTGTTGTGCTACTGTATATCTTAAGCAATAAGTCCTTTCTCATCCTGGATACAGATATATGGTAGTCTCTTGATTTGGAATGCATTTCTCAGCTCACGTCACACACATTCCTTAAAGTTCCACTCAAAACTCGTCTCCTAGTGGACAATTTTAATGATAATACTCACCATACTCTGACTTTCCTTTATCCAAATGCCTTACATTCATTAATATCCTCATTTATACATAATTTGTGAACAATTCCTGTACTGGGACCCATGCTTAAGGCTAGGGATGCAGTAATCTGTAACCTCACAGAGCCAGGTAGAGTTACAGCTATAAACTCACAGAGCACAGAGCACAGTTACAGCTGTAACCTCACAGAGCCAGGTGGAGTTACAGTTTACTCTGCCAAGTGCTTGGCCTACATTACTTAATCTTCAAAACAACCTTCTTAGACAAGTTTGCTGGATACAACTTTTACCTTTGTATTTTCTTTGTGTAACTGCAAAAGTTATGCTTTCTTATGAGAAGAGATACTTAAACGAATTGTAACTTTTTTCTTGGAAGCAACTAATAGGACCATTGAGCACATTATTCATTCATGAACACTACTGAATTACAATATCATCTGTGAGATAAAAAAGAATCATCCAATATACCAATTTAGAATCTACATTTATCAGACAATGATGAAAGTTGGGACATCTAAAATTGGTAAGTATTTGAATCTTAGAAAGAGTCTAGAAGACTAAGAATAATTGTTAGGATTATTGCATGTGAAGTCACACAGGCTTGGTTTGAAATTATAATCTGTATCTCAAGAGCTATTTTTTTTTTTCAAGAGCTATTTTTCAGAATACTGAGAAAAGACATACAGGTGCTGACTGAGTATAGAGTCAGCACTTAATAAATGTTCAAAAGTAGTTATTTATTATAAATTATTAGAGATAATATCTACATTAAGTGATGAATGTATTAATCAACAAAAGACAGAACAGTACATGACATAATTATGACTGTATACAAGAATCTTGATGACTGTCTATGAAAAAAAGAACTAGGTAAAATAGACAAATTATAAACTAAAGGACTTGGGTTAGACAGAAAGTAATTAGATTAATAAATTGTCAAGATAGGGTATAAAATCTCATTTTATATCTATTTATCAGTGCTAATTCCCTGGATGATCTTGCTCAAGTGTAAAACATACACATACACACACACACACACACAGAGTCCACATTCTTTGGAAGGCAAGTTGCTTGTATCCCTGGAAGGTCTTTGAAAAGGCTAATAGACTGTTTGCAAATACAGACCATGATCACTGCTTCCAACACAAGTGCTATTTAGAGTTGCATCCAGAACAAGCCATTTAAAGTGTAATTACTCATATGTTTTAGCATGTTTGTTCCGGGCAGATTGCAGCAAGAAGAAATATGAGGAAATATATTTGCATAAAAACCTCGAAATCTAAATAATTCATCCTTTCACTCATTACAAAAAAAAAGTGTCATTGAAATTTTAAAAAGCTGGGTTGCAAATACAAGGATGATCAAGGATTGGTGAATATAAATCCATTTTACCACTGTAATTAAAGGGACATACTCAATGCAGCTCACTTGCAACATAATAGTGTGTCTACCAAAATGCTTCACTATTCCTGAAGTAGAAAGAACAATCTGTTATTTCTTTTATTAAATAAATACTTGTTCATTTAGGTAGAAAATGAGTTTATCTAATAGATACTAGCAGTTTGGATATAAATTACTTAAACTCTCTACAATAACTTGGGATAAAATTTTATGTTCATTGCTGAAATAATGAAAGTATCTCATTAATCAATAATCAAATTACATAATAATCAAAATATAATGAATGAACAATGATAAATTTAATTGTCAAGAAAATTATAAAATATTTAAAAATAGAACAGTATAATTATTTAGTGAAATTATGTACTATAAATATAAAAAGGACAAATAAAAATTTATGTTTGACTGAGTCTATTGGACATGAAGCTGAAGTAAGCCTGTTTATAGAAAGAAGACTCTATGTCTCTTTCACTGAGTATTCACAAACTTCTACTGTTCTTTTGGTAACTGTATCTTGAAAGTGCTATATACAGCACTGGCTGACAAAGACATAGAACTACTCATCTAGAATATTCACATAGAAATAAACAGAAAAGAAACATTTTTTTTCATGTCTAATTTTGAAAATGTCATGTTAGCTGCTATTTATTATACTTAGTCATGCTTTGGGGCATTTACTTGCCATCCATTTCTCTGAGACCATTTGAATTTGAAGAAGAAAGCCTGGGGAACAAGAGGCATATGGGAGGGAAAAAACTGAGCAGAAAATTAATTTTTAAAGAAAACAATTAAAATAGCAAAGATTTTAATGATATTTCCATATTTACATTATGTACTCATACATACATAGAGAATGGAAAAGAAAAGATGTAAAAGTAAGTCAAAAAATTGAAGTTACACAATTCTCCTTAGGGAGATTTATATAAATCAAGTTTTCAATTTCTTCTTAATTACCTAGGTGGTTGTTCTTTAAGTTGTGGTTTAAAAAAAACAGGAGAGATATTATGAGCTTTTATAGGATATTCATTTTAATTCTACTGGATAGTTCTAGTACTATGGAACGTCTACTTAGATTTCTAGGGCAGTCTCCCTTACCACTTGCTTTAATAATAATGGAGTTTAATTGACATACTTGAAGCCTAATGCTCTTTTTTAGTTTGTCTCTTGGTCCTTTTCATATGACCATAATTGTTATACTTCTGGCCTTTGATGATACTTCATTCTATCTATATCAAATCAGCTGTTTTGAGAGCTGCTTTAGTACATTAATTCATAATTGCAGCCACATGGAGTTTATGATATATGGTTCCAAAATTGAAAATAGAGAATTTATTCCCTGGCATCGCCAAAATTTATGAAATAAGTAATGAATATTGTTGTTTCTATTGGTTTAAGCACTTTATTAATCATAGCACTTGGGAGAAAGAGCATGGTAGTACATGAGAAATGTTTATTAAAAAGTTGAATTATTTTGGAATGATTACCCTGGATTCTAATATCACTTGAAAAATTATATTTCTATTTAATTTCTCAAATATAAAATACCATCTATTCAGAAACATTGCAGACATATGTTTTAGTAGTATATTTAAAATTTTACTTTTCCTCTACGTCCCACCTACTTCTGGGGCCAGGTATCACAGCACAAGTTACAATACAAATGATAGCCCTGCACCTTTGTACCATAATGATTTTTTACAGTGAGTGGAAGGAGTATTCCTATAAACCACTTCTCTACGAGTACAGCCAGAATAATTTAAATTCCAACTGGACTACATAAAGCATATCCTACTCAGCCTAAACTAAAGGTATTCTCAATTCAAAGTCCTTTTAGTACGGTTTGACAAATGCTAGTGGCCACTCAACTGCTGTACTTGAGGGAAAATGTAATGAAAGCTGGAGTAGTAACAGCCAATATCTTACTTTTCCACCTGTTAAAAAATCCTGTGTTCATGCACACACATTATCACAAGGACCCCTCCTAGGGCCTTGTAAAGGTATCTGGCCAGTAGGGGCCTGTGTTAGTGAGCAGCTTTGTTTCATTAGCTTTGGGTCAATCTGCCTCTGCACCCATGAGTCACCCCTTACAGATCTAACTTCTTTGACATTTCTCTACTAACAAAGTAACAAGCAAACGAAAACAAAACACCATTAAAAAAAGAAAAATAAAAACCTTCATAACCGTTCTTTTTGAATAGGAAGAACTCTAATGTCTCATTTTCCAGTCCCCTCATGAATCCTTTTCTATTTAGCTTTCCAATCCTTTCTCCTCTCTCCATGATCATTCCTCTAAAATTCCTCTCAGTATTATCACTAATGATGGCCTACAATTTCAAAATTGGATGTATAATGTAATATTTATATGGCATGTTAACATACATGGCATGTTGGTGACTCTCCCATTTTTTAGGACTTCATTCTGACTTTCTTCCTATCTCTCTAATTCTTTTTAGTACCTTCTACTAATTTCTCTTCCTCTGCCCTCCCTCTAAATAACTGCTGTCTCCAGAGTTTACTTCACTACATTCTCACTCTGTACTCTTTGCATAAACTTCCAGTGCATATATCACTGGAAAGTCTAGAATATGTGTTTACATTAGATCTCCTGAAAATCTACACCTGCACATCTGATGGGCACCTCAAATCAACCTGATTAAAATTAAACAGTTTTTCCCTTATCAATATAGAAACTTTCAAGCATAAAAAGAGGGAAGACTACTGCAATGAACACTCAACTATTCAATGCCCAACACTAAGCTTCAGAGATTAAGAAACTTTCCAGATCTCATGTTATCTATCCCCCACAAAGTTTTTATTTATTTTATTTTATGTTAAATAAAACCCAAGATGCTATGCCTTTCCATTTGTAAATACATCAGTATGCATCTATAACTAATAAGGGCTTTTTAGATAACACAGCTAATAAAATTAACAATAAATCCCAAATAACAGTTATACTAACTATTACACTAAGTCTATATTTAAATTTTACTGGTTGTTTCAAAGAGCTCTTTTTAAAGTTGGTTGTTCAAATCAGGACACAAATCGGGCAAATAGCATTTGATTCTTGTGTCTCTGACGTGTCTTTTTAATTCTATACTATCACCTGCACTCAACCTCTTTTCTTCTTGACATAGTTTTGATTGCTTTTTGCGGTTGTGGTGAATTTTTCCACCAGTTTTTGTATTTCCTATAAACTGGTAATTAGATCTAAAGTCCTGATAAATTATAGGGCCAATATTTTTTAATAAAAGAATGCTTCATATGTGATGCTGTATATTTCCTACTGTGTCACATCCTAATGAATATAATATACAATTGTCCCACTTTTAGTAATGTTGAGACTTGCTTTCAGGTTCAGGTGATTTCAGCCTAAGACCTACCTTATGAAATTCCCTATCACTACCCATCTGATCACTGTATCCACTGATGATCATCACTTGGATCTATCATTTTATTATAGGTTGCAAAGTGATGATTTTTCTAATTTTATCCTCCTGCATTTGTTGGAAATCATCTCTAAAAAGGAACTTTTCCTACATGAGAAACTGCTCCTACAATAAAGGCAGGATAAGTGCTTGATCTTTTCTCTTTTATCATCTATTAAAAGTAACTTATCTTTCTCCTCCATACTTACTCTTATGCCTATATTTGGTTATACAGCACCTGAGTCAAAGCTTTGAATGTATTCTGCAATTCCTCCTCTCCCTCATTCATGTGTATTGTAGCCAGGCTTTTTTTTTATCTCTAAAGCTTTTCACTGCTCTCTGCTTCTCCACTGCCATTGATTTAAGTAGATTCTACTCAGCATTGCTTATCAGTGGCCACCAAATCAGACTCTAGAACTCTGGCCTTGGTATTTAACTCCTCCTCCACACAACTGCTGAGGTGATGATTATTCAAAATACAGAATCCGATAGTATCATTAAGCAATTTAAAATGCTTAAATCCTTCAACGGTTTCTTGACATCTTAAGGTAAAATCCAAGTGAAGCCTTTCACGATCCATCCCTGCTTTGTGCCAACCACACTTCCTATGAGTCTTCACTGAGCTTCTTGGGCTACAGCTCTATTTAGCTATGTATGGTCGTCTGAACTTGCAGTTTGTTTTCACATATTTTTGTACCTGCTAATTCCTAAACCTGGAATCCCAGTCCCCTTTGTTTCTGATTTTCAAATCAATATTCATCCTTTCAGACTGAACTCAAAAGTCAACTATTCAATGAGGTCTTCTCTCATCTTCCCAGACAGAAAGAGGCATTTTGATCTGTGTGTTTGTTCCCACATAGCCTTTAGGCAGACTCTGTGATCTTACCTTTTATGTGGCTGAATGGTTTGTGTACATGTCTATCTCTCTCACTACACAGAAAGCTCCTCCAAAGCAAAGACATTTTCATCATTGCTGAATCTTCGGTGCCTAGGGCAGTCTTTTTGGTATATGATATGTACATGATAATGATGAATTATGATTGGTCCTGTGAAACATATTATGCCTGTCCTCCTTCCCTGCCCACTAAATAGGTACCCCCTAGGCTCAGTTTTGTTCTCTGGTTTTCATTCTCTTTACTCACACCCAATGAGAGCTCATCTACTCTGGACTTATTTTTTATCCAGTTTCCTATCTTCTATTGCCTACAGTGTAGCTTCATTCAGACATTCTACAAACTAAGGTAGCTTCTCTGCCATATAGGAAAAAACTCGTTACCAACCCCACGTATATTTTTTTGCTTATTCCTACTTTTTTTCGCTCATATGAAGTATGATACCTATATGAAGTATCCTTCCTTCTTTCTGCAAGATTTTTTAACAAAATTTTCTTTGGGTGATGACCAAGAAGTGACTTTAATAGAATATGTTCAGAGGCTGCCCTAGGATGCTTGACCCCTTCCTTCATTTTTAGTCTATGAAAGCTGAGTTTACAAGGTTTTACCACACACTTCTTTAGCTGGATTTTCCCTCCATGTATGTATGTATGCTTTGTCTTTTTCAAGAGACTACAACATTTCAAGACTACAATCAAACATTTCCTCCTTAATACATACAGAGAATGTTGCAAAACACAGTATATGCCTTAAATGCCTATACGAATGAAAAAATACTGACCATCTAAATGAATAAATATTACTTCTATAGTTCTAATCACCTTGAAAGTTACTTTCAATGTCACATTCCATTTTTTAACATTATCATTCTTATTTTAAAATGGAAAAAAATAAATATTGGAACAGTGAATGCAATGATCAATCTTCAAATAATTATTAAAATGACATAATTAAAATCCATATACATATACCAGTAACCCAAGTAACAAAGGTTAATTAGTCAAGTCAAGCTTGCCTGTGAATTCCTCTATTTCATTATCTTTTCCAGTTTATTGAACAGTTTCTTAATTGCTTAAAAGAGATAATGAACCACCCCAAGCTATGTTTTAGGATTAGTAATTTTGATGATGCTATTTCATTTTTTCCTTACTTTGTCTTTCATGCCAACTAAACAGAGAAGAGTAATTTGACCAATCTCTCCACACACTTTGCAAGCAACAAAACTCAATGATTGAAATTTTAGGGGAAAATATTCTTTCGTTTTATCTTTAACATTATATATGTCACTATTTACAATAACATACAGGCAAGGGAATAAGAATAGACCACTGTAACCAGGCCCCTATACTGAAAAATCAGATCAATAACTACATTGTTAGGAACTAATAATGCCACGTTCACTTAAAATGGAAAAAAAAGTTTCAGAATAATCTGCTTATTTAGTGAAAGCTGAGGTTGAAGGTTGACTATATAAACTTAAGTGGTACACAGTTATTTTCAATTACTCATGAAATGTTAAAAGAAATGCACTTAAACCTAATAAAATTTTTATAGCTTTGTTCTATGCTACTAACACACCAAGTTAGGAAAATTCAGGAAGTTGAATTTTTTCATTCTTACTTATTACATTTACCAAAGTGATCCTGATACAGAATAGTTAGTCATAAATGTTCTTCCTTGTAAATGTATTAGGAAATATTCATTTAATGGTTCAGCTATTTTAGTATCTTGGATAAGTACATCTTCCATTATTATTTGTAATACTATATCTCCCTCTTTCTGCTACCTCTTCCTATACAGAGCTAATAAATAATTTTGAATATGTACAAATCCTATTGAGTTTCATATATATACTACATACTAAATGACATATAATTATCATCTTATTAATTAATAATTTTAAAATACCCACTGTGTGCAGAAATTTATCAAGTAGCCCTGATAACTTCACTTTCCAAATCCAATGAAAATCATTTTTTAAATTATTTCCTTGTTCAATTCACTTATCCTGGTTCATTAATGTGATCAGAAGCATTCAGAATTCATTATTCACATTGTAAGAGGTTGTGAAAGCTTACTTCTCTCTCTCATTGTAGTGAATGCATAGAGATCCCATTAGGAGTGATAGAGTATAACTACAAAGAGGGATGCATACCCCACTGCTTCATGTCATTCTTCAAAGCAGGGCCTTACTGATATTGCGAGCGTTTTTTTTTTTCATTCAACCACATCCTTATCCCTTCATTTGAACAAATACTCACCTAGAAAAGCTGGAAAGTATGCCAGTTTTAAAAAGGAGATCTCGAAAGATGAAAGCACACACACACACACACACACACACATATATATATATATATATGAAAGATGAAAATGTGTATGTATATAAAAGCATATATATATATACTGATGTGCTCAGTTGGGTAGGTGCTTAATTTAGTTTAATGCTGGATTGACCTAAATTAAGACTTGTATATTAGTATTTAAAAACAAAATCATCAAAGTTTTTTGCTTTTTAATCCCTCCTGCAACAGTAAAAAATAACATCAAGACCTATGTTGAAACCACAGGACTAATTCGCTCTCATTGTAACACTGGGAAATTACCTAATGATTTTTTTTTTACTATTTCTCTCTTTTGAATTCCTTCCTTCCTTCTTCCCTTTCTTTCAACAATATAAGGTAATTGTAGAAAAATCCCTATAGATAAGACAGCTGGCTATTTGAGACTTACTCCTGGGCTTTCTGTAGCATGTACAAAGGATACGATGAACTCTTAACTTGATCAGCTCCCTACTGTCCGCAGGGCCTCTGCTTTTATTCATGCTATTGTAAATTTACCATAGTGTCCTTTTAAAAATATTACTTCTATCTTTGTCATCACTTAAAAGGTAAAATGGTAAAATACCTTAGAGCCCTTTAACTCCACTTCTGTTTTTACCAGCATGGAATACTGCCCAATAATTCTCTCTGACCCCTGACAAAATCAACTAATGCAGCCCTTCCTTGCAAAGTTTTCCATTGTACCTTTTAAAATGCAGTTCTATGGTAAACAAATGTCTACGTATCTTCACTTTTGCGCCTTACATAAAACTTAACCCAAAGTTCTCAACTTTCTCTCTGTAGCTTTCTTCAGAAGAGTCTCCTTATACTCATTCCTCTTACATATTTCAGGGCCAGAAGGTGAAGGATGTTTTCCCTTAAGCTGCTTCCAGATCATTTCTTTTTATAGTTAATCATAAATCCCTGCTTCTCTGTTTTTCATGCTGTCTATCTGTACCTCTACTGCAAGTACCTCCATATTTGACTACTTTCCTGACAGTTTTCCCTCAATGAATGAGGAATTACTACCAGTCTCATGATCTTTCTTCAAGGTCAGCCATCATCCTAGGTGACTTCAGAGTACATATGAACGGTCCACCCAACACCATAACTTAACTAATATTTGAACTTCTCCATTTCAATGGCCATTATTTCCACTGTTCTTTAACCACTTGTTCCCATGGTTATGTCCTAAAAGTTGTCATCCTGAACTAGTCTAACTCTGAAATCTTAAATTCAAATATCCTCCTTCTGGTTCTTTCACTTTCTTAAATACATCATAGCTACTTTTTTTTTATCACACAGATTCCTCCAGTTCCTCTTTCCCTCCATTTTCCACCCTACTCTCAATGCTGAAGTCTATTAACCTTTTCCTTGTCTAATGTCTTGTGCTAATAGCCCTGGACACCACGATTCATTATGCAACGTACACTCTCGTTACCACCTCATTCTTCTATACTCCTATTATTTCTCTAAAAACACACGTCTGAACTCTGAATCCATGCTAAAACCAGATTTCTCTGTTTCTTTATCATGGTGAATAAGTATCCATTTCCAAGACTGGCATCATTTCAACTGATAGTCTCTAAAAGCTTAGCTTGACCCTCAGCATCAGCCATTGTGATAGGCAAAATAATGGTCTCAGAGATGTCCACCTCCTAATCCCTGGAACCTGTAAATGTGTTAGGTTACATGGCAAAGAGGAATTAAGGTAGCAGATGGAATTAAAACTGTTAATCATTTTACTTTAAAACAGGGAGATTATATTGGTTTATTTGGGAGTGTCTGATTTAATCACCAGGATCCTATAAATGTGGAAGATGAAACAGAAGAATCATTGTCAAATGTTGAGATATGACAAAGTATTGGCTAGTCATTGCTGGCTTTGAAGACAGAAGGGGGTCATAAGCCAAGGAATTCAGTCAGCATCTAGAACCTGGAAAAGACAAGGAGGTGGATTTACCCTAGAGCCTGGAGCAGAAAAGTATGCAGCCCTGCTGACACCTCAATTTTAGCTATTGAAACACATGTCAAACTTCTGATCTAAAGAACTGTAATGAAATTACATTTTTTAAGTTTCTGAATTTATAATAATTTGTTACAGCAGCAAACATAAACTAATACACCCATCAACCCTTTCCTTCCCCACGTCTAGGATTTAATTCCATTTTCTTCTGCAGGTATTCCAAAGTTTGTTCTCAACCCTTGATTGAAAAAAGAGGCAACTTTGAGGGCTCCACTGAGAAGTCTGTGGTCATAAGGCATAGTTCTCCTTAAATTTCTTTTTTTAAATCCACAAATCCTTGTGAAGGTACATTCATCCGCACCAACTTTTCAGCTGTTTACAGTTTAGTCCCACTTTAAGCACATTTTACCCACCTTCTATAGAACATTGCTCAAATTACCTTCTTTCCTATATTCTCTCCTCCTAGAATGGAAGAGACTTGACACTATTAGAGGGTAATATAATTCTCCCTTTCCTCCATAACCAAAGCTACAGTTCATTTCTTCCTTCCAATTCTTATTCAAACTTTGTGAAAGTGTAGTTTCCTTTTCTTTTTCTAAGCCTTTGTTGTCAGTCTGATTCTTCCCTGGACCCACTACCTGTCAAATGTTTTAATCCTTCATTTTTTAGAGTAATTTTAGGTTAGCAACAAAATTGAAAGGTGTAGAAATTTTCAGTATACCCTCTGCTCCCACACATGGATAGCCTCCCCTCCCAAAATGGTACATTTGTTATCAAAAATGAACTTATGTTGACACATCATAATCACCTGAATTCCATAGTTACCTTAGGTTTCACTCTCGATGTTTTACGTTCAGTGGGTTTGGACAAAAAATGATGACATATATCCATTATTATAATGTCATGCACAGTATTTTCACTGCCCTAAAAATCCTTTCTGTTCCACCTATTCATCTTCCCAACACACTCACACATACACACCACTGCAACTAACAAGTGATCTTTTTATTGTCTCCATAGTTTTGCTATTTACAGAATTTCATATAGTTGGAATTATACAGTATGTAGCCTTTTCACTTAGTGGCTTCTAAGTGGCCACTTTCACCTAGTGATGTGCATTTTAGGTTCTTCTATGTATTTTCATGACTTGATAGATCATATCTTTTTACTACTGAATAATATCCCAAAGACAAGATGAAACAGTTTATTTATCCATTCACCTGCTGCAGGATATCCTAGTTGCTTTCAAGTTTTAGCAAATATGATTAAAACTTATTAACTTGTGTAAACATAAGTTTTCAACTCCTTTGAGTAAATACCAAGGGGTGTGATGGCTGGACAATATGGTAAGAGTATGTTTAGCTTTGTAAGAAACCATCACACTGTCTTCCAAAGAGGCTGCACTGTTTTGCTTTCACACAAGCAATGGGAATTCCCATTGCTCTACATCCTCGCTAGCAGTTGGTGTTATCAGTGTTCTGGATTTTAGCCATTCTAATAAGTGTATGGGATATTTCACTGTCATTTTAATTGCCTTTCCTTGGTTACATATAATGTCGAGAATATTTTCATATGCTTATTATCCATCTGTATATCTTTGGTACATTTTTAAATTGAGGTGAATATTTTCTTGTTGAGTTTTAAGAGTTCTTTGTATATTCTGGATAACATCCCTTATCAGATGTGTCTTTTGCAAATATTTTCTTCCAGTTTGTGGCTTGTCTTCTAATTTCCTTGACATTATTTTCTGCAGAGCAAGAGTTCTTAATTTTAACAAAGCCAGCTTGCCCATTATATCTTCCATGGATTATGCCTTTGATATTATACATAAAAAGGAATCATTATATCCAAGGCTACCTAGATTTTCTCCTATACTATCTTCTAGAACTTTTATAGTTTGCATTTTACTCTTAGGTCTATGATCCATTTTGAGTTAATCTCTGTAAAGGGTACAACATTTGTGCCAATTTTCTGCATATGGCTGTCCAGTTGTTCCAGCACCACTTGTTGAAAAGACTATCTTTACTACATTGCACTACTTGTTCCTTTGTCAAATATCAGTTGACTAAATTTGGGGCGGGGGGTCTACTTCTAGGGTTTCTATTCTGTTCCATTGATCTACTTGTCCGTTCTTTCACCAATACCACACTGTCCTGATTACTGTATCTTTATATAAAGTCTTTTTTCTAAACTTCTTATTTTATATTAGAGAATAGCCGATTAACAATGTTGTGATAGTTTCAGGTGCACAGCAAAGCGACTCAGCCGTACATATACATGTATCCATTCTTCCCTCCCATCCAGGCTGCCACATAACATTGAGCAGAGTTCCTTGTGCTATACAGTAGGTCCTTGTTGGTTATCCATTTTAAATATAGCAATGTGTACATATCAATCCCAAACTCCCTATCTCTTCCCCCAGTAACCATAAGTTTGTTCTTTAAGTCTGTGAGTCTGTTTCTGCTTTGTAAATAAGTTCATCTGTATCATTTCTTTTTAGATTCTGCATATAAGGGATATCATATGATATCTCTCTTTCTCTGTCTGACTTACTTCACTCAGTATGACAATTTCTAGGTCCATCCATTTTGCTGCAAATGGCATTATTTTATTTTATTTAATGGCTAAGTATATATGTACCACATCTTCTTTATCCATTCCTCTGTTGATGGACATTTACATTGCTTCCATGTCTTGGCTATTGTAAACAATGCTGCAGTGAACACTGGGGTGCCTGTATCCTTTTGGACCATGTTTTTCCCCAGATATATGCTCAGGAGTGGGATTGCAGGGTCATATGGTAGCTCTATTTTTAATTTTTTAAGGAACCTCCATACTGTTCTCCATAGTGGCTGTACCAATTTACATTCCCACCAGCAGTGCAGGAGGGTTCCCTTTCCTCCACACCCTCTCCAGCATTCATTGTGGATTTTTTGATGATAGCCATTTTGACTGGTATGAGGTGATATCTCACTGTAGTTTTGATTTGCATTTCTCTAATAATCAGCAATGTTGAGCATCTTTTCATGTGCTTATTGGCCATCTGTATGTTTTCTTTGGAGAAATATCTATTTAGATCTTCTGCCCATTTTTTGATTGGGTTGTTTGTTTTGATGATATTAAGCCTCATGAGCTGTTTGTAAATTTTGGAGACTAATCCCTTGTTGGTCACATCATTTGCAAATATAATAAGTCTTGAAGTCAGGTAGTGTCAGTCCTCTAACTTTGTTCTCCTTCAAGATTGTGATTGTCTGGATAGTTTGCCTTCCCATATAACTTTTAAAATCAGTTTGTCGATATCCATAAAATAACTCTCTGAGATTTTGATTGGAATTGCACTGCATATATATATATATATATATATATATATATATATATATATGCAATGATATATATATATATATATATATTATCTCAAGTTGGGAAGAACTGACATATTAACAGTATTGAGTCTTCTTATCCATGAACGTGGAGTCTCTCTCCATTTGTTTACTTCTTTGATTTCTTTTAGCTGAGTTGTGTAGTTTTCCATATATAGACCTTGTACATATCTTGTTAGATTTTTACCTTAGTATTTTATTATTTGGGGTACAAATGTACATGATATTGTGTTATTAATATCAAATTCTACTTGTCAATTTCTGGTATATAAGAAGGCAGTTGGCTTTTGTAAAAATATTCTGAAACCTTGCTAAAATCATGTATTATTAATTCCAGGAATTTTTTTGTCTATTTTTTTTCTACATAGACAGTCATGCTACCTGTAAACATAGACAGTTTTATGTCTTCCTTCCCAATCTGTATACTTTTAATTTCTTTTTCTTGTCTTATTGCATTAGTAAGGATTTCCCATAAAATGTTGAAAAGGAGTGGTGAGAGGAAACACCATTGCTTTGTACCTGATCTTAGTGGGAAAGCTCCAAGTTTCTCATCATTAGCTTTAGGTTTATTTTTTTTTTTTTAATCAAATTGAGAAAGCTCCCCTCTATTCCTAGTTTACTGAATGTTTTTATCTGGAATTAATGTTGGATTTTGTCAAATGCTTTTCTCCATCCCTTGCTATGATCATGTGATTTTTCTCCTTTAGTCTGTTAATGTGATGGACTACAATAATTGATTTTCAAATGTTGAGTCAGCCTTGCATAACTAGGATAAGTCCTACTTGGTGACAGTGTATAATTATTTTTATACACTGTTGGATTTGATTTGCTAATACTTTGTTGAGGATTTCTACATATATGTTCATAAGAGATACTGGTAGTTTTCTCTTCTTATGATATCTTTGGCTTTGGTATTAGGGTAATTCGGTTAAGATGAGTTAAGAAGTATTCCTTCCACTTGTATCCTCTGAAAGAGATTGTAGAGAATTGGTATAATTTCTTTCTTAAATGTAGAATTTGGTAAAATTCACTATTGAACCCATCTGGATCTGGTGCTTTCCGTTTTAGAAGGTTATCAATCATTGAGTCAATTTCTTTAATAGATATAAGTATAGTCAGATCATCTATTTCTTTCTGTATGAGTTTTGGAAGATTATGTTTTTCAAGGAATTGGTCCATTTCATCTAGGTTATCAAACTTGTGTATTAAAGTTGTTTGTAGTATTCTTTTATTATCCTTATAATGTCCATGAGATCTGTGGTGATATCTCCTCTTCCACTTCTGATATAGTAATTTTGTCCTATATCTTCTTTTCTTAGGTAGCATGACTGGAAACTTATCAGTTTTATTGAACTTCAAAGAACTAGCTTCGGATTTTGTTGACTTTCTTTATTGAATTCCTGCTTTCAATTTCATTAATTTCTCCTCTAATTTTTACTATTTTTTCTCTTACATACTTCAGATTTAATTTGCTCTTCTTTTCCTAGTTTCCTAAGGTGTACACTTAGATTATTGATTTTAGATCTTTCCTCTTTGCTAATATATATTTTCAATGATATAAATGTCCCTCTAAGCACTGCTTTTGCTGTATTCCACAAATTTTGATAGGTTGTGTTTTCATTTTCATTTAGTTCAAAATATGTTTAAATTTCTCTTGAGATTTTTTACTTCGGTCCATGTGTTATTTAGAAGTCTGTCATTTAACGTGTACATATTTTAGGATTTTCCAATTATCTTACCATTATTGGTTTCTAGTTGAATTCCACTGTGGTCTGAGAGCAGACATTCTATGATTTCTATTGTTTTGGACTGGTTATGTTTTATGACCCAGAATGTGTTCTAACTTCGAGAATGTTCAACGTGACCTTGAGAAAAATGTGTACTCTTCTGCTGTTGGATGAAGTATTCTATACAGGTGAATTATATCCAGTTAACTGATGGTACTGTTGAGTTCAAATATGTCCTTACTGATTTTCGGACTCTTGGATGTGTTCACTTCTGAGAGAAGACTGTTAAAGTCTCCAACTCTAGTAATTGACCGATCTATTTCTCCTTGCAATTTTATAAGTTTTCGCCTCACATAGTTTGACACTCCATTGTTAGGCACATACATGTTAAAATTTGTTACGTCTTTATGGAGAATTGACCCCTTTATCCTTATGTAATTCCCTTCTTTATCCCTGATAACTGTCCTTGCTTTGAAGTCTCCTCTCTTTGAAATTAATATAGCTACTTTTGCTTTCTTTTGATTAGTGTTAGCATGATATATTTTCTCCATTTACTTTTATTCTATGTGTTTCTTCATATTTAAAGTGGGTTTTGTAAACCACTTATAGTTGGGTTCTGTTTTTTGAGTCACTGATGATCTCTGTCTTTTAATTGGTGCATTTCAGTCTGACACTTTTACCCAACCCATCCCTACATTTCTCTACTTTCACCTGCATCCCTCTACTTCTGCCTGCCATAACAATGATCATCAGTGTTCTTCTCATTTCTAGTGCACATTACAGTATTTATTTTACAGTGTGACTCTGTGTAAACGACAATATTTTTGAAACTTTAAAATTCCGTTATTACTGACTCATGACTCTCCTTGCTATAACCAGTCTATAATCTCTTCAATGTGTCCCTCTTCGTCTACATAAATCTCAAATATTTTGTTCATTTTTAAAATATTTTGAAGATTCCATTTTTACTCTCCATCATACCCTCATCCGTTCTCATGGTCTCAATTTTAACATTAATGCTGTATTCTACCTAATTTTTATGCTTTGCTTGAACATTTATTAGGAATTTTATTCTCGGGTTTCAAATACCTACTGGTTATCTACACCTGAATATGCCATATAAACAGAAATTGTAAAAGGTAAAAAATAATTTTGAATTAT
The DNA here is from genome assembly GCF_028021215.1 of Eschrichtius robustus. NCBI lineage: Eukaryota > Metazoa > Chordata > Mammalia > Artiodactyla > Eschrichtiidae > Eschrichtius > Eschrichtius robustus. The sequence continues at coordinate 13,326,118 of NC_090827.1, read as the reverse complement.
CTTCCCCCTAAACATGCTTCTCCTCTTTATTCTTGATTTCAGATAATGACACTTACATTTAACAAGCCAATCAGTTTGGAAAACTATTTTACTCCTCCCTCTCTCTAAGATACTCACAAACAAACAATCATTGTCTTAATGACTTTACACCTAAAATATTCCTCAAATCATTCTACTCTTTGCTATCTTTACAACACTGATTGTTTACTCCCTCAAATTGTCTTGCTGGGCATTTGCAACCAACCACTAACTGCTCACCCTAATTTCAGGCTTTTATTCTTTCATATCTATCATCTACCTAACCACTAGAGAGCATTAAACTAAAGTACACAACTGACTGTATTTCTGCCTACATGAAACCTTCCATTGGCTCTCCACTGTGTAAGAGTACAGTCCAAAGTTCTGAATATCTAATCACGAGTTTTTCCTCTCTACTTGGCTATATACTTGGGATAGTATATATCCCAACATACTATGCCCAGAACTGAACACCTGACATTTTTCTGAAAATCTGTCCCATGTCTGACTTTCCCATCTCATTTGATAGAAATTCCTTCTTCCTAGTTTCTCTGACCAAGCAACTTGGAGTTATTCTTGACTCCTTCTTGCTTGGATCCTATATCCAATCCATGAGGAAACCCTTTGGCCACTACATTCAAAACATATAAATAACTTGCATACTTGTCACCACATCTGCTACAACATCTTTGCTTGAGTCATTATCAGCTCCAGCTCAGACATATCAATAGCATTATTAGCAGTGTTTCTACTTGTACCCTTGCTCCTTATATTCATTCACATCTCAGTAGCTTTTAAAAGTTTGAAAACCTGTTTTAAAACCTAAGTCAGATCTCAGATCTTGTCTCCTCTGTTTAAAACCCGCCAATGCTTTCCTATTTCACTCAGAGCAAAAGTGAAGGTCCTTACAATGGTCTATAAAACCATACATGATCTTACTCTTAACTATCTGTACTCCTCTCCTATTACTTTCTTCTTTATTCACTGCAACGGTGTCACCTCTGCCTCCTTGCTGTTCCTTCAACTTCCTAGGCACAATTCAGCCTTAGAATATGTGCTCTATCTCTTCCCTGTGCCTGAAACGCTCTCTTACCAAATATCTGCTTCACTATCTCCTTCACCTTCTTCAGGATTTTGCTCATGTATCACCTCCTCAGTGAAGCCTACTTTTATGACCCTATATAAAACTGTCACCAGCTCATATCTATCTGCAAAACAGCTGATCATCTTTACCTTATACTCCTTTTTTCCCCACAAAGTACTGGTCATCTTCTAACATTATAAAATATAATCTCCAGTAGGACAGGGATCTTGATTTACTTTGCTTACTACTATTTTCCAAACACCTAGAATAGTCCCCAGCACATAGTAGGTATGCAACAAAAAAGTGAATTTATTAAATAAATTAATTAATAAATATAACTTACAGAGTACTTCACCATCTATTATCTGCCTCTCCAGTCTCTATTCACATCACTACGGGAACACTAAACTGCTTGTGCTGTCTGCCATATACACTCTTGTGCATATTTCACGCTAATTACCACAACTGTGTCTTTGTTTATAATGCCCCCTCTGCAAAGAATTTCATTAACCAACATATTTCTTCACCTGTTGTATGGACATTAGCATAACTGATGCCATCTTGGGCCCTTACAGTTTCTCCTGTCCTTCTGCAGACCTTACCCAGGACTGTACTATGCAGTGAATCACTTCTCTGTCATCAAGGGCTTTGTAGTTAACAGATATTGTCTAATAAGCATTAGGACAAGGTGGCTTTTATACTCTCTTGGTCTCCAAACAATGATGAGAACCTTCACTGATGTATTCTCGGCACCCATGACACTAGTTACCCATTCATGAATCTTGACTTGGGACTGAATGTCTTGCTTCCAAGCACCTACCCCCGTACCTTAGGTTAACTATAAAATTGTCCCAATGGCCACTGAGCAGTGGGGAGGGCAATGAATGCTTCCAGATTGCTGTCTACCCAATCCCACCCTGTGAAGTAAGTTACCCTATAATAAACTGATCCATTGATTATATGGAGTTGCCTGCCTCATTTATCAGTCTCAAGATGCCTTCTCATTTCAGTAAGCACTTTTCATTCCCTACCTCCTCCAACACCTGTATAATGCTGATTTATCTTTTAAGTTCAGCTCAAGTATCCAGGAAGTTTTGTGTGGGTTTGGATCTCTGGCCAGTTAATGCAGTATTTATCAAATAAAGTGTATACAATAAATGATTCTGTGTGAATAAATGAATCCTATGGCAAGATATGGGCATAGTAATACAAGTGAATCCTGAGCATTTTAATAACTCATTGATTTTTGCAAATCTTTTTTAGAAACTTTTTGACACAACCAACACCTAGCGAATTGGAAATATATATTAAGCCTTCTTTTATATATTTTTAAATTTTGAATTTTTATATTTATTTAATAGAACTTGCATAACATAGATAAATCATATACCAAAAATAATTCACTTCCTTCTAAAGCAACTATGACATTTCAACAGCGATAGAAAACATAGTTTTAGAGAATTTTTTTCACATTTGCACCTGAGTTACTCGCAAATGAAATACCAATTATCTACTTTTGAGTGGGGAAATTCACTTTTGTGATAACTGGAATTTATCACTTTAAATATTAAACAATAAATTTACTCTTTGAGATAATTTTTGTTCTAAAAAATATAATACATTGTTCTGAAAAGAGTAGAATTATTTCTCATTACTGTGAACAGCAATTATTATATTGGCCCGTGGCTCAGTAACTGTTCCTAGAATGCTCTCTTTGCTTTTTTTTCTCAATTTTAGATATTTAATATATTTCTTCTTGATTATCAGTGAGACTTATCTCAGCCTACTTTCAAGTTTAATTTCTAATATGCTATGAACTGGATTTGCAAATTTCTAAACTTGATAGTCTGAATAAAAGTAACAATAAAGGAATGATGGATGAGCTCCCCTTTGATAAGGTACGTGTGGTAGTTAATTTCATGTGTCAACTTGAGTGGACCACGGGGTGCCCAGATATCTGGTTAAACTTTATTCTGGATGTACCTATGAGAGTGTTTCTGGGTAAGATTTAATGTTTGAATCAGCAGAATGAGTAAAGCAGATTGCTCTCTCCAGTGTGGGTGGGCTTCATCCAACCTGTTGAATGCCTAAATAGAACAAAAGGGTGAGTAAGACCAAATTCACTCTATGCCTGACTGTCTTTGAGCTGGGACACTGGTCTTCTCCTGCCATCAGACTAGACGAGGACTAGAACTTATACCATTGGCTCTCCAGGTTCTCAGGCTTTCAGACTTGAACTGACATGTAGCAGTGGCTCTCCTGGGTCTCCAGCTTACCAGCTGCAGATATTGGAACTGTAGTACATGCATGCCCATAAAGTACATGAGCTCTAGTTCATGGGATAAGTAGCAGGCCTTTCTGTGTGTGTGTGTGTGTGTGTGTGTGTGTGTGTGTGTGTGTGTGTGTGTGAATGTGATCTCTGTGTATTTATTTATTGGTTCTTTTCTGTGTTGCACATAAGTTTGAGGATTTTAGAGAAATTAATATATTGGTACTTAAGTTCTAAGAAGTTTGAAATAAAAAATACTTCAAAGTACTTCTAAGTAGAATAATTTTTAGGTAACACAGCAGGTAAATACCTGAAGATATAATGGCATATATTATTTTCATTTGTTTCTCACAATAACCGTTGGGAAGAATTGCTTCCTTAGCAAAGTCACAAGTAAGATGTCTTTTTTCCTTGGTGCCTTTTAGGCAAATGCTTCTTAATGTTGGGTTTGATCATTTAAAAAAATTCATGCAATCCCAAGCTGCCATTGATTTTTATTTTAATGAAAAATTAATTATAATAATAGTAATCAAACTAAAGCAAATTAAATTTAATACATCTGTTTTTAATATGCATATTTCTCTTCCCTCTATCCCAGACTTTTCTCTTTTCTTCTCCTACGTTATACAGTCATGGCATGCCCTCAATTTTGGGTTCTGGGCTTCTGTTTCCATTATATTAGTCAAAAACCTGGGTCAGAAATTTCATATGGATTTAAGTAAATGTCATACTTTGCTCCAAAGGGCTTTTTATTTCAAACCTGACTTCTACTTGCAAGATAAAAGTTTATAATACCTTGCTTTAGAAATGGCAAAGCATGGATGAGTTTCAGAAAAATGAAGATGAACGAAAAGACTTCTTGTCACATTCTAACAAATGATTACACTTAGAGGAAATTATTTTTTCTAGGTCAATGCCTGCTTGCTTTCTTGCTTATGCATGTACATATTATTTCTTTATTTATAATTGTACTAAACACACTAAAAAAATTTTTCTACCTCCCCAATTCCTCTGGCAACCACCATTCTATGGTCTGTTTCTATATTGAGTACTTTAGATAACTCATAAGGTGAAATTAATGTATTTCTCTTCCTCTTTTGAAACTTCCTTAAAGTTTCATCAACAGCCAGCTTCAGTGTTCAACCAACTGCACTATTTTGAGGCTTTTTCTTATAAAGTTGAAATCTGTGCACAGCAAATTGGGTTTTAGTGCAGAGAAAACCTGAACTTTTACGTCTTGGCAGGGCCAGATTTGAATTTACAGTATGCTAAGCCTATTGAGTTAATTAACCTTTATCCTAACTTCTAACTTGAAGAATTATCAGGCAAAGAATCCATTGAAAAACCCAAATCTGTTCTGAAAAATGGAAAGGAGAAAGAAAAAGAGAGGGGGAGGGAGAACGGGAAGGAGAAGAGACACATACACACACACACACACACACACACACAAGGGAGGAGGAGATGGACACATTAATTATGAGGTTGTAGAATTAGAAGTATGAATATGGAGAAAATATTTATTAGTTGGCTACTTGACATCAGTATTAACATTATTTCTCAGTTGGATCAGATAATATGACAGTTCTCTAGAAATCATTTTTAAAATCTTGATACTGCATCATAATAGATTTTCTGGCATATGTGAAAATGTTGTTCATTTCTGACATACCTCAAAAGTAGATGAAGTCATTTATAGACAGGACATACAATTTGTATCTTCACCGAGTGTCACTAAATGAGGCAAAACCGAGTAAGATTTAGTTGAAATATTTCCTTGAAATCATTTTCACATACTTCCTGAAATTTTTAAAAACCCAAAATTCTAATTCTGGAAAACTTGAGGTAAAAACTATTACCTTATGCAGCTGACTGATTGCAGAGTCCTTTGACTAAAACCCAAGTACTACTCATTTGTATTTCAAGCGTTTATGATGAGTTCTTCTTTTGTTACATAGAAACAAAACATTTGAAGCCAATATAGTTAAATAATATTTAATATTCTTTGGTAACACACACACAAAAGTGAACAAAAGGGTATCTAAAGTATATAAAGCTCACCAAGACTTTTATTTATGTACGAGGTATTATGAGATCCTCAAAAACACAGAGCTATCAATAAATATGATAAAAGAAAATATAAATAAATATCCTGAGTCATAAATGAATGATTGTATGAATAAAGCAAACAAGCAAAAAGCTCAAACAAAATGGGAGATGCTAATACTTTTCCTGCTGTTTCACTTTTAAATTTATGTTCAGGACTATATGCTATAAGAGCAGGAACCATTTTGCTGAGGGATTCCTTTGGAGAAGAGGGCTTGAAAATGGAGCACACTACACAATGCTTTAGAAAGATGAAACAATGGGTATGCCTAGGAAGTATCCATTAGGTAGCAAATGAGTCACTACAAAGCAGAAACAAGACTATAAAAAGTGAAAAATATCTTGAATATATGTAACTATTCCAACATGTTTATAATTTAAGCTCCTCTTTTTATCCCCCAGTACAATTTCTTATTCCTCTGTTATGATGCTTATTAGTCCATTGGAAAAAAAAAAAAAAGCTGTGATTCTATTTTTATGAATAGTAAGACCCGAAGAGAGTGCTTAATGACAAGCTTACTAACGAACAAGATAGGACAATGTTCCTAGGAAGGATAGAAAGGAAGAAAGGGGAATGTAGGGAGCCAATGGGAGCTGAGAGGGGAATTTAAACTGCTGGAAGGCTGCACAGTAAGAGACACATGGCAACACTCATCTCTTTGCCTGCTTCCATAGCGTCTCCTCTTAAGGAGGAATATGGCTTTCTGTCACCATGATTGATGCACGGAATCACAGACATGTCACAGCATTAAGGAGCTTCATGACTACAAAGACATGCTGCTTTAAACTGAACTTTAACTGAGCTTAAATATAGAGCACAGCTGTCAAGCTGCACAGGGCTCTCTTCCAATCTATTATCATTAAAATGATATTCTGAACTGATTGCAGTTTGAAACGATAGGGGTGCTGTTACTAGAGGAGATGGGTCAACTCTGTGTCAAAGCTGAAAATCATTAGTTGCCTACAACTAAAAATATTTCGTTTTAATCACCCTATAGAAACAAAGGGGTTGGTTATTTTGAGCATTTAATAATTACTAAATTTACATAGAATCCTAAGAATGTTATGCAATAAAAAATATCTAATACAACATGAATGAGAGACTAAATCAAAAGATAAAAAAAATAAGAAACCTGCATCTTATTAGCAAATGAAATTAATCAAAACAAAGGTACCAACGAGTCTTTCCCTTTAGGACCACTTAAGTTGATTCTCTGTAGCAAACTTTAAGCATTTCATCCACATCATTTTCAAATAAAAATGTGAGTTGCAAAGGACAGAAAAATAGGAACTACAAGCCTTCTGTGACTTTTCTTTCTATGTGCATCTGAGAGAACCATAATGTTCTAGCAAAAACATAATGTGCCATGATTTGAGGCAAAATTTAGTGGTTCTGAGTCTACAGTACTCTCTTGTATGAGCCTGACTGAAAATCAATTTCCCAAAATCTTTTTCCACGTAAAAATTTTAATCATCCTGACAAAGTAAAAAACATGATAACTAGTATCAGAATAACCTGCCTTTAATGAAAGTCACAAAATGTAGACACATCAACAACAAAGCAGCAGTATTGTTTTTCTGTCTGTTAATCAAAGAATGTACTCACACATTCAGAACAAGGCTGTATACATAGTAGGTACTCAATAAATATGTGTTGCATAAATAATTAGATTGTAATACCTGCACCATTTGTATAATTATACTCCTGCACTACTCAAGGTAGACTTTAAGCAGAATAAATATGAAATATTCTCAACAATTAGTTGAAGGACTACAAACTAATCATACAGAATTAACCCATTATTAGTTATATCATTGTACTTCTTGATTTTTTGGAATCTATTTTTATTACAAATGCCAGGATCTGAGATTGTTCTCAGCTGAAATCCAGCCTCTCTGCAATAAATTAATAAGTTAAACAGTGGATCCTAAATGTAAAGTTATAGTTGTACAAAATAACCTATTTAATCCAACACAAAATAACTCACTGTCTTTTATACTGTCTATTTTAGTTGATAGTTTAATTGGAAATTGGTTTTATTTTCAGAAAAAAAGGAGACTGGCGCTACACTGGTCACAATTTATTCAAGATTGATGCTAACTGATTAGATTTGAGGGTGAATTCTATGTGGAAACAGGAAAAAAAATCATGAACAACACAACTTTACCATAGCTCAGTAACCTTTTCTCATCCCCACAGTGGAATCAGTAGTGAAATTATAAACTGTAAGTAAATTTATAAATTATAATACATGAATCTATAAATATATACAAAATATAATAATATTGTATGTACTGACTATGACCCTCACCCCCCCCAAAAAAATGCCTATATTGGTCTCAGCTTGATATTTCTGCATATTACAAGGCATTTGCAGAGAATCAGGACTTCAGGCCACTGCTGGATGGAGACCTGAGATGGAGTAGTTACAGAGTAGGCAGAAGAAATACTTTATACACATGCTGAACCACAACCTCTAATATCAGCTTAGAAAGAAGAGAAGCAGACAGAACAATGTGGGCATGACTGTAAGCATGAGGTGACTCTGTGATCAAAGGAGTCTGGCAGGCTTTGTGACTAAAAGCAAAGACTCAAGCAGAGCTGGGCTTTATAAATAGCAGCAGCAGCAGCTATAGAGCAAAGTACAGTTTTAACATGTGTATAACGTAGAAATGACCATTGGTCACTCTGTCCTTTTTGTCACTTAGTCTATGTGAATAGTGATTGCTATAGAAGTGGGATTTTTCATAGAAAGATCAAAGATTTTAATATGACCATTCTTCATTGGGAGAACATGTGAGGTCAGCTAGGACACATCAGCTAGCTGTGACTGTAATAGTAAATCTACTTAAACTTGACTGAACATAGCGGAGTTAGATTTCCACAGCATGTGAAAATAGCATATTTTCTTTTTGTTTAGTTCTAATGAAATATAAATATCTTAAAATTAAATAATACATGTAAATTACCTAGGTCAGTACCTGGTGCATACAAGTACCAAATAACTGTTTGTTCCAATTGCTAATGATAAATTAATAAACTTTCATTGATCCCAAATGATCATGAAGTAAATTGTTCTGTCAAATTATAGTTACACATAAGGATTAAACATGAGAGAATTAGAGTACAATAAAATGTGTGGAAGACTGAAATAATCCTGGCTATGTGAAATTTAAGCTGTCATGGGTAAAGCAGCATTTATCAGTTGGCCAACATAAGCAGCTTAGTAAGAAAATAGCAATTCTATTTATGGGATTTTGATTTCTAGTCTTCTCTTGAGAAATGCCTGTCTACAAATGGTCTTTCTGTGTTCCACAGTTCCTAAGTTTCAGTTCAAAGTGATGAAATAGAAAGAGAACTTGATTCCTTGATATCAGCTCTGAAGTTCTTATTGTTCAATTCTTCAAAATTCTGGAAGAAATTAATGTCCAGTTCCTTAGTCCATATTACACTTTCTATCAGGAGCCCACGTAATACATTAAATTCACATAAAACACATATTTTTTAAACGTTTTCCTCTGTAAGTCTTTATCGCTAATTCATTCATTTATTCATCCATTGATTCATTAAATAAATATTTTTGAGTGCCTGCAATAGTGTCAAGACACTATGCAAGGAAGCAGAGACACAGCAGTGAGTGAAAGCAGGCAAGAGCCCTACCCGCAGGGAGCTGACAACTTCATAGGTAAAACAGATGTTACTCAAATAATCATCTGAGAGAGGGAGCTGACTTAGGATACAGTAAGGAAAAAAAAAAGGCTTCCTTGTGCAATTAATGATTGCCTAGAGGCAAAAGGAAGAGTTCTTTTTAAGCAGAGGCGGTCTGTTTGCAAAGACTCTGGAACAAGAACATGCAATGCTCCAGGAGCTCCAACTTTCTCCCATTAACACAGAGTTCCAAAATTAAGCAGAGCATGGTGCAGAGCAGGGGCAGAAGTTTGGCCTAAATTTTCCCTTCTGTAGTCAACCTCCTTGTCCTGAAGAATTGCAAGATTCCAGAATTCTATGACGACTGAATAATTTATCTATATTGAATGATAATGTTGCAGAGTCTAACTGATGATGGGGTAATAAAGGGACAATAGGCTAATTATGAAAGAGTCAGCTTTTAGTGACAGACAAATATCATAGCAATTAGCATTGGGACAGATTTATATATACACATATACATCAATTTAGGAGTCTTTCAATGCTGTAAAAATCCTGTAAATATTCTGTTTACACTATTTACTAAAGTTTGCTCTGGGAGTCATTCTATTTGTTAATCCTCTACTCATACTTTCCAATATATTCACGGATTTGTGTCCAGTCAATGCTATGGTTCAACCCAAAGCAGGTTAAAACTCTGAGACTAGAATACAGTTATACATCATAAAACTTGAGATGATAATTTTTTAATATCAAAACCAAATAAAACAAACATATGGACACCAAGGGGGGAAGGGGGGTGTGGGATGAATTGGGAGATTGGGATTGACATATATACACTAATATGTATAAAATAGATAACTAATGAGAACCTGCTGTATAGCACAGAGAAATCTACTTAGTGCTCTGTGGTGACCTAAATGGGAAGGAAATCCAAAAAAGAGGGGATATATGTATAGATATGGCTGACTCACTTCGCTGTACAGTAGAAACTAACACAACATTGTAAAAAGCTATACCCAAAAAAAAAAACAAATCCAGAGGCAGAGAAATAACAATAATAAAATAATCAGATGTTAATACTGCCAAGGTCAATCTTTATTGGTTTATACAATTCAAATTATTCCCATTCTGATTTCTAACAGGATGTGATTTGCTAATTGAGTTGTAAACTAAAATCGCTATTAGATTCTAAAGAGACCGCAAATTAAGGTCTAGGCATCTAACTGATCAGACAGACCTTTGAAAAGACAGTGAGGATGCTTTATGCTCTGCCTACCTAGGACCCCAAAGTTCTTTGTTGACTTAAGGCACTTATTCTGGCTGATTGCTATTTAAGTTTGTATGTTTTCTCCATTAATGATAGTTGTTGTACACAGAGAAAAATCATTCATCTCTTTTCCAGATTCTGTACTGGCTAGTGCAAATACACTAGCCTACAAACATACTAGATTTCTTCTGTCTTAAAAAAATAGTATATACCAGAAGAATCGAAATCAGGGACTCAGATATTTTTATAACCACGTTCACAGAAGTGTAAATCACAATAGCCAAAAGGTAGAAATAATTCAAGTGTCCATTGACAGATGAATGATAAACAAAAGGTAATGTGCAAATACAATGAAATACTACTCTGCCTTTAAAATTCTGACGCATGCTACAGCATGGACAAACTCTGAAGACATATGCTAAGTAAATAATCCAGTCACAAAAAGGCAAACACTGTATGATTCCACCTACATGAGGTACTTAGAGGGGTCAAATCCATAGAGATGGGAAGTAGAGTCGTGGTCGGCAGTGGCTGAGGAGAGGGAGAGGCTGGGAAGTTACTGTTTAATAAGTACAGAGGTTTAATTTCAGAAGATGAAAAAATTCTGGAAATTGATGGTGGTGATGGTTGCACAAAAATGTGAATGTACTTATCGACACTCAACGGTCCACTTAAAAATGTTAAAAATGGCAACTTTTATGATATATATTCTATCAAAATTAAAAAATAACTTCTGACTCTATAACCTCTTCTATCACCACTCCATTTTTTCTTTATAGCACAACTTTCCAGTGATTTACTTTTTCTTACTATTTCCAATTTCCTTACTCTCATTCTCTCTTGAACCTACTCAACCAGACTTTTAATACCAATACTTTACCAAAACTTTTATTCTTGAGGCCATCAAAACTTCCACATTTCTGAATACAATTATCTCCTCTCAGTTTTCACCATACTTTAAATATCACTTCATGACTACACATGCCCGGAGGCCTGGAACAGGACTGATTTGTGTCTATTGTTCAGATGTAATTAAGAGTGCCCCCTTTCACTTTCAGAAGTGTAAGAGACTGGATGATAAATCTTACTGTGAGCCAAAATATCAGTATTATATATAGTTGCTCACTTTCTCCTCAATTAAACATTTTATTTACTTGGATTCCAAGACACCACACTCTCCTGGTTTTTGTTTAATAAACAGTATACTCTTTTGCTGGTTTCTCCTTATCCCAATGATTTCTTAATTTTGAACCCTCCCAGGGGTTGTTTCAGTCAAACTTTTGACGATCTCACCTAGTCTTTTGACTTGAAAAACAGCTATATTTTGATGCCTCCCAAATTCGAGGACTCCAGTGTGGACAGCTCTTCTTATCAAAGTTCATAGAGACAACTGCTTCTTGTTATATACACTTAGATGTACAATGGGGGCACAGTAAGTCTAAATATGAGCTCCTCGTGTCCACCATTATCTGCTTCATCTCCATTCTTCTAGTTGTTCAGGCCCAAAACTTTATATGTTTTTCTTTCTCTATGCCCTTTGCAAATCCTGTATATCATCACGTTCTGTAGATTCTAACTTCAAAATAGATCCACAATCCAATCATAGTTTCCAACATTGACTGTCACCACCCTGATTTGGGCTGCCACCCTCTCTTCTCACATTATTGTAGTAGGTGGTTTGTTTATTCCTGCCCCCATCTTGTGGTGGGGGTGGTGGTGAATGCATTCTCTTCTTAACACAGAAGCCAGAGGGATCCTGTGAAAGTATATATCATAATATGCCATTTCTCTGCTGAAAACTTCTCACCTCCTTCCCATTTTTCTCTGTGTAAATGTCAAAATTCTTACAATAGCCCATACGGCTCTACATAATCTGACATCTCTTTACCTCTTGATTCATGTCCTACTACTTCACCTCTTCCTCTCTGATCCAGCTAAATTGTCCTTTTGCTGGTCCTAGAACATGCCAAGCGTGCTGGTACCTCAAGGAGTGCTTGCATTCTGTGGTTCTGCAATACCCCCCTTACCTTAATTGCCTTTTTTTACTTAATTTTTCTGTACTACTTATCACAATCTATGATATATTTTATTTATTTATTTGTATTGTGTCAATCATCCCACTGGAATATAAGCTCATGGTTTCCATGTGAGCAAGCATTTCTGTCTGTTTTATTCATTAATGTATTCTCATTGCCTCAGTGCATTTAGCAGACACTCCATTATATCTGTTGAATGAACATAGACTGAAGAATTATACAAATAAGAATAGTGACAATAGCTGCTTGTTGATTAAAATCCAGGAATGATTACTTTTTATTAAAAGCCTACTTTTGCTAAGCACTGTCTAAGAGATAAAAAGAAGAAAAAGCCAAGGTCCCTCATTGAATTCATATTCTATTGGAGATGCAAAGAAATAAACTGTTATACTTACTCCCAAGTTTTCTCCATTATTAAATAGCATCACCATTTATACAGTTGCTCATGTCAAAAATTTAGTAATTATTCTTAATTTCTTTTATATGTTGAACTCCGCATACAATCCACCAGTTATTTCTAGTTTATACACCTTCAAAATATATCCTGATTCTAATTACTCCTCATCACCTCCCAAGTATTACCATTGGTCAAATCACATTTATTTCAACTGGAGTTTTTAGTGGCCTCAACTGTTCTCTCAGCGTAGACTCCTTCCACTTTTAAGCAGCCAGAGCAATGTTTAAAAACTGAAAATCTGTCACTCCCTACTGAAAACTTCCCAGAGTTCTCACATCATACTTGGAATGAAAGCCAATCTCATTTCCCATGCCTACAATACCCAACTCTCTCAATATCATCTTTTAAAACTTTTCTCCTTTCCTCTTCATTGGGCACCCTGGTGTTCTTGCAATTCCTACAACATGTACTCATTGCTCCCTTGGGACTTTCATGCTTGTTCTTCTTCAGCCTCTTCTTCCAATCTTTGCTCCCTCACGTTATGCAGGTTTCAACTAAATGCCACCACTTCAGTGAGGGCCTGCATGACCTCCCTTCCTAAAATTACCCTTAGGTCTATCAATCTTCAGACTGCACTGTTTCTTGATTATTTCATAGAACTTACCACTGTGTGAAATTGGTTCCATTATCTCCCTTTAGAAGGTAAATTTCATATCAAGGAATTTGTGTATTTACTACCATAGCCTGAGAACTGGAACAGTGAGTGAGTGGTGGTTAGAAGATACTCAATATATACTTGTTGATTGAATAAATAAATGCAATGCAATAGGTGCTTTAATAGAAGCACTTATTTAATAATTGTTATTGAATACCTACTATGTACCAGGCACTTTTTCAGAGACTGTGTTTACAAAAGGAAGAAAACATAACACTGTCCTTAGGAAAAGCATAGTCTATTTTGAGTGTCAGACACATAAGGAACAGTCGATAAAATATAATGTCACAATAAAAAAACGTTTAAAATACTATTACAATGAATAAAAGGGAATATTTCTGCCTGAGACAGTTAGGAATGATTTACAAGAGGAGTGGACTTTTGTATTGTGCTTTGAAGGAATTTACAATCCAGGGAAGAAGGAGTATTCTACATAATGGAAGCCAGACATCAAAACAAGAAGAGAACAGAAATATTATTGCGTACAGGTAAGGGGTGTAGTTTATTCCCTTAATCTAATCAGATAACACAATTTTTAAGCTGTCATGTACTCAGTCAGTAAGAATCAGTACTCACCATAGTCATGACAGTTTTTCTCAATATAATTGGCAACGTTTCTTGTGATTATTTTGTGCATGCAAATGACATATGTAATAGTATATCTACTTTTTTTAAAAAAATAAGCTTCCTTCTTTCATATTCCTTTAATTATAATTTTACTTAACACAATCTGTTTTCAGCATCCATGACCTCTTTTGAATGGCCACACAGATATTGTGTCACAAAGTCACTCACAGTCCTGTCCAGAGAGTTAATGTTCTAATCTCCAACTTCCTAGAGAAGAGTTTAACTCCTTTGTTATAGAATCCTTCAGAATTCCACCACCACTTTCTGGCGTAAAGCTGAAAGAAGAATTCTCATTCTATACTCTACCTATTTTCATTTAATATTGATTGAAGTTTCTCTACTGCTCAATATAATTAATGCTAGTTTCTATAATTCTTCACCTCTAAAATATAAAAAATAAAATAAGATATAAAAATATAAAAAGAAAGATTTCAGGAAATACTTGTTACATTCTTAACTTGCTGATATGACAGTCTTCATCTGTGAACAATACTCATTTAGAAATATGTATCAGTATGAAACTCTGCTGAGGATTAAAGATATACATTGCCCCAGAATATATTTTCAGTACATATTTAGTAAGTGATGCCAGGTACTCCTCTCCTCTTTTTCATTTTATTATTATTATTATTATTACCATCATCATCAGTTCTACTGGTATCATTATTTACCAGAATCAGTATTCTGGTATAAAATAAAATAATTTTATTCCCTTTATTTGCTAATATAAATATCCATATTGGAAAAAAGCCTTAATTGGCTGTTATATATGCACTACATTTTTTGCTATCCTCAAATGAAATTTTCAGTTTTTTTCTACTTTAATGACAAAATAATTTCCAGCCGAAAAAGAAAGAAAGAAAGAAAAGGCACAACATTAATGAACCCTTGGGTGCCAGCCAGCATGATTATTTCAAGAACCTATCTGTTTGCTCATAAGATTTTCTCAAACCACTTGCCAAATTTTCATGATCCACTGTTAACCCTATCAGGAAGAGCTGTGCTTTTCAAGTTAGCTGAGGCTGCAGCTTAAGAAAGATAATAATTATCTCAACTGCTATGAAACATAAGAAAGAAAAATACTCCTTCTTAACTTCTTCTGACATGGGACAACTGTGTTATTAATAGGTTTAGGAAAGCCAAATACAAGTGGACCATCGTCTTCTGGGGGCAATCTCAACATATTCCTGCAAAGAGTCTACCATTTTCTTCTTTTTCTGCATGCTATCTGCTCACCAACACTACCCTGAATCCTGAACTTACTTAAGTAGCACACTGTCCTGACATGTAACTCTCTCCATCTTTCCATCACACAGAGGCCCCTAGAAATTTACTTTTTTCTTCAATTCTGCTATCTTTTCTCTTAGAATCTCATCTCACAGTGCAACTTTCCCAGGCACTCAAGTGCACATCTATGATTTTGCTACATTTTTCCATGGGCAAAGAATATCCCTTTCCCCTCTGTTCTAGCTATCCAAATTTTACCCATTCATCACAATTAGTATTCCAATTTTTATGAAAACCTTTTATTAACACAGCATTCTGATATGATTTTTCCTTCCTATGAGGTCATATTGCAGTTACGGTCAGCTTAATATAGTTGATAATTACCACATACTACACATTCTGGTCCTGAGCTAATATGTAAATCTTTTATTGATATCTTCATGCTTTTATTTCTTATCTCTTCAGCTAGACTATTATTAGCTTGAGACCAGGGAAAATGGTTCACACTTCTTGATCTTCTACAGTTTACAGCTCAATACCTTCTACCTTACTGAGCTCAATAAATATTCATGATTGCTATGTAGTATACCTAGTAGAGATCCTTGGTCATTTTATTAAGTAGTTAAAACCTCCCTACAGGTTTAGCCTATCTTTACAATGTAGGAAAAATAATTCTTAGCATTAACTCATAGCTATAAGTGTCATAAGACAAGTAAAAACATATAAAGCTCACAGGAACAGAAATCATACTGCTCTGGGATTGGGCATCAGACAGTTTCCTGGAGGGGCTGGTATTTAGGCAGACCCCTGAAAAGTACACTGGATTGAAAAATACAGGAATAATGATCTGGGAAATAAGCTTGTGATATGTTATCAGATACTTCAAAGAACATCAAGAATATGTTTAGTCTCCTAAAAATTGGTAATGAGATCAAAGGATTTGAATAGGACCACAAATCCGAATCTAATGTAAGAAGATTTGGTTTTGTCTCTCTTTGAGATGGGGTAGACTAATTTGATGTACAATTAAGTTTCCAATACCAAGATGTTATAATCTTAATTGCTTAATCACTTCTAAAACGACCTTAGTAAATTTATTTTGCTGAGATTCAGAAAGCAGACAGAAACTTCACCTTATTTAAAATTACGATATCTAAAATTCAAGTGAAAATGGTTTTTTTAGAATATAGTACTTGCTAATGTACTATAAGCAGAATAAGAATATTACCACTTTATTGTCACATTCTCAGCTGCTAGATGTACACAATGAGTACAAGGACTTATGGATTTCTAAAGGAGAAAATGTTTAAATAAAACTATAGTCAAGTACCCACATTTCAAGGGACTCATTTTAAAACCACCTGTAGTAAGAAGATTCACTTCTTTATCTTTGCTTTTGAAAATCACCTGGCATTAGATCACTGCTATTATCTGCAAAATAATATTGCCATACAATATCTGCAAAACATTTGCCATATCTTCAAAATAACACTGCTTAATAGATTTCCAAGAATTTGGGGTGGATAACACATATCTTTGTATCAAAAATTAACTATACCTTTGATGTTCCAGACCAGCTTTCTTACTTAGAACATTTCTTCTAATGTATCAAGTAGATGCATATGTGTATGTTACACTCAGTAAGACTATCTAGTAACATCAAATAAACTGCTGTGTTAACTCCTTTTTATATTTATCCATTCGATTTTAGTGTGGCAATATCTTTACCTAGAAAGGATAGAAAATATTGGCAGAAAATCTTCAAGAAAATTTGCCTTTTAACCTCTAATAATTGTGGAATATTTGATATTAGTTTTAATGAAGGATAATTTTTAATAGAGCTTTTAGTTTACATGTAATTTCTAAACTAATGTAAGCAGACAAGGTGATTCTTTCTAACATTAATTGAATTTACAAAGTAGAAATGGAAATTTTCTTAACTGTAGAGAAATACATTTTTAGAATATTTTAAATGCTTGCTCACTTTGTAGTAAAAGTATGATCATTTGGTTCTTAACTAAATTAGTTTTCTAAAAATAAACACTGACTATTTAATTCATAACTTGTCCAAATGCCAATTTCCAAAGGAATTACCAAAAAAGGTACATATATATTAGCAAGCTATTCTGCTTAGAAGTCACATAAAAGAGAAATAACTGTTCTATGATCCAAGAATGAAAATAAGTTCAAAATTTAATACACAGAAAGTCTATGCCTATATATAGAAACAAAATCAACAGACTGATGCATATAGCTTCTGATCGTTTTATTAGCCTTCACTGTCATATTAATCACAATCTCAAATATATAATTAAGCAAACACTTATTGCTTAAGATAAAACTTTAAAAGTGTAGCAGGAAGAAATTTTAAACACTGATGACACTATGGACCCACAATAGTTCCACTGTGACTAGTTATTGGGCCCCAAACTAGCAGACTGGTTTGCAGAGCTGGGCAACCAGAGAGTGGAGGCTGATGGCATGTTTTGTTCAATGAATCTTGAAATGACATATACTTCAGAGAGGGTACTAAGGAGCTTGCAAAATTTTGGTACTAGAGGGAGAAGGCACTTCCCAGATGCTTTAGCCAGTATTCACTTCATTTCTTGCCACTCAATAGTTGGCCACCCCTGAACTGTATTATCTGCTTCTATTACAGAAAAGGTAAATTACTGCCTAATTATTGTCAGTTAAAATATACTTCTGAAAATAAACCACTGGACATTCATGAATGCATTCCTGCTGTCCTTCCATCCCTAAACTAAGTCAATTAACCAGCACTCTTCCAGAGAGAAGAATCTTCTGGGACTGGTGGACAAGGCCGGAACATCTAAGATAGCCCTACACTTCTTTTGGCATTCAGAAAAATAGTAAGCAACTCTTTTACATAATGAAAGAATGGAGACCATAGATGGAAACTAGGGACATGAAAAAGAATACAAATGAATCCCAGAATTTAAAAAAAAGGGGGGGACTTCTGATGTGTTTGAGTAATATTGTGAGGCCCTGATGAATTAAAAAGAATACTCATTTAAGAAACATCCACCAAAAAGATCTTATTTCAGTGACCCCAGAGGACCTGCCAATTCAGGTGTTGGTCATTGTTTGCCAGTGTTCTGAGGCAGGCAGAGCCTATATTTGAGGTTGAGAAAATCAGGGAGCAGGCAGGATTCCTCCTGTTTCCCATAAAGAAGAAAGATTTTGTGCCAACTGGAACCCCTTCAAAGGGGTACCACTGTACAAAGACACCTGAACACGAATTTCAGTATTTAGCTATTTAAAACATCCCAGCAAGCAGACTAGAGTATGGATAGGAAAAGTAACGGTTGTCAGAAGAATAATAAATGAAACACACGAAGAAGATTAGCTCCAAATAAAAGAGTTGCTAGAGACGTCAGAAGAGTCTGAATAAAAAATAAGAGAAATCAAAGAGATTTATGTCCCTTTAAACAGAGGAATTTTAATTTAATCTCCAAAAGAATGTATGTAAATTTTTTTTTTAAAAATTCAATTTAGTAGATGAAGTGAGAAAAGACAAATTACTATTGAGGATCAACAAAGCACAAAAACAAAAGTTATGAAGGAAAAAATAAGATATTTGGAAAAAAATGTTGACTTTGAAAACTTTGAGGTAGAAAAAGATGCTTAAATTACTGGATAAAGGTTGTTAATAAGAGAAACACATGTAAACAAATCCTACTAAAATGCTTGAAACTCACAGAAGATCTGAAGGAATATGTATCTGTACATTTACAGAACTCTATCAGCTGCATGTAAATTGGATTATGTTTCCCAATTAATTTGCACAAAACTGTCAGAGATGTTTTAACCTTGTGCCTCGTAGATTTGCAACTTAAACTGCTTTTAATTTTGTCATGTTTTATTTATCCCTGATCCAACTATTAATTATTTAATAATTTTATTTTTTGTAATTTATTTATTTAATTTATTCTTTTTTTTTGGCTGCGCTGGGTCTTCGTTGCTGCACACAGGCTTTCTCTAGTTGAGGCGAGCAGGGGCTACTCTTCATTGCGGTGCGCGGGCTTCTCACTGCAGTGGCTTCTCTTGTTGCGGAGCTCGGGCTCCAGGTGCACGGGCTTCAGTAGTTGTGGCTCGCAGGCTCTAGAGCACAGGCTCAGTAGTTGTGGCACACAAGCTTAGTTGCTCCGCGGCATGTGGGATATTCCCGGACCAGGGCTCGAACCCGTGTCCCTGCATTGCAGGCGGATTCTTAACCACTGTGCCACTAGGGAAACCCCAATTATTTAACACTTTTTAAATCGATTAAATCCAGAGCATCTTTCTTAGAAAAAGAAATTTCAGGGAATTATTTTGAAAAGAAAATAATTTTCTAATATTAATCACCTTATTCTTTTCATCTATTTAGGAAATTTCTCTTTTTCATAATAAGTTTTGTTATCGTTCTTATTTAAGCATAACTGGCACATATAAATGCCCTTAATGCTCAAAGTTCATTATTTCTAATAAAGTGTGATGCTTTCTTCTAAATAGGCTCCTGAAATTCACTCTACTTTGCAATCAATCATGAGTTGACTTTGGCCTCATTTAATAATGCTGGTTCTCAGTTTTCAATAATATTATACTCCTATACAACCCTAAAGACTACTGAAAGCAAAGATAACTAAATCATTCATGCAAATGTGGATTTCTTCTTCCTCATCTCTTCATTCTTATCTATACTCAATCAGTATATCCCTCTCTCCCCTCTACATACCCCCTTCTTATTGTCTTCCTTCACTTTCTGTGTATCTCATTTTATTTTGATCCATAAAATATTTACCCTCTTTTAGTCCAGGTTTTATTCTCACTGAGCTCATGATATCCTGAATTTTTTAAAATTTAAGTATGTAGTAAATATTCAGTTTTGAAGTTGTATTCATTACTTATACAGATAAGATTTAGGAAGTGACTTTAAAGAGCAATGAAAATTTTTCATTTCCTGAAATAAAAAACAAATATATGCCATAATCCTTTTTCCTAAAAAATTTTTAAATGTGTTAAAATTTACATGCCACCATAGAGATGACAGGTACTTAAGTTTTCCAAGCAGTAAAACAGAAACAAATAGGGAGGTTTAAATGTGCATAAGAACAAAAGCTGAAAACAAGGATTGTGTAGGGAAGTAATCTGTGATGACTTGCAAGAGAGGGAAAGGTTAAAAATATTTGTAACTCTGATTCCTGAAACACACATTTAGCATTTCTGTTTTGGGAAAATTGTCAGCTAGATTTTAAGATGTCTTACATTAAAAATCGTATTTGTTTAAATAAGCATTTCTTAAGTAATGCTTTAAAATATCATCAGATCTTAATTGTAAAGATATAATTTAAAGAAAATTTTAGGCTAATATATTAACCTTTATAATCTCCATATATATATTTTGTATTTAAAATAGAACTGCTTCTCTATTTTATACAAGCAACAATGATACACTGTACAGCACAAGGAAATATAGCCATTATTTTGTAATAACTTTAGAGTATTATCTATAAAAAATATTGAATCATTATGCTGTACACCTGAAACTAATATTGTAAATCAACTATACTTCAAATAAATAAATAAACAAATGAATAAAAATAAAATAGTAGTGCTTTCAGGTAGCTAAGGCTGGTATTGAACAACATCTAGCTTTTTGTTTCATAGACCTTCTTTTAGATTTCTCCAACCTGGTTAAACTAAATAGGATACACACAGATGGTAAAACCTTATGTTATCCTACTCTGAAAAGATTATCTTCATTAAAATGAAAATTAGCTACCACCTGCTAAATATGTTTTGGCATCTACTAAGTGGGATTCTCAAGGAAAAAATCACAAAGCCTTTTTTAAGCCTTCAAAGAAGCCTTGGAATTATCTTGAAGCATGAAGGTGGACAACCAAAGACTCAAAGAAATTACTTTTTTTCCCCAGAAAAAAAATTGTCCTATTTGCTTTTTTCCCCCTCAATCTATTTCTTTAATGTGTAAGGGAAGACTAAAATTAAGCTGTGAACTAAGGTCTGAACAAGGATCTGTGACTTCCTTATAAGACTATAAGGTAGAAGAACAAAAGGAGAAATATAGTAGTAACTATTTGCTTCCCCCTGCGCCGGTTTTAGGGAACTAGAGACAAATGTACTGGACGCTGAAAATTTAAAAATTATTGTGGTGCTCCAAGGACAATGGTGCTTCAAGGACAAAGCATAACCCTGCCTAAAAAAGTTTCAGCATTACACCCCCTAACGACTCTTAATCGCCCTCGCCACCATGTGGCGATGGTTACGAAATTCCTGAGCCCACCTGGGCGACGCCCACCTGCGCACTGGACCTGTCACAAATAAGGAAAGGCATCTGCCCTGTCCCACTCCCACCCTACTGATTGGTGCCTCAACCAATCAGTAAACGAAATTTTCACCTCGGACCATGCCTTTGTTTTCTGGCTATAAAAAC
This sequence comes from Eschrichtius robustus, assembly GCF_028021215.1. Classification (NCBI taxonomy): domain Eukaryota; kingdom Metazoa; phylum Chordata; class Mammalia; order Artiodactyla; family Eschrichtiidae; genus Eschrichtius; species Eschrichtius robustus. The sequence goes on along the minus strand of NC_090827.1, from coordinate 13,304,272 downwards.
TGATCAACAGCACATGTTCGGCTTGACTCTCCCAGACTACTATGAAGTCTGCCCGCTGTTCTGACAGCGACCCTTCCCTCTAATAAATTCTATCTTCTTTACATTCTGCCTTGTGTCTAGAAATTCTTTTCCAACCCGTGTTCGGGCCACGACAATTATAATTTGTAAAAGTGAATGAACTAAATAAAAAATTTTTAATTCATTGAAAAAAATTATACCTGGAGGATTTTTTGCATTACATATCACTTAAGTGGGATGACCATATGTCCATCCCAGTTAACCATGGAAAGCCTCAGTCCATATTTACTCTCCTAACAAAATTATTTATACCATTCCTTCTCATTCTCAAAATATCGCAGTTTAAATGACATTATCATCCTTCATTTTAGTCATATGCTCTATGAGATAAGAATTCTAAAAACTAACTCCAATAATTTTAATTAACATAAATGAACATGGTTGGAAATCTAGAAGATCAAAAAAAGGGCTTTATGAAATCTCTCTGGAAAGAATACCTGAAATGGCCTAAATTCAAACTTTTCCTCTTTCAATCTAGTGCTCGAATTTCCTTTGTAGTTTTAGTGATGACTGTCCAACTTTTACTTGAAGTCTGACGCATGAAGTCCATTCAGCTTAAGGCAAAGGCTAAATCTTTCCTCAGACCTTCATTACTGTTCATTTAAACAAGATCTAAGAAGTTGAACTGTCTGTTTTTTCAGATCGCAGTAGACTGAAAAGCTTCAAAGGGAGGGTATAACTAGAAGGAGGGTCATAATGTACCAGAAGCAGTGACTACAGATGTCCAGAAAGAAGGAATAAAAGGTAAAGGAACACTTGGATGAATTCAGAGTGTGAGTCATTTTGAAATTATTATCAATATCAATTGCTGAAGGAGAATAAAAATGTGCAATGCACTTTGTAAAGATTTATTTTCAAAATATTTACTATTAATTTAAAGGATGTGGTGCTTATAATGATAAGCTTCAGTTATCTGAAAAAATTATATATTCAATGCAGAGTAATGTTTGTTGAAGGAATAGTATAGTTCTTTCTCAAACAGTCTTAAGGAAATAAAATTTCATTTCATATATATTTCTTAAAAATCTCTCTTCAGTTCATTTAGCCATGATGATTACTCATAGTCGTACCAGAAAGTTAGCATGTCTAGGTGTAGTTGCATGTGTCATGGAGCTGAGTACTATCTAAAATTCTTTCAGACCTTACCAGAAAAGCATAAGAATGTGTTCTGATGTTCCTTCCTCCCCACAATTTACCCACCTACCAGGAAGTGCTCAGGTCAAATAATAACCATTCCACATAATTAGCTTGCATTTTAACTTAGAATTAATTCTACATGAGTTAGTACATTTTATAATGTCTTATTTTATATTACATTATACATTATAAATACTAAGCAATCAATAACCGCTTAAACTGATAGGTGAATCTGGTGGAATCTCTTATTCAGATCACAAGCTGTCTATGAACCCTGATCTCATTCATTCTTGCCTATGTCTGAGTCAGGTCACTTAATTCTTATATAAATACTCAACATTCTATTCTCATGCATTAAAAGGACAATCATGCCAATCCTTCTAATTGTCTCAATAGCTATGTAAAATTATCATCCTCTTTGCCTGCAATCCCCTCAGCCACCTAAAAATCTTTCATCACCTATTTATATACCAGATGTCCCCTACCTTATTTCTTTCATTGTACAGTTGGGCAAATATGTTGCTATTATACATGTTGAATGTTCTCCCATGGCAACTAACTATATATCCTAAGAAGGATTTTCTTCCAAATGACCAGTAATCATATAATAAACCAACTGGGAAAGTTATATGGACACGGGGAGCTTGAAATGTGTTCCAAATATTTTTGTGGTTTAGGAATCTGAAGGAAGAAGCAGTTTCTTTGATCTAGACACTCTCATGGGGATAATTCTGGTTTTGTTTGACTAGAAACACATTCTAAAATGAAATAGGCTCCACATGAATGCTCTCATTGCTCTACTACCAGAAAAGTGATTTTTAAATACTCTTCACACTTTCTGTACATGTAAAGGCATTGATATTTGTTACTTATTTCTTCTACTATGGCATTTTGTTTGCATTCATCTGAAGTATATAAAATTTATCACAAAATAACTGTGGTATTTATCTGATCAAGCAATATCACTGCAGAAGATGTAACACTGAATTATTTTTAATAATAATTTTCTTTATGTTTTAAATATGTATTAAGTGCCTATTATGTGCACAGTCCTTTTCTAATAAAATTAGAAATATTACTGATATGATCTACAAATATAAAATGCATAAAAATCAAACAGAATTACTGTTAAAATACACATTTTGCAATTCATATATAATAAAGTCATTTCAGTCCAGTGTTTATGAGTGCCAGCAATTATACCAGACTCAGACTTTACTCTGGCACTTGTTAACTCTGTGTCTTGGTAACTTTGAGCAAGCCTTCTTTTAGAGCTTTGTGAAGATTAGAAGAGATAACACTAATCTCTAGTACCTGCTCAAGGGTTCTGTTATTAATATCACCAAAATCAGTTTTATTTTTCTCATGTAACATGTAAAATAAGTAATACATTTAAATTTTTCCATGTCTACATCCTGTGAATTAATTCTAATTCTAATGATCTGGTTATCTGATGATCTATGAATAAAATTCCCTCTGACATACATATAACAAGTGCATAACAACTAAAATCTTTTTCCTGGAAAGCATTGGTCAAACTATCCAGGATTAAAGGAAAAAAAATAAAATTTCAAAAACTCTTTCCCTAAAACAAACAAAAAAATAAGGTCCACAGACCCAACTATATGTTCACATGAACAAAATAAAGTTTAATCTCAAAGTATATAGCCTTGGTGAGATGTACAAAGTAATTATGAGAAATTTTCTCAATTACAGGTTGGATTAGTTTCAGAGAATTTTGAATCCCATAAGGGGTACAGCACAGAGACATTTTGGTTTGGGGACAAGAAAGTCCCCCCCGCCAAAAAAAGGAAGGAAAAAAGGGAAAGGAAGAGAAGAGAAGGGAAGGAAAAGAGAGAGGGGGGAGGCGGGGGGAAGAGGAAAGAAGATAAGAGGAGAGAAGACGAGAGAAGAAAGAAGATATTATAAATTTAGTTAAATAGTAGAAGCACAAAGAGTTAATACTAATTTTTTTTGATCTAGATCTATATTTCTTTTACCTTCTTCAAATCATACTGTGTCTTATATTTAACCTGGATATATAAGATTAAATCACTATATGTGATGTTTTCTAACAAATGCTTCCATTTGGGGAAAAGTATTTAACTGGTTACTTTGTATGGTTATTTTTGGTTATCTGCTATTGGAAATAGCTGAAGGTTAGATTCTAAGAAAGGTCAAATCATTCAAAATGAAAGCAATATTTTCAGGAGTCATGGAAACAAACTAGAAATCTAGACAAGTTTAAATCAAAAAGAAATTATAAGTGTCAAGCTAAGACAGTCACACTTTATCCTATGGTCAATTGGAGTTTATGAAAAATAAATAAGGAAAGTGAAATAATTAGATTTGAAATTAGATGTTTATAAATTAATTAGCAGCAGTGTTTGGGAAAGGGGAAGAATACACAGGAATTCAGAGAGCCTGCCTAAGCAGCTGGACTTGAATTTAGAGCTGCTGACACATTCAATCATTAAAGAAGGATTTGATTAATATGGAAGATAAAGGAGCTTTATGACCTCACAGAATTCTCCTGGTCCTAGTGAATATGCACAATGCTTTTAGTATAGGTCTAACTAAAACAGTATGTATTTTACTTTACAAATGACTAAAGATTCAGATTCTGGGAACACTACCCAGTATTGACATCTGGTGGAAGCAAAGTAACAGTAGAAAAATGTGTTTCCAGGATGCCCTCTTTTGGGAGAGCTTTTTAGGATACAACCCCCCCCCCCCCCACACACACACACACACACACTTTCTTTTTTCCTGGAAAAATAGTAACATCAAGCCTTAAAAATATATTCAATTTTGCCCCAATTAAGGTCATTTTTGACGTTTATATTCATGTCACAGGAGTTTAGATATGACTGCTTACTGCTTATTATGTCACGTATCATTTAAGAATTTGTTGGTCCCAAGAAGCCTTTAAGCTTCATATTCCAGGTTTAGAGTGGTACTATTTACTTAGTCACCAAAGAAACACTGGAATATTTGTGCCTCAGATCACATATGGAAATGGATTGAAACTAGACAGAAGCTTTGTGGATATAAAAATGTGTTCCTGTTCTCTACTCAAGAGTATCTGACAGGATACTCTAACCGAATGTGAGCACTCTAAATAGTGGTCATTAGGAAATAATTCTCAAACTCTCAATGATACATGCTAAGTATATTTATGCAATTGCCTACCTGGGTATAAAATAAAACCTACTTTACTCAAAACATTTGACCCCACTTATTGCTAATTACACACCACTGAGGAGGGTTAAATCCTTAAGACTACTTTACCATCAAGAACACTCTAATGTCAGAGATTGCAACCAAGTTAATAGCCAAGGAAGAGAATTGTTCCTGACAGTTCATTACACTCTTTCCAGAATATACTTATTGGAAACCAGCAAGTTTAATAAAGTCCGTTTTTATATTCAAAGTCATTGTAAGATTTGTCTTAGGGAAGAATCTTCCTTATAAAATCCACCTGGTCCTAGTGAATGTACACAAGCCTTTCAAAATAGGAAGAACCAAAAGAATATTTTAAAGAAGCAAGCCTATGAACAACAAGGGGTTCAAATTCTGGGACTATGCTGATCTCAAGGAAAGCCCATCCTCATAGAAAATCTCTTTATTTGCCTTTATATTCTTTGCAAAATTAAGGAAAATATACAATGCCTACTTTGAAAAAAGTATTACTAAATTAATCTAAAATCACAATGATCTTTTAATGCACATGACCAAACAGTACTCTATAAAATGATACAAGGAAGGGTTAGAAAGTGTACTGTCTTTGACATCCTCTGAAGAAATCATAGACTAATTAATAGTCATCTAATTTTATACACAATGAAACTGTAGAATGTTGAAAAAGAATTGCTTTCTTGTTTTGATATCTTGTCAACATATACATACATGCACAAAGACAGACCCAATAAAAGAGACCAGATTCCTGTTCTCTAATCAAAAATTTAAAGGATTAGAATAATTATGTGGGTAAGCATCAAACATGGAAACATAGCTGAGACTGTAGTTTCTAAAATATCTAAATGTTAGGGAAAATACAAAGGGAGAAGAAATGGGCTCATAGATGGGAATAAAATAAGGTAATCAAAATTTATTTAACAAATTCCACCTATCTATCTAAAGGTAGTGTCTTGATCAAGAAAAATGTGTAAAACACAACAATGAAAAAATAACAACTCAATATAATAAGAAATGTCACCAGTCACTGCACCATTGTCAAATGGCAAGAAAAGAGAATGAAGTAAAAGACTCTCTGCTTTTGGCAGAGATACATTTTTTAGTTTGTGGCTATAAACCAATTTTTATGTGATAAAGAACTGAGCTAAGCTGATAGCAATGAGAAAAGGACACTAGAAGCCTCATGTTAGACTTGGAAAGTGTATAGTTACAGCAGAACATAAAAGCATCAATATACAACAGGAAAAGCAGAACTAATGCTCTTAGAACCTGTGAAAATGGAAGTATAACATATTATGTAAGAACTGTTTAATCAAGATGTTACCAATGCAAGATTAACATATATGCCTGTAGTTGATCTTTCGTTCACAAGTCTCTTTCAAGAAGTTTACAAATAAATGTTTAAGCCAGCCATTGGTTATTTTCAAAAACAGTGATTCAGCAAATATTTATTAAGCTACTATGTCAGGGGAAAAAAAGCCAGGTACCTGAAATGCAATCATGTATAAGACCTATAATCTGCCTTATTGTAAGTTGCTTACTGTCCAGTAGGGAAGAAAGATAAATAAACGGGAAGATGAAATAAATAAGGACAACACTAGCTGATGAACTCCTACTTAGATATTTTTCTTATTCCATTCTAATCTATTTTTGTTTTTACTTTTAGATGGGAGATATTGGATTTTGTGTTTCAATTGCATGGATTTATTATTCATTACGGACACATGGTTAGTGATGCAAAATACAACTCATTCACTGGTATTTTGAATATGTCCTTTCTAGATTTTTTTAATATTAACATTGATAATATGAGGAGAATCAAAATGGCATCAAGCTCCCGAAACACTTTTTTAGGAACTTTGGAGTAACTACCTCCTATGAAATTGCCATATATCTCATACTAAGATTAAACTGTTCCAAGACAGGATTTCATACTGGCAATTCAGAGTCAACATTTCATTTTTCCCTTGCTACTGAATGTGCTACAGAAATTATTCCACACTACTTTTTCAATATGATACAGTAATTTTCTTTAATGGATGTGAGCTCAATAAACTAGTGAAATAACTATGCAGTGTCTAAGTCATCTTGGAAACCTATTAAATTCATCATGGTGTCCACCTCAATAGAGCGTGTATGCATTTGTTATTCCAATAAAGACTTAAGATAAATACACTAAACTGATTGGATCAGAATGCTGTATAGTGGCTTAAAAAATGAACAGAAATTACAAGCACATAAGAAAGCTGGCATTCCATTTTTCACAAACCACCAATGAAGATACCTATAATTTGGACTTCTAACTCTATTCCTGTGTGTGCATGCCTAATTAATTCTGATCACCTGCCATCCTCTCCAACCCACACCGTCCAAATGCATCTGTTAACTTTGGATATGATGAAGGCTACAAACAAGAAGAATACATTTCCATATATTTGCTATGTCATCAATTTAAACTGGAAAGAGAACACAGAGTCAAAGAACTTTAATGACACAATGACACAACCTGATATTATAAAACATGAGCATGAGAATTCTTAGCTCCATGATAAAATTCTTCCTCAGCGAAATCACAATCAAATAAATTATTTAAAAATAGTGACCCTGGAGACTAATTTTAGGGAAATATTCTTTCAGTTGTATTGTGTGGAACATTTCCTCAGACACAGAAATAGCTTCTACTAAGACTTCTTCAATTTTGAAATTTTAATAAATTTAATAGGACATTCATCTTTTACTTCAAGAGAAATCATTTGCTTTCAATGATGAACAAATTAAATGCTTTATTTCATCAGTGTTTAACTAAAAAAGTTCCATTCTTCCAATAATATGGTTTTACTTGTTGTTACTGTTATACACAGATATATTCACCTGTGCCAATCAAAATAAGTCAACAATTTTGGGAAAGACTTTTACGAAATTGAAACTTTGACTAACTAGTGAGTGCCTGAATATGATTTGACAGATCTAATAAAAGGTTTTTGATATATTTTGAAATATTAAGTAGTATGTAGAGAAAAATATTTTAACAAATAACTATGATGTTAACTACTTGTGGTAATCATTCCACAATATATACTACATATATGAAATCATTATGTTGTATACCTTAAACTAGTACAATGTTATATGCCAATTATATCTCAATAAAACTGGAGAAAAATAGAAAGAAAAACAAAAGGAAGCCATTCACCATTCCAAAACTCAGAGTTTGGAAAAAGTCATGGTACAGGGTGACCCAGCACGTACATTTTTGTTCGTGATGAATTAGAAGAGTATAATAAGAAAGGTCAGGCAGCCTGCTTTTCTGGTTTGCACCCTTCAGTCCCTTCTCAGTGTGTAAGCTAAGTTAAGGATTGGCCAACCTGACCTGTAATTCTCTGTGGCTGAGGCGCTGTTGCTGGGGAGAAGACAATGTAAACCAAGAGCCAAAGTGAGGCTATGGCATAGACTCACAGTGGGCTTCAGCACCAATGAGAGGCAATAGGAAACTGAACCACCTGACATCAACCTCTGCACAGGCTGAGCTGAGAAAAGAGGAGACTGGCCAGTTTACCAACCAAGGGTATTTGCTGTGGTTGTCAGCAAAGTTCCACTTGGTAGTGACAATGTTGAATTCTACCTGAGTCCTGTGCTCCCAAAACACAGCAACCGTCAAGAAATTTCCCAATCTTTTTTATGTTCCTAGAAATGGCTGACTACAAAGAACCACTCTTCCCTGTATGACTTAGATAAGATTCATGGGTAACCCCTATTTACCCACGACAAGGGCAGACAAAGACTCTCCAAATTCTCATTCTTTATCTCCTGAATGATTAGATGAACTGTTCGTCCCCACTGAGCAATCTGGACAAAATGCCCACTAACTTGACCAAACTTTAGTTAGGTTTGTTTCCTTCCCCAGGTCCCTGAACATTTACTCAACACTGCAGTGCTGAAAAACTCCTTCTTCACAGCCTCTCTTGAGAACTGGCTGGACTCAGGGAAAAATATTCCCTGATCAACTGTCCGAGAACACCACCACTCATCCCACTTCCCCACATCCAGTTATTTCTAGCCTTTTATATGACTCCCTGCAAAAGAAAAGCTCTTTTCTGATGCCATCTGATACACTTGCAGATCCACTGGTAGATTTTCCATACTGCAATAGTCTCCCTGCCCATATAGCAAGAGTGTCCCTACCCCAACACAGTAGTCCTTGCCCCCTTAGTGCAATAATCCTTTCACATAAAAAGGTTTCTCCTTACTAAGTTCAGATTTGTTTAAATTTGTACACACCCAAGGACTAGCCTGAGGAATAAGGTGAGAGTTCTTCCTTTCTCCTAATGGTTCAATCTCAGATAAGCCTTTTCCTCATATCCTTAATGCCAACTGTAAGAGGAGCAAGGGGAAAATGGGGAAAACCTAATATTGAACTATTATCTCAAAAACACTGACTTCAGCCTCAAGATCCTTTTAAAATTATTGGATCAGACTAATTTTTAAATTGATTTTTGCTAAAATAATTTATTCCCACTATTCCTTCTATATTCAGAAGATTTGTTGAAAGAAGGAAGCAAATAAATTTTAGAGAATTAAATAAAATGCATATTCTCTGCACCAAAAAAGATGGATAAAAATAATTATTTTGTTGAATTTTAAGTTAAAATATCTTTATTTTTTTAAAGTTATCAGTATACAGTTATTTACTCTAGAGTGCAATCAAAACCTCCTATATTCCCATTTTTATTGTCACTGTTTGTAGTAATAGGAGTAGCAATAGTAACCACATTTACTTCATATTTAATTTATCCATTTGTAATATTGTTATTGGTAGTAATATTTTCTGAGGCCTTACTCGCCCAAGGCACTATTCTTTATATCCAATGGCTAATACAATCATCACAAGAGTGCTATGAGAAAGGTACTATGGGTGGTCTTGTGGTATAAACTGGGTGGTTTCTCTGTTGTTCTGGTTAAGTATCAGTCTTAAGACAATCTCTGTGTTCCTGAGTCTTCTTGGTTGGAGTTTTCTTAGCATTTAAATGTATCCCTGCTCCCCATAGAAGCCAAAAACTTTGCCTTGTATCTGTGGTTAGTCTTCAATGAAAGAGAATTTATGGCCCTTTCCCCAAGATTATCAGACCTATTTGCTCTCAGTGCAGACACCTGGGCCCAACATGATTTCTCAATATTCATTCAGGGAGTATTTCAGAGGGAATTTTCTTCTACCTTTCCACAGCACTAATGGGTCTCTGACTGAGTCCCAGGGAGCAAGAGGGATTCCTACCCCTTCCCCACAGGCAGAAGGGTTTTGCATACATGTTGGCCTCAGAAACAATGGAGTTTTGCCTTGTTCCTAGGGGTGAATTTGTTTCCCATATCCCAGTGACTTTAGGAGTTTGCTTCGTATGAGAGTCTAGAAGTGGCTGGAGCTTCACAACTGTCTGTCAAGAGCAGTCAATTACCACATTCATGCCTATACCACTGAAGGATCTCTCTAGTGTTCTGTCATCCAATCATCTTCAAAAGCACCCAATGAAAACTTGTGGGAAACAGCTGTGAGTGAATGCTAAGTTCCCTCGTGACCGGGTTTCTGAGTAACTTCAAATTGACATGCTAGGGAATTGGTTTACTTGTTTGCCTTGTGACCTCAGCTCTTTGATGGGCCAAACAAAACTTTTGATTTTGTAAATTATTCAGCTTTTTCTTATTGGTGGTTGGGACCTGTGTTCTCTTGCAACTTTTTATTCCTAAACAGAATAATGTTATACATTATTAAAAGTGTAGCAATGACTGCATATAAAAATCATGGGATTGGAGACAAAAATTCCATCAATGGACTCATCAACAGAATAGACCCAACTGAGGCAGTGAACTTGAAGCTAGGTCAAAAGAAGTTTTACAAACTGAAACAAAAAGAGGGAAAAAAGGAATAAATAAAAGCTGAACAGAGCATTCAAAATCTTTGAGACAATATCAAATGGTCTGTCTAGTATACATAAAATTGGGGTCTCAAAAGGAGAAAAGCAAATAAGCAAAAGAAATATATGAACAGATAATGATCAGGATTTAACAGAGTTGATATCCAAGAATCAAACAAACAAAAAACACCAGTCCAAGAACCCCAGATAACACCATGCCGCAGGAGAAAAATGAACAAAAAATTTTAAAAACACACAAATATCTAGAGACCACATTGATAAACTGTTGAAAATGAAAGACAAAGAGGAAATGCCAAAGAAAAGAGGGGTGGGGGAGATGGAAGTGGGGTGGAATATACCATACAGAAGAACAAAAGGCAAGGATTACAGAGCACACTTACTAGAAACTGTGCAACACAAAGACAGTGTAATGCTACCTTGGATATGTTGAACGTACTGAAAGAAAATCAGTTTCATTCCAGTGTTTTATGCCCAGTAAAAATATCTTCCAAAAATGACAGTGAATTGAAGACATACTCAGACAAAAATTGAAAGTCTTAAACGCCAGAAAACCTGCTCTATCAATAATGTTAAGGACATTTCTCAGCACAAAAAGTATGAAAAAAATTGAAATTTGAGTTGCCACAAAGAAACGAAGAGCACTAAAATGTAAAACTAAAGGTAACTATAAAATGTAATATAATAAATGCTTAAATTTAAAGATAAGAAGTAATAAAGATCTAAGCTTCCACCTTAAGAAAATAGAAAAAAGTGAGCAAATTAAACTCAAATTAAACCTATCTGAAAGGAGGAAATACAAATAAAATGAGAAAAAATAATCAATGAAATGGAAATCAGGAGAAAATAAGAAAAATCAATGAAACTAAAAGTGTAAATTAGAAAGATCAATAAAAATGATATACCTCTAGCCAGATGGATCATTAAAAATGAGGGAGAAGATACAAATCACCAATATAAAAAATAAAAGAGAACATAACACTACAGATATCAAAGACACTAAAAGGATAAGAAAGTAAGATTATGAACAAATATATGTCAATAACTTTGATGTTTACATCAAATGGATGCAAAAGAATCTAGCAAAAGGAAGCAATAATTAAATTTTTGTTTTATAATCATGCTTTGTATCCATTTCTTTGAGCTGTATCCTTGCAACCACACACCACATTAACAGGCTATTAATGATGTTGAGCACCTTTTCATATACCTGCTGGCCATCTTGAAACTTCTTTAGAGAAGTGTCTACTAAGTTCTTTCTCTATTTTTTAATTGGATTATTTACTTTTTTGCTATTGAGTTGTAGGAGTTCCTTATATATCTTAGATAGTAACCCCTATACAAAAGACTTTTAGTTTGATGTAGTCCCAGTTGTCTCTTTTTGCTTTTGTTGCCTGTGCTTTGGGGGTCATATTAAGGAATTCATTGCTAAGACCAATTTCATGAAGGTTTTCCCTATCTAGAAGTTTTTCAAATTCAGGTCTTAGGTTTTAGTCTTAAATCTATTTTGAGTTGATTTTTGCATATGGTGTAAGACAAATCAAACTTCATTCTCTTGCATGTGGATATGCAATTTCCCAAACATAATTTGTTAAAGAGATAATCCTTTCTCCATTGTGTTTTCTTAGCACCTTTGTCAAAGGTCAAATTGACTGTATGTGTGTGAATTTATTTCTGGGCTCTCAATTCTGTTCTAATGCTCTAAGTGTCTGTCTTTATGCCAGTACCATACTGTTTTGTTTACTCTAGCTTTGTAATATGTTTTAAAATCAGGACGTGTGAAAACTCCAGCTTTACTCTTCTTTCTCAAGATTGTTTTGACTATTTTGGGTCCTTCCTGGTTTAATATGAATTTTAGGATTTTTTTTTTTCTATTTCTGTACAAGATGCCATCAGGATTTTAATAGAGATGTAATCTTCAGAGAAATGCAAGTCAAAACCACAATGAGATATTATCTTCACCTGTTAGGATGGCCATTATGAAAAAAAAAAGAAAAGAAAGAAAAAAGAAAGTGAGCAAAAAAATAAAAATAAAACTACTGTATGATTCATCAGTCCCATTTCTGTATATATAGCCAAAGGATCTGAAATCAAGATTGCAAAAATAGACATCTGCACTCCCATGCTTATTGCAGCATTATTTACTATAGCCAAGACATGGAAACAACCTAAATGCCCTTCCATGGATAGACAGATAAAGAGGTACACAGTGACAACACGGGTGAAGCTGGAGGACGTTATGCTGAGTGAAATAAGCAAGAAAAAGAAAGAGAAATACTTCACAATTTTACTCATATGTAGAATTCATAGAACAGAGTAAGATGGTGGTTTTCAGCAGCTGTGGGAAGGGGAAAATGGGGAGATGTTGGTCACAGGGTACAAAGTGTCAGTTATGCAAGATCAATAAGTCCCAGAGATCTAATGTGATGGTGATAATAGTTAACTATTGTGTATTGTATCCTTGAAATTTTCAAAGAGGACAGATCTTAACTTGAATCTTCTCAACACACACACAAACAGTGGTAACTATGTAGAGGTGATAGATAATGTTAATTGGTTTGATTGTGGTGATTATTTCACAATGCATACATGTATCAAAACGTTAATAAGTATATCTTAAATAAATACAACTTTTACATGTCAAAGATATTTCAACAAAGCTGTTTTAAAAAAAAGCCTCCCCATTCAACTCCCATTCCATCTTCTTCAATTGCAGGTTCTGATCATTTCTTCTTCTTTTACCCTAAGAGATTAATAATATTAAACACGCTTTTAGTGGAACTTAAGAGAATAGATGTACTCTTGTACAAGCATTTTCATTATTTGCTGATGGAAAAACTCATAAGAAAACTAAACAGAAGGGAAATTATGACTCGAAATAGCTATAAAATACACACTGACTACTCCTAAAATTGACTTTCTGAAATGTTTTAATATTTTATATTTATCTGAATACTACATTAACTCATCCCAACAAACTCTGTCACTTTTGCTTCTCTATTATCTTCAAAGTCCAGATCAAGCCTCACTTCCTAACATTTTTCTAGCCTGCTGCCACTCACTGTAATCTCCCTCCTCTGAATTGATTAATTTGTACTATTTATTTCTCATTTAACACATTTTGTTCGTGCTGGTCAATTAGCCCATGTACTGGTTCAGCGATTAAAATTAGAAAGGTCTGAAGAAAATAGCTGTTAGGAAAATAATTAAGATAAATGAAAAACTTGTAATGCTAGGTGAGGTTTATACTAGATAATAAAAGCCAAAAATCTGATCTATTTATCAAGTTTGATTTCTTTAAACAAAACACAACATGGTGGGGTTCCCATATTAGCAAAACTTGTCCATGACCTCAGCTTTATAAATACCATAATTTAGAAGGCAGCAGAGGTTTGAAAATTAAAAACAAAAAACCAGAAAACCCAGTAAAGGAAAAAGAAAATGTCTGAAGAGTACTCTTCATAAAAGCAGCACATTTTAATAGCCATATCATCTTTTTTCAAAATCTGGTTCTGCTTTATCATTTGAACTTAGGAGAAATTAATGAATCTATCTGTGCCTCAGTTTTCTCACATGTAAAATGAGGAATATCACAGTATCTATCTTATAGTGTTTATGTGTTCATTAAATAGCACAATACCTGGGATATTGTAAATGCTCAGTACAGATTTTTGATTAATATAGTGAAAAACTTCAAGTAAAAAGATTTTTAAATTTTTTCTTTGGATAACTCAGACATCTCTCCATCCATGTAACCATAGTTGGTAATAGGGGGTCAACTTTAATTATGAATTATACTCGGATCATAGTACACTAAATACTTTTTAGCTCAGAATAGACTAACAGGGCCTATAGAACTTCCCATCTTATTAATAACCATAAAATTATTCTCCTAGCTTGCAAAGATCAAACTTGAATGAAGTCCATTAATCTGGTACCATCATTACACAAGGTGTAATATTTTCCTCCACTGCATTTCCTTTGAAATCACCACACCGTTAAATAAACATTGATCAATAACCACAGATATATGGATTGTGTTGTCTTTTCAACTGGTTCAGATGAGATACTTATCTTCTTTTAATACATTTTGACATTGTGAGTATTAGCTTCACTCTGAAGCAAGCCAGCTCAACAAAGGAAATTAGTAAATCTTGAGTAGCTTTTGGAGATGTCCCTTTTGGACCCTGAAGATTAGAATTTTGTCCCTCCAAAGCCCTCCTGTGATTGCTCCCATCCAGAATTATCATTATTAGCAAACACTTCAGTTAGGAAAAAGTGGACAGAAAATTGAGTCCAAATTTGGAACACTGAATTGGTAGTGAGGACCAAAAGGAAGGCAGTGTCTGTAGGGACAGAATGAAAAACTATGAGGGGGAAAAAAGGTAAGACAGTGTCAAAGGTAAGCCCTCTACTTAAGAATGTCTTAGAAGTATGATCATAGCATGCTCATCAAATCTATTTCCTAATTTCTCTTTGGCAACTCAGGTCCTAAGAACTTTTTCCCAATGGCCATCAAGGAAACATGCAAAATCTGACAATCTGAAGGAATTTGAAAGTAAATAGGAACAGAACATCTCCACGGTGTCAGAGGAAACACTAAGGAAAAATATACAATCAGCTTTTTAGTAATACTTTAAAGGCAGGTTAAGCTATCTCCTATCACTAAAATTTATAACTAATTTATTAACTTCAAATCATGCTATTAAAATACAATTTTATAAGAATCAACCAAACAATGTTTCTTCAGGAATGAGCTTAAAATATGAAAATTCACTTTGTGGAGGTAGAAAACCACTATTCCCAAATAGGCTAAAAAGCTTTCATGACGTTACATTCCAAAGTAAGTTACAGTTCAGAATTCAGTTACATGTTTAGCTTGGGCAGGAAAGAGCAAAGGGGAGAGCCTACTAAAAAAGGGAACTTTATAAATAAAACTTTGATAGTAAAGAAAACCAATGATAGGACTTCCCTGGTGACACAGTGGTTAAGAATCCGCCTGCCAATGCTGGGGACACGGGTTCGATCCCTGGTCTGGGAAGATCCCACATGCCGCGGAGCAACCTAAGCCCGTGCGCCACAACTACTGAGCCTGCGCTCTAGAGCCCGAGAGTGACAACTACTGAGTCCATGTGTCACAACTACTGAAGCTGCGTGCCTAGAGCCTGTGCTCCACAACAAGAGAAGCCACCGCAATGAGAAGCCCGCCCACCACAACAAAGAGTAGCCGCCGCTCGCAGCAACTAGAGAAAGCCCGCGCACAGCAACGAAGACCCAACACAGCCAAAAATAAATAAATAAATAAAAATAAATTAAAAAAAAAAAGAAAACCAATGATATTGTAATTGCAGTAATATAGACAACCTTAACTATAATACTGGATGGTATACAATTATTTATTTCAAAGTTATTTTGATTGATTTCATAGGTAGTTTCTTCATTTATTTATGCTTTCATTAAGTCAACAAATATTTCTTGAGTATATACTATTCCCAAAACTGGTGTTATTATTTAAAAGATGTAACTCTTATGCAAAGAACACAGTTCACAGCATGTGTGTATGTGTGAGAGTGTGTGTGTGTGTGTGTGTGTGTGTGTGTGTACACGTGTATATTTATATAAAATTTTAAATGATTCAAATTTTATTTTAAAACAGTAAGTTTCAGAAATGCTGTTTAAAGCATTTCTCTTTCATTACAATATAGCCCAGGATATTTATGACACTTAAAGAGCCAAAATACATTTCTGTGCTTGTGTTTATCTGCCCGGGAGGGATAGAGTGATAAATGGTGAGTAGGATGCATGGATTCACATATTAACGGTATTCATGTATAAACTAACAAAATCAAGCATGCTGCCTTTGGCTCAGTAAGCACAGAAACAGTATTTGGAAAACCTAGAGTGAACCATGACAGTAATATGCCAAAAACTGGGTCATTGGAAACCGAGTCTTTAAACTGCAAAGAAATGTCTATCCATTTATTCTAAACTAAATGACTTGATTCTAGATTCGGATTGCTACTCTCTCTGCAGTAATACCAAGATAAGGTTAACCACTGAGACCTTAAGTACCTCTGCATCTGGGAAAATAAGTGCTACATTAGCAAAGCAAAACAGTTCTAGTTTTTAAAAAAACAGTTGTTAAATTTTTTCCAGTGCCAGAGCTGCTGCACTGTGACAAAAATATTCTTCCATGCCTAAAAGATTTAAGTACATCTTTATACATCTAACAATACTAAACACACACAAACATACAAACACACACACACACTCACTCAATCCCTCTCCCTCCCTCCTTCTTCTCCTTTTCCCTCTCCTTCTTTCTTCCTTTCTTCCTTTCTTCCTTCCTTCCTTCCTTCCTTTTCTCTCTCTCTCTCTCTCTCTCAGATAAACCAAATATTTTAGCCACCTCTGTATTTGCAGGTTTCCCCCCCACCATTAGACAGAGTTTTAAATGATCACATTTCATTTAGTCAGCTTTGTACCACCTCACCCCTCAAAAAAGAGTGTATCAACTTTATTAGCCTTACAGAGAGTGAAAACCAGTATTTCATTCCCAAATGAACTCCAATGACATGTTTTTAAAATTTATCATTGTACAATAGCACATTTTAAACATAAACATCTATATTTGGCTACATGTTGGGAAAGTAATTAGATATATAATATGATACATATAATCTTTTTAAGAATACAGCTTTAAATACTATGATATTTGGAAAAATCTATCAAATGTCTTTACTTAATAGTGATAATGTAAAATAGGATCTAAGATATATATAAATTTTTATTTGCCATTAGTAAAACATTTTATTACTTTAATCATTTTTAACCAGTGAACAGGATTGGATAAGTAAAGCAATGCAATATTAAGGATGTCTAACCACATAACCACTTTATTTCAATATGCCATAAAATTTTACTAGCTGTATGGCCTTGGACAAGTTATTTAACTCCTTTGTGCCACAGTTTTATACTCTAAGAATAATATAAAAATTTACTACATTGAGTTATTATGATTAAATGAGAAAATATTTGTACAACTTTTAGAATAATATCTTATGTTTAACGTACTGAGTTTCTGAAAGGAAATTTAAAATAGAAAAGAAAATTTATCAGCACATAAAATTCCTGTGCAAAGCTGAAATGCCCTAGGTGAGCTCTCACTCACGGGGTACAGCTGTTCTGTTCTTTAAGCTTCATCTTAATTTCATATCTCCATCACCAGTGTAAAATTTTTTGGAGCAAATATGTTCTATTTTTATGTCTTTTTTTAATGTCTTACGATGGGCAATATATGGCTGGTAAAGCAAGCGTTTAATAGATTCTTGTTGAAACAGTGCATTTGAAAATTAACAATGGGGTTTATTCTACTAAAATGAAATAATTGTAAATAGATGTATTCCTAAATGATATATTTTAGTATATGTTTCATTAAAAGAAACATTTTAATACAGTTACATTGTACATAAGTATTTATTATTAATGAATACACATAGCATTAACAACTAGAACTTGGAAATGACTGTTTTATGAAAGAGCTTCAAAAAGTATGGTAGAATTTTCCATATAATAAAAAATTGTTATTAAAAAATACATATGTATGAGGCACTATCACTTCCAGCCAAGATGAAGTCACAGGGCCTAGATTTATCAATCCACCAAAACAGCTAAAAACTGAGCAAAACATGAAACAAAAGTTTTTAAATTAATGGACATCAGGCTACAAAGGACAGTGATACCTGAGGGACAGGAAACAAACAAAGTGAGCCCAACAACTGCCTGAGATCATAGCCTGAAGAAAATTTCTAGACCACAGCAAAGGAAGGGGAACAGGAGAATCCAGCATATTCCCTTAGTGTTCCCCGTAAAGTACTCAGCAGAGTAGTGATCAGTGAACGTGTGTGACTAAATTATCAAAAGCAGGAGAAAGAAACGTATGAAAGGTATAGACACACCACTCACCAAGGTTTACTTAAGGCTGCCAAGACCACTGACTCTTCTTAACACTAAAAAGGAAAACTTCATAAGAGGGCATTAAGTGAATACTTAGAACAGTTTGCAAAAGAAAAAAATGAGTAAACTTGAAGAAATAGCACCAGAAACTCTCAAAATGAAACACAGAGAGAAAAAAACTGAAAAAAAATAATACAGTGATCATCAGTTACCTATGGGAAAATTTCAAGAAGTCTTATACTGGTATAGTTGAAGTCCACAAAGAAGGGAGGAGCAGAAAAATATAATGGTTCAATTTTTTTCTGAATTCAAAGAAAACTATAAACCCAAGGATGCAAAAATTTTAACAAACCCCAAGCACAAGAGATATGAAGAGAATTAGAACAGGGCAAATCATAAGTAAACTGCTTGAAACCAGGGAAAAGGATAATGTCTTAAAAACAGCTAGAGGGAAAAAAAGAAATTATATACAAAGGAACAAAGATAAGGAAACAAGTTGATTTGTCATCAGAAACAATGCAAGCCAGCAGACAATGGATCAACGTTTTTTAAATACTGAAAGAAAAACTGTCAACTAATGATTTTCTTACTCAATGAAAATAACAATCAAAGCAAAGATAAAATAAAGACATTTTCAGGCATACAAAAGATTAAAAAATTCATCACCAGCAGAACTACATTACAAGTAATGCTAAAGGCAGATCTTCAGGTATAAAGTAAATGATCCAAGATGGAAATATGGATTAACACAAATGAATGAAGAGGTGTAGCAATGGTAACTATGTGGATAAATATAACACATTTTTTCATATTATGTAAAGGTCTTTAAAACACAATTGACTATTTAAAGGTAGAAATAATGATGTAGTATAGGGTTATAACATATCCAGAAGTGAAATGTATGTCAACAACAACATTCAGGCCAGGAGAAGAAAAATGCAAACGTCATATAAGGTTCTTACACTATTTCGAAGTGGTATAATTTCACTTACAGGTAGACTATAAGTTAAATATGAATACTGTAAACCCTAGAGCAATCTCTAAAATAATACAGCAAAGTCAACAAATGAGTCAACCAACAGGCAAAAGATAATCATAAAATGCTCAATGAATCCAACAGAAAGCAGAACAAGAAAATAAAGCATAGATAGGACAAACAGAAAATAGCAAGATGGTAGATTAAAATTCAACCACACCAAAAATCACTTTAAATACAAATAATCTTAACCAAATTAAAAGACAGAGACATTTAGATTAAACAAAGTTTTTTTTAAATGTATGGTATATCTATGGTATATCCATATAATGGAATACTACTCAGCAATGAAAAGCAATGAACTATTGATAAACAGAGAATCATGGATAGTTCCCATAATATTATGCTGAGTTAAAGAAGCAAGACCAAAAATGGACAATATATTGTATGATTCCGTATATGTTAAATCTCTAGAGGTGCAAACTAATATAGTGAGAGGATTACCAATGTTTGCCTGGGGATAAAGTTGCAAACAGGAAATACAGGAGGGAGGAATACAAAGAGGCAAAAGAGAATTTTGGAGGTATGATTATCATCTTGACTGTGGTTGTGGTTATATATATGTCAAAATGTATCAAATTGTTCAATTTAGACTTATGTAATTTATTGTATGGCATTTATACAATAATGAAGCTGTTAAAAATGCCTGTGTAAATTACTTTGCTTGATTGCTTTGGTCATTTACCACTATCATAAAACTCTTACTAGTTAGAGTTAAAAAAAACACAAATTTTACAACTATCTTCAGATAATGCTGCATGGTATGGGAGAAAGCATAATGGGAAAAAGAATTAGGAGCTCTTGGTTCTAGCTTTGGTTTTGCAATGAATAGGCTCACTGATTATGGTTAAATCACTGAATGATTCAAGACTTCAGTTTACTCACCTATAAAGTAAAAGGGCTGCAGGAGATCATTGGTCCTCAACCTTGTTTGGAGTCATGGAACAATTTGGGCTACTAGTTTTTAGGACTGGGCGATTAAGGGGACTGAAGGATCACCAACAGAATGCTCTGGAGAGCAACAAAATCTTCACCCCATATCAAAACCACATAGTAATTATTAAACAACCCACACTTAACATGCCATTTCATTGTCTTTCTGCTATGTCCTTTCATCTTTACATTATTCTCTTATATACACAAGAGGCAAAGTTCTCATATGTTCCAGGAAATACGATCTCCTTCCATGGAACTGGCTTGACCTTACTGTTAGATTTACCATTTACCATCAGGATTCATACCCAAAACTACAACACACTATACAATCTACTTTAAAATGTCCCAGGAACACTGTACATAGAGAGTATTAGCAAAGTTAAAGTACACGTTTCTCAAAATTTGAACAGTTTTCCTGTGAAGTCGTTAAGATCACTGTATTAAGTAATCTCTAAGATTGGTCTGTTTCAGACCACTATTTTTAAACCTGTAAAATTTGAAAAATCATATCTTACATTCTATTTTGTTGTGTTAAAGAGATAATGGCTATATATAGCCAACATACAATAAATGTAAAATCTGCTCACCTATGAGATACTAATAGTTCTGTGTCCATGGACATTACTCAGATTATAGATGTAATTCTGAAATTTTTCAGTCAGTTCTTGCATAAAGTCCCTTTTACTGTTTCTAACACATTTCAGTTTTAGTACAGACTTTATTCCATGGTTAGGTTATGGCAAACCTTTCTATGAATTCCAAGCAATTCTTTATATTTAGAAATATTTCACAAAGCATAGTCTCTCTTAAAGGGGGTTGAGGACTTGCTTTGACATTACTGAAATAAATTTGTATCTTTCTCAGAAATGAATAAAAGGTTGCACTATTTTAATGCTTATAGATTGGTATTATGATTTTTTATTCTTTTTTATTGAGGTATAATTGACATATAACATCATATTAGTTTCAGGTGTACAACATAATGATTTGATATTTGTATATATTGCAAAATGATTGCCACCAGTTCTGCCACTTTCTACTAGCTGAGTGACTTTGGAAAAGTTATTTAATTCTCCAAGTTTTAATTTTCTTATCAAAAAAATCCAACTACAATTATAGTACCTATTCAGAGTGATTATTGAATATATTAGCCAATGATGAAAATCTTAACATGGTAAGTACTATATAATAAGCACTCAATAAATATTAAATAACAATATTATTTGTATTTCTACTACCTGGTACAATGCTTGTATATAATTTTATTTCAATTTGTGTTGGGTAGATGAACTAACTTATCCTCTTAGTTTGGATGATAGCTGACATAGCCTGGGTTCAAGACAATCTCTTATATGTATATTATTGATAATCTAGCTTTTCTTTGGCTCAAGTTTTCATATACTCTACAGGTAAGTTTGCATTTCACATCATTAATGAAATTTTAATATGATCATTCCATAGCACACATTTCCGAGGCATACTATGTTTAAAAGGCTTCTAAAATATTATTTATTCAATTTTTTAAGGAACTACCATATGACACAGCAATCCCACTACTGGGCATATACCCTGAGAAAACCATAATTCAAAAAGAGTCATGTACCACAATGTTCATTGCAGCTCTATTTACAATAGCAAGGATATGGAAGCAACCTAGGTGTCCATCGACAGATGAATGGATAAAGAAGATGTGGCACATATATACAATGGAATATTACTCAGCCATAAAAAGAAACAAAACTGAGTTATTTGCAGTGAGGTGGATGGACCTAGAGTCTGTCATACAGTGTGAAGTCAGAAAGAGAAAAACAAGTACCGTATGCTAACACATATATATGGAATCTAGAAAAAAAGGGTTATGAAGAACCTAGGGGCAGGACAGGAACAAAGACGCAGATGTAGAGAATGGACTTGAGGACACGGGGAGGGGGAAGGGTAAGCTGGGACGAAGTGAGACAGTGGCATGGACTTATATATATTACCAAATGTAAAATAGATAGCTAGTGGGAAGCAGCCACAGAGCACAGGGAGATCAGCTCGGTTCTTTGTGACCACCTAGAGGGGTGGGAGAGGGAGGGTGGGAGGGAGATACAAGAGGGAGGAGCTATGGGAATATATGTAAATGTACAGCTGATTCACTTTGTTATAAAGCAGAAACTAACACACCACTGTAAAGCAATTATACTCAATAAAGATGTTTAAAAAAATAAAATAAAATATTACTTATTCAAGATAAAACTTTGGGACCAGTTTTAAGCCTAGTTTCACAGATACTACAATTAGAAAATGGAGAATAAATTTTAAAAGCTAAACAGTCTAACTGGTTTAACAGAAAAATAAGTGTGACAGGAAAAAAGGGGGTTGGAGGTAAGAATGAAATATAGAAAAAAATAATAGAAGCAAAAATCTGAAAAATTCTTAAACAAAGGGAAAAATAAAGGACTACCTAGTTTTTAAAAATTATTGTTTTGAAAGTCAATGAAAATCTAAATGATAAAGATAATATAAAGGGTTTTGCCAGTACAGCATCTTTCTTTTCTCTATATTGCTTATTGCCCAATAGATGTAAACTAATGAAATCTTCAATTCTATGTGTTTATATCACATTTATAATTCAAGATTTATGCAAATGTATTAGATGCTTTTCACATTAGTGGAAATGGGTAGAAAATTGAACTAATCTCTGTATTAACATTTCACAACCTCATTATTTAATCTATTGGCACCTAATTTAATACTAAGACTAAACAGAAGGACCTGTCTAACAGGATTTTCAAGCAAATAAGATTATGATGCTTTATGAACTGCAAATAAACATTTAATTGGATACTTCTAAAAGAAAAGATCCAATTAGAGGGATGTAAGCTCTTCCGTAATAAAGACTTGGATGAAACTACAAGGAAAGTACATCATTCATATCCCTAGTGCTTTCCTTCTGCTGGTGAATTATTATGCCTCTATGTAAATAATTTTTTAAATGGGCTCCATAATACCAATGTGCAAACAAATTAAGCAATCTGGTGAAATGAGACTTTATACCAGGATTATGATATTTTCCTGTTTTGGTATATATGTAATCCCATCTCAAAATGCTCTTTAATGAAAAGTTATTGATTTTAATTGAGTGAAGTCTTCATGATTTTGTATATGTTCTCTCTGCCTGATATTTCCTTTACTTCCTTTTCTACTCCTTTTCTGACAAATATTCCAATTTATCTTTCAAAACTGCAAGGAGAACTTATTTCTATGAAGCACTTCCTTTAACTTCCTATGAGAATTATGCACTTTTCTGTACAATGGTTATATTTTATACATACTCCTATTTTTAAGTAAATCAATCCCTTTAATATTCATATGCTTAAATTTCTAGTTCCCCTTTGAGACTGTAAGCTCCTTGAGATCAATGATCTTGTCTTCTTCTTCCTGAATTCCTTGGAGCCTAACACATGCTATCAAATGGTGAATGAACTGAATATGCTATATTGTATTTATACATTACCTTTTTTTATTGAGGAGTTCTGACATTCTTAAAACTTACAAACAGTGTTAGTAGGCATTATATTCTTTTGTTATCAAAAGAAAATAATTAAATATATTATCCTAATTCATATAGACTAGAAAGTGGGTAAAGAAAAAGTTAATATATCTACTTAAACCCTTCTGGTATGGAAGGCTATAGATTTATGTCTAACATTTATGTCTAACTGAGATGCTTTGAAACCATTGTTTGAATTGGGGTTAGGATAGGAAAGACAATGTAGTAAAAAAGCCTCTTAGAATACTGTTGCTACTAACACAAAAGGCAAGGTGAAAGCAGTTTCAACCAAAGCTATGCTATTTTCACTCCCTTTCCCATGACTTTGGTTCTTGCTATGACAGCCTTGATTCTCAATTTGTTCATGACAGATCACAAACTACATAATAAGCTCAGAAAGAATGGTGGAGATAAGAGGAAGATCATGTTCTCTACAATTTAGGAAAGCGTATTTTATGAATGTTTGAGAATGGGATGGAGATGAGTACCTGAAAATGATTTATTACATAAATGGGCAGAGGGGAAAAACAGCCATTTCAATGGAAGAGAAGTAGAGGAAAGGGGAAATTGGGATATGTTATTTCTTTATTGGCTTATTAAGAGACATTATTTTGTATGCTATTGGCTTGAGAAATATTATTATTATACGTTATAATTCCCACAGTGAACCAGTGTTAAATAAACTATTGGCAAAGACAATTTCAGTCTATGAGCATAATTTGCCAAAAAAAACTGGTAGAGTCATCAACCTGACCCAAAATAGTAATAATATTAGTTGGTGCTGTGGGACATACCACACTCCATGTCAAATTTGAAATACAGGTTAGAGTTAATTGAATTCCTTACACTCAGAGGATGGATGATCAACCCAGGGAAGGTCCAAAGACCCTAAACTACAGTAAAATTTCTGGGCATAACTTGGTCCTCTGATGGTAGGAAGATATCAGAGCCAGTCATAAACAAGATAGACTGCATACCAACTCCTACCACAAAATAAGCTCAGAAACTGATAGGACAGTTTGAACACTGGAAACAGCATAAACCACATTTGGGTATAATATTAAAACCCACCTACGAAATAACTAGGAAAAGTAGGGAATTTAGATGGAAAGAGACTCAAGCAGCCTTTACTTATTTGAAAAATGCTATCAGAACATTTGACACATTAGCTAATAGGAACTCCAAATAAACACTCAAGTGTCTATATGTACAAGGATTTGCAACATGGTCACTGTGGACTAAAACACCAAAGGACCCCAAAATTTACCTGATTGAGTTTTGGACTAGGAATTTTCTGTGGTCTAAGAATAGATAGGCTTGAAAAGCTTGCCCTACAAAATACAGAGCCACTAACAGAAAATAAATCATTTATACTTAAACTCCAACAGCCTGTCCTGGACTGGGTAAGACAGACCCCTGACAAACCAAGGGAAACCACCCCTGACTATGAAGTCCTAACAAGGAAATGGTGTATTTCCAAGCAGGACATAGGGATGGGTGGTCAAATCCCTGCATTAACTGAGAAAATCTCAGCAATGCCAATAGTGGAGTTGCTAGAGTTTCAGAGGGTTGAACCTATTCAAGCCTTAGGAGTTGGGCAGTGGAGACCACCCTGGTCCACAGCACTCAACAACACATGGTTTACAGATGGATTAACCTTCATGACACCATCCAGAGTACGCTGGCAGGCTGTGGGCTTGAGGACTAATGACAGTTTAACCCTGACAGAATCAGGCTCTGGAGAATCAGCACATTCTGCAGAACTAATAGCCACAAAATTCACAGTTGAATAATCTGTTAAGGAAAAGCAGAATGAGGTATACCTTTTCTTGGAATAGCTATTTGATCAGGAACATGGCAGGAAAATGACTAGAATATAGGAAATAAGGACATATGGCAGAAAACAGCACTGGCTGACATACCCATATTCATCACACATGTCTCCACATATCAGAAGAGTGACTGTGAAGTAACCAAATTTAATAGCTAGGTAGGCAAATTCACCAGGAAAAATGAACGAAGTGAGAATTCCCAAGATTTATCTTAAGAAACACAATGATTCATGGATAAGGAAGAAACCAATTCAAAACATAACCATACGTAAACAGGAAGGACAATGGAACATAAAACCTGAACAAACAGATATTCCAAATGATAGGATCATTATATATGGGCACATCACCAAACAGGTTATCCCAGTATACAGGACACTAGAACACGGTTAGAAGAAAGACACATGTATATACCTACAAAATACCTCCAATTTCAAATTAAGACATAGGAGAACTGCTAAAAGTTTAAAGCTTGGCAGTCGTTAATAAATACTCCAGATAAGGTTAAAGCTGAGATACCCTTCCAAGTAATACAAATTGATTACAGAGGGTCCTTGCCTATATCAGAAAATAAACTATATGCAAGCACCATTGTAGTCTCATGGTCAGGAATAGGATTACTCTACCCCTGCATGAAAACTGATCAAAAATCTACCAATCAGAGCATCGGAAATCTGTATGGCTTGCTATGGTATCCCAACCATCATAGAGTCAGATCAGGGAACCCACTTCACAGGAGAAATAATACAAGATTGAAACAGAATATAATGTGGAATTTCCACTTACTCTACAACCCAACTGCCTCTTGATCAACTGAAAGGTATAATGGCTTGCTCAAGCAAAAGCTTAGGTTGATTACTAACAATCTAGATATAAAAGCTTGGACTAAAGCAATCTGGGAGGCGGTGAGAACTCTAAACTACAGATATAGAAGGGATGAAAAAACTCCTATTGAATTAATATTGCAGGCACCTAGAGAGATAAGAATTAGCACTAGCAAAACCACGTAATCTACATTAGAAGGAAAAGTATTAATCAAAAAACATAATGATATATATATATATGTATATATCATCGAGATATATACATGGTACTAGGGAAATTATAACATCTGCCACTAATAAAACCTATTGGTGACTAAAGGAAAAAGCATATTAAATCAAATTAAAGAAAATAATATGATGTTTCTATAAAATTTTCAAGCATAAACACCATCTTCTATTGTATCAATACTGGATATAAGTGCTACAAACATGGATATTTACTCTATATATGATGGCAAGACACAGTTTCATATGGCATCATTATTAAATGCCTAATATTTAGCCTGGCATGGTATAGGGTAATTGGGCTTGGGGCAACATTGCAGTAAAGGTTGTAATAGTTATAGATTTCCTTAGGTAGTAAGAACAACAACTACAAAGAATTAGAAATTTATAGGACACTATCTTTATTTTGCAGGCATGAACCTGCTATGAAATTTGAACCCTATAAATTTCGCTAAGTGGGTCAGAGCAGCATGCTGTCTACTGGCCACACTATAATTCACTACTGGATGCCACACTCATTGCAGCTATGGATACTCCACAGATAGCACCAACAACGGCATTTGTGCCACCTCTCCAAACTGGAATGCCACCCTCTGGTCAGGATATGACTCCACCCTTTATGACATCATCCACTTCCCTTCCACATACCACACTGGTGGTACTATGCCAGATACTCTAAATACCAAAAAACTGAGAGATTATATGTTCTCTCTACACACAGACCCAAAAAGTACATTTGTAGAAATACAGCAATGCTTCACCTTTGCAGGATGCTCTTTGAATTCATTTTACCAACTGGCAGGACAAAAGATGATAATTCTAATGACACACATAGAACCACAACCTGAAACACATAGGTCATGTGATTGGAACTTGGAGACCTCATCTAACAGACTATATCATCTGGCCATGTGGCAATGGATATCAGTATGGGACAAAAATAGGAGACTGTGAAGAAGTCTATTATGATTATGAGAAAGAGGAAATAAAGAACACCACAGAGAGAATAGAAAATCACACAGACCACATAGAGACTCATCATTCCAAATGATATATTTAAGAGACCCTGTTGATTCCACTAAAAATGTATCTGAAATAAACTACAAACTGTCTCCACTTCCATACAAATATCATCTACATTTAGAAGTTCCATGAGAATATAATACCACTGATAGCAAAGAGGTTAGACTTTATGTCACAGAATGGCCTAACATGTTCTTTATGGTAATTTAACTATACAGGAGACAACCACTGCCACATCCAGTGCGGAATTCTATAACCTAGCTATTTCAAACCCTACACTAATTCTCTTTCATATTCAGAACTCACTGGCAACACATAATTTTTCTATTGGTGTAACAAATCTAAATTCTGAAACATATAAGCATGGCTTATCTCATACATGTAAGTACCCCACAAGTTACTCAAAATAGTAAGGTTATGTCTGTCATATGTCAAATAGTAAGGTTATGTCACTGGGGTGAAGACCAGTGGTTTTTGAACAAAATAACAATGGTGCAATAAT
Source organism: Eschrichtius robustus (assembly GCF_028021215.1). Classification (NCBI taxonomy): domain Eukaryota; kingdom Metazoa; phylum Chordata; class Mammalia; order Artiodactyla; family Eschrichtiidae; genus Eschrichtius; species Eschrichtius robustus. The sequence continues at coordinate 13,276,069 of NC_090827.1, read as the reverse complement.
GAGGAATGACGTGTGGCCAGGTAAAATATAACAAGTAGCTATATGCCCATCTTCAATAGAAGAATAGGTAGAATCTGCACTTAATGTTTCCTCTGGGCACAATAGTATAAGACCATTCATACCTATATTTCAGGGATACAAGTTATCAGTTTGGGGCAATAACAAAATGCACATCAATACAACAGTGCCATCAGTAGATTATAATCTATGCTTCAGTTTATTAAATTATGCTAAATCTCCATGTAATGAGGCACCAAATAACATAATCAGCAACCACACATTATGGTGGCCCATGCCAAAAACTACTTATTCTACTTTGAACTTTATGTTAATTAACGGAACATATGATGTGGCATATAGGTATTGTGAATATAGGCCACAGGCTGATTGTTTTAGTAGCAATGAAACCAGTTTCACAGAACCAATACCTGCATTAGGATGCATAAAATTTAACACAGACGTAAAAACAACCCAGATGAGGAGCAGGTGCCTGGAGTTTTCAATGCAAAAATCTATTCTATACTAACAACATCTCAAAGATTGCTGATTGGTCCAAAATAATAATTTATTTTTGGAACAGAACACATGTGGAGTCTATAGATGACTGGTGGAAACCTAGGGTTAGCAGTAAAATGTCGAGATCACATATGTGGGATAACTTGCACGCAACACTGAGATCACACCAACAAGAATTTACAATTTGGAATTCTAAGTATCTTATTGCAGCCATAGGCAATGATGATGCCTAAGGGATAGATATAGTTACTGTATACCCTCACAATGATTCAGGGGCTACTGTATCATTGAATATTCATAGACCCCATTAGATCACCTACAATACTCACAGCTTACATTATATAACCCATAGTTCACCCATTAAAAAGTTAACTGTAGATCCATGGACAACATGCCCTGACTTCAAGAAAACAGGAAAACCATGTAAAGTATATATAGAGAACACATTGAAAATCTAACATATAATGCTTATCATAATCCATGGTGCTACATCATGATGGGATTCTACCTCACCCTCAACATTTTGACTCCCCGAATATGGGAATCTATGCTCATTAAACCTCTTACTGTAATGATAGAGTCCACTACAACAGCATATACTCTAAAATTCAATATACAGGATTTTAAAGCCAAATATAGATCTTCTAATTGTGTTCACTTTTATCTACCCAATTTTATGCCTAACCTATAACACATGCCAAAGGCTGATTCATTAAAGGTAAGAAAACCCCTACAGTTCCTTGTTTAACCTGTGGGAGGAATAATTGGAGGCACAATGGCAGCAGCCTTTTCACAATTTCAAATTGACCAAATCAATTTGGACTTCAAACTTTTTGAAAATAAACAATCACAACTTAGTGTGCATGCAATGGCAGCTTCATCATGATTGGGTGCACAGATGAATATTATCAGCAGCATCTTGCAAAACATAAACGATTTTCAAACAGAGACAGGGCACTGGATGTTCTGGAAGAAAGCAGTCGGGGATAATTCTAAAAATAATGAGATTCTAAAAAAATATATAAATATGTTCCTTTAAAGACTGATTGTCAATTATTACAATTGAGGTTGGAAGATATGTGGAATATATTTTAATGAGCCATAATTTCTGGACAATATTGGTTACCTGAAATTGCAAATAATCCAACTAGGACCAGAATAGATACCACACATCCCTAAAGGCAGTGACTCCTTGGGCAACTGTGAAACTAGAATATTGGCCCTTAAAGAAGGAAACACGACACTGGGTTACCACATTTTTGTGGTTCCCCAATATCAAAAGAGAGAGTGGAACCTACGGGCCATAAAAAGTCACATTATGACAGAAAGAAAACATGTTCTGAAGAGTATGTTGGTGAAATGAAACCAAAATACCTTTATCACTGCTAGTCCTTTGGATCTACTTATGGTACAAATACCCATGACTATGGCCTTGATACCTCCTCAACCAGTTATATATAATATGGGAAACTGGAGAATAACAGTATTCTCTAAGCCAAACCTTACCCTAACCTATTGGAGTCAAGGGTAAAATAAGGAACAGAGCATAATGGGGTGTGTAAAAATAGAAGAGGTAATGAATGTGACAACAAAAGGAAAAAGATATTATCTGAGGTCAATAGAAGATAGAGGAACCATTAAAATAACCAGAGAAATATTTCACCTTGAGGTTACTAAAATTAATCTAATAATTTACACATTAAAAAATTAAGATAAGTAAAAGAACATCTGGAAGATGTTGAAATTAAAATGACTTTTCAGGAATTGAAAAGAGAACAAAAACATGCATTCCCTAAAATAATGATGTCATGGCAATCGAGCACATACAGGCTTGATAGTGGGTGCTAGGCAAGCTTGTAACCCCTGGAGGTCTATAAAAATGACTTTTACATGTAAATGCAATTGTCAAGGAAGCTTAACTGAGTGGTTTAAAAAACTTAACTGTTGTTTTTTTTGGTGACTGGATCTGACACCATATTAAAGAACCCTTGATTATGCTTTTGCTATTAATATCAGGAATTTATTTAATAAAGCTTGCAGTAACAAAACTATGGGGAATTAAAGGAAAATTAGACTGTAAGCAATGTAGAATCACTGGGTGAATTCATATTTTTGTGAACTTAGATTTGTATAGGGCATTAGGCCCTATGGATTAATTAGCGTGTGCGTTATTTGAAATCACAGGGTGGGTTGTTATGTACTGGTTTGTTATAATTTCAAATCCACTTATAATAGCTTAAGTGAGGCTGTTTTGACCTAAGGGTGACTTTTGTTTTTATACTGAAGAAGCCATGTCAGGATGACGTTAGCAAAATTGTTGCTCTACTGAATGCTAATCAATATAAACATATGGAGAAACAACTAGGATGTAACAGATGTTATAGTTTTAAGCTCTAGCTTTAAGCTCTGAATACTAAGAATTTCTGAGGACTTACTGAGAGAGTTCTGTTTGGATAAGGCTACTCTTTGGTGATCTAAATAGCTCTCCAAGGACCTTAGAACATTAGCTCCTGCTCTGGCATGGCTACTCTTTGTTGGCAGTGGTGAAAACCATGCAGCAGCCTCCTGAAGGAGAGCATCTTTCCCATCAACACTGGCACCTTCTCTGCACTAGCATCTTGCTCTAGCAACAAGGGACTTCCTATGTACATTAGCAGCTGGACATCGGCTCTCGGTTGGCTAAGCCAACTCTTTTGAAAACCAACTCATAGAAAGGTACACCTCAATTAAATTTGGATTTTGTATCTTTCAATCTCTCCTTTGCCTGGAACAATAGTGTGATTAATCTCTCACTGGTTTGGGGCATGTTATTTCTTTATTGACTTATTAAGAATCATTATCTTGTGTGCTATTGGCTTGTGAAATATTATTATAAATTTTCATTTCTGCAGTGAACCCATGTTAAAGCAACTATTGGCAAGTACAATCTCAGTCTCTAAACATAATTTGTCAAACAAAACAGAGAATAAGTCCTAAGAGTCCTCATCACAAGAGAAATATGGATGTTAGCTGAACCTATTGTGGTAATCATGTCACAAAGTATGTAAATCAAACCATCATGCTATACACCTTAAACTTATACAGTGATGTATGTCAATTAGTTCTCAATAAAACTGAAAAAAATTTAAAAGAACCATGAAATAATAGCCTTTAACAACTGATAGAGATATTATAAAATATCAAGTTATTTATATAAAAAATATATTACATGGTTTATTTTATAATGTTATAAATTTACTTCTATGTCTTATTTACACATGGACTTGCATGGAAATTGAAGTCAAATCTGTCCAAATTTGAACCAAAGAAAACTGTGTCCCTCATAATAAGGATGCATCTATTTCTTCTAGTCTTTACTGCACTCAGTAGAAAAGAGTTTTGTCAGACATCACAAGATACTTGAGTAGCTGTATGTATCTGCACAACACATCTCACTGGTTTTGTTTGTTTATAAGACCTCAGTGATACACTGAGATTGACTTAGGTGTGTCCTGTAGGGAGGCATTCACATATTTTACTTTTTTTAAGCAATATAATTTAATGATTTAACTCAAGTTACCAGAAAATAACTATTTTAGGAATATATTTTTGGTCAGGGAAGCCTTAAAATTACAAAGGAAATCATGTCCATAAGTAAAAAGCTATTTTCCTTATCCTTAGTCAATTCCATTTCTTGAGTTTTCAGAAAATAAGAACAACAAAAATATTTTGCTGTTGAATGGTGACCTTCAGCACAAGTTGAAAACTTTAATTTTATTATTGAACCAAAGTATATTTTTATTTCCAGCCAATGTTTGTTGGGAAAAAAATCAACAGCCACACCCTTTCTAATTTATCATATTTTTAAACAAGGACACAGTTGCAATGAAGTTGACTCACTCCCACTATTTATCCCCAATAGCAGACTCTATGATAAGAAAGGTCAAGAATCCTGCTTGAGTATAATACAATCAAAGGTTAAGCTTGTTCCTTGCCAGACAGTGAGAGGCAGGCAATTGCAGTCTTTGACATCAGCCGTTTAAGTACACTTTTATTATAGTGATGTGGATATTCTGAGTTGTAATTGCATACGTATTGCTACTTATTGACTTTTCTAGGGAAAAAACAAAAATCTGTTTGCTTTGAGTTTTAAAATCCCTGGCCAGAAGCCCTAAAGGAAGTACGTGTTCATAAAGTAAAGTGCTATATGTTGGAGCAATGCTTATTACTACTTGAATATGTAAAAATTCTAAAGATTTTGTAATGCCCCCAAATATAGAGCATTTTATTTGTACAGAGATTGCCACAGTACACAAAAATTTCAGCTATATAAATGCAACATATAATCTCACTGGTATGGTAAAAAAAAAATAAAAAAAAAAAAAAAACAGAGAGTTACATTAGAGGCTTCTAAGTTGATGAAGATCTTTCTTGGGAATAATACCTACACATTCTCTGCTAATTTAGCATAAGAATGCACTCCCCTTGGAAAATAATCATTGAATCAAATCTGCTCGAATGTATTGAAAAACATGCAATGATTATTAACTTCCAGTTTACGCTGTGACCATATGCCAAATTTAAACAACAGTCAAAAACAAACAAACAAACAAAATACCCCACCACACAATCATTCCATAGCTTCTGGAATTAAAAAGTACAGACAACTAGATATCCTGTGAAAAGCACCTACAGAAGAGACTAGCACATAATTAGTATTTGATATAATTGGATTTAAAATTTTAATGTATTGATATCAATATGAAAAACAAAAACAACTTCAAAAACATCCTATAGGAAGTGTGTGTCAGAGATAAGGAAGGAAATAAAGGTTTAGGTTTTATGTGTTTCTTGGAGAAAAGAAAGTACATTATCACTAATATTCATAGAGAATCTATAGTTTTATAAAAGTAGCTATATGATCATCTATACTAAAAAGAGTGTTTGACTTCTTAGGAAAAAGATATCTGGAGGGTATATGGAATTGTTCCTTACTTCAAACTTCTTGTACCTTTTAGGCTAGAAAAGATGACAAGTACACCTGTTAAATGTTTTATTTTAAAAACATCATTTACTACCCTATTAACATTATGTGAATTGGCTTGACAGATACTTGACAGATACTTAACATACTACTCCTTGACTGAGTTCAATAGGAAGTTCCACATGATCAAACTCTACCCTACCTCCATAACTAGAAAGTAGAAATGAGTAGAAAAAGTGTGCTTGTATATGTAAATGTATGTTTGTAATTATCTGGTCAAACTAGTGTAAATCTTAAGACATGTCATAATTTTAACTACAATATTAGGAAATATTATCATTTTAAATGTCAATCATTATTCACAAACTTGAAAATTGATGAAAATTTTGAAAGTCTCAGTACAGAATGTGATATGTAAAGAATATCCACTAAAACATTATTTTTGCAAAGATATACATAAGGAAATTCCAGTAAAACTGTGAAAACTATTTGTATTAGAATAAATTAGGAATGAGTAAAATGTACCTCCACAAGAGAATGAGTAAAATGTTTGTGATATATTTGTAAGGTGAAATACTCAGTTGCAATGAACGTGCATAAACCAGATCTATGTATATAACAATGGCAAACATCCAAAATATGTTAACTGACAAAAAAAGTTATATAAATATATGTGTACTATACACCTTTTATATAAAATGTTTAAAATGTAAAATAATAGATATATATTTATGATAAATACATATGTAGCAAACTAGACAGGTATGATGAGTAAGGAAGGAAAATGGATAAGGGTGATGTGAATATTGAGCTTCTAAAGTTCCTTTCATGCAATAGTCTTTTCTAAAGCAATCTAATTATCAAAATGTTAATAACTGAAAAAAAGGCTGAATGATGTGCACTATTTTTCCTAGACTATTTTCTCTTTTTATATCGTGTTTTTTGAAAAAGAAAAACAATTAAATATCCAATTTTACTAAATTCTGAAAAAACTTTCAGGAAATATACTTCAAATTCAGAGTTCAGAATTTCAAATGAGCTTGGCTTATTCTAGGAGTCTGAAAACTTAGGATAACTATGTTTCCACTAAAAGCCTGAATAAGACAAAAGAAGTTAAATACAGCAACGGTAAGCAAAAAATTATTTTGGAACTAAAATTAGTAATGTATTAATGATCATAAATAACAATTTTAAGAGTTATCTATTATTGAAGTCAATACTTTATTACAGATGGATATGCCAGTAGTTCTCAAATTTTACCACCCATATCTTGTGGAACTTTTTTTTCTTTTTAATAGATCTTTATTGGAGTATAATTGCTTCACAATACTGTGTTAGTTTCTGTTGTACAACAAAGTGAATCAACCATATGCATACACATGTCCCCATATCCCCTCCCTCTTGAGCTTCCCTCCCATCCTCCCTATCCCACCCCTCTAGGTCATCGCAAAGCACAGAGCTGATCTCCCTGTGCTGTGCTGCTGCTTCCTACTAGCTATTTTACATTCGGTAGTATATATATGTCTATGCTACTCTCATTTTGCCCCAGCTTCCCCCTCTCACCCCGTGTCCTCAAGTCCATTCTCTATGTCTACATCTTTATTCCTGCCCTGCAACTAGGTTCATCAGTACCATATTTTTTTTTTTTTTAGATTCCGTATATATGTGTTAGCATATGGTACTTGTTCTTCTCTTTCTGATTTATTTCACTCTGTATGACAGACTATAAACAAGACAAAAAGACAATCCTCAGAATGGGAGAAAATATTTGCAAATGAAACAACAGACAAAGGATTAAGCTCCAAAATATACAAACAACTCATGAAGCTCAATATCAAAAAAACACAAACAATCCAGTTAAAAAATGAGCAGAAGACCTAAATAGATATTTCACCAAGGAAGACATGCAGATGGCCAACAGGCACATGAAAAGATGTTCAACATCACTAATTATTAGAGAAATGCAAATCGTGTGGAACTTTTATACAAATATCCAGGCCTGCCTCCATGACATTCAAGAAGGAGGAAGTAAGGAGAGGCTGCATAGTCTTTTCTGAGAAATATAGCATAGTAGGGTTCATTGATGTGCCTCTGTAAATAAAACTAGTTGAGTATTTAACTGGCCTACCTATCCATGCCACTGTATCTTATCTCTGGAAGAATATCTTCTCACTCTTATTATCTTGAACATACTGTATTTTCCTTTTTAATATCTACATCACTATATCACATCACATAAAATAGGATGATTTGATTTGGGGCCAAATTTTTTGCTTCAAACTATTATAACATGGTCAGCACGCTATAGACCTTCAAGCATGTATTAGTCAGGTTTCTCTAGAGAAACAGAACCAAGAAGATGCACACACACACATATACAGAGAGAAAGGGAGAGAGAGAGAGAGATTTATTTAAGAAATTGGCTCACTCATTTGCAGAAGCTTAGCAAGTCCAAAATCTGCAGCGTAGGCCAGCAGGCTGGAAACAAAAGTAAGACTTGCAATTTGAACCTAAAGGTATCTGCTAGCAGAATTCCCTCTTCTTCCTTGGAGGTCAATCTTTTCCTATTAAGCCCTTCAACTGATTGAAGGATGAGGCCCACCCACATTATGGAGGATAATTAGCTTTACTCAAAATTTACTGATTTAAATGTTAATCTCATCTAAAAAGGCCTTCACAGAAATATCTAGAATAATGTTTGACCAAATACCTGAGTACCATAACCTCATTACTTTGACACAAAAAATTAACCATCACAAGCAAATACACATTTCAATTACTACCAAATAAAGTTTGTGGTAGGCAAGGTGTGTGGTCACATTTTTGGTAGACTAAAGCTCAAAATTTAGAGAAGAAAAGAACAGAGGGCAAAAAAGACATGGGTAACCTGCCAAAACCTAAGATTCTGGAAAGCTGGATAATGGGTATTTATATTTCCTTTTTCATGCAGTAGTACTTTTCACTTTGAGGTTATTCAAGTAAATACTGAAGATAGATTATAAGCAGTGTTTAGGGGTGTTTAAACATTACCATATGGCACTATACTAATTAAGTTATTTCAATCTATAATACATTTAATAGATATTTCAGTTGGACTTTGACGTACATATTTATATATTGAATTATTTATAACAATTATGAACATTTCCATTTTTATTCTTCCCTCACAATGATCTCCAAGCTTCTTATAACCTATGGATTTTAAGTAGTATGCTTTAACTCTTTTTTTGCCAAGGTTAAAAAATGACACTTTGGATTAAAATAAGTAATGCATGAATAGGTGAGGATGATTTTAAAATAAAAAGTGTTTTCAAAGATAACATTTCTTCAGGCATCTGCTTTAAAATCAATGGTCCTGAAATAAAAAGTGCTTCAGCTCCAGAACAGAACCTGAAATCACTAGAATTAAAACATACTTGCAACAGTCTGCTATTATGGATTCTTTACCTGCCAGGTGCATGAAGCATATGAAGTATATAGTTTCAGCCTATTATTCAAGGCACTTTATTCATACTTCTGGCACAACACTTATCTAAGGATTTTTTTCCCTTATATATTTATGTGTCTATCTTCCCCAGTAGATTTTGAAAGGTGTGGCCTTTGAATTTCCACAATGCTGGACACAGACCTTTCCACAACTTCTCAGAGAAATAAATGTTTGATGAGTGAATAAAATGAACAAAGTGATAATTATATTTACCTGCCAATATCCATGCTCCATAGAGAGGTAAAAATGAAGATTATTGATGTATGATATCTAGAAATGATCCAAGGCAGGGAATTTTTTATTTTTATGTTGTTGCTTTTGTTTCTGCCACAGAATGTATTGTAAAGAGAATTATAATACATAGTGAAAACAGAAGACAAAAACAAACACTAAAAGTGGTGGTGCCTGGCACACTAGGCCTCTTCTTGGCAAGCAGCTCCTGAAGAGACTGTGTGAACCACAGGGGCTCCTCAGAGCAGTTTAAAAATTACTATTAAAGATTAACCCCAACATTTTGTTATAAAGGTTTTTCAGGTAGAAATCATGTAGATGGATTGATCAAGATCACAAATGTAATTCAATGGCTGACCCAGGACTAGAACTTGAGTCATCTGATTCACAGTTTCATCCTATTGTCACTATGTATATCATAGACACTAACAGTTTTGCAAAACTTCACTTCCCTAAGTGTTTATTTGGGGAATAAAATGAAAAAGATTAAAGGTCCAAAGATTTCACTCTCATGCTAATAAGAAAAAACATGACCGCTTTTCAGCCAGAACTTTTTAGCATACATAGCTCAAATATGCCAATTGTGTTGAAAGAAAAGTCCTTCAGGCTCTTCTAACTATGCAGTTCATGACTTATTTCATCACTTTCTTTTATGTCATCACCTCATACTGAAAAATAGCCTCATTTATTCTAGGTGCTGAAATTATTTGCAAAAACAATATTACAATGGCAGAAATTATTATTTTCATTTCATAGCAATGAAAATTCATAGTAGACAAATTTCTTTAATGGTGAAAGGGCAAGAGTTCAACACAAACTCCTATACACAGACTGGATAAAGGCTCATCACAATTAAATTTTGACTATACTTTCTTTTATGTTTTCTGCTTATGCTCTTATGCCTTCTCTCTTGAAAGCAAATGCCATATTTCTTGAAAAACTCAGCTAAAGTTTCATGTCAATCTTGAATTCACAAACTACTCATATAATGTTCCTAGTGCAAAGCTGATGCTCAACAAGTGATCGTGGAAAAAAAATGTTTAATGAATGAATAAGCAAGTGAATACTACTGAGACACTCCTTCTTCATGTCAGATAAATACTCAACCTGACTTGTGTATATGGATAAAGCCTGCATTGTCTTGATGCATAAGAAAGTAATATATTTTTACATTTATATTTATTCATTCATTCTACGTATATGTACTATGCAAGGCATTGAGCTAAATGACTCAGAGATAATCCTCACCTTCAAGTTCCTTATAATCTAGCAGACATAAATAATGCAATATAAAATGTGATAAGTGCTATAAGAGAAGTATAGTTAATGTATCAGAGAGAATTCTTTGATGAGAAAAAAGACAATTACTTTCCATAAGGATAAGGGAAAGGCTCATGGAGTTTAAGGTATTTGAACTTGGCTTTAAAGAACAGTCATAAACTGAGGTGACAGAGGAAATAAACAGAGGGAAGAGAAAATAACAAGCAGGAAGAATAATACAATCAAAAGCCTGAAGGTAAGAAAACACGGAATATATACACACTGTAGTAGGAGGTTCATGCCAGTTACAGGGAGTATGGAAAATAAGCATAGAAAAAGAAGTTGAAGACAGGAGCACGTATTAATACTTACCATATAAAGTAGAAGAGAATTATTAAAGGATTTTGGGCACAAATCTTGTCTAACATAACTGTAATTTTAAAGGAATAATATATGTGTGTCTAATTTAGATAATACAGAGATACAAGAAATTGGATGACTACTTAGGGAGTTATCATAACAAGCCAGGGCAGAGGTAGTGAGAAATGGAAATTGTATTCCCTATTAATGTACAGTATTTTATATATTGATATAATTTACAAATTGTTTGTTATTCCACACATAAGGTATAATTGCTAGTACACGACATAGATCCCAAAAGTGACACACAAATTAGATACTTCGCTTTAGAGCCACATCTCACACACACCTTTTCTTTTTCATTAATGTAAGGTGACTTTTGGAGGTCTCTTTTTCCTCTGAGTTGCATCCTCTACCCTACCTAATTTATTCAGCAGACATCAATATTGTAATTTTGAATTTAGTGGAAAGAAAAAAGATCTAATCAAACTCTACTATCCTCCCACTTATTAGGTCTTAATTTTAAAATAGATTTCAAAATGATATATATGACTTCTCAAGATTTTTCAGTGTAGAAATAGATGTTAATGCTGAATTTCTCATGGGAGTGCATTTTCCCATTCTTAAAGAGCCAAAAAGTCCTAAAGGTATAATGGAAGAAAATGTGTTTCCAAATACACACTGTATAATATTCCATATAAGCCTCTAATGTGAGTTTATTTTAGATTATTTATCATTTTTCCCTACTCATTTCCAAAAATGCTAGAGGGATGATTTTTTTTCTGGGAAACCTGCCAAAAAAGTTCATTTTATTGCTTCCTTTGAGAAACACCTTTAGTACTTTTAGAAAGAAAACTTTTCATTGCAATATAATTTAGGAACTTGGAAAGATGGGAGAAAGTTCTAAACTTCTGATGTATCATCTACCAACTGATGTAACTCATTTCCAAATAAATAAGATAAGCGACCTACAAAAAGGATACAATCTTTACAAAAATTGCTCGTTAAGAATTTTTTTAAATGCATGAGGTGGCAGCAATTTGTCTTTTGTTAAAAAGAAAAATCTCAGTGATTTAATCAAAAGATCACAGGCAAAATAAGAGAATATAATTTACTATTACCTTCTGGCATCAAAAAGTGACCTAAAGTTTATTAAGGTCCCCAAGTATAACGACATTCACCTGAAGATTACTCTTAATTAGTTATATTAGGACACATTTAGAGATCCTCTACCCCTCTCTCCAGCCTCACTTCCCATGTCACTAGTTCTAGCTCTCAGAGCCCCAGTCACAGTGGCCTTCTCCATTTCCTCAAGGGTGTTCTTACATTTTTCTCTTCCCTCTCACTGGAATGCACTGCTTCCCTTTCTGCTGTCTCCTCATTCTCCAGATTTCTGCTCCAATACCACTCCCTCAAGAATACCTCCCCTGGGTCATACGGTAGTTCTATTTTTAGTTTTTTAAGGAACCTCCATATTGTTTTCCGTAGTCACTTTGTTGTACAACAGAAACTAACACAGTATTGTGAAGCAATTATACTCCAATAAAGATCTATTTAAAAATTTAAGAAGTAAAAAAAAAAAAAGGATACCTCCCCTGGCTCAACACTAGGTCTAGTTTCTGAATTATATATGCTTTCCTGACATCCTGTACTTTTCCTTCCTACATGCTTCCCAGCTGCAGTCAAATAATCAATTCTGTGTACAGAATTCTTGAGGAATTTAAGAACATTAGAAAATAAGCTTTTTGATGACTAGAATACCGGACTACAAGTTTCGTTAAGAGCAGGAAAATGTTTCTATTGTTCACCTAACACTTAGTAGATGAGAAGTATTTTGGCTGTAAAACTCAATGAATCCTTGTTGGATAAATGAATTAAAATATTACTCCAAATTTTTAAAATGAGGCATTAGTTTTTCCTTCATATAAATTCCAGTGCCCTTCAAAGAAATGAACTTTATTAGGCTTTTTCTAATTGTTCAATTGAGTATAATTGAGAAATAATTTCCCTTAAAATTGTTTTAATTAATAGATATTTAAAGTAGTACCATAAAAAGCAGCACTAATTTTCATTCCTTAATCATGAAGTTGTAAAATACTGATGGCTAGAAGTACAGTAGGATCTCAACCATTTAGGATAAATATATTAAAAGTCAGCTTTTTAGAAAGGGTTTCTTTTTAATACTATAGTACTGTGTTTTGTAAGTTTTTGGGTGACGCAAAAATTGTGAATAATTGAAAAGTGATCCAGAGACAATGTAGAAGTGCAGATTTGATGTGAATTTTCCCCATGCTATATGGGACTATAGCATTTGTATATACATAAAAGTCACATAACATTTTTCAGGGATAAACGTAATAGATTTTTAACTATGCTATGCTTCACTTTACTGCATTTCTGTGAAGAATCAATAGTTAGGTTCTTAATGTTTTAAAAAATTTACATCAAGAAACTTACAACATTCTGACCAAATTTGTTATTGTGCTTAATGCCCACTTCCACATGCTCTTCTTTATACTCCTCTCTGTACCAAATAGTGAATAACAGAATTAGGAAGTCAAATGACCACCAAGTGGAAAAAGATACAAATGAATTCTTTTGCATAGTTTTAATGTATGAAAAAATGTTTTTTATAACTTGTCTAAGTCACTCTAATTTCATTAATACTGCCAGGACAAACAATACATAATTTGTTATCATTTATATTTCTCAAAAAAAGTCACACCATTTATATGCCTGTGTACCATTGTGATATAGTACTGTTTTTCTTAAACACTAGGAGGTATTTCTGAGAAATCTAATTATGTTTTGGCTGTGGCCAAAGTGGGCATCCTGTGGCTTAATGCATATATATTGGCAATTATATTCAGTTTTGTAATGTACATTTTGTAATGTAACCTCTGGGCCATAATCATTATTTTGATTTCATTAAGCAAGAAACAGTGGTCTTAATTTTTATAAGGGCAATATAATTTAGCTTTCCAAAGTTATGGATTATTAAAAAAAAGAATCCTATACATAGCTTAAATATTTTCTATTTATAAAAGATGAATTAAAATTTGAGAAGAAAATTAAACAATAAGCTGTAATATTTCATTTCTGTGTGCTAAAGGTCATTCACAAAGACTAGGTAATTGTCTCCAATGAACCCATTTGGTAGTTACGTGTGTCTTTACATCCTTTGATATAGGAAGTAATGTTATGTGGAAATTTTAACACATAAGTGAAATAAAATATATTAATAAAAATGTATCTTAACAATATAATTCCATGAGCTAACAATGAAGATGTTTTAAAAGTCATTAATAATTCATTCCGAGGCAATAAATACGCATGTTTTAAAACATTTATATACACACATATATATATACAAGTATGTTTATATGTATGTATTTTGTGGCATCCATGAAAATGCACCTCTTAAATCTCCTGCTGTTGGGACCATAATTAACCAACAGCCCCAACTGCAGTGCTCTAGAATCCACCACTGCATTTTTGCTGAGGCCATGTTACTCATGGATTATTCTCAGCTAATGACTGAGCAGGATAGGATAACTAAGGCAGGCCCATTCTTGAAAGATGCAAGACCCCTTCTGACAGGCAACTTTGGTACAAGGACTCCCCACTGGCCTCGCTGAAATTTTCTAAAAACTCTGCTACGTCCAAGATTCTGCCAATCCAACCTTTCTTCCTTCTCTCCATCCTTCCCTTCTTCCTTCCCAGGGATGACACCTGCATCACTGTCTGATGGTTCTCCCTGCCTCTTTTGGATTATTTCCCTCCTTCCTCACAGGCATTTCCCAAATAAATCTCTTGCATAACTAATGAGAACATGGAATTTGCTTTTCAGAGAACAATATCTAATATACATGCATACATATACTCACATATACCACATATTCATAAGTAGATAAATATATAGATAGATAAAAATATGAATAGATATTTATATATACAGCTCTGTGAACTGCTCATGAATGGGTAGGTAACATCTCACAAAACATGGTATGATTAAGTACTTCACATATATATTTCTCATACATTCTATTTATGTATATTATTCTCATTTTTATGCTTAAGATCACACAGAACACTTCAGTAAAGCTTGCATTAACAGCCTGAAGAGATAATGGTTAATTTATTCTTGGTAAATTTGCTAACCAAAGCATGATAGTAAGACACTCTTGATACTAGTAACAGAGAGCATTTCCAGATGTGCTATAAAGGACAATTATGTGGAATAATCATTATTGTTTCTATTAAAACTTTCACTTTTAGGGTATCTATGTTTGGTAGCCAAGGATATAAAAGTAGTTTTCTACTAGTGTAAGTTCCATGAGAGAAGACTGGACCTGTCTTTTGTACTACTGGGTCCTTATATCTTATAACTGTTATGAATGGATAATGAATTGAATGCGGACCGAATGAATGATTATAAAGAAATTCAATCACGACTAGCAGACATCTCACATTCATAGAACAACATGGTTACAACTGAGAAAGCAGAATATGAGATAGCCTAATCCTGGCTTTGCCTTAGTGCTTCATCTCTGGTTGCATTCATGTCCAAACACCTCCAACTCATCTTTCTAAGCCCTTCCAAAGCCTAATTTTCCAGGTTCACTTTAAATTAAATTCTTACATTTGGGCTATTCTTACATTTGGGCCAAATAGGATTATTCTGAGAAAATACTCTTCAATACCCTAGAGTCTATGAATTAACTCTCAGTCTTTTCTCAGCCTGGAATGTTCCAGATTGCCAATAAAAGTCATCATTTAAGCCTGAGATCAAAGTTGATCTCCTGTGTAAAGCAGTCATTCAAACATTTGCTGAAATGGCTTTACTCTCTTCATAACATGGGCATGATTTGCCTCTAGTTTTATTATGTATTTATCAAATTCTATATTTTAACATATTTCATTATTTCTACCTTGAGTACATCCATAAAAAATCAGGAAGTGACTGCACCTTATTACAACTCTACTGCCTGTATGTGTCTATATGTAGTAAATGATTTATATACTCTAAAAAACTGTAAATGCCTATTTTACTCAGTTTTATCTTTCAAAATATTGGCTTCCACTTTTCCCTGCCTTCAAACCTCTAGAAGAATCCCTCCAAATCCAGAGTGAACCTGGACAAATTTTGATGATATAATGAATATCACTAATACTAAGAAGAACCTGCTTTTATGACACACCCAGAATTCATATATCTTACTCAAACATGATTCGCTAATTAGCTGGGGGTGCTGTGATCTGGACCATTATACATTTTCTCTGTGAGCTTCAAAGTCATGTCAGTCACTCCAGTTCAAATCCATCTCTCTAATTCTCGAAAACCAGAACTTACAACTTCAGAATTCCTTGAACTGAACCTATATGAAATACAGTATCTGGCAATTACAAAAGTGCGTTGTATATATGGTGTTGAACATATGCTTGTAATAGGCTTTTTATGTGTGGATTGAAAAGAAACAGATTCCTCATTTGAATGGTTATTACATTAATAAATTAAAATAATTTCATTTTTCACTTTCAATTTTATAGGAAAGGTTTTCACCCATAAAACCTGATTGACAGATTAAAATAGAGAAAATAAATATTTACAGGTGATTCTTCAGAAAAATACCACTAAGAAAGTATTAAAAAGTAATGATAATATCTAAAGAAAATCAAGTAAGCAAAAACGGTCTCACTGAGCTAAAACTCTGCCATCAAAGCCTATCTCAGAACAATCACAGTTTAAAATAAAACACAAAAGTGAAGCTGAAAAAAATGGAGAATAGAGCACAACTAAAGAACAGCCTAACACAACTCAATGAGCACTGAAAATCAGTGAAGTAAAACTGGTCCGTCCCTGAAAATGAACGCAGTGAAAATGGACCATTTTTTGCCTTCATTGATTTTCACTGCTCACTGAGTTGTGTTTGCCTGTTCTTTTGAGGGCGTATCATTTTCTTTCTATTTCTTTTTCAACTCCTAAGCAAGCCTTTTTGCAGTCCTAAAGGTATTATGAGGACATGCTTAATGACTTCTCACATTCTATTGCAGGAAATCCAACCATTCACATTCTACAATTTTAAATTCTGCACATGTCAGGCACCAAGATAGGCAGAGCAGAAGATCAAAATATAAGACATTATTAGAATAGAACCTTATGATTGATGAAGTCTGATGTGTGTGTGTGTATGTGTGTTTAACAACTCTAAAACTACTTTATTTTCCCAACATGAGAACTTAACTTTCTTTTCTAAGGAACAGCGATAAAACAGCAAAGTTGAAAACAAAGCTGAAATTATTTTTCTTATGTGACATATTTGATACCCAGTGATGGAAGATTAAAAACTCTGAATCAAGATGAATTATGATTCACGTGCTCATACTGTGAGCCAAGATCCTAATTTTCTTCTAATCTAATTGCTTTCTCTGAGAATCAAAGCCAGCTTTGATCCATATGCTTTGATAAAGGTGCTTCCCCACAAGGAACAGCTTTTCTCACTGACTAAATTACTTCCACTAACCTTTGGCGCTCTGAAGCTGTGACTTGTAAAATTAAATGTAATGGTAGGAAAGAGTTAATGAAACAGTTACAGATTTCTGACTGTTCTGATATATCAATGAATTTGTCTTGTTATACATACCAGCAAGAAAATATAGAAAGATTAGATCATACTACAAGTAAAATCTTAAGTCTAATGAATCAGTAAAAATAAGAGTAAATAGGAATAATATTTTTGCAGTTATGACACATAAAAGGTTGTTATTTTATAAAGAGCCTATATACAAATGATCAGAAAAAAAATACTAAAGTTCCTATTGTAAAAAAAGGAAGAGCACATCCAAAGATATTTTGTACAAGACAAAAACAAATGGATTTTCCACCTATGAAAAGAATTTCCAACCCTGATCTCCTCTAATCCAGTAATTTGCATTTCACAAAAACTTGAGAAACAATGAAGCATCATTTTCCAGAATATTAAAATGAGCACCAAATAGTAATACGTTTTTGAACTGAGTGTTAGCCTATCTTTCTGGCAACACTGTAAGTTATATAAAGCAATTCTTCATTATGAAACAAGAAACTTAAAATTGTCTAGCCTCTTCAACCTAATAATCCCACTTTTGGTTACCTTTCCTAAGTAAATATTCCAAAATATGGTAATATCCTAAGGATACAGATCTCTAAAACAGTCCCATATATAATAGTAAAACCTGAGAGTAAGCCATATATAATATATAATTGTGGGAAAAATGACCAACTAAATCATGTTATCTAATAAAATGTTGCACAATAATTTATAATTATGTTTATTTGGAAAATGTTAAAATAAAATGTCAATTGATAGAGAGGGATTATGTATTACATGAGCATTATGACTGCAGTAATCTTTGCAAATAAATATAGAATGGAGAAATGGAAGCTAAGGCTCCAGAATGTTGGGAATAGTTGAGCTTAAATAATGAGATTGAAAATGATTTTTATTTATTATTTTGATATAAGAAATGTTCACTGATGTCATACTCAAACTGTAAGGCAATAAAATTTTTTAATAAAATATTTAAGTGTGTTTATATTGGTATGCACTCAACCATACCTCACACAATTTTTACTACAACTTTTATTTGATTTCAATAATTATACTCCTTTTAGGAATTCCTCATTTTTAAGTTTCTCTTCCATATGTGTAAATTTTTTTAGATGTTGGTCTTCATAGTGAATTAATTACTAATGTACCATTTTTCTAACTGGTCAGTATATAATTTGGTAGGGATATAGTAAAGCAAACCTGCTTTAAAATTATTTTATCAATACTAAAATTATTTTACTAAAAATTAAAATCAATATTGCTGTTCCTCAGAGGAGCCTTATCCAAACACATCTGTGGACTGGTCATTCATGTAAGTTTACTTGGCCATGAGGTCACAAATATGAGAAATGATTATTATTTGATTAGTTTTCAACAAGAAGTTAAGTGCTGTGAGAACCAGCTATTTATAAAGCAAAGATGAGAAATAACAGGACTGCGTGGGCTGATGGAAATGGCAACCACTACTTGGTTTGGAAAATAAATATGAAGGGACTCTAGTGTGACTCAGAAGAGCACTTGACACCCTTCAGGTGATTTTCACTCACAGATGTACAAATCTGCCCTTAGCTGGTCTGCCAACAGTTTGCCTGGGGAGGTATTACCACAGACATTTCTATTTATTTATTTTATTTTTTGGCTGCATCGGGTCTTAGTTGCAGCACGCAGGCTTAGCTGCTCCCTGGCATGTGGGATCTTAGTTCCCCGACCAGGGATTGAACCCGCGTCCCCTGCGCTGGAAGGCGGATTCTCAACCACTGAACCACCAGGGAAGTCCCTAGCACAGACATTTCTGAAGATGATTTTATTTTCTTTTTTTTCTCTAAGGGGTTTTAACCTTTTATTTCACTTACTTCACTGGCACAAGGAAACCACATCAACAAAGCAAATCTATTTTTGAGGTCTTGATGCAACATATCATTACATACGTATGAACTGCAATATATTTTACATGAAGTTATTTTTGCAAACTCAATGCATTAATATCTGAACTTTTTATTTACGGTTGTTTTTAAATACTAAATATAATACCACTATTATAAAAGTATTTCACTTAAGGAAAATAAATAATATATGAAATCTTAGGACTGCAAGTACTGCCTGGTAATCTAATTTAGTGTTTCTCAGCCCTACTGACTAGTTGAGGTGCTTTAAAGAAATAAACAAACAACAAAACATTCTCAAGCTTTACAGCAGATCTGCTGAATAGAATCCAAAAAGGGATGGAACGAGAATGAATCTAGGACTCTGCATTAATTTAAAAGTTACCACATGGGTCGCATCGTTTGCAAATATTTTCTGCCATTCTTAGGTTGTCTTTTCAGTTTGTTTATGGTTTCCTTTGCTGGTCAAAAGCTTGCAAGTTTGATTAGGTACCATATGTTTATTTTTGTTTTTATTTCTATTGCCTTGGGAGACTGACCTAAGAAAACATTGGTAAGATTTATGTCAGAGAATGTTTTGCCTATGATCTCTTCTAGGAGTTTTATGATGTCTTGTCTTATATTTAGGTCTTTAAGCCATTTTGACTTTATTTTTGTGCATGGTGTGAGGGTGTATTCTAACTCATCAATAGATGAATGGATAAAGAAGATGTGGTACATATATGCCATGGAACACTACTCAGCCATAAAAAAGAACAAAATAATGCCATTTGCAGCAACATAGATGCAACTAGAGATTATCATACTAAGTGAAGTAAGTCAGAACGAGAAAGACAAACACTACATGATATCACTTATATGTGGAATATAAAATATGGCACAAATGAACTTATCTACAAAACAGAAACAGACTCACAGATACAGAGAAAAGACTTGTGTTTGCCAAGGGGGAGGGAGGGATGGACTGGGAGTTTGGGGTTAGTAGATGCAAACTATTGATATTACATATAGAATGGATAAGCAACAAGGTCCTACTGTATAGCACAGGGAACTATATTCAATATCCTGGGATAAACCATAATGGAAAAGAATATAAAAAGAATGTAAATATGTGTATAACTGAATCACTTTGCTGTACAACAGAAATTAACACAACACAGTAAATCAACTATATTTCAAAAAAATAAAATAAAAAAAAGTTACCAGGCAAAATTTGAGAACCTCTGTTTTATGAAGAGATTTCTAATCTCTGCATTTCACCCATGTGGTCCACTAACCTTTGCAAGGTGTTACAGTGGAGCAGCCAAAACACTCACAGTTATTATAGGTAAGTTTCCAAGAGTCAAGTGAACACATTAAACAGAGCTGGGCTAGAGTCACTAAATACTAAATGAGAAGACCCACAAACCAAGGAGATATTGAGGGTACAGCTATAAGTTTGCTTTAGTGAAGGCTAGCTTGGATTCAGATTGGATCTCCCATATCAGAGAACTCTACAGTAGGGTCCAGCCAAATAATTCACATTAAGGCCCAAGCGAGAGTCACACAGAAGTTAGTAAAGCAAAGAAAGAACAATAGCAGCAACTGTTTGGTAAACATACACTTAGCGCTTTCTTCTCTCTCTTCTCTGACCTAACACATTGGAGTAGTTATACCTTAAAAAGGAAGAGGGGGTCATATATCTCAGAGTCAGCCTGTGATCTACCTCCTTTCCACTCCAAGCTATCATTGTTTCAATTTAAAGCCACACAGGGGAAAAGGAAGAACATACAATTTAAATCAAATTTGAGATCAGAGTTTTAACTGAATTTTAGTAACAGAATGGATTAGAAAAAATTAAAAATTTATACCAATGGCATTAAAGCATGGGAGATGATTATCAGAGCTGAAAATATTAATTGGGAAAAAATTCAGAATTATTCCCAAACCAAGGTAAGACTACTCAATAAATCAAGTAAGATATTAATGCAGCCCAACTAAAACTAAGTTTACACCACAGCAGGGCTAGTCTCTATTAAAATCCCTTAGATGCATGGCTTGTTCCTAAGTCAGCTCTTCCTTATTGCTGTCTTTGTTTCATGTTTTATTGGACTCAAGCATAGTGCTTATATTTATACCTGCTACATTTTTTTAAATTAATTTTTATTGGAGTATAGTTGCTTTACAATGTTGTGTTAGTTTCTACTGTACAGCAAAATGAATCAGCCATACATATACATATATCCCCTCCCTTTTGGACTTCCTTCCCGTTGTGAGGTTTATCCCATTGCTCCTTTTGTATCCCAAATCTGTCATTCTGCATATCACCTTTTTATCTCTCTCAGCTTTAACTTGCAAGCTTGATATATGCTCCCTCAATATCTTCATGGCTGATAAAGATTTCAAACAAATAAGAGAAAATTCAGGCAAGAGCCCTGAAGCTTCTAACAGAAGTAGTCTTCCTCTACTTTTATATGCTTTTATGGCACTTTAAGGGTAAAGGCAGAGATATCCATGATATCCCATCCCCCTCAACTGATTGGGATATAACATTATGGTTAAAAACCTGAATTCTAGGGCCATAGAACGTGGATTCCAATTACCCATCTGCTACTTGTTAGCCTGAGTTTACTCTACACAATGAAGAAAGTAATACGTCTACTTCATAGAACTGTTACCAAGACCAAATGAGTCAAGAAACATGAAATAATTAGAAATGTCAGGCATGTAATAGGTCTTATATAAAGACTAGATATTTTTACTAGATGATGAGTGATCATATTAAAGTCCAGATACATGATGTTGACTACAGTTGCCTAATAACCACAATCCTATCACACACAAATCAACAAATAAGTGAATAATTAAGGTGTGGTATAACTTACATTTTGTTAAGCCAACCCAGATTCTGATTATTATTTTTTCTAACAATTTCTGACAGATTTGTCTGAAAAAGTTAGTCATCTTCACATGTTTTGAGAGAATATTTACTTACTTGTTTAAATAAATAAACTGTCCAACTGTGCTAAATTTTTAGAACATATTCTGGCTTTCAGCATTTATTATGTTGCCATAGAGACTTCTGTAAAGGTGTTTAAAAAGAAAATCAAAGTGAAAGTCTCCTTTGTTCATTACTCTTCATAGTATAAATGGCACCTGTACTTGAGAGGAAGCAGAATATGCTGTGAAGCTCTCTCAAGGCACTGGCAGTAAGACAGAAACCCATGTTACTACATTTGGGTGTAATTTCATGAGATACTGCTACGTGAATAACTGCACTGCACGAGAGACACTGTTAAAGGAACAAGGCTTTGTGTATCTAAAGATCTTCTTCTTGAGGGTTATATCAAAGCAAAAAAGAAAATTCGGAAATAGTTAAATATTCAAAAGCACCACTGGGATCTTTCAATGAAAAGAAGACACAAGTTAAAGAGGTAGCATAGTAGCCAATGAAAAGCTGAAACAATCAGCATGAACATATGCCTGTGGCTAAAATATAGGTATTAAAAAACACAGAGAAAAGTAACATGCCAATACAAATATTAGACTGCTTTACTTATGAAAATTATGTAACACTAGAACCCTACTAGTACAGTGCTAAAATTGATTTTTGATGGCTTATCAAATACACACTATGAAGTAAAAACAAAGAAAATGCCAATAAAATGAGTGTCAGCTATTAAGATAAAGGTCAGGGAGTATGGGAACACAGAAATGCATGCAATATGGTGATAACCAATCACTGCATTTGGATTTGGGCTCCAACTTCCTGGCAGCCTGATGTTTTATGACAAATGCATAACCCTCTGAAACTGTGCTTTTTTTTTTTTCTAAGGTTAAGCCACTAATACATGAAATAGTTGGCCTAGACTTTAGAGGGTAGAAACACACAAGCTGACTAGTTGATTTGATTTTGTCAATTTCTATAAATTGTATCCTAATTTTAAAATTTTAAAAAACCCAAAATATTAATGACATCTCCATGAAATTTATCAGTAGGTACTTTGTGTTATCTCTAACATAAAATGTAATTACAATAACAAAGATGAAAAGTTGTGAATGGCCTGTAAATAACTCAGGCAATCATTAAATGGTGTTGCACATCTCCAGTAAGAAAAATAAATTTCAAAAACAGCATGTTAACTTGGTTCAAGAAAAACTGATACTAGTAAGGAGAGTTCAAAGAATACAAAGCACTGAAATTAACATTGAGGTATAAGACATTCTAATGAACAATAAAAACATCTAAGCAATTTTGCTTTCTTTATGTATTATCCTAAAGGTGGCAGTTTGCCTTGAGCCCAAGTAATTCAATTTAACGGAGTCTCAAGTTCCACAGGTTGATATGTAGATGCAGTATGCAGAAGAGGAAGAGCAAGTTATTAAGTTTGTTTTGATGTCTGACTAGCGCATTCTACATGTTGATTTTGTTAGTAAAATGTTTGGGTTGAACAGAAAAGATAACATGAATAATCAAGTATCAGATATATAAAGACATTTCCATTCCAGATCATTCAAACATTTAATAACAATATATTAAGCATTCCTGGAAAGAGATTATTGCATCATTTTTTTCAAATCATTCAGCAATGATGGGTTAGTAACTGCTCAATCTTGTACAACATCAGTGCACCAATACTTTTATACATTTTGAATGTAAAGTCTCTTACTTCTTAATGTAAAATTTCTTTTTAAAAGGGGTAAGGTCCACATGATTTTAATACAAGCATCTTCGTCAATTATAGACAGTTACTTATAAAACAAACTAGAATATTTCCTTCAATATTTAATCACTTTGCAAGAATTCATAATTTAGTCATGTGTTGATTAAAAACTGTTACAGCCAAAGCTAGAGCTAAACCAAAATTGTTCTATTTTATATTACTATGTTTAGCCCATAAAGCTTGCAATACCTGTTATTTCATATGATAAACATTAAATGCATGATTTTAAATAAATGTTTTATTGGGGGGGAACAATATCTATTATTTTTACATAATTAATATATTGTTCCTTAAGAAATTATCCAAAAAAATGAGGCATTTAGAAGACTGTTTACCTTTTGGCTTGAATAAGAAATATATGTAGATATATATATATATGTCTATTTCATATATGTGTATATGTATATATGTGTGTACATACACACAGCCTATAGAGGGATTCTATAATCAGTTGTAATGCAGTGTATTATCCTTGTTAATCTTCCATTGGATTGTAACTGTTCAAGATTATTTGTACACTTCAGTTAGAAATAGCAAATGGTATTAGTATCAGTTAAACAAATAACAAAATGAAAACAAAGCAAACACCAAAAAAATCCAGCAAAGACTGAATAGTAGTATTGTTTCATAAATGAAGTAAAATTAGATACCCAAAAAATATGCACTGCATTTTGCAGCCGTGTAAAATCAATTTGTTAGAATTTCATCTTGAAAGAAGAGGTGTTACAAGAAATGTTTCTTTAATTGCCACATCATCAGTATACTGAGAAATTTTAATTCATTGATATATGCATCCCTGAATTTTAGGTCAGCTCAACATTTAGCATTTTCATATTTATTTATTTAAAATTTGTTGTCCACCTACCAAAGAAAAGCACTTTTACATATTAATGGTTACTTATAGACATTATTATTATTATTTGTCCTCCAAGAATCATTCGTTTAAAGGCAACTATGACTTTCATGCAATGTGTACAACTTTTGGGTATGCTTTCATAGACAGCAAGATCCACAATTACATTAATGTTCTTTTCAATATGAAGACGTGGAAGATAGTCCCAAATCCTCACTAGTCAGAAAAACTTCTCTGTAAAGTTCCATATGAATCTTAGTATCTTCTCACATGGCACAGTGATTCCTACGTTCCCCAAAACTATACCAAACAGTGTCAGATACAACACAAATTCTATCACAAGGTCAAGGATGAAAAGAATCCACTCCAGCAGGCTATTCTGACATAACCTCTCTATGAAAACATCCTGGACAAATATATCCTAGGACTAGATATTTCTAGTGATGCAAAACTCACTGCTTCATGAGGCAGCTCATTCTAGAACCAATCATACAGAGTTATTCCTCGCAGTAAGTTAAAGTCTCCAGCATTACAACTTCATCCGTGAATCCTAGTTCTCTTCTCTGCAGTGGTATAGAAAAGTTAAAGCATCTTTTACGTGAGAGCTCTGCCAGTATCTGGAGAAAACAGTCGAAATCTTTTATTCTCCAGGACAAACATCCTAGCACCTTAAGCAAGTCTTCATACATTGGGATACTCATAGACTCACTCTCCGGTTTATTTTGCTCCATACGGGGTTCAGTTTATCAAATATTTCTCATAAAGTATAATCTGACATAAAAGAAGTAGAAGGGAACTAACACCTGCTCTGATTTAGATGCACAAGATCTCATGAGAGGTGTAGCACATTTTTGTTAGCCACTGCACAAAACACATCTATCTTCACATATTCAACATGGTCTTTATGTATACTGCTTTCAGCTAGGTTTGATCCTGTTTACTTTTTTTTTTTTTTAAACATCTTTATTGGAGTATAATTGCTTTACAATGGTATGTTAGTTTCTGCTTTATAACAAAATGAATCAGTTATACATATACATATGTCCCCATAACTCTTCGCTCTTGCGTCTCCCTCCGTCCCACCCTCCCTATCCCACCCCTCTAGGTGGTCACAAAGCACTGAGTTGGTCTCCCTGTGCTATGCAGCTGCTTCCCACTAGCTATCTATTTTACGTTTGGTAGTGTATATATGTCCATGCCACTCTCTCACTTTGTCCCAGCTTACCCTTCCCCCTCCCCGTATCCTCAAGTCCATTCTCTAGTAGGTCTGTGTCTTATTCCCATCTTGCCCCTAGGTTCTTCATGACCATACTTTTTTTTTTTTTTTTTTAGATTCCATATATATGTGTTAGCTTACGGTATTTCTTTTTTCTCTTTCTGATTACTTCATCTGTATGACAGATTCTAGGTCCATCCACCTCACTACAAATAACTCAATTTCGTTTCTTTTTATGGCTGAGTAATATTCCCTTGTATATATGTGTCACATCTTCTTTATCCATTCATCTGTTGATGGACACTTAGGTTGCTTCCATGTCCTGGCTATTGCAAATAGAGCTGCAATGAATATGTTGGTACATGACTCTTTTTGAATTATGGTTTTCTCAGGGTATATGCCCAGTAGTGGGATTGCTGGGTCGTATGGTAGTTCTATTTTTAGTTTTTTAAGGAACCGCCATACTGTTCTCCATAGTGGCTGTATCAATTTACATTCCCACCAACAGTGCAAGACTGTTCCCTTTTCTCCACACCCTCTCCAGCATTTATTGTTTGTAGATTTTTTTTTTAAATTAAATAATTATTTTTGGCTGTGTTGGGTCTTCGTTTCTGTGCGAGGGCTTTCTCTAGTTGCAGCAAGCGGGGGCCACTCTTCATCACGATGCACGGGCCTCTCACTATTGCGGCCTCTCTTGTTGCGGAGCACAGGCTCCAGACTCGCAGGCTCAGTAGTTGTGGCTCACGGGCCCAGTTGCTCCGCGGCATGTGGGATCTTCCCAGACCAGGGCTCGAACCCGTGTCCCCTGCATTGGCAGGAAGATTCTCAACCACTGCACCAACAGGGAAGCCCTGTTTGTAGATTTTTTGATGATGGCCATTCTGACCGGTGTGAGATGATATCTCACTGTAGTTTTGATTTGCATTTCTCTAATGATTAATGATGTTGAGCATTCTTTCATGTGTTTGTTGGCAATCTGTATGGTACTGGCACAAAAACAGAAATATAGATCAATGGAACAGGATAGAAAGCCCAGAGATAAACCCACGCATATATGGTCACCTTATCTTTCATAAAGGAGGCAAGAATATACAGTGGAGAAAAGACAGCCTCTTCAATAAGTGGTACTGGGAAAACTGGACAGCTACATGTAAAAGAATGAAATTAGAACACTCCCTAACACCATACACAAAAATAAACTCAAAATGGATTAAAGACCTAAATGTAAGGCCAGACACTATCAAACTTGCAGAGAAAAACATAGGCAGAACACTCTATGACACAAATCACAGCAAGATCCTTTTTGACCCACCTCCTAGAGAAATGGAAATAAAAACAAAAATAAACAAATGGGACCTTATGAAACTTAAAAGCTTTTGCACAGCAAAGGAAACCATGAACAAGACGAGAAGAGAACCCTCAGAATGGGAGAAAATATTTGCAAATGAAGCAACTGACAAAGGATTAATCTCCAAAATCTACAAGCTGCTCATGCAGCTCAATATCAGAAAAACAAACAACCCAATCCAAAAATGGGCAGAAGACCTAAATAGACATTTCTCCAAAGAAGATATACAGATTGCCTATTTACTTTTTGATAGTTATGGCTTATTAGTCTTTTCTGTCAAGAATTCTGTTGATCACAAATCTATACTCAGGTCAAACAATTTACATACTTCGTAAGGAAATTTGTAAAATGTCCCAGTGATCTCCTCAACCTTGTCACAAATGAACATATGAAGGTGACTCTGTAGCCCAAGATCAAAAGAACCTTGTAGGAAAAGTCCAGGTGGGGTATCAACTTGCATAGGGCTCAGTGAATATAAAAAGGGGAGAGATATAGGATCCTTTAATGCAAAATATAGAAGATAGACTTCTATGATAAACATCTAACAATCCTGGATATGAGTAACTCCTTTCATACTCTAGTTAATCATTACAGGATTAAAGTAAAAATGCTAAATTTGAATTGGTGAATTCCAGCTCCACATGATCAACAATAGCAAATAATTTTCTACTTCTAAATATCTGAGCATTCTACAGTACTAAATGGATTTTAGGGTGCTAAACTTCTACATCTATACTAGTATTTTCTAAAATATTCAGTAGAAAACACAGTTGATTTCAGAGGAACCTATCCGACTCTATAGTCTTACTATATTTATTTCCTTATTACACAAAATTTTATCATTAGAGTACATTTTATTTAATCTGAAATCTTTTTCTAAAAGATATTATATTTATTTAAACCTAAAATAATAACATACGTGAAAACTAAATAATATCAAATTATTCCATCTGGATTTTATTTACTTGGTTTGCACCCAAGTGGAGTTAGGATACCTTCACATTAAGCCTTTGTCCTTTCTAGGCTCTCCAAATTTCAATTAAACATATCAAACTTATCTTACCCCATTTTGATGGTCTTTTAAGTCCTGTGAATTTGATTTTAACTGACTAAGTTCATTATAGACACAAGGCAGATAATATAATCTTGAATGCATTGTTAGCCTACGTTTACTGATAGTTTAGCAGTGAGGGCAGATTGCTTGAGGAATAAGAAGGCTATCCAAAGTCCTAAATATACCTATACTCCTTGATCCAACCAGACAATCCCTCTATTTCACCCTGTAAGCTTCTCCATAAATTGCTTTTACTGAATTATATTTTGCTATGATGCCAACATAGGTTATACAAGAAAGAGTACATGAAATTCATTGTGAAATCTCCTGGAGAATGTTAAGAATCATTTTATTATATTACACAGTGTCTGGGAGAGCCACTCCACTTGGAAAATTTCTAGTCTGATATTATTACTATGCACAATTTTTCATTTCAAAGGATAATTGGTTGTTTTTATCTTATTGGCA
The DNA here is from genome assembly GCF_028021215.1 of Eschrichtius robustus. Classification (NCBI taxonomy): domain Eukaryota; kingdom Metazoa; phylum Chordata; class Mammalia; order Artiodactyla; family Eschrichtiidae; genus Eschrichtius; species Eschrichtius robustus. The sequence goes on along the minus strand of NC_090827.1, from coordinate 13,247,137 downwards.
CCATGAATTGTGTAACTTATTACATTTCCCTTTTGAATTTGGCTGCTAAAAAACTGATAGCTAAATCCATGACCCACTGGCAGTAAGCATATGATATAAAATTTTGGTCTCATTTTAGGCTCCACTTTTGAAGCCACTGATGTTTTTTTTTTTTTCCTTGCTTCCTCTCTCTTTTAATCTTCATTTAATATTTGTAAGTCACTTAATAAGGAAGGGGATAAGTTAATTACTGAGATGATAAATTAAAATACTATTTTAACTATCATAGAAGCAGCATAGTAAAGGGAAGAGTAAAAGCCAAAAAATGTGTCTCTTGGCTTCATATAATATTTCTGACATCCAGGTTTTTCCCCACAAAAGTGGTAAATAATACTAACCTAGTTTACTCAGTTGTTCTTATTAGCAAATAAGATAACAGATGTAATATAATACCCAAAGTAAAAATATTCAATACAAAGAAAATTATTATAGGTACTATATTTCATTAATATCATGGGAAAATATACATGTATGTACCAATTGTCCAAAAGAAAGAATTAAATTGATTATACTTATGCTCTCCTTCTTCGTTTCCATTGTTAAAAGTTTAGAAACTGTAATAAACAAAATTATCAAGGGAAATGTCAGAAGTTAAGGGAAAGAAGAGAAGACAAGGCAATAAGGACTAGGATGAATTTATTGTAACACCTCCAATAAATTGTTCAGAAACTTGGAAAATAAATGTCAATCAAAATGCTATTCAAAAATATTCTTTTACTAGCACTAATCAAATATTTAATACAAAATAATAATCCTAATCTCCAAGGAAGCACAAAGCAGACCATTTCCTTCACAATGGCTTGATATTTGATAAGCCTTTAAAATATTTTCTATTTATCAGTTAGAGTAGAAAACACACACAAGAAAGTTACATTCATTGAGATAAGAAAATACGCAAAACTAAATTATTTACTGTAAAACTTTGTACTTTTAAAATTCATTTTAGCATTTATTTAATTCAGTTAATTAAACTCAACAATCAAATGGAACCCAGATAACTGAGGAAAAAAATACTAATGCACTATTTATTACCTTTTAAAAAAATAATCTCCCTGTGATGGTCTCTTTACTTACATTCTCTTAAAAATTTAATTTTCCATAATGCAATTATATAAAAAAAGGTAAGACAGAGGATTTAAGAACCATTCTTGTGCCAGCTTTTCTTAGTTTATCTTTCTAATGTCTTATTTATTTGAGAGGGACTGTGAAAACAGAGCATTTAACAACAACAACAAAACATTTTCTAAGAACAAAATGGGTTGTGATTTAGTCCATAATACAACAAAACTATGTATCTTGTTCTTTGCAATGTTATAGTGCCGTTTCTCCCAATCCACTCATTTCTTCATTCATTCATCAAAATGTATTTGGGATATGCTGTGGGGAACATAATATATCAATATAATATAGTGTAAATACAATGAGACGGTCCCATAAATTGGAAGACAATAAGAAATCAGAATTGATATTAGAGAAAATAAGATTAATGTAAGAATGAAAATGTAGGTGTTATTTGGAGCATCCTTGTGATATTTTTTGTCAGAACACAGTTCAGGAAGTTAGTAAGACATCAAGCCAATGAGAGGGCAAACAAATGAAATATTGAATTTAGAATCAAGTCCATTAATTAGCAATTCAATATGAATGAGCTCCTACTAGGCGAGATTGAAAGAACATGATATAAATCCAGTGAGTTTAGATACCATTGGTCAAAAACCTGTATCCGGACAGGAACACAGGTAGTTGGTTGTATCCACCCTCCTCCATTCTAAAATACATAAGCCATTGGTTAGCTTCCTGGCTGAATATTTTTTCCGTGTCAGTTAATCTCAGAAGACCTCTTAGGAGGTGACTTTATGCTCTCTGAGCATATTATATAGGGAGAGAAGAGAGGAAATAAGAGGGTCCCCTTCAGGTCCATAAACAAGAGCCTAGATCACTGAAAAGACATGGTGGAAAGATAAGGTGGATTATACATAATGTATAATCAAGTCTTTTAACCCTGAATATTGGGCTGTTGTACCATTCAAAAATCAAAGCAAATACATTTGTTCTTGTCCTTTGCTGTGGTATTTCCTTTTCAAAAAGTATTGAAATATTTTCATGTTATTGCTCTCATCTGAGTATCTAAGGGGTCTCACTTAACAAACATTGTCTTCTGCATCCACTATTTCTGTATGTCTGAAGGCTTCACTATGATCATAATCCTGTCTTTTGGCATTAGCACTTGGATTACTGCTCTCATTTAAAATGGGCACACTAGATTTATTAGATATCTGCAGTTCTCTGTTATTCTCAATTATGTCACACTGTTTTAACTCAGCATTGTCCACCCTGACTTCCATTTTCCTTCTTCAGTCATCACACTAACTTTCACTCTTTGTGTATCACACACACTCCACACACACAAGTCCTAGGAATTTGTGCTACTCTAAGTATTCTCAATGCTGACTGCTAGTGAGTGCTCCAGGGCCTCATTATTAGTTAGAGTTTCATAAAATCCAACATAAATTTTGGACATATGAAACTGATCAAATATATGAAGAAACTATATGCAAGATATATATCAGGTATAAGTTCCATAGAAAGCTGAACTGTATGTTTATATCATAAAGCATTTATTACATTTGTACTATGCATACACCACTTGCTCAGCTGCTCAGTAGTTGTTGAAGTGAGATGCTAAAGAGAAAGAAAATGGATGGGATTGGGACATGTCTCAGAGGCTAAGGAGGATAGCACTAAAGAAAGCTAGAGAAGGTAGAGTATACCACTACTGATCATAATAATACAAATTAAAATATTAGGTAATATTTATTATGTAGTTAGACACTGCTCAATACTTTAACTATATTAATTGAATTCTCATACCCACCCTATAAGTTAGGTGGCATCATGAACCCCTTTTTATAAATTATGAAACAGGGGTACAGAGAGGTTGATTAACTTTGCCTTACAACCCACAGCTGAGAAATGATGGAGCCATAATTTAAACTAGGTAATCTAACTCCAATTATGTCTACTCAGTCCATGTGGGAAAATAGGCAACTGCCTATACAGAATAAGCTATAAACATACTAAAGGAGGGCTGGCCTAAACTGAAACATCACACAGTATAGATTGTATGATGTATCTTAAACACTACTCTCCAATCCTGGGAAGAAAGTATTAATTCATAAACTATACAGTGAAAGCATAACATTTCAAGCAGGTGAATGATTTGGATGCAAGTTAAAGTTTTTCATTTTGTGATTATCAGTCCTTAGCTAATATATGTATATATATTTATTCAATTGTGTTTTTGTGCTTGTGTTTGACATTTTTTGGCAGTCTTGTTAATTAAGCAAAAGTTATCCCTGATTAATGTACTGTGAGCTGTTCCTAAAGTACTATAAATAATACAGTGATAAATTGTCATATCTAAACCAGCCAACCTTTAGCACACTTCAAAAATGAATTTTCTTGGTTGAATTTGCTGTTGTCAACATACTAATCATACTCCTGTGGAAAAAATCATCTTCTGTACTTCTTTTGTATGGAAAATTATATTTAAACTACTTGATATAAGATGCTTGTTTTCCTTGGTAGCCAAAAAAAATCCTGTAATTATTAAAATAACCTCAAAGATTCTGCTAAAATCAGCACATCTGAAATTTTAACTGCCTTATTAAAGTGTTTAATAACAACTTAAAACTTAATTTTACCATTTAAAACACAATTTAGATAGTCATGGGGATTGGGTTTTATTTTCATTCATTACGTTGTTTTATTTCTAGTAACTACTTAATAATAGTTATTAGCTCCTCTCCTTACAAGCAACTTTTGAGTCTTTGCTTACCTGTAAGAGTATAAAAGATAGTCCATTCTGTTGTTAAAACTACTAGTGTAAGTGGAGAATTTTTTGTTGAAATATTAGGAGAGCTGGAAATGTGTCCTTGTATTTTCATTTAGTTCGAAATAATGTTATTACCATGTAGAAATGGCAAGGAAATAAGATTGTTAAATTGACTCACACGTTGGTCTTGAGATTTTCTTCCCATATTCGTTAAGTTGTGTGTGGGGGGGGGCTGTTGTTGCTATTTTATTTAGTCTTTTTATAGATATATCATAGGTATTTCCAACTACTACATTTTTTTGCTTGTACGTCATTGGTCATAGGTAATTACTCCCAGTTCATCACTCTATTCATTATCATTAGCAGTTCTTAACTACCAAAAAGCTTATCACCACCAAGTTTGCAACTTAATTTAAAAAGCCAATTTACTTCTTCAAAAGGAGTTGGTCTTCTTGCCATATCATGCTAGGATCACAGAGTATTTGGAGTATTGTCCGGTACTACATACAACACCTAACGAATATAGAAGAAAAATAGAATATATGGTCTCATATATATCTTGTAGATGGACAGGAAGAAAAAGAAATCCAGACCTTGAACTCTTTTCTCTCCAATCATTATTAAATCCTGCTTGAGAGAATTTCATGGAAGATTACGTGGATTTAATGAATTTAATCATGAATCAAGACAGGCTACTAAAGAATTATGAACTTGTTTCAGCCTGCTTGGGCCCCTGTAGAACTGTTTTGATTGAATTTCATTTCAGTAATGGGATGTTGTAAGAAACCCAAATGCTACTTGCCATAGTGGGTACTATTATCCTGGACAATTCAAATGAAATGGTTTCAACACTACTTCAAATGCAATGGAGGCTCCATAATTCCCAATTATTTCCAGAGCAACTTTTCCTTTTCAGTCTTTCTTCATCTACTTTTAAGTTTGTGAATATTATAGATCTTCTAATTTAATTATTTTAATTAATTGTGCTGCTTTTCTTGTCTTGGTTATTGAGAACAAATTGGCAGCTCATCTCTATCAACATCTCTATTCAAAAAAGGAAGTAAGCCAACTGACTTTTGCCTTTATAATTTAATGACCCTGGATCTCTCTCGCAAACAACTTCTGTATGTTTAAATTTTTTTCTAAAGTGTTGAACGTATTATTGAAAATTAGCTCTAATGTTTGTACAGGAAAAGAGGATATAATAAGGCTATGCATAGGAAGTGCTACTCCCTCTGTGTAAGCATATGCCACCAGAATATAACATCTGTACACTTTTTAAACTCTACGTCATCTTCCCAACTGATTTCTTCCAGTATTTTGATCTTTAAATACATTATGGACTCATAACTCCAAAATATACATATCAAGTTCCACCTCTCCCCTCATCTCAACTCTCTTCTGTGTGATAGCCTAATCAACATAAAATCTCTACCCTGACTTTCAACAGATCTTAATTTCTCCCTTAGACTCTCTCGTGCCCCATCATTCCCCATCAGTGCAAACACCACTAAAATTACATTCATTTTCTCAGAAACGTTAGCATCATCCTTAACTCCATTTTCTTCTTTAACAACTAATAGTCAGTCCATCAGCAAATCCTGTTACCTAGCTCTACCTATAAAATAGATTCAGGACATGACCATTTCTCACCCCAAAGATGGCTAGGCTATCCTCCCAATTTGAGCAATCATCTTTCACTTAGACTACAGCAACAGCAGTTTCCATGTTTCTACCACAGGTTCACTATAATCTACTCTCTACACAGCTTAGTTATTTTTTGCTGCACTTTCCACTCTTTGAAGTTAAATAAAATGGTTTTTCAATTATTTTCTGACTCTACCACTAGGATGTAATCTATAAGAAGTCAGGAACATTTTCTGTATTGTTCACTCACTACTGAATTCCCAGTGTCTAGAACAGTACCTTGCAAGTTGGTTCTTTTGTCAACTTAGTTAAGCTATGAGCTATGTTGCCCAGAATCTTCTTCCCTTTATGGTCTGGGTTAGAGAGGGACAAAAGAGAAACTTGCAAAAAAAATTGGGCGATGAAAGTCAAGCAATGCCCATTACTCTCTAAGGGTACTTTGGCATCAGATAGAGTGACGGATGCAGAGGTGCCCAGCAGATTCCAACCTGTCCTCACTCTCTTCTTTTCTGTCAAACTCTTCAAGTAGTGCTTGAACAACAGGAGCCTTAGGTCCAATTGGCAGTGAAAGGAAAGGGGACAGAGCTCACAGACACAAAAGCTTCTAATTGACCCCTCCACAAGCTTCCATTTGCAGGCCCACTTCAGCAACTGAATGTAGCTTGGTTCTCAGCGTTCTCCTGTGAGCTCCTATGTCACCAGTGAAAGTGCTATAGGAAGGCTGATTGGTAAACTCTTCTCAGGCCCTCTAACTCCCCTCTCCGTACCTTCATTTCCCAATTTCCTCCCCCAACTGTATCAGTTCTAACTCCTACAATATACCCCTTCTCCCACTGTATTAGATTCAAGAACTAGACATGGAGAAGGCATTCATTAGGTACTTATTTAATTAATAAATATAAAACACTTTGCACAGATTCTAGCACAGAAATAGCATTCAATGAATATTACTTGTCATGATTTACATAATTATGATTAATAAATAAAAATAAAATACATAAAAGATAATAATGCTCTCAGAAGTGCTCATGCAATATTGAGGCATTTAGAAATGAGCCATATGCAAGAATAAGTGATGAAACTGAAGAAAATCAAGAGCTGTTCCTCTTTCACCTTTTTGGACTCAATGTTGTAACTGGCAGAGAATAATGTGTTTTAAAAAAAATGCTATTTGAATGAGCGCTATGGCAGCTTCATCTACTTGAAAAGCTACCATTTGCAATTGGTAACTGATTATGATATTTATATATTATGTGAAGGATAAAACTAGGGACTAAAATTAGTAGGAGGCAAATCAAATATGAAAAAAACCCTTGTATCCAACAAAAAGTATGATGTGTCTCACAGCATGTGACCTCCCATTTGTCAGCATGTTTAAAAAATGCTAACAATTGGTCTTCAGGGATAAACAGACTCCTGCACTGCGATGGATCTTAGACGGAATAATCACAAAATTGTCATCAAATTCTTTGATTGTATGCATTAATATTTACTGTGTGCATAATGGCACACGCTAGGTGTTAAACCTTATTATTTGTATGTTTATGGTGATAATATCTAGACAGATATAACATACACATAATGAATTGATCCAATAAAGTTTATACTATAGTTTAATCTTGTATATGCTACCTAGCAGAGCTATGGTATAAAATTGTCAGGGACGGGTTTGTAGTCACTGTAGAATTCTCTGGAAGAAAGTGATTTTTCCAGTTAAATGCCTTTCGTGAAACTGAATTTTTAAGGAAGAGCTAAAGCCTCTTCAATGCAGACATTACTATAAGCCCCAAGGATAAGCTGTACGCTAAAGCTATGTTTGAACAAATTCACACTGAAAATTTCATGATACTTCATAGTAAAGACTAAGAAACTGATGAAATACCCTTTTTTATACTTTCAAAGAAGAACAACAGTCAATTTTGAATTATACAAGTTATTAAAATAGGCATATTTTTAAATTTTCAGAATTTCTTCTCTGATGATTACTACTCTTGATTGTATAAATAACTATTATAATTAGTGTTCTAGAATGGTTCTGGTAAAGCTTTTCTTCTTCAATTTAAAAATAAAAAAAATTACCGCTCTAAATAAGTATTTGTTCTTAGAGATAGTCTTTAAGGAAAAAAAGGAAGGAGGAAGGTGTTTTGAAATTGTGTGCTATCTTATTCCTCCCAAAGTTCGCGCATTCTCTTTCCTTTTATAACTTCTACTCAACTTTAAAAAGCAGCACAAGATATATTTCCTCCGAAGGGTTATTTTCTACTTGAAACTGCCACCATCACCAAACAGCATCAGATACTACTTCAATCTGACCTTCAGCTCTTACAGTGTTTGCTAAATTCACAAATATAATATCCATGTTGTTTAAATTTGTTTGATGTATTTTAGCCCTCATCTTAATTTACCAGTCGCCATTAGATGTTCAGGTTCTGTGGTTAGTTATCTACTTCTCGGTTCTCTCCCAGTGTAGTGACATCCATATCCACAGTTTCAGTTACTCCTAGAGGCAGATTACTCATTTCTTGAGCTACATGTAAGAGTGTTAGGGAGTCTAAACCACATGCCCTTCCCCACATAAGCTAAAAGCCAATTAAGAGACAATCACTTGAGAAAAAAAAATGGAGAATTGAAATGTTAGTTTCACTGCAAGTAGCATGCTTAGAGTACAGGTTATGTCTGTGACCAAAACAGGTTTGTAACATACCACACTTGAGAAGGGCAGACTGGTCTATGTTGTCACAAGCAGGAAGGACAACTCCAAGCCTGTCTCAAGCAGCAAAGATACACCAATTAATCTGTTAAATTCCCTGTAGATAAGGAGAAGTACTCCTACACTATGAAAGAAAGAGAGACAGAGACAGAAAGAGGGAGAGAGGAAGAGGGACAGAGAGGGACAGAGACAGAGTGCAGAGACAGAGTGACAGAGAGAGAATATGCTTAGATCAGTTTCTTTCCCCCAAAATTATTAACCAGATAATCTTTCCATCTACAATGGAAAGGCATGAGTAAAAAGGTAAGGTGAAAGACCCAGCATGTTATTGTTTTGGAAGTTCTTCCTCACGGAAACATGAGACCAAGGAAATGGAGGTTTCCCACTAGCACCACCTTACTTAACATACCATTTATAGTGTTTCAACAAACATTAAATTAATGTCCTTTTGGGGTCAGGGGAGTAGATCCAAACTCAGTGAATTGTACCACCACCGTCTAAGTCAGTCACAAATCTAGATGTTGTCCTTGGCCTCTTTTCTTCCTTGCTCTCTTTACAAAATCATTAGCATTCTCCTCTATCTTGTCTAATAATTCTTTCTGTCCATCATATTTCTCCTTGTCCACTCATCTACTTATATTGTTGTTAGCCCTCTCCAATCTTCCCTTTATACTACAGCCAAAGTGACACCAAAAATGCAAATACAATCAAAAATGCAAATACAATCAGGTCACAATCTGCTACTTCCACCCCATCCCTGTCCTGCCTTCAGTACCCTTTAAAAACCTAATGTCTTTAACAGTCGGCTCTTCACCTGTCACTCAACATCATCTTATACCATCTCCATCCATTTCACTCAGTCCACAGCCATTTTGGCCTTCCTTAACTGACTGCATTCACCAAACCCATTCTTGCCATAGGGCCTAGGAACATGCTCATTGCTATCTCTTACATTTATTCTTCAGATTTTAGCTCAGTCATTGCTTCTTCAAGAGAAGCATCTCTGACCACCAAGACTATCATCTTAGATTCTCTATATACAAAATAGTAGCTCCATGTATTGCCCCTTCTTATCATACATAACCATTGCAATTTTATATTTTTCTTAATTATTTGATTCACACCCACCTCCTCATACTAGACTATAAGCTCCACAATAGCATTTAACAGGACAACAGATGAATGCTATTATATTCAGTGCTTAGTACATACCTGGTATTGAAAAAAAACATTTGTTCAATTAGTGACTAAGTGATGATCATTGCACTTTAACTTTCTATTATAATTATATACCCTACTAGGTTGTGAGTTCCTTGAGAGTAGGTACTTTATTTTCCCTACTTAAATTCCTATTATCTATATTTCAAACTATTATAATTATTTATTATTTAGCAGTCAATTCTATCAGTAGTTGTTAATATGAAATACAATAAATAAAAACAAAAAAGATAACAGAACCATTTGTTCAATACAATCTATTGAATTGTCTTTGGCATTATGTTTCAGAATATGTTACTCTCAAAACATTTTCGTAAGACATATATTCTGTGTTACCTATACATAGAATATTTAAATGTGTAAGTAATACTTTTCAAATGCAATTTGTATTTATGGAAGCACAGTCATTGTGTATTCTCTGACTTTTATCAAACGGAAATTTTTATTTCATTAATTATCACATTGGCATTAATAAACTAGTTGACAAATATTTTTGCTACCTCTTAAAGCAATAAAATGATCTATCTTTGCTATAGCATTTAATGCAATTTACTATACATGAGATAATTGACATGAAAGTAATTTTTTAACAATAAAATGATGTAAGTAGGTGAGATACTGCTAATATGAACTATTTCTGGTAGGATATATCAGCAATGATACATGTAAATAAAATAGATGAAAAAGTTTATAAGTGAGAAACTGCTTTTTATTTGTAAGACGTTATGAAAGACAATGTTATGGGTTAAGAATGACTCAATTTATCTTGTTCTTTCCATATAAAAAAATAAGGCAGGGTAAAAAGCATGCTCTAGCTATCCTTACAAACCTCTTGTCTAGGCTATTTGGATACAAACATGAATGAAAAAGGCTGTTTCATGAAATAGTGAAAGCTGAGAACATCATCATGGCACTACACTCAATCTCTAAGATTTTAAATTCATGTTTTAATTTTAATTGTAAAATATAGTATTTAGTGAGATATTTTTCCTATATAAATATCAGTCTTGGATCTAACCCTACAAATTGTTAACACTGAAAATTAATGCTAGAGTAAAGTATATCTGAAAAGAAATCTCCATGCAGAATGTACATGCTTTACTATAAAATGTATAACTCAGATGAACCCTGGAGACATCAAGGTATATCTAAGGAAAAGTTGCTTTCTAGACTAACTGTCCACAGTCCAAAGTTCGCTGTTGTTCCAGCTCCCGAGAAAGCTCATGACTGTCACTGATAACCATCAGCCACATCGTGAACTCAGCATCAACCCCCTCTTGCTTTATGTCTCTACCTCAGATTCAACCTAGTGTTCATCCCTTCAATTATTATCTGAACAACTTGTTAGCTTACTTGCTTCTTTTTTTTAATTTTTTTGTTTTGCTTTTCTTTATGTAATATTTACTCTGAAAAACCCCAAATATGCATTAATATAATCATTCATCTCCCTTCCCTGGCTGCTGAGGGCCCCCGGAGAAAGATCACAAAAGCTTTGCGAATTTGTGTCCCCACAGTTTCAACGTGTCCAGCCTCATTTTTGAATCTTCAGGACTGCCTGACAATCCTTCTGTATATTCTAGTCAGCTTCCTCTTTTGCCCCAAAAGCAGATGTGCTTGACTTTTATCATTCTGATAAAGCCTTACCTTCCCACTAGCTACTGTCTTAGATGGAAGCATTATTTTATACTTCATTGAGAAAAAAGAGAGCATGATACAGCAACTTTCTCAACTTACATTCTTCAGTCTAAAAATTTACTTATTTATGATGTAAAGCCTTTTTTACATATCACCAGTCTCAGGGCAAAGCTATTCTACTTAACAAATGATCTATGGTTCTTATTTTGTTATATATTCTCAATTTCTCTCTCTAGTTTTTGGGTTTTTTTTTTTTATTGCAACCTTACTATAGCCTGTTTTTTTACCTAACCTTAACATGCCTCGGTTATTCCTACATTAAAAAAAAAATCCTCTGACAATCCCACACCCTCCTCTACTACAATCAGGAATGCTCCTCTTCACAATCTGTAGGTACCACCTCTTTTCTCTTAAAATTTACTTATCCTTCAAAACACTAAAATCTAAGCTTCTTTATTCATTACTGAAATGAATGAAATTACTATCACTAATATCAACAATGCTTCCCAGATACATTTATTTAACACCATTAACAATTACTTCTTTTTGAGACTCTCTCCACCTTTCAGTTTCCAGGACAATAATCTCTCCCACTTTTCATGCTGGCATTTCTCATCCCATCCTTTTGGAATCCTACAAAATCACTTTCCATATGTAAACTCCTTAAACAGCAGATTTCCCCAAGATGTAATTTTGTTTCTATAAATTTTTTGATGTTTTATCACTTCGGCCACCTTTTCTTCCTTTTTGATTCATACTTCAGGTCTAATCTTTCTCCTGTGACCCACACATCCATAATCTTACTACAGACTTGGATATTCTGTAGTGAGAGTATGCACCACACACTCAAGGTCTAAATCTAAACTTCTTGAATTCTTCTTCCACCTCCTCCATCATTGGGTTTATCAACAAGTCTCAGCTTATCTTTTAAGTCTTTCAATGAACTAGATCATTCTTTGCCTAACATACATATTTTAATTTCAGTCCAATTTATTTTAAACCCATTTACAAACAACAAAAATATAGAGAATGCTTTATAGGAGTACAGAGATGAATGAGCCAAATGCCTCCTCTCAAGAAACTCATAAAAATTTAGTAATGTATAATGTAATAAATGTAAAAAAAAAAAAACACATGCACAAGGTAAAGAAAAAATACAGAAGAGCATCAAAAATAAAACAAAGAAATGGTCCCTATGACTGTCAAGAAAAATTTTTGAAAGTAATGATCTTCAATTTGGGTTGTGAAGGTCACATGGGATTTGCTCCAGTGAACAAAGGAGAGGAGGATATTTATTACAGTCAAAGGGAACACGAGTGCAAAGAGATAAAAGTCTGAAATGCTAGGGTGTGTCTGGTGACCTATAAACAAATCAGTGTTTCTGCCTTGTAAAGTGCAACAGGGTGTGTGGATGGGCTAATAATAATGCTAAATAGTATGACAGAAATGAATAGTATTGTTATTACAAATTTTCAGTTAATGAGGCTTTAAGTGTAATAAATTAACGTGAAAGTAGAGAAGAATAAGATGTGATTAACTCATATAAAATAATTTATTTCTAAGTTTAAAATTCCTTTAGATGATAAAAGATAATCTTTGAGGTTAAATAAGAGGTAGAAATATAAAAATGATAGATCAACATTATAGAAAACATTATCTAGGGCAAAATACTGATGTTCTCTTTCTTTTCCTTTGCTTCTACATCTCCAGGATTAGGAGATTCAGAAAAGAAACTTATTAAGACATAATTTTATGATGAAACACAAATACTCTTCTCAAATATACAATAAATCAGTTGGCACATAGTTTAGTCTTCAATTTAGAAATGGTTCTTATTTCAATATTGAACTGTAAGTAAAACTTCTAACATATTTCTTGAAAAAATCAAAGTATAATGATAGTTACTTTTCTAGGCTATCTCACCAGAGGCAATTTAAAACACACACACACAAATAGGATATCATATATTTGCAATGAAAATAGAAAATAAATATTTTTTTAGTGAATAGATGATGGATACTGAATTTGTTTTGGATCTGAAAATTTGGAGGAAGCAAAGAAAATAAACATACCATACATAGACAATGTGCAAATTTATTATACATAAAATGCTTCATAACATTTTGAAACACTATACAAAAATCCTTACGACATAACAGGTGAAAAAATTTTTCAGCAAATGTATAAAACTTCAAATAAAGGGGGAATTGTTGTGGGGTTAAAAACAATACCAAGAACAAGTAAAAAGTGCAGCAAGTTTCACAAGCCTCTATTTCATAATGTTTCCACAGAAAAAATCCTCAAGGTCCATTTTGTAATGGTAATTTGAGGTGAGGTGTGGTGTCAAGTGGAAGAAGTTCAAGTATAGGATTTTCTGCTGAAATAGCTGAGTCAATGATAATTTTTTACTTGTTAAAGAAACAGCCAGGGCTTCCCTGGTGGCGCAGCGGTTGAGAATCTGCCTGCCAATGCAGAGGACACGGGTTCGTTCGGGCCCTGGTCTGGGGGGGGGTCCCACGTGCCGCGGAGCGGTTGGGCCCTTGAGCCACAATTGCTGAGCCTGCGCATCTGGAGCCTGTGCTCCGCAACAGGAGAGGCCGCGATAGTGAGAGGCCCGCGTACCGCGATGAAGAGTGGCCCCCGCTTGCCACAACTAGGGAAAGCCCTCGCACAGAAACGAAGACGCAACACAGCCACAAATAAATAAATAAAAACAAAATACTAAAAAAAAAAAAAAGAAAAAGAAACAGCCAGACCAATGCTGATATTAATAATAGATATGCACTCACCACATGCTAGAACCTGTGCTGAGAAGACATGAATTGTCTTCTTCAGTTCTTATAGCAATGCTGGGAAGTAGGTACTATAGATCCATAAACTCTTAGCTACAATTCTGAAATCAAAAAACAGTAAAAACCAAAACTTACTTCTGTTGTTGTTGTTATTTCATAAATCTGACACATAAGTCCTTTTGGTGTCAAATATTGACCTGAACTGAGGTAAGGCTTTTGATAGTTGTCATTTAGTTCACTGAAAGTGAGAATCAGTATGTTTCTTTGCAAAAAGTACAGGGTCCTGCTGCAGACCTGCTGAGGTTATTACGGATTGAATAGATATGTACCATATTACTTTCCAAAAATCCAATATTTCTGAATTCTGAAACCTATCTGTCCCCAAGAGTTTCAGATAAAGGATTGTGAACCTGTATCATAAATGAAATAAGAGGCCCAAGATCACAAATCTGAAATGTGCTCAAGATAGAATTTGAATCCAGGTATAACTTCAGAGTCCAAGCTCTTACCCACTATGTAGACTGCCTCTGTGTAAAAACTGTGTTTCTGGTCGAATGTCAGCTCCGTGAAACCAGAGATTTTGTCTAATTCGTTCAATTTGGGGCTTCCAATGCTCAGAACAGTACTTGGGGATTCACTGCATATGAAATAGGTATGCAATAAATGTTCATGGATACGAGAGTTGTATCTCTCAATGGAGCTTTCTCTAGATATTGATGTTCACTAACTTCAAAATATAGTCTCTAACAAGAATAGCTAACTTGTATCACAGTTAAATGTACTGCTCTAACAGTCCATAAATGTAGTACAATACTAAATCTCATTGTGAAGGAAAGAAGCTTACTGAGTATAGATGCTCAAATAGAAGCCCAGCCCCTACACAAAGACATGGAGTTGAAGAGTTTTTAAGGGCAGAAGAAAAGATGGTTCCCAGAAAGACATGTGGGAACTGCTGTAACACCTAAAGTTTATCAGCATGGTTAAGAATACAGCCACAGTTAGCACAGCCTAGAAATAGGCTAAAGGGCTACATTGGGTTTGGATATAACATTTACATTTTCTTATAAAACAAATCCCAGGAGTCTAATGAACTAGAGTGGCCACACCCAGAGGACATCATTATAACCATATCCTACTTCTCTCTTTATAAGGAATGTTGATGGCAGAGAAAAGCCAGTGTAATACCCAAGGGCAAAGTGATGCAGCAAAGGTTCCACCAAATTAACAAAGAAAAAGACCAGCACTGGTTGTGATCAGGGCACACCTCCTTGAACAAATTCTAAGTATGCCAATTATACCTCGTGCCTTCTTCCCAGAATCTCTGTCATGGTGCCGAATCTGAATATGGAGGAAGGAGTTTCATATTCACTTAAATAAATTATTGGATCAATTTCATTTATCATATAACACAGACAGATATACAATATGTTTATTATGTCCATTTTTCATTTATGTTGAGCTTTAGGTTCCATTTTTACATATTATTGATGTTTTGTTATACCAGAAGCTCATATCTGTTAAAAATTCAAGTTCCAGAATGTTCTCTAGTCCCAATTTTGAGAAAAAACTATCTGAAATGGTGACTTGTAAATTCACCTACAAAAGTAACACTGTCTGAAACACCATGAATTTTAAGTTGGGTGACATAATGTACCAGAAAGCAACAAATACCTATACAGATATACCTCATTTTATTATGCTTTGTTTTATTGTGGTTTGCAGATACTGCGTTTTTTACAAATTAAAGGCTTGGGGCAATCCTGCATGGAACAAGTCTGTTGGTGTCATTTTCCAACATCATTTGCTTACTTTGTGTCTCTGTGTCACATTTTGCTAATTCTTGCAATGTTTCTAACTTTTTCATTATTATTATAGCAATATTTGTCATGGTAATCTTTGGTCAATGACTTCTGATGTTACTATGTAATTGCTTACTATGTAATTGAACCATGCCCATACAAGATGATGAACTTAATCAATAAATGTTGTATGTGTTCTGACTACTCCACTGACTGGCCATTTCCCTGCCTCTCTCCCTTCCTTGGGTCTCCCTATTCCCTGAGACACAATATTGAAATTAGGTCAATTAATAAGCCTATAATGGCATCTAAGTGTTCAAGTAAAAGGAAGAGTCACAAGTCTCTCATTTTAAACCAAATGTTAGTAATGATTAAGCTTAGTGAGAAAACATGTCGAAAGCCAAGACAGGTGAAAAGTTAGGCATCTTGAGCCAGTTAGCCAAGTCTTGAATGCAAAGGAAAAGTTCTTGAAGGAAATTAAAAGTGCTACTGCAGTGAACACACAAATGATAGGAAAGCAAAACAGCCTTACTGCTGATATGGAGAAAGTTTTCGCAGTCTGGACAGAAGATCAAACCAGCCACCACATTCCCTTAAGCCAAAGCCTAGTCCAGAGCAAGGCCCTAACTCTCTTCAATTCCATGAGGGCTGAGAGAGGTGAGGAAGCTGCAGAAGAAATGTCTGGAGCCAGCAGAGGTTGGTTCATGAGGTTTAAAGAAAGAAACCATCTCCATAACATAAAAATGTTAGGTGAAGCAGCAATTGCTAAAGCAGACACTACAGCAAGTTATCCAGAGGATCTAGCTAAAAGAATTAATAAAGGCGGCTAAACTAAACAGATTTTCAGTGTAGACAAGACAGCCTTCTATTGGAAGGAGACACCATCTAGGACTTCCACAGCAGAGAGGAGAAGTCAAGGCCAGGCCTCAAAGCTTCAAAGGACAGGCTGACTCTCTTGTTAGGAGCTAATGAAGCTGGTGACTTTAAGTTGAAACCAATGCTCATTTATCATTCTGAAAATCCTACGGCCTTATGAATTATGCTAAATCTACTCTGCCTGTGCTCCATAAATGGAACAATAAATCCTGGACTGTCTATAACACGACTTACTGAATATTTTAAGCCCACTGTTGAGACCTACTGCTCAAAAAAAAAACATCTCTTTCAAACTAACTGTTCATTGACAATGCGCCTGTCACCCAAGAGCTCTGATGAAGATATGTAACAATATTCATGTTGTCTTCATAACTGCTAATATAACATCCATTCTTCAGCCCATGGGTCAAGAAGTCCCTTTGACTTTCAAATCTTATTATTCAAGAAATACATTTCATAAGGCTAAAGCTACCATAGATAGTGGTTCCTCTGATGGACCCAGGCACAGTCAATTGAAAACCTTCTGGAAAGGATTCACCATTCTAGATGCCATTAAGAACATTCACGATTCATGGGAAGAGGTCAAAACATCAGTATTTTTGGAGTCTGAAAGAAGTTGATTCCAACCCTCATGGATGACTGGAGGGGTTCAAGATTTCATTGGAGGAAGGAACTGCAGGTGTGGCGGACATAGTAAGAGAACTAGAGTTAGAAGTGGAGCCTGAAGATGTGACTGAATTGTTGCAATATCATGATAAACCTTTAAGGGACAAGGAGTTGCTTCTTATGGATGAGCAAAGAAAGTGCTTTCCAGAGATGGCATCTGCTTCTGGCTAAGAAACTGCAAAGGTTGTTGAAATAACAACAAAGGCTTTAGAATATTACATGAACTTAGTTGATAAAGCAGTGACAAGGTTTGAGAGGATTGACTCCAATTTCCAAACAAGTTCTACTGTAGGTAAAATGCTATAAAACAGCATTGCATGCTACAGAGAAATGGTTTGAGTAAGGAAGAGTCATCAATGAGGCAAACTTCACTGTTGCTTTATTTTCAGAAACTGCCACAATAACCCAAACATTCAGCAACCACCACCCTGATAAATTAGCAGACATCAACATAGAGGCAAGAGCCTCCACCAGCAAACAATTATGACTTGTTGGCTGAAGGCTCAGATAATGGTTACCATGTTTTAGCGATAAAGATTTTTTGATTAAGGTAAGAACATTGCTTTTTTAGACACAATGCTATTGCACACTCTAAAATAGAGTACAATATAGTATAGACATAACTTTTATATGCATTTGCAAACCAGAAAAAATTTGACTCGCTTTATTGCAATGTTCACTTTAGTGTGGTGGTCTCAAACTGAACCAGCAATATCTCCAAGGTATGCCTGTAAATGCTACCCACATAGAATATACTATAGAGTTCTCTATAGTTTATCTGCAGGTCTCTAGAATCTTTGTGACTTCTTTGGAGAAGCCTCCTTAAAAGAATGGGAACTATATTAAGTGAACCTGGAAAGTCAATTCTGTGACAGATAGAGGAAAGAAGGCATTCTCTCTCTCTCTCCATGCCACTGCTCCTATGGCATACTTCTTCTTTTGCATAGTAACCACAAACCATATAATAAAGAAAAATACAAGATAAAAAAGATACAGACACTGATAAATAAAATAGATGAGAATTAGGGAAAAAACATAATACCCTAAAAGAAATTGTGATATATTAAAATCACAAAAGTTGTCAAGAAGAATATAAAAAACTAAAAGCCAGGAGATTTAAAATTGGGAATTTTTTACACTTAGGAGATAGAGGATTAAGAATAAGAAATAAAGCACCAAAAAGGTAAAACATATTTGAATGGAAAAAGTATAAGCAGGATCAAGCATTATAGAGAAATTTAAAATAATGACAAAAAGCGTTATTAGCAAAATAGAATACATAAATGTAATACTGCATCAGTTTTGCCATGAAGCCAGTGTAGTAAGCTTAAAGATTAGGAAAACTGAACATGTTTCCTTATTGAAAACAAACGTTCAAAGTGGTGAAAAAAGAAATAACAGATATAAACAAGGAACACAGTCCCTGACCATTCCTGAAAGGCTGTCTCCCAAGGTTGTGGCATTTTCTGCTTTAGCAGTGGCATCTACCTAACTGAAAATCCTAGTGGGCAGGGATGATTGAGATGCCATTAGATGTCCCCCTCCTTCAACCACAGTTTTTAAGAATGTGCAGTTCTAGTTATAACTACCCAGGATCAATCCCCTTCACAGTAAAAGCCTCTCTGTTCCCCCAGAATGAGCAATGGCTTGCTCAGCCCTGAAGACTTCCCAAGCTAACTTTAAAAATTGAACCTATGAATTATCTGTCCCTCTCCCTATCCCCCAACATTTTTTCTGATCGTCCATTTGTACTGTTTCCATCGCCTCCTCATTCCTCAAGGTTAAGTTAGCAAGGCATAATAGAGAGCACATTAGAGTGAGTAATGAGTGGTAAGGGGCCTAGTGATGGACCCCATGGAGAGATGCAACTTTCCCACCTCTTTAGAATATGGGGACAGAGAAGGTAAAGCGGTCACATCTGAAGCTAAACCTAGAGTTTCATAAATAATTTTCTGTGTTTCTATGTCTTATGCCCTAGCCATTAATCTCAAAGTCCTTTTTTTCTAGCCAAAACTTGGCCAGTGTACTGCCAATCTGATAGTGATACTGTTCTTCACCCAACAACTGGCTAACTCTCAGGCGTGTGTAGTGGTGGAAGGACTGGGGAGGGGGCAGGGAAAGAGAAGAATACCCTCTAAATCTGGGGTCCCCAACTTCCCCCCCAGCACAACAGGAGGTGAGCAGCGGGCAAGCGAGCAAAGCTTTGAGCAAAGCTTCATCCCCCCATCGCTCGCATTAGGGCTTGAACCATTCCCCCCCTCCCACCCCATGGAAAAACTGTCTTCCACGAAACCGGTCCCTGGTGTCAAAAAGGTTGGGGACTGGGGCTTCCCTGATGGCGCAGTGGTTGAGAATCTGCCTGCCAATGCAGGGGACACGGGTTCGAGCCCTGGTCTGGGAAGATCGCACATGCCGCAGAGCAACTGGGCCCGTGAGCCACAACTACTGAGCCTGCGCGTCTGGAGCCTGTGCTCCGCAACAAGAGAGGCCGCGATAGTGAGAGGCCCGCGCACCGCGATGAAGAGTGGCCCCCACTTGCCGCAACTAGAGAAAGCCCTCACACAGAAACGAAGACCCAACACA
Source organism: Eschrichtius robustus (assembly GCF_028021215.1). Taxonomy (NCBI): domain Eukaryota; kingdom Metazoa; phylum Chordata; class Mammalia; order Artiodactyla; family Eschrichtiidae; genus Eschrichtius; species Eschrichtius robustus. The sequence goes on along the minus strand of NC_090827.1, from coordinate 13,227,337 downwards.
GCCATAAATAAATAAATAAATAAATAAATAAATTTTTAAAAGGTTGGGGACTGCTGCTCTAAATGATATACAAGGGAGAAAAAATTTAAATTTATTTGAAGAAACTTCCAACCTTCATTGCAGGAAATTCTTAATTTTCTCCATCTATTTATATGTTGGGTGATTATTCAGCTCTTATACGTTGGGTGGTACTGAGCAACTGGTCTGCACTTTATTCAGGCTTTGTTTATCTTCAACTGTATATAGCAAGTACAATCCACTTAAGGAGTCAATAGTCATGTTCACTGTATATTCCCCTTTCTACACACACACACACACACCCCACACACACTTCCCTGGCCCTACTTTTGTTAACTTGTAGAAATGTTTCTGGGGTTAAAGAAATCTTGCTCAGGTGAATTATGAAGAAGTCCATGGCTTTGTCCAGCTCTCAGTCTCATTTGTTTACGATATTTCTTTCCAAATTACCAACACTTTTTCTAGCCATCAAGCTTCTAATGCCAGAATTAACAGCAGGTCAGTGTGCGCTTGGCTGTGAAAAGGGAGAAAATGGTTGTGCTATTTTTTAAAAAATTAAAGAAAATACAGATTTCAAAACAATATATTATATATGATATGAAAATTTTGTGGATGCTAATCTATACTACTTTTAATAATTTACATGAAAAACTCCTTAATTAAAAAAGACTAGTATTGCTTTTCCGGTTGCAGCGCCGCGCGGTGAGGAGCTTCTGTGAACGCCCGCAGCCATGCCGTCCAAGGGTCCTCTGCAGTCGGTGCAGGTCTTCGGACGCAAGAAGACGGCCACGGCCGTGGCGCACTGCAAACGAGGTAACGGCCTCATCAAGGTGAACGGGCGACCCCTGGAGATGATCGAACCTCGCACACTGTAGTACAAGCTACTGGAACCTGTTCTGCTTCTGGGCAAGGAGCGATTTGCTGGTGTGGACATCCGTGTCCGAGTGAAGGGTGGTGGTCACGTAGCTCAGATTTACGCAATCCGCCAGTCCATCTCCAAAGCCTTGGTGGCCTATTACCAGAAATACGTGGATGAGGCTTCCAAGAAGGAGATCAAAGACATCCTCATCCAGTATGACCGGACCCTGCTGGTAGCTGATCCCCGTCGCTGCGAATCCAAAAAGTTTGGAGGTCCTGGTGCCCGTGCTCGCTACCAGAAATCCTACCGATAAGCCCATCGTAAAGATCAGGGTTCACCTTTATAATAAAAATGTCATGGGATTTAAAAAAAAAAAAAAAAAAAAAAGACTAGTATTGACATCATTTGTTTCTCAGATAGAAAGCTTACGTGTGGGACAATTTGGTAGGATAAAGGAGACCAAACGACTTCCTTACATTTGAGGAAAGAAAGCTCTAGGTCCATCCCTAGGCAAAATGTTCCCATCATTTGTATATAATACTTTCCTGTCTTTTGCTCCTAGGCCAGGATTCTTGTGCACATTTTTCAAAATCTAATCATTATGCTTATGTCACCGGGTGTTTGATAGTAACACTACAATGATGGCTACTTGATTGACTTTTGAGGATTTCTAAGACAAAAGGCCTGAAATTTACAAGAATAAATGGGTTTTTATTATCTTGAAATTATTTTTATATGATGTATACTTTATACCCCCCATTATAAAAAGAGCTCGAAGTAACTATATTAAATTTAATGAAAATATGACCTCATGAAACATTTTCATACACTGAAATTTTTTGTATATCTGAATATAGGCTATGACCTACTTTTTAGTTGAGACTCAGGGACATTTTTATCCTAATCAAAATGTTTCTCCTTTACATTGCTGTGTTGAAACTCTACACATATTACAACAGGAACTACTGTACAGACATCTGAGACACCAAGTCAAAAAGACCTTATCCTCAGTAGTACAGAATGAAGAAAGAACTACTTGAGTATAGTGAACTATCTAATCTCTTTTATATTTTTTTTTAAATTATACTCTTTTGCTTCTCTATATATAACACTTGTCAAAATTTATAATTACGTATACGGTTATTAGTTCAATGTCTGTGTCCTCTAATAGAAATGTCAGTTCCATAAGAACAGTGATCATTTATAAGTAATTGTATAAACAAATATAACTGACATTATGCAGGCATTAAAAATGTACCAGACACAGTTTTAAGTACTTTAAATACAAGAACTCGTTTAATTCTCAAAACAGTCCTATTATCATTATTTGCATTTTGCAAAGGAGGAATAGAAAGAAGTTAATTAACTAACCCAAAGTCCAATTGCTGGGAAGTTTGGGGGAAACCCAGGCAATTCCCTGGCTCTGGAATTTGTGTCCTTAACCACTATGTTATTTGGCTTGTTTACAGCAGGCTCTAAAATAAGACTGCTTGTTTTAACTCTAGCCCCACCCCTTATCAACACAGTGACTTAGGGAAAGTTACTTACCTCTATTTCTTTTTGGAAAAAATTAATATATAATAACTACCATAAGAAATTGGTTATAAAATTAAATGTCATTATATAGAAACACCCAGCTCCTAATACCATGCCAGCTTCACTGTGTGTATTCAAAAAATATTTGTTGAATAAATGAAGGCAAAATTACTATATAAACTACATGTAATATATCCTTCCTATTGTATTTCTTTGTTTGCTTATTTATTTATTTTTTAACTTATAACCAAATTGCATATAATCAATTCCTCTGGGGAAAGAATTGTTAAAAATGTAAATGAACTCCTAGAATAAAACACTAGAGTAGTCTTTGTGACCTTGGATTAGGCAAATGTTTTCTTAGATGACAACAAAAGCACAATGACAAAAGTAAAAAGAGATAAGTTGTACTTCATAAAAATTTTAAACTTCTGTGTATCAAAGGACACCACCAAGAAAGTGGAAGACAGCCTACAAAATGGGAGAAAATTTCTGCAAATCATATATATGATTAAGAACTTGTACTGAGAATATACAAAGAGCTCTTACAATTTAACAATAAAAAGTCAAACAATCTAATTAAAAATGGGCAAAGAATTTCAATATAAATTTCTCCCAGGAAGATATACAAGTGGTCAATGAGTACATGAAAAGATACTCAGCATCATGAGTCTTTAGGGAAAGACAAATCAGAACTTCAATGAGATACCACTTCACACACACAAGAAGGGTTAATTAAAATAAAATTTAAAAAAAAGCAGGCAACAACAAGTGTTGGTAAGGATGTGGAGAAATTGGAGCCTTCATGCAGTGATTATGGGAATGTAAAAGCATCCAGCCATTTTGGAAAACAGTTTGCCACTTCCTCAAAATGTTAAACATAGAGTTATCACAATACCCAGCGATTCAACTCTTATGTACAACTCAAGAAAACTGAAAACATAAATCCACACAAAAGCTTATACACAAATATTTATAGCAGCATTATTCATAATAGCTCCAAAGGGAGAAACAACCTAAATGCCCATCAGCCGATGAATGTATCAACACAAGAGGTATGTCCTTATAATGCAATACTATTTGGCAATAAAAAAGTAATGTGACAATATGGATGAACCTTGAAAAAATCTTACTAAATGAAAGAAACCAGTCACAAAAGGCCACATATCCTATGATTCTATTAACATGAAATGTCCAGAAAAAGCAAATCCATGAAGACAAAAAGTAGATTAGTGGTGACCAGAGACTGAAGGGAGGGGTGAATGGGAAGTGACTGATAATGGGTATGGATTTTCTTTTGGGAGTTGTAAAAATGATCTAAAATTAGACAGTGATGATGAGTGCACAATCTTGTGAACACTGAACCTTTAAAAAGGGTGAATTTTATGGTATGTGAATTATATCTCAATGAAGATGTTATTTAAAGATGTAAATGAGACAACAGTTTCTAGTTGCAATACTTATAGTAAGTACATCTGTGACTATGTATTTATTTGAGTTTCAGTTTCCACAGCTGTGATATGAATAGTTGAGACTTATCTTTAAGAACTTTTCCAGCTCTGAAATAATGAAATAATATGTTTTGCCTAACTGAAATATTATATAATTATACACACGCATACACTACACACACACACACACACACTCCACATATATACCTAATTAGTTGCTACTAGTATTCTATCCAAAAAAGTTACATTATAATTATACAATGTATAATTTAAAATGCCTTAATTTTATATCTTTATAAAGCATCTCAACTCAATTAATTAACAGATTACAAAAAATTTCTTTGTCGGAGAACAAGAATACAATTTAATATATTTAACACTAAATGTTGGATTTGGCCATACATTCATCATCTTTTCAATATGACTGCCATTTGAAAAGACAACAAACAGAATGTTTCATGGGATAGAAGCCTCAACAGTTGTTAGTGGGATAGAAAGCTTGCAATTATGAATAGGTTTGGGGGAAGATGAGAATAGCTTGAGGGGTCTGGGCTTATGGGTTCAACATGAGAAGGGTGAAAGCACTCAAGAGGGCACAAACACAACCATGGCTCAGTTCACAATTCTGAAGACAGCAACCTGTCCTCAGGTTTATTATTTTGAAAGTGTTGAAAGTGAAATCTGTGCTATATAGGATGTAGAAAGTTGCACTAAATCAGTAACTTTTTAATGACATATCCCAAGAGTTCTTTCTGATATCTGCATGTTTACTTATTGATACTATGTCTCTTCTCATGAAAGTAAAATGTGGATAGCTCAAAGAAAATGGATGAGCAATAGTTCCGTCTCTGACTAAACCAGATGTAACTCTAGTTTTAAATGTCAAAAATAAAAATGAACAGAGAATCACTTTAAAAAATAATAGATATTCCAATTGTCATGGACTTTATGAGAATATCTAATCCTTTTACTATATTCAAGTAGTTACATCACTTTTAAAGTTGTGAGGCAGCTCAGTCTCACTGCTAGTTAGTAACATGCTTGTTAGATGGAGTATATTTCTTTTAATTTCACTTCTGAAAAATATAATTGAAAATCTAGAAAACACTAAAAAGTTATATAATCATGAATTTCTAGTCTCTCTTCTATCATTCTCACTCATCTGCCTAATGCCTATTCATGTCTCTCCCAAGAATGACTAGTATTCTGAGTTCCTTAAGCATAATTCCAGTTTTCATGCATGTACAAGGAAATACAAATATAGGACGTTTTCGTCTCACACTTCAAAGAGTGTACATGATGCACGCTGCTCTCCTGCATCCTGCTTTCATGTTAAAGTGTTTCATGGAAATATGTCCATATCAGTACATAGATATTTTTCATCTTCTTAACATCTGCATATTAGTCCGTTCTTAAATGTGCCATAATTTATTCAACCTTTTAGGTACATCCAAATTTTTGCCATTTCAAACACCGCTCCAGAAGAATGTTTGTACATATATATGTCTGTGCCAGCATATCTGTAAGATAAATTCCCTAAAGGAGATATTTATAGAGCATTACTTACATTTAAATGCATCACCTACATTCTGAAGCAGCTGCATGGATACATGATTTCTGGGTGAAATTCCCATTTCACCAGGCCACATCAGCTTGAGGCAGACACAGTGATGATAATCATTACCAGTATCCCTCAACCACATATGTGGAAGAAATCAAAATCCCTTTCATATGGTTCATCACAGTTACTGATATGTTCTCTTAATTAGCCTTGTTCCTTCTCTCATGTTCAAAAAGAACATGTTAGTCTAAGGTTGCTCTTGTGACAGTTTGTCTTTTTCACATGAGCTGTATTTTCATGCTTCTTTTGTCCTCTACTCCTGATATTGCCCCATGGATTTCCATGCCACTTGTCTGTTGCAACTTTACCCTCATCACTCTACCCTATGATGGGGAGCACTTCCTTTCATTCTCAGTTTATTCCATACAGACAGGTGATATAAACAATTTATTTTTCCGTTCTCTTGATCTTGAGTTTTCCAATAGTAAACAATATGTTAAACAATATAGTAAACTCCTTCTAACTATTATTATTCAACTATTCTTGACTGAAGTCAATGCTAGGCTTGCTAACGGCCTAAGCTCCTCCATTATTTCTTCTGTACGGAGGACCTAAAGATGTATAAACACACACACACACACACACACACACACACACACGAATTTTAATCGTCCTTTTAGTTATCTCTTTCGTTCTTCCTTTCGCTATAGTTAATGAGAGAGCTATTACTGAGAACTTGTGACTTTTATAAGACTTATAAAAAAGTTTAACAGTATTTTAGCTTATAAGAACCTATAGTAATTTACAGAAAGTATTTGTAAAATAAGTGATCCTTCTCATATTATCTATCATAGTTATTATATTGTTCTAAATTTTATGTTTTACATAGTTATTTTAAAGGGATTCAATTTTTCATAATTATGTCTAATGTTGGTTTTGGACTACTTGCATTGCAAAAAATAAAAAGCGTTTTATTTTTCAACCTTTATATTACCATGTGATTCATTCTAATTGACTGATGTTTGATTTTTATCCTACTTCAAATAACTAAAAAAATGGGCAACAGTTTGTTTTACTAATAATGAATGGTTTGCCCATGCTTTAGGAAAACAAATTAAAGAATAAAATCATTTTATTTAAACTTTTGATAGGTCAACACTACTGCATTTAAATTCATTCTTTAGAATTCATCCACAACTGGAGGCACCTGATGTGCTGGACCTTTTCTTACCTTTTCTGCTCTGCAGAACTATCTCTTGGCTCCTGACATCTGCTAGATTATAATAAACAATAATGGGTTATAATCATTTCATAACAATTATTTTCTTGCTATGAACATCCGTAACAATTACTGCTTATACTCTTCTTTCGGCATTTACATGTTATCTCTGTTGTTTTATGTATATATCTTATCTCCATAATTAGGTTCTAACCCCTGAGGTTAAGTCACTGTATATGTTAAATCTCCTAATGCACTGTCTCTCCCATGGCAGAAGCTTAAAAATTACTAGCTATAAATGATTGTGTGTAATTATGATAATGAAAGGCATATTATTAATTAAATAAAATCATTAAGGCACGTATACAAAAGCACTTTAATGCAGATATTGACACACTAAAAAAATTAATAAGTGTTTGTTTCACTGCATTTATCAAATATCTTTGGCAAATATGACATGGAAGACATTCTGGGCCTCAGTTTTCTTAAAAACATAATATAGTACAAGCTCTTTATTATTCCTTTAGCAGTTTACTTCCATTTCTCCAGTATCAAATAAAATAATACCTTATTACTGAAGTAAATTTCTTTGTCCTCTTGGATAAAATAATGCTAAGTTTAAAATGTTCCTGGATTCAGGACAGGAATAAAGATGCAGACATGGAGAATGGACTTGAGGACACGGGGAGGGGGAAGGGTAAGCTGGGAAGAAGTGAGAAAGGGGCGTGGACAAATATACACAATCAAATGTAAAATAGATAGCTAGTGGGAAGCAGCCGCATAGCACAGGGAGATCAGCTTGGTGCTTTGTGTCCACCTAGAGGGGTGGGATAGGGAGGGTGGGAGGGAGGGAGATGCAAGAGGGAGGAGATATGGGGATACATGTATATGTATAGCTGATTCACTTTGTTATAAAGCAGAAACTAACACACCACTGTAAAACAATTATACTCCAATAAAGATGTTAAAAAAAAAAAAGTTCCTGGAGTACTTCACTAATAATGAGTCTGAACACTTCAGACAAGATGTCAAGTCACTTAAGGAATCATTTTTAAAAATCAGTATGGCTTTAATAAGTGAAACCAAAATATCATATCTAATTCTTTTGTTTCATTAAAAATTGCATAAGCTTAAGAAACCTTAGAGTATATATTGCATATTTCAAAAAATATGGTTTCTGAGATACCAAGTACATGTGAATTTTATAAAATACAGATTTCTCTAAGTACAAATATTCAAAAAAGTGAAAGAGTTTGACCTTCAGAGCCAGACTTCAGTTTGCAAATAGTAACTAATACTTATTAGTTACTAAACTTCAGTATTCTTACCTATAAAATGGGAATAATTCCACCAAAGTCTAAGGGTTTAGAGTGTTGTAAGGAATGGAAGTAATATATTTAAAATATGGCACATAATATATACTCAGTAAATGTAACTATCTTATTACAACTGTACCCCATATCTTGTAGATATAATGCTGTTCTAACTATGAGACATATTACTAGTCCCAGGCAAACTACACAGAATAAATATCAGAGGCAAGAGAGCTTGCTATTGGCAAGAATGAAGATTTTGAGTTTGAAGTCCTGGTTTAAGCATTGGTTCTGCCTAGTTAACATTTTGTATATCTCACACGAATCATTTTAGCTAATTTTTACTTTCCTGATTAGTAAAAAGATGATAATAATAGCTATTAAGTAGTGTAGACTTTTGCCAGATCATAAGTCAATATATTTGAACACCTTCTTTAAAGAGTTATAAACTACTATTCTATTATATATCTGCATTTCTTCATAATATTGACTACATGGATGAATTCAACATCTGTCCTCTCTACTAGCTTGTGAGCTCCACAGGGCAGAGATCATGCTATTTCCCTATCTTTTACGACTTCTCAAAAAACACAATATTAATTTTTTGTTGTTGTAAAAGAAGTCCCTGTTATTAGTATACCAGCAAAATATGTGGACATTCAAGCTAATTTATAAATAATTATGAGAATAAACACTATATTTTAAATAAAATATTACCATTGGTAATGTTCATTTGACTTAGAACTTGAAATCACTTTTTAATTTTAACATATGTTGGTGATTTTGTTAATACCATCAAAATATATCCCTGATAGAAGTATAGATTACTTTTCATTACCACCGAATACTAAGAATAAACAACTGAAAAATAAACTATTGCGAAGAAGTCTAAAAGCAATAACAGACAAATGCAAAATAACAAAATTATATTTTAAGAGGAAAATAAATTTTATAAAATAACATGGCTATTAAAAGGAAATTATGTGGAAAAAACTACACTGATTTACATAAACAAATTTATTTCAATTAAGGATTGTAAATGGTACTTCTATCAAGTCAAAATAAATGTTTATTGAGAGTACATATAATTATAGAAAACAGTAATAATTCTTTCAAGTCGAAATTCAGAGAAACTGAATAAATTTTAATAATAAAAAACTATTATTCAGTGTAGAGATTTGAAAATTTCTGTTTATTCAGGCTTTGTCTATAACTATTTTCATTTTTATAAGAGGTTGTTTATCAGCCCTGGTTCAAAGTATTTTTACTCTTCCAGTTAAAATATAGTAGGGAGCTTTATGCACTTTGTAATCAGTGAACCACAAAGCCCAAAACCAGCCATACTGTGGTATCTAGGACAAAATCAGGAAGTTTGGTCTCTGTGAAAAAAGTTTTCTAGAATTTATGTATAATGGATAATACTAATTCTTGGAATTAATCAACCCTACACTGATCAGTAGATTATTTGCTAAAATCATGGTGTGCAACTAACCATCAGTAAAGGACAATCCTCAAATAAAATCAGTGACAATAACCATTTCTTCACTTTTTGGCTAAGGTAAGTGTAGATAATACTGAATGAAAATAATTGAGAAATCATAACATTATGAAAAATGTGAAACTGCAGATGGTTATCTATATTACTACAAATAATGTTCTGGTGGTCTTCATTAAAACAAATATTAAAGTTGAATAATTAGGCATTCAGGTGTTACATAAAACATAGCAGATACTGTGAAAGAGATCAGCAGTACTTCCACTGGCTCACTGAATAACTGTGGACAAACCAAATCACCTTTTGTGCCTTGGCTTCCTAATTTTTTAAAACATCGTGACTGAAGCTGATAAACTCAAATTGGTCTTATTCAAAATGACCACCACTAATTGTAGAAGTGTATCTAACCAGCAAGGCATTTCATCAGATCACCAGATTTTAACATAAAAATTTCATAAGAATGAATGTCCAGATATTTTTATTCTGATCCATGTTTACTCAGTTGGCCAACAGTCTTTTTTTTTCCCCCCCGAATGGACCATTACATATGAAAGACAATGTTCTTCAGATCATTTCTTCTAGTTTGGGGTTTAGATATATCTCCAATTATGAATTCAGGTACTAAATTCAATTATGAATTCAACTGTGCTGTTTCATCAAATATCCTGAGAGTTTTGTTTGTATGCATGTCTGGTGCCAGATGCACTCTGCAAAAAGAAAACACTACTGAATTTCTGAGAATGCAGATTATATAAAACTGTCCCAAAATGTGGCTAATCCATGGCATCCAGCCTGCTATTATTACCATTAAATGATATAGATAGAAATAGAGACCTGTATCTATCCAAAGAATCCTCATGGGGAAAAATTAATAAATACCTTTCTTGTTTTGATACAAAAATAGTATTATGAAACAGGATCAGTATCATATTTGTCTTTGAATTCTTTAAATTCAAACAATGTGTTATTTGTAGGAACTAATCACAAATTTTATAAAAAGAGAGAACTTGACCCAGCCAGTCTGCTTCCAGGAATTTCATTTGAGTAAAATGATAACAATTGCTTAAAGAAAATTTTTAACATGGAGAGAACTTAAAATGAAGCAGAAAATTATACAGGACAAATATTTCCCTATATAATTAACTCTAGACCACATATAAATATGTTTAATACTGTTCTAGATTTCTAAATTCAGTAATACTCAGATTTATGCTAATTACACATAGGTTGAGTGAAATGAGGTTTAGGAACTAAAAATTCAGAAAAAGCAATTACCATTAGTGTGATCATGGTAGTTTCAAGACCAGTCATTCTCCCTTTCCTTATTTTCTACTCATTATATATTTTTGTGCTTGCATTGTGGGGGGTTTTGGGGGGTTTTTTGTTGTTGTTTTGTGGTTTTTTTTGGTTTTTTCTTTAATTTTATTTTTTATTGAAATAGTTGATTTCCAGTATTGTGCCAATCTCTGCTGTGTAGCAAAGTGACTCAGTTATACACATATAGACATGTTTTTTTTGTATTCTTTTCCATTATGATTTATCACAGGATATTGAATATAGTCCCCTGTGCTATAATACAGTAGGATCTTGTTGTTTATCCATCCTGTATATAATAGTTTATGAGCTTGTATTTTTGTTTCATTTTTTGCATACGAGGGTTATTTCTCCTCTTTATTTTGTTTTCAGTTACTGTATTTTGTTCCTTCCTTAATTCTCATTTACTTACTAATATTCAGTCATTATCTAACCCTTCATTTTCATTTTCCATTCATTCTTTATTCTTTATTTTACTCTTTTGTTCACATGTTGAGGACTTGGGCTTTGCCTCCATTGTTTATCTTCTTCCTCCTTTTTCATATTCCCCTTTTTCACTTAAGTTCCTTGTCCCACTACTGTGCTGTGCACACACATGTGTGTGTATCTTTGCAGATATTGGGCTGTGTACCATAATGAGTCAGAATAAGATCAGAAGAGGAAGCCATGATGGAGTAACAACATGCATGATGAAGATCTAGATTTAGAGAAGTTAGGTTTTAATTTCTTCAACAAAACTATTACACAGTATCATTTTGATACTCAGCCATAAAAACGAATGAAATTCTGCTATTTGCAACAACATGGATGGACCTAGAGACTCTTATGCTTGGTGAAATAAGCAAGACAGAGAAGGACAAATTCTCCATGTTATCACTTTATACAGAATCTAAAAAATAAAACAAAGGAATGTATATTACAAAATAGAAACAGACTTACAGACATAGAGAACCAGTTAGTGTTACCAGTGGGGAAAGGGAAATGAGGAGGAGAAACAGGGTTATGGGATTAAGAGATACAAACTACTATGTATAAAATAAATAAGCAACAAGAATACACTGTACAGCACAGAGAAATATACCCATTATTTTGTAATAACTTTAAAAGGAGTAAATCTATAAAAATATTGAATCACTATGTTATATACCTGAAACTAATACTGTAAATCAACTATACTTCAATAAAAGTAATAAGAATAAAGTGAAAAAAAAAAAGAAAGTATCATTTTTGAGAACTGACTTTATTGGTGCTTTCCTTTGCACCAGTTGTACTAAGTTACTGCCAGTCTTTCAACATCTGAGACTTAAATGAAGAAAATATTTTCACATATAATCATGTGTTACACTTATGCACTCTACCTGCTCATTTGTCCTATTCATATTACACAGTATTCTTTGTATCAAAAAACAAGAGTAGGTCATTTAAGTAAATTTATAGGTACCTTTTAAAAGAAGAAAGCTGTTTACAATTTCTTACTCCCAGAATTACAGTCTCTACTACAGTTTAAAACTCTAAAGGAAAATAATAACTCTGTTCATACTTCTGTCTTACCCTTTAACTGAGCTTTATCTGAAGAGCTTAGATGTAATCGCACACTACATTTCAAGCCAATGGGGCCTGAAAGGAGAAATGCGCAATCTGGCGCTAAAAGGATTAAGAACTATGGCATTACCGGTTTGTCACAACATTATTTAAATAAAACCATCAGTCAAAAGGACTAAAAGTACACAGATGCATGATGACAACACTTTTAATGTTTTTTTGATGCTTATCAAATGAAAAGTAGCAGTATTAAGAACGTATGCAATGAAACATTTTTATCAGTGTTAAAAAAGCAATAAACGAGACATTTTTAAAACATGATTTGGAAAAACATCAAGACTATCAGTAAATTCCTTGAAAATACATTTCTAAGGTGCAGTTATTGAAAATAAGTTTATTAAAATATAACATTTGCTATCTCTAATATTATGTCTCATTTTAAGATTTTTACTAGGTATTTTCAATGTAGTTACAGTATCTTATCTGACAATGTCATCTGTTTTAAAATAAATAAATATACATATGTGTTCAAATGAAAGGCTTGCTTGGTATATTACTAAATGTATTCTTTAATTACGTAACTAAAAATATCTATTAATTAAGCCTAAATTAAATTCACATTTAGAATTATGAAAGGAAGCAACAATTAAGATTACAAGATTTACATGCTCATATTACAATACATTTTAATTCCACATTATAATTAGCAACATTTTCTTTTATTTGGAGTCAGTGTACCTGCCTCTCTAATTTTTATACAAGAAGCATAAATTTCCATGGAATGTAATTTGTTCTACACCTAAAGAAAGGTTCAAACTTTAAGAGAGAAATCTTTTAAGGTTACATGCATGATTCTAGAGATTGCCTATACAAATGAGGGGGAAAAGATAATGATATAGATGAATATGACTGGCACTATCTTTAAAGGAAATATCACCAAAAACACACTGTTTTCAATAATGAAGGGTAGGAGAGGCAGCAGGAAAAACTCAGGCAAAATAATAATATTTCCAAAAATTACACAGTTCTTCTCCTTTAGCCATAAAGGACATTACTGGAAAAAAATGACAATATTTGAATAACGCCTATAGTTTTGATAAGTAGTATGGTATCAGTATTAATATTCTAATTTGGTAACTACTGCAGTTACGTAAAAGAATAAGAGATCATCTTTATATTTTCTAGAAATGAACACTGAAGTATCAGGAATTAAAGAGTTATCATGCATGTAATTTACTCTTCAATGGTTCACAGCAATACATATAATTTTTAAAAAGCAAAAATTTTAAAACGATGATAAATGCTCAGACTAAATAAATGAAGTGTGCCATAAGTCAACCAATGTAAACCTGCAATGACTAAAGTCATACTGAATCCTATTGGTAGTTGTCAGTGGTACGTTTTCATAAAACAAAATAAAGTCTCCCACAAAAAAACTGTAGACTTTTCAAAAACAGAGTGAAGACAAAGACACCATGACAGACCTGTCATGGCCTAAGGGAGGGTCATTTTTTTCAAATAGCTATTTCAGAATCAATTTCAGCAGCAGATACCAGTGTGGGAGTCTTTTCACAAAAGCAAGGAAAAATACTGTAATGGGAGAGAGTGTGCTAGTCTTTCACGGCAAAGCTGCCTATGGCAACTCAACTTGCTATTATGTTCCAATCTTTCAAGAGAAACAAGAGCACAGAAAAGGGGTTGTACCTAAAAAGATGAAGGTAGAGAGTGAGAGGATAAAAATGGGTACAGATTAAAGACCTAAGTGTAAGGCCAGACACTATAAAACTCTTAGAGGAAAACATAGGCAGAACACTCTATGACATGAATCACAGCAAGATCCTTTTTGACCCAGCTCCTAGAGAAATGGAAATAAAAACAAAAATAAACAAATCGGACCTAATGAAACTTAAAAGCTTTTGCACAGCAAAGGAAACCATAAACAAGACCAAAAGACAACCCTCAGAATGGGAGAAAATATTTGCAAATGAAGCAACTGACAAAGGATTAATCTCCAAAATTTACAAGCAGCTCATGCAGCTCAATAACAAAAAAACAAACAACCCAATCCAAAAATGGGCAGAAGACCTAAATAGACATCTCTCCAAAGAAGATATACAGATTGCCAACAAACACATGAAAGAATGCTCAACATCATTAATCATTAGAGAAATGCAAAGCAAAACTACAATGAGATATCATCTCGCACCGGTCAGAATGGCCATCATCAAAATATCTAGAAACAGTAAATGCTGGAGAGGGTGTGGAGAAAAGGGAACACTCTTGCACTGTTGGTGGGAATGTAAATTGATACAGCCACTATGGAGAACAGTATGAAGGTTCCTTAAAAAACTAAAAATAGAACTACCATACGACCCAGCAATCCCACTACTGGGCATATACCCTGAGAAAACCATAATTCAAAAAGAGTCATGTACCAAAATGTTCATTGCACCTCTATTTACAATAGCCAGGACATGGAAGCAACTTAAGTGTCCATCATCAGATGAATGGATAAAGAAGATGTGGCACATATATACAATGGAATATTACTCAGCCATAAAAAGAAACGAAATGGAGATATTTGTAGTGAGGTGGATGGAGTTAGAGTCTGTCATACAGAGTGAAGTAAGTCAGAAAGAGAAAAACAAATACCGTATGCTAACACATATATATGGAATCTAAGGGGAAAAAAAAAAAAAGGTCATGAAGAACCTAGTGGTAAGACGGGAATAAAGACACAGACTTACTAGAGAATGGACTTGAGGATATGGGGAGGGGGAAGGGTAAGCTGGGACAAAGTGAGAGAGTGGCATGGACATATACACACTACCAAACGTAAAATAGATAGCTAGTGGGAAGCAGCCACATAGCACAGGGAGATCAGCTCGGTGCTTTGTGACCACCTAGAGGGGTGGGATGGGGAGGGTGGGAGGGAGGGAGATGCAAGAGGGAAGAGATATGGGAACATATGTATATGTATAACTGATTCACTTTGTTATAAAGCAGAAACTAACACACCATTGTAAAGCAATTATACTCCAATAAAGATGTTAAAAAAAAAATGGGTACAGAGACAATATATATTCCTTGAGTACAAATTTATCTTTATCTGTAATCCACTCAGTCCTCTCTTTATCCCAAATTCTATTTAACATTTTGCTTCTATATGAAGGTCAAAAGAACTATTAGTTTTTTGGGCAAAGCCCCAGGAAGCAGTTCTAAATGTTAGGTGATTATTATAAATCTCAGTATTTATTATTTTCAAATAAATAGTTTGATTAGTGAGTAGCCATAATAAGAGTAATACTATTATTTACTACTGATATTGATAATATTATTTCATTTTTATACTCACTTTACTACATACATTATAGCTTTTAATAAAATAATTTCATGAGGTAGATACTTTCATTTAAAGAAACATCAATCATGAAGTATAAATTGTTCAAGATCACAAAGCTAGCATGTAAACTGCTTGGCAGTTTAACTTCAGAGCTCACACCTCTATGAAACAGTTTGATGACAATATGTAACACCACAATGTATAAAATGTTTCAAATTATATTCCATATACAGACTGATAGATTAATAATCATTACGGGTTACTATTTGTAACATGACTTTTAGAGAATCCAATGCTCCTTGACATTAAATTACATGAATTTTTGTGAATTTATTAATTCACAAAATATTTGAATATTTCTTTGGTTAACAGTAAGGAAAATGCTTTTTGCTAGTAAGGAAAATGTTATTTGCTAGGATCAAAACTGAATCCCAAAATTTCTGGTTTGATTTTATTCATTCAATAAATTTTATTAGGTGCCTGTTTTATCCCAGGTACTGTTTTGGGCACCAGTATAGGCATTGTTAAGCAGACATAAATTCCTAACATCATGGAACTTTCATACTAGTGAGAAAAACAGAAAATATTCAATATAAAAATACAGAGTATACCCTAAGATAATAAGAGAAAGGATAAAAAAAAAAAGCAGCAATATTTTAAAATTCTTTCTTATGTTGAGTGAAATCTGCAACTTTCCAGATTCCCTTCATTAATCCTAGTTTTTCCCTGTGGAGGCAAACAGGAGGGAAAAAAATCTAATTTTTAAGATAATAGCCTTTGAATTTTGTTAAATCACCTACCACATCCTACCAGAATTGTTTCTTATTTAACATACAGAGATCCAAACTGAATTAAATGCACATGATATGAAATTATTTTGTCTGTGCTCCTCTGGACTTGATCTATTTTATTAACATCCCTCAGCAACTATGGCCAGACCTAAAAACAAGCACCAGATGTAATTGGATCAAGGCAGAGTCACCTTTTTCACTCTTTCTTCCTGAATCTTGTTGTTTTATATTTATATATTGTTATATATTGTTTTATATTTATATTCATGTTTTATATTCTATAATAACATGAATTCTAATAGATTTGGGAATAAAAGTCAGTTCTGACACTTATTTGATGAATGATTTGGGGCAGGTTATTTATTTTCATTCATCTAATTTTCTGTATTGGTATACTACTTAGTAATTTTGAGCTCATTAGCTTGTTGTTGAAGACAAATTAGGTGAGTATATGAAAGTCACTAGCCTAAGGTGCACATGCAGTACACACTCAGTTAACGTTAGCTTATCTCTCCCCCCCATACGGAGTTCAGAGTGGAGTTATGCATGCTGTAGCCAAATAAAATGTATCCTTATCTGTAATTGTGCACTTGTTTTTACTGATGCTAGTTTTATAAAAAAACGACTTCAGAGTTAACTCTGTTAAACATCTTGAAAATCTTCAACTAGTATTTCCATCTTTTCCAGTTTCTTGGAATTTCTACTTTGTCATTCAACATATTCAACATATTTAATATTCTTTCCAGCTTCATAGTACCTGCAAGTTTGAAAATATTGCTTCAAAAATTCCTGTCTAAGTTAATAATAAAATTTTAGAATATGACAGAGTCAAGGATGGAGTCTTATGACAAACCACTAAAAATCTATCTGCCTTCCAATTAATAGTAATCCATAACTCAGGGTTATCTGAATATGATCTTTAAACCAATTATAATTCTGCTTGGCTCTATTATTAGACAATACTTTTCCATCTTACACAGGGACATTAAAAAAGAGCTTTGAAATGTCTTATTTAAATCTATATACATTAACTCTACATGTTTTCCCTTAGAGTATATTTGAAGGAAATTCCAGTTGTAAAGATTGTAGTACCTACTTGGGACAACAATCATGGCGTTCATAGTAATCTACTAAAGTGGAAGTAGACTCTATTAGATATTAAAGCGAGTTCTTATACTGTGAAGCTGAACATGACACAATTTTAACAGTTAGTTCTCAAGGGATACTTTGCCTACAGAGAAGATGTCACATGAATATTCTGTGAAGGGAATCATATTCATGTCATATCAGCATCACTGCGCTCTATCAGACAAAATAAAATTATTTAAAGAAAACATTCTATAAAGTTTTTAAATTTGCCAACCCCATACTGTCCCTTATCCACACCTCTGCTATGTATGAGAAGTATAGTAAAACCAAATAAAATGAGCACTTTTAATAAACCATAATTTCTATGTAAGGATCTCAAATATTGGTGGCCATAACATACTATTGTGGAAGTTACTTTTACAGATAAGCATTTCATTAATTTCCTAGTTCAGAGTTTCTTTCTAAAATAGCAAGCTTTCTACAATATCAACATTATACTATTAATTAGTATGCTATAAAAGTTGTTCTGTATGCAAATCTATTTGAAAATTGTTGGGTTAAACAGAGTTAAGGGTGTTTCCATTATTGTGTTGCTGCTGAGGATTTATGCTAACACGCATTGTGAACCCACGAAGAGAGACGTAGTACGCTCCTCACACGCCACTGACCACAAATCTATTTATCTCATGGTACTTACTAACTTTTCCCAATTTTATCTTTATAATAGTTATTGAGATTAGATAATACTATTTTAAAAACAAGGAAGTATAACAGGGACTCAGCTCTGATGTCTAAGAGCCCAGTCTATCCCATATACACACACACACACACACACAAACACACACAACCATAGAAGACAAGAAATCATTAACTAAATTGAACATCTATGTGTAAAATGAGCTTCACTGGAATAGGGAGCGCTCAGTGTTTGGTGATCATGGCTGGAGTACTAAACACCTAGGATTGCTCAACAGGAAAAAGACTTGGAAAGCAAAGCAGGATCCCAGTGATATGATCTGAGAGCCGTAGAGGTAGGGTGGTTACTGTTCATACTACCCAGTATGTGGCATGCTGATTTAGATTGTACTTTCCCCCTTCCTCAGGATGAGGAATGATACTGACCTTCAGAAGATGGTCATGTGGGGGTGTGAAAGGCAGAGGCAACATAACTGAGATGGCTGCTGACTAGAGGGAGAGATCCAGGTATACTATTGTAACTATAGTATTGGGAATACTATTGAGACTTCCGGAAAATACTAAAACTGCATGCAGGATGCTGAGAAAGTATAAAGTCAAAGAATCCAGAGCTTTCTTCTGATTTTCAATACAGCCAATGACATAAAACAGCTAAAACTCTTCCCCCTACATAAAACTGTCCTCTTTCTTCTGAAAGCAATATCAACAATTGCCCTCAGCAAAATGATCTGGGAGAAAATTGATCTCTTTTAGTTTTCTGGCATAAGATGAGCAATGTTTTTAAGCACCAGGTAGCGCTGGTAGGACACGCATAATACCTCTTCCAATAACAACAACAACAACGGTTTTTTAAAAATCAAACAAAATATTGAAATATGTGTTGTCTTTTATTCTTTGTATGTTTTAACTTTAGCAAATTTGGTTCACAAAGGAAGGAGAATGTTGAACTTCTGAATTAGTGGAGAGAAATTTTATTTATACCACATATCCTAAAGAAAATGTAAAAAAAAAAAAAAAAAAAAGGCCCCCTTCTAAACTGAGAAAGTTCTTAAAATAGGTAATTATCATCTCTATGTTCTGGTAATTACTCCTGCCTTATGATTAAAACAGTACCCACCAGAGATAGCTTTCCAGGGCCACTTAAAATTCTGACCTTGTTTCTCTCCACTAAGTACACCCTATTCATGTTTCTGCACCTAGGGGACAGCTACCACAGATGGCTTACTCTCCTCCTCATCCTGGTCTAATACACTGGTCAGCCAGGGAATATCAAGGGGAGTCATCCGCAACAAATGTTCCTCTCTGTTGTCCACTGAGGGACATGATCAGGGCTTATACAAATATACTGCACAGAGTATCTCATTCTCCACATAACTCGCCTACTCTTCTTTTACACACAGTTGTTTTTACTGTACTGTCTTTCATAATATCTCCTATACAAAATAAAGAAGTACATAAAATAATTTGGGGACATAAGGAAGAAAAAGAAAAATATCAGAATTTACCACTTCTGGGTATTTCTAGATACCGTCCCTCAGTCTCTACTACACTTCTTTGTTCCTAGAGTTGAGATAGTCTTAGGACAGTGAGAAAACACCCTTATTTGAGTATCTAAATTTATATATAGTTTATGTTAATATAACTGAAATCAGAAGTATACATGGGTAAATTACTATTAACTATTCAATTAAACTAATAGCTTCAAGTCAATAATAGTGTATGACAAAATTATTATATTCCACCAAAAATGTCTGCTCTATTAGGTTTTGCTAAGCACATTATATATACAACTGAGAAATAAAGTAAACACAGATATCTTCCATTTTACATTATCAGCAATACCAAATTAATGATTAACATATAGAATGTGAATCATTTTTTATATCACATTTCTAAATATGAGACCAAATATCTCAAGTTAATTAACTTTTCTAGTCCTCCATAGCTTTGGCTGCTTTTTCTTCCCTGGTCCCTAGAAAGTTAGTCATAATATTTTGTATAAATTCAAAATTATTCAATAAACAATGTATTTATTTAAATAGCAATTATATATAGGCAATTGATACATATGTTTTAATATCTACAATGATTTGATTTAATAATATCTTTTGTTTTTTAATATTTTCTTTCTGCTACTACCTGATTTTTCCTCTCAAAGTATTTTTTTATTTTGCTGTCCGCAATTTTAAAGTACATAGCTACCTACTAAAATTAATTCCCATTTATTTCAATAATATATCTTTGTCATTACTTTGCCACTACTGAAATAGACAGTGTTGACAGCTTAATTAATTGCCATATATTAGGACTTCAAAATTAATATTACAATTCCAGTTTTCCCTTAAGGCATATACTGTGGCATACATGGTACATATCACTTTGGTGATCACATTAGCAATGTCCTCAGTATCAGTAAACTGAGTGTGAATATAAAATATATATCCCTGATAAAATCTAGCTTATAGATCAAAAGGATATCATGATAAAGTAGCAAAACGATAGATGTGCTTCCTAGTCAGGTTAAAACACTTTAAAAATAACAACAACAACAAAAAGATGTAGACATTACAATTTCGAAAACTATTCAATCTCATATAGACTCTTACCTGGAGGGTGTCTTTGAAAAGAAAATATCACACAAAATACTACCACATAAGAATGAATTTTAATTGTCAGATCACAATGCAAACCCTTCATTAACTGTGGTGAGGGGGAAGACATTGTTCACAAAGGGCATATTTAATCTGTTGAAGTATTGAAGGACTTATTTCAGCGTAAATTAGCTATATATTTCATAGCTAATATGAACTCCAGATAACTTAGAGTCTTCCACAATTGAAAACAAAAGATATGCAAAACGTAGGACTATACTTACAAGAATGTCTGTGTATTCTAATTTATTTATTCTTAAATTTATAGAAATCTAATCATGCAGAGGCTCTAAATACTGCCAAATGCCAAACTTTTAAGATTAAAAATAAGTGATATTAATTTTGTTTTTCAAATGCAGCTGAAAAAACCTTGCAGTAAAGAGCTATTGATATATTTTAGGAATCCATTCCTGTTTTAAGGATTGTACATTCTGACTTCAGAGTTTTTATAACATCAACATGGCTGCAACAAACTATAGGTAATGGTACGAAAAAAAATGTGGTTTTATTTCCTTATCTTAGACTATGTAAGAATGTCTCCATTTTTTTGTAACTCCAAGTAATGCTCTATGTTGCCACAAAACATACCATGCAAAAATTAACTAAACTGTTAAATATTTTAAAAATCCAAATACCAAACACTGACAATTTATAGAAACTCAAATATCTAGTCACATAGTCATTTCCACAAGTGGGCAAAATCTTGAATTATAACCAAATAGATATGTGATATCAAAGGGCAACCTAAATACATTTGTCCTAAATGTTTATGATAATAAACCAAATCATAAATATCAACATTTACAGGAGGAAGGCTAACATGATGATTTTATAACACTACTGAATATTGCAAAATATGACATTTGAGCTGGCCTATTTTTTCAGCAGATACATTTTCATATTTAATATGACAAATTATATATGAATCATGTAACATTTCCCAAGATATAAGGAAACATCTTAAAGTGAGAAGCCCATGGTGCGCGATGGTGATCCAGGCTGCCCTCACGACTTCAGCGCCATAAAGGTCACCCTTTTGCACTGCTTCCAGGGCCTTTCCTAGAATGCCTGGACTGCATCATGAATCTCTGCAGACAATATCTTTGAAAAAACAAGAGGTTTTGTATTGCTTTACAGATTGAAAACAACCTAGACACCTACTAGCTTAAAGTATCTTCTTGTTTTTCTATTATAAGGAGTTTTAATAATACACCAGTCCAAACATTTGTACACTCCCAAATATGTGTGTGTATATAGAGAGAGAGAGGCAGAGACACTCCTCCGATTGTTAATGTGTACGACATTAGCCATAGGAGTAGGATAGAAATCCAGGATCATCGGCTAACAGGATGTAGACTGTATTTTTTCTTTTTTTTAAGATTTTTTTGATGTGGACCAGTTTTTTAAAGTTTTTATTGAATTTGTTACAATATTGTTTCTGTTTTACGTTTTGGTTTTTTGGCCACGAGGCATGTGGGATCTTAGCTCCCCAACCAGGGATTGAGCCCACACTCCCTGCGCTGGAAGGCAAAGTCTTAACCACTGGACGCCAGGGAAGTCCTAGAACCATGTTTTTAAAGCCATACTCGACATAAGTCCCCCAAGGGCTGAGGGAATAATGAGCCTGCTTTGTCTGAGGTGCTTCTCTGTACACTAACAGTACAGCAGTAAACAAAAGTAACAAAAATCCCCATAGTTCTAAAAGAGTTGCATTCAAGTTTAGAACATAACTCTATAAACAGAAACCTTCATTCCAACTAGAATATCTTTCTTTATACTTTTTTTATGCTTAGGATAATACTTTAATTAAAGAAAGGGTTCAACAACTAAAGAGAAAAACTTGAAACCATTGTACTAAGATATCATTAAGATATAAGAATATATTATTACATTTCCAAGAAAGGAATAGATATAAATTTTAACTTTAACAGCTACAAGGAACAATGTGTAGGCTTAAGCATAATTAAATATCATGAAAGTACTCCTGATTTTAAGCAGATACATTATTCAATAGCAAGCTGATATGTAACAGTTTGAATTTTATGCATCCATTTTATAGTGAGGCTTCAAATAACTCAGGTAGTAAGGCAGGCATCATTAGAAGGAGGTAGGGGAGGTAGGGGTATAGAGGGGAAGAAGGAGAGGAAGAGAAGAGAAAGAAAAAAAAGGAAAAGGGGAAAGAAAGAAATACACAGAGTAAATGTTAAGTCTCAGATCAGTACAACTAAAAGGGTCAAAAAACATCTTGATATTTTGAATAGCAGGAGAATTAATCACTTTAACTTTTAATCACGTTAAGGAGTTTTTTATACATTATCCCTTGGGATAAATTCCAAAATCCTCTAGGATTAAGTGGAAAACAAAAGGCTGGATTACGATGTTTTTTATAGTAGGAGTAAGGTAGAATTGGGCTCAAAGGTATATTTTAGCAACTCCTACCTTTTGCCTCTGGAGCTTAGATACAAAGCTTAATGACTAGTTTGGATTTGTAAAGAAATTATAACACTTAAAAACTCAAAATTGTAACATACCATGTTCAAAAATTGCAATTTAATTTATTAGAAATGATTTGCTCTAGGACTGCCTAAAATGCTCATATCTATGTCCTACAATGGCCAAAATACATGACTAACTGGAGGAAATGACTTTCTAGAAGAATGCAGCAGTGGTTTTGCATATGTATATTAAAAACATATATATTGATATATACATCTATATATATGCACTGAAACATTTCATTAGAAAAATAAAAACAATTATAAAATAAAGGTCATGCTTTGTTAAATTTGAAAGTTAATTTACTTTAGACATACATACTTCAATTCTTCACAAGTGTATGCAATCAATAAATCATAAAGAAATTTTTTCCTTCATAATATGCTTTGTTTCCAATAGCATATACCCATATTGACACAAACCTTAACTGCACATTTGCTGATTTTACACCACACAACTAAATTTTTTCAACTGTTCTTTTTAATTAAAATCACAAATATGATGTGTATGAGACTGAAGAAGGCTAAAAAGTCAATCAAGTTTATTAACGGCTAAATCTAATACATTCAACGCCTACTACAGCCTTTGTTCAAAACTTTTCTTCCTCTTCCCCTACTACCCTGCTGTTGCCATGCAGCTATCTAGTCGCACACACTCACTACCTTTCGTATGGGTGTTATGCTGTTGCCATGGATATAGCTATCTCTATTTGTTATCAGCTCTTCTTTTAAAATATGGTATTTTCTCCGACCTCAGGAGAACATGTAATGTCATGGACTCAATATTGTCATTTAACAGAATAGAAAATTTACATTAAATGCTAGATCTCTAATATCATTTCAATCTTATCATAACCATAAATATATTCAAAATCTAATATGTGGAGACACCCACTACATTTTTTAATACTAATGGAATGCTCACTGACAAAAATTACGTAGACCCAAAATCCATTTTTAACATTCTATTTCAACTAAGGAGGAAAAAAATCATAAAATAGCTGAAAAAATAGTAATAAACAAATTTCCAGTCTGTAGATACCTGATCTTCATTGTCTACATCATTTTCTCTGGTTGTATAAAAATGAAAATTAAGTGGGATGCTAAATGGTCACTGCCAAAATTAAAACCACAGAGTAGACTTAAGACCACATATGTAAGAGAAAATGAATCTTTACACTAATTGATAAATGCTCCAGAGTTCAAATCAAATTTCAGAAACATTTCACTAATATTCCATGGTCAAATTTTTCACACTTTGAAATTAAGTCCACAGCACTTCCTTAATGGTGGTGGTGAATTCCCTAGACAGACTGCATTAGAATAAAGAAACTTGAACGTTATAGTGAAAATGTGTGCTGCCCAAATCAATTAATTGATGTGGATACAGAATTAAACAAGTGCCTTTAGCAAGATGAAGTCCCAGCCCCTATTAGATTATCGGCATTGCAGGAGAAAAAAAAAAAAACAAACCCTCTTTTATATGATCATAAGTTGACACAACAGTATTACTCAGTTGTCAATCTACCTTCCAGGAATCAAGAAAAAACTTTCATCATTCAGTTATAATACATCGCCTCTACTAGAAAAAACATTCGAAGCACAGGGTAGCCTATTTGTCCCCACGTATAAAGTACATACTAGAAGTGATAGGTATGATACAGAATATTGGTTAAAAGTGTAGATTCTCGAGCCAGACTACTGGGCTCAGATCTTGGCTCAGGCAACTCAGTCACTGGGTAACCTCAGCTTATTCATGCCTCAGTTTTCTCATCTGTATATTGAGAAATAAGTTGCCCATCTCATTACGTTATTGTGAGGATTAAATTATACCATACATATAAAGCCTTTAGAATAGTGCCTGGAACCTAGTAAATCATACTGTACAATGCACTAGAGAACTTAATAGGTTAATGTTGGAGGAAAATGGGAGGGCTTTCTGATTCCAAATTAATGTTTAGCAAAAACTTCCTATTTTTGATGCAAAGCATAACATTTAGTGATTACTGAGTGTTTATAGATGAAGTGTAATGCTGCTTCTACCATTTTAGTTATATAATTAAACTAGCCAAAATGTTTACTGAAAGAGCTGATTTTTAGGTAAACAAATTGTACCCCGAAGAATGAGCTTTGTTATGAGCCAGAAATAACTATATCACATGATTCCATATTTTTATTCACTTTACAAATTTTATACTCTGAAAGACAAAATAAAAATAAAAGATTTTACCCTAAGAAGTAATTGTTACTAATCTACAAATATATATATACACATACACACATATATTTTTCCAGAACACTTAAGGCTACTAACAAATATACATAAGCCAACAAAATCTTCTTAAAACAGGTGAGAAAATTGGACAAATATAAAGCTAAATCAAATATTCAGAGGTGGGTTGGAAGAGGAAAGAAACTTTTTATATTATGAATACCTGATATAATTTAATCTTCACAAAAGCTCTATGATACAAATTCCACAGATAATAAACTGAGGCTCAAAAAGGTTAAAGGTTTGGGGCTTCCCTGGTGGCGCAGTGGTTAAGAATCCGCCTGCCAATGCAGGACACACGTGTTCGAGCCCTGGCCCGGGAACATCCCACATGCCGCGGAGCAACTAAGCCTGTGCGCTACAACCACTGAGCCTGTGCTCTAGAGCCCGTGAGCCACAGCTACTGAAGCCCGCGAGCCACAACTACTGAAGCCCATATGCCTAGAGTCCGTGCTCCACAGCAGGAGAAGCCACCGCAATGAGAAGCCCACAAGCGGCAAGGAAGAGTAGCCCCTGCTCGCCGCAACTAAAGAAAGCCCAAGCGCAGCAACGAAGACCTAATGCAGCCAAAAATAAATAAATAAATAAATTATTTTGAAAAGGTTAAAGATTTGTCCTTTTGCAGAGCTAGTAAACAATTTTCCGCAAAAAATAAACATGCTGAGAGAACAAAGGACCTTTTCATTTACCAAAAAAAAAGCTATGCTTAGAGTAGATGTTATCTTTCTTCTAAACTGTATAATTTTGCAATGATATCATTACATAGGGAAAAAAATCAACATGTACCTACAGGAATCTACTATGTGTAAGAAAAGGGGCTAAATGGTCCAAAACAAACAAACAAACAAAAAACAGGAAAAATGCACTCCAAATGTCAGTGTTAGCCCTGTTTCGCTGTTATCAACAAATCAAGGGCAAATTACACCATGTTAAAGATCAGCGCTTTTGAATCTATACTGTAGACTAATAGGTTTTCACATAATTAGATCATTTTTAATCTATTTGACAAGTATGCTTACCACAAACAATATTTTCTTCTCCAAAGCAATAAGTATAGGATTATTATTTGTGCAGCCTGGCACTGCTGCAGCTATACCTTAGGGATGGGTTAAAAGACAATTTAAGACCTGTATATAATTAAAGACACTGAATAAATAGAATTTCATTAGATGTCTGTAAGGCTATTACAATAAGCTCTAGAGAGCTTTCCAACCTTTTCCCGAAATGATGATCAATTTTCATCAGTGAAAGGACAGAAAGTAGTATCGCAGAAGACCTCATGCATTGACAATACTTGGGTAACGCCAGTGTATCTCTGCTAGGGCCTTGCTTGTTTAGTCTTTTACTGCTCTCAGAGTCAAAAATGACCATATCGTAAGTGATCATAATTCTTTTTCTTGTAAAACAACAGGTTATAATTGCCCATGCCCACTATATCCCTTTATTATTGTAAGATTTAATCACTGAAATTTAAATTGTAAACAGTAGATGCTTAATTTCTTTAATTACCTTTTTAATAATTAGCAATATTTAACATCTATGAACAAGAGTTCAAAGTATGTAAACTTTTTTTTGCCTCTTTTCTATTATTATTAGGGTCTATTAGGAAATTAGACGCTCTCCTTGTCTCCACATGCTTTGCAGAGAATTTTAACAAAGTCCAACTCATGTGAACAAAAGCATCTAAACAGCAATTGGCATCATCCAGGACTCCCCATATTTTTGACTGAGACCCAAGAGAGATGGAGAGAACTGTGAACTTAAGGAAAATCATCAAATTAAAAATTAATTTTAGCATATGATAATATATCTATAATAACATTATTAATATTACTATTAATACATGTTTATTTTATTTGAAAATTAAATTTAGCTGATATTTTGCATACTTTGTTATTCTGCTGGAAAATTTTTTTAAAAAAAATCAATGCAGAACATAATGTTAGCTTGAATAGTTGATATAAATATGTCTCAGAGTAATGTCATGTAGAAAAAATAGAAATAATCATACTTAAGCCTTAAATTATAGGTAAATGAAGACATACTTTTAAAACTCTTTAAATTTTAGGTAAATGGAGACAAAATACATAAAACATAAGTAGTTTGTAGACACAAAAATATATTTTTATAACTAAGATTAGTAGACAGGAGGTAAACAATAGCATTACCACGTAGCAAATAAAACAATGTTTTTGGTTTTGCTTTTGTTTTTTTCCCAGTCCCTGTGGATTTTTTTTTTAATTTAATTTAATTTTTTAATTTTTTATATAGCAGGTTCTTATTAGTTATCTATTTTATACATATTAGTGTATATGTGTCCATCCCAATCTCCCAATTCATCCCACCACCATCACACCATCCCCCCACTTTCCCCCCTTGGTGTCCATACATTTGTCCTCTACAACTGTGTCTCTATTTCTGCCTTGCAAACCGGTTCATCTGTACCATTTTTCTAGATTCCACAAATATTCGTTAATATACGATATTTGTTTTTCTCTTTCTGACATATTTCACTCTGTATGACAGTCTCTAGGTCCATCCACATCTCTACAAATGACCCAATTTCATTCCTTTTTATGGAATGTATGGAATGTAAAAAAAAATGTATTTTATTCCATTGTATATATGTCCCACATCTTCTTTATTCATTCGTCTGTCGATGGGCATTTAGGTTGCTTCCATGCCCTGGCTATTGTAAATAGTGCTGTAATAAACATTGTGGTACATGTCTCTTTTTGAATTATGGTTTTCTCAGGGTATATGCCCAGTAGTGGGATTGCTGGGTCATATGGTAGTTCTATTTTTAGTATTTTAGGGAACCTCCATACTGTTCATAGTGGCTGTATCAATTTACATTCCCACCAACAGTGCAAGAGGGTTCCCTTTTCACCACAACCTCTCCAGCATTTACTGTTTGTAGATTTTTTGATGATGGCCATTCTGACTGGTGTGAGGTGATGATACCTCATTGTAGTTTTGATTTGCATTTCTCTAATGTTTAGTGATTTTGATCATCCTTTCATGTGTTTGTTGGCAATCTGTATATCTTCTTTGGAGAAATGTCTATTTAGGTCTTCTGCCCATTTTTGGATTGGGTTTTCTGTTTTTTTGATATTGAGCTGCATGAGCTGCTTGTATATTTTGGAGATTAATCCTTTGTCAGTTGCTTCGTTTGCAAATATTTTCTCCCATTCTGAGGGTTGTCTTTTCATTTTGTTTATGGTTTCCTTTGCTGTTCAAAAGCTTTTAAGTTTCATTAGGTCCCATTTGTTTATTTTTGTTTTTATTTCCATTTCTCTAGGAGGTGCATCATAAAGGATCTTGCTGTGATTTATGTCAAAGAGTGTTCTTCCTAGGTTTTCCTCTAAGAGTTTCATAGTGTCTGGTCTTACATTTAGGTCTTTAATACATTTTGAGCTTATTTTTGTATATGGTGTTAGGAAGTGTTCTAATTTCATTCTTTTACATGTAGCTGTCCAGTAAAACAATGTTTTGCTCCATGTTTATGATGTAATTAGGCACAAGGTACTCTATTCCCCAGCATCTTTATGATAAATTAAAATGGTTTAATAATTTCCCAACTCGATAACAAGAATTTTATAAATTTTGAAAAGTTAAATATTTTTCAAATCTGCAAAGAATAAAAAACTGTAAGATTCCTTGTATACACCGAATTACACGTGTGATTTGTGTGTGTGTGTGTGTGTGTTATGTGTATGTTTAAGAAAAGGATAGTTTGCTTCACTCTTAAGACAGATTCTAAATACATTTTTGAGTCAATGGATACAGTAAATATAAGCAGTTGGATATTTGGAAATAATCTGAACATTCAACATAATGTGAAAAATAAAAGCTAAATGATGATTTAATTTTATTATGTCAAGGAGATACAAAATGATACACTATTATGAAGAAAATAATTCCTAAAATGGTGCTATCAGCACCAACCCAACAGTTTTTTCATACAAACAAATATGGTAAGCCAGTCCTTTAAAGTATAAACTACGTTTATACTCTACAAATATTAAAACAAATCTCTAAGACTAGTTTGAATCAATGTTTAATAGTTTAATATGTCTGATCTTTTGACAAAATTTAGTTTGCTCTACTAGGCTAGGGGTGATTGCTTAAAATCTCCTTAAATTTTCCATTTTCCTTATTAAATACATTACCTTGGGAAAGTCATGCAACTTCTCTAGGCCTCCTTTCTCTAATATATAAGGAAATAGTTTTTTAATGATCTCTAAAATCTCTTCCAACTCTAAAATTATATGACCTAAGACATTAAAAGACAGTAATTATTAGGTGTGCTTTAGATATCCAAATAAAAGGACCAATGATCTCAGAATTGTACTACAATATTCTACCAACCACATTATGTTGAAAGGTTGAATAGAAATTAGTGATTATTCATAACCCCAAATAAAGGTATCTGCTTTAATGCATTTAAAGTATGATTTAATTTATATCTCTTTAATATGCATACAGCTTTTTCGGATCATAAATCAAACCATTTTATTTTAAACTTGAGGGAATTCCCTGTTGGGCCAGTGGGTAAGACTCCACGCTCCCAATGCAGGGAGCCCGGGTTCAATCCCTGGTCAGGAACTAGATCTAACATGCATGCCGCAACTAAGAGTTTGCACACTGCAACCAAAAAAGATCCCACATGCCACAATGAAGATCCTGCATGCCACAACTAAGACCCAGTGCAGCCAAAATATAAATAAATAAATAAATAAATAAATAAATAAATAAATAAATAAATAAATAAATAAAATAAAAAGATTCTCTTTATTTTAAACTTGAGGGAATTATAGACCTAAGAAGGTTAAACATGTGGGCTAAAGTCACAAAATAGCAGCAGATCTGGGAGAAGTTTCTATTCTTTCAATTTCAGGCCCACCTGGAATGTGCGCTTCTAGTAAAAATGTTTTGTAAACAGAGGCTGGGTCTCTTTTGTTGTGACTGTTAAACATCCGTGAGTTTTGTTAAGTGAGAAAGTCTATGACAATGATTGTGTTGAATACATATTAGCTTAATTAAATGAGAAAGTTTGAGTTAGTCTACAGATTTTTTTTTTTTTAGTTTTTTTTGCCACTACAAAAAAAAAAAAAAGTTTTCACTAATAGCAATTCCAGTAAAGGAAAAGTTAACATTTTCTCTTAATAATTCTCATTTATAAAAATACAGCACAGTTAAAATTATAGAAAAATACAGCATTCAAGTCATTTTAAAAACATTTTAAAGCCAACACTTCTATTGAGAAGGTAAAAGTTAAGCCCTAAAATTCATTTCAAAAGATTAACAATCTTCAACAGAACTATACAATCACTTGAAATAAATCCAGTTGAATCAAAATATTCTTTAAAAAATGTATATTCTTTCTGAATTGTATTTGTGAGAAGAATGATAGAGTTGAGGAGAGGTCAAATGATCTTATATAGAAAGTGTCACATAAGTGCAAAGGACTTAACTTTGTTTAAGCTGGATCCAAGCAGGGAATGACTCCCCTCAAGGAACTGAAAATCCCTCTTTCATACAGCAGTGGGCAAGAGGCAGCTGACCGTGCCAAGGAGAATTCAGACTCCAAGGGAAACAGTAACTGACAGTATGTGCATCCGCAGATGCACAAAAGAGAGCTGCCACCACATGCAGTTTTGTTATTGGTATTTTCTCAAGTGAAGCAGGCTGACAACTATTTAAGGGCATTTAATAGTGAGGATCAGAACCATCTGTAGAAATCAACTGATGAGAGACTTCTACTAAAAGGCTATGCTTTGAGCAAATGCACAAGTCCTGTTTTAGTATTAACATGTAGCAATAAGTTGCCTCATTGGGGAACAAAAAAACAATAGGCCAAATTCAGCAAGTAACACGTAGAGGTGAAGGTAGATAAGTGAAAACTATCCCCTTAGCCATATATTAAAGGTTATTACAAATTCCTTAGAACAAGAACAAATCTTATAAGGACCCAAGGAATCTCCTTTTCAGCTTCTTATATTGTCTACTGTTTTCGCCACAGAGTTTAAGGTTCAGTAGATTTTTCAGCTAACCTTTTATCTTCATAAAATTCAGAACTAAAAATCCTGGTAGGTAATATTATAATTGCTTCCCAGACTATATGGTTTCTACCTGTATATTACTGGGAAGTTTCTGCATATTAGTATACTAGGGGCAAGTGTCTGAATTCTGTAACATACTAGTTATGATTACTGGTAATGGAATACAAAATTCAGACAATAGGTGTTATTCATCTGGTTTTACTCACTAGATATCTAATATACAGGTAGAAATCACATGGCCTGGGTAGCAATAGATAATACCTTCTACTGAGGTTTTTTAGTTCTGAATTTTATAAAGATTAAGCCCTATAGCTAGATTGCATCAATTTGCCCCCAAATTACAACATTTTCATGAAAGACAAATCCAATAATAATTTTTAAATTGAGATATATAACTGACATATAACATTGTATTATTTTAGGTATACAACATAATGATTTGATACACATGTATATTGTTAAATGATCACCACAATAAGTTTAATTAACATTCATCACCACACAGTTACATTTGTTTTTTCTTGTGATGAGAACTTTTAAGATCTACTCTCTTAGCAACTAATACTTAGTTATATTTAATTAAGTGGAATAAAAATCACTGTTCCTTTTTGTGTGTTTGTGGAGAAACATCCTTAACCCTGAATCATTTATTCAGAATTATTCAATTTATATTACAGATTCTTGTTTCTAACAGATGGCAATCAACAATAAAATACACCCTTATAACAATAGTGTCTATATTCATTTTGTATCTTCTTAAATAATAAAGTCAATTGTATATTCATCAGGCATTTTTCTAAGGTTAATATGCAAGTTCCTGATAGAGTTGGATTGCAAAAAATAAAAAAAAGTACAGCCTATTTCACAATGGACACCACATTTGAAAGATAAGAGGACAGCAAAGAAAACATTTATTAATTTGTGATATCCCCAACCTCTCCAAAGTAATTGGATAAGTGCGGCAACAAGAAAAGGTGTTCAGTATGATTCCTTTTCCCTTACTCTTTCCTATTTATAGCAAATAGTTAAGGCAAAAGTAAATTAAATGGAAACATTTCAGGCATGGTATGGCATTAATCAGTGCCTTTGTTTTTCTCTTTAAAAAATGAACATGGATAGTAGTGGAACCTTATTTTCATAGAGGACATCATAATTTTCAGAACTTTATACACTAACACACTAAATTCACCTATAGAGTCCTAATATCATAAGTTGGTTAGCTCCATGAAGTGTGATTTCATGAGCATGATTCTTTGTTTCTCTCGTAAATTTTAAGCAACAGAACTCAGACATAAAACCAAATGATATCAAACTTAAGCTCCAGGATAAAGAAAACAATCCTTTTCTGAATTTCTATTTTATAAATACTGCAACAGTACACATTATGGAAAAATGAATAAAATGCAAATTTTAAACTACATAAAAAAAGAAAAGCTGCCATTTACAAGGAAAGGGCCGAAATGGAACATAGATCCAAATGACTTTGCTTGGAAAACTTTACCAAATCACAGATATTACAGAGTCAGAAAAGTAGTACAGCCATTCAATAAAATACCAGCATTGATTTAGCATACTTTTCCCTTGCAATAACTCTCTGGTGCAAACTCTACGATCTTCATCCACTTCTGTATCATTCTATTCATTCAAAAACAGCCACAGGGGCTTCCCTGGTGGCACACTGGTCAAGAACCCGCCTGCCATTGCAGGGGACACGGGTTCGAGCCCTGGTCTGGGAAGATCCCACATGCCGCGGAGCAACTAAGCCCGTGCGCCACAACTACTGAGCCTGCACTCTAGAGCCCGTGAGCCACAACTACTGAGCCCAGGTGCCACAACTACTGAAGCCCACGCGCCTAGAGCCCGTGCTGCACAACAAGAGAAGCCACCTCAATGAGAAGCCCGCGCACCACACGAAGAGTAGCCCCCTCTCGCTGCAACTAGAGAAAGCTCACGCACAGCAACGAAGACCCAACGCAGCCAAAAATAAATAAATTAATTAATAAAAAAAAAAAAAAACAGCCACAGGTGATCACTGTCTTTCTGGAGAATATATTTGCCAGTTGAGACTTCTGGCCCAATGTCTTGTGAGTGAAATAATATTATCTCATTTTAATCACTTCTTTATTTTAGGTCCTTCCAGTGATTGCTAAATAAAAGGAGTAAGGATTGTTTGAATGGTATGAATGATAATAAAAAAGCATCATTCATGCAATTCCATCTCTCTTTTTCACTATTATACTTTTAGCATTTAACACAGTACCTGGTACATATCAGAAGCTCAAGATATACTTGAATAATACCCCTTCTGGTCCACAGTGCCACAGATTCAGTTACAATGTTAAAGGAAAAATTATGTCCTTGAGTACATTCTCCTGATATGCATTTAAAGCTCTAAGGATGCACTCTACGTTGTTCTGGCTGCCTATTCTTTGGGTCACAAATTGCTTTACTCCTGTACATCCTTCTTGCTCAGTTGTTTATCCTCTTGTAAGGTAGCTATTTATTTTATGTAAACCTTCTTCAGGTGTGGTATACTAACAGCTTCCATAGTATCCACCTCTTCATATTTGAAACCACATTTCTGAACTCTCTACAGGGTTGATCCTTAGACCCTTTATTTATATAGATTCAGAATTTGACCTATTTCCTGACATTGACCCTACCCTCTTCAAGTGTACTTTCTAAATTGTTGACCAACTTGTTCACCAACTCCAAGGTAAAATTTGCTCTGTTCTCAAGCCGTGGCCTCTGCCTTTGTGGAGTTTACAATCCAGTGATGGGAATAGACAATTACAAAATATGGAAACAAGATGTATATAGTTGGAAAATAAGCATACTGCACATGAAATCATTTTGCCATGAAATATGCAGTTAGAATTGTATGCTAATATATGTGAGAAAGAAAAAGCAGCCCCTGACTGCTGGCTGCTGGCCTTGCACTATCAGATAAGCCCTGATGTTGCTAGAAGTTGCTCTGATACTCTCAGCTAGGCCATGGTATCCACTTACGGAACATAAACAATTTCACAGAACACCAGCATCAGACAAGGCCACCCTGTGTCTATAATGGATCAAGACAAAATAAGACCACTTTGTAAAAACGTCTGAGCAGAGGCAAAAACAAGAATATTATCCAAACTACAAAAATCACCATATATCTCCTCTCTAGGCTATTATGAGTGATTGTCGAGTCTTTACCAATGACAGCTTCAGCTTTTTTTTTTTTTTTTTTTTATTTATGGCTGTGTTGGGTCTTCGTTTCTGCGCGAGGGCTTTCTCTAGTTGCGGCAAGCGGGGGCCACTCTTCATCGCGGTGCGCGGGCCTCTCACTGTCGCGGCCTCTCTTGTTGCGGAGCACGGGCTCCAGACGCGCAGGCTCAGTAGTTGTGGCTCACGGGCCCAGTTGCTCCGCGGCATGTGGGATCTTCCCAGACCAGGGCTCGAACCCGTGTCCCCTGCATTGGCAGGCGGATTCTCAACCGCTGCGCCACCAGGGAAGCCCCACAACTTCACTTTAATAAGAATTACTAAACCCAACCACAGAACTACCTGACGGCATCCAATGCGAAGACCCGCTGCCTGAACCTGCTCCCAAACTACCTCACACACGTCCGTAACACATAATATATTCTTTCCAACACCCTCTGACAGACACACCCTATGAGTCCTCTTACACAGTCTCCCTTATTGCAATGTACCGATAAACCCAACTTGTTTGAATAAAGGTATGTTTCTGGTATCTTTAGCCAGAGGACATTGACACATATTTTAATATTTTTCACTGAAAGGAGTAATTATTTGAATAAAATTTCTCATTTATGAATTGAAGTCTTCTGGAGTATCAATTACATAACAACAGTCTATCAATTAATCTCTCAATCCATAAATGTTTCTGCCTTCCTTGTATACACAAGTAAAGTGGCTATTATATAAAATAGAAATGTTACTTTTATGTACCTTTGTTAAGTGACTCAGTACAATAAACATAGTATTTATTTTTAAAGGCTGGACATTGCTGCATAAATATATTTTCATATTCAATATGTAAAAAGCTCCCATGAAAAAATGCTTTACATTGTTACTTTTGATCAAGATTTTTTAATTAATAAATATTTTGTATGGGAATTTATTTTCTTTGTTAGAAGAAAGGAAAGAAATGTATTCCCTGTCTCTTACTGTCAGAATATTTCCCTCACTTGTGAAATAGGATGGCTGAACAACATTCCCCAAGGTCCTTCAACTCTATGTGGTTCTGTGTAAGAATCCACAAGTTTCCAAGATCCTAAACATACCCCAACATGTGAAAATGTATTCAACATTTGTTAGACCATATGCTCTGAATAAATCAGTTTTTGCAAGATATTAACTAAATAGATACTGAACTTTGTTAGTAGTGAAATGCAAAGATATTTCCAAATATGACCCCACAGCTGAGCCATGTTACAGATACATGGTTCAGTCTGCAGTGTTTAAAGCAATTAAGTCAGTCTTTTAAACAAGCAGCTGTCTTTTGCCCAGAGAATCTGATGGAAAATACTTGAAAAATTATAAAAATTTAAGGAGATGACTTGTATTTGTTTCATTATGATATTTAGCAGTTGGATTGGTTTTGATCTCAGATAAATCACCTTTCTATGTCTTTTCCAGAGCTACAGACCAATTCCCTGAAATAAGGACATTAGTCAATCATTAGAGGAATCTCTGTGAAGAGAATACTTATGAGGGGACAAATTCAGTCTTTACAATAATTGAAAATCTATTTTTAGTTCTTTTAGTCAACAGAGGTAAATTTTCACACAGAAGACATACCTTTGTTATCATGTGCTATATTTTTACAAGGTATAACATTGGTTCATTATTTCAATTAATAAAAGCTGGTAAAAATGCTAGTAATTTGGTCAAGTTTTCAGGACAATTATATAAGGCTTATTGAATCAGTAGAAGTAAAATAAGGGACTAGACTAGGCCCTTATGCAGTCTTTTGAAACCCTGTATCTAATAATCTTTTTAATTTTTATTTATTTATTTCTTTACAACTTGCCCATTCAATTTAAACATGCCTTTAAAACTACCATAAATCTATACCAACATAAGTGCCAGTTCCACTGAATGATCAAAAGTTTAGGAATTGTTCACACTATACATGTCTTTATTAAGAGTTCTTGATTTTTTTTCCTTCAGGTCACATTTAACACCCTTTACTTTTCTAGCTCACTCTGTGCTAAAAAATAATGCTAGAATCATTAAATCATAAACTCTAAGTAGGATGAGACCTTAGAAGTCATCTAATACAACCTCCAACCAAATGCAATAATCTCTTATAAATGTGAGATGCCTCTTCACATATTTATAATTAGATTATAAACACTTCATATGAATTTAGGTCTCCCATAAACCAAGGAACTTAAAAAAATTAACCCACAGTGAACAGAAAACCAAGCTGCAGGCAAGTAATAAATAAAAGTGGATAATATGATTCACAGCAAAGTTTATGTATTAAAACT
Organism: Eschrichtius robustus; assembly: GCF_028021215.1. Lineage (NCBI taxonomy): Eukaryota > Metazoa > Chordata > Mammalia > Artiodactyla > Eschrichtiidae > Eschrichtius > Eschrichtius robustus. The sequence continues at coordinate 13,190,123 of NC_090827.1, read as the reverse complement.
TTAAACGCACTGTTATTGTGTTGTTGGACCATTACGTGCCAACATTACAGCATGAGACATGAGACATCACAGGGAGTTACCAGTAAAGGGTCCATAACATACAGAAAGCCTCAGGCATAAGTCTCTCTAACCTCTCACCTGGTTCACCCCCTACCTCCCAACGCCCCTCCAATTCAACTCTAGGCTCCATGCTGTAAAGGACAGCATTCAGGACCACAGCACTAGAACTTTTAGGCTACCCTCTTTGAACTCAGGCCATTATGTTCCACTACAGGGCAACCAGAAGACATGCCTGCTGGGCATCTGGTATTACTCAGACTCTCAGGTCCATACTGCCTGACTGAGCTCAGTGTTACCCAAGACCCCATCCTTCTCCAGGTTCCAAGCCTTTCCACTTCTGCGTCTTCCTTATCCGTAGCTGTTGCTTCCAAACTATTACCCTTCCTCCTTCTGACAAAACAATATAACTGAGTTGACAACATTTGATTAAATCACCCTCTCCCTCACCTCTCGCTGTCAACTAGTGTCAGCGAGGACCATAGCACTATGTTTTTTATTTTAACGTATTATTTTAAAGTGTAGAGAAGTTTGTAAGGAGACAAGTTAGACATCCACTGTAGTCCAATGAGAGATAAGAGTAGCTTAAATAATGATGCAAGAAGTTAAGACAGACCAAGCACACAGATTGGTCTGTCACTTGCTCCCTTCTAACCTATTCTCTATGAAGAAGGAATTTTGGGGTTTTTTTAATCATATCATGTCATTTTTCTGTTTAAATCCTTCAATGACTTCCAAATGTACTTAGAGGAAAATAACAAGCCTTTAGCATAGTTTATATACCCAAAATGATCAACACTATACATCTCTCTTCAATCAAGTCTTCTGCCTCCTGCCCACTAAACTCAACCACACTGGTGTTTTTCTTACTCCCTTTCGTAGTCTCAGCTCTCTCACCTAAAGCAATGCTCTTTGCTTGGACCTCGTCCCATCCTTTGCATAATCAGCTCCTTTTCTCCCCCTTAAACTCTCAGCTTAAATATCATTCACTTCACAGACCACTACTGAAGATAAATCATTCTCAACTTCGTCTCTTTCCTGGCAGTTATTGCTTTGTAATTTTATTTGTGTACATGCAAATCATTTCATCATTGTTCTCACTCCCATTACAAAGTAAGACACAACTAACTCACGTAGCAGGAATGATGGGATTAGAAAATGACCATTTGCCAACCATCTTAATATTAATGCATTCAGACAAAAATCATCAATGGAGGGGCTTCCCTGGTGGTGCAGTGGTTGAGAATCTTCCTGCCAATGCAGGGGACACGGGTTCGAGCCCTGGTCTGGGAAGATCCCACATGCCGCGGAGCAACTAGGCCCGTGAGCCACAATTGCTGAGCCTGCGCGTCTGGAGCCTGTGCTCCGCAGCAGGAGAGGCCGCGATAGAGAGAGGCCCGCGCACCGCGATGAAGAGTGGCCCCCACTTGCCGCAGCTAGAGAAAGCCCTCGCACAGAAACGAGAACCCAACACAGCCATAAATAAATAAATTAATTAATTAATTTAAAAAAAAAATCATCAATGGAAGCTAAAGCTAATAGGTAAAAGTGAGACTAGGAATAGGATAATTATACAGTGCAAAAGTGCATAAGCTAATCTAAAGTAAATATCAGACAAACTCAAATTGAGGGATATTCTATAAAATTAATGGAAAAATGTCAATGCCATGAAAAGATTCAAGAAAGGCTCCAGATTATAGGACTTAAGAGATATGAAAAGTGAATGTAACACAGGATCTTGGATTATATTTGGCTATAGAAGACATTGGAACAACTGACAAAATCTCAAAGTCTGTAGATTGAAGAATACTATGGCTTCAATTTAATTTCCTGATTTTGTTAATTATACAGCGATCATCAACACAGGAGAACTATACACTTAGGCATTTAGGTGCAAAAGTGACATCATGTCTATAACTTACTTTTAACCAGTTTCTAAAAACTATCTATCTATCTAAATACACATACATATAAATATGCACACACACATATGCAGAGAGGGACAGAAGAAATATAAAGTAAATGTAGTAAATGTTAACATTCAGGAAATATGTGTGAAGAGTAGTTTCCAGAATTTTTTTGTCTATTCTTGCAACTTTTTTCTAAGTCTCAAATTATGTCAGAAAAACAAAAAAACAAAACAATGAACTAACAACTCCTCAAGTAACATACTTTATTTTTAGTAAATATCTTTTTTTAAAATTTTTATTGGAGTATAGTTGATTTACAATGTTGTGTTAGTTTCAGGTGTACAGCAAAGTGAATTAGTTACACATATACATATATCCACTCTTTTTTGTTTTTAGATTCTTTTCCCATATAGGCCATTAGAGAGTACTGAGTACAGTTCCCTGTGCTATACAGCAGGTTCTTATTAGTTTTATCTATTTTTATATATAGTAGTGTATATATGTCAATCCCAATCTCCCAATTTATCCCTCCCCCTCTTTATCCCCTGGTAACCATAAGTTTGTTTTCTACATCCATGACTCCACTTCTGTTTTGTAAATGAGTTCATTTGTACCCTTCTTTTTAGACTCCACATATAAGTGATATCATATGATATTTGTCTTTCTGTCTGACTTACTTCACTCAGTTTGACAATCTCTAGGTCCAGCCACGTTGCTGCAAATGTCATTATTTTGTTTGTTTTTATGGCTGAGTAATATTCCATTGTATATATGTACCACATCTTCTTTATCCATTCCTCTGTTGATGGACATTTAGGTTGCTTCCATGTCCTGGCTATCATAAATAGTGCTGCAATGAACACTGGGGTGCATGTATCTTTTCAAAGCATAGTTTTCTCTGGGTATATGCCCAGGAGTGGGATTGCTGGGTCATAAGGTAGTTCTCTTTTTTAGTTTTTAAGGAATCTCCATACTGTTCTCCATAGTGGCTGTATCAGTTTACATTCCCAACAACAGTGCAGGAGGGGTCCCTTTTCTCCACACTCTCTCCAGCATTTATTGTTTGTAGATTTTTTTGATGATGGCCATTCTGACTGGTGCGAAGTGATACCTCATTGTAGTTTTGATTTGCATTTCTCTAATAATTAGTGATGTTGAGCATCTTTTCATGTGCTTTTTGGCCATCTATATGTCTTCTTTGGAGAAATGTCTATTTACATCTTTTGCCCATTTTTTGATGGGGTTATTTGTTTTTTTGATATTGAGCTGCATGAGCTGTTTATATATTTTGGAGATCAGTCCCTTGTCAGTTGTTTCATTTGCAAATATTTTCTCCCATTCTGAGCACTGCCTTTTTGTTTTGTTTATGGTTTCCTATGCTGTGCAAAAGCTTTTAAGTTTAATTAGATCCCATTTGTTTATTTTTGTTTTTATTTCCATTATTCTAGGAGGTGGATCAAAAAAGATCTTGCTGCGATTATGTCAAAGAGTATTCCGCCTATGTTTTCCTCTAAGAGTTTTACAGTGTCCGGTCTTACATTTAGGTCTCTAATCCATTTTGAGTTTATTTTTGTGTATGGTGTTAGGGAGTGTTCTAATTTCATCCTTTTACATGTAACTGTCCAGTTTTCCCAGCACCACTTACTGAAGAGGCTGTCTTTTCTCCATTGTATATTCTTGCCTCCTTTGTCATAGATTATGTGACCATAGGTGTGTGGATTTATCTCTGGGCTTTCTATCCTGTTCCACTGATGTATATTTCCGTTTTTATGCCAGTACCATACTGTTTTGATGACTATAGCTTTGTAGAGTAGTCTGAAGTCCGGAAGCCTGATTCCTCCAGCTCCATTTTTCTTTCTCAAGATTGCTTTGGCTATTTGGGGTCTTTTGGGTTCTTTAAAAGTTTGTTCTTTTCAATTTTGTCACTGTGGGAGCTATATAAATTTCTCACACTTTTATTAATTACAAAATGAGCTTTACCTTCCCTTGAAACTATTTTCAGATGTTGTAATACATTTTGAGTACATTCTCAGTGGTGAAACGTGTTCATCATTCAAAAATGTAGTTTATATTTAGAAACAAACAGAAGTCATTCAACATTTGCATTAGTAATCTGGGGAATATAATTTTGGGGACATGAAACAAATGTAATTATACAGTAATCAGGCTGGATGCCTAGATTTCTTACATGGATTATAAACTAAGTTTTAATGTAATTCCAAGTAATAAAGTCAAAACATTTTTGAACAATAGTAATTAACATCTTTAGGAATAACTGATTCCCAAGGTGATAGATAAAAATAGTACTTAACACTTTTGAGTACCTACTATATGGCAGGTACGGTACCAAACCCTTTAAATGAATTGTCTCATTTATTCTTCATAACTCTTCTAGATGTATACTATCATTATATCTGTTTTACAGAGTAGAAAACTGAGGCTTAGATGAATTTTTAGTTTGCCAAATATTTTCTATCCAGTAGGGAAACCTGGAAAATATAATGCCAAATTAGGGATTTTTACCCACTATACCACTCTATCTACTCCCAAGGTGGAAGATAAGGCAGGTATATATAAGACAGTGAAAAGTATGGAGGACTTAAATGTGGAAGACTGGTGTTTAGCTGGTACAGAGGACTTAAATGTGGAAGACTGGTGTTTAGCTGGCTGCTTGACTATTGAGACATAAATTTAAGATTTCAGAGCCTGTTTTTCTTGTAATCTCAGCTAATAATAATTTCTACCCTCTCCTGACTTACCATAACACTCATTTTGTCATTTAATTTTACTAACTGTAATAAGTCTAAATAGTCCACAAAAATAACGGGGGGATTACTTATGCCCCCCCCCCCCCCAAAAAGCCCTCTATGCTTAAAAAAATTTAACAGAGGTAAGCACTGACTTTACCAATGCATTACAGCTATTTTGAAACCTGTTCTACTGATGAACATAAATATCTTGGACTCACTCTACTTTGTACAGCAGAAACCTGCTTTCCTCTTCCCTCATTCATTCATTCACTCATTCTTTCCTTCATTCTTTTAACCACTCTCTGACTTTTGCAGAACCTACAATCATAGTTTATAATGTTTACCTGTGCACATAAAGAAATATTAGGAAAAAGAGTTATCTTGAGTTTAGAAATATAGTTAAGTGATAAAAGTGAGTCTTTGTACTCTTCTACAATTTGGTAGAAGGACTAGGAAAAGCATGTCTCCAAAGTCATACTGCCAGTCTCTTTATAGAACAACCTCAAATTTCCTACTAATCCACTGTCTAGCTCTGTCCAACTCAGTCCATTTTAGGAGTTCTGTGGGTGACTATATTATCTTTAATCATAAACTAGGCAGATCTTCAGATCTTCTTTTGGAGTTATATTGGATATAAAAAAATATCAAGTATATTTGAATTTTGAATTTAAATAATTATTCCTAATAACATTGTAATCATTTGTAGTGAAATAGGAGTGATGTACGGTGGGAAACATCATCTTGTTTAGAAAGTAAAAATTAATTAAATATAAGTCCAGACATAGGAATTAATAAAAATTCATATTAAGAATGTGTGAATAAAAGAGTTCAAAATAAATTTTTGTTCAAAAAACAGCATGGCTAATAAACAGAAAGCTAAACTCCTTTCCCATTATTATATTTTAGAAATATAGTATGTTATATTCAATTCAGAATAGAAATCTAAATTAATAAAATCAATTATTAAAGAAACAATAACAGACCCAAAGATAAGTATCCAGAAAAATGAAGAGCTCTAAATTATATGTCATAAATCATTAGTATTTGGTCCCAGTATTACTAACAATCTTCTGAGTTGCCATGGATCAGTTCTGAAGAATATACAGCTATTTAGGCAGTAGTTGGTAGTTTGTTTTTTTCCCTTGAAAAACATATCTAACTTAAAAGCTCATCAGTTTCATATCCTTTAAATAAAATGCTCAGAATGACCTTCAAGGATCCTTACTATTCTAAAGTCAAAATGTGCTCACAGTTATTTATGAGTTCTTACTTCCCATAGCTGAAAAATGTTGCCTGTTTGAAAGCCTGAAAAAAATGCAGAAGACACGGGAATGTTATTGAAAAGACTGCCAAGAATATTCTCAAGAGCCATGGGGTAAAACAACTTATTTGGGAATTTTGCTAAAATGTAGCTTCTGATTCAGTAAGTCTGGGGTGGCACCTAATATTCTACGTCACTGTTCAGCTACCAGGCGATGCTGATGCTGTTGGTCTGCTGGCCACACTTTTGAGTAATTAAGATTTTAGAAACAGTGCCCTCTCAGTACATTCCATTAAGAATGCAAAAATATGCAAATGAAGAATAATCGTGACTCCAAGTTTTCCCCTCTTCATACTCTGTCTTTTAATGAATGCAATATAAGAGGTACTGTGTTAGAATTGAGCAAAGAGCCCGGGAATCAGACAGAAAAATTTGAATACCGACTGAAAACTTGGATAGTCTGCTAAAAATTAAAATAATATTTACGACACAGAGCTGTGAAGAGAATTAAATAAAAATAATAAATATAATGCCATAATAGCATTCTCAAAATACTAGTGTGAGTAGTCTCTCTCCTCACTTTGTAATTATCTCACATTGTTTTCCTAGATGAGCGCTAAGTGTTTTTTCTCAGTTTTTTGAGTTTAAATTTCTTAGGTCTCAAAACCATTTATCCTCTACTTCTCAAAATACTTCCTATTAGTTTAAGGCAGATTTGGTTTTGGATGATTTTACATCATCTAAATGAAAAGTTTAAAAATATGTATAATGTCACTCAACAAAAATTTAAAATAGCAGTTGTGACTACAAATTTAAAAAGAAAATTGTTGTTAATGTACATATGCCAGAATCCATGCATTCAACTAATAACTGCAAAATATATACTACAGGATGCTATAGTACCTCAAAATAAATTTAGAAATATTCTTTTGGAATAAACAGAGCCTGTGTATAAAGCACAATTTTTTTAAGTTTATTATTTTGTAACACCACTTTGTCTTGCGCCAGAAATCATACTTTCTACTTTCATCACTCACTTTTTTCCTCAAATTCGGCACATCTGTAACTTCTTCTAATGGCAAAAACAGAACTGACTCTTTAAGTTTGAAGATTTGCCACTGTTGAGAATTATTCAATGTATACCTCACAAAGGAGCCCGAAACACTGTAGCAATAGTGATATTACTGTATTTTTTGGCTCCTATTATAACTACTGCAAAGGGGACATCATGCCAATAAACCAATTTGAGTATGTTGTTCAATCAATCCCATTTTCTAAGTGTCACACCTCATATGTTCTCATGTAGATTTTAATGAGAAATGGGAAGACTTGGATTTTTTTCTACCCATCCTATTTCCAGCACACTCTACACCAATAACATAATTCTACAGCATTTGCTATCATTTTAACCCCTGCCACACCTCTAATTAACTTAGCTGATGTCCCTAAAGTGGAAAGAGAAAGCTCAATTAAAAGGCAGATGCTCAACATACCACATTACGGTTGCAAATTCACTGGCACATATGCAAGCCAGAAACCCAGATCACAAGGATCATGAATTCTGAAGGTCTTTCCAGTAAAATCAGAACACTGGCAACAGAAAAGTTTGGAGACCTGAAAAAATTTACAATTGACTGGCAAACTCCTTTATATTCATTTGCCCTTCCAAATGCTTTTCCAACCTTCCCTCAACGCACCTGCTTCCTCTGGGATTGTCCAGGTAGCATTAGCTACAGCAACTTTGCTTTCTAGAAAATGACCAAGCCAGAGGGCACCTTCAGCATATGCACACCTGAATCCTAAAAGCATGGAATAGACACAGCACTACAAGGTGGTAAAATAATCTTCAAAAATATTTTACTGCTCCATTTATTTTAAGGTTGTCCAGGATTTTTCTCTGAATTTACAATGTATACTATCATACATTGATATTTTCTTCATTGAGTTATTCAATTGCATTAGTTCGATTTTTTAAGAATTGTTTTGTTCATTTGGAGCTTAGCAAATATATGTGGAATGACTTATTTGTGAAGGTAGGATAATGTATTTCTTAAGAGTTATAGCTCTGTAGTCAGGCTTTTTGAGTCAAATTCATTCTTAGGAAAGTCATTTGATCCCACTAAGCATTGCTTTATTTAATTGTGAGTAGAAGTAATAATAGTACCTAATCTCATAGAGTTACAGTTTGAGTTAAAGGGATATAAAAATGCCTATTTCTTAGCATAGTTCTTGGTACACAGTAAACAGTAAATAAATATATAAACAAAAAAAAATATTACTACATATCTCAGTTATGGGTATTTTAAACAGTAATAAAAAGCAGGGAAGACCCAGTCCTTACTCTCAAGAAATTTAACACTCACCAGGACAATTAAACATGTAACACAAATGTCTAATTTAGCTAAATATCTACCTTTTACCTATAAAAAAAGAAGGGCTTATGCATGAAAATAGGGAGGAAAACCCACAAAAGTTTTCAGTGGGGTCACTTTGAGTCAGGATTGCTAAGGTGATTTTTGGAGACCTAGGCTCTAAAAAACCGATGATCCCTGGAGTCAACATGGTCTTCCATAACTGCCTCCCCAGACCCAGAATCCTCTTCCACTCTCTACCTAACAAAGCCCTTATCTTCCAAGAACTCATTCAATTATCACTGATGTTACCTGCAGAGCCTCCATGACCTAGTCAAACACTGCTGGGTAGTTTTTAAATATGCCTCTATTCTAAGATTTCTCCCATTGCATTAAAGTTATTTGTATGTGTGCAGTTGTGACCTTTTTCGGAAATAGAACCACGTTTCATTTATTATTCTGTGACCCAGCAACTGGCATATAGTACTCCATAATGGCTTTGTTTTGTTTATCCATCTGCTTTTATTTGAATTTATGAATATATAAATGAGTAAAGGTGACATACTGGCTGGACTTGCGATGAAAATAATTTTATAGAGAGAACTGGGCACAGTAGGAGTGTATCCTAGGTGAAAGATAAAGACACAGAAAAAAGAGAGGTCAGGCATGTTTACCTAAATCAAGTTCCTGGAATAGTACAAGATTGAAAAGGGAAGCTGGACCCAGTATAAAAATTATGGAACAGTATAGGTGTATATCCAGAGGCACTTTGCTGCTTTTAAATAACAGTAGGGAAAACCAGGCAAAACTCTATGCTTAATTAAACCTTTCTTCTTTTACCATCCCTGTCTTAAAATACTTGCTGTGTTCATAGAATTTCTTATCTCCAGAGGGAGATCAGGCTGCCCAAACCACACCATTAAACGTAATTTACAAAGAAATACAATTCAGATAGATGAGAATTCTCTGCTTAGCAAGGGATTTAGAATCACAGGGCTGCTTGCTGCCTCTGGTACCCTTCTATAAAGAGTTTTTCCCAAAAATAGTCAGTATCAAAGGTCACACATTTAAAAAGTCACTTGGCATTAGAAGCCTGAGGGAAAATGCTTAGGAGAAAATGTTTTGGCAAGCTTTTAAAGGCTTTCATTGAGTTGGCAACAAGACAGACCATGCTGGCCTCCGAAGCAAGCAGAGCAGATGCGTCATTTCAGAGGTGGTAGAAAGGCTTCCTGTCCCTCAACATCACTCTCACCTGCCTCTTTTTCAAGAGCAGAGATTCATTCCTTAGTGTTGAGGGACCAACCTCTATTGAAATGTACAAACTTCCGAAAGGAAGCGGGAGAGGAATAAAATTAACACACGGTTATTGACTACAGACTGCCAGGCATTATGCTGGGCTTCTCATACATATTTTGTTATTAAGTCTAATTATCTGATTTACAGAGGAAAAGATTCCAGCTCGGAGAAGTTAAACTACTTGCCAAAAATCATACAGCCAAGTAAGTATGGAGACGGAATTTAACCTTAGGTCTGATTCAAAACTGCTTTTCTGTTATTCATTTACATAGTTATTTCTCTTTTTTTTTTAGGTTTTAGCATAATGTCCTAAACTTTCCAGCTGATCACTAGATGGAAGCATGATTTGGTAAGGGAAAGAACAGAGAGCATGGGAGAGCACTGCATGTTGCTGAGGACGAAAGGAAGACGGACTGACTCTGAAATGCTGAAAGGAAAAGTGAGAAAGCAAAACACCAAAATCTCACAACTTAAAATGTTGATAGTTCAATTAAGACCAGCCCCTTAGGAAATCAGTTTGCCTCTACTCCAGAAGAATTTATCTACAATTTAACTACAATATTTGCATATATGTTTTGTGGAGGAGGAAAAATAATTTTCCCTCTACCCTTCTAGTTTCTTGGCTGAGATACCCCTGTAATAAAAAACAGATGAACATGAAAAAGACAAACAGAAGTTTAATAACATCTAACCTCCTGTATACATGGGAGATACCCAGGAAAACTGAGGAACTCCCTAGAATGTGCCATGCTATCATCTTAAATATCATCTTCAGCCAAAGACAAAAGACAAATGTTATGAGCTGGGGAGCCACTAATGGGAGATTACTAGGAAAGCAGAGTAAACAGGGGCAAGGTTGTTGTGCAGATTTAAGTCTTGCCTTCTCATTTAATGAGAGTTACTAGAGATTTGGTCATGCCCCTCTTCCTGGTACAGTGAGGGAGAAACGCTTACAAAAGGAGGTTGTCATTATACATGTAAATAAATGTCCTACAAAAGGGTAACTGCTACTCAGTTTTCAGGGCTATGTCTGCTGTTTCAGAGGTATGTCTGTTGTTTCTTAAAAATAACCAGCTTAAAATAATCCTTGTGACAAAGAGGCATATTTTGGGATGCCAAATTCTGCCCCCTTTCAGTTTTAATAAATTTACTCATTTCTCAAAATAGGAAAACATCACCTATGCAAGGCTTTCTGTGTATTTAGATGTATGCTACTATTAGGGACAATAGCAGAGCCCAACAGGAAGAAGAGACTCTGCTTCTTTCCTATCAGTGGCTCAGCCAATGAAAAGCCATGGACTCCTCCCAACTTTCTTTCCCTCTTTAAGAGTTCTCCTTCCCTTGTCATGCAGGGACTTGCACATGGCTGTCATTGTTGCAGACCCCAAAATGCCTCTGCTGATCCCAAATAAACATATCTTTGCTAGAGAAATATCTGGCATTCTATTTGTTTCAGGCCAACAGTATCTCCATAGGTTCAGGAGGATCTATGTTCTTAAGAATTGTTTAATACAGAATTATCAAATAAATATATATCTTTAAAATATATTTTAAATATCATACTTGAAAATATTCTATCCTAAAGATTTAACAATGCATTAGCTATTTAACATATTTATATCACAAATATGTCTTTAATGAATGTTGTTTTCATTTTAGGAAATGATCCTAACTTTGTTCATATAATCATACAAAAAAATCTTGTACTATGTATTTATTTTGCTAAGAAATATATAACAGGAAAATTCGACTTAATAATCATTTTAACCAAATGATGTGTATGCATGGGAGTTAAAAAGCAAGTGCATATCCTTTTCTTTGCCAAAAAAAGAGTGAGAGTGCTTTGAAATACAGGTAACCTAGCTGGGAAAGGTAAGAAGAGCAAACTTCAAATTACCTTCAAAATTTCAAACTTATTTTGTGTTTCTGTTTGTTTAAATCAGCTCTAATTTGTTGCTATAAATATTTTGACTATTGGTAATCTCTATCACTAACTTGAATAAAATATGACAAGTTTGAAAGACTAATAAGTTTTCCTAAATGACTTAAATTTTCAGAATTAAAATCATAAGAAAATAACTTCAAATTGACCTTGTCCCCAGGCACTTGACATTCTTGTTAGGCATAATTCATTTAAAAGATCTATAGAAATGTCTTTTTCCCATATGTAAATATTCTTAAATAGACACTTGATCCAAAGTTTGGAAATACTGGCTCAGCCTGGCAGCACTGCCATAATCCTCTTTTACAATGTATCTAACATAGAAAGATTCAGTCCTGCATACAGAGAGTACAAGGCTTTGTGTATGTCTATGTGTATTCCTGAAAATCATAATGATTGGGCCATTTTTTGGTTAAAGATAGCATACAGTGTTACAACCTTGGCTAGACTGTATTTTGTTACAGAGCAATGATTTCATTTTGTTTTAGCCACTTCCAAAATGTAGGACCCCAGACAAATAACCCCCACCTGCTCATCATTTACTAAGCATGTGATTTGGCTGGCTCTTTCCAAAGCTTTCTGCTTTGATTTTTCCAGTGCATCAGTTACTATAGAAACAATGTCATTGAAATATGAAAAGTGTAGTGAGATACCAAATCACAGTAGACCATATATTAGATAGATAGAGAGCTAGATAGATAGATAGATGTATGTGCATTTGTGTATACTTGCATACACTTGTATACACATCTATGCATGTATATATGCTTGCTGTATATGCATGAGTGTATATAGTATGTGCATATACTGGTTTATAGTACAGATCAAGATGTAATTTGTTAATAGATATACATATCATATAGATGTAATACACATACATATATTAGGTTGAGAATCTCATAAATCAGAAGGCATGTAAGGTTTTAACATATGAGAAGTGGCTAAGTTAGTAAACATAGATAATATTAAAATACGTTTTCTTAAAATTTAGATTTTTAAAAAGGTAAATATATAGAATAAAAGCAGAGAACAGTGTGTTGAGTGTATAAAATTCTTAGCTCTAATGTAAGGAATCCACAAAATATCTGTATAAAGCAGAATTCAAAAATTTGCGTCGATTATTTAAAATTTCCATTTCAGAAGGACAAAAGAAAATAGCAAATTTGAGAAAAAAAAACTCTTTCCTCAGCAATTTACATATGAAATTTAACTGTTTAAAAATACCTATTTTCATAAATATGACATTAATAAATAAGTTAAGGAAACATCCTCAGTGGGAGAAATGAAATATTGTGACCAAGTATAACCATATGATCAATATTTCAATATATTACAGATAAATTAATTTTACTTGGCATTTGAACTTTTGAAAAATTATGACCAATTAGATTTTTTATCATCCATAATCTATGGCTGGAAATTAACATTTTTGCACATAACTGACAAAATTTTTACTATCATGGCTATACGACAAAATGGGAAGCTTGTGGAAAAAGTTAAAATACATAAAATAGAATTATATCTGTGACACATATGTGATATCCAGTAAGCACAAGAATGATCTCAGAAGGTACATAACCTTATTCATATTTTTCAGTTATATTTTAGGTATGGGAAAACTTCTCTGTGCTTTGGAAATACTTAAAAATATTGAAAATGAGTAGTATTTTGTTCCCAGTGAGTATTTTTGTTGTTGTTGTTATGAAAAACACTCTTTGTTAGAAAAACAGCTAGATAAAAGGTAGCATAACAAAGTTAGATATTATGTTAGAAAAAGCCAGATCTGTTAACACATGCTGCCCTCATTCTCTTCCTTTTTCTTTATAATATGAAAATCATTCTAAAAGAAATTTAAAATTAGCTGCCATCTAATGCTACTTACAGTAACATCTTTAATAGTTACACCATGAAAACCTGTAAACTCTAAAAATTGTTCAGGCATAGAATAAATCCCTGGTTTACTACTTCCGTAGTACAGTTTTTGAGAAACTAAAATATAAATTGGCCCAAAGAAATAATAATGGCAAAAAATATCCCATTTTAGAGACGTGAAACATCTACAAACATTTTTAGGTACATGTATTTTTGGAAACTGGATACATACTAGAGGTCATGTTTGAAAGAATCTCTGATGCAGAGGCGCTTACATTCTAGAAAGAAAAGACAAACCATAGACATGTCAACAAATACACTCAAAATAAAGATAAATCTAAGTTTAATAAGACACAATAATAAAAGAAAATAGCATTGTGTGCTTGGATAATTAGGAGGACAGCTTGAACTAGAATGATCAGGGAAGGCTGACATGAGTAGATAAAACATTTGAAGTGATTCTTAAGTGATGAGAATGAGGCAGCATATAAATATCTTAAAAAGAGAAGCTTCCAAGCAGAAGATAGGACAAAATCTTGAGAAAAAAACTTTGCACAGAGAAATTTATTAGCAATTTTCTAAAATAACAGCAATAATAAAGGTAGTAATATTGTAAGTACAGAAGAAAAGTCTCACTGACCTATCATTCCCCTTATGATTTCCTATCTCCACTTTGTCTATATTGTACTAGGCAATCATCAAAGCAGTTTCTGCTAATCTATGAGAAGATTGCTATTAGTCATCTTGGCAATTGGTCAAGTACATAGTCTTTAAAAACTGGCAGTTTACTATTTTGTTATATCATGAAGTTAGACTCCCTCCTTTTTAGTGCCTTCTCTTGGAAAGTAATAGCAACTACCTATCTCTTATAAAATGGATAATCGTATTATTTTCCATGGTCCAGATTTTCAGTTTATCATTTTACATTACTTTTTTTCTGGAATCTACTTTTTAAATTTTTTTAATTGAAGTGTAGTTGATTTGCAATGTTGTGTTAGTTTCAGGTATACAGCAAAGTGATCCAGTTATACATATATTTTTTTTCAGACTCTTTTCCCTTATAGGTTATTACAAACTATTGAGTAGAGTTCCCTGTGCTCACAGTAGGTCCTTTTGGTTATCTATTTTATATATAGTAGTATGTACCTGTTAATCCCAAATTCCTAATTCCTCCCTCCCCCTCCTTTCCCCTTTGGTAACCATAAGTTTTTTTTTTTTCTACGTCTCTGGGTCTATTTCTGTTTTGTATATAAGTTCATTTGTACCTTTTTTTTTAGATTCCACATATAAGCAATATCATATGATATTTGTCTTTGGCTTACTTCACTTAGTATGATAATCTCTAGGTCCATTCATGTTGCTGCAGATGACATTATTTTGTTTTTTTTTTTATGGCTGAGCAATATTCCATTGTATAAATATAACACATTTTCTTTATCCACCTATCTTGTCGATGGACATTTAGGTTGCTTCCATGTCTTGACTATTATAAATAGTGCTACACTGAACACTGGGATGCATGTATCTTTTCAAAGACAACCTACAGAACGGGAGAAAATATTTGCAAATGAGGCAACTGACAAGGGATTAATCTCCAAAATATACAAACAGCTCATACAGCTCAGTATTAAAAAAAAACAAAAAACCCAATCGAAAAATCGGCAGAAGACTTAAATAGACATTTCTCCAGAGAAGATACACAGATGGCCAAAAGGCACATGAAAAGATGCTCAAATCGCTGATTATTAGAGAACTGCAAATCAAAACTACAATGAGGTATCACCTCACACCCGTCAGAATGGCCATCATCAAAAAGTCTACAAATAATAAATGCTGGAGAGGATGTGGAGAAAAAGGAACCCTCCTGCACTGTTGGTGGGAATGTAAACTGGTACAGCCACTATGGAGAACAGTATGGAGGTTCCTTAAAAAACTAAAAATAGAGCTACCATATGAGTCTGCAATCCCACCCCTAGGCATATATTAGGTGAAATCTACTTTAAAGTTTGACCCGTACTCTGCAAAGCCAAGGGTAATTTCATCCCTATCTCAGGAACCTTACTATATAATCCAGCCAGCCACTGGTGGCCATTAATAAAACCTATCCATTTTCTCATTACAATCAATGCTATACCCTAAGAAAAAGCACTTTCTATTGGTAGTTTCCCAAATGTCAATGAACACATATTTTCTGAGTATTCTCCTAGGTCCACCAATTTAAGGCCAACAAAGACTCTAATCAATACTGTAATTAGTGTCTTGATCTCTTTCTTTGTTATCTATGCTACTAAAATTTCTTTCTACTCTAATTACAGTTTGTTTACCTAATTTCTATCCGGTAACAGTTAGCTGTGACCTCTGCCTTACTTAGCACCTTGTAACATTATGTGTTTGAATGCAGTGTCTCACAAACCATGTCTTAATCTCTGAAACTTCCTTAAAATATGCTTCTATAATTAGTATAGATTTTTTAAAAGCATATGAATGAACTGCCATGATCATTCTTTGTATTCCCACAACCCTCTCCCTTTTATTTATACCTATTCTGACAGGTGTAAGGCACTAATTTAGTTAAGAGAAAGTGGGAACTAACTACTGATTCTTTCTGAAAGATAATTTAATTAAGTAAATTCAAAATTATGTCCTCACAAACCCAGAGTTCTAATCTTTTCCCTAATACTGAATACCTCTGTCATTATATCATTTTCTTCCTTTGAAATGAAAACTAATTTTGCACCTCTGACAAGGAAATAATTTGAAAATTATTAGACCCTATAAACAATTTATGTGAAAAATAAAATTTAGTAATGTTGAACCTTCAATAACTAGAAGTACTTGCATAAAAGAACTAAAGTCTGCTGCTTTCACTTTTATTATAAAGCTGTTGCTGTTTTCTGAGATGATTAATTTATCATATAAGTGACAGTTTATTTTTTTATTTGGACTAATGTATGAAAAGAGTTTCTTTTCATCAATCATTTCAAATTGATGGTAAAACCACATATGTTCAGCCTCTGTCTCTCAATTTTGCCTTACTGTAGGTTTTCACCCTAAAGTTTCAGCTACTGTGACTTCTGAACACATAGTATAGGATAAATGTTTCCAACTCTCGATACTATTGTAAAACACAAGATTCTGAATTGCTGGAAAATGTAGACTATAACCCTCTATTTAAAATAGGGGTGTGTATTAATTTGAAATTAATGGCTCTGTCAACCTACCCCAAGTATAGTTTAAGTATAGCTGGATCTTCAAACCAAACGTTATCCAATATATTTCTGCACTTTATTCAATAACCAAAGAAGGAAATGGACTCATCTTAAATACATTGATTAGGCATTTCCTAACCTTGCAAAGTGGATGCATGTTGTTTATTTTATCTAATCCATATAAAACCAACCTTATACCACAATATGGAAGCATACCTGCACACACATACACACAACACACTCATGCACACCTTCACACACACTCTACTTTCAGGGAATAATCATCTTTTTATACTGACCCATCTAACACTTGAATTTTATGTCTGGTCACATATAGTAGTCCCTCCCTTATCCATGGGGGATACGTTCCAAGACCTCCAGTGGATGCCTGAAGCCAAATATAGTACCAAGCCCTATATATACTGTTTTTTCCTATACACACACACCTATGATAAAGTTTAATTTACAAATTAGGCACAGTAAGAGAATATCTGAAATGCCAGCATCACTACTCTTGTGCTTTGGGGCCATTATTAAGTAAAATAGGGTTACTTGTAAACAAGAACTGTGATACTTCCATCTGATAAACAAGACAGTTACTATGTGACTAACGGGCAGG
Organism: Eschrichtius robustus; assembly: GCF_028021215.1. Lineage (NCBI taxonomy): Eukaryota > Metazoa > Chordata > Mammalia > Artiodactyla > Eschrichtiidae > Eschrichtius > Eschrichtius robustus. The sequence goes on along the minus strand of NC_090827.1, from coordinate 13,172,856 downwards.
ATAAGCTGGACAAAGGGACGATTCATGTTCTGGGAGGGATGGAGCTGAAGGGTGTGAGATTTCATCACTCAGAACCGTGTGCAATATAAAACTTATGAATTTTTATTTCTGGAATTTTCCATTTAATATTTTCGGATCACAGTTGACCGCAGGTAACCGAAACCACAAGAAGTGAAACCTCAAATAAGGAAGGACTCCTGTATTTATTTAAAATGAACTCATTCCTTGGCCACAATTCTTTGGTTCAGGGATAAAAAAAACTGATACAGATTGGAAAGTCCGTCCTTCCTCAGAAACCTAAAATTGGATACGAGAGATTCTAATCTCACCTCCCAGGTTTCAGGAATGGAGTAGATAGGAGTAAACTTGAAGCTGTTGGCAGTGGCCATTTATGCCCATGTAAGCTGGAAAGAAGAAAGATTTGTCTGGAACAAGAGAAAAGAGTGAAGCAGTGAGCCAAGGAGAAGCAGAGAAAGGGATGAAGCAAGTGGATTTCCTAGGTTCTGCCTGGGGCTGCTCCAGTCTTTCCCTGGTTCAGCAGTGCTCTGATCCTTTGGTTCTAGAAAATGTACTGTATCACTATAATAATACTTTTATGGTTAACCCTTCAATAGATAGATAGATAGATAGATAGATAGATAGGCAGACAGATGCTGGACAAGTAGATAAGGATAGAGACACACACATCACTTGCAACTAAAATATCCTGAAATAAAACGTATTAAGTCATTAAATAATTTTCTGTAAAAAAAAAAACATTTACACAAAAGAAGATAACTCCTTTAACTTAACAAGAATTTTTTAACAGTATAGGAAATTTCTAAAATTCTCTTTGCTATTATTATTCCCATGGAATGAGAAAAGAGTACAAATGGTTAGCTGAGTATCGAAACTTTTTCTACAAAATATTGTTCATTTTCTCCCTGATGTTGTATTTAAAATTCAGAAAATAAACATGAGCTCAAATTTTACTAAGAACTAAATATAATTTCATCATGTTTGTTAGTCACAAGAGAAGCTAATTTTGTTTTCTCAGACTTGTCTCTCTACACAAGATAAAGGGGACAAACCAAAGGAAATTAGACTTCTACTTCTTTGACTTGATCTTAGAAGGATTTAAATTAATAAGGCAAAGGCTCCTGATAATGATATTACGACTTCTGGAGGAAAAACCAGTGAGGAGCTTGTGTTGGAACGAAGATCTTGTTTGTTCAGATGATGCTTAGACCCAAATTCTGACTTCTTCAGTAAGAGAAGCCAACTACCTGGTAAATTAGTAATGATAAATTCTATAATTTAGTATCATTTCCATTTGTATACTAAAAAGATTGGTGATTAAATATGCTGAAAACATGTGGCTATTTTTAGGGAATAAAAGCAGAAAGCTGAATACATTTCATTCAAAGAGTTTCCTGCTTTAATTTACAAGAGACATCAATATAAGTTTCTTTAAGATCAAAATATTTTTAAAATATAAGTATAGGGGGCTTTTTTCCTTTTTAAATCAGCAGAAAATATGCAGGAATTGTTTGAGAATAACAGACATTTATTGTAAATAAATAAAAAGAAATATTTCTCTGTGAAATGTCAAAATCATCTTTACCCTAATATAATTTATGATTTAGAAAGCTGTGATGACTTTAAAACATGCCTGCAATCTCTCTGACCCTCTAACCAGCAAAAGGGAGGTCTATTTCTCCACCTCTCAGAAAGGGCCAGCCTTGATGACTTTCTTCTAATAAACAGAATGTGGCAGAATTGAGGCTGTGTGACTTCTGGACAATTCAGTTTCCCCCGATTCTGTATATTTTGGGACACTCACCCTGGAAACTCAGAAAAGGTATTGTTTGGAAACTAAGCAGGCACATGGAAAGGCCAGAGACAGGTATCCCAGCCCCAAAGCCCCAAGTTGAGTTCCCAGCTCGTCCCAAAATTCACCACCAATGAGCAAGCTTAAAGAAGATTCTAAAAACAGAAAAAAAAAAAAAAAAAAAAATCCTAAAATTCTTATGAAACCACAAAAGACCCCAAATAGCCAAAGCAATCTTGAGCAAGAAAAAATAAAAGTTGGAGGCATCACACTTCTTGACCTCAAAATATTTTACTAAGCTATAGTAATCACAAGAGTATGGCATAAAAACAGACATACAGACAAATGGAAAAGATCAAGACAGCCCAGAACTAAACCCATATAATTTTGGTCAACTGATTTTCGACAAGGGTTCCAATAACACAAAATGGGGACAGGATACTCTGCAATAAATGATGTTGGAAAACCTGGATATCCACATGCAGAAGAATAAAATTGGACCCATATCTCATACCATATACAAAAAGTCAACACAAAATGGATTAAAGACTTAAAAGTAAGACCTAAAACCAAAACAACTAGAAGAAAACTTCAGGCAAAAATATTTTGACACTGCTTTAAGCAATGATTTTTTGGATATAACCCAAAGGCACAGGTAACAAAGCAAAAATAGACAAAATTGCATCAAACTAAAAATCTTCTGCAAAGTAAAGGAAACTATCAATAAAATGAAAAGGCAACCTATGGAATGGTAGAAAATATTTGCAAACAGTGTATCTGATAAGTGGTTAATATCCAAAATATACAAGGAACTCCTATAAATCTGTATGTATCAAAAAAGCAAATAACCAGATTTTTTAAATGGACAGATATCCTGGATAAACATTTCTCCAAAAAATGACATACAAATGTCCAACAGATATATTAAAAGGTGTTCAACATCACTGATAATCAGGAAAATTTAAATCAAAACCACAATGACATATCATTTCACACTTGTTAGAATGGCTATTATCAAAAAACATAACAAGTTTTGGTGAGGATGTGGACAAGAAGGAACCATTGACACTGTTGGTGGAAATGTAAAGTGGTGTAGCCACTATGGAAGAAAGTATAGAGGATCCTCATAAAATTTTAAAAGAGCTACCATATAATCCAGCAATCCCACAGTGGGTTATAAATCAAAAAGAAATGAATCAGTATCTTGAAGAGATATCTACAATCCCATGTTCCTTGCAGCATTATTCACAATTGCCAAGCATATGAAAACAATCTAAGTGTCCACTGACAGATGAATAAAGAAATACGCAATTGATACACACACACACATACACACACACACACAATGGAATATTATTCAGCCTTTAAAAAGAAAAGAATTCTGCCATTTGTGACAATTTGAATGAACTTGGAGGACTTTGTGCTAAGTAAAATAAGCCAGACACAAAAAGACAAGTACTGCATGACTCATTTATATGTGGAATCTAAAACAGTCAAACTCATAGAAGCAGAGAGTTGAATGTGGTTGCCAGGGATTAAGGGAGGAGTGGGAAGTGCGGAGATGTTTGTCAAAGGATACAAAGTTTCACTGAGGCAAGATGTGTAAATTCTGGAGATCTAATGTACAGCAGTGTGACTATAGTTAAGAGCATTGCATGGTATACTTGAAATTTGCTAAGAGAGTAAATTTTGTGTTCTCACCACATACACAAAAAATGTTAACTTTGTGAGGTGATAGATATGTAATTAGCTTGATTATGATGATTATTTCACAATGTATGCATACATTAAAACATCAAATTGTACTCAAATATAAACAATTTTTTATCTGTCAATATATCTTAATAAAGCTGAAAAGAAAGAACATACCATTATTACAAGCATTGGGGAAAGATATTTCTCCAATTTAAAAAATTTTAAGGGAAAAGAGAAAAAACATTGAAATATTTATTTAAATATCATGCGAATTGAGTGATGTTAATGGGGCAGACACTCGTATTCCTTCCTATCAGCCATTCTCTCTTATTCCTCACCAAGAGTCCATAATTTGTTGAAAACTTCAAAGATATTGGTCTAGGGGAAATTGAGTTTCTCCCTAGGCTGAGGTAAAGAATCAAAATTGGTCCAAACCATCAATGATATTTCCATTCCTTTTTAAAAACTGTTTTAGTTTTTAGAGATTTAGGTTTACAACAAAACTGCAAGGAAAGTAAGAGATTTCCCATACTCCTCCTGCCTCCAAACATGCATAGCCTCCACCATTATCACATCACACACCAGAATGGTACATGCTTTACTAAGGATGAAGCTACTTTGACACAACATAATCACCCGAAGTCCACATGGTTCACTCTTGGTGTTTTACTCTCTATAGTTTTGGAAAAAACATATATCCATCATCGTAATATTACACATAGTACTTTCACAGTCTCTCTTATGATTTGTCTTTCATAGAGCAAAAGTTTTTAATTATAATGAATCCCATCTTATGAATTATTTCTTTCATGGACTGTGTCTTCGGTGTTGTATCTAAAAAGTTATCACCATACCCTAGATCATCTAGGTTTTTCCCCGTGTTACTTACTAAGAGTTTTATAGTTTTGCATTTTACAATTAGATCTATAAGCCATTGTGAATTAAGTTTTGTGAAGACTATAAGGTCTGGGTCTTGATCATGGTGTATGATCCTTTTAATGTGCTGGTGGATTCTGTTTGCTAGTATTTTGCTGAGGATTTTTGCATCCATGTTCATCAGTGATATTGGCCTGTAGTTTTCTTTTTTTGTGACATCTTTGGTTTTGGTATCAGGGTGATGGTGGCCTTGTAGAATGAGTTTGAAAGTGTCCCTCCCTCTGCTATATTTTGGAAGAGTTTGAGAAGGATAGAAGTTAGCTCTTCTCTAAATGTTTGATAGAATTCACCTGTGAAGCCATCTGGTCCTGGGCTTTTGGTTGGAAAATTTTTAATCACAGTTTCAATTTCAGTACTTGTGATTGGTCTGTTTATATTTTCTATTTCTTCCTGGTTCAGTCTCGGAAGGTTATGCTTTTCTAAGAATTTGTCGATTTATTCCAGGGTGTCCATTTTATTGGCATAGAGTTGCTTGTAGTAATCTCTCATGATCCTTTGTATATCTGCAGTGTCAGTTGTTACTTCTTTTTCGTTTCTAATTCTGATGATTTGAGTCTTCTCCCTTTTTTTCTTGATGAGTCTGGCTAATGGTTTATCAATTTTGTTTATCTTCTCAAAGAACCAGCTTTTAGTTTTATTGATCTTTGCAATTTTTCCTTCATTTCTTTTTCATTTATTTCTGATCTGATCTTTATGATTTCTTTCCTTCTGCTAACTTTGGGGTTTTTTTGTTCTGGTTTCTCTAATTGCTTTAGGTGTAAGGTCAGGTTGTTTATTTGAGATGTTTCTTGTTTCTTGAGGTAGGATTGTATTGGGATAAACTTCCCTCTTATGCTGCATCCCATAGGTTTTGGGCCGTCATGTTTTCATTGTCATTTGTTTCTAGGTATTTTTTGATTTCCTCTTTGATTTCTTCAGTGATCTCTTGGTTATTTAGTAGCGTATTGTTTAGCCTCCATGTGTTTGTATTTCTTACAGTTTTTTTCCTGTAATTTATAACTAGTCTCATAGCGTTGTGGTCGGAAAAGATACTTGATATGATTTCAATTTTCTTAAATTTACCAAGGCTTGATTTGTGACCCAAGATATGATCTATCCTGGAGAATGTTCCATGAGCACTTGAGAAGAATGTGTATTCTGTTGTTTTTTGGATGGAATGTCCTATAAATAACAATTAAGTCCATCTTGTTTAACGTATCATTTAAAGCTTGTGTTTCCTTATTTATTTTCATTTTGGTTGATCTGTCCATTGGTGAAAGTGGGGTGTTAAAGCCCCCTACTATTATTGTGTTACTGTCGGTTTCCCCTTTTATGGCTGTTAGCATTTGCCTTATGTATTGAGGTGCTCCTATGTTGGGTGCATAAATATTTACAATTGTTACATCTTCTTCTTGATCAAGGGATCTTGACTGATCCCTTGGTCATTACATAGTGTCCTTTGTCTCTTGTAATAGCCTTTATTTTAAAGTCTATTTTGTCTGATATGAGAATTGCTACTCCAGCTTTCTTTTGATTTCCATTTTCATGGAATACCTTTTTCCATCCCCTCACTTTCAGTCTGTTTCTGCCCCTAGGTCTGAAGTGGGTCTCTTGTAGACAGCACATATACGGGTCTTGTTTTTGTATCCATTCAGCCAGTCTATGTCTTTTGGTTGTAGCATTTGATCCATTTATTTAAGGTAATTATCGATGTGTATGTTCCTATGACCATTTTCTTAATTGTTTTGGGTTTGTTTTTGTAGGTCTTTTCCTTCTCTTGTGTTTCCTGCCTACAGAAATTCCTTTAGCATTTGTTGTAAAGCTGGCTTGGTGGTGCTGAATTCTCCTACCTTTTGCTTGTCTGTAAAGGTTTTAATTTCTCCATCGAATCTGCATGAGATCCTTGCTGGGTAGAGTAATATTGGTTGTAGGTTTTTCCCTTTCACCACTTTAAATATGTCCTGCCACTCCCTTCTGGCTTGCAGATTTTCTGCTGAAAGATCAGCTGTTAACCTTATGGGGATTCCCGTGTATGTCATTTGTTGCTTTTCCCTTGATGCTTTTAATATTTTTTCTTTGTACTTAATTTTTGATAGTTTGATTAATATGTGTCTTGGCGTGTTTCTCCTTGGATTTATCCTGTATGGGACTCTCTGCACTTCCTGGACTTGAGTGACTATTTCCTTTCCCATGTTAGGGAAGTTTCAACTATAGTCTCTTCAAATATTTTCTCAAACCCGTTCTTTTTCTCTTCTTCTTCTAGGACCCCTATAATTTGAATGTTGGTAGGTTTAATGTTGTCCCAGAGTTCTCTGAGACTGTCCTCAATTCTTTTCATTCTTTTTTCTTTATTCTGCTCTGTGGTAGTTATTTCCACTATTTTATCTTCCAGGTCACTTATCCGGTCTTCTGCCTCATTTATTCTGCTATTGATTCCGTCTAGAGAATTTTTAATTTCATTTATTGTGTTGTTCACCATTGTTTGTTTGCTCTTTAGTTCTTCTAGGTCCTTGTTAAACGTTTCTTGTATTTTTTCCATTCTATTTCCAAGATTTTGGATCATCTTTACTATCATTATTCTGAATTCTTTTTCAGGTAGACTGCCTATTTCCTCTTCATTTGTTTGGTCTGGTGGGTTTTTTCCTTGCTCCTTCATCTGCTGCGCATTTCAATCTCTTCCCATTTTGCTTAACCTACTTGTTTGGGGTCTCCTTTTTGCAGGCTGCAGGTTCATAGTTCCCTTTGTTTTTGGTGTCTGCCCCCTGTGAGTAAGGTTGGTTCAGTGGCTTGTGTAGGCTTCCTGGTGGGGGGGACTGGTGCCAGTGTACTGGTGGGTAGGGCTAGATCTTGTCTTTCTGGTGGGCAGGGCCACGTCCAGTGGTGTGTTTTCGGGTGTCTGTGAACTTAGTATGATTTTAGGCAGCCTCTCTGCTAATGGTGGGGGTTGTGTTCCTGTCTTACTAGTTGTTTGGCATGGCGTGTCCAGCTCTGGAGCTTGCTGGTTGTTGGGTGGAGATGGGTCTTAGCGTTGAGATGGAGATCTCTGGGAGAGCTCTCACCGATTGATATTACATGGTGCTGGGAGGTCTCTGGTGGTCCAATGTCCTGAACTCAGCTCTCCCTCCTCAGAGGCTCAGGCCTGACACCAGGCCGGACCACCAAGACCCTGTCAGCCACACAGCTCGGGAAGTCATCCTGTCACGGGTTCGCCTGAGGGCCAGGCATCCTATTGGGGCCTCCTCTCCTTGGGTCCCAGAGACGCCTGAGCGGCGGCCTCCTGTCAGGTGCTTCAGGTCAGGTGCAGTCACCTGAGTCACGCGGAGCACTGGGTGCTCGCCTTCTCTGCTCAGGATCGCAGTGTCGGAGGGTTCGGCCGGCGTCTGAAGCCCAGGATATGGCTTCTACCCAGGTTTACATCTGAGCCCCAGGTTTACGATTCGAGATTCTCCAAACATCTATGTGATTGAGCCATCTAATCTCAGTCAGCCTGCCCCAAGTGAAGAAGAGATGAGCCTTCCTTACCACATCTGAGAGAGACCCAGGAGGACCAAACCTGTCACCTGGGAATGGTTCGCTGGGTTCATCTGCTTGGTGTGACCTGGTAAGTGAACGTTTTTATCTTTTCCTCTGTGCTCAGTCTAGTTCCACTTGCTCATAGGTGGCTGCATTCAGAGGCCTTGCCCCCTATATTTCAGACCAGAGTTTCTCCTGGAAATCTATTGAGGATTTTTGCATTCATGTTCACAAGAGATACTGGTCTGTAATTTTCTTTCCTTGTAATGTCTTTGCCTGGTTTTGGTATTAGAGTGATGCTGACATCACAGAATAAGTAGTAAGTATTCCCTCTGCTTCTGTTCTCTGAAGGAGTCTGTAGAGAATTGGTATAATTTCTTCCTTAAATGTTTGGTAGAATTTGCCAGTGAACCCATCTGGGCCTGGTACTTTGTGTTTTGGAAGGTGATTAATTATTAATTCAATGCCTTTAACAGATATAAGCCTACTCAGATCTTCTATTTCTAGTGTGAGTTTTGGCAAATTGTGTCCTTCAAGGAATTGGTCCACTTTATTTAGGTTATCAAATTGTGGACACAGATTTATATACAGTATTCCTTTTTTGTCCTTTCAACATCCATGGGATCTGTAGTTAATGTCCCTTCTTTCATCTGATATTAATAAATTGTGTCCTCTCTCCTTTTGTCTTAGTTAGCCTGGCTGGAAACATCGATTTTATTGATCTTTTCAAAGAGCTAACTTTTGTTTTTGTTGACTTTTCTCTACTGAGTTCCTGCTTTCAATTTCATTGATTTCTGCTCTAATTCTTATGATTTATTTTCTTATGCTTACTTTGGATTTAATTTTCTCTTCTTTTTCTAAGTGCCTGAGGTAGAAACTTAGATGATTGATTCTAGATCTTTCTTTTTTCCTAATATATACATTCAATGCTATGAATTTACCTCTAAGTATTGCTTCTGCTATATCCCACAAATTTTGATATGTTGTGTTTTCATTTTCATTTAGTTTAAAATATTTTTCAAGTTCTCAAGATTTCTTCTTTGACCTATGTGTTATTGAGAAGTATGTTGCTTAATCTCTACATATTTGGGGATTTTCCAGTTTTGTTTGTGTTATTGGTTTCTAATTTAATTCCAGCGTGGTCTAAGAGCAGACATTACATAATGTCTCTTTTAAATTTTTTAAGGTGTGTTTTGTGGCCCGGAATGTGGTCTCTCTTGGTAAATATTCCATATTAACTTAAGAAGAATGTTTATTTTGCTGTTGTTGGGTGAAGTAGTCTATAGATGTAAATTATATCCGGTTGATTTATCGTGGTGTTGAGTTCAACTATTTTCCTCACTGATTTTCTGCATGCTGGAGCTGTCCATTTCTGAGAAGTCTCCAACTATAATAGTGGATTTATCTATTTCTCTATGCAGTTCTCTTAGATTCTGCCTCACACAGTTTGACACTCTGCTGTGAGATTTATAGACATTAAGCATTGTTATGTCTTCTTGGACAACTGACCCCTCTATGATTATATGCTTTTTATCCCTGATAACTCTCCTTGCATTAAAATCAACTCTGTCTGAAATTAATATATTTACCTTTGCTTTCTTTTGATTAGTGGTATATTTTTCTCCATTCATATACTCTTCATCTATCTATGCATCTTTAAAGTAGGGTGCTTTAGACAACATTTGGTCCTTGTTTTGTTATCCAATCTGACAATCTGTCTTTTAATTGGCTCGTTTAGATGACTGATGTTCAAAATGATTATTGATACAGTTGGATTAATATCTATCATATCCATTACACTTTTCTATTTGCTGCCCTGTTCTTTATTCCTATTTTTGTCTTCCACTCTTTTTCTGCCTATTATGGTTTTGAGAATTTTATATGATTCCTTCACTCCTTTCTTAGCATATCTTTCATTCTTTTTATCACAATTTTTAAGTGGCTGTCCTTGAGTGTGTAATATACATTTACATTTAATCCAAGTCCACTTTCAAATAACACTATGCCACCTCACAGCTAGTGTGAGTACCTTATAATAACAAAATAAGCCAGACAAAGACAAATACTGTATGATCTCCCTTATATGTGAATCTTAAAAAAAGTCAAACTCATAGAAACAGAGAGTAGAATGGTGGTTACAAGGGGCTGGGGAATGGAGGAAACAGGTAGAGGGTGGTCAGTGGGTAGAAAACTTCAGTTATAAGATAAAAAAGTTCTGGGGATCTAATGTACAGCATGTGACTATAGTTAATACCATATTGTATGCTTGAAATAGTAGGAGAGTAGAGCTTAAGCATTCTCACCATGAAAAAGAAAAGTTAACTATGTGAGGTGATACATGTGTTCATTAATCTGATTGTGATAATCATTTCACAAAGTATACATACATCAAATCATCACACTGTACACTTTAAATATATACCATTTTATATGTCAATTAGTAAACAAATAAAGCTGGGGAAATGAAGAAGATTCTCATCTCCAGCCTTTGCGCTCTCCCAGCTGACACTGAATCGAGAAGAGACAAAATGTCCCTTGCAAGCCATGCCCAAATCACAGATTCATGAGCAAAATAAATGTTGTTTTTCTTTTGAGTCACTAAGTTGGTAGGTGATAGAAGTTTTACAGCAATAGATAACTTGCACAGAAGCCAACAATCTTAAGAAACATTAAGTAACCAAGGGAAAAATAATAATACATGTCGAAGTAACAAGGAGTAAAAACAGTTGAGAATCTGTAATTCCTTTCACAGTGGTCCACAATTTCAGGCTCTAAATATTTTTCTTTACATATACTGGGCACAAAATGCTTTATTTTTTCTCAAATTGAGGCAGGGCAATCAGTGTGCAGAAAGAAACTGAGACCGGTATTCCTATAGAACACTTAGTGTCTCAAATAAATTAGCTAGCTGACCTGGTTTCCTTTTGGAACTTTTTAAAAAACATCTCTGATTATCATGTGACTATATGATAGGTGTTGTATAATATAGTTGATAGATAAAATTTATAATGTGTGATGTGTGTATATATAGTACTTATACACACACATACAACAATGACAATATTAAACAAGTCTACAAATACAAACATGCTGAGGTTGATTAGTTTGAGCCTTTCTTATCCAGTTGGTAAAGTCACTCCCCATACAGAAAACTTACAAAAAAGATAAATCGAAGTTTTACAAAAAAAAAAAAAAAAGTTTAATGCAAATCACAGCAAATAAGTTAAGGAAAGATAAATTTGAGAATCCAATAAATAAAAATAAGCAATGATAATAAATTAAATTTATTCTTGCAATACTGTAAGGAAATATATAAAATAGGATTTCTTCAGTTTATATTATACCTTTTACTCATTTGACAAATATATTTACTGAATGACTATTACATCATGCTAAGGTTGCCCATGACTTCATCCATGGGATACATAGTGAACACAAGAGACAAAGATCTTTGCCTTTCTACAGGCAGTCAACTCATTTCCAAACCATAGCTTAGGAACAAGAAAATATGGCATTAGGATACTGGGAAGCAGTTGCCAATTTTCAAGTATTTTAAAGCATCTTTCAATGAACAGATTGCCTGAAAATCTGTACACTTTTCTTTTACAGTAACAATCAATATACTTCATCATGCTACTGAAAACTCCTTCCACCAAAATTGTTGTCTGCAGAGGAAATCTATGAATGAACACTCACAACTGAATCTTAATTGATTTATCAGATTTTGTTTAATGAATTTCCTTTCAAGAAGACTCTTCTATAGATGTTTATTGATTATGAGTAAATTCACCCAAAAATTCTAGTGTGCTAATGCAAGACTGTTGCTTCTAAACACTTTAACTCAAATGAGCCATTGATGAGACCCTTGACCTCCCTAAATATAAGGCTCTTTCAGCCTTACGTCCCACTTCCTTCAATAAACCTTTTAAGCTAGAGTGATCACATCCTCTGAATTCACAGTCTCATATTTTAAACTTATATAGCACTTAAATCTATGCTATCTGGGGTATTTTATTTGGTTAGTTTTTACATTTCTATATATTATTTAACTTTTACATTTTATTTAACATTTTAAGTTCTTTTTTTCCCAACCTGATTTTAGGTTTCTCAGTAATAATTACTTTAACTAATCTTTTTTAATTTTTAAAATTTTTTTTAATTTTTATTTTATTGTTTGTCTCCCCAACTAGAATGTAACTTCCCTGAAGTGACTTGTTCTATTTTGTTTGTTTTCTAATTCTAAGCGCCCAGCACAGTGCTACAAACACACAATAAATATCTGTTAATTGAATGAATAAAGTACTCAATACGTATTTGTTATTACTAAGTGAAAATAAAAATACTACCTGACAAGGTACAATGATGATTTTGATATCCTTCAAATTGTTACATAAATTTCAAAGGAAATATCCAAAATATTCCTTTATCCATAGGAGTCTAATGATGAACTTTGATTCTCAAGTGTTTATCTGTTTGAGGCAGATGTGAGGATAATTTTGTATGGTTCCCACATTAGACTCTTATCTAGCACTCAGCATTAACCAAATTACTTCTTAGAAATAGATCCTTAAGGCTCATATTTCTCCACATGAAATCTCAGACAGCATTTGCTAATATTCTCAAATGAAGAAATACTTTGAAATATTGTAAATTATGATTTTGGAGTGAAAATTTTTCCTTTGTTCTTAAATCAAGTTTTTACTGATGTGATGTATAAAAAGTGTTTTACCAAGAGAAGCTGTCAATAGTATGTGTCTAAGTAAACATGGAAAGTCACCATGGAGTAGCACTTGCCCTATCACTTGTGCAAATAAGACTGAGTAGCCACCCACTGTATTGGCAGAAGGTGTAACTGGACCTCTGGTGGCCTGAAAAGACTGTCTGTCTCATAAATCCTTGGTATGTAAAAGTGATTCCCCAGGGAAAAAGTAGCTAGATGTTCACAAGGCAAAAAACTCTCCTCAGAGGAAAGGATGGAGAACCTAAATCTTCCCAAAGGCCTTTAAAGTTAAGTGGTTTTATAATCTATGTAATTGAGGATCTAAGATAGCCCTAAATAATGTGGTCCAGTCTAATGTAGTCCTGTTGACAAAAGCTCAAAGGTCCCTAAAAGAAAGATCAGTCAGAGTTAGGTGATGGAGGGGCCTGGGAAAGCTGGTTTGCAGCACAGGTTGTGGATGGTTGTAGAAGCACTTCTAGACTTATTAGTAGCATCATTTTTCAGAGAAATAGCTGAGCATATGAATATAAAAATAAAATTGAAGCTGTGGAAAATCAACTGTGAACTGCCGTCTCTTCCTGTACAGGAATCTAAACTAGTGAGGGAGACACAGTAGACAGAATACACTGGACCACATGGGACTCATCTTCAATACTGACATAACGTGGCAGTGACAGAAGCAATGAAAGCTAGAAACTGAAGTGTACTGGAGGACTGATGAGCCTTTCCAATCTGATTTGAAAAAGCAATTCCAAGAAATACATAAGACACATATATTAAATCAAGATAAGAAAAAGGACATAAGCTTATATTGAAGCAATGGCCAATTAAACTTGTTATGGTATTCATTTACTTATTCATTTAATATTTATCACAAATATGCATTGAGACTGGTTTTAAAAACCCCTGCAGTAAGCTCGCATAGACAGTCTAAAATACTTGACACATTACTCTCTGATTTGTGGCCTCAGCAAAAACTCTAAGACAGACAAGTCCCATTTTAACTTTCTGTACACTAGTTCAGCACTGCGACAGTCACGATGAACAAGACAAATAAGCCGCAGGCACATACTTTAAGTGGCTGACAATATAATGGACAAAAAGAATAGTAAATAAGCAATTGCAATGCAAGGTATTGAATAAAAATTGCAATGCAGTATAGCAAACAGAAGGTGCATGTGAGCGCCTAGGAAGGGACAACTATCTTTCTCTGTTGGAAAAAGACAGCAACGCTTCAGAGGAATTATTTCTTTGAGCTGAATCTCAAGATATTAAGTAGGTTCATCATATAAAACTCCAGGTACGGAAAACACCATGGTCAAAGGCACCAAGACATGAACCAGCAGGTAATACTTCCCCAGAGAGAGTCAAAGATCAGGGAGAACATCTGAGAGTGGCAGGAGATAAATGTGGAAATTAAGCAGGTGTCAAATTAAGAAGGGTTTTGTGCACAAAGAGTTTCAAAGAATTTGGACACTGTCACTAAGCTTCTGAGCTGCTCTAAATAGAGAATAATATTATTCATATTTGCTTCAGGACATTCACGCTGGAAAATGTGGTGAATAGTTTTTTTTTGGGGGGGTGGTTCACAGTAAGAATAAGTAGACTTCATTTTATTGTTTTAAAAATTTGATTTATATGAATGGGGGCTGTGTGTATGTATGAGAAAGGCGGGGGAAGAGTGTGAAAGAAAAGAGAAAGGAGATAATTTCTAAACTAGATATAAATTTCTGCAAATTTTCACAAGAAATAGCCTTATTTTATAATTTTCTTAAATTATGCTGTTTTAATTGTTCTTTTTAAAAGTTTCTTCCAAGGGAATTTTTAGTCTCTTTGTGGAGAATTCATATAAAGAATTTTTTGCTTCCCAGATTCAAGAAAATGCCAGAGACTACCATTCCTAAACTCAGTTTACGTGTGCTGAATCCTTAGCTATGGGTTTTCAACATGAGCCTAACAAAAATAAGCTTTGTTTCTTGGATTCTTCTCTTAGCAATTTCAGTGTTTATGCTTATTGGTTTAGCAAGAAACCAGATAAGCAGTTCATGTAGAAAAACGTGGCAAAGGAGACCTCTGATTCTACTGAGAACTCTTTCAAGTTTCATTTTGTTATTAAAATTATCTTGATATATATTCTAGATCCAGTAGAATCTATAATAGTGAAATAGGCAGGACATTGGAACGGTAGCATTTCTGGAGATTTAGTATTGTACAGAGGCTAAAGAATAAGCTCAGGAGCCACACTGCTTGAGTTTAAATCCAGGCTCCACCTCCAGGTAGCTCTGTGACCTTGAGATAGCTAACCACCTGCTTTTTGCCTCCTTTTCCTCATGTTTAAATTCCAGGTTTTCATCTCTATTTCATAGAGCTATTATGAGGATCATAATAATGTATAAAATATAATCATCCCCTTGCCTAGAAAATATATATAGTCAATAAATGGTACCACTATTATTGTATAAATATAAAAAATATCATTGCAATGACTATTTTCTTCCTTTACTATTACTAGATAGTTAATGAATAGCTAACTGTTCTAATTTTAAGGCCAATATATTGAGCATCATATCTGATCTCCTTTCAAACTCTTTAAAAATCTTCCCATTTTATACTTACACCTTACATCACAAAAAAAATTCTGGCAGCAACATAAATAGTACAGCATAATGCATCTGCATTTTAAATCATCTTAATGATGAATAATGGAAAATATTCAGATGCTGAATATGTAAATGTAACACATATACTTAAACTATTCTTTTTGATACATGGTAATGACCACAGAATCATAATGGTTCACCTAAAATTATGCTGTCTCATATAACAATTGTGCCAGGTACTTCAGAAGAAGGTATAAATCTCCAGTAATGTCCCTGTGGCAATGGGAAGTAATTAGAGTATTTCACACTTAAAGATTAATATTTGGGATTTATATTGTAACTTTCATCTAAAGACCTCAGAAAGCCTCTATAGACATTAACTCATTAACTTTCCAATTGCCACCCTCCCATAAGGTAAGGAGGAATCCAACAGCATTTTACAATGAGGAAAGTAAATTGAGAAGAACTAAATATTATATTTATGATTAGTAATCTTGATACACAGCAATATTTTATTAAGATGTTAAATAATGTTAATGACCAGACTAGGGCTTGAACCCATGTCCCCTGCATTGGCAGGCGGATTCCCAACCACTGCGTCACCAGGGAAGCCCATGATTCCTTTGTTTTCATCCTGAAAGTCATAACTGAGATTAAATAAATCCCTGATATCACCTCCTCTGAGGTCAGAATAAAAGCAGAATAATAATAATGATGATGATTAATGATTATTGAGTGCTTATTATGTAACAGGCAAAGCCTTTGGATGCTTTGTAGGGATTATCTTCTTCAACAATAAATTTATAGTAAAGTAAATTTATTCTCTTTTTTGTAATGAGAATACAGGCTCAGCTATGCTATGTAAATTGCTACTGGTCACATACCTAGTAGCTGATGGGGCTGGGATACCAATTCAGTCAGGCTGACTGTGGCTTCATGCCAAACCTCATAATATACTACTCTCATTCTGCAAAGGGTGTGGTTTAGTATTAATTTTGGAACTGAGATCTGACATATAATTTTTCCTAGACCACAGTTCCTTCAAACAAGAAGACAAAAAGCCACAAGGAATATGACCCTTTCCTGTGTAATAATCAACTGCTCAAGAGGTTCGTGAAGCTAAGATTTATTGACTGCCTACTGTTATCAGTTAGGATGCTTAACATGGAATAAATAAGAAAACCTAAATCAACTTTAAACAGGAAATTGTTGGCACACATAATGAAAAGTCTAAAGGGAGGGTAGGCTCCAGGCACAAGTTGATACAGAGGTTCACGATACCTTCAAGGCTTGGCTCTATTTCTCTGCAATTCTCTTGGCTCTGCTTTGCTCTGCTTGCTGGCTTTGTCTCCAGGCTGAAAGCCAAGATAGCTATAGCAAATCTAGGTTCCTCATCCACATACAGTACCATTACAGAAATGGCAAAACCTTTGTTCATGTTTCTAAATTCCAATCATGAGTACTGAGACTTTCTAATTAGGCCAGTTTAGGTCATATGTCTACCCTTCACTAATTACCATGGGCAAGAGGATTGAATATGCTAATAGGCTCAGCCAGGGTCACAGGCTTTACTCTAGTGTTGCAATATCCATGGATATCCACAATGAAATCAGAAGCTACTGGGAAGGAATAGGGGAGACAGATGCTCAGAAATCAAGCAATAAGTGTTCCTGGCTTATGTGTTAGCTTTTCACGTGTATCATCTTATTTAAATTAAGCTGAAAACACCAATAAAATAGGAATTATTAACTCCACTGTCTAAATTTAAATACAGAAGATTACATTATTATGTAAACCAGGACATTTTTTTTTAAATTCTGTCTGGTTTAATAGCTTCTGCTTTTCTCCCACTAGAATTTGACTACTTTATATGGAAATCATGTCAGCTATTGAGTTACTCAGTGGTAGTCATCATGGGAACAAGATATGTAAGGTACATTCTCATACTTCTGGGGTTACTCAAATACAGTGGTCCCCCAGTATCCACAAGGAATGGGTTCCAGGACCCCTGTGGATATCAAAATCCACAGATGCTCAAGTCCCTTATATAAAATGGTACTGCATTTGCATATAACCTAAGCACATCCTCTTGTATACTTTAAATCATCTTGGGATTACTTATAAATAATAATACATTGTAAATGTTATGTAAATAGTTGTAGATACAATGTAAACACTATGTAAATAGCTGCCCTGGCGGCCAAATTCAAGTTCCGCTTTTTTAGAACTTTCTGATATTTTTTTTGAATATTTTTTACCTTCAATTGGTTGAATCCAAGGATGTGGAACCCACAGATATGGAGGGCCAACTGCACTAGGGGAGGGAGGCAGATGCTCAGCTAATTACAAAGCAGTACAAGTTGGGCTAAGGGCTATAACTTGAATTTACCTCTAACATCTAAATTTCAGACTGCTTGTTCAAATGGCACTTAGTGTGCCTAGCACATGTCTTCTCTTGTTTTTTTTTGTTAATCAATAAATGATTTGTGTTAGAAACTAAATACAGTTTAACTATTTTGAAAAGATTCCTTCATAAAAATAACAAGAAGTTATTACACATCATTTGGAAGTAATAGTTGAAGCTGCTGGACTGTGTCTTGTAATAATTCTTCATACATGTCTCAAACTCCCATGTGCTATAAGTTAAGAACAAACTCTACTATTTAATTTTGTGAAGAACCTCTACAGCAAGTAATACAGGGCATTGAATAGCAGTTATTTCTCAATAAAGATTTGTGAAATGAATCTTGATGAGTGAAAGGAGTTGCCATGCAGCTATAAAGTACACTTCATTTTCCTAGAAACGTAAATATTCTGATTGGGATAAATTTTATATATATTTGAAGAAGACGAGCTTGAAAAAAAATTCAGAATTCCTTCACATTGCCATTTCTCTTTAGTTAATAGCTAGAACTTTTTTTTTGCAAGACTTATGACTTCAGCTATAATTTACAGACTAAGTGCAACATTTCTGATGGCTTCAAAGCAGTTTGTCAGCAGTGTACCCTTCTAAGCTCTAACAACAATCAGCCCCATTGAAATGTGTGCATCTCTGTAGCATGTCTGCTCCACTTTCTTTTTTTCTGCTCCACTTTTTACTCACACTCATTTCAATTCAACACTCAACAGCACTTTAGATAATCTGTTGTTGCTTTCCAATCTGCAAAGTCTAGTATTAGCAAGTCTCCCTTCTGAACTCCTAGATTAAGTTTAAATATCATTTCTCTTGTGAAAAATCATTCAATATATAGTATGTGGAGGGTTACTTTATTTACAGACACTACAAGAAGAATCTCTTGGGGTCTGGTCAGAAAAAAAATAATAAATAAGACATTTCCAAATACTGTTTCTACAAATTTGTCTAAGAGTTCTTCTTCCCGAGAGAGGAGAGTAGAGGAAGAATTCTTGAACTCTTATCAGCTCTACAGTATTGTCTCTGAGTATTGCCACAATTGGAAGAGTATATCCAACTTACAAATAAAGGTCATTTATAATTGGTGCCTTGTGAACGCTCAACATAAGGTGACACACACTTATATAGAGGTTACAACACTAAAACCAGCCATCCAAACCACAGCACATTCTCTGGTTACTGCTGCCGAGAAAGCTCTCCAAATGTGGAGACCACCTCTAAAGGGGAACTTGTGCCCTCAATCCCTGGCTCCAGGGCCCCTAATCAATCCCCCACACACTCCAGTCTTTGTTCTGGATCACATAGGAAAATTCTTCCCTGTCAAATAAGGTCCTCCTTGACCCAAACATTTCTAAAATTACAAGAATGCTGGTGCAAATTGGCGTGAGGTGGACGGTGGGAAGATCTAATGGCAGCAAGAATCACCCTTAGATAAGAGGATCCCCGGTCATGTTGCCAGGGTGGGCACAGAGAAGACAGCAAAATGGAGCTTGGAGCATATCTTCCCATTTAAAAAATTAAACATTTTAAATAATAGAGAGATTCTATGATAGCATTATCATAGTGCAATATGTGAATCCCAATGGGTTAAAAATAATCTTGTCTTCCTCCTTGAATTATTCTTCTACCATACCCTTGCTGCACTAAAGCTACACTAACGTCCTTGCCAGTCTCTGAACATGTCAAGCATGTTTCTCTCTCCTCCTCTCCCCTCTATTCTTCTCCTCTCTTCTCGTCTCTTCTCCCCTCCTCTCTCCTTTTCCAGAATACTTTATCCCTGTCACTTCATTTTAGTTTCTACTCTATGCTGTCTCCTCAAAGATGAGGTCACTGACCTGCCATTCTACATTCATATCCTCCATCACTCTATATCCCCTTACCTTGCTGTCTTTTTCTTCATACCCCTCTACACTTTCATTTTTTCTTTACTGCTTGCCTTCCACTTAAGAAGTAAGCTTCAGGAAGACGAGGCTTTTGATTGTTTTCCCTGTTTATTTATCACTGTATATATACCCAAGGCATAAAAGAGCACCTGATACATTTAGATATTCCACAAAAATGAATATTGAAAGACTTAATATATATTATTGTGCTTTGCAATTTTTTATTGGAGCCTCCTAACAAACCTATCTAAATACATAGCATGGAATTTTGTTTTAATGAGAAAAAAAGCATGAAACATGACATAATGAATTTATTCACCAATTTCATCTTTCAGATAACAAAAAGTTTCAGATAACTAAGCCAATGAGCATATAATATAGAGTAAGCAAGCTGAGAGAAATACAAGTATGATTGAATTGTGTTCATACGTGATTGTGAGAAACCCATAAACAGTGAAATAAGTGTATAGACATCATCTTTTTCTTCTTCCTCTTTCTAATAAATGCCAACATCTTTATGGAGAGGGTTAGAAAGAAGCCAAACGGCACAACTCTGTACTATCAGCTTCCTAGATAACCAGGGCCCACAGAACAAAGCATTTGAGACTTTAGGTTCTGATCCACTTCTTATACTTAACCACTTAGGATTGTTATTCTTGGAATATTGATTATTTACAGTTAACCATCATGGATGGTAAAATACAAACATGAGAAAGAGGACTATTATCCAGTACACATACACAAAGCAAACCTTTACCCAGGATTAGAAACACCTAGAGAGTGAACTCTTTAAGAATTATGTGATATAGTTACTTATTCCAGCTCCAAGCCCAATCTCCTTTTTCAGCTTCAAATAGAAATGATTAAAGAATAGTTAGCAAGAACAGAAAGATAAAACATGAAAACCACAAATTAATGTTTAGAGAAGAACACTTTCCAGCAGGTATTAACTACTTTTGGCTATAAGAGTTAGAAAAGAAAGTCCCTGAAAGATCCATTTTTTAATATGTACTTCTGCTTCTAAAGTTTTATTCTGAACATCCAGAAAAATGTTAGTTTGAATTCCCTATGATAAAGATTTTTCTCAGGTCCCATTTTAATATGTTCTTTGTAACCATTAGCATAAAACTACCTTTCAAAACAAGAAAATTCAAAATCACACAAAGGAAAAGTGCAAGTTTAATGCTATAACAAATTTAGTATTCAATCCATCCTTTCTAGTGAAAGAGAAACCAGTGTCTTCGGCATGATTACTTGAGAAGCTAACAGAGGTTACTACCAATGTAGTAAGAATATTATCGCACGTAACAAAAAAAGAATTATCATCATTTTCCTAATGAACACAAGTGGATTATACTGTTATTTCTTCTGAATGTTAACTTTCAACCATCTTGGCTGAACTTCAAGAAGTTCCATTCAGCAATCCTCTGGCCTACCGAATCACATATCTGGCTGACATTAGCTGAACTGACCTATCAGTCACTCTCATGCACCCTTTCCCTGCATCAGTGTTCCTGCAGAGAAGAACATTTAACATGGCACAGGATGAAGTCCTTGTCCTGTTCCAGCAGAGACGTGGACCACATGCAGCTGTTAGACATTCTATAAAGGTCATTCTCCCTCTTGAATTTGTGTATTATTTGTTTTTGTTCTTATTCAACACTTGACACCTTCTCCTTGTCTCTACCTTTGTACAGCTCCTTTTCAAGTAGATTAGCATTTATCACTTTATATATTAACATACCTGTGTGAAGCACATTTAAAATATGTTGGTAAAAGTAAGCTTTTCTTTCCTTTTTTTCTTTCCTGATGGCCCTTACCTTAACACAGTGCATCATCCTACCAAATATAAAGATGACTTGTTGCAAATGATGCACTATGTTCTTCTTTTCTCACTTTGCACACCACTTTAATCATCATAATTTTCTTTTAATTCCTTTCTATTCCACACATGAGAGGGGAAGCAAAAGAACAGATGTTCAGAAAGAATGTCTGAAATGTCTGCTGGATTCGAAGAAAACAAAGTTTCAGGAAAGAATACATTAAAACATATCTAAAACTTTCATTTTTTAAAATGTGAAACTAAAACAGCTATATAATTTCTGTGAAATAATTAAATTAAGTAAATTTATTTTTCATAAGAGAAGAATGTTGGCCAAATGTTTTATGTAGGACCTGGCTAGCTTAACCTAAAGATCTGGCCAAGGAAACATGGCCAACTAACAACTCCCATCTCTCAGTGGAAAATAAGGTAAAACAGGAATATATGTGAAACATGTCTGGTTACTCCCTGGCATACGATCTACTCTAAAATGAGGGTCTGAGTGAGTTTTTTCCAGCGGGGACCAGAGATTGAGAGGACATAAAAACTCTATCTAGAATTACAGGCAGGAATGTCCCTAAGCACAGATATTTAATTTTCTAGAAATAATGTGAAATGAAGACTTATGCCAACTTCAAGTACTTGTATAATGTACCAATAATCAACTGAAGACAAGTTAACAGATACTTTAAAAAGATGCAGACAATGACTCTAATAGTGACTTTTTTTTTATGAATCAGTGATACTGTATGACTCAGGGGAAAAAACAAAATAAAACAATAGCCATTTGTAAAACACCAACAAAACTGGGTTAATTTTTTAGTAACAACTCACTAGAAGAGATTTTGTTCTTTTTTTTCTTTCAAACTAATGAAAAATCAAAATCAAGGCTACAATAGTATTATAGAATGTGGTGAGAAATGCATGGGGTACCCTGTATCGCACTGATTAGAAAACCAGAGAGGGCTCTTAAGAGAGTATCTGGCTTCTTGTTAGCAAAGTGACTATCAGAGATAAAAAGAGCATGGGTTGCATGGAATAGATACAAACCCAGTGAAAACTATTCTCTAGACATAATAAGGGAAGAAATGAGGATAGGTGTCAGACCCTATTATTATCTATATTCTGGGACTGAGTGAAGTTTGACAAATTATATGGTAATGCTAAACTTCCCTTAATCTCATCTGCAAAATGGGAATGATGATAGTACCAGCATTATTAGGGTTATTGTAATAATTTAATGAGATAATATCTACAAAGGGTTTGCAACAATGATTTGCATATCGTGAGTGCTTAATAAATGTCATTCTAATTACTGGTTCTTATTTATAATTATGAATAAAAAATTATATATTATTCTTGGGACTTCCCTGGTGGCACACTGGTCAAGAATCTGCCTGCCATTGCAGGGGACACGGGTTCGAGCCCTAGTCCAGGAATATCCCACATGCCGCAGAGCAATGAAGCCCGCGTGCCACAACTACTGAAGCCTGCGTGCCTAGAGACCGTGCTCTGCAACAAGAGAAACCACCACAATGAGAAGCCTGCACACCACAACAAAGAGTAGTCCCCGCTCGCCTCAACTAGAGGAAGCCCACGTGCAGCAACAAAGACGCAATGCAGCCAAATAAATAAATACATTTTTTTTTAAGTTATATATTATTCTCATTTTAGAGAATGGATTTAGTCTTTTCACTACATCCTACATCCTTTTGTTATATTCTATAATATTGTTGGAGTCAGTAATCAAAAAGATGTGACCACCAGGTGACTCGCAAGCTGGACATGCGCAATGGGAGACTCCCTACCCACTTTTCCTGTCCTTGGAATATGTGTTCCACTTGACTTCCCCCCGCCCAGAGGCTGCTCCAAGGATACAGCCTTGAAATCGAAATGTGGTGTTGAGGTTATCTGAACTGGGTACGTGACTGAGCTCGGTTAAAGCCTCCGGTATACAGAACTGAACCCAGTAAAGGCATACAGGCATACCTCATTTTATTGGACTTCACTTTATTGTACTTTGCAATTATTGTACCTTTTTTTTTTTTTTTTTACAAATTGAAGGTATGTGGCAACCCGGCATCAAGCAAGTCTGCAGTGCCATTTTTCCAACAGCATTTGTTCACATCATTGTCTCTGTGTCACATTTTGGTAATTCTCACATTATTTCAAACTTTTTCATTATTATTACATTTATGATAATAACATTTGATCTGTGATCAGTGATCTTTGATGTTGCTATTGCAAAAAGATTATGACTCACTGAAGGCTCAGATGATGGCTAGCATTTTTTAACAAGAAAGTATTTTTTTAGGTATGTACATTTTTTTATACATAATGCTATTGCACACTTAATAGACTAGAGTATAGTGTTAACATAATTTTATATGAACCAGAAAACCCCCAAAATTCGTGTGACTCGCTTTATCGTGACATTCAATTTATTGTGGTGGTTCTGGAACCAAACCCACAATATCTCCTAGGTATACCTGTAAACTTTTTAAGATTCTTTGGGGCGGGTGCAGCCACCCAAGGCAAACTTGTAATTAATTTCCCTTGCTTATTAAACCTGCCACCTAGCAATCTGTAGCGGCCTGACTTTTTTTTCAGTCTCTCCCTGTCCTTCCTATAGTGGCTGGTTTCACGTTAAACCTGGAGGCTCCCAAGATGTTTGAGAAGCAACAAGTATCCTTTGGGTGTTTTCTCAGAGATGAGGCAGGACTAAGGGGACTATATCTATTTATTACATTCATGATAGTGGCACCCAAGGTGGGCAAATTAGATCAATGACCCCTCTATACACTATAGAAGCACTTCAGCTGTATTTTATTTTGAATAATGGTAATTCTAAATGTACAATACAATAAAAGTCCTTTTTCATTAAAGTACCTTTAAATTAAAATTAAACTGTGGACTTTACATTCACTGTTCTATACAAATTGTGCTGATTTGGCCTCAAATGCCCAAATAATTTACTAACGTTTAATCAGTTATAAACCTGTGGAGCTGGCTCTATTGATTAAACTCACATTAATAGGTCAATTCTAGAAGACAAGTCTAGTTTGACTAAAAAAAAGAACAATTAGTAAATCAGTACCGATACGTAAAACTACCAAGAGAATTAAGTGCTTACCAAATCACTGTGACTTCTCTTTCCCTTTATTTTCTCATTAATACACAATTTTTCCCCACAGAATTTTTTTACGTAAGCATGGGACATGCAAAATAAACATTTCAGTACAGTAAATATTAGGAGGTTTAGGCAAAAAGTGGATGCTAATATAAAATTAGAAGGTAATTAATTGATTATTAAAGCATAGACATTAAAAATAAGAAAGCAATATGAGTTGAAGAGATTATGACTTTAAAGATATAAAAAGTATAAAGTTAGGTAGATTTGAAAGAAGACTTACAGAAGGGTTATGTCTCAAAATGGATCCAGGCAGCAGAAAGATTCTGAGCTTTTAAGTAACTAAAGAAACCTCTGTTTTATGAAAGTTCTGGAGCAAAAAATAAAGAGGATTTAAAAATCCATAAATTTGTTTGACGTGTTTTGTCATATTAAACAAATAGCAAATCTCTTTGAGTTTGAAATGAGAATATAAATAACCAATATTTTCATAGACAGTTTTCCTCTTTACTTCACATAATTACAAAAATCAATTAACTCTAGCCTCAGGATATTTGGCAAATGTGCACAAAACAGAAATAAAATGTACAATTAATCACAACTATTATATTTATGAAATTTTGAGGGAAAGCAGAGAAGAAAGAGGAAAGCAAACAATTATTTATTGAAAACTCATTCTGGGGCTTCCCTGGTGGTGCAGTGGTCAAGAATCTGCCTGCCAAAGCAGGGGACATGAGTTCGACCCCTGGCCTGGGAAGATCCCACATGCCACAGAGCAACGAAGCCCGTGCGTCACAACTACTGAGCCTGCGCGCCACAACTACTGAACCCGCGTGCCTAGAGCCCGTGCTCCACAAGAGAAGCCACTGCAATGAGAGGCCCGCGCACCGCAACCAAGAGTAGCCCTGCTCACCGCAACTACAGAAAGCCCGCACGCAGCAACGAAGACCCAACGCAGCCCAAAAAAGAAAAAAAAAAAAAAGAAAACTCATTCTGTGCCAGTCTTGTTTTATTTTTTCCAATTTATCTTATTTATTTAATTTACTTTTCATTTGTCTCTTCAAGATAGGTGGTTATATCTACATTTTATATATGAAAACACTAAGGTTGAGAATGTTGAAATAAACTGTCCAAGAATGATTAAAAACCAAGGCAATGAAATATATGCATAGTAACATGTTTTAGTACAGAGCGAATTAAACTTTGTAAATCTTAGAAGAATTGAGTTCCAACCTGAGTTTGGGGAGAGAAGGAGGGGATAGAAAGGAGAGGGAGTGAGGAAGGAAGAGTGGAGTGTGTAGTCTGAAGAATAGGGTTTGGATCTGGGCTAGACTGCCGGGCTCTAAATTCTGGGAGAATTCCTAGAAGAGGGTATATATATATGCTTCCTGTCCCTAGCAGCTTATGGGAATAGTTCCCCAACAATTGGGTTAGCTACCTCTCACATTATATTAGCAGGCTTCAAAGAAATTAATTAAAGTACTCTATGGCAATATAGTAGAGCACAGGTAAAATGGACCTTATGTTAATGAAAACAATTATCCAGTTTTACATAATTGGGCTATTTCTATCTCTTGGCCAATAGCCTACATTAAAACTTCTTTGGTGATATGAATATAATTACTTTTTTTAGTAAAAATTATGCTTAATTGACTATTCAAAAATGCCTATCTATGCAGCATTCACCTCACTTAACCTCTTAATTTGCTCATCAGCAAAAGGAGGACTCTGGACTATAGACAATTTCTAATATTCCTCCCAACTATGAGAATCCATGATTATATATTTTCTACAGTGAGGATGACCTAAGGAACAGGGTCAGCCCAAGCCTAAAAATCGCCACTGATAAAGAAAGGAGGAAAGCTTCAGTCTTCTTTGGAGCACAGTTGGAAAAAGATGCTCTCAATTCCAGTTCCACATTTGGAAATCATAGAAACTAATAGCCAGGGTACCAAATGTGAAGAAAAGGAGATAAGGTTTATATGAACTACGCTATCAAGGGAAGAGCAAAAGTGTGAAGGTAAGAGGCCAATGCAGGGCATCACATGATCATTTCTTGAGGTAAAACCAGACTTTGGAACAGAGAGAAAGGAAAGGAAGGTTAAGAGAATCTAATGACTTCTATACCAAATTGAAGGGCACACTTCTGAGAGTGAAGGTTGTAGAGGATGACTCAATTGGATAAAACGGTAGTTATAGTGTAATTAACTTAAAATCACAAACCAATAGTTTATGCTTATCCCCTCTAAGAAAAAAAATTAATATGCACCTTTGAAACTTTAACTGTTAAGGCTATCCTCCTCTTCTTTGGAGTATTTGCTACTCTATTATATATTTTCATTAAAAATAAAAATTGCCAAAAAACTTGTTTAGGTGATGATTTCTTCTTTTAGGATGCAAACATGAAGCAAATTTAAATCTTTGTTGTAAACTGTCTTTATATTTCTGAGAACAATTCACTCCACGTCCTTTATTTAGTTCCAGAGACACAGCATCTGAGGTTAGCTGTGAATTTATGCAATTGCCAAGATCCAATGAGTTTTGCTAGGAGCAGCAGTCAAACAGTAGATGGGGAGAATGGTTGCAGAAGAATAAAGGGAGCAATTACAGATACTAATGTCTGATATTTTAAAAATCAGTTAAATATGTTTGTCTGAACAAAGAGAACCTACACTTAGCTATTGTTCCTCTATTCTGCTGCCTGTGAAGAAAAGTGCTCTAAGTAATTAAAAATAAAAACAAAACTTCCATCTATTTCTTTAATCAGCATAAAAGACCTAGATAAGAGGAAGGAACAACCTGTTGCTAAGACAGAATCACTGCCTATCGAGGCTGGGCCAAAATACAAGCTAATCACAGGCCTGCAGTTAGGGCTCTGAAATGAGTGCACCCTTTTCCCTGTTTGCCTCCAGTCGACCTTAGTTTGTCCCTTTCACCCCAGCAGAAATCTTAATACTGCCATTTTCACTTTCAAAAGAGTCCCAGTTTGGATAATAGATTATAAGTTTACCCTATTCCAAATGAAAGGGTGTGGCCAGTCAAGGCAAAGCTAAATATCAGTGTCAGTGATAACAAATAACATTCTATTTCATGTAATTTGAGAGTGAAGTATCATCTTTAAAGGAATACTTAACCTTAAATTCAGTCACTTTAATAAAGACTATCAACTTTGATTTATATGTTGTAAAAAGGCATAGTTGTAAACCTGAATTGATATTTTAGGAACAGAGGATAAACAGGGAACCCTATCTGATGTCAGGCATGGGATCCACTTTCTAAAGCTCAACCCAGACCCAGGACCCTGACCGTCAGTATAGTTAAATTGCAAGTTATATCTCCTGAAGTATGAACACTGACTATTTGCGTAGTCCACAAATCCATATTTTAAATGTTACAACTGCTTATCCTTATAACAGATGAAGTAGAGAGGAAGCAGGAGCAGGAAAACTTGAGACTTTCAAAGTCTCATTACTTATCCAAAGCCTTCAGAGCTATGAAGCGGTAAAGTGACCAAGGCAAGATGTGAATATATAACTTGGACATCAAATTGAGTGCATCTATTTTTGGTACTATACACTGTTCTGACTCTTCAAGAAACAAAAATTACCAATCATCACCATTTTTTACTAACTCAACTCATTCAGGTTATTCTTCACCGATTCTAAATTTCTCATCCCTTAACCAATTCTAAAACCAACAAGAGAGCTTGAGAGAAAGACTGAGAAATGCCAGAAGCCTTCCTCCCCACTGGAGCACTCCATTTTCCATCCTTGGTTCTCACACAACGGATCAACTTAGTAAGAACAAAAAAGAGCAAGATGGCAAAATTAAGTTCAAATAATATCACACCTAAACTGTTTTTACTGAATTAAGCGTTGACAGCATATTATAAAAACAGGCTGAAAAGCTAGACCCTAAACAATAACACGAAGGCAGAAAGAAGACTGGCTTTTATCTGGATCTACTTCATTTCACTCTTCAGTTCAACCAGTGTTTTTACACACATGCAGACACACTGCTTCTTCTTTCACATTCTTCTGACTGCAGATCCATGTTTTCAAACACTTCTTATCTGAGAACACAGATCCTTAACCATGAAGTAGAGTCTTCTGAGACACTTAAAAAACAAGGCCTGAAGTCCCAACGAGATCCCTTTAGTCCCATTTCAGGCTTAGTCCCATTTCAGCTTTGCTTCACCATCCTAGGAGGACAATTTTCCTTCCCTTCAGCTAATTATGTTTGCAGATAATGTGTAACTAAAGAATAAACAATTTTATGGAAATATTTTTACTCTTCCATGTAATTCTATTAATTTACATAAGGGGATTCTACTTGCAATATTCACTAGAAAAGCAATCATGCACAAGAAATTAAAATTATCATATTTTTATTTTACCTTTGATAACCTACAATTTTGTCAAAGATCACTCCATTTTAAAGTTGTTTTGATTGGAAATGGATATCAAATAAATTAACAGCACTAGTCCCTTAATATTAGTCCCAGACCCTGATTAAAAATATGTATGGTCATATTAAGAAATGAGAATACAGATATATACTTTTAAAAGTCAGTAATAATATTGAAGTAACAATTCTGTACTGTTAAACAAGCACACACAGAAACTAAAAATCATAAGGCCCTTGCAGAACTACTATTTCCTGAATATAAGTAGCTGAAAAATATTTTATATGATTCACATTTTAAATAGGAAATGATACTATGAGCATTGGATTGAGGGAAAAGTTAAAAAAGAATGACCAGAAAAACACTGTTATCGTTTTTAGATCAAAACAGCATTGATAGCACTATGGAGAATGACTTTTTTATTCTCCATCTGAGGCAGGAAGCGGGGTGGGGATTGGGAAGCGGCTGTCTGGGATATAACACCTCACTATCATGCCAAAATAATTTTGAGTTCAATCCAAACTCAGCTTCTCTCATCTCTCTCAGTCTCCTATGTTGGTGAACAGCATGCGCCTCTACTCAGTCACTTAAGATAGTACTCGAGAATGATGTTAGACTTTCTTCTTTTACTCCCACTTCTAAAGAATGACCGAGTTGACAGAGGCAAACTCCTGGGTCTCCCCTCTAAGCAAATTTTCCTCTCCATTCCCATTTGCAGTTGCTGGGCACAGCCCTGCACCAAAACACAGCTGGAGTACTGCCAAGGTCTTCTCCACTCTCCACCTAGGACACAGCCGCTATAAAGAGCGTGTAACACAAGGCTGGGCATCTCTTAGCCTAAATTATTTACAGAATTCCCATGCAGCTCATAGGGATTTTTCTAACTTCTAACCTCCTCTGTTGCCATAGCCTCCACTGTTACAATGTTTCTTCTAAATAGAATTGCTTACCATTTCCCTCTTTTGCCAGACTACAACTCCACGGTTTTGGCAGCAGTGTTTTCCAGTCAGGTACTGCTTCCTCGTGACAGTGGTGAACAAACTTCATTTTTCTATGAGGGCCAATGTATAAGGTAGGATAACTTATACAGTCCACCTTTTTTTTCCACTCAAACTGAAAAGTGTCTTATATATATTAATGAACACTATCTATGTATAGCCATGTGCTTCACAGTTTCTTTTTAAAAGCACAATATTCAAATTCTTCCTTGTGGCCTATAACATAGCATCAGCTAGAAACCAACTGGGAACATACAATATAAATGCTCAGTACACAATTTATATTGATACGAATGTCAATCCAACCGTTCTTACAAAATTACCTAAAGCATTTAAGAAGTATAGCTGAATGAAATCCATATTGTCTTAAAAAAAAAAAAAATCACCATAGGCATGACCCTTGGAACTGAGCTAATCACAGGGGTCCTGGCTATCAGCAGCAATAGCCCTAAAGGGCACTCTTTTCCCAATAATAATAGTCTTCATCCTGCTCCCAGACTGTCATTCAGAGTATTCTTCTTTGGTGGCCTGGAAGCTTCACTCCTCTTATAATCTCAGCAGCCAAAAGCAAGTTCTAGCTTTAGACTCTGGGCAGTATTTTGAGAAAATGAAACTTCTTCTCAGCAAGCCTGTGCAGATGAGCATTCAGGGACTGATTTTCCGGTTTATGGATTATCTAAAACCCTTTGCTCCTTCCTTGCTTTTGGCCATTTCACTGCTCATTAGCATTGCCACTGAAGGATGGACAGGAAAAATAAAAGGAAAGAATCAGAGCAGCCAGTTTTGCTATTTATTAACCACTTATCAACCACAACAAGAACTCTTGTGGAGAAAAAGAAGTATTGGACAGTTACTTTTCGAACTATCTGTTATTTTCAATTTCCAATGTTTGTCCTATTCTTAATTACACCTACATAATTAAAAGTTGGCATAAATATGTTTTCCCAACAATACTTATTCCATTTGTAAAGTTAACTAATTTTACTTTTTCTGTGAGGCAATTTTCTTCTTTTGTCTGCTACAGTATAAAACTATCATTTTCATTGATGTTTTATACATCTAGAAGAAAGTACAAATTAGTAATATGAGATAATAGTATACTTATAACTTCAAAACTAAGAGAAAAAAATTAAATGTAATTTAATTTCTCCATACCCAAGAAACCAAGTTTAATGGAAAGATCTGATACGTGGCAGTAAATCTAGAAAGGATCTCATTAGTTTTATTAATTACAAGATAACTGGACCTTAAAGCCATCTCCTCTTTTTACTTGACCTAATAGCGTAACTACTGACATCCATAGGAAAGAAAAAAAAAAAAGAGGAAAAGAGGTAAACGGCAGAGACGTTCCCTTAGCTCTGACTATGGCATGACTGTATCGACTTTGTAGCCTATAGGCAAAACAAGGTTAATGATTAATCATCAGGAAGCTGAGTAAAGAGTTTTCTGTTATAAATCAAGACCTTCTGCAAGTGGTAATCTCCTTATCCCAATTATAATCTTTTTTCTGAAATATATGTTTGCTTTATGGCACCCTTAAGGGCACCATAAAGGTGGCATTTATTGAATTATCACATACTCCAGTGCCATAATAGACCACAGTCACCCAACTATGAGTCCTAAATTGCTCTACTTTCAGCTTCCTAATGTACAATATTATCTCAGACAGCAGATATACTTAAAAATTCTTAAAGGATGGGAAACATGTCTTATATGAATACATATTGAACTGTGCACATATAGTAAGCACTGAATCAAAAAAAATTCACATGGTTTTCACGTAACCTTAAAAATATTTTTTTCTGCAAATAGAATATGAGGATGTAGATCATGATTTCTCAGTTTGAAAATAATGAATTATAAAAAATGTACAAAACCCACCATGACTACACCACCAGGAAACTGAAGAGTAATCCCTCTCAAGTCTGCATGAGCCACCTCCCACACTAATGAGGAGTTAAATTTTTTTTTTTAACAATTTTGTTAAGAAGAAATTTATAATGGTTTTCATAAAGGGCATGCCTCCTCTGGGCTATGCTGAGAGTTGCTGGTATTTCTAAAAAGAAAATTGACTAGTTTCCTGTTATCACCATTCAAAGAAGCAGCAAAGAAGAAATATGGACTGAAGGGCATGATAGTAATTGCCAGTGCACCTCTAACACAATTTTATCTGTTGTCAGATTGCAGAAATTATAGAAGGAAGAATCAGTCTTCCAGATTTTAATTCACCATGAACTACATGCAACAGAACAACAGACCTGACTCTCTTGTCCCAGTTTAGCTCCAAAGGTATTACCTAGCCTTCAGTTTTTAAGATAATAAGCCTATCTAAAATGTGCTCCTCGTGGGGCCTGTCATTTTAATGATATCAAGGTTAAGTATACTAAGCACTTCACCAATTTTAGTGGCCCGTTCCAACTTAAATTTAGATTTAAATCAGCTAAGCATTTCCTTCAAACAGTTGTATTTCACCACCCAGGAAGTTATGAAGTAGCAAGTTTAAAATATCTTTTAATGTTATATACTTCATTAATTATATTCTTCAGCTCCAGCCATAACACAGCACGCCTTCTTTATCACTCATTGCTGTGCCCAAACCACAGGACTCCTATCCCCTCACTGTTAATGTATTCTATGTTTATACATCAATTAATAGATGTAACCAGGCAGAAACAACCATGTGATATTCATATTACATTGTTTTCATGAGACAAAATGTTTTTTATGGAGGAGATAGTACTGGAAATGACAAAGAACACAGAAAAATATAATTCATCTGTTATTGGCATTCTTATTTTAATACAAATATTATTATTTTAGCTGCAAAATCAATACGTAACAGTGTATTAATAGGAGACCAATAAAAGAACTGAGATTCATTGTCAGAAGGCTGAATTCTGAGGTTAGAAAATGTGGAACATTTTTTTTCCTCTTTTTCACCTATGTCTAAAGATCTGTCAGCTATGGTATAGCACAAATAGAAGTGAAAGTTCCATAAAAGGAAATATTTAAATGTGTTACTGAAAATTAGTATCACATGAATTTATTTCATCTATTTAATTTCTATGTGGCAATATATACTGCCTTGTGAAAAACTATACTCTTTTAATTGTTCCAAAATGATTTTTTAAGTAAATTAAACGCATAATAGAATTTAATTAGAGGAAACCTATATTCAATACAAATGTGTCTATTGTAACAAGATAATTCTATGCCATTTTAATGGCATTTACATAGGAATAATGTGTGTTCCTAAAATTAGCACATTACTAAAAGACTAAATGTTGATTCTATCTGTAATGGTATATCACTACTCCATAAGATATAATCCACTCATAATTTCAGGTAAGAAAATTTTACCTAAATTTGAGTGCTAATCTGGGAAACTAAATGAAACAAAACTGCAGAACAACTAACAGAGTCTGTTTCAGAGAGGACATATAAGCTTCTTTGGCTAATTCTACTGGCATTGGCCCAGTATCATTTGACCGGAGATTACAAAACAAAACAAAAACATCAAGAACCACCAAAAAAACAAAAACAAAAACACAGTTCTATTTGAACAGTTGCCATCCAAACTCAGGAATCAAATAGGTTTGAATAAAAGAGAACATTTTATTTTGAATCCTCTTATTGAAAATTTTCTTATGATTGAACCTTTAAAAAATTACTATATATCCCAACTCCCACCATTAAAAACAAAACCCTCCCTTTACCTCATATTCCCACCCCACCATACCCATTTCTCCCTTAAAGCAAAACTCATAGAGTTCCTCAAGCCCCATTAAATCTTCGATTCCTTGCCAACCTGCATTTTGTCCCTTCAGGCTACTGAAAGCAATTCTGTCAAAGTCATTTTTGTCCTCAACATTTCTAAACCCAGTAGTCAAGTGTCAATTTTCATCCATATAATTTGATAGGGCGTCTGATTTCCCCCTTGAAATATTTTCCTCACTTGGCTTCCAGAACACCACACAGTCCTAGCTTTCTTTCTAACTCATAGGCCACGCATCTTTCTCTTCTCCTGGATCCTCTCCGTCTCCCTGACATCTACATTTTGCGATGCCTGTGGTATATAGTCTTGGACCTCTTCTCTTTGCACGGTTATTCCTTAAGTGTGCTATCCCCTCTCATTGCTTTAAAGATCATGTCTGTAATGATGAATTCTAAATGCAAAGCTTGAATTCCTAACTCCTCCCAAAATTCCAGACTAATGTAATCAATTGCCAGCTTAAATTCTCAAATTTGATGCCTAATAAGAATATCAAGTGTAATAAATGCAAATGTTGACTTTTATCTAAAACTTGATCACTGTCCCACGTTCCCAATTTTAGTCACCCACTTGCTTAGGTAAAATACCTTGGAAGCTTCATTACTTCCTCTGGATTTCTCCCAGCAGAACATTCCATCGGAAAATCCTGTTTATCTTCAAAATACATCCACAATCTTACAACTAGTTCAGCTACCAACTATTGGAATAGTCCAATTCACTACTATCAAACTGATCTTCATATTTCTACTCCAATCATTCCACCCAAGCAGAGAAGGTTATCTTTCTAAAACACAAAGCATTACGTATTGTGTTTGATCTCAATCCTCCAGTGGGCATCGTACATACCTAGATTAAATACCATACCATGACCTATAAGCCACTATAGGATCTTCCTTAGCTGCCTCTCAGACCTTATTTCCTTCTACTTCCTGCTTTGGTCACTAAACTCCACACTTGCCCCACACTGACTCTTAAGATGTTCCTTAAATGAATTAAGTAGATTCTTTAGTGTCTTGTCTCATGGCCATTGCCTTTGCTATGCCCTCTGGCTGAACTCCTTTTTCATCAGATATCCACATGGCTAATTTCCTTTTTATTTGAATCAAGTCTCTGCTCCAATGATCATCTCCTCAGAAGGTCTTAGTAGATGACCCTACTCGAAATAGGGTGCCATTCCTTCATTCTTCTTCATAGCATTTATCAGTAACTGACATTACAACTTGTATTTTCTTCTTTATCTGGTTGCCACCCCCATGAGAATGTAATGCCTTAAATACAAGGACATAGGTTACTTGTTCGACATTTGAATTCCAGGACCTAAAAACAGTAGTTCATAGAGAGTAGGTTCAGAATAAATGTCTGTTGAATGATAGAATATTCTCCCACTGAGCACACATACTACATATTGTTAATAATGCCTACCTTACCCTGTGGTTTCAGGGTAACTAGCTTCTAGAATTATGATTTTGATAATGAAGCAAACATCTTTTTAAGATTAGTTGGGAAAAATCAAGCACTCAGAGCAATGAAGTGAAATTATTTATTTTAAAAACATTACTTTGAATTATTTGGGGATGAAGAAGAAAGTTTAAGAACTTGTTTTAATAAAATTAATAACTTGATCTTTTTTCATGTATAAATATATCTGTTAATAAGGACCTTGACTACAGAGTGATTTAAAAATTTTTAACATACACAGGGAGGCCTTTTGGTACTTAGTTTCTTGTGCTTGCCTCTAGGCTTCCCTCTATTCACTCAAGAAAGCTTTTCAGTGGGTCATCCCAGCCTCAGCTTCACATTTGATAACCACCTGGTGAACAACAGCAGGGTAAAAGCCGGAATGCCTGAAGAACACTGAAGAAACACTGGCTATTTCTTTTATATGCTACATTTTTGAGTGGTGCCAAACGTATGCTAATATTGCTGGTGTGCTTGGAGTTGGTAAATTCTAAAGGCTCCTGTAGTCCATGCTGGTTAGAACATAAGACTACTCATTCCTCCAGTCAGCCTTAATGTACACTAGTATTGTGGGATACACTAGCACTGTATGTAACATCTTAGTATTAACGCTAGAGAAAACAAACACAAAATGTAAAACAAAGAACAAACCCAGCTCTCTCTTCTGATGCTGAAGTTATCTAGAATAGCTGATGAACAAATATATTATGTATTAATTCTTGTTCATACCAGAAAATCTTCATTCTAAGGGATCCTTAATTTGAATGATTAAGGTTTTATGCTCCATTTATTTCCCCTTGTATTTTTTTTTAATTCACTCTAAACCTAACTATTAAAAATAGCTATATGAACCACACTTGACTGTATCTCTTCTCCCAATTCCTCAAACACAGGAATTTGTCTTCATTTTAGGTCATATAATTGTAGAGCTTAAATGAACATTAGTCTAAGTCTTGTTTTAGGGTTGATAAAAATGAAGACTAAAGAAAATAAGTAACTTCCCAATATTGCTCAGTTAGCTATCTATAAAATTGGTAGTTAGCCCCAAACCCTCTAAATTCTAATCCAGAACATTTTTACTAAGACTTACATCTCCAATTTTTCACATTCATCTGAAATTCGTGTCCACATCCAAATGCTAAAATTCACCAATTTAAATGACCTAAATCCACAGATGTCCTCTTAACAACCAATCCCAGAATTACGTTAGTACGTTTCCCCTTGCCCATTTGACATCCATCTGATCACTTAATTTTACTCTGAATTTTTAATAGTACATTATTCCAACGAGTTTATTAATTAATACTGAAACAGGGCAAGGTCTACCATAACATGATAACCAGTTCATTCATTTAACCTAGTATTCCATTCTCTAATTTTGTGGCTTTGCCAATGTAAAAACTGATGTATCAGATTAAAGGTGACCTAAGTTTCATCCTCCATTAGTCTTATAATAGGATATGCTAGAAGGAAGATCTTGCCTCTTAAACAAATT
This sequence comes from Eschrichtius robustus, assembly GCF_028021215.1. Taxonomy (NCBI): domain Eukaryota; kingdom Metazoa; phylum Chordata; class Mammalia; order Artiodactyla; family Eschrichtiidae; genus Eschrichtius; species Eschrichtius robustus. The sequence continues at coordinate 13,136,227 of NC_090827.1, read as the reverse complement.
AAATAAACAGGAAAATTACTACTTGATAAAAGACACTGGTTTTATATTACTACACAAATCCGATGGCACTGGTGGTAGTGGTGGTGGTGGTAGTAGTATGTGTGTGGAGGAAATTAATTAATACATGAAACTTAATATTTTCCAGGCTAAAATTATCTGAAAACATATATGATCCTTCACAAAAGTCAGTGGTTGACATTTTTAAAATATATTTATATTTGTGCCCATGTATTTTTTTCATAGCTCTGTGTATGTGTGTTTCATGTTACAAACATCAATCAGTTTGGGACCCTAAATATTCCATAGGTAAGCAGTTACTAATGTCTGTTTACACCAGCATTATTAAGCATATCTGAATACTATTTGGCGTCTTAGATTTTTCCACAGATAGTATTAGCTTAAGAGTATATTTCTGTTGTACTTTAAATTTGTGAAAAATTTACATCACTAGATCTAGCAATCTATCTAGAGAACACAGAGTGTTGATATGCCCTAGAATTAAATTCTTACAAGAGTCAGGGATAATATTTCTTTTGTTGTTGTTATTTTTTGAATTTTTTTTTATACAGCAGGTTCTTATTATCTATTTTATAAATATTAGTGTATATATGTCAATCCCAATCTCCCACAGGGATAATATTTCTTTTTCTGGTTTGAAAATAAAAACCATCTGAATCTTAGAGTGTCACAATCCTCATTAAATGGCATTGTTTTTTTCTGAGAATTAAAAAAAGTAGTTCAGGGGATTTTCAAGTAGGACTACAAAGGAACAGCTCAGAATGCAGTGACACCTAATGGCAAAGCTCTCTTTATAGGCCACAAATGTATTTTCTAATAAACATTATATTTTTAGTCAAACTAAGTATTGCTACTCACCAATATGTTATTATCTGAAATATCATGAAAATCCAATAGCAGTGCCAAATACTTTACTTTTTAATACTAAAATAATATATGCAGGTGAAGGGATACTAACCTTTTGGATTAAAAGTGTGGTTTTAAAATTATAATATCTCTTTGAGATAAAATTACAGCATGATAAACTTAGCCTTGGAGATTAGAATTAAATATAACACATCTCCCATTACTCATAACAACCTCAACTGGTTTCTATTGCTGGGTAAGTTGAAAGTTAATGACCTTGATTTTTATTCATATTTGAATTAGAATTTATAGGAGGTATTTACTGGATGTACATTTCACTTGGAGTAGAAAGCAAAGTTCCTCAGTTTAATGGCTTATTAGTCATGTCATAGTGGATATTGTTGATTAATAACATTGTCTAACTTAATGCACATCTGAATTGCACTTCAAATAACTGTATTATTGATACAGAAAAACATACCTCATAAAGTATACCCTCATTTTAAATTCAGAAGCTACTTCTTAATACTTTCTAGAAGTTTACACTATATGTTATCCATAACTTAGGGAGCAAACAACTACTGTAAATAATAAAAGGATAACTTAAATCATTGAGATATCCCACACAGTGCAGGGTCCTTGATGACTCCTGAAGGCTATCATTAACCAATGCAAATCATGTAAAGAGTTGAAAAAGAAACAATTTGACAGAAGACACAGTACAACTTCTAGAAATCCTTCTACATTCTGTATTTGATAAAATAGTCCTCAGTGCGCCAGTAATGAAAACTAATGCTTTAAATTTGCCATCTATTATTGTTTACAATGTGGTGACACATCTTATTCACCCACCAATTTTGTACTTTAAACTTTCTCATAATGAAAATATTCTGTGAATTGTCTTAGGCTTCTCAAACATGTCATAGTTTATGATCTCAGAGAACAAAGTATCATTTGCTTATGAGAAAAACATGAATAAGGGCTTCATTTCTATTTCCTGTTGGCATAAGGTATTTTACTATGACTGGTAACAATAAAAACATGCTAGTGATTTTTATAATATATGAATAAGTACACTTGAGTGTTCCCTTGCAGAGATGTATAACTGAGGATAGCTCATTTCAATGAGCTGGTACAGGTACAGGTACCAGATATAGAAATGAGCACACATGAAACTGTTAAAACATGAGATCCTCCGTATTAGATATGAAGCAAAACACAAACTGTGCAGTTGACTGGAAATGCCACCTAATCCCTGCTTAATTAAAGCAGTGCTCTAAACTCCCGTTGTGTTGAGGGAGTAAAGAGTGTGGGACGACTGATGTATGAAGAAAATAGCAGTCAGCGTGGCTAATCTCAAAGACTTTGGAGCTTTCGAGCTACATAAATCAGAGTGACTTTTGAATAGCCTCATGAAACACAATATCATTACCATTCCACTCACGACTTTCTGGTTCTTCCTACAGCATGCAGATCATTAGGAAACTTCTAAGCAATCAAGTAATGGGGGTCTGATGAAATTAATCAATGCACAGGCTCAAAGTAGAAGCATAATTCAAAATTGCACAGTTTTTATATGTCAAAAGACCTTTACTTGGTGAGGGGGGGGCAAAGAAGATCACAATTGAGGTGATTCATTTCTAACTAGTGTGTGTATTGCATGTGCATGTGTATTAAACAAGAATATGTAATTATCAAGTATCTTTAAAATATGATTTAACAGAAATTCAAAGTAGTGCATTTTTGACTGAAATTAATACATTTCCATTTCAGTCATTAGAGTTTAACCATCATTGTGGTGAACTAATGTGCTCAAAAAAAAAAAACATATTAGAGTTTAAAATATGTAATTGACTTTATTAAAACTACCTGCATGAAATAAAAACAAAGAGAAAGAAAAGAATGGACAAAGTTTTCAAACATATAATTTGGTTCAATACCAAAAAGATTCGATGTTTAAAGAACCTATTAGAGCAGTGTCTTTTCATCTTTCCAGCTCGCCTGAACTACATATGGCAGCTACTGTCTACCTGAACACATCACATGAGGCTGTGAAAATCTTTCATTTCCGCTTATCTCCTTATATCTATAGAGTTGAAATATTCACTTTCCCTCCAGTGTCATCACTTTCATCCCTTTAGTCCTGAAATAATACATTCGCCATAAGCATACTTGTCACATTAGATACTTAAATGAAGACTATCACCTCCTAAAGATAATTAATTCTCTTTTCCTATTCAACCAAGTAAGTAAACTGATCCAATGAATATTAACTGGTACTTTAAAATTTTAATACGGGCATTTGGTTTTGAATTTATTATACTTTGGCCAGGGTGGGGATGGAAGGGAAAGGGGCTTTTAACCTCTGAAGTGCACATAAATTAGACTTGGTCATTTTTTTTTAATTTAATTTAGGAGGTTACATTTTTCAGTATATTATAAAAGATACGAAGCATTTGAAACAACCATCAATGTGCTAGCTTCATGGCAATATTAGGTAGTCTATAAAAGAAGTTAATGCTCTTGTCTAATGTACTAATTGCAGTCAAGTCAAATTAATTGTCTGAGAAGTAACTCTTTCAGTAGTATATACATTTAATGCATACAATCAGCTTTCTAAAGAAATCTGTAATTTGTACACAGTAACTTTTTTGGGGGGATCTGGTTATAAATAAGTAAGCTGTGTCACACTGACAGACAACAGAATGCCAAAGAAAAAAATACAACAGTTGTGTTCTATTTTGAAACAAATGCCCAGACTGCATTGCAAAATAGTATTCATCTAGTAGAGGACAGCAAGAGCTGTAGGTGTTTGCAAATAATGTATTTATCGTTTAGACCACAGAATAAGCAATAAAATAAGCATTTATCCACAAGCCTCCCTCCTGAGCGATGATAAGCGTAAGCCAGAAACCCCTCACCATAACATGAATATAAAGGTACCACGGTAATATATATCTGCATTCCTGCTCCGGTCGTTTACAACTGGACATAAATGTACGTCATTTCTTTAAGAGGAGCACACGTCATTTCTGAACTCTATCAGAACATTACCGAGACCCTCCACGAGACAATTTCTCCCTGAAAAGTTCTGAACCCACAGACACTGTTACCCCAGGCAAAACGTGACCTAGCAGACAAGCTATCTAGTGCTTAATTCACTAAACGCGTTAAGTGCAAGGTTTTCTGAATCCTGACCTCATCACCCCTTGCACAGAGATATATACGGTTCTATTGATAGAAATGATAGAGAATGGCAGACGTGTTTACAAAGACAGCCTCTGAGACCAAGGGAGGGAGCCCCCTGGAGCTGAGGGGCTGGCCGCTGTGGACTCGCACACCAGACACAAGCCTTTAGCTCAGGCAGGCACAAAGGCACAACCTCCACCTGCAGCAGGTTCCCCTTGCAGGACGTGTGAGTGTGAGAGTGTGTGTGTGTGTGTGTGTGTGTGTGTGTTGCGCGGGGGAGGGGCAGGGGGCGGAAAGGGGAGATGCTGCGACCCATCTGTCGCCTCAATTTGCAGGGCATCAAGCCGTGTGGACACATAAAAGTCCTGCGCCCGGAAAAATTCCCCCAGAGGGGCCTCTCCTCAGCGCAGTAACTGAACCCCGCTGGCCCGCGGACGCGAATTTCCGAAAAGGAAATCGTCGCATTAACGCAGAAAAGGCTGCAAGAGCCGGTCTCGGTTCAGCTCTCACGGATTAGCAAGTGAGAAGAGTTGGAGCCTGAAGCCGCGAGCGCTGTGCATGATAATGACGTGCAGCCCGCGCCCGCGCCCGCCGCGGCCAGACCCGGGCCGTCTGGGTGCCAATAGGTAGGGCCACGAGCACCTCCAAGGCGGCTCGGCGTCCTTCCCGGACTCAGGCCGCCCGTAGCCCGAGCGCCTTTGCTCTCGGCCTGGCGCTGCACCTCAGAGTTGACGGCGAGGAGGGGCGAGGCGAGGCGAGGCGACGCGGCTGTTCGCCAGGCAGCCCACGAGGGCGGCGCGCGCGCATGTGCTTCCGCGTTTCTCGAGCGCCCGGGGCCAGTCTCGCCGCCGCGCCAGACCCGGGGAGCGCGAGCGAGGCAGCGAGGTGCGCGGCTCCCAGTCGCGAGCACCGCGCAGCCGAGAGGACAGGAATCGGAGACGGAGGCTGAGGGCTCAGCCAGCAGCCAGCAGCCCGCCACCGTCGCACGCGCTGCGGCGAGCGCGGCCCGCTCACGTTGCAAAACCACCTGTGCGATCCGAAGGGCGCTCTCCCCCACCCCCACCTCGCACCCCAGCCCTTTTCGCCTCACAGGTGACACCTCAGTTCACCCAAAAGGTACTTTTTTTTTTTTTTTTTTAATGGAGCAAATGTACATCCGGGAAAGAACATGGAAGGTAGAGTCGATGAAACTTCTTTTCCTCACACACCAGAAGCCCCCCGCGCTCCCCGGCACGCACGCCCGCTGAGGTAGATTCGAGAGCCCCAGGCATCCAGCCCACACTCCCCGATTCACCGCGAAACAACAGCACCAGGCAAGGTTCGGGCATCCGCATCCTTTCAGAAAGCTGCCCAAGTGTGAGGGAAGGTAGCGGGAAGGGGCAAGAAACCCAAGCCAGCGGCAACGAGCCACACAGAGGGCGGAGAGGGGGAAGCAAAGGGGAAACATCTGCGAGCCGAAACGGTAAAAAGTACCCACGGGCAGCGCCAGCCCTTTCTTACCGATGTGAATGATCGAATCCGCACTCGCCGAGTCCCAGGTTCGAGACCACCAGAAGCACAAAACCAAGAGCAAGGGGAAAACTTCCATCTCCGCCTGTGCTGATTGTTGTCTTTGAGGATGGATTTTCTTTCAATATTAAAAAAAAAAAAAAAAAGTCCAAAGAGTTTGAGGTCACGATAGTTTAGCACAGCTTTTTCTTTTTTTCTTTTTTCTTTTTGACCCCCTCAATTCCTGTTACCAGACCAAAGCTTTTATAATCGTCGCTGAGGAAGGCAGGGCGAATGAGAGAAAGAGCCCAGCCTGAGGAAACCTCCTTAGGAAAGCCGTGTCACTTGGAGGGGAATTTTGGCATCGCCAGAGTTGTTTGCAGTTTGGCTTTTTAAAAATGTATCCAGCCTCGCTGCTCTCGGGCAGGGGGAGCGGCTGGAGCTCAGACCAGCCCCATCCGTGCGCCGGGGCCGTGGGTCTCCGGTCCCAGCTCCGCCGCAACTTCCAACACACCACCCCCCCTCCTCCCCGCTCACGCCGGATGTTCCCCTCCCCCTCCCCCCAGCGAAAAAGCCCCCCTCCCCCCCCGCCCCAACGGCCCGCAGAGAATCACTTGTCTTCGCTGCCAAAATAAAATCTAAGTGGAAAGGAAAGATAAGGAGATTCCGAGCGGAACAGCCAGATTCCAGCAGGGAGGGGAGAAAGCCCTCTCCAAAAGGGGTGGTAAAAGTGAACTTCAAGGTAATGCAGATAGTAATGCAGAGAAAATTCCCCTTCTGCGCGAGGCGGGAGCGGAGTTCGTCAAGGCGGGCCCGGGGAGCCGGTTCGCTCGGGCGCGGTGGCGGGGGAGTTGCGCCGGGCGCGAGCTGCGGGGCTGGGCCGGAGGAGGGAAGCCGCCGCGGGCCGCAGGATGCTTTTGGAGCGATTCGCCTGGCGGGATGCAGGAAGCGAGCAAGGAGCGAGCCTGGCAGCTTCAGCACTAGACCCACGTTGCCTAGAAATGGATCACCTAGGAGAACGAGCGAGCCCGCGAGAGAGCGGTGCTGTCAGGCGGAGACAGGGGGAAACCGAGAGAGGAAGAGCTTCTCTCTAATAACCACCTCCTCCCCCTATCTGCAATACAAGGGAGAAACAAAACAGTGCTCTCATTTCCCTTGGAATCTTCAACCGGGACTGAGAAAAAGGCAGGACTCTAAGAGAAAAGACGTTGACGCCTTTTTTTTTTTTTTTAACGAGGTTAAAGGCAACCTAAAAAAGCCACCCCAATTATTAAACCTTGCTATTGCTATTCTCCAACAGGTATCAGACTTTTTCTAGTCTTTGCCTGGAATTAGTCACATTGCTTAAGAACAAATTAGGGACACCTGGTCACTAAGGGAAAAAGAGACCTAAAAAGCTTTTAATGAGATTTCAATTATAAAGTTATAAAAAGGAGAGGACGTGCTAATTACCTTTTATACAGTGATTTTTTTTTTCTGTCTCCAGTGTATTTTTTAGGTAATCAGGAGAGAGCAAGGATAAAGAAGATCTTGAAATTTTAAACATGTAATAATTAAATGAAACAGAAATGCATGCTTCAGTGAAACATTTGATAAAAACATTACATTGACTAGCTTGTCCACAGACCTGTGTATATAAATGCAGAATGAGGAAGTTGGTTGCTTCTCCATGGAAAGAGCTGAGAAAGTACTGAATGACAGCCTCCCAATACCAGAATGAAAGGATTTTCTGCAAGCATACTCCTGAAAAGAAAATCCTTAGGATTGTGACTTCCTTTCTTCTCATGGTTAACTTACATCCAGTCTGGCCTCATTTCAGAATGGAGATTTGTTAACACAACCAAGTGAGTAGTGGAGGCCAGGTATACATGGGCCCAATATTATTTCAATTATAATTGGAATCTTTGGGGAATGTTGCCGCGTGGCATGTATGGATGTCAAACTCCTCAACCTTTCAGAGCCCTCCCTCATCTCCAAATATGGCACACCTCTTTTCTTCTTACACTCTCACTTGAGCCCTTCTCTCTAGTCTGGTGAATTAGGCTATTATTTCTCCAAACATAATTGTATATCACTTCTGTGAAATGGCTTCTTTCATTCACCTTGTGTATTTTTTCCCTGAACATTCTAGAAAATGCTGTGCTGCCATATTGTTACTTAGGCTAATAATCCTGTTGGAAGGCATCTATTCATCCTCCCAACCACTCTCCTCAGGCACTTCAAGGCTGAGTTCACATTTTTCCCATGATGTCATATCCAATCCTTTAATATGGAATCATATGGAATAAATCCATCTTCCTTCTGTGTTCTCATAGCGCACTCTACCTTTGATTTAGAGTCAGACAGGACGACTTCTGAACTAGACCACTGATGCCTTGAGGGTGAGGACCATAGCTTATTCATATTTTATTCACTGCATCATTTTACATAGAGCCCCTTGGTTGACTTGAAATTAATTCATCACTTCCGTCTGAATTTGGCATAAATCCGTGCTTCCAAAAAGCCATCACTGATTAATTCCTCTCAATTTTCATCATTCCTTTATTTTTTTTCCATTAGTACACGTTGATTCAATATTGATTTTATTGATGTTGTTGGTATCATTTTACTTCTTCAAGGGTTCTGTGGCGATTTCCTGGATCATATTTTGTTGTTACAGATAATGAAGTCTTTGAAAAAAACAGATTTATCTCCCCCATAGCTTGCTTCTATTATATTATTCACAAGGGTATTTTAAAAATTGATGAGTCACTATATGCTCAATCAAGAAAAAACTTGTGAAGTAACCATTAACATGGAAAGAACACTAATATCTTAGAATCAGAGAATGGGAAGGAACTTCAGAACGTTAGCTAGCCCAGTCCTTGCTTAATAAATGTCATTGCTGGGGATAGCTAAATTTAGACAATTCATACTATCTTCTCTCTTGGAAATCTGTTCTAGTGTATTATGAACAAAACATTTTCATTATTCCAATATCCTCTATCCAAATAATATCTATGTCCAATGAGTTATAATTAATGGTTTTTGTATGGAATATAAGTTTAAAAACATTTTAAATTTTTGTGTAAGCTATATTTTCTATTTTAGAAAATTGTATATTGTGATATAATAGTTAGACTTTTAATGTGTAAGTTAGACGTTACATTCCAGGAGAAAAAAAAAATAAATTCATTGGCTATACTTTTATATAGGCTTTTAATGAAGTACATCTGTTAGTCTAATGAAGGCTACTTAGCTGTAATTCATGCATTATCATATAGAAACAGCTTGCTGCACTGAAATTCAAAACTCTGTGACGTTATAACATATTTTGGGGAAAAAACAGCTTTCGTTCACTAAAGTTTTATAACCAATGATTAATTTTTGGAATAAAAATTTAAGTGAACTATGATTTATGAATTTATTCTTCCTATGTGAAGATTGTCACTTCAACCATTAGTTGTGATGTGAACATCAATAATTTTAAGAAATGGTAGATAATCTTAGTAGCTTTAAGATGCAAAGTATAATGATTATTTTTTTATGGAAAAATAATTTGGGAAGAATATTAATTTGCATTGTTGAAGGGACGTGCAATTAAATTACAGTCTCCTTTAATTGTTACAATATACTGTGTGTGAAGAAAGCAATGTAATGAAAATCCTTGGAATGTATAAATTTTTCATTTTCACTTTTAAAAAATACTAATACCAATGTCTAAACTTTAAAAATTAACTGCTCACAGGATGTTGTAACAGCAGTAAGTCAATGCACATTAGTCAAGTTTAAAGAACTCTTCAATAATATTCAATGACTCAAGAGATTTATTGTGTTTTAGTATAAAAATCTGTAAATTTATGAGATAGCCTAATTAAAAATTAGGAGAAAAGTTAACTTGAAAAGAATAGCTAGCAGAGAAAAAAATGGAATATAATGCATTTTGATCATTATTTCTAATGCGCTATAATTGTATCATTAGTATTATAAATACAGATAGGCACACAAAAGATTCTAAATATTTATAACTTTAGCATGAATATGAAAGCAAAACTATAAAAGAGCAATAACTGACTACCTATATATGTAGGCAGTAAAAAATTATAACCGTAAAATTATAATTGACATGTTCATTTGCACAAGTGAAAAAGGAATTTGTTTGTTTGAGAGGCTGAAAAGGCAACTTTTATACTTCGTAGATCAAAAACGTTCAGAGCTCAATGGGAATTACGGCCTCTGTTATTCAATGCCTGGTTTTCTAGAAAAGGATGGGAAATTGAGTCCTAGAAGTTGTACTGATAATTTGTTGAAAGACTTGAGCTTAGAAAACACATCTTTTTTACTTTTAAATATGCTTCAAGTTAATCATTATAACGCATATTCCTATATAACATATTCACATTGGGTATACTATGTCTTTTTTTTTTTTTTTAGGTCAACCTGGCACTGACTCATCACATTCTACTCTGTCAAACTGTTATACCCATAACACTAGTGCAAATCTTATCCTTGGTGATAGGCAATAACCCCTTCCTTCCTCCCTCCCTTTCTTCCTTCCTTCCTTTCTTCCTTTCTTCCCTCAACATTAAGCTCTTAATTCCTTCCTCCCTTTCAAAGCTTTTCCTAAATCTGTAAAGCTGCCCTGTCAGAGCAATGTCATATTTTCTTCTAACTCAATGTGATATAAATTCCAACCAAATTCTGCAACTAGATTGATTGATTTTTTTTTAATATAAGCACTTTACCAGACTCATCTATTATTAAAGTTAATTCAAGTCAAAACTTTGAATTTCATAGCTTTTCCACTGTCCATACATTAGCCATGATATTGAACTTTTAGTAGCAAGAATTCAGTTATATATATTGGTGGACCTCTTTTAGTTTAGACCTCTTATCTCTTCGGTCTGGATGTTGATGTGGAATTTTAAGTGGAATATTAATATTAAACACCAAGCAATTGGTAGATGGAGGTCAAATGACGACTTGCAACCCAACAGGGGCACTTTACTGAGATTAGCCCCTCACTACATTATATCCTGTCCCCACCAGATGGCAGCCATGCTTGATGTAGATTTAATCAGCTTACTTTTTTAAATGTCTCAATACTTCACAGTTTACCATAGTATAATTAACCCATATTAATCAAATTACTATATTTAAGTAAACTTGATATTTTAAGTGATCCTTTTTCAGGTAACTTGATTTTCTGAAGTTTTATTTCTTCTAAAGCTTTCAGGAATAATAAGTATCTATTATCATGCTCTTATATCTGCTTTATTCACATCTTCTTTGATTTTATCAGTTGCTTAGGAATTAAATGTCAATAGAACAAGCTTTAATAATATGCCACTCAATCCTATGTTAAGGGGTAATTAGAACACTGTGAAATATTACATCATTCAAATTTTTGGTATAAATATTAAAGTTTTAAAAATGAGGCTTATTTTGCTATTTCCTTTTTCTACAGAAAAATAATATTTTATACATCTTGAGTTAAGCAATTTCACTTGGCCATGGAATATAGAAATTGTCTATAAATTATATGATTGATCCTTCTGGTGTGGCATACCATTTGAAACAAATGTCTAACAAATAAGTCAAAAGCAAAAAGAAATGCATGATGTCAACTATAATAAATCAATTATTATTTGACCCTTAAAAATCAGATTTTATTATCTTCCCATGATTAACCATTTTAATTCTGAAATTAACTATTTCTTTTGAAACATATTTCTCTAGGCAAAGAAGTAGCTCAGATACAAAGTGTGTTTGTGAAATATGCTGCAGATAATAAACTATATATTTTAGCTTAAAATAGATTGTATTTTATAGCAGATATCATGGGCAAAAATTTAAATAGAGAAACAAAAGTTTGGTCAATATTCAGTCATTTACACACACACATACTGGCTTTACGGTAGTTTTCAAAGTAGTGATAAAACTCTATAAACATTTAATTTCACTTCTTAGTGGGTAGAGTACATAATCAGTACAGACTAAAATACAATATATTCTTTATTCCTTGTTGGCCCTGCAAATTGATGGCAAATCTAAATATTTAATTAATTATGAATAAATGAATTAACTAATAAGTGAATGAAAGGATAAAATGAAAAATTTTAACATTGTGGAATATAATTCAGGCAGCGTAAGACAAGAGCATCTTGACTCATTGCAGAATAAACAGATTACTGAGGTATCAAAGTAGTCTGTTCATAAGATCATTTCATCTATTTATCAGTCCCATTGTTTACAACACAGATAGGGGTTATCTCTTGGTGTGGAAAAGAGGAAAGATGTTTTGAAAGGGTTCTTTGGAAGATGACAATAAATAATTATCTCAGCAACAGAAGCCCAAACATGAATCTCTGCCCAAATTTAACTTGACTTATGTTTTATATGACTAAAGAGAATGCAGGGGGGATAAAACTAAATTTTATAGTAGATATTACAGAATTTGTCTGAAGTTTGCTAATATAAAATTAGTCATATTGTCAACACTTTGTTTCATTCTTGTTTTTACACTATGCTGCTTTATCACATTTTTAAAAATTTCATCAAGATGGAGTTAAACCATAAAGAATCAGACACAGCATCAAAGTTGTGAAAATGAAACAATCTTACAAAAATTTTTAATGCCTATGCGTTAGAAATATCTGAACCAGCATTTCCTACATTGTGCTCTATGGAATACTTTGTTCTGGAAAAAAAAGAGAGAGAGAGATTTAGTGGCCGTGTAAGATTGCAAAATGCTAAATAGATTTTTCTTCTTAGAGATCTAGAGTGTACATTAACATATCGATATTAAAAACATGAAGAGGTTTCTAGGTAACAAATTATTAACCTTTATTTAACCGAGACTCTTTCAAACTTATATAACTGCCAATTTCCCGCTTTTTATGCACAGAATGAACATTCTTTGTTATACTGTTGCAATCCATTTCTATTTTCTAAAAATAATTTTGTTTGTTTTTTTCCTCCTCTGTTTGTGGATGGTTATATTAGCTAGATTGCAGATTGGTAGGCTGGTTTATCATATCTGGGGAGTGATTCTGTTTTGTGCTATAATAGGAACTTCTTGTGCCATAATTTGAACTTTAATGATGAAGGAAAATATACCACTCAACAATAAACATGTTTTCTTTTTCAAATGTTTTATAGATTTCCATTTCTGCTTAGGATGTACAAAGCCAAAGGAAAACATTGCTCTGATCCTAACAATAAGAAAGTATTGGATGATCTATAAAAATGTAACCTTCCTTGAACCCATCAGAGAGCTGAGGTGGTGAGACAACAAAGTAAACTAAGTTCCAAAGAGTGGCAAGCACCTCTAACGTGAGACAGGACACAAACCTGCTTCACTTTGGCAGAGCACAGAGGAAAAATTTGGTGTAGCAGGTAAGAAGAAATCAACAAAAATTTTCATAAAATCCTAAAGGGTAAATTTGGGGTAGCATAAAACTTTAGAATAACTGGGAGCATCAGACACAAGGTGGTGTGCACTCACTCATAACTTCTTTTCTATGGATCTGCATAGGGGCTCATTGGAAAGAATGAGAGCAGGGCAGGATACCAGAAATACCCCATAACTTCTACAGGCATAGTGGAGACGGAACAGTCTCAAAATATGGTCCACTTGCCTGGGCTCTCCTCATTAGGAAGAAAAATGCTTCAAGCTGCTGAGGAAGGGACAACAAACTGTATTGTAATGGGGACCAGGCAAAGATCCAGTGCTTGTGTAGAAGCAAAACTCATCAGTTTCTGGAGAAGGGTTAGTAGCTCTGCTTTCTGACATCAGAAACCAAGAAAAGATCACTGCTTCTGGGAAAGAGATAGAATCAAAATTGTCTGCCACTAAGGTTCAGATAAGAAAGTCTTTATGGGTCACAATCCTGTGCCTATATAAAGCAGAGACATGCTATTGCTGGGAGCAAGGGGGAGCAAAATTATCTCTCCTGTTTAATAACCTCTATGAATACAAGTGTGAATATGACTATCATTGAGATGAGAGAAACAAGAATAATACCAAGACCCCCTTCCTGACCCTCAGGGACACAGATGCTGTCTCCAATTGAGCTTTCACCAGAAGAACCAAAAACCTACTCCTTGCCCCTACCATGAGCCTAGAACTGAGTAATAAGCAATAGAAGACTACCACTGGTAGAGAGAAAAGAATGTGAAGAGAGACCCACTATTTAGCATAGTCATGCAACACATTCTGAAAGCTGAGGTGGAAGCAGAAAAACTGAAAAAAACCCTCTAGCACCACGGGGTTCACCCCAGGCACATGATTTAGGCAGCCCATCACTGAAGTAACTTGAAGGTAGCAATGTCAACAACAAAACCCAAACCCAACTGAATCATTTACTATCATTGTAACAGAAAAAGAGTTGTGTTCATTTCCAGCTATAAATACTCTTGATCTCAGACTCTACTGTTCTTCACTTGACAATGTGCAGTATACATTCTAAAATTATATGACAAACAAAATAGCAAGAAAAAAAGTCATTTTCCAGAGATAACGCACTCAAAGAAGCAGATTGAGATATTACCAAGATGTTTAAACTATCAGTCAGGACCTTTATAATAACTATACTTTAATGTGTTAAAGGATGTAGTGGTAAAGGTAAAGAACATATGTGAACAGATGAGAAATTTCAACAGAAAGATGGAAACTATTAATATGAGTAAAATAAAATCCCACCCCCAAAAAACACATGCTATCAGGATGAAGAATTTCTGTGATGCTCTTGACACATCTGAGGAAGAAATTTGTAAACTTAATAGTAGGTTGATTTAAATTGTAGAAAATGAAACATAAAAAGAAAAATGAATTTTAAAAAATAGAGCAGAACATCCAGGAGCTGTGGGACAATATCAAATGGTCTAACATGTGTGTGCTTTGATTTATAGAGGAAAATAAAAAGAAAGGGGAAGAAAAAATACTAGAAAAGATCATGAAGGATAAATTTCCAAATAAATGAAATACAATAAACCAAAGATCCAAGAATCTCAGGGAATTCCAAGCAAGATATTAAAGACATACAAAACATAAGCAAACACATCATAATTAAACTGCTAAAAAACAAAAGTTAAGAGCCAATCTTGAAGGCAACCAGGGGAAAAAAAAAAAAAAAGGAAACTGCATACAGAGGAACAAAGATAAAAATTACAGCATACTTCCCATCAAAACTGTGCAAGCCAGAAGACAATGGAGTGACACCTGTAATGTACTAAAAGAGAAAAATGAATCCTTCAATTAGAACACTAAACCCAGCAAAAATATCCTTCAAAAATGAAGATGAAATACAGACATTTCAGAAAAAAAGCTGATAATTTATTTCCATAAGACCTCCCCTGTAAGTAATTTTAGAGATAGATTATTAGGAGGAAGATGATACAGATTGAAATTTGGATTTATAGACAGAAAGAAAAAGAACCAGAGTAGTAAATAGAGAATAAATATAAAAGATGCATTTTTCTCTTTTGTAATCCCTTTAAAGACAATCGACTTTCTAACGTAAAAGTAATAGCAAGGCATTATAAGATTTATAAACAATGTAGAAGCAAAATGTATAACAAAAATAGCACAAAAGATAGGAAACAGGAAATTAAAGCATAGTGTGTGATATTTTTTCAAGATATATTGTGATAACTTAAACATCATATTGTAAACCAAAAAGCGATCAATAAAACAATTTAAAAACATATACAACTAACAAGCCAGAAATAGAGTTAATGGTTAAATTACAGATAAATGATTAAATATAAAGGTTGAAATTGTCAGTTTGGATAAAAAAAGCAAGACAACTTATATGCTTCCTATAAGAAACCCCCTTTAAATATATGACTGTAGCTGGGTTAAAAAGAAGAATTGAAAAAGCTATATCATGCAAACATTAATAAAAAGAAAGCTGAATTGGTTATATTACTATCAGAAAGTGTAGGCTTCAGAACAAGGACTATAAACTAATGATAAATAACATTACATGATAAAATCAGGATTATTTGAGAAGGCACAACAAACCCAAATTTGTATGAATTGGACAACAGTACTTCAAAATACATTAAATGAAAATTGATAGAACTAAAAAGAAAAGCACATAAGCCGACAACTATAGTTCTAGAATTCAACGCAGATCTATCCATAATCAATAGAAGCTACTGCTTCATCATCTAATTGATGATAAATTATACCAAAGATTTAAGAACTAAGATCAACTCTTCCCAAGGACACAGAAGAGGAGAAAATACATCCCCATTCATTTCATGAGGTCAGCTGTACCTCAATATCCAAACAAACAAACAAACAAATACAAGGGGGAAATAACTATAAATCACTATCCCTTATGAAAGTACACACATATATGTATATGTATATTGAATAACTTTGCTGTACACCTGAAACCAATACAACATTGTAAATCAATTATACTTCAATAAATTTTTTTTAAAAAGTACACACAAAAATCCGTAACAAAATAGTAGCAAAGCAAACCCAGCAATATACACAAAAATATCAGAACCAAGTAGCATTTCTCCAAACTTGAAGCAGTTCATCAGTCGAAATCAACCAATGTAATGCACAAAAGCAATAGGCAAAAAAAAAAAAAAAAGAAATACATGATAATTGCATTATATGATGTAAGTTGAAATAAATCGACATCCATTTTTTAGAAAAACTCTAACCAAGCATGAATAAATAGATTAGAACTTCCTCACCCTTATCAAAGTCACCTATGAAAAATCCTACATCTAACATCACACTTAGTGGTCAAAGACTTAATGCTTTCCCCCAAACATTGCAAAGAAGCAGGGTATCTACTCTTCTCACTTATATTTAACAGTGTTTTAGAGGACCTAAACTGTGCAATAAGGCAAGAAAAAGAAATAAATACATACAGTTTGCAAAGGAAGACATAAAACTTATTTATTCACAGACAACATGACTATCTCAGTAAATAATCACCAAGTATCTACAGAATGACTATTAGAGCTATTAATAAGGTTGTTGTATATAAAGTCGATATACAAAAATCAATTGTAATTCTATAAAAGAGCAATTGCAAAATCAAATATATAATTTACAACAGCATTAAAAACATGAACTAATTATGTATAAAGCTAATTAAGTATGTGCAGGACTTTTACTATGAAAACTACATGAGAGAGAAATTAAGGAAGATGTAAATACGTAGAGATATATATTGTGTTCATGGATCAAAGAATTCAACATACTTAAGATTACAATTCTCTCCAAATTGATTTATAAAAGCACTGTTATTCTAAACAAAATTAAAGCTGATAACTAAAATTTATGTAGGAAACAAAAAAACTTTGGAAAACAAGCATAAATTTGAAAACTCTCACTTGGCATAATTACAAGACTTCCTACAAAGCTGCAGTCATCAAGACAGTGTGTTACTGAAATAAGAATAGACACATAAATCAGTGAAACATATTAGAGTCTAGAATTCAGCCTATACATAAATTTTCAATTCATTTGAAAAGATGCTAAGATAACTCATTGGAGATGGGATAGTTTTATCAATAAATAATGCTGGAAAATTTGGACATCCATATTCAAAAAAATGAACCCAACTTTTATCTTGCATTGTGTAAAAAAATCTATGCAAAAGAGTTTATGCAACTAAATATACAAAACTTCTAGAAGAAAATTTTGGAAAAAAAAAATATTTGTGAGCTTGGGGTATGCAAAGATTCCTTAGAACACAAAGAACACAAACTTTGAAAGAAACAAACAAAAAATACTGCAATAAAATTAAAATTCTGTACTCTTTGAAAGGCAGTGTTAAAATTAAAAGGCGAGTCACATCTAAGAGAAAATAGTTACCAAACAACAATCTGACAAAGAACTTGTGTCCTGAATATAAAAACACCTCTTCTAATTGAAGCTAACAACCCAACTTTTTAAATGTACAAAATATGATGAAATCTAATACCGATTAATGATAAGAACTCTTAGCAAATTAGGAATTGAGGAGAACTTCCTCAACCTGATAGAGAACATCTACAAAAACACTAGAGCTGACATCATACTTAATGGTCAAAAACTAGAAGCTGCTAAGATAAGGCAAAACAACAAGGATATCTCCTCTCATCACTTCTTTTCAAAATCATACCAAAAGTTCTAGCTAATGCAATAAGACAAGAAAAGGAAATAAAAGTTATAGAGATTGAGAAGGAATAAATAAAACTTTTTTCTCAAATAACATGATTTTCTATGTAGAAAATCTAAAGGAATCATGAGAAAACAGCCTGGAACTAATCAGCAACTATATAGTATGGTTGCAGGTTACGAGGTTAATATACAAAAGTCAATCACTTTCTTATATACCAGCAATAAACAAGCAGAATTTGAAATTCAAACACAGTACCACTTAAATAAGCACTTCAAAAAATGAAACATTAACTATAAATTTTTTAAAATCTATAAGATCTATAAGAACTATAAACTATGATTGAAGAAATCAAAGAGGACTAAACAAATGAAGATATATCCATGTTCATGGATAGGAAGACTCAATACCATAAAGATGTCAGTTTTTCCCAACTTAATCTATAAGTTCAGTGCAATCCCAATCAAAATCTCAGTAAGTTATTTTGAAAATATTGACAAAATAATTCTAAAGTTTATGTGAAGACAAAAAGATCCAGAATAGTCAAAATAGCATTGAAGGAGAAGAACAAATTTGGAGGACTGACATTACACAACTGTAAGATTTACTATAAAGCTACAGTAATCAAGACCATGTGGTATGGATGAAAGAATAGAAAAAATATATAATGGAACAGAATAAAAGCGCAGAAATAGACCCCCATAAATATAGCCAATTGGTCTTTAACAAAGGAGCAAAGGAAGTAAAACAAAGCAAAGGCAGTCTCTTCAAGAAATGTTGCTGGGACAACTGGACATCTACATGCAAAAAAAATGAATGTAGATACAGACTGTTCATGCTTCATATTAATTCAACATGGATCATAGACCTAAATGTAAAACATGAAACTATAAAATTCCTAGAAGATAACATAGGAGAAAATCCACATCACCTTGGGTATGGTGATGCCTTTTTAGATGCAACACCAAAGGCACAATCCATGAAAGAAATAATAGATGAATTAAACTTCATTAAAGTTAAAAAATGTATGCTCTGTGAAGGACAACTTCAAAATAATTAGAAGACAAGTCACAGACTAGGAGGAAAGATTTGCAAAAGACACATTTTATAATGGACAGTTATCTGAAAAAATACAACTCTTACAACTCAATAATAATAATAAAAAAAAATCTACCCAATTAAAAAAAATGGACCAAAGACCTTAACAGACAACTTAACAAAGAAGACACACAGATGGCAAATAAGCACATGAAAAGATGTCCCACATCATATGTCATTAGGAAAATGCAAATTAAAACAATGAGATACCACAACACACCTATTAGAATGTCCAAAACTGGAACATTGATAATGGCAAATGATGGTGAGTATGTGGAGCAACAGGAAGTCTCAGTAATTGCTGGTGGGAATGCACAATGGCACAGCCACTTTGGAAGACAGTTTGGTGGTTTCTTAAAAAAACTAAACATACTGTCACCATAGGCTCCAGCAATCATGCTCCTTGCCTAAGTTGTAAACTTAAGTCTACACAAAAACCTTCACATAGATGTTTAAAGCAGCTTTATTCATAATTGTCAAAATTTAGAAGCAACCAAGATGTCCTTCAGTAGGTGAATGGATAAATAAATTGTGGTTCATCCAGCCGCTGGAATATTATTCAGCGCTAAAAAGAAATGTGATGTCAAGCCATGAAAAGACATGGAGGAAACTTAAATGAATATTAGTAAGTGAAAGAAGCCAATATGAAAAGAAGCCAATATAATACATACTGTATGACCCCAACTATATGACATTCTGGAAACAGGGAAACTATGGAGACAGTAAAAATAACAGTGGTTGCCAGGGGGTAGGTGGGAGAGAAGGATGAATAGGGGCACCCAGAGGACTTTTAGGGCAGTGAAACTATTCTGTATGAATCTATAATGGTTGATACATTATATATTTGTCAAACCCATAAAATGTACAACACTAAGAGTGAACCCTCGTGTAAACTATGTACTTTAGGTGATAGTGCTGTGTAGGTTCATGTATTGTAATAAATATACCATTGTGGTATAGGATGTAGATTGTGGGAGAGGCTGTGCATGTGTGGGGTAGGGAATATATGGGAATTCTCTGTACTTTCTGCTCAGTTTTGTGATGATACTAAAACTGGTCTAAAAAATAAAGCCTAGTAATTTTAAAAAAAGGACAAACTATTTAGAGACACTTTACCAAAGAGATGAATGGCAAATAAACGCTGAAAATATATTAAATATTATTGGTCATTAGGGAAATGCAAGTTAAAACAACAATTAGATATTTCTACATACCTATGAGAATGGCTCAAATTTTAAAAACCAAAGGCCATAGAAAATGCTAGTAAGGTTGTGGAACAAGTGGAAATTCCATATATTGGTGGTAGGAAGGTAGAGTGGTATAGCCACTTTGCAAGCAGTTTAGCAGTTTCTTGTAAAGTTAAACATACAATTTCCATTAGACATAGTAATCTCATTATGTAGTTACTCAAGAGAAATAAAAACACATGTTCAAAATTAGAGTTGTATATGAATATTTATAGCTACTTATATGTAACTGATCAAAGCTGGAAACAACTCAAATATCCAAAAACCAGTGAATAGCTAAACCAAGTGTTGTATATTCATATAATAAAATGCTATTCATGGATAAAAAGGAACAAACTCCTGATACATGCAACAGTATGGAAAAATCTCAAAAGCATATGCAAAGGGAAAGAAGCCATACAGAGAAGGCTATATACTGTATGATCTATTGACATTCAAGAAAAGATAAAACTATAAAAGAAATCAGATCAGCGGTTTCCAGAGACTGGGAATGATAGGAGGTAAGTATCTACAAAGTGGCATATGGGATCTTTTGAGGTCGATAGAAATGTTCTTTCTCAATGGGGTATAAATGTCTGGTACCAATTCTAGTGTGGGAGAGGAGGCTCCCCACACCAACAAGCAATTCTCAGGACACCAGCTGGGTGTCCTATAATTCAACTCAATCCTGACACTATGGGGAGATAACATCAGATTCCATAGGATAAGGGTTCAGTCCTCAAGACTGCCCCCAGCACCCCCCAACACACACACATATTTCAGATGCCAGTTGCAAGCCCAGGTTGTTATCTGTACTAGTGATCAACTGGTTAAAATCAGACGGTTCCTGAGATCCCACTCCTCGGGTTTGATTAATTTGCTAGAGCAGCTCACAGAACTCAGAGGAAGAGTCTACTGATTAGATCACCAGTTTATTATAAAGGGATATAACTCAGGAAAAGCCAGATGGAAGAGATGCATAGGACAAGGTACAGGGAAATTATGTGGAGCTTTCATGCCCTCTCCCCAAATCTCCATGAGTTCATTAATCCGGAAGTTCTCCAAACCCTACCTTTCGGGTTTTTATGGAGGCTTCTGAACAGGGTCTTGATTGATTAAATCATTGACCACAGGCAATTGATTCAACCTCTAGAGGTTGAGGTGGGTGGTTACTGAAAGTTCCAACCCTCTAATCAGCTGGCTGGTTCCCCTGGCAACCAGCCAGTATTCTAGAGGAACCTAAGGGCTTTCCAAATGTCACCATTAACATAATAAAAGACAACTTTATAGCTCTTAATACAAGAAAGTCCAGGGGTTTTAGGAGCTCTGTGCCAGGAATGGCATCAAAGACCAAATATGTATTTCTTATTATAAATCACAGGGTGATCATAGGATTGTATGGATTTGTAAAAACTCATCAAACTGGGAACCTAGAAAGAGTGGGTTTATTTACATATGAATTATGCCTTAAGAAACCTGACTTTAAAAATAATGTGTAGTGCATAAAAACTCATGTCTTATTCTTCATTGTAATATTTCAAAAGCTTGAGCGTGAATAAAATGCCAAGTTCATCCAACAACCAACTGGCACATTCCAACTAGATCAACAAATATTGCTTCTAATGTACGTTTGAATGATTGATCTTTTTCCTTCACTAATCTTGATTTATATATCTTCCATATTTACTTAATTTGATCAAATTTTCTACTTTTAATTGACTAGAAACGGCACTTCAACAAAGGCTATTGAATTTTCTAGAAAACATTTGACTCTTCTAGAAACAATCACTATCCTCCCCACTTTCCCCAACATAAAGCCACAACAAAAGAAATAAACATTTAATAAAACAAAGAAATCCTTTCATTAAAGAGGTTTAAAAACTCTCACATCTTTACTGAGTCTATTAATATGTTCTCAATGAATAAATCCTTCACATTTCTTTTTCTACTTTAATTGAGCACCAGTCCCAAAAGTCATCAGAAAAAAGGAAGTTAGTGTTAGCCATCTTCCAATTTTATTGCAATTCAAGTCATTAATCCTCCACACACCTTTTGAAATAATGAACTTTGTCAAGGATTTCAGGCCTGTGGAAGTAAGTATTGAGTTAAAGGAGCACATTCTGCCCTACTCACGATTACCACATAGAGAATTTACTGGGCTTCAGAAAAGGCAACTTGGAAAAGTCTTATTACATGTTTATTATCACCAAATGAATATATGTTTTCAACTATGATCATGCATTCATATCTTCATAGTTGTGCAGGCTTAAGTTTTTTCATGCCTTAATTGAAAAACCCCTTGTCATCAAAACACGTAATGAATAAAAATGTTATATCCTGCCTGAAAAATCATGCTTTGATGCATTAAGCATAATTTGTTCTTCTTAGAATTTGGATACATATTTTTACCATGACTAACAGCATCAATTATAGTTGACATTTTCTTTTTGCACAGAATTTCTATCATATATTAAGAAAAAATCATTAGTTCTGATGATATGATGAGAAGGAAACAACTAACATTATAAATTATTTCTAATGGTTTTAAAACTAAATTTAATAAGGATGATATTTTCTTCAGTAACCATGGTAAAGGAGAAATCATTTTCCCCACTGGAAGGACTAAATTTCCAAGCAAACATCTCCAAATCTCACAGGGAAATGTCCCTATAGCCTTATAAAACAGGATATTCTAGCCACTTGTACTGATTTATGTGGAATAAACTGAAATGTACTTTTAAATATAGGTTAAAAATAACAAACATTATTCAGTTTGAAAAATGATCTCTTAAATGATATTCTAATTATGACCTTTTTGTCTACCTTGCTTATAAAACTTTTCTTTAGTAAAATTTGAATGTTTTTCATTTTGACTCAGATGGTTTAAATTGAGGTATTTGCTAAATAAGGAAGAAATATTTCTTAAATGTTTGCAGATACTACTATTTAGGTAATAACACTGATCTTTTTTATGATCTTTCAGGCCAATAAATAATGGCACGCAAAAACTACAGGAAGAACTTCAGGCATTTCTTATCATATTTTTGACCAGATGCTACAGATCAAAGAAGTGGCATCCACAGTTGAGATGGATAATCAAGGTAAATTTTAGCATGCAATGAACAAATTCCCTGTGATGGAAGATACATTTTTCTTCTATCCCCTCCAGTTGAAGAAAGAGTCTGCTGTTTACATGTTTCACAGAATAGAAGGGTAAAGTCACAACTAGTATTTAATAAATTTAATAAATGAATGTGTACAGAATGACAATTGATTCATAAAATAATCTTTTTCAAAGGTAAAAGAAGATAAAAGTTATTAATAAAATGAATAATCAAGCTGTTTATAGTGTGATTATCAAAAAGTATAATAATGAACATCTCAAGGCATAAAAAATACTATTACTTACCTAGACAAACAAAATATCTTTAAAATCTAGGTAAAGTGGTATATTACAAATTTTTTTTAAAAAGTTTTTGTATGGCACCAAATTCATATAAGTTTTAGAAATTTTTTCTGTTAAGTAATGAGTAATATTGATGATATTTCACTATTTATCTCTTTATTATTCTGAAGACTTAAATCTTTGTTGAAAGACAGAGACCAAGATATCAACTTTATGATTAAAATAAATTGAAGCCTCTGCTTTCCCTAGGAGGAACAGAGAGGTTTCCTATCAGTTATATTTGTGGAATCATCAGTGACAAAAAGGCTGAGATTTGTATTTCATACCTGCAAGCTATAGGGTAAAGAAAGTCTTTGGTAAAGGGGACATTGTATCTTTGTCAAGAAACTTCAGATGCAACCTGGACATTTGTCTTTATCTTCTTTTTTTGTATAAAGAGGTCATTAGGATTCCACATAGTATCTAAGATAGCATTATTAAATATTTTTGTAATCTATAAAATTCAGGGCCTTACTTTCTTATTTGGAATATTTGGGAGTAAAATATTGTATGTCAGAAGTAGGAAGTTCTGTTATACCTCTTTTATGTTGCTTCATAGTGGGGGATAGAATAATCCCTAAGGTGTGATGCTCACAAACTCTCTGTCTCTGTCTCTGTCTCTGTCTCTCTCTCTCACACACACGCGCACACACACAGGATTGCTTACTTCACCTGTAAAGTCTTGCTTTTTTTTTTACTTTCCCTTTCCTCTTTTACCTAAGAGGCTTCTTTGGTCTTCCCTCAATTTTAATAAGACTTTAGAATTTTTATTTTCACTCTTTGAAAAAGAAAGTAATGATGCTACTTAAATATTTTCAACACACTTAAAAACTAATACAACTGCAATTTAAAATAAAAGTTGAAGTTGAATTTTCATAAGACGTAGTGATCCTCTTATTATCTTCAGTTAGTGGAATCACAACAATTATTTTTTATAGCATAGAAGTATTTTTCCTGTACTAAAATTTTATTCAAGGCAAGGATTAGAGTTACTTTTTCACATAGTTAAAGCTCTATATTAATTAAGAATGAGTATATACCAGAAACAGAAAAATACTAATCAAGTTCTTTCAGATAAGAAAAGAGGTGCTAAAATATTAACTGTATAAGTTCTCTTTTTACTTGCAGTTTTAGGTATTAAAAATGTTAATTGAATTTATTCAGTATTCCCAAGTACCAGCTTCTATTTGTTATTGGGCACTAATACCCTGAAAGTTAAGAGTCAAAGCAATACAGATTATTTACTACTGAGAAAGTTATCCACCCAATAGTAACACCATAAAATACAAAAACAAATTTCTAATTTGTATTAATTCACTAGTGGTGGGATAGCATAGATTTCATTTCTACATACCCAAATAAGTTGAATCCCATTGCAATTCACAAAAGTAAGAACTATCTGTATACCTACCCAATATTTCTCATGTCAGAGATACTTACATAATGATCAAACATTGAACTTCATTATTTAAATCACTCATGGTTAGAAGAAAATAGCAGAAGAGGAATCTTACGTATCTTTGAAATATTTAACAGATAAAATTAAATAAAAGCAAGAGTTTATTTGTCCTATTCTTCTTTTTTTTAATTGAAGTATAGTTGCTGTACAATATTATATGTTACAGGTGTACAATATAGTGAATCACAATTTTTAAAAGTATTCTTGACTCCTTTGTCATAATTAATTGACCATAAGTGCATGGGATTATTTCTGAGCTCTCTATCCTGTTCCATTGACCTATGTGTCTGTTTTTGTGCCAGTACCATACTGTTTTGATGACTGTAGCTTTGTAGTATAGTCTGAAGTCAGGAAGCATGATTCCTCCAGCTCTTTTCTTCTTTCTCAAGATTGTTTTAGCTATTTGGGGCCTTTTGTGTTTCCATACAAATTTTAAATTATTTATTCTAGTTCTGTGGAAAATGGCCTTGGTATTTTGATAGGGATTGCATTAAATCTGTAGATTGCCTTAGTTAATATGGTCATTTTAGCAATATTGATTCTTCCAATCCAAGAACATAATATATCTTTCCATCTGTTTGTGTTGTCTTCAGTTTCTTTCACCAGTGTGATGAGAGTGGGCACCCTTGTTTTTTTCCTGATCTTAGAGGAAATACTCTCAACTTTTCAAAATTGAGTTAGCTATGCATTTGTCATATATGGCATTTACTTATTTATTTATTTATTTATTTATTTATTTATTGGCCACTTACAGCATGTGGGATCTTAGTTCTTCGATGAGGAATCAAACCCATGCCCCCTGGAGTGGAAGTGTAGAGTCCTAACCACTGGACCAACAGGGAATTCCCTGGCCTTTATTATGTTGAGGTATATTCCCTCTATCCTCACTTTCTGGAGAGCTTTTTTTTTTTTTTTTTTTTTTACCATAAATGGATGTTGAATTTTATAAGAAGCTTTTTCTGCATCTACAGAGATGATCATATGGTTTTTATTCTTCAATTTGTTGATGTGGTGTATCACATTGATTGACATGTAGATATTGAAAAATCCTTTCATCTCTGGGATAAATCCCACTTAATCATGGTATATAATCCTTTCACTGTATTGTTGGAGTCACTTTGCTAGTATTTCGTTGAGGATTTTTGTGTCTATGTTCATCAGTGATATTGGTCTATGTTCTTTTTTGTGATGTCTTGGTCTAGTTTTGGTATCAGAGTGATTCTGGCCTCATAGAATGAGTTCAGAAATGTTCCTTACTCTGCAATTTTTTGAAATAGTTTCAGAAGGATAGATGTTAGCTCTTCTTTAAATGTTTGGTAGATTTCACCTATGAAGCCATCTGGTCCTGGGCTTTTGTTTGTTGGAAGTTTTGTAATGACTGATCTGTCCATTGATGTAAGTAGGGTGTTAAAGTCCCCTACTATTACTCTGTTACCTTTGATTTCTACTTTTATGTCTGTTAATATTTGCCTTATATACTGAGGTGCTCCTATGTTCAGTACATATATATTTACAATTGTAATACCTTCTTCTTGGATTGATCCCTTCATCATCATGTAATGTCTTTCTTAGTCTCTTATAACAATCTTCATTTTACAGTCTATTTTGTCTGATATAAGTATTGCTACTTTGTTTTTCTTTTGATTTCCATTTGCATGGAATACCTTTTTCCATTCCTTCACTTTCAGTCTGTGGGTGTCTCTAGATCTGAAGTGAGTCTATTGTAGGCAGCATACTTACCAGTCTTGTTTTTGTATCCATTCATCCACTCTATGTCTTTTGGTTGGAGCATTTAGTCATTTACATGTAAGGTAATTATTGATATGTATGTTCTTATTGCTATTTTGTTAATTGTTTTGAATTTGTTTTTGTAGGTCTTTTTCCTCTTTCTTCTTCTTTTGTTCTCTTTTCTTCTGATTTGATGACTATTTTTAGTGTTATGTTGGATACCTTTTTCTTTTTGTGTGTTTATCTATTATAGTTTCGGTTTGTGATTACTGTGAAGTTTTTCTACAGCTGTCTATAAGTATCCATGATTGTTTTAGGTTGCTGATCTCTTAATTTCAAATGTATTTTAAAACCCTACGTATTTACTCTCCTCCCCTCATAATTATTGTTTTTAAGATCATATTTTAAATCTAATTTTTTTGTGTGTATCCCTTACCTGCTTATTGTGTATATATATAATTTTACTATTGTCTTTTAACATTTGTTCCTTTCTATTGGTAAGAAAAATACCTCTTTACGTATTTGGGTTTTATTCTTTTTCAATAGCCAGATTTAACCCTAAGGAGAACCAAAGTTGGCAGGCATTAGATTATTCAAGGCCACACCCTGAAACTCCTTACCAGCTGGTTACCATTCCTGATATTCACTAATCTCAGGGTTGTTTTGTTGCATAAAGTAATTATCTTTTACTAAAATGGAATCCAATCCCCAAGAGAATTAATATAAACCTGAATTAGGTTTTTGATTCTGTGATGGCCAGAAGAAAGCAATTCTGTTCAAAATTAAGAACCATAGATCTGTTGTTGTTGTTAAGAAAATGATTTTTTAAAAATCTACAGCGAGGAAGCAGACACAAAAAACCAGAGAGAAATTAATTTTCAACATGCAGGATGTAGGTACTTAAAAAGGTATGCAAAGTTGTTAAATATAAAATTCTCTTCTTTCTCCAAAGTTATTAAATATAAAATTCTCTTCTGAGGCTAAAGCTGTTGAAAAGTTAAGGTGAAGGCTTCCATTGGCCTTGCAAATCAAATCAGTATAAAAGTCAGTTTGTTTACTTAGTGTGCCACATTCAGAAATTTGAATTCAAGCTTATATATATATCAGTAATCAAGCTTTATAGGAGAAAAGCATCATGGTACTGTTACATGGAACAACCCAAAACTTTGGACTTCTTGGGATGCACAAAAATCATATTCATCTGAAGAGTGAGTAAAGAATAGTGAGCTTGATAGCATTGGTCCAGGAAAAGCAGAAATTGCATCTTTATGGCAGCATGAAACTTAATATCACAATGTTAACAAGCATGAGCTAGGCTCCTGGATTATAAAAGTTACCCTGTTGCTACAGCTAACAGGTAACCAATTGGCCTATTTTTCAATGTGTGAAGAAATTTGCTTCATATATATGACCAGTTTTATATCTGTTTTTCAAAGGAGGGCAAGTCTAATACCACTTATTCTGTCATAGCCAAAAACAAACAGAGGCCCTCACCTTAAATTTTTAACTATATCCGTCCAAAACCCCTAGAGTTTAGGAATTGGAGTTAGTGATTGATGAGTTTTAGCTGTGATTTAATTGTAGAATTAAATCTGGAAAAGTGATGTCATTCAAGGTGTGAAACTAAACTCAAGAGGCCTTGTGCTAATCTGTTCTCTCTTTTGAAAACCTGCCATCATCTTGTTAACAAGCTTGAGATAGGTGTTTGGATAAGAAAAGTGACTCTGCCACCACAGCTGACAGTCAGTCAGCTACTATACATGTGAATAAGGCCATCCTGAACCTGGCCAGCTCCCAGTTCATTTGCCAGTTGACCAAAGAAACATGAACAAACACGAATAAAATCAGCTGAGACTGAACCAGATCATAAGAACTGCCCAGCTGATCCATAAGCTTGTGAACAATAATAAATAATTATTGCTTTGAGTCATTATGTTCTGGGATGGTAAACAGAAATTTATTGTCTTACAGTTCTGGAGGCTAGAGGTCTGAAACCAATGTGCTGTCCAGGTCATGTTCCCTCTGAAACCCATAAGGACAATCTTCCTTGCCTCTTGCAGCTTTCTGGTGGTTTGCCAGCAGTCTTTGACATTCCTTGGCTTTCAATTGCTTAACTCCAATCTCTGCTTTCTTCTTCACAACGCGTTCTTCCTGTGTGTGTCATATGGCTATCTTCTAACAAGGACATCAGTTATATTGGATTAGGAGCACACTCTATTACTCTCTGACCTCATCTTAACTAATTGCACCTTCAATGACCCTATTTCCAAATAAAGACATATTCTGAGGTATTGGGTGTTAAGAAATCAAAATATCTTTTTTTTTCAGCGCTTAAAAGTCCTATAGCTATTATCACATCAGACACATTCCCTCTAAGATCCAGGACAAACCAAGGGTATATAATCTCTCTTGGAAGATTCAACAGTCAACTGGAAATACTATACCACTAGTTATACCAGTGTTACTTTTAAGAAAAAGAAATAAAAATCATGAAATCAGAAAAGAAGAGAAAATGTCCCTCTTCACAGATGAAGTGATATTTATGTAGAAAAGCCTAAGGAAACAACAACAATGACAAATTACTAAAGCTATTAAGAGTTTAGTGAGGTCTCAGAATTCATGGTCAATTAAAAAAATCAATTGTATTCCTACACAATAGAAAAAAAATTGAAAAATAAACTTAAAACAATTTCATTATAACAGTGTAAAATATAAAATATTAAAGAATAAACTTAACAAACAATATGCAAATCTATACAACAAAAACTATAAACTATGGCTGAGAAAAATTTAAGATCTAAATGAAAAACATATACCATATTCATAGTTTGGAAGATTAGATATTAAATCTCCCACAAATCAATCTAAAATTTACCACCATTACAATTATAAATACAGAAGTCTTTTTTATAGACATAGATAAAATTCTTCTAAAATTTATAATAAAATACTAAAAGCCTAGAATAGCCAAGACAGTCTTGGAAAAAAGGAAAAAATTTGGAGGGCTCAAACTGACTGACTTCAAAAATTACCATGCAACTATAACTACAACAATCTAGGTAGTGTTGTATTGGTGTAATGATAGACAAATAATCAATGGAAAACAAGAGCAAGTCCAGAAATAAACTCTCACTTACACAGTCCATTGATTTTGTAAAAAATATTTATTTATTTGGCTGCACCGGGTCTTAGTTGCAGCACGCGGGATCTTCATTGCAGCATGCGGGATCTTTTAGTCGTGGCATGTGGGATCTTTAGTTGTGGCACGTGGGATCTTTTAGTTGCAGCATGCGAACTTTTAGTTGTGGCATGTGGGATGTAGTTCCCTGACCAGGGATCAAACCTGGGCCCCCTGCATTGGGAGTGCAGAATCTTAGCCACTGGACCACCAGGGAAGTCCCCACAGTCCACTGATTTTTGCAGCAGAGTAAATCAATGGAGAATGGATAGTCTTTCCAAAAAAATGGCGCCTGAATTATTAATATGTTAAAAAACAAGAAACCAAAAAGCTCTAATGCTACCTAATATTGTACACAAAAATTAGTTTGTGATAGATAATAGCCCCAAACACAAAAGCTAAATTCAAAGGTCTTCTAGAATAAATCATTGTAGTGTATTTTTGTGGTTGAGGGGCAGGTAATTATTTCTTAGATAGGACGTAGAAACCAATAGATCAAAACAAATAAAGATCAATTCAATTTTTAAAAAATTAATACACAATATCAAGAAAACAAATAAGCAAGCCAGAAACTAGAAAAAAACTGAAAAACCATATACATGTCAAAGAAATTCGATCCAGAAAATAAAATTTCTGTGCCTCAGTAAGATAAACAAATTTAAAGTTTTTTGAAGACTTGAAAATACCTCTTGAAAGGAAGATTTGAAGATTGTATTGCAATGTACAATAAACCCATGAAAAAGTGCTCAATATCTCTTCAAATAAATGCAAACCAAAACCATAATGAGATATCACAACATGCCCACTAGCATAGCTAAAATTAAAATGTCTATTAATACCAATGTTGGTGAGTACGTGGAACAATGAGGACCTTCATGCATTGCTGAAGAGAGTGTCAAGTTATATAACTTATTGAAAAATTTATTAGTTTCTTAAAATATCAAACATACACTCACACTAAGACGGAGCAATTGTAACTATCAATAAATTCCTAAGAAAATGAAACAGAGGCCTACAAAAGACTTGTAAGAGAAAGTTCATAGCACTTTTATCTACAGTAACCCCAAAACTGGAGAAAACACAAATGTCTATCAAAAATAGAATGCATTAAAGAGTAATGGAATATACATATAATAAGATACTGTATAGCTATAAAAAGGCATTGCCGATTGATACGTGAAGTAATATAGATGAAATTCACAATCACTATGAGCAAAAGAAGCCAGACACAAAAGAATATACATTTGTCTCCTCACAGGGTAATAACTTTACGTTCTTACTTTGAACTTGGACAGAACTTTGTGTTTGCCTCAATAAATAGATTATAATAATAGTGATAGGCTGCTGAGGTGTAGCAATTTCCTGCCTTATCTGAGGTTCAGAGGCAAAAATATCTTGCTGGCTCTTTCCAATGGCCTAATAGATGGCAGGTGGCAGTTTGTGTGAGCACCGAGTCACAGTTTCCTGCTAGTTTTTTAAAGCTTGTGAAGAATCATTATCTCCATGTTAAAGATGAAGAAACTGAGAATGGGAAATAATATGACTTGCCAATTAATCATCCTAAGTGCTTCCATGGAACCCTGATCGCTGCTTGAGGAGAATTGCCCTGTGAATTTGACTGACCAACAACTGTGATGTAAGCAGCTGTGTGGCTGACAATGTCTTGGTGCTCCGGCCTGGTGTCAGGCCTGAGCCTCTGAGGTGGGAGAGATGAGTTCAGGACATTGGATCACCAGAGACCTCCTGGCCCCATGTAATATCAATCGGTGAGAGCACTGCCAGAGATCTCCATCTCAACGCTAAGACCCAGCTCCACCCAACAGCCAGCAAAGTCCAATGCTGGATGCCCCATGCCAAACAACTAGCAAGACAGGAACACAACCCTACCCATTAGCGGAGAGGCTGCCAAAATCATACTAAGTTCACAGACACCCCAAAACACACCACTGGACGTGGCCCTGCCCACCAGAAAGACAAGATCCAGCCCCACCCACCAGAACACAGGCACCAGTCCCCTCCACCAGCAAGCCTACACAAGCCACTGAACCAACCTTACACACTAGGGGCAGACACCAGAAACAATGGGAACTATGAACCTGCAGGCTGTGAAAAGAAGACCCCCAAACACAGTAAGTTAAACAAAATAAGAAAATGGAGAAATATGCAGCAGATGAAGGGGCAAGGTAAAAACCCACCAGACCAAACAAATGAAGACAAAATAAGCAGTCTACCTGAAAAAGAATTCAGAGTAATGATAGTAGAGATGATCCAAAATCTTGGAAATGGAATGGAGAAAATACAAGAAACGTTTAACAAGGACCTAGAAGAACTAAAGAGCAAACAAAAAATGAGGAACAGTACAATAAATGAAATTTAAAATTCTCTAAAAGTAATCAATAGCAGAATAACTGAGGCAGAAGAATGAATAAGTGACCTGCAAGATAAAACAGTGGAAATAACTACCTCAGAGCAGAATAAAGAAAAAAGAATGAAAAGAATTAAGGACATTCTCAGAGACCTCAGGGACAACATTAAACACACCAACATTCGAATTATAGGGGTCCCAGAAGAAGAAGAGAGAAAGAAAGGGACTGAGAAAATATTTGAAGAGATCAGAGTTGAAAAATTCCCTAACATGGGAAAGGAAATAGTCACTCAAGTCCAGGAAGCCCAGAGAGTCCCATACAGGATAAATCCAGGGAGAAACATGCTCAGGCACATATTAATCAAACTATCAAAAATTAAATACAAAGGAAAAACATTAAAAGCAGCAAGGGAAAAGCAACAAATAACATACATGGGAATCCCCATAAGGTTAACAGTTGATTTTTCAACAGAAACTCTGCAAACCAGAAGGGAGTGCAGGATGTATTTAAAGTGATAAAAGGGAAAAACCTACAACCAAGATTTCTCTAACCAGCAAGGATCTTATTCAGATTTAATGGAGAAATTAAAACTCTTACAGACAAGCAAAAGGTAGGAGAATTCAGCACCACCAAACCAGCTTTACAACAAATGCTAAAGGAACTTCTCTAGTCAGGAAACACAAGAGAAGGAAAAGACCTACAAAAACAAACCCAAAACAATTAAGAAAATGGTAATAGGAACATGCATATAGTTAATTACCTTAAATGTAAATGGATTAAATGCTCCAACCAAAAGACGTAGACTGGCTGAATGGATACAAAAACAAGACCCGTATATATGCTGTCCTCAAGAGACCAACTTCAGACCTTGGGACACATACAGACTGAAAGTGAGGGGATGGAAAAAGATATTCCATGCAAATGGAAATCAAAAGAAAGCTGGAGCAGCAATTCTCATAACAGACAAAATAGACTTTAAAATAAAGACTATTATAAGAGACAAAGAAGGACACTACAAAATGATCAAGGGATCATTCCAGGAAGAAGATATAACAATTGTAAATATTTATGCACCCAATGTAGGAGCTCCTCAATACATAAGGCAAATGCTAACAGCCATAAAAGGGGAAATCGGCAGTAACATAATAATAGTAGGGGACTTTAACCCCCCACTTACACCAATGGACAGATCATCCAAAATGAAAATAAATAAGGAAACACAAGCTTTAAATGACACATTAAAAAAGATGGACTTAAATGATATATATAGCACATTCCATCCAATAACAACAGAATACACTTTCTTCTCAAGTGCTCATGGAACATTCTCCAGGATAGATCACATCTTGGGTCACAAATCAAGCCTTGGTAAATTTAAGAAAATTGAAATAGTATCAAGTATCTTTTCCAACCACAACGCTATGAGACTAGATATTAATTACAGGAAAAAACTGTAAAAAATACAAACACATGGAGGCTAAAAAATATGCTACTAAATAACCAAGAGATCACTGAAGAAATCAAAGAGGAAATCAAAAAATATGTAGAAATAAATGATGATGAAAACACAATGGCCCAAAACCTATGGGATGCAGCAAAAGCACTTCTAAGAGGGAAGTTTATAGCAATACAATCCTACCTCAAGAAACAAGAAACATCTCAAATAAACAACCTGACCTTACACCTAAAGCAATTAGAGAAAGGAGAAGAACAACAGCAAAAAAACCCTGAAGTTATCAGAAGGAAAGGAATCATAAAGATCAGATCAGGAATAAATGTAAAAGAAATGAAGGAAACCATAGCAAAGATCAATAAAACTAAAAGCTGGTTCTTTGAGAATATAAACAAAATTGACAAACCTTTAGCTAGACTCATCAAGAAAAAAAGGGAGAAGACTCAAATCATCAGAATTAGAAATGAAAAAGGAGAAGTAACAACTGACACTGCATAAATACAAAGGATCACGAGAGATTACTACAAGCAACTATATGCCAATAAAATGGACAAACTGGAAGAAATGGACAAATTCTTAGAAAAGCACAACTTTCTGAGACTGAACCAGGAAGAAATAGAAAATATAAACAGACCAATCACAAGGACTGAAATTGACACTGTGATTAAAAATTTTCCGACAAACAAAAGACCAGGACCAGATGGCTTCACAGGTGAATTCTATCAAACATTTAGAGAAGAGCTAACATCTATCCTTCTCAAAATCTTCCAAAATATAGCAGAGGGAAGAACACTCCCAAACTCATTCTACAAGGCCACCATCACCCTGATACCAAAACCAGACAGAGATGTTACAAAAAAAGAAAGCTACAGGCCAATATCACTGATGAACATAGATGCAAAAATCCTCAACAAAATACTAGCAAACAGAATCCAGCAGCACATTAAAAGGGTCATACACCATGATCAAGTGGGGTTTATCCCAGGAATACAAGGATTCTTTAATATAAGTAAATCAATCAATGTGATATACCATATTAACAAATTGAAGAATAAAAACCATATGATCATCTCAATAGATGCAGAAAAAGCTTTCGACAAAATTCAACACCCATTTATGATTAAAACTCTCCAGACTCTAGGCATAGAGGGAACCTATCTCAACATAATAGAGGCCATATATGACAAACCCACAGCCAACATCATTCTCAATGGTGGGAAAACTGAAACCATTTCCTCTAAGATCAGGAACAAGACACGGTTGTGCGCTCTCACCACTATTATTCAACATAGTTTTGGAAGTTTTAGCCACAACAATCAGAGACAAAAAAGAAATAAAAGGAATCCAAATCGGACAAGGAGAAATAAAACTGTCACTGTTTGCAGATGACATGATACTATACAGAGAGAATCTAAAGATGCTACCAGAAAACGACTAGAGCTAATCAATGAATTTGGTAGAGTAGCAGGATACAAAATTAATGCACAGAAATCTCTTGCATTCTTATACACTAATGATGAAAAATCTGAAAGAGAAATTAAGGAAACACTCCCATTACCATTACAACAAAAAGAATAAAATACATAAGAATAAACCTACCTAAGTAGACAGAAGACCTGTATGCAGAAAACTGTAAGACACTGATGAAAGAAATTAAAGATGATACAAACAGATGGAGAGATATACCATGCTCTTGGATTGAAAGAATCAACACTGTGAAAATGACTATACTACCCAAAGCAATCTACAGATTCAATGCAATCCCTATCAAACTACCACTGGCATTTTTCACAGAACTAGAACAAGAAATTTCACAATTTGTATGGAAGCGTAAAAGACCCCGAATAGCCAAAGCAATCTTGAGAAAGAAAAATGGAGCTGGAGGAATCATGCTCCTGGACATCAGACTATACTACAAAGCTACAGCAATCAAGACAGTATGGTACTGGCACAAAAACAGAAATATAGATCAATGGAACAGGATAGAAAGCTCGGAGTTAAACCTACGCACCTATGGTCACCTTACATTTGATAAAGGAGGCAAAAATATACAATGGAGAAAAGACAGCCTCTTCAATAAGTGGTGCTGGGAAAAGTGGACAGCTACATGTAAAAGAATGAAATTAGAACACTGCCTAACACCATACACAAAAATAAACTCAAAAAGGATTAAAGACCTAAATATAAGGCCAGACACTATAAAACTCTCAGAGGAAAACAGGCATAACACTCTATGATATAAATCACAGCAAGATCCATTTTGACCCTCCTCCTAAAGAAATGGAAATGAAAACAAAAATAAACAAATGGGACCTAATGAATCTTAAAAGCTTTTGCACAGCAAAGGAAAACAGAAACAAGACAAAAAGACAACCCTCAGAATGGTAGAAAGTATTTGCAAACGAAGCAACTGACAAAGGATTAATGTCCAAAATTTACAAGCAGCTCATGCAGCTCAATATGAAAAAAACAAACAACCCAATCCAAAAGTGGGCAGAAGACATAAACAGACATTTCTCAGAAGAAGATATACAGATTGCCAACAAACACATGAAAGGATGCTCAACATCACTAATCATCAAGAGAAATGCAAATCAAAACTACAATGAGGTTATCACCTCACACCAGTTAGAATGGCCATCATCAAAAAATCTAGAAACAATAAATGCTGGAGAGGGTGTGGAGAAAAGGGAACCCTCTTGCACTGTTGGTGGGAATGAAAACTGATACAGCCAGTATGGAGAACAGTATGGAAGTTCCTTCGAAAACTAAAAATAGAATTACCATACGACTCAGCAATCCCACTACTGGGCATATACCCTGAGAAAACCATAATTCAAAAAGAGTCATGTACCACAATGTTCACTGCAGCTCTATTTACAATAGCTAGGACATGGAAGCAACCTAAGTGTCCATCGACAGATGAACGGATAAAGAAGATGTGGCATATATATATACAATGGAGTATTACTCAGCCATAAAAAGAAATGCAACAGAGTTATTTGTAGTGAGGTGGATGGACCTAGAATCTGTCATACAGAGTGCAGTAAGTCAGAAAGAGAAAAACTAATACTGTATTCTAACACATATATATATGGAATCTAAAAAAAACAAAAAATGGTTCTGATGAACCCAGAGGCAGGACAGGAATAAAGACGTAGATGTAGAGATTGGATTTGAGGTCACAGGGAGGGGGAAGGGTAAGCTGGGACAACGTGAGAGAGTGGTAGTGTATATATGGACATATATACACTACCAAATGTAAAATAGATAGCCAGTGGGAAGCAGCCGCATAGCACAGGGAGATCAGCTCGGTGCTTTGTGACCACCTAGGGGGGTGGGATAGGGAGGGTGGGAGGGAGATGCAAGAGGGAGGGGATATGGGGATATATGTATACATATAGCGGATTCACTTTGTTATACAGCAGAAACTAACACAACATTGTAAAGCAATTATACTCCAATAAAGATGTTAAAGTAAAATAAAATTCTTATTTCTCTCAAAAAAAAAAAAAAAAAAGTGATACAGTGTGATTTCTGAAGTTAGATCATAAAAGTTCCATGCACACCTACCTTACTCTCCTGGGAACTTGGTCTTGGAA
Source organism: Eschrichtius robustus (assembly GCF_028021215.1). NCBI lineage: Eukaryota > Metazoa > Chordata > Mammalia > Artiodactyla > Eschrichtiidae > Eschrichtius > Eschrichtius robustus. Next base: position 13,099,012 of record NC_090827.1, on the reverse strand, counting down.
CCTACCAACAATACTGAGGAAATCCAAGCAGGCTTTGGAGAAGAACTGAATTCTCAGCCCACATTTTCAGATGAGCTCATAGGTGATGGCACCAACTTGCTAGGCAGGTGAATACTTGTTCTGAAAGTATATCCCCATACTTCAGTTAAGCTGCCCTAACTGATATTGTTCAAAGCAAAAGTGAGCCATTCCTGCTGACCTATTTTCAAATTGCCAATTTGCAAAGAAAGTAAATGGTTGTGGTTGTTTCAGGCTGCTAAGTTTTGGAGTGACCTAATATGCATCTGTAACACTTGTAACACATTCTGGTGCAAGAAGTAGGGTGCCAATGTAACCAAAACATAAAATATGCAGATTTGGCTTTGGGGCTGTGCAGTGAGTTGAAGCTAAAATGAATTTGAAGAGCATTTGCAAAGGGTAAAGGGACTAGAGAAGGCCGCAGGTGAGAGGAGAAAAAAAGGAATATATTACTGGAAACCAGAGGAAAGAGTCCCTTGTTATTCAGTGGTGGAATGTTTGGCAACAGTATTCCCTTTGATTGTGTTAGTGATAGGGAGGATGTATGCTAGAGAGATTTCCAAGAATAGTATTGCAAGTGCCCCTTGGCTGCTTTTAACTTCCTATGATAAAATGTGAGAAGAGAAAGGTGTTCTAAGAATAAACTGTTACATATATTAGAACCAGGACTTTCTGGTACAAAAATTTCTTATTTCTAGCCTCTCCAGATGGCAGACAATTCTCAAATTAAATAAGAGTATCAGGCTAAAGATTAAAGCCAGAGCAGGTCCTCTAAAGATCTTAAGGGTGTGGTCCCACAGCAGTCTCAAAGGCAACCTAAGATATAGTAGGGCTTACCTCTAAACCCTGTTGGTGTTTCTCTTGTCTAATTGAGTGTATTTTTAAATTGATACATAAGAAATCCACAAGGTTTTTAAAAGAGTTGTAGCAAGTGGTACTGAAAGAAAGAGAGGCTGTACAAAATGAAAAGAGGCTTTTGGACCCCCAAACTTTTTTGAGCAGGAAGCAAGCTGAGCTGCCTACTCAGTTGCAAATATGGTCTACTCATTAGGGAAAAGTATGGATGGCTCAGAAAGCAGACTCAAGAGCCTAGAGAATGGCGGGAGCCACAGAGAACAAATTTTAGTAATGTGATTGAGCCTTAATCCAGGAAATGGCAACATGTGTCTGACTGGATTGAAAAATTGCTCTGGGCAAGTGACTGCTGTGAGTATTCTGTTTCCTCCTTTTGAATGGATGGGATTGTAGCAGTTATGATAATATGCTATTCCTCCATTGTTCTTTGATATATGGGCATCAGATAATGTGTCTTAGTTCACAACTATTCATATGGAATAGAATAGATCTCAAAGAGTTGCGCTAACATGGGAGGGAGAGAAAGGCAGAGAGAGAGAAGGAAAAAGTAAGTAAAGGTACAAGAAAGTACCCTAGACTATTCTTGCAACTTTTTTTTTTTGAGTTAGAAGTTATATTTAAACATAAACCCTTGCAAAAATAATAAAGTAAGCAGAAGTGAATTATAGAGTCATGCCCACTTCCATTCCTTCCAAAATCTCTGATCTCTATTTCCTCATGAACTCATCTCAGCTGCTCCAGCTCTTACTTTTCTCTGAGCAAAAAAGTAATACATTTACATAATTCCGCATTAGGGATAAACTGCCTCTTCACATTTAATAATACGTATCCTCTCATTTGTGCTGGTCTTTGCTGTCTACCCAGGGAAGATGAAACAACTCAATAGTAAAGGCAGGACTCTGCGCATAACTCTCATCTCTTCCTCTAACTGGCTGTACAACCCTAGTAAGTTATTTTAATCTCCATGTCTTTCAGGTCCCTTATCTATAACTTAGAGATAATGCTGGTAAATTTACTTCCTCATTGGATAGCTGTGAGGATTAAGTGAGGATAAAAGAATGTTAAAAAGTTTCCTGTGGGTGCTCATTAAGTGTTACCTATTATCATTATTTTCAATACAAAGGCTTTAAACTCTTTGAGAATAAAGATCCTCTCTTAGACATTTGATTCTGCAGAGAGCACATTAGAATTCTGACTACATAATTGTATTCCATAAATGCATGATTGATCAATTAAAGATTTTTTTATTATCCAAATCTATAACAAATGAAAGAGTAATACATCAGACATGTTATTTAGTGAAATTATTTTTGTATGATAAAGATTCAGATGAAGCAATTTTTTTAAAGGTATAATTGAAAACAATCCAGGAAACCATGATTCCAGCTTGTCTCCCACAAAGACATAATGCTGTCTGTTATATAGAGTACATATAATCAGATTTTACCTGTTTTTAGGAAAAAAGTATTCATATAAGTCAATATATTTTAAAATAAGCTGAAAAAACTTTAGCTACTAAAGTGTCCTTAAATTTCTAAAAAAATGCTATAGCTAATATATTCAAACTTTCTGTCTACTAACTTGTCCTTTGCTTTCACATTATTCAATTTAGGGGGGAAAATCTCCTTTATTACCCCTGCTGAAACGTCTAGATGCAATTATATATCTTTCCTTTTCACTGCCAAGAATCCATATATATGACATCTATTGCTTCACTATTCACTCTCTACTTAATCTTCTGTAGTCTGACTTTTGTCTGCTGGAAACTACCAAAAATGCATTTTAAAGGGTATCTAGGATTTTTCTTTTTCAGTTTTATCGTAAGTCTTAAGATATGCACACCTTAAATATAGAATTTGAATTAAGGCTTGTAGCAGTGTTTCTTTGACTTTTGCATGCCTCGTAATAACTTGGGACATTAATTAATAATTCTGATTTATGAAGCCTTAACCCCAGAGATTCTGATTCAGTGATACTGGGGTGGAACCAGGAATCTAAATTTTTCACAAAATCCAAGGTTATTTTGAAGTATTGCATTCTGCTCTTTGAAGAGACACCACCTTAAAGGAACTGAATAAAACAGAGGGAAAATGAGAAGCTTTCCTATCTTTGATGCTTCTTATTTTTGTTCTTTGATGCTATTATTTTTGTTCTTTTATTTCTAGTGTCCTCCCACTTGATTGTAGCCTTGTTGTAAGGACTAGTCCTAAATTTCCTGGCATTCATTTTATTTAAATATTTTTCACATCCACTGACTGAACTATAATATTAATGCAGAATTTTCCTATTTCTTCCTAACTCATCCATATCTTTAAGTGTGCATTGGCTACTTACGCATTTCAAGTTAATTAAATTAGTTTACTTATTTTTGAAAGTGGTTCTAGATTCCACTTTCTCTTTTTTTCCTGCTTAGTCTCTCATCTTTGGTTACAAAATGCAGCTCATGTTCCCTTGAACATATCACTGACTAACTTTAAGTGGGTTTTATTTGCTGCAGCATGGGAGAGATTGAGGAGATCCAGAGTTCTGAGACCACACAGAGTTAAAGAGACACAGCCAAGAATTGAGAGAAATCTGGAAACAAGGAGGAAAGAAATACTCAGATGTTCATTTCCTGTAGGAATCTGAACAACAGTGGAGTTAGATGTTGGGGACCCAAATCCCTGAAAAGACTTGGAAGATACCAAAAACTATACATAATACTAGCAAGGGAATCAAAATATGAACTCAGGTACTAAAAGTGGACAAAGATCCAAGTTTTAGAACTAGAGTGGAGGTTTTGCCAAAGTGAAAGAAGGAAAAGTTTATTTATTTAAACTATGTTTCACTCATCCATTTATTCAGCAAATATTATTGAAATCTACTACACACCTGACATTGTGCAATGGGCTAGGAATAGAATCAAAGAGTCTCTGTTCTCAAGAAGTTAAATTCTACATAAGAAAAGATTTAAACGTAAATCATCAGGATAATTTTGTGATAATACTGTGAAGACAATAAAAGAGGGTATGTCGTAGAGTAATTGGGATTGGAGGCTGAGGGTAGAAAAGGACAGGGCTATGTGAGACAAGATGATCAGGGGAGATTTCTGTGATGAGTATATGAGCTGAGATATGATTAGCAAGAAATTTCCAACTGGGAGTCATTTGAAGACCCAGAGGCATAGTGTTTGTTGCAAAAGGACAAAGAAATTAATGAGTGGAATGTCACTGTGGCCAAAATAAGATTTGAAAATGTGAGGAATCTAGAGAAGGCTGCTGTGGTTGGAGCTTAATGAGCAATGACACAGGAATGGTAGTAAGTCAAGTCAAAAAAGTACTTTGAAGTTAGGTCATGTAGGTCTTTATAAGCCACATAAGGTTTTTGATTTTATTCCAAGTGCAGTGCAAAGTCATAGAAAATTTTAAGCAAAAAATAGAGAACTATATTTTTGAAAGATAAACTGTAGCTTCTACATGAAGAATGAACTGTAGAAACATAAAAGAAGACACAGGTAAAATAGAAAACTATTGTAAGAGTCCGGGGGGGAAATAATTATGACCTGATTTTGGGTAATAGCAGAGGAGATGAAGAAAACTGGAGACAGAGAAGATATATTTGGGAGTTAAAGCTGATAAGAGTGGTAGATGGGGTTTGGGAGGGGTTCAGGTAGAGAAGAATTAAGGAAAACTCCTAGGTCTTAACTTGAGTGAATGGTCGTACCATACAATGAAGTAGAAACACTTGTAGGGAGACAGATTTTGAAGGAAATAAATATTTCGGCTTTTTCTATGTTTAGTTAGAGAAACCTAATAAACAGCCAAGTGCAAATGTCAGAGAAGTGAGATCTATAAACCTGGATTTAGTGGAGAGATATAGACTAGAGAATTATTTGAAAGTCATCTATATTTAGCAGCCTATCAGAGGAATCCAGCCAACAAAGGAAATAGAGAAGAAATAGGCTTTGAGCCAGGAGTGTGGTGTTGCATCAACCAAGAGAAGTGTTCTAGGATAAAGGGAATAGTTTATTGTGTCAAAAGCTGCTGTAAGTTCCAGGGAGGTACAAAACCCAAAGAAACAATCAAGTTTAGCAAGATAAAGGATATTGAAGACATTTACAAGTACTGTTTCAGAAATTTTGTGTAAATGAAGGTGGAAATCCAATTGGCAAAGGTTGAGGAGAGAACGGTAAATGAGGAAATGGAGATATCAATTATAGAAAGTTCTTGAAGAAACTCTGATGGAAAATAAAAATGTATGCACGATGTTGAGATTGCTGCTGTTGGGGTTCTAGTTATTAAAATTTTCTCTGTACCGTGCCACAGATATCTGAGTCTGGGATGGGATTGGACATCTAAACAGAGAAAATAAGATTCCAGTTAGGACAGCTGCAGAGCCACAGGGCAAGCATACAGTACAGATCACAACTACATATTAATAATTATAATTAATTATTTAATTAATTATGGTCAAGATCTTATGCCTTGAATATTGATCTCCCTGTTTTCAATCTCTGTTCTTTATACAACTTTTAGACAAATCTTCCTAAATCAGGATTTCCCTATTTAAATGATTCTCCAGGACTAAAAACCATGATCAGTGTTATCCATATTTCAATCTATAAAATAGCCCCAATATGTCTCTTTGGCCTGATTTCTCAGTTCTTTACATTTTTGTTTTCATCAAGATAATCCTATTTCTTGCTTCCTAAGTACATCTTACATCTATTTAAGAGTCAACATCTTTTTGAAAGTAGTTGAGTAGTGGTTAAAAACATGGGTTCTGGAGCTGGTCACCTAGGTTCAGTCTGCCACTTGCTGTCTGTGTGATTTTGTACACATTTCCTAACCTTTTTATGCCTCAGTTTTCCTATCTATAAAATCAGTATGTTTCTCATGATTGTTTTGAGGAACAGATGACAGTGTCTGACCCATAGTAACTACTTTATGCATGATAGCAGTTTTCATTATTAATTTCTGAATGCCCTTCTCTTCTTTCCTTCTTAGAATCTCTGCTTTGAAAAGTAATTCCATTTGAGGTTTTTTATAAAGCTTTCCTAATTCATTCACTATGGCTTCTACCCTGATCTTAGAGTATCTGCTTGATTATGGCAATTATTCATTATGAATTCTTAATAAATATATATGAGATTGCCTTTTTATCTTATAATTTTTATACATTCTTTTCATATATGTAGTAAACTCAAGACCTAGATCATGATTTTAATTTTTTCTTTATCGCATTCAGCATCCTGTTTTTCACCTTTTAGTTTAGTACGGTTGACTGATCAACTTATGCAACCTTCCAATGTATCTATTATTATGTATTTTTTAAATCAGCATTGTAGTTTTTTACAGTTACATTAAACTGGATTTATTTTAAGTAGTCCATTAATATATGTGATTAATTCTATCTTCATCTGTGTTGCTTATGCTCTCTTCTCTTGAATTAGAAAGAATTACTGAGGTTTAACATTTTCCAAAAATCTTTATGACCAGATCAGGGAAAATAGGGTAAATATGGGTGACTGAATGGAGAAGGAAGAGAAAATAGAGGTTGAATGGCAGGTTTTAATTAAGGAAAAGTAAAAGTGAAGGAATAGTGTACAAAAGCAAGAAGGGAAGAATAGAGGGAGAGACAATGAACAATTAAGAAGACCAAAGAACAAGAAAGTAGAAAAGATATAATTGAATATGTGGAAAGTGTTAGATAAAGGTGGCATGGGGAAAACAGAAGTACAGAAAATAAGATCATCCACATACCAATAAGACCTGTCCACATACCAAAACAATTCCCATGTGTAACTGAGTTAAGATATAAACATCACGGGTTAGACATTATAAGAGAGTGTTTGTCAAGCTTCTGATTTAAGGAGAATTCCTCAAACATAGAAGTGCTATAAGAAGCAACAGAAAAGTGTACAATCAAGCTGAGAAAGACAGGCCTCAAATAATGAACATAAAGGAGGAAAACAATTGATATATAAACTTTTTTCCACATATTTAGTTTCTGTTACAGTCAAATACAATAAAAATGAAAGCTCTAGTTTTCACCTAGCAAACCCTCAAAGGTATTACACATATTATACTTAGAAAGTTTAAGAAATGATAAAACAACAACAATAATTGCGAGTAACTTTTACTGGTGGGTACTATATAACAGGTACTGCTTAAATTCAAGCTTATATTTTGCTGATAAGGTATAAAATAGTATTTGGTGCTGCTATTTTAGAACATATTTTGGCAATAAGTATTAAGAATAATTAACATTTAAGTAGTGTTGAGGGATAATCAATGTTTAATGGATTTTTTCTTTTGCTCTACCAAAATCAAGTAGCATTTCAATAAACAGTTTAAAACAAATATACATACTCAGTACAGCTAACCAAAAAGTCTATTTGAAAGATTTAGGAGAACCAGTGAATAAAATTTGTTTTAAATGAAAAGTGTTTTTTTTTTTAAAGGGGTGGTGTTATTTACCTTTCAAAGTTGCACAACGTCTCCCAGAAACCCTTAAGTTTTAAGATGTGAATAACACAATGGGAGTAAACTGAAGAAAAAAAGGAAAATCCACTAATCTGAGTTAGCATAGTATGAATCTGTCCCTTATTTACACCTGTGATGCTTGAGAAGAGAAACTGTTACGCAAGGACTAATTGAATACTCTATATTACAGAGGTGGGTACTAAAATAATTGTGGGAGCATAAATAATTATTGTGTTAATATTCTGCCAAGCCTGAAAAATGCAATCAGCTCTGTCTACATTTATTAATCCCTCTCCTCCTCTTTTGTTCTTTTTCGCTTCATGACCTCCATATTAACTGGGGAGACAGAATAAATTTGAATCAAGTAATATATTCAAATTCCGTCTTATCAAAAAAACAACTCAAAGTGAATAGAGAAAGCAGTTAGGTTATAGTATGTTTCATATCTCATGATGGCAGAATTGAATTGGAGGATTGCTGAATTTATTATTCCAGATATGTTCATAATATATTTATCCTACCTCACTATTGTCATGGTGGAGAGTGTGGGTAGGTAGCAGAGGCATGTGGGGCAACACTGTGCCTGCAAAATTCAGCCTCAGTCTTCGTAGGTGACTTCTCACTAAGACATTGATAGTTGAATGGTAGTTTTTCCCACAGCACTGTTGTTGTTGGAGACAATGAGGAAAAGTTGCAGGGACAGTTTGAGAAGGAGGAAAAAAATGTCAGTCCACAAATGGAAGAACTCAGTAGTCGCCATAAGCAGGGATTTCTCTCTTTTATACGAAAATAGACTCTGACTGTACTATGAGACGGTAAATGCACATCTGAAATGTGTACTTGATGCTGATGGAGTGGCATACATTGTCTTCGTTCCATTTATATAGCTAGTTTTGTATCAACTCTGCCATGAACTAGCTGTGTGACATTGGACAAGGCACTTTCTGTTTTCCTGATACCCTTTTATATGTAAATTGAGGAGAGTAATGGGATTAAATAATTTTTAAAATAATTAACTCGCAAACATTTAAAGAACTTACAACAGTACATACATTAAGCATGATATATGTGTTTACTATACCTATCTCTTCTCTGTATTATTATATACTTTACTATATTACTCTATAGTATGTATAATAGGATCATAGGATTTTTTAAAGTTTTTTAAGAGCAGTTCACAGCAAAATTGACGAGAAGGTATAGGGATTTCCCATTTAACCCTTACCACCACACGTACATAGCCCCTCTCATTATCAACATCCACACCAGACTGGTACATTTGTTAATGATTGATGAACCTACATTCATAATCATAATCACTCAAAGTCCTAAGTTTATGTTACAATTCACTCTTGATGTTCTACATTCAACGGGTTTAAAAACGTATAATGACATGTATCTACCATTATAGTCTCATACAGAGTATTTTCATGGCACTAAATATCCTCTGTGTTCTGGCTATTCATCCCTCTTCCCCCACCAAATCCCTGGAACCACTAATCTTTTTCCTGTCTCCATAGTTTTACATTTTCCAGAATGTCATTATAGTTGGAATCATGCAGTATGTAGCCTTTTCAAATTAGCTTCTTTCATTTAGCAATATACATTTAAGGTTCCTCCTTAAATATGTGGGATATATTCCACTCAATCATGGTTTATAAATCTTTGTATACATTATTGGATTCCACTTGCTAGTATTTTATTGAGGATTTTGGCTTTTAAGTTCATGAGAGATATTGGTCTGTACTTTGCTTTTCCTGTAATCTCTTTGCCTAGTGTTGGTATTAGGGAAATGCTGGCCTCATACAATGAGTTAGTAAGTATTTCTTCTGCTTCTATTGTCTGAAAAAGATTGTAGAGAATTGATAGAATTTTTCCCTTAAATATTTGGTAGAATTTGCCAGTGAACCTATCTGGGCCTGGTGTTCTCTGTTTGGGAAAGTTATTAATTATTGATTATATTTATTTAATAGATATAGGCCTACTCAGATGGTCTCTTTCTTGTGTGAATTTTGGCAGTTTGCGCCTTTCAAGGGGTTGGTCCATTTCATCTAGGTTATCAAATTTGTGGGTATAGAATTGTTCATAGTATTCCTTTATTATCTTTTTAGTGTCCACAAGATCTGTAATGATATTTACTCTTTCATTTCTGATATTAGTAGTTTGTGTCCTCTTTTTTTCTTAGTCTGGCTGGAGGCTTATTGATTTTATTAACCTTTTCAAAGAACTTTATTTTCATTGATTTTTCTCTATTGATTTCCAGTTTTCAATTTCATTGATTTTGCTTCTAATTCTTATTATTGCTTTCCTTCTACTTACTTTTAATTTGCTCTTCCTTTTCTAGTTTCCTAAGGTAGAAACTTATATTATTGATTTTAGATCTTTCTTCTTTTCTAATATACACATTCAATGCTCTACATTCCCCTCTAATTATTGTTTTTGCTGCATCCCACACATTTTGATAAGTTTCATTTTCATCTAGTTCAAAATATTTTTAAATTTCTAGATGTTTTTTCTTAGGTCCACTTCTTAAAGGTGTGTTGTTTAATCTCCACATATTTTGGGATTTTCCAGTTTTCATCCTGTTATTGTATTCTAGTTTAATTCCACTGTAGTCTGAGAGCAGACATTGTTTGATTTCTGCTCTTTTAAATTTGTTAAGGTTTGTTTTATGGCTTAACATGTGGTTTATCTTGGTGAATATTCTTTGTGAACTTGAGAAGAATATTTATACTGTTATTGTTGAATGAAGTAGTCTATAAAGTGATTATATCCAGTTGATTTGTGGTATTGTTGAGTTCGACTATGGTGTTTTTTAATAAATTTATTTATTTATTTAAAAAAAATTTTGGCTGTGTTGGGTCTTCATTGCTGCACGTGGGCTTTCTCTAGTTGAGGCTAGCGGGGGCTACTCTTCGTTGCGGTGCGCAGGCTTCTCATTGTTGTGGCTTCTCTTGTTGTGAAGCACAGGCTGTAGGCCCACGGGCTTCAGTAGTTGTGGCACGTGGGCTCAGTAGTTGTGGCTCGTGGGCTTAGTTGCTCCATGGCATGTGGGATCTTCCCTGGACAGGGCTTGAACCCGTGTCTCCTGCATTGGCAGGTGGATTCCCAACCACTGTGCCACCGGGGAAGCCCTCAACTATGTTTTTAATGATTTTCTGCCTGCTTGATCTGTTTACTTCAGAGAGAGGAGTGTTGGAGGCTCTAAGTATGATAGTGGATTCAGCCATTTCTCATTGAAGTTCTACTAGTTTTTGCTTCACATAATTTGATGTTCTGTCTACACATTAAGGATTGTTATGTCTTCTTGGACAATTGACCCCTTTATCATTATGTATTGCTCTTCTTTATCCCTGTTAACTTTCCATGCTTTGAAGTCTGCCCTGTCTAAAATTAATATAGCTAGTTCTGCTTTCTTCTGATTAATGTTAGCATGGTATATTTTCTCCATCCATTTACTCTTTATTTCTATGTCTTTATATTTAAAGTGCATTATTTGTAGATAGTATACAGTTGGGTCTTTGTTTGATACACTCTGACAGTCTCTGTCTTTTAATTGGTGATTTAGATCATTTACTTTCAAAGTCAATTGACTATTGATATAGTTGCATTAATATATACCACATTTGTTACTGTTGTTTATTTGTTACATTTTGTATCTCTTCCTGTTTTTGTCTTCCACTCTATTTTCTGGCTTTTTTATTTTTAATTGAGCATTTTATATGCTCGTTTAGCTGCTCCTTTCTTAGCAGATTGGATATACTTTTTTTTAAAAAAATTAAGAGTTGTCTTAGAGTTTGCAATATATATTTACAGCTCTTCTAAGTCCACTTTCAAAACTGCTTCTTGAGTAGTGTGAGTAACTTATAATAACAAAACAATCCTAATTACTCCTTCCTGTCCCTTGTATCATTGTTGTCATTATTTCACTGAAATACAAACACAGAAGCATATATATTTGGTATTATTATTTTGAACAAACCATTATCTGTTAGATCAATTAAGAATACAAAAAATATGTTTTTATTTTACCTTCACTTAATCCTTTTTAATGCTTTTCCTTTCTTTATGTAGGTCTGAGTTTCTGACCTATATTATTTTCCCCCTCTCTGAAAAAAATTTTTGAACATTTCTTACAAGGTAGGTCTATTGGCAACAAAGTCCTTCAATGTTTGTTTGTCTGAGAAAGTCTTTATTTCTCCTTTGCTTTTGAAGGATAATTTCATAGGGTATAGATTTCTAGGTTGTTGGTTATTTCTTTCTCAAGGTTTTAAATATTTCAACTTACTCTTTTGTTTGCATGGTTTCTGAGAAGTCATATGTGATTCTTATCTTTGTTCCTTTATAGATAGGGCATTTCTTTCCTTTGGATTCTTTCAGGATTTTTCTTCATCTTTGATATACTGTAGTTTGACAATGATATGATTAGGTTTTTTGTTTGTTTCATTTATCCTCCTTGGTGTTCTCTGAGCTTCCTGGATCTATGGTTTGATGTCTCACATTGAGTTAGGGAAATTCTTAGTCATTATTGTTTTGAATATTTCTTTTCTTCCTTTTTCTCTTTCTTCCTCTTCTGGTATTCCCATTACATGTATGCTATGCTTTTTGTAGTTGTTCCACAGTCCTTGGATATTTTGTTCTTTTTTTTTTTTTTTTTTCAGTCCTTGTTCTCTTTGCATTTTGGTTTTTGAGGATTCTATTGCTGTAGCTCTGAAATCCTTAACTCAACCATATTCTGTCTACTAATAAGCCCATCAAAAGCATTCTTCATTTCTTTTTAATTTTTTTTTGGGGGGGTTGTGAAGTAGAAAAGAATAGCTTTATTGCTTTGCCAGGCAAAGGGGGACACAGTGGGCTCATGCCCCTAAAAACTGTGTCCCCTCCATTTTAATTTTTTTAATTTGAAAATTTTTTTCTGGTTCTTTTTTTAGTAATTATATAAATATATTTATAAATATTTATACAATTATATACTTACACATAAGCACTTACACAGACTTAGAAAAAAAAATGTAAGAACATTAATTCAAAATGAATCACTGGGGCTTCCCTGGTGGCGCAGTGGTTGAGAATCTGCCTGCCAATGCAGGGGACATGGGTTCGAGCCCTGGTCTGGGAAGATCCCACATGCCGCGGAGCAATTAAGCCCGTGAGCCACAACTACTGAGCCTGCGCGTCTGGAGCCTGTCCTGAGCAACAAGAGAGGCCGCGATAGTGAGAGGCCCACGCACCGCAATGAAGAGTGGCCCCCACTTGCCACAACTAGAGAAAGCCCTTGCACAGAAACGAAGACCCAACACAGCCAAAAATAAATAAATAAATAAATAAAGGAGTTCCTTAAAAAAAAAAAAAAGTCTGCAAAATGAATCACTGAAGAATAAACAGAATTTTCCATGATTTCCTTAAGGAGATATATAACTAATTCTTTAGGGAGGGTCTCTCAATGTCCAGCCATTAGAAACTGTATTCTCTAATTGTAATTGTGTACTAGCAACACACAAGCATCGTTTTTGTTTTTGTTTTTTTTTTAATCCCCTACTTGCAAAGAGAGTGATCTTAAAGTAGATGGGAAACTAAAGGTCTCTGAGCAATAGCAATTTATGTTGCTCACGTAGAAGAATCAGTCAGTCTAAACCCCAATCAACAAAATAGGTTCATTTGGTATTATGGCTTTATAACAAGTTAAAGTTCTGATTTTGCCACCAGAATTTTTACTACCCCTTCAGAGGACTCTAAATCTCAAAATACAAATTGAGCATAATGTTAAGCTGATAAGTCAAATCGTATTATATAGATTCAAGATGGCCTCTTCTAAATAATACTGAAAAAAGCGTTCACCAACCACAATTTGAATGTGGCTTTTGTTGGCAGAAAAAACTCACATCTGAAGATTACTGGTAATCTTCCCCACCTCCCTCACTAAATGTTGTCTTATGAATTGATTTTAAAGATCTTCCCCTTAGAGAGGTTTTCAGCTTTGATACGTTTTGCAAGAAACAGCATGAGGAATTAAGCTCAGTCACCAGAGCCTTTTAGAGACTGTTCCAACCAAGGGTAAAAAATGAATCATTATGTGTAACCAAAGGAACATGGTTAGCAACTCTCAGCTGCATCTTTTTCTTTTTCCCCCAGGGGCATACATTAAGTATGGCTTAAAGCACATAGGACAATCCATAAGCATAGTGGTTACAACTACAAGCCATTGTACTCATGATTATTGAACAGCTGCCTTCCTATAGATCACTTGTGGACCCAAACAATGGAAGGGCCAAAGGAACCAATATGCTGTACTGGCAAAAACAGCAAGCACCTTCCTATCCCAGTCACAACAATATGCTCATGAAATGTCCATTCCAGGGCTAGCAGGATCAAGATAGTTTATAGAGTGTAGTTTATAGAGTGATAATGAAGAAAGTTGTCTCAGGCTAGGGTATTGAAAGCCACCCCATGCTACTCACCCTAATTTAACACTCCTTCTGTCAATAACACATATCATGGAAATAATTCTAGCTGGAAAGATGGGAATCCTTTGAAAAAAATTTTAAATATGATGAGCAATAATTATAAAGGATGCTTTTTCCATGTAAACAAAAGCCTGGACACTTTGTTATATGATATTTCCTACATGAACAACAAAACAAAACATGTGTTAGAGAATATCTTCTTCCCACTAAAAATGGGGCTTACAAAAGAGGGAGGCTGTTCTTATATGAATCTAGCCATTCCTTTAGCAAAGGAGTCTGAGGAGTAACATTATCATTTGATCCCCAAAAAGTGCTGTGTAGGAGACCACTTATTGGAACATACATTTCCCGCTGCCAGTACTAGGAGGTCTTATCCTCACACTTCCATTTGGTCACCAGATTAGGTAAGAAGGAGAGAGAAAAGTAGGAAAAAGAAGAAAATGGGAGAGGAGAGGAAAAAAGCGGGGAGGGGTGAGACTGATTATAGGAGAGAGCAATAAATAAAGGAGAAAGAAGGTGACTTGCTTGCCCACCTTTGGTTCTATGGTCCTATGAGCCAAAATGCATACTCAGTGACACGGTATCTCACAGAAATAGGGAAAAAGTGGTAAGCTGAGAGTGGTCAGGCCATGATGTTAATTTCTTTCCTGTACAAAGACAGTCTCTTGAGGACAAAGACCTGCCTCCTGTAATGTAATATCATAGCCCAGATGAGAGAGTTTCCTTCGAGGGAAGTTGGCGTGAAGTTCAAAACGTTCATGTGGATATCCTTTAGACTGGACATGCTTCACCAAAGCTAGTAGTTTAGCTTGCTCTGGAAGAGTGATTTGTTCTCTTTTTTCCATCTGGATACTGCAACATCAGCTGTGCTTTTGGTCCATTTACTTCAATGCCCTCCAGTATTCCATCTGATTTTTCTGGTGGCATCTCCAATATTTCTGAATCCACGGCTGGCAATCCTTGGTGGTTTGTGGCTGTTCCAGGCTCAGTTCTGGCAGGGCGCTCAGCCAGTGACCTTCTGTTCTCCTCTTTTCTATGCCCCAAATCTTTGTGGGGAGACTTTCCAGACTTGGCAAGATTCTCTATCTCCTCCTCTTCATCAGAGCCACAAACGGATATGAACTCTTCACTGCCAGAAAAAAATTCAGACTCAGATTCTTCATCTGAGCGGCTATCCTGTTTCGCCTGTGTGTAATCAAATGTGTCTCTTGCAAGGAGGCTCTGATGGCAGCTTCTAGCTGGCTGTCTTCACCTGCATCTATAAGGCTCTCCGAACAGGCACATTTTTTGTGGGGACTGCTAGAAAGTCCATCTAGTTGCCCATTTTCACACAGAAATCCCGTTACTTGGTCCAAGAAAGAAGATAGGTCTAACTGGTACCACTCTACTAGCTTCTGACCTGTCCCAGGATCCAAGATGGAAACATAGGGTAAATCCCCTAGCTTATAAAACTGTGTGTATCTCTGACTTTCCTCACTGTCGTGATAAACCTGCCAGAAAATGAAATGTTCCCGAAAAATATTCTCCACATCTTCCTTGCTCCGTACCTCCCGGTTGAGGCACTGGCATGCAAAGTCTTGTACATTTTGAATGTTTATCATCAGCCACTTATTCTGCATCTGGCCACACTCTTTGGCTGTTTCTAAGCTGCCTTCATGCATCAAATCAATGGGTGGCCTGAAGAGATCCGCAAGGGTAGTTAGTTTCTTATCTAGTGTTCCTGCATTTCTTAATTCCTGTTCTTGCCGAATAGTTTCAGTTTGAAAATCCCGGAAACCACCAAATATTGAACGTGCAGGCTGTCGTCTTTTAGGAGCACCAAACAAAGGTTCTAGTTCCACCAATATTTCTTGCTTTTGAGAAACTGAGGCACGGACTTCCTCGTCTGTGTGAGATCTGACAGTGGAGACACTTGCTGAACTGGTACTGGGCTCCTCAGCCATTCCTCCACCATCCAAAAACATAGCGACTGCCACCTCCAGATTATTGTGGTAGGTTTCAAGCATATGTTTCCCTACACTTTCACTTGCACTGGTGATGGCGGTGAACTGATGAATTAACCCCTTCAGCGCCAAAGACGCCGCGCAGTCACCCCATCTTACCTCCGCCGCCGCTGCTGCTGCCGAGCAACCTTCTGGTTCTTTTTAAAGATTTGTATCTCTCTGTTTACATTGCCCGTCTGTTCTTGCATGCTGTCTTCTTTATCCATTAGAGCCCTTAGTATGCTAATGGTAGTTGTTTTACGTTCGTGGTCTGATAATTCAAACATCCCTTCCATGTCTGGTTCTGATGCTCTTTAAATTTTTTTTTTTGTCTTTTGGTATACCATGTAATTTTTTCTTAATAGCTGACCAAGTTGTACTGGGTAAGAGGAATTGATACAAATAGGCCTTAGTAATGTGGGGGAAAGGTAAGCATTGTATAGTCCTATGATTAGGTCTTAACCTTTGAGTGAACCTACGCCCCTGGAATGTGGACTTCATAAGAATTTCTCAGAGGTTTTTTTCCTCCTCAGGTGGGACAGAATGGCTTAAGTGGGCTGGAATGGGTGTTTTCTTTCTCCCACATCAGTTAGGCTCTGATAATACCTCAGCAGGTAAGGCTTCGGATAATTAGCTTTCCCTGAGAGAAGGCCTTGTTAAGAAGAACAGAACACTGTGGTATATTTCAAAATAATTCCCCCATCCCTCCCTGCCCCTTGCCAGAAGCAAAAGGTATTTTTTTCCTCTGATATTTACTGAGGAAACCTGATTAAGCTCCTGGGGGTAAATCTCATAATATTGTGGGGTCCACTATAAATAGGTCTCCCTGGAGTTTTTAATTCTCAGAGTTTTCTGCACTAAGCCTCCAGTAATTCATCAATTACAGTTCAGGTTTTCCAACCGGACACTGTTTCCCATGGTAGTTTCCACTTTAAATCTCTTCTGGTAGGACATGCCAGTCTGTGTCTCCAGTCTTGGGGCTGCAGTTTTCCCCATGTCCTCCACTCTCTTATGGATCTAAAAGAAGGTGTTTTCTTTTTTTCAGTGTGTTTAGCATTTTACCTGTTTTGGGGACGAAGTGGTGACTTCCAAACTTCGTGTATGTGGAACTGAAATTTGGAAGTCCAGGATTTTTTTTTTTGAGGCTTTAATATGTAAACATATCAAGCACTAGAACTGGGCATACATTAAGCATATATGTATTAGCTATAATTATTATATTTTAATGAATTATTATGTAATTTACCACATTACTGTATAGCATTACTATAATATATAATTAGCTTTTGAATATATGCTATTCTATTACTATTAAAGCATTAATATATCATAAAATATTCTATATATTATATAGTATTACTATTTTACTATACAAAATTACTTTTTATATAGTAGCAAGTAGCAGATCCCTTTTTAAAATACATTTATTGAATTATACATACAAAACAATATACAAAAGATAACTAAATAAATAAGACAGATAAGTTTTAATAAAGTGAGTGCACTTGTGTAAACAGTGCCCAGTTAAAAGAAGAGAATATTATTAGAGCCCCAGAAGCTCCTTGATGCCTCTTGTAAGGGACAGTGACCCCTTCAATGGCACCACTTCTTTGACTTCTAACAGCTTATACTAGGTTTACCTGTTTTTGAAGTTTATATAATGCAAACAGTTTTCTTTGTGACTGGCTTCATGTTCTTTATATTTTCTGTGCAGGATTTGTTTATGTCATATGCAGCAGTAACTCATTTATCTTCATTGCTGAATTGTGTAAATAAACTACAATTAATTTATTCATTTTTATTAGTCTTGTTACATTGGAAAAGACTGCTAAGATAATGTTCATTTGACATTCTGATAGTGGACATGCTTGTATCATGTCTAATCTTTCTATAATTCACAATTCACCATAAAGATGGTGTTTGTTTTGGGATTTTACAGACATTCTTTATCAAATTGACATTACCTCTATTCTTACTTTTCTAAAAAATTTTTAATGAATGAATATTGACTGTTATCAATGGCTTTACTGCATCTACTGATCATATTAATCATTGATTATTTTCCTCTGTTTTACTGTGATGAACAGAAATGTGATGAATTTGATGACTATATAATTAAAAAATTCATGAAAATAATAAGAAAATCTTTTTCCTCTGTGAAAATAATTTATATGCAAAATATGCAATGATAAAATTTAAACTCTGATAATGATTTAAGAAAAATGATGTTTACATGGGTTTTCTGAAGAAGATCCAGTGAAAAGTTAATATACGGGTTAATAATCTTTATCTACAGGTGGGTGAAAGAATGGTTCCCAATAAGCTATAGAATGGTTCTATGAAATTCAGTGTTTGTGACTTTGAGAAAAAGTTATAAAATCATGGCTTCCATCAATAAACAAAAAGAATTGATCTATATGGTGAATAAAATGTTAATTTTTTCAATCTGAGACCAAGTACACCACAAAAGGAAAGTATACGCTACCTGTAAAATACAGAGTTCCACATCATGATTTAAAGACAGTTTTACTATGCCTACCTAAATTCAGAATTCAGTATTACATGACATTCTGCTTTGGGGTTATAAAAGCTGGCAGGAATCCTTGATCAGAGAAAGGTGTGAGCAAACTAGATTATAGGAATTGCTTTGCAGTATATGAATGATATGTTTGACAAGCAGATAAAATTTAAATTTTCTCTTTTTGTTAAGGATTGTTTGCCTTTTTTCCTTAGAAACATCATTGTAATATCTCAGTAAGCTTACCCCCATCCTCAACACAATAGTTTTTTAAAGAACTAAATGATCAGTAATTTTTTCCTATACATTGTTTTTTATTGTGTGCCAAGCCACATACTGGGCATCATAGATTTGAGTGAGAAGATTCCTGCCCTCATGGAGATTCCATTCTAGTGCATATGTTTCCTAATACTCAGAATTAGGGTTTCATGGCAGAAAAATGATTCTTAAGATGATTGTAATATTTTAAAATCCAAAGTGAAACAAAAAATTTAGTGTGAACCCTTAAATAATTTTTTAAAAAATTAATAATTAATTTTGATATGCCTTTCTTTTAAAAATAGAAAGGATTGAATTCTGATGGGTTGGCTAAGGGTTGAATTTGAAATGGTGTTCTGTGATATTTGGTAGGAATAGATTTTGGTGACAGCTTCCTGGGATTGAAGGCATAGGCTTTCCAAAATAGCAATCTAATGCTTTCTAGCTTTGTAAAGTTAAATCTAAATAGCTGGTGGGGAAAATCCAAAAATCCCTATAACAATATATATAGGATGGGCAGCTATAAAAGAAAACTCTCCCAATTGATTTATTGGCTTTCTGTGCTATCCACTAATTAGGACACAAAACTCTGTTATACAATTATGTATTATGCAATAAATGTATATTATTACTTTATGATATATATTATTCCTTTTTCTTTTTGGTAGGGTAAAATATGCCTATGGCTATATTTGGTTTAATATTTTAATGAAGTATTTTGGTAAAATAAATCCACCACTTGATTCCCATTCTGTACATTTTTCTGGCAATCTATCACCATAAGAATAGTAGATATCCTACCTGTGAAAATGAAAAAGGAAAACATTTCCTTTAAATATAGAAATAGTTTTGATAAACTCAAGATGAATTTGGCAGCTCATTTACAGAAGTAAAGACCCATCTATGAAAATATATTATCAAATACTTTTATTTATTTATATATATTATGTGAGTTCCTTTTTTAGTGGCTTTCATATTTCCATCAGAGAATTTTATGAATTTCTTAAGCTTTTTCTTATTTTTTAAAAAGCTTGGGGACTTCCCTGGCGGTCCAGTGGTTAAGACTCCGTGCTTCCACTGCAGGGGACTAAGATCCCACATGCCGCGCTGCACGACCAAAAATAAAAATTAAAAAAATTTTAAAATAAATAAAAATAAATTTTAAAAAATTAAAGAAATAAATGTTTAAAAAATAATTAAAATTTTTTTAAAAAGTTTAAAGAAATAAAAAGGCTTGGCAAAGAAATGTATTGTTGCTGTGTGACTTGAAGTGCTATTTTAATACAGAACACTCAAATTTCTGATTTATGAGATTGATGAGATTCAGACTAGTCTTTCATTTTATTTATCTAGTATTTTTCTTTATAATATAACATGGAATCAAAAATATCTTCCTAAGCCTCAGTAAAATATTGTCTCAAGCTATGATTATCTCTAACTCAAAATCTCTTGAATATTTCAGTTTAAAAGAAACCACTCAGCCATGAGAGAGATGCTATTGAAATGGAACTATTTTAATGTTTTACTTCTTTGAATCTTACTTTGCCTAGATTTCCCTGAAGTTAGTGGGCCTCATCTGTGTAAAATTTCTTAGATGGCTTGAATTTATACTCTAGCATTGGGAATTCTGCCTACTTTAACAGGGCACTCAACCAGCCTTGCAGAAGTAGTTGTACAGAGATTTGTACCGTCTTTGAATATTCATTTCACATAGTTGCTGATTCTTAAGAATGTGGCATGAATAGAATTTCTTGAAAACTGTGCCTTCAAAAGAATCTACTTTAGGACTGCATCATTACCATAGGAATTTACAGTAAAGGCGCTGTTGTTTTTAGGAAGGAAAAAATAAAGCATGTAAATTAACATTTTGCTTAGTCCCACCATACGGATGTATACATTAAATGAATGAGAAAAAATAGAAGCATTATTTTCTTATTGTATATGTTTATTTAAAATTAGGCAATATAATTTCTGATCTTGTTACATAAAAAAGTCAGTAGAATATTTAAACTTTGAACCGTTGTACTTTGGAAATGTTTATATTTGCTTTCTCTGAAATAAAATTGTAATTTTAAGGCATGCCTCTAGTCTAGTTAATTTCTCCTAGGGGTTCATATCTATACTTTGTCCTTTGGTAATGGTGTCCTACTGGATACAATAAACTGTAAATGGGTTTTTCTTTCATGTCTGGCCAGTTGGGTTTCAGAGCATGTACTTCCATACTTTACAGTAAAAAATAACTTATTATGAAAATGATATTTTTTGTTACTTTTTTTAAAAAATTAATTTATTTATTTATTTATTTTTGGCTGTGTTGGGTCTTCGTTTCTGTGAGAGGGCTTTCTCTAGTTGCAGCAAGCAGGGGCCACTCTTCATCGCGGTGCGCGGGCCTCTCACTGTCGCGGCCTCTCTTGTTGCGGAGCACAGGCTCCAGACGTGCAGGCTCAGTAGTTGTGGCTCATGGGCCTAGCCGCTCCGCGGCATGTGGGATCTTCCCAGACCAGGGCTCGAACCCGTGTGCCCTGCAATAGCAGGCACATTCTCAACCGCTACGCCACCAGGGAAGCCCAAAAATGATATTTTTAATCAAAGATACTTTGCAAGTGATTATAGACATAAAAGTATAATATGGAAAAAAGTTATCAAAGTTTCATCATGCTCCAACTTTTAACTGTTACTTATTTTATTTAATGAAATGTAGAGTTTTGAACTTGCAATGTAGATGTTAGTCGGGTCTGAAATTTGGTGAGGTATTCAAGCCTCAATGCTCCTTTCCCTTCAAAACCAAACCAAACCAAATCAAATTAAACAAAACAAAACTAGCTGTTTGCTAAAGCAAACATATGGTAAACCATAGATAAGCACCTAAACATCACTATGGCTTTATGAAGAGGCATTGGAGAAAAGTTCTTTTCTTTATTAGCTACACCACTCCTTACTAAAGTTTTCTATGTAGTGACCCATATTCCAATATCCTATTTCTCAGTCTTTATACTTTGAATCACAACAGAAAAAAAGAAGAAATATATTGCTCTTTCCTTCTTCACTTAAGACTTTGAGTCACCTACCTTCTAACTAGCACGTGAAAAATCAAATAATTAACTTACTGATAGTTTATTTTATTAAATTATGCATTTTATAATCTATACCTAATTTCACAAATGCATTTCAACATTCTTAGTAAAGTTTTTTTCTTTAAATCAAAGAACCAGGTCTACATGCTTTTTTAAATCTATTTAACTTGTTTTGACCAGAAGAGAATAGATTCAAATGGTTTGGGATTTTTTTGTGTGTGCCAAGTCACTTCACAACTACCAAAATAACGATTACATTAAGAATGAAAAATAACATACTTTATCAGTTTCCAACCATAATAAAATCATGAGGTTAAATGTTTTCTTCCATATAGGAGGTGATTTTGTTATTAGTATTCTAAGATCATTGGAGTATTGAACAATTGCAGTTTTCCAGCTATATTTCTGAAAAGTTGTAAAAATGTCTAGAACTAGGACCAATATAGCAAATGCTATTTTAAAAGCTTCCTGACATTTAGGAACAAATGCGTAGTTTCCTTATTGTCTTAGTTTGGGGTTCCCCCAAAGCAGACATGAGATAAAAACTTGGATTGCAGGTATGCATTTAGTATGTGATTCAAAGAAATAAAAATGAGGGAGTAGGGGAAATTATACTACAAAAAATAAAAAGCCAATATAGGGTGTGTTAATTAGTGGGCTATTGGGGCTCACTTCTGCTGGGCATCCTCTGAGATAGCATGTTGGTTGTGCCTCAGAATTGTCTCATTGAGGAATAGGGAAGCACAATATCTGTTCTCCACAGTTTCAGGTGAACTCAGAGCTGAGCCAAGGGAATATGGAATGCTTTATCCAAATAGAATCCACTAATATCTACTTTTGGCAGTGCTCAAATATGCTTGTGTCCAATACTGAGTCTACTCTGTGACTGTGACAGGCATTTAAAAATGATGGCTGTTCTCAATGTCTAAAATAAAAGCATGAAATAAGAAGGTTAGTAAGTTCTGTCTGCTACTGCAAATAGAGGCCATAATTGATATTTACACCTTTCTCTAACTCCCATTTTAGATACCCATCAACCTAGTGAGCATTTATTTCTACTGTTTTAGTTCCATTGCATTAGGGTGACACAGATCTTCACTCCTGAGGTTTCTAAGCCTCCAGTTACATTGTCATTATCAGTCCGTGATCACTATAAAAGCTCATTTACTCTCATTAGAAGTATAGAAACATTGAGGTATCCCAGTGAATCACCCACACTCCAGACATATTTCTCCATGCCCTCATTTTGTAGTAGCAACTCTAGCACCTCATAGTGAGTTATGAGAATATGCCTCTCAATTCTCTGACTGCTGGGAGAATTAATGACCTGAGCTCTAAAATTAAGCACATTCTTCCTTTGGCCTACACTCAGCCAATAGGGATAGTAAGTCAGACGCATCCCTGAGAAGTGCAGGACTCCTCTGGCAAGCAACTTTGACTCAAGGACTCCCTGACAGCCTTGCTAAACTTTATTAGAATTGCACTGTGCCTGAGACACTTCCACCCAGTTTTCCTTCTTTCTCTCTCTCGTACCTGGGATTAAATCTTCATCATAGTCTGATAGCTCTCCCTGCCTCCTGTTTACTCCTTTCTAATTTTCTCTCATAGACATTGCCATATTAAATCTCTTGCATGGCTATCCTATCTTGGCGTCTATCTTGGAGGACCTCATATCACACAAGTGACATCAGGACAATAAACGTTACAGAAGATTCTTTAGCAGAGATAGAGAAGGATGACTGTTTAACACAGGAGTATAGATGTCTTGCATCAATTATGGACATCTCCAAGGGGCCATTTTGGCTTTGGAACTCTTTCTCCACTCCCGTTGCTTAAGGTCTTTTTTGCAACCTAATCATCACAATTCAACTTCTTCCTCTTTCCAATCCTGCTTTGTCACTGTGATTCTGGTGTGGTTCCTGATAGCCCTCTCCAATAAACAGTTTGCATGAAAATCTCCATTTGGGGTAGCCCAACCTATGACTGTAATGCAAACATCCTCCTCTATCTCGACTATGGAGTCTTCTATAAAGTCTACATTATCCTCTAATGCTGTTATCTAAGACAATTTTTTATAGGACTTAAAGAAGAGTTGAGCTAGAGATTTGGATTTATGCAAGCCAGAGATACGCTAAAGTTAAAGAGATCTTTGGAGAATGAATTTTGTTAATTTGCACAAAAAGTTTATGAAGGTTTTCCAAGGCGTGGGCTTGGGGAGGGATTGAGGGAAGAATATCAAGCTCAAGAGAGCCTCGAACTGACATCAGAATAGTAATTTGATAATAATAAGTCTATGATATTAAATTGTTAGAGAATTTCTGCATAGACTGTAATGTATTTGGAATCAGCACACCAGTGAGAAATTAAGGCTGAAGATAAGGCTTGTGTGCTTTCCACACAGAGATAAGAGTTGAGGACATTAAAAAATAAATATACTTTCAAAGAAAACATTTAGTTCCAAACTGCTGACAACATTTTCTAAATTTGTAACCCTAACCTCACTTTGACAGTCTCCACTTTTATTTACTGCTTTGCTATTCTTCTTAGCTCTTTTTTACATTTAACCTACTGTGTATTTTAGTTATTAATCTTGTTTATTGTTTGCCTACCTCATCTATAGTATAATTTCTATGAGGGCAAATTTTTGTCTTGTTATCACTATGGAATCCCCAGAACCTAGAATAATGCCTGGCTCATTGTAGAGTCTCAATGATTATTTGAGAATAAATGAATGTGAATGAGTAAGTTTCAGAAGAGCTTGGATAAAAGGAGTTATATGACAGAAGCTGGCTTTTTTCCCTGAAGTAGAAGGCAGTTTATTTGTACCCCCCAAAAAAAGAACAGTGTGCTAGATCTGAAATTTAAGTAAGAAAGATAAGTTTCACTCTAGCTTACATGTGAAATGTATTAATAGTGCTTTTCAAACTTTACTCCACTTACGAATCATCTGACAATCTTGTTAAAATATGACTTTTTTTCCAGTTTGTTCTAAACTGTGACCTGAGATTCAGCATTTCTAAAAAAACGTCTACATTATGAGAACGCTGCTGGCCCAAGGTCACATTTTGAGTTGTAAGTTGCTAAGGAAATCAGCATGTGGTGTATATAAGTGGATAGTGTGGCATATGGGGAACAACTTTGGGTTTGAATCATAAGATTGGGTTTGTGACCTAATGATGATACTAACTAGCTTAATATTTTGTGAGTTATTGTGCATATAATTGTACTTATTTATTACACTTTCAGTTTAAATTATACTTTTAAATTTTGCCAGACAAATATAATTGGCAATATATTCAACAGTATGCCACAGACTAAGACGCAAATGAAAACAATGTTCTCAGATTCTAGAATGACATGCTAAGTTAAAAAAGAAGTCAAAAGACTATAGTGTCTGTTAAAAATTTTGTATAGCTGTAATTTTGAGATTACTCTTTGACTGAACAACTAGTTAAAAAACTTAATACGGTTGGGGGTCAAATCAGGTGAGGCATAGTAAAGGAATTAGAAGGAGACAGTTATGGAAATCGAGATAGAATAGAAGAGCTGTATGCAGAGATTAATTTGAAAGAGGGCGCACTAAATTTTAATTCACTGCTGCAAGTAGAAGTCAAGAATTTATTGCTGATATAAGAAGACAAACAAGATTATACTGTGAAAAAAGAAAGCATAACAAACAAAAATTCTTGACACTATTGAGATTGATAACCTTGGGACTGGGGTTGTCAATAGAACCAGTCAAACAAAAGAAAATTAGGTAAGACATGAATATAAACTGGATGTAAAGCGTAAAGTTAGAACAGTCTCTCTCTTTCTCTCTGAGTATAAAATTATTCTAATTTCAAGCAAATTACATGACCATAATTGATTTAAGACCAGAGGCATGACTTTTCTCTTGTGAATTCCATTAAAAGTCTATTCTGGCATTCCCTCTAGTGTATCCAAAAGTTATAGATAAAGGTTTACTCAGGAAACTGGGTAAAAAATAAACTATTTGGATTACCCATACTTTACTGCAAATGCAAATTTCTTATTTTTCAAGAAGTCTTTATGGGTCCTTCTTAATACTTGTTAGTATTTATCAAAAAGTGTGTCCCAGTTTTAGTTTTTTAAATTGTTGGAATTTTAGCTTGTTTCAATGATTTTACATACTTGATTTAAGACAAAATAATTATTTTAATAAATTTATTAATGGCTATGATTTTCATTTATAAATTATTTCTTACTATTCTTCCTTAACTTTGTAGTTGTATTGTACAAATTGTTGAAGGAGCAAAATGGATATACTTTCAGCATAACTATGCAGATGCTTTACTACTTTTGCTCTATGGCTGTGAATTTTGAGATCTCATCAAAATATGAACTTGTTCTTCTGGTTTCATAATCTAGAATAGAACAAAGAATAAATATTCCAAGATGATTTTGTGTTATTTTTCTTTCCTATTTGAACTGATTGCCTTTAGGAGGATGATGTCAAATAACTGAATCTTGAAAGTCTTAGGGCAAACACATACAAATAAAAAGACTATGAGATTTTCTTTTTTAGGTTAAGTTTCTTTTTTAGATTAAGAGAGTGTATACTCTCTCTCTTTTAACATTATAAAGTAATTTTCTTTTAAACACCATGAAACGTGAAGTATAAAAATGCAGATTCTGGGAGTTAAAGATCATATAGCTTTTCATAGCCTATTTTGACACTTCTGAAAGAAAAATTTTGTTTCAAAGCTTTGTCTTTTAATGGGAAGTAGAAAATTGAGCACCTGATGAAACAAGTGAAACATTTTAATCTGTTTCCAATTCATTTTCTCACAAATAATGCTTGAAATTAAAGACATAGATAAGTAAAAGTAAGACCAAATTGTTCTTGTATTATTAAAAGCTTAGAAATTAAGAGGTAAATTATTTCTTTAGTACACTGAACTGTATCAGGAGACAAACTTCATGGGAGAAATTTAACAGAAATATACAATGAAATAATCATATCTCATTTTGAAAATATCCTTAAAATATTTTACCCAGCAAAACCCATTTCACTGAAGAAATGACAGGTATTATATAGATTTTCCCTTTGGCAACTTATTTTTTTCTACCTTTAACTTCTGTCTCAGTAGGGCAGGTTAATATCTTGGAGACTAATTTCCAGTTAAAGTATGGTTATTCACATTCTTTCTCAGTTTTCTAAATTAAAAAATAAATTCTAAGTTATGATTGGAACCCCTTAACATCATCTAGAATCAAAATAGGATTCAATCTCTTTCACACAAGCATTATAAATATTATTTTTACACCTGGGCACAGTAACAACTTCTTGACTACATTAAGTAGCTTCTTGGATCATAACTCATTTACTATATACCTCAATACATCACTAAGTTTAGTGATTCTGAATGATTAAAGACATGTGGCAAAGATGAAAGTCATTATCAGTGATTTTCTTATTTTGCGCTCCAATATCAAAGCACAATTGTTAAAAATTTTAAAACATGACTCTCATACAAATATAGAATGATCACATTTCAGAGATTTTATTCAACACATAAATGAGAAAACTAGAAATGTGGAAAAGCTGTCCAAATTAGAATTAGAAGAACAAAGATTATGTATTACAGAGTTGAAATAAGTTTAATGAGAGAGTTAACATCCTGCAGGGCAATAAAACCTTTCAGGGGGTATTTACCAGAAAAAAAAAATCTCTACCAGACAAGGTCAACATGTAACTGCAAAGACTCTGAGGTCATAAATTCATAATAACTAGCAAGGTGAAAAAAAAGTACATTCCCCTGGAAATTAAATATCTTTTGTGTGATTCTGTTAAACAATGTACCAGCATCATATTGAAATCATATGATGAAATTTCTTTTTTTTTGAATTTTTGAATTTTATTTTATTTTATTTATTTATTTATACAGCAGGTTCTTATTAGTTATCCATTTTATACTTATTAGTGTATATGTCAGTCTCAATCTCCCAATTCATCACACCAATTTCCAAGTTTTAGATAATTTTTCTTAATGCTAACTCCCAAACCAAAACTTAAAATGTGATTTAAAAAAAATCTTAATATATGTGTATGTTTGTATGTGTGTATTTAAGTTAGAGTATGAAAAAAGAGAAAATACTTAATTCTCAATATTTTGAGAGAAACAGTGATTGCAGGTAAATTCATTCATAGAAAATTAAAGACTTGCTTAAAAAATGGCATAATCCATTTAATGTGCTGTTGAATTCAACTTGCTAGTATCTTATTGAGGATTTTTGCATTTCTGCTTATCAAGGATATTGGTGTGTAGTTTTCTTCACTAGTGATGTCTTTGTCTGGCTTTGGTATCGGGATGATGCTAGCCTCATAAAGTGAGTTTGGAATTGTTTTCTCTTCTAATTTTTGGAAGAGTTTAAAAAGAATTGATATTAATTCTTCTTTGAATGCTTTGTAGAAGTCACTGGTGAAGCCATCTGGTCCTGGGCTTTTCTTTGTTGAGAGGCTCTTGATAACCGATACAATCTCCTTATTTGATGATTGTCTGTTCAGGTTTTCTACTTCTTTATTCAGTTTTGGTGGGTTGTATGTTTCTAGAAATTGATCTGTTTCTGCTAGATTTTAAAATTTGTTACTGTATCATTGTTTATCATATTTCCTTATGATTTTTTAAAAAATTTCTGAGGCATCCCTTGTAATGTCTCCTCTTTGATTTCTGTTTTTATTTATTTGAGTCCTTTTTCTTTTTTTCTTAGTCTAGTTAAGGGTTTGTCAACTTTGTTTATCTTTCCAAAAACCCAACTCTTAGTTTTGTTGATTTTTTTCTACTGCTTTTATATTCTTAATTGATTTATTTCTTCTCTAATTGTTACTATTTTCTTCTTTCTGCTAACTTTGAGCTTAGTTTGTTCTTTTTTTTCCTAATTCCGCAAGATGTAAGGTTAGGTTGCTTCCTCGAGATCTAACTTCTTTTTTAATATAGGCATTTCTTGTTATAAACTTCCCTCTTAGAACCGCCTCTAGCAATTCTTTAATTACACTTCAGGTTTTCCATCCATGTACTGGTTCCTGAGTAGGTTTCCATTCCTCAGTCTCTGCAGTAAGCTGAGACTCCCTCTACTTGCCTGTCTCTCCAATGTTGGGGGCAGTGGTTTATTCTGTGTCCTCTCCTCACTTATGGATCCAAGAAGTGTTTTAATTTTTCAGTCTGTTCAGGTTTTTACTTGTTGGGGTGGAGTGGTGACTTCCAAGCTCCTTACATGAGGATTTGGAAACGGACATCCTTCCCATTCCTTTTTGCTAACAATTGCTTTACGGATAGCCAATGAGATGTGGGATAGGAGTTGTTTGAAAAGTTATTCCCCAATCAAAAGAAATTTCAGAGGAAAATGATGTTTTTGTCTTTTGACATGGCTCTATATACCCTCATGCCTTGAACAGCAGTCCTTTGGCCATGGGCAGAAAAACCTCAGGATAAAAGCCAGTTGCTCAGGACAGCAGATTAGAGAGATGTAAGGATCTGAGTTCTCAATGAACTTCCTGACTTTTTATTATGAAATAATATCTCTTGTCTATGTCAAGTTACAATAGTTTCTGTTACTTGCAAGAATAAATACTCAAATTGATAACACGAATTTAAAAAAATATATAATATGAAATATGCTTATAGATAAAAATGATAGATTGTTATTTAATAGATAACAGTAAACACAGTTAAAATAAATATAGCATAAAGATTTTGACTCCATTTGATTTTTTACCACAAATAAAGGCAGTTATTTGGCCAAGGGTACTGAGTAAAAGAAGCCCAGATGGAAGAGCCACTCTTTGGAGTTATCATCAATTAACCCAGATAAGTCATGTCAACAAATCTCATTCATTATTTAACTGTTGGCAGATTATTCTTCTTGCATGAATCAGATAATTGTTCAATGTTTTACCTACTTTTGTTGTAAAAGTTGGGAATTTTCCCACTGTTAGTTTTTTTTTTTTTTTTTTTTAACATCTTCATTGAGGTATAATTGCTTTAAAATAGTGTGTTAGTTTCTGCTTTATAAAAAAGTGAATCAGCTGTATGTATACATATAAACCCATATCTCCTCCCTCTTGTGTCTCCCTCCCAACTTCCCTATCCCACACCTCTAGGTGGTCACAAAGCACTGAGCTGATCTCCCTGTGCTATGCGGCTGCTTCTCACTAGCTATCTATTTTACATTTGGTAGTGTATATATGTCCATGCCACTCTCTCACTTTGTCCCAGCTTACCCTTCCCCCTCCCCGTGTCCTCAGGTCCATTCTCTGCGTCTGCGTCTTTATTCCTGTCCTGCCCCTAGGTTCTTGAGAACCATTTTTGTTGTTGTTGTTTTTGTTTTAGATTCCATGTATATGTGTTAGCATACAGTATTTGTTTTTCTCTTTCTGACTTACTTCACTCTGTATGACAGATTCTAGGTCCATCCACCTCACTACAACTAACTCAATTTCATTTCTTTTTATGGCTGAGTAATATTCCCTTGTATATATGTGCCACATCTTCTTTATCCACTCATCTGTTGATGGACACTTAGGTTGCTTCCATGTCCTGGCTATTGTAAGTAGTGCTGCAATGAACATGTGGTACATGACTCTTTTTGAATTATGGTCTTCTCAGGGTATATGCCCAGTAGTGGGATTGCTGGGTCATATTGTAGTTCTATTTTTAGTTTTTTAAGGACCTCCATACTCTTCTCCATAGTGACTGTATCAATTTACATTCCCACCAACAGTGCAAGAGGGTTCCCTTTTCTCCACACCCTCTCCAGCATTTATTGTTTGTAGATATCTTGATGATGGCCATTCTGACTGGTGTGAGGTGATACCTCATTGTAATTTTGATTTGCATTTCTCTAATGATTAGTGATGTTGAGCATCCTTTCATGGGTTTGTTGGCAATCTCTATAGCTTCTTTGGAGAAATGTCCATTTAGATCTTCTGCCCACTTTGGATTGGGTTGTTTGTTTTTTTGTCATTGAACTGAATGAGCTGCTTGTAAATTTTGGAGATTAATTCTTTGTTGTTCATCTGCAAATATTTTCTCCCATTCTGAGGGTTGTCTTTTCGTCTTGTTTATGGTTTCCTTTGCTGTGCAAAAACTCTTAAGTTTCATTAGGTCCCATTTATTTATTTGTGTTTTTATTTCCATTTCTCTAGGAGGTGGGTCAAAAGGATCTTGCTGGGATTTATGTCATAGAGTGTTCTGCCTAGGTTTTCCTCTAAGAGTTTGATAGTGTCTGGCCTTACATTTAGGTCTCTAATCCATTTTGAGTTTATTTTTGTGTATGATGTTAGAGAGTGTTCTAATTTCATTCTTTTACATGTAGCTGTCCAGTTTTCCCACCACCACTTATTGAAGAGGCTGTCTTTCCTCCATTGTATATTCTTGCCCCCTTTATCAAAAATAACGTGACCATATGTACGTGGGTTTATCTCTGGGCTTTCTATCCTGTTCCATTGAACTATATTTCTGTTTTTGTGCCAGTACCATACTGTCTTGATTACTGTCGCTTTGTAGTATAGTCTGAAGTCATGGAGTCTGATTCCTCCAGCTCCGTTTTTCTTTCTCAAGATTGCTATGGCAACTAGGGGTCTTTCATGTTTCCATACAAATTGTGAAATTTTTTGTTCTAGTTTGTGAAAAATGCCATTGGTAGTTTGATAAGGATTGCATTGAATCTGTAGATTGCTTTGGGTAGTATAGTCATTTTCACAATATTGATTCTTCCAATCCAAGAACATGGTATATCTCTCCATCTGTTTGTATTATCTTTAATTACTTTCATCAGTGTCTTATAGTTTTCTGCATACAGGTCTTTTGTCTCCTTAGGTAGGTTTATTCCTAGATATTTTATTCTTTTTGTTGCAATGGTAAACGGGAGTGTTTCCTTAATTTCTCTTCCAGGTATTTTGTCGTTAGTGTATAGGAATGCAAGAGATATCTGTGCATTAATTTTGTATCCTGCTACTCTACCAAATTCATTGATTAGCTCTAGTAGTTTTCTTGTAGCATCTGTAGGATTCTCTATGTACAGTATCATGTCATCTGCAAACAGTGACAGTTTTACTTCTTCTTTTCTGATTTGGATTCCTTTTATATCTTTTTCTTCTCTGATTGCTGTGGCTAAAACTTCCAAAACTATGTTGAATAATACTGGTGAGAATGGGCAACCTTGTCTTCTTCCAGATCTTAGTGGAAATAGATTCAGTTTTTCACCATTGAGAACAATGTTGGCTGTGGGTTTGTCATATATGGCCTTTATTATGCTGAGGTAATTTCCCTCTATGTCTACTTTCTGCAGAGTTTTTAATCATAAATGGGTGTTGAATTTTGTCAAATCCTTTCCTGCATCTATTGAGATGATCATATGGTTTTTATCCTTCAGCTTCTTAATATGGTGCATCACATTGATTGATTTGCATATTTTAAAGAATCCTTGCATTCCTGGGATAAACCCCACTTGATCATGGTGTATGATGCTTTTAATGTGCTGCTGGAGTCTGTTTGCTAGTATTTTGTTGAGGATTTTTGCATCTATGTTCATCAGTGATATTGGCCTGTAGTTTTCTTTTTTTGTAACATCTCTGTCTGGTTTTGGTATCAGGGTGATGGTGGCCCCGTAGAATGAGTTTGGGAGTGTTTCTCCCTCTGCTATATTTTGGAAGAGTTTGAGAAGGAAAGATGTTACTCTTCTCTAAATGTTTGTTAGAATTCGCCTGTGAAGCCATCTGGTCCTAGGCTTTTGTTTGTTGGAAAATTTTTAATCACAGTTTCAATTTCAGTGCTCGTGATTGGTCTGTTTATGTTTTCTGTTTCTTCCTGGTTCAGTCTCAGAAGGTTGTGCTTCTCTAAGAATTTGCCATTTCTTCCAGGTTGTCCATTTTATTGGCATATCGTTGCTTGTAGTAGTCTCTCATGATCCTTTGTATTTCTGCAGTGTCAGTTGTTACTTTTCCTTTTTCATTTCTAATTCCATTAATTTGAGTCTTCTCCCTTTTTTTCTTGACGAGTCTGGCTAATGGTTTATCAATTTTGTTTATCTTCTCAAAGAACCAGCTTTTAGCTTTATTGATCTTTGTTATCATTTCCTTCATTTCTTTTTCATTTATTTCTTATCTGATCTTTATGATTTCTTTCCTTCTGCTAACTTTGGGGTTTTTTTGGTTTTCTTTCTTTAATTGCTTTTGGTGTAAGGTTAAGTTGTTTATTTGCGATGTTTCTTGTTTCTTGAGGTAGGATTGTATTGCTGTAAACTTCCCTCTTAGAATTGCTTTTGCTGCATCTCATAGGTTTTGGGTCGTTGTGTTTTCATTGTCATTTGTTTCTAGGTATGTTTTGATTTCCTCTTTGATTTCTTCAGTGATCTCTTGGTTATTTAGTAGCATATTGTTTAGCCTCCATATGTTCATATTTTTTACAGTATTTTTCCTGTAATTG
Organism: Eschrichtius robustus; assembly: GCF_028021215.1. Taxonomy (NCBI): domain Eukaryota; kingdom Metazoa; phylum Chordata; class Mammalia; order Artiodactyla; family Eschrichtiidae; genus Eschrichtius; species Eschrichtius robustus. The sequence continues at coordinate 13,065,932 of NC_090827.1, read as the reverse complement.
ATATCTAGTCTCATAGAATTGTGGTCGGAAAAGACACTTGATATATTTTCAATTTTCTTAAATTTACCAAGGCTTGATTTGTGATCCAAGATATGAGCTATCCTGGAGAATGTTCCATGAGCATTTGAGAAGAAAGTGTATTCTGTTGTTTTTAGATGGAATGTCCTATAAATATCAATTAAGTCTATCTTGTTTAATGTGTCATTTAAAGCTTGTGTTTCCTTGTGTATTTTCATTTTGGTTGGTCTGTCCATTGGTGAAAGTGGGGTGTTAAAGTCCTCCACCATTATTGTGTTACTCTTCATTTCCTCTTTTATGGCTTTTAGCATTTGCCTTATGTATTGAGGTGATCCTATATTGCGTGCATAAATATATACAATTGCAATATCTTCTTCCTGGTTTGATCCTTTGATCATTATGTAGTGTCCTTCCTTCTCTTGTAATAGTCTTTATTTTAAAGTCTATTTTGTCTGATATGAGGATTGCTACTCCAGCTTTCTTTTGATTTCCATTTGCATGGAATATCTTTTTCCATCCCCTCACTTTCAATCTTTATGTGTCCCTAGGGCTGAAGTGGGTCTCTTGAGAACAGCATATATATGGGTCTTGTTTTTGTATCCATTCAACCAGTCTATGTCTTTTGGTTTGAGCATTTACATTTAAGGTAATTATTGATATGTATGTTCCTATTACCATTTTCTTAATTGTTTTGGGTTTGTTTTTGTAGGTCTTTTCCTTCTCTTGTTTTTCCTGCTTAGAGAAGTTCCTTTAGCATTTGTTGTAAACCTGGTTTGGTGGTGCTGAATTCTCTTAACTTTTGCTTGTCTGTAAAGATTTTAATTTCTCCATCGAATCTGAATGAGATCCTTGCTGGGTAGAGTAACCTTGCTCGTAGGTTTTTCCCCTTCATCACTTTAAATACATCCTGCCACTCACTTCTGGCTTGTGGAGTTTCTGCTGAAAGATCAGCTGTTAACCTTTTGGGGATTCCCTTGTTTGTTATTTGTTGCTTTTCCCTTGCTGCTTTTAATATTTTTCCTTTGCATTTAATTTTTGATAGTTTGATTAATATGTTTCTTGGTGTGTTTCTCCTTGGATTTATCCTGTATGGGACTCTCTGCACTTCCTGGACTTGATTTACTATTTCCTTTCCCATATTAGGGGAGTTTTCAACTATAATCTCTACACATATTTTCTGAGTCCCTTTCTTTTTCTCTTCTTTTTCTGGGACCCCTATAATTTGAATGTTGGTGCACTTAATGTTGTCCCAGAAGTCTCTGAGACTGTCCTCAATTCTTTTCATTCTTTTTTCTTTATTCTGCTCTGTGGTAGTTATTCCCACTATTTTGTCTTCCAGGTCACTTATCCGTTCTTCTGCCTCAATTATTCTGCTACTGAATCCTTCTAGAGAATTTTAAATTTCGTGTACTGTGTTGTTCATCATTGTTTGTTTGCTCTTTAGTTCTACTAGCTTGTTGTTAAATGTTTCTTGTATTTTCTCCCACTCTATTTCCAAGATTTTGGATCATCTTTACTATCATTACTCTGAATTCTTTTTCAGGTAGACTGCCTATTTCATCTTCATTTGTTTGGTCTGGTGGGTTTTTACCTTGCTCCTTCATCTGCTGCATATTTCTCTGTCTTCCCAGTTTGATTAACTTACTGTGTTTGGGGTCTCCTTTTCACAGCCTGCAGATTCATAGTTCCTCTTGTTTTTGGTGTCTGCCCCCAGTGGCTAAGGTTGGTTCAGTGGGTTGTGTAGGGTTCCTGGTGGAGGGGACTGGATCTTGTCTTTCTGGTGGGCAGAACCACCTCCGGTGGTGTGTTTTGGGGTGTCTGTGACCTTATTATGATTTTAGGCAGCCTCTCTGCTAATGGATGGGGTTGTGTTCCTGTCTTGCTAGTTGTTTGGCATAGGGTGTCCAGCACTGGAGCTTGCTGGTCATTGAGTGGAGCTGGGTCTTAGCGTTGAGGCAGAGATCTCTGGGAGAGCTCTCGCTGATTGATAGTATGTGGGGCCTAGAAGTCTCCGGTGGTCCAGTGTCCTGAACTTGGCTCTCCCCCCTCAGAGGCTTAGGCCTGACACCTGGCCAGAGCACCAAGACCCTGTCAGCCACACGGCATAGACAATTGTGGTAAAAATCTGACTGGTGTCTTGGATTTCTCTTTGCTGGGCGATTTATCTGAGCCAGGTTCCCTTTGTCAGAAACACAGCAAGCCAAAACACTGAGACATCCGAGGTTTGCAGTGAAGACAGAGCTTATTCACAAGGCTGCCAAGGAGAAGACAGGTAAATAAATCTCAAATCTGGCTCCCGGAAGACAAGGGGCTGGGGTAGTTATGGGTTAAAGAATCAGTTAGTTAGTTTCCCACTAAGCAGTTGGGAGACTTCAGACCTTGGCCTGTGTTTTAGTCCTTTATTTCTCTTTGTTAAGTGGAGACTTGACCTTAACATCTGTTTCTAAATACAGCATTGTGTTTTTCTTTCCATGGCTACTGACCATGATTTTACTGGCAGTAAAAACAACCTAGGAGAAAAATGAGGGACAAAAATGAGACTGAGCAAGCTCTAGAGGAATGAATCTATGTACTAGGGCTGGCTTGTACTAAGTATGGTTGCTGTGGGTTCTGAATGCTTATTAAGAATTCTCTTGTCAAAATAAGAATTTACTCATGCTTTGTTTCTAAAATGTGATAGGGTTGCAGCATTTTGTTCTAGAACAAGAGAAATCTCTCTCCTCTCTATATAGAGTAGGTTATTATCGTCATCCTCCTCCTCCTCCCCAAATAAACAGTTCAACGTATCACCAACTTCAGTGAAATTTGTACCAAGTGATTAATATATGATCTTAAGTATCCATTTTATTATTTTGATTACCAAAGCAATTTATTCCTTTTAGTTACATTTTTCTCTTAAACAGGCTAAGTTTAGTTTTTTCCATTATATAAACTATATTCTAATGTATATTTAGTAGAAGGTAGCTGCAGCAATGCTATTTTGATTGTTGTATATTATAAAGTAATATTATATTAATGTAGACTTACTATTTAAGTTCCAATGGGGAAAGACTGGGTGGTTTGTTATTTAGAGATGGTTAATTTCTAGTAGAGGAAAGACTTGAAGAGAGGTGATGTTGTAGTGCATTTATCTGCATGTATCTTCTTGTTAGCTGTGGTGAAATATTAGAACAGCAGGACCAATGTAGTTATTTAAATGTATGATCATAAATCATTCAGAACATAGCAGTATCCAGCAGGCTAAGCAACAAGTGAGGAATTATTCTTATTTGAGAGCGATTCATTTTAACAAGAAGGTAGATGGAAGCTAGTCCAGGGAACAGTAGGGTCACCTGTTTAGTTATGGAGGGAGCCAATATTCTCTCAGGAGGAGACCTGCAGACATACAGCTCTACTATGAGAATTTCATGAGACCAATATAAACATATTTCATGACTCCAGATTTCTTTTGCTAATTTGACATTTAATAATTAAATCATTTTATTCTCTTTCTGATTTCTCAAAAAAAGTCTCTCATACAGTGATTTTTAATTAACAATGTTAATTGTGTTAATAAGATACAAAATTTGCATGAATACCTAACTTCAAGAAAAATCACATTTTAGTTAATAAATAATATGTAACTCTTGTTCAGTAAATCTCTAACCAGAAATGCTCATGGGTGCAAAAACTGTAGTGTTGAGCTGTATTTATTTTGATATTGTGGTGGAAAAGTTAATAAAAATGTTCAAAAGGAAGACAGAAAATTCAGTGAATAAGTAGAGGCAAAGTTTCTAAACAGAGATAAGCACTAATATTTATACCTATGAAGTAAAAAGTTATTTTTAATGTAAGGGGTCAGAGGCGTGGAATAATTAATTATCTGTCTTAGGTCATACAGTGGGGTTGGACCATCAACTCTGAAACTTTCTGTTCTACAAGATGATTTACAACATAGTTCTGCAGGGAAGTGTCAGGTCATATAAAGAAGACTTCCTCCTTAAACATGAATGAGTTTTCCATTGCTCTTGTACTACTGTTGTTGAAATTCTAGTCCATACAAAATTTCCTTGTTAAGTGTGATTTACATTTGGAAAAATCAATAACTTGAATCATCATATAAGATACTTTATGCAAAAGATTACATAGTATAAGATACTTAACTTATACCACAAAATATTACTATATATATATATGATAGTATCTATGCTGTTGTTCAACTTGATGGGTTCAAGAAACATCTGTAAACCATCATCACCAAATAAAAAACACAAGTAAAAAGGGGGCCATGGGATCAAGGCCTTGCCTTCTTGTGGTACCACAATATTTTTTCCTTTAATCTTCATATATTATTTTTCTTTAACCCTTGTGTATATTATTTTTCAATATGAAATTCCTATTTTATTCCTTCCTCCAGAGTGGGATTTATTGCTTTTGCTCTGGTCAATATCCAGAACAACAGCCACAGAACAATTCATGGGAATCTGCTCACTGTAACAGAGACACCCTTGGAGAGGAGTGGTGAAATGAAGAGACATGCCCAATCACTGATTGGAAGTTAGGAAACTTTGCTCCGTTATTTTGTCTGCAGACATCTCATACTGTGTGTGCATGTGTGCATAGGCCTGCATGTATGCAAGTGTGTATGGTTCTTTACAACAATAGTGGAATTAGGAGAATCATACTTTGGACACAGGTGACGGTAGACACATAGAGGTGATTAAAGTGAACTTTAGCAGTATTTAACGGTAGCTTAAGTAACTTCAGCAATGATACTGGGGCAGTCAGAACAAATTTAATTAATTTTCAACTTTCTTTTTTTCTTACTAGCTCTGTGGACAGTTGACTTAACCTCTTTATAATTCATTTATAAGTAATTAATATGGGAATAAAACTACCTTTCATACAGTGCTTTTGATAGTTTTTATATATAAGTAATTCTTTGTAGTGTTAGGACTTGTTCTGCATTTGGATCAATATGTAGACTTTGACAGAGATGGAAAATTGATATTTGAGATGGAAAAATGATTAATACAAAGGCACAGAGAAAGAAAATACAAGTATGATTGAAGTATAGAGCTTATAAAGGGAACATAGTATAAAAATGAGCTTTGGGGCAGATTGTGGAGTGCTTCATAAAGATTGGTTCTCTATGGGTGTCTAACTGGTTGCTAGACTTGTTGAGACATGGAGTGACTGATTTAACTGGAAGCAATATGGCTGGTAGAAAGGAGGAGAAAATTCTAAAGGAGGTGGTCCAAATACGAGGCTGCTGCAGTGGTGCATAAAGTACTGAACCGCAAGTTTTTGCTCCTAGTGTCTTTTGGACAGGGTTTAGCCTCTCAAGACCTCAGTTTATTCATCTATAAAACAGAGCATTTAGAGTAGATGAATCATATTTCCTTATGATTTCTAAAATACTGAGAATATGACTTCTACAGTGTGTGGATTGAAATTTGAGTAGTGGCTAATCAAAGACAGTGCAAGATAAGAATGCAAAACAAAATAACAAAAGCAAGCAAGTCAATAAAAAACAACACTAACACCCACCCCATACTGCAACAAAAGATGAGCTTGAATACTTACTTAGTATATGTTTTCATCATTTCACAAGTTATATCACAAAAAGGAAATAGCTATTAAATTATTTAATCACTAAGTATATTTCTGTTATGTCCACCTGTTCTTTTCTTCTCTTTTCTTTTTTTTAATATCACTTTTCTTCTCTAACATTTGTTCTAAACTAAAAACCAACCAATTTTGGAAAAATCTAAAAGTTTGCCTTTGGACCGTGACTAGTAATACAGGAGAATTTTTCAGAAGTTTATGGAGAGAGTAAAAGAGGGCAAAAAGGAAAAAACAACTTACATCTTTACCTTGTATTCCTGGAGATTTCAAACAATATAAAATAATGCAATAAAGGAAAAACACAAGAAGTATTTATAAAAGTTATAGAATATCATCTTTGAGGAAGGATGATTCATAATCTCACTACAGTTTCTTTTTTCAAATGAATTATGTCTTATTCCAAATTTGCATAATGTAAAGATGATTGTATCCTTCTGTATAATAGCTTAAATATAAATTCAGCCAAGGAAAACACACACCCTTTATACGTAAGTGTAGCATTTCTTTTTCTTTTTCTTTTCTTTAATTGTTGAATTTTATTTTTGTATACAGCAGGTCCTTATTAGTCATCAATTTTATACACATCAGTATATACATGTCAATACCAATCGCCCAATTCATCACACCACCACCACCACCCCACTGCCTCTTTCCCACCCTGGTGTCCATACGTTTGTTCTCTCCATGTGTGTCTCAATTTCTGCCCTGCAAACTGGTTCATCTGTACCATTTTTCTAGGCTCCACATATATGCGTTAATTTATGGTATTTGTTTTTCTCTTTCTGACATGCTTCACTCTGTATGACAGTCTCAAGATCCATCCACGTCTCAACAAATGACCCAACTTCGTCCCTTTTTATGGCTGAGTAATATTCCAGTGTATATATGTACAACATCTTCTTTATCCATTCATCTGTCGATGGGCATTTAGGTTGCTTCCATGACCTGGCTATTGTAAATAGTGCTGCAGTGAACATTGGGGTGCATGTGTCTTTTTGAATTATGGTTTTCTCTGGGTATATGCCCAGTACTGGGATTGCTGGATCATATGGTAATTCTATTTTTAGTTTTTTAAGGAACCTCCATACTGTTCTCCATAGTGGCTGTATCAATTTACATTCCTACCAACAGTGCAAGAGGGTTCCCTTTTCTCCACACCGTCTCCAGCATTTGTTGTTTGTAGATTTTCTGACGATGCCCATTCTAACTGGTGTGAGGTGATACCTCATTGTAGTTTTGATTTGCATTTCTCTAATAATTAGTGATGTTGAGCAGCTTTTCATGTGCTTCTTGGCCATCTGTATGTCTTCTTTGGAGAAATGTCTATTTAGGTCTTCTGCCCATTTTTGGATTGGGTTGTTTGTTTTTTTAATATTGAGCTGCATGAGCTGTTTATATATTTTGGAGATTAATCCTTTGTCCATTCATTTGTTTGCAAATATTTTCTCCCATTCTGAAGGTTGTCTTTTCATCTTGTTTATGGTTTCCTTTGCCGTGCAAAAGCTTTGAAGTTTCATTAGGTCCCACTTGTTTATTTTTGTTTTTATTTCCATTACTCTAGGAGGTGGATCAAAAAAGATCTTGCTGTGATTTATGTCAAAGAGCGTTCTTCCTATGTTTTGCTCTAAGAGTTTTATAGTGTCCGGTCTTACATTTAGGTCTCTAATCCATTTTGAGTTTATTTTTGTGTATGGTGTTAGGGAATGTTCTAATTTCATTCTTTTACATGTAGCTGTCCAGGTTTCCCAGCACCACTTATTGAAGAGACTGTCTTTTCTCCATTGTATATCCTTGCCTCCTTTGTCATAGATTAGTTGACCATAGGTGCGTGGGTTTATCTCTGGTTTTCCATCTTGTTCCATTGATCTATGTTTCTGTTTTTGTGCCAGTACCATATTGTCTTGATTACTGTAGCTTTGTAGTATAGTCTGAAGTCATGGAGTCTGATTCCTCCAGCTCCCTTTTTTTCCCTCAAGACTGCTTTGTCTATTCGGGGTCTTTTGTGTCTCCATATAAATTTTAAGATTTTTTGTTCTAGTTCCATAAAAATTGCCATTGGTAATTTGATAGGGATTGCATTGAATCTGTAGATTGCTTTGGGTAATATAGTCATTTTCACAATATTGATTCTTCCAATACAAGAACATGGTATATCTCTCTATCTGTTGGTATCATCTTTAATTTCTTTCATCAGTGTCTTATAGTTTTCTGCATACAGTTCTTTTGTCTCCCTAGGTAGGTTTATTCCTAGGTATTTTATTCTTTTTGTTGCAATGGTAAATGGGAGTGTTTCCTTAATTTCTCTTTCAGACTTTTCATCATTAGTGTATAGGAATGCAAGAGATTTCTGTGCATTAATCTTTTTTTTTTTTTTTAATTTTATTTTTGGCTTTGTTGGGTCTTCGTTTCTGTGTGAGGGCTTTCTCTAGTTGCGGCAAGAGGGGGCCACTCTTCATCGCGGTGCACGGGCCTCTCACTATCGTGGCCTCTCTTGTTGCAGAGCACAGGCTCCAGACACGCAGGCTCAGTAGTTGTGGCTCACGGCCCAGTTGCTCTGTGGCATGTGAGATCTTCCCAGACCAGGGCTCGAACCCGTGTCCCCTGCATTGGCAGGCAGACTCTCAACCACTGCACCACCAGGGAAGCCCTGTACATTAATATTGTATCCTGCAACTTTACCAAATTCATTGGTTAGCTCTAGTAGTTTTCGGGTGGCATCTTTAGGATTCTCTATGTATAGTATCATGTCATCTGCAAACAGTGACAGTTTTACTTCTTCTTTTCCAATTTGTATTCCTTTTATTTCTTTTCCTTCTCTGATTGCCATGGCTAGGAGTTCCAAAAGTATGTTGAATAATAGTGGTGAGAGTGGACATCTTTGTCTTGTTCCTGATCTTAGAGGAAATGGTTTCAGTTTTTCACCATTGAGAATGATGTTTGCTGTGGGTTTGTCATATATGGCCTTTATTATGTTGAGGTCAGTTCCCTCTATGCTCACTTTCTGGAGAGTTTTTATCATAAATGGGTGTTAAATTTTGTCAAAAGCTTTTTCTGCATCTACTGAGATGATCGTATGGTTTTTATTCTTCAATTTGTTTATATGGTTTATCACGTTGATTGATTTACATATATTGAAGAATCCTTGCATCCCTGGGATAAATCCCACTTGATCATGGTGTATGATCCTTTTAATGTGTTGTTGGATTCTGTTTGCTAGTATTTTGTTGAGGATTTTTGCATCTATATTCATCAGTGATATTGGTCTGTAATTTTCATTTTTTGTAGTATCTTTGTCTGGTTTTGGTATCAGCATGATGGTTGCCTCATAGAATGAGATTGGGATTGTTCCTTCCTCCACAATTTTTTGGAAGAGTTTGAGAAGGATGGGTGTTAGCTCTTCTCTAAATGTTTGATAAAATACACCTGTGAAGCCATATGTTCCTGGACTTTTTTGTTGGAAGATTTTTAATCACAGTTTCAGTTTCATTACTTGTGATTGGTCTGTTCATATTTTCTATTTCTTCCTGGTTTAGTCTTGGAAGGTTATACCTTTCTAAGAATTTGTTCATTTCTTCTAGTTTGTCCATTTTATTGGCATAGAGTTGCTTGTAGTAGTCTCTTATGATGCTTTGTATTTCTGTGGTGTCTGTTGTAACTTCTCCTTTTTCATTTCTAATTTTATTCATTTGAGTCCTGTCCTTCTTTTTCTTGATGAGTCTGGCTAAAGGTTTATCAATTTTGTTTACCTTCTCAAAAAATCAGCTTTTAGATTTATTGATCTTTGCTATTGTTTTCTTTGTTTCTATTTCATTTATTTCTGTTCTGATCTTTATGACTTCTTTCCTTCTGCTAACTTTGGGGTTTTTTTGTTCTTCTTTCTCTAGTTCCTTTAGGTGTAAGGTTAGATTGTTTATTTGAGATTTTTCTTGTTTCTTGAGTTAGGCTTTTATAGCTATAAACTTCCCTTTTAGAACTGCTTTTGCTGCATCCCATAGGCTTTGGATCGTTGTGTTTTCATTGTCATTTTTCTCCAGGTATTTTTTCATTTCCTCTTTGATTTCTTCAGTGATCTCTTGGTTATTTAGTAACGTATTGTTTAGCCTTCATGTATTTGTGTTTTTTACCTTTTTTTGCCTGTAATTCATTTCTAATCCCATAGCGTTGTGGTCAGAAAAGATGCTTGATATGATTTCAATTTTCTTAAATTTACTGAGACTTGATTTGTGACCCAAGATGTGATCTATCCTAGAGGATATTCCGTGTGCACTTGAGAAGAAAGTGTAATCTGCTTTTTTTGGATGGAATGTCCTATAAATATCAATTAAATCTATCTGGTCTATTGTGTCATTTAAAGCTTCTGTTTCCTTATTTATATTCATTTTGGATGATCTGTCCATTGGTGTAAGTGAGGTGTTAAAGTCCCCCACTATTTTTGTGTTACTGTCGATTTCCTCTTTTATAGCTGCTAGCAGTTACCTTATGTATTGAGGTGCTCCTATGTTGGTTGTGTATATATTTATAATTGTTATATCTTCTTCTTGGATTGATCCCTTGATCATTATGTAGTGTCCTTCCTTGTCTCTTGTAACATTCTTTATTTTCAATTCTATTTTATCTGATATGAGTATTGCCACTCCAGCTTTCTTTTGATTTCCATTTGCATGGAATATCTTTTTCCATCCCCTTGCTTTCAGTCTGTATGTGTCCCTAGGTTTGAAGTGGGTCTCTTGTAGACAGCATATAGATGGGTCTTGTTTTTGTATCCATGCAGCAAGCCTGTGTCTTTTGGTTGGAGCATTTAATCCATTCATGTTTAAGGTAATTATTGATATGTATGTTCCTATGACCATTTCCTTAATTGTTTTGGGTTTGTTTTTGTAAGTCCTTTTCTGTTCTTGTGTTTCCCATTTAGAGAAATTCCTTTAGCATTTGTTGTAGAGCTGGTTTGGTGGTGCTGAATTCTCTTAGCTTTTGCTTTTCTGTAAAGCTTTTGACTTCTCCATCGAATCTGAATGAGATCCTTGCCAGGTAGAGTAATCTTGGTTGGAGGTTCTTCCCTTTCATCACTTTAAGTATAGCATGCCACTCCCTTCTGGCTTGTAGAGTTTCTGCTGAGAAATCAGCTGTTAACCTTTTGGGAGTTCCCTTGTATGTTATTTGTCACTTTTCCCTTGCTGCTTTCAATAACTGTTTTTTGTCTTTAATTTTTGCCAATTAGATTACTATGTGTCTCAGTGTGTTTCTCCTTGGGTTTATCCTGTGTGGGACTCTCTGTGCTTCCTGGACTTGGGTGGCTATTTCTTTTCCCATGTTAGGGAAGCTTTCAACTATAATCTCTTCAAATATTTTCTCGGGTCTTTTCTCTCTCTCTACTCCTTCTGGGACCCCTATAATGTGAATGTTGTTGCGTTTACTGTTGGCCCAGAGGTCTCTTAGGCTGTTTTCATTCTTTTTTCTTTATTCTGTCCTGCAGCAGTTAATTCCACCATTCTGTCTTCCTGGTCACTTATCCGTTCTTCTACCTCAGTTATGCCACTATTAATTCCTTCTAGTGTATTTTTCATTTCAGTTATTGTATTGTTCATCTCTGTTTGTTTGTCCTTTAATTCTTCTAGGTCTTTGTTAAACATTTCTTACATCGTCTCGATCTTTGCCTCCATTCTTTTTCCGAGGTCCTGGATCATGTTCACTATCATTATTCTGCATTCTTTTTCTGGAAGGTTGCCTATCTCCAGTTCATTTAGTTGTTTTTCTTGGGTTTTATCCTGTTCCTTCATGTGGTACATTGCCCTCTGCCTTTTCATCTTGTCCATCTTTCTGTGAATGTGGGTTTTGTTCCACAGGCTGCAGGATTGTAGTTCTTCTTGCTTCTGCTGTCTGCCCTCTGGTGGATGAGGCTATGTAAGTGGCTTGTGCAAGTTCCCTCGTAAGTGTAGCATTTCTTACAGCTAGAATATTTCCTGTGAAGGAATATCAGATCATAAGTAGACGGAGTTTTCTTTTCTGGAATAAAAAATACAGAGACTGAATGAAGGAAGTGTGGAATGCATAAGTGAATAAAGGATGAAAATCAATTTACAAAAATGTAGAACAGTTATATCTTCTACCTATGCTCAGAGAGGAAAATATAAAGGGAGGTGCCTGAGTGGAAGAATGAGAGCTTCTCTTGCCATTAGCAGCACTTGTGAGGACAAGCATGGTATATGGAATTGCTCTTTTAAGACTCTATCCTTAGAAAAAAAGAGTTTCTTAATATGCAGTGTTTCCCCATCTCTCTGCTTCTATAAAACAGGCTACACCTTAAAAGATGATTATAGGTGATTAAAACTCTACTCTGGTGCACAGCTCTATATCTCTAACTTTTTGTCTAATTTTGAGAATGTGTTGTTTGTCTTTATTATCTTTTTTTTTTTTCTCCTCTCTCCCTCCTTTATTGGTTCTATCGACCTTACATATGTCTTTCTATCTTACAATTAGGGTGTTTTCTATAATTGTGGAATTCAATGTCATTGCTTTTTTTTTTTTTGCATTAGTAACTATTTAGTGAGTTTCTGCTATGTACCAACCACTGTCTAGAAATACAGAGGGAAAAAGAAAGAAGGGTCTCTGCTCTCAGCAGGTCAAACATTCATTCTAAAAGGTGATATTGAATACAAGGAGGAATTTTTTTTGATAAAAGTACAAAATCAGATGTTAAATAGAACCAAATTAGCTGGTAAGGTGTTATTATTTTAAAAATAAGTTAAAGAAAAAAAGAAAAAGTGCTCTAGACCAAAGAGTCTCTGGTTAATGACGGAAACAAAGTGTATAGCTGCTACATATCTGCCCAAAGAAATGTGTATATATGTATAAAATAAAAACAGGAAAATTGGGACTTCCCTGGTGGTACAGTGGTTAAGAATGTGCCTGCCAATGCCAGGGACACAGGTTTGACTCCTGGTCTGGGAAGATCCCACATCCCGTGGAGCAACTAAACCCGTGCGCCACAACTACTGAGCCCACGCTGTAGAGCCCACGAGCCACAACTACTGAAGCCTGCACACCTAGAGCCCATGTTCCACAACAAGAGAAGCCACCGCAATGAGAAACCTGTGCACCGCAACAAGGAGTAGCCCCCACTCGCTGCAGCTAGAGAAAGCCCACATGAAGCAACGAAGACCCAACACAGCCAAAAATAAATTAATTAATTAACTTTAAAAAACCCTGGAAAATAGGATAAAATAATGTAATTTAGAAAGTGTAAACAGAAAAAAATGCACACATAAAAACTGTTTCTTCCTCTCCTTCCTTGCCATTTATTCCTAATGTCCTACCTTTCTTTTCACTTTTACTACCCTGCCCTTCTTTCCTTCCTCCTTTATTTCTAACTGCTTACTTCATTTCAGAAAGTGTTTGAGAAGATTCCACAAACCTGTAGGTTTCTATAGAGTTAAATTAAATAAATGAAGCTATTTTAATTCTTACCATATTTTAATTATTAATATATTGGATGGTCATTCTTAAATTCAACTGTGTAAACTTGCACAATCCTATTTTCTAGTGAGAAGTAAATACTTGTTATTAGTTAATTAGTCTCGGATCCTTACAGGATCCCTATTACAATTATAGTGTCATATTTCATATGGCTGAATCTTGTGTCATTTGTCAATTTAGACCAATGACAATTTGCCAAAAATCTTCCTCTTAGCCCCTATCTTCCTTTAAATTTGGAATTATGAGTGAATGGAATCATGTATTTGGAATAAATGAATGAAATTATCAGCCCTCTGCTAAGAATGAGGATAAAAGAGGGGTAAAAATATTTTTAAAAATATTTGAAGACCTTGAACAGCTGAGGTGAGTTTTTCATTTTTCACTGATTTTCTTCCAGGGACAATTTTCTTTCCTTCCCCCCCCCCCCCCATCCCCAACTTTACTGAGGAACAATCAACAAATATAATTGTATATATTTAAAGTATACAGTGTGATTATTTGGTATACATACATTGTGGAATGATTACCAAGATCAAGATAATTAACACATTCATCACCTCACATAGTTAACTCTTTTTTGGCATGTGTAATAAGAATGCTTAAGATCTACACTTAGCAACTTTCAAGTATACAATGCTATATTATTAACTATACTCATTATGCTCTGCATTAGATCCTCAGAACTTATTCTTGTTATAATTGAAAGTTTTTAGCCTTTGACCTGCATCTGCCCATTTCTCCCTCCCCCAGCCCCTGTCAACCACCATTCTATTCTGCTTCTATTAAATTAACTTTTTTTTTAGATTCCACATATAAATGCTACCATACAGTATCTGCATTTCTCTGTCTGTCTTATTTCACTTAGCATAATGTCCTGTAGATATTGTTGGAAATTGAAGGATTTCCTTATTTTGTGTGACTGAATAATATTCCATTGTATGTATGCCTATATATTACATTTCCTTTCTCACTTCATCCATCAAAGAACTTTTAGGGTGTTTCCATATCTTGGCTATTTTGAATAATGGTGTAATGAAAATGGATGTGAAGATATCTCTTCGAGACACTGATTTCATTTCTTTGGATATATACATAGTATTAGGATTGCTAAATCATATGGTAGTTCTATTTTTAATTTTTTGAGGACTTGCCATACTGTTTTCCATAATAATTGTACCAATTTACATTCCCAAAAATGTCTAAGGGTTCCCTTTTCTCCAAACCAATATTTGTTATTTCTTCTCTTTTTGATAATGGCCATCGTAACAGGTATGAAGTAATATCTCACTGTGGTTTTGATCTGTATTTCCCTGATTATTAGTGATGTTGAGCACCTTTTCATATACCTTTGAAAAAATGTCAATCCAGGTACTTTGTGCATTTTAAATTACATTATTTGCTTTTTTCCTATTGAGTCATATGAGTTTTTATATATTATAGTTTCAAGCTATCTTACAAAGCTATAGTAATCAAAACAGTATGGTACTGGCATAAAAACAGGCACATAGACCAGTGGATCAGAAAAGAGAGTCCAGACATAAACCTATGCATATACGGTCAAATTTTTCATTGAGTTACAGTCAATTAATTTTTGACAAGGGTGCCAAATCACACAATGGAGAAAGTCTGGTCTCTTCAATAAGTGGTGTTGGGAAAACTGGATATCCACAAGCAAAAGAATGAAACTGAACCTATCTTACACATCTCACAAAAATTAACTCAAAATGGATCAAAGACTTAAATATAAGACCTGAAACTATAAAACTCCTAGGAGAAAACATAGCAAAAAAGATACTTGACGTTGGTCTTGGCAACAATTTCTTGGATAAGATATCAAAAACACAGGCAACAAAAGCTAAAATAAACAAGTGGGGCTACATCAAAAGAAAGAGCTTCTGCACAGCAAAGAAAAAAAAAAACAATAAATTGAAAAGGCAACTCACAGAATTGGAGAAAATATTTGCAAACATATATCTGATAGGGGGTTAATATCCAAGGACAAATTTCAGTTCATAAGTGACATGTGGACAGAGGTAAGAAGCCAAGCTAAGAGTAGCTATTAAGAAACAGAGAAGCTGTAGAGCTTTTTTGTTGTCCCAACTGGACTGAAAAGACAGAAATTGGAACATTCATATCTACCAACACAAGCATTTAGGACTAATATCCTGAAAAGTAGCACAAAGTATGCCCAGCATAGAGAATATATATATTTTGCCTTTTAGACTTTTGCGTTTTATAGGCAGAACTGGCTAGGAGATTGAAAACGTAAACCAAAAGCTGTTAATAAAATTCTGAATAGCTAAGTAGTTATTGGTGGTCTCATGGTACTGGAGAGAAAAATGGGTGTTTAGAGACTGGTAGGTGGTTGAACTAAACAGCCCATGCATTTATTCAGGACACTGAAGTCCAAATTTTAAAAGCAGGGAGTTATCGAAGATCTGGAGGCCCCCACAAAGACTAAAACTCATCTGTAAATCAGTTCAATTCCTGATTGGATTAAGGTTCTATGTTCCTATTCCAACTACCTACCAGACCCAAACAAAAAAATTTGTTCTGTGGAAGATCACGTCAAAAGACTTCACATCTTTTCATACACAAATTCAATTAAAAGCAAACAGACAAGCCTTCCATTTTATGCCATGGTGATATAACTGGTATCAGCTTTGCCTTTACACTGTTAAACAAGTAGAAAACAGGATTAAGTATGTGGAAGAGCTGTCTTTAGATATTGGGCAAAGTCAGCACAGGACTTTGATCCCTAAGAGAAGAGAAATAAATTTAGGTGAACAGAGAAAAGAACAATAAGAATTATCACAGGATACTCGTCAGAAAAACTGTGAATAAAGGTACAATGGAAGGATACACCTGAAGTAGGTTGAGGGAAAAAAACAAAACAAAACAAAACTATCCCCTATAATTCTATATACAGATTTTTTTCAGAAAAACAAAATTTGATAGAATTTGTTGCCAACAGACCTGCACTACAGGAAATATTAGAAAAAATTCCTTAGGATGAAGAAAAATGAGGCCTGAAGGAAAATTGAATTTACACAAGGAATGAAAGTACCTGGCATGGTAAATATGTGCATAAATATAAAATACATTTAAATCTTACTCTATAATATATTTGAAATATTGTTGTTGGAGCAAAAATAATATTGATATAAGTAAAATGTATAACAAAGCATAAAGATCAGGAGAGTGAAATCAAATTAAATGTTGTAAGGTCTTTGCAATATACATGAAGCAGAATAATATTATTTGAAGGTAGACTGAAAAACACAGAAGTCTAGTCACTAGCAATGGAAAACATTTAGATTTCACCAGAGAATTTAAATCTATTAAAAGAGTAAGCAAATATTAGCTCTACAACTGAAAAATAATGTGATAAATGGTTTTCAGTGTAGATAAAACAGAGTTATAGAAAGGATATGTGATCTGGGTCACAAATCAGTAGAAAATATATAGACATATTTCTGCAGAATAGAAGGAAAAAATATGGAAATTCCAGGTATGTATGTGTGTATATATGTGTATTGTTTTATATTTGAAAAGGAGAAAGGCTAAAAAAATCACTGATCCAGTAAAAATATAATAGTAATATAAATCTAAAGAGAGTAGAAGGAAGGGAATAAAGATAAGATCAGAAATCAATAGGAAATAAACTTAAAATTGAGAAAATCAGCAAAGCCATAAATTGGTTAAGAAGACTCATTAAATTTAGAAACCACTGTTAGTAAGACTGGGGTGTGTGTGTGTGAGGGTGGGTGTGGGAGTGGAGGGAGAATAACATATTACCAGTCTCAGGAATGAAAAAGAGGAAATCTCTACTTGTTTTACATACAGTAAAAAAGGTAATTCTAGGAAACTCTAAAGAACTTGATGAAAATACATTTGAAATTTAGGTGAAATGAACAAATTCACAGAAAAACACAATGCAGCAAAACAACAAGAAAAAGTAGAAATTTTGTGCAATTCCTTATCTATTAAAGAAATCAAGTGTTGAATTAAAATCTTCCCACAACAAAAACTTCAGGTCAAATGACTTCAGTATAGAATAGTTATATTATCTCTAAGGAAGAAATAATCCTAATCTTAAATAAACATCTAGAGAATAAACTTCCATGATCCAAATTGTAAAACGAGACTGACATAACTTTGCTAATAAAACCTAATGAGGTTATTGAAAGATGAGAAACTACAGGTCAGTTATCTTCCTTATAAATATTAGATATAAGAATTCCTTAAAAAATGTAACAAATTTAATTAGTGGAATACATCATCATTGATTTCAGTTTATATGAGGAACCCAAGGATAATAAACATTCAAAAACCAATTTATTTCATCACATTAACAGAATAAAGAGAACAATATTATGTCATTTCAACAGATGCAGGTAAAGCTTTTGATCAAACTCAACTTCCTGATTGATAAAAATTCTTAGCAAGCTATGAATAGTAGGAAACTAATTTGGTAAAGTGTATCTAAACTCAAAAACAGAAACAATGGCAACAACATTGTAGGTACTTATGAAATATTGAAAGCCTGTACACTGAGGTTAAAATGAAGCAAAGATAACTGCTTTTATTCCTCTTCGACATTGTACTGAGTTTCCCACTGTGAGCAATATGTCAAGAAGGCATTTCTCCAAAGAAAATATACAAAAGTCCAACAGGTACATGAAAAAATGCTCAACATCACTAGTCACTGGGGAAATGCAAATTAAAACCACTATGTGATATCCCGTGTTAGAATGGCTAGCATCAAAAAGACAAGAGGTAACAAATGCTGGCTTGCATGTGGAGAAAGGGAGCCCTTGCACACTGTTGGTAGGAGTGTAAATTGGCACAACCACTATGGAGAGCAGTGTGGAGGACCCTCAAAAGATTAAAAATAGAGCTACCATATGATCCAGCAATTCCACTTCTGGGAATAAATCCAAAGGAATGAAAACACTAACTTGAGAAGCTATCTGCTCTCCCATGTTCATAGCAGCATTATTTATAGTAGTCAAAGCATGGACACAACCTAAGTGGTGATGGATGGATGAATGGATAAAGATGTTGTGGTATATTTATACATAATGGAATATTATTCAGTCATAAAAATGAGGAAGTCCTACCATTCACAACAACATGGTTGGACCTTGCAGGCATTATGCTAAGTGAAATAAGTCAGACAGAAATACTGTATGGTTTCACTTATTTGTGGAATCTATTAAAAACAAACAAACAAAAAAACCCAAACTCAAACAAAAAGAGATCAGACTGTGGTTACTAAAGGTAGAGGGCGGCAGGAGGAGGAATTGAAGGAAGATGGTCAAAAGGTACAAACTTCCAGTTATATGATCAACAAGTAATGTACTAGGGATATAATGTACAACATGATGAGTATCACAGTTTTATGATATATAAAAAAGTTATTAAGAGAGTAAATCCTAGAGTTCTCATCACAAGAACATTTTTCCCTTTTTAATTTTTTTTTCTTTTTAAATTGTATCTATATGAGAAGATAGATGTTAGCTGAACCTATTGTGGTAATCATTTCACAGTATATGTAAATCAAACCATCATGCAGTATACCTTAAACTTATACAGTGATATACGTCAATTAAAACTGGAGAAACAGTGAACTGCAATAAAAGATATGTTTAGAAAACAAGGAAACAGTTGCCATTATTCATAGAAAATATGTTTACATATTTGGAAAATCCCAAAGAATGAATCTACAGGTGGAAACTTTTGGAATTAATAAGTTAATTTATCAAGGTCATCTGATAAAAGGTCAATATACAATGATTAATTGTATATCAGTAACAATTAGAAAATTAATTTAAAATTTTTCATTAGCATCATAAATCATCAACATCCTAGGACTAAGTTTAACAATAGATTTTCAAACCCTTTACATGGAACACATTAATGAGAGAAATTAATGAACCAATTAAATGGAGGGAAGGGGTATATCTATGTTTCTTGTATAAGATTCAGTATGGTTAATATGTCTATTCTCAGTATGTAATTTATAGCTTAAATTTATTCCCAATGAGAACCTTAGCAGCCTTTTTTTTTTTTTTTTTTGATATTTGGAAAGCTGATTTTAAAATTTACTGGAAATGCAAACCATCCAAAAGAATAGAGTTGGGAGAATTTTACCATCATGTATCAAAGAAGAGTAATCAAGACAGTGTGCTCTTGGTAAATGAATTAAAATATGTTATTGGAATGAAATAAAAAGGTCAATAATGACAAAGGAAGCATGGAAGTGCTCTAAGGAAAGGCTGTTCCTTTTAATACGTGGTGCTGGGTCATTTGTATGGTATAAAATGTATTTTGACTCTTGCTTCACACCACTTACAAAAATTAGTTATGAGTGGTTTATCAAAATGTGAAATGTAAAACAATACAGAAAGCACTATTTAGTAGAAATATAAAGTGAACCACATATGTAATTGATTTTACGAGATATTTTTAATGCCATCTATTCATGATATTATCATTTCAATATATAGTCAATTTAAAAAAGTAATGAGAGGGGCTTCCCTGGTGGCGCAGTGGTTGAGAGTCTGCCTGCCAATGCAGGGGACACGGGTTCGAGCCCTAGTCTGGGAAGATCCCACATGCCGCGGAGCAACTACGCCCGTGCACCACAACTACTGAGCCTGCGTGTCTGGAGCTTGTGCTCCGCCACAAGAGAGGCCACGATAGTGACAGGCCCGCGCACCGCAATGAAGAGTGGCCCCCGCTCGCCGCAGCTAGAGGAAGCCCTCGCATGGAAAACGAAGACCCAACACAGCCAAAGATAAATAAATTAAAAAAAAAAAGTAATGAGATATGTTACATTCTTGTTTTCAAACAAATTCTTCAAAATATGATGTATATTTTATGTTTACAGCACAGCTCAATTTTGACTGAGCGTATTTCAAGTGCTCAATAACCACATGTGGTTAGTTGCTACTGTACTGGACAGAGTAGGTCTAGAAGATAACATAGAATAATATCTTCATGATCTTTGGGTAGGCAAAGATCTTTTCATAATCATAAAGAGTATTAACTGTAAACAAAAATAAAACCTAAAATTTAAGAACTTCTATTCATCACATACTACTAAAAGTAAAAAGCAAGCTCCAAAGTGGAAGATAGTATGTATTTTATTAATTATAATATAGTATAGATTATATTTTAATTTTACAAACACATATTTCAGAGTTCCTTAACCTTGCTACTATCGACCTTTTGGACCAGATATTCTTTTAGTTGGTGGGCTATCTTGTTTGTTGTAGGATGTTTAGCAACATCCCAGACCTCTGCACAGTTGACGATCCTAGCACCCCTTCAGTTGTGACACACAAAAATGTCTTTAGACATTGCCAAGTGTCCCTGGGAGGAAAAAATCACCACTGATACATAAAGTCCATACAAATCAATGTAAAATGACAGGTACAACTTAACAGAAACCACAGGGAAAATATTTGAATAAGCACTTCTCAAAACATTTTTCAAATACCCCAAAAGATATAAAGAATATAAAAACAGTCTCAGGCTTCATCATTCATTCAGGAAGTGCAAATTATGTACATATGTGCACTAAAACATGACTACAAAGATGTTTACAGCAGCATTGTTTATCATGGTCACCATCTGAAAACAACCCAAATGGATGAAAATAATTGTTGAATAGATACTATATAGAGCAATGGAAATGAATGAACTTCTACTACTTTCAATAACATGGATCAATTTCACAATCATAATGTTAAGCAAATAAGACAAAATATGCACTGTATATTTCTATTAATAAAGGTTCAGGTCCAGGTAAATCCAATCTATGGTGATAGAAAGACTCTACGTTTGGGGAGAAGAGAGGAAGTGGTGTCTGGGATAGATGGGGGGCACTTAGGTTATTTAAGGGGGTTGCTAAGTCATTCAGGGGAGAGTTACTCGCTGTGTTCACTTTGTAAAAATTTATAAAGCTGTACACTTATGGTTTATTCACTACTTTTGTTAAGAAAATTTAAATTGAGCCTTCCTAATGTTATCATGTAAGATGGAATCCTTTGTAATAACTTCTAAACTATGTTGTACTTGATCACTCTGAATATTTATAAAAATGGTTTTAAAAAAGATACAGAGTCAGTTAAGTACCTAGAAAATGAACAAATATCTTCTTTTTGAATGAGTAGACAGCCTATAAGAATATTACATAGATAATATTTCAGAAATGATAATTGATATATGCCTGGCTTTTCTGTACCTACAATCTTTGGAGCCACTGGATTTACCCAGAGCAGCATAGAGCTTTGTGAGTGGAACTGGCACGAGGTTTAGGCCACCTACTAACTTGCTTCTATATTGGGCTGCAAGTGCCCTTTTCCTCAGAGCATGTTTGAAATCCCTGTGTGTCTATGGGGCATGTGTAAGAGAAATGTGTTCCTAATCATGAGCGTACAAATCTGTAACATCTTTTTTTTTTTTAAAGAAAATAGAGAAAACAGTGAATAATCTCAGTATCTTTAATAAGGTCACATGAACTATTTGAACAAAGTAGTTATTCCCATGAAGCAAACATAATTTTATTAATAAATGACAAATATAAGAAATTTTTATGAAAATCTTTTAAATTTTTAAGATAACTTTTGTCTTCAGAAACCCAGATTTTTTGGGGAAAAGAGCTAATGCAAGCTCAACTGGAAAATTAAACACACTATTGACTTTGTGAAATGTAATATAAAAAATGTTGATCATAAATTCTTTTAATGGTGTATATGAAGGACTAATAGTATATAGTACTGACTATTTTCACAATAATTATGTTGAATTAGTGAATGAATGAATGATGCATGACTGCCAAAGTGTAACTCTGACCTTGGGAAGGCTCCAGGGTAATAGTTCACCATCCTTGCAGGAAACAGTCCAGTTTTCTACAAAGCAGCTTCTCCTGGTTACAGATGTTTAGATGATATCAATCACTTCTTTTCACTTGTGGCTTATTAGATAATCAACCACAAACAAAAATAAAGCATAGTGAAGCTCTTTGTCGTGCTCAGGGGAAAAGGAAGGTAGAACAAGTATTCGAACACAACTGGATTATGTTTTAAACGTTGTAATCACCGAAATACCCCTGCAAAAAAAAGCCAGTAACTTTGAAATGAAAATGATCAATGGAAATCCTGAACTTTTTGTAGTTTTCAGAGGCAACAGGTGGGTATGGGAAAGGGACAGATTGTGATAGGACCAGAAACCCTTTAAAAACATCTTAGTAGCTGGAGTCATGAGGGCCACTTTCACTGGTCTGTGATGGTTCTCTTGAGTTGATGGGGATTTCATTCATTGACCTAATTTTGCTGAGTAAGCACTATGAGCTAGGCACTCTGCCCAGTGCTGGGGACGTAAAGAATAAGGTACAGTGTGGCCCTTAATTAGCTCATAATCTCCAGGTAGAAACAAACACATGAAGTCCAATATTTACAGTTCAATATAACAAGTGCTCTAGTAGAGGTTTATAAAAATGCCATGGGAACCCAGGAGATTAAATATGCAGCTAAGTATTAGAGATGTGCAAACCTTAACAAGTAGGTGGCATTAGTGTAAAACCTGTAGAATGAATATATCTCCAGGAATAGGGACAAAAAAGGCTATTCTAGACCGGAAAAATTACTTGAATATTGGGTACAGCTTGGGGTATTATTGGAAAGAGTGGGAAGTTGTGCTTAACTTATGCTCTGGAGACATCAATAGTATACTATGAATCTGGATATATAAGTTATTGTGAAGATCCATATATGTAATGGAAAAGAGGGAAGACTTTGTAGGTGAAAGAAAACATTAGGAGATTTCGGGAGAGTTGCTAGATAAGAATTATGTTTTAGGAAAACAACCAGAAGCAAAATTCAGGATGCACTGCAGAGTAAGATAAAATCTTACTGTTTAGGCATGTCAAATTCTATGGTATGAAGATACAGTATCTTCAATGCTTTTGAAATTTTAAATCAGGATGAAAATAGTGATCCTTCATCTCAAGATCACCAAGGGCTTTAAGGCTTAATGAGAATGGTGAGTGCTGATACAATATTATTGAGCTAAGGGGGATAGAGTGCAGTGAACTGGACCATTTACTCTAGATGAGCTATATACCTAGACCAACTTCTTTTCTTTTCATGTGACTTGTGCAGGTGAGGTAAACTCCCTATACATGGATTCTTATCTATGAAATGTAGAAAATAGTAATATCTTCTCCATAGAGCTGTTTTGAAAACTAAATGCATTATTACATGTGAAGTACTTTAGCTGTAATTATTCCACAGTGGTTTTCAACAAGGGGTGGGGGAGTGATGTGATTTTGCCTCCAGGGGACACTTGTAAATGTCTGGAGACACTTCATTTTGGATTGTCACAACTGCGAGGAGATGCGACTATCATGTAGTGGATAGAAGCTAGGGTAGGCTTCTAAAGCACCCACAATATACAGGATAGCCAGCCATGACAAAGAGTTGTTTTAAAATATCATTAGTGCCAAGATCGAGAAACACTGCCTGCACCAGAAAATACTCATTTTTCTGCCTGGGTTACCCAAGGAAAATTTCGATCAGTCAGCTAGGAAATAAAAGCTTGATTTACTGAATCTTTTAGATCCAGATATGATACTGAATAAAAAGATGGAAGAGTTCCCAATACATTCTATCAATCACAGTGATTCGCTGGAAGTAACAGAATTGTTTTTTTTTTTATTTTAATCAGAATGTAGGAAGCTCGCAGAATCTCCAGGAGAGCCAGCGACCTAGGTTGATTGCCTCCGAGCCAAGAACAAAGCAGTAAGTTATGATACATCCAGAAAAACAAAACCCAAAACACATAGAACTGCTATTTCTAACTGCTGTTTAGCTTGTCTGACACTAGACACTTCCAGGCAGACATCACCAAAGAACCAGTTGCCTTTGTTCAGTGTTTGGCAGAAGATCTGATTTCTCCCAGATGACCACCACTTAAAGAGGCTTACTTCCTTCTCCATGCCTCCTGTGGATGCATCTGATCAACAGAACAGAGGTAACATGAGAACTTTAGCTGCAAGGGAATCTTGAAAATTAGATCTGAAACTACTCCAATTGACCTCTAATCTAATACATTTACCCTCTATTATAGAAGGAAGAAATCTCAAGTTCCTTTAGTATCCTAAATTAAGGCTGTGCTTTATCTTGTGACCTAAAATTTCAATTCTTAGGTAAATGAGCCCCTACTGGTTCTGCCTATACTCCTCTGTTAACTTTTATTAATAGACCAGGCAGTTTTAAGACATTCCTCAGACAAGAAACCCCTTTGCCTTAATAACTGGTATTAACCATGTCAGTCATCAGACTAAACATCTGAAAATCCTGTTCATCCAGAGACAGCAAGTGTTCATTTTTGAGTGAAGCATCTGTTATGGGTTGAATTGTACTCCCAAAATAGATATGTTAGAATACTAAACTCCAGTACCTCAGAATGTGACCCTATTTGGAAATAAGGCCTTTATAGAGGTAATCAAGTTGAAATGAGATTATTGGGGTGGACCCTAAACCAATACGAAGTGGTATTCTTATAAAATGGGGAGATTTGGACAGAAAGACAGACATGCATAGATGGAAAATTATGTGAAGTCACAAAAGAAGATGGCCATAAAATTATAGGGTTGCTTCTACAAGCCAAAGAATGCCAGAGATTGTTAACAAACATTGGAAGCTAGATGAGGCAAGGAAGGATTGTCTCCCAAACTGTTGGAGAGAGCATAGTCCTGCTGACACCTTGATTTCAGATTTCTAGCCTCCAGAACTATAAGACAATAAATTTCTGTTGTTTTAAGCCACTTGGTTATGGCAGTCCTAGGAAACTAATACAGCATCCTTCCCTCAGGTTCCAAGACTACTGAACCAACAAAGCCTATAATCATGAAAATGCGAAGCATTTGTCTCAGACCTATAAATAAAAGTGTCCTCCCATAGAATTTTATGGGAAGTCACCAACACAGTGTTTAGGAAGTGAAAGGGAAGTAAATAGAGACTCCTCTTGAAGAACCTATAAGCTGCATGAGGGCTGGAACCTGGTCTTATTTACCAGCAAATCTTCAGGGGTTATAACAGTACCTACACATGTGAGATGATGAGTACTTTTGCTTAATTAAAAATTGGAAAAGAGAAGATGGTAAGTTGCAGGTTTTATTTTAATTTTAAGAAGAGTTGAAAGTTGGGCATATTTATTCATGAAAGAAAGGAGCCAGTTTAGAGGAAGGAATTACAGATGCAAACAACAAAAAATAATTAACAAACCAAAGTACTGGTGTAGACAAAAGCAGCTAGAAACAAAAGCCAGGTAGAAGAGTTAGCTTTACAAATGTGTCAGGATATTTCTTTCTTTGACACACAAGGGAAAGAAGCATGAGAAAGTGAGATACAGATAAATTCTAGAGGTGGAAATGTGGAAGCTGGGAGAGTTAATATGGGTTGGCTTCTAATTTCCTCGTAAAGTAGGGAGCTGGCAGCCTGCCGAGAATAAGTGGGCAGGGTGGGGGCAGAGGGCTTTAGAAATATGGACAAGATTTGGAATAGTCACTAAGGGAAATGAGAAAAGTTGTTGATTAGGATTAAGTAAAAGGATTGCTGAGCAGATTTGAGGGGTCAGCTGAGGTTGAAAATTAAATTTGTAATGGAGACAATCAGCTCAGTTATGTGATTTTCCCTAACAGCATTTGGCAACCTAGGAGCAAAAGCAAAGAAAATGGATGTTAGGGTTTGAGACTGGTGAGACAGGTGAGGCAGACGGTCAAGGGAGTGATGGATGAGAAGGTGCTACCAAGAATGTATTTGAAATGATGGGTCGTGGGGTCCAGGGAGAGTGAGGAAGGGAGGGCTGCCAGGAGGGGCTAATGGAGTTAGAGAACAAAGGAGTGACCAAGCATGGGGTTCAACGAGGTAAAACAGTAGGTTTATTTGAATAAGAGACTGAAAGAGGGGAAAGAGTCATAAGTTGAGGTCAGATGGAGAAATTTGGTGTTCCAGTTGCTTAGGTGTAGCATTCATCATTATCAACAAACCTTAACTAAATGGGAAATGAGCACACAGTCCCACAGTTCTAGGTCAGCCATTCTATTCCTATTGCTTGTCTTGTTGAAGGAAAACAGAATCAGTGACAATGATTTGGGTTAGGAAGCAGAACAGTTTAGTAAATAAAGTTTAAAAATTAGTGGAAAAGTAAGGGGAAAGTATTTCAAACTTTCTCCATGGGATTAGAAGCTGAGAACTTTGTACATCTGCTGTCCGGAGTTTCCTCTCTTGCTCTAATGTCATCCTTTCAAAATACCAGGTTTTCTGGGGGACCTGCTAGTTCATAATGCATTTGATTTCTACAGAATGCCCATGTACTGCCAGAAAGAGAGCTATTCTTCTTCCCCCTAAAACAACACAAAAACCTATTTTCTACCCCTGAATCTTTCTAAACTACACACAAATAGGTTTTGCAGACTGATTTCATCATTTCAGATCCTAGTGTATATTTCTTCATTTCTGTAGTCTGGAATATGTTGTATCTTACTCAGTGTTCTCAAGTAAATTGTATCTTTATGTAAAAGAGCATATTTCTAAAATTTAAAAGCAATTGGTATAGCTGAACACGATGAAAAGTACATTTCATTAGGAAATTTTACTAAGCAAAAATTAAACCAAAACTGGAGTTACTTATCCTAATAAGTAGCACTGTGCCTGGAAAATAATTCAGGTAAGCAAAAATATTAATTGTATTTCTAACCAAACTTAAAGCTTTAGTACTTACTGCTTACAAAAGTAAAAGGTTAGAATCAGATTCTAGTAGAAACTTATACCTCAAAGAATTGAAATGGTCCTATAGTGACCAACTGCATTTTCAGAATAAATTCATTTACCCAGTGGTGGCTAATGCCAGAGACTTAAATTCAGTCTACATAGCTCAGCCAAAGCTGTAACACTGGAAAACGAAAGGTAATTGTCTGCCCAGTTGAATCAGTCTCAAACTGCTTTTTATATTTTCTGTATATTTCTGCTCTGCAAAGTTTAGGAAGTATTTAGGATAATTTGAGAAAGCTCAAAAGAGAACAGAAAAGATCCCCCCCAAAAAATAAATAAATAAAGGAGTAAAAGATATATGAAACAACTGAAAAAACTTGTGTAGTCTCGAAAAGAGAAAACCGAAGTGAGCCATGTTCATAATCTATAAATAATACCTCCTGGGTAACAATATAATGAATGAAGGGAATTATTCACAGTCTCAGAAGACATGAGGACAAAGAGCAATGACTGGAAGCTAAAGAAAGCAAAATATAGGTTAGATATTAGGAACGCGATAAGAAAGGTGGCCTATTCCTGTTAGGCCAATGTGAGTACAGCCCTTTTTGTCCTACAACATAATTACCTCAGAGATTAAAGTTTCCCAGAAAATTTACTTTCTTTTTTAATTGGTAAATTTCTTCATATCAATGTTAGAGCTTTTCAAACCACTTTAACCTGAAAATTAACCAGTAGAACAACTCCTACTTGCAAATGAAACAATAAAAAAAACTCACCCAAATAAATGAAAAAAAATACAAAAGTAATTTTGAGAGACATAAGCAAATTTTTAACTCATGTCAAAAACATGTCACCAATGTTGCAGATTCACTACCATGGGGAAGCTAAAAGCACGCCATTTGGGAGATGCCCAAAGAGAATCATTGAACTCTGCCATTGTACCATAGGAGCTAGTTAAGGCATAAAAAAAAGTAGTTTCTTGAATAGGCATACACTTTTTGGTAAAAATCTGAGAAACGTCTAGCAAATGGAGAGGATGGTACTGAAGCTAAGGGAGTAGATTTGGAATCACAAAAATCTGGACTTGGATCCTTACGCCAGCACAAACTGGTGGCCTTGGACTTAAGCTCTCCCTATCCCAATACCTCAAGTGTAAAATGAGGACATGTAAACCAGAGGGTTGTTGTGACAATTAAATTCCATAAGATAATGTGTGTAAAGTGTTCCACCTTGTAGCTAATATTTTCCAATGAATTGTCATCCTTGGAATGAGTGTTCTGGGAAATGGTTAGAGGGATAAGCAGTGGATTAGTCATAAACAGTGAACACACATGGTAATATGATCAGCTACCAGAAAAAACTCCCTTTCTCCCTCAGTTCTTTCCAATTCCTCTTCCCTTAGCCATTCATTTGTATTCTGTAGGCAAATCTAATTGTTAAGTGGGAACCATCTGTTTGGCAGAAAATCTCTATGAATGGTAAAATCCACCAGAATCCCTATCAAATTTTTTCTACTAAGTAAAGCAAAATAAAAAGTAAGATTTCACATAGACTAATGTACTTTTGTTAATAACATTTAATTTTGATAATATATGGCTTGACTTTCTGTATTAAGGTCAATTTTAAAGTATTAATCAGTGAATTAGCTATAGCTGGGAAGTAAATAAAACTGAGATAAGTAGTAAAATAACACAGGTTTATTTAGAGTATATGGAATATTTTATTCAGAAATAGAGATAACTACAGACATGTTGTTCCATAAAAATAGGAAGATGTTATAGGAAGCATCACTTACTGGAACTATTGTTTGAAATGGGTACCTTAGACCAGGAGTACTCATTCTCTTGATCTGTAATAGTCCCTTAATTTCGCCTTTGCTTGAATTACTTTCTGTAGTCATGAAACCATCCTTCATACTTACCAGAAACAAGCCTCATAGGCAGGTAGAGATGAAGCAAATTGCTTCAACACCTCCTTAAAATTAATTACTCCTACCAAAAAAAAAGTAGAATTTCAGGTCTAAAAAAATTATTTAGTAGACCCACTTCAAAAAATGTTTAAATTTATCCTTTTATTAAATATTCATTTAAAATTTTGGCCTTGCTTTGGGTTTAATCCTAAAAAGTATTTCTAGAAATATGTCAGAAAGTATAAAATAGCCAAGAAAAAGTTAAATCAGGAAAGTATTAAAATTTTTTTGATTGTATCTCTATGATTATATAATTGGAAAAATATGCTTAAACCAGATGCAAGAAGCACAAATAACAAGAAGAAAAATAAGCAGATTTGATTACAACAAAATTAGTAATTTCTATTTAACAAAAGAGGCAATAGATAAATTTCCAGATATAATGATCTCCTGCAAATCAAAATAAAACAAGAAACTCCATAAAAATGACTTTAATATATGACAGATAATTCATAGACTGGAAAACCAAATAACTAAGAAGTACTTAGAGATATTCTAAATTAACACAACAAAGAAATACCACTTATTGGCCAATAATTGAATAATGGGTAAAAGCAAGTATTATCAGAGATGTGGAAACTCTAGTGGATGAGACTCTAGACTAAAGTAGGCATTTGAGAGCTATCTGGCCGCTCTTTGTTACATTAAGTGCCTGAAGTCCACATTAAGTGTACGAAGTCCCTATGTCTACAAAATTTCACTTCTTGGAAAATATCCCAGAGATTTCCTCAGATTATATCATGAGAAGACACATGAGGACTTTATCACAGCTTTGCTTGTGGTAGTGGGCAATTGTATACAATTGAATTGTTCATTTCAGGGGGAATACTATGTAAGGAAGACAAGTAAATGACTGCTTAGACACCCAGAAAAATGCATAAATCATAAAATCAATGAGTAGGAAAAAGAGAGAAAGAAATAGACAAAAGTCTATAATACAACAAAATTTATTCAAATTGAAATACATGTATATAAAATAATTCTATATATCTTACATCTTCATACCTGTACAATAATACAATTTAAAGAATTTATGATCAATACATTAGAGTTATCTTTGTGGGGAATGGAAGGAGGAGAAGAATGGGAAAGAGGAGTGGGGAAAAGGAATAAATAAGTAAATAAGAGAGGACTTTGCATGACCAAATGACAGTTGTATTTTAGGAATGAAGGAAATTATTAACTCAACTTTCAGCACCTGAGGCTCAAAAAAAAAGTGAGATAAATCATAAAATCATATACAATATTTATCAAAATTTATATTTCTACCTGATAATTATTCTATGTAGAGTTTTGTTGCAATAGCCTTTAGATGTAGCATGGTATGCCAAAATTGACAGTAAAATAAAACAACATAAATTTTAGAAAATGAAAAATGCCGAAGCTAGTTTGAGACTTTAAAAAGTATATTGGACACTTTTTGGATATCTGCCCAACTTTCAATGACACCGTTTCTCTGTCAACTGCCACTTCCCTTTGCCCCTCTTCTCCACACCATTTGTCTCATTAACTAGAGTGAGATTCTGGCAGCTAAACCATACCCAGGTGGGTCAATAGGAGTCTATCTCCCATGAATCAGGAGTTGGGATCCAGAGACAAGGACAACATCTACTTATTCAGGAACTCAGGAGATGTGACCTGAGGACATTTTCAAGGGTTATATTCTTATTGCTTGTGCATGGAGAGGAAATGAAAAGATAGTCTCTGCCCAACAAGGGAAGATGTGCAGAGGTGCAGAGAGAGAAAGTAGGAAAAAGGTTCCTTGATTCCTTGCCACAGTGGTGGTGCTGTGACTAATTTCTCCCAAATATTCCAGCCTTCTTCCAGTAAATTTCCAATTAAAAGTATTTCTTCAGCTAGCTTGAGTTGATTTCTGTAATTCTCAACCTCATAAGACTTGAGCAAGTATGGCATAGACTTCCAGTACTCACTCACATCCACCTTATTTTCTCATATCTTGAAATTTTTCATCTCTAATCCTCAAGATTAAAATGTATAGCTCTGGAATCTTGCTTGGGTTCTGGGTCTTATATTTTCATCTGTTTCTAGGGCAGTTTCTTGGAGCACATGACCATTTATTTAAGTGACAAAAGGTGAATCAAAGTTCCTTTTTCAGAGGGGAAAAATAAAAAGCAAGAGGACTTACT
This sequence comes from Eschrichtius robustus, assembly GCF_028021215.1. NCBI lineage: Eukaryota > Metazoa > Chordata > Mammalia > Artiodactyla > Eschrichtiidae > Eschrichtius > Eschrichtius robustus. The sequence goes on along the minus strand of NC_090827.1, from coordinate 13,034,931 downwards.
GGCTCATATAACTGAAAGTCCAAAGGTAGTTTTGGGTTTAGGAGTAGCTAAATCCAAGTGCTGAAATGCTCTCATCAGCAAGGTGACACTCTTTTCTGTGGGGTCTGTTTTCTTGTGTATTGGTTTCTCTCTTTGTAGACTGTAATGGCAAAGACAATCAGAACAATTGCTGAGCAATTATAATTATATTATATTGTGTAAACTGAGCAAACATCAGTGAACAGTGATTGCCTCTTTCATAATTATTCCAGTCATTCCCAGTGCCCTGATTTATGTCAAGTGGCTGTTCTTGAACCAGTTATAGTAACTCGGATTGACTTGTCTAGACATCAAAGCCATTTATGGATCCAGGGAATGGTTGAGTAAAGCTCCATGCAAAACAGATTGATTTAGATGAGTGGAGAAGTAGTTTCTTTAAGGAAAATCTAAATGTAATACTAAAAAAGGGGGACAATAGATGCTGGACAGATAACTATGCTAACTAAATTTACCATTTTAATCTCTCACCTAATGTAGTTTTATAATTTCACATTGAGGAAGACCTCTGCATAGTTACCAGAGAAAAGAAAGGAAGAAAACTCAGTTCAAACCTTAAATTTGTAAGGGACTGTATAAATATACCATATAAAATGTTCAAAGACTTATCAAATGCATAGCTTATCAAGGGAAGGAAAATAAAAGAATCATGAGGAGTAACAGTGGCTGTTCTTGCTATTTCCAAGAATTATGGGAAAAATCATAAAATCTCAAAACTATTCTATTTTGAACTCCTCAACAGCTATTGTTTTAATATTGAACATTCAAACATTCCTGTAGAAAAAAAAAAGGACTAGCACTTTTTTTTTCACTGAATATAAAATGTTTCAGCTCTGATGTGGTTCTTAATTCTAAATATGTATCAGAATCTCCTGACCAGTCTTTGCAAAATGTACACTTTGGGGCTCCATCCTCACCAGACTTCAAAAAGTTTTCCATTACATTTATACTTCATTGTGTCAAAAATTTACCCAAAACTTGAAAGCAAGCAAATAAGATTACTGAATTTTTGAAAATTTGGTGCTTAGCTTGATTTTCTATTGTCTGGTCTTTTTAAGACTTCTGTAGGGATAGAAGTTAACTTGTAGACTTTTTTTAAAACATAGAAATGCAAATAATTTCTGTTCAATAGAGAAGATAACCCCCCAAATTGCGAAGGTCTATGTCACTGTTGTACTTGAATCCTGTTTGTTTTTCTATCATTGCTTATAAATACCTAGCCTTTCAAATGCTCTTTGGTTTTTACAACTTACTGGTTCTCTCTAGTAAATTAAATGAACTTTTGATACATGCTCATTTCATATTTGTATGAGAGTCATGATAATTTTACCTTTTTGAAAATTATGGTTAAAAATAGTTCACTTTGCCATTTACCTACCACTATTTATTTTACAGGTGTTCACTGACAAATAACTTTACAAATTTACCAATAGTTTTTTTTTTAATTTATTTTTAAATTTTAATTAATTAATTTATTTATTTATGGCTGTGTTGGGTCTTCGTTTCTGTGCGAGGGCCTCCTCTAGTTGCGGCAAGCGGGGGCCACTCTTCATCGCAGTGCGCGGGCCTTTCACTGTCGCGGCCTCTCTTGTTGGCGGGGCACAGGCTCCAGACGCGCAGGCTCAGTAGTTGTGGCTCACGGGCCTAGTTGCTCCGTGGCATGTGGGATCTTCCGTGTCCTGACACGGGCTCAAACCCGTGTCCCCTGCATTGGCAGGCAGATTCTCAACCACTGGGCCACCAGGGAAGCCCCCAGTTTTTTAATTTATTGAACAATTGGTCACCTATATTCTTTTGCCATAATTTTAAGAACTAAAGGAAAATAATATTTCAACATGGTTTTCTTTGTTCTCCTTTAAGAACGTTTTGGGTCCTACTTGGGTCAGTTAGGCCAGGCACTTTAAAATCCTCCTCACACAAGTGAAAATGTGAGAATTAAATATCTTGTTGTCTTCAAGTTGTTGCAATAACAAAGCAATTAAAGTACTCATTCAAAATTTCCTCTGAAATATTTGAAGAAGTAGATATAGAAGCCTGTGTAAACACATTTTTATAATGTTTGTCTGTATGTTCACTCCCATGTGTGTGAAAAAGTTGAATAGAAGAGTAAATATATGTCACCTGCACTTCTAGATAAGAGAAATTTTCATTTCCAACAGAAATACACTTACATTTAAGTATATACAAACAAAGGTTATTTGTAGATTTTTAGAGTCACATTATATAGAGGTTTACTATCTTCTCAAAACATCACATTATTGGCCTACTTGCCCCACCTGAGGAACTCCGTCCTTCCTGCAAGTAGTTCCCTTACCATAATGTCGTTGTCCATTGGTAAATAATGTGGACATGCAAAAATACTTGTTGGAATCTTCTGAGCTTTTATTTTTTAAGATTTCTCTCTGTACTTAACTGCTTATTCTTATAGCATATTTTTATCCTATACTCTCTACAACTTTATTCTGTATTATTAGATTGTCATCAGAGGAGTTTTTTTGGATTTTTTTGTTTGCATTATGTAGTATTTTGGTAGAATTATACAACTTAATATATATTATATACCAATATATATACCATTCATCATATGGTAGTGACTCTTACAACTGAAGCATCTAAGGTTGAGCCACTCCTTATATAAATGTAGAAAAATCTCAGATAAAAGTTTTGAGGAAATGGGTCAACTGGTCAATTGAATATCTTGGTTATTCTGTCTAGTGCAGTTCTCTTTAGGATACTTAAAATATCTTTGTTGAACTGAATCAAATAGAAACACAATATGGTATTAAGAAAAAAAACATTTTTTCAAGTTCTCTTCCTTAAAATTAGCATATATAAAGTATATTGCTCTCCTTGCTTTTATTTGTAACTATTATGTGATGAGGATAATTCAGATTTAAAAAAGTTTTTTTGACTCTCAGTAACCTTTTAGGTATACAAAAAAGGGACTAAATGTGTTACCATTCAGGCTTCTAACCTGGAAGTTTTAAAGGTTTGCTTTATTTTAATCAGCGTCTAATAAATTCAAAGAAAAGTTTGTTCAATTTATATTAGATGCTATTCCTTATTAAATGAATGTTGGAGCCAAAATTCATAGGTGAATTTTATAATTGAATTCTTCCTTTATTTCATTTAATTTTTTTTTTCAATTTCTTCACCTTCTCTTCACTATTCTTTGATTATTCTCATTTTATACTTCAGAATGACACTGTCCTAATGCTGCTTAAAACTTTAAATTTAGCATAAGACTTAGGTGCTTATAGGGAATGGTTACTACATATTTTAAAATATCTCTTTAATTTAAAAAAAAGCTAACACACTACTGAGATTATGCATAAACAGGGCATTAGGGCTCTTTCTTGCCTTTCTCTTTTTATCAGGCTTGATTTGGAACAGTTCAGCCTAAGATGTGGATGGGTTAACTTAATGTGACCTGCACTGATTACCCCTAGAATAGAGATTTAAAACATACTCCTAATTATTACTGGGTCACAGAGATGGATATAGCTGTTAGTTTATTAGCACTTTGCTATGTCATAACTCAAAAGCAAATGTAATCTAAGGATGTCCTTACACAAATACACAAGAAAGGACGCTTTTATTGAGCAGAATTTGGTATAGCTGATACTAATGTATGGCTAAGCAGTACCTAAACAGCAATATTTGAATTTCTGCTTGTAATAACAATTTCATCATCTCTCATCCCACAGTTTTCACTTCATTTTCTTGATTTGAGAAGCCATTTGCTATCTTCAAAAGTTCCCTGTATAACATTTATTCCTGAAGGTAAGCTTTACAAGGGATCACATCTGTACATATGCTGCTCTAATGATTACCAACACCTAGCACACTTCACATAAAGGAACTTGATACTTGTACGAGTATTTTCCTTTTAAATAATTGAATAAATAAACAATGTATAAAGAAATAAACACATTTTAGTCCAATCATTACAACTATGCTCTTGTCTTTGTAGAAGCACTATCTCTAAAAGGATAAAAGACACCCTAGACACACTTGTTCTACTTCACAAATCTGCCAAAAGTAGGTTCTGAATATATGTATAAAGAAAATGTTGGTACAAGAGAAACAAGCAAGAGCTATGGGATTGAGTAGGCCCACATATTTTTCTATCTGACTCACAGACGTCATATATTAAGTCCAAAATGAATTATGCTTTTTAATAAAAATTCATGCAGTTAGCATATGTTTTTAAAACCTTAAAACAGGGATGTCAGTCACCTGGTCCCCACTACAAGAAATATCAGATATTTTCAAAATAGCTGGCTAAGGAAAACATTTTTATTTTGACCATAACTGGTTCATTCAATAGAAGAATAATGTTATAGATTTAGGAAAGTATGTGGTTTTCCAGAGGTTTTAATTTTTTTAATCAATTTTTTGAAGTTTTGGATATCTGTATTTAGCATGTGTTACTGATTAAATGAAATGCCCTTTATAAATGAGAAAATCTTATTTCTATAATTTATATTTTGTTGTGCTTCTGAGAATAATTTGGTATCAGATTTCTTTTATAAATCATCAACATTTTTTAAAACTTCAAGGCTAGTCTTACTTTGCATTTATTATTCCAAATCTCCTTCATGATACACCCTCAGGCAGGCATATCATTTATTTGCGCAACATCTGCATGACAAATAAAGAACATTGGTTATATAATATTTAGACTTTACCAGTTTTCAAAATATAAAAATCATTTTAGTAATCATTTCATAGAATTGTATGTACACATATATCATAGGTATGTTACACATGTTAAATGTATTTCTATATTATTTATATAGTATATAATGAAGTCTATATTGAAATGTATTATGTTGCAAGTCAAAGTACATTTCTTATCATATATTATTGATGCAAAAAAGGCTCTAGGTCTTCCCTGGTGGCACAGTGGTTGAGAATCTGCCTGCCAATGCAGGGGTTAGATCCCTGGTCTGGGAAGATTCCATATGCCGCGGAGCAACTAAGCCCGTGTGCCACAACTACTGAGCCTGCGCTCTAGAGCCTGTGAGCCACAACTACTGAGCTCACATGTCACAACTACTGAAGCCTACGTGCCTAGAGCCCGAGTTCTGCAACAAAGAGAAGCCACCTCAATGAGAAGCCCATGCACCGCAACGATGAGTAGCCCCCGCTCGCTGCAACTAGAGAAAGCCTGCGTGCAGCGACGAAGACCCAATACAGACAAAAATAAATAAATAAATACATTTATATTTTAAAAAAGTCTCTATATGAGCAAAAAGGGAATGCTACATCTCTAGTTGAATTCTGAAGCTTATTTTTTACTTTAAAACATGTATTTTGCTTAATTAGGTTAGATGGCCATTTATTGTAGGTAGATTTAGTGTCAAATAATATGACATTGAACACTAGATTTTATGGGGCATTTTACATGTGAACTTTAAGAGGAGATCAAATAAGCCATAAAATAAAATACTATGTATTTTATTACTTGCAATTACTTAAGAAATTGACCAAGAAGAATGTAAATTGCTCATTGGTATTAATTGCTGAGCTGACAAAAATAATAAAGTATGAGTTAGAGGACAATTTTCAAGCTATCTAATATAAACATTTAAGCTGGAAAGAGAGTGAAGTTTTTAAATATATGATGTTGTGTCTACACAACACATTTTGGCAAGCAATGTATTGGTGCATAAGTCCACAGGCAGCAGTTACTTGACAGCTGACTTCCCACGTTTGTCACATAGAAAAACTGCTGATCGTATTTCAGTTTTTCACCCATATACACAACACAGGTATTGATTGTCATCCAAAGCAACATCTTGGAAAAGATAGTCACTGGTTTCCCCCAATGAAAGATTTCATTAAAATGTTTCTTTTAAACTCTTACTTTGGGATTCTGTTTTTACATAGCTGTCCTATACAGTTTTAATCAAAAGTTCTATTTTGATATTGTTAGACTTCCAGCATTAGTCTGACATACTGATGTAGTTCATACCTTTTAACCATTGAATACATGGAGAAAGCATTCTGGAATTCAACAGTATTGATGAAAGTACTATAGAAGTGTAAGTGGTGTACATATGATTTACTGCTCATGAAATTTCATCAGTATTAGTCCTTCAACATGTATCAGTAACAAGAATTTAATTCCCTCTTATCTTACAGCCAAAATCTAAGATTACTACAGTGACTTAACTATCTTGATTAACAAATGTAAAATTATGGTTAGTGAATAAAAATTAATTCTAAAGGCAAATAAAAAAATAAAATTAAATATATTAGTGAACAGAGGAACAAACTGTATGAACCAATGGTAATTATCTTTTGAACGCTTATTGCCTGGGGATTCTAAGATGGGGCTTTCCCAAGGAACTTGCAATATACATGTGAATTCAAGACAAACATACAAAAAGCTAAATAGCAATATGATTGATACACAAAAATTGAATATGAAGAAATGTGAAGTATAACATGACTGTACATGATTAATCAGCAAAAGAAGGGGTCAGAGCTTTAGCATTAAGAGTTCTGATTGGTCTAGTTGATGTGGCCTAAAGATTTGTAATAGTGGAGAAACAGAGTTGAATCTGGAGAAAAGGGCGGTTTGGTTGGGTACAGAATAGGAGGGTGTCATCTCAGGAGACTAGAAAAGTATTACAACAAATGACTGATGAGTACTTGGGCATGTGTGCTTGTACACACACTTAGGGAAGTATGATGAACTATAGGAATGAGGCAAGACCCCCTTTTTCCCAGCTTGCTGCAAATAATGGGCAAAACCCAGGTGTCAATAAGAAGTTGATGAACATATTGCCTCTAAATCTAGGTAAATAGAAAGTGCTTTATGTTTTAATTCAAGCTTGTGAAGGAGACAGATGTTCCAAATATACTGAGTATCAGAAGGATAGATTCAGTCTTCTAGGCAATTTTTAGTATAATTTGTGTGATTCTTAAACATATATTCAGTAATAAGAAATGGAAAAAAAAGTAAGATACAATAACAAGCTACTATTCAGAGTACAAGACTACCTTCGTGTTCTTTCTTCCTCTTTTCCTTCCTGGTCAATAGCTGAGGATGGGCAGTGAAGAGGGTAACTACAAGAGAAAATATGACCAGAGAAATAATAAGTCTGGTTCTTCAGACACTTTCTCCATTCTCTAAAAGTGACACATTCATTCCCTTGACCAAAGACGAGGATTTTAGTACCCAAATTATATTTATAAAGGTTTAAAAATATCTACATAAACATTTCTGCTGTAAATTCAACTTTCATCTCAGTAATCTAGGATCTCACCTGAGGGAAATACTTGGTGTATCAATATGGATATTAGTATACAGGATTTTCTTGGATATTTTGGGGCTAAAATCCATTAAATGGGAAACTTTACTCTCTTAGCAAAAACAGACTGACCCAAGAGGCATGGAACAACTGGGTTTAAAGCCAAAGGGCATGAAGTTACTCAGAGAGAGATGAAGAAGTAAGAAACAAAAAGGGGTAATAGTGGGAATTAGAACTTGGACAAGATAACCACTTATAGGTAAACAATTTTGTTTGTCACTCAAAGAAGGCTCCTTGAATCTCTGTGTGACTAGGGTGGGATTGAACATTGAAATCAAAAGGAAATCTATAGTCAAAATGTATGGAAATTCACTCATAAAAATGAATAAACTCAGTCAGATAAGTTAGCAACTGGAACAGGTAAAACTTTTTTTTTTAATTGAGCATTTTGACTATTTTGATCAAAATAGTCAATTTGATATGACAAGAAATAGAGTTATATAAAATGGTAGTGAATCCTTGTTAGAACTGATCAAAGTTCAGAGGAATAAGTATTTGTATCTGGCCAGTAAATGAGAAGAAAAACTGATAATGACCTAAAAGTATCTGATTAAAAGAATATATCAAAAAAGTCACAGTGCTCTGTCACATACACTAAATTGGAACGATACAGAGAAGATTAGCATGGCCCCTGCGCAGGGATGACATGCAAATTCGTGAAGCGTTCCATATTTTTCAACTAGGAGTTCGCATGCCACAACTAAGAACCTGTTGAGCTGCAACTAGGGAGCCCGCAAGCTGCAACTAAGGAGCCTGCCTGCTGCAACTAAGACCTGGCACAACCAAAAAAAAAGAAAGTCACATAATTACTCAAATTTTCATTTTATTTATATCCAAAGCAAAAAATACTGTATATTTTGCTTTATAAAAATGAATTTTTAAAGATATGAAAAATAATTTGTTGGAAATTTAAAATCTTCACTGAAAAGATAATTTTTAAAATGTCTGCTATTGTGGTATAGTAAGACTACTAAATGTGTATTTTTTCATGGTCCCACCTTAATTATGGTAAAGCTGTTTCATTTTTAGAATGATTAATTCATAATTTTAAAGATGGCTTATTATAATTTAAAAAGGGGGCAGGATATAAAATCAATGAGACAAAACTGAAAAGGAAAATGAGATCTGTGAAAATGATGTTAAAGAAAAGGGAGATATAGCTTAACGCTAGAAACATGATACATTGCCAAATAAAGCATATTTTCCTCTGAAAAATAGGAAAAATAAAATTGTAATTCAGATTTATATATATCAAATGTATATACATATTACATATGACTAAGGAAAAGAAGTATGTGTAAGAAATAATCCTTTAAAGAAACAAAAATAATATGGGATTCAAAATCAGAGCCATCATTGTGATACTTTATTTTATGGTATCATTATAACATTGTAAGTTTTATAACTTGATAATTAGATTATATAAGAATGATTGGTTTAAATTGATTAGATGTTTGAGGTTCATTATGATGTCTGGGAAGTCATCTAATTAGAAAAATATATAAAGCTACCCCACATAATTTGTTTAGTTTTTTCTGTCCATACTTTTGTTTTTTCTGTCTTTTCACGCAGAGTAATTTCTGAACATTGCACCCAGAGCTGTGCCTTTTCTTAGTTACTAAACTAAATAAAGCATATTGGGTTTCCTGGAATGTGATGGAGAATGGGGTGGAATGAGGACTGGAATTCAGTTGAGGGTTTTTAAACCCAAAGAATAGATAATGTTACCATTTAATCAAGCTTCGGATTTTAACCGATTTGGGGGTAAGGACACAAACTCCTCTGTTTGCTGTTCCATGTCTTTAAATAGTCTTGTGGGAGGAAATCATGAAAGTGTATTCTGTAAATGTGGGATTAACAAGGCAAAACTAAAGACCCTTAGGTTTGCATCATAAATTGTGGCTATTGACTAAATTGTCTAGAGAAAGCTTTCTGATTATCTAAAAATTTAACCTTTTCCATTTCCCAGTTGGAAATGTTGGCTCAGCTTTTTCAACAAATCTAATGCCAATCAAATGAAGGTGCAACATCAGTTAAAAAAATGAATATTGTGACAGAAAGTTCCCATGTATATAAACATTTGGAATCCCATATGAATGAAAATTCAATCTAAAAGAAATTTGTTTGAGTATTTATGTCAACTTTGTCTACACAGAAATCTACTTTTCTAGGTAGAAATAAAGTGATTATGGAAAATTAAACCACTTTGGAGACCTAAGAATTTGAATTTTGAACAAAACAAACTTGTAAAGCAGATTTTCTTCGTATCACTTTTTATAAAGCATCAAAGCCTTAATCTTTCCTTATTTTCATTGAAATAAGAGCGGTTAATAGTACCTCACTGAGATTTGTAAAGTTTCTACATTTATGTAATTTGACTAGTTTTTCTTACATACAATTAACTTTTATGTTCCAGAATGATTCAATTATGACGGCTGTAAATATCAAAAATTAACTGTCAATTGGTACTTAGAATCATGTTCTAATTGATACTTCAGTGGGGTGTCTATTATTTGACAAAAAAAAAGCTTTTACATTTTGCATTCGAATCAGTACGTGAAAAACATCAAAAAGCATTCACATCCTTACCTGTTCTGTGAGCTTATTAGGAAAAACTAATATGTACTAATTAGTACATATTAGTACTAATATGTATATGTACTAATTCCTATACCCTGAATACAGTTGTTTCATAATATTAAAGTTATAATGTAAAATGCCATATATTTTAGTCAAATGAATGATTGAAAGTAATTTAATATGTTTATTCTCTTTTACCTATTTGCTCTTAAGACTAAGAGCAAAAGTCCCTTGACTCCTTCTGTAAGTGGGATAACATGACTTATGATATCGAGTAATAAGGCAATCTCTTGCAGAATCAGGTAAAAATACTCTTGAAATAGAATACAATTTAGTGTGTTAAGATGTTTCTCTTAGGTCTCCTGAGGTGTCTGTGCCTGGAGGATTGACTCTGATAGTAGTTTTGTATATTTGGAAAATTTATTTTATCAGTTCGCTCACGGATTATCAGAGTGAGTATATGAGGTTAACCAGATTCCTAAGGACAATTTATTAATTTTAATACAGGAAAACCTTTTCTTATTTTATATAGTACCTTTTGGTTTTTTAATGTATCTTGAAAAGGGATTCAAATTGCTTGGAATCATAGCAAAACACTTGAATATTTTTATTCATCTTTAAATGGAATATGCGGAATTATTCCTGCTTCACCATCTGTCAATGGTGTCAGGTTAGACACAACTGGCTCTGACGAGAACAATGCTGGACAAACACAATTGTTCTTGTTCTATAACTTTTCTACTTCACAACCTATGTAGCTCAGTACCCTTCTATTTGTATAACCAGTTTCATGAAGTTTAAATTTACGTTATATCATTTGAAGTAGAATATAATTTAGGGTGGCCACTTTCCATTACACAGTGAGACACAACTATCTAAGCTATATCCAAATATAAGACCAGTTACTAGAGAACTTTTATTCCATGTATCTCTTCTGTGTTGGTATTTTGTAATTTCCATCTACATACAGTAGTATTTTCTAACTTCATCCATAAATTTTGTGGTGCATCTCAGTTTGAACTTGCAGCTGTCTCTTTTCCCATTAAATCCATAAAAGAAATAAGTATTTTTCAAACTCTGATCCAAGGACACTGGTTTATAACAAAGATTTCAATAATTTTTAGCAAAATGAGAAAAAGATTTTTTTTTCCCAAGGCTAAGTATATTTAACTTATTTTGGCGTTATGTCTCTTCTACTTTATTAAACAGGTGTTTATGATAAATATAAATTATAGTAAATATCATTATTTTTATTAGTGACCTTGCAAGAATAAAATGCTGGCAATTCTATATAAAGGTAACACCACTTCCTTTCTTCTTCTTCTCCCTCTTCCCCCAGGAAGCACTACTGGACTGATGAAAATTTCTGGTTCTTTAAGGACTGTTAATTGGAAATAGGGCTGTCCTAAGGGTTTGGGATGTGTGTTAGGGGCTCACAGGACAGACCAACACTGTTGGATATGATGGAATCATTGCCTGGAAGTAGGTCTAGGAAATTTACCAGAGTGCCCAAAAATCTTAGCCTTAGCTAAGCAACATTTTCAAAACTCAGCAAGCAGATTTTAAAATTCTGGGGAAGAAAATATAGCAAGAGCCTCAATTTGAGTCTAAGAGAGATCTATGCAAAAGTGAATTTGCCTAGTGGCCTGGTACTCCAAGGTTCCCAAAAGCATATCTGCTTGGGGGCTAAGAAGGCTCTTGAGAAAAGAATTCATATTCTATCTGCTGTTCATGGCAAGATTGGTTGGAACACTTCACACAACTTAAGTGAATTCTTGAAGAACATACTCCAAATGGTTGGTAATTTGCTGTAAGTTTTTATTGCATTGTGTCTTTAGCATTGTGGAAATAAAGCCACATTGGCCAAATATTCTACTTTTTAAATTTAATGAAGTTGTTTCTGTTGCTTAGTATAGATTTCAGTCTTCTTCAATGTTATACTGGAAAATGTAGCGTATTCTTCCTGGCATACGAGGCGTAGTATATATTTGTTTAATCCATCTTTTAATTATATATATATAATTATGTGTGTATCATAATTATATATATGTATTCCTCATTTGGTAATTGACTCTGATCTGGACTTCAATCCTAGCCCTGCCATGTACACACTGTGTGATCAAGGGCAAGTCGTGGAGCCTCTGAAACCTTTATTTCCTTGCTCCTGAGTGAGATTTTAATATACATACCACATAGGGTTCTAATTGGGATTATATGAGATCATCCACATAGGTTCTTTCTTCAGTGTGTGGCACATCGAACAGAGGAAGTCCAAGTTAGTTATTTTTATTAATAGTTATGGCATTTTGTATTGTGGAAAAATCTGAAGCTTATCTTGAGTTTTGTACTTGCGTAGGTAACCACTCATTTTTCTGCTAGTACGCTAGTTAAACCTTCATTTTATTCAACATTATTCTCAAGATGTGTTTCTCTCTTCACTAACGTTTTGTATAATATTATACTTCTTTTCTGGTTGTAAGTTCAAGTTGCTTTCAGTTTAAGAAAGTTTACTTAAGTATGTCTCTGCATATTACTTCTGTTCTAAGGGTCTAGCTTCTTTATCAAAACCTCTATAATACTTCCTCTACATCTGTGTGTCTGCAAATGTATTGTCCTTAATCAATATTTTCATATCTCTTCTTATATTCTACTCTTCAGTAGAGTTTGTATGCCTCCAATATGTGAAGAGTATACTTTTTTCTACCACAACCCAAGTTTCCTCTCAACCTTTTTAATGATTTGGTTTCTTTCCATAGAGCCTTTCAGCTATTACTACCTCAAGGTATCAGTAGCAATTAGTAATATTTTTATGGAAGAAGTATATGACATAGGGAGAGTTTCTACTGGGCAGAGATGTAAAGGCCTTCTGGTAAAAAAGACTATTTGGGGTTAAGAGAGAGTATCTTGGCACTCTTTGTACTTTCACTTGGCACTCTTTGTACTTGGTCTTTGTACTTTCCTATTTTCTTTAGGAAAATATATGTGATTTATCTTCCACATATAATGGGATAATACATTTGATCCCCTACACTAACCCCATCTCTTTTTTAATAAGTTTTATCTGTTTTTGGCTGTGTTGGGTCTTCGTTGCTGTGCATGGGTTTTCTCTAGTTGCGGCAAGCGGGGGCTACTCATCGTTGCATTGCACGGGCTTCTCATTGCGGTGGCTTCTCTTGTTGTGGAGCACAGGCTCTAGGCGTGCGGGCTTCAGTAGTTGTGGCAGGCGAGCTCAGTAGTTGTGACTTGCAGGCTCTAGAGAGCAGGCTCAGTAGTTATGACACACAGGCTTAGTTGCTCTGCGGTATGTGGTATGTGGGATCTTCCCTGACCAGGGCTCGAACCTGTGTCCCCTGCATTGGCAGGCGGATTCTTAACCACTGCATCACCAGGGAAGCCCAACCCCATCTCTTATCATGCATGTGTTTTCCTTTCTAGGAAGGTAATATTTGTCCATTCTATTCAGTTCTTTTCCTATCATTGCATTAGATTTCAGAAGAGAAAATGCCATTTAGGAAAGGAGAGGTATGTAATTTAGAATATGTTCTTATCAGAAGGGAAGGGGAAACTCTTTAGACACTGGAAAGAGGAGTCAAGGAATGATAGAAGGATATTACAATTTGAGAAGGACACCTTTTGATCTAAACCTCAAAAGGTAGTGAGACAAGGGGAAGCAGACTGTTTGCAAAGGAAAGAAGAAGGCAGAGGAACCTTGTGCCTTGGCGCAAATAGTACCAAAGATGGGAAGGTACATTTAGACAGAGAGTAGATCCCTGGTTCCCCATAGCCTGCACTTGGCAAATAGAGCATACGGGCATACAGAATGTCTCAAGTGCCCACCTGCCCAGAGGTAGTGTAGGATATCAGAGAGTTGAATGGTGCGTTTACCTGGAGGTTTATTGTAGTGAAGGTAAGACTGAGCATACACAGAGTGCTGTATGGCTGACTGTTCACGTTGCGGGTTATAGTTTGAATGGACGTTGATCTAATATTTAATGGACATTGAATGGGCATCAAGGGCTCTGTGGTACAAATGACTGCAGAAGCAGGCCTTATAGTGCAGGAGGGGTAGCTATACATACTTCCAAGACTGCCTGCAATAGAACCAGAGTTACACCAGCTATCGAAGTGGCACCTCACAGCTCAACACAAAGAACACCATACAGATCAAAAGCCCCCGTATATTTATCCAAATAAGTGCATGTACTGTGAACCAAAAGTCTTCAAGTAATCTTTAGTTTCAAGAACGGTGAGAATTATACAAAATAAAGTACACTACTTTTGGCAAGGAAACAATGATAGTGTCTAAATTTTGTCCCATAGGGATTCTAATTCTTTTACTGCATTTCGTGTTTCCTTTTATGGTTTTGTGTTCACTCTCTCTATTTGCACTTCTACTTATAATCCATTATTGTTTCTCTGGATATTTTTGTCTTCTCAAAGAGCCTACTTATTTTTCTGTACACTGGAGAGGATATCAAAGGTAAAAACCTTGGGCCAGTTAAGTCACATTCAGAGGCATTACTTCTTTAGAGTCTTGAGGTTGTTGTTTCCTTTCCCTCCTACCAAAATAAACATGCCAGGTTCTCAATGAATGTTTCTGAATAAATACTTGAGGGACTATACAAGGTTCGTTTATTGTTTTTCAAGAGTCTAGCTATTGCTAAAAATATGAGTCAGAGGAAAAGATTGAACAAGAAGTGAGGTAACTAGTTGCAAAAGCATAAGGAGTAGTTCCATTTGGGCTATCACCCTATATCCCATCAAATAGGCAATGGGAAGCCAGCAGAAACACTAGTCATGTAGCCAACCAGTTAACTGACAGCCCCTGCCTGGTAAGCTGGACTGACAGACAAGGTCATGTCTTCACTGAGTGGTCACATGTCCTGCTGGCTGGTGGTATCTGTGGTTCTGTTGTAGAGACACTTCTCAGGGTAAAAAGCTGGTGGGGGTGATATCAGTCCCCAAGCCTTTTGAACATCATGTATCATATTACTAGCACTAAAATAAGACCATGTTTTTTGTTTGTTTGTTTTAAATTTTGTTTCTAATTTATAGGTGGGAGAGCAGAGATAACCTAAGAGATTGTTTGGCCTTAGCACAGGGTTAATGGTCTAAGAAGAATGATGACTCTAGCTAGAGAAGAAAGTTAGTTAATGCTGACATTAAGGAAAATCTTAGTTGTCTATGCTTACTAGAAATAAGGAAAAAATAAGGCTTGCTTACTGAGGGATGGGGATGATAGAAATCAACAATTTGTTTTTCATTTTAATATGAAATAGTTCAAAGGAACTAGGAGAGGTTACTACTGCCTATAACTCCATATGAGTATACATATAAAGTTTAGGTCAAATTGAACAAAATAATGTTGGTTGACTTTTGAAGGCTATAGTTGAGCATAATTTAATCACGTGCTTCCCCCTAGTTGTCTCAGTAAAACGCATTTCACTTTAAGTAGGTGGTGTAGTCCCCAGACTCAGAACTTTAAACTCTTATTTTAAAAAACCACACAATTACTGGCAGCAGGAGAATGACAACAGGATAAGTTACTGGTTTACTTGTGTCGTTTCTTAATCTGCCCACCTACTCACCATTACAATGTGCTACCATAATTATGTGAGGATAACAGCTCTCAGTTAACAAATCATGAAACCGTCTTAGTAGTATTATTTTTTCCCCAGTTATATGAAAAGTCTTTTTTTCTAAACTATCTTACATTACATTCTATCTTTAATTTACTAACAATTTAGGACTTTTAAGTAGAGGTAGAAGATTCTTCAGGTAATTTGAGATACAGATAAGAATTTTACATGATTTGAAAATTAATCTTCAAAGTTAATTTTAAAACTTTTGAAGTTCTCCCAAACGTGTGTGGTTAAAAGAAGCAAAAAAAGCCTTACTCCTTCAGGTGTTCCTGTGAGACCAGCTGCAATTTTCACTTTAATTTTGACTGGAAATATCAATAATGTGATTTTTTTTGAAGTATGACCTTTAGTTTCAACTAGAAAGTGGGGCAGAGGTTAGCGTAATCAAAAGGAACGAAAGTTAAGCTAAAACTATCACTTTAAAAGATATTTAGCTTAGGATCAAGTTTGGGTGAGGATTTTTTTGAAATCGGGTTATTCATTTTTTTTTTTCTGAAGTGCACAATCATTTGACCACAGCAGGGAGACACCAAGGACCCATCTATCTTCCTTCTCTCTCCCTTGCTCTCATTTCTGGAAGCACAGCAGATAGTACTGTAAATACAGAATGAAGGAAAGTGAGTCCTCCGACACCAGTATCCTCCCCACTGCTTCGCCATGTATCAGTTCAGCTGTTTCCAAGGCAGGGTAGGCTCTCTTAAAAAAGATTAAATGCCAGATACTAGAGCAACTTTCAACTTCCATGTAACCAGGTGCAGTAAATCACACACAAAAACAGCTCTCTTACCTTTTTCCTCTTTTTATTCTTACCAAAATCCTTCTATTTTTCTTTCTGTCTCATCTTACCACTGGAGCATAGTTTCTTAGTCATTCTTTCATCTGCACCATCATCCATAATCAATAATGATTAAAGTTCAATATATAGTTGACACTGTGCTGAGTGGTAGGTTATGTAGTGAAGGGGGCGAGAGAGAGTCACCTGATTCAAAGAGCACCCATTTTTAAGCTTAAAGTAGAAAGCCAAGGGCAAATAATTACAAAATACTTTGTGTTCATTATATCTGCTATATTTTTTTTCCAAAATAATGATGGGATTTTTTTCCACTATGCTACATAAAAAGTCATTAATAGCTATCTATCACTTTTCATAGTAATTGGAATTCAGACTTTTATCAGTAAAGTCTATTAGTGTGTATTCTTTCCTTTAGACTATTCTGATCATGTATTTTATAATAAATACCAATACAAATATTGTTAATTGCATGACTTATCTCCATTTGCTTGTATATATTATGTGTTATTTACATGCTTTCTATCTTTAATACCCTAATATCTTCTTGATTTAGTGCAATTTTATCTCCATTTTACAGATGGATAAAATTGAAGTTCAGAAAGTTAAGATAACTTGCCCAAGGGCACAAAGCTTGTAAGTGCTAGAACCAGAATTCCAACCACAGTAACCAGAATCCACAGATGCCGGTGTGTTAACAATACAACTCGACTAATCAAATTGTACTTTTCCTTGGTTAAAGCAAAGCTTTTTTTTCCTTCAAGAAATTATGAGTAAATCTTTCTGAAAAACTCTGCAAATATGGCAAACAATTGTGACTCTGTTCTTTTTTAAACGTTCCTTTAAAAATATACATTTAATAACTATTTTACATATAAGAAATGTATTGTTATATTTTCTATGTAATAAATACATATAGTTATATATTTATATGAACATATATAAATATTATATGAGTATAAAAATATATTTCTTATACATTGAAAACTAGAGATATTAAATGACTTTCTCAAGATTGGACTATTTACTATTACTTGAACTAAGACTGGAACAGAGGTCTTAGAACTCCTCTAGTTCATTCCTGTTTGAACTACCCTGAACCACACTGTAAGCAGTTTCTACTAAGAAGACTAAGCAAGCTTTACATATGAAGTGCTACAATTATCAGAGTTGCTACTGTCATTCTCTTCTCTTCTTTTTCCCTATATCATTTACCATTCTCCTTCCTCTTCCTTTTCCTCTTCTTCCTTCAGCTCTTCTTCCCTCTCTTTTTCATCTTAATCTTTTATCTTCTTCCTCCTAATTTATATGTAGTTTGTGGCATAGAGAAGTATTCATGAGAAGAGAAACCCACAGCCCCTAAATAAACTGCCCAATGCAGTCATCACAATAGTATGTGATGTAACATCCAGATACTACAAAGTTTTATTTTTTTACAAACCGAAATAACAAATATTAAATAAATTACAAGATTAGAATTGATCATTTGCACATCACATGCTTTAAACTCTTTGGAGAAGAAATATTCTAAACACTATCCTATTGTTAGAGCATCTGGAGTTATTCATTAAAGCTTTAAGAAAATCTGTTAGTGTCTAGTAACATAGAGCTTTAAAGAAGAAAGCTTCTTCTGAGAGATGTGTCCCAACCCTAACCATATTTAAAATGGACTTATCCTATAGAAATGTCAATGAGGAGCCATCTAAACTCAGTGTACTACATTGTGGCGCTGTCTTATAGTCTCTATTATTGATTAAGGGACCAGTACTGATTGGTGTTAATGTCATGTGAAAGTTCTCTTTTACTGTGTTGAGTCTCTTTTCATACATGAATCCTGTTTGCCTGCATATGTGTAAGGGGAATATGTGCTCCTCTCATTGCAACTACCCAATAATTATAGATACAATATAGGGCAAAGGCACATTCATGTTTGCTATTAAAGTTGCATTTCAAATTTTTTGTTTTGTATCACAAAACCAGGCTCCTAAATTTGGATTAACGCATGTTTATGCCTTTCGTTCACTAAGAAAAAAATTGCTTTTTTACTTAGTCCTTTGAAATTATAGTTTTTCTTGGATTAATTCACAGTTGTAAAATTTGATTAATCCTTCTTTGGGTGTGTGCTTCCTGGTTCCATCAATCTTAGTTGGAGTAGAGCGCACAGCATAAGGCTCAAGATCTTTAGAAAACAATTCGCACATCCGAACCCATATGTCTCAAGCACAAACACATATACAATTTCTATCAATTCTTCACTTGCAATGTGACAGTTTCCAGTTACCAAAGTGCTTGCTGTGTAGCTACTGGGTAGTAGGAAAAGATTAAGTGCTCTCGGTACTGTAGAGAGAGTGCACAAATAGCTATAACTCTAGTTTAGTTGAGGAACCAATGATTCTTTCAAGGAACTATTCCTTTCAGGATGGTTTCTTTCTTATCCCTGCATAGAAACGTAAGTAAAATTATTTGACTGCTTTAGTTATCTTATCTTGGATTTGCATTTTATGGAAAGACAGCATTTGAGGTGAAAATTATACGTAGTTTTTTGTTTAAGCACAAAATCTTCTCCTCCAGTGTTGTCAACTTTTCAATATACTTTCAGCAAGGAGCCTGTCATAATTTAGATGAGTCTCTGAGGTACTGAATTCATGAAAACCAAGCCTGACTTTAAAAGGGTTTTAATTTCCTTCAGTTACAGTAATATGGATCATCTTATCATTGTGAACATTTTTCTGTGTTTCCATACAAACATATAAGCTTAATAATTTATTAAACTAATCATTTCATTTATCTAAAGCAAAAGCCTGCTAAAGCGAGAAAAAAATAAGATAAAATCTCAATTAGACTGGAAAAGGAAAGTCTATTATTTGATTAATTGCGTTTTAAAGTATTTAATACAACCTATTTTTTTATTCTCACAGATATATGAATATACTGTCAGTGATTTAATTATACAATTAAAACCTTTTAAAGGTTTTTATTTAAAGTTGAAAATATTGGCTCAAGTTATGATAAACCTAAAATCAGTGTAATCCTTGTAAATACTTTCAATGCAGGATGAAACTGATGTGATCAAACTTATTTTTATATCTGTAATACTTTTAGGCAAATTAACTTTTGTCTGTCTCTTATTTAAAGAAAGTTAAAATTTAAACACTGGTGAAATGTTTTCTTTAAGTAAAATATTTCATGCTTATTGGCTGAGTGGGGAGATTACGGGGAGATGGGGTTGTACGGTATGGACAATACAGAAATATATACATAATAAAGTGAAAGCCTCTCCAGTTTCAATCATTCATTCTCCTTGAGTAAACATTGTTAGCAGTTTGCTTATGTATCTTTCTAGACATGTATCTTTCCTATGTACATTTAACCAATACTAACATGCTATAATATTTGTTCTGAAATGGGCATATTTTCTTCACTTGTTATAATGGTCGTCTCCCTCATCATACGTCCTGAGTCTGAATACCAACCAATATGCTTAATAGATGTTTGATTTAGGTAAGTTCCTTTGTCTCTCTAAATGTTGATTACCTTGTTTGTAGATGTGGTAATAATTGCAGAGAAAGAAGAAATCATTCTGGGATGAATTAGTCGGGAAAATTTTCACTTTATAGGTGGGGTGAGTCTTCATACTTGTTTTTGCCTATTGTCCCAAAGTAATTATTAACAGTGTCCCTACTCTCAAAAGTGTTCTGGTTTAAATGTTTAATAATATGGCTGTACTTATAGGGTTGTTGATAGGATTAAATAAAATAGTGTCTCATGTGTTGTAGGAATTCTATATATTTAACTTATGGGTAAATTATATATACAGTGTTAAGACAACATATACATAAATTACTTTAGTGTTTTCACTTTCATTTACATTTTTTACAATTAAACTATATAAGTTAGATGTATGTAGACATATACAAAGTAATGATTATTATAGATCCACTTAGATTTTAAATTTGGATTACATATCTCAGGATCAAAACCAACTCTGTGGTATAATTAAAATACATTTTATAACATTGATTGAACAAGTGTTATCATCTAGTTAAAACATGGCAAAATTTGAACAGAAGCCACTATTGAAGCTGATATGCAATGATTGCACTTTTTGTACTGTATATATATATCTAGTGTAAAAAAAGGGGGACTTTCATTGGCTTTTATATCTTCATAAAAGGAAATTTGGTCTTCCAGAAACTTAATGTGTTCTTATTTAAATGAAAACACATTGACAGATAGTACCAGTGTTCAGGGATTAAAGTACCCATTTCTGCAAGAGAAAAAGGCCTTAAACAAGCCATAAGAGGGGGAAAGAAAAGAAAGAAAAGAAAAGAGGAAAGAAAAGCCATAAGAGGGGGAAAGAAAAGAGGGGGGAATCATAATACAAAGGATACCACCACCTCAAATTTTAAATTAACAATTCTAAAAGGAAATACTTGTGCTATGGACTGAAAGTTTGTGTCCCCTAAAAGTTCATATGTTGAAACCCTACCCCTCAATGTGATAGTATTAGGAGATGGGGCCTTTGGGAGGTGATTAGGATTAGATGTGGTCATGAGGGTGGAGCCCTCATAAAATAGGATTAGTCATAAGAGTCATTAGAGTCACCAGAGCCCTAGCTTCTCCTCTCTGCCCTCTGCCATGTGAGGATACAATGAGAGTTTGGCAGCCTACAACTTGGAAGAGGGCACTTACCAGAACTAAACCACTCTGGTACCCAGATCTGGGACTTCCAGCTTCTGGAACTGTGAGAAATAAATTTCTCTTGTTTATAAGTTACCTAGTTTATGACTCTTTGACATAGTAGCTCTGACTGATTAAGACAACTAGAATTAATTAAATCACATGTTTTTTCTATTAAACATGAAAAAACTATTTCAGCTTCTTTAACATATTTAAATGCTTATTCTGTTTTCCACCTAGTTTTGTTTAAATTATTTAAAAATACTTTGAAATATATATATATATTTAGTAGGTTTTCATGATATTTTGTTAACAACATATTATGCTGTAAATAATAATTGTAAAAAGATTTGGAGGAACTTTTTGTAACATTAGAAGTGAAGATCATGTAAAACCAAATACACTCAAATATAAACCTTCAAATTAGTAAATTAAGAAGCTACATAAGGGACTAAGGAAATTGTCATGGCAAGTATGTGACCCTTGCTTCAAATTTGTCTAGTAAAAATAAACAATCAAGAAGTAATGAGTAATTAATATCACCTCTTAAGCACCAGATAAGAGTATAGTCAAAGAATGTGCATTGTAACTTTCAGAGAATGGAGAGATTGTTCTGAGCTGACTTTTTCACTGATAACTTTCTAATAAAGTGGAAAAAGATTGCAGCAAGGAGAAAAGCAAAGTCAAAATAATAAAAATAAAGACAATCAGTGATTCAGTTTAGGTTGGTAGATTGAACACATAAAAATAAGAAAATCAAAAGTAATAATTTTGGTCTATTGGGCATAGTAGAAATAAGCAATATTTTATGGTAATTAAGCACTTAAACACTAAACAATAATTTAACTAAATATTTTGATTTAATTCTATAGGATAAGGTGAGGAGTAGGAGAAGGTTGAGGTAGAGATATAAGAGATTTAAATCCGCAACTGTTAAAACACAAAGTCAGTGGATAGTATTTAAGATCAAGAAACCAAACTCAGCAGTGCAATACTATGTTTGTTAAATATCAGAAGAAAATATTTCAAAAATCATTGTCATAGTCTATTTGCAAGGAAAATAATGTATTTTATTTTAAGCATATTGCTGTTCTTGGATAATTAATACTCATATATTATTTAAAAGTAAAAGTAAAGTATGATATAAAAAGGAAAGCCAAGTAAAATTTTGAGGGATACTTAGCACTTAGTTTTTCTGTTGTTGACTTCTGTTGAAGAAAGTGAGGTGAAATTGAACCTGGGAAAAACATTGGACCCAGATTCCTCACACAATCTTGAATAACAAGATTGAGACTTTATTTACAGGTAAAAATTACTGAAAAAATAATATTTGTTATTTCAAATATATATTTTTAAAAAAGAAATTCTTCAAAATCACAAAATAATTTAAGGTCATTGGTCTCAATTCATAAAATAGCCCATTACTTCAATTGTAGGGAACAAATGAGTTTTCACGTTTCTATAAAAATAACTACATATTAAGTTTGTAGACACAGGTGTGAGTATCTAGAGCTTTGGACTTTATTCTATTTAATGTACGTTCCAATCGTCAAAGTTAAAGTTTTGTAAAATCGAAGTAAATACTAGGTCACGTAGTAAGCAAAATGAAACACATCTGGTGCATGATAGTTTTTCTTGATGTAACAGGTCAGAGTCAGGCAAGCTGCAACCATATCTGTCCAAAGAGAGATTTATCCACTTAGATTGAAGAGCTGATGGGGTGACCTGCATCAAATCAATCTTTATGTCAGATCCTTTCAATCACAGTAATGAAACATTAAAATAATATACTGCAAGTTACTGTATATGACTTTTAACCTTAGCATTATTATCCGGGATTAAATTGTATTTATCATTATCCTCCTACTTATCCTTAAATTTCTCTTCTAATGACTCCTTAAGCTCTCTTATCCTTTGCTGCCAAATGATTTTCAAATCTGTTTAGTCAGCCTCTTTTTAACTTTGAATGTCCATCTCACTTATAAATGTCATTAACATGCAATTTCTGCCTGATAGGAATGAGGTCTGTCAAATAAATATGCAGGGTGTTAAGGGAAAGGAAATTCTAATAGTTTACCACTGATGTTCCACTCAGAGAATTTGAGGGCATAGATAATCTCCCAAACATTTTTGTTACTTAATTTTGTTTACAATTTGTGTTCCATATTCAGAACCCCTCTCCCATAATATTTGAATCACTATCCTGTTTTCCAAATGTAAATGTACTTTGAGGGTCAGAAATAATTTTATTGTTAAAAAGAACGGGGATTTAACTGTTTAAATGCTGTTATTTAATGTAGCTTTTTGGATAGATTCTGTTCTTTGTTCTCAGTTTTGCTGTTCTAGTTTAGATAGTCATGAAATCATTTAAATTAGATAAAACTGTTGTGGCAATTCAGTTAGTAATAAGAAAGAAAAACATTTTTTATATAAACTTTTTTTAATATAAACTTTTTTATTACCTTTTGAAGATATCAAAACACTTTTAGTTCTTAAATCCTCACCATATTGCTGGAACTAGATGAAAAACTTCTTACTATTACTTTACAAATTCAGTCACAGGGTCAGGGAAAAATTGAGCAAATTATTCAAACCTGTGATGCTCCAAGCAGTCTACAGGTCTCTTGCCTTTATGTGTTCGAGTGACTCAACAGAGCGCCAGCTAATTATTGACTTATTAAGAAAAATTATAGTAATTTACAACTTAAATTATAATTGGGAGTCTCTCAAAGTAAAAAGGGTTACAAATTTGTAATCAGTTGCTTTTTGAAATCAAATTTAAAACATTAAATTGATCCTCAGTTTCTGCCCAGAGATACAGAGAACTGGAAAGACTCATTCTCAAAGGTCATTCTCAACCTTTGCAACAACAATGACGATGACAACAACAATAACAAACAGGAAATTCACAACTTTGTTTGAACCCATCAGAGTACAGAGGTCACAGAGCTCAAAATCTAAAGAGAGATGGTCAGTTGCAGACAAAACCAAAACACTTGCTTACCTGGGCAATCTGCTTCTGGACACCTATTAAAAAAAGGTAGGATGTTTGGCAAATTTCAGGGGCCCAGGTGTACACAAACACCACCTAATACAAAAAGTGGTTGGGAGAAACCAAAGAAACTCTTCAGTATGGGGAAGGAAAACAGAAGGAGGGGAGGAGAACAGAGAAGAAGAGAAGAGAAACCAAAGCAGGGGCAGTAAGAAACTCTGAGACCCTCTTCCTTATTTCCCCTAAGGAAATAATGCTCTGATCTGTGGGATAAGGACGATAGGCCGTCACCCTTAGGCTCTAGTAAAAATTCACTGCAGCTGGGGAAGAAACAAACAGGCTGGGGGAGGGAAAGGAAACCTCTATCCCTGGGAAATAAGTGCTGGGCTCAAAACTGCACCAAGAAGGGGAGGGGCATTAAGGAGGTCATATCCTGGAGAACCAGGGATACCTTGACTACTTAATGATTAAACTTAATCAGAACAGCATAGACTGTTCCCACCTCCACCACTAGGTTAGCAAGTGTCATATGAATGAAGAGTTACTTGCAGAAGACAGACCATTTCTGAGGTGCAGCACAAAGGGATGACCTAAAGCTCAGAGTGGAGCAGATACTGGGGGAAAAAAACCGGCAAATCAACTCCCATAATAAACAAAATAATCCCTCAAGGGATTGAAAGCCTGTGGTATACTGAAACCATAGCAACAACAAACCTAAAACCCAGTCCAATTCCTAATTAGATTAACTCAGTCTTATACACTGAAGGCCTAGCAGAAGAAAAGGCGTGCCCATTTCATGACATAAAAACTCTTTGTGGTCAAAAACGATGAAGGGTTTGAGATTTTACCTTACTTGTAGGCTAACAAATTAGCCTGTCAAGGTTCATAAACGCTGGAATAAGATACAATGTGTCAGAGACAGGGATGCTCTTTTCAACACATAATGATAATAGAATTGGCATCCATATGCAAAACAAAGCAAAATAAAACAAAATCCTTTAAATAAGCCCTTAAGTTAAAAAAAAAAAAACTTCAAATGAATATCTCTGTGATCTTGAGTTTGGCAAATAGTTTTTAGATAAGACAGCAAAAGAAAAATCTATAACAGACAGAAAAAGATTAACTATATTCAAGTTGAAAACATTTACACTATGAACATACATTTATGAGAATGGAAAGACAAACCGTGATAGGAGAAGCTATTTGAAAATCACATACCCTGTAAAGGATTTTTATCCAGAACATATAAATAACTCTCAAAGCTCCACAAGAAAATAAAACAACATAATAAAAAATTGGCCAAGAATCTGAAAACACACTTCAGTAAGGAAACTATGAAGATGACATTTACAGCAACATGGACGGACCTAGAGATTATCATACTAAGTGAAGTAAGTCAGAAAGAGAAAGACAAATATCATGTGATATTACTTATATGGGGAATCTAAAATATGATACAAATGTGCTTATTTACAAAACAGAAACAGACTCACAGACATAGAAAACGAGTTTATGGTTACCAAAGGGGAAGTGGGAAAGGGATAAATTAGGACTTTGGGATTAACAGATACACACTACTATATATGAAATAGAAAAACAACAAGGACCTACTGTATAGCACAGAGAACTATATTCAATATCCTGTAATAAGCCATAATGGAAAAGAATATGAAAGGAATATGTGTATATATTCTTTGCTGTATAGCAAAAACGAACACAACATTGTTCGTAAATCAACTATACTTCAATATTAAAAACAAACAAAAAAGCTGACATTTGAGTATTTCAAAAGATGTACAATATTATTAATCATCAGAAAATGCAAATTAAGACCACAATGAGTTATTAATACAATGCTATTAGAATATCAATAACAAAAAAAAATTAAAACTACAAATATGTAAGGCAGCTGGAATTTTCATACATTGATGGTGGGAATGTACAGCCCCTTTGAGAAAATAGTTCCGCTCTTTCTTGTAAAGTTTAACACATACTTACCAATGACTGAGCAATCCACTTCTTATTTTTTGCCTGCATGAATTCAGAACTTATCTCCATACAAAAACCTGTATACAAACCCTTGTAGCAGCTTTATGGATAACTGCTAAAATCTGGAAAGAACCGTGATGGGTCTGAAGAGGTTAATTAGTAAATGGTGATACAATGATACAGTGGAATGCTACTCGGCAACAAAAAGGAATAAACTGTTGTTTTATACAACGACATAAATGAATCTTAAATGCATTTTGATAAGTGAAAGAAGCAAGACCTCAAGCCTTCATGTTTTATGATGATCTCATTTATATGACATTCTGGAAAAAGCAAAATTATAGGGATGAATTAGTGGTTCCCAGGATTTGGGGTGGGAGGAGCATAAGGTAATTTTGGGGATGATGGAATTGTTTAGTATGGAACTGAGTTTGGCGAATACACACCTCTATGCATTTGTCAAATCACATGGAACTGTACACAAAATGAGTGAATTTTGCTATATGCAAATAAAAAAAATCTACCAGGATATAAAGGAAGTGCAGTACGGAATGTAGACTGTGATAAAATAATTTAACTTTATTTCAAATGAATGACATAACCAACTACAGTGTGTGGGAAACAAAGGAGCTGGCTTAAGTAACTTTAGAAAACACTGTTTTCACTGGATATTCTAAGGCTAGAAACAAAAAAAAATAACTATACAAACACTGTTTTCTAATTGATAAAGCTACTTCTCACGGGGTTAGAAATTCTGAAACTATTTTTTATTTATGCTTCAAATGAATAAATGAGCAAATGTATTATGGATAAGGACCACTGTTAGAGATATGTCATAAATAAGCAAAGAGGGAATAGAAAGAAACCTGTGGTCCTGAAGAGGAGTCAGATATACCAGTATGAAAAAAATGTGTGTGTGTGTGTGTGTATGTGTGTATATATATATATACATATATATATATACACACACACATAGATAGAATAGACATGTGTGTATACATGGGTTAGTATACACATGTACATGTATTTTCAAACTCTGTCTTCTGAATGGACCTACACAGAATGACACCCCAGCAGCAATGAGAAAACTTAGTGCCCAGATCTTGGCTTCCAAATAACATTCTCCAATAAAAGGAACCAGGGCTTCTCAGAGAAGTGTTGATTCTAGGGATGACACACACAAAAAAATGTAAGTTAAGACTGGAGCACTTTGTAATCCTAGAAAGTAAGGAACTTTCAATGAAAAGATTGGGGTTTATTGAAAAGACACAGGAGCTGACCAGAAATAGCCCCAATGTCCAAAACTGGAACAATTTGAGCAGCAAAAATATAATGATAATGTTGAATTGTAACATAAAGAAAAAAATATATTCATATGTCCAAACCAATATAAACAAGTGATCAAATACTGGAAAAGGGACAGATTTTCCTTATGAAAAATTTCCTATTAATGAATTTAGAAGGAACAAGGGAAATAGAAAAACATTAGAACACCACGGTGAGGGACTTCCCTGGAGGTCCAGTGGTTAGGACTCCATGCTTCCAATGCAGAAAACACGGGTTCGATCCCTGGTCAGGGAACTAAGGGGAACTAAGATCCCACATGTCGTGCGGCTCAGCCAAAAAAAAAAAAAAAGAAAAAAGAAAAAAACACCACAATGATAATTACTGTTGACCAGAAACACTGACCATTGTGAAGATTAAGGAGAAACAGGATATGTTTGAGAAAGAGGGTATGTTCATAGTCTCAAAATATCTCCACCAAAGAATATTACTTACAAAGAATGAAATTGTAACTTTACCAAGAAGACGTCTGACAGAAACCATCCTAACCAAGTAATTTAGGTTAATATTACTAGTAATAAAACATATTATCAACATGCACATATTAACTTCAATGCACTGAGGGTACCTCGCAGCTGTGGTGTTCTTTTCCCAAATCCATAACCTCAATCTAATCATGAGAAAACATCAGAAAAACCTAAATAGAGGAGCATTCTATACAAAATACCCGATCTGACTCTGAAATTTCCAAGGTCATAAAAAACAAGGAAAGACTTAGTAACTGTCACGTATTCGAGAAGAGCAAGAAGACACCACAAGGAAATGTAATGTAGTATCCTGGATTGAATCCCTGAACAGAAAAAAAAGATATCAGTGAAAAAACTAGCGGACTCTGTATAAACTCTGTATGTACAGTAGTCCCCGCTTATCCTCAGTTTCACTGTCCGTGGTTTCAGCTAGCCGCTGTTAACAGTTAATGTTAACAGTAAGTGGGAAATTTAATATTTAATTCGTAAGTTTTAAATTGCGCACCATTCTGAGTAGCTTGATGAAATCTCGGGCGAATCATCCCTTTGCCCAGCGTATCCGCCCACAGTCACTTAGCAGCCATCTTGGTTGTCCGATTCACTGTCTCAGTGATGCGATGGTTGAGTTCAGGTAACGCTTATTGTACTTAATAATGGTCCCAAAGTGCAAAAGTAGTGATGCTGGCAATTTGGATATGCCAAAGAGAAGCCGTTAAGGTGCTTCGTTTAAGTGAAAAGGTGAATGTTTACTACTTAATAAGGAAAGAAAAAATCGTATGCTGAGGTTCCTGAGATCTACGGTAAGAATGAATCTTCTGTTGGTGAAATTGTGAAGAAGGAAAAAGAAATTTATGCTAGCTTTACTGTTGCACCTCAAACTGCAAAAATTATGGTCACAGTTCATGATAAGTGCTTAGTTCAGAATGGAAAAGGCATTAAAATTGTATAATAAGATATTTTGAGAGAGAGAGAGATCACATTCACATAAATTTTATTACAGTATATTGTTATAATTCTTCTATTTTATTGAGTTATTGTTGTTAATCTCTTACTGTGCCTAATTTATAAATTACTTCAGCACAGGTATGTATGCCTAGGAAAAAACACTGTATATAGGGTTCAGTACTATCTGTGGTTCCAGGCATCCTCTGAGGGTCTTGGAATGTATCACCCGTAAATAAAGAGGGATTATTGTAGTTTAGTTAATAGCATTGTGCCAATGTTAATTTCTAATTTTGATAATTTTACTACGGTTATGTAACATATGAATGTAGGGGGAGCTGAGAGAAAGGAATATGAGAAATTGCTTTACAACCGTTGCAACTCTTACGTCTAAAATTATTTCAAAATAAAAAGTTAAAATATTAAGTTTCTCAGTCATAGAATTTACTTTTAAATAATTTTTCAGAACCTGCTGTATGCTCTTCCACTGCACAAGGTATTCTGGATTAAACATGTTAAGACAATAATATTCTGCTGGTAAAGGACATACATTCAAGAGATATCTTTAAATCTATGTAGTATTTTTGTTAACTTTTAAATCTTAATAACAGTATTTCATACAACTCAGGCCATGTTTATGTTGACTATAAAAATCCCGAGTTTATATGCATATATATTACAACTTCTTAAGGATATATCATGATTATTGCATAATATTGAAGATTCAGTCATGCTGAAGTTGATGAGTATTGGATTTGAAGTCAATGACTTAGTTTGATTCCAGACTTTGCTGCTGATACTAGTTATGTGAACTGGGGCATGATTTTGTTTTGTTTTGTTTTTATCTCTAATTTTATTTATTTATTTATTTTATTTATGGCTGTGTTGGGTCTTCGTTTCTGTGCGAGGGCTTTCTCTAGTTGCGGCAAGTGGGGGGCCACTCTTCATCGTGGTGCGCGGGCCTCTCACTATCGTGGCCTCTCTTGTTGCGGAGCGCAGGCTCAGTAGTTGTGGCTCACGGGCCTAGTTGCTCCGCGGCATGTGGGATCTTCCCAGACCAGGGCTCGAACCCGTGTCCCCTGCATTGGCAGGCAGATTCTCAACCACTGTGCCGCCAGGGAAACCCCATGATTTTGTTTTAATGAGTTTCAAATTCATACCAAGTTTTAAATTCTTTCTTTTACAATTAGAGGTAATTATAATTATCTTTCTTGGTCAACATTTAAAGATTTATAAAAAATAGAAAGTATTATCCCAATTATATAATATTTCTGAAAATATGGAAAATTTAGAAATATAGAAGGAAAAAAATGATTGTATATTTATTTTTATCTTTATGCCTATGCATGTATTTACATAATAGGAATCACCCTACATAAATGATTTTATTACTTACTTTTCCCAAGTAACATTGTGACAGAAAAATTTCCTGTTATCACAAATTATTTGCAAGCAAATTTTAAGTGCTGTGTAATAGATATAATAGATACTGGTACAATGACACATGCACATGTATGTATATACATACATGTAGGTGTGTGTATATATATAGTATATAGTATGCAATCTGTTAGAATATTTAGGTGTTTTCAAGCTTTTTCTTAGAGTAAGATCCCTCAAGAAACCCATATATTTTCTTCCTGTAGCTGAATAATTTATTTTCTATTTGGAATTAATAAATCAAAGCAAGTTGCAGATCAGTTTCCCCAGAAAGTTGACTTTGAGACAGATTACTGTCCAGGAAATATCCCTGTGGGAGCAGGGCAGGGAGCTAGATTAAAGGGAAAAGTTGGGTTGTGACACTTTCTCAAAATGGTCTCAGGCAACTTCTTGTCAACTGTGAAACTGAGATGGCCCTTCGGAGTTGTCCTGAGTTGGGGTGAATTTCCAGGCATTTGTGGCAAAGCACTGACTAACTTATTGGATACAAGGTGCCCAAGAGGAGGGTGAGACATTAGGCAAGAAGGCTTCTTCAACACACTTTATCCCAAAGAGGGCTGTCTGTGGCAACACTTCACGAAGAGCTGGAGTGTAAATTCTTTCCTAAGGAGGTGGCACCACAGCGTTCAATATAAAGGCTGTTCAAAATTCTTTATACATTCTAGTAAGTAGCTCTACAAAACTATGGTACAAATGCAGTTAGTACTACTGCGTTAGTTAACTGCTAAAAGTTGCTTTAAAATAGTTCACCTAGGGACTTCACTGGTGCAGTGGTTAAGAATCCGCCTGCCAATGCAGGGGACATGGGTTCGAGCCCTGGTCCGGGAAGATCCCACATGCCGTGGAGCAACTAAGCCCATGTACCACCACTACTGAGCCTGCACTGTAGAGCCCGGGAGCCACAACTACTGAGCCCGTGTACTGTAACTACTGAAACCCGTGTGCCTAGAGCCCGTGCTCCGCAACAAGAGAAGCCACCGCAATGAGAAGCCCGCGCACCGCACCGAAGAGTAGCCCCCACTCGCCGCAACTAGAGAAAGCCCGCGCGCAGCAAGAAAGACCTAACACAGCCAAAAATAAATAAGTAAATAAATAAAAATAGTTCACCTAAAAAATTCTTTAGTTTTTAGTATTTAGTTTGTTTATGGAGTCTTACACAACATAAACATTTTAGAATGTTACTTTATCCTATTTATACATTTACTTTTCCTTGGACTTTATAAAATGTTTAAATATGCTTTCTCACATCTTAAAATTAGAAAAATATTCTACTATATCTTAGTACTTCATAGTTTATTTCCATATATAACCTCACAAATTTATTTTTGTGTGCAATATAATACAGAAAAAATACTTTTCCTTTGTTTTCAAATGGGTAGTCATTTCATGAATAATCAATCAAAGCTTTCCTCATTGATTTGAAATGCCACCTTTATTACACAGTAAATTCTCATATGCACTTATTCTCTATGCTTTCCATTGATCTATTTGCCTGTGTCTCCATCAGTACCATACTTTTCATTAATAAAGTTTAATGGTGCATGTCCCTCTCCATTCTTCTTTTTTTCCTCATTATTTTTTTGGCTATTTCACACATTTAATTTCTGAGATGAAATTTAGAATCAGTATGTAAAGTTATGAAACAACCACACCACAAAAAATCAAACAAATCACAAAGAGATTTGGGGTGAATTTTCATTGAATTTATGTATTAATTTGGAAAGAATTGGCATCTTTACAGTATTGAATCTTTTCCTCCAAGGGCGTGACATCCATTTCATTTAGTCAGGTCTTCTTTTTCTTTTTTTTTTTTTTTTTTAAGCTTTTGACAAGCTTACTTTCTTTTTCTTTCTTTTTTTTTTAAATCAATTAATTAATTAATTAAGTTATTTGGCTGCATTGGGTCTTTGTTGCTGCGCGCCAGCTTTCCTCTAGTTGTAGAGAGCGGGGGCTACTCTTCGTTGCGGTGCGTGGGCTTCTCATTGGGTGGCTTCTCTTGTTGCAGAGCATGGGCTCTAGGCACGTGGGCTTCAGTAGTTGTGGCACTCGGGCTCAGTAGTTGTGGCTTGCGGGCTCTAGAGCGCAGGCTCAGTAGTTGTGGCGCACGGGCTTAGTTGCTCCGCAGCATCTTCCTGGACCAGGGCTCAAACCCGTGTCCCCTGCATTGGCAGACGGATTCTTAACCACTGCGCCACCAGGGAAGCCCTAGTCAGGTCTTCTTGTATGTTGTCATGGAATTTTTCAGCTGATTTGGTATTCACCTCACACAAAATGAGAAATAGAATGAAACATCTGTATAAACTGCTTCTAGGAAGAGTTTGTGTCAGGATGACCTAGAATGTTGGCAGTCTGTTTCTAACTGTCCAAACTATAACACCTATACCTTTGAATTTTGTATAAACTTTGTCATCCTTAAAGTATAATCCTTCTTTAGTTGCTTTTTTTTGTTTTTGCCTGTATTTTGTATAATAGCTTTTGAATGCAGCAGTATTCAAATAGAGAGCAATCTTCTTTCAAATAGAGAGCATTTACTAACTTTTAAAAATAAACTCAGAACGAGGATAGTAGTTTATCTGAGTCCAAGCTTTGTTTTCTGTGACGATGTTCTTAGATTTTTCTTATTTATAAAGGTCATTTTTTAAACTTTTACCCACCCCCCCCAATCTCTTGCTTTTTCATTTTAGTGTAGACATCTTTTCCAGTGTAAAGTTAAAAATGATCATTTACATTTTCTTCTAATGATTTATATTTTGATTCTTAAATTATTTAATACACTTTATGACTGCAGAGTTAACATGTTTTTGTAAAAATTTTAGAAAATGTAAAAAGGCTCTTGCTTCAAAATAAATTTTGCTAATAATAGTAAACTTGAGAAACCACTCTACAGATTTGAGCATTTTTCTCTGTCATTTTATATACATATTAGTAAGTAGGTATTTTTATTCTTTTAATAATTTTTTTACCTAAAGTATATTTCAAACATGTTTTGTGACATTATTCTTTAGCTTGATATTTTTAGTTGATGTATAATATTTTACCATATAATGTCATAATTTATTGAGCTAGTTCACTAGATGTGTCTATTAGGTTGTTTTCAACCTTTGTTCTTATAAAAAATGCTGAATATAAGCAAATGCTTATTTCATTATTATCAATTCCCAGTACTGAAATTACCAAAAAGAGAATGTGGTCATTTTATGCTTTAGATGTATGTTACCAAACTGTCCTCTGGAAATTTATTATCAGTTTACAGTTGCATATATGTTTGAACTGTAATTAAGTTCCACACTTAATGGGAATTTTTAGCAATGGGAATACAGCAGTGAATGAAACAGACAAACATCTAGGACATCATGGAGCTTACATTCTAGTAAAGAGAAATCAAAATAATCAACATAAGATTTATTTATACATACATTATATAATTGCTATAGACTGAATTGTGTCTACCCCCAAATTCTAAGCTCTAACCCTCCTTGTGACTATATTTGGAGAAAGGGCTTTTAGGAGGTAATTAAGGTTAAATGAAATTATAAGGATAGGGTAACAATCTGATAGGATTGGTGGCCTTATAAGAAGCAATCTCTCTCTCTTTCTCTTCACCTGCACACACTGAGCAAAGTCCATGTAGTGCACAGTGAGAAGGAGGCAGCTTTCTGCAAGCCAGGAAGAAGGTCTCTCTAGAACCCAACTTCCAGTCTCCAGGACAAAATACCATTGGCTGGGTGTCTTAAAAAACAGATAACTTATTTTCTCACAGTTCTGGAGGCTGGAAGTCTGAGATCAGGGTGTCAGCATGGTCAGGTTCTGGTGAAAGCCCTTTTCTTGACTTGTAGCTGGCCACTTTACTCTGTGTTCACATGGCCTTTCTCTGGTGCATGAGATTGGAGAGAGAGAGAGAGAGAGCTCTGGTGTCTCCTTCTCTTTTTATAAAGGCACTAATTCCATCATGGGGGTCCTCATGGTCTCATCTAAATGTAATTACCTCCTAAAGTCCCCATCTCCAAATATCATCACATTGGAGTTTTGAGGGGAGAATAAAAAGCAGACTTTTGGATATGTTACATTTGACATGCTTATTGGACACTTAAGTGGAAAGGTTGGTTGGCAGTGGATATGTGAGTCTGGGAATTAATGGAGAGGTAGAAGCTGGAAATCTCAGAATACAGATTTGGAAGCTAGGATACTGGGAGACACAAATGGAGAAGGTGGGGGATAAAAAAAGGAAAAGTATTCCAATGACTGAGCTCTGGTCTTCCCTGATATTTCTAGGTTAGAAAGTTGAGGAAGAGCCAGCAAAAAAAGACTAAAAAAGAAAGTCTAGGATAATGGTAGGAGTGAAACCAGTGAATGAAGTGTCCCAGAAGCAAGTGAAAAAGTCTTCCAAAGAGAATGATCAAATGCTGCCTGCTGAGCAAGTTAAATGATCACTGCATTTATTAGTCATTGGAGATGTTCGCTGGTGATATTGACAAGAGCAGTTTCAGGGGATTGGAAATGGCAAATCCTAGATCAGGTGGATTCTAGAAAAAAATGAGAGAATACATGTATAGACAATGCATTCAAGAAGTATTGCTGCAAAAAGCATGTGATAAATAAAGGCAATATCTAGAGAGAAAAGTAAAAAAATAAAGTTTTAATTTTTTTGCCCCATTTATTTGCATACTTATTCTTGAGATGGGAGAAACCATAACAGAGTTTATATTCTAATGGAAATGATCCAATGGAGAGGGAAAATTGATCATGTAGGAGAGAAAGAAGACAATTGCTGAAGTATTGTCCTAAAACAAGTGAGAGGGGATGGAGGGACTGGTCATGGCCAGGAGCACATACAATGTATCCATAAGAAATAAGGAGACAATGAAGAGTATATGGGTTCTGATGAAATCAGTGTGAGAGCATGCTTGTTTCCTATATTTGGCAACACTGAGAATGATCTCTCTTTTTTTAAAAAAATTAATTTATTTATTTTTGGCCGTGTTGTGTCTTCATTGCTGAGTGTGGGCTTTCTCTAGTTGTGGCGAGCAGGGACTACTCTTTAGTTGCAGTGTGGTGGCTTCTCTTGTTGTGGAGCATGGGCTCTAGGAGCATGGGCTTCAGTAGTTGCCGCTCACGGGCTCAGTAGTTGTGGCTTCTGGGCTGTAGAGCGCAGGCTCAGTAGTTGTGGCGCACGGGCTTAGTTGCTCTGTGGCACGTGGGATCCTCCCGGACCAGGGCTCGAACCCGTGTTCCCTGCATTGGCAGGAAAATTCCAAACCACTGCACCACCAGGGAAGTCCAAATGCTCTCTTTTAAAAATAGGTATAAACATCAAATCATCCAGTTGGAGATAGGCCTTGGAGCTATAACGTCAATGGACTTGGGATTTGCCTCCAACTTTTGGCCAAGTAAATTAGATGGCTCTCATAAAAAAGTAGAAGAACGAAGCAAATTCACTGAAAGAGCAAAAAGTATTTAAAAAGTAGACCAATCTCAAAAATAGCTGATTTTTATATGACGTTCTCAGCTTTACATTGTACATTTAGCAATTAGGTTCCGTAAGTGTCCCATGTATCCATCTAAACTTGAGCTAATTTGCCTAGAAGTCCATTCTTGAAATCATATGGTCCATAACTAAGTCATGTGGGGTGTGTGTGTGTACCTGTGTGTGCACACACCCGTGCGCATATGTGTGTGTGTGCACACCCAAACATTGGCTCACCTTTAAATGTTATGGGAACTTCTGCTTCTGACTGTGACAAAAAAGAGTATAGCAGACTCACTGTTCTAATGACAGCAACTGTAAAAGCTATATTTAAATAATATTTTAAAAATCTGTTTGCAGACACCAGAGAACAATCAAGGCAGCCAGATCTTGATGGGTACAGTTTCTTCAGAGAAGGAAACACATTGAGGTGAGATCTCTATTTCCTTTTGGAGCATTTTGCTTATTCTCTACAGTAAACATAAATGCCAAACAGAACACAGCATCGTAGAGCCTATGGCAGTCTCTGAGGGCTTTACAGGTAAAAATGAGAGTTCAAGGCTGCCAAAGCAACCATGACTTGAAGAGTCAGAATTTTGGAGAAAAGAAAACTATAGAAAAGTACAGTGCTATTTTTCCTGCAACTTCTCTTTGAGTCATTTGCTGATTCTTAACTGCATATTCCCAGGGTAAGTTATTGAGAATCCGAGCAGAACATAGTTAATTAAAGGATAAAAAGTTAAGCAAAGAATACAAGAAATTAATTTAGCTGGAGAGACAAAAATTGGATCTCAGGACTTACCAAGTAGTAGGAGCCCTGATCAGGCAACCTAGACTTTCAGCTGAGATTCCTCCTCTGGTAATGCCCTAACAATAAGAGAAATATAGAAATATTCCAGTTCCCACAAAACAAGAGATCTAGCTAGAAGATCTGCCCATATTCTATCTATGCACTATTCAGAAGTAAATTGATAAAAAACCAAAGCCAAAGCACAAATTATAAAATAAATCATAGATAAAAAACACATTACCTTCATGGAACAAATAATAAAATCAATTGCTGCTTTTTAATCAGAAACCATGGAAGCCAGACAGCACAATGACATCTTAAGGTGCTAAAAGAACTGGCAAATTGGAATTCTATACTCACTGAAAATCAACTTCAGAGATGTAGTGAAATAAAGACATTTTCAGAAAAACAAAAAAATGAGGGAAAAGTAGTAATAATAGTCTTTCACTAAAATAAATACTGAAAGTATTTTCCAGGAAAAAATAAGATGATTTTAGATTGCTGTAGATTGTAAAAGTGGCCAAAATAAGCACCCCTTCCTCCACCCACCTCCTTGCGATTTGTCATTGTAGATCCTCCCATTAAGATTTGAGTCACTTGTATCACCAGTTGAATCTGTTTGCTAGGTTGTATGGATTGAATTAGGTAACCCCTCCAAATTCATATGTTGATGTCCTAACCACCAGTACCTCAGAATGTGACCTTATTTTGAGATAAGATTTTTATGTAGGTAGTCAAGTTAAAGTGAGGTCATTAGGTGGCTCCTAATCCAATATAACTAGTTTCCTTAAATAAAGGGAAATTTGGACACAGAGACATATATATAGAGGGAAGACAATGTGAAGAGACAAGGGGAGAAGATAGACATTTACAAGCCAAGGAGAGTGGTCTAAAACAGATTCTTCAGTCAAAGCCTACAGAAAGAACAAACCCTGTCAACATCTTGACTTTGGACTTCCAGCCTCTAGAACTGTGAGAGAATAAATTTCTGTTGTTGAAGCTAGCCAGTCTGTGGTACTTTGTTATAGCAGCCCTAGCAAACTAGTACACAGATATACTGCTTTGGCCATTGGAAATTGGCAAACATGAAACAGAGGCTTGAAAAAGGCTATAAATTGCTCTAGCCACTCTTTGGAACTCTGAAGCCAACATGTAAAAAATGGTGGGCCAATCTTGTGGAGGATGAAATACCACATGGAGTAAAGTCCCCATGGAAATAAATCCTAGACCAATGAGCTTACCAGCTACCTGACATGTGAGGCAGGCCATTCTAGATCATCCTGCAATTAGTTGACCTGCAACTGACCACAGAAGCATGAGAGAACTTAGCTGTCAGCTAAGCC
Organism: Eschrichtius robustus; assembly: GCF_028021215.1. Classification (NCBI taxonomy): domain Eukaryota; kingdom Metazoa; phylum Chordata; class Mammalia; order Artiodactyla; family Eschrichtiidae; genus Eschrichtius; species Eschrichtius robustus. The sequence goes on along the minus strand of NC_090827.1, from coordinate 12,997,107 downwards.
AGGCCACAATCAGGCTGAAACATAGAAACTTGAGCCCAATAGAACAATTGTTTTAAGCCAACCACTATAATTTGAGGTTGTCTGTTTTACACAGAAATCTAAGAGGTACACAGATAGAAGTAAGAACATTCAGGAAAGGAAGAATAGCCCTGGAAAAGGTAAATACATGAGTAAATACAATTTTTGACTCTCTAAGACAAAACTAATAATATTTTGTATGGTTGAAAATATATGTCAAATAGAGTAAAATGCAAAAATAGCCTCAAAGTGGCATGATTATAAATAAAGGTAAAGTGTTATAAGATGCTTGCCTTTATGAATTCTGCATTTGTTTGTGTATTTAGGAAGATTTTCTCCACAACAACATAAATATTTGTTTTCTGGTTTTGCTACTTATTTATGTAATTATGGAGAAAACATATACTCTAATATTTTCTTCTAATACATCTATTTTATGTATTTGTTTCTTCAAATTCAATATGTTTTTTTCAATTACCTACAACTTATTTTGGGGAACAATATAAAATACAAATCTATGATGACTTCTTTTTCAAACAGCTAACCAATTGTCCTAATATCTTTCAAAATATCCTTCTTTTTAAATGTACTTAAGATGCCCATTTTTCATATATTAAATTTTATATGTAGGAATGATGTCATTTAAAAATATTTTTTTCTTTCATTTCCCATAATAAGTCATTATGTCCTATTAGTAATACTGCATAATTTTCATTGAATTTTCCAATGAACTTTATTTCTCACTGACATTATTTAGTTACAGACCCTCATCATTTCATATTTTATATTTTCTAACTGATCTACCTATTAACATAATACTAAAATAAAATATTCTTCCCCTTCTTCTGCTGACTCTCAGCTTAAAAACTTTACTTGTTTTAGATCATTATTTAGGCCTACCCTTCAAAACCCTTGATCTGCTTGCATAATTTTTTTTTAGTTTACCTGTTGGAGACAATTCTTCATGGGTCTCTCACATTTCCATATATCTTCTTAGAGACCTTGACAGATTTTGTTCCAGGCTATCTTCTCAAGAATATTTGTATAGTAAACAGCCTTGAAAGATAGAGACTGTATCTCCTTCTGGGGCAGAGGTAGATTTGTTTGTTGTCCAGGATAATAATGTCTCCCTCTGGGCAAAGGTAGGGCAGGTTTTCTAGCAGCCCTCATTAAAAGATTGGAATTTTCTAGGTTCGAGTTCCTCAGGGTTCCTCATTGACATAAACTACCTGCATCCACCGGGGCTGTTCCATAAAATATCAATGGGACCTGGGGACAAGCAGAGCCATAGCATACATTACATTTAAAATACCTGCTATGTCATGAGTAAAACAGTCCTTTGTCTCTGACTCAGCAGCCATAAAACTGTAGCAGGCTAACTTGTTAACTTGAAAGTAGGGTGTAATTCCAGGCTATTCTAATTCTTACTGCAGTGCTTCAGCCAGGCAGGTTTCCTTAGGCGACCCCACCTAAGTAAGACTACTCTTTTCTGTGGAATTGGTTTGGTTTCACAGTTTTCTTTCTTTCTTTTTTTTTTTTTTTTTGGCTGCATTGGGTCTTCGATGCTGCGCGTGGGCTTTCTCTAGTTGCCGCGAGCGGGGGCTACTCTTCGTTGTGGTGCGCGGGCTTCTCATTGCGGTGGCTTCTCTTGTTGTGGAGCATGGGTTCTAGGCGTGCGGGCTTCAGTAGTTGCAGCACATGGGCTCTAGAGCACAGGCTCAGTAGTTGTGGTGCACGGGCTCAGTAGTTGTGGCTCGAGGGCTCTAGAGTGCAAGCTCAGTATCGTGGTGCACAGGCTTAGTTGCTCCGCTTGATGTGGGATCTTCCCGGACCAGGGCTCGAACCCGTGTCCCCTGCATTGGCAGGCAGATTCTTAACCACTGCATCACCAGGGAAGCCCAGTTGCACAGTTTTCTATTGGACTTCTACAATATGTTAAAAATTATAAGTTTCCATGGTTATATGACACTGCAACCACTTAAAAAAAATCATTTCTTCTTCCAAAATTGAGATATAATTGACATATAACATTGTGTAAATTTAAGGTGTATAACAGGTTGATTTGCTATATTGCAATATGTTTACCACAGTAGCTTTAGTTAACAACTCCATCATGTTACCTAATTATTATTTCTTTTTCTGTGGTGAGAACATTTAAGATCTAGTCTCTTTGGAACTTTGAAGTGTATAAACAGTGACAAATAGAATCATATTGCCCTTCTAAGTGCCCACGCTCACTCTGATATTTCAATCCAGGATAACCCAAGCATGTATCAGGTGATCTATTAAAATAACCCACTTTAAAGATAATTGACGTGAGGCTGTCTAGCCTTAGATACATTTATGGCTTATTTCAGATTATCAACCTTCTGATCCTTTTGTTTTTTTATTATCCTCTCTGTTATTCTTTACCGTGATGTTACCTTATATATTTGGTAGGAGAATTCTTTAATATTCCCAAAGACATAGCTTACATTTATCCTCAAGTGCTTTAAAATCTTGGCTTTTGAGGATATATATTCACCTTGCTCATGTCCTGGGACTACACTTCAGCATTGACAATGTGAGTGTGTTTCCTGCTCTTAGGCACAGCCATCTGTGAAAATAATATATATACATAATTATATATATATATATATACACACATACAGTTATATAAAATCCTTAATATAATATTTAATGAATACTTTTCACATATAATTTACCATTTAATTAATACACCACCAGTATAAGGTTTTATACTCTTCTTTATAAAAACGAAGGCAATAAAGGCTTAGAATAATTATGTGATGTGCCAAAGGTACATCATTATTAAGTGATACAGCCTTGTACTCAGGACCCCAAACTCCAAATCTCAGAGTTAAATGTAATCATGACTTTAACTACTTTGTACTAGGCATTATACTGTTGGCTGAGCATACGAAGATGAATAAAATAAATCCCTTCCCCTTAAAGAGACATTGGAGAGAGAGTGTGTCCCTAGTCTACATTTATCCATTTGTGTCAGTGACCAAGTTTCCTTCACAAATCCTCAGTAGGCAGCCTTCTCTGAATTGTGCAGCTTTTAAGGACGATACTGGGTGAGTGGTACATATTTGTGAGCTGTAGCTCTAGCTCTACATGTCTCATCCACAAAATGTGTGGTCTTGAGCAAGATCGTAAAATTTCTATGTCTCACTTTCATTCTTGGTGAAAACATGAAAACTACTAGAATAGTAGATGATCCCTGAATAGGCACAGATGGTTTCTGCCTCAGGGCCTTAGCTTTAACCTTCCTTGTTAGTCATCGTTCTTTAGTTTTAGAGCCTCACAAGACTCACTCCTTCACTTCTTTCACAACTTGCATCAAACATGTCCTTCTCAATGCAGTACTCCTTAACCATTTCATTAAAAACAGCTCCTCTTGCTACACCTTTCCATTATAAATCCCTTTACCCTGTCTATTACTAGAAACTTCACTGTATATAATTAATATGTCTATTTTCTTTTAGTGCATTCTAGAATTTAAGCAGCATGAGGGCTAGAACTTTGTCTAACTATACTATTTTATTTCTCATGCCCAGAGCAATGTTTGGCACATGGTAAGCACTCAATATAAATTTGTTGAATGAAGTAATTAATGAATAAGAAAATATTTGTGAAAAGTAAATGAAGTAATATATAGGAGGCTGAAAATGAAACCCTTCTATGGCATTTTTTTATTATAATCCTTTTATCGCAGGTGAAGAATTCTTCACAGGTGAATAACATAGATGAAAGGATTATAATAATAGAATATCATGAAAGTATTTCATTTTCAGTCTCCTATATGTTATTTCATTTGGTTTTCACAACTAGTCATTCATCCATTCATTCATTTATTCAACAAGTTTATATTTAGTACTTGCTATTCTTTCCCAGTGGGCACCCTCTCATTGCTAGGGTTTCAATGTGCCTACGTGGTCTTTAATTAAACGGAATTGTGAAATTATACCAGTCAATGATGCCAAATCGGACCAGAGAATAATACCAAATATTGTGCCCAATTTCTGCAGGAAAAGGATTTTGATACATCTTTCAATAGCAGCAGTAATTGAGGTACAAGAAAGAGAAGTTGCCCACTGGGAATGAAGGATTTGGGACAGAGGTAGCAAGTAAGTGTTTTCTTTTCTATAAAAGATGTGGTGAGAGATGATAGATTAACTGGTGAAGACCCAGGAATGAAAATGAGAACAATTTCCCCAGTCCCCTATTGAGGTGAAGGCTATGCTAGTGGCAAGCTGTACAAATTACAGTAATGGGCCCCAGCAGGGCCTGAGAACAAAGCACATGACTGAGGAACTGGCAAAGGTAAGAGTCTGTATTGGTTCGATGTAACTGCACGTGGCTGAGGCTTTGGCACTTTGCGAGAGAAAGGTTTCTATACGCTCAACCTCATGAGTAACACAGATAAACACGTAACATTTTTTAAAAATAAAAGTTTTCATTTTCTAAGCATAATATCTAGATGTGACATTTTAAATTATTGCAATCTGTTAAAGCATTTCTATAATCTTTTTTTGTTTTGTTTTGAATTCTTGCTAGGGAGTATCTCAGTAATATCTCAGTAAGCAGCAATAAGTACAAAGGCTATTCCATTCTTTCTCTGGGAACTAGGCAAAAGTCAGCTACTCAAGTAATTAGCAGCTCTCCCTTTATTACCCATTTGAGTTTGGAACTAGGCTTTGAGTTAGTGCGATTTAAATTTGTTGCTGGTCATAGACCCTTTTAAGAATTTAATTTTGGCCCAGGAAAATGCATACACACACATGTAATTTTTGGCATGTAATTTTTGGCATATAATTTCAGAAGGACTAGAGACCTCCTAACACCTATCTATGAACCTAGGGAAGATTCTACAATTTTAGCTTCTTCTTTACTTAAGCTGAAGACCACATTGCTTTAGTTGTCATTGGGTAGTGGCCCCATAAATGTCTTTGTCAAGAGGTGATGTCTTTTGTGTCATTCCCTAGGTCTCTTGAGTTTCTCCAAAACAGTGGCACTTATACATCCATGAATTGACTTGGATTGCTTCTCTTTCTTCATCTGTCAGCCCTGAGTTCCAAACAGCTCAGACTCAACAGATTCCCTATTACAAACATCTTTGGTTTATACCTCAATGGCCCTTCCCTGCCCTATTACTTTTAATATGACAATGCCTGTGACAGAAAAATACTTGTTATATCAATTTTTGATTTGATGGTCAGTTGTTTGCTCTATCCTTGGACTTAATTACTGTTCTTCTGGCAAGATGGTTTAGCCCCCTTTTAAGAGCTAATGCTAGTAAGTAGAGTGAGTACTAAGTTTTTCTTGAAAGCTGAGTGGAACCTCATATCAGGGGAAGCATGACACCCCAAAATCTTTTAAGCTGCTGTTTTAGATTGTTGTGCAATCTAACATTTGCATATGCATATGTTTACCAAGCTGTCTATATGGTTGTGCAGGATGTTTAATGGATAGAGTGAATCCATATGTATGACTATGTTTTACAGATTTCTCTGAAGTGCTGTCTGTTAAATCACGCAAATTTATTTTGTCTGTTCAGCCAGATTTATACTTATTATGGCCAGTATTTTCAAATCATGCACATAACAATGAGAGAATGAATATTATATTAATAAATGTTTTCTCATTGATTGAAATGCAATACCGTTCAATTAACATAATATTTTCTCATTAACTTTTACTTAGTCAGTAATAACTGCAATAAAACAAGGAGACTTCATTTAATTCCAATAGATGTTTTCAGGTAGTTAAAAACAGAAACAAAAACAATTAGCAAAATCCTGATGAATATATTTGGTTTTATTTTTCCCTTAGAAACTAAGGTTAATCTTTAGCATATCATATATTTCATATTATCTTGGATCTACTCAAATTATTCATTCATTCATTTTGAATTTTATGTCCTTTTAAATGGCATAAAACATGAACCATTATTTCTATTTATTGTGAAATGTCTCTCTGACCTTCGTCTGTGATATTTACTGAATGAAAGAAAGCATTTTAACATTTTTACTGGAAATGTTTACCTGCTTTTAATTCAATTTATAATAATTAGGTTTATTTAGTCTGCATGAAAGCTACTTATCATGGATAACTGTAGCAAGTAGACAGGGAGATAGTACAAAAAATTGGGTTTCAGTCCTAACTTTGTCTCTCAACTAATGAGGACTTTTAGAGTTGTCATTTACAGAAAATCCACCCCAAACAGACTCAAGCAAAAATATAAAAAATAAAAATGGAGGAGAGATTTATTAGTGGTCAAACATTACCTACTACTCAATCTAGGAGTTCAAATGCTATAGTTAAATATTGGTTCTCTCCCTGTATTAACTTAAATTTCATCCACTGGCCTCAATTTTCTGGCAAGCTCTCTTTTTGTTAGACAATAACTAACAGCGCCTGGTTAATTTTTGAGTTCACCAGGATTAGAAAGAACATATTTTTTGGTAGCTCAATTAAAAGTTAGACTAATTCCTTGGACTTAGGTCATGAGCTCATATCTAAACCAAGCTTAGGCTTGGGAACTGAAATACTCTGATTGGCCAAGCCTGCTTCACATGTCCGCCATCCCCCCACCGCCCTCCCCAAACTGACAAGGGCAGGAGTCGGCTCTAGCTATTTAAAAATTTTGTGCAATGATTGACATATAATGAATTCTCAATAAATATTTGGTTTCTTTTTTCATCCATATCTCCCTACACTGCCTGCTCTCCTACCCCAACGTCAAATGTGTGGTGTAGTTATATTCTGTCCAAAACATAAATATCTCTTAAAATTTGGATGAACTTGTTAGAATATGTCTTTCTCTCTCTTCTTCCCTCCTCAGCGTGCCTTCCTTCCTGCTTCCTTCCTTCCTTCTTTCTTTTCTCCATATTCTCTCTATAAGATCTGCAATCATTACGTTAGTTGATAAGAGCAAGCAGGATGAATTCCAAGTTCTAACCTCAAAGGTTGTATACTTAAAGCAGTCTGAGTATAAAGTTTCATGGCAGTAATTGTGAACAAGCACATTTAGCATTGTCCCTGTAATTTGAACAACTATAATATCAATGTTTTCCAAATGAATGATTTCTTATTTAAATATAATATTATTTGTACTTATCCTAGGTTAGTTCATGGTAGTTTACATTATACTTAGCTTAAAACATTCACTGAGAAATGACCTAAATTAAATCAGTAATTCTGTGCCACTGCTATTAGGTTCAATTACTTGAGGACAGAGAATTAATATTAGTGCTAACAATAGTTACTTATATAACATTATATCTTAATGAGGTTGAAGTGTTAACACTGGCTAGAGTTATGTCATGAAACTAGTACACATTAATTGAAAAACTATGTTATAATCACACCCTGAATCAAATAGTCCAGACTCCTTGACAAGGGCATAATTCAAAAGTAAAGCTCCATGGCTTTACTGAGAGCACCTCAACGAACCTTGAAAAATTTCACAGATTCATTAATTCTCTAACACAATTATGTGGAAATTAGTTTGAACTTTCAAACAGATTTTAAAAAAGCATTATCCATGCCATATTAGGTTTACTATAAAGAGAAAGATAGACAAACCACAAAAAAAATTGTAAAAAGATAATTTTTGTTTACTACAGTTAAGCTGATTTAGTTTTTATTGCATAAGATACTGTAATTTGAATTCGAGCAGTGTTTACGTATTGAGTTTCTTCTTTTCTTGAACATTTTGAATGTACGTTTTAGCGACTTGTTTCTTTGTATTATCTATATATTTTAGGAGAACAATTTAATACTTTATAAGAGACACCGTCTTTAAATGAAATGAAATCTCGTTTGTTAAAATACTGTAAAACTTGAAAACCCTGACTTTTTAAATTGCTGAAATGCTTGTATTTAAATAAAAGTACACCTTAATCAAATCAAATACCATGTTGTTATATCTCCTACCTTAACCCGCTGGAGAATGAGCTATCACATTTATTTTTTAAAAAGCTTGCAATCTTAGGCATTTAGAACAGCAATTCTGAGCAATGGTTGTGCTGGTATTTACCGATAGTGCTAAAGGAGGGAGTGCGGTTTGAGGTGAAAGTGGGGCTCCTTAGGAGTTCCATTAAAAATGCCATTAATTGTTCTAAAAAAATTGTCTAATTGCTAAGTTTCTCTCTCTGTGTTTTTCAAGGAACTTCTATTTTTGGAATTTGTACCACCTGATTTGGTATCCTACATCTTTTATTTTTCTTACTTTTTGGTCTTTATTTTTAAATCCTACATTCTAGCATATTTTCTTGCTTTTGTCTTCCAAACTTTCTGCTAATTTAAAAAACTATTCTGGAAATTTTGTTTTAAAGTTGTAAAATCAGAATAGCCAAGTCAATCTTGAAGAACATACCTGGTGTATTGATATACCTCGTATAAAGCCACAGTAATGAATACAGTGTGATAACAACATAAAAGCAGACCAGTAAATTAGAAATGAGAGTCCAAAAAGAGACCCATGCGAATATGGTCATTTGATTTATGACAGTAGTAGCACTAGAGTGTGATTGAAAAAATATATGTTTCATTTACCAATAACTGTTGCTGAAAATATTGAATATTCATGTGAAAAAAATCTTGACTTTATGATATTGTATTGCAGATCAAAATGTGACAAATAAAATTGTAATGTGTCTACAAGAAAACAAAAATATCTTAATGACATTAGGAAACGTAAAGATTTTTTTTAAGAGCACACAAAAAGTACAAATAGGAGAAAATTGGTAAGTTGATCAATGTTAAACATCAAGAGGTTTTGTTCCTCCAAAGACATCATTAAAAGAGTAAAACTTACAAATTTACTTTACAATTGAGGCCATTGAAATTACCAAGAAACATATTGACTAATGCTAAATTCATTAGTCATTAAGGAGATGTAAATTAAATCCCAGTGAACTATTACTATATACCCATTATGATTGCAAAACTGAAAAGGCTGACACCAACTGTTGACAAGGATATGGAGCAACTGCTAGTGAGAATGTAAATTATTAGAATCTTTTTGGAAAGCAATTTGGCGGTGAGAATGATAGGAGGTTCTGTGATACTGATAATATCCTATCTCTTGATATTTATCTTATCACAGGGATGTATTCACTTTATTAAAATCATTGAGCTGCACAACTTTTGATTTGAGCACTATTTTGGATGTATGTTATGTTTAATTTAAAATATTATATGAATTTCTAAGATGTTTTTAAATTCTTTGTTTCTTTTTATTTTTCATATGAGCCTGTTCTTGTTTTATATGCTCTCTTCTTGATGCTCTACCCAGAGTGAAATTTTAAGATGTTTAAACTTTCACATGTTCCTAGGATTTTCTGTTTTCTGTAGATTATTTTTTATATTTGTTACCATTATCATTTTTTTCCTTCAGACCATATCAGATATCTGTTGATAAATGGCTTCTATACCTATTCAAAATGAATCAGTGGGAAAAATTACAATGCACTTAGTGTACATGGGAAGGCTTATTTACCTGCAAAGATTGGATTAGGGCAAGTGAACATTTAACGAACCACTATGTTGGCATTTCCCAAAAGAACACACTTACGAATACTTTTCTTTGAAACACACTGACATGGACTGCTCTATTTTTCCTCAGGTAATTCACTGAATTTATTTTGAAAATAACTATCTTTTTGTTTGTCCAAGATGAATGCTTAGACACTGGTCGTTTCCTTCTACAGTTGATAGTGATCATTGGTTGCGGTATAGGTACAGAGCATGTAGGCAAGAGACTTTTTTTTTTTTTTTTAATTTTTTAAAAAAATTAATTAATTAATTTATTTATTTTTGGCTGTGTTGGGTCTTCGTTTCTGTGCGAGGGCTTTCTCTAGTTGCGGCAAGCGGGGGCCACTCTTCATCTCGGTGCGCGGGCCTCTCACTATCGTGGCCTCTCTTGTTGCGGAGCACAGGCTCCAGACGCGCAGGCTCAGTAGTTGTGGCTCACGGGCCTAGTTGCTCCGCGGCACGTGGGATCTTCCCAGACCAGGGCTCGAACCCGTGTCCCCTGCATTAGCAGGCAGATTCTCAACCACTGCGCCACCAGGGAAGCCCGGCAAGAGACTTTTGAATACTATTGCAATTAATTCTCCAATTTTAGTCCCACGTTGTATGCTTGCATCCTATCCTGTCCTAGAATCTTTCCAAAATTCTTATTAGGAGAGCAGTTCTTTCCTGGCTTATAACCTCCCTCTACTCATTCCAATTTGCGAAACCTTCGCTTTGCTTCTTTAGCCACTGCACTTCCATCCATACTCATTTTCCAGAAAATACTTGAAATCTTTCATCTTTTGATGATCTTTCCCTGATGTGGATTTATAGCTTTAAAATCATTTTACTATCATCTTTATAGTGTCTTTGGAAGGAAAGTATAAATGTATGGACTTAATTTTTAACCTTGAATCACAAGGCGTATAAACATGTTTAAATGTGTGTGTGTTTCATGCACATGTGTGTGTTGTAGTTAAAACAGCATTGTAATTAGAGTCAAAGGATAGACCTGAATTTAATTTCACTACAACCGTATATCCAGTAGTTGACCTCAGCCAAGTACCTAATAGCTCTGAGCTTAATTTGTTAAACTAAAATATGTTAATCTAAAACATGAAGTGCATCACACAAATTTTGAAATGTTGTATAGTTGTGAAAGATTTATTATTTTTGTCTTTATTAAAAATAATTTGTATCATTATCTTATTAAACAAAAATATAGAAAGTATTGTATTGTATAATTTTAAAAAATCTTGGTTCACATTCAAGGCAGTAGTAATTGATGAGTCATGCAGATTTTATTATTGCGAATAAGACTAGTTACAATAATCAAGTTATTTTGTTTATACTATAATATTTTCTCAAAGCAATTGAGAAAATATAATAAATTACAGTCTCCCTATTTCTATTCAACCTATTCAATTATCTTTACATATTGCATATCTCTTAAGACTAAAATGAATGCATTATTTTTTTTAACTTAGAAGATTGTCAATATGAGAATCAAAAATATGCACACGTTAATCATGAATAATGTGGTGATTTTTGTACTATGTTAATTTAGCTAAAATGGAACTATGCTTCCAAGAATTCTGTTCCCTGTGTGATTCTCAATTCTCCACAAGAAATAACTAAAATTTGGAAGGCAGAAAAGAAGCAGCAGCCGTGTGTAGGCTTGTCAGGTTAGTTTTGGATTAGGTGCTGCAAACCTGAGTTGTCACTCCTTTGCTTAAAATATTCCAGTGACTTCCTAGGCTTTTAAGATATTGTGAGAATTGCAATACTGGATAAATGGAATCTATTACATCTAAAATTTTGTTTTGAATTTGCCCTCCAATCAATTATTTTACTCTTGACAACCTATACTTAATTTAGTTCCATGTGCAAGCCAAGGATTTTGTCACCTCATGTTCTACCTACACATACCTGCTGGTCTGCTGGTTCTTCTGTCTGGAAAACTTTTATCCTCAGTTTTGATTAGTCTCACTCCTGTAAATTCTTCAGGACTGAGCTCAGGGAAAACTTTCTGGCTCGCTACCCCCTAAAATGTTTCTATTCCCTTATTATACAATATATAGTTTTCCTTTATGGTACTTAGCACAATTGTAATGAAAAACATTGGTATAAAATTTGTGTTAAATCTCCTTCCTTACTGGAAGCTCAAACTGAACAGGAACTGTGTTCCATAGCAACATTTCCTTAATATTTGTTAAATAAACAAACGAAGGAAGAATTTCAAGTCTGCTCAGGATACTCATAATTGTTAAAAGTAGAAAGATACATAGTATTTCTCATAGTGTTAATTATATGAAAACACTAGAAAATGCCTTGAAAAGGAAACAAAAACTTAATTAGTAAAAATATGCCTGTCTGCTGTCTCTCTGTATACACACACACACGTGCACACACACACACATATTCTAAAACTCTGATACAATTAAAATTTAAGAAATAAGCTATATTTCTGTAACAAGACAAAATATACAAAAGTCATAACGAAAAGGAGAAGGTTTTGAAACATATATGCCAATATTTCCAAAGGAAAATGAATAAAACAACAGCAAAAACTCATGCCATATTGTTTTCTAGTTCATATTTTATACTACTTTTATACTATACCTTGCATGAACTCTACAACATTGATATGTTAATTAACTTGGGGAGATATACACATTGTATTATTATTATTTAGCTAGATATAGCTCATTTAAATTAAATGAATGTAGCCTGTTACCGTGAAGTATCAATCATGAGAAAATTTATGAAAAATACCTACTGAGCACACAAAATTTGTTTTCAAGTACTGTCTTTGAATATTTATTTCTATTTTCAAGTTCAGTAATCCAGTGATCTTCAGTAATCTGTGTTGGTGGATCCCACATCAATTTCTTATTAAAAACACATTGTAAGCATTTCCATTATAATAAATTTCTACTACATGACTCAAACTTCATCAAAGATATGAATATAAAGAAGAATGATAATATATTCTTTGATTTCCAGGACTCTGTATTAAAATAAAAAATACTACGACTACAGTATTGGAGAAACTAATAAATTGTCACTGGCAATGGGATAATTTATAATTTCCAGTTGATAGGCTAACAGTTCATGAACTAAGAAAAATGAAACAATTTTCAAAATACCATTTTATAATTGATAGTGACAAAATTGTCTTTCTCAAAGAAAATGTACCAAAAAACCCCCTCAGATTCAAATGAGAGAAATTCTTGTAAATAAATACTATCTTTGTATTGCTTACATAAACAGTTTAGAGCCTACAAAAGACTCCTGTCGTACAATCCACTGGATTTTCCTTTCTCTGATACCTCTTCTTTATTAATCAGGATTTTTGTTAAGGCACTAATTCAGTGCAGTGAATTTCAGTGACTGAACAATACAGTTTGCAACCATTAATTATGACCCACATATAGGAAATATTGCGTGAAGGTCCTTATTTGTCTGACAGTAAAGAGAGTTTGAGGAGATCTAATTGATGGGAATGTATATGCATTGGATGGATTTGATAAATATTTTTATTGATCAAGAATGTTATGATAGTAACTATCTCAACAGCAGTGATTCCACTATAATTTACTAATAACTGTTGTTTTTCTAGAAGTGCCAATTATTTATTGAATCAGTGACTGAATTGTATACACCTGCAATTCAGTCACGGATTCAATAAATAATTTTTGAGCATCTAACATTTGTTAGACACTATTCTAAGCCCCAGAAATATAATACTGAACAAGACTAAAGAGTTATCTTTCATATAATGCTTCCAGTATGATAGCATACAGACAGAAAGTTTAAAGAATATTATAAGAAAAGTGCAAGAACTAAATATAGATAAAAGGAAATATAATTTTTTGAGAGTGGTTCTAAAATTTGTCTACAGAATTATTCAGAGTGGTTTTCCCACAATACCTTATTTTTTCTTCAGTTTTGACATATTATATAATTTTCAATGAGATTTTATAATGCTTACTATCTATCTATCTATACTATCTATCTCCATTCATATTAAAATACAATCTTGGATGGACCATATCATATGCATTGTCTATCCTTGATACACCCTTGAATGTAGAAATGTAGAGAATACTTAATAAATTTTTTAACTTGAACTTAAATGCTTATAGTTCTTGGGTAAATGTTGAAAACCAGAGAGGTGCTTGCAAAATTACTTACGTAGCTAAGTACTATATTAGTACATTAGCTATGTGAACCTATAGCCATAGATAGATGATGTAATATCAGTATCATCTTTCTCTTTTAAAGAGGGGAAAGAGCAGGCATGGAGGTGGCCAAAAGACAAAATTTGGCTGGAGTTAGATTGTGGAGAGTTGGAGTATGCAAGACTCACCCAAGACAAGGGAAGATAATGAGCTTGGAGAATAGGGCTGATCCAGAAATGATAATGAGAAGATCAGATGAGAAAACAGTATAGTATCTAGTAGGGGCCTGAGGAGTGTTGAAGCAAGATTTCAAAACCAGGAGGAAAAGATCTAGTGAAAAAAGATACCAGGATCAATATTGGAAGTCTAATGGTTCTAAGTTTTGGGTATTAGCTAGCTTTGAAATGTACTTTTATGACTCAATAGAGAAGATAAGTTAAAAGGTCAGTTAGAGGAAGGCAGTATTTGACATCTGGCATACTGAAATTGACCTGTGTGTAATGTTCATGGTTTTACAATATTTAGAATGGCGATTTCTGAATAAACTAGGAAAGGAGTTATTCTGGATGTTACTTTTTCTAGATATTTAGGGCTTGACCTTTTGTGTGATGGAGTTCTAAATATTTTTCTTCAAAATACCTTGTGTATTAAAGTGTGAAATAGTGGATGGTCTTTAGAGTCTACAGATTTGGGTTTGAGTCCTTGTTTAGCTCTAAGATCTTTGGCAACTCTAACTTCAGTTTCTTACTCATTTAAAATACCATGCCTAAATTTATTTATTTTTTGGAATGTTACTGGATTTAAGTATTCCCATAGTAACTTACATAAAGGTCTTTATAAAGTGTTATGTTTAAATCAGTTGAAGAAACATTTATTGAACACCTTCTATGTTTCAGTTCTTATTTTAGGCACTAGAAGGGCTCAATACATATTGAGCTACTTATTTTTTGTATTAATTTTATGTGCAGCCCTACTGAATAATTTCCATTATGAATTCACCATACATTTTGAACCCTGAAGAATTCACATACATCCAGTTTACCTTCTATAGTCCTCATCCGCTTAGGACACAGAAATTTATAAAAGAGTTACAAGTGTTCACTGGAGGTATATTTCAAAAAGATATGTAAGATTTCAAAATTTATGTTCCTTTAAACATTTGTACATCAAGATAAAACACAGGAAAGAACATGAACAAATGATGTGAAACAGAATAGTTTAATATATTAAGAACATTACCTGATCAGAGCAGAAAATATTATTTTAATTATTTGTTAAATAAATTTTCAATTAAGGAGAAGACATATGTGTTACATTAATCATTTAAATATACATTTCAGCTTTTTTCTAATTTTTTTATATACCATTCCAAAGATTACTGTAGTCCTGGAGTTTTTGATTAATTTAGTTATTAATTACAGAGTTTTCAGCGTTTCTCTGCAAAGTCTTTATCTCTCAAACAAACACTTAATTTTTGCTCTTAAAGTTGCCATCTGACATTTAATTAGGCTGTCAATGATCATCATCCCATAGTTTTGAAAATCAAAGTTCTAAATTGATGTTAATTACAAAGATAAGGCAATTTCAAAATGTAATTCCCTTTTGGTTTCTTGTTTGCTAGAAAATTTTTTTCTTTTCTTCAGGAAGATGTTTTGCTTCGTGTTTTTTCATCAGTTTTATCCCAGTGATACTGAAATATTTCATTAGGAAATTTTGACACCTTGTATGCTCTACAATATAAATGATTCAACTAAATGCTTTCATTTTGACCTAGATATGAACTGGAAAGGGGAAAGTTATTAAAATGATAAGAAATTAGATATTTAAAAATATTTAAAGTTAAATTGCAGAGAAATCTTAGAAGGGCTGAGTTTGGGTAGCTCCGATACCCTTGGACTCAAATCTTGTCACATTATGAAATTATGTTTAATCCAAGAAAGTGAAAAAGGTTCAATCAACATATTTAGATACAGAAATATTTTGATCCTTTCTACACTATACCATGCCTTTGTGTTGATATACAATAAAATTGAGAAGTTAAAAAATTTCCGCCGTAAAATATGTATACTTTATTTGGAATGGAAGAAGAGTGAAAGTTTAAAATATAGTACCAGAAGTTAGGAAACCTAAATTTTGGTCCTACCTTGGTCTTTAATATGTTTTATAAGATTCTAATTTATCCGGGCTGAAGCCCAGGAATATTCATTTTTAACAAACTATGTGATACTGAAATAGATGTTCTATGAACTACATTTTGAATGATAATTGAATTAGGTGGGAGACTGTTCGAATTTCCAAGTTCAGGGAATTAACAAGTTTCCATGATCAGTATATGGAATGGTATTTATAACACCACACACAAAAAAAACCACCATAAAATGATTTTCTCACTTCCAGGAGGGAAATTGTGCTGGTTGTTTTTCTGGTTAATTCTTTTTAATTTTCTGCCTATAAAATAGGAAAAGGAGAATTGAATCATATGCATAATTCAGTAAAAAATATGCTCGGAAATACAATCCTCAAAGAACAGAGCTGAATCCTTTATATTTCAGTAATCCTAACTTCCAATAACCTTTTAGCAGAATCATACTTATTGAATGAAAGATGAGTGAGTAAAGTATTTAAAAAATTATCAAGATATATGAGGTAAAATTATAATTGGTATACTTTGAAAAATTCTCCCCTTTACTTTTGTGAATGAATAAAAATCAAAAGAATTAAAATGTGTTAAATATTTGTACCCTATGATAAATAGATAGGAATATTTCTGGTTAAAATTTTCTGTTTGTCAAAATTTCAAAGTTAGAGAGGAACTTAGGAATCATTCTTTCACCTTTTCAAAAACACATTTACAAAGAACCTTCAATTCACTTACATTGTGATAAATCAGGATATAAGGCCTAATAAAATGTAAGCTTTCCCTGAAGTTTACAATCTAGAATTAATCCCACAGGCAATACTAGATCACCCAAAGCAGGTTGTGAGAAAATAATCTGAAATTTAAGAAATTCCACCAGATTTTCTATGTGTCTTCTCTGTAGTTATATAGCATATGTAAAGGATAGATTATCACACTCTTAACTAGTCTAGAACTATATAACAAAAATCTAGATAGCTCTTAGATTTAGTTCTTAAGTAAAAGAGGCCAAAAGTACACAAATCGACTTCTTGTCTGTTAAGTACAGATGCTGAGGGAATGTTGGTATGTCAGAGATACCAATATGGCATATTCATTTTGGATTTTATGATTACCTCAACATTAAGGTCAATGAAAACTTGTTTGTATGGTTCCCAGCATTTATTACAGCTGTTGTTAAATATATATTTGATGAGTAGATGAGTAGTGTATGTACACTTCATACACAAACACACATATACATGTAATCAGTTCATTGGGATAGTGCCTGAATCAGTTACCTTTAATAATATTCATTATTATTTGCTTAGTTAATATAAAAAATAGTCATGTTATTCCAGGGAATACCTTAATTAATAGTAAATGAGATTATAGGGAAGTTTGTTGTTTAGTTACCTAACTGCTGTAATTAAGCACGTATTTTCTATAGTTGTTTACTAATGAAAATTGAGGGTAGATGCTATAAAACTCTTTGAAGCCCCAAAAATAAAAATGATAGTGCTGTTTCAATTGAATTAACATAATCTTTGGCATTAAAGATATTTTCAGGTAGAGACATGATCCAAAGTCATTCTTAAGTAACAATGATCAAAAGGAAGGAACAAAATATTTTGTTTTTGAAGGATTATTGTTTGGACTACTTTGGGCTGCTCATTTAAGTTACAGAATTTCTGTAACTTTCTGTACATTTCTGTTCTACTTTATTTTCTTGTGAATCCTTTTTTTTTTTTCCTCCTCTATATGTGTAAATAAGCAGCTTTTAAGCAGCGTGAATGATCTTTTCTGAGTGAACAGATAAGAAGAGATCAGTAGTGGATATATTAACATCACCCAGTAATTTGATATTGTGGTGTCTCAGACATATCATGATGCTGTAAAGAACTAAGTTTAGACTCTCAAAAATGAAATTGACATACAGTTTACTCAAGAATAAACTTTACATTTTAAATAAAATGTAAACTTAGGTAAATTTTAAGGATAAAAGAAATGGTAGGACATTTATAACATTTTTAATTGTCCAAATCCATAACACAAAGACTTTGTTTAGTTATGTCTCAAATCCATTACTTAAATAAAAACAGAATTATGATATTTAACCTCTTCTTGTCATTTTATTTATTTAAATCACTGTATATTTACTTCTGTGTATACATGGGATAAAAGGCAAACAAACACTGTATTTCTTTTTTCTTATTTTTCATTTTAATGATTTATTCTCACTGGCATAAAGGTGCTTGTGTATCATTGGTACAATACAGTATTAAAAAAAGTATGACAGTAAGATATATGATTATTTCACATGAAAAAGTGTTCAATTTATTAGTCATCAAGGAAATACAAATAAAAACCATGTTTCCAACACTCACTCATCAGAATGGCTAAAATTTAAAAAACTGACACTACCAAATGTTAGCAAGAATGTGGGATAACTGGAACTTGCATGTATTTTTGATAGAAAGTTAAATGGTACAATACTTGCAATTGTATTTTATTTTACATTTGGCTTTCTGGTGGCTTTTTTGGTGGTGTCATATTGAAGTTTTAATTTGCATTTTCCTGATGCCTCAGATTTGGAACATCTTTTTTTTTAAGGCTTTGTCTTTTTAATTTCTTATTTTATGCCTGTTCTTGTTTTCTTCACTTTTTTTCTAATAGATTCTCTCTCTCTCATATCTCTCTCTGCTGGAGTTCTTAATTTTGAACAAAATTCTTTGTCAGATATATGTACTGCAAATACCTTCTGGTTTCTGGCTTGTAATTTTATTCTAGACATTAAATAAATTGTATTTAAATACATTGCTCTTCAATGTATCAATATTTTTCTTTACAGTTTATACATTTTGTGTCTTATATAAGCAATATTTGCTTACATTATTAAGAAAAAGAAGGTATTTGTCTAGGTTATCTACTAAAAACTTCTGACTTTATTTTTCAGTTTTAGATTTATAATCCAGTTGATCCAGCTGGCACTGGTATTTGTATATGGTGCATAAGGGGCCAAGACACATTATATTTTACATATGGCTATCCCATTTCTCCAACACCATCCTTAGCAAAGACCGTCCTTTTCCCACTGCTTTGTCTTGAATCATTTATCATAAATCACGTGCTCACATACATGTTCTGGATACTATATTCTGATCTATTGATCTATTTGAGTTTCTTGTTGCCAAAACCCACAATGTTTTACATATTAGAGCATTTTAATAAAACATAGTTTCTAATAGTACAAGTTCAACTTTGTTTTCTTCAAGGTTGTCTTGGTAATTCTTGGCCCTTTGTACTTTAATTAAGTTTTAGAATAATATGGTTAGTGTCAAAACCTTGTTTGGAATTTTAGTGTGATTGCATTGAATGTACAGATAATTTGAGGGAAATAACTTGTTCCCAATATTTAGTTTTACCCTTCCACAGATATTTAGTTTCAGTATATATATCTTATATAACTTTTGTTAAAATAAGTTAAATAAGTATATGTAACATATATATTTTGTTAAAATTTATTTCTAGGTATTTAAAGTTTTTTGTTCTTCTTTTAGATGGCATCTTTTAATAATTTTATTCTATAGTTTATTCTGGTCTCATAAGAAGAATTGGAAAGTGTTAATATTTTCTAGAAACAATTGGTGCATGATTAGTATATCACTTTCTTAACTATTTGCAAGGATTCCTCAGAGAAGCCATTGAGACCTGTAGTTGTATTTCTGGGAATATTTTTCTATTTTTAGAAAAATAAAGGTTGAACTTCCTTAATAAATGTTATGGTATTCAAAATTAGTGATGTTTTCCCATTTTTTAAAATTTTACTTCTAATTAAAAAATTTTGATATACAGTTATTTGAAATATATTAATGTATTTTTAATATCTGTGGGACTATAATGCTGACCCCTTTTCATTCTTGTTACCTGTAGATTTTAGTTTTTTCTCCTCTCTCTGCTTCTCCCTTCCTCCTCCCACTCTCTTTCTGTCTATTCTCCTTCACTACCTTCTTCTAGTTCACTTCTTCCTCTTCCTCCTCCTCCTTCTCTCCTCCCTCCACCATTTCCTCCTTTTTCTCTTCTTCTATAAGACTTTTTAGAGGTTTGTTAAGTTTTCAAAGAACCATTTTTGTCACTGTGGATTTTTCCATATTGCACATTTCTTTTCTCTTTCAGTGACTATTGTTCCTACCCTAACTTTATTTGATCCCTTCTTTTATTTTCTTTTGATTTTTTGTTGATTTAATACATTTTGATTGATGCCAACCATTGTGTGTTAAAAAAATTCTTGAGATGATTTGAGGTTCTGCATGATGTTATCTTTCTAATGAGAATTAACTTTAGGCTAGGGAAAGATAATTTCAGTACAGGCTAAGATTGAATTGATTGGATACAGGTGTCCAGCTTGTTTTGCCAATTTCTTATCTTTCCTTAATATTATATTATTAGTCAGGAGTTCCAACTGAAAATCTAAGGTGTTTACCCTGGGGACTTCATCTTGGTGGGACTTGCACTCTAATTTTTATGTCCTCAGCTCTATGAGACTGCTGGACGTTTGCTATGCTTCTCAACTTGTGGGTGGCTGCTTGCCAGTTGGCAAATACCTTACATATAGAGGAAGATAAGAATTACATCTGACTTCTCCTCAGAAACCAGGCAAGCAAGAAGAGGGTGGAGTGAAATATTAAAGTGTTGATAGAAAAAACCCCTCCAACCTAGAATCCTGTACCCTGCAAAATTATCCTTCAAAAGTAAAAAAGAAAGAAAATATTTTCAGACAAACAAAAAATTGAGGGAATTTGCTGCCAGTCATTCTGCCTGGCAAGAAATATCAAAAGTTTTTCAGAGAGAAGGAAATAAAATAGCCCAGGATCTACATAAAATATGGAGAATCTACATAAAGAAAGGAAGAACATCAAAGAAGGAATAAATAAAGATACAATCAAAAATATTTCTAGTTTTAAAATGTTCATATTATTAATTGATCTAACAGAGAATATCTAACCATACTGAAGAAGAAGAATAATATTGGAAGATTGATATTACCTCACATCAAGAATTACTATAAAGCTATAGTAAACAGGACTGTGTGGTATTGGTAATAAATAAATTAATTAATTAAAAAAAAAAATAGTGTGCCCAGAAACAGACCCACATAGTCAACGGATCTTTGACAAAGAAGGAAAGGCAATGAAATGGAGAAAAGATAGTCTTTTTAACAAATGCTGCTGGAACAACTGGATACCAACATACAAAAAGTGAATCTGGACACAGACTTTACACCCTTCCAAAAATTAACCCAAAATAACTAATTGTAAAATGCAAAACTATAATACTCCTAGAAGTTAAAATGTTAGAAAATCTAGGTGACCTTGGGTTTGGTGATGACTTTTTAGATACAACATCAAAGACATGATCCACAGAGAAATATATGCTAATTTGGACTTCATTAAAATTAAAACTTCTGCTCTGTGAAAGACAATGTCAAGAGAATTAGAAGAAAAGCCACAGACTGGAATAAAATATTTGCAGAAGACACATCTGATAAAGAACTGTTATCCAATGTATATAAAGAACTCAGAACACTACAATAAGGACATAAATGACCTGATTAAAAAATGGGCAAAAGACCTTAACAGACATCTCACCAGAAAAATGTACAGATGGCAAATAAGCATGTGAAAAGATGTTCCACATTGTATGTCATGAGGGAAATGCATGTTGAAACATCAATGAGATACTACTAAATAGGTATTAGAATGGCCAAATTCTGGAACACTGACAACATTGAAAGCTGACAAAGATGTGGACAACAGGAACTCTCATCATTGCTGGTGTGAAAACAAAATGGTCCAGCACTTTGGAAGACAGTTTGGTGGTTTCTTACAGACTTAAACATACTCTTACCATATGATCTTTGGTATTTACTTAAAGGAGTTGAAAGCTTATGTCTACACAAAAACCTGCATATGGATATTTATAGCAGCTTTGTTCATATTTGCCAAAACTTGGAAGTAACAAAGATGTCTTTCAGTAGGTGAATGGATAAATAAACTTTGGTATATCTAGACAATGAAATGTTATTCAAAGCTAAAAAGAAATGAGCTATTAAGCCATAAAAAAGACATAAAGGAACCTTAAATGCATAATAGAAAGTAAAAGAAGTCAATCTGAAAATGCTAAATAATGTATGATTTGCAATTATATGACATTATGGAAAAGGCAAAACTATGGAGACAGTAAAAAGATCACTTGATTACTAGGCCTTAGGGACAAAGGAAGGATGAATAGGCAGAACACAGAGGATTTTTAGGGCAGTGAATATACTCTGTGTGATACTATAACGGTGGATACATGCTGTACTACAATTGTCCAAGTCTGTAGAATGTACAGCACCAAGAGTGAGCCTAATGAAACTGTGGACCTTGGGTTACTATGATGCGTCAATGTAGGTTCATCCATGGTAAAAAATGCAGCAGTCTGGGAGATGTTGATAATGGGGAAACTATATATGTATGGGACAGGGGTATATGGGAAATCTTTTACCTTCCTCTCAATTTTGTTGTGAATAAAACTGCTCTAAAAAAGCTTAAAAAAAAAAAAAGTCGTATCCGCTACTGTAATGGCTTGCAACGTATTAGTCCACCATCTCCAGGAGCTGAAGTGCTCAATGGCAGTATAAATTTTTAACAATTCTTATAAATGCAAGTTGTTTTAAGATGCTTTAATTTACCAGTTTTAGAATGTAGCAACTCTAGGAGTTGGGAGTTGGAGGATAGTTTGGATAAGCCACTAATATGTTAATATATTTCTTATAAATAGTCTTGTCTTGTGCACACCCACTAGTTAAGAAAACTGGATTTACCTATTGTTATGATTCTTATTTCTTTTAAAAAGTGTAGGTGTTCAGAAAGTTGATGTTAACTTTTTTTCTCCCTCTCCTTAAGTTACATTCACAAACTTTCGTAAGAGGTGATCAATTGAACATAGAGTTAAACACTTCTCCCACACAGGCTTCTGCTTTATTCATCAAATTCTATGCTGAAAGGAAAAAAAAAAATGCCACATCTGTAGTGCTTAGCCATTTTTAACTAGAATAAGAATCCTGAGGAGTAATCTTTCCCTTTCCAGTCTGATACAAGAGAATTGAAAAAGGACTGCAGAGGGTAAATCTATATGGTTTTAAATGGAATCTTTCATAAAGGTTAAGGTAGAGATCTCAATATAGATATTGAAATATCAAGGAAGAGATGTGTCATTTGCATAGTCGTTTGAATTTCTGAGAGCTTTGAATCTATAATTTAGTTCACTAAAATGGGGAAATGTAAGTTAATGTCATTTTACTGATGAAGAACCTAAGGGGTAATTGTTGTTTTGTCCAATATAAGATTAGAACTGAACACTCCTGACGTGATCTGATCTTTTTCTAAAATAATCATACACTGCATATTGTGCACATACTCACACATGCAGTTTTAACAGTATGTAGAATATATCACACACACAGATCCCCTAAGAGCTTTAAACGGACAGAGAGCAGCTCTTTATCTTACTCTCCATATGCACACTCCAGTTTTTGTTTGCCAAGGAAAATCCAATCAGTGCTTTTGGAGTTTATGGGTGTTTATAGAATTCTTTCATCCTATAAGGTATTTCAAGCGGTTTTATTGCAGTCATATCGTTTCAAGTTTACAGTACAATTCAAACAGCTCAGATCTTAGATAAAAAACCAAGGATGAAAGGATGATTGCCCACACCGCAGTTTAAACAGAAACTAGAATCTGCATTACACTTTGCGACAACACTTTTCAAATATCTCAAAACCACGACACTAAGTCTAACTCTGAACAGGAAATTATCCTAAGGCCTGAGTTAAAATTTTTTGTTTTCATGAAAATTAATGAATACATATTTTGCAAATATATTATAAATAAATTTGTAAGAATTACTGAATTAGGATATTTTCATTTTATAAGTTATTGATAAGAAGGAAAATAGTAAAAATCACACCAGTCCCACAAATTAGGGGTCAGTGCCCTATAAGGGGGATTAGCAGCTTTCAACAGGACCATGGACTGTGAAAGCTAAAGATGATTTTCCAAGTGGCCATAGTAAATAGTGGTGATTTTGTCATTGTAGAATCATCCCCAGCATCTGAAGCTGTTTGGGAGGTGGTAACTCAGGCCTATAGAGACGTGTATCCAAGCGGGCTCCTGTTTTCTTGCACTCTGTATTGATTGCCCACGTGGCCTGAATTGAAATGGAGTGGGAGAACAAACATGGGCATATTTGCCTGGCTGTTTGAATGATTCAGATCAGGTTCTTCAGCAGAAATGCTCTGGCGGGTGGGAACTCTAGGTCAATAGCCTAAAATTCAAGCGCAAGAACTTTTTTTCTTAGTGGTGGTGGGGGAGGCCTTAAGGAGAAAAGGAAAAGGATAACATTTTTGAGAAACCTCAATGGTATCAGTTTTTATATAGGGATGGGGGGGCTTGAAAATGAGCAGTAACTTAGAATATACTTGATCCATAACAAAAGCTATTCCCTTAGCCATTTTGTAGCCATTCTCTCTCTCTCCTCTCTCTCTTTCCATGCTTTTTTTTCATCAGTTTCAGGGCTAGGCTACATTCTCAAAAACCTCTGCCCATTTCCTTCCAGGCCCTCGTACATACACATCTCAAACACACTGTATCTCACTGCTAGAGCTAGGCATACCCAAGAGTGTACATTGCATTTTCCGTGTCAGTATAACTCCAGTGACCGTATCAGTTAGTGAAGTCAGACCCTCTCCGGCTGGAAGTGTAGAAATCCTTTCAAATATAATATTCCCTGCTGTGTGTTTCTGTGGCAGTTTACTTTTTCTGAGGAAAAACTCTGTCTGCTTTCTTATCCACTGGCCTTTATTTCCCCCTGTAACATGGGACAGCTCTAGAATAACGGCTCGTTTAAGAGCTATTACAAAAACCCCTCCAGGGTACTTCTTTTGGGAGAAAAAAAAAAAAAAGACTTCAATGACATTTTCATAAATCCGCTGTTTCACTACACAGAATTCTGGAAATAGAGATAAAACATCATGAGGATGGACAGGGCAAACTTTGATATACTTATGGGAAGAGAGATGTTTGGGAAGTAGGCTGGCACCTACTTTGTATTCACACTTTGATGAAGCTAATGCAAGCCTATGTTTCTATATGCATGGTGCACTCAAAACTTTAGTGGGTCTGGTCCACTTCATTACAGGGGTTCCACATCGTGGTGCTCGTATTTACGGGTCACTGCTTCTTGCATGGCTGTGACCTGTGTGGCAAATTTTCAGTCACATCCAATCCTATTGTACTCATACCAGCCTGGCTTCAAATCCCAATGCATAGACATGAGAATGGTTGAGAACCTTTTTTGTTGTTGTTGCTACTATTGTTGTTTTTGGATACACAGAAATTTCTCTGGTTACTATGGAATAAGAATGTATTAGTTTTATTAACTGTGTACAAATTCAACCAATGTTTCAAGTATTTTATGTTGTTTGTCCTATTTAATCTTCAGAACAACAATGTGAGATAGGTATTATTATACCCATACATTATATATAAGGAAACTAAAGTCTAAAGTCTGGGAGGTTAAGAAAAGTCACAAGTTGGCAGAAATAAGATTGAAACTTTGGTCTATCTGCCTCCGTAGCCCAGTTTCCTGCCACAGTGTCAAACTATCGCATCCTATGAATAAATTCACAAGTATACCCCAGCCTGCTAGAAAGTTGAAATGCATTAGGTAGCTTAGGACTTTTTGTTTAGAACTGGTAGCTGACTTGAGATCTCAAGTTCTTAAGGTGCAAGGTGGAGGATAAGTGGATTATGAGTAGTTGTGTGCTGGTAAATGCAACAATCAGCTCTCTGGGAGTAGAAAAAAAATCAATGTATCAAACCCTGGCTTGTAGTGTTTGCTGGTTTCCAAGGTATAAATACTCTTACTGTGGCTGATTTCAAACTACCAAATATACATGACTGATTAAAAGTTGGGAAGGGATTTGCATAGCACACTTCATATGTAGTACTTCTACCATACAGGTAAGGATAGATATAATTAACCTCAAAATAACAGTAAAATGGACAATAGTAAATAGTGAATAATAGATACCAGTAAATTATAGTAAAATAAACAGGAAATGATGAGTTTCGAGTATTTAGCTCTATGATTTTAACATAATTTATTTCACTGTAAGTTTATATAATTTAATTTTTAGTAATGCCTGTATTTAACCACTAGCTCGCAAAATTCATGACAATTTAACAGTTGACTCCCAGATGGATATAGGGCAGCTCCAGCACTCCACTGAATAAATGAAAATATTAATGGGAAAAAAATAATGCAGGTGTACCCTCAGCAAAAGATACAACCCCATTATGATGAGGCAATTAATTAAACAGAATTGAAAATGTCCCTTGAGAAAATGGAACTAACTTATAGCCTCCTGTGCTAGTTTCTTAGTCTCTTGTATGTAAGTATTTAGGTAGACTTATCATGGGTAGAACACTATGCAAAAATTAATCTTTCATTAAAACATCACAGGACACCAACATCCTTAAAAGTAATAATTTTTTTCCCTCCACTGCTCCATCCCTTCCTCAGAGCTCATCCCCCCATTCTCTAACCCTTGGTCTCAAAAATTGCCAACTGAAAAGACAGTGTTTTGGAGGCAAGAAATATGAAGTTTCAGCTTGGCTTTTCCAATTACTAAAAGTGAAACGTTGAGTAAAATGCATTCTGTATGAGACTGGGTTTACTAAATTATTAAGTGAGGCCATTCACCAGGTGATCCCTAAGGTCTCTTCCAGCCCTAACACCGTGAGATTAATATCTCTCAGGATATTATTTGGCTGATCAGTTTGACTTTTGCTCACCATCATGGAAGTTGAACACAGGCCATCAATCAGATGGACACTCACAGTTTGTTTTTTCTCCCATTGCTGTCTTCACAAGTAGATCAGATCAAATGTTTAGGAATCCAATTTGATTTATACTACCCTGGATATAGTCCAGCAAATTGAACATCATGATACTACCTCGGTCAGTTCCTATGCATACTGTTTGCCATAATTCCCTTCCTGATTAGTGGTAAACACATCCCCAATGGCCTGTGGAGGATTTGGATGAAATAAAGGTTTGAAAAATACATCTAAATGACATTCAAGTTAAAAAGCATTTCCTTAAGAGCTTGTGGTCACTAACATTAATGAAATATACTGTGCCACACCTGCTCATCTAATCTTAGCAAATATAATAGTAAATCCTTAGTAAATTCCATCAGCATTTAAGCAAACAAGAAGGAAATTTGTTCCTTAAATCATATGACTGGATTTTGCCTTGAAATATCTCATTGTTCTTGAAAATATTCTTTCAAAAGATTTAATTTCTTAGTTTCTGTGATTCAGATAAGTCAGTTTAATACAAATTATTTTTTTCAACAATGAACTGAAACTAGTTCTAATAAGTACATTTAAAAATAGTCCAACAGCACATGTAAGACAAACAAAAATATCCTTTACAAGAATGTGCTGTACTTTTATTGTTTATTTAAAGTGCTTTGGGATGGAGATGAATTGGCTTATCTACTGCGGCTCACTATGGGGAACTGCTCATTTGAAAAGCAGGATAATCTCAAAACCCTTGAATATAGCTGTTTTAACATAGTCACAAAAGGCCAATCTAAATATAAAACAGTTCCAATAATTCTCTATAAACCTATACCATACCATATTTACAAAGTAAAGACGGAAGTTACCTAGCTTTTCATTTTCTTCAACATGTCATTTAATTCAGTTAACCTAATCTATTTGCTTACCTACTCTATTCATGACACTGGGCTAAGCGCTTCAAGAGATTAAAACAAAAACAAAAAACTCTATCTGAGAGAAGTGGTGACAAGACAGATACAGAGTAAGTGGAAAAGTAGCTCCCTATTAGCACATGACCTCAGGAAAAATTAATTAAATAATCTGAACTTTGATTTCCCATCCATGAAATGAGCATACTATTGATACTTAAATCATATGTTTGATATGAGAATTATATGATGAATATATTAAAAAGATATTTGAATGTTTCTTGGAACATAGTGTTATGATACACGTTATAAGCAGTTGTTGGTTTATATTTGGGGGAGATAATGAACATACATTTATATAGATCTTGTGTCCTAGTGATGATATCTGGAATTTCCTTTCCACCCTCATACTTCTTTCTCATTGAATTTGCAGTTTTAGGTCCCAGAATTTCAGATGAGAAAACAGGGACTTATTTAATCCTGCTTTTTGGCCGCAGTCGAGGTGGACACCTGGTCCAAGCTTGATTAACCCAGTTCCTTCTCCTAGAAATTTGAAATTATAATAAAGAATTTCCAGTGACTTTTGGCAGTGAAGCTGGAATGCATGGAGAACTGGAGCTAGAGAGAACCAGAAAGAGGCAGTCTGCAGGAAGAGAGATAGGAAACCACAGAGCATTACGGAAACCAAGAGAGTAATCCTTATTTCTCAACCTGCAGTTCTTAATCCCAGACCTTAGTGAGGGCCTACTTTTCTTCCTACCTTCTGTGTTCTTCCATAAATTTTATTTTTTCTTTAGGTTTGTGAAGAGGATTTTGCTTATTTATACCTAGACAATGCCCTACAATCTCTACAGTAAACAATAGTACCATGGTTTGGAGTTTAAAGGACTTTAAATTGTGGTACAGTAATTTCAGAGTGGCCGTTTTGGTTACACAGATGGCAGTGCACACTTCCAAGGAGATGACATTCTTAAGACCAAGTGTGAAGAACAACCTCTGGAGATGTGCACTGAAGCAGCCACTGTAAACAGCCCTGCTCCCTACAACTGAAAATCTTTGTCCGCTGGAACTTATATAACTTTCTTTTGTTTCTGGGAGTAGGGGACTCAGAATGCAAAAAAGGATCAGATCAATGTCAACAAGTATTTATTAATGGCCTAATATATGCAGGGCATGATGTTAGGCCCTCGGTGAAAAGTAGTGAATAATGAGTGTCTTTCCTCAAATTACTCTGTGCACATTTTTTGAAAAGCAATGATCCTGGAAAAAATGGGAATGCGTAGGAAGAGTGATATAAAATGACTTTTAATGTTTTTAATGAAATTAAAGAAATATAGGATCCAGTGAGTCATCACATTGAAGAGCTCAAAACAACTTGGGGATATTCTGATTCTGTGAACTTGAAAAGAAGTGCCCAGTGACACAGGGAGAATAGACAGAGAGGTAGCACATTTAGAATTCACTTATTTATAATTATGCCTACAGCTTGTCCTTATTAACAATATCTTTCTTTTCCATCCTGTAGGAATGCTCATTTCAAAGCATTCTATGCCAAAGCATTTGACTTAATTTTTGCTTTATAGCCCAGTCTTCAGGACAGATTGTGAATTATCCTAAGCCTAGAAAGGTAACAAGAATACACAAACACTTGCATTCCACAGAGAAATGTAGCTAGGAAATAGGAAGGCATGTGTACAAGTCTAATCTCTTTTTATTGAATTCCATGAGAAACTCAGATTCCCACATTTTTTTTTTTAATCCATCAAAATAAAAACCTACTGCTATAACATAAATAAGACCTTTATTTAAAACAACAACAACAACTTTTAAATAAGGTAAAGTATCTGCAAACAATAACTTGGGGAAGGGATGGAGAGCCTAAGAAGGGAATGCAAGATATGGGAAAGGAATAATATTAAATATTCATAATCATGCCTTCATTTGAATATCTGCGACTGCAGGGAGAAAGGTCAGAATCTTTGGGAAGCAGGGGCTCTGTGGTTGCCTTCTTCTGATTTTATGTGACCCCAGATCCTGACATGCCTTTGTAGGACTGCAAAGAGGGACCTGTGTGGGGTTTTGTATAGAGAAGACTATGACTAGGAGACATCAGGAGTTATTTTTGGGGGGAAGAGAATTTAAAAACTGATTAAAAAAACACACACAAACACACACACACACAAAAGAGAATTCCCTGGCGGTCCAGTGGTTAGGACTTGGTTCTTTCACTGCCGAGGGCCCAGGTTCAATCCCTGGTTGGGGAACTAAGATCCCACAAGCCATGCAGCGTGGCCAAAAAAAAAAAAAAAAAAAGTAAAACAGATTGCCACTCTTTATTCCTTATAAAGTCTATTTCCTTTTACAGCCATTCTTGTTCTGCTCCAATGTCCACTTTAAAAGGACTGAGTAGGAGAGGCGGATAATGTACTCATTCTTTGGATCAGTCTCCTACTGCAGCAGGTAAATGGTGGGCAAGGGAGAGAGTAGTGGAAGGAGGGTTAAGCACACTTGTGTGGCATAGGTATAATGTTTTCAGTCATTACACTTCAAAATCACTCGTAATCATTCCTAAAAATTATCTTTCCCTAAAATCTGTGGAGAGGAATATTTTAAAAATATGTAAAAGTATGTGCATATATACTAATAATAGTATAATTAATTTGAGGGAAAAAGAGCTGTTTTTAGAAGAGAAAAGAGAAATGAAATGTGGTTTGCTTCACAGTTTTTAAAACTTGAAGTTGTGAGATACTGGTCCCTGGGAACTGACACAACACTGAAATAATTCCTAAACAACGTGGCCCTCACCACCCACCCTTCCCCCTCTATCCTGAATCTCTGAGCAACTTGAAGGGAGGGGTGTTTATTTTTATACCCTAGCTCTTAGCATAATGCTTGGCACAGAATTCATACTCTTTATTTTATTTTTCTGGAATTGGAATTGAAGTGAATTAAATTTCTTGGCAGTTTTTCTTGTTATTGATATTGTTACTACCTTAGGATCCAGGCATCTAAGCAATTTTTGTTTTCCCACAATATACTTCACTTTTACTTCAGATACTTGCTACTCACACATTTCTCCTCTTTGGCCCAGTATTATTTAACTTGTGCTGTGTAGCAAACCATCTTAGTGATTTAAAGTAGCAAATATTATGTTTCACATGGTTCTGTGCATTGGCTAGGTTGTTCTTCTTGGCTAGGATGGTTCAAGTGGAGGCTGCAGTGGACAGGTGGCTTGATCTGGTGGTCTCAGCTGGGTCTCTTTGCTCTAAGTGGTCCCTTATCTTTTAGTAGCCTAGCTGGACTTCATCACATAGTGATCTCAGGCTTCCAAAAGCGGGAAGAGAAAGTAAGCCCTGATGCACAAGAACTTTTAAAGCCTTTGAATGCATCACATTTGCTTGGCTAAAGCAAACTGTATGGCCTAGCTCAGATTCATTGTCAGAGAAAAATACTCAAAAGTGAATACAGGAGACTATGAACCAAGTGGTTGCAAATACTTGATCTCATATTTGAACACGGTCATACTTCAGAAGTCTCTCCCTTGGCACCTTGAAAACCAAGCATATGATCCATCCACAATTCCTAAATTTTAGGCCTAATTTTTATGTAATTAATGACCCCCTCATTGAGAAATTAGCGTTTGCATTCAAATTTCCATAGTGTTTATATTTTTAACCATAATTCCCTAAGCTATCCCCTGTTGACAACTCTGCTTCTCCTAGCTCTTTCTCATTTCTTTCACTCTAGCATCTTTGTTATATAATATTTTCATATTAATTTCTAAATGTTTAGGAATATATGAATACATGTGCTCTAGTGCTGATTTTATTTTAAGTCACATAGTGCGCTTGCTGGTCACATCCCCTAGAATATTCTTCCCAACAGTTTTCCAGTACACTTCCCTTCTCATTATCCAGATTCCAATTCAAATGTCACCAACTCAGAGAGCCTCAAACAAAGTAGTTCTTGATCAGTCTCCCTTATACCATTTCTGTGTTTTATTTGTGTTAAATCAGTGTGTTATTTATTTTGTATTGTTTATTACCTTACTTCAAATGGTACACAATGGTAGGACAAACCAGTTGATCAACTGTTGAAATAATTTCATATAGTTTGATAAGTAGCCATTGCTCTGAAATCCCCAGAACCCCCGAGTCACCCAACCAGTCCTCTCTGGCACCCACTATACATCCCCATCATCCAGAAAGAAAAGGGTTAATTCTGACTTAGCAAGGGATTCTAAGCCAGCTCCTGAACTATGGCCAATGTCTCCTCTAAATGACCTGAGCCTGTGGTGTAACAGCTGTTAGATATTTGTAATGATCATTGCTTATATGATGCTTCCTAACCTGCCTCTACCATTGAGCAGTACATTTCCTTGATTTACTATTAGAGGCAAATGAGTTATTTTTCTACAACTCTGTGAACCAGATCCTCTGGGCTTGGGCCTCCAAAACTCAAACTAGACCTAAAATAGCATATGTCTTTGTTAACAATAGTGATATTATACTTTTGTATCACTTCTAGAGGAGCAAATAGGTGTGTGAGAATGAAGCTTACGAAAGATCAGTTTTGAGGATATGGATGACATAAGAGGAAAGGTTTATCTTTTGCAGCTTAATTTAGGAAGAAAGTGCAAGCAGGCCACTTGATCCCTGAATTGTTATGGGTTGGCATTAAATCAACCAGTGCCTTTGTAATGAGAGAGGAATAGAAATAGTGTACTGAAACTGTTTCTGCTTGCTGCATAATTTTAGATTTGCCAAAACATCAAGGATGGTATTTTCAAAGAGTATTGCAGAATTCACTTCAGTTCTATGCAGTGGGTTATCCTTTACCTCTGGTGCATCATATGGCAATTCAGAAAAACGAAACCACCTCCACTCAAAAGTAGTTACATATTATGACAGCAATAAAACACCTCAACTTCGGATCTAGAAGATCTATTTGACGTTGCTGTGTTCTTGACCACTCTTCCCTCTTACCCTTGTGTACTTCAGCTTCTCCCTTCAAACGAACAGCTGTGGCCACACACTTGGCCGTTGGCAGCCTAACCCCCAGAAGCCAAGCTCTTGAACAGATTTTCTAGGAGCAGACTTGGGCTCTATAGTGGCTGCCTGCACACTCCCTCCTTGCTAGCTGGTTTCTTGGCAAGTTCTTTGATTCATTTGAGTTTTGGCAGAGCAACTCCCCCGCTGACTGTGAAGTCTCTGATTTTGTCAAATGCTTTAGTCAAGCTGAATGTTTATTTGACTGCCCTTTCCTATCATACCTAAAGATTTAAGTTTTCCAAGATCTATGTTTAGTGTCATACAGAGCTAAATAAAGAAGGGTTCTGCACAGTTGTATTGATATGAAGGATGAGAGCAATCCTTTGCCCTAGGGCCAAACCCTCATTGATTCTTTCCAGTGAGAGGTTTAAACATAACACTGTGACCATTTCTTGGCAGAGATGACTTTCCCCACCTTCTGGAGTGGCAAGTTACCAACATTCTCAAAGCAAATGCTTGGCCCAGATACGAGGCACTCTCTTTCTTTCTCTCAATGGTGAAAATCTGGTCCATTATTTCCCTTTAATTTCTCTTTTTTATGGGTAAAGTTGCTGAAAGGATTCTGGAAAAGTTTGCTCTAGGTACTAATTGGAACTGGCCTTCTATCACTCATAGACCTGAGTTCTGATATGGTTAAAATATTCAGCAGCATCTCATCTGATTAATTCCCCGTCGTCCCACATGCATTTGAAAAATAACACAGGTGGATATCTGGATGTAACAGGAATTTTACAGAGGGAATTGAGAAGATATTTTATTTCCTTGAGAAAGTCTCTTCTTTAAGATCAATGCTTATCATCATGCTATGCAATAATTCACCAAGCCCAAAAGAAGGAGAGAATATACATTTGGGATAATAGCTGGTAAAGGATGGCTTTACAAGCCAAGAGGACATGGGCTTATTTCCTGCTTTGAGAAGATGAATTGAAGAAGAGAGCTGCAATCCCTTTTCCTGTATGAAATATGTATACCAATGCTACTCAAAATCTCTTCTTCAAATATAGTTTGTTTTTATCACATATTCAGCTAATTGTTTTAACCTTCTTATTTAGTTTTACTATTGAATGGTCTATTATGAAGAAAAACCACATAATTTTGTCATAAATTCAATCTGATCCTGAAATATTTATTCAGCACTTAGTATGTGTGATACATATCAATAATAAATATGTCAGGAACAGAAGACTACAAAGATATTAAAGGTACCTTCATTGCCATTCAAGTTTACATTTTATCTTTTTTAGGGAATTAAGAAAGAGAGAGAATTTGCCTTATTTGCATCTTTTTGTTCCATTTGGACTTCTAGTGTATTTTTTTTGGCCAGATGATCTCTTATTTATTTATTTTTGACCCCCTTCACCCATTTCTCCCATTCCCCTATCATCGTGCTCCTGGCAACCACCAATCTGTTCTCCACATCTATGAGCTTATTTTTTAATTTTAATTTTTTAAAAATTTAGATTCCATGTATGAGAAAGATCATATGGTATTTGGCTTTCTCTGACTTATTTCACTTAGCATAAGCCCTGGAGGTCTAGCTATGTTATTGCAGATGGCAAGATTACATTCTTTTTATGGCCGAATAAGATTTCATTTTATGTATATGTACACCACAATTTTTTTATTCATTAATCCATCAATGGACACTTAGTTTGTTTTCTTATCATGTCTATTGGAAATAATGCTGCAATGAACATGGGGGTGCATATATCTTTTGGAGTTAGTGTTTTCGATTTCTTCAGATAAATACCTAGAAGTGGAATTGCTTGATCCTATGGTAGTTCTATTTTTACTTTTCTGATGAAACTCCATATTGTTTTTCATAGTGGCTGCACTAATTTACATTTTCACCAACAGTGCACAAGTGTTCCCTTTTCTCCGTGTCCTTGCCAACACTTTTTATTTCTTATCTTTTTAATTATAGCCATTCTAACAGGGGTGAGGTGATATTTCATTGTGGTTTTGATTTGCATTTCCCTGATGATTAGTGACGTTAAGCATCTTTTTGTGAACCTGTTATTCATCAGTATGTCTTCTTTGGAAAAATGTCTCTTCAGATCTTTTGCCCATTTTTTAATGGGATGATGATGATGATGATTATTTTGCCATTGAGCTGTATGAGTTCTTTATATATTTTGCTTATCAACCTGTTATCACATATATGATTTGCAAATATTTTCTCCCATTCAGTAAGCTGCCTTTTCATTTTGTTGATGATTTCCTTTGTTGTGTATGAACTTTTTAGTTTGATGTAGTCCCATTTGTTTATTTTTTGCTTTTTTTTGCTTTTGCTTTTGGTGCCAGGTTCAAAAAATCATCACCAACACCTATGTCAAGGAGCTTACTGCCTATGTTTTCTTCTAAGAGTGTTATGGTTTCGGGTCTTATGTTCAAATATTTAATCCATTTTGATTTGATTTCTGTTTATGGTATAAGATAGTCATCCAGTTTCATTTCTTTGCATGTGGCTGCCCAACTTTCCCAACACCATTTTTGTTTTTTTGGTAAATTTATTTATTTATTTATTTATTTTTGGCTGCATTGGGTCTTTGTTGCTGTGCGCAGGCTTTCTCTAGTTGCGGCAAGCGGGGGCTACTCTTTGTTGATGTGCTCAGACTTCAGTAGTTGTGGCACATGGGCTCAACAGTTGTGGCTCGTGGGCTCTAGAGCACAGGCTCCGTAGTTGTGGCACATGGGCTTAGTTGCTCTGCAGCTTGTGGGATCTTCCCGGACCAGGGATCGAACCTGTGTTCCCTGCATTGGCAGATGATTCTTAACCACTGTGCCACCAGGGAAGTCCCCCAACACAACTTATTAAAGAGACTGTCCTTTTCCCATGGAATATTCTTGGCTCCTTTGTTATAAATTAATTGACCATATATGCATGGATTTATATCTGTGCTCTCTAATCTGTTCCATTAATCTGTGTGTCTGTTTTTATGCCAATACCGTACTGTTTTAATTACGATAGTTTTGTAAAGTAGTTTGAAATCAGGGAGCATGGTGCCTCCAGCTTTTTTCTTTCTCAAATTGTTTAGACTATTTAGGGTCTTTTGTGGTTCCACACAAATTTTAGTATATTTTTTTTCTGTTTCTGTGAAAACCAACATTGGAATTTTGACAGAGATGGCATCAATTAACCTGAATTTAAATTGAATCCTCCACTCTGAATATAATTTTATCTGTCAGTATGGACTGTATTGGTTTCACACATTGAATTATAGTTTTTCAGTTTGAAGTTCTACCAGATATTTTGATCTATAATAGTAAAAGTATGTTTGTATTTTAAAAAGGGGACTTTAAATTTAAAAATAAAATGTCCAGATGCAGCTGTGTGTGTGGTTGAACACACACACACGCACACATCACCCGAAAGTAGAAGACATTAGTTTTCTTATACCAAATACACTTTTTCTTGAAATTTATAGGTATTCTGAAACAAGTTTAGATCAAGTTTTTCACAAAGTACATTTTTAAAGAAAAGAATAGTGCTTCTTCCTTCTTTATAGGACATTATTTTACTAGTCTATTATTTAATAAAGTATAACATATAGTATTATCATCTCTTGTTATTACATATAGGTGAGGTATTACTGACTTCCATTACTAGAACGATTCAAATAACTTAACTGTAAATAAACTGTCAATGTGTTCCCTACTCTCATATACACAGAGTTGTCATGTGTAAGATCTAACTAATTAAAAGTCACACCTATAAATTGGCAGTACTTTAGGGTCTAAAAAGTATTCATGTGCATAATTTGAATAATAGGAAATCCAGGGACCATGATTCAATGTATGGTATT
The DNA here is from genome assembly GCF_028021215.1 of Eschrichtius robustus. NCBI lineage: Eukaryota > Metazoa > Chordata > Mammalia > Artiodactyla > Eschrichtiidae > Eschrichtius > Eschrichtius robustus. The sequence goes on along the minus strand of NC_090827.1, from coordinate 12,960,586 downwards.
TTTGAGGTATGCACAAATTGCTTCAGCATAAATATTAAGCAATGATCCATTTTTAGGAGGTGGTGGTAAAAATGGATTGACTAAATAACTCATCAGTAGAAAAAAAGAAGGCTAAGTAATAAGGATAGAATTTTTAGATGTTTTGGGGAAAATTAGCATATCTAAAATAGTAAAAAGCTTATCAATTATTTGTACATTTAATAAAGTCTTGCAAAGCTTTTCATCTCAAGAGATTTAAAACTGCTAAATAAAAAGTTGGCTAGAAGTAGATGAGATGAGATAGTTTATTTTTTTAATGTTTCAAATTTAAAAGAGACAGATGGAATTATAGAGTGATAACTCTGTGCTTGTGGTATAAAACACACACTGCTGCAGTTCGTAAGTAACTAGGAACTGATAGAGCAAATCTATATTATAATCAGTTCATTTGAATCCAAAATGTAGTCTATATATTCCAAGCAAACATACCTGAGCCAAGTGATACCACTACTATGCTTAGTACATTAAAGTGCCCTCATGAAGAGCATTGATTGCTTAAGGTCAGTAACTCAGAATCATCATAGATTTGTGCCAGAATGTTCATTAAAAAAATGACTTGAAAGCCTTCAGCATGAAGCCAAACTAAACAGAAGGACGTCAACTATCATTATGTATGGAGATATTTATTACTAGATATTTAATAGAAAACTTTGACCTTTTGGTGACTTAGTTTATGCCACATTGCCATTACAGAAATGTAAATGTGTATTTTCTTCTGGGTGCAGTGAGGTCTCTTATGGTTAAGAGAACAAAAGCAGAGGGGGCATGGCAACTCTTAATCTTCTGTCCAACATTAGCAGTTATTGCTTCCAATTCAGCAGCCAAGTCATTTAACAACCAGCCAAAGTGATGCCTCAATTCATACTCCATAGCCATAAGAAGCAGAGACCTTTGGGGAAATCTTCCATACACTGCTTGCTTTCCTATGCCCATCCATCAGGCAAATGAGCAATTTATTTCTGCCATGGTACACTGCCACCTCAATGAATTCCTGAAAGACATCCACTGCTGTCAATTTGAGTATCAGCAAACAAAACCACAAATAGGTTCAATTTGTTCAATTTTATAAGGGATTTTCAAGTAGTGTCCAACATACCTGCTGTGGTTGTAGGAAAGGGACTTTTAGTTCTGAAGGAGCTTCAGAATAGTAATTGAGTGCTTATGATACCCTCAAAGGATTTATGAAATATCCTAGGACAACTGAACCTGGGCATGCATAACCATACATTGCTGGTTTGTTGTAATTCAGCTAGGAGAAAATGATTAAGCTACAAGTAATTGTACTTAACCTGAAATTTAACTTATTTATGTAGTAGCCCATGGAGATGTATCACAAATAAAAATATATCTCATAGAAGGAAAAACAAGATCCTCAGCTTTATGTTGTATACTTATATATTATACTCTATTGAGTAATCTGACATATTAGCCAGTACAAACAATTCAATTGGATAAAAGCTGAAAATAAGTAATAAAGTTAAAAAATCACCTTATGTCAATATATCTTGACCTTAGAATTATAGTGATATACCTAATAATATTGATGTATATTTCAACCAATATGCCTAGATTGAGCTTTGGTTATAAATATAAGATCATTTCTAAAAGGCAGGATTTCTTTGTGCAGATGTAGCATTACAATAAAGGCATATTCTTATATATATAAGAAAAGGTTTTCAAAGCTCTGTAATTTTAATATTTTACTATGATTCCTGAAATGACCAATGTAGTTACAATTATGCAATAAAATACAAGCATATTATCTATAATATTTTAAACTTAAAATCTCTAAAGTATTATTTAATAGAGAAGTACTAACATAGCTGAATTTAGGCAAAAAACTATCTTTAAACATAAAAGATTTTCATTTTCATTCTGTCAACTGCATCAAAAAAACTGCTTTATCATGATGTGATATAAAGGAAATTTGCAGTGCATTTGAGGGAATAAAAAAAGATGAGGGAGAGTAAAAAGGAATATTTTTCACATAACAATGGAAGCTGAGCTTGTACATTGTTACCTGTGTAGCAATGTCTACAGGCAATATCTTTAGTATTAAAAATTATTAGAGTACCTCCTGAAGCTAACTGTAAACAGTTTTTACACAGAGAGATACTTTTCAGTGATAGAGAAAAAGGGGAGGAGTATACCTGGAATTAAAAAAATCTTGAAACAAGGAAGCAATCATATCACCAATTCAAAACTTATATAAAGGAATTTTGTATGCTGTACTTCTTTACAGCAGTTACCTGTGGAGTTGGAAAGTATCTATACATAAGGGAAAAGAATTTGATGAATACAATGTTAAAAAAAAATATGGTTCTCATCTAGAGCACATGAGAAACAGTTGGAAGAATCCTGGAAAGCCAAAAAATACTGTGTTAAAATTTAGTTGAATTTGAATGAATTTGCATCAGATGGACTTAAAATACAAAAAAGGCGGGGTATAAGAAAGTGAATACTAATGACCTATTCCTTGTCAGAGATGAGGGCTAGATTCAGTGTTACAGAGAACCAATGTTTTACAGAAAATGTTACCTATTTATTACTTCCTTTTTTACTCCACTTGTAAAGAGAAATATCAGCTTCCACTTCCCTATTTTTAAAAATAAATAATAGAAGACATAACAGTCTACTCAGTAAGGACATCCAAGTGTAAACATATACTTCACTTCCTTAGGACTTAAATTAAGGAAAAATAGAAGGAAAAGAAGAGGTGAATGAAAAAGAATGAGAGTGAGGGAGAGAAAGTAGAGACATAAACAAGAAATAGAAAAGTATACAGAGAGTGAGTTAGACAAGTATTATTTATAACAGAGCAGTGAGCTTTAGAGTGCCAGTATCTCTTTAAAAGCACTTTGACAGTCAATTAACTACTATCCATAACTTTCCAACTACTCAAAATATTAAATCACAAAATCATGAAAATATTAAATCATGTAATATTAAATAATTTAAAGTGGTTTCTCAAAAACCACCTAAAGGAAAATTACTATTTAAGGAAAACAGAAGTATTTTTGAGGCATTATTAAAATCAAGCAGAAGGCTAAAGTCTTCATCCCAGGATTTATCATTTTGGACTTATATGTATTTATAGTAATAAAAAACCTATGGCAAAAAATAAACACTAAAATTAGTCAGCCTACAATATCAACACCATTTTTTCAGGGTGAGTTTTTTTTGAAAAAGATAGAATATAAAATTAGCAGCTACTATATGTATTTCTTTTTTTTTTTTTTTTTTCCTGAGCCACAATTTGTATTGCTAGACTGGGGATGATTATAAGCATCCTATTTAAAATTATGAAACTAGTGCACATTATTACTCATGATACTTAGTTTTACTCCATTATTCTACCTGTTGATATTAAATTATATTTCTATTATGGATAAGATTATAGAATTTGTTGTCAGACAGACTTAGTTTCCAGTAAAATATCTTTCACTTATTAATTACTTAATTTCTATTATATAGTCACCACTTGTGAAATTGTGACTATATAATATGAATTTCAGAGTGTTGTTAGGAGAAAAATGTGTGGTGACTAGCAAAGTGTCTGACAAAATTTCAAGGCACCGAACCTATAGCTATTTATTATTATTTTTATCTTTTACACAAGTGTGAAGAGCTTATAGGTTTAGTTGTTATGAGAAGGAGGTAATACAGTTTGTAATGGCCATTTTCTGTGTAGTTTTGTAAAAGTCCATTTAAAGCAGGTAAGATCATATTAAAAATGGTGAAACTTCCTTCAAATGAAGATATTGGGTGGGCCAAAAGGTTCATTCGTTTTTTTCCATAAGATGGCTCTAGAAGCACTTAGTTGTCTTTAACTTCATTTGAAACAATTTTGTTAGATTGTTATGTGACAGCTGTCATATCAGTGCGCATTTAAAAGTAGACATCAAAATTGGTGAATTTTTGTGTAGCCATTTTAACATTGAAGATGGAAGAAAAAAAAGCAACATTTTCTGCATATTATGCTTTATTATTTCAAGAAAGGTAAAAGCACAACTGAAACAAACAAAAAGATATGTGCAGTGTATGGAGAAGGTGCTGTGACTGAACGTTTCAAAAGTGGTTTGCGAAGTTTCGTGCTGGAGATTTCTCGCTGGATGAGGCTCCACGGTCGGGTAGACCCTTTGAAGTTGATAGAGATCAAATTGAAACAACAATTGAGAGCAATCAACATTATACCACGCAGAAGAAAGCCGACATAACTCAAAATATCCAAATCAAGCGTTGAAAATCATTTGAACCAGCTTGGTTATGTGAATCGCTTTGATGTTTGGGTTCCACATAAGTTAAGCTAAAAAAACCTTCTTGACCGTTTTTTCTGCATGCGATTCTCTACTGAAACGTAATGAAAATGTTCCGTTTTTAAAACAAATTGTGACGGGAGATAACAAGTGGATACTGTACAAAAATGTGGAACGGAAGAGATCGTGGGGCAAGAGAAATGAACCACCACCAGCCACACCAAAGGCCGGTCTTCATCCAAAGAAGGTGATGTTGTGTACATGGTGGGATTGGAAGGGAGTCCTCTATTATGAGCTCCTTCGGGAAAAGTAAATGACTAATTCCAACAAGTACTGCTCCCAATTAGACCAACTGAAAGCGGCACTCGATGATAAGCATCTAGATTTAGTCAACAGAAAACGCATAATCTTCCAACAGGATCATGCAAGACCGCATGTTTCTTTGATGACCAGGAAAAAACTGTTACAGCTTGGCTGGGAAGTTCTGTTTCATCCACCATATTCACCAGACATTGCACCTTCGGATTTCCATTTATTTCGGTCTTTACAAAATTCTCTTAATGGAAAAAATTTCCATTCCCTGGAAGGATATAAAAGGCACCTGGAACAGTTCTTTGCTCAAAAAGATAAAAAATTTTGGGAAGATGGAATTATGAAGTTGCCTGAAAAATGGCAGAAAGTAGTGGAACAAAAGGGTGAATACATTGTTCAATAAAGTTCTTGGTGAAAATGAAAAATGTGTCTTTTATTTTTACTTAAAAAACCAAAGGCACTTTTTGGCCCACCCAATACAAGGATAAGGAAGTTTATTAGATTTGTCCTATTGTCCAAGACTCAGATTCAGAGGATTCTCAGAAAGATGAAGAACTAGATTTCAGAACACACTTTTAAATTTTAAAATGTTTTTAAAAAAATATTAGAACTTTAAAATACATGTCTGTAGACGGAACTTTGGAAAATAATTGTTCATGTTACAATACCTCAATACATTTCCAAAAATTGATGCTGTAGACAAAATCTGACAAGTCTCCAATAAAATCTGAAATAACAAGTGATTATTATTTTTCTTTTAGTCTTTTTTTTAATTGCGTTTTTTACCGACATCCTTTTAGAGTACAGATCTATGAATTTTATCATGTGTATAACTTTGTGTATCCACCACCACAAGTGGGAAACAAAACAGTTCTATCACCCCAAAAAACTCCCTTGTGCTATCCTTTCGTAGTCACGTCCTCCCCTTTCTCCTAATCCCTGGCAACCACATATCTGTTCTCCATCATTTGTCTCTTAGAAAATGGAGGCGCGCAGTATGTGAGATTTTGAGATTGGCCTTTTTCACTCAGCATGATGGCCTTAAGATCCATCCAAGGTGTTGTGTGTATCAGTAGTTGCTGACTAATAGTCCATGGTCGGGATGTACCATTTTATCCATTCACCAACTGAAGGAATTTGGGTTGTTTTCACTTCAGGGCTTTTACAAATAAAGCTGCTATGAACATTCATGTCTCTGTGACTAAGAACATGCATGTCTTTGCACGGATCTAGGTTTTCAATTCTCTGGGATAAATGGCCAGGAGTAGTACAGCTGCATCAGAGGTCAAGAATATGATTAACTTTTTAAGAACCTGCCAGACTGTTTTCCAGAGTGACTGTACCGTTGTGCATCCTTATGTATAATGTACGAGAATTCCAGTTGCTCTGTACTCGTCAGCACTTGATATTGTCAGGTTTTATTTTTTTATTGGAGTAAAATTGCTTTCCAATGTTGTGTTAGTTTCTGCTGTACAATGAGGTGAATCAGTTATATGCATACCTATATCCTCTCCCTCATGGACCTCCCTCTCACCCCCACCCCCCATCCCACCCATCTAGGTTGTCACAGAGTGCCGAGCTGCGCTCCCTGTGCTATACAGCAGGTTCCCACTAGCTATCTATTTTACACATGGTAGTGTATTTATGTCAAACCTAATCTCCCAATTCATCCCACCCTCCCCTTACCCCCCATGTTCACATGTCCCTTCTCTATGTCTACATCTCTATTCCTGCCCTACAAATAGGTTCATCTGTTCCATTTTTCTGGATTCCACATATATGCGTTAATATACAATATTTGTTTTTCTCTTTCTGACTTACTTCACTCTGTATGACAGACTCGAGGTCCATCCACATCTCTACAAATGACCCAATTTCATCCCTTTTAATGGCTGAGTAATATTCCACTGTATATATGTACCACATCTTCTTTATCCATTCATCTATCATTGGACATTTAGGTTGTTTCCATGTCCTGGCTATTGTAAATAGTGCTGCAATGAACATTGAGGTACATGTGTCCTTTTGAATTATGGTTTTCTCAGAGTATATGCCCAGTAGTGGGATTGCTAGGTCATATGGTAGTTCTATTTTTAGTTTTTTAAGGAACCTCCATACAGTTCTCCATAGTGGCTGTATCAATTTACATTCCTACCAACAGTGCAAGAGGGTTCCCTTTTCTCCACACCCTCTCCAGCATTCATTGTTTGTAGATTTTTTGATGATGGCCATTCTGACTGGTGTGAGGTGATACCTCATTTTAGTTTTGATTTTCATTTCTCTAATAATGAGTGATGTTGAGCATCTTTTCATGTGCCTCTTGGCCATCTGTATGTCTTCTTTGGTGAAATGTCTATTTAGGTCTTCCACCCATTTTTTAATTGGGTGGTTTGTTTTATTTTGATATTGAGCTCCATGAGCTTTTTGTATATTTTGGAGATTAATCCTTTGTCCATTGTTTCATCTGCAAATATTTTCTCCCATTCTGAGGGTTGTCTTTTCGTCTTGTTTATGGTTTCCTTTGCTGTGCAAAAGCTTTTAAGTTTACTTAGGTCCCATTTGTTTATTTTTGTTTTTATTTTCATTACTCTAGGATGTGATTCAAAAAAGATCTTGCTGTGGTTTATGTCAAAGGGTGTTTTTCCTATGTTTTCCTCTAAGAGTTTTTTAGCGTCCAGTCTTACATTTAGGTCTTTAATCCATTTTGAATTTATTTTTGTGTATGGTGTTAGGGAGTGTTCTAATTTCATTCTTTTACATGTAGCTGTCCAATTTTACCAGCACCACTTATTGAAGAGGCTGTCTTTTCTCCATGTGTGTTCTTGCCTCCTTTGTCATAAATTAGGTGACCATATGTGCATGGGTTTATCTGTGGGCTTTCTATCCTGTACCATTGATCTATAGTTCTGTTTTTGTGCCAGTACCATACTGTCTTGATTACTATAGCTTTGTAGTATAGTTTGAAGTCAGGTAGCCTGATTCCTCCACCTCCTTTTTTTTTTCTCAAGATTGCTTTGGCTGTTTGGCATGTTTTGTGTTCCCATACAAATTGTAAAATTTTTTGTTCTAATTCTGTGATGAATGCCATTGGTAGTTTGATAGGGATTGCATTGAATCTGTAGATTGCTTTGGGTAGTATAGTCATTTTCACAATATTGATTCTTCCAATCCAAGAACATGGTATACTTCTCCATCTGTTTATGTCATCTTTGATTTCTTTCATCAGCGTTTTATAGTTTTCTGAGTACAAGTCTTTTGCCTCCTTAGGTAGGTTTATTCCTAGGTATTTTTGCTTTTTGTTGCAATGGTTAATGGGATTGTTTCCTTAATTTCTCTTTCTGATTTTTCATTGTTAGTGTATAGGAAAGCCAGAGATTTCTGTGCAATAATTTTGTATCCTGCAACCTTGCCAAATTCATTGATTAGTTCTCGTAGTTTTCTGGTGACATCTTTAAGATTTTCTATGTATAGTATCATGCCATCTGCAAACAGTGACAGTTTAACTTCTTCTTTTCCAATTTGTGTTCCTTTTATTCCTTTTTCTTCTCTGATTGCCATGGCTAGGACTTCAAAAACTATGTTGAGTAAGAGTGGCGAGAGTGGATATCCTTGTCTTGTTCCTGATCTTAGTGGAAATGCTTTCAGTTTTTCCCCATTGAGTATGATGTTTGCCGTGGGTTTGTCATATATGGCCTTCATTATGTTGAGATTGCTTCCCTCTATGCCCATTTTCTGGAGAGTTTTTATTTTTTAAATGACAAAATTAAAAAGAGTTAATGCTTCTATATATCTCTTCCTTCAAAACAAAATTAAAACTGAAATTAAAAATAAACCCTGAAAGTTCAGTTTATTTATGTGATGCTCTTGGGAATTCTTCATATCTAAACATATGGGTTGCCCAAATACTTGTAGTCAGAAAAATAAAAAGTGTAGCTTTAAATGCTTTTAATGTAAAAAATAATTAAAATAAATTAAGCTTTCAACTCAATAGAGTAGGAAAAAAGGTGCATTGTAAACCCAAAGAAAATAAGTAAAATATGTAAAAAGTAAAAATCTGAAAATAATAAGTATATTATTCATGTATTATAAATATAAATTAATATGTATATATGATTTTTATATATAGCATACATATATAATTATATATACATATATATTGCATATATATAATTTTAAAAACCAATAGAATACGGCTTTAATATCAGCTACTAGTTTGATTTGTGATCTTTCTCATCTGGACATAATTGATGAGCATCTTACCAATGCTGCTATTGAACATGTTCCCCAGGAATTTTGGAGTGGAGGTCATGCGAGTTGAGTTTCTACCTTTTGAAATCAAAAGTTTTAATTAATTCAACTGGACAATTCAATAGGCAATGTAAATGGTCTATGGCTTGCCTAAAAATATTAATACAAATATCTATGACAAAACTAACAATACTTATTGACATGCCAGTGTATGTGCTTTGCTTGATGGTCCTTTTAATCTTCACAACAAAAAACTAAGAGGCACTTTTTTTATTATTATTATTGGGGTATATTTGTTTTACAATGTTGTGTTAGTTTCTACCATACAGCGGAGTGAAGTAGAGTTCCCTGTGCTATACAGCAGGTTCTCCTTAGTTATCTATTTTATACATATTAGTGTATATATGTTAATCCCAGTCTCTCGATTCATCCCATCCTCCTTCACCCCTTGGTGTCCATACGTTTGTTCTCTACATCTGTGTCTCTATTTCTGCCTTGCAAACCAGTTCGTCTTTACCATTTTTCTAGATTCCACAAATATGCAGTAATATATGATATTTCTTTTTCTCTTTCTGACTTTCTTTACTATGTATGGCAGTCTCTGGGTCCATTCATGTCTCTACAAATGACCCAATTTCATTCCATTTTATGGCTGAGTAATATTCCATTGTATATATGTACTACATCTTCTTTATCCATTTGTCTGTCGATGGACATTTAGGTTGCTTCCATGACCTGGCTATTGTAAATAGTGCTGCAATGAACATTGGGGTGCATGTGTCTTTTTGAATTATGGTTTTCTCTGGGTATATGCCCAGTAGTGAGATTGCTGGGTCATATGGTAATTCTATTTTTAGTTTTTTAAGGAACCTCCATGCTGTTCTCCATAGTAGTTGTATCAGTTTACATTCCCCCCAACAGTGCAAGACACAAAAGACCCTGAATAGCCAAAGCAATCTTGAGAAAAAAAAACGGAGCTGGAGGAATCAGACTCCCTGACTTTAGACTATACTACAAAGCAGCAGTAATCAAGACAGTATGGTACTGGCACAAAAACAGAAATGTAGATCAATGCAACAGGATAGAAAGCCCAGAGAGAAACCCACGCACCTATGCTCAAGTAATCTGTGACAAAGGAGGCAAGGATATACAATGGAGAAAAGACAGCCTCTTCAATAAGTGGTGCTGGGAAAAGTGGACAGCTACATGTAAAAGAATGAAATTAGGACACTCCCTAACACCATACACAAAAATAAACTCAAAATGGATTAAAGACCTAAATGTAAGACTGGACACTATAAAACTCTTAGAGGAAAACATAGGAAGAACACTCTATGACATAAATCACAGCAAGATCTTCTTTGACCCACCTACTAGAGTAATGGAAATAAAAACAAAAGGTACTTTTTTAAAAGTCCTTTTCTAGTTGAAGCGTCTGAGGCATAGAAAAGAAAGTAACTTGCTCAAATTCATACAGCTAGTAAATATGTTTGTTTGTTTTACTTTTTGTGTTTTTAATTTGAAACTGTAGTGAAAACTTAGAAGTTGTTATTGGTTATGTTATTACTGTTCAGAGAAACCTGGTCTATAGTGCTATAGTGCTATATGTATGAAGTAAGGCAACATAATATATTTGTCATAGCTGTTAAGAGTTTGACTCTGGATTCAGCCTCCTGACACCTGTGAAACACTTCCATATGTTCAGGAGTCCATAGTTAGCATATAATAACAACTAAACAGTAAGAAGATAGAATTTTTTAAAAATCATAAAAGAAATAAAATTAACTTACAGTGTCACTATATGAAAAAAATTACAAATCTGAGAATTTTAAGAAATCGAAAGATGGTATAATCTTATATTGTAAAAATATCAATTTTCTCAAATATAATAGCTAAATGAAAAACTTTTCAATTTTTTTCATTTACACATTCATCTCAAAGATTAAACACAAGAAAACAGGGAAGACAAGTTTGAAAATTAATACTAATGAGTGTGTTCATATGTTTGTACACACACAAATTATTATGAAGCTATAATAATTAAATGATATAAAATTGGCACAAGAAGAAATGAATAAGCAGAACAGAAATTCTGAAAGCAAACATATATATATTTATATGAACACAACACGTGTGCGCAGGCATACGCATGCATTTGTTAAAAGCTGAATTTGAAATCAGTGTGAAAATGGTTTTGCTGATACATAGGAACCTAGGATTCCACTTAATGCTATACACCAAAATAAGTCCTGGGTAGATGAAGCATTTAAACAATTTTAAAACATGGAATTATGATGTTACTTGGAGAATTATATTTATGATGAATACTCACATATCCATAAGTGAGGAAAATATTTCCAATATTCTAAGGTTAAAAAAAACCAAAATATTGATAGACTTGAATAAAAACATTTTCAGCTTCAACACACTATTTAAAACAAAACCTAAAACAATGAAAGCAAAATAAACCAAGGAGAAATAGGACAAACTGGAAAAAATATATTTGAAAAATATATTAAATAAAGTAGGCATCCTGAGCAAAAGAGAACTTTGACAACTGACAAACAACATTCCTAAATATGTACAAAAATTTAGTTTTAGAGATGCTTACTTTAGTATTGTTTGTGATAGCAAATAGGAGAAAAACATATGTAACAATATGGTCCTGATTATATGACACATCTTACATATGTAGCCATTAGGAACATTAGAGAAGAATATTTTACAACCTTTACAAATCCTGAATGTATTTTTCCATGAAACAAAAATGTTTTAAAAAGTAACTACAACTTGAATCCCACAGAAGGGGCTAGGACGAAGTCAAAACATGTTTCCTGTGTGGTCAGGGAAATCTGTAGAACGTATGAACAATGACATGAGAGATGGACCAGGAAGCCTGGGCTTCAGATGACCTAAAACATATGAATAAGTAGAGGAAGAGCACCAACAAAGTGCCCTACTCAGAGTGAATCCAGAGCACAGACAAATAGTGACTATGAGTACAAATCATACTACAAGGCAGCAAATGGAATGTGAAGAGTGAAAGTATTTTTAAAAAAGGAAATACATTGAATGTAGACCACAGGAGGACAGTAGCAGCAATTCAGAAGAAAATGTACAAATGTCTTTGATAGTAAAGTTCTTGAAATAGAATGAACATCCTCTGGCTTTTCTTGAATTTTTACAAACATATAATGAGTAGCTAGTGAGGAAATCTCTAAAGTTCTGTAATGTAATCATAAAAAGAAAATAAGTGAATGAAATAGACAAAAGCAGAATGCAGGAATGGACTGGGACTAATATTTGAGTGTTGACTCTGCACAGCATTTGAGGAATGACATTTTATTTCTACCTCAGAAATTTCATTCTATATGGAATATTAAGTATGTTAGAGATGAGGATACCGAGATTCAGAGAAAACAGTCTCAGAAAAACTCAGTGACTTACTCGGAGCACACACCAGTAAAGAAAGGAGTTGAATTTGAAATCCAAATCTATCTGACTAAAAATCCCAGGATCCTGCCTCCACACACCTGTGCACCCAGCACCGTGCCTTGACCACAGTGGTGCTTAATAAATATTAGCTGTGTCGCTATCGTTGTAATACTAAAAAACAGCTTCCTAATAAATGACCACAGCACAATTTCCATACTAACTAGGGCTGCGTTAAAAATGGATGCCATTATTTGGCATCTATATTTATAATTTTTTTTTTTTTAGGAAGAGTATGTACAGGGGAATGGTGGATTTAGGCAGGAATAGCTGGAATGGAGTTTGAAAATATTTTCTGTAAGACAATTGAAAGACAATAAAAACAAGATGAAATTTATAACCATTTTTGCTCATGAGATCTTAGAGTCCAAAATTCAATAGTGATTCATACACTGAAAATCCAAAAATAAGATTTTGAAGGTGACACTCTTTCCTTTTTAGAGGCTTGTAAGCAGCTTTTTTACTCTTCACTTAATAATGTTTTCTTTTAAAGTATGTCATCTAAAATCCATTTGTAAGACATTTGTCAAACAAATGTCCAACATTGCTTTATTTTCATGCTTCATTGGAACTCAAATCATACACACTACTCTTTCTGCACATCCTAATTGATTTTATTTACACCCTTAAAAATAATTACACCTCAGTGAGAGTTACTTATTAGGCTACTAAAAATGAGAAATTTATTTTCTAAAGTGCTCTTCCAAAGTATGTGCTCAGAAAATCTGGACACTTGTGCAGAATGAAGTGATTATTAAATAAGTGTTGCAAGTATTAATACCTGGATTACAAATATCTCTATTAATATCAAGTGCTAATTATCTATGTTAATGACTCAAAAACTCTTGAAAACTATATCACTGGAAGAAATGTTAATTGCTGTTACAGTAGTTATGAAGCACATGTCAGCCAAACTGTTGATATAAATTCATTTTTTTTTATGGTGGAATATTCTAGCTTTATTCATAGTGCTAAGAGCAAAAGTATAAAAGCTTTACATCAACTAAGCATGTTCTCTCTCTTTCCTTCCTTCCTTTCCTTTTTTTGTAATTGGGAATTAGTCTAAATGCTTTCTAAATGAAATATTTTGGCATGTATATTGAGCATAATTTTATGATCCAAATTTATAGGCTATTAAATGGGTAACATATCTATGATTGTAATTGGAGAGTTATTTTTGAGTGTGTTACATTTGAAAACACTGGTAATATTATTATTACTATGCAGAATAGCATCTCTATCTTCTTAGCTAGCTATTAAGGATAGTCAAACTATTCTGGATTTTCAAGCAATAGTAAAAGAATTGGAGTAAGATTTTTTTCCCAGCATAATGCCACAGGAGACATATAAAACTCAGGACATTCAGAAAATCTCTGTTTGTGGTCGGTGAATAGTGCAAAGCCCTTTCATTGTGTTTCATTGTGAGCTGACAGATATTGGCAAGAATGTGGGATGATTATAAACTCTCACATGTAACCCTTGAGAAAGAAGATCATGATGAAATAAAATGCATTGACCTCAGTAAAATGTTTAATGGGAAACATATTCTCAATCATGCCTTTCACACATATGCTTGAATTCTTATGTGAATTACTTATAAAAGGCATGTGTATAACCTTGATTACTTTAACAAACTCTTATATAAAAGCCAAGTTATATCTTCTTACCCATTAAAAGGATTTGAGCAGGACTCCCTAAAGTCTCTACAGGAGACTTGAAGCTCAAATATCATAGTTTGTGAGTTCTTTTACAGGGGCTTGGCAACAGAGCTATGCAAGCACTCCGCAGAGGTGTAGCAAAAGATAAATGAGTTCTTTTGAGTTCAAGTTTTCTTTATATTTTGACTAATTAAAAAAATGAGAGGGTACTTTGTTTCTTAAACCTAGTACATACAGTGAATGGAACATTTCATTATGATGAGGAATTCCAAGAAGTGTAAAGAAATCTCAAGGACAATCTTAAGAATATTTCAACATGTGCTTTTACAAGCAAAGTAAAGCCACATTCAACTCAGTTAAGCAGACTCACAATCACTTAGGGGCTTAGTATCAGTTCTTTATTAGGCAATCTTTTTCCTAATTAATATTCATTACAATGATCACCCATCTAAAACTTTCATTTGGAAAGTGCCTAAGATATATTTATTTTTGATGCAGATAAGACTATTATATAGATGCCTATGGATGCCTCAAAATCTATTTTTCTCAGATCAGTTAGAAATTACATTTTTAAAGGACACGATTTTCAGACAGGTATACAATTACACTTTATTAAAATGTCTTAAACACCTTTTCAATCATTCTGGTTTAGAGAATGCTAAAGACATATGGTCCATAATCTTGCCAAATATCATTCTTGTAGGATTAAAAACATATTAAAAGAATTTTTTTTTTTTTTTAATCTTTTGGTTGCACTGCATGGCATGTGGGATCTTATTTCCCCTACCAGGGATCGAACCTGCTCCCCTTGCATTGGAAGTGCTGAGTCTTAACCACTGGACAGCCAGGGAAGTCCCTGAAATCTTATTTTCAGTTGGCACATTTGATATATTCTTTTACAGAAAGGTTTGTGGGGATGTGGGATTACCCCCTTTACCTTATCTTTGAGATTTTATCCTCATTGGTAGGATGACCATATAAATTATTATCTAATTCAGGTTACTTTTGCGAGGGAGAGAAAATGCAACTGATAATTTTTTCTCAGACAATAAGCATCAATTGATGTAGTCCTAGGGAATTCAGAAAGTATGGTTACTCCAATCACATCGGATAACATCTACAGTCTCTCATACAATGCCCTAGAGTCCCATTGTATAGAAGAGTGACAGAGATTCCTTTCTGCTCAGAAAAATCCATATTCTTCTTTTCTTCTTGGACACACAGCTAGACCACATTTTCCTTGCTTCTTTATCACTGTAGTCAATGGACTGTGGCACTAGATGTGGTGCCGTTTCCACATCTAGCCTATCAAAACCTCCCACTCTTGCTCCTCTGTGTCCTTTATCCCTTCTGGATGTCTGACATGGCCATAACTTTTAGGATGACTTTGGAAACCATGTTTTGAAGATGGTAGAGCTTTTGTCAATCTGGATCTTGAATGACTGCATGCAAGATGACTCTGCCAATCTTCTTACCTATCCAGCATATTACCTTAGGAAGAAATAAACTTCTTAGTGCTTGTTATGAGTTGAATTGTGTTCCTCTGAAACATGTTTAAATTCTAACTTCCAGTAGCTCAGAATGTGACCTATTTAGAAGTAGAGTCGTTACAGATATAATTAGTTAAGATGAACTTATCCTGGAGTATGGTGGACCTTAATCCAATATGACTGGTATCCTTAGAAGAAGTGGGAAATTTGGGCACAGACACAGACCTCATCTGAAGACAGAGGCAGACAAACACAGAGGGAAGATGGCCATGTGAATATGGAAGCAGAGACTGGAGTTAAGCTGCTACCAACTAAGGAATACCTGGGGCTACCAGAAGCTGGAAGAGTCAAGGAAGGATCCTCTCCTAGAAGCTTTGGAGGAAGCATGGTCCTGCCAACATCTTGATTTTGAAAGTTTAGCCTCTAGAACTTTGAGAGAATAAATTTCTTTGTCTTAAACCACTCCGTTTGTGGCCCTTCGCTAACGCAGCCCTAGGAAACTGGTAAAATCTTGAAGGCATTGTGGACTTTTGTGGTTAGCATCAGCTAATACAGAAAAAATGGCCATGGTTCTGACACAGTAGGATTTTAAAAATATATTACTCATATGACAGGACTAGATCAATTCCCCAGTTTCACCGTTGGAGCAATTCTACTTCCTTAGAGTTGTGGTTTTAGGTATTTTCAAGGAATGGATAATTTGTGGCTAGGTGTTTTATTTCAGAACCAAATAGCTTTGCCAAGAAGGGAGTTATTTGTTAAACAATCCACATGAATGGATAACAAATCTCCATCCATGTACGTGAAAAGTCTGTTTAGTAACCATCTATGCTTAAATATAAAAATTAAATCTAAATCTAATTAATTTGAAATCTCTTTGCTCTCCGAAACATAGGAAACGTAAGATTTAAGCAAACTCCAAAACTGGTTAATAACTTTTCCCTGTGCAAACTTTTATTGCATGCATAAGCTTATTTCCCCTACTGCTACTTAGCCCACTCCTTAACCAAATACATTCAGAAAGCAAGATCCATGTCTCAGGAAGTATTAAAAAAGCACTAATTATAAAATAGGTTAAATAATTCGGTCATTTAGAAGGAAAAAAAATCCCAAACACATCTGAGTACTAATCCATGAATGACAAACATGTTTGTAAACAATAGCCTATGAACTGTCTGTGAAAAAGCTTGTGGCTGAAATGAGTTTGCATTGTTACGTGAGAAAGATGTACAGAGGAAATTTTAGAAAGGATAGAGAACAAAGCATTGTGATCACATTTAGCATTTGAATAGGGGCAAAGCATCAACTGTAAGTATAATAAACATCTGACATAGATCACCAAAATCAGTACGACTTGTATTTATTTACCATCAGGAAATACAACAAAAGCATTTGTGATATACTAAATAAATCAACAACAACAACAACAACAAATCCCGGAGATAAACAAACGGGTTCTAAGCTGAATGCCACATAGGAAATGTGTAAAAAGCAGTAATATCTGATGCAGTAGATAGAGCACCCCTGAACTTCATTCAGGAAAGGAATTGCTAACACATGGCAGCCAGCAGCAAATGCTCAGCCAGCTCCCAGTCAGAGAAACATGCCTTATCCACAGGTTATGGAATAAACACAGATGCAGCAAAATGAGTCACCAGAGGAAAACAAAAATCTAAATTGAAGGCAAATGAAGCTTTGTGCACATGCATGACAAGAAATCCATTGAGCAAAAGTAATTTTATATCTGTGCCAGAATGGCTGTCTTATATATTGGAAATAGGGAACAGGAGGGAAAGGAAATTGTCACATAATAGCAGACCTTGAAGTGTACTAAAATAGAGAAGGCCTTCTGTATTGGCACAAAAAGAAAAAAATATATTCTAAGAGGTAAAATTCATTCAAAGTGCTATCAAAATGGGATGAAGAAATGTTGATACGTAAAAGAGAGGGGGAAAATGTCCAACGGAAGAAAATATTGAGAATAAAAAAAATGTTCAATGAAAGATGCAACAAAAAATGATGAGATTCTAGAAAAAATGCCTTCCTTTATAGCACACATAAAATGACATAAAAATCAATCATTTCCAGAATATATTCTTATAAAGTTACTATATAACTCTTGCTATTTTTTCAAAAGTTACCATAAAACTGTCTTATTTTATTTGAATCATTTATTAGTGCAGGGAGGACATTAATTTCTGAATTATACTGTATACTAGCACAGGTTTTTCTATGCATTCAAAACAAAAATTTCATGAAACTTCCCTTGTTATTTTAACCTTATTCAGCCTCTGCAGTGTGTCTCTGCATTTGTGGGTATCTAGGATAACACTGGCAGGAATTGCTTGAGACAGAAGATTATAGGTTTGCCCCTTGGAAGATTTTTATAGGGTCTATAATATTTTTCACTTAATATTGATTGCAGAGTTCTTTTGGCTCAGCTTGCTTATCAGAGAAAGGAAGTCGTATTTTCATGTCTTATTACGAGCTAACTTTAGTTAGTAACCTTGATGTGAATTCACCTTCACTGCCTGCCTTGTGTTTTTAATGAGAGAGTAAACTGAACAAATTTAAGTATTCCAAATCTCTTTTCCAAATGTGTCAATAGCATGAAGTGACCTTGGAGAGGATCTCGGCTCACCCATAACGGTATCTTGATAGAAAGCCATTTGGCCCTAATGGGAGCAGTGGGTCAGCTCACCCTGCCCAGTTGGCAGGGACATGCTATCTCGGGCACATGCTGCTCAGTGGAACCATCCACATTTGTAGCCCTGAATGTTGGCTGCTACAAGGCGAGAAGGAAAGAAGAAATCACTCTCTCTCCCTATGCTGATTCTCTCTGAGCAAATCTGTCTTTTTTTTTTCTTTTGTTTAGAAGTCTATACAGGTTCAAGATACAAGTTCAATCAGTGAAGCAATCTAAACTAGAGTTTTGCTAAAATAGCAGACCTGCAGTGGAGACCTTACTGGAAATTGGGAAGGGATGAGAATGCATTTGCTGAAAGATGTTGGTCCTCTTAGGAATGGAGATAAATTTGGATCCTTGTAGGAGAAAAGTATGATACAGTGAGACCAGATTAATAAAGACTATGTAGTAGAAAAATCCTGTAGTTTTATCTTTTCCTTTTTTTCTTTTACTTTTCTTTGTGGTAGGAAATAAAAAAATAGGCACCAATAGGAAAACAGAAGAAAACAAAAAAGAATCTAGTGGTCCTTAGATAATATCCAAAGGAAAAGCAAAAGGCTAAGCGTAATATATTTGCCATATAATAAATGGGCTTCTCTGCTTTTAAATTTTTTTCTCATAAAAACACCAGCAAAACCATACATGTGAATCTTGATTCACCAAGAAAAAAGACAGAAAACAAGAGATTTCTTTCAGTAAAGACAGCAGTTAATAGGTAAAGAAATATTGAACCTTCTCACCAGGTGATTCTGAACCCCCAAGGGCCAATAAAAGCCTTTGAACTCTATAATCAAAGCTACCCATGACCCTAAGGGCTATTTGATCCCAGAATTGTGATCTGAACCTCATAAGAGGTTCCAATTCTCCAGGAAAGGAATCAGGCAGGATAGGGCATAAGGATTTTAAGGTGAAAGTTTGTTTAGGGAGTCGTAACTCTTGTTGATATTTCTATTTTGTCAGTATGGTTGGCTTCTAATGTGTCATTCTGGCTAAGCTGAACTATGTTTCCTGGAATCCTCTTCCTAGAATGTTTCTGGCTAAGATTGGTCAGGAGACAATACATGAGAGATTCGGAAGCAGTGGCCATGTTTATTCTTGGAAGGTTGAAGTAAATCATGTATGTCTTTCTGAATCTGCTTGCTCACCTTGTTGATTGGGCAACAGTTGGGTTCCTCACTGCCAGCTCCCAAGAGATTTTTTTCCCTTGCACTTCTCCATATCCTGGTGTGTGTGAGGCCAGAGCACACTGGAGACATTGTGGATTCTAATGAAAGACAGACACAAGCCCCATCTTGTTCCTTGAGGTCTTCATGTGTCACTGCTCGTCCCCACATTCCCTTCTGATTGTCCAGGGACTTCACACTCAACACCAGCAAAGAAGAAACAGTGGAACTGAGACTGTCCCACCAGCTCCTACAATCGTGTAAGTTTGCTTCACGTTACACATCTCTTATTCTACATTATTTTCTAGTGGTTCTGAATGAATGTTGACTGATGTGGACCTTTTTCTCTAAATGCTTTGATATATTCTAAGTCTGGTATATATTAAGATTCATTCTTTTAAACTATCATGATGTATTTTACAATTATACTGCTAAAGTTTCCTTATTAAGATGAATTTACTTAAGATTTTTAGAATCTTCATCAAAAAATAATAAAAATGGTTTATACAGAAATTCAGTAGTGTCTTCACCATCTAACAATTCTCTACATCTTTTTTCAGATCAAACTCAGTTCTGCATTGTTCCATTTTTTCTAAGACTAAATGAGACATCAGAATTATCTCACATACATTTTTTTCTGTTCTTAAGAAAAGTAGGCACTTGTTGCTACTGGCTCAATTGTTTATTTTAATTAGAGTGATAAATCTTATAATATGTGAAATTGTAATTAACATTATTCATTAGGGAATGCCACAGAAAATATAACAGATTTCTGGCATTTAAGAAATTTAGTGCTCAGAGTGAAGTAAGTCAGAAAGAGAAAAATATAGTATGCTAACACATATATATGGAATCTAAGGGGAAAAAAAAAGGTCATGAAGAACCTAGTGGCGAGATGGGAATAAAGACACAGACCTACTAGAGAATGGACTTGGGGATATGGCAAGGGGGAGGGGTAAGCTGGGACAAAGTGAGAGAGTGGCATGGACATATATACACTACCAAATGTAAAAAAGATGGCTAGTGGGAAGCAACCGCATAGCACAGGGAGATCAGCTCGGTGCTTTGTGACCACTAGAGGGGTGGGATAGGGAGGGTGGGAGGGAGGGAGATGCAAGAGGGAAGAGATATGGGAACATATGTATATGTATAACTGATTCACTTTGTTATAAAGCAGAAAGTAACACACCATTGTAAAGCAATTATACTCCAATAAAGATGTTAAAAAAAAATGTAGAAAAAACTCAAAATAAAAAAAAAGAAATTCAGTGCTAATAACTTATATCTTTGATTTAGTCTAAGGTGACTATTCCTTTTTTCCCCACCCACATCAGTTCTTGTTTTAAACTGCTGTCTCAAATTAATTAATAATAACAATCTTTTTATTTATCTAAATTATATAAAATACACTAGAATTCTGATAACCTAAAAAAATACGTCCCTGTTTCTATCTCAATATTTCCCAGTTTAGATTTGACCAGAATGAAATAAGATGGTATGTTTGAAGAGTTGTAGATCCTTTACTATCCTAATGTCCCAATTCTAGTTTTACTTAGTTACTTATAGAGATTCCAAAGGATGTTTGAACAAACTAAGTTTCTCAAGGTAACAACTAACGCTGTTTCACAGGGAATTAGACAGTTTGTCATATTTGAAATAAATTTCAAGTGAGAGAAAAATGCAAATACTCAACCAAAACAACTGTGTAATTTATGGGCAACAGTCATAAATACAAAGCCACTGGCATTAAATATCTTATCCTCATTTTGCAGTAAGAGGAAGTTAACAGCTTGCAATATGTATTTGTTGGAAATTAAATATTAGTGAATAAGATAAAGAAAAAAAAAAGGTCTCTGCATGATTAGATTCTTTTTTTAGCACACACTGTTTAATTTGGAAAGTTCGGGACCTGTAATAAGCCCAGCTGGTTTCTTATGTGTTAGCTATGTTAAAAATATATTAGAGGTTAAAATCTAACTTTCTAATTTCAATAGTACCTGCATAAGCCTTTTTTGGTTGCCAGAATGATGCTAGGAGTTCAGTTGCATTTTATATATAGATGTAATATATATATATTTAACTTCTGTTTTAAAATGCTTGTGGAAATATAGATGCCACACCTGAGAATGGCAATATGCTTTTTTTTTTTTTTTTTTTTTTTTTGGTAAATGTACACTGAGATTATGTTATTAGAACAAAAAATAAATATTTTACAAAATATTACCTAGCATTTACTTAATCTTTATCAGTCCTTCTGAATATGAGCCTTACTTAAATTACTAGATAGAATTATTCACTCTTAGAAAAATATCTCTCATGATACAATTCAACAATGCTTGCAGTGATTATTGCTTTTCAAAGATATAGTTAAATAAAGCCTTTCTTCTCTACTATATGCCATTATAGATTATATGGAATATCTATTAGAAAGGTTAAAGGCTGACTCTTTCAAAACTACAAATTTGACAGTGCACATTTGTGACCTTCAAAAGATTAATTTTAATGACCTTGAAATCTCTCTTAGATAAATTGAAATATATCCACATGCATGTGAAGCAAGGATGAAATAAAGAGCCTAACAGTTGAATAAAATAGAGAAAAAACCAGATAGTTTTAACACAAGAGCCACTTCAGTCTTTTGTTTTCTCTAGGAGGCAGGTTGATGCCAGCTAACCACATGGGCATAACAGAAGGTACTGTGGGCAGGAATATCAATGAGCTTGATTTTCCTCACCTTAGGGAAGTGAAGCAGGCTGCTCTACACCAAAAGGAACTGCCTTCTTGGGAAGAACGTGGTCCACCTTTGCCCCCTTTCTCCCACCCAGAGCACCAAATAAGCAAGAGTTGACTCACTCTCCCTGTACAGCTCTGTAGCTTCACAGTTGGAAATTCTACCACCAATGGAGCCAGCTGCTGTCACACTCCCTGGGAACATTTTTTTGCCAAGCAGAAAAAAATCCTTCCTCGAGTCACAGCAGCCCAAGCGTGTATGATGTTGGCAGTGCTCCTCCAGCTCTGCTGAGACCAGTTTAAATTTGGTAGGCAGATCGCAGGGGTTCTTGGCCTCAACATAAACCCCGGTATTTCTCCATGGTTTTTCCTTTGCTCCTTCAACAGCAGAACTATGCTTCCCTTAGCTATATGGCCAGGCAAACATTTCATCAAACACAGGAGTTTCACAATTTAGCTCCTGCACACCAAGAGCAGCTGCAGCATACCTCTAAAACAGGAGTCCTAGAAATGGTAAAGAGAATCAGATAGTGCGTACCACGGTATTTCCCAACCCTTTTGTGCTCCAGGAATATTTTTCAATGCATCATTAAAGAGTTTTTAGGGCAGTGTTAAAGGGGGTGGAATATGGTGCCCTTCAGAATTAGCATATTGGAGGTTAGTAAATGAAAGAACTTTAAAGGGAAAGAAAACCCCAGACACTGATGTTTGCTCTTCTCTGCAGTATTCTCTTCTCTACCTCATTATTCATTGCAGGTCTCTGCCAAAAATATTGAGGGCTCTATGTTGTATGAGTGTGGTGGGGATAGGGCAAGAAGAAGGGGGGTTGAGTGTTCATATGATTTGCAAAAGATATAATCTACCTGTAGTATTAAAGCTAAGATTGACATCTGGGGGGAGAAGATCACTGATTTAAGTATTCCTCATATTTCCTTGCACGTGGCATTCAATTCAGTCAAACAAAACAAATCAAAACAAATAAAAGTCTTCTTGTGAATTAATACAGGGCTCATAGCATTTGAAGATGGGACTAATCTTCTCTCCACAGAATAATGTATCCGCTCATTCAATAAATATTTATTGAGACCCTACAGTGTGCCAGGTACTAATCTAGAATAATGTTATTTTGCAATGAACAAATCAAAGTCCCTGCCTTCAATGGAGTATCCATTGCAGGGTGGGCAGTAGAAGGAGGAGACAGAAAATAAACATTTAAAAATGGTTTGTCAAATGGTGATGCATGCTTTGGGGCAGAGTAAGGAGGAAGGAAGGATGAGGAGAGCAAGGATAAGGGAAATGGGTTGTGATTTTAAATATACTTCTTAAGAAAGGCTTTGCCGAGAAGGTGACATTGGAACAAAGATTTGAAGGTTGAGAGGGCAAAACATGCGTATATCTTGAGTATTCAGGTGGAGAGAACAGTGAGTATGGAAGTATAAGGCTTAAACTTTGCAGTGTGCTCAGAATGACTGAGGAACAGGAAAGGGGCACATCACTGAAGTGAGCAATGGTAAGGATGGGGAAGATGGGTCAGAAATAAGCACCATGCTTGCTGTGAGATAAGATATTTAAGCAGAAGTTACATAGGCAGAAGAAAAATATGATCTGACGTACATTTTAAAAGGTTTGCTGTGTTATTCTATTGAAAATAATATGTAGGTAGCAGGAACAGAAATAAGTAGAAACATTAGGAGGCCAGTGAAATTTTAACTCAGGTGAGAGATGATGCAGTGTTAACAAGGGTGGTGGCGGTGAAAGTGATGAGAAGTTATGGAATTTTGCTCATATTTGAAAAATGAAACCAAGAAGATTTTTATGATGGTTTAGATTTGGGATATGAGAAGAGTTGTTAAAGACAACCCCAACATTTTTAGCTTGAAAAGATGGAGTTGCATCTGTTAACCTAGGGATGACCTCAGAACAATTGGTTGGAGACATATATAAGTTTTTTGAAGTCTGAAGTAGCAATCAGGCATTCAGTAATTGATGCTGAGTTGGCAATAGGACGTACAAGTCAAAACTTTAGGGTTGTTTATGTCAGAGATACAGATTAGGCATTTTACTTATCGAGAATATTTAAAGCTATGAAACTTAAGGAAGCAAAAAACAAACACTTTAGCCTGCTTTCATTATTATTAAGCATTTTACATACTACAGTTGGAAAAACAAACAAACAGAATGCTCTGTGCTCTGAAATTAAGCCAAAACCAAGATCGCCTTTATTGTTTCTGGTCCTCAAATTAATAAAACCTTGACTATTGCTCATAAACCTGGATTTTGTAACAAAAGGAAATCATCCCTGAATTATGATATACTGATATCTGAAGATATGCATGACCCTTGTGAATATAATAATTTGAGAAAGTTGTTATCTTCCTGTCATGAACAGACTAATGCAAACTACTACACTTGAGAAGTTTGTGGGTTTTTTTCCCCCATTCAAATATGTGTTGTGATTTTTATTTGGTAAATCAGTACTCCTGATATCTGACTCCCTTCCACACTTGAATAGAAAAGTTTTTCTTTTGCAAAATGCTATCTCCTAGGCATGAATCCAGGTAGAGAAGAGGTACAAACTGAGGCTGGACGGTGATTCTCAATCCTGGCTGGATGTTAGAAATGCCTGGGGAGATGAAAAAACTATCACTGTTCAGGTCCTGTGCCAAACAAATTACATTAGATTCCTTGGAGGTAAGGTTCCGGTATCTGTTTTTAAAAATCCTTAGGTAATTCTAGTGTATAGCCAGTGTTGTGAATCATTGATCTGTAGGTTGCAGAGATGAGAAGAAACCAGAAATGAAGACCAGGAAGGAATAGCTAGTGAGAGATGAGAGGACAGAAGAGAGAGAGAGAGAGAACAGAGTGTTGGCCTGAAACAAATAGACTGCCAGATATTTCTCCTGCAAAGATGGATTTATTCTGAATCAGGAGAGAATTGCTATTCAGGGTCTGCAACCATCGTGGGCCACATGCAAGTCCCTAAACAGTAAGGGAAGGAGAACACTTTTAGAGAGAAAAAGGAAGTTGGGAGGGCTATAGTAAATGAAGGGTCCATGGCTTTACACTGGATGAGTCCTTATCAGGAAAAAAAAAAGTGTATCTTCTTTTTGTTGGGCTCTGCTATTATATCAGGGCATGAGAGTTTCCCTTCTGGTCTCCCAACTCTGTTTAATTGAGGTTTTTATTTATTAGTTTTAAATATTTCTCCCTTTTGATCAATATCTCTCTCCGAAAGCATAACTGATCTAGAGTCAGATTTTCTACTTTCAGGGGCTTTTTGTCCCTCAATGTCAGGAAGGAACTTTTCTGGGTGTAGTGTCTCACACTGAAAGGAAAGTGCACCATGGGAATCTTTTAAGGTCACATTCAAGTAACAAGGAGGGGTAGGAGATAGAACTCTCAGGCACTTTTAGTCTAAAGTCCGTATGTTATCAGGATCATAGACATTAGAGATGTCTGTTCATAATCTGAAGTGTTATGTCATCATCAAAATTTTGGCAACAAACTTCCAATAAGCCTGGTCCAGATATCTTGGGAAGGATGTCTCATCAGATGTCATCTGCTTCAGTTTTGGGAAATCTTTACTGTCAGGTCACCAGATGATGTGCAGGTCCAGTCAGGGTTTGGCACTTTTTTTAGGTGTGTCACAGGAATTCAAGAGTCTCTTCCTTGGAGTTCAGCAGCACAAGGGTTACTTAGCAGTACTTGACAGGGCCTTTCCAAAGAGGTTGAAAAGAGTTCTTCTGGAGGTGTCTTTTCTGATAGACAAAATCTCCAGGTTGCAAGGTGTGATGCTTAAGGTCTTCATCTTCTGAAGGTGTCCTGTGAAAAGACTGCTCCATCAAAACATGGTTATTTTTAATGGAAGCAATGTTGGAGTATCTCTCTTTTTATCAGCTGTGAGTCCAAAGAAGGAGCTAAGTGCATTAGGCATCCGGTGATTATCTCAAAGGGTGAGAGTTTATGCGTTCTTAAAGGGATGGATCTGAGATTTAGAAGGACCAACAGCAATGCCTTTGGACAAGGTAGTTGGAGAGCCTCTATAAATTTTGCAAATTGAGTCTTAGTAATACTGTTAGTGTGTTCAACTAAACCAGAGGACTGAGGGTGGTAAGAAAGTGTATGTGTTGTAAAACTGACCCAACAGCACAGACTTGTTTAAGCACCTGGCCAGTGAAATGAGTTCCTTGATCACTATGAAGTTTGAGAGGAGTTCCCCAGGTAGGGATTATCTTTTCCAAAACAACTTTAGCCAGAGAAGAGGCAGTAGTCTGTCTGCAAGAGAAGGCTTCAGTTCAGTGTGAAAATGTACATACCATAACTAAAACATATTTGTATCCACTTGTTGGAGGAATTTGTATAAAATCTACTTGCCACAACTCAAATCATCCATTAAGGCAGTTTAAAATGTCTGGGAACAGTATCAACAGGCTTCCCTGGGTTGTACTTTGGACGAGTGTGACAAGACCGCACTTTTTGCAGCTTTGTTAATATTTCTCCACTGATATGGATTCAGGAAGGCTATCATTTTGTCAGTAGACTAATGGTTTAATGCATCTACAGTGGTGAGGGTTGGGAATTTTGGAGTCTCCAGTAGGACTGGGTTGTTATTTGGTTCAAATCAGAGCTTTCTCTTTTTATAAAACAACAATTGTTGAATTTCCAATCTTGCTTTTTTCTTTCCTGAGGTCAATTACTGGGCTTGTCTAGCCAGCTTTTCTAAATTATCTTTGGGGAAATATCCCTTTGGACCGTGACAGAGGTTTGGCTGTTGTTGGTCCCTTTAAGGGAAGTATTCCTTGCAGAAATATCAGCAAGGTGATTTCCCTTAGCTTCCAGAGAGTCAAGTTTAGAATGCCCTAGAATATTAATAATAGCTAAAGCAGCAGGTAAACGTATTGCATTCAGTAATTCCTGAACATAAGGGCCATTTTAAATTTTATTTCCACTGAAAGTAAGGAAGTCACATTGCTTCCACAATATTCCAAAATCATGAGCTACTCTGAAAGCTTATCTGCTGTCAGTATGAATACTGGCAGTTTTGTCCTTGACTAAAGTACATGCCCCTGTAAGAGTGTATAATTCAGCCTGTTGGACTGAAGAGGCCATAGTAAAGATGCTGCCTCAACAACATCAAAAGGAGTTGTAATAGCCTACCCAGCACAGTATTTGCCATTGTCACCTTTTAAATCAGAACCATCAGTGAACCATGAGCAGTCAGTGTTACCCAGTGGGATTTCCTGTAGATCATCACAAGGAGCTGGGTGGTGGTCTGTCAGCCTCAAGCAGGCATGAGGGACGTCATTGATTATGGAGGGGAGAAGAGCAGCAGGGATAAGTTTATTACCATGTGAAAGAGTTATGTGAAGAGCTGTTAACAAAAAGACCTCATAGGAGGTGAGGTGGCTGCCTGAGAGTGCTGAGTTTAATGGAAATTCAGGAAAGCCTCTAGAGCATGAGGTACAAAAATGGTCAAAGGGGATCCCACAATGATTTTTTTGGTGGCCTTAACCAAAAGGGGTGTGGCCGTAATGGCTCTAAGGCAAAGAGGGTATCCCCATGCCACAGGGTTCAGTTGTTGGCTGTAAGACCCCATGGGTCAATGGCAATCTGTGTTTTCAGGCGAGAACCCCCAGGGTATTTCCTTCCTTTTCATATACAAAAAGGAAAAGGGAAATCTGATAATGGGGATGCCCAAAGGCAGGTAGGTTTATCAAATGCTCTTTAAGCCCTAGAAGGCTATGTTGTCCGGTCCCACCCATAAAGTTGTGTTGGGGTTGTTACCGTTGAGTAAAACATATACAGTTTGGCCATAGAGAGAAATTTGGAGTTTAATTTCAGCAATAACCAACTAGCCTGGGAAAACCTCACTGGTGCTTAGTTTGGGGTTTGGGGAAACTTAGGACTCCATGAAGTCTATCTGGATGTAGGTGTAGGCCTTGTTTGAATATCAGATACCCTAAATATTGAACCTATGTTTGGGCAAGCTGCAATTTTTATTTGGCAAATTTATGTCCCTTTAAGGCTAAACGCTTTAGTAAGGGGATGCTGTCTTCCTGTGAGGAGGCTTGAAAAGGAGAACAAAGAAGCAAATCATCCACATGTTGCAACAAAGTAGAACTTCTAGGGAACTTCATGTCCTCCAGATCAGCCTTCAGGATTTGCAAGAAATAAGGAATCTCAGTATAACCCTGAGGTGCTACTGTCCCGGTAAATTGTTTTTCTTCCCAAGTGAGGGCAAAAAGGTATTGAACAGTTTCATCAACTAAATAATGCACTGCATAAATCAATTACGGTGAAGAATTTACTTCTGGTAGAATGGATGTTAGTAATGTATGAGGGTTAGAGATAACAGTGTTGTTTATTGCTTGTGGATCCTGGACAAACCTCCACCCTTGGCCCTTAGGTTTTCTCACTGGTAAAATGGAAGAGTTACATGGGCTAGTACAAGGGATAAAGAGGCCTTGAGCCTTGTAATCTTCTGTTATGGTCTTCACGCATTGAAGGGCTTCTTTACTTACAGAATATTAATTCTGGGAAGAGGTTTTGAGGTGTCTATTTGAATTTTCTTGGGAGGTGTGCTGTAAATTTTACCATCAGTTGGAGATTCTGTCCAAAGGAATGTTGTAGCTGATTCAATAGGGACAAATTTTCAATGTTTCCAGAATCAGCTATAGTACTGTCAGAGATGGAACAAATAAAAGATGTCAAAGGGTCATTTAATTCACCTGGTGGGTTACTTTGAAGACTACTGTCAATTTCTAGAATTGTTTCCCCCTTTTGGGAGAAAGAAATTCTGGCATGATACTTCTCTAAGAAGTCTCAGCCTAGTAAATGGATAAGGCTGGAGAAACTAAGGGAAGAAAAGGTGGGTATCTCTCAAAGGGCCTAAACAAAAGGGAATGGGTTCTGTATGGTCAGGCCACTCAAGATGGTTGCTCTCTTGCTCTCTCTGCATCCCCTGCTGACCAGTGCCTGCTTCACCTACACCCTGCTCACTTGACTGACTTTCCCGTGTACTTGCTCCAGACCCCAGCTAGTGATTGTTCTTATCAAAGGGGCGGTGAGGGGTGTGCCCCTCCACTGGTTTCTCTGGTAACTAATGAGCCCACCTGATGTCAATTCCCCTATAAGTGGTAATCTTCCCTCCCCCCCTCGGCCGCCGCAAAACCGGGAGCGAAGATTGCCGCCGTGTCCTGCTCGCTGCGCTCTGCACACAGTGGGGTGTTGCTCCAGGACCTTGCTTCAGACGTGTAAGCTCCCTAACCCATTAAACCATTAATGTCTCTGTTGCTGACTCTGGGCTCCTCCTTCAGTCTTGAAGCTGGGCAAGCACAGGCCTTGCAGGCCTGCGAGGTGCAGCCCAAGAGTTCAGAGACAGGAACCTCTTGAGATTCATTAGAGATCCCCATTATTGGAGCTGTTTTAGTACTCCAAGGCAGGGGCTGTTATATTGTAGTGGGGCTGTGAACCAAGAGTGTGGCTCCAATGTCATTTAGGATTGGAAGAGATTCATCTCCAATCTGGAGAAATGTTTTTCCAAGCCATCTAAGAGGGAGAATTGGGAAGGGCCTTGTAGTTCTTTGGAGCTCCAGCATTGAGAACTGGAAGGACTTTGGAAAGCCCGGTTAGAGGGCTGAAGGAGCCTCAGGTGCTTACATTTGTAACAATCTCTTTTCCAGAGTCCTGACTTTTTGCAATAATAGCGGAGACTAGGAGGCTTTGGTTTCATTTAGGAGCCTTCGTTTGCCTGAGTTAGAATAAGAATTTTGGTGGTCTTCCTTGGAGGTGACTCATCTAGAGTACAAGAGAGCTGGTTTGCCAGATAAAAACTACTTGGGAAGAATCAACATCTGAAGGAAGACCAGAATTTTCTTTGAAAACAATGTGAAGTTGATTGTAATATTTACGAACAGTTTCCTCAGATTTTTGTGGGCAAGCCTGAATTTTGTTCCAGTCAACAGGCATTGGAAAAGCCCTAAAAATTGTTGGATAAAGTTACCTAGTGATCCGGCCTGAGCCTGATCATATATAGTTGACCCTTTAACAGTGAGAGGGTTAGGGGTACAACCCTCTGAATATCCATGTAAAATTCATAGTCGGCCCTTTGTATATGTGGTTGTATTCCCTCTGTATCTGTGCTACCCCAAAACTGGGTTTGTTTCTTGGTGGGTATCAAGCCAACAGACACAACCAAGCCAAAGATTGGGAGAAGGAAAGATTTATTTCTTGCAGCAAGTAAGGAGAACACTGGGGATATTTCCCAAAGCACAGTCTCCCAGAACAGCAAAATTGGGGAAGTTTTAAGCTAAACGTACATGCATGTTTGTGAAGGGGCTTGGGCAGCCCACAGAGTCCAAGCTTTAGTTGATTGAGGTATGGAAAAGGTCAATATCATCATCCCTTAGGTTCCAGTTGACTTGGTGTTTGAGTGCTTGAGGCTAATCTTTACCATTGAAACAGAACTAGGAGTCTTTCCAAATGACATATTATCTTTGCTCTTATTACTTCTCTTTCCTGATAATAGGCAATGTTTCTGCGTTCTTTTGTTCCCTTGAGAACACTAATTACTAACACCTGTCTAAGGACAAGCATTGTGGCCAGGCTTAGCTCATAAAATAGCTTACGCCCAAAATGGCTTCTCTTATGTCAAGAAAACCATACCTGATTGTCTTTCTCTGGAGACTCCCTACCCTATCTGCTTACATCTGCAGTTTTACATCCTCAGTTTCAACAACCAAGGATTGTGTAGTACTGTAATGTTCACTGTTGAAAAAAATCTGCATGTAAGTGGACCTGAGCAGTTCAAACCAGTGCTGTTCAAGAATCAGCTGTAATAAGTTAGTGGGCTGGTTGCCCAGTTGTAGTTCTAGAGGCCTTTCAGGATATTCTCATTTAGCAGTTTTCTTTTTTTTTTTAATTTTTTTTATTTTTTAAATACAGCTTTATTGATATGTATTTCACATAACATTCACTCCTTTGGAGTATGCAGTTTAGTGGTTCATTTAGCAGTTTTCATCCAATGCTGAGCCTGGCTTTCACTGACAAACATGAACCAGGTGATATAAGTCAGAAACCAGGTTGATAAGTTTGAATGACAGTATTAAATTCTTTAGCAAATTTGTGAGGATCTTCAGTTACTTTGGAAAAAATCTTTGACTATGGTTCACAGTTCATTTTTAGTCCAGGGAGTATAAGAAATTAAGGGGTTAGCCTCTGGATTCTTAATTTTAAAGGGGCAGGTTCTGACAAGTTCAGAGGAAAAGGGAGTAAGGAGAGTTTCAGAGTAAAGGGGAAGTTTGGTGAGAGAATTAGTATGAGATAATTGAGGGTATAGTGGAGGCACAGTCAGTGTAGAAGGAAAGGCAGAAGACGGTGCAGGAGGTGAAGTCTGGCCGTGATGAGCAGAGGGAGAGAGACATGACCACGCCAAAGGTGAAGCCTGAGACAGAGGAGCCGAGAAAGAAGAGCCTAGGGCTTTGGGGTCCATTTTATCTTATTTTAATTGTTTGTTTGCCTCAGTTAATCTTAAAATTATAGTTTTCGAAGAGGCAATTTTAGGCTCTTGATAAAGCTGGGAAGCCTCAAAATACCAAATGAAATAAGCATTCCATTCAGTTCTGGAAAGTTTAGTTATCGTAGTCCAATTCGGTTTTAAGGAAATTAGGTTTGTGGATTTCAAAAATTCCCCATGATGGTCATTGATATTCTAAATTGCCTTTGGTCAGGTGAGTCCATTTAGTTAGAAATTTGCAAGGGGAAGGACTATGGTTTTTAAATATAGAATTGGCCGGAACCCTGGAGAGGGGGAGGGGGAGGTGTCCTCAAAATACTTAGATAAATGGGATCAAATTTCCTAGAGGTTTTTCCTCTAGAGTAAAGAACAATTTTCAAACAGCTCAAACGACTTACAGCACAAACCGCTCAATTCAAACAGCTGGCAAGCCAGCCCCAGCCAACTCAAAGGAAACTGCTTGGTCCCAGAGGAGCCAAGCCAAAGGCTTTTTCAGCCCATTTCTAGAGAATAGCCCTTCCAAAGGAATAGGCTGAAGCCTGAACACACAGCGCAGTTTCATTTGAAGCAACCCCTTCTAAAGGAATTGGGCCGAAGGCATTTTCAGCCAGCTTCAGTTGAAACAGTCTGATCTCAAGATCAGACCAAAGTGCCAAATGAGTACTTGTAAACAGAACAAGGCCTTGAGGAGAAAGAGGAAACCTTAAAATAGATCCCAAATAAAGCCTGGAGAGCCTCAAGTGCAAGGAGGGCAAAAGCTCAGATTCAGGAGAAAGAAGTACCATCAAACTCCGGGGTAGGGAGAAAGCCGTAAACAACAATGGGCTTGATTGTGAATACTGCACCTGTTTTCTCACCAGCCTCAGAGCCTTCGGGAGTCTTCTCTGGTCCCAGTATGGGCCACCAAATGCTTACCTCAAACAAATAGACTGCCAGATATTTCACCTGCAAAGATGAATTTATTCGGGACCAGCAGAGAATTGAAATTCTGGGTCTGCAACCATGGTGAGTCATGTGCAAGTTCCCATATGGCAAGGGAGGGAGAACACTTTTATAGAGGAGAAGGAAGTTGGGAGGGCTATAGTAAACGAAGAGTCCGTGGCTTTTCATTGACTGAGTCCTTGCCAGGAAAGAAGAGGGGTCCTTCTTCTCCCTGTTGGGCTCTGCTGTTGTCACAGGTGCGAGAGTTTTCTGGTCTCCCAACTCTGTTGGACTAAGGTTTCCGTTAATTAATTTTGAGAGAGGGAGAGGGAGGAGGAGAGAAGTGTGGTTCTCGAAACCAGGTGAAGAAATTGAAGGGGGAGGCTGTTATCAATTACGTCATGTCTACGGATAGGCTAAGTAAAAGAAGTACGAATACTTGGCCATTGGCTACAGCAGTGTGGCCATCCTGTGTAAATTTATAAAAGATGGTTCTGTGGGTTCAAGAGAAAATGAAGGTGGGAGAATTAGAAAAAAATTATATAGACAACACTTTCAAGGAGTTTTTCTCTAAAGGAGGGAGCAGAGGAACGTGTAGTCGCTGGTAAGGCTGTGGAATTAAGAAAGGGAATTTTCAAATGGGATAAAGTGCCTCATGTTTATATACAGTTGAGAAAGATTCTGTGTGTGTGTGTGTATGTGTATGTGTGTGTGTATATATATATGTGTGTGTATATATATATATATATATATATATATATATATATATATATAGTGAAAAAAATTTATGATACAGTGATGAAAGAGGTGAGTTAGTGAAACAGTGGCCCAGAGTACATGAAAAGGAGTTGAATCCAGTGAATAAATTACGGGTTTGGCCTCAGAAATAGTAGCATATGATTCAATTCCAAAAGAAGGGAAGATAAGCTATGTGGGTACAGATGTAAGTAGATAGGTAGTTTTACAGAAAAAAGCTTGTGGAAGTTCTATCTGATTCTCATTAAAATATGAAAGAGGTCATCAAGTTAAAACGATAAGAAGGAAGAGTGTTAATGGCCTGAAAGAGAAAAATTGTCCTGCAAAACTTCTCAAGGTAGGAACCCCAAATCAGCAGCCATTCATCATCTGAAATGCAGAATTTTGGGTCCCATTCTAGATCTACTGAATCAGAGTCTATGTTTATCAAGATCCTCAGGTAATTTATATGCAGATTCAAGTTTGAGAGGTACTGATCCAGAAAAATGAGTGAGAGAGTTAAAGAATTAGGGAAATATGGTAGGATAGCTTGCAAACAGGAAGGGCCTACTTGAAGATAATGATCATGAGTTTAAGATGAGACCAATTAGTGTGGTTATGAGATTTTATTCAAACAGTTCACCTATGTGGTGCAGGTAAAAGAGTAGCAGAGAGTTGCTTCAATTGAAGTTGATTTTATCAGGAGAAGACAGAGTGATAAATAAGTAAGAGGGCTTATGGTAATTTCAAGGGAGTGATGATTATGATGATCAGAGATTTAAGGTTGAGTAACATAGGAAATGAGGACTAGAGGCTTGTTCAAAGCCCTGTTAAAGTACTGTGAAAGTATTATCCTGTTTACATCTCTCAACATCTCCAAAGTAGTATCGTATCTCCAATTTGACTCCAGTAGGGATAATTCAATTTCTTGGAAAGCAGTAGCAAAAAAAGAAAAAGCTACTTACCAAGGACCAGAGAGAAGATTGGGATGCATATCTGAAAAGATTATGGTCAGTTTCCTGAATGTGGGCCAGGTTTTGGTTGGGCGTGAAAGAAGAAGAGGCTGAGTAACCAACTCAGAATGCAGCAGATTTGAAAGAAGGACCTTTAGTTAAAAATAATAGGTGACAGTGTGGAGAACGTCACAGCTTTGGGCTCTGCCTCTGGTAACAGTTCAGAAAAGACCATCAACTACCAACTATTACACTTACAAAACACGGAATTTAAAGTGTGTTAGACACTGGGTAACTTGTCTAAGAAAAATTGCACCAGACACACAGGTAAGGGAGGTTTTATTAAAAACTGTTGGAATAGAGATCAAGGCTGTTGCAGTAGGGGAGAGATATTGAACTCAACTCTGCTGAAATGAAAGGGAGGAGAGTTTTAGGCACGGAAGTGAGCTGGTGGAAAAGTACTGGAGGACATTGGTGGGAGGTTGGTAAATGTGATTAGACTGTTAACTGGCACTTATTGAAGTTGACTCCTAGCTGGCACGGAGATTAGGAGATAGGGGCATTATCTTTCTTGACAATTATATTTCAAAGGGATGGCTTCTAGGTCCTGGAAAGACATTCCTGGGTTGTAAAATTGGCAAGTGGCTGGGAGAAGATTTATGTCTCAAAGGAGCAGAGAAAAAATTTACAATTGCAGGTTTCCTAAGAAAAGGAAGGTTAGAAGTTTATGTTTAGGGAGAAAAAATATAAAGTTTAGGCCATCATGGGAATGGGGAATGTTAAGACCATCTTGGTCAAGTGCTTCCCTTCAAAGCCCATCACCTGTAGATAACCTACCATATAACAGTAATTAGACATGCATAAACCATTTAACAGAAAACAGGAAACTTGAGCATCTTGGGCATTGGTGGCATAAAGGGAATGATTTGCCCCTAGATTGAAGTTGGACTAGACAGAACCAGTTGCAAGTTTCTCAGGAACTCAATGATAAACATCGTGCTTTTATATTAATCTCTACTTACCATCATAATCTATAAATCATGTTACTAGACACTTTCAATGTTTTCATTATTTTGCACTCAACATAAGTGTGATGTTTACTATTAATAGATTAGCACTAATTACAAAGAAGAACAAACAAAATCAGAACAATGGACATGGCTAAATTGTTCTGTAGGACTTCTGCCCCCTGTTGGAAAGTGGCAAAGGGTCTTGCTCTGGAACACTGTTCATATTTGTGAAAGTTCTTAACTTTAAGTATGTGAGTTGGAAAGTTTATGTGTTATATTTTTAAATATAAAAATACATTTTTGGATTAAAAATTCAAAACCCTCAAATCAGTATTAAATCACACATCAATCACTACCACATTCTATAGCAATATCTATTCACAGTTACTGACGATTTAGCAAGTCATTCTCAACACTGTGTTGCCTTGACCATGTACTTTTATATATTCTTTGAGCAATGACGTTAACATGTGAGAAATTTCTTTGGCACTGGCTTGATGTCATTTTAGGACTTTGACTTGTTGAAGCAGATGTATTCTACTTTATTCTGTGTGATACAACGTGCTCCTGCTTAATGACTGAGAAGGAGCAGGGGTACCTCATGCACTATGACTTCAAAGATCATGAACAATTACTCAGCCATAAAAAGAAATGAAATGGAGGTATTTGTAGAGAGGTGGATGGACCTAGAGTCCGTCATACAGAGTGAAGTAAGTCAGAAAGAGGAAAACAAATACCGTATGCTAACACATATATATATGGAATCTAAAAAAAAAAAGAAAAGGCTGTGAAGAACCTAGGGGCAGGGCGGGAATAAAGACGCAGATGTAGAGAATGGATTTGAGGACATGGGGAGGGGGAAGGGTACGCTGGGACGAAGTGAGAGAGTGGCATGGACATATATACACTACCAAATGTAAAATAGATAGCTAGTAGGAAGCAGCCGCATAGCTCAGGGAGATCAGCTCGGTGCTTTGTGACCACCTAGAGGGGTGGGATAGGGAGGGAGGGAGGGACACGCAAGAGGGAGGAGATATGGGGATGTATATATATATATATAGCTGATTCACTTTGTTATAAAGCAGAAACTGACGCACCATTGTAAAGCAATTACACTCCAATAAAGATGTTTAAAAAAAGAAAAAAGATCATGAACATTTTACTATTTTCTGATGCCTTACACGGTCCAAATTATAGACAGGTGTTTATTATTTAGATTTAGCTATAACTAGAAATATGGCAAACCTCCAGAAAATTAATAACATCTGCATATAAAGCAGTAAATCAGTATATCCCTCAGACGTCGCCAATTAGAATTTTGTGTCCTTAGTAGATAAAATTTGCTGAAAATGTCTGCCACAGAATTGTCATTGTTTTCACTGAAAATATTTTTAGGGGCTAATGTCAAGTCGTAATGAAATGTGTCCAGAAAAATGTTGAAGAAAATTGATAGAAATAAAACTACATATCTATTTATTTAGCTTGAAAGCCTGTTTTCAAAATATCTAGCAC
Organism: Eschrichtius robustus; assembly: GCF_028021215.1. NCBI lineage: Eukaryota > Metazoa > Chordata > Mammalia > Artiodactyla > Eschrichtiidae > Eschrichtius > Eschrichtius robustus. The sequence goes on along the minus strand of NC_090827.1, from coordinate 12,923,867 downwards.
TTTACAATCTTTTCTTTACCTTCAGGAGTTGTTTATTCAATAATCATCATCTCTGGTATTGGTGGATTAAATCAGTATACCTCAGTTCTGAAGCTGAAGTATAAAGAAGGAGAATGGGAAACGAAGAGAAAGAAAATATTAGAATTGCAAAGCAAAGTCATTATACAGTGTTTAACTCCTGTGATAAAAATTAACTGTTTCAAATATTGACAAAGGCAGTTTATGAGAAAAAATACCTTTTATGTAATATTGCAAAGCATCTCAAATCTTAGTTTTAAATGGTGAAATGAGGGTTAGTTGAAACAAAAACTGCCCAGAGAATGGTTTAAGTATACTGAAAGCCTGGCTGAGATGCGTGTTATTAAGGAGACGAAAGGTACACCAGGAGGGGCTTCATGAAGCAGGGACACAAAAGGTACACCAGGAGGGGCATCATGAAGCAGGGAGAAAATTCCCTTCCAAGATCAAGCAGAAATGAAACTGTTTCTAAGCCTGTGCCAAAGTTAATGCCACTGCAAGTACATACTATGCTTAGCAATTTTAATGATGCCATCTTAAAATGAAAACCTGGGGATATGTTGGTGTGAATCAAATTACCGTAAATTTTTAAATGCTTGAAGTTAGAAAATAGACAAAAATCTTCACTGGTAACTGAAAATGAATCAAACAATGGAATGCTAGTTGGAAATGAAAAATGTGCAAAGAAGCAGAAGCAAAACAGACAATAATTAAAATGTAGAGACACCTAATTTATCTGATATTGTCAGAGGAAGAGTTCTTCCATCTAAAGGAAATATTCAGATGATTGACATTTACCCCATTAAGTGCTCCAGTTATTTTCTGTTTTAACTATTTTTGATGGATATCATTCTTAAATGAATTACATACTTCCATGCCTTATTAAACAAGAGGTACTGAGTATAATCTAACTATTCTTTGATGTCCTGGATTAATAGTGGCAGATAAATGTAATGGAAAAAATACAGAGCTGATGTTTAGATAGATTTAACAGCCTTCTCCAGTTACTGACTTTGTGACCTTGGATAAGTTGTTCTCTGACCTCTCACTTATTTCTATAGTTGGAGAAAAAATTATATACCTTGTAAGGTTATTGTGAGGATTAAAATATTAAGATATTTGTAGTTTATATAGTAGGCATTCAAAATGTTGGTAATCATTTTACCATGACATGATATACAATTGATTTCTTTACAAGTTATTGCAGTTACTGCAGAGACGATCAAGAGAGGCTGAATAGAAAGAGATCTGAAGTAAATAGTTCATGTTTGAAGGACATTATTTGCATATTAGCAGGCGAATCTGGAGCAAAGAATAGTACTAAATTTACCTAAGGAAACAATTAATGAGATTGGGGAAAAGCAGAGAGGCAGCATGAAGCTGTAAAGGTAAATAAAGGCTGTTTCATCCAGGAATATATAAAAAATAACATAAAGATGTTTGTATTTTGAAAAGTAAATCTTCTCTATTTTTCCATACCCCTGTAAAATTTGCCACAAACATACACATACTATGCATAAATGTTGTAGGGTATGTTTTGTTTGTGTGGTATGTGTTTGTAAGCACCTAGTATGTTACCAGATTTGATCTTGTCACTTTAAGCTTTTTAAAATTACAACACTTGTGGGAAAAAAAGCATCCAATTGCTACAATTGCATAAGAAGATTTTGCCTTTGTGAAAAAAGCATCCATCTGCTACCATTGCATAAGAAGAATTTGAGTTTTCTCAGTAGGTCCCTTCCTTTTGACCATATTTAAATGATTTGGCAGGTAATATCAGAGATTCTTATTTGGTGTTATGATCACTTACCTGTTTCAACAAAGATAGCTTTACTTTTTTCTTCTCTTTTTCATTTTTTGGCTAGTTTTGGTGATTTTTGGAGAATAGAATCAAAGTAAAATGCCTGGAATACCCATCATTCAGGATTTCATTCAGGATTCTCTTTCCTTTCTATAGATGATAAATAAATTTTTAAAAATTCAGAGGAAAAAACAAGAGAGCCCCAAACTTGAAATCAGATCAAACAGTATTATCTATGAGGAATAAGCATATTCTGTAAGTTTTTATATCAGTGATTTAATTTTTCTGTCAGTGATCACAAGCATATTATATTCCCTTCAGTACAGTAATTCCACAGCAAATGATAGGAATATAGTGACAAATACCTATACATAGCAAACATACATAAATGTAAAGAGAAAAATTCAGGTCAGATATTTAATGGAACCCTCATAAATTTTAAAAGGACACTGGAGGTTAGAGAAAGATGAGAAAGTGACAATTAATAAACAAGATACTTTTGGGAAAATAATTTTAAGAAAAGAACAACCGTCCTGATTGTGTATACAAGTTTTATTTTCTTTTATGTGTTGGCTGATTTTAACAGGAAGTTCCAAAATTTAGATGAGTCATATTAGACTTCTAAATCTATAGAGGATGAAGTTAATGACATTTTAAGTTTCCATAATTACTTTATAATTATGTCTTCAATAAGGCACAGATTAATCAAGATGTATGCTGATTGGATGGAAAAGGACTGCAACCATTTCTAAATGATCAATATAATAATCAAACTAGGTGTAAAATCTGTATTGTACGATGCCTCCTTTTATAATTTTATTTAACAAGGCATTTTAATATAAGTAAAACGCTCTCTTCATATGATTAAAAGAGATGGCTAAACTGCTCTTACTAAGCATTATTTAGAAACTCAGGTAGTTTCTTCTTTAGGAAGAAACTACGTTTTTAATTTTTAAGATTTTTATTTTATATTGGAGTATAGTTGATTTACAATGTTGTGTTAGTTTCAGGTGTATGGCAAAGTGATTCAGTTATGGATATAAATATATATATTCTTTTTCAGATTCTTTTCCCATATAGGTTATTATAGAGTACTGAGTAGAGTTCCCTGTGCTATACAGTAGGTCCTTGTTGATTATCTGTTTTATACATTGTAGTGTGTGTATGTTAATCCCAAACTTATAATTTATCCCTCTCCCCCCAACACCTTTCCCCTTTGGTAACCATAAATTTGTTTTCTAAGTCTGTGAGTCTCTTTCTGTTTTGTAAATAAGTTCATTTGTATCATTTTTTAAATTACACATATAAGCAATATCATATGATACTTGCCTTTGTCTGACTTACTTCACTTAGTATGATAATCTCTAGGTCCATCCATGTTGCTGCAAATGGCATTATTTCATTCTTTTTTATGGCTGAGTAATATTCCATTTTATATATGTACCATATTTTCTTTATCCATTCATCTGTTGATGGACAGTTAGGTTGCTTCCCTGTCTTGGCTATTGTAAGTAGTGTTGCAATGAATATTGGGGTGCAGTATTTTCAAATTATGGTTTTCTCTAGATATATGCCCAGGAATGGGATTGCTGGATCATATGGTAGTTCCATTTTTAGTTTTTTTAATGAACCTCCACACTGTTCTCCATAGTGGCTGTATCAATTTACATTCCCACCAACAGTGTAGGAGGGTTCTCTTTTCTCCACACCCTTTCTAGCATTTATTGTTTGTAGACTTTTTGATAATGGCCATTTTGATGGATGCGAGGTGATACCTCATTGTAGTTTTGATTTGCGTTTCTCTGATAATTAGCCATGTTGCGCATCTTTTCAAGTGCTTTTTGGCCATCTGTATTAGAAACCCTCTTTCAATTGCGGCATGTCAAAAAATGTTCGCTGTATCCAAGTATGAATGTATTGTTTCAGGAGAGTCACATTTGCAAAAACACATTGTGAAAGATCTGTTAGAATGGGAACTTGTTATGGGAAGAAACTAACAGAATAAAACTTTTGAAATCAATCCAAGGCAAATTATAAATTTATATTAACTAATCATGTCAAGGAAGCATATCCTCATTGTTGGTATTTTAGGAATACCAGTAGGTAGTCACAGAATCAGAATTTATGTCATAATCAAAAAGTGTCTCTGTTAGTGATGTTTTTACATATACTGTAAAAAAAAAAAATACAGTATATATTACTGCCTCAAATAATCAGCTACCTTTTAGAGCAATTACAATAAGTGAAAAAGGTTATGTTTATATTCATTCAATTTTTGATGCTTTTTATTTTTAGTGTATAATGTAAATTTATGACCTTATTATTACTTCTGCCTGAACAATTTCTTATTAACTGTCTCATAGGATAAGTTTGCTGGCAATAAACTCTAACAGTTCTTTTCTTTTCCTGATAAAATCTTTATTTCTTCTTCATCTTTAAGGATAATTTTTCTGGATATAGAATTCTGGGTTGACATTTTTTTTCTTTAAAAATTTTAAAGATCTCACTCTATTTTCTACTGTCCTGTATGGTTTCTAATGAGAAGTCTGCTGTAATTCTTATCTTTCCCATTGTATGTAAGGTGTCCTCCCCAATCCCAGCTCACCCTTGATTACCATCAAGATTTTCTCTCTCTTTTTTTTTGGTTTTGTTTGAGTACGATATACCTAGTTTCTTTGTTGTTTTAGTATTTATTCTCTTTGGTGTTCACTGGTTTGATAAATGTTACCACTAATTTTGGAAATTTTAAAGCCATTATTTCTTCAAATATTTCTTCTGCTCTGCTCTCACCTCGTTTTTCTGGTATTCCAATTGCACATATGCTATATGCTATATATATCATTTGATATTTTACCACAGTTCATGTGTGCTCTGCTTTATTTTTCTTTACTCTTTTTTTCTTTTTGCAAATTGAGATAATATGTGTAATTTCTATTGCCATATTTTCATGTTCACTCATACTTTCTTAAGCTGTTTGAATCTACTGATTAGCCCATCAAAGGCATATTCATTTCTGTTATTGTGTTTTTAATTTCTAGTATTTCTATTTGATTATTTCTTATTTTTTTTTTAACTTTTTATTTTATATTGGAGTATAGCTGATTAACAACGTTGTGATAGTTTCATGTGCACAGCAAAGCAACTCAGCCATACTATTTGATTATTTCTGATAGTTTCATCTTTGTATTGAAATTATTTGCCCGATCTAGATCTAGCATGTTTGACTATCTTTCCATTAGAGTTGTCAACATATTAATTATAGTTATTTAAAAATACATCTGAAAATAACAATATCTATTATCATATCTGAGTCTGCTTCTTGTAGTTGCTTTATATTTTTAGACTTCTTCCACCTTGCCTTTTGTCATCCCTTGTAATATTTTGTTGAAAGTGGAGTATGTTATATAGGGCAGTAGACACTGAGGTAATAGGCATGTAAAGTGAGGATTTGTGTTAATATAGTTATGCTGTATTCGCAGTATGCTGTTGCTGTGGGCACCAGGGGCCTCCTCTAGTGACCTTATTCTTTTATTCTCCACTCTTGGCTTCAGGTCTCCCTTTTCTAAAATGCTCCTCAGAGAGAATCTATCTCTTGCAGATCTCCCAGCTGTAATTCACTGGTATTATTATTGGAGGCTTGTAGTGTGGTGGTAGGGTGTAGGACAGAGAAGCTTATGCTAATGTACTGAGTAAGTCTTAGTCCTTGGAGTGTTCAGTGAGCCTGTGTAGTTGAAGTATGACCTTCACAAATGTGCCTGTCCTTCCACCATAGACATAGTTTTTCTTCTCCCCATTTCTTTTCTCAGCGGTAGTGAGTGTCCCCTAGTGTTCAAAAGCTATATCCTTGAGGTGCTCTTCCTTGCAGATTGAGGCTTTTATTTTTTTTCCCTCAGGTGAGATAGTGTTATGGGCTAAATTGTGCCCTCCTCCCCCAAATTCATATGTTGAAGCCCTAAACTCTAGTACCTCGGAATGTGACTGTATTAGGAAATAAAACCTTTAAAGAGGTGATTAAGTTAAAATGAGGCTCTTAAGGTGGTCCTTAATCCAGTCTGACTGGTGTCTATGTATAGGAAATTTGGACACAGAAAGAGACACCAGGATACATATGTATAAAGAAAAGGCCATGTGAGGACACTGCAGTAAGACAGCCACCTACAAGCCAAGGAGAGAGACCTCAGAAGAAACTATCCATTCTGACACCTTGGTCTTGGACTTTTAACCTCCAGAAGTATGAGAAAATAAACTTACATTGCTTAAGCCCCCCAGTCTATGGTATTTAGTTATGGTAGCCCTAGAAAGCCAGTACAGATAGGGAGACTGGGCCTGGGTGGAGTTCCCTTCCTCTGAGATGAGATTTGCATGTGTCCTCAGGCTCTCTTCTTCCCTCTGCAGATTGAACATTTGCTCCATCAGGGAGAAAAATCTTCATCCTCATCCTCACTATATGAGCTTTCTTAGGATTCCTACTGATCTTTCATGGAGTTCCTGGAGGAAAATCCTTTAAATGGGGGGGAATCTCCCTAATACTGCATCTCCCAAGAGATTTTCACTTTCTACTAGCTCACACTCATGTTTTAGAAATTTGTCAAAACTTCTAGTTTAATATTCCTGTAAGATTACATAGTATCTAGTGGTTTCTTCTCAGGTAAGCAAATGCTCAGCTTCTGTCTCTCCCTGCAGGTATCTTTCTTTGGATTGGCCTTGACTCGTGACATCTGTTATTTGATGGTTTCACAAAAAACCATTTGTTGCATGTCCAGCTTTTTTCTTGTTTTAAGGATAGAAACTTTCCTTTTTTAGTTCACTACATCTCTAAGCTTAAACTGAAAGTCATGTTAGGATACTTAAAAACATTATAAATATTAAGTAAGCATCGCTTATTGTTACAGACAAATAAAATCTTTGGAGTTTAATACTGAAAATAAAAATACACATCGTATGTGGTGAATATTTAAGATTTTTTCAATGTCTAGAATCCACTTCTTACCACACCCATTTTATTTAGAGAAATTTCCTTTTCCCCCTATGTCCACTAACCAATGGCATGTTTCCTATGCTAGACTAATAGGTACATACTTCCTAAAATCTGGATCACGCGCAGAAGGACAGTGGAACTGAAAATGGTTGCATTTCCAGTCATCCCAAGGCTATAACTTTGACCATAATAATTCTGCTACTGGAATGTTATTTTGTTTGTTTTCTGGACTCTAGAGATAGCTTAGTTTCTACAATTTTAAGTCTGATTTTCTAGCATCCCTTGGATTCTGTGTTTCAAATATCTTTCCAATAAATTCCATTTTGCTTGGTTTGATTAGATGAGTTTCTGCTGCTTGCAATCAAACAATCCCAACTGATAATCATAATAGAAGATGCTGCTTTCTGGCTTATTTGTTTATAAGTGAAAGTTTAGTTTTTCAATGGATTTGTTTGTATATTTTAGTTACCTTATTATAGCATTAGAATATGTATAAGTTCGCATTATTCTTAAAGCTTGTTTTTGGAAACAAACATTAAAACATTGCAATAATCTGTGAAGCGATTCAAGGATGGGCACACTTAGCAGGGGTAACTGAAACTGGGACAGGTGTTGAACAGTTCAACCAAATGTACAATTGGTTGGAATACAACAATCATCTGAGTTGATTGTGAAAGTTAGGTACATATAAGATGTTAAATTTACCTGTAGGAGTTCTCTTACTTTCTTAATATGTCCTAGATATTTGACCCTATGACACTGTTATCTCAATGGTAGCACAATAGATGACACACAATAGAAGTTGGTTGCAATAACTCAAGCATGCAGCTAGTGAATATTTAAACAGGAGGCAAAGGTAAGTTTCATGCTAAAGTAAGTAAACAGTTCCTACTATTAACACATATTGCTTTCATATAAGGAAGACAAATATTCTATAGGAAACATTTAAAGGAACGTTACTATCAAAAGAGAATATACAGCTTACTAAAAACAAAGATTCAAAATGAAAAGAAAGAAGCAAAAACATGACCCATAGGCTAACAACTGACCTTGTTCATACTTACAGTATTAATTACACTGCAGCACAACTTTGGTCTATAGAACTACATTCTCCATTTGATCATGTGTATCTTGAATGTGATAATATATCTTTTATATTTGCATTGTCAACCCTATCACTGAGTCTGACATGCAATAACTTAATGGTATAGTTTTAAGGAATAGATAATAGAATAATGCTACAAACTAAAGAAAAAGTACTCAGCCTATTGCTGTCTTTGCACTAAATTTTTAAAATAAGATTGTTGGTACAAAGCTAAGAAGGAGGAGCAGTGGAAAATTGCGTCATTGAAACTTCCCATTATGTCTGTTCTGGGTTTCTAGGTGTCAGCCTCTAAGAATTATAGAGATAGGAAAGTAAAAGAGTAGACAACTTATGTTAAGTATAAAACTACCAAAATTGGCTGTAAATGTAATTAAAAAATAAGTTATGGTAGGTTGAATAATGGCCCCCTCCAAAGATATCCACATTCTAATCCCAGCCTCTGAATATGTTGACAGAAGGGACTTTGCAGGTGTGATTAAAAGAAAGATCTTTAAGTGGGAGGGTTATCCTGGATTATCCAGCTGGGCCCAAGTGAATCACAAAGGTCCTTGTAAAAGGGAGGCAGGAAGTTTGGAGACAGCAGAGAAAGGAGTGATGAAGGAAGCAGAGTTTGGAATGATGCACTTTGCAGGTGGAGTAAGGGGGCCATGAGCCCAGGAATTCTAGAATCCAGAAAAGGCAAGGAAATGGATTTTACCCTGGTGCTTCCAAAAGGAATCTAGCTTTACTGACACTTTGATTTTTACCTTAAGATTAGCTTGGGATATCTGGTCTCTAGAACTGTAAGATAATAAATATGAGTTATTTTAAGCCACTAAGTCTGTGGTAATTTGTTATAACAGCAGTAGGAAACTGACACAGAAATAGTCTATGATATCAACACTAAGTGTTTGGGAATTCCCTGGCAGTTCAGTGGTTAAGGCTCCATGCTTCCATTGCAGGGGGCACGGGTTCGATCCTTGGTCAGAAAACTAAGATCCTGCAAGCCACACAGCATGGCCAAAAAACAAAAAACTACTAAGTGTTTTTATGATTCTTAGTTAATACCCTTAACTGTGCAAACAAGACTATTATTTACTTTAGGATATTACAATAATACCAATATTTAACTGTAATTTTGTAACTATTGTTTTTTCTAATAGTAGACTTGCCAGTCTTTAAGGTAAAACTATACTAAATAACAGTTTTGATCACTGAAATAAGGAAAGACCTTAAAAGTTTCTTAAGGAAATATTGCTTATGTTATTCAAATAAATTACATATTAAACAACCTATGGAAAATTATGTTGTTTGCATTTCTGGTCTTTCATTCAATTCACTATTATGTGAGACAACTCAAACGTATATTTCAGAAACTTAAACAAAAGTGATAGGAACAACTACAGAAAAAATACTTTCATGAGAAATCCTAAATTTATTCATGTGTAAACAAATGATTATATCATGTGATGTCTTCACTGATAGATGTGTAAATAAGTTAATGGGAGAAGAGAAGAGAAAATATTTATATCTCCTTAAAGAGGATCAAAATGATTTTCTGAAGGAGGTGGTATCCTTGTCCCTATTCTAATGAGGCTTAACTGGATGTTTCTAGTTCCCCTTCTTTCTCTTTATTTTTATCCAACTTTTAGACATATGCACTTGGATGTTCCAAAGGACCTCAAATTCACCTTGCCTAAACTCATGCTCTCTTAAAAGAAATCTTTTTCCTCATCACTGTTCTCTCTTTTTTTGAAAGATACCTATATTCCCCCTTTCTCCCAGGCACTAAATCTGGGAATCTCACTTGACTTCCAAGGCATAACATATGTCTTAGTCTCTTTAGGCTGCTGGAACAAAAGTACCATAAAGATTCACTGGGAGATGGGTTGTGTGACTAAGTTAGAACTGGAGGAAGTTCAGGGAGAGAACTATACACTCTTCCACAGTAGAAAGTGACTCAAATTTAAAAATTGAGAAATAGCAGTAAATACATGATCTTTAGAACTAAGAAAGTAAAAAGAGCTAATAAGTTTAAAATCAGCTACAGGACTTAGAGTTAAGTAAGGATAGATTGAAAATACCTCTTTTTCATTGCACACCTTATATTTTAAGCTAGGTACATGAATTGCTTAGTTTGGAAAGAATATAGTTCTAATTTTGAAAAACTTTTGGGGTGTTAGGCCTTAAGGTGAAGATATCCACATGCAGATCTGTTCCATACTACCTTATCCTCATCCCCATCCTTAGATATTAATAATTTAAAAATCAGCAATATATTAAATTTTATGTGTAGTATTTTATAAAGTCTCTTCATATGAATTATCAAATTTCATTTTGCTAATAAACCTATGAAGTCCGGAGAGCAGAGATCGCTATGTCTGGGCTAGGATTATGTATATGTATTAAATTATTATATATAATTTATATATTACATATATATAAGCAGTATACTATATCTACATCCTATATCTACTTGTTATTTTTATAAAATCTAGAAAAAGCTGTGTACATTGAAATAAAGTTTTCAGGAAAAACTGATCTTTCAAGTAATTAAATGAGTAGCAAACAGCAGGATGTTACACAAGGCTATGTGAAGATACTGAACAATAGTAGAAACAATATAATGTTTAGTAGGAATTATAAAGAAATTGGCTGTGTGCTGTGACTAAAATGGGCCTAAATTATTTTGATTTTTATAAAAAATGTTGAACATATAGTAAGTTCAAGTTGGTGTCTTAAAAATGGGTTATAAAGAGGAATGTAAACTCTTCACTAACCTCAAATAGTTTACAGTGAAATGTAGAGTTTAAAAAAGTAATGATAGTGATAAAGGGCTTTCTATGTTCCAAGCGCTGTGCTAAGTGCTTTACATGCATTGCCTTCCTCTGTATAGCATCTACCCCAGGTGCTGGGCCCCATTGTCATCCCCAGTTTACAGAGGATGGAGCCAAGACTTAGAATGATTAAGTAATATGCCCAAGGTGTCACTGAGATGGTAAGTGTTGGAGCAGGTATTCAAACTAAGGTAGTCAGGATCTAGAGACATGTTGATAATCACTATACTTTAAATATATATATATATATATAAATATAATAGCAGTAAAAATAAATCATGAAAGTAAAAGTTAAAAAGTAGATAACATCATGAAGAACTTTGGAGCATAAAATGCATATCATTTGTGCCCTTATAAGCAATCATAATAAGCAGAATACTTAGGGCCATTGTATAGCACCACTATAAGAAAAGTAAAGGTAATCACGACAGGGATTCAAAGAAGCAGAACCATATGGGAGGAGCCTTCTGGATTAAAAAAAAAAATTATCTTTTGAAGCTTAACAGTAAGATGGTTCACATAAGTGCACATAAGAGCACAGACCTTGGAACCAGATAGCCTGTGTTTGAAACCTGGCTCTGCAATTTACTAGCTCTGTGACTTTGGGCTAGTTACTTAACATCTTTGTCCTTGGATTTCCTCATTGATTAAGGAGAGATACTAATAGTATCTACTTCATAGACTTGTCATGAAGATCAGATCTTTGCTGTATATAACATGCTGAGAACAGTGTCTGGAAAAGAAGCACAGTTATGGGTTTCTGATACTGTCATCATCATCACCATCGTCGTCGTCTCATTATCATAATTTTAATTGTTGTCAATATCATTTATATTATTACATAATAATCCATTGGTGAAAAAGTGTACTTTAAATAAAGAGTTGAGATTGTGAAAGACAAAGTGCAGCAGACAGTTAAGGAGATGATTTTATTCAGACTATAGTACAATATTAGGGAAATGTTCATTAGTGAGACATGTCTCATATGAAAGGGATCTGGGAGCTTTATGGAGATCATGATAAAGTTCAACATGTCAGTTCTCTCTTTTGTTTAAGACAAATGTTGCTCATTGATGAACAACTCTGAGTTGATTATAAATTTCCTGAGTGAGACAAAGCAGCTTGTAAGAAATAGTCTACGGAGGATTCTTTTTGGTATTTTTTTCTGTAAAACTAGTTTAACCATCTATTGGGTCACTTAAAGTTGAGAGTCTTTATGGTGACAATGGTTTATTGTCCTGGAGATAAGGCAACTTACAAGAGGAATGCCTAAAATGAAAAAGAGAAATACTAATATAAGATTATATTAAAGAGTCCAGTGTTGAACCTTGAGGTTAACCTGTCTAGTGGATTCCAAGAAGCTGTTAAAAGTTACAAAGCACTGCTAGTTGAGTTTTCAGAAAATTGATGAAAATTGATGTTCTTTAGCTAGAAAATTGATGTTCTCAGTGTTTTTGGCTGCAGTCTTGGTGACCTTTTGTATGCATTACCCAAGTGTTTTGCCAGACTTCTTAATGGTCCAGACAGCAACTTGTCCAGGAAAAATTCTGGCCCATGCATGGTCTGTTACAGTGGTGAGTCCTTGAAGATTTATATCAAGTAGCTGGGCTTCAGCTTGTAGATCCTGAGGAGAAGGACCAGCTCCAAGGCAATCCAGAGTCATGATAGTGATCTGGGCAGTCATGTTTTACTTCTCTTGATACTGAGTCAGAGAGTAGAGGGAAAGATTGGAAAAGTAAGTTTGGAGGATTGTAGACAGATATTAGAGAAACTTGGTAAAATTAAAAATTTGTTGAGGATTGGCAATTTGGACATGGAATTGGATCCAGTCCAATTTACCAGTAGGTATCAAAACTGATTGAAGTCAATTGAACCTCCACAAGGCAAGACAATTTGCATATCTGTTAGTTACCTGTAATTTAGAAGGAAGTAAAATATATCTCAAAAGACAATGAACGGGACAAGAATTTGATAACCCGGAATGGTATACTATAGATGATGCATAGTTTACCATTGAAACACAAAATTTGTCTCTAAAGTAACCCCTCTTTTGATCAAGAGTCATCTCAAGGAAAGATTATTCTCGATCACAAAATAAGACTGGCCTCAGTAGATTTGGTTTGATTGTTTACATAGAGGAAGCAAGAACAGTAATTTACTATATTGGCCTTCTTAAATTTGCTTTACTGGGTGTTTTCATTAAAAAAAAAAATCTCAGATTGGACTTTTAAAAGCCTCATAAGCCTAGAAGTCAAGCCAAGAACTGGTATAGTAGGCAGAATAATGCCCTCCCACCCCCCAGAAAAAGATCTACATCTAATACCTGGAATCAGAGATTTGACCCCTACATGAGAGAAGAGGGAGTTACAATTTCAGATGGAATTAAGGCTACTAGTCAACTAACCATAAAATGCTGAGGTTATCTTGGATTATCCAGTTGGCCCTGGTTCCTGCTGCTGGCCCCAGACCTCACCAGTGCATCTGACCACTGCCGCCAGGAGGCACCTGCAGTGGGACCCCACAGCCAAGTGTGATACTGTATGCAAATAAATATATATGTATGTATGTATGTATGTATATAGTCTTGAGGGCATTATGCTAAATGAAATAAGTCAGACAGCGAAAGACAAATAGGTATGATCTCATTACATGTTGAATCAAAAAAAGTCAGACTCCTAGAAACAGAGAGTAGAATGGTAGTTGCCAAGGGCTAGGTGGTACGGGAGATGAGACATTGGTCAAAGGGTACAAACTTCCTGTTATAACATGAGTTCTGGGGATCTAAGGTACACATGGTGACTACAGTTAACAGTACTGTATTATGTACCTGAAATTTGCTGTGAAAGTACAGCTTTAATATCATACCACAACAACAACAGCAACAACAAAATGGTAATTGTGTGAAGGATTGTGTTAAGCAACCTTATTATGGTAAGCACTTTACAATACAACTTTCAGTTATAAGAAAAATAAGTTCTGAGCACCTAATGTACAGGATAGTGACCATAGATAATAATACTGTATGGTATACTTCAAATCTGCCTAGAGTAGCTCTTAAGCTTTCTTACTATACAGACACACAAAAGGTAACTATGTGAGGTGATAGATATGTTAATGAACTTGATTGTGGTTATCACTTCACGATGTATATGCATATCACATCATCACAGTGTACACTTTAAATATACACAATTTGTCAGTTATACCTCAATTATCCTGGAAAAATGAAAACAAAAACAAAAACTCCCACAAGCTATGAATTAGAAGAAACTTGTCAAAACAATGGGAAAACTTAGAATACTAAAATACTGTTAGAATTCTAGGATAAAATCATACTTATAATAAAGTTTTCATACCCTTTTGGCTTTAAAACCTTGAATTGTTCTGGGGATTGGTTGAATAATAATGTGAACATACTTAACACTACTGAATTATACACTACGATGGTAATTTGGTAAATTTTATATTTTATGCATATTTTACTACAATTAATTGTTTTTTTTAAATTTACTAAAGAAAGAAAGAAAAAAATTGACCCGCACTTGCTGACTTTGTGGATGGAGGAAGGTGGTCACCAGCCAAGGAACGAAGGAATGTGGACGGCTTCCAGAATCTCAAAAAGGTAAGGAAATGGATTTTCCTCTAGAGCCTTCAGAAAGGAATGTAGTCCTCTTGATACCTCGATTTTAGCTTAGAAAACCCATTTTAGACTTTTGAACTACAGAACTGTAAGATAATAAATCTACAATGTATTAAACCCCCAAATTCATAATTTGTTACAGTAGCAATAAAAACTCACACTAACTGACCGTCACATGAAATACCTATAAATGTGGGTGAATGCCTCTCTTCTTATAGTCCCCAAAATATACTATATTTCCTGGGCTTGACAGGAAGTGACCTTCCTTAGTCACCTTTATGGCTGGAAATCCTGTAAGCCAGACACTTGGGCAGTTTTCCCGAGAGGGCTTTGTGATCATTGGCTCCATAAAGTCAGCCTTCGTTCCTTAACATTGTTTGGTCACATCTGATAAATTGAGCATATCAAATATGATATCCTAGGCGAGGGCTTGGTCGCATGTTTCCAATTATGTTCTACCAACAAAAACATATTGAATCCATTCAAATAATCATATTTCCACAAAAATAAGAATATTCAGTAAGATTTTTTGAATTCTGGAAGGTCAGGCAGCGAGCAAAGGATATCGTTTACAAATGTTTCATTTCAGTTTACCAAAGTGTAATTTACTAAATTGTTATGAATTATAGATAGCTTAAGAGAAAAGATAAAGATTCTTTAAATGTCCAAAAACTAGCATATCAAAACATCAAAAATGTTTCAAAATAATCCACAGTCATCCCTCATCAACTCACTCAGTCTTATGTAATCATTCCTTTCTGTGATCTATCTTGGGTTAGCATCTCATGAACTCACCTGTTTCTTTCTTAGAGTTCTAGAAATTCTGGCACAGTCCAATGGAATGGACCTAAACCTTTGTAACACTGCTATCAGGAGCCTATACCAAAAAAGCACCTTGCATAGTCCTTTTCCAGGGATCTCTGACACAGTCCTTTTTTAAAGATAAAGGATTCTGGCTTGTAGCTGATTGCAGGTTCTTTCAGGGCAACATCAGAATAAAACAAAAACTACCTGTGAATGACAAAGGACTTAAAAAGGCTGTAGTTAACTTAATACTGATAATTTGCAAAACGGAAAGATCAGATGAGAATTCATAACAAGAATAATGAAGCTGAGAAAAGAATTTGGTTGTTTCTGTGGAATGCAAAACAAGACAAAAGTCAACTCCAAATTTTTTTGGACAAAATATTTATAAACATAATAATTACACCTATTTTCAATAATAGTACATATTAAAATTAATAGTACAAATGAAAACACATATTTATAGAGTAAAAAAACTTCAGATATAACATATAAATAAATTGACATAGTGGACCATGAGTATACCAAGCATATCATTAGAATCTACTAAGAATATATGAAGGCTATAAAGTAAAGAAATTCTTTAGGTCTAAAGAGGTCCTAAACATCTGTATATTAATAAAAACTCCACAGTTAAGTGATATAAATCTTCAATTGAAAACCAGTATTCTAGAAGAGGCTATTTTAAATTAAAGAAGTAAATTACAACCAAGTTAACGTTTTAAAATTAATTGAATTTATGACTGAAAACACCATGTCTAATATGGGGCAAAGCAGCCGCAAGGTGCTAATAAATAGGAACATGTCATGGACAGCAAGGGCAGTGACTTCCCATACAGCATATATTTTCTGTAATAAATATATTGATAATACTTGATCAATGCAAATTTAACCCAAGGAAATCTATGTATATATTCAGATTTGACACCTCTTTCTGTGCAACTCATCAATAGTAAAACATATCAAATAACCCTAATTATTTCTGGCACACCTATTTTTACAAAACGAAAGCACAAGTCCTTTGTGATTTTCCAAGAGTCCTTTGGGAAATCACAAAGGTAATTTTAAGTGGAAAAGGTCACTTATGATTCAATTTTTTAAAGTAATAGACTGTTTTTTAGAGCAGTTTCAGAGTTACAGAAAAATTGAGCAGAATGTATGGAGTTCTCATATATTCCCTTTCCCCACCTCTGTTTCTCCTATAATTAACATTTTCACTGGTGTGATGTTACAATTGATAAACCAATAGCGATACATTATTGTTGACTAACATCCATAGTTTACATTAAGTTTCATTCTTTGTGTTGTACAGTTCCACAGGTTTTGCCAAATGCATAATGCCATGTATCAACCATTATAGTGTCATACAGTATAGTTTCACAGCCCTACAAATGCCTGTGCTTCACCCATTCATTCCTTTTCTCCACTACTCCCTGCCAGCCCCAACCTGTGGAAACCACTGATTTTTTTTTTTTTACTATCTCTATAGTTTTGCCTTTTCTAGAATGTCATATTGTTGGAATTATACAGTATGTAGTCATTTAGACGGGCTTCGTTCACTAAACAATGTGTATTCAAGTGTCCTCCATGTCTTTTTGTGGCTTGTCAGCAGCTCATTTCTTTTTATTGCCGAATAATAATATTCCATCAGATAAATGTGCCACAGTTACTGTTGCTGTTTTTAATCCATTCACTTATTGAAGGACATCTTGGTTTCTTCCAATTTTTAATCAATTATACAAAACTGCTATAAACATTCATGTGCGGGTTTTTTGTGTGAATTTGTTTTCAACTTCTTTGGGTAAATACCAAGGAATGAGATTGTGGATCAAATGGTAAGAGTATGCTTAGTTTTGTAAAAATCTTAGACACTGTTTCCAAGCGGCTGCACCATTGTGCGTTCCCACCAGCAGTGATGGGATTTCCTGTTGCTCCACACCCTCACCAGCATTTGGTCTCTTCCATGTTTTGGATTTTAGCCATTCTAATAGGTATATAGTGAATATTATTTTAATTATTAATTCTCTTAGTGACATATAATGTTGAGCATATTTTTATATGCATATTTGCTATCCATATATCTTCTTTGTTGAGGTGTCTGTTGGGATCTTCTGTCCCCTTTTACGGTGAGTTGCTTGATTTCTTAATGTTGAGTTTAAGGAGTTTTTTGTGTACTTAGGATACAAGTCTTTTATCAGATATATGTTAGGTAAATGTTTTCTCCAGGGCTAAGGCTTGTCTTTTCGTTCTTTGAACAGTAATTTCCTCACAGAAGAAGTTTTTAATTTCAATTAAGTCCAACTTATCGATTTTTTCTTTTGTGGATTATGCTCTTGGTGTTTTAAAAACTCATTGCCAAAACCAAGGAATCTCGATTTTCTCCTATGTTATCTTCTAGAAGTTTTACAATTTTACATTTTTTTTTAAGTCTATGATCCATTTTGTGTTAATTTTGGGGGAAGTGTCAGGTCAGTGTCTAGACTTATTTTCTTGCAACTAAACATCCAGTTGTCTCAATTAAATGTCAGTTATTCCATTTGTTAAAAAGACTTTGTTTCTGCATTTGATAGTCTTTGCTTTTTTTTTTTTTAATCAAAGATCAGTTGAGTATATTTGTTTGGGTCTATTTCTGGTTCTCTATTCTGTTCCATTGATCTATTTGTCTATTCTGTCACCAATTTTATGCTATTTTGATTGCTGTAGCTTTTTTTCTTGACTGATTTGTGTTTACATACTAAATGTCTTTTTTTTCATAACCAAAAAAGGAAGAATGCCCAGAGAACTAAGAATAATAGGTATGTGACAGAATAGATTTGTGTAAACTTGATTGGAACTTGTGAAGTGTGGAATGAGAACCAATTATCCTCTAGAAATAACTGTAGAAAGATGGACTCTATCAAAATGGAGAAATTGACAAGAGAAAAAAGTCAGCCAAATCTATTTCATTCAGAATTAATTTCAGTGTCAGATAATTCTTGAATTTGCATAATGAGTTTCCATAGAACCCTCATATATGAATCTCTTAGACACTCCGAAGTTCTAGGTTATCTGCTATAATCAGTATGAAGAGCCAAGCACTAAATGTCCAATATTAATTAATTGGTTTGGCAAATTACAAAATGTTTAATCCATGGAATATTAAGAAAATACATTATATTAACAAACTTTCCTCAGGTAGAAAAAATACTGTATAGTCTGTAATGTAAAATTAGAATACAAAATTAACAGTGTGAATGCAAACATAATATGAGTAAAAAGAAAGATATAAATAAACACGAGTGCTATATTTGTGTAAGGGGATGTGTAATGGACTCTTTTTCTTCAATTTTGTATAATTTTCATTTCTATAATAAATATTTACTTTTTAAAAAGTTTTATTGAGAAATAAATATATACTTCACATACCATAATATTCACCTATTTAAAGCCTACAGTTCAATGGTTTTTAGCATATTCACAAAGTTGTGCAACCATCATTACAATATAATTTTAGAATATTTTCATTACACCTCAAACAAATCCTGTACCCATGAGCGGTCAGTTGCTATCTCCTCTCTACCCCACAGACCTAGCCAAGCACTAATTGACTCTCTGTTTCTATAGATTTGCCTCTTTTGCACATTTCAAATAAATGGATTCATATAATATGTGGTATTTCTGTGACAGTTTTTTTCACTTAGAATAATGTTCTCAAGGTCATTCATGCAGTTTGTATATCAGTACTTCATTCCTTTTTATGGTCTGGTAATATTTCACATTTTATTTATCCATTCATCAGTTGATGGACATTGACTCTGCCATTACAAAAGTGCTTCTTCATATTTTCTTTTAAAAAGAGAAGAAAATTATCTTAAAAATTTGTATTTTGACAGGATATCAAATGCTATATGCACATTCACACATGTGTGTACCTGTGTGTGTGGGTAAGGGTGGGGGCCTTGAAGAGGTTCCCTGGGTTTGATATTAGCATAAGGAGAGCAGAAAAGTAATATATAGAACAGTGGTCATGTGGTTTATAGTTTATTCCAGGGTCTCTAGACCCTATCTATAGACACATCATTTCTGATAAAAATGATGAACATATACTTAAGTGATAAATTGCTTTCAGTAAAATTAACTCATCTATTTGATGATTTAAAAACTTATTCATGAGAAAAATCAATATTTTTGGTGTTGTTTATGTGAAAAATATACATGGCCAAATATTAAATATGGGTATATTTTATAGTAAGCCTATATAAAAAATTACCTAGACTCTAATTAAACTGGTAAACATTAAGAAAAACCATGAAATCATAGACACTTTAGAATCATCAGAACCTAAATGCCAAGGTACCGTATACATAACATGTTTTCTTTAAAATTCTAATATATGAAAATTAACTGAAATTTTCAGGAGGATCAGAGGAAATATTTTGAGAAATATCTCAAAAAATACAACAAAAGAGAAAAAGTTATAAAATTAGAGTATCCATCTGGGAAATCCTATAAAAGTAGTTATACAAAGAAAGAGCTGAAAAAATAGTTTAAAATTTATCAAATAAATAAGAAAATTTTCCAGAATTAAAGGTCTCATGAAATTAGTATAGTTAATGAAAAAAAATCCTATAAATTTATATTCATCATGAAATTTCAGAAGAGATAAAGAGATTCTTAAAATCACTGAGGAAAAACATCAAAAAAAAAAAAAAAAAAAAGGATTGGAATTACTTCCCTACAGTAATACTAGACACTGGTATTTAGTCTTCAAAATTTCTGGTCCCAAATTTCTACTCTAGAATTCTATACTCAGTAAAAATGAGTATGAGAGAGAAAATAATGATATTTCAGACATGAAGTATCTTTAAAATTCATCCAATATACCATTTCTCCAGGAGCTACTAGAAGATAAGCTCCTCAAAATGATGACTAAACCAAGAAATAGGATAATATTGAATTCAGAAAAGAGAAGATTAAAAAACACCTCAGAGGTAAAGGTCACACTCCAGATAAACAGCAAGAGAAGTACCAGGATGGATGACAGCTAAGCAGCACACCTAGGGAGCAACCAGCCAGACTGAAACACTGGAACAGGAGGAAAATTATGTATGTTTCTATTGGCAATGAATGGAAAAGTGGAAAATCAAGCAAACCAAAAAAGAATTAATTGTTCCAATAAAATTGAAATTCATGCAGCTATTGATATTTATGAATTGAACATTTAATCCTCAGTGATGACAAGTTACAATATTATGTGTCCTGAGTACCAATCCTTGAAATTCCAATGCTTCTACTTTTTAGAAGGTAATGAAGAAAGGAAGTGTAAGTGTGAGTAGAGAATACCATCTGCTATATATACTATGATAGATCTAAATCCTTATCCTCCAGTTGTGGAAATGTTATATTCAAACCTCAAACATCAGGAAATGGCAGCAAATGCAGAGGCAAAAGAAGAAGAATCAGCTTAAAGAATTGCAAATGATTATTTCCTGAAATTAATAAACTCAGGAAGTGAAGGAGGAATGGGACATATAACTACTGTGGTTTTGCTTTTTTTTTTTTTTTTAATAAAACTACTTGAATTTGAGACTGACATGGATTTATTTAAAATGGAATAAGTTTTAAAATAGCCATAGCAAAATATATAATTCATTTACTTCTATCACCTAAAAGAAAGTGGTGAAAGGAGCAGAGAGGGAAGAAATGGCAAGTACTTCTCCCGTCACTCACTCCTTTGTGCTCCTCCAAGAAGAATCCCAGAGGAAGAAAAAGACAAAAACTAAGGGCAGTTTGGTTATGGGACTGTAATGATTTCATTAAAGCATTCTTCCATTTTATTTTCCAAAATCAAGTGATCATGCAGTGTTTATCAAGGAATGACTGAAGAGCTCCTTTAAAGAGTAAACAAGGATGCCTTTCCTGATTGTCCACATTGTTTCCAGTGCAGCCAGCATCCTCTGATATAACCAGCCCTATCTATCTGCTTCATATAAATATGTTCCATTAATATGTTTCTATTTAGTACTTTGCAAAAATTAATTTCTGTATGAATAATAGGGGTATACACAGGAGTGTACTCAGCATGTATGTAGCTATTTCTATCATCGTTATACTTCTGGCAGTTGTCTGCTTGCAGTGAAAAGAACTACATTTTGCAGCATCTTTACTCCACAAATTTAAATGTTTCAGGTGATATTTTTTCCACAGAGACAGTTCTAGGATGCAGAGAGAGGCACAAATTACCAGCATGTCAATTATAGTAATGCTTTTACATAATAAGTATAAGTAGTAGGTCATAAGAACCATTAGTCTCCTTCTTGTTACTAAAAACATAGTGCCAATCAAATTCTATATATGTGGGTAGTGGCTTGTGAGGGAGGTAATAAAAATGAACAAACAAGTTATTCCTATTCAAAGCATACCTTGAGCATACGAGACAATGCATATTAGGCCACGTTCCAAGCAAAGCGAGAACAGGAACCCAGCAGTGATAATCTCTTTTCCCAGACTTTTTCAAAGATACCATAATTAGAGTCTGACATTAATGTTTACAGAGACGAGATAGCTTGTAGGAGTATTTGGATACTAATTTGCAGAGTAATAACAGATAATGCTCAAATCACTGTGAGCAGTCCGAAAAGAAGAATATGCAAAGGAGCTCTTTAAGGTGACAGTTTATGCTTCTCTTATAAGACAGGGATTCTTAACCTGAGGCCCATGGACTCCCAAGGGTCTGTGGATAGGATTCAGGGTCCCAACACAAAAATCCATGCTAGGATTCAGGGTCCCAACACAAAAATCCATGCTAGGATTCAGGGTCCCAACACAAAAATCCATGCCTTATGAGAGGCAAAAGTGTATATCTATATCACTGTAGTATCAGAAGTACATGCAACTTTGTCACTAATAGAAATGAGAGATTTTAGATATCACAAAGCACTTATTGCAGATATTTTGGGATACAGTTCATGCTCATTAACACTTCAAGGTTATTGTAGTTATTAAGTATACTATTAGAACTTATTATTTTAGGCATTAATAAACAAACAATCATGTAAGTTTGTTTTTAATATTTTTAAAACTATATTTCAATATATTTGGTTTATATTTTAGTTCTGTGCACTTTGTTCATTTAAAAACTTTATTCTGAAAACGAGTCCAGACTTTACAAGACTACCAAAGTGATCCATGGATCAAAAAAAAATGGTTACAAATCTCTGGTTAAGTTCAGAGGTAAAAATATTCTGCTTTTGTTTCAGAATTGAGTGCTCAGATAAATCCAGGAAGTCAGATGTTATTTGGCAATAACTTGGAGGATTTTTTTTTTTTTTTTTTGATAGAAGCGAGGCGAGCTGGATATTTTAGTAGTTTTCTAGAGCATATACAGGTCTAATGTAGGAACATGAACCATAAAACTTTAGACACTTTAAAATACTGTATTGTAGTACCAAGTCGATGGGGAGGAAGAGAGAGATTCCCTGGGCAGACGGAGATAATGGATAGGGACTCCAAGTATTGATGGAGACATTCTGAAATGGCCAGAGTGTGAGTTAGCAGTCCATTTTTACTTCATTGATTTTTCACTGTGATTGAATTGAACGTGTTTGTTCATCAGAAATTGCCTCTGGTATCTGATTTTTCCTCCATTTTCTTTTAATTTCTCTTTTTTCATCTAAATCATGTCATACTAATCCTCATTGCTATCGAGCAACAGAATATGACATTCCTGACAGAGGAAAGGACTTGGGTACTCAAGGTCTTCATCAGCCATAGCTGCTCACACTACTGACAGTCAATAAGAAATCAGTGCTTTCTATTTTTGTTTTAGGTAATTTGTTTTTTTATTACAAGTTTTATTTTTAACAGTTCAAGAGTTGAAAGTTAAAAATACCAGATGTAGGCTGGAAAGCATTCTTTTTTTCCATTCTTAATTTGGTACCCAGTCGAACATATTCAAAGATGCTGTTTTCAAACCATACATAATTGTTGGGAAAAAGCAACCTAGAAGGTATCTCTAGAACTATCAATTGTAACTATTCTTCAGAAATCCTTTATGAGTGTATCTGGATGCTCTGACCCCCTTGAAACATTTGTGACATTTGTAAGCTTGATCTTTCTTCACATTGTAAATTGTAAATGAATACAAACAGGGACCAGATATCATGTATTTTATGTAAACCCTTGCATAGACTATATACAGCCAAATACACTATCATTTGTCAACAAATATTAAAGGGATGGTAGCATATTATAGAGATTTGTTTTTTCCAAGTATTTATATTTGTGCTACTTAGCATGAAGATTCTGCAACAGAGATCTTATTTTGCATCTTGTTTAGGGTCATGATGCATATAGCTACTATATTTGAAAAAGATGATTTTCAAACCATCGTTATAAAATCAAGTGATGATTTTATAATAATGTGCCTTTAAAACTATTCATTTTAAGAATCATTTTCAGGATACAATTCTCTGGCTGTAATAATTTCTCCTAATGTAAATCTTTTTTTCTTGTCATTCTTACCACACTTTCGCTGAAAAACAAAACAAAACAAAAAACTCTACTTCATTTTTCTACAGTTATTACATTATCCTTCCCCTGTTCTCCTTGCTTCAGGTCTCATATATTAAATTTCTTCTAGTGGTTTCTCAGTAGTTCTTAGGTGACTTCCAATCCATTTGATTATCTTGCACTAACACTTCATTTTTATCAATTTGATTATCAGTATTGGAATCCATTTGTACAGTCCACAATTCCTTACCATAGAGAATAATAGCAAACCAATGATAAAGTCCTTTGAAAATCTGATCCTCACCTGATGGTGGTTATAATATTTTAACAACTTTGAATTAGGCTTGAAAAATGGCACATTGTTTTTCCTTTAGTACATCTTTCTTCTTCTTTTTTTTTTCTTATGGGAAATTTTTATCATCTAGTTTGGATGCTTTATATGATGATTCAATACATTAACATCAATATAATATGCTTATTTAGAGCATGAAATTTGGACCTAGACTGCCAGGGATTAAATGCTTCCTGGCTATGTAACCTTGGGAAGATACTTAACCTCCTTTGCTTCCTCATCTCTAAAATGGGCACATTCTATTATTGGTCAAATCAAGTGAGGAATGCACCCCACATTGAAGATGCTGGAGAAATAGACTTCACCTTTTGATGAGAAGAGTAATGATATCATATTGCAAAGGAATCTTGATATAGGGACTCTAATTCATTGGAGGACATTACCATGATGATAAAACACTTGTTGACTAATTAAACATACAATTTATCTTCTTATAGGATAACTGATCTGGGTTAAAGGTGGGAATATCCTTAGCCTACATTATTCCATCTTTCTGCTCACCAGGTTAAATCTGGACTCTCTGAAGGGCAAAATGAATGTTTTCCTGTCAACAAATTCTTCCCAAAGCTCTTTGTTTAGTTTAAGAGAACACCTTAGACTTTCTGAAAAAAAAAGTTCTGTTCGTCCATCAATGATTTAGGACAATTTTTTAATAGTGTCTTTGTTGAAATACAGTTGACCCTTGAACTACACAGGTTTGAACTGAGCAGGTCCACTTATAAGTTGATTTTTTTTTCAATAAATACATATTACAGTACTACACAGTCTTCGGTTGGTTGAATCTGTGATGCAAAACCGAAGATAAGAAAGGTTAAATGTAAAATTATACATGAAATTTTTGAGTGCTTGGGGGTCAGCACCTATATCCTACTTGTTGTTCAAAGTCAATTGTATATTCACTAGAATTATCTACAAAATTTACCTGTTCCTGAACCCAACCTGACAATCTTTGGCAGGTGAGAACAAAGCATTTTTCCTTCTCTCCCCGCCCCCCCCACCGCCAGCTTTATTAAGATATAATTGACATATAAGGTTGTGTAAATTTAAGGGGTGTAAAATGTGATGACTTGACACACATACATTTTGCAAAATGATTGCCACAATAAGTTTAGTTCCACCTTCACCTTACATGATTACACTTTTGTTTTTTTGTTGTGGTGAGAACATTTAAGATTTACTCTCCAAGCAACTTTCAAGTATACAGCACCGTATTGTTAACTATGGTCATCATGCTGTACCTTAGATCCCCGGAACGCATAACTAAAACTTTGTACCCTTTGACCAACAGCTCCGCATCTCCCCTACCCCACCAGCCCCTGGAAACTACCAATCTATTCTTTGTTTCTGAGTTCAACTTTTTTTAGATTCCACATATAAGTGAGATCATTCAGTATGTGTCTTTCTCTGTCTGACTTATTTCACTCAGCATGATGCCCTTGAGGTCCATCATGTTGTCACAAATGAAGAAGGAAAGGATTCCTTCTTTTTATGGATGAGTAATATTCCACTTCATATATATACATATATATATATATGTATATATATATATATGTATATATATTTCCTTCATTCTTTCATGGATGGACACTTAGGTTATTTCCGTATCTTGGCTATTGTGAATACTGCTGCAGTGAACATCGGGGGTGCAGATACCTCTTCAGGATTTCATTTACTTGCATTAGTATCTGTGCATTTGAGGAACCAGTCTCTTCTTTTAGCCTTTCTCAGCAGTTGGGAGGGACTGCTGACTTGCTTCTCTGCCCTGGCAGGCTGTAGGGTGTGCTTTATAGTTGCCTAGAATCTCTGGCCAGGCTTCCTGTTTGGGTGGGCTGGTGACTTGCTTCCCTGCCCAGGCAGGGCCCTAGAATGGACTCTGAGGCTGGGATGGCCTACCTGCTGGTGAGTAAAACTCAGAAGAACTGCTGACCGAGCTTACTGGCCAGATGGGGCCACTAGCTTGACTCTGCAGATAAAGAGAGCCACTGGTTCTCTGCCTGGGTACTATTGCCAGCAGGAATGCAGTCTGCCAAGATCTGCATGCTTGTTGCTGTGAGCCCTGTCACCCTTCTATGTCTCTAGCTGATTCCCCCAATGATTCCCAGGAGGCAATACCTAGTAAGTTCCCTAAAAGCATCCTGTAATGCTGGAGAAGCTGGATGTCCACCTTGGGCTTTCCTTTTTCCACTGGAGAAATGGTAGGTCCTTGGTGTAGTGTTGGACCAGCCTGGGGGAGGTGGTTTTTCACAACTCTTGTCATCCAAGAGGTTGCTTTAACCTTATTCCCAAGTGAGATCTTCACAAAAGTGTCTTGTCTATGGATAATTGCCAGTTGTTCTTTCTGTGAGGGGAATTGAAGTTGGGAACCATCTATTTCTCCATCTTGCTGTGTCACTCTGTCTTTATTTCTAATACAAACTTTGGGTGATTCTTAGGCCTAGTAATGTTAGAGAACCATTGGTTTATTAGACATTGGGATACCACATTGACTGTATAAAAAAATGTGTATGTTCTTCTATAACACTCAGAAGCCTCTGTCTTTTTCTATAACATGACAGAAGATGTAATAGTCCTGGTTAAATTTTATTTCACCCTCATTTATAACATTGTGACCAAGCTAATAAGACTACTGTGTTCTAACTCAGAAGGCCAGGTATATAGACTCTCCTCCCTGGGTTTAGAGAGAATTCTCTGATATGGTGACAAGAATAGCTTCTGTGCCTGAGAATAAAGTTTCTGATCAGCAGGGGCAGGGAAATACTCTTGGAATAGAATATATTAAGTTCCAGAGGGATGCCCATAACTAAAGTCAGGGGACTTGATATGGAGATGAAGTCTTGCATACATTTAGGTATAGGTTAAAAGTCACCAGGATTTAGGCATGTCGTTAACTTTCATTTTATTCTCAGGCTATAGATGTCAAAGTCTTGCCAGGAAAATATTTCAGGCAAGGAGTTTAAATGAGTGCTATCAATATCCTTGGAAGGATGGGGGAAACAAATGTCAGAGAAGGCTCATGGAAATCTCAGGAAATTTTTAAGTTGCAGAAATTATAGAAAAACAGCACTGCTCATTTCAGCAACTTGCAGTACCTAATTAATTGATTCATAGGCAAGTATCTGGAAGACACAACATAACCTTGCTTTCAGCCCAAATCAGTGTGTTTGCCTACTATTGTGAGCAGGACTAAAATGAATTCTATTTCTCATCTACCTCTAAAATCTTGTGAAAGCGACTTTCTTTGGCAGAATCTAAGCTGGAACTCCGCTAGGGATTTAGTCTAAAAAATGTAGTTTTCTATGCTTCTTTCTTCAGAGATACAGGAGACAAGTTAGAGAGACAGATGTATTGCTGAATACAAGCAGACATTATCCATATTGCCTAAGCCATAATCATATATGATGTTCTTCTTCCCTTTTCTGAGATTAAGAGAGACTGGGAGCTAGTTAGAATGCAGATTCCTAGTATTTCCCCAATAGAATCAAGTATCTATACTGTTCAGAAGCACAAAAAATATCCTCATTCATACTAGATTTTAAGAATCACTTCCCTAGAAGAAGAATCAAGTTATTTTATATTTCAATAAAATATATGTCTCAAGTTTTGAATGAAAACCTAATGTGTAATGGATTCTGGAAGCAAAAGCCTAGTTGTATATATACCAACCCATGCACATCAGTATATACTTGTGTATTTAATATTATTTATCAAATTTAACACAATTACTACAACTGATTTGGACACTATTATAGAGCTTAAAAATAGATTAAAAGGGCTTCCCTGGTGGCGTAGTGGTTGAGAATCTGCCTGCCAATGCAGGGGACACGGGTTCGAGCCCTGGTCTGGGAGGATCCCACATGCCGCGGAGCAGCTGGGCCCGTGAGCTGTCACAATTACTGAGCCTGCGCGTCTGGAGCCTGTGCTCCGCAACAATGAGAGGCCGCGATAGTGAGAGGCCCGCGCACCGCGATGAAGAGTGGCCCCCGCTTGCCGCAACTAGAGAAAGCCCTCGCACAGAAACGAAGACCCAACACAGCCATTAATTAATTAATTAATTAATTAATTAATTAATTAATTAATTTAAAAAAATAGATTAAAAATGTGAAAGGCAAAGGTTTTGGCATAAACTGAAAAATGATAATTTTATAAGAATAATTTTCTAGATTATTCTTAAGAGTCGTGATTCTCTTCATGTTTAAGGGAACAATTAAGGATCTCCCCACAGTAATTTTAATGATTCTAAATGTGAATAGCTATGAAATTTTAAAGAAACCTACCTTTTATTGCTAAGGTAGGTTAAATTATATTTTAACTATTTATCTTACAATGTAAGTTATAGTCATCATCTAATTATCTTCATAAAATATATGTCTCACTGGGAATAATGTCTAAAATGTGGAGGCAGTGCTCATTATTCTCAAAAGCCCCATTCTCATCTAAAATTTGTGAATCTCTAATATTTTCAGTTGATTTAAGAAAAAGAACCAGATGACATTCAGTTAATTTTCCTAATGTTCAAGTTACTTCAGACCAGGTTAGATCTGGCCTAAAAGAACTAGGTCTCCAAGGAGACTTAACTTTATTCTCTTTATAAATCTATAATTTCTGGGGGTTGCCTCCCTTACTCTCAGAGGCTTCTCATGAGTTTATAGCAACTGGTGGAAAAGTTAACAAAAACATCTTAAGTTCATTTCTTTTCAGTCTAAAACTTTCAGCACAGGATGAACTTTTTATGAAGTTACTGTTCTCCTTTTTTTTTTAACATCTTTTTTGGAGTATAATTGCTCTACAATGGTGTGTTAGTTGCTGCTGTATAACAAAGTGAATCAGCTATACATATGCATATATCCCCATATCTCCTCCCTCTTGCATCTCCCTCCCTCCCACCCTCCCTATCCCACCCCTCTAGGTGGTCACAAAGCACCGAGCTGATCTCCCTGTGCTATGCGGCTGCTTCCCACTGGCTATCTATTTTACATTGGTAGTATATATATGTCCATGCCACTCTCTCACTTTGTCCCAGCTTACACTTCCCCCTCCCTGTGTCCTCAAGTCCATTATGTGTGCTTGTGTCTTTACTCCTGTCCTGCCCCTAGGTTCTTTAGAACCATTTTTTTTTTTTTTTATTCCATATATATGTGTTAGCATACAGTATTTGTTTTTCTCTTTCTGACTTACTTCACTCTGTATGACAGACTCTAGGTCCATCCACCTCACTACAAATAACTCAATTTCGTTTCCTTTTATGGCTGAGTAATATTCCATTGTATATATGTGCCACATCTTCTTTATCCATTCATCTGTTGATGGACACTTAGGTTGCTTCCATGTCCTGGCTATTGTAAATAGATCTGCAATGAACATTGTGATACATGACTCTTGTTGAATTATGCTTTTCTCAGGGTATATGCCCAGTACTGGGATTGCTGGGTCATATGGTAGTTCTATGTTTAGTTTTTTAAGGAACCTCCATAGTGACAGTATCAATTTACATTCCCACCAACAGTGCAAGAGGGTTCCCTTTTCTCCACACCCTCTCCAGCATTTATTGTTTGTAGATTTTTTGATGATGGCCATTCTGACTGGTGTGAGGAGATACCTCATTGTGGTTTTGATTTGCATTTCTCTAATGATTAGTGACGTTGAGCATCCTTTCAAGTGTTTGTGGCAATCTGTATATCTTCTTTGGAGAAATGTCTGTTTAGGTCTTCTGCCCATTTTTGGATTGGGTTGTTTGTTTTTTTGATATTGAGCTGCATGAGCTGCTTGTAAATTTTGGACATTAATCCTTTGTCAGTTGCTTCATTTGCAAATATTTTCTCCCATTCTGAGGGTTGTCTTTTCGTCTTGTTTATGATTTCCTTTGCTGTGCAAAAGCTTTTAAGTTTCATTAGGTCCCATTTGTTTATTTTTGTTTTTATTTCCATTTCTCTACGAGGTGGGTCAAAAAGGATCTTGCTGGGATTTATGTCATAGAGTGTTCTGCCTATGTTTTCCTCTAAGAGTTTGATAGTGTCTGGCCTTACATTTAGGTCTTTAATCCATTTTGAGTTTATTTTTGTGTATGGTGTTAGGGAGTGTTCTAATTTCATTCTTTTACATGTAGCTGTCCAGTTTTCCTAGCACCACTTATTGAAGAGGCTGTCTTTTCTCCATTGTATATTCTTGCCTCCTTTATCAAAATAAGGTGACCATATGTGCGTGGGTTTATCTCTGGGCTTTCCATCCTGTTCCATTGATCTGTATTTCTTTTTTTGTGCCAGTACCATACTGTCTTGATTACTGTAGCTTTGTAGTGTAGTCTGAAGTCTGGGAACCTGATTGCTCCAGCTCCATTTTTCTTTCTCAAGATTGCTTTGGCTATTTGGGGTGTTTTGTGTTTCCATACAAATTGTGAAATTTTTTGTTCTAGTTCTGTGAAAAATGCCATTGGTAGTTTGATAGGGATTGCATGGAATCTGTAGATTGCTTTGGGTCGTATAGTCATTTTCACAATGTTGATTCTTCCAATCCAAGAACATGGTATATCTCTCCATCTATTTGTATCATCTTTAATTTCTTTCATCAGTGTCTTATAGTTTTCTGCATACAGGTCTTTTGTCTCCCTAGGTAGGTTTATTTCTAGGAATTTTATTCTTTTTGTTGTAATGGTAAATGGGAGTGTTTCCTTAATATCTCTTTCAGATTTTTCATCATTAGTGTATAGGAATGCAAGAGATTTCTGTGCATTAATTTTGTATCCTGCTACTTTACCACTGTTCTCCTTTTAATCCCTTTCCATACCTCATCAACACCATTCACCTGATCATTTCTTATTCTGCCTGCACTGGCCTGTAATCTGGATTCTTCCTTGATCTGTTCAGTATTCCAGCCTCCCTTGGGTCAGTGCCACCTTAACTGACATACACTTGGGCTTCCACAGTTTTCTATACCTGCAAGCAGCAGGACTAACTTTTTCTCTTTAGGGTAGAGCATAAGATTGATAACCTGACAAAGCAATTACAGTAAAACTCTATTACAGGGCACTGCACTGTTTCACAGATTTGATTATACCTTGGGTCAAACTATGACTATTGTGTACATTGTGCATTTCTCTTTATATAACATAGAAGGAGCCTACAAGGTGGGTGTTATCCTCTGACATCAGCTTTATTACAGTGGTCTCTTTTATTGCACTGATTCATGTTGCTAGATAGAAAAAAAATTACTCTCTATGCAAATTTCAAGGACTAGCAGATAAACAATGTCAGAAAATAATATCAGGCATCATTTTGTCTTGTAATATAAGCTTATCCCGTTATGTATTTTCCCAGTTATAAAATATAGTTGGTGATTTATAGTCATAGGCCAAATATTTTAGAAATGGTTTTATGTGAAAGATGTTCTAAGAAGATATGCTATTTGACTTAAGTAAAAATATTTATTCATATGACTGATGATAGCAGATGTCTCTGATGCCTGCATGTTACATCTCTCCATTCCACAGTTCTGTGCACTTAGACTCACCTTGTGCTAAGGCTCCCATTCCGTGCACTGATCTCTTGTCTTCAGGACTGATGCATTAGGCACAGTGCCTGGCCCATACTACTTTTAGGAGCCCACAGTAATGTTTTAAATTTCTTTTATAATTAGAAGAAACCAACTTTAAGTCTATAAAAATGTTTTAATATATAATAGTAATATATTTTTCTTTATACAAATGCAGTCATAAAATGAGAATTTAAATTCTTTTTATGGTGAAAGGGGCCAGTCACAGTCATAATGTGGCCTTGCATATCTTTCCGCTCTTTCCATGGTTGTCTGCTTGGCCATATATAAGTACAGCTAGGATGTATAGGGGAGTTAACATCCCCGAGGGCAACAAGGTGGGAGTAGCAGCCAGGTAAACAATTTTGAGAGGAATTTTTATGTTTCCAGAAAGAATGAAGTCCCTGTTGCCCCTCTATCACATCTTCATATACTTTATAAAGCACATTTATATACATTTTTCTTCATCTTTTTCTTGACGTGTAGAGTCAATTTCTCACTTTATAGGTATAGAGAACACAAACTAAGACTCTTGACTCTACTTCACCACCAATTTCAATCTTTTAAAATATAAAAATATTCTTTAGATTTCTTGTTCCCAATTATATTTACTTTTATACTAACAGATTTATTGAAATTTAATTCACATACCATAGATTTCACCATGGTAAAGTATACCATGCAGTGGTCTTCAGTATATTCACAGACTTGTACAGTCATCACCATTATCTAATTTTTGAACTTTTTCATCACCCCCAAAAGAAACCTCATACCAATTTGTAGTCATTTCCTCTTTCTTCTTTCCCCCAGCTCCCGGAAACCACTGATGTACTTTCTGTCTACATAGATTTGCCTATTCTAGACATTTCCTATAAATGACATTATATAATGTACAATCTTTTGTGATTGGTTTCTTCATTTAGCATAGTGTTTTTAGGGTTCGTTCATGTTGTAGCATGGATAAGTACTTTATTCATTTTTATGGCTAAATAATGTTCCATTGTATGAGTACACTACTTTTGTTTATTCATTCATCCGTTCATAGACATTCGTACGATTTATGCTTTTTTGGCCATCAGGAATAATGATGCTATGGACATTTGTGTGCAAGCTTTTGTGTAAATATATAGTTCAAGTCTCTTGGACTTTTACCTAGGATTGAAATTGCTGTGTAAAATGGTGACTCCGTGTTTAACTTTTTGAGGAACTCCCAAATTGTTTTCAAAAGTGCTTCACATTTTCACATCCCCACTAGCAATTTTTGAGTGTTCTAATTCACCACATCCTTGCCAATACTTATTCCTGTCTTTTTTATTTTAGTCATTCTTGTACATGTAAAGTGGCATCATATTGCAGTCTTGATTAGCATTTTCCTAATGACTACTTATGTTGAGCATCTTTTCATGTGCTTTTGGCCATTTGTATATTTTCTTTGGAGAAATGTCTATGCAAATATTTTGCACGTTTTTAATTGGGTTGCCCTTTATATATTGTGCATACAATGTTATTATCAGATAAATTATTGCAGATACTTTCTCCCATGTGAGTATCATTTCATTTTCTTGATGGTTTTCTTTGAGTCATGAATGTTTTTCATTTTAATAAAGTTTAACTATTTTTTCTTTAATACTTGTGTTTTTAATGTAATGCTAAGAAACCATTGCCTAACCATTGTCACAAAGATTCACTCCTGTATTTATTTTTTAGTTTTATATTTTTAGCTTTTAAATTTATGTCTGTGATCCATTTTGAATTAATTTTTGTACATGGTGTGAAGTACAGGTCCAGTTTCATTCATTCTTTTGCATGTGAATATCTAGGTGACCCAGCACCTTTCATTGAAACAGCTATTATTTTCCCACTGAGTTTTCTTGATGACTTGTCAAAAACCAATTGACCATGCTGTAAGAATTTATTTCTGTATTCTCAATTCTATTCTATTGATCTACATGTCTATCGTTGTGTCAGTACCTCATGTCTTGATTGATGTAGGTTTTTAGTAATTTTTGGAATCAGGAAGTGTGAATCCTCCAACTTTGTTCTTTCCTCCAAGATTGTTTTGGTTATTTTGTGTCACTTATATTTTCATATGAATTTTAGGAGCAACTTCTCAGTATCTACTAGAAAAACAGCCGGAATATATGATAACAGTTGTATTGAATCTGCAGGCCAATTTGGGGAGTATTTCCTCAGTGTACAAATTGTCAATCCATGAATATGAGATGTTTTCCACGTACTTAGGACCTCCTTAATTTCTTTCAACCATGTTTTATAGTTTTAAGTTTACAAGTCTTGTACTTTTGTTGAATTTATTCCTATTTTATTCTTGTTGGTGCTATTATAAATGGAATTGTTTCTTTAATTTCATTTTCAGATTGTTCATTGCTAGTGTTTAGAAATGTAATTGACTTTTGTTCTTTGATTTTGTACCCAGTAACTTTGCTGAACTCATTTATTCACTCTATAGTTTTTCTTAATGGATTCATTATGATTTTTCTATAGACAAAACTATGTTATCTACAACTAGAGGTGGTTTTACTTATAATTTTCCAATATTGGTGCTTTCGTTTTCTTTTTCTTACCTAAATGCCCAGGCTAGGATCCTCATTCCAATGTTGAAATGGCATGGAGTGAGTGTATATCCTTGTCTTAGTCCTGATCTTAGGTAAAGCTTTCACAATTAAGTATGATATTAACTGGAGATTTTTCATAGATATGCTTTATTGTTTGAGAAAGTTCCCTTTTGCTACTACTTTGTTAGGTATTTTTTTTTATATAATGAAAGGGTATTGGTTTTTTTCAAACGCTTTTTCTACATCTATTAAGGTGATCACATGGTTTTGGTCTTCTAAGTAATAAGGTGTTATATTATGCATGTATTGTTTTTTTGTATGTTGAACCAACCTTGTCTTACTGAGATAAATCCAACCTTGACATAGTGTACAGTTTATTTTTTTAATTTATTGCTGGACTCAATTTGTTAGTATTTGGTTGAGAAGTTTTGCATCTATATTAATAAAGGATATTAGTCTGATTATTTTTCTCTTGTGTTGTCTTTGCCTGGTTTTGATAGTAGGGTGAAGTTGACCTCATTGAATGATTTGGGAAATAATCACTCCTCTGTATTTTAGAAGGGTTTCTGAAGATTTGGTGTAATTTCTTCTTTGAATATTTTTGTTAGAATAAGCCAGCAAAGTGATCTGGGTGTGGGATTTCCTTTGTTTTTTTGATTACTAATTAACTCTATTTTTATAAATCTTTTCAGATTTTAAATTTTATTTTTTGAGTTAATTTCAGTAGTTTGTTTCTTCCTGGGAATTTGTCCATTTCATCCAAGTTATTGCATTTTTTTGGCATACAAATAAGGTACCTTATATTATCTAGTGTTATTATCTTAAATCCTTTTTTTATCCTGTAAAGAAGATAGTGATATCCCTTTTT
Source organism: Eschrichtius robustus (assembly GCF_028021215.1). NCBI lineage: Eukaryota > Metazoa > Chordata > Mammalia > Artiodactyla > Eschrichtiidae > Eschrichtius > Eschrichtius robustus. Next base: position 12,888,898 of record NC_090827.1, on the reverse strand, counting down.
CCTTTCTGAATTTAGTAATTTGAGTCTTGTCTCTTCTTTCCTGGTTACTCTAGCTAAAGTTTTGCTAATTTTGTTTAAACCTTTCCAGAGAAACAACTTTTGTTGGTTTTCTCTATTTGTTTTTCTATTTCTATGTCCTTTTCTTCTGCTCTATTCTTTATTATTTATTTCCTTCTGCTTGCTTTTGGTTTTGATTGATCTTGTTTCTTCAGGTGAAAAGTTGGGGTGTTCATTTGAGATCTTTCTTTTTTAATACAGGTGATAACAGCTATAAATTTCTCTCTATACACTGCTTTAACTGAATCTCCTGAGTTTTAGTATTTTGTGCTCTTTATTCATCACAAAGTATTTTAAAATTTTTCTTGTAATTTGTTTTTTGAGCCATTAGTTTTTTAAGAGCATATTGTTTATTTTCCACATATTTGTGTAATCCCCAAATTTCTTTCCTTTATTGATATCTCATTTAATTCCATTGTGGTTGGAGATTATACTTTGTATAATTTAAATCTTTTAGAATTCACTGAGGCTTATTTTAAGGCCTATCAAATGGTCTATCTTGGTGAATATTCCACATACACTTAAGAATAATACTCTGATGTATATACTCTATTGTTGGGTTGATTGTTTTATAGATGTCTAAGTCTATAAGTTGTCTTGTCTAAGTTGATTTTTTAAATGTTGCTTAATTCATCTATTTCTGTGTTTTTCTTCTGCTTAGTATTTCTATCCACTATCTAAAGTGGAAGACTAAAGTCTCTAGTGATTGTTGTTGAGTAGTTTTCCCCTTCAATTATGTCAATTTTTGCTTCATGTATTTTAGGGCATTAAGTACATATATGATTACAATTATTATATCTTTCTGTGGGTTGACCTTTTATATTCTAAAATATCCTACTTTGTCTCTAGTTATTTTTGTCTTTAAGTCTATTACGGCTGATAATATTATAGCAACTGCAGTTCTTTGTATGGTATATTTTTTTCCTTCCTTTCACTTTCAACCTATTTATGGCTTTGAATCTAAAGTGCATAACTTGCAGACAGCAATTAGTTCATGGTTTTTTTAAAAATTTATTTATTTAATTTATTTTTTACTTTTGGCTGTGTTGGGTCTTCATTGCTGTGTGTGGGCCTTCTCTAGTTGTGGCGAGCGGGGGCTACTCTTTGTTGTGGTGTGCAGGCTTCTCATTGCAGTGACTTCTCTTGTTGCGGAGCATGGGCTCTAGGCCTGCGGGCTTCAGTAGTTGTGACATGCAGCTCAGTAGTTGTGGCTCGCAGGCTCTAGAGCGCAGGCTCAGTAGTTGTGGCGCATGGGCTTAGTTGCTCCATGGCATGTGGGAACTTCCCGGACCAGGGCTCGAACCCATGTCCCCTGCATTGGCAGACAGATTCTTAACCACTGCGCCACCAGGGTAGCCCCAGTTTGTGTTTTTTAATCCCTTCTGCCAGTCAGAATTTTTTTGAGTATTAAATCCACTTAGATTTAATGCAATTACTGATTAGGTGAAACTTAAGTCTGACATTTTTGCTATTTTTTTCTATATATCTTAAGTCTTTTTGTACAGTTATTCCTTTTTTTTTTTTTTTTTTTACTACTTCTTTTTTGCTAAATAGATATTTTCTAGGGTATTTAACTCTCTTTTGTTTCCCTATCATATTTTTTAGTTATTTTCTTGGTAATCTCCTAGGGATTACAATTAACATCCTAAGTAAAGCAATCTAGTTTATATTAAGGCAAATTGAATTTATATAACGTATAAAAACTTTGCCCCAATATAGCTTCATTCTCCACTTCTTTGTCCTATTTTCATATAAATAAACACTTTTATATAAGTTCATCCACGTAGTTTTATAATTTTTTCTTTGTACAGAAGTGAAGCATTACAAAGAAAAATACATTCACAATGTCTTTTATATTTACCTATGCAGTTACTTTCACCAGTGCTCTTATTTTTTCCCATTGATTTGAGTTATCGTATAGTGCCTTTTCCTGAAGGACTCATTTAATATTTCTTATGAGGGAAGTCTTCTAGTGATGAAATCTCTCATTTTTTTGTTTATTAGGGTATGTGTTAATTTCTCCTTCAATTTTGAAAGATAGTTTTGCTGAATACAGAATTCTTAGTTAACATTCATTTTCTTTCAGCACTTTGAATATGTCATCCCACTGCCATCTGGCATCCATTATCCTATGAAGAGTCAGCTGTTAATTTTACTGAGAATTCCTCATATGTGATGAGTTGCTTCTCTCTTCCTGCTTTCATCATCCTTTTTGTCTTTGGCTTTTATCAGTTGCACTATGATGTGTCTAGAAGTGGATCTCTCTAGTTCATCCTTCTTGGAGTTAACTGAGCTTTTTGGATGGGCAGATAAATGTTTTTCATCAAATTTGGAGAGTTTTTTTTCTTTTTAAAAAATTTTTTTACTGTTATTTATTCAAATATTCTTTCTTCTCCATTCTCCTCTCTTGAGATTCCAATTATGCATATGTTAGTAAGCTTGATGGTATGTCACAGTATTCTGAGACTATATTTATTTTTCTTTATTCTTTTTTCTTTCTGTTTCTCAGATTGGATAACCTTAATTGACCTATCTTCTTTTTTTTTTTTTTTTTTTTCTAGAAATGACATATCAATTTATTGTTTCTTGTCTTTGTTTCTAACATGGGTGACAACTTCTTGATAAGATATGCTCTTCATTTTTCTTTCTCCCTCCCTCCCTCCCTCCCTCCCTCTTTCTTTCTTTCTTTCTTTTCTTTTCTTTTCTTTTCTTTTTTCTTTCTCCATGATGTGGATTTAACAGAGTCCAGAGCTGGATTTGAAATAGACACCACTTGAAACTAAAATAAAATTTACAGGAATATGTGTGGAAGGTTGAAGAGCCAATTAAATACAAATGACAGGCAAAGGGAAAAGAGAAATACAAGAAAGGCAGATTTTGTCTCATGTGTATTAGATTTTTGTAGCTGCTGTAACAAAATACCACGATCCTGGTGGCTTAGAACAGAAACTTACTCTCTCACAGCTCTGGAGACTAGACGGCCAAAGTCAGTACCATTGGGTCAAAATCAAGATGTTGGCAGGGCTGTGCTTCCTTTGGAGGTGCTAGGAGAGAATCCTGTCCTATCTGTTCCAGCCTCTGGTGGCTGCCGGCGTTCCTTGACTTGTGGACCTATCACTCAGTCTTCAAGTCCAGCACCTTCAAATCCTTGTATGACCTATCTTCAAGTTCACTATTTCTTTCTTTTTCTCTCCATTCCAGTCTGCTGTTTATCCCCTCTAGTGAGTATTTTATTTCATTTTAGTTATTATACTTTTCAACTATAGACTGATTTCTGTTTTCTTTTTTAATAGTTTCTATCTTGATTAATATCTGTTTGTTGAGACATTGTTCCCACAGTCTCCTTAATTCTTGAGACATGGTTTCCTTTAGCTCTTTGAACATAGTTATATCAGCTTTGAATATTAAGCCCAATGTCTGAACCTTCTCAGGGGTAATTTCTATTGACTGCCTTTTTTCCTTGTGCATGGGTCATGCTTTTTTTGTTGTTTTTTGTGTGTCTCAAAATGTTTTATTGAAACATATATTTTAAGTAGTATAATATGGGATCTGGTGACTCAGATCCTCCCCTCCCCTAAAGTTTGTGTTATTGCTGATTGTTGAGTTATTTTTGTTGTTCTTATTGCTATTTGTTTGTTTGATGTCTTTCCTGGACTAATTCTGTAAGGTCTATATTCTTTGACTTGTGTGGCCACTGAAGGCTCTGCTTCGTTGGTGTCAATTTCAGCTAATGATTTGAAAGAGATTTTCTTAAATGCTTTGAGCCATTAAGTCTCCCAGTCTTAGCAGAAGAGCCCTATATTTGTTTTGGCGTTTCCTTTCATTGCTCATGCAGGCAGTTTACAACTCTGCCTTAGCTTTCATTCACTTCCTCCTTGTCAGAGCTTCACCGTCAGACAGAGCTGAGGATTAGGTCTTCTTTCCTTTTTCTTTGGCATGAACACAAGCTTTCACATGGGCATTATCTTCTTGATTTCTAGGAATAAGTTAAAGCTTAAAAAGTCCCCTATTAGTCTCATTCTCCATTTTTAACATTTACGTTTTTGGTCATCCTCTTCCTATTGTCACCTCAGGCAGGTGAGATTTTAAACAATTGCCACTGATTATTTTAGATAAAGACCCATGGTATAGACTGTTTGCCACGAACAAGCTCTGATTCTGAGATTTAACCTTTTGGGGAACTGTACAGACAGGTAGATAGTGACAATAATCTGGGATGGAACTTGAAGGGGATTTCTTTTATTTTTCTAAATAATTATTTGTATACATTTCAAAATCATCTCAAACTTACAAAAAAGTTGCAAGTACAGATAACTTTTTTTTCCTCTGAACCATTTGAAAGTAAATTGACATAATGTTCCATGATTCCCAGACATTTTAGTGTGTCTTCAGTACAAGTAAAGAGATTCTCCTAGTTATCCACAATACAACCACTGAAATCAGAAAATTAACATTGATCTCTTATTCCCAGCTAATCTTCAGATCCCATTCAATGAAGTATTGCAAACTGTCCCAAGAGTGTTTTTTTTTTTTTTTTTAAGTAACAAAAGCATCTAATCCAGAATCAGGTATTATATTAAGTTGCTGTGTGTCCTCAAGTCTGGAATTAAACTTAATTTTAATATAATGAAGGACAAAGAAAAATCAAGACTTTGGAGGTCACTGGCTCTCCAAGGGTTGAGTGGAGAGGCCAATGGTGAGAGGGCTGCTGCCTTGGACATCCAGCCACAAAAAGCCACAGGGGCTGCCTCTGGAGATTCTTCCCCACGGTCCAGAGCAGACTGGGAACAACTGGTCATGATTTTTTGTTCAGGCCTTTCACTTAGCACTAGATAACCCCAGATGAAGTTATTAAATAATCTAAGTGACCGACCAGTATATACAGGCAGAAATGCTTCTGGAAAATGGATTTCATCCACTGCTTACCAACTTTAGTCTTTTGTTTATTTTTATTATTATAATGTTTAATAATATTTATTAATATAGCCAATCTTTATTGAGAAGATACTCTTGTTTAGGCATTTTGCTAAATGCTTTTATTTAATCATCGCATTGAAATCTTCTAACAATATGAGGTATGTATTATTATTAATCCTATCTTATAAATGAAGACAATGAGGCATGGAGAAATTAGATGAAGTTGTCTAAAATCACACAGATGGTAAGGCCTCCAGAGTTCACATACCTTGTCACCTCATACATATGCATGGAAACATTTTTGTTTAATTATGAAATAAAATGAACTTCAATTTCCTGAAATCTGATTCTTCCTCCTCTAAAAGAACCATTGAAAAAATGGCTTTTCAATTTAAGAGGGAGACTTTGACCCTAGTCTAACTCACGAGGACACTAAGATTTTACGCTTCCTCCCTCAACAAACAGAGATAAGGCCAGGCAAGGTCATTAAGTGTGGGTAAAACATTTATTTTGAAAATTCATTTGGTGCTTAGATGATAAACAGGAATTAAGAGCCAGTATCTTTTACTTTATTGTTTTACTTCTTACCATTTTTTAAGCTCTGGTAAACTTTGGTGTATCAGATATAATTTCATACATGTGGACTCCTGAAATATGAAGTAATGTTGTAAAATAACACTGAAAGAAAAGCTGGGCATGCTATTCTTTATTCCAGTAGCACGATTTACCCAGTACTTGCTTAAGTGCTTCAGGTTTGTACTGTTGAGCATCTCTTGTGTGCAAGGCACTTCACAGCCATGAGACCCAGCTCCTAACGTAAGATTTCCAGAAGACCTCCCCACACAGTTGCCAGTAAGGACTTTGTATGTAGCCGTGCACCAATGGCTTATGCACCTACTGGCTCATTTCCGGGACCAGGAGACCTCCTTGCCTGGAGCTTGGCTCTTACCCTCTGAGAAGTCATTTGCCCCGATGCGGAAGCCATGCCAGAGGATCGTGACTCATTCAACACTTACCACTGGGTTGGGAGCATATCAGAGCTGAATCTTTCATAAGGGGGCTTTAGGTTTTGAGAAGAAGGACAACATCCCATTGTCCTTAAGGAATGATAACACCATGAGGAATTTCCTCTAGGAGAAAATAGAATGTTTCTATCTATCATCAGCCATCTTTGCAGTCAGTGGGATTTATTGGCTACTAAGGTCCCAGGATTCAGTCAGTGTAGGAAGCCATATCATTAGCCTACTGTAGGTCAGAGAACAAGCCTCTTCTTTACTGAACCCCAAGGTGTCCAGAGAGGGTGAATTCACATAATTTAATCAGTTCTTTTGGTTCATTAGTGAAATAATTTCTTTCTGACTAACAAAGCTAACGCAGAAGTGGAAAACTCATTTATGGTGATTCTCTATTCAGCAATTTAAAGATGCCCTTTCAAAAATTACTTACAGAACATTGTCAGCAGACAAGAATCATAATGTAGCTAACAATCTATCTTCACTGCTTATATAGTACTTGGCTCATTGCTGGTCCTCAATGGAATTTGACTGAAGAAAATCACAGAAGGGGCAGTTGCATGTGGGCAGGTACAGGGTTGATTTGGGACAGCCCAGTGCCTCCCCATCTTGGCTCTGGAGAAGAGGAGCCAGCAGGGAGCTCACAACCAGAGCTTGCTGGCTGTCTGTGGAGGAAGATATCGTTGGGATCCTTCAATAGCTCTTATTAGTTGTTAGTTTATCAGAAGAATATCTGACGAAATTTATTCACTGACTACTGCAGGTAGATCAGGAAGTCATACTCCTCAGGGAAGGAAACAAGCAGTGCTTCCCCTGCCATTGGCTCTGTTTGGGTTTGTTCCACTGGCAGCCAGACAGACGGCTGACTTGGTGGTTTGAGACACGCTGCATGGTGGTGACAGGTAGGATATGCAGGCTATCCTGGGATCCAGTCTGATTCTGATAATCTCAGCCAAGACCTGTGCAAAGTTAGTCTGGGATGATCTTCAGTTTCTGTCCTTAAGAGAGAGCTGGTCCACTGCCAAGATCCACTGCTCATCACTCCTTGCTCTACTGGAACTTGAGTATATTCTTCTCACGATCTCGTACACTTCACATATCCGACTACACACATAACATTCACAGGTCTCTTACATTTTCTAGTAGGTCTTTCATAATTTTCTCTAGGGGAGCCTATTCTACACTGTAACTCAATTAAAATCAACTAAATTTAGATTTCCTTTTGTCTGCAAGGATTCTGCCTACCAAAACTGTATGGTGCCACTGGGCATCTTGTGCAAACATAAGAGACCTTGTTTAGATCACTGTGTTCCCGGAGTCTTGGAAAATGTGTTGTTAATCCTATGGAATATTGATCAACTGTGTTTATTTCAGCCTATAGCCTGGGGAGCTAGGAGCTGATAGTTTCTAGGCCAAGAGGGTCTCACTTTTTTTCTCTTCTAATATAAAACATTAAAATTTAACATTTACCTACTAAGTATACTACTTACTACTAAGAGGCAGTACACCTACTGCCTCTAGGTCAGTGCTTGTTCCTTGTGTCAGTATTTATAGTTTAGACAGATCATCCTTTAGCCAGTCAGCTTCCATGTTGGGCTCCTGGTGAAAAATAGAGGATAAATGCAGGAGGTATTTTTTTTCTCACAGAGTCGAATGTCTCCTTCTGGAAAATCTTTCTTCATGTCTTCATAGTACGCTTTTGGACACCAGCCATCTGTAGTATCATAGTAAAATGTGAGCTTAGGTACCTGTTCTTTTATGGTTTCATTGTCTCTCTTCACTGCCTCCATCATTTCTTGGCTCCCAAGGTAGGCAGCACTAATGAGGCAGAATGGTTCCAATGCATTCAGAAAGGAAAATTCACTCTGTACATTAATCATTCGAAGGAGCATTCTGATCATCGAGGACTTGATTTTCTCAGGCCACGATTTCAGTAGTAAGTAGCCAGGAACATAGAGAACATATCAAAGCCAGCACAAAAGTGGATTGGCGAGCTTGCTGTTGGGTGACTCAGTCATTCGCTCAATTGCTGGAAAGAGCAGAAAGCAGCGAATTATTGGGAGCTCAGGGCCATGCTTCAGAATCTGAAGGGAAAAATAGCAGCCTACAGAATGACCAATGACCACGAGTTTCATTTCCTTTGGCACATCAGTTCTCAGGAAAGCTAGTTTGTATTCTCCTTGACCACAGAGTCCATAGATGTCCTTAATTTCTCGAGCATTCGGATCGTCCAAAAGTCGTCCGAATCTTCTTGTCTTTGGGGGCCACAGCATGCCCAGCATGACTGATAACCCAAACTGGAAAGCGTCTTTTTGTTGAAGAATACAAAGCCTTTGCAAATGGCACATGAAAGGCAGAAAACCCTGTGTTACCAGTAATAAAGAAAATAAGCAGCTTAGGTCTGTTGGCACTTTGAGTATTAACGCGGTCAGTCCGTCCAGGGCCCACATTTTAGAACCTGTGTTTCAGCTCCACAACATGAAATGAATTCCTCAAGCACAGGAGTTTCTTCCTTGATTTCTGAGTCCATTTCTATCTGCCTAGAAGGCAGCGGGCTGTATCGTGACCATCTTGGTTAGGAAGGGGATTTTTTTAATCCATTCTGCTCCCTCCAATGTCTGCAGGGCTGCTGGTTTTCACAGTTGCTGCTAGCCAGGCTATTGTTTTTCCAGACTACTGTACAGTAGGGAGTAAGGCATGGGCACAGGGCCTGTTATAACATTTCAAACCTCACTTATCTTACTTTTTTATTGAATAATGTTTTCTCAGGTATTTTTCATGCATTTGGTTAATTTCTAGAGTTCTAAAAAGTTGATTTTGCCCATCATTATCATTGCTTTTACGGAGGAGCAGCTTTTCAGAGGTCTTGCTCTGCCATTCCTGAAATGCTTCTTATCCAAATGTATTTTCAGTCTACATGTCTAATTTTCACCTCAATATTCTTAGTATTCAGGTTCTGAAGTAAATAAATATCTAAAGTGGAAGAAATCCAAACTGAAGATATCCCCTATCCTGGCTTACTAAATTCAAGGACGAATTTACTGTGGTTGTGAGTCTAACAGGAGTCCGTACTTTTTTTTTCATTCTGGAAAAAAATATATATCACATAATGTGAAAACAAAGTGAACAGCATGTTCTTTAGTTTGAATTTTACTATAAATTGCTTTCTAGATCTGGAACTTGTTCAGAACATTTTTTAACAGATTAAATTTTGCCTTCTTTAATAAAAGAATAATGTCCTCTATGGTGAACAAGCATTGTAGCAAAATTCTCTATTTATACTGATGCTCAACATTGGGTATTATATATTTTCTTTGTATAACTATCAAATTACAGAACTTCCAGATGCTCCTGCTTACAAACAAGCCTGCATCTAAACATTATCTACTTAACTTACATCCAAAAAAAAAAAAGAAAGAGCCTGTATATCCCCTGTAAAGAAAACTGTTACAATACCTCATAACTGATATGTATGTATGTATATCTGCTTGCCACGTTAAAAAATCTTTTGCTTGTGCAAAATTAAGAGAAAAACCCCAACATGGTTCACCATGGAAGATACAAAAATCTACTCTCTGAAATTATGTGATGTTAATTATAAGGTGGGGAATAATATATTGAAGGTATTATTATCACTATTGTTATTTACAAAGCATTTACTTAGTAACTTACAGGTAATAAATGGCTGTTTAACCCACTTCCTATGATTTCATTTTCATTTTCAATGTTTTATTTACTCCTCTATCTGCCCTGTATCAGCCAGTTACATTCTGTATGTATTCACTGATTCATAACTTTATTTATTTACTTAATACCTATTAGGTATCAGCTGTAAGCTCTTTAAGGGAAGGGACTAGGTCTTATTCATTTTTGTCTGCCTAATTTCTATCACATTGGCTATATAGGAAAATGGATATAAAAATAGAAAAATATAAAACAGTGCAATATTTTAGTATTACATACTTATTTTTGAGATTACAAATTGGTTGTTCCATATGAAATTGTTAATATTTGATTATTTATTTATTTATTTTTGGCTGCATTGGGTCCTCGTTGCTGCACGCAGGCTTTCTGTAGCTGTGGCGAGCGGGGGCTACTCCTCGTTTCGGGGCGCAGGCATCCCATTGTGGTGTCTTCTCCTGCTGCGGAGCACGGGCTCCAGGCATGCAGGCCTCAGTAGCTGTGGCACGCGGGCTCGCGGGCTCTAGAGCGCAGGCGCAGTAGTTGTGGCACATGGGCCTAGCTGCTCCGTGGCATGTGGGATCCTCCTGGACCAGGGATCGAACCCTTGTCCCTGCATTGGCGGGTGGATTCTCAACCACTGTGCCACCAGGGAAGTCCCAATATTTGATCATTTTTGACTTTGCAAAATGGAACTTAATGTGGTCCACCTTAATATATGCATAGAATAGTTAAAAGATCAGACTCCAATTCATAGAACAGGTGAAATTTGACTTCACTTCAGGATTTAGTTTGGAAGCAGGGAATTTGGTGATTATCACCTTAAAGTATATACACCGCCATGTTCATTGCATCATTATTCACAATAGTAAATAATGACATGGAAAAAGCCTATGTGCCCAATAATGGATGAAATGATGAAATGTGATGCACACATACACACTGGAATATATTTCAGCCACAAGAAGGAAGAAAATCAGCCTTTTGCAACACAGGGATAAAGCTTGAAGGCATTGTTCAAACTGAAAGAAGTCAGACAGACAAAAACAAATACTGTATGATCTCATCCTTATGTGGAATCTGAAAAAGCTGAACTCATAAAAAACTCATAAATAGTGCTTGCCAGGAGTCTGGGATAGGGGAAATGGGGAGATGTTGATCAAAGAGTATAAACTTCCAGTTATAAATTGAATAAGTCCTGGGGATCTAGTTTAAAGCATGGTGAATATCGTTAATGGTACTGTATTGTTTACTTAAAACTTGCTAAGAGAGTAAATCTCAAAAGTTTTCACTATACTACAAAGAAAGGTAATTATGTGCGATGATGGAGGCGTTAACTAACCCTATTGTAGTAATCATTTCACAGTATATATGTGAACCAAATTGTCATGTGCACCTTACACAATATTTCAATTATATCTCAATTCACTGGAAAATATGTCAAAAATAATAATTACTGTTTAATCTTAAGTACAGTTGTATTCTTTTTCCCCTTGAATTTACTTATGATAGATAAAATTTGTTCATTTTTAGACAGATAACATTGTCATACCACATATATCAGTTAAGATGATTTTCACTGGAAGAAATTGGAAGCCAGATTAAACTGGCCTTATGAACGAGGACATTTTAAGCTTGCAGCTAGGAACCCAGAGGAGTATGTGTCCCAGGATCAGCTGAGTTAGAAGGTTCCATTGTATTGTGATTCCCTCATTTATATTCTTTAGTTTGTTGACTTCATGTCTTATACCCTGATGTACAAAAAAAAAACCAGTGGAAGCCATCTTTTATATTTGCTTTTTCTTGAGTGTGAGTCCTTCTCAAAAACCCCAGACTCTTTATATATCTATTCCTATGGCTGGGACATCTGCTGGTGGTGCAGTGGTTAAGAACCCACCTGCCTCATTTCTGAACTCAAAGGATATCTCCATACGTCAGACAGTAAGTGGATCTGAATAGTACAAGGGGCGCAATGTAGCAAATGCTGGTGCCACATCTACATCCTGTCAGTGAGTTCCAGACCATTTCCAACTGACAGCACTTGCGTTTCTTTGCCTAAAGAACCCATCTATGCTAAGGGATTAAGATTATGCTTAGACCCTTCAGACTACTCCAGGAAACACTGGTTTATGCCATTGCATGAGAGATATAATGATACTGACTATTAAAATGAATGTGCATTTGGGTATTTTCTATTCCGTGCAATGAAAGAAGAAATGCTATGAAAGAAGAAAATGACAGGCTCATTTCAGCTAACTGCCAACTCATGATACACAGTGAAATGTAGAAAGAGTCTATGGGAGGATTAAAGAGACTCTCATCTCCTATGGCTGTGGGGAAAATTTTGCTAAAAATCATTCCCAAAACCTGAATGGGAAAACATTGTAACGATTAGGTAAATGCTTACCTAATGTACAAAGCTGGATACGACATCTGGTGAAGTTGTGCCGCTATATTTTAAGATAAAATATATAATTTGAACCAACGGCCATTTTGTGGCACTATATCCCTGACAGGTAGAATACACTGCTTTGAGAACTACTGCATGGAAATAAGACTTGCTTCTCTCACTGTCATTTCCATGACCCGTTTCGGAATTTGTGTTTCTATGTGCACAACTTTAAGCACCATTGGAATAAAGAAACTAAAGTGTGGGGAGTGGTGGCTTGGGGGAAAAGGGGGAGGGGAAGTATGCTTCTATCAGGGAACACAAGTAAGGGTCCACTAATCCTGACCCTTAGTCAGGATTATGGCTGCTGCTTTGTCATTTTGGATTCCTCTTGACAGTAGATAAGCAGGCAGGAAAAAGGAGTTTATTAAGTCTTTAGTGTCTACATTCATTAATATTGTCTTGAACGCCAGCATGAAGATTCTGGAACAGGGTAGATTATAATTACTTATATACACTATTAACTGTTTAGGGCTCACTTTGCCCTTATTCTTATCCCTGGGATGATGTGAGAGGAACCAGATATAATCCTGCATGTAACAGGATCTACTGTAGGCAAGTATCGCAGAAAATAACTTTGGCATTTGTAGAAAAGAAGGAACCAGCTGTCCTTCCTCTCCTTCTAAGAGTCTCTTTGGGAATATAATGGGAAGGATCCTGGGTCCTCACACTTTGGAATCTGAATAAATATTTCTAGGGAAAGACAAGACTTGTGTATACAGCTTTACAACTCAAAGGATATCTCCATACTTCAGACGGTAAGTGGATCTGCATAGTACAAGGGGTGCAATGTAGCAAATGCTGGTGCCACATCTACATCCTATCAGTGAGTTCCAGACCATTTCCAACTGACAGCACTTGCACTTCTTTGCCTAAAACTTTGTTTGTTTGTCTTTACTGAAGAATTGGAAGTTACTTTGCAAAGGTAACAGATTTGAATACCGGGATATGCACTCCTTGAGAGCATATCTATGTCATGACTGAAGAAATCCGAATAAAAAACCCAGCTCTTGCTCCTGCTGAGAGAGGCATGTTTTTACAACATTTCTCAAAGTTTTTCTGTGGAATTACATTTTTAAAAAGTGTAGTTAATCTTAACTGATAGCATTACCAGAGTGACCTCTAGGTGCCTTATTCCACAGGGATCTGTGGTGGTGGCTAATAGATCATGTTCTTTTTTGACAGTACGGCTGCTGCATAGGATGTGGACATATATAACTTAAAATATGTATATAGCTGACAAGCAGAAGGCTGATGTTGGATCCCCGAATGGAAATTGTTATAACTCACCTGATTTTCAGACCTAAGTTCAAACCCTGAGCTTTTGGATTGAAGTGGAGGCTAGATCTCTTTGTCAAAGGACGTTGTAATGTCCCTTATTGTAAACTCTCCCCTAAAGAACTCTGCTGCCATTTAGTAGAGTAACTGTATACTTAGAAAAAGAATATACAGAATTCTTTCATGTGCTATTAGATATTAACCATTAACTGATTCTGATATTGGAAGAACAGAAATGTCATCATTATTTCTTGGTTTCCAAGAGTGCATATTGGGAATGATAAACTAAACGAATGCCAGATTGGCTACTATGGAGTATACTATAGCTACTAAGAGTCTGTGTCAAGAAGGACAAACAAAAGCCCCAGAAACTGCCCCTATTTCAGGCCTAAATTGTAAATCAGAAGGAATACCGTATCCTAGGATAATTTGCAGTGAATAATGTCATCCTCAAAGAATGAAGATGCGGTGATTACCAGCATATCCCAGTTTAATTCACCTGTACATTCCTGAGGGGAGAAGCAAATGAGCTGTGGAAAATGACCGAATAGGAAGTGGGGCCCCAATCTTAGCTGCTGTGCTGGATGTGGTGCTTTTGCTGGAACTGATCAACATAGCCTAAAATTCTTGGATTGTGACTACTGATATGAGGAATAATTTATTTTAATCAACTTCAGAAATGAGGATCAAAAGTATTCACATTCACCTGGGAGGAAGACCAGTACACATTAACTTCTTGCCCCAAGATCATGTTAATTCTTCTCGGTCTCACTGTAGTCCACAGGGACTTTGCTTTTCTTCCCTGATGCTGGCTTACTGTTTTGGTGAGTCATCCGAACATAATCTTGTTAACAAGGGGAAGGAAGTACTTTGGATTTTGTAGTGTAACACATATGTGCAAAGAATGGGAGATAAATACTCTAAAGATTCAGAGTCCTGTCTCAAAAGTGAATCAATAGTCTGGGGCATTTGGGGACAGCTCTCTAAAGTATAAGAAAATTTATTGCACTTTTTATTCTTACCACGTATAAAGATGACTGAACTATGAGGTGTTCTCTCAGTTTCCGAGGCAGCATATCAATGTACTTGAAAATACTGCTACTGCTGATGTATACGGTGTGATTCAGAATACCGTTAGTTTTTAACAGGGACCCAGGGCAAGAGAGTACCTTCAGTCAGTTGCAATCCATGTTGTACTGCTACTGGGCCACATGTGCTGCTAGTACCTCATCTTGAGCGCACATTGTAGTTTACTACATTCTGCCCCAGAGCCTAAGCTAATGCTGTGGGAACTCCACCTCCACATAAGCAGAGTCCAAACGTAGAGAGTGGTTAAGGTGCCAGGAGCATTCCTTACCGAGTGGGTGTTAAGGGCTGGTTTTTAAATGCTCTGGAATTCCATCTTTAAGACACAAAATTTTTACATATAGTTTGTAAAATATTGGTAAGCTTCATGGGAGTTTGTAGCAAAATACAACATCTATTGTTGTAAAACAATCTCAGCCTCAGTTATACATCCTTATCTTTGGCTTTACTCCTTCCTCTCTCACTCTCTCATTTCCCTCACTTGCATGTCTTGAGATAACCAACCAAATAAACCACAAGAGAACCAAGAAGAATTGTCTCCAAACATGGACTTACTGATTTTTAAAAATTGTTTATTTGTTTGCTATTTTATTAATTTATAATTTTCATCTTTCTACTTTCTTTAGGTGTAATTGCTTTTATTTTTCTAACTTATAAGCTGGTTAGTGAGCTCATTAAATTCTAGGCTTCCTTCTTCCTAATATATGCACTAAAGGCTATTGATTTCCCTCTAATCACAAATACACAACATATTGATAGTTGAATTTCCATTATTACAGGGCTAAAATATTTTCTAATCTAATTTCCATTATGATTTACAAAAAGAAAACTTAATTACCAAACACTCAGGTATTTCCTAATTATTTTTGTTGTTGTTGTTGTTGATTTCTAGCTTAATTTCACCATGGTCGTGTTATACATTTCATATAATTTCATTCCTTGGAAACTTTTTGAGATATGATTTAGAGGCTAATTTGAGATCTATTTGGGTAAGTGCTTCATAGGCATGCGAAAATAATGTTTATCTGTTACTATTAATTACAGTGTTCTTTATATGTCAGTTAGATCAGGATTATTCATCTTGAGCAAACTTTTATACTTTTTTTGGTCTGTTTATGCTTATTTTGTCAACCACTGAAAGAAATTTGCTAAATCTTCCACTCTGATTATAAATCTGTTAATTTCTCCTTTTAGTTATGTCAGCATTTGTTTTATATATTTTGAAGCCATTTAATTTGGGTGCATACTAACCAGAATTGTTATCATTTCCTGGTGTATTAATTTGTTTATTATACTGAAATGTCCCTCTTCTTTTCTAGCAATGTTTTTTGCCTTAATACCTACTTTTCCGAATATTAATATAGAAAAGCCAGATTTTTAAATTGAAATATAGTTAATATACAATGTTATGTTAATTTCATGTATCTTACATAGTGATTTGAAATTTGCATACATTATGAAATGATCACCACAATAAGTCTAGTAACCATGTGTCCCTATACAAAGTTATTACACTATTATTGACGATAATCTTTATGGTGTGTATCATATCTCTGTGACTTATTTATTTTATAACTGGAGGCTTGTAATTCTTAATCCCCTTTACCTATTTCACTCTGACCTACCCTACTTTGCTCTGTCAACCCCATTTGTTCTCTGTATCTGTGAGTCCATTTTTGTTATTTTGATCATTTGTTTTTGTTTTTAGATTACACATATAAGTGAGACCAGATGGTATTTGTATCTCTTTGTTTGACTTACTTCACTTAGCATAATACCCTCTAGATTCATCCATGTTATCACAAATGGCAAGATTTCATTCTATGTTATGGCTGAGTAATATTCTATTGTGGATATACCACATCTTCTTTATCTGTCCATCTATTGATGGACACTTTGGTTGCTTCCATATCTTGGCTATTGTAAATAATGATGCAGTGAATATTGGTGTGCATGTATCTTTTCAAATTAGTGTTTTCATTTCTTTGGATATATACCCAGGAGTGGAATTGCTGGATCATATGGTAGTTCTAAGTTTTTTGAGGAATTTCCATATTGTTTTCCACAGTGTGTGCACCAATTAACATTCTCACCAATGGTGTATGAGGATTCCCTTTTCTTTACATTGTCACCATTTTTTACTTGTGTTCTTTTTGATGATAGCCATTTGACAGGCATAAGGTGATATCTCATTGTGGTTTTGATTTGCATTTACCTGATGATTAGTGATGATGAACATCTTTTCATGTGTCTGTTGGCCGTCTGAATGTCTTCTTTGGAAAAATGTCTATTCAGGTTCTCTGCCCATTTCCTAATTGAGTTGTTTGTTTTTTGATGTTGAGTTCTATGAGTTCTTTGGGTATTGACCAGTTATCTGATATATTTTTTGCAAATATCTTCTCCCATTCAGTAGGCTGCGTTTTTGTTTTAGTGATAGTTTCTATTGCTGTAAAGAAGCTTTTTAGTTTGATGTAGTCTCATTTGTTTATTTTTGCTTTTGTTTCCCTTGCCTGTGAAGACAGATCCAAAAAAATATTGCTAAGACTGATGTCAAAGAGAATACTGCCTATGCTTTCTTCTAGGAGTTTTATGGTTTCAGTTTTTACATATAAACCTTTAATTCATCTTGCGTTTATTTTTATATATTTTGTGAGAAAGTAGTCCAGTTTGATTCTATGCATGTAGCTGTCCAGTTTTCCCAACACCATTTATTGAAGAGGCTGTCTTTTCCCTACTGTATATTTTTGTCTCCTTTGTCATAGATTAATTAACCATATTAATGTGGGATTCTTTCTGGGCTCTCTATTCTTTTCCATTGATCCATGTGTCTGTTTTTAGTGCCAGTCTGTTTTTGATTATTGTATCTTTGTAGTATAGTTTGAAATCAGGGAGCATGATACCTCCAGCTTTGCTCTTCTTTCTCAATATTGCTTTGGTTATTGGGGCCTTCTGTGTTTCCATACAGATTTTAGAATTGTTTGTTCTAGAATGCCATTGGTATTTTGATAGAGATTGCACTGAATCTGTAGATTGCCTTGGGTAGTATGGTTATTTTAACAATATTAACTCTTCCAATCCATGAGAACAGTGTATCTTTCCATTTGTTTGTGTTATCCTCAATTTCTTTCATCAACGTCTTAAAGTTTTCAGAATACAAGTCTTTTACTTCTTTGTTTAGATTTATTCCTAGATATTTTATTCTGTCTGATGCAACTGTAAATGGGATTGTTTTCTCAATTTTTCATTCTGATAGTTTGTTATTAGTGTATACAAATGCAACAGATTTCTGTATTTGATTTTGTATCCTGTGACTTTACTGAATGAGTTTATTAGTTTTAACACTTGTTTATTAGAGTCGTTAGGGCTTCTGTTTATACTATTGTGTCATCTGCATATAATGACAGTTTTAATACTTGCTTTTTTATCTGGCTGCATTTTATTCCTTCTTCTTGCCTAATTACTGTGAATGGGACTTCCAATACTAGGTTGAATAAAAGTGGCTAGAGTGGATATCCATGTCTTCTTCAGGACCGTAGAGGAAAAGTTTTCAAATTTTTGCTATTAAATATGGTGTTAGGTGTGGGTGTGTCATGTTTGACCTTTATGACACTGAGGTACATTTCCTCTATACCCACTTTCTTGAGAAATTTTTTATCATAAATGGATGTTGAATTTTGTCAAATGCTTTTCTCCTCGTCCTTTGAGATGATCATGTAATTTTTATCCTTCATTTTGTTAATATGGTGTATCATGTTGATTGATATATGGATATTAAACCATCCTTACATCCCTAGGGTAAGCCCCACTTGATCATGGTGTGTGATCCTTTTTTTTTTTTTTAATTATTTCTTTCTTTCTTTATTTTTGGCTGTGTTGGGTCTTCGTTTCTGTGCGAGGGCTTTCTCTAGTTGCAGTAAGCGGGGGCCACTCTTCATCGCAGTGCGCGGGCCTCTCACTATCGCGGCCTCTCTTGTTGGGAGCACAGGCTCCAGACGCTCAGGCTCAGTAGTTGTGACTCAGGGGCCTAGTTGCTCCGTGGCATGTGGGATCTTCCCAGACCAGGGCTTGAACCCGTGTCCCCTGCATTAGCAGGCAGATTCTCAACCACTGCGCCACCAGGGAAGCCCGGTGTGTGATCCTTTTAATGTATTGTTGAATTTGGTTTGTTGAGAATTTTTGCATCTATGTTCATCAGTGATTTGGCCTGTAATTTTCTTATCTTTATCTTTTCTTTCTTGTTTTTTTTTTTTTTCTTGTGTGTGTATGTTTTTGTTTGGTTTTGATATCAGGGTAATGCTGGCCTCAGAGAATGAGTTTGAAAGTGTTCCTTCCTCTGCAGTTTTTTGAATACTTTGAGAAGAATAAGTGTTAACTGTTTTTAAAATGTTTTGTAGAAGCATTACCTGTGAAGCTGACTGGTCTTGGACATTTTTCTGTTGGGAGCTTTTTGATTACTGATTTAATTTCATTACTGGTAATTGGTCTGTTCATACTGTGTATTTCTTCCTGATTCAGTCTTAGGAAATGTACATTTCTAGGAATTTATCCATTTCTTCTAGGTTGTCCATTTTATGGTAGTATAATCGTTCTTAGTAATCTCTTAAGATCATTTCTATTTCTGTGGTCCTGTTTGTAACTTCTCTTTCTTTTCTGGTTTTATTTATTTGGGCCCTCTCTCTTTTTTTCTTGATGAGTCTGGATAAAGGTTTATCAATTTTATCTTTTCAAAATACCAGGTCTTAGTTTCATTGATCTATTCTTTTTTTTTTTTTTAGTCTCTGTTTTATTTATTTCTGCTCTGATTTTTCTTATTTCTTTCCTTCTACTAGCTTTGGTTTTGTTTGTTTTCCCTTTTTAGTTCCTTTAGGTGTAAAATTAGCCTGTTTATTTGAGATTTTTCTTGTCTCTTGAGGTAGGCTTGGATTGCTGTATTTCCCTCTTAGAATTGTTTTTGCTGCATGCTGTAGATTTGGATCATCGTGTTTCCATTTACATTGTCTCAAGGCATTTTTTGATTTTCTCTTTGATTTCTCCAGTGACCCATTGTTTGGTTAGTAGCATGTTGTTTAGACTTCAGTTGTTTGTGGTTTTTACATTTTTTTTTCCTGTAGTTTATTTCTAGTCTCATATCATTGTGATCAGAAGAGATTCTTGTTATGATTTCAGCCTTCATATATTTATTGGGATTTGTTTTGTGGCCAAACATGTGATCAGTCTATCTTAGAGAATATTCCATATGCACTTGGAAAGAATGTGTATTCTTCTTTTGGATGAAATGTTCTGTATATACTTATCAAATACATCTCATCTAACATGTCATTTAAGGCTAGTGTTTCCTTATTTATTTTCTGTCTGAATGATCTGTCCATTGATATAAGTGGGGTTTTAAAGTCCCCTATTATTGTATTACTGTCAATTTCTCCCTTTATGTTTACTAATATTTGCTTTATGTACTTACATGCTCCTGTGTTGGGTTTTTATATATTTATAATTGTTATATCTTCTTGGATTGATCTCTTTATCATTATGTAATGTCCTTCTTTGTCTCTTGTTAACAGTCTTTGTTTTAAAGACTATTGTGTCTTATCTACCTGTGTGGCTCTTCATGGCCCAGGGCAGCTTGGAGTGGAATGATTTATTTTGGATAAATAAAATGATTAAGCATTTCTTTTCTTTTTCCACTAGTTTGTTTTATAAATCATTTTAATATTATTTTATTAGATGCCTTAAATATTACTACATGCATTCTTGATTTATTAGTACTTCCAAATATACTTAGCATTTAGATTTTTCAAGACTCTCTATAAATTATAGGACCATGAAACACTAACCCCATTTAAATCTCTCCCATCTGTTGTATGGTTATCATACTTTTTAATTTTGCACATATTTTATGATCCCTAGACTTTAATAATTGTTTTACACAGTTGTTTTATTTTTATATTTTCATATTTCTCCTTTTCATTGTTCTTCATTGCTTCCGACATTTCTGTGTTTTCTGTATGTGGCAATTTTCTTTCTCTCTGAGGAATATCCTTTAGTATTATTTTTAATCCAGATCTACAGGTGTCATATCATCTCATCTTTTTTAAGAAAAAAATCAGTAATGTCTTTATTTCACATTACTTTTGAAGTTAACTAGTATATATTTTTAGGCTGTATTGGAGTAATACAGAGATGTTAACTATAAACTCTGGAAAGAAGTTTTTTCTTTAAGTATTTGAAAGTAGTACTGGAGAGTTGCAAAAATTTTGAAAAAACACTGAAGAGCCAATCATTAAAAGGCAAAAGCTGAATGAGATTTATGTTTATATACTAATTTTATATTTATATTTCATTCATATAGCTTGAGACAAACCCTACTTCTTGGGGAGCAAAACAGCTGAATCTGAACTATAAAATTTTTGCCTTTTTGTCTTGAGGAATTAGAAGATAGAATTTGGGCCATCCAGAACAGTAGCAATGTTAGGGAACATACCCCTTAAATAGAGAAGCCCCCCAAAATGTGTGTGAATTACAGGCAGGTTTTTGGATGGCCCCAGAATTCCAAGATTCTAAGGAGCTCAAAGTAAGGGACAGATAGAAGGTTAAGAGAACTGAGCAGAGATGTCAATCTGCTCATATAGGGGAGATAGGGTTTGGATATTGTTCCAGCCAAGTCAACTCTTTGCTACAACTCTTAAATTTTTGCTCTTAAAAAGAAGAAGAATGAACAACAGTCTCTATGATATGTCATCCATAATGTCCATTAAAATTAAAATTAAATTACTTGAGATGAGTAGAAACAGGAAAATATGACCCAAACTTGAAAGAAAAAGTAATCAATACAAACCAACCCTGAGATAATCTAGATTTTAGAATAAGTAGACAAGGATTTTAAAGCACTTATTATAAATATGTTCTTGGACTTAACAGAAAATATTGTCGTAATTATTATATATATGTGCAATTTAGGCAGAGACCTGAAAACTAAGGAAATAAAGCAAAATGTAGAGTTCAAAAATACAAAACTTGAAAAAATTTTCAATTGATGGAATTAAAATTGCATTGTACACTGTGTAGGAAATAGTGAAGTTGATAATATATCAATAGAAATTGTTCAACCTGAATATCACAGAGAAGAAAGAATTTTAAAAAAGAAAGAAAACATAATATCAGTGACAACTGGGACAATATCAAGGGATAATTGAAATTTCAGAAGTTGAGAAAAGAAAATAAATTTTTAGAAAATGGAGTAAATAATGACAAAATTTTCCTAAATATGGTAACAAATGTGAACTCACAGATTCAGGAAGCTTGAAAATTCTGAAATAGGGTAAATACAAAGAAAATGATATCTAAGCACATCATAGTCAAACTATTAAAAACCAAAGATAAGAAGAAAATCTTGAAAACAGCATAGAAAAGTGATACGTTATATATAAGGTGAAAATTACAGCTAACTTCCCATCATAAAAAATGGGGTCCAGGTGGCAGTGGTAAAGCATTGTTAGAGAATTGAAAGAAGAAAACTGCCAATGCAGAAATCAATATACAGTAAAAATATTTTTCAAAAGTTAAGGTAAAATAAAAGCATCCTTTGCTGAATCAAAAGCTAAGAAAAATTTTTGAGTAGAACTGTACTTCCAAACATGCTAAAGGGAAAACCATCAGACTGGAATGAATAGTAACATAATGGGGTTGGTAAATGAAGTTATACTGTTGCAAGTTTCTATATTTTATTTGATAGGGTATAATGCTAATCTTAAATCAACTGTGATATATAAAAATATAAATGGTAATCACCAGAGCAAACATTTAAAATAATACAAAAAGCTATAACTGAAGAGACAATAATACAGAAAATAAAATATATTACCTAACTAATTTTATTAACACAAAAGTGAGTAGGACAGAAGTACTAGAGGAAAAAGTAAATGGAAGTTATAGAAAAAAAAAAGCAAAATGATAGCATTAAACACAATCATTTAAATAATTATATTGAAAAATAAATGAACTGACACTCTAATAGAATGCATATTTGTCAGACTGGTCAAAATGCAAGATCAAAATATATTCTGTTTACAAGAGGTGAGCTTTAAATAAAAAGGTATAAATAGATTTAAAATAATTGTATGGAAATAAAATTTTAGGTAAACACTAATCATAAAAAAGAGAATGTCCAAAAAGAACAGAAACAGGAGAATGAACACAGTCCTAGCCCATGACAGTAAATGCATAGTCATGTGCACCCTTTGTGAATATGACCTGCTTCTGTTCCTCCTCTTTTTTTAAAAATAAATTTATTTATTTTTATTTATTTATTTTTGGCTGCGCTGGGTCTTTGTTGCTGCGTGCGGCTTTTCTCTAGTTGCGGTGAGCGGGGGCTACCCTTCATTGTGGTGCGTGGGCTTCTCACCGCAGTGGCGTCTCTTGTCGCGGAGCATGGGCTCTAGGTGCGCGGGCTTCAGTGGTTGCAGCACGTGGGCTCAATAGTTGTGGCTCGCGGGCTCTAGAGCGCAGGCTCAGTAGTTGTGGCTCATGGGCTTAGTTGCTCTGCGGCACGTGGGGTCTTCCCGGACCAGGGCTCGAACCCGTGTCCTCTGCGTTGGCAGGCAGATTCTTAACCACCGCGCCACCAGGGAAGCCCTGTTCCTCCTTTCTTAAGTCAATTTGGGTGGGGGTGGGCAGTGGCATTTGCCAAATCAATTGCTGCCTGTGCTCTGAGGTCAGGGGTTTACCGCTGGCTGGGTTCCATGTTTGGGTGGGCCTGCTGGCTGGGCTCTGCAGTCAGGAGGGGTGGTTGGGTGGCCTCCCTGATCAGGCTGGGCCACTGGCTGCACTCCTTGATCAGGTGGAAGCACTAGCTGGGCTGTGCAGTCACCTGTGGTCAGGCAAGGTTGCAGGCTACGTTCTCTTACGGGGTGGTGACACTTGAACTCCACTATGGGTCAGGGCTGTGAGCTGGGCTCTGCAGTTGTTGCTGGTGAGGTGGGGGTCTCAGGTTGTGCTCCCTGACCAGATGGTGCCACTGGCTGAGCTCTGTGTCCTGGCAGCGCCACAGGCAGGGCTTTATAGTAAAGTAAGTCCTCAGGCAGTGCTCTGTGATCGGACAGGGCTGCAGACTGTGCCCCAGAGTTAAACGGGGCTGCAGGATGGGCTTCGTGGCCAGGTAAACATCTGGCTGTGCTCTGCTATTTGGCAAGATCACTGGCTAGGCTCTTTGGTTGGGAGGTGCCTCCAAGTGTATCCTGCAGTTGCATGTGCTAGAGACTGTGCTCTGAGGTCAGGAGGGGTCATTGTCTCCGCTTCCTAGTCACGTGGGGCTGTGGGTTATGCTCCATGATCGAGCGGGTCCCTGGCTGGGCCCCCTCTCGGCCAGGCCATGGGTTGTATTCAGCAGTCTAGCAAAGCTATAGGCTGGGCTCTGCCGTAAGCTGGGCTTTGTGGCTGGGCAGTTACCGTAGTCTGGGTTATTTGGTTGTGCAGGGTCACTGTTTAGACTCTCCGGCTATCTGGGGCCAGAGGCTATACTTAGCAGTTGTGTAGTACTGCTGGCCTGGCTCCCTGCCCAAGGGCGGCTGTAGAGTAGACTCTGTGGCTGCCTGGATCCTCTGGTCAGGTTTCCTTGTTGGGTGGGACTGGAGGCTATACTCAGCAGTTGGGCAGTGCTTCAGATTTGCTTCCCTGCCTAGGTGGGAAGTAAAATGGGCTCCAGATCCAGTGAGGCTTGCGCTGGGCTCCTGAATCAGGCAGAACTGTCAACTGAGGGCAAGCACTGGCTCTGCTCTACCGATGGGCAGAGCTACTTGCTGGGATCTCTGCTAAAGCGCCACGGCAGGGAGGAACGCAGTCTGAGATCTGAGCACTGTTTGCTGTAAACCCCACTCCCTTCTCCATCTCTTTCCGTTCTCCAGAGGTCAAGCCCTGCAGGGTGCCCTAGTGATCCCTGTGAGATAAGATCTGAGTGGGCCTCCAGGGAAGCACACTGCAATGCTGGGGGAGAAGAAACTCAACCTTGGGCTTACTTTTTCCCACTTTAGAAACAGTAGGCCCGGAGGGGCCGCCTTAGTGTGGTGCTATGAAAGCCTGGGATAGGGATAGGAAAATGCAGAGTGTAGCCACTTCTCTTACCCTTCTAATGTTGTCCTTCCCCACCTCTGTGGTCCAGGGGAGTGCTTCAGCCTCATCCCTGGGTACTGGGATGTTCTCAACAGTGTCTTGTCTATAGATAGTCGCTAGTTGGTCTTCCTATGAGGGGAATTGAAGTTAGGAACAATCTATGTCACATCCTGATGATGTTACCCAGAAACATTATTTTCAGAAAATAATGTTTCAAAAAACTGTATTTTCAAATATAGTTTTCAAACTATAGTTTCAAAAAACTATATTGCCATGAAATAAATGAAATTGCCATTTCATGTGGAAATGAAAACTGTAGTCACTATCCGTTGGAGGCAAAGAGCTTAATTTGTTATAGCATCCTGAGCAGCAAGTTTAGATTATTATCCTGTATTGAACATTAGATAACTCTGTGTCAAGTAATGTGTTGGTTAGTTAGTTAGAATATTCATTCTGACCCCTCTACTGTTTCTTCTCAGAGAGAGATCTTCATTTTTTAATTTAATATATAAAACTGTACTATGATTGAAATTTGGGAATTTAATGAATGTGACCGACCCCATTCAGTCTGTCATATAAGGACACTGAGATAATCATGCAAAATTAAGTTAGTATGTATGTCTTTGAAACTTGTTTCTATTTATTCTTTACGTAGTTTAAGTTAGTCATGAGATTAGCTACCTCTCTGAATTGGCTTTCTTTTTAAGATGCATGCCACACATGTCAATATGTCTAAATGGTCCTTTTTCCAATCTTCCTGATTTTTGATTCATGTGTAAAATTGTGAATCAGATTGAATCGCCGAAATGAATCCTCACACTCCCCCAAACTTCCTGTGTGTTTGCACCCTGTCTGTTTGAACACTTATATTTAGAATTCTCAAGCGTGCCCAGGGAGTAAGAAATATACAACAGAAACATCTGTTCTTCTTGGCAAAACTATTTCGTGCGTTTTTACTTTTGGAGGGTCAAGAAAAATACCTAGGGATTGTTTTCATATCTGATTGTTCTCATATCTTTGTAATCTTAGCCTTATTGCAATGATTTAAACACACACACACCCACACACACGAGACGGAAAAATGTACACAATGGTGAGATAATTAGAAACAATTGTTTTCCTTTTTTCTATATGTGATTTTTTTTCCTTAGCAGTTTTACCAGCTTATTAAGAGAAAAGAAACCACCCTTTACCTACCCAGTTCACATTTCTGCTGTCTCATCCCCATTCACACTCAGGCCACCTTTAGATTTTACAAGCATGAAATACATATTTTAAAAATAAAAGCAAATATTCTTTGATGTCAGCTTATGTGGTTGCTCCCCAGTTACCTAAGGTCAAAACTGTAAAACTTAGTTATATATTTTGGCAGGGCTGGAAGCTGAATTCACTTTTTAGAAATATAATAAAGGTTGCAGCTGAATGTGGTATGGTTTCTGTTAGTTCTTGCTGGGCAAGGCCTCAAGCGGACATTTCCCATTCTGAGTGACCTTTGACCGGGTGCCTTAGGGAAAGCGAAAATGATAATTTTAACATCCTCCCTAACTCCCTCTTCAAAATTTAAAATCCATCTAAGCCTGTGGGACCAATTAATTTTTTTGAAGGCTAAGGATAGCCCCAAGACAGGATAAAGCGTTTGACAGTATTATTTATTTTATAGTGAATATCTGTAACGTATTGTCTTTTGCTTGATAGAAATAAAGTTGTTGCCAACTGTGCTGGGAAGTTATAAAGGTCTTGCTAATGAGAAGTGGCTTTAAAAGACAGGGGGCATGAATATTAAGTTAATTACGGTTTGAACAAGAACCTTGAATTGCTAGATCTAAAACTGCTGGGTATAAGAACTATTAATCCACTATTTATCTAAGATGTATGGTGTTAAGCAACTAGAAGAGGGTGTACCAGAACCAGATTTTACCATCAGAGTGAAATGAATCTGTCATGAAAAACATCTGCTCAAGGAGGAGCACTTTTAGAATATGCCTTACTGTTAATAAAATTGAGATCACTTATGTAAATAGCTAATTTAATACTTGCAAACTTGTAAGCACTCTGTAAAGAGTAATGATTTTTATTGGTTTAATGGCTACAGTTCTCAGGCCATAAGGATTATGATTTTTTTTTCTATGGTTAAATTTAATTTTAATTTTGAGCCTCCATTCTACCAGGTACCAAATAATAAATTTAGCAAGGTAGTCTTTACGTCAGTTCATCGGGTTGTTTTTTTTGGGGACTTTATTAAGGGCAAGTCCTATGCTTGGGAGGCAAGGTATATCTAACAGGAGTCATGGTCATGTATTTATGATGGTTTCTACCGTTATTTCCTCACTCACTTCTGCTCATTGGCGGTAGGTCCACACAGATCATTGCTTCATCTTGCCATAGTAGCTTTCCAGGTCTACCAGATTGAGACACCGCATTAGTCTGCTTATGGAAGCAGAGGAAAACATTTTGTGGCTCCCTGATACATACAGGTTCAAACAGGGATTCTATTGAGGTGTCTCAGAGCTGACTGACACGAGAGCCCATGCAGATATTTCTGATGCTCTCGCACCAGGCTGGGATCAGAACTCTGATTCTTGATTTTTCCTAGCCCTAAACTGAAAAAGGCAGTTCAGGCTGCTATCTGCTCTTGAGCTCCCCAAATTAAAATCTATCAGTAGGTCCCATACTCACCCCAGGATTTGTCCAGGGGAGACAAGATTGCTTTTAGGGAATCACCAGCATTTAAATTCTTGTTTCATTTCTTTCTCTTTAACTTTTCTGGACCAACTTAATCCAGTCTCGGGTGATGGTGGAAGTGAGGTAGCAGAAGGTAATAAAAGACAAGTAGCTCTGAATGTTTGTTTAGTTTTCCAAATCGCTATGGCATAATTTTTTAATTTCTACATCTTTTAGGATTTAGGATTTTGAAACTAAAAAGTTTTGGCTTTTGAAATGAAAAGATTTTTCTTTACTTTTTGTTATGACTAAATTAATAAATAAAGGCTCAGGATGAATTGGAAAAGTTAAAAGCCAGATCAACACCTCAAAATATTACCATGCTACATTTGTATCATACTTGATAATGGCTACCATTTATTGGTTGTCAGTCATCTGATAGTCTATGAACCAGTATTTTAAAAAACAATACTCCCAAATTCAAACAAAATTAAAGGTAGACATTTGTGTCTAATTTTGCTGATAAAAATATGTCAAAGATATTACAGAACAAATAAAAATCAAATCAACATCTTTCTAAATTCCAGTGTTGCCTTCTGCCTTTATGTTTTAGATGCTCAAACTAATTGAGAAAACTACATGGGGTTTTCAGCTGGTTAGATGTCTTCCTGTAACCTAGGATGTTATCTACCATGGAAGTTCTTAGGATTTTAAATAATAGGTATAGATGTAAAAAAGTAGTATGTTCTCAATACATCAAGACCAAAATCAGTTATAGATAGTAAAAAATGTAAATGTTATTATAAAGAGTTTTCTTTCTTGAGAGCAATATATGTTTCATTTTAAAATAAGCCAATGTGTGATCAGGCATATTTGATAAACTCGACCCCTAATAGGGTTTTTAATAGTATTTCAACAAATCTAAGAAAAAGTCTAGATATCTTAATCTGGCTTGTAGGGCTCCCCATGATCTTCTCCAGCCTCATTTTTCACTTCTCTTACTTCCATCCACCAACCTTAACACACTCTAGATACTGAGTTTCTTCCATTTCCTTCATCCGCCAAACTTGTTATCACTCCTGGGTACTAGAACCTGCTGTTTTCTACCTGGAATATTTTTTGTTCCTCTTTTCTTCCCTTCTTACAAAAATCTACCCATGCCCTACCCTCACCTATCTATTTCAACTAACATTTATGTCACTACTTAGATGTCAGCTCCCCTAGGAAGCCTGCTAATTAGTACCAGAAATAGTAGCACTGCCTATGTCTCACATTATAGTGTGTATTTTATTCTATGACACTCACTTTAAAAAAATATTTTTAACAGCTTTATTGAGATATAATTCATATGCCATACAATTCACCCATTTAAAGTGTACAACTCATTGGTTTTTAGTATATTCAAGGAGTCATGCAACCATCACCACAATGAATTTTAAAACATTTTCATCACCATGAAAAGTAACCCCGTACCCTTTAGTTATTGCACCCTAATTCCCCTAATCCCCACCAACTCTAGGCAACCACCAGTTTACTTTCGTTCCATAGGTTTGCCTATTCAGGAAATTTCATATAAATTGAATTACGTAAAATGTAGTGTTTTGTGACTGGCTTCTTAAATTTAGAGTAATGTTTTCAAGGTTTAGTCACATTATAGCATGTTACAGTACTCCAATTTTTATGGCTGAATAATATCCCATTGTGTGGATATACTGCAATTGTTTTTTATCCACTCATCAGCTGATGGATGTTTAGGTTCTTTCCCATTTTTGGCTATATGAATAATGCTGCTGTGAATATATATACGTTTTTTAAACGTATATTTTCATTTGTTTCTCTTAACCGTATACCTAGGATTGGAATTGTTAGATCATGTGGTAACCAGATATTTACCGTTTTGAGGAACTACCAAACTCTTTTCCAAACTGGTTGCATCATTTTACAATACCTCCAACTGTGTGAGGGTTCCTATTTTTCCGCATTCTCATCGACGCTTGTTATTGTCTGTCCTTTTTGTTATTGTCTGTCCTTTTGGTTTAGCTGTCCTAGTGGGTGTGAAGAGGTATTGCATTGTGGTTTTGACTTGCATTTCCCTGATAGCTAGTGATGTTGAGCATCTTTTCATGTCTTATTGGCTATTGTTAGATCTTCTTTGGAGATGCATCTATTCAAATCCTTTGCCCATATTTTAATTGGATTATCTATCTTTTTATTTTTGAGTTGTAAGTGTTCTTTATATATTCTGGATATATGACCCTTATCAGATATGTAATTTATATGGACGTAACGATAATACTTTTATCCATTCATCAGATGATAGATATTTGGGTTATTTATACATTTTAGCCTTTATGAATAATGCTGCTATAAACATTTATATACAAATTTTTGCGTGAAATATATTTTAATTTCTCTTGGGTATATACCTGGGTGTAGACTTACTGGGTCAAATGGTAACACTATTTTAATATTTTGAGGAACTACCTGGCTATTTTCCAAGTGACTGTGGCATTTTACATTCTCACCAGCAGTCAATGAAGGTTCTCATTTTTCCATATCCTTGTCAACACTTGTTACTGTGTTTTTGGTTATAGCTGTCCTTGTGAGTGTGATATAATATCTCACTGTGGTTTTGATTAGAATTTCTCTGATAGCAAATGGTGTTCAGTGACTTGTCAGGTGTTTATTGGCTACTAGTATATCTTCTTCAGAGAAATGGCTATTTATATAGCATTCAGTTTTTTAATAGTCTGTCTACCCAAAGTGAATGAAACCCCTCCTTCCATTTTAGATTTAGCACCTCAGACCACAAATTGGCACCAAACATTTGTTTGTAAATTCAACAAAATTATAATCAAAATCCCTTAGGTGTTCTTTCAGAGAAATTGACAAGATAATTCTAAAATTCATGTGGAAATGCAAAGGACCCAAAGTAGTGAAAAATTTCAAAAGAGAACAAATTTGGTGGACTAAAGTCACCTGATTTCAATACTTACTGTAATGCTGCAGTTATTAGGAAACTTGTATTGGCCAAAATATACACAAATATATCAATGGAGAAGAATGGAGTGTCTAGAAATAGACCTACACATATATGGACTACTGATTTTTGACAAAAGTACAAAGGCAATTTTTGAGGAAAAGATAGGCTTTTCAACAAATAGTGCTAGGACAATTGGGTATCCACCCCTCTTCCAAATCTTTATACTTTGCAACAAATGCAAAAATTAACTCAAAATGTATCATTGATCCAAATGTAAAACTTAAAACTATGAATCATCTTGAAGAAAACATAGGAGAAAATATTTGTGATCTTGGTTTAGGTAAACATTTCTTAGATATGATTCTAATAACATGATACAAAGAGAAAAATTGTTAAATTTGACTTCACCGAAGTTAAAAAATTTCTGTTTTTTGAAAGACCCTATTAAAGAAATGAAAACATAAACCATAGATGGGAACAAAATATTTAGAAGTCATATAATACATAAAAGACTTTTTTCATGTATGAATATTTAAGGAATTCTCAAAATATAATAAGAAAACAGAACCTAAATTTTTTAAGTGGTGAAATAATTTGAACACTTTACCCAAGGAGCCCATGAAATGATACTCTACATCATCAGTCATTTATGTAAATGCAAATTCAGATCACATTGATATACCACTAAAGACCTAATAGAATGGCTAAATTTAAAAAGAATGACTATGTCAAGTGTTGGTGAAACCATGGAACATTTAGAAATTTCATACACTGCTTATGGAAATGTAAAATGGTACAACCACTTTGGAAAACAGATGGCAGTTAAGTTTTTAAAAGTTTAAAAGCAGTTAACTTTTTCTAAAGTTAAACCTACTGCTACCATAATAGCCATTCCACTCCTAAGTACTTACTTGAGAGGCAGGTAAACATATATCCATACACATGGACATTCACATACATATGAACATCCATACATATGAACATTCACAGCAGCTTTATTTGTAATGGCTCAAAACTGGAAAAAGCCCAAATGTTCATCAACAAGTGAATAGATACACAAATTATGATATATTCAATGCAGTTTATTTCCAGTTGGTAAAAAAGACAAACTATTGATACACAATCAAAGTGGATGCATAATCTCAAAATAATTATGCTAAGTGACAGCATCCAGGCCAAACAAATACATCTGTATGATTCCATTTATATAAATTATCTTAAATGCAAGCTAATCTTTAGAGAGAAAGAATGATGTATAATATTTGCTCAAAAGTTGGTAACTGTTTAGTACTTCTCTTCCCTCCAAAATCTTAAATATGTAAACACATGCATCTGAATAACTGCAGATACAGTTAAGACTTAAAAATTTATTTAGCTAATATCATCAAAGCTCTAAAAGTCAGGTCATCTGGCAAGAAGTTTTTTTTTAGAAATGTTTTTTAACTCAATAGTTCTTGAATGGTATCATCCCAGAGCATTTCAGAGCTTTTACAGCTCTTTGCCATGTCTCCTAAAATTTTTGGCAAGTTCTTCTGAGCAGTAGATAAATGAAAAGGACGATAAGGAAGACCACGTTGAAGCACTCAAATTATGGAACAGGAGTTTGAGCTCTTTGAAGATTTAAAACAGGTGGGGGAAAAAAAATGAAAATACACTCATAAATATATTCCCCAGTCAAAAGCAGTCAGTCAGTCCAAAAAGTACGCACGAAAGCCTGTGAGATTTCTGGTACTCTTACCATCTGCTGATACTACTAGTTGAAACAGGCAAGTGTTGTTATTTCCATAATAATGGCTATTGAATGTGGGCATAACCATAAGGTAAGGTGTTGGATCAATGAACAGGTACACACAAGAGATGTATTTTAAAGATTACTTCTGTGTAACATACAACCAATTTGTAGGCTTTAAACTGCAAAGAACTTGTTCAGCGTCCAGTAATACTCAGCATGTAAAACATCGAAAACAACATATGGTTGTCAAGAGCAGCCATTTAAAGTAGCAGGGAGTGAATGAGTGAGAGATGTATTTGCTTTTTACGAATATAGTAATGGTTATATATTTGTCACACTTTTCACTGAATTTAATACTGCCCTATTTAGACCTTAGTCTTTTTGTATTTTGTGCCATGAGTGTTAGAAGCACATTCTTAATATCAACCCTTTAGAGAAGTTGGAAAATAAAAAGTATAAAAATTGAATAATTAATAAAGAGAACATGAACATTAAAAGTTTCCTATAATAGGAAAAAGCACATACAAGGGCAAAAACATTCCAATAATTGAGTAACAGACAATAAGTATTAAAGAATTCTTAGAGTTTTCTGTCTCAACAACAGTGATTTTTCCATCTGGGAATTTCATACAAGAGAAAGGAAAAAATATCTTCAGTGCATTAGAAGTGATGTTAGGAAATTACGTAAGCATTTTTTTAAGATCAGAGAAGCTCTTTTCACCTAGCCATGTAGCAGTACCTGTTCTTGCCACAGATTAACATTGTACTTTTTATGAGGCTGATTATTTACCAGAGACTCTGTAACATGTCTGCTGCTTTCTTCATCCCTCTAATTCTTTCTCCATGATTTAACAATATGCCCTTTCTTTCTTAATCAGACTGCTTGCCTTGCTCTCTATTTTCTGTCTAGAGCCTCTGCCTTCTCCCTCTCTGCTCTGAATTTCCATTTCTTTTACCTGTATAAGACATTTTAATACACACTTCATTTTGATCCCCCTCAATTTTATATACTAGTCTTGTCTTCCCTAAACTTATGAACATTATAAGGACACAGGCTCTGGATATATTCATTTTTGTTTTTCCTAATAATAACTAGTTTAACAGCTGAAGGAGTCATTAGGTACAGATAAGCAAGAATATATAGGGAAGAGACCTGTGTTCTTGTACAATAATGTGGAAGTAAATAATGGAAACAATAATGTGGATAAGTAAAACTTCTAATTTCAGCATTTCAAAAAGCTTAAAATGCATTCCTGGGCCTTATCCTTGAGAATATGATCCTCTATCACAGGAGGGCTAAACTGGTATCTCAAGTGTGAGATACGACAAAAAATATCCCTAAGATTTAGAGATGTTTATGGAAAATAATGAAGATAAAAATACTGCAATTTCAAAGCTATAAGCAGTTTTTCTGTGTAACTGTGTAAAACTAGAATATGTATTTGAAAGCATATGGTTTCTTTGCTCTAGCTCCACCAAAAATCTGAACACTGGGTATTGCAAACATGAAGTTGAACCATAACCCATAACAAGTAATAGGGTTTTACATCAACTTTCAATCTGTGGGAGCTAATGTTTTGTAAAATAATGTGGATATTGCTTGTATTATAAGTGAAGTGTTACTCCTGCATAATCCTTATGTAAAACTCCAGCTTTCATGGACTTCCCTGGTTGTCCAGTGGTTAAGACTACACGTTTCCAGTGCAGGGGGTGCAGGTTCGAGCCCTGGTTGGGGAACTAAGATCCCACATGCTGTGCACTACAGCTTTCAATATTATTGTGACTGTTTATAAACATATATGTATTTATTACTGAGAACTACAGTTAGATGCATATTACATCATGACCCAGGACACGAACATATATTTTCATGACTACGTGTGGTTATATGAACTTTTAAAAAAAGTTTTGTAAAATAATGTTATCTCTAATTACATAAATTGAACGCATATTTTCTTTCCTTTCTCAGTCTATAGTGCTTGGAATGTAGTGACAAAATAATATCTGTTTATATGACATGGAGTGGGATAGAAATTAAGTACCATGAAAAACATATCTCCTCTCTTGAAACATATCACAAGTTGAAACATACATTTAGTCTCTAGTGCTTAAAACACCATATTCTTTATAGACAATAGGGAAAAGAAAATAATTTGGGAAAGTAAATTCTCTCAATAGAGAAATTGTGTGTTAGAAACCCAGGGATTGTATCAGTCTAAGAGTAGAAAACTGTGTTTTATTATAGAATCTTCACAGCACAAATTTCTTATCAGTGTACTAATAAACACAAACATTTAGGATAGTGATATGAAATATTATAAAACACCTTTTGCAAATGAAACATATAATGAGTTCTCTACATTTTACGTTTGTCCACTTTAAATACTATTTGCTTCCAGATAATTAAAAGATTTTTCAAATCTCCTTCATTGCATATTTGCATGCAAGAGCTGTAAACAAAGACTGGTGTAATTGTGTTGATTAACCACATGAATTCTACAAACTGTGTTGCCATTGATGATGCAATTTTCTGAAATAGTGAAAAAACTCAATAAATTCTAAGCAAAATTCAGTCTTCTCTACATTCCTGAAAACTACAGTTTATAAATCCATCAAAAAAGTATAAAACACAATTAGCATTAAGCTCAAGAAATTATAAACTGATTACCAACTACATGAATATCTTCTAGGTTGTCAGATTGTTATATAGACTAGGAAACAGTTCTTTGTGGTTGGGGATTGTCCTGCACATTGCTTAACCTCTAGCATCTCTGGCCCCCATCAATTAAGTGACAGTAGTCCCCCTCATTATTGTAAAATTATTTAAAAAAAAAAAAACCTGGAAATTTCTCAAAATGTCTCTTGTGACATAGTAGTGCCCAAAGGGAACCACGATTCTTGGACTAGATTCATTACCACTACCCTAACCTCTTTGGCCCCTTCCTATGGCCATAAGAGTCACAAAGTTTATGAGAAGAATATCAACAAGAAGTTTTATATTTTAAAAAATCTTCATGAAATTGGGAGGATTTAGAGAATATATGGGCTTTAGACGGTCAAGGAAACTATAATAATTGTAGATATGACAAAAAAAGTGGGAAAAGGCACAAAAGTGAATATGAATATGATATGATCAAAGAGGGGCAAAAGCAAAATTCTTTAAAATATAAAATAAGTTTTAAGATCTGTTAAGACCTGATTATCTGTGGCCTTAAATTGGTACTGGGCAAAGGATTTCTGGTTACAAACAGAAGATTAATTCAATTTACTCTTACTGCTAATCCTACATTAAAATGGCAATAAGTAATTTAAATATATATGTGTATGTGTGTGTATACATACACACACATGCATACATACACCAGGACAAAAGAAAGAACAACTGGTGAGAGATTATAACATATTAAAAAAAAATCAAATTATTGGAAGTGTGGTTATTGATATAACAAAGGCAAGGAAGCTACAACTTGGCTATGTGTAGAATGTGATGCCAAAATAAGAATTTGTCATAAACATTATGTTCCTTGACAGTGGAATGAACTATGAGAATAATAACAAAAATCTAGAATATTCCTAAATAAAACTATAGCCATAAAATTATTTAAATAAACACTTCTACGGACTTCCCTGGTGGTGCAGTGGTTAAGAATCCGCCTGCTAATGCAGGGGACACAGGTTGGAGCCCTGGTCCAGGAAGATCCCACATGCCGCGGAGCATCTAAGCCTGTGCGCCACAACTACTGAGCCTGCGCTCTAGAGCCCGCGAGCCACAACTACTGAGCCTGCGTGCCACAACTACTGAAGGCCGGTGCCCACCGCAACGAAGAGTAGCCCCCGCTCGCCGCAACTAGAGAACGCCCATGCACAGAAATGAGACCCAACACAGCCTAGATAAATAAATAAATAAATATTTTTTAAAAATTAAAAAAAAAAACCACTTCTATATAACTCATGGGTTGAAATCAAGATGAAAATTAGGGAATGTTTTGAATCAAATGAAAATAAAAATACCACATATCAAAAATTTGGGATCCTGCTAAAGCAATACATAGAGGGAAATTTTAGCACTAAAAATCTTTATACATCTGAAAAAATATTTGTTTCAAATCAATAACCTTAATTTATACCTTAAGAAACTAAATCCAATCCTGATAAAATCTCCCAGTAAAATGAGGAATAAAAGGCAATTTCCTCAGTCCCGTGAAGGGCACCAATGAAAAACCTAGAGCTAACAACTGAGTGGAGAAAGACCATTTTTCCTCTCAGATAGAGAATATAGGAAAATGATGCCTGCTCTCATAACTTCTATTCATCATTATATTTGGGGTTCTAGCTAGTACAACAAGATGAAAAAAAGTACAAGGCATCCAGATTGGCAGAGATAAATCTATTTGTAAATGAAACAAGCAAATGTCTAGAATATCCAATGGAACATACCAAAAAACCAAATAACACACCAGAACTATATAAAGTGATCTTAGTAAGTTTGCAAGACATAAGATCAATCAATATAAAATAATCACACATACTGCTATAAATAGCAAAAATCACTGGAAATTAAAATTAAATAACATTAGATAAAACAAAGTACTTAGAGATAAATGTTACAACATATGTACAAGATCTGCACACTGAACACTATTAGACACAGCTGGAAAAAAAAAATCAAGACCTAAATACACAGAGCAATATACTATACTCAAGTGTGAGAAGCCTCAGTGCTATTAAGATGTCAAGTCTCTCCAAATGGATTTATAGATTTCATGTAACCCCGTCAAATCCTAGCAGGATTTCTTTTTGTAGAAAATGACAAGCTGATTTTAAAATTCACATAAATATACGAAAAACCTAAGAGAGTCAAAACAACTTTAAAAAGAACATATTTGGAAGATTAATGTTCCGTTATTTCAAGTTTTATTCTGAAACTACCATAGTCATAAAAGTGTGAGCTTGGTATGAAAGACAGGCAAATACTGTGGATCAATGAAACAGAACAGAGTCCAAAAGTAGATTCATTAAAAATAGAATTGATTTTCAAAAAACTTTTAAACATTATTCATGGGAGAAAAGTTAGTTTTTTCAGCAAATGATGCTGAAAAAAACTGTGTGTTTATATATACACACACACACACACACACACATATGTATATATATGTAAAACAAAACAAAGAGGAAACTGTAATTCACACTTCACATTGTATATGAAAATTAACTTAAAAATGATCATAGACCCAAATATAAAACCTAAAATTATACAACTTCTACTAGAGCACTTAGGAGAAAATCTGTGTGACATCAGGTTGTCAAACATTTCTTCATATGACACCAAAAGCATAAAGGAGGAAAAATGATGTGTTGGTTTTCATAAAAATAATTTCTGCTCATTAAAGACACTCAAGAGAATTAAAAGACAAGTCACATAGTGATAGAATATATTTGCAAATTGTATACCTGATAAAAATACTTTTGTCTAGAATATATAAAGAGCTCTCAAGATTCAATGATAAGGGCTTCCCTGATGGTGCAGTGGTTGAGAATCTGCCTGCTAATGCAGGGGACACGGTTCGAGCCCTGGTATGGGAAGATTCCCACATGCCGCAGAGCAACTAGGCCCGTGAGCCACAACTACTGAGCCTGCGCGTCTGGAGCCTGTGCTCTGCAACGAGAGAGGCCGCGACAGTGAGAGGCCCGCGCACCACGATGAAGAGTGGGCCCCCACTTGCCGCAACTGGAGAAAGCCCTTGCACAGAAACGAAGACCCAACACAGCCATACATTAATTAATTAATTAATTTTTTTAAAAAAAGATTCAATGATAAGAAAACAGACAACTTCATTCTGGCAATATAGTTGAAAAGAAACTTCACAAAAGTGGACATATGAATGGCAAATATGCATATGGAAAGATGTTCAACATCGTTAGTCATTAGGAAAATCCAAATTAAAACCACAATCTGATACAACTATAAACATATTAGGTAGACACTGTTAAAAGACTATTCATACCAACTATTAG
Source organism: Eschrichtius robustus (assembly GCF_028021215.1). Classification (NCBI taxonomy): domain Eukaryota; kingdom Metazoa; phylum Chordata; class Mammalia; order Artiodactyla; family Eschrichtiidae; genus Eschrichtius; species Eschrichtius robustus. Next base: position 12,850,925 of record NC_090827.1, on the reverse strand, counting down.
TGCCAATATGAACTGGGACTGTCATGCACTGCTGGTGACAATTTTAAAGAGCACAACCACTTTGCAAAACTGGCAATTTCTTTAAAAGTTTAAGAAATATCTACTATATGATGTGGCTATTATACTGTAAGATATTTACTCAAGGAAAATTTTAATTTGTCCATACAAAACTCGTACACTTGTATATTCATAGCAGTGGGATTTTTAATTTTTTTTGCAATAGTTTAATCTGAAATCAACCCAAATGACCATTAATAGGTGAATAGATAAACTAATTATGATATATCCATACAATGAATACTTTCTAGCAATATAAAGGAAAAAGCAATTACTACACGTAACAACATTGGTGAATCTCAAAATAATTATGCTGTAGAGAAAAATCCAGGTAAAAAAATGCATACTCTATGATTCCAGTTAATAAAGTTTCATAAAATGCAGACTAACATACAGTAACAGAGAAGAGATCAGAGGTTTCCTAGGTATGGGTGGTGAAGAAGGATGGGAGGGAGAGATTACAAGTAGGCATGAAGAAACTTGGAGGAGTAATAGATATAATCCTTATCTTAATTGTGGTGATCATTTTCCAGGTATGTATGTAGGTATGTTTATGTGTATAAATATGGGTCTTTAATCGTACATTTAAAATACGTGCAGTTTATTGAATATTAAAATACATCAATAAAATATTCATAAACAGATTTAATTGTTGAAGATATAATTACCGATAATTTTCTGAAGCTGATGAATACTGTACCTTTGTGCCACAAATTTAATAAGCATCATGAACTCAAGCAGGTAAAACACACAAAAAACCTGGTGCATCATGGTAAAATTGCTTAAGTGAAAGAAAAGGAGAAAGCCTTAAAAGCAGTTAAAGAAAAATAGACACATTATCTTTAGAGGAGCAACAATAAGATGGCAGATTGACAGACAAAGATAATGGAGCCATGATCTATGGAATATAATATTTATGATGCTGAAAGAAAAAAAAGAGAAAACTGCCATCCTAGATTTCTATACCCAGCAAATGGTCCTTTAAAATATTTCCAAACACATTGAAGATAAAAATAGAAAGGATTCATCAGTACACGCTCAATAAATTTCCTCATGACCATTTATAATCTCTCCTTCCCACCCTTCTCCCCGACCTATCTCCAGGAAACCACTGATCTGCTTTTTGTTACTATAGATTAGTTTGCATTTTATGAAACTTTATAAATTAGAGTCATAGAGTATATTCTTTTTTATGGCATTTTGAAGTACAGGCAGAGGAAAAAGTCCCATCCTTAACTAAGGAATGATAATTTTTTGTAAGCTTTTCCAGAGAATAAATTAAATTAATGAGAAACCACCTACCAACATAGCTAAAATTAAACTACTGACAACACTAAGTTATGACAAAAATATAGGGAAATTGGAACTCTTTACATAATCTTGGTAGAAGTAAAAATTAGAATAATCACTTTGGAAAACTGACCGAATTTATTATGGTTTATTTTGTAACCCAGTGATTTCATTCTTAGGTATATATCTAAAATAAATGCATACATATGTCCATGAAAGGGCATGTACAAGACTATTCATTGCATCGTTACTTAAAATAGCTAAAACCTGGAAAGAAACCAAATGTCCATTAATATTAAGATGGATCAGTAAATTGTGGCATAACAGGTGGTAAATAACAGTAACAAGAATGAATTAACTATAGCTACACACAGCAACATAGACGAGTGTCACAAATACTACTGAGTAAATAAGGCAAACACGGGCTTCCCTGGTGGCACAGTGGTTGAGAATCCGCCTGCCAATGCAGGGGACACGGGTTCGAGCCCTGGTCTGTGAAGATCCCACATGCCGTGGAGCAACTAGACCCGTGAGCCACAACTACTGAGCCTGCGCGTCTGGAGCCCGTGCTCCGCAACAAGAGAGGCCGCGATAGTGAGAGGTCCGCGCACCGCGATGAAGAGTGGCCCCCGCTCGCTGCAACTAGAGAAAGCCCTCGCACAGAAACGAAGACCCAACACAGCCAAAAATAAATATAAAAATAAATAAATAAATAAAATTAAAAAAAGATTACTATTAAAAAAAATGTAATGTGTGGAAAAAAAAATAAGGCAAACACAAAAATACATATATGTGATTCTACTTACGTAAATTATGAAAGCGCTAAAGGTTAATGGTTTCTTGGACGTCGAAGTGGTGGTTTCCAATGATGCAGGAGGAAGGGGTGGTTAGTGACTGGCTGCTGTGTGTGGGAGGAGGGAGGGGCTTCTGCAGGGCTACTCATCCTCTAGTTTTTGATTTGTGGGGTGGTTACACACGTGTTTAAATTGTGAATATTTTTTGAACTGTTCACTATTTGTGTACTTAATGTGTGCTGTACTTCAATTATTAAAGTTTTAAAAAATGACATCATAGTATAAAATAAGATCAATCAAATAATAAGAAAAAGTTATTGGGAAATGAACATAGAACAGCAAAGAAAACCAGTAGAACATTTTAATGATAAAGTTCAGAAAATCCCACTGAAGTATAACAAAATTAAATGTTATAGAAAACAGAAAATAAATATTAAGAAAATCAGCGTATTAGTGCAGGAACCGATATCTAATTCTAGCTATACTAAAAAAGGAGAAAAAATATGAGGAAAATTATCAAATGAATAAGGTTAGAAAAGAATTAGAATTTAGGTGCATGTTTCTCCCAATTAAGTCTCTTTGAGTCTTTAGCACTGTTGATAAAAAGGACCAGCAAGTCACAATGCTATAAAATTTCAGAATATCAAAATATAAAAGTAAAATTCTAAAATTTTCCAAAAGGAATAAAAGTCATATACAAAATATAAAGATTTAGAATGGCATTGTTAGCAATATTGTAATATATGATAGTAGCGCAAAGCCTTTAAAATCCTGTATTAAAATGTTTTAAAATATATATTCACTCTGTACCAAAACAAACTACCAATCAAGTTGAGGGTGAAAGAAATAATTTTTAGACATCAAATTTCTTAAAACGTTTAGTTCTTATGCAAACTTTCTCAGGTGATATGGCAAAACAAGAGAGTAAACCAAGTAAGAGGAATATATGGAATTTTAGAAACAGAATCCACCACAGGAAAGAAATGAAGAAAAAATATCAGAATGATAATTGGGCAGCAGAAATAGAGAGTAATTCTAGTGGAAAAAAAGAGGGTTTCTGAAGTGGGGTTTCTGAGAAAGAAAATAAATGGAACAGATGTGATCAAGCATAATGACTTAGAATATTAAGTAGAAGACAGAGGTACTGGAATACATGAAACAAACAATACACTGAAACGTAGGAGAGCTTCTTTTTAAGTGTCCTGTTCAGATTTTTCCTCATTATCCAAATGGTAAAATGCCCACAACCCAGTACTTTAACCCCTTCTTTCATTGAGGATTATAGCTTTAAATACTACTGGGAAAATTTTAATATCACTCAACATCCCAGACCTCTCGCATTAACTCCAGATTCATACATATAACTGCCCACTTTACATATCTACTTGAATGACTAATAGACATTGAAATCCTAACATAACAAAAACTGAAATCCAGATCTTCCCCCCAAAGCCTGCTTTATCTGCCATCTTCCTTAATTCAGTTGATGGCAATTTTATCCCTCCAATTGCTTGAGTCAAAAAACCTGAAGTAATATTTGATTTGTCCCTTTATCTTGTCCTTTTACTCCAAATTCAGCCCATTAGCATGTATACCTCTCATAGCTATCTTTTAAATTCAATCCCACATCTGACCATTTCTTGTGTCTTTTTTTAACTTTTTATTTTATATTGGAGCATAGTTGATTAACAGTGTTGTGTTAGTTTCAGGTGTACGACAAAGTGATTCAGTTATACATATACATGTATCTATTCTCTTTCGAATTCTTTTCCCATTTAGGTTGTTACATAATATTGAACAGAGTTCCCAGTGCTATACAGTAGGTCCTTGTTGCTGACCATTTCTTTTTTTTTTTTTTTTAATTATTTATTTATTTATTTATTTATTTTTGGCTGTGTTGGTTCTTCGTTTCTGTGCGAGGGCTTTCTCCAGTTGCGGCGAGCGGGGGCCACTCTTCATCGCGGTGCGCGGGCCTCTCACTGTCGTGGCCTCTCTTGTTGTGGAGCACAGGCTCCAGACGCACAGGCTCAGTAGTTGTGGCTCACGGGCCTAGTTGCTCCGCGGCATGTGGGATCTTCCCAGACCAGGGCTCGAACCCGTGTCCCCTGCATTAGCAGGCAGACTCCCAACCACTGCGCCACCAGGGAAGCCCTGACCATTTCTTAATGGAGCATCTCTCCGGCTTTTATTGCACTCCATATACCACTGAAATACATTCCCAATTGATATTCTTGCTTTGCCCTTGACTTCCCTTCATTCTATACATGGAAAACAGAAGACAACTTTCTAAATATAAATATGGTCATAACAGTTGTCTGCTAAAAACTATATAAAATCCTAGTAAATTATAGAATACTTAATTACCATGGCCTACTAGAGAAATATAAATGACCAGGTCTCTGGCTCTAATTCATGCCTGATTTCTTATTGCCTTGCTCCCTCCCATTTGCTCACTGTACTTCAACTCCACTGGTCATGCCATTTCTAGCGTGTATGAAACATCCCCTAAGGTCTATGCCGGTTATTCCCTTACTGTCCTATCTAAAATGCCACTTCCCTGCAGCATCCCCATAATATTTATCAGTTCCTCACATTAAGTTACAAATTGGGGTTTGTATTTTGTTTATTGCTGCCCCTTTCCTCTCAATTCAAAATGTAAGATCTTTAAGGCAGGGATTTTATCTCTTAACTGTTGTTTCCCTAGTGTTCAGAACATGCTGTAGATATTCAGTAAATGTTGAATAAATCATCTTATTTTGTCTTATGTGATGGAACATGTAAATATGACTTACTCCCTTGTTATCTGTGGTTAAGAGCCAGTTAGAAGCAAAGAGCCTCAAAGTTTTGCTCTATGAAATTGAAACAGAATAACTGTAAAATTTTTTCAGAATTTCCATGCTATCGATTCTGTTTGGCAAGATCCTTCCATGCTTCCATATAAGGAGAGGTAAGAGATAGTTGTATCAATCATGTAGGATGATTATATAGGATGCCACACAGGCAAATCAATATTCATCCAGTCTGCTAACACAATTAGGTAAAGCAGGTTTTGATATTGCTTTGAGGGATAGGCCTTACGGGTTTTCTCCTTATATTCCAAATGCTCAGCCTTGAGTACAAATAGGCTTAAGTGTGAGAGAGAATCGATAAGAGCAAGTAAGTAAGATAAGAACAGTCTTCCCAATAAATAATTTGATTTCTAAATTATTCAGATATCTGCATACCACTCAAACATTTAGATAGATATTAAAGATACAAACAGCAACCAACAACTGGTTTCTATTTAGTGTTGTAGAAATCCATAGTTCTGTTTCAAATAGATCTCACTTATTCTTAACCTAGTATTTTATTTAATGTATAAAGAATCAGTCATCATTTGGAAATACTGTAATATTGAAAAAACTTAATAATACTTTAAACGCAGTATCCAAGATATTAGAAATTATCTTTATTCACATAATTATGGGAAAATATTATTGATGTTTTTCTCTGTGGTGAATTAAAACAGGAGGTGAGGAGAAATAGATATACCTCATTAATATTTAGAAGTAGTAAGAATAAAATCAATTGTACAAATGGGCAACTTTATTTGATTTGATTTTCCTTTCCTTCCGATGTATATGTACTGTATCAATCATGGTACAAAAAGGAAAGTGTCCTATATGTTTTATTTTTCCCTAGTGCTTAAATGTTTCCTGATCTAATATTCTTGTCACCTTGCTTACCAATGCATAGTAAGGTCCTTACAACCTCTTTAAGACGTTAACATGCAAATAGTTTTCTCCTAAAGAAAAAATAGATGTGTCTTGTGTTAGAGAAATTCCTAACTCTTTTGCAAATGTCAAAATCCACAAGAAACTCACAAACGCTATTACACTGATGGATAAGCAAAGATAAAAATGTCCACCCATTTTGGCCATTGCAAGAGTAGTCTTTGTTGTTTTTACCTCGTTTTTTTTTTTTTTTAATATTAGACATTGTTTAAATTTTTATTTATTTATTTATTTATTTTGGGCTGTGTTGGGTCTTCGTTTCTGTGCGAGGGCTTTCTCCAGTTGCGGCGAGCGGGGGCCACTCTTCATCGCAGTGCACGGGCCTCTCACTATCACGGCCTCTTTTGTTGCGGAGCACAGGCTCCAGACGCGCAGGCTCAGCAGTTGTGGCTCACGGGCCTAGTTGCTCCGCGGCATGTGGGATCCTCCCAGACCAGGGCTCGAACCCGTGTCCCCTGCATTGGTAGGCAGATTCTCAACCACTGTGCCACCAGGGAAGCCCCTTTACGTCGTTTTAATTTAAAATGATTACTTCAAACCTAGGGGCAAGACGGGAATAAAGACGCAGACCTACTAGAGAATGGACTTGAGCATACGGGGAGAGGGAAGGGTAAGCTGGGACAAAGTGAGAGAGTGGCATGGACATATATACACTACCAAACGTAAAATAGATAGCTAGTGGGAAGCAGCCGCATAGCACAGGGAGATCAGCTCGGTGCTTTGTGACCACCTAGAGGGGTGGGATAGGGAGGGTGGGAGGGAGACTCAAGGGGGAAGAGATATGGGGACATGTATATGTATAACTGATTCACTTTGTTATAAAGCAGAAACTAACACACCATTGTAAAGCAATTATACTCCAATAAAAATGTTAAAAGAATAAAAATTAAAAAAATAATAAAATGATTACTTCAAATTTAATATAGAAATTTGCTGCATTGTTTTATACAATTATCTAAGTGACCAATTAGCTTAACTTATGCCATATTATGTAGAAATATTTTGCCATCATTAGACATTCTCTTGGTATCCTGAGTATATGTTGGTAGGAAACAATATGAAAAAAGTTGATGAAACCAGATTGATTGATTTGTCACATAATGTTGAAATGTATCTGAGTGACAGTTACAGAGAATGAAATATTTTGATTTTAACTTTTTTCTCTCCTTCTGAGGCAGGAAAATATGGTCATAATGTGTATACATATTCTTTGTTCTACTCTGGCGTTCAGTTCTATGGGGAAATGTTTACCAAGAACATTTAAATGGACACATTCCTCACATATCTCTGTTTGTTTTCAATTGTCTTTGAAAACAAGTCTTGGATTATGGATGCCAGTGCGTAAATCTCTCAATATAGTCATTTATACCTCCTCAGATCTTCCCACTAGTGACATATGTAAATTAGGAAAGGGGACATAATTTAAAGGATTGAATTTTCCTGGAAAGAGGGGAAAAAACCCCCACTGATGTATGTGGTATCTCAGAAGGCAATGTTAATATGGAATGAAAGCAGCACACACATTTCTTTCTGGGACAGTCCAGTAAACTGGGAAGTCAGATGCAATTATGTGGTGTGACTTGCTTCTTGGAACAATGTTGCCTGCTACTTTTGTGTTATAATAATTTCTGATAATTGGAGGTATGGAAGAAACTACTAATATCATGTTTGATACATAATTTGTGCCCCCAAATTACTTGTTAAATCTATTGCTGAATCTGGGTCTTTATCTGTCATATGTTAAGAAAAAAACAAGCTTACCTCATCTTCTATTTGTAGAGGATTCAATTTCTTCCAACAGCTGTGCTGTGCAAAATTTCTACAATTGCTGTCTGGAGAATTTTGATCAGTTTAATATAGGAATGTCTCAGTATAACAGAATACTCAATGACAAATTAAAATTCTAAATTCAGAATAGTTTTATCAATAAAAATTACACAATTATATTGTACTGTTCATTTGGACGATATAAAACATGTCCTGAGATTGGGCCTGTAATGAAAATTATATTCCATGCACTTGAATAAATAGTAAAAAATAATAATTTGGAAATGATAGCTCCCAAAGTGTATTCCACAGAGTTAATAACTGAAACACACCATAAAAAACCTCTGTGGTCAAATAAATTTGGATAATGCTGGGTTAAATAAAGTTAAATAGTTGGTTTTGCAATATGAGCTCTCAACGTTGCTAATATGTTAATACACATTTGAGTATACAAGGGGGTGTTATAAGCAATAAGCCCAACTTTTGAAATATATTTGACCAAAAATTAAGTTTTTGATACAATTCTATAATACTGGTGTTTTAAATTAAAAAAGCCTTTCATCTCCCTCTTCTGAAACAGTTTCCAATCACTAGTCAGGCTAAGTGTTCCCTATAGCATGATGTTTGCTATCTAGTTGATGTAGCGTATGGCTATGTATACATATCAGAGACTTGGCATGACATTTGCAGTCAGTTCTGAGACTTTGGGCTAGGCTTTCCCGGCATTGAACACTATCCTGAGATTGTCAGTATACAACTCGGTCCATTTACTCATAAGTGAGCCACTTTAAAGTGACACTTTAAAATTTAATAGGTTCAACTCTGCTCATTTGTTTTTATTTGTTTTATTTTTTTATTTTTAAAATTTTTAGTTTATATTGGAGTATATTTGATTTACAATGTTGTGTTAGTTTCAGGTGTACAACAAAGTGATTTAGTTATACATATACATATATCTATTCTTTTTCAGATTCTTTTCCCATATAGGTTATTACAGAGTATTGAGTAGAGTTCTCTGTGCTACAGTAGGTCCTTGTTGATTATCTATTTTATATATAGTAGTGTGTTTATGTTAATTCCAACTCCCTAATTTATCCCTCTTCCCCACCCTTGCCCTTTGGTAACCATAAGTTTGTTTTCTAAGTCTGTGAGTCTGTTTCTGTTTGTAAGTAAGTTCATTTGTATCATTTTTTCAGATTCCACATATAAGTGATATCATATGATATTTGTCTTTCTCTGTCTGACTTACTTCACGTAGTATGATAATCTCTAGGTCCATCCATGTTGCTGCAAATGGCATTATTTCATTCTTTTTTGTGGCTGAGTAATATTCCATTGCATATATGTACCACATTTTCTTTTGCCATTCATTTGCTGATGGACATTTAGGTTGCTGCCATGTCTTGGCTCTTGTAAATAGTGCTGCACTGAACATTGGAGTGCATATATCTTTTCAAAGTATGGTTTTCTCCAGATATATGCCCAGGGGTGGGATTGCAGGATCATACGGTAGCTCTACTTTTAGTTTTTTAAGGAACCTCCGTACTGCTCTCCATAGTGGCTGTACCAATTAACAGGTCCCACCAACAGTGTAGGAGGGTTCCCTTTTCTCCACACTCTCTCCACACCCTCCAATAAACAATCATTTATTGTTTGTAGACTTTTTGATGATGGCCATTCTGACTGGTATGAGGTGATACCTCATTGTAGTTTTGATATGCGTTTCTCTAATTCTTAGTTATGTTGAGCATCTTTTCATCTTTTTGGTCATCTGTATGTCATACTTGAAGAAATGTCTATTTAGATTTTTTTTTTTTTTAAAGAACATTCTTCTACAAGAATTTTTATGAACAGTTTGCTTTTCTTGGGTAAATACTAGGAGTGTCATTGTTAGGTCATAGAGTAGGTATATGTTTAGTGTTATGAGAAGTTGACAGAACCTTTCCCCAAGGTGACTGTATTGTTTTACATTATCACAACAAAACATGAGGGTTTTAGTTGCTCCACATCCTTGTTAATATTTAGGTTTCTCATTAAAAACTTTCTTTTAGCCATTCAGGTGGGTGTGTAATGGTATCTCATTGTGATTTTAATATGTATTTCCTTGGTGACTTAATGACGTTGAGCGTTTTCTCTCATGCTTATCAGTCATTTTTATATTGGTCATTCTTTTTTTTTTTTTTTTCCTGTTGAGGCAACCTTCCTTATATCTGTTATTTAAGCCAAGATATAAGGGTTTGCATAAGCCAACAAGTACTTTGTCATGGATGACAATGCATATGGGTGATGTTGGCCTTGAAGATTTACATTAATCATTGAACATAAAAATCAACTCAAAAAAAAATTTTTTAAAGGAAATGATTGATATTGATAAATAGATCAAGGACTGGTAAACTACAGCCCACAGGCCAAATCTGGCCACTTGTTTTTGTAAATAAAGTTTTGTTTTTGTTTTCTTTTTCACACACACACACTGTATTTTATTTTTATAAGCGATAAATAAACTGACACCAAGCATTGTAAATGGATGACCACAACAAAAGCAACAATGATTGCAATTACCAAACACGAAACACACTCATACTATGTCATAATATTGACATTCAGTCCAGTAATCCTCCACTGTAACAGCTCCTTTACTTTGCAGTGAAAATTGATTTGTATATATTTTGCCTCTGAGTCCTGTGGGATTTTTTTTTATTATTATTCAAACAGAAAGTCACAAAAATTATAATCATCCTCATCAGTTCACTCAGTCCCATGTAATTAATTTTTTTTCATCTTGATCTTTTGTTAGCACTTTTATGAATTCATCAGTTTTGCATTAGAGTTCTGAAAATGCTTATTCATTCAGTTCAGCAGTATAGTCAGTTACCAGAAACCTGTACTTGTCAGAGTCTTTTCCATGAATTCCTTGAAGATGAAAGCCTTTTATAGGAACATTTTTGCAAAAGCATCAGAGTACACCCAGAACTGTCTGTAAATGACAAAAGACAAAAATGACCAAGGTTAAAGGTTTGATAAAAGTTCATAATAATGCAATTGACAAGGAAATTTAGTTATTTCTGAGATATACATTTTAAAGTAATAACTAGAATTACGACTTATAACATTATACCAGAACATATAAGATTTTTAGAAATTTCATGTAATAAGAACCTGCAGTATAAAAAAAACAAAGAAACAAACAAAAAAAGCAACTAATACTAAACTTTCTTTGGGTTATTTGTATGGAAATATGTTAATATAAATGTTTCAGACATTACATGAAATTTCTATTTAGATCTTCTGCCATTTTTTTGACTGGGTTTTTTTGATACTGAGCTGCATGAGCTGTTTGTATATTTTGGAGATTAATCCCTCGTCGGTCGCATTGTTTGCAAATATTTTCTCCCATTCTGTGGGTTGTCGTTACATTTTGTTTGTGGTTTCCTTTGCTGTGCAAAAGTTTTTAAGTTTAATTAGGTCCCATTTGTTTATTTTTGTTTTTATTTTCATTACTCTAGGAGGTGGATCCAAAAAGATATCGCTGTGATTTATGTCAAAGAGCATTCTGCCTATGTTTTTCTCTTAAGTGTGTTATAGTATCTGGTCTTACATTTAAGTCTTTAATCCATTTTGAGTTTATTTTTATATATGGTATTAGAGAATGTTCTAATTTCATTCTCTTACATGTAGCTTTCCAGTTTTACCAGCACCATTTATTGAAGAGACTGTCTTTCCTCCATTGTATATTCTTGCCTCCTTTGTTGTAGATTAATTGACCAGAGGTGTGTGGGTTTATTTCTGGGCTTTCTAACCTGTTCTATTGGTCTATAAGTCTGTCTTGTGCCAGTATCATACTGTTTTGATGACTGTAGCTGTGTAGTAGTCTGAAGACAGGGAGTCTGATTCCTCCAGCTCCGTTTTTCTTTCTCAAGATCACTTTGGCTATTTGGGGTCTTTTGTGTTTCCATACAAATTTTAAGAATTTTTGTCTACAACTGCAAAGAATGCCATTGGTAATTTGATAGGGATTTCATTGAATCTGTAGATCGCTTTGGGTAGTATAGTCATTTTCACAATATTGATTCTTCCAGTCCAAGAACATGATCTATCTTTCCATGTTTTTGTGTCACCTTTGATTTCTTTCATCAGCATCTTATACTTTTTGGAGTACAGGTCTTTTGCCTGCTTAGGTAGGTTTATTCCTACGTATTTTATTCTTTTGATGTGATGGTAAGTGGGATTGTTTCCTTAATTTCTCTTTCTGATCTTTCGTTGTTAGTGTATAGAAATGCAAGAGATTTCTGTGTATTAATTTTGTATCCTGCAACTTTACCAAATACATTCATGAGCTCTAGTAGTTTTCTGGTAGCATCTTTAGGATTTTCTATGTATAGCATCATGTCATCTGCAAACAGTGACAGTTTTACTTTTTTTCCAATGCTCATTCTTATTATATGAAAAAGACATTTTTATTTTTAATTCATATATGTAAGCTATTGAAAACTACATTCATGTTGATTATTTTCAAAAAATATGAGTATGTTCTCTAGTCCATGTATTACACCATTTATTGAAAATCTTAAATAGAAACAAAACTAGAACTTGTCTCTAAAGAATTTTATCCTGATATCCACCAGACTTGTGCTAAATAATTTATTTATTTTTGGAACATGTTCAGGTATTCTTAACAGATGGTTACCTATCAAAATATAAGTGCATACTGTTTTTCCCAATTAGTTTATGAGTTTGCATATATATGCAAGAGGCGTTTGAAATCTTATTAAAGGCAATTACACATATCCATGTTGAAAAAAGTTTTGTTCTGACAGAATATATTTTTCACAAAGCCATGTTAACTTAAAGTTTCTTCAATGCTTAATTTCCAAAGTTCTATCAAATTTCTGTGTGGGAAAATGAGGCTAATAGGAATTGAACATGCTTTTCCACTTTATAAAACATACTAGGATGCTTCCAGTTTCTCATTCAACATGTAAAGCACTTGGCAGTCATCTCTCCTGTCCTCACAACAAGAAAAAAAATAAGCAAACTGAAAATCCACCAGTCTTTTTAGAGCCATCAGAAAATTGGGAAGACCACAATCAGCAAATTGGAGAGATAGGAAAACACAGAGAATTATAGCTTACTTGGAGCAGAAGCCACTCCTGGAGACTAGTAGGCACATTTAGAGGGTAATTGATCAATTGCTGGAAACTGAGTATGGACCAGCTTGGGAGATAAAAATTAATGTGTCCTCCTCTTTCATAAACTTTACTTCTGGGAGCCCCACCGGATTCTTAGAGTGAATAGAGAAGAAAAATTCCCTCATGTTTCTGATGAAGAAAAGGGAAAAGTAACCATTTCAAATACATCAAGAGTACTCCATTTTCCTTCTCAAATACTTGCCGTCAGTGAATGTACTTTAAGAGAGTCTAACTAAAGTGGGGGAAGGGAAATACCCAACTCTAGCCTCCACACCCCTACCCCTCAGGTCTCATCTAAGTCAGAGGAAAAAGCTCAGAATCTCTGTGAAGAACACAGCAGAGGGAGAGGACACAGGCTCACTAAAAGACTGAGACCTAGTCTTATAGGATTATATAATTCTTCCTCTCTCCTCAAAGCTTATCATCATACCCCTCAGTCCTTATCACCACATCACTAGGCTCTTGCATATTAACAGGGGACTACAACTGAAAGAACTGCAAGCCTCAGTCCCTATTTAACAAGGCTTTAGGAAAACCCAAAGACAGCGGAGGAGACAAAAGCAAGGACACTATAGGAAATGTTAGCAACCAGTAAACACAGCCTCATGCCAACCAAATAAACATAAAACCTCATACTAGAGGCCTATTTAACCTCAGTTCCTTTTATCCAATACATCAGATTTGTCTTTGAACAAAAAATTACAAGGCATACTAAAAGGCAAAACCAGTCTGAAGAGATAATGTAAGCATAAAAACCAGAGAGAGAATTTGAAATTTTCAGATCAGGGATTTAAAATAACTATGATTAATATGCTAAGGACGTTAATGGAAAAAGTGGACAACATTCAAGAGCAGATAGATAACATTAACAGAGCGATGGAAATTCTAAGAAAGAACCAAAGGAAAAGCTAGAGTTAAAAACACTATAACAGACATGAAGTATGATGTTGATGGGCTCAACAGTAGACTGGGCATGATGAAGGAAAGACTCAGTGAGCTTGAAAATATGTCAGTAGATACTTCACAGTCTGAAAAGCAAATTGAAAAATTAACTTAAAAAAACAGAAAAGAGTATCCAAGAACCATGGATCACTTTTGATAGGTATAACATATATGTTACGGAAATACCATAAGGAGAATAAAGGGAAGAAGGAAGACAAAAAATAACTGAAGTATACTGACTGAGACTTTTAATGATAGACATCAAACCAAAGATCCAAAAACCTCAGAGAAGAAGCAGAATAAATAAAAAAAAAAAAAAAAAAAAAGAAGAAAGAAAAAGGAAACCTAAGCATATCATATCCAAACTGCAAAAAACCAAAGACTAGAAAAATCCTTGAGAGACACCAGAGAATGGCAAAACCTTATTTTAGAGGAACAAGGATAAGAATTATATCAGACTTATTTTGAGAAAACATGCAAGCAAGAAGAGAGAGCAGTGAAATATTTAGTTTTGAAAGAAAAAACCACCAACCAAGAATTCTGTATACAATGAAATTATCCTTCAACGATGAAGAAGAAATAATGAATTTTAGAAAACAAAAATTTGTGTCCAGTAAATATGGCTTGCAAGAAATGTTAAAAAAAAAAGTTATTTAGAAAGAAGGAAAATGACATAGGTCACAAACTCAGATTGATATAAAGAAAGGAAGAACATTAGAGGGGGAATAAGTAAAGGTAAAACTAAGATGCTAGAAGGTACTTCAAGTCCAACATGGTAGAATTATTATATACATTTATGTCTTCTATATTTCAAGTCCTCATTAAAAAGCATTAAAAGAAACAAAAAAGGAAGGTAAACTCCAGGACAAAGGGGAACATGGGCACCATTAGCAAGAAAGAGATTTTAACAAATATTTGGAGAACAGACAGCCGATGAAGGATTCTCTGTTCTCGTCAAGGTTCTGCAGTCAAATTAGCAACCTCCTTGACATAAGCAATTTAGAGGAGGCTAGAACCTGGGGTGTATATGGAAGAAGCTGTAGCTAAGAAGTTGCGATTTTCCCTGCAGATCCTCAGAGAGGTCTGGTTCTTAAAAGTCCCGAGGCTGATAGAAGGCAGGAATGAGTCAATGGGTCTATTCAGACTTAAGAGGTAAATTAATTCCTTCAATTTAACTTTCACATCTCCATGAGCAGTATGCATGGGAGCTAGCATCTAAACATCAGGCTAAAAACCTCTCTAAAGAAATTGTATAAACAACCCTAGAGAAATAGGCCAGTTTGTGAGTTCTTGACCCTCAGAGCAAATACTACCACATTTTCACATCTCCCAGCATAATGATTGTCCACCCCTATCACCACCCACCATAGCTGTGCATATTTTCTTAATATAATTTAAATATAAATGAAAAGTTAAGGATTGCCAGACATTTGAAGTAAGCTAGCCATATAAGAGATAAAAACAGGAAAAAAAACATGAATAAATTGTATAAAATTTAGAGAAGGAAAATTTACCTAAAAATACTCTAGTTACTATCCCTAGAGATATCAAAAGGATATTACCTATATACAGTATGAACAGGATGATGTTAAAATGAATCCTACAGGGAACAAATGTTTTTATAAAATATATTTCAGCACTTACATTTTATATACAATGATAGACATCAAACCAAGGATCCAGGAACCTCAGAGAAGAAGCGGGATAAATACCCACTTAGATGCCAATCTGGCCCTGAAAAGACCCAAGAAGACACCAAGAGTTTGCTCTTGTGACACTCAGTCCCCTGGCCTTCCATCCAGTTCATTTCTATGATGGCTCCCATATTCAGGACCATAACATTCAGCCCTTAACAGGATAATTTGCATCTTGATAGAAGTTCTGGCTTCTAAGAAACAAATGGCTGGTATCCCTCTAGCTTTCATACAGCCTGGCTACCACTGCTGGCTAATACTCCCCTGGGGTCACTCCCACATAACTATTTGAGGAGACTGAGAGATCTAGGGAGAGGTAAGGAGAACTGGAAAGGTAGTAACAAGGGTCACTCCAGGCTCTGGCCTCCTAAGGAAGCTGCCAACAGAGTCGCACCGCCATTGCAGAAGAGAGGACTCAAATTAAGGGATTGCTCCCATGCATGTGTCAGGTTCCAGAGGATTCTCAGATTGTGGTTTCTCCTTTTCATTATTCCTATTGAATTTTGACCCTATCTAATGTGGTCTGTTTGGTAAAACCATCAAAATTCTCATCCTTCATAGGAATTACCAGACTTTAATTTTACCAAAAAAAGGAATAGCTAATTTTTACAGAGGATTTTCTCTATGCAAGATACTCCTATAAATTTACATTAAATAATAAGAATACTATAGTTTTAGCTTATCCCCATTTATGGGTGAAGTAATTGAGGCATAAAGAAATGACTTAAAATATAAGTAGCAGAGCTGGAGTTTCAATATATGCAGCCTGATAACAGAGTCCAGTCTCTTAAATGTCATGCTACCCTAATTCTGCAGGATTAGTTTTCATCCAATTAAATATGGCAGTGTAATAAACTACCCTCATGCCTTTTTCAATAATAGAGCTATTGAATATTTAAAAACAATCACAGACTGGGTTGAACATTTTGAATGTAATTGCTGTTAAATAAAGCAGAAGGGAAAGATGATTTGCTACCTTGATATTAAGAAAAATTCTTTAACTTTTGTTAACAC
This sequence comes from Eschrichtius robustus, assembly GCF_028021215.1. NCBI lineage: Eukaryota > Metazoa > Chordata > Mammalia > Artiodactyla > Eschrichtiidae > Eschrichtius > Eschrichtius robustus. The sequence goes on along the minus strand of NC_090827.1, from coordinate 12,834,405 downwards.
AAATTATCTAATAACTTTCCATTTAATGGGGAAATTATTGGAAGAATTTAATATAGTCTCTATGTCAAATAATTGCACAAGGCACTGGTTAGCTTTCTCTTCACACACACACACACACACACACACACACACACACACACTATCCAAATAAGCTTATAACACTAATTGATAAAAATTGATCAATTTTACTAATAATTTGTTTTATTTGAAAAAAATATTTGAAAAATATTCACAATTTATCATGTTATAAACAAGTTTATTAAATGTAACGTATTTATCACATACAGTTTATTTAGAAATTAAAATGCTTATTTATAAATTTTGACATATATTAATTTATAGACCTATTAATATTACTGTACTGATTGTTAAATATTTTGACTATTACCCTTTTTACCAAGATAAAGGATATTAACTTGGATGTGGTTTTATATCTGATATTGAGCACTTTATTCCCTCATCTAAAAATATGGAGACAGAAACAAGAATGGTGAAACATTTAAGAGGAAAAAAAGAATCATGAATCTCATAAAACAGGAAAATATTAAATTCCAAGTAATTCAGGAAATAGAATACAGTCATTACAAAAAATTCATGAATATACTAGATTTATAAAGAAAGAACAGATTGCAGTTTAGCTATGAAAAAAAAAACATTTAGAGTTCTCTGCAACTAGAAATAAGGCAGCTACAGTAATAATGCTATAGATAAAGAAAATTTTCATATTATTAAAAATTAAATTACTGAGTTGGAAGATCAAGGATCTTCTCCACAGTACTCTGTGGCACAAAGAAAAAGCTTAAAGTTAATGAGTAAAAAGCTTGATGCATTGATGATAGACTGTGGAGTTATAACATTCCTGTTATAGAATTTCTACAAACCAATAACAGAGATCAAAGAAGGGAGGAAATAATCAAAGCAATAATAGAACAAATTTCTATTCACGTTTTTAGACTGCAAGAGTTGTCCAAGAAGAATAAATATATAAAAACTATACCTAGAAACATCTGATAAAATGTTAGAACGCCTGGAGCAAATGAAAAAAAAAGTTCCAGAGGAAAACAAAAAGACTGCCAACAAAGAAAAAGTATTAGATTCTCTTAAAATATTGGGTCAGGAATGACCTAAAAGTTCTGAGAAAATATTCTTTTCACACCTAGAATTCTATGTCTAGCAAAATGATCATTAAAGTGCAAAGTCAAAATAAAGACTATCTGAGACGTTCAGGGACTGAGAATGTTTAGCACGCAAGAGCATATAACATATTGCAAAAGAACCATTTAAGATTCAGATATAGACACAGACACACATACACAAAATCAATACAAGAAAAGACATCAGTAAGCATATAGTCAGTCCTGAAATGTTGAAGAGGTGGCTCTGAAGCTTAGCATAATTAAGGAATTATTCCTAGAAAAAAGATAAAATAACAAAATTGATGAAAACTAGGAGTTTGAATTAAATTCTAGATAACAGGAACAAAAATATTCTGACCTGGTATGAGTCCTATCAGTGTTCAGGACGAAGACAGTGTAGATACTGCATTCTTCTTATTGTGATATTAAAGAGCAGCTTAAATATAGGTGTTGCACATTTAAGATTGTCTACTAAACAAACAAACAAACAAAATAGGTACAGCTTCCAAAATGATAGGGAAAAAAAAGAAAAACGCAGTAAAGACAGAGAGGAAAGAGACAAGAAAGGATAATAAATAGCAAACACAAAACAACATGATAGTGCTGCTTAAAAAAGTAGTATTTATTAAATTGAAATGGGATAGATTTCCCTTATAAGATGGTTATTTTGGGTGAAAAAAGTAAAATGTAAAATATATTGAATGGGGAGTGATGTCAGCAAGATGGCTAGGTAAGATATCCCTTGCCTGTATCCTTTGCTCAACAATATTTTTTTGGCATCCATCCATGGATAAAAGTGCCTTTGTGGGAGCTTTGGTATCCAGGTAGGAACTTGTAAAACTCCAGTCCAGCCCAAGACTGAGGAGAGCCATTTTAAGAAGGCAGGATCACACCTGGGCAGCTGACTCATTGATCATGGTCCTAACTACATATGTGGAAACAGCTCTGTTCCTCTAAGAACTCAGCTATGGTCCCATTTGGCTTTGGGTGTATCACCAGAACCATATGCCCAAGGACGTGGAAGGAGTCACACCCACTTATATATTGGGTAATAGACGTACAGAATTTGTCCCTACTGTGGACCCTAAAGTGGCCCGTGAACTGGCTCCAGCCCACTTGACTGCCATCCAGGAGCCCCTGGAGGTCAGCCCACCAAAGCTGGTCAAACTGTAGATTTTGAAAAGGCCCTGTAACTGGGCTCCAGCCCATCCAGCCACAGTCAGTGAAGAATTTTGTTGGCACAGGGACCTGGCAGAAGACAATTCCCTCCGTGTCTCTGGACATCCTGAAAGGCTCTGCAGTTGGTTCTAGCCCCCTTGCAGCCTCAGTCTATCAGCTGTTCTGAGGGGCCAGGATCCCAGTGGGAGATGCTCTGGTCTCCAACCTGGGAGATTCTGAAACAGCCTTATACTTTGTTTCAGCCTACTCCCAGCTACATCTACAAGCAGGCCCACCAGCCCAGGGACTCAGAGGGAGACACTTCCATTTGCACCCCTAGAGATTCTGGAAGGGCTCTATACTTGCCTCCAGTCTCTCCAGTCATGGTCAGGGAACAGTCCAGCCCACCCAGGGACACACCCATCCGTGCCTCCAGAGCCAGGTCTTCAGACCTCAGTCTTGGTTGTGGAGACTGAAACAGGCCTGGGGCTTAGTTTCAGCCCCTCTTAGCCACAATCCAGGATAAGTCTCTTCCACCCAGGAACTCATCCAATGACCAGGCAGGAGAACTCCCAAGGATCTGGTGGGGGCACACCTGTTCATGCATGTGATAAAAGCCCAGCTAACAGAAGACCCAAATGTGGGCTCTGAAGTAGGCCATTGTCCTAGTGCTACCCTGTTGAACAAAGTACTGGAGATAGTTTCATCCACCCTGGGACCAGATTAGATACACACCCACCCATGTCCCTGATAACAGGCATGCCAACTGTGGACCCCCCTGCAGACTCAGTGACAGTCTTGAAACTGGCTTCAACTCAGGACAACTTCTAATCTGGAGGTAATCTGATAAGCCCTGAAACCAACAGGAGAAGGTGTTTACCTGCCAAAACCAGTCTGTAAAGACTAAAAGAGGTGTTTGCTCTGTCAAATGCATAGATTCCAAAGCAAGGGTGCCTGCATCACAAAGAATCAGGCTAATATAACATCACCAAAAGAAACTAGTAAAGCTCTCATAACCAACCCCAAAGACATGGAGATCTATACTTTACCTGATGAAGAATTCAAAATAATCATCTTAAATAAACTCAATAAAATGCGAAAGAACATAGATAGAAAATTAAATAAAATCAGGAAAAAAATGCATGAAAAAAAGAAAAGTTGAATATGAAATGGAAACCATAATAAAGAATGAAAAAAAAAACCCTAGAGTTGAAGGATACAATGGCAGAACTGAAAAATTCAAGAGAGAAATTCAACAAAAGACTTGATCATGCAGAAGAAAGAATAAGCAAACTCAAAGATAGATCGTTTGAAATTAGCCAGTAACAAGAACAAAAGAAAAATGAATAAAAAAGGATGAAGAATACCTACTTGAATTATGGGAAACCATCAAGCAAATGAACATTAGCATCAGGGAAGTTCCAGAAGGAGAAGAGAGGAGAGAGAAAGGGGCAGAAAGCTTATTTAAAGCAATAGTAATAGCTGAAAACTTCACAAATCTTGGGAGAGAGATGGATATCCATGGACAGAAAGCTCAAAAAACCCCAAGAAAGATCAACCAAAAGAAGATTGTCCCAAGGCACATTATAATCAAAATGTTAAAAGTCAAATACAAAGAGAATTTCTAAAGCAGCAAGAGAAAGATAATTTATCACATACAAGGGAACCCCCATAAGGTTTATTCAAAGTGCTGAAAGAAAAACAAACTGCCAACCAAGAATACTATACCTGACAAAGTTATTCTAAAGAAATAAAGAAAAAACATTCCCAGAAAGTAAAAGACATTTCCAGAAAAACAAAAGCTAAGAGAGTTCATCACCACTAGACCTGCATTACAAGAGATGCTAAAGGGAGTTCTTCAAGTTGAAATGAAGGGATGCTATGTAACAACATAAAAACATAGAAAAGTACAAAACTCAATGGTAAAGGTGACTATATAGTCAAATTCAGAATACTCAAATACTGTAATGAGGTTTGCAGATTACTTTTAACTCTAGTATAAAAGTTAAAAAACAATAATATTAAAAATAAATTGTTAATGGATGCACAGTATAAAAAATTGTAAAGTATGACATTAACAGCAAAAAGTGTGAGGGGAGGAGAAATAAAAGTGTAGAGTAATAAAGGGGTAAATTCATCAAGAGGATATAACAACTGTAAATATATATGCATCTAGTATTGAAGTACCTAGATATTTAAAACAAATAGTAACTGAAATAAAGGGAGAAATAGACGGCTTGCAATAATATATGGGGACTTCAGTACTTATTTTCCACATTGGATGGATCACCCAGACAGAAAATCAATACAAAAACATTGGCATCGAAGTATTCTTTAGAGCAAATGAACCTAACCGACATTTTCAGAACCTTCCATCCAACAACAGACTATACATTCTTTTCAAGTGCACACAGAACATTCTCCAGGATAGATCTTATGTTGGGTCACAAAGCAAGCCTTAGTAAATTTTAGATTGAAATCATGCCAGGTATCTTTTCCAGTCACAATGGTATGAAACTAGAATTCAACAACAAAAGGAAAATGGAAAAATTCTCAAATATGTGGAAATTAAACAAGATTTTCCTGAACAACAATAGGTAAAAGAAGAAATTAGGAGGGAATTCAGAAACAATCTTGAGACAAATGAGAATAAAAACACAGTATCCAAAATGTTTGGGATGCAGCTAAAGACGTTCTAAGAGGGAAATTTATAGCATTAAAATGCCCACATTAAGAGAAAAGATCTCAAATAAACAAACTAAATTTACACCTCAAGGAATTAGAAAAAGAAGAGCAATCGAAACCCAAAGTTAACAGAAGAAAGGAAATAATAAAAATTAGAGCAGAAATAAATGATAGAGACTAGAAAGACAATAGAAAAATAAATGAGTTGTTTTTTTGAAAAGATAAAAAAGATTGACAAGCCTTTATCTAGATTAACCAAGAAAGAAAGAGAACTAAAATAAACAAAATTCTAAAGAAAATAGGAGACATAATTGACATCACACAAATATAAAGAATCTTAAGAGGCTACACTGAGCAATTATGCATCAAGAAATTGGATAACCTAGAAGAAATGGATAAATTCCTAGAAACATACAATCTACCAAGACTGAATCATGACAAATTAGAAAATCTAAAGAGACAAGTAATGAATAAGGAGATTTAATTACTAATCAAAAACTTACCAACAAAGAAAATCCCAGGCCCAGATAGTTTTACTGGTGATTTCTACCAAATATTTGAAAAATTAATACCAATCCTTCTCAAACTCTTTCTTAAAAATTGAAGAGGTGGGGGAATACTCTAAACTCATTTTATGAGGGCAGCATTACCCTGATACCAAAACCAGACAAGGAGACTACAAGAAAAGAAAATTACAGGCCAATATCCCTGATGAACATATATGTAAAACCCCTTAACAAAATATTAGGAAATCGAATTCTACAACACACTGATAGTATACACCTGATATGCTATGATGGAAGTAGCACAATAAATCTGTTTTAGTCATCCTCTTAAGAATACCTAACCCCATTTCAATCATAAGAGAGACATCAGACAAATCCTAATTCAGGGACCTTCTATAAAATATCTGATCAATATTTCTTAAAATTGTCAAGGTCATCAAAACCAAGAGAACTCTGAAAAACTGACAGTCAAGTGAAACTTAAGGAGACATGACTATTAAATGTAAAGTGGTCTCCTAGATAGGATCCTGAAACAAACAAAAAGGACATTAGATAAACTAAGAACATCTGAATAAAGTAGGGAATTTAGCCAATAGTAATTTACTAATAATTTTCATTAATTATAACAAATATATCATAGATGTTAATAATGGGGGAAGTGCGGTATGGTGTGTATGGAACACTGTGCTATCTTCAGATTTTTCTTCTGTAAATCTAAAATTGTTCTAAAATAAAAAGTTTACTTAAAAAAAAATGAAAACACCTCTTTCAACATACCTGTAGAGACAATAAAAACAGAACAAAATACATATAGCTTTATATAAGTCTATGGGAAACTGGAAGGATTGGATATGTATAACTTAAACATTTAATTGGAGAAGCTAGTATAATAATAACAAAGTAATCTAGGACAGTAGAAAGAAGAAGTCAGTAAAGATCAAAGCTCAAAATAATTTACAATGAAACCAAGAAAAAGGGACTTGATCAATAAATGTAAAAATTGTTTCTTTGAAATGGCTAATAAAATAGGAGTAAAAATTTGGCAATTCTTTACAGGGGAAAAATGAACATAGTTGAAAGTATTATCTGTGAGAATACGAATACAACAATATATGAAGAAGATTCTCAAAGTTTTAAGAAAGTTTGAGATTATGCAGAAAATTTGCATCAACCTATATAACAAAACCGTAAAAAGATAAAGATAGGGCAAGATCACCCTCTCAAAAGATACCAACTATAATTTTTTCTTGTATTAATTCCACACAATTTTTAATAGGTCACTTTAATATTCTATTTAAAATATTATTGATCATGAATAAAATGAGACATTTTGTGATTCATTCTGATAAAAACAAAACAGTAGCATAAAAAGTATAATCTAACTTTGTACATAAATATAGATGCTATTTTAGTTTACTGTGGGTGCTGTAGCCAGTTACCACAAATTTGTCAGCAGGGCCATATTCCTCTCCAGAGGCTCTAGGGGACAGTATGTTTTCTTGCCATTTTTAGCTCCTAGAGGCTGCAAGCCTTCCTTGGTTCATGACCCCCTTTCATCTTCAAAGACAACAATGACTAGTTAAGTCTCACATTACATCACTCTGATTCTGATTCTTCTGCCTTCCTCTGCCACGTCTAAAGGACCTTTGTGATTACACTGCCCACCCCTCCACAATCAAGGATAATCTTATATTAAGATCAGGTGATAAGCAAACTTAACGCCATCTGCAACTTTCATTCCACCTTTCCCTCTAACTTAACATATTCACACCTTCAAGGAATAGAATGTGGACATCTTGGTGAAAAGGGAGCGGGATTATTCTGCCTATCACATAGAGCAATAACAGTTGGACATTATGCTTACAGACTGTGCTAAGTCCTTTAAACAGTGCATTGGATAAGATTAGGAGCTCTGGGGCTAGAGTGTATGGAGGTTCAGCCACTTACTCCAGCCATTAGCTCTGAAACCTCAGATGAAGCTGGGATTTGTGATCCGGTTTGTTTATAAATAAAGATAGCAATAGTGTCTAATGCATAGAATTTTGAAAGGATTAAATGACTAATGGATGGAGGTAACTTAAAGCCTGACATAAAATAACTGCTCAAGCTTAGTATATATTAGATTTTTATCTTATTTAGTCTCTCACAAACCAATGGAGAAAAAACATTAATTTCATTTTCCAGGTAAAGAAAATGAGACTTAAATAATTACACAAGTTCATAGATGTTATACTACGTAAGTGGTAGAAATGGATTTAAGAACCTAAGCAACTTTGGCCTAGACTCTTAAACCTGAACTTACAACACTGTTTTAAGTGATTGGTTTTCTCCCATATATTGATTACTATCTTAAAAAAAATAAAACATGATATTGAAACTGAGCATTAATGCCTAGAGGTGATCCCATATCTATTCTGTGTTTTAAAAAATTTTAATAATATAACCTTAGAATTCAGATACAACTACCTATCAAAAATAAAGACACACTTTCCAGACATATCTGATTGCCGTGAGCAGCCATGTGATTGAGTTCAGGCCAATGAAACATAAGGTGAAGTGCAGCTTTCAGACTGTACTCCTAAAGAACATGAGTGTGCCCTTTACTTTTATTTCCCAATTCTGGCTGATTGAAATATTTTGCTAAGGAATCTCCTTGGACATGTAAACAAAGGCAACATCTTAAGGATGACAGAACAATAAGATAGAAGAATAGGTCTCTATCTCTGGAGTATTTTCATTTGTGCTATTTTTCTAGAAATAAATAAATATATAACTTTAAAATCCACTTTTAGTTTTATATTGGTGCATGACTTGTAATTATACACAAACGTATACAGAATTTGATTCCAGAAGTAGGGCTGCCGTTACAAGTCTCAAATACCAATCATCAGCTTAGTGTTTGTGTGGCAGGTCCCAAGCACACAGATATTGCAGGCCAGAAGTTCAGTTACCTTTGATGTGCAAAACAAAACATTTGTTGCCAGCCTTGTCCAGTAGAACTTTCTGTGATATTGGAAATTTCAGAAGTCAGAGCACAGACAAAAGAGTCTATGGCTTGAGGGGATGCAATAGGAAAATAAATCAGAATATTGGAAAGTGTTGCTTTCTTAGTAACATTTGCAGCAAGGTCCTGTTACAGAGACATCATCATGGAAAAGTTATAGAGATTTCAAAGAAGAGATACAGTTTTGATAAGGGAGATTGTTTTGCTTGTGGCCTGTGTTCTTTTTTGACCAAAATCTTGATAATTTCAACCCTGGCAAGGTTGAAAAAGCCAACTGCTTTTGTAGACCAAACTGAAGTAGTGTTAAGAGGTGACTCTGATGAAACAACCTTTGAAGCCGATAACACTGCAGCCTCACACATTTCAACAACTATCACTGAGTTATTTCACAGGCAATGGAAGCAGCTCAACAGCAAAATTCAGACAGAGGTTATTGCTGTTCCACCCAAGCCTTTGTTTCAGACAACCGCAAGGTAGACTACATGAAGAAATGTGGAGTAGGGAATGCATAGAACACAGAGTAAAATAACTTCTCAGGATTAGAAGTTATATTTAGAATATAACCTTGTCTGTGTCTCCTCATTCATGGTAGTGAATGGAAGTAAACAGACACAAAATCTACTGTGTTTTCAAGGGATTATATTACCAACAAAAACTATATGCCTAGCCTACAAAAGCCTATACTTGTTGACACTCAAAATCACTCACAGGTCCCAGAGACTGTACCAACATGAAACAGATTGTGAAATAATTTAAATTCTCAAGGGCATACCCTGCATTGGCCAATTCAGATATGGAGATAGAGAATAATAAATGAGGAAGAAACTCCCAGTGGGCAGGAATGTTCTCTACTGTAGTGCAAGGGGTTTTGGATATCTAGCAGGATATGATAGTTGCTTTGGATGATGAACAGCTATGTGTTTTCCATTATACCCTACTCTATATGTTAGTTTTTCTTATAGTTATTCTATTTCAATTTTACCATTGTATATTGGATAAGGGATAGCTGGAGAGAGGAGAAAAAAAAAAAGCTTTAAAGCTTTTAGGTTGCCAGATCACAAACAGCTATGTTTATGCTTCCAGTTGCTCAGATCAAAATCCTTAGAGTCATCCATGACATCCCATGGCCTCTACCTTCAAAATATGCAGAGTCCTCACTTATCTTCACATACGCTGATCCAACACTGACCTGTGACCAATTTATCTCTTGACTGGATCATTGCAATAACCTTATAATTAATCTCTTCTATATGTTCTCTATAGTCTATTTTCAGTGAATCAGCCAGAGAAATCATTTTAACTATAAGGAAGATAAAATGTCACTCTCTGCTCAAATCTCATCAGCGGCTGCCTACCCATTTGAATTAAAAGTCAAAAGTCCTTTCAAACATTGACAAAGCTCTACATCATCTGGTCTCAGTTTCCTCTTTGACTTCATCTCCTACACCACTCCCCTTTACTTACTTGGAAGCAGCCATGCTATTCTGTTTACTATTCCTAAAAATGCCAGATCCTTAATTTTTAGAAAAGGCTCTTTCCTTCCCTGGGACACTCATCTCCCACATATTCAGATAGCACAGATGTCATTGTGTTATCTGCCTTTTTCTGATCATAATATTAAAATCCCAAATCATACCTTTCTTGAATTCCAGTGATATGTTGGAACCAACTTGCACAGGCTCATAATAGTTGATTGTTAATACTTTAGAAATTTCGCAAAATGATTGACATCACATTGGTAACTAACATTGTCTGTGGTGGGAGTATTTACTCCATGGAAATTGAAAAACACGACAAATAAGGAATTTTTTTCAGAGCCGGCTTTTAAACATTTACCAGCACATTACTACCAATCCCTTTTACTTCCTCTATTTTCTATAGTACTTACAATTTTCTAAAATACATCTTAATATACTTAATTTTTATGTTTATTATTTATTGTCTGTCTTCCTTATTATAATATTAAAACAAGGATAGACATTTTTATTTTGTTCACAGATGTATCTCTAATGTAGCTGTACTTAGAAGAGTGCTGATACCTAGAAGTCATTTAATAGTACTTGTGGAATAAAAGAGCCATTAACAATATAAACTCTTTGATTGCACCTAGAAACAAGTACATCCAAAAGAAAGACTGTATTTCTCAGATTCCTTTGAAGTTAATCATGGTCAGTAATCATCTTCCGGCCAATAGAATTTAGCCAGAGTGATGTGTTGACACTTACACTAAGCCTTTAGGGGGTAGGAATGAGCTTTCAAACAATTTAGAGTACAAATATAGTCATGTACCATCCTGGACCATTTGTATGAGGTAGTACTCTCCAGATGTCTGTATGAGAAGACAGAGTGGTCCTAGATCCCTGATGCAGAGATGATGCAATAATAGCCCTGGACTGATCATTCTTAGATCATTATTTAAGAGGTAAATAAAATTCTGTCTTGATTAAGCCAGTGCTTCACACTATTTTTAAGCTTATTGCACAGTAGAAAATGCTGGGCAAACCAAGCCCATTGGTTCCTACTACCAGTGACATATGTGTCCATGTTACTGTTACAATTCTCTGCTTTCTACAAATGTTATTTGGGCTTTGTTACAGTAGCTATTTGCTCAGAATAAATTAATTGCAACTATTCCCTTTGTTACTGCATAATAATATTGGATTATAAGTTAGAAGATTTAGATACCACCTTTCTTTCATGTTAGGCTATTTGTACTTGCTGATTGTTCTTTCTGTGGTAGAGAATTACTTCACTCTGTCTTTCCCACTTAATTTCTACCCATTCCTCAGGTTTAAGTTCAACTATCAGTTTCCCCCAATTATATGTACTTTAGTCCTTTTTTGGTCATATTGTTTAAAACAAGCTTATTTGTGTCATTGATGAGTGTGTTTCTATCATAGAGGCTAAAAGGGAACATATATGTTTGGCTCACTGCCTGGCACCTGGCAAGCATTCAATTAACATTTGTCAAGGAATGAATTAGCAAAATAACTTAATATACCTGAAATTGATATTCTTTACTAAAAACTGACACAATAAGTTAATATATGCCATGTTAACGTTGAAGTTTTCATGTGCGCATTAACTGAGTCAGTAGTTGTTATGCATTTTAATAATGGCATAGTACTATATAAACATTATATATATATATATATATATCCTAACTATGAATTTTTTTGCTGCAATTAAAAGACACAGGCTCGCTGAATGGATACAAAAACAAGACCCTTATATATGCTGTCTACAAGAGACCCACTTCAGACCTAGGGACACATACAGACTGAAAATGAGGGGATGGCAAAAGATTTTCCATGCAAATGGAAATCAAAAGAAAGTTGGAGTAGCAATACTCATATCAGATAAAATAGACTTTAAAATATAGAACATTACAAGAGACAAGGAAGGACACTACATAATGATCAAGGGATCAATCCAAGAAGAAGATATAACAATTATAAACATATGTGCACCCAACATAGGAGCACCTGAATACATAAGGCAACTGCTAACAGCTATAAAAGAGGAAATCGACAGTAACACAATAATAGTGGGGGGCTTTAACACCTCACTTACACCAATGGACAGATCATCCGAACAGAAAATTAATAAGGAAACACAAGCTTTAAATGACACAATAGACCAGATAGATTTAATTGATATTTATAGGACATTCCTTCCAAAAAAAGCAGATTACACTTTCTTCTCAAGTGCACATGGAATATTCTCCAGGATAGATCACATCTTGGGTCACAAATCAAGCCTTGGTAAATTTAAGAAAATTGAAATCATATCAAGCATCTTTTCCGACCACAACGCTATGAGATTAGAAATAAATTACCAGGAATAAACCGTAAAAAACACAAACACATGGAGGCTAGAGAATACATTACTGAATAACCAAGAGATCACTGAAGAAATCAAAGAGGAAATCAAAAAACACCTAGAGACAAATGACAACGGAAACATGATACAAAACCAATGGAATGCGGCAAAAGCAGTTCTAAGAGGGAAGTTTATAGCTATAAAAGCCTAACTCAAGAAACAAGAAAAATCTCAAATAAACAATCTAACCTTACACCTAAAGGAACTAGAGAAAGAAGAACAAACAAAACCCAAAGTTAGTAGAAGAAAAGAAATCATAAAGATCAGAGCAGAAATAAATGAAATAGAAACAAAGAAAACAATAGCAAAGATCAATAAAACTAAAAGCTGGTTCTTTGAGAAGATAAACAAAATTGATAAACCTTTAGCCAGACTCATGAAGAAAAAGAGAGAGAGGACTCAAATGAATAAAATTAGAAATGAAAAAGGAGAAGTTACAACAGACACCACAGAAATACAAAGCATCATAAGAGACTACTACAAGCAACTCTATGCCAATAAAATGGACAAACTGGAAGAAATGGGCAAATTCTTAGAAAGGTATAACCTTCCAAGACTGAACCAGGAAGAAATAGAAAACATGAACAGACCAATCACAAGTAATGAAATTGAAACTGTGATTAAAAATGTTCCAACAAACAGAAGTCCAGGAGCAGATGGCTTCACAGGTGAATACTATCAAACATTTAGAGAAGAGCTAACACCCATCCTTCTCAAACGTTTCCAAAAAATTGCAGAGGAAGGAACACTCCCAAACTCATTCTACGAGGCCACCATCACTCTGTAACCAAAACCAGACAAACATACTACAAAAAAAGAATATTACAGACCAATATCACTGATGAATATAGATGCAAAAATCGTCAACAAAATACTAGCAAACAGAATCCAACAATACATTAATAGGATCATACGCCATGATCAAGTGGGATATCCCAGGGATGCAAGGATTCTTCAATATACGCAAATCAATGTGATACACCATATTAACATATCAAAGAATAAAAACCATAGGATCTTCTCATGGATGCAGAAAAAGCTTTTGACAAAATTCAACACCGATTTATGATAAAAACTCTCCAGAAAGTGGCCATAGAGGGAACCAACCTCAGCATAATAAAGGCCATATATGACAAACCCACAGGCAACATCATTCTCAATGGTGAAAAACTGAAAGCATTTCCTCTAAGATCAGGAACGAGACAAGGATGTCCACTCTCACCACTATTATTCAACATAGTTTTGGAAGTCCTAGCCATGGCAATCAGAGAAGAAAAATAAATAAAAGGAATACAAATTGGAAAAGAAGAAGTAAAACTGTCACTGTTTGCAGATAACATGGTAGATAATCCTAAAGACGCCACCAGAAAACTACTAGAGCTAATCAGTGAATTTGGAAAAGTTGCAGGATACAAAATTAATGCACAGAAATCTCTTTCATTCCTATACACTAACAACGAAAGATCAGAAAGAGAAATTAAGGAAACAATCCCATTCACTGTTGCAACAAAAAGAATAAAATACCTAGGAATAAACCTACCTAAGGAGACAAAAGACCTGTATGCAGAAAACTATAAGACACTGATGAAAGAAATCAAAGATGACACAAACAGATGGAGAGGTATACCATCCATGTTCTTGGATTGGGAGAATCAGTATTGTGAAGATGACTATACTACCCAAAGCAATCTACAGATTCAATGCAATACCTATCAAATTACCAATGGCATTTTCTACAGAGCTAGAACAAAAAATCTTGTATGGAGACAGCAAAGACCCCGAATAGCCAAAGCAGTCTTGAGGGAAAGAAACGGAGCTGGAGGAATCAGACTCTCTGACTTCAGACTATACTACAAAGCTACAGTAATCAAGACAACATGGTACTGGCACAAAAACAGAAATATAGATCAATGGAACAGGATAGAAAGCCCAGAGATAAACCCACGCATCTATGGTCAGCTAATCTGTGACAAAGGAGGCAAGGATATACAATGGAGAAAAGACAGTCTCTTCAATAAGTGGTGCTGGGAAAACTGGGCAGCTACATGTAAAAGAGTGAAATTAGAATACTCCCTAACACCATACACAAAAATAAACTCAAAATGGATTAAAGACCTACATGTAAGACTGGACACTATAAAACTCTTAGGGGAAAACATAGGCAGAACATTCTTTGACATCGATCACAGCAAGATCTTTTCTGACCCACCTCCTAGAGTAATGGAAATAAAAACAAAAATAACAAATGGGATCTAATGAGACTTAAAAGCTTTTGCACAGCAAAGGAAACCATAAGCAAGACAAGAAGACAACCCTAAGAATGGGAGAAAATATCTGCAAATGAATCAGTGGACAAAGGATTAATCTGCAAAATATATAAACATCTCATGTAGCTCAGTATTAAGAAAACAAACAGCCCAATCATAAAGTGGGCAGAAGACCTAAATAGACATTTCTCCAAAGAAGATATACAGATGGCCAAGAGGCACATGAAAAGCTGCTCAACATCACTAATTATTAGAGAAATGCAAATCAAAACTACAATGAGGTGTCACCTCACACTGTTCAGAATGGGCACCATCAGAAAATCTACAAACAATAAATGCTGGAGAGGGTGTGGAGAAAAGGGAACCCTTTTGCACTGTTGGTGGGAATGTAAACTGATACAGCCACTATGGAGAATAGTATGGAGGGAGGTTTCTTAAAAAACTAAAAATAGAATTACCATATGACCTAGCAATCCCACTACTGGGCGTATACCCAGAGAAAACCATAATTCAAAAAGACACATGCACCCCAATGTTCATTGCAGCACTATTTACAATAGCCAGGTCATGGAAGCAACCTAAATGCCCATCGAGAGACAAATGGGTAAAGAAGATGTCGTACATATATACAATGGAATATTACTCAGCCATTAAAAAGGAACGAAATTGGGTCATTTGTAGAGACGTGGATGGATCTAGAGACCGTCATACAGAGTGAAGTAAGTCAGAAAGAGAAAAACAAATACCGTATATAAATGCATATATGTGGAATCTAGAAAAATAGTACAGATGAACCGGTTTGCAAGGCAGAAATAGAGACACAGATGTAGAGAACAAACATCTGGACATCAAGAGGGGAAAGCGGGCGCGGGTGGTGGTGATGGTGGTGGTGTGATGAATTAGGAGATTGGGATTGACATATATACACTAACATGTATAAAATAGATAAGTAATAAGAACCTGCTGTATAAATATATAAATAAAATAAACCAAACAAAACATACAAAAAAAGAAACAGGCCTTGCATGTTTTTATTTCATTAAATGATTTAATTTTGCTTACTCATATGATCATTAGAAATGATTAATAAAACTAGATAGATTTTTAAATTTCATACCCATTTTTTAAAATCAATGTTCTATTTTCATTAATACATAATTTCGTTATTTATAGTCAAAGCAAGATTTGGGTTTTAATAAAATTTTGAATTAAGATAAGATGGAGTTATCGACCTTTGTAAGTCTCCAGTGAAAACATTTAACTTTTGGTAAACAAGATAAACAGTTTTGAGAATTAGTGAAAAGCTTTGGAATGTAATAATTCCCCCTAAACCAGTGTTTTGGAACCAAGTATGTGTGGCTCTCATTCCAGATGGTGACCTTTAATTGAAAACTTTCTGGGTTTATGCAATTTGAGCTCCTGAGAATTGCTGTCTACCAGCTGGTAGCAAGGCACCATTACAGAGTAAAAGACAATCTAACTTCATTTATCACAGTTTCTAAGACTCATTTATACATGTTTCTATCCATCCTGTTGGGCACCAAGTATCTCATTAATAGTTACCTTGTTCCAAGCACGGTATAGACAACAGTGAATTATACATGTCCCTGTGTTGTCAGGTTGCCTAAAATCTATTGTGGAGGACATGCAATGAACCAATAAAATGAAACAAATACAGAACATAAATATGATAACTCCAGAAAGCAGTTAGTTCCGTGAACAAAATTAAATGGGACAGAGAATGATATTGGAGTAATATTTCTGCAAAGACAATGCAAATGAGGTGGCGGCATGAAGTTCTGGGTAAAGTGAATTTTAACATTTATTAAGCAGTCAATAAATAATTGTTAAGTATGTAAAGAGTGCATGCATATAAATTGCATAAGGCAATAATTGTGCTAAGATATGGATAGGTAGGAATGAGCAAGTTAAGTTCATTAGGATATTGTGATTTTTGGAGTCAGATGGAAAGAGTTGGAATCTCAGCTTCTTCCATCAAATAAGAATAATACCTAAATTAATAGTTTTGTTGTGAGCCTTTAGGGTCTTATGTACATAAAGCAGCTAACAGAATAACTTGCATATGCTAGGACCTGCTTTTGAATGTACCATAATCTCTCTTTCCTTTTCTTTGGGTTTGCTGTAGTAGAATATCTCTCTTGGTACAAATATTGAGTATTTTCCCTAGGGAAAAAAATGTAAAGAATATAAATTGAATTTCTGAATCCCTGTTTTTTAATACCTTAAGCATTATAAATAAATTAGATGTAAGAAATTGTTTCTAAAACTTTGTAAGAAGAGTATTGGTTGGGGAGGTGGGTTGTTACTCAGTCTCCCTGTGTTTTCTCTCTGGGTTCCAAATTTTTGAGTAGCACACTTAAACAATGGTACATTGCCTTATTCAATCCATGAGAACAGGGCTGTGTAGTTTTGAATTGGTCCCAGTGGAACTAATAGTAGAGTCATTGGAGACTATGTTACCAAAAAACAGAAAAATAATTCTTTGGTCACAGCTATGATTCTAAGCAACTTGCTTATGTCTAGCATGCTTAGTAAGAATATTAAAAATATATATTAATATGTATATTACATATTTTAATATATGTGTTTAAAGAAATGGTTGTTAAATAATGATTAATAATGACACCTAAGGATAGTTTTGCAGTCTAATTGAATGTCTTCTTATATTTCCTAATTTCATTATATACATAGAAAGAAATACAGTAAGTGTGTTTGTGTGTCTGTGTGTGTATCTATAAATATGGATATAGATAAATAATAGATATATAAAAATACACAGTAAAGATAAATATGTTATGCCATACATTTGCACACAAATGTAATATAAACACAACAAACACTACTGATTTGGATGTATGAGTATGCGTTTATTGTTTTAGCAGAACATTTGTTAATATTTTGTTAGTTTTCAGCGTGGGTAAAATATAGCCAAATGAGAATTTCAGCCTTTGAGAAAGAATGTCTGGTTGGCATAACCTAAAATTAAAGTAGTGGGTGTGAAGATATTTTAGCAAAAGCTGGAAAAGCAAAACCTAATATAACTACTCTAATAGTATAGGCATCTACATTCATGTTGAGTTTTGTGGCCAATATTTTAAAAATTCACAGTGTGTAATCATGTTTTGGTAATAGTAATAGTTTTTCCTTTCCTTTCAGAGAAAGTAATGATATTTCAAAATCAGAATGGAAAGAAACTTAAAAAACAAAAACTTTCAAATTTAGTACTGCAACAATGGCTGACTTGCCAGATATTTTTCTGGTTTAGGGATACAGCAATCAAACAAGCAGTTCAGAAGACTGATGCCTCCCTGTGGAAATGCCATTGTATTCCACATAAAAAAAATGTCTATTTCTGTGATCAAAGCTCGTGCTCATGATTGATATCTGATTAAAGACAAATATATATCACTCGAACCATGATGAGAATTAATTATTGTAAAGAAATTGATACATTATTTATAAAGGAAAGTAATCCACAATGAATGTGAAATAAGTAGCTTTTCAACTGTCATATTACATGTTTAGCACAGCTCCGGAGAAAAGGCAAAATTTTTTTTCACATCTTTATTGGAGTATAATTGCTTTACAATGTTACGTTAGTTTCTGCTGTACAACAAAGTGAATCAGCTATATGTATACATATATCTCCATATCTCTTCCCTCTTGAGCCTCCCTCCCACCCTCCCCATCCCATCCCTCTAGGTGGACACAATCATCGAGTTGATCTCCCTGTGCTGTGCAGCAGCTTCTGACTAGCTATCCATACTACGTTTGGTAGTGTGTATATGTCAATGCTACTCTCTCACACTTCATCCCAGCTTCCCCTCCCCCACCCTCCCCCCGCCCTGTGTCCTCAAGTCTGTTCTCTACGTCCGCGTCTTTATTCCTGCTCTGCCACTAGGTTCATCAGTACCGGAGAAAAGGAAAATTTTATTAAAAACTGACAGGTGTAAAAACATGTTCTATTGGTACATCAGAATCATACAAAGTTGATAACCTTATTATGCAGAAATTGTGTTTATCAGACATTTGATATCTCTAATATCTACAGTGAATTGAGGATAAATTTAATTTTTCAAAATAGTACTACTTAAGATTTCAAATGAAAAATTTATGAATTGACGCAATTGTTTTTGGCTTAATTTTTCCATGTGTGAATTCGTGAAAAATACCTGTTTTAAAGTTCAAAAACAAAGGTATAGAAACCTAATTTCCCTCCTTTTTTAAAAGATCAAAAATCAAATTAGAAATGAAAGAAATGTTTTTATAAAATCCAAGGAAGACATTTTACCTACTTTTATATTATATTGTATATTTTATATTGTGTTGAATATAATTCAGCTGTTCAAATATAAATAGAAAAGATTTAATAAAAATTATTAAGACTATGAAATAAAAAACAGATGATCAAAAAAAGGAAGGAAATGTGTTAATAATAACAAAATTTCCATATTCACATTATGGTATTAATGTCAGTAGTGCCTTCATTATCCTTTTTATATTCACTCCTTACTATTCTCCTTTTCTCAACCCCTCATATTATAACTTTTGACCAAGGTAACTAACTTGTTTTTCCAAAAAAATCTGTAAGGTAGTTATTTGGAAACTATTTGTCATATGTAAGTATTTTACCTGACCTGTAAAGTTCATGAGTCCATATAATAAAAGCCTCTGCAGCTATATACTTCCTTTCATTCTTTCTGAAATAGGCAAAATGTATAATTATAATATTATTGTTTTTAACATAATCCAACTGTATAATTATAATATTAAATAGAAGGAGGTATATATATATATATATATATATGATTATCTTGAGGTCTCTGTTTTACTCTGATGAAGATTTATGAACTACCAAAGACATATGGCCACTCCCCCCACCCCCCATACACACACACATTCAACCAGTAATAGTGGGACATTATAAAGAAACAAACAACTTGTGGATATTCCTATATGACTGTTACCGTGTTGCACTCCATGACCTAAATACCACATCTGTCATCCTTCCTGAGCAGACTTCTTTCTACTTTGGGGACGTGGCCAGCTTTCATAGAACAATTCCATTACAATTCACAGAAATCTTTTTCTCTGGCGAGAATGTCTAGGTTGAGAGTGTCTTAAATCTTTTACATTTCTTAATAAGGGTTAAGTGTATTAATTTTTGTTCCTGTATTACACACTGCGCCAAACTTAATGACTTAATGTAGCAATGGTTTATCATTGCTCACAATTCTGTGCTTTAGTTGGGCTTAGTGGGTTTGTCATTCTGCTTCATTGGGGTTGTCTGGAGTCAATCATTGGGCTTTAGATAGTGGGAAATTTGGGTGCTGCTTGAATATACAAGATGGTTTCACTTGCATGTCTGGTGTCTGAGTTGGAATGGCTGGAACATATGTGGTTTGCTATCTTCTCTCTAGCAGGATAATTGACACTAAATGTTCACCTATAGCATCAAGATAGCAAAAGTGGAAGCTGTCCAACATCACATGGGCTTAGCCCGGAATTGGTACATTTTCACTGTTCTACATGGTATTGGTTAAAGCAAGTCACAAGGCCAGCACAGATTCAAAAAGTGGTAAAATAATTCCACCTATTGAAGAAAGAAGTGTTATGAAAATACAAGGATGGGAGAATTCTTGGTGACCATCTTTGGAGGCGATCTATTGCACATACAATAAGCAGACCACAAAAAGATTAACAAAATAAATCATTAGTCATCTCTCACCTGACAAAGTATAGGTCCTTGCTTTTACTCAACAGAAATCATCAAATGATCAGGAAATGAAATCTTAATTCCCAAAAACTGCTGCCACCAATGAGAAAGCCATGTTTAAACAAGAATCAAAACTAGGCCCACAAAATGAACAAATGAAAACAAAGAATCAGAAGAACAAATGGAGAGAATCAGAGAGGCAGCAGAAGTAAAATTCTTTTGCTCCTTGTGGTTTACTCTGGGAACCAAGAAAATACATGCCTAAACAAGGTGTGAGGTGTACTTTTGGGGGCTACATGGTTTAATTGTCTTCTGAAGGTGATCCCACTTGGACATCTTATGTTAAAGGATAATTTAACATTATCCTTTAGTTATTAGTTTTTAAAGTTAAAAACTCTAGGGGCTTCCCTGGTGGTGTAGTGGCCAAGAATCTGCCCGCCAATGCAGGGGACACAGGTTTGAGCCCTGGTCCAGGAAGATCCCACATGCCGCGAAGCAACTAAGCCCGTGTGCCATAACTACTGAGCCTGTGCTCTAGAGCCCGTGAGCCACAACTACTGAGCCTGTGTGCCACACTGCTGAAGCGCATGTCCCTAGAACCTGTGCTCTGCAACAAGAGAAGCCACTGCAATGAGAAGCTTGCGCGCCACAATGAAGAGTAGCCCCCGCTCGCCGCAGCTAGAGGAAAGGCCAGCAGCCAACAAAGCACGCAGCAACAAAGACCCAATGCAGCCAAAAACAAAACAAAACAAAATAAATTAATTAAAAAAAAAAATTAAAAACCTCTTACACAAATAAATAGAGTGAGCATGTGTCAAAGATTTATTTAATTCATAAATGGAGAAACCAATAAAAACGGCAAGACTGATTTTGGTCTTATAGTTCTTAATTATATAAAGGAAGGTACTATATCTTAGGGAAGTTATTTGCTGAAAATCACATGGGCAATAAGTGTTAGATGTGAGAATAAGGTCTAGGATAAAGCTTCATTTCACTATACAGTCTCCCAAGTGAGACAATTCCATTTTTTTAAAAAACTTATTAAATGGTCTGTATGGTAGTTAGCTGAAATCATCAGGCCTATAACTTCTAGTCTCTAATCCTGAAAGCTTGGTAGTACTATTAACATATCTTATATTTTATTAACATATCTTATATTTTCACTAGACTTTCTGGAAGATACATTACATTTTTTATTTGCATTAATTCTTGGATCAGCTAAAAGCATTAGATCTTGTTGCACATAAGCTACTATATTAAAGCTATGTGAAATTTTTGTTTATAATAGAAAAGTTTATATGTGTCAGTATTTTTATTATGTTTAAAGTACATGTGTATCAGTCAGGTTTATTGATTGTAAACAAAAAGTAATTGATTCTGGCTAAATTAAGAAAAGAGATTTATTGAAGGAATATCTGGCAATTCAAAGAATCCATGGGAAGCTGGAATCGGAGGAGCAGCAACCAAGATCAGGCCACAGGAACACCCTGGTTGGAAAGACGATTTGCTGTTGTTGCCACCAGTGAATATTCTGGAGCTGTATACTGCTGCTAGGGAGTATATTACAATTTAAAATGAATGTCCGTTTGTTATATGAGTGCATAACTTTTTCAAGATTCACAAACCTGAGTTGAAGCAACTATTGCCAAGCTAGATCAGGTGCTGCCGCATAAAGGCTAAGAGATGTATAACCCATTTCTACTTTCATACTGAGAGGCAGACATCTCAGTAGATTATCCCCACTCTGTACAAAGTGAGAATGAATGTATTTCGGATCAAAAAAAAAAAAGTCCACCTTTCTAGAGTGGTAACATTTATTCGTATATATTTTCTTTCACCATTACATCTTCAAATAACAAAAACAGCAATAAAAACAAGGCTCCCACAAAGATAAGACAAACATCCTTTCCAAGGAGAACTAAAGGAATTCATTTCTTTGTCCAACTCCAGGTCCACGGTGTTGACATCTCCTCTGGTTTTGTTAACATTACTTCTAACTATTATGTAGTTTATGGAGTAATTTGTAAAGAGATCTGCCATTAAACGTTGTCTTTATACAATACTTACAGGAAAATAAATTAGTTAAAATGTAGATGTGTTTGTGACATAGCAAGGTGGAAGACTGATGAAGGATACAGTTCTTATTCCTGCTGCTGGTCACAGGGCAGTAGCACTGATTTATAACTCTGTTCTTTACTGTTCTTTGCACGTACTCTTTACCAGTTAGTTGTGTGTTGTTGGTCAGGGTTCTGTTCCAGGTAAGATAAGCCAAACATTAATTTTGAGGAATGAGAGCCATAATTTAGGCTGTTGCCTATATAAGTTTACATCAGACTTCTACTAAAACTTACCCCTCTATATAGTATATAAAATGTTATTTCCTAGGTGCATCTAAAAATGTGTTTACTAAATATGGTATCACATAATATGTCATTCAAATCACTATTTTTATGAGAGTGATTAGAAAATTAGAAATGTTTTATTAGAGAATATGTGGTATTAGGCATTCAATGTGTTCAAGGATAGTGATACTCACGTAAGTATGAAAACCAGAGGCAAGACTCATTTAGAAAATACAGGGTCATACTTCTTTCTAAAACCTCCTTGTCATCAAAGTCCAATCTTGTTCTTTCCAAGTTCCTCACTATTTGGGTCATCTTGTCAAAACCTTAGACACCAAGCATAAACCGTAATATATCCTCTTGATAAGCCATCCATCTTTATAGGATAAGTGGGCAAAATGGCTATGTGGAAGATTGGCTGTCTACACTGTCCTCAAGAGACATTCCTAGATGGGAAAGGCATGATGCAGCAGTTCATTTATAGCTGGTGGCAGTTATCATGCAAAATCATTGGCAAGCCAGGCTTAAACTATTTCCTCCTCTTTGAACTGGTTATAGAAATCTCTCCATGAAGTCATATTTATAGCCTGAAGATACAGATGTATACAGAGTGTGAGAGAAGTTGGATTTTACTTTATTTGTGCCTTTGGGATATGCTTGGACCCATTCCTGTCCCTGCATGATGACAGAGGCCTGATGGGCAAACCTAACCTTGGGTGAGGTTTACTAGATAAATCTTATTCAAGTGAGGCAGTTTAGGTCACATGGTCATCTGGTGTCCTGGGGCCCTGTAGCAAGCCAAAAGTTTTTTCTCAAATAGCAAGCTCCTAGAAATATTCTTTTAATTTCTTACATTGAACTTCAAATTCACTATTCCATTCCAGGGTCTTTCTGGTAGAGTTGGAAAGTACATTCATTTGTCAATCAATAAAATTTGCGTAAGAAGGATTTTGGATCTTTACATAACTATAGCACATATTTACCGAAGCACCCCAAATGCAAAGCACCACAGAGTTCAGCATTTATGCTTTCTGCTCGAAACCACAGGAGGATTAATGACATAAAATAATATAGAAGTAGAAATATTCAAAGGATACACAGCTCAATATTGCCTATTTTGAAGCACAGTTATTTATGCCACAGGGAAACTGCTGTTTTCCCTGTGGCATAAAATAATAAACAAAATCTGTTTACAATTTTTTTAACCTTGGCCCATCCTGTACAGTGTAACAAAGTATATATTATTGAAAGGAGAAATTTGGAAATTTGGTAAGGTTTGTAGCATGGGTTCTGCTAAAGAGAAGCTTCCCCACTGATGTTCAATGTGGTGAAATATTTTGAACCCCTTGGAGACTCACTGATGTTCCTGGAATCTGAGGCATCAGCAGTAACCACGAATGTCTCTGTTCATTTGTTAAGTGCTCCAGACAGAAAATTAAGCTGCAAGATGAAGATCTTGCTTCAGTGATCCATACTCTTGACATACTCAGCCTTTCAGCCTGGTATATTTCAAACCTCTTTATTTGAATCTCTCCAGGGAAGCTAGTCAAAGAATAAAAATGGCCCGTAAAATAGCAGACTGCTTTTCAAATTGAACAAACAGCATTCTGCAGTGATTTTCCTTAACCTTTGCTCATTGCCAAGACACTTCCAAATATAGGAAAGCCCTTTCTTCTCATTTTCAAAGCATCACACAAGACGAACCCCAGCTTCTTCAAACAGCATCAAACTTCACACTGTTATATCTGAATCCAGAATAGCATTGAATCAAAACGACAGAAAATTCCTAGAATCCCAGGTACTGGAACTTTCTATTAAAAGGGCATAGGGGAAAAAAAAGAGCAAAGAATTCCTCATACACTAAAACAAGTACCACAGAATAATAGTAAGTTTAGACAACTAGTGTGCTAAGTATAAATTACTTAATACAGAAATAATTATAAGGTTAGAAATTTGTATATATGTAAAATTTTAACCATATTAAATATGTTAGTGTCATATGCATCAGAGTATAAAACATTACTCTGTGTAAAGACATTGTTGTAAATTATATGCAAAATACTATAAAATGTTTATATTATATATTTTTATATTATAGGTTAAATTTGTGTCACATCTGTACATATATGGATGTCTAGCATCTATCACACTGAGCAAAAAAGCAGATGCTCTTCTTTTATCTCAGGTTATAAGCAATCAATACTGAAGATTTGTCAATATATTCTGCACATTAAAACTATAGTAGGCAAGGTGAAGTCGTGTTAATATTGATACAAAGGATTGAGTGGTCAAGTTGATTTATGCAAGTTATACTTCTTACCCCATATCAAACTTTACTAATGATTTCAAGTATACAAGATAGAACCAAATACAGTTATAAAAATTTTCTGTAGAAGCTCCATCCATCAAACACAGTTTTCCAAAAAATGTCCCTTCCTCCTATATTACAGGTTGTTTTTGGATTCAGATGAAGAGACAAATTGTAAACACTGTGTGCAGGAACACTGTCTACAAAGGAAGCCCTTTTGTACTGGGGAGTCCTGTGTCTCTAATTCATTTGTTACATATATAGAACAATATATTTTACTTCTCATTTCCCAGCTAGCTATGCAAAAACCACAAATATAGGTTTATTTGTAATAAGTGATCTAGACAGACCAGATATATCCTGCTAAAAAGCATTTTTAGATACGGGCCTCCCTATCCTTCCCACAGATGATATTAACATGTTTATAAGAAGGTCTGGTCAAGATCATTAGGTATATCTCACGTAGAAAAGGAGTGGATAGTGGGTTATAAGCTGAAGTTAACCCTTTTCTTTCCAGAGATAAAAAAGTGTAAATGAGGTAATATAAAGTTCTTGAAAGTTAAAGTACTTATTTATCTTTTCCTTCTTTACATATCTGGTTTCATTGATTTCCTCTATTGTTATTTTTCCATTTTATTTATATTTGCTCTGGTCTTTATTATTTTCTTTCTTCTGCTTACTTTGGCTTTAATTTGTTCATCTTTACCTAGTTTCTGGTTAAATCATTGATTTGAGATATTTCTTTCTTTGTAAAATAGTCAGTTAGTTGTATGTGGGGAGAGATAGATCAAGATGGTCGAGTAAGATGATGTGGAGCTCACCTACACCCAGGAACACATCAAAAATATATTTACATGTGGAACAATCCTCATTAAAAACTAACTGGAAAATGGCAGAAGGACTCCTGTACAACCCAGACTGTAATAAAGATGTACACGTAATAGGGTAGGAAGGGAAGAACAGTAATAGGGTTGGGCCCTGTGTCCCTGGGAGGGGACTCGGAGGAAAAGGAAAAATACACAGGCAGACACCCACCCTGGGGACTGAGCAGTGAGAACCACAGACTGGGTGCTCCAGTCCTGGTGTCCAATATGGTGGTGATGAGCCCCCTTGGCCGGTTGGAGGACTGATGGGACTAACAGGAGAGCTATGGGAAGCCTGGACTCTGCTCCTGAGGAACACACATGTGCTAGTTTGCTCTCGAGGCAGGGCAGAGAGAGATCTGCTCTAGTGACTGTCAGGTTTCCCATGACCACCTTGGTGCACACCCCAGCCGCTGGTCTTAAATGACATAATAGATTAATAGCTGGAGTTAATAGATATCTGCATGACATTACATCCCCAAACAGCAGAATACACATTCCTTTTAAGTGACATAAAATGTTCTTTAGGATAGATCACACACTAGACCACAACACAAATACCAACAAATATAAGAGGATATAAATTATATCTAGCATTTTTTCCAACCACAAGAATATGAAACAAGAAATCAATTACAGAAAGGAAAATAGGAAAAGAACAAATACATGAAGACTAAGCAACATGCTACTAAAAAAACAGTAGGTTGATGAAGAAATCAAAGAGGAAATCAGAAAATACTACCAGGCAAATAAAAATGGAAACAACACTCCAAAGTCATGAGATGCAGAAAAGCAGTTCTAGGAGGGAAGTTTATAGTGATACAGAATCAAGGATCAAGAAAATTCTCAAACGACCCAACCTACCACCTAAAGGAATTAGACAAAGAAGACAAAACAAAGCTCAAAGTTAGCAGGGGGGAGGAAATAAATAAAATAGAGATCAGAAAAACAATAGGAAAGATCAACAAAACCAAGAGTTTGTTTTTGAAAAGACCAACAAAATTGATAAACATTTAGCCAGGCTTACCGAGAAGAAAAGAGAGAGGACCCAAATAAACAAAATAAGAAATGAAAGGAGACATAACAGTTGATACCACAGAGATACAAAAAATCATGAGATATAAAAAATCATACTATGAACAGTTATATGCCAACAAATTGGACAACCTAGAAGAAATAGACAAATTTCTAGAAACATACAACCTACCAAAACTGAATGAAGAAGAAACAGACAATTTGAACTAACTGATTACTATTAGTGAAATTCAATTTGTAATAAAAAAAAAAAAAAACTCCCAGCAAACAGAAGTCCAGGATCAGATGGCTTCACAGTGGAATTCTACCAAACATACAAAGAAGAGCTAATGCCTATCCTTCTCAGCCTATTCCAAAAACTCAAAGAGGAGGGAACGCTTCCAAATTCATTCTATGAGGCGCCATTACTCTGATGCCAAAACCAGACAAATATACTACCAAAGGAAAAAAAAAAAAAAAGAAAAGAAAATTATAGGCCAATATCTCTGATGACTATAGATGCAAAAATCCTCAACAAAATATGACCAAACCAAATCTAACAATATATAAAAAGGATCCTACACCATGATCAAGTTGGATTTATTCCAGGGACACATGGATGGTTCAGTATTCACAGATCAATCAATATGATTCACCACATTGACAAAAGGACAAAAATCACGTGAGCATCTCAATTGATGCAGAAAAGCATTTGACAATATTCAACATCCATTCATAATAAAAACTCTCATCAAAGTGGCTATAAAAGGAACATATCTCAACATAATAAAGGCTATTTATGAAAATCCCACAGTTAATATCATAATGGTGAAAAGCTGAAAGCCTTTCCTTTAAATTCAGGAACAAGACAAGGATGCCCACTATCATCATTTCTGTTCAGCATAGTATTGGAAGTTCTAGCCACAGCAGTCAGACAAGAAAAAGAAATAAAAGGCATCCAAATTGAAAGGGAAGCAGTAAAACTGTCACTTTTTGCAGATGACATGATCCTTCATATAGAAAACTCTAAAGTCTCCACCCAAAAACTATTAGAATAAATGATTTCAGAAAGTTTGCAAGATACAAGTTTCATATACAGACACCTGTTGTTTCTCTATACACTAATAATGAAATAGCAGAAAGGGAAAGTACAAAAAAAAAAGTTCTGTTTAAAATCACATCAAAAATAGTAAAATAAACTTAACCAAGGAGGTGAAAACCTATACTCTGAAAACTGTGAAACACTGATGAAGAAAATTGAAGATGATACAAAGAAATGGGAAGTTATAATGTGCTTTTGGATTGGAAGAATTGTTAAAATGGCCGTATCAATCAAAGCAATCTACAGATTTAATGCAATCCCTGTCAAAATACCCATGACATTTTTCACAGAACTAGAGCAAATAATCCTCAAATTTATATGGAACCACAAAAGACCCTGAATTGCCAAAGCAATCTTGAGAAAAACAAACAAACAAACAAACAAAAAACAGGTCAAGCTATCATCTTCCCAGACCTCAGACTATACTACAAAGCTGTAGTCATCAAAACAGCATGGTACTGGCACAAAAGCAAACACTTAGATCAATGGAACTGAATAGAGAACCCAGAAATCAACCCACGCACCTATAGTCAATTAATCTACAACAAAGGAGGCAAGAATATACAATGGAGAAAAGACAGTCTCTTAAGTGGTGCAGGGGAAACTGGACATATAAATTGTAAAATAATGAGATTAGAACATTTCCTCACACAACATACGAAAACTCAAATAGATTAAAGACCCAAATTTAACATCTGAAACCATAAAACTCCTAGAGGAGGACATAGAATACTTTTTGACATAAACTGTAGTGATTTTTTTGAATGGCTCCTAAGGCAAAATAAAGCAAAAATAAACAAATGAGAACTAATTAAATTTCAACGCTCTTATACAGCAAAGGAAACCATCAACAAAACAAAAAGAGAACCTACAGAATGGGAGAAAATATTTGCAAATAATATGACTGACAAGGAGTTAATAAACAAAATCTATCAACAGCTCATACAACTCAATATCACAAACAAACAAACAAACAACAAAACCAACCCACTTAAAAAATGGGCAGAAGATCTGAATAGACATTTTCCAAAGGGGACATATAGATGGCTAGCAAGCACGTGAAAAGTTGTTCAACATCACTAATCATCAGAGAAGTGCAAATCAAAACCACAATGTGGTATCACTTCACACCTGTCAGAATGCCTATCATCAATACAAATAACAAATGTTGGAGAGGATGTGAAGAAAAGTGAACCCTTGCATACTGTTGGTGGGAATGTAAATTGGCACAGCTGCTATGGAGGTTCCTCAAAAAACTAAAAATAGAAATACCATACGATTCAGTAATTCCCCTCATTGGTATATATTTGGAAAAAATAAAAATACTAATTTGAAAGATACATGTATCCCAATGTTCATAGCAACATTCTTTATAATAGCCAAGGTATGGAAGCAACCCAAGTGTCCATCAACAGATGAATGGATAAAGAAGATGCGCTCTATGTGTACAATGGAATAGTACTTAGCTGTAAAAATAAGAATGAAATTCTGCCATTTGCAGCATGTGTATGGGCCTAGGGAATATTATGCTTAGTAATATAAGTCAGACAGAGAAAGATCAATACTGTATGATATCACTTATATGTGGAGTCTAAGAAATAAAACATGAATATATTATACAGCAAAACAGAAACAGAAACATAACAAACCAGTGGGGAGAGGGATGGCGGGAGGGGCAATATAGGCATATGGGTTTAAGAAATACAAACTTCTATGTATAAAATAGATAAGCAACAAGGATATATTTTATAGCATGAGGAAATACAGCCATTACCTTGTAATAACTTTTTTTATTGAAGTATAGTTGATTTACAATATTGTGTTAGTTTCAGGTATACAGGAAAGTGATTCAGTTATATATATTTTTTCAGATTATTTCCCATTATAGGTTATTACAAGATATTGAATATAGTTCCCTGTGTTATATAGGAAATCCTTAATGCTTACCTATTTTATGTATAGTAGTTGGTATCTGCTAATCCTGTACTCTAATTTATCCTTCCCCCCCTCCCTTTCCCCTTTGGTAACCATAAGTTTGTTTTCTATGTCTGTGAGTCTGTTTCTGTTTTGTAAATAAGTTCATTTGTATTATTATTTTAGATTCCATTTATAAGTGATATCATGTATTTATTTGTCTTTCTCTGTCTGACTTACTTCACTTAGTACGATATTCTCTAGGTCAATCCATGTTGCTGCAAATGGCAATATTTTATTCTTTTTAATGGCTGAGTAATATTCCATTGTATATGTATATATATATATGTGTGTGTATATATATATATATATATATATATATATCTACATACAATGGAATTTTAAGAAGATTAACTAATAAAAAATCACCTTGTATATTTACCCATGAAGTTACCATTTCTGGTACTCTTCAATTTTTTTTTTTTTTTGTAGACAAGAAAAATTTTAATTTCTTATGATTTAAATTTTAATCTGGATCATTTTCCTTTTCCCAAAGAACTCCTATATGGTGGGTCTGCTGGTGATGATTTTTTTCAGCTTTTATGTGTCTTAAAGAAAATCTCTATTTTAACTTTATTTTGCAGGCATATTACTGGGTATAGGATTCTGGGTTGATAGTTTCTTGATACCTTAAAGATATTGCAGTACCCACTTTTCAGTTGTATTGTTTCCAATGATAAATCTGCAGCCATCCCTCTGTTCAGAATGTATTTTCGTTCTTCATACCCCTTATACAATTTCTTCTTTAGAATTGGTTTTGAGGAATTTGATGACCATGTGCTTTATTATAGTTTCTTTCATGTTGTTTGTACTTGGAGTATGTTGAGCTTATTGTGGGTTTTTAGGTTTTGTTTTTTCACATTTATAAAATATTTGGTCAGCATTCTTTTCAAATATTTTTTCTGACTCTTTTGTCTTTCCTATCCTTTGGAAACTCCAAATTCAAGTATATTAGAATGCTTGAAATTTTCCAACAGATCACTGATTCTCTGTTCATTATTTTTCTTTTCTTTTTTTCCCCCTCATTTTCAGATGGTTTCTGTTGTTACATCCACAAGTCAACTAATTCTTTTTTTCACAATGTCTAATTTGCTCTTAATCCCACCCAGTGTATTTCTCATCTTAAAACTGTAGATTTCATTTTTAACTTTGGAAAACATGTGGAACACAGTTATAATAAATACTTTAAATTCTCTTTTTCTCCAAATTTGACACATATCAATTCTGGACTGGTTTCAATTGATTGATTTTTATCCTCATTATATATCATATTTTCCTGTATTTTTGCATGGTTGTTATTTTTTATTACATGTGAGACATTTTTATTCTACCTGCTGGATATTGGGTGTATTTGTATTCCTATAAATATTCTTGAGCTTTGTTTTTAGATGCAGTTAAGTTACTGAGAAACAGTTTGATCATTCCTGGCTTTGTTTCTAAGGCATTTTAGGTGGGATAGGAATAGTGCTCAGTCTAGGACTAATTATTCATATATATATATATATATGAATAATTTATATGTGTAAATATATAAGTTTATATATATGTGAAACATGTATCATCCACCTAATTATGAGATTTTCCAGTCCTGTATGAGAACCAGATTCTGCTCCATTTGTTTGTTTTGAGTGTTTGTTTATTTTTTCCCCGGCTTTGATTAGTTTCCTCAAATGGACATGCTGATGAACCTTCAGCAAAATATTCAAAAGGGAGTCTTTCCAAATCTCCAGAGTTTGAAGGTCTCTCCTCACCAGTTCTCTGTCTTAGTTCTAGTTTCTTGGTTCATCCTGCACTCTCATCTCTCTGCTCAGTTCATGGAAGCTGCTGGTCTCTACCTGGTTCTCCTTCTCTGATCTGTGGCCTGGAAACTCTCCTATAGCAGTAAGCTAGACAATAATAGGGTTCATCTAATTTATTTTTTTACTTGAAATGTTGTTCAAGGCATTTACTAATGCTTTCTTGAAGCTGTTGCCTCATTATTTTGTGTTTTTTTCTTTTTCATTTCCTTTGATTTTCTTTTTACTATTTCACACAGGAGAACAAATCTGGTCTCTGGTACTTCATTTTGGTGAGAAGTGGGATTCCACTTGGAAAAACAAAAAATGTTGTTTTAATGTTCACATTTATTTTGGCTTTATTTAAAACTTCAAAGCTAGAAAGAAAACATTTTCAAGTCACATATCCAACAAAGGACTTATATGCAAAATATATTTTAAAAAACTCTCCACATGCAGCAGTAAGAAAACAATAAACCCAATAAAAAGATGGACAAAAGGCTTGAACAAATAATTCACTAGAGAGGATATACTGATGGCAAATAAGCACATGGAAAATGCTCAACATCATTAGTAATTAGAAAAATGAAAGTTAAAACCATGATGATATACCACTACCGACCTCTAAGAATATTTAAAATTAAAGTCTGAACATATCAAATATTGCAAGGACATGGAGAAAATGGAATTCCTATACATTGTTGGTGAGCATATAAAATGATATGATGACTTTGGAAAATAGTTTGTCAATTTCTTAAAAAGTTAAACATATGCCTGCGTATGACTTAGCCATTCCACTCAAGGTACTTATCCAAGAAAGAACAAAGCATTTTTCCATACCAATACTGGTACATGAATGTTCATAGCAGCTTTATTTGTAATAACCAAAAACTGGAAATAGCCCAAATGTCTGTTAATGGAAGGCTAGGTAAACAATTATGGTAAATTCACAAATAGAATACTATTTGACAGTAAAAAGGAAAGAACTATTTTAAAATAATTATGCTGTGTGTAATAAAGCAGAGACATAAAAGAGTCCATATTATATGATCACATTTATTAAAATTCTAGAAAATGTGAGCTAATTAAATTGACAGAACACAGATGTGTGGTAGTGGGGCATTGACAAGGTGTGGGTGCATGTGGGAAGAAACCATTACAAAGTGGCATAAGGATACTTTTTTTGGGGGGGGGAAGAGATACTTTTTGAGTGATAGATATGTTCATTATCTTGATTCTAATGGTGATTTCATGGTACACACACACATCAAAACTTATCAAATTGTACATTTTAATTATACACAGTTTATTTGTGCCAATTATATCTCAAAAAGCTGTTTTAAATATTTTAAAAAATCAGAGCTTTCTATGGACTAGGCATTATGTGGACAGTGGGTATATAGGGTTAAGCAAAGGAGACGTGCTCTTTGTGAATATTAATGTGCAGTCTGTCAGAGGTAAGTTTTGATTAGTGCTATGGGGGGGAGAGACTTTCTGTATTAAATTCCACTTTGTATTGTTTTAAGTCCTTGAAAACAGGAACCACCTCTTCCCTTTTACTTTTTCATACCTGGTACATTGCAGGCTATAGAGTAGCCACTCCACAAACACTTTTTGAATTAACTTATTAGGGTTTCATGGATGAGAAAAAGATACCATTCTAGTTCCCAAAATGGTTTCTCAATGATACTGAAGACTTAGATAAAAATTACATGAGACTATCATGAATTATATGACTAATACATGCCTAGGATGCAGTGGAAAAACAGGGTGCCTAATATATATTTGTAGGTCAGGAACTAATTCTTGGAGGAGCATTTAGTTCAGCCTTAAAGGACAAATAACAGAGAAGAAAGATAGCGGGGAAGAGAGGTTTTATAAAGAGTGATTAGTATGTTCAGAACCACAGAGGTGAAAAATATAGGCAGTATTATTAAATCCCATATGGCTGAAGTTTGAATTGCATTTGGTAAAACAGCAAGATATGAAGTTCTAGAGTTAGCAATAACTAGATAAAGGACTGTATGCTAAGTTATTGCTAAACTATATTTCATGCTAAAAGCCAGAAGGAGCCAGTAATAACTTTAGGTAGGGAAATAATATTGATACAGTGAAATTTGCATTTCATAAAATCATTCTGGCATTGAAGAGAATTAGGACCCTTGTATGGGGACTGAGTAGGACATTTTTGTAAAAATGTAGTGATGAGGTCCAGACCTATAGCTGAGGCACTGAAAATAAAAAGAAGGGAATGGATTTAAGATGTAGTATTAGAATCAAAATGGAACTTGGTAACCAATTCAATTTGGGTAGTAGAGCAAATGACTTAGGAGACTGAAGAGAGGAGGATAGCACTCACGGAAGCAGATAATAAAGAAAAGGAGCAGGTGTGATGCAGAAGGAAGAGAATTAAATCAGACCTGGTTGGTGGATTTGGAGACACCTGCTTAAAACTCCTAAGCCCTTCTCACTTGCAGGTAAAGTCTTTCTTTCCTGCAGAAATTTAGTAGTAGTAGCTTTCCAAGTGTTTCTTTAAGAATGCCCTGGCATTTCACTCAGTTGTAACAAATGCGAGCTGCTGGGTTTCAGAGGAAGATGTTCCTCCCTCTAAATAAAGAATCAGGTGAGGAGAAGCTGCCCCCGATTTCTGTCCTTGCAACAAGCTCTATGTCAACATACATCTTGGGTCATCCGGTTATGAGGGGCAAGCCTCAGAATCAAACTCGACACTAAGATGATGGAGCATAAAGAAGGAAGCACTCAGGAATTTGATAAAAAGTTTGAACTACTTCACTAACATTGAAACTGCTCTTTTTTTGTGAGGTAATAGTGCGTCTACATAATTTAAGTCAGCTTTAACATGGTATTTTGTTTCGTGTCAGCTGACAGCACTCTGTTACAGAGGGAAAGACTGGGAGCTTGGAAAAACAAAAATAGAGGAGAAATACAGATTTGAAAGATATTAGCACCTAAATGATAAAGTTATTGTTACATATAATCCATTTTTAATAACAGAGAATGTATGTCCCATGCTATCCATTCAATATCCATTCCAACCTCCTCCAGTTTGCTTTCCTATAATACAGAAGCTGGAAAGGTAAAAACTGTATTTTTCAAACTTATCTGGCTCAGATTTCTAGAAGTGATTTAGACTTGGCAGGTCACATGCACACACAAGACATTGGAAGACAGAAGTGAGATGGAGGCCATATGGCGGCTTCTTTCGCTATTTCACCTGGCAAATACAGATATTGAGGCATTTGCTGTTTTACGCAACACAACAACAGTTGTGCCATAGTTCAGTAAGTGGCTCCATGAAAGCAGACAAACAGGGTACAAACACCAATTTTGCTGAGGTTGTAGTAGGTACGATGTGGTTCTGGAGACAAGAACAAAACTATAATTTTTTCAGTAGTGGTATCCCGAACATCTATAGGCGTGTGAATATGTGAATTCCTAATCATGGTTGATTTTGATTTTTGGTAGTTCCTGGTGACAATGTAAATGTGGTTCTAGGGTTTACAAATTCATAATCTTTAAAGAAACTTCCTTGACATACTGGTTCCCTGGAGTGATTTGCATAGTTGTTTCTAAAACTCAACCTAGCATCTCATTCTTCAGCCCTCTCACTGATTTCTTAAGCCTTTTAATATCCTACAATAATATCCAATTAATATATTTTAATATTCTGAAACAAATTCCCTCTTTCTTAAAGTACGTAGAGTGGAAATATAAAAAGCATAATTAATTTTTCATTTTTATACACATTTATGTGTTAATTGTATGTTTTCTGTGACTTTGTCATTTTTTCTGGTATCTAGCAACGTGCTAGGCACATGACAATTCATAATTCTATATAGATATACAAATAAAAATAAATTTATATAAAACCTAATATCATATTCTTGTAGTGTTTGTTTCAAAATATTCCCTTTGACTAGGTTATAAAAATAGCAACAAGAAAGTATGTTAAACATTCATTGTGAAAGTTTTATGAGGAAATGTGAAAGGTGAACTCCTGACATTTAAAGTATAAAATGTATACAGACATTCATTTGAAGAGGACAGACACTACATAGTATATGCATTGTTTAGTGACAGGTTTACATGATGTCAACATAATCTTCTGACAGTGAATAAATTGGTGAATATGGGTACAAGTGCCTGACCTGATCTCACTCTATGTTTATCTACTGTTTCTAAATAAAATTTCCTATTAACTTGCATAGAGTTTCTATCCCCAGGATTTCCCATTGACTATTTCCAGTTTAGTTTAAAATATATTCTTCAACTTAACATGGACAATTATTGGAAAGAAAAAAAGAACACATAAAGACAAAATTTGTAATGTTATTCACAGGTAGCCATAGCTTGACCGTTATTAAATTTCTGCTTAACACCTATCAGTCTGTTAGCCATCAGGAAATAGGACTGTCCTTATACTTAAGAGTAAGTAGTTTTCAATCTAGTTTTACTTGGAGAATTGTGCATAGTTACTGGAATTACAGTTATCTTTGTGCTCTGCCTACATTGGTTCAAATCTTGAAATCTATCACTTACTAAGTAAGAGAGTAACCTAATTAACTTCTCTGAGGCTGAATTTCTGCATGTATATATTCACATTTATTAATAGTTATAGTAGCATAAACCCCATAGGAGTTACATAAAGATTAAATAGGATTGTTTTTCTCCTAAAGCACTTAGCCTAGTACTTGCCACATAGGGATAGATTCAATAAAGTCTAGTTTTTCTTAATTGTTGAGGAGCATTTTTGTGTTCTCCTATTTGAAACGTCTCTCTCACAGGCCTTTCAGTGGTTCCAATGAACAAGTTTAGCCTTAGTCTATAAAGGTTATCTAAAAAAAAATATGCATTTAAATTTTATATACGCATGAAGTTATAACAAATGCATTAACTAAACTGCTTTAAGTGTTTATGTCAAAGGATGCAATATTAACCTTGCAGAAAACTGGGACGATAAGGTGCAGGCATATATATTTTGACTAGAACACATGGTAACTATGGAGCTGTAAAAGAGATAGAATTTCAGCAAGGGGAGAAATGATAGGTCATTGTAAAAATTAGTTCTGCCATCTAATTCAAACTTCTTAACAATAATGATGATGTCAACAACATTTTTGAATGTCTAAAAAAGTTAACTGAAAAATGTATCAAGAAAGTATGATTTCAAGTACTCAGAAAACTTGATTTCGTGCATAATAACTAACAGTGATGTCTTTGATATTTCAAATATAAATGTTAAGAATCATTGATTTGATAATTAATCAAATTTACAAGATGTCCTCCTTATCCAATCATATGTATATTTACGCAAAAAGTTTATAATGATTTCAATTAGTCTTCTAGTTGACTTTTTTGCATTCCTTTAGCAAGATTTAATTAATTTTCAATAACTTGCCATGGAGCACTTGTTAAGGTATACTAGATATTACAGAGGCACTGAATATATTAATTTTGTGTGACTTGAGTTATTAATATATTATTCCGGCAAGGTTTTTGGACAGTTAATTAAAAATGTTTAACAAGGCAGCACATTGCAAAGTACTTAAGATAATCACCAAAGTAAGACACATTAACAAATAACACAAGAGAAAAAAGAATATATACCTTAATCATGGCAACAAAACAAATATCTTTGTTGCACCAAATAAATGTGCATTAAAAAAATCATTCCAGTTTCTAATATTGTTGGATACTATCAGTCACAGTGTGGATTTCATAATAAACGGTGCCCTGGTATTACCATAAATGTGTTATGTCCTGATAATACAGTCAGTAACTAATGTCGCCACATGAACAGAATGTGTTAGAGGTATGACTTAATTACTCTGCACCTCCATTTACACTTTCTCAATATGTTCAATCATAATTTTCAAATATCAGTCTGAATATCACATTAATTTCTTTCTTGGAACAAGATACTTGTAATCTATCTGTCTTCTGGGGGCACAGGTCGTTAATATCTTTGAAAGCTGGGTGTATGTTCTGGAGAGAGAAATCTCTGTAAATAAATGCTTGCAGAAATTTATATTAGGTAGGTTGATTTAGAACATATTTATTATAACATATCAAAGAGTATAATTTAGTTCTTCATAGAAAGTTATAATTTGGAGGTAGAAAACATCTTGAAAATTTATGCTTATAAAAATTTGAGGGAACCAAAGACATTTTACAGAGGGGATGTGCAGGGATTTTTGTTTTGTTTTGATGTATCAATTATTCCTCAATAAAGCTGTTTTAAAAAAAGGATGAGTCCAAGGTAAAGAAAATCGTCTATAGGCACAGCTAACACTGAAACAGAGGTTTTCTCATTCATTCCACTTAACTTTTCAATATAATTTATACTTTTAAGTTATAGTTCACATGATTAGTAACAAAAGGTAATAAAGCTTGTATATGTTCAAAATGTGATGTAAAAATCACTTTATTAAGAATTTAAGGCAAGAGCATTTCAATCTCTTCATTAAAAATAATTTGAATAGCTTCTAGATTCACGTTTCTGTCAGCTAAAGCAGGTAGATTATGTTAAACATTAAAAAAATTTTTTGCAGTTTCTTTGAAGTACTCGATGATTGTGATATATATTAAAGATGCACTTTAAAATTAATTTTTGAAAAAAATCATGAGTCTGCATAAACTTACTTGCAAGCGATTATTATTCATATTGTCGAAATTTTTTTCTGCTTATGTTCTTTCAACTGGAAACATCTTTAAAGTTACTAAAGTAATTTTCAATGACATGCACACACACCTGCATAGACACATTACTTTTAGAGAAAATATCTAAAAAGCGTAAACTGAGTCATACCTAGATATAGTGTAAAATGTATGGATCCAGAACACAGCTGCACATTGCAAAATTTTATTTTACCATTTTTGGAGAAACATAATAAAAACTATTTTTCAATATAGGGGCTAAGGTTATAAAAACTTTGTTTATTTGATCATTGTACAAAGATAGTTGCTCCTTGCCTAATGTTCATTAGCTATACCTGCTGTTAAAATAGGCCAGAAAGAAGATATAGAGGACACGTTCCCTTTTGGAGATAGCCAATATATGTGGATATCATAGATAGTAACCCCCAAAAATTGTGATATTATGAAGGAGATTGAAGATAAGGGGATTTCTTCTTTTAAAAACTACAAAATTATTTTCTTCCAGTTTCATGATTCCAGCAATACAGAGGAAAATTGAAGAATTACTTAAGGCCTATAGTACCTATTTAATCAATCCATTCATCTGTCACAGAGGCAGTTATTGGTGATAAAAAGATAAAAAGCATAGTTCGTTTCCTGAAGTTGTGGGAGAGGGATAAGTAAATGAGGAATTTGAACACAGTGTGATATACTCCCAGAACTAAGAAATCCCGAAGGAATGTCACCAAAACACACATTGCTAAATATCATTTGAAATCCTCACAGCAATATTTCAAGGAAGATATTATGACTCCCACTTTATAGAGGTAACTGCTCAAACAGGCTAAGTGTTTATTTACCTGAGATTGCAAGTGGTAAATTTTGACCTCAATCCCACCTTTAACAAGAAACTCTTTACACTTTGGTATGATATGGTTCAGAAATTTGTATCCCGTATTCATCTTATCTTATGTATTTGGTTTTACTCCATTCACTCTTCTGGAATTATCAGGTCAGGAAGTCAGGTTAGGAATATTTTCATTTGTAATTTTAAAAATCTTAAAATAGTGTTTTCTGAGTAAGAATATTTTAAATCTTTTTACACATTGGTCATCATTTAATGTAATATGTAAGATATAAGAGGTAACACTCTAAGTGACATTAAGGTAAAATTCCATAAAAAAATCATTAAAGCTACCAAAACACTAAACACAACTGAGGACTGTTTTATGAAGCCTTTTCTTAAATACTCTCACCCTTGTCTTACATGTCCAGAAAAAAAAAAAAAAAAAAAGGCTCCAGTCATCCAGTGGACCTATAGAAATGCTCAGCTGTTAAGTACTACATTGAGTAGCTATTGTAGACTACACTTGACTCATCCTAGAGTATATTATGATGCACCTGTTCAATAAAAATTATAGAACTTCATATTATTATCCTTAAAACACACAAGAAAATAGGATAAAAGGTTGAGAGCTAATAAATGAAAATTTCTGCTTCTGGGAATATGGAGTAGGCATCTTTTTTCCCCTTTCTCCCATTAAGTGCAACTAGAAATCCTGAATATTGTTCATAAAAGAAACATATGAAAACCCTTAAAAGTGTAGGGGAGGAGGCCAACTGGTAGGGACCTCAGGACACAAAGAATGACACAGTTGTAAGTTCCTGGATTTTCTTTTTGCCTCATATATCTAAGATTGGAGATGGAAAAGCTGGCAACCTAGGACTGCCAACAGGTACGACAAAAAATAAGCCCCAACAAAGGCCTGCCATCTCTGATCAAAGGATCAACAAAAGGGAAGCCTAGGAAGACAGAACACTTTTAGAAACTATTCACTGTACTGTAACCAGATACCACAGCAAAAGTTATGCCCCCAACCCCGCATCCATGGCAGCAAAAGCTGAATGGGGAGTCAAGAGTTCTAACCTTGCCATGCTGTACCAAGGTGCCTCAAACTCTCTGCTACAGTGGTGTCAGGCAAGGACAGTAGGGAGTCAGAGCTTCCATCCCACCAGATAGAGCCTCCAGTGAGGCACCAATTGTGGTGACAGAGGAGACCACAGGAGGACCTGGAATTCACACCCCCATCCAGAATTAATGTGGCACCCTTTCACCTCTCCTTCCCAGGTGGGGTGGTATCAGAGGAGGCCTAGTGGGAGTTAGAACTTTGACTACCAGTCAGTAGAAAATAGATCATCATTTCTTTCTCCTTGTGGTGTCAGGGGGGGCCACTTGGCCTGAGGTAATGAGGTACTCTTACCCCTCTCAACCAGGGATGAATCAGTGGAGGCACAGTGGGAAGCGGGAGCTCTCACCCCCCACCTATAGAACCTTCCCCCTCAGGTGTCAAGGAAGGCCAAGTGAGAATTTGAATCCAGAATCTACTGGTTTAAATCTTAATATCATCCAAAAACACCTTCACAGAAACATCCAGAATAATGTTTGGCCAAATATCTGGGCACCTTGGCCTAGCTAAGTTAACACATAAAATTGACTATCACACTCATATCCTTAATTCTTCCCTATGTGATATGATTCTATGGGAAACCTTCTAACTTCATCATAGATATACATTCAGCAAGTGACAGAATTTATAAAACCCATTTATTTCTTTAAAAAAAGATAGGTTTTCGATAATCTCTGTGAAATTAACAAATCTTTGGGAAGCAACAATGAAATATTATTTAGAGAGAATGAAAAATAAATCAGCTTAATATTTTCAAAATATTCCTTTTAGAAGCATGCAGATATGTAAAAATGAATAATAACCAAAATATGTTGAGATTCTTTCTGTCTTCTCTCTTAATCTTCCAGTTCTCCTATTTTTAAAACTGTTTGTTGGGAACATATGGTTGATTTTATAAAGAAAAATTAATATGAAATTAAAATATTCATTTCTGATGCAAAGAACATGAGAAGCATTTGAAAATATAATTGAACATCTATTTGAAAATTTTAAAAGAGAATTCTATAAATTGTTCTCTTTGGAATTCCATAAAGTTGCATACCTATGGTACCTCTAAACTAGGTTGTGTGATTG
Organism: Eschrichtius robustus; assembly: GCF_028021215.1. NCBI lineage: Eukaryota > Metazoa > Chordata > Mammalia > Artiodactyla > Eschrichtiidae > Eschrichtius > Eschrichtius robustus. The sequence goes on along the minus strand of NC_090827.1, from coordinate 12,792,954 downwards.
ATGAGTTAATTTCTAATTATATTTTCTTTGAGTAGAAGAAAAAATATGTCCCTGACATGCAAACTCATCAATGCTACTGGTCTCTTTTCCATACTTCCACTTGTCCCGTATAATGAAATATGAATTTTCTGTTTGGGGGTTTGTTTGTTTTTTTTTTTCCATAATAGGGATTGAAAAGCAGGTGATATATATTAGACCTTGGAACCTGGATACAGCAGAGGCACTTATTTTGTGATCCTTATAGCAGAACTGTCTAGGAACTGATAGCCCAAGGTCAAGCTTCAGTCTTCTCTGAAAAGTAAACAGTGAATCTTTTTGAAGCATTTTGACAGGGAAACAGTCGTTTCCAGCTGAAAGGACATTAAGTGTAGGATGTGTACATTATAATGCACATGTCAAATTTCAGAAATGATAGTGGCTTTTGCCTCTAACCTAAGTAGCCCTGCACTGATGGTTCAGGGTATTTTAACTGAAGTCAACGTCAGAGTACACTGTTCGTCTCCTTCTTTATTCTTGTGGGGACACTTGTGGCAATAAGAAGTCTTTTTGCTCAGTCTATTCTGAAGGAAGAAGCACTCTCTAAAGATTTATGGAGACACAGGTCAGCATGTAAAATTTAAGTTTTCAACTTTATATTTTCTACTAAATGCAAACTATTTTCCCCACTAAACAATCTAGTTCCAAAAACATGAGAGAAGTTTTGTATACTCACAACTTGATACACTGCTTGACCCAGGGTAGGTCCTCTGTAAATATTCATTCAGTTGAGCTGAATTTATTTGTGTGTTTTGTTGAACAATAAATTAGATTATCCTGCTAATAAATTTCAAAAAGGACATTAAATTTATGTGATTAAATATAAACTAGGAACAATGATAAAAGATTTGATATTTTGTGTGGTGTTGGTTCATTCTAATATGTGAAACTGGAGAAAGAAATGTTAAAAGGTTCTAAATGCTTTTCCTAGTGCAGGAGAAGAGAGCACAATGTGAAGGGGAGTGATAATGCATATAACTAGGGGAGTAATTAGCAATAAAGAGCCATCACTAGATACACAAATAAAAGCAAACTAAACAATAACAACAACAAAAATCCCTAGGATTTTTTTCTTGGCCCAAATACTTCTCATTTCTTTCGTATTTTTCACTTTAACATATATCCCTTTCATCAAAACCTCCTTAAATACATTGTCTTAGTGCATGTGAACTAATTCTACAAAATGCAAATGACCTAAATGTCATTTTCTTTCATCAAATTATATATTATTTGGCACAAATAAATACCATCCAGATTATTCTCAAAGATTCAGAAATATAACATAGTAAGAATATATTTATGTTAGATGGCTAAGGCTGTAAAAGTCATAAAAATTCACTTTTCAAATAGGGCACATGAACCCACATGTTCTTAAAATGTGGCCTTTTGTGTTCCTAGATTTGATAGATTGTCCATAAGCACACTAATCTGTGAATTTTAATGAATGCTTATAAACTTAGGTCAATGAATATTTCATGAATCTTCACTGGTGATTCATGAGAATTTCACATGGCTCGTATCAAGTTTTTGAGAATTTTGTATTGGAATTATTTTAGAATAGATGTAGTAACACTACAGTTATTTAGGTGAAGTCTACATGCTAATTACATTACATTAGTTTATCTAAAATATTAATTTCTTCCATCAACTACGTTTTAGTGTTAGTTAACAGAGTCAGAATAAAAGCACTCAGCATGAAAGTCTGCTTACTTTGCTGTATATACCATGCAATCCACAGGCCCATAAAAATCCAAAAGTTTTTAGATTTTTTTCCCCATACTATTTATATGACAGTATCCTGGCGCTTTTATTTAATTCTATATTTGGACTGCCTTTCCATTTCTTTTATTGCCATCTACTTCCTTATTTTTTAATCTCTATCTGGTCCCTTAGACTAGATCCTCACCTCCTGCCTTACACAGAGAAATTTAAACTAAATGGAGGCTCTCAGAAAGAGATGGAAGCTTCTAAGAAACGTGTTATGGCATTAATGTGGATTTATAGCAGAATATATTTTTTTCTTAAATATGAGAAAACTGACAGGGCAACATTAATTCATTGATCAATCATTTTTTTAATTTTTTTTTTTTTTGGCTGCGTCGGGTCTTAGTTGCAGTATGCAGGATCTTTAGTTGTGGCTGGCGGCCTTCTCTCTAGTTGTGGTGTGTGGGTTTTCTCTCTCTAGTTGTGGTGCATGGGCTCCAGGGTACATGGGCTCTGCAGTTGTGGCACGTGGGCTCTCTTGTTGAGGCGAGTGAGCTCAGTAGTTGTGGTGCGTGGGCTTAGTTGCCCCGTGGCATGTGGGATCTTAGTTCCCCCACCAGCGATCGAACCTGCATCCTCTGAACCTGCATCCCCTGCATTGGAAGGCAGATTCTTTACCACTGTATCAGCAGGGAAGTCCCTGAGCAATCGTTTTTAAATCATCAATTGATTATGAGCACCTGTGCCAGATACTAGGAATGAAAATATAAAGAAGAAATAGGTCTGATCTTCAAGGATGTTACAGTGAGAAGACAAACATTAGCAAAATAATTGCATTATAATGCTAGAAATGTAAGATAGATGCAGCTAAAAGATACGTGAAAAGAGGGAGTGAACCACATGAGAGTTTAAGACAAGTAGTAACATATTTGATTACTTGGATTAAAGTAATTTCTAAATAATTTTTTCCATATGAACTATGTATTTTGCCCATATATGTTACTGTTCCATCAAGGACAAATTTAAATGTCAGCTTTATTTCATTTTATATCTCAGTTGTTTTATAAATGATATATATTTTTGGCTTTACATGAGGTATCCTAACAATTTATAACTAATATTAATTTTAGTATAAATCATTGAATGGATGATTATTAGATGATTCTGTTGAAAAATAAGTTATTGTTTTGGAATCATACATGATTTTAAAGACTTTTGGTTTCTAAAGTCATTATTAATTTTTCCCCTATAGCCATTTTACTGACCTTACAGGGTGATAATGTTTTTTTGTTTGTTTTTTTTTATAAATTTATTTATTTTATTTATTTATTTTTGGCTGTGTTGGGTCTTTGTTGCTGTGCGCGGGCTTTCTCTAGCTGCGGCGAGTGGGGGCTACTCTTTGTTGCAGTGCGCGGGCTTCTCATTGTGGTGGCTTCTCTGGTTGTGGAGCACAGACTCTAGGCGTGTGGGCTTCAGTAGTTGTGGCACGCAGGCTCAGTAGTTGTGGCTCACAGGCTCTAGAGCACAGGCTCAGTAGTTGTGGCACACAAGCTTAGTTGCTCCATGGCATGTGGGATCTTCCCAGACTAGGGATCGAACCCGTGTCCCCTGCATTGGCAGGTGGATTCTCAACCACTGCGCCACCAGGGAAGCCCTAGGGTGATAATGTTTTAAGGGTAGAATCTCAACAATATATGAAAGAAAATTTTGGAAAATGTGTAATTTTATTTATAGGGATTTTTCCTTTTTTAAAAACAACCGTATTACTGTATATAAAACAGATAAACAAGGATTTAATTATAGTACAGGGAACTATATTCAATAACTTGTAATAAACTATAATGGAAAAGAATTTAAAAAAAGGAATATAGATGTATACATATGTATGTATAACCAAATCACTTTGCTGTACAGCCGGTACTAACACAATATTGTAAATCAACTATACTTCAATTAAAAAAAAAAAACTGTATTGAGGTAAAATTGATATAAAAAAACCTGCACTTGTTTAATATATACAATTTGATGAGTTTGTACATATGCATACACCCATGAAACCATCATCACAATCAAGGTATTAGATATATCCATCACCTCTAAGAGTTTTTTCGTGTCCTTTTTTTGTGTGTGTGTGGTAAGTATACTTAACATGAGATCTAGCCTCTTAACAAATTTTTAAGTGCACAGTACAGTATTGTTAACTATATGTAGTATGCTGTAGAGCAAATCTCTAGAACTAATTCATCTTGCATAACTGAAACTTCACACCAGTTGAATAACATCCCATTTCTCCTGCCACCAAGCCCAAGCACCATTCTATTCTCTACTTTTTATTCTATGAGTTTGACTGTTTTAGGTATCTCATGTAAGTGGAATCAGGCAGTATTTGTCTTTTCTTTGACTGCCTTATGTTACTCAGCATGATGCTCTCAAGTTTCATCCATATTGTCACAAATGACAATTTTCTTCTTTTTAAAATCTGAATAATATTCCATTGCATTTATATACTACATTTTCTTTATCCATTTATCTTTTGATGGATATTTAGGTTGTTTCCATAATTTGGCTATGGTGAATAGTACTTCAGTGAGCACCATGAAAGAGCAGATAACTCTTCAAGATCCTAATTTTAATTCTTTTGGGTATAAACCCAGAAGCGAATTTGTTGGCTCATATGGTAGTTCTATCTTTAATTTCTTGGTGAACCTCCGTACTGTTTCCACAGCGGTTGCACCATTTTACATTCCTCCTGACAGTTTAGAAGTGTCCCAAATTTCTCAGTTTCTCCACATCCTTGCCAACACTTGTTTATTTTTTTCGGTTTTATTTTGTTTTTAATAATAGCCATCCTAACTAGTGAGAAGTGAGTTTATCACTTTCTTTTTTTTTTTTTCTTTTTTGTCTTCTGGCATGTGTTGCCTATGTGGCTACAAAGTAAAAGACAAAATTTGCGATGAAAACACTATAATAATTATATATATTAAAAAAAACTTTACCCTTTTGAACTCTTAGGAATAGGACTTGATAATACAGTACTATGCTCATGTTTGATACATATTCTCAGGTTGTATACTTGGCTGAGAAACCAATTTACATTACAGTTTTCATCCTTTCCCTCACCAAATTTGACTTCTTAAATCCACTAGTACTCTCTTTGTTTTTTGTGATTGTGTGCTAATCATTAAGTATGGCTTTATTTCTTTCCTTGCTATTAGAAAATAAACTGATAAATTTATCACATAAGGTAAATAAAAAAGAGGAGCAACTTTCTGCCAATAAACCACATTAAACTTTTCCAGTAAATAGCTTCTACTATCCCCTCAGACCCAGGAAGAGTGACAGAAAACTCTGATTGTTGGAAAATTTACTAGTAGTTACTTATTATCTACTTAATAAAAGGAAAATCTGCTGTTCCTCTTTTTATGAAATTCTATTTTCTGGTAGCACTGAATATGAAATAAAATAATCAGACATAGAAGTTGAAGAAAGATTTTAAATTAATTAAAAATTGCAGCAAATCTAACATTCACTTACTATCTAAAGGAATAAAAATACATATAAATAAACACATTTGATTTTAATATTAAAAATACTTAGTGTATTGCATGTTTTTTTTATTATACTAACCATTGATGTCCATTAAAAGCAATTAAAATTTCCTTCTGGCTTCCACAGTTCTGAGCATAAGACTCTACATGGAGTTCCAATGCATTTCCTTACCTCCCCACCTCACACCCCACAATGAAAAAAAAGACCTTAGGTGCTGCTATTTAAAACATTTATTAGCAAACATCTGCTTTCAGAATTTGAGAAGAGTCCCAATGAGTGAGAGTATTTTTATGACTCACCATACAAACTATGTTGTATTGTTAGCTTTAACTGCATAACAAATTACTCCAAAATCTAGTTTCTTAAACAACCACCATTTGTTATTTCCCACAAATCTCTGTATTGATTAGATAGTTCTGCTGATGTAGGCTATGCTCTGCTGACCTCAGCTGGTCCTCTCTAGACATCTATGGTCAGTTGGCGGGTCATCTAGGCCTGGTTGATCTAGGGTGGCCTCATTCTTAAGCCTGGCAATTGGAGTACATATTAGTAGTGGTTGCAGGGGTGATGTGATCATTGTTTTTCATCAGGCAACAGGCTACCCTAGACTTTTTTTTTTTTCCTTACAAATGGGATGGCATATTTCAATAGCATCAAGAAAGGGAAAATCCCAATGTAGAAGCAATTTTCAACTTTCTGCTGTGCCACATTTGCCACTACTATTAACCAAAGTAATTTGCATGACTGGTTTCAGAGTCAGTATAGTAGGCAACTATCTGAGGGCATAGATACAGGGAGAACTGAGTAAATTATAGCAATCTATGAGAAATTTTATATCTGAATAGTTTTGATTTCTTCCACAAAGATACATGATATCAAAGATATTATTTTGCAAAGAGTAGGTTGTTATGGAAAGGGAGGCTGTATGAGGAATTGGCTTCAACTACAGAGAGATTGAAACCAATAATAAAAAGTGAAGCCAACATTACTCCGTGTTGTCCAGGACTGGTGTACAAACTGATGTTTTCTTTCAAAAATTGTTTTCTTCTCCATTTCGGTCCCAGTGTAAACATTTATAAGCTATTAAGTTCCTGAGTGATTTGAAATACAAACTGATCCAAATTATCAGTGCCAGCAGGCTAGCAAATAATAGCCAGCTGACCAAATATGGTATGAAGATAGAAATAAATTATGATTTATGAAATGCCTGTATACTTTTTGAAAATTAATTTCAGAATGAAATGGCACATCTGTCCAGATGGCATTTAGACAATTAATAATGTCATAAATCATTACTTTTTTTATGTGAGGAAAATGTTTACTACAGTCCAACATCATTATTCAGGAAACAGTGAAACTTTAGAATGGTAGACCACAGAATAAACACTACAAAGCACCGAGCTGATCTCCCCGTGTGATGCAGCTGCTTCCCACTAGCTATCTATTTTACATTTAGTAGTGTATATATGTCAGTGCTACTCTCTCACTTAGTCCCAGCTTACCCTTCCCCCTCCCCATCTGCTTTGTGACCATCTAGAGGGGTGGGATAGGGAGGGTGGGAGGGAGATGCAAGAGGGAGGGGATATGGGGATATATGTATACATATAGCTGATTCATTTTGTTATACAGCAGAAACTAACATAACATTGTAAAGCAATTATACTCCAATAAAGATGTTAAAAAAAAAACACTACAATCATTCAAATTGTTTAATTATTCATACTTTTTTGATTCATTTATATTATTCAATTTCTTTATGCATCATTTGCATAATGAAAATATTAATGCTGACTTAATGGGATAATTGCAAGAAATAATTAGTGAATATTTTATGACATTTTAAAACTGAAAAATACTATATACCTTTTGTTCCAATACAATTAGATAGGTACATTCTTAAAAAAAAAAAAAAACATTGTCAAAGCAATATTATAAATTGTTTCAGTAGAAAAAAGACATTTACGCAATACAGAAGTTTTTCACCCATTCCTATGGTTAAAAATATGCAAAGCCACACTGACATAATATGCCTATGAAGTAAGACACAGCATTTTTTCCAAATTATAGTAGGTTTTCCAGAAGATAGCTCCAAACTGAGTAACAACAATAGTGTATAGTATAATCAAGTCAAATTACATAAGTAATTGATCATATTATAGCTAAATTTGCATCACAAAAAATGCATATTCTAACATACAGAGTAATAAGCAACCACTTGAAATGTTTGTCTTTATGGCATACCACTAATTAAAATTTCTGATGCACTACTTCAGAGATTATATTTCGTCATCAGTTTTGAAAAAAATTGTTTCTAAATATATACCACAGAATATTATGAGAGTATATACATTTTGTACTTTCTACCCAAGAATAAATATTGGTGAATTTTTATGAGTGAACCTCAAAAGTCATTTGAGAGAAGAACCTTTTTGTGAAAATAATGACGGCTTTAAATAAAATAGTGTCTCCTAGGGAATGTGTGTGAATATACACGTGCATGTGTGAATTTCACTTATTTTAGATCTTTAACAAAATCTTAGTGCTTAATATGCATTGGACTGTCTTCTCAGAGCACTAGAAATATTATCTCAAAAATTATCATAACGGGGCTTCCCTGGTGGTGCAGTGGTTGAGGGTCTGCCTGCTAATGCAGGGGACGCGGGTTCGAGCCCTGGTCTGGGAGGATCCCTCATGCCGTGGAGCAGCTGGGCCCGTGAGCCACAACTACTGAGCCTGCGCGTCTGGAGCCTGTACTCCGCAACAAGAGAGGCCGCGATAGTGGGGGGCCCGTGCACCGCGATGAGGGGTGGCCCCCGCTTGCCACGGCTAGAGGGGGCCCTCGCACAGGAATGGGGACCCAACACAGCCGAAAATAAATAAATAAAAAAATAAGTTTAAAAAAAAAGTAACAAATGTTCAAGTACAATAAAAAAAAAAAATTATCATAATAGACTTAGGTAGTATGTTAGTATTTCACCCACTTCACAGTGAGAAAACTGAGGTTAATAGCTTGCTCAAATTCACATAATTATTACACACTGAAATACAAAAACTAATCTTTGAGCTTTTTATAAACAGTATTTAGCTTGAAAGTAAATAGTTTGTGTGATTATATCCCAACCTTTGTTCCATTGTTACTTTCTGAAATGCTTCTATTGTAAAAATACTTAGAATGTTGTGCTTATCTCATTGTTCTTCTTTTCTCTCTAGGTCTGGACTTAAAAATTCTTAATATTTTAATGGTCTTCTGATTCTTCAAACAGATTTTTTCCTTCAAATTTCGTGAAACTCTTCTAGTTGTCCCTGTAATTATGTTAGTATGCAATACGTTTCTTTATCATTCCTAGAAGCAGAACTCTTATACTCTATTTATGTAATAGGATTTAATATTTTAGCTGGACAACACTTCTCAATTACCTCTAGTCCTACCAGTGTAAATCTATCTCTACTGTCCATGAAGGTAATTAGCCACAGTATCATCTCAGGCCCTCCATGTTGCGGATATCAACAGAGGACTAGGCTTACAGGAGATTTCTTTGGGAAAATTCCTGTGTAGATAGAGAAGGGGAAGAGCAGAAGTAGGCAGAGAGAACGTGCAGACTGCGGTGTTGGTCTGACATTTGTTCAAGAGGAAAAGGAAGGAACATTGAGTAGAAAGAGCCTTAGACTGCAGTGCAGCCAGAAGAAAGTCTTAGCCAGGCCAACAGGGAGTCCCAGAACAAAGATTACCCATTAGAATAGTCCCATGTTAGGCCGGGACGGCTCAGCTCTAGGAATCCCACCAGGCTCAGTCACTAGATGGGAAGCACCCAGGGAGCATGGCCTTGGCCTGAGCCAAGGAGGTAGTGAAACCCAGAAGGTGGAGCAGGTGAAGGCTGTTGGTTCTCTACATTCCTTGCAGCAAGTTTCTCCTGAAGGGAGACCTGCAGAGTGCATTTCTGTGATTGCCACAACTACAGTCTTACCAATGTTCCTCTGTTTTACATTGCCCTTTTATTATTTGTTTTCTCCTCTAAATAATGAATTAAAATTAAGTCCTGATTTTTAACGTTGATGAAAATATCAAAGAAGAAAATAGAAATGTATTATGAAACACTTAGAGGTGTTAAACAAATCCTAATTATTATGTCATCCTTTAGATATAGCTCCTTACAAAAATATTTCATTCATAAACTTAACAAAATAGATAATAAATTTGAGTTGTAGCAAACTACTATCCATCTTGATATGCTAATGATATATATGTTAAGACATTTCTAATAGAAGCAGCAGTACTAAGGCATACTCTACCTAAGCCCATGATTAGAATTTGGCATTGTTTTCTATATGATCAGTTCAAAATAACATGTGATTTTTCAATGACCAGCACTTAATTGAGAAAATTTAAATGATTCCAAAATAGTAATCAACTTTGAATTTCTAAGATGAAATATGCATATAAGAAGGTACCAATTACAATAATAATTCCTGTGAGAGTAAACATCATCATCAACAGAATTTATGGGCTACCAAATTTTATGTAGGTATGTACTAAATAATTTCCAATAAGAAAATACATACACAAAATATGTAGGTGAAGGTTCTTTTCAAACCATATGTAATTTTTCTGGCTAGATGAAACTGTTTAAGTTTGAAGTCATTTATATTTTAAGAAAATTAAGAAATGAACTAAAATATTAATAAATTATGTAAAGTTATCTGCAGTTTTCCCATTATTATAAATTTATATTCCAGTAAAAAATAATATCATAATGAATTTCTCCCATCAGTTTGTGACACGATATTCTTTGCTTATTAATACATGCATATAAATATCTGAAATGTTAAAAAACATAGACATATTCAGTTGGAGAATGAATGTTCCTATATTAAAATCAATTTGATTATAATTGCTGTGGGGTGAATTTGGGGGATAGAGTAGAAGAGTGAAAATGACAAAATTATGACTAATATGTAATATCATATGTTAATTAAAATACATTGTTTAAAAATACTGATTGTTACTATTAAATTCAAATAACAAGAGCAACTTGGTACATGTATTTAAAATATTTTTTGTCTTGTTTCACAGCATAGTAACAAGCAAGTAAAACTAAATAACCCCAAAACCACTTTATAGTTTTCCTATAATAAGTTATAATAAGTCCTGTGGAAACTCCAAATTACACTTAGAAATGTACATTTATTATTATTTCAGAGGTTTCAGAGAAGTCCAATAAACACACATGTGAAAAATTCTTCTCACATGCACCTTTAGATAAAGGTTTTCAACTTTTTGCATGCTTCTGTTATACTGCTGATCACCAAAATTTTTTTGTATACTATTTAAATTTTTTAAAAACTTTTATTTTATTTTATATTGCAGCATAGTTGATTAACAATGTTGTGTTAGTTTCGGGTGTACAGCAGAGTGATTCAGTTATACACATACGTGTATCTATTCTTTTTCAAATTCTTTTCCCATTTAGGTTATTACAGAATGTTGAGCAGAGTTCCCGGTGTTAGACAGTACGTCCTTGTTGCTGATTACCAAATTTTTGATAACACATGAGAGAAAATTAAATATTTTAACACACTATATAAATGAGGAATAATGAAAATCTATCAATAATACAATAATTTAATGTTGTACATTACTTATAAAAGCATCTGTATTAATCGCCATCTTCCTTTTGTCTACCCTAAGCATTCTCTTACCATTTGAATAGAACTCTTGCCCTGAATGCTTACATGTACCTGTAACCATAAGATCTTTTTTTGAGTGCAAACCTGATTCTGAACCAAATTTCTCACTTAGAGCCATAAGTAGTATGCTACTTACCTCCTTGTTCTAGTGGATACGTATCAGTGTAACAGTATGCATATTCACTACGGAACTTTTTTTAAGAATGAACTTGATATACTGATTGAGAACTTAAGCCTAGGTTATGGATATTCATCTATGCTTCATTCACTTTGAATATTATATCCTGGAATCATGAACTCTCTATAGAAACAATCTTTAAAGTAATATGCTAAAAATTATAGAATAAAAAGTTTCTACTTATTCATTATCCTTCTTATGAGGAGCGGTCCTGTGGGCTCATTTCTAAATAGGTGAAAGTTCTCAAGCAATGAATAATAAATTTAAATTTTATGGTGCTAGTACCTTCTCGATAAAGTGTTTTCAGAAAACTGACTAACCACCAAAAGTCCAGATAGCCATATAACAAATTATTAACAAGAAAAATGAACTTCCCTTTGAAAGTTTTCTACAGGATGAAATATTTTGAAAATAAGCTAGAATGCAGATGTCCATTGAAAATATTGTTTCTAATAGTTTAGTAAGATGTAGGGGCTGGTGTAAAATTTATGCTAAATGAAAAATCTTAACCCATTAGTAATTTATGACCTAAAATTTAATCAACATTAATGAAATAAATGTGGTAAGTTTTTAAGTATATATGTCTAAAAAATGATAAGCTTTTTCCCCCCATTTTGTAAGAGCTGTTACAAATATTGATGAACAGAGGAAAGACACTAAGATCATGGAGACATGCTGACTAAGAAGTGGGCATAGTGAGCGTTCAGAAGCAGAGGCTTTTGAGTAGCAGTGATATCATAGCAAGAATAAATTTCAAGTACAAGAAAGAAAAACTGAATTTGCCATATGTTATCTGATAACTGTCTTTACAACCTGGACCTCATTTGTAACAGAAAGTCTATTTAAAATTCTGAAATACTTGTATATAATCAGCTCCAAACCTACAAAATGAAGGTTTTTCTCCTACTGGTGAAATAACTAGGCTTCTAGTCTCCAGAGTGAGTTTAAAAGGAGGGAAGAAGACTTGAAAGTTGTCAGCACTTTCAACAGCAGATACTATCTGTATAATCAGCTGATCCTAGACCATGTAGGAATTTGTATTAGAACTGGGAACATACAGGATTCTGGCTCAAGATGGTGACATAGAAAGATCCTAAACTCACCTTTTCCCACAGACACTCTGGATCTACAGTATGTGGAACAATTTCCTCTGACTAAAGCCTAAAAACTGGCAGCGTGACCCCTTCACAGGGCAAATGACAATGAAGCGGATAGGAATGGCTGAGACACAGTTTTTCCATAAACCCCACCCTAAGCCTAGTAAAATCAAAACCTAGAGCTTCTATCCTGCATCAGGCACCTCAGCTTTTAAGACCAGCACTTGAGAGAACTGGGAACATACAAACCGAATCAAAATCAAATAATGAAAAAGAAATCTTACATTAGTCCCAAGAAAAAGTGTTGAGATTTCAGAGCACTAAAGTATAGTCAGTCTGAATTGCTTTATTCCCAAATATAATTTGTCTAGTGCCTTATGGTTCTGTTTGATCTAAGTAAAATAATTTTATAACCTACTCTTGACAGTGCTTTCCTTTGTCTAGATTTTATAAAGCCAAAGCTAAAAATGTGAATTTGAGGAGGGTAAACAAAAATTTTCATATTGAACCATATATTTGGGGGGGTGTACAACTCAGATTATTCAGGGTTAAAAACAATTTTAAAATATAAGTGATGACAACAGCTTTTCACAGAGTAATAGGAATTAAGCTTTTATCATTGCAGTTTTCAGTACTTGACACAGAACCTTGATGAGGGTTACGACTGACATGGAAAAGTGTTATTTAAGTACTTGCACCAAAGATATCTATTGCTGAGGAACAATTTTTGAGTGAGGAGTTTATATAGTATCTTTTTATAACCCACAGTAAAATTCATGATTGTGGCTGTCATTCTTCAGTGGAGCTAAAATATTGTAGACTAGAATCTAATCAATAGTATACTTCAGGTGGAATAGAGAGGGTACATCCTATGTGACAAGATCTATACTAAGAATTTAGAAAGCATTTTCTTTTTCAATAATTTCAAAAACTTTGAGTTTTTGATATCTCATTTTATAAATAAAGACAATAAAACTTAGAGACATTACATAATTTACCCAAGGTTACATAAAGTGGCAGAGTCAAGATTCCTTGTATATAATCAAACTTAGAAACAGCTGTATGTTTGTATACCTGCAACACCAAAAATATGCTTTCTTGGGAAGGAAAACATGTGCTGTTAAAAGTTCTGTAATAATGAATGATACCAGAAAACCACTGGTAACAGTGTCCAGGAAGTAGCAGCAAAAGCCACAGCAACAGTTGCAACATTTTCATTATAGTACTCAGCACATGAGTAAACTAATCACAGTGAAAATTTCCCTTAGTACCCACAAACAGGAATTTCCACCAAACATGTTCTAGGGCAAACTGATTTGGTGGTTCATGTTTTAGAAAGGAGTGCTTGTTCTTTGCTGTCATGTCATAGTTTGTATCATTTCAAGTGGATTAAAAAAGATTAAATATATTACTACAAATAATAGTACAAATAATACAAACTATTCTAGCCCACTGCCTTTCTTTCTCTCCTTTTACATAATCTCCCACTTAAATCTTCATTTTCTTTGGAATGTATTTAAAATGTATTCAGAAAAACAAGAGGAAACAAAGCGCCTAAGACATAAAGTACAGCAAGTAACAGAGGCATGAGATATGTTATTTTTATATTAATAAGAATATATTTGTGTGAGATGTAGAAAGTAATAGAGATCTAATGTCAAGAACTCCTAAAATTCTCAGAAACGGCACAATTAGCAAAAAACTTATTGGTGAATTTTAAAAGTGCTAAATCTTCAGAAAAATCATTTGGAATTTTCTTTTTTAAGCCATTAAATGCAATTTAATTGCATGTTTTTGCATAAAATTTAGTATAAAATTACTCTATAGCACATAAAATATTAATTTAAGAAAGTTTTAAAGTTTGTGGAAAAATACATTCAAAGTCCAATGAAACTCACTAAAGCATCCCTTAAATTTAAATTTTTCTTTGATGTATTCATTTTTTTATTTTCAGAAATTTGCCCCAGCTTATTTCCTTAGTCTTCTGGGATCTCAAAGTGTTCAAAGATCACACAAGATTGTAAACACAATTAAGTACACATTATATGAAATTATTTAATAACCATGTTTCTGAACTAAATTGTTATTGACATCAACCATTTCTTCATGAAGTTCCACTTAACACATTAAATAAGTTGTTTTTATATTAGTTCAAATTGAATTATTTCTAAAGCAGTCAAATAAGTAGAAACCACACATAGCATTGGAAATAATGGTCAAGATGTAAAAAGTTAATATCGTGCTTGTAGAACAATCTCTTTGTTACCTCTTTCATGAATCCTGCATGTTCATATGTAATATGTAGTGTTTAATACAAAAAACAAAATCGCTATTGAAGAATTTCTAAGAAGGCACTGTTTATGAAAAATTAAGCAACACCACAAAGTGTGTTGTTTTAGTTATTGGAAAATATTATGATTGGTTATATTAAATTGAGTTAGTAAAACTTTCAGTGTAACACTGGAGTAAAGTATAATCTTTACAGACATTTGTAAATGATAGGAAACATCTATTTCTATCTATCTATCTATCTATCTATCTATCTATCTATCTATCTAATCTGTCTATATTGTTTGGAAATTTTAAGGTTGGAGAAATCCTCCATAGACTTCTGTAGTCAATTAATAAACACACACACTTTGTTTCTTGCCTTTAGAAAATCATTTTAGCTTGCTGTCTCATGTAATCTTCATAATTAAGCTGTGAATTTGCAACTGGGTCATATTTTATAGAAAAGGAATGTGAGCATGATTTATGACTGTTAAGTAACATTTTTTGGTCCCAAATTTCCCTGCCATCAATGCCAATATTTTTCTTTTATGACTTTGCTTCTCTCCCTGTTACAGAAGAAAAGATACTGTATCTTAAAACGTAGTATATATAACATCTATATGCATATTTTATAGATGGTATATATATAATATCTATACACATGTCCATATACATGAACAGTTACATACAGTATCTACATACATACAGATTTCCATGCTGTAGTATAAAGTAGCAAATACGTGTTGAATTCATGAGAAAATAGTAACACTAACAGAACCTCCAACAACTAGCATTACTATGTATCATGAACTCATCTAAGTGCTTTTGTATTGATTAAATAATTTAATCCTTAAAAAGTATACTATTAGTATTCCAATTATAAAGATAAGTAAACTGAAACCTGGAGGTGTAAAATACCTAGTTCATGATCACAGTTACTAAATGGTAGAACTTAGTTATAAAACCAGACACACTTATTCTAGATCCTGGACCTACCTACTCTCTTGTGATGCCTTTCCCTTGTGGGCCATCACTAGTGTTAGAGCGGTCGTTAACAGAGTGCATTCCTTTAGGGAACAAGGCTTTAGCCTTGTTCAGAACTTCTTAAAATTATGTTGATGATCTCCTGTTGAAGCTAGACAGAGACCATTGAGATAACAGAGACATTCTAATCCTGTTACTATAATCTGGTGACTTGGTTGTTGGAGGAGGTGATCCAGAGGACATGACCGCTGGTTGAACCAAGAGCTAGACCCTGACAATCAGAGGATCCTTACCCATTTCCCTTCTCCTCGGAATGTATGCTCTGCCCACCTTTCCCACTGTGGGAACCATTTTCATGGATTTAGCCTTGAGAAAGCAATATGTTGCTGAGACAACCTGTACTGTATATGCGACTAAATCCAGTTAAGGCCCTTTCATAAACTTTTAAGGTTCTGGTGGGCGGGTGTGGAGTTCTACTCAATTTGTGGCCATCAAAGACAAGCCTTGTTTGTAAGTTCCCTTGCTTATTAAACCTGGCACCTACCAATCTAGAGTGGCCCACCTCTTTCTTCAGTTTATTCTTGCCCTCCATGTATGGGAGCTAGTTTCAAATTTCACCTGGGAAGCTTTCAAGGTTTTGAACCAACAATGGTGCAGTGGGTTATTTCCAATTTCTTGTCCTGGTCTCCAAAATAGGAACTTCCTACCTCTCTGTGAATAATTAAGAAAAAGTATTTTATTTTCTTCACATCATATTTGCTCCTCCCTTTCTAGAGTAAGACGCAGCAGTAGCAGCAGCCATTCTGTGTAGCACAGGCATAGGACATTTCTGTTTGTGACTGGGTTGCCTTAATTCAATGTAGGAAGAAGTAGAAGAAAGTCCAAATTCTCTGTAAGTCCTAAGCCATGTTTCAAATCCTATTTTACCAGTTGATACTGTGGTTAAGCACTTTAAGTAAAATTCAATAACTGAGGTAATCACTGTTTTTAAATTATCACATCATAGCATGTGCCATTCAATTATTTCACCCATTTTTCCTTATTTCTTCTTTTTCTTTTTTTTTTTTATTTATAGAATTATGCATGTGTTGAATAATCAAGAAGCATTAAGAATACACGTGCCAAGCTTTAAGAATGACTTTAATGGTGAGTTTACAGCATTAATATAATTACATACTTGCACCTATATAAATGCATAAATACATATTAATTTGAAGAACATAGGACGTAGAGATCAGTTGATGCTTAGAATGTAACTATGGTAATCCTATCTATCTATTTATCTATCTATCTATTCAAGAAAGTTAATATACTTATTTGACCATGAGAAAAACCCTCTTAATAGCAGTGGTATTAAACTTAAGAAAAATATGCTAGCCCTGGTAGGGGAATGAATTATTAGGTTAATACCTGAAATCTTATTTCAGAGTCTTTGACTTAAGCGGTAAAATTAAAATATATATTCCTATTTTATTGTTTTCTACTTATTATATTTTCTATATGTTTTTTTATAAGTATATTATGTGCATTGTGAATCCTTTTAAGTTTTGGGACAATTAGATTAATTTGAAGAAATTACAATTCTCAGCAAGTCTCTGGACTGGGTAATTTATTGTGTCCATTTCCCAATGTGGTGTAGCTGAAACCTATATTTGCACAAGAAAATCAAGCTCAGATTTCATAGCTTGTTGGGGGGAAGGATGATATGGGGTGAGGGTATGGGAGGTACAAATTATTGGGTATAAATAGGCTCAAGGATATATTATACAACATGGGGAATATAGCCAATATTTTGTAATAATTGTAAATGGAATGTAACCTTTAAAAATTGTATATAAATTTTTTTAAAGTTTTTTAAAAATTTAAAAATTGACTATCATAGTGGGGTTTTTAAAAATCACTTTAAAAATACTTCATATTTATTAAAGGTACTGAGAAACTCGAAAGCAAGTTTGTAGTGATAAAATGAATGCTGGCAATGTAAACTCCCTGAACAAAAACATCTCCTTGTCTAAGCTGTGTGAGACTTTCAAAGGAGTACATGATGTATACATTTCTAATCCGTTCAAAGTAATTTCATTTAATAATCTATTCATGGTCCATATAAGATTTAAAATCAGACAGAATTAATAAGATACTGAATCTTAAATTCCATGAAACAATGAAATGCGCATTTCTCAGCAAGCCATTCTATTTTTAAGTGCTATCTTCTCTTCCCTCAACTGATGGAGAATGAAAGCTAGAAATGTTGCCTGTCACACTCCTTGCTTTTATTTCCAAGTGTTAACTGACTGAATCCTCAATTTTTTATAGCTCAAATGTAAGTTAGAAGTTTTTGTTATTAAGTTTCAATAAAAGGAAATAAAAGAGCAATCCACTTAATTCTTTCTCTACCAAAGGAATTTTCATTATCACTGTATTTTTATATGGTTGGAAAACTTATTTTAAAATATCTTTATGAACACAGAGGAACCACATTTGGATGACTATGGTAAAGTTTTGCTACAACTCCTTATAGACAAATTATCTGACTTACAGCAAGCACTTAATTTTATAGTAGCTTATATTAGAAGTATATTATTACTTGTAGCATTTATAATAACAGTACAACCACAGTCTTATATTCATTATACCAAAATCCAAGCATTCTAAAAAGTGGGTTTTGTTTCTAAACTATTTGGGCAGCTAAACCTTAGCTTAGCCAACCTGAACTCAGGTGATGATAAAACCAAACCAGAAGTGAAATAAATCCATTTATAGTCTTTGTAAAGCCCAACACATGTGGATATGCTTACATTTTGCTGAAGTTATATGAATGTGTTTCACTGAGAGGTGCTCCTGGACTCAACTGAAAGTGTTATGCTATATAACATGTATGAAGCTTTAAAAAAATCTGAAAATTTTTGAAATTTAGAGCCCATTGGCCCCATGAATTTCTGAGAAGGTATAGTAGATCTGTAATAGTACCTTCTAGTCCCAGTTCTTGAAAAAGAAAGAAAATCAAAAGACAAAACATTTTACTTAAACCTAAAAAGCATGCCCTACAAATATGCCCAATCTCTCTCATCATCTGCATGTTCTTTACTTGATCTGTTCTCTTCACTCTACTTTCTGTTGTCATCCTGTTTTTTTATACCTACCTCACTAACAGCCTTTGCTAGTAATGCAACTCTCTCATAGTACGTATTATATTCCACCAGTTAATTTTCTTGTCTCTCCCTAACTGAGCTTTCAGACTAGCTTATCCTCTTAGCTTAGTCATACTTCTGTAATTTTCCAAATCTTACTTTGATGTGACATAAAAAACACTACAGAAAGCTTGTTAGTATATCAAATAGGCTGTGAGTTAAAGAAAGTGTAATTTCTATAGAAGTTGACTGAAATAAAAGAAATTAAGTTTAAAAGGAGAAAAAAAATTCACAGTTATCCTGTGGTAGATATAGCTGGTTGACTAGTCAACATCTGTCCTTTACTCTGCCTTGGTAAGAAAACCTTGATATTTTTTAACCCTCCTGTGATAGTGCGTGTACTTTTGTGAACGCTCCTGTAAAGATTTAATAGGTCAGAGTGACCTCATTCCTTTTTATTGTTTTTGGTTTGTGAGGAATATAGGACACATGAAAAGAGATTTTCAGTGAACTTCTGGAAAAGGTTTACATACCACTAACAAAAAATGGTAAACAAGGCCCAGATGGCTTCTTAGGACAATTCTCCCAAATCTATATATTCAGAAGACTGAAGTATTCTGAGGCATAGAAAAATGACAACATATAAATCGTTTGTATGTAGTGAATATACCATTAGTCTGTTACCAAAACAAGAAAAGAATTAAAACCAAAACAACCCACTACAGGCAAACATATCTTATTAATGTTGATGGAAAATCTTAAATAAAATATCTGCAAAATAATTAAAGCATTAAAAAATACAGTACATCCCCTGCTTGGGTTTATTTCAGGAATGCAAACATGGTTCAATTTTAGAAAAGCTGTTGTTTCTTATGGTGATAGATATAAGAAAGAGGGCTTAGGATTATCTCCACAGATGCTGATAAAAACATTTGTTAAATTTATCATTCATTCCTATTCATTGATATTTGGGCCTTTAAATCTCTTTTTTGGAATAGGTTCTAGTAAATCATTCAAAAAAGCTAAGCAAAAGATTCGTAAGGTTTCTTGTGAAAAGGTTTTATTAATTTCCCTTGTGTTTTTTACCTCTGATTTTTCTGTTTTTAATCATAATACTTTTTATTCTCTTTTTTTATTCTTGATCAATCTTTCAAGTGGATTGGTTTGTTAGTACTTCAAAAAACAAACTTTTGACTTTGTTGATTGTATTTATCTTTGTTTTATTGATTTGCACTTTAATTTTTATTGTCCTTTCTACTCTCTGTTTATTCTTCACCTGACTTCTTATATTGGCCACTGATTTTAATATTTCAGCTTCTCTCTCTCCCTTTCCCTTTTTGGTTTATACCAGTGTTTTTTTTAAGACTTTATTTTTAGAGCAGTTTTAGGTTTACAACAAAACTGAGATGAAGGTATAGAGATTGCCCATATATTCTCTGCCCCTATACATGCATAGCTTCCCTCATTATCAAAATCACTCATCAGAATGGTGCATGTTTTTTTTTTTTTTATCAAGAATGAACCCTCATTAACACATGATTATCACTCAAGTTTATAGTTTACTAAGGTTCATTCTTGGAGCTGTACATTCCGTGGGTCTGGACAAATGTATAATGACATGTATCCATCATTATAGAATGTACAGAATATTTTCACTGTTCTAAAAATCCTCTGTGCTCTGCCTATTCATCATTTCCCCCGTACACCCCTGGAAACCACTCATCTTTTTATTACCTCCATAATTTCACCTTTTCCAGAATGTCATATAATTGGAATCATATAGTATTTAATTTTTTTCAGATTGACTTCTTTCTCTTAGAAATATGCATTTAAGGTTCACCATGTCTTTTTTTTTTTTTTTTATGTGTTGAGAATGTGGTTAGACTTTTTTTTTTTTAACATCTTTATTGGAGTATAATTGCTTTACAATGGTGTGTTACTTTCTGCTTTATAACAAAGTGAATCAGTTATACATATTCATATGTTCCCATATCTCTTCCCTCTTGCATCTCCCTCCCTCCCACCCTCCCTATCCCACCCCTCTAGGTGGTCACAAAGCACCAAGCTCATCTCCCTGTGCTATGCGGCTGCTTCCCACTAGCTATCTATTTTACTTTTGGTAGTGTATATATGTCCATGCCACTCTCTCACTTTGTCCCAGCTTACCCTTCCCCCTCCCCATATCCTCAAGTCCATTCTCTAGTAGGTCTGTGTCTTTATTCCCGTCTTACTACTAGGTTCTTCATGACCTTTTTTTTTTCCCCCTTAGATTCCATATATATTTGTTAGCCTACTGTATTTGTTTTTCTCTTTCTGACTTACTTCACTCTGTGTGACAGACTCGAACTCCATCCACCTCACTACAAATAACTCAATTTCGTTTCTTTTTATGGCTGAGTAATATTCCATTGTATACCATGTCTTTTCTTGATAGATCACTTATTTTTAGTGTGGAATCATATTCTGTTGTCTGGATGTACCACCGTTTATTTATCCAGTCACCTATTGAAGGACATCTTTGTTGCTTTCAAGTTTTTGCAGTTATGAGTAAAGCTGCTATAAACATTTGTGTGCAGATTTTTTGTAGATATAAATTTTCAGTTCCTTTAGGTAAATATCAAGAAGCATGGTAAGATTATGTTTAGTTTTGTAAGACATAGTTTTGTAAGAAACTGTCAAACTATCTTCCAAAGTTGCTGTACCATTTCACATTCCCACCAGTAATGTATGAGAGTGCCTCTTGTTTCATATCCTTGCCAGCATTTGGTGATGTCAGTGCTCCAGATTTGGCCATTTTAATAGGTGCATAGTTGTATCTCATTGTTGTTTTAATTTGCATTTACTGATGACATATGATTTGGAGCATCTTATATGCTTATTTGCCATCTGCATATCTTCTATGATTAAGATCTTTGACCCATTTTTAAATTCATTTATTTTATCATGAAGTGCTTTTTTGTTTTTAATTGAAGTATAGTTGATTTACAATGTTGTGTTAGTTTCAGGTGTACAGCAAAGTGATTCAATTATATATATATGTGTGTATATATAAATCTTTTTCAGATTCTTTTCCCTTATAGGATATTAAAAACTATTGAGTATAATTCTGTGTGCTATACAGTAGATCCTTGATGGTCATCTATTTTATATATAGTAGTGTGTATATGTTAATCCCAAGCTCCTAATTTATCCCTCCCTCCCTTCCCCTTTGGTAACCATAAGTTTGTTTTCTATGTCTGTGGGTCTATTTCTGTTTTGTATATAAATTCTTCTTTTTTTTTTTTTTTAACATTTCACATATAAATGATTTCAAATGATATTTGTCTTTGTCTGGCTTACTTCACTTAGTATGAAAATCTCTAGGTCCATCCATGTTGCTGCAAATGGTATTATTTCATTCTTCTTTATTGCTGGGTAATATTCCATTGCGTGTGTATATATATATATATATATATATATATATATATATATACACATACACACACACCAGGATATATATATATATATATATATATATATCCTGGTGTATATATATGGTGTGTGTATATATATATATATACACTATATATATATATATATACACACACATATATTCCATTGCACATGTATATGTATATATATATATATACACATACCATATATATATATATATATATATATATATATGTGGTATATATGTATACCACATCTTCTTTATCCATTCATCTGTCGATGGACATTTAGGTTGCTTCCATGTCTTGGCTATTGTAAAACTGAAGTTTTAAGAATTCTTTGTATATTTTGAATAACAGTCATTAATCAGATGTGTTTTTGCGAATATCTTCTCCCAGTCCGTGGCTTGTCTTTTAATTCTCTTAACATTGTCTTTCACAGAGCAGAAGTTTTTAATTTTAATAAATTTCAGCTTGTCAATGATTTTTTTCATGGACCAGTTCTTTGGAGCTGAATCTAAAAAGGCATTACTATGTCCAAGGTCATCTAGGTTTTCTCCTGTGTTACCTTCTAAGGGTTTTATAGTTTTACTCTTTTACATTTAAGTGTCTTATCCATTGAGTTAATTTTCTTGAAGTGTGTATGGTCTGTGTCTAAATTCATTTTTTGCATGTGGGTGTCCAGTTGTTCCAGCACCATTTGTTGAAACAGGGTCTTTGTCAAAGATCAGTTGACCATATTTACGTGAGTCTGTTTCTGGGCTCCCATATGTTTCATTGATCTACCTATCACCAATACTATACTCTCTTGATTACTGTAGCTTTATAGTGAGTCTTGAAGTTGTGTGGTGTCAGTCATCTAACTGTTCTTCTCCTTCAATATTTTATTGACTATTCTGTATTTTAGCTTCTCTTTTTGTAACATAAATATTACTGTTTTGTTGCATCACACAGGATTTGACATGTTGTGTTTTCATACTCTTTTAGTTCTAAGTATTTTAAATGCCATTGTATTTTCTTCTCTTATTCTTGATTTACTTAGATGCGGTAATCTGCAAGCTAATTCTCAATCCTATATGAAAGAGGTTAGCCATAAATAGTCAAAATATTTTGAAGAAGAAGAAGGTTAATCATCTTCTCTGCCAAATATCAAGTTTACTGTAAAATAATAATAATTACAGCAGTATTTATATATAGAAATATATAACCAGAGCAATAGACAAGTATTGTCCAGACAAGGACCCTCATGTATACTGAACTGAAGTATGTGACAGAAGTAACATGGTAGATTGGTGAGGATAGGATAAACTGTTCAAAAGAAAGATTAAAAATATTTATAGATATGGAAAAAAAATCCTACCTCACATTATATATAAAATTCAAATATAGATGGATTAAGGATTACATTATCTAAATTTAAATTTTAAAAATTAGTAAAATGCCTAGTAACACCCTTTTGTTATTGGGGCATTGTGGTAATTTTACAATAAGACCTAAAATTTTTGAATTGATTATATTAAAGTTAATGGCATCAGTTCATGAAAATATAATAACAAGTGA
Source organism: Eschrichtius robustus (assembly GCF_028021215.1). Classification (NCBI taxonomy): domain Eukaryota; kingdom Metazoa; phylum Chordata; class Mammalia; order Artiodactyla; family Eschrichtiidae; genus Eschrichtius; species Eschrichtius robustus. The sequence goes on along the minus strand of NC_090827.1, from coordinate 12,769,331 downwards.
AATAAAGTTATGAACTGGAAAAAGATAATTGAAAAAATCAACAAAAAATTGGTATCAATAATATATAATAATTCCTATTAATCTATAAGGAAAAGATAGTGCAATATGAAAATATTTCTATGATATATATAACATTCCAAGTTCAGAGAAGAGAAAACACACATGGCACATAAATGAATGAACAGATACTATCCCTTGTTAGAAATTAAGGAAATGCAAATTGATAGCAGTTACAATACCATTTTTTAACATAGTTTATTGCCAAATTTAAGAAGTTGAACATGATTGTTAGCAAGTACGTGGATTAACAGAATCTCTTCTAAATTGATATTTGCAAATATAAATTAATATAATTACTTTGGAAAACAAAATAATATTTACTTATAAATTTGAATAATCAAATTCTCTATTAACTGACATTATACACTTAAGCATATCTTCAATAAAAATTTTGTACTTGTGTGCTAGGAAACATGAACATGGATATTCAAAACTGCAGTACGGTCAGCCCTTCATATCCATGGATTCCACATCTGCAGAGTCAAACAAACTTGGATAGAAAATAATTTTTAAAAATTACAGAAATTTCCAAAAAGTACAATTATTTACATAGCAGTTATTGTATTGGGTTTTATAAGTACTCTAGAGGTGATTTAAAGTATACAGGAGGTTGTGCATAGGTTATATGCAAATACTACGCTATTTTACATAAGGAAACTTTGGTATTTACTGGGGGTCCTGAAGCCAGTCCCTTGAAGATACCAAGGGATGACTGTATTCACAATAGAAAATAATCTAATTACTGAAAAGTGCCTAATAGAAGAATAGATAAATTCATTGTGATATATTTACATAGTAGAGTATCATATAGTAGTGAAAATCAATAATTAGAGCTACACAGAATAATAGAACTGAATTGAATAATATTTAGTGAAAAAGTAACTCCATGAAGATTCCATATAATGTGATACTGTTTTTATAAAGTTGAACAGAAAGATAAGCATATGCATATTAGATAATTTTTTTTAAAAATCAGATAAGTGATAATTCCAATTTTGGATTATCTCTGATGTGGGGAAGCAAAAGTTAAGGAAGGAGTTGTTCTATTTTTCAAGTAGGGTCCCATTCCCAAGTTGTCTCATTAGCTGTTTTAGAGGTTATTACAAGATTTTACCAAGCTAGCAAGATACAGGTGGTATGTCTATGGATGTTAATTGTATTATTAAAATAAATACATAGAATAAAAATAAAATAGGGTATGCATGGATTCTTAAATTGAATTCCCCAAGAAGTAGACCTTGAGTCTAAGATTTGAGGAGACACATTTCATTTGGAAGGTGATCCCAAGAAGCACCAGTGTGGGAATGGGAGAGTAGAACAGGGAAGGAAAATAGGCCAAAAGTGGTGCATTAATGAATAGTTTACCTCTATGCCAAAGTAGAACACACCTCTCTCAGAGTTGCGCCAAAGTTGTCCAAAAAGTCCAAAGCTGGCCCTTCTAATCATAACACCTATTTGTCCTTGGCAGAGGATTTCAAATGCATTTAAAAGCATTTATCCTTGGAACTCTAGCCTGCTCTGCATGCAGCAAATCCTCCTCATGGCACTAGGGAAAGCTCTCAGGCAGAGAGTTACAAGTGCTTGTAGTGAGATGCTATCATCTTCCAAGAAACAGTGAGCTTGAATGCTGGGGAACTATGAGTCAAACACCAATAGCACCTACTATAGTCCACTCAAGTACACTTGTACTTCACATTAAATTCCTCTGTCCTCCCACTGATTCTTCAAGGTCATTGTCAGTCAAAATTTCTAAATCAAAAGGATTTACAGTAATATATTTAGTGGGACAAGCTACACTTATCACTGTTACACTCGTTTCTGAGGCTGTAATTGCTATGTGTACTTTCTGTCCTCTATTATCCATTCTGGACTCCACTCATTTTTGGTTAGAATTTGTGCTAGTTTATGTTGATGACTCAATGAAATAACCCATGGTTAAGGTGACTGGGCCCCTGTGCTCTTCCCTGCTGTGATTACTATAATTGCCCATTTGTGCAACTATCACCAGGCTGGAAGTATAAAGAAGAGCTCCAATTACTTTTTCTCCTGAAAGTAATCTATTTATTCTCTTGGTGACTTCACTATTTTCATGGCTACAAATATTTTTATTTAGTAAGATCCTGGTACTATCAGTAGCCCTGAACTCTTACTGTTACAACTTATACCTACTTCTTTCGTTACCTACAGCACATTTCTTACTAAAAGTATAATCGCAGAGTAAAATATTAAATGTTCAATTCTTTAGATGTATGTGGCATTTAATTTTCCATGGAGAAAGATATAAATTAATCATTTTAGAATTAAATAATATTCAGCCTGGCTAACTTACTATGTGCTTCTTCTTTCTAAAATAAATGTCAATAAAAAGTTAAAACTGTGGGATAGGGAGGGTGGGAGGGAGGGAGATGCAAGAGGGAAGAGATATGGGAACATATGTATATGTATAACTGATTCGCTTTGTTATAAAGCAGAAACTAACACACCATTGTAAAACAATTATACTCCAATAAAGATGTTAAAAAAAAAAAAAGTTAAAACTATTTCAGGAGAAATAAGGGAGGAAGGTTGACCCTTAGACACATGTAAGAGAATGAAAGACAATATTGTTACTGACCAATCTAATAATCAAGAAAGTCTGAAAAAAATAGATTGTTCAGCTTTAGAAATATTTACTGAATATCATTACCACTCTCTTGAAATCTAGGGAAATTGCAATTTATAAATTCAGTTGCAACTCTTCTAAGCGCAAGATACTATATTTAAATTGTGTTTTATTTATGTTGTAGATTCTCCATCTGGTAAATTTTGCTTATTTATTTTCTTCATTGTAAGAAAGAAATTTGCTTTCTTTGTACACTGATAGCTTGAGTAACAGTAAAGTAAAACATTTGACATTGACTTTTTTCAAAATAGATTTTACTCTACTTTTAACAATGCTGATAAGGAATTTGGAGGCTCCTCTACCAATAAACAAATATGAGAAGCATAAAAGTTTACTGATGCATTATTTTACCTAGAAGTAATACATTTGTTTATTTTCAATTAACTAGAAGTGCTAGAGCATATTTTGGTATAGTGGATGAAATAAAAAGCTTGTTTTGCATAGCTTTCCTGAAGAAACTAAAAATGCTTTTAAACTATAATGTTAAATTTACAGTAGAGGATTGGAGTTCTAATTTCTATGAGTCTGGGTTATAAGACTACATATGAGACAAATATCTTTCATCTGTTAAAATAATTATTTCTAGACAGCTGTATTAGTTATTGACCATGCAACATAAAGCTAGACATGATCTACTGCCTTAGGCCATTCCCTTCATATGAAATGTTAAATGTCTTTTAAATTTTATTTATTTATTTTTATTTTTGGCTGTGTTGGGTCTTCGTTTCTGTGCGAGGGCTTTCTCTAGTTGCGGCAAGCGGGGGCCACTCTTCATCGCGGTGCGCGGGCCTCCCATTGTCGCGGCCTCTCTTGTTGCGGAGCACAGGCTTCAGACGCGCAGGCTCAGTAGTTGTGGCTCACGGGCTTAGTTGCTCCGCGGCATGTGAGATCTTCCCGGACCAGGGCTCGAACCCGTGTCCCCTGCATTGGCAGGCAGAGTCTCGACCACTGCACCAGCAGGGAAGCCCTAAATGTCTTTTAAAGATTTGTTTGGCAACTAGACAACAGTTAAAGGTAACATTAGTTCTTTTTCTTTCTTTTCTTTTTCCTTAAATTAAAAAGAAGAATGTCAGCAAACTCAAGTTTTCAGTGTGGTAGAATAATAATTATTTATCAATTTATTAATGAAAAATAATCATATTTTGTATGACCAGGCAGCTAGCATTGAAAAGAAATTATGCTGAATATATATGTGCATATGTATATGAGTACACACAGGTATATCTGCCACCTCAGCTGTGCTACCACTACCATCATTACAAAAGCAAAGCTGCTGGAGTCACTTTCCCCGACCCAACATATGACCCTTGATAACTTATTTTCGGTAGATTCTGTATTTATCTATTCAAGAAGATAAATAGTGTGACTTTCCGGGAATTGAAACTTTTTATGAGGAGGCCCTAGGTCCTGTACCCTCTTAGGCATACTCCTGGGTAGCTTTCTGGGCCTTTGGTTATGTTCTTAAATATTAGCACCAGGTAGAAATCCTTTAACTCAGTAAGTTCAGCAAGAATCTCTTTAGTAGATTAGAAGGAGAATGATAATTTGTAAAATCTTCAAGTAAATTGATTATTTTAAAATGAACAATGTAATTGTCTATAGTCATTACAATAAGAGAATATTTTAAAAAGAAACCACTGTCTGCTTTTAATTTGCTTTCCCTCAATTTATCGTAAATGCAATTCCTCTAAAGTAATTATGCTTTTGGTTTTAACTGTAAGTTACTTAGTAGTCCACTAGATCAGGGTTTCTACACATGCCTTAATAAAAATTTGTTTTCTGAAACTTTTCTAACAAATTGAATTGAAATTCCAGGAGACATTTTAACAATCTCTGTTTTTAACAAGGACACTTGATATACCTTTTCATCAGGTAAATTTGCAGGACACTGCATTAGACTATTGGCTTCAAGTGACCAGGGACAATTGCCTGCCCATAGTAAGTGCTTAATATGTATGTTAGAATGAATGGCATTAAGACAGAGTTCCTTTTTCCAGGCTAGTACTACTTCTAATAAAGATTGCCTGCTTAAGCAGTGATTGGCATCTACAAGCTGCAGTAGATACTTATCTAAACTTCGGTTTATTGGATGGTTATACGTTTGCCTCAACATATAACATAGGCAAACATTTACAGGCTTCACGTAAGGCATTTCTTCCCATGGAATCCCCTACCTCTGAGTTTAGAATAAAAACATACCAAATATATATCTGTCCTACATGTTTTCTCTTAATTGTTTTTCTTTTCTCAGTCCTAAGAAAGAGATAAAGAGAGAGATCATTTTCCAAATACTGAAATCTTCTAAATGGTTACATTTAGGTGGATATCCATCCACTAGTCTTCATCATGACTCCTCTGGTGTATCTCTACTCTTCTGGTAGCTGCTTAGTATACAGTATTACCCCCAGGATTTTTTCCTTTTTATAATTTTTTCTTTTCTATCTTAACTTTCGTTTCCTCAGTTTAAGTGGGAAGTATCTGCACCTAACTTAAACATTAAGGTGAAGATTAAATAAGAGCAAACATAGCATTGGAAAAAGCGGTCTCACGTGCACAATCCTTCCACCCCTACCCCGCTGCACATACCTGGATTTTGGGCCTTAAACACTTCCTTACCAAGAAGTAAAGAACCCATACAACCTGTGTCAGGCTTCTTGCCTGGTGTGGGAGTATCTTTCCCTGTTGCAAACTCAGTGAGCTTTCCTTTGTTCTGCTTAAGCATGTAAATCAATGGCCCTCAGGCGCTCCCTCAGCTTTCAGACTCCCTGAAGATGTGCGTGCATCCTTTTACTGCAGCACAAGATGGGTGCCCTGTGTTGGCTGCCAGGGGAATGCTATAGCCATGGAGGGCACACACTATTGGAGGTGACTTTGCTCTGTCTCTTCCCTACATGACTTCAGTGTTGTTCTCTCCAGTGCTTGACTGCATTGTGTTTTCCTTGGCAACTCTGATCCCAAGATGCAGTGTTGAGTCCTCCCATGGGATTGGTAAGCAGTGCATGGTGTTCTGCTTGACACAAAATGTCTGAACTTCAAAGAGTATTCATTCATAAATTGCTTTCTCAATGGAAGTTATTTACCAATTTTGTCATCTACTAAGTGGCATAACCCTCACCAAATTAATTTGGTCTGAGCCATTATTTCACGCTTTTCTTTAGGAAATACTTCTTAAAACATACAAAACATAATAAAAGGATTGTGAACCATTTAACGGTGTAGTTTTCTCCAGAGGGTATTAACTTGAAAAAAATTCCAACATATTTTAAAATAATTTTCATGACGATATTGTCAATACCTGGTTTGGCTTCAAAAAGTTGGCTAGTGTACTTCTTAAATCTTCTATATAAACATAGATTACTAAAATAAACCTAAACTGAGTACAGCATAGCATTTGCTTAGCCATCTGTTATATTTATATAACCAGTGTCCGGGCTGCTTCCTGGGGTTCTACAACTTAATCAAGTGCTCTATTTACACAGTCATGAATTCCCTCAGAGCTGCCTCTAGTGATGAAGTTTACATTGCTAAATTTATCAGTTAGTTCTAGCTACTCGCCAATCAGTTAATAAAACTGGAAAGCTAGGTCAGAGAGGAAAATCTTAGTTAAAATTCCTTTGACTATCTTAAGAGATTATTTTAAAATGCTGAAATTGTTGCATTCCTTCATTTATTTATTTATTTGTGGCCAGTCTCAGAACAATTTGCAGCTATTGTAGAGACTCAACTGAAGTAATGGAATACAAAGGAAAGGGGCTGTATATTTTGTAGATATAGGAATAAAACAATAAAAACCTTACAAAAAGTTGGTCTGCTTTTTATTACACCAGTAGTTCTAAGTGTTTTCAGTGATAAAATACTCATTCACAAAAAGATCCTTTGTTACTTAAGTTCTAATTAAAACAAGTGCTGCACTGACTGTTGAGTTTTATGTATGCATATACATATATCTTTTATACATACAGATACGTATACATTATATTTATGTTGATATATTTATATTATATATATTTGTGTGTGCATATATATTTCAAACTAGCACTGCTTTGTTACTTATATTTTGATAAACATTTTATTCTACATGAAGGATTACTTTGAGTGAAACTGAGCCCCCCAAAACAGTTCCTCTGCCAAGTTTATGACTAACCTCTTTATCCGAAACATTATTCCCTTTCATGTCCAATACCTCTTCACCTCACGACTGAGGAGTATCAAAAAAAAGGGGGGATTGAAACCAAGCAGGACCCTCTGGGGTCCTCCTGAGTACAAAAGTCTTACTGTGTCCCGCATTTTTTGTTTGTAGGAAAAAGGTTTCAGCCTCCTAGACTTTCCATGAGTTCCAAAGAGTAGACTCAAACAGTTACTAATTAGAAGAGTGAAGGAATGCAGAAACAAAGGAAAGGCAGTCAAGAAACAATAGTGCAGCAATGGGGCAGGGTCCTGGTTCCTCCTCAAGGGATGTACATAACAATATATCTCTGAGTTCTTCTATAGGAACTAAGGCCCCCAGCTAGGTGGAGGATGGTAACTTCAAGCTGAGAATGAGCTTGTGGACCCCAGACTGGTTGGATGCAGAAGGCTGATGATTGAGATTCCTGAAACACCACCCTGTTATCTCACCACCAACCAATCAGAGGAACGTTACACACCCTGCAGATATCCCATCATATTTTGTCTATAAAAACTGTTCCCTGAAAACCATTGGAGAATTTTGGGTTTTTTAGCATGAACTGCCTGTTCTCCTTGCTTGGCCCTGCAATAAACCTTTCCCAGATGCTACAGACTCTGATGTTTCAGTTTGTTTTTCCTCACTCTGTCAGGCATAAGAACTTGGGTTCAACAACATGAGGACACGGTTATGTAATCCTCCCTGACCCCTATCCCCAGACCTATATCTGTGTGTTTGTTTTCTTTTAAGTGGGAAACTCAAGTTAAACAATGATTATGAAAACAAGGAACAGAAATTAAGTTACTTCAATTTTGTTATTCCATGTGACCACTTGGAGATTTTTTTTTTAAATAATAAATGTTCTTAGAACAATTTTAGATTTAAAGAAAAATTGAGCATAGACCCTATGCCCCTCTCTGCTGCACAGATATTACTAATATCTTGCATTTGTGTGGTGCATTTCTTACAATTAAGGAACCAATATGATTCTTTATTATTAACTAAGATAATTTTTGTTAAGTTTCCCTCTTTGTGTTGTAAAGATCCTTGGGTTTTGACAAATGCATAATGTCATTTATCCACCTTTATAGTATCAAACAGAATATTTTCCATGTCCTAAAAACCCCTGTGTTCCATCTATTTATCCCACCCCCCCCCCCCCCACCCGTGAACTCCAGGCAAAGGCTGACCTTTTTACTCTTTCCATAATTCTTTTTCAGGATGTCATATTCTTTGACATTTGACATTTGACATTGTAGTAGTCTTTCTGACTGGCTTTCTTTATTTAGCAATTTGCATTTAAGGTTCCTCCATGTCTGTTTTTTTTTTTTTTTTTCTTTCTAGTTTTGTTGAGAAATAATTGACATAACATCACTGTATAAATTTAAGGCATACAGTATGATAGTTTGATTTACATATATTGTGAAATGATTACCAAAATATATTTAATCCATCATCTCAGAGACTTAAAATAAAAAGAAAAGGAAGAAAAAGACAAAAAAGGAAAAAAAAATTCTCCTTTTGATGAGAACTCACAGGATTTACTCTCTTGACAACTTTCCTATATGCTATACAGCAGTGCTAGCTATAATCATGTTGTTCATTCCATCCCTAGTATACTTATTTGTCTTATAACTGGAAGTTTGTACCTTTTGACCACCTTTCTCCAATCTCCCCTTCTCCCACACTCTGTCTATGGTAACTGCAAGTCTGAGCTCTTTTCCATGAATTTTTTTTTTTTAATATGTCACGTATAAGTGAGCTAGTATAGTATTTATCTTTCTATGTCTAAATTATTTCACTTAGCATAATGCCTTCAAGACCCATCCGTATTGTCCCAAATGGTAGGATTTCCATCTTTTTATGGCTAAATCATATTCATATATGTGTGCATGTGTGTGTGTGTGTATGTGTATATATATATATATATACACATATATTCTCTCTCTCTTTCTCTCTCTCTCTATATATACACATATAGTCTATATATATATATAGAGCCACAATTTCTTTAGTCATTCTTCCATTGATGGACACTCAACACTTAGGTTGTTTCCATGTCTTAGCTTTTATAAGTAATGTTGCTATGAGCATGGGGGTGCAGATATCTTTATGAGTTGGTGTTTTTGTTTCCTTTGAATATATTTTCAGAAGCGGAATTGCTGGATCATATGGTAGTTCTATTTTTAATTTTTTGAGGGGCCTCCATACTGTTTTCCATACTGGCTATACCAGTTAACAATCCGACACAGTGCACAAGGGTTCCCTTTTTTCCATATCCATGCTAGCATTTGTTAAAGCTTATCTTTTTTTTTTTTTGCCTCAAACTACTTTTTATTTGCAACTACATGATTTCACGCAATTCTTCGAAACAACGACATAAAATAGATTTCCTTGTGTATAAATAACTTACATACTCTCCATAAAGTAAATGCTCAAAGGTGCTAGAACAGATCGTCCACTCCTACAGTGTTCTCATATCCAACAGAGTTGATGCACAATATATAAATACTCAAGTCCAATATTAAAAACTCAGGCACTTGACTAACTTTAATAAAGTTTCTCAAACTATATCAATATATCTAAAGTGCATATATATTTTTTAAGAAAGATTATTCTCAATAACTTCTCTATAAAAATAAGTTTGATGGTTTAGCCCATCTAACTTTACTACTTTGAGTATGAACTTTTAATATGCAGTCAGGCTTATTCTACCTTCTCTCAACATGACACCAACAGAATCAAAGCAGCTAGTGAGTTGCTAACATGTGAGGATTAATCCAGTGATTCCGGTCACAATGCATTCCAGGAGGAGGTACCCATGTTACTGGAATTGGGCGATATGGTTTATTCTTCCTTCCCCGATTTGGATAACCAAATGGAACAGGAGGAGGGCAGTGACTTTGATGACCATTCCCTCGGTACATTCCTGGTTTTTTTCTGGGTAAAGGGTGCCACATTGGAAGAGGCGGGAATATCAGCTCTGAAATCTGGTACACGGGGCTGGGGGTCGCAGCCCCTGAATTGGGTTTCACTTCTACTTCCTTACTTGTTTCTTCATCTGAAGAAGAGGACCCTGAATGATAATCAGAGGTAACTTATCAAGGGCCCTGGTCACTTTCTTGGAAATCTCCTCCTTGTTCTCATCCTCATTTTCAAAGCTGGCAACAATGAATGCATTGTTTTTCTCTCCATACCCACAGCACACCTCACATGGGTCCGCCCATAGAGTGAGTTCCTCTGGCAAGCCCAGGTCACTGTACAAAACGCAGCAGCTGTTCTCACAGGCTTTCAGGACGTCAGGATCAACTCTCTGAAACTTATTGACACGAACGCATCTGTAGGCCTGTCCTTTTGATGGTTTTTCCGGATACCAGTGATTTTTATATTTTTCTTGGAGTATTAGAGTCAATTTCTCAGCAAACCTCTCGACTGCTGCTTTTTTTCAACTTATCATGTTTTCGAACTAGCCTTGTGAAAAAGAAGACTACGGCAGCAATTTCGTTCTTCATCTTTCCCGCCGCCGCCTCCGCTCTGGGGCCACCGATTCCCTCCTGGCCGGGAACCGAGGGCGCCGCCTCAGCGGGCCGGCGCTCGGCGGCAATGAGCGCGGCGAGCCTCGTCTGGCGCGTGCGGCTCCCGCGTCGTCGGGCGGCCGACCGCGCGCTGAGAGGGCGGGCTGGTGCTAAAGCTTATGTTTTTGAAAATGTCTATTGTAGCAGGTAGAAGGAGATACCTCATTGTGGTTTAAATTTGTATTTCCTTATTGACTTGTGACGTTGAGCATCTTTTTATTTACCTGTTGGGCTTTTAAATATTTTCTTTGGAGAAATGTTTATTCAGATCCTTTGCCCATTTTTCAATTTTTTTTTTTTTTTTGGTTATTGAGTTGCATGAATTATTTATATATTTTGGATAGTAATCCCTTACTATATATATTGTTTGCAAATATTTTTTCCCATTCCAGAAGTTGTCCTTTCACCTTGTTGATGGCTTCTTTCACTGTACAGGACCTTTTTATTTGATGTAGTCCCAACTGTTTGTTTGTTGTCGTTGTTGCTCATGCTTTAGGTGCCATATCCAAAAAATCATTACCAAGCTCATGTCAAGGACTTTTATTCCTACATCTTCTTTGAGGAATTTCATGGATTCAGGTCTTACATTTAAATCTTTAATCTATGTTGAGTTAATTTTTGTGAGTGGTGTAAGATAGGGGTCCAGCTTCATTCTTTTCCATGTGAATATCCAATTATCCTAACACCATTTATTAAAAAGAGTGTTTTCTCTCCATTGAGTACTCCTGGCTCTCTTGTCAAATATTAGTTGACTATATATGCTTGGGTTTATTTCTGAGCTCTCACTTCTGTTCCATTGGTCTATTTGTCTTTTTGTTTGTTTTTTGTTTTTTAAAGATTTTGTTGATGTGGACCATTTTTAAAGTCTCCATTGAACCCATTACAACATTGCTTCCGTTTCATGCCTTAGTCCCTTGGCTGTGAGGCATGTTGGATCCTAGCTCCCCAGCCAGGGACTGAACCTGCACCCCTCGTATTGGAAGGCAAAGTCTCCCACTGGACCGCCAGGGAAGTCCTGGTCTACTTGTTTTTATACCATTACCATGATGTTTTGATAAATATAGGTTTAGGGTATAGCTTGAAATCAGAAAGTATGATGCCTCCTGCTTGTTCTTCTTTTTCAGGATTGCTTTGGCTATTCAGGGCTTTTTTGGTTCCACATAAGTTTTAGGATATTTTTTTTACTTCTGTAAAAAAATGCCGTTAGAATCTTGATAGGGATTGGATTGAATCTACAGATGGCTTTCTGTTAGTATTGACATTTTAATAATATTAATTCTTCCAATCCATGAACATCAGATACTTTTTCATGTATTTATGTCTTCTTAAATTTCTTTCATCGACTTCTTGCAATTTTCTTTAGTTAAGTTTATTCCTAAGGACTGTATCCTTTTTGATGCTGTTGTAAATGGGATTGATTTCTTTATTTCTTTTTCAGAAAATTCATTGTTAGTGTATAGAAATGCTATTAATTTTTATATGTTAATTGTGTGTCCAACTTTACTGAATTCATTGATTAGATCTAACAGTTTTTTGGTTGTGACTTTAGGATTTTTCTATATAAAATCATGTTATCTGCAAATAGTGACAATTTCGCTTCTTCCTTTCCAAGTCTGATACCTTTTATTTCTTTTTCATGACTACTCTAGGTAGGATATAGTACTTGCAATACTGTAAGTTGAATAAGAATGGTAAGAGTGAGCACCCTTGTCTTGTTCCTGATCTTAGAGGAAAAGCTTCAACTTTTCACCACTGAGTATGATATTATCTATGGACTTGTCATATATGGCCTTTATTATGTTGATATATGTTTCCTGTATGCCTAATTTAAAGGGTTTTTATCATGAATGGATTTTGAATTTTGTCAAATGCTTTTTCTGCGTCTGTTGAGATGATCACATGAGTCTTTTGTTTCATTCTATTAGTGCGATGTATCATATTGATTGATTTGCATATACCATGGTTAAACACACACACACACACACACACAAACCATCAGGATAAGAAACAAGGAACATTGGATATACAAAACAACCAGGAAATAATTAACAAAATGCAACAGTTAAGTCCTCACCTACCAATAATTACTTTAAACATAAATGCTTTAAATATACTTTCTATCCCTTTCTCTTCCTCATCTCCTTCTGAAATTCCCATAATGCAAATATTGTTCCTTTTCATTATGTCCCATAATTCCCATAAGCTTTCTTCACTTTTTTTTCTTTTCTTTTCTTTTTTTTTCTTCTCTCACTGGATAATTTCCAGTGTCTTATCCTCCAAGTAGCTGATTCTTTCTGATGCATGGTCGAGTCTACTTTTGAAACTCTCTATTGAATTTTTCAACTCAGTTATTATATTTTTTAACTCTAGGATTTTTTTGTTTGTTTGTTTGATGTTTGCTGTGTGCTTGTTGAACTTCTCATTGAGTTTATGCATTGTTTTCCTAATTTCATTTAGTGGTCTGTCTGTGTTTTTTTGCAGTTCACTAAACTTCCTTAAGAGGATTATTCTGAATTCTTTGTCTGACAGTTCATAGATCTCCGTTTCTGTAGGGCCAGTTATCAGGGCTTTATTAATTTCCTCTGTCATATTTACCTGATTTTTTGTGATCCTTGATTCCTTACATCAGTATCTTCACATTCAAGTAACTGGGTTCCTCTTCCAGACTTTACAGATTTGCTTTGGCAGAGTCAGTTGTTCACCAGTTGGTTCGTTTTGGGTTTCTGTGTGTGTCTGCTGGTAATATCTTTGGGAAGATGGGTTCTGCTATTTTTGAGTGAGGCAACTGTTGAGCTCTGAGAATAGAGATAGGGGGTATGCCACTGGCTGAGAATAGTTGAATAGAACTTCTGGCTTGGTTCCCTACCCAAGTGAGGCTGGAAGATGGGCTCCACAGTTGCCTGGATTCTCTGGTCATGCTTACTAGATGGGAGTGGATACTATATTCAGTAGTAGACAGGGCTATGAATTGGCTTCCCTGCTCTGGCAGGGCAGAGGGATGGGACCAAGATTTGAAGAACCAAATCAGGCTACAGTGTGTGCACTGAATTCTTTGGTCATGTGAGGCCACTGGTTTTGCTCTGCAGATGGGGGAAGCCATGGGCTGTGCTCTCTATTCAAGTGCCGCTGTATGTAGGGCTATTGAACGGGCTACACAGCATTCTGTGTGCTCTGGTTGGGGTTCCCTCGTTAGACAGGCTGAAGGCTGTATTCAGTGATGAGCAGGGCTATGCATTAAATTCCCTGCCCAGGGGCAGTGGAAGAAGCAGCTCTAAAGCTGGTAAAGCTCTTTGTATATTGTCTTAACAAAGCTGACCACACCCCAAGTTCCCTGACCAACAGGGCCACTGACTTTGTTTTGGAAACTATCAGTCTTCCCATCTGCCTTGCAGCTAGAGTGCAGCTAGGCTGTGCAGCTTCTATGAGTTGACGCCAGCCCTTCTGGTTAGATGGGGCCAGAAAACACTTTCCACAGTGAGTGGTCTGTGATTCGGCTCTTTGCCTGGGTGAAAGGGGGAGGGGCTGTTCCAGACGAGTCTCAACTTCCTACACAGGCTCTCCATTCGGGATGCACCAGGAGCTACCCTCAGCCTTGGCTGTAAATTAATCCCCCGTCTGTGTGTAGCATGGGAATGTCCCATGCTAGGTACTGGCTTTACTTTAGGGCCGATCAGTTCTGCCCTTTTGCCTTTGACTCAAATGGCACTGAGCTGCACTGTTTCCAAGAGTTGTAGCCTGTCTTTTGGTCAGATGGGCCTGAGGACACTCTCCATGGTGTGGGGTTGGGGTGAGTCTGTGACTCAGCGACTCAGCTCCTTGCCTGGGTGTAGGGACACTGGGCTCTAGGGCTGGCAAAACTCCTCATTTGAGGATCTATATCAGGCAGGTCTGTACCCAGCCAAGTTCCCTCATCAGAGTGTGCCCCTGACTTGATTCTGCAATGAGCAAAGCCACAGGGTAGTATTACTACTTGGGTTCACATGTGTGAACTTGGTCTGCTAAGATCTTTGTGCTGGCTGTTGCAAGCCCTTCCCTCTCACCATCATATCAGCCCTGCATATTCCCCTGCAATCCCTGTGGTGCGACATCAGAGTAGAGGCTCCTGCAACGCAACCCACGATGCTCTGTGTGTGTGTGTGTGTGTGTATGGGGGGGCTGGTTGTCCCTTCTGTGTTCTCTTTTCCCACTAGAGCAACCAGAGGCTTAGAGGAGACCTTTCCACATGGTATTCTGCTGGCCTGGGGGAGGGGCAGTACAGTCTACATGTAGCCACTTTTCTTACCCTTCCAATGTAGTCTGTCTTGGTCTCTTTGTTGCAAGGGGTGCTTCAACCTCACCCCTGTGTTTTAGGATTCTCTCAGTGATGCCTTGTTCTTAAATAATTGTTAGTTTTTCTTCTTGTTAAGGGGAATGAAGTCATGAAAAACATATGTTGCCGTCGTGGTGATGTCAGTCCTCCCTCCATGTCTTTTTGTGGCTTGAGGCTTGTTTCTTTTTGTTGCTGAGTGATATTCTATTGTATAGATGTACCACAATTTGTTTCATCATCAACCTATTGAAAGAAAACTTGGTTGCTTCCAGTTTTAGGCAATTATGAATAAAGTTGCCTCAAACATTCATGCGCAGCTTTTGTGTGTGGAGGTATATGTTTTCAACTCATCTGGGGAAACACCTGGTAGTATAGTCATTGGATCATATACTTAGACTATGCTTAGCTTTGTAAGAAACTGCTAAACTGTCTTCCGACGTGGCTGAACCATTTTGCAATCTCACCAGCCATTAATGTGAGTTCCCTGCTGCTTCACACCCTCACCAATATTTGATATTATTAGTTTTAATACTTAAAAAAAATTCTAATATATATGTATCTCATTGGTATCCCATTGTTTCATTTGCAATTGCCTAATAACATATCTTGTTGAGCACTTTTTCAGATACTTATTTACCACCTACGTATCTTCTTTGTCAAGGTTAGGATATTTTGCCCATTTTTTAATTGACATGTTTATTTTCTTATTATTGAATTTTAAGAGTCCTTTGTATGCTTTGGACACAAGTTTGTTACCAGATATGTGCTTAGCAAGTATTTTCTACAAGTATGTGGTTTGTCATTTTGTTTTTTAAGTGTATTTTGCAAAGCAAAGTTTTTCATTTTAATAAATTCCAACTTATCAATTTTTTCTTTGGATCATGCTCTACTTTACACCTTCTCTCCTCTCTAACTCTTCCTTTAAAATTTATGATTTCCAATTAGAAGATCTCTAGGGCTTCCCTGGTGGTGCAGTGGTTAAGAATCTGCCTGCTAATGCAGGGGACACGGGTTCGAGCCCTGGTCCGGGAAGATCCCACATGTCGTGCAGCAACTAAGCCCGTGCACCACAACTACTGAGCCTGTTCTCTAGAGCCCGCGAGCCACAACTACTGAGCCTGCGTGCTGCAACTACTGAAGCCCGTGCACCTAGAGCCTGTGCTCCACAACAAGAAAAGCCACCACAATGAGAAGCCTGCACACTGCAACAAAGAGTAGCCCCTGTTCTCCGCAACTAGAGAAAAGCCCGTGCGCAGCAATGAAGACCCAATGCAGCAAAAAATAAAATAAATAAAAAAACTTTTTTAAAAAGAATTTCCTTCCTAAAAAAAAAAAAAAAAAAATCTCTAAAACTTACCATATGGGCCTTGTATTAGTTTCCTAGGGCTACTGTAACAAATCACCACAAAAGAGTACAGAATATTCTCTTTCAGTTTTGGACATTAGAAGTCCAAAATCATGGTGTCAGGAGGGTTATTTCTTCCTGGAGGCTCTGAGAGAGCATCAAGGAGAAACCAGCTTGCACCTTCTACATTTTACTTTGAAATCTGCTCAGGTAAATGTTCAAGTTCATTCCTTGCGAGTTCTACTTACCACCCAATAGTTGAACACAATTCAGCCAATTTCTGATGCTTTATAACAAGAATCACCTTTCCTCCAGCATCCAATAACGTTCTTCATTTCTATCTGAGACCTCATTAGAAACATCTTTCATATTCTAGCAGTGTTTGGTTAATGATTATATATATATACACACGAGTGTGTGTGTGTGTAAATGATAGAAGCTTTCTCTATAGCTCTCTTCACTTCTTTCTGAGTCTTCACCAGAATCAGTTTTAATGTTCATATTTTTATAAACAATTACTTCAAGGTAATCTAGGCTTTTTCTGTCATGTGTTTCAAAACTCTTCTAGCCTTTATCTACTACCCAATTCCAAAATCACTTCTGCATTTTTTAGGTATTTATTATGGCAGCACCCCACTTTCCAGTATCAAAATCTGTATTAGTTAGGGTTCTACAGAGAAACAATAAGAGATTTTATCCATATCTATTTATCTATATCTGCCTCTGTGTCTATTTCAATATCTGTGTCACCTATCTATCTATCCATCCATCCATCTATGAAGAGATCTATTTTAAGCAATTGGTTTATGTGAGTGTAGGAGTTTACAAGTCCAAAATCTTTAGGGCAGTTAACAGGCAAGAAACTCAAACAGGAGTTGGTACTGCAGTCTTGAGGCAGAATTTCTTCTTCTCATAAAGATACCAATTGTTAGACGAGAACCCGTGCTGTTCCAGTATAAGCTCATCTTACTCATTTTACCTTGATTGTGTCTACAAACTTCTTATTTTCAAATAAGGTAACATTCACAGGTACCAATGGTTAGGACTTAGACATATCTTTTGGGGGGGCAAAATTCATCCTGCAACATGGTACAAAATTATATCATGAGTATCAAAAAACTAAATAAAAGAGTGCATCATTTTCTAGTGAACCTGATAATAAATAATAGAAAACTATTTTGCATTGGTTTGTTTTTTAAAATTCAGATTGATAACAAGATGAATTTTGTGGTAGGTAAATGTCACCTACCAACACCTTGAAAGACCACTAGAGAAACCTGCTAATCAAGAAAAACTAAGTTTATTAGACTTACTGCATTAAGGACAGATACTAATCTTAATAGATTCTCAAAAAGAAGAAATTAGAGAAAGGTATTTATAGTTTTAGGTGCTGGACTGGGTGATTTGAAAGTGTGTCTTAAAAGTCAGAGAACTGGTTGAAATTGTACAGAGTTTCTGCACTATAGATTTGGATTGACTTGTACTGTGTGAAGAGGATTTTGAAGTGAAATTTGATGAACAAGGGGGTTTAAATAGTTTAAAGTCTACTCTTCCAGGGACAAATATATTATACCAGGAAATATATAAGTATAAATATATATGTGTGTGTGTATGTGTGTGTGAGTGTACATAATATATTTTTAAGCTTTTATACATGGAAGCATCTCAAAAGTGTTTTGAGTCCACTAAAACCCGAGAGAATCAAATCTTCCTAAGCCAAAATATTTTTCAAAGGATCATATATTTCAAATATTATAGACTCTTGAATTTACTAAGATCTAAAAAAATATAACAAAACAAAAGGAATCCTTTCAAAAAATAGAAAATGGAGTCAAGAGAGAAGTGGCCACAAAATGATAATATTTTGATAATTTATAAAAAAAAAATTTACTTCTCTCTTCCTTTTCCTATCATTTAAAGAGAAGCAGCAATACATATGGACACAGTGCAAAGGAAAAATTGATAAAATATAAGTCAATATCACAAATTAAAACATTACACGTTTGATAAATGAACAGTAGTTTCAGAGCTCTATGCATATAAAATATAGTTACATTGCCTCAGTCAGCAAACCAGGGATTTTTTTCCTCCACCGTTGCTCTCTGCCTGCCCTAAGTACTACTATCTCTCGAATAGAGTTGTCTTAATTTTCACAAACTGTCAGGAAATGAGATATGCCTTTTTCTTTTTATATTTATGGGTAGCTAAAATTCCTGAGGGGATGAATTACTCAAGATAGTTAAAGATGGTAAGACAAGAAGTAATGGCCAGAAACATGGAGAACTCTTAAGCTAGATAAGATGAAGAAATTCTTAGTCATGAGGTCAATGAGGCAATTTAATAGGGTGCCCTGGGAGGTAGTCAAGATACCATCACTAAACACTATTCAGACTCAAGGGAAAATTAAAAAGACAAGCTCTGGGTAGGAGAATGAGAAATCATACATTTTTAGACAAGGGAGAAATAATCTATTATAGGCAAACTAGGATGCAGCTTTTAAATAGTGGGCCCATGTGAAAATGTTAATTCTAATTGGGATTAAAGTATCACATCTTAAGAATTAATTATACATTTTATGGGCAGGAGACCTAAATAGACATTTCTCCAAAGAAGATATACAGATTGCCAACAAACACATGAAAAAATTCTCAACATCATTAATGATTAGAGAAATGCAAGTCAAAACTACAATGAGATATCATCTCACACCTGTCAGAATGACCATCATCAAAAAATCTATAAACAATAAATGCTGGAGAGGGTGTGGAG
Source organism: Eschrichtius robustus (assembly GCF_028021215.1). NCBI lineage: Eukaryota > Metazoa > Chordata > Mammalia > Artiodactyla > Eschrichtiidae > Eschrichtius > Eschrichtius robustus. The sequence goes on along the minus strand of NC_090827.1, from coordinate 12,750,446 downwards.
AAAAGGGAACACTCTTGCACTGTTGGTGGGAATGTAAATTGATACAGCCACTATGGAGAACAGTATGGAGGTTCCTTAAAAAACTAAAAATAGAACTACCATATGACCCAGCAATCCCACTACTGGGCATATACCCTGAGAAAACCATAATTCAAAAAGAGTCATGTACCAAAATGTTCATTGCAGCTCTATTTACGACAGCCAGGACATGGAAGCAACCTAAGTGTCCATCAACAGATGAATGGATAAAGAAGATGTGGCACATATATGCAATGGAATGTTACTCAGCCATAAAAAGAAATGAAATTGAGTTATTTGTAGTGAGGTGGATGGCCCTAGAGTCTGTTATACAGAGTGAAGTTAAGTCAGAAAGAGAAAAACAAATACCGTATGCTAACACATATATACGGAATCTAAAAAACAAACAAACAAAATGGTCATGAAGAACCTAAGAGCAAGTTGGGAATAAAGATGCAGACCTACTAGAGAATGGACTTGAGGATACAGGGAGGGGGAAGGGTAAGCTGGGACAAAGTGAGAGAGTGGCATGGACATATATACACTACCAGACGTAAAATAGATAGCTAGTGGGAAGCAGCCGCACAGCACAGGGAGATCAGCTCGGTGGTTTGTGACCACCTAGAGGGGTGGGATAGGGAGGGTGGGAGGGAGGGAGACGCAAGAGGGAAGAGATATGGGAACATATGTATATGTATAACTGATTCACTTTGTTATAAAGCAGAAACTAACACACCATTGTAAAGCAATTATACTCCAATAAAGATGTTTAAAAAAAAGAATTAATTTTACATTTTAAAGTGATTTTTAAAGGCTTCAAGCAATATTTACTCAACAAATATTTACCGAGTCCCTACAATATGCCAGGCACTTTTCTAGACTTATTTAATATATATCTATAACATCATACATGTACATAGAATATAGGTTTCTAATAAAATACACTGATGACCTCAGTTGGTGACCTCAAACAACACAGGTACTTAAAATACACTAATGCTTCACTCATGTAGTAGCACACAGCAATATATATTAGTATTTAATATATATTAATACATTATACATGTTTCTATGAAAACGGCATGATGTTTCTTAAGTGCTTTAAATTCTGTCAATCAATATTGCTTAATTTTTTCCTACTGTTTCATTATACTATTCAACAGAGATGATTATAATTATAAATTATAATTTATTTTTACAGACTAATTTCTTTATCCTATAATAATTAAATATAAAACCTATATTTTAAAAAACTATGCTTCTCTAAGTAATGTAAGCAACATTTCATTCAAGGATTTTATTATGTAAAGTTACAGCAAATTTGAGGTGTAAAAAGTGTTGTAAAAATCACTGTAAATATTTAAATTATACAATTTGATTAGTTGTGATATATGTTTACGCTTCAAACCATCACTGCAATTAAGATAATGAACATAACTGTCCATCCACAGTGCTTTTTGTAATTTCTTCTTTTCAGCTTTCCCCATCCCATACCCATCACCAGGTAACAGTTGACCTGCTTTCTCTCATTATTGATTAGTTTGAATATCCTATAATTTTATGTAAAGGAATCATAAAGTATATATTCTTTCTTGTCTGGTTACTTTCACTCAGCATAATTATTTTGAGATTCATTTATGCTGTTGAATGTATTAATAGTCTATTCCTTTTAATTGCTCAGTAATATTCCATTGTACGGATATACCATCATTTGATTGTCTATTTACCTGTTAATGGTATTTTCGCTGTTGTTAGCAGTTTAGGGCTAATAAAAATAAAGCTGTTATGAATATGTATGTAAAAGTCTTTCTATGGACATACGCTTTTACTTATTTTTTTCAATACCTTGGAATAGAAGGACTGGGACCTACATTTAAAGTTTATGAAACTCCCAAGCTGTTTGCAAAATATTGTATCATTTTACATTTACCTAGCAGTGGGACATTTTTACTATGGAGTCATTCTACTAGGTGTATAGTAGTATTTCACTGTGGTTTTAAATGGCATTTTTCTAATGACTAATCGTGTTGGACATATTTTATATGCTTGTTGCTTGCAATCCACATATCTTCTTTCATTAACTGTCTCTTCAAATCTTTTGCACATGTTTAATGGCTTATGGGTTGTCCAGTGTGTGACTTGAAATTGTTTTTTCATTCTCTTAGTGTCTTTCCAAGAGCTTAATTTTGATAAAGTCTATTTAACATTTATTTATTTAGTTGATCATACATTTGGTGTCTAATAAATACATTTGTCTAACTCAAGGTCACAAAGGTCTTCTCTTATGTATTTTTCTTGAAATTTTAAGTCTTTAGTTTTACACATAGATCTATGTTACAATCTGAGTTAAGATTTGTATATGGTGATAAATATGGGTCAAATTTGTTTTATATATATATATATATATATATATATACAAGCATTTGCTGAAAAGGCTATTTTTCTCCAAGAAATTGCCTTTATACTTTGTCAAAAATAAATTGCCCATCTATGTGTGGGTCTATTTGTTGACACACTACTGTGTTCCACTGATCTATTTGTCCATCTTTTCCACAGTATCCACTCTCTTGATGACTGCTACTTTCTCGTAAGTTTGTTGGTAGCTACACAAAGCCTCCTGGGATTTTGACTGGGATTATGAGAAATCTGTAACTCAAAAGGGGTAGAATTAACCTTTTAAGTATACTGCTGTATTAACACTGCCTATCTCTCCATGTATAAATATTCTTTCTTCAGTTTATTCAACAATAATTTATACATTTTAGCATATAGGTCTTTTACAACTTTTATCATATTTATCCTTAATTATTTAAAAGTTTTCATGTTCTTTTAAAAAGTATTCTTTTTCATTTAAAATTTTCATCTTTTTATTGTTAGTAAATATAAATTATAATTTTTTTATGTCAGTCCTATATATTGCAATCACTATTGCGTCTTGCAAAATGCAATCACTATTTCTAATAGTTTTTTGTAGATTCCATAGAATTCTCTTCATAGATGATTATGCCATATGCAAACAAGTAGAGTTATTTCTTCTTTTCTCAAATTGATTTGTTTTATTTATTTTTTTGTTGTTTATTGCACTGCCTAGAAGTACAAGTTCAATGTTGAGTAGCAGTGTTGACAGTAGCACTTCTTCTTTTTTTTTTTTTTAAAGAACCATTTTGGGTTTTTTTGGTATTTATTTATTTATTTATTTATTTATTTATTTATTTATTTATTTATTTTTGACTGTGTTGGGTCTTCGTTTCTTTGCAAGGGCTTTCTCTAGTTGCGGCAAGCGGGTGCCACTCTTCATCGCGGTGCGTGGGCCTCTCACTGTCGCGGCCTCTCTTGTTGAGGAGCACAGGCTCCAGACGCGCAGGCTCAGTAGTTGTGGCTCACGGGCCTAGTTGCTCCGCGGCATGCGGGATCCTCCCAGACCAGGGCTTGAACCCGTGTCCCCTGCATTGGCAGACAGATTCTCAACCACTGCGCCACCAGGGAAGCCCGAGAGTAGCATTTCTTTCTTTCTTCCTGAACTTAGCAGGGAAACCATTCAATTTTTTATAATTAAGAATGTGAAAGAAAGAAAACCTATAGGTCTTTCCTAGTTTCCTTTCTCAGGTTGAGGAAGTGCCTATATGTATGTGTGTGTGTGTGTGTGTGTGTGTGTATATATATATATATATATATTTATGGATGTATTTTGTTAAATGCAATATCAATAAATATTGCAATGGGGTATTTTTTATAAATATCCAACATACTTTTCAATGTCTCAAGTTGTACTCTCAGTCCAAGCAGGTTGAGGATTCTGTTGTATCACATGGACAATGTTTATAGGATTTTGAATGAGATAATGACTTGAACAAAAGCATTAACATTCTTCTCTTTATGTGGCTCAGACATTACCAGAGCTTCATAGAAGAAAAAAAGGGCAATATAAATGACAAAAAAACTTTGAAATTAAATTGTAGTCCTTTTTGGGTACATTTATCAAAACATCTTACAAAGGTAATAAAGAGAATAAATATTATTATTTGCTTATCAAGTTTGTAAATATTATTACTTGTAATGCACAGTGTTGATGCTGTTATAGTAAATGAAGCACTTTCAGAAACAGCTGGTAGGAGTGAATATTGAAGTTTTGCGAGACAATCACAATATCCTATTAAGTAAAAATCCGGTTACAAAACAAAATACACAGTATAGTCATATTTTTGTAGTATAGGTAACTGTAAAACATCTCAGAAAATTATTAAAACTACATGTAATGCATACTTATAGATTATCTGAATGATTAATTATATGAATTATTTTTGCTTTCATCTCTGCAACTTTATGTTTTTGAAAACTTTGTACAACAGCCATATTGCAAGATGTGTTTTTCAGAATAGACTTTGAGTAGAGATTAGAGTGCGAGATATTTACTGTGGAGTACTCTGGGGATTAAAGCTTTTAAGGAAGGAAAGAACACAGAATTGGTCAGAGGAAGAAAGCAACCTGTGATTCAGTTTCAAAGAAAACCTCAATCAACATGCAGATGTTCTGAAAGGGAATAATTTATTTGCCAAAGAAAACTGCTCAGGGTTATTTTCTGCAAGTAACAACATGATTTTTAATGTCACAAATTATGCTTTCTTCATAAGCAGGATGGAGACTTTACTGACTCACATGAGAATTATTTTTAGGAGTATCCAGACATCAGGTTAAGAAAAATGACTTCAAAGCAGCCATTATAAAAATATTTTAATAACTAAAGGAAACTATGTTTAAATAATTAAAGAGAGGTATTATGACAATCTCCCATCAAATAGAGAATATCAATAAAGAGATGGGAATTATAAAATAGGAATCAAATGGAAATTCTGGAGACAAATATAACTGAAATAAAAAATTCACTGGAAGAGCTAACAGTAGGTTTGAACTGGCAGAAGAAAGAATCAGCAAACTTGAAGGTAGATAGAGATTATACATTTAGAATAACAAACAGAAAAATGAATGAAGAAAAATGAACAGAGCCTTAGAGAAATGTGAGACACCTATTTAAGCACACCATCATAAGCATAATGGGATTACTCACAAAGAGAGGAGAGAGAAGATGGAGCAGAAAAATATATGAAGAAATAATGGTGAAAAACTCCTAGAAATTTGATGAAGAATATTACTCTACACAATCAGTAAGCTAAATAAACAAAAAATACTATATATAAACAAAGAGATTCATACCCATACATTTCACAGTGAAAATGTTGAAAGCCAAAAACAAAGAAAAAATCTTGAAAACAGAAATAGAAGAATGACTTTATAAGAGCTGATAAAGCAGTCCAGCAATGTTGACAGATACAAAATCAAAATACAAAAATCAGTTACAGTTCTCTATAGAGGTAATGAGCTATCTGGAAATAATATTATGAAACATTTCCAGTTAGCCTCAAAAAGAGTAAAATATCAGGAGTGAATTTAACAAAAGAAATGTAAATGTACATTGAAAATTACAAAGAATTGTTGAAAGAAATTAAAGAATAAATAAATGGAAAGACATTTGTGTTCATGGATTAGAACACTTAATACTGTTAAGATAGCAATATTCCTCGAATTTATCTACAGATTTAATGCAATCCTATCAAAAATTCAAACTGCTATTTTTGCGGAAATTGACAAGCTGATCGTAAAATTCATATAGAAATGCAGGGAAGTTAGTTAGCCAAAAATAAAGAAGAACAAAGTTGGAAAAGCCACACTATTCAATAAGTAAATTTTAAAATTTACAAGAAAGCTACAGTAATTTTTTTTAAAAATGTGGTAGTACCATATAAATAGACATGTAGACCAATGTAATAGAATTGAGAGTCCAGAAATAACTCATACATTTATGGTCAATTGATTATTAACAAGCTTTCCAAAATCATTCAGTGGGGGAAATGCTGTTGGGATAACTGGATATCCACATGCATAAGAATTAATCTGGATACCTAAGTTCTACCGTATAGAACCATATGACCATCTATATATATACCATATGAACTCAAATAGACAAAGGACCTTAATATGAGAGCTAAAACTATAAAATTCTTCTAAGGAAGCACAATGTAAATCTACATGTCCTTGGATTAAGCAACAGTTTCTTAGGTGACATCTAAAGCATAAGCAACCAAAGAAAAAATAGACAAATTGGACTTTATCAAAATAAAAAATTTTGTATGTCAAAGGAGACTATCAAGAAAGTTAAAAGATAATCCACAGAATGAGATAGAATATTTGTATATCTGATAAGGGATCTAGTGTCCAGAATATATAAAGACAACCCATAACCCAACAAAAAATAAATAATTCAAATATAAATTAAGCAAAGACCTTGAAATAAACGTTTCTCCAAAGAAGATATACAGGTGGCCAAACAAACACATGAAAAGATGCCCAACATCATTAGTCATTAGAGAAATTCAAATCAAAACCACAATGAGATCTTATCTCACACCGTATAGAATGACTATCATCAAGAAACAAGAGATACATGTTGGTGAAGATGTGGAGAAAGAGAACTCTTGTACACTGTTGGTGGGAATGTAAATTTGGTCAGCTACTATGGAAAACAGCAGGTTTTGAGGTTCCTCAAAAAATTTAAAGTAGAACTACCATATGATTCAGCAATTCCACTTCTGGGTACACAGTCAAAGGAAATGAAAACATGATATTGAAGAGATACATGCACTCCCTTGTTTATTGTAGCATTATTCATCATAGCCAAGATATGGAAACAACCCAAGTGCCCACAATAGATGAATGGATAAAGAAGATATGGTAAAAATATATACAAATATTATTCAGCCATGAGAAAGAAGGAAACCTTGCCATTTGGGACAACACGGGACCTTGAGGATATTATGCTAAGTGAGATAAGTCAGTCAAAGAAAAAAAATACTATGATATCACATGTGAATCTAAAAAGTCAAACTTCTAAAAGCAGAGAGTAAATGGTGGTTACCAGAGGCTGTGTGTTAGAAGAATAGGAGAGATGTTGTTTAATGGTACAAACTTGCAACTAGTAGACAATTAATTTCTGGAGATCTAATATACAGTATAGTGAATATAGACAATGATATTGTATTATAATTATCAAATTTGAGAGATTAGATCTTAATTTTTTCCACCACAAAAAAGAAATGATAATTATGTGACATGATAGAGGTGCTAATTATCACTACAGTGGCAGTCATGTTACAATATATAAATGTTTCAAATCAATGTATGTATAAATGTATGCTGTACACCTTAAATTTACATACTGTTATGTATCAATTATATTTCAATAAGAATTCATTTTAAAAATACAATGAGATACTACTTTATACCCATTAGGATACCTATTCTGGGTGTTTCATGTAAATAAAATCAAACAATATATGGTCTTGTGACTTGCTTCTTTCACTTAGCATTATATTTTTAAGGTTCATCTATGTTGTATCATGTATCAGCATGTCATTCTGAATATTTATGCATTTCATGAAAGTCCAAAATGAAGCAAAACTTTAAAAAACCCTGAAAAGATTAATGCACAAATCATAGAGATTTAAACCCTCTCAATAATTGATAGACTAAGAATGGAGAAAATTAGTAAATGTATGGATGACTTGAATAACCAACTTTAATTAATTGATATTTATGTAACACTGCACTCAACAACAGCAGAACGAACATTCATATAAAAATAACACAGAACATATACCAAATAGGCCATATTCTGGGCCATAAAGCATATCTGAATACATTTAGAAGGATTCAGTCATACAAAATACAGACTTTGATCCTGTAAAATTAAATGAGAAATAGATTTCAGAGAAATATCTGGAAAACAAAATATTTGCAAACTAAATAGCACACATTAAGAAAAACCCAGTGGGTCAAAGAAGAAATTACAAGAAAAATTAGTATTTGGCATTGAATTAATAAGAAAGCACAACAAAAAAAAATTGTGAGATTCAGTTAAATAGTACTGAGAGAGTAAGAATGGTCTCTAAATCATTTAACTTAGTTACCTTCTTAAATGATCAGAGGAAAATCCACTAAGTCCAAAGTTAGTAGAAGAAATATTAAAAATAAGAGAAGAAATCTGTGAAGCAGAAGAACAAAAACAATGGAGAAAACCAATAAAATTAAAAGTTGATTCTTTGAGATTAATAAAATTGATGAACCTATTGCCAGACTACTGAGAAAAAGAAAAAAGAGGACATAAATTACAAATTATATGAATGAGAGGTGACATCACTACAGATTCTACAGATGCTGAACTGATAATGAGGGAGTATTATGAACAATTTTATTATAATAATTTCTAAAACATATCACAAATAAGCAAATCGCTATAAAAATAAAAATTGTCAAACTTCAAGAAGAAATAAGTAATCTGAATAGCTCTACATCTATTAAGAAAACTGATTTTTAGTTAGAAGTTTTCCCACCAAAATAATCCCAGACCCAGATGTCCTAATCGAAATGTAGAAGATATTTCAGGAAGAAATAATACTAATTGTACACAGAGGAGAGACCATTTCCTAATTCATTCTATGAGGTTAGCATTACCCTGATACCGAAAAAAAAAAAAAAAAATAAGAGAGAGAGAGAGAGGGTGAGAGCACAAAGATATTAAGAAAATAAAACTACAGAACAATATTCCTCATAAACATATATGCAAATTCATAAAAAAAATACCAAATTAAACTCAACAGTATTTTAAAATAATAAATTATTGACATTATGGAGTCTCTCCCAGGAATGAAATGTTGGTTTTATATTCCAAAGTCAATCAATGTTAATTTGCCACATTAACAGTTTAAAAATGAGAAACAGACAACTAAACAAATTTTATAACCATCTCAGTAGACTTAAAAAGCATATGACAAAATCTAACATCCTATCCTGATAAAAACTTCTGGCAAGTTACAAATAGAAAAGAACTTCCTCAAACTTATACAAGGTGTCTGTGAGAAACTTAAAATTAACATCATACTTAATGGTGAAAGTCTGAAGGCTTCCCCTGTAAGATCAAGAACAAGGCAAATATGTTGTCTCTCAAAACTTCTATAAACATTGTACTAAGTGTTCTAGGCAGTACAATAAGGCAAAAAAAAAAAAAAAGCATTCAGTTCAGAGAAAAGAAGGTAAAACTGCAATTATTTGAAAATTATGTGATCAAGTATATAAGACATCCATATGGAAGGTATAAAAAAATTACTACAAGTAATAAATGAATTCAGCAAATTTGCCAGTTACAAGGCCAATATACAAAAATCGACTGAATGTCTATGTAACAGCAATGAACAGAAATTCATATTAAAAATAATAAGATTTAAAATAGCATTAAGTACATTAAATATTTAGGGGTAAATTGAACAGAAGTGGTGCAGGACCCATGCATTGCTAAAAGAAATTTAATAATATCTAAATGACGATAGAAATATACCTTGTTCATGTACTGGAAGACTCAATAATGAAAAGGTCACACTTGGGAATTCTGTGGTGGTCCCGTGGTTAGCACTCGGTGCTTTCACTGCCATGGGCCCAGGTTCTATCTGCTTGAGGAAGTAAGATCTGGCAAGCTGTGGGAGTGTGGGGTGCAGCCAAAAAAAAAAAAAAAAAGAAAGAAAGAAGAGGTTATAATTCTCCACAAATTGATCCATAGTTTCACCATAATCCCAATCCAGTGTCTAGAAGTGTTTTTGTAGAAAATGACAATCTGATTTTAAGAAGTATAGAGATATGTATAGGACCTCAAATAGCTAAAGCATATTTGAACTCTAAGAAGAAAATTAGAAGATTTCAAGATATTATAAAACTATAGTAATCAAGACAGTATAATACAACCATAAAGACAGACAAACAATGGGACATAATAGAGAGTCCAGAAATAGAAGCATATATAAATGATCATTAATTTTTGATAAAGGTGTTAAGATAATTTAATGTGGGAAATGATATTTTTTTTCAAAAATTGGTGCTGGAAAAATTGTATAGACATATGCACCACCACCCCCAGGAAAAAAACACAAAAAACAAAAACAAAACCAGAATTTTAAAGGTTACCTCATGTCATACACAAAAATTCACTCAAAATGCATCATAAACTTCAATGTAAAACTATAAAATTTCTCAAAAAAAAAGCTAGTAATTTTTGGTTAGGAAAATATTTCCTAGTTAGGATATGACATGTATGAACTGTAAAAGAAACGTTTTTAACATTGTACTTCATTTAAATTAAAAACTTTTGATTGCAAAATGGCATTTCTACAAAAATGAAAGTGTAAGCCATTGCCTGGGAGAAAATATGTGCAAACATATGTCAGACCAAGGGTTTACATCTAGAAAATATAAAGAACACTTACCACTCAATTACAAGAAGACAAAGAACTCTATTAAAAATGACCAAGTTGTTTGAACAGACACTTTCTCAAAGAAGTTATATGAACAATAAATAAGCACATGAAAAAATACCTGCCTTTAGGAAAATACAATTAAACTCATAAGGGCATACCACTCCACTCCCACCAGAATGGCAAAAATGAAAAGGATTGAAAATACCAAATATTGGAATTGAGGTGAAGTAACTGTATCTCTCCTGTGTATTGCACTCCTGGGGTACTATAAAATGATACATTTGGAAATATTTTTGCTATTTGAGATAGTTTCTATCCTATAACCCAAACTCCCACCCCTAGATATTTACCTAAGGGAAAAAGAAAGATCTATCCATGTAAAGGCTTGTACACAAATGTTCATAGCACTTTATTTCTAAAGCCCAAACTGCTAATACCCAAAATCTCAACACATGAATGAAAAAATTGTTATTTAGCTATACAGTGGCATAGTACTCATCCATAAGAGGGAATGAACTATTTAAACATACATTAATATGGGTGAATCTTGAAGTACTTATCCTGAATGAAAAAAAAAGCAAGACATTCTCTATGGTTTCTTTACATAAAATTCTAGAAAATGCAAACCAAAGTATACAGATCAGAGGTTGCCTGGAGATGGGACAGCTGGGGAGAGGAAGTGGGAGGAATTTAAAAAGAGAAACAGGAAACTTTGGGGTGGTGGAGTTCATTATCTTGATGTGGTAATAATTTCAAAAGTACATACATATGTCAAAAATACATTAAATTGTGCACATTAAATCTGTTCAGTATGTTGTATGTCAGTTGTACTTCAACAAAACTGAAAACAGATTTAATAATTCAGTGGCAATATTTGTATTTTAAGCTTTAGTCACGGAAATACTGAACTACTGAAGAGTTATGACTATATTAGCGATAAGAAACTTTGACTAATGAGCCTAGTTTTGACAGCTCTTAGTGTTATTTTGATATTATATTAAGATGATATAGATGTGTTCTAATTATTTTATTGCAAGTATATTGAAATAGCTGTGAAAGTAATTCCAAATAGCTATTATACATAAAAAAAAGTATTCTTTGTTCCCTTACAATACTTTCTTTTTCCCTTTTGATGCCAATTAGGATGTCCATTGCCAAGTGTTCAAAATGTAAACCTTATATTTTAGTATCTGATGGAATAGAATTAACATATAGATCTAATCTATAGTTAAATATGATTTTTTACAATTTTGTCTGGGAAAGACAATTAAAATTATGATCCTTTTTATAATCTCCATCTTTAACAGTCAATTTAATGTCATCAGGACTCATTGGAGTAGTGTAAACAGGAGTGGGAGAATGGATGAAGTAGCTTTCAGAGGATGAAAACCAGAATCCCACACCTTTGAAATGGAACAAAGTCAGAGGCAGATGGTAATGATCTTAAAATACAGTGATTATAGAAGACTCCAAGACTGAACATCCCTAAGTCAACTAAAGACCTAAATGTTTCCATGGTCTTGAAAACATTGGAGAGTACAGAGTTTGGTTAAAAAGTAAAAAAGAGAACTACTAAGTATATTTCATTGGGTTATGACATATTTGTATAAAGTGCACTCTAATATGCAAGTTTGTTTAATTTTTGCTAATTATTGCTGACATAGTGTAGATATTAGGTGAAACTGAAAAGTATCATTAGCAGATAATTCAGATAATGTTGGTTGGTTGCCTGCTTTCTTCTCTCTCTCTCTCTCTTTATATATATATATATACACATACACATATACACACACATATATATATCTTATTCCATATTAACTTATTTCTTCCAAACAAAACTTATTTTTTAAAGGGCTCCACTCTATCTCCAACTCTGCAAGTTCAAGTAGGAAGGTATCTTGATAAATTTAAGCCAATCAGTTTAGGTCATTCTCTTGACAGCTGGTGTTACTCCAGAAATGGTCATGTGACTGAACTTGGCCCATTAAATTTGAAGGGAAGAATTTACAGTTCTTTTGTTCATTTCTCTCTTTGCTTTTCATTCCCATTACATGTAAAGAGAAAAGCAAAACAAAACAAAAACAATTTCACATGCACTCATCTTGCTACCATAAGGGTTACTAGCCTTAGGATAACAGAGAAGATAGAACAGCAAGGAGATGAAAGGAACAGAGGTCTTTGATGATATCATTGGTTGATTACCTAGATTTCCAGTTACTTGAGATAAAAAACATTTTTATTGTTTAAGCCATTTGAAATGGTTTTCCTTATACACAGTTCACCTAAGAATCTGTTAATTTTTCTTTTCCTACTAAAACAAAAGCTAAAACATTTTAATGAAAATAATGTCTAGTGGTTGACCATGTTTTCTCAAACCATTGGTAAATAACACATAAGAATGCTTTTAATTATAATTTAAACCAATGGTTTAATAAATGACTAAGTTAGTAATTAAGATAATTTAATTCTCTACCATTCACTTTGTGATTCTTAAATCTATGTTTAATAAATTAAATATTAAATATTTAATATTTATAAAAACCTATATATTTAGTACTTTAATAATTGAGATGATCTCATTGTTTACATTTAAATATATAGATTTATAAAAGATATATATGCATTCGATTCATTTTTTTTACCATGTAGAAAATATTGTATTTCCATTAAATATCTCAAGAAAAAAATTCCACATTTGTTTTCTTCTTTCAGTGATTAGTTAATCAACACGGAATCTAACTTAATGAAAATATTACTTCCTTAATGAGAATTAAATTTGGGGAAACACTCAGTTATAAATAAATCATTTAGAATTATCTCATGGCCAAATGCTCTACCAAACACCTAACGATATTGAATTAATGTAATTATGTTTATGGTAGATTGATAAAAAGTCTTCAGAAATATCAATCCCTGGTAGATTACAGTTAATACTTTCAATAATGCTTATGAGTAATAAAATAAAATTTTATACATTCGCCACTTAAGTATTAAATTCTAGGATTCTCCCTAACAAGAATTCAGGAACAATCTAATATTAGATATCTTTTACTTCTCCTCTTTTGGGATTGCTCTTTGAATATTTATGCGCTTACTAATAAAAGATAAAGGCAGTTGACTATTTAAAAATCCTCAGAAATATTTCTGGATTTTCCCTCTATTTTCACATGCTATATAGAGTTCAGTGAAAACCAGACAGGTGTTTTAGTGACTTGATCACACTGTGGAGATGGATAGCACCTGTTTCAATAAGAAAACAATAGTTACTCAAACCAGGGAAAAAGTTTTTACTTGGTGAAAATTGAAAATATCACCAATTAATTTACATGCAACCATTACAATTATATCTTTATCCTTAAAAAAACATTTTGGCATCTAAAGAAAGATGAAGCATTAGTAGACAACTATATATTTGGAAATTAGGATGTTTAGGAATTTCCTTAAGAAGTGATGAATAAAACACTAAATATTAGGTTTCTTAATCTCCATCAATTAAGGAACTATCTTACTAAGATATTCATTCTTTCATTATACTCTTTCCTGAGCTCACTGTGGGCTAGAGACAATCTATATGCCAGGGATCCAGGAGTAAACGAGACAGTTTTGATCTGCTTTATTAAATCCTGGAGCTTAGATTTTAGTAATAGACTATATTCTCAATATCACTAAGGGTAAATTATTAACAACTGTATAGTAGTATTTGTTTACATGAGACTGTGAATGAGGTAGGAATTTCTTTACTAACATGCCAAATATATATTGGCAATATGTATAAAAAGTCTTGTCACAATATATAGTACACTGTCTCTCAATGATTGCCACAGGAAATGCCAAAGTCTGGCAATTCATATTTTTGTACCCCAGAAATATCAATATAATAGAATTTTTAGATAGAGAATATGCATATTTAGAATGTTATCTCCAAGACATGTGAGCCTGTAAGTCAAAGACTGTATCCCTAATAAGTGAAAATGATGCAAAATTGGCTTATAACTATATTAAATGTTTTCAGAAAAAATGCTTTATTGCATTTTATTATTGATCTCATAGGAAACTAATTTTAAGAACCAATGTTTCATACTTAACACAGTCTTATAACTTCTTTTACATTCCTGCTGTGTACCAAGTTGAATAATACCCTCTCCCACAAAGTTCATATTTATGACAACCTCAGAATATGGTCTTATTTGGAAATAGAGTCATTGCAGATGTAATTAGTTAAGATGAGGTCATACTGGATCAGAGTGAGCCCTAAATCAGTTGACTTTTAATAAGGACTGGTGTCCTTACTAAACAGACCATAGGAAGACACAGAGAATACACACAGAGAGAACACCTTGTGGTGATGGAGGCAGAGTAGAGTCAAGCCGAGGAATACCTTGGATTCCCAGCAACCACTAGAAACTAGAAGACAGATGTGGAAAAGATTCTCCCTCAGAACCTCCAGAGGAACCAATCTTGCTAACACTTTGATTTCAGACTCCTACCCTCCAGAACTGTGAAAGAATAAATTTTTGTTGTTTTAAGCCAGCCAGTTTGTGGTTATTTGTTATGGCAGTCCTAGGAAAAAAAAATAAAGCTTATATTAAAAACCCCAAACATTTTTCTATTAATACAAAACACTAGAACACTAGAAAACATTTTGAAAATTTAAAACAAGAATAATACTGTGCCATATAAAAGTTTTTATTTGTTTCAGTAACATTAAACAACATAATATTCTGAGTATTCTGATTTCAATGGCATCATGAAATTGTTCCTAGTGACATATACCTGTTGTTCTTTTCAGTGTACAGTTAACTAATATTAAACTTTTGGTTATAGTTATTTCCTTTAATTTTAGAAGAGACAAGACTTCTTCATTTAGATGTATTATTAGAAGAAGTAAAGAAAATTTTCAATACCAATCAAGAGTATGAAAATTCATGCAGTTACCATGAGGACATCAACTAGGAAAGATTGGCAAATAATGGACTTTGAGATTTAGAATTAATGCAAAAGGCAGAAAGGAAACAGGAAATATTATAAACTTAAAAAGTGAAGCCTATTTAAAAAAAAATCACAGCTTGAATTGAATGAGTAGAATGGCAAATTATAAGCAGAAGAATTTTTTGAATCAAAGAAGGATAGTATACCAACTGAGCTTATGAATGAATAGGGAAAATCAAGGGCTTCAAAATGAATATGATATTTCTAGATAATGAGTTTGTTTTAAAGTGATGAGAATGATAATGAAGGAATTGCTTATACTATTTTTTAACTATGATAGTGATTATACATGCCATTGTAGTACCAATAATCCTAGTGAAAAAAGAGCCTTTTTTTTTTTTTTTTAACATCTTTACTGGAGTATAATTGCTTTACAGTGGTGTGTTAGTTTCTGCTTTATAACAAAGTGAATCAGTTATACATATACATATATTCCCATATCTCTTCCCTCTTGCGTCTCCCTCCCTCCCACCCATCCTCTCCCATGTCTCTAGGTGGTCACAAAGCACCGAGCTGATCTCCCTGTGCTATGCGGCTGCTTCCCACTAGCTATCTATTTTACGTTTGGTAGCGTATATATGTCCATGCCACTCTCTCACTTTGTCACAGCTTACCCTTTCCCCTCCCCATATCCTCAAGTCCATTCTCTAGTAGGTCTGAGTCTTTATTCCGGTCTTACCACTAGGTTCTTCATGACTTTTTTTTTTCCCCCTTAGATTCCGTATATATGTGTTAGCATACTGTATTTGTTTTTCTCTTTCTGACTTACTTCACTCTGTATGACAGACTCGAACTCCATCCACCTCACTGCAAATAACTCAATTTCGTTTCTTTTTATGGCTGAATACTATTCCATTGTATATATGTGCCACATCTTCTTTATCTATTCATCTGATGATGGACATTTAGGTTGCTTCCATGTCCTGGCTATTGTAAATAGAGCTGCAATGAACATTTTGGCACATGACTCTTTTTGAATTATGGTTTTCTCAGGGTATATGCTCAGTAGTGGGATTGCTGGGTCGTATGGTAGTTCTATTTTTAGTTTTTTAAGGAACCTCCATACTGTTCTCCATAGTGGCTGTATCAATTTACATTCCCACCAACAGTGCAAGAGTGTTCCCTTTTCTCCACACCCTCTCCAGCGTTTATTGTTTCTAGATTTTTTGATGATGACCATTCTGACCGGTATGAGGTGATATCTCATTGTAGTTTTGATTTGCATTTCTCTAATGATTAATGATGTTGAGCATTCTTTCATGTGTCTGTTGGCAATCTGAATATCTTCTTTGGAGAAATGTCTATTTAGATCTTCTGCCCATTTTTGGATTGGGTTGTTTGTTTTTTTGTTATTGAGCTGCATGAGCTGCTTGTAGATCTTGGAGATTAATCCTTTGTCAGTTGCTTCATTTGCAAATATTTTCTCCCATTCTGATGGTTGTCTTTTGGTCTTGTTTATGGTTTCCTTTGCTGTGCAAAAGCTTTTAAGTTTCATTAGGTCCCATTTGTTTATTTGTGCTTTTATTTCCATTTCTCTAGGACCTGGGTCAAAAACGATCTTGCTGTGATTTATGTCATAGAGTGTTCTGCCTATGTTTTGCTCTAAGAATTTGATAGTGTCTGGCCTTACACTTAGGTCTTTAATCCATTTTGAGTTTATTTTTGTGTATGGTGTCAGAGAGTGTTCTAATTTCATAATTTTACATGTACCTGTCAAATTTTCCCAGCACCACTTATTGAAGAGGCTGTCTTTTCTCCACTGTATATGCTTGCCTCCTTTATCAAAGATAAGGTGACCATATGTGCGTGGGTTTATCTCTGGGCTTTCTATCCTGTTCCATTGATCTATATTTCTGTTTTTGTGCCAGTACCAAACTGTCTTGATTACTGTACCTTTGTAATATAGTCTGAAGTCAGGGAGCCTGATTCCCCCAGCTCCATTTTTCGTTCTCCAGATTGCTTTGGCTATTCGGGGTCTTTTGTGTTTCCATACAAATTGTGAAATTTTTTGTTCTAGTTCTGTGAAAAATGCCAGTGGTAGTTTGATAGGGATTGCATTGAATCTGTAGATTGCTTTGGGTAGTAGAGTCATTTTCACAATGTTGATTCTTCCAATCCAAGAACATGGTATATCTCTCCATCTGTTTGTATCATCTTTAATTTCTTTCATCAGTGTCTTATAATTTTCTGCATACAGGTCTTTTGTCTCATTAGGTAGGTTTATTCCTAGATATTTTTTTCTTTTTGTTGCAATGGTAAACGGGAGTATTTTCTTAATTTCACTTTCCGATTTTTCATCATTAGTGTATAGAAATGCAAGAGATTTCTGTGCATTAATTTTGTATCCTGCTACTTTACCAAATTCATTGATTAGCTCTAGGAGTTTTCTGGTAGCATCTTTAGGATTCTCTATGTATAGTATCATGTCATCTGCAAACAGTGACAGCTTTACTTCTTCTTTTCCAATTTGGATTCCTTTTATTTCTTTTTCTTCTCTGATTGCTGTGGCTAACACTTCCAAAACTATGTTGAATAATAGTGGTGAGAGTGGGCAACCTTGTCTTGTTCCTGATCTTAGTGGAAATGGTTTCAGTTTTTCACCATTGAGGACAATGTTGGCTGTGGGTTTGTCATATATGGCCTTTATTATGTTGAGGAAAGTTCCCTCTATGCCTACTTTCTGCAGGGCTTTTATCATAAATGGGTGTTGAATTTTGTCAAAAGCGTTTTCTGCATCTGTTGAGATGATCATATGGTTTTTCTCCTTCAATTTGTTAATATGGTGTATCATGTTGATTGATTTGCGTATATTGAAGAATGCTTGCATCCCTGGAATAAACCCCACTTGATCATGGTGTATGATCCTTTTAATGTGCTGTTGGATTCTGTTTGCTAGTATTTTGTTGAGGATTTTTGCATCTATATTCATCAGTGATATTGGCCTGTAGTTTTCTTTCTTTGTGACATCTTTGTCTGGTTTTGGTATCAGGGTGATGGTGGCCTCGTACAATGAGTTGGGGAGTGTTCCTCCCTCTGCAATATTTTGGAAGTGTTTGAGAAGGATAGGTGTTAGCACTTCTCTAAATGTTTGATAGAATTCGCCTGTGAAGCCATCTGGTCCTGGGCTTTTGTTTGTTGGAAGATTTTTAATCACAGTTTCAATTTCAGTGCTTGTGATTGGTCTTTTCATATTTTCTATTTCTTCCTGGTTCAGTCTCGGCAGGTTGTGCATTTCTAAGAATCTGTCCATTTCTTCCAGGTTGTCCATTTTATTGGCATAGAGTTGCTTGTAGTAATCTCTCATGATCCTTTGTATTTCTGCAGTGTCAGTGGTTACTTCTCCTTTTTCATTTCTAATTCTATTGATTTGAGTCTTCTCCCTTTTTCTCTTGATGAGTCTGGCTAATGGTTTATCAATTTTGTTTATCTTCTCAAAGGACCAGCTTTTAATTTCATTGATCTTTGCTATTGTTTCCTTCATTTCTTTTTCATTTATTTCTGATCTGATATTTATGATTTCTTTCCTTCTGCTAGCTTTGGGGATTTTTTGTTCTTCTTTCTCTAATTGCTTTAGGTGCAAGGTTAGGTTGTTTACTCGAGATGTTTTCTGTTTCTTGACGTACGCTTGTATTGCTATAATCTTCCCTCTTAGAACTACTTTTGCTGCATCCCATATGTTTTGGGTCATCGTGTCTCCATTGTCATTTGTTTCTAGGTATTTTTTGATTTCCCCTTTGATTTCTTCAGTGATCACTTCCTTATTAGGTAGTGTATTATTTAGCCTCCATGTGTTTGTATTTTTTACAGGTCTTTTCCTGTAATTGATATCTAGTCTCATAGCGTTGTGGTCGGAAAAGATACTTGATACGATTTCAATTTTCTTAAATTTACCAAGGCTTGATTTGTGACCCAAGATATGATCTATCCTGGAGAATATTCCATGAGCACTTGAGAAAAATGTGTATTCTGTTGTTTTTGGGTGGAATGTCCTATAAATATCAATTAAGTCCATCTTGTTTAATGTATCATTTAAAGCTTGTGTTTCCTTATTTATTTTCATTTTGGATGATCTGTCCATTGGTGAAAGTAGGGTGTTAAAGTCCTCTACTATGATTGTGTTACTGTCAATTTCCCCTTTTATGGCTGTTAATATTTGCCTTATGTATTGAGGTGCTCCTATGTTGGGTGTATAAATATTTACAATTGTTATACCTTCCTCTTGGATCGATCCCTTGATCATTATATAGTGTCCTTCTTTGTCTCTTGTAATAGTCTTTATTTTAAAGTCTATTTTGTCTGATATGAGAATTGCTACTCCAGCTTTCTTTTGATTACCATTTGCATGGAATATCTTTTTCCATCCCCTCACTTTCAGTCTGTATGTGTCCCTAGGTCTGAAGTGGGTCTCTTGTAGACAGCATATATACGGGTCTTGTTTTTGTATCCATTCAGCCAGTCTGTGTCTGAAAAAGGAGCCTTTAAATGACAGAGACTATTTGTAGAATAGGTGAGATGTTAAGAATGAATTAGCATAGAAGCTAACTTTTTGGGTGAAATTTGATTACAGAAGTTACTAAACGAACTTTGAGATTACAATATGGATAATATTAAGTGACACATTAAAATTTTTAACATGAATTTATTTTGATTTATTCCAAAACTTCAATTAAACTCTGCAGTGCTTTGAATTTTTAAATATTATAAAGCCTTACAATGTTTTTTTTTTAATATGCAAATGTGTCTGTATATGTGTGAAAGCAGACTGTTACTCTTTTTTTTTTTATTTTAAATTTTATTTATTTATTTATTTATTTATTTATGGCTGTGTTGGGTCTTCGTTTCTGTGTGAGGGCTTTCTCTAGTTGTGGCAACCGGGGGCCACTCTTCATCGCGGTGTGTGGGCCTCTCACTATCGTGTCCTCTCTTGTTGTGGAGCACAGGCTCCAGACGCGCAGGCTCAGTAATTGTGGCTCACGGGCCTAGCTGCTCTGCGGCACGTGGGATCTTCCCAGACCAGGGCTCGAACCCATGTCCCATGCATTAGCAGGCAGATTCTCAACCACTGCGCCACCAGGGAAGCCCCCTTACAATGTTTTAACTGGATCACTTATCTCAAAACCTCTCATTTTACAAAGGAGGAAGTATCAAAGATTGTTGTAATGTCATCAGACTAGGAGCATATATTTGACACTCTACATCACATTAGTAGAGATTAACTTAACAGTTATAAAGGGTATTTGCAAGTACATATTCCCATTATTCCAAATATATACATTGATGGAATTTAATTTGATATGTGAAGTATATAGAAATATTGATGGCCTGAAGGAGGTGGCAGAGCTTTCTGATTACAAGGATTAGAATCATGTTTCCTCATTTAGAACACTACCATTATCATTGTGTGCCTTGTGTTACTTAACATTTTAGAATATGTTATCTCAAGATCCCTATAATAATCCTAAATGAAGTAGGCATTTCTATGTTGCAAATGATGAAAGTGAAGCTCAGGTCATTTAAGTTTGCTCAAGATCTCCAAGCTAATAAATGCTAAGATTACAACAAATCCTTATCCTAAAGCTCCACAATGTACCACATTCTTTCGCTATTTTTATTGATTTTCCTCCATGACATGCTACCAGTTCAGTTGAGGAATATTTCCATATTAGAGTTTCCATTAGCATTTGCTACATTTTGCTCTAATGCATAATCCTTCATATTTTCTCTGCTTAGCTTTTTTTGTTTTGTTTTGTTTAACCTGCCCTTTCTTTTAGGCTGTTTTCTGGCTCATTTACTCTTAGTTACTTAATGTATCCCCATTTCACTCTGTGGATCACAAATACCTGGAGAAGGAGGCGGAGCATCTTTGCTGATCCAGTTAAACATTTTAACGTTTCCAGCGCTGTCCTTAGCTCTAGCAATAAAATAGAAGATCAAAAATGCTTTCCTTCTATAAGCACCCTTCGTTTATAATTCCAACATTTTGTATAAAATTTTTCACCAGAAAGTAACTTATTGTTTTTCCTTGTGAAATGATTCTCTTTCCTTAGCCTTCCTTTCCCTCTGTCCAACAACAGGCAACCATGTAAACAAATATGGGCACACAAAAAGCCACACACAATACACACATACATGCATCCCTCTTTTGGAATTTAACTTCTGCTTTCTGTTAGTGGAGAACCAAGAATACTAGCAATTTACAGATCTAGTGACTCAAAATCCAAATAAATTTGGCATTGATGTAGTCCCACTTGTCTATTTTTGCTTTTATAACTTGTACTTTTGGTATCATATCCAAAAAATCAGTGCCTACGTTGACTACATCAAACTACAAAGCTTCTCCACAACAACAAACAAACAAACAAAAAAACCCCAATCAGTAGAGTTAAAGGCAACCTATGGAATGAGAGAAATTATTCGCAAATCATACTTTTAATAAGGGATTAATATCTAATATATATAAGAAACTTATACAACTCAATATAAAAAATAACCTGATTTAAAAATGGGCTAAGGAGTTGAATAGGCATTTCTCCAAAAAGATATACAGATCTCAGGTATATGAAAAGATGCTCAACATCAGTAATCATCAGAGAAATGCAAATCAAAATCACAATGAAATGTCACCTCACACCTGTTAGCATGGCCGTCATCAAAACTGAAAACCAAAACCAAAAAAAAAAAAAAAAAAATCTCCTAAAACCAGGAAATAAGTGCTGGTGAGGATTTAAAGAAATTGGAAACCTTGTGCACCATTGATGGGAATGTAAAAAGGTGCATTCACTGTGGAAAACAGTATGGAAGTTCATCCAAAACATTAGAAATAGGGACTTCCCTGGTGGTGCAGTGCTTGAGAATCTGCCTGCCAATGCAGGGGACATGGGTTTGAGCCCTGGTCCGGGAAGATCCCACATGCTGCGGAGCAACTAAGCCGGTGCGCCACAACTACTGAGCCTGTGCTCTAGAGCCCACGAGCCACAACTACTGAAGCCCTTGTGCCTAGGGCCCATGCTCCGCAACAAGAGAAGCCACCGCAATGAGAAGCCTGTGCACCGCAACGAAGAGTAGCCCCCGCTCGCGGCAACTAGAGAAAGCCCGCGCACAGCAACAAAGACCCAACACAGCCAAAAATAAAATTAATTAATTAATTAACAAAAGGTGGGGGGAAAGAACTACAAAACATTAGAAATAGAACTACCTTATGATCTGCCAATCCCAGTTCTGAATATTTATCCAAAAGAATTAAAATCAGAATGTGGAAGAGATAGTTGCCCTCTCATGTTCATTGCAGCATTGTTCACTAACCAAGAGGTGGGAACAACCTAATGTTCATCCATAGATGAATGGATAAAGAAAATGCAGTATATATACATACAATAGAATATTATTCAACCTTTATAAAAAAGGAAATCCTGCCATATGTGATAACATGGATGAACCTTGAGGACATCTTGCTAAGTGAAATAAGGCCATCACAGAAGGACAAACACTGCAAGATTCCACTTAAATGAGGTATCTAAAGTAGTCAAACTCTTAGAAGAAGAAGGTAGAAAGGTGGTTTCCAGGGTTTGGGGGAGAGTGACCTTTTTTTTCATGCAAGACGGAAAAAATTTCTAGAGATTTGTTTCACAGCAATGTGCATGTAGTTAACAATACTGTACTATACACTTAACAATTTGTTTAAGAGGTAGATTTCTCAATATACGTTTATTTGCCACAATAAAAAAGAAATCAGACATAATAATACATAAAACAGAGGGTAAGAAATGTCAGTCACAAAATAATACATGATGTGTAATTCACTGATTTGAAGTTAAAATAGGGAAATCTAACATATGGAAATAAAGGTCAGAACATTGTTTATCTTTAGGAGGATGTGACTGGGACAGAGAATGATGGAGACTTCTGGAGTGTTGTGGTATCCACTATCTGGATTCAAGTGGTGGTTAGATGGGTGTGTTCACTTTGTAAGTTAGCTGAGCTGTGCACTCCGGCTCGTGTGCTTTTCTGTAGTGTGGACACCTCCATAAAAAATTAAAAGAAAGAACAATATGAGTAGGAAAGTTCAGAATATATAATTTTAAAAAATCAGTTTTGTATAAGCTACAAATAAAATAGGGTGCCATGTTTGGGAAAGTGGCAAAGCCCTAAGGTGGAGTTTTGGATGGATGACAATACCATCACTGTGGCTGGAATGTAACGAGGAAAGGGAGAAAGTTCAAATATGAGCTGGAGAAGAAAGTTAGTGCAAGATTTATGTAGGGCCAGGTAGGTGAATATGGGGCTATGTATTTTTATGCTAAGCTTGATGAAAGTTATTGAAGTAGTGTAAGCAGAGGCATGAAAAGGTGTGTTATGTTTTAAAAATTCTTCTGTATGAAAAATGAATGCATAAGTAGAGAAGAGGGTAAAACTGGACTAAAGAGATTATTAGGGGAGCCTGGACAGTCGTCCTGGAGAGAAATGATGGAGGCCTGGATTTCAGTGTAATCAGTATAGGTGGTGATTAGATCAAGCCTATTTAATCAAGTAATGACTTCATAGATTAATTTTCTATGATATGTTTAGTAAGAAAACTGCATGTATTTTAAATTATATATGTACATACATACATGTATATACACACAAATATATACATATAATAGGCATATTTGATAATAAATTAATAAACTAATTTTTAATTATCTGGTAAAATAATTATTTGAAGTATTTGGAACATATAAAATGAATAAATGCACCATTTATTCATCAAAAATTCAAATTTTTAAAAGAAAAATAGAAACATGACTTTTATATCTTACACAATCATAAAACAAAACATTAATACCACAGAACGTTAGTAGCAAAAAATTTTACTAACAATTGATATCTCTTGGGAGTCACAGACTATCTGCAACTATGTATTTCAAATTGTTCTTGGTTTGTTGAGCATAACTTATTAAAACCCCATGTATAGGAGGAGGTGACACATAGCACTAACACAATTTTACTTGCCAAGCAGTGCATTCATTATTAAACACATTTATGAAGTGTCTAATGAGAAATAATTCCCACCTGCTGCATATAAAAATAAAACACCCCTTAAAATGTCAACTCTTGTCTTCTTTGGAATAGGGTGAGTGGAGCTGAAATCAGTTTGCAAGACCCTGAGAAATAAGCAGGAGGTTAAGACTGAAGGAAGTTAGTATTGGCTCCTTCTTTCCAGTTTGATGATGAAGAAAATGAGGTAATCTTCAAAAGCCCCTGAATCGAAAGATATTTTTAAAACATATGTAACATTTTCAAAAGTAATTTAGATAAGATTTACATTTCGTGAGGTAACTGTATAGTTTCTTTAATGTATTACCTACTTAGCACCTACGTACACTGTTCTTCAGAGTATGATGAGTTTGATGTCAGACAACCTGGACTTAGACCAAAATTCAAGTCCTCTCTGTAGCATCTGGCAGGCTAATTAATATTAGACCATCTCAGTTTATTCATCTGTAAATGTGGAAAATAATAAATAGTTGTCAGGATTCTTAAAAATAATTAAGTTCATAATAGATCTAAGAGAAATATGATGCACTGGCATCATGCAATCTGGATACTTGTTGCAGACGTGTTCAGCTCACACAGTGCTAACAAAAATCATGCCCTCATTAAGAAAGTAGGAGGTCTGATTTTAAAATTCTGATGACTGAGATATTTCTAAAAATCATGAAATCTGATAATACGAGGCCTACATTCCTGCATGAATCTAAAAAGTAGCTATCTATTAGAAGGGGATTAACTGTCTAACTTACTAGAGTCCACACTATTTATTAATACTGCCTTTCACCTTTAAGAAAATATTAAGAAGTAAGTCAGACGGAGAAAGACAAATGATATCATATGATATCACTTATATGTGGAATCTAAAATAAAATGGTACAAATGAACTTATTTGCAAAAGAGAAATAGAGTCACAGATGTAGAAAACAAATTTATGGTTACCAGGGGGAAAGGGGAGGAGGGATAAATTAGGAGATTCAGATTGACATATACATACTACTGTATATAAAATAGATAACTAATAAGAACCCACTGTATAGCACAGGGAACTCTACTTAATACTCTGTAATGAGAGAGTATTTTCTTACATGGGAAAAGGATCTAAAAAAGAGTGGATATATGTATATGCATAATTGATTCACTTTGCTATACAACGGAAACTAATACAACATTGTAAACCAACTATACTTCAATAAAAATTAATTTAAAAAAAAGACTTGTAGACAACTAGTTAGCAGGAATTTTTAATTTAAAATGCTGGACATCGTATATGGGCTTATCTACCTTCTCCCTCCCATAGTTCCATTTAATTGATAGTAAAATTTTTTAAAATAAATTAATACCCACAAATCTGAAGAGAATGAGAAGTTTGAACAAGCAGGAAAATAAAAGCTCTTTCAAGAGATTTCTGAAGAACTGAAGTGGGTTTGGGAAATGATAACTGGTGAAGAAAAGCAGAGGACAGGGAAGTTTAAAGTATACATAGAGGGGCTGAGCCAGGGTGGACCCAACATTCCTTGTAGCATCCTAGAGGCATGGGTTTTTTAGACAGATAGGACTTGTGGGATAAAATCTCATAGTGACAGCAAAGCGTTGTTTACAGATATGTACTTGTGATTATCAGTAATACACTCTCATCGCATGTACAGAACACGCAGAAGCCAATTTGTTTACATCTCAGTCAAAATTAGGGAGGTTTTTCTCAATGCTGACTAAATAAAATTTCTGGAAAACACCTAAAGAAGACACTGTGGGAGTTAAAGCAGAGTAAAGACTTCTTCATTTTGGCATTTCTATAGGTGGTGTATGTCAGACCACACCCATGTAACCAGAGCTCCTAATTAGCTTGTATTTTTTGCCTTTCTTTCTTCTTTTTCTTTTCTTTTCTTTTTTTTGGAGGGGGAGCTGGGAGAGTGTATTTATTTTTTAAAATTTCTTCTCTATTTTTGATTGAAATATGGTTGATGTACACTATTATGATAGTTTCAGGTGTACTACATAATTACTTGACATTTGCACACATCATGATGCACAGTCTAGAAACCATCCGTCCCCATACAAAATTATTATATTGTTATTGACTATATTCATTACACTGTTTATTACATCCCTGTGACTTATTTATTATATAGCTGAAGGTTTGTATCTTTTAATCCCCTTCACCTATTTCACTCACCCCCTCACCCACCCCCTTCTGCTACCACTCATTTGCTCTCTGTATCTATGAGTCTGTTGTTTTGTTTTGTTTTTTGCTTGTTTTGTTTTATTATATTCCACATATAAGCAAGATCATGTGGGATTTATCTTTCTCTGACTTATTTCACTTAGCATAATACCTTCTAGATCCATTCATGTTGTTGAAAATGGCAAGATTTCATTTTTAATGGCCAAGTAATATAAGTAATATTCCACTGTGTGTGTGTGTGTGTGTGTGTGTGTGTGTGTATACATCTTCTTTATCCATTCATCTATCAATGGGCATGTAGGTTGCTTCCATATCTTGGCTATTGTAAATAATGTTGCCGTGAACACTGGATTTTTCAAATTTCAAATTTGTGTTTTTGTTTTCATTGGGTAAATACCCAGAAGTGAAATTGCTGGATCATATGGTAGTTTTATTTTTAATGTTTTAAGAAGACTCCATACTGTTTCCACAGTGACTGCACCAATTTACAATACTCCCAACAGTGCATGAGGGTTCCCTTTCATCCTCGCCAACACTTGTTATTCAATGTCTCTTTTTAATGATATCCATTCTGACAGGTGGTATCCCTTATGCTTTTGATTTGCAATACCCTGATGATTAGTGATGTTTATCCATTCTGACAGGTGGTATCCCTTATGCTTTTGATTTGCAATACCCTGATGATTAGTAATGTTGAGCATCTTTTCATGTGTCTTCTGGCCATCTGTATGCCTTCTTCTTATATGAGCAGATATGAAGCACATCACATTAGTAAGCTGCTACTGAAGTTAAAGGAACTTTCAGGTGATTGCCAAATCCTGTGACCTAAAGATTATTGCCTTACCAGACCTTTGGGGAAAAGGAGATATTTCTTTGGGGCACACAAGTTGGATAGCTGGGACGCGGACACCTTGCAGCAGGCTAGGACACCCAAAGTTTACTAAGGTGAACCAAGACAAATCAAGCTGCCAGCAAACAGATATGACACAAAAACTTACCTGTCTCAGATGATAACAATCTTACATGTCTCAGATTCCATTCCAAAATTATCTTTTAGGGATATAAAGAGAATTCTTTATATGTGTGTGAAATTAAGAAGGATGTAGAGAAAGGGAACTCTTATGTTGCTGGAAAGGGAGGATGAATGTGCCTTGATGAAACCAATCTGGAGATCAATATCTAAATTGAGAAAGTGCATGGCACATGATTCATCATTTCCACACCTTAGTCCTTATATCCTTGAGAAATTCTTTCTCATAACACAGGGGTACATATACCAATGTTCGTGTTCATAGCAGCATTATTTTAAAAGAGAAAAAAGGGGGTAATAGCCTATTAAAACAAAAATGGATAACGAAGTGGTCATCTATCTAAACAAATTAGTACCATTAGCAATGAATATGAATGAACAAGATTAACCTACATCCATATGCAAGATACTCGAAAGTATAATATTGAATGGTAAAAGCAAGAAGAATAGAGATATATGATACCATTTACAGAAAATATTCAGCATATTCAATAAGATTATTTTTTCATGATACATGAAAATGTAGTAAGATAACAAGAAATGTATGGGAATATAAAAAACAAATTCAGAATATTTTTTACACTTGAACACGTAGGATGGAGAGAAGAGTATATACTTGTATTGCAGATTGATCTTTTTGATTGTTAAAGGGGATTATGGTATAGGTCTGTTGATTATTATTTAGTTCTTTTGCATAATTTCATAAATATTTTATCACATACAGGCATACCTCATTTTACTGTGTTTTTTATACATTGAAGTTTTGTGGCAACCCTACACACAGCAAGTCTATCGGCGCCATTTTTCCAACAACATATGCTCGCTTCATGTTTCTGTGTCACTTTTGGTAATTCTTGCAATAGTTTAAATATTTTCATTATGATTATATTTGTTATGGTGATCTGTGATCAGTGATCTTTGATATTACTATTGTAATTGTTTTGGAGCATCACAAACTATGCCCATATAATATGGTGAACTTAATCAGTAAATGTTGTATGTGTTCTGACCACTCCGCTAATTGGCAGTTCCCCCATCTCTCTCCTTCTTATCAGGCCTCCCTATTCCCTGTGACACAAAATTATTGAAATTAGGTCAATTAACAACCCTACAATGGCCTCTAAGTGTTCAAGTGGAATGAAGAGTCACATGTCTCTCACTTTAAATCAAAAGCTAGAAATGATTAAGCTTAGTGAGAAAAGCATGTAGAAAGCTGAGACAGATCAAAAGCTAGGTAGGCCTCTTACAACAAATAGTTAGCCAAGTTGTGAATGCAAAGGAAAAGTTCATGACAGAAATTAAAAGTGCTACTCCAGTGAACACACGAATGATAAGTAAGTGAGACAGCCTTATTTCTGATATGGAGAAAATTTTAGTGGTCTGGATAGATCAAACCAGCCACAACATTCCCTTAAGCCAAAGCCTAATCCAGAGGAAGGTCCTATGTCTCTTATCTGTGAAGGCTGAGAGAGTTGAGGAAGCTGCAGAAGAGTTTGAAGCCAGCAGAGGTTGGTTCATGAGGTTTAAGGAAAGAAGCTGTCTCCATAACATAGAAGTGCAAGGTGAAGCAGCAAGTGCTGATGTAGAAGCTGCAGCAAGTTATCCAGAAGATCTAGCTAAGATAATTCATGAAGGTAGCTATATTCAACAACAGATGTTCAGTGTAGATGAAATAGCCTTTTACTGGAAAACGATGACATCTAAAACTTTAATAGCTAGAGAGGAGAAGTCAACACCAGGCTTCAAAGCTTCACAGGACAGGCTGACTCTTTTGTTAGGAGCTAATGCAGCTGGTGACTTTAAGTTGAAGCCAATGCTCATTTATCATTCCAAAAATCCTAGGACTCTCAAGAATTATGCTAAATTGACCCTGCCTGTGCATTATACTTGGAATGACAAAGCCGGATGATGGCACATCTATTGACAACATGGTTTACTGAATATTTTAAGCCCACTGATGAGACCTACTACTCAGAAAAAAGATTCCTTTCTAAATATTACTGCTCATTGACAATGTACTGGGTCACCCAAGAGCTCTGATGGAGAGGTGCAATGAGATTCATGTTGTTTTCATGCCTGCTAACACAACATCTGTACTACAAACCCATGGGATCAAGGAGTGATTTCAACTTTAAAGTTTTATTATTTAAGCAATACATTTCACAAGTCTATAGCTGACATAGATGGTGATTCCTCTGATGGATCAGGGCAAAGTCAATTGAAACATTTCTGGAAAGGATTCATCATTCTAGATGCCATGAAGAACATTTCTGATTCACAGGAACAGGTCAAACTATCAACCCTAAAAAGCATTTGGAAGTAGTTGATTCCAAACCTCATGGATGACTTTGATGGGTTCAAGACTCCAATGGAGGAAATAACTACAGATGTGGCAGAAATAGCAAGAGAATTAGAATTCGAAGTAGAGCCTCAGATGTGACTGCACTGCTATAATCTCATGATAAAAACTTAATGGATGAGGAGTTGATTCTTATGAATGAGCAAAGAGAGTGG
This sequence comes from Eschrichtius robustus, assembly GCF_028021215.1. Classification (NCBI taxonomy): domain Eukaryota; kingdom Metazoa; phylum Chordata; class Mammalia; order Artiodactyla; family Eschrichtiidae; genus Eschrichtius; species Eschrichtius robustus. The sequence goes on along the minus strand of NC_090827.1, from coordinate 12,720,325 downwards.
TTTCTTAAGATAAAATCTTTTCCTAGTGAAGTTGCTGTGAAGATTGTTAAAATGACAACAAAGGATTTAGAACATTACATAAACTTAGTTGATAAAGCAGTGGTAAGGTTTGAGAGGATTGACTCCAGTTTTGAAAGAAGTTCTACCGTGGGTAAAATGCTAACAAACAGCACTGCACGCTACAGAGAAACTGCTCATGAAAGGAAGAGTAATCTATTCAGCAAACTTCATTATCTTATTTTAATTGTCACGGCCACCTCAACCCTCACCAACCACCACCCTGATCAGTCATCAGCCATCAACATCAAGGCAAGACCCTCTACCAGCAAAAAGATTATGACTTGCTGAAGTCTCAGATGTCGGTTAGCAATTTTTAGCAATAAAGTATTTTTTTAATTAAGGTGTGCACATTGTTTATTTAGACTTAATGCTGTTGCACACTTAATAGGCTACAGTATAGTGTAAACATAACTTTTATATGCATTGGGAAACCAAAAAAATTTGTGTGACTCACTTTTTTGCAATACTTGCTTTATGGCAGTGGTCAAAAACTGAACCCTCAGTATCTCTAAGGTATTCCTGTACATCTTTAAGCAATTAAAAAAAAAGAAAAAAGAAAAAAAAGGAAAAATGTGACCCTGTAGGAATCGGAAGTAATTCATGGAAAATGGAGGAACTAAATATAAATACAGTTGCAATTAGATTTCTGTAAGCGTTTTCAAGAAACTATTATCCATTAAATAAAAACAGGAAAAGAGTACTATAAAAAAAGGATTCAGTGATAAATAATTTTTCAAATTACAAATATAATTGCAGAAATTATTAAGCAAGCAATACAAATATTGGAATATTAGAAATGACACAGAGAGCAGAACAAAAACCCAAAGAGATGAAGAGTAACATAGATAAATAAGAATCATAGAGATTCTTTTCAGCAGTCTCAGTATCCTCCTATTAGAATTCCAAAGAGAATCATAGAGAAAATAGAAAAAAGTTATCAAATTGATACAAGGGAATTTCTTAGAGCTGTATGATTCAGAAATCCTACCAAAATCCCATAAACATGAATAAACAACACATCATTGTAAAATTTCAGAACAATGAGGATAATGAAAATGCCCTACGTGCTTGAAGAGAGAGGTGGGAGTGGGGGGAATAAGGTCATCTACAGAAGGACTACAGTTAGACTAGAAGGTTATTTCTCATTAGCAATAGAGGATATAGAAGACAATGGAATATTATTCAGCCATAAAAAAGAGGGAAATCCTGCCATTTATGACAACATGAATGAACCTGTAGGGCATTATGCTAGTTGAAATAAGCCAGATATAGAAAAACAAATAATAAATATTGTATTATGTCACTTATATGTGGACTCAAAAAAAAGTTGAACTCTTAGAAACAGGGTGTAGAGTGGTGGTTATAGTGTTTGCCAAAGTCTAGGGCTGGGGGGAATGAGGGGGAAATGGGGAGACATTGGTCAAAGGATACAAACTATCAGTTATAAGATGAATAAGTTCTGAGGATCTAATGTACAGCATGGTGACTATAGATAATAATACACTGTATTGTATCCTTGAAATTTGCTGAGAGTATATCTTGTGTTCTCACTACATACACATACAGAAAATAACTATGTGGGTTGATGGTAGTGTTAATTAACTTGATTGTGATAAATATTTCATTCACAGTGTGTATGTATACAAAATCATCAGATTATATGCTTTAAATGTATACAATTTTATTTGTCAATTATGCCTCAATAAACCTGGAAAAAGAAAAAGATAATGGAGCAAGACCTTCAATGTGGTAAGGGAAAATTCAAATGAGAATTCCATTACAAAACTATCAGTCAAGTGCAAAAGCCTGAAAAAGATATTTTCAGATTGAAAAGACTCAAAATTTAAGAAGTTATCTGAGGATTTACCCAGTAAAAATATGAGCATAAGTAATAAAGAAGAAAAATTTGAGATCTAGGAAAGAGTTCACTGAACTTGGGAGATATGTGTTCTCTCATTCTAGAATGACAACTGTACAGCCAACCTGAATTGCAGCCAATCTTTATAGTTGCAGGAACAAAGGACTCCACAAATTAGGTGGAGAAATTAACAGACAACAGAGAACAAGTTAATGTTTATACAGTCTTGAGAATATGATAAAAGGATTAGCTTTCTAAAAATAAAAAAAATAGGTTAGCATAGTACCAACATATTAGGCTTTCAATACAATTCATCAAATTGAAAGACTGTATTTATTTTATGTTTTAAAATTAATAATATAAATCAAAATACAATCAAAACCATGTACGCTTACAGAGAGGCCTCTCCCATAAATATCTTACTAAAGGTTTGAGAAGATACTTTAATTATAGATATTCATAGTTAGTTCTTGATTGTATCTTAGTTTCAGCCTATATATATTTTTTAATTTTAATTTTTAAAAAGTTGAAGTATAGTTGATTTACAATGTTGTATTAGTTTCAGATGTACAGCAAAGTGATTCAGTTATACATACAGACATATCAGCCTATATTTTTTGACTTTTTTTCCTTATTTTTTACTTGAATTGTAGAACACTATTGTAAACTTTTTTCAATTTTTTTTTATTTTGGCTGCGTTGGGTCTTTGTTGCTGTGTGCGGGCTTTCTCTAGTTGGGGCGAGCAGGGGCTACTCTTCGTTGCGGTGCGCGGGCTTTTCATTGTGGTGGCTTCTCTTGTTGCGGAGCACAGGCTCTAGGCGTGCGGTCTTCAGTAGTTGTGGCGTGTGGGCTCAGTAGTTGTGGCTCGTGGGCTCTAGAGCACAGGCTCAGTAGTTGTGGCACACGGGCTTAGTTGCTCCGCGGCATGTGGGATCTTCCTGGACCAGGGCTCGAACCCGTGCCCCCTGCATTGGCAGGCAGATTCTCAACCACTGCACCACCAGGGAAGCCCTATTGTTGTAAATTTATAAAAGATTGTTACTATCTATATTTTATGCTTGTCTTTCCCCTGTTTTGTTAATTTCTCTTTTTAAGATTTATTTTCTCTATTACCTTTCGAATATTCCTATTATTGCTTTTCACTTTATACTACTATTTACATTTATTTCCAAATATCTGTAGCATATTTTTAAATTTTTATTAATGCCATATGAAGAGGAACTGTTCATTCCCACTGATTTCCCAAAGGTGCATATTCTTTAAGAGAAAAGCTGAAAAGGAATATTTATGGGAAAAGAGGAAAAGCCCACCTAAAACATAGATTATTGTTTAGGATGAACAATAAAGATAAGGAAATTACTAATTGAAATATGGCTATTGTTAAAAAAAAAGGCAACAGGCTCCAAATGGACCATTTATGCTAAGCTCCACATCACAACCAAGACTTAATTTAATTAGTTTCAACTCTCTCAGAAATGGAAGCTTAAACCAGTCAATCAAGAATCACCTGGTAAGCACTAGTTAAGTAATCTGCCTGATAGACCCCTAAAAGAAAGTAACCTTGCAATAACCAACCTGCTTTTTTGCCTAGTATAACTTCTTCTGACTCTCTTCTGCCTATAAAGTCTTTCATTTTGTACAGCTCCTTGGAGATTGTTTCTATCGGCTAGATTAGATGAATCAATTTTTGCTCAAAAAAAAACCACTTAAAATTTTTAATATGCCTCAGTTTATCTTTTAACACTATAAATTCACTGTGTTTCCTTGATCTTATATGACATATATCTTTGCACTGATAGTGACAATTCCTAACATCAAAGAATTTCATTTATACACACATTTCTTGATGGCTTTCTTAAAGTAATATCATAGATGTTTATGAATTATTTTCAAAGTGTTTAGTTATAAGTACAATCATTCTCTACAACACGAGGACTTATATATTTATTTGAACTGTTACTGAACAATTAAATGATAAAAAGTTGACTTGTTGAGAAAAGGGTTGGGTTAGCACTATTTGTAAAGTTATATGCAGTAGATTGTATTCCTCCTTACAGCTATGTTCTCTGTGATGATTTACTTCTAGTTGAAATAAGTTTGGGGTCATACTTTTGACTAAGTACCAAAAAACACTTAAAGATGTTAACTCTCCTGAGAGTGGCTGAATTCTGTGTTAAGCTTCTTTAGATGTCAACTTATTTAGATTAGAAAAAGGGAGTTGGTTAAAAAATATACAAGGAAATAAGGAGAAAGTGAATTTCCTTGTTATAGCCAAGCCTTGGGGGAATCCAGGAATAGTAGATAGACCAAGACATGCAAGTGAAATTCAGAACTGCAATACTGTCATACGTCTTATAAACTAGATAATGGGAACCAGGAGGTAATTCAAGATCTAGAGTTGCCAGTATACCCTGTGATGATATTATCTTGCTAAGGTATCAATAATGAAAATTCCTTCTTCATTTCAGTACTGCATCATTTTCACGATTTACATGCTCCCTCTAGGCTCCTTTTGCTATTCACCAGTTATTTCTATACATTACTACTAGTAGTGGTAGTGCTCATAATACAAGTATTATTAATTTTATTCTTTCCTTCTCCCTGCAGTCTCTGATACCCTTTCCTCCTGTGTCTTTCAGCTCCAGCAGCTGCTGGTAAACACTGGTTTTTTATAACATAACACTTTCAAATTCCTCACCGAAAGATTTTTATGGTTTAATTTAGTCACCTGTTCCCTGTCAGCTAAAACATTCATCACTAAGGAATTTTATAAAGTCCACTGATCAGCATGTGGATGATCTTCCCTTTGATCCAGTTGGCTGTGGTCACAGTAGCAAAATCCTGTGTTAGGCGGCATGGCCAACAATGAATGAAGACATGCCTGGAGCCACAGGAAGCTATGGGACAGAATGCCCAGAAGGGGTTTTAGAAACAACATTAAGAAGATTTTCCTATCCATTCCTCCAGTCCAAACTTCACAAGATAGACTCCAGAGTCTATGTTATCTGGCTTGACACTGAATAGTTTTGAAACACTCATGATTTTCCTGAAAAGCCTCATATATTAAATTAGGCTTCCAGAGAATTCTGATGCATTACAACTAAAAGTGAAATCATTTTACCCATACAAGCTACTCAAAAATACATTTTTGACAGGTAAGGTACCTTTTGAAAATAATTAAAATTTTATACTTATTTTGTAAAACCAGTCTTTGATGGATAAATTAGGAGAAGACTTTTCTTATTATACTTAATATTTTTATTTAGAAATTATATATCCCTGCTTGGGTTTCTACCATACTGAAACTCAAGAATCCAATATAATTGATTCAATTAATTATTGTACATTTAAATGGTTAACTTGTGGGTACAATTTATATATTGAGATGATATCACGATGACAAAAATCTAAACCAATACATCAGCAAGTCTATTGAGTGTATGAAAAGATATGAATGGTATACAGTATTATCTTGTATTGAGTTTTTTTGATCAAAAAAGGCAGTGTATAAAGTAACTTGAATATTTTTAAGAAAGTAGATATGAATAAAGCACTGTTTCAAAGCCTTTAATAACTGGAAAAAAAATACAAAGGAAGAGGAAGAGTATAGAGATATGTTCAAGTTAAATTTTGTAACATAGGGTATTTGCTGCAAAATTATATTAGAAGATAAGGTTTAGACCAAAAAAATATTCCTAGACAATAAAAAGATGTTTTTTAAAAAAATCATTTTCAATGCTAATCTAATGACATTTCATTCCGAATACAGATAGAATTATAGATAATGTAAGATTTACATATCCTTTTTCACTTGAAGAAACTTTAGGATTACAACAGATATGATCATCATTTTCACTACAGAAAACAGTGTAGCCTGATGTAAAACCAGAGGGGAAAAGAAAGACAAAGACACAGAGAGAAAAATAATAGCAAGTGTTCTTTGGAGACCTCAACAATATATTGCAGCTGGTATGGAGATTTCATACTATTCTTCATAAATAATCCGTAAACAAAATCTAGCATTGCTGATTCCAAAAGTATACAAAATTGTCAAAATAACAGTAATTTTAATCAGTTAAAGGGAAAACAGTGTCAGAATTAATTTGTTTCACACCTGTTAGAAATGACAAAAAGAATGAACTTACTGATAATGTGTAAAACATTTTATAAACCTGCATATGACATGGGATACATGCCAAAAATGATTTGCAGGTTATCAGTAGTTGAAATGCAACAGATAATCTGAAAATAAAAGCGTCCTTTATAATAGAAGCAAACGGAAAAATGTTGGAAGATGGGATTTGGACTTCCATATGAGGGTTAAAATTCTAAATATTATTTATGGATAGAGAGATGCACATTGGATCTAGTCCATTCTATGTATTCAAATATACATATTCATCCCTTGATTGACCAAAATCATATGACTATGTAAATTTAAGACATTTCCTTAGAGATCTTAAATATTTTTACCCAGATATTATAAAAATGAAAACTATAGTAAAATATCACTAGTAAACTGACCACTTTAGCAAATCGTATTTTTATCTTCAATACTTCATTCCAGTTTTTGGCCACATATATACTCTTCACAATCATTGAAGAGATAGAGTATTAAGTTTTTAGATTTTCTTTATCAAAGTCATTTTCAAGATAATGCAGTTTTATATCTGTTAATTTTAGTGGCTGTATAATAGTCCATTAAGGTGATATAACATGATATAATTTACTGTCTCCCACTGCTGCATATTTAATTTGTATCTATTGTCTCATAAATAACACTGCAGTGGAATTCATGTTGCACATCTTTTTTACACTTCTCTTGTATTATCTCCTCAGGACACAAAACGTTCTGGAAATAGCATTTTGGCTTTGGTAGTGGGAATACAGAAGAAGTAGAAATGCGGCAATGAATCTAAAAATATGATCCTCTATTTAAATCAAGCTCATTGTCTCACTCCATGCTTTAATTAACATTGATGGATTTTTACCTGAACCTTAAGTTCAAGGTAGAAAACACTTCAAATTAAATATTGCATAAATGATTAAAAGCAGGGAAATGACATTAATAAATTGACAGGGATGGTACTAAGAATTTGTTTGCTATAACTGAGTCTAAAATTTATATTAAGGTATAATTTCATGACGCTAGGGAATGTTAACAATCTTGGTGAAATTAAGGAACATATATCAGGGTCAGTTCAGGTGACATAATCCAAAAGCTGTAATAATCTTGGAAGATGAGATAAGAACTTTTAAGAAGAGCGGTGTTAGAACAAATTCCCTATCTCAGGGGTGGGATATTCTTTGTATATCCAGGATTTAGGATATGGCCAGGGTGCAATGTGACATAAATATCAATGGAGTAAAACGAGCTAGGGATATTTGATGTTAGCTATTTAATAGATGATCAAAATGGATGTTAGAGTTACCAATACTGGCAGCAGATAATGCAGTAAAAGAAAAATATAACCTGAGACTTAAATAGCCTAGAAAGTAGAAAAAGTGAATTGCAAAGTGAATAGATTGACATTGATTATATGGACATAAAAAATGGAAATAAATGAAATGGAAATTTTGGTCCTTTTTCATTGCTGCCACCACTCCTCATCCCGTGTTTTCTGTTCTTAACATAAAAATGATTCTTCCAAAATGTTAGTTCAGATCTTAACGCTGTTCTGCTCAAAACCCTTCAATAACTCTCTATTCCTCTGTGTAAAAGCAACATAGGCTATCTCTTTCATGGCTTATGAGTCTATACAAAATCTGTCCGCTGTTATGTTTCTGACTTCCCTTCCAAATACTCTACCTCCTATCACTCTATTTTAGGTGCAATTGCTTCCTTGGAGTTTCTCAAAAATTCCTAGCTTTAAAACCGGCTCTCTCCTTTTCCTGAAATGCTCTTCCCTCAAGTATCCATGAGGCTAATACCTTTATGTTCTCCCACTTTCCTCTGCTAAATGAGCCCTGCCCTGACCATTCTGTTTCAAATGGAAATCTACCATCCTGTCTTATTTCGGGCTGCTATCACGAGTTACCATAGACCGAGTGGCTTATCAAAAACAAAAATTTATTTCTTACAGTTCTGGAGGCTGAAAATCTGAGATCAGGGTGTCAGCATGGTTGGGTACTGGTGAGAGTTCTATTCTGAATTGCATACTTCACCTTGTAACCTCACATGGTGGAAAGAGGATGAGCACTCTCTAGGGTCCCTTTTAGAATGGCACTAATCCTATTCATGAGGGGTCCACTCTCATGATCTAATTATTCCCCTCCCTCCTGAAGGCCCCACATACATTGGGGGCTAAGATTTCAACATGTGAATCTGAGAAGGATACAAACATTCAGTCCATTGTGTTCTTCCCCTGCCCACTACCCTGATTCTTGTCTTTCTTACATGCAAAATATATTCATTCCATCCCAACAGTTCCAAAAGTCTTAACTAATTCCAGCATGAACTCTGAAGTCCAGTCTCATCTAAATATCATCTACATCAGATATGGATGAGACTCAAGGTACAATTCATCCTATGGCAATTTTAACATTCATTATAATTTCATTTTTTTAAATTTATTGTTCACGTTCTATCTCCCACACCCTCCTTAAAGCAGAAACAACTCCAGAGCAAACATTTCTAGCTATTATGTTCACTGATGTATCTCGAGGGCCTGTAATACTACCTGGCACATGGATGACACTAAATAAATATATATTCATAAATAAGTGAATTAACGTTCACTGAAGGGGTTGGGGAAAGTAGGTAAATTGGATTTTAAGGTAGCTTTACAGAATACCAAATAAGAGAAAAAGAAAGAGCAGCACTGAATGCAGCATAACTGTGGAAGAGCCAAATCTGATCATGATAAAAAATTTAATGTGAGATGAAAAACTGAGCAAGAATAAAAATGAAATTGCTGATAATAAAGTACGATGTACATAGTATTAAGAAAAAGAAAGAAAATGGGATTAGTTTAAGTTGGTATGGTGGGAATGAATTATGGGCATATGAGTGTTCACATAGAGGAACAGGGCAATATATGTGGGCTAGATGTTTCAGAGTCCCACTCAAAAATTTACTAAAGATTAAGATTTTAAAAATCTTGAATTATTTATTTTCCTCAAAGCTATGATTCTATGTCTTAAAAGAGTGTAAATTTTACTGAATAATTGTTTGTATTTATAGTCATACCTTTCCTTATTAAGCCCTCACTCTGTGCCAGGTACACTATCAAGCACTTTTCATAGCTTATCTCTCTGTTGTTGAATTCTCACAACAGCCAGCATAAATTTAAAAGATAATTCACTTTATTTGAGTATTTGATTATCTTGATTTCTCCTTTGACAAACTGAAATCCCTGCCATGTTCACTGAGTACACAAAATGCAATCTGGGTTTGATCTCAAGTGTTCATTATTTGAAATGTCTTACTTGTATTATTAAACCACTTCAAGACCCAATTAAAAGGGAAAACAATCAAAGAAGAAAACATGTTTTTGCCACATGCCAGTCTCATATCTTTTATTAAAATGGTACTCCATAAATTTGCATTTATTTCTTACCTGAACTTATATTTCTTATTCTCTCATAAGGAAATATGCATCTTGAATATCTTTTTGTTTACATCTCATTTTCTAATTATTATTTGCATATCTACAGAATCATTGGAAACAATTCTCTGGAACACACACATGAAATTCTTTGAAAGCACTATGTTTTCACCTTGTTTATAAAAGAATAAGATTCATTCATATAAAATAATTGTAAAATACTTCCTAGGTAAAAATTCATTCTCAAATGAGTAAATTAAAGATCATACAGTACAGAATATCTATCAAGGTATTGAATTTTTTAATAAAGTTAATTTAGTATCAATTAGTGATAACAACTGAAGGCTGAATTATTTCATATTTCAATAAAAGAAGCCTTATGACACTGAAGCTGAGTAGGTACCATCACAAATATACACTTGACAGCCAATAAATGTGTTTAAAATGTTCAATATTTTGACTTATCAAAAATGGTAAATTGATAAAAACATGTTAGTGACATTTTGTTTTTTTCACATGATATATAGGGAAAATATGGATATTTGCAAAAGTAAGTGTTGACAAAGTGATAACATTTTAAATATAGAAATAAATTATTCCACTCATGTTAAAAATAATATTATTATCCTCATAATTGTCATAAGAAATCATTTTACTGTCATATATTTTGATTTTGAGTCATTATAAATTTGAGTCATTAATTGATTGACTGCTTTTCTGATCTTCATCACCTTTTTGCCCCCCTCTGCTATAGAAGCATTAGGTTTATTGTTTGACTATGATTATCTATGATAATTTACTTTTCTGATGACGTGTAACAAATAGTTATTTGTTTGAAAAATTGTTTTATTTAGGGAAGTAGCACAAAACTTGCCCTGAAAATTACTGTTTCAGTATTTGTATCTGCCATTCTGTCCTTTTCCTTAGAGAGAGAGGCTGACAGAGAGGAAGAGAGACTAAATTTTTGCAACCAGTTTACCTTTAGTAATAATAGGTATTTTCTTAATGACTGTTTTAAATTGCATCTAATAATACATTAAATAACTCATATACATTTTCTCTTCATTCTCTATTCACTTTCTTAGTGCTTTTTATAATAACTATTTTTCTTCTTCTCAAACCCCATTAATTTTTTGAGGACTAGAAACTGTATCATATAGTACTGAGAATATTAAAGACTGGAAGTAATATCATATAATGTTAGGATAGAAATGAACTTAAATGATCATAAAATTTGCAATTCTCCTTCTTTTTTAGATTGTTCTAAGTATTTGAAATATCTGTCTTATCTAGATCCAAAGTAAATTGTTCTTAAAATGCCCACTTGTTTCTTGACATGATCATTTGGGCTAAAACAAAAGATATATTTCCCCACTTGTGCATTCATGTATCATTCCATTAGCAGATATTTAATGAGTGATACTATGAACCACACAGAGTTAGGTACTAAGGATACAGGTTTTTAAAAGTACTTTTCCTCTTTTTTTTTTTTCTTTTAGATTCCATATATATGTGTTAGCATACAGTATTTGTTTTTCTATGTATAGCTGATTCACTTTGTTATAAAGCAGAAACTAACACACCATTGTAAAGCAATTATAATCCAATAAAGATGTTAAAAAAATAATAATAAAACAAGAAAAAAAAAGTAAAAAAAAGTAAAAAAAAAACCAATAAAAGTACTTTTCCTCAAATTGTATACAGCACAGTGGAGAAGACTAAGACATATAGTAGATGACTACAACGTGCTTTGATAAACGCTCTCATAAAAATCAAAGCAGGTAGTTCTATAATCACATGGCACATTACTTAATTCAGCTTGGCAAGAAAAGGAAATGAAATATTTGCAGTTCTCTTTGTACTCCTACTTGGACCTGCAATGTAAATGTGCTATGTCCCTGTAAACTCCCATCATCTCCAGTAGCTGTGAGCTGCTCTCTGTCATGGCCATGTCCTTTCTAGATATAATATCTTGCAACAACAGGGAGAAACAAATTACTATAATAGAATATACATGTTACTCCTTGACATTGAGACAGATTTTCTTCAGTCTGATAATATTTTCGGATCCCCTTTGTTTCTTGGATATTGCTAACTTTTCAGTGTTTTTTTGTTTTTAATATATCACTTTTACATCTCTGCTTCAGTTCTTCTTTAATTAGTTTTTCTTCATTAACTTAACATTTTTATTTCATAGTGACACTCCACTCTTCTGATTTTTCTCTTATCTTTCAGACAGATTCTTCTAAATTCCCTTTACTGGTTTCTTACTTATGTCAAATTGCCTCAGGGCTATGTCCTGTACCTTTTTCCTTTTTCCTCCACAAATTACTTTTTTGGTGATTCCATTTACTCTTAGGGATTTAAAAAATAATTTGGGAGCTTGAAAGGTCCTAAAGTTTTACCTTCAGGCAAAGATACTCTTCTGGATTTGCATACTCAATTACATATTTGACATTCTGTGTGCCTGTCCCACAGGCATCTGAAATTCATAACTCCTATATCTGAAATCTGAAAATTTTTCCCCTTTCTTTCCACACCCAATCCCTGTGAATCTAAATTCAAAATATGACTTTATTTATATACATATCTCCATCTTCACTGACACCATACTAGTTCAAGCCACCATTGTCTCAGGTCTGAATTACTGCAATAACTTGCTAAATCATCTCCTCACTTATCTTCCTTTAAACTGTCTAAAATTTATTTTAACATGACTAGCTGCTTCCTTTCTTAAAATCCTTCAGTAGCTTTTCATTATTTTTAATATGAAATGAATATTTAATAATAGAGCCTGTAAGACCATGAAACCATTTTTATAAAATGATAATAATATATATAAAACATATTTGGTAATAAGTAATTGCTTAATAAAAGGTAGATATTTGTTCCTAATGAGACCATAAGTACTAGAGAAAATATGAAAACACATACACTTACCTCTCATTATGTCATTTAATGTACCTGTATCTCTCGGATGCAGAATCCAGATAATATTTTAAGTAGAATTATTGTAAAATTAAATAACATCAGGTAAGCAAGATATCTGAAATAGGCATGCTACTTAGGTTCTGAATAAGTGGTGGGTTTTTTTTTTTTCATTTCATTATCACTGTAATCATCCAAGGAATATGCTAAAAAAGAATTGTACCATAGTTTAATCTTGAAGGTGCCAATTTGTCATATTATAAGTGATTACTATAGCTCTGAGTAGATTTCAGCCAATAGAGAAGACTTTGGGCTGGTTTGTGTGATAACGGGAGAATAATATTGAACTTGGTTCATTTATGCAAGGTAGCAAGATGTCTGCCCTAACAGGAAAATACTTTGTATATTTTAAATGTTCATTTCTACTAAGGTCAATTTTAAAAATAAGCAATTAATTCTAATAATCTTATTAATCACTCTAGAAAATCCCAACCAAAACAATAAAAACAAAAATAATTCAAAGGTTTTGTTTTTTTTTTTTCTTTAATTAATTAATTAATTTATTTATTTATGGCTGTGTTGGGTCTTCACCTCTGTGCGAGGGCTTTCTCCAGTTGCGGCGAGCGGGGGCCACTCTTCATCGCGGTGCACGGGCCTCTCACTATCACGGCCTCTCCTGTTGCGGAGCACAGGCTCCAGACGCGCAGGCTCAGTAATTGTGACTCACGGGCCCAGCTGCTCCGCGGCATGTGGGAACCTCCCAGACCAGGGCTCGAACCCGTGTCCCCTGCATTGGCAGCAGACTCTCAACCACTGCGCCACCAGGGAAGCCCCATAGGTATTCTTAGCTGTATTTAATTTCTTTTTCCAGCAGCACCTCAGTTATTTCACTTTTGAACGGATCATATTCCAAAGAAATCTTTCCATTGTAGTAATGTTAAGACAATTTATTGTGGGTGTGTATACTTTTAATGATAAATGGATAAAGGAAGATTTTAAATGATGAAATTGAATGTTTTAATAGAGTAAAACAATAATTGAGAATTAATCAAAATATACTATTTGCTCTTTTGCAGTTTGAGTTCTTAGAACAAGAATATTTTCCTGGTAAGTTAGAGACAAATTCACTGTATAAAATCATTGATAATACAAGAAAAATGTTCACTTCTTGGAATTGTAGGCTCCCTACCACTTCATTCAAAACTTATGAACACATAATTTATAAGCACAGTATTTTATAAAAAATGAAAATTTCATTTTATATAACCACAGAGAAATTTTAAATTTTAGAGAAATTAAAAAATTCTCTATATTCATTTGTATTAAAGTAAAATAGTAGCAAGTTATCATTTTGTATTTGAGACTTTATTTTACCTCCACATCAAGGTGAGAATCAGAGAAATATTACCACAAATTTGATATTTGCTTTCAACATATATCAGAACGTTTGAGCCATTTCCTTAAGCTCTTTATTTAGTTTACTAGAGGAGTCTGCTATTGTGAAATATATCAGATAAAGCACTTAGTTATAAACCTAAAGATTACAGGATATAGGGGAAATAATACAAAACATCAAATAATTATGAACATCAAAAAATTATGATGTTTAGATTTTAAGGTGTAAAAACTAGGATAGTACACTTCCTTTATCTTTCCTGCAAATTTGATACGAAGATACTTGTAGTAGGAGCCTGAACAAGCTAGACTAGTCAGAAAGGCCCATCCATGAAGTCTAATGAAAGCCTGAAAGATGGTGATGACTAGGATATAAGTTGTGACATAAATTTTTAGTGAATTCAGTCATATATATATATATATATATATATATATATATATATATATATATATATATATATATATATTTATCATATAAACATCTCCAGAGTGGGAAGAGGACCCCATGCAATCTTTTCACTAAGTAATAATATTTACAAGTTCAGTTTATAGAAAAAGATATTTGAGAGGTAAAAGCATTGCTGCTTGCAATAACCTAATGTAGATTTTTGACACGTTTTCAACTTTTTATAATCATCCCCCAAAAGCAAAATAAATATAAAGATTAAACTCAAAGAATAAACCACGTGAAATTTTTAAGCATTATAAAGAAAGGACCTTGATTTCAGAGCTTCCTGAAGGGCACACATTTCAAAAATTGAGCATCATCTACAGAAAGTCTTACTGTTTGAATGAGGAGAACTGTTACAAGAATGTTGCACACATACACTGCCAAATGTAAAATAGCTAGCTAGTGGGAAGCAGCGCATAGCACAGGGAGATCAGCTCGGTGCTTTGTGACCACCTAGAGGCGTGGGATAGGGAGGGTGGGAGGGAGACGCAAGAGGGAGGAGATATGGGGATATATGTATATGTATAGCTGATTCACTTTGTTATAAAGCAGAAACTAACACACCATTGTAAAGCAATTATACTCCAATAAAGATGTTAAAAAGAAAAAGAATGTTGCACCGTTATTGTTTGTTATTGGAAAAATGTGTGAAAGCCATCCAAATATTCACTGACAAGATAATGGGTATACCTGTCATATATTCATACAGTTAAATATGATGCCTTATTTTAATGACTAAGAATGAGGCTTCTGGAGTCAGACTTTATGGATTTGAATCCCAGGTCTACTAGTCATTTTTCTCCAGTTATTTCACTTCTCTGCATCTGTTTACTCATATATAAAATATTGATAATGAGAGTTTCCACCACTTCTTTCCTGTAGAAATAAAAGCATTTGGACACACAAAGAGCTTAGAACTGTTTCTGAAACACAGTAAGTCTAGAAAACACTAGTTATTATTTTCTTATCATTTTTAACGCACTGATGATAATGAGTAAACATACTTCACATGTGATCACATGAATGTGAATGTTCTTTAATATAACGTTGAATAATAAAAATGTGTGCCAGAAAAATATGTATAATACAGTACCATTTATATGAAGTTCCAAAACAAGGATAATTCAAACCATATCGTGTTTAAGTATACTTAAATTTGTGGTAAAACTAAAATGAAAGCAGAAAAGTAACTGCATATTTCATCGGAGCAGTAACCTCCTAGCAAGGCTAGAAGATGGGACAGTGACACGAAGCACACAGGGAGCTTTAAGAAGAGAGGTCATTTCAAATGTTTTAATTGGGTGCTGGCTATACCAGTGCCATTCATTATATTATGTTCATTATGTTATTTTGTAATATAAATTATTTTTGAACAAAACTTAAAGAGGTGACTCATAGAGGGCCTGGGGCCGGTGGACGGGGAGCCTCTCTCTCCGGCTCTCTGCGGGAGTGCGGTGGAGCAGCCCGGCCGCCCTGGAGTCGGCAGTGACAGGGTGTCTCTCCGGGGTCCTCGTGCACACCTGGGCCGCTTCTTAGCACCTTTGCCAAATGCCATTGTTTGTTTTGTTTTCTGCGTTTAGTTTAATTTTGAATCAAATGCTTTATTTTCCTGTGGATTCTGACAACGTTTACACTGTGAGGAAAATTGTTTAGAATTTATTTTGCAACCCATGGAAAAGTGTTAATATGTCCTCGATGGGCTTCCTGGAATATTGGTGTGTTTATTTGCATCAGATGTGCTGGCATCCATAGGAATCTTGGGGTTCATATACCCAGGGTCAAGTCAGTCAACCTAGACCAATGGACACCGGAACAGATCCAGTGCATGCAAGATATGGGAAATACTAAAGCAAGACTGCTATATGAAGCCAATCTTCCAGAGAACTTTCGAAGACCACAGACAGATCAAGCAGTGGAATTTTTCATCAGAGATAAATATGAAAAGAAGAAATACTACGATAAAAATGCTGTAGCTATTACAAATAAAGAAAAAGAAAAAGAAAAAAAAAAA
Organism: Eschrichtius robustus; assembly: GCF_028021215.1. NCBI lineage: Eukaryota > Metazoa > Chordata > Mammalia > Artiodactyla > Eschrichtiidae > Eschrichtius > Eschrichtius robustus. The sequence continues at coordinate 12,704,075 of NC_090827.1, read as the reverse complement.
AGGAAGAGAAAAAGAGAGAAAAGGAGCCAGAAAAGCCTGCAAAACCTCTTACAACTGAAAAGCTGCAGAAGAAAGAAGATCAGCAATTGGAGCCTAAAAAAAGTACCAGCCCTAAAAAAGCTGCAGAGCCCACTGTTGATCTTTTAGGACTCGACGGCCCTGCTGAGGTGCCAGTGACTAATGGGAACACAGCCACGGGACAGGCCTTGAACGACGATCTGGACATCTTTGGACCGATGATTTCTAATCCCTTACCCGCAACTGTCCTGCCGCCAGCTCAGGGGACGTCCTCTGTACCAGCAGCTGCCGCTCTGTCTACAGTGATGTACATCTGGGGATCTGGATCTGTTCACTGAGCAAGCTACCAAGTCAGAAGAGGTGGCCAAGAAACAGCTCTCCAGGGACTCCATCTTATCTCTGTACGGCACAGGGACCATCCAGCAGCACAGCGCTCCTGGTGTGTTTATGGGACCCACAAATATACCGTTTCCCTCACAAGCACCGGCTGCATTTCAAGGCTTCCCGTCCATGGGGGGGCCTGTGCCTGCAGCTCCCGGCCTCGGCGGGAAGCGTGATGGGGCTGAGCGCGGGCGTGATGGTGGGCGAGGCCCTGCCCAACGGCTTCATGGGAAACGCACAGACTGGGGTGATGCCACTTCCGCAGAGTGTGGTCGGCCCCCCAGGAGGGATGGTGGGACACGTGGGTGCAGCCCAGAGTAAGTTTGGCCTGCCGCCAGCTCAGCAGCCCCCATGGAACCTCTCCCAGGTGAACCAGCAGATGGCTGGCCTGAGCCTGGGCAGCGCAAGCCCCGCGGCGGGCTTCAGCCAGCCCCCCAGCACCACGGCGGGGGCAGCAGGGTGGTCGGGGGGCTCGTCAGGTCAGACGCTCAGCACACAGCTGTGGAAGTGACCCTGCAGCACGGCCCACCGCGCTCCGCCCCACCCCCCCCCACCCCCCCGACATTCCTGCGGAGATGCAGCCGGGTTCCCCTGTTCATTCGTGTACATAATATTTTTTTCTTTTTTCCCCATTGGTTCATATTAAGAATTATCTGATTGATGGATTGACTGTGTTGGTCTGTACTGATGGATTAAATTTGCTGTGGCGAAAAGCAGGTTGAGAAACCATTTCATGTCGAAGGCAGCTTTTGCTCACAATTTCCCAGGATTTCATAGACACAGTATCTGGGAAGCTGCTCGGTCAACGTGCATAATCAGTTTCCCTGTCGATGAAATTACAGCTCTCGTGTTTGCATATAAGGGAAGTAGCTCTCATGTTTGTTAGTAATACCTCTAACAGTATGAACCCCACCCCCAGATTAGCCAGTAATCCTGTAGGAAGGTACGGTATGATCAAATGTTTAATCATATAAATAGAATGTCAGTGTATCACTGAGCACTGTTTTCTAGTGTATCCAGATCCTTTTATGTCGTCATTCACGTCACTGTGCTGTTGCTATGATGTGCTTAACCGGGAACGTGGTTAGAGAAAGGAAGATAAACCTGGATGTTACTACAAAATTAGTTGTTGTTTAACGAATGTTTGAAGAAGTCAGATTTTACCTGCCTCCCTTGTAATTGGGATCTCTTCCTATGTACACATAGTGCTAACAAACACGAGACCTTTCTCTGCACTAGATGCAAACAGGGTAACTAAAGCCACTTCAACCCTTGAAGGTGTATCCAGGTTTATGACAGTAATTGTGTTTACATTTTATGGTGCCTAGTACTGACAGATGTCATATCCCTGTATTAAACAGATGAATCCATAAAAAAAAAAAAAAAGATGGCTCATAACCATCTATAACACATTCACTTTCAAGATTTCTAGAAATAGGGTAACCAACCATCGTAGTTTGCCCTAATTGAAGTGTTTCCCAGAATGCTGGACTTTCAGTGCTCAAACTGGGACAGTCCCAGGCAAACTAAGAGGACTAGTCAGCCTAGAAATACATGAGCAAATATACAAGTAATTGTGAATGTCACTAGAAAATTCATCAAGATATCCATTAATTTCACATATATAGGAACAAACACATTAAGTTTTTAGAGATTCATGAGTTCGTTTTCTTATATAACATGTACCTCTATCACTCTCGAGTTGTATTCACCTGTGTCCTTTCTAGCAACCATCTAATGCTCGTTGCTTCAAGAAGTCTGTAACTATTATTAATGAAAACATCTAGTAAATTTGGCGTGTTGCCCATAGTCTTTTACCCAGACATATACACCTCTCCAAATTATATGTGTTGTCATTTGTGATCAAGAGCTTAAATCTGTATTCCTGGTAATTAATATATGCCCACTGTAATTTCCAGTTTCACCTACTGTTAAATAATACTCATTACTATAGTCATAAGATGAAAGCCATCTCCTCTTTGTTGGTGATATTTTCTACCATCAATCAATCTGAAGCATAGTATCCTGGAACTTGGAGGTAGTTAAGACATGAGCAGAACACAGTCTCAGGAGTCACATCTTCTCAGGAAAAACAGTTCCTTGCCCCATTTCCACACTGTTAGCTGTTCTCTTATGCTAATTATTTTTCTAGTCACATTTAGAGCAGAGGTTGCTTGAATGCAAACTGCATTTATTCTCTATAAAACTCCAATTTCTTTACCAAATGCTTTATGATCTATACCCTAGCTTCTCTCTCTCAGACTGCATATCCTACCCCTTTACAAATCCTACTACCCATCTCATTCTAATCACACCAGCCTCCGTGTTCCAGAACATGCCAAGCAAACTTCCACCTCTGAGTCTTAGGTCTTTTACACTTGTGGCTGCTTCTGCCTGGAGTACTTTACTATAAGATACTCTGTGCTGGGTCTCTCCCTCCCTTGTTATTGAGATGTTACTTAATAAAAGAGACTTTTTCTTTATTAAATGGGAACATCTTTATTGAATTCAACAAATGATTCCCTTTTGTTACTGAAACTTTAAAAGAGCAAATGGAGGTGTTTTTGCATACATCTAAGTTGTGACTTATTTTCTGATAATTGTTACTTGTTAATTTCTTCAAAAGTGGCTTTCTGTTTTAGAATTTCTTTTGTGGTATGTTAGTTTAGCTAACAATATTTTTATGTCACTGATGACATGGCTTAATGGAAAGTGTACCTTGGGGGCTCGAGTCAAAATAGGTTAAAGTCTTATCTTCTATCTCTGCACCTGTAGACTTGGATGAACAACTTAAGCAAATCACATGGCTCTTTTGGCCTCAGTACTCTCCATTATGATATAGGGAGTGTAATAATATTTTATACCAGTTTAAAGACGGAATCAAAATAACACCTCTGGAGGTTCTACCTGCTATCTTGAATTCACTTTTTAATTTTCATTTGCTTAGTTCTCCTTTTTGGGCTAGTATCACGTTAAGAAATGTAGTGACTTGACAATTTGTATGGAAACACAAAAGACAGAGCTGGAGGAATCAGATTCCCTGACTTCAGACTATACTACAAAGCTACAGTAATCAAGACAGTATGGTACTGGCACAAAACCAGAAATATAGATCAATGGAACAGGATAGAAAGTCCAGAGATAAACCCGTGCACATATGGTCACCTTATCTTTGATAAAGGAGGCAAGAATATACAATGGAGAAAAGACAGCCTCTTTAATAAGTGGCGCTGGAAAAACTGGACAGCTACATGTAAAAGAATGAAATTAGAACACTCCCTAACACCATACACAAAAATAAACTTTAAATGGATTAAAGACCTAAATGTAAGGCGGAACACTATCAAACTCTTAGAGGAAAACATAGGCAGAACACTCTATGACATAAATTCCAGCAAGATCCTTTTTGACCCACCTCCTAGAGAAATGGAAATAAAAACAAAAATGAACAAATGGGACCTAATGAAACTTAAAAGCTTTTGAACAGCAAAGGAAACCATAAACAAGACCAAAAGACAACCCTCAGAATGGGAGAAAATATTTGCAAACAAAGCAACTGACAAAGATTCATCTCCAAAATATACAAGCAGCTCATGCAGCTCAATATCAAAAAAACAACCCAGTCAAAAAAATGGCAGAAGATCTAAATAGACATTTCTTCAAGTATGACATACAGATGACCAAAAAGATGAAAAGATGCTTAACATCACTAATCATTAGAGAAATGCAAATCAAAACCACAATGAGGTATCACCTCACTCTGGTCAGAATGACCATCATCAAAAAATCTACAATCAATAAATGCTGGAGAGGGTGTGGAGAAAAGGGAACCCTCTTGCACCGTTAGTGGGAATGTAAATTAATACAACCACTATGGAGAACAGTATGGAGGTTGCTTAAAAAAATAAAAATAGAACTACCATATGACCCAGCAATGCCACTACTGGGCATACACCCTGAGAAAACCATAATTCAAAAAGAGACATGTACCACAGTATTCATTACAGCACTAATTACAATAACCAGGGCATGGAAGCAACCTAAGTGTCCACTGACAGATGAATGGATAAAGAAGATGTGGCACATACATACAATGGAATATTACTCGGCCATAAAAAGAAATGAAATTGAATTATTTGTAGTGAGGTGGATGGACCTAGAGTCTGTCATACAGAGTGAAGTTAGGTCAGAAAGAGAAAAACAAATATGCATGCTAACACATATATATGGAATCTAAAAAAAAAAAAAAAAAAATGGTTCTGATAAACCTAGGTGCAGGACAGGAATAAAGATGCAGACCTACTAGAGAATGGACTTGAGGACACGGGGAGGAGGAAGGACACGAAGTGAGAGAGTAACATTGACATATATACACTACTGAATGTAAAATAGGTAGTGGGAAGCAGCTGCATAGCACAGGGAGATCAGCTCAGTGCTTTGTGACCACCTAGAGGGGTGGGATAAGGAGGGTGGGAGGGAGACACAAGAGGGAGGGGATATGGGGATATATGTATGCATATAGCAGAAACTAACACAACATTGTAAAGCAATTATACCCCAATAAAAATGTTAAAATAAAAACTCTTAAAAAAAAAAGAAATGTAGTGACTTGAAACTTTTCACCAATTCATTTGAGAGGGTTGTTATTACTACTTTCTTATATTTACAGTTTGATTGAAGTTAAATTATAGTACAATAAAATGCAAATATTTAAAGTTTAAAATTTGATAAGTTTACATATATATTTATATATCATAAAATCATAATAAACATTTCCATCCCTATAGTCAAGTCACTTTGCAATACATTCCTTAATCTTACCCAGGCAATCACTGATCTCTTTGTCACTACAGATTAATTTGCATTTTCTAAAATTAGACACAAATAGAATCATAAAATATGTATTTTATTTTGTTTGGCTTTTTTCACATAAAATATTTTTTTTTAGTTTTCTTAATAGTATTCCATTATGTGAATATACTACATTTATTTATTCATTCATGTATTAACAGAATTTTGGGTTGTTTCCATTTTTTTTTCAATTATTATTACAAGCAAAGCTGTTATAAACACTTGTACAAATACTTGCATGTGTATATGCTCTCATTTCTCTTGGGGAAATAACTGAGAGTGGAATGGCTGAGTCACATCTTAAATGTATGTTTAATTTTTTAAGAAACTGCCAAACAATATAGGTGTACTTCATTCTATTGCACCTTGCTTTTATTGCACTTCACAGATACTGAGTTTTTTACAAATTGATGGTTTGTTGCAGTCCTGCATGGAGCAAGTCTATTGGTGCCATTTTTCCAATGGCATTTGCTCACTTTGTATCTGTCACATTTTGGTAATTCTCACAATATTTCAAACTTTTTCATTATTGTTATATTTGTTATATTGATCTGTGATTAGTGATCCTTGATGTTACGACTGTAATTGTTTTACTGTTTTGTACTTTTTAATTAAGGTATGTACATTGTTTTCTTAGACATAATGCCATTGTACATTTAATAGACTATAGTATAAACATAACTTTTATATGCACTGGAAAACAAAACAAATTGTATGACTTGCTTTATTGCAATATTCACTTTTTTGTGGTGTTCTGGAATAGAACCTATAGTATCACCAAAGTATGCCTGTACTCCAAAGTGGTTGTATGATTTTCTATTCCCACCAGGAGGGATAAGAGTAACATATACTCCACATGCTTGTCAACACTTTAAATAGTCAGACTTTTTAGTTTAGCCATTCCAGTGGGTTTAAAAAAACATTTAATTAGTCTGTTGACTAATGTTGAAACTGTTTCATGGTATTGCTGCCTCAGTATTCATTTTGTTTTACCAAGTGGCCTGTGGGGGACTGAGACCGACCCTAGTCCCCTTATACAAGTTCATGCTCTAAATAACAGCCTGCACAGTTGCACACAAGTAAATTTAAGTTCTCGATTTGACTTTCTCAACCACCTTTTTGATACAATCTCCCTGCTTCCCAGGACTCCCCTCATGCACGCCTTAGACAAGACTTCCTGAAGCTTACCAGAACCCTGCTCTTTTTGCTTTGAGTTGACCAATCTGCCTTAGCCCAGGAATCACAAGGCACTCTACCCACAGACCTTAGTAGGGTCATGTGCCCCAGGTCCTGATGCTCTCTTTGCCCACACCATGCCTTGCCTCCCACTCTGGCCTCTTGAACTGAGCTCTATACTTCCTCCAGGACCCATGAGTAATAAACTTCTCTATTTCCATTCCCTTGTGTCTTTTACTGAACCTGAGCTCAATCTGACATACCAGGGAGCTCTATTTGGCAAATGTTAATTCAATAAAATCACAACTAATGATGTTAGCTTCTGTATGGTCAGGCCACTCAAGATGGCTCTTCTCTTGCTCTTTGTACATCCTCTGCTCGACCAGTCCCTGCTTCACCTACACCCTACTCAAGCGAATGTGTTTTTTCCCTTCCCCAGCTAGTAATTGTTCTAATCCTTAGGCCAGAACGGCTCCACCTGCTAGTTTATTAAAGGGAAACCTCTGCCCTCCTGATGGTAGTTAGGCAGAGGGGCAGTAAGGGACTTGCCCCAGCTGCTGGTTTCCCTGGTAACTCATCAGCCAACCTGACGTCAATTCCTCCCATATATGGTAGCCTCCATCTGCCCTGAGTAGTGAAGATTGCTGCCATGTCCTGCCTGCTGTCTGCTGTACAGGCTGGGGTGTCTCCAGGAACCTTTTGTTTCTGTCAGGTAAGGTTCCCTATCCATAAAACATTGATGCCTCTGTCGTTGTCTCCAGGCACTTCAGTCTTGAGGCTGGGCAACTATAAGTCTTGCAGGCCTGCTGGGTGCAACCCAACAGCTTCCTTTCATATGCTTATTGTTATCAATATAGCTTCTTTAGTGAAGTGTCTATTGCAATTATACATTATTTTAGATTGTAAGAGTTGTTTATATAGTCGTCCCCTGCTTGATCAGTCCCTGCTTTACCTACCGCCTACTCACATGACTGACCTTCCCTGTTAATCATAGAGCTTAATCAGCATCTCCCTATTGTGTTTGTCATCTACCCCAGCTGGTGATTTTTCTAATCCTTAGGCCAGAATGACTCCACCATGCTAGGTTATCAAAGGGAAACATCTACCCCCATGACAATTGATCGTTAACCCAAGAGGCTATAAGGGATGTGCTCCTCTGCTGGTTTCCCTGGTAACTGATGAGCCAACCTGACATCAATTCCCCCTGTAACTGTTAACCTCCATCACCTTCCCGGCAGCGAAGATTGCTGCCTCGTCCTACCTGCCCTCTGCCTTACATGGGTGGGTGTAGCTCCAGGACCTTTTTCTTCTGACTAGTAAGATTCCCTATCCAATAAATCTTGGATGTCTCTGTCGCTGTCTTTGGGCTCTTTCTTGCTCTCATGGCTGAGCAAATATTGTACAAGGCTTACAGGCCTGCGGATGCAGCCTAGCAAAAATCTATACACAAGTTCTTTGTTGGTGTAAAATAATATTTCACCCAGCCTTTGGTTTCCTTTTTTGTTTCCTTAATAGAATCTTAGTAGTGAAACTTTAAAATTTTATGGAGTCCAATTTAGTGACTTTTTTTCTTTTTTATCCTTTTTGTGTGCTATTTTAAAAATTCTTGTTTTTACATTTTTTTTCTTAAAAAGTTTGTGTTTTAGCTAACATGTAGGCCAATGACCCATTTTGATTTAACTTTTGTAAATAACGTAAAGAAAGAGTTCATGTTCTTGTATGTATGTATGTATGTATGTATGTCTTTATTTACTTACTCATTTATTCATTTGTGTGTATGGCCATCCAATTGTTCCAGCATTACTTGTCAAAAAGATTATTCTTTCCCACTGCCCTGCATGGCATCTTTGTTGAATGTCAGTTGACTGTAAATGTATAGGCATATTTACCAACACTCCATTTTGTCCTATTGATGTATATATATATATATATATTTTTAATACCAGTATCATTCAGTCTCCATTACTGAAGCTTTATAACATATGGTGATATCAAGTAGTGTAAGTCCTTGAGCTTTGTTCTTCTTCAAAATTGCTTTGGCTATCTTAGGTCCTTTCCATTTCCACGTACACTGTGGAATAAACTCATCAATTCCTATAATGTCACCTGCTGAGAGTTTTATAGCGATTGTGTTGAATCTATAGAGTGATATGGGGAGAAGTGATATTTTAATAATATTGATTATTCTGATACATGGACATAGTTTATCTTTCCACTTATTTAGCTCTTTAATTTTTCTCAGTAATATATTGCAGCTTTCAATGTGTTGAACTTATACTTCTTTTATCAAATATATTCCTAATCTATTATGTTTTAACGTTACTGAAAGTGATATTAATTAAAAAATTATTTCTAGCTGATCATTGCTTGTATCAATAAATAGAATCAATTACTGTATGTTGAATTTGTATCCTGTAAACTTACTAAATGCACTCATTAGTTCTAAAATCTTTTCTGTAGATTCCTTAGGATTTTCTACATAGATAATCATGTTTCTGTGATTAAAGACACTGGTACTTCTTTTGCCATCTGATTGCATTTTGTTTCTTTCTCCCCCCCACCCCCCCGCCCCGCCCCCCAATGTTCTGGTTAGGACAGATTACTTTAAAACATTTTTAATATGTTGAATTATATAGATTTTCGATTGTTACATCAACTTTCCTGGTGATAAATATGCCACAAGGTCTTGATGTCTTATCCTTTTCATATGTTATTAGATTCAACTTACTAAAATTTTGCTAAGGATTTTTGTGTCTCTGTTCCTGAGAGATACTGGTCTGAAGTTCTCTTGGAATGTCATTTTTGTGTTTTAGCATCAGGGAAATGTTGGCCTCACAGAATGAAATTGTGTACCTAATTGCTAATATTTCTCCAGTAAATTTTTGAATAAGTTAGTAGTGAAACCATCAAAAGTTGGAGTTCTCGTCAAAGAAAAATGATTAACTACAAATTTAAGTTCTTTAGTAGATGTAGGGTGACTCAGTTTATGTATTGCTTCTTGTATGTGCTTGTGTGTTTTCATTTCATCTGTGTTGTTGAATTTATTGTCATAAACTTTTTAATAATATTCCCTAATTAAACTTTTAATATCTGTATAATATAGAATGTTCATTGATGTCCCTTCTCCCATTCTTGTCATTGGTAATTCTTGTCTTCTCTCTTTTTCTTCTTGGTCAGTGTGGCTAGAGAACTATCATTATGATCGTTTTAAGAACTAGCTTTGCTTATATTCATATTTTTCTACTCTTTTGTTGTCTCTTTTAATAATTCCTGCTCTTATCTTTATTAACTTTCTTCTGCTTACTTTGGTTTTAATTTGCTTTTCTTATTATAATTTCTGAAATTAGAAAGTTAAGTCACTGGTTTTAACATTTTTATGTGGGAATTTTCCCACATGAACAGACTAATCAGAATTCAGCTGTAAACTTGCGGGAAAGCCCCTGAGGTTCTTGGATCAGTGTGTGTGTGTGTGTGTGTGTGTGTGTGTGTGGTGCACCTGTATGCTCAACTCTTTCCTCCCCAGTACTCTGTCCTGCAAATTTTACCTGCTTAGGTCTCCCCAACTCTGAACTCTGTTTCTTCAGCTAGGGAGATTGCCAAAATTTGTTTGGGTTCCTCCTCCCTACACTGCTACTCGGAAACTCTCTCTAGACAACAAGCTATGACTCATCTCATTTATTTTTGTTCTCTCAGAGATTAATGTTTGTTTCCCAAAATTTGAAAAACATTGTTTCATCAATTTTGTCCATTTTTTTTTACTTACCATAGTAAGATCAATCTGGTTTCTGTTAGCTCATTGTGGCCAAAAGCAGTCGTGATTATTAGCTTTTGGATATAGACATATAACCCAACATTAAGACTTTATCTTTTACTGTTTTAATTAGTGCGATGCCAAATTCATCTAGAAATGTATGACTGCCTTAATTATCACAGTCATGTCATTCACTATTGATAGTAGAACATTACAGCTAAGTTGGCTTCCACAGAAATAACCCAAAAGATAGTAGGTGTTTCAGCTATCTCTGTGTTAACAGGGACTTAGACCAAGATCAAAATATTTATTCAACTTATTACTCCAGTGATGGTTCACATGGTGGATTGATCAGGCAGATTATTTTTTTTACTCTTTGGTATTAAATCCTAGTTTAACTACGACAATTTAAAAATATGATCTGTGTTTAAAAGTGGTTGTTAGTAGTTTATGCCTTAATGTTTATTTTGCTTTTGTGAAACAAATACAGCTTAACTCCTTTTGCAATTTCACATTCTCTGTCCCCAGGATTTTGCACCTCCCCCTAATAAACAGTACCCATTTTCATCGTACACTCAGATCTTTCAACATGCAGATCTTCTGAATTCCACTGCACTTCATGTGTCTCAATGTAATGCTCAATGCCAAAATCCAGGAAATTTTGCCTAAGTGCTCAGGAACATGGTATTGGTCATGGTACCTTGAAGATGACCCTTATGACATACCAACATAGTGGAGGAAAGGAGAATTCACTGGTGCAAAAATAATCAATTCAAGTGAGTAAGTCAGTCCTATAGGCTGCATAAAAATGACAAATGTCTCTGCATTAAAAAGTAAAGTAATACTCAGTGCCATTTCATGGAGAAACCTACAGCTGCCATGCTATAATAGTCTATGATTCCAATCATTTATTCTCTTACGTACTTTTACTCATGTACTCACATACACACCTAGACTCACATACACATACGCACAACTCCTTCTCAGTCACTTTTGGTGAACAGTACAGTAAAAAGTATTTTGAAGTGTATGAACTACAAATGTTCTGATACCTACTTAGAATACTCAGATGTTTATTTATATAAAATGTAAATCAATGAACAAATTCTGCGTCAAAAATGTTTTGGCCCTCTTCAGTGATGAATAAGTAATCACTAAGTGCATATTCTGTCTTGGAATCATTTGATTCTTAAATAGCAATGATACGTAGTTTGAATTCAGAACCTATGTTCATTTATGATTCCCATGAGGTTGTAGAAATCTTCTGCATTTTAGGTATGACCGGATACTAGTGCAGAAGAAATTTCCAACATAAAATATGTGCTATAGGATGTGTGCAGTTTCACAACCTCTAATCATTTGGACCTGGAAATTTATCGATCAGAGATTATTGAGAAACCTGGATGAGTTCACCAGCATCAAGAAGTTGAAATTCTCCTTAAATTCACACAAGTTGCCCAGAATTTTTGGAGCTTCCTAGAAATTGCACTAATTCCAGATAGCATAGCACTTATTTTCATTCACTGCAAATTTTGCTAACAACTCTGTCAGCAAAAGGAGGAAATAGATTTGATCTATTTATTCACTAAAATTAAACTACCTGGAAAGAATTTCTGAGATACTTATAATTCCTCATAGAAATTCTAGTAGTTCTGGTTAATATATGAGTTATAGGGAAAGAATATGCCATTTTCTGTCTGGTTCTGAATTAAGGAAAGGAGTTAACATTAAGGAAAGGAAATCAAAGATTGAATTATGACCTTTTCCAGGCAGGTATTAAAATGATCTTAGAGGTAAAAAAAAATTAGCATAACCAGAGTTTATTAGGTTGATCAAATGCCCCATTTTATGAGACACTTTATGGAGCTTTTCCTTCAAATTCATGTCAACCAGACTTTATATTCGTTCACTCTATGAATATAGAGTGTGCAATATAAAGAGATTGTTTTTCAAAACATGCAAGAGCCACTCAGAAACAAATGTTTAAAAGACTCACAGAATTTTAGGTATGGCAAGAACAATGGAAAAAATCTAGTTCCGTATCTCCAATTTTATACATGATGAAATTGAGCTCAGTTCTCATTGAAGAGATTTCTTCAATTTACCTCTTTGCTCTTTTTTCCTATTCTCCTAGCCTAATCACACCATACATTGAAATGATTATGTGTTATACTATTAGGTCAAGAAAGACATTAATGTAGTCCCAGATTTTATCAATTCTGCTTTTAGTTTCAGCACTATTGTTCATTGCTCTCTCTAATTACATAATAGGTGAGTTTTTAAAAAGAATAATTGGCATTGGTTTCTTAGTGTATAACATTCCTCATTACAAATCATGCAAACTTTCGTGAATAAATTTACTCTTTTTTATTTACTCATATACAGATGTCATAGAGTATATATCATATTATAGATTGGATAGAAATCTCAACTTTGTCAGGATGCAAGCCAAAATGACCCTGTTTTATTTAAGATAAGTTGCTATTTTCTAGGTTTGGGCACATTTTTAAATGGTGCTATAAATAATAATTACTTGATCACACATTCTAATCTGTTGGGTGAGTTCAGAGCTACACACTATTTGCTGTAATCTACCCCTCTGGAATACCTGTTAGTAAAGAACTATATGGAATCATGAAAATCATAGTTGTTCCACCATAATATGGAGTTGACTTTTAATGCAAAGGAGAAAAGTCATTATAATAGAGATTAGGCAGAACTATTCCATTTTCTTCCTATGACCTTCAAGTTCTACTTTTTCTCTTTTTTACATTTCCACATGGCTTGAAAGATGAGACCCAGATATAATCTGTGCTTGGGAATTGCCATCCCCCTATAAGGTCAAATAGGAATCAAGTTGGGGATCATGGAAAGGGAATCATAAAGCAGGCAATTTATATCCTCCTTCAGGCCAGACCATGAATAAAAGGAGCATAAGGAAACTTCAAGACACACATGAGGCTTTTGTTAGTTAGCTGGGAATAAAAAAAACTTGTGGTTGAAACAAAATACACCCAAATACATTGAGAATTTTCCGGATGTATGCCTTTTGCAATATAAATATTTGTAAATACTCTGTCAATGGAGGCAGGTGGATGGCATAGTTGATGGCATATGAGAATTGGAGATCTTGTTTTTCTCTTCCCAAAATATGACTACTATTTTGAATTATAAAGACCAAATTTTGACCTTCAGCTTTTGTCATAATTTAGGCTTTATATATGGAAATTTGGACTCTCAGAAGCAAACCAGTAGGAAGAGAAAGAAGTTAAATTTGGCAAGATTAAGATGACAGAAAATGGCTTAGAAGGGCTGATTCCATGTGGATAATCTAGTCAATAAAAGTCCTATCTAAAGGGATGTGATAAACTCATTTAGACCTAGATCAGCAAGAATGTCTATACAAGTTCCATGGGGTGGGTTGGAATGAAAAGAAGTGGTGGTACTTTTAGAGCAAACACATGGAACTTAGTGGTCAGTCTTCCTGGAACAGAAGACTCCCCAGAAGCAGCTGAGGTGGTTCTCCATTTATTCCCTGTCAGTATCTTGCGTGATCCTGGATAGAATATTTCTTAAAGTTGTCTTTCTGAAAATGTCATCTATATTGATGAAAAAAAGAAACATCAATCTATTTGTGTACTCTAAATGTAATGACTTGTTCTGCTCAGCAAGACTTGACCATAAGAAAAACATTTAAATGAAATTTCTCTCCCTGAGGAACACAAACCAGTTAAGTCTAGAATAAAGAGACCCTCTATATTTAATGTGTAGAGTTTGGGAATAAACAAGCCAATGGAAAGTAAATTCTCATTTATGATTTAAAAAAGGAAGATGAGAGAGAATTATTATTAAAAAATAAACCACTATTTCCGATGAAGGAATGGGAAGTTGATAATAAGAGGATTGGGGAACACAATATACTATAGGAGTTATCAGCATCATCAATATCCTCATCATTGTTATCAAATAATTGATCATCATCTCTAATCTTCTTATTTGAACTATAAGCAGAGTTTGACATGGTTCATCAATCATTTCTCATTGTCATACTTTCTTCACTTCAGATTCCTCATCTCTCTGACATCTTAAAGCTGGTGGTTTCTGGCACTCAGGCTTGATTCATTTGTCTTATAAAATTCATTCTCTTGGTGTCTTATCAAGTCCTGTGGCTTTAAATATTATCTATACACAAAGATTCTCTAATATGCGTCTCCAGGACAGATATTACTCCCTGTCCTTAACAACTCTACATGCATATCTACACAATATCACAAAATAATATTAATAGAAGTTATTTTCTTTTTAAAATTAGTATTTAGTACTTGCTTGGCTTTCCCTTTTGTTCTAAACTTTTTTCTTTTTCTCTCTGTTCAGTATTTCTATTTTCATGAAGTTTGATTCAAACTTTATAATGACTCTCCTATAAAAAAAATAGCCAAATTTTTCTTTGAAATCCTTGATATATTTGAATTTATTATCTTACAGTCTTAACGTATATGTTCTATTGCAGTACATTTCTATGTCCTGACACCATTGCAATATCCTCCTTTTGATTGCCAGAGTAATTTTTTTCAATTTATTGTTTTCTTCTACTAATTAGAATATTACACATTCTATTTTTATTTTTTTTACTTGTTAAATATTTTATTAATTCTTAGGTCATCAAAGTCTAAAATTAGTCAATATATTTACTACTCTCCCTTATGCAAGAACTTGAGAATACTTTAATGTCAAACACATCACTTGAAATTTATATGCTGATTTTATCATGTATATTATTTCTTCCTTTGTGAAACACACAGAGGTGTTAATTATTATTGTTTTTACAGATTTCTTTAGATTTTTGCACTTATTTATAGCTTTCTTTGTTCTTTATTTTTTGCATCTTGAAATTTTCAATTGGTATTATTTTCTTCTGCCTACAATACCTACTTAAGAATTTTCTTTAGTAACATTTCATCTGTTATAAAATCTCTGTTTCTTGTTGTTGGAGGTCTTTTTTTTAACCTCATCCTGACAAAGTATGTTTGTCAAGAAAGCAATGACTAAGTAAAATGTTATTCCACTACTTTCTGACTTCCATTGTTTTTCTTTTTTTAAAAAAAATTATTTATTTATTTATTTATTTATTTTTGGCTGTGTTGGGTCTTCGTTGCTGTGTGCAGGCTTTCTCTAGTTGCGGCAAGCGGGGGCTGCTCTTTGTTGCAGTGCATGGGCTTCTCATTGTGGTGGCTTCTCTTGTTGCGGAGCATGGGCTCTAGGCACACGGGCTTCAGTAGTTGTGGCTCACGGGCTCTAGAACACAGGCTCAGTAGTTGTGGCGCACGGGCTTAGTTGCTCTGCGGCATGTGGTATCTTCTTGGACCAGGGCTCGAACCCGTGTCTCCTGCATTGGCAGGCGGATTCTTAACAACTGTGATACCAGGGAAGTCCCCATTGTTTCCCTTAGAAAGTCAGTGTCAGTATAATTTTTGTTCCATTGAAAGTAATTTAATTTCTCTGACACTATTATAATCAACTTATAGTTACATGATTTGTTAAATATACTTAATCCAAAATCAAGTTTCACAACTTTACATATACATCTATGTTCCTTTTTTACTAATTAACTTGGTAAATCTTTTGTGCATTTTTTAAAACGCGCTATTTAGGCTTCCAGCTCCTGATCTAATATGTAAAGAGCTTGGAAGTTGTTACTCCAAATATTATAACAAGAAAATATCTGAACAAAATGAAAATCAGCAACTCTTCTTAGATACATCAGAGAATTGAGGACAAATGTATATTGCAAACTCTAGGACAATCACAATAAAATTTTAGAAAAATAAGTATAATTGATATGCTAAGAGAGAAGGGAAAATGGAGTCATATAAAGTACTCAGCTAAAACCATGGAAGGCATAAAAAGAGTGGAAGAAAAAAGAAAAAGAGCCAGAGCAACTAACAGAAAATAGTTACAAATATTATGGCTATTAATCCAACTATATCAATAAGCACAATAAATGTGAATGATTTAATACACCAATTAAATGAGACAGACTGTCAGAGTGACTAAATCAAAAAACAACTATTCTTTGTCTACAAGAAACCCACATTAAAAACAAATACACGTGTAGATTAAAAGTAAAAAGATGGAAAAAGATATATCATGGTAACAGATCAAAAGGAAGCAGGGATAGCTATATTAATTTCAGACAAATCACACTCAGAACAAGGAAAAACATCAGGGATAAAGAGAAGCATTACATAATGATAGAGGGGTCAAGTCTCCATGAAGACATAATAATCTTTAATGGGTATATGCCTGAAAACAGATTTTCAAAACGTGAGGCAAAACCTAATGTAACTGCAAAGAGAAATAGACAAATCCACTGTTAGAATTGAAGACTTCAATACCCCTCTACACCAGTAATTGACAAATCCAGCAGGCAGAAGTTCAGTAAAACTATAGTTGAACAGAACATCACCATCAATCAGTTGGATCTTGTGTTCTATATGAGATCTTGTTTAAGAGAATGAAAAGATGAGTCACAGACTAGGTGGAAATATTTGCAAAACAGATATCTGATAAAAGACTTGTATCCAAAATATAAAAAGAACACTTAAAATTCAACAATAATACAACAATCCAATTAAAAAATAGGTTAAAGGTCTAAACAGATACATTACTGTAGATGATAAACAATAATAAATATACATAATAAAAGGTGCTCATCGTATGACATTAGAGAATTGTAAATTAAAACAATAATGAGATACCACTATATACGTGTTAGAATAGCTAAAATTGAGAAAGCTGACAATAGCAAATGGTGGTTAGGATGTAGGGCAACAGGAATTCACCTTCATTGGTAGTGAGGATGAAAAAATGTACCACAATTTTGCAAGACCATTTGGAAGTTTCTTACAAAGCTCATCAGAATCTTACCATATGATCCAGTAATTGTACCCCTAGTTATGTACCCAAATAAGCTGAAATTTTAGTTACATATGAAAACCTGAAGACAAATGTGTACAGCAGCTTTATTCATAATTTCAAAAAAATGAAAGTATTGAAGATGTCCTTTGAAAAGTGAATGGATAAACAAACTGTGATACATCCATGTAATGGAGTGTTATTCAGTGATTCAAAAAGCTATCAAGCCATGAAAAGACATGGAGGAAACTTAAATGTATATTGCTTAGTGAAAGAAGCCAATCTGAAAAGACTACATACTGTTTGATTCCAGCTACATGATATTCTGCAAAAGGCAGAATTATAGACAGTAAAAAAATTAGTAGCTGCCAGGGTTTTAGGAAGAGAAGAAAGGATGAAAAGGAAGAACACAGGGGATGTTTAGGGTAATCAGTCTCTTCTGCATGACATTGTCATGGCGGAAACATGTCATTATACATTAGTTAAAAACTATAAAATGTACAATACAGTGAACCCAGATGTAAAATACAGGCTTCAGTTAATAATAATGTATCAATATTGATTCACCAGTTATAACAAATCTACCACAGTAATGAAGATGTTAATAATAGGTGAAACCCTGGGATGGGGGGAAGAGTAAAGGTATAAAGGAACACTTTGTATCATCTGCTCAATTTTTCTGTAAACCTAATCTGCTCTAAAAAATTAAGTTCATTAATATTTAATTTTAGTGTTATCCATATTTTATGTAAAATTTTAATTATATTCACTGGTGGTTGGGACTTTTGGTCCACCAAGCTGTCAGAAATTGTAGAGTGTGTGTGTGTGTGTAATATTACTATTGCTAAGAAAAATATTTAGAACTATGACTGACCTCCTAGCCAAAACTAAAAATTTTCTGTTAATAAATTTCACATGGCTAATTGCAGATTGCTTTTACTGAAGAGAAAAAAAATTCTATCACTTGATTTTTCCATATAATTGCCATAAATGCAACCCCCAAGTTATCTTTAAAAGCTCAAGTGCTTAGACTGTATAAAATTCATATATATATATGTGTATATATATATATATATATATATATATATTTTTTTTTTTTTTTTTTTTACAGAAGTAAAATCTCAGTTAAGTGTTTGACCCAATTAGTTCTTTTTTGTTTTGATCACAAAAGTTAAAATAAGTTATTTTCACTGTATGTAAAGCAATTTAGAAGTTGTCCCCCCGTGTATATAAAAATCTCTGGTTTTAATGGTTCATTTCAGAGCCTTCCATATCAATTATTATGAGGGATAGTTCTTATGATGTAGTTTTACAGCAATAAAACCAAAGAAAATGTGCAGTGATCGTTATTTCCTATTTGATGGTAATTGAGAGAATTGCTTAAACATTCTGAAAAGAGGTGATAGCCGTATTTAAATGACTAATTTTAAGTGGGTATTGTCAAGACTCCTCCTTTAAAGAATGGTGCCAAAGTGAGGACTAATCTTGTTTGGATGTGTCTTTCATTACCCACACTTAAATCCAGTTATTAGAAAGGGCAAAAATAAATTTCATTTCCATGATTGTTACAGTCAATCTCAATTTTACTTAAATGTGTTCAATGGACTCCATAGAATATTTTTCTTCTATCTTCAAATAATTTGACAGAACATGTTATTAGTGTTTCACATATTGCCATTCCCTTGCTATTTTCCTTTCTTACAATAACAAGCTGATAAGCTCACAGTTTTCCCTATGACCAGGAATTAGAGCTACAATCTATTGAGATAGTTAAAATCTTTGACATAAAAGTCTTTTGTGGTTCAATGTTTACTATTAAATGATAACATTGTTTCAGAATCTTATGCCTGTAATAAGGGAGGAAAAAATATGAGGGTTAACATTGTTTCAAAAGGAATGCTTTACAGTATGAAGCTTTAAATTGCTAACCTTTTCACTTAATGAAATAAATATTTATACAACCTCAAAATTCAGTTTCATTAAATTTACACACCCCCTTATGAACTAATTCTTCTCAGCAACTCTCAAACGTTTGAGTGCAGAACACTGTCATAATGAAGGTGTTGGATGCAAAGCAGTGGTGCTGACTTACATTCCACTCCCCAATTATCTGTGCTACTTTTTTTATAGTAGATGCTTCTGTCAATTTTAATTTCATCTTGGCTAAACACAAAATAGTGTGAAGGCTAAGCAGATGGTTGTCACAAGCAGAGGAACACAAATAAAATTTACGGGAAATTTTCCAGTCTGGTAGCAGAAAAGGGAATGAGTCGCCAAACTCATTTTATTGTTCATGAATATCATGTGCCAAACCCTTCATATAACATGTGGAAAATAATCTTATTTGTGAACCCAAACAGTTTATAAAACATTTAACCAAATTGCCATTGTGACTGTAAGGAGCTAATAATTATCAATCTACTGCGATGATTTTTTGTTAATGGATAAAGAGAAAAAATATATAACAAGAATAAATTAGGAAATAAACACTTTATGCGTATCTTTTGTATTGTTAGGTAATCTTTGCCTTGAACTGAATTGTGCTCCATTTAAATGAATTTTATGAGGAAAAATGTATATTTTTGTGGTGTAATAGGTTGGATGGGGGGACCATTTGAGTGTTTCCTTCCCTTTTTGTCTTAGGGTGACTTATTCCTAATGTAAATGGATTCACCCCTTGAATTCAAACTTTGTAACAAGAAGAGGAGATGAGGGAGAATATTCTGTATTTTTCAAGTCTAGAAAAGAAGTGAAAGAAGTCAAATAGGTGGTTTTGTATTTTATGAATTCTGAGAACTTTCACATGTTTTAGTATAGAAGGGTGTGGCCAAATCACATTGCTTCAGATATTTTGCACATTGAAAGTTAGCCCAAATAATTTCTGGAAGAAACTTAGGTTTGAGATCACCTTTGTTATTTGCATTAAGCATGTTAATTTAGGTTTAACATGTAAGGGATATAAAGCTTCAATATAAAGTTCAAGCACAGAATCTAGGGTTACTTCAAACACAAACAGATCATTAGGCTCCCCTAAATGTTAATAAGGACCTCCAGGCTCCTAACTCTCTTCTTCTTAAAATAATTCTAAGTGAGCATATGCTGAGAAATAGTTTTATCTCATTTCCACTAAGGAGAGTCATGGTGTGGAATAGTCATTCTTTTTTTTTTTTTTTATTAAAATTTTTTTTTTTATTTGTGATAAGAATGTTTTAGATGAAACTAATTTTGTACAACAGTTGGACAAAGACTTTTTTTTCTTTTTTAGATAGAGTTATTTATTTATTTATTTATTTATGGTTGTGTTGGGTCTTCGTTTCTGTGCGAGGGCTTTCTCCAGTTGCGGCGAGCGGGTGCCACTCTTCATCGCGGTGCGCGGGCCTCTCACTGTCGCGGCCTCTCTTGTTGCAGAGCACAAGCTCCAGACGCGCAGGCTCAGTAGTTGTGGCTCACGGGCCTAGTTGCTCCGCGGCATGTGGGATCTTCCCAGACCAGGGCTCGAACCCCTGTCCCCTGCATTAGCAGGCAGATTCTCAACCACTGCGCCACCAGGGAAGCCCGGAATAGTCATTCTTGAGGGGGATATAGAACTACAAGTTGAGGAAATTTACCTGAAAAGGAGGAAATAACACAAGTTTATAAATTGTGTAGCCAAATATTTTACTTACATCTTTTTAAAGATACGGAACCAAATATAGTATTTATCTTTTTGATGTTTAATGGTATTAATTAATTTTCCCAAAGTCTTTATAAAAAAGGTTTAGGTCATACTTAATGCTTCCAACAAATATATGAAAAGCAACACACACATATATATGACTAAAAATATGGAAATAAAAATACAGAAAGCCACATGTATACATACATATATATATAGCCATGCATATACATTTTATATACAAGATAGATAATAGATATGAGTGAGAGGCAGTGTCTTAAATTCATTTTGGAATATATCTTATTAGTTCAAATGTAAGACAACACTAACTTCTACCTTTTAATAGGATAGAGTAGTTTAGAGTACACAAATACCTCCATCATGAATAATTTTAAAAGTTGGGTGCACTGTAAAACAAGTTGGATTTTTAAAAATTGCCTGTTTATAGGCATCAGAAAGCTATTCAAAAAGCCAGGATAAGAAAGACTAATATTACCAAGAAGTAAGGGCCAAAGAGTTGAGCCAAAATTCTGCTTTTGGTTTTCCTCTGGGAGGTGCTTACCAATTCTGAGCGCAGAGCAAGAGGCTGAGAATCCAGGCTTTCCCAGGTAGAGCTACTGCAACAGGACAGAGAAACCATCAAAAATTCTGACAGAATTACAGATACGGAAATATAAAACTGGAGACATTAGGAGACTCAACCACATGATCACTCTTTCTATTAGGTGAACATTTTCCATACAGATAAGAGATGCTAGGACTCAGATGACATTTAGTGGTCCCCTTGCCCTCTCCAAAAAACTAGAGCCTTTCTTCAGAAGCTGTTCTCATATGGACTCAGCATTCCAAAAAACAAAGGTGTTGACAATTTGATACCTGGTTCTGTATTTGTTTGCTAGGGCTGCCATACAAAGTATCACAAACTGGGTGCCTTATACAACAGAAGTTTATTTTCTTACAATTCTGGGGCTAAAAGTCCAAGATCAAGGTGTTGGCAGGGTTGGTTTCTACTGAGGAGGAAACTGTTCCATGCTTCTCTCCTAGCTTCTAATTTGCTGGCAATCTTTGACCTTCCTTGGCTTGTAGTTGCGTCATCTTGATCCCTGCTTTCATGTTCACATGGCATTCTCCCTGTGTGCATGTGTCTGTGTCCAAATGTCCCCTTTTTATAAGGACACTAGTTAAGCTAGATTACAGTCCACCTAAATGATCTCATTTTAACTTGACTGCCTCTGTAAAGACCTTATTTCCAAATAAGGTCACATTCTAAATACTTGTTCGAGCCTCAGCATATCTTGTTGGGGGGCATATAGTTCAACCCATAACAGGGCATCTAGTTTTCAGAGATATCGTTAAGTCCCTCTGACTTCATTTCTTTCTGTACAATGCTGATGTAGGTGATTTGGCACTACTCACTCTTATGATGGTATTTGTTATATCTTGTTTAGTTTTGTTGCAGAGTTTGTCTCTCGGTTTTATTATGCCTATGTGTTCTATCTGTTACTATAGGAAGTACTTCAAATTCAATGACTATAATACCATCATTTTGTTGT
Source organism: Eschrichtius robustus (assembly GCF_028021215.1). Lineage (NCBI taxonomy): Eukaryota > Metazoa > Chordata > Mammalia > Artiodactyla > Eschrichtiidae > Eschrichtius > Eschrichtius robustus. The sequence goes on along the minus strand of NC_090827.1, from coordinate 12,681,775 downwards.
TAGCCTCCTAAGTTATTTTTTAATCATACTCAGTGCTCTGTGAATTTTTCTTTTTCTTTTTTTTCTTTTAGTTTTGAGAATCATGTTCTTTTGTTCCAGAGAATTTTCAGTCATTTTCTTTTTTCATCATTTTTTTCTTCTCCATTCTCTCTATTATATCCTTTGGAAAGTCGTTACAGTCATTGGTTTGGAAGCTCATGGATTATCTTCCCTGTCTGTAACTTCTTTCCTATATTTTCCTTAATTTCATTTCTCCAAGTTGCCTGCAGACAGATTTGATACTTTTAACCTCTTAAGTCAATATCCTCTCTTCAGTTTGTCAAGACTATCATTTATTCCATCTTTCCCGTTACTACATTTTCATTGTTGCCAGATGACCTTTTTTTTTAAGCTTACCTACTTGTTAATTAAAAACCTCTAATAGATGTTATTTCCACCTATAAGTTGAGAATTTTAATCACACTTAATTTAACATCTATTTCAGATATTATATTCTATTTTCTTGAATGTCTTGTTGCTTGTTTGGGAATCTTGGGTTTACATTTGGTGGCATAAGATTCCTTAATGAATTTTGTAATTTTAGTTTGAGATGCAAACTGTGTGAAGAGTTTTTCATTCTCTGTTAAATGGTTTTTATCAATTACTTCATCCCAAGGTCTTCGGAGTTCAGGTCTTCAAATTAAGTCTTGTATTGATAGCTATAGGTCAAAGGCTGGCTGTTTCCAACATTTGATTTGTATCTTTGATTTTTTTTCTGGATATAAGCAACCATAAATTTTCTGCTGAATTCTCGGAGAATGGGTGGAAATATTTTCTCTCCTGTTTATGTTTCAGATGCATATCCCCACTCTTCACCTCAAACATTGAACTCAGTATCATTTCTCTGACATTGATGGTAGGTACATATTTGATCCCAGGACTCAGTCACTAAAACACTGGCCCTAGGAACCTGTCTCTTATACCAGCCTTTATAGGACCCTGTGACTTCAGTGCCAACTTAGAAGCTTGGCTATCCTTTTAATATATATTTATGAAAAATTTCATCTTGTTTTTACACATCATTTATTTTAATAGTTAAAATATATTTTTACCTCTCATAAGTTTGAAGCAGATTGTCAAGTTTTATAATGTGTCAATGCTACCATCTTGTCTCACAATACCAAGAATATTTAGGGGATTATAAAGGCACTCACTAGTTGGTAACCAAATAGAGAAATCTTCCTTTTAAACACTGGCCCAATTAACTGCAACTCTATTATCGATCCCATGCGTGACAGCCAACCAAGTCAGTTTATCTTTTTACACATAATGTGTAACTTAAATTCTAGTCCTATGTCTGACTATTTCTCTATCTCACCAAAGTTCAGAATGGCCACGGTATTCTTTCAGTTAGTCTAAAAATGAGGCTGTCACCTTCTTCCTCCCAGGAAGATAGTGAGTTTGTGAGGCAGAGATAAAATACCTGACTTCCAAAGCAGACACTGTAGAGATGAGCAAATTTTCACTAAATATTTCAGAAGCTTGATAACATTACTATGTTTATGAAAGTACTAATTTATCTTAAGACCCTGAATTATAACTGATAAAAGTTTCATAATTTTAAACAGAATAGTCTTAAAAAGTTAAAAAGCATATATAGCTATCAGCTATGTCATCATATAAATATAGTCTTCTGTATAATAATAATATTTTTTATTCTTAGAACTACCTTTTATATAAAAATGAAAAGTTTGAAATCATCTATCCCAAAATTTCATTGTGGTAAATCAGTGGCAGTATCTGCCAAGGTAATCAGAAATGTCAGGTTTAATTTTAACATGCTTGAAGCATTTATTTAACCATCTGCCTGACTCCTTTAGCAGTACAGAAAAATAAAATAAGTCATGTGGATATCAGTGAAACACACAAGGTAAGAACAGATCTTCCACAAAATTATTTTATTGCTGCAAAACTATACTCTAAGCTAACCTTACTCTATATCATGGGAGAACAGAACTGCAGGAACTCATAAGCAAAAAACATACTAATATTGAACCAAAGCCCATGGCACATAGATCGTCAGCTAGAAAAGGAACACATCAGTTCTTTAGTTTATATTTTAGGCTTGCAAAACTACTCTTCCTAATCGCGTATCCCTGAAAAAGTATCCTGAAAATTCACATCAGTCATAAAGCAAACCAAATTTCCCCGGTTTATATAAAAACAGTAATTGTGGCAAATTTGACTTTTATCCTTTCATCAATGTTCCCCCAAATATACTTGTAGAAAAGTGGTTTTGCAGCATGTTGATAGCATGACAGAAGTTTCCATTTGCTGAGTAAAACTGGTAGCAGGAAAAGTCTGATTTAAGTGAATCCACTTAGAAATGGAATTTAATTGCATGGCAAATAATTTTAATATTTTGATTTGCACCTGTATCTTACAAAATAAAATGAAAAAGTGGAACTTAGTTAACAGCATTATCTTAAAAACTGTGTTAGTATTATAATGTACTAATTTTAGAAATAAATAACATTAAAATTTTTGCACTGTTGTTCTACTAATAACACCAAATAGTATGACACCAAATCCTGAACTTCATATCTGACTCATAAAAACCTTTGAAAAGGACAATTTTTGCAAAAATATCTGAAAGCTAATTCAGTGTTCTTAAGGGCTTCTTACTCTTTTGACTTCAATTGCCATTGCATCATTTGCAACATTTTCATTTTGTTTGCAATGATTGTACTGCATTTGCTTTTTTTAACCATACAGTACAATCGACCACAGACTGTGCCACTACTATGTTAGCTATTTACCTGTCTCTCAATCTCAAACTGCTGGGGCTGGGAATCTCCAATTTTATTTCCCAGTCTGCCTTGTTAGGGGCTTCCTCTAGGCACCGCCAAGAGGAAACAGTTATAGGAAATCACAAGGCAGGATGGAGAGAGAAACGTCTGTCTTCTGTCTCCATAAGTCTGAGAGCTGCTGGAGGTCGCCTTGTGGCAACAGGAGGGATGAGGTAAGTTTGGCTTCCTGAAGTCTCGGCAGAGGCAGTGTACTTGTTGATACTAGTAGCCTGGCCACTGCTGCAGTTTTGGGGATGGACCCAAAACCAAATATTACAAAATCTCCAAAATACAGCAGCAGTCACGAGCTTGTGGGTTCCGGAACAGGAGTTGGCAGCTTCTCAACATTACCTTTCCTTCTTTTGCTGCTTTCACGACCCCTCATTTTGCCTTTGCTCTTGTCCTTTAAACAATATTGGAAGCGTTTCTCTGGATTAAATTCCACGTGTTTTAAATGAGCAGAGTGATTTCTGGTTTCTTGATTGTGCCACACTGCCACAAGGAGTGAAATGTTGCTCATGATGGGCAGGGATACATTTTCCTATTGAGTCTGGCAGATTGTTGGAGGAGACATTAATGTTTAAGTGACTGGTTTATTAGAGAATATTTTAGTGCAAAGAGATTACTTAAGGTACTTTGAGAACTAATTTGATGAATTCCTAGACATCAGGGATGCCTTTGAATCTGAGTGCAGGTTATCATGGTCAAATCATTTGGGGAAAGATGGCTGTTATGGAATAAATTGTGTCCCCCTAGAATTCATATGTTGAAGCCCTAACCCCTAGTAGCTCATAATGGGACTGCATTAGAGGTAGTGCCTTTACAGTGGTAATTAAGTTTAAATGAGGTCTTAGGGGTAGGTTTTAATCCAATACACCTGGTTTCCTTATAAAAAGAGGAGATTAAGACATACAGAAAGAGACACTGGAGAATGTGAGCGCACAGCGACTAGGTCATGTGAGGACACAGTGAGAAGGCAGTCATGTACAAGCCAAGGAGAGAGGCCTCAGCAGAAACCAAACCTGCCGATACCTTCATCTTGGACTTTCAGCCTCCAGAAGTCTGAGAAAATAAATTTCTGTTTTTTAAGCCCCCAAGTTTGTGGTATTTTGTTATAGCAGTCCAAGTGGACTAACAACTGAGGGTGAAAGTAAGGTAAATAGGTGTATTTACTGTGCAGATCTTCATTGTGATTTTTTTTAAATGAGATTATGCCTTATGTTTTCCAAATTGCTCGCTCACCTCTTTTTCTTCACAAAACGTCTCACAAATCTTTTGTTAGCAGAACACTTTCCAAACCTGCCTCAATTTTCTTAATAAGACTATGTCTCCTGAATACAAGCACACTGTCCTTTTCTTTTATCTTTTCATAATTTCAGTTACAGACATTATATCTGAAGTATTAATATATCCGTCCCAGACGACTTCTCCATCAGTCCCTCCTCAAAGGTGAATTTTTATCTGTGAGCCTGACTTCATGGCTCCCTTATCTCCCCCTTAATATACACCACAACAAAATCAGGCATTAACTGGAAGTCTCAAAAGAAACAAAAGGACATATTTAACATCATTTCAATAAATTTGAATCTCAAAACCGTATCAGTATTTTCTCTAAGTTAGTCCAGGATATAAAAACCCTCTCAGATTTGGAAGACTCATTTATTTCCTCGGTTTCTTATAAGGAATAGAGCGTTGGTTTTCTATTGCTGTGTAACAAATTACCTCCAAAACTTTCAGAGTTTATTTATTATCTCGTATTTATTACCTCACAGCCTCTGTAAGCTGCGAATTTGGAAACAGCTTAGTTAGTAATTGGGGCTCAGAGTTTCTTATGGGGTTTTAATCCAGATGTTGGCCAGAGCTGCAGTCATCTGAAGTTTTGATGAGGGCTGGAGGATGTGCTTCCTAACTCACTCATATGGCTATTAGTAAGATGCTGTAGTCCCTCATTAGCTGTTCTCCAGAAGCCTCACTTCCTCACCATGTGGACTTCTTAGGGCATGAAAGCTAGCTTTCCGAGAGCTACTGATCCAAGAGAGAAGAAAAAGACACATTGTCTTTAGTGATCTCCCCTGAGAAGTGACATGCCATCACTCCTGGCATATTCTGTTGGTCCTAGAGCCCAGCGCTGATACAATGTGGGAGGGGCCTGACTATGCAAGGATGTGAACACCAGGAGGTCAAGATCCTTGGGGCTCTCTTGGAGGCTGGCTACCACCGAGAGAGAAATGCAAAATAAATCGTCAAATTAAATTTTGACAGCAATTACCAGTGTCTTCCTTAGGCTTTTACTTTAAATATTTTGTCAGTGTAATCTATTTCTGTTGATTTTAACTCTTTTTTTTTATATTTTCAAGTTTTATGAGCTGCTCCAATAATTTTATACCAATCACAGTGCAATAAATATCAAGAAAGTTTTGCTCACATTTCTGGAAAAAGTAGAGTAACTGAGAAATAGGTGGGAGGCAGGTATGAATTTGTCTTGTCTCATTCAAATATCACACATTTATTTTATACCAGACTTCTCATGTTTCAAAAGAGAGTAGTTCATAATAGACTAGGAAATGAACAATAATTTATGTATCAGATAATGCATATTAGACTACCTGTGACAGTCTAAGTAATGAAAAGCTTACAAAAAAGAAAATATTTTCCTCATGAGAATCTTTAGGATTTTAAATTGTCAAGTAACTTCAGTGTGTCAACCTCAATTTTACAGAACTTGATAGCATTTTTCCCAATCTTAATGAATGCTTCATTATACATGTAATTGCTTGAGCTTAGAATCTGAGCCGTTCTTGATTCCTGATTTCACCTCATCCTCCACATCCAATTAACCAGCAAATTCTGTTGATTCAACCTCAAAATTATATGACCAATCCATCCACTTTTATCAGTTTCCGCCTCATCAATTCAACTGCATGTCATCAACATTCCTTCCCTGGTCTATGCAACAGTCTCTTGTCCCCTTTCTTACTATTTTTCTTCAATCCAATTTAGTCTTCAATCAGGAAACAGACTTGTCATTTCAAATGGAAACACAAAGGTGAAAATTGTCAACGGCTTCCCACTGAATTTAGATTAATATCGAAACTACTTACAGTGACCTTCAAGGTCCTACAGTATATTTGTTTATTTATTTTAATATTTTTTTACTGAAGTATACTTGATTTACAATATTATAGTAGTTTCAGGTGTACAATATACTGATTCAAAATGTTTATAGATTATACTCTATTTAAAACTATTATAAAATATTGGTTATATTCCTGTGTCCGTACAATATATCCTTGTAGCTTATTTATTTTATAAATAGTAGTTTGTACCTCTTAATCTGCTACCCCTATCTAGTCCTCCTCCCTTCCCTCTCCCCTCTGGTAATTAGTTTGTTCTCTACACCTGTGAGTCTGTTTCTATTTTGTTATTTTTATTTGTATTATGTTTTAGATTCCACATGTAAGTGATAACCTTCAATATTTGTCTTTTTCTATCTGGTTTATTTAATTAAGCGTAATATCCCCTAAGTTTGTTGATATTGTGGCAAATGGCAAAATTTCATTCTTTTTATGGCTCAGTAATATTCCATTGTACATACATAATACATCTTTTTTATCCATTCATCTGTTGATGGGCACTTAGTTTGCTTCATATTTTGAGTACTGTAAATAATGCTGCTATGAACATTAGGCTGCATATTTTTTTTGAATTACGGTTTTTTTCACTTGGATATATACCCCGGAGTGGAATTGCTGGATCAAATGATTGTTGTATTTTTAGTTTTTCAAAGACCCCCCACCCCATACGGTTTTCCATAGTGGCTGCACCAATTTGCATTCCCACCAATAGTTTACAAGGGTTCCCTTTACTCCATATCCTTGCCAACACTTGTTAATTGTGGTCAATTTGATGATAGCCATTCAAATTGTGACAAGTGTGAAGTTATATCTCATTGTGGTTTTGATTTACATTTCTCTGATGATTAGCGATTTTGTGCATAGTTTCATATGCCTGTTGGTCATCTACATGTTTTCTTTGGAAAAATGTCTGTTCAGCTCTTCTATCCATTTTTATTCAGGTTGTTTGTTTTTTTGGTATTGTGTTGTATGAGCTATTTATATATGTTGACTATTAACCTGTTATTGGTCATATCATTTGCAAATATTTTTTCCCATTCCATAGGTTGCCTTTTTGTTTTGTTGATGGGTTCCTTTGCTGTGCAAAACTTTTAGTTTAATTAGGTCCCATTGTTTATTTTTGCTTTTGTTTCATTTGCCTTTAACTTCTCCTTTTTCATTTCTGATTTTACTGATTTGGGCCCTCTTTTTTTCTTGATGAATCTGGCTAAAGATTTATCAATTTTGTTTATCTTTTCAAAGAACCAGCTCTTCATTTCACTGATCTTTTGTATTTCTTTTAGTCTCTACTTAATTTATTTCTGCTCTGATCTTTATGATTTCTTTCCTTCTACTAACTTTGGGATTTGTTTGTTCTTCTATTTCTAGTTCCTTTAGGTATAAGGTAAGGCTGTTCATTTGAGACTTTCTTTGTTTCCTGAGTTAGGCTTATATGGCTATAAACTTCCCTCTTAGTACTACTTTTGCTGTGTTCTGTAGATTTTGAATCATTGTTTTCATTTTCATTTGTCTCCAGATATTTTTTAAATTTCTTCTTTGATTTCTTCAGTGATCCATGGTTTGTTTAGTAGCATACTGTTACCCTCCAAGTGATTGTGTTTTTTGCAGTATTTTTTCCTGCAGTTGATTTCTAGTCTCATAGTATTGTGGTCAGAATGGACGCTAGATATGATTTCAATTTTCTTAAATTTACTGAGACTTGTTTTGTGGCCTAGCATGCGACCTATCCTGGTGAATGTTCCATGTGCACATGAAAAGAATGTATACTGTTTTTGGGTGGAATGTTCTATGTATATCTATTATGTGCATTTTTTTAATAGGTCATTTAAGGCCACTATTTCCTTACTAAATTTCCTTACTAAATTTCTAATAGGTCATTTAAGGCCACTATTTCCTTACTAAGTGAAGTGGTATCATCCCCTACTATTATTGTGTTACTGTCAGTTTCTCCCTTTATGTCTGTTAATATTTCCTTCATATACTAGGTGACCCCATGTTGGGTGCACATATATTTACTATTGTTATATATTCTTCTTAGATTTATCCCTTGATCCTTATGCAATGTCCTTCCTTGTTTCTTTGTTTTAAAGTCTATTTTGTCTGGATATAAGTATTGTTGCCTTGACTTTCTTTTACTTTCCATTTGCATGGAATACCTTTTTCATCCCTTCACTTTCAGTCTGTGTGTGTCTGAAGTGAATCTCCTGTAGACAGCATAAATATGGGTCTTGTTTTTTGTCCATTCAGCAATTCCATGTTTTTTGACTTGAGCATTTAGTCCATTTACATTTAAGTAATTATTGATAAGTATGTACTTATAACAATTTTATTAATTTTTTTTACAGTTCTTTTTTGTTCATGCTTTTGTTCTCTTCCCTTATGATTTGATGGCTATCTTTAGTGTTATGTTTGAATTCCTTTCTCGTTTCTGTGTGTGTATCTATTATAGATTTTTGGTTCATGGTTACCGTGTAGCTTATGTATAGCAATCTATATATACATATGATTATTTTAAGTTAGAGGTCCCTTAATTTTAAATGCATTTTAACTACCTTCCTTTTTCTCCCCTCCCTCACAATTACTATTTTTGACATCATATTTTACATCTTTTTTTTTTTTTTTTAACATCTTTATTGGAGTATACTTGCTTTACAATGGTGTGTTACTTTCTGCTTTATAACAAAGTGAATCAGTTATACATATACATATGTTCCCATATCTCTTCCCTCTTGCCTCTCCCTCCCTCCCACCCTCCCTATCCCACCCCTCTAGGTGGTCACAAAGCACTGAGCTGATCTCCCTGTGCTATGTGGCTGCTTCCCACTAGCTATCTATTTTACATTTGGTAGTGTATATATGTCCATGACACTCTCTCACCCTGTCACATCTCACCCCAACCCCTCCCCATATCTTCAAGTCCATTCTCTACTAGGTCTGTGTCTTTATTCCCGTCTTGCCACTAGGTTCTTCATGGCCTTTTTTTTTTTTTTTCCATAGATTCCATATATATGTGTTAGCATACTGTATTTGTTTTTCTCTTTCTGACTTACTTCACTCTGTATGACAGACTCTAACTCCATCCACCTCATTGCAAATACCTCCATTTCATTTCTTTTTATGGCTGACTACTATTCCATTGTATATATGTGCCACATCTTCTTTATCCATTCATCCGATGATGGACACTTAGGTTGCTTCCATGTCCTGGCTATTGTAAATAGAGCTGCAATGAACATTTTGGTACATGACTCTTTTTGAATTATGGTTTTCTCAGGGTATATGCCCAGTAGTGGGATTGCTGGGTCATATGGTACTTCTATTTTTAGTTTTTAAAGGAACCTCTGTACTGCTCTCCATAGTGGCTGTATCAATTTACATTCCCACCAACAGTGCAAGAGTGTTCCCTTTTCTCCACACCCTCTCCAGCATTTATTGTTTCTAGATTTTTTGATGATGGCCATTCTGACCGGTGTGAGATGATATCTCATTGTAGTTTTGATTTGCATTTCTCTAATGATTAATGATATTGAGCATCCTTTCATGTGTCTGTTGTCAATCAGTATCTTCTTTGGAGAAATGTCTATTTAGGTCTTCTGCCCATTTTTGGATTGGGTTGTTCGGTTTTTTGTTATTGAGCTGCATGAGCTGCTTGTAAATTTTGGAGATTAATCCTTTGTCAGTTGCTTCATTTGCAAATATTTTCTCCCATTCTGATGGTTGTCTTTTGGTCTTGTTTATGGTTTCCTTTGCTGTGCAAAAGCTTTTAAGTTTCATTAGGTCCCATTTGTTTCTTTGTGTTTTTATTTCAATTTCTCTAGGGGCTGGGTCAAAAAGGATCTTGCTGTGATTTATGTCATAGAGTGTTCTGCCTATGTTTTCCTCTAAGAGTTTGATAGTGTCTGGCCTTACACTTAGGTCTTTAATCCATTTTGAGTTTATTTTTGTATATGGTGTCAGGGAGTGTTCTAATTTCATACTTTTACGTGTACCTGTCAAATTTTCCCAGCACCACTTATTGAAGAGGCTGTCTTTTCTCCACTGTATATGCTTGCCTCCTTTATCAAACATAAGGTGACCATATGTGCGTGGGTTTATCTCTGGATTTTCTATCCTGTTCCATTGATCTATATTTCTGTTTTTGTGCCAGTACCAAACTGCCTTGATTACTGAAGCTTTGTAATATAGTCTGAAGTCAGGGAGCCTGATTCCTCCAGCTCCATTTTTCGTTCTCAAGATTGCTTTGGCTATTCGGGGTCTTTTGTGTTTCCATACAAATTGTGAAATTTTTTGTTCTAGTTCTGTGAAAAATGCCAGTGGTAGTTTGATAGGGATTGCATTGAATCTGTAGATTGCTTTGGGTAGTAGAGTCATTTTCACAGTGTTGATTCTTCCAATCCAAGAACATGGTATATCTCTCCATCTATTTGTATCATCTTTAATTTCTTACATCAGTGTCCTATAATTTTCTGCATACAGGTCTTTTGTCTCCTTAGGTAAGTTTATTCCTAGATATTTTTTTCTTTTTGTTGCAATGGTAAACGGGAGTGTTTTCTTAATTTCACTTTCCAATTTTTCATCATTAATATATAGGAATGCAAGAGATTTCTGTGCATTAATTTTGTATCCTGCTACTTTACCAAATTCATTGATTAGCTCTAGGAGTTTTCTGGTAGCATCTTTAGGATTCTCTATGTATAATATCATGTCATCTGCAAACAGTGACAGCTTTACTTCTTCTTTTCCAATTTGGATTCCTTTTATTTCTTTTTCTTCTCTGATTGCTGTGGCTAACACTTCCAAAACTATGTTGAATAATAGTGGTGAGAGTGGGCAACCTTGTCTTCTTCCTGATCTTAGTGGAAATGGTTTCAGTTTTTCACCATTGAGGACAGTGTTGGCTGTGGGTTTGTCATATATGACCTTTATTATGTTGAGGAAAGTTCCCTCTATGCCTACTTTCTGCAGGGCTTTGATCATAAATGGGTGTTGAATTTTGTCGAAAGCTTTCTCTGCATCTGTTGAGATGATCATATGGTTTTTCTCCTTCAATTTGTTAATATGATGTATCACGTTGATTGATTTGCATATATTGAAGAATCCTTGCTTTCCTGGAATAAACCCCACTTGATCATGGTGTATGATCCTTTTAATGTGCTGTTGGATTCTGTTTGCTAGTATTTTGTTGAGGATTTTTGCATCTATGTTCATCAGTGATATTGGCCTGTAGTTTTCTTTCTTTGTGACATCTTTGTCTGGTTTTGGTATCAGGGTGATGGTGGCCTTGTAGAATGAGTTGGGGAGTGTTCCTCCCTCTGCCATATTTTGGAAGAGTTTAAGAAGGATAGGTGTTAGCTCTTCTCTAAATGTTTGATAGAATTCGCCTGTGAAGCCATCTGGTCCTGGGCTTTTGTTTGTTGGAAGGTTTTTAATCACAGTTTCAATTTCAGTGCTTGTGATTGGTCTGTTCATATTTTCTATTTTTTCCTGGTTCAGTCTCAGCAGTCTGTGCATTTCTAAGAATCTGTCCATTTCTTCCAGGTTGTCCATTTTATTGGCATAGAGTTGCTTGTAGTAATCTCTCATGATCGTTTGTATTTCTACAGTGTCAGTGATTACTTCTCCTTTTTCATTTCAAATTCTATTGATTTGAGTCTTCTCCCTTTTTCTCTTGATGAGTCCGGCTAATGGTTTATCAATTTTGTTTATCTTCTCAAAGAACCAGCTTTTAGTTTCATTGATCTTTGCTATTGTTTCCTTCATTTCTTTTTCATTTATTTCTGATCTGATCTTTATGATTTCTTTCCTTCTGCTAGCTTTGAGGTATTTTTGTTCTTCTTTCTCTAATTGCTTTAGGTGCAAGGTTAGGTTGTTTATTTGAGATGTTTCCTGTTTCTTGATGTAGGCTTGTATTGCTATAAACTTCCCTCTTAGAACTGCTTTTGCTGCATCCCATAGGTTTGGGTCGTCGTGTCTCCATTGTCATTTGTTTCTAGGTATTTTTTGATTTCCCCTTTGATTTCTTCAGTGATCACTTCGTTATTAAGTAGTGTATCATGTAGCCTCCATGTGTTTGTATTTTTTACAGATCTTTTACTGTAATTGATATCTAGTCTCATAGCGTTGTGGTCGAAAAAGATACTTGATACGATTTCAATTTTCTTAAATTTACCAAGGCTTGATTTGTGACCCAAGATATGATCTATCCTGGAGAATATTCCATGAGCACTTGAGAAAAATGTGTATTCTGTTGTTTTTGAGTGGAATGTCCTATAAATATCAATTAAGTCCATCTTGTTTAATGTATCATTTAAAGCTTGTGTTTCCTTATTTATTTTCATTTTGGATGATCTGTCCATTGGTGAAAGTGGGGTGTTAAAGTCCCCTACTATGATTGTGTTGCTGTCGATTTCCCCTTTTATGGCTGTTAGTATTTGCCTTATGTGTTGAGGTGCTCCTATGTTGGGTGCATAAATATTTACAATTGTTATATCTTCCTCTTGGATCGATCCCTTGATCATTATATAGTGTCCTTCTTTGTCTCTTGTAATAGTCTTTATTTTAAAGTCTATTTTGTCTGATATGAGAATTGCTACTCCAGCTTTCTTTTGATTTCCATTTGCATGGAATATCTTTTTCCATCCCCTCACTTTCAGTCTGTATGTGTCTCTAGGTCTGAAGTGGGTCTCTTGTAGACAGCATATATATGGGTCTTGTTTTTGTATCCATTCAGCCAGTCTGTGTCTTTTGGTGGGAGCATTTAATCCATTTACATTTAAGGTAATTATCGATATGTATGTTCCTATTCCCATTTTCTTAAATGTTTTGGGTTTGTTATTGTAGGTGTTTTCCTTCTCTTGTGTTTCTTGCCTGGAGAAGTTCCCTTAGCATTTGTTGTAAAGTTGGTTTGGTGGTGCTGAACTCTCTCAGCTTCTGCTTGTCTGTAAAGGTTTTAATTTCTCCATCATATCTGAATGAGATCCTTGCTGGGTAGAGTAACCTTGGTTGTAGCTTTTTCTCCTTCATCACTTTAAGTATATCCTGCCACTCCCTTCTGGCTTGCAGAGTTTCTGCTGAAAGATCAGCTGTTAACCTTATGGGGATTCCCTTGTGTGTTATTTGTTGTTTTTCCCTTGCTGCTTTTAATATGTTTTCTTTATATTTAATTTTTGATAGTTTGATTAATATGTGTCTTGGCGTGTTTCTTCTTGGATTTATCCTGTATGGGACTCTCTGTGCTTCCAGGACTTGATTAACTATTTCCTTTCCCATATTAGGGAAGTTTTCAACTATAATCTCTTCAAATATTTTCTCAGTCCCTTTCTTTTTCTCTTCTTCTTCCGGGACCCCTATAATTTGAATGTTGGTGTGTTTAATGTTGTCCCAGAGGTCTCTGAGACTGTCCTCAGTTCTTTTCATTCTTTTTTCTTTATTCTGCTCTGCAGTAGTTATTTACACTATTTTATCTTCCAGGTCACTTATCCGTTCTTCTGCCTCAGGTATTCTGCTATTGATCCCATCTAGAGTATTTTTAATTTCATTTATTGTGTTTTTCATCGTTGCTTGGTTCCTCTTCAGTTCTTCTACGTCCTTGTTAAATGTTTCTTGCATTTTGTCTATTTTATTTCCAAGATTTTGGATCATCTTTACTATCATTATTCTGAATTCTTTTTCAGGTAGACTGCCATTTCCTCTTCATTTGTTAAATCTGGAGTGTTTTGACCCTGCTCCTTCATCTGCTGTGTGTTTTTTTGTCTTCTCATTTAGCTTATCTTACTGTGTTTGGGGTCTCCTTTTCACAGGCTGCAGGTTTGTAGTTCCCGTTGTTTTTGGTATCTGTCCCCAGTGGCTAAGTTTGGTTCAGTGGGTTGTGTAGGCTTCCTGGTGGAGGGGACTAGTGCCTGTGTTCTGGTGAATGAGGCTGGATCTTGTCTTTCTGATGGGCACGTCCACGTCTGGTGGTGTGTTTTGGGGTGTCTGTGGCCTTATTATGATTTTAGGCAGCCTCTCTGCTAATGGATGGGGCTGTGTTCCTGTCTTGCTAGTTGTTTGGCATAGGGTGTCCAGCACTGTAGCTTGCTGGTCGTTGAGTGAAGCTGGATCTTGATGTTGAGATGGAGATCTCTGAGAGATTTTCGCCATTTGGTATTACGTGGAGCTGGGAGGTCTCTTGTGGACCAGTGTCCTGAAGTTGGCTCTCCCACCTCAGAGGCACAACCCTGATGCCTGGCTGGAGCACCAAGAGCCTTTCATCCACATGGCTCAGAATAAAAGGGAGAAAAAATAGAAATAAAGAAAGAAAGAGGGTAAAATAAAAGAAAATAAAATAAAGCTATTACTATAAAAAAATAAGAAAAAAATTAAGAATAAATTTATTAAGAAAAAAATTTTTTAATTTTTAAAAATAGATTTATTAATTTTTATAATAAAAATAAGAAAAAAACTATTAAGAAAAAACTTTATTAAGCAAAAAAATTTTTAATTTTTGAAAATAAAAAATATGAAAAAACTTATTAAGAAAAATTTTTTTTTAATTTTTAAAAATAGAAAATAAGGAAAATTATTAAGAAAACATTTATTGAGAAAAAAAAAAATTTTTAAGTAAAGAAAAAAAAAAAAAATGGACGGACCAAACACTAGGACTAATGGTGAAAGCAAAGCTATACAGACAAAATCTCACCCAGAAGCATACACATATACACTCACAAAAACAGGAAAAGGGGAAAAATTAATATATCCTGTTCCCAAAGTCCACCTCCTGAATTTGGGATGATTCGTTGTCTATTCATGTATTCAACAGATGCAGGCACATCAAGTTGTTTGTGGAGCTTTAATCCGCTGCTTCTGAGGCTGCTGGGAGAGATTTCCCTTTCTTTTCTTTGTTCGTACAGCTCCCGGGGTTCAGCTTTGGATTTGGACCCGCCTCTGCGTGTAGGTCACCTGAGGGCGTCTGTTCTTCGCTCAGACAGGACGGGGTTAAAGGAGCAGCTGCTTCGGGGGCTCTGGCTCACTCAGGCCTGGGGAGGGAGGGGTACGGAGGAGGCGGGGCGAGCCTGCGGCGTCAGAGGCCGGTGTGACATTGCACCAGCCCGAGGCGTGCCGTGCGTTCTCCGGGGGAAGTTGTCCCAGGATCACAGGACCCTGGCCGTGGCGGGCTGCACAGGCTCCCGGGAGGAGCGGTGTGGAGAGTGACCTGTGCTCGCACACAGGCTTCTTGGTGGCGGCAGCAGCAGCCTTAGCCTCTCATGCCCGCCTCTGGGGTCCGCACTGATAGCTGCGGCTCGCGCCCGTCTCTGGAGCTCGTTTAGGCGGCGCTCTGAATCCCCTCTCCTCGCGCACCAGGAAACAAAGAGGGAAGAAAAAGTCTCTTGCCTCTTCGGCAGCTGCAGACTTTTTCCCGGACTCCCTCCCGGCTAGCTGTGGTGCACTAGCCCCCTTCAGGCTGTGTTCATGCCGCCAACCCCAGTCCTCTCCCTGTGATCCGACCGCAGCCCGAGCCTCAGCTCCCAGCCCCGCCCGCCCCGGCGGGTGAGCAGACAAGCCTCTCGGGCTTGTGAGTGCTGCTCGGCGCCGATCCTCCGTGCGGGAATCTCTCCGCTTTGCCCTCCGCACCCCTGTGGCTGCGCTCTCCTCCACGGCTCCGAAGCTCACCCCTCCGCCACCCGCAGTCTCCGCCCACGAAGGGGCTCCTAGTGTGTGGACACCTTTCCTCCTTCACGGCTCCCTCCCACTGGTGCAGGGCCCGTCCCTATTCTTTTGTGTCTGTTGTTTCTTTTTTCTTTTGCCCTACCTGGGTACGTGGGGAGTTTCTTGCCTTTTGGGAGGTCTGACGTTTTCTGCCAGCGTTCAGTGGGTGTTCTGTAGGAGCAGTTCCACGTGTAGATGTATCTCTAATGTATCTGTGGGAAGGAAGGTGATCTCCGCGTCTTACTCTTCTGCCATCTTGCCATATTTTACGTCTTTTTGTTATGTGTATTACTTAACTACGTATTGTGGATATAGATGACTTTTCTACTTTCGTCTTTAACCTTCCTACTAGCTTTGTACATGTGGATTTACTACCTTTCCTGTATATTTGGTTTTAGCAATGATCTTTTTCCTTTAATAATTTTCATGTTTCTAGTTTTGACCTTTTTTTTTTTTTTTTTGCTTAGAATAGTCATTTTAACATTTCTTGTAAAGCTGGCTTGGTGGTGCTGAACTCTTTTAGCTTTGCTTGTCTGTAAAACTTTTGATCTCCCCATCAAATCTGAATGAAAGCCTTTCTGGGTAGAGTATTCTTGGTTGTAGGTTTTTTCCCTTTCATCACTTTAAATATATCATGCCACCCTTCCTGGACTGTAGAGTTTCTGCTGAAAAACCAGCTGATAGCGTTATGGGTGTTCCCTTGTATGTATAAATAATTGTTGCTTTCCCTTCACTGCTTTTAATATACTCTCTTTATCTTTAATTTCTGCCATTTTAATTATAATCTGTCTTGGTGTGGTTCTCTTTGGGTTGATCTTGTTAGGACTCTCTATGTTTCCTGGACCTGGGTATTTGTTTCCTATAACAGGTTAGGGAAGTTTGCAGCTATTATGTTGTCAAATATGTTCTCAGCCTTTTATCTCTTTCTTTTCTTTCTGGAATCCCTATACGGAAATGTTAGTATGCTTAATGTTGTCTGAGAGGTCTCTTAAACTGTCCTTATTTCTTTTTATTCTTTTTTCTTTTTTCTGTTTAGCTTCAGTGATTTCCATTATTCTGTTTTCAAGCTCACTGATCTGTTCTTCTGCATCTCTTAATCTATTACTGTTTCCTTCTAGTGTATTTTTACTTTTAGTTATTATATTCTTCAGCTCTGTTTGGTTCTTCTTTATATCTTCTGACTCTTTGTTCAACTTCTCACTGTGTTCTTCCATTCTTCTCCTGAGTCTTTAAACATATTTCCAATCATTATCTGAACACTTTCTTGGGTAGCTTACCTATCTCCACTTCCAATAGTTCTTCTTTTGAGGTTTTAACATATTCTTCCATTTGAAACATGTTTATTTGATGCCAAATTTTGTCTAATTTGCTGTTTTTATTCCTATGTATCTGGCAGGTTGGTTATGTTTTCCAACCTTGGAGAAGTGGCCTTTTGTGTGAGCATCCTATGATTCCAGCAGCACACTCCCCTCTGTTTGCCAGAGCTATATACTCTAGGTGTGCTCCCTATGTGGGCTACATGGATCCTTCTGTTGTGATGGGCTGACTATTGTGGGCAGTCTGGTAGGTGTGGTTGGCCCCTAATCAACTTGGTTGCCAGGTCCTGTCTTATGGAGGCTGCCAGACATTTTTGGTGGGGTCAGGTCACAGACGTCTGGCTGCAGAATCCCAGGGTGTCCTGGGCCTAGATTGGCCCATTGGTGGGCAGAGCCAGGACCTGGGGCGGGCTGTTGTGTGGCCATGGTTTCTGCATCTAATGTTGGCCTGCTGGTGAGTGGGGCTTGTTCTCGACATGGCTGGCTGGGGGTTCCTGGGTGTCTCAAAGCTGATGCTGGCCCACTGGTGGGTGGGGCTGGATCCCAGGGTGGCTGGCTTAGGGATCCAAGGTGCCTCAGAGCTGGTGCCTACTGGTGGGCAGAGCCTGGGCCCAGGGTGTCCTGACGTTAGTGCCAGCTCACTGGGCTGAGTTCCAGATTCTCTGACTGTAGCGTCCAAGGAGTCCTGAAGCTGGTGTCACCCTCTGCTGGGTAGGGCTGGATCCTGGGGCCACTGACTCAGGGTCCCAAGGTGTTGCAGAGCTGGTTGGCCTGCTGATGGGCAAGGCTGGGGTTGGGGCATCCCTGGTGTGGTGCCAGCCTCCTGTTTTGTTGGCTGAATCTTGACAAAGCAGGCTGTGGGGCTGCAGTGGTCCCTGGGCTGATGCCTGCCCACTGGTTGGTGAGGCCGGGGCCCAGGGGCTAGTACTGACCCAGTGATATGCAGAGCTAGGTCGTGTCTATGGCTGCAGGGCCTAGAGGTCCCAGACCTAGTGCTGTCTCACAGTTGGGTGGGGCTGAATCCTGGAATCACTGGCTATAGAGCCCTAGGAGTCTTTGAGCTGGTGTTGGCCTGCTAGTGGGCAGGGCCTGTTCCTGACACAGCTGGCTACAGGGTCTGGGATGTCCTAAAGCTTGTATAGGCCAACAGGTCAGGGCAGCTGGCTGATGGGTCCATGGTTTCTCAGAGCTGGTCTTGGCCTGCTGGTGGGTGGGGTCAGGGCCCAGGGGATCCCAGGTCTGTTGCCAGCCTGCTGGTGGGTGGGCTGGGTCCTGCCATTACAGGTTAAAGTGCTGCAGTGGTCCTGGGGCTGGTATCTATAAGCTGGTGGATAGGCTGCATTATATTTGTACTCTGGACTCACTTCTTAAGTTTCAGGTCACTAGTCTTCCATTTTCTCAAAAGCAACACTTTTTTCATGCCTTAAACTCTTTACACGTGCACTGTTCTCTTTTAAAGAGCTTTAAAAAAGCTTTTCTCTACTCTTCCTATGACTGACTTTTCTCACACTTCAGCTTTCAACTTAACGTACTATGTCCTCACAAAGGGTTTTCCTTGAATGACTCTCTCTTGCTAAATGAATTCTCTTTCCAGCAACATCTTTTTGAACCAATATTCACCCAAACCTGTTATTCTCTGTTATGGAACACCCACCCCATTGCTTTCTTTATTCATTTTCTTTATTATCTTTGTCTATTTTCCCATTGTCAACTAGAATATATAAATTCTTTTATTCTCCCTGAATAAAGGAAGCTGAAATGCCTACCACATGGCCTTGCATGTTTTTGAATAAATATATTAACAAATATATAGCCTAAAGATTCATTATGAATTATTACCCAAATCGAATAATTGGAGCAGTTCCTCTTCAGCAGCTCTATTTGACCTGTTAGTCTGTTCCATTGCTACTGTGGATAGTTTAGCAAGAATAGAGATTTTCACATCTCATCCATATTCTTCCCAATTTCCACTATCACACCAGACTCTGTTTTTCTATATGGAAAGTAGCCTTCAATATCTGAAAATTATTTCAAATAATAAAAATGTTTTATTTTAAATATTGTGTAAATCAAAAAACTTAAATGCCTACCGGGCTGGCTAGTCAAAAACAAAACATAACCTTAACTTATAAAAAGGGTTAGAGATGGAACCATTTCCCTGTAGTCTGGAAGTCAGATAGTTCCCTTAAAAGGTTTTTAGCCACTGTAACTGATGTGACATTTGAGCGACTTAAAAACATTGTGGATAACAGGGAATCCAACAAATGGAAACCAATGAAAGGCATTACCACGGTCCACCATTCATAATCCCTTTAAAAAGTCTTAGGGTCATTCATGCTTCCTAGCAGGCCAGAAATCTCACATGCTTTCAACATCTCTAAAGCAGCAGACACAGCAGGATAAAAAAGTGTGTGCTTTACTGGTACTTTCAACCATGTTATTGGATGACCCTTCTTAGACAAATGTTGCCAGATATTAAAAAGTGCCTATGTCACCATTAATAGATAGGAAATTATGCAGGCCAACACATTTAAGACAGAGAAATCCCAAATCTGAAAACCCTTTGCTCATTCAACTACTTAAGACAACTTTGTAATTTTTAAACATCATAAACATCACAAAAATAATGAATTTATATACCAGTACAAGGCAATTCTCACTTTTTCCTATTCCACAAATCACAATGATAAAAATTTTACATTCATATTTATTATTTGACATTCTTGTCAGACATATGATTTTGAATTTTTGGAAATAGGAACTTCAAGTAAATGTTTTATAACTCTCATTCCTCACAAATAGTTTTACTCCTAATGATGTCTTAGTAAGTTCTTCCCTAATGATTTCCATATTTATTGGATGTGGGAGTGTGACTATTACACCTTACCCTAATTATTTTAGTTGAAAGATGAACTGACTCTCAATCAATACCTAATATTAACTGTATGTCTCTTAAGTGCCTTGCACTGTAAAGCTGTGTGAATTCAGTCAGGTGTATGTCCCTTTCTCTGCCTGCTAGAGATGAATCAGGCAGAGACAAATCTGAGCACCTCAAGGCCTCATATTCTTTGCCCTTCTGGCCCCTGAAAAATCTGTAGTTTCCCTTGGAAGTAATGCTGCCTTCTGAGTCTGCTTCAGAGATGTTTTGGATCAAAGACACACAGACACCATCTCCATTGTTTCTGAAAATTTTTCTTTAGAACAGGAAGAGTACAGTGGAGCTGCCATGAGAAAGACCCATGAAAATCCTGCTGCATGCAACAAGCATTGTCTTAGCAAAACTTACCTTTGGACCCCTTCAGTTGCACATGACTGAGGACTTACTATACATTTTTTATCACAAGGAGAATTCAACCTGGAGAATAGGAAAGTTATAGCTATAAAAATGTGGTATGAAGTTGAGCTAGACTGAAAATTTGAATCAATCTAACTCTAATGTTGGCTTTTTATGTTGGCTTCCTTGAAATTATGATTTACGTAGTATTAAGGTATGACTAGCCTGCTGTTCAGAATGCCATTTAATATATTGGTTTAAAAGATGCACTTCGCATTAGTTTATAGACATCCTTCCTCACCTTAACAGCTTGCATCCATAGAAACGATTCCTCCATTATGATACTTTTCACCACCGTTTTTTCAACCATATTAGCTCTGAGGTACTGTTAAATATATTTTTTCCTGGTTAATGAAACAACTAAATATCAGAAAGAAGATACTGCCTTCATCAATGTCTGAAATGCCTGGGGAGACTTGGCCCAATAAAAGAAATCCCCTAACTATTCAGCTATCATTTCTCTTAGAGGCTTATTAAAGATAACAGCACCAAGTATTTGTTTACAACTGAATTGCTAGACACATAATCAAATACACTCCCAAGGATGCAATCAGTCAGGAAACATCCTGCGCAACAAACCTCTGTGGGATAATCTGACACTGTTGTGGGCCCCTTGATTTCTCTGATCACAGAAGCAGAGCACAGACTGTGTTTTGAAGGTATTCCTGGATTTATGTGGGAATGGTGAACTCACTTTCTTGGCCCAACAATTTGCACATCACTGCTTTTCTACTGTTATCTCTGTGAAGCTTCTCTGCTTCAAATCCATCAACTATTTATTTACTCGAATATTCTTTTGAAGTTATTCTCTTCACAGAACAAATGATCTGAAAATTAATTTTTCAAAACTGACAACTGAATCAAAAGGAAAGTCTTTTTAAATTTAAAAGGAAAATTTCTAGAAATTACATATTTTTATTGGCAGAATCTAAAAGTTGGGTTTTTTCTAAATGAATGTGACAGACAGAACTCTAAAAATGCCCCCTCCACCCAAGATTACCTGCCCTAGCAACTTGGGACTATGAATTTGATGATATTTTATGGCTGTGAGTATGTTACCTACCATGGCAAAAAGGACTTTGCAGATATAATTAAGACGACCGATCAATTTGCTTTAAAATAAAGAGATTGCCTTGGATTATCAGGTGGGCCTAATCATATAATTATATGAGCCCTTTGAAAGCAGAGAGTTTTCTCAAGCTAGTAGGAAAAAGGGAAGTCAAAGAAATTGGAAGCCTAACGTTGACATACTGTTGTTGGCTTGAAGATGGAGGGCATCCTGTGCAATGACAGGAGAGTTGTCTCTAGAAGCCAGGAGCAATCCCTGGCTGACAGCAAGGAAGGGAAAAAAGGATCCTCCAAGTCATGGAACTGAATTCAGCTAACAACTTAGATGAGCCTGAAAGAGGATTCTTCCCCACAGCCTCCAGAGAAGAGCCCATTTCTGCCAAGACCTTGATTTCAACATTGTGAGGCAGGACCATTTGAGTCTACCCTGACCTCTGTCCTACAGGACTTTGAAATAATAAATGAGGGTTAAGTGACTGAACTGTCAAACAGCAAAAGACAACTAATACAGAGATATTCTGAATTGTTCTTTTTTGGGGGAGGTATATATAAAAGACATTTATTGTATCAGTTGGAATTCTTTGGGCTACAAATAACCAAATAGACAATCCAAATTGAATTAAATGTCAAGATGCATGTAATATTATATAACAAAATATCTAGGGGAAATATTTTAGGTTAATTTGTGGCTTAATAATATCAGCAAAGAATCAGAGGCTTTTCCTCTTCCAGTCTGCCAATTTCAGTCTGTCAGTGTGGTGTTCCCTCCTGGTTGCAAGGCAGGGGTAGCAGTTCCAGGTATTACATGCAAGCATAACCATGCCCATTGAATTCTTTAAACTTTTTAAAATTTTTTATTATATAACTTTCATTTATAGAGCATTGTACTTCAATACCTGTATATACTACAGAGTGATCACCGTCACAAGTCTGTTTACCATCCGTCACCATAGAGTTGACCCCCTTTATCCATTTTGCCCAACCTCCAACCGCCTTCTCCTTTGATAATCACTAATCTGTTCTCTGTACCTATGAGTAGTTTATTTTTCTTTTGTTTGTTTGGTTTTTCTTTCATTTTGTTTTCAGATTTCACATATGAGTAAACTCATACAGTATTTTTCTTTCTCCTTCTGACTTATTTTACTTAGCATGATATCCTCCAGTTTCATCCATGTTGTCACAAATGGCAGGGTTTCATTCTTATTTCTAGCAAAGTAGTATTCTATTATATATATTTGTATCACTTCTTCTTTATCCACTCATCCTTCAGTGAATACTTTGGTTGTTTCTACACCTTAGCTGCTGTAAATAATGCTGCAATGAACATAGGGGTGCATATATCTTTTTGAATTAGTGGTTTTGTATTCTTCAGATAAATACCCAGAAGTGAAAAGCCTAGGTCATATGGTAATTCTATTTTTAATTTTTTGAGAAACCTCCATACTGTTCTCCATAGTAGCTGCACAAATTTACATTCCCACCAATAATGTATGAAGATTCTCTTTTCTTCACATCCTCTCCAACATTTGTTTTCTCTTGTCTTTTTGATAATAGCCATTCTAACAGGTGTTAGGTGAAATCTCATTAGGGTTTTGAGTTGCATTTCCCCGGTAATTAGTAACGTTGAACAGTTTTTCATGTGCCTGTTGGCCATCTGTATGTCTTCTTTGGAAAAATGTCTGCTCAGATTCTCAGGCCATTTTTGAATCTGCCTGTTTGGTGTTTTGTTGAATGAATTCTTTATATATTTTGGATATTAACCGCTTATGAGGTATATGATTTGCAAGTATCATTTCCCATTTAGTAGGTTGCCTTTTCATTTTTATGGTGGTTTCCTTCACTATGTAGAAGCTTTTTAATTTGATGTAGTCCCACACAGTTATTTTTTATTTTGTTTCCCTTGCCTTTGAAGTCAGATCCACAAAAACACTAAGACCAATATCAATGAAGTTACCACCTATGTTTTCTTCTATGAATTTTATAATTTCAGGTCTTACATTCAAGTCTTCAGTCCATTTTTAGTTAATTTTTATATAAGGTGTAAGATAGTGGTCTAGTTTCATTCTTTTCCACGTGGCTGCTCATTTCTCCCAACACCATTTTTTTGAAGAGACTGTTTTTTCTCTATTGTACGTTCTTGGTTCATTTGTCATAAATTAATTGTCCATATATATGTGGATTTATTTCTGGGCTCTCAATTCTGTTTCATTGATTTACGTGTCAATTTTTGTGCCAGTACCATACTGTTGTAGTTACTATGGCTTGATAGTATAGTTTGAAATCAGGGAGCATGTTACTTCCAGCTTTGTTCTTCTTTCTCAAGGTTGTTTTGGTTATTAAAGGACATTTATGGTTACCTACAAATTTTAGAATTATGTTTTCTAGTTTTGTGAAATATGCCATTACCATTTTGATGGGGACTGCATTGAACCTGTAGATTGATTTGGGTATAATGGACATTTTTAACTACCTTAATTCTTCCAATTCTTGAGCATAGTATATTTTTCCATTTATTTGTGTCTTCCTCAGTTTCTTTCATCAGTGTCATATTTTCAGAGTACAGGTCTTTGACCTCCTTAGTTAAATTTATTCCCAGGTATTTTATTCTTTTTGATGCAGTTGTAAGTGGGATTGTTTTCTTAATTTCCCTTTCTGGTAGTTTCTATTAGTGTATAGATATTGATTTTGTATCCTGTAACTTTATTGAATTCATTTATTAGTTCTAAAAGTCCTTTGGTAGCATCTTTAGGGTCTTCTACATACAGTATCCTGCCATCTCCAAATAGTAACAGTATTAATTCTTCCTTTCCAATTTGGAAGATTTTATTTCTTTTTCTTGCCTAACTGTTGTGGCTAGGACTTTCCATACCATATTGAATAATAGTGGTGAGAGTGGACATTGTTGTCTTGTTCCTGATTTTAGAGGAAAAGTTTTCAACTTTTTACCATTGAGTATGATGTTAGCTGTGGGTTTGTCATATATAGCCTTTATTACGTTGAAGTCCATTCTCTCAACATCCACTTTGTTGAGAGGGCTTATCATAAATTGTTGTTGAATATTATCAGATATTTTTCCTGCATCTGTTGAGATGATCGTATGATTTTATCCTTCATACTGTTAGTGTGATGTATCATGTTTATTGATCTGTAGTTGTTGCGCCATCCTAACATCCCTAGAGTAAATGCCACTTGATTGTGGTGTACGATCCTTTTAGTCAATTATTGGATTTGATTTGCTAAGATTTGGTTGAGGATTCGTGCATCGATGTTCATCAAGGATATTGGTCTGTAATTTTCTTTTTTGTGATGTCCTTGCCTAGTTTTGCTACCAGGGTAATACTGCCTTCCTAAAATGTGTTTGGAAAGTTTCCCACCTCTTAAATTTTTTGAAGAGTTTGGGAAGGATAGCTATTAATTCTTCTTTGACTATTTTGTAGAATACACCAGTGGAGCCATCTTATTCTGGGCTTTTCCTTGTTGGGAGATTTCTTTTTTTCTTTTTTTGGTAAATTTTTTTATTGAAGCAAAGTTCATTTACAATGTTGTGTTAGTTTCAGGAATGCAGCAAAGTAACTCATACATATATAAATATAAATACATATATATAATATATACTTTTTGGAGATTTTTGATTACTGTTTCAATCTCCTTATTAGTGATAGATCTGCAGGCATACCTCAGAGACATTGTGGGGTTGGTTCCAGACCACTGCAATAGTGAATATCAAAATAAAGTGAGTCACACTAATTTTTTGCTTTGTCAGTGCATATAAAAATATGTCTACACTATACTGTAGGCTATTAAGTGTGCAGTAGGATTATGTCTAAAAAAAACAATGAGCACACGTTAATTTAAGAAAACTTTATTGCTGAAAAATGCTAACCATCATCTGAGCCTTCAGTGAGTCATAATCTTTTTGCTGGTGCAGTATCTTGCCTTGATGTTGATGGCTGATGACTGATCAGGGTGGTGGTTGGCGAGTGTTATGGTGACTGGCAATTTCTTGAAATAAGACAACAATGAAGTTTGCTGAAGTTATTGACTCTTCCTTTCATGAACAATTTCTCTGTAGCATGCAATGATGTTTGATAGCACTTTACCCACAGTAAAACTTCTTTGAAAATTGGAGTCAGTCCTCTCAAACCCTGCCACTGCTTTATCAACTAAGTACATGTAATGTTCTAAGTCCTTTGTTGGCATTTCAACAACTTTCACAGCATTTTTATCAGGAGTAGATTCCATCTCAAGAAACACTTTCTTTGCTCATCCATAAGAAGCAACTCCTCATTCATTGAATTTTTAACATAAGATTACAGCAATTCAGTCACATCTTCAGGCTCCAATTTAAATTCTTGTTCTCTTGTTATTTTTACTACATCTGAAGTTACTTCCTCCACTAAAGTCTTGACTCCTCAAATTCATCCATGAGAGTTGAAATCAAATTCTTCCAAACTCCTGTGAATGTTGATATTTCGACCTCTTTCCACAAATCACAAATGTCCTTCATTGCACCTAGAATGGTGTATCCTTTCCAGAAGTTTTCAAATTGACTTTGCCCTAATCCATCAGAGTAATCACTGTCTATGGCAGCTTCAGACTTACAAAATGTATTTCTTAAATAAGACTTGAGAGTCAAAATTACCCCTTGATCCATGGGCTGCAGAATAGATGTTGTGTTAGCAGGCATGAAAACGACATCAATCTCATTGTATATCTCCATCAGAACTCTTGGGTGACCAGGTGCATTGTCAATATTTTGAAAGAAATCTATTTTTCTGAGTAGTAGGCCTCATCAGTGGGCTTAAAATATTCAGTAAACTATGTCGTAGACAAATATGCTCTTATTCAGGTTGTGTTGTTCCATGTATAGCACATAGGCAGGGTCGATTTAGCATAATTCTTAAGGACCCTAGGATTTTCTGAATGGTAAATGAGCATTGGCTTCAACTGAAAGTCACCAGCTGCATTAGCCCCTAACAAGAGAGTCAGCCTGTCCTGTGAAGATTTGAAGCCAGGCATTGACTTCTCTTCCCTAGCTGTGAAAGTCCTAGATGGCACCTTCTTCCAATAGAAGGCTGTTTCATCTGCATTGAAAATCGATTGTTTAGTGTAGCCACCCTCATTAATTATTTTAGCAAGCTCTTCTGAATAACTTGCTGCAGCTACTACACCAGCACTTGCTGTTTCATCTCATACTTTTATGCTATGGAGACAGCTTCTTTCCTTAAATCTCATGAACCAACCTCTGCTAACTTCAAACTTTTCTTCTGCACTTCCTCACCTCTCTGTCTTCATAGAATTGAAGAGCCATAGGACCTTGCTCTGAATTAGGCTATGGCTTAAGGGAATGTTGTGGCTGGTTTGATCTTCTATCCAGACCACTAAAACTTTTCCATATCAGCAATAAAGCTGTTTCACTTTCTTATCATTCATGTGTTCACGGGAGTAACACTTTAATTTTCATCATGAACTTTTCCTTTGCATTCACAACTTGGCTAACTGTTTGTTACAAGAGACCTATGTTTTGACCTGTCTCAGCTTTTTACATGCCTTTCTCAGTAAGCTTAACCATTTCTAGCTTTTGATTGAAAGTGAGAGACATGTGACTCTTCCTTTCATTTGTACACTTAGAGAGTACTGTAGGGTTATTAATTGGCCTGATTTCAATACTGTTTTGTCTCATGGAATAGGGAGGTTTGAGAGACAGAGAGAGATGGAGTAGTGGCTCATTGGTAGAGTAGTCAGAACACACATAACATTTATCGATTAATTTCACTCTCTAATATGGGCGTGGTTTGTGGTTTCCCCAAAACCATTACAATAGTAACATGAAAGCTCATTGATCACAGATCATCAAAATAAACCTAATAATAAGGAAAAAGTTTAAAATATTGTGAGAATTACCAAGATGTGACACAGAGACATGAAGTGAGCATATGCTGTTGGAAAAATTGTGCTGATAGATTTGCTTGAAGCAGACTTTCCACAAACCTTCAATTTGTTAAAAAAAAAAAAAAAAAAAGCAATTACTGTGAATCACAGTAAAGCAAAGTACATTAACATGAGGTATGCCTATATTCAGATTTTCTATTTCTTCATGATTCAGTCTTGACAGATTGCATGTTTCTAGAAAGTTATCCATTTTTCCTAGGTTGTCCAGTCGTGTTGGTATATAATTGTTTGTAGTATTCTCTTATGATGATGCTTTGTATTTCTATGGTATCAGTAGTAATTTCTTCTCCTTCATTTCTGATGTTATTTATTTGAGCTCTCTCTCTCTCTTTTTATGGAATAGACTAACTAATGGTTTTTCAACTTTGTTTATCTTTTCAAAGAACCTGCTTTTAGATTCATTAATTTTCAATAATACACTTTTCATTTTTCATTAATAAAGTCTTTTAGTATTAATTTTATTTATTTCCATTCTGATCTTTATTGTTTCCTTCCTTCTACTAATTTTGGGCTTCTTTTGTTCTTCTTTTTCTAGTTCCTTTAGGTGTAAAGTTAGATTGTTTGTTTTGGACTTTTCTTGTTTCTTGATGTAGGCCTCTATTGCTATGAACTTCCTTCTCAGAACTGCTTTTGTTGCATTATATAAATTTTGGTATGTAGTCCTTCTGTTCTCATTTGTCTCTCAGAATTTTTAAATTTCTCCTTTGCTTTCTTTGATGATAGTAACGTGCTGTTTAATCCCCATATTTTTGTGCTTTTCCCATTTATTTCTTGTGTTGATTTCTAGTTTCATGTCACTGTGGTTGGAGAAGATGTTTGATGTGATTTCAATCTTCTTGAATTTATTGAGACTTGCTTTGTAACCTAACATGTGATCTATCCTGGAGAGTGTTCCATGTTCACTTGACAAGGATGTGTATTCTGCTGCTTTTGGATGAAATGTTTTGTATATATGTGTTAAATTTATCTGATGTAACATGTAGTGTATGTCCGATGAAACTTACTGGTTTTCTGTTGGGATGATCTATCCACTGATGTAAGTGAGTGTTAAAGTCTCCAACTATTATTGCATTGCTTTCAATTTCTTCCTTTATATTTGTTAATATTTGCTTTATGTATTTAGGTGTTACTGTGTTGTGTGCATATATATTTACAATTGTTATATCTTCTTGCTGGATTGACCCCTTTATCACTGTGTAATGCTTTTTTTTTTGTCTTTTATTGCAGTCTTATTTTTAAAGTCTATTTTATCTGATGTAAATATACTTACTACAGCTTTCTCTTCATTTACATTTGCATGGAATATATTTTTCCATCCTTCACTTTCAGTCTTTGTGTGTTCTTACATCAGAAGTGAGTCTCTTGCAGGCAGCATACAGATGGATTTTGTTTTGTTTTATTTCGTTTTTTATCTATTTAGCCACTCTATATCTTTTGATTGGTGAATTTATTCCATTTACATTTAAAATAATTATTGGTAAGCATGTACTTATTGCCATTTAAAAAATTGTTTTCTAGCTAATTTTGTGGTTCCTCTCTATTACTTTCTTCTTCTCTTTCTCTTTCCCCTTGTATTTTGCTGGTTTTCTTTAGTGTTAGTACTTTGTTATTTTATTTAATTTATTTATTTACTATTTTTTCCTTGTGTTTACTTTGAGATTCACAGTTGGATAAATGAAATCCACAAAATTGTATCTCCATGTAGATAGAAAGTAGTGTGTTATGTTTTATGATTACCTGCTAGTTTCAGACTGTAAGCAGGATATCTAATGGTGAGCACTTCATGATGAGGCAGAGTCATGCTTAAAAAAAAAGCAAAAACCAACCAACCAAAACAAACAAACACACAAACAAAAACCCTAAAACTCCCATTCTAAGTCCATGAAACAATGATCTGTCTAATTTTACTTTTCCTTCCCTATGTCTCCAACTCTTCTCCTGTATAAATATTATTTATTATAGATGTGCTTACCAACTAAGGAAGAACATTTGTGTATAAGACTTTTACGGGTTTCCAATTCAATAGCATCCAACCAAAGGCTGAATTTCTTTGTTTCTATACTGATTTTCCATTATGTTCAAATTCTATATATCTTATGCCAATTATAATACTGTGAAATTTTCTCTTTAATCTGCTATATTTTGTTCCTTTATTATATGCCAAAATAATTTTACTTTTAAAAGTACGGTTAAAGATTCTATGACAAATACTACACTTAGAATTTGTCATAGATGAAGATTGAGTAAGTAAATGGGACAGTTTAAACACAAAAAATATTCAGTTTGATGAAAAAGACAATGTTCTTATTTACTCTTCTTATTTATTCTTCTTAAAGATTTGTAGAAATCAAAGAATCATAAATAGTTTCACAGGTACATTGTCTGCATTTGCAGTATCCTTTAAAATATCATTGTCATTTTCTTTTTCCAATGTTAATGTGACTTTGCCTGATAATTCTTTGATTTAGTAATACATTTTTTCAACTTTGTTTCTCTTGATCCTCATCCTCCTCTTCTTTCACTTTCTCTGGATTTAAAGTGAATTTTTAATAGATAAAGTTCAGAGAAAGAAATATGTATGCATTATAATATTATCAGGATAGTCCTCTGAGCCATCTTTCAGGAAAGTATTTTAAAATAAATACAGTCTATATTGCAATTGAAATTTCAATGCAGGAACACCATAAAAAGCTATTGTATTTTGTCTTTTACATAGTTTTATCATTCCTGCTTGAAACCTTAAACTAGTAAACTAAAATTGTAACTCTATTTCTGGAAAATGCAAATACAGCATTATATATGGGTCAATGGCTAAAGCACTAACACTAAACATTCAATTTGTGATGATGCACAATTTAGTAATGACACTAATTCATCAAGTTTTCTAAACCTTATATAGAGAGAAAAATAGGAGGGCAAGAGGCCTTTGGTATTTTGAGAATGTACAGAACTGGTCCTTAGATAGTTACCCTTGAAATATGAAATGGTTTTTATTGTAAAACACACATACATGCACGCATGCCTGCATGCACACTCACATACACCAAAGATACATCAGAACATTATTCCTTCAAAACACATTTAAAATACATCAACAGAAGTAATGATATAACTGCATCTATTAATGAAGTTTAAGACATTTTTTCCTGATGCCATTGAGTTTCAGTGTTTCTTATTATCTGTGTAAGAATATATTATAACTGTTTAAATTATCTCTGTTTCACCGTAAACTAATAATAATCAAAATGACTATGACTGATTTAGACTGCGTGCCAGTGAAGTAATGGTGATAAAATTGTGGAGTTAGTGCATTGTGCAGATCAGAACTTTTTTACAGTTATGTGTAAGAAGGCAGATTAATAAGAAATAAGGATAATGCACTTGAATTTAGACTTTCATAAATCTTTTCCCTGAGCAGCAGTAGAAATTTACAGAGGGTACATCTAAACTATAGACAGTGCTCCAAAGATAACCAGGGCTTAGAAATCTAATTATAGAATGGTGTTCAAATTTCTAAATTAAGTTGAATTCTGAGATAAGATTTAATATGTTCAAATAGTTAGTGTTTAAAAACAAAACAAAACAAAGAAACAAAAGAAGACCTCTTATTTGCTACTCACCAAAGAAAGAAATTTTGCATTCCTAAATGTTAAAGTTGTCCTTCATTATGTGTATTATCCGTAACTTGTGTTGACCTTCAGTTTCAAGTTCAGACTGATCGAGCATGGAAATCCTGTCTTGATCTTTGACTCAGTAGAATTTCTTTTATCAAAATCAGTGAGTCTTATATTTTGTTAAAGAAAGGGAAAACAAATGCAAAACTTGTGCTTTTCTTGTGTGGTGGATAATATGATTAACTTGTTCAATATCTTTTCCAATCTTCTTAAAGTTTGGGCTCTGCAATAGTTTTACCAATTTGGAACTGAGATATGTGAGAAGAAAGGAAGGGTGCAAGACATTTATTTTACCAGATTTGATCACAGTAGTAATGGAATAGTTTTGAAGCTAAAACCTTCCTGAATCTGCAGCTTACTACAGCAATGGCACCATTTTTCTATATCACAGCTCTAGTTGCAATGGAGATAGAAATATCATTTTGCTATAAGTAGTTCTTGAAGTGGCAATGGTAGCTTTCCCAGATATGGCAGTGGCAGAGCGGATTTTCCTGGGCTTTGATTCACTGTGTTCAGCCTAGAGCTTACTCTTCTAGTTGCATGCCCACACCCCCTTCCCCTGCTGCAATGGTCTTGTATGCACCTATTAAACCTTCCTGCATAACTTGAACCATACAGAGGTGTGAGAAGTATTTGTAGTCATTTAACTTCAAAGAGAGGAGAACTCTGTGATTGCCTTTCTGATTTAATCTGACTCGTTTGACACTAGGGAAAATCAACTTACCTTTAGTAGATGGTACACAATTCTGTGACATCATACCATACACTAATGAACCAGTTACTTACATTACCAAGTGTGTTACCCAGTATGAAATGCCTATTGAAATTAAGGTTGTGATGGACCACGTGGCTGCCAGGGTTGGCATAAGGTATATACTAACTCTGTGGTTAGCACTTTCTTGCAACTGTGTTAGAGAGCTTAAAGAAAGAAAATTTACATTTTCATGTTCTTATCTTCAGATCAAGACAAGTTCAGAAAGTTAGAAAGTTTCTATGACTACCCAAAAATGATTTCTTAATTTTTTTGCTCAAAACCTGTTTTAAAATTCACAATAAAGTTGATGACAGCGTTTCAGTTTGGGCATAGTAGGAACAAAGTCATAGAAATGGAATTTCAGAGCCTTAAATTATCTCTTTAATATTAGTGCTAAGAATCTTATATGAAAAATAATCTGAGATAATAAGATTGGGAAGTTTATGATGAGCTTCTTTGTATAGTTTTTACCAAAACCACACAAGATTACTTAATACAAGCATGCTCGTGAATCTTAAGTCTTCTTTAGAAAGCAATGATAGGACATTATTTACATAGATAAGTCTTTATATTTTTCCCATATCAGCAAATTTCCAAAGTTTGATTAGCTTTTCCCAGTAAAAGTTATCAGAATTCCATGGCCTTCTCAAAAAGTACAAATAGAGCTTTATTACCAGATATCTACAGTAAACATACATTTGGACAACTTTTGTCTGTTTTATTTATTTATTTATTCATTCGTTTAATATAAAATTGGCCATATTTACCATTTTCAAGTCTACACTTCAGTGGCATTAATTACCTTCACAATGCAATCATCACCACTATTTATTTCTAGAACTTTTTATGTCCCCATATAGAAACCCAGTATACCTTAAGACAAAACTCACCATTATCCCCCTTCTCCAAGCCCCTGGTAGCATCTAACTTGCTTTTTGTGTCTATGAATTTATCCATTCTACATGTTTCATACAAGTGAAAACATACAACATGTTTTTGTGCATCTCATTTATATCACTTAACATAGTGTTTTCAAGATACATCCCTGTTGTAGCATATCTCAGAACTTTATTTCTGGTTAATATTCTATTGTATGTATATTTTATTTATCTGTTCATCAGCTAATGAACACGTGGATTGCTTCTACCTTTTGACTGTTGTAAATAATGCTTCTATGAACACTCATTTACACATACTTGTTTGAATACCTGTTTTCAATTATTCGGGGGTATGTGCATAGGAATGGAATGGGGGGGTTCATATTGTAATTTTATGTTTAACTTCTTGAGGAACCACCAAATTGTTTCACATAGTTACTAAACCATTTTATATTCCTACCAGCAATTTATGAAAGTTCCAATTTCTCATCCTCACCAACACTTGCTATTTTCACTTTTGAAAAAAATAGCTACCTTAATTGGTGTGATGTGGTATCTCATTACCACATTCATTTGCATTTCCTTAATGACCAATGATGTTGAGAATCCTATGATGTGCTTTTGGCCATTTGTATATCTTTTTTTGAGAAATGTCTCTTCAAGGCCACCTTTGCTCATTTTTTATTGGGTCATTTGCTTTTTCTTATTGAGTTGTGTTTTTTATATATTTTGGATACTAGACCCTTTTCAGATACATGATATGCAAATATTTTCTCCCATGCTGTAAGTTGTATGTTCATTTTATTAATAATGCCCTTTGATTCACAAAGGCTTTCAATTTTTATGAAGTCTAATTCATCTGTTTTTTCTTTTGCTGCTTGTTCATTTTGTGTTATATCTAAGAATTCATTGCTAAATCCAAGATCACGAAGGTTTACTCCTATGTTTTCTTCTTCGAGTTTTGTAGTTTTAGCTCTTATGTTTGTCATTGATCCATTTTGAGCTACTTTTTGTGTATTGTGTGAAGTAGGAGTCTGACTTCATTCTTTTGTATGTGGACATTCAGTTGTCCAAGCAATATTCCTTGAAGAGAAAATTCTTTTCCTATTGAATGGCATCCTTGTCAAAAGTCAATTGGCCAAAGACATATGAGGTTATTGTTGGACTCTCAATGCTATTTTGTTGGTCTATATGTCTGTCCCTATGACAGTACCACAGTGTTTTGAATACTGTAGTTTTGTAGGAAGTTTTGAAATCAGGAAATGTGAATCCTCCACTTTTGCTCTTCTTTTCAATATTGTTTTGGCTATTGGAGATACAATTCCACTTAAATGTGAGGATCAGCTTTTCCATCAGGTTTTGAAAAAACCTTGTTGGATTTTTGATAGAGATTGTATTGAATCTGTAAATTGCTTTAGGTAGTCCTGACATCTTAACAATAGAAGTCTTCCAATTCATTGACAGAGGATTTCTTCTTATTTATTAAGTTCTTTTAAATATCTTTTAGCAATGTTTTACAGTTTTCAGTGTACAAGTCTTTCACCTCCTTGGCTAAATTTATTTCTAAAAATTTTACTCTTTTGGATGCTACTGTAAATGGGATTGTTTTCTTAATTTGCTTTTTGAATTGTTCATTCCTGGTTTATAGAACAACTGATTTTTTTTGTGTTACCTTGAACCCTGGAAATTTTCAGAATTTGTTTATTAGCTTTAGTAGCTTTTTGGTGGATTCTTTGGGATTTTCCGTGTGTAGGATTGTGTCATCTGAGAATAGAGATAGTTATACCTCTACATTTCCAATTTAGAGGTCTTTTCTTTCCTTTTCCTTTTTTTTATATAGAAGATCTATTTATTCCATTTTAAGCACTTATACATTTAGTCATCTTAACTTATACAGTTAGTTAGGAGAATAACAGGCCTGCTGGTGAAAGAGGTTACCTAAAATGGAGATGGTATCAAACTAGTGGTCAAGGACTAACTCCTAAAAAAATTAACTTTTATCCAAGATCAGTTTAATTTTAAAAACAAATACAAGCTATAGATTCAATCTTCTCAACTAGACAGTCAACCTCTGGTGTAACTGTCAGATGAAAACATACATCTTTAGTACTTGATGTTCCAAGTTTTAAAAATTCCATAAAGGAAAGAAATAACATAAAAACAGCTCAAGAAATCTACTAATAAGCAAAAACATGTAGGGAAAGAGGAACATGTAGCTTTAACTTAACTGAAGAAATGGAAAGAAGACTCGTCTACATAGGAAAATGTGCATACTGTGAAGTCAGGTGTAAATATTTCAGAATAAGAATTTAAATGACTTAAATATTCCCTATTTCCTGAATAAAAATGACATCTTGAAGTGTTATATTTCATAGCCCAGATACCTCACTCAGCTCTATCTCTTACTCACTCAAGCTTTTACTCAAATGAGTCTGAAAAACTTGGGGATATAGCATAAGAAAAATAACAACAAACAATATTTCTCTTTCTGTGACTAATTTAGACCTTGGTTTGTCACTAGAAAATTACTGAAGAAAATTTAAGTATAAGTCTGTGCCTTTGATGAATCAAGCCCCCCAATAATATTTAGAAAATGCCCACTGTTTGGGCTAATACCATTGTTAATGGAACCTTTTACAGGAGAATAACCAAAGAAAAGTCTGTGTGTCTTAAAACCCATGTTACGTAAATCTCAGGGTTAAGGGGAAAAAACAGGAGTCTAAAATCACAAGAAGTTCAGAAATATCTAGGCCCATTTTCCTTCTGAGGTGTACTTTCTTCAGGGTTTTCATCACTGAAAATATTCTTTGCAATTTTCTACACCTGCATAACATCGTCATCTTATACAGAACAAATCACCCCCAAAGAAAAAAGAATGAAGAAAGCTTAAGGGACTTATGGGATATTATCAAGTGTACAAATATACACATTATGGGTGTCCAAGAAGGAGAATGCTTATTCAAAGAAATAATAACTGAAAACTTCCCAAATCTTGAAAAGGAAATGAGTATCATCCTAAGGCCATCAGATAAGATGAATTCAAAGAAATACATATGGAAACACATTATAATCAAATTGTCAAAAGTTAAAGACAAAGAGAGTTATGAAAGCAGCAAGACAAAAGTGACTTATTACATGCAAAGGAACACCCAGACAATTGGCAGATTTTTTCAGCAGAAATATTGCAAGCCACGTGGGAGTGGGATGGTTTATTCAAAGTGCAGGAAAAAAAAACCCAAAACTACCAACAAATAATATTTAACCTGTTAAGCTATCCTTCAGAAATAAGGGACAGAAAAATGCTTTTTTCAGCAAACGAAAACTGAGGGTTTTCATCACCACTTGACCTGCCTTGCAAAAAACGCTAAAGGGAGTACCTCAATCTGAAATGAAAGGACACTGAACAGCAATAAAATAGCATAAGAAAAGTATGAAACTCATTGGTAAAGTTAATATATATAGACAAACACAGAATGTTGTATTATTGTAATAGTGGTGAGTAACTTTTATTTCTAGTAAAAAAATAGAGAAAAGTATTAAAAATAACAATTAAAATATATGAAAAGATATGCAAAATATATAGATGTAAATTGTGACAAGCATACCATAAAGTGTGGTGGGGAGAAGTTAAAGTGTAAAATTTTGTATGTGATTGAACTCAAGTTGTTACCAGCTTAAAATAGAGTTATATCTATATTTTATGTAAGCACTAAGGTAGCCACACACACACACACACACCTATAGAAGTTACTCAAAAAAAAAAAAAAAAAGGAATCAATACAAAAAATTTTTTTAAACACAAATGAAAACAGTAAGAGATGGAAAGACAGACAAAAGAACTATGAGACTAACAGAAAGCAATTAACAAATTGGCAATAGTAAATCATAACCTTTCAATAATAACTTTAAATGTACATGGTTTGAACTCACCAATCAAAACACATAGAATAGCTGAATGGATTTTTAAAACTTAGACCCATCTATATAATGTCTATAAGAAACTCACTTCAGAATTAAGGTCACATGTAGACTGAATGTAAAGGAATTAAAAAAGATATTCCATGTAAATTGTAACCAAAAGAGAGCAAAGGTGGCCATACTTAAATCAGACAATATAGACTGTATATCAAAAAGAATCACAGAGACAAAGAAGGACATTGTATGTAAAAAGGATCAATTTACTAGGAAAATATTACAATTATATATATGCACCCAACATCAGAGTACCTAAATATAAAAAGCAAAAATTAACAGAATTAAAGAAAGAAACAGATAGCAGCACAATAATAGTAAGAGATTTCAACATGTCACTTTAAATAATGACAGGAACATCCAGACAGAAGATCAACAAGGGGAGGACTTGAACAATACTGTCAATACTATAGATGAAATGGACCTAACAGACAAACACATACCATTCTACCTAACTAACAGCAGCAGAATACATATTCCTCTCACACATGCATGGAACTTTCTCACATGATCACATGTTAGGTCACCAACCAAGTCTTAATAAATTTAAGAAGACTAAAAGTATACCAAATATTTTTTCTGGCCACAATTAAATAAAATTAGATAATCAATAGCAGAAGGAAAACTGTAAAATTCACAGAAATGTGGAAATTAAACAACACACTATGGAACAACCAGGAAAAAATAATAAATTAAAAAAAATTAGGAGATGTTTTAAAACAAAGGAAAATATAAACACCAAATACCAAATCTTATGTAATGCTACAAAAGTAGTACTGAGGGTTTATTGTGTTAAACCCTTCCATTAAAAAAAAAGGAAGATCTCAATTAAACAACATAACTTTATACATTAAAGAAATAGAGAAATAAGAAGATTAAGCCC
The DNA here is from genome assembly GCF_028021215.1 of Eschrichtius robustus. Classification (NCBI taxonomy): domain Eukaryota; kingdom Metazoa; phylum Chordata; class Mammalia; order Artiodactyla; family Eschrichtiidae; genus Eschrichtius; species Eschrichtius robustus. Next base: position 12,644,298 of record NC_090827.1, on the reverse strand, counting down.
AAAGTTAGCAGAAAGAAATAACAAAGATTAGAGCAGACAATCTAAATAGAAATACAATAGCATTTTCAGTACAATAACATATTATGCTATTAAACAAAATAGAAAAACAACAGCAAAAATCAATGAAACTAAGGGTTGTTTTCTTGGAAAAAAGCAAAGTTGCAAGCTCTTAGCTAGACTAAGAAAAAGGAGAAAAGACTCAAATGAATAAAGTTAGAAATAAAGAGCAGACATTACAAATGATGCCAGAGAAATAAAAAGTATTATGAGACTACTATGAAAATTTTGACATTACCAAACTGGATAACCTACAGGAAATTACAACCCAGCAACATACAACACATGATTCAAGACTGAATCATGAAGAAAATGAAGAAATAGGAAGTCTTAACAGACCTGTAAGTGGTATGGAGATTAATTCAGTAATCAAAAACCTACCAAGGAACCAAAGCCCGGGACCAGATAGTTTTACTGGTGAATTCTACCAAATATTTAAAGAAGAATTAATATCAGTGCTTCTCAATCTCTTCCAAGCAATTTCAAAAAGAAGTAACACTTGCAAATTCATTTTATGAGGTAAGCATTACCTTGATAACCAAAGCACAGGCCAATATCCCTGATGAACATAGGAGCAAAAATCCTCAACAAATTACTAGCAAATCAAATTCAACAGTACACTGAAAAGATCATACATCATGATTAAGTATAATTTATTCCTGGGATGCAAGGGTGGTTCAACATATGAAAATCAACTAATGTAATACACCACATTAATAAATAAAGGATACAAAATCACATGATTATTTCAATAGACACAGAAAAAAAGCATTTAACAAATTTTAATAGTTTTAACAGTTTTAAAAAAGCCCTCAACAAATTAGAAATAGAAGAAAAATATCTCAACATAATAAAGGCTATACGTGAAAAGTCCACAGTTAATATCATAATCAATGGTGAAAAAGACTGGTTAAAATCAGGAGAAAGGCAAAGGTGCCCACTCTTGCCACTTTTATGCAACAAAATGCTAGAGGTCCTAGAGCAATTAGACAAGAAAATGAAACAAAAGGCATCCAAATCAGAAAGGAAGAAGTAAAATCGTCCCTGTTTGCAGATGACATGACCTACATATAGAAAACCCTAAAGACTCCATAAAAAAAAAAAAAAAAACCAAACTGTTAAACAAATTTAGTAAAGTTGCAGGATACAAAATAAATGTACAAAAATCAGTTGTGTTTCTATACACTAACAAACAAACTATCTGAAAAGGAGATTAGAAAAAAATCCTACTTACAATAGCACCAGAATACTAGGAATAAACTTAACTGAGGAGGTGAAGAACTAGTATATTGAAAACTACAAAACAGAGATGAAAGAATTTAGAGAAGACATACATAAATAAAAAGACATCCCATGTTTATGCATAAGAAGACTTAATAGTGTTAAAATGTCCATACTAAACAAAGTGATCTATAAATTCTATACAGTCCTTATCAAAATCCCAATGACATTTTTTATAGAAATAGAAATAGCAATTTCTATTTTGTTTGTTTGCTTGTTTTGAAGTATAATTGACCTTCCACATTGTGTTAGTTCCTGTTACACAACATAGCGATTCGATATTTCTATACATTTCAAAATGATCACATGGTAAGTCTAGTTATGATACGTCACCATATATAAAGATATTGCATTGTTATTGACTATATTCCCCACATTGGATATTTCATATTCACGACTCATTTATTTTGTAACTCAAAGTTTGCACCTCTTTATCTCCCTCAGCTATTTCTTTTCTCCCCACACTCCCTCCCATCTAGCAATGACCTGTTCTCTATAACTCTGTTTTGGTTTTGTTATATTTGTTCATTTATTTTGTCTTAGATTCCACATATAAGTGAAATCACACAGCATTTGTATGACTTATTTCACTCAGCATAATAGCCTCGAGGTCCATTCATGTTGTTACAAATGGCAAGATTTCATTATTTTTTATGGCTGAGTAATAGTCCATTAGTCCAATAGTCCAGTAGTAATAGTCCATATATACCACATCATCTTTATCCATTCATCTGTTGACAAGCACTTAGGTTGCTTCCATATCTTAGCTATAGTAAATAATGCTGCAATGAACATAGAGTTGCATATATCTTTTTGAATTAGTGCATATGTTTTCTTTGGAAAAATACCCAGGAGTATAATTGCTGGATTGCATGGTAGTTCTGTTTTTAGTTTTTTGAGGAATCTTTATGCTGTTTTCCATAGTGGCTGCACCAATTTACATTTGTATCAACAGTGCACAAGAGTTCCTTTTTCTCCGCATCCTTGTCAACACTTGTTACTTGTTGTCTTTTTGATAATAGCCATCGTGAAATGTGTAAGGTGGTATCTCACTGTGGTTTTGATTTGCATTTACCTGCTGATTAGAGATGTTGAACATATTTTCATGGACCACTTTTCTTTGGAAAAGTGCTTATTTAGATCCTCTGTGCATTTTTTTAATCTTTTTTTTTTTTCTTGATGCTGAGTTGTATGAGTTCTTTGTCTATTTTTGATATTAAACTTATCAAATATATCATTTGCAATTACCTTCTTTCTTTTCATTTTGTTGATAGTTCCCTTCACTGTGTATTTGCTTTTTAGTTTGAAGTAGTCCCATTTGTTTATTTTTGCCTTTCTTTCCCTTGCCTGCAGAGATATGTTCAAAAAATTATTACTAAGAACAATTTCAAAGAGCTTCCTGCCCATGTTTTCTTTTAGAAGTTTTATGGTTTTAGGTATTATATTTAAATCTTTTCCATTTAGAATTTATTTTTGTGCATGGTGTGAAAGATTAGTCCAGTTTGATTCTTTTGCATGTAGCTGTCCAGTTTTCCCAACACCATATATTGAAGAGGCCATCTTTTCCCCATTGTATATTCTTGCCACTGTTGTCATATTTTAATTGCCCATTTAAGTGTAGGTTCATTTCTGGGCTCTCTATTCTGTTCCATTGATCTATGTGTTTGTTTTTTGCCAGTACCATACTGTTTTGATTACTGTAGGTCTGAAGTATAGTTTGAAATCAGGGAGCATGATAACTCCAGTTTTGTTCTTCTTTCTCAAGATTATTTTGACTCTTCAGGGTCTTTCGTGTTTCCGTAATTTCTGTAATTACATTTTAGAATTACGTGTTCTAGTTCAGTGAAAAATGCCATTGGTATTTTGATAGGGATTGCAATGAATCTGTAGATTGCCTTGGGTAGTATAGCCATTTTAACAACATTAGTTCTTCTTCCAATCCATGAGCATGGCATACCTTTTCAGCTATTTGTATTGTCTTCAGTTTCTTTCATCAGTATCTTATAGTTCTCTGAGTATAGGTTTTACCTCCTTAGTTAGATTCATTCCTAGGTATTTTATTCTTTTTGAGGTGATGATAAATGAGATTGTTTGCTTAATTTCTCTGATAGTTTGTTGTTAGTGTATAGATATGCAACATATATCTTTGTACTAATTTTGCACCCTGCAAGTTTACCAGATTTATTGATGAGTTCTAGTAATTTTTTGGTGGCATCTTTAGAATTTCCTATGTATGTTATCATGTCACTGGCAAACAGTCATAGTTTGACTTCTCCCTTTCCAATGTGGATGTCTTTTCTTTCTTTTTCTTGGTGATTGCTGTGTCAATATATATTTATTTTGTTTCTTACAGCACTAGCTATGACTCTTGGGAGTATGCTGGATAAGCATACTATTAGAAAACATTCTTGCCTTTTCAGTATTAAGTATAATTTCTTCTTCAGCCTTTTATGTAGATATTCTTTATCACATTTGGAGTTTTCTTCCATCCCTAGTTTGTGAAGAGTTTTTAATCATAAATAATAATAAGTTTTGTTGGATACTTATACTATATTGAGTATAGTTCCCTGTGCTATACAGTGGGCCCTTGTTGGTTATTTATTATACATACAGTGGTGTGTATATGTTAATCCCAAACTCCTAATTTATCTCTACCCAAATGGAACAATATATATTGTTCCATATATATATGGAACAAAAAAGAAGAAACATAGTTGTTAATTTGGCTTGCATATTATCTAAATAAATAATTAAACAGTATCTACAGAAGAATTGTTAAAAATAAGTCTAGTAATTTTGCTGATTGTAAATTTTAAAATTTCAATTGTGATCCTTTACAACAAAAATAATCACTTAGAATGTAATATAAAATGTAGTATGAAAATACCTTGCCATTCAGCAGTAAAAATATATAGAATCTGAGAATAATTCCGATTAAATATGTGCATTACTTTTTAGAACTGAATTTTTACATTTTATTTAAACATATAAAAGAAGATTTAAATAAATGGAAATGGAAGTTTCCTGGATAGAAATATTCAATCCCATAGAAATGTCATTCTAACAAAGTTAATTTATAATATATTTTCTAATTAAAGTTTCAACATGGTCCATCACAAAATTTAACAGTATGATTTGCTTGGTTGGAAGAGCCAAAGACTAAGTACAACCAAGATAGTTCTAAAGAAAAAGAACTAATTGTGGGGAAATACTCCTACCAGATATCAATATCTATAAAGACCTATTGCCTTTAAGGTTAGTGGGGTATAGGTGTAGGAACAGATAAATAAATAGACCAATGGAAGACAATACTGCATCCCTCCAAATACTCATACATGTGTGATAACTTGGTTTATGATAAGGGATTGGGGTAATACAGGAATTACATATGAGTGGGGAAAATAATGGACTCTAAAACATATAGTGCTAGAACAACTTATTATATTTACATTAAGAAATTGATTCTTCCTTTAGACTATACAAAGATAAAACCCCAAAACAACCAAAAAAAAAAAACTCAGTTGCAGATGGAAAATAGATCTAAATTTGAAAAGTAATGTGAAATCTTCTATATCACTTCAAGGTAGAGTCGTATAGGGCACTTTTGGATGAAAATAGGGCAATTATCATTTTAGTGTCTTTAATTAAATGATGCTGTATCATTTAGCTTTGTTGCATGACTAACAAATGGAAAATCAGTGACTTAAAATAACAGTAACATTTATTTTGTGTAGGAGATACAGGTAGGCTGGGAAATTCTGCTAATCTGGTCAGGCTTGGTTGATTTTACTTGGGTTTATTCACACATTATTATGAACTAGTGGCTCTGCTAGGGTTTTCAGTGGTTTAGACTGGCCTTGGTGGAAATGACTGGGCTCTGCTCCACGTGTTCTCTTATCCTCCTATAGACTGACACGAGCTTGTGTTCATGGCAGAAGTAAGGTTCCAAAGTCTTTTGAGGCAATTACTGCAACTGGCACAGTGCTATTTCCTCCACATTACTGGCCAAAGCAAGTCGCAAAGACAAATAAGATTCAAGGGGCAGGAAAATAGACTCTACTTCATGATGTACGGAGCAGAAATGTAATAATGTCCAAGAAGGTGGATTCAGAGAAGGGTGCAGAATTAGTTTCATTTTTGCAATTAGTCTCATGACAGCATAATTTCTTTTCCTCTATTAAAAATTTTTAATAGAAGGTAACCATCAATGACAGTAAAACAATTTCTCAGAAGTAAGACATCTTTCATTTTTTCAGTATTAGGTAGTAATGTCATTTCCTCCATTATTGATATGCATTAATAATCTTTAAACCAAACAAACAAGACCCATCTTCTCATCAAGAAGTCTTCACTAGATTATTACAGATTCTTACTCAAATTTCCTCGATGCTTTCCGCAATGCTTTTGTAGAATATAATGAGGACAAAATTATACATCTGGTTATAAATGATCAAATTTATACAATGTGAAATATAGATCAATCACAATCTGTTTATAAGAAGTATTTTGGTAATATATGCTTTTAAAAAGCATGTAGAAATGTACAACTCAAGAAAATATATTCAAGCTTCTGTTTGAAAGATGTATTTGAATAAGCATTTACTTGCTGCCAACAGAAGATATTGAAAGAACACAAATTTAACTCTTAGGACAAATATTTCATGGTATTGCCAACCCAACAAATTTTAATATGAAATAAATAAGTAAAACAAAAATCAAGTGGAAAAAACATGTTTGCAGTAGACGTTCTTAAAAGCATTACGTGTTTCATTGAATTGCATTATATTTTACTATCAATTACTTATGAGAAGTAAAAACGTGGTTTATCTTTTATCTGATACAGAAACTTCTCAGTTTTGCATTTTACTATGTCCTTAAGTAACTTAAGTAGAATTAACTTATGCAGGTAACAATATTTAGTGGAAAAGAAGAGAAAGAAAATAATTTTTTGAGATACTGTTCATAGCCAGAGCTGCTTGTGAAGGATAAATTCTTCTAATTATTTACTTCAAAATAGGCCATTCAATTCTATTTTGGTTCTCATAAATTTTGTTACAAATTTATACCAAAAGTATGTAAAATCCAATCTCTCCTAATAATTCAGGGATATTATTACTGAAAATCCACCTTCAAAAATTTCTATCTATTTTTAAACAGGCAGTATAATAATGAATTTTGAAAATACCACTTTAAAAGAAATAGTAATTTTTATCTAAGAAAGAATTGCAGATTTGTGGAATTTTTACAAATGTATGTGCTAAGATCAGGAGATAAAACTCTTGAAGTTTATCTCCAAAAGCAGTTATATACTTGAAGAACATGAAAAGAAGTTTTCATAATATTGATGATTATAGACAGAGAGAAGTCTGAAATTATGTGACAAATGTATCAGAATGCAAATATTTGAACAGGCTGAAAGTCTTCACAAAATGTGATTACCTTTATAAAACATAGCAGTAAGGTAAAATGGTAAAAAACTTTTAATAAGTTCTGACTTACAAAGAACTTTGTCAATTAACTTTATTGCATTTTTTTTTACAATGCATGAAAACAGCTTTTGAAAAATGAGTAAACTAAAATGCAGAAATTTTTTGTAATTATTTGTTTAATCATTTATTTTATTTTTTTAAGTTGAGGTGAAATTTATATGTTGAAGAGAGCACATCCCAAGTGTAAAATTTGACTAAATAAGTGAATACGCTCTTGAAACCATTAAATAATTAAGATATGGGATATTTCCACCATACCAGAAAGGCCCATTGTGTACCTTACAGGCAGTTCCCCCTTTTCTAAGGCTATCATTGTTCTGATTTTTAATACCATTACTTTGACTTTCTCTTGAACTTCATGTGAATAGAACCATACTTTTTAAAAACATGAATTAAATTGAAGTTATCTGCATAAGTTTGTCTGCATCATACCGACATGGTCCGGTTTCTCACCCCAACACCTCAAAACAAAAAAACTTACATTTCCACTTGGTCATAATTTTTACATTATCATTTTTATATATTGCTGGATTTGATATTCTGATATTTTGCAAATAAATTTTGTCTATGTTCCACAGTGATATTGGTCTAATTTTTTTCTTGTAATATCATTGTCAGGTCATAGCAGGATCATTCTGTCCTCATAAAACAAGTTAGAAAATGTTTTCTTTCTATTTTCTGAAAGTTTTATAAGTATTATTTCATACTTTATATTTGATAAAATTCACCAGAGAAACCATTTGAGTCTAGAATTTTTTTGTAAGAAACTTTTAATAACAGATTTAGTTACTTTAATGAGTACGTGTAATTATATTTTCTATTTCTTCCTGCATCAGTTTGTAAGGTATGCTTTTCAAGAAATTCATCTATTTCATTAAAATTGAAAAATTTGTTATTAAAAAGTTTTCTTAATATTTTGCTGTTATCATAGGATTTTTAATGATATCATTCACCACATACCTCTTCCCCCCCTCTTTCTCAAACACACACACACACACACACACACACACACACACACACACACACGGCAATAACGATTGTCTCACTGGGGAACTCAAGCCAGCAGTTTAGAAGCAACAAAGCACCCGATACTGAACATTCCTTAAGACTTTGAGCCATTCCAATGTCTATATATGTTTTAAAGAAAAAATATAGTAGAAAAAGTATCACCCAAACTTAGGGCAATAGCTTAGAGAGTTTATATGAAAAGTGAAAATGAGGAATCCTTACTATTTTTTCACAGAATGTTCCAATATTAATCTTTAAATTTGTTCTTATTAAAACTACTCTTTTAAGAAAAATCTGAATTCTGTGTTTTTTAAAGAATTATACTTGAATAGAAATCCATATACCCCCTTAAAAAGAACTATGGGTATTCTCATAAGATCACATATAAGGTACCTTCAATAACTTGTTGACAAACGAAAGATACACATGACCTCCCTACTGATTATACATTATTTGCTAAGATAACACAAAGTAGGCTTATCCCCCCATTTCCCCTGCCTCTTAGCAATACTTAAGCCTATGATGAAAGAGAAAAAAATCAAAAGGAAATTAACTGCAATAATAAGCAGAGGAATGTGATTTCCTTGCCTCATCAAGATACTACCTTGTATCTGACATTGTAGAATTAAAACTATGTAACATTTTGCTTTTTATTAAATATCTAATACCCCTTGAAGAAGACATTGGTGAGGAATTGACAATCATGCATTCCTTTCTGGGAATAATTTTTTTTTTTTTTTTAATAGACGAACATCTACTTTACATGCAATATTTATTTATTTATTTATTTATTTATCTATCTATCTATCTATCTATCTATCTATCTATCTATTTATTTATTTATTTATTTATTTATGGCTGTGTTGGGTCTTCGTTTCTGTGCGAGGGCTTTCTCCAGTTGCGGCGAGCGGGGGCCACTCTTCATCGCGGTGTGCAGGCCTCTCACTATCGCGGCCTCTCTTGTTGCGGAGCACAGGCTCCAGACGCGCAGGCTCAGTAGTTGTGGCTCACGGGCTTTGTTGCTCCGCGGCATGTGGGATCTTCCCAGACCAGGGCTCGAACCCGTGTCCCCTGCATTGGCAGGCAGATTCTCAACCACTGCGCCACCAGGGAAGCCCTCTGGGAATAAATTTAACAAACCCTTTCCATCTTAGTTTAGGCAGAACATCACATTTCTTCTCTAAAGAAAAGAGAGTCACTGGAGGGTATAAAGAGACTAAAAATAGAAGCGCCAACTACATTTTAAACCACACTCTACCTCTAACTTCTTATGTGATAAAAGACAATCAAAATAGATTGGATTCATTTTTCCCAAAATATATTCTACAGAATAAGGTATTTGACAACAATCAAAATAGAGTTTAATTGTCAAATAGTTTATAAAAATTTTTGGAGTGACATTTTTGAGTGTTGGACAAGACAGAAGGGTCACTTTTCTCAGGGAATTCACAATATGACAGGGAAAAATACTTTAGATAGCCAAATCACAGTGTAGTGAGTGCCAAGGAGAAATATAGGGAATCATTATCATAATCTATGTTTTGATCTCTCCCACAGAAATTCTATTTTATTTTAATTAAAAGATATAGTTTTAGTACTCCATGAAGAATTACACACACACAACACTGCAATGTCAAGAGCTGAAAGTTACCCTTATTATGTCTGCTAGGTAATCATTAATTATACACTGATCTTGGTGGTTGAAAGGAATTTGGCTATACACAGTGAATGATGCAACCTACACTACGTTGGTTTTATGTTTTTAACAAAGGACCTGCATTAAATATCCAGTTATGCCACGAGGTGACGCATTCTTTGTTATTCTTCCCTCTCTCTATTTTGTCCTGTTAAGAACATGAGTGGTGCCTTTAACGTCCCTCTCCAATTTCTGGCAGAACCAGGTCTTAAATGTAAAACAACTGATTGCATCCATCTACCCATCTATAGGAAATATAAACTGTAATAATAAATGTCATCTGTGACCTATGGGCAGCCTCTGTTTTTCTTCCAAGCCAACTTTGAAGCAGAACTCAGCCCTTCATAGTATCTCTTTGAAATAACTCACCCTACACAGCAATAGTGACTCATTTTTTTTTTCATAATATTGAAGGCATTGCAGTCTTTTATATCTAGTGTCACTATTAAGTTCTGTTATTATTTTTCCTGTTTGTTTTGGGGTTCTATTTCCCTTGAGGTTTCTTCAATGTCAGACTATTCTTGGCCTCACATGAATAATTAAGAGTAAAACACTGAAAAGATTGTCAGAAGCTCTGAGGACACGGGTAGGAATTATTAACAGATGGCTACATTGACAGAGAAATAGGAAAATAGCCTTTTCTTTGGAAGACCCCCAAATGCTTGTCTGTCAAGGTCCTTTTTTGGGGACTGACAGTTTCTGTAGAAAACAGACCTCCAGTTTCCTGGCTTTCAGGTATGCCTTTGTGGCAGGGAGAAGGTGCTTCTACCATCCCACTTTTCAGTCTTGAAGCTCATCTCATCCTCCAAGTATTCCAAGTATAGGGATGGTCTGGTTAAATTTCCCCAAAAAATAAAGCTTTAGTCTTTTGTAGGGATGGTGAGGGGAACAATAGGTACCTATAACCTCCACATCCTCTGCCTTTCTTTCCAGTACTCTGTGGAGTAAATAAGCTCTTGATTTTTCAATCATTACCTACTTCTGTTGGTACACAGAATTCATTTTCTTTTGTCCTTAGTTACAATCATTTGGATTATTTTAGTCTCCAAAAACTTGTTGACATCTCTCATCCACTATTATTTCCTCTCCCATCTCTTTTGTTTCTCATGATTGGGTATCTTACTTCAAAACAAATTACAAATTTAACATCTTAAAGAAATACATATTTATTATTTCATGGTTTCTGTGGGGCAGGAATCTGGAGATGGTTTAGCTGAGTCTTCTGCTGAGAATTTCATAAGGCTAAATCAAGTTGTTGGCTGGGGCTGCAGTATGATGAGGCTTGGGATCCTCTTTCAAGATCACTGGTTGTTGACAAAATTCAGTGCCTTGCATATATAGGACTGAAGACCCAGTGTTCTTTTTGAATGTCAATGAGGAAATGCTTTTAACTCCTAGAAGCCATCCTAAAGTCCTTGCCACATGAACTTACCATAGGCAGCTCACAACATGATTATTGGCCTCTTCAATGCCAGCAGGAGAATCTCTTTTACTTCAAATCTTTCTGACCTCTTTTAGGGTTCACCTGATTAGGTCAGACCCACCCAAGGTTATCTCCCTTTTAATGAACTCAGAGTTAAGTAATCATGGATCTTAAATTCATCTGCAAAATCTCTTGACATATAATGTAACAATTACGGGAGTTATATGCCATCACATTCACAGCATTTTAGGGATGGGGATTTCTTGAAGCATGTACACTGGCAGGTAGGAATCTTCAGTGCCATCTTGGAATCTTGCCCTCCATTATATATATCCTTTGTTGAAAAAAAAAATATAAAGGGTAAGAACATCCTTTAAAATGTCCTTTATGAGAAAGGATATATGTATACACACACACACGTATCCTTTACTGACATTTTCCTGAAATTTTAGTGGTGTTTTCAGAAAGATTAGAGGTAATGGAAGTGTGGGGAATATTTTTAGAACTCCAAATCCATCAGGACTATAATTTCTTTTAGATAATCTTACATGAAATTAAATTACCTAGCATCTAGAATCTTATGTTTGGATAATCTTTCTGTTCTATAGAGAAATGAGTTGCTTTACCCATACTGTAACATCATCAAGAAGATGAGACTATAAGCACATCCTCATAATGGTCTTGAAAGAATATTTTGTCTCTAATCATTGTGCCCCTGAAACAACACACAAAAGAATACATGGTAGATTATAGATCATTTTGTAAAATCATCACAGCTTTACAGATCAACAATTTGTTTACAGTAGAACAAGGTCATCTCTGAACTTGCATGCCAAGTAATTCTCACACACATTGTCAGCTCAGAGATAAAAGCTGTCACTAAACTGTGCTGTCCTGTGATTTCAAATGGTGCATCAATAAACAAGAATTAGAAATTCATATGAAGAGAGCCAACATGTCTTTTTGGCAAACCATTAGCTTCATATTAATGTGTCTTTGATTTTCAGAATGAGTTCATGAGGTATAATGGGGCCAATGCATCTGATATTTGCTTCAGAGAACACCTCAGTGACAAAATTTTCAACTGCTAAATACAGTAGATATGAGAAATTCTTTCAAAAGTCATAAATTCCCCAAAATATGAAAGAGCAAGAGTTTTAGTAACTGTTTTTATTCAGATTGCCACTGTTTCTATTCAGGTTGCTAAAACTGTGAAAAAAAATTGAACAGATTTGTTAAACTGATTGTTTTATCTACCAAGTTTATTAAAGACATCCTCAAAGCATCTTAAAACTGTAAGTAAATTAAAATGTTGGATAGAAATTTCAAAATCATCTGGTTCCTTATTCCACAAAACTTGATTGTCAAACCAGCAGCCTTGGCATCACCTGGAAAGTTGTTAGAAATGCAAAATCTAGAGCCTCACCTCAGGCTTATTTAATAAAGATCTTAATTTTAACAAGATTCCCCAGGTGATTCAAAGGCACATTAAAGTTCAAGTTTATAATTCTTTCCATGTGTGTAAAGAAACGGTGTGTCACAAATGGGGCAACTTGTCTGAGACCCCATGACGGGTGTTGATGAAAAAGTAATAGTCAATCTAAGAAAAAAATGGAAAATTTTATGCCAGCTGACTTAAGGATTTTAACCTGGGAAACAGTCTTTCAGAAAGCTCTGAGGACTGTTCTAAAGAGATAAAGGGGTATTTGTGATTTTGGCAAAGGGGTATGTGTGATCAAGCACACGTCTTGGTAGAAGGTTACTGCTGTTTGTGGAGAACAGACATCTAAGTTAATGGTTTTAGTGTTTTTCTAAGTATGAAAAGATGTAAGAGACTTGGTTCATGAAATTTTCTCCTGAAAATATTTCCCTATCTGAGGGCCAGTTCTACCAGTTTTTCCATAGCACAAAATACATCATCCTGATCTTTGCCCTGAATTCCTTTCAGGTTGTATTGTAGGTCAGCAACTGCAGTGGCTAATGACTTGATTCTTGTAGAACTGGATGGTGGGCAACATTCTTTATTTTACAGTTCCCTTCCTCTCAGTCTTAACTATGACCAAGGATTGGGAGGCATTTCCGAGTATATCTTTGGTCAATCGTTCCAAGTCACGTAATCATCATTATTTTTACCAGAGTCTGTCACAACTTTGGTAATGCAAGAAATAATAGTCTTGTAAAATAGGCAAAGTAATATAGCTAGTGACATTAGTAAGGTCATAAGTAAGTATTTAAGCTAAGAACTTCCACTAGGTGCAGTCCCTTATATCCCCAGGTCATCTGACCTAGTCTGTTTTGTACCAATCACTATCTTTAAGGGAAATGATATTTTGGTATTATACATAAAGCTCACCAAAGATGTCTGCATGTACAAGGTGAGAGGTGGGTCATTGTGACCCCTTACAGGGTTGAGAAAGGAATTCTATCTTCTAAGGAGTTACATGCCTGGTACCAAAAGAAGAAAAATTGATCTTTATTGTTGAGGTGGTACTTCTGCCAGTGGGGAGGTCTGGCTAATGCATAATGCACATGCACAATTCACACTAGAGGAGAGAGCGGAGGCCCAAATGGGCAGAGAAAAAATTTGTTTAAATGTTTCCTGTCTTGCCTTAAAATATGAATTTTATTTCATCACTGTCTAGAGGCAAAGCTGAAACTAGGACCCAATTCTCTGGACTCCTGACCCTCCATTCTGCCAACAACCTTTATTTCTCATGTCAAAATAAGCCTCAGAGTTTTGGAGAACAGTGACATCAAACACAATCTCACAATTTAATTATTGGAAATTTTTATGCAACATGAATTTATTTCAGAATCCTACTTAACTTCTACATGATAAGCTAAAAGGGATAACCACAATGCAAGAGAACCAAAAGTTCTCTCGCACTGCTGATTTCTGAAGATAAATTGAGTGATCAATTTCAGAGAGGCAGGCAGAAGAATTGGCTAATTTACTATGAAAAAAGCAATAGCAAAAACTAACTTACGTAAATGAGGCAGAATCACTTAGCGTTTATATATGGTCAATGACAAAGCTTCACTTTTTCTTACTATTTCTCTCAGTTCCTAATATCTAGTCATGTAGCAAGGAATCAGTAACTTATGATGATATAACACAGTCTCTTCAATGATTTTCTAAATCCAGGAAAAGAGTGATTCTGCAATAAGGTAAGATGGTTTAGTTTACATTTGTATATCTCATTAATATGCACAATAATAATTTTTGGTCCTGTCAATGGTGTGAAATTATAAAAGCGTTTTTCTTGCTTTGAACTTCTTACTTGCCAATATTAAATAAACTTCAGGTGGAAAAACACAGTGTTCTCAAAGATCGCAGGCAGCAAGGCATGAAGATTATTAAATCACTTGTTACAGAAGAGTGGAATCAATTTCAACAGTTTTGACCTGCGTGTGTTTGCATCATTTCTCTCCTTGAAACAAGGGTGTAAGATCAACATTTCACCTTTGTGCAAGTTTTAAAGAAGAGTGACTATAGGGTAGTGTGTCATTTGATTCTAGAAAACTAAGTAAAAAGGGAGGAGATTTGTTGAATTTTCAGTTAAGTAATTAACAGGAAAAAAAGGATCGCTGTTCTTTCATAAGTTAAAGGATATTTTAATTCAATAATAGTTTCAGGCTTTGCCTTATTATGCTGTAGTACCTATTAATGTAAGGGATTTAAAGATTTTATTATTTAAACCATTATTTCATGTCAAATCATAACTATTTGGTATCTATATTAGGAAGTGATTGTGTGTGTGCATGTGGTATGCATGCATGTGTGTGTACACACACTAATGATTATAAAACCAAGATAGTAAAATGACATTTTGCCCCAATAAATTATTTAATCACTTCCAACTTTAAAATGAGCTTAACTTTCAAAGTTTCCTAGGAAGAATTTCATATATCTTACAGAAACTCCCAAGTCATTTAACAGTGATTCTCCCCGTAGTCCAATATGGGTAACAAATGATGCCGAAGAACAGATTTTCCTGAAAACAAATTAAGAGTTTTATAAATGCCTCCGTTTCATGCGGGCTTGCTTGCTGACTGGCATAAACAATATTTTTCCAGTTTCCAGTATACTTTTATTATTGTTTGCAACTGTATCTGGCTGAGCACCAAAAAGGAGTAACCAGAAGTATTATGTGTAGTTTCTGTTAGAGACTCTTTTATTAATCTAATGATGTTATATTCCCTTTGGAGTCCTATTTATCTTTATCTTGGGATGAACTTGGGATACTGCTTTTGAAGTACTCTAATCTGATTTTTGTTTTCATTGATTCTGTTTTCTTTTCCATCCCCTTCTTCTTCTTCTTTTTTTTTTTATTTTTGCTTATTGTATATTTGAGGTAAATACTTTTCATGTTGCTTAAAAGGAAAGATTCTTGCTGTTATATCGGTATGAATAATTTATCTTTTCGTTAGCAATGTCTTAAGGTTTTGAGTTTTTGTTTCATTATATATATATATATATATATATATTTAATTTTTTCATTTTTTCCAAAGAAAGACATGAGAAAATATTTACATTAAATTGTCTATATGTTATTTTAACTTGTTTTGTACCTTTTTGCTTCTAGAAGAGAACTGATATGAGTTTTTTGTTAATTCTATTGAATTAAAAGTTAGACATAGTCTATTTAATAAGGGTTATGGGGAGCATGAGATACATGCTATAAAAGTGTGATGTGGCTGAAATAATATTCTTCAGAGAGCATACAAATGAAGTAGGGCAGGGTTGCTCAAACTTGGTAGTATTGGCATTTGCCCACATAATTCTTTGTTGTAGGATGCTGTCTTGTACATTGTAGTATGTTTAGGAGCACCTCTGCCTCTATTCCACGGGATGCCAGAAGCACAGTCTTTCCCTCACCCAGTCATGACAATCAGTAATGTCTCCAGTTATTGATAATGTGTCCAAAGGGGCAACATTACTTTTGGATGAGAAGTACTGGTTCAGGAAAAGAGGACTGTTTAAAACTATGAAAATCTGAAAAGCACAGTAATAGTGTTTAACAGGATAATTACAAAACACTCATTTCAAGATGATTAAACTTCAACTTATAATTGGTCAAAATAAATCTTATTAATATCATTTTAAGGCAAGTTACCTCCTTGGTAGGGATAAGTGATGCATGAAGAATATATGTTTTTCCTGATTAATTGTAAAATAATATATAATTTCAAGGCATACTGAGGGGTATAAAGTTGAGATTAGGGAAGCAAAGTAGGAAAGACTAATTGTGGACAGATTCATTTCTGGAATAATGTATAAAAAATTTTGTAAATGTGCTTATCAGAGAAGCAATGATAACTGGTGAAAATTATTTTAAAAAACAAACATGCATTTAATGCCTCTAGAAATTAACCTAAGAAGATACAGTAAATGAAGTAATATTTATTCAAGAAAGTCTATTAAATCTCAGATCATCAATAGTCTTTGATAATTAGCCACAATCCACTGTCTCCCTCTACACCCCTATCAGCTTAGCCTGATCGATGCTCTCCTCTGGGTACGTGTGGTGAAGAAAATGGGGCTCCTTTTCCCCAGCTCCCAGTCAAAGGCTATAGTGTCTACCTGAAAGAGGCAGGGTTCACACTGTGGATGAAATAGACTTCACTAAAATTATCCAACCAGGTCACTAAACAGATAAATAAAAAAGCAATAAGCCCCAGAGGGGTATGAGCGTTTAGTATCCAGAATTGCTGCAATATAGTATCAAAAATGTCCAGTTTGAATATGAAATCAATAGACATGAAAAAAAAAAAGCCAGGCAGACGTGACCAATACAGAGGGACAAAAGCATACAACAGAAACAGCCTGTGAGAGGGCTCAGATACCAGCTTATTGAAACAGTCTTCAAAGGAGGAATTATAGTTTTGAAGAATTAAAAGACCTTATGCTTAAAGAAGTAAATGAAGGTGTGATAACAATCAACTATCAAAGAGAGAATATCAGTAAAGAGATATACAGTTTTAACAATAACCAAATGAAAACGCAAGTTGAAAGTACAATAACTCGGTGAAAAATTCATAAGAGGGGCTCAACAGCAGATATGAACTTGCAGAAGAGAAAAACAGCAAATCAGAACACATGTAAGGTGAATGACAAAAGGAGGACAGAAAAAGAAGCAGAAATTTTTCTGAAGAAATAATGGCTGAAAAGTTCACAAATTTGATGAAAAACATTAATATACACATCCAAAACTTCAACAAACTCCAAGTAGTATAAAGACAAAGATATTTACACACAGACACATCATAGTAAAGACGTTGAAAGACAAATTCTTGGAAAGATACCAACTACCAAAATTGACTCAGGAAGAAATAGAAAATCGTTATAGACCAATAATAAGTAAAGAGATTAAATTAATAATTTAAAAAACATGTTCCACAAACTAACACTCAGAAAGTTTTCTGGTGTATACTACCAAACATTTAAAAAATGATTCATACCAATTCTTCACAAAGTCTTTCATAATAAATTGGAGAGAACCCTTGCTAATTAATTCCACGAGGAGAGTATTACCTTGATACCAGAACCAGACAAAGACATCACAAGAAAATAAAACTTCTCATAAATATATCTTATAAATATAGATGCAAAAATCATCAACAAAATACTAGCAAACCAAACCCAGCAACATACAAAAAATATACTATACCATGACCAAGTGGAATATATCCCAGGAATAGAAAGTTGGATTAACATTCAAAATAAATTCATATAATACACCATATCTATACAATAAGAGACAAAATCATATGATCATCTAAATAGATACATTAAAAAGTATTTGACAGAATCCAATATCCTTTCATGATAAAAACAAAACAAAACAATGAATAAAAGGGAACTTTCTCAACCTGATAAAGGGCATAAACAACCTATAACTAATATCATATTTAATGTAGACACACTGAGTGCTTTCACTCTAAGATCAGGAACAAGTTAAGAATGTCCACTCTAGCCACTTATACTCGTCATTGTACAGGAAGTTCTAGCCAGGCCATTTAGGCAAGAAAAGCTTTCAGATTGGAAAGGTAAAAGTAAAATTATCTCTATTCATGCATGACATTATGTTGTGTATTCTTAGAAATCCAGAAAAAAAAAAACCTATTAGAACCAATAAACAAATTACCAAAATACATAACACTAAGACAATGTGATTTTTCCCTACAATAATACAATGCAATCTTATTTTTACTTTTAATTACTTTTGTCAAAAACAATAACCAAAAAAATCACAAAAAAGTTCATAAATGAAATGAAAATATAAGTGGGGAAGGTAATATTTTTGAAACTCTTATTACTAACAAATATATATTTAACATAAACATCTTATACTAATTAATAAGAAAAATCTGAATAAATCAGTTTATCAAAGGAGTTAAGCAATTTGCTGAAGGAGAAACACGGATGACCAGTGACATTTAAAGAGTCTCAACCATAAATGAGAATTGCACCAATCATATTTGCAGCAATTAAAAACTTGATAATTACCAGTATTGGTACATGTCAATGGCTGGCTTCTTTGAAAGCAGAACTTGAGATTCTGGGATTTCTGTGCTAGTGATTTCTTGAGAGAGTACACTCAGAAGATGAGGAATGAAGGAAACAGGGTAGGGCTTCAGAAGAAAGCTAAGAGAGGATGCAGTCAGCTGGAGGCTACTTCAGCTCAACTCTATGAGCAGCTGAGAACACTAATTGCAGCAGAGTTAGTCCTGTCTTGAGCACTTTGTCAGTTATTGGTTGTAGACTCCCCCCTCCCCCTACCATGGAATGTATAACCAGTAAAGGTAATCCAGTACAGCAAATGTTTAGAGAACAGTTGTTCACAGACTCTATTAATTGGAATATACATCAGGACATATTGAAGAGTGTTTTGGCAATAGTTATTAACAAAAAAATATTTATATACTTTAACCTGGCAATTCTACTTCTGTAAATATAAATCACATAAATACTGTACTTGCCCGATTGCATAAAAATGTACATATGTCAATGTTTATTGCAGGATGCGGTAGGTAGAAAAATAGGAACCCCCAAATCCTAATCCCCAGAATCTATGAATATGTTACCTTACATGGTAAAGGGAACTAAAGTAGCAGATGGAACTAAGATTGCTAATCAACTTAAAATAGAGTATTCTGAATTATACAGGTGGGCCCAATATAATCACAGCTTCCTTTAAATGTGGGAGAGGAAGCAGGAGCGTTAGAGTCTGAGTTTGATGGTGTGAGGAGGTTCTACTGGCCGTTGTCAGGTTTGAAGATGGAACGCTGTGTCTGACCCAAGTGATTTGGGCAGCTCTAGAAGCTGGAAAGGACACAAACACCGAGTCTCCCTGAGAGTGTCCAAAGAGGTTCATGGTCCTGCCAACACTTGTTTTTAATCCGGTGAGAACCGTTTCATACTTCTGACCTCCAAACAGCCAGGTAAGAAATGCCCGCAGTGTTTTGTAACTTGTTACAACAGCAATAGGAAACGAATACAAAGGAGTTTTGAAATTATGATAAGGAAGAATCATGTTACTGATAATGGGGATGGAACAAGGATTAGAAGGATAAATCAATGGTGCATCTAATAGTCAAAACTAAACTCTGGGAGAATAAATATTAATGTTACCATTATGTGAAAAAGGTGAAAAAAGGGAAGAGAATAGCTTGTTGGGGCTTGTTTGTTGGGAAGGCACTTTGTGAGTTCTAATGATCTGAGGACCCACTACGACACTGAGGTGGGCTGATTACAGAGAGGTCAGAATGAAGCTTCAGTTTCAGTACTGGCATGAAAACCACGTTTAAAGGGGTTGAGCAGTGAATAAATGGAAGGAAATGAAAGCTGCATGTAACTATTTCTAGAAGATTTGCTGTGGGGAAAAAAAGCAGAATTTGGTGGTGTTCAAAGAGGTAGAAAGAGCTTAATAACGTGCAAAGATGAAGTGAAGAAACCAGTACAGAGGAATAACTTGAAGTTTAAAGGAAGGAAGGTAATTAATCAAGTTCTTAAAGGAAGTATGCAACAATAATATGTGGGGTTTAGAAAAGATTACTACTACCGATTTAATTTCACTCGCTTTTATTAAAGGCCTTGTGAATAAGTGAAGATTCTGTGAAAATTAGTGGAACAATATTGGTAACTGCATTACCAGCTGTGTTGAAACGTATCTGAGGAGTTTCTAATTTAAGTTATTCCGTTTTAAGTAATAAAATGCTTTTATTTATTTTCCCCTTGAACACCCATGAAGAATTAGATCAAACAAAAAGTCTGTTTTGGTTACATGGTTTTGTATCTACTTTCTCAGAATCTTGCAATATTAAATACTCAGGTTAAAATAACTTGTAAATGTCTTTTTAGGATCAAATATATTGTGCTTACTAATAGGACTAATTTAATTGTCATACTAGGATCCAGATCAAGCTTCTAGTGTTTTAAATATTTTAAGACAGAATTAAACTTAATAGAAAAAATATATATAAAATATGTAAAATATTGTGTATGAATATATGTAAGTGTATATGTGTGTGTATACATATATAGGTGGGTAGTATACTTAATCATCAGAAGCATTTGCAGAGGACTAATAGCTAACAGTTGTAGCTGAACATAGTTGAGGAATGTGGTCCATTTCTAGATCATGGAATTTTATGGGGGACGTTAATTTACTTGACATTCTTATAAGCATTTAGGTGTAATCAACTTATAAAACACACTATAAGGTTAACTAAATGGTGATTTAAAAGTTCTGTGAAAATATCATCTACAAAGGAATTTCGATATAATACAAAGTGGAGCTATCTCTACACAATTATAGCTTAAGTGCCTAGAAGTTTCTTTCCCTCCAAGATAAAGAAAACATGAGAAACATTGTGTCTAGGATATATAGACAGCACACCAATATATCCATAGATCATAGAAGACTGATTGTAGAATGTAGTAAGAATTGACTGTCATAATGGACTAAGAAAAATAATAGTATAAGGTCAGTGCTAACCTTGAGACTAGATTGGTGAGAAGTAAATAATTTTATCCACAGTTTCCTTAAGATGAAAGAGAGAAATCTTGTCAACACCTTGGCCATGAAGCTTCCAATAGAGTCCCTGTAGAAAGGAAAATTGAGTGTGTGTGTGCCAGATATATATATATATACACACACACACACGTACATACACACTTCTCCATGCAGAAGTCAAGAAGATGCAGTGCATCAACAACTTACTAGAATATTAGTCAAAACAACAGCAAAGATACATGAATGGTCAAAAAGGGTACTGTTCAATTTATACCCTCAAAAGAAACCAAGGATGAGAAATCAAGAAGTTAATAGTAGCTGCTTCAGTAAAAATGTCCCAACATCCTTTGCAGTTTGAAGACATGAGACAGTTTAGAACCCACTGCCTGTTAGATAGGCTGCGCCCTGAGGAGAAAGGACCTGCAACACCATGGTTAGTATAAAGGTGGTGACTATGCCAGTCCTTTCCCAAAGAAACCTATGGTCATTTGCTTTGGTAACTGTATGCTGGCAAAAGGTATTCTGAGGATTGCTGGAAACAGAGTTCAGGTTGACATTGACTCCCAGAAACTCAGAGCATTCTCATGGGGCCCTCTTTGGTTTGGGACCATATGGGGGCCAGATAATTAAATGTATCTGGGTCTGTGTATCTGGATGGATGATGGTTTTTTGCCCTGGTCCCTGACTGTATAATTGAAATAGATATGAATGGTATTCAGTAAAACTCTACATTAGGTTCTTGGCCTGTGAGTTAAGAATAATCATAATAGAAAAGAAAAAAAAAGAAGAATCATAACGAGAAAAACAAAGGAGGTGCCTCTAAAACTGTTCCCTCCCTCAGAGGAGATACTAAAACAAAAGGAACATCACATGCTGAAAAGTTTGGAAGTTAGTGCCAATTTTAAATATTTAATGGATGCATGGGTGCTGGTTCCCCATCATTTTCCCATTAAATTCATCAGTCTGACCCTGCGCAAAAGTGATGGATATACAGAGAGTAGACTACCTCAAACTCAACTAACTCTAGCCTTAATTACTAACAACTAGCCTTAATCACAGCTGCAATGGCAGCAGATTAACACAACCTTTGGTACATGGTATGTTGCCACTGATTTGATGAATGCATTATTTTCCACTCCTTACAGAAAAAAAAAAAAAAAAAGATCAGAAATAGTACAAATTCACGTGGAATTCACTACAGATATATTCATAGTTTTTTTTCCTAGGACTATCTCAGTTCCCCCATCCTGAAACATAATATAGTACAAATAGATTTGAACTTCTTGACGTCCTGCAGCACATCACATATCATAGCATCATGTTAGTCCAGATGAGCAGGGATGCATTCCTTACACATAGATGACTAACACAGTGGAGGTGTTGGAACCATATATGTGCTCCTAACACTGGGAGTTAAAGTTTATGAAGTTTCTGGGGCTTACCACATCTGTAAAATATTTAGGAGTCCAGATGGTAGCCTTTACTTCTATCTGAAGTAAAAAACAGATTTTTCATCTTGCACTTCCCACCATGAAGAAGGAAGAACAATACCGTGAGGGCCTCTTTGGGATTTTTGAGGCAGCATATTCTACAACTGGAAAAATTGCTCCAAATCATATACTGCATGATGTAAAAGGCTGCCAGCATTGAGTGGAACTCAGAGTCGAAAGAGAGTACTGAGGCAGATACAGGCTCTCAGTGGTGGGAAAAGATGCTTTGTGAGATTTTTGACAAGCTCTGGTGGGGAGAAGCACTGCAGACCCTGGGGTTTTGTCAAAAGGTCATGCCATCCTGGTGTATTTCTGGGCTAAGTGACCATGCTACTATGGTTGTCCATCATGAAATGTGCTTTCTCAAATCTACCTAGTCATAAGGTTGGGTGGGCCCAGAAAGAGCTTATTGTAAAATGAAAGCTCTATATCCAATATTGAGCATGGAAGAGCCAAAAGAATAAAAGCAATATGCATGGGTGGGTAGCCCCAATTGCTAAGTCATCACAGCTGTTGCACCAAAGCTTATCTCTTAGCTACTACCCATGCTATGACCTATAAGTTGGCTCTGTTTATAAATTGAAGCTGAAAATGATGACAGATGCAGTCTAACTCAACTCAGGAGTGGCCTTGAAATAATGAAAAAAGAAAATGAGCAGAACTTCATGCACTGCATTTGGTCATTCATTTCATGCAGTAAGAGAAATGGCCTGAAGTTATAATACATACAGACACATGGGCAATGGAAAAATCACTGTGCTGGTGGTCAGAGGCCTGGAAGGAGAAATACTAAAAGATCAAAATCTGGAATAGAAAGATGTGGATGTATATTTAGTAGTGTGTACAAGGTATGAAGATCTTATAATTACATGATAAGGACCAACAGATAGCATCCCCCATTAAAGAGACATTCAACAAGAAGTCCACCAGTTGCCCTCAGCCAGTTTTTGTCATCAGACATCCAAATGTTGACGTGATAGTCACTGTGGCAGTGAGGGAGGCTATGCATGGACAGAAACTGATCTATCTACTGCCGATACTGAATGTTCAAGCTGTCCATAACAGAGGCAGATGATGACTGAGTCTCCAGTATGGCACCATTTCTGAAGGAAATAAGCCAGCCACTTGGTGACAAGTAAACAATATTGACTCCTTCTACCTTGGAAGGACCAGTGATTCATTCTAAGAGAATAGATACGTATTCTGGGTATGGGCTTTCTTTATGCCTTCAGGGCCTTGGCCATCACCAGTATTTGAGGACGTACTGATTGTTTGATCCACTGGCATGGAATCTCATTTAACATCATGTCAGACCAGTTTACAGCAAGGGAGGTACAAGAGTAGGCACCACGATTATGATCTAATATAGTAGAGGAACACCTTGCTGAAAGCACATCTGTAGTGCCAGCTCAGTAGTAATACTTTACAAGGATGGTGTACCATCCTCCATGATGCATTATTCACTTTAAGTCTTTTGTATGGCAGCATTCCCCCAGTAAGGAGAGTACGTAAATCTAGGAACCAAGGAGGAGAAGTACAAGGAGTTCACTTGCTCTCACTCCTCATTACGGACTTGGAACTTGCACTTCCTATTCCCTCAGTTCTGATCTCTGTGGGGTTAGAGGCCTGATTCTCACAGTGGGTGTAATTCTGCCCGGGGTTACAGCCAGTGTGATTACACTATAAGGTACTTCTACTGTTTGCTTACTTTGGGATTCTTGTGTCCAGGGGCCAGCAGGCAAGGAAAGAGATGACTATCTTAGGAAATATAATTGATCCCGACCATCATGAGAAAGTAGGGCTGCTATTTACACAGTGGGCCTAGTATGGAATATGGTTGTCAACCAAGTTTTATATGTGAGTGCTTCATGCTGCTTACCTCCTCAGCCAATTTTGATAGCAAATGAGCAAGGATAGTAGTATCCAACACAGTAGTATAAGCATAATAATAATGTATGTTTCCTGAATAACTACTACATGATTGTAGTAGGGATTTTTATATGGATTATTAGAGAGACTAAAGAGGTTAAAACAATGTGCCGAAGGTCACACTGTAAGTGGCAGGGCCATTTTTTCCATCCAGGTGGGTTCACTCCATACATTAAGGACGGATTGCTGAACTATGGGTATAAACCTAACAAGCAGCGGTCATAGTCTAATGCCAGAACAGGCATATCAGCCAAACATTCTTGCATAGAATTTCATGAGTATTACTTATTGTTAGTGGGGATTACCACACATTAAATTAGAAGATGCAGGTTATATAATATAGAGTCCTTATATCCCAAAACAACTCTTTCCATTTATTATCAGTTACTTGACACTCGCATCAGAATTTTGTCTTGAGCTGTCCCTAACAGTGCAATTGAAGAGTAGTACAAAAGATTAGAAAATACTTTTTAACTATATGTAGAAATCTAAGTCGATTTCCTCATTTCCACACAATGTGGACTGCTAAATTCTGAGGGCTGCTACTTTGTTGGTGAAAAATCTGTGTCTATTATTGCTCCCATTTGAATTATTGCATGCTTTCTAAATGATTTCTAATTCACCAATTTGAAAGTGATGCTTCCTCTACATTCCTTACCTCATAGTGAAATGCAAGGCCCTAAGTGCTGCTAGGATGCTTATCACTGCTGATTAAAGACTCTAAACCCAATGGCAGAATTGCCTTTTTGGCCTCATTTTCTTTTTATTATAATATAAATTTGATACATATCATGGAACATTTTACAAATTTAGAATAAAAGAAAATTCCCAATAAATGTCCTTTTTTGTGTGTGACTATAGTGATTTTAAAATGACATGTAGTGACACATTGGGAAAGAAAATATTTACTATTACAGCAGCACGTATGTATAATGAAAACAACAAATGTTATGCGAGGAGAATTACGCATATGAATAAGTGAGAGGAAGCAAATTTAAGAGAAGGAAAATCATAGAACAATGCTTAAAATAAGAAACAGTACTAAATTGTCATAACTTTCACAACAATTCAAGATTGTTTTACAAAACCAGAGGAAAGTAGAAACCTCATGCTTTCACATGATCATTTCAGGTTAAGTTTTTCCTTTCTTTTGACTGATAATTCATTGCAAAGAGAAATACTCTTTAAAGAGTTTTTCTTATCTTCCGCACATTGTGAAAATCCTAGCAGTCATTTTTCTCTTTTAAACTTTGTTCCATATAATTGGATTAGTATCATTCCATAATGCATTTAAATATCAAATTAATCCACTCCATGCTACTGGGGTTGATTTCTTGGTTTTCTTTTTAATAAACTGTCAGATGTTGCTGTATTAACAAGGGAAAGAATAGGGTCATAGACATTTGTTACATACATTTTGTAATATATGACTCCAGTATCCTAATTCTGCCCGATTAAAAAATGTGCTTCTTTTACATTTAAAGCTCTGTACATCTTGAAGATTCCAAAAATATATATACAAAACTGACAGCAAAAACAATATGTCATGATAGTTATTTAGATTGGTCCCATGGTACTGAACAATGGAGACACCACTGTCAAAGGAAGTCAAGTGCTTTGTTTCCTAGAAATGATTTACAAAGGGTCCATAAACGTATTAGGGGCAGGATGACCATTGTTCCGTGAGTCTTAGGATGTCTCCTTGATCTATTTCTGGTACAGAACTTATAGAAAAATAGTCTTAAATTAGTAGCATATGAGTTAAGAAACCTAATCATCATATTTTCAGAGTGACAGAAAAATTTCCTAGCTTAGATTATAAATGAATGTTAGCCCATTTGGTGACTGTAAATGGAAATAAATGATTCCTCCTGAGACAAAGAATAATTCTCATTATCTCCTCACTAAGAGTGTAGTTGTATTAAATGAGGAACTGGTTCTCAGTATTAAACCAGCACATGAATTGTCCTCCTACCTGTAAATGGTAATAGAGTGTTTCTGAAAATAGTATTTCTTTAAACTCAGATTCTATAAAATCTGGTTTTTTTCCCCAAAAATAGAAGTAACTACTTTCTTTATCAGGGTCTGTTTGAATTGCTGGGTAGGATTATACCAGTTGGGATTAGCAATAAATAGAAAAATACCATATATCCTATGGTGATTTTAGAGCTATTTACTTTATCCTTAAGTCAACTGCTTCATCTCATAACTGTAATTTAGAACTAGTCTGCTTTGTTTTCTGTTGATATTTTTACTAGATGATTAGACTAGAATTCATTTAAAAGATGCTGAAATGTTCTTTTACCTATAAACCTATTGACTGGTAGACCAGATTCTGTTCACGATACTCAGTGGTTCTTGCTGCTGGATACATAGCTAGTCTAAATTCCCTAGCCTTATTGTTAAGTAGAGGCATGCGACTGAGTTCTAGCCTTTGGAACGTGGGCAGAAGTGATAGGAACCATGTCACTGCCTGGCCCACTAAAGCTTTCCCAGGGTGTTGGTGTTCCCTACATTGTAGTTCTTTTCTGTTGAACTTGGAAATGTCCTTTTGAAGAGGATGGAGCCATGATGTAGAAGGAAACTGCATCACTGAATCATTGCTTGCCAAAGAATTGCCCACCAATCATAAACATCTGTTCTATACTGCATAGGAATAAGAAATGTATTTCTGTTGTGTGAAGTCATTGAGTCTTTGTAGTTTTTATACAGCAGCTAACATTACTTGAGCTAATGTGTATTACAAATTCCAATGCCCCTGTGGTAGACAGCATGATGCCCCCACCAACCCAAAACTGTCCGTGTTCTCATCCCAGAAACCTTTGAATATGTAATCCTACATAGCCAAAGGGATTCTGCAAATGTGAATAAGTTAAGGGCCTTAAAATGGGAGATTATTCTGATTATACAAATGGGTCTGATGTAATCACAAGGATTCTTATAAGAGGGGGGCGTGAGAGCCGTAATTAGAAAGAGATGTGACAGTGGAAGCAAAGATTGGAGTGATGCAGGACCACAGGTCAAGAAATAGGGGCAGATTCTAGCTATTGGAAAAGGGAAGTGAATGGAATATTCCTGGGAACTTCCAGAAATAATGTATCTCTGCCAGCCCATTTCAGACTTTTGACCTCCAGAGCTGTAAAATAGTGGCTTTTAAACAACGCAAACTTACTAAGTTTGTGGTAATTTGTTATAGCAGCAGTACAAATTAATATAACCTTTAAATATTTAAATATATTAGAAAACATAAGCAGGTTACACATAAATCCATATTCACGGACAGTGAATCCAAGTGTAGCTTCTTAAGTGTATATATTGGAATATATGTATTGGGTGCTTCTGAAATACAGTTTTTGCATGGATTATGCATAAATCTTTACAGTGTGTTTCAGGAGATACAATTATTATCTCCATACTAGAGTTGGTGAATTTTCTTCACAGAGCATGCATGTTTGTTTCCATAGTGTTCTCTTATTAATCCTTCTATCTTCTGACTTTATATACTGTATCTGGATATCTTAGACACAACTAGAACTCACAGATATTTATTTCCAGTTGAGATTGTTATGCGGACCTTGGGCCTATACTTCCAAATGCCTTTTGGAACTTATCTGTTTAGATGAACTGAAGCCATTTTGAACTAAATATATCTAAAGTTTATTGCATCTTATGTCATTTTTTTCCTCTAATGAATTATCCATTCAGTTAATGACCTCACCACGTACCCAACCATTCAAATCAGGAACCTAAGATTTTTCTTTTGATTCCTTCCTCACATACAGTCAAAACCCTATAAATTTTTGTACCCTACTCTCATTGGTAAATTTTTCTCACAGAGGTAGACATTAGCAATTATGAAACTACTTACATATAAGTAAATATAGATAATGAAGACAGGTTTCTCACTTTCAGAGAAAAAGTTACAAATACAGGGAAGATGCTAGAATCAGCTACCAAATTGGAGTCTGAGCTATCAAAATAAAAATAATATATACACACACGCACACACACACACACATATTACTACCTATACATATACCAATAGCCAGATAGATACATACATATATATGTTTGTATCTATGTATTAGCATACACACAGACATTTCTTAGCTCTGTCCACTAAGGGGGCCTTGAAGGAACATCACAATACCAACAAACACACCTAGCACTCAGATCTTTGTTTCTAAATACCCTTTTGAAATAAAAGGAGCCAGAGCTCCTTGGCAGATTCTAAAATAGGAGCATAAAATAAATAAAAAATGAGCCTGGAACACCTTTTGGTGACAAAAATAAGATAGTGTTTAAAGAATGAATACTTGTCAAAATGATATAGAAGCTGACCTGAGAGCTTCAATAGCCAAACTGGAACAATTTGTGCAACAAATCAGTAACAAACAGGTGAATGATTATAACAATAAAATAAATATGTCTGAGTCAATTCTGGTTTAAATAACAATTAAATAATATATAAATGAAGATGGGACTCTTTTTTTTACAAAATAATTCCAACTAATAAATGTGGAAGGAATAAGGGAAATGGAAAATGACTTTTAGAGCATGACAATAATTACTACAGGTGATGAATTAAATAGTAATTCTAGTAATAGAATTATTAGGTAATTTGAGGCTTTGTAAGAATTATCAACCCTCTAGTTATACTCTGGTGGTTTTAAAAAATGTTCACAAGTTCTACAAAGTGAAGCTTAATTTTCTTCCTCTTGAATAAGGGCTGGATCTTTGACTCATTTCTAATGAATAAAATTTGAAAAGAAAACACATAACTTTCCAGTAGAGAAATGTTGCAGCACCAGCTGAGCCAAGTGACTAAGATTAGCATCATCAATAATAAGACATATTGACATTGTGTATCCCATGATATGAAGGCGTGAAAAACGATATTTCACCTCTGCAATATGCTCTCCCCAAACCCACAATATCAGTTTCTTCATGAGAAGACATCAGACAAACCCATATTGAGCAACTTTTTTTTTTTTTTTAACATCTTTATTGGAGTATAATTGCTTTACAATGGTGTGTTACTTTCTGCTTTATAACAAAGTGAATCAGCTGTACATATACATATGTCCCCATGTCTCTTCCCTCTTGCGTCTCCCTCCCTCCCACCCTCCCTATCCCACCCCTCTAGGTGGTCACAAAGCACCGAGCTGATCTCCCTGTGCTATGCGGCCGCTTCCCACTAGCTATCAGTTTTACATTTGGTAGTGTATATATTATCCATGCCACTCTCTCACTTTGTCCCAGCTTTCCCTTCCCCCTCCCCGTGTCCTCAAGTCCATTCTCTAGTAGGTCTGCGTCGTTATTCCCGTCTTGCCCCTAGGTTCGTCATGACCATTTTTTTTTCTTTTAAACATCTTTATCGGAGTATAATTGCTTTACAATGGTGTGTTAGTTTCTGCTTTATAACAAAGTGAATCAGTTATACATATACATATGTCCCCATATTTCTTCCCTCTTGCGTCTCCCTCCCAACATTCTTTAAAATATATGATCAATACTCTTCAAAAATGTCAATGTCATCCAAAACAAAGACTGAGGAACTGTCAGAAACAAAGTGACTAAGGAGATACTTCTTCTATTTAGTTGTATCCTTGATTGATTCCTGGGGGGGAAAAAGAGGATATTAGTGGAAAAACTGAAGAAATTCTAATAAAGTCCATGGTTTAGTTAAGAATGATGTTCCAATTTTAAGTTCTTTATTTTAATTAATCAATGATTTAAGATGTTACATAAAAGGTTGACACTGGGAGTAAGTTGGTTGGAAAGGTGTTCAGGAATTCTATGTACTATCTTTGCAACTGCTGGAAGTGTAAAATTATTTCAAAATAAAGTTACAAATATCCTACAGAAACAATCTACTTAATGCACCTTAGCGGTATCCTGTTCTCTTCTCATTCTTACTTCTACTAGATGTACTGAGGTCCTTATCAATTCTTATATAAATTTTTAACATTGACTCCAATGGCCTCCATGTCTCTTACGTTGTGCTTCCCTACTCTCTATTACATATTCCCAATACAAAGTTTGTTATATGCAAAGACAATCAAAATATTTGCATAAGATTTCACAACAGCGTCCCATACTTCTCATTACCTATCACATTTTTCAGCTTCGTTTCCCTCTGTTCTCACACATATGGCATATTTAATATTTTTTCCAGCTCGTTGCATCTGCCAATCTCTTTCATACTTCCATTGTCTCACACCTGAGATTCCTTCTGCCAAAAATGTTTCCTTCACTTCTTTAAGTAGATAATTCCTCCCTCCCCAGAACAATTTTTACTCAGTAATAACAATTCCTAGAAGACTTTCTTGACAGT
The DNA here is from genome assembly GCF_028021215.1 of Eschrichtius robustus. Classification (NCBI taxonomy): domain Eukaryota; kingdom Metazoa; phylum Chordata; class Mammalia; order Artiodactyla; family Eschrichtiidae; genus Eschrichtius; species Eschrichtius robustus. The sequence continues at coordinate 12,613,569 of NC_090827.1, read as the reverse complement.
CCTGGTGTAAATTGTATTTTGCTCTGGAACCCTGCACATAAATGTGTTAGTGACAGGGACCTATCATATACAAAATTCCTTCCTTAAGCCTGGAAATAAATGTGGTCAACAAAGTTTTATTTAGAATGATCAAATAAATATTAAGAATAAATTCAAATGAAAAGATGAAAGCAAATCTATAATGAAGGAAAAGAGTAAAACAAAAGTCAAATCATATGATTCTATAAAGAACATGCCTATTTAAAAAATTTCAAATGTTATCAGGAGTCTGGATTAAGATGCCAGAAACCATTTAAGAATATCATCTGTTAAAATACATATGGCCGGGGAGACACTGCTTTGGGAAAGATCCCCAGTGTTCTCCTTACTTGCTGCAAGTAATAAATCCTTCCTTCTCCTGCTAAAAAAAGATACACATAGCAGGAAAACCTCATGTGAAGAAACTAACCACAGACAGCATTGTGCCATAGAACATCAGGCATTGCTGTGACAGAGGAATCAGATATATTTGTTTGTCTGTAAACATTAGCGCTCTGAAGTCTGAGAATCAAGTGCCAAGTGTCACAGCATAACCTTCCCTCTTTCAGAACCATAAGGACTGCTCAATTCAAAGTGCTTCTTTATTGTCAAGGATTAGGGTCCCAGAGGATCCATTCTGAAGGCTTTTAAGGCTGCTGTTGACTTTGTTGGGACAACCTGGACGAGTCATTCATCTTCAGTGACTCAGGGTCAGCAGTGAAATTCCAGGGGAATAGTGTGAAAGGCATTTTATCTCAGGAGCAGATGGGACAGAGCCAGCCTATGTAAATCCCTCTTAAAGTGGCATTTACAGATTAGTTTATGTCAGTCGTTTCATAGGCAAGTGTTTATAATTTGACTTTTTAAAGGCATTTTTTGCCCCATTTACTGTACACTGACTGTCCTGCATTAATGTTTATAAAAGTCTTTATATGTAGTGTCAAAATTTTGCCTCGTATGTAAATTTGGTTGCTTTACATATTGTGTTGAAGAAAGTAATGCTGAAAGTGTCAATGACCAAGGCCAAGGCAAATCCTGAATTTTTAGAATTCATTTTCTTAGTTTTATACAGTAAGGTTGCCATGGAAACTGGTAAAGAGCTAAATTACTTGTTGTTTCTGTATATGCCTTATCTTCTGTTCTCTTATTCTGATGCTTAAGTGAGAAACTGAAGAGGTAGGATTCTACATCTTCATCTCCCTTTAAATGGAGACTATTTCCTTGTAGACTCTAAAGTTAGAAGTGCAGGGTTTTTTAGATTTTAAAATGCATGTTATATTAGACCACGTTCTTTTCAATGACCTGGGTCCATGATTTCATTTTCATCACAGAATTGTCAAATTTGTGGGAGCACAGAGTAGGGCTGTTGTGCCAGCTGCTGAGGTAATACATGTACCTGCATTCAAAGGTAGATGCCCAGAGTAAGTGGATATGGATTAGCAGCCAGAAATGACTCCCACTGCCTGATCTTAAGCACAATAAACTAAGGAAAATATGATGGATATTTTTTCCGACTGCATGATTGTCATTAGCAAAGGCACAATCATTTATTACTAATTATTTGCTGTGGCAAGCTGCTGAAATGCAGCTATGGAACACCAGGAAGGGCAACGTACACAAAACAAAAGGGTAACCAGTGTCTTAAAAAAATACAGGACAAAATGGAACTGATTCAATGGCATAAGGGTTATTCTGATGGTATTATTTAGAGCACTAGAAATGGTCAAAACTAGGGTGAAGTATTAGGGAATCAAATGTCAAGTGAAGATTCAGTGTCCAGTTATGAAAATGTTTAAAGTGCATTAAAAAAGAGATCTTTGGAAAAGGTGTATCATGGATTGTGTGTGCTTTCTCTTTCTCGTGCATACACCACCCAAGGGATATCTGTATAGATGTGATTTCTCCATTTAGAAATCTAGAGTAAGAAATCTAACCATGCTAGAAAGGCCATCCCAGGAGAGGAAGTACTATAAGGAGATAAAAATCACAGGGAATTAGCAAAGTCCACAGGGTAGAAACACAGGAAATCCAATACCAGAAGAATGGATAAGTAAAAGTACTATATGTAAATTATATATTTGTATCTGGATCAATTAAAAGTAATGAACTACATTTACATATACTCACATTAATGAGCTCAAAAACATCAAGTTGAATATAAAAGTAAGAAAGGCAAAATCTATAGCATAAAAACAGCAACATTTTTGGGCAGTACATATCTTGTAATAAAATTATGGTGACTGGATGGGAGAAGATAAGAATGGAATATAAAGTGGGAAAAAAATATATATAAGTGCATGGAAATGATACTTTAACATATGGTGAGGCAATCAGTTTTGTCCTTAAAAAATGAATGCAATAATTTAAAAGATGTTTTGAATATTAAAAAAGAATTAATAAATGTAACAGAAATGGAATGTTCTGTACTATTCTACTGTGGATAATAAAAAGGGACCACAGGGAATAAGAATGCTTCCATGAATTGAACCAGGGGGTAGGGTTGCTGTATTTGATCTTCAGCACAAAATAACAAGGAGGTGAGTCTACCTCAGGGAAGCCCCCTGCCTTATGTGGAGTACTCCAGGGAGTTGCAGGTCTTAGAAGAAAGATCTCAGAACTTTTATGATATACCTTTCCCCGCCTCCCTTGTTTTCCTATGTTTAAATCATCTTCTAATTTCCTTCAGAGAGTGAATCCATCCTGCCATACATACTGGGGGGAGAGGGCATGGACAGCTTTGCCTTAAGCAGAGCCCAGCATAGGTTTGATCAGGCTCACTCTCCTAGTGCATCAGGCTCAGGGAGCTGGAATGAGCAGAAATCCAACTGAGCTCGGCTCTCCAACGAATGCTCTTTGTCTGAGGTGGGGCTGCCTTGGTCCTGAGGTGGAGCCTTCTAATGTGTGCAAAGATGCTGAGAGCTTGCCAAGCTGCCTACCTACAGAGCTGCATTCATCCAGAGGGGACAGCTTTTTTTTCCTAGTTGGCACAAAAGTGGTAAGTGAGTTATAATAGTCCTGAATTGAAATGGATGAAAACCAAGTATGCTGATGATGCTGTGTAAATTAATTCAGTGAGATATTACTTATTATTATTAGGAGTTAAAGAGGAAAAATAAATTCCCTGAAATGGAAGTTCAGGGGAAATTGACCAACACAAGGGTTTTTGGTCTTACCTATGTCTGAGTTATGCTCTTAGGTCTGTCATGTTGGAACTAAAGGAAAAAATTTTTCTTTTTTGATAATTTGAGTGTAGCTTGTTTCACAATTTTCATCAGATGTGTTCTAGAGACTTTATAGTGCTCAGCAAAAAGGATTGGGAATAAAGTAAATTAGAAGCTCACCTTTGAAGTCTAAATCATTTTCTGCCTTCCATCATTATAAAAATACATTTCAAATCAATTAAGGAGAAAAACTTTAAAATATTATACTTTAGTAGGAATTTTAAAATGGGATGGAGAAAGCCTTCCCAAGCAACATAGGAATCTCCAGAAATCATAAAGGGAAAGAAAATGACAGAACATAATATGTAAAAAATTCTTTTATACAGTAAGGAGTACTATAAAATAAACTTCATAGACAAGTACACGCTGCAATAATAATTAGCACATACATAACAGAAATGAGTTAATTACCATAATACATGATGATATTTTGCAAGTTGGTAAAGAAAAACACTGCCCAAGAGGAAAATGGTGTCTTAACCTAAACTCCGCTAGAAAACAGAGCCTGAGGTCTGGTTAAGTGACGATGCTTTATTGTAAGATGCAATCTCAGGGCAGGAAGCTTGAGAGAAATAAGAAATGATGTAGGGAGAAGAGAAGAAAATCAAGAACAGGTTTGTTTGTTGCTGAATTGAATGACATTTGAGCATGTTGGAGGCACGTGAGGTTGAGAGAACCTAATGAGGAATATATGACAAAATGCTCAAAGAAAATAAACAGAAGAATCATCAAAACATCATAAAAATTGACAACAATCATATGAAAAGATAGTCATCTTCACTAAAATCAGAAAATGCTATTTAAGTAATAATGTCCATATCAGGTTGACAAAATTTGAGTGCCAATACTATTAAAAATATGGAGAAAAGTTTTCCTTATATTTTATTGGAAGTAGTATAAATTCTTGCAACTTCCTTGGAAAGCAAATGTACTATGTATCAAATATTAGCTCATAACATTAAGAAAGCTAGGGGAAGAGTTATACAGGAGCTCTGTATTATCATTGCAAACGCTCTGTAAATCTAAAATTCTTTCAAAATAAAAATTCAAATAAATTAACAACATGCAATACCTTCAAACAAGAAATCAACGCCTCATGATATCTATAAAATAATTGAACAAATATGAACATTCAAAGCTATACAACAATTCAGTGAAGACCTGTTTGTAATAGTCAAAAATTAGAAATAGCTAATGTCTATCAATAGTGGGATGTTTAAATAAAATAGATTATCCATTCTCCAGTATACTATATCATAGTTTGAGGATTGAAGTGGTCTGTTTGTACTGACATGTAAGGAATTGTCTCTAATACAGATTTTTAACTGGTAAAAAAAAGTTGGATAAAACACTTTTTATGCTATTTATGTAAAAATTTATGTGTAAAATCCACACAACTATGTGGCTGTACCTTAAATACATATTGCGAAGTAAAATGAAACACTGAAATAAGTATATACTGTAGGATTATATGACATATTGGTAAAGGCAAAATTATAAACAGACCAATGGTTATCAGGAGTTTTTTTGGGGAGGAGGGACTAATAAATGAGAACAGGGAAAGTTATAGGGCAATAAAGCTATTATGTATGTACTATAATGGTAGATACATGACACTGCATTTGTCAAGACCCATAGACCTTCACAGCAGTGAGTGAATTTTAATGTATGAAAATTTTAACTCATTTAGGAGACTGGCCAATCTCAAACTGAAATATAGACTGTAAAAATAATCTAACTGGAATAGAAATCTATGCAAGAACCCCACTGAAAAGGATGATGTGGGAAAGTTACTGACTTTGGAGACGAATAGAGACTACAAGACTACAGGCAAAGGAAACTGTGCATATGCATTGTACTCTAATTGATAAAGTAATTTTTCATGATGGTGCAGGTTAACAATTCTGAAACCACTGTTGGAGTGGAGGGTTACAGATAAGCAAGGGGAGAAGGGGAGAATGACCCATGTGATAATGGGTTAGCGATGAAGACATCAGTATGAACTTAGTTTACCTTAATATAGATACAGGTGGATACATATGGAGATATTTATAGATATGTGTCTATATCCAGGTTACAATGTGCATATATATTTCCTTGTTTTATCAGCTGAGAGGGCCTAGATGTCGTGACACCCCAGGAAAAATGAGTATGCCTAGAGCCGAGATCTTAGTTTCTAATACTATTCTTCAATAAAAGGAACCAGGGCTCTTTGGAGAAATATTGGATTGGCCAAAGAACTTTTTGGCCAGCCCAATAAGTTTAGAATTCAGGGAAGAAGTATACAAGATAAGTCTAGAGCATGCCAGAAATTAAGTACGGATAAAAGAAAGGAAGAGGAATTAAGTCACAGTGATAGTGGTATGTCAAAGGTACACAAGAGCCAACTGAAAGAGCACCAATGTCCAAAGCTGGAACAATTTGAGAAACAAAATAAAGTAGTATTGGATTATAACTCAATATATAAAATATATTGACATGTATAAATGACTAAATACAAGCAGAAGAGAGAAATCTCTTGTGCAGAAGAGTTCCAAGTAATTTATGAAGATATTCCATTCTGGAGGGAGTGGAGAATAACTACACATTTTAAGCTGGGGTGCCCATAGTAACTTCCAACGAGTACAGAATGTAATGGGGGAAAAGGAGTAATTTTACAGTGGAGAAACCAGACAAACATTACCTAAAAATGATGCAAGTTAACATCAACAATGAAAAGTCATGTTGACAGTAAATGTCCTTGATTTGATCTGCTGAGAATGATCCTTAACTCTGCGGTCCTCCTCACAAAACCTGATAACCTCAGTCTAGTCGTGAGAAACAAAGTATCAGAAATATCCCAACTGAGAGGCATTCCAAAAAATACCTGACCAGTACTCCTCAAAACAAAGTCATCAAAAACAAGGAGAGTCTAAAGAACTTTCACAACCTAAGGAGACATAAATGACTAAATATAATGTGGTATCCTGGATGGGATCCAGGAGCAGAAAAAAATTAGGGAAAAACTAAGGAGATCTGATTTATGTATGGATTTTGTTTAATAATAATGCATCAATAGTGCTCCCTTAATTGTGACAACTGTACCATACTAATGTAACAAATTAATAATAGTTTGTTAGGTATATGGGAACTCTCTGTAGTACCTTCTCAAATATTTTAGAATATAAAAATATTCTAAAATTAAGAGTTTATTAAAACTTCTACATGTTAACATAAATTCTAGAGATTTGTATATTACCTTATGAGACATGCATCTATCTTACTCTGTTGTCAAGCCCTTAAAAACTCCACTATGTTTTTCTTTGCTTTTATATTGTTAGGACTTTGAATATGTCCAGTTAATTGTTATTCTGAGAAGTATCTTTTATACATGAGTGAATTAATTTTATGAACACACATGAGTACTGAAATATCATCTCTATTTTACCACATATAGATTTTTTATTCACACAAGATATCTCTACCATGACAAAGATTTTACCATTTTAAAACAAAGACAGGAAATTGAAAGGTAGCTTTTATTCTTTTTTTTCACATCCTCTTTATAATTTTTATTTATTGCGGTATAGTTGATTAACAAAGTTTTGTTAGTTTCAGCTGTATAGCAAAGTGATTCAGTTATACATATACATGTATCTATTCTTTTTCAAATTCTTTTCCCATTTAGGTTGTCACAGAATACTGAGTAGAGTTCCCTGTGCTATACAGTAGATCCTTGTTTATTTATTTTAAATACAGTAGCATGTATATGTCCGTCCCAAACTCCCATCTATTCCTCCTCCCCATCCTTCCCTGCTGGTAACCTAAGTTCATTCTCTAAGTCTGAGTCTGTTTCCGTTTTGTAAATAAGTTCATTTGTATCATTTATTTTGGATTCCACATATAAGCAGTTTCGTGTGATATTTGTCTTTCTCTGTCTGACTTACTTTACTTAGTATGATAATCTTCGGGTCCATCCATGTTGCTGCAAATGGCATTATTTCATTCTTTTTAATGGCTGAGTAATATTCCATTGTATATATGTAACACATCTTTACCCATTCATCGGTCAATGGACATTTAAGTTGCTTCCCTGTCTTGGCTATTGTAAACAGTGCTGCAGTGAACATTGAGGTGCATGTATCCTTTCGAACCATGGTTTTCTCTGGATATATGGCCGGATGTGGGATTGCTGGATCATATGGTACCTCTATCTTTAGTTTTATAAGGAACCTCCATACCATGCTCCATAGTGGTTGTACCTATTGACATTTCCACCAACAGTGTAGGAGGGTTCCCTTTTCTCCAGACCCTTTCCAGTATTTATTGTTTATAGACTTTTTGATGATGGCCATTCTGACTGGTGTGAGGTGAAATCTCATTGTAGTTTTGATTTGCTTTTCTCTAATAATTAGCAATGTTGAACATTTTTTCATGTGCCTTTTGGCCATCTGTATGTCTTCTTTGGAGAAATGTCTATTTAGATCTTCTGCCGTTTTTTTGATTGGGTTTGGTTTGGTTTTTTTTGATATTGAGTTGCATGAGTTGTTTGTATATTTTGGAAATTAATCCCTTGTCGGTCGCTTTGTTCACAAATATCTCTTATTCTGTAGGTTGTCTTTTCGTTTTGTTTATGGTTTCCTGTGCTGTGCAAAAGCTTTTGATTTTTATTAGGTCCCATTTGTTTATTTTTGTTTATCTTTCCACTACTCTAGGAGACAGATCGATTTATGTCAAAGAGTGTTCTGCCTATGTTTTCCTCTAAGAATTTTATAGTATCCAGTCTATATGTTTAATCATTTATCAATCATTATATAGGTTCAAGGCCTCTTTTTGGGAATGGGTCCACTCAGTAGAGTTCTGTTTTGGCTTTTGTGGTCCATTGTTTTTAACCATACTCATAAAATATCAACTATGATTTCCACTTTCTTTTCTTTAAAATGGTAGAGAAATGTCCAGAAACTTCCAAAGTAAATTGAATTTAGAATCTTCTTGCAATTTTGTGAAGTTCCCTCTAATCTTTTGCACTGTCTTGTGCATACCTAATTTCTCTGCATTCTTTTAGTAACTAGCTTTTATCAAGTCTTTCCAAAGCATTCAACTTCAAATTCAAGAAAACATTTTCTTTATTTGTGTTCATTTTTATTTGTTGATGTAACATTTCATTACACTGAGTGATTACTGTAAAACTGGCAAAAACTGATTGTTGGACAGCCACAACTGACTTTTGATAAGATGAAATTAATTGATGAGTGTGTCAAGTGACCCAGCAGACAGAAGTGTAGTCTGTAAGTGCAAGTGTTCAGCATGCAGGTGGTATGAGATGGAACTCTCGTATATTGCTGGTGGGATAATAAAGTGGTGTAGCCACTTTACAAAACAATATGGTAGTTCCTTAAAGATAAACTTTGTTACCCTATGACCAAACAATTCCACTCCTGAGTGTATACCCAAGAGGGAGAAATGAAAGCATATGTTAATACAAAAAACTTATACATAAACGTTCACAATATTATTCATAATAGCCCAAAATTGAAATGAACTCAAGTGTCCATCAACTGACACATGGATAAACAAATGTAGTATAGCCATACAATGGAATATTATTCACCTACAAAAAGGAATGAAGCACTGATACATGCTAAATCATGGACAAATCTTGAAAATGTTAAGCTAAGACAAAGAAGCCAGACACAAAAGACTATGTATTGTAGGATTCCATTTATATGAAATGTACAAAATAAATCTGTAGAGTCAAAGTAGATTACTAGTTGCCAGGAGCTGGTAAGAGTGGGAAATGGGGAGTGACTGCTAGTTGGTACAGAGTTTCTTTACTGGATGGAAATATTCTGGAATTCAATAGTGATAGTAATTATACAATTTTATAAATATACTGAAAACCACTGAGTTATACAGTTCAAAATAATGAATTTCATTTTTGAGATTTATATCTCAAAGATGTTATAAAATAACCAGTGTAATTCACCTCATTAGCAGAATGAAGAAGGAAAACCATATGCTCATCACAATGGTTGCAGAAAATCATTTTACAAGATTCAGTACTCATTTATAATAAAAACTCTCAGCATACTAGAATAAAAGGAAACTTCTTCATCCTGATAAAGATAATCTTCAAAAACCCTTTCAACTTACACAATAGCTAATGATGAAAGACTGAATGCATTCCCACTTTGATCAGGGACAAAACAAATGTCCATGTTCACCACTTCTGTTCACAACTGTACTGAAAGTCCTTCAATGTGTAATAGGCCAAGAAGCAAGAAAGAAATGCACATAGATTTGAAAGAAAGTAAAATTCTACTTTTCTGTCAATGTGATTATCTCTATAGAAAAGACTAAGGAATCCACAGGAAAAGGTAACAGAACTACTAGTGAATTTATTAAGGTTGCAGTATATATGGTTAGTATGTAAATTTGAGTACATTTCTATAACTAGGCTTTAACAACTAGATATTGAAATTTAAAAATACTGTGTACAATAGTGCCAAAACATACAAAAGACTAAGACATAAATTTAAGCACATGTATGCAAGTTTGGTTCACCAAAAACTATAGAACATTTCTGAAGGAAACTAAAGAGAGCCTAAACAAATGAGAGATAATATCATTTTTGTATCTCAAAAGACTCAATGTATTAGCATATCAATTGTCTCCAAATTATTATAAAGGAAATCCAGGCAATAATCAGAAATAGCAGCATTTGCAAATTATAATATTATTGATCTTAAACATACCATATTAAAAATGTTTTTAAATTATATATTTAGTGTATATGATTTATGTACATTAAAAACAAATGTATATTCACACAGAAATTTTTTTTCAAAGATATATGCATAATGAAAAAGATTGTATCAGTTATATTATAGGCTGGATCAGGAGACATCAGATTCTACCCATAAGCCAAATATGGCCAGTCACTTGTTTTTTTAATGTTTTATTGGAACACAGCTATGCTCACCCATTTATCTATTGTCTGTCTCCTTTCACACTAAAAAGGGTAGCTTTGGGGCAGAAAGTGTAGTTACACAAAGACTATATGGCCTGCAAAGCTGAACATATTTACTACCTGGCCTTTCATAGAAAAAATAATTGCCAATTCTTTGGCTAGACTATTGTGATATTTTGGAAGGACCCCAAAATATAGTGGATCAAAACAAGACAGAGTATTTTTGTTTTTGTTTTTCATTTTACTGCATAGAGGTAGATAGGCAGTGCAGGGTCAAACAATATTTCTGTTGCAGCCACCAAAATTTCTGTATCTTATGTTTTGCTCTCTTGTAGTGTAGACTAACTTGCCTTCATCATCATGATAGAAGCTGGTTGACCAGCACCACATACATATTTAAGTCCATGGGTGAGTGGAAAGAGAGGAGAGAAAGGGTAAGCATGCTTCTTTTAAGTAAATGATGTCAAAGTTGCACACATTACTTTCACTTACATTTCACTGGCAAGAACATCATCATATGGCCATACCTACCTGCAAAAAAGGTTTAGACTATGCTAAGCCTTTGAAAACATTGTTTTGTTAATTAGATAATAGGGAGAAAAAGTGAGCAAATAGATATGGGGGAAAGTTATCAACCACTACCACAAACATATTCAATACTTTTTTTGGTTGCCCAAGCAGGGAAAGGGAAGAGAAGTAGAAATCAGGGTTGAAATGGGAAAAACAAAAATGAGACCTTGGAAAACCTGAGGAATTCTTGGCCAGTTATGTACTGAGGACTTGTATTGATGTGTTGATGCCTGAGTTGTACCTGATTATCAGGAGGCCACAAAGTCAGTGTCCAGCCTCCAGAAGAGTTTGGTGTGCTGAGATGAAGATCAGGGAGCCAGGGTGTGGCAATTGGAGCCCCGCTTTTAGGGTATTTCTGCCCGCAGGAGCAGTTATATGCCTCTATGGGAGAATTCTGAAAAAAACTGGTAAGCTTGTACCTCTATGAGTGAGCATGCTGTGTTGTCTCCTATTTAAGTAATTATCTTCCTAAGTTTCCATATCTTTTGCCACCAAAGAAACATTACTTCCTTAACTATATCTGTTTTACTGACAAACATAGTACCATCCTGTTCTGACAACCAAACAAATACTAAATTAAAGAAAGAGCTCTTTCTTAGAAACAGCTAAAATAGTAAATCAGTCCTGGCAAAGCCCAATTAAGGAAAAAAGTGGAAGCAAAATTATACAGTTCTAGGATTGACCAAGGAGATATAAGTACACATGTGGAAGAGATGAAAGGAATTTAGAAAATTATATTAGGGAAAGGTAATTTCCTGGAAAATACAAAAACATTTAGATGGACAAAAGGAAAGAACAGGTAATTCACAGAAGAATAAAACCAAAAGACCATTAACATTATATGGTGCTTGCCCTGATTGCTCTTCAGGGAAATGCAAATTACAGCAACAATTAATGTATCTTTCAGATTAGAAAATACTAAAAAACAAAAACAAAAAAAGAACTAATACTCTCCAATGCTAATAAAGATAAAGGAACACTTTTATTAATTGCTAGTGAGAGTGCAACAATTGAACAATTAAAATTTGAATACACATACATTTTTACTCTGAATTCCACTTGTGAGAAATCATCCAGTTGAAACAAAAACACTACTATATCAGGATATTTGAACAGGAATATTGATTGTCGTAGTATCATCTATAGAGACTAAATATCACTGAATGCCTATTGGTTCAGAAAAGATTGATTAAATTATGGTTCAGACATATTATTCAATGTAAATGCAACTATTAAAAATAATCAAGTTATATTTATCACAGTAATTAGGACGAATTTTTGTCAATGCAGACAAAAAACTGAACCTTACTATAATTTTATATTTTTTCTATTTCAGTTAGAGTGCGGAATGGTATGAAATTATTTTCACTAATTCAACTAGCATATATTCCTTTTGTAATTTGAAACACAAGGAAAAATTAATGACTGGCATTCAAAATTGGAAGAAGATAGAATTGAAGATGGATAGACAGGGTTAAAGAGGGTAGGAAGAGGTTCATAGTTCATAGTTTGTTTGTTAGAAGTGTTCTTGCTGAAGTCACTATAACCTCAATGCTAAATTCAATGGTCAATTTATATCCCTCATCATACCTGACCTATAAGCAGCATTTGACGCAGATGGTAGCTCTCTCTTTTTTGATAGACTTTACTCAGCTTCAGATGTCATAACTTTTTTTATTTTTTTCTTGTCTCATTGGTTTTTCCCTCTCAATCTGCTTTGGTAGTTTCTTCTCTTGTCCTTATTATTCTAATGTGGAATTTCCCAGAGATCATTCCATGGCAATGGAATGTGTAGTTAATAATTACTCCGTAAAGGGGAAAATTACATTCATCCACTTGTTGATCTCATTTAGTCTTATATCTTTTTATCTATATACCACCTTATGTATTAATTCCTAAATTTATATGCATAGTTCTGACCTCTTGTGCGATCTTCAGACTCACATATCCAGTTGCCTACTTGACATTGCCACTTAGATATTTAATGGAACCTCAATTTCAAAAGCAAACCACAGCTTTATCTCTTCCAGATCCCTCCCCCAACTCTCTTTCTCTTGCAGCCTCTCCCATCTCCTAAATTATAACCCTATCCTTCCAGTTTCTCAAATCTATGCCTTTTGGATTCATACCTCACATATCAGGAACTGCCAAGAAATGCTATTGGTTTCATCACTGAAATGCATTCAGAATTTGAGCAATCCACACACCTTCTACTTCCAGTACCTTGGTGGAAACGACATAATCTTATACCTTAAAAAAAAAAAAAAAAAAAGTAATAGCCTTCTTATTTGTCTTCATAGGTCTATCCTTGCCACCTCTACAATCTAGTGTTAACAGAGGAAAAAAAAGAATCTGCCATGGACTGAATGTTTGTGTCTCTACTCCCCAACTCACAAATCAAAGCCCTAATATCCAATTTTATGGTATTTGGAGGTTGGCCTTTGGGAGATAATTAGGTTCAGATAAAATCACAAGGGTAGAGCCCACATGATGGAACTGGTATCCTTTTAAGAAGAGGAAGAGACACCAGAGCTTCCTCTTTCTGCCATGTGAGGATACAGCAAGGAGGTAGATATCTACATGCCAAGAAGCAGGCTCTCATCAGATACTGAATCTCTTGACACCTTGATTTCGGATTTCCCAGCCTCCAGAACTGTAAGGCATAAATGTTTGTTGTTTAAACCACCAGTTGATGGTATTTTGTTCTAGCGGCCCTAACTGACTAGGGCATAATCCTTTTAAAATCTAAGTACATTCTGCCCTTCTAGTCACAGGTTCCCATCCCCAAATTCAACCACACATTGAAAATATTTGGAAAAAAATTCCAGAATGTTCCAAATAGCAAAACTTGAATTTGCATACCAGCAACTATTTACATAGTATGTACATAGCATTAAGCATTATAAGCAATCGAGATAATATAAAGTATATGGGAGGCTATGTGTAGGTTACATGCAAACACTGTACCATTTTATATAAGGGACTTGAGCATTTGCAGATATTGTTATTATTGACAAGAGGAACTGTAAATTCATATCACTCTTCTGCTAAAAACTACAATGGCTGGCCATTTCCTCACAGTAGACTCTAAAGTCCTTAAAATACCCTCTAAATCTTTAGGTCACTGGGCTTGCATTACTGCTCTGACTTCCTTTTCTCCTTCTCTTTTGCTTGCTCTCAACACTGCAGCCACACTGGTCTCCAGGAACTTCCTGAAGCCCACCAAGCAAACTCCTATGTACAAGACTGTGCTCCTGCGCTCCTCTGTGCCTAGAATGCTCTTGTCGCTGATAGAGGTGTGGCCAGCTCCCACACTTACTTCAAGTCTCTGCTCAAATCTTACCTTATCAATGAGACCTACCTTTACTACACTATTTAATACCACATTTGTTCCATCCACTCTATTCCAGAAGCTGTAAATCCACTTGTCCTGCTCTACTTATACTATTTTTTTCTACAGAATTTATCATCTTCTAACATATTTTATAATTTTCTCATTATATTTATTTTTTACTATCTCCCATTATCTAGAAGGTAAGCTCCCCAAGAGCAGAGGTCTTTCTTTCTTCTCTGATACATTCCAAGCACATGGAACAGTGCCTGGCACTGAGTAGGTACTCAGTAAATGTTGGATGGATGGATGAAGAGGGCAGGACACATTAAGAGTAATCTAAGTTACAATTACATGTGCTGACTATTCCAAAATATGTATAGATTCAAGACATTTATTAAATGTGCACTTTAGGGAAAGATATTATAAATTTAGAGAAAATGTATAAACTGCTAATCTTGTTCTATAAGGAATTACAAAGAACAAAAAAGCACTTCTCAGGACCCGAGTACTGTTTGCAGATAAGGCCAGAAAAGAGCACCTCTGCAAAACTTTGCTTGGATCCAGAAATGTAAATTTACCACATTTATACTGCATACTTATGTCTGCACTGCTAGACAAACACAATATTCCTGTCTAGTTCTTCGAAAAAGCACAAAATTATAAAAGACGGGTTGGAGTAACACAGATTTATAAAATCAAAACAGTACTTGCCTTAAAGGGCATATCTCTCCACGTTATTGGTATGAAAAAGGAACAGCAAATGGCATTGCTGAGCTTGTCTTTAGAATCGAATAATAGAGCTGTAGTCATTTAAAAATTATTTTTATATTGGAATTTTTGTTGATTTTCGTATGAAGAGCAACCTTTGATTTCTCATACATGTAGGATCATACAATGACAACTAGCAGGCTGTTTTCTTAGCATTTAAAGAACTATAAGCACAGTATGATGAAAAAAATTGTTTCCATTTGGCAAAACCTTACATTTGGTTGTTGATTCATCTGTCCTACTTAAAAAAAAATGTAAACTATACCTCAGGGACCCCAAATCTGCGCAAGATCTATTAAATATATCAACTTCATCTGTCAGAACCAAAATAAGAATTTTGTATATTTAATTTAACTGCATCATACCTTTTCTTCATATTTAACACTTATATTACTGATAAACCAGAGTGTAGAGGAAGGAGTGGAAATTGTGAGGAAATGTCTCCTGGCAGCTGATACAGCTGCTGATGTACCTGGGACACCAAGTGGACTCTGAAATAGATGTAGCCTTGGGAACAATTTTCCCCTTTATGGAGTAATTATTAACCACACTTCATACCATTTTAAGTATTCTACTACCAGAAAATGGTCTCATTCATACCTCTTCGAAGGTTTTATGGCAGTACATATTCAGCAGAACCTTTTACGTGTGTGTGTTTTCAGCATGTGTGGTTTACATTGAGTGACTCTGAACATCTACACTTTACAAATAACATTTGTAAAGTTACTCACAAATGAAAATTACTCTAGACTAGTGTACTGGCTTCAGCAGTCAGAGTCCTTCTAGCTATTCAGCATCTGCAGTTCAACGTTGATTTGTTATTATTTATTATATGATCTCATTTCCTTCTCACAACAGCCTTCTGAGTTAGGTATTTTACCTCTGTTTTAATTAAGAAGTGTAAAACTATATGCATTTTCTGGATCTGAACATATACTACTCCAAAGTACCAACAGCTTCTCATATTTATCTTTCACTGACATCTTACCAAATTCTCTACAGAGACAGTTCTATGTGACTTTCACTGTCTTCAAATCTCCAAACACTTGGAGCACATCGATTTGGAATCTGACTCAATAAGCTTGTGAGAGAGAAAGAGAGGCAGGGAGCCAAGATGACGAATGTATCCCTGTATTAGGTAATTAGGATAATGGCTTCACTGTTCTTGAAGGACAAACTGTTACATACACGGGTAACTGGCTCATAGGTTGTTGTGTTGGATTAATCCAACTAGCCTAATGCCATAACCTTAATGAAGAAGTTAGAATCATGGATCTCTTATAGGCAAAACTGAAGAACTATGTGGCTAAAGAAAAGCCAGCAAAGAGGAGAGTGGTGCAAGAGAGGTGAGCATAAAACAGGTACAAAAAGAGGTCAGGGTGCAGAGGCTTTACGGAACATAACTGATATTTGTTTCCTTCTAAGTGCAATAAGAAGCCAAACAGTAAAATTCAAGTTTTGCTTATTGAATAAATTGGCAGGGATTACTGGAAAATTTGAGGCAAATTGTGAGCAGAAACCTGGAATTAAATGCAGGGATTTTAGATTTCTTCCTCATACTGAAAACATAAATTCATTCTCAGTGGCCCATCTCAGGAAGTATAATGTAGTAAATTTATGAACAGTTTTATAGTAACAAGTAATGATACATTGTAACTAAAGATTGTACTCTTGCATTTAATTATCCCTACAAATGAAGTCTATTTTAGGCTTTAAAATCCACGGTGAATTATAAATCTGGTTTTTATTTCAAAAGGTTTATTAGCATTGTACATTTGTAATATATAATTCATCATTGTATAAGGGGGAATGGAAAATATTTGGAAGAACCAGGAATTTCTTCCACATTGATTAAAAAAGGCAAAAAGCAAATAGCATAAAACATCACATAGTGACTCAATTTCCTTTCTATTAAGATTTTTCCATTATGCTTTTTTCTTGTTTTTGTTTTTTCTTAAGATGTCATTATTTTGCCTTCATCATTTTCTCATATAATCTTTACTGATATATAACTCACATACCATAAAATTAATCCTTCTAAAGTATTTGATTCAATGTTTTCAGTATATTAACAAAATTGTACAACCACCAACACAATCTAATTCCAGAACATTTGCATAACGCTCTACCCATTAGCAGTCATTCCCCATTCCCCCAAATCCCCAACACCTGGCAGCCACTAATCTACTTTCTGTCACTATTAATTTGTGTATTCTGGACAATTCATATAAATGAAGCCCTACAATATGTGCTCTTTTGTGTCTGGCTTCTTTCAGTTAGCATAATATTTTTAAGGATCATCAATGATATAGCATGTATCAGTACTTCATTCCTTTTTATGTGTGAATAATACTCCATTGTATAGATATACCACATTTGTTTATCCATTTGTCAGTTGATGGACATAAGGGTCTATTATTATGGAGGTTACGAGTAATGCTGCTATGAACATTGATGTGCAAGTTTTTTTTTTAGATGTATGTTTTTAATTATCTTGTATATAACTAAGAGTAAATATCCTAGGCCATTTGGTACCTCTCTACATTTAATTGTATAAGGAACAGCCAAACTATTTGAGGGTTTCAGTTTCTCCACCTCCTCATCAACACTCATCATCTGCCGTGTTGATTATAGCCATCTTAGTGAGTGTTAAACTAATATTTCACTGGGTTGTTCGTTGTTTTTTTTTTTTTTAACATCTTTATTGGAGTATAATTGCTTTACAATGGTGTGTTAGTTTCTGCTGTATAACAAAGTGAATCAGTTATACATATACATATATCCCCATATCTCCTCCCTCTTGCATCTCTCTCCCACCCTCCCTATCCCACCCCTCTAGGTGGTCACAAAGCACCGAGCTGATCTCCCTGTGATATGCAGCTGCTTCCCACTAGCTATCAGTTTTATATTTGGTAGTGTATATATATCCATGCCACTCTCTCACTTTGTCCCAGCTTACCCTTTCCCCTACCCGTGTCTTCAAGTGCATTCTCTAGTAGATCTGTGTCTTTATTCCCATCTTGCCCCTAAGTTCTTCATGACCATTTTTTTTTTTTTAGATTCTATATATATATATGTGTTAGCCTACAGTATTTGCTTTTCTCTTTCTGACTTACTTCACTCTGTATGACAGATTCCAGGTCCATCCACCTCACTACAAATAACTGAATTCCGTTTCTTTCTATGGCTGAGTAATATTTCATTGTGTATATATGTGCCACATCTTCTTTATCCATTCATCTGTCGATCGACACTTAGGTTGCTTCCGTGTCCTGGCTATTGTAAACAGAGCTGCAATGAACATTGTGGTGCATGACTCTTTTTGAATTATGGTTTTCTCAGGGTATATGCCCAGGAGTGGGATTGCTGGGTCGTATGGTAGTTCTATTTTTAGTTTTTTAAGGAACCTCCATACTGTTCTCCATAGTGGCTATATCAATTTACATTCCCACCAACAGTGCAAGAGGGTTCCCTTTTCTCCACACCCCCTCCAACATTTATTGTTTGTAGATTTTTTGATGATGGCCATTCTGACCGGTGTGAGATGATATCTTATTGTAGTTTTGATTTGCATTTCTCTAATGATTAGTAATGTTGAGCATCCTTTCATGTGTTTCTTGGCAATCTGTATAACTTCTTTGGAGAAATGTCTGTTTAGGTCTTCTGCCCATTTTTGGATTGGGTTCTTTGTTTTTTTGATATTGAGCTGCATGAGCTGCTTGTAACTTTTGGAGAATAATCCTTGGTCACTTGCTTCATTTGCAAATATTTTCTCCCATTCTGAGGGTTGTCTTTTTGTTTTGTTTATGGTTTCCTTTGCTTTGCAAAAGCTTTTAAGTTTCATTAGGTCCCATTTGTTTATTTTTGTTTTTATTTTCATCTCTCTAGGAGGTGGGTCAAAAAGGATCTTGCTGTGATTTATGTCATAGAGTGTTCTGCCTATGTTTTCCTCTAAGAGTATTTATAGTGTCTGGCCTTACACTTAGGTCTTTAATCCATTTTGAGTTTATTTTTGTGTATGGTGTTAGGGAGTGTTCTAATTTCTTTCTTTTACTTGTAGCTGTCCAGTTTTCCCAGCACCACTTATTGAAGAGGCTGTCTTTTCTCCATTGTATATTCTTGCCTCCTTTATCAAAGATAAGGTGACCATATGTGCATGGGGTTATCTCTGGGCTTTCTATCCTGTTCCATTGATCTATATTTCTGCTTTTGTTCCCGTACCATACTGTCTTGATTATTGTAACTTTGTAGTATAATCTGACGTCAGGGTGCCTGATTCCTCCAGCTCCGTTTTTGTTTCTCAAGATTGCTTTGGCTATTCGGGGTCTTTTGTGTTTCCATACAAATTGTGAAATTTTTTGTTCTAGTTCTGTGAAAAATGCCATTGATAGTTTGATAGGGATTGCTTTGAATCTGTAGATTGCTTTGGGTAGTATAGTCATTTTCACAGTGTTGATTGTTCCAATCCAAGAACATGGTATATCTTTCCATCTGTTTGTATCATCTTTAATTTCTTTCATCAGTGTCTTATAATTTTCTGCATACAGGTCTTTTGTCTCCTTAGGTAGGTTTATTCCTAGGTATTTTATTCTTTTTGTTGCAATGGTAAATGGGAGTGTTTTCTTCATTTCACTTTCAGATTTTTCATCATTAGTGTATAGGAATGCAAGAGATTTCTGTGCATTACTTTTGTATCCTGCTACTTTACCAAATTCATTGATTAGCTCTAGTGGTTTTCTGGTAACATCTTTAGGATTCTCTATGTATAGTATCATGTCATCTGCAAACAGTGACAGCTTTACTTCTTCTTTTCCGATTTGGATTCCTTTTATTTATTTTTCTTCTCTGATTGCTGTGGCTAAAACTTCCAAAAGTATGTTGAATAATAGTGGTGAGAGTGGGCAACCTTGTCTTGTTCCTGATCTTAGTGGAAATGGTTCCAGTTTTTCACCATTGAGGGCGATGTTGTCTGTGGGTTTGTCATATATGGCCTTTATTATGTTGAGGTAAGTTCCCTCTATGCCTACTTTCTGCAGGGCTTTGATCATAAATGGGTGTTGAATTTTGTCGAAAGCTTTCTCTGCATCTATTGAGATGATCATATGGTTTTTCTCCTTCAATTTGTTAATATGATGTATCACGTTGATTGATTTGCATATATTGAGGAATCCTTGCATTCCTGGAATAAACCCCACTGGATCATGGTGTATGATCCTTTTAATGTGCTGTTGGATTCTGTTTGCTAGTATTTTGTTGAGGAGTTTTGCATTTATGTTCCTCAGTGATATTGGCCTGTAGTTTTCTTTCTTTGTGACATCTCTGTCTGGTTTTGGTATCAGGGTGATGGTGGCCTCATAGAATGAGTTTGGGAGTGTTCCTCCCTCTGCTATATTTTGGAAGAGTTTGAGAAGGATAGGTGTTAGCTCTTCTCTAAATGTTTGATAGAATTCGCCTGTGAAGCCATCTGGTCCTGGGCTTTTGTTTGTTGGAAGATTTTCAATCACAGTTTCAATTTCAGTGCTTGTGATTGGTCTGTTCATATTTCCTATTTCTTCCTTGTTCAGTCTTGGAAGGTTGTGAATTTCTAGGAATTTGTACATTTCTTCCAGGTTGTCTATTTTATTGGCATATAGTTGCTTGTAGTAGTTCTCATGATCCTTTGTATTTCTGCAGTGTCAGTTGTTACTTCTCTTTTTTCATTTCTGATTCTATTGATTTGAGTCTTCTCCCTTTTTTTCTTGATGAGTCTGGCTAATGGTTTATCAATTTTGTTTATCTTCTCAAAGAACCAGCTTTTAGTTTTATTGGTCTTTGCTATCTTTTCCTTCATTTCTTTTTCATTTATTTCTGATCTGATCTTTATGATTTCTTTCCTTCTGCTAACTTTGGGGGTTTTTTGTTCTCCTTTGTCTAATTGCTTTAGGTGTAAGGTTAGTTTGTTTATTTGAGATGTTTCTTGTTTCTTAGGTAGAATTGTATTGCTATAAACTTCCCTCTTAGAACTGCTTTTGCTGCATCCCATAGGTTTTGGGTCATCGTGTTTTCATTGTCATTTGTTTCTAGGTATTTTTTGATTTCCTCTTTGATCTCTTCAGTGATCTCTTAAGTGGTTATTAAGTAGTGTATTGTTTAGCCTCCATGTGTTTGTATTTCTTACAGATTTTTTCCTGTAATTAATGTCTAGTCTCATAGCGTTGTGGTCAGAAAAGATACTTGATATGATTTCAGTTTTCTTAAATTTCACTGGGGTTTTGATTTGCATTTCAACAATGACTAATGATGATGAGCATACATTCATATGCTTATTAACCATTTGAATCCCTTCCTTAGAGAAAAATCTATTTTAAATATGTGCTCATTTAAAAAAATTGGGTTAGTTGTATTTTTGCAGTTACTTTATTCTTGTGCTTTTGTTTTTATTTTTCATCAAATGTCATTTCATTTCATTTTTATTGAAGTATAGTTTATTTACAATATTATATTAGTTTCAGGTGCACCATAGAGTGATTCAATATTTTTATAGATTATATTTCATTTAATGTTATTATAAAATCTTGGCTATATTCCCTGTGCTGTACAGTATATCCTTGCAGCTTGTTTATTTTATCCATAGTAGTTTGTACCTCTTATAACTATCCCCATTTTGCCTGTCCCCCATTCCTTCGCCCCTCTGGTAACCAGTAGTTTGTTCCTTGTGTCTGTCAGTCTGTTTCTATTTTGTGATATTCATTCGTTTCATTTTTGAGACTCCACATACAAGTGATAACACACAGCATTTGTCTTTCTCAGTCTGACATGTTTCACCAAGCATAATACCCTGCAGTCCACCTGTGTTGTTGCAAATGGAACAATTTCATTCTTTTTTTATGGCCATATATATATACCACTTCTTTATCCATTCGTCTGTTGATGGACAGTTAGGTTGCTTCCATATCTTGGCTATTGGAAGTAATGCTGCTATGGATATGTTGGATGCATGTATCTTTTCAAATTAGTTTTTTTCATTTGATTCAGATATATACCCAGGAGTGGGATTGCTGGATCATATGTATTTCTATTTTCAGGTTTTTGAGGAACCTCCATACTGTTTTCCAGTGTGGATGCACCAATTTACATTCACATCAACAGTGTACGAGGGTTCCCTTTTCTCCACCATCCTTGCCAAAATTTGTTATTTGTAGACTTTTTGATGATAGCCATTCTGACGGGTGTGAGGTGATATCTCATTGTGGCTTTGATTTGCATTTCTCTGATGTTGAGTGACGTTGAGCATCTTTTTATGTACCTATTGGCCATCTATATGTCTTCTTTGGAAAAATTTCTATTCAGGTGTTCTGCCCATTTTTTTTATCAGGTTGTTGTTTGTTTGTTTTTTCTTTTGACATTGAGTTATATAAGTTGTTTTTATATTTTGGACATTAATCCCTTATTGGTCATATCATTTGCAAATTTTCTCCCATAAGGGAGGTTGTCTTTTCATTTTCTGTGATGGTTTCCTTTGCTGTGCAAAAGCTTTGAAGGTTTAATTAGATACCGTTTGTTTATTTTGTCTTTTGTTTCTTTTGCCTTAGGAGACAGATCCAAAATAATATTGCTACAATTTATGTCAAAGAGTGTTCTGCCTATGTTCTCTTATAGGAGTTTTATGGATTCAGGTCTTAGATTTAAGACTTTAATCCATTTTGAATTTATTTTTGCATATGGTATGATATATAATCTCATGGTTTTACATGTAGCTGTCTGGATTTCTTAGCACCAATTATTGAAGAGACTGTCTTTTCTCCATTGTATATTTTTGCCTCCTTTGTCGTAGTTTAACTGATCATAGTGCATGGCTTTATTTTGGGGCTCTCTATTCTATTCCTTTGATCTATGTATCTGTTTTTGTGTCAGCACCATCCTGTTCTGATTACTGTAGCTTTGCAGTACAATCTGAAGTTTGGGAGAGTGATAGCTCCAGCTTTGTTCTTTTTTCACAAGACTGCTTTGGCAATTCAGGGTCATTTGTGGTTCCATATAAATTTTAGGGTTATTTGTTCTAGTTCTCTGAAAAATGTCATGGATATTTTGATAGAGATTTCATTACAACTGTAGATGTTTTGGGTAGTATGGACATTTTAACCATATTAATTGTTCTAATCCACGAACATGGGTTATCTTTCCATTTTTTTATATCATCTTCAATTTCTTTCATCAGTGTTTTATAGTTTTCATAGTATAGGTCTTTCACCTCATTGGTTAAATTTACTCCTAGGTATTTTATTTTTTTTTTGACATGATTTTAAATGGAATTGTGTTTTTACTTTCTCTTTCTGGTAGTTCATTACTAGTGTATAGAAAAACAACTGATTTGTGTATATCAATCTTGTATCCTGAAACTTTACTGAGTTCATTTATTAGTTCTAATAGTTTTTTGGTGGACTTTAGGGTTTTCTATATATAGTATCATGATATCTACAAATAGTGACAGTTTTACTTTTTCCTTTCCAATTTGAATGCCTCTTATTTCTTTTCCTTGTCTAATTGCTATTGCTATGAGTTGCAGTACTGTGTTAAATGGAAATGGCAAGAGTGGGCATCCTTGTCTTGTTCCTGATTTTAGAGGAAAATCTTTGATGTGTTCACCATTGAGTATAATGTTAGCTGTGAGTTTGTCACAAATGGCTTTATAATGTTGAGACGTTTCCTCTATATCAACTTCGAGATTTTTTTTTATCATGAATGAATTTTGAATTTTTTCAAATGCCTTTTCTTGTGTCAACTGAGATGATAACATGATTTTTCCCCTTGTTTTGTTACTGTGCTTTATCACATTGATTTGTGGATAATGAACCATCCTTGCACCACTGGAATAAATCCCATTTGGTATGGTGTATGATACTTTTTATGTATTGTTGTATTTGGTTTGCTAATATTTTATTAAGAATTTTTAAATCTATATCAATCAGAGGTATTGCTCTAAAATATTTTTGGTAGTGAGTTTGTCTGGGTTTGGTATCAGGGAAATGAAGGACTCGTAGAATGAATTAAGGAGTGTTCCATCCTCTTCAGTTTTTTTGGAATAGTCTGAGAAGGATAGATATTAGCTCTTCTTTATATGTTTAGTAGAATTCCCCTGTAAAGTTGTTTGATCCTGGACTTTTGTTTGATGGGAGCTTTTTAATTACAAATTCAGTTTCTACACATTTTTACCAATTGGTCTATTCAGATGATCTATTTCTTCCTGATTCAATCTTGGAAGATTGTATGTTTGTAGGAATTTATACATTTCTTCTAGGTTGTCCAATTTGTTGGCATAAAAATGTTTATAGGGGGAGGAGAGAAGATGGCGGAAGAGTAAGACACGGAGATCACCTTCCTTCCCACAGATACAGTAGAAATACATCTACACGTGG
This sequence comes from Eschrichtius robustus, assembly GCF_028021215.1. Classification (NCBI taxonomy): domain Eukaryota; kingdom Metazoa; phylum Chordata; class Mammalia; order Artiodactyla; family Eschrichtiidae; genus Eschrichtius; species Eschrichtius robustus. The sequence goes on along the minus strand of NC_090827.1, from coordinate 12,589,314 downwards.
AACTGCTCCTACAGAACACCCACTGAATGCTGGCAGAAAACGTCAGACCTCCCAAAAGGCAAGAAACTCCCCCCGTACTTGGGTAGGGCGAAAGAAAAAAGAAATAACAGAGACAAAAGAATAGGGACGGCACCTGCACCAGTGGGAGGGAGCTGTGAAGGAGGAAAGATTTCCACGCACTAGGAAGCCCCTTCGCGGGCAGAGGCTGCGGGTGGCAGAGGGGGGAAGCTTCGGAGCCACGGAGGAGAGCGCAGCCACAGGGGTGCGGAGGGAAAAGCGGAGAGATTCCCGCACGGAGGAGCGGTGCCAACCAGCACTCACCAGCCCGAGAGGCTTGTCTGCTCCCCCGCCGGGGCGGGCGGGGCTGGGAGCTGAGGCTCGGGCTTCCGTTGGATCGCAGGGAGAGGACTGGGGTTGGTGGCGTGAACACAGCCTGAAGGGCTTAGTGCACCACAGCTGGCTGGGAGGGAGACCGGGAAAAAGTCTGCAGCTGCCGAAGAGGCAAGAGACTTTTTCTTCCCTCTTTGTTTCCTGGTGCGCGAGGAGAAGGGATTCAGAGCGCTGCCTAAACGAACTTCAGAGACTGGCGCGAGCCGCGGCTATCAGCGCGGATCCCACAGCAACAGGGGCGCAGAGGAAAAAACGGAGAGATTCCCGCACAGAGGCTCGGCGCCGAGCAGCACTCAACAGCCCGAGAGGCTCGTCTGCTCCCCCGCCGGGGCGGGCGGGGCTGGGAGCTGAGGCTCAGGCTTCGGTTGGATCGCAGGGAGAGGACTGGGGTTGGCAGCGTGAAAACAGCCTGAAGGGATTAGCGCACCACAGCTGGCTGGGAGGGAGACCGGGAAAAAGTCTGCAGCTGCCGAAGAGGCAAGAGACTTTTTCTTGCCTCTTTGTTTCACGGCACGCAAGGAGAGTGGATTCAGAGCGCCGCCTAAACAAACTCCAGAGACTGGCGCAAGCCGCGGCTATCAGCGCGGACCCCAGAGACGGGCGTGAGACGCTGGGGCTGCTGCTGCCGCCTCCAAAAATCCTGTGTGCGAGCACAAGTCACTCTCCACACCGCCCCTCCCGGGAGCCTGTGAAGCCCGCCACTGCCAGGGTCCCGTGATCCGGGGACAACTTCCCCGGGAGAACGCACTGCGCGCCTCAGGCTGGTGCAACGTCATGACGCCTCTGCCGCCGCAGGCTCGCCCCGCCTCCTCCGTGCCCCTCCCTCCCCGCAGCCTGGGTGAGCCAGAGCCCCTGAAGCAGCTGCTCCTTTAACCCCGTTCTGTCTGGGCGGGGAACAGACGCCCTCAGGCGACCTACACGCAGAGGCGGGTCCAAATCCAAAGCTGATCTCCAGGAGCTGTACAAACAGAGAAGAGAAGGGGAAATCTCTCCCAGAAGCCTCAGAAGCAGTGGATTAAAACTCCACAAACAACTTGATGTGCCTGCATCTGTTGAATACCTGAATAGACAACGAATCATCCCAAATTCAGGAGGTGGACTTTGGGAGCAGGATATATTAACTTTTCCCCTTTTCCTTTTTTTTGTGAGTGTATATGTATATGCTTCTGGGTGAGATTTTGTCTGTATAGCTTTGCTTTATAATAGCTTTATTTTACTTCACTATATTATAGCCTCTTTCTTTCTTTCTTTCTTTCTTTCTTTCTATTTTTTCTCCCTTTTACTCTGAGCCGTGTGGACGAAAGGCTCTTGGTGCTCCAGCCAGGCATCAGGGCCGTGCCTCTGAGGTGGGAGAGCCAACTTCAGGACACTGGTCCACAAGCGACCTCCCAGCTCCACGTAATACCAAACGGCAAAAATCTCTCGGAGATCTCCATCTCAACATCAAGACCCAGCATCACTCAATGACCAGCAAGCTACAGTGCTGAACACCCTATGCCAAACAACTAGCAAGACAGGAACACAGCCCCATCCATTAGCAGAGAGGCTGCCTAAAATCATAATAAGGCCACAGACACCCCAAAACACACCACCAGACGTGGACGTGCCCACCAGAAAGACAAGATCCAGCCTCATCCACCAGAACACAGGCACTAGTTCCCTCCACCAGGAAGCCTACACAACCCACTGAACCAACCTTAGCCACTGGGGACAGATACCAAAAACAACGGAAACTACGAACCTGCAGCCTGTGAAAAGGAGACCCCAAACACAGTAAGATAAGCAAAATGAGACGACAGAAAAACACACAACAGATGAAGGAGCAGGGTCAAAACACACCAGACTTAACAAATGAAGAGGAAATAGGTAGTCTACCTGAAAAAGAATTCAGAATAATGATAGTAAGGATGATCCAAAATCTTGGAACTAGAATAGACAAAATGCAAGAAACATTTAACAAGGACGTAGAAGAACTAAAGAGGAACCAAGCAATGATGAAAAACACAATAAATGAAATTAAAAATACTCTAGATGGGATCAATAGCAGAATAATTGAGGCAGAAGAAAGGATAAGTGACCTGGAAGATAAAATGGTGGAAATAACTACTGCAGAGCAGGATAAAGAAAAAAGAATGAAAAGAACTGAGGACAGTCTCAGAGACCTCTGGGACAATATTAAACGCACCAACATTCGAATTATAGGGGTCCCAGAAGAAGAATAGAAAAAGAAAGGGACTGAGAAAATATTTGAAGAGATTATAGTTGAAAACTTCCCTAATATGGGAAAGGAAATAGTTAATCAAGTCCTGGAAGCACAGAGAGTCCCATACAGGATAAACCCAAGGAGAAACACGCCAAGACACATATTAATCAAACTGTCAAAAATTAAATATAAGGAAAACATATTAAAGGCAGCAAGGGAAAAACAACAAATAACACACAAGGGAATCCCCATAAGGTTAAGAGCTGATCTTTCAGCAGAAACTCTGCAAGCCAGAAGGGAGTGGCAGGATATACTTAAAGTGATGAAGGAGAAAAACCTACAACCAAGATTACTCTACCCAGCAAGGATCTCATTCAGATTCGATGGAGAAATTAAAACCTTTACAGACAAGCAAAAGCTGAGAGAGTTCAGCACCACCAAACCAGCTTTACAACAAATGCTAAAGGAACTTCTCTAATCAAGAAACAGAAGAGAAGGAAAACACCTACAATAACAAACCCAAAACATTTAAGAAAATGGGAATAGGAACATACATATCGATAATTACCTTGAATGTAAATGGATTAAATGCTCCCACCAAAAGACACAGGCTGGCTGAATGGATACAAAAACAAGACCCATATATATGCTGTCTACAAGAGACCCACTTCAGACCTAGAGACACATACAGACTGAAAGTGAGGGGATGGAAAAAGATATTCCATGCAAATGGAAATCAAAAGAAAGCTGGAGTAGCAATTCTCATATCAGACAAAATAGACTTTAAAATAAAGACTATTACAAGAGACAAAGAAGGACACTATATAATGATCAAGGGATTGATCCAAGAGGAAGGTATAACAATTGTAAATATTTATGCCCCCAACATAGGAGCACCTCAATACATAAGGCAAATACTAACAGGCACAAAAGGGGAAATCGACAGCAATACAATCATAGTAGGGGACTTTAACACCCCGCTTTCACCAATGGACAGATCATCCAAAATGAAAATAAATAAGGAAACACAAGCTTTAAATGATACATTAAACAAGATGGAATTAATTGATATTTATAGGACATTCCACCCACAAACAACAGAATACACATTTTTCTCAAGTGCTCATGGAACATTCTCCAGGATAGATCATATCTTGGGTCACAAATCAAGCCTTGGTAAATTTAAGAAAATTGATATCGTATCAAGTATCTTTTCCGACCACAACGCTATGAGACTAGATATCAATTACAGGAAAAGATCTGTAAAAAATACAAACACATGGAGGCTACACAATACACTACTTAATAACGAAGTGATCACTGAAGAAATCAAAGGGGAAATCAAAAAATACCTAGAAACAAATGACAATGGAGATACGACGACCCAAAACCTATGGGATGCAGCAAAAGCAGTGCTAAGAGGGAAGGTTATAGCAATACAAGCCTACCTCAAGAAACAGGAAACCTCTCGAATAAACAACCTAACCTTGCACCTAAAGCAATTAGAGAAAGAAGAACAAAAAAAAACCCCAAAGCCAGCAGAAAGAAAGAAATCATAAAGATTAGGTCAGAAATAAATGAAAAAGAAATGAAGGAAGCAATAGCAAAAATCGATGAAACTAAAAGCTGGTTCTTTGAGAAGATAAACAAAATTGATAAACCATTAGCCAGACTCATCAAGAGAAAAAGGGAGAAGACTCAAATCAATAGAATTAGAAATGAAAAAGGAGAAGTGACCACTGACACTGCAGAAATACAAAAGATCATGAGCGATTACTACAAGCAACCCTATGCCAATAAAATGGACAACCTGGAAGAAATGGACAGATTCTTAGAAATGCACAAACTGCCGAGACTGAACCAGGAAGAAGTAGAAAATATGAACAGACCAATCACAAGCACTGAAATTGAAACTGTGATTAAAAACCTTCCAACAAACAAAAGCCCAGGACCAGATGGCTTCACAGGCGAATTCTATCAAGCATTTAGAGACGAGCTAACACCTATCCTTCTCAAACTCTTCCAAAATATACCAGAGGGAGGAACACTCCCAAACTCATTGTACGAGGCCACCATCACCCTGATACCAAAACCAGACAAAGATGTCACAAAGAAAGAAAACTACAGGCCAATATCACTGATGAACATAGATGCAAAAATCCTCAACAAAATACTGGCAAACAGAATCCAACAGCACATTAAAAGGATCATACACCGTGATCAAGTGGGGTTTATCCCAGGAATGCAAGGATTCTTCAATATACGCAAATCAATCAATGTGATACACCATATTAACAAATTGAAGGAGAAAAACCATATGATCATCTCAATAGATGCAGAGAAAGCTTTCGACAAAATTCAACACCCATTTATGATCAAAGCCCTGCAGAAAGTAGGAATAGAGGGAACTTTCCTCAACATAATAAAGGCCATATATGACAAACCCACAGCCAACATTGTCCTCAATGGTGAAAAACTGAAACCATTTCCACTAAGATCAGGAACAAGACAAGGTTGCCCACTCTCACCACTATTATTCAACATAGTTTTGGAAGTGTTAGCCACAGCAATCAGAGAAGACAAAGAAAGAAAAGGAATCCAAATCGGAAAAGAGGAAGTAAAGCTGTCACTGTTTGCAGATGACATGATACTATACATAGAGAATCCTAAAGATGCTACCAGAAAACTCCTAGAGCTAATCAATGAATTTGGTAAAGTAGCAGGCTACAAAATTAATGCACAGAAATCTCTTGCATTTCTATACACTAATGACGAAAAATCTGAAAGTGAAGTTAAGAAAACACTCCCGTTTACCATTGCAACAAAAAGAATAAAATATCTAGGAATAAACCTACCTAAGGAGACAAAAGACCTGTATGCAGAAAATTATAAGACACTGATGAAAGAAATTAAAGATGATACAAATAGATGGAGAGACATACCATGTTCCTGGATTGGAAGAATCAACATTGTGAAAATGACTCTACTACCCAAAGCAATCTACAGAGTCAATGCAATCCCTATCAAACTACCACTGGCATTTTTCACAGAACTAGAACAAAAAATTTCACAATTTGTATGGAAACACAAAAGACCCCGAATAGCCAAAGCAATCTTGAGAACGAAAAATGGAGCTGGGGGAATCAGGCTCCCTGACTTCAGACTATATTACAAAGGTACAGTAATCAAGACAGTTTGGTACTGGCACAAAAATAGAAATATAGATCAATGGAACAGGATAGAAAGCCCAGAGATAAACCCACACACATATGGTCACCTTATCTTTGATAAAGGAGGCAAGCATATACAATGGAGAAAAGACAGCCTCTTCAATAAGTGGTGCTGGGAAAACTGGACAGGTACATGTAAAAGTATGAAATTAGAACACTCCCTGACACCATGCACAAAAATAAACTCAAAATGGATTAGAGACCTAAATGTAAGGCCAGACACTATCAAACTCTTAGAGGAAAACATAGGCAGAACACTCTATGACATACAGCACAGCAAGATTCTTTTTGACCCAGCTCCCAGAGAAATGGAAATGAGAACATAAATAAACAAATGGGACCTAATGAAACTTAAAAGCTTTTGCACAGCAAAGGAAACCATAAACAAGACCAAAAGACAACCATCAGAATGGGAGAAAATATTTGCAAATGAAGCAACTGACAAAGGATTAATCTCCAAGATTTACAAGCAGCTCATGCAGCTCAATAACAAAAAACCGAACAACCCAATCCAAAAATGGGCAGAAGACCTAAATAGACATTTCTCTAAAGAAGATATACAGATTGCCAACAGACACATGAAAGAATGCTCAACATCATTAATCATTAGAGAAATGCAAATCAAAACTACAATGAGATATCATCTCACACCGGTCAGAATGGCCATCATCAAAAAATCTAGAAACAATAAATGCTGGAGAGGGTGTGGAGGAAAGGGAACACTCTTGCACTGTTGGTGGGAATGTAAATTGATATAGCCACTATGGAGAACAGTATGGAGGTTCCTTAAAAAACTACAAATAGAACTACCATACGACCCAGCAATCCCACTACTGGGCATATACCCTGAGAAAACCATAGGTCAAAAAGAGTCATGTACCAAAATGTTCATTGCAGCTCTGTTTACAATAGCCAGGACATGGAATCAACCTAAATGTCCATCGACAGATGAATGGATAAAGAAGATGTGGCACATATATACAATGGAATATTACTCAGCCATAAAAAGAAATGAAATGGAGGTATTTGTAATGAGGTGGATGGAGTTAGAGTCTGTCATACAGAGTGAAGTAAGTCAGAAAGAGAAAAACAAATACAGTATGCTAACACATATATACGGAATCTAAGGAAAAAAAAAAAAAAAAAAAAGGCCATGAAGAACCTAGTGGCAAGACGGGAATAAAGACACAGACCTACTAGAGAATGGACTTGAGGATATGGGGAGGGGGTGGGGTGAGATGTGACAGGGTAAGAGAGTGTCATGGACATATATACACTACCAAATGTAAAATAGATAACTAGTGGGAAGCAGCCGCATAGCACAGGGAGATCAGCTCGGTGCTTTGTGACCACCTAGAGGGGTGGGATGGGGAGAGTGGGAGGGAGGGAGATGCAAAAGGGAAGAGAAATGGGAACATATTGTATATGTATAACTGATTCACTTTGTTATAAAGCAGAAGCTAACACACCATTGTAAGGCAATTATACTTCAATAAAGATGTTTTAAAAAAATAAAAAAATAAAAAAATAAAAAAAAAAAAAAGAGTCATGTACCAAAATGTTCATTGCAGCTCTATTTACAATAGCCAGGACATGGAAGCAACCTAAATGTCCATCGACAGATGAATGGATAAAGAAGATGTGGCATATATATACAATGGAATATTACTCAGCCATAAAAAGAAATGAAATGGAGGTATTTGTAAAGAGGTGGATGGAGCTAGAGTCTGTCATACAGAGTGAAGTAAGTCAGAAAGAGAAAAACAAATACAGTATGCTAACACATATATACGGAATCTAAGGGAAAAAAAAAAAAAAAAAAAGGCCATGAAGAACCTAGTGGCAAGACGGGAATAAAGACACAGACCTACTAGAGAATGGACTTGAGGATATGGGGAGGGGGTGGGGTGAGATGTGACAGGGTAAGAGAGTGTCATGGACATATATACACTACCAAATGTAAAATAGATAACTAGTGGGAAGCAGCTGCATAGCACAGGGAGATCAGCTCGGTGCTTTGTGATCACCTAGGGGGTGGGATGGGGAGGGTGGGAGGGAGGGAGATGCAAGAGGGAAGAGAAATGGGAACATATTGTATATGTATAACTGATTCACTTTGTTATAAAGCAGAAGCTAACACACCATTGTAAGGCAATTATACTTCAATAAAGATGTTTTAAAAAAAAATGTTTATAGTATTCTCTTTTGAATTTTTGGTATCAGTTGTAATTTCTTTCATTTCTTATTTTGTTTACTTGGGTGCTCTTTCTTTTTTTCCTGATGAGCCTAGCTATCTTGTCAATTTTATTTATATTTGCAAAAAATCAGCTCTTGGTTTCATTAATATTTTCTATTGTTTTTTAATCTCTATTTTATATAATTCCTCTCTTATATTATTTGCATCCTTCTTCTGACTTTGGGCTTTGTTTGTTCTTCTTTTTCTAATTATTTAAATTAGAAAATTTAGTTAGGTTGTTTGAGATGTTTCTTGTTTTTTCAGGTAGGCCAATATCGCTATAAACTTTCCTGTTATAACTGTTTTTGCCACATCCTGTAGGTTTTGAAAAGTTGTGTTTTTATTTTCATTTGTCTTGAGAAATTTTCTGATTTCCTCTTTGATTTATTCACTTATCTATTGTTTTTCATTAGCATATTGTATAGTCTCAACATGTTTGTGTTTTTCCTATTTTTCTTCCTGTAACTGATTTCTAGTCTCATAATTTTTATGGTCAGGAAAGATGCTTGATCTTGTTAAATTTGTTGAAACTAGTTTTTCAGTCTAGCATGTGCTCTATCCTGGAGAATATTCCATATGCACTTGAAAAGAATGTATTCTGCTAATTTTGGATGGAATGTCCTGTAGATATCTATTAAGTTCATCTGGCCTAACATGTCATTTAAGACCATTCTCCCTTATTGATTTTCTGTCAGGATGATCTGTCCATTGATGTAAGTGGGGAGTTAAAACCCCCTATTATTACTGTACTTTTGTCAATTTCTCCCTTTATGTCTGTGAATATTTGCTTTATATATTTAGGTCCTCCTGTATTAGGTGCATATATGTTAGTGAGCATTATATCCTCTTCTTGTATTGATCCCTTTATTCTTATATAATGTCCTTCTTTGTCTTTTGTTTTAGACTTTGTTTTAAAGTTTACTGTGTCTGATATGAATATTGCTACCCTGTTTTCTTGTTGTTTTCATTTGCATGACATATCTTTTTCCATACCCCCACTTTCAGTCTGCAAATGCATTTAGCTCTGTAGTGAGTCTCTTTTAAGCAGCCCATAGATGGGTCTTGTATTTTACCCAATCAGCCACACTATGTCTTTTGATTGGAACATTTAGTCCACTGACATTTAAAGTGATTATTCATAGGTACGTACTTATTGCCATTTTGTTACTTGTTTTCTGGTTGCTTTTATAATCCTTCTCCTCTTTTCGTTTTCTTTTAGTTTCTTCCCTTGTGCTTTGATGATTATTTTTTAGGGGTATGCTTGTGTTCCTTTCTCTTTCATTTTTGTGTATCTATTGTAGGTTTTTGCTTTATGGTTACTATGGTTTTCCTATATGTTGACCTATAAATATATCTGCTTGTTTTAAACTGATAGTCATTTGAGATCAAACACATTTTAAAAGATCTACATTTTTTACTCCTCTCCCCCATGTTTTGTGTTTTTTCAAATAATATATGATTCATGATTATTTTTTCAATTATTTATTTAATTTATTTTGGCTTAAGCAACAGAAATTTATTGTCTCCCAATTCTGGAAGCTAGAAGTCCCAGATCAAAGTGTCACCTGGGTTGGTTTCTTTGAGGGCTTTGAGGAAGACTGTTCCATGATTCTCCCCCAGCCTCCGGTGGTCTGCTGGCAGTGTTTTGCATTCCTTTGCTTCTGCTGCATCACCCTGATCTCTGCCTTCATTATGCCTCCTTATAGCGTTCTCCCTGTGTGTCTGTGTCCAAATTTCCTCTTTCATTTTTTTTAAACAAGCTTTTTTTTTTCTTAACATCTTTATTGGAGTATAATTGCTTTACAATGTTGTGTTAGTTTCTGCTGTATAACAAAGTGGGTCAGCTATACATATACATATATTCCCATATCTCCTCCCTCTTGAATCTCCATCCCACGCTCCCTGTCCCACCCCACTAAGTGGTCACAAAGCACCAAACTGATCTCCCTGTGCTATGCAGCTGCTTCCCACTAGCTATCTATTTTACATTTGGTAATGTATATATGTCAGTGCTACTCTCTCACTTCATCCCAGCTGCCCTTCCCCTTCCCTGTGCCCTCAAGTCCATTCTCGACATCTGCGTCTTTATTCCTGTCCTGCCCCTAGGTTCATCAGAACCTTTTTTTTTTTTTAGATTCTATACATATGTGTTAGCAAACAGTATTTGTTTTTCTCTTTCTGACTTACTTCACTCTGTATGACAGACTCTAGGTCCATCCACCTCACTACAAATAGCTCAATGTCGTTACTTCCTATGGCTGAGTAATATTCCATTGTATATATATGTGCCACATCTTCTTTATCCATTCATCTGTCGATGGACACATAGGTTCCTTCCATATCCTGGCTATTGTAATTAGTGCTGCAATGAATATTGTGGTACATGTCTCTTTTTGAATTATGGTTTTCTCAGGGTATATGCCCAGTAGTGGGATTGCTGGATCATATGGTAGTTCTATTTTTAGTTTTTAAGGAACCTCCATACTGTTCTCCATAGTGGTTGTATCAATTTACATTTGCACCAACAATGCAAGAGGGTTTGCTTTTCTCCACACCATCTCCAGTATGTATTGTTTGTAGATTTTTTGATGATGGACATTCTGACCAGTGTGAGGTGATACCTCATTGTGGTTTTGATTTGCATTTCTCTAATGATTAGTGATGTTGAGCATTCCTTCATGTGTTTGTTGGCAATATGTATATCTTCTTTGGAGAAATGTCTGTTTAGGTCTTCTGCCCATTTTTGGATTGGGTTGTTTCTTTTTTTGATACTGAGCTTCATGCACTGTTTGTATATTTTGGAGATGAATCCTTTGTCAGTTGCTTTGTTTGCAAATATTTTCTTCCATTCAGAGGGTTGTCTTTTCATCTTGTTTATGGTTTCCTTTGTTGTGGAAAAGCTTTTAATTTTCATTAGGTCCCATTTGTTTATTTTTGTGTTTATTTCTATTTCTCTAGGAGGTGGGTCAAAAAGGACGTTTCTGTGATTTATGTCAGAGTGTTCTGCCTATGTTTTCCTCTGACAGTGTATAGTGTCTGGCCTTACATTTAATTCTTTAATCCATTTTGCATTTATTTTTGTGTGTGGTGTTAAGGAGTGTTCTAATTCCATTCTTTTACATGTAGCTGTCCAGTTTTCCCACCACCACTTATTGAAGAGGCTTTCTTTTCTCCATTGTATATTCTTGCCTCCTTTATCAAAGATGAGGTGACCATATTTCTGTGGGTTTATCTCTGGGATTTCTATCCTGTTCCATTGATCTATATTTCTCTATTTGTGCCAGTACCATAGTGTCTTGATTACTGTAGCTTTGTAGTGTAGTCCGAAGCCAAGGAGTCTGATTCCTCCAGCTCTGTTTTCTTAAGATTGCTTTGGCTATTCGGTGTCTTTTGTGTTTCCATACAAATTAAAACAATCTTTTTTCTAGTCCTGTGAAAAATGCTACTCGTAGTTTGATAGGGATTGCATTGAATCTATACATTGCTTTCGATAGTATAGTCATTTTCACTAAGTTGTTTATTCCAATTCAAGAATATGGTATATTTCTCCATCTGTTTGTATCATTAATTTCTTTCATCAGTGTCTTATAGTTTTCTGCATACAGCTCTTTTGTCTCCTTAGATAGGTTTATTCCTAGGTATTTTATTCTTTTTGTTGCAGTGGTAAATGGGGGTGTCTCCTTAATTTCTCTTTCAGATTTTTCATCATTAGTGTATAGGAATGAAGAGATTTCTGTGCATTAATTTTGTATCCTGCTATTTTACCAAATTCATTGATTAGCTCTAGTAGTTTTCTGGTAACATCTTTAGGATTTTCTATGTATAGTATCATGTCATCTGCAAACAGTGATAGTTTTACTTCTTCTTTTCCAATTTGCATTCCTTTCATTTCTTTTTCTTCTCTAATTGCCATGGCTAGGCCTTCCAAAACTATGTTAAATGATAGTGGTGAGAGTGGGCAACCTTGTCTTGTTCCTGATCTTAGAGGAAATGGTTTCAGTTTTTCACTTTTGAGAATGATGTTGTCTGTGGGTTTGTCATATATGGCCTTTATTATGTTGAAGTAAGTTCCCTCTCTGCCCACTTTCTTGAGAGTTTTTATCATAAATGGGTGTTGAATTTTATTAAAAGCTTTTTGTACATCTATTGAGATTATCATATGGTTTTTATCCTTCAGTTTGTGAATATGGTGTATCACATTGTTTGATTGGCATATATTTAGTCCTTGCATTCCTGGAATAAACCCCACTTGATCATGGTGTTTGATCCTTTTAATGTGCTGTTGGATTCTGTTTGCCAGTATTTTGTTGAGGATTTTTGCATCTGTGTTCATCAGTGATATTGGCCTGTAGCTTCCTTTTTTTGTGACATCTTTGTCTGGTTTTGGTATCAGGGTGACGGTGGCCTCATAAAATGGGCTTGGGCGTGTTCCTCCCTCTGGTATATTTTGGAAGAGGTTGAGAAGGATAGGTGTTAGCTCTTCTCTAAATGTTTGATAGAATTTGCCTGTGAATTCATCTAGTCCTGGGCTTTTGTTTGTTGGAAGAATTTTAATCACAGTTTCAATATCAGTGCTTGTGATTGGTCTGTTCATATTTTCTATTTCTTCCTGGTTCAGTCTTGGAAGGGTGTACTTTTCTAAGAAGTTGTCCATTTCTTCCAGGTTGTCCATTTTATTGGCATAGAGTTGCTTGTAGTAGTCTCTCATGATCCTTTGTATTTCAGCAAGGTTAGTTGTTACTTCTCCTTTTTCGTCTCTAATTCTATTGATTTGAGTCTTCTCCCTTTTTTTCTTGATGAGTCTGGCTAATGGGTTTTCAATTTTGTTTGTCTTCTCAAAGAACTAGCTTTTAGTTTTATTGATCTTTACTGTTGTTTCCTTCATTTCTTTTTCATTTATTTCTGATCTGATATTTATGATTTCTTTCCTTCTGCTAACTTTGGGTTTTTTTTCTTCTTTCTCTAATTGCTTTAGGTGTAAGGTTGTTTATTTGAGATTTTTCTTGTTTCTTGAGGTAGGCTTGTATTGCTATAAAGTTCCCTTTTAGAAGTGCTTTTGCTGCATCCCATAGGTTTTGGGTCATTGTGTTTTCATTGTCATTTCCTTCGAGGCATTTTTTGATTTCCTCAGTGGTCTCATGGTTACTTAGTAGTGTACTGTTTATCCTCCATGTGTTTGTATTTTTTACCAATATTTTCCTGTAACCGATTCATAGTCTCATAGCGTTGTAGTTGGAAAAGATACTTGATACGATTTCAATTTTCTTAAATTTACCAAGGCTTGATTTGTGACCCAAGATACGATCTATCCTGGAGACTGTTCCATGAGCACTTGAGAACAAAGTTTATTCTGTTGTTTGGATGGAATATCCTATAAGTATCAGTTAAGTCTATCTTGTCTAAAGTGTCATTTAAAGCTTGTGTTTCCATATTTTTATTTTTGATTATCTGTTCATTGGTGAAAGTGTGGTGTTAAAGTCCCCTACTATTATTGTGTTACTGTTGATTTCCCCTTTTATGGCTATTAGCATTTGATTTATGTATTGAGGAGCTTCTATGTTGGGTGCATAAATATTTACAATTGTTATATCTCCTTCTTGGATTGATCCCTTGATCATTATTTAGTGTCCTTCTTTGTCTGTTGAAATAGCCTTTATTTTAAAGTCTATTTTGTCTAACATGAGAATTGATACTCCAACTTTCTTTTGGTTGCCATTTGCATGGAATATCTTTTTCCATCCCCTCACTTTCAGTCTGTATGTGACCCTAGGTCTGAAGTGGGTCTCTTGTAGACAACATATATATGGATCTTGTTTTTGTATCCATTCAGCCAGTCTCTATCTTTTGGTTGGAGCATTTAATCCATATACATTTAAGGTAATTATCGATATATCTGTTCCTATTACCATTTTCTTAACTGTTTTGGGTTTGTTATTGTAGGTCTTTTCCTTCTCTTGTGTTTCCTGCCTAGAGAAGTTCCTTTAGTACTTGTTATAAAGCTGGTTTTGTGGTGCTGAATTCTCTTAGCTTTTTTTTGTCTGTAAAGGTTTTAATTTCTCTGTTGAATCTGAATGGATTCGTTGCTGGGTAGAGTAATCTTGGTTGAAGTTTTTTCCATTTCATCCCTTTAAATATGTCCTGCCACTCCCTTCTGGCTTGTAGAGTTTCTGCTGAAAAATCAGCTTTTAACCTTATGGAGATTCCCGTGCCTGTTATTTGTAGCTTTTCCCTTGCTGCTTTTAGTATTTTTTCTTTGTATTTAATCTTTGATAGTTTGATTAGTATGTGTCTTGGCATGTTTCTTCTTGGATTTATCCTGTATGGGACTCTCTGTGCTTCCTGGACTTCATTGACTATTTCCTTTCGCATGTTGGGGAAATTTTCGACTATGATCTCTTCAAATATTTTCTCAGTCCCTTTCTGTTTCTCTTCTTTTTCTGGGACCCCTATAATTCACATGTTGGTGCATTTAACATTGTCCCAGAGGTCTCTGAGACTGTCCTCAATTCTTTTAACTCTTTTTCCTTTATTCTGTTCTGTTGGAGTTATTTCCACCATTTTATCTCCAGGTCACTTATCCGTTCTTCTGCCTCAGTTATTCTGCTATTGATTCCTTTTAGAGAATATTTAATTCCATTTATTTTGTTGTTCATCATTGTTTGTTTGCTCTTTAGTTCTTCTAGGTCCTTGTTAAACATATCTTATATTTTCTCCCCTCTATATCTGAGATTTTGGATCATCTTTACTATCATTATTCTAATTTCTTTTTCAGGTAGACTGCCTATTTCCTCTTCATTTGTTTGGTCTGGTGGGTTTTTACCTTGCTCCTTCACCTGCTGCATATTTCTCTGTCTTCTCATTTTGTTTAACTTAATGTGTTTAAAGTCTCCTTTTCACAGGCTATAGGTTTGTAGTTCCCGTTATTTTTAATGTCTGCCCCCAGTGGGTGAGGTTGGTTCAGTGGGTTGTGTAGGGTTCCTGGTGGAGGGGATTGGTGCCTGTGCTCTGGTGGGTGGGGCTGGATCTTGTATTTCTGGTGGGCAGGGCTGTGTCTGGTGGTGTGTTTTGGGGTGTCTGTGAACTTAGTATGACTTTAGGCAGCCTCTCTACTAATGGGTGGGGTTGTGTTCCTGTCTTGCCAGTTGTTTGGCATGGGGCATCCAGCACTGGAGCTTGCTGGCCGTTGGGTGGAGCTGGGTCTTAGTTTTGAGATGGAGGTCTCTGGAAGAGATCTTGCTGATTGATATTACATGGAGCCAGGAGGTCTCTTGTGGTCCAATGTCTTGGACTCGGCTCTCCTACCTCAGAGGCTCAGGTCTGACACCCGACCAGAGCACCAAGACCATGTTAGCCACATGGCTCTGAAGAAAAGGAATAAAAAGTAAAATAAAATAAATAAAATAAAATAATTTTAAAAAATAATTTAAAAAAGAGAGTAACAATCCAATAAACAAATCCACCAATGATAACAAACACTAAAAACTAAACTAAAATAAACATAAAAATCAGAAGCCAATCAGTCACAGACAGCAAACCGCAACTCTACAGTTGCTCCCAAAGTCCAACGCCTCAATTTTGGGAACACTCATTGTCTATTCAGGTATTCCACAGACGCAGGGTACATCAAGTTGACTGTGGAGATTTAATCCACTGTTCCTGAGGCTGCTGGGAGAAATTTCCCTTTCTCTCCTTTGTTCGCACAGATCCTGGGGTTTAGCTTTGGTTTTGACCCCACCTCTGCGTGTAGGTCACCCTCAGGCATCTGTTCCTGCCCAGACAGGAGGGGGTTAAAGCAGTGGCTGATTATGACTCTATTGCTCTATCAGGCCAGGGGAGAGGGAGGGGTACGGTGGTCATAATTGGAATGCGGGGCAAGCCTGTGGCAGCAGAGGCGGGCATGACATTGCAACAGCCTGAGGTGTGCCGTGTTCTCCTGGGGAAGTTGTCCCTGGATCTCGGGACCCTGGCAGTGGCGGGCTGCACAGGCTCCCAGAGGGACTGCAGGTAATGACATGTGCTTGCACACAGGATTCTTGGTGGCAGCGGCAGCAGCGTTAATGCTTCATGCCTGTCTCTGGGGTCCTAGCTGATAGCTGCAGCTCACGCCCATCTCTGGAGCTCACTTAGGCAGTGCTCTGCCTTCTGTGGGCGCACATGGAAGGAATCCCCTCTCCTCATGCACCCCGAAACAATGGTCACTTGCCTCTTCGGCAGCTCCAGACTTTTTCCCAGACTCCCTCCTGGCTAGATGTAGTACACTAGCCCCTTCAGGGTGTCTTCACGCAGCCAAACCCCAGTCCACTCCCTGGGATCTGACCTCCAAAGCCCGAGCCTCAGCTCCCAGCCCCCGCCTGCTCAGCAAGTGAGCAGACAAACCCCTCAGGCTGGTGAGTGCTGGTCGGCACTGATCCTCTGTGCGGGAATCTCTCCGCTTTGCCCTCTGCACCCCTGTGGCTGCACTCTCCTCCGTGGATCCGAAGCTTCCCCCCCACCCCCCATCTCCACCAGTGAAGGGGCTTCCTGTTGTGTGGAAACTTTTCCTCCTTCACAGCTCCCTCCCCAAGGTGCGGGTGCCATCCCTATTCTATTGTCTCTGTTTTTTCTTTTTTCTTTTTCCCTACCCAGGTATGTGGGAATTTTCTTGCCTTTTTGGAAGTCAGGTCTTATGCCAGCGTTCAGTAGGTGTTCTTTAGGAGTTGTTCCACATGTAGATGTATTTTTTATGTATTTGTGGGGAGGAAGGTGATCTCCACGTCTTACTCCTCCACCATCTGAAGATCCCCCCATTTACTTATTTATTTATTTTTGGCTGCATTGGGTCTTTGTTGCTATGCATGGGCTTTGTCTAGTTGTGTCAAGCAGGGGCTACTCTTTTTTGTGGCCCATGGGCTTCTCATTGTGGTCGCTTCTCTTGTTGCAGAGCACAGGATCTAGGCATGTGGGCTTCAATAGTTGTAGCACGCAGGCTCCGTAATTGCGGCACACGGGCCCTAGAGCATTCAGGCTTCAGTAGTTGTGGCACACGGGCTCAGTAGTTGCAGTACACGGGTCCTAGAGTGCACAGGCCTCAGTAGTCGTGGCAGGCGGGCCCTAGAGCATGTGGGCTTTAGTAGTTGCAGTACACGGGCTCTGTAGTTGCTGCACACAGGCCTTAGAATGTGCGGACTTCGGTAGTTGTGGCACGTGGGCTCAGTAGTTGTGGTGCACAGGTTCTGGGGCGTGCAGGCTTCAGTAATCGTGGCGCATGGGCTTAGTTACTCCACAGCATGTGGGATCTTCCCAGACCAGGGATCAAACCTGTCTCCCCTTCTTTGGCAGGCAGGTTCTTAACCACTGTGCCACCAGGGAAGTCCCACGTTTTGTGTTTTTGACATCATTTTTTACATCTTCATGTCTATCCCTCAGCTCTTTGTTGTAGTTATAGTTGATTTTACAGTTTTTGTCTTTTAATCTTTGTATAGATTAAATCTTTGTATAGCTTATTTAAGTGGTTGATCCACAGTCTTTACTATGTATTTGCATTTACTAGTGGGATTTTTCCTTTCCTATAAACTCTTCTTACTGTAGCCTTTTCTTTTCCACTTAGAGACAACATTTTAAAACTTCTTGTAGGGTCAGTTTTGTATTGATGAACTCTTTAATTTTTTACTTGTGTGAAAAGTTCTTTATCTCTCCTTCAATTCTGAATGATAATCTTGCTGGATAGAGTATCCTTGGTTATAGGTTTTTCCCTTTCAGCCCTTTAAATATATCACACCACTCCCTTTTGGCCTGCAAAGTTTCTGCAGAAAAATAAGCTGATAGTTTTAATAAGGCTCCCTTGTATGTGACTCTTTTCTTGTCTTGTGCTTTTAGAATTCTCTTTTTATCTTTCATTTTTACTATTTTAACTATGATATATTTTGGTTTGGGTCTCTTCGTGTTCATCTTGTTTGGGACTCTGTGCTTCCTGTACCTGGATATGTTTCCTTGTTCAAGTTCAGGAAGTTTTCAGCTATAACTCCATCAAATACCTTTTCAAAGCTTTTATATTTCTCTCACCTTGTTCTGAGATCCTTATTATGTGAATATTAGTGTTCTTGATGTTGTTCCAGAGGTTCTTAAGCTGTTCTCATTTTTCAAATTGGTTTTTCTTTTTGCTGTTCTGATTGGATGATTTCCATTATTTTACCTTCCAGATCACTTATGCAGTCTTCTGTATCACCTAGTCTGCTGTTAATTCCTTTTAGTGTGTTTTTCATTTTAGTTATTGTATTCTTCAGGTCTGAGTGGTTCTTTTTTTATATTTTCTAGTTCCTTGTTTAAAATTCTCACTGTGTTCATCTATTCTTTTCCCTAGTTCAGTTAGCATTCTTATTACTAATGCTTTGAACACTATCTGGTTAATTGTTTATCTCTGTCTCATTAGTTGTCTTTTCAGGGTTTTTTTTCCTGTTGTTTTCTTTGAAACAGATTTCTGTCTTCTCATTTAATAAACTTTCTCTGTCTCTATGAATTTAGGTGAAACAATTAACTTTCCCCCGTCTTGAAGGTATATCCACGCATGGGTGCTTCCCTATGCAGGTACATGTGCCCAGTGGCTTTTGTGGGAGAGTTGGATCTGAAGTGACTGTGGGTCACATCTTCCCTCAGTGTGTGCTGACAGCTGTCACCTTGGTGGGAGGTAGGGCAGGAGATGGAGTGGCTAGAGCCAAAGACAGGTGTGAGCCTGGGCTTCCACTATGCTCAATGGCTGACACCACCCTATCAGTGGTGAGGTGGGATCCCAAAGGGCAGGAACGGAAGAAGTCCTGAACGTCAGGTCGAATCTGATTCTGTTTCCTCTAAGTGTATGCTTACCTGGCTCCCAGAATCAGCACGTTTGCCATACGAGGGAGCAGTGCTGGAGCAATAGAGGTCAGAGCATGTCCCTATTGTGAGCCAGGGTTTGCACTGGGATGGTCCCGGCACAGCATTCAGAGTTCCAGAATGCTCCCAATCTACCACCTTTGTGAGTGCTAATAATGCCTGCCCTTGCCCCCATTCAGATGCAGTGGCAGGTCGAACTGACTTTATCCCGCATAACTACACACCTTCCTTGGCATTGGCAGCCTTTACTGTAGTGCTAAGCTGCACCAGCACAAGAGGGGCCAGAGTGAGCACTCAGTGTGGCCTGGGGCACGTGGTGAGGAGGTCATGGGAAGCCAGCCAGAGTCCCAGGCAGTTTCAGTCAGCTTTCCCCGTCTTGTTACTGGGAGTAAGCAAGCATATGCATGCTCTTCATGAGTGGAGCCTAGGTTTCCTAGAGCCCTCCTTTTCGGCTCACTGGTTTTCAAACCAGCTAAGAGGACTCTCCTTCCCAGGGTCCCACCACAGGGCTGAGGTGCCCAATATGTGGTTTGAACCACTCACTCCCCAGGGAGCATCTCTGAGCCTGTGTGACCCCTTTCCTCTTCTTGTGTTCCCTCCCAGGGTAAAGGGTACTGACCTAATTGCTTCTCTTCCCTTCCTGCTTGACTGCATGTGGATCTTTCTTTATAACCTTGGTTTTAGAAGATTCTTTCTTCCCGTCTCCAGTTTGTTTTCAGTGAGTATTGCTCCATACTTAGACGTGTTTTTGAGGTGGAGGAAGTGAGCTCAGTGTCCTCCTACTCTGCAATCTTGATCTTCTCTCTTGACTTGGTTGACTTTTTATATTTGAGTTTTAAGGGTTCTTTATATATTCTCCCACACTGTGGGTTGTCTTTTCAATTTCCTATACTGTTTCTTGAAACACAAACTTTTAAAATTTTGATGAAGTCTAATTTATGTACGTTTTCTTTGCTTGCTTGTGCTTTTGGTGTCATATAAAAGAAAAAGTTGCCTATTCCAATATGATGAAATTGCATGACTACATTCTCTTCTAAATGTTTCATAGTTTTAGCTCTTACGTTTGTCTTTGATTCATTTTGAGTTCACTTTATGTGGTGTGAAGTTTATGCTTTTATACTTTTTATATTTCCTCTAGAGATCTTGATTTCCTTGTTATATGAGGACATGGAGAAATCCTTGATTTTTAAGCCCTTGATCCAATAATAGAAACTCTTATTAACTTAATATTTGTGTCCTCTCAAAATTCATACGTTGAAGCCCTAAACCCCAGTTTGGTTTTATTTGGAGATTGGGCCTCTGAGGAAGTAATTAAGGTTAAATGAGGTCATAAGGGTGAGGTCCTGATCCAATAGGATTACTGTTCTTATAAGAGAGACACCAGAGAGCTTACTCTCCCCCTGCACATGTACTGAACAAAGGCCATGCGAGGAATAGTGAGAACATAGCCCTCTGCAAGCCAGGAAAAGAGCCTTCTCCAGAAATTAAATGGGCCTGAACTTTGATTGTGGACTTCTAGTCTCCAGAACTGTAAGAAAATAAATTCCTGCTACTAAGCCACCCAGCCTGTGGTATTTTGTTATAGCAGACTGAGCAAACTTATGCAGGCCTAGGTGGTACAAACTCATATCTAGCATAGAATTCCAGGCTTTTCTATAATATACTATTTTGACTTTCAGTGTTGAGGGTCCTCCAGTTCTACAATCTGGGTAGGACATAGGCTATATCATTTGTTCCTTGCAATGTTTTATTGCAATGCTTCCCAGTCCCCTACTTCTTTTCATTGTTGTCATCTTAGTTCCTGTTCTTGTTATTCCATATTAAGATAACCTGTCTAACCTGCTCACTGATCTCCTAATGTTCTATTATCCCTACAATATGCCGTTATGCACACAAGTATAAATTTTATATTCTTAAAGTTTAATGTACGTTATGTTAGTTAATTTCTTAGAAACTTTCAGAGTTTCGGATTGTTTATAAGATTTGCAAACTCCTTAGCCTGATAATGTAGGCCCTCCATAAATCTGTCCTAACCTTGGTGCCTCAATATTGGTTTCCTTATCCTTTATCCCATTATGTAACTTTGTATCCCCATTATTCAGGGGTTCTCAACAAGGGATGATTCTCCTCTCCCCCAGGGACATTTAGCAATATCTGGAGATAGTTTTGGTTGTCACTGCAAAGCATGGAATGTGCTACCAGCATCTCGGAGGTAGAGTACAGAAATGCAGCTAATCATCCTATAACACACAGGACGGCCACCCATAATACATAATTATCCAGTCCCAAATGGTTGAGAAACTTAAGTCTTAGCATAGTTTCTTTCATAAATGCACCTTTTTTATTTGCTCTGTATCTATTCTTCAAAGTTTAATACAAGTTCTTTAAGAGGTTGTCTTTGAAAACATTAAAATAATCTCAAAGCACTATCTTGTATATCCTATAACCACATATTTTTGTCAGATCATTTGGCACTGATGACATACTATGTTAGTATGTAAAATTCAAACTTATGTGTGATATGTATCTTTGAATATTATATTCCAAACACCTGTAGCCAAGCCAGATTAAAAAATAAGTCTTTTTTTGATTACAGGTATTCTGTAGTTTCATCCTGCTAGGAAATAGAAGTCTGAAATTCTAACATATTTCTCAAAATCAGATTCATTTTTCACTAATATTAATGACTCTAATGATGGAAATGAATTAATATAAAGTAGTAGAGTTGATAATAAAAGGAAAAAGATACAGCAGAAACTAACACAACATTGTAAACCAACTATACTCCAACTTTAAAAATTAATTAAAAAAAGGAAAAAGAGTATTTCAGTTAATATATATGACAATTGGTTTTTCTTTCAGTTTTTGGTCTATTGCAGATTTTTTTCTATTTATTGCTTCTGAGGAAAGTATTTTATGATTCTTTCACAAAGTTTTACTTTGAGTTGAACATATAAACTATCTTTATAGGTTGAGGATGTTCCAACCATTTTATACACAATTCTTAGTTTATAGGGAAAAGGAATATTTTTCTCTCCATTTTCTAATGAATACAAAAGGTCTATTTTCCAACTGTACCTGTTTCCTCTATTCCTGCTATAAACCTTACTATTGCAGCATGGAAAATTAGCTGTAGTGCTGCCTGGCAATTTTACCCTAAAGGATGTTCTTCCATCTTTTCTCCTTTAAATGTTTGCTTCTGACAAAGAAAGGCTTAGAAAGAGAAAAGTGTATAATGATGGCATTTTTCATTTGTATTTTAAAGAGAGGGTGACTCTTCATGCAAATCTATTCAGTAAAAATTTACATGATGGAAAATGAGGAATAAACTACCGCTTTTCTGCGTCATGAAATCCATGTACTGTTTTATGCAGCTGTAAAATAGATGACTGCTTCATATAGTGCACATGAATACCAAGCAAACCTACATAGGACCCTACTTGCTCCCAAGTCCTAGGCAGCAGACTTCAGTAAGCATTAGAAGAGAAAACTAAACTAATCTATGGGGGTTTGTTCTGTAAAGACACATCTGCCCTCTGTGCTCTAGAGGAATCCTACCCTCGGAATGGAAACGTACCTGCAGATCATCCCTTATAATTAAGAGTCACACTGAGTTTATTAAAACCATTTTTTTCTACCAATAACTGAATTCAAAGGAAAACTGATCATTTCAAAGTCTGAGCAGAGCCTGTCAATCTTTCTTAATTAGCATAAGGAAAAATTCCATATCTCTGAAATAGGAAAATAACCATCAAATTACATTACTTGTAAATACATATATGCATATTTTTCTCCCCCAAAGTATAATCACATGTGTATAAGTAGAGTTGGCTTGTTTGTTAAAACACACTGGGTTTCAAACCTGTGCACAGATCATTTTGTATCTCATTGGCATTTGGAAGCTTTCAGACGTTATTTTCTTTGTTTAATGTAGAGTGTCTGAGCACATGGAGGTAAGCACCATTGCGTGACATAGAAAACCTAGCTATCAGCCTTATATTTTACATTATCAAAGTAAAACATAAATTATAATGTAATTTCACCTGTATACGTTACTGATACTATTATTATTTTACAGCTGTAAAAACATTTAGCACTTAATTTCTTTGACTCTCTCAGTGCCCTTCCCAAACCCCATCATAGTTGATGGGAACAGGCCAACACAGACCTCATATATCAAAGGAAAAATCCAATTCTGAATTTTAAAGCTGATCACTACTCAGTACTTTCCTGACTAATTTAAATTCCTATAACCCCTCTCATTTTTCTAAGAGTTTCTGTACATTGTTATTTTACCTATTACAGATAAAGTTTTAATTTAAAACTAGCATATCAGTATTGAAATATTACTATTTAATTTCATTTTATTTAAATACCATTGTAATGTTGTTCTCCAATTCAGGACTCTGTGTGTATTAGTAGTTAGATTTTGGATTTGTTTTAAAGTTTCAATTGTTTCTGCCAACATAGCCTGGCCCGAACACCTTACAAATATTTTCTCATTTAAAACTGTTACTATCTCTACTTTACAGAAAGTGAACTGAGACAGAGAGAGGCTGTTTCTGCCTAAGCTAACAGGTGATAGAGCCAAGATTTGAACCAGGTAACTTGGTTCAAGAGTTTGTGACAAATATAATAGTCTTTTTCAAGTGTATTGCATGTTAAAATATCGTGTTGCTTTTGAATATGACCATACATCATATACTTCTAAAAATGTTTCTTTTGAAAAATGTCTATATGAGATTTCTTGAAGATATTATTATTAGGGTTTTTGCTTAAAGTGCTACATACAAATCAGCAAAGTGTTAAAATGAATGAAAGTAACAATAAAAGTAGTATGGTGACAAACTTTGAATGATTGGTACTAGAGAAAAAAGACATAAGCATGATACTACTAATTTTTAAGGTATGACATTCTGAATTATTAAGCCCGTTTGGGGGCTATGGAAGTACTGGGAGAATCATTGGCTTCCTAATAAGAGGAGCTATTACAATTCAAATATTTAACTTATGACTTATACAGACATGACTTCCATTTTGTTGGTATTCAGTAAACAGGTTAATGAAGTGTTTCACTGTTGAGGACTAGATTTTCTTTAATATTTTTAAAAAACGTGTTCAATTTATATGTTCAATTTATATATTCAAGCATATAAGCCATTTGTTCAACCTGGAATAACTTATACTCTCCTAAATGTCAAAATTCAATCTCTCTGATCTTCAAATTTTTGTTTTATATTCCCTTTCCTCTATTATATATCCCCAGATCAATACTACCAAGCTAAATCAAAATAAATACAAACTGAGAGGCTGAGTCAAGATGGCAGTGTGGGAAGACATGGAGTTAACATCTCCCCACAGCTAGGGTGCCTGCCGGCAGTTGGTGGGGTACTCTGATACCCAGAGATGGGAGGAACCCTAAAGTGAACCAGTAGGACGTAGGGGGACTGAGGGGAGAGGAGAATTGGAGGCTAGACAGGATCAGCGCCCCTGAGGCCAGAAGATCAGGAGAGGCAGGCAGGAGGGACTCTCTGGAAAGAGCGGGAGAGGAGCGGGGGATGATCGCCTGGCCCACTCGGGCACGGGGAGCTTGCTGAGCTCCGAGGCTGATCCCCTGCCCACCAAAGCCCCCTCCAGTCCACGCGGTCCTGGAGGCATAGGAGGGAGGCCAGGGAGATCAGGAGAGGCAGGCAGAAGGGGCCCTCCAGGAGGAGCAGGAGAGGAGAGGAGGGTGTTTGCCCTGCCCACTCAAGTCCAGGAAGCCTGCTGGGCTCCCAGATAAGGTCCCCTGCCCTCTGAGACAAGGGGTAGGGGACACACCTGGGCCCCTTCTGTTCCTTGAGCCTAAGCCCGCACCCCCCCACAGCCCCCAGGGCCTTTTCCAGCCCTGTGGGTCCTGAGCATTGGCCCCACCCACCACCCAAACCTCGCCCTTGCTTAGGCCCAACCCTCCACAGCCAAGGCCTTTCCCCCCCTTTTGTTTTTCCTTTTCCCTCCTCCTCTTTTTTTACTATTATGGTACTGATGTACCTTCCAGTTGTTGATTCATCTATATTTTTATTTTTGTATTCTTTCTAACATATCTATTAGTTTCCTAGTCTAATTTTACTTTTTACTTTATTTTTGTTTTTTCCTTTTTTTTTTTTTTTTGCCACCCCACACAGCTTGGGGGATCTTGGTTCACAAGCCAGGGGTCGGGCCAAAGCTCCTGCGGTGGGAGCTCTGAGTCTGAGCCACTGGACTAACAGAGAACCTCAGACCCCAAGGAATATTCATCAGAGTGAGGTCTCACTGAGTTCCTCATCTCAGCACCAAGACCCAGCTCTACCCAATAGCCTACAAACTCCAGAGTTGGAAGCCTCAGGCCAAACAACCAATAAAACAGGAACACAATCCCACTCATTAAAAAAAAAAAAAAAAAAAGAGATGGCCAAAAAATATGTCACAGATGAAGGAGCAAGGTAAAAACCTACAAGACCAAATAAATGAAGAGGAAATAAGTAATCTACCTGAAAAAGAATTCAGAATAATGATAGTAAAGATGATCCAGAATCTTGGAAATAGAATGGAGGCACAGATTGAGAAAAAACAAGAAATGTTTAACAAAGATCTAAAAGAACTAAGGAACAAACAGAGATGAACAACACCATAACTGAAATGAAAAATACACTAGAAGGAATCAATAATAGAATAACTGAGGCAGAAGAATGAATAAGCGAGCTGGAAGACAAAATGGTGTAAAAAACTGCCAAGGAACAGAATAAAGAAAAAAGAATGAAAAGAATTGAAGACAATCTCAGAGACCTCTGAGACAACGCTAAACGCACCACCATTCAAATTATAGGGGTCCCAGAAGAAGAAGAGAAAAAGAAAGGGTCTGAGAAATATTTGAAGAGGTTATAGTCGAAAACTTCCCTAACATGGGAAAGGAAATAGTCACCCACGTCCAGGAAGCACAGAGAGTCCCATACTGGATAAACCCTAGGAAAAACACACCAAGACACATATCAACCAAACTAACAAAAATTAAATTCAAAGAAAAAATATTAAAAGCAGGGAAAAACAAAAAATAACAAAGGAATCCCCATAAGGTTATCAGCTGATTTTTCAGTGGAAACTCTGCAGGCCAGAAGGGAGTGGCAGGATATACTTAAAGTGATGAAAGAGAAAAACATACAACCAAGATTACTCTACCCAGCAAGGATCTCATTCAGATTCGATGGAGAAATCAAAAGCCTTCCAGACAAGCAGAAGCTAAGAGAATTCAGCACCACCAAACCAGCTTTACAACAAATGCTAAAGAAACTTGTCTAAGTGGGAAACAAAGAGAAGGAAAAGACCCACAAAAACAAAACCAAAACAATTAAGAAAATGGTAATAGGAAGATATATATTGATAATAAGCTTGCATGTAAATGGATTAAATGCCCCAACCAAAAGACACAGACTGACTGAATGGATACAAAAACAAGACCCATATATATGCTGTCTATAAGAGACCCACTTCAGACCTAGGGACACACACAGAATGAAAGTGAAGGGATGGAAAAAGATACTCCATGCAAATGGAAATCAAAAGAAAGCTGGAGTAGCAGTACTAGTATCAGATAAAATCGACTTTAAAATAAAGACTGTTACAAGAGATAAGGAGGGACACTACATAATGATCAAAGGATCATTCCAAGAAGAAAATATAACAATTATAAATGTTTATGCACACAACATAGCACCGCAATACATAAGGCAAATGCTAACAACCATGAAAGGAGAAATCAACGGTACTACAATAATAGTGGGGGACTTTAACACCCCACTTACACCAATGGACAGATCATCCAAACAGAAAGTAAATAAGGAAACACAAGCTTTAAATGACGCAATAGACCAGATAGATTTAATTGATATTTATAGAACATTCCACCCAAAAGTGGCAAAATACACTTTCTTCTCAAGTGCCCACAGAACATTCTCCAAGATAGATCATGTCTTGGGTCACAAATCAAGCCTCAGAAAATTTAAGAAAATTGAAATTGTATGAAGCATCTTTTCTGACCACAGCGTTATGAGATTGGAAATAAATTATAGGAAAAAAACTGTAAAAAACACAAATACATGGAGACTAAACAGTGCACTATTAAATAACCAAGAGATCACTGAAGAAATCAAAAAAGAAATAAAAAAATACATAGAAACAAATAACAATGAAAACACGATGGGCCAAAACCTATGGGACACAGCAAAAGCAGTTCTAAGAGGGAAGTTTATAGCAATTCAATCTCACCTCAAGAAACAAGAAAAATCTCAAACAATCTAACCCTACACTTAAAACAACTAGAGAAAGAAGAGCAAAGAAAACCCAAAGTCAGTAGAAGGAAAGAAATCATAAAGATCAGAGAAGAAATAAATGAAATAGAAATGAATATCAATAAAACTAAAAGCTGGTTCTTTGAGAAGATTAACAAAATTGATAAACCCTTAGCTAGACTCATCAAGAAAAAAAGGGAGAGGACGCAAATCAGTAAAATTAGAAATGAAAAAGGAGAAATCACAACTGACACTGCAGAAATACAAAGGATTATAAGGGACTACTACAAACAACTATATGCCAATAAAATGGACAACCATGAAGAATTAGACAAATCCTTGGAAAGGTACAATTGTCCAAGACTGAACCAGGAGGAATTAGAAAATATAAACAGACCTATGACAAGCAATGAAATTGAAACCATAATTAAAAATCTTCCAACGAACAAAAGTCCAGGACCAGATGGCTTCACAGGCAAATTCTGTCAAACATTTAGAGAAGAGCTAACACTGATCCTTCTCAAACTCTTTTAAAAAAATTGCAGAGGGAGAAACACTCCCAAATTCATTCAACGACACCATCACCCTGATACCAAAACCTAAAAAAGATATCACAAAAAAGAAAAGTATAGACCAATATAACTGATGAACACAGATGCAAAAATCCTGAACAAAATGCTAGCAAACAGAATCCAACAACACATTAAAAGGATCATACACCACGATCAAGTGGGATTTTCCCAGGGATGCAAGGATTCTTCAATATTTGCATTTGCCCACATATTTGTATATGCCCATAGTGGGATTGCATTAATCATGTTTTTCTTTTTAAGAAGAAAGACTATAGCTTTCATTCTTTAACTCTGCTTCAATCTTTATGAATGCTCTTTAGAGGCTTTCAGGGTGTAGTTTAATTACAACAAGAAGCAAATGAGGAAATTTATTAAAACATTTTATAAAAACAGGAGTTGATTCAACAAATACAAAGAAGTCATAACAAACTTAAGAGTAAGTTTCAACACCTTCACCTGCCAAGACTGTGACCTCAATTTAGAGGGGCTGTGAACTCATACATAGAAGTAACTGTCAGCCCTGTCTCTCAGTTCCCCAAGGGTGTTTTTTTCTTGTATACTGTTTTAAATTTTATTGAATGTGTTGAAACATTTTTGAAAAAATCAGGAGATTGCACATTAAAATTAACTCTTCTAGAATCCCTCTTAAAATAATCACTCATGGCAAAGGTCTTTGGCATTAGTAATAGCCACCCTCTTTAGACAGGCTCGCCTACAATTAGCCATTGAAACTCCTTTCCTATCCCATTCCACACCCATCCCTTCACTCATGTTTCCTCCAGCACCTGTAGATATTTGATTTTGTGACCCCTGTTCTCTATACCACGTTTGCTAATGGTCTCTTGAATTCTATAAATTACAGAGATTTTTTTAAATGTGAAATTTGGCCTTAAGGTGTTATTTGTCTAGAAAGTAATTATTATGTATCAAAGTCAGCCTGATCAATTGATGACTGAATAACATTACCTGCATACAAAAATCCACTACTTTCAGATGCAAATGTCGATTAAATACATATAATCTTATCAGGTGTACATACAATTTTAATGGGAAAAGAAGAAAAATCTTTTAAAAAATATCATAACAAAAACGGTGCTCATTTAGTAGTCCATATATAGTTTAGAATTTACAAAATAGAAACAGACATTATTTGATAATTATTTATTGACAAATTATTATAGGTCAAGCACTGTGCAAGGTGCTAGAAAAAAGGTAAAGATGCTAAAGATTACATTTTTTAGAAAGCTGTGATGAACTTTGTAATTTTCTTAGGAACTCCTGTATTTGATTTTTTTAATGTAAAATATTAGTTGAGATTGTTATCCCAAACCTTAGGGGAATTCTCTTTATTGAGGCATTTTTTCCCCCATACTGCGTTTTTCAGTGTGCGTTTATTACCTAGCAACCAAGCCATAATATACTAATGTTAGATCTTAGATTGATAGGGCTTTTTGCTAGCTGTAGTATAAAATATTTTTTATGATGAAACCCATAGAAATTTCCTCCCTGACAACAAAGGATTTAAGAATTATTGTACCAGCTTGCTCACTTCAGGAAAGCACATTTCAGCTTTCAGGGATTCCTGATTGATATTCTTTGAAGTGCTGAAAATACCCTGCTAGTAAATGATACCCTACAGACTAAAATCATCTTTTCATCTGTAGAACTATAGGCCAATGTAGTATAAACCTTCCTGTGACAGACTGACTACATCCCATTTGGTATCAAATGACAGCATCATTTCAGATCGTGGTGGAAGCCTCAATAGATGTAGCCAGTGAGAGACACTTCCCTGGACACTGCTTTCCATTTGGCTTTCCTCAGAAATGTGTATAATCTTGTGAAACCTTTTTACTTCTAAGAATAAATACCACTCTGAAATCTGTTTATGAACTCAAAACACAGAGTCAGAGCTCTCAGTGGTCAAAACCTTGGGCTCTGAAGCCAGATTAGCTAAATTTGAATCATGACTCCTTACATCCTAGCTGTGTAGCCTTTGATGATTACTATTAAACACTCTGTACCACAGTGTCCTCATTTGTAAAATGGAAATAATGATACCATTTATTTCATAGAGTTGTTTTGAGATTAAAATGAAGTTGCTCAGGTAAAGCACTTAGAGCATAGAGTAAGTAATCAATAGATTGTAGCCATTATTATGAGAATTATTTATCTTTCTGGAGAGTCAAAAATCTGAGTGGGACCTTGATCATACTTGGTGGCACTTGCATTTAAAATGTATAATGACTTCCTGCACCATTTCCCAGAATGATCCTTTGAAAAGTTTTCAGCCATCTTCAAATCTCCAACTCCACCTTTCTGTTTTATTAGTTGATCTCCTGGCCTACTTTACTGAAATGATTGAGGCTTCCTACAAGGAAGTCCTTCTTTTCCATTTATTAATGCCTCTGGGCCATTGTGTTCCTACTCTATTGGTGTTTAGGAAGAGCACTCACTCCCCCTTTCTTATCAAAATGAACTACTCTGCTTGTATTCTTTTTATTTTTTTTGAAGCCTCATAATGTTATGTTTATAATATATATACAGGCATACCTCGGAGATACTGTGGGTTCAGTTCCAGACCACTACGATAAAGTGAATGTTGCAATAAAGTTAGTCACACTAATTTTTTGGTTTCCCAGTGCATAAAAAAAAGTTATTTTTACAATATACTACAGTCTATTAAGTGTGAAATAGCATTATGGTTAGAAATACAGTATGTATACCTTAATAAATAAAAGTATACTTCGTTGCTAAAAAATGTTAATCATCATCTGAGCCTTCAGTGCGTCATAATCCTTTTGCTGGTAGAGGATCTTGCCTCCACGGTGATGGCTGCTGACTATTCAGGTAGTGTTTGCTGAAGGTAGCAGGTGTCTGTGGCAATTTCTTAAAATAAGACAACAATGAAGTTTGCAGCATCAATTGACTCTTCCTTTCACGAATGATTTATCTGTAGCATTGCAGTGCAGTTTGATACGATTTTACCTGCAGAACTTCTTTCAGAATTGTCAGTCCTCTCAAATCCTGCCACTGCTTTATCAACTAAGTTGATGTAATATTCTAAATATTTGCTCTCCCTTCAACAATCTTCACAGCACCTTCACCAGGAGTGGATTCCATCTCAAGAAACCACTTTCTTTGCTCATCCGTAAGAAGCAACTCCTCATCTGTAAAGTTTTATCATGAGATTGCAGTAATTCAGTCACATCTTCAGGCTTCATGTCTTAGTTCTCTTGCTATTTCCACCGTAGCTGCCAGTAGTTCCTCCATTGAAGTCTTGAACCTCTCAAAGTCATCCATGAGGGTTGGAATCAATTTCTTCCAAACACCTGTTAATGTTGATATTTTGACCTCTTTCCATGAATCATAAATATTCTTAATGACATCTAGAATGGTAAATCCTTTCCAAACAGTTTTCAATTTCCTTTGCCCATATCCCTCAGAAGAATCTCTCTATGGCAGTGATAGACTTATGCAATGTATTTCTTAAATAATAAGACTTGAAAGTTAAAATAAGTCCTTGCTCCATGAGCTGCAGAAAGAATGTTACGTTAGCAAGCATGAACACAACATAAATCTCATTGCACATCTCCATCAGCGCTCTGGCGTGACCAGGTGCAATGTCAATGAAAAGTAGTATTTTACTTTATTTTTTTAAACATCTTTATTGGAGTATAATTGCTTTACAATGTTGTGTTAATTTCTGCTGTATAACAAAGTGAATCAGCTATACGTATACACATATTCCCATAGTCCCTCCCTTTTGCGCCTCCCTCACACCCTCCCTATCCCACTCCTCTAGGTGGTCACAAAGCACCGAGCTGATCTCCCTGTGCTATGCAGCTGTTTCCCGCTAGCTATCTGTTTTACCTTTGGTAGTGTATATATGTCCATGCCACTCTCTCACTTCGTCCCAGCTTACGCTTCCCCCTCCATGTGTCCTCAAGTCCATTTTCTACATCTGCGTCTTTATTCCTATCCCACCCCAGGTTCATCAGAACCATTTTTTTTTTTATTCCATATATGTGTGTTAGCATACAGTATTTGTTTTTCACTTTCTGACTTACTTCACTCCATATGACAGACTCTAGGTCCATCCACCCCACTACAAATAACTCAATTTCGTTTCTTTTTATGTAATATTCCATTGTATATATGTGCCACATCTTCTTTATCCTTTCATCTGTCGATGGACACTTAGGTTGCTTCCATGTTCTGGCTATTGTAAACAGTGCTGCAATGAATATTGTGGTACATGACTCGTTTTGAATTATGGTTTTTCTCAGGGTAGGGTATATGCCCAGGAGTGGGATTGCTGGGTCATATGATAGTTCTATTTTTACTTTTTTAAGGAACCTCCATACTGTTCTCCATAGTGGCTGTATCAATTTACATTCCCACCAACAGTGCAAGAGGGTTCCCTTTTCTCCACACCCTCTCCAGCATTTATTGTTTGTAGATTTTTTGATGATGGCCATTCTGACCAGTGTAAGGTGATACCTCATTGTGGTTTGATTTGCATTTCTCTAATGATTAGTGATGTTGAGCATCCTTTCATGTGTTTGTTGGCAATCGGTATATCTTCTTTGGAGAAATGTCTCTTTAGGTCTTTGCCCATTTTTGGATTGGGTTGACTGTTTTATTAATATTGAGCTGCATGAGCTGCTTGTATATTTTGGAGATGAATCCTTTGTCAGTTGCTTCATTTGCAAATATTTTCTCCCATTCTGAGGGTTGTCTTTTCATCTTGTTTATGGTTTCCTTTGTTGTGCAAAAGCATTTAAGTTTCATTAGGTCCCATTTGTTTATTTTTGTTTTTATTTCCATTTCTCTAGGAGGTGGGTCAAAAAGGATCTTGCTAGAATTTATGGGATAGAATGTTCTGCCTATGTTTTCCTCTAAGAATTTTATAGTGTCTGGCCTTACATTTAGGTCTTTAATCCATTTTGAGTTTATTTTTCTGTATGGTGTCAGGGAGTGTTCTAATTTCCTTCTTTTACATGTAGCTGTCCAATTTTCTCAGCACCACTTATTGAAGAGGCTGTCTTTTCTCCATTGTATATTCGTGCCTCCTTTATCAAAGATGAGGTGACCATATTTGCATGGGTTTATCTCTGGGCTTTCTATCCTGTTCCATTGATCTATATTTCTGGTTTTGTTCCAGTACCATACTGTCTTGATTACTGTAGCTTTGTAGTATAATCTGAAATCAGGGAGCCTGATTCCTCCAGCTCCATTTTTGTTCCTCAAGATTACTTTGGCTATTCGGGGTCTTTTGTGTTTCTATACAAATTGTGAAATTTTTTGTTCTAGTTCTGTGAAAAATGCCATTGGTAGTTTGATAGGGATTGCATTGAATCTGTAGATTGCTTTGGGTAGTACAGTCATTTTCACAATGTTGATTCTTCCAATCCAAGAACATGGTATATCTCTCCATCTATTTCTATCATCTTTAATTTCTTTCATCAGTGTCTTATAATTTTCTGCATACAGGTCTTTTGTCTCCTTAGGTAGGTTTATTCCTAGGTATTTTATTCTTTTTGTTGCAATGGTAAATGGGAGTGTTTTCTTAATTTCACGTTCAGATTTTTCATCATTAGTGTCTAGGAATGCAAGAGACTTCTGTGCATTAATTTTGTATCCTGCTACTTTACCAAATTCATTGGTTAGCTCTAGTAGTTTTCTGGTAACATCTTTAGGATTTTCTATGTATAGTATCATGTCATCTGCAAACAGTGATAGTTTTACTTCTTCTTTTCCAATTTGTATTCCTTTTATTGCTTTTTCTTTTCTGATTGCCATGGCTAAAACTTCCAAAACTATGTTGAATAATAATGGTGAGAGTGGGCAACCTTGTCTTGTTCCTGATCTTAGTGGAAATGGTTTCAGTTTTTCACTTTTGAGAACGATGTTGGCTGTGGGTTTGTCATATATGGCCTTTATTATGTTGAAGTAAGTTCCCTCTCTGCCCACTTTCTTGAGAGTTTTTATCATAAATGGTGTTGAATTTTGTTGAAAGCTTTTCCTACATCTATTGAAATTATCATATGGTTTTTCTCCTTTGATTTGTTAATATGGTGTGTCACATTGATTGATTTGCATATATTTATTCCTTGCATTCCTGGAATAAACCCCACTTGATCATGGTGTATGATCCTTTTAATGTGCTATTGGATTCTGGTTGCTAGTGTTTTGTTGAGGGCTTTGCATCTATGTTCATCAGTGATATTGGCCTGTAGTTTTCTTGTTTTGTGACATCTTTGCCTGGTTTTGGTATCAGGGTGTTGGTGGCCTCATAGAGTGAGTTTGGGAGTGTTCCTCCCTCTGCTATATTTTGGAAGAGTTTGAAAAGAATAGGTGTTTGCTCTTCTCTAAATGTTTGATAGAATTCGCCTGTGAAGCCATTTGGTCCTGGCATTTGTTTGTTGGAAGATTTTTAATCAGTTTCAATTTCAGTGCTTGTGATTGGTCTGTTCATATTATCTATTTCTTCCTGGTTCAGTCTTGGAAGGGTGTACTTTTCTAAGAATTTGTACATTTCTTCCAGGTTGTCCATTTTATTGGCATATAGTTGCTTGTAGTAATCTCTCATGATCCTTTGTATTTCTGCACGGTTATTTGTTACTTCTTTTTCATTTCTAATTCTGTTCATTTGAGTCTTCTCCCTTTTTTTTTCTTGATGAGTCTGGCTAATGGGTAATCAATTTTGTTTACCCTCTCAAAGAACCAGCTTTTAATTTTATTGATCTTTGCTATTGTTTCCTTCATTTCTTTTTCATTTATTTCTGATCTGATCTTTATGATTTCATTCCTTCTGCTAACTTTGGAGTGTGTTTTTGTGTGTGTTCTTTTTTCTCTAATTGCTTTAGGTATAAGGTTACATTGTTTATTTGAGATTTTTCTTGTTTCTTGATGTAGTACTGTATTGCTATAAACTTCCCTCTTAGAACAGATTTTGCTGCATCCCATATGTTTTGAGACATTGTGTTTTCATTGTCATTTGTTTCTAGGCATTTTTTGATTTCCTCTTTCATTTCTTCAGTGATCTCTTGTTTATTTAGTAGTGTGTTGTTTAGCCTCCATGTGTTTCTATTTTTTACCGATTTTTTCCTGTAATTGATATCTAGTCTCATAGCATTGTCAGAAAAGATACTTGATATGATTTCAAATTTCTTAAATTTACCAAGGCTTGATTTGTGACCCAAGTTATGATCTATCCTGGAAAATGTTCCATGAGCACTTGAGAAGAAAGTGTATTCTGTCGTTTTTGGATGGAATGTCCTATAAATATCAATTAATTTCATCTGGTCTAAAATGTCATTTAAAGCTTGTGTTTCTTTCTTTATTTTCATTTTGGATGATCTGTCCATTGTTGAAAGTGGGGTGTTAAAACCCCCACTATTATTGTGTTACTGTCGATTTCCCCTTTTATGGCTGTTAGCATTTGCCTTATGTATTGAGGAGCTCCTCTATTGGGTGTATAAATATTTATAATTGTTGTATCTTCTTCCTGCATTGATCCCTTGATCATTATGTAGTGTCCTTCTTTGTCTCTTGTAATAGCCTTTATTTTAAAGTCTATTTTGTCTGGTATGAGAATTGCTACTCCAGCTTACTTTTGATTTTCATTTGCATGGAATATCTTTTTCCATCCCCTCACATTCAGTCTGTATGTGTCCCTAGGTCTTAAGTGGGTCTCTTGTAGACAGCATATATACAGGTCTTGTTTTTGTATCCATTCAGCCAGTCTATGTCTTTGGTTGGAGCATTTAATCCATTTACATTTAAGGTACTTACTGATATGTATGTTCCTATTACCATTTTCTTAATTGTTTTGGGTTTATTTTTGTAGGTCTTTTCCTTCTCTTGTGTTTCCTGCCTAGAGAAGTTCCTTTAGCATTTGTTGTAAAGCTGGTTTGCTGGTGCTGAATTCTCTTAACTTTTGGTTGTCTGTAAAGGTGTTAGTTTCTCCGTCAAATCTGAATAACATTCTTGCTGGGTAGAGTAATCTTGGTTGTAGGTTTTTTCCTTTCATCACTCTAAATATGTCCTGCCACTCCCTTCTGGCTTGCAGAGTTTCTGCTGAAAAATCAGCTTTAAACCTTATGGGGATTCCCGTGCCTGTTATTTGTAGCTTTTCCCTTGCTGCATTTAATACTTTTTCTTTGTATTTAATCTTTGATAGTTTGATTAATATGTGTTTTGGCATGTTTCTTCTTGGATTTATCTTGTATGGGACTTTCTGCACTTCCTGGACTTGATTGACTATTTCCTTTCCCATATTAGGGAAGTTTTCGAGTATAATCTCTTCAAATATTTTCTCAGACCCTTTCTTTTTCTCTTCTTCTTCTTGGTCCTCTATAATTTGAATGTTGGTGCGTTTAATATTGTTCCAGATGTCTCTGAGACTGTCCTCAATTCTTTTCTTCTTTTCCTTTATTCTGCTCTGCATCAGTTATGTCCACTATTTTATCTTCCAGGTCACTTATCCATTCTTCTGCCTCAGTTATTCTGCTACTGAGTCCTTCTAGAGTATTTGAAATTTCATTAATTGTGTTGTTCATCATTGTTTCTTTGCTCTTTAGTTCTTCTTGGTCCTTGTTAAATGTTTCTTGTATATTCTCCCCTCTATATCTGAGATTTTGGATCATCTTTACTATCATTACTCTGAATTCTTTTTCACGTAGACTGCCTGTTTTCTCTTCATTTGTTTGGTCTGGTGGTTTTTTACTTGCTCCTTCATCTGCTGCACATTTCTCAGTCTTCTCATTTTGTTTAACTTACTGTGTTTGGGGTCTCCTTTTCACAGGCTACAGGCCGTAGTTCCCGTTATTTTTAGTGTCTGCCCCCGGTGGGTGAGGTTGGTTCAGTGGCTTGTGCAGGCTTCCTGGTGGAGGGGATTGGTGCCTGTGCTCTGGTGAGTGGGGCTGGATCTTGTATTTCTGGTGGGTAGGGCTGTGTCTGGTGGTGTGTTTTGGGGTATCTGTGAACTTAGTATGACTTTAGGCAGCCTCTCTACTAATGGGTGGGGTTGTGTTCCTGTCTTGCTAGTTGTTTGGCATGGGGTGTACAGCACTGCAGCTTGCTGGCCGTTGGGTGGAGCTGGGTCTTAGTGTTGAGATGGAGATCTCGGGAGAGCTCTTGCTTATTGATATTACGTGTGGCTGGGAGGTCTCTGGTGGTCCAGTGTCTTGGTCTCGGCTCTCCCACCTTGGAGGCTCAGGCCCGACATCTGGCTGAAACCCCAAGATCCTGCCGGCCGCATGGCTTGGAAGAAAAGGAAGAAAACAAAAATAAAAAAATGAACAGCTAGAACCCCCAACCAAATGGAAAAAGCAAAACTAAAGAGACAAAATCACACAAAGAAACATACACATACACACTCAGAAAAAGAGAAGAAAGGGAAAAAATAACAAAATAAAAAGTAATAAAAATGGAAGAGAACAATCACACCAATAAACAAATCCACCAATGATAACAAGCACTAAAAAGTAAGGTAACATAAACATAACCACAAAGAAATCAGACACAGAAAGCAAGCCCAAGTCTACAGTTGCTTCCAAAGTCCACCGCCTCAACTTTGGGAACATTCGTTGTCTATTCAGGTATTCCAGAGATGCAGGGTTTATCAAGTTGATTGTGCGGATTTCATCTGCTGCTCCTGAGGCTGCACAGAGAAATTTCCCTTTCCCTTCTTTGTTCGCACAACTCCTGGGGTTTAGTTTTGGTTTTGGCCCTGCCACTGCATCTAGGCCCCCCTCAGGCGTCTGTTCCCCGCCCAGCCAGGAGGGGGTTAAAGCAGCAGCTGATTATGACTCTGTTGCTCTCTCAGGCCATGGAGAGGGAGGGGTACGGTGGTCATAATTGGAATGCGGGGCAAGCCTGTGTCGGCAGAGGCCAGCGTGACATTGCAACAGCCTGCGGCACACTGCGTGTTCTCCTGGGGAAGTTGTCCCTGGATCTAGGGACCCTGGCAGTGGCAGGCTGCACAGGCTCCAAGGGGTGCGATGTGGGTAGTAACCTGTGCTTGCACACAGGAATTTTGGTGGAAGCGGCAGCAGCATTAGCATTTCATGCCCATCTCTGGGGTCCGAGCAGTTAGCTGTGGCTTGTGCCTATCTCTGGAGCTTGCTTAGGCAGTGCTCTCCCTTCTGTGGGCACACGGGGAATGAATCCCCTCTCCTTGTGCACCCCGAGACAATGGTCTCTTGCCTCTTTGGCAGCTCCAGACCTTTTCCCGGACTCCCTCCTGGCTAGCTGTGGTGCACTAGCCTCCTTCAGGCTGTGTTCATGCAGGCAACCCCAGTCCTCTCCCTGGGGTCTGACCTCCAAAGCCCGAGCCTCAGCTCCCAGCCCTTACCCGTCCCAGTGGGTGAGCAGGCAAGCATCTCAGGCTGGTGAGTGCTGGTTGGCACTGATCTTCAGTGCAGGAATCTCTCTGCTTTGCCCTCTGCACCCCTGTTGCTGTGCTCTCCTCTGTGTCTCTGAAGCTTCCCCCGCCACCCCCAGTCTCCGCCAGTGGAGGGGCTTCCTAGTGTGTGGAAACTTTTCCTCCTTCACAGCTCCCTTCTAGAGGTTCAGGTCCCATCCCTATTCTTTTGTTTCTGTTTTTTCTTTTTTCTTTGGCCCTACCCAGGTACGTGGGGAGTTTCTTGCCTTTGGGGAAGTCTGAGGTCTTCTGCCAGCGTTCGGTAGGTGTTCTGTAGGAGTTGTTCCACATGTAGATGTATTTTTGATGCATTTGTGGGGAGGAAGGTGATCTCCATGTCTTATTCCTCAGTCCTCTTGAAGCTTCTCTCTGCTTGTGCTCTTGGTTTTATTCTCTATTCTCTGACTTCACCAAGTGTTTACTCTCCCTTTAGCAGCTATATAGCTTGTAATTGTTCCCCAACTCACGCCTCTTATTCAGAGTGACTGTATATCCAGCATTCCAGGGACAATCTTACTTTTATAGTGGTTGTAGATCAATTATCATGATTATTGTTGGTATCTCCTTTCAGTAGTGTCCCAATTTGGACAGTAAGTTGCAAGGTCATCCTTTTTTTTTTTTTTTTTTTTTTTTAGTTTTTCAAAGGATACATTATTTTTTTAAATTAATTAATTTATTTTTGGCTGCATTGGGTCTTTGTTGCTGCACACAGCTTTCTCTAGTTGTGGCGAGTGGGGGCTACTCTTCATTGCAGTGCGCAGGCTTCTCATTGCAGTGGCTTCTCTTATTGCAAAGCATGGGCTCTAGGCACACGGGCTTCAGTAGTTGTTGCACACGGGCTCAGTAGTTGTTGTTCGTGGGCTCTAGAGTGCAGGCTCAGTAGTTGTGGTGTACGGGCTTAGTTACTCTATGGCATGTGGGATCTTCCTGGACCAGGGCTCAAACCTGTGTCCCGTGCGTTGGCAGGTGGATTCTTAACCACTGCACCACCAGGAAAGTCCCAGGTCATCCTCTTATAGGCTACAAACACACCTTCATTTGACCCCCAAACAATCAAATGTGAGGATTTGTTATTTCTTTAACATTACTACCTGATCTCCCTGTCATGATCCTTGCTTCCATCCTTCTCAACTTTGGAATAACCACTCTTCCTCCTCTAAATATAAACAATATCAAGTTTGGTACATTCTTTCCTTTTCCTCTCTTACTTTTTACTCTCTTCAATATTTCAACTACTATTCGTAGCCTGGGAATCTCCAATATATTTCTCTATTTCCAAACACCCTACTGAACCATGGTCATACATTCTTACCTCCTTGCTGTATATTTTCCTCTGTATATCATGCCTGCTCTTCAAATACAAATCAATTTTTCAGTTTTTTAAATGTCGAATAATCAAATAGCCTGCTACTGGGTCTCTAATGTCTTCTTTTTCTAATTCACTGTTACTTTACTTCCAGAAAAATTTCTCTGAAGCTCAGATTTCATATAAAGTGAACATTTCCCCCCAAA
This sequence comes from Eschrichtius robustus, assembly GCF_028021215.1. Classification (NCBI taxonomy): domain Eukaryota; kingdom Metazoa; phylum Chordata; class Mammalia; order Artiodactyla; family Eschrichtiidae; genus Eschrichtius; species Eschrichtius robustus. The sequence continues at coordinate 12,549,588 of NC_090827.1, read as the reverse complement.
TCCTGAAATTCAAGACCCTTAATAATATGGCCCAAGTTTTATTCTGTAGTATTCAGTGGGCCAAAAAATGCCTTTTTTTTTTAAGTAAAAATAAAAGACACATTTTTCATTTTCACCAAGAACTTTTTGAACAGCATATTCACCTGTTTGTTCCACTACATTCTGCCATTTTCCAGGCAACTTCATAATTCCATCTTCCCAAAACATTTTATCTTTCTGAGCAAAGAAGTGTTCCAGGTGCCTTTTACAGTCTTCCAGGGAATTGAAATTTTTTCCATTAAGAGAATTTTGCAAAGACCAAGATAAATGGAAATCTGAAGGTTCAGTGTCTGGTGAATATGGTGGTTGAATCAGAATTTCCCAGCCAAACTGTAACAGTTTTTGCCTGGTCATCAATGAAACATGGGGTCTTGCATTATCCTGATGGAAGATTATTCATTTTCTGTTGACTAATTGTGGATGCTTTTCATCTGCTTTCAGTTGTTCTAACTGGGAGCAGTACTTGTTGGAATTAATCATTTGGTTTTGAAGACAGAGTCCTTTGTAATGTTAAACAGTATGAACATTCTGAATTGTGCATGGATGTCTTCTGGCCAGTGTGGTAGGAGCAGTCTAGCCAGAAAAATTAATCATATTTCTTGATATCTCTGTATGATTTGACATACATAGTAAGTAGTCTTTCATTTTCTCAGTTGGCTTTCAAGTTACCATACTCTTCTCCTCTTTCTCTTAACTCATTGACTTCATTGTTAGTGTTTTCTCCCACAACATTCAGTCCTTGATTTTCTGCTCTTATCCCGAACTGCCACTCTGGATAATCACATTAAGTCTCATGGTTTAAATGGAATCCATATGGTAAGATCTCCAAAATTAATAATTACAGCTTTGGCTCTGTCCTGACATCCAGAGTAACAGAACCAACTACCTTCTCAACATTACCAGTTGGATGCCTAATAAGCTTCTCCAAATTAACAGAAATAAAAGATAAGTCTTAATTATCTTGTTGCACTTGCCAAATAAATAATCACACAAAAAACTTTCTTCATGTGGTCTTCCCATTTAGAAACATTTACCTAGGTTTTATAGCCCACAAATCCAGGATTTGTTCTTGATTCCTCTTTGCTACAGCTCCATATCCTATCCAGACAAAAAATTCCTGAAAGAGCTACATTCAAAATATAAACCAATTACCAAACACTGCTACCACCCTAGTTTAAGCCATCCTCATCTTGTATAGAGTACTGAAGTCTTCTGTTTCCTTACTTGTACTCTTATTCCCCTACAGTCTATTCCTGAAATACCATAAGTATTTTTAAAATACCTACAGTATTTTAAAAATACACACATAAGATTATATCATTTCCCTGTTTAAACCTCCCAAAGACTTCCTCCCTACACCATTAGATTAAAATCCGAACTACTTGCCGTACTCCCTGAAGCCCTAGAACATCTTGCCCCACACCCTCTTTAAATTTTTCTCCCATAACTCTCTCCTAAATTACTCTGCTCCTCCCCTACTGGAATTAATACTGCTCTTTAACCACATAAAGTTGTTCACTTCTTCAGGACCTATGCATCATCTCTTCCTTCTGCCTGGAAAGAATTTCCTTCCTATCATCTCTTTGTTTGCTCCATTGCTTCATACAGATCTTTACTCAGTTATCTTCTTTCTCAAGGATTCTTTCACTCTATTAAAAGTCATCATTATCTTTCATCACTCTGTACGTCTCTCTATGCTTTTTGTTTTAAATATCAAACTCATTGTAACCTGCCATTTTATTTATTATTTATTTATTTATTTTTGGCTGTGTTGGGTCTTCGTTTCTGTGCGAGGGCTTTCTCTAGTTGTGGCGAGCGGGGGCCACTCTTCATTGCGCTGCGCGGGCCTCTCACTATCGCGGCCTCTCCCGTTGCGGAGCACAGGCTCCAGACGCGCAGGCTCAGTAATTGTGGCTCACGGGCCCAGTTGCTGCGCGGCATGTGGGATCTTCCCAGACCAGGGCTCGAACCCGTGTCCCCTGCATTGGCAGGCGGATTCTCAACCACTGCGCCACCAGGGCAGCCCCAACCTGCCATTTTTATATGTATTTGTTTGTTTGTTCATTATTTGTCTTCTAATAAAATATACTTTCTATTTGGAATTTTATGGATTTTAGTTCAAAAAAATATCAGCGGTACTAATAAACAATGCCTTGAACATAGCAGATACCCAATAAATATTTTTGAACAAATACTAAATGAACTTTGGGTAGTAGAGTTTCTTCAATGTGTATCTTGGCATTATCACAAAATCTATATTCTATAAAGGGTTATGCCTTACTCAATATGGAATCTTGTTTCATATTTCGGTACGGAAAGCTTGCTACCAATTTGAGTTGAGGCAATGCTTATAATGATTGTTGAATTTAGGGTTCAGGAGAAGCCATAAGTGATTAACAACTCATATGCTGCTAGAATTCTTTTCTATAGCATCTAAGCTTATGTTTGAATCACTTTATTCTTGGGACCCACTGTTTCCCAAGGCAGTCTTAACTATTAGAAAATTATTTTGTGTCTCAGTTATTCACTTATCAAATACGTGTTATCTAGGCTCTGGATCCCAGTGATTTCAACATATTGGTCTTAGTTTATCTTTAAAATGTCCCTCTATTATAGGTAACCTATTATATTTCTTACTTTGGTTAAGAAAACCTTTTCTTTAAAAAACAATTGTCCATATTTCCTGGAAGGCACGGAATGGTTAGTTAAAGCTATTTTAACACTGGACACTTGACGTTTTTACTCAGGAACACTTGACATGGCCCCCAAAATAGCCAACACCATTAGAGTTCAAGATGTTTTGTTTTCTTATACCTCTTTCTTCATAAAAAAGTAATGTGCAGTAATCCTATGCCATCCCTGAGCTTCATACCTTCATCATCCTTATTCTGAAACTATACCTCCTTCCTCATCCCATGCCTAAGGCTCACTGAATTTTCAACATACTCTAGGGATAGAAGTCAGAATGAGATTAAGAGCCAGTGATGTCTGCTGCATATATCATTTGGTTACAAAAGTTAATAGCTTTTAAATTTTGATATGGAAAAATATCTTCTGTGTCAAAACAGCTATAATTTGCCTTGCTCTTCCAAACCATGCTTCTTTATCCCTAGCATTGAACAAAATATATAATTACCTTAAGATAACATGAAAGGCCCTTCAGCATCTCACCCCAACCTTCTTTCTTTTTTATCCCCTACAAGTTTTCACTTCATGCCCTCGCTACATATACTGCTCACTTTCATCCCATAAACCTTTGCATGCATCAAATCTTTGATATCCATTTGCCTCCTGCTTTTGGCTCACGTGGCAATTCTCAGCTCAAAGGGAAGTCCCTCTGGAAAGGCTTCCTCAACTCTAAAATAGCACATTATTCTCTTTCCTACTCAACCATTACATTTTATATATATATCTCCATTATGGCACTCTTCACTTTATGTTGTAATCCTTGATTTTATATATATATATATATATATATATATATATATATATATATATATATATATATATTCTTGTATGAGGATATGCTAAGGACTATGTCCATGGTCAGCTAGAGATTTGACAGTGTTGAGAATATACAGCTGTGCATTACATTGCAAAATGTACTGATTAAAAATTAGGATCCAAGATGGATCTCCAGTTTTGGGGTGGCAGCAAAGGGCAAAGGATAGGTAGATCTACATCCACTGTCTTTCATGAGGCACAGCCATGCTGGGCTAACCTTGGCTTACATTACAGCAACAGATAACCACAGGAGCTTCTCCTAGCTGATGGGGATCATGTTTTGATTGTCCTGGCATATGGTATATGTTTGATTGCTGTGTAATAATTGTGTTGGAATTCCTCCTGTTTCTTTGTCACTTAGATAGAGAGGTTTAAAGGAAAGAACAAGGTGTAATATCTTCTGGAGAGTAGATATGTAATTAAGATTTTTTAATGATGATTTTTCCTTTTTTAAAATATTTTTTATTTATTTGTGATGAATAATTTTTTAAATATTTATGATTAATAATTTTTTTAAATATTTATTTATTTATAATTAATAATCATCAATTGACTACTATAAGTAGTCTTAGAAAGATTCCAGAATCTTAGAATCCTCATTATTTATGGCAGAGACTGACTACCTCATCAGATAACCTGTTTTACTCTTTTTTTCTGGGCATATATCTGAACTATATTTCCCAGATTCTCTTGTAAGTAGGCATAGCCATAGACTAAGTTCTAGATGATGGAATATGAACAGATGTAATATATGTGTTCACTTATAAACCTGATCCATGAGAACCTCCTACAAGGGATGCCCGTGTTCTTTACCTTTCTGCCAGATTGATGCAGGGAAGCACCGTGGCACTGGAAACCTCAGTGTTGGAGATGATAGAGCCGCTATGTGAAAAGAGCCGCTGTGTGAATTCGGCCCTTGGAAGAAAGGCGTCCACTCTTAGGACGTACTGTTTTCTTCTTCTTAGCATGAGCAAGAAATAAACCACTGAGATTTTGAAGTTTATTTGTTAAGGTAGTATTGTCTTACTAATAAGCTTTAGTGTTTCCTCCTCCATGTGGGATACTATCAACATCCCAAAACTTAAAATAGTATTGAATATTAAAATTCAGAATATAAGCAAAGGGGTGTTGGAAGTACAAAGCATTCCTTTTTGCAGCTAGATTGAATGGAATGGGATAGAGATGGTGATAGCTAATGAGAAGGAGGAAAGTAGGATAAGTCCCTGTGGCCTGCTATAAGGAAGAAATGAAAACATGAAGATCATGATTTTGGGCCTAAGACAGGGCATTTCTCAATGAAGGAAAATATTATATGTATTTTCCTGCATTTCTGGAATGAAAGCTTTTCGGGAGAAGGGAGTTTCAGAGTAGACTACCATTCATAATACATATCCCAGGGTTTAAAATACTGCCTGCTACAAAGTAGACACTCCATAAAAATCTGTTAAGTGAATTTCTAGTACTTAAAGTCTCTCAGCCTAATCATGATAACGTCCAGACTGAATATAAACACATCCTAATATGACAGTTGATTAGAGACTGTCATCATAATTGCCTAACAGGTTCTCCTATTTCCAGGGAATGTCCTTAAGCATTTACAATTCTGTCAGTGTGACTAAGAAATCATCAAGAATTCCTAAGGGTGACACCAAATCCAGCATCTGTTCCTCATCTCAACTGTTGAAGCAATCATTTTAGATTTTTTCTATGACTGGAGGACAGAAGAGCAAATTGTCCGGTGAGTTGACAGTGACAGAGGAAGGGGAGAGTGAGCTTAGGAAATCAATCAGGAAAAGAGGACAGCAAAGAATACCATTGACATATGTAAAGAGATCCCAGCAAAGAACATCAATCTACCTCTACCTCTCCAGTGCTGGCCACTCAGCTGAGGTTCTGTGCAACCAGAGAGCTTGGGGAGATGTCAGTAAGGGTTCTTCAAGAAATAGTCATCTGAAAAAATTACATATTGTTTTTTAATCTTCACATATTGTGTGATGCTAGCCCTTGTAATGATGACAGTAAGTTAGAATCCCCATTAGCAATTTCTTTAGAGGTTTTTCACTCTTCTATGGCAGTGGGCAGTAGAACCACGATCACTGGGTTCAGTTCATTCTCAGGTTTTGAGGTAATACAGATACAATTACAGATGTAATGTAGAGGTAACACTGCATTGCACAGAGGGGAGTGTGTAGGCTGGTGGCCTCAGCTTCTCTCTCATAAATTACCTTCCCAGTCTCCTCTTATACAGACAAGTAGCTTCTCTCAGTGTAAGTAAGGATTCAGAGGGAAATGTTCATTCTAACGATGGAAGTTTTATGTGCTCCCAGTCAATTGCCCTCTTCTACTTTATGGTTGTAAATGTTGCGAGACTTGGGTTGGGTAGGTCAGAAGTGAATCATTTTGTGAAGGCTTTATGTTTTGGCAATATTTCTTTACTGGTTATTTACATTTTTTTACATATGTGTATACTGATTTATTATTTATTATTATTATCTTGATGAAGTTTTTGTCTAAAATATTAATGATGAAGAATTATAATCTGATTCATTTCTCCACACTAGTGCTACAATGAACCTGCATACCAATGACGCTGTGTTTACAGTGACACTACTTACGAATGGGTACTGTATGGGCTGAAATGCTAACCCAAACAGTTCTATTTCACTACGCTGTATGTGGGAAGCAACTCAGAGATACATCAATGTCTCCAGAAAAATTGAAACAACACTTCACTACAAGTCGTAGGCATTTGACAAATAAAAGTGTTTATTTCTTAAAGTGCTCTTAGAATATCGAAACAAGCACAGTAAAGCTCTTATTTTTTAAAAAAAATCAAATTCAGTGAAAAGACACAGAACATAAGTTATTTACTAGCAGAACTTATTGCTCAGGAAAAGAGATGCCAAACAGTTGGTGAGAAATGAATAATGTCAGCATATAAAATTATAGTGAATAAAATGCTAGGATGATATAAGTATGAAATTAAAGTTTTCTCTCAATATGATAGGTCAACATATTGATAACATATTACATGATGCTAACGAAAATTTGGGTAATAAACTGAAAAATAATAGCTGCTCTATCCAGGTTGATAAGCCAACATATTTCACCAATAAATGCCATGTCATGTGTCACCCAATACATCATTACTGTGACTACTTTTTTAAAAGTTATCTTTTAAATCTCTTAAGAATATGATATGCCTAGGTATAGATTTTTAAATAAGTTTTATACTTAGTGTTCTCTGAATTTCCTGAATCTGAAGTATAGTGTTTGTCATTAATTTTGGAAAGCTCTCTGCCATTAATATTTCAAATATTTCTTCTGCTCCATTCTCTGTTTTTCTGGTATCCCAGTTATATATATATGTTACATCTTCTTAAAGCTTCCCACAGTTCTTGGGTTTTGTTCTATTTTTATCTATTTTATTCTTCCTCTTTGCATTTCAGTTTCCAAAGTTTCTGTTGACATTGTCAAGCTCACTGAGTCTCTATCAACTATGTCCAGCTTCTGATGAATCTGTCAAAGGTATTGCTCATTTTTATAACAATGTTTTTTATTTTTCCAGTTTTATTAAGATATAGTTGACATACATCCGTGTATAAGTTTACAGTGCACATTATGATGGTTTGACTTACATATATTGTGAAATGATTACTGCAATAAGTTTAGTGAGCGTCATCATATCATATAAAGAGTACAAAGAGAAAGCAATAAAGAAAAAAATTGTTTTCCTTGTGATGATAAGTCTTAGGATTTACACTCTTAACTTTTATATCGTACGGCCATGTTAAATATAGTCATCATGCTGGGCATTACATCCCTCATACTTACTTATCTCATAACTTGAAGTTTGTACCTTTTGACCAGTTTTCTCCAATTCCTCCACCCCCTAAACCCTGCCTTGCGAACACAAATCTGATCTCTTTTTCTGAGTTTGTTTTTTTGTTTTTGTTTTGGGGAGGGTTCTACTTACAAGTGAGATTATACATATCTGTCTTTCTCTGCCTTATTTCACTTAGCAGAATGTCCTCAAGGTCCATCCGTGTTGTCACAAGTGGCAGAATTTCCTTGTCTCTTTATGATTGAATAATATTCCAGTATATAATATATACCACAGCTTCTTTATCCATTCATTCATCGTTGGACACTTAGTTTGTTTCCATGTCTTGACTAGTGTAAATAATGCTGCTATGAACACAGAGGTGCAGATATCTTTTTGAGTTAGTGTTTCATTTCCTTTGGATATATTGCCTGAAGTGAAATTGCAAAGTGACTCAGCTATACATATACATATATTCATTCTTTTTCATATTCTTTTCTCATATGGATTATCACAGAATACTGAGTAGAGTTCCCTGTGCCATACAGTAGGCCCTTGTTGGTTATTTCTCTTATATATAGTACTGTGTGTATGTTAATCCCAAGCTCCTGATTTATCTCTTCCCCACCACATTTCCCCTTTGGTGACCATAAGTTTGTTTTTGATATTATAAGTCTGTTTCTGTTTTGTAAATAAGTCCATTTGTATTATTTTTTAAATTAGATTCCACATATAAGAGATATCATATGATATTTGTCTTTCTCTGTCTGACTTACTTCACTCAGTATGACAATCTCTAGGTCTATCCATGTTGCTGCAAATGGCATTATTTCGTTGTTTGTGTGTGTGTGTGTGTGTGTTTGGCTGAGTATTATTCCATTGTATATATGTACCACATTTTCTTTATCCATTCCTCTCTTGATTGATATCTAGGTTGCTTCCATGTCTTGACTCCTATAAATAGTGCTGCAGTGAATATTGGGGTGCATGTATCTTCTCAAATTATGGTTTTCTCCAGATATATGCCCTAGAGTGGAATTGCTGGATCATTTGGTAGTTCTATTTTTAGTTTTTTAAGGAACCTCCATACTGTTCTCCATAGTGGCTGTACCAGTTTACATTCCCACCAACAGTGCAAGAGGGTTCCCTTTTCTCCACACCCTCTCCAGCATTTATTGTTTGTCGACTTTTTGGTAATGGCCATTCTGACTGGTGTGAGGTGATATCTCATTGTAGTTTTGATTTGCATTTCTCTAATAATTAGCAATTTGTGCATCTTTTCATGTGCCTTTTGGCCATCTGTATGTCTTCTTTGGAGAAATGTCTATTTAGATTATCTGCCCATTTTTTGAGTGGGTTTTTTTTTTTTTTTTGACATAGAGCTGCATGAGCTGTTTGTATATTTTGGAGATTAATCCTTTGTCAGCTGCTTCATTTGCAAATATTTTCTCCCATTCTGTGGGTTGTCTTTTCATTTTGTTTATGATTTTCTTTGCTGTGCAGAAGCTTTTATGTTTAATTAGGTCCCATTTGTTTCTGTTTTTATTTTCATTACTCTAGGAGGTGAATCAAAGGAGATGTTGCTGTGATTTATGTCAAATGGTGTTCTACCTATGTTTTCCTCTAAGGGTTTTATAGTGTCTGACCTTAAATTTAGGTCTTTAATCCATTCTGAGTTTATTTTTGTGTATGGTGTTAGGGAATGTTCTATTTTCATTCTTCTACATGTAGCTGTCCAGTTTTCCCACTACCACTTATTGAAGAGACTGTCTTTGCTCCATTGTATATTCTTGCTTCCTTTGTTGTAGATTAATTGACAATAGGTGTGTGGGTTTATTTCTGGGCTTTCTATTTTATTCTGTTGATCTATATTTCTGTTTTTATGCCAGTACCATGCTGTTTTGATGACTGTAGCTTTGTAGTATAGTCTGAAGTTGGGGCGCCTGATTCCTCTAACTCTTTTTTTCCTTTCTCAGGATTGCTTTGGCTATTTGGGGTCTTTTGTGTTTCTGTACAAATTTAAAATTATTTTTTCTAGTTCTGTAAAAAATGCCACTGGTAATTTGATAGGGATTGCATCAAATCTGTAGATTGCCTTGAGTAGTATAGTCATTTTGACAATATTGATTCTTCCAATCCAAGAACATGGTATATCTTTCCATGTGTTTTTGTCATCTTTAATTTCTTTCATTAGCATCTTAGTTTTCAGAGTACAGGTCTTTTGCCTCCTTAGCTAAGTTTATCCATAGGTATTTTATCCTTTTTGATCAATGATAAATGGGATTGTTGCTTTAATTTCTCTTTCTGTTCTTTCATTGTTAGTGTGTAAAAATGCAATAGACTTCTGTGTATTAATTTTGTATCCTGCAACTTTACCAACTTCACTGATGAGCTCTAGTAGTTTTCTGGTAACATCTTTGGGATTTTCTATACATAGTGTCATGTCATATGCAAACAGTGACAGTTTTTACTTCTTCTTTTCCAATTTTGATTCTTTTTATTTCTTTTTCTTCTATGATTGCCATGGCTAGGACTTCCAAAACTATGTTGAATAAAAGTGGTGACAGTGGACATCCTTGTCTTGTTCCTAATCTTAGAGAGAATGCCTTCAGCTTTTCACCATTGAGAATGATGTTATGATGTTTCAGTGATTGAAATGATGAATGATGAATGATGTTTCAGTGATTGAAATGATGTAAGTTTGTCATATATGGCCTTTATTATGTTGAAGTAAGTTCCCTTTATGCCCACTTTCTGGAGAGTTTTTATCATAAATGGGTGTGATAAAAGCTTTTTTTGCATCTATTGAGATGATCATATGGTTTTTATTTTTCAGTTTGTTAACACGTTGTATCACACTGATTGATCTGTGGATATTGAAAAATCCTTGCATCCCTGGAATAAATGCCACTTGATCATGGTGTATGATCCTTTTAATGTATTGCTGGGTTCAGTTTGCTAGTATTTTCTTGAGGATTTTTGCATCTATGTTTATCAGTGATACTTTTTTGCTATTGAGTTTTATGAGTACTTTATGTATTTTAAATTTTAACCGCTTATCATATATATGATTTGCAGATATTTTTCTCATTCTATAGGTTGTCATTTGTTGATTGTGTTCTTTTGCAGTGCAGATGTAGTCTCAGTTCAGTTGTTTCTTTTGATTTTGTTGCTTGTGCTTTAGGGGACATATCCAAAGAAATCATTGCCAAGACCCACGTCAAGGAGGGTTTTTCCTATGTTTTCTTCCAGGAGTTTCATGGTTTCAGGTCTAACATTTAAGTCTTTAATAAATTTAAAGTTAATTTTTGTGAGTGGGGTAAGAGAGAGGTCGAGTTTTATTCTTTTACATGTGAATTACCAATTTTCCCAGCACCATTAATTGAAGAGACTATCTTTCCTCCATTGAGTATTCTTGGCTTCCTTGTCAAATACTCGTTGACCGTGTACACTTAGACTTATTTGTGGACTCTCAATTCTGTTCCGTTGATCTATTTGCTTGTTTTTATGCCAGTACCATAATGTTTAGACTACTATAGCTTTATAGTATAGCTTGAAATTAGGAACTGTGATGCCTCCAGCTTTGTTGTTCTTTTTCAGAATTACTTTGGATTATTGGGGTCTTTTATAGTTCCATATAAATTTTAGGATTGTTATTTCTACTTCTGAAAAAAAATGCCATGAGAATCTTGATAGGGACTGAACTGAATCTATAGATGGCTTTTGGTAATATGGACAATTTAACAGTATTAATTCTTCCAACCCATGAATATAGGAAACTTTTCCACTTACTTTTGTCTTCTTCAGTTCCTTTCATCAGTGTCTTGTAGTTTTCAGAGTAGAGATCTTTCACTTCTATGGTTAAGGTTATTCCTAAGAATTTTGTTGTTTTTGATGCTATTGTAAATGGAATCGTTTTGTTTCTTTTTAAGAAAATTCACTCTTAGCATATAGAAATGCTACTAATTTTGTGCATTAATTTTGTATCTTGCAACTTTACTGAATTTGTTGATTACATCTGAGAGTTTTTTGGCAGACACTTTGGTACTTTCTACATATAAAATCATGTCATCTGCAAATGGAGAAAATTTTACTTCTTCCTTTCCAATTCTGATGCCTTTTGTTTTCCTTTTTCTTGCCTGAGTGCACTGGCAAACACTTCCAGTTCTATGTTGAATAAGAGTGGTGAGAGTGGGCACCCTTGGATCGTTCCTCATCTTAGAGAGAAATCTTTCAAACTTTCACCACTGAGAATGATATTAGCTGTGGGTTTATCATATATGAGCTTTATTATGTTGACATACATTCCTTCTGTACCTAACTAGTTAAGAATTTTTATCATGAATGGGTGTTTAATTTTGTCAAATACTTTTTCTGCATCTATTGAGATGATATGATTTTTTCCTTTCATTCTATTAATGTGATATATCCCACTGATTAGTTTGCATATGTCAAAACATCCTTGCATCCTGGGTAAAAATCCTACTTGATCATGCTGAATAAGACTTTTAATGTGCTTCTGAATTCAGTTTGCTAATATTTTGAGAATTTTTGCATCTATAATCATCAGGGATATTGGTCTGTAGTTTTCTTTTCTGGCTTTAGTAGAATGGTTATGCTGGTCTTGTAAAAGGAGTCTGGAAGTGTTGTCTCTCCATTGAATTTTTGGAAGAGTTTGAGAAGGATTAGTGTTAATTCTTTAAATGAATGGTAAAATTCACCAGTGAAGCCATCTGATCCTGCGCTTTTCTTCATTGGGAGATTTTTGGTTATTGATTCACTCTCCATATGATAATTGGATAATTCAGGCTTCCTATTTCTTCCTAACTCAGTCTTGGCTGTTTGTATGTTTCTAAGACTTTTTCCATTTCTTCTACGTTGGCCAGTTTGTTGACATATAGTTTTTTATAGTAGCCTCTCTTGATTCTTTGTATTTCTGTGGTATCCATGGTAATGTCTTTTTTTTTTTTTTAATTTACAATTTTGTTGATTTGAGACCTCTCTCTTTTTTCCTAGGTTAATCTAGCTAAAGTTTTATCAATTTTGTTTATCTTTTCAAAGATCCAACTTTTAGTTTGATTAATTTTTTCTATTGTTTTTCTGTTCTCTATTTCATTTACTTCTGCTCTAATCTTTACATTTTCCTTCCTTATGTTCTAACTTTGGGCTCAGTTTGTTTTTCTTTTTCCAGTTTCTTAAAGCATAGAGGTAGGTAGTTTATTTCGAATCTTTCTTGCTTCTTAATGTAGGCATTTATTGCTATAAACTTACCTCTTAGAACTAATATTGCTACATTTCATACATTTTGGTGTATTGTGTTTCCATTTTCGTTTCTTTCAAGATACTTTTTATTTCCCCTTTAATTTCTTCTTTGATCCATTGGTTGTTTAGGAGACTATTGTTTAATTTCCATGTATTTGTGAATTTTCCAGTTTTCCTTTTCTTATTGATTTCTAGTTTAATACTATTGTTGTCAGAGAAGATACTGGGATGATTTCAAACTTCTTGAATTTGCTAAGACTTGTTTTGTGGCCTAACATATGGTCTATCCTAGAAAATGTTCCATGTGTACTTGAGAAAAATGTGTATTCTGCTGTTGTCAGATAGAACATTCTATATATGTTTGTTAGGTCCATTTGGTTTAGAATGTTGTTCAGCTCCACTGTTGCTTTATTGATTCTCTGTCTGGATGATCTAAACATTGTTGGCTGTGGGACATTAAAGTCCCTAACTATTACTGTATTGCTCTTTATTTCTCCTCTTAGTATAGGTAGTTTTTGTTTTACATTTTAGGTGCTCTGATGTTGGGCACGTACATATTTACAATTGCTATATCTTCTTGATGTATTGACCCCTTTATCATTAGATAAAGACATTCTTTGTCCCTTTTTACCACATTTAATTTAAAGTCTATTTTTAATATAAGTGTAGCTACCCCTGCCATTTTTGGTTACCATCTGCTTGAAATAACTTTTTCCATCCCTTCACTCTCAGTCTATGTGTGTTTTTAACTTAGTATCTCACAAGCAGTGTATCCTTGAATCTTTTTTTTTAAATCCTTTCAGTCATTCTCTGTCTTTTAATTGGATAATTTAATCAACTTACATTTAAAGTAATTATTGATAACTGAGGACTTACTATTTCCATTTTGTTAACTGTTTTCTGGTTGTTTTGTAGATCCATTGTTCCTTGTTACTTATCCTGCTGTCTTTTTTTGTGCTTTGATGTCTTGTGATATCAGTATGCTTTGACTTTGTTCTTTTGTGTAATTACTACCAGTCTTACACTTTTGGTTACCATGAAGCTTACATAAAATATCTTAAAATTCTAAAACCCTATTTTAAACCAATAACAACTTAACTTCAATAGAATCCCTAAGCTTTATAATTTTATTTCCCCTTCCCTTCACATTTTAGGTTATTCACATTATGGTGTACATATTCTTCTATATTATGTAACTAATAACAAATTATTGTAGTTATGGTTATTTCTATTACATTTTTAAAATTTTATATTACTGTTGTATGTGAATTATGCACTACCATTACCCTGTTACAATTTTGACTATTTTACCATTACCAGTAAGTTTTACACTCCTTATGTTTTTATAATGTTAATTTGTGTCCTTTTATTTTCACTCAAAGTACTCCTTTTAGCATTGCTTTTAAGGCAGGTCTCATGTAATGAATTCACTCAGTTCTTTTTTTGCTCAGGAAAGTCTTTATCCTTCCCTCATATCTGAAGGACAACTTTGTTAGGTATAGTATTCTTTATTAGACAGTTTTCTTTCACTATTTTGAATATGCCATTTTATTTTCTTCTGGTGTGTAAAGTTTGTTGAGAAATGCACAGATAGTCTTATGGGGATTCACTTGTATATAACTCCTCTTTTTGCTCTTGCTGCTTTTAAAATCTTTCTATGTTTTGACATTTGACAATTTAATTAAAATCTATCTCAGTATAGCCCTGTTCATTTTAAATCTATATGGGGTCCTTTGGGCCCCTTGGACCTCAATGTCTATTTCTCATTCCAGGTGGGAAGATTTCAACAATTATTGCAGTAATAACCTTCCTGTCCTTTTCTCTTTCTCTTCTTCTGAAATTCCCATAATGCAAATATTATTCCTTTTAATTATGCCCCATATTTCCTGTAAGTTTTATTCTTCTTTTTTTTTTTTTTTACACTTCTCTTTTGCTCCTCAGACTATATAAAATTTCAGTTGTCATATTGTCCAGGTTGCTGATTCTTTTTTCTGCATGGTCGAGTCTGCCTTTTGGAGCTCTCTGTTGAGCTTGTCAGTTAAGTCATTATGTTTTCCAGATATAGAATTTCTGTTTGTATTTTTTCAAGGTTTCTGTTTCTTTTTTGAGCTTCTCATTTTGTTTATGTATTATTTTCCTACATTGCTGTCCATCTGTGTGTTCTTGTAGTTCACTAAATTACTTTAAGAGGATTATTGTGAATTCTTTTTAAAAAATTCTTTGTATTGAATAAATTTGACAGGTAACATTGTGTAAGTTTAAAGTGTACAGCATGTTTCCTTGATATATATTTTGATATGATTGCTGTTGTAGTAATATTTATCACATTATATAATAATAGTACAATATTATTTTCTATATTTATTATACTGTGCAATAGAGCTCTAAGGCTTAAAAACTACTAATTACAAGCCTGTACGCTTAACCACAAATTAATCTTACCACCTTCCCCATCCCCACTAACCACCATTTTACTCAGTTTTTACAGGTTAGGTTTTTTTAGATTCCACATGTAAGTGATATCATACAGTACTTGTCATTCTCTTTCTGGCTTATCTTGCTTAGCATAATGTACTTAAGTTCCATTAATATTATTGCAAATGGACGAATATCCTCCTTTCTCTAGGCTGACTAATTTATTATGTGTACATACTACATCTTTTTATTCCATTCATTTATTGTTGGGCATTCGTGTTATAGGGATTCAATACTTTTTTATAGATTATACTCCATTTAAAGTTATTATAAAATATTGGCTATATATCCTGTACTGTATAATATATTCTTGCAGCTTATTTATTTTATACATAATAGTTTGTACCACTTAAACTCCTACCCCTGTCTTGACCCTCCCATTTCCCTCTCCCCACTGGTAATCACTAGTTTGTTTTCTTTTTTTTTTTCTTTAGAAGTATTATTTTATTGAAGTATAGTTGGTATACAATGTTGTGTTAATTTCTGCTGTACAGCAAAGTGACTCAGTTATACATATATATATCCTTTTTCCATTCTTTCTATTATGGTTTGTTACAGGATATTGAATATTGTTCCCTGTGCTGTACAGTAGGACCTTGTCGTTTATCCATTCTGTGTATCATAATTTGCACCTGCTAATCACAGACTCCCAATTCATCCATCTCCCACCCCCTTCCCCCTTGGCAACACAAGTCTGTTCTCTATGTCTGTGAGTCTGTTTCTGTTTTGTAGATAAGTTCATTTGTGTCATATTTTAGATTCCATATTTGTGATATCATATGGCACGTGTCTCTCTCTGACTTACTTCACTTAGTATGATGATCTCTAGGTCCATCCATGTTGCAGCAAATGGCATAATTTCACTCTTTTTAATGGCTGAGTAATATTCCATTGTATATATATATATACCATATCTTCTGTATCCATCCACCTGTTGATGGACATTTAGGATGCTTCCATGTCTTGGCTATTGTGAATAGTGCTGCTATGAACATAAGGATGCATGTATCTTTTTTTTTTAAACTTTTTTCAAATTTTGGCTGCATTCAGTCTTCATTGCTGTCAGTGGGCTTTCTCTAGTTGCAGTGAGTGGGGGCTACTCTTTGTGGTGCATGGGCTTCTCATTGCAGTGGTTTCTCTTGTTGTGGAGCACAGGCTCTAGGCGCATGGGCTACTAGTTTGTTTTCTGTATCTGTCAGTCTGCTTCAGTTTTGTGATATTTATTTGTTTGTTTTATTTTTTAGATTCCACATATAAATGATAACATACAGTATTTGTCTTTCTCTGTCTGACATTTTTACTAAGCATAATACTCCCAATTTCCATCCAGGTAGCTGTAAATGACAAAATTTCATTCTTTCTTTGGCTAAGTAATATTCCATTTTATATATACATCATTTTTTCTTTATTCTTTCATCTGTTGATGGACACTTATGTTGTTCCATATCCTGGCTGTTGTAAATAATGCTGCTATGGACATTGGAGTGCATATATCTTTTCAAAGTAGTGCTTTCAATTTTTCCAGATATATACCCAGGAGTTGAATTGCTGAACCATATGGTAGTTTTATTTTTAGTTCTTGAGGAAATTTCATGCTGTTTTTGATAGTGGCTGCACCAACTTACATTCCCACCAACAGTGTACTAGATTTCCCTTTTCTCCTCATCCTCGCCAACATTTGTTATAGACTTTTTGAACATAGCCATCTAACAGGTGTGAGGCGATACCTCCTGTGGTTTTGATTTTCATTTCTCTAATAATTAGCAACATTGAGCATCTTCTCCTATGTTTGTTGACCATCTGTATGTTTTCTTTGGAATAATTTCTGCTCGGGTCTTCTGTCCATTTTTCGATTAGGTTGTTTGGTTTTTGATATTGAGTTGTATCAGCTGTTTATATATTAGTCATATTATTTGCAAGTTCTTTTTCCAATTCTGTAGGCTGTTTTTTTGGTTTGTCAAATGTTTCCTTTGCTGTGCAAAAGCTTTTAAGTTCATTTAGGTCCTATTTGTTTATTTTTGCTTTTATTTCTTTTGTCTTAGGAGATAGAACCAAAAAATATTGCTATAATTTGTGTCAAGGAGTATTTCGCTTAAATTATCTTCTAGGAGTTTTACGGTTTCAGGTCTTACATTTAGGTCTTTAATCCATCTTGAGTTTATTTTCATATACGGTGTGAGGTAATGTTCTAATCTCATTGTTTTACATGTAGCTGTCTAGTTTTCCCAGCATCATTTGTTGAAGAGACTGTCTTTTTTCATTGTATATTCTTCCTTTGTTGTACATTAATTGACCATAAGTGTGTGGGTTTATTTTCGGGCTTTCTATTCTCTTCCATTGATCTATGTGTCTGAATTTGTGTCAGTATCATGTTGTTTTGATTACTGTAGATATATAATACAGTCTGAAGTCTGGGAAGGTGATAGCTCCAGCTTTGTTCTTTTTTCTCAAGATTGCTTTGGCAACTCAGACACTTTTGTGATTATATATGAATTTTAGGATTATTTGCTCTAGTTCTGTGAAAAAATGTCTTGGGTATTTTGAAATTGATTGCATTAAATCTGTAGATTTCTTTGGGTAGTGTGGACATTTTATTAACTCTTCTCATCCAAGGGCATAGGATATATTTCCATTCATTTCTATCATCTTCACTTTCCTTCATTGCTATTTTATAGTTTTCAGTGTATAGATCCTTCACTTCCTTTTTTAAGTTTATCCTAGGTGTTTTATTCTTTTTGATGTGATTTGAAATGGGATTATTTTTACTTTCTCTTTCTGAAAGTTCATTATTAGTGTATAGAAATGCAAGTTTTCTGTATATTAATCTTGTATCCTGCAACCTTGCTAAATTCATTTATTAGTTCTAACAGTTTTGAGGTAGAGACTTGAGAGTTTTCTATATTAAATATCATGTCATCTGCAAATAGTGACAGTTTTACCTCTTCCCTTTTAATGTTGATGTCTTTTATTTCTTTTCCCTGTATAATTGCTGTGGCTCTACCATCCAATACTGTGTTAAGTAGTGAGAGTGAGCATCTTTGTCTTGTTCCTGAATTTAGAGGAAAGGCTTTCAGGCTTTCAGCATTGAGTATGATGTTGGCTGTGGGTTTGTCATAATGGTCTTTATTATGTTGAGCTATGTTTCCTCTATACCAACTTTGATGGGAGTTTTTCTCATGAACGAATGTTGAATTTTGTCAGATGCTTTTTCTATGTCTATTGAGATGATCATGTGATTTTTATCCTTTCCTTTGTAAATGTAGTATATCACATTGATTGATTTGTTAATGTGGAACCATCCTTGTGACCATGGAATAAATCCAACTTAAATCCAATAAATCTGGGTAATGCTGGCCTCATGGAATGAAATTGGGAGTGTTCCATCCCCTTCACTTTTTTGGACTAGTTTGAGAAGGATAGGTGTAAGTTCTTCTTTATATGTTTGGTAGAATTCCCTTGTGAAGCCAGCCAGTCCTGAACTTTCATATGCTGAGAGCTTTTATTAAATTACAAATTCAATTTTACTACTAGTGGTCATTTTGTTCAAATTGTCTGTTTCTTCTTAATTCAGTCTTGGAAAGTTTTATGTTTTTAGAAATTTGTTAATTTCTTCTAGATTTTTCAATTTGTAGGCATATAACTGCAGTATTCTCTTATGATTTTTTTGTATTCTTGTAATGTTGGTTGTTATTTTTCCTCTTTCATTTCTGATATTGTTTATTTGGGTCCTCTCTTTTTCTTAATCAGTCTGGCTAATGGTTTATCAACTTGGTTTATCTTTTCAAAAAAACAGCACTTGGTTTCACTAATCTTTTCTATTGTTTTTTTAATCTCTATTTATTCCCTCTCTGATTGTTATTATTTACTTCCATCTGCTGACTTTGGGCTTTGTTTGTTCTTCTTTTTCTAATTCTTATAAGTGGTAGGTTAGGTTGTTTATTTGAGATTTTTCTTATTTCTTAAAGAAAGCCTGATTGCTACAAACTTCCCTCTTAGAACTGTGTTTGTTGCATCTCATAGGTTGTGGAGTGTTGTGTTTCCATTTTCATTTGTCTTGAGGTACCTTCTGATTTACTCTTTGATTTCTTCATTGACCCATTTTTTTCAGTAGGTATTGTTTATTCTCCATATGTTTTTTTCCCCATTTTCTCCTGAAGTTGATTTCTAGTTTCATACTACTGTGATCTGAAAAAAAAAAAAAAAAGTCTTGATATAATTTTTATCCTCTTACATTTGTTGATATTTGTTTTGTAGCCTAGCATGTGATCTATCCTGGAAAATGTTCCATGTACACGTGAAAAGGATTTGTATTCTACTGGTTTTGGATGTAATGACCTGTAGATATCTATTAAGTTCAACTGGTCTATTGTGTCTTTTAAAACCACTGTTTCCTTACTGATTTTCTGTTTGAATGCTCTGTCCATTGATGTCAGTGTCATGTTAAAGTCTCCTACTATTATTATATTGTCAATTTCTCCCTCTATGTCTGTATTTTCTTTATGTGTTTATGTGCTCTTGTACTGGGTGCATATATGTTTATGAGTGTAATATCATCTTCTTGTAATGATTCCTTTATCACTGTATAATGTCCTTCTTTGTCTTTTGTTATAGACTTTGTTTTAAAGTCTATTTTGTCTGATACGAGTATTGCTACCCCTGCTTTCTTGTCATTTCCACCTGCATGAAATATCTTTTTCCATTCCCTTACTTTCAGTCTGTGTTTGTCTTTAGTCCTGAAATGAATCTCCTATAGGAAGCATATTGAAGGGTTTGGTTTTTTCAATCCAATCAGTCATCCTATGTCTTTTCATTGGAGCATTAGTCCTTTGACATTGAAAATGATTATTGATAGTTGTGTCCTTACTACCATTTTGTTTCTTGTTTTCTGGTTGTTTTTGTATTTCTTCTCTGTTCTTTTTTTCTTTTTTTATTACTTCCTTTGTGGTTTATGTTTCTTTTAATGGTGTGCTTGTGTTTCTTTATCTCTAGTTTTGTATATCTATTGTAGGTTTTTTTTTATTGGAGTATAATTGCTTTACAATGTTGTGTTAGTTTCTGCTGCACAGCGAAGTGAATCAGCCATACGCATACACACATCCCCTTCCTCTTGGACCTCCCTCTCCCTGCATCCCACCCAACTAGGCCATCACAGAGCACTGAGCTGAGGTCCCTCTGCTATACAGCATGTTCCCACTAGCTATCTATTTTACACACGGTAGTGTATTTATGTCAAACCTAATCTCCCAATTCATCCCACCCTCCCCTTCCCGCCTGTATCCACACGTCCATTCTCTACATAGGCCTTTCTGTTCCTGCCCTGCAAATAGGTTCATCTGTACCATTTTTCTAGATTCCACATATATGTGTTAATATATGATATATGTGGATGGATCTATTGTAGGTTTTTAATTTGTGGTCACATGATGTTCATATATGTTGACTTATGACTATATATACACTTGTTTTAAATTGATGGTCATTTAAGTTCAAACACATTCCAAAAGATCTACATTTTTTATGTAGATCTCCCTTCCCCCACATTTTGTATATTTGACAAATACACATGTTTTACATCTTCATTTTATCCCTCAACTGTTTATCCATTTTGCAATATTTTTTTCTCTTAATATTTGTACTAGATTATTTAATGGTTGATCCACAACCTTTACTATATATTTACCTTCACTAATTGGATTTTTTCCTTTCCTATAAATTCTTGTTGTAACCTTTTCTTTTCCACTTAGAGAATAAACTTTAACACTCCTTATAGTGTCACTTAGTATGGTTGAATTCTTTTAGTTTTTGTTTGTCTAAGTTCTTTATCTCTCCTTCAAGTCTGAATGATAATCTTGCTGTGTAGAATATCCTAGGCTGTAGGTTTTTCCTTTTCATCACTTTAAATATATCATGCTTCTCCCTTCTGGCCTGCAAAGTTTCTGCAGAAAAATAAGCTGATCGCCTTGTGGGGGTTCCCTTGTATATGACCCTTTGTTTTTGTGTTGCTGCTTTTATAATTCTGTCTTTATCTTTAATTTTTGCCATTTTAATTATGTCTTGATGTGGGTCTCTTCGGTTCATCTCATTTGGGACTCTCTGTGCTTCCTGTACCTGGATATCTGTTTCCTTCTTCAGACTCAGGAAGTTTTCACCTGTAATTTCATCAAATACATTTTCTACCCCTTTCTCTCTCTCTTTTCCTTCTGAGACCCCTATAATGTGAATGTTCGTATGCTTCATGTTGTCTTAAAGATCCCTTAAAGTGTTTTAATTTTTTAATTTGTTTTAATTGGTGCTGTTCTAATTGGGTGATTTCCATTATTCTATCTTCCAGATCACTTACACTGTCTTCGGTATCACCTAGTCTGCTGTTAATTCCTTCTAGTGTGTTTTTCATTTTAGTTATTGTATTCCTCGGGTGTGACTGGTTCAGTGATTTCCATTATTCTATCTTCCAGATCACGTACACTGTCTTCAGTATCACCTAGTCTGCTGTTAATTCCTTCTAGTGTGTTTCTCAGTTTAGTTATTGTATTCCTCAGCTCTGACTGGTTCTTTTTCATATCTTCTAGTTTCTTGTTAAAATCCTGTCTGTGTTAATCTTTTCTTTTTCCTAGTTCATTTATCATTCTTATTACTAATGCTTTGAACTCTTTATCTGGTAAAGTATTCATCTCTGATTAGTTTTTCTCAGGTTTTTTTCTTGTTCTTTCATTTGAAACAAATTCCTTTATCTTCTTATTTTGTTTAACTTCTCTGTCTCTATAAATTTAGGTGAAACAGTAACCTGGTCCCCTGTCATGAAGGTGTATCTCTGTATGGGTGCTTTCCTATGCAGTATACCTTTGCCCAGTGGCTTTGATTGGAGAATTGGGCCTGAAGTGAGCATGGGTCACATCTTCCCCCTAGGTGTGCTGGCAGCTATCACCTTAGTGGGAGGTGCGGAGGGAGATGAGGGTCTAAAGTCAGAGCCAGAAGTGAACCTGGGCTTCTCTTATGCTCAGTGGCTGATTCCATCCTATCAGGGGTAGGGGCAGGTCCGAAGGTGATGGAAAAAGAAGCCCTGAGGGTCAGATTCAAGCTGGTTCCATTCCCTCTAAGTGTGCACTCTTCCCCTCCCATCATTAGCATCTTACCCTAGCGGGGAGCTGTGCTTGAACAAGAGGGGCTGGAGCAGGCCCTTGATTTGGGCCATGGTGCACACCTGGGGAGTCCTGGCACAATCAGAGCCCCATTCCACACCCAATCTGCCATCTCCATGAATGCCAGTAATGGAAGTCCTCACCCCATTTGGATGCTGTGCTGTGTCTAAGCTGACTCTGTCCCCTACAGCTGTACACTCTCCTCAGCAATGGCACCCTTCACCATAATGTAGGGCTGAGCCATGGAGCCAGATAGGCTGGAGCAGGCACTCAGTTCAGTTTGGGGAGTATGCTAGGGTGTTGTGGGAAACTGGCAAGAATCCCCTGCAGTTTCAATCGGCTTCCTTTGCCTTGTTTCAGGAGTAAGCAAGTGTGAGCATGCTCTTCATGGTCAGAATTTAGGTTTCTTGCAGCCCTGCTGTCAGTCCCACCAGTTTTCAAACCAGCTAAGGGGACTGGGATATCTGTCCATAGTTTGTATCTTCTTTGGTTTCTTTCAGGAGTGTCTTACAGTTTTCACTGTACAGATCTTAAGACTTCTTTGGTTAAATCTATTCCTAAGTAGTTTACTTTTTTCATACTATTGTGAACAGTATAGTGTTCTTTATTTCTTTTTCAGATGCTTCATCATTAATATAAGGAAATGCATCTGATTTTTGTATGTTGATTTTGTGTCCTGTACTTTACTGAAATTGCTGATTAATTCCAACAGCTTTTTGTCTGACTCTTTGGTATTTTCGACGTATAAGATCATATCATCAGCAAATAGCAACAATTGTACTTTGTCTTGCTTAATTGCTCTACCTAAGACTTCCAGTAGTATCTTGATTAGGCGTGGTGATAGTGGGCATCCTGGCCTTGTTCCTGACCTTTCAAAAAGCACTTTCAATTTTCCTACATTGAATGTACTATTAGCTATGTGTTTACTGTGGCCTTTATTATGTTGAGATATGTTTCTTTTATACCCAATCTGTTAAGGGTGTTTTATCATAAAAGGATATTGTATTTTGTCAAATGTTTTTCTGTGTCTATTGAGATCATCATGTGATTTTTATCTTTCATTTTATTGATGTGATGTATAACATTTATTGATTTGCATGTGTTGAACCACTTTTGCATTGTATGGATAAATCCCACTTGGTCAGGGTGTATACTTCTTTTGATGTGTTCTTGAATCCAGTTTGCTAACATTTTGTTGAGAATTGTTGCATCTATATTCCTCAGGAATATTGGTCTATAGTTTTCTTTTTTGTGGTATCCTTATCTGGTTTTGGTGTCAAGGCAATGCTGGCATCATAGAATGAGCTTTGAATTATTCCTTCCTCCTTGATATTTTGGAAGAGATTGAGAAGTATTGGTGTTAATTCATTAAATATTTGGTAGAATTCTCTAATGAAGCGGTCTCATCCTGGAGTTTTCTGTGTTGGGAATTTTTTGATTACTGATTTCATCTGTTTACTCATTATTGGTCTGTTCAGATGTTCTATTACTTCTTGATCCAGTTTTGGTTGATTGTGCATTTCTAGAAATTTATCCATTTCTTCTAGGTTATGCAATTTTTGGCATATAATTGTTCATTGTAGTCTCTTATGAATCTATGTATTTCTGCAGTATCAATTGTAATGTTTCTGTTTTTATTTCTAATTTTATTTGAGTTTTATATTTTTTTCTTAGTCTAGTTAAAGATTCAACAGTTTTGTGTATCTTTTCAAAGAACCAGCTCTTAGTTTCATTGATCTGTTCTATTGTTTTTCTGGTTTCTATTTCATTTATTTCTGCTCTGATCTTTATTACTCCTTTCCTTGTGCTAACTTTAGGCTTAATTTGTTATTCTTTTTCTAGTTCCCTGAGGTATAAAGTTAGCTTGTTAATGTGGGATCTTTCTAATTTCTCAATATATGTGTTTATTGCTATAAACTGTTTCCTCAAAAGTGCTTTTGCTACATCCCACAATATTTGATAGGTTGTATTTTTATTCATTTGTTCCAAGATAGCTTTTTATTTCCTTTTGATATCTTCTTTGACCCTTTGGTTGTTCAGAAGTGTGTTGTTTAGTTTCCATATATTTGTAGATCTTCTCAAGTTCCTCTTGTTGTTGATTTCTAGTTTCATACCACTGTCATCAGAGAAGAGAGTTGGTATAATTTCAACATTCTTAAATTTGCTAAGATTTGTTTTGTGTCCTATTACATGATCTATCCTGAAGAATGTTCTATATGCACTTGAGAAGAATGTGTATTCTGCTGCTCTTGGATGGAATGTTCTATATATGTTCGTTAAGTTCACTTGTTCTAACACGTGGTTCAGTTCCAACATTTCTTTGTTTTTTTTCTGTCTGGATGATCTGTCCATTACTGATAGTGGCATATTGAAGTCCCCTACTATTATTATATTGTTGTCTATTTCTCCCTTAAGGTTTGTTAGTATTTGCTTTATATTTCAGTGCTTAGGAGTTGGAAATATATTTATTTATGGATTGTTATATCTTCTTGATGTATTGACTTTATAATTATAATTATATAATGACTTTCTTTGTATCTTGTTACCCTTTTCGGCTTGAAGTCTATCTTGTCTGATAAAAGTATGGCTATTCCATTTGCTGGAAATATTGTGTTCCGTCCTTTCCCTTTGAGCCTATGTGTGTTTTTAGAGCTGAAATGAGTCTCCCATAGGCAGCATATAGTTGGGTCTTGTTTTTGTTTTTGTTTTTTTAAACCCATGCAGCCACTCTGTGCCTTGGTGAGTTCAATCCATGTACATTTAGGGAGATTAATATGTAAGGATTTTCTACTGCCATTTTATCTTTTACCTTCTGGTTATTTTGTCTCTCTACTGTTTCTTTTTCCTTTGCTTTATGTCTACCTTTATAACTTGGTGTTTTTCCATGGCAATTTGTTCAATCTCCCCTTTGTGTTTTGTGTCTGCCCTAGATATTTGCTGTGTGGTTACCATGAGGTTTACATAGAACATCTCATAGATACAATAGTGCCTTTTCTCCTGATAGCAATTTAGCTTCATTCACCTTTACAGGTGCCATCTTTTTACTGTTCTTCTTTTATATTTTTGATGTCACCAATTATCTCTTTTTATGCTCTGATTTTGTTGTGTTTTTGTGGTAGCTACAGTTATTTTAATGCTCTTTTCTTTATCCTTTAGATTATAATTGAATGTTTTATATACTGTTCTAAAAAAAGAGTTACAGTTTTCTAATTCTGACTGTTTATTATTCCTCATACTAGTCAGAGTTTTGTGTACTTTCATATTTTCTTTCATCTTAGAGAGCTCCTTTCAAAATATCTGGTAAGGCAGGTCTACTGGTGGTGAACTCCCTCAATGTTTTTTTTCTGGGAAAGCCTTTATTTTTCCTTCATATCTGAAGGATAACTTTGCCACATAGAGTATTCTTGGCTGGCAATTTTTATCTTTCAATACTTTGAATATGTTGTTCCCCTCTCTCCTGATCTGTAGAGTTTCAGCTGAGAAATCTGCTGATATCCTAATGGGGGTCCTTTGTAGGTTACTGTCTTTTTTACCCCCGGCTGCCTTTAAATTTATTTATTGTTGACTTTTGATAGTTTTAATATAATATTTCCTGGAGAAGGGCTCTTTGTACTGCAATAATAAGGTGTTTTATTAGCTTTGTGGACTTGTATATCCAGTTACTTTCCCAGGTTTGGAAAGTTCTCAGCTATTATTTCTTTAAATATGCTCTCTGCTCCCTTCTTCCTCCCTTCTTTTTCTGGGATACCCATTAATTTTATGTGACTCTTCTAATGAGTCATGGTTCTCATAGAGTTTCTTTATTTTTAAAAAAATCTTAGTTTTCACTCCTCTTCACCTGCTTCCTATCCTTGAGCTTGCTTATTCTCTCTTCCATCTGACCTGCTCTATTTCCAATGTTTTCTAATGCATTCTTCATCTCATTTATTGAGTTCTTCAGCTCCAGAATTTGTTTGGTTCTTTTTAGAATTTCAATCTCTTTGATAAAGTACTTCTGTTCATTAATTTTATTCCCGAGATCATTGTATTGCCTTTCTGAGTTTTCTTGTAGTTCATTGAATTTCTTTACAAAAACTAATTTTTTAGTAGCTTTAGAAAAAATTGTTGGAGTATAGTTGACTTAAAATGTTGTGTTAGTTTCCACTGTACAGCAAAGTGAATCAGTTATACATATACATATATCCACTCTTTTTTAGATTCTTTCCCCAAATAGGTCATTACAGAGTATTGAGAAGGGTTCCCTGTGTTATACAGTAGGTCCTTATTAGTTATCTATTTTATATATAAAAATGTGTATATGTCAATCCTAACTTCCCAATTTATCCCTCCTCCCCCTTTCCCCCCTGGTAACCATAAGTTTGTTTTCTACATCTGTGACTCTATTTCTGTTTTGTAAAGATTCGTTTGTACCAGTTTTTTAGATTCCACATATGAGCGATATGATATGATATTTGTCATTCTCAGTCTGACTTACTTCACTCAGTATGACAATCCCTAGGTCCATCCATGTTGCTGTAAATGACATTATTTCATTCTTTTTTATGGCTGAGTAATATTCCATTGTATATACACACAGCTTTTTTGAATTCTTTATCAGTTAGATTGCAATATTCCGTGTCTTTGGGTTTGGTTACTAGAAAATTATCATTTCTTTTTGTGATACCCATTACTGTGCTTTTTCATAGTGTTTGATTAAAAGTGACTCTGCCATCACATTTGAAGTAATGAATACCTTTCCTATTTAGGTAAGGCTTTGTTTACTTTGATTCTAAGAATTCAGCAAGTTGGTGATTAGGAGTCTTCCTTTTGTTTTCCAGAATGTTGTGCTATAGCACAAGTTTTTGGTTTCTCTTACCAAAGGTAAGGTTGCACTGCTAAGGTTGGGAGTGCACATAAAATAAGTTAGGGAGAGGAAAAGAAAAAGAGGTTGGTGGCAGACTGTGGGGAGTTGTGTATTTAGCACTTCAGACTTCAGACTTTGGGTGTGCTGACAGCTTGGTAGAGGGATCCTTAAGTGGGGGTCTCAGATGTCTGTGGGCTGTCCTCTTGCCAGAATCCCAGGGCAGATAGCAGGTAATGTGTTTCTTCAGTTTTCTTTGTCAGCCTTTTCCCCTATCCACTCCTTTCCCCAAGTCACTGTGATCTCTCCTCAGGGAGAGCAATGGGTCCCTTCAGCTGCAGCACGTGTAGCTGGATAGACTCCTATTCACCATCTTCATCCTCCACCACTTCCTCTGCCAGGAAGGTCACGCTGGCCCACTACCTCCTCTGCTACCACTACCTTTGCTATTCCCACTACCTTCACCACCACTCCTCTGGCTCTGCAGCCTCCTCCAAAGTCCAGTCCCCCGACTTTTGGGTGCATAGATGGATGGATCTCTCTGGAGTCCTGATGTGCTGCACAGAGGCACTTCTTTGGGTTATGGATATTTGGTTAGTTTGAAATTGAAGGGGAGAGAAAAGAGAAGCAACTCATGCTGTCATGACGCTGATGTCTATGTATTCTGAATTCTTTGTCTGGCACGTCATAGATCTCTATTTCTTTACTGTACTCAGCAGTAGGTGGGCCTATGAATTAGCTTGCCTGCTCTCCAGGGACAGTGGGATGGAACCCAGGGTCTGCATGACTCATTGTTTGGGAACCCTTATCAGTAAAGACTGAATTAAATTTCCTGGTAAGGTGAGGCCACCGTTCTTGCTCTGCAGATGGGGAAGACCATGGGCTGTGCTTTCTGTTCAAGTGCCACTGTTAACAGAGCTGTTGCATGGGCTACAGAGCTTTCCATGTGCTCTGACAAGGTTCCCTGGTCAGGAATGCTGAAGGCTGTATTCAGCAATAAGTGGGGCTATGAATTAGTTTCCTTGCCGATGCACAGCAGGAAAGCCATCTCCAGGGCCACTAATGCTCTTTGTTTGTGGTTTTGACTCAAGCCAACCCATGCCCCAAGTTCCCTGACCAAACAGGGCCACTGGCTTTTCTCTGGGGGTGGTCAGCTCTGCCTGCCCACCTCTCAGCTCCAGAGTTGCTGGGATATGCAGTTTCCTGGTGTTCTCATCACCCTTTCCTGTCAGACGGGGCTGAGGGCCACACTTCTCAATGCGTAGGTCTATGTTTCCCGCTCCTGCCTGGGCAGAACTGAGAGGGTCCACTTCAGGCAACTGCTAAATTTTCCCAAATAAGTTTTCTGATTGGGAGGAGTAGGGAGCCATGATCCACAGCAGGTGGGGCTATGGTTCAGCTCTTCTGCCTGAGTGTGAGCAGAAGAGGCTCCAGATCTGGCACAACTTCTCACTTGGGTACCCAGTTTAGAAAGACCTTCACCCTGCCAAATTCCTGGGTCAGACTGTGCCATTGACCTCGTTTGCAGATAAGCAGAGCCACTGGTTGGGACTACTACTTAGGCTCCGCAGGTGGGAATTCAGTCCAAGATCCAAGTGCTGGTTATTAGAAGCCCTTCCTTTCTTCTCCATTTCAATCAGACTCCCAGTGATTGATCCCTGCAGATTCCTTTGCAATACACATGGGGTGAAGCCATAATAGGGGCTCCCACAAAGTGACCCAGAAGGCTGGGGGGCTGGATGTCATCCCTGGGCTCTCTCTTCTCACTTGGTAAATATTGGAGGGAACATAGGCTCAGGCAAGGCCTCGCGGCATGGTGCTGTGCCAGCCTGGGGGAGGGGCACTGTGGTTGGCACGTAGCTCTTCCTCTTACCCTTTAATGTAGTCCATCTTGGTCTCTGTGGTGCAGGGGCTGCCTCAGCCTCACTCCTAAGCTCTAGGATTCTCTCAGTGTTGTCCTGTCCATGAATAGTTGTTAGTTGTGGTTCTGGTGAGGGGGAGAAAAGTCAGTAACAACTTATGTCACCATCTTGACGATGTCATTCCAATGTTTTTGATACTTTAGCATTTCCCTTTGAATCTTTTATTGGAGTTTCCATATCTCTGTTTACATTATCCATCTGTTTTTGAAGGTTGTCTACTTATCCCATTAGTGCCCTTAAGATATTAATTGTAGTTACTTTAAATTGCGTTTCTGATCATTTTGAAGCCTATGTTATATCTGAGTCTCTTTCTGGTGCTACTTTGTCTCTTCAAGAAAAGACTGTTTTCTTTTTTCCTTCCCTTTAGTATGCCTTATGATTTTTTGTTGAAAGCCAGATACTGTGGACTGAATGTTTGTGCTCCTCCCCCAATTCATTTATGGAAATTTTAATCCCAAATGTGATGGTATTAGGAAAGGAGAGGGTTCTTTGGGAGATAATTAAGTTATGAGGGTGAAGAAGCCCTCATGAATGGGATTAGCACCATTATAAAAGAGACCCCTGGAAAGCTTTCTTGCTCTTTTTTTTTTTTTTTAAATTTTATTGGAAATACATTTCTATTTTTTTTTTTTAAATTAATTTATTTTTGTCTGCGTTGGGTCTTCGTTGCTGTACGTGGTTTTTCTTTTTAGTTGCGGTGAGCAGGGGCTACTCTTCATTGCCGTGCGCGGGCCTCTTATTGTGGTGGCCTCTCTCATCTTGGAGCACCGGCTCTACGTGCGCGGGCTCTAGAGCGCAGGCTCAGTAGTTGTGGCGCACGGGCCTAGCTGCTCTGCAGCATGTGGGATCTTCCTGAACCAGGGCTCGAACCAGTGTCCCCTGCATTAGCAGGCAGATTCCCAACCACTGCGCCACCAGGGAAGCCCCTTTCTTGCTCTTTTGACCATGTGAGGATACAATGAGAAGTCAGCCACATGCAAACAGAAAGAGGATTCTCACCAGAACCTGACTATGCTGGCATCATGATCTCAGACATCCAGCCTCCAGAACTGTAAGAAATAAATTTCTGTTGTCAATAAACTACCTAGATTATGGAGTTTTGTTATAGCAGCCCAAACTGACTAAGCCACCAAACACAGTGTATTGAGTAATAAGAATTGAGATAAATAGTATGAGGTTTTGTGTTACTGTGGCTAATATTGACCTGTATTTATTATTTTCTGTAGCAATATGTGCCAGAGGCTTCAAATTCCTCTAGTGTCCTTGTTTTTGTCTCATTTGTTGACTTTGGCTTCTGTAAGTAATTCTCTTCAGAGAGTTTATGCTTTGTAGCGATTTCAGCTGTAATTCACAGTTATATTGGGGCCCTGTAGGTGCAGTGGTAAGTTGTAGGAGAGGGAAAGCTGAAATCTGTCCTTTATTCCTGGGCTGTTACCTTCACTAGAATTTCTTAGTTTCTCCCTACCCCTTAAGTAAGACAGGAAAGCTAGAGGGGACTAGAGTAGGAGAAATACCCTTCCCTCAGATGGTACAAATTTCCAGTATTTTTTCCTGCAGAATAGACTTTGTTAGTGAGAATACTCTGGGCATATTTTACAATGATGATCCTTCTTTTCCCCAGCCTGAGCCAGGAGGAGATCATTCTTGGATCTTTATCATAAGAACTTGGTAGATTTCTTGGTTGTAAAATTCATGAAAGTGTGAGGTCCTCCCAAGACTGTGTTCCTATGAGTTTCTTATACTTAAGCTAATCCACACTCAAACTCCAACAACTCATTAAAATTACAGTTTAAGTATTTGTGTTGGCTTATCTCTCTAGCGGTGTCTGCTCCAGGTAAACTGATATTGGCTGTGATTTTCTGGATTTGACCGTTTTCGTATTTCAGCATTGCCGTTTGCCTTGCAAACTAGTTTGCTTGACCTGGGTCCAAGAAATATCATTGATTTTCAGTTTGTTTAGCTTTTCCTTGTTGTAAGGATTGGAATCATAATTTCCAAGATCTTTATAAGTTGGAGCTGAAACAGATAATCTGTCAATTATATTTTATTTAAGGAAGTTTCCTTCAATTTTAGTCAGCTATGTTTTTTATCATAAAGATGGGTTAATCATCATCAAGAGCTTTTTTAGACACTAACTGTTGACATAATTATGTGATTTTTTTCCCCCTCTAATTTTTTATGATGGGTTACATTGATTTTTTCTGATGTTGAAAATGTATCTTTGCATTCTTGATATGAACCCTTCATGGTTGATATATTTTGTTTAATGTTGGTTCAATTGTCTAATATTTTATTTGGAATTTTTCTTCCATGTTCATAAGTAAAATGGATCTAAAATTTTCTTTTTTCTTCCTGTTCATAAAATGGGTCTATATTGTCCTTAATTTGGAATCAGATTTATAATAATCTTAACAGTCCTTGGTAGCTTTGGATTTTTTTCAAATTTCTAGATTATATACTTCTAGAATTTACTATCCTTTGCAAGATTGGTAGAAATTTGTACCTTTTCAATACTAAGCTGTGAGGTTTATTTATAAGTGAATTGGTCCAGTGACTAGTGCTAACCCCTTCCTCCTAGCACTCCCGTGCACCACATCTTAAGCAATTATCTTGGGAATTATTTCTAAGAGTTGGTTTGTGAATATCATGAAAAGCCTGCACACTTATTCATAGTGATGATATTCCAAATATAAAGAAAATGGGTGCCTTTTAAGTCTGCTTTGTGTGACTTGCCAAAGTCATGTGCTTTTCTAATGGCCCAAGAACTCACAGAGATTCTGTAGGACAACTACAGTAGATAAAATTAATTAGAAAGTTTTTAAATGATAAATGTGAGCTATTGTGACAGATTTTCTCATATATATTATCTAATTTAGTCTTTAAAGTAACCTTTTGTGGTAGGAATTATTAGCCACATTTTCACATATGAGAAAATTTAAGATTTACAGAATTAGATAATTTTGCCAAGTCTGTATAACAAGTAAGCTATGCAGCCAAGGTTCAGAGTTACTGCTTTCTCACTCCAAAGTCTGTATTCAATGGCCTTTTTTCCCTTTGCTATGCAGGTATGGTAACACTAGGATAACTTAAAATGGTTCTATTTTTCTATCTCAAACTCTGTTTCACATATAAGGCAACTGCTCAGATTATTTAGAAACCTTTCTTAATAATTCTGGTAGAAATAATTTTGCTCTTTTCTGTGTTTGTATAGAACAGCACTGTCTGTTATAGCAGCCATCTAGGCCTCTCACTGGCTATGTGACGGGACAAATCCATAATCCTTATTGTTTTCAAAGGTAAAAAATAGGAATAATAATATGAATATTTACCAAGGCTTGTTGTGAGGATTAAATAAGAAAATACATGTTTTTATTTTGTTTTTTTAATATTTAAATTTATGTTTATTTATATTTTATGTTAACCAATTAATATAGTGCCTGCCTATATATATAGGACAACACTCAGTAATTGTTAGGCATTATTAAAATTAATAAGAATCCATCTCAGGTCACTAGACAGAGCCCCTAACCACTATTTCTCTGTGAATAAATGAAACATAATCTAAACCCGTGAGTATAGGCAAATTATAATTTTGTCTTTATGGCCTAACTGCAGAGCACACAATTTGGCAGATGGTAGGGAACCATACATATAGGTGGGTTGCATATGCATGAATGTAGCTGGTTATGCATGTACTGTAGTACATTAACAGAACAGCTTCAGTCAGGAATACTAAAGTTGTCCTTAATAAAAATTAAAAAAGGAAAATTCTCTAAAGTGTTGATAAATTTTTCTGAGTGACTGCAACCCTATTAATTTTAAATCTTATATTCAATTTTTATTTTACCTGCCCAAAGCATGGAGGAGGTCTTTTAACATTAAAAATTTCAGTGGAAAATTGAGGGTCTATTATTACTAATCTAGGATTTAAGGCTTTCATGCACATGTCAAGAGAAAGCTTAACAGGACGTAATTTATAAGGCTGCTATCTCATTAAGGAATTTTTGGAGAGAGAGAATTGGAACACCCTGACTCTTTACAATATAACAAAAACAAAATAGCAAAGACTTTGGCCATTTGTATTTGTTCCCATCCTCTATATGATATACTTCTCAAATGTTAAGCAGTGACATTTTTCTGCCATCTCTGATTATCAGCTAAGCATAGTATCAATACTCCATAACCAGTACTCATAAGAGGCAGTGTTTTCTGTTCATCATAATATACTATCATTAGATATATTGGAAAAGTGTTTTATCACCTCCTGTTCAACTCCTTGAACAGTTCAAGGACTATAAATATTTGAACCTATTCCTAATAATGTGATTAATTCCTTTCTAAGAAGTATTTGTACACTCTCCTTTGAAAGATGAATATAATCATCTTTGGGACAAAACCAAATTGCATATTTCCAGTGACTCCAATTTTATGTTTAATGTAATAGCATGATTATCCTGATTCATGTAATAGGCTTATCTGTCATGTGAATGAGTTGGTGTGAATGACTGTATTGGTTCCTGGACTTCACTATGAAAGATTCCTCTGGAAACCTCTACATTCAACCCTTATTTCTGAAAGTAGAGGTTGATGTAACTCTCACTGAATAATCAGATGTTGGGTTGTTTAAGTTGATCTTCAAATATTCTTGTACACCAACTTCTTGTGTTCTACTAATTCTTTTTATTGTCTTTCTGACTTTCTATTATAATCAGGTAGATATTAAACTATTACTTTAATTTCAACAACATGTAATAATATAATCTCATTAGCCAATGTCTATTCTTAGGCAGTTATAAATACTGGCTCTTCATTTTAGTTTCCACACACAAGACAGTCCTTCAGTACACTGTTTAAAATCTTTAAATTCAGTTTTTAGCAACATAGATGTCTCTACATATTAGCAATGTTTTCTTTACTAATAAATATTCTTATTTTAGAATTTAAATACAAAACAGTGATTATGGCTGGTGAGATAGTGCTACAGTTTTATCAAATTTACTCAAGTGATATTTGGATCTAAAAGCTATCAGGGCACACTTTTTTAAAAAATAAATTTATTTATTTTTATTTATTTTTGTCTGCGTTGGGTCTTCATTGCTGCACGTGGGGGCTACTCTTCATTGAGGTGAGCGGGCTTCTCATTGCAGTGGCTTCTCTTGTTGAAGAGCATGGGCTCTAGGCACGCGGGCTTCAGTAGTTGTGGTGCGTGGGCTCAGTAGTTGCGGCTTGCGGGCTCTAGAGCACAGGCTCAGTAGTTGCGGTGCACGGGCTTAGTTGCTCCACGGCAT
Organism: Eschrichtius robustus; assembly: GCF_028021215.1. Lineage (NCBI taxonomy): Eukaryota > Metazoa > Chordata > Mammalia > Artiodactyla > Eschrichtiidae > Eschrichtius > Eschrichtius robustus. The sequence continues at coordinate 12,515,296 of NC_090827.1, read as the reverse complement.
GTGGGATCTTCCCAGACCAGGGATTGAACCTATGTCCCCTGTATTGACAGGCAGATTCTTAACCACTGTGCCACCAGGGAAGTCCCCAGGACATACTTTTGAGCCATCTGTTCTGTGTGTAAAGATAAAACTCTTATCAGCCTCTGACCTAATGTATCCAGTTTAGACTCGTTAATGTCAGCCGTATAGGTGAATTTCCAGGATGTGGTTATATTTCACTGTTCACCAGATTTCAAGACCGAGTTTACACGTATATCCCTCCTTCTGTCCAGCTCTCCTTTTATAGAAAATAATAATGTAGAGTCCAAACTGGCATAAGAAATAATACCTTCAACACGGTTTCTAACTAAAAGTTAACTTTACTTAAATATTTCCGTTTTCATGTATAAGAATCTGTGAAATGAAAAATAAACAGAATTAACCCAAACCCTAGCAATGAATCACAACGTGCAAAAGCATCTTCTAGCATCATCATTATTATCTTTTTGGTCATATGATTACCAGTGTATTATAAGTAATGCTTTTAAGTGAAGCAATGCTCTCTCCTCTTGTGAAATTAAGGGTATGGGGAAGACCTACAAATGAGACTAAATCAAGTGCTCACTTGGCTAAATTATAATTAAATTAACTTTCTGCGTAAAGGTTGGTTCTACTTTTATGGTCATCTTCTGAAATGTGATTTGATTTTCAAATTGTCCTTAAACCATGATATTTACTGTGTCACTTCTGTACATTTAATGCTATAATGCCTGGTCTATTGATAATATCTCTACAAATGTCAAAGCATTTTTTATATTAGAGAAATAAGCGTAAAATGGAATGAGATATGTAAGAGCCATTTAAAGTAAGATTAAAATGAGACTATTTGAAAAAAATGTATAAACACTATATACATCAATATTCCATTTTAAATATTTTTAAATGACTGTTTTACAATTGAAATTTTAAAGAGAAATGTCTGTATGATTCATCCACAAGAAAGTGCTAATTGATTTTAATCATAACCAAAGGGTTTGTAAATGATTGCCAACAGAATCTAGAAATGGAGGTTACACGTTCTCATAAAGTCTTCAAAATAACCCCTAAAATTTAGTACCTTCACTAATTTAACTAAAAAATACAGTGTTTCTTGACATTCTTTATAGAAAATAGAGTTCAGAATCGAAGAGAAACTCTTCCTGTGGTCAGGAAAATGGATTGAATCTTAAACCATAAGGTCATATTACAAATAAATTATAAAATGTATCATACTGGTTTATTTCAGCTTTTTGAGATCACATTATATAAAGCATACACCAGAGGAGCACAATTTACTCTGAAGTTGTGAGGCTATAGAGAATATCTCATGAGTTTAAACATAAAACGTTAAAGGTATGCTTTTAAGGCATTGCAGCAGCATTTTTTTTTTGTTTTTTAAACATCTTTATTGAAGTATAATTGCCTTACAATGGTGTGTTAGCTTCTGCTTTATAACAAAGTGAATCAGTTATACATATACAATATGTTCCCATTTCTCTTCCCTCTTGCATCTCCCTCCCTCCCACCCTCCCCATCCCACCCCTCTAGGTGGTCACAAAGCACCGAGCTGATCTCCCTGTGCTATGCGGCTGCTTCCCACTAGTTATCTATTTTACATTTGGTAGTGTATATATGTCCATGACACTCTCTTACCCTGTCACATCTCACCCCACCCCCTCCCCATATCCTCAAGTCCATTCTCTAGTAGGTCTGTCTTTATACCCGTCTTGCCACTAGGTTCTTCATGGCCTTTTTTTTTTTCCCTTAGATTCCGTATATATGTGTTAGCATACTGTATTTGTTTTTCTCTTTCTGACTTACTTCACTCTGCATGACAGACTCTAACTCCATCCACCTCATTACAAATACCTCCATTTCATTTCTTTTTATGGCTGAGTAATATTCCATTGTATATATGTGCCACATCTTCTTTATCCATTCATCTGTCGATGGACATTTAGGTTCCTTCCATGTCCTGGCTATTGTAAATAGAGCTGCAATGAACATTTTGGTACATGACTCTTTTTGACCTATGGTTTTCTCAGGGTATATGCCCAGTAGTGGGATTGCTGGGTCGTATGGTAGTTCTATTTGTAGTTTTTTAAGGAACCTCCATACTGTTCTCCATAGTGGCTGTATCAATTTACATTCCCACCAACAGTGCAAGAGTGTTCCCTTTCCTCCACACCCTCTCCAGCATTTATTGTTTGTAGATTTTTTGATGATGGCCATTCTGACAGGTGTGAGATGATATCTCATTGTAGTTTTGATTTGCATTTCTCTAATGATTAATGATGTTGAGCATCCTTTCATGTGTCTGTAGGCCATCTGTATATCTTCTTTGGAGAAATGTCTATTTAGGTCTTCTGCCCATTTTTGGATTGGGTTGTTCGTTTTTTTGTTATTGACCTGCATGAGCTGCTTATAAATCTTGGAGATTAATCCTTTGTCAGTTGCTTCATTTGCAAATATTTTCTCCCATTCTGATGGTTGTCTTTTGGTCTTGCTTATGGTTTCCTTTGCTGTGCAAAAGCTTTTAAGTTTCATTAGGTCCCATTTGTTTGTGTTCTTATTTCCATTTCTCTGGCAGCTGGGTCAAAAAGAATCTTGCTGTGATGTATGTCATAAAGTGTTCTGCCTATGTTTTCCTCTAAGAGTTTGATAGTGTCTGCCCTTACACTTAGGTCTTTAATCCATTTTGAGTTTATTTTTGTGCATGGTGTCAGGGAGTGTTCTAATTTCATACTTTTACATGTACCTGTCCAATTTTCCCAGCACCACTTATTGAAGAGGCTGTCTTTTCTCCATTGTATATGCTTGCCTCCTTTATCAAAGATAAGGTGACCATATGTGCGTGGGTTTATCTCTGGGCTTTCTATCCTGTTCCATTGATCTATATTTCTATTTTTGTGCCAGTACCAAACTGTCTTGATTACTGAAGCTTTGTAATATAGTCTGAAGTCAGGGAGCCTGATTCCCCCAGCTCCATTTTTCGTTCTCAAGATTGCTTTGGCTATTCGGGGTCTTTTGTGTTTCCATACAAATTGTGAAATTTTTTGTTCTAGTTCTGTGAAAAATGCCAGTGGTAGTTTGATAGGGATTGCATTGAATCTGTAGATTGCTTTGGGTAGTAGAGTCATTTTCACAATGTTGGTTCTTCCAATCCAGGAACATGGTATATCTCTCCATCTATTTGTATCATCTTTAATTTCTTTCATCAGTGTCTTATAATTTTCTGCATACAGGTCTTTTGTCTCCTTAGGTAGGTTTATTCCTAGATATTTTATTCTTTTTGTTGCAATGGTAAACGGGAGTGTTTTCTTAATTTCACGTTCAGATTTTTCGTCATGAGTGTATAGAAATGCAAGAGATTTCTGTGCATTAATTTTGTATCCTGCTACTTTACCAAATTCATTGATTAGCTCTAGGAGTTTTCTGGTAGCATCTTTAGGATTCTCTATGTATAGTATCATGTCATCTGCAAATAGTGACAGCTTTACTTCTTCTTTTCCGATTTGGATTCCTTTTATTTCTTTGTCTTCTCTGATTGCTGTGGCTAACACTTCCAAAACTATGTTGAATAATAGTGGTGAGAGTGGGCAACCTTGTCTTGTTCCTGATCTTAGTGGAAATGGTTTCAGTTTTTCACCATTGAGGACAATGTTGGCTGTGGGTTTGTCATATATGGCCTTTATTATGTTGAGGAAAGTTCCCTCTATGCCTACTTTCTGCAGGGCTTTGATCATAAATGGGTGTTGAATTTTGTCGAAAGCTTTCTCTGCATCTATTGAGATGATCATATGGTTTTTCTCCTTCAATTTGTTAATATGGTGTATCACATTGATTGATTTGCGTATATTGAAGAATCCTTGCATTCCTGGGATAAACCCCACTTGATCACGGTGTATGATCCTTTTAATGTGCTGTTGGATTCTGTTTGCCAGTATTTTGTTGAGGATTTTTGCATCTATGTTCATCAGTGATATTGGCCTGTAGTTTTCTTTCTTTGTGACATCTGTGTCTGGATTTGGTATCAGGGTGATGGTGGCCTCGTAGAATGAGTTTGGGAGTGTTCCTCCCTCTGCAATATTTTGGAAGAGTTTGAGAAGGATAGGTGTTAGCTCGTCTCTAAATGTTTGATAGAATTCACCTGTGAAGCCATCTGGTCCTGGGCTTTTGTTTGTTGGAAGATTTTTAATCACAGTTTCAATTTCAGTGCTTGTGATTGGTCTGTTCATATTTTCTATTTCTTCCTGGTTCAGTCTCGGCAGTTTGTGCATTTCTAAGAATCTGTCCATTTCTTCCAGGTTGTCCATTTTATTGGCATAGAGTTGCTTGTAGTAATCTCTCATTATCTTTTGTATTTCTGCAGTGTCAGTGGTCACTTCTCCTTTTTCATTTCTAATTCTATTGATTTGAGTCTTCTCCCTTTTTCTCTTGATGAGTCTGGCTAATGGTTTATCAATTTTGTTTATCTTCTCGAAGAACCAGCTTTTAGTTTCATTGATTTTTGCTATTGTTTCCTTCATTTCTTTTTCATTTATTTCTGACCTGATCTTTATAATTTCTTTCCTTCTGCTGGCTTTGGGGTTTTTTTGTTCTTCTTTCTCTAATTGCTTTAGGTGCAAGGTTAGGTTGTTTATTCGAGATGTTTCCTGTTTCTTGAGGTAGGCTTGTATTGCTATAAACTTCCCTCTTAGCACTGCTTTTGCTGCGTCCCATAGGTTTTGGGTCGTCGTATCTCCATTGTCATTTGTTTCTAGGTATTTTTTGATTTCCCCTTTGATTTCTTCAGTGATCCCTTTGTTATTAAGTAGTGTATTGTGTAGCCTCCATGTGTTTGTATTTTTTACAGATCTTTTCCTGTAATTGATATCTAGTCTCATAGCGTTGTGATCAGAAAAGATACTTGATACGATTTCAATTTTCTTAAATTTACCAAGGCTTGATTTGTGACCCAAGATATGATCTATCCTGGAGAATGTTCCATGAGCACTTGAGAAAAATGTGTATTCTGTTGTTTTTGGGTGGAATGTCCTATAAATATCAATTAAGTCCATCTTGTTTAATGTATCATTTAAAGCTTGTGTTTCCTTATTTATTTTCATTTTGGATGATCTGTCCATTGGTGAAAGTGGGGTTTTAAAGTCCCCTACTATGATTGTGTTGCTGTCGATTTCCCCTTTTGTGCCTGTTAGTATTTGCCTTATGTATTGAGGTGCTCCTATGTTGGGGGCATAAATATTTACAATTGTTATACCTTCCTCTTGGATCGATCCCTTGATCATTATATAGTGTCCTTCTTTGTCTCTTGTAATAGTCTTTATTTTAAAGTCTATTTTGTCTGATATGAGAATTGCTACTCCAGCTTTCTTTTGATTTCCATTTGCATGGAATATCTTTTTCCATCCCCTCACTTTCAGTCTGTCTGTGTCTCTAGGTCTGAAGTGGGTCTCTTGTAGACAGCATATATATGGGTCTTGTTTTTGTATCCATTCAGCCAGTCTGTGTCTTTTGGTGGGAGCATTTAATCCATGTACATTCAAGGTAATTATCGATATGTATGTTCCTATTCCCATTTCCTTAAATGTTTTGGGTTTGTTATTGTAGGTGTTTTCCTTCTCTTGTGTTTCTTGCCTAGAGAAGTGTCTTTAGCATTTGTTGTAAAGCTGGTTTGGTGGTGCTGAACTCTCTCAGCTTTTGCTTGTCCGTAAAGGTTTTAATTTCTCCATCACATCTGAATGAGATCCTTGCTGGGTAGAGTAATCTTGGTTGTAGGTTTTTCTCCTTCATCACTTTAAGTATATCCTGCCACTCCCTTCTGGCTTGCAGAGTTTCTGCTGAAAGATCAGATGTTAACCTTATGGGGATTCCCTTGTGTGTTATTTGTTGTTTTTCCCTTGCTGCCTTTAATATGTTTTCCTTATATTTAATTTTTGACAGTTTGATTAATATGTGTCTTGGCGTGTTTCTCCTTGGGTTTATCCTGTATGGGACTCTCTGTGCTTCCAGGACTTGATTAACTATTTCCTTTCCCATATTAGGGAAGTTTTCAACTATTATCTCTTCAAGTATTTTCTCAGTCCCTTTCTTTTTCTCTTCTTCTTCTGGGACCCCAATAATTCGAATGTTGGTGCGTTTAATGTTGTCCCAGAGGTCTCTGAGACTGTCCTCAGTTCTTTTCATTCTTTTTTCTTTATCTTGCTCTGCAGTAGTTATTTCCAACATTTTATCTTCCAGGTCACTTATCCTTTCTTCTGCCTCAGTTATTCTGCTATTGATCCCATCTAGAGTATTTTTAATTTCATTTATTGTGTTTTTCATCATTGCTTGGTTCCTCTTTAGTTCTTCTATGTCCTTGTTAAATGTTCCTTGCATTTTGTCTATTTCCAAGATTTTGGATCATCCTTACTATCATTATTCTGAATTCTTTTTCAGGTAGACTACCTATTTCCTCTTCATTTGTTAAGTCTGGTGTGTTTTGACCCTGCTCCTTCATCTGTTGTGTGTTTTTCTGTCGTCTCATTTTGCTTATCTTACTGTGTTTGGGGTCTCCTTTTCCCAGGCTGCAGGTTCGTAGTTCCCGTTGTTTTTGGTATCTGTCCCCAGTGGCTAAGGTTGGTTCAGTGGGTTGTGTAGGCTTCCTGGTGGAGGGAACTAGTGCCTGAGTTCTGGTGGATGAGGCTGGATCTTGTCTTTCTGGTGGGCACGTCCACGTCTGGTGGTGTATTTTGGGGTGTCTGTGGCCTTATTATGATTTTAGGCAGCCTCTCTGCTAATGGATGGGGCTGTATTCCTTTCTTGCTAGTTGTTTGGCATAGGGTGTTCAGCACTGTAGCTTGCTGGTCATTGAGTGATGCTGGGTCTTGATGTTGAGATGGAGATCTCTGAGAGATTTTTGCCGTTTGGTATTACATGGAGCTGGGAGGTCTCTTGTGGACCAGTGTCCTGAAGTTGGCTCTCCCACCTCAGAGGCACGGCCCTGATGCCTGGCTGGAGCACCAAGAGCCTTTCGTCCACACGGCTCAGAGTAAAAGGGAGAAAAAATAGAAAGAAAGAAAGAAAGAAAGAGGCTATAATATAGTGAAGTAAAATAAAGCTATTATAAAGCAGAGCTATACAGACAAAATCTCACCCAGAAGCATATACATATACACTCACAAAAAAAAGGAAAAGGGGAAAAATTAATATATCCTGCTCCGAAAGTCCACCTCCTGAATTTGGGATGATTCGTTGTCTATTCAGGTATTCAACAGATGCAGGTACATCAAGTTGTTTGTGGAGTTTTAATCCGCTGCTTCTGAGGCTTCTGGGAGAGAGTTCCCCTTCTCTTCTCTGTTCGCACAGCTCCTGGTGATCAGCTTTGGATTTGGACCCGCCTCTGCGTGTAGGTCCCCTGAGGGCGTCTGTTCTTCGCTCAGACAGGACGGGGTTAAAGGAGCCGCTGCTTCGGGGGCTCTGGCTCACTCAGGCTGGGGGGAGGGAGGGGTACGGAGGAGGCGGGGTGAGCCTGCGGCGGCAGAGGCGTCGTGACGTTGCAGCAGCCTGAGGCGCGCCGTGCCTTCTCCCGCGGAAGTTGTCCCCGGATCACGGGACCCTGGCAGTGGCGGGCTGCACCAGCTCCCGGGAGGGGCGGTGTGGAGAGTGACCTGTGCTCGCACACAGGATTTTTGGAGGTGGCAGCAGCAGCCCCAGCGTCTCACGCCCATCTCTGGGGTCCGCGCTGATAGCCGCGGCTTGCGCCAGTCTCTGGAGCTCGTTTAGGCGGCGCTCTGAATCCCCTCTCCTCGCGCACCAGGAAACAAAGAGGGAATAAAAAGTCTCTTGCCTCTTCGGCAGCTGCAGACTTTTCCCCGGCCTCCCTCCCAGCCAGCTGTGGTGTGCTAACCCCTTCAGGCTGTGTTCACGCCGCCAGCCCCAGTCCTCTCCCTGCAATCCGACCGCAGCCCGAGCCTCAGCTCCCAGCCCCGCCCACCCCGGCGAGTGAGCAGACAAGCCTCTTGGGCTGGTGAGTGCTGCTCGGCGCCGAGCCTCCGTGCGGGAACCTCTCCGCTTTGCCCTCTGCACCCCTGTGGCTGCGATCTCCTCCGTGGCTCCGAAGCTTCCCCCCTCTGCCACCCGCAGTCTCTGCCCGCGAAGGGGCTTCCTAGTGCGTGGAAATCTTTCCTCCTTCACAGCTCCCTCCCACTGGCGCAGGGCCCGTCCCTATTCTTTTGTCTCTGTTTTTTCTTTTTTCTTTTGCCCTACCCAAGTACGTGGGGAGTTTCTTGCCTTTTGGGAGGTCTGATGTTTTCTGCCAGCGTTCAGTGGGTGTTCTGTAGGAGCAGTTCCACGTGTAGATGTATTTCTACTGTATCTGTGGGAAGGAAGGTGATCTCTGCGTCTTACTCTTCCGCCATCTTCTCTCCTCCTGCAGCAGCATTTTAAGTGTATGTTCTTCCCTACTGGCTGTTATGGATGCCAAATGGATACATATTCATGCACTGCTTCAAATTCTTGAGTAGCTATTCTGAATCATCCATCTTTCAGCCATTTTAGAAAACTGTGTGTGTGTGTGTGTGTGTGTGTGTGTGTGTGAGAGAGAGAGAAAATTTAGAATAATTTTGTATTTTTTGTATTGTTACAAAACATAGAATAAACAGTTTCATGAATTATAAAGTCAAAACATTCTAAGATATGTTTTGAATTCTGCCCAGTTGTAAAAAATGAAGATAAAGAATATAGTTCAGAATAAGAGAGTCCACACATGGATTAAAATGAAATGATAGCATCATATTCCCCCAGTGGTCTCTGAGACATTGTACTTTATTACCGTATATCAGAAATGAAGAAAAAAGCATGGTGGCAAAGGATGTGGAAATAGAAGTCAACTGGCTGATGAAGTAAGTGGCTGATTTGCCTCTTCCCAATGAGCACAACTTCAAGAACCTAGAAATAAATCACACTGCTTTATGCTCAGTGTGAACACATGTGTAAACCGATCTTATCACTAAGACAGGTTCAGAACAAATTAATGTCATAATAAAAGCAGTCAAGTACCACACAACATATTTGTTGTTTTAAAATTTATTTTGCAGAGGGATTATGCATATTTTTCTAATCGTCATGCTTAAGTGTATCAATCTTTTCTCAGAATACTAGTCAAATGGTGAAATTTCCATTAAATAAAATCACTGTTCTTTGGGAAATTAAAAGCTTTGAAAGAAATTATACTATGGCATTCAATATCACTAAAAATTGTAATTTCTAGAGTAATTTGCTGTTTATTATCTGTCTCACTAAATCATTAGTTTTAGAGAATAGAAAATATTGTTACAAATGTTAATAATCTCAGACCCAAATATATTAGAATATATTGAATAGTCCTTTTTCCCTTAAAAATAGGATCTAGGTAAGTTAATATTCCAGTTCTCTTGCATTCCTGAAAACAAGACTTTGGAAGGGACTATTCATGGAGGGATTATATCTTACTTAGACATTATTTAGGTATATATGATTAACTACAAAATAAAATATATTTAAAAATTTAGAGCAAATAAATTTCTATTTCCCATTTAATTTCAGTTGCTTCTGAATATTTAAGGGACTTTAAATCAGCTGTAATTTTTGTCCCTAGATACAAATATCTATTTTTGTAATTATCTTTTTAAAAAATGTATATAAGGCAACACAAACATATCAAATTCAATGATGTTTATATCAATATCCTCAGAAAATGAAGGAAAGAAATAGTGAGATAATCTGATAACTAGGTTATTGTTCATTTATTGTATGTTTTCCTTATGCTAGATACTTTATTGGCTCTCTACTTTAAAAAATACAGCTTGCAATTATTTCTATTTTTCCCAGTTGCCTTCAAGGAAAGAAAATTAGGGTGTCAGATTTTCTAGAAGTAACCTTGAAATATAGTAAGTGCTTTCCTCTCAGGATTCTATATTTATTGATCTAAACATCAATAATTGTTCTAAGAAAAGCTTTGGAATGAGTAGTATTCTGGTTTGCTAAAATAGATCATTGCTCAGATTTTCTTTCCTAGCAATAGCAATAGAATTTTAAGACGAGTATAGCAAATTGAGACAGCACATATTTGCTTGAATCACTCTGCCTCCTTGGGAGGAAGCCTAACTCTGGAGATAAGCATAGTATACATGGAAAGATCAAGGGATATGAAATCCAGTTTAGTTAAACATACCTGCTGTGTGTCCCTGGCAAATTACCTAACCTTTCTGATCTCATCTATGAAATGAGTAAAACAATAGCAAACTTACTAGGATGAAAATGAATGCTATGGACTGGACATTTGTGTTTCCCCAAAACATATGTTGAAGCCCTAACCCCAATGTGATGGAACATGGAGGTGGGGATTTTGGAAAGTAATTAGGTTTAGATAAGGGAGGGGCCCCATGATGGGATTAGCAACCTTATAAGACTACAGCTTGTTTATTCTCTGCCATGTGAGAAAACAGTGAGAAGAACAAAGCTATCTAAACCAGGAACTGGATCAGCTGGCACCTTTATCTTAGACTTTCAGCTTATAGAGCTGTGGAAAATAATCGTCTATTGTTTAAGCCACCCACTCTATGGTATTTTGTAACAGTAACCTGAGCTTACCAAAGCAATGAGGTAATGTTTGGAAAGGATAAGATGTGGAAGGCTCTTTTTCTTGAATTTTATGTTCAAGAGGAAAAGTATGTTTAGATTAAAGTGGTGAAGTTAATGGGGCTAGATTGAAAGTTCTCTAAAAGGAACCATGATATCCCACATTCTAGATTAGTTAGGTAGATGAAACCCACTTTGTATTAGTAAGAATTTTCATTGTCTTAATTTCTATGGGAAAAATTTCAGGTCTGAAATAGGGTGAACTGCCTTCATTCTTTTCCACAGATAACACACCTGGAAAATGAGATCTCTGACATATTTTGGGGCTACACTACTTGGTACTGAGCAAGTGGGTTCTGAGCAAGAGCAAATTTATTGTCAATAAATAGTTGGTGGATATGTTTGTGGTTCTGTTGGTGAAAGAACTTGGCACAGATTGAGATTTGAAAAATAAAAATTTGGCAATGCTAATGTATATTGTTAGAGAAGAGGGCTTCTTTGTTTAGTTGGTTGATAGTTGGCTGTTTGCTCTTATACTACAGTGCAATTCAACTTTTTGTAAGAACCCAACTAGTTTATATTTTTATCATCCCTGCCATGTGTATAGATATAGCCTAGTGTTGGCATGACAAAATTAGCACATGGAAAAAGAACAAGAAAAAAGAGTTTAAATTCTAGGAGGAGTAAATTACCAAAGAAATATTATGTGTGATTGAATTATTTCTTGGGGTAAAAAAAGAAAATATATAAAAAGGATTTGATAATAAAGCCTAAATAGAGTCAAGTTCCAGAATGCAATCAAAATCCTTAGAATAAATGAATCAGTACTATATTTAAATGGATATATCACCAGGGAAAAGCCTCCGGCTGTGGGGAATGTGATTCAGGGATAAGAATGGCAATCACAGACAGCACCTCTACAGGCATCCCCCTTTCTTTTTCCACGTTGATCTACAGGTGGTTTAATGGAGTTGTGAGTGCTGTTTTGAAGCATTTTCTACTTCTATAGGTATTTGGAATATAAAGTTCTAAAAGTGGAAAAGTAGAACAAAATTTAGACTATAAGACTATAGCCAGTATTCCAAGTTACCCACTATAGTGGGTTACTTACTACTTCTTAATAATGAGAAAGGCGATAATGAATGTCACTGTTCAATAAACTGCTCGTCGTACTATTCCATCAGCAACTAAGTTACTAAGAAAGGTCTTGGAGGACTAGTGGAATATGATCATTTATCTTGATCATTTACCTTATCCTTATTACATGGTAATAAAAAGAAAATATTAACTCTTTTTAGTGGAAGTGTTATCTCTGTTAGACACACACAAGGTAAACAAAACAAAATGTGAAATTTTCTTTGAATTCAATTAATTACTTTGAATTCAGTAACACTCAGAAAATTAATGACAATAGGCTAGGTTGAAATCTTGGGAAATACAAGGTGTAAAACACAGGTCATAAACCCAGATTGATTAAGAAAATCTTGGTAAGCATTTTAAGTAAGTGTGGGCATGTCTACAAATGTTTATTGTTGACTAGTGGCTGGCTAGTTTATTTATATCTCAATCAATAAATAACAAAAACAACTTGACTGATATGTGGCCCTAGGTCCTTACCCTGAGCATACTGATATTGGTAGATTCACACCTTTAGCACTGCAGCTACAGCTTCATGGTGTCATTTGCACAAGGACTATGGTGCTCCAAAGAAGAAAAAAATAGTTTGGAGAGATAATAATTTTGCTGTGACTCTGTTAGCATATAAAATTATTTGAAAAACAATCAATGACTTCATAGAAATACAGTTGCATGTTCCAATAATTACAAAAATGAGAACAGTTTATTTCAGGTGGAAACAGCTTTTCCTTAAGGAATATCTCTTCTTAAGTGCCCTTTAAAACACGTTCTAATTCAGAAAAGAAGATTTGCAGCAGAAATTTTACAGACTTACTTAGGCTTAGCTACACATACACATGCACAGAAGAAACAGGAAGGGAAAGAAAAGACAACTGCTTCCATCAGAAAAACAAGCACTTTTTCCCCCTGGTGTCATGTCTTTGGATATGTACCGCCTTGGAGAAATGTATAAATCATTTTTATACATGGAACTGTCTTAGAAAACTAGAGATTTTAGTACAAAGAAATCAATTTGCTGAAAGAATGCCCACATAAGTACTCTATATACACAAGAGGAACTTACAAAGAACCCCTGTTTTACAGTTACTGATGTATATTAGCATAGTGGGCTTACACCTTCTCCAGGCCTGAGTTACACTTAGTATTACAAATAATATTATAACAATGCTGAAAATACTGATACAAAACAGCGTTAAGATGATATTTCCAAAAAATACCCCTCCTTTTAAAATTGAACTGTTTAACATAGGTTTTCTTTTTGAATGTTTCAGCTTTAAAAAACATTTTTCAAGAAAATACTAGCATTTAAAACATCTCTTAAAATGTCTATTAAATGACAGATTTTCTTAAATAGATTATTTTTTACAAAGTATAATTCAAAAGTCTATCTTCCAGAAAAGCAAAACTATAAGCTCCAAAAGTCCAAATCAAAAACATTATTTGTGATACATAGTTCTTCCATATCCTGGGAAAAAATCCTTGATTATTTTACCGTTCTGATTTATTTACAGACTTCAAATACTCTAGTAACACACACCAACTTTTAGGACAAATGAAGCTGAATTCCACAATTAATAATCATAATTTTTCTATCATTTCTTAAATACCATCCAGCCCAAAATGTCTGTCTGCATGAATATTATAACTTCTAAAGTATAGTGGGAATTTTAGAGAGCAGTCTCATTAAGCCAAGCAAATTGCAGTGTGCATTATTCTCTTTTGGCAGAATTACAAACACACAAAAAAAGAAAACATTTGGCAAACATTTGTCTTGATGCACATGTGTTTTCCTTTGGAAAACCGAAATTACAAATCTAGCATAGCCACTAAACTCTTTACTCTTATCAATTCTAATCAAAGTTTGAAAAGTGGTTAAAGTTTAATAGTTAAAGCTAGTGGGGGGATATCTAATGGCTTTTCCCCAAAGCATAGAGCTCAAATGCACTTTTGCTTTAGGAGATGCATTTCACACATAGCTTTAATTTAAGCAGGTTAGTCAGATGCCATGCTAAAACTGCTATCTCAGTTTCCCTTTATTCATATCATGGATTCTGTCAGAGAGCACAAGGGAAACAGATCATGCAGTAGGTATGACAATTTCAATTTGCATGGAGTATGCCTAATATGGATTCAGTTATTAGCTTTTATCTTTGTATAAGAAAACTGCAGCCCGGATTCCTACTGGTCATTTTAAAATTATTTATTTATTTCTATAGCTGCATACAGCTCTATTATTCATTAAACATAAAGGAATTATTTCGCTCACGTGCACTTATGTATAAAACATATTAGGCCTTGTGTGTTAAAGAGAAATATTTGCCATCAAACGAGTTAAGTATTCCTGTTAGAGATTTATTTCTAAAATCAAATTGCCAAAGTTTACATATATTTTACTTTTTCCTCTAAATCTAGATGACTGAATAGTCAAAATAGTGTAAACTGGGCTACCAAGAGACTGACTTTCTCTTCCTCAATTCATCATGTAGAGTAATTGTTATGGGTTAATGTATATGAAGCAAAATTGGACACACATTAAAAAAAGAAGTGAAAAATTTAAAAATATAAGGAAAGTGAAGTAAAATAACTTTCTTAGAATGTTCTATTCCTCAATTTTTTAAAAAATACGGTGATATAACCATGGCAGTGACTCAAAGAGTGTAGCATGTCATGCTTTACGCATCATTTGACAAAATTCAGGCAACATTACCACCTCACTGTGTTAAGTCATAGTACTTCAACATCAATAGCAAAAACTAAAAGCAAAATTTTTCGATGATCAGAGCTGTCATTCTCTATTTGGCTAGCAATTACTCAGTCTGAAATCCTTTGTGAACTAGTGTGAACTAAACACTTAGAGGATAAAAGAAATACCATTTTCCCCCTTAATCGTATGGCAAGATAAGCTTGATTGTATGTAATAGAGAGACAAACGCCATCTCTAGGTTATATGCAAGCAAGCTTCATTCTTCAAATAAATACACCACCAAATACAAGACTTTAAAACCCCTCTTTTCTCTTTCTATTAACTATGTAATTTAAAATTCCTTACAATCCCTTTATCTATTTATTCTGCACATCTATTTTCACAGTAACACCATTAAGTGAACAGAGTGCTATTTGATATTACCTTCTGAAACGTCAATGCATATCAGTGACTGATAAAGATAAAAGATAAATAAATTATGGCCTGTATATAAACCAGCAAGATGGTCTCATTTATTATACATATATATAATAAAGTCTCCAAAAGCTATTAAACCTAATTCAATTAACATGCTTGAACCCTCATTCTAAAAAAAAAAAAAAAGTAAAATTCTTTGTTTATAACTAAAAATAAAAAGTAATAAAAAATACATGAAAATTTAAACATGAGCTATGCACGAGAAACACTAACAGTCTTATCCTACCCAGAGACAGGAATAGGGTGATTTAATTACCCATCCTGCTGGCCTAGAGCCTGCAGCTCAGCTGTGTGTAAATTGTGATGGAGGAAAACATTCTTTCTGCTGTACATGTGTAAAGAGATTGGCCCTCTTGGCGGTTGTCCAAACCTGCCTGTAAAGGTTGAATGCTGTCGGGCCACAGCAGCTTGGTCCTTTGGTTTCTCTGAGAACGTGGAAAGCCCTTCGGTCTTAGCTATTGGTTTCAGAGAGTTCTGCCCTACAGTGGCCCGTAAATTCTGGGTGACCTCTGACGTGAGGGTTTCGTAAGTTCCTCTGGAGTGTTTGATAACTTCCACTAGTTCCTTGTCCTTCAAAAAATTGCTTAAACATAGACTGGAGAGCTGACAGGTCTTGCTTTTGTAGGGGCTTGTCTGGTCCGCTGCTGAGTATCTAAAACGGTCCTCGGTGGGAGTATGCATTGCTTTTCTGTCCCTTGTGCTGAGACTTTGGCTCACAATTTGATTTCGATATGTAGCCTGAGGTAAAAACATGGAAAAGAAAAGAGGTCTTTAAAAAATACGTTCATAGCACACACACCAGAGTGTTGCTTTCGCATTTGTGTCCAAAACCGTAAGTTTTCAACAAGGCTTAAAAAATAGCAATAGAATTATTTTCTGTTTTCCATGAGATTATATTTCCCAGTGCAATTCTACTGTAAAGAGTGGTTAAATGAATAATTTACTCTAAAAGGCATTTATTAAAATACTTTTTTAAAGAGCAGTTTTAAGTTGGCAACAAAATTGAGAGGAAGGTACAGAAATTTCTCGTAGACCTTCTGCCTCCACACATTCATAGCCTCCCTCATTAGCAACATTACTCGACAGAATGGTGTTACTTTTTACCCAGGATGAACCTATGCTGACACATCATAATCACCCAAAGTCCACAGCTTACCTTAGGGTTCACTCTTGGAGTTCTACATTCTATGGGTTTGGACACACTTAATAATGACATTTATCCATTATTATATCATGATACAGAGTATTTTCACTACCCTAAAAATCCCCTGTGTTCTGCCTACTCATCTCTCCCCTCCTCTCCCCACCACTGGCAACTACTGTCTCCATAGTTTTGCCTCTTCAGAGTGTCATAGAGTTGGACTCATACAGTATGCAGTATTTTCAGGTTGGCCTCTTTCACTTAGTAATATGCATTTCAGGTTTCTTGATGTCTTTTCATGGCTTGATAGCTCATTTCTTTTCAGAGTTGAATTAAAAGGCATTTTGAAATGTGTTTATCTAGTTTCCTAAGTTTGCATTCTATAATTTTCTCTGAGAATACATGTTATTTTAATAAGTAATGAACATCTATATATGAATCTATACATTTTTGTTGGATTTAATATGCTATATTTACTTGAGTGTACGCTCAGAGAGTTTTAGAATGATCAATATCATGATTTGTGTCAGCAAAGTGGTAACCTAGAAATTTAAGGAACTAAAAGAAGAAGTCACTCCAATGACCTACAGAGAACAATAGGGCACTTAAAAGAAATTGCAGCATTTAGACTTTTGGATGCACTTTATTAGTCAAAATCAGGTCCATGAGTATAGGCCCATCTGCTTTCTCACAAGAAGTTTATACTCTAATGACAGGAGCAAGACATAGCATATTGAATCATGTTGTGGAGGAAGCAAAGATTACAAACTGGCACCAGCATTCCTCCTGAAGAGAGCACTGTCTTGGTTTAGAAAAATACATTGAGATAGAAGTTTGAGACATTGAGACAGTGAGTTTATACTCTACAGACAGTGTAAGATAGACAGTCTGCTTGATTAACCACTGATTCATTCTGCCTCCCAGTATTCCCATGGGAATATTTCTAAAATGTATCACATTTTTCTAAAATAAAGTACATGCAGAACCATACTGTAACTTAAATTGAGGCTTCAAGATTATCATTACTGAGATGAATATCCCCAATCTTCTGTAAAACTAAGTTCTATTAGGGGATATCTTTAGTGTCTTTATACTCAGTGACTTCAGATTGAGATGTTTTGCTAACCATGTCTTTTCTTTCTTTCTTTAAATTGTCTTAATGTCTGTAGTAAGCTGCCATTCTAGTTTTTAATTTGTGCTTACTTATATCAGACCCTCTCCATTACTTCTAATTTGCCATTTTAACTCTTCCCTTGATTTGTGGTAGAGATAGTAAGGCTGGTTACCTGTTTGTATGAAAGAAGCATTGTATGACTTACAGAAGGTGTTTCAGGGACTTTCTTGGGAGTAAAAGAAATAAGCTAGGTATTTGGACCTACTTAGAAATGTGAGATTTTCTTTTCTTTTCATCTTTGTGACTTTACTTCTATAAGATGCTTACTTAACTGTTGAATCAGTTATTGAAAGATCCTCAAACACTGTGCCTAATATCACATCCAAATGTCAGAAACGTCATGGGTATAAAATACTCTGAGAAAAAAATTTGTTTCAGAACAAAAGAGCCATTGGTAAATTCATCATGATAATAAACATTTCTATTCTATTTATATACGTGCTGCCTAGGAAAGCTGAGGAGATGAGTGGAAACTTCATTTCCGTTACTTTAACGTTAGATTTGGGGAAATGTTCATCATTTTCTTTATGCGATCATTTTAACCCTCCTGGGATATTACATTAAATTGAATATACAGTTTTAATAAGACATATTGAAAGGGATCAAATGACTCAATCCCACAGGCAGACTCAGTGTTCTCTGGTATAACATCTGATCCTACAAGGTACATATGCATCTACTATAATAAGAAACAAAATGAAATGATCTACTTTTTTTAAAAAATGCATATGTAAATCACCCATTCCTGTTTGTTCAGCATAGTTTGCTTTTAACATCTTAGACTTTTCTTTTTTTTTTCTTTTTTAGTTCTTTGTGATGTTCACCATTAAGTCTAGGGCTCATAGTATACATGGGTGATTGCATAGCACATGGGGCTAATGGCATGGATTTGGGGTCAGACAACTAAAGGTTCCTTTGCTGATTTGATAAATATTTATTGACCTCTACTGAGAGCAAGGTGCTATATTATGTGATAGGAAATAGTATTGTTCATAAGAGAACCAGCTCTTGCATTTAGGCAGCTTGAGGTCTAATGAGAGAATCAACCAGAATCAGACAATTTCTAGCTAAGTGACCATGACAAGTTACTTACCCTTCCCAAATCTCCAATTTCCTCATCTGGGAAAGGAAGATTTACATTCATACCTGTATCTACATACAGGGTTATAGTTAAGACTTAATGAACTACTGTGTATAAAATGCCTAATATTATACCTGAGGAATAGTTATCTTGATGACAGCAACAATAAGTATAGTAATAAAATAAAGTGAATACACCTAGAAGTTTCTCTGATAGATGCTTGCTTCATCCTTTAGAAGTTAAACCACTTTGAATACTTCTATCTCAATTTAAAAAAGCAAAGTAATTTACTCCAGAATACTTGAGTAATTTTACATTTATTTTTATGGTTTGGTTCCCTAGAACAGATTCTGAGACAAATATCTGAGACAATAAAAAAAAGTTTACTAGAGTGTATTCTCAAGTCAACACCCATGGGGTAATGAAGAAAGCAGTGTCTGGCAGAGGGAGAAGTTAAACTCTATGCAATTGAACTATCTATCTCAGATAATCACACAGGGAAAGCTGAAGCTGGGATGATCCCTCAGAGTTGTCCCCAATTTAGGTAAGTGGTTGGGAGCCTTATACTCATATCAACAAGTTATTCGACATTGGCAATATCTGGGAAGGGGGTGCAACCATGAATGAATAGGCTTTTTTTTTTTTTTTTTTGTAAAGGAACTTACTTGAATGCTATCAGCTGCCAACGTTTTTACCAACTGGGAAAATGAAGGCTTTAGTTGTGAAAATGTGTGTGTGTGTGAGTGTGTGTATGTGTGTGTGATTGCAGTGGGGGAGGAGAGAACTTGGGAGCACACCGCAGCATCCGCTACACTCATTATCCTACTTATGTACCTAATATATG
Organism: Eschrichtius robustus; assembly: GCF_028021215.1. Lineage (NCBI taxonomy): Eukaryota > Metazoa > Chordata > Mammalia > Artiodactyla > Eschrichtiidae > Eschrichtius > Eschrichtius robustus. Next base: position 12,496,121 of record NC_090827.1, on the reverse strand, counting down.
ATGGGATAATTTGGCATAATGGAAAGAACACTGAACCTTGGGCCAAAGACTCTAATCTTGTCTGTGCTGCTATCAAACTGGGTGAACTTTGATGAAGAAATTAATTTCTCTGGGCTTCATTTATCAGCCTATTGAAAGAGATGAGAAAAATAGAAGATAAAAATTAGATCCTGAAGAAACTCTAACATTTATTCAATTATCTTCCAGTTCTAAAAGTCTACATTTAAATATATATGTAATTCTATATAGACAAACCTAGGAAAGATCCCTTTGATTCAAAATATAAAAATATATTTTTGCATATATATATATATATACACACAATTTGTATTTGGTTGCAATGGTCCAGAGGGAAATAATTTTTTCATCATGCTGCTAATTGACGTTAATTCCTTCTGAAGCTCTTGAGATCACTTCCCCAGAGGGAATTTTCAGTGCATATACCTAGCCACATCTTTCTCAAAGCTGGAATTAAATTTCCACAAACTAATATAATTATGTTAGTTTTTAGACAATTTAGTTGTCAAACAGTTATTTTATTACCTATCCTTTGGGTTCCTAGTAGAAGATGAATGGATGGCAAATTTAGTGATTAATCAGTCAAAACTGAAGATTATAATAAAATCAGTTCTTTACTTCCCTATAATTTTTTTCCTCTCATTTCTTCACTGGAGTATATAATCTGCATTTCATTGAATTCAAGATGAATGGTTTTAAAACACATTATTATTTTACATACCACTAAGAAAGAAAAAACAAACAAAACTTATGATGCTAATTAAAAACAAATAAAAACCACATTCCTTCCTTACTAGTGGTGTGACCCATTCATCAGTCACACCAGCCTCTCGTTCGAATTTCTTCTGTCTTCACTTCCCTTTCTTAGGTTTGATAGTCTTTTTGCATTTGTCTCAATGATACAGCTTCATGTACGTATGAGTATATTCCTTCTTTTGATTTCATAAAGCATTTGGTTTTTAATTTAGAAGAGAGTATGGAATTGAAGGCAATGCAAGTACAAATATTTTTTTCATTAATATCAAAATTATACTCTTTCTTTCTTTCCTTGGCTTTCCATATACAAAATAACATTTGCTACAATACCAAATCATAGTAAAAGCTTTTTGAAAATATTCTTATTGGTAACTCACCACATGTAGTGCTAATACTGCATATAACTCAATCAAAGAAAGGACAATATGAAACTATGATAAAATCCACACATAGCAATGTAAACTCCACTGCAACTGCAACACGGTTGAAAACATTGATTGTAAGATTTATCCTGATTTTAGGGGTTTTATTACATTTAAAAATTGTCTTATATCTGATGCAAAGAATATATACAGTAATCATGCCAATGTGCATAGCCCAATTTTCATTAAGGCAGGGTGGCATGATAGAATTAATGAGGAGGGGAGCAATGTTTCAATCACTGATTAATGAATTTCATAATGTTTTCCTGAACTTCATTTCATGTGTGTGAACTATACTGGTAATTGCCAAAAATGTTATCAGGCAACAACTTCCTAGCTTCTTATATAGATTAAAATTTAGCACATGATTGGTTATTTTATTTGATTTTAAGATATATTTTTCTGCAATGTTCTCCACTTAACCAAAAATAGTATTGTTTTACAACTAGAATTGTTCCTAAAGGAAAAGAAATACTTGAAGCAATTTCCAATAGCTAGTAGAAAAAAAATGGTATTACATTAGAAAAATGGCTAATATTAAATAGTATTTTAACAAATTATAAAGATTACTGAAAATAACATTATAATTTGAATTTAAATAAGAGATGTATATGAAATTATGTTAAAGTGAGCCAGAATTATCAGGAGAAGCTAAATAGTAACTCTTGGGTAATTCATACTGAGAAGAAACATGCCTCCTGAATAAGGTTTATGGTTTCTTACTAATGAGCCTCTAGATCAAGTAAGTAAAACATAAAATGCAGAATACTGTATGTTTTATGTTCAAGAATAGACACTTTGACCCATACTTACTTCTACACCCAAGCCAACTAAAATAAAAGTTTCATAAGGGCAGGGACATTGCCTGTCTTGTTTAACGCTGAATCCACTCCTCCCAATAGTACCTGGCATTTACCAGTAGCTCCTTAATATTTATATAGTCCAGAGAAGAATCCACTACCATGTTTTTTTCCCTTACTGATATAGCTTATCTAACATGATATGTTCTTTCTCTTGACATTTTTCTCTCATTGATGAGTTGATTACTTTGATCTATATGGATTGATATACTAGCTGGATCTTTTTTTTTTTTTCACACACACACACTGAATTTTATTTTTACAAGAGATAAATAAACTGACACCAAGCATTGTAAATGGATGACCACAACAAAAGCAACAATGATTGCAACTACCAAACACGAAACACACTCATACTATGTCATAATATTGACATCCAGTCCAGTAATCCTCCACTGTAACAGCTCCTTTACTTTGCAGTGAAAATTGATTTGTATATGTTTTGCCTCTGAGTCCTTGTGGGAATTTTATTTTTTTAAATTCAAACAGAAAGTCACAAAAATTATAATTATCCTCATCACTTGACTCGGTCCCATGTAATTTTTTTTTTCATCTTGATCTTTTGTTAGCACTTTTATGACTTCATCAGTTTTCCATTAGAGTTCTGAAAATGCTTATTCATTCAGTTCAGCAGTACAGTTACCAGAAACCGGTACTTGTCAGAGTCTTTCCATGAATTCCTTGAAGATGAAACCCTTTTATAGGAACATATTTGCAAAAGCATCAGAGTACACCCAGAACTGTCTGTAAATAACAAAAGACTTAAAAATGACCATGGTTAAAGATTTGATGAAAGCTCATAAGAATGCAATTGACAAGGAAATTTAGTTATTTCTGAGATACACATTTTAAAGTAATAACTAGAATTATGATTTCTAACATTATACCAGAACATATAAGATTTTTAAAATTTTCATGTAATGTCTGAAACAATTATATTAACATATTTCCATACAAATAACCCAAATAAAGTTTAGTATTAGTTGGTTTTTTTTGTTTGGTTTTTTATACTGCAGGTTCTTATTAGTCATCAATTTTATACACATCAGTGTATACATGTCAATCCCAATCGCCCAATTCAGCACACCACCATCCCCACCACACCACGGTTTTCCCCCCTTGGTGTCCATACATTTGTTCTCTACATCTGTGTCTCAACTTCTGCCCTGCAAACCGGTTCATCTGTACCATTTTTCTAGGTTCCACATACATGCGTTAATATACGATATTTGTTTTTCTCTTTCTGACTTACTTCACTCTGTATGACAGTCTCTAGATCCATCCACGTCTCAACAAATGACTCAATTTCGTTCCTTTTTATGGCTGAGTAATATTCCATTGTATATATGTACCACAACTTTTTTATACATTCGCCTGTCGATGGGCATTTAGGTTGCTTCCATGACCTGGCTATTGTAAATAGTGCTGCAATGAACATTGGGGTGCATGTGTCTTTTGAATTATGGTTTTCTCTGGGTATATGCCCAGTAGTGGGATTGCTGGATCATATGGTAATTCTATTTTTAGTTTTTTAAGGACCCTCTATACTGTTCTCCGTAGTGGTTATATCAATTTACATTCCCACCAACAGTGCAAGATGGTTCCCTTTTCTCCACACCCTCTCCAGCATTTGTTGTTTGTAGATTTTCTGATGATGCCCATTCTAACTGGTGTGAGGTGATACCTCATTGTAGTTTTGACTTGCATTTCTCTAATAATTAGTGATGTTGAGCATCTTTTCATGTGCTTCTTGGCCACCTCTATGTCTTCTTTGGAGAAATGTCTATTTAGGTCTTCTGCCCATTTTTGGATTGGGTTGTTTGTTTTTTTAATATTGAGCTGCATGAGCTGTTTATATATTTTGGAGATTAATCCTTTGTCCATTCATTTGTTTGCAAATATTTTCTCCCATTCTGAGGGTTGTCTTTTCATCTTGTTTATGGTTTCCTTTGCTGTGCAAAAGCTTTGAAGTTTCATTAGGTCCCATTTGTTTATTTTTGTTTTTATTTCCATTTCTCTAGGAGGTGGATCAAAAAAGATCTTGCTGTGATTTATGTCAAAGAGTGTTCTTCCTATGTTTTCCTCTAAGAGTTTGATAGTGTCTGGCCTTACATTTAGGTCTCTAATCCATTTTGAGTTTATTTTTGTGTGTGGTATTAGGGAGTGTTCTAATTTCATTCTTTTACATGTAGCTGCCCAGTTTTCCGAGCACCACTTATTGAAGAGACTGTCTTTTCTCCATTGTATATCCTTGCCTCCTTTGTCATAGATTAGTTGACCATAGGTGTGTGGGTTGATCTCTGGGCTTTCTATCTTGTTCCATTGATCTATGTTTCTGTTTTTGTGCCAGTACCATATTGTCTTGATTACTGTAGCTTTGTAGTATAGTCTGAAGTCAGGGAGTCTGATTCCTCCAGCTCCGTTTTTTTCCCTCAAGACTGCTTTGGCTATTCGGGGTCTTTTGTGTCTCCATACAAATTTTAAGATTTTTTGTTCTAGTTCTGTAAAAAATGCCATTGGTAATTTGATAGTGATTGCATTGAACCTGTAGATTGCTTTGGGTAGTATAGTTATTTTCACAATATTGATTTATTTCTGCTCCGGTCTTTATGATTTCTTTCCTTCTGTTAAGTTTGGGTTTTGTTTTTTCTTCTTTCTCTAGTTCCTTTAGGTGTAAGGTTAGATTGTACTTGAGATTTTTCTTGTTTCTTGAGGTAGGCTTGTATAGCTATAAACTTCCCTCTTAGAACTCCTTTTGCTGTATCCCATAGGTTTTGGATCGTCATGTTTTCATTGTCATTTGTCTCTAGGTATTTTTTGATTTCCTCTTTGAATTCTTCAGTGATCTCTTGGTTATTTAGTAACATACTAAACGTGTTTAGCCTCCATGTATTTGTGTTTTTTATGATTTTTTTCCCTGTAATTCATTTCTAATCTCATAGCGTTGTGGTCAGAAAAGATGCTTGATATGATTTCAATTTTCTTAAATTTACTGAGGCTTGATTTGTGACCCAAGATGTGATCTATCCTGGAGAATGTTCCGTGCGCACTTGAGAAGAAAGTGTAATCTGCTGTTTTTGGATGGAATGTCCTATAAATATCAATTAAATCTATCTGGTCTATTGTGTCATTTAAAGCTTCTGTTTCCTTATTTATTTTCATTTTGGATGATCTGTCCATTGGCGTAAGTGAGGTGTTAAGGTCCCCCACTATTACTATGATACTGTCAATTTCCTCTTTTATAGCTGTTAGCAGTTGCCTTATGTATTGAGGTGCTCCTATGTTGGGTGCATATATATTTATAATTGTTATATCTTCTTCTTGGATTGATCCCTTGATCATTATGTAGTGTCCTTCCTTGTCTCTTGTAACATTCTTTATTTTCAAGTCTATTTTATCTGATATGAGTATAGCTACTCCAGCTTTCTTTTGATTTCCATTTGCATGGAATATCTTTTTCCATCCCTTCACTTTCAGTCTGTATGTGTCCCTAGGTCTGAAGTGGGTCTCTTGTAGACAGCATATAGATGGGTCTTGTTTTTGTATCTATTTGGCAAGCCTGTGTCTTTTGGTTGGAGCATTTAATCCATTCACGTTTAAGGTAATTATCGATATTTATGTTCCTATGACTATTTTCTTAATTGTTTTGGGTTTGTTTTTGTAGGTCCTTTCCTTCTCTTGTGTTTCCCACTTAGAGAATTTCCTTTAGCATTTGTTGTAGAGCTGGTTTGGTGGTGCTGAATTCTCTTAGCTTTTGCTTGTCTGTAAAGCTTTTGATTTCTCCATCAAATCTGAATGAGATCCTTGCCGGGTAGAGTAATCTTGGTTGTAGGTTCTTCCCTTTCATCACTTTAAGTTTATCATGCCAGTCCCTTCTGGCTTGTAGAGCTTCTGGTGAGAAATCAGCTGTTAACCTTATGGGAGTTCCCTTATATATTATTTTTCGTTTTTCCCTTGCTGCTTTCAATAATTTTTCTTTGTCTTTACTTTTTGCAAATTTGATTACTATGTGTCTTGGTGTGTTTCTCCTTGGGTTTATCCTGTATGGGGCTCTCTGCGCTTCCTGGACTTGGGTGGCTATTTCCTTTCCCACGTTAGGGAAGTTTTCAACTATAATCTCTTCAAATATTTTCCCTGGTCCTTTCTCTCTCTCTTCTCCTTCTGGGACCCCTATAATGTGAATGTGGTTGCGTTTAATGTTGTCCCAGAAGTCTCATAGGCTGTCTTAATTTCTTTTCATTCTTTTTTCTTTATTCTGTTCTGCAGCAGTGAATTACACCATTCTGTCTTCCAGATCACTTATCCGTTCTTCTGCCTCAGTTATTCTGCTATGGATTCCTTCTAGTGTATTTTTTATTTCAGTTATTGTATTGTTCATCTCTGTTTGTTTGTTCTTTAATTCTTCTAGGTCTTTGTTAAACATTTCTTGCATCTTCTCGATCTTTGCCTCCATTATTTTTCCGAGGTCCTGGATCATCTTCACTATCATTATTCTGAATTCTTTTTCTGGAAGGTTGCCTATCTCCACTTCATTACATTGTTTTTCTGGGGTTTTATCTTGTTCCTTCATCTGGTACATAGCCCTCTGCCTTTTCATCTTGTCTGTCTGTCTGTGAATGTGGTTTTTGTTCCACAGGCTGCAGGATTGTAGTTCTTCTTGCTTCTGCTCTCTGCCCTCTGGTGGATGAGCTATCTAAGAGGCTTGATGGGAGGGACTGGTGGTGGGTAGAGCTGACTGTTGCTCTGTTGGGCAGAGCTCAGTAAAACTTTAATCCACTTGAATGTTGATGGGTGGAGCTGGGTTCCCTCTCTGTTGGTTGTTTAGCCTGAGGAAGCCCAACACTGGAGCCTACCTGGGCTCTTTGGTGGGGCTAATGACAGACTCTGGGAGGGCTCATGCCAAGGAATACTTCCCAGAACTTCTGCTGCCAGTGTCCTTGTCCCTACGGTGAGCCACAGCCCCCCCCACCCCACCTCTGCAGGAGACCCTCCAACACTAGCGGGTAGGTCTGGTTCAGTCTCCCCTGGGGTCACTGCTCCTTCCCCTGGGTCCCGATGCGCACACTACTTTGTGTGTGTGCCCTCCAAGCATGGAGTCTCTGTTTCCCCCAGTCCTGTCGAAGTTCTGCAATCAATTTCCACTATGCTTCAATGTCTGATTCTCTAGGAATTCCTCCTCCTGTTGCCGGACCCCCAGGTTGGGAAGCCTGCCGTGGGGCTCAGAACCTTCACTCCAGTGGGTGGACTTCTGTGGTATAAGTGTTCTCCAGTCTGTGAGTCACCCACCCAGCAGTTATGGGATTTGATTTTACTGTGATTGCGCCCCTCCTACCGTCTCATTGTGGCTTCTCCTTTGTCTTTGGATGTGGGGTATCTTTTTTGGTGAGTTCCAGTGTCTTCCTGTCGATGATTGTCCAGCAGCTAGTTGTGATTCTGGTGTTCTCGTAAGAGGGAGTGAGAGCACATCCTTCTACTCCGCCATCTTGGTTCCTCTCCCTACCTGGATCTTAAACTACCAAGCACTGGACATGTATATTTTGCTTTCATTCTTGAAAGCAGTGGGGAATGTCAACTTTACAGGGATGTTTTTGAAGCTTCAACTCCCCTTTAGTTATCCTTCCCTAATAAAAAGCAAGACATATATGTAACTATAAAATATACCTGGAGGAAATAACCTTTCATAGCGACCAAAGCAATATGACATTATATCTAAAGCATTAGCTGTCAAAGCAACTGAAAAAAACCTCTTTCAGTACTTTATGTCAATACTGTAGAAAATGAATTAAAAGGGAGTTTTTGTAGAGCAGCACTTCTTAATCTCTCTTTTCCCCGTGTGTCAACATGACATATAGAGACACTTCTTTGGCCAAAACAAGGGTTATGAAAATACTCCCATTAAAATATCTTTAACTCAACTCTTTTATCTTCCATTTATGCAAACATTTTGGATTCAGAAATACAAAGAGAATTATCAGTATCTTCTCTAATTTATAAAAAGAATAAATTTTGGTGCTCTAGTAGTAGTAGCAACATATTACTTAAAATATAGACATAACAAATGACTGACACCCATTTGACCTTGTAACCTGCACATTAATTGAATGGGTCAATTCATTAGTGCAGAAAATAAATGATGAAGGTGGGAGTTGAGGCAGTAGAATAAATCACAGAAGAAAGTCTATAGTAATATATTAATTTAATTATTAAAATATATCAATACATAAATCTACAGGCAGAATAATAGAAACTTTTAATACAGTGATATCAAGAAGCCATCTCTATGTACTTAAAATACTATTTAAAATACTTAAAATAGGATGTCAAATACTATTACGTATATGAACAGTGCTTTGAATAAAGGCATGTACAATATTATTGCTCACTGAGTAAAATATTAAAATCTGTAAATGTCTTAAATGTAATTATTTCCATTTTCATTACTATAAGTGTACAGAATAATTGCATTAAATTGGTTGTCATTTAATGCCAGTATAACATAGATTGTATTGCTTCTAAAGTTTTGCCTATATAAATCCTTTTTTATCCCAAATTTGCTTCTAAAATACAAACTGGAATACTTTTTCAACACCTTCAATGGTGTATATTGAGTTTCCCCACTGTGTCTTCAATCTAACCTTGATCTTCACTATTATTTTCTTTCTATCTAGTTAGCCCTGGAGACTGACATAAAGATTTCTTTAATATTCTTTCTCTAATAATATTTATAAATTCTCTTAAATAAATGATAAATTAGCATTGTGACACATTTTAGGAAAGAAATAAAAGGAACTATTCTGTACATAGTCCTCTTCCCGTTGAAGCACATGCCTTAAAGGAACTTCTCTTTTCCTACTTTCAGAGGATGGGTTCTATAGTGTTCCAAACAAATGCTGTGCTACTATCTATGGATTCTACTGTTGAAGGAGACATAAAAATCATTTTTTTGGTAAAACTCCATCACACTAGTTTTTAATGTAGTTTTAATGAAGTCCGTAGTTGACTTAACCCTGAGCCTATTGGAAAATTGAATTGTATGCAGTGATTTAAAATTAAGCTAAGGAAAAGACAATAGTAGGATTTAGATCCTTGAGAAAGTTTTATTTGTCTTTATAAAATTCTAAGTAAGCCTTGAATCTTGGACAAAACACAACAAAATGAATGTACAACAACAAAAATGCCATAAAGTGGTGATAAGTGCTTTCAAGACCTAGTTGTCTGTCTGATGCCTGACAGTGAGAAGATCTAGGGTGGGAAAGAATTCTTAAATATACTAAACTCAAGAGAGCATACATTGTATAATTTTAGATTTAGAAAAAATGACCGGAAAGCAGATAAATCACTTTATCTCAGATTTTATTTATAATAATAGCTAAGATTTAGTGACTTTACAATGCACCAAGATATGTGCAATGTTTCATGTATTAATAACTTTCAATCCCTATTAGAGTATTTTATTATACCCATTTATGATGAAGAAACTGAAACCCTTACACTTAAGTGCTTACCAGGATTCCAGGATTTAGTGGATAGCATAACGTGAATTGGAGCTCAAGCTCTAAGCCAAGGGTTTCTCAGTCTCAGCACTATTTACATTTGGGATTATATAATTTTTTTGCTGTAGAGGGCTGCCCAGTGAATTGCAGGATGCTTATGAGCATCCTTTGCCTCTACTTATAGATGCCAGTAGCACCTGCACCCAGTTGTGACAAACAGAAATGTCTTCAGACATTTCCAAATGTCTCCGGGAGGGCAAAATTGCCCCCAGTTGAGAATTACTGGCCTAAGCCATAATGCTTCCCTAAATCAAACATATAAAAGTGACCAATGCAGGATCTCTCAAAAAAGAAAAAAAAAGCCATATACATAAACTGCTATCCTTTTAAAAAAATCATTTACAGCCACTAGGAGAGTGAAATTAAGCTTTTATAATTTTTATTTTATTTTGCAAACACATATAATCCTTATTATATGCCAGACACTCTTCTAGACCCTTACAATTATTATTATTATTTAAAATATTAGCTCATTTACTAACCCAATGCAATTTACTAATAAACATTGAAAGCATTTATAAACATAAATCTTGCCCAACAACAGCAATAAAAAACACATACAGTATAGCGCATAAAATCCAAAGATTTCTTGTCTTAAAAAATAACTTTTTCTCCACATGGAGGAATGTTAATGGAGTGTCATGAACTACTTAAAAAGCAAATGCCCCTTTTGATTTTTCACTACATAATATATTGGTGTGAAGTAAACCAGGAGACCTGAAATGTGTCTCTTTGCCAATAAACTCAAACGATATTTATTAAAAACAACTGTCCTTTTCCTGAAGTGTCAGTATAAACTCAAACCATATTTATTAAAAACAACTGTCCTTTTCCTGTCATCACTGAGGAATAGGATTTCTAAAGCAGTTATAAATACAGGACATTTCTCTACAGAAAGGTTGGCATGTTGTTGCATATGTTTGTATCCTTAGATGTGCAATCTGTTTTCAGTGATAAAGAAGAGTTTTTTTTAAAGGTCTAGAAACACTCTACCACAGAGAGATTGTACAGGGAAGTAGTTACTGCTTTGCAAGCAGGAAGCCTTGTAATAAGTTGAAGTAATAACCAAAAAGAAGCATTCAAAGGTTCTGGCAGACAAGACCTATATTTTTCAAATAGCACAAATTACCAAGAGGAAATAGTCTGGAGTTAAATTACTTCTTCTGGCTCAACCTCACTCCTAAATTCTTTAGGGGATACTAAATCCTCCTGGTGGGCATTTAGGATTCAACCGGGGTTAGAAGACATGTACAAGATAAGCAAGGTTGATTGTTAGTAAGGTCAGCTAAAGGCTGAGTTCCCAAGAGAGGAAGGCCAAGGCATCTACCTCTCATGAGAAAAGTGAAAGCATGCAACTGTTTTCCCACAAGCCAGTAGGACTGTTCTGTTTAGAAAGAACAAAATTCTGAGGAACAATAATGAGTTGTCTGTAGAACTAATACGTGTGTGTGTGCTGTAACCCACTCAGTGTGAACGATTCTTTTCAGTAAAAAGTTTATTTAAATGAGAATTTCAGACAATCACTGCTTATAATCACTGTTTCAATTCAGAAGAAACCTAAGAAAGTATAATTCTGCACAACTGATATTCCAAAAAAGTGTGATTTCTAAATAAAAAGAATAAGTGAGTGTTTAAGCTAATTTTATATGTCTAAGTGAAAGGAGTAGGGAATAGTTTTTATGTGTTTGCATAGGAATGCAAAATAATGGGCAATTACTGTGGTTTAACCACAACAACATGAAAAATGCGTCTCTTGTCTAGACAGGCACATGCCCAATATCTAGCACGTATTAGATGGTACGGTGTTTCTTTTATTTAAAATTTTATTGAAGTATAGTCGATTTACAATGTTGTGTTAATTTCTGCTGTACAGCAAAGTGATCGTTATATATATATATATATATATATATATATTCTTTTTCATATTCTTTTCCATTATGGTTTATCACAGGATATTGAATATAGTTCCCTGTGCTATACATTAGAACCTTGTTGATTAAATCCATCCTATATATAATAGTTTGCATCTGCTAATCCCAAACTCCCAATCCTTCCCGCCCCCATCTCCCTCCCCCTGGGCAACCACAAGTCTGTTCTCTATATCTGTGAATCTGTTTCTGTTCTGTAGATATGTTCATTTGTGTCATATTTTAGATTCCACACATAAATGATATCATATGGTATTTGTCTTTATCATATGGTATTTGTCTTTCTCTTTCTGACTTACTTTGAGTATTATGAAAATCTCTAGGTCCATCCATGTTGCTGCAAATGGCATTATTTCATACTTTTTTATGACTGAGTAGTATTCCATTGTGTATATATACCACATCTTCTTTATCCATTCATCTGTCGATGGACATTTAGGTTGTTTCCGTGTCTTGGCTATTGTAAATAGTGCTGCTATGAATATAGGGGTGCAAGTATCTTTTCGAATTAGAGTTTTGTCTGGGTATATGTCCAGGAGTGGGATTGATGGATCATATGGCAACTCTATTTTTAGTTTTTTAAGGAACCTCCATACTGTTCTCCATAGTGGCTGCACTAATTTACATTCCCACCAACAATGTAGGAGGGTTCCCTTTTCTCCACACCCTCTCCAGCATTTGTTATCTGTAGACTTTTTAATGATGGCCATTCTGACCAATGTAAGGTGGTACCTCATTGTAGTTTTGATTTGCAATTCTCTAACAGTTGGTGATGATGAGCATATTTTCATGTGCCTATTGGCTATCTGCATGTCTTCTTTGGAGAAATGTCTCTGTTTAGGTCTTCAGATAGTACAGAGCTTCTTGAATGAAAGTAGTATTAAAAAAAATCACAAAAATATTTTTATTCACATAATGTCTTCTGTAGACAATTGCTGTAGATTTACATGATGGAAATATTGCTTGTATACAATAAATGAACATATATATGTGTATAATATATATATTATATATGTGTATTGTATATAATACAATACACATATATAATATATAGATTCTTATATTAATTAATATATAATTAAGAATCTAGCCTATTGTTTCTCTTGTTTTCTAGTACTTATCGTACATATATATATGTAATATATTATAATCATATTGATTAAATAATGTGAGTCCTAAACTCCTTGCTTAAATGATTCTATCTTATGAGGAATTTTATCCCATAAGCTCTGTTGGGAGACTGCTAAACGTAAGACATTATTACCTAAACTACAAGATAACTTGAGAAAGAAGTAAAATAAAAATACAGCAATTTTACATTGCTCACTTGTTGTTTTATATCAGTAAGGCAAGTTATTTTTAGGAATAAGTCTGACTCACTGAATAAAGGCAATACATAATTAAATATATAGTATAATTTGGGGGATACTACAAACAACAAATACAATTATAGCATCTCATCTGTCATATACTTTAAATGTTAGATTGCTTTTACATAAAATATCCTAATTTATCCTTGTAAATGTACATTAAAACGGGTTTCAAATGCCTTACTCCCATTTTACAGATGGAAAACTGAGGCTCTTAGTAATAACTGGCTTACTCAAGAGGACTCAGGTACTAATATAAGGCCTTTGAACTCCAAGTCATATATACTATAATATCTCTTTATCTGTCAAAAAATTAAATAAGTACCCTTCCCTAATTGTTTCATTGATACTAAAATCTGTGTGCCAGTTCCTCTAGGTTTATTAAATGTCCTCCACTTATTAATTCTGAATTTCATTCATTATATAAAATATACTCAAACTTCACGTAGAAATTGTTTCCAGATAACTTGAAGTATAATATTGTAAGTTATTAGTCATTTAAACCTTTGTATGAATTAGGTTATCAGATTATCCCTGAAGAAAAGGGTTTGAAATAATTGGAAATGGAGGTATCCAGAAGGTGTGGATACTATGTAAGTAGATAAGAATGATGTTGAAAAAAAGGGAGACAGGATATAGACAAATAGAATACCTCACTCCTACTGCCCTCTCTGGCCGCAACCAGAATAAGCATCAAGGTAGTTAGAGTGAAAGAACTATTGGCCCAAGGATGCCAAATCACTTGAAATGTCTCCCTGGATTCACTGGTTCATTTTTCACGATATTCTTTCATTATTTGAATTTAAGAAGTTTAGTTATACCCAGATTAAAAATTATATATTCAAGATGCACTTCAAATGTGATTTTTAGGTTACTAGCCATTTTGTATTAGCTTTGGCTATATTTTCCTTCAGAAACATGCAAAATTTAAGGTAGATCAAACATCACTTAAGAAAATTCAGGGGGCATGTATGGGATAGTAATATGATAAATAACAAAACTTGCCTTTTATGCTAGATGCTTTGGTGACATAATACTATTTAAAAGTCCTTCAAAGAATTTATGACATCAAAATAATATTACAAGCATGTATGGAAATACAAAGTATGCAGAGTGGTTTGGGATTTGTGATGAAATAATATTCATTTTCATATACCATATGATTTTCTGAAATGCTTTCATATAGTATAAATAAAGGGTGAGACACAGCAGGAAATGAATTCTGGTATGGAAAGTTATGGTCAGGATATCATTACCTACAAGTTAGATACAATTTTTAAAAGAAGCATGGAATTTCAAAAATACATTCTTTCACTGTGTAAAGAGTTGAGCCTTGGAGATAAGAGGTTTGTTTAATAATAGCAATTTTTCAAATAACCAACCTTTATTTTCTTACTTAAGATGAGTTTATGGGTTTTAGAAACACTTACTATCGAGTGCAAAAAGAAAGTCTAAGGTTATTTTTTTTTTCTCTTTGAAAAGCTGCTTTATCAAAGAAAATAATTTTCCTTATGAACTCACAGTAGCCTCAAAAAGTCTGCTAACAAAGAGAAAACAGATGGGACACCAGCTTTAAAGTTAGTCATCCTTAAAAGGATATAAAATTGATTTTTAAATAGAAAAAAAATCAACAAAGCACAAAATGTAATGTGAGATGAAGCACACAAATTGCTATGATCTAAAAAATTATTGTCAACTATTTTCATTTTATTAATGTCATTTTTGTGATTTTATTAATTTCAAATATCACAACCTGTTGCCCATTGAAAATATGAATATTTTCATTTTGATTTAATTATAACAGTTCAAGAAGCAGTAGAGACTGTAAAGTTAATGTGGTTTAATCCCTTGATTTTTATAAAGAAACAGTGGCTAGGGTTGATAAGTGACTCACCCAAGATTATAAAAATTGTTAGTGGCAGTCAACAACCAATTCCAGATTTCCCAAAGCATTGTTCAATATTTCCATGCAGAGCCCATCAAATTTCATTTTAATGCATAGATACAAGATATGCATTTGATGTAAGAAAAACAAGGTCAAAAGGATTCATATTCAAATATTTAATTATATGTTTCAGCCATTATGCTATATTTCAACCACACTCATGAACTGTGGGTATGTAGATAGAGATATATCTGTTAAGTCTGTGGGATAAAAAAGATGGATAAATAGAAAAAATCTTAGAGTAGTACAAGGAAAGGTATTTTGTGCTGAAATAGGGGAAATGAAGGTCAAGGGGTAACCATGTGATGATAGAGATTGCATATGTATACAGTGACCTTTGTAAACTGTGTTCTGTTACAATAATTTTGGTTAAAAGAGGAGACATAGTAACCAGATGTTGGCTTAGGGTGGATCTATCTTCATTCCTCAGGTTATAGTCATCTAGAGGTAGAAAGAATAACTCTTTCCTGGTTATAGAGGTGATGTCCTGCATTTCAATAGAGGCTATGTTGGAAGGTCCAGATGTTAGAATTATAAGGCTGCGGTGAATCCATATCTTGACCACAGGAATGGTGGTTCCACATCAGGACAGATTGGCAGACAGTATCATAGGTAGCAAATGAGTTCTTCAAGAAATCTCTTCAATATTCAATACCCCAAGCAGTTCCCTACATTCACTATGGGGAGGCCTCAGAAATGTTACAATCTAAAACTAGTTCTAAAATATGAATGCATCTTCCATACCAGCATTGTTAATATTTCTCATTCTCTGTTTCTTTCTGTCTTCACTATTTAGTTTTTCATTCATTTATCCATTCACTCTTATGGAGAGTCCACACAATACAAATGCAACAGGAGATTTAAAGAAATCAAAGATACAATCCTATGCTTAGGCACTTCCTTTTGCTTAAGGGACTAAACTAGTAATTAAAATAAAAGGTAAGATTAAGTAAGACATTAAAATGATAATATGAAAGTGTCTCAGGTCAAGAAGAGACTTAGTGAAAAATAAATATTAAAAGAGCATGGGGGGCTTCCCTGGTGGCACAGTGGTTGAGAATCTGCCTGCCAATGCAGGGGACACGGGTTCGAGCCCTGGTCTGGGAAGATCCCACATGCCGCGGAGCAACTAGGCCCGTGAGCCACAACTACTGAGCCTACGCGTCTGGAGCCTGTGCTCTGCAACAAGAGAGGCCGCGATAGTGAAAGGCCTGCGCACCGCGATGAAGAGTGGCCCCCGCTTGCCTCAACTAGAGAAAGCCCTCACACAGAAACGAAGACCCAACACAGGCAAAACTTAATTAATGAATTAAAAAAAAAAAAAAAACATGATTTCTAAGAGTGAAACAGCCTTCCAAAGAATTGTTTACTTTGGTTGCTTCAATTTCTCACTTCCTGCTTATTCATAAACACACTCCAGTTGGGCCTTTGCTCCTCCTGAAGACCTCTAATTTATTAAGTTAAATGGATACTTACCAGTTTACATTTTTATTTTTAGTATTAAGTAAAATTCAGTAGATTAACCCCTCTCATCTTGAATTCCATCATCTTTTGCTAATTGTGACGCATGTTCCTGCTGCTTCTCCTGCATCTCTGGTCACTATTAATTAATCTCCTCAGCTGAACACATTTCTAACTAAATGTTTGGATTTCAAGACCTGGTCCAGATACATTTCACTATCCCTAAATGATCTCATCCAGTCCCATTACTTTACTTACTATCATTATGTGAACAAACATTAAACATATATTTCAATCGAAACTTCTTTTCAGAGTTTCATTCATACATCTACCTCCATGACTATATGACAGGTATCTCAATCATATTTTTTCTTAACTGAACTCATTATATTTGCATCATTCTAGTTTTCAACTATGTTAACAATTTCAGTAATATTTGTTGAACAAACAAATGAATGGAGACCATACAGAAAATTTGAAATTGTCCTTGATACTTTCCTCTTCCTCACTGACTAGCATTCAGTCCATCACTATTTCACAGTGATTCTACCATCATTCTGCTCACTTCTCCCTGTAATTTATTTCTAATCTCATAGCGTTGTGGTCAGAAAAGATGCTTGATATGATTTCAATTTTCTTATATTTACCAAGGCTTGATTTTTGACCCAAGCTGTGATTTATCCTGGAGAATGTTCCATGTACACTTGAGAAGAAAATGTGATCTGCTGTTTTTGGATGGAATGTCCTATGAATATCAATTAAATCTATCTGGTCTATTGTGTCATTTAAAGCTTCTGTTTCCTTAGTTATTTTCATTTTGGATGATCTGTCCATTGGCGCAAGTGAGGTGTTAAAGTCCCCCACTATTATTGTGTTACTGTCAATTTCCTCTTTTATGGCTGTTAGCAGTTGCCTTATGTATTGAGGTGCTCCTATGTTGGGTGCATATATATTTATAATTGTTATATCTTCTTCTTGGGTTGATCCCTTGATCATTATGTAGTGGCCTTCCTTGTCCCTTGTAACATTCTTTATTTTAAAGTCTATTTTATCTGATATGAGTATTGCTACTCCAGCTTTCTTTTGATTTCCATTTGCATGGAATATCTTTTTCCATCCTCTCACTTTCAGTCTGTATGTGTCCCTAGGTCTGAAGTGGGTCTCTTGTAGACAGCATTTATATGGGTGTTTTTTTTGTATCCATTCAGCAAGCCTCTGTTTTTTGGTTGGAGCATTTAATCCATTCACATTTAAGCTAATTATTGACATGTATGTTCCTATGACCATTTTCTTAATTGTTTTGGGTTTGTTTTTGTAGGTCCTTTTCTTCTCTTGTGTTTCCCACATAGAGAAGTTCCTTTAGCATTTGTTGTAGAGCTGGTTTGGTGGTGCTGAATTCTCTTAGCTTTTGCTTGTCTATAAAGCTTTTGATTTCTCTGTCGAATCTGAATGAGATCCTTCCCAGGTAGAGTAATCTTGGTTGTAGGTTCTTCCCTTTCATCACTTTAAATATATCTTGCCACTCCCTTCTGGCTTGCAGAGTTTCTGCTGAGAAATCGGCTGTTAACCTTATGGGAGTTCCCTTGTATGTTATTTGTCATTTTTCCCTTGATGCTTTTAATAAGTTTTCTTTGTCTTTAATTTTGTCAGTTTGATTGCTCTGTGTCTTGGCATGTTTTTCCTTGGGTTTATCCTGGAGACTTGGGACTCTGCACTTCCTGGATTTGGATGGCTATTTCCTTTCCCATGTTAGGGATAATCTCTTCAAATATTTTCTCAGGGCCTTCTCTCTCTCTTCTCCTTTTGGGACCCCTATAATGCAAATGTTGGTGTGTTTAATGTTGTGTTTTTAATGAGGTCTCTTAAGCTGTCTTAATTTCTTTTCATTCTTTTTTCTTTATTCTGTTCCATGGCAGTGAATTCCACCATTCTGTCTTCCAGGTCACTTATCCATTCTTCTGCCTCAGTTATTCTTCTATTTATTCCTTCTAGTGTATTTTTCATTTCAGTTATTGTATTGTTCATCTCCGTTTGTTTGTTCTTTAGTTTTTCTAGGTGTTTGTTCTTTAATTCTTCTAGGTCTTTGTTACACATTTCTTGCATCTTCTTGATCTTTGCCGCCATTCTTTTTCCAGGGTCTTGGATCATCTTCACTATCATTATTCTGAATTCTTTTTCTGGGAGGTTGCCTATCTCCACTTCATCTAGTTGTTTTTCTGGGGTTTTATCTTGTTCCTTCATCTGGAACATAGTCCTCTGCCTTTTCATTTTGTCTGTCTTTCTGTGAATGTGGTTTTCATTCCACAGGCTGCAGGACTGTAGCTCTTCTTGCTTCTGCTGTCTGCCCTCTGGTGGATGAGGCTGTCTTAGAGGCTTGTGCAAGTTTCCTGATGGGAGGGACTGGTGGTGAGTATAACTGGGTGTTGCTCTGGTGGGCAGAGCTCAGTAAAACTTTAATCCACTTGAATGTTGATGGGTGGTGCTGAGTTCCCTCCCTGTTGGTTGTTTGGCCTGAGGTAACTCAGCACTGGAGCCTACAGGCTCTTTGGTGGGGCTAATGGCGGACTCCGGGAGGGCTCACACCAAGGAGTACTTCCCAGAACTTCTGCTGCCAGTGTCCTTGTCCCCATGGTGAGCCACAGCCACCCCCCACCTCTGCAGGAGACCCTCCAACACTGGCAGGTAGGTCTGGTTCAGTCTCCTATGGGGTCATTGCTCCTTCACCCTGGGTCCCGATGCGCACACTACTTTGTGTGTGCCCTCCAAGAGTGGAGTCTCTGTTTCCCCCAGTCCTGTTGAAGTCCTGCAATCAAATCCCGCTAGCCTCCAAAGTCTGATTTTCTGGGAATTCCTCCTCCCATTGCTGGACCCCCAGGTTGGGAAGCCTGCCGTGGGGCTCAGAACCTTCACTCCAGTGGGTGGACTTCTGTGGTATAATTGTTCTCCAGTTTGTGAGTCACCCACCCAGCGGTTATGGAATTTGATTTTATTGTGATTGCGCCCCTCCTACCATCTCATTGCGGCTTCTCCTTTGTCTTTGGATGTGGGGTATCTTTTTTGGTGTGTTCCAGTGTCTTCTTGTCGATGACTGTTCAGCAGTTAGTTGTGATTCTGGTGTTCTCACAGGAGGGAGTGAACACACGTCCTTCTACTCCACCATCTTGTACCAATCTCCCTCTCCTCACTTCTCACCACCACCATCCCTCTAATTCAAGACACCATTACCTCCTTCTAGGGTTATGGCATCCATTTTTCCATACTTTCACACACATACTAGAGAAAGTTATAGTAATCCTTTTTTTTTTTTAATGCAAATCGAATCATGCCACTAGCTTCCTTATTTTCCTTAAATAACTTCCTATTGAATTTCAAGAAGATATAAATTTTGTAATGATCTACATGACCCTGAATTATCTAGCCTACCTACCTCCCTAATTTCTTCTTGGGACAATTTTTCCCCTCAATCTTTGAGTTTCTAGTGACACTAGTCACCTTTGAGTTTCTTAATGGTGAAAATCTCTCTCCTTCCTTAGGTCCTTCAGGTCCTTCCTTTTTTATCATCTGCCTGGAAGGTTTTGCCCTTCATTTTTTTTTAATTTTATTTTTCTATAAGAATTTTTAAAATTGAAATATAGTTGATTTATAATGTTTCAGGTGTACAGCAAAGTGATTCACTTATACATATATATACATATATATATTTTTTCATATTCTTTTCCATTATAGGCTATTATAAGATATTGAATATAGTTCTCTGTGCTACAAACAGTAGGCCCTTGTTTGTTATCTATTTTATATATAGTGTGTATCTGTTAATCCCAAATTCTGAAGTTTTGCCCTTGATTTTTTCCTGAGAGCTGTAGCTCAGTCCCTGGGCAATTCTTTTTTTTTTCCCCCTGGACAGTTCTTAAGAACATTCTCACACCCCACAATTTCTAATAAGTTATAGTATTTTCAAAATCTCAATGTAAACACATACTGTAATAGTTTTTAATTTAATTTTTATTTTATATTGGGGTATAGCTGGTTTACAATGTTGTGTTTCAGGTGTACAGCAAAGTGATTCAGTTATACATATACATATATCCATTATTTTTTCAGATTCTTTTCCATTATAGGTTATTACAGAATATTGAGTAGAGTTCCCTGTGCTATACACTAGGTCATTGTTGATTATCTATTTTATATATAGTAGTGTGTATATGTTAATCCCAACCTAATTTATGTTGGGTATATGTTAATTTATCCCTCCTAATTTATCCCTTCCCCCTGCACCTTTCCCCTTTGGTAACCATAAGTTTGTTTTCTAAGTCTGTGAGTCTGTTTCTGTTTTGTAAATAAGTTTTTTTGTGTCATCTTTAGTTTCCACATGTTAGTGATATCATATGATATTTGTCTTTGTCTGACTTACTTCACTTAGTATGATAATGTCCAGGTCCATCCATGTTGCTGCAAAAGCAATATTCCACTCATTTTTATGGCTGAGTAATATTCCACTGTGTATATATACCACTTCATCTTTATCCATTCCTCTGTCAAAAGACATCTAGGTTGCTTCCATGTCTTGGCTATTGTAAATAGTGCTGCAGTTAACATTGGGGTGCATGTATCTTTTCAAATTAGTTTTCTCCAGATATATGCCCAGGAGTGGGATTGCTGGATCATATGGTAGCTCTATTTTTAGTTTCTTAAGGAACCTCCATACTGTTCTCCATAGTGGTTGTATCAGTTTACATTTCCACCAACAGTGCAGGAGGGTTCCATTTTCTCCTCACCCTCTCCAGCATTTATTGTTTGTAGACTTTGATGATGGCCATTCTGACCAGTGTGAGGTGATACCTCATTGTAGTTTTGATTTTCATTTCTCTAATAATGAGCAATGTTGAACATCTTTTCATGTGCCTTTTGACCATCTGTATGTCTCCTTTGGAGAAATGTCTATTTAGATCTTCTGCCCATTTTTTTGATTGAGTTGTTTGTTTTTTTGATATTGAGCTGCATGAGATATTTGTATATTTCAGAGATTAATCCCTTATTGGTTGCTTCATTTGCAAATGTTTTCTCCCATTCTGTGGGTTGTCTCTTCATTTTGTTTGTGGTTTCCTTTGCTGTGGAAAAGCTTTTAAGTTCAGTTAGGTTCCATTCATTTTTGTTTTGACTTTCATTGTTCTGGGAGACAAATCCAAAGAGATACTGCTGCATCGTATGTCAGAGAGTGTTCTGCCTATGTTTACATCTAAGAGTTTCATAGTATTTGGTCTTACATTTAAGTCTTTAATTATTTGGGGTTTATGTTTGTGTATGGTGTTAGAGACTGTTCTAGTTTCATTCTTTTACATGTAGCTGTTCAGTTTTCCCAGCATCATTTATTGAAGAGACTGTCTTTTCTCCATTGTATATTTGCCTCCTTTGTCATAGATTAATTGACCATAGGTGCGTGGATTTATTTCTGGGCTTTCTATTCTGGTCCATTGATGTATATGTCTGTCTTTGTGCCAGTACCATACTGTTTTGATTACTGTAGCTTTGTTGTGTAGTATAGTATAGTATAGTGTAGTATACTGTAGCTTTGTAGTATAGTGTGTAGTATAGTGTGATTCCTCCAGCACCGTTTCTCTTTCCCAGGATTGCTTTGGCTATTTTCAGTCTGTTGTGTTTCCATACAAATTGTAAAATTTTTTGTTCTAGTTCTGTGAAAAATGTCATTGGTAATTTGATAGGGATTGCATTGAATCTGTAGATTTCCTTGGGTATTATAGTCATTTTGACAATATTGATGCTTCCAATCCAAGAACATTGTATATCTCTCCATTCGTTTGTGTCATCTTTTATTTCTTTCATCAGTATCTTATAGTTTTCAGAGTACAGCTATTTTGCCTCCTTAGGTAGGTTTATTCCTAGGTATTTTATTCTTTTTGATGTGATGATAAATGGGATTGTTTACTTGACTTCTTTTTCTGATCTCTCATTGTTAGTGTATAGATATGCAACAGATTTCTGTGTATTAATTTTGTATCATGCAACTTTACCAAATTCATGATGATCTCTAGTAGTTTTCTGGTAGAATCTTTAGGGTTTTCTATGTAGTATCATGTCACCTGCACACAGTGACAGTTTTACTTCTTCTTTTCCAATTTGGATTCCTTTTATTTCTTTTTCTTCTCTGATTCTCATGGCTAGGACTTCCAAAATTATGTTGAATAATAGTGGTTAGAGTGGACATCTTTGTCTTGTTTCTGATCTTAGAGGAAATGCTTTCAGTTTTTCAGCAATTGAGAATTATGTTGCTGTGGTTTTGTCATATATGGCCTTTATTATGTTGAGGTAGGTTCCCTCTATGCCCACTTTCTAGAGAGTTTTTTATTTTTTTATCATAAATGGCTGTTGAATTTTGTCAAAAGCTTTTTCTGCATCTAATGAGATGATAATATGGTTTTTATTCAATTTGTTGATGTGGTGTATCACACTGATTGATTTGTGGATACTGAAAAATCCTTGCATCCCTGGGATAAATCCCACTTGATCATGGTGTATAATCCTCTTAATGTGTTGTTGGATTCGGTTTGCTAGTATTTTGTTGAGAATTTTTGCATCTTTTCTTCATTTAGTTGATCTTGTAGGCTTTTAGCTTGCCTCTTCCTCTGCAACATATCTGTCTTCTCATTTTGTCAAACTTAGTGTGTTTGTGGTCTCCTTTCTGCAGCCTATAGGATCGTAGTTCCTCTTGCTTCTGGTGTCTGCCCCCTAGTGGGTGAGCTTGGTCCAGAGGCTTGTCCTGTTATCCCCTTGATAGGGGGTTTGATTGGTGTTGTGGTGACCAGAGCCTGCCCTGGATATTGAGCAGGGCCTCCCCTTTGCTCTGTGGTTGTCACTGACCTGTCAGGGGTGGGGTCTGCTCCTTAGTTGTTGGAGTAGAGGCCCCCATATCTGTTTCTTAGCTGTGTTTCTGATTTGTGGTGTGAGGTAGGTGCGTTTGGAGCACCCCCACTGGGAGAGAAGCCACTGAGTATTCCTCCTCTGGAGCTGTTCACCTGTGAATGTGCTTTGTTGTGCTACCTATCACCCATTGCATGGGCTGACAAAGTATACTGTTGTTGGCACTGCTCTCAGTCTCACCTTAACTGTGGGTATGCTGGCATTTGGCCCTGGTGATTCTCAGGCATTGTTTTCACCAGGCCACCAGCACAGATCCACTGAGGTCAGGTCCCAGGACTGCAGTAGTCATGCACCAGGACACGCTGTGGGAGGTACGGAGGCAGCTCAGACTCTGGCCTGGCCCAACCCCTGTGTGTACGTGCCCACAAAGCTCACAGCTGCTAAAGCCAGACCCATCCCAGCTGCAGGAGCACTTGTCCTGTTGGATGTTTCGCAGGTGCTGAATTTAGGAAGCCATCAGAGGAGGTCTAACTCTGTGGTTCACGCAGCCACAAGGAGAGGTTTCAGCTCTCCTTTCTTAGTCACATGGCCCCGGGGGCTCAGCTGTAGTTTCACCTCCACCTCTGCATGTGTTCCTCCCACCATAGTCTGCTCCAGAGGTTTCCAGAGCACATGAGCCTGTCAGGCAGGAAGGAGCCAAGGTGGCAATAGGGGCGAACAGGCCACCCAGGCGGGGTGGTGCTGGGGTAGTGATTGGAATGCGCAAGGCTGTCAGGCAGCAATCAGGGCTAGCGTGTCACCCAGGCTGGGGGCAGGGGGAGGAGGAGACAATGGCAGCATGCAAGCCGGCTCTGGCAGGAACTCCCCCTAGTGCCTGCAGAGGCAGGGGCTGGCACATGAGGAGAGAGGTTGCATTGGCGGTCCTGCCCTTTGTGTGTCACTTAACAATGGTGCTTCACTTCTGTGGCGGCCCAGGCTTCCTCCATGAGCATTCCCGGTTGCAGAGCTCCTCACTCCCACCCCTCAGGCTATCTCCTCACAGCCAACAGCAGTATTCTCTCCGACTCTGCTCTCCAAACCCCACGTTCCAGCACTCAGCCCCCATCAGCGCTAGCAGACACCCGTCTCAGGCTGGGGTACACAGGGCTGTGGCATGGAAAATCTGTGTAGGTCTCACTCTGTCCCGCCTACCACAGACCAGTTGCTGGGCTCTCCTCTGAGTCCCCAAGGCTCCCCTTCTGTCCCAGCTGATCTCCTCACTGGTGAGGGGGCTTCTCTAGATGCGGGAACCTCTCCTCACCTTCAGCTCCCTGCTAGGGGTGCAGGTCCTGTCCTGCTTCTTCTCCTCTTCTTTCTCCCATCTTCTTTCTTTCATCCTACCCGGTTACATGGGGATCTTTCTTGTCCTTTTAGGTGTCTGAGGTCCTTTGCTAGTCTTCAGCAGGTGCTCTGTGAGAACTGTTCCATTTGTAGATGTATTCTTGATGTATCTGTGGGGAGGGATGACCTCCACGTCCTCCTACTCCTCTGCCATCTTGGAAAGTTTGGTCCTGGACTTTTGTTTGTTGGGAGTTTTTTAATCACAGTTTCAATTTCAGTACTTGTAATTGGTCTGTTTATATTTTCTATTTCTTTCTGGTTCAGTCTTGGAAGATTGTACCTTTCTAATAATTTGTCCATTTCTTCTAGGTTGTCCATTTTATTGGCAT
The DNA here is from genome assembly GCF_028021215.1 of Eschrichtius robustus. Taxonomy (NCBI): domain Eukaryota; kingdom Metazoa; phylum Chordata; class Mammalia; order Artiodactyla; family Eschrichtiidae; genus Eschrichtius; species Eschrichtius robustus. The sequence goes on along the minus strand of NC_090827.1, from coordinate 12,471,223 downwards.
ATAGTTGCTTGTAATAGTCTCTTATGATCCTTTCTATTTCTGTGGTATCCATTGTAACTTCTTTTTCATTTTTAATTTTATTGATTTGAGCCCTCTCCCTTTTTTTCTTGATGAGTCTTGATTGAGATTTATCAATTTTATCTTTTCAAAGGACCAACTTTTACTTTCATTGATCTTTTCTATTATTTTCTTTGTATCTATTTCATTTATTTCTGTTCTGATCTTTATGATTTCTTTCCTTCTACTAACTTTGGGTTTTGTCTGTTCTTCTTTCTCTAGTTGCTTTAGGTGTACAGTTAGGTTGTTTATTTGAGATTTTTCTTGTTTCTTGAGGTAAGATCGTATTGCTGTAAACTTCCCTCTTAGAACTCCTTTTGCTGTGTCCCATGGGTTTTGGATCATCTTGTTTTCATTGTCATTTGTCTCTAGGTATTTTTTTATTTCCTCTTTGATTTCTTCAGTGGTCCATTGGTTGTTTAGTAACATATTGTTTAGCTTCCACATGTTTGCGATTTTTACATTTTTTGTCTTATAGTTGATATCTAATCTCACAGCATTGTGGTCAGAAAAGATGCTTGATATGATTTCAGTTTTCTTAAATTTACTAAGGCTTGCTTTGTGGCCCAGCATGTAATCTATCCTGGAGAGTGTTCCATATGCACTTGAGAAGAATGTGTGTTCTGCTGCTTTTGGATGGGTTGCTCTATAAATATTAAGTCTACCTGGTCTAATGTGTCATTTAAGGCCTGTGTTTTCTTATTGATTTTCTGTCTGGATTATCTGTCCATTGATGTAAATAGGGTGTTAAAGTTCCCCAGTATTATTGTGTTACTGTCAGTTTCTCCTTTTATGGCTGTTAGCTTTGCCTTATATATTGATGTACTCCTATGTTGGGTGCATATATATATTCACAACTGTTATATCTTCTTCTTGGATTTATTCCTTGAACATTATGTAATGTCCTTCTTTGTCTCTTGGAACAGTATTTTAAAGTCTATTTTGTCTGATAAGAGTACTGCTACTTCAGCTTTCTTTTGATTTCCATTTGCATGGAATATATTTTTCCATCCCCTCACTTTCAGTTTGTATGTGTCCCTAGATATTAAGTGCATCTCTTGTAGACAGCATATATACAGGTCTTGTTTTTATATCCATTCAGCCAGTCTATATCTTTTGGTTGGAGCATTTAATCTGTTTACATTTAAGATAACTATCATTATGTATGTTCTTATTGCCATTTTGTTAATTGTTTTGGATTTTCTTTTGTAGGTTTTTTTTCTTCCCTTCCTTTTGTTCTCTTCTCTTGTGAGTTGATGACTATATTCAGTGTTGTGTCTGGATTTCTTTTTCTTTATTGTGTGTGTATCTATTGTAGATTTTTGGTTTGCGATTACCATCAGGTTTTGCTATAGCAGTCGATATATATACAAGATTGTTTTAAGTTGCTGGTCTCTTAATTTCAAATGCATTCCCAATATCCTGCATTTGTACTCTCCTCTTCTCATGATTGATGGTTTTGATATATTTGTGTCTGGATGATTTCCTACCTATACCGTATGTTTGTTTGCCTTTACCAGTGAGCTTTCCCATTCATAGTTTTCTTGTTCCTATTGGGGCCTTTCCTTTTCCACTTAGAGAAGTTCCTTAAGCATTTGTTGTAAAGATGGTTTGGTGGTGTTGAATTCTCTTAGTTTTTGCTTGTCTGTAAAGCTTTTGATTTCTCTGTCAAATCTGAACAAGAGCCTTGCTGAGTAGAGCATTCTTGGTTGTAGGTTTTTCCCTTTTATCACTTTAAAATACCATGCCACTCCCTTATGGCCTGCAGTTTCTGCTGAAAAATCAGCTGCTAACCATATAGGGATTCCCTTGTATGTTTTTTGTTGCTTTTATAATATTTCTTTATAGCAGTTGTCCTAATGTATGTATACACACATATATTGTACATTTGTTTAATGCCTGTCACCCATTTAGACTGTAAGTTGTGTGGAAGCAAGAACTGCTCATATTCTTCACAGCTGTTTTCCCAGCACCTAGTCTAGTCCCTGATATAAAATTAGTGTTTGATAAACATTTTTGTTTAGTGTTTGATAAACAATAAACCTATTGAAGATAGATAGGTGGAAAAAGAAAGGGACTGAGGGAAATGGGGAAAAGAGAAAAAAGATCAAACTTGGAGATATGTTCTCAACTAAATTCTCCAGAATGAATATAATTTGAATTACTGCAAAGGCAGGAAGGCATCCCTGGCATGATGAATAAGGAGGAGGTACATATTTACAAGGCCTATTTGGTATTATGTTTTCTTGCTAAGAGGGAGCAGTATGTTCACAGAGATGGAATGAAAATATTATACATGTAAGTAAGTTGTCTGGGTTTGCCTGCTAATTTAAGGAGTTCAGAATTTTAAATCAAATGAAGATCTATTGAAAGTTTGTGAAAAAGTAAACGACATGACAAAGTGTTTTAGGAAGGTTAATTGGATAAAAATTTATCAGTCCAAGGTGAAAGTGTCTCAGATAAGGCAACCCAAAATGCCTATACTTGTTAGGGATCAAAGGAGGCATGTGTCACCAACAGTGGTTATATTTAAAGTTAAAGTTACACATTATCCAAAATTAAAATGTCTCACATAATAGGCAAGAATAAAAAATTTTCAAGCTCTGAAAAACATTGCAAAACCTTTGAGAAGACTTGTAACTTATTTCATTGTTATTTATACACAAAATTAATTAAAATATGATAAAACCTGGGCATCAAATATATGACATCAAATAAATTTCAATTACATGGTAAGAAATAGTTATACATGTTGAATTTATAACCTACATATTTCAGGTAATAGTTTATTTGCAGAATTTATGTAAAAACATAACTTGTACTGCTTCTCATCAATAATATGAACAAATGATGAAATATTTTGTAGTAAATATTGTGTCTACAATTTTCCATAGAATATTTTTTTCTGGGAAAGTTTATTGACAGAAAAGTTATGTAATGCACAACATTAGTGTATTTCTGACTGGATCATGTTGCTCAGGGCCCTGTCAATATGAAATGAACTCCTCCAAAACATATTTATCTTACCTTAGTGAGGGTGATTTCCCCGTACCCATCTAAGTGAGTCTGAGATATCATCCCTCTTCATAGACATTTCTAATACATCTAGAATCCAAAGAGCCTTGCATTTTTCCTCTTGAAATGTATTTTTTCTCTGAATTAACTGACCAGGCATGGAGATGAGTAGTAGAGGATTGTGTCTCCAGCCCCTTAACTGGAACTCCATAGGTGAAAGGGAATCATGGAAACTCTGATTTTGGCATTTAGTATGTATTGGTTGAATGTGTATTTGTTGAATGAAGAATGGATAAAGAGGTCATCAGTTTTCCCAGTACCTATGTTTTGTAGTGATTTTATCTTACTATACAATAGCTGAGACAATTTTTAAAGAATGTGACATTGCTAACAAAGCATGCTGTGAACATTGCATAAGTAAAGAAACAAAATTCTCCAGGATTCCAGTATCCAGAATGTTTCAAAACAACCTAATGTAGATTCCTCCTTAGTGCTCGCCTCATCTGGCCCAGGCCATGACCTTTTCAAGATCATACCTGAAGAGCTGATGATTTGCACAAAGTTGTAGCACTCCTTTTGCATCTCTTCAATCTGTCTCACGAGAGATAACTATGGTCTATTAATTACAATCATAATTTTTTAAAATTATATATAGTTCTTGTATAAAACCATGCATAATTTTTGTATTGCTTAGTGTAACCCAGAGGAAGTCAAGAAATTGTGAAATATTCAAACCTCTATATTTCTTTTTTTAAGGCCTTATGTTTACTAACTAAATCATTCACATAATATTTGTTGAGGAATTTCCATGCATATGGCCCTGAATGAAGTACAGGGAACACAAAAATGAGTATCACATGAACCATGCCCTCAAGGATCTAATGGTCTAGCAGAGAAACCAGACAAACAACTACCATTGGTTGATCCTTCTCATTTTGTAAATAATTTTATCTTTCCTGACAAAACCTCTATATTTCAACAAGGTACTTAAGAATGAATCATTCCTATTTTCTTTCCAAAAGCCAAAGGACTCTATGCAAAACCTCTTTGTGTCCTCATACAAAGTAGACTGACAGATGTCCCAAATAACTGTAGCCCAGAAAATATACTACAGAATATGCTATAGATATGATGTGATTAAACAGTAAATTCTGCTTATCCCATCCAAGGAATTACTGCCAACAAAGAAATGTTTAGAGGTATTTTCCATGGCATCTGTATTTTAGCTCAGTGGTATACCTGGTTTTAACTACAATCACATGTGTAAGTTGAACTATCTACCCAAAAGTGGCAGGAAACACCCCTTCCAGGGAGGCAGCTCAGATATAATTGGTGCAAAAAAAGCCCAAGAAAGTAAATAAAGCTTATAAAATCTGGACAAGAGCGGTTCACATAATAGAAACAGTGCCACTCAAAGGAATTGAAACCATTTCTAGGTAATACATAATTAGGACCAAGAATTTTTTGCACAGTGATTAGAAGGAAACAAAGACCATTCTGTATTAAAATTGATTTAAAGTTGTTATATAAAATAGGCACTTTAAATATATTTATGATCTTAAAAAGTGAGATAAGGATAAGAAGAGCAGGATATAAGATCAGACATGGGGTAACCAAAGGGTGGAGCACATTAACAAAAAAGATCTGCAAAACTCAAATAATGCAAAAAGAAAAGAAGTCCTAGTGTGAAAGCTTATTCTCTTAGCCATAAGTGTCTCTAAATATTTATAAATTCCTCAATAAAATTAGAAATTTATTAGAGATTCCAACTATACATTAGTCATGGCTTCTGTATATAGTTTAGGCTTAAGTTATCACATGTGGTATGGAACTAGTCATTCTCGAGCATTCCTCTTGCTGTCTTTATGAAGCATTAAGGCATTCATTCTCAGATTCTGTTGTGTATAAAAATTACCTTATTATCAGCTAAAATTACTTCTGGTATGCATGCACCATAGACGCAGTAGTTCTGATGCAGCAGTTCTGGGGTTGGCTCAGAATTTTTGAATTATAACATGCATTTGCATTTCATATGATCCTAAGACAAGTAATCTTTATAGCATACTTTGAGTAAAATGTGTCCCTAAGGTAAATAACACCATCAAGTTTTTATATATGTAATGACCCCTAGCTATTATAGTTAAATCTCTGACTCCTAATTCAAAGAAGTAGCATTGTTTATAAAATGTTACCATAATCAAACTACATGCTACATATCAATTAGAAAACACATCTCCTTGAGTTTTATATCATACGAATTAGTGCAGTCTTAAATTCCAAATACAGGTAGCTAGAGTGACAGATATATAGCTATAGAAGACTACTTCAAGTGTGATTTCAATCAGCCAAAAAAAAAAAAATGTTGTATATAAATCCTGCATTTACAAGAGAACCTCTTCAGGAATTGTCCATATAGAGGCTTGGACACGCAGAATCTCAAACAACAATTCAGTCAAGATTTGAATGCCCAGAATGGTAGACCAAAGAGAGACATAGTGATCTTTTCCCTTTCCCTTATAGAGAGTGGTTCCTGCACAAACATATTCTTGTCTACATGTACCAACATTTTCTATAAAGAACAAGACCACTGTTTACTACCATGTAATACTAAAAATAACAAATCTGCTCAAAAGACAACAAAGTAGAGGGGAATCCTAAGTATTTTGAGTCTTACTCCCAAATTAGATGCTATTCATGGTAAGACTTATGGTACTCCTTCAGGTGCATGCACAGAGAACTTTTATTTCTATCTATCTGAGAATCATATCAGGAGAAAAATGATGTAGGAACATGTTATGAGTTAGGTAAAAAAAAGGATGATTCGATAAGTCAGTGTTTCTCAGCTGGGACAATTTTTCCTCTCAGGGTTCATATGTTATGTTCAGGATGGAGGGCAGTGTTCGTATATAGGGAGAATTAACAAAGAAATAACAAAGAATTATCTAGTCCAAAATGTCAATAGTGTCAAGGTTGAGAAACCTTGCCACAGATTAAAATGGTAATTCCCTCCAATATTTCCCTGAATTTACTCAAGAACTCAAGAGTGAAACATTTTCCTCACTCCGACAGTTGATACAACCATAGATCTAATTTACCCATTGAGGTTCAATCATCTCTTTGGTATACTCATTTGTAACCATGTCAACTGCTTATCTCACAGCCCCTCAGTTTGGTGCCTATCAGCCTCCAGCATAGACAATGATGCAACACAGGAAGTCATTTAGCTGCAGTAAGTAATTGCTCTTTATTTCATTCTGTTAGGAAGCACTCTTGCTTATTGATTTCGGGCTGCACCTGAAGCATCGCTACAATTTTTTTCCTAACAACCTGAATCTGCTCCTACTGATGAACTAATGCTGCCCTTCTGGCAAAATATGCTACACCAAAGACACAGAGCAAGGAAAGAGTGCACATAAAGTCAAACGCTGCCATGAGAAAGAGCCAGTGACTGGTGCTTGCTTATCTACCACCACCAGACATGAAACCGATTGAAAAGGAACAAGTTAGAAAGACGTGACATGCCGTTTCCCTCTGTTCCCTACTTATTAATATTAATTAACCTCAATATAATTATGTGGCTGCATGCGTTTAAGTAGCAACTCTCGATTAGCTTTCACACAAATTGTCCAGGGGGTCTGTTGGTGAAGCCCTTATCTGTGGAAAATTTTCCTTTGACTAACAAGTAATTTTAGGGAGTAAAGCATACTAGTTAAGAATCTGTGCTCTGACATGTGCTTAGATAATATCCTATCTTAGTCACTTAAAGGCTGTATAAATTGGCAAATTCTTTACCATCACTGAGCTTTGTTTTCCTCATCTATTAAATGAGGATGTATGGTTGTCATAAAAGGATGATGACGTGATTGATAAAAGACATGAACAAATAGAAAAAAAGCATCTGTAATGACAAGGATGTGAAACTCAATTGTCAGACAACTGTTCAAAGTGAGAAACAACAAAACAGCCTACCTGAGGTGCAGACTTCCCAGTCCCCAAGGCCCATGAATGAGGTCCTAAAATCTTGGCTTTGCCAGTCTCACATGAGATTTCATATAGTCCCTTCACCATTTTGAGGATTCAGGCTCTGTACCTGTCTATTCACCAAGAACAAATAATTGATGCAAGATACTTGAGAATCTTCCTGGGTTTTTAACTAAGACTATCTGAACTAGAGGACTTTCCATTTTTCCAGCCACAACATCTCTCATCACACTCAAACATCAAGCTTTCCTTAGGGCCATCTCCACAAATATAAAGAGGTATAACAAAGCATCTTACTCTTAGAGAAGATTAGAGTCAAGTGAGATAACTTACATGTCATGTGCTTAGCACAATGTTTGGCACATCATACTATTAGGATGATGGTTACTGTATATAAGAACGTCAGCATAGTAAATAGGAACATGATGTCTACAACACAAGTAAGATATTTAGTATTTCATCACAATGAAATTTTCATAGATATGTTAAATCCTATCAGGAATAATGTATAACTATGTCAAAATATAAAAGATTAAATATGCAGCATTATAAAGGAAATCATTGGATTTTTCTTCACCTTGCTCTGCAGCTGGTAGTAAATCATTGCTGTCCTCAAGCTGATAATGGTCTTCTTGCAATAAGAAGCATTTCCTATTATTTCCAATGTGTAAATATATCCGGAAAATTTGGCCAAAGTTATTATTTCTATCCCTCATCACTGTGTCGATATGAAGCTAGAACTCAACACTACTTTGAAGCTAGGGTAAAGTGTCGTTTCTCTATTAACATGAAAAAAATTTAAGAAATTTGATTTCTTTCTTGGCCTTTGTTGTGGGTTAAAATTCAAGTTATATTGTGTTGTAATTTACAAAGGAAAAGTAAAAACAGCTTTTGAAATTCGGCTTGTCATGACCATGAAACCACTTGCCCTAGGTAAGCCTACAGTGCATGCTATGTTCCTTCGTCTTCTGTATTTGCGGTATTAGCCACTGAAGAAAAGGTATTTCAGTTCTACCATTTAGTAGGACTATTTAGGGTTTAGGTAACAGAAAGTATCTCACTTCTTTTGATGCATTTACTAGCCTTATTGTGCAGCATGGTTTACTAATCCCTTCTTTCCAGAAGCCACCTAGTCTATTCTAACACATTCTTTGAGAAATCCTTTTCTGTGGAAATATGTTGTCTTTTTCCAGTTAACATTTATTCATAATGTTTCAGTTAAATTTTGCTTGTTGCTTATGTTTTCACCCTAAAGTTACTCTTTTATATCATGAGTTATCTAAGGGAGAGGATGATACTTTTTTAAAATATGTATTCCAAACCACTAGTAGACAGCTATAAATCCTCTATACTCTCAGAAGAAAAGATTGGGAAAGAAAAGGATGATGCAATGAAGAAAGTGTGTATTAAGGTGGTTAAGCAGGTTACAGGGAGCATTTTAGACATATCTTTATGACTCAGTTTTTAACCATGAAGCACTTAATGATTTGTCTAATATATATTATTCAAATCATATAGATACATATATAGATGAATGGATAGATACACACATATACATATACACTGTCACCACCAATGAGCATTTCTGTGTATATAATTCATTAGCATATCAAACACATAACAAAATAGACATACTCATTTATCTTCATCTTATCTTTAGGTGTCTGTTAACCTACATAATTACTGCCAACTGCAGAATAATCAATTTTGTTAACACACTGGGGTGGGGGGGGAGCGAAGACATTCTGTAGAGAATATGAAGAAATAAAAAATATTCCCCATGATTGTGGGAAATAATATTCCAGAACATTTTAACCACATTAACCAACAGGATACAGTGTTTCTCATAAAACTAAAGCTATATAATGACTCAGTTGACTGATTTTAAAGAGTTAGTTTATATGACAACCTAAGAAGCAATCTAGCTGTCTAATTCCTGATATCAGTGGTTTTCAAAACTTCAGTGTGGTCAAAGAATCACCTAGGAGGCAAGTTAAAATGATACACTTTTACCTTCAGAAAATTTGAAGCATTAAGCCTGCTGTATTAAGACCTAGATTCTGCATTTTTAACACAGTTTCCAGCAAGTTGGTACTTTACTATGTAAATATTTTCTGAGTATTTATTACACTTAATAAAATAATTTTGGAATTTTTTTCAAAAATCCTACTGCAAATAACAATACATGTCAAGAACTGTGAAGGGCTGGAGACATCGCTCTGCTTACAAAATGACAAGTTGGCCCACCATAGTCTCATGGATGTTGTCAGAAGACATTTGAACCCAGGGTCAAGACCCAGGGACTTTATGCCCTGGCATAGCAGGCAGCATAAGCTTTATGTGCACATCAATTCCCCGTGCTCCCAAGTCTCCCAGTGGGTCACGGGCAAAGCAGCCCAGGTGGATGCTGCATTAGAAAGATTTACATCATAGTTGAGGAAGCCCAGTCTTTTAAAGGGGGCTACTATCAGACCTGTCCAATTTGCATTTTAAACATTAATGCTGAATGCCCAAGAGTTTTTGTTTTTGTTTTTATCAGAAGAACCATCCACAGTTTCTAACATATAATTTTGCCTTAGACAAGCAAATGTGTTTACCAAAAGAAATGCATTCACGTGGTAAGAAACACAATACTAATTATTGCCTAACTCATTCAAAGTTTTATTGTTATGGCACAGTGATTGAGAGCAATATATTCCTAAAGTGAAAGGCAGGAGAATCTGCTGGTTCAATTCAGCATTTTGAATAAAATGTAATATTCAAATATTCTCGAGTGTTGCTTAAAGACGTGTTAGATCAGAATAAATTGAAGATGTATTCGGCAGGACCCTTAGAAGGTTCTTAAACAGGCTAGATATAGTATTTCTTGATGTTTAATTCAATTTCATAATCTCATTGTTCTCATAGTATTCATTGGAGTTAATTTTATTCCTCCTGATGATAAAATATTATATGCTAGAATAAATTGTGACTTCTGAGGCATTTTTTTCTCTGCCTTGTTGGAAAAGTTATGGAATCCACAAGAAGACCTCTTTGAAAAGTAATTTTCGTGTGACTTAGTCTTCCTGGCAGTTTTCCTAGTATCTCTGGAAACAATGGTCTTCCCTCTCATTCATCTTCTGGGTATTTTCAATTACCAAATATTTCTTCCTGTGGCCCCCAAACTCTAACTAGCAGCTTAGCATAGACACAGTAACTACAGCCTCGTCAGGGAGACACCCATGAGCCGACTGAACCTAGAGCTAACTCATACACCTAAAAATACAACAGGTATTCTTGGTAGGTAGTCACATTAAAAAAAGTGAAGACCTGCGGTAAATATCAGATTTTTATGGGTCACTTAAACATGCTTTTCCAAGTCTCTGAAAGTGTGTTAAAGAAGCTATCCAGTAAAGTTATCTGAAAAGTTCCAATCAAAATAGAAAAATTATGACTTCTTACCAGGGGGTTCATATATGTTGACCTTTAACTATATCTACTTGTTTTAAAGTGGTAGTCATTTAAGTTCAAATACGTTCTAAAAGATCTACATTTTTTACTCTCTTCTCCCAAATTTTGTGTTTTTGATGTCATATTTTACAGCTTCATATTTATCCGTTCACTGTTTATTGTTATATTTGCTTTTATAATTTTTTGTCTTTTGATCTTCATACTGGCTTATTTAAATGGTTAATCCTCAGTCCTTACTAGATATTTGCCTTTCCTAGTGGGATTTTCCCTTTCCTATAGATTCTTACTTCTTTCCATCTAGAGAAGACACTTTAACCTTTAACATTTATTTTACGGTAGGTTTAGTATTGATGAACTCTTTCAGTTTTTGCTTGTCTGAGAAATTCTTTATCACCCCTTCAATTCTAAGTGATAATCTTGCTGGGTAGAGTATCCTAGGTTGCAAGGGTTTCCCTTTCAGGACTTTGAATGTATAATGGCACTCCTATGGCCTGCAAAATTTCTGCAAAGAAATCAGCTTATAGCCTTATGGGGATTCCCTCATATTAAGACTCATTGTTTTTCTCTTGCTGCCTTTAAAATTCTCTTTATCTTTCACTTTTGCCATTTTAATTATGATATGTCTTGGTGTGGGTTTATATGGGTACATCTTTTTTGGGATCCTTTGTGCTTCCTGTACCTGGATATCTGTTTCTTTCTTCAGGTTTGGGAAGTTTTCAGCATAATTTCCTCAAATAAATTTTCAATCCCCTTCTTTCTCTCTTCTCCTTCTTGGACTCCTAAAATGCGATGTTGGTATGCTTAATGTTATTCCAGAGATCTCTGAAATTGCTTTAATTTCTTAAAATTAATTTTTCTTTCTGCTGTTCTGAATAGATGATTTCCATTATTCTACCTTCTGGATCACTTATGCATTCTTCTGTATCATTTAGTCTGCTATTCATTACTTCTAGTGTGTTTTTTATTTCAACCACTGAAGTCTTCATTTCTGATTGGGTCTTTATATTTTCCAGTTCCTTGTTGAAGTGCTCATTCTTTTTTTTTTTTTTTAAGTTTTTTTTAAATTTATTTATGGCTGTGTTGGGTCTTCGTTTTCTGTGCGAGGGCTTTCTCTAGTTGCGGCAAGCAGGGGCCACTCTTCATCGCGGTGCGCGGGCCTCTCACTATCGCAGCCTCTCTCGTTGCGGAGCACAGGCTCCAATCGCGCAGGCTCAGTAGTTGTGGCTCACGGGCCTAGTTGCTCCGCGGCATGTGGGATCTTCCCAGATCAGGGCTCGAACCCATATCCCCTGCATTGGCAGGCGGATTCTCAACCACTGCACCACCAGGGAAGCCCGAAGTGCTCATTCTTTACATCAATTCTTTTCCCTAATGTAGTTAACATTTTTATTACCACTGCATTGAATTCTATATCTGGTAAATTATTTATTTCTGTTTCATTATCTGTTTTTTTTTTTCAGGGGTTTTCTCTTGCTCCTTCAAGTGAGAGTAGTTTCTCTGCCTTTTAATTTTGCTTAACTTTCTCTGCCACTATGAATTTAGGTGAAACAGTTACCTATTGCAGTGTTGATAATGTACACCCTCATTCAATTTCTTTCTCACCCTCAGCATATGGGTCTACATCGATCTAGAATTCGTGGCTCTGAGATAGGGATGCTTAGCCATGATTACTCAGGAACAAAAAGTCATCGTCCTGCTCCAGCATTTCTGACTTTATCAACCATATGGCAAAAATCATCTTCTCAGCTGCAAACGTCACACTACTGACAGTCATCATTGACTTCTCATTCCTTAGCCAACACATATATTCAATTATATAATCATTCTTAACACTTTCCATCTCTTTGGCCTCTTCCACTACTCAGACCATGATCACTGACAACTACAAGTGGAGACTACCTGTTCCTTCTGCCTTGTTCTTGCCTACCTTGATCTACTCCATTATCCACAATGCAGCCTAAGTGATTTTTGGAAAATAATTTTAATCATATCATTCCCTTGGAAGCTCCAGTGTCTCCCATTGATCTCAGATTAAAGTTCAAACTTCCTAAATCATTTTAATGCCCTTCAGTACCTTTCTTGCCTCCTTTGTCATTTCTAGTATTTTTGCATTCTAAATTCCAGTCATGCTGAGATCTTTTATTTCCTAGGCCACAGCATATTCTCTCATCTCTGTTTCCTCTGCTAGAGACTTTCTTTAGTCCCTCCTCACTTGGCTAATTCTACTTACCCTTCAAGTTAGAGGATAAATGTCAGTTCTTCCAAGAAACCTTCCCTAACCCCAGAGTTACATGCCTGTCCAAGGGCTCTGATGGCAGCCAATAAATAAACATAATAGCCATCTCACTATGTTGCAATTTTCTGCCTATTCTTTATATCCAACCATATCATAGAAACCAAGAGAAAAGTAGTTATGTTTATTATCACGCAGTTATCTTCTCACTGCCTAGCACATGGCTGATACAGAGTAGATACTTTGTCAACATGTAACGAATGAAATATGTTAGTGCACTATGCCAGGAATATTATGGTGAAGGGATTACAATTGACCCTTGAACAACACGGGTTTGAACCACACAGGTCCACTTATATACAGATTTTTTTCAATAAAAGCATTGGAACTATTTCACGATTTAGACAATTTGAAAAAACTTGCAGATAAACCACATAACCTAGGAAAATATTTAAGAAAAAGCTATGTCATGAATGCATAAAATATATATAGGTATTAGTCTATCCTTACATAGGCATAAGTGGTATTTAGTGTGAAATTAATAACCTGTTAGTTTTCTGTTTTATGACTTCGCTTTCTAAGAATTATTACCATACAGTATGCTTCTCTCTCATAATTGTAAAAAGTGCTTATCCAGTCTATCTTTATAGTAAGAGGTTTTTTTCTATGTAACAATGTTTCCAATACTGTATTATGAATATGACTGTAATACTGTATGTCATAAAATTTTTACAAAATTTCCTTCATTAATGTGTAGGCTAGGCTACCACGAAGCAATCATATCAATTACACTAGGCTACCATAAAGCAATCATATTGTTGCTGCTTTAATAACAATGCATGAATCATTATACTTGTAAATAAATACGAATTTCTTTTTCATATCATCTTTTCATTTTTGATGTCTAGTGTTAGTAATACTTATAACATCTACACAGTGTTTTGTATCATATAAGAAAATATTGATGTAAATAGTAGCAGACAATTCATCTTGTAAAGATATAATGTAAACTTATGGTATCAATAAATACAGTACTGTAAATGTATTTTCTCTTCCTTATGATTTCCTTAATATTTTTTTCTCTAGCTTTCTTTACTGTAAGAATACAGTATATTATACACATAATATACAAAATATATGTATATTGACTATGTTATTGGCGAGGTTTCTGGTAAACAATAGGCTATTAGTAGTTTGGGGGAATCAAAAATTTTATGAGGATTTTTGACAGTGCAGGGTTTGGTGCCCCTAACCCCCAGATTGTTCAATGGCCAACTGTATATAGATGTAAAAATTTACTATGATGTAGGAAATTTTTCTGTCCCTAGGCATTCTGATAACAAAGTTATCTTTTAAAAAGTTTGAATGTGAAAAGAATTGTCAAAATATAAGGTGACGATTTTTGTCCACTGAACCTGGCCAAATACACTAAGAATGAAGTTAATGGTGCAGGTCTTTATTCATATCACTCCAATTGGCAAGCACTATGGTTACTTTAACTGTTTTGACCATAGAGGTCCCAGTTGCACTTATCCAAAAGGCAATGTTTTACTCCCTTTATGATGTGGAATTATTTAGAATAACAAAGGTAGTCTAACTTCAGCTTTTTGAGGAAAACTAAAGTGTAAATTAAGTAATTTTTAAGAAATTAAAATATTCTAAGACATTCTAAGGGTTGAAAGTATACAAAGATGACTAAGGCAAAGTCCCTGCCTTAAGCAGCCCATAGTTTAGAAATGAGGCAAGTAATTACGTGCAAAAATATAAGGAAAACTAACAAACAATAGCTATAATAATAATAAAAGATGTCATGAAGATAGAAGGGTGGGCAGTATTGCTTTCAGCAGGTTCAAGGAGTGAGATCTGAAGAATGTTACGGAAGATATCACATGAGGACTTGGTGGTGGCTAAAGTTTGGGTGAGTGGAATAAGGATTTCCATGGGGAAGTAGTAGCATTGTCATCAATGACTTGTACTAAAACAAGGGAGTGCAAGGCCTGTTTGGGGAGCATCAAGTATCCATACATGTGCAGTGTATATTGAATGGAAAGACAGTGGTGTGGTAAAGAAGTGCTGTGGATGAGATCGGAAAGTAGGACATGAATGCTATATTCAGAAGGGCTTTAGTCGGTGAGTAATAAGGATCCATTTAAAGTTTCTAACCAACGTGGTTATTCTTCAGGAATGAACAAGAGTTTAGGTTGACTTTATCTTGACATTTTTGTTAAGCTCTATGAATTTTGTAGAAAGTGTCAACCCCATGTAATTTGATGCTGCCCCTCCTGAAATAAAGAGGGAGATTAAAGTGGTTTGAATAGTACAATGAAAATTTGCTACCATTGAAATGCTAATGTAGATGCAGCTTTTGCTGAAGTGAATTTTTGATCATGGGAGATGTAGATTTCAAGAACAAGAGATTTCACTTTTTATCTGAGAAATATTTTCAAGAGCATAACTGTTATAATATCTTTAATGAATCATTTCTGTTGTTTATTTTCCCATTCACCTTATGCCATCATCATATAGAAGAATCAGCAATTGTTCTTTAACTACATGTACAAAGAGAAGAAAAATATCTGTAATCCTTCAACCCTTTCATTTTCCTTGAGTACTAATCAGTTCATGATCTCAATGAAATTATGTAAAATATCTTTGCCATACTAAGACCATCTTTGGAATCTGAGTAAGTTTATGATAAAATAATATTCGATCCATGTTCTTAGATTGGGTAGTTTCCAGTTTTCTACTTCTGCAAAGCAGCTGAAGAGAAAATAAAGGACATAAAGGACAAAGCATATAAACTGATTACATTGCAAAGTATAATTGAAAACACGTGCACTGCAATATTTGCGTAAATGGCAGTCATATAATTGTCAGTTCTTCTTTCTTTAAAGTAGGCATATGGTTAACAGGAAATAAGTTTGAAATAATCTTTATGTGGAAGCAAAATTACTTCCTCTTTCTTTAGTATTCCTTTCTTAGCAGAATACTTAACATGTCCTGTATTTGAATATAAAGACTCTTTTGGAAGTACAGTAATGATTTGTGGATTGGATTAAACTCACAGCACATTTCCAATCCTTAAACTATGTATATTACACAACAAAAGATGTTATTTAATTGAAAATATGATGTAGATCAGCACTTTTTACTTCATAATAAGGTAGCATCATTTTCAAATCTATAAATTAGATTTTTTAAAAGGCTCATGAACACAGTGTAGATAGTTACTAAACGTTGTAGCCATCGTGAAACTCCTTGTTAGTTCGTTTCATAATTCATAGTGTTCTTCTGAAAAATCCTTATTATACAGAATTTTAATTATATATTACTTTAAGGGTCAAGTCCTAAACTTTTCTCTCAACACAGTTTTTAGGGTTTTACATTCTTATATATTGTGTACCTGTTAATACGGCAACTTTATTTGTAAATGTATAATGTGCTTTCATATAATGTATTATATATACTATATGGGTAATTAATCAGACTCATATTCAAGAAACTGAAATGATTCTTTATTACTTTAAATAGGATTGTAGGGTTTATTGAAACTGTCATTCTGAGAAATACTGATGGATCTGGGGCTCCTACGAGGGTATAAGAAACTATGTAATTTATATATACTAGCTCAAGTCAAATGCATTATCATGTATTGATAGGCAATTTAGCATAGTAGAAACAGCATATACTTGGCATTAGGCAGTCCTGAATTAAAATTTTGGCTGTAGAGTACTTTTTTTGCTACGTAACTTTGGACAGGTTATTTAAAGTGTCCAAGATTCTATATTCTTACCTATTCATTAGGGCTAATCCTTATCTCTCAGAGTGTTATTGATCTTAGATGACCTGTGTAAAGTGCATAGAACAGTGTCTCTTCTCAGGATGCTTGTTTACTACCTGTATCAGTTTTATACATAGGTGAAACTGTGACCTTGTTTCTATTATCAAGAAATCTTGAAATTGTAACTGAATAGCAGAGAGAGAGTTCCACAAATGAAAAAGAAACACCTGCCTGCATCAATGACTCTCTGTCTCTCTCCCTCTCCATACACACACACACACACACACACACATTAACAGGTAAATGCTTTTAATTGCAGGGAGCTGTATATTTCTGTGTATAGTGGAGCGAAGCAGATGGAGGCGTCAGAGTTGTGTATGTTCTGCCTCCACATATAGCATGACAGGACTGATCTGAGACCTCTAAATCAAACCTTTCTGCACAACTCTACTTATACGAAAGGCAGCACAATTAACTAACGAGAGTTCCAGTTACTATACTTTACTTGTGCTTCTGGGCAAATAGTTAATATCCTATCCAAGTAGGATATATATATATATATTTTTTAATTTTTATTTATTTATTCATTTATTTATTTATGGCTATGTTGGGTCTTCGTTTCTGTGCGAGGGCTTTCTCCAGTTGGGGCAAGTGGGGGCCACTCTTCATCGCGGTGCGCGGGCCTCTCACTATCACGGCCTCTCTTGTTGCGGAGCACAGGCTCAGTAGTTGTGGCTCACGGGCCCAGTTGCTCCACGGCATGTGGGATCCTCCCAGACCAGGGCTCGAACCCGTGTCCCCTGCATTGGCAGGCAGATTCTCAACCACTGTGCCATCAGGGAAGCCCCCAAGTAGGATATATTTGATGTAAGACTCATGCACCTTTAACTTAACTAGGTCTTTTTCTTGCCCAGTTTAGGCACAGATTTCTGGAAATGAGGGCCTTCAGGAGGGGCTGTCCTACCTCCAGGTGCTCAGAGTTTAAATTTGGCATCTTTTGCAGGACAACAGCTGCTCTCTTTGCAAGAGATGGAGCGTGGAAAGAAGATAAACCCTTATGCTATATAGGGCACAAAGAACAGCTTGAAGTAGAATACTCTGAAAACAATGATACTTGATACAGACTACAGGGGAAAAAATGTTACCTAAGTTCTACTTTAAGAATTTTTAAGGGCAGCATTACAATAATCCTATTTTAAAGATGGAAAAGAGTTCCCGATTTTGAAAGACCCTATACTTCAGAGAAAATGTCTCCAGAAAATAATGGTATGTTAACTTCTCAATATCTTAGAGTTAAATCCAAGATTTTGAACTTTAGTGGCAGAGAGAAGAAAACAACTTAGATAAAATGCAGTTTAAGTAATATTAACTCTATTTTCTAGACGTTTTCAAACATCATTAGCGCAATACAATCCTTACTAAAATTACCAGTTCCCTTATATACATGAGATCTACTTTAGCCAAATCTTAAATAAACAGGGAAACTGCATTCATGAGGTCAGATAAAATGAGATGTAAAACTATATAATCATATATAAATAAATGTGGCCCTACAAATAGTTTTACTAAATATATAGTTAAATTACATCCATGCTACATCCCATGGAAGAAATCTCTGTAAGGAATATATGTTCATCAGAATGCTCCTTTTGAGTATTTTACAAGTGGATATATACAGATATAGGGAAATCAAAAAATATTTAAACATTAGAAATAATTACTCTTATCCTGTGGCCAGAGTTTAAAACCTATTTATTATATGTTCATTTTTTTAGACAAAAAATATTTATTGCGCTCCTATTAAATTTCAGGCATTATTTTAGCAACTGTGAACCAGACCAAACTTTGCCCCTCCTGGACCTTACATTCTATGTAGGGGAGAGAGAGAAAAATTTATAAATAATCCATTCCTATATTGCTAAAGGTATAAAGAAAATGAATAAACAAAAGGAGCTTTTGAATGACCAAATAAAGGGACAAATGCTAATTTAGTTGAGTAGTCAGATAAATCCTCTCAAAGGAAGTAAATTTTAACTTGAAACCTAAATTATGAGTAGAGGCAGCCATATAATCATCTAAGGAGAAAGAATCCCAGTAAAAGCAAATAGTATGTTAAAGACCTCAGAGCCAAACGTGAATACCAGTGTGTGAGCAGAGGAGGATGTGAGTGAATGTGGTAGAGAACAAGGTCAGAAAAGTATTCAGAAGGGTAATCACTTAGTCTCACAATAAAGATTGTCTTCCATTGTAATTATATTAAAGTACAGGATAATCTGAAGCAGAAGAATGACGGGATAAGACACAACACTTTGAAAAAATGATTTTGGCTCCTGTATAGAGGGTAGATCTACTAGGTTAGAGTGAGAAGAAAGAATTAGTAAGCTATTACTAATTAGGCCAGGAGAGAGATGACTCGGAGTTTTGGAGGTCCCCAAATACATTTATTTAAGTGTAAGTTATATGTGTGTGTGTGTGTGTGTGTAGTTTTGTTTTCATATTTGAAATAAGTAGTTTTCAGACATCAACTATTTGTATAGGCCCTTGAAAATTCATAAGTACTAGCATTAAGCCTGAAATACCTAATGGGTAGAATAGCTTTGATGCTTTTCCTTTATTTCTAATGGTCCGTATGTAGCTGCCTCCATAGGTGTCACGTGAAGTAACCTGAGCGTAATGAATTAACGAATAAAATTGACTGGAGTAGCTTACAAATGTGGTCAGTTCATGCAAAAAGTACTCTAATTGTAAGTAGTTGAATAATTTACTTCAGTTACTTTTGGAGCCTAAGCATTTGTTCGTTTAGTAAATATACACCAGTGGCCACTCTTTGCCAGGCACTGTGTTGGGCATTAAACATACGGCAAGGAACAAAGACGAACTGCTCCTTGAGCTTATGAAGTTTTGAGTTAGCCATCCAGATATAAATGAACAAATGTTCTTTCAGTTAGTAGTTTTTTTGTTTTCAGAGAACAGTGATATTAAGGTATATTTCTATATCAATGGAATAATCCATGTATTCAACATTTAATTATTAATTACCTGCTATCTTTTAAACCCAATATCAATGCCAGATAATTAAGCTTCAACAGACAAATTGTCTGTATTTGGTGATACTGCTCAAATGTTTCTGTTTAACTTTTTCCAAAAATAAAATACAAAGAACTAAATAATGTTTTATTAGGTAAACTGAGGAAGAAATAGAAATTATGTGAGAGCAAAATCAACTAAACTTCTAAATTATATAGCTGATTTTGCTTTGGTACCAGTGATAAAAATATATAAAATGGGACTTTTTATAAAATGAAACATTTTTTGTTAATTTGAGTGACTAAAGTTATATGCATCTAGCATTTTGAACATTTATTTATTTATTCATTCCTCTGTCAATTCATCTATCCATCTATCAATTGATTTGTTACAGGTAGTAAAACCTTTTGCTGATGAGGGCAATAATGTTAAAATTTGATTTGTTATATTTCTTCTAGTGTTTTACATTTTCAGTCTTTCCTTCTTTCTTTACTTTTGCTAATGATACCCACTGGCCAAAGCATAGAGTGATAGAATGAGACGTTTCCATTTAGGTCAATAACAACTCTCAAAAATGTTAAAATATGATACTATATATAAAAATCTATAAGTTGCATTAAAAGTATAGGATGCTGTTCCTATAATAATGGTTCATAAAATAACATGAATGAGAATGATTATGTGATAATATTATTGATTTTAGAATTGGTAAAACATGTATGACTCACCATTATTTTAATCATTTATTTGCAAAATTTTCAAAAGCAACTAGGATCTCCCTTGGCAATAACTGGAATTTGATTTTCATATGTTCTTTGGAAAATATAAATTCATAAATAAAAAGGAATCCAGAATTGTAATATCTAGTCCCCTGAATTCAAATAAAAGGAACAGATGGATTAGTAAATTCATTTTAGTAAGCTCAAGTATTAAGCCCAGTGCTAAGAAAATTGTTAGGAATATTCCTGAGAGAAAACTATTACCTACATCATGAGAGTGTAACCTTGCAGACTACAAAAGCTTGTTTCACTCCACAGCCAAAAGAACATAGACAACAGCTAACAATATGAAGCCAATTACACAGGCTTTAAGTTTCTCTGGGGAATGCTGGAGGGTGCTCAAGGTGAACTAGTATGGGAAAAGAAGACAATATTATTAGAATCTTAAATTATTTTTATAAGAAGGAAATTAAGATTGGCATCCCAAACCCTTTATCTCTTTAGGTAATACCCATCATGCCATGTGCTTTAAGTGGCTCCAGCAAACAGAGGCACAGAAAGGTTGACGAGGGCACAAATTCTGTAAGTTTAGTTAATAGGAGATAACATGACACATACTTAACTGAACACATGTCTACTTGCACGATCACTGTATACAAAAAGCAAAGAAAGAAACGAGGAGCTGGCACTTCTGCTCCTATAAAGAACTATTTGATAGCCACATGATGAGGTAAATTTATCTCATTAAAGATAAAGAAGAAAATTTCTGATTATTTGAATGATTTCTTAACTGAAACTTTATGCCTGTTGATTTAGTAACTCCACATTTCCCCTTCTCCTTAGCCCCTGTCAACCACTATTCAACTCTTTGCTTCTATGTACAATATTTGGCTGTTTTAGATACCTCACGTAAGTGGAATCATGCAGTATTTTTCTTTCTGTGGCAGGCTTATTTCACTTAGCATAATGTCTTCAAGGTTCATTCATGTTGTCACACATGAATGAATGGCAGGATTTCCTTCACGAAATTGAGTTATTTGTAGTGAGGTGGATGGACCTAGAGACTGTCATACAGAGTGAAGTAAGTCAGAAAGAGAAAAATAAATACCGTATGCTAACACATATATATAGAATCTAAAAAAAAATGGTCATGAAGAACCTAGGGGCAAGACGGGAATAAAGACACAGGCCTGCTAGAGAATGGACTTGAGGATACGGGGAGGGGGAAGGGTAAGCTGGAACAAAGTGAGAGAGTGGCATGGACATATATACACTACCAAATGTAAAATAGATAGCTAGTGGGAAGCAGCCGCATAGCACAGGGAGATCAGCTCGGTGCTTTGTGACCACCTAGAGGGGTGGGATAGGGAGGGTGGGAGGGAGGGAGATGCAAGAGGGAAGAGATATGGGGACATATGTATATGTATAACTAACTGTTTCACTTTGTTATAAAGCAGAAACTAACACACCATTGTAAAGCAATTATACTCCAATAAAGATGTTCAAAAAATAATAAAAAGATGAACAGTATTTCATTGCACATATATATTACATTTTCCTTATCCACTCATCTGTTGATAGACATTTAGGTTGTTTCCACATCTTGGCTACTGTGAATAGTGAATAGCACTGCAGTGAACACACAGTGCTACTATCTCTTCAAGACTCTGATTTCAATTCTTCTGGACAAATACACAGAAATGGGATTGCTGGATCATATGGTAGTTCTACTTTTAATTTTTTGAAGAACCTCATACTGTTTTCCATAGTTGCTGCAACATTTTGCATTCCCACCATCACTTACCTTTTGTTTTTCTGATAATAGTTAGCCCAACAGGTGTGAGGTGGTATCTCACTGTGGTTTCAATTTACATCTCTCTTATGATTAATGTGAGCATGTTTTCATAGACCCATTGGTCATATAAATCTTCTTTGGAGAAATGTCTATTTAAGTCTTTAGTTCATTTTTAAATTCGGTTATTAGTTTTTTTCTGAGTTGTAAAATTTATTATATTTTGGAGATATAACCTCTTATCATGTATAAGTTTTACAAATATTTACTCCCATATCATAGGTTTTCTTTTCACTGTTGATTATTTTCTTTATAGAAGCTTTTCAGTTTGATGTATCAATACTCGTTTTTTTTTGTTTGTTTTTTGGCCTGTGCTTTTGGTGTCACAACCAAGATCATTCATGATCAATATCATGAAGCTTTTCTCCTATGTTTTTTTCCAGGAGTTTCACAGTTTCAGGTCTTAAATTTAAGTCACTAATGCATTCTGAATTGATTTTGTGTATGTTGTTAAGATAACGGTCAAATTATATACTTTTGCATGTGGATACCCAGTTTTCCCAGCACCACTTGTCAAAGAGACTTTTCCCAATTGTGTAGTCTCTCACTTTATTGAGATTATCATTTTGTTCTTGCATTGGTCTCCTAACTTTGATGAACATCTTTGACAGTTATGTGACTTACCTGATAGAAAATTCAAAATAACTCCATTTCAACAGGGTCAGTTTCTGGAGATTTATTGATTTCCTTTGTTTGGAACATCTTTGTCTGATTATTTTCCTTAACTCTCTCTGTTGAAGTCTGTGCATTAGACAAGGCAGGCATGTCTCCCAGTCTTCACAAGCAGGCCACATACAGGAGAAGATCTCTACCAGTCAGCCCTGCATAAGATTCTGGGGGCTTCTATCAATTCCTTCCTTCCACAGGAAGAATCAGGAAGCTGTGGTTTTTGTCTCATCACTCAGTGCTGATCCAGGAGGGAGGATCTTTGGCATCTACCAGACTAAGTGCTTTCCCCTCATGGGACTGGACTGTTCCCAAATCATCAGAGCTCCAAAACTAGTGAGTTGCTAATTTTTTGGACAGCCACTCAGAGGCTGCAGGCTGGATGCAGGGATCAACTCTTTCTCACCAAGGGTTAGCTAAGAGCTGGACATTTTTCATTTGCTTGTCTGTTCTGAGCTAGGAGGAGGATCTATGGTATCTATCAGCTGAAGCTACAATCTTCATTCTCCCTTGGCTGGCTAAACTGCGCAAGTTCCATCAGTGCTACAAGACTGGAAAGACAGACAGAAAACAAAACGATCTAAAACCTATGGGATGCAGTAAAAGCAGTCCTAAGAGGGAAGTTTATAGCAATACAAGCTTACCACAGGAAATAAGAAAAAAATCTCAAAAAAACAACCAAACCTTACACCTAAAGCAACTAGAGATAAAGGAACAAAGAAAACCCAAAGTAAGTAGAAGGAAAGAAATATCATAAAGATCAGAGCAGAAAGAGACTAAAAACAAAAAAAATAGAAAAGATTAATGACACAAAAAGAGTTGGTTCTTTGAAAAGATAAACAAAATTAATAAAACCTTTAGCCAGAATCATCAAGAAAAAAAGGGAGAGGGCCCAAATCAATAAAATAAGAAATGAAAAAGGAGAA
Organism: Eschrichtius robustus; assembly: GCF_028021215.1. Lineage (NCBI taxonomy): Eukaryota > Metazoa > Chordata > Mammalia > Artiodactyla > Eschrichtiidae > Eschrichtius > Eschrichtius robustus. The sequence continues at coordinate 12,447,516 of NC_090827.1, read as the reverse complement.
TTTACAACTGACACCACAGCAATATGAAGGACCATAAAAGACTACTACAAGCAACTATACGTCAATGAAATGGACAACCAAGAAGAAATGGACAACTTCTTAGAAAGGTACAATATCCCAAGACTGAACCAGGAAGAAATAGAAAAATATGAACAGACCAATCACAAGTACTGAAATTGAATCTGTGATTTAAAAATTCCCAATAAACAAAAGTCCAGGACCAGATGGCTTCACAGGTGAATTCTATCAAACATTTAGAGACGAGATATCACCTATCCTTCTGAAACTATTTCCAAAAAATTGCAGAGGAAGGAATACTCCCAAACTCATTCTGTGAGGCCACCATCACCCTGATACCAAAATCAGACAAAGATACCACAAAAAAAGAAAATTACAGACCAATATCATTGATGAACATAGATGCAAAAATCCTCAACAAAATACTAGCAAACCAAATCCAACAATACATAAAAGGATCATACACCATGATCAAGTGGGATTTATCCCAGGGATGCAAGGATTTTTCAATATCTGCAAATCAGTGTGCTACACCAGATTAACAAACTGAAGAATAAAAACCATATGATCGCAATAGATCCAGAAAAAGCTTTTGATAAAATTCAACATCCATTTATGATTAAACAAACACTCTCCAGAAAGTGGGCATAGAGGGAATTTACTTCAACATAATAAAGGCCATATAATGACAAACACACAGCTAGCATCATACTCAACAGTGAAAAGCTGAAAGCATTTTCTGTAAGACTGGGAACAAGAAAAGGATGCCCACCTTTGCCACTTTTACTCAACATAGTTTTGGAAGTCCTAGCCACAGCAATCAGAGAAGAAAAAGAAATAAAAGGAATCCAAATTGGAAAAGAAGTAAAACTGTCACTGTTTGCAGATGACATGATACTATACATTGAAAATCCTAAAGATGCTACCAGAAAACAATTAGAGCTCATGAATGAATTTGGTAAAGTTGCATGATACAAAATTAATAAACAGAAATCTGTTGCATATCTATAAACTAACAATGAAAGATCAGAAAGAGAAATTAAGGAAACAATCCCATTTACTATCGTATCAAAAAGAATACCTGGGAATAAACCTACCTAAGGAGGCAAAAGACCTGTACTCCACAAACTACAAGATACTAATGAAAGAAATCAAAGATGACACAAACAGATGGAAAGATACACTGTGTTCTTGGATTTGAATAATCAATATTGTCAAAATGAATATACTACCCAAGGCAGTCTACAGATTCAATGCAATCCCTATCAAATTACCAATGACATTTTTCACAGAACTAGAACAAAAAAATTTTTAAATTTGTATAGGAACACAAAAGACTCTGAATATCCAAAGCAATCCTGAGAAAGAAATACAAAGCTGGAAGAATCAGGCTCCCTGATTTCAGACTATACTACAAAGCTACAGTAATCAAAACAGTATGGTACTGACATAAAGGCAGATTTATAGATCAACAGAATAGGATAAAAGCCCAGAAATAAACCCACACACCTATGGTCAATTAATCTACGACAAAGGAGGCAAGAATATACAATGGAGAAAAGACAATCTCTTCAATACGTGGTGCTGGGAAAACTGGACAGCTACATGTACAAAAATGAAAATAGAACATTCTCTAACACCATATACAAAAATACACTCCAAATGGATTAAAGACCTAAATGTTAAGACCAAATACTATAAAACTCCTGGAGTAAAACATAGGCAGAGCACTCTTTGACATACATTGCAGCAGTATCTTTATGGATCTGTCTCCTAGAGTAATGGAAATAAAAACAAAAATAAACAAATGGGTTCTAGTTAAACTTAAAAGCTTTTGCACAGTAAGGGAAACCATAAACAAAATGAAAAGACAACCTGCAGAACAGGAGAAAATATTTGCAAATGATGCGACCATGTGTCCAACAAGGGATTAATCTCCAAAATATACAAATGGCTCATACAGCTCAACATCAAAAAAACCCCCACAACAACAACAACAAGGAACCCAATCAAAAAATGGAAATGGGCAGAAGATCCAAATAGACATTTCTCCAAAGAAGACATACAGATGGCCAAAGGCACATGAAAAGATGCACAACATTGTTAATTATTAGAGAAATGAAAATCAAAGCTACAATGAGGTATCACCTCACGCTAGTTAGAATGGGCATCATTAGAAAATCTCCAAACAACAAATGCTGCAGAGGGTGTGGAGAAAAGGGAACCCTCTTGCACTGTTGGTGGGAATGTAAATTGATACAGCCACTATGGAAAGCAGTATGGAGGTTCCTTATAAAACTAAAGATTGAGATACTATATGATCCTGCAATCCCACTCCTGGGCATATACCCAGAGAAAACTCTAATTTGAAAAGATACATGCACCCCAATGTTCTTTGCAGCATTATTTTTAATAGCCAAGACCTGGAAGCAACTTAAATGTCCATTGACAGATGAATGGATAAAGAAGATGTGGTGTATACACACACACACACACACACACACACACACGCACACACGCACACAATGCAATATTAGCCATAAAAAAGAATGCAATAATGTCATTTGCAGCAACATAGATGGACCTAGAGATGATCATACTAAGTGAAGTAAGCCAAAGACAAATATCATACGATATCGCTTAAATGTGGAACCTAAAAAAAAAAAATGATAAAAATGAACTCATACACAGAATAGACCCCCAGACATAGGAAACAAACTTATGGTTACCAAAGGGGAGGTGGGTAGAGATAAATTAGGAGTTTGGGATTAACATATACACACCACTGTATGTATAATAAATAAACAAGGGCCCACTGTATAGCACAGGGAACCATACTCAATATTTTGTAATAACCTACAAGGGAAACGAATCTGAAAAATAATATATATATGTATAACTGAATCACTTTGCTGTACACCTGAAACTAACACAACATTGTAAATCAACTATACTTCAATAAAAAAATAGATAGATGGATAGATAGATGAATAAATACACTGTTGCTAACACATTTTAGTAAGAACACTGCTGGACAGTCTTATAACTTTAAGTGAAGAGGCACAAAGTGTTTGATCCAGGCAGCTGCTCTATAAAAGACTAAAACGTTGTGATTTGACAGAAGGAGCTAGTGGCTTGTAAGTAGGGAAACTGAGAGCTCCTGAAGACTGTCCCAGAACTCAAGGGCTCTGATGTAACCTTGAACAATATTCTTGGTGTTTCACCCTCTACACCTTCTGTGGCAAACTCAGTGGAGGCAAGAAGGAATTTCTGAGTGTAATTTTTTTCTCCCTACCTCATTCCAAAAATTCTGGGCCAAATGTCATAGAAAAACTATTTATTTTCTTGCCATTTAATACAGGCAATAGGAATAGAGAATATTACTTATAAAAATGTTGAAAATATTTATAAGAAGACTCACCATAAGCTAGTGATAAGATTCAGGAATGGCACTCTTAAAATGCTTGTGAGTTTCCTGTTTTGACATATTCATGAGAAAAGAACATTGTAATCACTTTATATAATTCTTATATCCAAACAAGCCATGAGTTTTCCTTAAAATGCCTTTTAAAATAATGCATTCATACTAATTTTCTGAATTATTTATACCTACTATCTGTGCATTTTTCTCTTAAAAATAAATGAAAATTGGTACAATATTTAGAAAGTATTCTTAAATTAAAAGTAGGAAGGCTGGTCCATCCTATAACTCCCCTAAGATCATGAAGTCAGCAAAACCTCTTTTTATATAGCATATTTTATCAAGTAATTATTAATGCATAATCTCTCTAGGTATTTTTGAACACCCACTTCTTTTGTTTTTAATGAAAAATTATTCTAGTATAACTCTATTATAACTCTAGTTATAACTCTGCCTCTTAATGCTTGGACCAGAATTTTCACTGTATTCTGTAAGTTTTATGATAACCTACTTCCTTCTAAAAGAAGGGTAGATCCATTAGTTTTGAACAGATCAGATTCTTTACTAGAAAGTTTACAGATAATTTGAATAATAGTCAATTTTAAGTAAAAGTAATTAAAATCTAAATGTTTAACCCTCTGTCCCAAATTACATCAAAATCAGGATTAGCAGTCACTAATTTCTGTTTCTTCTCAAAATATTAAGTTAAAATGACTGCAAATATCAGGTCTTCCTTGATGAATTATGTTTGCTATGTGCAGAAGCACGTTTACCTCTTTTTAACCAACATTGTCTAATTGAAGATATTTATTTGGATCCCTCCCAACTCCCCAAATTATATTCATATTAGTTGAACGTCTATTTTGCACCTACCATGGGCTAAAGGTTGGTCATTTCAATGTGATAGGGCAAAATTGTTTATAAATCTCAGCTTTAAATTTCTTCACCTATATAATATGTTACATGCCCCTGGGAATGATGTAATAATTAATGAGTTTGAAAATTACATTAACCTTTCTGACGAAACATGCTCTATAAGTACAAAGTGCTATTTTACTTTGCTCCAAATAAGATATACTGCAAAAAATAAAAATAGAAAAGAAGATCAAATTAAGGTAGATTGACAATACAAACAAATTATAAATAGAAATCCTTGTCTCTAATAAGGTTTTGTCCTAGCTTATAAACTTGTTCTTGTCCCAAATAGCTCTTCTTAGGTTAGCTTTACTTCTGTATCTAAGAAATTAGGTCATTCCTTTTAAAAAATATACCATTAATGTTAGTGTTTTACAGTTGAATTATATTATCCATTGTATTCATCTTTAGACTTTAATTAATACAACTAGTCTGAGCTTTTTAGTGATAGTGTTTAGTCCAATGTCTGGTATATAATAACCTAAGTCATAGATTATTTTGTTCAATTCATCTATCTTATAATGGGAGAAACAGACTGTACACTAACTTAACCATGGCTGCTTAACGACATTCATGTTTTTGAACTTCAGCATCTCCTCTTTTAATAGTTTGGAAAACTTCAATAATGTAAATCATAGATTAAAGAAATTTCTAGATGCAGTAGTTCTCAAATTCTTGTATCTAAATAAATTTAATGATAGAAAAGAGTGAGACGTTCAGGCAGAGAGGGTTGGGGAACAATCAGAAACTGCCTATCACACACATAAAATGTCTTTGAAATCTCTTATTTTGAAAATTTTTCATAATTTGCATTCTATTCAATAATATATTGATGTGTAATTTATTGTAAAGATACATTTCCCCTAAATTTTAATAAAAATGTGATATGTCAGGATGACTCATATATATATACATGTGTACATGTGTATATGTATATATACACATATTTCAAAGGCATATTAGCTAGATGAAGAATATAGCTAATATCCTAGAACAAAGAGTATTTCAGTTAGAGAAGCGCAAACTTAGTGGAATAGATAGATAATAGAAAAACTAGCTATAAAATGCATTTCAAATAAATGAATATTAAATTGACTTCTTTTAGTAAATCTATAACACAATTGAGAATTTTTCAAATTTGTTCCCATTTATAATAAAATTAAAAAGAATTATCAATCCACGTACACCAAAATATACATTTACAAGATAGCATCAATGAAAATACTAAAATATTAAGCACAATACTGTATTAGATACAAAGTCACAAAATAAAAGAATTTCAAATCAAATTACAGTATTAGAAATTCTGACAATGTGATTACTTGCCTTACCGTGATTTATGTTTATCAGACTGGAGGGACCATAGATTTGTACTTAAAAATTAAGGATCTAAAAACAAGGTGCCTACCATAAGAATTCTAATTTTACCTTTTTTTATGATATGAACTTTGACCAGTTATTTTAATCTCATTAAGGCTCTATTTTTTCTATCAGTAAAATAGACTTGATAAATAAGATAAACCATAGAAAATTTTGAGCTTAGTATCTTATCTTCAGTAGTGAATTAATGTTATCTTTTGATATTATGTTATTAATTTTATATCAGAATTCTATATACTAAAAACAAAGAAATACAAAATAATTTGAATCTGGTTCTAAATATTATATATTTTATAGGTAACTTTTATTGTACTTACTTATTTAAGAAATAATTATATGGTGTTAACTGTAGGATGTCTGAATGGTCTGAGGCCACAAAAGTTTAATATATATTTAGAGAATATTTTTCTTAAACCTCCTAGAAATGTTTGAACCTCATGGAAAACTAGACATTACAGATGTAAAAACATAACTATCTGTAATACACTCCACATACATGACCTTCTTTCTTTTGTTTTACTATGCCAAGTTGATTCCACAGTAAACCTTTTATTTGGAGTTTACACTGCCTTGACCACTACACTCATAGATCTTCCAGCTTGAAAAACTAGTTCCTTTTTGTCACATAGGTCTCAGTACAAATGCACTTCCTTAAGAAACCTTCTCTGAATTCTAAATACAAGGGAATAAATTACCTACTCTCTCATTCTCTTTATATCACCCCCAAATAAAGATCTTGCTAATCAATCAGTTACTGATTTTCTATTTCCACCCACAAGTATGTAAAGCTCATTTAACACAGGGACAGTATTTTTTTTGTTCTTTTCTGTGTCCCCAAGGCTTAGAATGGTACCTGGTAAGTTATGTACATTTGAAAATATTCATGGAATTAAATAAGCCAAGCTAGATGAAATGGACCAATTCCTGTAAAGACACAGTCTATTTCTTCTTATGTGACTTCTGCAATGTGACTAGGCCTATATCCATTTAGAACTTGAATCAATAATTAATAATCTTCCAAAAGAGAGAGCACCAGAACACCCAGATAAGTTCACAGATGAATTCCACTAAACATTTAAAGAAAAATTATACCAATGTTCTACAATATTTTTTCAGAGGATAGAAGCAGAATAAATACTTCCTAACTAATTTTATGAGGTTAGCATTACACTGATATCAAAACCAGATAAAGATTAGAGAAAAAAAATTATACACCAATATTTCTCATGAACATAGATGCAAAAATCCTTAACAAATTCCAACAATATATAAAAAGAATTATACTCTATGACCAAATGAGACTTATCCCAGGTATGCAAGACTGGCTTGAAAATCAATTAATGAAATCCATCATATTAGGCTAAAGAATCTTGAACACATCAATAGATACAGAAAAAACACTTGATAAACTCTAACACCCTTTCAACACTAAGAAACAAAAAACAAAAAAACTCAGCATACTGGAAAGAGGAGAACATTTGATTAAAAAATTGATTAAAAAACTATAGTTAACCTCATACTTAATACTGAGAAACCTGAAACTTTCTCACTAAGATCAGGAACAAGAAAAGGATGTACTCTCTCATCACCACTTTTCAACATCATACTGGAAGTTCTAGCTAATGCAATAAGACATGAAATTGAGGGGGGGGGCGGGGAAGGAATACTGACTGGAAAGTAAGATATAAAACTGTCTTTGTTCACAGATGGCATGCTCATGTATATTGAAAATCCAAAATAACTGACAAAAAACCATCTGGAACTTATAAGTGACTATAGCAACATTGCAAGATACAAGGGTAATGTATAAAAGCCAATTGCCTTTCTATATATTAGCAATGGACAAGTGGAATTTGAAACTAAAAACACAGTATCAATTACATTAGCACTCCAAAAATGAAATTGTTAGGTACAAATCTAAAAAAAATATGTCCAAGATCTCTAAGAGGAAAACAAAAACACTTTGATAAAACATATTAAAGAAAAACTAAACAAATAGAGATATTCCATGTTCATGGATAGGAAGACTCAATATGGTCAAGATGTCAGTACTTCCCAACTTGATCTATAGACTGCAATCAAAATCCCAGCAGGTTATTTTATGGATATCGCCTAACTGATTCTAAAGCTTATATGGAGAGGCAAAAAACCCAGAATAGCCAACTAAATATTGAAGTCAAAGGACAAAGCCAGAGGAATGACACTACCCAAATTCAAGACTTACTACAAAGCTACATTAATCAAGATAGTGTGGTATGGGCAAAAGAACAGACAACTAAACATAATGGAACAGAATAGAGAGTCCAGAAATAGACCCATGTATATACACTCAATTGATCTTTGACAAGGGAGCAAAGACAATACAATGGAGGAAAGAGAGTCATTTCAACAAATGTTGCTGGGCCAACTGGACCTTACATCCTACATACTAATTAACTGAAAATGAATCATAGATCTAAGTGTAAAATGCAAAACTATAAAACCTCCTAGAAGATAACACAGGAGACTACCTAGATGATCCTGGGTATGGCAATGACTTTTAGTTTCAATACCAGCAGCACAATCCATGAAAGAAACAATTGATAAGTTGGACTTTATTAAAATTAAAAATTTCTTTTCTATAAAAGTCAATGCCAAGTGAAGGAGAAGGCAAGCACAGACTGGGAGAACGTGTTTGCAAAAGACATATCTGGAGATTGGTTCAAGATGGCAGAGTAGAAGGACATGTGCTCACTCCCTCTTGTGAGAGCACCGGAATCACAACTAACTGCTGAACAATCATCGACAGGAAGACACTGGAACTCACCAAAAAAGATACCCCATATCCAAAGACAAAGGAGAAGCTTCAACGAAACAGTAGACAGGACGCAATCACAATAAAATCAAATCCCATAACAACTGCGTGGGTGATTCATAAACTGGAGAACAATTATACCACAGAAGTCCACCCACTGGAGTGAAGGTGCTGAGCCCCACGTCAGGCTTCCCAACCTGGGGGTCTGGCAAGGGGAAGAGGAATTCCCAGAGAATCAGACTTTGAAGGCTAGTGGGATTTGACTGCAGGACTTCAACAGGACTGGGGGAGACTCCACTCTTGGAGGAGTCTCCATTCTTGGAGGGCACACACAAAGCAGTGTGAGCATCAGGACCCAGGGGGAAGGAGCAGTAACCCCGTAGGAGACTGAACCAGACCTACCTGCTAGTGGTGGAGGCTCTCCTGCAGAGGCGGGGGGCAGCTGTGGCTTACCATGGGGACAAGGACACAGGTAGCAGAAGTTCTGGGAAGTACTCCTTGGCGTGAGCCCTCCCAGAGTCCACCATTAGCCCCACCAAAGAATGCTGGGTCGCCTCAAGCCAAACAACCCACAGAGAGGGAACTCAGCGCCACCCATCAGAAGACAAGCGGATTAAAGTTTTACTGAGCTCTGCCCACCAGAGCAACACCCAGCTCTACCCACCACCAGTCCCTCCCATCAGGAAGCTTGCACAGGCCTCTTAGATACCCTCATCCACCAGAGGGAAGACAGAAGAAACAACAACTACAATCCTGCAGCCTGTGGAATGAAAACCACATTCACAGAAAGACAGACAAAATGAAAAGGCAGAGTATTATGTTCCAGATGAAGGAACATGATAAAACCCCAGAAAAACAACTAGATGAAGTGGAGATAGGCAACCTTCCAGAAAAAGAATTCAGAATAATGATAGTGAAGATGATCCAGAACCTTGGAAAAAAAGAATAGAGGCAAAAATCGAGAAGATGCAGGAAATGTTTCCAAAGACCTAGAAGAATTAAAGAACAAACACCTAGAAAAACTAAAGAACAAACAAACGGAGATGAACAATACAATAACTGAAATGAAAAATACACTGGAAGGAATAAATAGAAGAATAACTGAGGCAGAAGAACGGATAAGTGACCTGGAAGACAGAATGGTGGAATTCACTGCCATGGAACAGAATAAAGAAAAAAGAATGAAAAGAAGTGAAGACAGCCTAAGAGACCTCGTTAAAGAGACAACATTAAATACACCAACATTCACATTATAGGGGTCCCAGAAGGAGAAGAGAGAGAGAAGGACCCGAGAAAATATTTGAAAATATTATAGTTGAAAACTTCCCTAACAGGGGAAAGGAAATAGCCACCCAAATCCAGGAAGTGCAGAGAGTCCCAGGAAGGATAAACCCAAGGAGAAATATGCTGAGACACAGAGTAATCAAACTGATAGAAATTAAAGACAAAGAAAAATTAATAAAAGCAACAAGGAAAAATGACAAATAACATACAAGGGAACTCCCATAAGGTTAACAGCTGATTTCTCAGCAGAAACTCTACAAGCCAGAAGGGAGTGGTATGACATATTTAAAGTGATGAAAGGGAAGAACCTACAACCAAGATTACTCTACCTGGCAAGGATCTCATTCAGATTTGATGGAGAAATCAAAAGCTTTACAGACAGGCAAAAGCTAAGAGAATTCAGCACCACCAAACCAGCTCTACAACAAATGCTAAAAGGAACTTCTCTAAGTGGGAAACACAAGAGAAGAAAAGGACCTACAAAAACAACCCAAAACCAAGGAACATACATATCGTTGATTAGCTTAAATGTGAATGGATTAAATGCTCCAACCAAAAGACACCAGCTTGCTGAATGGATACAAAAACAAGACCCATATAAACACTGTCTACAAGAGACCCACTTCAGACCTAGGGACACATACAGACTGAAAGTGAGGGGATGGAAAAAGATATTCCATGAAAATGGAAATCAAAAGAAAGCTGGAGTAGCAATTCTCATATCAGACAAAATAGACTTTAAAATAAAGAATGTTACAAGAGACAAGGAAGGACACTACATAATGATGAAGGGATCAATCTAAGAAGAAGATATAACAATTATAAATATATATGCACCCAACATAGGAGCACCTCAATACATAAGGCAAATGTTAACAGCCATAAAAGAGGAAATCGACAGTAACACAATAATAGTGGGGGACTTTAACACCTCACTTACACCAATGGACAGATCATCCAGACAGAAAATTAATAAGGAAACAGAAGCATTAAATGACACAATAGACCAGATAGATTTAATTGATATTCATAGGACATTCCATCCAAAAACAGCAGATTACTCTTTCTTCTCAAGTGCACATGGAATATTCTCCAGGACAGAGCATATCTTGGGTCACAAATCAAGCCTTGGTAAATTTAAGAAAACTGAAATCATATCAAGCATCTTTTCTGACAACAACACTATGAGATTAGAAATCAATTACAGGGAGAAAAACGTAAAAAATACAAACACATGGAGGCTAAACAATACGTTACTAAATAACCAAAAGATCACTGAAGAAATCAAAGAGGAAATCAAAATATACCTAGAGACAAATGACAATGAAAACACGATGATCTAAAAACCTATGGGATGCAGCAACAGCAGTTCTAAGAGGAAAGTTTATAGCAATACAATCCAACTTCAACACAAGAAAAATCTCAATTAAACACTCTAACTTTACACCTAATGGAACTAGAGAAAGAAGGACAAACAAAACCCAAAGTTAGCAGAAGGAAAGAAATCATAAAGATCAGAGCAGAAGTGAATGAAATAGAAATAAAGAAAACAATAGCAAAGATCAAGAAACTAAAAGATGGTTGAGAAGATAAACAAAATTCATAAACCTTCATCCAGACTCTTCAAGAAAAAGAGGGAGGAGACTCAATAAAATTAGAAATGAAAAAGGAGAAGTTACAATGGAAATACAAAGAAATACAAAGCACATAAGAGACTACTACAAGCAAATCTATGGCAATAAAATGGACAACCTGGAAGAAATGGACAAATTCTTAGAAAGGTATATGCTTCCAAGACTGACCCAGGAAGAAATAGAAAATATGAACAGACCAATCACAAGTAATGAAATTGAAACTGTGATTCAAAATCTTCCAACAAACAAAAGTCCAGGACCAGATAGCTTCACAGGTGAATTCTATCAAACATTTAGAGAAGAGCTAACAGCCATCCTTCTCAAACTCTTTCAAAAAATTGCAGAGGAAGGAATACTCTCAGACTCATTCTATGAGGCCAATGTCACCCTGATACCAAAACCTGACAAAGATAGTACAAAAAAAAGGAAAATTACAGACCAATATCACTGATGAATATAGGTGCAAAAATCCTCAACAAAATACTAGCAAACAGAATCCAACAACATATTTAAAGGATAATACAGCATGAACAAGTGGGATTTATCCCACGGACGCAAGGATTCTTCAATACACGCAAATCAATCAATGTGATACACCATAGTAACAAACTGAAGAATAAAAACCATATGATCATGTCAGTAGATGCAGAAGAAGCTTTTGACAAAATTCAACACTCATTTATGATAAAATATCTTCAGAATGTGGGCACCTACCTCAACATAATAAGGCCATATATGACAAACCCACAGCAAACATCATTCTCAATGGTGAAAACCTGAAAGCCTTTCCTCTAAGATCTGGAACAAGACAAGGCTGTCCACTCTCACCATTATTATTCAACATAGTTTTGGAAGTCCTAGCCATGGCAATCAGAGAAGAAAAAGACATAAAAGGAATACAGATAGGAGAAGAAGAAGTAAAACTGTCACTGTTTGCAGATGACATGATATTATACATAGATAATCCTAAAGATGCCACCAGAAAACTACTAGAGCTAAGCAATGAATTTGGTAAAGTTGCAGGATACAAAATTAATGTATAGAAATCTCTTGCATTACTATACACTAAAAACGAAAGATCAGAAAGAGAAATTAAGGAAACAATCCCATTCACCATTGCACAAAAAGAATAAAATACCTAGGAATAAACCTACCTATGGAGGTAAAAGACCTGTACTCAGAAAACTATAAGACACTGATGAAAAAAATCAAAGATGACACAAACAGATATACCATGTTCTTGGATTGGAAGAATCAATATTGTGAAAATGACTATACTACCCAAAGCAATCTACAGATTCAATGCAATCCCTATCAAAATACCAATGGCATTTTTACAGAACTAGAACAAAAAATCTTAAAATTTGTATGGAGACACAAAAGACCCCGAATAACCAAAGCAATCTTGAGAGAAAAAAGCAGAGCTGGAGGAATCAGACTCTCTGGCTTCAGACTATACTACAAAGCTACAGTAATCAAGACAATAAGGTACTGTCACAAAAACAGAAATATAGATCAATGGAACAGGATAGAAAGCCCAGAGAGAAACCCACGCACATATGGTCCACTAATCTATGACAAAGGAGGCAAGGATATACAATGGAGAAAAGACAGTCTCGTCAATAAGTGGCGCTGGGAAAACTGGACAGGTACATGTAAAAGAATGAAATTAGAACATTCCCTAACACCATACACCAAAATAAACTCAAAATGGATTCGAGACCTAAATGTAAGACCAGACACTATAAAACTCTCAGAGGAAAACATAGGAAGAACATTCTTTGACATAAATCACAGAAGCATCTTTTTTGACTCCCATCCTAGAGTAATGGAAATAAAAACAAAAAATAAACAAATGGGACCTAATGAAACTTAAAAGCTTTTGCACAGCAAAGGAAACTATAAACAAAATGAAAAGACAACCCTCAGAATGGGAGAAAATATTTGCAAATGAATCAATGGACAAAGACAAAGAATTAATCTCTTAAACATATAAACAGCTCATGCAGGTCAATATTAAAAAAACAAACAAGCCAATCCAAAAATGGGCAGAAGACCTAAACAGACATTTCTCCAAAGAAGACATACAGATGGTCAAGAGGTACATGAAAAGCTGCTCACCATCACTAATTATTAGAGAAATGTAAACCAAAACTGCAATGAGGTATCACCTCACACCAGTTAGAATGGGCATCATCAGAGAACCTTCAAACAACAAATGCTGGAGAGGGTGTGGAGAAAAGGGAACCCTCTTGCATTGTTGGTGGGAATGTAAATTGATACAGCCACTATGGAGGACAGTATGGAGGTTCCTTAAAAAACTAAAAATAGAACTACCATATGACCCAGCAATCCCACTACTGGGCATATACCCAGAGAAAACCATAATTCAAAAAGACACATGCACCCCAGTGTCCACTGCAGCACTATTTACAATAGCCAGGTCACAGAAGTAACCTAAATGCCCATTGACAGACAAATGGATAAAGAAGATGTGACACATATACACAATGGAATATTACTCAGCCATAAAAAGAAGCGAAATTGAGTTATTTGTAGTGAGGTGGATGGACCTAGAGTCTGTCATAGAGTGAAATAAGTCAGAAAGAGAAAAACAAATACCGTATGCTAACACATATGTATGGAATCTAAAAAAAAAAAAAAAAAAAAAATGGTTCTGAAGAACCTAGGGCCAGGACAGGAATAAAGATGCAGATGTAGAGAATGGACTTGAGGACATGGGGAGGGGGGAGGGTAAGCTGAGACGAAATGAGAGAGTGGCATGGACATATATACACTACCAAATGTAAAACAGATAGCTAGTGGGAAGCAGCTGCATCGCACGGGGAGATCAGCTCGGTGCTTTGTGACCACCTAGAGGGGTGGGATAGAGAGGGTAGAAGGGAGACGCAAGAGGGAGGGGATATGGGGATATATGTATACATATAGCTGATTCATTTCGTTATACAGGAGCAACTAACACGACAATGTAAAGCAATATAGAAATAATTGCCAAAACTTAGAAGCAACCAACCTGACCTTCAGTAAGTAAATGGATAAACAAAACTGTGGTACATACAAACACTGGAATATTATTCAGTGCTGAAAAGAAATGAGCATTCCAGCCATGAAAAGACATGAAGGAAATTTAAATGCATATTTCTAAGTGAAAGAAGCCAATCTGAAAAGGCTACATACTGTATGATTCCAACTATATGACCTTCAGGAAAAGACAAATCTATGGAAACAAGAAAAGGAGCAGTGATTACAAGGGGTAAAGGGGGAGGGGGAGGGATAAATAGGCAGAGTACAGAGGATTTTTAGGACAATGAAACTATTCTGTATGATATTACAATGGATACATGTTACTGTGCATTTGTTAAAATCCACAGAATGTACAATGCCAAGAGTGAACCCTAATATAAATTAATGATTTGGGGTGATAATGATATGTCAATGTATGTTCATTGATTGTAACAAACATACCACTGTAGTACAGATGTTCATTGTGGGGGGAGGTTGGACATGTGTGGGAATGGGCGTATATGAGAATTCGCTGTACTTTCCAAACAATTTTGCTGTGAACATAAAACTGCTATAAAAAATAAAGTTTATTAATTTAAAAATTATCAAACACCTAGAAATTCTTATTAAAATAAAAAGACAACTATTACTTTATGTTCCATAACATAGAAATAAAAGAAATTATGAGCCATTGGTAATTTTCTTATATCTAATCAATCACATCGAGGTAAAGTTTTTACAACATCAATTTGTGACTAGCCTTAAATGGTCAGGATTTTAATTAACAGCCAAAATGATTTAGTAATCTATGCACTAACCTAATCTCTAATGATCAAATGAGTAATTTGATAGAGTGGAGGAAATGTAGCAAGTAGAAGATGATACAGAGGCAGATGACTGACAGATAGATAGACAGAGATAACTAAGGGACCAATGCTTAAGACTGATTCATACAATTCAGTAAATATCTGAGAAAAAAGGGACCAGATCATAGACACTTTTATTCAGTTCTGTCACAAGTTTGTGATGAGTCTGATACATCCTCACAATCTTCCTCTATGTATTAATCCAGAAAATCACTAACAATGTCATGGATGACCAAATTAAGCAAATATTTATAGATCCTTACCATATATAGGATGTTTGAGATAAATTTTATTGCCAAGCCAATCACCGACCAACATTTTAAAAAATCTCTTTTTAAGAGAGTATATATGAGAAAACAATAACTAGAATATTGAAATGTTAATTTTAGAATATTTGGTAATTGAAACAGACAGGTTAAAGGACACAAACATAAGGTACTTAAGGAAAAAACAACATCTATACAATGAAAGATTAGTATTAAAATATTTCAGAAAAAACCTTGGTTTGGATAGCAATCTGGAAACTCAAACTATAATGGAACACAAATTAAAGAACTCACTTAGTAAATAAGAAAAAGCACAGCACCCCAACTCAGAACTCTGGATGTCATCCAAACAAATAAAAATATGAACAAGATAAAGAGTTTCAATTAGAGATAAAAAGTTGAAAATGTCAAATAAAAGAATAACTGGAACAATTGGATTGCTCATTCTGGAAAAGGCAAAAGAAGTGAAAAAACTTCAATTCTATGAATAGAAACTAAACTGAAAGGACTGTTAGACAGAAAGTGGTGATCAGCCATCTTTCAGCTGTGCTGACAGAACAAGAGAAAATGAGCTCCATTATGAAGAATCCAGAAATAAGAAAGACTGTCATGACAGTAAAGGTGGCTTAAGCATTAGAAGAGACTACACTAAGAATTTATAGACTTTTTCTAGAGAGTTTGACATAGGATTCATGCTTCTCAGCCTTCCTGGTTTAAGTTGCTGTTGTTTAGGATCAGAATAGTACACTTGCTAACTTCTTAATTCGATTCTACAGTAGGAGAAACCAAGATGGGATTCACAATTCAGATGACATTGAGATACATGAATTTAATGTGTGTCTAAGTAGGGAAGTATGTGCTGTAGGGAGAAGCTGAGGCAGGGAATGGAAGGAGGAACACTCTTGCTGTTTGTAGCAGGTGTACTTCTCCGTGTCCTTGGTCTTGAACTTTTGATAGCATCTGCTGTTTTTCCTAACCCTGAAAAATAGTAAAGGCCTCTCAGACCTCTCCCAGTAGCAAATAGCTTTATTATTGTTGTTATTGTTGCTGTAGGTTTGTTTCTCTTTTTTTTTTCTCGAAGAAAATGTTTAATTTTTAACTGATTTGGAGCAAACTGATTTATGAATAATGTTTGAAAATGTGGAAAACTGATGCATGCAATGCAATTAAGAAGCACCTTTTCCCCAATCATCTGAAAAGTTGAGAAGAACATGTACTCTCTCTCTTTCAATGATTCTAAGACTAGAATTAAGACTCAAAATTATTTAGTTTGGACCATCTCTGAAGTTCATCTGCTATACTTCTCACTCATTCCTCACACATATAAATGCCATTTACAAAGGTAGAATTTCCCTCATTAAAGGAAACAATTTAAACATTTGCTTTAGACTGTTACGCTTTCTACCTGATTAAATAGTAGCTATACCAGTTAGTATGACCAACACAAATACCATTCTGCCCCTTTAAGAATAGCTATTTTTAAATCTAGTCAGCTTATCTGAATATAATAAATTCAGCTGGACAGAATAATACAGGTATACCTCGGAGATATTGAATGTTCAGTTCCAGACCATCACAATAAAGCAAGTATCACAATAAAGTGAATCACACAAATGTTTTGGTCTCTCAGTGCATATAAGTGTTAATATTTATAATATAATGTAGCCTATTAGGTGTGCAATAGCATGACGTCTAAAAACCAGTGTAGATACCTTAATTAAAAATACTTTATTGCTAAAAAAAAATATGCTGACCATCATCTGAGCCTGCAGCAAGTCACATCTTTTTGCTGGGGGAGGTCTTTGCTTGTGGAGGGCTGCTGACTGCTCAGGGTGATGGCTGCTGAAGTCCGGGATGGCTGTGGCCATTTCTTAAAATAAGACACCAGTGACCTTTCCTACATTGACTGACTCTTCCTTTCATGAACGATTTCTCTGTAGCATGCAACGGTGTTTGACAGCAACTTACCCACAATAGAACTTTCAGAATTGGAGTCAATCTTCCCAAAACTTGTCGCTTCTTTATCAACTAGGTTAGACATGCCTTCCTCATGAAGCTCAATCAATCATTTCTAGCTTTTTATTTAAAATGAGAGACATGCAAGTCTTCCTTTAACTTGAACACTTAAGAGGTCATGTTAGGCTTATTAACTGGCCTAATTTCAATATCGTTGTGTCTCAGGGAATAGAGAGGCCTGATACGAGGGGAAGATGGGAGGGAAAGGCTGGTTGGTGGAGCAGTCAGAACACACACAATATTTATCAATTAAGTTTGCCGTCTTTTAAGGGTCTTGTTTGTGGCACCCTCAAACAACCACTACAGTAACATCAATGATCACAGATCATCATAACAAATATAATAATAATAATAATAAAGTTTGAAATATTGTAAGAATTATCAAAATGTGACACAGAGACACGACGTATGCAAACTCTGCTAGAAAAATCGCACCAATAGACTTGCTTGATGCAGGGTTGTCACAAACCTTTACTTTGTAAAATTCACAGTATCTAAGTTAAGAGCAATAAAATCAGGCATGCCTATATTATGAATTAATCCTTACTCTCATACCTACATTCAACAAGAAAAATTAAAGACTAGAACCAGAGGACACCCTGTTTTCATTATATTGGAAGGGGTATCAACACAACAAAAATTTTCCTATGAATTTCTTAATTTGATAGAATAAGTACAAAGGAAAAAACTGGAACTCTGTGCAAAAAATATATACTCTGTACTCCCATATAGGTTGTTGCTTATTGCTGTAAGGCTTCAAGTTTTATGATTCATTTTTTTCCTTTAAGTGATTATTTAGCAAAAAAAGTTTACTTACCACACTTTGTATGAGAGCAGATAACCAATTCTGTACAAAATTCTGGTTTTATTTAGTTTTTCTATGGGCCCTAAATATACATTACTTTAAAGGCTTCTAAAAATATGGATAGATTTTTTTTCTTAAGTGTCAGTTACAATTCTTTAGGTTTTAAAAATTTTACACCATTTATGTGTGTATATTACTGTGTGATACAGTGCCTCATATTTCTTTTAAAGATTGTTCAAAGTGTACTCTTTTTTTAACCGTCACTACAATTCAATTCTCATGAAAATTTTAACATTAAATAACATCTATAGTAGGCAACTACATTGTACTAAGTACTTTTTTTCTAACTAATTTTATTCTGTCTGTTGTCATACTTATCTAGTAAAGTACAGCAATACCTACACAATACTGTTTAGTGGTTAAAAGCATGGAGTCTTGATGCCTTGGTTTAAAATCTCAGTTACTGTACCACTAACCAGCTGTATGACCTTGGGAAAGTCACTTGACCTTTGCAAGTCCCACTTTCTTAATCTCTAAAAGGGGATAATTATAGTATCTATTTCATAGGGCTGCTGTAAGCTAATATGCTCAAGCCTTTTAATGTAATGCCTGACAGCTAATAAACACAAAATGGCTATAAAGTATTCTTCTCAGTGCTATACTTATTAACATACACAGTAATCAGATGGAAGACAAATGCACTAAAAGTCTGGCAACATCACCAAGTATAGACATAATGGGGATTTAAAAATAAAATCCCACTAGCACCAGTGGATTCCAGTGATTAAGAACTCTCTATCCATCTATTGTACTTAGGATTCCAAGAGAAAACAGATGGAACACTCAAATTAGTATACATTAAGAAGAATTGTCAGAAAGACATACAATATTTGGGCAAAACAGAATTACAAGGGAAAGTGCAGAATTCCAGGCTTAGTTACAGTGGGGCCCCTTTAACATTCTATGCTGAGAAGGGAGTGAACTGTTACTGGAAACTGTTGACAAAGAAGATTCTGTTGATAGGGCTGAGACCTAAATGAGCTGAGACCTTTGGTCAAGAGAGATAGCCAGACTTCTGAGTCTCTGCAGTTTGGGAGGCAGGGATATAAATATTCCCAAATCACTCTCTTTGCCCCCTCCAATCTCCTGCCCTTGTTCCTCTTAGAGAAAAACAACTGCAAGGGATCCCATTGATGAGTCAATGCAAGCCAAAGTCCGAAGGCACAGAGCAGAGGGGACAAAGGTAAAGATTAGGTCTAGAGTTGCAAGCATATGAAATCCAACCTTCTGTCTGCCTATCATCTATCCATCTATTTATTGATCCATATAATGTTAATTGTTTGGCAGGTAAACACAATATAAATACAAGTTTAACTTCTGGAGAGTATGAATGCATGTACTATCACATGTTAAAATAATTTCAAGTCAATAAATACTTCATAGACTTAAAAGTTGACAGACAATTCAGGTCAAGATGGCGGAGTAGGAGGATATGGAACTCATCTCCCACCACGAAAACATAAAAAATACTTCTGTGTGTGGAACAATCCTCACTGAAAACGAACTGGAAATTGGCACAAGGACTCCTGTACAACCAAGGCTATAAGAAAGATACACATGTAATTGGGTAGAAAGGGAAGAAAAGCAATTGGGTTGGGACCTGTTTCCCTGGGAGGGGTCTCAGAGGAAAAGGGAAATTACACAGGCAGACACCCACCCTGTAGAGTAAGCAGTTCAAGCTACAGATTGGATGCCCAGTCCTGGGGTCCTACATGGGGAGATAACCCCACTTGGCTGGTTGCAGGACTTCTGGGACTAACAGAAGGACTGTGGGAAGTACGAACTCCACTTGTGAGGACCACAGGTACAAAGCCTTGCCCCCAAGGAAGGGCAGAGAGAGCTCTGCCCTAGTGGCTGCCAGGTTTCTGCAACAGCCTCACTGCACACTCCGATCCAGCTCACTCCATGTCACAGAGAGGCACTGGACCTGGGACAGCCATGACTGGGGGTGAGGGCGTGAGAAAAGACTTAAACATGGGACCCAGGGGAGAGCCGGTCCTGGGACAGAGCTTGCGTGGGGTGGTCGTGGCCATTTTGGCACTTACTCAAGCAACACCTCAGAAGGAGCCCAGATCTCTGACAACGGCCATTCCACCACAGCTCGCCCCCCTGCCCCCATAGGCGCCAAGGGGTCATGCAACCCAGCCTGCCCTGCAAAGGGATTCCATAACAGGGCAGGGGGCGGCAGAGGCTGGGGGCAGTGATTGGCTGTGAGGAACAAAGGGTACTTGCACCAGAGGCTGCTTCTAAGTGGCGCTGCAGGTGCCTACACAAGCAGCACATGGGACCTCTGTAGCCTACATGAGCTGACAGCCCATACGGGCCCCACTTGCCTCAGCACTCTCCCTCTCTGGGGCAAGGGTCCTGGTTGTAGGGAGAGGAAAAAACACACACTTGAGAGGAATAGAGCCAACTCAGGCCTGACCTGTAGCACTTCTCCTCCAGCAACTTGGGTTTAGACCCCCCACCCCAAAAGGGCTGTAACTGTCACTGAACAGGGTAGAAGTCACACCTCACACTCAGCACCAGCTCTAGCCCCTCCATTTCCTGACAAGGTGAGAGCTGCCAGCACAGCCCAAGGAAAGCGACTTGAGTCCACATCAAATCCAGCTCTCATGCCAAAGGCACTGGGCACATGCGAGCTATATAAGGAGGCTCCCCCATAAGATCACACCTTCAAACCTGCAATAGGTAACTATTTAACCTAAATTCATAGAGGCAGAGAAAGTTAAGCAAAATACAAAGGCAGAGAAACTACTTTCAACTGAAAAAGCAAGAAAAAAATCCCTGAAAAAATAAATAATGAAACAGAAATAAACAATTTATCAGAAAAAGAATTCAAAGCATTGATAATAAAAAAGTTAAATAAATTAGGGGATATAATTGATGTACACTATGAACACTTTAACAAGGAACTAGACTAGAAAATATAAAAAAGACCCAATCAAAACTAGATAATTCAATATCAGAGATAAACATAGTAGAATGAACAAATAATAACAGACTAAGTGATACAAAAGAACACCGAAGTGGTCTAGAAGATAGAATAATGGAAATCATCCAATCAGAATAGCAGAAAGGAAGACAAATGAAAAAAAATGATGAAAGCAATCTACCAGATTTTTGGGATAGCATTTGTGTACCATCATTTACATTATAGGGGTCTCAGAAGGAAAAGAGAGAGAGAGAAAGGGAATGAAAATGTATTTGAGGAAATTATAGCTAAAAACTTCCCAAACCTGAAGAAAGAAACAGATAACCAGGTACAGGAAACACAGAGGGTCCCAAACAAGATGAACCCAAACAGACCCATACCAAGATACAGTATTATTAAAATGGTAAAATTCAGAGAATTCTAATGGAAGCAAGAGAAAAACAAATAGTTGTATACAAGGGAATCTCCATTGGCTATCAGTGGATTTTCTCTGCAAGTCAGAAGGGAGTGGCATAATATATTCAAAGTGCTGAAAGGGAAAAACCTGCAACCTAGTATATTCTACCCAACAAGAGTAACACTAAGAATAGAAGGAGAGACAAGGAACTTCTCAGAGAAGCAAAAACTAAAAGAGTTCACCAATATTAAACCTACCCTAAAAGAAATGTTAAAGGCTTTCCTCTAAGTGGAAAAGAAGTAAGAATTTATAGGAAAGGGAAAATCCCACTGTGAAAGGCAGATATCTAGTAAGGACAGAAGATCAACCACTGAAGCCGGTGTGAAGATTAAAAGACAAAAAATTGTAAAAGCAACTATAACTACAATAAACAATGAAGGGATAAACAGGAAGATGTAAAATATGATATGAAAACCAAAAAATGTAGGGGAAGGTAGTAAAAACAGTAGATCTTTTAGAATGTGATTGAACATAAATGACTACCAGTTTAAACAAGTAGATATAGTTATAGGTCAACATATATATAACCACAAATCAGAAACCAACAATAGATACCAAAATCTAAAAAGGAAGGAGCACAAGTATACTACTAAAGAAAATCATTAAACCACAAGAGAAGAAGCAAAAAGAAGAAATGAACAGAGAAGAGCTTCAAAAACAATGAGAAAACAAGTAATAAAATGCCAATAAGCACATACCTGTCAATAATTACTTTAAATTTCAATGGACTAAATGCCCCAGTCAAAAGCCATAGGTTGGCTGATTGGATAAAAAGAATAAGACCCTTCTATATGCTGCCTACAAGAGATTCACTTCAGAGCTAAAGACACACACAGACCGAAAGTGAAGGGACAGAGAAAGATATTTCATACAAATGAAGACAATAAGAAAGTGGGGGAGCAACACTCAATTCAGACAAAATAGACTTTAAAACAAAGGCTTTAACAAAAGACAAAGAAGGGTATCATATAATGATAAAGGGATCAATACAAGAAGAAGATGTTACACATTTTTCTAAAGAAGGCATAAGGATGGCTAACATGCACATGAAAAGATACTCAACATCACTAATTATTAGAGAAATGCAAATAAAAACAACAATGATATCATCTCACACCTGTCAGAACGGCTGTCATCAAAAAGTCTACAAATAACCAATGTTGGTGAGAATGTGGAGAAAAGGGAACCTGTGTATAATGTTGGTGGGAATGTAAATTATTGCAGCCACTATGGAAAACAGTATGAAGGCTCTTCAAAAAACTAAAAATAGAACTACCGTATCACCAAGCAATTCCACTCCTGGATATATACCCAGAAAAAATGAAAATACTAATTCAAAAAGATACATGCACCCCAATGTTCATAGCAGCAAGCATTATTTACAATAGCCAGGATATGGAAGCAACCCAAATGCGCATCAACTGATGAATGGATAAAGAAGATATGGAGTGTGTGTGTGTGTGTGTGTGTATATATATATATGTATGTATATTAGCCATAAAAAGAATGAATTTCTGCTATTTGCAGCAATGTGGATGTAGAGAATATTATGGTTAGTGAAATAAGTCACAGAGAGGGATAAACACTGTCTGATATCACTTATATGTAGAATATAAAAAATAATACCAATGAATATATATAGTATAACAGACATAGACTCACAGATTTATAAAACAAATTAGTGGTCACCAGTGGGGAGAGGGAAGGGGGAAGGGTCTCATCTCAATTAGGGGTATGGTATTAAGAGATACAGATTTAAAAATTATCTATTAGTGCTGTTAAAATCCTCTAACTTGATAATATTTAAGAAATATTTAACCTTCACTTAATTTACATTTATATATGTGATATAAAGGAAAATCATCTGAAGTAATTTTATTGTTATGAAATAAACAGAATTTATAAAATAAAATCATTATAAAAGACCACATCTGATGAAAAAGTGATTTAAGAAAATAGGATTGGAGTATGATGAAGGTAATCAAAACGTACAAACTTCCAGTTATAAGATAAATAACTCGGGATGTAATATACAATGTAACTGATACCCCTATGTTTTTATGAAAGTTAAGAGAGCAAATCGTAAGAATTCTCATCACAAGGAAATTTTTTTCTTTTTCTTTTATTTTGTATCTATATGAAATGATGGATGTTCACTAAACTAATGGTGGTAATCATTTCCTGATGTATATAAGTCAAATAATTATGCTGTACCCTTTAAACTTATACAGTGCTGTATGTCAGTTATATCACAGTAAAACTGGAAGAAAAAATTTAAAAAAAGAAGAGAAAATAGGATTAATCCATATGGACAAATGGGAATACAACAAGGAGATTCATTCATTTCTTTGGCCTTTCATTAATAATTTCAATTGCTGACTGAACAAATTTTTGTTGAGCTTCTACTATGCAGTGAGTAAAGCAACTTAGGATGTCAAAGAAGCATTGCATGTATTTTATTTAGCTTTAAGGATGCTAAAATCTAGTTGAAGAGATATGACATTGACATATAACAGATTAAATTATAGCTAAGAAACAATATAAGGCAATAGTATGTTCCAAATAGTCTAATAATTACAACATTATTAACAGCATCAAGAACAGCAGCAACACTTGTACCATGTTTATATTTTCACTGTATTAGTTAATACTCAGAGCAACCCCATGTAATATTATTGTTGGCAGTAATCTTCAATTATGATCAGTAAATATAGAACACAGAGATTTTCCATGAATTGCCCATGGACATAAAACTAGTAAATGTCACAGTGGGGTTTCGCAACCACATAAAGTGAATCTGAAGGTCTGTGCAACAAAGATTGGCAGGAAGAGTCTAAGAAAGTAACATTTAGATGGATCTGTAAAACTATTATAATTTAGACAGGAAAAGAAAACAGAAGGAATTTAATCAGAAGAATCAACATAAGCAAAATAATGGAGTCAGAAATGCAGGTAGCAGATTTACAGGATCATGAGTACACTTATTTGGAAAAAGTATGAAGTAGGTGAAGTAGTGGCTAATGAAAATGGATTTCAAATTTAAATAGGTCTTGAAAGTGACTGTATGTAGATTGTTGTTGCAATGAATGGGACATAAACTCACTAAATTTGGTTTTAATTCTGAAGGTAACATACAGTCAATGAAGGTTCTTGAGGAAGTTATTCTTTACACGAAACAGTGTTTCCTGGTGTATATGATTCATATAATATCTGTGTAATTATTTTTCCAGCTTGGTTTAGGCATATTCCTTGTAAGAAGCAGAGAAATAAGCTACATATCTTACTGAGAATCCTTCTGATATTCTAATGCCACAATAAAAGCAATCATGGTATAAATGAAAATCATATAAATGAATAATTTTTATTAACTCATCTTTTCTTAGTCACCTAAAAATTACTAATGGGGAAATGTAGGAACAATGGGCTTACAAAGAAGCATGTGATGGTTTCTTCATCTTCTTTGATATACATTCAGAACTGAACTGAATTAAATCAAACAAAAGGGCCTTTCAATTCAAGTGCCCAGCAATTTATTCTAAAGTTACTGCAATTTTTAGATTTGATTATTTGACTTACCTTGGTTTATAGCGATAATCACAGCCAGCCTTCAGCAAAATTGAGAGGAACAGCTATTTGTCTTCTAAACCTATTCTCATTCACTTTTCCTGCCCTTCCTTCAACCATATTTTAACTACCTAAATCAACCTCCCATTCCATTCCCATCCCCATGGGAGAGGTTATAGAAGAAACTCCAACCTACCTCTCAAGGTTGGATGAAATACACTCCAATACTCCTTCTAGAGTATCTGAGATTCTGTAATCATATGAAAACATATGACTTATTTTATATTGCAGAGATTGAGATGCTAGTTACTGTCAACTTGGAAGGAATTTGCTTAACTCATCCATATTAAGTATTCATATTTTAAATATCTGTCACTAAAATTAGGTGAAAAGATAAAGTAATTCTGTACTAAATGGTCTAATGTAATTCCTATTAAAAAAGAGAATTGAGGTGGAATTTATTAGATTTCTGATATACACTGATCAAATTATATAAATAATAACTTATTGTCCCTGCATTTACCTGAATATATTTAAAGGCTTTAGTATTTGTGTTCCCAGTACCTAATATACAGCATATAATAGGTAGATGATAATGTTTTTTAAATGAATGATGGAAATCAATGCTGCAAATGATTAACTTGAAAATGAAGGAATTAGGTAATGATCAGATCTGAATTTCAATGTGGTGGTTCAAAAAGTGAATTTTAATGCATATTTCTTTTTTTTTTTTTCAGTTTTCCACAATATTATATTTTTAATAATATAGAGATAACATTACTGTTGCATTAATAACAGAGTTCACATATAAAGATGATTTGAAATGTAGTTCAGACCTTAACTATCAGGTATAGAAACAAACTGGGTCAAAGCCATATTGAATTATAAAATGAAAGCATTTTCTTACTTTTAAGTATAAGCCCTTTAACCAACAGTTAATAATTTTCAGATGCTTTTATAGAGATCTGCATTTAACAAATGTGTAATGCATTTGTAACACACATCAGTTTGTACTAAATATGTTGAAGCCCTGAAGTAGGTTCTAGTACCAGCTCTAACATAATTTGTGTGAATCTGGGCAAATCCCTTAACTTCTAAACCCATCTTTGCTCTTATAAAAATAGTGACTTCTATTTTTAGTTTCTTAAGGAACCTCCATACAGTTCTGCATAGTGGCTGTATCAATTTACATTCCCACCAACAGTGCAAGAGGGTTCCCTTTTCTCCACACCTTCTCCAGCATTTGTTGTTTGTAGATTGTTTGATGATGGCCATTCTGACCGGTGTGAGATGATATCTCATTGTAGTTTTTTTTTTTTTTTTAACATCTTTATTGAAGTATAATTGCTTTACAATGGTGTGTTAGTTTCTGCTTTATAACAAAGTGAATCAGTTATACATATACATATGTTCCCATATCTCTTCCCTCTTGCATCTCCCTCCCTCCCACCCTCCCTATCCCACACCTCTAGGTGGTTACAAAGCACCGAGCTGATCTCCCCGTGCTATGTGGCTGCTTCCCACTAGCTGTCTATTTTACGTTTGGTAGTGTATACACGTCCATGCCACTCTCTCACTTTGTCCCAGCTTACCCTTCCCCCTCCCCGTATCCTCAAGTCCATTCTCTAGTAGGTCTGTGTCTTTATTCCCGTCTTGCCACTAGGTTCTTCATGACCTTTTTTTTTTTTTCTTCTTAGATTCCATATATATGTGTTAGCATATGGTATTTGTTTTCCTCTTTCTCACTTACTTCACTCTGTATGACAGACTCTAGGTCCATCCACCTCACTACAAATAACTCAATTTCGTTTCTTTTCATGGCTGAGTAATATTCCATTGTATATATGTGCCACATCTTCTTTATCCATTCATCTGTCAGTGGACACTTAGGTTGCTTCCATGTCCTGGCTATTGTAAATAGAGCTGCAATGAACATTTTGGTACATGACTCTTTGAATTACGGTTTTCTCAGGGTATATACCCAGGAGTGGGATTGCTGGGTCGTATGGTAGTTCTATTTTTAGTTTTTTAAGGAACCTCCATACCGTTCTCCATAGTGGCTGTATCAATTTACATTCCCACCAACGGCGCAAGAGGGTTCCCTTTTCTCCACACCCTCTCCAGCATTTACTGTTTGTAGATTTTTTGATGATGGCCATTCCAACCGGTGTGAGATGATATCTCATTGTAGTTTTGATTTGCATTTCTCTAATGATTAATGATGCTGAGCATCCTTTCATGTGTTTGTTGGCAATCTGTATATCTTCTTTGGAGAAATGTCTATTTAGGTCTTCTGCCCATTTTTGGATTGGGTTGTTTGTTTTTTTGATATTGAGCTGCATGAGCTGCTTGTACATTTTGGAGATTAATCCTTTGTCAGTTGCTTCATTTGCAAATATTTTCTCCCATTCTGAGGGTTGTCTTTTCGTCTCGTTTATGGTTTCCTTTGTTGTGCAAAAGCTTTGAAGTTTCATTAGGTCCCATTTGTTTATTTTTGTTTTTATTTCCATTTCTCTAGGAGGTGGGTCAAAAAGGATCTTGCTGTGATTTATGTCATAGAGTGTTCTGCCTATGTTTTCCTCTAAGAGTTTGGTAGTGTCTGGCCTTACATTTAGGTCTTTAATCCATTTTGAGTTTATTTTTGTGTATGGTGTTAGGGAGTGTTCTAATTTCATACTTTTACATGTACCTGTCCAGTTTTCCCAGCACCACTTATTGAAGAGGCTGTCTTTTCTCCACTGTATATTCTTGCCTCTTTTATCAAAGATAAGGTGACCCATATTTCTTTTTAATAGTCACCAAAGCCTAGATATTTGTCAGTGATGTCTCTGTGAGATACTTCCACAATGGAGATACAATTAATCCTCTTAGAACTATTAACTTTTAATGGAAAATATGCTAACCATAAATATGGCCACTGATTATATAGATTTTTGCTTTGTAAATTTCTTTGCCTTTTTTCAATTTTACTTGTTCATTCCCTATCCAGAAACTATGCCAGTTAGCTTAAGTATATGTAGTAATTACTTAATGATATAGTGCAGACGAGATAATCAATCAATGAGATTTGTTCATTATGTAGTAACTAATCAGACTATATTTATAAATAATTTCGAACCATTAGAGAATCACAGAATTATTCCTTTAAATGGGATCATTTTTAATCCCTCTGCTTCTAGTTAGAAACACTCCTGAAGTCCTACTTTAAGGACAGTCAAAATAGTTGAAGCTTTCACTTTATAATTTATCATTGCAGGTAAAAGTCCAAAATCCCTCTCCAACTTGAAGCTCAGTGATATATTCAGCTAATTCCCCGAGCTTTCCATTAAATTTTATAACAATTGAAAATTTTAAGTTTCTTGACTTTTGACTTTCTCAAGTCTGTTTAAGAAGATTATTTATCTCATAGTGAGAAGAAGTTCTGACTGACTGCTATGTGTCACTGATTTAAGAAATTTTAGAAATAATTTCTTACATATTTACTATAGCAAAATCTTTCACATCATGGGCTGCATGTTAGGGTGAGAGAAGTGATGGGAGGAGGATGGTAAGCTACAAGGAAAACATAGACGGTGATAAAAAGAATATTTAATAGTTTAAAGAAATTTGAAAACAAAGTATATATTCTAGTGTTCTAGTCACTTTAAATGGAAATGGGGACAAATCTGAAATATTACTCCTCTTTGGAGCCTTGATTAACCATCACAGCCAAATCTTCTAAACTCCTACCTCTTACCTGTGTCATTCATTTGCAATGAATTGTGTTCTGCTTTATAACACCTTTCATCCCACTGGTGGTTTTAAATTTCTGTGCTATATTATAAACTCTATGAAAACACTTGTTTATTAGATGGTTTTGATATGGAGTAACCATTTACTATCACACTTTTTACATCTGTAAGTAAGTTTAAATACTTCTCCCTTTCATTCACTACCTACCTTTCAAAGCTTTAGTATGTTTTGCTATCATATTTTGGCATTTTCTTACATTATTCTCTTTTCCTTAACCCCTTGAATTCCAAAAATAAATAAAATGAAGAACTTACTACTTTGGAAATTGCAAGACAGGTCACTTTCAGGTGGCTAACAAAACCTCCAACTACTATATTTTTATAACATGACTGGGATGTTTAATCATTAAGAAAACTAACATATTTTATATGGTGCTTACAATCACATAGATCTTTTGAATAGAGAGAAAAATTCTCCAATTATTAAGTTTTAAACAATGTAGACAACTAAATATATTCTCAGTTTTTTAGATTCCAGCCAAATTTCTTTTAATTTTCTATACCTCTTACCATAATGAAATTAATTTTGTCAATATCTTAGCCTAATTATTCCTTGTATACATTAAGCAGGAATTATTATAGTCATCTTTTTAACATTTGCATGGCCTCAAAACATACCCAGTACATCTTCAATAAATATTTGTAAGTTTTATATTGAATGAATAAAGGATTCTGAACAAAAATAAAAGTTCTTTACAGAAGACTGAATTTCATTGTTTTCTTCCTGCATAGTTACATAGTTGTACAAGCCACTAATTTAGAAATGAGAAAAAAAAAATCATAATGGCTCAACATTTAGCAATTAGCATGTCAAGAAAGTTAGTAACACACGTTTTACATATTCTTAATTTTTTTAGCACGGCCTTTTTTTTAGTATTGTAACTTGTCTAATACGAAAAATGCTAAACACAAATTAAATATGAGAGATAGGTAAAATCACTGAATGTTCCTAAGCTAATTAATTTTCATTTTTATTGAAGAATAGGTGAGGATTTAGTCAGCATGGAAATAGCTATGACTTTGAGTTATGCATTTTTAACTACATCGATTAAAGTAATGTTTGTGGCACTATATTTTAGTAAAATGGTAAGTTTTCATGTCATTAGTGGAAAATCAGGAAATATCATTTCAAAGTATGAATAAATGGACAATCTACAAATTTGTTAATATAAAGCCCAAAAAAGTGTTATTATAGCAGAATTGTGAAAAGTATGGAAAAATTGAGTATATATGACAAAAGCCAAGAATACAACTATCAGCAGAGGAGCCCTCCCAAGATTGACAATTGGTTTGTTTATTCATTTTTACTGGTCTGTTGCTTCTAATAATATAAGAGATTGGGATTGACTTTTAATAAATTATCTGTAAAATCTTAAATTATGCTTAAATTATTAGGCTAAAACTAAAAGTTACTTCATTTCCCAATAACATTTAAAAATTAATTAATCATAAAATTTATACATTATAGAAATATAATCTAAATATTACAAATTTAAAAGTATTAACTGTCTGGTAGCCCTGGGCTGATTTCATTATTGTTTGTATATTATTGAATATATGCTTTTAATAAAGGAACATGCCCCTTTTGTGACACTCAAGGCACGTTTATTAATCTTTTTCCCTCTTCATTACTAAATGTTAAAAAGATGAGATAAATTGATTCAGTGATTCATTTGAATTAAAAATAGTATTCAGGTATGGTATTTCCACAGTTTTTTTATTAAGGCGTTTGCTTCTTCAGATGCTTTTCGTTTCTGATTAATCTGCAGTATTCAGCAGATATGGAAATAGTTCATAATGAGAAGAAACACTCCTGGGATATGAAATTGCCTCAGGGAAGAAATGTAATATAAATTCAGAAAATAAATAAATTCCCTGGGTCAGCCCTCTCATGTGAATTCTAGTAAATACCTACAACCTATTCTATCAATAGTAACGATCAGAACATTTATCAGAGATACGATTAAGGAAAGAATGTATGAAGACAAAAAAAGCTATTAACTGTCCTTAGCTGGTCAAAAGAAAGCAAAGAAGTACTTCCCAACTAGGGGCAAGAGAATAGCTTAGCTCTCTCTGACAACTGCTCAATCTAATGAACTACTAAGTAGCTTACCAGGAACTATAGTCTCAGCTAGATGTAAGGAAAATAAAATAAAATAAAGGAACTTGATTTTTCTACCCTGAAGAGTGACTATATTTTCTGACAGTTTCTACGTGATTCCCAAGCTGTTACAACAAATAAGGTGAAGACAGTAAAAGTTGATAAGTAATAAAGAAATGTTAAACATATGAAAGCAAAACAATTAAAATGTCTCTATTGAATTGAAAACATCAAAATACAATTAAGAAACACTACAACTGATTATATGAATCAATATTTAATTTGGAATTCCTTCTTTTCCTGCATGGGTCTTGCTGGAACCAATATTACCCCTAAGACTACAGAAGGTAGGAGAGCACATCACAATGTTTTTGATTTTGTTTTCTAAAAAATGACATCAACAAATGCCCTTTCTAGAATTCTCAACCTTAAAAAAAATTATACTCTACAGTAATTTCACTGCTATTTAAATGGTGCATTCAGAATTTTCCTTCACTCACTAGTTTAACCTACATGTATGCCAATGTAGTTAAATTGACTACTCACTGCCAAGCGAGTAAGTCAAGACAGTAATTTGATCAAAATCAGTGATATTAGTGAAGCTTTGAGAAACAAAATTGGTCATATTTTAATTAGTAGCAATATTTTCATTTTAGAATTTTTTCCTCATTTTGAACTGCCTTCCTAGTTAGATCTATTAATCAAAGGTTTCAGTTCTGATGTGGTTTTCCTCTGTGGGTCTCAGAAGTCCTGCAGATGTGTGCAGTGTTTTATACCCAGATATTTTCTCCACTCTGGGTAACTCTATGAATAATGTGCTTATTTACACTGTATTGTTTCTTACAGTCGCTTTCCCAATCCTGAGCAGAGTAGACATCACTGAAGAAAGAGCAGATCTCACACAGAAGGGGATGTTCAGGAAGACAGAACTGATGTTTTACATCTAAGATTCATTATTTCACCTCTTCATTCGACATAAAATATATTGTGCCCGATATGTGCTAATTATTCTGATGGGTATACAGATGTAAAATATATATGTCATCTCTGTCATTGAGAGAACAACCTTAACCTAGCATATGGTCCTGAGGAAGTAGGAAATAAAGAACAAATGTATATTTTATGGGGAAGTGGAACTAAGAATAAGATCTATTAAATAGCTGTCACTACGAAGGACACTGGACAACCTCTGGGAGTTAGAAGAGGATTGCACACCAAAATCAGACGAAGACATTTCTAAAGATAAACCATTTTTCCTTTACAAGTTTTTGAAGGGCTTCCCTGGCAATAAGTTTTAACAAATCAAAGGTTACTGAATAGAATTGACAGTGGAGAATATTCTGTATTCAGGGGCTCTTTTTTAATACAATGAATAAGGAATTTCCTTGAAAGAAGAAGTGTAATTTCGAACAAAGAAGTGACTATATTCCAAGATGAATGTGGGGTATATATCCAGTCTTCCATACACTATTTCACACATATAATATCCAGATTTACACTGCTATGAGTGGATCCAAAATGCTGAATTTGAGAAGTGTTCAAGTAGAAGATTAGTAACTACTATAAGTATATCTATACTCATATAAGGTTATCTACAAACAGCTAATAAGCTTTTAACACAAATAAAAAATGCATTATTTGAAAAGGTAAATAATTAGCAAATCCCTTTTTCAAAGAGAGGTATATTAGGTAAAAATAGCAATGTCGATATACGCTTTCAACCACAGTGTTAACTGAAGACAGCTTAGGCTAACCCAATATAATTGCAACTCATAACAAGTTAAAAAGAAGAGTCTTTTCTTTTCAATGGTACTTAACAAAATGAAGCTGATTTTTCAACTTCATCAGCCTATAAAAAACCATTACAATAGAGATGACCTATTTTTAAAAGAAATATCAAAACTGCACTTGACAAACTGTACTCCATCGCTTTCTAAGTTATGACTGGTTGACAATTTACACATCAACAAACAACTGCTCTTGTACAATAAGCTGATTCTGTACTGTGGAAACAAGGATCTCACGGACATGTCCAGATCAATAACTAGATGACTATTCTCCTATATTAGCTTCAGACATGAATTTCCATTTGCCCATATGCACTTATGTACGCCAACCCCTTTTGTAACTCATACTAAACATACCAAAATGATTTTTAATTGTATCCCTCAAAACATATTCCAGTTCTTTAATGTTCCATCTCAGGAGAAAGTATGACCCATTTATTAAATATAGAAACCTGTGTCACTGTTGTACCTATTTTTCTCCATAATCCAAAACCATATCTTCTTGATTCTATTTGCAAAATATTCTCATTATTTTCTCCTTTCTCTTTCTACTCCGTATCATTGCTCAAGATACTTTCATTTTATCTCTTATTTGGCTGTCACAATGGCCTCTTTTGGTCTCTCTCCTTTAAATACTATATTCTGCATTGGTATCAGGATTGTTTTGCCCAAATACAGATCTCATCATATTAATGATGTTCAAACACTTTTAGAGGCTTCTATTATTGATTTAAAAATATTGTTTTTAGCTTAGCATTCAAGACACTTCAGATTCCGACACCAATCTGTAATTTCAACTTGATCTCAGAGTAAGTTCTCCTTGGCATATGTACAACAATTGATTTATTGTTCTTAAATGCTATGCACTTCAAGACCTAAAAGACTTCATTCCAAGAAGTCCAACATCCTAAAATGCCATTTCTCTTCATCCATCTGTCTGCATTCTACTCATCTTACAAAGATCAGCTCACACATTACTACTGGTCCTTCCAAGATTAATCCATTGTTTCCTTGTATTGTGCTCTTACTATATTTAACTCTGTTATGTGCATTACATCTTTTGAAGAGATTAAAATGGGGGTTGGCTACTCATAGTGCTGGCCTAATGACTTTGGGGGGAGGGCTGGTTTTTCTGTAGTTGGAGAGAGAATAGGATGTCTCCCATTCAAGACAGTATATGATCTCAAGAGTAGGGTGCTCAGTATCAAAGTCCATAGGTTGAGATTGCTTATATACAAACAAGAAATCTCTACATTACACAGCAAAGGAAACCAAAACAAAATGAAAAGACAACCTACAGAATGGGAGAAAATATTTGCAGATGATGTGACCAACAAGGGCTTAACTTCCAAAATATACAAACAGCTCACACGACTCAACAACAACAAAACAAAAAACCCAATCAAAAAATGGGCAGAAGACCTAAACAGACATTTCTCCAAAGAAGAAATACAGACACCAATAGGCACATGAAAAGATGCTCAACATCACTAATTATTAGAGTAATGCAAATCAAAACTACAGTGAGGTACCACCTCACACCAGTCAGAATGGCCATGACTAAAAAGTCTACAAATAACAAATGCTGGAGAGGGTGTGGAGAAAAGGGAACCCTCCTGCACTGTTGGTGGGAATGTAAGTTGGTGCACCCACTGTGGAAAACAGTATGGAGGTTTCTCAGAAAACTAAAAATAGAATTACCATATGATCCAGCAATCCCACTCCTGGACATATAGCCAGACAAAACTATAATTCGAAAAGACACATGCACCCCTATGTTCATAGCAGCACTATTCACAATAGCCAAGACATGGAAGCAACCTAAATGCCCATCAACAGATGAAGGGATAAAGAAGATGTGGTACATATATACAATGGAATACTACTCAGCCATAAAAAGAATGAAATAATGCCGTTTGCAGCAACATGGATGCAACTAGAGATTATCATACTAAGTGAAGTAAGTCAGAAAGAGAAAGACAAATACCATATGATATCACTTATATTTGGAATCTAAAATATGACACAAATGAAGCTATCTATGAAACAGAAATAGAATCACGGACATAGAGAACAAACTGGTGGTTGTCAAGGGGGAGGGGGTTGGGGAAGGGATAGAGTGGGAAGTGGGGGTCAGCAGATGTAGGCTTTTACATATAGAATGGATTAACAACAAGGTCTTACTATATAGCACAGAGAATTATATTCAATATCCTATAATAAACCATAATGGAAAAGAATATGAAAAAGGAATGTATAAATGTGTATAACTGAAGGACTTTGCTGTATAGCAGTAATTAACACAACATTTGAAATCAACTATACTTCAATAAAAATAAAATTTTATTCTCAAAAGAAAAAAGAAAATCTCAAGAAAAAAAAAAAAGAAAGCACTAGGTTAAAAGGCTAGATTTTATATTTAGAGTTACAGTTATTTTCCAATAAAAATAATTCATGCGTTCTGTCAAGAAACTTTTCACACTCCCTGATTAGGAGGATAAGAGCTCTGGAGACCCTTTGACTATTTGCATATGATGAGAACACAGTTCTTTCTCATTCCTGGTAGGAAGACAACATAACCACACACTTGGTTTAAGACCCTGAATTACATTGTTATTTTTTCATACCCTTTAGCAAGTGATAGAACTCAAGTGGGATAATTGTTTCCTGGGATGTGATCTCTCTTGGATAATTGTGGCAAACTACTTGTTTGCTCCTGGGATCTGCTCATTCACAGGCTCTAAGAGCAACTATTGAATGATTCCTTTCTCTCATTCTCTTGTTATCTTCTTCCATTGGCACAATCATTCAGTTATTAGCACCAATTAATATCAAATGAGATAACAACCAGATTTTTACTCACTGAAAACTGGGGAAAAAATCTCCAAGAATTTGACGGATGTTCACTAAGTGCTTGGAGTTAGCTACACCATCTTGTAACTATATCTCATTTAAGCAGAATTGTGTATTTATCCTTCCAAAGTAAGTAAATCTGCTGTCCTTTTTTTTCTAAATAACTGAAATTTCCTCATTATTTTTACTTAAGATTAATTTTAAAAATTTATAACATCAAGATGAACATAGTAATTGAAAGTACTCCTCCAAAAAAAAAAAAAAGAGAGAGATCTCAGAATGACTGTCATTAACAATGTCACAAAATGAAGATACCTCTCAGACATACTTAGAATTTCTAAAATGATAGCCTTCAATGTAGTAGAAACATCTCACAAGTTAAGAGTCATCTGACCTTGAAGTAAAACTCAGGTTAATAAATTACCAGTTGGATGTCAAGAAAAGTTATATAACTTTCAATACTTTTAATACTTATCTACCACTGATACACATGTCCTATTTCCTCTCAGGGATGTTCATAAAGATAAAATAGTGTAAAGACATTTTATAAAATATAAAAAATTTTCCAGTGCTAGATTTACTTGTAGTAAAAATGTATTTTTGTTTTAATCAGTATCAAATATAATATATCAAATATAAAAGAATTGCAAAAAGCAATTATAAAACTACGTTGATGAATTGTGATTTAAAAAGATGTAATCTTTATGACAATAAAAGCACTTAGAAGTGGGAGACAGAGGTATATGTTTTGTATAGTCTTGAAATAAATTAAGTTGGTATTAATCCAAACAAGATTGTTTTAAGTGAAGATGTTAATTGTAATCACTAGGGCAACCACTAAGAATATAGTAAAAAAAAAATCAAGGGAAATAAAATGGTACACTAGAAAATATCACAAAGAAGGCAGTAATTGATTACTAAAAGAAAAAGGTGTAAGACATACAGATAAACATATCAAAATCACAGATATAAATCCTACCTTATCATTAGTATATTAAATGTAAATTAGCTAAACACTCCAATCCAGAGGTGGAGATTGGCAAAATGTTTAAATATTTGTTTTAAAGAAACAAACAAACCGGGATCCAACTATATGCTGTCTGTAAGAGACTCACTTTACATTCAAAAACACAAATAGTTTGCAAATAAAAAGATGTATATATATATATATATATATCTTATGTGATGGTTAATTTTATGTGTCAACCTGACTGGGCCATGTGGTACCCAGATATTTGATGTAAAATTATACTCAGTGTTTCTGTGAGAGTATTTTGAATGACAATGAAATTTAAATCAGAACACTGAGTAAAACAGATCGCCTTTCGTAATGTGAATGGGCTTCATGCAATTAGTCAAAGGCCTAAATAGAGCAAACAGGCTGATCATCCCCCAAGTAAAAGAATCTTTCCTGCTTGATGAACTATGAACTGGGACATCAGGTTTTTTTCTGCCTTTAGATTCAAACTGAAATGCTGGCTCTTCCTGTGAATCAAACAGCCAGCCTTTGGATTGGAACTATACTATGAGCTCTCCTGGTTCTTAAGTGCTTGGTTCAGACTGGAACTAAACCATCAACTCTGCTGGGTCCTCATCTTACCAACCAACTCACTCTGCAGATCTTGGGATCTATCAGCCTCCATAATTGTGTAATCCAATTCCTTGTAATAAATAAATATATATAATGTATAATACATCTTGGCTATTGGATCTGATGGCTCTGTTTCTCTGGAGAACCCTGGCTGATACACCATGCAGACAGCAACCAAACGACAGCTGCAGTGGCTGTATAAATATTAGATCAAGTAGACTTTAAAACAAAAATTGTTATGAGACAAGGGAGAACATTTTTAAACAAGAAAAGTGTAGATCCATCAAGAAAACATAACAATTATAAATATATATGCCCCTCACAACAGAGTCCCAGCAAGCAAAAACTGACAGAATTGTAGGGGAAAATAACAATTTAACAGTAATGGTGACTTCATTTTAAATAATGAATAGAACAACTAAGCAGAAAGTGAACAAGGAAATGGAAGACTTGAACAACACTATATGTGAACCAGACATAACAGAAAACTATAAAACACTTCACCCAACAACAGCAGTAAAACATTCTTCTCAAGTGCACAAGGTATTCTCTAATAGACCTTGTGTTAGGCCATAAAATGCACCTCAATAAATTTATAATTATTGAAATCATTCAAAATGTGTTCTTCGAGAGAATAGAATTAAATTTAAAAATCAATAACAAGAGGAAATTTACAAATATGTGCAAATTAAATAACACATTCCTAAATAACCAATCAGTCAAGGAAGATATCACATGGGAAATTAGAAAACAGCATGAGATTAACATAAATGAAAACACAACATAATAAAAATGTATGAGATAGAGCCAAAACAGTGCTTACAAGGAAACCTGTAGCTGTAAATGTCTATATTAAAAAAGAAAAAAGATCACAGAACAAGCTTAAAAGAAGCTAGAAAAAGAATATACAATTAAACTCAAGGTCAGCAAAAGTAAGGAAATAGAAAACAAGAGTGGAGATAAATAGAATAGAAAACAGAAAAGCAAAAGTAAAAAAATCAATAAATCTGAAAGTTGTTTCTTCAAAAAGATCAACAAAATTGTCCAAACTTTAGCTAGAGTGACCACACAAAAAAAGAATTCTCAAATTATAAAATTATTTTAGAAAGTACATCACCACAAATCTTACAGAAAAAGTAATTAAGGGGGAATACTATGAACAACTGTATGCCAAAATTTATAATTTATATAACCTAGGTGAATGGACAAATTCCTTGAAAGACACAAACTACCAAAGTGACAGAAGAAACTGAACATCTGAATAGACTAAACAAGTAAAAAACAAAACAAAACAAAAAAAAAACCCTGAATTACTTTTTTTAAACAACCCTCTTACAAGCCCAGACCAAGATGGTTTCACTGGTGAATTCTATGAAGTATTCTAATTTTGCACAAATTCTTCCATAAAACGGAGGAGAAATACTTCTACAATGATTCTGTAAGGCCAATATTACACTGATAACAAAACTAGACAAAAACTTTGAAGAAAACTACAGCCTAACAGCCTTTATGAACACAGATGTTAAAATCTGTCAAAGTACTAACAA
The DNA here is from genome assembly GCF_028021215.1 of Eschrichtius robustus. NCBI lineage: Eukaryota > Metazoa > Chordata > Mammalia > Artiodactyla > Eschrichtiidae > Eschrichtius > Eschrichtius robustus. The sequence goes on along the minus strand of NC_090827.1, from coordinate 12,408,407 downwards.
ATCAAATCTAACAGTATATAAAAACAATTATACATCATGTCCAAGTATGACTTATCCAGGAATGCAAAAGTGCTGTAATATATAAAATTCAATTAATGTAATAAAGCATATTAATAGAGTAAAGGAGAGAACAGAAAACGCACATGATCATCTGAATAGATGCATAAAAAGTATTTAATTCAAACACCTTTTCATGATAGAAGTATTCAAGGCAGTAGGAATAGAAGGAAACGTCCTCAACTTCCACAGATAAAGGGCAACTATGAAAAACCCACAGCTAAACAGCATACTTAATGATTAAAGAATGTTCTCGCTACTTCTATTCAACACTGTACTGGAGTTTCTAGAGAGGAAAATTGGGCCAGAAAGAGAAATAAGTCATCCAGATTGTAAAGAAAAATAAAACGATATCTATTGACAGATGACATAATCTTGTATATAGAAAATCCTAAGAAATTGGCTGAAGAATTATTAGAACTAATAAACCAGTTTAGATATGTTGCAGGATACAAGATCCAAGATCAATATACAACAAATAAATTGTATTTCTGTACACTAGCAATAAACAATCTAAAAATAAAGTTAAGAGAACAATCTATAGATTCAATGTAATCCCTATAAATATCCAAGTTGCTTTTTTTCTGTTTACAGAAATTGTCGAATTGATACTAAAAATGACACTGAAAGGCAAGGGATTCAGAATAGCCAAAATAACCTTGGAAGATTAGAGAATGGGAAGTGCCTGCTAACGGTACTAGAAATGGGGTATTGAAAGTATTCTGAATTAGGCAGTGATGTTGGTTGCTCACCTCTGTGAATATACTGAAAACCATTAAATTGTACATTTTAAAAGGGTGAAGTTTACGGTATGTGAGTTAGATCTTAATAAAGGATATAAAAGATGTTGTGAAAAAGGATTTGATTTGATTTCCATTAAAATTCAATAAGTATAATAACCATTTAAATCTTTTTACTTAAGAATAAAATAATTGAGGGGAATTGGGAAGATATCAGGTGAACAAGGAAAATAAACGTTGAAAATCAGATGAGCAGGTTAATAATTTACTCATCTGATTCATCACTCTGGTCACCTGGCTCCTTGTCACCATGATAATTCTGACTGTTAAACAGTTTTAAAATATATTCATAATTACACGTTTCAATTTACATACATAATGGTTTATTTGCTAAATAATTATTATAATAGGTAATAGCCAGGAAATATAATAAACATTGATACTGAATAAAAATTGGTGAGTAAAATAAAAAATTATAACAGCTTTGCAATTTTCCCTTAAAGATGATTTCAATGGTGTGAATAAGACAAAATTATTGCCTGGTATTATTTAATAAAACCATATGGGGTTAACTGATGGTATAATGAAACCTCTATAAAAGTGTTCATCTACAAATGCTTTTTAATTTTTTTTTAATAAATGTATTTATTTTATTTATTTATTTTTGGCTGCGTTAGGTCTTCATTGCTGCGCATGGGCTTTCTCTAGTTGCGGCGAGAGGGGGCTACTCTTCGTTGTGGTGCATGGGCTTCTCACTGCAGTGGCTTCTCTTGTTGTGAAGCACGGGCTCTAGGTGCATGGGCTTCAGTAGTTGTGGCACATGGGCTCAGTAGTTGTGGCTCGTGGGGTCCAGAGCGCAGGCTCAGTAGTTGTGGTGCACAGGCTTAGTTGCTCCGTGGCATGTGGGATCTTTCCCAAACCAGGGCTTGAACCCGTGTCCCCTGCATTGGCAGGTGGATTCTTAACCACTGCACCACCAGGGGAGCCCTACAAATGCTTTCTGTTCTTTGGGAATAAAAAGCCAGCACTACAATTAAGACACAGTCAAACATTATTAATGGGTAACACTTCTTATCTGGGATAAGACCTATAGCTCCTATTATGCTTTTATTTCTTAACTCTGAAAAATATACCCCTTTTTTCCAAACATAAATGATGTATCATTCTAGCCCCAATGTTTTATGGTAATCTCTCCAGCAGAATGGCATTTGCATACTTTTATATTAAAAACATGTTTATAGTCTTTCCATGACATCTAGCCCTTTAGTTGTGATCCTGTGCATTTAAAATCCACAACCTCAATGTAATTTAATTTAATTCAGCTCAATAAGTACATAAAAAGGACTTTTATATGCAGAGTGGACAGTAATATAAGAATACTGTCTAAGATAAATCCAATACACTCATTCAATTTAATAGTACTTCTCATTAAACCCTCATTATATCCTGCCACTGACAAAGATTTAGGAAACTTTTGAAAACAGTCAATATAATCAAATATTTAGTCTTAAGGGGCTGGAGAAAAACTAATGGAGAATTTCTTTGTAACAACCTTTAATGTGACTGTTGAGTCATTTGGATGACAGTTCTCAAGTTCTAGTCTAAATTTTATATCTTCCCGAACAGGTATATAATTCTTAATCATACCTTAAGAGTAAACATATTTAAAGGCAATGATGTGTATATTTCTAACAATATAGTCTATCATTTTTATCACTCTTAACTTGACAATATTTTGCCTGTCTTTTAAACAGGGCATATTGTAGGTTCCTGTTGCAGTATCTATTTATTGTTTTTCATTTTCAATCCTATAAATACCGAATTTAATACCCTTCCTAAAATGATTCTTCTAATCCTTTCCCTGTATGCTTTTATTATGTTAATCCTGATGAAACCTCCAAAGTAAATCCTGAAGGCATTTTTTATTGTCACAATTCATTGAAACATGAAAGAGATTATAGATCATTCACTGCATTCTATCATTTCAGTCATTTCAAAAAGGCATTTAGGTGATGCTAGATTTGAAATTAAATATCAAGAATAGTCTCATTTCCTCTTCTACCATTTGTTTAAACTTAGTCTAAATGATTATTGTGTACTTGTTTCAAAGACTAGACTAAATATTTTCTTAGCCACGGAAAAAAAAGTACCACCAAGATCTTTGTCAAGTCCAAACATCTTGATTTGCAGACTTACAATTTATCTCAGAAAGAAAATCACTTAGTTTTATTTCTGTTAAAGTCTAGAACTTCACCAAATATAAAATAACATAAGGATTACCTTAATACTGGTGATTGATTTTCGTGTTTGTTCTGGGAGCGAAATAATTTCTAGGGATACATTTTTTTTAAAGGTACATAAAGTTTTCATTACAGGTATTCAGTTTATTTTGTTTTAGTATGTCTTAATTACTACAAATTTTACCTGTATTCTTCATATCATTTTGGCTAGCACTTTAAATATTAGTCATATACGCCAATTTTGCATGTAATATACTTATTCTAATATGTTAATCATTATTATTACAACATTGAAACCAATTTCTATACAAAAAAATTACACTGTTCCACCTCACCTTTCTCTAACTGGACTGCACTTTCTCTCACTGTAGCTTTATGTACAGGATGGATAGAAGTGATAGGGAAATTTGGTTAAGAGTAGGCTCTCTGAAGCCTGACTGCCTGGATTAATATCCTCGTTTAACTAATGGCTGTGTGATTACTGAGTAGATTAACCTTTTTGATTTTGGTTTCATTATCTAAATGGGGGATATTAATAATGGGTAGGTACTTCTTAGGACTGTGGTGAGATTAAATGAGCTAATAATCTGGCATATGGAAAGCACTCAATCAATGTCTATTATTATTGTTATTGTTTTGATATTATTATTAAATGTTTAGAAAAATCTTTTATGTAATTTCACTTAATTCTTTTATAAAGATTATGACAAACTCCCAACATGCGGCAATTCTCGTTTGTCTTTACAGCAGTAACTATTTTTAACAGTTTTACTGAGATATAAGTTAAATGTCATAAAATTCACTCTTTGTAAGTGTGCAATTCAATGATTTTAATAAATTTAGATATTTACTGCCCCATCACAACTGAGTGTTAGAATTTTCCATCTCTCCAGAAACTATCCTTACACCTGTTTGCAGTCAATCGCCAGAAATACTCCTAGTCCCATGCAACTACTGATTTGCTTACCGTCTCTATAAATTTTCCTTTTAAGGATAGTTTATTAATATGCAGTCATATAATAAATAGTCTTCTGCACCTGGCTCTTTCACTTAACATGTCTTTGAGGTATACTCCTGTTTTAGCATGTATCAGTAGTTTATTCTGAATAGCACTGCATTGTGTGAATACACCAGATTTTATTTATCTATTCATCAGTTGAATGACATATAGTTTGCTCCTTTTTTGCTATTATGAGTAGTGTTGCCATGAACAATCATGTACAAGTATTTGTGCAGACACATGTTTTCATTTCTGTAGAGTAGATAGTAGTGAAACAGATGAGTTGTATGATAGGTTATATTTAAAATTTTAAGAAACTATTAAAATGTTTCACAAAACTGTTGAGCTATTTTACTTTCCACCAGCAATGTATACATGTTCCAGTTTCTCCACATTTTCAGCAACACTTGATATTATCTGTTGTTTGAACATAGCCATTTCAGGGGAATCTCTTTGTGGTTTTAATTTGTGCTTCCCTAGTGACTAATGACGTTCAGAGTCTTTGTATGTGTTTATTAGCCATTCTTATATCTACTTTTGTGAAATGTTTATTTATTCAAAGTTTGACCAGCTGTACTATTTTAAAGCTGTTCATAAATTGAATTAATCTCTTTGTAACCTTTCTTGATCTAAGACCATTATAATAAGTTATTCAAAGAAAACTTTCTCATTATTTTTGTCTTTATTAAATTCTAATGTTTTAATAAAATGTTCTGTAGCCTAGAGCCTTTGTATTTTAGCCTCCTAAGTGAAAGTTTAGATACTTCTCCTTTTAAATTTTGTTAATTCAGAATAAGTAATTTTCCAAGTGTCAGATGGGAACACATAACCAGAGGCCAGTGCTTTACTATGCTTCAAATACATTAATATTAATAGTATTTTCTTCACTAATATTTCTCACATTTTAAGTATATATATGCATATGAATGTAATGAATCATTTATTTTATTTCTAATATTTTCTCAAATTTCTCTGTCTGTAGCAGATACATTATTCAGAATATGCAAAACTTATGCAGATTTCTCACAAACAATGGTTTAAAGGCAAAATTTGTCTTGGAATTCAATGACATATTAATTCAAAATATTGCAAGTTATACATTAATACCAAACTGGAAAATCCATACCATAATTACAGCTCATTATGATTTTAAAAGCATGGCCATCAATGACTATCTGTAATTCAAATACAATTTAAGACTATACTCAGCCAACTCACTGATTTCTCAAATATATATATATATATTAAATCAGGCACTTTTCATAGCACTTGATACTCTGTGAAGAACAAGACCAGATAGTTTTCTATTTGGTAAATAGTAAAATGTCAATATTTGCGTAAAAGAAGCCTAGGGAGGAATATTTTTAAATAAATAAATAGACAGGAGGGAAACAGGAGGAAAGATTGGTGGATAATTTTCCAGGATTTAAGACCCAATTTTAAAAGGCCATAAAATGGGACTTCCCTGGTGGTCCAGTGGTTAAGAATCTGTCTTGCAATACAGGGGACAACGGTTCAATCCCTAGTCAGGGAACTAAGATCCCACATGCCATGGGTCAACTAAGGCCGTGTGCTGCAACTAATGGACCTGTGCGCCACAACTAGAGAGAAGCCCGCACACTGTAACGGAGAGCCCACATTGCTGCAACAAAAGATCCCACGTGCTGCAACTAAGACCCAATGCAGCCAAAAAATAAACAAATATTTAAAATAAATAAAGTCCATAAAATATAAAAAGGGCGGATAAAGTGACACACATATGCACACACATGTATATATCATATACATGCTATAATAGAAGATAAAAGATAACTGTAAAACCTCCTAGAAAGAAAAAGTAGATTACCTATAAAAGAACAAGTTATAATTGATAACAGATTCCTTAACAGTAATACTGGCTGCAAGATAAATGATAATTATATAAGGAAGGCAATTTAAGTCTAGAATTTTATAACTAGCAAAAGTATTATTTCTTTTATAAGGTGAAATTTTAAAATATAGAGATATAGATAAATTAGATATTAATATATAATTTAGTTAGTAAAGTTTGCTTTTGTCTAAAACAGAAAAGATCTTAAAAATATAAAATTCTAGACAAAAATCAACACAATGGCAAAAGCAGAAGTATGGATACCAAAAAGGAAAAGAGGGAAGGGAGAGTACCTAATAGTATAATTTTTATTCAGGGGAAGTTACACATAATAATAAGTATAAGAAATAAATAAAAAGATAAAAATAAATATCAGTCTTAATAGAGGTAATCTTTAAAAGAATATAAATGGATTAAGCAGTTCTTCAAATTAGCTAAAGTAAGTGTAAAAAATCCAAAGGAAGTCATGAAATGAAAATAAATAGAAAATAAAATGGAAGAAAGAAATCTTAATATATCAGGGACTATAATGAATGTACATGGTTAAACTAAATATAATCAGAGATCCTCAAACGAGTAAAAAAGTAAGAATGAGCAATATGTCATGAATATGAGAAACAGTTAAATCAGAAAAAGGCTGAAATCTAAAAATAAAGGAACAAGACCATGGACCAAAAGAAATCTAAGATGTCAATTTCAATATCAAACAATTTGGTATTCAATGAAAAACCAAACAAACAAGAAAAAAAAACTAACAAAGTGTCATAACAAAGTGGTATATTATATACTGTTAAAAGAAAAATGGATCAATATAGTATTTTCAGCATGAGACATACTTAATAATATAGCTTCAGACTATATTCATATAAATAAGGCAACTAAACTATGAAATATTAAAAGCACTTAATATATTCTTATCCAAAACTGATAGCTCAAGCAGAAAATAATATACAGAAATGCAGTGAATTTCATAACTATTCCAAACTAATAAATAATAATCCTGAGAGTATTTAACACACTACCAGGTACTGTGTACATACCTAATATAAATTATTTAATCTTCAGTCCAAATCTATAGAATGTGTCTTACTGTTCTCAATTTTTTATTTGGAAAAACTAAGCACAGAATGTTTAATTTGCTCAAGATTGCTCAGAAAGAAGTGGCAAAACAGGGTTTCAAAACAATTATTCTGAATTCCAGAGCCTATGCTATTAAAGAGTACATTATGTTGAACTTTACATGCTCTATTCAAAGCAATAAATATTTGGCGGCATTCATGAAACATTCACAAAATTTGACCACAGACAAAGCTAAAAAAGGAGCAATTAACTTTAAAAGAACCATGTATCATTTACTATGGTCTTTGGTCATAATAAATGAAATTAGGAAAAAAATAGATTAAAAATCTCCACCTCAAGAGGATGAGAAGACAAGCCACAGATTGACAGAAAATATTTGCAAAAGACACATCTGATAAAGACTGCTATCCAAAATTTATAAAAAACTCTTAAAACTCAACAATAAGAAAATGAAAAACCTAATTAAAAACGGTCAAAAGACTTGAGGAGACATCTTACCAAAGTAGATATACAGATGGCAAGTAGGCATATAAGTTCAACAACGTATGTCATTGGGGAAATGCAAATTAAAAAACAATGAATCTATTAGAACAGCCAAATCTATTAGAACGGCCAAAATATGGAACACTGATACACCAAATACTGGTGAGGATGTAGAGCAACAGGAAACTCTCATTCATTGCTGGTGGGAATGCAAAATGGTACAGCCAATTTAGAAAATGTTTCGGCAATTTCTTGCAAAACTAAATGTACTCTTTACCATACCATCAGGCAATTCACACTCCTTGGTATTTACCTAAATGAACTGAAACCTTATGTCCATACAAAAACCTCCACATGGATGTTTATAGAAGCTTTATTCATAGTTGCCAAAACTTGGAAGAAACCAAGATGTCCTTCAGTGGGTGAACAGATACATAAACTGTGGTACATCCAGACAATGGAATATTATTCATTACTAAAAGGAAATGAGGGCTACCAAGCCCTGAAAAAACATGGTGAAAACTTAAATGCATATTACTAAGCCAGTCCAAAAGGGCTACATGCTGTATGATTCCAAGTGTATGACACTTAGGAAAAGCAAAACCATGTGTACAATAAAATGATCCGTGGTTGCCAGCAGGTAGGGAGGAGGGAGGACTGAATAGCAAGAGCACAGTGGATTTTTAAGGCAGTGAAACTATACTGTATGTTACTGAAATGATGAATACATATCATTATACATTTTTCAAAATCCATAGAATGTACACCAAGAGCGAACCCTAATGTAAACTTATGGACTTTGAGTGATAATGATGTTATCAGTGTAGGTTCATGATTGTAATAAATGTACCACTCTCATGTGCAATGTCGATAATGCACATTTGTGGGAGCAGGTGGTACACAGAAGTCTCTATACTTTCCACTCAGTTTTGCTGTGAATCTAAAACTCTAAAAAAATAAAGTTTGTTAATTAAAAAAAAAAGCTTCATGTATCTGAAGACTTAAAAAAAAAACCCTAGTAACTACATAATGTTCAGAACCAAACAACAAAAAATACTAATTCTCAAAATTTGGTGATACAGATATGTACTCCTTTGATGAAAATTAAAAACATTCAATTAAATTAAGCATATAAATTAGATAAGATTAAAATAAATTAGATTAAGCATTTCCTTTGACACAGCCATTCCAGTCATGGTTTTAAGCCTTAGAAAAATTCCTACACAAAAGCAGAAAGGTATAGAGAGCACCCAAGTTTAGATTTTTCAACTTTTGATGGTGTGAAAGTGATACGCACTCAGCAGAAAACATACTTTGAAATTTGAAGTTTGATCTTTTCCCAGGCTAACACTACTATGCAGGATGATACTCTCCTGTTGCTGGGCAGTGGCGGCAAGCACAGCTCCTGGTCAACCACACAATCACAAGAGGAAACAACGGATATACTCAGAACCATCCCGTACCCATACAACCATGCTGCTTTTCACTCTCAGTATGGTATTCAATAAATTATATGAGATGTCCCATACTCTATTATAAAAGAGGTTTGTGTTAGACGATTATGCCTAACTGCAGGCTAATGTAAGTGTTCTGAGCACATTTAAGGTAGGCTAGGCTAAGCTACGATGTTTGGTAAGTTAGGTATATTAAACGCGTTTTTGACTTATGATGAATATTTTCAACTTCTTATGGATTTATCAGTATGTAACCCCATCATAAACTGAGGCAGACGTGTATAAAAAGCAGGATGCTTTATCTTAGCTTTCTTTGCAGTAATAGGGAATTGGAGGTAATCTAAGGTAGCTGGAAGCAATATTAGCATAATAAATAGGTAAACTGCAGTGGATACAAGCAATGGAATTCTTTGCAGTATTTAGAAGCACTGAATTAGAATCCATAGTATTTTAAAAAACAGGCCTGAGTGAAAAAAGAAACTTGAGTTATAGCTATGTAAGTTAAGCATACACAATGGGATATAATCTTTTATGAAACATGGCCATCAAAGTACATATATCAAACTCATTAGAAAAGTACATAAAAGGAGAAGCCGGGAGTAGGAAAAAATATCTAAGAAAAGGGGTGAGGTATGAGGACAGTGTGCCATAAACTGAAGAATATCATTAGATGATCCCTCTGTACCTGAGGTGCCCACAAAAGAGAAAGACTATAAAGTTTATCTTCCTAAATAAATCTACTAATCAGTTAATAATCTTTTTACCCCTCCAGAAAAATGGAGTATATAATTTTAATTATTATACTTATGTAAAATAAAGAGGAGTATAGAAAAACATACTTTCTCAAAGTCACCCAAACAGCAATAAATAGAACAAAGACCATGGATATATTCTAGAGTAATGGTCTATCACCTACATATATTTTCTCTCATTAGGGTAGATACAAGAGGAAAAATCTTAGGAAATAAAAGTGTAAATAATTCTCCCTTTTCTCTACAGTAGCAAAAATCACTGAATTATTTTCCAGCTAAAGAAGCAAGGAGGAGGTGAAATACCTAAATTTTCTTCTACTGATTTTCTTTAACTTTTATTTTAACTTTACTGTGCAGTAGAAATGGATTTCTCATTTTGAAACCAACAAAGAATGTCATTTTGCTTTCCTCACTCTGACCTTGGGTCGATTTTCCATTTGCATATTCCATCTCAAGTGCTGTATTTCTCAAAATCAAAGACCGGATGCACGGCAGAGCTGTGTTTCTTAATGTGTCATCTGTTCACAATGGTTTTGCATAATAGCGATATGTTGCTTGGGGATGCAGAGTTAATCACAGTAATCCACACTATAAACCATAAAGCTGGATATTTAAATGACCTCTTTCACATATTAGGGTGTGAAGAGGAGATTTGTGGGGGAAAGGCACTTCTAGAGGTTAAAGAAAAATTCATACAATTTTTCTACAACCGTTATGTTATAGAATATTAAATCAGTTAATGCAGTCTGTCTGGTCCTTCCATTAAGAACTCTTTAAAGGTTTATATAATAATGAATCCTATAAACGTGTTTTTATTTCAAACAAAGGCAAACAGGAAAACTTATCTGATACTCTCTTCAATTTTAATATGTTACATACGTTATCTATCTCTAGCTTTAAAATCTCCTTAAGGTAGTGTCAATTACTGAACATGTAATCTCCCTTTAAAAAAAGCATTCATTATAGCATCCTTCAAAACCTGCTGTAAAGCCACAGTTGGTTATTATTTCATAATCTGAAGAATCAAATTTAGTTGTTTTATATAAAGTGCTAAACATTATAGAGGAAAAAAATCTATGCCCATAACACAGGTATTTTTATTTTATTAAACTTCATTTGTCTGTTTTCAATCTTTGCTGGTGCTACATATTTCTTTCTCTTCCCTAAAAAGAAATTTGTGGCATCTTAGCTCTAGCAGGATTTTTAAAAATATAAAACCCATAATATTAGGAGTGCTCTAAGGCTTATTATTATTAGCACACAGAATTAGCATCTTATTGAGGCACTGTTCTAGAAACTTTTATTTCATCTGTTTCTCAAAAGCACTTCATGAGATAAGAAGTCTTATTTTAACCATAACTCATAGGAGGAACCCAAGGTCTCAAAGAAGTTAAGAAACTTGACCAAGGACAAATAATGAGTAAGTGGGAATCTGGAATTTGAACCCAAGAGTTTAACTCCAGAGCTTGTACTTTTAATTTGTATAATATGTTGTCGCTAAGACCATTGCTAAGACCATCTGTAGAGAGCTCAAGTTTGATTCTAAGTATAGAAAGAAAAATAGCAGTAAAGATGGTCAGGATGCAGAGGGACACAGATTAGTCTATGCAGCTTCCCCTTTTCTATCATCACAGCCCAAAGCGTACACTTCAAGTGAGTTTTTTATGTAACGTAGTTTGGAATATATATTTGAATTGAACACATATATTTACAAATGTTTATATCAACTATAACCCCATGTTCACATGTTTGTTGTAGGGGGTGTTTACATGAGACCAACACATAAATTGTAGGGTATCAGAAAAAAAAATCAATTCAAGAATTTCAAGGAAGATATAATCAAAACATAATTTTAGTGTATAGCATTTTTAAAAAGCATATGGACACACCATTGTAAAGCAATTATACTCCAATAAAGACGTTTAAAAAAATAATAAATAAATAAATAAATAAACATATTGGATATTTTGGTGACAGTTAAAATACAACACTTTATGCCATAAGTTTCTTGAAATACAAGATGTGTTTATTTAAAAGTTCATGTATCCTAATCTGCCAGACTAGTGACGCAAACACAGTAAACCAAGCCCTTGCCCTAAGTGACCAAGCAGAGCCCCACCTTTTGATAATAGTTCAGTGACTCTGTATTTATTTCATTTTATCTCTTCCTTTATTCCCAGATCTGAGCCATGAAGAAACAGCCACAAGCATTTCATTGAGGGTTGTTTCCAAAGGAAAATAAAACTATCATTTGCTGCCAGTAACGCTCAGGGTTTCTCATGAACTCTGCTATTTTTTGTTTAATGGTGGGAGATTAGAGTGACTTGAAGGACTCTCACATTATCTAAGTAGCATAAGATACAACTTAATGCACTGTTTTTAAGATAAAAGTGTTACACAAATTTACTTATTTACTATCAACTCTGCTAAGCTGTTCCAGAATTTAAATTCTTATCCTTCTATTAAAAACTTTACCATAGGCCTTCCCTGGTGGCGCAGTGGTTGAGACTCTGCCTGCCAATGCAGGGGACACGGGTTCGAGCCCTGGTCTGGGAGGATCCCACATGCCACGGAGCAACTAGGCCCGTGAGCCACAGCTACTGAGCCTGTGCTCCGCAACAAGAGAGGCCGCGATAGTGAGAGGCCCGCGCATCGCGATGAAGAGTGGCCCCCGCTCACCGCAGCTAGAGAAAGCCCTCACACAGAAACAAAGACCCAACACAGCCAAAAATAAATAAATAAGAAAAAACAAAAAAACTTTATCATAAGTAAGCCCATAGTATTTTGAATGAATTTTACTGTAAAGAAGATTTTACTTTAAAGAACAAAAAAATTATGAGCTTCACTTGAATTTACAGTAATTTTTAATGATTTTTTTATCATTTTGTTAAAAAAGGAGGGAATGAGGACAGACCAATATTGATAAACTTAGTATTTTACTTTAACATTTAAATTTTCACTCACTGGACATAGTCCTTACACGTCGTTAGACAATATGTTTGGGGAGAAAATATTTCTCAATATTTCTGCTCATAACTCAAAGTAACAAGGTTGATAACTAAATGATAACTGAATGGAAGGCTCACAAAACTGAAAAAAAAAAGGACAGAACAAGACATATCGAGACAATTATTTCAGCTCTTTTACTGACATCATATTGCTTTATATATCATAAATAAGCTATAATATGATTGAATCTGCTACATTGACCAAGATATAACTGATTCAGTGAAGTTCACAACCTTTCCTAAAATTAAATTTTAATCATTTATTTCATTATGACAATAATTTATATTACAACTTACAAAAATATAAAATGGAAAGTTACGGAAGTCACTCAACCACTGCTAGTAAATGTAAATCCCTCCCATCTCTCCGCGGTTCTTATTTCCTTTTAAATGAATGACACACTATATTTTTCATCTTACTCTGACCTCTCCTTACCTGGTCCCAGTTAGTCATCCTTGAAATTGTCCAAAAATACCTTTTCTAACTATAATTCTTCTCACAGCACTGTCTATTTATTTATGTATTTTACAATTCTCCATCAACTAAAGGATAAAGTCCAACTGACATGTAAGATCTGTCATCATCTAAATCTTGCTCTTCTGCAGACATTATGCTATATTCATATTTCCCAGAATATATTACATAGTTGTTTCAAAATGTTGCTCAGACCTTATCTCCACCATGAAAATTTACTGAACAGATCACTACCTGGCATATTATCTCCAAGACAGGTTAACTATTACATTTTGCCCACTAAAGTGAACATTTAAAAATTTTGATTTTTATGGACTTATTATCTTTCTCATATTAACAGTATTTCTATGGAAGTAAATGTTAACAGTTCTTCTTTTTTTACTTAAAAGCACAAATACCAAAAGAAGGTGAGGGGAAATTCTTTCAAATTGTTACGCTACTGACTTTAAATAGTTCATAACTAAAGTTATAATTTAGGCTTTTTCCACTAGATAGATAGAAGGTAGATGTTATCAGTTTAAGCTGCTATAACAAAGTACCATAGACTGGGTGGCTGATAACAAGAGAACGTTATTTCTCACAGTTCTGGAGCCTGGAAGTCCAGAAGATGCCACTCATGACTGAGTTCTAGTGAGAACCCTTTTCGGGGTTGCAGAATGCTGGCTTCTTGTTGTAACTTCATATGGCAGAAAGACAGCTAGCTAGTTCTCTGGCCTCTTCTTATGGACTCTATTCTCATGACCTAAGTACCTCCTAAAGGCACAACCTTCAAACACCATCAGATTATAATTAGACTTTCAACTTATGAATTTTGGGGGTGGGAACACAAGCATTCACTCCATTGCAGAAGGATGGATGGATGGATGGATGGATGGATGGATGGATGGATAGCTAGATTGATAGAGATAGAAATAGGTAGGTAGATATATAGAATGGGACTTATGTAAAGAGATACTCTGAGTATTGAAAAGTTAATTTCTTACCTAAAAAAATTCCTAAGGTGACTTTTATTCTTAATGTTTTTATAAATCTTACAATATTTTAGAGATGAATCGAGAAATTTAATTATGTTTTAACTAAATTTTAAATGTTCATGAATGCTTAAAATCTGCTTTTATATAAATTTAGGAATTTAATCGCTAAGGATTTGGGGAGTTGAATTTTCTTCAAATAAATAAACATTGTTTATTTTGCAGTAGTGTGGGAAATAATCCAGGCACAGAACATAGCATAGGAAGGAAGGTCACAGAGAACTCATAGTAGAAAAAGGAAAACTGCGTGACTGTGAAAACAAAGAAACAAGATATGCACCAGACTATAAGAATTCAGTGACAAAAATTTGCAGAGCACAATGAAAGAAAGCAAAACCTTGGTGGTATGGCTGATAATGAGTCTTTTTTTTTTTCTTTTCAAATTTTGAGCAAGAAGTAAAATAATTCCTTATAGGTAATATGGTCCTGATAAAATAAAGTAAGGTCAAAGCTCAAAGAAAGGATAAGAAATGTATGGGGCGTACTACAAGTTTTAATCAGAACCAAAAGTAACAAAGAAGCAATATCTGAACCAAAACAGAGATAATTCGCTTGGAATGATAGTTTTTATCACTTCCTAGTCTTAAGTATGCGTATGTATCAAAAATATATAGAAAAAATATATAGTTTACATTTCATATCTTGTGGGTTTTTATACTTAATAATTTTCTTTTCCTCATTCATACCATGAATAAGCTCATGAAGTATTGTTATATGTGGATCTCATGCATTGGCAGATCACATCTGATTACTATTCTAACTGTAATTATGAAACAGAGTAGGCAAAACAGGTAAAAAGTCTTTCCTTTATCGAACAATTACTATATTCTAGGCAGCAAGCGTACGTACTCATTTAATTGCCCACATTTTGCAGAAAATATGAGAAAACTAATGCACAAAAGATTTAAATTAGTCAAAAAGCCGAGACAGAATGTGGCAAGGGCATTTGGATACCTGAGTCATAAACACTCTGGATAAGGAAGATTTCTGTATGGAATGCTGCCCGGGACTATATATAATATTAAGCCAGATGTCATCCTTTAAGAAAATTAAGATATTTTTTAACTTTTAAATTCTTCCTCTGAAAAGCAATCATTTGTGAAAAAGTAAAAATATCATTTGCTCTAATCTGTCTCCATAAAGATTAGATTGAGTGATGTTTCCTTAAAATTCAAAATGTTGTTTTTAAGTTTGAAAAACATCAAGAAAACTTCAAGCATTGTTGTGAAAAAAAATCTCCTTCATGTTAATTATGTGAGAGTTTTACCTTTGTTAAATACTTTCTTAAGTGTGAAGACGTATTTAATGATGACGTTCTATTGAATATTTACCCCATGAGACTGTGTGAATATTTCTAAGGAGTATATTTCCAGTTATTTCTAGTTACTCTTTTTGTAATAACAAACACTGGTAAGTACTAGTCACTGTAAGCAAAACATAGAACAGAGAATAGTTTAAAGTTAATTCTGGGCAAAAAATCCCAAATATCTGAATTAAAGATTCATGGAAACTTTAAATGTGTATTACATGCTACTGACTAGAAATCATATTCAAAATTAGCAGCCTAAATGGGTATAGAGAGATATTGTCTTCTGAAATCTAGTGCAAAATATTATTTTGCTATTCCTCTGGATTGCCTATAGCTAATATTTAGCTTTTGCACGTCAGACACTGAAAAGAGCTTCACTGTAGAAAGACAGTCACACAGAACTACATAGTGAATTATCTGGTGCGGCTAACTTTCAACATTTCTGAGAATTACTTCTTTAGCTCAGTCCTTTTTTAAAAAAATAGATATTTGTGATATTAAAAAAAGAAATTAATGATATCATCAGTTTATTGATAAGGAAGCAAATCCTGTGAATAAAATCAAATTATGAAATTTTAAAGTATATTGACATTTTACTTATCAGGAGGTTCCATCCTCCTTAGGACCGTTTCTTAGACCATCACTCAATCCGCTGACCTGGGCACGTGATTTACAGATGATTAGAAATAATCACTAGAATTAGGGACGAGTCAGAGAAGAGCATACCTAAAATGGAAGTGCCAGCTAACAGACCAACAACAAGTTCAGAAAGACTACATAATTTTGCTATGACAATGATGTGTTCTCATAATGGTGATTCTTAATCACTAAGAAAGATGAAATGATAAATATCCTGTAATTATTGCCTTTTTAATTGTAACTGGAAAATAGCAATGATTACATTTTAATGTTTCATTTAAAAGGATACTTTTAAATTTTATTTTATAATAAACACATTTTGGCACTTGAACATTTAGAATTCAAGTATCCTGAAAAATAATTTACACCCAACTACCCATTCTTTAACAATACAAAGAAATATTTATTGAATTTTAACTTTAGATTTAATTATGTATCTTTGCATTTTTTACCAGATGATAAAGTATTGAATAGATTAATGATATTCTCTGAAGGGGGCATAGGAAAGCAATATATTTGAATATATATATATGTAAATATATATATGTATATATATATACACACACATATATATGCATTTATTTATATAAATAGATAAATGATATAAAAATATAGTTCTCTATTAAGCTGAATAAAATTACTCAAAGGTTCACATCCATCAGACTTTCTAGGTTTAATTATGTTTATTTCTTTGGAAAACTTACCTTACCTATGAATCCGTATGCTCCTTGAAGATAATATTTATGAATATTTTATAATGCTTTCAGAGATTTCCTATCATTATGAGTTTGTTCCCCAAAAGCTTTTAATGGAACATGAAAAATATAATGTTTACACTATGTAAAATGAAAACTCATATATCTAGCATTATTTCTTAAAATGCTATTTCATATATTTAATGCTACCTGCACACCAAATCACTTGTTGTTCACTGAACTCACCATGCACTTTCTCAAATATATAAAGTTCCCTCCCCTGGAATGATCCTATAAAACAATCCATCATAAAATGGTCAAGTTCAAGGATCACTATCTCTATGATGATTGTCCTCTCTTCCTTCATCCAGAAAATTGTTCAGGAAAAGCCTAAGACCAGAGAGAAATTGCTCCTGAGAAACCTCGTAGGGTAAATCAATAAACGTCTTCAACAACATCTTTACTGTAGGGTTAGTAATGGCTTCTTCTTATATAGTGTTCTTTAGTACAGGCCACACTATTATCAAAGCATGGAACTACATGGAGCCTATAATTTACAGTCAAAAAGCATCACTCTCTGACAGGTAGGCTTCCCTGGAGATGTATCGCAGAGTATTTAGCACAGATGTTACTACTCCTTAGAGACCTGAGGTTGACCTGGAGAACCCTGGGAATATTGAGGATTGCCAATTTACCCATAGCTCACAGAGAAGTTATACATTTTTTGATTTTGTAAATTTAGTTTTTTCATCACTAAAAACTTTATTTGAAAGAAACACTCAGCAGCTAATAATTAGCTCGAGACCACTGATCCAAAAGAATGGATGAACTGGCTTTCTACTGAGCTTTGCATAAATTTGGGACAGCAGCAAATTTGAGATTATACTTCTAGCCAATAACATTGTTAGCAATAACATTGGATTTATAATCCTACAGACAGTGGGGCTGGGGAGGTGCTGACAAGCTTTTATAAAAATCCAGCCATTATAATGCATTTTAAAAATAAAAGCCATCCCACTTCCTATAGGAGATAAGCCAAGAACAGGCCCACAGGGAGACTGAAACTATGCTAACTAAATAATGGTACATATCAGGCGTACATTAACATCCTGTCCAAACAACACTATTTACAAGCTTCAGAAATACCGCTTTACTTTTTCTAATAGAAGCTGCCATCATTAGACATATTACTACATTGCAAATGAAACAAACAAACAAACAAAAACTACCTACAAACACTATTAACAATGACATATCCTACTCTATTACTTATTCATGGTCATAGTCAGTTGAGTGTTTTAGATGAGTAAAACATGAAGATTATAATACTTTTAGCATTCATCATTGTCACTGTAGGAACTCCCCATCTGGTAGCCAGGCACATATGTAAAAGTTATAATTGCAAAGAAGAATATGTATTTTTAAAAACACACAGTGAATAATTTTTGTTTTTAAATGCTCACATATATTTTTTGTATACTGATAATACAGCATAGTTTTACCTATGTTATGATAAAATAATACCCTGAGTATATAATCTTACAATTAAAAAGACATAGATTTCCATGGAAATATTCCCTTATGTTCAGATGCATCATGCAATGTATATGCTAATATTAAGGTAATGATTATAGCCAACATCTGTTAAGTGCCCATGATATAGTAAGATCGGTGTAAAGTGCTTTGTGTGCATTTTCTCATTGAATTTTGAGGAAAGTATTATTATGATTCCAATTTTACAGGTAAGTTCACTAAGTCAAAGTTTAGTAACTTGCCTCAGACGTCAAATGTAATTAATAATTGAGATGGCACATGAATTTGGGTCAGTCTAGCTCACATTTAAGCTTCATATGAAAGACTTTCAATATTTGGTTGAGAAAGTTTCATTTCATTTGATTAGCAATGGGGAAAAAATCATGTCTCCACTGCTATCTAGCTGTATACTTAAGCCAATTACTTAACTTCTCTAAGCCACAGTTTCTTCATCTGTAAAGTGGGTATAACAGTAGTTTTTGCCTCAAGGGTTAATGTAAAAAATAATTAAATTAATATTGGATGCAACATTATAAATATAGCTGTTATTAATGTTGTTGTTTTTATTAAGTTTTGATCAGGGAAAAAAAATCATCCAAGAGGTCTGTAATGAAGCTTCACTTTGCAGTGAAGAGGGAAGTGGAGGTTGGGAAGACACTGGAGTCAAGAGATCTAACTATCCCAGAGGCTGTGCAAATAACGCACAGGCAAGGCAGTAAGGGACTAATGAGGGCAGGTGGCCCAGAGAGGAAAGACACATTATGAGAAACACAGAAAGAACTAATTACTTTCCATATCACCCAGAATAAAATTGAAAGTCCTTATGAGGGCCTGCCAGGCTTCACATGAGTTGCCACCTTCCACCCCTTCTTTCTACCTTCTGCTTTGGTCACTGAATTCTAGCCATGGCACCTCATTCCTTTTCTTTCAAAAGGACTTTCGTGTTTCTGCTTCATGTTCTATTTCTTCTGCCTTAAACATTACTGCCCCATGTGCCTATGCGGCTGACTCAGTTACCTTTTCCAGGAAATTATGTAAATATCACCATCTGAAAGAAATCTTCCCTCATTACAAAATACCACTTTGTTCCACTTCATGTCACTCTTTTTTCCACTTATCCTATTTTATGCTTAGAACGGATCACTTCCTAACAAATGTTATGCTTTTTATTTTTATCTTTCCCTCACCCTCACATGAATGTAAGTCTCATGATCACAGGGACTTTATTTCACTGCTACATCCCCGCCCGAGCCTTACTACAGTGTCTGGCATGTAGTAGCTACTCAGAATGTTTGTTGAATTAATTAATTGACTTAGATCATCATTCAGTAGTTGGATTAGCTGTGAAAGATTCATATTTTGGGATCTATGGATAATTGGAATCATTTCTTTTTAAGCACATGAAAAATAATTGTTATACAGAATGAAAACAATAGAGCTAGAAATAAATAATTTTAGGTGACAATATGACACTTTAGGCAAGTGTTCATTTAACTCCTAAGTTTTGGATAATTGCTTATGAGAACAAATAAACTGAAAATATTGACCAAGTACGCTGCATCTTTTTTTGGCTTTTGAACTACATTCTCAAAATCATGAGAGAGAAGCAGATATTAAGGTAGCAAGCATGAAAACATATTCATTATTTTCAAATGCTTTTTATAACAAGATATAAAATATTGCAAGTAAACATTTGAAGTAACTTTTAAGTTTATACTAATTCTATATTTTGTTTTATAATATTTCACCTAAAATTAACTTTACAATAACATAATAAAATTTTAGATAATTTGCCAAATATATGATATTTGTAGCATGTCAAATCTCTAAATAGTTAAAATAATTGTACAATTTGAAAGACTTTAAATGTTAAAAATGGTTGTATTGTTTTCATCATGATATAATCAATAGACATAAATATAGAATGTAACTAATATGAGATTTAGTGACATTCAAGTGAATGAATGAATATGAATGAATATCATTTAGAGGAAATTAAAATAATGAAAATTTTTATAATTATATAATATTATATTGATCAACTGTGTGCCCTGTTCTTTTTTATTTTTTTGCCTGTGCAATAGGTACAACAGAAACTATTAGAAATATTAATCTAAATCAAATTAGGCAATCATGGGTTAATTTAAATAGTTAGTAGTGAAATAGCCATTCCCTGACTGCTACACTACAACCTGTTCCAATATAACTTATTCTTAAAATATTTTATTTGAAAACATACAAATAACTTAGTTCTCTATTGTTCTGCAACTTGACACTTTGACCATATTTGTTTCCATACATAGTATCTTTTCCACAACAAAATATCAGTAAGAATTATGCAAATTAGTTTCCCTTGGGTTCACAGCATGCCTTGTAAGTAGACTTGTGTACATCCTTTCTGCTGCCTCTTGCCTCATGTTTCCCAAGGTCTGAGATATTTCAAACATAAAGTACCCCCCGCCCTGGCAAAAAAAAAAAAAAAAAAAAGAAGAAAGCAAAAAATAAAAACCTTAATTTTTAACATAATTGAAACTTTAATGTTATCTTAGTGTGTCACTGTGTAAACAAATCCTCTTTTTTCTGCTACTATATCCAAGGCATCAATATATTCTACATTTATTTAGAAAGAATATCTACTGTTTCTGTTTTTAAATGAATAAGGCTTTTGTATTAATAGCTTGTGTGCTATTGAAAATATGAATGACCTCTTTAGACACATGTATATATGGTTTATTTCTGAATCCCTTCCCAATTGCTTTACATTTTAGGTATATGTATTTGAGCAGTTATTGCAAAGTGAATCAGATTTTTACACTAGCTAACATTATACAATTATGATCAATTCCTATGGAAAAAAAGGTCTCAGGGTTGAATGTGGAAATATCTATAATGACCATGAAATAGTAATCACAGTTTTAAAATTATTTTTTTCTTTTGAATATTGTCATGATATGAGCAATTAAAAATAACAAAATTCTGGTATTAATTAATATCCGGAGTACGTAGTTACTTGAAGGCCAAAAGTTTTGCTGCTCACTGTAATATTGCTCTATTTTTCACAAAGATACTATTTCAAGCCAAGTTAAAATTGATGCTCTTATTAATAGGACTACATCAATTATTTGCTCAGGGGAAGAATAAAATTATGCCCTCTTTCTAGACATATGCCCTATAATTTAGAAGTAATTTATGAGAAATAAATTTTGATATAATTGATATTACAAAATATTAAATATCAAAAATTGTACAATATATTTTCTTCATAGTAAACAATTTTTCATAATACATTATTAATATTTTAATCAGAAATTTCTGGGACAATCCAATACAAGGTGCAATCCTCAATAATTATAGTTAAGTGAATTGGGGTATACACAAAGTGGCCAAAAAGAATGTGTTTATATTCTGAAATTTAAAAAAAAAAACTTGTTTTGAATTCCATTTTTGTCATAAATTCTGTTTCTCTACCATAATGAGAACATTAATTTCATTATTTTAAAAATATGATATATTTCCATGAATATGTGTGTGCATATATATATAATATATATTCAAAATATATATGTGTGTATATATATATATATATATTCAAAATGAAGTCCTTGTTAATCATTATTTTATATTTATATACAATGGTTCTCAATTTTATTCCCAAATGATTTCAGTCATATCAATTTTGATTTTTTACTTTATCATTTTCATTAGAAGATAAGGATACAGTCAGAATATACGAAGAAGTAGAAATAATTCTCTGTATTTAAGTGGCAAGATTTTCTACCTGAACTAGGAAGGTGTGCTTCAGTGTATTAGTAACTATCTTCTTTAAGCTTTGTATGTCACTGAGGAGAAATGTTTTCACAACAGGCAGCTTGCAAGGGTTAGGTAATAATTGCATTGTATATTGTAGTTCTGTTTGGAGGGCAAGAAGAGTACAAGTGAGTTCAATACAGGTGGAGATAAAAGGCAGGAGGGTATTCATTCATTGGCTCCTGCTTCTTCACTAATACGTGCTACTTTTTTCCCTTTTCAAAATAGACCCATGTTTTTCTCATAGTGTAAAAACAATGAAGTTCCTCTCTTATAATTCTACTCTCTTTGTGCCACAAATGAATGGTGACGTATATTATCTGAATTTCAAACATTTATTCATAGCATAAATCTGTCATGACTCTGGAACAAAATATTTTCCCGACATTTGAGAGTCTTTTTGGAGCTTGCCAAATCATCCCTTTGTCCTCTACTAGAGCTCTGTAATAACATATCTGTGAAAATGATATTTAAGAAATGACAGCAAGGTTGATAAATTGGTGCTGGGTTACTATCATTTCCTATTCATTTTTTCCTGTCCCATACCAAAGAAATGTAATGGGAAATAGTTTTTCATCCATGTATTAGGAAATGAACCCAAGTCTATGTTGCCTTTTAGCTGAGAAATTAGGTATAGGGCTCTTGGATCATTCTGAGATGCCAAGTCTGAGAATGGAATTATAAATCAGAGAGACAGATATAAGACTGATTTTCTACAATTATATCAGTAAGTTCTAAAATCACTGAAGAAGTCCAAGTATATTCAAATGGCAATGCTACTGTTTTCATTCAAATAGCCCTAAGTATTGATTTAGACTTTTAATAGGTAAATCAGTGGTTCACTAAAGAGTCATCTGAAGGTTCTGTTAAAATACAGATAACTGGACTCCACCTTCAGTGTTTCTGATTCAGTGGTTCTGGGGTGTAGTCCAAAATGTGCGTTTCTAATAATTTTCTAAGGAATCCTAATGCTGTTGTTTTGAGGACCACACTTTGAGTTTCAAGGGAGTAAATCACTGACAGTAAATCCCTTGGAAGCTGAGAATCCCTTGCTTTCAAATAGAAGACAATATGAACTCATAAATTTTGTATATGATAGTAAATAAAGTATCTAGTCAGATACTGTCTACAATTTTTGGCCAATGTTTACTTAAAACATGAAAATATATGGATAAGTATTAAATTTATAAAATTTTATTGTTACTCCTATTCTTCAAACATTCTACAGGATCCAAGAGTGATTCACTGACTCATTGATTTTGTTTAGGAAAGACATGTTCACTGACCCCAATAAATACTGTCAGTATCTTTGTATGCAGTGGTGATGGAGGCTGTGGGTGAGTGGTCATTTTAGCAAGGTCAGTCAGAGAAGGCCTCTCCGGGAGGGACATTTGACCTGGAAGATGTAAAGAAGTAAGTTATAAAAAGATCTAACAACAGAGTAAGCAGCAGTTCAAGGTTCTGAAGTAAGAACAAGCTTGACTGAGCTGAATGCAGTGTTTTTCAGTTTGCCAAAAAATGCCATATAAAGTGCTCTTCGATTAAAGACTAAGATTGAACTAGAGGTTTCAAAAAAAAAAAAAAAACGACTGAGAACACCTAGGGGAATTGGTGAATTAATGACATAAACATTTTCACAGAAAAGGAAGAATGAGACTCAACAGTGTTGATTAAATGAGTATGCTGAAGTTAAAGTCACAAGCCCAGCGTGGAAGATTCCAGAGATAGGCTGTCTGTGTAGGCAGAACTATCCTGGAGCTAATGTTAGATTGCTGAACAACTGGAAAGTCAGTCTATCATTTACAATCGGGGGCATTCTTTTCTTGGAAATGGAATATTATTTATGTTTCCTCTCCATAAAATTCTCATTGTTACAGTGTATGAGACGTTGAATTTCAGAATAAATTACTTCTGAGGAAAGATGGACTCAGTGTAATATACAAGGAAACAACACTGCAATCCCACTGACTTCGGTGAGGCTTGATGAATCAAGTCAGACCCTCAATACAGAACACCTTTCCAGTTACTAGAGAGTTTGAGGATCTCTCCACCCTGACCTCAGCCCAGGACACTGCTGGAAATTTAACAATGAGTTCTTACCATTTTGGTGGCTTCTCTCCAGCTTACGTAAAAACCATCAGCACCCTCTGCAAACACATTCTTTTTTTTTTTTCTTAAAGATGTACATTTGCTAAAATAGTGACACCCTCCTGGGACTCCGCCTGGATCACTATGATGTGCTTTTGAGGAATCCGCAAAGTCTTTAGCTTCTCACGTATTTAGGGTTCGGAATGTGGCTGCTCGTGGAAATAGCTACACTTTCCTGTTATAACTTTAAAATATTTTTTATTTTTAGAAGGTTGCTTAAATTTATTTTGGAAAATAGCTTGCAATCCCCATGTTATAGGCTGAATTGTGTCCCCGGCACTGCCAAATTTATATGTTGAAGCCCTATCACCATCATCTCCAAAGGTGACTGTATTTGGAGACAGGGCTTTCAAAGAGGCGATTAAGTTAAAATAAGGCTGCTCGGGTGGGCCCTAACCCAATATGACTAGTATCTTCATAAGAAGAGGAAATGTCAACAACAAAAAAAAGACACCAGGAATGTGTGCACACAGAGCAAAGGCCTTGTGAGGACACAGAGAGGTCAGCTACCTGCAAGCTGAGTAGACAGGCTTTGGGAAAAACTAAACCCGCCTAAGCCTTAATCTTGGACTTCTAGCCTCCAGAACTGTGAGAAAACCTCTTTTCTTCCTCTCCTCCTCTCCCCTCTCTACTACCAGTGTTCCAAAGATGCATCAACCATTGTGACATGCAGTGTTTGGATACTTTCATAGTCAGAAATCATGGGGTGTTTTACTTTGCTAGAGCTACCCTAACAAAATACCACAGATTGGGTGGTTTATACAACAGAGGTGCCATGTAAAGCAGCACCTCTATGTTTAGAGTGTGAGTTGCAGCCCGGTACAATTCAGCAGTGGAGAAACCAGAAGGAAGGAAGCAACACACCACATGAAGCTGCAAAGGGAAATCATATGGTCACAGAGCATGAAATGAAAGAACTATTGTCTGAGAAAGGGAAATAAAAGGGTGTTGTAGACTGAAGGTTTGTATCCCCCCAGTATTAATGTATTGAAGCCCTAATCCCCAATGTGGCTGTATTTAGAGATGGTACCTCTAAGGAAAAAATTAAGGTTAAATGAGGTCATAAAGGTGGGGAGGGGAGGAGAGGAGAGGATGAATAGCCAATAAATGGATTTCCTTTTTGTGGTAAAACAGAAATAAAATCAGATATGATGGTTAAGTATCTGTCTTGTCTCTGTCTCTGTCTCTGTCTTTCTCTCTCAGACACACATACACTCGCACACCCTAAAAGAAAAAAATATCACCTGATCAAAATGTACTCTAGGTAGAACAATGATCTACAGATTGAGTACCTGCTTCTGAATTCAATAATGATTGAGAAGACACTTGTAACAGACTCCTTAGAAGTAAGAAGTGTCAGACTCCATCATTTAGAATTAGGAATGGCATTTTAAAACAGTTGTGCTCTAGACAGCAGTTTCCAACATGACAAAAACATCTCCTGAACTTATGTGACATTTAAAAAGATAAAGAAATATGACTGTATTCTTCTGCTACTCAGTAATCTCTTGGAACTGGGCAGGGATTTGCAAAGTACTCTCACAAAACAAATTATTGATACATAAACATAAAACCTTTCTGTCACAGTACATAGAACAGACAGACGAAAGCAAAGATTGGTGTCAATCTCAATGACATTTAGGTTTCTTATAGTGAAGAAGGCAGTGTTAGAAAACATTCAATGAAATGTTTTTTTTTCAGTGATGTCAACTTTAACATTTAACAATATATCCTTGCATCATAGTATTATTTTCATTTTATTTGAACTTTTGTATATGATAATAACTTATCCCTCTGATAACCAGTGAAACTTTCTATTTATAGTTGTGCTACTACATTTAAATTACCTGAATTTCCTTAATCATTAAAAAAGGAGCTACAAGCATGTATTTCCAAAGTGTGTGTGGATTCGTACTAATAAAACAGTAAATATAACAGATTATATATTCTATAGTGCACAAATGAAAAACCCACAAAGCTAAACATAGAGGAATTAATTATAACATGTCTTTTATATCTTTCCTAAATTTTTAAATTAAAAACAACTTCTAAAATTTGACTTAAGCAGGTTTCTTGCATACATAAAGTAAGTACATATAGGATTATAAGTATATTATATATATGGTGGTATCAAAAATATGTCTTCAAAAATTGCCCATAGTTATACAATTTCAAACTTTGACTTAAAAAAAACTACAGCAGCTATACATTCTTGCATATATCATACTGCATATGTATAATTCATTGTTTCTAGTATCTGTTTTTGGAGTTATTAAAGCAGAACCAGAATTTAAGATATGTGTATAGTAATACAAAGGCAGACCTTGTTAGATTTTTATATTTTCTCTCAACTCTTTTAGTGACTGATTTTGTTGAGATTGTCCAAAGTATCCAAATTAGTATTTTTATAAAATAATTATTGTTCTATTTATACTTTTTAAACAATTTTATATAATATTTAATTAAATGATACAATTGTCTATTCAAACACAATTAGATGACTTATATTTAGGACTAATAAAAACTCTTTTTATCTCCAGCTTTCTGAGATATAATTGACATATAATATTGTGTAAGGTTGAGGTACACATGTTCATTTGATACATTTACATATTGCAAAATGATTACCACCATAGCATTAGTTAACACTTTCATTACACCATATAATTACCATTCCTTTTTGTGGTGGGAACATTTAAGATCTACTCTCTTAGCAGCTTTCAAGTTCACCATTCACCTGTTGACAGACACTTAAGTTGTTTCCCATATCTTGGCTATTGTCAATAATATTACAATGAACATGGAAGGGCAGATATCTCTTTGAGATCCTGATTTCATTTCCTTTGGATAAATACCCAAAAGTGGGATTGGTGGTTCGTATGGGAGTTCTATTTTTAATCTTTTTGGAACCTCCATATGGTTTTCCATAGTGGTTGCACCATTTTACATTCTTTTTTTTTTTTTTTTTTTTACATTCTCATCAAGAGTACACAGGTTCCCTTTTCTCCATATCCTCACCAACACTTCTTATCTTCTGTCTTTTTGAAGATAGCCATTCTAACAGGGGTGAGGTCATATCTCACTGTAGTTTTGATTTGCATTTCCCTGATGATTAGCAATGTTAAGTGCGTTTTCAGGTATCTGTTGGCCATCTGTATCTCTTCTTTGGAAAAATGTCTCTTTAGTTCCTCTGGCCATTTTTTAATTGGGTTATTTGTGTTTTTGAGCTATTGAATTTATGAATTCTTTATAAATTTTGGATATTAACCCCTTATCAGATATATGACTTGCAAATATTTTCTCCCATTCCATAGGTTACCTTTTCATTTTATTGAGGGTTTCCTTTGCTGTGCAGAAGCTTTTTGGTTTGATGTAGTCCCACTAGTTTGTTGTTGCTGCATTTGCTTTTGATGTAAAATCCCGCCCCACCCCCCCCACCCCCCAAAAAAAATCATTCCCAAGACTGATTCAGGGAGCAAAGCTGACTCTTACTAAGCAAATTATTTCATTGGCACAATCAAATTGCTCAAAAGCTAAAATACAGCTGAATAGCTCTGAGTTTACAATCTGCAAGGGTAATCAGTCAATATATTTTATAGAAGTAATTTAAATCAGCTAATCCAGCAAATTTCTGAAGTGGAGATTGATTAATGTATTAGTTCTAGAAAAAGCTTGGGGTATGTAAGGTTTTGTGAAACAGATTTCAGGAAGTACTGCACAATGAATTCTAGATTCCTTTTCATGACCATAAGTAATAGCCACAAACTTATAAACCAATAAATATTATTTGGATGTTCACTACCTGATTAGTTGAGATCATAATTCTAATGGTCAAGAAAACTGGAATGTAATTATAATTCTTCACTCTGTGACTGTAAATTCATCATTTTATTACCTGAGCTGTTGATTTTTCTTCAATTTGTAAGATAAAGGACGAAGACACATTGGCCCTCTAGCACAAAAATATCTATTTATCAATCTAAAAAATTTAATACGTAAACACTACCCAAGTCACTGCTGACTTGGGGTAAGTGCTTTTATTAATGATGTTGATAGGGTAAAATGTCATCATTTTGTCTTCTGTATGCCTAGCCAGCTATCTCAGGATAAAAACATGGAATAAAACTAGGTAAATTAGATAATAGATCCAAACTACCCATAGCCTCCATACTGAGTCTCATGCTAATACTAAAAACAAAAGCCATGATTTTCTAAGTGTTAGCTGTGTGTCAAGCATTGGGCTAGGCTCTTCAAATACTCTTTTCATGTATCCTCACAAGGACACTCAGAAGTATAGATCATGATCTCTATTTTATAAATATGGAAACCTAAAATCAAAAATAAAATAAATTGTCCAAGATCGAAGAGTTGCTAATTTGTAGGGCTGAGACTTCAATCTAGCTGTCTGACTCCCAGAACTCTGTTGTTTCCAATTTAAGATGTTCCTTGTAAAACAACACCATAACTAAGACATCCCAGCCCAAATGGAGAACAAAAGCACAGTCTCTGGTTAAGGAGACCAGTACTTATGTCTGCTCTCTTGTGATTTCTACTGAAGAGGGCTTAAAAGAGTATACTGGATGACAAATGGTGTCAACTGTGCAAGGCACTAAGTTTCATGGAAATTCTAAAGCATCACAGTTTTTTGTTTTGTTTTTTCTCTTTGTATGCCCTTCTCAGAAGCTTCCATAAGGAAAATTACGCTCCCAAAGCACATGGCCTTTTTACGTTATCTTTTTTCACTAAAAATGTTTATGATGAAGAATAACTTTCCTCACATTCCATATGTTTACTCATCTCAAGGAGAAACTCTGCAGATTTTGTCTGGAGATGATTGAAGCAAAGAATTATGTTTCCCCTAATGCCATATAATATAGGCATTGGCAGAACACAAGAATATAAAATATCATGAAACACTGAGGAATTTTTTTTGTAGTTGGTAGTAAGTACAACTCAACTAGGGATAGCATTGATCCCAGATTGTCATTGAAGGAGATAAGATTTCAGAAAAGGCATTCATCAGTAAGTTACTTATCTACGCCTTTAATGATAGTTCTAGCTAACAATCATTGCTATAAATTGCCATGATGATGGATAAAGGAAACAGAATTGTTTCCAGAGGAAATAATGTGCAGGTAAAGAACCCATTTATGATTGTTTTTGTTTCCTGCTCTAGTTAGTGCTGGTCATGGGGTATGGCCTGCCTCTGTGATACTGCTAAGGAAACAAGCGGTCAATAAAATCTCCTAAGATTCTATCAGCTAGATCTGTCTCTGTGTCTATGTTATGCCAGGGACCCCCAAAAGCTGCAGCAGGGCTAGTTGGGCAGATTGTGCCCATGAGAGTGTCTTGGTACTGGCAACAAATATAATGATACCAAGATGTCACTGGTTACGATGGTGAAAGATTTCCATTCAAACATAAAATCTGTCATTTTTTAATTATGAGAAGCCATTTTTAAATAAAAAGTATTTCAGATTTTATTTTTCATCAACAAATAGGGTTTGGACATTTTATGTGGCACAAAATGGCATGTATACTTTTAATCAATCCAAAAAATAAAATAAAATCAGGAGGTTACTATTCATTGATCTCGGTGGAAAAAAAATCTTTACCCAAATAACACTACAGAATCAAGTAAGAACATTTTAGATTCTTGTGTTCCCTTTGTTCATTTTGGTATCAATCCCAGCCAAGACACTTTAATGGCAGTTGTAACTGTTTTACAACTGCCCCGGAAGCTTGTCATATCACAGCACTTATAGAGATGCTATCACAAGATCCTGTCTCAAGAAAGCCTCAGCAAAACCCTAAAATGAAAGTTTACCAGTTGGTAAAGTCAAAAATTGATAAAGTACAAGTGAATTTTGGAAATTCACTAGGTAAACCAAAGCTCCAAGTCATTTAAAAACAATAAAAAATAGGTCACTACTTTCACGTGTGCCAATCATCCCAAAATTCTAAAATTCTTAAATAAAATCATGTTTTTAAGGCAACATGGCAAAAATACATCACTGTGCCAGATGCAAAAAAAAAAAAAAAAAAAAAAATCGCTTATACACAAAGGCTTCTTAATGCTGGAGTTACCTTCAAAGGCCTCCTCAGTTAATTCAAAGGGAAAAGAATATCACCACCAGGTGCTGGCAGTTCTAGTGAGAGAATTGTTTACTACAAGCAGCGAAACAAGCAGACTGCTGCCCAGGGGAGCACGTCATTGCAGCTTTGCTAATGGCCTATCCATTTTACCTCATGACAACTGTGAGCCCAGTACCTCCAGATCTCTGTGGTGTGCCTGGGTCACCGTGAACCTGAATGATCTCATCTCCTAGGTGTAGGTCTGGCTGTTTCAGCTGTCTGTGCACAGTCAGAATCGAGCATCTCCTTTGGGTAGATTACACTGATGGAAAGAATTTCAGATAGGTTTTTCTACAATACAGTCTTTTCTCCTAATAGTGTGGTTATCCTTCAAATTCAGTGATGAGGCTGCTGAGAATTTTCTTGTGATGCTTTACGTCTTACATTCATATGTAATACCTCACTCTCTTGTCACCTTGTCATGTGCTTATACTGAGCAATGTTCCCAACTTATGGTAGGAGAAAATGGGCTTTATTTTACCTCATTTGAAAGATTTTGGCCCAATTAGCAGCATGATTTAGATAGTAAGTAAATATTTTGAAATAGATTTGAAATAGAGTTTTCAGCAGGGTACTACAGAAGGTATTTGAGTAATATCTATAAAAGTAGACATTTTGTATCTACAGATTGAACAATTGCACTTTCAACTTGAATGTCCATGAGTTAATGTGCAATTTCCTGAGACCCAGATTTGAATCATACACATTAGGATGTGCAAGAATGAGTTTCTTAGCTGGTGAATGAACAAAACAAATGGACGTATATTCATATCTCAGTACTACTTATTTTTTAATTTGTGGATGCATACATATTTTTGTGGGGAAAGGGGGAAATATATGTTCTTATCTGAAAATGGAAATTAACAAAGGTCCTACAAATATCTCTCACAAAAATCAAGGATTTACCGGCAGATGACAAATATCAAGAACCCATAGCAGATATGTCTTAATAATCATTCTTTCTTCTGAGGCTATATTCAACCTAAGTTTCCTCTTTACATAAGCCCTCTAGGTAACTGTTTACCAATCCATCAGGATAGGCATGAAAAATAAAATCTATTTGCCACCCCTGGTCTACAATGTATAAAGAGGCACTGGCAGGGTTGCCTTTATTTTGATATTTTCTTTACCATTTTAGTTTTCTATAATCTAAAAGTTGTTAACAAAATGAAAGGGGTTGATTGCATTGGAAGAGAACTGGTATATTTACGAAAAAAAGGTAATAGAGCTATTCCCAATTATAAGTAATTTAAAATCTTCTATGAGCATAACAGATTTAAAAACATTTTTAGAAACCATTAATGTAAAAACTAAGGTGCTGAATGGCTATAATTTCTACAATACCTTATGGACATAAGTATCCATTACTTCACACAAATTCAACATTCAATTTAACACATGTCTTATCTGCTAGGCTTCTTCCAGGATTGTACCCTCAGTAAAAGTCATTACTAACTCTCTTCCAAAGCATTCGAAATAAAGCTTATTTCCTCTTTTAATGTGATTTACTGATATTTACATTTGATAAATATCAGAGATTCAACATAGTTTAGTTATGGTTGAATCTAATCTTGTAAGTGGCATGATAGCTACTTGAGCATTTATACACAGAGAGTGTTGAGTATTTGATTTAGGTCAACACAGGAAAGTTCTTTGGACCTTGGCTGCCAGTGGCATGGCTCTCCCTGATCCTAATCTTTTAAGTGCACCTTCCAAATTGATATGAAGGACAAGAGAGAGAAAAATAATTGCCAATTTCAAGACAAAAACAAAATGAACGCATACTGGTTGCCAATTCAGTTTTTAAAAGACTATTTAAACTGAACTGAAGGTCTTCCTTAAAGGCATTGTTAGGAAGAATATTACATGCAGTACACCTGTTCCTAGAGTCATACTTTTAAAAGCCATGCTCTATTAAAGCGATTTTTTAAAAGTACTTCATGTCTTACTGTTACTTTATTTCATAGTGAGCCAGTGGGATTTCTCAGTTGAAATGTCAGGTTTATAATTAGGACTCCTATGATATAAAGTTTATCTTGTCTAAAGACATGGGTAGCTTTTCAAAGATTTGAAATCTGCAGTACACCAATTAGATAAATCTTCATTGACCCTTTCAAATTATAAATTAATTTTATACTACGTCTTTTCCTTTTTGACTTGTTATAAAATAATAAACTACTTTGAAGAGTGAACTTTAAGATTTGTAAAGCAAAACTTAAAAGATTGGATAATGTATTTTTAGATAAGAGATTGAATTTTGCCTAATTCCCTTTAAGACTGAGGGCAATATTTATTATAGTAGCCTAAGCATTATTACTGAGACAGGAATAAATTATTTACATTTTGAGATGTATTAATCCTTCAGTACAACCTTTATTTGTGATGTTTCTATACCTAGAGCATTGTTGTACCTCCCTCAGGTAAACTGATTAATTCCCTTTTCAGTTATAGAATTAAATACATTATTTAAAATAGTAAGTTTCAATAATTTTTATGATTAAAGTTAACTCTAAATAGAAACTTTTAAATATCATGAGCGCATATATGTATAACCAAAATGGAAAAAAAAAAATCCTCATTTCTTGGATTACTAATAAAATTCACTACTGTGATTGCTTCCCTTTCATCAAATAAAATGTTCCTAGCGTCATAAACACTGTTTTATTACCTTCATATTTTCCTTTATTTTATAGAAATGCTTTTCAAAAATAAAATTTAAAGTTTCAGAAAATGATTTCAGTATCTGATATACACAGGATATAATGACTTGTATTATGTTTGAAGAAAATATTAGGAATAAAAGAGGATTTAAACTGCCTGATAAAAAGGAAAACCAGGTCAGTTAAAAATTTTCTCTTGCAATTACAGGGTGAAAAATCTCATTTAGTCAGGATCTTTATTAGTTCAGAATTCATGACAATTAGGGCAATGACTAGATTGAAGTTTATAGTTATATTATCGCCAAAGAAAAATTTCACTCTTTAACAGTCAACTTTCCCCTATATTTTTTTTATTCCTTGTTATGAGTATACTTTTGTTCTAGTAAGCATCAGTAGGACCCTGAAATTATAATTTATGTTTAAGCAAATTAAGTAGATGATACAGATGATGAAAAAGCTCTTAATTTGTCCATAATGAATGCATTCTCACCAGTTACCTGCTTCTCCTTTGGTTTACTCCACAAATAGACTGTGGTCCCCCAAAGGAAAGAGGGATAAACTTCTACTATTTATGAGGGGCCCGTTACACATATGCTCAGAATCTGTTCTTAATTGTTTGTTCAAAAATAGTTATCAAGGGTTATTCTTTTGAACAGTACTGTGTTATTCTTTAGGGGACCCAATAATAAACCAGATAAAATCTCTGGATTGAGGTACTGCAGCCATTCTAATTGTGAATCATCCAATAAATATGTTTACATTATCTAGTCCTAAAGCCATCCACAAAAAATCACACAAGTGCTGCTAATCCAAATGGGATGGGTAGTCAGGAATCCCAACAGGTGTGATGAAAGGACCTCCTAGGAAGAAGTTTAACAATGCAAAGATTGTTGCTCCACTATTGTATTTTTTTTCTTAATAAAGCATATATTTAGTTCATATT
Source organism: Eschrichtius robustus (assembly GCF_028021215.1). Lineage (NCBI taxonomy): Eukaryota > Metazoa > Chordata > Mammalia > Artiodactyla > Eschrichtiidae > Eschrichtius > Eschrichtius robustus. The sequence goes on along the minus strand of NC_090827.1, from coordinate 12,374,348 downwards.
CTAGGGTCAACTGTTTGTATTCAAATCTCATCTGTACAACATTCCACCTGCATGACCTTAGGTGCTTTATTAACTTTTTAAAAAAATTATAGTTTATTTACATTATTATGTTAGTTTCAAGTGTACAACATAGTGATCCGATATTTTATGGATTATTTCCCATTTAAAGTTATTATAAAATATTAACTATATTCCCTGCGCTGTACAATATATTCCTTGGTTACTTTTTTGTGTCTTAATTTTCTTATCGGTAAAACAAGTAGTAGTAACCTTCCCTGGGTTGTAGAGACTAATGAGACACTACAAATTCTAAATAAAACACTGATACAGGTTTTGACACAGGGCAAGTACTCAACAAATGTTGGCTATTTTCATCATCATTATACCATGTGAGCAGTTAAGAAAATATTTAGTATCCCCGCAGTGTACTGGCTCTCTCAATAAACTGTGCTGAAACCTTGAGATACTGGGCTAGGAGCAAGTCTTGGGAAATTTACAATGTGTGGATAGTGAGAGAACTCAAGAGACACTTAAAACTCAGGATGTATGGGTTTGCATTTCAAGAGACCCAGGACCATGGAGGTGTCTCCAGGTCATATAAGCCAGAGAAAATGGGGCTGACTGCCCACTGGAGAGACTTAACATTTCAAAAGGTTAGAGTGAGAAGCCATTTTCTTTTCTTCCCATCTATGAGGAACAGAAAATTTTCTCCTTCATTTTTGGGATATGTGGGGAAGGTAGCTGTCCTTTTCTACAGTACATAGGCAGGTAAAATCCATTTACTTTCATCCCCTATAGAGTGCGAGGCCCCTTTCATAGTTAATCTTACCATCTGTCTTTCATTGTGTGCTCCAGGAATAAACACCGGGGTAAAGGAGGTCAACACAACTATTAATGACTAATCTGTCTCTAATCCAGAACATCTTGGATGCATATTCAGGATAAATTAATAACAATGTTTATCCCAAATCCAACAATCATTATCATCATCATCATCAGTAACATCATGATGTCAGAAAATAGCTACAATTTAGCTGCTAGATATGCAAAAAAAAGTTTGTTTTTTTTTTCTTCCTGGGTACAGGGCTAGACTATAATTTCCACCTTTTGTTGCCATCAGTACAGCCATGTGACTAAGTTTTGGCCAACAGAATATGGGCAGAAGTGAATGCCACCTCTAGGTCCATAAAACCTACTCTTCAACTCTATGTATTTTCTCTTCCTTCATCTGCTAGATGGATGCAGTAAATCCAATGGAAAACTTTGAAATCTTAGATTTTAATCAAGCCATTAGATAGAAGGAGGCTAGGATCCAGTAAGGCTATATGAAGGAGACTTCCTCTAACCCATGCCTACCAATCTTCATTATTCTTAGATGTGAGTGTGAAGTAAATCTCTTTGTTGAGATAAGCCTCTAAGATGTGCCTGTGTATAAGGAATATTACAGAAGTTAGCTTAACTTCAAAACTGCAAAATTGAGTCTTCTTAATCAGTACGAAAGACTCCTCAAGTTGTAGGTGCTTGGAAAAGGACCAATAGGGCTCTTTGTATCCTCTTTTCCAAAGGAATTCAGATAATCAGCCATGACTCTAGACCAAAAGCAAATGATAGGGAATAAAGTTTTTTGTAGGTAATGCATGTGTGAAGTAGAGAAAGAACATAAAAGAAAGTGAGGAGGAAAACTGTGCAACCTACAAAATACATTTCTATTACTCCTTCTAGCGCCTCTGTTTCTCATCTCTTATATAACTATTCACTATAATCTTTAAACCTTCTAATCCATTTTTTTAAGTGTTCAATCCAACTAAACATTAGTTCAAGTACCATGCTAGATTTTTCACACTATTGAATCTTCCAGTTTGCTTTTCTTTCAGAGAGAGAAAAAAAAAAAGCATTGATGGAGTGTACTTTATGAATCAGGAAATTTATATGTGTGATTATGTTTTTTAATCCTCACAACAACCTTTTAAGGTGCAAAACAAAGAATGTTACTCATCATCCAGTTCTACAAGGATCAAGGCATTAGCCACTGCAGTCACTGACCTACAGCACACACTGAAAGGAATTCAGGACCAAGTACAGGATGAGGCACTTGGTGCTTTGGGAAAACAGGTCAACGGACCCTTAGATAGTTAGATATATTTCAGGAAAAATTTTTATGAACCCGGATTCTTGCATCTTTCCATACTTAGAAAAGCACTGAAACCATTAACTGAGATATCTGTTCCTCGTGACTAGTAGTAACCATCTACAGAGCTGTGTGCTTGACTGCACATACTCCTTAGCCAAAATCACATTTATACTAGCCCCTCCCCTTACCTGTTCAGAGCAGTTCCTCAGAGCTCTGTGAGAGGCTGTCTCCTGGGCTCTAAGTCCTCAGTAAGGTCCCAAATGAAACAAACTCACAGCTTTCACATTCTGAGCTTTTAAATTTCACTCAACAAAGGTAAATGTGTTTCGAAGCATAACTTTTCTATCATTTTTATAATAAAGAAACATTTAAAAAAACAACTAAAAAAGCAAAAATTAAAATTTTTGACCTTTTCCAAAATGACAAAATAATCTGAGAAAAAGACCACCTCATTCTCTCAGCCAATTATCAATTCCTCTTATGGGTTACAGATCCAGGAAGACATAGGCTTATGGACAGAGAGGGAGTTAAGAACCATCTGGCAGACAAAGTACCCATAAATAGTAAGAGCCTTGACTTCATAAATGAAGTACATGTGTAATCTAAGAATTCACTTTATACTGAATATAAAGGTATGCCTCTTAAATATTCTGATTTCTTTTTCACACTCACAATGGCCATATTTTATTGCTTTTAGATCAATTAAAAATAACATTAGAATATATATACACATACGTTTTTCATTTGCAAATCTAAAAGACAGATTTATTGATTATGCTCACACCTCCTGACAGACGCTGGCCCTGATTTCTACCACTCAAATATTCCTGCAATGTGCTCTTATGTCTCCTGATGCTTACCCCATCCCTTGAGATTAAGCACAGAAGAGCGACACACCTTCCCTTCAAATGCTCTGTGCCACTGCCAGTGGTGAGTCACTGTGGCATTTCTGTCCCTCGGGCACTTCTCTTAGTCAATAGCAGTGTTAAGTAACAGCAAGGTGTTTCCATTACATTCATTGATTTGACCACAAATCAGACTCTCATTATCTTAAGTCTGAATTACAGACTATGAGTGTGAACTCACCTTTACTGTTCAATCTTAATATGATTTTGTGATATTGTGATTTACTATAAGAAATATATATTTGGTTTTTGTTCCCAGTTTTGGCTCACAGGTCCCAAAACCCTTGAAATTTCCTAAGTGTAGACAGTGATAAAGGTGTCTTTTGTTATGTTAATGAGGTGACTTTTGGAAAGCATTTACGAAGACCCCCCCTGACCTCCAGGGAGGGGAGAGGAGCTGGAATCAACTGCCAACGGCCAAGGACTTAATCAATCATGCCTATGTAATAAAGCCTTCATAAAAAAACCAAAAGGACGGGTCTGAAGAGCTTCCGGGTTGGTGAACACATATTTATTTTATATTTATAGTGCAAATTTAATCATTCACAGTTAATGGCTTCAAAAAGAAAAAATCCCGAGATAAGGAGCTGCTTCAGCCTCTGTGATAGGCTGAATAATGACTTGCAACAATATCCAGGTCCTAATACCTGAAATCTGTGGGTGTTATCTTTTATGGAAAAAGGGACTTTGCGGATGTGATTAAGGATTTTGAGATTAGACTGGATTATCTGGTTGTGCCCTAAATGTAATCCAGGTGTGTTATAAGAGGGAGGCAGAGTGCAACAGGACTACAGAGAGAAGGATAATGTGACTACTGAAGCAAGAGGAGACGCTACTGACTTTAAAGATGGAGGAAGGGACCAGCACCCAAGGGATGCAAGGAACGCTGCTCTAGAAGCTGGAGAAGCCAGGGAACAGATTCTCCCTTCCGAGCCTCGAAGGGTGCACAGCCCTACCAGTACCTTGATTTTGGCCCGGTGAAACTGACTCCAGAATTATAAGAGAATAAACATGTGTTGTTCTAAGCCACCACATTTGTGGTGTTTTGTTACAGCAGCCAAAGGAAACTGTTACAAACACTATTAAAAATAGTTCCTCATTCATATTAACCTTGAAGTTCTGGAGCCCATACTAGATTAGGAAACATTGGAATAGAATGTTATTTTAGTGATGCTTATTCGTATTTATGTCTGTGAGAAAGTACAAATACATCTAGTTATAAAACTAGACACAAAGTAGGTGTTTATTAATTATTAGATTTCTTTTTCTTCTCATCCATTTGTGTACACAGGAGTTATTAGTTTCAGGATTTATCTACAGTAAAACTAAAATATATGGTATAGTGATAAAGCCATATATATTTTCCTTTATATAATTTCTTCAACTTTTTCCCATCCTAGTATAGACTCATCTCATTATGATAGAAAAGTCAGTGTAGATTCAGCCAAGATATACAGAACCTGCCAGATATGCTTGGGTTCTTTGGAAGATGGTACTGGGCAGCTAGGTAAAGGTGAAGTGGTAGATGCCAATTTGTCTAAAATAGACGGAAAACTTAATACACATCACTGAATTTGTACGCTCCAAATGCTTAGGTTTAAAAGTCAGTAAGCCTGGCAGAGAAAGGTGGCAAGACATTTAAATAGATGTAAAATTTTCCTTAGGAGAAAAGATGACGACATGCTCTAGAAAAAGTAAACACTTGTAACAAAGAAAGGAAAAGGGGCCACTCAATTTCACAAGAAGCAGTCTTGAGAGACTTTCTGTGGGCTGACATGCAAATGACCTGCAGGAAAGTAGAATTCAAAATAAAATGGAACAAAAGAAATCGCCTGTAAATGAACATGATCACTTTCTCAAGGAGACAGTGTTATCAGGTTGATTGGGAAGTTGTTTCTGGCTCTCCTAATTTGCAGAATACTAATTTTACCAGGAAAAGGCATAAAATCCCAAATTCTGGGAAGTATAGATATATTTATTTTTTGAATTTGCAGAATTGCTATGAAATATTGTCACACACAATTCTAAATGCTCAAAAGACCATGTAGAAATCATAATGCACAGTGGGCTCAAATCCCTTACTCTTAAACAAATTTCTTTAGTTAAATAAATTATTAATTCTAAAATCCAGTGAAGTGACAGGAAATGAAATGAGTTAACTTCATGTAAGGGAGAATAATCTAAAGGTTGCTTAAATTCAAAGTGTAAAGAACATTTGATATGTGAAGGCTGGAGGATTATTTGAACAATTAAATCTTCATTGCATTCAGCAAGAGTTACCTGAGGTTAGTGGTCTTATTTTCCATAACTAAGGGCAAGGCACGGCAGAGCTTTCATTTGCAAGAAAATGAGCTAGAAAAAAGTCTTATTAGGAATGCTCTCCAGCTTGAAATGCAACCAAAGAGCTCAACAGTGCTTGTCAAGAAGAAAGTGAGGGCTCCAGCCTTTATTAGCTTTACAGGTCAAACATGGAGCCTGCTGTGACTAAATAATGAAGGAATTCATCCAATTGTCTTAAGAAGTTTGAATTTTATTCTCTAGGTTTAGCTTCAATAGTCCCTCCGCACATTTTGGAAAACGACTTGCAGTTATTCATACCTTTTTTGTTATCATTAGGATCACATCATTTCTGGAAATGTTTTCAAAGGGGAAACAAGGATATATATTTAGATATGTTTGACATATGTGCTTTCCTATGAACAGCTATATGAATATTTTTTAGTATTTCTGGTACTGCATAGATAATGTGTAGTACGTCCACTACAAATAAGCCTTATTAAGACAAATTTACATAAAAGGCAATGCTTATCTGCCTTTACCTTTGTCTCTTATAGTCAGGTGGAATTCAAGCAGTTCAGGAAAACTTGTAAAACACCCTCACAAGGCTGGAGTCACAAGTTCAAATTATTTTAGAGGCTGGGTGTTATGGAATCTATAGCAATATGAAGACATGCCTTAGCTGAAGGCAAATTCAACTTTGTTTTAATTGTGTTGGCCAAAGAGAGGATACTATGTGTCTGTCAGTTTTGGATCACGATTTTAGGACTTCTACCATAGAAGTAACTTTCCAGGATTTGTTGAGAATATCTAAGCACACACTCCATAATGAGATCTAAATACTAATTATGCATACATCATAGTGCGTAGAGAGTGTTCTGATGCAAGTTCTTATTAAGAAAAGTGGTGAGAAAGCCTTAGAAACTCAACTAAGGAATTGGTATTGGCCCAGTCCAGAGGATATCTTTTGGATCACACTGGACCACTCCACTTAGGCTAATCAGAAATGTTCACTTCTTGTTAATATTGGTACTTGTTACTAATACTTAATATTAAACTGGGACTCTGTTTTTTTGTACTTCAAATAAAGTTTTTACTACTGAAGTTTTATCTTCAAGTTCTGTAATTGACAACCATACAAAATCTATGGGATGCAGCAAAAGTAGTTCCTGTAGGGAAGTTCACAGTGATACAGGCCTTCCTCAAAAACAAGAAAAATCTCAGATAAACAACCTAACTTACCACATAAAACAATTAGAAAAAGAAGAAGAAAAAAACCTTAAAATCAGCAGAAGGAAGGAAACAATAAAGATCAGAGAGGAAATAAATAAAATAGAGATTAAAAAAATAATAAGAAAAAAATCAATAAAACCAGGAGCTGGTTCTTTGAAAGGGTAAACAAAATTGACAAACCTCTGGCCAGGCTCACCAAGAAGAAAAGAGAGAAGACCCAAATAAACAAAATAAAAAATGAAAGAGGAGAGATAAAAACTGAAATACATACAATAGAAATACAAAAAGCCATAAGAGAATACTATGAACAATTATATGCCAACAAATTGGACAACCAGAAGAAATGGAGAAGTTTCTAGAAACATACAGCCTACTAAAACTGAATCAAGAATAAATAGATAGGGACTTCCCTGGTGGCGCAGCGGTTAAGAATCTGCCTGCCAATGCAGGGGACATGGGTTTGAGCCCTGGTCCAGGAAGACCCCCACAAGCTGCAGAGCAACTAAGCCTGTGTACCACAACTACTGAGCCTGCACTCTAGCCCGTGAGCCATGACTACTGAGCCCGCATGCCACAACTACTGAAGCCTGTGTGCCTAGAGCTCATGCTCTGCAACAAGAGAAGCCACCGCAATGAAAAGCCCATGCACCGTAACGAAGGGTGCCCCCGCTTGCCGCAACTAGAGAAAGCCCATGTGCAGCAACGAAGACCCAACACAGCCAAAAATAAATAAATTAATTAATTAATTGATAAAAAAAAAAGAATAAATAGATAACTTGAACAGACCAATCACTAGAAGTGAGTTAGAATCTGTAATTAAAAACAAACGAACAAAAAAACCTTAGGAATAAACCTGACCAAGGAGGTGAAAAACTTATATGCTGAAACCTATAAAACATTAATACAAGAAACAAAGATGATTCAAAGAAATGGAAAGCTATCCCATGCCCTTGGATTGGAAGAATTAATATTGTTAAAATGGCCATGCTATACAAAGCAATCTACAGGTTAATGCTATCCCTATCAAATTACCCAAGATATTTTTCACAGAGCTAGAATAAATAATCCTAAAATTCATATGGAACAATAAAAGACCCAGAATTGCCAAAGTAATACTGAGGAAAAGGAACAAAGCAGAAGGCATAACCGTTCCAGACTTCAGACAATACTACAAAGCTACAGTAATCAAAACAGCATGGTAGTGGCACAAAAACAGACATGGATCAATGGAACAGAATAGAGAACCCAGAAATAAACTCACGCACCTGTCGTCAATTAATCTTTGACAAAAGAAGCATGAATAAACAATGGAGCAAAGACAGTTTCTTCAGCAAGTGGTGCTGGGAAAGTTGGATGGCCACATGTAAATCAATGAATTTAGAACACACCCTCACACTATACACAAAAATAAACTCAAAAGGGCTTAATGACTTAAATATAAGACATGACACCATAAAACTCCTTGAAGAGAACGTAGTCAAAACATTCTCTGACATAAATCATACCAATGTTTTCTTAGGTCAGTCAACCAAGGCAATAGAAATAAAAGCAAAAATAAACAAATGGGACCTGACCAAATTTATAAGCTTTTGCACAGAAAATGAGACTGTAAACAAAATGAAAATCCAATCTACAGACTGGGAGAAAACATTTGCAAACGATGTGCCTGACAAGGGCTTAATCTCCAACATATACAAACAGTGCATACAGCTTAATAAAAAACAAACAAACAAACAAACAACCCATTCAAAAAGCAGACAGAAGACTTAAATAGACATTTCTCCAAAGAAGAGATACTGATGGCCGAAAAGCACATGAAAAAATATTCAACATTGTTAATTATTAGAGAAATGCAAATCAAAACTACAATGAAATACCACCTCACACCAGTTAGAATGCTCATCATTAAAACGTCCACAAACAATAAATGCTGGGGAGGGTGTGGAGAAAAGGGAACCCTCCTACACTGTTGGTGGGAATGTAAATTGGTGCAGCCACTATGGAAAACAGTATGGAGGTTCCTCAAAAATCTAAAAATAGAGTTGCCTTATGATCTAGCAATACCACTCCTAGGCATATATCTGGACAAAACTATAATTTGAAAAAATACATACACCCCTATGTTCAGAGCAGTAATATTCACAACAGCCAAGACAAGGGAACAACCTAAATGTCCATCAACAGATGAAGGGATAAAGAAGATGTGGTACATATATACAATGGAATACTACTCAGCCATAAAAAAGAATGATATAATGCCATTTGCAGCAGCATGGATGGACCTAGAGATTATCATACTAAGTGCAGTTAAGTCAGAAAGAGAAAGATGAATACCATATGATATTACTTATATGTGGAATCTAAAATATGACACAGATCAACTTATCTATGAAACAGAAACAGACTCACAGATGTAGAGCGCAGACTTGTGGTTGCCAAGGGGAAGGGGCAAGGGGAAGGGATAGATTTTGAGTTTGGTATTAGCAGATGCAGACTATTACATATAGGATGGATAAAGAACAAGGTTCATTCTGTATAGCACAGGGAACTATATTCAATATCCTGTGATAAAGCATAATGGAAAAGAATATGAAAAAAGAATACATATACATTATATATATATACCTGAATCACTTTGCTATATACCAGAAACTAACACAACATTGCAAATCAACTATAATCAAATCAAATAAATTTTTTAAAAAGTTCTATAATTGTTTCTTCTGCAGTGTCTAATTTGCTCTTACTCCTATCCAACACTTCTTTTTTTTTCATCTCAAACACTGTATTTTTCAGCTCTAGAAGATCAAATTGGGTCTACTTTACATGCTCCATATTTCTCATCACACTCATGTTTTCCTCCACCTTCTTCATTATTTGGAGAATATAATGTATCTTTTAATGCCCTTGTCTACTTAATCTATTATCTGTGTTACTTCTGGATATGTTCATATTGATTGATTTTTCTCCTTATTTGTGGGTCCCAGTTTCCTGCTTCTTTGCATGCCTGGTACTTTTTTATTGAAATATTTCTAGGTGTCAGATTTTTTTTTTTTTTTAAAGAAGTAATCCTTTAACTACTTTTGAAACTTGTTGTTGTTTGCAGCTTAGTTATTTGGAAACAATGTGATGATGCTTTTCACTTGCTTTTACCTTTTGTTAGGCAGGACAATAGCAGCCTTTAATGTAGGTCTAATTTGGCTCCACTACTGAGGCTATATCCTTCTGCCTGTTGCCCCAGGTATAGAAGCTGGCTTTTGGGAAGGTGAATTATTCCTAGCCCTGTGTGAGCCCTGAGAATTGTTCCATCTATTCCTTTTCAATGGCTCTTTCCCTAGCTTTGAGTAGTTTCCTTACAGAAATTCTCCGATCTGTACCGAGATGAAGACTTGAGGGGAATCTTCTGCAGACATTTGAGCTCTCTCCTGTAGCTCTCTCTTCTCAGGTCCATTGCCCTCTCAATTCTAACAACAGAACACACCCCCATACTCTTGTCTCCTCAATGTAGGGAGACCGCTGAGCTCTGTCTGGGTTCCTCCTCTCTGCACTTCAGCTTGCAATTGCAGACAGTAAGCTGGGGCAATGTAGAGCTTAACTCATTTGTTTCTCCTCACTCAGAGATCGCTATCCTGTGCAGCCTGTTGTGAAATGTTTGAAAGCTGTCATTTTACATATTTTATCCAGATTTTTAGTTGGTTAAGGCAACAAAATAAATTTGATCACTGTTACTCCACCATGACTTAAAAATAGACGTCTTTATCAATAGATGTCTGATTAAATAATTTTCTATGTGATCTGATTTTTTTTTTTTTTTGGCCATGAATGAGTGATACTTCAGTTCTATTTTTAAATCAAGCTTTCTGTGAAATACATGTTCTTCTTGGTATGAGGAAGAAATGAAGAACTTCTTTGGTAGGAAGAATTTCTCCCTAGTACGACTGGGAAGTAAGCCAATTCTCCCCTTGGACCTCATGGTGATCCTGTATAAAAATATTAAACATCCTCCAGCTACTGAGATGCTGTGTTTTAGCATATGACTTGCCCTTTACCATACTCAGCTCCAACACGGTTATGTGTGTTGGAATAAACCACATCTGCAGATTAGGACTTGACTTCTCAGTGTAAAAATAAAACAAAGTAAAAGAAAATAAAAACAGTTAGGTCATGCTTTCTACACGTAAATCCTGCATTGTTGGAACTCTCTTTTTTACAACTCAGCAAAATGAAAAAAATCTAAGAACATTAAAGTTATGTGGGTTTTTTTTTCTTTAGTTTAACAATAACCAACTACATCTCTTTCCAAAATGTATCTTAATCCTTGTAACAGTTCATAAAATTCCAACCATGTTAAAATGTTAACCAATTTTCAATCTCTAATATGTTTACAATTCATAAATAAATATATAATTTTCATTTTATTGGAGATAAAGTAAGGTGACCACTCAAGAAGTGATATATTTTGTATTAAATGCTTAGTGATGCCTCATGACTGAGATCCATCTGGATCTCACATTTGAAATTTTTTATTTCAAAATTAGTTGTCAACCTAGGAATTCAATTGCTGCTACTTTTCCCGTTTTTTCTCAATATAAACTTTATCATAGGACTACACTCAGTGGGCCATTGTTTTGAAAAATATTACTAAATGTGCTCCAGGGGCACAGAGGTGGGAGTGACTCATTCTGTACTGGGAGCAGTTTCACAGGAAGGTGACATGTAAAACATAAAGATACTGAACATGTAGATCCAATATTAGAAAATGTGGAAAAATTAATCTATTTCAGCTTTGGAACTAGTAAAACCTGGAAACAAAATCCCTGCTGAGTATATTACTCTCTTTCTCAGGAATAAGATATATAATTCAAAGCATGTTGTCTTTTCAGGATTTTTTCTTTCCTGGAACACTCTTTCCTCAGACATCCACATGGCCCATTCTCACCCATCCTACAAGTCTCTCTATATAGTCACATTATGAGCAAGCCCTTTCCTGATGTAAAACAGTAAACTATCCCTACCCCACCCCCATCACTACTCTATTCCCCTTATTCCTTTTGTTTTGTCATAGTTCTTATTACTCCTTGTAATTCTATATTTTCACTTTTAATTTCTTTGTTGTCTGCTTTTCCCCCTAGAATGCAAGTTTCACAAGGGCCGTAACTTCATCCAATTTTTCCCACTGTTGTATTCTCAGTCCCTACAATGGTGCTTGACACACAGTAGTTGTCCCATAAACATGTGTTGAATGAATGAATGAATGAAGCACTTAATATTGTGCCTGGTACATAATAAGTGTTCATTCAAATGACTGACAACTTTTTATCATCATCATCATCATCACAAGCTTTATTATTACTCTAAAACACAAAATACTTCCAAGCACCTCAACTTCTGCTATGGGCACCTATGAAAATCAAATGAAAATAGAGAAAACTCTTTTGACACTCAAAATGAGGAACTCTGTCTATCTAAGAGCACACACTGGATGAGTTAGAATTAATTTGGAACTACACCTGTAGGTTAAATAAATCATCCCAAATATGTAATTTGCTGTTCTTGATAAATGTGTTTTAATTCATTTGAGTTATTTCATTTAATTTCAGTAATTTGATATTTTATTGAATAAAATTCCCTGGAGTTACAGACTTAAACTTGATATTTTTAGAAATGAATAGGAGTCTAGAGAGAGTATAATATTTGAAAATTATGAAAGATAAAAAAATATGTTGCTAATTCCAAAAAGAAAGTTATAGCATTAACATGAAATGAGACAGATTAATATGGACGAAAATGTGGAAAATGCTCCAATTTCAAATCATGCTTTTATCTTCATGTAAATCATTGACTTTTAAAGCAGCATCTCATCCTTCCAAAACTTTGCTGACTTACAGTATGCATAACTTATACAAAAAGTAATTTAATAAACTTATGTGAACATCTAAAATAATGCTAATAAAATATAATAAGCACTTAACACTTGTTACGGACTTATAAGGCAATGGGAAAAATAATCAAGACACAAGTCACACTCTCAAAAGGCTCATATACATGTAAACAAATAAGTGTAATGTACTATGATAAGTGCTATATTACTATAACATCAAAACTTTAAATTTCATGGACAAGTATAATTTTAAATAAAAAGATGGACTTTAGGGCTTCCCTGGTGGTGCAGTGGTCGAGAATCTGCCTGCCAATGCGGGGGACACGGGTTCGAGCCCTGGTCTGGGAAGATCCCACATGCCACGGAGCAACTGGGCCCGTGAGCCACAATTACTGAGCCTGCGCGTCTGGAGCCCGTGCTCCGCAACAAGAGAGGCCGCGACGGTGAGAGGCCCGCGCACCGCGATGAAGAGTGGTCCCCACTTGCCGCAACTAGAGAAAGCCCTCGCACAGAAACGAAGACTCAACACAGTCATAAATAAATAAATAAATAAATAAATAAATAAATAAATAAAAGAACGTGAATTTCTTTAAAAAAAAAAAAAAAAAAAAAGATGGACTTTAATGAAAAGCACTGTTGTCAACCTGCCTCCTAACATCATCATTGCGTAAAGTAAATGCTATTATATCAATAGCATTAAAAAACCATCATCTTTATGTAAAATATTTTACCATTTAATAGCTTGAGCTTCAAGAAAAACTCATTTCTCTGTCCTCACCTTTCAATAAATTAAACTTCAGCACAGACCTACACAACTTTGCTTTCAGCAACACTGCTATAATAGAAGTGCTACAGGCATGCTAAAGAGGAAGTGATTTACTCTGTGATGGGAGCAGCTTCACATGAGGGAGGCATTTGAATCACCAATCAAGATAAGGAATAAAGGAGACATAGCAGGTTTGGGGGTAAGGCAATAAGGGACAGAGCCAACACTATGAAGGGTGACAGGGCAAGAAGCAAAAGACAAGGAGCACTAGTCACTTAGAGAAGTAAAGTGGAGAGTCAGTTATTAAGAGTAAAAGGAGAAAACACCACATTCTATGATAATGAAGCACTGGCAATGCAACATTATATGTAGCCTTAAAAATCACTGGACTTCATAACACTCTGTAATTCTCTGTTTGTAACTTCAAGAGGTTTTCCTAGCAGGCTTAAGACATCCAGACTCAGGAAAATGGAGGGCAGATAGGAAGAGGTGAGAAAGCCCCCGATGCCACATGGCAAACACTGGCTGAAAGCACACATCCCATGCTAAGGACACACCAACCATTTCAGTCCAGCTTGCCTCCACTTAGTGGGTGGAGCCATTCGCTCCATGGAATAGTCATGTCCATATACAGTTTTAATTGAACTGAATCAAGAAAAACCTGAACCAAAATTCAAGAAGAAATTCTATATATTTACAAAACCATTTCACAATAAATACGTACCTCAGATATAACAATTCCAAATTTTAAATAACCTAAATATCTAACAATAAAAAATACTTTATACAACAATAGATCATAAATGTAAAATTATGTCGTCAAATACTTCCCAGAATACAAAAATAGTTAAAATATAGTATCAAGTAGAAAGGATGCAGGACTATTTTATGCATTATATATTCATATAATATATACATTATATATGTATATTTATTTTTCCACATGAGGACATACAAACACACACAGAGACATACACACACGCTACACAAAAACTGTTAGGAAAATATCAGATTCTTATAAGCTGCTATGTGTTGTTGATTGGGAGCTATGGGCTTTTAAAAATGTCTTTTAAAATTTTTCTATATTTTCTAAAGCTTCTAATGAATATGCATAGCTTTTACAATATGAAAACGACATAGTATTTCTGAAACACTCTGACAATATGTAAGTCTTCTGATATGTAAATGGCTAATTCTAACCATCTAGAAAACACAGTAGTTCAAAATGTCTACAGAGATGAGCTTTTGTTAATTACAATCAATATGTCCTCAGCAATTGTCTTGCTTTTTGGCCACTGCTTAATGTGACTTTGTCCACTAAAAGGCTATATTTATCATCTGATAAAAAAAAAAAATCTGAGGAAAGAGGAATCATTAAAATTATCCTTCCCCTCAAGAATCAATATTATGAACATGACTATACTACCCAATGCAATCCTTATCAAATTACCGAGAACATCTTTCACAGAATTAGAACAAACAATGTTTAAATTTGTATGGAAACACAAAAGACGCAGAATAGCAAAAGCAATCTTAAGAAGGAAAAACGTAGCTGGAAGAATCAGGCTCCCTGACTTCAGACTATACTACAAAGCTACAGTAATCAAGACAGTATGGTACTGGCACAAAAACAGAAATATAGATCAATGGAACAGGATAGAAAGCCCAGAGATAAACCCACGCATGTATGGTCAACTAATCTATGACAAAGGAGGCAAGGATATACAATGGAGAAAAGACAGTCTCTTCAATAAGTGGTGCTGGGAAAACTGGACAGCTACATGTAAAAGAATGAAGTTAGAACACTCCCTAACACCATATACAAAAATAAACTCAAAATGGATTAAAGACCTAAATGTAAGGCCGGACACTATAAAACTCTTAGAGGAAAACACAGGCAGAAGACTTTGACATAAATTGCAGCAAGATCTTTTTTGACCCATCTCCCAGAGTTATGAAAATAAAACCAAAAATAAACAAATGGGACCTAATGAAACTTAAAAGCTTTTGCACAGCAAAGGAAACCATAAACAAGATGAAAAGAAAACCCTCAGAATGGGAGAAAATATTTGCAAATGAAGCAACTGACAAAGGATTAATCTCCAAAATATATAAACAGCTCATGCAGCTCAATATCAAAAAAACAGAAAACCCAATCCAAAAATGGGCAGAAGACCTAAACAGACATTTCTCCAAAGAAGATATACAGATTGCCAACAAACACATGAAAGAATGCTCAACATCATTAATCATTAGAGAAATTCAAATCAAAACTACAATGTGATATCATCTCACACCGGTCAGAATGGCCATCGTCAAGAAATCTACAAACAATAATTGCTGGAGAGGGTGTGGAAAAAAGGGAGCCCCCTTGCCCTGTTGGTGGGAATGTAAATTGATACAGCCACTATGGAGAACGGTATGGAGGTTCCTTAAAAAACTAAAATTAGAACTACCATATGACCCAGCAATCCCACTCCCAGAGAAAAACATACATGCACCCCAATGTTCACTGCAGCACTATTTACAATAGCCAGGACATGGAAGCAACCTAAGTGTCCATCGACAGATGAATGGATAAAGAATATATGGTATATATATGCAATGGAATGTTACTCAGCCATAAAAAAGAATGAATTTGTGCAATTTGCAGAGACGCAGATGGACCTAGAGACTGTCATACAGAGTGAAGTAAGTCAGAAAGAGAAAAACAAATATCACATAATATCGCTTATATGTGGAATCTAGAAAAATGATACAGATGAACTTATTTGCAAAGCAGAAATAGAGACACAGACGTAGAGAACAAACGTATGGATACCAAGGGGGGAAGAGGCGAGGGGATGAATTGGGAGATTGGGATTGACATATATACACTACTATGTATAAAATAGATTACTAATGAGAACTTAGTGTATAGCACAGGGAACTCTACTCAATGCTCTGTGGTGACCTAAATGGGAAGGAAATCCAAAATGAACCATTTGTATTTATTAAAACTTTACATCAATTATGTACTTCCTTTTTTCTATTTATGATATACATTGTGCCCACTTAAAAAAGAATACTAGTAATCATTTCTTATTTGTAGTTATCAGCATTAAGAATTAATTCTATTCTAAATCTTTTATCGAAATTCAGGATGGCAGATGTAGAGTTTTACATATCACACAAAGACAAGCAAAAATTACCACTATTTGTGAAGAGGCACGCAATCAAAGATAATAAACTGTTATTATGATACCACTATGCTCTGTATGCTTTGTTCTTCTCCAACTTAGGCTAATTTTTTGTTAATAGAAGGTGCCTTTGCAGATTTTAGGGTAGTATGTCTTAAATTGGGGGTAGATTGAAAGATGATGCACAGATAGATAGATAGATACGAGGTGAGATGTGAAATAAGAGCAAGAATGAGCACCCATGAGGGAAAGAGAATGGGTCCACCAATATTTGAACCTTATATTTTCATAAAATCCAAAAGGTATCATCTTTACCCTCAATATTTCTCTCATTCTTCCTGTCTCCCACACCAGTCTGATCTGACTATTTTTGAGAAAGTGCCTCGCTACTGAATGAGAGAGAAAAGGAAAGGGACAACCATACTTGAGGAAAAAAGTAATTACTACACTCACCATGTTGGATAATAATCTCACTTTCCTTTTTTCTCTCAATACAAACACTGTTATAAAATATAAGTGAAAACTCATAGCAATATCATTAGATAATAAAATTGTAAAAATAGGTACAATCTTATAAAATCTCGACTACGTAAAAAAAAATCGGGAAAGTCAGAGCATTGCACAGTAAAAGGTGAGGAAAGACCTAGTGAAATTATTTTGTGTTGAAGAAGAGGGGAGATTGTAATCTCCTCGAAGTTATTTCAGGGGCAAGAAAGCCCTATAAAACCTGAAGCTTATGAAGAGTTGAGACATATTTGTAATTTCTCTTTGTTTTTAACAACACACCTTCTTTCCTATAATACAGAGGCTGATGCCAAAGCACATTCTAAAGCAAAACACATTGAATTGTAATGAATGTTTCACCTCATTGTGAAGAAGGCTGCTGATTTTTAGTAACTAGCCTCACAGTTGGATTAATTGAGAACAACTGCTGATGAGAACAAGCAAGACAACAAATTATGAATAAATAATATTTTCTCCATCGTTTGGCATTTTACTCCCAGTGGTCCATTAGCTTAAAAAACAAGAGACTCAGCACTTAAAAGATTTGTGCTCAGTTTGCTCATAAATGTTGTTTCACTTTGCTTTACTGCTATTTATGATTACCTCATTAGATTTTACATGTTCTAGAGCATTTGCAGAAAATATGCAGTGATAGGTTTCTATTGATGAATCTGTGCTCCTGAACACTTAAATGATTTAGCGTATGCTCCTTGTTTTAGGTGGCTACCACGCTTTACACACTGCTGCAAAATCAGATTCTCTTATGTTCTTTGGTTTTTGCTTTAACTCTGGTAACACAACAGATGCCACTCTAAGACTGAGGAAAATATTTAAGTATAAGTGATCACACTCTATCAATAAAGCTAACCCTTACATAATGTGCCTTCATTTTAAGTGTATACATTAGTTGCAAAAAAAAAAAAAAAAAAAAAAGGAATAAAAACTTGAAGGAGGGAAAATATATCACATGTAAGTCTCATTTTTTTTTTTTTTTTGTCTTTCCTGAGGAACCCATTCCAATGCCAGGGCACAGGTAAGGAGAACTCCTCAGGTTTAGTGAGGCTATTGTTATGTTTATCATTATTAAGTCTAGAAAGGATTTCAATCCATATATTTTCAGATATTTGAAGAAGCAAATTATTCTTAATTGTTTAATGCCTACATAATTGGATGGTTATCTAATCCAGTGTGACTAAAACACGCATAACTCTTCACTTAGAATTTTTATTTAACAAGAATTATATACTTCTGTTTCTTAAATTTTCGAGTGCTAATATTAATTAATTTAAGCATCAATTCTGGAATTGTGATGCTCTAGGAGGCTACTTATCACTAGAGATGTTTTGACCTATAATTAAATAGCTACAAATTACAGGACACCTCCCTCAATATTTTTGTTGTTTTATTACATCATTTCTTTTCCTTGGTATTTATTTTTCCATGCTTTCAATCTACAACAGTTTAAATCCCTTCTTGGTCCAATAAACTATATCCAGAACAGACATGCTTCTCCCAGGGTGTGAGATGTACTTAATTCCAACTCAATGGTCCATTATTCTGTTATCTTTAAAAATGGACCAGGAATAAAAGTTTGATTCTTGGACCAGTTAATATAACAGACATTTATTTCTCATCTCTTCCTTTCTCTACCATATCGTAATTTGATAGCAAAGGTGAGAACACTAAGCACAGCGTCTTCAGTGCCTTCAGTTCCTAACACATTGTGTGAGAGTGAATGAATAATATGCAGGGCTTTGATGATGTATGTGTAGCCAACCTGATTCAGCAGGCAAGTATGATAAAACTCAGCAGGCCTTCATTCACATCCCATGTGCAAATGCCAGGAAGACAGCTCTCAGGCAAAAGGCCTTCAGCAGCCCTCAGCAGGAAGTCACTAGACACCAAAGAAGTCTTCTATCTGGATTTATCATAGTGGCTTTTTGTTATTTCCACGTACGTGTTTTTGGAATTTCTTTTCTAGATGTTTGAGACATTGCACTTTTTCCAGTGATCCTGCTCTTTCTCAGACTAGATCTTCTCTGTGGCTTTGACTTTTTCTTTCCCTAGTTTGGATTTACCTATGGCCATCTGCCTGACTGCCTCCAGCCCTAGCTGAGCTCCACTCATAGTTTAACTCTTGAGAGACACCTGCTGTGCCATAAACAGCTCTGAACAGGGTGTCAAAGCAGGGTTGCAGTCTTCTTTTTCACAAATTGTATGATCTTAAATAAATAATTTAACTTTTAAAAGTATCATTTTCTCATTTACCACTCCACAGATTTATTAATATTGACATCACTATGTATTTGATAAATATATGCAGCTGCCTAAATAATATCCCCATATATATGTCTTAAAGCAGCAGAAACTCAAAGAATCCAAATCTGAAATCATCATCAACTTTCCCATACTTCCTACTACCTCCAAAAAAATTAACTTCAGTTGATGCTAAAAGTGATGAGAAGATTTCTGGAGAAGATGGGATTTGATATTAGTCTTTTAAGTTATTCCTTTCTTCAAAAGTTCTTAGACAAAATATCTAAATAATAGTACATTTATTAAAAGTTTGATATATACCATGCACTGTTGCAAGTGATTTACATATATCATCTTGTTTAAGTCCTACTAAACAAGAAAGATGTTTTGAGGAACTGAAATAAATGCAATGTGCATAGAGAATAGAAGGTAAGAAGGAAGATGATATGAAGTAAGACCCACAAGCAAGTAGGGGTTGAGAACATTCTGAATTTTGTATTTAATGTTTAAAATTTTCATCTTTACCTCAAGAGAAACAGGAAGCATTGGTATCCTTTAAGGGGCCTAGTATCATAATTATTCAACCCTCAGTGATGAGAATTGATTGAAGGGGCCAAAATAGGATGTAAAGAAACCAGAAAAAAAGACTATAGCTCAAATATAGCTAAACCATGGAACGTTCTCCTACTACCCTGGCATAAGTTTCTCTCTTTCACTTATGAGGTTGTATTACAATTATAATAACATGGGCACAGTTTTTTAAAATTTTAAACGTAGTCTTTTTAGTCAAGTGAAAGTAAGACAAAATCAAAATATAGAGTGGAGCTAAAACTATGAACTCCAACTGAACGTTGAGTCTTGTTACATGAAGAAAAAATTTGTTGAAATATTTCAAACAGTCTTTAAATAGGGTAAAAATTTTTCCTTGCATTTAACCAAAATTATTAGGATGACTATTTCTGAGTTGTTCAGAAGTTTTTAAAAATATATGGAAAGAACCATATATAACCCACAAATTTTAATACTATATACGTATTAAGAAGCATGAGATGGTACTGAAATATTTTCCAACAAACTTCTAACTCTCAGAAGATGAAAAATAAGAGAAACAATTTACTTTTAAGTACTTAAAAGAAAGTTTATCTTTGTATTTCCTAAATGTTTTAGGCACTTTCTTCATGCAACTGAAGTAGCATGAGGAGTGTTAGATGAGTGCTGTCACACTAATAAAAAATGCTCAGCTTCTGCTACCAAGCACTAGATACTGTCCACGGGTATGCCAGCAGGTAAACTCATTGAATATCATGAAACAAAGACAAAAATATAGTATTGTCACATTAGGAAGAAACTCTTTGTTTTCAAGTTAAAAAATTATATAAACTCTTATAGAAATACCTGACGGCATCATCATTGGACAATGCTTCTCACCAGTATGCTGAGTCATGGAGAATCTTGGGGTGACTCCTATCTAAGAGGACAGGTTATAAACAAAGCTCTTGGGTATTCCTATCACAGGAAATGGAACAAGACATAATCTAAGGAAAAGACCTAAACAAAATGGAGTTAAGCAATCTACCTGAGAAGGAGTTAAAGGTAATGAACATAAAGAAGTTCACTTAACTTGAGAGAAGAAGGGATAAACACAGTGAGAATTTCAACAGAGTTAGATAATATAAAGAAGAACCACACAGAGCTGAAAAATATAATAATGAAAAATTTAAAAAATATACTAGAAGGAATCAACAGTAGATTAGATGATACAGAAGAATGGATCAGCAAACTGGAAGACAGGGTATGAAAATCACCCAAGGTGAAAAAAGAAAGAAAAAATAATTTTTAAAAATGAGGATAGTTTGAAAGATCCCTGGGACAACAAACAGACTCACATTTGCATTATAGGGGTCCCAGAAGAAGAGAAAGAGAAAGGGGCAGATAACTTATTTAAAGAAATAATAGCTGAAAACTTCCCTAACCAGGGAAAAGAAACAGACTTCTAGGTCCAGGAAGCAAAGAGGGTCCCAGGAAATTATAGCCATTATCTTGTAATAACTTTTAATTGAGTATAACCTTCAAAAATACTGAATCACTAAGCTGTACACCTGAAACTAATATAATATTGTAAATCAACTATACTTCAATTTAAAAAATAATAAAATACCTAGGAATAAATCTAACTAAGGAGGTCAAAGACCTATACTTGGAAAAGTATAAGACACTGATGAAAGAAACTGAAGATGACACAAGCAAATGGAAAGTTATGCCATGCTCATGGATTGGAAGAAATAATATTGTTAAAATGACCATACTACCCAAGGCAATCTACAGAATGCAATCCCTGTCAAAATACCAATAGCATTTTTCACAGAACTAGAACAAATAATTCTAAAGTTTGTATAGAAACACAAAAGACCCCAAATACCAAAGCAATATTGAGAAAGAAGAAAGCTGGAGTTATTATGCTCCCTGATTTCAAACTATACTACAAAGCCACAGTAATCAAAATAGTATGGTACTGGCACAAAACAGATGTATAAATTGATGGAACAGAATAGAGAGCCCAGAAATTAACTCACACTTATATGGTCAATTAATCTAAAACAAAGGAGGCAAGAATATACAGTAGGGAAAAGACAACTTCTTTAATAAGTGGTGTTGGGAAAACTGGACATGAAAAAGAATCAGACTAGACTATTTTCTCACACCAAATACAAAAAGAGACTGAAAATGGTTTAAAGACTTCAATTAAGACCTGAAACCATAAAACTACTAGAAGAAAACATAGGCAGTATGCTCTTTGACATAAGTCCTAGCAATATTTTTTTGGATCTGTCTCCTCAAGCAAGGGCAACAAAAGAAAATTAAACAAATGGGACTATATCGAACGAAAAAGCTTTTGCACAGGCAAAGGAAACTATCAGTATAGGGAACCTACTGAATGAGAGAACATGTTTGCAAACAATATATCCAATGAGGTGTTAATATCTAAAATATACAAAGAGCTCATACAACTCAACTTCAAAAAACAAACGACCCTATGAATAATGGACAGAGAACCTGAATAGACATTATACCAGAGAAAGCATACATATGCTCAACAGACCAATGAAAAGATGCTCAACATTACTAATCAACAAAGAAATGGAAGTCAAAACCACAATGAGCATAACCTCACACCTCTCAGAATGGCTATAATCAAAAATACAACAAATAACCCAAGTTGGCGAGGATGTAGAGTAAAGCAAACCCTGGTATACTATTGGTGGGATTGTAAATTGGTACAGCTACTATGGAAATCCGCATGGGGGTTCCTCAAAAAATTAAAAATAGGACTACCATATCACGTAACTATTTCACTTCTGGAAATTTACATCAAGAAAACAAAAACACTAATTGGAAAATACATATGCACACCAATGTTCACTACATTATTTATAATAGCCAATATATAGAAGCAAACTAAGTGTCCACTGATAGATGAGTAGATAAAGAAGATGTGGTATACATAGATAGATAGATAAATAGATAGATAGATATAGATATAGATATATACACACACACACACTCTACTCAACCAAAAAGACAAAACAAAGCAGAAATCTTACTATTTACAACCACACTGATGGATGTAGAGGGTATTTTGCTAAGTGAAATAAGTGAGACAGGAAAAGACAAATATGGTATGATCTCACATATAAGTGGAATCTAAAAAATAAAAAAACAAATAAACAAAACAAAATGAAAAACAGACTCATGGATACAGAGAAGAAACGGGTGGTTACCAGAGGGAAGGGCATTGAAGGGTGAAATAGGAGAAGGGATTAAGAGGTACAAATGTCCAGTTAAAAAATAATAAGGCATGGGGATGTAATATACAGCATAAGGAATATGGTTAATAATATTGTAATAACTTTATATGAAGACAGATGGTTACTAGATTTATCATGGTCATTATATAGGCAAATGTTAAATCACTATGTAGTACACCTGAAACTATCATCATACTATATATCAACTATATTTCAATTAAAAAAAAAAGCAGAGGATGTTGATTACAACATTGTTTGCATTTATAAAGATTTGAAAAATAATAAATGGACAATAGGATTATAATTGTTTTTTGTAGACCAGAATTCCAAACAACAGTGAAATGAAATAGTGAATCAAAAAATGATAACTATACATTGTCAACACGAACAAATCTAAAATACATAAATGATAAACATAGAAAAGGAGCTATACTCATTAACATTAAAAAGCATAGATTCACCTATAGCACAAAGGGTGGATTGAAAATAAACAATGTGAGGGTTTGATGAGAGATCTGAAAATGGAATTTGAAGACTGTACCTGGACCATCAGTCATGATGTACCACAAACTGAATAATCTGATCATCCTCTGGGACACAGTCTTATTTTAAACTCTATTAATTCTAATTAGTAAATGCTATAGACTAAATTTTTGTGTCCTCCTACCTGAAAATTTGTATCTTGAAACCTAATCCCCAGTGGGATGTTATTTGGAGGTGGGGCATTTGAAAGGTACTTAGGTCATGTGGGTGGAGGCTTCATGGATGAGATTAGTGTCCGTATAAAAGAGATCCCAGATAGCTCCCATACCCTTTTGCCATGTGAGGACACAGAAAAAAGACAGCCATCTATGAACCATAAAGCAGGCCCTCACCAAACACTGAACCTGGCCACACCTTGATTTTGGACTTGCAGCCTTCAGAACCATGAGAAATAAATTTATGTTGTTAATAAGCCACCCAGTAAGTCTATGGTGTTTTGCTATAGCAGCCCAAATGGATTAAGACTATAAAGGACTCCAATTTTAGGATGTTTAATTTTCCAATAGCAAGGCATGTATATTAGCCATATTATAAAGACTCAGATTTGTTTACCAGTCCACTACGTTTTTGTAATTGTAGAATAAATGTTATCCATAAAGACTCACAAGAGTCCAGACCTTTTTGTTTCACTCTATTTCATTATAAAAATGGACAACGTATAAAATTATGGTTCAGGTTCTCAAATTCCAATACCAAAGACAGAGTAATATTGCTTATAGAAAGCAATGAAGAAAGACTATTTTAAGTGGACAGATATGCATTTTTATATGGCTCTAAAATGCTATAACCAAGACTATAAATCCTGTGGAAATCTACTTTACTAGCCTACCTTTACAGCAGGATAAACAAAATCTTAGTTGTCAAGTATCACCAAATCCAATTTTGTTAGAAGAAAATGAAACAGAAGAATTCAAGTTGGATTGAAAATGAGTGTTGAATTACTTATCCACCCTTCCAAGATGTGAATCACCTTCAGGGCAGTTGGGACATTAGGGGCATTAGGAGCTTAATTAAAATTACATTCCTGACTAAGCATGGTATTTATATTTATTCACACATACATTCAGTCAAGCAGATTTAAAACATACTAACAAAACCATTTAAATCTCACCAGATCATTTAAAATTCAATGTCAGTTATTTAAATTAAGTTCCCCTAGTACTAAACTCCATGGTAAATCATTATTTGTAATTGGATCAAAGATATATTTTTACAGTAAATAAAATAATCATATAATTTTTACAAGAATAATAGTTAACTTTTATTGAGTATCCACTAGCTACTTAAGTTCATTCTCACAACAATTCTGTAAAGTAGGTTATTTTCATCCCCATCTTACAGGGATAAATGTTGAGATTTGTGACTTCATCAGTATTCTCCACTCCATCAAAATAAAAGTCAGAATCTGGCCCTCTACGTGCAAAGTGTACATTTTTTTCTACTCTTCTGTGCTGCCTCCATTGTATAACCCTAAGTAATCTTCTAAAATCAGTCTAGAATTTATTGAGTCTGATCAGGTAATATGACAGACAGGAAATTTGAGTCCAAAATGACTGATTCAGGACCACACAGGTTTGCAGTTCTTGGCACAGAATGCCCATCAAATTTGGGATTACACTTACTCTATTAAAAAGTAAGAATTTCAAATATATGCTCTTGAAAACAATGTATATTTCATGATACTATGTACTAGGTGAATCACAAACTGAGAAAACTGGTTAAGACTTTTCAGAACACACAGCAAGATGGGCCACGGGTAAATTTTGTTCACTTTTGACCTATTACTTGGAGAAATAAATGTTTTCCATTTAAAAATGCTGTTTTAAAATGTAAGCTTATTAAATAATTGTGTTGATGTTGTTCTTTGACGATTCATAGAAAAACAACTTCAAACTTTAGTCTTTCATATCAATTTTCTACTTGCATGAAGATAGTTAGCATGGGGGTTAAGAGCCTGGATTCTGGAACTAGTTACTAGAGTTCTGATACCATTAATCCATTTCTATCTGATTTTACTTAACTACACTATGCCCCAGTTCCTTAACCAGAAAATGGTGGTCATAAAAGTATTTATAGGGTTGTGATGGAGTTTAAATAAGTTATCTAAGACTATAACTTTAACACCCTTCCATCACTTGGTAAGGAGTCATCCAGAAAAGTAGTGTGATCCAGGCACATGAAAAAGACCACAGGCCTGTAGGTCTGGAGAAATGGAAGAAGAAAAAGATTCTTTCAAGATGCAGAATCATGCAAGGCGGCAGTGGGCATAGGAACCTCTTTTAAAGTTTCTCTAAGTCGGTTAGTCAGTTAAAGTCATCTGACCTTATTCATGAGAAGATACCTGCAGGAGTAGAAGTCAGAGAGTTTTGTGGGTCTGTACAAGTATTTCAAGAACTGTTGCAGGGTCCAGAGAAGATTAGGTATGGGTCTGAGCCATTTGCCTCAGAACTACTGAATAAGAAGAAACAATTAAATGTGTTCTCTTGAAAAAATAGTTGAAAGGGGAGTGGCCAAGATGGCAAAGTAGGAAGACCCTGAGCTCACCTCTGTTTGTGGGTACACTAAAATTACAATTAATTTACAAAGCAACTATCAATGAAAACAACCTGAAGACCAGCAGAAAAGATTTTCTATAACTAAACACATAAAGAAGGAATCACAAGGAGATGGGTAGGAGGGGCAAAGACGCAGTATAATTAAGCCCCACACACCCCGGGAAGGCAACCAACTAACAGGAGGATAGTCACACTTGCATTGGTGCCCCCTAGGAGAGAGGGGTCCAAGGCCAACACTGGGATCCCCAGCCCGGGGGTCCTACACTGGGAAGATGAGCCCCCAGATGTCTGGCTTTCAAGGCCAGTGGGGTTGTATGTGGGAGAGCTAGAGAACTGTAGGAAACAGAGATTGTGCTCTGTCTCATACGAAATCTCACAGGCTCCAAGACCCAGTGCAGAGGTAGTAATTTGAAAGGAGTCTGGGTTCAGACCCATTTGCTGATCTTGGAGAAGGCTGCCAGAGAGTCAGGAGGTCCCTGGGAAATAAATGCTGGTGGCAGCCATTTTGGGGAGCTCAGTCCACCACGAGGACAGTGGTGCTGGCTGGTGCCATCTTGGATTTCTTCCTCCGGACTATCAGTGCTAGGACCCAGCCCTGCCCACCATCTGGTCAGCACCAGCCCTGAGACCCACAGGTCAAGCAGCCACTTATGTAGTACCTAGCCGTGTCTACCAGCCGATATTATTAGTAATACCTTAGCAATATTTGGGGGGTTCTGTCACCTCAGGCAAGGGCAACAAAGGTGAAAGTAAACAAATGGGACCAAATCAAACAAAAAGCTTTTGGAAACCATCATCAAAATAAAAAGGCCAAGGAAACCATCATCAAAATAAAAAGGCCACCTACTGAAGGGGAAAAAATATTTGCAAATGACAAATCCAAAATATACAAAGAACTCATACAACTCAACACCAAGAAAACCAACAACTCTATTTAAAAAATTGGGCAAAGGCCCTCAATAATCATATTTCCAAAGAAGACATACAGATGGCCAACAGACACATGAAAAGATGCACAACATCACTAATCGTCAGGGAAATGGCGATCAAAACCGTAATGAGTATTACCTCATACATGTCAGAATGGCTCTAATTAAAAAGACACAAATAACAAGTGTTGGTGAGGACCTGGTAAAAAGGGAAGGCTGGTGCACTGATGATGAGAATGTAAATTGGTGTAGCCACTATGGAAAACAGTATAGAGCTTCCTCAAAATATTAAAACTACCATAAGATGCAGCAATTCCACTTCTGGATATTTTTCCAAATAAAACTAAAACAATAATTTGAAAATATACATACATCCTTATGTTCATTGCAGCATTATTCACAATAGCCAAGGTATGGAAGCAACCTAAGTGCCCATAGATAGATGAATGGATAAAGAAGTGGTATGTATATGCAATGGAATATTAGCCATAAAAATAATGAAATCTTGCCATTTGCAATACCATGGATGGACCTAGAAAGTATTATGCTAAATGATTAAGTCAGATGGAGAAAAAGAAATACTATGTGATCTCAATTATATATGGAATCTAAAAAACAAAATAAATGAACAAACATGAGAAAAGAAATAGAGTCATAGAAAGAACAAACAGGTGGTTGCCACAGGGGATGGGCTTGGGGGATAATTGAAATAGGTGAGAGAGATTAAAAGGTACACATTATCAGTTATAAAATAAATGACATGGGGATGAAATGCACAGTGTGGGGAATATAGTCAATAATAATGTAATATCTTTACATGCTGACAGATGGTATCTAGACTTACTGCGGTGATCATTTTGTAATATATAGAAATATCAAATCACTATGCTGTGTACCAGAAACTAACATAGTGTTGAAGATCAATTATACTTCCAAACACAAACGAACAAACAAACAAATTCATAGAAAAAGAGACCAAAGGCAGGGGAGAGGGGGAATTGGATGAAGATGGTCATTAATAAACTTTTTTGTTTAAATAGTGATCTAAATCACCTATAAGAGTGCCTGTCTCATAGTTAGTGCTCAAGAAATGTAATGTGTTTGGTATCTAGCACATTATTTCTAAACATAAATTTAAAATCTGTTTTACTTTCCAAATTTTTTCAGAAGAATATAAAGTATCCAAAATATTCATACACATGTACATACGTGGATAAACAGATCAGAAATCAATAATTAACATTTGGGATTCAATTAAAAATACTTTTAAAAATTACAAACATTTTATCTTTTAGGTTGCAAAATACAATTAGTATTAAATAGAATAGACTAATTTTTTTTAATTTTGAATATTTTTGTGTAGAACATTATGGTGAATTTTCTTGACTTTTCATGACAATGCACTGCTTTTCTTGATTCTAATGAGAATTTTAGCTTAGGATAAAAGTTGGATTGGGATCACTCTTATTAGTGACCATTTGGAAGATAATTCCTCAATTACTTTTATTTAATTACAGTACTTTGTTACTTCTATAGGATAAATTAAAATATACATTTCATATTAATCACAATGCTTTTGACAGTAAATTTAATTCCCAGGCAATTTACAAGAACATATAATTACTACATGCTTGGGATGTCAAGAGATTTTACTGTATGTTAAATATGATATTCTGATGGAAATAAAAACAAAATCTTCCTAACACAAACTTTCACAGAAGCATTTCCTTCCATTTTTTTTTTAAAGATGAAAATGTTTAAGATTCCGTTACATGTAAATGATAGACAAGAACTATGGTATAAAAATGCCACCACAATCACACATGCATAAAAATAACCTCCAAAAATGATTTATCAGCTCCTGTGGTAGTTTACTGTTTCTTTTATATGAAACATTTTCTTTCTCTACATAATCAAACCAATGCAAGGATAGTTACTAATCACCTTTATTGTACAAAAGATTATGTTTCTTTCTGTGAAAATAAGGCATATTTTACTCTTAATAAACTTGGATTTCACGATATCAGCCCTTCAAAAATAAAACATCATTATAATAAAAGCTAGCAGTTCTAGAGCAATTACTATGTGCCAAACATTGTTCTAAGTGCTTTAGATGTAGAAACTCATGCACTACCATAATCCTATGAGACAGAAACTATTTTTATGCTTCTAATGAGAACACTGAGGCATAGGGTGCTTAAATAACTTCCCAGGACATACAGCTAGAAAACGTTGATAAAAGTGAATGATCGTGAATCAGTGAAGAGGGTATGGATAATTTTGTGTGGGAAATAACAAAATTGCTCCACAGAACTGAAAAAACTGTTGACCCAGATATTGAAGGTTTGAGTAGGATGGGTGGGGGTAACTGTAGGAGGACATTTCAGAAACTAACTCAGAATCTGCTGTTCCCTCAAGGCTTTTCTTAAGATCTGCTCGTTCATAAAGCCCTCTCGGAGTGATCTAGCCCACCTTTGAACACATTCTGTTCTCATTTATGAACAAATATTTACTGAGCACCTAAACTGGGGAATTCAAAGATGACAAATGGTCCTCATTCTCGATGAGCACACAGTATAGATTATGTAAAAATATTTAGCACCTATTAGAATAATGTCATGTTCTCTTTGCCATCATTTTCTTACACAGGTCTCTAGCTACCTTACAGGCTTTCTGGTGATCAGACCACATCAATACCCTTATATACGGCCTCTCTCTGCCTGCTCTCTCCTCTGAGTCTAACATGAATAATGCACAAAATAGGGACTCACTTGGTTGATTTGGATGCATTTTCTTTTGTTTTCTTAGAACATCTTTTGAGACAGATGGCCAAGAAATTTTTCATAGGCTAGAATTTATATTTTTAAAAACTCTGGTAATATAAGTAAATAGGGAGAAACTATTCAGATGAAAGTACAAGTAATTGCTTTCAATTCTAAAGGCTGTCCGCATTATTTGTGGCACTACCTAAAAAATAAATTCCCTGGACTCATAAGCTATATGTTAGAAATTAGCTTCAAGCCTGTTCTTTGGATAAGAAGAAATATTATGGGTCACTTATACCTATTTTTCTTAAATGAACCTTTGATTATTAGGTTCCTAATGATGCCTACATTCTTTCTCCATCATCAACCAGACCTAATTTGGTATATTTTTAGAAAAAAAGAAAAAGAAAAAAACAATCAGATCCTTCAGCATGTTTTTCCAATGGAATAAAAAAAGAGTTCGGTCATTATTATTCTATTCAAAACTGTTCCATTTTCTAGTGTAAAAGTACACAGAGAATGTTGTCCTAATTTTCAGTAGCCACAACTGCACATTTCCATTTATTTGAAAATCTTACATCTTAAAAAGTTGACATTGATTTATTTCCAAAAATCCTTAGCCTAACTGCCTTTCAGTCCTATGTAAATTATTTATCCACTGCTAACACCAGCTGCTTTACTGTCACAGCACTTGAACTAGACCTACTGCTATAAATTGGTTGTGTATGTTTTGATTGTATATGCTTGGATTCTTTTTGGTGGTTTACTGGATGTCCTGCAGGATCCTTCTCTTTTAATGCATTTCTTTTACCTACAAAGTCAAGGCCAGAAACTGTCTCAAAATACTGTAATTTTTAAAAGCATTTAATAATCATCATTTGATTAAAATATTTTAAAAATTAAAAAAAAGAATCAATCAATTAGTATTTCATAAACACTACTCTCCTCCTAAAGCTATGCTTGCAAATCCACATGGAAAAAAATATATGCACACAAAATTATTATGCAACAGTATGGAACAGTGTGATTAAGTATAACTTACAATTAGGCAACAAGGCAACACAAAATACAACAGTAGTGTGGTACAGTAGCATTACAGCAGTCAGAGGAAGGCATGATAAGTTCAAGCTGGAATCAGAGAAGGTTCCTGAGGTGTGGTGTGACTAAGATGAGCCTAAAAGGATAGATACGGACACTTGAAGGAAGAGAAATAATGTCCAAGGTAAAGGCCAAGGTAGGAGAAAAGATATTCAACCATATAAGCATTAATTCATTGTAAGGCTTTCTATTACTGCTGTAACAATTTATCACATACTTAGTTTAAAACAACACAAAAATTTATTACCTCACAATTCTGAATGTCAGAAGTCCAACATGAAGCTCCCTAAGCTAAAATCAATTTGTGGGCAGGATTAACTTCTTTAATGGAGCCTCTGGGGAGAGAATCTACTTCCAGGCACACGAAGATTGGCAAAATTCAGGTCTGCACGCTAGGAGGAGTAGGTCCCGCTTCCTTGCTGGATCTGGCCAGGAGCAGTTCTCAGCTTCGAGCCTACCCTTGCTCCCCTTTATCTTTAAAGCCAGCAAAGAGCGGTCAAGTCCTTCTCATAACTCAGGTCACCTCCCTTCCCACCTGACTTCCCGCTCTCTGACTGGCTGTCTGTCATGCTCATCTGCTATTAAGGGCCCAACAGATTACACTGGGCCTATCTGGATAATCCATGATAATCTCCCTATTTTAAGGTCAGCTGATTAGCAACCTAATTCCATCTGCAAAATTCCTTTTGCTGTGTAGCAACATATTTACACTATAATAGCAAGTGACCAAGATCATGAAGGTCAAAATCCTGGCTACTACAAAACAGTTTTATTGTGCCAGGAGCTCTAGTTTTAGTAGGGGGAGGATCCAAAAATAAATGAAAACTCTCATTTTCAAACTCTCAAAAGACTCACAACCTTATGAGAGAGAGAAAAAAAATCACAAATAACTATGTGTTTGCTACTAAAATAAATACACATACAAGGTCTTTAAATTATACCACTGTGCACATAAATTAAGTCACAGAAAAAGGGAAGGGAATACTAAAAATACTCACTAGTCAAGAGCAAAAAGAAAAACACATATAGGAGTTTAGTGGTTAAAAAGCTCTGGATAGGTTTCTCTGGAGGGTGATGTGAGATTCCTGAAGGCTTTCAAAGTCTCAGAAAAGTAGATTAGATGTATCAAGTCACATAGAAGAAACAGGAAGCCACTGCAGGTTCTTGAGAAGGAAAGTAATTTCTTATCAAAAAATTCTAGATGTGGAAATGGCTTAAGAAATCATCTAGAGCAGCCATACCAACTGGCCTTAATTTCTTACCAGAAATTGGTATAAGAGCCAGAATTAAAAACATCCAAGCCTTTCTTCTCTAGATGCAGCTATTATTCTTCCACAGCAAAATGTTATAAAAGGTACATTTTAAAAAATTTAAAAGAGCCCAGGAAGAGAATCATCAGTGAGATGATATTTTCAGGAATCTATACTACAGCAACATTCACAGAATTATGCAAAATTACATAACTATTACAAATCTTCAAACTGACAACAGATAATTAACTCCACATAACTGTAATCATCTCAGTTTAGGATCAAAGTACTCCATACACCAAGCAATATACTAGTTAGCATATTATTACTAAGATCACTAAAATCTTAACTTCTGAATGTACACTATTTTCTCAATAAATTAAGTTCTATAGATTTTATTTAGTGATTAAACATTATCTTAAATCATGTTTGTTAGATATATGCTTATAAAAGATTTAGAAAGAGGCTGTTAAAATGATCAAGATAATTAATAAATTGATACCTTATTAATCACAATCTAGGGGAAGAAACACAATAAGTTACATGAAGGCAACAATAAAATTATACAATCCTGCTGCCTTTGTCCCCTTTAATTTGTTCCTTTATTTCATCTGCCATAATAAAATAAGTCATAGAATACTTAAGTTTTCTAAAGAAACTCTAGTTATTATCATTAGCATGGTTGAGCACTTGCTACCTGAGAAACTTCTTTTGCAGAAACAAGTTCTTCAGTTTGCAAAAGACTCAAGTAACCAAAACATAAAAGCACACATGCCCAGCATATTTTTCATGAAGTTCATTCAAGTTTTTGAAGCAGGGAACATTAAAAAGGCCTTTAAAATTTTTTCATGGCAGATCAAACAATGATCTAAGTAAATTTCATTCTCTATTCCGTCAACTCATATTGCCCTTCATGTTATTACATGCATGTTGAAAATAGTAGAGAGTATTTAATGTTTCAAATGGGAAAAAAAATTAGGTTTGAATAAGTGAAACTTAAATTGTCATCTTCCTTCTAAATTCAATCCAACTGTCCAGTAGAAATAACAGTAAGATTTCCTACAAAGTGTTTGACTATGTAACCTTAATGGAAAGAGGAGATGCTGATAAATTTCAAGTTAAAAACAAACACACACACACACACACACACACACACACACACAAAAACCTGAAAAAAATGATGAGGCATTTGCTGTATTTCCTTTCTCCAGTCAAATTATTCTATTAATTATGGTTAGGCTAAGAAAATTTTTCAAAGAATTTACTGTTAATATGTTCATCATTTTCCAGGCATCTAGAGACATATAATAAAAGACTTTCAGTTACATTTGTATGAGGATTATTGAAAATAAATGACTAAATCTTTTACTTTATAGTAATATTCATTGATCACACCACACTTCAGATTGTTATAAAATTTTGAAGGCATAAAAAGTATTACCTGGGAAGAATAAAATGCTGTATTTGTAACTGGAGTAAAGGTTTTCAAAATGACTTTCAGAAGTCTTTCTAAATAGAACATATGGAGATGGGAAGGGAACTTTATTGGCTTAAAAAGAAAAATTGGAAAACCACAAAAATATCTCAATCTGGAAAAAGAATATAGAAATAAGTCTCATGGAATTGTCAGTGTCAATTCAATCTCATTAATGACCTACAATGAATGGAAGTAAATAGAACAGCAAAAATTACGTAAATGAAGGTTAAAAGGTACTAAGATGAATAAATTGGAAAACATGAGGGCATGTTAAATGGCAATTAAAATCGTTCAAATAAATGTCTGCATCAAAGATGAACCATTTAATTGTTCCTAATGATGAGTTCATTAGGATGACTGTTCAGTCTTTATTGAGGTTGGAAAAAATTTTACTGAGACTCACTGTTGTAGATGATACTTTTTTTTTTGCCTTAGCCAACGTATTTGACTGTTTTCACACAAATCCAGAGAAGAGACAAATGAAGAGCATTTGTTTAAGTTTCAGGTGACGCCTTGTCAACATGGAGTATGACGTACATAGATGGAAATTGTTTTGCCCACAGTAAATAAGGTGCCAGGAAAAGACAGAGTATATGATCTGTAAACTTTCGGCTCTGCTTTGAGGACTTCTATTATTGTTACTTTTGCAGATAAAACACAGGAGCAGATCATGGTTGGCTTACTCCTTTGAAAGTCATCATGTCTGATCAGAATTCTTAAAGTAATAACTTCAAAAACAGGCATTTTACATAAGGACTACCCTAAGTGCTGTATCATCCTGCCATTGTGATATAAAACATTTTCCTTTGTTTCTCTCTGAA
Source organism: Eschrichtius robustus (assembly GCF_028021215.1). NCBI lineage: Eukaryota > Metazoa > Chordata > Mammalia > Artiodactyla > Eschrichtiidae > Eschrichtius > Eschrichtius robustus. The sequence goes on along the minus strand of NC_090827.1, from coordinate 12,339,972 downwards.
GGTTACATAAGTTGGTCTTCATAAACACAAGGCACATAGAAATTATAAAGGCTCTAGAGACAGGACGTAAAAATTATGGATTGCTCCAGGAGCGAAACTAGCAGCAAGGAGAGAAAATATTAAGATGACTATGAATACCTATTTTAGATTACAGGCAAAGCAAATTTAAGAAGAAATTTAAAACCTTGAAACAAAAGTTTGTGAGGTGGTAGGATTCAGTACCAAAAAAAAAAAAAAAAGATAGAGGTATTTTAAAAGGTTGAATGCAAGTCAACATTGAATGCAATATGATTGCCTATAACCAAAGAAGTCATCACAAAACTGCAAAAAAAAAAAAAAAAAACAAAACTGTCTGATACAGGCAAGTTGTTCGCTCTTGGATACACAATTTAATCTTCCCTCATGAGAGTCAGTATTCAATAGATGCTTGTTGTATAATTATGGTAATGGAAGTATGTTGAATTGCACTATTACATGCAAAGTGCTTTTAATGACATTTTACTATTTTCATAGCTAGAAACATATTTGAAACTCTGTCTCCATAAAAGGTTAAAGGTTCTAAAGATTTGTCCGAAGAATGAGAAGGAGAAAAGAAACGATTTACTTTTTGTTTGTTTGCTTCCCACTTGGTTTGATTTCTGTTGCCAATACTGTTATCTGGTTTTAAACAGCATTATAACAACTCTCTTTACCTGAATGCAGGTGAGGCTCCACGTGTCGTACCCATCCACCTCTGTGTTAAAGAATTCTTACTGCACTTTTGGCCTGAGCGTTTTTTTTCTGGCCTGAGCACAATCTGCCTCTGTGCTGGGCAAGCTGGAAGCGCTGGCTCAACTCCAACAGCAGTGGAGCAGTGAGAAACAAAGCCTTAGCGGATAACGTTCCCAGCTCGTTGGCCCCTAAGATGAGATAGCTGAGGCTTGCTCTATGCACTATCACCCAAAGTTCCTCAGTAAGATTGAACTCCAATTACCTACACTGGTAAGTGCCTAAAAATCTCACTCTTTACAACTCTCTTTCCTTACCCCTTTCACTTCTCCACTCTCCTCCTGGCATTTCCTGAGATTAGTTCCTAAATAAACTACTTGAACTCCCCATCTATCTCAGGGTCGGCTTCTGGGGGACACAAAACAAGGAACATGTAGTTTCTTCATAAATAATATGGAGGTGATAATATCAATCTCAAGCAGTTATTCTGAGTATTAAATTAAATAAGATAATTTAAATGACCTACTGCATGGAACTTAATAAAGGAACCTACCTTGTTCCTTATTCTTAGATGTTGAGCTATTTGCAGGTAGTCATTGGTGAATGGCTAAATTAGATGATAGCTCAGTAAAGTTATCCTAAAGATTAGAATTTTCCTATCTTCATGTGCAGAAACCTTCCTATTGTACTAAACAAGTGGATTCAGTCCAGATTAAAAAAAAAAGTCACTAAAAAATAGCACGTGTTTTAACACACATTGAAACAAACAAAAAAAATTGATTCTATTGAAAATGTTAAGTTGCCAATGCCTTGTTTAAGAAAGAATCTTTTAAAATGAAACTATATGTTCTTTGCAGCACTATTTACAATAGCCAGGACATGGAAGCAACCTAAATGTCCAACAACAGAGGAATGGATGTGGTACATATATACAATGGAATATTTACTCAGCCATAAAAAAGAACGAAATAATGTCATTTGCAGCGACACAGATGGACCTAGAGATTGCCATACTGAGTGAAGTAAGTCAGAGAAAGACAAATATCATACGCTATTGCTTATATGTGGAATCTAAAAAAATGGTACAAATGAACTTATTTACAAAACAGAAATAGAGTTACAGATGCAGAAAACAATCTTATGGTTACCAGGATGGAAAGGGGCAGAGGGATAAATTGGGAGATTGGGATTGGCATATACAGACTACTATACATAAAATAGACAACTAATAACGACCTACTGTATAGCACAGGGAATTCTACTCAATACTCTGCAATGGCCTATACGGGAAAACAAAAGAGTGGATATATGTATATGTATAACTGATTCACTTTGCTGTAGAGCAGAAAGTAACACAACACTGTAAATCAACTATACTTATGCACCAATAAAAATTTTTAAAAAAGAAACTATATGAAGATACTTACAACATAATGCCTGCACCACTCAATAGTACTTATTTTATTATCTGTGTTTTCTTAATAAACTATGAGCCTTTTAGGAACAGGACATTTTTATTCTTTTTTATTTCTTCCTTTTTTCTTTCATCTGGGACATTAAAAACTGTATGTTTGATAAAAATTGAATGGGTTGATGGATGGATGGAAATACATTCTTGGGAATATGCTTATTGTTTATACTTGGTTCAGTATTTTGAAAAAGAGAGAGATACTGTCATCAATAAATCTAATACACTGGGAAAGAATATATTTTCTCACTGAAATCCAAATGAAATTTTGGCTAAAGATAGAGCAAATTTTTATTCTTGTACTTTGACACACATGTTTTGGACAGCATGAATGGCCTCCCTCATATTAAAATCACTTTATTTTTTATGATATAAAGACCCTGATACTATTTTCTTATCAATGAAAATAAATTTTCCAGATTTGATAGTCAACAATTTGAAGTAGGTATAAACATGGGTGGTTTCCTTTTTACAGGAACCAGAAATATTGAAGTTCTTGACTTCTTACCTCAAACTGCCATTTTATTAGAATTGCCTGTTCATTCTGATCAGATTAGCCATTCATTCCTTTGTTGTCTGCCTCTTTGTGTGTATGTGACAAGACAAGATACAAAGTGGCAGTGAGTCCTTGAACTCTTAGGGACTTACTTGTTAAGAGTGTTTTCAACTCTGAGTACAACATGCTTATGAAGACATGTCACTCTCCACAGATTGCATGTTAACAAGTCTTTCGCTGATTACATTTGCATGTAGCCTGTTTTTGAAGTCTTGCTTTCATGTCTTAATTTTTAAAACCCTTGGGAACTTTGATTTGGATATTGAGTTATTTAAAGCAATTTGTATACATATTTCATTCCTTCTGGTTATTTATTTTTCTTGTATGTCACTTAGGAAAGGCCAAGCATGAAATTGGAGCTGCAAAGCAAGAACAAATTTATTGATATGAAACTGCTCTGAAAACTCAATAGGTGTGCAGCAAAGCAAGAAGGGTAAAGGGGCTGAATAATTCATTGAACCTTTAAGCATCAATAAATAACACTTACAGTGAGGAATGTTTGCTTTGCAACATTAGCTATGAAATGTGAGTATGAAATAAAAGACATCTTCAAAGTGCCATATTGTGAGACTATTCGAATAAACAAAGGGTGCTTTTTCATTAATAATTCTGTGGAAACCAAGACTAAGAGTAAAAAATTTCAGGACTGGGAAATTCATGCTATTCTGTGTAGTGCCTCAAATTTTACCTACATAGGTCAAAGAGTTAAAACATGGATAACAACATAATACAAGCAGAATATTTTATTTATAAATGATACACAATGATGAAGATATTATCATTGTAACTATAAATCAAAGTCATTTATTTATGTACCAGGAACAAAATTATGAATATACTGTAGGCTATATTTAAAATCATGCAGATGGCACATCCTTACAGAATACATGATGACTACAACTATTACTACCAACTATATTATTACTACTAGAGTATATTTGTGGAACTGCTTGCTTACAAAACCATCAGTCCCAATGATGATGAATAAACATTTAGCAACTTTAAAGAGCAGACAAAATATTGACACAATTTGCTAAGTGGCTGTTAATAATAAAGATGCTAAATTTCATGTAAAGGAACACATTAAAAGATAAACTAACCAGCGTGTGAGAAAACAATATGGTATAGTGGAAGCAGTGTGAGCTCTGGAGTAAGAGAGAGCCACCTATGTGGCTTACTAAATTTAGTAATTTGAACAAGTTACTAAACTTCTGATTTGGAGTTTCCTCATTTATTATCATGCTAATAATTCCATCTACCGCTCATAGATTTGTTGTGGGAAAAGAATTTATATACATATATCGTAGAACACACATATATAATTTAATTATTAAACTGCATTGGGTATTAAATAAATACTAAAATTTAATGTCTTTACGAATCAAATAGAAACAAAGAAATGAGAGTCTATAAGGAAGGGCATGTGTATTAAATGAGGTAATAACATACATAAAATAGCTAGCACAGTGTCTGGATCAAAATAATCACTCTCCAAATATTACTTTCCCCCCCTCCCTTCTTTACTTTTCTTTGTTTATCTCAATGTAGATCAAACAGTGGTAATTATAACTTCAAGTAACTGTAAACAGTTCTTGACTTTTGACAGGGTCTATTCCACAATCGCTTCCAATTGAATGATATGATATTGTTAGTGGCATGAATATCAACAGTCTATATCACCTAGTGGTGTGCCACTTCTCCCCTTTTTTCACATGCAACAAAGAAGCCAAATGACCAATTCAGGGAGATGGGAAAGTACAGTCTTAGACTTACTTGGAAATTAAGCACTGTATAATTGAATTTTGGAATAGATTCAAAGTATATATTTCACAAGCAGCTGACACTTTATCTTTCTAGCTATTCAAGTATGTTATGTAGATGATGATTATAGAAATTCTATAAGGCACATGATTTGCAGTTATGCTTTCAGAAGGGAAACACCAAGATACTAGAAGTGGTATTCCAGAGACTAGCACAGTTAATAAATATTTTCAGCTACTCTTCATGAGTATGATCATTTGCTCATATTTGACATGAAACATAAATGAATGGCTTCCCATTTTAAGAACAAATAATTACTCAAAATGATGTGGACGATATGATAAATGATCTACAATATACAGATATTTTAGGTAGTCTATAGGGTACAGCAAAGAAGAATGGATGAGAAGGCAGTGCAGAGCATAACTGCTTAAAAGTCTACTAAGTGAGTTCATTTTACTTTATAAAAGATACGAAAGGAAAGAAATGTGATGCTTTGAATCTGAGTCCTTCTTGACACTATTTAACTTCAGTACCTTTTAAAGATAGAGATATAGAAATTAGTGAGATCAGCAAAAAGGAAAAAAAAAAAGATTTAAGGGAAACCTGAAAGGTTATTTAGTCTGAGAAAGAGAAGACAATAAGTAGTTTTTTATGTCAGAAATTCAGTTTTTAAAAGGGTAAAACAAATTGCATAGACAATACGTGATAGCAGTTTCACATTTAAGTCTTAGAGACACAGAAATTGTAGTCCTACCATGATGTGAGAAAAAGGCAGAGGCTTAAATCAGTGTCTTGCGCAAGGCAAGAAAAATCAAATCAGATTAATCAGAATCAGACAAAGAGAAGCAAGGAAATGTAGATTTTGGAACTATCTGTGTAAGTTCTACCTATATATTTTATAAAAATAGGAAAATAATGAAAATGTGCTTTAGAACAGGAAAGTTAGGAGTTAAAAGGAAAGGGAGAAGAATGACATATCACTGAAAAAAAGGCAGGATTGTTATTTCAGCATGAGCATATATTTACTTCACATGACAGCTTTGGACTTGCAGGCAAATGGGTGGTGTTAGCACATGTTTATATTTGCACTCTCCCCAAACTTCACTAAAATGCTGAGGAACAAAAATGAGGCTAGAAAGGAAAAGATAATTGGAGAAAAAAACACAACAAATAGGAAATGTCGAAAACGCTGGGGTTGAAATCTGAGGAACAAATGTTAACTGACTTAGCAGGTCAGAGAAAGGTAAACCCTGAACCTAGGGGGCAGGAAGCAGACAATAAGCACCAGTTCTGTGAGCCTCGCTGGAAAAGCTCAGTGGCTGGAGGGTCAAGTACCTCTCTGGAGAGAGGTGGAAAGATAGGGACGAAAACTGAACTGTTTTATAGGCATAACTCACAGTGATGAACTTCTTAAAATTTCCTCTCACTTCCTGTAAATGTTAGAGTAACTTGGCACGTGAAGCAGGTGGTGTTACCTCTATTTCATTCTAGACTTATACACTCATCTCTGCACTATGGAGCCCATACTTTAGCTTAGAAATATCCAGCATTGTCTTAAAAAGTAAGTTAATTATTATGTCATGCGTTATCACTCATTCTGTGAACTGACATGCCCTCCCTCTGAGAATTCTCTCCTATTTTTCTTCAGTGCAGTATGCCCTTCTTGTTCATGGTCTATGACTACTCATTTTTCGTGTTCCTCTATGCCCACTCCTTAAAATTAAATGATTTTTTCCCCCACATCTCATGATTTCTCTTAGCACTTGCTAATACTTCCAGTATCTTATCTATTGCTCATATAATTTATACTTCTAAATTAATATCTTGAATTCAGAATTCTCTCAAACTCTGGACTAGTGTTTCTCCGAGTGATCCTCAAATTATTCTAATCAGCTCTGACCTAAGGAACCTGTGTCAAAATGTAAATTAACTTTGTAACTAAGCACCTAAGCATAGTTCAGATCAGCTGTTCTTTTGCAGAGGGGGTGGTGGGTAGTAAAATATGCTTGATGAAAGATGTAGCGTGCTCTTTCTTTACTTCCTGGTACAAACGCCTTTCTTTGGGGACCAGAACTTTGGTTAGCATTGCTTTAGTACCATATAATTGTCTATCAGATACCTCTAAATAGTTGTCCACAGTAGTTACCTCCAATTCCGTTTTTGTTTTTGTTTTTTTAAGGAATTCATTTCATTTTCCCCAACATGCTTTCTTATTAATGGATAGTAACAATGCAATAACGAATGTTACCTTGTACCTTACTGAATTAATTTTTTTGATGAATGGTAATAACCATAAACCCAAAAACTTAGTGGTAGTATTTCTTCCTCTCGTTCCTTATCACCAACACCCTCTTCCATACTTTTATCTATTCTATTTTTAATTATCTCTTAAATAAGTCACCATCACTATCTCCCTTGGATACTTTTCACAGCTTAAAAGTAAAGTGTTTAACTTTTAACATTAAATTATTTTAAATGTAATATCTAAACTATATAAAGTTTAAGTAAACTTAACCTATCATAAAAGCCTCTTCAATTGTCTTTTTCATCTGGTTTTCGTCCTTTCCAATCCTTCCTCCCCCTATTTGCTGTAATTACCTTTCTAAAATGCAATTATTATGTTACTTAATGGCTTTAATAGTTTCCCATGGCTCTCAAATACTTAATGAAAATACAGAGCATGACAGCAAAACTAGCTAGCTTATATCGCACCATGGGTCCACATTGTCCTAAGCATTTAAGGACTTATATTTAATCCTCAAAATAATCCTTATAATAACAAATTTACAGACGATGAAGCTGAGTCCTGAAAAGTTTAAATAAATTATCCAACATTACACAGATAGTAAGTGAGAAACAAACTCAGGGAGCCCCATTCTGGAACTTTCAGCACACAGGATAAAGTTTGTATTTCTCTGCAAAATACACAAGGCACTTCATTTTCCTGGCCCTCATGTATGCCCACCCTGACCTCCTTCCCCAAACAAGATGCCCTACCCACACCAAACTACTGAGCTCATGCATCGTATCATGTCATTCTGTTGTTTCATGTCATCATATGTGCTTTGACTTTGCCACTGTCACCCTCTTTTCTACTTGGAAAATTTCTAATTCTTTATTAAAAGTCAACTCAAGTTTACTTTCTCAATGACTCCTTCTATCCAATGCCCAGAGAGAGTTGTACTACCTCATGCAAACAATATTTTCCCAGCATTGAGGAATTCGATAAATAATCCAGGCATGGTACCTGTCTTCACGGAACTTACAGTTTGACAGGAAATAGAGACAAGAACCTAACTAAGATCTAGTGCTTCTGTGTAGATTTGTAGTGAAAGAAAAAGTGAAGAAGCTATATGAAAACATACAGAATGGGTGGGTGGCCCAGACACTGGGAATAATGAGAGGGTCTCAGAGAGACTAGCATCTAAGCTAGGCGTATGATATGTGAAAAGAAAGAAGATGAAAGGTCCAGGATAAAGATATTTGAGGCATGCCCTCTTATGTATTCCATCTACTATATAATTTATCCTCATACATCATTATCTGTTTACATGTGTCTCCCACCCACGACCCCCCAAATAAGCTACCTAAGACCACATTCTCTCGCTTTCTGTCATAACTAGGTCAGAATTGATACACAGTTGTGCCTAGTCTGGATGTGGTAAATGTAGAAATAAATAATTTAATAGCGGTCTAAAAATAAATTACGGACATGGAATGTAAAGAGGGCAATTTCAAGAAATATTTAGCAATTTGACATGAGAGTGGCTGGTAGAGGGATTTTCACAGAGAGCAAGCAAGGCACAGGCAGATATCTAGGATGTTCCTCTCCAGCTTGGTGCCTGATGAGGTGGAAATGCAATTATGATGGGGAACCATGTTTGTGGTTTAGAGTTTGAGGTGCCTATGAGGCTTTCAGGTTTCATTTAGGAATGTCAGTGTTCCCTTACAATTCTGCTGTGTTAGGAAAAATGACTTTTATCTCATCAGGCTTTAACGCATGTCCATAGTCACTCACCTACCACAGTTCTTGACTCATAGTTGACTTAAAAATACTTAATTTATGAACTAATGAATCTAGCAGTTAGGTGCCAAAGAAAAGCCTCTTTAATAGTTTTATTTTTCTTGGAACTCTTAAAAAGGCCTGTTTTCTCAAATAAAATATCAGGATCAGTAAATAATAGTTTAAAATATTTTATGTGCATGTATGTCCTCGGGGAATATTACATAGGGTCAGGTAAGTTAACTTAGGACAACACGATACAGTCGTCTGAATCATTATTGTTTAGAGTTGAATAATACATCGATAAGCCCTAATTTGACCAGCCTACTGAGACTGTAGGTACATTCTAGTACAAGTTGCCAAAAAGAGAAAGTTCAACTAAACACAGATTTGCATTTAAAAATGTTACTATCACAGCAGATCTCATAAATTTATAACTGATAGCTAACCAAGTTCCAGAGTCTAAAGCTTAACATTTTAGACACTGCCATCAGGCTTAAAATTTCCCACCAAGATAATTTCAGAGTTTAACCCACAGGTAAAATACATTTATTGCCTTTTTCCTGTACAACCATTTTCTTTATTTTGTAAATATATTTAAGAACCACGTTCACTTACGTAATGGTTACTTTCATATAATAGTCACAAACTTATTTACAGTAAGAGAAAACAGGTCAATAATACCTGCATAAAGTTCACAGAACCCAGTTAGTTGCCTTAGGCAATGTGTTAAAAAGCAGCAGGTTCCATAAATAACTCATATTTATTTCAAGTGACAGGTCTCAGTCTCAATGGCTGAATTACTCTAGAAACTAATACATGGATCTGGGCGCAGCATAAAGAAGCGGGGGCATAATGGCAGAATAAAGAGCCAAGCAAACATTTATTCTTTGTTTTTTCTCCTGTACCAAAATGACTGGCTACATTCCATAGCTGTTTATGACATTTGACAAAGCTTAGGATCTGTGAACCTGGAGTAAATTGAGTTGAGTTTTATAAAAGTGAAAACCTGAGACAGTCTTTAATTCCTTAAGACCAAGTTGCCTACTTTGGAGAAGAGTAATCAGTCCAGCAGAGAATTTCTCTCTCCCCCTCATTTACTCACAACTTATTTGGCATTCCTTAAAAGTCTCCAGCATCTTTTCATGAATATAAAACGAGTAAGATTCCTATGACACACAAAACACTCTGTTTTCACTTTTCCCCCTAGAACCCTGGATAAATTTGATAATCTCGGATATCCAGGACAAATTAGGTGGTCCACCTGTTGTGTTCATTCAGTCTGTGGACTCCTCAAATCCTTCAGTTGCCCCTATTCTGATCAGGACTCCTCAGACCTACCTCAGCCCACAAATCCATCTTATTTCCATGATAAGGCACTGCTGAGCAGCAGCCCTGCATGCTCTATTGGGTGCCATTTTGGAAAGTAGTTAAACCTACACTCTGTCTTCACTAGCAAGTAACACTTTTTCTGAGTTTGTCTTCTTGTAATGGCTACACTATTTTAATAGAGACAGCTCTATATATGGGGCTGCATAAAGGTGTAATACAAAGTAGGCCACCAGCATAATGTTTTACCCTCTGTCTGTATTGGTGCTGGGAGACATTTTGTTGGTGTAACTGACCAGCAGTTAGAAGCTCAGTCTCACTGAGAGTGCCTGAGAGCAAGTGGTCTTCCTGAAGCTTCGCTGGTTAGATAAGCACACAAAGAAAACCAGGTTGAAAAATTTGACCAAAATGCATGGTCCATATCGTTTTGAAAGTTTTCTCTTATAAAAATGGGAAATACTGACTTAATCACAGATCAAGAGTATTAGGGAAGAAGTATCAGGGCCATACTTGCACTTATTCCTTTATAACCTGTATTTTTTAATAGCGCTATTGAATTTAAAAATATTTTTATCTCTTGATAGATACAACATGCTTAATTTATCACAGAGGGTATGAAGAAAATATAGGTCATTCATCAGAGTTTAATTTGCAAGGGAAAAATGCAGTGGGATTAAATCTATAATACAAAAAAAAGAAAAAGAGAGTTTAAGTAACAGAGCAGTAAGTCTAGATGCTTTTTAGTTGATGTGTTAGAAATGACTTTAATGATTGAATACTTCAGCTACTCTTTTAGATGTCATTAATTTTAGCTGCTGTTTCTTATTTTGCTTTTTGTTATGTAAAATAGATTTAAAACAAACACTCATTCCTATTACATTTGCAAACTTCCTTGAAATAACAAGACAAATGGTTTTCTATGAATGTGATCTAATTAATGATTCTAACGTTTGGTGCTATGAAATACCACTCTATTGCCACCTACCCCTAGTTCCAAAATGACCTTCACACATCCAATATTTAACTGCTGAGCTAATTTACAGCTGTCTAGGATACTGACTTAATAGAAAAATACAGAGTTACATTAAGTGCTTTGTCTTTTTTCCCTGAAAACCTTCACATCATTGTAAGGCTAATCTCTCAAAATCAAACTATGATAATAAATGTTCCTGAATTACTGGAAACAAGTAGACCAGATGGTCTCCCAGGTTTAGGATCACCTTATACTGAGGGACTGTATGATCTTAGAATGGAGATAGACTTTTTCTGAGGTCATCACCATCCAGTATCAGCTACTATACTAATCATGGATCATAAGAACCCCATTCAGCTTGCCCACAGACTCTTTCAGATCCAAGCAACTCACAAGTGTATTGAAAGAAAAAGCAAAGGGAAAAAAACCCAATGACACGCCATGTCAAGCTTCTAGTCAGCCTAAAAACCCTCATGTAGTTGACTTCTCCCTCAGCACCAGCTGTAACCCAATTAAATTCACAGTGCACAGGTGTTCACAAAAATGACTAACACAAAAGCATGCTTCCCTTTAGGGCTCTTAAAAATTAGAGTTCTTTAATTTCTATACACCTTCAAAACCAAAACCAAACAATAAAATATTGGGAAAAAAAGAAATTAGATACAGCAGGGGGAAAGCACACTCAGCATGAGCTATAACCCAATTAAGCTGAATAGCACTCAGGTGTTTGCAAGAGCACACTCAAAATTTTACCAACACAAATCAACCTTCTCTAACACCTCTTATGACTGATGACAAATATCCATTTGTCTTAAGGTTACTTTTAGATGACAGTCTTCTGAATCTGGATTCTTAAAAGTAGATTTCATTGTAAAATATAGTGTAGTAAAAATAAATATAGATTTTTATTTAAATATTCCATCACGGGCACTAACATTTAAAAATACATGTTTTAGTTCAGCAAGAGCTACTCAATACAGGTTTTAATTTTTCCAGATATTCTTTGAATTTCATGATACAGAAAATACTCCCCTTATTTATGAAAGGGATCCAAAAAATCTGGGGTGTCTTTCCTGATTTTGATTAATTATTTTAAACTCAAGACTTAACATGATAGAAAGACCTAGTTGAATAGGTTCCTATCAGGTTCCTATCATGTGTTATTTAATGCATATTTAGCATATCAATAATATCAATACTCAGATACATTAGTCAGTTTCTTTTAATGTGAAAAATGCAAGGCTGTTAGCCCCATCCATGACTGAAATTTGCTGGGCAGAAATAATTTTATGCTCATTTTAATAGAAAACTGTAAATTCTTTACTCTCTTGGTTTGCAAAGCGTGCTCTTAAATCAAGCAGCATCAACAAACCTGAGAAATTTTTAGACCTGCACTGTCTCTCTCCTCATCTCAGACCTGCTGAATCAAATGCTGTGGGTGGAATCTAGCAATCTCTGTATTGAGCTAAACAAGCCCTCCAGGTGATTCTAATGCACCCTTATATTTGAGAACGACTGGTTTATTCTATGTCTGCCTCTTAATGCATCACAAAAATATGGCAAATTCCCATTTAGACGGTAGAAAAATAATAAACAAAAATCTCAGTTGAACAGAGTCGGGAGACCTTAAGGAGCAGCTTTCATGCCCTGCCACAGAGCAGAGCCCAAGAGGAAGAAGGAAGATTTCTTCTTGCCTGGCAAGAGCTCAGCCAATGAGACTGTCACAACTCAGCCAATGAAAAGTCACTGTGCTCCAGACTCTCAATTCCTTCAATGGACTCTTTGTTTATAATAGCCCTCCCAACTTCTTTTCACCTCTCTAAGAGTTCTCTTTCCCTTGCTGTGCCAGGTCTCTGGGGCGAGGGGAGACCTGCATGCGGTTCACCATGGTTGCAGACCTCAAAATGTGAGTTTTTGCTAATCTCAAGTAAAGCCATTTTTGCTGGAGAATAACTGGCAATCTTTTTGTGTTAGGTCAACAATACCATGGTGACCTACGGAATAAATGGAAACATATCAGTTTATTACCATCTTTCCACCACCCCCCATACTAATGTCTATATATAAACACATTATTTCTAAATTTCCAAAATTTTAACTACTAGCAAAAAAATATGCTTGCTTCATATAACTGTGTGAGGATGCAATAAATCTAATATGACACTAAATAAAAAACTCAGAGATATTTATACAATTATTATTTGAAACATCCCTCTTACACCCAGAAATATGGATTGGTTGTGTTATTCTCAATAGTTTCACCTTGAACTGGATTGTACAATGGATAGAAATCTTCATGAAAGTATTTGTATGATTCAATTTAATTTGAAGTTACTCCTCCTGTCCAAGTTCATAAAGAAAAGAAGTAAATATCACAAAGAAACAAAAAGGAGAAAATTTTGATTTGTATAGTGAGTTTGTGTGTGTGTGTGTGTGTGTGTGTGTGTGCATGCATACATTTAATATTGCCAATTAGTTTGGGTAATTTAGCCTACTATATTTATTACCTCCGTATATTGCTAATCTTTAAACTAATCATTAATAATATCCATAAATCATTACATAATTTTTGCACTCCTTTACAAAGCTGTACTATAATACAGGTAATTAGTAAGAAAATGATTCTGTGAGTGGTTAGAATGTTGCTATTGGTACTCAAATAACAAACACATTTCTGAGACTAAGTAAGGAACTAAGAGTGATAAAAAGACTATGTCTCCAAAGAACTAAATAATTATGAACACTAGAGAATATATACATGTATAAACGAAAAATTCTTATTTGTTTTCAGAAAGTCAGTGATACCCCATTTTGGATCTCATCTTCTCATTTATTCATGAGACAATTATATACAGAGTTTCTTCTGCATGCTGTTTTGTCATATAACACAGGTCATTTAGGTAGGAATTATATCAAGAAAAAATGTAAACTCCCATTCATTAATTTTAAAATGTTGTACAAACATATTTAAAATACTTTTATTTATAACGTAATATAGGCAAGGAATGTGAAATCAAACAAGTGTCATGCTTATTTATCATCTGGTACAATGTTGTTAATGATATATACCTTTAGGGAATAGTTTCAGAAATTTTTTTATGATAAACTACTAGTAAATATGTTTTTATATCCAGGAAAACTAACTTAATCTAGAAATAAACTCCTGCAAACAAGCTAAACAGCTCTAGTCATCTCATTCTTTCCTTACTGATCTCTCTTTTTCATTAGAAGCTTTCTATAATAATTTGCCCCTTCCTAGAAAATGCAAACAATCTATCAAAATATAAATGATTAACAAGTATTCTAAGAAAGTCTCCTTAACTTCTGGAGATTTATCATATGCAGACAGCATAAAATCACTGGTAAATCTTAACCAGAAGACAACGTGGAAGGTGTAGGTGTACCCTTGCAAAGAAAATAAAAGGAGCACTATAAGTATTGAATAAATCCAATGAAAGCATTCTAATTACTATGTGTATATTGATTTCATATAATATATGTGAAATCATATGTAATATATACACATATACTAGTATAAGCCCAACCGTATGTATATATGCAAAGACAACATATATCATCACCAATATGCCAAAGAGAATCCACTTAATAGACACCACCATGCCTGATGCTGGGAATATAGGAATGAACCAAACAAATACATCTCCTGACTCTTGGAGCTTAGCATATGGACAGCATAAGTCATATACCAAGATTACTAATGTAGCAGATCACTCAAAACTAACTGATACACCAATACAGTTTGAAAAGAAGTGCATAGTAAATATATGTAAACTGGTTTGCTTTGAACAAAGCAGAGTGAATGAAATAATGAATCCAATTCAGGAAACCATGAATGAAATAATGAATCCAATTCAGGAAACCATGAGATGTGCTTTGACAGCTAGAAGTTATTTGTTGTAACATGGGCAAGAACTTGCTTACTTTTCAATTCCCATATGAGGTAATCTCAGAAGCTTTAAATAAGTCTATGTAGAATAATAAGTTAGGATAAAAAGATTATATTAGCAGAATTTTGTGGATGGAATTTAGGAAATATACAAGATAATTTAAAAATACCTATATATAATATTATTTAATAAAAATTATTAATTTGAGCAGAAATCATAAATGTAATTAATGCTTTATCTTCCAAATTCTTAATTAGTGGGATAATCCTATCTTTATTTGGTGAAATGAAATTACTAGGCATCTTTCATGTTTATTTAATGGGAAAATAAATTTTATATACATAATTAATTAAGTAATATAATTTTAAGTTAGTATTTATGTCATTGATAATGAACATGCTGATATATTGTTCAATGGCAAGAAAAAGTATAAATAAGTTAGCATCTATTTTTAGGTCCACCTTTAATTCACTGTTACCCTATAATTACCTTCTTGTCTTTTTGTTTTCTCAGGATAATGTCAGAGACATAATAGGCATAAAACTATTAACACTTTAATATTAGAAGTATAAGTTAGCTTCTAAAGTATGTTATTGTCCAAAATATTAATATTTCTATGGATATCAAGAAAGGAGAGAGCATAGATGTAATTATCTGAGAAAAAGATTATGCAAGGAATACTTTTTAAAATAAAGAATCTCTTAAAAATTCTTCACACATCTCTTTCAGTTTGCTGATACACAGAAGCAGTTAAAAAGAGATGGTGTATTTTCCCACATTCACTTCTAATATCTACAGATATATGTTAACAGGAGTTGATGTGCCCTTTACTAAAAAAAAAGATGGGTAACACTGATATTTGATTTGAAATGCCTTATAAAAATCTGGGTGATCAGGTAGGAAAGAACTTAAAGAAGATGGAAGAACATTCAGAAAATAGTCATAAGGTGAAGGTGTACCACACAAGAAGAAAATAAATATGATTTAAAATATAACCAGGATGAAATTATTAAATATGGGTGTGATCAGTATACCTCTTCTAACTAATAGAAGGCTAGAAGATTGTTAAAGAGAAAAGGGATGGATAAAGAAGATGTGGTACATATATACAATGGAATATTACTCAGTCATAAAAAAGAATGAAATAGTGCCATTTGCAGCAACACGATGGACCTAGAGATTGTCATACCGAATTAAGTCAGACAGAGAAAGACAAATATCATATGCTATCGCTTATATGTGGAATCTAAAAAATGGTACAAATGAACTTATTTACAAAACAGAAATAGATTCACAGATGTAGAAAACAAACTTATGATTACCAAGGAGGAATGGGGTGGGGGGATGAATTGGGAGATTGGGATTGACTTATACACACCACTATATATAAAATAGATAACTAATAAGGACCTACTGTATAGCACAGGGAACTCTACTCAATACTTTGTAATGACCTATATGGGAAAAGAATCTAAAACAGGGTGGATATATGTATATGTATAACTGATTCACTTAGCTGTACAGCAGAAACCAACACAACACTGTAAATCAAGTATACTCGAATAAAATTTTTAAAAAATGTTAAAATGTTAAAAATGTCAAAAATTAGTTTAAAGTTTATTTAAATTCGTTTAAATAAAGTCAGTTTTTGTCTGACAGGTGGCAGACAAAAAAAAGAGTAAAGTTAATGCAAATGAAATAAGTTATTTTATAGTATGGATAGTTCACTTATATGTTTGATATTTATAAACTTATTTTAGTTTTTTTTTCTCTTACCAGGATCAAAAGATATATGTTATTGATTAATTACCAAAGATTTAAGGACATACAGGAATTTAACACCTATTTAAATATAAGTGCACGGCTTTAAAATAGCACGTTTAAATTTATGTCATTGCTTCGTAACTGATATAGAATATTGTGCTGCATATTCTAACTCATTATGGTAACGCTTTTGCTGTTATTATCATATGCAGCACAACTAGAATTAGAAGAATGTGCATCATATAAATCTCTGCATGTATGTTGGTAATGTTTACCATTGCTTAAAAGAAGAAATCCATTGCTCTCCTTATTTAATCATGTACTTCATTTCAATTCCCCCAAACATCATCAGATCTCTGCTGTATAGGTGTTCGCTAAAGTGAATTCTAGACACACAGATTCAATCATCACTATGAGATGAGAATTTTTAGTAATGTGTTTGAACAGCCTTTCTGAGAGCACAAAAATTTATGGAGGGACTACTACATTGTTTCAACAATCATCTTATGCATGCACACACAAAGTGGTTCTTGCATTATTTATGGAAGCAGGTTGTTTGCAGATACCTACATTTATTCACTTTTAAAGTTGTGGGTACGGGCAAACAAACATAGAGAAGAGGATTTTCTCAAGAGAGAATTTCTTAAGAGGTATTTCATTTTAAGCATTGGAGAAGTGGCACCATTTCTTTAAAAGTGTACTTCAAACACACTGTTTACCAAAGCAATTTTGTACAGATAAAATCTATCCATTTTAACATTTATTCAAATACAATGTATCATTAATTAGGAATTTAATAAAATATACAGTGAAATTAAGAAAATGTTTACCATTTGACTTCTGTTTGGAGAATTACTTTTAATAACCTTTAAACTGTAATTTAACATAAATATAAACATAGTTCTACCATTAACATATATTTATTGAATATCTACTATAGCATGAACTCTAATCTCAGTCCACAGATGAAGAGAGGTTCAAATACATTCACTAAACTCAATTTACAACTATATGAAGAAGTAAACTAAAAGAATTATAAAAAATACAACAATACCATGTGATTGCAAGAGATACATAGGGCTATAGAGAGAAAGAAATGACCACTAAGAAGAGATAATCCTTGAAATAAAGGTAGAAGGTTAAAAATTAACTGGAGAAAGGAGATGACTCCAGGCATAACAAACAGTAGGAATGAAGGCATAAGTGAGAAATCAATAGACATGTGCATTGAGGAATGAGTAGAAGAGTTCTAGGTGAAAAACTGGTATTTAGGGGTAGTGGATGATGCAGTCTTTTGAGCAGAGAATATAGCATATGGCATTTTTTGAAGATTAAACTAACAGGGTTCTATTGACTGAATATTCAATGGGGAGGGTGGGTAGTAAGTGAGGAACAATAGTTGGGGGAAGAAACAGGAGGTTGTTAGAATACTTCAGGAATAAAAGGGCCTGGACTAAGGTAAAAGCTGAGGGGAGGAATGAATGGGTGAAGAGGTCTTCTGCAAGTAGGATCCAAGGACTTTCAAGTCTGACTCAACTTGAGAGAGAGAACATTCAAAGATAACACAGAGTCTAAGAAGGTAACCAAAATAATATAGCTGCAGAGATGACACCAGGGCTCAATAAGTCCACATTAAGTTGAGACAGTTTTAATGGATTTGGAATCTTTAAATGAGTCACAATGTATCTCAGACTCTATCCTTTCTGTTTGAAATAAGTATAAATCTCATCCATTTATTCAGATCATTCAATACTAATATTGACGTGGATTCTATTATGTGCCAGGAAAACCTTAGGCTCTGAGAATACAAAGATTATAAAACATAGCATTTGCTTTCATAGAGTTTATAGAATAGTGACAGAACAGAGATATTAGCAAACACTTATATCACAATAAATTGTCTAATAGAAATATATGGAAAGTCCTATGGGAATCTGTTCACTGAAGGAGCCTAGAAGCATATATGTATTTATACATATGTATATACTTGTGTATTTGTGTACACATAATCACAAACATATACATATATACCATATATGTATGATAACTTTAATACCAATGTATTTCATGGGGTCTTTCCTTGCCTTTCCCCATTTTCTATTTGTATCTCTTTTCTTCCAAAAATACACATAAAACAATCTCAGAATTTCAGTATGGCTTCACCAAAACAACTAATATAAGCGAATCCCCTAAAAGAGCTTTTTATGTACTACTCCCTCACTCCATGGGATAAAAGGGCATATAGTCAAAGCCAAAGTCACAAGTTACTTGAATTAAGGTTTTCTTTTTAAAAAATTGTTCTCCTTCAGCTTGCTTATGTTATTCATACGAATAAAATTGTGTTTGTGTATATTTGCTTTCAGTTTTAGGATGTTTTTATTTCCCGTCTTTCTTTATATAGCCATTTATTCAGATCATTAAATTCATTTTTGAATATATAGAACATTAACCTCCATCTAAAAGTCAAAACTATACAGAAAAGTATACTCAGAGAAGTATCACTCCCTCCCCTATTCCTCCTACTCCGTATTTCATCCACTTGTATTGGCTTAGCCTTCACCCTGTTTCTTCTTATTCAAATAAGCAGATATAGTTGGCCCTCCTTTTCTACAGGCTCCACATCCACGGATTCAACCAACAGCAGATTGAAAATATTTGGGAAAAAAATGTAACTTTCCAGAAAGTTCCAAAAAAACAAAACTTGAATTTGTTGAATGCAGGCAACTATTTACATAGCATGTACATTGTATTTGCAACTATTTACATTGTATTAAGTATTATAGGTAATCTAGAGATGATTTAAAGTATTAGGGAGGAAGTGCTTAGGTCATATGCAAATACTACACCATTTTATATAAGGGACTTGAGCATTCTTGAATTCTGGTATCCAAATGGGGAACCAATCCCCTGCAGGATACCAAGGAATGACTGTATGTGTGTATTTATTTAATTCCTCTTTTTTTTTTTTTTAAGTTAAAACCTAATATATATTTTCTCTTGGCACTTTGCTTTTTCACTTAACGTTATCTCTTGGAAAATTACCCCATATCAGTTCATAGATATCTTTCTCATTCTTTTTTACAGATGCATAAAGCTCCATTATATGTATTTATCATAGAGTATTCAACTAATCACCTAAGTTTGGATGTTTTAGTAATTTCCAATATTTTACAACTATGAATAATGCTTCAGTGAAAAACCCTGTGTATATATATTTTTGTAGTATTGGGTATGTATCTTCAGGATAAACTCCAAGAATTAGGATTTCTGGGTTGGAAGATAAATGCCCAAGTAGTTTTCTTAGATATGGCCAAATGGCTCCATGTGGTTTTACCAACTGGAATGTATGAGAATGCCTGTTTACCCACAATTTTGCCAACAGAGTGTATTTTTAAATTTTTGAAATTTTGCCAATATCATGGGTATTTCAGTGTAGTTTTACTTTTTACTGCTCTTATTATGAATAAAGATGCATATCTTTTCACATATTTCAGAGCCATTTAGGGAAATCTTCTATTTATATCTTTTGTAACTATTTTCTCCCAATTTTTGTCTTTTGACATTACTTTGGGTGCTTTTGTCATGCAGAAGTTTTTATTTCTATCTAGTGAAATTTAGCTATCTTTAATTTTCTTGTGTCTGAATATTGAATCAATTTAGAAAGCATTTCCTTACACCCAGCTTACATAGGAATATGCCCTTGTTTTTTTTTTAATTTTTTTATTTTTTTAATTTTTTTTAACATCTTTATTGGAGTATAATTGCTTTACAATGGTGTGTTAGTTTCTGCTTTATAACAAAGTGAATCAGTTATACATATACATATGTTCCCATATCTCTTCCCTCTTGCATCTCCCTCCCTCCCACCCTCCCTATCCCACCCCTCTAGGTGGTCACAAAGCACCGAGCTGATCTCCCTGTGCTATGCGGCTGCTTCCCACTAGCTATCTGTTTTACGTTTGGTAGTGTATATATGTCCATGCCACTCTCTCACCCTGTCACATCTTACCCCTCCCCCTCCCCATATCCTCAAGTCCATTCTCTAGTAGGTCTGTTTCTTTATTCCCGTCTTGCCACTAGGTTCTCCATGACCTTTTTTTTTTTCCTTAGATTCCATATATATGTGTTAGCATACTGTATTTGTTTTTCTCTTTCTGACTTACTTCACTCTGTATGACAGACTCTAACTCCATCCACCTCACTAATGCCCTTGTTGTTTTCTAGACGTTATAATTTCATTGTTTACATTTAGTTCTCTGATTCATTTTGAGTTTATATTTGTATACGGTGTGAGGAATGTTATCTAATTTTATCTTACACCAAATGATAATCTGTTATCCTAATAGCATTTTTTCAAAAAAAGTACTTTTGATTATTTCAAATCATTTCAGAAATACATTTGAAAAACATAACTTGATATCATATTACATTTTAATCACATGAAATATATAATAGAAACATTTATTGGTGTGTTTCTTTAAAGATTTAAATTGTTTCCTCAATTAGAGGAAGAAGTTACTTTAACAGTTTTCCAAAAAGTAGAATAAGTTGCCTGCAATACATTTCCACCAACCATGGCTTCACTCAGCCAAACTACAAATATTTTTATAGACCTAGGTGTTATGTTTTCCAACCTCCAGTAAAGCTCCAATTTACTATCATTTATTTACAATGATTCCTTGGGATCCTCTCCCACAAAAGAGGACTAAATTAGCCAGCAATATTTAGGGCAAATATCCATTATATGGCAGCTGGAACTTGAACAAAAAATTTTACTTCAGCTACAGCAAGTAGAACAGGAATAGATTACCCACTGTGAGCCAAAGCTGGTTCTTTAACAAAAACTGCATGTTTCTTCACCCACCCTCCATAATCTTCCTACAGCAGTTTGGGGATTTTAAAATTGGGTCTAATACTGAGATCCATTACAGGCATATCTGTGATTTATAAAAGTGAAAATCACCCTGCATGGTGCCTAATAGTTGTCCCTCAAGATGGCAACAATTTCCTACAATGTAACAAAAAGAAATACTCAGGCTCCTTTATCTTCTCTTTATGTATTTTAATCTTGTCTCCCACCTTCAAATATGAACATATAAGTATAATGGGGATTAGCAAACTTTCTTCTATACAGAACAAGATAGCAAATGTTTTAGGCTTTGCAAGCCATAAGGTTTCTGTCTTAACTCAACTCTGCAGTTGTAGCACAAAAGCAGCTGTAGTTAGTTCTAAAAGATAAAACTGAACTGTTTGTCTTGAGCCCTTTAAAGTTTCACTATTATTTACATCATAGAATAGTTCCAGTGAAATTTAATTTATTGAAATAGAATAATAAATTCAAAGAATCTGCTCTAATGGTGAGGTGCTTAAAAGGAGTAATGTCTGGGTAGGTACAAATAAACACCTCATATTTGGTATCAAATTTTTTAATCTGCTAAATTTAACCTTCAGGTCTCCCTGAAAAAAACTTGAGATAACATTAAGAGAAACAGGGGAAAAATAGAGAGAGAGAAATGATTAGAGAAGCTTGAAGAATTACCTAGTGGGATACCTTAGATTAAGAATGTTTTTATAAAGCTCAACACACAATTACCATCTAATTGGACAATGCACTCATACACAGTAAGTGAATATCCTTTATCATTTGTAACAGAGCTAAATGTTTGGGCACTGGGAGGAGGTGGCTTACAACATTTTCTTCCCTATATGCCACACACACACAGAAATCCTATTTTTTCCAATATGAACTTATATAAAGTTCCAAACAGCAAATAATACAAATCTTAAGCAAAAGTACAAAAGGCTTCAACGTTTGTGCCTGCAGGCCAGCAAGGCAAATTTGTAATTTCCCCAGTTGTCTTTCCCAAACTTTAATGTAATTATTTTTACTTCACCTGAGGATTCAAATCCTGCTTCATTAATATACTAGAACCCCATGTAATAGGAAAAATTTTTGTAAATATTCAGCATTCCATGGCTTCATATTGACAAATGGCCTTACTATTGTACTTCGTAATCATGCCTGCAGTGGTTTCTCTCATTCAGAGTATACAGGTTCAATTTTAGATATTGCTATTCATGAGAAGCCATTCTCTTCCATGCAGAGGACTTAATAAATTATCTCCTTTATCTGTTTTCATTATGTTTATTGGACCTTTGAGGGAAACTAAATGAACTTAAATATAGTTTTTGAATGTTAGCCATATAAGAGGTAACTCCTATAAGCTTTTGCATGATTGCTGATTCTGTTGATACCATAGGATACCTATTTTGAGAATTAAACTATTAATAAATTAAAAACAAATTTTAAAAAGAGCAATGAAATTGAGAAAGAGGAAAGGAGATACAGTATCAGAAGAAAAATTATATTTGCCATGTATTACTAGAAAAGGTAAAAGAAGCTAAATCAAACTGTACCTGGATCTTGGAACTAACTCTATTTTTGTCTATAGTGAGATGAGCTTATATGATATGGGTAATTGGAAGACAGATAAATCAGGATGTTCTGCTGATTATGGTAGCATGAGGTTATCCTACCTGTGGTTAAAATTGTATACACTGTGTATTTTAGAAGATTAGAAGAACAAACCTCTAGTACATGGTGGTTATCATATTTCCAAGTTTAAGTAGTGTGATAAGAAAGGATGGTAAAGCTTGTTTTGTAGAAGCACCAAGTTCTTGACATATATAGGGACTTGGTTATACTTTTAATCAATGACGCAATTAATCAAAAGCTATACAGACACATAGATACCTATAGAACATGTTCAAGGTAATTTTAAATGTATTATCCCTTTTTACAAACATTTTGGTTTATTGTAGAAAACTTACAAATAAGCCTGCATTGCTTTGAGGGCAAAAGCACAACTCATCCTTATATTGTGGAATTCTGGATGTTTCTGAAGCTTGTCCTGATCTTCTTATGTCCCCCCCGCCCCCGCCTCTTCTTTTAAAAACTCTTGTGATCAGAATGAGTAGCCTTAGCCATTAGGGTAGTAAGTTTTATGGTGCTGGTCACGGGTAGAAGAGATTTCTTCTTTCGTGTACAGAAGAGATCACATAGTCTGAGACTGACAGTGTGTTTTGATTTATGAGATTGTAAATTGCTTGGAACTAGAGATTGTCCAGAACGGAAATTATTAACTCTGTTACACCAGTATAAGAAATGATACATTTGGGTTTGGTATGGCTTGAGCTTTGGTTCCTATATTTCTCAATTACATTTTCTGGTCTGCTTTAGAACATGATTCAAGTAAAATATACATTTTACTTCATGCTAATTCCTTGAATGTTAGAGATTTGTGTATTATCTATCAAATGTTATTTAATGAAATATTCAATAACTAGAAAATAGGTTTTCTCAGCCAAAATGTATAAATATGGACATATTCTGTAGTGGAATTTGGACAGTTAACATTTTCTATCCCAAATTCATTAGCCTTTTTAACAGGCATTTACAGAACACATGGTCTACACAGTTATGGAATTAAACAACTTAGTATCAATTTTAAGAAATCACAATAATTATAATACATTTTGAAGTAATAGTTTAGTAATCCAAAATTCAAAAGCTACTGATTGAGACAATATGAGGTACTTTTGATCTGGATAATGTCTAATTGAAAGGGTTTGTCTAACTGATGATTAATCTTCCATCTATTCATTAAATTATTAACTCTTAAAACAATTGTTAACAAACTACTTTGTGGAAGATACACGGGAAAAAGAAATTTAAAGAACTTCAAGGAACTTAAAACCTGAAACTATTATTCTGGAGACAATGATAGCAAAAAGAGGAATTGCTCAAAAATTTCTACAGATTGCAAAAATGAAGATTTATATTATTCCACTTTGGTGTAGTAACAAATAACCCCCAAATCTCAGTGACTTACAGTAGCAAGTGTTTCTCTCATATTACATGTCTGCTGCATCTCCGATCTAATCTCCGATCTCTGATCTTGTTCTATTCCCCAGGCTGAAGGAGCACTCCTCTTTGGGATATGCCATTTTCATGGCACAGGGAAAAAAGCAAAATAACTGGCAGAACCTAGCAATGCCCATTAACCTTCGGCTGAGATGTGACATAAATTATATCCACTCACATTCCATTGGCCAAAATGGATTACCGAGCCTAAGCCAAAGTCACGTGGCAATGAAAGGGGATTTAGAACGCTCTTACATGAAAGAGAGAGGATTGCTGGAAACAATAAAGCAATCTATCGCAGAGGAATTCTGTGTTTTCCCACTATGGTAGGATTTAGGAGTCATCTCCTTATCCTCAGCACCTCTTCATGTTTCTTTTTCATTTCTAGTTGACTCCATATTTGTATTGTATTGACAAGTTGGCTAGACCCCCAACAGAGTAAACACATTAATTCTGAAATAGGAACCAATTTTACACTTTATGCAAGGAAAAAAATTTGTGAGCTTTATAGTCATTCTCTTTTTCTTTTTTCTCTCTAGTATAAGACCAATTAAAGTAATGAAATCACTACTAAATGAAATCACTACTAAATGAAAATATTTTAAATGCAAGTGCTTGATCAGTAAAAGTATATTGCAATAATGAAGCCTGGAGACAACGGGGGAGGTGAATTAAGTTCCCCCCACCAAAATGAATCATGATGAAAGCTGTTCATATAACATAGATCTTACATGTTCTGAAAAGGGAAACAACTAAAATGTATGCTTTTAAACAGTAAAAAAGTGTGTAAATCTGCCAAGAATTCCAGAAGCAATATGAAGCTGGTAAAGGAAAACAGAAAAGAAAAAATATACTACATATTTAACAAGTCTGTTGTTTTGAACATTATGGTCTTCCTGCTGTTATATTTGCTAAGGGGCATAGAACTATTATAAAGTAGGAGCCAAAAATCACAGTGTAGACCAAATGGAGCATATTACTGTGAGTAAATATTTGAAAACATTGAATTTAATATTAGCTGCTAATGAACAAGAACAAACCTCAGTGTAAGTTATGGGTCTGACCACATGCTTGACATAAGAGTTCTAGTTATCTCATCTGGCATCCTAGGGAGAAAATAGAAGGGAATGACAACAATGAAACAAAATTACTTCATACAAGCTAAGAAATTATTTCCCTAAGATTCATCTACCCATGGAAAAATATTATCATTATTTTTACCATTATCCACACAAGAAAATTGTACATACTGCATTTATTCCCATATAGTTTATATAATAACAGAAGCTAAGAATAAATGCCATCCAAACTAACTAAATAAGGAAGACATGTTGGCTATTCAAAACATTTCCTGAAATCACGCTAGACTTACCAGGGCTTGCTTTAGAATGTTTGCCATTCACAGAGCTCTTTATAAAATATTCATAACTACTACTTAAGAACCAGTTCCAAAAGATGTTCCATGGATAATAGGTGGGTTAGATGGAGGTCATGGGATTCAAAGACATCCAACACACAAGGGAACCAATAACCAAAAGATAATGATCAGGTAATATTGAAAGAGGGAAGCCATTGGTAGTGGAAAGGAAAGATGAAGATTCATGGCATAGTAATGTGTTAGACTGATGATGTTCTCTGTATAAGACAACATTATATGGGAGCAGAAACTATGACTAGGAGAAAAAGCCCACTGGCAAAGAGAGAAGGCAAAAAACATGAAGAGAAGTGGAGTTTCCAGAAAAATGACTAGAGAAACAGGCTGGGAAATAACAATCTCAAAAATTGCTTAGGTTTCAGTTCTATTGCCAGGACACTTGTATCTTACAAAAAAAAAAATTCCCTTTTACTAGGAAACTTCTATGAGTCTCATTCTTAAAACCCAAAGACTCCGATTAATATGTATGGTTCATATTTTAACATTTTTCTAATTACGATTATTGAAAACTGACCTGTTAAGTTATAGCATGACTTTCGATTACAAAACAGATGCAAAAGCAAACAAAAAAATATAAACTGTATTTGGTAATCATATTTTTTATTGTGGTATTGATCATGAATACTGAAATTGTATTTTATATAGTACAAGATAAAGCAAATGGAGAATTTAATGATAAACAAATGTCATTAAGAACCAGGATATTCAGCATGAGGGAAAGAAGATGCATGTATAAGTTCAGTAGGATTATGTTAAAATCCTCTAGTTCAAACTTATTGAATGAATCAGTATGAACTTACGGTGCAGTATATACACAGTCCCATATTTACGATGGTTCAACTTACAATTTTTCAACTTTACAATGGTGCAAAAGTGATACACATTTAGTAGAGCCATACTTTGATTTTTAAGTTTGGTCTTTTCCTGGTCTAACTCTTTGCAGTACAGTATCTCTAGTGATGCTGGGCAGTGACAGTGAGCCGCAGTTCTCAGTCAGCCACGCAATCATGAGGGTAAACAACCATTCTGTACCCATACAACCATTCTGGTTTTCACTTTCACTACAGTCTTCAATAAATTACATGAGATGTTCAATACGTTATTGTAAAATAGGCTTGGTGTTAGATGAGTTTACCCAACTGTAGGCTAATGTAAGTGTTCTGAGCACGTTCAAGGTAAGCTACGCTAAACTACGTTTGGTAGGTTAGGTGTATTAAATGCATTTCAACTTAATATATTTTCAACTCATGAGGGGTTTATTGGGACACAATCCCATCATAAGTCAAGGAAGATCTGTATGTAGTTTTTTATAGAAATACATATCTGCTAGCACTTTTCATTGAAAAGGCCAAGAATCAGGACATATCAACACATCGACCTATTTCAATGGGTGCACTATTAAAAGAATAAGGTTATTTGAGAAATGTGTATCCTGATTGAATATTTGGTGATATTTAAAAAAAACTATGGTTAAATGTTCTTTGTGTAATAATAATGTTGTATTTTTTAAAAGAAACTTACACTTAGAGATATACACTAAAATATTTATAACCAGATGGTACAATGTCAGGACTTGTGTCAAAAGGCAAGTAGTAGTAGGAAGTGGTCTAGAAGGTAGAATTGTTGGGAGTTTAGAAGAAATATTAATGGCAATGAATTGATAACCGTTGAAACCAGGTGACACATACATGGGAATTTATTATACTAGTCATTAAACCTTTTGTGTATATTTGAAATTTTTTATATAAAATATTGCTGAAATAATCAGTTGCCAAGAAATGATAGGAATAAAACATTTAAAGCTTTTTCAAAAATACTCAGTATCCTGTGGATGGACAAGGCCAAATGAATTGAAACATCTATACCTACCCATACTAATAAAGAAACAAATAATTCATACAAAAAAAGAAACAAGGATGGAAAAGTATGGCCACATTTATCCCCAATTTTACATTAGTTATACTAGTTATACCAGTAGCACATCCACTGGGAACATTCATGAGTTAGCCTGTGTTACACACTGGGTGATGTACTCATGTCTAAACATGGATGTGCCTTCAGAACATTAATCCCCTATGTTAGTAGTATTTCTTAGGCTCATGGAGCTCCCCCTTCTCCTCCATCACAAAGTGGCCCTGTGCAAAGTTACTGACCCATGGTAGGCACTCTGTAAATGTTTTTTGGATGAATTAATTAAGGAAAGAATAAATTAATTGCTTAAAATAAGTATCTTATCAAATTAATTCCTTATGAATTAGTAAATTTTCAATTTGTTTAATAAATGAATGCATTATGAATTCAGCTATAAAGAGTCTGATTCTATTCAACTGAACAAAACACACTGATGACCTAGTTGGTTTGTCAAGGCATCCTCTAAACAAATATTTTAATGTAAAACATCACTTACAGTATATAGTAGGCTATGAGAGATACAAGAATTGATACATTGTTAAAAATAATACTCCAACTTTGCACTCTAGATAGGGAAACAAAAATATTAAAAATAGTTCATGCCACATTCGCTAGAGAGGTACACTCTATTATGACATTACTGAGAAGAGAGGTACACTCTATTATGACATTACTGAGAATAAATAAACAAAACAAAATGAATGCCATGAGTCCGCACTGTCAAAGACCGGAACTTAACCATTCAATATCTAATCTGATAGCCAGCCAACCTCTTCCTCTCCCTCTCCTATTCATTAACAATTCAACACATATGTAATGGACACCCAATATGAGTTATTCATTGTATTAGTGAAGCAATTAGCAAAGCATAACCCTTTCTGTCTTGAACTTACCTATTGGTCTGCTGAGTCAGAAAATGAACAAGTTTGTGTATGTGGATGGCTAGACGGATGGATGCATGTACATAGATATATTTACTGCTTACCTCAGGTTAGCCTATTTATAAGCTACAGCAATGTTCCCCCAATGGTCCAATAATACATATGCAGATAAACATTGAAAGCCTCTCCCAAACAACTAAAATGCTAATATCTTTTAAAGTCTGTCTGTTAGAAATAGAAATGCAATGTTACCTAAACTTGCCTCAAACACTAAACTATGAATATAATTTGATGGAAGTAGGATGCACTATTTAATATCTTCCCTAAAGATATTATCTACCCTTTGTCTCATATATTTTAGATACCAGGTTCATTTTACAGTAGCTGGAAGACTGTTTTTGTGAGATTGAGAGTAATACTAATGGTCTTCTCTATCTTTATACAATCTTGACTCTTAAGGAAGATACACCAGATAAAAAACTGAGAGTTAATGGTGATAGCCGTGAACATATTCACAACTTTATGATAAATACCTTCAAAATTTGAGGGAAATGCAATGAATAATAGAAAATAATTAATTCCTTTGACAAAGGACAGGTAACCATAGATTAATGACCTGAATTATGGATGTTCTGTAATAGAAGACCTAATAAAATATTTAAAGATATTAACTCAGAAACTCCTGTTAAAATTATCTTTCTAGATTAAATATGAGAATTAATTCTTTATATAACATCATGCAATTAGGAATTTTTCTTCTTCAGTAGACAATAACATTTATTAGGGGGAACTTCTACAGGCTGTCAATCCCAGGAATGTTCCCTTTGTATTAAAGTGAACAATAACATTGGGAAGGATGCATTTACTTACTAAACTATGATGTAATTAAATAACAACAATACTTACTTATGGTATTAAAACTTTAAAATTGTGTATTTTCAATGAAAAAGTTTTCTGAATTTAATTTAAAATATTGATAGAAGAATTTTTGTACCTCAAATAAAACTGAGGTTAACTTCGCATTTCAAACTTAAGAAAATTTGCTACTGAACAATGCTGTTTAAAACAAGGCTAAAAACACAAACTAAAGTGTAATTACTCCAAGACTTCTTAGTAATAGCTGTTTTGCAGTTGACTATAGTAGTTAAAATCTCTGTATGAAAATTATTCAGTTCTTATAAGTTCTTACAATAATACATACTTTCTGAAAAGGTCACGTGTATCCTGGAATGGTTAAATTTAAAATATGTCAATACTCTATCATAATGTGCTGAGACATCAAGGAGACTGTAAGGTATGATTAATGAGATAGACTAAATACCCGGATCAATGAACCATAGTAAGAATATCATTTATGACATCCCTGTCTTCGTTCAAAGTCATATGATACCCAAACTAAAAGGTCATTTGTTCCTAAATTAAAGGGGGGAAAAGGATAATATCTGGAAAATAAAAAGGATAATAAATAGGATAATAAAAGGATTATATGGATAATAAAAGGATTATATCTGACCTGAAAAAAATAAAAGTACTCCTGCCATTTAAACTGAATATAGCAGTAAGATTTTGATCAAAGAATACACATGTGCATATATCTAAATTAATTTATTTAATGGATTCATTGACTCCTTTAATCAAGGAAAATGATGTAAATACCTTTCAAAGGTTCTTTTCCAAAGCTAACCCTAAATGTGGATATTTTATTGAGCCGTAAGTATCTGTCGGATACTGCTATGTGCTATATTTATTTAGCTTTACTTAATTAGAGCTAGATAGAAAGAAAAGGGGAGAAAATACAGGGCACAATAAAAGAAGCAGCAGCCTTCTCCTCATGTTTGACTCATTCATTGACAAGTTAGTTTAGTTACTGAATCAGCTGTTTCACCAGTTTTTTCTTTAGCTATTTGTGGCACCTTTACATTTTGTTTTCTCTTCCTCAAATTTTTTGTCACTCTCACCTGTATATATCCTGTGCTTCAGTCAATCCAGATTACTTCTATTTCTAATTCAACTCAACAAAATTCTATTGAGAGTAAAATTTTACTTTTACTTTTCACTTTAATTTCACTTTAATTTAATTTCACTAATTCACTTTTTTTTTTTTTTTAAACTTTGGGTTTATTTATTTATTTATTTATGGCTGTGTTGGGTCTTCGTTTCTGTGCGAGGGCTTTCTCTAGTTGCGGCAAGTGGGGGCCACTCTTCATCGCGGTGCGCGGGCCTCTCATTATCGCGGCCTCTCTTGTTGAGGAGCACAGGCTCCAGACGCTATCGCGGCCTCTCTTGTTGAGGAGCACAGGCTCCAGACGCGCAGGCCCAGTAATTGTGGCTCACAGGCCTAGTTGCTCCGCGGCATGTGGGATCTTCCCAGACCAGGGCTCAAACCCGTGTCCCCTGCATTAGCAGGCAGACTCTCAACCACTGCGCCACCAGGGAAGCCCTTCACTAATTCACTTTTAATTTTACTTTTCACTTTACTAGGTAAACCCTAGGTCCTTATCTTCGAGGATTTTACAGACTCTTAATTCTATAGCATTATGATAGAAATATGTTTTGGAGTATAAAAGAGAGTATTTTATCTATGCTGGCTTCTTGGAGGAAATGATCTCTGAATGAAAATCAACTTCTGCTGGAAAAGTAGAACTTGAGGACATTACAGAGAGGGCATATTGGGCAAATGAAGAACTCTTGGGAGCCTAAGGCAATAATCCAGAATTGATATAATGAGGGTCTGAAACTAAGTTTGGATTTCTTTTTTTTTTTTAATGATGTGTATAACAGGTTCTTTCAGGAGTTCACACTGTAGTCAAGTACATAACTAAATACAATATAAACCCTGAAAGTCTCTTACCCCAGATATCTTTATGGCTCACTCCCTCAGTTTCTTCAGATCTCTGCTCAGATATACCTTCCTATCCAGGGTTGTAAAATAACAGCCCAAATCCCCTTACTGTGCTTTATTTTCCTTTCTATAATTTTTTGCTAACTGATATAGTATATATTTATTCATTTAATTGTTTGTTTTCTGCATCTCATCACTAGAATATAAGGCCCATGAGAGCTGAAAATTTGTGTAAAGAAGTACTTAGCTCATAGTGAGGTGCTCAATAAATATTTTTAAATGATGCATGAATGAATGCTGGTCTTCACAGCAAGAATGCTTCAGGTCCTTCAAACCCATGTTCCAAAGCTGCATTAATCAGTGTCCTTATATACATCACTCTTACCTGTTAATATGTTCCTCATTCTCTATTTTTTGCCTCTGTTAGTAAATCTGCCACTCTCTTAAATCTCCAAGGAAACATACTCCGTCTCTGTCATACCCTACATCTTTTTAGTTCTCCAGTTCTGTTGATTCTTTCTCCACAATGTCTCCCAGATCTTTCTTAATTTTATCCATTCCCATTTCTGCTATGCTAGTGAACACTTTGATCATCTGTCACTTCAGCAATAATCTTTTTCTATCAAAAAATTTTAAAATTAATTTAACTAAATTTAAAAGTTTCTGTGGATGTTGCTTGCTGTAATCTCCCATACCTACCATCCATTTTTCTTTCTGCACCAGGAAGTTTCTTCCTACAGCAAAATTCACATCATGTCACCCTTTCTAATTATTTGTGCTAGACCATAAAAGATATCAAAACTCCCTTAAACTTTTAAGGTTTAATGAATCTCTTAATATATATTTGGTTAAATTAATAAGAATGAATAAGCAATTTCCTCATTAAGCTAACAAAATGTACCTGTAAAATATGAGTTCCCTGACTAGTGTCTATTAGACTGTCCCCCTTCTCCATGATAAGTTTTGGTGTCATCTGTCTGGATTTTGCTCTTCAAGACCTTGCTTAAATACCAACCCTCTTGAGCAAATTAAGAGCATCTCATCAACTCCAACCTTAGCTTTTCATCTTAAATTAATCCACATAATCCCACTGTCTAAGTCAGTCTTCTTGGCGTATTCAAAATTCCCAGCTCGTGGACTTCCCTGGTGGTGCAGTGGTTAAGAACCCACCTGCCAGTGCAGAAGACATGGGTTTGATCCCTGGTCCGGGATGATCCCACATGCCACGGAGCAACTAAGCCTGTGTACTGCAACTACTGAGGTCGCGTGCTGCAACAACTGAAGCCCATGCACCTAGAGCCTGCGCTCCACAACAAGAGAGGCCACTGCAATGAGAAGCCCATGCACCGCAAACAAGAGTGGCCCCCACTCACTGCAACTAGAGAAAGCCTGTGCAGCAACAAAGACCCAATGCAGGGAAAAAATAAATTAAAAAAGAAAAAAAAATTCCTAGCTCATATGTAACTCCTCTATCCTATTAGACAGGATTTCCAACTAC
Source organism: Eschrichtius robustus (assembly GCF_028021215.1). NCBI lineage: Eukaryota > Metazoa > Chordata > Mammalia > Artiodactyla > Eschrichtiidae > Eschrichtius > Eschrichtius robustus. The sequence continues at coordinate 12,307,008 of NC_090827.1, read as the reverse complement.
AGGTAACAGAAGATGAGCTCAACCTAGCTTTCAACAGACAGGAATTTGTTGATTTATATAAATGAGATGCCCAATGGACAAAAAAAGCAAGAAACAGTGTGATAAAAATTAACATTTTCTCTTGCTCCCTCCCTTCTTTTCTCTCTCCCTCTCTCCCTTGTTCTCTCTCCCTGTCTTTCTCTCTTCATCTAGGCTTGTGTTGTAACCCTTTCTTCCAAATCAGTCACTACAGCCATGGCCCTCTCATTGGCTGAGCCTGAGTTATGGTGTCTATTCCTGGAGCCCAGGGGTAGAGGAAGCCCAGTCCAAAACTCAGGAATCTGGGATTAGTGAAGAAATGGATCTTCTGCCAGAAGAGTGTAGCTTGGTGGTAACAAACTGCATATGTCTACTATGTTCATTAAACCTGAATGGTTGTCTGACATCTTTTTTTTTTCTTGCACAGTTATATAGACCATAATTTAATTTACTTATTTATTTGTGTTGCTTGAAGGTTGGTCTCTAAACAATTCCTGTTTTTACCCTCAGCACATAACACATTGAATAGCTTTGAAAAGAGTTATCTTAAGGTATACTGAGTATAAATAATTTAAAAATAATGTTTTATATTATTTTATACACATTTACTCATTTGTTTATCAGAACAAATCTGGAAGAAAAATGGCACGGTATGCTCATTTTTCAGATTCAGCATAAAGAAGTGTCTTTCTCACACATCAAATATACAGCGTAGCCAGCTATAAAACTCAGAGTTCCACAGCAATCAGAGAAGAAAAAGAAATAAAAGGAATCCAAATTGGAAAACAAGAAGTTAAACTGTCACTGTTTGCAGATGACATAATACTATACATAGAAAATCCTAAAGATGCTACCAGAACACCACCAGAGCTCATCAATGAATTTGGTAAAGTTGCAGGTTACAAAATTAATACACAGAAAGCTGTTGCATTTCTATACACTAACAACGAAAGGTCAGAAAGAGAAATTCAAGAAACAATCCCATATACCATCACATCAGAAAGAATAAAATATCTAGGAATAGACCTACCTAAGGAGACAAAAGACCTGTACTCTGAAAACTATAAGATGCTCATGAAAGAAACTGAAGACAATACAAACAGATGGAAAGATATACCATGTTCTTAGATTGGAAGAATCAATATTGTCAAAATGACTATACTATGAAAGGCAATCTACAGATTCAATGCAATCCCTATCAAATTACCAATGGCATTTTTCATAGAACTAGAACAAAAAAACGTAAAATTTGTACAGAGACAAAAAGATCCTGAATAGCCAAGGCAATCTTGAGAAAGATAAATGGAGCTGGAGGAATTAGGCTTCCTGACTTCAGACTATACTACAAAGCTATAGTCATCAAAACAGTATGGTACTGGCACAAAAATAGAAATATAGATTAATGGAACAGGATACAAAGCCCAGAAATAAACCCATGCACTTATGTTCAATTAATCTACAAAAAAAGAGGCAAGACTATGCAATGGAGGAAAGACAGTTTCTTCAAAAACTGTGCTGGGAAAACTGGACAGCTACATGTAAAAAAATGAAATTAGAACTTTCTTTAATACCATACACAAAAATAAACTCAAAATGGATTAAAGACCTAAGTGTGAGACCAGACACTATAAAACTCTTAGTGGAAAACATAGGCAGAACACTCTCTGACATAAATCACAGCAATATCTTTTTCAATCCATCTCCCAGAGTAATGGTAATAAAAACAAAAATAAACAAATGGGACCTAATTAAACTCAAAAGCTTTTGCAGAGCAAAGGAAACCATAAACAAAACAAAAAGACAATCCACAGAATGGGAGAAAATGTTTGCAAATGATGTGACCAACAACAGATTAGTCTCCAAAATCTACAAACAGCTCATGCGGCTTAATATCATCAAAACAAACAACACAATCAAAAAGTGGGCAGAAGACCTAACTAGACATTTTTCCAAAGAAGATATACAGATGGCCAAGAGGCACATGAAAAGATGTTCAACATTGTTAATTATTAGAGAAATGAAAATCAAAACTACAATGAGATATAACCTCACACAAGTCAGAATGGCTATCATCAAAAAAAATCCAGAAACAATAAATGCTGGAGAGGGTGTGGAGAGAAGGGAACCCTCTTACACTGTTGTTGGGAATGTAAGTTGGTGCAAAACTGTATGGAGTTTCCTCAGAAAAACAGTATGGAGGTTCCTCAGAAAACTAAAAATAGAGCTACCATATGATCCTGCAATCCCACTCCTGGGCATTTACCCAGAGAAAAACATGGTCCGAAGGGATACATGCACCCCAATGTTCACTGCAGCACTGTTTACAATAGCCAAGACATGGAAGCAACCTAAGTGTCCATCGACAGAAGAATGGATAAAGAAGATTTGGTACATATATACAATGGACTATTACTCAGCAATTAAAAAGAATGAAATAATGCCATTTGCAGCAACATGGATGGACCTAGAGATTGTCATACTGAGTGAGGTAAGTCAGACAGAGAAAGGGAAATATTGTATGATATTACTCATATGCGGAATCTAAAAAAAATGATGCAAGTGAACTTATTTACAAAACAGAGACAGACTCACAGACTTAGAGAACAAACTTATGGTTACTGGGGGGAAGTGGGGGGAGGGATGCTTAGGGAGTTTGGGATTGACATGTACACACTGCTATATTTAAAATGGATAACCAACAAGGACCTACTGTATACCACAGGGAACTCTGCTCAATATTCTGTAACAACCTAATTGGGAAAAGAATTTGAAAAAGAATAGATACATGTATAAATATAACTGAATCACTTTGCTGTACACCTGAAACTAACACAACATTGTTAATTGACTATACTCCAATATAAAATAAAAGTTAAAAGAAAAAAATACAAACTACTATGTATAAAATAAATAAGTAACAAGGATATATTGTACAGCACAGGAACATATAGCCATTATTCTGTAGTAACTTTAAATGAAGTATAATCTATAAAAATACTGAATCATTATAGAGTACACCTGAAACTAATATAACATTTTAACTCAATTTTTAAAATTTTTATAAAAGACTCTATTTATGCTATAAAATTAATCTAATCTACTTTTTGTCTCTATAGATTTGCCTATTCTGAGTCTTTCATATAAATGGAATCATACAATAAAAAAGAAAGAAAAAAAGAAAAATGGCATTGGTATGCTCATTTTCCAGACTCAGCATACGTAAGTGTCTTTCTCACACATCAAATATATAGCACAGCCAACTATAAAACTCAGAATTCCACAGCAATCAGAGAAGAAAAAGAAATAAAAGGAATCCAAATTGGAAAAGAAGAAGTAAAACTGTCACCGTTTGCAGATGACATGATGCTATACATAGAAAATCCTAAAGACACTACCAGAAAATTACTAGAGCTCATCAATGAATTCAGGAAAGTTGCTGGGTACAAAATTAATATAGAGAATTCTGTTGCATTTCTGTATGCTAACAATGAAATGTTAGAAAGATAAATTAAGGAAACAATCCCATTTACCATCTCATCAAAAAGAATGAAATACCGAGGAATAAACCTACCTACCTACCTACCAAACCTCCTTTGCCTAAAGGAGGCAAAAACCTGTACGCTGAAAACTCTAAGACACTGATGAAAGAAAGTGAAGATGACACAAACAGATGGAAAGATATACCATGTTCTTGGAATGGAAGAATCAATATTGTTTAAATGACCATATTACCCAAGGCAATTTACAGATTCAATTCAATTTCTATCAAATTTCCAATGGCATTTTTCACAGAACTAGAACAAAAAACTTTTAAAATTTGTATGGAAACACAAAAGACCCCGAATAGCCAAGGCGATACTGAGAAAGAAGATTGGAGCTGGTGGAATCAGGTTCTCTTTGTCTGTGAGTCTGTCAGAAATAGACTCACAGATAAAACAAACTTATGGTTACCAAAGGGGATGGGGGGAGAGATAAAGTAGGAGTTTGGGAGTAACACATACACACTACTACATATAAAACAGATAAACAAGGACCTACTGTATAGCACAGGGAACTATACTCAGTATCTTGTAACAACCTGTAATGGAAAAGACTCAAGAAGAATGTATATATGTATGTGTACACACACACACACACACACCTGAAACTAATACAACATTGTACAATAACTGTAATTCAATTTAAAAACAAGATTTAAAAAACCCTTACTATACTCTTTCAATTTTAAATTTCAAACTGATGCCACTGTATGATTAATCAAAATGTGTGATATCTTGCCTTAAGAACAGTATAGCATAATTAGGAGTATGGGATTAATAGATATATATTGCTATATACAAAATAAACAGGAAGGATTTATTGTATAGCACATGGAACTATATTCAGTATTTTGTAATAACCTATAATGAAAAAGAATTTGAAGTTGTACGCCTAAAACTAACACAATATTGTAAATCAACTGTAGTTAAATTTTAAAAAGAAATAAAAAATTATCCAAAAAATAGCATAGACTGGGGGGTTAGATGCAGAGTTTGAGTCCTCACTCTGAAAATTTTCTGATACTTAAGACAGCTACTTAACTCTTCTAGCTTCAGTATCTTCACCTGTAAAACAGGGATAAAATTGGCATATACCTTAAAGTTTGTTTTGGGAAATAAAAGAGATCAGGTAAGTTCTCACTTGACACTGTTCCTAGCACACAGATGGTATTCTTCCAAGTCTGTCTACTGGCACTAAAATGACCACAACCACCATTGTCACTGCCCCTGCTAGTACTACTATGACTACTATTCTTGTTGATGTTTATTGCTGGACATGAGATTATTCCCAATAATCAGCATCATGTAATTTCCTCAAGCAAAGTGAAGATTATTTTGCCTTTTTCCTTACTACAGCAAAGCAAGATTTCTCAGTCCTTTTCTATGGGCTGACACCCCCTCCTCAACCAAATTATGAGATCTGAGATGCTTATTATTTTAGATTTTGTTGTTTTCCATTATTAATAACAAGCAATACCTCACCAGCTATTTTGAATTTACATTAAAAAAAAAAAAAAGCAAACTATTCTAAAACAATGCAATGTTCATACAATTTCAATAGGTACCAGTCTTTGGCACCATACACGTACCAGTCATTGTTTCACATTAGATGTGAGCACTGCCCCTGCATTTGCTGTTGCTTTTGTGAGGAACTCTGTTCCCCAGACTTTCATATTGGCTCCCTCTCCCCCTTCATTCTTGCCTCTATGGGAGAATTTCCTGACTCCCCTATCTGATACAGCTTTCTCTCACCCTTTTCCCCATCCACTGCTTAATTTTTCCACATAGCACTGAATATTACCAGATTGTATATTATTATGTTTGATTACAGTCTACCCGCCCATCCTTCCTCTAGATTTCAGCTCTAAGGGTACAGGAAATCCTTATCTCGTGTTCATTTCTGCATCTCCAGTGGCCAGAAGGGTGGTGGCACATGGTAGATGCTCAATACATTTTGTTAGTTTAAGTGAATTGCCTCTCAAGTGGTTAACCTCTTATTTCACTTTCTCATAGTGGAGCAATTACATCTGTTACCATTAATATATAGCATCAATTATTCGGTCTAAGAATCCAGTATTGACCATTGTATGGGAAACTGTGTGACCACTGTATGACCACTATGATGAGTTCCTTTTTTTAAGCAGACCTTTTTTAAGCACACTATAAAATGAGCAACTTTGCTAAATTTCAAGTATTGGTAATCTTTATAGGAAAACCAAAAGTATTCAGGCGTATAAACTGTTATATAGCTATTATCAAGTCATAAATATTGTCTTAAGCTGATTTTATACCACTGGTGCTTCAGTGCTTCCCACTGCATATAACTTAATCAGAACATTGAACTCATTTTTATTATGGGCAATTGTTAACTCCAGTAGAATATGTTGGAGGGCTCACCAAATAATTAACTTCAGATTAGCAAACTCAAAGGAAGGCAAGTTTAAACAAAAACAAGACAAATGGATATTTTCCCTAAAAAATTGAAACAATGGAAAAAATCAGCTATCTCATTAATATAATATCACATATTTAAATTAATGTAAAAGTTAATCTGGAATAAGTTTCTGCATACTATTTTTCTTATTAGCATTTGAAACTCTTTTAAATAAGACTATACCTAAGATAATCAACAGGGCAAAAATATCCCCATATTGCATTTTCTCCAATGACTTGATAACAACAAAATTTAAAGTTAACATAACTCATCACAGTGTAACATTCATTCATTTTTGAAGCAAATATTGTTTGTATGTCAGAATTCATTTTATACCTCAGCAAATCAATAATCAGTACTCAAAAGAATTTCAGACAAAAACAAAGTCTTTACTTATCTCAATATTCAAAAGGAATACTAAGGGAGGAAACTCAAAAATTAAGGATTTTTAAAAATTAAAATATATTTATGAGTTAAAATTATTTCAGCTAATAAGTACTAGAATTATGGGGATAGTTTAGTAACCTTCCAGCCATACTTTTTACTTGAACATTTACACAGAAAAGAAAATACAAAGTAAATTCAGTACTATATATCACTGATGTATAGTTCTAAAATGGCCCAGTCATGAGGACAAAATATATTGTGTAGATGGTATCAGGAAGGAAATATTCTTTCTCCAGGTTATGGATTCCCTTCCTTTCTTCAGTTCAACACAGGGAAGCAAACAACCAGAGGACACTTCACCTCAGGCCTATCTAAAGCAGTCAGTATTTTGACAAGCAGCTTAAATCTTATTTAAAACAAGATGGGCTATAAATAAGTATATGCATGCAAGATCCATATTAAAACCCCTCAAAATCCTGTGTCCTTGAACACTGTGGAATTTTTAATCTTTAGTAATAATTATTTAATTCTACAAATGCATTTTATATTTATTTTACTCCCTATATAAAATAATAACATCAGCTTTGAGGGTAATTTTTTTTCTTATGCTCTCTATCAAAGCCAATTTTTGATGTTGAAATCAACCAGTGCAACACCATTGACAAAGTAGCCTATTGTATGCATACCATGAAATATAAACATGACAATAATAATAATAGTCTTGAATTTGCCGAGAAATTTATACTTCCATATTTATTAATATTATTAATATTTTTCAATTATCCTAAATCGCAAATTGATCCTTGTCTATTTGTCAGTGTTTACACCATCCACATCCTGTATTCAAACTTCTAAACTGCAAAAATGCTCAAATCAATACATAGTAAGTGTGAAAATAAACAAATTAAAACTTTCTTCCACTATAAGAAAAATATCCATGAATATTATCTATAGGGCACTGTCCCCTGGTGACAGATGTTCCCTATTTTTATACATCAAGTTAATACTGTTCATGAGTGTGCCAGAAAAGGCATTTCAATTATACTAAACAGAGGAACTTTAATATCTCAGGCTTCAAATTTTAAAATTTGTAAAAAGAACAATAAAATTTAAATGAGCTTTCATCTTGCAAGTAAAGGAGGCTTTCAATGTTATTATAATAGCCAACTTGTAAGTATGGAATTTTTATGTTTAATTTTTTATTGTGTTGGAAAAATATGTGAACATTTAACACAGTGCAGATTGGTAGATTATCTAAATTTCTTTTGCGGTATATTTTATTACAAAAAGAGAACCCATCTTTAATAGCTAAAAAGAGGTTAAATAGGAAGCAAAACAAACAAAAGTAATACCATAAATTTATATTTCAAAACTCTAATTCATGAGTTCCATTCACATACCCTGGAGGTTGTCATTCTCACCCTTACAACAAGATAAAAACTGAGCAAATGCAAAATCAACAACTCTTCTTAGATACACCAGAAAAGTGAGGTCACAAGGCAATATATTTCCCCAAAATTGGAGAGACAAATAGGTGAATACTGGTGTGCATACTTGTACACAATGTATATGAGAAATGGTACAGCCATTTTCGAAGATAGTCTGGAAGTTTTTTACGAAATTAAATGTATTCTTACCAAATGATCCAATGATACCACTCTTTGATATTTACCCAAATGAGTTGAAAACTTATGTCCACACAAAATTCTGCGCACAGACGCTTATAACAAAAATTGCCAAAACAATCAACCAAGAAGGAATCAACCAAGACAGAATCAACCAAGATGTTCTTCAACAGATGAATGGATAAATAAAGTGTGGTACTTCCATACAATGGAATATTCAGTGATAAAAATAAATGAGCTATCAAATTATGATGTGACATGCAGGAACCTTAAGCACATATTGCTAAGTGAAAGAAACCAATTTGAAAAGGCTACATACATTCCAACTATATGATATTCTGGAAAAGGCAAAACTATGAAGACAGTAAAAAGATCAACGGTTGCCACAGGTTTGAGGGAGGATAGATGGAGCATGGGGATATTTAGGGAAGTGAAAGTATTATGGTGTAATGGTACATACATATCACTATACATTTGTCAAAACACATAGAATGTATTATACAACACCAAGAGTGAACACTAACGTAAAGTATGGACTTTGGTTAACAACAACGTATCAATATTAGCTCATCAACTGTAACAAATGTACCACACTAATGCAAGATGTTAATAATCAGGGAAATTGGGGAGATGGTAACGGGATATATGCAACATTGCACTTTCCAATCAATTTTTCTGTAAACCTAAAATCGCTCAACAAATAAATAAATAAATCTATTAGTTACAAAGCAAAAGTCCAATTCATTATACTACTCTATCTTAATCAATAATAATTAATTGAAAATAATTTGTACTTTGAGATAATCGTATTGCCAATAAAGATTTTCAACAATCTCAGGAACCAATCAAGAAAGTAATAACTGCCAGGAACATAGTATTTATAAGATTTTAACAGCTTACGCTGATTTCTTTTCAATCCTCAGAGAGGCTATATGGTTGATTAATATTTTCTGTGTAAGTTGGCACATACTTACTGCCCATAAACATTTACGAAGTCTGTCTAATTACATAAGACCTCTTCTTATTGAATAATCATATCAAATAGTTAATTTATCTTTATATTTCATATATTTTGAATATACCAATTTCGGCCCCCAATATTAATATATAAACATTTACATGTATAGATATAAGAAATATATCGTTATCTTTTCCCTGGTATTACTGTGATTGCATTTAATTTTAAAGTAGTTTTTCCCAGGTAGCAGTTATACTATAACTCAAGAAAATCTAAGTTCCATTCAGTGTCTCTTAAAATGAAATCTCTTTTTTCCTCTTATACTTTCTTTTGTGGACTCTTACATTTGTGATTAAAAAGCAAACAAAATTTTAAAACTAAGAAAAATTCTACAAGTATCTAAAATAGTTCACTCTTTTTCCAGTAAATGTCTTTTCTATTCAATGGCATGGTGAATTTTCCAACGTTCAACACTGCTTACAAGCTATGTCCATTACCACATATATGCTATTACATTACTGTTACTTTTTTTTCTCATTAGTAATTGGAGGAAATCATTATTATTATGCTCTAGAATGTAGATATTTATATATCATAATTATTATGCTGATTATTCTACTGATATACGGCTAAGTCTCCCAAACTTCAATCTTTCACATATTACCTTCAAATACCATATCATTGAACTATTATTTACTTTTACATTTCTTAAATAAACCACATTTTAATTCATATGTATTTGAAGAGGAAATCTTATTTCACAATCATAAATGGAAAACCAGAGGAGCTTGCCACAAATAGACCATAATCATAAAATATAAATACCATAAAAACAAAGCTGTATTATTAAATTCTAGATAAGTAATATTGCCTAGTAAATGTCTTAGTCTAGTGTCTCTTCTCTCTTTGTTAAAGAAGGAGATTGAATATGTGAACATGATAAAGACCTATCATCTGCATAGTAAGAACTTATCAGAGGAAATGATGGATAGATCAGAAGAGATGTTAGATATTGCTCAAGGAAATTAGAGTATCTGTCTGTAAATCAATATTCCGTAAATCCAAAACAACCACAATCATCTCTGCTATAATCCAAGTTACTCATTCCACACTTGGGGCATAATGGCATAGAGATAAGTGCAAGAGAGGATTTACTTTATCTCTGGAAAATACAGTTTATAAAATGCTAAATCATTGTACATTTGGTTTATTTTCACTGTTTTTGCTCAAAGGCTGTTCTGACACAAGAATCATTTTTTATTAATTTTCTAAGCAAAGGGAAGAAATTCTGCTAAAGCAGAAAGAGCTGTTAAGCAGAGAAAGTGGAATTATATTTCAGTTAATGAGGAAAGGTTTTTAAATCATAGAGTTAAATACAATTTAAGTTTTTAAAAAATGATTATTGGGGGGGTCTGGGCAAGATGGCGGAAGAGTAAGATGCGGAGATCACCTTCCTTCCCACAGATACAGTAGAAATACATCTACACGTGGAACTGCTCCTACAGAACACCCACTGAACGCTGGCAGAAGACCTCAGACCTCCCAAAAGGCAAGAAAAACCCCACGTACTTGGGTAGGGCAAAAGAAAAAAGAAATAACAGACACAAAAGAATAGGGATGGGACCTGCACCAGTGGGAGGGAGCCGTGAAGGAGGAAAGGTTTCCACACACTAGGAGCCCCTTCGCGGGCGGAGACTGCGGGTGGCGGAGGGGGGAAGCTTCGGAGCCACGGAGGAGAGCGCAGCCGCAGGGGTGCGGAGGGCAAAGCGGAGAGATTCCCGCACGGAGGATCGGTGCCGACCAGCACTCACCAGCCCGAAAGGCTCGTCTGCTCCCCCACCGGGGTGGGCGGGGCTGGGAGCTGAGGCTCCGGCTTCAGTCGGATCGCAGGGAGAGGACTGGGGTTGGCGGCGTGAACACAGCCTGAGGGGGCTAGTGCGCCACGGCTAACCAGGAGGGAGTCCGGGAAAAAGTCTGCAGCTGCCGAACAGGCAAGAGACTTTTTCTTACCTCTTTGTTTCCTGGTGCGAGAGGAGAGGGAATTCAGAGCGCCGCCTAAACGAGCTCCAGAAACAGGTGCGAGCCGCGGCCATCAGCGCGGACCCCAGAGACGGGCATGAGACGCTAAGGCTGCTGCTGCCGCCACCAAGAAGCCTGTGTGCGAGCACAGGTCACTCTCCACACCGCCCCTCCCAGAAGCCTGTGCAGCCCGCCACTGCCAGGCTCCCGTGATGCGGGGACAACTTCCCCGGGGGAACGCAGGGCGCGCCTCAGGCTGCTGCAACATCACGAAGCCTCTGACGCCGCAGGCTCGCCCCGCCTCCTCCGTACCCCTCCCTCCCCCCGCCTGAGTGAGCCAGAGCCCCTGAATCAGCTGCTCCTTTAACCCTGTCCTGTGTGAGTGAAGAACAGACGCCCTCAGGCGACCTACACGCAGAGGCGGGGCCACATCCAAAGCTGAACCCCAGGAGCTGAACGAACAAAGAAGAGAAAGGGAAATCTCTCCCAGCAGCCTCAGAAGCAGCGGATTAAAGCTCCACAAACAACTTGATGTGCCTGCAACTGTTTAATACCTGAATAGACAACGAATCATCCCAAATTCAGGAGGTGGACTTTGGGAGCAGGATATATTAATTTTTCCCCGTTTCCTTTTTTTGTGAGTGTATATGTGTATGCTTCTGGGTGAGATTTTGTCTGTATAGCTTTGCTTTCACCATTAGTCCTAGGGTTAGGTCCGTCCGTTTTTGTTTTTATTACTTAAAAAAAATTTTTTTTCCTAATAAATGTTTTCTTAATAATTTTTTCCTTATTTTCTATTTTAAAAATTAAAAAAAAATTTTTAATAAGTTTTTTCATATTTTTTACTTTAAAAAATTAAAAAATTTTTTCTTAATAAATTTGTTTCTTATTTTTTATTATAAAAAATTAATAAATCTATTTTTTAAATTAAAAAAACTTTTTTTAATAAATTTATTCTTAATAATTTTTTTCTTATTTTTTATTATAATAGCTTTATTTTATTTTATTTTATCCTCTTTCTTTCTTTCTTTCTATTTTTTCTCCCTTTTATTCTGAGCTGTGTGGATGAAAGGCTCTCGGTGCTCCAGGGCTGTGCCTCTGAGGTGGGAGAGCCAACTTCAGGACACTGGTCCACAAGAGACCTCCCAGCTCCACGTAATACCAAACGGCGAAAATCTCTCAGAGATCTCCATCTCAACATCAAGACCCAGCTTCACTCAATGACCAGCAAGCTACAGTGCTGGACACCCTATGCCAAACAACTAGCAAGACAGGAACACAGCCCCATCCATTAGCAGAGAGGCTGCCTAAAATCATAATAAGGCCACAGACACCCAAAAACACACCACCAGACGTGGACGTCAGAAAGACAAGATCCAGCCTCATCCACCAGAACACAGGCATTAGTCCCCTCCGCCAGGAAGCCTACACAACCCACTGAACAAACCTTAGCCACTGGGGACAGATACCAAAAACAACGGGAATTACGAACCTGCAGCCTGTGAAAAGGAGACCCCAAACACAGTAAGATAAGCAAAATGAGAAGACAAAGAAACACACAGCAGGTGAAGGAGCAGGGTCAAAACACACCAGACCTAACAAATGAAGAGGAAATAGGCAGTCTACCTGAAAAAGTATTCAGAATAATGATAGCAAAGATGATCCAAAATCTTGGAAATAGAATAGACAAAAGGCAAGAAACACTTAACAAGGACGTAGAAGAACTAAAGAGGAACCAAGCAACGATGAAAGACACAATAAATGAAATTAAAAATACTCTAGACGGGATCAATAGCAGAATAACTGAGGCAGAAAAACGGATAAGTGACCTGGAAGATAAAATAGTGGAAATAACTACTGCAGAGCAGAATAAAGAAAAAAGAATGAAAAGAACTGAGGACAGTCTCAGAGACCTCTGGGACAACATTAAACGCACCAACATTCGAATTATAGGGGTCCCAGAAGAAGAAGAGAAAAAGAAAGGGACTGAGAAAATATTTGAAGAGATTATAGTTGAAAACTTCCCTAATATGGGAAAGGAAATAGTTAATCAAGTCCTGGAAGCACAGAGAGTCCCATACAGGACAAATCCAAGGAGAAACACGCCAAGACACATATTAATCAAACTATCAAAAATTAAATATAAAGAAAACATATTAAAAGCAGCAAGGGAAAAACAACAAATAACACAAGGGAATCCCCATAAGGCTAACAGCTGATCTTTCAGCAGAAACTCCGCAAGCCAGAAGGGAGTGGCAGGATATATTTAAAGTGATGAAGGAGAAAAAGCTACAACCAAGGTTACTCTACCCAGCAAGGATCTCATTCAGATTTGATGGAGAAATTAAAACCTTTACAGACAAGCAAAAGCTGAGAGAGTTCAGCACCACCAAACCAGCTTTACAACAAATGCTAAAGGAACTTCTCTAGGCAAGAAACACAAGAGAAGGAAAACACCTACAATAACAAACACAAATTAAGAAAATGGGAATAGGAACATACATATCGATAATTACCTTGAATGTAAATGGATTAAAGCCTCCCACCAAAAGACACAGACTGGCTGAATGGATACAAAAACAAGACCCATATATATGCTGTCTACAAGAGACCCACTTCAGACCTAGGGACACATACAGACTGAAAGTGACGGAATGGAAAAAAGATATTCCATGCAAACGGAAATCAAAAGAAAGCTGGAGTAGCAATTCTCATATCAGACAAAATAGATTTTAAAATAAAGACTATTACAAGAGACAAAGAAGGACACTATATAATGATCAAGGGATCGATCCAAGAGGAAGGTATAACAATTGTAAATATTTATGCCCCCAACGTAGGAGCACCTCAACACATAAGGCAAATACTAACAGCCATAAAAGGGGAAATCGACAGTAACACAAACATAGTAGGGGACTTGAACACCCCACTTTCACCAATGGACACATCATCCAAAATGAAAATAAGTAAGGAAACACAAGCTTTAAATGATACATTAAACAAGATGGACTTAATGGATATTTATAGGACATTCCACCCAAAAACAACAGAATACACATTTTTCTCAAGTGCTCATGGAACATTCTCCAGGATAGATCATATCTTGGGTCACAAATCAAGCCTTGGTAAATTTAAGAAAATTGAAATTGTATCAAGTATCTTTTCCGACCACAACGCTATGAGACTAGATATCAATTAGAGGAAAAGATCTGTAAAAAATACAAACACATGGAGGCTACACAATACACTACTTAATAACGAAGGGATCACTGAAGAAATCAAAGGGGAAATCAAAAAATACCTAGAAACAAATGACAATGGAGACACGACGACCCAAAATCTATGGGATGCAGCAAAAGCAGTTCTAAGAGGGAAGTTTATAGCAATACAAGCCTACCTCAAGAAACAGGAAACATCTCGAATAAACAACCTAACCTTGCACCTGAAGCAATTAGAGAAAGAAGAACAAAAAAACCCCAAAGCTAGCAGAAGGAAAGAAATCATAAAGATCAAATCAGAAATAAATGTAAAAGAAATGAAGGAAACCATAGCAAAAGTCAATGAAACTAAAATCTGGTTCTTTGAGAAGTTAAACAAAATTGATAAACCATTAGCCAGACTCATCAAGAGAAAAAGGGAGAAGACTCAAATCAATAGAATTAGAAATGAAAAAGGAGAAGTAACCACTGACACTGCAGAAATACAAACGATCATGAGAGATTACTACAAGCAACTCTATGCCAATAAAATGGACAACCTGGAAGAAATGGACAGATTCTTAGCAATGCACAACCTGCCGAGACTGAACCAGGAAGAAATAGAAAATATGAACAGACCAATCACAAGCACTGAAATTGAAACTGTGATTAAAAATCTTCCAACAAACAAAAGCCCAGGACCAGATGGCTTCACAGGCCAATTCTCTCAAACATTTAGAGAAGAGCTAACACCTATCCTTCTCAAACTCTTCCAAAATATTGCAGAGGGAGGAACACTCCCCAACTCATACTACGAGGCCACCATCACCCTGATACCAAAACCAGACAAAGATGCCACAAAGAAAGAAAACTACAGGCCAATATCACTGATGAACATAGATGCAAAAATCCTCAACAAAATACTAGCAAACAGAATCCAACAGCACATTAAAAGGGTCATACACCATGATCAAGTGGGGTTTATTCCAGGAATGCAAGCATTCTTCAATATACGCAAATCAATCAACGTGATACATCATATTAACAAATTGAAGGAGAAAAACCATATGATCATCTCAATAGATGCAGAGAAAGCTTTTGGCAAAGTTCAGCACCCTTTTATGATCAAAGCCCTGCAGAAAGTAGGCATAGAGGGAACTTTCCTCAACATAATAAAGCCCATATATGACAAACCCACAGCCAACATTGTCCTCAATGGTGAAAAACTGAAACCATTTCCACTAAGATCAGGAACAAGACAAGGTTGCCCACTCTCACCACTATTATTCAACATAGTTTTGGAAGTGTTAACCACAGCAATCAGAGAAGAAAAAGAAATAAAAGGAATCCAAATCGGAAAACAAGAAGTTAAACTGTCACTGTTTGCAGATGACATAATACTATACATAGAAAATCCTAAAGATGCTACCAGAACACCACCAGAGCTCATCAATGAATTTGGTATAGTTGCAGGATACAAAATTAATGAACAGAAATCTCTTGCATTCCTATATACTAATGATGAAAAATCTGAAAGTGAAATGAGGAAAACACTCCCGTTTACCACTGCAACAAAAAGAATAAAATATCTAGGAATAAACCTCCCTAAGGAGACAAAAGACCTGTATGCAGAAAATTATAGGACACTGATGAAAGAAATTAAAGATGATACAAATAGATGGAGAGATATACCATGTTCTTGGATTGGAAGAATCAACATTGTGAAAATGACTCTACTACCCAAAGCAATCTACAGATTCAATGCAATCCCTATGAAACTACCACTGGCATTTTTCACAGAACTAGAACAAAAATTTTCACAATTTGTATGGAGACACAAAAGACCCCGAATAGCCAAAGCAATCTTGAGAACGAAAAATGGAGCTGGAGGAATCAGGCTCCCTGACTTCAGACTATATTACAAAGCTACAGTAATCAAGACAGTTTGGTACTGGCACAAAAACAGAAATATAGATCAATGGAACAGGATAGAAAGCCCAGAGATAAACCCACACACATATGGTCACCTTATCTTTGATAAAGGAGGCAGCCATATACAGTGGAGAAAAGACAGCCTCTTCAATAAGTGGTGCTGGGAAAACTGGACAGCTACATGTAAAAGTATGAAATTAGAACACTCCCTGACACCATACACAAAAATAAACTCAAAATGGATTAAAGACCTAAGTGTAAGGGCAGACACTATCAAACTCTTAGAGGAAAACATAGGCAGAACACTCTATGACATAAATCACAGCAAGATCCTTTTTGACCCAGCTCCTAGAGAAATGGAAATAAAAACACAAATAAACAAATGGGACCTAATGAAACTTAAAAGCTCTTGCACAGCAAAGGAAACCATAAACAAGACCAAAAGACAACCCTCAGAATGGGAGAAAATATTTGCAAATGAAGCAAGTGACAAGGGATTAATCTCCAAGATTTACAAGCCGCTCATGCAGCTCAATAACAAAAAAACAAACAACCCAATCCAAAAATGGGCAGAAGACCTAAATAGACATTTCTCCAAAGAAGATATACAGATGGTCAACAGACACATGAAAGAATGCTCAACATCATTAATCATTAGAGAAATGCAAATCAAAACTACAATGAGGTATCATCTCACACCAGTCAGAATGGCCATCATCAAAAAATCTAGAAACAATAAATGCTGGAGAGGGTGTGGAGAAAAGGGAACACTCTTGCACTGTTGGTGGGAATGTAAATTGATACAGCCACTATGGAGAACAGTATGGAGGTTCCTTAAAAAACTAAAAAATAGAACTACCATACGACCCAGCAATCCCACTACTGGGCATATACCCTTAGAAAACCATAATTCAAAAAGAGTCATGTACCAAAATGTTCATTGCAGCTCTATTTACAATAGCCAGGACATGGAAGCAACCTAAGTGTCCATCGACAGATGAGTGGATAAAGAAGACGTGGCACATATATACAATGGAATATTACTCAGCCATGAAAAGAAATGAAATGGAGGTATTTGTAATGAGGTGGATGGAGTTAGAGTCTGTCATACCGAGTGAAGTAAGTCAGAAAGAGAAAAACAAGTACAGTATGCTAACACATATATATGGAATCTAAGGGAAAAAAAAAAGGTCATGAAGAACCTAGTGGCAAGGCGGGAATAAAGACACAGACCTACTAGAGAATGGACTTGAGGATATGGGGAGGGGGAGGGGTGAGATGTGACAGGGTGAGAGAGTGTCATGGACATATATACACTACCAAATGTAAAATAGATAGCTAGTAGGAAGCAGCCACATAGCACAGGGAGATCAGCTCGGTGCTTTGTGACCACCTAGAGGGGTGGGAGGGAGGGAGATGCAAGAGGGAAGAGATATGGGAACATATGTATATGTATAACTGATTCACTTTGTTATAAAGCAGAAACTAACACACCATTGTAAAGCAATTATACTTCAATAAAGATGTTTTTAAAAAAAATGATTATCGAGCACATACTATGTTCTAAGTGTTGGTTCAGGTGCTGAAATAAAAGACAAGGAAATTTTCATAAGAAATTTGGCAAAAGAGAGAAAAGGGTTAATCTTTATTATTATTGTAGGGTTTCTACTACCAAATAGGCAATAATGAATATTTGTATAAATTTGTAACATATATTTTAAATGCATTATTTTACAAGATGTTAGCTAATTAATAAATAAGTACCCACACTGACTTTTGTTAGCTTCCAAAACATTGGGGTGTCAAGTAGTGAATTAACCAAAATGTTTGAATGACAACCTGAATATACCTAAGGAAAAGCATGAATCACATAATTCTTGTGCATGGAAGCCAAATAAAATGAATAGAAAGAAAAATTCATTTATCAATGGGGAAAGTATCTATGGAAAGTATATATAACTATGTCTGGAAATAAAATATTATAACTTACATGTAATTGATACATATTAGATGAAAATATGAAATTATTTTTAATGAGTTATACATGTAGAACTCTACCCTGAATCAGGAATTTCTTGTTAGATGATGAGAACAATAGAACTACATCATTATCACAAAATGAGATGTTGAGTAATCTATCTCTGTTTCATTTTGTTTTTATGGGGACAAAATGGAGGGGCACGACATCCTGGAAGTAAAATAAATAAAATTAGTATTGAATTTATTATAGACATGGAATGATCTGAGAAATTTCAACACGTTTAACACTGTGGTAGAAAATAGTACTTTAATCCTTATATTTTGCTAACTTTTCAAGGTATTAGCACTTACTCGTTAGATACAGCAGTATAAGGTAGTGGTTAATACATCAGGCTGCCTAGGTTTAAATTCTAGCCCTGCTACTCACTTAACTGTGGAACCTTATTAATTTAATTTAGTATACCTCTCTAGGCTTTAGGTTCTTCATCTGAAAATGAGTATGATAATATTAACTGTCCTATGACATTGCTGTGACTATTAACAGTGTCAGTACACGTGAAGTACTTAGAGTGGTACCTGACACAGTTAACCCTCATAAGTTTTAATTATTTCTATTAACATTTTTTAAATAAACCTCAAATATTAAGAATAAAATATCTTGACATTTAATAGATATTTTACATCAGGTTTCTCAGAATAGTTGTGGCTTTATATCATATTTAAAATATTAAATAATAAGTTTTTGTTAGTCTTTTGCCTTCTAATAATAGGGTTATCTCTAAAATCATCCATTTTAAATTATAATATTTCTCCTTGTAAATGTCTACAATACCTAAAAATATTGTTTATATATTTTACTTAATATTTATCTTTCATAAAAAAGTTACTTAAGGATTTAGATTTTGGAGACATTTGGGGAAAATATGGGTCAATACAGATTTAAAAGCAGGCTTTAGATTCCATATCATAAATTTGAATTCTGACCCCAATGCTTATGTGACCTTAGGCAAGCTTCCTCCTGGAAAACTTAGTACCTCATCTATAAAATGGGACACTCTTACTGACCTTGCAGGGATATTGTGAACATCAAATAAGATATTGTATAGAGAGGTCACTTAGGATGGTACCTGTTTGATCTCAGACGTACAATAAACACTGGATGTATTTATCAACTGATAAAATAAAAGTGAATATATTAATAATTGGTAAAGTTTGACATTTTCTTTCTCCCAAAATCCATCCAATATATCTTAAGATAAATTTACTTAATGAACAGTTTTAATAATTGAATTTTAAGCCAACTCAATTTTATGCAGTGAAACAGGTGAATATTGACATGGAAATGCAGAATTAAAACTTGTACTTTCTGATTAGATTTAACTTTGTCCTTGCTTCTTATCCTGTACCTTCTCCTACTTTTATATATGAAAGCAATTAGTGTAGAGGCACAAAATATTGAAAATAATGTCAGAAAGATATACAATGCCAACAGCCCAAATAAAAAGCTTTAAAACTTCCAAGTAAAAGAAGTGTATTCAGTAACTATCATTTTATTCTAAACATACACCCTAAATATTAAAGTGTACTTTCAATTGTATTTGATTTTTCCTCTACCAGAAAACATTGAAACTACTTTTAAAATTAACTGCAGTTAGTAATATTTTGAAACTAATAATTAGAACTTCTTTTTTTAAAACAAAGCTCTTTGTAGTCCCAAGCATATCACCCTATATTGCTTTATTCAATGCATAGCTCAGAAAAGCAAAACCACAGAAATAATCAGTGCATTTTTATTTTCCATTCTCCATTGTTACCTTTTGCAGCTTTCAATTATAAAGAGAAAATGATGAAAATAAAATAAAAAGTCAAGTCATCCTAGAAAGCAATGATCTGAAAACAGAGTCAAAGGACTGAAATCATTTTAATAAACTTTATAAATGTTGAGAATAAAATAGTAGAAGACAGCAGAATGAAATCATAGCTTAGCCCTTTGAGATCTGGGCAGCAAATTCACCATGTTACTCTACAAGTCATTTAATATTTTCATTAAAATGGAAAAACTTAACAGGAGTTTCAATTATGTCCATCATGCCCAGGAGACCAACTTTTGAAACTAGGTCAACAGATCCTGACTAACTGATAAAAGCTAAATGTTTTTTTATATTAATTGTACATTATTAAAACCAGACAGAAATGCTTAAAAAGATTTAAACTGATCAAGTTCTATTTCACTGAGTTCCCACAAGTTCATATTCTGGTACTCACTGTGAACTGATATAGAAATTCCTATGTACTAAATAAAAAGATAACTTTTTATTATTAAAATCAGGATCACAAGAAGTGCAGAACTAAGAATGAAACAGATGCATACACTGCACATTCTTCATTAAATTAGGACACCTAAATAAGTTATGATTCTTTACGGTACCCTATCAAAGTATGGTAGATGATAGTATGTATAACTTGTTGATTTACAAAATTAATAGCATCTTGAGACCAAATTTTTCTCTTTCATATGAACACCTATTTTCCTGACACTAATAAGAATCAGGCATTTTAAAAATTAAAAATTATAATCCCTAAATGAATACAGTCATACATATTCTTCTTGAAGGCTACAGTAGATGACCATTGTTTTTGTCAAGGAGGATCTTTTCATCCTTCATGAAAACATATCCCAGTTTCTGTCTGTGGGAAAACATCCGTCCTCACATTTAATACAATACATTTGGTGGAATTTACTTATACTTAGCTCAGGACTACCATTTTCTTAACCACTGCGATTGGTGCATAGTGTATATTCGCCCTACAAGAACCAAGAGTACACCATGAGTCTTTTGCTGTAGACTCCGGGAAAGAAAAAGGGGTATTTGCCTTTGGACTGAAATCTAAGAGGATGTAGGGTGCCATGTGGTTACCATGCAGAGCCAGAGATGAGCCAAACACAGCAAAAAGCAGAGCCAAAAAATAGAGAGATGCCAAAAACTGAGAGCTTTGTTGAGTTCTAAATCCAGCTGCCTGAAGTCAGCCCCACTCCCAACATCAACTCTGATTAAGCAACCATGAGTTAGCTTTTCTTTCACTTACCAAAAAAATTCAAAAACAAAGATTCAAAACAAAGATTCATAAATGATCAAAAATAAAAGGTTCTATACAGGAATCTTTTAAATTAATTAATTAATGTGTTCACTAATTCAATGTAATATTTGTAACACATCCATTAAATGTCTGGCAATATGGCAAGTTGTAAAAAACTGATTTAGAATCCACTTTCAATAATTTTATCTTTTTTTTTGTTTTCCCAGCACATCAAGCCTTCTTAAAGCAAAAATGTACTTATCTGATATAATTTGAAGTCTCCTGTACCAAAATAATTTTAGCACTGAGATAGAATTCTCTAGGTTAGGCTACTTACAGGAGACAAGTATAAAGATACTATTGCTCACTAATCATCTTTGATATGCTGACATCACACAAAATGTCACCTATCTAAAATGTCTCATTACATGGAAACATTAAAAAAAAAAAAACTTACATCATAACATTAATAATGACTTAATACAATCCCTCAGAAACAACTGATCAATTAGATAGATTCCTTAAAAACAAAACAAAACAAAAATAGTATCTTATGGTATAATAAATTGGGAGATAAAGTTTGAACTCTGAGATAGTATCTAGGTTTAATTTCTAGCCCTGACAGTTGTAAGTTGTATGACTATGTCAAGTTTCTTAACCTTTTAAGATATAATTCCCTCATTTGTAAAGTGAAGACAATCAAACAAACTCTATTGTGTGGATTTTGTAAGAATGGTAATTATATGGAATACAAAGCATGTAGTACGTCACCTGACACATAATAATCATTCAATAATCACTGGTTTCAAAATTATTTAAAAAATAAAGTAATATTAAAATAAGTAAACTGGAATCTTTGGGAGAAAAAACATAGACATTGAAATAAAAAACAAGTTTTAATTTTTCTCATGATTTCAGTCATTTTTTCACTGATTTTGTACATGGGCACTTATTATATTTTTTCTTTAAGGATTTAGAGAGTTAACACTTTAGCACTATTCATAAAATACTTATTTAGAACTATGATAAAATTGAGAAAATGCAACTATACAGAAATCAACTTATAACAGATTGTTTTCTTTAATTTTGCCCTTTCTTGATATGATCTTGCTAAGTACTGCATACAAGAAACTTATTTTATTACCTAAGCTGTGAAGCACTGATAGAGTCCAAAAGTCAAACAAATAAAAAAGATAATTTTCAAACTGATTATGTGATACGATGGGGAAAGTAGAAGAAAAATTAAATGGTAAACAAACTGTAGTCTTCAAATAAATGCAGTATTTTGGTCAAACTGCCTGTTTTTCAAAAGACTGCTAAGTGGTATTTAAAAAGTTTTGCTTTCTTTAGGATAGAGAAAAATCTATATTTAAAGGGAAAAATACAATAACATGGAGACATCACAGGGAACTTTTATGGATTCCAGTTTATTGGTCTTTACTTTGGGGAATATACTATTAACATTTAAGCAGAAAGATAATGAAAAACCACATTAGCAGTTTCTATGTGATATAAACTCTTTTAAATTTCTTAATGTGCAAAATTTATTCTAAATCTTGCGTGCAAACCGGTCACTATGTGTAAACATAGATTTTAAGTGCATCTTGGTTCATTTGGCATGATTGTATTTTGATATCTTATTTTAAGGCATTTTAAGAGATTAAAAAAGAACTGTGCTTTCTTCTTAATTGTATCTATGAATTACAATACATTCAGGTCAACTTGTTTATGTAATCCACTTATCATGCTATTTTCATTGCCCTCATGTAATTTCTAAAAAATGTCACATGATGGCATGATCTCTGATTCTTCCAGAATTACAGTTATTTCCTTAACTCCCAAAGTCATGTCCCTAGACTTTTATGACACGTCTTAAAGAACCTGAACTAGAATTATTTTTCATTGCACATTGTTCTACTCTCATGAGGCTAGTGCATGCCTCGCCTCACACAGAGAATTCACCTTATGTATTTCTATTTTACAGAGTTATCATTAATAAAAATCCTTACATTCCCAACTTAGCTTTCGTAATAATTGTTATAATGTAATGACAGGCAGCAGAGCCATGGCTGCAAGGCTGCTGGGGAAAACTAAGCTAGAGAGAAAGATGGTGCAGAGCCAATCTAGGGAGATTTACAAAGCTCATCTGGATAATAAAATTATCCACCTACAGAAAGGAGCCAGTGTTCAAGTTCAAAGTGGCTAAATAAGTTTTAATCTGATCAAAGCTATTCTCAAGAGGTTTTATTGGAAGAGAAGGAAAAAGGCATTAGGTATGGTTAGGTGCTTACAAAATAAGCACCTAAAATACTGGACCTAAAATACTGAAAATATTGCTTTCCCTCATCTCCACTGCCACACACACCTCCCTCCTATGTAATCAAAAATTTAAAAATAACAAAACTTAAATATAATACAATCTTTAAAAAGTCCCAATTCTCCCACAATGACTAATTAAAAAAAAAAAAATCAAACCCTCCTACATTGGTAAATTTACAAAAAGGCTTAATCATCTCCCAGAGAATATCTAGGAAGTATCCCAAGTTCTTGAGAGTATCTGTGTTAAGCTACCATAATTGAGAAGGAAAAGTCTTGTGGGAACAGTGCGAGAGGGTTTTTTCCAACTTACCTGACTAGAGTTTAGAGTCCAAATTCAGGTTCAGAAAAACCCAAAGTAGGAACTAGGCAGAGGGTGAGTTCAAAAGGCCCAGCAGGCAAACTGGTTACAGCCATTAGGGGTTAGACAAAGCTGCAGCCCAAAGTTCACAAGATGGGAAAGGACTGGATACCAAAATGGAAAGAATCAGACTACTTTCAGACACACTTCTGCAAGGGCTAGGCCCTCTAATATGTTTTCAATTGAGATTAAGGAATTAGACAAGGCTGATTCCACCAGATACAGCTTTTAGTATCAGAAGGTAATAAGACTTGACACAGTGAAGAAAAACATACTTCTTTTGTATATTAGTTGGTGTCAATGTGTGTGAAGTAAATAGGAAATTACAGTGGATATTCATGTATTAAAAATAAGCATTATCATTCAATCATCTATTCAGTTCAAATAAATTCATTTAAAAATATTTGTCAAAAATTTTCAAGAAAGATAGAGAAAAAAAATCACTTAATATCACTGCAATAGCATCAGTAATTTAAACTTGACGTTTCCTGAAAATGGAGTAGACTTTAATATAATTAGCACTTGTTGAAAAAACTAACATCTATAACTTTTACGAAGCTATCTTCACCATGTTCATCAATGTAATTGTATAACAACCTCTAAGAAAAAGGTACTAAAACTGACTCTTTCTAAGATTATTCTATATGCTTTTGTATTTATTTGCATTTTTTAACAAGTATGCATTCATATATTTAATAAAGGGATGTATTCAAATATATTACTTAATAATTAAATCAGCACAAAGGACTATATTTCCTAACCATTAATAGTAGTTTTTCTGAGGGTAGAAAAATTTAGAACTCAGTCAAGTTTAACATTATGTTTCTGTAATTTTACAGGCAGCTCTTAATTTAATATGAATAATATAGAAATATTTTTATTAAAATATAAGTTGGGAAGCCTTATTTCATAAGTCAGAGTAACCGCTAATTAGGAAAAATATAAATGGTTATTATTTAACTACTATTGAAAATCTATTTAAAATACATGACAACATCAATCACTTTAGGCATTAAGCCCTTTACTTCATGAAATTTTGTCTGAAAAGTTAGTCTTTTCCACATCTCTTACAGTGAAAGTTCTGAATATTCACTGCATAAAAAACATTTATCAAAGATGTTCCTTGCATCCATTATGCCTCCAGCTATAGCAATGTATCAAAGGAAAAAACATAGCATAACATACCAGGGTCACACCTTCTTGTGCAGCAATAACTAAGTATTAAAGATAAGTGACTTATTGACCAGCTCTACAGGACTTACAGTTTTAAAAAATATTAAATACTTGTATCTCCAAAAATTCTGTCAATAGCTAAAGATGGATTCTCATTTCCAAACATACTCCTAATCAAAGTAGGATTATGTTATGTGTGGAAGGTGCATAGAAATGAAAATGAAACCGAGCAGGACCCTGTGGGGCTCCTGGGCACAAAAGTCTTTCCGTGTCCCCCTGCGTATCTTGTTTGTAGGAAATAGGCTTCATTCAGCCTCCATGACCTTCCCTGAGTTCCAAAGGACAGGTTCAAACAGTTGCTAATCAGGGAAGGGAGGGGATACAGAGACAAGAGGGGAGCAGTCAAGAAACAGTAGTGCAGCCTTGAGGCAGGGTCCTGGTTCCTCCTAAAGGGATGCACAGAACAATATCTCTGAGCTCTTCTGCAGAACTAAAACCCCCACCAAATGGAAGATGTTAGCTATTTGATGAAGCACGCTTCATTCCAGAGCGAAGGTCACAGTTCAATAACCTCGAGAACCACAGAAGCCCATCACAAAACCACCTGACGCCAGATGACCTTTGGATTGAAGGAACACAGGCCCTGCAGGCACCCTGATCCTTATCGGCAACTCTTGCCCCTTGACTATAAGACTCCTCACAACCCAGGTTGGGACACAGTTTTGAGGGCCTTAGCCCACTGTGGCCCCCTTTGCCTGGAAAAGCAATAAAGCTATTCTTTTCTACTTCACCCAAACTCTGTCTCCAAGATTATATTCGGTGCCGGTTTACAGCGGCCAATTCTCGGTATCAGAAACAACACGCATATACAACTACACTGGGCTTATGTATTGAAATGTATCTTGATGAAATAGAGATTGTTTTATCAACAACAGTTAATGAATGCAGATAGACACAAATACCATTATAATTGAATTTCAAATCTGCTCTTCTCTTCCTACGTACACACACCTTCCTCCTTTATTGTAAGCTATGTTATACAAAAGCTCAGCTCTGCTGAATTGGCTCTTTTTAATTTGCAACCAAAGCTGTGAAAAAGAGGGGGGAAATGAGAGCACTGCAAATGGGAAGTAAAATATGGCCAGAAGATGACTTTGTGATTTTTTTTTTATGTATGACATGCTGTGAAAATGTAAATGTATACACAACTCGAATGACTCTTCATCATTGGCAGCAATGGTCACACACAGGCAATTTTTCTTGTCTCTTTGAACTCTGAATCAACTCCCAGTCAACATGATTTAAGCACATTTATGTCCTCCTTTCTTCGTGATGCTGCTAAAGAAATTGTCACTATTGTCCACAAT
The DNA here is from genome assembly GCF_028021215.1 of Eschrichtius robustus. Taxonomy (NCBI): domain Eukaryota; kingdom Metazoa; phylum Chordata; class Mammalia; order Artiodactyla; family Eschrichtiidae; genus Eschrichtius; species Eschrichtius robustus. The sequence continues at coordinate 12,280,624 of NC_090827.1, read as the reverse complement.
CACACTCAGCTCAACAGCCTCACTGCTGTACTTTCTTCACCTGAAAATCTGCCCTGACTTAATAAGCATAAAATCAGAAGTCTTCATTTTTGCTTTCTTCACTCACATTGTGGGTAATTATTATAATAACCCCTTTTTGCCTAGAGAAGGGAAAGGATTTCCACTCCATTCTCCATGAGAGAAAGGTCCCTTTCTCCAACCCTGCCTTGTTTATCCCCCCCAATTAGATGAGTGGAATGATGATTGTCTCATCCCTGTCACTGGGAAAATGCTCAGTAAGGATGCCCTGCTCAGTCTTTTTGACCCTCTCTCCTCTCCTTCAGAGCAACATTCCTAATTTATTCTCCCCTTGACCAGTAAGCTCCCAAGGAATGGAGGGCAGGCCTGAGGGTGGGATGGCAGGTGTAGGAGGCTGCCATTTGCTGGATGTTTACTCCGTGACTGGGTGGGAAGTTCACCTGGGGGTGGAGTGGGAAAGCAGAATGCACAATGTGGGCACAATTTTGCCCTGTGATTCCCCTCCAGCTTTACCTGATCTTTCCCTCCCTTACTCCAGGGAATAGTTTCTCATTGGCTCAGAATACTTACAGCCTATCAGAACATGGAGGCTCCAGGCTTAAAAATCTCACCTCAGAAATGCCTATTCTCATACAAAGAATATATATTAATTTTACTCAGAATAACAGCAGCCTTTTAATTAAGAAAAGATACATTTAGAAGCCTTATTTCATCTCAGTAAGAAGACCCTCAGGGCAGATTCAAGACATAAAAACACTGAAGATTTTTTTTGATTTTACATTCTTTTACATCTCAGCTCATCCTAGTTTTTACCCATCCAGATAAATACATCTTCCTCATTAAGTGAGATTTACATGTGTAGCAGATGTGAGTTCAAGAAAGAGAAACCAACACACACAGGCAAACAATTGGACACAGAAACTGTCCCACTCAACTAAGCATCATACACACATGAAAATATACTTGCACAGGATATATCCCTACTTCAAGATAGAAACTAATGCACAAATATGGCACACTGCAAAAATGCACGTGTATATACGTATATATGTATGTTAAACAATACACACATATTTATGGTTCCTGATCCGTAAAAAGTGTTTTCTACCACCTTGTTTTGTATGTTTTGTGTTTGTGTGTGTGTTTATCCTTTATCTGCCTTTTTACACTGATTTTAGATGGCAGAGACTGCCTTCCTCATGTCTTCCCACACACCACTGCAAATTACACAGTGCATTGCACATAGTATTTAATATTTTAATTTATTTTTTAATGAATCAGGAAACACATGTAGGCAAAACCTGATGGATAAATATGGGCAAGATGCAGACACACACACCTCAAGAAGCATGTAAAATTGAGAGAGCTGTGTGGTGCTAAACAAAAGACTGAGTTTGAAAAGGTATGAACAAGTGAGATTTGGTAGAAAGGGAATAAATAGGAGGGGTAAAACAGACTGGCTGTCTAACAAAGTAGGCCCAGGATTTTGACATTAATTATGCAAAATTAACATTCTCAATAACCTCATAGAATGATTAAATACTCAAATTATTTTCTCAAATTATTCATTAATTAATTTATATAAACATTTGATTATTTAAAAATCACACTGAAAGTTCTTTTAGTTTAAGTTTTAAAGTTTCTAAGTTGTTTGATTTAACTCAGTGAAAATTTTAAAATTTAGTGCAATGCTTAGGTCATGATCATTTTCCAAAACATATTAATAATTACTCAGTAATTGTTTTACTTCTATTTTAAGGAAAACCTATCTGAAAAACAGAAAGACTGCCATTCATTAAATCTGTTTTAGTGGAATCACTCAAACCTAAGTCAATCAGAAAATAGTTAATTCTGCCTTGCTCTTTTGTTATTCACATCCTTTTTACTTGTAATACCAGATCTCAGCTCGTAACTAATAGCTATATTTAATTGGTTGTTTTAAACTATAGATTTCTCTAACAGGATTATACAAATAAAGATTGTATTATTTTTAATTATGGAAAAGATTACATTACTTATTGATTTACATGGTGGCACCATAATTAAATAGGGTCTATGTGGTTATATATTTGAATTCAAAAGAAGTATTCTACCTTATTCCGTTTTCAGAACTGATATTCATAAAGGAAGTAGGAGGTACAATGTAATGTGAAGATATGTTTAAAAATGAAAATCTGCATTGTGTTTTAGCAAAGATAATGGAGGGAGTGAAGGATAGCAAGTGAACATTATGGGTAACATAATCCTTGCTTAAAAAAGAGTAAAAAGGAAAGAATGATTTACAGATAGCTGGAGTCCTTGTTAGAGTTTATAATGCTTTCCTCAGCGAATAAGTTGATTGCAGTGAGCAGTTTTTCAGGTGACATAACACTTGCAACTCTAGAAGACAACTCACATTTCCATTCTGAAGAATTCTATGATAAACAAGTCATTTTATCTAATATACAGTGACAGATGATTAAGACAGTGCATTATACTGTATTCAGAATTCTCTTTTTCAAGACTATCAATCCAACCATAATGGTATGTTATAAAAGCATGCACACTTGGACAATTCCTCTCATAACAATAGCATTCCAAATGTTTCTGCAGATGTTTGGTGAAGACTGCCTTTGTGACAAGAATGGATGTTTAGATGCTCATAAGTATAAAAATCTAACACAAGAACAAGCACAAAAATCTAACACAACTCTTCCATGAGAGTTAAGTTTGTTCCTCTCAAGTGGTTTTGGAACTGAAGTTTCAATGTGGAACCTTCAGTTTCATACGTTTTTATACATATTACAGAATAATGTGAATTATATCGCTATTTTTAATGGAGCAGAGTACGTCCCCCAATAAATAAAGCTTTATTTAAGACTTTATGGGGAAAATATCAAGGCTTTATTATGTAAAGAATGGGTTCAAATTCCATTTAGTTATTTAGCAGCAGAATAGCAGACGTGTGACTATAACTGAATTAACAATATAAAGAGCTCCTGATGTTCCACCTACCTGTAGTTGGCCTATTAGAGCTAATACTGGTCCCGATGGACGCTGCAACTGTTAATACTCTTACTTGTTCTTTCCTACTGCTTTCTGTACCACTGTAATAAATTGTCACAATTGAGGTAAACTGTTCCTGTTTTTTTTTTTAATCGGAACATATAAAATCTATTACATGCATCTATTGAATAGCTTTTATATATAAAAAAAAAACAAAAGGAACTAGAGACTACAATACCTAGAGGATTACAGAGCTGTTAGATGGCAATGGCAATTTTCTATTATTCCAGTGTATTTATTCTTACACCCATCTTTCTTCTAAATGACTTAAAAGTTAATTTATTATTTACATCTACCTTGCTGTATTTCCCTTTTGATTATACATTCCTTGAGACCAATGAGAATCTTTTTTATACTAAATGGAAAGTGCTTACAATCTAGTACTATAGTTTATAAATGTAGCACAGGGTTTATATATAAGCACTCAGTAATGTAGGTAATGATGGTGATAGTGTATCATCAGTGTAAGCAATGCCTTCTAGATTAAAAAAAGAATATTATATTTTGATTAGCAAGGAAAGTATGATTTTGTTTTAAGAATTTTTCAATTATGCTATAAATAATTATTCTAAAAATAAACACGAATCAGAAAATAAGGCTAATCATAAATTCAACTTCGTTTTTAATGACCTCTCTCACGGATTTCAACACAGAAAAATGTCAAATAAATCAACATAACACATTTTTAGACACTAGCAAGACTTCAATAAGTTAATGAGAATCTAATGTCTTATCATTATTCATTTTTATTGACTTCAGTTTGTTGAAAACTTATTAAGGAGGTGTTTATACATATGGGCCTAATTTTGATAGAGATGAGAACAACTTTATGTTAGAAATATATTGCAAAGAGTTTCTATTGATGATACAGACTGATACCTTTAAAAAATACAGGATTCGTAGCTGGGTTTCAAGTCCAGCCCAACAACAGTTAGTGAACAAATATCATGTGTCAGAGGTTGTAAGTGCAGTGTTGATGGGGCTTATAGCCTAGTGGGTGGGGCACTTTTTATCAAATAGTCACATTTTTTTTAAATGTGAAAATAAATATCCAAATTAAGATAAATAAAACCTAGGGAGATTCTGTTTCCATTATTCTATGCAAATTTATAAAGGTTGGTTGACAGGAAGCTAAAGGAACGGCCAAAGGGCTGAGATCTGAAAAAATAGTGTCCATAGTAGGATGTAAGAATGAGGAAAATAGGGCTGTTTGAAGAAATAGCAATGAAAAATTAAGGCACTCAATTCCTCTGGTGTCATTTTCCTCAAATGCAAAATAAGGGGTGTGGATTGGATGACTTCAAAGATCCCTTCCATTTCTAACATTCTATGAATCAGGTAATAAGAAGTGAAACTTGTACTTAATGGATGAAATACTGGTTACAGAAAATAAAAGCTGAGGCAGACACCTCTTTAGGGCAAATGGCTTCCTTGATCCCACTGCAAAAGAAATATTTTAAACTGGAAAATTGTAAAAGATAACAAAGAATTTTTTTTCTGTTTCCAGAGAACTAAATTAGCCTTTTTAGCAAATTACACGTTGTTTCCCCAAGGGAAAGACCATCTCTCTCTTAGCTCAGCTAAAGAGTTATTTTAATACTGTAGGGGAATAAAGATAAATTTCTGCAAATTGAAAAAGAAATAGACAAACAGAAAATTTCCCAAGAGTCTTTTAGAGTCATTTCTTGGCTCTTTTCTCACTCCACATTTGCCAGGGTGATCAATGTATCCATTCCATGACTTCAAATATCAGCTCTATGAGTATTACTCTCAAATTTTTGTTTCTAATCTTAATCTCTGTAATTTTAATCCCATATTTTCTACCTCCTAATCATCAATAACAACAAAAATTTAAATATACTTTAAAATAAATAATAGCCCTGTAAATTATAAATTCTTAATTCTGGATGATAGTGACAATACTGTTTACTAAACCTGTGATGCAGTAAAAGCAGTATTTAGAGGGAAATATATAGACTTATAGGATTACATCAGAAAAAAGTAAAGGCGAAAAATTAATGAGTTAAAAACCCAAAATTATAAGTTAAGGAAAAACAGAATTATCCAAATTACACAGGAGAAAATAATGCTCTTAAGAGTGGTGATTAATGAAAGGGAAAACAAAAGAGGAACAATAAAGCAAAATGACTAATAAAATTAGCAAGCCTCTGGAAAAAAATTAAAGCAAAAGAAAGGAACCAAATACAAACAACATTAGGAATTAAAAGGAAGACATGACTATAAATGTAACAGGAAACAAAAAGATAAAGAATATTATGAATAATTTTATGTCAAAAATATTTAAAGTTTAGGTGAAATGGAAAATTCCTAGATACATTAAAATTATTAAAATCAATTCTGGAAGAAAATGAAAATGTATTTGGTTCTAAAATATGTTTCTCTTTAAATAGATGTCATTTTAAAAATGAAGATAAAATCTTCCCACAAAAACACCAGGATCCCAAATTTTTACAAGTGAGTTCTTGTGACTATTGAATAATAACAATAATCATGTTCTTTCAGAAATGTAAAAAAGGAACATCACCCCCCCACACCTCAATATCACCTGTAGAGCCCAAGATAATCTTGTTTTCAACCCACCAGAGAAAGGAAAAACAAGAAAACAAATCTCTCTCATAGAACATAGATACCAAAATCCTACGGAAAATATTAGCAAACCAAATTCAGTAATACATAAGGAAAAATAGCTAATATCTTGTGTTTATTCCAAGAATGACAGGTTGTTTCAAAATTAGAAAATATATTAATATAATTTAGTACATTAAAATATCAAAAACAAACACAAAATCCCATATATTTAATCTTATAAAACTAAGTTACACAGCAAACATCATACCCAATGGTGACATTGTAAAAGCATTCTGGGAATAAGAAATATATGCCTGTGGTATTTCTATTCAACATTGTATTGTGATTTCTAGCTAGTGCAATTGTACAAGAAAAATCAATAAAAAGCATCAGAAAATTAGAATAAAACTGTCATTATTTGCAGAAAGTATGATTTACTTTTGAAATTAATAATATTGGTTTGTAAGATTGCTGGATATAAATCAATATGTCCAAAATATTTTCCCTTTATCTTTCAACTTATTAATTTTCATAGGTATTTTAATTACCATTCTTTCTGAGGAACATCAATTAGAGCTGTATCTGATATAAAGCCACAGTTATACCATATAAATCAGAAATGAGGTGAGTACACTTTTTACTAATCATAAAAAATTAAATTAAGTATGATTTATGCCTACACATCCAGTGGTCAAAAATGTTTTAACTTTTTATAGGATCCCTTCATCACAAGTATATATAATAGTCTTTCATTTTTAACTGATCTGTACAAATCCTTCCTACATGTTTTACTAAAATCTAAAATCCAAATCGTTCAGAAAGTATTTCTGTGGTTATAACAACAGAGTTCCTATTTTTCCTTATATATCTTAATCTAATCAATCTAGACCTTTACTGAGCAAGGTTGTATAAAAATATTTTAAATATACATATTTATCATGTATTCTAAATCCAGAAATTCTAGAATTCAAAACTCAGAAAAGCAAATTTAACATTGTTAAAACCAAAGCTAATCACTCAAAGGAAAATCTCTAAGTTCTGAAAACAGGCATTCATTTCTAAATTGATTCATAGATTTTTAAATTAATGAGTAAACATTTTCATATCTGAAACTAAAACTAATAAATATTTTATTCTGTGGAAATACTATTGTAGGCAATAAATATTTCATTATGTTTTCCAAACTCTTTTTCTTTGCTGTGAAGTTTGACTGTTGCCTTATATATTGTTACTGGAACTGAAGTAGTATAAAAGTAAAGAGGAATGAACTGGTTCACATATTAGTCCTATGGCAGGCAGCCAAGTATGGGAAGCTTTGTATAGTACTGGGAATAAAAGTGGATGAAAGAAGAGACTTTTATTTCAGCAAAACTTTGCTGCTGAGATTTGATCTTCATGTTGAAAATCTGCAGCACTATTAACCTTGACCCAAGGCTCATATTTATTTGGTCTTTTTCCTTCTTCATCTAAATATTCCCTGGGCCAGCCACTTCTAGCTACCTATCCGATATCCATTCTCTCTTACTTCTTACAGAGAGAATCTTGATTTCCCCCTCACCAAGGTTATGATGTACCACCTAAATATACTTGCTCTCTCCAGCTCTCTTACATTTAGAGATGGTACATGGCACAATTCTGTACAATAAGCTAATGGCAACAGGCCCTATAAAAACTTCATTTTCCAAGTAAAGTTTTTCTGGGAAATAAACCTTTGAACCCTTCTATCTTCCTGCCTTGAACCCCTATGCAAAGGCTTCGATGTACAATAGCCTTACCTTACGACCATGATGAAAAAAACCACCTACTATGTTGGTGAAACAAAGAGACAGAAGGCAAGAACTACTGCTGACCCATCTGGCACCTTGGGAATTAGAAATAAGGTATTTCCTCTGGACAAAGGGCAGCCACTCAGTCCCCTTTTCCCATTGGTCAGATGACATTTTGCGGGACTTAAGCTGCTCAGTAAAGCATGGTAGCCCTAAAAGTCCAGACCTTACTGATTTCACTGAGGCCTAGTGTCAGCCCTAGATTGCTACTCTTAGATTTCCTGTGCTTGAAACAAATATATTCTATATTTATTTAAATGACTGTAGTATATTTTTTTGTTTGTTTATTCATTACTCACAGCTAAATATATAACTGATATCACTGTTCATGAGTTTTACAGTTTTTACTTACCTGTTAGTAAATATATATTCAAAACATAAACTATTATATTCCTTAAAAAAGTATATTACTCTATGTAATATTTTTCTTTAAATTAAAAAGATGCATTTCATTAGAAATTTAAATTTAAAAGATCAAACTTGTTTTCAAAACTTGTCCCCAGCATTTTGCTCATGTGAACAAATACATGCCTGTAGACAACATTTGTGAATTCCCTTCTAGACTTTGCTGAGTACAGTAAGCAATTAAGTCCTTTTGAGACTCTAATAGCAAACTCCTATAGACTGGTACTCTCCAAGTGATGAAAATGTAAAGCTATTAAATAATATAAGAAAAAAAAATAGAATTGGGGAGATAGAATAGATAAATGTAAAATAAAACACCCTATGGACAAAGTCAACATATAGATACTGAGTTACTTAGGCATAGCTGTCCCAGTTGTTTCCGCTATAAAGTGAGAGGACATGATTATTTTAAGATTATCTCCAGTTTTAACAAAAATCTTTAAGAAGGAGAAATGATTATATGGGAAATTCTGATGTTGCTATATACAAAAATTCACTCATTTCTTTAGTATGTATTTACTGAGTGTCCACTGCGTACTGAAGGGGAATGCTGGAGACAAAACTGTACCTAATTCAGGCTGTCTCATGCAAGTCAGACCTCAGAGACGCAGAAACAGGAGGAAATTCTCCCAGCCTCTGAGGCAGAATTTTAGAGCACAGGACAAGGAGTTCCGGTCTTAGGAAGAGGCAATTACATGCAAGGAACGCCCCCACGGGACTATACACCCATAAGCCACTGTACCAGCAAGGTCTTTCTTATTACGTTCAGCTGAAATTTATGCCAAACTGACTAGAATGGGGGTCTGAAAGCTTCAAATTAGACTTTTTAGGTTGTTGGAACTTTAAATGAAGGAGAATCTGCTTTTGGTTTGTAAAAGGAAAATAGTTTGAACTTTAATCTCAGTTAAATATCCTAAATGTATGTTTTTTTAATATTCTTAATCCAGATGAATTCTGTTTATGTTATTGGGGCTCAGGGTAGGCCACCCCACAATGTGCCTCAATGGCATATTGATTATTTTGAATTAAAGTTAAGAACTGGGCAACACGAGAGGGTCACTGTGATTCTCCTTCTTGTCTCCCTGAAAGCAGGAAATAAATCTCTCACGTGAAAGGTACACTCCCTTCATCTGGAGATAGACGGACACACATCGCCAGAGACAGGGAATTCAGGGCTGAGAAGCCTACTGCCAACTAAAAATTGTCACCTGCCATCTGCCTCTACAAGGATTAGGTCACTACCTACTGAGGTCACTGACCTTCAACACACCCTGAAAGGAGTTCAGGGTAGAGATTAGGAATGAGGTGAAGCACTCTGCGCTCTGGGAAAAACTGGCTGAACAGGCCTTAAGATAGATATTTTCAGTTGAAAACGTTATGATCCCAATGTCTTGCATCTTCTCATATCTAGCAAAGCACTAAAATCATTAATGGTGACATCTGCTCCTTGTGCCTAGCAGCAACCTTCTGCCAAAATGTATGCTTGACCGCACGAATCCCTCTTCACTAAAATCATACATAATCCTGACCTTCCTCCCTACCTTTTCAGAGCAGTTCCTTAGAGATAATCCGAGAGGCTCTCTCCCAGGCTACAGTCCTCATTTTGCCCCAAATAAAACTTAGCTCACAACTCTCACGTTGTGCTTTTTTTTTTTTCACTTGACACTATACAAACAAGCCTTGTTACTTCTTTAATTTACTACCCCACGCCCGAACTCTGTTTAGATTTTTCACTAATTGTGCACGCAAAACGTTTCTTTGTCCTGTTAATTCCTCATAAATTTATTATTTCTTTGTCTAAAAAGCATAAAAGCTGCTTGCTCTGGCCACTTCTTAGGTCTCATTTCTGTGAGATCTCCACGTGTGAAAACTAAAATTTGTTTCTTTTTCTCCTGTTAATCTGTCTTGCGTCAATTTTACTATTAGTCCAGCCACAAGAACTAAGGGGTGGTAGAAGGGGGAAATTTCCCCCTTCCCAACAATATCATTATATTTATATTTACATTAGGTAATCATTCATTAGTAAATGTTCAATTTACATAAAAAAAGACTAATGTTTCTTAGACCTTGAGTGTTTTTGAAAGAGTGCTTGGGGCATCAGAACTTCCTCTGGTGCCAGCTAAAAGTAGAGTCCTACCGAAACCTACGTAATCATAATCTCTAAGTATGAGACCTGTGAATCTGCATTTTTAATAAGCTTTTTGGGTGATGTACACTAAAGCTTAAGAACCACTGCTCCTCACTTATTCATAACAGAGACCATCTGCTTATCTGTACCGAAAGGGTAAACCGGACTGTCACCAAACACCTGTCCGCATGGTGGCCAGCTACCTTGCCCTTCCAGCCTGGTTGGATTTCTTCCTGTTGACTACAGCTGGGTCTAGCCCTCTGCTGCCTACTCAAGTCTAATGGGCGTTCATCTTTTACAGTTTTGGCCATTAACTATTGGTACTAAACCCAGTTTTCCCACTAGATTCTGATCTTTGCTCTCTATCTGGATGTCTCTGCGTCTTAAAAGAGAAATTAGACCCTTGTTTCACTGCCATTTTTTTTTCTCTGATAACATGCTAAAAGGCTGTTTTAGATTTAACTTCTTAACTACCCTTATTTATGTTTCTATCTTTACAGTTTAACTGATCAAGGAGCTCTTTATTTCTTGTAAAATAAAATGAGATTTGCAATCTGAGCTATTAACTTGACTTTTTAAAGATTCATTTGGCATGTTTATTAGGCCCCATATATACTCAAGCTATCAGAAATGTTTTCAGAACTATTTACTGAATCAAAGCAGAAATATATACAGAAAACATACTCTGAATAATGGCTACACATATAATTTTTGGCAGATACTTACAAATATTCATGTCTCCCTCTCTTTTGATTAATATGTTTTTGATTCATTCATATAAAGAAGTTTTTTTTGAGCAACTATGTGCTAGCCACTGTGTTAGGTCATAGAGAAACAAAAATGAAAACTTATTTTCATTTCATTCAAATCCCCCCCCCCCCCGCCCTTTAGGAGCTTAGAGTAAAATTTACATAGGAATTGTTTTGGAAGTAATAATTTTATTAATAAATTCTTCAAAAAATTTCCTATGTTCTTTTTCACGTCATATTAACTTATAACAAACACTTGGACTCCAGCTTATGGAGGAGATGGGGAAGGGCTGAAATCTACACAGACTCAGATATCTAAAATTATTGAATTGGAGTGAGTTTACAAGAAAGAATTAAATTGAGCCACCCATGTCAACCCAGGGGTAAATCTGTGAGGTGAGAAATTCCTGAAGAATATCAAATTATTTATAAGAAAAATAAAAAGAAAAGGTACATTTTTCTTTGCTCATATCAGTACAGTTCAGTAGGTTTGTAACCCTGCTAAAAGCAAAACAACTTTGGGAAAGCACTGTGTTTGCTATAAATGATTCTGTATTCGGCAGCATTTTGAATAATTCATTCATTCATCCAATATTCATTCAGTGCCTATTTTGAATCCTCCTAAAGGATTTACCCCATAATGCTAGAGATAAAATAGTGAGTAAAAGTCCATGTTTTCCGTCTCAGGGAAATTCCATTTTTGAGAGGGAGACTGACATTAATCAAATAACAAAAAATGTTGTACTTGTAAAATGAAATATTCACTATGGAAATATATGATGTGATAAGAGAGTAAAATGGGAATTGGATTGGTCAGGGAGATCTTGGAAGGCTTCTCAGAGGAAGTGATGAACATGTTGAGGTCTGAAGTCTGTGAGATAAGGCATCTGGGAAAGCACTCGTGCTCAGAGATTCTGTCTACTCCCGGAAGGAAGGTACATGCTTGAAAAATAAGTACAAGCATGGTTTCTTTTTTTAAAAATATAGAAAAAGAAAAACCAAGCTGCAGCTGAAAGTTAAATGGATCTATTTCCCAATAAAATAAAGATTTAGAAAGGAAAGTATTTCATGAACAATATAGAAAATAAGTTAAACTGACTTCAAATAGAACAACTACAAATAATAAAGCAAAACTGCTGCTATTGAGTACACTTGCTTTTTAAGAAATCCCTGATTGCTTAGGTCAAGTTGTAATCAGCACCTTTCTTGTAATTTCTACCTCTCACATGGTAGGGGCATTGAGCCTCTAAAAGGAGTTTCTTTTATCAAATGCTGGTCACGAAATAAAATTTGACTACTAAAGCTATACAGTTCTCAAATGATCTCAAATTACAGACCCTCTCTCATTCATGATTAATATGAATAATGACTTAATTCACCAAAACAGAAATCAGAATAAAATTACCAAGAAAAAGTGTTAAGCTGTTATTGTCATACATTCCTATTTGGACCCAGAGTGAAAAAGACTGTTTAGAGTAGAAACATTTATGGAACAGAAATCAAGTGCAGCCACTGCTACTAACTAGTTCAGTGTCCCAGATTGAATTAATTAACTTTTCAGGGACTGACCTATAAAATAACAAAGGAAGAGGTTAGGACTGAAACTAATTCTGAAATATAAGACAAGGTAAAAAAAAAAAAAAAAAATCACAATTCCAAAGCTTGCTTTTTCAGACTCTATCTCTGTTTTGTTTTCAGTCTATCCAGTTTCTAAAATCCATGACTACACAGCAATTCAACCTTTCGCTTTCCTGAGTATTAATAGTGGAAAATTGACCTTGATTTTAGTATAGACTGAGGTTAACTATTATCCTTCTAAAAGGCAAATTTACTAAGCAATAGAAATCAATTGTACTGGAAAGGTGGGGTAGAGGTAGGAATGGAAAAACTGTGCTTTCTTGGTTTTATTATAACAAGTAATTCATTTGTAAATGTGAAAATTCCTCCATTTTTACAAGTCATTGCCTGTCAGCTGGTGTACAGAAAGTGTTCATTTACAATTTGTTTAAACAAATACTGTACTCTAGCGAGCCAGAGATGAACAGGCTTCTTAGCAAGCTGTTTGAAAGGAAGAGACAGTACAAAAGAAATTGTTTTTCACCTCTCTGCCTTAGTAATACACCTCTTCTTAATTTTAGATAATTTAAACAAGTCTAGATGATCTATAATAATTGTGTGTAGAAATGTATTTTCCCATTGCTTTTCAAAAGACTGAATCCATAACTCTAAAAAATAATGAGAGGACCACAAATGATTGCATTCAGAGGTTGTATGGTAGAAAATGGAACTGGAAGGAAGTTGTTCATGCCAAGGAATCATCCTGCATCTGAACCGCAGGAAAATGAGGTCAGAGAAGGCCCAAATGAAAATACCTCTGGATCAGGATCCCAGAGAATGTAGGTGGAAGGACAAACACATAGAAAACTTTCTAAGAATTTCAGTCCTAGCAATTTACAGGGTATCTGACTATGTCTGGAAACAACAACATTTACTGGCAGCAACTATGTGCCATACACTTTTCTAGGCTCTGAGGATATAGCAGAGAAAAATCATCACCTGGATATTCTATTCTGGCAGACAGAAGGAGACAAATAAAAATGCAACAGGAAAAAGTAAAATATATAGCATTTTAGCTACTCTTATCAAGATAGTATGATCTATTTTAATAGCCATAAGTAGTAAGGGAAAGGCAGTTAAGCAGAGAGAAAGACTGGATTTAAATATCATCATCCTAGTGATATGTCCCAAACATAGATCTCCAGGCCAGACCTCTGTCCTGACTCCAGACTTTTATATATAGTCAACTGCCTATTTGGGCTGAATGACTAATTACTTCCATTACTAATCGATATTTCAGAACTAATGTATCCAAAATTAAACCTATCTCCCCTCCAAAATTGGCTCCATCTGTAACCAATTAATGGCAGTTTTCCTTTCAGTTGCTCAAGCCAACATCTTGAAGTTATTCTTGACTCCTCTATTTCTCTAATATCCAATCAGTCCTGGGGACAGATTGCCATATCCTGGGGAGGGGCCACCCTCAGTTAGTAAAATAGTTTTTTTGCCCATGTCCTCCCACAGTCTATCATCAACACAATAGTCAGAGTGATCCTCTTAAAATGTAAGGCATATCATGTCCCTCCTCTGCCTAAAACTTTTCAAAGTCTCTCTTCTTCCCTCAGTGTAAAAAATGAAGACTCCTCATGACCCAGCCCCAGTCATCTCTGAAATCCTTTCCCACCACAATACTCAAAGCTTCAGCCAGACAGGCATAGTCGCTAATTCTCCAGCACGTCTCTCCTTTGAGCCTTTGTATTTTCCCTTAAGATATCCTCAGGACTAATTTTTCTTACCTCTTTCAAGTCTTCATTCAAATGTCACTTTCCCAATTATCCCAGGGTAATTGCCCTGTTTAAAATTGCAAGCCACACCCTCCGGCTCTCCTTTACTTTGCCCTAATCTTGTCTATCACAGCTATTGTTTATTTTCTACTCTTTTTTCCAACCAATATAACTTCAGGAGGGTGGGGTTCTCGGCTTTGTTCAGGAAAGTTTCTCAGGTTTGCCTAGAAAAGTGCCTGGAACATACTTTCCATGCTCAATAAACATTTGTAAACAAAGTATGTAACAGCATAAGGGTGTGTACATATCAAATCTGGGTGCTAACTAAAGCTCATAAGGAAAGCAAATCTTCTAACGGGAAAAAAACAGGTGAAAGACTTTTGAGAAAATGTTGGCCTTGGTACCTTGCAACCCTCTGAAGGAACCTCAACCATTCCCAGAACAGGGCAAGAGCAATACTTAGAAGCATTGAGATCACGAAGAAGCAAATGTTTTCCGCAGAGCAGTGGCCTAAAAAGACCAGCAGCATATTTTAATCACAGGCTTGAGAAGGAGACTTTAGTCATATGAGTGAAATAACTGGAGGCTTACTAAAAATGATAATATACAAGGGCAGGTGGGAGTGGCTAATGAAACCTTGGGTGAGAGCATCCAGCGCACCTACAGGGCTTTGCTCCGTTTGGACTGGGGGTGGATGTTTTGAATCCAAATGAGATAGTCTTCATTCCATAGGAGAATGGTTGGCAGTATTTTAAAAGAGGCAGAATTTTTATCGACAGACAGTTAAACATACAGCTGTCCTACCGGTACCTTCAAAGTCCACCACTGCTGAGTCACTGGTCATCACATGTGGCCCACCCCCCTGGGAGCATTCATAGGAAGGATCTATAGGATCCTTCCTACAGAAGGAAGGAGGAAGATCCTTGGAGACTGCTGTGAGACCACAGCCATAGCTGCAATACATTTAGGAAACAAAGAAAGAACTCCTGATACCTCAGTAGGGAATTGTTTTGCCCTCCAACTGGCTGAGGATATTTATATTTCGCATTCTAATCTCAGGATAAAAGAAAATAATTCATAAAACTCTGTAAAGTTTAACTGTTTTCTAATTTATTTTTTCATTAAAAAATATTCAGAACACTATCAAGACAATTTCTTAATTACCTACTGGATCAGAAGAGATAACAAGATATTGGGAAAAGCTTTAGTTTGGGGGCAATTCCTAGGTTTAAATTGTGATTCTGCCAGTTACCAATAGTATGACCGGGGGGAAAGAAAGAGTCTTCCAGATACTCAATTATGAGTAAAATGCAGGTAATACTAACCAAATAAGGTAGTTGTGAGGATCAAATGGAAACTTAAGTGAAGGCCCCAGTGTCTCACGGGAACTCAATCATTAGTTTTCTTTCTTAGAACTGTGTATGTCGCTTCTTTAGAGAAGAAACAGAATAACTGATACTGACGATCTCTGTTGTTCTCCATGGCATAATTTTCCTGAGTGACGTTTATGTCCAAAAATCCCAACATATTAGTGGTATTCTTCTACCATTTACTAGGTTCTTGAGTCCTTACTATGTTTCAGGCTCTGCTCTACATTTGGAATCTCTGCCTTCTCAACTTTCGGATTATGCATATTGCCCCTGAAGTATTTTATTTTCAATTAAAAAAAGTTCACAGAGAGAGAAAGATGAGGTGCTGTCATGCATGGTCTTGGCCAGAGGGAACATGTCATGCAGGTAGCAGATGATTTTCAGAAATTTCATGACTTTCAGAAAGATGACTTTAGGATTCCGCCAGTCACATTTTCAATCATCTCCTGAACTTGTGTTTACTATAAAACATTACAACAGAAGAGATTGGCTTCTGAATAAATTTTTCTAAAGTGGAAAAATAAAATCAGATAATGTATAATGTTTAAGTGAAGAATGCTACAGGGAATAGAACACCACCTTGGAGGCAGAATAAGTTAAAAACAAAATGTAAGCTGCTTTTATTATTATTCTCAGATTGATTTAGCTATACTCTCAAGAGAATAATGTGCTTATCTTCTAGAAGCGGAATGAACTACTGAGTTCTAGGATTTGAAGACAAATTTATGAAACGAAACCTCTGTGTTCATCAAGAGTCTATTACCAGTCCACACGTGTGCTATTGTTTCCAAACAAAAGACAACGATGTTCCTTATGTGTGAAGGTCTAGCCAGGACTATACAGTTAACCAACTTTGACATTCCCTCACGGAATATTTTTATAGAGAAGAAATTGGCTAAAATATAAAATGTATCATTCCTTATGGAAAAGGAAGTAAAGGAGAGATGTCATATAGGAGCAATAAGAAACACTGATCTATGAAACCCAATCCTTGATTCCCCTTCTCGCACTTAGTTTTCGGGTCTTGCTATGTGTTTCTCAGGTTTCTCTAGCACTGGGTTGCAGAAGCTCATTTGTCTACCCACCTGCCAGCTACTTCCCTTATGCTCTAACTTCCCACTAGGCACTGCAGGATTGGAACACTGAGAAGTATAGGCCCAGGCCACTGCTTTCATTAGGCATGATTGTGCGTAATTACAGCAGAAAAATATAACACAGATAAAGGTCTTTTTTCCTAATATGAAGACTGCCTTTTGATGTATAGCTATTTATAGAAACCCCGAAGCAATTACCCTATTATTCTCATTATTTATGATATCTTGTGCTGTTGGTATGCACAAGTTGAGTATGCATACCTAAGAAGACATATCCATTTGATCTCACAGAATAAACATATTGATAGTATATACAACATTACAGTCATTTGTAGTCTATCATAAGTAATGTATGAAAAATGCTGTAGGAATTTTACAGATAAAACAAATTTCAAACACAGTTCTTGCTTGTGGTTGGATACAGAACTATAGTCTTAGAGTCTTTGAAAATGAATTCATTCTCCCCTAAGAAACATTGGGAGTAATAGCGTTTACAGAGTGCTTACGATGCACCAGGCACTGTTCCATGTTCTTTGATTTGTTAATTTAAAGGACCTTAAGAACCCTGTGATTTAAAAACTATTATTATGCTTTTTTCACAGAACAGATTTAAGATAACTTGCCCAAGGTCACACGTTGACAAGTGGTGAAACTAACAACTGAATAGAGACAGTCTGGCACTGCGTCCACTCTCTAAACCTCTATGATACACTATGAGTTGCAATAACTGCAAATGCCTAGGCTTACTGTAGTGCTCAATGAAATGTTAATTGAGCTCTACTCTTTGAAAATTAATTATTACTGATCAAGTTGATTGGTTGACTGATTTTTTTTTTTCAGGTTTCCACAAGCAAAAAAGTTTAAATTGTTTATTCTTGCTTCATTTCAGTTCAATGCATTGATAAAGAACACAGAGCCAATAAAAAACATACAGTAGTTCCTGGCATATGAAAAATACTCAGTAAGTGCTAGTGTAAGCTACTGTGATACCACTGAGTTTTTACTTTATAACTTATTCATTCACAATGTATATGTGGTCCCAATATTCCACCAGGAATTGACTGGGTTAGGCAATGGAAGTAAAATGACAAATATGGCATTATTTCTGCCTGAAAGGAGTTTATAACAGGGTACAGCATTTTCTATTATCTCTGGGGCCATATCATTTCAATGTATGGGGTTACCTTTCATCTGCACCCCTTTTCCTGAGGGCCGTACCAACAGTCTTAGAAGACTCCTTTACTGCTGCCTCAGGACAGGCCAGAGGAACAATTACACACACACACACACACACACACACAGTCCCATCTAACAGTAATCCATATCTAATGATTGAAGTTGGTATATACATTCTGTAGTTTCCTCACTTGTTAGGAGAGAGAATTCTGAGGCTTATGTTCTACCATTTTTCAGAATTTTCCTATGAGATTAAGCTCCAGTGGCCCACAGTGGTATCTGGCTTGATATTCATTCTTTACTGGCTATTCTTCACTGTCTCACTTTCCCCCTTCTCTACAACAGTGTTCTGGGTTCATCAACCAAATCACTTAATTGCATGTGAATCACTGTCTTCAGGGATCCCTGCTCCTGGGGGAATTTTAACTAAAATACAGGGAAACAGATGTGTACATACATATGAAAAACAGGCAAAACTATTAATCCGATAATAGACATCAATACTGGGTACAGTGCAGATTAAAAAAAAAGAAACAGAAGAAGAAATGTCAATTCATCCTGAGAATTTTTGAAGGCAGTGAAGAGAGGAGAGAGTACCTTAGGAAAAGCTTGACACTTGAGTAGATACTGAGTGAGAAAGTCTGTATCAGTATGTTCAGAAGTTCAGCACAGCTGCAACAGAGTATGTAGTAGAGGCAGGAAGCTAGAGAGTTAGTCTGAAATAGATCAGACAGAACCTTCTTTGTCTTGATGAAGAGGTTAGACTTAATTGTGTAGGCAATGGTGAGTCGTTAAGTCAAATCAATTAAGTTAAATGACCATATGTAGTTTGCATTTTAGAAAAGTTAATCTTGCAGCAGTACAAAAAAGAGTTATTTGTTTCCATAGGTAACAGCAAGAGAGCCCATCAGAAGAGCAGTGAAAGTCCAAGGAAGACATGAAGAAAGCAGGAACTAAGTCAAAGTAATGAAAGTGGAGAACAGAATAGAGATTGAGGAGAAGTTAGGGAGGTAGAATCAAATGACCCTCGTCACCTGGCGAGAAGATAGAACATGGGAGGAGAAAACAATATGGAAAACTTCTCTATTGCTTTCTCTGATACCTGGGTATGTGGAAGTGTCATTCACTAACATGGGAGAAATCATAGGGGAAATAGGCATTGATTTATGGAGCCAAAGGGAGAAGCTACAAGATACTTAATTCAGTGGTGAAGATGTTGACACTGAAATACCTCTAGGACATCTGGGAATTTTCCAGTAGACAGCTGCATGTGGGGAAGAGAGAGAGGGATTTGGGGATTTCATAATATAACTATGTACCAAACATCTATTGCTGTGTAACTACTTCAGATACAGTGGCTTAACACAACAATGATTTATTATTTCTCATAGTTCTGTAGGTTGGCTAAGCAGTTCTTCCACTTGTCTCACCTGGACTCACTCGTGTGTGTAGTTGCATGTAGCTGCCAGTCGGTAGTCTGGCTTAACTGGAAGCTACAAGTCCTCAGTCAGAGATCTGGGGACCTGGACTGGTTTATCTCTTCCGTGTGGCTTTGCATCTTGCCCACCAGCTTCCTTATGTGCCAAGAGGCAAGAGTGGGAGCTGCAATGTCTCTTAAGATTCTGTGCAGTATCATATCTGCCACTCTTTACTTGTCTAAGTAAATCACAAGGCCAGCAAGACTGAAGGGGGTGATGAAGCAACAAGGTTACACTGCAAAGTCACATCAGAGACTCAGAGAAACGTGTGATTCAGCAGGTGCCATTATTATAACCGTCAAGTCCAAAATGGTTTTCTAATCTTGGATGTACAGGCTTATAGGTAGGAACTGAAGCCAAGTGAGCAGGGGATCGGGAGCCAAACAAGAGATTCAGGGAAAAGTGATAGAAAGAATGCAAAAGGGAGAGAGGGGTCGAGAAAGCCAGGATGAAAATTCTCTCAAGAAGAAAGGAGTACTTAAAAGCATCAAAAAAACTCAGAGGTAGTTAGTATTTAATAATAGTAAAACCAAAAATTAATTAGATTTGGTAATTAGAAAGTCATTATTGGCCTTTGTCAAAGTGGGTACGGTGATGCAGTGGTGGGTAGAGATAGAAACCTGATTGTGGTGGCATGAAGAATAATTGGGTGTGAATATCTGTTTGTTATTTTATCAAGTTAGTTTACAAAAGATAGAAGGATATAGAACCATAAATGGAAATGCAGCAAGGAAGGATAGTGAAAGAATGTGTATAACACTAATTGAGGCTACTTAGTAAGTTGGCTGTAATTGCTTTTTTGAGAAGAATAATAGTCTATGATTAATACATTTTAAGATCTCATTGTTAATATTTTGATAAATAATTCCACAGCATACTAATCAGTGCTTGCTTCCCCTAATATATCTCTGCGCCAAATTTTCAAAAAACTAAAAAATGACTCTAATGCTAATGTAAAATGTCAAAGGTATCAAATATTTCATTTGACACATTAATTAATGAAGTAACCAGTAAGTTGTTGCTATGGACTAAATGTTTGTGCCCTGGCCAAATTTACATGCTGAAGCCCTAATCTCAATGTAACGGTATTTGGAGGTAGGACCTTTGGGAGGTAATTAGGGTTAGATGAGGTTGTAAGGGTAGAGCCCCCATTATGGGATTAATGCCCTTAAGAAAAGGAGATATGAGATATTTCCTTTCTTTCTCTCTCTTTCTCTCTCTCTGTCCATGCATACAATAAGAAAAGGCCGTGTGAGGACAAAACCAGAAAGAGAGCCCTCACCAAGAACCCAACCCTATTGGCACCCTGATCTTGGACTTCTAGCTTCCAGAACCATAAGAAATAAATATTTGTTGTTTAAGTCACCCAGTCTATGGTATTTATTATGGCAGCCCAAGTCGACTAAAACAGACGTTAGGACCAGTTCAAAGAATTTGTACGTATGGGCCATCAGGGATGTGGAAATGAAATTGTTAATAGATACAAACCAGTTAGTATCTTATAAGGCAAATAAATCTTTGTGTTGAGGTGAACTTTTC
This sequence comes from Eschrichtius robustus, assembly GCF_028021215.1. Lineage (NCBI taxonomy): Eukaryota > Metazoa > Chordata > Mammalia > Artiodactyla > Eschrichtiidae > Eschrichtius > Eschrichtius robustus. The sequence continues at coordinate 12,259,866 of NC_090827.1, read as the reverse complement.
TATAAGGCAGAAATGAATGCACCCCTACTGCAGATGATTCATTTGTATTACCATGAGCTAGAATCATTGCATTATTAACAGTTTTCTACAAACTGGCTTCTATCTCTATAGAGTTGTAAAATAGCCTACCCTATAGAAAGACAGTGAAAGATACAACTCCCTCCCCCATCCTCATTCTCACCGTGTAATCCCAGGAGAGTCCTGTAGACATGCTGAGCACTGAAAGAACACCCAGTAATCTTTTTTTTGCCCATTTCCAAATCCTGGACAATATATATTTTTTCCTGGTAGCCTTCAGACACTACTATATATGGTGATTTATGACAAAAAGAATATCCCAAGTTTAACCTTAATTTTCTGAATGACAGTGTCCGGACAGATTTTGCAATTTGAACGAGGGTTACAAAAATTAACCATGATGTACCACTTCAGAGTTAAATGACATAATCAAATTTTGACTGATAACAACTAATTACAAAAAAGCAACTATAATGACCACATCATCACTACATAAGCAGTTATATCAAATCAGTCTGTTCAGGTTATGTAGTAACACAGGAAAGACTAACAAATTATTTTATTTTTGGATAATTTTATACCATTCTTTAGACCTCAGATCAGGTATCACTTTCTGCCTAGGTCAGTGATCTTCAAACTTGGGTACTTTCCAAAAAACATTTGAACATGGATACTTTTAGGGATATCCATTTGTGGATCCTCAACTTCATAAGTAAACTATGTTAGGAGAGTAATTAGAAAGCAGTACCTAAATGCATTCTACCAACTTTCAAAAACTGACCACCCCCCAACCCCTTACCTCTCTCCAACCACCTTGTGGACATGCACACGGCATGTGCACACACGTGCGTGCACACACACACACACACACACACACACCTCAACTCTTGCTGTGTTGCACTGCCCTGGGGTTGAAAACCTCCTGGGTGCGAAATAAAAGGGAAGTTTCTCTAATAGATATGGAAACTTTTGACCTTCCTGAACTTTCTTGCAATAAATATTTCTGTTGAGGGTAAAATCTGGCATTGAACTTTGGTATTTTGTACTATTTTTATATTAGAAATGCAGATATAAAAGAGTTGGTGGTCTGAGCCTGCCAAATAACTCTTCGTTACCTATTTAGATTCTTCCATTCCCTCTGTCTCCCCCACATCATCAAAAAATGCATTGTCCTTGAGAGAGAATCACAACAGAGTGCAAAGCCAAGAGACCAGAAATACTGAAGAGGTAAAAAATAGGTAAGAAATATTGAACACATTTTTTTTTCATGTAATTAAATAAAAATAAATCATTGCAGCAATCCTCAATACTTGTCTCTAGGGTTTGTCATGAAATGGGTGTGGTCGGGGGGATTTACCACAGAAAATCCCGAAGTGTAGATTAACAATATGAAATCTTTTAAATACTGCTGGAATGTTTTCCAAGAATAGAAAATTTATCAAGATTAGCAGATAAAGTCCACCAACAAAACTCTTGCATTTTTTTCAGATTTAGGATTTCTTATACAATGAAGTATTTTTCAACTCTACTCAAACCAATTTCATTATAAAATACTCTAATTTGAGTCAATATTTATATTAGTTAGTCATAAAAATATTTAATATACTTTCCTCCATTTAATAATAATAAATAATTTGCTAGCTATCTGGTTAATTCATTTTTAGCTTTACATAGTTTTCTCTGTCATTAAATGTATAGGAAAAGTGTGATCATGCTTAATCTCATGAGATGTATTTCAAATAAAATTTTAATTTACAAGTCTTTTTCTAAATTTATAACTATTTGCATAAAAATACTAATTGAATTGATTAGTCAGCATAGAAAATATTTTTAAATATTTAGCATCTCGTGAACATGAGAAAAAAGATTTAGATAAGTATGATAAGCATAAAAATGTGTTTGATAAAGATATTTAAATGTCATGGAATGGAAATATCAGTTCAAATAGTAAAAAAAAAAAAAAAAAGGAATACATCTTTCAAGTGTTAAAGAAGAGCTGATTTGAATTGTTTGAATGTTGGAAAAGTGTATCAGGTTATTATCATTTTTTGATTGCATTAAATATACTTAAAAGAGTGATACAATATGTTATTAGTCAAGATTTCCCATATGTTGGAAACAACTTTTGCAACTATATAAAATTTAAGATAAATAAATTCAAGTGTCAAGTTAAACATGTGTGAGGAGGTGTGTAATTTTTCAAAATTCTATTGGGCATATGGAGTGGAAGTTTGGAACTCACTGGTCTGTATTGTATGTTTTATGTTTTTGTTTTTTCCTTAAGAGCGTTTATTTTAGTTTGTATTCATGAATTCCTTTTTATGTATTTGAATAACATTAATCTCCCCCAGTAATTTGTGTGTTTCATGGAATCAGGAATGGGGCTTATTTTTGTTTACCAGCATTCCCAACAACTTGTGCAGAGCCTAGACTATCACAGATAATGTAGGACGTCTGCAGTTTAAATTATTCACTTAGCTAACTTCCAAGCAAAATAACACATCTCCCATGGCTCTCAGCACACATTAAATCTCTGCCTCCTTCTCCTTGATGCCCTTCTAACCCTGTAAGTCCTGCTAGATAAATCAGCGCTGCCTGTGGCATTTAGTACCGTCCTATAGTTTATGACTCTTGTAATATACTTATCATTTTACTAACACTAAGTCATTAGCCTTTTATTACTTTTACCATTTTTAGAGATGAAGTTGTACACCTAGAAAATGTTGGGCAATATCAATTTGCATAACTTTTATAAGCTGAATTCTGCTACCTAAGCCAAAATTGTTGTAGTTTTTGAAGTCTTCGTATGTTTCATGTCTTTTAGTTTTTCTGTTTTAAAAATCAAAATCATTTTCCTTCACTTTCATTCCTACAAAATTTGATCATCAGTTCTCTTACTCAAGGGATACTCATCAGAATTATAACATCTGACAATGAGAAGACAGTGAATATATACACTGTTGAATGACAACTCATGCTTTCAGGAAAAAAAATGTTTTCTTCATTATTATTAAAAGGCATATTTATTGGACGGATGTCCATCTGTATTTCCGCATTTATTATAATCAAACAGTAACCAGTATTTCTTTTTATAAAGTGCCACTAATACATATGCTAAATACTACATGAACACGTGGCACTGGTTTTAAGACCCACACGCCAGTCAATCTCACTGTTTGGATGTAAGTTCATGGTTTTATAGATTAAATTTTAATAATATTTACCATAAATTTTGATGGTTACTTTGGGTAAAAGAAATGAACTCAAAGGTAAAGATATCAACATTATATTCACTTCCAACCACAAAATTCTGATAATAATTGCACATTTGTTATAAACATAAGCTTAATGAAAGAATGAAATAAGTAAACTGAACATTTTGTTGATGTTGCTGCTGTTGTCGAAAATGCTGCCCTAACATTGTTTACTGTTAGGAAAAATATCTATTTTAAAATATCCTCATTTAGCAACAAGAACAACAAAGTTTCTAGCACTTTTCTGGCAGGAGAAAAATATTGTATTTCTGATAGCGCTTTTTTATAGCAGTAGAATACTACTCCAGATAACTTCAGGATTGATGCTTAAGCTTTCAGACCACTTCGTTGAATACAGTAGGCATTATGGATGGCTTTTAGCAAATATTTAAGGTCCTGAAAGCTAGAGACTGGAGAATAACCAAAGCTACATATGGGCACATGTTTAAGACAAGATTTTAACAAGGGTCAGATTGAATCTAGGCTTCTTCTGTAAATACTGGATGATTTTGAAAAGTTATGTAATAGCTATGTGAAAACAGTAGTTATAGTAAGGAAAGCAGTAGTTACATTCAAGTAATAGTTTGATCAGTCAGAAATTATTACTCATAAACAGATGTTTCAAAAGTCATCCTTCCTACATGATAACGGATTAGCATTTTATTCCAGGACAATACTATGACCTTATGGCAGCTACCTGAACAAAAAAAAAAAGGGTTTATGAGTCCATTGAGTCAAAAGAACACGAGCACTTAGCTAATTGAACTCCATTTTGATAGAGACCAAAAAAGCAATGCTCTCTGACACTAATACCAGAATTGAAGCTTAGAATTCAGAGGGAGGTGAGATAGACCAGAGCAAGAAAGAAGAGAATCTGAGATGGTCACTCCCTTCAGGATGGCCATGTTCACCAGAAGGAAGACCCTGCTGGCAGTGATGAGAGAAAGCACAGTAGGGCAGGTTAAGCACAGTGGTTGAGACAATGCTAATAAACGGCAGCAGATAAGACAATGTTGTAGTTAAAAGGGCTTAGATCAGATTAGCAGATAGAAGAGTCTCTATTATTCATGGTAGGTTGGTCCCTTGGATCACACCTGAGTTTATGCTAGTGAGGCGATTCCTGGCAGGCCCTGAGATAGTTTCAGGATGGGGGCTGGCCATGCTGGAAAGACCAACCATGCGACCGGAGGGATGGGAATTTGAGATCGTAATGTCAGCCCAACCTCCCAGGAGAGGAAAGAGAGTGAGAGATTGAAATTTAATCACATGGTTAATGATTCAATCAATCATCCCAATATAACAAAATCCCACTGGCATGGACTCAAAACTCAAGTGAAGTCCTGGCTAGTGATACATACTGTTATCTGGAAGAGGGAAATGTCCTAACTCCACAAGGAAGACACAGAAGCTCTTTATTTAGCACCCTCTCACACATTACACTATGGGTCTTTTATTTTGGTTAGTCATAATTTATTCTTTATAATAAAACTGCAATTGTAAATATGGCACTTTCCTGGATTTTGTGAGTTGTTCTATCAAATTATCAAATCTGAAGGGTAGTAGGAACCCCCAGTTTGTAGCCAGTTCATCAGAAGTGTAGGTGGCCTCAGAACCTCTGAGCTTGAAGGTGGTGTCTAAAGAGAGGGTAGTGTTTTGGAGGACTGTGCCCTTAACCTATGAAATTTGACTTACCTCCAGGTAGTTAGTGTAAAACTTGCATTGCAGGGTGGGACACAAGGATGTGATGAAATTCTCCCCAACTCCAAAAAGAAAGAGACACTTACGTACAGCTCTATACTTAAGCCTCATGCAAATTATGAAATCAAGAAATCATGGCACTAATTTATTCTGTCCCAGGTTGAAGGAGATCCCAAATTCAGAGTAAAATAAGCAGAAAGTATCATTTGATAATAATATTATTAATACAATTAACATCAAACTACTGAAGTATGACTTTTCTCAACTAAAGATAGAACTAGTCCAGAGTCTAGGATAGGGCTAGGCTTATACATACTGATCATGTGATAACAGGTGGGAGTGAATAAAAAGGATGCAAGATTTGGGAGGCTGAACGGTTATGAAAACAATAAGACTGACCCTATAAAGTGCTCTACACTTCTGTTTATCCTTATCCCAATTTATTTTTATTGTGATTTTTTTTTGTTAAAATAATACTTCAACCTTAAAAGATGTCATTATAGACACAAAAAAACACAGGTAAACAAAACTATAGAAATAAAAACAGAATTTTCTTATTATCCAAAGACTTTAATTACTTATACCTTAGGGTATATCTTTCCAGATAACTTTCTGTGCATATAATATTTATATTTTTCACCGAAGTGAGATCATATTGTACATTATTTTATATGAACTGATTTCTTCAATTAATTTTTTTCAATTACAAATGTAACTTTTACGTATCAATAAGTTTTTGTATTGCCAGAGGGGAGGGGTGTGGGGGGATGAGTGAAATAGTTGAATGAGATTAAGGAGTACAAACTTCCAGTTGCAAAATAAATGAGTCATGGAGATGAAATGTACAGCATGGGGAATACAGTCAACAATAATGTGATAAATTTGTATGGTGACAGATGGTAACTAGACTTATCATGGTGATCATTTTGTAAGGTATAGAAAAACCGAATCACTATGTTATGCACCAGGACCTAACAGCGTTGTAGGTCAATTATACTTTGACAAACAAATAAACAAACTCATACAAAGAAAAAGAAATTAAACTGTGGTTACCAGGGGTGGGAAGTGGGTGGGTGGGGGGATTGGGTGAACGTGGTCAAAAGGTACAAACTTCCAGTTATAAGACAAATAAGTACTAGGGATGTAATGTACAACATGATAAATTAACACTGCTGTATGTTATATAAATATATGAAAGTGGTTAAGAGAGTAAAGACTAAGAGTTCTCATCACCAGGAAATTTTTTTTTCCTTTTTCTGTTATTTTGTATCTCTATGAGATGATGAATCTTCACTAAACTTATTGTAGTAATCATTCTGTGATGTATGTAAGCTGCATCATTATTCTGTACACCTTAAACATAAACAGTACTGTATGTCAATTATACCTCAGTAAAACTGGAAGAAAAAAATAAGCCTTTATTTTATCTAGTATTCAATTTATATTCAAATTGTCCTTAATTGTCACAGACATGTTCTTTGCAGCTATCCAAACTGAATATAATCCAGGACCATTAAATCATCTAATGGTTGTATCTCATGTCTCTTCTAGTCTAGCATTGCACAACTCTTTTATGATATGAATTTTCAATAGATTGGCCATTGTTCCATGGAATATTGTACCTTCTGAATTTTGGTTGAGTCTTCATGATGTGGATTAGTTTGTTCCCCTATTCCCCATATTTCCTACAAACTGATAGTTCTAAAGGTTTGATGATTGAAATTAAATATTTTATAACTAAATCTGAGGTGATGTTACACATTTCATAGTATATCAGGTGGAGAGACACACAATTTCTCAACCTATGCTTAGTGATCATAAGAATGACCTTTGGATTCAGGTAATAATCATTCCATTACACAGTTGTACTTTCTTCCTTATAACTTAAAAAATAATCTGTGTTGCTTTGGGAATACAAAATGTCTAATTCTTCATCAAAGTTACACCAAACACTCTTAACAAAGTTGATAATTTCTGCCTCAGTCAATAATTTCATTAGGTCTCCATACTTTCATCCTGCTTTGTACCTCCTCTGATGCAAAAATGTCTTTTTTATATTGGCATTCTCAAGATATGTGTATCTCCCACTAGATTATACACACTGAAAAAGAAAGACTAAGTCTTTATTTTAGTACCCCCTCAGTGTCTAGCACAAATGGGACATGCTAAAACAAACAAATGAACAAACAAAAAACAAAACAATGTCCAAAAAAACAAAACCAAAACAAAAAAACAAAAAACCTACCTCTGTTGAATTATGTTTGAAAGAAGAACCAATTCAATAAAATAAGAAAGGTAGTGAATGTCCAAAATACGTGTTAAACTGTTAAACTGTTTCCCTGCAATATTCATATGTTGAAGTCCTTACCCCCCAGTAACTCTGAATGTGGCCTTATTTGGAAATAGGGTTGATGCAGATGTAATTAGCTAAGTTAAAATGAAGTCATACTGTAGTAGGGTAAATTAGGGCCACTAATCCACTATGAATAGTGTCCTTATGAAAAATAGAAATCTGGAGAGAGACAAGCACACAGGGCAACACCATGTAAGGATAGACTTATGCTGCCACAAGCCAAGGAACCATCAGAAGTCAGGAGAAAGGCTTGGAATACATCCTCCCCTGGAGCCTTCAGAGGGAACATGGTCCTGCCCATACCATGATCCCAAACTAGCCCCCAGAATGGTGAAATTATATGTCTGTTGGTTAAGCTACCCAGTTTGTGGAACTTTATATGGCAGCCCTAGGAAACTAATGCACTCATACATATTCCTGCTCCAAATCCATATTCACACTGATAAGACACTTAAGAGCTCTAGCCCACATATCTAAAATAAATAAAAATTAAAAAAATCAAGTTCCAATCTAAATATTAAAAAAAAAAGAAAGAGAGAAAGAGGGGTTGGCTCTGGTTTTACCTTCCATTGCTAGCTACAAGCTGCTTTGTTCCTTGTAGAGTACAAGGGGCTGCAAGCTTTTGTGCAGGATTGCTCTATTACATGTAACATTGTATTTTAAGCAAAGGTTCATTTGTGGCAAGTCAATATCACAAATGAAATACTGTCTGAGGAGAAAGGAAAATCAATATCAACCTTTAGGGTCATTAAGTTTTGATAAGGATTTTCTGCAAACATCAATATAGTACCAAACAGATAGGTATTGCATGTTTTGTTTTGTTTTTTTCCTCTCTATTTAATCAAATCTGTCTAGGAGTCCACTTGAACACACATATACACCCCCAACACCCAGAGTTTTCTACAGAATCACCAGTAGCCTCCTTGTCTTGTTGTTTGCTTTGTTTTAAATAGGTATATTTACTGGTATCAGCCTTGCCATTAGAAAGAAAAGAAGTACCGAGCCAACCAGATACCTACATGCACTCCAATGTCTGGACAGATAGTTGTGGAATTAGAATAGAGCACTCAGTTCAAAAGGATGGAGGAGATAAAAATTGTTTTCACTTGTCATATTTGAGAAAGATATTGCAATTAACAAAACAAAACAAAACAAAAAACCCGAGGAGAACATGCTGTAGAGTAATATCTGAGAAGAAGTCAGGCTGAAATGAAAAGAGCTAAATAAAATGTCCTAAAAAAAACTGGGCTGCTTACCTTTCCATAGGGTTTGAGACAGTACCCAGAGAAATTACCATTTTCTAACAGGACTCAAATGATCTAAATTATTTTCCATTAATGTTTTTCCATTTTGTCAAAAAGCTTTCAATAATCCATTTCTAGACTTCAGAAAAAAACATTTTGCTAAATTATGTTTTATATGTTTGATTGCTCATATTTTACAAACAACTTTAGGCTTTCAAAATATTTTTCTTGCATTTTTAATGCCATTAACCTAGGTATACGTTACTGTTGGCTAATTCTCCTTATCCCATTCCACTCAATGTTTGATCAACATTCCTTGTAAAATAGGCTAATGACAATCTGAATGCCCTAGGCTAGTAATTCTCAAGTTCTTTGTTCATGCACGCTTTCAGATACATGCATGCTCATGCAACAGCAGGGATGCACTGTTTGGAACTTGGAATGTCTGAACAAATAAGTTGTTAAAGCATAGCCCCTATGAAAATGTGTGGCATACCAGGCATAGCGCATTAGCAAATACTCTGCTTTCTGCTAATCCCCTGAGTTTATAGTATGCCTCAGCAACAACGCTTCCAGATATTGCCCACAAAAATGTTTGCAAATCTCTCCAATCTAGGGTTGTATCTTTGATGTCCTTTATAGTGGCAAAATACTTTTACTGACTCCTAATTGTATGGCTCTTTACTTTCTGCTTTCTGGAATATTTCCTTCAAAGTACTTCCAGGTACCCTAAAACTTTTAATATCCAGAATGATACACTTTTCCTTTATGCCTTTAGGACAGGGTAAGCACTGTCACTCATACACACTTTGTTAATCATTATGAGATGAAATGGTTACCAAAATATAAATGGAGGGGCCACAGCCCAATAAACAAAAAACTGCAAGACACGTTCAGTGCAGTGGTGTAAAAACTCTTTGTGTTCATACACATTTTTAAGTGTGTGTATCCCAACCCAAATAGAATACATTTTTGGAAATGGGAGTGCAGTGAACTCAGATTAGGGCAGAAATGATCATTACCCAAGCTCAAAACTTTAGCAATGGAAGGGGTTAATGTCTACAAATGAAGAGTGCTCAACGGTAAGAAGCTCTGAGTTTTGTTTGCTAAGAGCATTTCATAGTCCTCAGATCACGAAGAAAATGCAGGATTACAGTGTACTCTAAAGGGCTATTTAAAAGGCAGAACACTGTCAGTGATGCTTGGGTTTCTATTTAAGTATCCAAGCCCTCTCTTAGTTACCCTTCAGCGGGAACGGTTCTTTTTTATTCTCTAAAGGCTAAAGTCTTCACGTTCTAGTAGACACAATATTGCTCTTCTGCTTTCCTCCTACTCATTGAAAGCTGTGCCACGCTTTCACCACATTATAGAACACATTTGGCAAAATGTTTCATTTGAGAAAGGTCAAAGTAATGATATAAGCATACACAGTTGTAGCACAAATAAATTTAACAACTTGCTTACGATTTAATAGCACAACACTGATGGGTTAAAAATACCCAGCTAAACGTTGGCATATGGGCTAGAACACAATGCTTTAGGGATCAAACAAAAAAGGGCATTATAGAAAAGGTGTCTGAAGGGAAAGGAAGTAGAGGAGGAAGTGAAACTAGATAGGGTTACAAAGACTTAGCTATCTACTGGATCTGTCCAGATTCCCTCCTGATACTGTCTCCTAATTTTTCTTCATGAAAACTACTACACAGGGAGGTTATATGGTGATACACTTTAGGAAAACCCAGAGACGTTTTTATTGAGCTGATACAACTTGAAATTTGCTAAGAGAGTAGATCTTAGATGTTCTCACCAAAAAAGCAAATAACAATAACAAAAAAGGTAACTATGTGAGGTAATGGATGTGTTAACTTGATTGGACTTCAAAATGTATATGTATATTAAATCATTACATTCTATATCTTTTAAAAATCACATTGTACAACCTAAATGTATACAATTTTATTTGCCTATCTACAGTGCCTTAAGAAAGCTGGAATGAAATAAAATGGTCGGGGCTACTTTCACATGCAAGCTTTTATTAATGGTATCTGCTAGTAATAGGAAAGCTGACAAATTTGAGGCTTACAAGAATCACTGAAAAATAAATTTGCTATTTAGTTTCTCTGTGCTTTCAAAAACATATTAAATGAAAGCAAACACTTAAAAGCAAGCAGCATGCAGTAACACTTTTCCATTAAAAAAATCTTTATTTTTAAGAAAACCAAATCAAACCAAAACAAAAATGTAAACCGCTTTGAATCTTCAAATATGATCCAAGCAGTTGAATAAATACAATAAATAAAAATATGAGAATTTTTATTTTAATACCTTCATTTTTGCTTACCTACTCTGGAAATAACTTGAACTGACAGCTCTCAAAAATTTCTCTATCAAAAAGAAAAAAGGAAAAATAATCATACTAATCATATATGAAAGGTTGGCAGTGATGCTTCCACAATTTTTTATTGTTGTTTTGTTTTCTATAAACATTTTTCTACCACCTCCTCTAAAAAAATAATAATAATTCAATTCAATTGGTCCACTTTCAAATAACTAATAAACAGTAGACCAAAAATTTATAAAATACAAAAATAAACCAGTACAGATTGGGAAACATTTTGCACAATGTCCCCAGTACTGCTTACATTGGTATAGTCTTTCCTCTGTAATACTGTTCTCAAATCATTTGTATGCAATTAATGTTTTGCAATTAATTCTAAGTTGAAACATGCAAAAAATATTTTATTAAAGAAATTTCTCCATCTTACAATTGCAGATTGTGCCTTTTGAACTTTTCCACAAATATGTTGCATCACAAATAGATTCCATTTACTGTTATACTCATTTTATTTAAGTTACAAAAAGGTTTAGGGGATCCAATTGCAAGGCATTTTTTTTCCTTTTATAAAATGAATGGAATATTTAAATGTGATAGTTTTGCTCTACATGTAAAAACAAACTTTTGAATGATTCTACAAATATTAATTCTAATAAATTAAAAGAAGGAAGATTATGGGCAGATAATACATTCACTGAGGTAATAATTGCACAGACATTTTTAACTGAACCCAAACTATCTTTCTGTTTATTTTTTGAAAGGAGAGTAAAAAGATCCAAATTATTCCTGAGTGTGTGAAGTTTCAGATGTTTTATATGCTGTTCAGCATAAAGCACACATAATGCCTCATTGAAACAAAGAAAAATAATCTACCTTAAAAGGAAGAGAATGATAATTTTGCCTTGCTTTCTGAAGTTGAGAAACAAGCCCTATGAAACACATACATTTCACCAGGTAATTGTGGTTTCTACTTCTGTATTAGTGTTAGATGACATTTAATTTAAATAACATTCTTTTTATAGCCTCCCAATAATTTAGAAAGCAAATGCACTTTTATAAATGAAAACAAGAAATAATAAATAAATATGCTTCCAGTAACACTTTGGGCTTCTGTGTGATTTGTTCATAGTGTTAATGGTGTGTCTAGGTAAACATCTGAAACAATATATGCTACTAATTAAAAGACTGTATATCCTATGCTGTGAACTCTGTGATCTAATTAAATTCCGGCTGCCCTCCATTACAGAAAAGGAAAGTATGTGATGTGTGAAAATATGCAAATTAAACTAGATTACTAAGTCCTTGAACTAATATTGGGTTGCTAAGGTAAGATGTTTTTGATGATCTGGGGTGTATGAAATGATGAGTCAAGAGATATGGTTCACAGACTGTAGATACGTATATTATGCCAGATACTTTAAGTTAGCCTGACAAAGTTAAAGTTAGCCAGTGCATCAAAAAAACGTTAATTAGAAAGGTGAAGGCAGAGCTTCCCTGGTGGTGCAGTGGTTGAGAATCTGCCTACCAATGCAGGGGACATGGGTTCGAGACCTGGTCTGGGGAGGTCCCACATGCTGCGGAGCAGCTAGGCCCATGAGCCACAATTACTGAGCCTGCGTGTCTGGAGCCTGTGCTCCGCAACAAGAGAGGCCGCGATAGTGAGAGGCCCGCGCACCGCGATGAAGAGTGGCCCCCGCTTGCCGCAACTAGAGAAAGCCCTCGCACAGAAACAAAGACCCAACACAGCCATAAATAAATAAATAAACAAATTAATTAATTAATTAATTAATAAAGATTAAAAAAAAAAAAGGTGAAGGCAATGTCTGGCATTCCTATTCAACAAAATGTTAATCCCATCGAACCTTTCTTTCCTTTAAATATAAGTAACCTTAATACTAAAATTATAGATTTATTTTTGTAGTTATTTTCACTTTTAAACTAGCTGTATTTTATCAACTATTTTGAAATCCCCAGGCAAAAAAAGAAAAGAAAAAAAAAGAAAAGAGAAAGAAAGAAACCTTGTATTTCCTTTCAGGAACACCTTTCAGGAAATACCTGTTATTTTAGAAAATTCTTCACATAAATTAAAATTATAAGAGAATACGTTCTTGTTCTACTCTCACACCATTTCAGTTTAAAAAAAAATTTTTTTTCTTTTTCTTAACTGATATATTGGACAAATTTTGGAAAAAACAATTGAAGGTAATTATAATACAATAGTGCTGATATGCATTGTGCTGAAAGAAATTCTTAATCACTAGATTTGCTTAAAAGGTCTAGCTTTCAATAAAATTTTCAATTTTATTTTAATTCACAATTTCCAGATAGTCGCTGTGATGGTTAATTTTATATGCCAACTTCACTGGGCATGGGGTGCCCAGATATTTGGTTAAACAAGATTTTGGTTGTGTCTGTAAGGGTGTTTCTGGATGAGATTAACATTTGAATCTGTAAACTGAGTAAAGCAGATTGTTCTCCCCAAAGTGGGTGGGCCTCATCTAATCTGGTGAAGGAATACAACAAAAGGCTGAGTAAGGGAGAATTCCCTCTCTCTGCCTGACTGTCTTCAGACTTGGACTTCAACTAGAACTAAGCCATCAGCTCTCCTGTGTCTCCAATTTGCTGCCTCAGATCATGGGACTTCTCAGCCTCCATAACTACATGAGCCAATTCCTTAAGCTATATTTTGATTGATAGATAGATAGATAGGGATAGAGTAGAAACTATATGCTTTTTAATACCCTTCTGAAAACCTAACTCTAAAAAAATTACCTATACAAACAAAGATAAAAATAAATTCCTAAATATATTCCTAAATATATCCTAAATACTCACTGGGGCATGGTGTGACTCAAAGAGCCTTTATGCTAACCTAGCTTATCAAATCTATTATATATCCTTCATGATGTAGAACTTTGAAAGCTTTCTTAGTGATAAACATTCCTTATAATAATAAGAACCTTTACTGCTTAACACTTACAGCTTTACTTTCCCTTCTTTTCCACTGTCACTAGTACTTAGTTAAAATTTTTTGGAAATACCTTGAAAATATCACTATTTTCAGTGATAAGTAAAATTGAATTTTTTTTAAAAAATAATACTCTTCTAGGGCTTCCCTGGTGGCGCAGTGGTTGAGAATCTGCCTGCCAATGCAGGGCACACGGGTTCGAGCCCTGGTCTCGGAAGATCCCACATGCCATGGAGCGACTAGGCCCGTGAGCCACAATTACTGAGCCTGCGCGTCTGGAGCCTGTGCTCCGCAACAAGAGAGGCCGCCATAGTGAGAGGCCTGCGTACCGCGATGAAGAGTGGTCCCCACTTGCCGCAACTAGAGAAAGCCCTTGCACAGAAACGAAGACCCAACACAGCCATAAATAAATAAATAAACATAAATTTAAAAAAAATAAAAAAAAAAAGGGTATAATATCTCTTTAAAAAAAATAATACTCTTCTAAACATGGGCTGGGGGAAATCATTATTATAAAAATATTTGAGTAATTTATTTTGTGTGTTTGAATAATTATATTTTAAGCAACAGTGTTAAATTAGTATCTACCTGAGGCACGGATGTCTCAGTCTCTGAAAACAATTAATGGTTTTATACATTATTTCCCTAACAGAACTAATGGTGGCTTCATTTACACTGCCATGAACATACATTACTTTATTTCCTTGGCACTATAAAATGGTGCCTTCAAGTCCTATTCAGAGTTGCAATTTATCTAAAATAATGAGTAGATACCAAACCTAGACATTTTAATAAACCATTTTTATAAAATTTCCACTATGAAAAAGCTGTTCACACAGCAGATAACAGAATAATAAAATTGAAGTAGTTACAGTTAATATATGTGATCATATACTGTTTGTAATAATTTTATAAAAGTTCCCACTGATATCACTGGAATTGGTTATACCGAAACATTCATTAATTCTCTCTTTCAAAGGGATTGATGACCTCCTGAGTCTTAAAAGTTTATTCCAAAGTCAAAACAACAAAACAGCCCATTACTTTAAGAGAAGGTGAAATCTAGGCTAAGGAAAACCATTTGTATCAGGCTACTAACTTGGCAATGACTTATTTTGTCTCCTTTGTTTTTCTCTTTTACTTCTACCTATTGCTGTATGTTCAACTGGACAATGGATATCACAACAGCAAATGGTTCATTTAAAGCAAGTATCATTTAATGCAATATGATTTTAAAGCCAATTTTAACTTAGTAATACCATTCAGCAATATTATAAGGACTACTATCTATTTTTCTTAACTTTCAGGGAGAAAAGTCCATGCTAAAATTTTTATTGTTATTTTCTAATTTAGCACATGAATGTAAAAGAAGAAAATCAATTTATTTTAAAAAATGAGAGTATGAAATAACCTTGTAGTCCTGTATTCTTACTAATCCAGTATAGCTAGTACCAAATAGAAGATTCTGGAGTCTAGTTAGATATGAGAGCTCTACTCTGCACATCTCTCCATTTTCTCATCTGTAAAAAGGTGCTAATAATGACAGCTACTCTATAGGTGAATATTAAGTTAGTATAAGTATGGTGCTCAGAGCAATGTTTGGCCCATACTAAGTGTTATTTAGGATCAACTATTACTATTTTGAATACCAAAAGGTATAGATGGACCTTTCTTAAATGAAGTCAAGAAATATTTTTTCAGTGATATTGTTTGTGCTTCTTAAAACATAGCAATCAGAAAATCAGAAAATCCACAGACACGACTTTGTACATACTTAAAACATGCAGTATATTATGAAAAAAATCATGCTTTAATTCAGTGTAATATCACCAAATTAGGTGCATGTCTCACTTTTAAGGGCATAATGGAACTTCAACATTTAACTATAAGCCTATAACCACAGTTCTTTTTAGCTAAAACAGTGGTTCTCAAACTTCAGCGTGGATCAGAATTACCTAGAGGGCTTGTTAGAATAGAGAACTCTGGGCCCCATCTCCAAAGTCTCTGATTTAGTAGGCCTGGGTTAAGACCTGAGAAACTGCCTCTCTCACCAGTTCCCAGGTGCTACTACTGTTGCTGGTGTGGGTACCACATTTGGAGAATCACTGCCCTAAAATGTGTCACTGAATTTCCCATCTGGGTTTCGGGCATGATAGAGTCGGTACTACAAGCACTGAATTGCACTCTCCCCAGCACTTGCCAATGGCTTGTGTGAGGCAGGTAATATTTGAGGGAACTAAGCTTGTCCAAGGTCTTGCCATTTATTCTGTTCTGTGTTTGGGGACTACCACAATTGTCTGGGCCTGAATACTTGCATGGTCAGCAAAAGAGTTAGCAAAGTTTTATTTAAGACTGCAATTCTGGTTGGTTCTATGATTTTCACCTCTGATTTTCATAAATTTCTTGCTTGTCTATCAGCCTCCATTCCTACCCTTTCTGTGTTCTTCCCTTTATCTAAGGGGCCTGAATCCTGGAAACGACATTTCCCACCTCCCCTTGCCTCCAGAGTTCTGGATTTATTTTAGGCTCTGCCGATGAGATGCCTACATATAAAATTTGGAAGTCACGAGAGGCTGAGGGCACCTTTTCTCTGACAGGGATGGTGGCTGACAAGGCTCCAAGGCACAAAGTTGTGCTCTCCTGTGTGGTCACTTGGAGCTCTGGGCAGCTATGATTACCAGCAGTGGTTTCCTGCAGCTTCCTGACTGCTGCATCTCAACCACAGGGTCCTGAATGGACAATGATGGATGATCACTGATTTTCAATTCAGTTGTCTTCCAACAATTCTGGAATTCCATGTTTTAAATAGCTTCTGATATCTGCACTGAGATCTGACTGATACACCCCTCTAACATTCCTTCCTTCTCCCTACCCCTTTTCCCTGTATCTCATACTCACAGCTAATAGTATAACTCCTTATTAGCTGTCATCTGTGCCATTTTTATTTGTCAATTCCCTAATTATGCTTTTTTATGTCGAATTTCTGCCATCTTAACAATATCCATTAGTCCTTCTGTAATCCTTTAATTTCCTAAATATGTCCATAGATTCTTATCCACTATTTTCACGTCTATGCAACTCACATGCAGATTTCTCAGAGTTAGGTTTCGGATTAAACATCATTGTGCCTACAAACTGCTTATTCTAAAATATTTTTATCACCTTCTCTCAAATACCCCATTTTCCTTTAAAGTCTACTACACAGGTTTTTTTTCTGCTATATACGTTTGTTGGTCTGCTGTCTGTTCACACACTTGCTTCTATTGAGAACTTTATCACCTGATCAAAAGTTTCCAGATCCTTGGCAACTACTGCTCTCATCCCAGGTGATTTTACCTTCTATTCATCATTCTATTCTTCTATCCTTGAACTCTTCCCTTCAATGTCTTTTGATCCTCTTTCAGTCAGTTTTCCAAGCATACGTGTGGAATCTTGACCTTGCCATTGTCTGGAAGTGCTTTTTCTTCAAAATATTAAATTCAGAAGTCCAATTCTCTTACTTCATATACAATGATCTCAGTCCAATAAACACACTAAAAAATTTTCTCTTCCTCCTTACCCACACCTGAAAACTCATTCCCGAAACACCACTCACACTGACCTCTCCCTGTCTCTCCTACACACACACACACATATATAACACACACACACACACACACATATAACACACACAACAACACATGCATACTACCATTCATCCTCCCAATGTGAGCAGAATACTTTTGGCCTTTTTACTTTCGTCTTTGAGAAAAAAAAATGTAACTTCAATTCCTGCTGTTCTGCCCCTACTTTCTCCATATCCTCAGTTTTTAAAAGGTACTTATCTGTATCCTAAATATAACACATGCTCACTGAAAGAGATGTGAAGAAAAACGTAAAATAGGACATTGGTTCAAGATGGAGGAGTAGAACGAGGTGTGCTCACTCCCTCTTGTAAGACCACCAGAATCACAACTAACTGATGAACAATCGACAGGAAGACACTGGAACTCACCAAAAAAGATACCCCACAACCAAAGACAAAGGAGAAGCTGGAATGAGATGGTAGGAGGGGTGCAAACACAATAAAATCAAATCCCATAACTGCTGGGTGGGTGACTCACAAACTGGAGAACACTTATACCACAGAAGTCCACCCACTGGAGTGAAGGTTCTGAGCCCCACGTCAGGCTTCCCAACCTGGGGGTCCGGCAAGGGGAGGAGGAATTCCCAGAGAATCAGACTTTGAAGGCTAGTGGGATTTGATTGCAGGACTTCAACAGGTGTGGGGGAAACAGACTCCACTCTTGGAGGGCATGCACAAAGTAGTGTGTGCATCGGGACCCAGGGGAAGGAGCAGTGACCCCACAGGAGACTGAACCAGACCTACCTGCTAGTGTTGGAGGGTCTCCTGCAGAGGCAGGGGGTGGCTGTGGCTCACCACAGGGACAAGGATACTGGCAGCAGAAGTTCTGGGAAGTATTCCTTGGCATGAGCCCACCCAGCGTCTGCCATTAGCCCCACCAAAGAGCCTGTAGGCTCCAGTGCTGGGTCGCATCAGGCCAAACAACCAACAGGGAGGGAACTCAGCCCCACCCATCAGCAGACAAGCAGATTAAAGTTTTACTGAGCCCTGCCCACCAGCGCAACACCCAGATCTACCCACCACCATTCCCTCCCATCAGAAAGCTTGCACAAGCCTCTTAGATAGCCTCATCCACCAGAGGGCAGACAGCAGAAGTAAGAAGAACTACAATCCTGCACCCTGTGGAACAAAAACCACATTAACAGAAAGACAGACAAAATGAAAAGGCAGAGGACTATGTACCAGATGAAAAAACATGATAAAACCCCAGAAAAACAACTAAATGAAGTGGAGATAGACAACCTTCCAGAAAAAGAATTCAGAATAATGATAGTGAAGATGAACCAGGACCTCAGAAAAAGAATGGAGGCAAAGATCGAGAAGATGCAAGAAAAGTTTAACAAAGACCTAGAAGGACTAAAGAACAAACAAACAGAGATGAACAATGCAATAACTGAAATGAAAAATAAAGGAGAAGGAATCAATAGCAGAATAAATGAGACAGAAGAACGGATAAGTGACCTGGAAGACAGAATGGTGGAATTCACTGCTGTGGAAAAGAATAAAGAAAAAAGAAAGAAAAGAAATGAAGACAGCCTAAGAGACCTCTGGAACAACATTAAATGCACCAACCTTCACATTATAGGGGTCGCAGAAGGAGAAGAGAGAGAGAAAGGACCCGCGAAAATATCTGAGGAGATTATAGTTGAAAACTTCCCTAACGTGGGAAAGGAAATAGCCACCCAAATCCAGGAAGCGTAGACAGTCACCGGCAGGATAAACCCAAGGAGAAACACGCCAAGACACAGAGTAATCAAATGGACAAAAATTAAAGACAAAGAAAAATTATTAAAAGCACCAAGGGAAAAATGACAAATAACATACAAGGGAACTCCCAATAAGGTTAGCAGCTGATTTCTCAGCAGAAACTCTACAAGCCAGAAGGGAGTGGCAAGATATATTTAAAGTGATGAAAGCGAAGAACCTACAACCAAGATTACTCTACCCAGCAGGGATCTCATTCAGATTCAATGGATAATTCAAAAGCTTTTCAGACAAGCAAAAGCTAAGAGAATTCAGCACCACCAAACCAGCTCTATTAACAAATGCTAAAGTAACTTCTCTAAGTGGGAAACACAAGAGAAGAAAAGGACCTACAAAAACAGACTCAAAACAATTAAGAAAATGGTCATAGGAACATACATATCGATAATTACCTTAAATGTGAATGGATTAAATGCTCTAACCAAAAGACACAGGCTCACTGAATGGATACAAAAACAAGACCCATCTATATGCTGTGTACAAGAGACCCACTTCAGACCTAGGGACACATACAGATTGAAAGTGAGGGGATGGAAAAAGATATTCCATGCAAATGGAAATCAAAAGAAAGCTAGAGTAGCAATACTCATATCAGACAAAATGGACTTTAAAATAAAGAATGTTACAGGAGACAAGGAAGGACGTTACCTAATGATTAAGGGATCAATCCAGGAAGAAGATATAACAATTATAAACATATATGCACACAACATAGTAGCACATCAATACATAAGGCAAATGCTAACAGCTATAAAAGAGGAAATTGACAGTAACACAAAAATAGTGGGGGACTTTAACACCTCACTTACACCAATGGACAGATCATACAGACAGAAAACTAACAGGGAAACACAAGCTTTAAATGACACAATAGACCAGATAGATTTAATTGATATTTATAGGACATTCAATCCAAAAACAGCAGATTACACTTTCTTCTCAACTGCACACGGAACATTCTCCAGGATAGATCACATCTTAGGTCACAAATCAAGCCTTGGTAAATTTGAGAAAATTGAAATCATATCAAGCATCTTTTCCAACCACAACACTGTAAGATTAGAAACAAATTACAGGGAAAAAACGTAAAAAACACAAACACATGGAGGCTAAACAATACGTTACTAAGTAACCAAGAGATTACTGAGGAAATAAAAAAATACCTAGAGACAAATAATAATGAAAACACGACGATCCAAAACTTATGGGATGCAGCAAAAGCAGTTCTAATAGGGAAGTTTATAGCTATACAAGCCTACCTCAAGAACCAAGAAAAATCTCAAATAAACAATCTAACCTTACACCTAAAGGAACTAGAGAAAGAAGAACAAACAAAACCCAGTTAGCAGAAGGAAAGAAATCATAAAGATCAGAGCAGAAATAAATGAAATAGAAACAAAGAAAACAACAGCAAAGATCAATAAAACTAAATGCTGGTTCTTTGAGAAGAGAAACAAAGTTGATAAACTTTTAGCCAGACTCATCAATAAACAGAGGGAGAGGACTCAAATCAATGAAATTAGAAATGGAAAAGGAGACGTTACAATGGACACCGCAGAAATACAAAGCATCATAAGAGACTACTACAAGCAAATTTATGGCAATAAAATGGACAAGCTGGAAGAAATGGACAAATTCTTACAAAGGCATACCCTTCCAAGACTGAACCAGGAAGAAATAAAAAATATGAATAGACCAATCACAAGTAATGAAATTGAAACTGTGATTAAAAATCTTCCAACAAAGTCCAGGACCAGATGGCTTCACAGGTGAATTCTATCAAACATTTAGAGAAGAGCTAACACCCATCTTTCTCAAACTATTCCAAAATATTTCAGAGGAAGGAACACTCCCAAACTCATTCTATGAGCCCACCATCCCCCTGATACCAAAACAAGACAGAGATACTACAAAAAATGAAAATTACAGACCAATAACACTGATGAATATAGATGCAATAATCCTCAACAAAATACTAGCAAACAGAATCCAACAACACATTAAAAAGATCATACACCATGATCAAGTGGGACTTATCCCAGGGATGCAAGGATTCTTCAATATACACAAATCAATCAATGTGATACACCATCGTAACAAATTAAAGAATAAAAACCATATGATCATCTCAATAGATGCAGAAAAAGCTTTTGAAAAAATTCAACACCATTTATGATAAAAACTCTCCAAAAAGTGTGCATAGAGGGAACCTACCTCAACATAATAAAGGCCATATACGACAAACCCACAGCAAACGTCATTTTCAATGGTGAAAAACTGAAAGCATTTCCTCTAATATCAGGAACAAGACAAGGATGTCCACTCTCACCACTATTATCTATCATAGTTTTGGAAGTCTTAGCCACAGGAATCAGAGAAGAAAAAGAAATAAAAGGAATTCAAATCGGAAAAGAAGAAGTAAAACTGTCACTGTTTGCAGATGACATGATACTGTACATAGATATTCCTAAAGATGCCACCAGAAAACTACTAGAGCTAATCAATGAATTTGGTAAAGTAGCAGGATACAAAATTAATGCACAGAAATCTCTTGCATTCCTATACACTAACAATGAACAATCAGAAAAAGAAATTAAGGAAACAATCCCATTCACCATTGCAACAAAAAGAATAAAATACCTAGGAATAAACTTACCTAAGGAGGTAAAAGGCCTGCACTCAGAAAACTGTAAGACACTCATGAAAGAAATCAAAGATGACACAAACAGACGGAGAGAAATACCATGTTCTTGGATTGGAAGAATCAATATTGTGAAAATGACTACACTACTCCAAGAAATTTACAGATTCAGTGCAATCCCTATCAAATTACCAATGGCATTTTTTACAGAATTAGAAAAAAAAATCTTAAAATTTGTATGGAGACATAAAAGACCCTGAATAGCTAAAGCAATCTTGAGGGAAAAAAACCGAGCTGGAGGAATCAGACTCCTTGACTTCAGACTATCCTGCAAAGCTACAGTAATCAAGACAGTATGGTACTGGCACCAAAAACAGATATATAGATCAATGGAACAGGATAGAAAGCCCAGAGATAAACCCACGCACCTATGTCAACTAATCTATGACAAAGGAGGCAAGATATACAGTGGAGAAAATACAGTCTCTCCAATAAGTGGTGCTGGGAAAACTGGACAGCTACATGTAAAAGAATGAAATTAGAATATTCCCTAACACCATACACAAAAATAAACTCAAAATGGATTAAAGACCTAAATGTAAGATCAGACACTATAAAACTCTTAGAGGAAAACATAGGAAGAACACCCTTTGACATAAATCACAGCAACATCTTTTTTTGACCCACCTCCTAGATTAATGGAAATAAAAACAAAAATAAACAAATGGGACCTAATGAAACTTAAAAGCCTTTGCAAAGCAAAGGAAACTATAAACAAGACGAAAAGACAACCCTCAGAATGGGAGAAAATATTTGCAAACGAAGCAACTGACAAAGGATTAATCTCCAAAGTATATAAACAGCTCATGCAGCTCAATATTAAAAAAAACAGACAACCCAGTCAAACAATGGGCAGAAGACCTAAATAGACATTTCTCCAAAGAAGACATACAGATGGCCAAGAGGCACATGAAAAGCTGCTGAACATCACTAATTATTAGAGAAATGCTAATCAAAACTACAATGAGGTATTACCTCACACCGGTTAGAATGGGCACCATCAGAAAATCTACAATCAATAAATGCTGGAGAGGGTGTGGAGAAAAGGGAACCCTCCTGCACTGTTGTTTGGAACATAAATTGATAGAGCTACTATGGAGAACAGTATGGAGTTTCCTTAAAAAACTAAAAATGGAATTACCATATGACCCAGCAATCCCACTACTGGGCATATACCCAGAGAAAACTTTCATTCAAAAAGATACATGCACCCTAACATTCATTGCAGCACTATTTACAATAGCCAGGTCACGGAAGCAACCTAAATGCCCATCCACAGATGAATGGATAAAGAAGATGTGGTACATATATACAGTGGAATATTACTCAGCCATAAAAAGGAACAAAATTGGGTCATTTGTAGAGATGTGGATGGACCTAGAGACTGTCATACAGAGTGAAGTAAGTCAGAAAGAGAAAAACAAATATCGTATATTAACGCATAAATGTGGAATCTAGAAAAATGGTACAGATGTACCGGTTTTCAAGGCAGAAATAAAGACACAGATGTAGAGAACAAACGTATGGACACCAAGGTGCGGGGGGGTGGTGGAGTGGGATGAACTGGGAGATTGGGATTGACATGTATACACTAATATGTATACAATAGATAACTAATAAGAACTTGCTATATTAAAAAAATAGAAAATAAAATTAAAAAAAAAAAAAGTAAAATAAACCTTTAGGAAATTTCTCAGAGAATAAATACACACTCCTGAGCCAGGACTCGTCACAGTCTAAACCAGACTTACCTTCCAAACCTCATCTTCCCTGAACATTCCATTTACATTCTCTGCTTTATTTCACCTTCTGCCTGGGTATCCTCATCTTTAGAGCAAAGATCTGTCCTCTTTAATGTCCACCAGGAAATAACCTATCCTGTGGCCTTTTCTGACCCTGATTCTTAACAATATCGTGATTTATACTGTAAAAACACAGATACAATATTCACTGTCACTAGAATAAGAAACCAGATAAAATTTCCTCTTTAAAAACTGCACTAAAACAGAAAAAAAAGAAAAGAAAACCAAAAAAAAAAAGAAAAATAAATTAAAAAGAAAACTGCACTAAACTACATCAAACTAAAAAGCTTCTGCATAGAAAAGGGAACGATTAAGAAAATGAAAAAGGAATATATGGAGTGGCAGAAAATATCTGCACAGCATATGTTTGATAAGTGATTAGTATCTAAAATATGTAAAGAACTCATATAACTCAATAACAAAAGAGACAAACTTCTAGTTATAAAATAAATAAGCCAAGGGTATACAATATATAGCACGGTGACTACAGTTCATAACACTGGTTTGCATATTTGAAAGTGGCTAAGGGAGTAGATACTGAAAGTTTCTCATCACAAGAAAAAAACATTCTGTAACTATGTGTGGTGACAGATAGTAACTAGACTTATTGGGGTGATCATTTTGCAATTCACACAAATATCGAATCATTATGTTGTACACCTGAAACAAATATAATGTATGTCAATTATACCTCTAAAAAATCTATACCTTTACTTTTCATACTTTTGACTTATGAGTGCCTCATTTTAGGGGGCATTATATACTTGCTTGGAGACAAACTGCATGGGATCAAATGTTAGCTCCATGAATAATTGGCTATGTGCCCTTAGGTAAGTTAGTTGACCTCTCTATACCTTAATTTCCTCACATGTAAAAATGAGGATTGTACTGGGAATTATACAAGCCCAGTCCTACCCTTTTCAGAGGTAGAAACAGCTATATGTCCTAATAAATATTTTTAGTATAATTTATTTAGTGTAAAAAATTAATAAAAAGACACCTCAATTAAATATTGTTTGGAGACCAGAGGGAGAGCTCTCACGCCCAACGACAATAGCAGAGCTCAACAGCAAGAAGGACTCCTCCTCTTTCCTGGCAAGGACTCAGCCAATGAAAAGCCACGGACTCTTTGTTTGCTATAGCCCTCCCAACTTCCTTCTCCTCTCTATAAAAGCATGCCCCTTCCTTTGCTCTGCAGGAACTTGCATGTGGCTCGCATGATTCAGACCGCAAACTGAAATTTTCTGTTGTCCCCGAATAAACCCAATGCTGCTGGAGAAATATCTGGCAGGTCAACATTAGTAATTATATATTATTCTATACTTTAGTATATAATTATATATAATTTATAATTAATATAATTAATATAACATATATTATATATAATTTATTAGAATAGTAAAATAAATTTAATATTTAATTCAATTATTTAATTCAATTTATTTTAATTTAATATTAAAATATAATTATATGCTATACAAAATAAATGTATATATATTTTTAGTATATAATTATTTTCAAATATATAATTTGAAAGAATTGGATTAGCTTTGCATATTCTCTTACTTTTTTTGTTACATCAAATAAAAAATAGAATTGAATTGAATCAGGGTAACCAAACATGGAGAATCAGAAGCAAACCTTATTCAATTTTACTGTCTACAGTGATATCTGACAAAACTCAATTTTATTTTTTATCTATTCTTTAAATAGATAGCTTAGTGGTCAAAATAACATGCCTCAATTCCAAGTTTGGAACAGTGATTTCTTTAGTTTCTTTCCTTATTTAGAAATTAGGTCTATAGATAATTACAATAAATAAATTGATTGAGCATTAACCATGTAGCCAGTAATGTCACAAGTAAAGTATATATAATTCACCAATACTGTTTTTTTTAATATTATGTTAAAGTCCAGGCATTTTAATTACAGGGTAAATTTATATCGCAGTGATATAGTATGTAAAAGATTTACCTTGTAAGAAATGTGAAAGCAGAGATCAATACGTAGATTCATTAGTTACTATTTTTATATTCCCTTAATATATTTTATTCAAAATTGCCCTGTTAAATTCTTCAACTTATCAAGTTAAAAATCAATTTAAATCTTAAGTGTTAATTACATTCTGAGTTATACATTTTAAAATTCATTTATTTATTTAAAATTCATTTATTCGTAAATGAATCAAAGCTATTGATATAAGTGTAAATGAAGATTTTTGCATTCTCTTTTATGAGATGTATTGTGTGGAAAAAAACCTACAATTTGTGAATGATAAAAGAGCCATTTCTATCATTTTTCAAGCACCTCAATTATCTCTTCCTTTTAAAGACCACTCAAATGCCCCAGACATATGAGCTGACCCTCCATTTGACTGCAATCTCAGTCCATTTATATTTCTATATTGTAGCTGAATATGCAGGACAAAAATTCTAATTTACTTATCTCCCAGCCTCACTGGACCAGGTGATTCCCAGGTGCAGTGACAAATGTCTCATAACCAAACAAATGAGATAATGACAGTAAGTTCGATCAGTACAGATTCGAATTGCTGAAAAAAAAATAGGAATACAATAGGAAGAAAATAGCTATTTCTGTATCCCCATCAGATAAGGATTTTCAAAAATTCAGTTATCGGTTTATTTTTCATTCTATATGTTACCTATTAGAACTTGGCTGGACTGATTTGTTTTTAATCTCTGAAAGAAAGGAAACCTTGAAAAATCCTAAGAATTAAATACAGAAAAGCCTGTGATTTAATGCATATTGCCTTCCAAATCTAAACCTAAGAATCGTCATGCCATGTGGAGAAAGGGTATAGGGACCATGAAAAGGAGGTTAGTAAAAAGTGCAGGAATATGAAGGAAGAGAGATGAACAGATATGTGGAAGGAAAATGAAAAGTGGAATCATTTATCTTTAGAGTGGTAAAAATAAGGAAAAAGTTACAGATATTGACTCCCACTTTCCTATATCTGCTTTCTTCCTTATGCTGCAAACCTCATTCTCCATTTCTACCCCTAATCCTCCTCTTTCAAAATCTACACGTAATCTGTTCTCAGAATCAGTCACCCTTCCATCTCTGAGGTTTGTGGGAATTTGTGTAACTTCAAACCTGATTTCGAATGAAGGTTTTGTGGAACTACTTCAGTATTTATTTTTAAAAGCCACATTGTCTTGCAAATACTTTGAAAGTGTGTTGTGCTTACAGACATAAATCTTCATTTAGTTACTATAAAGCCACTAGGTTAAAGTTTTTTGCCTTAATTTAGATTTTTTTCTATAAAATATCCTAATATGAAACATATTCAAATGGCTTTTAAAGCAAGCTACTTATGTCCAATTACTGTGATGTATGTAAAAATACAGGCAGGCTGATTCATGCTATGAAACTTAACACAAAAGAACAGACAGGGTAACTGTGATGCTCTGTCACTTATGAGCTACTCATCCCCAAAATGATGAAAAAACCCATCATCATCGTCAACAAAAATGACAAAAACCTAGAGATTTCTCATTGTATGCAATATCTATGAGCATAAATACATTTTTATAACTATTGGGAAACTATTTTCTACAAAATAACTGTTGGTGATCTTCACAAAATAATATAATTGGCATTCTATTTCAAAATACTTAATTTTCCAGATTTCAATAATTAAATATTAAAACTTTTTCTTTCAGAAACAAAACACCATAAAACCTTTTAGATCATAGAATATCTTTCTAATAAGTTTTTGTACTCAAAATTTTTATAGTATTTTTGGAGTTTAATAACGGCTAATATTGTATTTTTCCCTTTAAAAACTTATTTTCTTTAAAAATTCATTTTCTCTAAATTTTGTCCAACTTTCTGATACAAGAAATTTTAAAGTGCTATTTAATTCTTGTAACATTTAACATCCACCATACTATTTGAGTTTTCTCATTTTGCTGATTTCTAAATGATTAGCAATACAGAAAATATACTTAACTAAAGGAGTAGTGTACGGTAATATATTTCATTAGGCAGTTTAAATTATATTTTCTCTCTGTAATTACAGTGAAACGACAATGTAAGTTTTTTGGAAATTAAAGAGCCAGCCATGTTTCGCTAGTGTGTAAGCACCTCAAAGGTAGGGATTGTCTTTTAGTCATCTTGTGTCATCTTGTGCCTACTATGGAGCCATATTTACTGAGTTGGTATAAAACAATGAAAAGCATTTGTACTCCAAAGACAAAAAACAGAATTTAAATTCTGACTCTGCCACTGCACACTGTAGTATGCTCAACAGTCACCCCGAAAATATATTTCCAAATCATAACCCCCAGTTCATTATGTGACCTGATTCAGAAATAGGAATTTACAGATGTAATTAAGTTAATGCTCTTGAGATGAGAGGACATCATCTGGATTTAGAGTGGCCCTAAATCCAACGTCTTTATGAGACAGAAAAGGAGAAGACAGAGGGGCACACAGAGGGAAGGCTATGTGAAAATGGAGGCAGAGATTGGAGTAAAGAGTCCCTAAGCCAAGAAATACTACCAAGGATTTTCTGCAGCCACCAGCAGCGAGGCAGTGGGCTTGGAATGGATTCTTCTTTGAGCCTCAAGAAGGAACCAACCCTACTGACATCTTGATTTCAGACTGCTGACCCCCAGAACTGAGAGAGAATGTATTTCTGTTGTTTTAAGCCACCAAGTTTGTGACAATTTGTTAGGGCAGTCCTAGGAAACTAATACAGGACTACAGCCTCTAAGAGAATTAGAGTTCTCATTTTAAAATGGGGCTAAGGCCCACTTTTCAGATCTGTTCAGAAAATTAAATGAGGTAACTTAAACCACTTAACAGGGTGTCTGATATCCAGCAGTGCTCAAACACATTGGTTCCCTTCCTGACAACCATTTAGGAGCAGTCTTCAAGAGGATTTCCCAAAGGAACATATCTAAAACATGTTTGTCTTAGCAAGGAGCATAAATATGATTTGTATACATTTATATAAACTACAATCCATTAAAAGGCAGTTTTCATGTATATTTCTTATATTAGTGAAGATTTAGAAACCAGCATGATGAGAATATTTAACTAAATGCAGTGAACATTAGTTAGTAAAGAATTCTGTAGCACTTTTGAATCTCTTGTAATATCAGGAACTCAGATAGACAATTTTCACCTAACTCCCTGAACATCTGCCTTCTTGACTCTTTCATCAGAGCTACTCACATTGAAATGAAGATGGAAAAATGAAATGATAAGAGAAAGGACTTTAAACTCTTAAATCATGAAGGGCCACAGGAGACATTTTGTAGCTCATAACTTGAAGAATAATTATATTCTTACATATTTAGAGACTGAAAAAAATCATGCAATTTTTAAAAGCTTTTAATTTTGACAGCCTGATCCCATATTACCTTTGTTATTATATTTAATGTTTTGCCTCTTTCGGCTGTTCCTCAACATGAGAGCAAAGAAATATACTCTTGCTAATTGTAAATAAAATGTTGACCAAAAAAAGGCTGATTGTATATCACCGTCTCTAACTTAAATAATGTTTGCAGAAACCAAAATTTTAAACAGACAGAGGATATAAAACATATATTGAATGGATTCTGACCAGCAAATTTTTATCAAAGTATCTCAATGTCCAGTGCACACTTATTTATAAGGAATGATTTTTGTCCTTTCTCATGTAAATCGAAACAAAAACAATGGACAAAAAATAAATTTAAATGACATCATTAATTTCAGATGCTAATTGACATTTTATAGATAAAAATGATACTCTAAGAAGATTCTTGACTTAATGTAAGAATTTACTTCAATCCGTTGTAGAGATTAATAATAAAGATTTCTCGATCAAATGAGTTCCATATATCTATCATGTCTACCAATTTTCTGAATTCTATACATCCCACGAAAATTAAGATGTTAAGTTAGGATGTTAAGAATATAAAAATTCCATTTATAGAAGTTCACAACATTGCTCTCAATGAGACTTAGCAGTACAGCCAGGGTTGCAAGGAGGTGGGTGGTGATAAGAAGGGCCACTACGGAATGTTCTGTGGGAGTCTCCCAGGAAACCTTTCCTCGGCACATTTTGGCCTCCCCAAACTGTACCTTTCGTCTTTCAGATGTGAAAACAGCCAAAGAATGAATCGATTTTTTTCAGGGACAGGTTCATGTGAAACTTGTGTAGGGTTCAACATCAATTTATTGATTTCCAATTAGATTGTCACTGCTAAGAAAACCAGATGCTTAAGGGCCCCAGACCCCAGCCTCATATCCCCTTTAGAGATGTTACATGGGAAAGCAGATCACAGATCATAAGAAGAAGTGTGCCTATGGAGCATGGAATAACACAGACAAGAAAATGCTTGAGCATTGAGCTAAGTTTATGAATATGCCCATTTCCACAATAAATTATACCTACTATAGGGATCAACAATTCAAGTGTTTCCTGGATTGTTCATGAAGGGGTACTCAAAGGCTTCATCTTTTGACTATTTTTCTGGTTTTTTTTTTCTTTTTTTTTCCTTTGGTTTGTTGTAATGACTACTTCAGATTGATGATGTCTGCAATTCTTTAGATATCATAATATATTGAGGTCTAATATAGTCACATTTGAAGAGTCATATCAGATTTTTCCAATTTAAGGGAATTTGCTTATGAAGACCCAGATATATTATGTATCGACTTTAGTCCTGAGGCCAATCATAATTTCAAATGTTTATGTCTCTTAGAGAATGCTTTATTATATATTTATATAGGATGTATATTTTTAATTTTAAAGGCTGGGCAATGTACCAGATCAACATGCTATGAACAATAAATGAGTCACATGTCTCCAAGTGAACAAATTAAGGGATACATTTGACACATTAATTGTTTTAGGCCAACATGGAGCCATTTGTGACAAATGCAGTGTTTGTACATTAGGATTCTTAGTGGACTGAAAATACCAAACACTCACCCAGAGATTATATGTGTGAGAACAAAATGAACTCATTTTATTTAACTAATACTTTAAATTATCAAAAATTGTGATGCTAATATTTTTATGTAACATTGTAATTAATTCTATAATAATGACTTTAAAAAAATTTTCCTAAGGATCTAAATAGTACATTTAACACTCAAAGGAAGGCTTAACATGGATACTTATTGACTTGTGGTAAAGGAGTTGAATTTCCTGGTCTAATTTTTAAGAAGAAAAAAAATATTTTTGATCTATATTCATATCCAATAATCTCTAATTCTTTGACATAAAGATTAGATTCTAAGTAATATGTTCCTCATTTCACAACAAATTGAGAAATGGACTTAATATAGTTTACAGGTTATGTGAGTGATCTAGCAATGTTTATTTGAACATAATCTTGTGCAAACAAAAAAAAACCTAAATTTTAATAAAAAATCAGGGTCTTTTGCCAATTAGAAGAGAACATAGCAAAACATTCTCTGACATAAATCACAGCGATTTTTCTTAGATAAGTCTCCCAAGGCAAAAGAAATAAAAGCAAAAATAAAGAAATGGGACCTAATCAAACTTATAAGCTTTTGCTTAGCAAAGAAGACCATCAACAAAACGAAAAGACAACCTATGAAATGGGAGAAAATATTTGCTAACAATGCACCTAACACGGGATCAATTTCCAAAATATACAAACAGCTCATACAACTCAATATAAGAAAAACAAAAAACCCAATCAACAAAGTGGGCAGAAGACCTAAACAGACATTTCTCCAAAGAAGACATACAGACAGCCAACAGGCACATGAAAAGGTGCTCAACATTGCTAATTTTTAGAGAAATACAAATCAAAACCACAATGAGGTATCACCTCACACCAGTCAGAATAGCTATAATCAAAAAGTCTACAAATAATAAATGCTGGAGAGGTTGTGGAGAAAAGGGAACCCTCCTATACTCTTGGTAGGAATGTAAATTGGTGCAGCCACTTTGGAAAACAGTATGGAGGTTCTCTCAAAAAACTAAAAATAGAACTATCATATGATCTAGCAATTCCACTCCTGGGTATATATATGAAAAAAAACAAAAACACTAATTCAAAAAGATACATGCACCCCAATGTTCATAGCAGCACTATTTACAACAGCCAAGTCATGGAAACAACCAAAGTGTCCGTCAACAGACAAATGCATAAAGAAGTTGTGCTATATTTATACAATGGAATATTATTCAACCATAAAAAAGAATGAAATATTGCATTTGCAGCAACGTGGCTGGCCCTAGAGAATATCATATTAAGTGAAGTAAGTCAGACAGAGAAAGACAAATATTATATGATAGCACCCATATGTGGAATCGAAAAAATAATACAAATGAATCTACTTACAAAACGGAAACAGACTCACAGGCTTAGAAAACAAACTTATGGTTACCAAAGGGGAAAGGAGCAGGGGGAGGGATAAATTAGGAGTATGGGATTAACAGATACACACTACTGTATATAACATAGATAAGCAACAAAGATTTACTGTATAACACAGGTAAAAATATTCAATATCTTGTGATAACCTAATGGAAAATAATCTGAAAAAGATATTTTATATATATATATATCTGAATCACTTTGCTGTACACCTAAAATTAACACAATATTGTAAATCAACTGTACCTCAATTAAAAAAAAATAGCAATACTTGCTGCTGTAATTTGGTGTGTGCCATTAATTTTAGAAAATCTGTGGCCTTTTTTTCTCAAATTTTTATTTTGTACTGTTCTTTTTCTCACCAAGATTTCAGTTACACATAAGTTAGACCACTTGTTATTGTTCCATAGCTCTTGAATTGAATATTCCTTTTTTTTTTTTTTTTTTTGCTCCTTGCCATTTCTTTCCTGTTGTGTTTCAGTTTGGGTAATTTATATTCACCTACCTTCAAGTTCATTGATTTTGTCCTTGGCTATGTTGAATATACATGTAAGACCATCACAGGCATTCTTCATCTGTTATTGAGCTTTTAATATCTAGCATTTATATTTGAGTCATCCTTACGGTTCTATCTCTCTGCTGAAGTTGTACTCCTGTTCTTGCATGTTGTCAAACTTTTCCATTAGAGTATTAACATATTAATTATTGTTATTTTAATTCCCCTTTCTGATGTTTCCAACATCTGTATAATATCTGAATCTGATTCTGTTGATTCTTTTGTCCCTAGGCAGTGTGTTGTTTTTTCTTGCTTTTCCTTGTGCTGTCAAATTTTTGTGCAAAGCCAGACATATTGTGTAGGACATTAGAGACTTTGGTAAATAAATTGTATGTCTGGAAACGGGCATGCCATTCCTTCTGCTAAGGCTTTAGGATGGACATTTGTGTCAACCTAGGCAGAACTGAACTGAGTTTGTCACTGTTGTTGTGGTTACCCAGAGCCTTCAATTTTCTCTAATGATACCTGGTATTTAGGGTAGGAACTGATTTGTCAGGGACTTTCTTAAATGTATGGTCCACCTTCACCGTTAGTCTCTCCTTTGCATGGTGCTTCAGAGCACTCTTGTCACACTCCCAGCCATATTCTCTGATGACTTATAACTCACTGCTTATTAGTTTGTGGTACAAAGAGTGAGGCATTCTCTGCTCCTCTGATTGAGCCTAAACCTTAGGAAGGCACTGTGTCCCAGGGCCTCACAGATGTGGCCTTCCTGGTGTTTGTCTTCTCCCCCAGCTGTTCTGGGTCCATCATGTATTCTTGTCCCTGACCCAGGAATAAAGGATCTTTTTCTGTTCCCTTCTCCAAGCTGCAATGGGTTTTCACCTGTGTATTGCTTTCCCCCCTGAATTTTAGCCTTTTGTTCTATATGGACAATAGGGAAGAAGCATCTGGGTGGTTTTGTGCCTTTCCTATAGTAGCTGCAGATCCTGTCTTTTGATCTTTAGCTCAAGAGACACTTTCTCAGGAATCTTGCCAATATTGTAATGTGAGCATCTAGTGAAGCCTGTAGAGAAGATCCTATAAGTGGTGTAAATTTTTATTATATTTATATTCTCTTGATAGGCTACATTTCCCCCTTACCAATTAGTTGACCAGAATTTAACATAATTCTTACTGTTATCTGACTGTGTCTGCTACATATGGTCTCTCCTTGCCAAGTACTTGTCTTTACATCTATCTTAGGTTAACTGATTGCCCTGTGACTGTAGCTCTCTGATGGTTCAAGAAACGTGAATTTATATTCTCTCCAGGATTTTTGTTATTATTGTAAGGGTAGGAACAATGCTCTTTCCAGCATTCTACATCTCAAGCTGAAACCAGAGCATCTATGTACAGTTTTAACATATATTCGTTATCTAAACAAATTTAATAGCCTAGAATGATAATCACAATTATGTATACATCAAAGGAAATGCCTTTTTCTTTCTTTTTATTGTAACTGAGCATAGCTTTTTACTTTTTAGCAGCTCAAAATTGTAACCTCAATTAAATGTAAAACCATTATTTTGGACTCAAAAGAAAGACAATATTTAACATTTTCCTTGTAAATTATAGGATTATAACATATACTACATTTTTCTTTTGTACTTTTCCCACTTTCTAGCAATCTATTGTATTACCTTGTCTTTATTACTGGTATATTGATAATTTCATCATGCCATTTAAAACTTCCAATTCTGTTTTCTTTCTGACTGAAACCTCTTTTCCGAAGAAGGGAACTTCCTCAATCCCCGATATATATGTGTATTTAACTGTGAACTTATAAACACAGTGTATTTGTCTTTGTTCCCTAAGAACGCAGAACCAGATAAGCATTGCTTTACTCATGTAAGGTTTGTAGCAACCCTACTAGACATGTCTTCCGAAGGTGTATTTCAAAGACAGTGATAGGAAATTTCTGCTAGTTTTCACTACTATTGAAACCACTTCCTTTACTGCTTCCAAGCACAGCAAAGAAAGAAGAAAACAAGTAAAACGGAAGTTACATCTAAAATAGGATGATAAATAATGGAAAGATATGGTGTGGGATGAGAGAGACAAAAGAAAGGGAAATGAAAACAAATAAAGTGATAAACCAAGAAGGAAAGGAATAAATCAGAAGGCACAGTGAGAACAATAGTTTGAAAAATCTGTTCTTACACAGCCAGCTCAGCATCTTAAGACCATTCATTCTGACTTTGAGATTTATATTATTGTAAACGAATACTTTGCTCTCCTTTCTTATTGAATTGGTTGTTTTTCATCACTTGCTGATGAAATCAATTTGGAATTTTAAAAAATGCTATTTAGCTCTAAAAAGAAGGAAAAAAAAACTTGATTGAAAATTAGGGGAGGTAAATTAAAGCAAATGAGAGAGAAACATACTTTGGAAAATTGATAGTACAAATTTTTCTTGATAAATTGAATAAAAAATGGTAACTATTTCATAGAATACTTTTATATTTTCAAGGATTGATTGAAGTATAATGTGCAAAAGCCTATGGAAGTATTTAAGCTTTTGATCACATGTAGCAAAAATAATTTCCCTTTATTTTTAGGGTAATTCTTCAACTACTTTTCAAACAATAAAAAGCATATGTTTTTATGTTTATGACCTCCCTTGTAAATATATAGTTTCAGTTCTATTTGTGTTATAAAGGAAACTGTTATCTGATTCTGAGTAGGAAGGCAGTATGAATATCACGTGTAGTCATTTCAGTTAGGTTGACATTCAACTATGTGGAGAATGTCAGCTAAATTAGGTAACTACCATTGAATAGACTACTTGTAAATATTTGATGTTCCTTTCTTTCATAAATTGGGAAACAATGAATCCATGTTGCGAAATACAAAAAAAAAAGAACTTAATTATTTTAGCCAAGTCATTTTTGAACTGTTGCATGCATTTTGAAATTTCGTGTTCACGGTTTTTATATTTATGGCTTAGTAAATTTTGGAATCAGTTTATTAAATTTTAGAATATTTTCTTGAAAAAGATAACAAGACACATCTATTAGAAATACATGGTCCTGTAATTTGGAGCTTTTAAAATAGTTACTACTGTAAAATGGAAAGCAATAACCATTGTAAAATCAGTTCTTGTATTTTGAATTGTTGGGATAGCATTTTACGGATCAAATCTTTGCAAAAATTTATTCAAATATTATACATCTCAATGCATACAAATTTAGAGTTGGTCTTTACCAGCATATGATAGCACTTTACTCACTAAAGTTGATTATAACTTTTAAAATGTAAACCAGTAGGAAATTAAGAAGGCAATATCACTTGAATAGATGATGTATACTTTTAAGCATTTAATAATAAAAAATGTACTATTAGCATTCAAAAAACTTTTCAAGACTCCCTCTTCCCCAAGTTTGTTAATCATTCTGCAAGCATCTCTCTGAAAATGATAAGTATTAACCAAGACAATAGTTCTCCAATTTAATTCTGATCAACTAAGTAACAAATAAAGACATATTTGAGTGGGCCTGTTAATTAAAAGCCACATAATGTTTCCTGAGATGGAGATGTGAATCTTCTCATTGTAGAATCACAGCCTTTCCAATTACCTCATCATCTAGGCAATCCCTCTTTGCTGCTAGATTCTGTTTCGGGTTATGACAAAAGAGAACTGTTAAAAATGGATATGTTTTTGAAATAAAGTGACAGCCATAAAACAAGGAAGCCCTTAATACTGAATAAAAAATGAATAAAAGTTTGGTTAACTGTAACTGCAAGAAAGTATTAGTTACCACTTTTGACTTAGTCAAAAATATAAAATACTAGAATCAGGAATCAACTGTAAGATATCTATATAGGTATTGATTTTAGGGAATAGGGTAGGAATAAAGACATTTAATATTAACATTGTGATGTTCATGTGTACAATAAAACATTCAGGCTTTCGACATAATATCTTTAATAATCACCACAATTACAAATACTTAAGGAGTCTCTACTAATAGGTAATTCAGAGATCTGAAGACTTGTACTTGACCAAAAGGAAATGTGATAGTTAGCATTCCAAATTCATGTCTTATAAGTTTACTATTTCCAGGTCCACATGCTTAGGAGAGTAATACCCGTTTTATGGACTTATCCATTGAGGCACAGGAAACATTTCAATTTTAGATCCTTAGACTTAGAGAACTTAGAGAAACCATCCATCATTTTATTTTTCCCTTTGCTTTTTGTAGGATTCACTCTCATTTAACTAGAACCAATGATCTGAACTCTCAAATATCCAGTATTATTTTCAAATTATACATTCTGATTGTGTAAAAGTGAGAAATATGTTTAGTCCAAATTGAAGACTGTACTTCCATAACCTTTACATTTCCACTCATGATATCATGGCATGTATAATGAATTCACATTCCCCAGAGTTTCTAGTAACAATATTTTCTCTATCTCCATAACAATAGATATTCCTTTGTCTTTAAGGCAATCTAACTTATATGAACAATAACGACTTTTTACTTTAAAAAGAGGCAAATAAAAAAAAAGAGAATATCTTTTATCTCACTGGTGTTCTGGCTATAGTTTTCAATTTTTATCAGTTAATACTGTAACTGAGCAGGGACCCTATTGGGCCTTCCCAGGGTAGACCCCACCCCCCATGTCCTCTGTTTGCCTCTTATGTGTAGAAAAGCTATAGTTTCCCAGGCCTTCTCTGAGTCACATAAGCCTGGCTCAAGAATTAATGAGTGAAAGGATGTAAACATGTAGTGACAAAAATAGCAATTGGGCCAGGAGAATTGGTAAGAATTTAAACAGTAAATCAGCCATGTGGCAGTCACAGAATCTTTAGTTCCTCCCTGAAGGACACAGATGGCAGTGCCTGGTGCACACTCCTGACTTGTCTTATAGATGCTAAAACCCCCACCAAATGGAAGAAGTTAACTACATGATGATCATAAGCACTTAGCCCCCAGACTTACTGGAGGCTGAGGATTGATAAGGTTTACCCCTGTGACACCACCCTGTTACCTCACCATCAACGAACCAGAGAATTGTACACGAGCTGATCACATACCCTGTAACTACCTTCCCTCACCTTGCCTTTAAAAGTGCTTCCCTGAAACCCATCAGGGAGTTTGGGTGTGTTGAGCATTAGCTGCCCTGGACTCCTTGTACAGTGCCTTACAATAAATGTTGTACTTTCCTTCACCACAAGCCGGTGTCAGTAGATTGGTTTTACTGCTCTCGTGGGCTAGAGGACCCAAGTTTGGTTTGGTAATAATACTGCACCAATACCTACATAAAAGAAACCATACCTTTAGTATATTTTAGAAAGTTAGATGATAGAGAAATAGATAAAACGAAATAACAGCAAGGGATAGTTTGAGGCCAGTTGATGAGTATTTAACTTTAGAGGAATATTTAATATATCTAAATCCCATCTTCTATTCACATTAGCAATTCTTTCCACTACAACTTTATTCATAAGAATCCAAACGTGCAACATTCTTTCATGAAAAAGAAGGTACTAAAGTGCATATTTCTGTTTGTTCCTTAAGCATCTTTACAATGGTATAAGGTTCTGTAGGTTTTTTGTTTATTTGTTTGTTTTTTGTAATTGATTCACAGATCCTTCTCAGGGAACGTCATCGAATCATATATTTCTTTTGCCAATAGTGAAGAAAAGCATTATGCAAACAGGACTGTACCTTTGAATCACCTTTAAAACCGTATTAAGATGCATCTACTTGGCATTTATTGCTAGGCACGACAATCAGAATCACGTGGTGCACTGCTGTAGCAGTCTATAACGGAGGTAAACAACCATGATTTTCTGATGGATGCTGGTGTGGGAGAAGAGAAAAGTCATGGATGGAAATGGCGATGAAAATAGCTCTTTTTCAAAGTCTGATGGCACTCTGGAGAGTCTACATATTAAATTTACATATACATCTCTCATTGACAAAAAGTTCATGTTAAAGCAGACAAGCTGTCACAGAAATCTCCTGAGCTGAAGAGCAAATATCTGACTCTCTGCGAGGTGCATATACTTATAATACAGCTAAGCAACGTTGTAAAATCCAGGATTTCTATCTACAAATTTATAGATTATTTTCAAATTTTCTAAATATGATGACTTAGAAATAAACTGAAGTGGTTGGAATGTCAAGTTTGCTTTAAATTCACTAGAAGTAGGATTTCTTTTCATGGATTTTTCCTTTTCAAGGAAAGAGGTCTCATTAGCTGTGACTAAAACACAGCTGTGTATGATACAAGGGCTCTTTGAACAAGTCTGTAAAAGAAGTTAGGATTTAAGAAAGTGTACTGATTTGGTTAACAAAGAAAGTGCTATTATTGTTGCTAAGTGAAAATAAACTTAAATAAGAGCCACTTCTATCCTTGCCCCAGACTTTGAGCCATTCTTGAAGCCTCAACACACTTGGCCACATCGCAGTGCAGTTTTCTTAAACGGTCTGGAAAATGACAAACAGGTAAGGAAGAGGCAAAGGGAACCATTTACTACAAACATTGTAGGTAATATACAACACTGGGGATTGCATTAGGGCATTTGATCTCAATCAGCATGCCATGCTACAGCACAGAAACACATCGTCATGTTTACAACACAGAGCTGAATATAAGAGACTCACATAATTGCCTGCGAGAAGGTACAGGAGCACTTCCATAAGCTGTGCCCTGTAAATAAAACACATTTTTTTTTTTTTTTTTTTTTTTGGAGCAACTGATCATTAGTAACAGTAGAAAATGTTGTAGAAATGAGTAAAGAAAATGGAAAGAAACACAAAGTAAAGATGGTTTAAGAGGCTTGTATTAAATAAGGCTTTTGAGTTATTCCATTTGGCAGACATATATATTAAAATAATACTTGTAAGAAATTTAAAAAAAATTGTAATACACTAAAATAAAAAAGTAAAATAAAAATTACAGTCAAAGATGGGAACACCTAAATTTGACAGGAAGGGAGTTTTGTGAAAAGTAGAACACACATGATATTTATGAAGTGGCCTCCTTAAAAAGTAGGTTCCCTTGCACCAATTCCTTAGCTGATGCAAACCTTTTCTCAAAGTCTTAAACTAAGCAGTGTACCAATATTTGCTCTGTTCTTTTTCTACCTCAGACACTATATAGAAAAATAATGACCTCAATAAAATGGCCCTAATCTGTGCATCAATAAAAGTTAATCACTGAAAAACAGCATAATCAAATGGAAAGAAAAAGTTATTAAATAAAAATATTAATTCTGCATGATACACAGCAAAGTCAGAACAACTTTGCTATATCCCTCCAGCTGATAAACTTCTGTACAAAGACGTATTGTAATTCAAGTTGCATATTTTTATTCCTGGCACCGATCTCTGTCACAAAATTAAATTATAATATACTCAAAGACAAGTTTTAGAATATTAGGCAAATATAGATCTCTGTGAAAATCAAGAGTTCATTAGAATATTTGGAAAAGACTAACTCATATTTATTGAACATTTATTCTGAAGCTCCTATGTTTAGTATATGAAAAGCATTATCTCAGTTAGTTCCATAACAGACCCTGAGGTAGTTAAAATTTTTTACCTTTATTTATTATTATTTCCATCTTTTCTGATGAGAAAACTCTTTGTAGAATTAACTTTAGACTTAGTTTAGAAGCAGTTAAGGAGCTATATAAGTTTTTAAAGCTCACACTGCTATATTTAAAATGGATAACCAACTAGGAGCTACTGTATAGCACAGGGAAGGCTGCTCAGTATTCTGTAATAACCTGAATGGGAAAAGAATTTGAAAAAGAATAGATACATGTATATGTGTAATGGAATCACTTTGCTGTACACCTGAGACTAACACAACATTGTAAATCAACTATGCTCCAATATAAAATAAAAATTTAAAAAATAAAGCTGGTTGAGTAATTAAAATGGAGGATTTACAAAATAATCCCTGTTGCTGACATTTAATGAATTTGCCTTCTAAAGAAAATAGCAAATGCTAGTATTACAGACTTGGTTCCTATGAAGGTATACCAAAGAGGGAACTATCTTGTAAAGTGTCTGTATGCTTGCGTTGTGGGATGATAAATAAGACAGGCAAATCCCCTGCTTAAATTTTCTCTGTCTAAGAATATGTTTGTATCTCTGGATCTACCTAGGAAGAAGCATGATCTTTTCCTATGGTCTACTGGGATTGGCCTGGGGTAGGTTTAAATAAATTTTGGCCTAGATGGAGATTTGTGCGTTAATTTGATCAAAGGATTGCAACCTCCACTTAGAAGAAAGCACAGTACTCCAGAAACTTGCTATAGAGGCTCAAGTGTAAACTGTCAGCACCAATCCCAACAGTCATTTGCTCCCAAGTATTGAACAATGCAAGTCAGAATCTTCTAACTACTGTTCCAGTTCTGCATTTTGAGATGAAATAATGTTATATCTGTGTTATTCAAAAGGAAAGGAATCCAAGAAAGATCTGGATATGTGTATATATCCTAGTTAAGATCTGCCTAAATCTCACAGATCCTAAACTAGGAAATATACACATAGGTTTGACTCGAGAGCACAAGATCATTATTCACTATGAAAGGTTGATTTAAAAAAACATCATTGCTTGTAGCAAAAATTCATCACTTGTGAGAAATGTTTTGTGTTTTTGTTCTATACCTTTCAGAATTTTTAATGAGCTGCCTCAAGTCCAAGTGATAAAGAAAACCTCATTTTTTTCTCTATAAAGCTGGATTACTGAACCTCAGATTAGAAACTAAAAATCACGTTAATTTTCCTGTATACTAGAAAAATATGTCCAGGGCTTACAGTATGTTAGGACGCATCTTTATTAGCTGTATAATTAGAGAAAATGGATATTCAAATTTACTCCTATAATAACTCAAGAACAGACCATGGAGACAAAATGTAGACTACGGGAAGGTACTATATTAATAATACTCTGAGTAGAGAAGCTAGTCTCTTAATTTCTGAAACTTCTAGCTCTTGTGATAACTGATGGGGAGGGTCACGGTTAGGTTAAATGCAGAGTAACTCAATAGAATTCTGAGGTAGAAGAAGTCCGTGGCTTTAAGTTTTTATCTGACTGGCTCCTAGCAACTTATTGTATGATTCTCCTTTAATTCCAATGAGAAACTTGATATTATGTGTTATACATGCATTCTCTGGTTGTCTCCCCAGATCACAATTCACCCCTCAATTTGCCTATTCCTACATCAAGTTTCTTTTCATTGTACTTTGTACAGGTGACTTGTATATTTGTATTTTTCATTACACTTCTTGGAGTCATTTAATTTAGTTATATGTTTATGCTCAATGGAATCATTTTAAAAAATAGACTTTATTTTTTAGAGCAGTTTCAGGTTCACAGCAAAACGGAATAGAAGTTACAGAGTTCCCCTATAACCCCCGCCCCCAGACACGCATACCCTCTTCCATCATCCACATCCGTCACCACAATGGTACATTTGCTATAACTGATGAACCTGCAGTGACAGATCACAGTCACCCAGAGTCCATAGTGTACCTTAGGGTCCACTCTTGGTGCTGTGCATTCAACGGATTTTGACAAATGTATAATGATGTGCATCTACCATTATAGTATCATACAGAGTAGTTTAATTTTCCTAAAAATCCGCTATGCTCTGCTTATTCATCCTTCCCTCCCTGCTAACCCTTGGCAACCACTGATATTTTTACTGTCGCATAGTTTTGCTTTTTCCAGAATGTCATATAGTTGGAATCATACAGTGTGTAGTCTTTTCAAATTGGTTTCTTGTACTTTGTAACGTGCATTTAAGTTTCCCCCATGTCTTTTCATGGCTTGATAGTTCATTTCTTTTTAGCACTGAATAATACTCCATTGTCTGGATGTACCACAATTCACCTACTGAAGAGCATCTTGGTTGCTTCTAAATTTTGGAAATTATAAATAAAAGTACTATAAACATCTGTGTGCAGGTTTTTATGTGACATAAGTTTTCCCCTCATTTGGGTAAATACCAAGGAGGCTGGATTGTATAGTAAAAGTATGTTTTACTTTCTAAGAAACTGCCAAATTGCCTTCCAAAGTGGCTGTACCTCAACAGAATCTTTCCCAATTAAAAATGCTATCATATGTCATCATAAAGACCAAATATGGATACATTTATTATCTTTAATGAAATGCCAAATCCAATGTAGTACATTTCCAAAGTCTTTATTTATTGGACCCAGGCTTTGGAAATGAATATATGTGTATCTGTTAAAAGCAAAGGAGAGAAAACGTTACAGATTTTAATTTTTTATTTTTCAAGTAATGCTTGAGTTGAGGTAACAAATGATCAGATATTACCAGAGGAAAACTAAGCACTGACAAAAAGTTACTGTGCTTAGGAAAACTGCTTAGAAAAAACAATTCAGGACCAGTCAAAAAAAAATATTTAGGGAGACATAATGACTAAGCCTACCTTATCTAGTTTACCCACATCATTTTCATTCTAACCCCTTTTATTTCTAAAAAATTGATTAAAAATTCCATCTATAATCTGAAACTATGAATTGAAGCAATACTTAAAAATAATTAAATGTAATAATACATCCAAATCAAAATATTGAGTTTATTCATCTAAGGCCAGTGTTAAATAGCAAGCCAGTGTTTAATTTAATTTCAGGAGCTTAGAAAATCCAGCAGAGAACTACTTCACCCCTGGACTTTTTTTTCACATAGACAGTATAGTTCATGGATATCATTATTTTTTACAGTGCTTTATAGCACTCCCTATGCTTATTTCATATGTACCATTATATCATAAATGACAAAATTATCTGAAGCGCATGATATTATACCTATATGATAATAATCTTTCCCATTCCCACAAACAAGAGAGAGGGAGAAGTAAATGAATTTCAATCATTACAAAACCAGGATGTGACAGTGACGGGCCCAGAACTGAGCCCTTTGGCTCTCACAAACCAGGAGCTTACTGAGCCCTTGCTAAGCATCTGTGATCAAGTGGGTATGCGGACAGAGCCACACACTTAGAGGCTGCTCTGTGAATTATGTGGATATGGTGATTTTCATTATAAACCACCTTAGTTATAATAAGACTTGAAATAAGCACAAGATTTGGAACAGGGAAAAAATTAAAAACCAGAAATCCATAAAGGAAAGGCAATAAATGCCTTAAAAAGCACACGCACACACAAAAAGTGATGAACTTCCTTAATACCTTCTTATTCCTCTGGAAGTATTTAGTAAATACAGATTTTAGGCGTAGTCCAGACCACAGATATCAAAAAGAGGAACATACAATCTGATTGGGGTGAGAGTCGACACCATTTTTACCTGAGAAAAATGTTAAAATATCTCAACTATAATTCAATAAAAATTCAGAATTTACTCACTAGCCCCAGGTACTCACACCAAAGAGCAAAACAGTACTAGACATGGAATGGAAATTTGAATGTAAGAAAATTCTTAAATAACATTTTATCCAAAAGCCTTGGGCCCAGTGTTTTTCAGAATTCAGAATTATTCAGGATATGCAAAATAATACCCCTAGCTAAGTCTAAGGCTGGAGTAATCAAAGACATTAATATTTCTACAGAAAAATATAACCCCACTATGAGTTAGAAAATTATAAACAGCCTCTTGTCAATTTAGA
Source organism: Eschrichtius robustus (assembly GCF_028021215.1). Classification (NCBI taxonomy): domain Eukaryota; kingdom Metazoa; phylum Chordata; class Mammalia; order Artiodactyla; family Eschrichtiidae; genus Eschrichtius; species Eschrichtius robustus. The sequence goes on along the minus strand of NC_090827.1, from coordinate 12,215,574 downwards.
TCAGGCCAGATTTGATTACCAAATAAATCATAGAAAGACTTTAGGTTTTCAGGGGATTTTGTTTGCTTGTTTGTTTTTTGGGATCTCAAAATTGCAGATAAAAGATTAAACAGCTATAAAATTATTTAAAATTACATAATTAGAATCCAAGGGGGCATGACATTTTTAGAAAATTAGAATTTTAATTGCTTTATCTTAGGTCTTCATAAAGTTAAAGTTATCTTGATAATGAAATAGTTTAAGAAACAATTAGTTGTTCAAGAAAATAGTTAGATTTGTTTAAGATTTGCATATACAGAAGAATGCTCAACTTCTAGAATGATTACGAACAAAAGGAAAATTTGCCCTTGGTCCCATCACAGTACATACATGTGGAAACAGTAGGATTTAGTTAATATAACCATTTAAAATGTTGTGGAATAATGTGATTTTAAATGAAAACAAATATTTCTGATAAACACAGAAATATTTTTATATTCCTTCATGCTTTTTGGTGGAATTTCTATTTTAACTTATAAGAGTAATGTTTCAAGTTTATAAACACTCAGAACTATCTTTAATGACTAATGAACAGAGACGGATTAATAGTTCAGGAAATATGTAGATTGTAAAATGCTTGGCAATTCCTTAAAATCGAAAACTATTCAGGTGTGTGTATTTTAGGTACCTAACTTATGCAAAAAAATGACTTTACTAGTTTTGTTCTTATTTAGGTATTTATTTTAACCCTTCATTCAAACACCCAAGTTGAACATATTAAAATATTACCTCTTTTAAAATCCTTCTTGTATCATAGACCAACCCAAGGCATGCCCTTGATCTCCCACCTTGGATGACATACAGTGGTAAAGTTACTTGTTCATTGATCAAACAAGGCAGTATACAGAACTTACAAGGCAAAAGTGCCTTTAAAAAGACTGCACTTTTTGTACCCAGTTTGTTTTCTTTACATGACCAAAAATAGTGATCATCAGACTGAATATCCACTGTTAGCATTTTAGAACTATTTCAAGAATAATTCTTTTGCCATGTTTTAAATTCGAAGGTAGTGCAATAAAGCTGAGACAATGCAGTAAGTAGGATTTGGTGTTAGACCCCTTAACTACCATAAAGGGGAAAAGGAACCATTTTTTAAATAAATAAAAGGAAAAAAATAACAGGGATTTGTGGGATACTTTCCTTTATGTTCTCAACAGCTTGGGAGAAACTCAGAAACGAAAACCTATAACATAATGATGAACAATTCTTATGGCCTCCAAATAATGCTAGTAGATCTAAACATTTCTATTTTTATTAAGGAAGTAACCACAGTGAAAATGCACAGAGAAAATTAAATTTACGCCTTTCTTTTTTACCTACCTCTAACACTATTTATCATAGTTATACACATTATAATAAATTTAACATACATACTTTAACAAATATTGGCAGTACAAATTTTGATATCATTAATTTAAAAATACTACTAGTTTTATGAGAGACACTTAATTGAGGTATGTGATAATATATGCTTTCTTACATGAGCTTAGCTTTAAATTCTCTTTTCTTTTCTTAAATTGATTCTCTAGGAAGTTACTCTTCTGCAGTTACCAATAATACATCTCCTGCTAGTACTACAGTAAGAAACACAGGGGTGGGTATGAACTCTAATGGCACACTGAGAATATGATATGCAGTCACCCATAAGGAAAACACAAATTTCTCTCTATGCTTTGTGTCATTTTAACTTATAATAGTAATCACAACTTACTGTATTTCCTGGGGATTTCCCAAGGCACAGCCAAAGGCAATCAGTTCCTCCCAGCTAGTCATAAATGTCCTGTGTTTCTTTCATTGCTTAAATATTGCCCTAAGCCCTTTTCGCTTATTATACACCTTTGGAACAGAGCGAACCATTTCCCAAAAGACACATTAAACTTGTTGACATTTGCAAAAATAAGAAGCAGCATGCACTGTGTGTTAATATGAGGGCCTGAAAGACTTGACACGTGTTCCTCTAATTATTTTAGATCCTCTTTCTGGCAGTGTGTTCATTTATTATCAATAGAAATTAAAATCTTTTCAATGTCAGTACTCTTCACACTACAGAAGTAGGGAAAATAAGTTAATACTAAGGACAGCCTATTAAAAATTTGTTTGTATAGAGGTAGATAAACATTCTTTTTAAACTTATTATTTTCTCGCTTGACACATAGGTACCAATTATGATACACCCTATGCTTTTTACAGAAAAAAGACAGAGAAAAGAGGATCCAAAAAAGTAATGAAAAACAAATTCATTTAAGAGATTAATCATCTAAGAGAATAATTTAATCATTCTCAAACATGTACCTGACATATACAAGTACTCATCAAAAACTTCTAGTACTTCTCCAATGATGGCAGAATTTAAAAAAACCAAACAAAAAAGCCCAAAACAACAAGAACAACAACAACAAAACCTTTGCTTAACTCTCAGGTTTGCTACAAGCTTACATTCACCTACTCCTTTATATCTGCTTATCATTTTCCTGACTAACATTCAGACTGGTTGTTAAATAAAACATAAAGTTGAAAAATATGTAGACTGTGGGATGCAGGGAGGAAGGAGATAATTCTGTAAAGCTTATGTCTTGACTGGCTAAATGTGAACTATACCTGAGTAAGTTTGTATACTGAAGGTACAGTAACACTCCAACTACCTGTAATCAAGTGTGCAAAATATTCAGAAGCATGAGAGAAATGTGAACCTGAAAGTAAAATGGTCCATAAATAGTAAGGAAGATATTGTATCATAGCACGATTTCATAGCCAAAGAATATAGCCTTTCTTATGCTACAACATATAATAAAGTACATTAAATCAATGCCCTCTGATTTGCAAAATCAGGACTAGCTGATCAGCTACTGGAGAAAAGTCTATAAACCAAGAATCACAAAAAATGTATTTCCATGTGTTAAACATTTTAACTTAAAACACATGGAAATCCATTCATTCATCCATGTTCTAATACAGGACTGAGGCCTTCGAGTGAGTCGAGTGAGGGCGTTCTTCAAGTCACTCTCCTTCCTCTTTCGTGCACAGTCACACGGGAATGCACCTTCCTCAAATTCCAGTTGAAGTTAATTTAAAGTGGCCTTAGAGCTTAGTTTCTTGCAAAGCAATGTGAATACTGATTTTTTTCTAAGAATTTACTCATTTCTCCTAAACTTTTTGTATTTTCAAGACTTTCTAAAACACTCAACTTGGTTTGCTCACCCTTCTCACTTGCCTGTTTTATCTGTTTGCCTAGTTTTTAACTAGTTTACCTAATAACAATAATATTTAAAATAACAACTGCAACTAAAATAAACAGGTTTAGGGGCAAACGATTCACGGAAAAGAAGTGAGCTGGCCAATAGGAGAGACACGCATCAGCGTCACAGCTTTCCAGAAGGAATGTGGCATTTGGATTAATTCAGTGAGTAGGTTAAGTGGTGTTCTCCAACGATCTGGAATGATCGCATGAATGTTGAATTATGCTCAATAACCATTTTCTAAGATAGGCAGAAAGTCTGACAGGAGCACGTGCTATCAAAACAATTTTCTGATACTTAACATGATAATCTTCAATTAACTGGGAAATTCTCCTAATTCACAGTACCTTAGATCCTTGTGTGAGTAAGTTAATGAGGTTTTGGTACATTTAAATATACAAAAGTTAATGATTATATACTAAATCGTAGTTTATTCAATAGTTTAATGTTCAGTCCAATTGTTTCTGTATTCAATAATATATTCAATAGATAATTTATTTGTACTGAAAAAGTTCTAAATTAATCACAATTCCAAAAGAGTAATTTTAAAGACCAGTATCAGATTTTAGCATCTGGCAAATAAAATTAATCTATCATTTCACTCATGGGTGAAAAGTTGAAGTCAGTAGCTACCGAAAATTCTACTGTGATCTCTAAGGAAATGTCATTAAATTACATTCATATTTCTTTCTTATGGGTCCCTGAACAAAACACAATTCTCAATTTTTAGGTTGTGCATTTTTTTTTTCAGTCGACAGGATTTAGTAAGATCAAAATCCAGAAATATCAGTTTACACACTATTAAAGCTAATTTTAAGTCATTTTAGCCAAGCAGCAGAAAGAAAAATGAATGTAGAAAAAGACTATTACAGTACATATATCCATTCAAACAAACATTATATTCTCTTTGTAATATATCAGTAAAATGCTTTATGAATCGAGGATTCACCCTCCTATTCATGAGATTTTACACACAATAGCCACTGCTATGAACAGGGATCAAACTAGTTAAATCTAACAATGGCAATATGAAATTTTAAAAGTCTCTTCTGCTTTAAAAAGATAATTCTCATAATTGCAGTGTGAGAGTTTTTCATAGGGAAAATATCGAGGATTGTGCTTTTTAAAACAGAGACTAAAGGAAATTTTAAGTGTGAGAGAACAGTTAGATAATTCATTTCAGAAAACTCTGTTTATTAAAGAATAAGCTACTTTAGAATGATTTTAGATAAACAATAAGACAAAGTCATTTATTATTGAGAAAATTCCCTATACCTTTAAAATACTAGAAACTAGAAAGATTATAAATGACCTACATGTGTTAACTACAATTTATTTATTGCACAAGCTACTCCTTTTTTTTCTACTATGTATTAAAATGATAAAAACTGTGGGAAACATTTAAATTCTCAAAAAATAAGAAAAGCAGCACTTTTTCCTAACAGCTCTTTGTTAATAAATAATTTGTGCTCTCCTGAGGAAGACCTTCTATAAATGTCATATAAATGTGCTTTAGGAAAATTACCAGATACTCTCTTGCTCACCCTTCATTAGTTTTTCATCCTGGTGGGTTGTTAAAAATCAGCAGGGAGCATATTTATGGTTTTGGTACATGGTAGTATAATTATTTTCCTGTTTCCCTCATTTGTCCACATTTTAAGTAAAAATATAGTCTATATTGGAAATAAGCAATATTCTTGTGAAATGGATTGAATTGGATCCAGTTCTCCTTTTATTTTGACAACCAGCACAGATTTTTAAAAAATATATCATGTCTATATTTTACACATATTAAGGTTTAAGAAAAAAGTAGCTTTCATCTCTAGAAACTCCTAATATGGGACCAGGAGAATTTTTCCAGCATTTATATATAATTTTGAAAAGGTTTTCCAATTTTAATGCTCATTACCATTTTTTTTTTTTAATCAAACTAAACCAAAGTACCCCGGGTTTTCTCCTTTCTTTTTACAGATAGTAGTTTACGAATCTTCTAATGCCTAATATTTAGCACTATTTTGACATATATCAAACGACATCTTGGCTCATAAACTAGAAAAGTAGTCGAAGCAAAGTTAGATAGCTAAGGGACTCTGTCAGAGATGTGCACTAAGATAATAGCTATGAAAATGTGGGTCAGTTACTTTACAGAACTCAGTGTCCTCTGAAATATTTTGCAGTCACATTGTAATATAACTTTCAAATGATATCTATTTAGGAAAATCAATAATTTTAGATTTTACTATAGGCAGATAGAGCAAAATGAATAAACTTGAATTTTAAAATTTGGCAGTAGGCTCTAAAAATTTAAGTGCAGAATATCATAATTAAAATTAACCTCCTCTGGCCTGTTGCAAGTAGAAAATGCAAGCACTTTATTCTCATACAAGTTATATTTTGAGCAAAATAAACATCTAAAATAGTCAATGTCAGAGTGCTCAAATTACTGAGGCAAACCGCTGAACTTTAGGCATAGCTACTTTGATTACCTTTTGTCTAGGATATCCTTGAGCAAGCAGCAAGTCTGTCTGCCTCTCTGAACACACATATACATGTAGTTGTCATATATGTATGAATATTGCATATCTCAGGTATTTTCAGATATGACACTTCATTTGTTTCTTAGACTATCCTCATGAGCTAGGTAATATCATCCCCATTTAACAGATGATGATACAAAGGCCCAGAGAGCATAAATGACTTGGAGAAGGCCTAAGTGTCAATAATTACTAGAGCAAGTGATTTTTGAAGGTATAGGGATTTGGGTTGTGCTAAGCTGAGCTAAACTGAGAAATTAAGTGTCACAATATTTTTTGTGTGTGTAATAAGAGCCTCAAGCTTGAATCACAGGGATTGAAATTTAACAATCATACTGTTACACAAGGTTGAGTTAGGTTAGAAACGTTTTTGAAAGTTTTCTCTTATAGTATTGTCCTACTCAGGCATAGTAAGCACACCATAAGTGTGACTACAAATAAAAAAAAAAAGATATAAATAAAAATAATAAAAATAGATGTATTTTATAAATAAAATAAATAGCTTTCTAATTTTTAAAAATTTAAAAATTAATTGGAATTTAGGTTATTTGGAGAGAATGAAATACACATGGGTTTTAGGTTATATTGATTAGAACTATGAATCTATACTTACAATGAGAAAAGCTATAAAAGTTACAATCCCTTTCTATACCTTGTGGTGAGATAACATTCATTCATTTATTCACTCACTCATTCATTCAATATATATTCACTGAATAGTTACAACGTGCAGGCCCTTTCTAAATTTTAGTAATGAGTTCAATTATGGGCCCCTCACTTGAAAATAAATCATGCCACCACACTTTGAATGTCCACCAAGTGCCAGATATTTTCATGTCTAACACAAATTATTGTTACTTTAATAATAATGACAATACTAATCATGTATTGAGACCTTATTTTGTGCTAAACATGTTGAGTATCAATTATTTAAAACTTACAAAAACCTTACTAGGTGGATATATTTTTATCCTCATTTTCCAAGAAGGAAACTGAGACACAGACATCACATAATTTGCACAAGGTTTCAGAGCCAGCAAACTCTAAAATTTAAACTCAAAATAGCTGCAGGGCTGAAGTTCTTAGCTACTATACTGTATCTACTGTTTTTGATCACTTATAAGCACTTTTTATACATCATTTATTTTAACCCCCTGAGAGCTTCACAATCTTTACAATAATCCTTCAAGGCATATATTATCTTTATTTTACAATTCAGGAAACAAGTTTGTGGAAGAGGTTAAAAGACTTGCCTAAAGACATACATGTCTGCCCTATTCTCAAATCTACCAAGCAGAGCTGCACTTGGGCAGTTTAGTACTGCATTACTCAGGAGGAGGTTAAACATAATCTTCAAGCACCAGCAAAATAAGGGTACAAAGAAATGGGCACATGTGTTTAATGATTTAAAAACAACAGTTATCAATGAAGGGGGGGAAAAACAGAAATTAATTGGACTCCTTTCTTCTTATTGTTTGGTTCAGTGTTGTTTTCATTTGAACTATACATGTGGGGGATGAAATGGACCATGATAGATCACTATATTTTCAGTGCTCAGAGCTTCTGAGTCTCACTCCTACTCTGCATATCTCAGTTATGCTCATAAAAGTTGCATGAAGTAGCATTATTTGGGTCAGAAGGGAAGCTGAGAAAATTCAATAACTTTTTCGAGTTCACAAGACTAGTAAGTAGCAGATATGGAATGTAAACTAAAGGCATTATGACTCAAATCCAAGTTCTCTCCAAGGTATCATCATACTGCCAACTAGTCTATTCAAAAGAAAGTTCCTAGGATAATAAGAAGATTTGAAATCATGTCATAAGAGAAGCAGTTAAAAGAAATAAATGGGTTATCCTGGAGAACAGAAAATTCAGGGGACTATAAAACTGACTTCCGATATATTGCCACATGTAAAACAGGTATAAAAATTGCATTATCCCAATGAGGCAGGACTAACACCAAGGGATGAAAGGAAGAGTGACAGATCTTGAATTAACCTAAGAACTGTTTTGACAGTCAAAAGCTATTACCAGGGATGTTTGGGTCGAGACTGGATTACTCTGTTGGTGTGAGGGAAAGACTGTACAAGCACTAATGTCAGGGAGCAATGTACCTAGAAGACTGGCTCTCAAGCATGACTATATTTTGGAATTAACTGGAAAATTACCAAAAATATCTTATGCCTGGATACCACCTCCAACAATTGTGATTTAATTGGTATGGGGTGTGACCTAGGCATGGGGAATTTTTTAAACTTCCCAGTTAACTGCTTTAAATGTTTAAGCAAAATGTGAAAAGGTCCTATCACTCTTGAGAGTCTTTAGGACAATGTCTTTAGGACATAAGATGACTCAAACCATGAACCATGAAGTAGGACCATGAAAGACAACACTTTTGAAAACTGGTTTTTAACGGGGGACCCTCTTCTACAGCATAATCATTTGAGCACAAATTTGGATTCACACAGAGTCGAGTCTTGTCTCTGTCAACTAATCACTTTAAGGCTTGGTTGCTTCATCTACACAGTGAGATACTAGCTGGTCTCCCTTATGGGATAGTTGAGAGGATTAATATAAGATCTAGCACAAAATCTATAAAATAGTAGTTATTACTTGTATGATTCATTCCAGCGAGGTAGAAAGTACTGTAGAGAACTATATTTTTCTCTCCCCAAGCTCATGTGTGGGAGTATTTGTATATACTGGGGGAGTGATGGGCAGGGAGAACAGCATGTTAGGCTGTTGGATAATGACTGACCTCTTTTTCTCCTAGGCTTTCTATCGCTGTTTTCACTCACTTCACTCTTACCCAGTGTGTTGTTATTTTTAAAGAGAAAGTATAAACACATCAAGGTGATTAAAAGCAATAGTATACAAGATCTGAGGTCACAGCACTCAGCTGTATATCCAGAGCAACTCTAGAAGTTAATCCTGCTCTGAACTGAATAAATTTTGAAGTTTGTGCCCGTGTGAATCCGACAAATAATGTACATGAAAGCATAAACATATTTGAACACTCAACTCTCCTTGCTCTTTGTTTTTAAACTTTTTGCAACTGTTCTCTTTCCCAAATGCTTCTAAGTTGGACAAACTATCTTTTGTAAGAATACGAAGGTCTTGATCATATTCTTTCGTGAATATCACAGCCTCTGAAGACTATAAGGAAAATGAATGTCAGAAGACTGGCTCATATCAATGCTTTGAGAACAAATAGGCATTCCACTTCATTCCAAAACAAAATATTTAATTAAAATCATGAAACTAATATTTTTTTTTATACACATCCGTGTATACATGTCAATCCCAATCTCCCAATTCATCACACCACCACCACCACCCCTATCCACCGCTGCTTCCCCCCCTTGGTGTCCATATGTTTGTTGTCTACATCTGTGTCTCAATTTCTGCCCTACAAACCAGTTCATCTGTACCATTTTTCTAGGTTCCACATATATGCATTAATATGCGATATTTGTTTTTCTCTTTCTGACTTACTTCACTCTGTATGACAGTCTCTAGATTCATCCACGTCTCTACAAATGACCCAATTTTGTTCCTTTTTATGGCTGAGTAATATTCCATTGTATATATGTACCACGTCTTCTTTATCCATTCGTCTGTCAATGGGCATTTAGGTTGCTTCCATGACCTGGCTATTGTAAATAGTGCTGCAGTGAACACTGGGGTGTATGTGTCTTTTTGAATTACAGTTTTCTCTGGGTATATGCCCAGGAGTGGGATTGCTGGATAATACGGTAATTCTATTTTAAGTTTTTTAAGGAACCTCCATAATGTTCTCCATAGTGGCTATATCAATTTACATTCCCACCAAAAGTGCAAGAGGGTTCCCTTTTCTGCACACCCTCTCCAGCATTTGTTGTTTGTAGAATTTCTGATGATGCCCATACTAACTGGTGTGAGGTGATACCTCATTGTAGTTTTGATTTGCATTTCTCTAATAATTAGTGATGTTGAGCAGCTTTTCATGTGCTTCTTGGCCATCTGTATGTCTTCTTTGGAGAAATGTCTATTTAGGTCTTCTGCCCATTTTTCAATTGGGTTGTTTGTTTTTTTAATATTGAGCTGCATGAGCTGTTTATATATTTTGGAGATTAATTCTTTGTCCATTGATTCATTTGCAAATATTTTCTCCCATTCTGAGGGTTGTCATTTCGTCTTGTGTGTAGTTTCCTTTGTTTTGCAAAAGCTTTTAAGTTTCATTAGGTCCCATTTGTTTATTTTTGTTTTTATTTCCGTTACTCTAGGAGGTGGATCAAAAAAGATCTTGCTGTGATTTATGTCAAAGGGTGTTCTTCCTATGTTTTCCTCTGAGAGTTTTTATAGTGTCTGGCATTACATTTAGGTCTCTAATTCATTTGGAGTTTACTTTTGTTTACGGTTAAGGAGTGTTCTAATTTCATTCTTTTACATGTAGCTGTCCAGTTTTCCTAGGAATACTTATTGAAGAGACTGTCTTTTCTCCATTGTATATCCTTGTCTCCTCTGTCTAGAATAGTTGACCATAGGTGCGTGGGTTTATCTCCGGGCTTTCTATCATGTTCCATTGATCTATATTTCTGTTATTGTGCCAGGACCATATTGTCTTGATTACTGTAGCTTTGTAATATAGTCTGAAGTCAGGGAGTCTGATTCCTCCAGCTCCGTTTTTTTCCCTCAAGACTGCTTTGGCTATTCGAGGTCTTTTGTGTCTCCACACAAATTTTAAGATTATTTGTTCTAGTTCTGTAAAAAGTGCCATTGGTAATTTGATAGGGATTGTATTGAATCTGTAGATTGCTTTGGGTAGTATAGTCATCTTCACAATATTGATTCTTCCAATCCAAGAACATGGTACATCTCTCCATCTGTTGGTATCATCTTTAATTTCTTTCATCAGTGTCTTATAGTTTTCTGCATACAGGTCTTTTGTCTCCCTAGGTAGGTTTATTCCTAGGTATTTTATTCTTTTTGTTGCAATGGTAAATGGGAGTGTGTCCTTAATTTCTCCTTCAGATTTTTCATCATTACTGTATAGGAATGCAAGAGATTTGTATGCATTAAGTTTGTATCCTGCAACTTTACCAAATTCATTGATTAGCTCTAGTAGTTTTCTGGTGGCATCTTTAGGATTCTCAATGTATAGTATCATGCCATCTGCAAACAGTGACAGTTTTACTTCTTCTTTTCCAATTTGTATTCCTTTTATTTCTTTTTCTTCTCTGACTGCCATGGCTAGGACTTCCAAAACTATGTTGAATAATAGTAGCGAGAGTGGACATCCTTGACATGTTCCTGATCTTAGAGGAAATGATTTCAGTTTTTCACCATTGAGAATGATGTTTGCTGTGGGTTTGTCATATATGGCCTTTATTATGTTGAGGTAGGTTCCCTCTATGCCCACTTTCTGGAGAGTTTTTATCATAAATGGTGTTGAATTTTCTCAAAAGCTTTTTCTGTATCTATTGAGATGATCATATGGTTTTTATTCTTCAATTTGTTAATACGGTGTATCACATTGATTGATTTGTGTATATTGAAGAATCCTTGCATCCCTGGGATAAATCCCACTTGATCATGGTGTACGACCCTTTTAATGTGTTGTTGGATTCTGTTTGCTAGTATTTTGTTGAGGATTTTTGCATCTATATTCATCAGTGACATTGGTCTGTAATTTTGTTTTTTTGTAGTATCTGTGTCTGGTTTCGGTATCAGGGTGATGGTGGCCTCATAGAATGAGTTTGGGAGTGTTCCTTCCTCTGCAATTTTTTGGAAGAGTTTGAGAAGGATGGGTGTTAGCTCTTCTCTAAATGTTTGATAGAATTCACCTGTGAAGCCATCTGTGCCTGGACTTTTGTTTGTTGGAAGATTTTTAATCACAGTTTCAATTTCATTACTTGTGATTGGTCTGTTCATATTTTCTATTTCTTCCTGGTTCAGTCTTGGAAGGTTATACCTTTCTAAGAATTTGTCTGTTTATTCCAGGTTGTCCATTTTATTGGCATAGAGTTGCTTGTACTAGCCTCTTAGGATGCTTTGTATTTCTGCGGTGTCTGTTTTATCTTCTCCATTTTCATTTCTAATTTTATTGATTTGAGTCCTCTCCCTCTTTTTCTTGATGAGTCTGGCTAATGGTTTATTAATTTTGTTTACCTTCTCAAAGAACCAGCTTATAGTTTTATTGATCTTTGCTATTGTTTTCGTTGTTCCTATTTCATTTATTTCTGCTCTGATCTTTATGATTTCTTTCCTTCTGCTAACTTTGGGTTTTGTTTGTTCTTCTTTCTCTAGTTCCTTTAGGTGTAACATTAGATTGTTTATTTGAGATTTTTTCTTGCTTCTTGAGGTAGGCTTGTATAGCTACAAACTTCCTTATTAGAACTGCTTTTGCTGCATCCAATAGGTCTTGGATCGTCGTGTTTTCATTATTATTTGTCTCTAGGTTTTTTTTTTATTTCCTCTTTGATTTCTTCAGTGATCTCTTGGTTATTTAGTAACGTATTGTTTAGCCTTCATGTGTTTGTGTTTTTTACATTTTTTTCCCTGTAATTGATTTCTAATCTCATAACATTGTGGTCAGAAAAAATGCTTGATATGATTTCAGTTTTCTTAAATTTACTGAGGCTTGATTTGTGACCCAAGATGTGATCTATCCTGGAGAATGTTCTGTGTGCACTTGAGAAGAAAGTGTAATCTGCTGTTTTTGGATGGAATTTCCTATAAATATCAATTAAATCTATCTGGTCTATTGTGTCATTTAAAGCTTGTGTTTCCTTATTAATTTTCTGTTTGGATGATCTGTCCACTGGTGTAAGTGAGGTGTTAAAGTCCCCCACTATTGTTGTGTTACTGTCGATTTCCTCTTTTATAGCTGTTAGCAGTTGCCTTATGTATTGAGATGCTCCTATGTTGGGTGCATTTATATTTAAAATTGTTATATCTTCTTCTTGGATTGATCCCTTGATCATTATCTAGTGTCCTTCTTTGTCTCTTGTAACATTCTCTATTTTAAAGTCTATTTCATCTGATATGAGTATTGCTACTCCTGCTTTCTTTTGATTTCCATTTGCATGGAATATCTTTTTCCATCCCCTCACTTTCAGTGTGAATGTGTCCCTAGGTGTGCAGTGGGTCTCTTGTACACAGCATATATATGGGTCTTGTTTTTGTATCCATTCAGCAAGCCTGTGTCTTTTGGTTGGAGCATTTCATCCATTCACGTTTAAGGTAATTATCGATATGTATGTTCCTATGACCATTTTCTTAACTGTTTTGGGTTTGTTTGTGTAGGTTCTTTTCTTCTCTTGTGTTTCCCACTTAGAGAAGTTCCTTTAGCATTTGTTGTAGAGCTGGTTTGGTGGTGCTGAATTCTCTTAGCTTTTGCTTGTCTGTAAAGCTTTTGAATTATCCATTGAATCTGAATGAGATCCTTGCTGGGTAGAGTAACCTTGGTTGTAGGTTCTTCCCTTTCATCACTTTAAGTATATCGTGCCACTCCCTTCTGGCTTGTAGAGTTTCTGCTGAGAAATCAGCTGTTAACCTTATGGGAGTTTCCTTGTATGTTATTTTTCCTTTTTCCCTTGTTGATTTTAATAATTTGTCTTTAAGTTTTGCCAATTTGATTACTATGTGTCTCGGCATGTTTCTCCTTGGGTTTATCCTGCCTGGGACTCTCTGTGTTTCCTGGACTTGGGTGGCTGTTTCCTTTCCCATATTAGGGAAGTTTTCAACTATAATCTCTTCAAATATTTTCTCGGGTCCTTTCTCTCTCTCTTCTCCTTCTGGGACCCCTATAATGTGAATGTTGTTGCGTTTAATGTTGTCCCAGAGGTCTCTTAGGCTGTCTTCATTTCTTTTCATTCTTTTTTCTTTATTCTGTTCCGCAGCAGTGAATTCCACCATTCTGTCTTCCACATCACTTATCCGTTCTTCTGCCTCAATTATTCTGCTACTGATTCCTTCTAGTGTATATTTCATTTCAGTTATTGTGTTGTTCATCTCTGTTCATTTGTTCTTTAATTCTTTAATTTGTTCTTTAATTCTTCTAGATCTTTGTTAAACATTTCTTGCATCTTCTCGATCTTTGCCTCCATTCTTTTTCCGAGGTCCTGGATCATCTTAACAATCATTATTCTGAATTCTTTTTCTGGAAGATTGCCTATCTCCATTTCATTTAGTTGTTTTTCTGGGGTTTTATCTTGTTCCTTCATCTGGTACATAGCCCTCTGCCTTTTCATCTTGTCTGTCTTTCTGTGAATGTGGTTTTTGTTCCACAGGCTGCAGGATTGTAGTTCTTCTTGCTTCTGCTGTCTGCCCTCTGGTGGATGAGGCTATCTCATATTTTTGTTTTTAAATAAAGGAATATGCCAATGAATTCACCAAGTACCTTGAATATGTATCTTTAAGATAACATTCATAGCACATTTCACTTCCCTCATGATGGCTTTGAATCTTGCTTCCATCTAGACTTTTTAACAGTGCTGTTTTCCTTTTCAATTCTCCTCATATATTTTTTAAATTTCTTATATATTTTTCTTCATTTTCCCTAGCCTCTTTCTTATTTACAATGTATAGTTAATTTTGTAGCAAGTTTAACTTAGATTTCATTTGCACCCTATTTTCAGAATTTAAAATCATTTTCAGTAATAGTTCTCAGGTTCCTAGACCTATGAAAGTGAAGAATCATAGTACTGTAATTATGGATACATGGGTTCTTATCCTGGCTCTATTTCTCAATACATTAGTGACCCTAGACCACTTACTTAATCTCTCTCTGCCTCATTTTCTCACCTGTAAATTGTTAAATAAATTATATTTGTAAAGCACTTAGAATATTGTCTGGTATTTATTAAGGGCTCTATAAAGAAACATGATGGATTTATTTTTGCCTATTGGCATAGGGTCTGACATATAATAAGTTGTCAATGAAGAAATCTGAGGTCAGTCACTTATATGCACAACTAATTATTTGTATCATTTTGAATAATCACAGTCTCTTCAAGGTTCAATAACCTCACCTTAAATGGAAGGATTATAATACCTACTTTGATCACAGTATTGATACAATAATCATCAAAGGTAATATGAGACATTAGTTAAAACAAAATTAAGTGCTTTAGAAATGCAAGTTATTATTAAACACTGATATTAACTCAACTTATTTGTAATGTATTTTCATGTGCCAGGTAGAAGGGAGTTAACCCAGGACGCATATCCTTGCAAAAGAGATGAGGTCTTTCCAGGGAGAGGACGTTTTGTCCCAAGGATACTGCCTGAAAATACCCCTGACAAAAATTGTTTTAAATTATATTTTATTGCATTTTATTGTACACAAACATTAGCTATTCAAAGTTTTTAAAAGGGTTATCTTTAGTGTAGAAATCAGTAGATTTTAGTGCATTACAAATTCTACGTATGGTCTACTTTTGCCTGTGAGAAAATATATTTCTACTCAACTGACTCCAAATGATCACCAATTCTGAATTACTGACACCTAATGTAGTAAAATTAGTTAAACAATCATAGCATTGTCCACTGTAAAATAGAGCGATAATTGAGAGTTACACAGTTTAAAATAGTGGGTGCCAGGTCTCACTTCCCACTGATAGTCTCACCTATTTCTTTCCTCTTTTTCTTATAGAAAATGATGCCTCACTAAAGCAAAATGATTAATCGTGAACAGGCTCCAGTTAAATCAGAATTATTAAAATAAATCTTTTCTTTCCAGAAATATTTCTCAGAGTAAAGTTATAGCTCAATAAGGAAGACATATTTCCATCTTAAAGTTAGCACTAAATATTTTACTTGTGGTCTCTTGGTACATATGTAGCTCATATAGAAGAAACGTTTACATTTTCTGTACTAGGCATTTAATACTAGGGAGAACCATTCAATTCAGAACAAGTTGAATGTTTTCTTCACAAATATCCAAACCTAAATTTAGGCACACTGTGAGGTTACAGCACAAAAATGGTTATTTTTATTATGCGCCCTTAGTCTTTTTTATTTTTTCTCTTTTTTATTTTTTGAAATTTTAATTTATTGTGGTAAAAACATTTAACATGAGATCTACTTCTTAAAAAAATTTAAGTGTACATCACACAATTGTTGACTATAGGCACAATGTTTTATAGTAGATGTCTGGAGAAAGTATTTTATTCTGTATAAGATATTTTTTTCAAAACTTTTGGTTTGTTTGTTTTATTTTTAAAGACCATTTAACCACTTTGGAATAAATATGCTTAGCTGCCTGCTTTACACTGGGATATGGCTCTAGATTTTCAGAAATATGTGTGTGTGCATGTGTATGTGTGCGAGTGTGTATTCAAACTGTATTGAAACCACATGATACAAACAGAGTTGGCAAGGTGAACCATGAATATTAAAACGCATCTTTCATGTTGAGCTCAGATTGATGTTAAAACAGTTTAGAATTAATTATTATATGAGTTTTCTATCTGAAAAAATGAAACAAATATTTGGTTTTGTCTTCTGTTAACTTCAGTGCATCAGTGGACTATTTTGGGACATGTCAAAATTTATTAAGAGAAAATAAGAGCTAACAAAAGGTTAATTGATTTCTCTAACATAATATTCTGAAGTATATATCAATACTTCTTTTCTGTTGTGTGTTTTTAATAATAATTGTATTCACCATTTTATCCATAGTAAATGGTAATAATCTGGGGGCTACAGGGATGCTTTTAACCACATAAGAACTTAAACAAGACATTCCTTCTTAAAATGTAGAGAAAGGACTTCCCTGTTGGTTCAGTGGTTAAGAATCCAACTGCTAATGCAGGGGACACAGGTTCGAGCCCTGGTCCAGGAAGATCCCACATGCCACGGAGCAACTAAGCCCATGCACCACAACTACTGAGCCTGCACTCTAGAGCCTGCAAGCCACAACTACTGAGTCCATGTGTCACAACTACTGAAGCCCGCGCACGTAGAGCTGGTGCTCCACAACAAGAGAAGCCACCGCAATGACAAGCCCTGATAAGCCCAT
Source organism: Eschrichtius robustus (assembly GCF_028021215.1). Lineage (NCBI taxonomy): Eukaryota > Metazoa > Chordata > Mammalia > Artiodactyla > Eschrichtiidae > Eschrichtius > Eschrichtius robustus. The sequence continues at coordinate 12,198,760 of NC_090827.1, read as the reverse complement.
GCACCACAACGAAGAATAGCCCCCGCTTACTGCAACTAGAGAAATCCCACGCACAGCAACAAAGACCCAACGCAGCCAAATAAATAAATAAATAAATAAATAAATAAATAAATAAATAAATAAATAAATTTATTTATTTATTTATTTAAAAAAAATGTAGAGATAGTCTGAAATATTGAAAACTCTCCATAAAGTGACAGAAAATATTTCTATGACTATATTAACTTACCTGATGAAAAAATATGTCACCCAGAACGGAGTTTGTTTAGGCCAGGAAGCATAGCATGGGGGAAGACATGATGTCCTCCCCAGAGAGGACGTTCAGCTCCAAGAATACTGCCTGGCAGGTTTATTTTTAGCATAATGTCACTTAATATCAAAACCAAACAACCAATTCCTTCTTTAACTAACATGCTCACTAAGCCATTTTGATTATAATTTGGCTTCCTTTGGGCCACCCACATGGGGACAAGGCTAAATAATTTATCTGCTTCCCTAGTATTGTTAGCATTCTTACTGTACATGGATAAATTAGAATTGTGATTTATACATTTTTAATTTATAAATTTATACACCAGGCTCATGAACTCATTTTTTTTGTGAGTCTGCCTATGAGTGATGGATCTGCCCTGGGAGTGCAAAAGGGAATTTAGCATTCTATAGTCTGATGATTCCATACGTGAACTTCTGAAAAATCACTATCAACTGTGACATTCCCTCAATAATGATGATAAAATTAGCAGGCACTTATGTAGGTCTGTCATGTGAGACACTGTTTTAAGTTCTTTACATAGACTAACAAATTCTATGGTCATAATAGACCTTCGAGTTAATTATTCCTTTTTTTCATATGAAGAAACTGAGTTAGAAAAGTCAGTGGTAGAGGAAGGCATTAAACCCAGAGGTCTGGTTCTAGAAAGTGTGGCCTTGACTTCTATGTGCCAGAGTACTTCTAGAGTACTTATTAATATGATCATTAACATTCTAGAAGCCTTATTAATATAAACATTGATATTACTGTCTATTTTATATTTCTGCCTTGAGGTTTAAAAAAAAAATCCACAAAGGTAAATACAGGAATGAAGATATTATTTTTGTATTATTTTCTAATGTATCTGGGTCCTAAAGATCCTAAAATATGGTATTCTAATAAAATATTGAAATTATTAGAAAATAGAAATACATTTTAAAATATTTTTGGAACAACTGACCTATAACATTTTAAAGGCAATGGAGAAAATTCAAGAAAGTATACTATGGTATTTTTAAAACAAAGTACTCACCTACTCTTATACTTATAAAGAATTACATAGAAAATGTGCACTTTGTCAAACTAAAATCACACATCTATTTATTAATCACTGCCATGACATGAAAGTAGCTCATTTAGGCAACACATACTAAAAATTCTTACTGTGGGCTTGTTACATATAATGCACTATGAGAGGTGATGAGTAAGTTTATGAAAATCTTCTCTTTTAAGCTAGTTTAAAAAAAATTTTTTTTTAAACTCACAGTAAAAATTTTTTTTTTTTTTTTTAAAGATAGCATTCCTTTTTTTTTTTTTGTAATTTTATTTATTTATTTATTTATTTATTTATTTATTTATTTATTTATTTATGGCTGTGTTGGGTCTTCGTTTCCGTGCGAGGGCTTTCTCTAGTTGCGGCAAGTGGGGGCCACTCTTCATCGCGGTGCGCAGGCCTCTCACTGTCGCGGCCTCTCTTGTTGTGGAGCACAGGCTCCAGACGCGCAGGCTCAGCAACTGTGGCTCACGGGCCTAGTTGCTCCGCGGCATGTGGGATCTTCCCAGACCAGGGCTCGAACCCGTGTCCCCTGCATTGGCAGGCAGATTCTCAACCACTGCGCCACCAGGGAAGCCCATAGTTTAAAAAATATTAACTAAAATAACAAAATGGTAAAAATAACAATAATACATCTAAGATTTGTTAAGTACTGTAAGAAGGTATAAGAGAGGAGATTATTTCTGACTGGCCATTTATTAACTGAACACACTTTCTGTGCTTCTCTATGACAGGCACAGTTTGGGAAGATTGGGGATTCAGCAGTAAACTGAAAAAAATCTATGTGCTCATGGATTTTATTGTGGATTCTAATGACAGGAGAAAGACAACAAAAATGATCGAATATATAATGTGGAAATAAGTGATGTGTTCACCTATTAAGTAGGATAGTCAGGAAAGAGAAGAGAACTTAATGAAATGAGGTATACTCTGCAGGTATTGTTTAGAGAAAAGTTTATCTAGCTGGAGGATTAATAGCAGATTAAGAATGGCTTATTATAGTTCTTCTTGTAAAGCAAAGTTCGGTTTTTGTTTTTTTATAAAATGTAATTTAGGCAAAATTTTGAAGGATTTGTGCAAGGATTGGTAAGAAAAATAAATGGAAAGGAGATGATTTAACATGAACAAAGGCAGGATGTTGAGAAGAGGAATATTTGGGGAACGGGGTATATTTGGCTGAAGTGTAAGGTATGCATTAGGAAAGAGAAGATGAGGCTGAGAAGAAAAGTTGAAATGAGTCGTATATAAAAGGACCTGAAATTTAGGAGTGGCAGTAGGAAAGGGAATATTTAGGTAAAATGAAGAAGATAGAATTGATAAGATTCTGTGATTGGCTTGATTTGATGGCAAAGAAAAGATGAGGTCAAAGATAATTTTGAAGTTTGGACCTTGGTGACTTGAAAAATTATGTTGTCATTAATAGGAAAACAAATCAGAAGGAAGACCTGAATTGATAGTAAATGCTGAGTGACAATACCCATTATATTAAAATCTCTCATAAATTACAACTGAAATTATGACCATTATGTTTGAACATTGTATTGTACATATGACCATATTATATGTAATATTACATTATTTTAATTAAATTAAATCAATATAATTGAGTAACTTTTATGTATAAACACACTTGAATTAAATAACAGAACTTAATTTATAATTTTGAATACTGCCAAATATTTATGTGAGAACCCACAAATGTACAGGCACAGGACCTACTGAATAGATTAATCAATTACTTAATGATATACCAAACATTGAGCCATATTTATCTTAAAATCACACAATGCTTAACAGGATTATTTTTATCCCTTGAGGAAGTATAGCACGGTGTCCATGGTGATGGGCTCTGGGGCAGACTTCCAGCCCTGAATTTTGCCTTCATTATTTTAGCTGTGTGACTTTTGACAAATCCTCTTTGCTTCAGTGCTTTGGTGTTCTCTCCACTATGAGGATAATGGGTTTGCTTACTTCACAGATTTGTTGGGAAAATGTAAGGAGCAAATCTATCTAAAGTGCTCAGCATTATGCCCAGAACACATGTTCTCTATACATGTCACCATGGCCATTATTAGTAATGAGATATTACATATTTTACTTTGGATTTTCCCAATTATAAATGCAATTTTGGAGTATTCTGCTGTTGCTTCACTTGATACTTCTTTTTTACCTTTAACCACAATGGTCTAAAATTGCTAAGGATTTGGGAGGAAAAAAAACAGTAACAATTTCCAATACCATTCATCCAATATAGGTTTCATTGCTTTTTTTATTTCTTCAAGCTCAACTTTATCACTTAAGAAAACACATTAAGGCTTGAACAATAAGAAAAAATATATCATTTACATATCTAGGATGTGAGCAATATCTAGACTGCCGTATCTTGGAAGTAACCTTTTACAAAGCCAGACTACACAGTATCAAGAATTGTTTTTAAATTTGTATGCATGCCTAAAACACACTTCTGAATTTTGAAGAATTCAAATGAATGAAATAGTGTCACTTGCCTAATCACTTCTTGATGCACACACACATACAAACACAATTATAATATCTGTAAAATTAAACAAAAAATATGAACAAAATAATATTTTGCCTATGTTTTAATTTTATTTCATAATTCTGTTTAAACTGCTGAGTGTAAAGCAATAAACAAAGAACACACAGACACATCCACACAAAATAGAAGTGCTCTCTACAATAAAACACAGAGTTGTATTTGTTATAAACTACCTTTAGGAAACAAAAATCCAACCTATTTAATAAAGGGATGGAAGAATTTCCATTTTGTTTCTCAAGCCATCTGAATAAATGATGGGAGGAATCTGAGATCAATTCTCAGATATATATGAAAGGTTTGGGCAACCATTTTTTTTCTATCATATGGGGCAAATTTATTTCAAGGGCCTTCAGGAGCAGACACAGGACATTGTTAATGACAAGGGGTTGAAGGAAAATCATAACCTGAGAGAAAATGATGTGTCATGGAGGCATGGACATGAGTAAATCCATGAAAGGAGTTTTGGTTTTGAAAATCTTGCATTCTGAGAGACCTGTTCTTCACTCAGGACCACATACACCCCCTCCCCCCAACCCAGAACAAACACTATATGCCAAGAACTCTATCAAGTCTTGAGGGTTAAGATGAATAGGACACGTTCTCTACCCTCAAGGAGCTGACAGTTCCAGCTGAGAAGCCATGAACAGATGTCCAGCATATCGAGTATCTGATACCCAGTAGAAGCTCAATACATATTTGCTTACTTAATGAATATTGATTATATGGAAGCTATCAAGACAACAGAAAAAGCTATAGTCCAACCTCAGAACCCAGAAAAGATCTTCTGGCAAAGATGAAAACTGACTTGGGAGGAAAGGAAAGAAGAGACTTCCAGAATGAAGAAACAACTTAAGTAAAAGCCTGGAACATGAAATCTAGACTATTCTGACTGATCTGCTCAGTATTACTACAGTGTTAAGTACAGGTAAAATAAATCTGATACACCTTTAGAGACAGAAAGCAGGACAATATTGAAGAGCAGGTGGCCCAAAAAGCCAGCCTTCTAAATAGAAATGGTCATAGAAAGTGAATCTTAGAGCTGTGGGGTTCCAGCAACTTTTATAATTTGAGACTTTCTAAGATTAAAGTGGGAACATATTTTTTTTTGTAGCCACAACCCTCCTCAGTGAGAAAAACTTAAATCATTGCGAAAAGCAAAAAAGACATTTTCTTTCCCTTGGCTACAATAATAGTACTGTCATAGTCTTTTAAAACATGTGACACTTAAAATTGTGGAAATGGCTTAAAATGTCAACCAACTCCAACCTTCAAATTTGGGGGAAAAAAAAAAGTGAAACTACAACCATGAATTTTTTTAAATAAATGTTTTATATTTTAGAGTAGTTTTGGATTTACAGAAAAATTTCAACTGGGTTGTTTGTTTTCTTATTATTGAGTTTTAAGAGTTTTTGGTATACTTTAGATACAAATGCTTTAGTAAGTAAGTGCTTGCAAATATTTTCTCCCAGTCTGTGACTTGTATTTTTATTATCTTAATAGTGTCCTTTGCTGAGAAGAAGTTTCAATTTTAGCAAAATTCAACTTATCCATTTTTTTCTTTCATGAACCATGTGTTGTTTCTAAAACTCATCGCCAGGAGCCCAAGTTCGAGACTAAGGAAGACTCTGAACTCACCTCCTCACATAGACCCGACAAATCTACAGCTACATATGGATCTTTTCCCTCTGAAAAAGATCTGAGAATTAGATGAATGCTCTCCACAACAAGGGATAAAAGAAAACAGTGAGAACCTCAACAAAGAGAAAACATAAGAAAGTACCAGAGGTCACAGAGCTGAGGAATACAATAACTGGATCACTGTCCTACACCATATTCAAAATTTAACTCAAAATGAATTAAATACTTGTATGTAAGACCTGAAGCCATAAAAACTCCTAAAAAGAAAACACAGGCGGTAAGTTCCCTGACATCAGACTTAGCAATGTTTTTTTTGTTGGATCTGACTGCACAGGCAAGGGAAACAAAAGCAATAATAAACAAATGGGACAACATCAAACTAAAAAGCTGTTGTACAGCAAGGGAAACTAGCAACAAAACAAAAAGGCTGCCTACTGAATGGGAGAAGATATTTGCAAATGATATATCTGGTAAGTGGTTAATACCCAAATATAGAAAGAACTCATATAACACAACATCAAAAAAAAAAAAAAATAGAAAACTAGATTACTAAATGAGCAGAGGACCTGAATAGACATTTTTCCAAAGAAGATGGTAAACAAATGGTAAACAGACACGCGAAAAGATGCTCAACATCATTAATCATCAGGGAAATGCAAATCAAGACCACAGTGAGATATCACCTCACAGCTGTCAGAATGGCTATTCTCAAAAAGACAAGATATAACAAGTTTGGCAAGGATGTGGAGAAAAGGGAACCATTCTGCACTGTTGGTGGGAAAGTAAATCGGTGCAGTCCCTGTAGAAAACAGTATGGAGTTTCCTCAAAAACTTAAAAGTAGAGCTACCATATGATCTTGCAATTCTACTACTGGGTATCTATACAAAGAAAACGAAAACACTAATTCAAAGAGATACATGCTCCCCTCTGTTCACTGCAGCATGATTTACAATAGCTAAGATATGGAACCAACCTATGTGTCCATTGATGAATGAATGGATAAAGATGTATATAATACTCACAACGAATACTACTCAGCATACATATATAATACAACAGAATCTACTCAGCTATGAAAAAGAATGAACTCTTGCCGTTTTCGAGGACATGGATGGGCCTAGATGGTATTATGCTAAGTGAAATAAGTCAGACAGAGAAAGAAATATACCACATGGTTTCACTTACAAGTGGAATATAAAAAACAGAAAAACACAAATCAAGACAAAATCCAGACTAACAGATAAGAGAACAGATTGGTGGTTGCTAGAGGGGGGTAGGGTTGGGGGTGTAGCAAAAGGGGTAAAGGGATTAAGTACAAACTTCCAGTTATAAAATAAGTAAGTCATGGGGATGTAATGTCCAGCATGGGAAATATAGTCAACAACATTGTGTTAACTTTGTAAGGTAACAGACGGTGTCTAGACTTATTTTGATGACCACTTCACAATGTATACATATGTCAAATCACTATGTTGTACACCTAAAGCCCATGTAATAGTGTATGTCAATTATTCCTCAATTTTTAAAAAAGCAGCTAACCTAAGATCATGTAGATTTTCTCATCTGTTTTCTTCTAGAAGTTTTAAAGTTCTTTATGTCGCACTTAGATGTATGATCCATTTCAAGTTACTCTTTGTGAAAGGTGTAAGATCTGGGGAGAAGACTATAACACTGAATTTTAAACACAAAACCAGATGAAGGCAAATACTGGATAGAAGAAGACCAACTTGAATTTACTTTAGTATTTGTTCTTCCACAATACTGAAAAGAAAACCTCTAAAACTTTAAATTCCATAACAGGTACACGGAGTTCTCTATGAATGGGACTTGCCTACTTCTCCAAATCGATTTCCTGCTATTCTCTGACTTACTCACTAATATCCTTCCATCTCCCTAGTCACCACTCTAAATGCCAAGAGTTTCTCACCTCAGAATTTTGATACATTCCATTTCTTCGGTCTCAAACACATTTCCCTGCTTTTTAAATGCCTGTTCCATCTTCAGTTTTACCTCTGCTTAGAGATTTACCCTAATCACCCACCATTTAGTCTAAAATACTTTCCTTCTATTAATATTAATCTTTCATCAAGTTGACTTTTTTCCTTTATGTCACTTACCAAGATATACACTTGCATGCATACATATATACACACTTTTTGTGTATATATACAGAAACAGAGATATATAAAGAAAGTTTTCTTCTAGGCTAAAATCTCCATGATGCTACGGATAATGCTATTTTTATTATAATGTATCCACTTCCTAGCACCATACCTAACACTTCATAGAGAGTCAATAAATTTCCATATAATACTTGAGTTAATTCCCATCCCATTTTTAAATGTAAAGGAGAATTAATGTGTAAACAAAATTTAAAAAGCAAAATGTGGAGGCATATTATGGAGGTTAAATTAAAGCCAATGAGAAAACATATATAGTTAAGAGAGTAATTATACCAAAGATACATAAAAGGTATTTTATTAGTAGAGACTTGTGTTCTATTCTAAAATGGGTACACTGCATTAACTATTAGCCAAGAGAGAAAAAATGAATACTCCCAAAATATTTTCTAATTCAGTGATAAGGCCACACTGCTTTACTCTAATCAAACCGATATGTTTTCATGAGGATAATATTAATAAAAATTATTCTGTGTGTCTTGACTCTACTTACAAATTGATTTTTTGTTGTTGTTATACTCATTAATTTACAGTCACTGAAATGCTTTAGCATAGAATACCATGGGAGCAAGACAGATAATAATGTCTCATAGTGACAGATTAGAAAGTTCTAAAATAGGAACCACAATGAATCACATACGTATTAATATTAGATTTTACTTATGACAAGAATTCCCAATATTGAACATCTTGTGAAATGCCATTATATTTGAATTCTTAACAATTTTCTTCTCGTTGGAAGGAAGAATTTCTCTCTATGTGGCATTTTAGAAAATGGCCATTCAGAATTTAAGGTCTTTATTAGTATTATTTTTAATAATACTAATTTATGAACATAAATTTCCAGAAGCACTAGCTTCTCATCTGCATCTCTGAAACTTTGCAGAGAGCTGTCATTTTTGGTGTAGGTACAGCTTCTCAGAATTATTAATCAATGTGACAGTTATGAAATATTCCTCAAGTTGCAAGATAAGTCCTCACAGGGCAACCTCTGCAACTTACCACAGAACTTAGGAAGCTTCTGACTTCTCAATATTATACATCCAGATGTGGCTAGGACTTATTCAGGTATTATTCTCTAAAGGTGCATCAGGAGAGGGAGTATGGTTAAATTCAAACACTCTAAAACTAGACTGCCTGGATCTTCCAACCCCAGTTTTGCAGCTTACTAGCTGTGTGACCTTGGGCATATTACTTAACTTCTCTGTACCTCACTTACCTCATCCAGAGAGTGGAGGTTATTATAATGTCTGTGATGATTAGGTGAGTCAATACATGGAAGATGCTTAAAACAGTATTCTAGCATGAGTAGTATTCAGGAAATGCTAACTGTTATTATTAACCATCTGGTCTGCCTAACTAGTGCACCGAATTTGCAAGGGCAGGGCTAGAGGGGCCCATTAATGTATATTCAGAATTTAATTTAATTTTAAATTTTAATAATAATAATAACACCACGGAGAAACAGAAAGACTCTGAGAGAAGGCAGCAAGAGTACGTATTAGATGTCTATTTCTGGGTAACAAATGACCACAATTTTAGCAGCTTAAAAAACAAAAAGTTAGTATCTCACAATTTCCAGGGGTCAGGAGTCTTCATTCTCTGCTCAGAGTCTCACAAGGCTAAAGTCAAGGCAGCAGCTTGATGCATCTGCATCCAAGCTTCTTCAGGTTTTTGGAAAAATGCATTTCCTTGCAGCCATGTAACTGAGGTTCCCATGTATTTACTATCTGTTGTTTCATCACCACTCTCAGCTCCTAGATGCCACCCTCAGGTTCTTGCTCTGTGGCCTCCTCCACAGACCTTCTCATGCTTTGAATCTCTTCTTGTAGGAAGGGCCTTAAAAGGGTTCTTCTTACTGGGTCAGGCCCATTCAGAATAATCTTCATTTTGATTACCTCAGAGTCAACTGATGAGTACCCCAACCATGGGAGTGATATCCCATCATATTCACAGTCTCATCCACACACAAGAGGAGGGAATAATATAAGGGCTTGGGTCATTGCGTTGGGGTCGTCTTTGAATCCTGCCTACCACACTATGTGAGAGAAGCACTTTGTCCATTTTAATTGCCTCTCAATCCCCAGAGACTGCTTGACACATAATACACATTCAAGAGATATTTTTGAGAGTATGAAAATTTACTCAAAAGTTAGTTGGCCCCTTTGTGAATGCTTTTAGTGTTCCCAAATAAAGTTACTCATACGCAAGCACTGATCAGCACAGCAGAATTTACTAAAGATTCCACAGGAGAGAAGGGAGAGACCATTCATATTACACACTTCACAGTGAACTACATTTTCCTAATCTTCCCCTCCCTCTTCCCTCTCTGTTCCATGCCTTGTCTCCCGCTCCTCTCTCTTCTTTCCAGTTCGGTCAATTTATTTCACGTGAATAAATGGCAGTTCCTTTTCCTGACCCTCCAAAAACAGGACTTGGCATCTCATTGTAGAGTTCCCCCGACCCTTCGAGCATCTTTATCAAACAAATCAATTTGCTCTACCTTAGTTCCTACCTTCAAAAGCCCAAATAAGGATAACAGGAATGAGTTAAAGTGAAATAAGAAAAAAAGTATTTGTCAGTGAGATCACTACATACCACATACATTCAGAAGGATGAAATAATTTTGACACAGAAGTTAAAAACAAATCAGGCCTTTTTTGTCTAACATAAAAAAATATAAGCAAGTTCCTTACTGGATGACAGGCCTTTCCTTTGAATCTTAACACTTAATTGATTCTTTTTAAGCTGTGCTTTTTTTCTGGGATGGGGTAAGTAGGGGAATGGAAACAAAACCAAGCTTATTTGTACAAGTCATATTAAGGTAAATTTTATCTTTGGTAATGCCTTCTCAAGTCTGTTGATTTTCATAAATCAAATGGAAATCAGTAGCATTTCCTTCACTAATTATAATAGCTGTCAAAATACCTTTTCTTAAACTCTGAAAAAAAAAGAACTCTAATTTATATCAAAATATAAATAAACTGAGTTTTGCACAAGAATCGACAGGTATAAAAATAATCAGGAAAGAAAGGACACATGGTATTCATTGATTTTGTTGTGATAAAAACAATTAGTTTTACGCTGAATATGATGGACTTATAACCTGCACAGAAAGTGAAAACTTTGAATTTAAAAGGATTCAGTTATAACTTTATATGACTCAATAGTCTGTCCAGGTCCAAATAAACGTATTCAAGAAGAAAGGTAAAATCCTTAGCCCAGAATTCAAAGTCCTACAAAATTGATCCTAATGTGTCTGGTCTTGCTCACGTTGGTGACACTGCGACGTTACCACCGATTAACTGGATTACTCACTCCTCTTCTTCAATAAAAGATTTAGATTTCAATTTAGCCTGTACTCACTGCTTTCCCAGAACCTTCCTAATTCCTGGCAAGTTGGAGGTCTTTTATTACTCTTTGAACTTCTATATCAACTATTATCTATCTTTCTGAAGTAAAAAGTAACATATATTGACTTTTAAAATTTATGAATTTCTATGTGTTTTCTCTCATTATGTATCTCTTCATAACTCATAGAATAAACTCTTAAAAACTAGGGAGCGTGTACTACAATTCTACATATGCCCTGACTAAAGAAATACGTATCAAGGAGCCATCGTTTGTTAGGTAGGAATAAAATTTAAAATATGTTATCTAATATCTTTGGGCTCAAAGCATACCTGTCCTAAAGCGTACAGTATAATATCTTGCAAACACTTAGGAAATATTTTAATTAATTAATTAAACATCATAGATAAATAAGCAACATGTAGATTAACTATTTTGGATTAATTTCTCCAAATTTTTAGATAGGATTGAAGTAAATATGCTTATGTCTAGAAAACTCAAATGACTCAGTCTAATATACAACAAATTTTAGTCCCCCTAAGTCATTTTACCATTTGTTTATCTTTGTAAATTTCTCTGTCCTGAGTGAAATAGATTATTATTGTTTCTATGGACATGTTTACTAAAAATTGGACTAAAAATACATTTGATACTGTCCATGCTGAAATTTTCTTAGAGCATGGGTCAATACAAAAAGCTGTGATGTTGTATCAGTTTAAAACTACATTTACCTTTGACAGTAGTTTGGCACTTTATACATTTTCCCCTCTGGCTCCTTAATATGCCATGGTTTAAAAATGACCAAAGTAAACATCATGAGATTTGGGTTCAAACCCAGGTCTGATAACTGTGCCACTATGGGCAAATCACCCAGTTCCCTCTCCTATAAGAGACCCACTTTGAACTCCATGGTTTATAAGATTAGTTCCCAAATTGTAAAGCTGATTTAATGATATTAACACAGTTCCAGGCTGAGGACTAAATACTACCCTCTGTTCATAATAGGAGAAGAGGTATTTGATTGACTTGGGATTTTTACTTGTCTAGAGACAAATGTAATCACGTAACTTGTTTAAACTTTAAAGTTCTGTATTAAAGATATTCTTATCCATGAGTAAATGCCATTTTTAAAAAAACATTTCACTAGCAAAACAGCCTTCAGAGTAATGTTAACAAATCTCAGACTTCAAGTTGTGAAATCACATGCTGCGGGTGAGATTAATTATCTACGGATTCCTTAGGGCAGCATTTTTCAGAATGTTGCCTCTGGCGCCCTCAACAGAACACCCAGATCTGGAACAAGCTGCCCAGTGAATTGAATCTGAAATTTGAGAAGCCCAGCTCCTAGAAAAAGGGTTGCCTCTTAAACATCAGCTGAAAGAATGATTCACATTATTAATCTCATCAAAACCTAACCCAGGTAAAAGAAAAAAAAATCAATTATGTGTTCATATCTGAAAAAAAAAAAAAGATTTCAATAATTGTGTGATTGGAACCTAAAAAAAGGGAAATGTCAGGAGAATACAGTTGACAGAGGAGGATTCCGAGGTAGTTGACAAGATGATTCTAGTTTATTTTACAATTCTATTTCTGCAGTGGAGATAGAGTCGTGAGGTTTCACAGCACAACGCACCAGCCTTTAAGTTCACCCAATTTTACCCAGTTACTTCTCCTCACTGTGACTCAGTTATCACCAAATACACTTTTATAGACTTTTCTACAGAAAGCAATTTGCTACAGAGCCTGTAAGTGCTCTGTTCTTCCTAGCAATAGTATTTCTCTAAGTCAGTAAGTTATTACTCTGATTTAGAATTGCTGTAAGTTTTGTTATTGTCAATTAATCACCAAAAAATTCTCTGAGAATACTTACAAATTGTAGGATTTGAACTTGGACAATGAGACTCCATTAAGGCAATTGCCCCAAGTAAGGCTTTGCTCTTCTCCTGTATTTTAATTTTCACTAAATGTACCTGTTTTAATTTGACATATCTCTCAGTATCCAGATCTACTCTATGTCTTTAAATATTATAGAAGAACCTCCGTATTCTCTCCTACCCTTGCCCTACTAAGGATAAAAGCACAAATATTAGCACTGTTCTTTTACTCTGCAAAATCCTGTTATTATTTCCTTTCATACACAGTAGGGCCTGAAGTGTGCACATCTGATCACTAGTCTTTAAATTTGGCAAGAAATACAAAAAATTTTTTGGATAAACAACGTGTTACTAGGTTCCCTTCTGTTTTATAACTGCTGGTTTTAAAATGACTACCTGATTTGGGGGATTCTGGATTTTACTTCACTTTTAAATACCTGATTTTAGGTCCCTATTTTGTTATGATACGCTAGTAATTGCCTTGCTTTTAACCCCAGATTAATAGAGTCCTAGTACCTTCTTGACTGAGGTTCTCTTATCTTCAGTTTATGAGCCCTCTCCTAATTCTCGTTCTCAGATGAAAGCATCTTCAGACTGAAATAGTATGTCTCAACAAAGAATTCCAAGAAAGCATTATATCCCTTTATCTTTTGGCAAGAACTTGATTACAGGCTAAATTACAAGTATTTTAGATTCATTATTGGTTCACCATCAATGGCGATTTATGTCAGCCTCCTAAAAGGCACATTCTTATATGGTCTATATTGCCCAACTATTTGGGGAAAGTATGTCACATATATGGCTGAAGAGGCACCCAGGCTTCATGCCAGGAAATGCACTAAGAAACTCAATTAATGAACATGTTTGGGATTTCACTAAACTCATCAATTGGAATATGTTCCTTAGAAGCTTCATTTTTCTATTGTGTAACAAGCTTATTATTAAGGGTGAAATACTTTTGTAACATTAAGAAAGAAAACTTGCATCACCCCAGCCCCTTTAGATTGGAAACAACTCAGCACTTTCTATGTACAAACAGGCTACGGGTCTATGAAATATATAGAGCAATTTCCAGGAATACAATTACCTCAGTGTTTCAACTTTCTGAATCAACCGCTGAATAAACTGGAGTCAGTAAAGGACCAAGAGTTTAAAGAACTGGAAAGGCCCTGCTCTGGCACAGTCCGTCCCCCCCACTTCCCTAGTTGTCGTTTTATGTAACAGCCCAATCATCAAGCCAGAGCTAACTCCAGAGCTCCGTTTTCTTAGGTCATTTTTGTTTAGAAGTGTCCAGAGCTACCTATATAACAATATACTAGAGATCTGTTTGAAACGAAGATTAACAGATCCTCCCAAATTGGCAGAACCAAAGTCAAAAAGGGTAGGATCTATTGTGTCTGCATTATAACCTGCTCTTAAAGTGATTTTTATGCACACCACAATGTTTAAAATAAGTCTAGTACTGAATGCCAGAGACTGACATTTCTGTTTTAGATAATTATACCACTTTAGCTTCCTCACTGAGAACAATCCATATGTTTAAGCCATCGTCTAATTCAAGGTTTTGACAAAGGAAAAGTTTGCCTCTTGAGCAGATTTTATCTTCACATATAAAATAAATTTCCTGAGGTAGAATTTACTAAACTGGTAATGATAAAATAGGAGGAAAAAAAAAAAGATAATAGTAAAAATGTGAAAATGGTAAAAGACAGAAAGAGAACTCATAGGGCGAGACATAGGCTAACATTTACCCACAGAGTTACTAGGTTAATGTTAGTTTTGTATACAGGATGAGGCTTGGATTGGTGACCGTAAGGCACGTAGGCAAAGTGGAAATTAGGAGAAATCTGCTAATTCTGTATGTGGATATTCACGAAAGATTGCATGTTACTTTGGGAGTACCTTGCATCAATTCTCATCACCTTTACATTTTATTTAGAAAAACTATACAGCCCACTTTAATAATTTTGATTCTTGGTTTAACATGTCATTCAAAATGTGCCTACCTCAATTAAAGATAATTGTTGTCATGGCAACGGCAGTAATCATCCTATGAATAATAATTATGATTCACCCATTATAAAAATGCAATTATATTTTGATCCAGCAGCACCTGAAACAGTCTCTCTTCCAATATTTCAGATACTAGAAAACATAGTTATATATATTTCCTATACTTAACTATTACTAAATAACAAATGAACAAATATTCATGCAGAATTCAAAAGAATGCCTCCTATTATTTGACCTGATTTCTCCCTAATAACTTCAGTACAGTTTCTACACCAGGCGTGTCTCCTATTCAGAAAAAATGAGGCTGCCCTACTTTGGAAAAATACAGGACATGAACCTTTATTTTAAACTATAAAAAGATTTGTTGATTTTTCTCCCAATTTAAATCCGATCTATCACAAAGTTAGAACAGTGGTAGACAAATAAGATCAAATAAAATAAAACATAATTTGTTTCATATTTTTTTTTTAAATTTATTTATTTATTTATGGCTGTGTTGGGTCTTCGTTTCTGCGCGAGGGCTTTCTCTAGTTGCGGCGAGCGGGGCCCACTCTTTATCGCGGTGCGCGGGCCTCTCCCTGTCGCGGCCTCTCTTGTTGCGGAGCACAGGCTCCAGACGCGCAGCCTCAGCAGTTGTGGCTCACGGGCTTAGTCGTTCCGCGGCATGTGGGATCTTCCCAGACCAGGGCTCGAACCCGTGTCCCCTAGCATTGGCAGGCAGACTCCCAACCACTGCGCCACCAGGGAAGCCCTTGTTTCATATTTTAAAGAATGTGTAGTCATCAAACCAAGGCTGGAGCAAAAACACCAGTAAGACTCTAAGTGAACACAGATCAGAAGTTTTTCATTCCTTCTGAGTACATCAAGAATTATACACAATTTCAATGTATTTTCCGGAATTCTTGTATACATTTGAGGAAAAGGAGTCCTGACTTACCAGTAACTCATGTAAAAATATGCAAAGAATTTTACCTTTTTTATTATAGGCGTATAATAAGTCAATATGAATTTGAATGTGTACCTCCCTTCCAATGGGAGGCAAAAAATAGTATTTTTTTTAGCTTAGATTTTAGGGATAAAATATCCAGGATTAAAATAAGGGCTTATATAGTGCTTGTTGTATACTAGATACAATTCAAAGTGCTTGGTTTATGTCAACTCACTCAGTCTTCACGTCACCCTATGTAGAGGGTACTATGTTTTTTCCATTTTGTGGATTAAGAAACCACAGGTGAAAGAGGACGGAACCAAGATTCAAAGCCTGTCAGTCTGACTCAGAGTTTGCATTCTTAGCCACTATTCTATTTGCCTCTCAGAGGGACAGACTAATGCCATGATACCGTGGGCCAATCATACCACAAATGATTGGTGAATTCCATGTGCCCTAATTTAACAAGAGCATTGATTACATGCAAATGTCTAAAAATGAATGGTGAAAAGTCTAGAAACTATGCCAACTGAGTATTAGAGGGCATGGAAATAACCAGATTTTAAAAAGAGAAAATAGGGCTTCTCTGGTGGTGCAGTGGTTGAGAATCTGCCTGCCAATGCAGGGCACACGGGTTCGAGCCCTGGTCTGGGAGGATCCCACATGCCGCGGAGCAACTAAGCCCGTGAGCCACAGCTACTGAGCCTGCGCGTCTGGAGCCCGTGCCCCGCAACAAGAGAGGCCGCGACAGCGAGAGGCCCGCGCACCGCGAGGAAGAGTGGCCCCCGCTCGCCGCAACTGGAGAGGGCCCTCGCGCAGAGGCGAAGACCCAACACAGCCAAGGATAAATAAATTAATTAAAAAAAAAAGAGAAGATAGCCGAGGGGAAATGTTTGAAGTTTTCACATATTTGAACGAAAGAGTGCTGAAAGAGAGATTTGATTTACTCAAAATGATAAAATATCACTAAAATAAATATTTTAATTTTCTTCCTATAAACTCAAAATTCCATCTGGATTTACCAATGGCCACAAATACAAGTTATGCCTGCATAGCTGTGTAATCTCATATTCTATAAATTATTTTATAGTATTCAAATTTAGCTTATATTTTCTAATTAGATAGAATCCAGCCTACATTCCTACATCCTGAAATATATAACTATTTCTGGCCGTTAGGTCATACTACTGTCTCTGCTGTGGAGCGAAGAGTGTTGGTTTTTGTTAGTCAACCTCTAATTGAGCTATCTGCTCAGACCCCAGGATTTCTTTTTAATTGAAACATCTATTAGAGCAATGGCAGAATAAGAGAAAAAACGAAAGCAAATTGATGAGTATCTTCAAAGAATTAAATTAGAATCAGAGTAAATGTTGAATGGTGAGATTGAATTTTAAAGGTTTATAATTCTTGTTTATCAAAGCTAATGGAAGAAGAAGGATGAGACTGCAGTGAACACAGAGACCTGACTGGAAAACGAATACTAACCTGAAACTCTCAAGGCACTTCTGACAGGTGGATTTTACATAATTGAAAATTAAAGGTATTTTCCATTTTCTTTTGAATTTGTATTCTGCCATTGCCTTCTTATTTAGTGCCTTCAATGTTTGTACATTTTGTCTCCTGTTGGAAAATATGTTTTAGGAATATAAAATAAGAAAACATGCGCATTTCTAGAAAAGTTCACTGAATACCTGACAGAAGAAAATGAAAAACTCAAAATGTAGGTAACTGACAAAAGTTTATCCTGAATGCATTAGTAATAGTTTCATTAAGTTATAAATTGTTTTTGACAATGTATATATTTTTATTCAATTATGAGACTAAATGCTATATCTGCATAAGAATGTTAAAAAAAACCTTAAAATATACTTTAAATGATGTATGCTGGTCATTAAAATGAATTTACAGACTAAACAGACCACCTGTTGAGACCAAAAGATATAGTTATGGTTTTCTTTAGTTTATAGGCTGCCATTTGATTTTAGTACTTGAGTAAAAAGCTGGGGTTCAAATTATAAACCTTTCTATGGGACAGTATTGTTCCACGTTTCAAGTTAGTAAAAGGGAAGGTTAGCAAAGAGAAAAACCTTAATAGCATTTTTTTTTAATGTATTTATTTTATTTATTTATTTTTGGCTGCGTTGGGTCTTCGTTGCTGCGTGCGGGCTTTCTCTAGTTGCAGAGAGCGGGGGCTACTCTTCGTTGCAGTGTGCAGGCTTCTCATTGTGGTGGCTTCTCTTGCTGCGGAGCACGGGCTCTAGGGCACACAGGCTTCAGTAGTTGTGGCACGTAGGCTCAGTAGTTGTGGCTCATGGGCTCTAGAGCGCAGGTTCAGTAGTTGTGGCGCATGGGTTTAGTTGCTCTGCGGCATGTGGGATCTTCCCGGACCAGGGCTCAAACCCGTGTGCCCTGCATTGGCAGGAGGATTCCCAACCACTGTGCCACCAGGGAAGCCCCCTTAGTAGTATTTTAATGGTATATTCTGATAATGACCTAATCAGCATTTTACACAAACTTATTCTTTAAATTAGGCATTAGGTTTTGTGCGTCAGAGACTTGAGGAATGCATTCCATTCAATAATGTAAATAAAATTCTTGCTCAGCAACTCTTCTTGGATTCCAACAAGGTGTCCTTTGGTGAGGGTACTTATCAGCAAATTATTATTTCATTATGTCTTTCATATTCCAAAGGTGTTATCTCTAACACACATATTTAATCAAATAAAAGGATGTTGTTTTCTTTAACAAAGACTCCTTAAGAGACCTTGATCAACAAGTGAGTACAAATTTGTCACTTTCAAAAGTCTGGTGTCCTGGAGAAGGGTACTTGTTCATTGTTTTGGAGTAGGATAATTCTGTGTGACCTTACCCTTCTTTCTTCCCTCCCTCCCTTGCTTCCTTCCTTCCGTCCTCCCTCCCTTATTTCATAAAAGAAAGACGTGCCTCATATTTAAAATTCAAACAGAACAGGATATAAAGTAATCAATAAATGCCTCTCTCCAATCCTCTCAATCCCAAATATAGTGAAGAGTTCCACTCCCCAGAAATTGCCGCTGTTCATACTTTCTTGAGTACCCTTTTCGGAATTTTTACACATATACATCTATGTGTATGTATATATTTTTACACAGAATGAAATTATACATACTCTTCTGTATCTTCAGTTTTTTCTGTATTAGGTAATAGAGACCTACCGCAATTTTTTAACAGTTATACTAAAAGTCCACTGTAAAAACAACCCTTTCTTAAAAGGGTCAACTTTGAGAAACACTTAAATATTGGGATATACATAGAAATACACTATTTTATTTTGAGCAACAAAATTATGTATCTATAACAATAAATTATCTTAAGTTCTGAATAAGTTAATACTTATTCATGATACAAAATTCAATAGTTGTAAAAATGTATACCATGAAAAACAGATTCCCTTCCTACTCCTGTTTTCAAGCCACACAACTCCCTTACCCAGACCAACCAGTTATTACAAGCATATTTGTGTTTTTTATATATTTGCTTTCTGTCAAAATGATAGCATATTATACACACTATTCTGTACATTTCCCATTTAATATATCCCAAGGATAGTTCCATATCAACACATTTGATCCACCTGACTTGTTGCAAGAATGCAGAGCATTCTACTGTGTAGATGTTAACGTGATTTATTTAAACATTCCCCTGTCAGTGGACATTAAGATTGTTTCCAAACTTTTACTATCGCAAACACCACAGTAAACATTCATATATATATATATAATTTCACAGGTGTGAACCTGTACCTGAAGTATGAATTACTAGAAGTCAAACTGGTGAGTTGAAATGTGGTACATTTTTAATTTTGAAAGATGTTATTAAATTGTCCTCTAGAGAAGTTTTACCAACTCAAATTTCCACTAGTATTTCCCATATTCTGGCCAAACAGTAAATTATCAAACTTTTCAGTGTTCAATAATCTTAGCTAGAATTATATTTTTCTCTAGATTTGTCATTTAATTTTAACAGTGAGATTGGGCAACTTTTGACATACTAAATAAAGATCCATTTTTAAAGTCCCCAAAGCTTTTCCTCTAAATTCAAGAGTGTCTGAGATTGAAAGCCCTGGCTTTTTGTTTGTTTGTATTTACTTGGCATGATGTTGATTATCCAGATATTAATATTTAAATGCAGATATGCCTATACATATATAACCTGATGATTTCATAATTTGGATTGTAGCATGCAAGATGTCTTTCGGGTGTAGTCTTTACCTTTTTTTTTCTATTGCATCCCCTGTCACCTATCCTCTGTCCACAATAAATTCCATCCACAACACCTTCTCCACTAGGTCACTAGGTCACTCAAGTGAACAGTTTACATGTATCCTGAATTTTCTTTCATATTTTTCAAGCATTTTCATTCCTTGCCTGCCTCTCTACCCTTCTCTCCACTCATATATATATATACACATATACACACACACACACATATATGTATATATGAAATATATATTCCATAATTATATCATGGAAAAACCTGATTCAATCGACATAACTATAAATTAATTTTTAAAATATTGAGTGATATTACAATTTGCAGATAAGCTATCCTTTATTCAACCATATCCCTTTTAATGACCATTCACTTTGTTTCCTATTTTATCTTATGTTTGCCAATATGACTAATGACACAGTAAATACCCTTGTACACATATCCTTATGTATGTGTATTTTTAATTCTATGGTAAAATTTTCCAAAAATAGGATTGCTAGGTCATATCTTTTATTAGGTGTTGCCACAATTTTTCCTAAAAGCTAAAGCAACTTATATTCTAACCAGAAATATGAGTTTATCACTTTCTTTGCACCCTAACAGCAACAGATATTAAGATTCTTTTGAATTTTTGCCGATCTGATATAATGTAAAATTACATTGTTCATTTTATCTGTTTTCTTTGAATAATAATGGCATTGACCATGATTTGTAATCATCTGCTCATCCTTGTGTGTCTTATGTTTTAATTTGTGAACCAGTAAGAATCATCTTCCTTTTGTTAATGGTTTTATTCATTTATATAACAAACTCGTTTGATCTTTAATTTGTAATAATATTTTTATTCTGAATGGTTTTTGAAAATATTTTGTAATCTTTCACCCTATAGGCTATGTTGATTTGCTTTGTTTTGTGTGGATTTCTTTTTGTCCTCTCAACAACAAACAGATGTCACGTATCAAGTATATAATATAATTAATTTGCCATTTCTTAAAAAATAATTTTTTAATTCCTACAATAAGCAATTAGGATATTTCCAGTTAGGGTTAGTGTATTTCCAATTATTCTACCCTATTTTACCTCATCATCCATTTGTTTAGTTGAGCATATAATTTTTCTGTTTTTACCTTATATCTATAAAAATGCTTATAACTTTAAATTTTTATTTATTCATTTATTTATTTTGACTATAAAAAATGAACTGTCTCTCACTTACCTCATCCTCTCCTCTCTAAAACCTTATAAGCTAGATCATTTTTTCCCCACAAAGTCTCCATGTATTTGAATAGTCTGAAATCACACATTTACTAAAATTCTCTCTATAGTTAAAAGCTCTATAGTTAAAAGAATTCAATCATCGTGCCATTTATTTGATGTAGTTTCTTTCTCCATCACTTGCTTGGCTAAAGTTTATCTTCTAGAGCTTTCTTAGCAGCTCACAGGAAGTATCTCCTTGAATTTCTGAATGTTAAAAGACTTTTATCTGTTGCCTTAGTACTTGAGTGGATGTTTGGCTGGGTGTAAAATAACAAAACCAAACTTTCAGAAATTTTTAAGAATTAATCATCTAAATCCTAAAATTGAATGTCATTAGGAAGATGTTTGAGACTAACATAATTTTTGTCCCCTCAAGTGACTGGAGAATTTTCTCAAGTGCCCCAAATAGTTCTATGTTATTTTTTTAAAAAAAACTCTGGGACTGGCAATGTGTATCTGGAAATAATATTCTTATGTTTCGTCATTTGAGTTCTCTTTGCAGGTTTTTGTTTTGTTTTGTTCTTTGATAGAGATGCTATGGTCAGGGCTACATTGCCACTGGCAGTAATTCTTCCTATTTCATTTTGAAGTTTCATGTAACACAGGGTTTCGTGTGTAAATGGGTTCTTTCAGCCTTTACCTTTCCTCATCCATCAGAGATCGGCAGCCACATGCTGCTCACTGCAGAAGTCTTGTGTTTGCCACGCCCATGGTGATTCATGTGATTTATCACTAGTCTATTCTACTAAGCTTCTTGCTGCCAAATCAGTTATAAAAAGCTCCCAAAGCTAGTCTGTTCAGTTTCCTGATGTTCCAGATAAAGGACTGTTGTCTTTCTGGCTCAAGATTTGTAACAAACTTTAAGGAATTGTTTTGTGCTAGTTTTAGCTGAGATCAGCGTCCAGAAGCCAGCTTTAAAGCTCTCCTCATAACTCTGTTTGACCTTCAAGGCATTTTTTAGCTCTTCCTCATTTGTTTTGTTCGTTGATGCCGATGGACATTGCTTTATACATATTTGTATATATTTTTTCTTATTCTTTTTTTTTTTTTTTTTTGGCTACACTGTGTCATTTTCACTCTATTTCTTCTTGTTGATTCCTTTACTTGCTGGTTTTCTTTATTTCTTATTAAATATCGTCTTTTGTTTTAAATTGTAGCAATTTTCAGCTCCTTTAAGGTATAAAAATTGTTTGTGAGCTACTAAATAAACCTAGAATTCGTGTATTACATGTTTTAGATAACTAAAAATAAATTGAAAGAAACAGTTCATTAATGGGTCCAGGTTCCTTATGTAATGACATTCATATTTACAAAGATAAAGTAATGGGTAACTATATAATCTATAAGTTATATTTATAAAGTTATAGGGAGTAACTTTGGAGTATGCAGATATGTTATGCACTTTGTTAAAAGCTTTATGTGAATCATTTCATTTAATCCTCAAATTCGTGTGTTAACTATACCTATTATGGCTATATTACAGATCATACAACTGGGGCTGAGATATATTTGCTCAATGTCATATGGCTAGTAACTGTTGAAGTAATATTCAACCTGAAATACCCTTGATCTAGAGCATATCATGTTCTAAACCACTGGACCACATGATTTGTTGTATTTAAATAGCAAGCTCCAAAGTGGAATTCAAATGTACTGAGATTTATCTATCCAACAACCTCACAGCAAGAAAAAGAGGAATAAAAAAATATATTGAACTCAGTTCAAAATCACATAGACAGGAAGGACTGAAGTCATCTTTGCACAGTCTTACTTCAAAGAGCATCCATGCCCTTAATCTCACAACAAAATGATTTACCATTGATGATCCCACTAAGGAGCATGCTTCTCCATAGTCCAGCCCAGATGCACTTAGATCTATTTATTCACATCACTCCTCCCCCCACCCCAAATAGTAAGCCATGTAGCATTCTGACCTATTTGTGTTTAAGAAGACAATCTTTAATTTAAATGACTGGCACAAACTTCTCTTTAGTTTCAGATTTTCAAAACTCTTAATTCTTTCTCTTTTGCAAATTCCAGGGCTTAACATAGCTGTGTCATACAAATCACTATGTCAGAAATTCAAACTTAATAAATATCAACAGACACCCTTCCATATATTTTGCGACATCTGAGTCACCATCATTTTCTGCCTTACATCTTTCCTTAATCACTTCTTTAATGTATCTCTCATTGTCTTATTACCCCTTTTCTCCCTTTATTTTATTCATTTTAGGGATTTTGTTCTGCTCATATTTTTTGTTTGTCAATTTACAAATTATCTCCACTTGCCTAATCCATACATTATTTCCCTTGTGCTCTGTGCTTGCAGTACCAGTATATGAGCTTAGAAGGTTAGATACTTAGATTCTACTGAAAGAATGACCTATATTTCAGGCTCCTACCAATCTCATTCCAAAATCTTCCCTGGGTATACAATGTAACACAATTTACCCAATGTCACCCAGATTAAAAGAATCAGGATTAGGATTTAAACAAACTCTGACTATAAAACCTGCACACAAATACACAAGAGATTCAGAACTAATTCACATGAGGGTATAGCCACAACACACACACACGTCAATGGCAGAGAGAAACGGTACAGATCTCCTGTCATCTATTAGGGATTCTTGTGCCACTCTTTAGTTTAAAAGTTATCCATGTCAGAAAATATTTTTAAAACTGAGTTATTTCATTTACCCTTTGACATCCAGGAATATTTTACCTTTCTTTTTTACTCTTAAAGAAGAAAAATACGTAGGTATAGATGCATCATGAATACACCTGAATTTTAATGTGTAGTCTTGGATTTCAAAATATATGTAGAGTCACATCTTCTTATTCAAAATAAAATCCTATCACAATACCATTTTGTTTCATGAATTCTATCATTGTGATTTGAACTTCTAAAAACAGTGTTATTTTTACAAATAAAACTAAGAATTTTTGTGTTTTAAAACATTCTGATTTCACATAAAAATTATTTTCATTAGAAGTCATCTACTGGTACCTAAATAGGAATTCAATGGACGACTTTGTAGATACTTGATATTACCACTTCTAATATTATCTATCACAGATATTTTTCATTCTTAGTCCCTGTGGGTCACCATCAAGTCTACTTTTAAATTTGCTTTCTCCTTACAGTCTCTTTTCACAGTCTGAAGGAATTAATTTGTTGTAAAAAAAAAAAGTTACAATGAGAAGGGATAGGAGTTTGGGAAGGAAGTTTTCTCTATACATAATGCCCAAATTATTTTAGCATAAGTGAGACACACTTAAAGGGGAAGATACTATGATGCTACTGATTTCAAGACTTAAATTTGACCCTTCAGATTTCCTAATTATTGATCTATTTGGCCTATGTGATATGAATTGGCTGTCTACATAGATAAAATTACATAACTTACTCTATTTACATTTACATTAAAGTTAAATAAAATAAAAAATTCAGTTAGTCCCAGTAGTCACATTTTAAATATTCACTAGTCACATATAACTAGTAGCTACTGATGGACACAAAGTACCTCAACTATAACACAAAGTTCTATTGCACACCTTTAAGAACACAGAAAAACCTCTTGGTTTTTGCTGTTTAGTTACAGACCTATTTAAGACTGAATATTAAAACATGGACCTTATCTCTTTGCCTCCTACAGTGTATTTCAATTTTATTTTATCTCTTCTTGTTGGACTTCTACATGCTTTTGTACAAAACTGCCATTTCATTAAATGTATGTAAGCAGCACCGTATGTAATAAATGTGAGTGAATTTGAAGCAATGTTAATTCACAACGTTTTAGCTAATTTGGTTTCCAAAGCAGATAAAGTTTTTGTTGCTTTTTCTCTCACATTTGGCGCAAAAATTATTTTCAGGAACAGCTCAGTCAAAGCACTAACTTTGAAACAAAACAAAGCAAAACTCTGACCAACTTCTGAAGTAGCTGCATTGCAGACTTCCTTCCAAATACAAAAATTGTTTGGAAAGCATTTCTTTAGTTATAAAAAAACGCAGCTTAGCATTCATTTTTTATACTCAATAAATATTTTATTTTTGAAAGGATCAACTTTATTATTACTTATAAAACTAAGTCTGACTGAGTTGCAGAAAGAATTCTTAAGAAACCCATAGTAGGGATACTAGTCATGTCTGCATCTGTTAAATGGTCAACCCTAGGTATATTGGTCAATTCTAGCACTTACATTGTCTATGAAATGAAATATAAACTCCTCAGTGCTCCTGAATTAATCCAGTGTGTGTCTGCAATCTTCCTTGTCCAACCTTTCCACCACTGGCCCCTGTATAGCCCTACAGATCTCACTATCCATCCTCTACTATGTCTTCCCTTCTAAAAACCCTCTTTTTCACCTTGCCGGTTATCTAGGTCCTTCCTAAATTTCATTTACGCTTTTTTAGGCCACCTGTGCCAGAGTGATATTTTTCCCTCTTTGGAATTATTACAGCACTTACTGGTTTTAAAAAATTAATCATTTCCTCCTATCATATGCTATGATTTTTATTTGTTTCATTTATTCTAAGTCCTTTTTCACCAAGTCTTGAGATCAGAAATAACTGTCTAAAAATGTTTATAAGTTGTGTTTGACAATAGTGATTTATTAACTACAATGTACTTGTCAGACAGATCTTCAAAATTTATATTACTTGATTTTCTAAACAAACAGTATTTCCCTAGAAGAGAGTAAAAACTCATTATTTATTGCTTACTCTTTGATATGTTTTTGCTTTTTCTTTCCTGCTTGCTTGCTTGCTTTTTTTTCTACCTTTTCTTTTGCTTTTTTTTTAGTAGAACTAATATTATTTGAGATAGGAAGCCTACTCAAAATTTCTTTAAAGTTTTCCGTATTTTTGAATATATGACGTTATTTTAAAGATTCAATTTGTGATGTATCTGCTAAAATCTCACAAACCAGGAGACATCCAATGTGCACAAGCAAATAAGAGACAGTTGCGATTTTTAACACCAGTGTAGGACTGATTATATCTCTACTTTTCCTAGGTATATACATGCTAAGCCTGTGCTGTCTAATATAGTAGCCACTAGCCACATGTAGTTGTTTTTAGAGTCATTAAAATTTTTTAAAGTTAAAAATTTAGTTCCCCAATCACACTAGGTACAGGTCAAGTGCTCAGTTGTTACCTCTGTCTGGTGACCACCATACTGGACAGCACAAAATGAACCTTTACATGATCATAGAAAGTTCTATTAGACAGTGGTACTCCAGGAATGTGTTTTGCAATTCAAGGGAGTTCACTCTAGAACATCAGCCT
Organism: Eschrichtius robustus; assembly: GCF_028021215.1. Classification (NCBI taxonomy): domain Eukaryota; kingdom Metazoa; phylum Chordata; class Mammalia; order Artiodactyla; family Eschrichtiidae; genus Eschrichtius; species Eschrichtius robustus. Next base: position 12,172,110 of record NC_090827.1, on the reverse strand, counting down.
TCTTAGAGACTGAAAAGTAGCAATTGGGGTTTCAAGTTAAATTTAGAAACATACACCCTACATTTGAAAGGTAATAACTGTTATGATAGGAGAGTTGTTTGAGATTACTAAGCAAACACATCTGCAAGTTCTTGTTGGGCATCAAATGGTAGAGTACAAGGAACATATAAGACCCTGAGGAGTAGTGACTTTTACGCTTTATCTATTTACTGAAAAAGTTCACCTGTCTTAGTTAAAACTCTTTTGACTACAAGTAATAGAAAATAAATGTAACTTAAGTAAAATGGGAACATATTCAAGATTCAAGGAGGTTTTACCAAACTCACGGGTAGTAATTACAACTATTGCACTTGAGAGGAACTGGAATCAGGTATTTGGAACCAGGGCTGCTATTACTCAGAGTTTCTTTCAGTCTGGAGCTACACCCCTCTCTGCGCTGCTCTCCTTTATGCATATGTTGCCTTCTTTCTGCTGCCTTTGCTTCTCCACTCACAAGATCGAAACAACCAGCCAACAATAGCATCTATGCTTTCCCTCCCCTACATTTTCTCTCTCTTCCTTTTTTATATATGCGTGTGTAACTGAGATAGTATAGAATTCATATATTCTTCCTGCTTTTCTTCATAACAGCTTTATTGTGTACATCTTTTTCACAGTACACATATTAGAAGACATCATATTTAAAGGATCCCAGAATAGTTATAGTAAACTACAGTAATTCATTTATAAGTTATTTGACAATTTCCCCAACTGGCAATATGTTTTATTCCGAATTTGCTCTTATAAATAATGATCTGTAGTACACTGTGTTTCTCTGAGCACATATTTATCACACTGTAGTCTAGCTGTTTATTAATAGTCAGTTTCTAGCATTACAGCGTATGTACGTTGACTCCATGGTCTGGATGACTTGGTCATCCCCATATCCACAATGCTTGGTGGTGAACGTGAACATCTTTCAACCTTAATTTTAAATTTATGACTGAAATATCTCATAAAAAACAGTAATTACTTTAGAGATCAGTTCAAACTATAGGTGTTTGACCTAAGAGGATGTTATAATAATATGGAAAAAATAAAGTTATTATAATTTCATTACCTGATAAACATATTATTGAGATTTATTTACCAATTCAAGCCTAGGGATTTTTTATTTCATTGCTAATACACAAGTATTAACTGTATTCAGCAAATGCACATAACCTTTTATTTTGAGCTGTTAGTACTATAAATCTGTTCAATAAATATGTGTGCTTTGATCAATACTGTCTATGTATTCTAGGAATGGAGATAGAAGAAATTCTGAGTTACAGATCATGCTCAGCCAAACATAGAACTTGCACCTCAATACTATGACTATTTTCAGCAAAGAAACTCATGAACATTTACTTCAAGATATTTTATATTGATACTAAAATAGCACAAGCTTACTTCTTATACATAATAAAAATGAATTGACACGTTGTGATTACTGAGATATTGGAAGAAATCAATTGTGTTATGATGGGAAAATATTTAAAAATAGAAACAGGAACTGTTAAAGTAATTACTAACAGGCTGACATCAACTTGACAGGTTATGTAAGGTACAACATAAAATAACATCATGTCATTCCATATCTTTATATATTTTTGTCTCACAGAGTTTTAGGATTCTAAGTAATCATAGGGGTAGCTTAATTCCTTAGAGATGTTAATTTACTTACTTAGCTACATGTATCTGTACTATGTCAGTTAATTTTCAGCCACACTCAATTTCTCCTATGTGCCTTATATACTGAGTGACCCAAGACTGAGCACCTGTTTTAGCAAGAAAACTCATTCGTAGCCTAAATTCATCCCAAAGTACTACCTCTTCAATAGTTGGAATTAAATGACTACATAGACACATATTTTCTGTGAATATAACTATCAAATTAAAACAAGATCAGCCTTTTGACCCCCACCCTCAGGTGACACTGTTTGAAGAACATACATGGTCAATACTAATTTTATTATATGGGTGTGTGTGTGTGTCATGCTGGTATGAAGGCAATAGAAGATTTGTGCCATGCTGAGATCTGAACGATAGAGAGAATATTAGAAGTTGTTTGGGTGACAGAAGGGGAAAAAAGAAAAAGAATCCCAGAATTAGATGGTTGAGGACTGTGGAGAGAGAATTATAGTATCTAGTAAGAAATTTTGACTAAGTTTAGCTGTGTAGAGTGGAATATGACCTTCTCCATAGTTATCTATATTGCATGCCAATGATTTTGGTGATGGATTGTTTTCTAAGCTGATGATTCATGGTGAGAACAGAAGCCACCTAACCATCCCAGTGACCTCAGGTTATTCTTAAATGAATAAAACACATCTGGTCAAGGCTACAGTGAGTAACATGTATACCAAAGCAATACGTTAACAAAAAGGTTCATGATCTGAACAAGTAAGAGAAGGTGGTCCTCAGAGGAAAAATGGATCAGGCACAGAAAGATGTAGCGGCCAAAAGAAAGAGCAATCTCTAGAAAGAGTAATATACCTAGCTTCCTATTTTTAAAATTTCCAATTCTAGGTCCTGGTTCCATGAACCCTGCCTCATTTTCTGTTTGTATTAGTCCCTGAGACATTCTGTTGGATCTTTACTAAAAAATCCTTGTGTTATGAGCTAGCTAAAGTGGTTTTGCGATTTTTCCATCTTAAGAGATTTGGCAAACAACACCTTCTCATTAGGGGAGAACCTGAGAAAAGAACCTATGTTTTCATACCCCCAGCCTGGGCTCTCTCCATGTTACCATGCTCTTGGCTAGAACTTTTTTTCTCTATGATACAAAACAAAGGATATTATATGACAGATTCCTAACTCTGGAAAATCTCAGAATAAGACAGTATCATAAGCTTCATAAAAATACATTCATGAAGACACTGGCAAAAAACAAGAAAAACACATATAAGTTTGATTCCTGATACTACTTTTATGCCTGAAATTTGGATAATACCTTAGATAAAAATCATCTAACTCAAACTGACGTACTATTGCTAGGCCACTAAAAATCAACTTTGTTCAAATCTTTTGAGAGTATTGCACCAGAAACTGAAATGTGATTCTTATTTGAAAAGTATTTTATGTTATTTTAATATTGAATATTGCTAGTGGTTTCTCATTTTAAAACAGAGTAGTCCTAAAGAAGAAAGCCGGAAAGAGTCCATGCTGACTTGTGAGCACAGATCATCATTGATTACCTTGGACTGTAGTGCTATGATCAACTGGACCATCTCCTCCCAGACATGCGTGAATCAGGAACATGTGGATTGTTTTTTAGAGTGTTTGAGCAAAATAAAGTTTTACAAGGATATATATACCATACAAGTTAGGTAAAAGAACTATGCCTCATACCAATTATACAAAAGAAAATTTTAACAGTCAAGTCAAGCAAATAATATAGCAAACACTGTCCCTCCCCCTAAAATAGTTAGAATAGCAAATATTTGTATTTGCCATTGCCTCTTCAATGTTTTCATAAAGAAATAGAACATAATTGATAAAACTGAATTTCCCTTTTATTTTCCTCCCCAGTACCAGTAATTCCCTCCTTTCTTTAAAAAAAAATCATTATCAGAAATTTGGTGTATATCCTTCCTTCCTGTCTATATCTTTATTTTTTAACTCCGCAGTCCTCAAACTTTTTGCTCGTAGGACCCCTTTACTCACTTAAAATTATTAAGGATCCCAAAGAGTTTTATTTTATGTTGGTTATTTATGTTTATCTATAGAAATTAAAATTGAGAAAATGTACTTATTAATTTGTTTTAAGTAAAGTAATAAGGCCATGACATGTTATTATAAATAGCATTTTTATGAAAAATGACTAAATTTTACTAAAGAAGAAAATAGTGCTAAGCATAGTTTTTTTAATACATTTTTGAAAACATTTTTATGTTTGTCTAAATAGAAGAAAGCAGGACTCTCATATCTGCTTCTACATTAAATTTATTGTGATATGTGGTTTTATTTGTAATATAAAGAGAAAATCTGGTCTGGCACAGATATGTAGATGGGAAAAGAAGAATTTCTCAGACCTGCTAAATGGAGTTCAATGGCCTTAGGAGTTTTGGACCATACCTTGAGAACTATTGCTTTAATTATATATGCATTCATTTATAAATAATATGTAAATTCATTTGCATAAATTTAAATTTACTTAAATGGTACTGTGCTGTATAAATCATTATGCAACTTTTTTGAGGTTTTTCAGGTTGACGCATGTCTGTATTCATTCATTTCACCTGTTGTATAATAACTCAAACACTCTGGTATTATTGGAGGGATAGACAGAGGGGTCAATGAAACAGAACAGAGAGCCCAGAAAGTGACCTACGCTTATGTGGGAACTTGGTTTATGATGGAGGAGTGAAGGCTTCCCTAATTAGCATTTATGATACTCAGCACTCAGGTGCTTAATAACTGTACGTGCTGATCATTAAGAAAGAATGAGAGATGTAGACTGTGGAAGAAACAAATCTAAAGTATATCAGGCACTAAACAGATTAATGGAGTCAAGGGGGTCAGATAATGAAGCTTCTGCCAGATTAGCACCTCTTGTGTCATTGATCAGGGCCACTGGCAGACCTCTAGCCTCCCAGCAGTGAACAGTCTTACCTAAAATGTAATTTCTGCAATGTCTTTTTATTTCCAGCACATCCTTTAGGGAAACTGCTTGTGGAGTCACGCGAAGTAGGCCAAAAATATAAAAGAGAGAGAAGCTGCTGCCGTTGTGAAACTGGTAAGTTGCTTACTGACCAGTGAACTACTTACCAAAAGAAAAGTTCATTTGTCAACCCCCTCTAACCCACTTCTATTATTTTAGATGTTTCTGAATTATTACTCGGTTTTGACGTATAAGGCAACTCTTCCAAACTTCCATTGTATTCCTGCTTTTAACAAACAGTATTTTCTAAAGAATTGTTCTCGTTAATCAACTAATCATAAGAATCAATTTTTTTTTTTAACATTCCATTAACCGTGTGATCGCTCAGGCAAAATAAATTCCTTGTCATACCTGCCACCTTTTCAGTGAACAGACCAGCATGCAAGGAACTAGCATACATTTCCAGAGGCAGCTGTTACTAGAAAAACAAAATAGAACAAAAACTTGCTTCTCAATTTGTAACATTTCAAAAGGCAGTATCTAACAAATGATATGATCATAAAAATATACCACCTGGGTGCGGTACTAATCTACCTGTCATCTTTCACTTTGATCCATATTTTTAAAATCCCAGTGGATTTCAAATAGCTTCATTAAGCCCTATCCTCCCACCAAAAGTGACACAGGAGTGAAGTGGTCAAAAAGGCCAGACTGTGGCCCTCCCACTCTCACCTCAATCAGAACAATTCCAGGCTTCAGGGGAATAATAATTTATATTAAGAAATTATATATGAACTTTTGGGTAAGTTTACTTGTTAAGAAACATGTTTTGGTTTAAAAAATTAAATTAATAAAAAGTGAAAAACACTGGTCAAGCAAAAGTCTGAGAATTGCTCTTCATATGAATTTTTACCCATATGAATTTCTTCCTGTAAGACAGATATGAATGACAGATACTAATGCTAGCAAGCATAGGCTTGTGACTAAAATTAGCGGATTCAGGTGGGTACAAATGTATATTCTCCAAGATTTTTATAAATAAATTATACTATTTTAGAAGCAGCAGTCCTGATAAAAATAACATGTTACCAACAGAGGTCTCTTGCCCTAAGCTGATGTAGCTAATGGAAAGTTCTCATGGATCATTCCTATCTCTCTCTTCCATCAAAAACTTGGACAAAATAAATATAATTATTTAAAGCCAATGTTGAAACATTTACAATTTATGTTTAATTGCCCAAAGAAAATTGGCCAATGTAGAGATCATCTGTGAGGTGGGATGTGTACTGGATTTGATAACAACTATATTCGAAAATGGATTTTGAGATGTGTTTTGAGCAATTATTGGAACAAATTTAAGAAACTCTGTATTGTATTACATCAACTCAAATTATCTGAAGCTAATAAGATTTGATTCATATGCCTGAAAAGTCTAGGAGTACTTAGGCTTGACCTGATCCTGGAGATGGAAGGAGGTCATGGGAACTCTTTTCTCCTTCCACATTCCATGTCCTTGCCCTCTATGTTTGCTAAATTCTTAATCTGGTCTGCTCTTTGAGTTGGCAAAATGGTCATAGTAGCCTTAGGTTTTTCAAGGTATTTAGTGCTGATATGATGTCAATCACTAAGAAAAGTATTCTAATCGGCCCTGTTTGATGTATCTGTAAGCTGTGGATCAATCATAATTCCCAGGGGTATTTGATAACCTGACGGGCCAGCCTTGGTCATTTATGGTAATAGAGGTGAGACAATATAATTCACATTCTTATCTGGAGGGGAAAGTGTAGTGTCCCAAAGTGTAGTGTCTTCAGAACAAGGGGGAACAATGCTAAATATACAAAAACAACAGACATACCCAATAACTCAATGAAATTCCTTCAAAGCATAACAGTGATAGGTAAAAGTAAGTTCTCATATATTAAGAGTTTATAAAAAGTTTATCAACTTTCAGTCACTCCTCTTAAACCCTGGCTTCCTCTATTTCTATCTTCTTTTTTTCTCTTTCATAATAATATTATTTGCATTCTGAATGATAACAAGGGGATGAAAAAAGAGATGAGATCCAAGCATACTGTATTGTGTATTTGCCTCATTCATTCATTCATTCATTTGTGAAACAGATGAGTAAACTAACACATCAATATTTAATTAACATGTACAGTGAGTACTATGAAAAAACAACAGGGTAAAATAACATAGGAAAGAATGCGTCCTGTGCATAGGGAGGAGTGCTAAGGTAAAACCTCTCTGAAACGTAAAGAACGACAATAGGATATCATAAAGTCAAGATAGCATGCATAGATTTGTGTTTCCCTACTAAATCATATCACGTTACTCAGGGAAAATATATAACATTTATGTGCATACTGGGGTAAAGTGACAGAAGAGCCAATAGCCAGAGGCAGGCCTGCAGGCCTCTTGACCAGCTGTAGGACTGAAGAATCATACCAATTGAGCAGCTTGAGTGTAGATATCTTATTTGAAATATTTGAGCAGAAAATCAAGGAATTAGTTGAGGAATCAAGAGAAGGTTGCTAATTCAAGATGCAAAATTACTTAGAAGGAGAGAGAGGCTAGGATTCAGAACACAGACCATTTTGTTATAAAAGGGAATGAGAGGAACAGAGCAGATGAAGTCATAAAGGTTTAGTGGTGGAAAAATTAAGTAGCTTCCAAGTTCATGGAGAGTTCTCCCATCTCAGAAATCCATAGAACAATAAAAACCCCTACGATTTTTTATTTATCCGAGGATTTTAATAATTGCATAGATTTCTATGGGGCTCTCCAGAATTAACATATTTAATTAACATATAATATTTTCTTTAGGGTCACATTTCCTTTATTGCTGCCAATGGAGATTTTCAAGAGAAATTCAAACACAATCAGTTGTTACTATCTGGTTAAAAGCGGTCCTATTTTTTAGTGTTTAACAATAATTTTATAAATTCAGTAATTTTTAACAAGGCTCATCAAATATAAGTTCCTATGGTATACTGTATCAAAATAAATGGGATGGATGGACTAATTAATTAAATATTCTAATTAAAGGACACTTAGTACCCTTTATATATAAATGCATTACTTATAATCAAGAAAGAGAAATTTAAATAGTTGCCTTATCCTCTAAAATTTTATAAAATAAATTTTCATTTTCTGTAGAGGAAAACATTTCAGTGTCTCATGATTTTTCAGTACTTTCATTGTGAATTTAAATTACCATTATATTATATATATGAAGTTCCAGTTAACTGAATGTCTTTGTTAATGCAATCTTAAATAAGGGAGGAGTTAACTAAAATGAAAACAGAAATTTACTTTAAAATTAATAAAATAATTCTTTTGTGATATATTCTAATAAACCCTTCTTATAGCAAGTGGTAGGTGAAGCGATTTCAATGCGGTTGGTCCTAGGGCCGGGATGCTATGATATACCAACCTGACCGCAACAAATAGAATTAGTGTAAAGGCCAACATCAGGTTTAGAAACCTGCGTTCCTGACTTAATTAAAGAATGATATGCTTCCATTGTGCAATGACTTCGGTGTCAAATAAATTGAGTTCTGTGAACCCAAGCTGTAAATCCAGCCTATAAGCTTCACACTACCTTGATTATGCAGGTTGATTTCTGGATCAAATTTATTCACAGGACTTTTCATTAAAGCCTCGTGTATGTCTAGATGCCTGCCTAGAATGCAGAGTACATTTTATAGGGGATACCAGCATACTTCATTTTATATTTGTCATACGTGAAACTCACAATGGTTAAGTAATTCACAAATGTTATACAGGTAGCAAGAATTTCACCCAGTTTTAATATGGATGTATGTAACACTAAATCTTTCTAATATGTCACAATAGAAAAACTCGTATCTTTGAAACTGAGACACCTAATATGGCAGAACTGCTTTCTGTAAAGTAGACTCTAGAATCTACGGGAGTGAGACTATATCTACATTATTCCCAGCATCCAAACAAGTGCTTGGCACAAAGTAGGCATCTACAAATAGTGCATAAATAAATGTACATACATCCATATAAAAAGTTGAAATACTGCCATTTTTAAAAACAGTCAAAAAGATTTTAAATCTCTTTGTGGGTTAACTATAAGGCTCATGTAATTTCCATTGTTTTTCTTTGTAAAGTTATAGTTGGTATAAAATTAAATCTCAGAAGTTAATGGACAGAACTGGAATGCTTTCTTCTATTTAATTCTACATCTTCTGTCTTGCTTTGGTAAAATATACAATCCAATTGGTCCCAAATTCTCAGACACAGGAGGCATTTCCTGCTGACATATAATAAGTAGTGATAACAATGCATCAGTCATTAGAAAATTATATCAGACATACGCTAGAACTACTTAACAGCTGAAACACTGAAGGGACAGCATTAGAGAGAAAAGATAAAAAGAACTGACACAGAGAGAATGTGGATGCATCCCCACATTCCAAACCACCAAGGATCTCAAAAGCAGCTAGGCAAGAGCTTAATGGGGTGCAGTTCAATTTTACAATTATGAACAACTCTTCCCAAACGAGCCTTAGCATAATGATTAGGCAGAGTAAACAGAGAATATAAAATTGGATTAGGAAGGAAGACATTAAAGGAAGTATGTTCTATTCTAAGCAACAAGAACATTCACCTGTCTGGAGTGAATATTGTACCAAATGCGTGTATCTAAAATATTAGAAACACTGATATAGTTTAAGACAGTTTTCCTGGACTAATGTATTATTAAATCTTTAAAATATCTTTGTCATCCTTTGAATATAAGCAAACTATGGGAAATGTGCATAATTTAAGATATTTAAAAGCAATTAACCATTGTCACAAATTTCAAAGATAATGCTTGACAGCAACTGCTATGTTTCCACCTTTTTATCGCACACATTTTTTAAAACTAATAAAAACTTCAAACTAAAAAGACAATCTATTAAAAGTCTTTGGCGATATCACACAATGCTACTTCTACCCCTACAAATTACTAATACTAGTGACACAACAATAATATTTAGCTCAATGCTAACTGCTTTACATTATCAATTAGACCTTATACAATTCTATAAAGTAGATATTATTATCCCTCATTTTACATATGAGGATACTGAGTTTCTAGACTTTAAGCAAATTGTCCAAAATTATAGTTGGCTGAGCCAGAACCTAAAACCTTTTTTTTTTTTTTTCCAGTAGCGTAGGACTTAACTCCAATCACTATGCTACGTTGCTTTGCACACTCTTGTTGATGGAATATAAACAGTAATATCTTTGTCGAGGCTTTTGAAAATGGCACAGTTCTCTAACTCATGACTAGTTTTATTTCTCAATAACTGAAACTATTTTCAGAATATTGTTGCAGTACTATCGCACCTTTAAGATATGGGAGCAGTCGTAGCGAAATACGAAAATGTACAGATTAAAGGCAGTTGCAGTAATCAAAGCCTCTGGGTCTAGGTGCCTTTGTCTAATCTTGAGATCATCCTATACTTTTTGCCTTTCCCACATACTCCACGTCCAGCAAGTTTTGTAGGATATCGTTTCAAAATATAACAAATCCAATGGATGCTCACCACCTCTTCCCTTATATCCCTAGTTAAGCTGCCACCATCTTTCTCTGAATTATTGCAGCTGCATCTCAATTTGTCTCTCTTTTTTGACACTTGCCCACTCTCCATCCTTATCCCAAGGATCTTGTCTACACAGACGCCATGATGTTTCTTTTCAAACATAAAGAAGATCATTTCACCCCCCTAGACAAAATTGCCCATGGCTTCCCATCACAATCTGTCCCTTTTTCCTCAATGTTTAGCAACCTTAAATTTATATAGAATGCCCAATAAGATGTTATAGATATAAACTGTTCAATCCTAAGAACAATATTTTTCCAAACCATTGTAGAATAAGTTGCCAACCTAATGCCCCATCATACCCGAAGACTTAGTGTACATTTTCCACACAGAAAAGGGCCTTCTCCTATGTAACCTCAGTACAATCATCAATTTCAGGAACTTATTTGACCTTGACATTACTAATCCTCAGACCCCATTCAAGTGTCACCAACTGTCTAAATAATGTACTTAATAGCAAACAGATTCAGTTCAGGAAAATGTATTGCATTTGTCACGACTCTTATCTCCAGTTTACTGTACTCAATTTTTTCTTGACTTTCATGTCCTCAACACTTTTGAATGTTTCAAAGTTATTTTGTAAATGTCCCTTTATTTGGGACTGAATTATTCTTTCTTGTATTCAGATTATGCTTATTTGGGAGGAATACTACAGAAGTGACAGTGTGTGGTCACTGTGTCCTAGCCGATAACATACAATTTTGATTTGTCCCATTACCAGTGATGTCACTTTGATTATTTGATTAGCTTCTTCAAGGAAATTTACTCTTTTCTCTTTTCATTTATTAAGTATTTTATGGGGAGATACATTGAAACTATTTAAGTGAGCCATCCCTCATCAAATTTCAATTTATCCCTCTTATATATAGCTATACGGGTTCATGGTTTCCTATTTATTCAATGAGTTATGATGAATAAATACCATTTACTTGGTACTTAATTTGCTCCATATTTGGCAAATGGCAGGCCTTTCAAGGAAGTTTCTGTGTCATTTTCATATGTCACCATTATCCTTTGAGCATTCCTTTGCTTTCTGGCACAATACATTATTCTGGATTTATTTTGTACTTTTTCTGACTAAGCTCTAGAATCAACCACTTCTCCAATGAGTCCTGGTTACTTTTGGTGGAGAATGGTATTTAGAAGCTAATATCTGGGTGCTAGGTGTGATCATTGCTATTGAGGTCCTGTTGCTCCCAGGCATTCTCAGTGGATAGAAATAGAAAATATATGTACGTAGATATTTTTATGTATACACACAGATACATACATACACGCTCTCTCTCTCTATGTGTGTGTGTGTGTGCGTGTGTGTGCGTACGGGCATGCATTCACACCTATGTCCCTAATTCTAGCAGACAGAAATCTGATTCTCATTATCCTTAATATATCTACTCATTTTATCAAGACTCACCTTTGAAACAAATCTGCCTTCAACCTCTGCACAACTTCAGGCTCTGACATCCCCCACTGGGCCATTGCTCCATATGGAAACCCTCCTCATTACTTTGGATTCCTCAGCACATGTCAGTCCCTCTCATGTGGGACTCTAATGGCTCATGTTATTCAGTACACCTATGAGGACACTCTCTTGACCTTGTTTAAGCTCCTACACCTGCACTGATCCACCACGGCCTACTCCCCCAGGTGTGTATGCCTACCTCACTGTGCCCCACATAATGGCTTTAGGACTAAAATGGTCAGGAAAGAATGATGAGGAAGAAGAAGAGCTTCAGATAGCAAATTGAATAAAAGACAACACTCTTACTTGGACCTACAGAGTCCTCCGTACTCTGGACAATATCTAACTTCCAACATCATCCCTTACTTTTCCTCTCACTCTGGCCTCAAAGGACTTCTTGTTGTTCTTTGAACACACCAAGCAGAATCATTGCCTCCGATCTTTGTAATTGTTATTACCTGTGCCTAGAACACATTTCCCCAAGATTCCTTTCGGCTCCACTCCCACCCCACCCAAACTCAATCACTCTCCATTAGCTTAACCTGATTTATTTGAATTGTTATACTTTTCTCCCTTCCATATATTATTTGTATTATATTATATTATATATTACTAATTTATTTATTGTCTGTTCCCTTGAACTGAAATGTAAGCTCCATAAGAACAAGGATTTTCTTTGTTTTATTCAGTGTTTGTATTCTCAGTACTTAGAAGAGGTTTGGTTCAAAATACGTTCTTCTTCAATACATTGTTTAAATAAATAAGTGATAGATGGAAACTCAGCCCCTGGCTCTGCCCATCAAAGGTTTTGCATCTTTGAACCCTGTCTTGTGCCTATGTTTATCCATCTCATTTTTCTATTAATTTATAGCTGCTAGTTTTTCTTTGTTCTGCCATTATATCTGCGTCTGCTCAGGCCTGCTTGGCTGACCTAAGTTATTTGACTTTAGATTCTGGAAGCACCTAAATGGTCTATCCTTGGAGAACCTAACCCTCATTTTCGTCCTCATGGAGCTAATGAGCTCAACCACTCATTAGCTAATGAGTTCTATTCTTTTATTCCAATATTTTGTTTAGAAAATTTCCATTTCCTCATTTATGCACTCCACCAAAGTATTTGTCAGAAACAGAAAGATTAACATACATCAAAAATCTTATAATATACTTAAACATGACTTCATTCTCTCAGATGGCCACTTTGTCCTCAAATTAATGCCAAAACAATCAGTTAACATTTACTAAAACCTCATTACAGTTGTTATGAGGAAATTCTCCCGCCGCACTTCTGATGTCTCTCTCTCTGTACAGAAGTAGCTCCTGGCCTCCTTTCTCCCTTTCCTCTCTCTTCCTGAGAGACCATGACTACATAAAGGTGACATTCTTGCCTTTTTACATTACTCCTTCATACACTTCATATCATTTAGACCCAAAGGTGTGAACTTGGTACCGATAATCTTTTTAAAACTCATCTTGTTCTACTAGACTTTCCCCCCATTCTGCTTCTTAGTCAGAGTGTCAGTTAGGTGATGTGGTCAGAGTATAAACTGGTTTAGCTTAGAAGACTCCTAGTATACAAACAATTAAACTTAGTCATTTCTTGGTGTATGCATTTTACTTGAGTGTCTGTCTCATGATTTTGCAACTATATTATTTTGGCAGGATAATTTATTGACATACTAGTTTGTGTTTTGAAACAAGGGGTCAATCAAAGGGATTTGAAAGAATGAGAGGTATTTTTCCTTCCTCAATACCATAAAGTTGGCTGGGTCTTGGTTTGATGAGCATGGAAGCCCTTGTTTCAAAGTGTTACTAATGGCTTTTTCTTTCTTTTAACATTAAAGATAAAAGTTACTAGGTACTTGCTAGTGAGGGGCAAGGAGCTGACACAGTAAGAGAAGGCATAAATGTCCAGTCTTAGGAGGGAGAAAGTAAGTTTTGCAGCTAACAGGAAGAGGATGAGGGTGTAGAAATTCCGTCAAATGGCGTACATTTTTCCCCTCTCCACCTTGAAAATAGGACCAGGGAGGCATAGCAGTGGGGTATCTTTGACAGCTAATCACCATGTTCACACCTGGCCTGGCATCTATGCATCCACCCAGGCAACAGTGCCCAAAAGAAGATGGAGAACAAAATTTCACAGCAATATAGTGACCAGATGAAGTATTATCAACCATAGGCTGTTGGAACCAAGACCCTCTCTCCTTTTATGAGTATCATGTAAATTCCTTGAATTTTTAAATAATCTCCAGGAATGGAAGGAACCTCACAAAAATAACTTAAGATGGAACTGCTTACAATACTGATTTTAAAAAATAGCTTATATTGAATTTGACTTAAAACAAATAAAGCGCAGTAGCATTTCTTTTATCAAAATGTTGTAGAGCAAATTCACACCATTAAGTCATTTTTTGTTTGTTTATAGCTCCTTTTTTCCTTTGAGGTAAAATTGACATATAATGAAGTACATAAACATTTGTAACCCATACTGCTATCATAGAATATTAGATAATAGGACACCTCAGAAAGTTCCCTCATGATTCTTCCCTCACCCCACACCCAGAGGCCACTACCGTTCTAATTTTTTTTTGTCACAAAAGATTAGTTCCACTTGTTCTATAATTTAATATAAATGAAATAATATAGCACGTAGTATCTTATATAAGACTTCTTTCACTGAGAATAATGTTTTGTAGTTCATCCATGTTGCTTCATGTATCAAGGTTTCATTATTTTTTGTTGTTGTTGTTGTTGTTGCTTGGTAGTATTTCATATGAATATGCCATCATTTGTTTTCTATTCTTCTATTGATGGACACTTAGCTGGCTTCTAGTTTTTAGCTACTATAAATAAAGCTACTGTAACCATTCTGGCACAAAATTTATTTGGAAATACAAGCTTTGTTTTAGGGGTAAATACCTGAAATCAGGTTTGCTTAGTCATCAGGGAGCTATACTGCAGTGGGTGTAAGCCCTGACAGTTGGTTTTTCTCTTTTTGTAATGCATGTGCCTGACTTAAGCTTTGATTGCTCCCTTCAATAATGCGTATCTCTAATAAACACATTGCCAGCCACAGGGCTAGATAAAGAGCCAGGCTGCCTTCCCCGCACTGAGGGAGGCTCCTTTGTTTGAGAGATCTTGGTTGATCTCAAAACCATTTGGGTCACTTGTTTTTTTCTCTTCCCTCAATTTAAATTCCTGCTCTTATGTTTTAAATTCACTGATAAGGAGTGAGCCCTCAAAACCTTAGGTCCCATCATCAAGCCCAATAAAGGCAAACCCCCAGACCTGTGCTTTCTCTCCTTATTTGCTCTACCTGTGACCTCCCTGTGTGGCCCCAGGTGTGCCATATGCTTTCTAGGACTTGTGAATAATAAACCATTTTCCCCTCAAAGTTTCCTGATGCTTACTTGCAATCATAATAAGAAACACAAGGGCTAGTCCAGCCACAACCCTGTTTATTGATAAGCTGAGACCAGCACAAAACATTTATGTTTTGTTTTATAAGGAACAATTAAAACATTTTTTCCAAAGGAGCGGTGCCATTTTAGACTCCCACCCAACAATGTATGAGATTTCTGGTTCTGGTTAATCTACGTCTCAATCCCAATATTGGTGTTGTCAGTCTTTTTAGTTTTAGTCATTGTGGTGAGTACTTTAAATGCTTTTAAAATTTGAAATTAATATAAGCTAAATTAAAATAATAAAAAATTTATAATAAAGGCTAATCAGTTTATGTGAGGGAAAAGAACATATCTGTTTTGCTTACCATTTACACTAGTGTTTAGGGAATTGCCTGACATAGTAAATGCACCATTAACATTTGTTGAGTAAAGCAATTATGTAAAAACTATCTGAAATGTTTTTTCATGTCTTTTTCTTTGCACTAAATTTGCTGACATAAATTCAGTAATATAGTCTTTTTACTTCTAGCCTCTAAATATTTATAGGGCTAACTTTATCACCAAATATTTTTGATATTTGGTGTTAGTTTAAATTCATCTCATTCATTTCCCAGAATATTATCAATTTTTGCTTATTGCTCTCCCTTCCAGATTTGCCCCCTTCAATCATGCTTGAACTCTCAATAGCTCTCTCTTCCCTAATTACTAGAGTCAATACAGCCTCAACTCCTTCCATCCAACTACATATCTATTTATATTCCTAACACTCTTGTCTCCATGGTTTTAGACATTTCCTTTCCCTTATGTAAAATATCCCTTCCCTTGTCCATCTTGTGTCTGTCATGCTAATTATCCAGGCACATATCTATTATTTTCTGGATAGAGAGAGCTAAAAGAAGGATATATAATCTGGTTGTTTGGAACCAAAAGGTGAGTATAAAAATGTCTGAGAGACGGTGCAAACCATGTCCAAATAGAAAATCCCAAAGACTCACGTACAAAAGGCCCATCAAATCAAGAATGACTCAACAATTTCCCAAGGTACATACAGAGCAAACTAGAGGTCCTTTTGATGTCCACTACCAAACAGAACAGAATCTGTTTCGCCACTGCTACCCTTGTTTCTTGCCTCATAGGGTGTTGTTGTTGACTGCTAATCCTCTACTCTCTGGCCAGATAGGCACGTCCGTATCGGTGGCCGGTGGCCGTATTACTTAAACAGGAGCTAAGCTTCTTTAGAGGGCCTCTCACTTGATGTGTCAAAGTCACCCCTCTTTGTCTCCAGTTCACCTGTCTCCCTACACTGTTCTTCCATTAGAACTTCAGTTCCAAGGGAAAGAGGCCTTGTGTGTATTGTTGTGGCTGTATTCAAGAAATAGTTTTTGAAAAGAAACAAATATCCTTATATGAGTTGAGGTCCTAGGAGTAAGTTTTGGCTTTAAACTTTATTTAAAGACTGTCTTTTCTGCTAGGGCTCATGTTATCACATTCTTTGCTCTATTCCCAGTACTTTTCACAGTGTCTGGTACAGAGCTGTGCTCAATAAATGTTTGTTGAATAAAGGAGTAAAATGCCTAATAATCCTGCAAAAAATATTTGTTATATCTCCAGAGCTTAGCAGTGACAAAACAGAGAAATAAAGAAAACCTAAGAGGAACTGATTGAAAGAAAGAGAGAGAGAGGGAGAAAGGGAGGGAGGGAAGGAATGAGAGAGAGAGAGAGACAGAGAGACAGCGAGAGAGACAGAGAGAGGGAGAAATTACAAATCAAGGTACAGATTTTGGCATAAGAAAAACGTCAGTGAAAATTTAGGAGTAAAACTAGATTGCCCTCTATTTCCCACTGTCAGTTTACATGGAAATGCTAAGAATTCTTGCCACTAGTTGTTTTCAACATCACTAATATATAATGTACTTAATTTTTACGGAACCCAGGTTAAAGAGGCATGAAATGTCTGTAATTGAAGATAATATTTTTAAGTGTTCCTAACGAGGCTTGAGATATATCAAATAAAGAAAGTGATATTAATAATAATTGAGGTCATGTATTTCCTCCTGAAACAATGTGTGTATATATGCTAAAGACAGTAATCGGCCCAAGTGCTTTTTAATGAGCAAAACTGTCAGCTAAAGATTTTAATTTTAATTTCAATTTAATATTAAAGGGAAAATTTAATTACCAAATCATCTCAAGTATATTCAGAATATCTCAATAACTTAAGAGTGCCTTCAAATTTTACTATAAGTAAATATTTAACTGCACATTCAATTTCAAAATAAGTGGTCTTGTAAATCACAGGCAATTTAAAAATATTTTTACATACAATAAAGAATATTGTTTTGATTTATCTGTGTGGGAGACAATAGATTTAAAATGCTAGATTAAGGAATATAAGGACATTATGTCCTTACAGAAGAGTCTTTACATGCTGCCTTTCATTTTTAGTTAAAGATCATAAAAATGCTCCATTTTATTTGCAAAAATAAATTATTTTCAAATAAATATTAATAACAGTGCAATTTCAGTATTTTTCTTCAGTTATGACTTATGTCAAAAATAACACCCCATACTAATTTTTATTAAAAAAAATATTTCCAGCAACTACTACTGTACATTTTAGGAGAATGCATATTGTTCATGATGTTCATGTGTTGAAAGAAAGATATTAACACATTCTAGAGAAAGCATGATGCCTTAATTTATGGGAATGTGTTAATGATTAAAATAGTAGTGTTTTGTTTTGTTTTTTTTTTTTCAGTTAATTTACTCGTAGAAAATCCTCATATAAAGCAAATATCCGAATCTGGCAGGAAGATTTAAGGGACTTATTTACAAGAAATTAACCAAAGTAGGTCCTTTATATACCAACTGAAATTTTTATATTCTGTTTCAAATATGAAGAAAGTTAAAAGGACTGTAATATACACGCACACGCATACACACACGTTTGCTGGGGAGGGATTTGCTGATATACTACATCTAAATGAGACCCTCAGGACTGTTGTAGCAAAGCAGGCTGAAGTCAAAGGTTTTATAGTCTTCTGTGGTTTAAATCAATCTCATTCACCATTTACGCAAGCTTGCTGATGAGCTTAAAAGTCAGTTCAAAGGTCGTTCCTCACTTCCCCCAGGTGGAGATAATTCTCCACTCTTTGTGTCTACACTGTGCCCTATGAGATCCTTTACTGTACTTTTTCTTAAAGTCACCCTCTTGAGGACAGAGACCAATCCTAGGCTTTACATTTATAAAGGACAAATGACTAGATTGTCTCACATTATAAATTGCAGTAATAATAAACTTGCCTTGACAACCATATTATTTCTTATTCAAATCTTTAGTTATTTAATCATAGATATAAAAATTATATCCCAGTCAATAATTTGACATCTAGAGGCACTAACCATATATTAAGTTAATATAAAATGTTCATAAGGCTTTCTACCTACTTTAGAGTTATCAAATTCTATTACTCAAAACATTATTTTCTATAGTTAGACAGTAATTTTTTATCACTAATCACTATTAAACTCATATCTGGTGCATTTTAGATTCAACAGACAGTAATCACTATGGTCAAAAAGGTATAGACTTTAAAGAAATAACCAAGTACCAATCAAATCTGCTACTTGATCAGCGTGCTTATATTTTCTCAGTTATTATTTTGTCACAGAGGTCTTTTATTCTCCTACATGAGCACTGGGTTTTCCACATCCTATTTTTTTGAACATAGCACAGAATATAAACACACATATTTTAACACAGCACACACGTATGCATATATTCATGCACACACAGATATACTTTTATCCATGTGTATGTCTTATATACATATAGATGTATGTAGGGGTATGGGTGTGTATTTATGAGTGTGTGTGCTTATTATCCAACTCTATGAGGACAGTTATTTTACTGCTACAGCTCCAATACCTGGAATGAAAGAACAGTACTAGGCAATCAACGTGTATTTGTTGAATGAATAAATATCAGTTACACTACAATTAAATTTTTTTCAAATGGGGCTTCGTCTCAGAAACACTTATAAAAAACTTTATTTGATAAAATTATCTCCTTATTAAAGTAATCTGTAGCTGTAGCAAAGTGTAGCAAATCGAAAGAGAAGCATACACATTTATACTGCTTTAATATATACATCTTTGCTAGCTATTACCAGGACCAAAAGTTGACGCTGATTTATTTCAAAACTAACCAGTGTACTTGGTAATTATTCACGAATATTGAAATGGTTAATCCTAAGTAACTATTTTAAAACGCAATTCTCAGATAGTCACACGTCCTTTTTCAAATCCAACAGGATTCTTTTCTTAACAACCACTTTCTAACAAATACATTTTGAAGTCTCTCTACGGACACAGCAGGCCGATGGATTACATGTGACCAAAGAACGTAGTTTTTTTTTTTTTCCATGCTGAGAGCAAGTTCACATTGTTGTATGATTTAGACAAGGATTCCTCAACAAAGGCACTACTGACATTTTGAGATGAATAATTATTTTCTGTGGAGGCTACTGTGGAAATTTCTGGATATCAAGCAGCCCCCCTGCATTCTCTACCCATTAGACGTACAGCTGCCCTCTCTCAATTGCGGCAACCAAAAGCGTCTCCAGATATCACCAGATGTCCCTCGGGGAGCAACGTTGTCCCAGTGTAAGAACCACTGATTACTGAAAATAATTTCTCATGCAATGTCCACCTCAAGGATCCTTAAGTCTCAATCATTCCAAGATTATACAGCAAGATCTGTGGATGTGCCTCATTTTCAATGTCTTGTATAGAGTTATAATTGAAGCTACTACCTACTGTTAACACAGTATCCTAATATTAGGGACCAAACCATTATTCTTTATCAACATTCTTTCCAAGAAAACTTTTATCTCCATAGATAGTTTAAAACTACGGATCTCTCTCTCTCTCTCTCGCATGAACTCCCAGTTTTCTTTGACTTTTATTTCAGTGTTTTTCACTTGTTTCCTGTGGATCCCTAATGACCTCAGGTACCTTACAGCTTACCTAGGGGAAAGAGGAAAACCAAGGAAGTAAATTTTAAACATAGTCTCAATTTCTTTTAATTCCTGAATCCATAGTCAGTGATTATATTTTTTGAAGTTCAACATTACTGCTCAAGGTCCTTTGTAGAAATTATGCCTTTGAAATTTTCTTGAACAACACAGACAACAAAAATGTTATCCTGCCTCTCTAGACGATAGAGAAACATACTTGACATTGCGACAGTCTACTAGTTGTCTCCCATCATTCATATTCCACTTCTCTCCCAGAGTCATGAAAACCATAGTATTTCATAGAGGCTTATAACCACACAGAGCAAAGACTACACTTCCTAGCTTCCATCGCAGGTAGGTGCGACCATGATTCTAAGATGTGGATAAAAAGAGGCAAGTAAAAGTGTTGTGTTCAGCTTCCATTTTGTGGGAGTATGACACAGGGTCACCTTGAACCATGCAAAAGAAAGTAATCCCTAAGCCCAATAGAGGAACAAGATAAAAGAAACATGGAGTCTGATTACTCTGTAGGACAGACTCTTCCTACCATTTTGGTCTTTTTTGTTTGTTTTTTTTGGACAGTTGTTTTGGATCTCTGTCACAACAGCCAAACTAACATCCTAGCTAATATAAGCAGGGCACCAATAGAGATCAATGTCTATGCTGGGCATATTTCTAGTCATGGCACTTATGAGATAAAACGTGCTAAAAATAAGATGATATTGGTATATAATGGGAATTCAGCCCTGATGAACCAAAAGAAGTAAAGTGGGCAATCTGAAACATGAGTTATGAAGAGCAACTTCATCTACCTTAGCAGGGTATGATGCCTCATTAAGAATTGTGAGGATAAATAACTACTAGGGATGTAATTACGACAGGAGGCCTATAGTTACCACTGCTGTGTGAAGCATAGGAAAGCTGTTGAGGGTAAATCCTAAGAGTTCTCATCACAAGGGAAAAAACTGTGAATTCACAATTTGACAAATTGTAATAACCTATTAATAATCATATCATACCTGATCTCTTATTATTTTTATATTTGAGCTGTTTCAATATGATAACCACAGTGCAATTTATTATCTTAAAAAAATACTTCATCTACTGAGGTCACTTGGGAAGGAAAGAGTAAAATTTTTGCAACAGAGCACTTACGACCACATTCAAGAATACCGCCACCTCCCCAAATATATGTCACCAACCAATACATTAAGAATATTCATAGGCAGTCAATCTGTAATCTGTAATCCTGTGATATCAGCAGCCAGGAGTTTACAACAATAGTTCAACTAATAAGAACAACTGATATATTTTATCCAGTGTAAAAAAAAAAAAAAAATCGAAGTATGTCTGATATTGCAAGGTTTGCCTCCCTAGCACAACCTGTGAATTTAAATGTGAGTTTAAGACTCATATAAACCTTCACATTGATGACAGCTTTTATTTCCATGTGCAACAGGTATTTCATTTAATTCATCTCTCTCATCTACAACTGAAACAGTTGTAGGTTTTGTGCCTGAGTCCTGGATCCTATATACTTCAGTGTGGTAATAGGAATCATTCATTCATTTATTCATAGAGGCTGAGCTTATAGGTTATTTCTACATATAAAGTGGAAGATCCATTCTCACTCTGCTTTGATCAAGATGCGAGCTTGAGCCAACCTGCCACATCACTGTCAAACAGTGATTTGGTTAGCAGCTCCCTAGAAAAAAAATAAATGTAATTCTTACAATGTGTGGCATGTCCAAACAGAACTAGTTATTTGGGGAGCAGCATTATATACGAGGATGCTGAAAAGTAGGTATATCATTGGGCTGTTGTAAAGATTCATTAAGACAGGTTCACATAAAGTATTTAACACAGTGTCAGGTGCACAGTAAACTTTCAGTAAATGCTGCTTATATATTTTCTTGTTAATACTTTTCTGCTCCATTTGGCCAACTGGATACTTTCTAAAAACCTGAGGGTCTTTTTAAAACTAGATCTTATAAATATCACAACAGTTGTTGGTTAATAACTGATACAACCTTATGAAATATACTTTAACTTATTATTTGTTTATTAACCACATATTAACAATTTAAAATAATCAAACATACCTATATGAGTAAAATTAATGTACATATGTAACTATAATATAAATCTGTCTTAAAGAGAATTTAATGTTCTCTACACAGACTACCTTTTTATTGCCTTTTCTTTTTTTTTTTTTTAATTTATTTACGGCCGTGTTGGGTCTTCGTTTCTGTGCAAGGGCTTTCTCTAGTTGTGGCAAGCGGGGGCCACTCTTCATCGCGGTGCGCGGGCCTCTCACTATCGCGGCCTCTCTTGTTGCGGAGCACAGGCTCCAGACGCGCAGGCTCAGTAATTGTGGCTCACGGGCCTAGTTGCTCCGCGGCACGTGGGATCTTCCCAGACCAGGGCTCGAACCCGTGTCCCCTGCATTGGCAGGCAGATTCTCAACCACTGCGCCACCAGCGAAGCCCTTCATTGCCATTTGGTTTTGTGAAATGTTTATTCCTTGCCTGTGTTCCAAATTGATACAAATCATCCACTCTACTTGTTTCATGTCAGGCTAATAAAATTGTTTATAATAGATTATATGGTGGTTGCAAAATAAAAATTTTTAACTTTTCTATAATTGGTCAGTTTTTAGGTATTAAAATACAAAGTTTTCAGCAACAATTTTAAAATATAACTCTAGCTTTTAATGCTTCTGTTGAGTTACAAGTTCATGAGAATGCTGAAGGGTCCAAAGGTATGGGCCTCCTCCAAGTCTGCTTTTACTTATTCCTGCCACCTAGATTTGGGAGACATTTAAAGATGGACATGGATATGGATGGAAAGGGAGATGCTTCTGGATTGTGCTCTCCTTGAAGACGTACCCAAATCACACATTATTTTTCCCATCCCTGTCACTGCACAGTACACTTACTAAAAAGCATTGTATTATTTGATTAATTTCTTTATCATTTATAAATGACTCACCCTAAATGCAATGTCTTTGCTGCTTAACATCCATTTTTACTCCATATGGACATTTCTGAAATGTTCTATTAGCTTCATAAAAACATATCATCCAAATGATCTTTCAAAAAACTCTTGAAGAAATATTTAGTTACTTTAAATAGTCAGTGATATAGAACTTCCTCAGTTAAATACAAAATAATTTGAAAATATAATTTCTTTTGCAAATTTAAGATTACCAAAAAAAAAAAAAAAAAAAAAAGACACAGAACATAAAGAATGTCAAGAAATTAAACAATAAGTAGATTAATCATACATATTGTCAAAACATTTTGAAAACATATCCTTGAGGAAGAAAAATGTGTACGGAACCAATGAATTAAGTAACTCTGCCTTTAGGAGCATTGATGTTTTGTTTGCTGGAACATAAAATCCTCACTTACTACTACTGAATCAATTTAGGATCACTTAATGCAACATAGTATTTTAAATGTTTCTTCAATTAATTTTAGAATGTAGAAGACAACTCAATGATTCAGAAATATTTTGTCATTACATCAGCTAATAAATACTCTCTTGCTTAAACTCCCGAAGTTCCTTTAGACTGAAAGTTCCTTTAAACTGATACACCATTTAAAGTAGATTCTTTTAAATTCGGTCTATTTTCTGATGGGACCTTCCTACAAAAAATTTTTGTGCCCCAATTTCTTCAAAAATTTTTTTGAAAAAAATTGATACTCCTTTTAGTACCATATTTATCCCATGACATCTGACACTCCCGCCTTCATGTTTCATCCTGTGGCTCATGCATTTCTATGTTTATATAATATACATGATGGCATAGATTCTACTTTCTCTATTACTACTCTCCTAAGGTTCTAAGAAATAGTATCCTCCCCCATTGTCTTTAAAGCATGAGGATTTTGAAACATTATTTTCCAAAGGGCTTCCTCATAAAAAAAAATACCTTCCTATTAAATACTTTTTATGTTTCACAACACCGTCGAAATAGCTGTTTTAATCTCTCACTTGTACTAAAATTAACACTATAAATTTCCTCTCATATTGAAACAGAAAAATATGAGTTTACACTCCTTGAGACACTCTGTGGGTGGCATTGGGTTATGCCACATTGTTGAATCTATATGTGAATCTATTTTTAAAATTACGGTGCTGGTGTGGCATCTCTAATGAAAATTCCCAGAAAGCTCTTTTTCTTTTCTCTATCTCTCCTTTAAAAAAGAAAACTAATAAAAAAATTAATATGATGTATAAAGAAAATATATGTTCAATTATCAGCCATTTGGAATTTATGCGTTAATACTTTACAAATTAATTTTCAACTATGAAAATTAATGGTTAATCTCAACATACTTAAAAGTAATGGCTTTCAGTGATTAAAAAATATAATAAAATCTTAACAGAAGGTTTACCTTAAGCTTCATGGGTCCCTAGCTCTTTTTCTTAATGTCTATTCTATTCACACTCATTCATTTGGTATAATTTTATTGTCCATTTTTTGTGGGCATTGTGCTAGGGAAAATAATGGTGACAAGAAGAGACAGTATTTCTTCCCATTACTTTTACAAGCCAAGGGATAAGACATATAAAGAAGCAATTATTATAAAAAATGTGAATGTCAAAATTAGGGAAATATGGGGTACTCTGTGGACACATAGTGAGACCTAGCCCTATCTAGGGGGTTAGAGTAGCAACATCCAGTGGAAATATAATGTAAGGCACATATATAATTTTAACTTTTCTGGTAACCACAATTGAAAAAAGTAAAATATAAATACACACTTGGATTAAGCAGCAATATCTTATTCAGTGCAACGGCTGAAGTGAAACAGTCTTCCCAAAACAATAAAGTTATGTTTAACAGAAAAATATACTGCACGGCTTCAATTTTTAAATTTAAATTTAAATACATTAAAATTGAATAATGTAAGGAATTCAGTTCCTCAGGTACATTAGTCACATTTCAAGGTCTCAAGAGCCACATGTTGCTGGGAACCAGTAGAGGGCAAATTTAGGGAACTCTTTGAATTGACTCTCTCAACCCCTTTTCAGAATGCCTACCTGTCAAACAGAGGATGGAAAGCTTCAAATTCTATTCCCAAGTCTCCCCAGAAGCTAGGATAGGCCCTGCCAATCAAAATGTATTTACATAAGGAGAAAGTAAGGGCAGCTGGCAGATGTTTTGCTGACGTGAATCATGGTAGGGGTTGTGTGGTTCTGGGGTCAGGAGCTTTGGTGGCAACTTTCTGGTAATGAAGCTCCTTGATGTTGGCAGAGGACACAGCTCCTTTGGCAGTGCTGTTCTTTGGTATGGTTTCAGGACTTGTTCTTAAAGGATCAGCCTACAGCCTGCTACTTCAGCCAATTCTTCATTTTCAAGAGTTAGCACTACTCTAATAAATCCATTTGCGTGTAAAAGTGTTAGAGTAGATTTCTTTTCTGAACTAGGATCTGTGATCAATATAGGAACTAAGGAAGAATCCCAGAGAACTGACTTATAAGCCTGTATCTGACGGGTAACAGAGTTTATTCTGAAGAATAGTAAGAAGTGGATTTTGGACAACAGGAAATATTTAGAAATGCTGCTAAGTAGAGGGAATGCAACTAGAGCAGCCCAAAGAAAGTGAGTATGATTAGAATAACAAGGGGAAGGGTGAGGTTGCCTTAAAATAGATGGCTCAACGCACTGAAAGCCACTTCACAAAATGGGCAATTCACTAAAAGCAACAATCTGCCACAGGATCAATTCATCAAATTTATATATTTACCAATATCTTGATTCTTATAGTAATTAATAGAAATTACAGTAACGCCAAGATGGATTAGCAGAGTACGGACAGGTGGGTCGTCACGACCCTCCAAACTCTGCCTCTGTCCTCGCTGTCTGTGTTCCCACAGTCTCTCACTCAGCCACTTAGATTCTCCTTATTCCGGCATCAGCCGCCAAGGCTGTGCTTCTCTCTTCTCTAATTTCCTCTAATTAAAACAGAGCCCGTGAGATAACAACTACTGAGCCCACATGCGCCACAGCTACTGAAGCCTGCGCACCTGGAGCCCATGCTCCGCGACAAGACAAGCCACCGCAATGAGAAGCCCGCGCACTGCAATGAAGAGTAGCCCCCGCTCGCCACAACTAGAGAAAGCCTGCACGCAGCAACAAAGACCCAACGCAGCCAAAACTAAAATTAATTAATTA
Source organism: Eschrichtius robustus (assembly GCF_028021215.1). Taxonomy (NCBI): domain Eukaryota; kingdom Metazoa; phylum Chordata; class Mammalia; order Artiodactyla; family Eschrichtiidae; genus Eschrichtius; species Eschrichtius robustus. Next base: position 12,145,794 of record NC_090827.1, on the reverse strand, counting down.
GTTAATTTTAAAAAGGGAAAAAAATCTTAAAAAAAAAAAAAAAAAGCAGGGCTCTGGGGCCAACCCAATATAAATGATTCTTTAAATACTAAGAGTTGAGATCTATTCATTAGGAAAATATATTTATGATTATATTCAAGAAGACTTGTAAAACAAATAATGTATTAATAAAAAGAGTTTTTTTAAGAGACAAATCTAATCTCTGACCCTTAGGTTTTGCAGTTGAACACTTGTTTTTTCATCCTTCCATGTTGAATACATAGTTAACTATAATCAAGAAGAATACTTCTGTTTTGAGTAAATTAACAAATTTAGGGAATTTAGAAAATAGATAGGTTCATCCTGCAGCTGCATTGGCCTTATTGGGCAAGAAGCAAGGGAGAAGAGAAATACTGGAACTTTTGGTGGTCCATTTAAAGGATAGGAACTCTGTCTTAGGAACAAGGAGAAGTCATTGCAGAATTGTAAGAGAAACGTTGTGAATAACTGTGGAGTGGTAAACAAGTATGGTGGGAAATCAACAGAGTTTAAAGACTCTGGGTGGGCTGTGGCTCCCAGTAATCCACGTAGATAGATCTAAGAGATGGATAGGAGATACATCTTTGAATATATTGTCTTACATTAAGTATGAAGATAAAAGTATTAGTGTTTTTATACTAGTCAGTAATAATGAAAATAACTAAAAAGGATGCATTACAAAAATTTTGGGCAGCAGAGCACATGGGTAAATCACAGTAGATACAAGAATCTAAGATTTCTGATTTTAAAATATAGCTTCTCATGAAATCAATTTCTTCCATCTGTTACTCATGGGTTATATTAACATTCTCCAGTAGACCGTGAGGAAGATCCGTAGTGTTACTTGTAACACTGTACCCCAAAATTTCCCACAAAGTTAGCAAACTCCTAGCAGGTCTCGAAAATAGCAGTGTGCCTGCTGAAATACCAGTACTTTATGTATTTGACTTCTATGCAAGTAGAAATACCAATACTTGGGGAAGCCCAAGGGGAGATCTCAAACATGTAAGAAACATTTTAATATTGGCCATACTGGCTATGACAGAGCACATCCAACAACAATCACCTGTCCACACACATTTTAACAAATATGTTTTGATCTCTATTTTTACTAATTGGCATTGCAGTGTTCTGAATGGCTGAAACGTGTATCACGGTTGAGTGTTAATAACTCCCTTAATATAGATATGTTAGTGAAAATCACTGAAACTACTATTTACTGGGGCTCAAAAACACTGACTTCAACACCTAATAATTTATTTTAAAATATTTAAATTTTTTTAGTTAGGAACATGAAGAAATAAATGTAACAGCCTCAGTATATATTTCTTCCTTTATTTAATGATATTCAAGGGTAAGTTCTCAGATAACCTAATTATTTTTTGTAGATAGGGCATGTGAGCTATTTTACAAGGCAACAAAAATAATTTGAGATTTTCCTATGGTAAAGACTCCAATGAATTCCATGCGTACAAGTAAGCCACAGTCTTTACAGAGGATGTGGATTGCATATTTGACCTTATTTCTGATGAATATGGTGAAAACTCATAATAGGATGCATCATAAATTACTCCAGTGAAATTCCAGTCCAAGTGCAGATAACTGTTATCTGTGTATGTGTGGGTGTATGTGTGTGTGTTTTCTACTACATACTTTTGTTAATGAATGTTGATGAAAAATATTCCTTTTTCATATTTATGTGATGTGACTTGCTATGCTAAGAATGCCTGTGACAATCAATAATATTTTTCTCAATTTTTGAGATTTATCCCAAATGTCACCTCTTTTATACAAAGACTTTTATGACTGTTATTATTGTCTCAGATTTGACCTCCTTCTATTCGGAATTCTTATAGAATTTTATTTTTACATCTTACAGGCATTTACTAAATTCTTCTTTGTACAGCAATTATATTTTGGCTTGACTTACCCCTCACTCTTATAAGGAGCTGTCATCTATAACACCATATTAGAACCTTTTACATTGTTCATTTTAATATATATACTGGCTAAATTGATTTAGAATCAACATTCTTTTAAAATCAGAATAGGAGTCATAGTTTGGGTTCTTGTTGAGTAAGTCAAGAATTGCCTCAGACTAAAACACAACTGTAAAAACCTTATTACCAAAAACATAGCAACCATAAGGGGAATCAGGCCAGGAGCCTGTGGGGAAAACAAAACAAAACAAAACAAAACAAAACACTAAACAAGCAGGAAGATAATTCTAAAGTAAAAATGAAAATATAAAAGCAAGAGGGCATTGTTCCTCATACAAGGGTCAGGATATCCTATAAGTGACACTGAGTTCAACCTAGGGTCTTAGATGGCAGCACATCAACAAGCTTTGATTGGTTGCAGTGGCAACGCTGAACAATAATAACCACAATAAGTGTAGCATTTCATACACAAATAACATTTTTACAGCTTTCATAGTGCTTCTGCTTATCTTTTTGGAAATTTACAGTAATTCTACTACATCTGCCCCATTAGTATTGTAAACAAATTTAGGCTTGGGGAGATTAAATAATTTATCTGAGGTTAAACCAGTGTAGAGCTAGAACTAGGTCAGGGTTCTTTCTATACTGGAGAGAGGAGCTCTTTTTTGATGGTTTTCCTTATCAGACTTTATGATATTCACAATATTAAGAACAGAAACATAGTTGATTTTTAATTTCCAATGAATAAGTGATATGGAACCTGGGTTCTACTTCCATTATTTTAAGGAAAATGCAATGATCACAGAACTGGATCATTATGGGAGATGTCTGCCATGGATTCAATTACTTTGCAAAGACAGGGTACACAGAGAAAAGAGGTAGAGTTGACCCCTGAGCAACACAGGTTTGAACTGTATGGGTTCACTTATATGCAGATTTTTTCAGTAAATATGTACTGCAGTACCATACAGTTCTAGGTTGGTTGACTCTGGGGATGTGGAATCGCAGACACAGAGGGACAACTGTAAAGTTATATGTGAATTTTCAGCTGCACAGTGAGTTGGTTCCCCAACCCCCATGCTGTTCAAGGGTCACTGTATATGCTTCTCTGGATAGAAATTTACTTATATTCAAACAACCAAATGACACTGACGGAAACGCTATGTCTAGTTATTATAGAAAAGATAAGGATAAGATGTACCATGTTAAGAAAAAGATGCAAATATTGATAATAAATTCCATGAGACTATAAGAAAAAGAAATATAAATTCTACATGTGTAATTTGCGGAAGTCTCCTAGGAAAAGTAGGAAGTCAACTAAGCTTTTAGAGATGTATAAGGTTATGAAAGATTGATATGAGGAAAATAACATTTCAGTCAGAAAAAAAAAAGGCTTGACCAAAAGAGGTGGCATAGACCACCAAGGTGGCCTTGGCTCAAGGACAGTCCCTTGGCAGGGCCCACGCCAGCCCCTGTCACCCTGCCAAGGTGCCCTTGGGTACAGCGCTCCCCAGGGACTGCCGCTGGCCCATGCCCACGCCAGCTGGCCCACCAAAGCCACCAGGTGCAAGCTGTCTACATAAGGGAAACTCCAATACAAGGCCACTCCTTCAAGACCATGAGATGTAGCTGTTTCACCTAATTCACAGAAACAAATAATGAAAGTCAAACAAAATGAGGAGAGAGATGAATATGTTCCAAACAAAAAACAGAATAAAAACACAGGAAAAAAAACCCAAATGAAATGAAGATAAGTAACTTACCTGATTAAGTGTTCAAAGAAACAGTCATAAGAATGCTCACCAAACTTGGGAGAAGAATGGAGGGATTCAGTAAGAAGGTCCACAAAGACTTAGAAAATATAAGAAAAAACCAATCAGAACTGAATATAATCATTGAAATTTAAAAATACACTAGAGGGAATGAAGAGCAGATTAGATAATACAGAAGAACAGATAAGCAATCTGGATGACAGAAGAGTGGAAATCACAGAATCATAACAGCAAAAAGAAAGAATTTCTTTAAATGACGAGTTTAAGGAACCTCTGGGACAACATCAAGTGTACTAACATTTATATTACAGGGGTATCAGATGGATAAGAGAGAGAGAAAGGGACAGAAAATGTATTTGAAGAAACAATGACTGAAAACGTCCCTAATCTGGGGCAGGAAAAGATATCCAGGTACAGGAAGTACACATAATCCCAAACAAGATGAACTCAGAGGGACTTCCCTGGTGGCACAGTGTATAAGACTCCACACTCCCAGTGCAGGGGGCCCAGGGTTCAATCCCTGGTCAGGGAACTAGATCCCACATGCATGCTGCAACTAAGAGTTTGCATGCCACAACTAAGGAGCCTGCCTGCTGCAACTAAGACCCGGAGCAACCAAATAAATAAATAAAATATTTTAAAAAAAAATGAACTCAGAGAGAGCCACAAGACATATTATAATTAAAATGGCAAAAGTTTAAAATAAAGAGAAAATCTTAAAGGTAGCAAGAGAAAAACAACTAATCACAAATAAGGGGAACTTCATTGACTATCAGCTAATTTTTTAAACAGAAACGTCACAGGCCAGAAGGGAGTGGCAGGTTATAACTAAAATTCTGAAAGGAAAAACCTTATAACCTAGAATACTTTATTGGGCAAGGAATTAAAGGAGAGATAAAGAGTTTCTCAAACAAGCAAAAACTATAGGAGTTCATTATCACTAAACTGGCCCTTACAAGAAATCTAAAAGGTTCTTCCTTCTTTAAGTGGTAAAGAAAAGGCCACAGCTAGGACTAAGAAGAGAGATAAAAAGAAAAATCTCACTGGTAAAGGCAAATATGTAGTAAGGGCAGGGAATCAGTCCCTTAAAAAGTTAGTATATTAAGGTTAAAAGAAAAAAGTAGTACAATCAACTATTACCGCAAGCTATGATACCAAAAACATAAAACGTGTGTGTGTGTGGGGGGGGGGGGGCGTAAAAACATAGTGTTTTTAGAATACATTTCAACTTAAGCAACTATCAGCTTAAAATAGATGGCTCTATATACAGGTTGATGTATATGAATCTTATGGTAATCACAAACCAATAACATCCAATGGATACACAAAAAATAAAGAAAAAGAAATCCAAACATAACACTAAAGGAATCTATCAAACCACAAGGGAAGAAACAAAGAAAAGATAACAGGATCAGAGAAGAACTACAAAAGCAACCAGAAAACAATTAACAAAATGGCAATAAGTATCTATACATACCTATCTATAAATACTTCAAATGTGAATGGACTAAATGCTTCAATCAAAAGACACAAGGTGCTGAATGGATTAAAAAAAAAAAAAAGACCATCTATACCCTGCCTAAATGAAATTCACCTCTGCTCTAAAGATACACATAGACATAGACTGAGAGTGAAGGAATGGAAAAGATATTCCATGCAAATGAAAAGGAAAAGAAAGTTGGGGTAGCAGTACTCATATAACACAAAACAGACTTTAAAACAAAGACTGTAACAAAAGACAAGGAACAACACTGCATAATGATAAAGGGGTCAATTCAGCAAGAAGATGTAACATTTATAAATATATATGCCTCCAATATAGGAGAATCTAAATATATAAAGCAAATACTAACAGAAATAAAAGGAGAAATAGACAGCAATACAGTAATAGGAGGGGACTTTAACACCCCACTTACATCAATGAATACATCATCCATAGGAAAAAAAAATCAATAAGAAACACTGGCCTTAAACAACACATTAGACCACATGGACTTAATAGATATAGAAAGAGTAGTCCATCCCAAAGCATCAGAATACACATTCCTTTTAAGTACAGAGGGAACATTCTCTGGGGTAGATCACATGTTAGGCCACAAAATAAGTCTCAATAAATTTAAGAAGACTTAAATCATATCAAGCATTTTTTCCAAAAAAAATGGTATAAAACTAGAAATCAACTACAATAAGAAAACTGAAAAAAAAAAAGAAAAAGTGAAGAATAAACAACATGCTACTAAACAACCAGTGAGTTGAGAAAAAAAAAAAAAAACAAACCAAAGAGCAAATTTAAAAATCCAAACAGAAGTGTTCCAAATCTATGGAATGCAGCAAAAGCAGTACTAAGAGGGATGTTCACAGTGATACAGGGCTACCTCAAAAAACAAACAAAAAATCTTAAAAAAACAATCTAAATGTACATTAAATAAACCAGAAAAGAACAAGCAAATTTTAAAGTTAGTAGAAGAAAGAAAATAATAAAGATCACAGTGGAAATAAATAAAACAGAGACTAAAAGACCAATAGAAAACATCAATGAAATGAAGAGCCAGTTCTTTGTAAAGATAAACAAAATTAATAAACCTTTAGCCAGACTCCTCAGTACAAAAAGACAGAGAGAGCCCAAATAAATAAAATCAGAAATAAAAGAGGATAAGTTACAACTGATACTACAGGAATACAAAGAATCATAAGAGACTACTGTGAGCAATTATACATCAATAAATTGGACAAGCTTGAAGAAATGGATAAACTCCCAGAAACATGCAGTCTTCTAGGACTGAATCAGGAATAAATAAAAAATCTGAATAGATCAAATACTAGTAATGAAATTGAATCAGTAATCAAAAAACTCCCCCCAAACAGAAGTCAAGGTCCAGATGGATTCACAGGTGAATTCTACTAAACATTTAAAGAAGAGTTAGCACCTATCCTTCTCAAATTACTGCAAAAAATTAAGAGTAAGAAACACTTCCAAACTCATTTTATGAGGTGAGCACTACCCTGATACCAAACCAGACAAGGGCACACCACACAAAAAGAAGAGTACAGGCCAATATCCCTGATGAACACAGAAGCAAAAATCCTCAACACAATATTAGCAAACTGAATTCAACAACACATTAAAAGGATCATACACCATGATCAAGTGGGATTCATTCCAGGGATAGAAGGATGGATAGTTTAACATCTGAAAATCAATCAATGTGATAACACCACATGAAGAAAATGAAGGATAAAAATCATATGATCATCTCAATAGATGCAGAAAAAGCATCTGACAAAATTCAGCCTCCATTTATGTTATAAAAAAAAAAAAAAAGCTTTCAATAAAGTGGGTACAGAGAGACTATACCTCAATATAATAAAGCCCATATATGACAAACCCACACCTAACATCATACTCAATGGTGAAAAGCTGAAAAGTTTTCCCCTAAGATCAGGAACAAGACAAGGATGCCCACTTTCCCCACTTTTATTCAACACAGTATTGGAAGTTCTAGCCACAGCAATTAGGCAAGAAAAAGAAATAAAAGGTATCCAAATTGGAAAGAAACAAGTAAAACAAGTCACTATTTGCAGATGACATGATACTATATATAGAAAACCCCGAAGATGCCACCAAAAACTATTAGAACTAATAAATGAATTCAGTAAAGTTGCAGGATACAAAATTATATACAGAAATCTCTTGGATTTCTATGCACTAATAATAAACTCTCAGAAAGAGAAATGAAAACAACAATCCATTCACAATTACATCAAAAAGAATAAAACACCTAGGAATAAATTTAACCAAGGAGGTGAAAGACCTGTAATCTAAAAACTGTAAGACACTAGTGAAAGAAATTGAAGATGACACAAATAAATGGAAAGATACACCATGCTCATGAAAGAATGGAAGAATCAATATTGTTAAAATGTTCATACAACCCAAAGCAATCAACTGATTCAATGCAATCCTGGTCAAATACCAATGGCACTTTTCACAGAAGTAGAACAAATAATCCTAAGATTTGTATGGAACCACAAAAGACCTTGAATAGCCAGAATAATCTTGATAAAGAAGAACAAAACCAGAGATATCCTGGTCCCCTGATTTCAAACCATACTACAAAGCTATAGTAATTAAAACATTATGGTGCTAGCAAAAAAACAGACACATAAATTGATGGTATAGAATAAGAGAACCAGAAATAAACCCATGCTCATTTGATCAATTAATGTAGGAAAAGGAGGCAAGAATATATAATGGGGAAAAGACAGCCTCTTCAGTAAATGGTGTTGGGAAAACTGGACAGCTACATGCAAAAGAAGGAAACGGGACCACTTTTTACACCATATACAAAAATTAATTATAAACGGATTACAGACTTCAACGAAAGACCTTAAATCATAAAAACTCCCAGAAGACAACATAGGCAGTAACCTCTCTGACATCAGTATTAGCTATAGTTTTTCAGATATGTCTCCTCAGGGAAGGGCAACAAAAGCCAAAATAAATAAATGGGACTATATTAACCTATAAAGCTTTTGTACAGTGAAGGAAACCACCAACAAAATGAAAAGGCAACCTACTGAATGGCAGAAGATACTTTGCAAACAATATATCCAATAAGGGCTGGTATCTAAAATATATAAAAATCTCATGGAACTCAATATCAAAAAAACAAACAACCCAATTAAAACATGGGCAGATGACCTGAATAGACATTTTTCCAAAGATGATATACAGAGGGCCAGCAGGCAAACGAAATGGTGCTCAACATCACTAATAGGGAAATGTAAATTGAAACCACAGTGAGATACCACCTCACACCTGTCATCATGGCCATTACCAAAAAACAAAAAACAAGTGTTGGTGAGGATATAGAGAAAAGAGAACCTTCATTTATGGTTGGTGGGATTGTAAATTGTTACAGTCATCATGGAAAAGAGTATGGAGGTTCTTCAGAAAACTTAAAATAGAACTACTATATGGTAAAGCAATTCTGCTTCTGGGTATTTATCCAAAGAAAACAAAGACACTAATTCAAAAAGATATATATACCCCAGTGTTCATTACAGCACTATTTATAATAGCCGAGATATGGAAACCACCTAAGTGTCCACCCACAGATGAACGGATAAACAAAATGTAGTATGTATACAATGGAATATTACTCAGCCATAAAAATATGAAAACTTGCCATTTGTGGCAACATGGAGGAACCTGGAGGGTATTATCCTAAGTGAAATAAATCAGAGAAAAAAATGTCATATGATTTCATTTATATATGGAATCCAAAAAAACAAACAAATGGACACAACAGAACACAAATAGATTCATAGATACAAAAAACAAACTGGTGGTTGTGGGCGGGGATAGGGGTGATTGGTGGAGCTTGGAAGGACAGACAAAGTAGGTGAAGGGGAGTAAGAGGTACAAACTTTCAGCTATGAAATAAATAAGTCACAGCAATGTAATGTACACACAGGGAGTATAGTCAACAATGTAGCAACTCTGTATGGTGACGGATGGTAACTGGTCTTATTATTTTTTTTTTTAATAGATCTTTATGGAGTATAATTGCTTCACAATACTGTGTTAGTTTCTGTTGTACACCAAAGTGAATCAGCCATATGCATACATATGTTGCCATATCCCCTCCCTCTTGAGCCTCCCTCCCACCCTCCCCATCCCACCCCTCTAGGTGGTCACAAAGCACCGAGCTGATCTCCCTGTGCTATGCGGCTGCTTCCCACTAGCTAACTATTTTACATTTGGTAGTGTATATATGTCGATGATACTTGTACTTCACCCCAGCTTCCCCCTCCTACCCCGTGTCCTCAAGTCCATTCTCTATGTCTACATCTTTATTCTGCCTTGCAACTAGGTTCATCAGTACCATTTTTTTTGTTGTTTAGATCCCATATATATGTGCTAGCATACGGTATTTGTTTTTCTTTTTCTAACTTACCTCACTCTGTATGACAGACTCTACAGGTCCATCCACCTCACTACAAATAACTCAATTTCGTTTCTTTTTATGGCTGAGTAATATTCCATTGTATATACGTGCCACATCTTCTTTATCCATTCATCTGTCGATGGACACTTAGGTTGCTTCCATGTCCTGGCTATTGTAAATAGTGCTGCAGTGAACATTGTGGTACATGGCTCTTTTTGAATTACGGTTTTCTCAGGGTATATGCCCAGTAGTGGGATTGCTGGGTCGTATGGTAGTTCTATTTTTAGTATTTTAAGGAACCTCCGCACTGTTTTCTACAGTGGTTGTATCAATTTACATTCCCACCAAAGCGCAGGAGGGTTCCCTTTTCACCACACCCTTTCCAGCATTTATTTTTTCTAGATTTTTTGATAATGGCCATTCTGACCCGTGTGAGGTGATATCTCATTGTAGTTTTGAGCAACCTACAGATTCAATGCAATCCCTATCAAACTACCAATGGCATTCTTCACAGAATTAGAACAAAAAATTTTATAATTCGTATGGAAACACAAAAGACCCCGAATAGCCAAGGTAACTGGTCTTATTGCAGTGATCATTTCACTGCAATAAGTGTTGAATCAGTATGTTGTACACCTGAAACTAATATAATTTTGTGTGTTAATTACAACTCAATTTTCTAAATGTGGGCTAGAAAGTCCATTTTTATGAGTATAAATGTTACCAATATACCTAGGACACTGTTCACAGTAGACATTATTGGATAAATTGTTAGAAATTTAAGAATAAATAATTTAGACACGGTTTTGTGAAAAACAGATTTTTTTGGACTAGCAAAGAAACATCATCACAGCTGTATTTTAGGAGGATAATGCTGCCAAAAATGTGGAATAGATTCAAAGACGACAGAATCAAAGACAACAGAAGGCAATTAAAATATAATGAGAGCCAAACCAAGGTTCTGTCAAGGGGATGGGCAAAAAAAAAAAAAGTGATGTAAGAGATTTCAGGGACAGAAACAAGCTGTGTTGCTAATGAGAAGTAGGGGCAAAAAGGAAATGAAAACGGAATATTTGCCAACTCTCAGTAACTGAGAACGTGCCATTAACTAAAATAGAGAATTTCCAAGGCGGAGCAGGTTTGGTGGAAAAGTTAAATATAGGACATACTGAGTCTGAGGTGCATATGGTGTAGACATTATCCAGCAAACATTTTGAAATCTGGGCTTGATATTGGGTATGACATCCAATAAAATTTGGAAAAAAAAACCCACAAACAAAAAAATGTGGCTAGTGATTTGAAGTTGGAAGTCTCAAAGAGAAACTGAAGTTGCAGAGGTAGAAAAATTCTCCTATGGAGAAATTATAGGAGTATGACAAAACACAGCCACAATTAAAACTCAAGTCCGTGGAGAGGGGACAAGGTATAATACTGGAAGCCAGGAGTCAAGGGTAGGAAAAGAAGCAGGAGAGGAAGATAATGTTTCACAGAAAAGGGAGATGAGTGTTGTCCTGTGGTGTGGTAAGTCTCTGTAGGATTAGGAGTGAGGCTTTTTTATTTGGCAATAGTTGGGTCACTTTGCCCTAGAAGAGACCAGCTTCAGTGCAGACGAAATCCGGTTGGCAGTGAGTTAAAGGCAGAACAGAAGGAAAGGGGATGAAGCAGCGAAAGTAGGCTACTCTTTCATTTCAGTCAGGGTTCTTGGTAGCAAGCAATAGAAACCGACTCTGGCTGAGTGAGGCAGAAAAGTTATTTATTAAAATGATATTGAGTAGTTATCAGAAGTAAAAGAAAGGCTGGGTAACCAAGTTCAGGGCCATGCACATCACAGTCAGGGTCCAACAAAGACACACTACCATCACATCTCAGCACCAGATAGTAGAGTTTGCACTATCAAGTCAGCCAGCTCTGGACAAAGGATGGTACCATTAATACCACTTTAACTACTGTCCTAGGCTCTCAGTCTCCATGAAACTGTGGAAACTGTCTTGAAAGTGAGTAGCTATGACTATGTCTTTGGAATATGAATACCAGGCTAATGGAGCCTGGGTCATGTGTCCCCATGCTAGCAGTAAAGGAAGATGCAGAAGTGAGTAACTGACATTTTCAGCTGCTCTAGTGAGAAATGGTCCATCTCTAACTAAGATCATAAAGTAAGGAAGTTCTACAATATTAGTAAGTAGGTTCAAAGGCTGGGCAGTCACAAGAATACACATATCTAATATGTATCCAAGAAATCTGGTACTAGAAAGAAGAAAACTTGAAGCAGAAATTAGCAAGATATATATTTTTTTAGACCAGAAGGGCTTTAAACATGAGAAGAAGGAGTCAATTCAGTTTAGATAAACTGAATACAGAAGTAAGTATTTAATGACAAAAGGCCCATTGAGGAGGCAGGAAATACATGTTACTCAGAGCAGAAGTAAGGGAGTTGGCTTTGAAATAAGAAAGGAAAGCTGGAGAAAAGTAATTAACTTCTGGAGAGAGCTTTCTAAAAGCTAAATATGGTGATTGTGATTTACCTATAGTTTTACCTGTAATCATCAAACAACAGTTAATTACTACATATTAAATATTACCCTGATAGTCATGTTAATAGCACAGGTTATAAAGTATGTTATTATTTTCAGAAATTATTCTAATTAACTCATTTAGTTCTGATAACAACTAGGTGGGCATTGTTATTACATTTTACAGAAGAGGAAACTAAGTCTCCAATGAAGTTAGGATTCAAACTAAGTTTTATCCGATTCCCAGACTTTTTTAAGGATAAAAATAATAAGTAAAGTAATACACATTGAAAAGGGGTAATACTTTGAGACCATGAAAGAAACGTACTTTTTACTCTCTGTAAATCATATTGGCTTACAGCGCCCCATCCTTTAACTCCCTGATACTCATTTCTGTAAGGAGCATGTGTGATTCCAGTTTCAGAGAGGTCATTACTTAGCTCTGAGTTTCTATTTAGAATCTCTTTTTCAAGTCCTTAAAAGACATAGTCTTGAAAGTAAGGCTTCAAAAAATTCCCTTTACATATCAAGGGCAAGGCTTACATGTCTGCAATAGCAGTTTTGCTATAAGACACGGTATACCAACGATAGAGGAGATGATATATAAGAAGATAAGTTCTTGCCATATGAGAAGAGGAAAAGCCGCTCTGGTGTTCAAAGGAGCTTGCAGAGATTTGGAAGAGATCAGGGTAGGAATTAGATGATGCTAGAGTCTCTGAAGTTACTAAAACTCTCAAAAGAAACCTGATAATTGGAGAGAGTAAAACCCAATAAAATGCATCTAGTACTGTACGACTAGACAAGTTTCCCTGAGACTGTTCCTCCTGTTTACCCTAAGAGATCTTTGAGAAGGAAACAGATGCCCTCCATAAACCAACGGGCCTGAAGAAGACTAGGCTTAGGATAAGGAAACCATGGAATGGAATGCAGGCACCTTAGAAAAGCAAAGCTATGGCAAGATTCATAGATTTCAACAGTGGGTGCTGAGGAACTGTCCACACGACTAGACAGGCACTGCAGTGCCCAGCAGATATCTGCATGGGCTACTCAGTGACCTGCCTGCAGGACAGAAGAGGACCACACTTGGGCCAGATTCTTCTGCTGCTACCAGGGGACTCCCAGACAATATCCTAGGGAAAAAAAAGGGAAGTAGAGGAAAGGAGATTCAACGAGTGAGTGAATAATAATAGAAAATGTGAGATGATATGAGCAAAAATTAAGATAATTTGTCACACATCCTTAGCTTTCAGTTGGTAAAGTTAATAGTTGACACTGAACAGGATTGTGATTGATATGAGAGGCCAAGGAGAATAGAGATTTAAAGTAGTTACTTGGTGAATTAGTTGGTCACTTAACCCTGAATGGGGAAAAAGAAACTGCTTCCAAAAGGCACCTAAAGCCTAGAAGAAAGTTCATCACTTTTTTTTCATTCATTTTAAATGAATTCAAGCTTTGTAGTTAATTTGAACATATAACAGATGTTAAATAGTTAAAGTTTTCTAAATGATATCTTCTTGTTCTCAAAACAAACCATCTACAACATAAAATTTTTGCATTTATCACTTCAAATTTTTATATCTCCAGGTGTTTTGTATCTAGAATATAACTGCACATAAAGTCTAGATTATTCAGTTATCCTGGACCTGATATTTCTAAATATTTAAAATACTTCTAATAATATTAAAAATTTAAGATAAAAAGAAGTAAAATCACTCACTTAAATTCAAATGTTAATAAATTATTAATCACAACTTTAAAATTCAAATAACAAATGCTCAGTTTATGTTTTACATCATTTTAAAAAATCCATATGTCTGTAAATCATAAGCTTGTATATATGTGTATATAATCTTTTGGGAAGGAACAAATATAAGTTGAAATTAAAAAAAAAAACAAAAAAAACAGCACTAATCAAATTGTATTTCTCTGTGTTTCTCAGATACTTCATTTGGATTCACAGAAATATTGGTCCAAGGACACCAGGATATTCAGGCAATTTCCAGATGAATTAAAGAGACTTACTAGATCAAAGACAATAATTCAAACAAGGTCATATAGAACAACTTTCTCAACTATTCTTAAATTCAGGTTAGACAATGACTCCAGGCCACTGGAGACCAGATGCCACAGGGAGAGAAGTATTAACTTTATCACTAAATAAATTTTCAGCATCTCCTGTCCTAATTAAGAATGAATACATTGGCATCAAAATAAGACATCTATGTGCTCTAAACCTGATTTTAAATCCAGGGCACAATACCTCTTGGAAAACTTGGATTCTACCTATATCAAATGAAGAATAGAAAACAGTTATAAACAGTTTTTGTTGATAAAGACAAGAATGTAACGACCTATCAAACTATCAAACTAAGGCTATGACAAGTTTTAGCAGCTACATTTATCTACTATGTATCAATGTCTATTTTTTTAGTCTATTAAGTGACTCTACAGACCCCATGAATAGATCTAAAATCATCAGGTATACATTTTGGGAGGTTTTCAGATAACTTCTAGAAAATTGAAATTCTTACAGATTATATTCCTAGATGTTCTATCTATAACTTCTTTACTCTTACTATTACTCTGGTAATTCCTAGCATTTTGTTTTGTTTTGTTTTCTCTGTCATAGTAAGAGTGACAGATCTCCCTTTCTGGAGCACATATAGATAGGTATGCTCAATCTGTCTATTACAATGTTAACAACTATAGGTATATTAAGACTCTTCTGATAGGCACACAACCCAGGTAATATTTTGTTGGGTCTACATTTTCTTAGTATAATGCTTGAATCATAAACACTTTAGGCAAATGAATAATTAGATCATTCATTCAGGTGATATTGATTGAATATTTACAGAATACCTACTTAATGTTAGGTGATGTTCTAAGCTATACCAGAAATGAGACTAGGTAAGTCCCTGCTGCTACTCTAAGTACAGGGTACACTAAAAGGTTTTAAAAAAGATTGATCAGCAATTATAAAAAGCATGATAATAGCAATTTATTAAGCATTAGCTATTCCTATAAATATGTAATAGTTGGAGCAGGTCAACCTTATCGTATTTGCCCCCAAGACCTCTGAACAAGATCTTCATTCAGCTTTCAGAATATTTGGCAAAATAAAATAAGCAAAGTAGTGCAAGGCTTTGGACAACTTAGTTTAGAATATAATTAGGATACAATTTTCCAAGAAAACCAAAACACCATTACTTCAACACTGAAAAATTATTACAAATAATAAACCTGTTATAGTACTGTTATAGACAATGTTTTCTAGAAACTGAGAAGAAAATAAATATTTGTAAGCACTATAATTGTACTGTTAAAACAAGAACTTTCTCAAGCTTTACAAAGCACTTCTATAGAAGCCAAATGATGAGTTTTGGGTTTTTTTCTTTTTTGCAGTCATACAGGTTTTAAGGGGGAGTATACTACTATCCGCCTCAGTTGTCTAAAATGGCTGTTTCAGGAGACTTTTGTGGTATGGAATTGTATTTCATTGGCTGTGTTTCGATCTGAGGTTGATCTGATTCACATAATAAGCAAATATTTTGAAGTGAGATGTCTCGCTAAACGTTCTCTAAGCTCTCCTTCTGTTTCCTAGGAGACCAGAGTGATTTGGGCAAACATTCATTCAATTGCTTTAAAGTCACAAATAATACATGTATCAAAATCTTCATTTTAGCCTCATGTCTAATTACTTAGCAGAGCTCTTTAAATATAGTCACTAGACAATAAACATATGGTCGTTCCACGAGCATTTCATTTTGCAGATGAGCAAAGCCAAAAGGTAAATGTAGGTGAGATACACTTTTTTTTTTACTCAATAATTAGTTTTCTTCAATAACCTAAATTTATTACTAGAATATGAAAAAATATTAAGTAAAATATGCTATTAAAATATGCAAAATGCATTCTGAAGCCAGAGTTAAATAAATATATTTTTTTAAAAACTTTTAAAGTATTGATCTCTATTTTTGAATATCAATATGTTTAATATGTTTTTATCCATTTGTATAGATTAGCAAAATTTGTTTTTAAACATATGTATATTTACGTATTTCTAATGTGCTGGATTATTTTGACTTTTTAAGTCACTAAACAGTGAAATCAGACAATAGAATCTAGAGTTCCTGTTTCTAAATTCAAAGCTATTAATAATATATAATACGATATTGTGAGGGTCATGGTATTTTTAATATTGCTTCTGCATTTCATATAACATTTAAAAATATCAATTTATATCATTGGACCATTATAAAACTTAGGTTAAAAAATGTAATTTGCCTTGTAAAATACATCAGAACCTAGAAAATTTTATTTTATTGAATGTAAGGAAGAATGAATATCTTTAGAGGAAAAAACATGTATCAGGTAGCAAAGGTTAACCCTGAATTTCTCACGGAGAGCATCATAAAACCTTAAATGGATCGACATAACAAATAAATAATATTAAAATGCATTAAACTTGTCCTATCCAAAATTATTATTCTTCATGGTGACAGTTTTATGATTCATAGCTTAACAAAATAATTATGTATATTAGATCATTTTATTACATCGAATTGTCAGGTGAATATCACATTCAAATTTGGCCTAGATATTCCACTCTTTTATATGAGATATATAATTTAGGTAAAAAATAGTACAGAGAAGTGTCATATTCCTGGAAATGAAAAATTGAGCTCAGGGGAATCAAATTATTTGAGCCTTGGGGTACTATGATAGTTGAGACAAAACTCTGAAAATGGAAATTCCAGGATACTATGTATGTTCGTAAATTGAGTAAGTGGAAAATAAGTTAAGCTGACAATTTGTTAAAAGTCTATTTCAGAAATATTTCTGTGACTTTCAATACTTCTGTGGCTTCTGACTACAATCAATGTTTGTTTTGCTTACTTTGTGACTCAGCCAAGTTTCAGCATTAATTTATGAAGCTAGGCTACTCAAGAGAAACCTCTCTACAATTAAGCAAGCAGATGTCTGCTGATATTATCTGCTAAGTAATTATTTACATCAAGCAATTAGTTGAACTTGTGTAAACAATAACTTAGACTTTTAGGTCTCTAGGCATAATTCTGTAGTTTAAATTTCCAGCTATATTCTCCTATCGGATGAAAGGGCAAATATTTAGGAATGAAATGTGTTTAATACAATATATGTCCTTTTTCCGAGTTTCTTTCTAGTTATAATCTTCAGAGTCCTGTTTGGGATGTGATAATAAGCTATTATACTGATTACTTTGCAAAGATGTTTCTATTCTGTCTGTTATGGAAAAAAAGTTTGTCCTAGATTTAGATAGATTTGCAACTCTGTTGCAAAGACTACAACATATGCATATTCTGTAGGCAGCTCTCCGAAATCATTTGTGAATCAGGAGGACCATGTGGTCAGCAGGTCCTCATTCCTTGCTCAGGCACAGTGTGCCTAGGCTGGGTTGTGCCTAGGAAGTTGGTTAAAGATCATGTAACTTTATCATGCCCAGTGAACTCTATGGAACTGGCAGGTGCCTTAGAAAATGGTCATTCATTTCCCGGACCAGAACATGGTGGATTGCTTGCAGGTTGTATGTTCCAGGCTTGCACTGTAAAAGCAAAGAAAAGTTCAATACTATGAATTTCCCCCAACTCATCAACGAAGATCAGTTATGGGAAATAGTGTGGGTATACACTCTTTACCGGGATTATCTACTAAAAATTCATTAGGAAAAAAAGGTTTTGAGTTTTTATTTGCAAGGAGAAAACATGAATAATACACTCTAAAATATCAATCTAAATAAACTGTTAAAAATGGTTTAAACCTAGAGCTGCCTTGAATCAGGTGCTATCGTACACAAAAAAAATTCACACCCAAAGTATGAGATATGTGAGTTATCTCACACCCAAGGTATGAGATATGTGAGTTATCTCACACCCAAAGTATGAGGTATGTGAGTTATCTCCTTCTTTCTATTTGGGGGTTACCCGCCCTTCTGCTCATTTCACTAACAAATATCACAGTTGTATGTTTCCAGGCAGAGGTACAAGTTCTTTCACATGTGTTTGTCTCTGCACTTTTTTGATCTTTTGGTATATACTTTTCTTGCTCTTTTTTATTGGATTTGTATACAGTGCAGGATCCACCAAGCACCTGTAAATATCCACAACATTTAAGGATTGAGTTTGCCTTGATGTAACAAAATATCCAAATAACAGAGTATTTCACATAATAAGGGTATGTTTTCTCTGATGCAACCTTAAGCCAAGAAGTAGGCATTCAGGTCTAATACAATGTCCTAAGATGTCAGGGTACAGGTCTTTTAGGTCCTCTTAGCTTTTTCAAGTTTCAAGACGGGTCCTACAGCTTCAACCTTTATGTCTACATTTCATGCAGAAAGTAGATGGACATGTCAAAGTCAAAAAGGCACAGGCCAATCAAATCTGCCTAATTTTTAAAGAGGTTTCAACTTGTATTTAACCAACATTGATCGTAACAGTGAGACATGCTCAATACTACTTGCAAGAGAGGCTGAGATATGACGTTTTTAATTGAGCATATTGACTTAATAAAATTGTGAATTTAGGCCAGTCATATGTAGACAGGCAGAGTTATAAGAGGGCACATTCTAATCAGTGGGAAAGTTCTGGTTGCTGAAGTCCAGGGAATGTATAAGAGGAAAGACAAATTTAAAGCTAGTCAGGGACATATTAGCAACATCTCAAATGCTAAAACTCAGCTAAGTACTTAATTTAACAGGCAGTGGGAAATCACTGAGAGTCTGAGAAGGGGAGAAATATGATCTGAGCTGTACGGTAGGAAGCTTAAATCGCATGAAGGGCTGGAATGAGAGTAAGAGAAGGTCTTGATGAGAGTTAGAAGTTACAATCCTGGCAAGAAGTTTAAGGGGAGATATTTTTGAAATAGTAAACCAATGTGTTTTTGTTCCCAGTAACTCCTAGGTCTCACATGTCTTGTGACTCTCCCATTGATTGTTTCAATGGTATTTATTACTTTGTGGGAAATCACAGCATCGAGCCAGGAATAAAAGGAGTCACTATGCAACTTTGAGATTCAAATAGGAATTACTGAGACCCTAGCAAAACTAAAGTCTTGAAAAATTGTGTGTGTGTGTGTGTGTGCGTGTGTGCATGTGTATGCACATGAGAGAGATTTTCTAAATTCTAAGATTTTCCCATTATATTTCACAGGAAAATTTTGGTAAACTGACACAAAGTTTTTCTACGTGCCATACAGTAGAAATGACATAGTATATAATACTATGACATTAGAGCAGAATTTCCTCTAAGGATAAAAGGGGGAAAAAGTTTACGAAGTTGGGAGACAGTGAATAAATTTGACGACAACAGCTCCGGAGCAAAGCTGATTGCTGACTTTTCTGAAAAGGGACCAAAACTAATACCATTCCTCTTCCTGAACTGCAAAACAATTCTGCCTTGCAGGGCGCTCTGTGCCAACAAGGGTAACCCTCATAGAATAAAAATACGTTTACACAAGGGAGCGCATAAGATGGCACTCGGTGTATTTTAAACTTCAAATATCATACTTAATATTAATGGATGGATATTTAAATAGTTTGAAAGTGCAGAATACTGCTCCTTTGCTGCGCTGAGTGAGAAGCATTCAATACTGGTGCCCCTGAATCTAACACTGTAATTTTATCTGATCTAACACAATCCTTCTTTTGTTTCACAAAGACAGTAGGCTGAGTAGATGTAAATATCAGAATCAACATGGCATTTTACCAAATATGGCTTTCTGAGAAGTGGAATATACTACTTTTAACCTTGTTCTATAACTTAGTACAAATTCAAGTATAAGTGAAGAATAGGATCCTCCTATTTCCTGAAAAGTGCTTCAATCTAACTTTTGGAGATCTGCTTTGCCTTGTTCTCTGCTAAATATAGGAAGACTTTGAAAAGGAACATGAACAATCAAAAAGATGTTTGAGTGCTGATTATGCTACCTGTAAAGAACATGCCTATGGCAGGGAGATAGGGATCTCAGATTGGGTGTCATATTTAGGCCATTAGGTTTGACATTTCATTTGCAATAAAAGTTACAAATGCTGGAAAGACAAGACCCAGCCAAGCGGGAGTAGGTTTCCTAAGTGCTGTCTGTGACGTTACCATATAGATGGAGATATACATATAAATGAAGCATGTTATCACTTGTTGAATTGTATTTGATGTTCAGACAGTTTAAGATTTCTGCATATTGAACATCAAAGTACAAAAAGAAAGTATCTGTTATCATCATATGCCAAGTAACATATTTAAATCCTAAGAGAAAATAAAAATCACTATTAGAAAGATGATAACACTGATAAATACAATAATACATAATTAGACAATGAGAAATGCCTTATAAAGCTGCTGGAATCGTGAAAAGGAAAACCAAAAGTGTTTTATTACTTATTAATTTTAACTTACAGTATTAACGCATTTTCTTCCTATATATTTTCTTAAAAATGACTCCTAGTACTTCAGTCCCGCAAAACAAGTCTAGCTTTGAACAAACAATAAAAGTTTTAACTGCTTAAGGATATTAACAAGGATAGATAAATATGGGATCATTCTGCCTAAAATAGTTTATTTTTCCATAAGGCAAAGTTATACAAGAATTAGAGCAAGATTGAAAATGCCTGAGGTCTGAGCTGGTGGCAGGTGAACTGTGTAACACTATCTGGCAGAGACTAAACTCTTCATGTCAGGAAGGAGTGAACACATTAGAACAGAAAGGTTCTAGACTGGAGGTTGACAAACTTTATCTGTGAAGAATCAGAGTAAATATGTTAGCCTGTGTGGGCCACAGAGCTTTCCCCAACTACTCAACCTCTGTCACTGTAGTGTGAAAGTAGGCAATGCATAAACAAATGGGCAGGTCTGTGTCCCATTACATTTTATTTATGGATGCTAAAATTTGAATTTTATATAATTTTGTGTGTTATAAAATATTTTACTTATTTATTTCAACCATTGAAAAACAGAAAATGTATTCTTAATTGCAAGCCATACAAAAATAAGCAGCAAGCTACATTTGCCCCACTGGCTGTATTTTGCTGAACACTGTTCTAGATCAAATATGATTCCTGATTTCCTAATAAATGACCTTCCACTATCATCCTCTACAGAGGCTCTATGAGCACCAACATATCCCAGTCCAGAGATAGGAATAAATAAATTTAATAAGAAATTTTCTAGTACATAGTCTCACAGGAAATAAAAGGAAACAACATGGGAAAGCTAAGTATTAAATATTTAGTCAAGACATACAGGTTGCTGAATGAAAGTAGATGGGAGCTAATGTACTAGAATAAAATTAGTGGTATAAAGAACTGGAGACCTTGACCCAGTGAAAGAATATATGAAAAAGTGGTAAAGAAATTAAATTACCAGGAACATATGAAATAATAAAGATGATGGAAATAATAATAGTCATCATCATAATCCTACTGTGAGAGGCAGTTTATACAGAGAATTTAGAGTCTTAATACTGGGCTTCAATTTTGCCCTACCACTTCAGGGGGAAAGTGATTTAAGCCATGTGTCCCAGTTTCCTAATCCATAGATTAGGGATTTTACCTACCTCAAGGGGTTGTGTGAGGATTAAATGAAGTAATATATGTAAATGGAAGAGTATCTAGTATAGCAAGCAGCACATAGGTATTTGTTAGTATTGATGATTTTTTATCTCTGTAATTTTGTATCTATGTAATGATGACCTGGAGAAAAATACACCTATATAACGTTTTTAAGATTAGGAAATCAGATATGTGGGGTATTTTTTACCCTTAAGTACATCTATAAATCCAGTAAAAGTAATTCAAAAAATTGAAATTGAAATTAGCAAAATTATCTTAAAAGTATAATGACAAAAACTATATTCAGGTATTATTTCTTAGGTAAATATTCAGGTATTATACGGTGGAGCAGCATTTTGACACTAAAAATTTTAAGATTGGTCCATATTTCTTCTCAAAGACTCGACACTCTCGGGGTTAAAGACATAAATAACTTTAAACTAAAAAGTTATTTTTAAAGTATAGGGTTATTTTATTTTCTTCTAAGAACAACTTTATGAATAGAAATATTAAATAAGTAAGAAACAAACCCAATTTTTCATAATTAGAAAGCTATTTGGTTACTGTAAATAGTGAACGGCATATAAAACAACCTATAAGAGGACCAGGCTTAAGGGCAAAGGCCAAGATTTCATTGTCAATCAAGTTAGCTTTTAGGTAACAAGAGCAACCCAAATGAGTGTTCCACAAGACAAACTTAACCTGGAAATGAACATTTGCAAGTAGTTACCGTACAGATTAGGTTTTAGGCCACAAGAAATTGAATATCCCAATAAAGCTAGTCACACAAATTTTTTGGTTTCTCAGTGCACATAAAAGTTATGCTTACACTATACTGTAGTCTATTAAGTGTGCAATACATTATGTCTAAAAAAATAATATTCATACCTTAATTTAAAATACTTCACTGCTAAAAAATGTTAACCATCATTTGAGCCTTCGGTAAGTCATAATCTTTTTGCTGGTGGAAAGTTTGAAACGTGAGAATTACCAAAATGTGACACAAAGACACAGAGCGAGCAAATGCTGTTGTAAAAATGGTGCCAATAGACTTGCTCAACACAGGTTTGCCACAGGACTTAACTAGATGGCGTCCTCGGCAACAGGCGACATTAGAACATCGTGTAGGAATGGACTGTAGTCACCAAAGGCAATCGATGTAAAAATGCGGTCTGCAGTCTCTAACTTTTATTACCACAGATGGTTTCACTTCAACTGAATAATTAATTTTCACTTGGAGGAAGATGAAGCTTATATGGAATGGTCAAAATCCACTCCTTAATCAAACATGATAGACTAATACTTCTTTGAATTCCAAAAGGTGGAAATTTTATTTGATTTTTTAGATTGACTCAGACAAGGGGAATGTAAATAATTCTAATACCAAACATACAGGGTAACTCACAAGGCATAGCTTCTAAAAATTATTATTCTGAATCTGAAAATCTAAATAAAAGCTTAAAAAATAATTTTATTATCACAGTCCTAAAAGACCATTATTAAATAATACCACTAAGTTAATATTTTAAGTCAAATGTATTTAATATTTTGAATATTATTTATAAAGCTATAACAAATACTCCAAAAGGAATTAATCTATTAATTTCCTGCTTCTCTATTATCTTGTCCTCATCACTATACAATATTTTCAGATATCATACAGTACAGTATGAGGGGTGGGATATTGTGATTTATAAGAAATATATTTATATATATATTCATATATATATATTCAGATGACCAAAATATATTTCTCATATATATTTGGTTTTCATTCACAATTCCAGCTCCCAAAACCCTTGGAATTTCCTGAGTGATAAGAACCATGGGAGTATCTTTTGTTATAATATTGGGCTCTTGTCTTCAGTTCCTGAAAATGCTTCAGAGTTCCAGAGCCATAAATGTGAAAGAGATGTCTTGCTATTCATAACAAGCCCTTCCCACCACAACTGGATTTATATTAACAAAGATGCATTTGCAAAGCACCTAAGGCTGGCTGGTTGCCAGGGGCACCAACTGTGAATAGAGGGTTGGAATTTTCAGTCCCAGACCCTGATTTCCAGGGAGGGTAGAAGGGCTAAGTTTGAGTCAATCACCAATGGCCAATGAGTTAATCAACCATGCCTACATAATGAAGCCTCCACAAAAGTCCAAAAGGAAGGGGTTCAAGGAGCTTCCACACTGGAGAACCAGAACACTTCCACATGTCACCATGCCAGGACCCAAGTGCCACAAGGACAGAAGTTCCTTAGGCTGGGACTTTGCCCTATGTATCTCTTCATCTGGCTGTTGATTCATATCCTTTAATATCCTTTGTAATAAATTGGTAATATAGTGAGTAAACAGGTTTTCCTGAATTCCATGAGCTCTTCTAGCAAATTAATTGAACCCAAGGAGAGGGAGGTGGGAACCTTTGATTTATAGCCAGTCAGAAGTACAGGTAACAACCTGGACTTGCCACTGGTATCCTGTGTTGGAGGGGTTTACTGGAGCCTTCAATTTGTAACCAGTCTGCAGAAGCACAGGTAACAACCTCGGTTTGCAACTGGCATCTGAAGGAGAGGGTGGTCTTGTGGGAATGAACCCATTACCTGTGGGAGCTGATTCTATCTTCTGGTGTCTGAGACTTGCTTAGTGTTGTACGGGAAACTGTCCCTCCTACACACACAATGCAGTTGAGTCTCAGAGCATCAAAAGGAAGAAAACAATTTGTCTAATTTGCAAAAAGAACCTGATGTCTAAATTTAAAAATAATTATTTCATATACACTAATTATTAGGAATAAAGCATAATTTTTCATTATTTCTGTGCATCCGTCAAAGACCTGTTTAATAAGAATCATTTCATCTTACAAATTAATAAGAAATATTTTACTTATCCCCAGGGCACATGTAATTTCTCCTCAGATAACTTTTCTCATGAACAAGAAATTTTCTCCTTTTTCAAAACAAGAACCTGTAAAGGAAACTAGTCTTAACGGACAAGCTAAAAAATAGTAGCTGGCAAATTTATATAAAAGGGTTTTAGGAAATCAGTTGTGTTGCCCTTAGTTTTAATCACTGTTCTTCCTGCCTGCCACAAATCCATATTAGACATTAGGTAACTGTCTAGTTTAACATAATTTCCTAAATTTGATTTTTTAGGTTGTACTTACCAACCCTACTCTTAAATGCTGCCTCAGATATTTGCAATATTTTTAATGCATTTTGCTGGTGGTGTTGAAAGATAGCTTTTA
The DNA here is from genome assembly GCF_028021215.1 of Eschrichtius robustus. Lineage (NCBI taxonomy): Eukaryota > Metazoa > Chordata > Mammalia > Artiodactyla > Eschrichtiidae > Eschrichtius > Eschrichtius robustus. Next base: position 12,120,788 of record NC_090827.1, on the reverse strand, counting down.
TTAATCAAGAACACTTCAGGACTCCAATACTCCACTCCTAAGATCCCCCCTACAATGAATACATTTATACCCTTTTCTGGATTCTCCTACCTCTTATCTTTTCCCTCTTTCTGTTCAATGTATGTTAAAATAAAAATGCAAATCTCAGACAGAGCATTTAGAAGTATCACTCAAAGTCTCTCGCTCTAACTTGCTTCTTCTACAAATTGAAGAAATAAATCCTTCTCAAACAGCTGTTCTGAGGAAAGTAAATAGCACGATGCTTAGCACAAAATAGACGATTAATAAATAGTGCTTGGATCATTCTCCCTATGTGGTTAAATCCCCAAATCTAGCAGTTTTATCTGCATTTCTGGCTATTTCCCTAAGATCTCCACATAATGGTAGATTTGCAAGAGGCTTACAAAGACCCTTCTTTAACAGTATGCTTTAACCTACCACTACCTCTCCCATTTACTTTCTTTACCCAAACTATTGCTTTATCGTATTGCTTTACAGTAAAATAAAGGTTTTTTTTTTTTTTTTAAAGGAGTAGGATCACTTGGGATTTAACATGTGGATTTTAACATAAATGAAATGTTATATTTGTCTCCTAGAAAGTGCTTCAAACTATCTTACAACTAATCAGAATAAATTTACAATAAAATATATTCGAATAGATTCAGAGTACAAGGCAAAAATACTTGTCACTCCACTATGACAATTTTAATTTATTTAAATTTAACTTATTTAATAAGGTAGTGAAACACCTTTTGTAACAGATCCTTGTAAGTTGGTTGAGAAAGAGGAAGAGACCTAATCAGATATCTGCTACTGAATTTCGGACATGGTGAGTTTGTCTGGGTACCACTTCCATTAATTGGCAATTTAACATGGGAAAGAATTTAATGAACACATAAAATACCAATGCTCTTGGCTTTGAAGTTTTGGAGGTCTCTTTGAAATCTGGACTCATGACTACTACAGGGATTATCAACTATTTGGGACTTGTGATTTCCAATATTATGCTTTTCTAATCTTGTTCATTTATAATGAACTGATGCCTGCTGTGCACAATCAAAACTGGCTATATTTTATAAGTTCATTGTCATCAGTGTAATAAATAAGACTATGTTTTGAAAAAGAACCAGATGCCATTAGTTATATTCTGAAATTTTAGAAAGAAAGATATGGAGAATATAAATAACTTGTAGGAAATCATTCAAAAGAACAAAATCTCAATTTCCTAAAATCACATAAGACAGTGAACATATAAGAATATATCCAAATACACACACATGTACCCACACAGGTTTAAAAAAGGAATTAGAAATTAGTAATGAAAAGAGCCTTGCATTTTATTTGATTTTTTTAAATGTATCTCCATTACTTCTATTCATGTCAAACAGGGGATAAAGTGGCATAAAAGACCTAAAATAGTAACAGTAAAAAATTTTAAAATAAAGGAAGATGAGAAGAAAAATGAAAGGAAGGAAGAAGAGAAGGAAAGGAAAATGAGAAAAAGAGGAGGAAGCAGGGGAGAAATGAGAGAGAGAGAGGGATAAAGGAAAAAGAAAGCTTGGTTAAATTTCATTAATAATTTTAAAAGGCAAAGGAATCTCCTTGCCTATAATTTAATATTTGGAACACATCAGAACTCCATGAAGGTGGTGAGAAGGGTTTTATAAGCAAACATAGGAGATATTAATCTATAATTGGTTACTAACAAGAGGAAAAATAACATAAATAACTGCTTTCATCCAGTACCCAGGGCCCCTACTTGTGAATATCTTACTACTTTTACTTCTCCTTCCCCCCTCCCTCTCTTCCTCCTTCCCTTCCACTCTCTCCTGCTTCTCTTTGTCTCTCTCTCTCTCCTGTGTGTATATGTGTAAAATATTTTTATTGCAGTCTTACTTAATCGAATATAAGTTGTAGATAGGATTCCCTATAAACCCTAAAAATTTTAGTGTGACTTTTCTAAGTTCAAAGGGTACTCTCTATAAAACCTGAGTACAACCATCTAAGTCAGTAAATTAACACTGAAGACAATATCACCATCTAGACTACCATTTAACACACAAATTCCATTCAGATTTTGACAATGGTCCCAATAATTCCCTCTTCAGATATCTTTTCCTTCTGGTCTAGGATCCAATCCAAGAATATATGTTGTATTTTTTTGTCGTATCCCTTTAGTCTCCTTCGATCTGGAACTGCTCCTAAATCTTACCTTTACTTTTGTGAACTTCATACATTTTAAGAGTATGACCAGTTAGTTTATAGAATGCCTCTCAGTTTTAGCTTATTTGACATTTCTTTATGATTAGTTTCAGATTCTGAATTTTATGAGGTATATTACAAAAATGATGTCAATTGTTCCATTACCAGTGACGCTTTAGTTAAGATGATGGCTTCAACCACAACTGCAAAGTTACCATTTTCCCCTTTGTAATTAATAAGTATTTGGGGAGGTGCTATTTCAAGACTCTGAAATTATTCTATTCTCCAAATTTTCACTGTCTAGTTAGCACCCATCGACAATTCTTATCTAAATCAATTATTGTTATGTTGGTTGTCTGCCGAATGGTGATTTTCTAATTCACCATTCATCTACATTTATTAGTTGGCATTCTATTGTAAGGAAGAACTTTCCCTTCTCCCCATTTGTTTAATTAATATTTATTTTTTATGTCAGTAGGGACTCAACTGTTTCTATTTTATTCCATAGGTAATAATCTGTTATTATCAGTATTTATTTTGATGCTCAAATTGTCCTACATTTGCTTAGTGAAGATTCCTTAGGCCAGCTCCTCAATTTTTTTTCTTTCTTTCTTTTTTTTGACACAACCCATCATCTTGTGAGTACTGGTTTGTAAAATAGGGTTGCGTGCAGACTCATCCTGGACTTTTACTGCCCCACCCCTGTAACCAATCATTGCTCCAAGAACTCTGGTGTCTTGGAGTAGAGGGTCATATTTAAGATCTGGGTGCTTGGTGAAAACATTGCTTCTGCATGTCATTGCTTCTTGGCCCTCCCAAAAGACAAAGCTAGGAAATATGTGTATGGATAAGCACACACAAATACAGACATCTATCTACATCAATATTTTTTCCTATTAAAAATCAAAAGTTCACGTTAATGCCTCCAAGTCCAACCCAACACCACAGATGTCAATCTGCCTTCACTACTTTTATATTTGTAAATCTCTTCTCTAACAGTGAGAAGTCAATGCCCATTATCATTAGTATAATTATTTGCTTGCACATGCCCTGTGTAACCAACGTCTGACTCTATTACCTGATCCCTCACCCCAATGAGTCCTCAGACCCACTGATGATCATGACACCTCTTGAACCCTGAATTCTCTTTGTTCCTAGCTCATCAGACCTTACTTCTAAAGAATGGAAGGAAAAGGAAAGAGAAAGGAGGAAAGAGATCAGAAGGGAAGAAGAAAAGAGAACAAAACCAAGTAATATTTCTTTTAAAGAAAAGAAAGAAGAACAGAAGATAAGAAAGAGGAAGAATGACAGCAAAAGCTTTCACTTGGATAACAACATCCAGGACTCTTCCATCTTTTAAATACTATTAGAAAATTTAGAGTTTAGCTTCAATGTGCTAGTGAGTTTGTTTCACACATAGATAAAGCCCCAACCAAATCAGGCAGCAAAAATTCTATCCCCAAGAAATGCAAATCTAAAGTCTATATAGAAAAAAATTATTTCAGTATATATTTTCTTATTAATTGTTGAGCTAGAATTTATACAATCTAAGGGTAAAGGAGTCTTAAGTCTCTAAAATGTCTTATATTTTAAGATCAGGAGTAGTTACTTTTTCCCCCTTTTACAGGTGAAATCATCTGTTCTAAACCAAAAGTTCTTTGTCAAATGTAACTACTTTCACAAAACTGTCCCAATACTCCAAGAAATGTTTAGATGCTGCTTTGAAATGAGCACCCAAATATAGTAGTTACCCCAAGGGAAGACATAAATTTAACTGCCTATATATGTCTGCTCCACTTGACTGTGAACTCCTTGATGGCAGGGATGTTCTTCTCATACATTTTTATATTGTAACACTAACAGAGGGCTTAGAAGAAAAAAAAAGGTGCTCAATAAATATCTACCCACAGAATGAATGAAGCAATTCTTCAGACCCCATTCTAGTTTCAGGGCAATTGTGAAATCAATCTGAAGTTAGAGGGAGTTCTCTACTGCTATAACATTAGCTTTAAATATCCTCGTGTCAGTTTTCTAATTTAGATTCAGCCCTGAATTGTTCACATTCTTATATTAATGCCCTCTATGACCTTTTGTACACTATAAGAATCCTTATTCATCTTATATTTGCATGGGTTTTTTTTTTACTGACTTCCTAAATTAATAAGCTATACACTAGTCACCCTTGAACTTCATTTTATTTAGTCACCAAGGTCATCTGAACTACGCAAAATTCATTTCTCTGATAGAACAACAAACCAATTTAAACTTCCATCACTTTTTAAAATGATGAATATATTCCTTATTCATTTCCCAGGTCTTTCTGTAAGATAATAGAATGCACTGGGCTTCCAGTTTGAGAAGAATCTGCAGTTGTTTCGTATTCTATATCCAGTTGTACTGTGTGAAGAGCTTTGGTGTCTGTTATCTTTCTTAATCTTTCAAATGGCATATAAATTCAGTATTTTCATCTTCATTTTGAAGTTGAGATATATGAGTTTAGATATTTTCAATGATTTATCCAAAATCACAGAGCCAGCAAGTGGCTGAATGGCTGCTCTACCTCAGTTCATCAATTCTATATCAAATGCCTTTCACTGTCCCACTCACTGTTTCTCCAGCTTTTTATTTTGAAATGTTTCAAACCTACTGAAAAGTTGAAAGATTAGTTCAATGATGATTGGTAAACTCTTCACCTAGATTCACCAGTTGTTACCACTTGCTTTGTCCCTTGCTCTGTATATGATTCTCTCTTTTTCTCATGCTCTCTGTAGATAGATACAGATAGATACACACACACAGTTTTTTTTTTCTTTTGCTGAACCATTTGCAAGTAGTTGCATATACCATGATACTTGATGCTTAAATAATTCAGTGTGTAGCTATGAAAAACAAGGACATTATATGCTGCTTGTATACATATCGCCTATACAACATTCTTGCCACAAATAACCTGAATCAAACAATGAGGAAACTATCAGACAAAGCCAGATTGAGAAGCGTTCTATACAACATTACAGTTGGAATCTTCAAAAATATTAATATCAAAAGACACCAAAAAAGGAGGGAAGGACTATTTCAGATGAAGGGAGATCAAAGTACCATGAAAACAAAATACAGTGCATGAGTCTTAATTGGATCCTATGCTGAAAAAATAAAATAAAAATAGCTATGAATAAAGATAGCTTAATTGGATCCTATGCTGAAAAAATAAAATAGAAATAGCTGTGAATTTTGAGGACAGTTGAGAAAATGTGAATATGGGTGGCATATTAGATGATACTATTCCATTATTCACTCCATTGTTTTTCAGAACAAAAAGTAAGTGTCTCTAAAGCACTGCTTTCTATAAAATGTATGTGTACATATTCAGATCCACAAGAATTGTGTGTTTGTTTTCTCTAATATACATACACACATATACAGAGCCACAAAAATTGTGTTTTTATTCTTTTTGTGTATATAGTATGTAAATGTCTATTTTATGTCTATTCATGATGTATCAAAGTTGTAGATAGAGCTGTGGAAAGAAAACGATGTATATAAAATGTTTTAACGGAAACGGTATGTCTAATAAAAAAAAAACCGAGAACAATTTAATTTCCCAAACTTTGTCTTATGTTCAGATCTTTAACTAGTCATTACTAATATTAGCAATTTATGTAAGACAATTAGTTATTTCCTTTCCCATAGTGGGAAAATAGTTAATTGCTTCTCTTGCAATATACAAGGCTTTTTTCTGTCAGCTGTTCAGTCATATATCAAGTAAGCCTTTGAAAGGATCAGTGAGGTATGAGTTAATTGAGACTGTTAAACATATCAAATTTATTTTGTCATAGCATTTTAGGTACATATATTTTAATTATATAAAATATTTTACAATGTAAAGATGAAAGGCTATATGAGAGAGAGAGAGAGAGAGAGAGAGACAGACAGAAATGACCATGAAGACCAAGAAGGGGAGAAACTACAAAGAACAGCAAAAAAGCAGATCACCATGACAAATCTTTAGGACTGACAAGAACCTGTTCAGGTATAAAACAATTTCCTTTATTATCTAGTCACAGTGGGGAATATTATGAAATTCAGATATAAGTTGGAAGGTCTACAAAAGTTCAAGTAGGAGTATACTGTGAATGTTGGTTAATTACAGTTATAAAGGCTAGATTGAAACAGTGAATATTAATTTATGTATTTAAAACAACAAATAGAAATGAGCAATTTGGAGTTTTTTAAGGTTTTTAAAATAACAGTTACTGCTTAAAAGTTAACATGTGCATAATAGGAAACCAAAGAACACAAGAAGCAAAAAACAAAGTCATCCATCATCACAAGCGGTTTACCATTTGATGTGTCCTTCTAGGTCTCGTTTGTGTATTTAAACACAACTAAGCATCCAGTTTTATGTAATTAAGATCATACAGTTATATATCATGCTTTTTCACACATCATGAATATTTACCCTTTCAAAGTCCCAAAGCTATGAGTATTTTGGTAACCAAGAATACACTACACCAACTCAGTCTGAAAGGAAAAAAAAAAATGCAATCCTTTCTTGGAGACAAAAATTTCAGGAAAGACAAAAATGGCAACAGGCCTCCAGATAAAGATAATGGCAGAGTTATGATTAAAATACTACATTCCCTTAATGCTCAATTAAAAATGAGACATAAAGCAACAGAGTACACAAAAGTATAATGCTTTGAAGAGGATTCATTATCCGATCTAAACTATTAAAGCATTAGCAAGGAGGTATGTTTCCATTGAATTACTTAACAATGTATTCCTACAGTACAGCTAAGAGATGCACACACACCCATGGTTATCATCAAAGTAAAAATATGAACACATCCACATACATCCCTCCCTTTTATGCTTCCTTCTGCCCCTCTGCTGCCAACCTAATGAACAAGTCCTGATGTACATTTCTCAAAGCTGGTTTAACAATTCCATGTCCAAGATGCTGCTTTTTTTTATCAATTATAACAAAGATATTTACAAATTGGTTAATTCACTAGCCCTACTTTTTATCATACGTTGTCACCTCAGGACACCTAAAAAGCCTAGATGTTGCAAAATAATGAATGAACCTTGTCCATAATAAACATGGGTACTTTACAAAAATGCGCATTTAGACCTATGGTTATAATCTAAAACTGTCTTCTAGATATGGAGATATTAGCTGAGAGCCCTTCCCTTCACCCTTCCTCTTACCCCTCCTTAACATTTCAGCGACTAAATACAGGACTACATCTAGCTTCTAGAGGTGGATGAACTTAGACGCTCCCAGAAGACACAGCCCCTTCCTAAAAACTAACAAAAGGGCATTTATTAAGGGATTATTTCACTACCTCTACTTTTAATATACTTTGGGCATTAGGACTTGCTTATTCTTTAATACACAGCAATATTAACTAAAATGAACAAATAAAACGCTCGTTAGACAGTCTGAGCTGTCTAAAGACTCACGGGCACAGAACCCTTCTCTCCGCACTTCCTTCCCTGTCCGCTCCCCTCCCCACCACCCAGTGAACAGTCAGCTCACTCTCCAAGACTCAAGTTTAACAATTTCCACTCCCCAAATACAACCATTCCTATGAATTAACAGAAAAAAATACTTAAAAGGTGTTAAACTCTCTACTTGCAACATATGTTGTGCACTTTTACACATCTACAAAGACTAGCTGTTTCAAATACGGATTAAAGTTTGTCCACTATATATACATGTAGTAGCAGTGAATAAACTGCACACAAAGGCTATAATCGCAAAGCGTCTCCTAAACAGGAACACCGTGGCCTAGAACCCTTCCCCTTCTCATCTCTATCAACCCAGTGGAAAAGAGTAACAAGCACCTGTAACGCTTAGAGGGGATTTTAACAGTTTCACTTCCTCCAGTTGTTTTCAGAAGACTTTCCTGTGAATTTTAACACAAAGTGTACACAGTGTATTTATCGGCTATTTTTGTCATACACCCGCAACCTCTTTTAACATCTAGGAAGACTAGATGTTGTAAATTTGGACGTTTGTCCTTTATGTACACTATGTAAACAGCGAAGTAAAACAAAACGCAGAGACATACCAGACAACGGTTAGTCTTGGTAAAAGCCCTTTGCACTTTCTTCTTTCTTCCTGAACCACCACAAATAATGTGTACTGCTCAGAGAGGGGGTTTGATCATTTTGATCATTCCATTTCTAAAAGACCGTATTTCATATGAATTTTAACAAAAGGGTATACCTACAAAATGGTATTTCACTACCTCTACTTTTAACATACTTTGTGCACTTCTAAACATCTAGAAAGACTAGATGTTTCAAATAAGGACTTAAGTTTGTCCAGTATATACACAGTAGTGTTGAATAATCTACACACATGTAACAATGGTTATATCTGAAAAGTGTCTTCTACATAGGAACATTCTAGTCTAGAACCCTTCATTTCTCCCAGTACCTCCTTTCCACCATCCATCCAACAGTGGGCAAGTATAGGCACATGTGTCACTTAGATGTGATTTACAACTTCACTTCCAAAGGTCCTTTTCAGAAGATGGCCTTTCAAAGAATTTTAACACAAAGTGTACAAAATGTGTTAGTTTACTAACTCTACTTTTGTCATACTTTGGCGACCTGTTTAGTATCTAGAGACTAGATATTATAAAATTGGGACCCATTTGTCCAGTATATACATAATATATAAAGTTAAACAAAATGCATGTAACATATAGAGCAATGGATAAGCTGAAATGTTCTAGTACACACTAGCAAAACACCTTTTGCAGTCTTCCCTCCCACCTCCCTCAACCCAATGAACAAGCACAGAGTATACTGTTCAGAGAGAAGGTTTAACAATTCCATTTCCAAAGACAGTTATTTCCCGTCAGTTTTTAAAAGCTATTTAGAAGAAGCGTTATTCTACTGCTTCTACTTTTAAATACATCAAGCACTTCTAAACATCTAGAAAGACTAGATATTTCATATAAGAACTTACTTGTCCACTATGTACACAGCACTGTTAAATACAATTGCACACATGTAACAACGGTTATAATCTGAGGTATCTTCTAAATATGACCATTTTGGCCTGACCCATTCCCTCCCTCACTTTCTTCTCTCCACCGCCAATCCAGTGGACAAGTTCAAGCATGTGTAATGCTTAGAGGTGGCTGAACAAATTCATATCCAAAAGTCATTTACAGAAAACAAGCTTTCCTATGAATTTCAACACAAAGTGTACAAAATGTGCTAATTTTACTAGTTACTTCGTCATATACTGGCAACCTCTTTAACATCTAGAGACTAGATGTTGCAAAATTAGGACTCATTTGTCCGTTATATACACTATATACACTGCAAAGTGGAACAAAATGCACAAACATAAAAAAGACAATGGTTAATCTTGCCTCACTGTAAACACACTGGCACAGAGCTCTTTGCACTTCCCGACCTTGAAGCAGTGCACAAACACTGGTGCGTACTGTTCAGACACGTGGCTTGGCCAACCAGCCCCATCCCAAAACATTTCATATGAGTTTTAACAAAAAGATATTTACAGAATGTCTTTTCACTTACCTCTACTTTGAACATATATCAAGCACTTCAGAACACCTAGAAAGCCTAGATATTTCAAAAAAGTACTTACTGTCAACTATATATACAGCAGTGAGGGGTACAAGGCACACACGAAACAATGGTTCTAATATGGAAATGTCTTCTAAGTGTGACCAGTCAGGCATAAAACCTCCTTTTCTTCCCCCCTCAGCGGCTTCCATTCCAAGATGCAGCTCTCATCCTGTTATTTCTCAGTCAGACTTAGCTGGTTATCTATACTTTCCCCAATTTCCTTCTTGCTAACACAAACCTGATTTTGTGCACGTATCAGGTGGCCTCTTCTTTGGGGGAATCTGGGAATCACAATTCATCTAGGGATTGGCAATTCCATTCCCATATCACTGATCATTTTCTGAATAGATTTATGGAAGGATTTTAGCCATTGACACAGGGGCAAGGGTCTACTGGGTAAAATTTCAAGGCAAGGTTCTTAATAAAAAAAGCATCAGCTCGGTGCTTTGTGACCACCTAGAGGGGTGGGATGGGGAGGGTGGGAGGGAGGGACATGCAAGAGGGAAGAGAAATGGGAACATATTGTATATGTATAACTGATTCACTTTGTTATAAAGCAGAAGCTAACACACCATTGTAAGGCAATTATACTTCAATAAAGATGTTAAAAAAAATAAAAAAATAAATAAAAAATAAAAAAAGCTTTAGCCCCTACCTTTGGACACTGTTGACTGTGAATGTGATGCTTGAAATTAATTCAGCCATATAGAAATAAAGAGGGGAAAGAACTGCAGAGAGGTGAAGTTGAAGACATGCTTTCACTGTATGATTCAGTTCACTATCCCTGAACCCACCGTATCTCTACACCTTCTTGTTACGTGAACTAAGAAATGTCCTAGTTTTTCTTTCAGTCAGGCCTTCCTCTATTACTTGAAACATAAACACATTATTCTGTTCAGATTTCCTGATGATGTCCCTAATTACCCACCTGAGAAAATTCACAATGTTTGGTATAGAATCCAAAGCATCTTAAATCATCACAGTCTAGCTCTAGTCTAACTGTTTTCACACAATTACTTTCCACTTAGCCTGCTATCCAGAGAATATTTAGAAATTTCGAGTTATAGGCCCTTTCCCTTCTCCAAAGAAGACAGAGAGATGGCCAAAAAGCACATGAAAAGATGCTCAACATCACTAATTATTAGAGAAATGCAAGTCAAAACTACAATGAGTTACCACCTCACACCGGTCAGAATGGCCATCATCAAAAAGTCTACACATAATAAACTCTGGAGAGGGTGCAGAGAAAAAGGAACCCTCCTACACCGTTGGTGGGAATGTAAATTGTACAGCCACTATGGAGAACAGTATGGAGGTTCCTTGAAAAAATAAAAATAGAGCTACCATATGATCCAGCAATCCCACTCCTGAACATATAGCCAGAGAAAACCATAATTCAAAGAGATAAATGGACACTAATGTTCACTGCAGCACTATTTACAATAGCCAGGACATGGAAGCAATCTAAATGTTTCTGTGTCTTTTGTATTGCAACTGGGTATAACAATACCTGTCCCTCCACTTTGCTCTCTCCAAATTAATTCAAAATATGACTCATTCTTCCATCCTCATTTCAATGCTATCTCCAATGCCAAGCCTTATCTGACCCTTAGAATTAGAACCAAACATTTCTTGTTTATTATTATTATTTTTAATCTCCAAAACAAGTTACTTATGTTTTAGCTTAGTAATCACATCATGATTGCATCTTCTAACTCCCCCAATTAGGCCACTGGAGTAGAAATTCTTTTTGTTTAGTGGGAGAGGCTTTGGTTGAGCCTGAAGAAAATTCAGGAAGTTACTGATAAATTATTGACGTTTATATCTATTTACCTTTGTAAAATGTGCAAATTAATTTTTTTAAGTTGAAGGAGAGAATACAATTGAATATAAGAGCCTCACGAAATGAAGAAACTGCTAAGGTTTATAAAAGGATGTCATGGATTTGGTTTTTTTTGTTGGCCTGGCAGGGAGGGGTTAGATAGGCAGAAGCTGAAGGGAGTGATGCAGGAGGAAGCGTGTGAAACTGGGTCAAAGCAGATTTTAGTGGAAGATGACGTCGAGTAGCACCCTCACAGCAGAGCCTGGATGACAGACGTGGCACAAGCCCTTGGTTTCATGTGGGAGAGCAACCACAGGACTAACAGGATTAAACTCAACGCTTCAGATTCTCTGGGGCCTGCCATAAGTATTTTATCAGAGCCCTTTCCAAAAGGTCTAAGAGTTCAGGAGTATTGTAAGTACAGTGGGAATTTGAGCATTTATGTTAATGTGACCTTAGATGTGCCCAAAAGCAATATGATTTTTGACATCTGAGGCGCATCAATATTCCATCACATCTATAACAATACCTTATACCTATTAGGTGTGCAAGAACTATTTGCTTGATTGAACCAAATACATTTGTCTAATTCTTTGATTAACCATGACCAGTGAATACATCTTTTTTGGTCATTACCCAGGAGACAGAATGACACTGAGCTGGGAAATAGTTTATTAACTTCAAAATAATTTTACAAAATAAATACAACTATAAAACACTTAATAAAAGAACTGAGAGTTTTCTTCTTTTCCAGCAGCAAAATGTATAAAGGATAGAAAAGAAGTAGCAAGGGCATTCAGAATCTCCAATTTGTAGAATTTTTTTAAATTACCACACCGCAAATGCAAATTTGTGCCTGCAACACTTTGCCGTCAAAAGAAATTGATCTCTGTGTGAATGATGATACTTAAGCTCGTGGCCTTTCTGAGGAAATGCACCTGCAGCAGGATGACAAACGAGGGGAGGTCGATTATTTGGCACATGGGCAGTATGGTTACAGGAACCTGTTTTGAAATAGAAGGAGCACAGTCTCCTGAATAGTAAAACTGATGAAATTCATATTTTTCAGGATCTCTCAATTCCCTCTCATATATTGCATGAACTTATTTTATCCATATGGTCCCCTTGGTAATTTCAGAGAGGCATCATGAGGGTTTGTAGATTATTTACAGATTCAAATGTGAAAGCACCGTAGCTTTCTGGCAACCACCTCCCTCCCTCTGATTGCACTTTGTATGAGATGGCACATGGTTCAGCTTGTTGCTCTCCAGGGGATGATGAAGGAGAAGAGGCTGAATCAATTACAAAGAGCTGTTTCCAAACTCAGGATAAATGGTCTTTGTCATAGGCATCTTCCTAGACATTCTTGCTTTTGTGACTCTATTTTCCTCCTGAATGGTAACCAAAATATGTCCTGAAAAACCTATCTTATCTACTTCAAGTTTTCACATACAGGTACTACATCTTCAATCTCAGATTTACTTTTCACTTTATTATCATCCATAATGGTGTTGAGTACTTTGCTGTGAAGTACATAGTGCTACATAGTAACAGGTATAGCATAATTGATAATCCCAAATTTGTGATGGAATAGTTGCTCTTATCTCAATTGTCTGCCATCCTTTATGAAAATTCATATAAAAATATTCCTTCTCCTCTTGTCTATTCCATAAATGAATATGTGAAAATTTAAAAGTACTTTATCATTCTAAATTATGACTATCTCCTAATGAACAAAATGGCATAAATTTTGTCTTATTTTAGGGCCATATAATTTCATGTTTGAAACCTTCCCTTATTCTTCTTTTATGATTATTTAAGTTAATTTATGGTATTAAGCCACGGAAAAATTTTTGCTAATGTGGAAACTGACAAGTGTTTGGAAATTCTTAACTGTAAAGTATAAAAATACAAATATGAGCCTATACTACATACACATATAGAAAAATAGAGAAATAGGAAAATATGTAAAAGAAAATGCTGAAAGATGGACAGTGTGTTGGAGTTATGGTATGTTTCTTCATCTCAATCTCCTCTTCGAAATTTTCTTGTGTAAATAGACATGGAAAATATGAATAATCTCCTCCTTGTTGGAGGGTTAACAGAGGTATCTTTGGATGTTGACTTTACAAATAGATTTATTTTATTCATCTTGTTTATACATATTTCCTACACTTATGACAGTGAAGTTACATTACCTTTATTATTAGAAAAAAATTGTTTTAAAACAGAATATATGGAAAATTTACTTTTAGATAGAAACTATTCATAGATCTCATTCTGATTTATCTTTAGATTTTTTTCTCTTATTATCAAAATAAATGGATAGATATCAAGTGCCTATATATTGTAATATAGTTTCAGTCAATTTACTATCTAAAATGTCCATGAAAGCAAAAATTTTTAAGAAGGAGAATATACACTTAATATATTCTGGGCTTAAACTCAGACTTTTATTAGGCCTCTTGTGATTTATTGGGACACTGAATTTGAAATAAGTTTTGACAAGAGCTAATTCTCTTGCCTGGGTTAAGTAGACATTAAAAAAAAAAATCTATATAGGTAGTTTTTAAAATTTTACAATAATGTACAGAAGTTCTCATTTCTCTAGGTTAAAATGCAAAATATCTACCATTTTTCTTATTCATATTTATTTGTAAACTATAAAATAAATTCATTCTGGATGAATCCCCTGGGCTATATACATCTAACTACACATCTGTGGGATGTAACAAATGAATTTCTGAAATTTTTGTGTAAGGCATTTTTCTTAAATCTGAGTATTTTGTAAAGGCACTAGGGAAGCAAGATAGGTAAGAAATAGATTCTAAAGTAAAAAATCCTCTGGTAAAGCAAATACTTCTTAATTAATCTGCTTTACAAACATGAATGTTCATATACTTTATATTATCAACACAGGGTACATATGGATCTCTACTGCTGCATAAACTATACTATTTATTATAGGACCTATTGATATGCAATGTTTATAACACTAATAACAATAAAATTGCTGAGATATGTTTTTTAGTAGAAATAATGTTAGATTTTACTGCAAAGCAAGCTTCTATATATAAATTAGTTTTAATGAGAGTTTAGTCCCCAGATATACATTATTACACATAATGTTTCATGTAAATAATATACAAGTTAAAATATAGTATATTATATACTACTTAAAAAAAAGTAGTAATTATTTCGTAACTCCTGATACAATGCATTTTTAAAAAATTATACTAATTTAAATGTATAATAGAAATTGTACATTTAAAATATGTACTAATTTGATATATTTATTGAAATAGAAGCAAGGTTTAATCTCATGTAATAGCTTTAAACTATAAAAGAAATAAAATTATAAGTTTATAGAGAGAATTTAGCTCAAATTCAATATTTCTATTTGCATTTGCAACTCACATAGGACTTACTTTCCATGAAGTTTTAAAAATATATTAACCTTGCTTTCCCTTAAAAACAAGTAGCATGTAGAGATAGAAAGGTAGTTCAAAGGAGGATAACAGAATTAGGTTAAAGCATAAAAGAAGGCTTTTCTCTTGTTCAAGATATGTCAGAAAAAATTTTAAAGTGGATCAAGCTTTGATATCATAAAATGTAAATCCATCTAGGAAAAAGACTTTGACTCTCAGTTCATGATGCTTAACTTCATGCAAGTCTTCCCAACTCTGGTTACTGAGACTTAGCAAACCAAACATGAAAATCTTTGTTGATTCAACTGTTCATACATTCATACACAATAAATGAGTGTCTACTTCTATGGCAGAGATTGTTCTAGGTGCTAAGATATAAAAATAAGACAACTCACAGACAAAGAGAACAGACCTGTGGTTGCCAAGGGGGAAAGGGGGTGGGGGAGGGATGGATTAGGAGTTTGGGATTAGCAGATGCAAACTATTATATATGGAACAAATAAACAACAAGGTTCTGCTATATAGCACAGGAAACTATATTCAATATCCTGTGAAAAATTACAATGGAAAAGAATATGAAAAAGAATGTATATATATGTATGACCGAAATACATTCTGTGCTGTACAGCAGAAATTAACACAGCATCGTAAATAAACTATACTTCAATGAAATACACTTAAAAAATAATAAGACATAGTTCTCATATTTAAAGAGTTTATCAAATTGTGAAATGATAATGAGTTAATCAGGTACATTTATACATTGTACTATGTACCATGATTGAGGCAAGAATATCCTAGTGTGGGAGCACAGATGAGCAACTGCTAGGTCAGTCTGAGTGGGATGATTGCTTGAGTCAAGTCTTAAAGTGCTCCTCAGAGTTCGCCAGATGGAAAACGTCAACGGGGTGAAGAGGACATCGAACTGCATTTTGAGCAGAGATGATAGCTGCATGTGTAAAGGCATGCAGGTATGAGAAAGTATGTACTCAGGTCAGTAGGATGAGTCTCATAAGAAAAATATGCATCTCTAATTTTTTAAGCCAGACATAGTTTTAAAATAAACAATGCAGGATTTCTCATGCTGTTATATTTATATTACTTTCAGGTGCATGGATGTATCTCCCTTCTGAAGAGGATTAATGACAATAACTAAAATATTTAAGGCAGTAATACTCTACTACAGTTTAATAACATTTAGAATGGAAAAATATATTAACAATTAGTATACAGTGTGTGCATCAGGAAAGGATGCATTGATTTTACTTTAGAGTAAGATAAATATTATATTTTAGTAACATATTCTAGCAATGAAATCCATAGGAGTCATGGAAAAGACAGATGTCATCATTCAAAGCAATTCTATTACTGCACTTAATCTGTGACAGTGTGTTCTGCTCACAGTGAATATGAACTCTTTATAATGGTATATAATTAGATAAACAAAAGAATGGACAGCAGAAAATATTGAGGCAGTGCCAGCCTACTAGTTCTGGGTTTAATTAAATTAGGTTGACACTATATCAATGTTAGCTCCAAAACACTGACTGTAATTTCAGAGATACATAAATCTGTCTCAGTTACATACAGCAAATTCTAAGGTACTCTCTTTTTATAAATTGTTATAGTCACAAAATTAAACAACTGAATTTTAACTCCCTTCAACTAGTACAGAAGCAACTGTAAGGGAATAGAATCAGGGATATTGCATAGTTATTCTGAAAGAGTATCACACAATGCATTTAATTATAAGGAAACGGAGAGATTAAGCAACTTGCTCAAACTCAGGATTTACAAAATTAAGGAATATTCAGTAGGTGCCTAGTCTGGGCCAGACCTCATGTCAGACTCCAGGTTTCCTAACTCCTTGTTATAACATGGGACATTTAAATGTCATAATTACTTAATTAAATACAAAGGTGATGGGGCTTCCCTGGTGGCGCAGTGGTTGAGAATCTGCCTGCCAATGCAGGGGACACGGGTTCGAGCCCTGGTCTGGGAAGATCCCACATGCCGCGGAGCAGCTAGGCCCGTGAGCCACAATTTCTGAGCCTGCGCGTCTGGAGCCTGTGCTCCGCAACAAGAGAGGCCACGATGGTGAGAGGCCCGCGCACCGCGATGAGGAGTGGCCCCCGCTTGCTGCAACTGGAGAAAGCCCTCGCACAGAAGCGAAAACCCAACACAGCCAAAAATAAATGAATAAAATTAAAAAAAAAAATACAAAGGTGACTATCTCATTTTATATTAAATAACTTCCTACATTAGTAAAACGACTATACTCATGTCAAAATTCTGATTCCTATAAAAACATTTAGATTACAACAAAGAATTCAAGTATTCTGGTAAATAATTTACTGATTCTTTTGTATTTTTTATCACAAGCAATTCCTTGAATGAAAAATGTTTTTATGTTGCAGTGCTGTAATGAATCTAACTAATCAAACTCCAAAGTGAGTAATGAGACAAAATGTGAAATACTTAATGAAAACTATGCTCTTTGAAGGAAAATCAATTTGTTCATAAAATTCATGGGTATGTTCATTGGAACAGATATAGTAAAAGAGCTGAAATGAAATATACTTGGTTTTCATAAAAAGATACCATTGAACAAGCATGACTGTAGCACAATAAAGGCCCAGCTATAATTTTATCCCACTGTTCTTCCAATATTTATTCAATAGAGTAGAAATCTGACCTGTATAAGAATTTGGCCAGGTCCCATGAATTTTCTGCTCAGATTTAGATAAAGTCATTCGAAGTAATGAAATAGCCTTGATGCAGAACTTAAAATTGTTCATTCTAAGATGTCAATCAACACTACCGCCTTCCTTCAAGGTAAGACTTGCTGTCCTACAGCCTGTTTAGTGACTGTGTGCTTTCAGGAGGGAAGGATATTGTGTCAGATTCTCATCTTTTTTTTTTTTTTTTTTTTTAATATAAATGCTTTTTCCTAACATGCTAAGTCAGGGGCAGGGACACAGAAAAATATTATTTGCCTTTGACCTTCTTGGTAATTAGTTAAATGTACTGTTATATCTTTGGAATAAGAAAGCAAAAAACTCTCCCAAAGGAATAAGAGCCATATTTACAGTGATGGGCTGTGGTTATCACTTGCCTCAGATTATATTTGGTAGAGTTTCTTCTAGTTTTGGTTGTTTGCATCGTTTTAAACACAGGAATCTTTTGAGAATCATGTTTAACTAACAGAAAACATGTTTGATATTTGCAAACGGTTTTTCAAGTTTACATTACTGAGGCACCAAAATATGTGGAAAAGTCAGAAAAAAACTGTCAAGTTGCTGAAATATGTTACACATTAGTAACGAATTATATACCTTCATGGAAATGTTGATCATTAAGCTCAACAAATGAGAGTCAGTAGTAAACTATCTTAAGTTTGGTCAATAAATACTTCTGTGTCTATGAGTCTGCAAAGTTAATAGAGCTCAGGTTAAGACTTAGTGATAGTATCAGGCAGTCCATTAGTATTTACTATTGACTTTTTTTATCCAAACCATAACCAATCAGGCCTCATTTGTTAGACTAACTTTTAAAGACATACACTTATAACTGAAATAGAATTAGTTCCTCGGAATCCAAATTTCATCCCAAGTAACAAAGTGGGATATGTTTATAAAATGTTAAAAAATAATTTCAAAATTCTTAAGTAACTTTTTGGGAGAAACAAACCACACAAGTATTTTCTTCTTCATTCTCTCTGAAATAAGTTAGAATCTTTTGCCCAAAATGATCTTTCACATGTAAAATGGACTGGAGTGGTAAGTATCATATATAATGAATCATTTTTTTTCTGTATATTGACTTTTTAAAAAAAAATTTATTGGAGTATAGTTGATTTACAATGTTGTGTTAGTTTCAGGTGTACAGCAAAGTGAATCAGTTATACATATGATGAAATTAGAAATTAACTATTTGTGGATGTCAGATGATAAAATTAGAAATTAACTATTTGTGGATGTCAGAATAAATCCACTAAAAATTATTTTAGGGGGGTAGTCTTAAATTAATTTCCAAATAAGGCTCTCCAATAGTTTTGAGTAGAAAGGATAATCCATATTTAAATGAGTGAGAAAAAAAAACAGGAATACATCAAGATTATAAAAAGCTAGGAATAAAAGTAAAGAGTAAAATATAATAAAGCTATATTTTCTCTTTAATATAGCTTTAAATATATATCAAGCAAAAACAATTGTACATGTATTTTAGTTTTAACTAAAGGTAAATTTGGGAACACTTCAAATTTCAAATACAGCTGCTTCTAGCAGGTAAAATATAGAAGCAGTATATGTAATAAGTCTACATTCTATTCTAAAAGTCTATGCTCTATCCTATTTTAAAAAATAAAATACTTGTGGGTTGTGTTATCCTTTAAAGTGCAAAATGGAAAAAAAAAAAAGTTTGGTTATTCATTAACTTTTTGAACTCCTCTAGATGCAAGGTTTGTGACCTAGAAATGAACTGCATATAGTTTTTCTTCTTTGAAAGAACTTACTTGTGCCCAGAAAGAAAGTTAAAATAAATTTTTAAAAATGTCTAACTTGAGTGATTGTTTTGGGAAAGAAGGTAGTCAAGTATCTGTGATAAACAGACACTATAACCAAAATTTTCTCAATGATTGAGAGCAATTGTATTGCTAGCATGAATTATTTTTTGAAAAGTACTTTCCTTTTCAAAGTAAAGGGCTGTATTTTTAAACAATATTTCTTGGTAAAAATCATCTAAAAGTTAAAAGAAACTAAATGTATTTTCACTCAAAATCTCTATTTATGATTAGATGCTAAAATTAATAATGTATATTCTGAAAACTTGGGAAAGATATTTTCATTCAATTGATGGAGACACAGCACAGAGCCCAAGTGAAATATTTTTAATTTATTTACATATAGTGTCACCTGTCTTTAAAATGGTAAAACTAATTAACAGTCATATTCTTCTACTATAACAGGGAGAAACTGTGGAACATTTCCTCTTAGCTAACAGCTTCTTCAGGTGACGGAGCAGATAGATTCTTAATGCTAGACTGTGTTGGAAGTGTCAGAGCTTGGAAAAATCTTTTTATCTATATTAGTAGAATGATTAATATTCAAGAATATGGACTAGGAACAAAAACAAGTCATTTTTCATTATCATTTTGCCATCATGAATCTAATCATCAAATTGGTAATAGTAGGGAAAAGGTTACAAGAGCTCATTTGTATCACTGAGCTTGATAATATAAGATAACATAAATCTCCAATGGGGAGTAGGAGGGACAAATATTTTATTTATTTATTTATTTATTTATTTTAACATCTTTATTGGAGCATAACTGCTTTACAATGGTGTGGTAGTTTCTGCTGTATCACAAAGTGAATCAGTTATACATATACATATATCCCCATATCTCCTCCCTCTTGCGTCTCCCTGGGAGAAATATTTAAAGTCCTCACATGAGGACAAAAGATGCAGAACTTAGTTAAGAAAGCCCAAATATGCAAATTAAAACATCAAAACACTTTAAACACCCATTTTTTTATGACCCTTTTCCAAATCAGAATAGGAGAGAGGCAGGGGCTGGGCTTGGGGTGGAGGGGAGGGGGAGGGGGAGGGGGGGGAGAGAGAGAGAGAGATTTCTCTATTTAGAATACAAAAAAGAGAACAGATGTTTCTGAGGTTTCATTCTTTACTCTTGAAACCCTCCCCTTGATTACTAACACCATCTTGATTTTAGTTTGTTTGTTTCTGATTATTTTTCCATCTCCATCTCAGGTTCCTCCTCCTAATCATACTGGACATGTAAATATAGTCAAGTATCCGTTCATGGTGATCTGGTTATTCGTTTTACACACTGAAGATATCAATTTCTCTCCTGGATTCAACTACCTCCTGTCTGAAGATGCCTTCCCAGAATTGTTCTATCTTCTGACAGATTCCTCTCATGAACTAAACAGTGAGAATTTTCACAAGTACTCACTCTATCTTTTAAAAATGTTTAAAACTAAACTATCACCCACATTTTAGCTTTCCTCTGAGTTCCTTTTATTTGTCACATAATTAGCCCTATCACACTTAAAACTTTGCAATCATCTTTGTTTCTTCCTTTCAGGTAACACTGAATTAGTATCTAAGATGGGTCAAAGCATCCTTCATATTCACTCTGTCCTCACTGTCTTTCAGTTTTTGTCATTACCATGTTGATACAATTACATAGTGAAACTCTCTCTCTGAAGCCTATGTCTCATGCAATTATTTCCATAAACAATACACAAATTTTGTTCCAACTATACTTTGTTGTGGTCAAGAATCATGTTCAAAAATTTATTTAACTCTGAGTTCTTTGACAATAGCAAGAATTTAATAAATACTGAATTAAAGGATTAAAACTGGTATAGTCATTGATCCTTGAATATTATATGCAAATTATCATGTAAATTGTTATTAAAAATGTAAATAGCTCCCCCCATTTGGATGTATATCTTATAAGTAATATCCGTTATATTTAAACCAAGCTTAAACTATTTTAGTCATCATGTAAATTCAGTTGCACAAGTCAGTATATTTTGAAATTATGGAGGTGAAACTAGACAGTTTATAAAACACCATGAAGTTTGAAATTCTCCACTTTTCTAAACTTCCCAGTCCCTGATATATCCTCCTAACTAATTTTTTTCATAATTTACTAACTAGGAATTCTTTTTTAAAAACATGCTATACTCACACATATTTATAAACATAAATTACATACTATAACTTACATATAGATACAGCTATTTATCTGTCTACTTACCTACCATATACCAATTATTTTATTTATCCATGTACCTCTATAAACTTAGTTCTATTAATCTGTGTAATAATATTCATATATTTGTTGATTTTTTTCTATTTATACATATATAACCTGTACAAAATACTTGTTAGCCAGCATCTAGAGTTACCTCCGGTTTGAAATACTGATTTCACGAACTTACCCAATCATTTATTTTGATTATAGAAAACATATTTTGAATCTGTTAATTAACTATTTTTTTATCCTCTTTTTAACATCTCTGAGATACATTTAGAAGCTACACAAATTCTATAAATATGAGTGAAGATTAATGTTAAAAAGGTGGTCTAGCAATGTTCTCAGGGATTTGATACTGACCACATATATATTATATATATAAATTAAATTGTGTGAAAATACATCAAAAATGATAGATCATTTTAGGCTTAATACTATGAATCAAAGAAAATGTGTAAGAGGAGAGAGGCTAAGAAAAGGTTGAAAGAACATTACATTCTAAATGGCTAATCTTCTTCTCTCCTTTGTTCACCAATGGAGTTTAATCAATGTTTTCCTGAAACCTTCTGCCAAGGCTTGACAGTAAGCATATTCATCTCTGAATACAGGGTAAATGTATTATGGGAATGATTTAGCAGAAAAGAACATCTGCCCCCTTTTATACATGAATATCAAAACTGCAGATTGCAACTTCAAGAACTCACTTTTCCCAACTCTGTTAAAGAAGGAAATTTAAGTTATCTTTTAAACACTGACTGGCACATTCACTGAGAATCCTAGAGCATATTTTCCTTACCTAGACTGCCTGTGAATGAAATGAGGCTATATTATCAAGGTTTCAAAATTTGAACAATTTGTCTAAATTTCACTACAGAAAACCTCTTCTACAAAAAACTATTGGAAAGAGTTGATCATAGTACTCATCTTCAAAATGACATAGTCTAACACCTATATCAACGATAAAGTTGCAAGTTAGGTATTATGCAAAACAGAAAGAGTACTGGAGTATAATTATGAATGAAGCCTTTGTTCATATAAACAGAAGGCATTCTTTGGGGAAATATAAAAAGGTGTTTATCCATAAAAGTTTATTTTCCATTCAGTGCTTTAGCTTCCTATGAAGTTATCCAGTCTAGAAGAAACTTGAAGATTAATCTCTATAACTACAGTTGTTACTTCTTCCATAAACAGATAACCCCAATGGAGAAGAAAAACAGATATAATGTTCATTAGAATTTTCTAAAATTTGTACTTTTATTTTTGGAGTACCCATACATACAATTACATGCATCTTTCCTTAGCACAGTATTAATGATTGGAAGAAAATATTCAGTCTCAGATATATCAACAAGAAAATCAAATATTTGTTGGACATACATAATGTAAATGTTTTGCTATCTAATATACAATAAAACTTAGAACCATATAAATATAAAATGACTTATAACAGATTTTGGGTGTGTATTTTCATCTATCAAAGATGGCAAGTCTTAATCACTTGGGTGATAGAGAAGGAGCCATTGAATTTAGCTAGAAAGTAAATAAGTATGATACAAATTACATATAATATTTTTTCTCTTCTTACTATTGAACTAAAATAAGAAAATAGGTTTTAAGAAAATAAATAACTCTTCAAAGGCCATGTAAGTGATGAGTAGCAAAGCCAGGATTTTTTAAGTGTGGTTAACACCACAGAAAACTGATGCTCTTAGTAATTTTTTTTCCACCTTATGGTGTTGGTTGATTGGCACCACATAAAATTCCTTCTTACAATACAAGGTTACAGAAGCGAAGTACCTTTCAGAGCTTGGACTTTGTAACCCTGTATGAAACACCTGAGAAACCACTAATATATCTTTAAAAGACGGTTTTGGTCTCATAAACTCCACTGAAATGAATACGCAATATAGTACTTCTATCTACTTAATAAGCACTTTATAAGGCACTTACTCTGCATCAGATACTATTCTAAGAACCTTATAAAAACAAGCTATTTAATTCACAATAACTCCGAGGTAGGTACTAAGCAAGGAGTCTGAGCCATGAATAAGTTGACTATCTTGCTTAAAGTCAATTCAACAGCTAAGAGGTGAAGTCAGGATTCGAACCCACCTCTGGAAACTCACCTTCAACGGCTGTATTCACAATCTCCAACTGTTTTCTAGTCCTGCTAAGCTTCAAGGCTCATTTATAGGAAAGCAAGATTTACATAAATAAATGGATGCTGTGGGAATGCATGGTACTACTTTATTGTTTCAGTTTGTCAGCTTAGCATTAAAAGCTGCTTGTTTTTGTTTAGCTTTTTACCTGCAATCAGAACATTCTGCCATCAGGTGGTACCTTTTTATGGCTCATGACCTGAATGCAGAAGGTTTCTTTAGGTATGATTCATTGACAGACTCACAAATAGAGCTTTTACTCATTTTTTTCTTTAGAGCAAAGAAACATAAAAACTTGACTATATTAAAATAGCTTAATAAATATAAGAAACTATTAAAAATCACTAATCTAAATCTCATTTATGGTTAGGTAAAATCATTTTTAACTCACTTTTTTTCTCTTGGAATTATTAAAACCAAAACAAAACTAAACTTTCAAAGCTTCCGACTCAGTGAATCTAGTTAATTGTAATAAAAAAGGACCCCTGTGTTTTGCTTATCACTTGAGAAAAAAAAAAACAAAACAGGAAATCTATTGGATAGTTTGTCCCTAACCTTTCTGATTCTGCACTTTTCTTTAACTACAACAACAAACACCTTTAAAACATTAATGATATATATTGTTCAAATGGCTTTGCATATTCAAGCTCACTTAATCTTCACAATAACCCCATGAGGTAGATATTGTTATTACCTCCCATTGTAAGGATGACAAAACTGAAGCACAATTTCGAATGCTTTGCTATTGTTTTTACAAGAGCTAGTAAGTGACACAGCTGGGATTTGCTCCAGGTCATTCTCATCTCTAAGCTGTCTTGTCTCTCAGGGCGTGCCATCTATATACTAGGGATTCCTAGAGCTTCCATAGTGATTTTTTGTTTTGTTTTCAGGGCAAAATAGCAGGGATGGCAAGGGAGCAGGAGAAGGAAGCCACTGAATGATCACCAAATCTTCCTCTAACTTTCTTGATTAACCCAACCATTCGTTTACTTATGGATTCAACATCTCAATAAATAAACGTTTTGAGTATGTACACTATGCCAGGCAAAAGTAGAAAGTAAAAGATGGAAGATGTGTACACACCGAGCATTTCTCTAGATGTATCAGTTTTTAAAAAACATAAGCCGTTGCTGTTTTCTGATAAGAAAGGAGAACCAACTGGGCACATTTTATTTGAGAAACATGTTGCTAATAACCTCACAGAATTTAAAACTCTCAATTCAATGCAAATATTGATCAAGGTTGATGGGTATTTTTGTTTCTTTTCTAAAGAGATACCTTTCTGTACAAATAACATAAACACAATTTATTATTCAGTTGGCCCTTTAACTTTGACATTATGCTTTTCTTTATGCATTTTTAATATAGAGGTTTGACATTATTTCTAATTTTTGGAATAAATTGAAGATGTATTATCCTTTTAGATTGATAACTTTCAAATCACATAATTTAATTTCACATAAAATTCAAGCTCACCACACATAAAACATTAAGTGAGGGAGAGAAACTGTTTCCATGACTACATTAATTCCTTATCTTTAAAAAAATCTGTGGAGAACTTTATCATGTTGTATATAAATGTACAACTTAAAATTAGTTGTTGGTTTAACGTCTTTAAATAATTAACAATAGCAAAAGCAAAAATATTAACAACCACTACTGAATTTGGCAGAAAGTTTAAAGAGTCTGATATGATACAGAAGTTGACTAAACTAAAGAGAAGCTGTAAAATTTATGCGGAGGCATGAGCCACCTCCCTCTCTCTCTTCTCTCTTTCATTTGTATAATGGCTGACTGCCTTGGTGCCACCATGTGCTTAGGGCTGGAAGTATGATGATTGGGGCCATCCAAGTGCAAGTCAAGCATTCAAGTCTAAGCACCATCTCATCATACTTTCTTACAACTGTACTCTGACTGGAACTTCTACAAATGTATATCTCCTCAAGTTCTGGGTCTTGCTTGGGGCTCTGTATAGGCAGAGTTGGGTCTAAAAATAAAACATGACATCTTGAGTGAGTAGGCAGGAACTAGTGTACTTTCACCATGCTCAAGTATGGGCTTCTAAGTATTTAAGGTCCAAGAATAGATGGTCACATTATCAAACAGATTAGTATCTCTAAATGCTATTTAAACTTCAGAGTCTCAGATTAAATACCCTCCACAGTAAGAATATCATGATGTTCCTGACTTTGCATTAAGGAGATATCATAGTTTTACAAGCTGTTGAAGGTAGGGACTATATTTTATTCATGTATTCAGGCCTAATTACTAAATCTATCACCTTATAAACAGTAGACCTCCATTTTCAAATGCTAATTGAAAAAAGAACTAGTAATAATATAGAAATCTAACTGCTCTTGTTCAAAACTTACATTCTCATGTTTAATTAAAAAGCTTCCTTTGAATGGTAGTTTGTTTTCAAACTATTCAGGAAAAGCTTATTAGAGAAGCAAAGTCTCTGACTTTTAACTCGAAAGGTCTTAAATAAGAGTGCCTAACCCAATAACAGCTTATTTTGTCAGTAAAGATTTAATTTGTTAGAAAAGGTGGCATATGCTATTTATCATGTGGAGGCCAGAGGCTCAATTATCAGAAAAGAAACAGAATGCGGCTGCCACTGTTGAAAACCATAGGTTTTGATAGCAGACACTTGTAGATTTTAATCCTACCTTTACATCATACTAGCTGTATGACCTATTAATCATTCCAACCATCTGCTTCCAAGGTAGATTTCTGATAATAATACCTACTTCACAGAATTATTAAAAAGGGCCTGGCACACAGTAGGTGCTCAGTAAAGGTTAGTTCTCCCTACCTCAGGTACTGCTATTGGAAATGTGCTAGTGACATCTAGTGGTAATTCCTGCAAACCTCAAGAAGGCCACCCTAGAAACTCACAGAGCTTCCCAAGTCATGCATTCATTCCATCAGCAAACGTTTATTAAATATCTCCTGTGTTCTAGCCCCTTAAATCAAGTTCTGAAGATTGCAAAAATGTAAAAAGCACAATACCTACCCTAGAGAAGCTCTGGCTGTAGCCCACTGGACACGTTAGCTAATTACTATAAAAAATGTAATTATGTCTACCATAGCAGTAAGAAAAAGTACAAATATGCTACAGAATGGGCAACTCACTCTGCCAAAGGATATGCCATTTGGCCTGGGTCTTAAAGAATAAATGAAATTCCCCCATTATAGTTTAACTGAAGGAAAAATGGGGAAATTTAGAGATTTCTGAAATGGTAATAAGTTAAGGCCTATTTGCTAAAGTTTCGGTTGATGTGCTAAGGAGTTTAGCCCTTCTCTTTGTGTGACAGGAAGAGAGTAACACCTTTAGTGAGGAAGGCTCATAATTATACTCGGGCAACAGTGTGGAGGGTAGATTGGAGATGGGAAAGAAGAGAAGTTGAAGAACCCATTAAAAGGTTATAATTTTTCCCTTCAGAGGTAATGAAGATCCAAATTCATTCAGTGGAAAAGGGATAGACAGGAGGAAACATAACTGAGACATCTGAAGTAGAGTGGAGAATGTAATGACTGTGACAAGTGGGGACATACAGGAACAGGAAGAAATGAGGTTGATTCTGTGTTTTCTGGAATGGACTGTTAAGAAGTAATGTCATTAAAAGAAATTTAAAAAAAACAGAAAAGAAATTGGTGTTTGGGGGAGGGAAGAACATGAAGATTACGAATTGTCTTTCTACATATCTTTAAAATTTAAATAATATTTAAATAGAAATGTCTGATAAGTGAATAGACAGAGGTCTGGAAAGAGATCTGGATGGAGATGGAGACTTAGGAACATCAGCAGGCAGCCAACGTTACACCCACCAGGGTGGATAAGATTACCTAGGAAAAAAATGTGTCAAAAGAGGAAGGGCGAAGAGACAGGGTCAGGACCTTAGGGGACACCATAACTTAATTAGTAAGCCCTAAATAAGAACTGGACTCACCCTTAATTTGTTCAGAACAGTCCCTTAGTAAGTTCTAAACATAGACAACAAAATGACTTTGGAAATAGGTTGGTAATAGGAATATCTCAACTAACCAGAACATAACTTTTAAAAATACACTTAAGCTAAAGTTAAGGTATAAAAGCAAAGCTATAAAGTTCCCCACAGTTTTCATGAAATAAGTTGTATTTGAATTTTCCTCTCATAACTGAAAACTCTGCTTTATGCTTTGAGTGTAGTCCTTCCTAGGTCGGAGGGCAAATTTTATTTGACCATCTATAAAATGAACAACTTTTCCACTTCTCTCATTAAATCTGGCCAGCTAGGTTTCTTTCCGTATTTTGTTTTATTGTCTTCTTCTTTCTCTCTTTCTCTTTTCCTCTCTCTTGATACAAGTATTTCTTGCTTCAGTGATTTTCTGGGAAAAGAGCCCAGTTGGTTTAATGTTTTTGGTATTTTGTTTTCGGTTTTTTGTTTTGTTTTGTTATTATAGACTACCTTATGAATTTAGGATATTAACTCTATACTTGAAGTGTTGTCAGGTTGAAAAGAAGAGCTATTCAATTTATGGCCTCCTAAAATATATATAATCTCTATTTTATTTTTAAAATTCAAATTCTTCTCTTATTTTTTCATCTATCATGTTTGTATATACTAAAAAAAAAACAAAACCAAACCTGGTCTGTCAATTAATTTTATTGCCCCATGACTAATATTTTCTATATGCTAGTGCTCAGTCTCTTGGTCCTCAAATTCATATATCACTTCATGTGTCATTCTAAAGAGCGTCTTTCCTTAATTATCACAGATTAGTTTAAATACCATTTAATTATATCATTTCAAAATCTCTGTACTCTATTTACATACATTGATTAACTTTGGGCAATCAGCTGATCCCCTCTGCACCTGAATCAGCCTTATCTGTCCAAAAGGGAATCACAGTTCAGGGTGGTCGTATGAGATGAACATGACGAGTGCCTGAAAACCCTGCGTAATTTAATCCTGACAAAGAATAATGGGTAATTCAAACAGTTGAATTAGCCCCATCATACAAGTTAAAAATTCACTTGGATCATCAGATGTGCAATTATGAAACTTGACAAATTTTTAGAAATTCAACTATATTAAAAATTTCCCCACAATTGGAGCTTTATAAATATTTTTCTCACCATTTTAAATTTGTATATCTCAAATTCACCTAAAACGTGAACAACCATTACCAGCATCTATCTCTTTAAGTAGACTAAAGAGAAAAAATTAAATTAAATATGCTTATTAGCTTTAATATTTAATTATGAGTGAAGCCAAAATATATTAATTAATTAAATATGTGAAAGGCAAAAGGAACAAATGATCTAGACTAGCATAGGTGTTCTAAACCCAACTCTTGCTGATTCTAAAAAGGAACAAGATTTAACACAACAAACACTTGTTGGGTGCTTACTTTATATCAGGAACTATGCCAAGTTTTATGGATGGAAACAGAGTAAGACTGTGTTCTCTAGGAACTCAGTCTAAGTGATAGAATGGTGGAGACACAAACAAAAAGACTCACAATACAATATGATAAACATAATAACATAGTAGAGCCAAGCATCAAGTTCTATTTTTGCAAGTAGGAATCCCTGGGGAATTTTTCCTTCAATAGGCAATATTCAATCTGAGATGTGGTGCTGAGTAAGTGGCTTTACACTCAGATGTCTACTGTGTAGACACTAGGATGTCTAATGTCTTTTATTAATTCAAGGTAACAGTAACCATAAACAGTAACAGCATTTAAAACTTCCATATGGGGTATTTTTACTGGTACCTTACATTGAGATCACTATTTTTGATATACAATCTCATTTTCTCTATTCATAACAATCCTATGGGGTAAGGTACAACTATGGATTTAAATTTTTAAATGAAGAAATTGAGGTACAGATTATATACCTCAGTGACGTAGGTTATGCAACTTGCTCAACATCAGTTGCTGAGCAAAGAGCAAAACTGGTAATAAAAGCTCCAAAATACGCACCCTCTAAAAATCCCACTATGCCACACTGCCTCTTGTTATACAGTCATTTCCTATTTAGGGAAAATTTAATGAATTTTTGTGCCACAGATGTCTCCGTCTGCAAACATATATAAAATTCTTACAAATTTTTCTATGACCCTATTGAAGTCAATGGCTCCAGTAACACCTAAATCATTTGCAGTTTTCTTTGACCTCAAATTGTCTGAGTGAGTGCTACACAAAAACATCTATGAATTACTCCATTCTCAAGAAATGAATACTGAAGTTACTATGTTCTCCAGGCAGCACCTCATTGTTCTTTTGAATTCCTTTCACTTGCTAGCTTCTTAAATATGCTTTTCATGTTCACTTTCCTGTTGCCAATTCTGGAACTGATGGCTATCACCTCTTTTATCCATCGAAAGTTACTCACTAAGATGAGTAAAATCTTTTTCAAGGCAAAATTGGAAGATCATTTGTTTCCCCTGTTGCTTTTGACCTCTGTACACTTTTGACATTTTTGTACTAGGTAATACTTACTCTCAATATTCTTTGTGACCTTTACTTCCAGAAAGTAAACCAGAGCTAATACATTATCAAATGTAACTTGTTAGAGGAGAAAGCAACATCACATCTTTGATAGGCTATAATTGGAAGCAAGAAAGGTACAAAGAACCATTTTTCCAGTTTTTGATTCCACATGTTTCAACAAATGTGTTTAATTTCTAAAATCCCAGACTTCTAGAATATTAAGTAAATCTATATTTTAATTAACTTTAACATATCCAAGCGTAGGACAATACTCGTGATTTGGTTTGACAATGGCATCAGTTATAAATAGGTGGATGAGTTAAAATTGCTAAATATCATTAACTTATTTTGAATTTAACATTTTTGAGTACTTATAAATACAAATTCAAATAACCCTTATCTTTTCTCTCAACTGTTTTAGAAGATATTCCTCTAGGTCCTATTTGTGATTGTCTACCCCTAAACCATACAGAAATGGTCAAGCAAGTGCACTCTGCATTTTCCCATGTGGAATATTGTCTGATCCCACTCCCTTGAGTACACAAAAGAGAAGTACAGGTCACGCTAATGTTCAGGATTCACGTATCGGCAATGATTTGGTTTAATAAATACAGTGGATTAGATATACATTGGATAAATAAATCCGGATAGAGAACTGTTTTAATTTACCATATTGTCAACATTTATCTTTCTTCATAGGATACGCTATTTTTAATCAGTGAAAGCTAACCCCGCCCCCCCAAGATGTAATAGATTTAGACAGGGGTGATTGAGAAGCTAATTTTGCAATGATGCTCAGGACCTGGTTAAGAAGTCTGAGCCTGGGAAAATTGCACCAACTGCATGTTTCAGGTAAATTTTGTATTTTCCTAATTCATCCCCTCTTGATTTAAAAATAAGAAAAGAAAATGAAAATGGTAGCCCAACATTCATTCCAGATGAGTTACTACCAGTATATCTTCCTTAACCACAATTATCTTAAAGAGAACATTCAGACCATGAGGCTCTTCTACCACAGTACAAGTGGTAAAATCCAAAGATGAGTTAAATGGTGCTTTTATCATTTGAATATCATAAAAGGAAAGATAAGAGAAAAAAAGAGAAAGAAAAAAATCATTTTTCTAATCCTAGTTCCTGTTGCTAAAGTATATTTATGTGATTGAACCGTGTGGATGAGCTAGGGGAAATTAGACCACACTGTCTATATTTAGAAGTGACTGTCCAGCTACAGAGTAGATAGCTGAGCCCATCATTTGGTGGTAGTCATGAGGGACAAAGTATATGTTAAGAAAAAAAAAAAAAGGTAGAGAAGCTACCTAATTTACACAGAAAGAAGAATGATGTAGAATTAGAGAACAGAGAAACAGAGAAAAGGAGCTGATTATTATCCATTTTCCAGAAGATCAAGATATATTTCCTGCAAATGGATGTACCTGACACTATTCAATTTAATGTAAGTTTTAAGTAGGTTTCTATTCTTTGCAGTCAAATAGTTCCTAACGAAAACAAAAGAGTAGTTGTGGTCTTGGTCTTGGATGAGATAATACCTATATGCAACAAATAAGTAGGCAAGGAGAGAGAGAGGGGGAGACAGAGAATGTGATTGTTTAGCAAGTTTAGATAATTCTCATGAGGAATGCCAATAGTCAAAATATCCAGTTGTAGTAAATCTATTAATTTCTCTTCTTATAAGTCATAGTGCAGTGTTGAATTTTTACTCTGGAATCATATTTCCTAGGTTTCAATCCTGGCTTCACCCACTTATAACACTTGGGCAAGTTATTTAAGCCATTTTTTGTTTGGATTTTTCTTCTTTGAAATGAGAATGATAATAGTGGCTATTTCAAAAGTTTGTTATGATGAGTGACTATATGTAAAGTGCTTACAGAACTAATAAGCACACGCAAAGCACTTACCAAGGGTAATTCAAATTTTTTTTGTATATTGTGAAAAGAAAGGATGCTATTTTTTTAGGGTTTTAGAGTGAAATGTATCCTGTATCAGATCTACAATGCCTTATCCAAAATTCTTCAGGTCAAATATATCTGGTAATTTGGAATTACCCTGATTTTAAAATAGTAATACAGAGCATATGCCACATCTTTTGAATATTCCCAGCAGGGTTTGGAGCAGCACTCTGTACAAACACATTGATATTTCTGCAGTAAAACATATACATGTTCATGCTAAGTGGGAAAAAGAAAGACTATAAATGGGTTCATATTAGTTCAGGCCAGGTTTGGGCCACCAAATGAGCTTGAGCCTCCCTTTGATGAAGGGATATCAGTTTTCAGAGCATTTGGGATATTAGAATTTCAGATAAATTCTTTACATGTGTTATTTTATTCTTCTATTTACTGTTTATATTTGTTGTTGGGAATTTAAATGTAACTAAATTTTAATGTTATTGAAGAGACAAGACACTCCTGAATAAATAGGTAAAGGGCAAAGAGAAAGCTTCTGTTTTGAAGGAAATGATTTGTACAGCTGTATTACCTTTAGAGTGTTTTATAGACTGAATTGTGTCCCCCCAGATTCATATGTTGATGTCCTAACCCCCAATACCTCAGAATGCGACCGTATTTGGAGATAGGGCCTTTAAAGAGATAATTAAGGTAAAATGAGGCCACTAGGGTGGGCCCCAACCACACTGACTCATGTCCTTATAAAAGGAAATCTGGGCACACAAAGACACACTGGGGATATGAACACCCAAAGGATAGACCATGTGAGGACACAACGAGAAGGCAGCTATTTGAAAGCCAGCCAAAGAGAAAAGCTTCAGAAGAAACCAAACCTATGGACACGTTGATCTTGGCTTCTAGACCCAGAACTGTGAGAAAATAAATTTCCATTGTTAAAGCTACCCAGTCTATGGTACTTTGTAATGACAGCCTTAGCAAACTAATATAGTATGCAATAGCAATTTTATTTATAGCTATCATTTTGAATATAACTGTTATTTGTGTGAGTCTGAAATTCTCTAATCCTAACATTTTTAATATAATTAAAACAATTGTTTATATAATAATTCAACAGTATAATATTTATAATAATAAATGCACTATTTTTCCGCTTACTGGTAACCTTATTTAGAAGTTTTAGATTACATATTAGGTAACAGTGTGGTGATCACCGACAAGGGACTGCGGGGTCCTGTGATATAACTGGAGGACAGCAATGGAACTAGTCGGGAGTGTTCCTATTCCACTGGGCTGACTGAGCATCGATGTCCCAAAAACTGTCTCAAAGTGGGTGTGAGGACAGGAAGTAAACAGAAAATAGACATATGTCGAATAATTGTCCTCAGCTGGATGGATGATGGAAGAATGGAAAGAGATTTGGGGATCTATTTCTAAGCAGAGAGTAGGAGGGCAGGAAAGCTCTTCAGAGAAGAGAAGTAGTTAGTTCCCATTGTAGGTTTACAGGATTTTAATACGTTTGTCAGCAAAGCCAATAATTGAATATTTACATGGGGATTTGTTCTATATGAAAACATAAATCCAAACAGAAAAGAAATTCTCTTGCTAAGTAACAGATAAGTATCAAAATAATAAAAATGTTTATCTTCTTCTGTATATTTTTGAGGTGGCTATTGGCTTTTATTTGTAATTAAGAAAGGAATCATAAGAGATCTTCTCATTTATGTATGAATAAATACTTCTCTGATGAAAACGGGCTGAGTCAATTCAACCATATGCAGTAGTATTTTCCTTTTGTATTAATTGACATAGGTAAAGGGCAAAAAATAACTGCATCATAGGTTGTATACACAAATAAAAACAACAATGCCAAAAAGATCCCTATGAGTTTAACACTATGCTTTCAAATAAAAATATAAGGCAGTGAAATAAAAATCATAATTTGTTTTTGCCTTTTCAGGTGAAAACATCTCCAGGGTTTAGCTGATTCTAAAAATAATATGTGTGCCTTATAAGAATGGATATCTAAATTTTTATTGATTAGAAAGTCCAAATCTTTCTACAGTAACCCTTCTCAGTCCTCATCTCTTTGTCAAATCCACTTTAAAATTACAAATCCTTAATTATATACAAATATTTTTGAAAAAAGACTCATAAATGAGGAAAATATATTGCGTTTCAGAACTCTAAGGTCAGAATCTCCATTCATTCCACTTGTTGTGCACATCAATACAAAGCTAGAGTGTCATAAACTCTGCCTAACCTGCCTAATCTCTACCTATTACCTACATTACAAGACTTGCCTTTAAATCATCCTGTCTGTAACTTAACACCCTCTAAATATCCTCCCCTAAACTCTCCATTTAGAGACCTACTAAAATTTTGTCAATGTAGTGTTCTTTTTTTATTGCAGTAGTTCTAACAAACTCAGTTTTGCTTGATGAAAAGTTTTTTTCCTTGTGATCATTTGTCAGACCAAGAGTCAAAAATTGTGGAGATACAAGGGAGGTCCCAGTGAAACCCCTGTGCAATCTGACTTAAGCTCCTCTACTTGAAATATGTTCCTCTGAGGCCGCTGAAGTCTCCATTCAGGAGTCTCTCGGAGAGCAACAACAGTGAGATACACCCTGCACTGGGTCTAAACTTTAAGTTCTTTTTGTCAACCTCCCAAATGCAGAGTTTCTGCCTCCTAGGAATGAGAATGATTTTAGTAATCCTTTGATAACCTAATCAACTTTGAAAATTCTTATTCTAGATGAAAATACCTGATCTGTAACTTACAACATGACTGTCTGTTTTCATGACTTTCCATTGTGAGTCAGTAAGAAGAGGTCTAACTCCAGGTACTCATGAGGTTGGACTGCTTGGAGTTAGGTTTTGTTAGACTGATTTCCTTTAGACAAACTTTACCTGAGTATTCTTTCAAAACCTTGTGAGGATTTTCCTCAGTCTTATCTTTGTTGACTCCAATTAGTTTCATTCTGCTCAGAGTTAGAGAGTTTAATTCCCTCATCAGGTCTTAGGCCAAGTTCTTAAGATAGGAGGTTGCCCAAGCAAAATTTTCATGTGGTCTTTTCAAGTTACTTGGCCCTCTAGGTCAAATTCCTGATTGCTTTATATTTTAACTCATGTGCCTATATCTCTAACTGATATAATTCCATCGAGTACAATCTGAAGTTGCAGAGTCCATTTTGGGGAACATGATTGCTAGACTGATGCTTGGTGGAATTCACTAGGGTTCAAATTATTGTTTAAACCTGTTGTAAACACTCTTTTGTGTGGCTCTGTGTGTGTGTGTGTGTGTGTGTGTGTGTGTGTGTGTAATAGGTTTCCTATATCTAAGACTTCTTTTGTCCTTCCACAGTGATGGTTTCATGTCTGTCCAATGCTGGCTCCTTCTCACTTCTCTCCTTTCCTCACTCTTTTTTTCCCTGCTTCTCTTAGGAAAAATTGTTCTGTCACTATGTACATACTCTAAGAATTTGTAATCTAGATAATCAGTCAAACATTTCCAAAAGAAAGATTTAAAAAATTGAAAAGTGTGCACTTCTCACGGCTTTTGATATTCTTATTTGAAATACTACTAAGAATGTGTTCTTTCTTACTGATGTAGAGCTGATAAGCTTAGTTCTGCTTAACCAACAGGTTTCTTTTGGATAGTTCCTTGGAATTTCAATGGTATACAAGCATAGAAGAGATCTTCAAAATCCAATTTGAAGATCACCCAGAAAATACAGGATGTGAAAAATAGCTTATAAAACCTGTAGCGCTTAGACACTGCTCTCTGTAAACAATGCTGTAAGTGAAAGGTAAATACAATTTTCTCTCATCTGTAATATGAACTATGGAATTAAGAATTTTTGAGATTCCATGACAGATTCCAAGTATATTGTTTGCTGTCCTATCAGGAACTTGTCATCTGAGAACCAATTTAGAATGTAAAATCTAAGACGAGGCTTTAGATAT
The DNA here is from genome assembly GCF_028021215.1 of Eschrichtius robustus. Classification (NCBI taxonomy): domain Eukaryota; kingdom Metazoa; phylum Chordata; class Mammalia; order Artiodactyla; family Eschrichtiidae; genus Eschrichtius; species Eschrichtius robustus. The sequence continues at coordinate 12,084,402 of NC_090827.1, read as the reverse complement.
CACTGATTATAGGATACTCCATGTAAACAGTAAAATCTCCCAACAACATGACACTCAAATTGTCTCTGACAGAAGGAAAGATGAAAGGAAGAGCAAATGGTATGGAAAATAATAATAGTAATAAAAATTGTTGTCATTTATTGCGTGCTTCCTATGTGTCAGGCACTGCTCAAAGAGTTTTACACATATTAACTCATTTTATCCTTTAAGAACATTTTTGAAACAGGAATAATTATTATGGGCTTGTAAATTGTAATTCTTTCAATTAAATATTGGCTCATAAGCACAAAGATTTTTTCAGTTCCTTTACTGCCTGTCAATTCCGAGAAAGGAAAAAACAGAGGGATATTTTATTTTTTACTGAGTCCTTAAAAGGTCTCTTGATCTCAGAATCCAACTGTAAATAAGATACATCTTAGTGGCAAATTAGAGCCACTGAACCACTGAATAATTCTAGTTATAAAGGAAGAGTTATTTCTGCCTCAGCTTTTATATCTCAAAGAAGAATATAATATTAGCCAATATATATTTCTCCCCCAAATTGTGTCATCACTGAGGTTATAAAAGAATCTCTTATTCTACAAAACTCTACATCAACCAAGAATGGGATAGCTAAATTTGAACAAAAGTGGAAACAGTCAGTCTATTCTGAATGCTAAACAATAAAGGCTTCATGCAAATGGAAGTAAGTTTTGCAGAAAAATTACTAAAGATAACTGGTAATCATGATTTGTTTCTTGGTGAAGATTTTCACCAAGCTATAAAGGAAATAGTCATCTTCTATAATTTCAAATTATGTAAAACATTAGATTTTAAGAGAACAATGGCACTTCAACACTTTTTGCTAACTCATTTTCAAGAACAACACACTTCCTTCGATTTTAGTTCTATTCTTAAAACTCACATATTTTTCTTCTTTTCTCTCTTTAGAAAACAATTCTCTCCAGTGGTCTGTTGGATGTGGGAGAAATAGTAGCAAGTTTTCTTAACTTAAACAATAACTTAGATCCAAAATGATCTGCATAATAATTCTAATTAATTTTAAAATGGAAAGAGAAAACAATGGTGATTTTTAATTTTGTTCCACTTGTAATAACGCCTGTGCTACTATTACAGGTAGAGACAAATTATTTTGAAATACAGAATATCATTGATCACATTCTTTGAGTTTTCTCCCTTTTGGGGCTCAAATTTTAAAATGACTTTCAACTTCAAGTAGGAACATGTAATCTGTCAAGGCATAAACAATGCAAAGTCTATCCAACTGTACTAGCAAAGGCATAAAATCCACTATTTATCTGAATAAAATAATCACTTTCTTTAGGAATATTATATGCTTAAGTGATACTTTACATAAATAGCAAATCACGAATTATTATTTTAAATGATTCATACATTTAAATATAAAGTCAGCTTGGGGAAATAGCATTGAGCTAAACATTTTATTTTCAATCTACCTTTTTCAAATATCTCTGATGAATTATGTTTCTTTAAGTATCAGAAATTCATATCATCTATAATTTCCCATCTATGGTTTTTGGCAAAGTGAAGATACTGTAGTCCAACAGAGAAAGTTAGTGAAGCATTCTGCTGACTACAAAGCAGGCAGATTGTAAGGCATGCCCATGATTTTCTTGAGAATTACACATTCAAAAATCAGTTATTTTAATGATCTGAAATGTCCACGTCTTCCTATGTGTCTATCAGAATCTATTTATTTGTACTTGCAATCCCGCAGGTAAAATTAGAATTTTTAAAAATATCATTGGCACAGTCAAACATAATTAACTGAAAAATTTCCACACTAAAACTGGGGTTTTTTCTCGTAAAGGGATGAATACATCTCTAATGTTTTGGGGGCATATTTCTAAAGAATGCTTCTAGAAATGATCAGAAATGTTCATTTTCTCTCAGATGTTTAAGGAGCATTTTCAATATCTGTCTTACAAGAATACAAAACTATTTATTTAAAATGTTCAAGTGTACCGATATTAATCTTTCTTCAGAATTCCAGCTGAAGAATGGTAACGTAATCTCTACTTACTTTGCTCATCACTTTGAGGAGATCTGAGCTCTGCCAATTATGTAGAAGTGATTCCTGATCATTACACGCTTGCACTTTATTTCCATTGCATCAATGGTTCTGGAATCTCTGTTAACTTCCAACAACACCCATAGTCCAAAAGCTCCAATAACCACTGTCTCTCAGCTTAGCTTGCCACATTAAGTGTAATTTCTGAAATTAAATGCTTGATCCTGATTTAGATATCTAACCACAATAGTTTTCTTTATCCATGATATAAAGCCCCACATCATGTGTATTTAGACTTGTGATATAAAATATCCAGAATATGGATGGTCGAGTATTTTTGAGCTAAGGTGAAAATAAAGACAACTTGCCATTCAAAATTAGTGTGTACAAACACGTGCATACATACATACACAGGTACACATGCACACACAGATGAATCTTTAATAAGTTAACAAAAACCGTACTTTGGAAAACATAATACTATTTAAAATAACAAAGTTATACAATCTTTTAAGAAAACTGATAGTAACCTGATTTTATCCACACTTAACAGTAAAAGCACTGTATTTAGGAGAACAGAAATTCCTTAAAAGAAATATGATTTATCTATGTGTCATATCCAGTGAAATTTCATTGAGGTTTTTCTATGAGTTATAAGATCCCACTACAGGCAGGAAGTTCACTTACAATCAGAAAGGAATATCAGTTATATAACCACATTTCACACAGCATTCCACTAATCTCCCTTCTTAAACAACCTTGCTATTATCTATTATGATCAGCACCCTCAATTTACATGCATGGTATGCATGTACAAATATACCAAAAAATTAATGTAATTGAGGTTTTTTATACAATTAATACCTATTTTCAAATATTTCACAACAATACAAGCAATTTAGGTGCTGCTCATCTCTATTTCCTTCAGGAAGGTAATTTATATCTTAATCACTTCTTCTTAATTTATATTTTATATGGCATGTAGTGTTCAAATCTGGCCTTCCTGTCTAGCAATGAGCCTTTTAATAATATTTACCACTTAGCTAAATAGCATATTACTGCCTGCTTCAATTTTCCATGCATATTCTAACTGTTGTCATTATCTCAAATGGTAAATAGAACATTTTAATTGACGCTTCTTAAACCTTCTTGTAAATATTTGGTAAGAGGCCCTAGTGTCATATCCGTCAACACCGACTGGGAACATCTGTCATTTGAACTAAGACAAATTAATTCATTTTAAGAGTAATCATTGTCATTCAGTCTTCATCAATCACAATAGCATTAGGATGAAAAATTCTAAGAGGATGTTTTGAGTAAGAGTTTTCCAAATCCACACATTTCAATTTAACATAATCAGAAGTATATTATACATCTTTGTAATACATGCATGTAACAGAACACAGCAAGTAGGAATCAGAAAGATACCTGTCACAATTCATAAGCAAGAGAGATCAGGGAGCTCTTAAGAAGAAATTACACTCTCGTTTACAGATCACTTACCACTGAGACTTGACAGAAGTGTCCACAACATAGTTCACCTAATTGTCTGATACTTCCCTGAAGTTTCTTACCACAGAATGTATTAGACTTTACAAACATGGGGAAAACTAAAGTGAGTGTTAGGCTGGATAGAAATATGCCCAAGTAACCCAGTGTTGCCCAGACAGGAAGTGAAGCGGTTGTTTTGAATTTTAATAGTTGACTTTTACTTTCTATTCCTGGATTGGGGGTCTCAAGTGAAGACACTACCGGGCTATCATTAACTGGATGATCTTACCTCCTTCTCAATTATTCCACTAACCTCAGGGAGGAGGCCCAAATCAAGGTTGCCCCTCTATGTAGATGTATATGTTAAATTGTAGGTCATTAAAAATTTGACCTTCACACAAACCATAAAATACTTTCAAGAAAAAAATTTTTAATTTAATATACATTATTGACATGTTCCTTACCCATAAGTGCATTTGTAATAAAAATAAAATGAGAGGAAATGAAGAACTAAGCAATAAAATTTAACAGCAACTCTTTTCAATAAAAGCCAGTCATTAGGCTTTTAAAAATAACATGAAAATCTACAAAATCTTAATCTAAAAAGATGACTTTTGCTACCACTTAGCAACGTCATTACATGGGTACATGGACTTAAGTTTCCCCTCTTTAGACACACAGTTGCTCTTGGACTAGGATACAGTGGTGAGAAGCTGAGTAATACAACCCAAATTGAATGTCCTCAAAGGCACTGAATCAGCAGAAATACATTGTGGCAGTCCTGCTTGGGTGTGAACTTTCACTTCGAAGGTGATGAGTTAAGTCTCTAAGTAGATCCATTTTAGTCCCATCTGAGAGAAAGTATTTACCCTCACAAAACCTGTAAATGGCTCTGAGGTCTTCCTTACACAGCACATAATTTTTCCCACTCTGCCTTTACTGATGACCACGCGCTTTTTTACCTCGCTCTCCTACAACGTGAAAAATCTCAGAAGATTTATCTATATTTCACGTTCTCCAGCTCTTTTGCCAGTGTGAGCATACTGTTATGCATCCCTCAAAAAGAATAGATTCTTCTGGATGGAAAACAGCAAATAAGTGGAAAGAGACCCTAAATGACAGGTTTACAAGGAACTAAAATGCCAAATACTACAAACACACAACTGAAAATTAAAAGAGCAAGGAAAGAAGGGGCAAACACCATATATTAAATACAGAAGAAAAATGTTTTTACAGAAAGAGAAGCCACAGATAGGGAGGAGGGTTACATTTATTTTCTCATTTTATAAGACAAAGTATCTTCACTTTTGCCCCCAAATTATTATATAACTCTCACCAAAAATAAAATTACCTTTTGGGCAACAAGAAAATATTGATTTACTGAATTAAATATCCCACCATTCCCCTACACCCAACAACCTGAGTCACAAAGTAAAATAGAGCATTTACACATTTAGCCTGGAAAGAATTTTAATCAAGGTGAGGTTAACCCTGTACGTTAGAATTAGAAAATAATATACATCACATAAATGATATGGTATTATGTTTGGTACTATTAAAAGTTTCCCTTCCTTATAAAGCATCTGGGATAATAATTAAAGGAAGTTTTAGAATCAGTAGTCTTACCAGGGCAGCTTCATACCATCTAATATTGCACACACGCCTAGTAGCATATGCCAATTGTCTTGGATAGGAGAGTGAAGAATCCCAGATGACGTAAAATGTTTCTGTTGTTAGAATTATGCTAATTTCTCAATCAATCATTTTAAATATTGCATGTAATCTTTGCTTAAAAAGGTTTTTCTGCCCTGTCTAGAGGGCCCTACCGCTATAAAAATCTATTTTAACAGAAACAACACTTGCCTAACCAGAGACCTGGTACTTTCTTCAGTTTCAGAGGAGCAGCACAAATAATACATTTACATAAATATGTATAAAATGTGGTTTGGCCAGAGTAAGTGAGACGTAAGGTTATCATAAATCCTCTCAACACATCCCCGTTGTCATTAACATCATCAGCATCAGTCAACATCACCAACAAAATCACCGCAACACTAACCATTTTCTCTTCTTCCCCCTCCCTCTCCCTTAGACTTTCTTACCTCTCTCCCTCCTTGTACTGACTCCGGTCTTTTCAGGTTCAAACCCTGAAAGAAAAAAAAAAAAAAAAATATATATATATATATATATAAAAATAGATTATTGATGGCAAAGAAGAAGTAACTAATAATTAGTACTAGTGCAAAGATTTTGAAGTGAAAAAGAATTCATTTAACAAAGAAGATCTGAATGTACATGAATATCTCACACATACGACAATATCTATATCTGAGTAAGTCTTCAAAGGTGGTACCAATGCACTTCTTGCTAAATCCCAGGACCATAAGTAAAAATAATTGCAGCACTGGTGATTACGTAGGAAATATTCAGGATTTTTTCTCGTGAAAAGGACTTTCTTCATCTTCTATTATCATAACTGCTTTCTACACTACAAGGAGAGTGATTCACCTTAAGTCCCCAGTAAACACTATGCATAATTAAATGGTAGAAGAGTTCATCTTTTTCTTAGCAGACCTATTGCAAAATATGCTTGTGGCACAGGAGTCTGTCTGTTCATCTATCTATCTTCCCTGGAAATACTGCTATTTAGAAAGCAAAATAATGGGAAAAAAAATTTGCCCCCCTCTAAACACGATAAAAGCTTCAATTCCTGTTATTTTCCCTACTGCAGTAGTTTTATATGTGGAAGGAACTGTATGAAAATTGCAATAAAATGTGATCTCATAGTACCTAATTCTTCCTTTTTACCTTCCTTCATTTTTGTTACCTTTTATCCTCTTTCCCTCTGTCTCTTATCATGTCCTTTAATTACTTTACAATACATATTTATTGTATATGTACTGTGGGCCAGACACCATGCTAGATATTGGGGATATAAGTAATAAGTAGTCCTCAAAGTTTAGGAGATCATTGACTAGACACACAAAAGTGAAGGTAAAACTTCAGGAGAATGATGTCAGGTATACAAAACTTTCTCTGAACCTAAGATGAAAGAGGCTCATTCAGCCTGTGAATGGGCAAACACACAAAGGACCACAGAGGAGGATCACATCTAAACAGTGTGAAAGGCTGAAGAGGAAATGCAGAAGATGAACAACATGCAGCAGTCTAAACACCTGACTACTCAATGTATGGTGACTGGATTTGTAGCGTACCATCACCTGGGAGCTCATTTCTAATGCTGACTCCACCCAGGACCAGCTGAGCAAGAATATGTATTTTAACAAAATTTCCAGGTGATTCACATGCACGTTAGAGTTTGAGAAGCACTGCACTAAGAGGTCTAGGAAAGGCAAGTGGTTTAGTTGGCATATACTGTGAGTTGTGCAAAAAGGAGCAGTGGGGAAATAAGGCCCAAAAGTTGACCAAATTGTGAAGTCTTTCAAGAGTAGGAGTTTCGACTGTTCTTTAAGCAAATGCTTACTTCGACAGCAGTCTTTGAAAACGGGGGCATATAACAGATCAAGGACAGACATATATGAGAACTTACATATTCTCATAATTTAGTCTAAACCTACATCTTATTTTCTATTTTTCCTAGAAACACTATCAGAAGAAAAATGGAAAGAATACAAATAAATATTGGGATTTATCTTTATCATAATTTTTTTCATCTGCCTCTAAATTATGTGACAGAGCTTTTAGAAACCTTAACCTTAACTATTTTTCACATTATTATGAATAATTTTGACTTAAGTTAAAGTATTTTTCTATTTCTGATGAAACTCTGAACAGCACATAACCTTAAGTATATATTCTACATTATCACAATACATCTGGTAAGAAATTGACCTGTAAGAAACATATACTAGACTTTATTGTATTTCTAGCTTTATATTTTGGAATTTAAGAAAAGATTGTAACTGCTTTTTGTTGTCACATTAAGCTGCAGATTTAGAGTGTAATATAAGGAAAATATTCACAAGATAAAGTTTTTTTTCATTTGGTCACAGCATTTATGCTTAAAAAGGCAAAAGATTATTAAGATCTGAAGAGAAACCAGAGTGTTAATGCTTAAAAGGTTTTCAAGTGGTTTTTAAATTTTTACCTCATATATAAAACATTTCTTGAATTGTTTAGATAAAAACAGATGAACAAAAATATTAACTAAGTCCACTTTGTCTTTTTTTTTTATAATTTTTATTTCATATTGGAGTGTAGTTGATTAACAATGTTGCGTTAGTTTTGGGTGTACAGCAAAGTGATTCAGTTACTCATACACATATATCCATTCTTTTTAAAATTCTTTTCCCATTTAGGTTATTACAGAATATTGAGCAGAGTTCCCTGGGCTATACAGTAGGTCCCTGTTGGTTGTCTATTTTAAATATAGCAGGGTGTACATGTCGATCCCAAACTCCCAGTCTATCCCTCCCCGCCACCGTCTCCCCCTGGTAACCATACGTTCAGTCCACTTTGTTTTAAAAAATAGACTATTACTCTACTGACTCTAGAAAAGTCTCTAGAATCAACCTGGCAAACAGTTATTCTTGTAAGTAAATGGCAGCCTGATTTCTGAGTTTAGAAAATTATCTACATTTACAGGATACATCTTGAAGAGCCTAAATTTCATATGAAATAAGATATAAAACAAAATTTTAGAACATTTCTTAAACCTGGCAGTGTAGGCTAAAAAATTCTAAAGTGGCATTCATGCTCATAACTATTAGGATTTGGGAAACTCTAATGATGTGCTTTCGAATTTAGACAGATGTGGGCTTAAATCTTCAGTTTGTAACCTTCTTTTGTGTTCTAACAAATTACATAATATTTCTCAACCTCATCATTTTTTTAGTTGAAAAATAATAATAAATATAATAACTATATCATGTGGTTGCTATGAAGATTAAATTAGATAATATGTGTATAGCACTTAGCAAAGGGTCGGACACAGCATATCCCAAAACAGTAATTGTTATCTCCTCTTCGTATTCTAATTTTTATTATCATTATTATACTTATATAACACATCTAAATATAAGATAAATTTGAGCAAATATCCTGATATTGTGCCTTTCATTTGAAGAATGCAAATTATCATGCTTTGCTTTAACTTCTTGACATATTTATATTTGTAATGGTGTTTTGAACTTCTTGTCTGTTAATTCTATCATCTGTCATTTCCAGGTCTGTTTTTATTGACTGAATTATTTCCTGGTTATGAGTCACATTTTCCTATGTTTTCTTATGTCCAGTAATGTTTTCATTCATTGCCAGATATTGTGATTTTTATTCTGTTTAGTGCTAGATTTTGTTTATTCCCTTAGAAGGGGTTAGGATTGTTTCTGGCAGATGGTTAAGTTACTTGTGGGTCAGACTAACCCCTCTGAGGCTTGCTTTAACAACATTTTTAGGATGAGTCTGAAGTAGTCTTTAGAGTTATTTATCTCTATTACTAAAGCTTGACCCTTTTGTGCTCTCTACTGAATATTCCATGTATTCAATGAGGGTTCACTACGCTGGCTGATGGGAATTCAAAAGACTCCCAGACCTGTGAAAGCTCTGGGAATTCTACTTAAAGTTCTCTTGTAATTATTCTTTTCCAGCAGTTATTCTTTGCCTAGCCTTATCAAATTTCACTCTACATATGTGAAGACTGTTATTCAAATAAAATTCTCAGAGTAACACCTATGCAGATTTCTAGAGTTCTTCTCTGTATGTTTCCCTCCTTTCTGGTAATCAATCTTACAAATCGAAGCTGCCTTGTTCTTTCCAAACTCAGATCTTTGTCTCCTCAACTACAAAATTTAAAGACCCTGTAGTTCTGACTGGCCTGTCCCTCCATGCACCATGGTCCAAAAACTGCCTCCAGGCAGAAATCCGGGTATTGCAAGACTCTCTCTGTTTTCCTTTTCACAGGTGTTATAGCGCTTCCCTGTCTATTTTTTAATGTGTGAGAGTTGTTTTATATGTTTTGCCTAGTCTTCTAACTATTGAATATTACAGTAGGAGGGTAAGTCTTATAACTAGTATTCCTTCATGAATAGAAGCAGAACTCAAGGTAAATATTTTAAGCTTATTTTTTCAAAGGAGGAAGTTGAAGCTTACAAAATTTAAATTATGTGGTCTGAGTACCAGAGCTAGTGAGTACAAAAGCAAAATTTAAACCAATATATTAAGAGCCTAGATACCAAGTTCATTTATTCATTCCTTGGTCAAGTTTCTTTAAATTCACACCAGTCAAAATCTTTAATGTCTTACATACTTATGAACACAAATTTATCATAACATGCAACTCATGCCTGAGCCATGGTGATTCCTCAAGACAACACAGTGATTAAGAGGAGCTGGGTGTCAGAATTTTAAGAAGAAACATACCTGTTTGGATGGAATAGGAGCTGGACAGTCAGCATGCAAGCATAGATATGATATATTTTATAAACTTAGTCATAATTTAGGAACTGAATTATTGAAACACAAATCTTGAGGTTGAAGAACTGAGTCAGAGAATTTGATGGCAAGAATTTGGGACCCATATGGGCAGAGGATAATGAACTAAGGATTTCCATATGCTAACAGGGCTTCAGGCAAGAAGGTGTTTCAATGGAGAAGTCAAATGGTCTACTGCATAATAAGATTCAGGAAGAATTCTTGAGGTGTAAAGCCCTAACCAATGGCAGGAATTAGTACGAATCCTAGAGTAACACTAAACCTTCAAGTTGGAAGTTCAGGTGGCTTGAGTGGGGAAAGTTGTTAAGGGTGAAATATCAACTTAACTTCCAGCTTTTGCTAGGAAAACTACAGCAATCTTGAGTTTTGCTGGCTCTTATTGATAGTAAATTGGTCAATTTACTTGGAAAGATCAAATCATATTACCATCCTAATTAAACAAGCAATAACATTTAAGACAGAAATTTTTCAAAAGAAATATTAATCTCAAGGAAACAAAGCCCCTTTTTAGCCCCTTACATATATACTACACAATTTTCTCATTTTAAAATTAAAAAGTACTTGGAATTTTCCAATTCTGTGTAACCTCCACTAAAGCATATATTGAAATAATTCAGAAAGAAATGAATGTTTTAATTCTATTCACTAAGACAATCTGACTCTTAGAAAGACTTGAAGTAGACAAGGAACAGTAAAATTACTTACGTCCATATAAATACAACTGTACACTAGTTGACTCTTAAGATTAATACAAGATATATACAATTTTAATTGGTATAAAAACCCACTTCATTACTCTTAAATACAAATACAATATTTATTCATCATATCTTCCAAAAATCATATTTGAAAGTACCCCAGGAATACAGTGGAGGAAAATGTTATTTCCCTTATTACACATATATTGTCACTAGAGAGTATAAACTCTTTGTGTTGATCAAAATTAAGCCCATGAAACCTAACCAAAATGTTATAAATCGTAGGAAGAAAAAATTACCCCAAAGCAAATATTCTGCAATGTGCTAAATTAAGATAATTTAGTAAGCCTTAAAGGGAAAAATCTGTTAACTGAATAAAATGGAATTTTCTACCAAAATCTCTCTTGCAGAACAGGATTCAGACATCTGTGTGAACACCCCCAGTAACTATGCTAGGGTACGAGGTCATCTCTGTCTAAAGTATACATAGGGGGGAGATCGCCTTTGTAATGATTACAAATTCTTCCCAAATTGCTATCATGTCATAAAGATTTTCCCCGCTTCCCTATAAACAAAAAGTGAGAAATATAGTATCCAGTACCCCTAGATTTGGTTGCTTTATTTTCCCAATATGGACAACTATAGAATGAGCAGATTGGAATAGGTATTTCATTTCTAGCACTCTGGAGATTTCATTGTGATAATTTTCTTAACTGTAGAAGGTAGTTATGATTTAACTGGAAAAAACCAAAATTAATTTTTAAAAGACCTCAAATAACTGTATGGCTTTTACATTTAGCCTCAACTTTGGAGCTACAAGAAAGAACTAGAAGGAAGTTTAAATAACATGTAGTTCAATCTCTTCATTTGACAGATGAGGGGGCTCACAGCAGGGAACTTAACCTACAAGTGGCAGACTTGGAGCTTGAACTCTGGTCACTGGGTCCCAAATCTAGGACTAATTATTACCACAGCTATAAAAATAACTAGTATTTCGGGGGTGATCTCTGTGTGTCAAGCACTGCTCCAAGTGTCTTCCCTGCATTAATTCAATTCTTATGATAATTCATTTTATTGCAGCTATGGTATATGGCCCCAAAGAATGGCAAGAATGTTGGTAAACCCTTCTGGCCTTCCTGCTTCTTACCACTACATTTCTTCTTCAACAGTGGTATCATTTTGGGAAGAAAAGCACAGTCTTGGAATATGAGGACAATGCTCAACTCTGGGTTTGGTCCACCTACCAAGAAAATGATGTGGGAGTGGAAGGATATAGAGGGCTGTACTGGATGATCCCTTTAGAGCTTTAAAATCTAGTATCTGTGCTATGTTTTAATTTTTAAGACAGGCAGTCTGGTTCTCTTACAGGTTCTTGCTATGCATTTTTCTATCTTGTACGGCTTCTTGGTGAGACTGCTGAACCTATTCAAGAAGCTAAGAAATCCCAGTGAGTTTGAACACAGCTTGATAAACTTATTGTCAACCTTGTTCGGTTCCTAAATCCTGGTTTTCTTAATTTGGGTATCTACTTTTTCATCTATCAGCTTGCTGCACAGACTTTAAATTCAGTGTCAAGTTTCAGTTATATTGCTGATGAAAAATCTTTAGTTGTATATATGGATTTCTAACCTTAGCCGTATCTAGGATTGATTTTGTAAGTGATAGTATTGAGATGTGTGACTAGTTATAGGTTTACAGAATAGACTCATATACTCAGAATCTTTCCCAAGGCTGCTGAACCTACTTAAAAACTCCAAGAATTCACTCTTATGTATAATTTCCAGTCTTCCTTTAAAGTTAATGAACGTAGTTTAAATATTCATTGTGAGTCTCATCTCTTTTTTAGCCATTACATTGGAAAAACTTTTTTTCTTATACTGAAATTATGTCACAGAGAGATTTGTATTCGCCTGTTTGAAAATTCTACAGTTCATCAGGATTTGAGCTAAAATCCATCCAAAGACAAAAACAAGAGCCAAATGTAAACACTTATCAAACTCTGTTTTTCTTTTTGAAGTTAGTCATTCTAGTCATCTTTGAAACTCTATACCATAATATCTGCAATCCATTCACTGGAAACTTTGAATTGCTCTTCATTTCCCTTTTCAAAAACCAAGATAATGTCATTGTTTTCAGGGACTCCACCATTCTTCTGACGTTTTAAAAATGGAAAATCATCCCATATTTGTAAAATAATGTTGTAACTACATCACAGGATACTTTTAAATGTACACATACACATTTTACAAAAATAGTATACATTTGTTGAATTTTTACTAGATGACAGGCATTATGCTGAGTACTTTACATGACTTATTTTTTTTTATTCCTCACAATTATGTTGCAGGTATCACTATTAATTCCTATTTTGGGCATCGGGTGATTGAGGCAGAGAGGATAATTAACTTGCCCAAAGAGACACAGCTAGAAGGAGGTGGGGTTAATTATTGAACCCAGAGTATCTGATTACAGAGCTCCTTTTGCAAACACTACACATAATACCTTCAAAAGTAACTATTACTTTATGTCTTGTGTGTATGAGATGAATATCTAATATCAATTAGATCAATATGTGTTTAATAAATGAGTGAGTAACCCATTAGTTGAGTAAACCTAATCCCAGAATTATATTAAAGTTTTTACATATTGAAGAAGTAAATGCAAGATAAATTCTTGGTTTTGAATTCATTTAGCATTTGGAAATAACTGTGAGAAAAAAGTTAAAGTAAATGAGATTGGATTCCAGAGTTCCTAATTTCTTGGAAATAAATGTAAAATTCAACTGAAATATTTCCTGGGGCAGACAAAGATTAAAAGAAAATTAATGTAACTATGTGGGCACAACTAACATTTCATAGAGTTTGTCTGTGATTATCATTGCTCTAGGCTATCTTAAATATTAAACAAGTATAGTACATCTACACCTCCAGTTTTCTAGTTCTCATCTTGGTATATTGCATAAGTTAAATTTCTTCTGCTCCAGGGACTTGGGTTCTCATTTTTTATGAGCTTATATACAATGAAATTTGCCCTGAAACTAGAATATTTCCAGTATTTCTGATGTTCATTCCTGGGTGGTCATTTGTGATGAAGGTGTCTTTTCATTTCCGATATGAGACTAATCAACAACATAGAATTTCTACTATGCTTTTAGGTAATATTATTTCTGACAACCTCCATCTTTTATTCTAATTCCAAAATAGAAAGTGAAAGACATAGTTTCAGAAAATAAGTAATCCCAAATATTGCCAATGAAAGGTGTATTGCTTTAGAATCCCTTAGTGGTGGTAAACATCAGTCCAACTGTGAATTTAAACAGATATGGACAGGATTAGCACCTAATGTGTGGGATGCGGCATCATGAAATATTTGAAACTTTATCCCTTGATTAGGCTAAGCTAATTGAATCATTAATCTGTCTAGTAAGCTGTCTTTTATATTCTTACTACAGAACATAAAAAGAGAGAATGGGCTTCCCTGGTGGCGCAGTGGTTGAGAATCTGCCTGCCAATGCGGGGGACACGGGTTCGAGCCCTGGTCTGGGAGGATCCCACAGGCTGTGGAGCAACTGGGCCCGTGAGCCACAACTACTGAGCCTGCGCGTCTGGAGCCTGTGCTCCGCAACAAGAGAGGCGGCGATAATGAGAGGCCCGCGCACCGCGATGAAGATTGGCCCCCACTTGCCGCAACTAGAGAAAGCCCTCGCACAGAAAGGAAGACCCAACACAGCCATAAATAAATAAATAAATAAATAAATAAATAAATAAATAAATAAATAAATAAACCCCCCCCCCCCAAAAAAAAAAGAGAGAATGTACTAAAGTAGTTCAAGAGAGAGGACTAATAGACAGAATATGTTTATCTATCAATCTATCTGCCTATAACTTCTGACTCCATCTCTTTCTAAATCCACCCCCGTCACTCTTTTACAGAATCTCGTGCTGTTGATAGTTCTTGTCTACGTCAAACATTCTTCTAACATAGACTTTTGGTCCAGGTGCTCATCCCAGCAGGAACTCTCTCTAGATATCTGCATGACCAAAATCCTACAGTTTCTCAAGTTTTTGCTTACATCCTACCTTCTCAGTGAGGTATACTTTATCCCCCTATTTAATATTATAGTCTACTGCCTACTTCACTTCCAGGGATACTTACAATCTTTTAATATACTGTATACATCTATTATTATAGTATATTACCTATCTTTCCACATTAGTATTTAAGGGCTACAAAGACAAGGTTCAGATCTTTGCTGCTATGTTTTCTAAGTTATCCCAATTGTTCAAACAGTGCCTGGAGCATGGTAAGTGCTAAATAAGTATTTAAATGTTTGTTGAATAAGTGCAAATAGTGCATTAGGTTCCTGCTTCCATTTACATGCCAAGAATATATTTAAATAATTTTTTCCTCCACTATCAGATTTTGCGTGCAGAGAGTAATAACAGAGTTCAACTTATTTGTACCAGAATAAGATCTGAATGGAGATATTTTTAACTACTTCCTATGATCCTTGTGTTACCAAATTTTTACCTGGGCATATTTTGAGGCACTTTTAAAAAAAAGTCGAGCAATAAATGTCCATCAACAGAGGAATAGATAAAGAAGATGTGGTACATATATACAATGGAAT
Organism: Eschrichtius robustus; assembly: GCF_028021215.1. Classification (NCBI taxonomy): domain Eukaryota; kingdom Metazoa; phylum Chordata; class Mammalia; order Artiodactyla; family Eschrichtiidae; genus Eschrichtius; species Eschrichtius robustus. The sequence continues at coordinate 12,069,101 of NC_090827.1, read as the reverse complement.
ATTATTCAGCCATAAAAAAGAACGAAATAATGCCACTTGCAGCAACATGGATGGACCTAGAGGTTATTACACTAAGTGAAGTAAGTCAGACACAGAAAGACAAATATTATATAATACCACTCATATGTGGAATCTAATTTTTAAAAATGACACACATGAACTTATTTACAAAAAAAGAAACAGACTCACAGATTTCGAAAACAAACCTATAGTTACCAAAGGGGAAATGTGGGGAGGAGGGATAAATTAGGAGCTTGGGATAACATACACACACTACTATACATAAAATAGATAACCAACAAGGACCTACTGTATAGCACAGGGAACTATACTCAATATTCTATAATAACCTATATGGGTAAAGTATCTGAAATAATCTGAAAAGAATGAATATATGTATTTGTATAACTGAATCACTTTGCTGTATACCTGAAACTAACACAAAATTGTAAATCAACTGTACTCCAATGAAATAAAAAAAGTCAAGCGAGCAATTAGGAGTTAATTAGTAATAGGATATCCACGTGCATTTTTTGTCTTTCAAAAGCAACAAAATGAGTTAAGTGTTTCTCTTATTAATTACTTGCCTTTTAAATATGTCTATTAATTTGAGTACTGTGATTGCATACATTTTAAGAGGAACAGGTTGTATCTTTTATTATTCATTTGTTTTAGCTAAGCAAAGAAATGTTCTAGAAACACCTTAAGACTCCTAATTCCCAAGGTTTCTAGGTACAGGAACATTTGTGTGCATGTTTTGATCATATAGGGAGAATAATTATTTTAGCTATTAAAATAATTTGAAACCAAATCATCCATCATCCTTTTATTCTCTAGTAGTCATACAAAGGCTATTTCTTTACCACTGATGCAAGTCATAAAAAGCTTTCGTCAACTCAGTCTTTCAGGAGAGTTTGAGATTTCAGGTACAATTATGTTTAAATGCTATATATTCTAAACTTGCCTTCCTATTAATGACTAGTTTTTCTTATTCTTCTTTCCCTTTCACTCTCTTTAGCTATGCCATTTCTTACAAGGAACCTTCTAAAAGAACTAGTCCATCTCCCCTCCCCCCAAATCTGGTGCTAACACATTTGTTCACCCACACTTACACACATAGAGATCTGGGTAATGTCAGGCATTTTAGCAAGAGAAGTTTAAAGGACTCTTGAATACATTGGATTTGAGGGGTTGAAAGGACTATCATCCTTATAATGAATACCATTAATCCATATAGTTAAAAGAATCTGCCCAAAGATACCTAATTAAATACTATGGGTACAGGTTTTCCACTTTAAGTGCCACCGTTCCACAAGAATTACCTAAAGCACATAACTGATACATTTTCAAAGATAGCTCATTATCTGTCCCAAAGCTTTCTTTGAATCTTTATTGCTAATGATGCTTTGCAGGTGACATTTAGAGTTGCTATTTATAACAACCAACAAAAATGCTCAAATGCTTTGGGGAGCTTTTCACTATTAATCTAAACTTCTCATCCAAAAATTCTTTGAACTCATGAAGATCTTCAATCACTTGAGCCTACCACTTTCTCATTCAGTTTCCCTCTAATTTCCTTCTTTTTCAGCATAGCATCCAAGGAACATGATTATCATCAGGCCGATACACAAACCTTTCAACTTTTTGAATCCTTTCTTCCTCTGTTGTACTTCCCTAGCAAAGCTAAACTCTGGATATCATCTATATAAGGTATAACTGCACCTAATAACTAACTGTGTGTTGCTGGAGAAAAACAGAGTGTTGTGTTTAAATTTATGATCACAAATTCGAAATTTGCTCTCAGCATTTTCTGAAAATCTGAATCTTTACTGCTTTCAACATTTTATACCAGCTGTTACCTTCTTGTAATCATCTCCACCCACAATCTTCATACGTTTATAGGGTTACCTTCTTGCCACTACTATATTTAAAATAGATAACCAACAAGGATCTATTCTATAGCACAGGAAACGCTGCTCAATATTCTGCAATAACCTAAATGGGAAAAGAATTTGAAAAAGATACATATATATGTATAACTGAATCACTTTGCTGTACACCTGAAACTAACACAACACTGTTAATCAACTATGCTCCAATATAAAATAAAAATGTTTAAAAATAAATAAATAAAATGTTCATTTACTCTTTTTTTGTAAATATGGTATTAACATATAGACACTAATATTTGCAATTCAAATTCATTCAGAAAAAATTAGTTGAATAAATTCATTTGTTCCTTTTTCTCACTGACCTTGGGATATTACTTAAACCTCAGAGATCACATTTCTTTTTCAGGAAAATTAGAAAACTGGACTAGTCTTAAATATCTCCTTTAGCTTTAAAACACTGAAATTTTCTGTTCTTTTAGAAAATTGTTTTAAATCTCTCAATTTTAATATTTGAGCTTTGTTATCTAATCAGTTTCAACTCAAGAATTTTATCAATAATTGTGGCCTCTGCCTGTCTCAGTGCTTTTCTTTAAAAATCTCCCTCAACTGTTCTAAGAGCTCTTCAAAATATTAAACAAGTAACCAGTGCCAGCATGAGTGCATTTTTTAAACTTTGCTGTAGATATTTGTATTTTTAATAATTATTACCTTATAAATTGGCATAGCTTCCAACATATCCATTTCGTTTCCACTTTTAAACATAGTATTCATAATGTACAACTCTATATTGTCTGAACAACTCTATTGAAGACTCAATATTAAACAAACCAGATGTGTCAACATCCATTGTTGGAGATCCTGCTTTATTAAATGTACTTATTTCTGTCATTATTAATTTCTAGGAACAGCTAAACAGACCAGAAAAATAAATGTGTAGTCTCAGACAGCAAGTCAGAAAATCACCATCGCTTACATTTTCACCTGACAGATCAACATTCCATAGTGTAATTTAACGTCTTCTCAAACCCAAAGACCTACCTGAAAATAAAATGACAATTTCCATTTCCCTATAGTATCTATTCTAATTTAACTGCATTTTCATCATGAATTTCTGGAAATTGGATCTCGCTTAGAAATCTATAAACATTAGGAAGACAATGTTACAACTATTTGGGATATATTTTTATACTCTCAATCTGATAAAATAACATCTTTCAAAAGTCAGGTGATGCTTTAAATACATAAATTGCAATCATCAGATTTCTATTCGAACTAGTCCAGTGACTTGTTATAGTAAAAAGAAGCTAATTAAAAAAATTCTATGGCTACATTTGGCAAGGATTAGCCAGGATGTACCAGTTGGGAAGATGAAGTCTGAAATTAAATATTGTGTATTAACTCTAATGATATTGTTCTCCAATTTATTCAACTTGAAAGTGTAGCGAGGGAAATGTTAGCCTCTGTTCCTCATGAAATAGCAATCTGACCAAGGGGAGGTCTGGAGTTATTTGTATGACAGAGAACTGGTCAGAAATGGTATATTTTAGTCTTAAGGACTTCAAACCAGTGTTTAGATTTTCCAATCAGGAATGTGAAAACCTGTAAGAGACTCTGAAACACCTTAGGTTCTCCCTTCCTACCGACTCTGCCCCACCATCACCAAGGGTGCAGTTTACCTTAAAGAGAGAGGAGAAACAAAGTCTTAATGCAGCAATGTTTGTGCTCGCATATGCTATCCATCTGCTGATAGCCATTTAACCCACTGACCCCTCACTTTTATTTTCTGGCTTATTCATTCACTCAACAAATATTGTTCTGAGTGCCTACTATGTGCCAGGTCCTAGTCTGTGCATCGGGCCAAGACAGATAAGGTATATTTCTTTTGGTGCTTACCTTAAACTATTTTATAGATATGTAATTTACATAAAGATTTATGGAATGTTACCACTGGGGGAAAAAAAAAGCTTAAGAAATCATTTAGCCCTTTTTCCTTATTTTATTAATATTTGTGAGGAAACTGAGGCTGGCCTATAGATAGGGAATATGACTTCTCAAGATTACACAGTTAGTTAGTGACCATAGTATATATGATGCCAGTGTCTAGATACCTACTTCTCTAGATATCTCTAAAGATAATTACCTAGGTACCTCTGCTTTTTAAAATGTTCCTAGCCTCTTATTCTCTCACTACGTTCTGTTTATTATTTTACTGTGATGTGGATGACCTGGTTGAGAAAGTTATACTTTTCAGTTTGCCCTTTTCTGAGTCACCTTCAATTTCAGGTTCTTTAATTGTTATCTGACACCATAGGAACAATCTTGGCTGCAAAGGAGGCCAGGTGAATCCCCAAGGTTTACTGCACTGTGCTTCATTTCTCTTCTGTCACTAACTGTGAGACCATTTGGCAACAGTTGACTCAGAGCCTTAAGATAATTAGTTCTTCCTCAGAGTGGCATGATTTTTAAGGAGGGAAGTATGCAACATCTGTTCCAAAACCCGAATCTACCATTTGTAGAATGTGACCCATTTTGCTGTCTCTTTGATATTTTTGAAAATAGTTTACCTGAGTAATGTCCTCAATAATGTGGTCTCCTTACATCTTATTTCTGAATTATTTCTAATACCATCCAAAGCACATCTTGTCCCAATTGAAGGGAAACAAAGAAACAAAAAAACTGGATGGGAAAATATAAAATACTACAAAAGAAATAAAATAAAAAGATAATTTTAAAGTAAATGAATAATGTTTAATACAGTAATTACACACTTTACATATTTTATTTTTTATAGATATAAGTACACTTAGCACCTAATATTTAGAATAAATTACTACATTTTGAACCTTAACATTTTAACTCAGTCATATTAATGTAGGAAGCCATATTCAACTATGAGTTCTAAAAAGATAAATATAAAACTTTCAGTATAATTGGATTAGAAATTATTTACAATTTCTACACATTTTGTATATCAGATAATAATCTAAGCTCAATGAAGTCGAAATCTTCATTAAATGTAGTGTAATTCCTCAAGAAATTTGCTTAAACATAGAACAATCAGGTTTTCCTAAACTTTTTTTATTGTTCTTTATTGCATACATAGTAAGTCAAAACTCAGATTTATATGGACATTAAAAAATAAAGAACTTGTGATGTTGTGATTTATAATAAGAAATATATATATTTTGGTCTTCACAGTTTTTGGCACACAGCTTTTTTTTTTAACATCTTTATTGGAGTATAGTTACTTTACAATGGTGGGTTAGTTTCTGCTGTACAACAAAGTGTATCAGGTATATGTATACATATATCCCCACACCCGCTCCCTCTTGCATCTCCCACCCGCCCCCAACCCATCCCTCTAGGTGGTCACAAAGCACCAAGCTGATCTCCCTGTGCTATGCGGCTGCTTCCCACTAGCTATCTATTTTATATTTGGTAGTGTATATATGTCCATGCCACTCTCTCACTTTGTCCCAGCTTACCCTTCCCCCTCCCAGCGTCCTTAAGTCCATTCTCTACGTCTGCATCTTTATTCCTGACCTGCCCCTATGTTTTTCAGAACCTTTTTTGTTTTTTTTTAGATTCCATATATATGTGTTAGCATATGGTATTTGTTTTTCTCTTTCTGACTTACTTCACTCTGCATGACAGTCTCTAGGTCCATCCACCTCACCTCAAAAAACTCTGTTTTGTTCCTTTTTATGGCTGAGTAATATTCCATTGTACATATGTGCCACATCTTTTTATCCATTCCATCTGTTGATGGACACTTAGGTTGCTTCCATGTCCTGGCTATTGTAAATAGAGCTGCAATGAACATTTTGGTACCTCTTTTTGAATTATGGTTTTCTCTGGGTATATGCCCAGTAATGGGATTGCTGGCTCATATGGTAATTCTATTTTTAGTTTTTTAAGGAACCTCCATACTGTTCTCCATAGTGGCTGTATCAATTTACATTCCCACCGACAGTGCAAGATGGATCCCTTTTCTCCACACCCTCGCCAGCATTTATTGTTTGTAGATTATTTGATGGTGGCCATTCTGACCGGTGTGAGATGACATCTCATTGTAGTTTTGATTTGCATTTCTCTAATGATTAGTGATGCTGAGTATCCTTTCATGTGTTTGTTGGCAATCTGTATATCTGCTATGGAGAAATGTCTATTTAGGTCTTCTGACCATTTTTGGATTGGGTTGTTTGTTTTTTGGATATTGAGCTGCATGACCTGCTTGTATATTTTGGAGATTAATCCTTTGTCATTGTTTTGTTTGCAAATATTTTCTCCCATTCTGAGGGCTGTCTTTTCATCTTATTTATGGTTTTCTTTGCTGTGCAAAAGCTTTTAAGTTTCATTAGGTCCCATTTGTTTATTTTTGTTTTTATTTCCATTTCTCTAGGAGGTGGGTCAAAAAGGATCTTGCTGTGATTTATGTCATAGAGTGTTCTGCCTATGTTTTCCTCTAAGAGTTTGATACTGTCCGGCCTTACACTTAGGTCTTTAATCCATTTTGAGTTTATTTTTGTGTATGGTGTCAGGGAGTGTTCTAATTTCATACTTTTACATGTACCTGTCCAATTTTCTTTATTTTTTCTTTATTCTGCTCTGTGGTAGTTATTTCCACTATTTTATCTTCCAGGTCACTTATCCATTCTTTGCCTCAGTTATTCTGCTATTGATTCCTTCTAGAGAATTATAAATTTCATTTATTGTGTTCTTCATCATTGTTTGTTTGGTCTTTAGTTCTTCTAGGTCCTTGCTAAACGTTTCTTGTATTTCTGCATTCTATTTCCAAGATTTTGGGTCATCTTTAGTATCATTACTCTGAATTCTTTTTCAGGTAGATTGCCTACTTCCTCTTCATTTGTTTGGTCTGGTGGGTTTTTACCTTGATCCTTCATCTGCTGTGTATTTCTCTGTCTTCTCATTTTGCTTAAGTTACTGTGTTTGGGGTCTCCTTTTCACAGGCTGCAGGTTCGTAGTTCCTGTTGTTTTTGGTGTCTGCCCCCAGTGGGTAAAGTTGGTTCAGTGGCTTGTGTAGGCTTCCTGGTGGAGGGGACTGGTGCTTGTGTTCTGGTGGATGAGGCTGGGTCTTGTCTTTCTGGTGGGCAGGACCATGTCCGGTGGTGTGTTTTGGGGTGTCTGTGAACTTACTATGATTTTAGACAGCCTCTCTGCTAATGGGGGGGGTTATGTTCCTGTCTTGCTAGTTGTTTGGCATGGGGTGTCCAGCACTGAAGTCTGTTGGTCATTGAGTGGAGCTGGTTCTTCCCGTTGAGACGGAGCTCTCTGGATGAGCTCTCGTCAATTGATATTACGAGGGGCCAGGAGGTCTCTGGGGGACCAATGCCCTGAACTCAGCTCTCCCACCTCAGAGGCTCAGGCCTGACTCCCGGCTGGAGCACCAAGACCCTGTCAGCCACACGGCCAGGTACTGGGGAGTTTCTTGCCTTTGGAGAAGTCTGAGGCCTTCTGCCAGCGTTCAGTAAGGTGTTCTGTAGGAGTTGTTCCACATGTAAATATATTTTTGATGTATTTGTGGGGAGGAAGGTGATCTACATGTCTTAGTCCTCCACCATCTTGAAGGTTCTCTTCCTGGCACACAGCTGTTAAAAACTTTGTAATCTCCTAAGTGATAAAGATGAATGCAAATGCTATCACATTATTTCCTGATATTGTGGAAAATAATTTGTTTCTTAATAGCCAATAGCTCTACTTTTCTGATAGAAATTGAGGAAACCTATCCCTTTGATATGGAATTCAAAACCCTTGCAACCTTGGCTCAGTTCACTTGTCTGACCTCCTTTATAATTAATATTATGATAATTAATGTTAATGTATGATTAACATTAATTAATAATAATGTATTATAATGTATGATTATAACTTTTATTATTATTTTAACTGTATAATAATGTATATTATTGTGTCCCACTACAGTGTACATCAAGGTACTCAAATCTTGTATGAATGCTCCTAGTATCTTGCACATTCAGGGTGCTCTGTGTTTGTTCCCTCTAGCAAAAATGTCATTGTACTCTCTTAGCCACAGAAATCTTTCAGGATGATAGAGCTTAAATGCCACTACCTCCTGGGGCTTTTTAAAATCTTTTTAAAGAAAATTCATATTTCCTTTTCTTACACTTCCTTAATCTTTTGAACACTTATTAAATCATTTACCATGGTCTACTTTATATGTTAAATATCCATGTTCATCCCTCTCAACCACTAAGGCCTTAGGTTTACAAAAGCACTGTACTTGGTTTTTATTTTTTTTAGTGTGTGCTGTACAGAAGAGGCAAACAGACCATAATAAATGTGTGTTCCTGAGTTATAGTTAACCATCCTGATTTGCGCTGTATTTACAAAGTGGATGAAATTCTGCAGAAAATATTGAAAACATGGACTTATACTATTAGTATCCTTCTACTGATAACAGAAGACTACTGCCATTATTTGGTGTTCTTTCTCATATTATAATTATATATTTTGATTCAAAATCCTGCTGTATTCTACTGTCCCCCCACATATTGGCACTATAAAGTGTAGAGGACAGAGTTAACACAGCAGTCCAATATCACTCTTTAGAAGAATCTACTTGCAGAGCTGGTGCTGGGCTGATTTTTTGGGAGCTTGGCTTTTGATCTTCCCTACACTGTTAAGGCTCTTTTGATTGACTGAGGTACTGAATTCACTGTATCAGCCTGACCTATGGTGAACTCTGCCTTCCTTCTGGGAATCTGGAATTTCTATCATTGTGGCTGATCACAGAGGCAGAGAGTGCCTATATGATCAGCTCCCACTGGAGCCCATGGACTGAGTTTCTAGCAGGCTTTCCTGGGCAGAAACTGCAGGTGTGTTCCTGTATTTAACATCCTCTGTGGCACCCCCTGAGAGGGAGGACATTCCAAATTCTTTGGATGGATTCATCCAGACTCTGCCCGATCTTTTCCCTTAATCCTGTTGTGAATCCTTTCACTGTAATATTAACCTTAGCCATGAGTACAACTGTGCCTGAGTTCTGTGAGTCCTTCTGGTGAATTACCGACATGTAGATATTCTTGGAACTCACCAAACAGGAAGGAACTATTTAAATACTGTCTTGTTACTTTTCTTGGCAAACTTCTTCCAATTGTTGGGATACTAACATTACAAAAGATGAATAACCAAGTGTTACACCGAAAAATCAATTGTCCTCGATATCTCCTAATACTTCATTCTTCTATCAGCAATTCCTATTTGCTCACAACAATGGCATAGTTTAAGCGTGGCTTTGCCTAGTTAAAAGATGCAAGAGTGAAAGAAAAGATAAGTAAAATGTATTTTTAAAAGATTAAGTTGTGTTCTGAAAGATAATAGAGAGATAATGCAGTAGAAAGAAAACAGCACTGAGTTTTATAATCAAATTACTATCTGGCTACTTCCCAAACATGAAACCTTAGGGAAATCATTTAACCTCATCAGGAACTAATTCTGAATATGTAAAAGGGGATAATAAAACTTCCCTGCCGCTGTTGTAGGGATGCTGAGAAGATGAAATAAGTTAAATTGTGTAAAATACAGCTGAACATTTTTACATTTAGTTAGGATTTCTTCCTCTCTAATTCTACGTTTTAGGCTTAAACCTGGGCAAAGTATCAGGAAGCTGTTGTAGTTCATTCAATTCTGATCTCTCCATGCGAGCCTGTATATTCACTTTGGGGAAAATAAGAAAGAATCAGAGCAATGAAAAGGAGTCAAGGTAAATAGCAGCTGATCAAGAGTAAGAAAATGAATTCTAGATTTTTTTTTTTTTTTAATGTACCAGCAAGCCTCCAGAAAGCATCTAATTCAAGTAAAAAGTTTAATAATTACCACGTAAGGATCTCTTCATTTTCATTTCTAAATATATGTATTAGGGAAGAATAATAATAGTAATAACCTTTAGTATTTAGAGTGAGGTAGGCATTAAGCTAAATACATCACATTCCTTATCTTATTTAATTCCGTGTTCTACCTGAGAGGTTTGATATTATTATTCTCTCAGATTTGCAGATGAAGCCATGCAAACTTTGAGGTGTTGCAGTGTGTCCACATGGCTAGTGAGAACTCAGCAGACTAGGTATAGAGGCATGCTGTAACACAATTTCTCTTGAAAAATACTCTAGCATTTTCCTATTCCTCTGTTTTGGTTTGGTACAGAAAACTTCATAATTTTCTATTTTACTTGAATGTAACTATTCATGTCATAGCCAGATAGTTTTCCATTTCAAAAATAACATGTTTTTCGTAATATGAATGTGAATATTATTTGATATCTCAGTACAGTCTAATAGAGTACTAAACTGGGTCTAATGAAATCCTTGGTTATTCCTGGGATTTTGCTCTTCAAGTTTCCCTGGCCAATCTACATAAATCAGTGCATTTCCAGAAAGAAAAACAAAGTCCAACATGTGGTGTGGAAAATCCTACTAGAAATTATACTTGGTGATTATCTTTTTCTCTTCGTTAGTGAGAGAAATGACAAAAGAATCACCTTAAAGTTATCGAAGATAGAACGTCTCTAAATTGTGAGTCCAGTTTGCTCTTGTATGAACAAACTTAGAACCAAACAGCTATATATGGATTCTTTGTATTGAGAACTAAGATGACAATAATAAGCTGCTTGACCTTTAGATATGGGTCAGCTCGTGAGAGGGGCAAAGTGCTTAGATGTGATGTTCTTATACGTAGTCCAGAGAGAAGGCTGTGTAGGCACTGAAGTGGGTTAGCACCAAGAGCTGCAATATTAGAAAACAAAGTCTGAGAAGCTTTTGTCCGAGATGAGCTCTGAAGTTGGGTATCACCATCCTGGAGGGACAAAGTGAGCCTGTACAATGAACCAAATCAGCAAGGCAAATCATGATCTGGGGTTATCAACTCTGGAAGAGCCTGAATAATTAAAGAGAAGGCAAAGTTTAACTCAGAGTTATTGAACTTCTGCTCACTGCAGTTAATTTGAGAAAGAGATATGAGACCATTTTCGCAGCCTGATTTTGTTAATGAGTAAATACGGTGTATTTATATCTGTTATACTGACAGTAAAAGACTAGAGAGAGGGCTTCCCTGGTGGCGCAGTGGTTAAGAATCCACCTGCCAATGCAGGGAACATGGGTTCGAGCCCTGCTCCGGGAAGATCCCACATGCTGCGGAGCAACTAGGCCCGTGAGCCACAACCACTGAGCCCACGAGTCACAACTACTGAAGTCCATGCGCCTAGAGCCCGTGCTCCGCAACAAGAGAAGCCACCGCAATGAGAAGCCTGCGCACCACAACGAAGAGTAGCCCCCGCTCACCGCAACTAGAGAGAGCCCGCGCATAGCAAGAAAGACCCAACACAGCCAAAAATAAATAAAATAAAATAAATAAGTAAATTTAAAAAAACTTAAAGAAAAAAGACTAGAGAGAGAGGAGAAAGAAAAAGAGAAGGAGAGGAAGAGAGAGGCGGGAGAAGTGGGGGGCGGGAGAAGAGAGAAAAAAAGAGAGAGAGCGAGAAAGAGTAGGAATGTACTAAGACCCTGCATGACAAGGGATAACAGCTTAAATATTTCCTAAAGTAAATTTCATCCTAGGAAGAGATGATGGTCTCCTGTCCCCACTCCACCTAAGTAAAATAATAACCGCCACACAAAAAGTAATTACAAGAACTTTCCTCATCTTTTATTAACTTAATAACCAAATATTTATCAACTATCTGCTATATTCAAGGGACTTGGACATGCTGTGCTACAGTGAGAAACAATAAAGACACAAACCCTACCCTGAGGCACTCATGTTCCACCACAGGTGAGAGAAATTAAACAGTTAATTGCACACACAAATATTGGTTTATTTACTATTTTAATTGTAATAATTATCATGAAGGAGAAATAATAGAAGAGATTTATCAATGAATGACACACCTCTGTCAACATGAATTAGAGCAAAAGTGAGCATGAGACCAAATTTGGGCCATAGGATAAAATGAAGCTTGTTATAGCTTCAGGGAAATTTGAATTTAATCTTAAAGTAGCCACGGAAAGTCTCTCTCCTTGCTGGACGTTTCCTCAGAGAAATCTGAAACCAGTATCTCCTTTAGCTATTTCATTCCCAGCCTAAGGACACAAAAAACATGGTGGAGAAGGTGAAAAAATCCCAGAGAAGTGGCTCTAGAGCTGGAGCCACAGTGTTAAATCAGCCTCGAAACTTGCCTTCTCTATTACGTGAATAATAATTTTCTTTATTATTTATGTGAGTTTGAATTGGATTTTTGTTATCTGTGGTTGAAAATATCCAAACTGATACAGCCCTGCACAAGTCATTTAACCTTATAATATTTTTTTCACTAATAATATGGGTCCTCAAGATATTAGAGGCTTATAATGAATACCTAATGAGATGATGTTTGTCACTGTGCATTGCAATCTATAAACTAAAATACATTTTAAAGTCATCATTTTGGAGTATGAGCAAAAACTACTAATCAGATTTAAGTTTATTCTTACTAAGACTCATGCCTATGCAAGCTAAAATGGTAAAAAGATGCTAAATGTATATATTTTTTTTTACATAGAAGAATTCAGGAAAGAACTTTTTTTTTATGGCAACTACCAACAACATAACTGGACATTTATGAAAATTTTGTCTTTCAAAACATTTCACATTTACTTCACAAGAGGAAGACAAAGTCCCTGAGGCAGAATATATGAAAAAAGTAATTATGAAAAAACACGGTCAGTCAATAAAGGTGAACATTATCCTGTTAAAATGCACCAGCTGGTAGCACACATAAATATTTACACCATCACCAACACCATTTAAATTGTTAAACTAGGAAACACATTAAGTATCTGGATGAGGACACAGAGTTTAGCATTGAGATGGGGTACAGAAAAGCAAACTTGAGAGAAGAAAACAACTAACCACCTTGAAGAACAGTAAGCTTGGATGTGATATGAGAGGCAAGAATAAATGAAGTAGAACAACTCAGTAGTGGAAAAATCTGGAGAGGTTAAGAACATTCAAAGACATTTAAAAGAACTTGCTTCAGAGAATTTCCAATGGATACATAAATTCTAATGTCAAGTTTGCATTTTATCTTTGTAGCTTTGAAAATACCTTCTTCTACTTTTAAGGTGCGTTCTATTTATATTGCTTATTAAATTATCCCAATTTGGCCACAGGTAAAGAACAGAATTATGCTTTGAAAAAGGACTAGCCAATTGTTTTTGTTTATTAAGGCTCATAATTCTCAATGTTTCCTTATAAATACTTTTTGTTTGTCTTTTACTTGTCTACACTTGTAATGCCTGATGCTCCCCAACTAAATTGCAGGAAAGGATGTTGGTTTTAACAGCATGATAATAGCTGGTTGAATATTTTCTATTACTATTATAAAAGTTTATGAGCAATGGTAAAGATATTTAATAAAAGGAGAAAATTACCCGAGCTACCAAAATGTTAGTAAATCCTCCTGAATCAAATACTGATTCCAGCCATGGGGGAAAAAAAGGAGTTTGCTAAAGGGCCACAACTAAAAGACTGATTGAATGATAGTTCAGCAGCCTGAATTATGGCAAGAAAACTGATCCTAAAGAAAAAAGCAATTATTATTTTTGTTGGCATTTCAGCAGTGATAGAGAGGTCTATGTGAACCTGTCACTACTCAGACTAATGAGGAGCTTTTTAGAGACCTGTAATAGAGGCTTTTTAAAAAACCATGATTGTCCTAAAGCACACAAACATGTTTTTGTTATAGTACTGGTCATGTCTTCTATAAATGTCTAAAAGAAAAACTTGTCAAGTATAGACTCACGCTAGGTGGAGTTAGTTTTTCTACAATCGTCACATATAATGAAACAATCACTGATGTGCCTCGAATGAAATTATAAGTTCGTTTGGTTGGTTTTTGGTTGCCATTTTTTTAGTTATTGAATTCTGAGTTTACTGCTCTGTCTATCTGGCTAATAGAATTCTTGTTACGCTGCTTTTCTTTTAAAAACAAAGAATATACTTCCATTTTATCATTCATACGTTATACTCAAACCTTTTTATTCAAACTACTAAGAATTATTATTAAATCATTACCACAGTAGGAAAAGATTCAGTATTCAAAGTTAGGATTGGTATTTTAGAGATATATATTACATATTACCTTAATAAATGAATACAAATTAAATCTTTCATTACACACACATACACACATATTCACACACACATACACTCTGCCCTAAGTGACTTGGTTCCAAAAAAATCTTTCCTCATTATGTATAAGCAAATTCAAGAACCGATGAGGTTTAGGAAATAACTATGAAATTATTTATAGTAATAAATAACTACGAAATAACTATGAATAATATAGAGAGAATATAAACCAAATTACGACATGACACAAAATAAAAGTGTTTCCAAGGGTGGTGCTTTGGCAATCTTAAAATATTACCAAAGTAATATATAATATTCTTTCAAATTCCATGATATTTTTCTTTTAAAGACCACATATCACTTTCTATGATGAGTAAGCTTTTCTGATTTTTGCATTGGGAATAGATTTGGTATCCTGTATTGGGAGGAAAAATGACTGTAGGAATTAGTATAGAGCAGGATACAACTTATGATAAATCAACCTTCTAAATTCCTCATTTGGAGGAAGGCAACATTGCATACTGGTTAAATACAGACCTAGTGCAATTCTCAGATCCTCCACTTAAGAGCTATGTAACCCTGAGCAAGTCACTTAAAACTTTATAAGCTTCAGTGTTCTCATCTACAAGATGAGAAAAATATCATACTTACTTAATCGTGTTTCATAAACTAATATGTTAAGCTTAGGGCTTCTAAGGCCTGGAGCAAAGGAGACTTCCTGAAAGGATAGAGAAAAATGTACTTTCTACAGCTAGCAGGCCAGAGAAGAGAATAATACTAGGAGGACAAGACTTCTGAGGAAAAGAGTGAGAGGTAATATTTGAGTAAATAAGAATGAGAGCGCATGACTGGAAGACCTAAAACAAGTATCATTATGTACTAAAAAAAAAATTAAAAACTCATCTGAAAATGAGAGATCCCTGTGTCAACACCAGACCATAATAGCTGTATAACGAAAGTACTACAATACAAAGCACCTGCGTTTGTGAAGAGAGAGAATTTTACTATAGGAAGCTGATATTTGACATGAAGCAGAAAGGGGATAGGGATATTACAGTCAGACAAACTTCGCATGAATGCTACCTTGGCCATTTATTTAATGGGTGATAATGATAAACTTAGGTAGGCTGTATGACATTCATTTTACCTACTAAATTATCCACCTAGGGTAGCCCTGAAGAGCCCAACAAAAATTAGAAATGTGTAAATTCACACACATAAGTGGTGATGATCTGGTGATACTGAATAAAACGATAGTCATTTTGTACTCACTTTCATACTGACAGTCATTCTCAACCTGAATCTATCTGCCCTTAAAGTTGATGTAACTCTGTGAGATCACAATGCAGAGAGTAAGTAAGCCTGTACAACTCAAGAGTTATCAACACAAACGTTAATAAAGACAAATACAAAGAAGAGCCTTTAGCCTTTCAAACTTCATCTGCCTTTCCACAAAGACCACAAACAACTATTGCTGCAAGTGTTGTTGTTGTTATAATTTTGTAACTTCCCAATTATGTTAGCTGCCTTTCTGTTCTCTTGATGTGACTAGCAATAAAAACACTTGATTTAAAAAGAGCAGAGGGAAGTTAGGAATACTGTATTCTCTGAAGATCTGTTAACACAGGATCGCATCTTAAAAAGTAGTTGGTGGTAGCCATGAATAGAAAAGTAAATGGATCAAATCTCCAGGACTTAGTCTTAGGAGAGGAAAGAAAAAATGAACATGACTTCACCCTAGGACCAGTCATAAATCCCTAGGTTTGGGGAATATCTGGATTTGTGATGTCATTCCCTGTCATCATTTGCCAAAATTCTATGATCACTGCAGTGAATTTTCATTTCAAAGTGGGATAGCAAGGTTTGGGAAGATAACTTTTGTAATTGCTTCTCACTCCTCTTCCACGTTTCTAATTCAAACCAAGCTAAATTGGAGAGATCTGCCCTATCGCTGGTAGCAACAGCGGGTATGTGGAGAAATTTAGTCTATCATAACTTATAAGACTTCACAATTCTTAGTCACGTGCACATTTCAGAAAAGCTTTTTCCAAAAGACTATGGTTTCTTCAAGGGCATTTTTTTCCCGAATTTATTCTCAAACTACTTTAAAAACTATTTTGTTAAACAGTCATGCCTATTCTATTTGAGCTTGGGTTATTTTCCATTCTTTTAATGATTTATATATGCCAGGCAACCTTGCCAGAGGAGAACACCTACAGAGGTCAACCACCAATTTAATACACTTTTAAATACTTTGTTTTATATGTAAACAAGCTATTTCCATCTTATTAAGTTTCACAGATTTTTAAAAATCATGACCAATTATAGTAAAGATGTATTCTTATGCATTTAAAGGAGGATTGAAGGCTTGGAAATCAAAATTATATTTTCTAACACTGAAATAAATACTTTAAATCAAGATTTTTTTTTATCATTTATTTATATGGAAAGGGGAAAATATGTAGACCTGTCCTTGCCAAATCATCTTAGTTATCTATCTGCCTCTATCTACAGGCAGACAGACAGATGAATGGATAGATGGATAGATATAGATACATATTTATGTGAAATGGCACAAAAGTTCCTTTCCTTTAAATGTTATCTCTAGACTCTTCTGCATCCTCGTTACCAAAGTGTCTAGGAAAATGACTTCTGGTCCTCCAGTGGTCAACAAGAAGAAACAAAGTATGCAGGGGGAGCCACCTTGTTTCAACTTCTAGGTCACACACAGATAATCAAATAAAGCTTTTTGGAAGTTACCATTAAAGAGTAAGTATGGATTTCCTAGCAACTATCATGAGCCTAAGACGTTTTCTAGGTTTATCCAATGATAAAACCAGATCTGTACTTAAAATGTACATTTTTTTGGAGGAGTGGGGGAAATAGCTAAGGAACTTACATGTATTAGTCATGTAGATAAATAATTACATTTTCAAAATTTAGGACATGCTAATATTAGAAAGAAAGATGGCACCTTGTTGTTCAGAGTTGAGCCTTGAATTACCCTAGCAGGCACAGAGAGAGGTGGGTCGTACGACCCTCCTCTGTGGTTAGAATACATACCTACCTTCCTAACATCTGCTTGTGTAAGTATCCAAGTTGACACAAAATATGTATACAAGGCTGTAACTAAAGGTCTTAACCTTGATTCTTTTGCTTTCCAGCTCATTTTAAAAGTTTGGCTGAGAGAAACTATATGAAGGAAAATATCCCACAGAATATGCTTTCTATTTACTCCTTTAGCTCTTATTATTTCTCTATTTGAATCAAGCTACATTTAAGCATTATATATCTAGACCCTTGCAGAAATGATTTCACCAATTTGTTAGGAGTCTTTTTTTTTTCTTTTTGTAAAATGAAAGTTGATATAAATACATAAGATTAAAGATTAATTAATCTTTAAAGTTGATATGAAATATAAGATTAAAGTTCTGAAAGTTCTGCAAGTGGTGGTGGGAGACTGTTAATTATTTTCAGAAACTGGTGCATTGTCAATGGTGTAATGACAAGGGTATGACTGTATTTATTCATTGTTTTTATCTTTATCACCCATATAATTAGATGATTTAGGATTAAATCAATTGAAAACATGTCTTTCTTTTGGATAAGTAGTCTGTTTATTCTGGACACTGAGGGCTAGGCAGAGTAGAAAAAAAATCTACTCTTTCTTGATTTCTAACTTATAAGCTTTAACATATATGATTACAAAAGACATTATTATAAGCTATTTTCAATGTTTTTAGAAATAGAAAGGCACATATTACAAATAAAATTCTAATATTTGATTGAGTGCTTGATTAAAATTTGAAGTACATACTCTAGGTCCATCCACATCTCTACAGACAACCTAATTTCATTCCCTTTTATGGCTGAGTAATATTCCATTATATATATGTACCACATCTTCTTTATGCATTCATCTGTTGATGGACATTTAGATTGTTTCCATGTCCTGGCTATTGTAAATAGTGCTGCAATGAACATTGGGGTGCACGTCTCTTTTTGAATTATGGTTTTCTCTGGGTATATGCCCAGTAGTGGGATTGCTGGGTCATATGGTGGTTCTATTTTTAGTTGTTTAAGGGATCGCCACATGCTGTTCTCCACAGTGGCTGTATCAATTTACATTCCCACCAACAGTGCAAGAGGGTTCCCTTTCCTCCACACCTTCTCCAGTATTTATTGTTTGTCGATTTTTTGATGATGGCCATTCTGACCAGTATCATATATTAATGCATATATGTGGAATCTAGAAAAATGGTACAGATGAACCTATTTGCAGGGCAGGAATAGAAACACAGACGTAGAGGGCAGACTGCGGACATGGGGGGAAGGGGAGGGTGGGATGAATTGGGAGATTAGGCTTGACATAAATACACTACTGTATGTAAAATAGATAGCTAGTGGGAACCTGTTGTATAGCACAGGGAACTCAGCTGGGTGCTCTGTGATGACCTAGATGGGTGGGATGGGGGGGGAGGGAGGTCCAAGAGGGAGGGGATATAGGTATACATATAGCTGATTCACTTCATTGTATAGCAGAAACTAACACAACATTGTAAAGCAATTATACTTCAATAAAAATAAAATAAAATAATTTTAAAAAATTTTAAGTACATAGAGAATACAGAAAGGACTTTAAAATTAGCTTTGGGAGCATGAAAAGTATGTTTCATGAAAATAACTTCCAAATAGTTTATATAATTATGAGTCATAATTGTGTGTGAAATTTTAATTGCAGCATTCAATATAAATGGTAACTTGGAGTATTAAATTAAATGCTAAAATTTTTTTCTTCTTTGGATTTTAGTTTATATCTATCTCCTTTATTTTAGCATTCATTATGTATTTTTTACACTACAAAACATACCTCTATATCACCAGAATGGTTTTACAGGAAAATGTGAGGAACTTAAGCTCTCATTTTATGAGACAGTAATTTTCCTTCAGTATATAATTCTTATCTTGAAATTCCTTATACCCAGCCTCTAAAGAGAATCCAATAATTTGGGTGGAGAATGGTAAAAAAAAAAATTTATTCTTTTAATCAATTCTGCCATGTTAATCTTTCAAGATGTTTATTTCATAACAATGATTATATATAAATTCTTAAAATTAAAGATATTTTTGTTCTATTTAACATATATATATTTCTCAGAATTGCTATCATATAAAGAAAATTTTATTTTTTCACACAAAAAACCCAAAACTAGTCTTCTATAACAATTATATCAAAAAGCTATTTCAAGTAATTATCTTGTATTTGCTCACAGAAAACAGCTTTTTGAAACTGATTTTATAGTTTCAGATGAAACATGAAGAAAATAGAATTTCAGGTCTTTTGCTATGAACTGATGCCCTTCCTGAGGTAGATTTTTAAATGTGATTATCCAACTGTAATATTAATTTAGAAGATAGCATCTGTGTAAAATATTACTCCTATGAACAATTGTTTTACTGTGTCTTAGATTTGTAAAAGCTGATCTTTTAATATTCGCACAAAATGGAGCAACATGTATCACATAATGCACAAATCAAAATATTCACTTAAAGTTAGGACATGGAATGAATCAAGCAATACTACCTTGGAAGTGTATATAATCTTTTATTGAAAAATGTCGATTCCTCAGAAAACTGCCTCCTTCCTTCCTTCTTCGCTCCCTCCCTCCCTCCTTCCTTCCTTCCTTCCTTCCTTCCTAGGCTGCATTATATCCCATGGTGTGAATGCACTACAATTTACCCAGCTATTCTCATACTGATGGACTATCAATCCAGTTTTAGTAGCTTGCCACTATCAACAATGCTTCAAGTAAAGAATTGTACATACACAGTCAAGCACTGGTGGTTTCAGATCTGCATGATGGATTTTGAGAAGCAGACTGCTGGGTCAAAGAGTACATATATTTTAATTTTAACAGATGTTACCAGGATGTTTTAAAAATGGTTGTTCTCACCAAAATGTTAAATGCTCTTTAAAAAGATAACTATGTGAGGTGATAAAAGTGTTCATTACCTAGATGGGGTAGCGGGGGATTCACATTTCCACCAGCAATATAAACATTTTTCCTGCATCCCAGCCAGCAGTTGCTATTACAAGTCTTTCAATTTTTTTGCAAGTCTAAGGGATATAAAGTGTTAACTCATTGTATATGTAAGTTACATTCTGACAACTAGTAAGTGTGAACCGCTTTTTATATTAACTTTCCAACTGAATGTATTTCCTTTGATTTGTTTTTTGATATGATTTATATTGGGTGCTCTGTCTCCTTCTTGGCATTTGTTAAGAGCTCTTTGCATATGATAAATATTAACCTACCGTCTGTCCTCTGTGTCTCAAATTTTTTTCCAAGCATTTCTATTCTCAAAACAAAAATGTGTGAAATAACACCTCTAAATCTTGATATTTTTCTGTTTTTTCTTATAAATCTAGCACTCAACATGTACCCTATAAAGAAATACCCCTATCTGGAATTAAATTTCAAAAAGGGGAGAGCTAGAATATTATCAGTCAAGAAAAAGCTCGTGCTTTTTCCTCCTGTTTGAAAACATTGTAAGAAAGGAATGAAATGGTAACAGTGCAGGCGGTATTTCAAATTTATTTGTTTTCAAGGAGATAGCTGTTCCAAAAAGGAGACATAGAATTTTGAGGGGGAAAAAAAAAAAAAAAAAAAAAAGGCTAACAGTCATCTGTGCTATAAAACCAACTGGAATTCAGAAGGATACATAGAGATTTAGAAGATAAATTACAAGTTTTGCTGGTATCTGGTCCAGCTTCTGCTGCTTTATCTTTCATTCTAACTTTCCACAGTAGTTCTTCAGGCTTCTTTCCAAAGACTGTACTGCTCTACTAGTCTAAGGAAAGCAAAGCTAATTAGATTGGCAAAGTAACTTTGTTAAGCATATGTCTTTGTACTTTGTAATCTTAATTTACATAAGTACAAAATTTATACTATTAATGGGTTTGCGACAGTGAGAGGCATTAGTTCAGTGCAAGAACTATTTTAAATGGAGTTAATTTATATAAAGAAACAGCAGGTTGTTAAATGGTTTAGTACATGTATTTTTTTTCAATTATATATACATATATATGTATGTGTACATAGAAGCATAACAAGCAGACACACGTGTATGTGTAGAAAATATCCCACCTGATTGTGAAAACAAGCCCCTGAAGCAGGTATGGCAGAGATTAGAAGCCTAATTTTAGAGTGGAGGACAGATACTTAAGTTCAGAGAGGTGACTATTATGAATAGTCAAAGAGTAAATGAGTAGTAGTCTAGGTCAATGCCCCAGGCTTCTGATATCTGATTCTATGTTCTAACTATTAAAAATCATCAAGTTATGATATAAATATAGAATTGAAATATATTTCTTAAATTACAAATGAAGTAGTGCTTCTTTTTCCTGTATCTTTAAGAGAAACATTCCATAAAGTTTTATGAAATTAAAACTTATTATTCATGTACCCAGAATAGACATTTAGCATTGTAGTGATTCACTTCTGATACTTTAGTTCTTCAGGGCATTAGTGTAGAGATATGGTTAAATTTGCTTTCGTCACAAGATGACAAAATCTGGCTATTGCTCTCTCACCAATTTATACTTCTGCCTCTGTCCTGAGATTACCTTTACTTATTTTGTTTAATCTGGCCCTTTACTCATTAAAAAATAATGTCGATAAGAAAGGAGAAATGCCACCAAGCAAGTTACCATAATGTCTTTAAAAATGGAAAAACTTTTTTCTTTTTGTGTTTTTTATTCTACACGTCCACTAGCTTCAACTAAGTTCTGGAATCAGATGGCCAGGACTGACTTCCTGGTTTCATCATTTGTTTGTTATGTGACATTGGGTATGTTATGTAACTCCTCTAATTTTTTACTTTTATCTTTGGTTAAAGTTTCACAGGATATGCCATATAACTGACTCAAATCAGTACCCTGAATGTACCCAATTAGTTGTATTATTCCCAGATCCACTTACTGTGTCCACCCCTAAAGATAGTTATCCTTGTTAGAATTCATGATGCTTTCTTCTTGGTTGAACCCTGGAAACTGGTTAATGTCTTACGATGAACAAATATATGTTCATTTCTTATTGTGTTAACCTTCTCTCTCATTTAAAAGTTTGTTATTAAATGGATCAATATTAATGGCAGTCACTCCTAGTTACTGTTAAGAAAAACTATTAAAATGTCCATGTTTTTACTCTTGTGTGCCTGTAAGATCAATTTTTAGTCTTTTAAAATTATCCTTTAAGTATGTGGAGTCTTAAATATCCCAGACTTTAGCTTATTATTAAGAGTTTTATCACAAATAGTTTTTGTTTAAGCCCTTATTATGCCAGTAATGGATCATTAAGCATGGGATGAACTCACGGAGAGTTACGAGGAATCCCATTATTTGATTTTCCTATGACCATAGTGCAATGTGTACTTGAAACTCATGTTAGAGAGTTTTGGAATGCATAATTGCTATGAAGAATTGCTGCTCCACCAATATAAGCTCATCTCACAAATTATTCTATTTTAGGTTGCCAGTAAATTTTTAAAATGCAGAAGGATTTCATCACAAGCATGATTTCTGGAAGTCGTTTGCCCATCACAAAAGTGAAGGAGAGTGTATAATCATGCTCTTCAGAGGGATGTTAGATTATTAAGTAATTATGTACAATTGTACACATGAAATTCACTATAATCCCTCTCATTTACTATAGCCTATGCATGAGAATAGAGACTCTCTACCATCAAATAATAGAAATTATATTTTAATTGCAATTATTATATTTAAGTTCCCTTTTGTAACACTTTTATAGATAAAAACACATTATTTGATAGTTGAATACTATATATTTTTTCCTAAATTAGAAGGGTTTTTTTTTTTTTTTTGTAAGTTATAGCAAATGGAGGAACAAAAAGTAAAAATGACAAATATATTTTTAAATGTCTGAGGAAAAGAAATGGAGGGGGAGAAATGTGAATGTTTATTTGTTGGAGTTATATACTTTAAAATCTTATATGATTTGACATACGTATTATTTGATATACATAATATGGTTTAATCACTGCCATCTACTTTTTTGAATAAGTCATTCTGGCATTTACCCCCATTAATTAGAAGGAAATTAACACTCATATAAATATAATAAATCCTTTTTAATATCTACACAGTAAATATTTATCATTATACAATTAGTGAAGTCTTATATGAGTAATTTTTCAGTCGGGGGTCAATGCATAATAGAATTTCTTTATAAGGAATTCTTTTGAGAGAGGAGCTTGTAAAGTAATAAATTTACCCTAAAAGGGGAAAAATGAGGGCTTAGTGTTTATTTATTAGTGGAAATTAGCACATAAATGTTGCTTGCTAAAAGTTTGATTTAGATTAAAAGAGAACACTTGATATGCATTACCTTAAGATACTTTAAGATTCCTAAGGATTTGAGCTTATTTTCTGGGTAATATTAATGTATGGCTTAAATAAATTTAGGTTACCTGAACAATAGATGCCTGAACACCTCTTTCACTGGACACCAATATATATCTAAAAATGTCCTCTGCAGGATTAAAATTAGACCGTGATTTTCTATCCAAAGTTGAAGTCTCACCCACAGTCTCAGTAGTGAAATAAATTCAAATTCACAGAGGGGAATCTGAAGCCTAACTGTCAATACTAATTATGGAGGAGCAGGAGTGGGGTCATAGGCAGAAAATAGGGCCAAGAATTAGGAGCAGAGATGGGCTCTGATTGATAGGAAGTCAGAAATGAGTGGGAAAGGGAACTGGCCATTTGATACAAATTGTGCTGGTAACTGTTTTGGGGGGTTTTTTTTTAATAGGTCTTTATTGGAGTATAATTGCTTCACAATACTGTGTTAGTTTCTGTTGCACAACAAAGCGAATCAGCCATATGCATACACGTGTCCCCATATCCCCTCCCTCTTGAGCCTCCCTCCCATCCTCCCTATCCCACCCCTCTAGGTCATCGCAAAGCACCGAGCTGATCTCCTTGTGCTATGCGGCTGCTTCCCACTAGCTATCTATTTTACATTCGGAAGTGTATATATGTCGATGCTACTCTCACTTCGTCCCAGCTTCCCCCTCCCACCCCATGTCCTCAAGTCCATTCTCTGTCTACGTCTTTATTCCTGCCCTGCAACTAGGTTCATCAGTACCATTTTTTTTTTTTTTTTTTTTTTTTTTAGATTCCACACATATGCGTTACCATACGGTATTTGTTTTTCTCTTTCTGACTTACTTCACTCTGTATGACAGACTCTAGGTCCATCCACCTCACTACAAATAACTCAATTTCATTTCTTTTTATGGCTGAGTAATATTCCATTGTATATGTGTGCCACACTGAACAAACTGAGTCAAGATATATGGCTTGGCTATTCTGGGCGTTGTTTTTCAGTGTTTCCCATTTAATTCCTTTTTTCTTTTTACATATATCATTAAATAAATAGGTGTTGAAAAGGGGGAGCTAGAAACTAGGTAGAAGTAATATTGACTTGTTTAATATCAAACTGGAACTTAAAAATTAAACTAAAAGCTAAAAATCAGTTCACTGCAACTCAACTTTACTGCTCAAGATTGGGCCCCAAGATAATTAAGGCTTCTGCTTTTCCACATTTCCCAGCATCCTATGCAGTTTGTTGGGGCCATGTGACTGAGTTCTGGTCAACAGGATTAGGACAGAAGTGATAGAAACTAATTTTATCCTTAAAAACATAGTATCTCTGCCTCTTCTGGTACTACATAACTTTGAAAACTACATGTCCCAGTGTCATAGCTACAAAATGGAGGAGATCTGTCTCAAACATATTGGACTTAGTGGGAATGAGGAATGAGCCTTTTCCTGTATGAGCTCAGGAACATGATTTTTAGATTTTAATCTTACTGAGTAAAAAAAGAAAAGACAAAAAATAAATGGTGTTTCAAAAGATATCAATGAAAAGTAAAAGAAAAAAAAAAGTTCTGATTAAATAATTAAACCTTAAAATGTTTAAATTGAATGTCCAGTAATTAGTAAAAATAAAAGCTTAATTTCAGAAAGTAGTAGAAAGTGTAAAAAATTTGTAAAAGTAGAAAAACATACACACAGAACATCAAATTTTATACATTTAAGAGGCTATATTTTAGTTATAGTCTGTAGTATTTAAATACTCAAGAGTGACAAAATTAACTTAGGACTACAATTAGTCCTAAGAGTAGTTAAAAATAAACAAAGAAGTGTAGATAGACTAGTCATATCTCCACAAGTGTCTTCTTATTATACCCCAAAGATGTGAGCATAATGGAAACAGATTTTTTAAAGAAAATATATCTATCAAAAAAATCTCATTCTAATTTTGGATATGATGGAGGATTCCACAATAGAGATGCACAATACTGCCATAATAATGGAGTTTTGATTTGACACTTTGTATGAATAAAAATGAAATAGATGTGAGCTTTTTAAGGGATTTTGAAAATTTTTATATGCAAGCAATATCTCTATTTTGAAAAGACAGACTCAGTTGTTAAGATGTATGGATCTACAAAAGGTTGTCAAATTTTTTCTAAGCACTTAGAGTTATAGCAAACAAAAAGCAACTTTATTTTCTAAATTATGTAATATTCAATTACACATTAATCTCACATTAATAACAACTGTTTTAGCAGCTAAACTGTGAAATTTATTTTAAAAATATTTAAATCAGGGATTTTACTAGACCACCAGCCCTCTATGTCTCCCTGCTCACAATTTAGATACGTCCAATAAAGAATAACATCAGGTTAGATCCACCTAACAAACAACCATGGAGTGGACCTCAGACGGGACGATTTCAATCAGTCAAACAATGTCTGCTTATCCTCAGGAGCTTGGCAAGAATCCACACTGCTTCTCAAATACCTTATGTATTTGAGAGGCTTATGTGAGTGATTTTTGAGAACTAAAGGGGTTTGAGAATATAATAATTCATGTGTACTGAAACAAGTTGTATGGTCCTTAGTTAAAAGAGCTGGAATTTACTTTATGGATATGTAAGCCAGGTGTTTTGTGCTGGCAGACTCTGTTCTGCTTCATTTGTGAAGGAACTTACATTTTTTTCCCTTTTACTTTAAAAACCAGTAAGCCTGGAACACCTGGCAGCTGTCACGTCAAACCCAAGTACTGCAAGTGATGGCATTGTCCATATCTGGGGATCTGTTGCACAAAGTCATGGGTATTCTTCGCTTTTAATTATCTCCAAATGATACACGCCTAGTTCTAGAGTTTGCACTAAGTATCAGAAATGAAGAAAACCGTTTTCAGAGTTTCTTTCTCCAACGTAACCCACAGGCAATGCTAGTTTGTTTGTTTGGTTTTTTTTTCAAGTAATACAGAGAAATGTAGACCAAGAATTTCTCACATAATTTACTATTTCTAAAGCTGCTGAGTTGTCTCTGACCAAAATGAATAATATGTAGAACACAAAGGATCAAGCAACTCTTTAAATGAAATTCAAATGATAGGCATGAAAACTTTCTACGGTAGAGATGAGAGCCTTGGACCCAGAACATGGATTAATTATGTCATGGAAACATACAGTTCCATAACAAATTCCATTGTTTTCTTGATCTCTCTCCCCTAGTCCATCTGATACTCTGACACCAAATGAAATTCCTCCAAATAATATACTTTTAAAGTATGCCTCTCACCTACTCAAATACCTTTAAGAGTTTCCCCACCAGAAAGCACAAAAGTAGCAGTGAAAGCTCTCACAGATCAGGCTCCATCCTGGGTTCCCAGTGTTAATCCTTTCTATGAATCCTCTATATCTCTCAACATGGTGTATCAGTTTGTCCTGAATATACGTTTTGTCTTCAGTGTGAAAAAAGTGTGCTTTTTCATTCTACGTGATTAACCTATCAGGTCGCTATCTCTAAGGAACCCCAACCCAGCCTGTATCACACTTCTTTTGTTTCAAACTATTTATTACCTTCCTGGTTCCTTAGGATGACTTTCCCTTCTTTGGATTCTAGACTCTGCTAATATTTTAGAGGTAGGTTTGGATTAAATCCAGAGTGTGCTGTACTGGTGCTCTTTCTGGTGAGTCAAATCATTAGTTCTATTTGACTCTTCATTGGACATTATCTTTTGACTATTAGTGTATTAGCTATCCCTCAAAAACTAATAACTCTCCAAAGACAAAGTCTCTCTCTTCTTTTTTTTGACAAAGTCTCTTTTGATTAAAGGACTAAAATAAATGACTAACTGAAATGCTTAAAACATGGCAAGTATTAATGCTATTATTTTGTAAACATGATTTTTGTGCTCTTATTCTCACACACGGTCTATGTCTACCATTGTCCTAGATATCTGTAGACTCGTGACCATGAGCAAGTAGTGTTTAACTATTTAAGCTTTGATTTTGTCACTGAACATTTGTATTCCCCTCATTCCTTTCTCCACAGTAAATTCAACCTACATCAAAAATCAAACATGAAATCTGAAGCCATAAAATACTAAAAGAAAACTGGAGTTTTTTGTTTTGTTTTGTTTAATCTGGGAGTGAAGCAGGCTTTTGTGTGCATGACAACAAAGAATACGAAGTAATTCGACTATGTAAATATATCCAAAATTTAAAGCATGCATACCTTGCAATACAGTAATTCTACTTTTAATAATTATCCTTATAGATATAATTGTTCAACGGTATGTGTGTATAAACAGACATTATATATATAATATGCATATTATGTATATTATGCATATTATATATTATATGTATATATTATATATACATAATATGCATACTATATGTACATATGAATACACATTTATAATTCTATGTTTAAGAATTTTCTTTACAGATACAATTAATCAAGTGTATATATACACATTATATATGTACATTTATATATATATATATATACACACAGTATGTATAGATATATATGTGTGTGTATGTGCATATGTAAATATGCAGAAATGTACATTTTTGTACCATTTTTTTAAAAAAAGTAACTAATGGAAATATCCTAAATTCCCAAAAATAATGGAACAATAAGATATAATTTTACCATTTCTACACAATGGACCATTACATAGCTATTAGAAAGAATGAGGTAGGCTTAATGTGCTGATACTGGCGAGACGTCCAGAACACATAATAAGAAAAAACAGAATGTCATATACTAGTAAAATTTTTTTGTAGAACTGGATCCCATTCCGTGCTTAAACTAAATGGAAAGGATTCTGATGTGAGACTAAGAAATTATCATTTTTAAAACTACAGGTGTTCCTAAAATTAAAATTTGTCTGTTTACAGTTCACTCATCAACCTAACATTTCAAGCTGCCTTTTGGCCAACACTGGTTTTGGTCTCACTATCCTCTTCCTGACCACAGAGAGATACATACATGCCATCTTTCCCTTTACTCCCTTATGAAACATTACTCCCATGCCATCTACGTTTTCATTTCACAGTGTTATTTTAACAAAGAGAGATAAGATAGAATCTATACAACAAACTCAAACAAAAAAGTGGAAAGATACACAAGGATGAATCGCTTAGGTTTGCTAATCCAACAATGTTTTAGCCAAATCAATAGTTAATCCACGATTAAAAGAAATACTTATATTGGAAAATCAAGTCAAGAATACATGATCACGTTTATTGCATTATAATTAATTGTTGTTTATAATATTTTGTTCTTTATTCATCCCGCTTAATGAGAAAAATAAATTATTTCAACTACATGTGGAATCATAAGTATATTTTTAAGTATTTTACTCTATTCACATGAGTTGCTTTTTTTTGTTTGTTTGCTTTGCTTTGTACTTTTTAACCTTCTGCTAATTGCATGCTTGTAGTCTTGGCTAAGGAACATTAGCTACTGTTTTGAACCTCTCACTTAAAACACCGTCTCCTTTCATTACACATTCTTTACAAGTACTGCAGGAAGTAGTATGCCATCTTTCATTTATAGAGGATTCAAACGAGCAACGTTTCATTTCTTTATTATATATTTCTTTACTGTAAATGAAATGTAATGAAAATTTATTATATTAGCAATAAACTTCAGACATTTAAACAAGGACAATCTGTACTGCCTGTGCACACAGAGGCAATAAATTCTCTGTGTGTCAATACTTGCAGCTGGATCTCTTAGCCTGGTTGAAAAACTTCCTATGGGCAGAGTACCTTTCAACTGACATTATCCCTATGATATAGTTGTCAGGACCCCATATATAGAACTGAAGCATTGAAATATATTTGCTTATTTTCCTAATCACAAAAGTAACATATGTTCATTGTAAATGTGATATGTCTACAGAGGGTTTAAGAAAACAATTTTTTTCATATTTTGATTCTCCAGAGATATGGCTGTTTGTATGTATGTATAGATACTATACAAAAATGAATCATTGTAAAAATAACATTCTAAAATTTCCATTTTTTCATTAAACACAGATATTCAGTAACTATTTATTAAATTAAAAATAGTAACTTTTAACAAATACTACATGATATCACTCACATGTAGAATCTAAAAAAGCAAACTCAGAGAAAAAGTAAAGTGATGGTTACCAGGGGTTGGGAGGTGGAGGAAATGGAGAGATATTGGTTAAAAGGTACAAACTTCCAGTGTAAGATGAACAAGTTCTAAGGAGCTAATTTGTAGAGCATGGTGATTATAGCTATTAATACTGTATTATAAACTGGAAAGTTGCTAAGAGAGTACATCTTTTATATTATCACTACCAAAAAGAAATGCTGTTTGTGTGATGGGATGGACGTGTTAGCTCATACTATTATGGTGATTATTTTGCAACATATGAATATATCAAATCAACACATTACACACCTTAAAATTCCACAATGTTACATGTCAATTATATCTCTATCAAGTTGGGAAAATGGTAACTTTTATTTCCATCAAATATAACTTTTAGTAAAGAAAATATTGAGGTATTTACAAATACACACATTTTAAAATATGCACACAAATCTTGCTCCATGAGTCCTCTTTCCTTTCATTTTCATAGGAAACACAGCAAAGAATCACAGAAGTGTTAAAATACGTTTAAAAAAAAAAAGAGGAAAATTGGAAAGCAGACAGGAGGAAGAAGAGGGGCAAGTGGGAATATAGAACAAAGTAACTGATTAAGAAGACTGGTGTTAAAATGATAGTGAAATTGGAACACAATTAAAAATAAATAAAATAACTATCAGTAGATAGATGGCTTTTTCCTCTAGTCCCAAGAGTTTAGTTTGTTCAGGCTACATTTGACATTTCTTAGCTGAACAGAGCAAGGGAAAAACTTCTCTGATGACTCCTGCTCACCAGGACAACCCCAAATCTGCAGATCACAGGTGAAGCCAGTAGCCTGGCTCTGAGCAAAGGAGTATGCATGGGAGGTGGGTTAGGGAGGGAGTTGAGGACGGAGGTGGAAGAGTTGGGGAGGTGGAAGAGTTGGGTTGGAAAGAGGATGCAGAGACACTATGACTTGGCTGGCTCTTCTAGTATTTCAGCCAACTGTTTAATCTCCAACTTTAGTTCACTCTCTATTTCTTTAAATTTGGTGCTCCATTTTTCTAACTTATTTTTCATTTCTATTCTAATTTTTTCTCCTCCTTAAAGGAAAAAATCTCTATTTTTAATGTTTTAATATTTATGTTTTATATTATAACCTAACTTCAGGTTTTTACCTTTTGTGGTTTTAGAAATAAGGAGTCAAAATATACTTTGCAGGTAGAATGGAGTAAAGAAGCTATGGGATATAAACAAAAATTTAGGATCGTGGTTTCTGTCTTGAACAAACGAATGGCTGATAGTTCTGTTTACCAAGATAACAAATATTCTGATTTGGGGAAGTGGACATTTTGGTGGGAAGTGGAAATATGTGGTTCTTTTTTTAGACACTAACTCTGAGGCATTTTGAAGACAACCAAGTGGAAGGTCAAGAAAGGTAGTGTACATTGGAATCTATGGCTTTACACTAAAATATAAATTTCAGGATAATCACCATTCTACGGTATGCAATAAGAATGCTACAAAATACTGTTTCATGTCAAGTAAGTTTGTTAGAAACAGTATTTCTCAATGAGGGAACTTTTGGTATTTTAAGCACTTTCACATCTTTGTTTTATGAAATAGGCTTATATATTACAGCATTTTTAGCAGCCCTGGCCCCAGCTGAGTAAATATCAGTCATGTCCATCCAATCTGTGACAACCAAACATCCATCCATTTCACACACACATATTTTCAGGTGCCCCTTAGAAGGGGTGTCCTGCCCACTTCCAGCCCCTGTAGGTTAAACCAAGTCCAAAATGATTATTTAATACAAGACTTCAAAGGTATTTTTTAATACAGTCATGCGTATTGTGAATTACTAAGAGGATGACATAAGGTGGCATTTCCAAACTGTATTTATCATTGAATACCTATTTCGTGGCATTCTACCAGTGAATTGTGATCAGCAGTTTGGGAACCACTAATTTACGGCTGAGAACATGAAGCCCTCAATCAGACATTAAGGTGGTTGTGCAGAGAACCCAGAATCAGTTACTATTTTATTTTTAGTTTTGATTTGCGGTGGGGTTCTGAAATATTTTTTTAATATTAAGGCAATATATTATTCTGTAGAAATCTTTAAAAGTATGAAATATGTAAATAAAGAAAATACCCAGTAGTCCCCTCCTTCCAACAATCTCACACAACAGAGATAAAACTGTTAAGTTTGAGGTTCATTTTTCCAGATACTTACAGAATTCCTTCTTTACCTGTACTGAGATCAAGCTTCCCACTTAATGGCCTTTAATTTAGGCATCTGTCAGAACCTATCAACTGTAGCCCCTACTTGACTGTTAAATCAAATGGCCTTAGACCAGAAAAAGGATATTTGCCATCACATTAACCACCTGACAGTAGTAATCAACACCTCAGTTTAGAGCAACGAAGTTTATGGTGGATTTTCTGAAAAACACACAGCTCCTTTTTCTTGGGTATATGAAAGTGTGTCTTTTGACTGTCACACTGAGGAAATCACATATCGTAATATTAATTATCTCCTGGGGTGTAGGCTCAGAGAACTATGCTTTGGCATGGTGTCCTCCATTTTGATGCAGGGAAATATCCAACAGCTCTGGATATTTACTCCAAGAATGTCACTGTTCATCACATTAAGATATATAATCTTAAAGAGGCTAAAGGATGAATTCTTTCTTTGGACTCAGCCCCAGAAATAGTTGTGCTTCTCTTGACCAATTCATCTTTTTTTCCCCTTCTGTTTGACTATCATACTATTTGGAGGCTCTTACATCTAAGATAAAACTTTATTTCAGGTCTTAGAATGTTTAGAACTAATCTCCTGGCCTAATTCAGCAAGTGATAAGGCTCTAATGGCGTACATGCAGTATACTAATAGGAATCCTGATTTTATCGCATTTTCCATCCCTGATTTTACTTTTGACATCAGTACCTCACCTCTTCCATCTTACTATTCTGTTGGCACACCTTGATACTTCTCATACATCTTCATAAAATATTTTAAAACCTTTTTCAAAACAAACCTCACATACATATTTACACGCATGTACATGGGTATATGTTTTGCTCTGGCTTCATAATCACGAAGAAAATGTTGAGATATTTTCCCCTCTCTTTTTCTTTACACACTCAGAATAATTAAGGATTTGTAACTCCAGTATAGTTTTCTGTGAACTTCCAATTTTGTTCAATTTAATACAAACTTTCTGGTTTCCTACCATATAAAAGACACTAAAAATAATAAGTAATTGAACTACATTTACAGTCTACTGTTCCATTTGCTAATTTTCATCATCATTTGTTCATCTGAACCTCACTATAACACTTTGAGGTAAATTATATAGGAATCATTTTACAGATGAGACTAGAGAGATAAAATGACCTTAAATTAAATAACTTACAGAAAGTCATAGCTATTCAGATATTTCCTGCAAAAGGCTCGTACAAATGTTTCTCTATAAATCACAGCAACAAAAGGTAAAGTGTGCTTCAAATTGAGGGTATAAAATGGTTAGTTATTTTTAACTGTAGTATAAAGAAAGATAAAAGTGGCTTAAAGGTAACATATTGTGCTCTGAGTATTCAAGTTTCTTGCTGGAAGAATCAAAGAAGGATTCACGGAAAGACAAATATTTGAGATGAAACTTTACATATTTTAACAAGGAAACATAGACTAAGAAAAGATGGTTTTAGCAAAATAAATTGCATGAACAAAAATGTAGAATGAGTTAAACATGTGGCATTTTGGGTGAAAAATGATTTACTTACTTTGCTTTATACTTAAGATGCATTTAGAAAAGTCAAAGGACTTAAGGCTAAAAAGACAATTGAGATCTTTCTATCATCTTGAATGTCAAGTACTGTCTTATTGCTACCATCAGGCAATGAATTCTGCCTCTGCTCTTGCTTCAGAAATTCTGGAGAGACTACAGGAAGGGATCCTAAAATAATTAAGACAATAAAGCCACTCTCTTGTTTATGACTGAGAATTATAAAATAGTGCTGGTATTTATCACATCAAACTACCTTCAGGTCTTTAAACCAATTCTAAAATGCACTTCCTTTTTGATGGTGGGACAACTAAGCTCCTACTGCCTTCTTGGTATTTATACAACAGGCTCAGGGCCTTAAAGAAAGAGCAAATCATCCCTCTGCAGCTTGGACAGTCATTTATCTTCTTATAGTCAGAGCAAACAACAGGCTTTTAACAGCATTTCTGAGTTATGAGAGCTTCTGATTAAAGTTTTGCTGTAGTAGGAGTATTTGAACTTTTGCCCAATTGATGAAGCAACTCTAAAAACACTTGTCAGCCCCTAGTAAGTTAGCATTTAGACTGCTCATCTCATTTCTATGCTGTTTCATGCTCAGCCTGTTGCTGCCCAAATACAAAGTCATAAAATAGAACTGAGAGTAGGGCTTAAAATTAACACAAGGGAAGAAAGTAGAACTAGTTCCCTCACTTACAATGCTCAGTCTTCTGAGAACTTATCTGTGCCTTGGATATTGGTCTCACTGGCTGCTTCCCCTGGGTGTACCTCACTCACATACTGGCTTCAGGTTGAATTTCGGCCAAAAGAAGGCACAAGCAGGAGACTGGAGTACAAAGGGAGAGAGGTGCTGGGGTGTTTCTTTCTACCTCTTTTCCTGCTTCACTACTTCTCTGACCATAGCTGCATCCCTCTAAGAAAACTCCAAAGCTTTCTAGGGACCAGCCTCTGCATCATGGCTCCAGCTCTCCATGGATTCTGATAACACTATTTCCACTTTCCCCTTAGCACCTGGGATGGCACTGGCTTCCAGCTGCGTCAACTGTGTCAGTATTTCTATAACTAGCTCTTCATTAAACACTCTTTATTTAAACCATCTGCATGAATTCTGTTTCCCCCCAGGACCCTAACTCATACAGGTAGAATCGTATTATAGCTTCTAGCACCTTACTCTAGTCACTACCGTTCAATTAACGGAGGGTTTAATTTTATGTATTTGCATGCGTTTTCTTCCGGGATTTACCTCTCAGAGAGTTTCAATATGCATTGCAAGTTAGCTGCTAATAAAAAATATAGTTCAATATTATGACTCCCTTTCCTGGGAGGCTGGAGAGAACCACTGAGGGAAAAGTTTTACTCTTGATCAGTGTTTCACCAAGAGTGGTTCAAGCCCCCTGTGTGAGCATCACGTGGGAACTAGTTAGAAAGGCAAATTCTCAGGCTCCACTCAAGTTTACTGAATCAGAAACACTGGGGTGAGGTCAAGTCATCTGTGTTTCAAAATGCCTTTAAGCAATTCTGCTGTATAATAAAGTTTGAGAAGTAGGCTCTTAATAACAATTAACCATCATCCATATCCCTGTAAATTAAAAATCTTCAGTATCTCCTTATTTCCTGCAATAAAATCCAGCTGTTATTTAAAACATCTAGAAGTTAACTCTAACCTATCCTCTTGGTCTATGTCCCTTTCTTATCTATCAAAATCCTATTTGTCACTCGAAGTCTGACATGAATTGCACTTGCCCTCAAAACCTTTCTTGCTTTTCAAAAGCAAAATGAATCTTTCCTTTTTTTTTTTTTTTTTTTTTTCTGGTATTTTTGTGTATGGCTTGTGCTGCCTTATAATACTACAATGTGGTTAATTTTTTTTTCTCCTGTTCTTAGTCTTCACTTTGTTTTCTTAGTCTCCCCTAGAGTGTTATTGAGAGTAAAAACGATGCCTCAATTTTCCTTAAATTCTTTATTCTGGAATTATAGATTACAGATGGGTCAGACATTCTAGCATTGTCTGACCTACCAAAGATATCAATACTTGAATATCCATGTTAAAATATTCACTCATAAGATAAAGTTCTTTGAAGAAATTTATAACAGGTAAATAATATAAATAAAGACTAGGGAATTAATGAAATTATAGTATTAAAACAAGACAAGGAGTTATGTAAAGGTAGCGCACATTTTCTTTGTTTCTATTGCTAGACAATTGCTTTATGACAAATACTATTCCAAAATATAATCTATAGATGTAGGAGTATGAAGTCAGAACTGACTGAGGTGACAAAACAACTTAGCATCTGTAATATTTATGGTTCAGAAATAATCAATGCTACTTAGAATGCAATGTTTATCAAGATTAAATAATGTTAGGGAAAAAAGATCTATGTGACACAAGAATGAATTTGTGGTAGCAGAGAAATTTTTAGAGCACAGATCTGTTATGTTTCCATGATTCATTTCCTTTACTTGATACTATACATTACCAAAATGTATCTGTGTTATAATGTGATCATTTAAAAATAATGCTATAAACAATCTGTGGTATTTTAAATCTTTACAGAATTTATGTAACTTCAAAGGAAGAATTAATTCTCAGTAAACCAAGCAATCTTTAAAAAAAATGGGGCTGAAATTATCCAAAACGGAGAAGTGGTCAAAAAGACTTTGACAGCTCTAGATTTTTAAAACCTCACAGAAAAATAAAGTCAAACTGAACAACATGAAACTTAGGCATTTTTTATGTAAGAGGTTTGCCATTTATCATGCATTTTGCAGGCGTTATTTCTAAATTCCAGGGAGCTCTTATTGAATACACATTTGCAAGACTTTGTTATAAATCAATAATCAGAAGGAATAAAGACTTTGAAAATAAAATACATCTATTACCTAAATATTTATTGTCAAACACATATCTTCCTGGTACTACAGTAGACTCAGTATATAGACTACTGTTTAGGGATAAAGTGCTCATCTATGTAGGACAAATAGAGTGTTCTAGGGCACTGTGTCAGATGAAGAATTTATTGTACAGCTTAGGGTTGTAATCAATTATTTGAAAAATTAATTACACTTTTTACAAAAAAGTCAAGCTCATCCAGGCAGTGGCATCTGTAATAGTCAAATTTACGTTGCGGACTACTGTGTATGTGTGAAGATTGCAATAATGAACCACAGTGAAAGAAGTCTGCACCTTTACTTTTCTCAGCAGAAACACTTACACTTCTTAGCAGAAACACACTTTTCTCCATAAGCAAAGAAATATATATGTGATGGCTGGCTAGTCAATAGTCTGAAGCTAACTGAACTTTCTGAGGACAGAAGGTATGACCTTGGAGTTATTAGACAATTGCTACAGAAAACTGTGCTAAACAGATAGAATAAAAACAGAAATGTCTAACAGAATAATGTATAATCATATGGTACACTTTCGGGATGGAATAATGTCTTTACATCTATCTTTTACATTTCACAAATAATGAAAATATGCCTCAGAGAGGTTAATTAATTTGCTCCATATATTTCTATTTTTTTCAGAGAAGCTGGAAGTTGAGGTTTTTATGTAAATTTTCTACTTTTTCATACACCCAGTGTGGACCAAGGACTATTAGTTTGAGATCTCTGCAAATTCTTTCCACTTTGGTTTTCATTTGCCCGATATGCTAACCCCTTTCCTTCTTAGGTTCAGGTCACTTCCTTCCCACAGAAAGGAATGACCAAGGACCCGCCTCATGAATTCTGCTTCCATGGCTGTCTCAACCCCCAAGTGGCAGTGGCATCGGCTCTCCCTTGCTGTCTGTCTAGAGCTGTGCTGTCCAATAGCCACATGTAGTTATTTAAATTTAAATTAATTAAAAGACAATAAGATACAAAATACCATTCCTCAGTCACAATACCCACATTTCCAGTGCCCAATAGCTATATATGGTTTGTGGCTCCTGTACTGGAGAGAGTAGGTATAGAGCATTTCCATTATTGCCAAATGTTCAATTAGACACAGTTGGTATCTCAATTCTTCAACTAATTTCAAAACCATTTCTTTGGATTCTCTTCATATATTGATAATGTAGCTTTCTGGCTTTTTTTAAAATTCAAAGACCTCAATTACTCATTTGTCATTTTCTGTGTACTCTCTAGCATGCTGCTTAGCACACTTCCTGACCTATATTTAGGTGTTCAAAAAATCAGGGAGCAATAGTAATAATTAATACACCACTTATGATTCGTGTATTTATTATTTTTCAATTGATGAAGTTAATAGCCAAGAAATATTAAATGCAGGTATACGGTCTTGCAGCAGGCAATGAATAAATCTATATAAAGCAATACTGTTTTAGTGCTATAAATGTTTGCACATTGGTAGCCACGTAAATTCAAAGTCCAGTTTTTCTATGGTGCAGTGAAACAAACGTGGAGCTAGAGAACTGTACACTTAAACAGAAATAGAATTTACTATGTGCTATTACAGTTCTAAGTTCTCCATGTTCACTAATTGCTTTACTCATTACAATAACCCATCGTATAGGCAATTATTATCTTATTTTACAGAATAGGAAACAGGCACACAGAGATTAAGTATCTTAAGTAAGTTGTACAACTATTAAGTAGTATTTGGGAGTTTCTAAGCCTGCCTTTTATGATTATTAGTTCTGTGACTTTGGACAAGTCATGTATTCCCTTTAAGGCCACACACCTGTTTTTAAAATGGGTATGGTAATTTAGATGATTGCTATAAGGGTCTTAAAAACACACAAGTGCCATGTACTTGCGTAAGTGCTCAATAAATAGAGATCCCTTTCCCCTTGCTTCTCAAAGTATCTGGGTAAATTATCTCTATATCTAGTATTTACTTGTTTTCAAACAATGTTTATGAGTCTCTTGGAGCAAAGTTTTGCCTTTGGTATATGATTTCCTTAACAAATATCTTCAGCACTTTTATATATATTTTTGTTAAAAAAAAAACCTATATGATAAATATTCTACTAAAATTAGTGGGATAGATCAAATAAAATTCTGAGCTAATAATTACTTTCTGAGAGCACAAATACGAATCTATTTGATGAAGAAATAAGATAACTAGGACTAGTGGATTCATGGTCCTTTCATTTGCTTTATACCGTGAAGAGTATCGCTCTGTATTCCTTTTTCTGACCTTGTTTTGAATGCATTTCTAGTGCATTTACATAGGGCTTTATTCTAGTTCATGTACTAAAATTAATTGTGGAATTACCATATGTCTGTAACTGTCTTTAGTGGAGCTTCTAGTATTGAGTAACTTCATCCTTTTCCTGGATCTTTATTTTTTCTTTGCTGGAGCTTATAATTGTCTTGAACATAGTATTAATATGTAGTAAAGCTTCTAAATGATGTTTCTGCTACATTGTGATGTGAATGCAAAAGCATTCCCTCTGGTTATAGCTGCATCTGTCTCAAACCAACAATCTAATTTTTTCAGATCCATGGGGAGCCATGCTCATTATACTCACCAGGTTTAGGGCTTCAAGCATTAACTTTTTTTGGACACATGAATAATCAGGAAACTGTTAACAGGCACCAAAGAAACACGTAGATTACTTTTGTGTATTAGTGGAGGATTATGTGACCCAGTAAGATCGTACTGCTAATATTCATGCTCCCTTTTGTTCACATTGTTATTTATTGGCATGCTTGGTAAGTATTACATATCATTGTGTGCAGATTAGAAAAATACTTATTTTTTTGTTAGCAAATAATGCCTGGTGTGTTGGTATTACGATATGTCCTCTGAGTTAGTTTTGCACCAGTAGTAAAGTGTACTGATCTCACAATATTTTCCCCCTTAAACTCAATCATTTCAAAGGCAACACTTGTGTATACTACTTACAATTCCATATTATCAAATCCATTCTGTAACCAACTTAAGGACTACGAAGTATAAAGCCAGTACACTTTATTTCTGATTAATGGAGAAGAAAAGCACTCCATCCTGATAAACATACCAAATAATTATTTAATTACAAAGATATAAGATGATTATTAAATTGTAGCTATATAAACATGGAGGTTGAATGTTTCTGTTAGTTATTACAATTACAGTTATAGGATGCACTCCAGCAAATCAAGTGTTCACCATCTGAACTGTTACCTACAACAGCTTCCTTTACTCACCCTTCTTTTTTCCTTCATATTCTAACTAGAATGAGTAGAACTTAGAATATATTCAGCAGAATTATGTAAAAGATATTCAAGCAACAACTGTGAAATAAAATTTGTATTTTATGGTAAGACAAGAAAAATTTAAACATAAAAATTTCTTCTCTGCCCTTTGGCTTCCTCTCTCCCCTCACTATGCATTGTGTATCTGCATTATGCATTGACCAAACCTCCCCATCGGCAGGAACACCAGCTCAACCATAGACAGCAACGTTTTCCCAGCACCACCAAGACAACTCCGTAAACGACAGCGTTCCTTCTTGGTCTTGTAATGGGTCACATGACTTACTGTGACAATGCTTAGATCTGGATGATGTAAACTGTCAATAATGCATCATTTGATGTACACTTCTCTGTCTCAAAAAACTTGGGACTTCCCTGGCGGTCCAGGGTTAAGACTCTGCACTTCCACTGCAGGGGGCACGGGTTCGATCCCTTGTCAGGGAACTAAGATCCTGCATGTCGTGCGGTGTAGCCAAAAAGCAAAACAAACAAAAAACTTATATAACTGTGCCTTCACTTCTAACCGGCGGAACAGTTCTCAAAGATTTCTGAGATGGTCTTCCCAGGCTATAATCCTCAAACTTGGCTCACAGAAAATTGTCCGTTTCTTTCTTAGGTCAACTAATGAATTTCTCATTGACACACTGATGACGCATCTGTTTCTGCTTTGCCACAATTCTGATTTATATGTTGTTTTGACATATATGCTAACCACTCCTGTCAGGACTCAACATAATCTAAGCTCTGCTCCTCAAAGAAAATTTGCTCTGGCTCACATTAACCAGGTATGAAATTCACAGAGCAATATGCTCCCACTGAAATTTAATGTGCACCTTGAACAACCAGCAGTGGCAAAATGAGAATGGTGTGTTTGGAGGGTAAAAAGGGAAGAGTTATAAATGCTATAACATTTCCAAGTAAGTTTATTCCACTCTCAAGGTAAAGAAGGTGGCTGTGAATAGGACAGGTAACTCAAACTACATGTATCACACCCAGAAAAGACATCTCACTTCATCAGTTAGCTACAAATGAGTCTTTTCAAAGAGATATACTTTCTTTACTGACCTACAGATAACTAGAGCGAGAAATGGTTAAACATGCATTTTTTTCTTCATGTACATGGCCTACTATAATATCTTGGAGATAATTCCTATTTTCTTAATGAAGAAAATTAAGAATTAACTAAGCTATTTAACTAGATTCACTAGTCATCACTTTCGTGATTGTCTTCTTTGGTTTCTAGCTTAGGGTTATGGATTTAGCAAATAAAAGTAGAGGACATCCAGTTAAATGTGAGTTTCAGATAAATAATTTGTTTTAGAATAACTGTCTCATGCATATTTGGGACATACTTATTCTAAAAAGTTATTCATTGTTTATCTGAAAGTTAAATTTAATGCGGGCATTCTCTATTTTATCTGGCAGGCCCCTCTAATCTTACCGCAGATTTACATGTGTGGTTACTACTAGCATTTGTGTAAATACCTCTAGAAATATCACTAAGAGAAAATAATTTCTCATTTATAATCTTGTTTTAGAAATTGAAAGAGTAATATAAAATTTTAAATTTGCTTTAAAACGTTAATTTGCTCACAGGCTTCATGCCAACCTCAGACACTCCATGGCAAAGTGAAAGCTTCCAGTTTTCATTCTTATTGCCTAATAAGCCATATCTTTCATTAATACCTTTCAGCTAATGGGGTGCAAAAACATGGTTTCTTCCTTTAAACAAGACTGTTTAAATCTGCTAATAGCTCTTTAACCTTTCACTGAGCTATTAACTCAGGAAGTACTTACAGAAGAAGTACTAAAATGGTACATAGTGGAGTTTAATTGAAGAATAATCAAATCAGTTCAAGCTACTATTCTATGTATGCAAAACCAAAGATTTTATTTTCTTATTACAAAGGAAAAAAGTTCTCAGGGATTTGGAATATATCATGATTTAAAGTGCATTTCTAATTTCAAAGTGAGCTTAGGACAGTGATGGGCTATGAGATGAACATTACCAGGACAGCAAGAGAATAATTTCATGAAATGTTGAAAATTCACTGGCACTCAGACAAACAGTAAAGATAATTGAAAAAAATGACTTAAAACATGATTTTCAATTCCAGTTCCTTTGTTAATTCATTAAGGCCAAATATTTCAGCTTACGTTATCATTCTTCAGTAAGAAGAAACCATAGTAGGAAACCTGAACAATGGACATGTGGGATAGAAAGAAGATGAAAGGGAGACAGAAGAAAAAAAAAAGAGCAATGGTAAAAAGTATGATAAACTATAATCTTATATGTACATATGGTGAAGTATAAAGCAAAGCTAAGGCTCGTGAACATTCCATTTAGCAAATGATTCTCTAAGAAATGCTTGCTCATGTAACAAAACCACCTCTACCTAACCTGTGAACAACCTAAGATGCAGAATATATTTGGCTTTCCAGGGCTAAATGAGGGTAAACAGTAGACCACCGAAAGTCAAACCCCAAGCTTGGTGCACTGAAATTGCTCCAGCAAAGGATCCTGTTATGCTTATTATACAGATTGTTCATATCTCTTCTCCTAGCCCTATCCACAATAAGCCCATGCTGGGCTCTAGAAAGACAAAAGCTCTGAATTAAAAATAAACAGGCAAGCAATCAAAATCAAAACCCAAACCAAACACACACTTACACAGAATAAACTTAAAAACTGAAGGAACTGATTTAATACAAACATTGAGTTGCCAGGAGTAAAGTATAGAGTCTGGGGTCAACTGCAGCAACGGTATGACAGAAAGCTCAGAGTCCTGAGTGTTTCTGTTGTCACAATCATGTCTGCAAAACACCCTGCCATCCTTGGTACAATTGTGCTAGTTCTCAGAAGAGGACAGAAGCTTCAGAGAGGCTAAGCTTTGCCTCAGAACGACTTCAGTCAGTATGGACAGGACATCCTATTGGCACCAGTCACAGTGGCAGCAAAGACAGTGGCAGCGGCAAGAGAGTGGAACAGATATGCACCTTAACAAGAATTCCTGACTTTCCAGGGTTTCTGAAGCTTCAGCACCTAACATCATCTCAAAGTGCCAGAAAAGAAACTGAGCATGATGAAATAAAAATGGAAAATGCTACACGTATTTCTAAGCATATATGAGATTTTCCCTGAAGACTCTCAGAAGTAAGAAGCCAACTTTAAAGAGTTGAAAGTTCAATAAGAGTTGCTGAGGGACAGCTAGAAAAATACTGTTTCTTCAACCATTATTCATTCTATTTTTTTAAATTCCCAGGTTGAATGCCATAGAAAATATAAATTATATAAGGCAAACATGTTCTGAAAAATATTTGTGTCTATTTGATCAAGGCTATAAGATCTTTAGAATGCAAATGTTTCTGCAAAGGCATTTTAATAAAGCTGTAACAGCTAGACCGTATCATTTCATCTTAAAATTTTTTGTTCACCCTTAAATATATGTTAAATATGACAGATTCTTTGTAAAATATTGCACTGAGAAACAAAAATACAAGTTTGTTCTTTTAACATGAGCTTTCTTATATGATTGTGTGGTAATTTAGACAAAAGAGAATTACTAATAAATACTATTTTCAAGTGTCGGTAAGTTTCAATTATGTTCTAAATGTAAATAACCTCTTTTATTTTCTTCCTAGGGGTGATTAAGGTTCATTATCTCATCCCACTGAATAATATTTAAGAATTAAGAAACGCCGTTTGTGAAAATTTTGACACGGATTAACAAACAAAAGATTTTGATATTCACAGATGTTATGGAGTTTATTATCAAAAGGCAAAACTTTAATTTCTCATTAGAGTTCTTATTTAAAACTTAAATAAATCAGTGTTTCTTAGATGATCTACGGTGAAGAATTTTTCTTTTAAACTTTTCAATCTGTTACAGACCAATGTTTTGGAAAACAAAATAAAAATCAATTCTAGAAACAGAACTTTTTAAAATATACACAAAATGAAGCCCCTTTTTTTCTATAGGTTCAACAGACATAACTTACTATAAAAGTTGTTAATACTTATGTTATAATTTTCTGTACTTATTTTGTATGTGCAATAATTATTTTGTGGCTCACACTTCAAGAAACACTGGTTTAAATGACCCAATATAGTTTTGAGAGTACTCACAATTATAAGATACTGCAGAAAAAAGTGAGAGAGGAGATGGCAGAAGAGTAAAACGCAGAGATCATCTTCCTCCCCACAAATACATCAGAAATACATCTACATGTGGAACTGCTCCTACAGAACACCCACTGAACGCTGGCAGAAAACCTCAGACCTCCCAAAAGACAAGAAACTCCCCCACGTACCTGGGTAGGGCAAAAGAAAAAAGAAACAACAGAGACAAAGGAATAGGGATGGGACCTGCAGCAGTGGGAGGGAGCTGTGAAGGAGGAAAGGTTTCCACACACTAGGAGCCCCTTCGCGGGCGGAGACTGCGGGTGGCGGAGGGGGGAGCTTTGGAGCCACAGAGGAGAGCGCAGCCACAGGGGTGCGGAGGGAAAAGCGGAGAGATTCCCGCACGGAGGAGCGGTGCCAACCAGCACTCACCAGCCCGAGAGGCTTGTCTGCTCCCCCGCCGGGGCGGGCGGGGCTGGGAGCTGAGGCTCCGGCTTCGGTCGGATCGCAGGGAGAGGACTGGGGTTGGCGGTGTGAACACAGCCTGAAGGGGCTAGTGCGCCACAGCGAGCCGGGAGGGAGTCCGGGAAAAAGTCTGCAGCTGCCGAACAGGCAAGAGACTTTTTCTTACCTCTTTGTTTCCTGGTGCGCGAGGACAGGGGATTCAGAGCGCCGCCTAAACGAGCTCCAGAGACGGGCGCGAGCCGCGGCCATCAGCATGGACCCCAGAGACGGGCATGAGACGCTAAGGCTGCTGCTGCCACCACCAAGAAGCCTCTGTGCGAGCACAGGTCACTCTCCACACCGCCCCTCCCGGGAGCCGGTGCAGCCCGACACCGCCATGCTCCCGTGATCCAGGGACAACTTCCCCGGGAGAACGCACGG
This sequence comes from Eschrichtius robustus, assembly GCF_028021215.1. Lineage (NCBI taxonomy): Eukaryota > Metazoa > Chordata > Mammalia > Artiodactyla > Eschrichtiidae > Eschrichtius > Eschrichtius robustus. The sequence goes on along the minus strand of NC_090827.1, from coordinate 12,024,579 downwards.
CGCGCCTCCGGCTGCTGCAACGTCACGACGCCTCTGAGGCCGCAGGCTCGCCCCGCCTCCTCCGTACCGCTCCCTCCCCCCGGCCTGAGCGAGCCAGAGCCCCCGAAGCAGCTGCTCCTTTAACCCCGTCCTGTCTGAGCGAAGAACAGACGCCCTCAGGCGACCTACACGCAGAGGCGGGTCCAAATCCAAAGCTGAACCCCGGGAGCTGTGCAAAGAAAGAAGAGAAAGGGAAATCTCTCCCAGCAGCCTCAGGAGCAGTGGATTAAAGCTCCACAATCAACCTGATGTACCTGCATCTGTGGAATACCTGAATAGACAACCAATCATCCCAAATTGAGTAGGTGGACTTTGGGAGCAAGATATATTATTTTTTCCCCTTTTCCTCTTTTTGTGAGTGTGTATGTGTATACTTTTGTGTGAGATTTTGTCTGTATAGCTTTGCTTTCACCATTTGTCCTAGGGCTCTGTCCGTCCATTTTTTTGGTTTCTTTTTTACTTTATAAAATTTTTTTCTTAATAATTATTTTTTATTTTAATAACTTTATTTTATCTTACTTTATTTTATTTTATTTTAACCTCTTTCTTTCTTTCTTTCCATTTTTTCTCCCTTTTATTCTGAACCGTGTGGATGAAAGACTCTTGGTGCTCCAGCCAGGTATCAGGGCTGTGCCTCTGAGGTGGGAGAGCCAACTTCAGGACACTGGTCCACAAGAGACTTCCCAGCTCCACGTAATATCAAATGGCAAAAATCTCCCAGAGATCTCCATCTCAACACCAACACCCAGCTTCACTCAACGACCAGCAAGCTACAGTGCTGGACACCCTATGCCAAACAACTAGCAAGACAGGAACACAGCCCCATCCATTAGCAGAGAGGCTGCCTAAAATCATAATAAGGCCTCAGACACCCCAAAACACACCACCAGACATGGACCTGCCCACCAGAAAGACAAGATCCAGGCTCATCCACCAGAACACAGGCACTAGTCCCCTCCACCAGGAAGCCTACGCAACCCACTGAACCAACATTAGCCACTGGGGACAGACACCAAAAACAACGGGAAATACGAACCTGCAGCCTGCGAAAAGGAGACCCCAAACACAGTAAGATAAGCAAAATAAGAAGACAGAAAAACACACAGCAGATGAAGGAGCAAGGTAAAAACACACCAGCCCTAACAAATGAAGAGGAAATAGGCAGTCTACCTGAAAAAGAATTCAGAATAATGATAGTAAAGATGATCCAAAATCTTGGAAATAGAATAGATAAAATGCAAGAAACATTTAACAAGGACCTAGAAGAACTAAAGAGTAAACAAGCAACGATGAACAACACAATAAAATGAAATTAAAAATACTCTAGAAGGGATCAATAGCAGAATAACTGAGGCAGAACAGATAAGTGACCTGGAAGATAAAATAGTGGAAATAACTACTGCAGAGCAGAATAAAGAAAAAAGAATGAAAAGAACTGAGGACAGTCTCAGAGACCTCTGGGACAACATTAAACGCACCAACATTCGAATTATAGGGGTCCCAGAAGAAGAAGAGAAAAAGAAAGGGACTGAGAAAATATTTGAAGAGATTATAGTTGAAAACTTCCCTAATATGGGAAAGAAAATAGTTAATCAAGTCCTGGAAGGACGGAGAGTCCCATACAGGATAAATCCAAGGAGAAACATGCCAGGACACATATTAATCAAACTATCAAAAAATAAATAGAAATAAAACATATTAAAAGCAGCAAGGGAAAAACAACAAATAACACACAAGGGAATCCCCATAAGGTTAACAGCTGATCTTTCAGCAGAAACTCTGCAAGCCAGAAGGGAGTGCCAGGACATATTTAAAGTGATGAAGGAGAAAAACCTACAACCAAGATTACTCTACCCAGCAAGGATCTCATTCAGATTTGATGGAGAAATTAAAACCTTTACAGACAAGCAAAAGCTGAGAGAGTTCAGCACCACCAAACCAGATTTACAACAAATGCTAAAGGAACTGCTCTAGGCAAGAAACACAAGGGAAGGAAAACACCTACAATAACAAAACATTTAAGAAAATGGGAATAGGAACATGCATATTGATAATTACCTTAAATGTAAATGGATTAAGTGCTCCCACCAAAAGACACAGACTGGCTGAATGGATACAAAAACAAGACCCATATATATGCTGTCTACAAGAGACCCACCTTCAGACCTAGGGACACATACAGACTGAAAGTGAGGGGATGGAAAAAGATATTCCATGCAAATGGAAATCAAAAGAAAGCTGGAGTAGCAATACTCGTATCAGATAAAATAGACTTTACAATAAAGAATGTTACAAGAGACAAGGAAGGACACTACATAATGATCAAGGGATCAATCCAAGAAGAGGATATAAAAATTATAAATATATATGTACCCAACATAGGAGCACCTCAATACATTAGGCAAATACTAACAGCCATAAAAGGGGAAATCAACAGTAACACAATCATAGTAGGGCACTTTAACACCCCACTTTCACCAATGGACAGATCATCCAAAATGAAAATAAATAAGGAAACACAAGCTTTAAATGATACATTAAACAAGATGGACTTAGTTGATATTTATAGGACATTCCACCCAAAAACAACAGAATACACATTTTTCTCAAGTGCTCATGGAACATTCTCCAGGATAGATCATATCTTGGGTCACAAATCAAGCCTTGGTAAATTTAAGAAAATTGAAATCATATCAAGTATCTTTTCCGACCACAACGCTATGAGACTTGATATCAATTACAGGAAAAGAGCTGTAAAAAAATACAAACACATGGAGGCTAAACAACACACTACTTAATAAAGAAGTGATCACCAAAGAAATCAAAGGGGAAATCAAAAAATACCTAGAAACAAATGACAGTGGAGACATCATAACCCAAAACCTATGGGACGCAGCAAAAGCAGTTCTAAGAGGGAAGTTTATAGCAATACAAGCCTACCTCAAGAAACAGGAAACATCTCGAATAAACAACCTAACCTTGCACCTAAAGCAATTAGAGAAAGAAGAACAAAAAAACCCCAAAGTTAGCAGAAGGAAAGAAATCATAAAGATCAGATCAGAAATAAATGAAAAATAAATGAGGGAAACAATAGCAAAGATCTACAAAACTAAAAGCTGGTTCTTTGAGAAGATAAACAAAATTGATAAACCATTAGCCAGACTCTTCAAGAAAAAAAGGGAGAAGACTCACATCAATAGAATTAGAAATGAAGAAGGAGAAGTAACAACTGACACTGCAGAAATACAAAGGATCATGAGAGATTACTAGAAGCAACTCTATGCCAATAAAATGGACAACCTGGAAGAAATGGACAAATTCTTAAAAATGCACAACCTGCCGAGACTGAACAAGGAAGAAATAGAAAATATGAACAGACCAATCACAAGCACTGAAATTGAAACTGTGATTAAAAATCTTCCAACAAACAAAAGTCCAGGACCAGATGGCTTCACAGGCGAATTGTATCAAACATTTAGAGAAGAGCTAACACCTATCCTTCTCAAACTCTTCCAAAATATTTCAGAGGGAGGAACACTCCCCAACTCATTCTACGAGGCCACCATCACCCTGATACCAAAACCAGACAAAGATGTCACAAAGAAAGAAAACTACAGGCCAATATCACTGATGAACATAGATGCAAAAATCCTCAACAAAATACTAGCAAACAGAATCCAACAGCACATTAAAAGGATCATACACCATGATCAAGTGGGGTTTATCCCAGGAATGCAAGGATTCTTCAATATACGCAAATCAATCAACGTGATACACCATATTAACAAATTGAAGGAGAAAAACCATATGATCATCTCAACAGACGCAGAGAAAGCTTTCAACACCCATTTGTGATAAAAGCCCTGGAGAAAGCAGGCATAGAGGGAACTTTCCTCAACATAATAAAGGCCATATATGAGAAACCCACAGCCAACATCGTCCTCAATGGTGAAAAACTGAAACCATTTCCACTAAGATCAGGAACAAGACAAGGTTGCCCACTCTCACCACTATTATTCAACATAGCTTTGGAAGTTTTAGCCACAGCAATCAGAGAAGAAAAAGAAATAAAAGGAATCCAAATTGGAAAAGAAGAAGTAAAGCTGTCACTGTTTGCAGATGACATGATACTATACCTAGAGAATCCTAAAGATGCTACCCGAAAACTACTAGAGCTAATCAATGAATTTGGTAAAGTAGCAGGATACAAAGTTAATGCACAGAAATCTCTTGCATTCCTATATACTAATGATGAAAAATCTGAAAGTGAAATTAAGACAACATTCCCATTTACCACTTCAACAAAAAGAATAAAATATCTAGGAATAAACCTACCTAAGGAGACAAAAGACCTGTATGCAGAAAATTATAGGACACTGGTGAAAGAAATTAAAGATGATACAAATAGATGGAGAGATATACCATGTTCTTGGATTGGAAGAATCAACATTGTGAAAATGACTCTACTACCCAAAGCAATCTACAGATTCAATGCAATCCCTATCAAACTACCACTGGCATTTTCCACAGAACTAGAACAAAAAATTTCACAATTTGTATGGAAACACAAAAGACCCCAAATAGCCAAAGCAATCTTGAGAAAGAAAAATGGAGCTGGAGGAATCAGGCTCCCTGACTTCAGACTATACTAGAAAGCTGCAGTAATCAAGACAGTATGGTACTGGCACAAAAACAGAAATATAGATCAATGGAACAGGATAGAAAGCCCAGAGATAAACCCATGCACAAATGGTCACCTTATCTTTGATAAAGGAGGCAAGCATATACAAGTGGAGAAAAGACAGCCTCTTCAATAAGTGGTGCTGGAAAAACTGGACAGGTACATGTAAAAGTATGAAATTAGAACACTCCCTAACACCATACACAAAAATAAACTCAAAATGGATTAAAGACCTAAATGTAAGGCCAGACACTCTCAAACTCTTAGAGGAAAACATTGGCAGAACACTCTATGACATAAATCACAGCAAGATCCTTTTTGACCCACCTCCTAGAGAAATGGAAATAAAAACAAAACTAAACAAATGGTACCTAATGAAACTTAAAAGCTTTTGCATAGCAAAGGAAACCACAAACAAGAGCAAAAGACAACCCTCAGAATGGGAAAATATATTTTCAAATGAAGCAACTGACAAAGGATTAATCTCCAAAATTTACAAGCAGCTCATGCAGCTCAATAACAAAAAAACAAACAACCCAATCCAAAAATGGGCAGAAGACCTAAATAGACATTTCTCCAGAGAAGATATACAGATTTCCAACAAACACATGAAAGAATGCTCAACATCATTAATCATTAGAGAAATGCAAATCAAACCTACAATGAGATATCACCTCACACCGGTCAGAATGGCCATCATCAAAAAATCTAGAAACAATAAATGCTGGAGAGGGTGTGGAGGAAAGGGAACACTCTTGCACTGTTGGTGGGAATGTAATTTGATACAGCCACTATGGAGAACAGTGTGGAGGTTCCTTAAAAAACTAAAAATAGAACTACCATACGACCCAGCAATCCCACTACTGGGCATATACCCTGAGAAAACCATAATTCAAAAAGAGTCAGGTACCAAAATGTTCATTGCAGCTCTATTTACAATAGCCAGGACATGGAAGCAACATAAATGTCCATCATCAGCGGAATGGATAAAGAAGATGTGGCACATATATACAATGGAATATTACTCAGCCATAAAAGGAAATGAAATGGAGTTATTTGTAGTGAGGTGGATGGAGTTAGAGTCTGTCATACAGAGTGATGTAAGTCAGAAAGAGAAAAACAAATACAGTATGCTAACACATATATATGGAATCTAAGGGGGAAAAAAAAAAGGTTATGAAGAACCTAGTGGTAAGATTGGGAATAAAGACACAGACCTAGTAGAGAATGGACTTGAGGATATGGGGAGAGGGAAGGGTAAGCTGTGACAAAGTGAGAGAATGGCATGGACATATATACACTACCAAACATAAAATAGATAGCTAGTGGGAAGCAACTGCATAGCACAGGGAGATCAGCTCGGTACTTTGTGATCACCTAGAGGGGTGGGATAGGGAGGGTGGGAGGGAGGGAGACGCAAGAGGGAAGAGATATGGGAACATATGTATATGTATATGTATGTGAACATATGTATATGATTCACTTTGTAATAAAGCAGAAACTAACACACCATTGTAAAGCAATTATACTCCAATAAAGATGTTAAAAAAAAAAAAGATACTCTAGAAAAATTTAACCATTTGAAATATACCTTATCTCTATATGTTGTACTTCTGTATTTGTCTGTGCTCACACATAGTAACTGAAACCAAATGAATCTCTCACATTAGCTCTTTAAAAATCCAGTCAACTTTGAAGTTCACCTTACAGAATATTGTCATTTCCCCCTCCACTTGGGAAGTCTCATAATGTTGAATCTGTGGGTACTGATTCAGAGGAGACTTATTGTACATCAATCATTTGTTCCTGTGTCTTTTACAGTTTCTGGAACATAGTAAATGGTCAATACTGAGTGTGAGTAACTGAATCATTCAACCTAAGCTTCATTAAGCTGAGAGGAAATGATAAAATGTTTTTACTGGAAAAGAAGACACAAAAATGTGTTTCTGAATAAAAAAGGAAGAGTAATGATCCTTATATGTACACTGAACAATTAGATTGCAAATGTACACTTTATCATTGCAAATTAGTAAATTATTTTCATTAGAGCTATTGTCTAAAGATAAGTTTGAAATGTTTATGATTTATATAATCAGCCTAAGATTTTTCTGTTTGTTATTTCTAATATCATCTGTATAAAAATAATCTGTGGAAATAGTTTTTGGTTTTTCTCACATATACTATCTCATGGAAAGTAACTTTTCAGAATTAAAAATAGAATTACCATATGATCCAGCAATCCCACTCTTGGGCACATATCTAGGGAAAACTGTAATTACAAAAGATACATGCACCCCTGTGTTCACAGCAGCACTATTCACAATAGCCAATATATGGAAACAACCTACATGCCCATTGACAGATGAATGGATAAAGAAGATGTGGTACATATATACAATGGAATACTACTCAGTCATAAAAAGAATGAAATAATGCCAACTAGAGATTATCATACTAAGTGAAGTCAGAAAGAGAAAGACAAATACCGTATGATATCACTTATACGTGGAATCTAAAGTATGACACGAATGAACTTATCTATGAAACAGAAACAGAATAATAGACATAGAGAACAGACTGGTGGTTGCCAAAGGTGGGGGGCATTGGGGGAGGGATGGAGTGGGAGGCTGGGGTCAGCAGATGTAAGCTTTTATACAGAGAATGGATAAACAGCAAGGTCCTACTGTAGAGCACAGAGAACTATATTCAATACCCTGTGATAAACCATAAAGGAAGAGAATATTAAAATAGATATATATATATACTTATAAGTGAGTCACTTTGCTATACAGCAGAAATTAACACATTGTAAATCAACTATACGCCAATAAAAAATATTAAAAATGAAAAAGAAAAGAAAGTAGCTTTTCAGGTTCTTGGCATAGTGTGTGCTGTAATTTCTTGTAACACTGACTTAGAAGTCACTGAGGGAGAAAGGAAGAAAAAGAGAAAAAGAAAAAAGGCAGATCTAGAGATCTGTGTAAAATGTGATGAGAAATTTTAAAACTGCCTTATGAATTCAAAAGCAAATCTTGCCAATTCTTCCACTTATTCACATAGGAATTTAATTTCAAAAGTCAGATGTTTCTTACTGGCATAATCTTTTAATGGAAAGGTGTTCCCTGTTAGAACATTTCTTTAAGACATTAACTTTAAAACACCTCATTTTTTTAAAGATGTAAAGAAATGCAGCAAGCAGTTCAAGTTAGTTATAATCACAAGTGATTTATGTTTTCCACATGATAAAGTTTATAATAGATCACATTTATGTAAGGCTCAAGGCCCTTGAGCCTTAGCTTCCAAATAGGAAAAAAATAAGACAAAACAGAAACAAAGAAAACATTAAGTACTTTTCACACTTCTTTATAATGCCAAATTGGGAAATAGACATGATCTAAAACCAAATATATTTGGTTATATATACAAACTCCAGATTTCCTAGTGTTTTCTTGGTCTTGTAAAGTTGTCAAAGTGTATGCTTTTAAGGAGTGACACAATGTTTATTAAAGTTACTTATCAATAATTAGAGAATAGTTATCAAAAAGCTACCTATCATTCAAGAATTAAGTACATACACCTTTTCAAGTGCTGTGGGTCTATAGCAACATCCATGATATCAAGCTTGTATTACTTCTCATTTTTACATGCAAATTTAAATTTGAACTCCAAATAAAGCTATGTTGTCTTAAGTAAGCATTTATTTTCAAAGTAAATCTTTTCTAATAAGTTTTAATCTTGACTTTCTTATTCCTTTTTTTCCCCAAAGAGATTATAGGTACACTATATTTTTCATTCTTGATAAACAGTAGCTCTGATAAACTTTTCTTCAATTAAAATTGGCAGCAATTTCTATTTTTGTAAGCTATCATCAGTTTGAAATTATATATAATTCTTTCTTCTTCGGAGACCATTAGGTGAACACACCGTATCTGTCCACAGTTGCCCATAATTGCAGAGGAAGCTTAAAGAAATAGCTACATGTGATGACAAAGATTTACTTATTTACTTATGGGGAAACCATTATGCTGTCCAAAGCTAGTGTGTCATGTACTGTGCTCTAAGGATCCCATTTATCAATGACTCCTGCAGCATTTCAAGGGGGATTTTCATGTAAATCACTTCTAAACTGCATGTAATATGCCTCTTCTGAGTGAGTTACATAATATTATTATTCATCATTATTGATCGTTGTCTCTGGTGGTAAGCAAGAGATGCAAATGTGCTTATGAAGAGAAGAAATTCTGGGTGTGTGCAAGATTAAACATGACTGGAGGTATAGGTTTGCCTTACTTGTTCTTTAAATCATCATGTGGACTTTCAAAAACCAGCACAAAGCTGATGATATTGCCTTTCTATGCTCTTGATATTAATCAAATTTCACAGTCACTACGGCAAACTCTAAAATTCTTAAGGAATTCTCTTAAAAAGTAAGCTAAAATTATTTGTGCTTTTAGATTCAATAAAGTATCATTATGGCTTTTGTAATGGAAAACTAAATAGTTAAAAAAATAAATTCTGAATAGTTTTACATAAAACCCATAAAAATTAAGTTTGAAATTTGACAGTGGCCGATATAGAGCATTTTAAATGAGAGCCTCAGTCCAAAATACATATTTTATAGATCAATTTATACATAGATTTATTTATAGAGGCATAAGCAAAGACCTTGTCCAAAAAATGAGAATATTGAAAGGGAGTTTTTAAAAACAGCACATTAAGAGATAAACTGAAATTTTGAATAGTAAAAATAAAAATATTCACTATCATATTAAATTTGAACTCAGAGCATCCTACTCATTCACTAATAACCATTTATTGAGAGGTTGTGTCAGACAGTATACTACCTGATGGAGACGAAATAGGTGGACTTGATCTGTGCTCTCACACAGAGCAGTGTGAGAGGAAAAAGCAAGTAAACAGTCAAATAAATAAGTCATTATCACAATAATAAGAGTGAGTGTAAGATAGCGGAAACACAGGATGCTGTAAGAACACAGAGCAGGGCATCACCATTGCCTCAGAAATCAAGGAGGTCTCTTGAAGGAAGTAACATTTAAATTTACAACTGTAGGGTAAGTACGGATTGACCCAGGCAAAGATAGGGCTTAGGAGGTAATGTACCAGGCAGAAGAGGGGGCAGTATAAGAAAAGACACAGATATCTGAGACACTGTGGTACTGAACTTAAAAAAAAAGGAGAAAGAAAGAGAGAGAGAAAGAAGTAGAGAAAGAGTTTATAGCACACTCTAGAAGTGTGTCAAGAAAACGAGTAAAAGACATGGGCAGATGCCAGGTTACGGAGGGCTTGATAAGCATGTTATGGAAAGAGATTCTTATTTACCCTAAGGGTAATGGAAAGTCATCAAAGATTTTATAGACTAGGAAATAATCTTATCAACTACATGTTTTAGTAAGATGACTATCAGTCAAAGAGGCTGAAGAATGGCATCGAGATTGAAGATACAGAGATAATTTAGGAAGCCAGTAGTCCAAATGAGAGATGAAGATGACCTGAATATTTGGAGATAAATTCAACAGGACTTAATAAATGATTTGAAGCAGTGAATGAAGAAGTGGGAGGACAATGGATTTCTGGCTTTACTGGTACTGTTTATTGCGAAAGGAAATACTAGAGAAAGTACACTTTTGTTTTGGGGACTTTGAGTATAGTTTAAGATATGCTGAGCATTGAGAAAAGCAAGTCTGAAGTACATGATAGAGGGCTGAGCTAAGGACAAATATGAAAGAATTGTGAGAAGTATTAATTTGTAACTAAAATCATGCTTTTAAATGAGATTGCCCAAGGAAAAAACACAGTAATTTGATGGCTCTACGTATTTTATGTATTGGGGACTTTATAAATGAAACTAGTTATTTCATCTCCTTCTCATCCAAATCTAGAATCAAATCATCATAATAACAGTTCTTTAAAATGTTCCTATGAAATATTATCAAATTCCTCAATTCTTAGTGACCTAGAATCTTAAGAAACTATAGAAGAGAACTGCTTCTTCATGGCTACATAAATATACGTATGATCAGAATATATTTTTTTATTTTTTATTTTTTTATTAATTGAGGATTTATTGATTATCCAGTAAAAGAAACTGCGTTCATTTATTTAATTTTTTTTAACATCTTTATTGGAGTATAATTGCTTTACAATGGTGTGTTAGTTTCTGCTTTATAACAAAGTGAATCAGTTATACATATACGTATGCTCCCATATCTCTTCTCTCTTGCTTCTCCCTCCCTCCCACCCTCCCTATCCCACCCCTCTAGGTGGTCACAAAGCACTGAGCTGATCTCCCTGTGCTAAGCAGCTGCTTCTCACTAGCTATCTATTTTACGTTTGGTAGTGTATATATGTCCATGCCACTCTCTCACTTTGTCACAGTTTACCCTTCCCCCTCCCCATATCCTCAAGTCCATTTTTTAAAATATATAGAATTAAACTTAGTAAGCTAGGGCTGGCCTTAGGAAACAGCAAATGTCAGATTCCAGAATACATGGCAGATTTCACTTAGATAAATCCCTGGTTGATGTAGTCTCACTGACACTCCCAGAATGTACTTCACTGACTTTCCTGGGCCTCCCTTATTTAGTATGTTTTCCTCCTCTCATACAACTTAGGAATAGGAAACATCATGTAGTTCTGAAGGTTGGGCAATCTGAACTCTATAACTGTGCCGTGTTCAAATGGCAGGTAAAGATACTCTTCCTGCTTAAATTCAATCTACAATTTAAAGCAATTGAAAGCCATACTGGTGGAAAACTGGGGTCCAGTGTAAAATATCTTTAGCAATGACTTCTAATCCTTCCACATCTCCCCATTCTATTTACTTTCCCATCATCCTCCATTGCTGTTGTTTCAAAACTTGTTCATTTTCTTCGGACCTCTACTACTCCCTCATTAGGAGATGGAAAGAAAGAGTTAAGAGGTTTCAAGAGCTGACCTTACCTCTGCTTTCACTAAGAAAATAAAGGCCCTTAGGTGTAAGCTCCCTCAATTTACTGCCCTCCTTCCGGCTGACCATCCTCTGCCCCAATAATCTTCTCATTTTATTCATTTATTCTTATTACTCCCACCTGAAGCCTCTTTAGGAGACAGGTACTTCAGATTTAGACCAGTTCCTCAGCTCTGAGCTTTATTCCTTCTTGTCTCCTACACCAGGGATCCCCAACCCCCAGGCCATGGACCAGTACTGGTCCTCGGCCTGTTAGCAACCCGGCTGCACAGCAGGAGATGAGTGGTGGGCAAATGAGCAAAGTTTCATCTGCTGCTCTGCATCGCTCCCCATCGCTCGCATTACTGCCTGAACCATCCCCCCCCCTCCCCCATCCGTGGAAAAATTGTCGTCCATGAAACCGGTCCCTAGTGCCAAAATGGTTGGGGACCGCTGTCCGACAGCATCTTTCCTAATCACTTATTCCTCCCCTGTATTCAAACTCCTCCTCCTTACTCCCACCTTACCCTTAATACACAAAAAAGGCTTGAATCGCTCCCTCTTTAAATACAAAACTAACTAGTTACCTAACTAATATAAAGCAAACAGAAACAAAGACAGCAACAACAATCTTTCTAAAACCATATCCTCCCCACTATACACTGGGCAGGGAGTTAACTTAGGGATGCACTATTTCTATCTGCATCTACAGCATCTAGTACACTACACTTTATGTCACCAAGCAAAAAATTACTTTATATTTTTAAATAGCATATCCATTACATGCTGTACATAACATATACAGTATATACATACATAAAATTTTTTTCAGAATATCAACATCAGAGAGCTACTAGCAATGGTAGGTAATTGATATAGGAAGAGATTAATTTTATGTATTACTTTGCCTAGAATGTGCAATAACTATCATGGTCATAATCATGGTAGAGATGATAGTAAAAATGATAATGATGATGATGGTGTTGACGATGATAACGATGGTGATTATTTTAAATAAAGTTTGTAGTATATTTAAAATATGCAAGGAATAGCTTTTCTGTTGCTTACTCAAGTCAGAAAAAATATTCATGTATAACTGTAATGATTCTGCTGATATATTAAGGATGAATTTCAGGACCCTTTAAAGACATAAAACAGTATGAAACTATTTAAAAATAATTTTACTGAGATCAAATTTATTTTGTTAATTACACTTCTGAAGAAAAATAAAAAGTACATGTTTAAAACTAAGAGCTATTCAACCTCATCCTCATCCTGTCAACTTCAAATGAAAATCGAGACATTAAAACTATACATATTGTTGTTGTTTTTTATACAAACATTTCCTACTACTTAAAGCCAACAACCTGTGTAAACTGCATGAATTTATGTGAAGGACTTGATCCAAATAAGAAATCTGTTCAGTAATGAGTATTCTTAGAGGAATGAGCAAAATTGTTTTAAACCAAAATCTTAATAAATCATATACCAAGCCTATATATAATTTGTTCATGTTTACAAAATGCTATTAATCCTTAACATTTCATACTTGAACAACTCTTAAGGTTTGTGGAATTTGAAATATTGTAATAGTATAAAAAACAACAAATACATGAACTGAAAAAGAACCTTTTCAGACATTGAAATTGAAGTTTATTCTCTAGTTATTACTGAATGAACTTTAATACACTTGGTGTGAAACTAAAAGATTATTATATTTTTGCATAAGTAAAAGCAATCTTTTGCCTATTAAATTAACTACAATATTTATATAGACTTTAATAATAAGCACATGTTAAGAGAGATTTAAATATTGTTTTCACTCAAAAGGGAACCCTCCTACTCTGTTGGAAGGAATGTAAATTGGTGTAGCCACTACGGAAAACAGTATGGAGGTTTCTCAAAACACTAAAAATAGAGTTGCCATATGAGCCAGCAATTCCACTCCTGTGCATGTATCCAGAGAAAACTATAATTCAGAAAGATGCACGCACCTCAGTGTTCACAGCAGCACTATTTACAATAGCAAAGACAAGGAAACAACCTAAATGTCCATCAGCAGATGGATGGATATAGAAGATGTGGTATATATAAAAAATGGAATAATACTCAGCCATAAAAAAGAATGAAATAATGCCATTTGCAGCAACATGGATGGACCTAGAGATTATCATAGGAAGTGAAGTAAGTCAGAAAGTGAAAGACAAATACCATATGATATCACTTATATGTGGAATCTAAAATATGACACAAATGAACTTATTAATGAAACAGAAACAGACTCACAGACATAGAAAACAAACTTATGGTTACCAAAGGGGAAAGGGAATGGGGGAGGGATACATTACGAGTTTGCGATTAGCAGATACAAACTACTGTATATAAAATAGATAAACAGCAAGGTCCTACTGTATAACAGAGGGAACTATATTCAATATCCTGTTCAAACCATAATAAAAAAAAATGTATATGTATAGATGGATACATAGATATATAAATGAATCACTTTGCTGTACACCAGAAACTAACACAACATTGCAAATCAACTATATTTCAATAAAAGATAAAAGATAAATAAATATGGTTTTCTTTCAAATATAAAAATAAAATTTAACAATAACTCAAATATATAAGATAACATCTGAGAAAAATAAACTCTTACAAATTAAAAGCATCATTTATATGAAAAGATTAATAAAACTTATAAATGTATGCCCCAAAGCATCTGGTTTATGGACTATTTAGGCCTTTCACTAAAATTATTTTTTTTTCCTCACTCCCTTCCTCTCTTTCTTCCTTTCTATCTTCCTTCTTTCCATTTAAATATCCAGGACTCTGACTATAATTTCATGTAATGAACAGAGACAGCACCTGATCACAGTAGATTACTTAAAACAAATTGGTAAAAAAATACACATTTGAAAAGCAGTAGATCCAATTAAAAAATCTGAATAGGCATTATTTTTCCACTATAATCTACTTTTACTAGTCTAGCAGTAAAAATAGAACTTTGATGGTATACAGTCCAATTCAATTGAAACTAACAATTACATTTTTTTTGGAAAATACAAATTTATGAAATAAATGTATAAAATAAGTTTAGGCTGAAACTGTGACTTTCCTGTAATATTATTATACTCAAATTACATAATGGTAAGATGAGTTATTCGATAATAAAATAGACATATAAACTAGCATCATTTAATAAGTATAGGATGGAGACCAGTACAGATTATTAATTTTCCTCAAAAAATGCTTTATATTTTGGGCCAGTGAACTATATGTTTGCATTTATATTTCACTTTTTCTTTAAAACAAATGCAAAGCTTGGAAGAATAATTTATCCTCACAATTTCCACTGAGATAAACTGTGGGTTTAATTCTCTCCAAACTAGAACTTTTCTGTGACAAACATTGTCACCTTCTAGTCCTACGTAAACAGAATTTAATTATCTTTGGTATGGCAATTCAAAGTTTGCATTACAGAAAAAAATATTATGTGTCTTTATAGTATTTCTTATTTTTAGCATAAATCAAGTTAAATATTTGACTCAATCTCTTATTCAGAGTTATGTGTAAAGTAGATACCTATTAACATTTTAAACTCTATTTCTTTTGAATTTGTCAAGAAATAAGAATCTGGCTTTATTAAAAAAACAAACACAGCAAGAATTTTGTATCATACAGTGAGTATAACTGCTTTATGTAAAGGTATTATAAGAAGCTTAGTTGCTTAGTCCTCAAAAGAATTCACTAGGTAATAAAGTGCTTAAGGTTTACAGAATAAAACTCTTGTAGAATATGATGCTTAAAGAATATAGTAGCTTTTATAGCACAAGTGGTGGTGGAGGAAGAACTGATACAGAGAAGTAGAAGCAGTTAAAGTGACCAGGAGTAGTCTTGGGGCAGAAGGAACAGCAAGTAAATTAGAGAGAAAAAGCTGATATCATTTATGTTTTTATCTAACCTATCAGAACTGGCCCTAGAAGTTTTTCTTTTATTGTTTTCATATGGTAATATTTGGAGGCTTTAATCTACATTAAAAAGATAGCCTAGATTTCTAAGGCTTGAAATAGATGAGCAATACTAAATAATGGGCACCAAAATCCATCTCCAATGTCCAGCAGCAATAAGAGGTGAAGAAATAGCCCCAGAAAAAATTAAAAGTCTGCCAAAATGTTTCTCTTAAAATCTCACGCTCATAAGTAATAAGTGACATCCTCGTTTATATATTCATGGAAGCTCTAACATGATGGACTGTTATGTGCTTGGATTTTTAAACTGGCAGCATAGAGTTTAGATTGGGGTCACAACCTCTTACGGGAGTGTTAAGAGTTGGCAAAAGAAAGAAGGAAAATAAGAAATGCCAAAAGACAAATAAGAAGTCTTGATGAAAGAAAAGAATTGGATCTAGAAAACCCTGTTGGAGACTTCTGGAGTGGGGTGAGAGTTTATGAAAGTCAGACAAATGTTTTCTATCACTTGTTTTGAAGTTTATTAATATACCTCCATTTTCTCCACAGGCTCGGTAGCTTATGTGACCTTGGGCAGCTGAAACCCTTTGAGACAAACTCCATTTACCTCTCAACGAGGAGGCATTCAGCTAACTGTAATCACTTTCTTACCTTTATCTTCCTTGAAAAAGACCCCAGGTGACAGGTAGTCCTGGGAGTGCCTTGGGCATTTAACAATCAGAAGGTTCATTCCCATCTCAAAGAATTATGAAAATTAACCTGGATAATCTGTGTGTGTAAAAACGCTTGGTGATATGTAAAATACAATAAAATGGGAAGTAGTCTTAATATGCTAAATGGTAGAACCATAGTTTTCACTATGAGTAAAAGAGTAAGTAACGATAACAACTTTACACTCACTGGAACACTGTCAATATTTTATTCTCTCATCTGACAGAAGGACCTGTCCTTAGCAGTGTCAGGGCAATCATTTGGTGGAAGGAAACCTTGTGTTCACTCTATTGGCACTAGTCTAGGCAGAGTGGCTTTTAGGGCTGTTTAGTTGAAATGTAGATAAAGGTAGACAAGAAAATTATTTCCTAGGGCCATTCCAGAATTTAACTACACCAAGACATCAGATGTACAATGTTCAGACTGAATATACAAAGAGGTACCCAGGACAATGCTCTCCCTATTCACTTTATACTTCTCTCCCAAAGTCCCTCTCCTAGTTGGTGAAAGACAACAGAAATGTGTCCCCATTCATTCCCACCTGTGCTAATACAGAAAAAGAGGCCAAAGTCTTGGAGGCCAAGAACCGAAATAGTGCCTCCATGACCTTGTTTCATCAACCAGAATCAAGCTGTAAAGGACTTAGAAATAATACTTAACTACTGGATAAATAAATTACTCAGAAATACATGAAATGTTAACACCAAAGACAAAAACTTTTTATTCATGAGCAAATCAGGCAGTGCTTAAACATTAAACCTAGGAATATTAGAGAAGCTTTTATAAGTAGGGGTTCTGAGTGTCTGAAAGCTCATACTAAAGTTTTTTCATTAAGATTATATTTGTCTAAAACCTGTAACCCTGGATGCTCAATGTTAAACAGGAAATAACATTCAGATGCTCTTTTTAAAAGGTTCTTTGGTCTAATACAACATTATTTTTAATTTGACAGGCACATGGAATTTAAGGAAGCAATTACACTGACCAAAAGAATTTTGTGCACACACACTTGATTTCATTCTGAAAGTTAAAATGATCTCATTATTGCTTATTTTTACCTTTTTACTAAAAAGGCTATTTTTAAAAAGTAGTTTAAAGTCAGAGTTTCAACATCATCACGTTAAAGCTGCAAAATGACTTGAAATTTCACAAAATGACAGAATTGTGTCCACAAGATTAATATAATGTAAGTTTTATAAAAACCATAGATTAATGTATATAAGTATTACATTATATAATTAGATTGATTTTTGCAAATATCATATTCAGAATTCATATTTCTCATACTATCAGAAAATATTCCTGGCATATATGACTGAGAATCACATGTGCAAATACAATCCGAACATCTTGTCCTTCTATCTTTATGCAGAGAAAGAGGAAAGGATTATTAAATAGAGCTCATCATTGTTATTACTGGGGAGTTTAAGAAACTGAAAAGATGTCAACTGTCATTAAGTTGGGAAGTACATTAAACGACGAAAAAAAAAGATAATCCAGCTACACATTAGATGTATGCATCGTTAGGACTACAAAAAGGAAATAATCAATCCATTATCATACTCCTGAATTTTTAGTAACAAAATATTACCACTACGTATTTTTAATGGGCTTCCAAATATACCATCATCTATATATTTCTGATCTACTATCCTAAAAAAGTTTGGCTTAAAAATTTTTCACCTGATAGGGACAACAGATCTATTCTGCACTAAATCACTCCTACACTAAACCATTGTCAATATGGTGCTATTTTTGAGATAATTTTCTGAGGTTAAAAGTATAGTCCTATAAATATAAAAACCAACTGATCAAAAAAGTATGAAACTCAGAAACTTGATCTTAAATACTAGCAGTTTTTTAAAAATTTCAATGGCTCAAGCTAAATTTATTACTCAATGCAATTCTCAGCAGGACCCATAATCTCTGTTCCCTATATCATAGTAATCAGTAGCACTGGTTATCAGCCATTTCAGTAATATCAGATGTAAGTATTCCACAAGAATCAGCTGTTTTAAATAAAATCAATAGGAAATAAAAGAAGGTAGATTAAGAATTTCAATTATTGCGGCTAATTTTAGGCCAAAAGCAAAATGGTCAGTACATACTATTCTGGTTATATTATTTTTAGGATTTTAGGATTGGTCCATGGTGCCAGGGACCACTGCCTACCATTAAGTGGTTATACACTGCACATGTATACGCAAATCTCTCTGGGGCTGTGCAGGACACCAGTACCTACATATGCAATGACTGATGGTAACTCTAAAGATATTATAACAAATTTATCTAGCTTGTTAGTGCCTTCATAATTGTGTCTGCAACCAGTGCCAAGAGAAACGTGGATGGTATTTGACCACGTTTAAAGGTATAAGCAGCTGAAACCCATGGAAAGAGATTAAAATTTGAGAAAACAGTATCCCAAGAAAATATTATTCACGTTTCTTTCTTTAGTTATTACTTGTGTTGCCATAAGAAGACCAGAAGGAATAGTAACTGTTGCTGTATAAACATACTTGATATCAATAATAAAAAGATCCCTTAGAGATCTGAAAAATTTGTCCCACATTATCCCATAGGAACAATGGGCAGGAGCTGAATATTTGGCTCTCTCTCTATACTTAGACTGAGGAGAAAAAAGTAACCGAAGTCAAGTATTTCAGGTCTATGTTCAGTCTTATACCACCTTCTCTGTAAGGTGGGGCTCTCTTCACATAGCTTAGGTTTCTGTTACAGGATTTATGACTGTGCTATAGTTATTTGGACAGGTGTCTGTCTCCATAATGGACTGCTAATTCTTTTAAGTTAGAGATTGGCTTTTATTCATCTTGATATGCCCACTAGCTACTGCAATGTTTTAAGAAAATCTAAGAGTAAAATAAATATCTGGAGAATGAATAAGAAAAGAAATGGATTATAGATGTGCTTTTGAAGGAACCTTCTTAAAAATTTTTTTTTCTACCATATGCCAATGCCATTATAGTAATCATTCTTACTAAAAACTGACCATTTTATTCATGAATGTATTCACCAAATATTTATTGCATATCCGTTATGTGCCATTCTCTGGATCTAAGATCTGAGCTACAGAGGAGAAGATAGTATACTGAAACTCAGCCATCACAGAGCTTAAATCATAAATGCAAAACATATATTAAAAATCTAAGTAAAACAAACACAAAAGACCCCGAATAGCCAAAGCAGTCTTAAGAAAGAAAAATGAACCTGGAAGAATCAGACTCCCTGACTTCAGACTATACTACAAAGCTACAGTAATCAGAATGGTATGGTACTGCCACCAAAGCAGAAATATAGATCAATGGAACAGGATAGAAAGTCCAGAGATAAACCCATGCGCCTATGGTCACCTAATCTATGAAAAAGGAGGGAAGAATATACAATGGAGAAAAGACAGTCTCTTCAATAAGTGGTGCTGGGAAAACTGGACAGCTACATGTAAAAGAATGAAATTAGAACGTTCTCTAACACCATAAACACACAAAAAAACTCAAGATGGATTAAAGGCCTAAATGTAAGACCGGGCACTATAAAACTCCTGGAGGAAAACATAGGCAGGACACTCTCTGACATAAATCGCAGCAAGCTCTTTTTTGATCCACCTCCTAGAGTAATGAAAATAAAAACAAAAATAATTAGGCCTAATTAAACTTAAAAGCTTTTGCACAGCAAAGGAAACCATCAACAAAATAAAAGATAACCCACAGAATGGAAGAAAATATTTGCAAATGAAGCAACTGACAAGGGATTAATCTCCAAAATACACAAACAGTCCATGCAGCTCAATATCAAAAAAGACAACCAACCCAATCAAAAAATGGGTGTAAGATCTAAATAGACATTGCTTCAAAGAAGACATGCAGATGGCCAAGAGGCACATGAAAAGATGCTCAACGTCAGTAATTATTAGAGAAATGCAAATCAAAACTACAATGAGGTATCACCTCACACCAGTCAGAATGGCCATCATCAAAAAATCAACAAACAGTAAATGTTGGAGAGGATGTGGAGAAAAGGGAACCCTCCTACACTGTTGGTGAGAATGTAAACTGGTACAGCCACTATGGAGAACAGTATGAAGGTTCCTTAAAAAACTAAAAATACAGCTACCATATGATCCAGCAATCCCACTCCTGGACATATATCCAGAGAAAACCATAATTTGAAAAGTTATATGTACCCCATAATTCACTGCAGCACTATTTACAATAGCCAGGACATGGAAGCAACCTAAATGTCCATCAATGGAGGAATGGATAAAGAAGATGTAGTACATATACACAGTGGAATATTACTCAGCTATTAAAAAAAGAACAAAATAATGCCATTTGCAGCAACATGGATGGGCCTAGAGAGTGTAATACTGAGTGATGTAAGTCAGACAGAGAAAGACAAATATCATATGATATTGCTTACATGTGGAATCTAAAAAAAATGGTACAAATGAACCTATCTACAAAACAGAAATAGAGTCACAGATGCAGACAACAAACGTATGGTTACCAAAAGGGAAAGGGGGGGGAGGGATAAATTGGGAGATTGAGATTGACAAATACACACTACTACTATATATAAAATAGATAACTAATAAGAACCTACTGTGTAGCACAGGGAACTCAGTACTCTGTAATGACCTACATGATCTACATGGGAAAAGCACCCAAAAAAGAGTGGATAAATATATATGTATAACTGATTCATTTGCAGTACAGCAGAAACCCAAAATTGTAACTCAACTATACTCCAATAAAAAATTAATTAAAAAAAATCTAAGTAAAATAAAATATTTTAAGTCCTATGATAATGGTAGTACAGGGTGTTATTAGAGGCGGTGCTATTATCGAGGGCTATATCGCAGGGAGAACTGTTCTAGAGCGGGAAGTTCTCCCTGAAGAATTTAAGGCTGAGACGCAGAAGACAAATAAGAATTTGCCTCCTCCCCTCAAAAAAAAAGGAGGGGGAGTGGAAGAGAAAGAATATATTATGCAACACTAAATTTATATCTATGGATGCAACTTTATGACATGCTGACTTAAGCTTTAAAATATAATGAATAATAACATTGTTTATAAAAATATAGTTTATTTTCAGAGTAATTAACAATAAATTTTTATGGATTATGTACTAATCATTTATACATTTGCAAATTAGATTAACCGGTATAAAATAAAGCATGAATCCCTTTAGAAAAGTATATAATGTTAAAAAGTAAATATAATTGTATCATTTTTACTGATGATTTAAAGTAAATATAGGACACAATTTAGTGTAAAATCCCTTTTTAGAGATGATGAAAGTTCACAGAAAACAGAACAACTGTTGATTTAAAAATTACCTTCTGTTCTTTTCATTCAATGTGTATGATTTTGATTCTGGAATGGATGGATAATTTGAGTAAATGGAATTCTTGGTATCAAATGAATACATTTTAGTCCATTAAATGGTAGAAGTTAATGTGGGATCCAAACACACCCCTCTAGAGTAAACTGAATTTGCCCTCTACCATTATAATTAAGGAAAAATCAACTAGGCTTCTCTTGAGAATTAATCTTGAATTTTTCTTAGATTTGATCCTTTTAACAACTAACCATTCAAAGGATTCATGCTTGTAGAATTTTTTAGAGTGATAATAGAGATCACATTCATACTTCAAAAGATTGCAGTACTAAATACACAAGATTGACAGAATAAGAACAGAGCCAATAGGGTTAAATGGCAAACTAAATCAAAATTGCATTTATTGTACTGAAAAGAACTATACTAGAATTTCCAAAACCTCTTGAACTGTGTCAAAGAAAACATCTTAAAACACATATTATTTTAGTGTCGGGACTTCAACAATTTCAAGACAAGAATGAAATTATCTAAATTAGAATCCATCCATATAACTTCTTACTTTCATGGAATTATTAAAAATTATACCCAGTTTATCTCATCCTTGATGTCATTCTTTTTAAGGGATGTTATTTATTTTTAGCATTACTTGTAGAAGTTGTATTGTGAGATAATTTTGATCTTTAAAATCACTTAATAAGAATAATCAGGTATGTTTAGACCAATACAACTTAAATCTTAAAACATTTATCTTTAATATGCATCAAGAAAAAGGGTGATTCTGGAAAAAAAAAAGAGAACTGAGTGTTTATGTAGGAGATCAAAGCAAGTTTTTATTCTTAATACTTAATAAACAAATATTTAATTGGGGAAATTATACTAAGCATATTCTATTATTTTCATCTGAATACTAAGACCACATTAGCAGAAATGCCTTTTCAGAGCTATACTTTAATATTATTTCCTCAACTTTCATCAGGCATCATTATAAGAAACAGCCAAGTGAAAAAATCATTTCTCTGTTCACTATAAAACTATTGCTTATTTTCTTTCAGTGTATCCTTTGTAAAGTTTCCAAGGAAGAAATTTCCTTAGCAGCTTAGCAAGAGGGAAAACTTTGATTTTTTTCAGGACCAAGAGTACTTTCCGCATTTAGCTAAGAACAATGCAACTTTATGTATACATTCCCCACATATATTTGTGAGTGAGTGTGTGTGTGTGTGTGTGTGTGTGTGTGATGAATTCCAGGAAGCTAGAAGTCACAAAAGATATCTAATCATATTAACTAACCTCATGGTACTTCCAAAGGCTTTGTTTATTATTTCTATTTTATTTACTTTACTGCATATATTTTCTTTATTGCAAAACATTGGGACGTACTTGGAAAGAAATGAATACACAGGTATATTGTTATAGAAAAAGAAATATGTCTTATGATGTTTTAATACAAGCTGTTTTTTGCCAAAGGCTCTCGCAGCACAATTTGCTTGTTTTTAAAAATAAGTATAATTATATAATAGACAAGAAGAAAATTAAGAAAAGTATATACGTAGCCCATAATTTTCAGTAAACTGATCAATTCTAGCAACTGATTAGTAAAATTTTCCTTCATGTGTCATAAGGAAATTTACCAAAGTGTTATGTTTTGGTTTAATAAAGAGCAATTATGATAACCCTAACATGTGGCATGAAAGTTGCAGAAAAATCTAGCTGTCACAGCGTACGTAACAGTAACCAAGAATAAACTAACACGTGGGATCCTTTTTGGTTTAATGTAGCTATTCACAAATATGATTTGTCAGTTATCCTGTAATTCCCTTAATAGCCTTCCTAAAAAATTCAATAGTGTTAAGAATTAGCAAGAATAATTTAGTAAATCAGAAGCTTTATGGCTCGTAAGAATAAACAAGTTTTGCTCTGTGAGAGACCATGTGAAGAGATAAGACAAGCTACAGACTGGAAGAAAAGATTTGAAAACTACATAGCTGATTAAGAACTACTATCCAGAATATATAAAGAAGACTCAAAATTCAACCATAAAAACCCCCAAATAATCCAGCTAGAAATGGAAAAAGAAAGAAACAGATATTTCACCAAATAAGGTATGCCAATCGCAAATAAACACATGATAAGATGTTCAACATTAGCCATCAGGGAAATGTAAATTAAAACCACAATGAGATAACACTATATACTTATCAGAATAGATAAAATAAAAAAAATAGTGGCAACACTCAATGCTGGCGAAGATGCAGAGAAACTGGATCATTCATATACTGGTGGTATGAAGAATGCAAATGGTAACATCACTCTGGAAAAGCTTGGCAGTTTCTCATAAAACTAAACATACATTTACCATATGTGGTAGGCAGGACAATGCCAACCTGCTCTCCCTTCAATAGAATATATCCACATCCTAAGTTCCAAAACCTGTGAATATGTTACTTTACTTGGCAAAAGGGACTTTGCAGAGGTGATTAAATTAAGGATCTTGAGATGGAAAGATTAGGTTGGATTTTCCAGATGAGCCTAATATGTTCATAAAGGTCCTTATAAGGGAAAGAGGGAAGATGAACAGTAGGAGTTAGAGAAGCAGATATGGGAGAGAGAGATTTGAAGATGTTATGCTGCTGGCTTTGAAGATGGAGGAAAGGGCCATGATCAAGGAAAACGGCCTCTAGAATTTGGAAAAGTGGGAAATAGACTATTTGCAGAGCTTCCAGAAGGAACATAGCCCTGCAGTCACTTTGATTGTAGGCCAGTGAGATTTCTAACGTACATAACTGTAAAATAACAAATTTTATATTGTTTAAGTCACTAAATTTACGGTAATTTGTTATAGTAGCAAAAGGAAACTAATACTTAATACAAAAGCAATTGTACTCTTGGACACTTATTCCAAAGAAATAAAATCAAGTCACACAAAAACCTGTACATAAATTTCACAAAAGTTTTACTCATAATATTTAAAAACTGGAGACAGCCAAAACAGCCTTCAGTGGGTGAATGGTTAAACAAACTGTGGTAAATAAATACCATAGAATACTACTTTGTCATAAACAGGAACAGACTATTGACACATACAATTTGGATTTTTCTTCATGGGATTATTCTGAGTGAAAACATATTTCAAAAGATAACATAATGTATGGTTCCATTTTTATAACATTTTGAAATGACAAAATTTTAGAACGGAGAACATATTAGTGTTTGCCAATGGTTTGGGATGGTAGAGGAGGGGAGGAAGGTTGGTGGGAAATTTGGTGGTGAGAACTTTGGTAAATCAGTAAGAGGACTTCTGGTAGAATGATTGAAGTTTTAGTTTAACTGATGGAAGTCATATAATTCTCCCTTGGCTATTCAATTAGAATCCAAAATAGTCACACTGCCAGTTGTACTGATTCTAACTGTTTTTATTTTGTTCTTCAAGACAAGGTCCTCTGGTACATGCAAATAAGTGGAAAGTTTTCAGAAACAAGAAATAAATGGAAGTATCATCTGTTCACCTAACTATTAATGAAGCAGCTGTCTTAGGAAGTTCATCTTTAAATTGCATAACCCAGCAAATTTGTTAATATGTCCTGGGATGGTTGAAACCAATTCTCTTTAAGAGTTTGTGGGATAGAAAATTGAAAAGCCCC
Organism: Eschrichtius robustus; assembly: GCF_028021215.1. NCBI lineage: Eukaryota > Metazoa > Chordata > Mammalia > Artiodactyla > Eschrichtiidae > Eschrichtius > Eschrichtius robustus. The sequence continues at coordinate 11,999,235 of NC_090827.1, read as the reverse complement.
TGATTAAAAACATTAATGCATTACAAAGATTTATATCTAATGCCTAACTTTCTAAGATACACATCTGCAGAACAGGTTTATCATGTTACCAGGAAATCTTAAATTAGTGCATATTCTTTTTTTTATTGGAGTATAATTGCTTTACAATGTTGTGTTAGTTTCTGCTGTACAATAAAGTGAATCAGTTATATGTATAACATATATCTCCTCCCTCTTGGACCTCCCCACCACCCATCCCACCCATCTAGGTCAACACAGAGCACTGAGCTGAGCTCCCTGTGCTATACAGCAGGTTCCCACTAGCTATCTATTTTATACATGGTAGTGTATATATGTCAAACCTAATCTCCTAATTCATCCCACTCTCCCCTTCCCCCACTGTGTCCACACTTCCATTCTCTACGTTTGCATCTCTATTCCTACCCTGCAAATAGGTTAATCCATATATATGCAGATTCCACATATATGCATTAATATACAATATTTGTTTTTCTCTAACTTACTTTACTCTGTATGACAGACTCTAGGTCTATGCACATCTCTACAAATGACCCTATTTCACTCCTTTTTATGGTTGAGTAATATTCCATTTTATATATGTACCACATCTTCTTTATCCATTCATCTGTTGATGGACATTTAGGTTGTTTCCATGTCCTGGCTACTGTAAATAGTGCTGCAATGAACACTGGGGTACATGTGACTTTTTGAATTATGGTTTTCTCAGGGTATATGCCCAGTAGTGGGATTGCTGGGTCATATGGTAGTTATATCTTTAGTTTTTTAAGGAACCTCTACACTGTTCTTACCAGTGATTTAAATGACACACGCAGATGCAAATAAAATCCTATTTAAAATTAAATTCCATTTTGTTTATTAATTTCTTTTTCTGATTATATCTTATTTCCTATTTCTTGGGCTTGCTAAAAGATCATTTTAATCACAATAATTTTGACCATGCATTAAATTTTGATTCAACAAAATCTCAATATCTGAACAAATTAAAAATTACGCAGAGGTGATGCACTGTATACATATGTTGTTAAATAAATTTTACACTAAAAAAATGTAAGAATAAAAAAACAGAAAGATATATCATCTTGTTTAAGAGCCAGATATAAGACGTTGCAAATCAACTAAGGATCTTTTATGAGTCTAACAACCTACTGCTGGTGAAATGGAGGATATATAGTTTTAATTCGGTTATTTGAATGGCAACACAGTGAAATAATATAGTCTTTCTTAATTATGTTATTGTGCTATGCATTTTGGTTTGGGTTCATATTCATAAATAGTAATATAACTTTAAACAATTTTGTAATAATAACTCTGATTATGTTCTAAATGTTGGGTGGGAGTAGAAAGTAATCTCAGCTTAATTACCTGCTTACTTCTATATGGTAAATTAGAGCTACATTACAAAATAAAAAACTTTAAATTATACAGTAAAAAAATATCCAAACATAATTACCAGAATCTCTACAGGAAGATATAATTACCATGGGCTAAATTCTTTCTTCAGTTTCATTTCTGCATCTCCCACAGAATCCAACAGACAAAAACTGCATACATATCTAAGGGCTAAATATCAATTTACTGTGAATTCTTCTGGACAATGTCCAAAAACTAATGGAGGATATATTGAGAAAGCTTACAATAAACATTTTCAACTATGTATAGTGAAACCAACTTAAGACACCATCCATTCCTTTTAGAAGCAGGAATCCAGAGTGTTCAATGTTAACCTTGATTTTCCAATCAACTCATTGTCTGTCTTTGAAGAATTTATTTAATTACTCTATGCCTAACTTTATGCATCTGTAAAATGAAGATAATCAATATTCATTTAACTCAAGGGATGTTTGGGGAATTCATGATTGTAAAATGCAGAGAAATTTGTGGATCAAAGTTATGGATCAAAGTGAAGAATGGGGAGCATGTCAGATGGTATGTTCCTGCTCTGTGTCTAGAACATTGTTGAAGAACAGGCAGTATGTATTGTTTGATAATAACTGCATTCAGAATAACCATCCATCAAAAAATGGAATATGTAAGGATGGTGAACAAAATGAAGAAACTATATTCTGGTGGATATAGATGATTTGATTTCTAATCCTACCACAGTAGATTAATAAATCACCAAATGAAGAGGCTATTTCAAAAGAAACAACATACTCAAAGGAACAGCAATTTGAGCAAGAAATGAATATAGCTGGAAAGCATATGTATAATATATTGGTCAAAACCATAAGCTCTGGGGTAATGCAGACGTGGTTTCAATCCTAGTTCTACTTTACATGTGACCTTGGGTAAATTATCAATACTTTGCCACACTTACCTAATCAATAAAAGGAGAATAATAGAATTAAAAATAGACTCATGAGAGTTTTGTGAGGATTAATAAAATAATATATATAAAACACTTAGCATAATGCTGACTTATAATAAATGGTATTTAACATGTAATGATTCAATACGTAACTTACTGAATACCTACTATATGCCAAAAATTGTTATATATGGATATTGGTGATATAATGGTGAACAACTTTTCAAGGAGCTTACATTCTAAGGGAGAGACAGAAAAAGAATAAGGCAATAATGGAGAAGAATAATTTCAGATTGTGATATATGTTATGAAGCAGACAAAGCAGAGTAATGCTATAGATACATCAGTTATCAATCACAGCTACAAATTAGAATCACTTGGAAAGCTTCTTTAAAATACTGATGTTTGGGTTCTACCCCAGAATATTAAATTACAGTCTCAGGTTTGTGGTCACATGCACTTGACATAGAATGTGTCATCACCTAAGGTGGCAAAAAGAGGGAGGAGCAATTTGGAGATAAAGGAAGAATGTTGATGTTGATTTCCACATAGAAATTTCTACATTAACACAACAATATCTCATGAGAGTTGACTATATTGATTGAGGTTTTTGGAGAGATATTTCGACTGGGATATAGATTTTGGAACCAACAGTGTGTAGCTATAGTGATATATGAAGGAGATTACTTAAGCATAATATTTAGGGTTAAAAGACTAAATGTCAGGGGACAGAAGACATATAAGGTGGCTCCCATGATGCTCACCTCCTGGTGTTCATGTCTGTGTGGGAGCCCCACTCCTTGAGTGTGCGAAGGATCTGTGACTTGCTTTTAACAATAGATGGAATGGACGTGATTGTCTATATATGACAGTGTGACTACATAAGATTATACACTCATCTCGCTGGAGTCCCTCTCTCTTACCGGCTTTGAGGAAACTAATGGTCACATTAGGGAACTTCATGTATTGAAGAGTTACAAATGACCTCTAGCTGCTGAGGGTCGCCTCCAGCTAAGAGCCAGCAAGGAATTGAGAACCTCACCCATGAAACTGAAAGGAGTTGAGTTCTGCCAGTAATCTGAGTGAGTTTGTAAGTGGCTCCTTCCCCAGTCAAGCCTCAGATGAGATCACAACCTTGTGAATCTCTAAGAAAAAGACACAGCTAAGGTATACCTGACCCACAAAAACTCCTGACCCATAAAAACTGAGATAATAAATGTATATTGTTTATGTCACTAAGACAGTTGTAATATCATTACTCATCAGTAGATAATTAATACAATGAGTAAAAAGGATCACTGAAGGGAAAGGAACAGTATTCCTGGATGTAGAAAGAATATAAGGTGAGAGCTACATTATAATGGTGTCTATAATTTAATTTTAAATACTATTATATAGGTAATGTGATATGATACATGAACTTATGTAAAATAATAGAATTCTGCCTTTTGGTGTGTCTGCTTTGTGAAATCCTTACATGAAAAGTGATGGTTGGAGCACTGAAAGGACAAAGAACAGTAAGTTGCCCCAGTTAATAGCACGGTTTTCAGGAACTATTTCTGTGCTACTATTTCTAAAGTTCAGTTAAGGTTACCTGCATGTGTGGCATAATTTTATATAAGATTTGCTTCCATTATAACTTCTTTCATGGCTATATTTATGTAACAAAATGAAACTGAAAATTGTACGTAACCTGGTTGACTTAGGTCCATTCAAATAGGAGGAGCTTCAAGAAAAGAATGCTTAATACTTTGGAGGACAGTAAGGATATCAAGTAAGTTAAGAACAAACAAGTGCTCTTCAGATTTGTCAATTAAAATTTCAATAATTACTCTAGTAAGCACAGCTTCAGTAGGCTAGTGAGGTCCAAAGTCAGATTGCAGTAGGAGACAAAGAAGCGATAACACTGAGTGTAGACTATTTGTTCCAGAATCTTAGCTGAGGAAGAAAGGAGAGAGATGGGGAAGCAGCTAGACTGTAACATACAGTTTTGTTATGGATTGACTTGTGTCCCCCAAAAGACATGTTCAAGTCCTAACTCCTGGTAGCTGTAAATGTGACCTTATTTGGAATAGAATCTTTGTAGATGTAATCAGGTTAGAACAAGGTAATACTACATTAGAGTTGGCCCTAGTCCAAAATGACTGGTGTTCTTAGAGGAGGAAAGTAAAAACACAGGGAGAAGAAGACCATGTGAAGACAGAGGCATATACATGCAGAGGGACGAGGCATATACATGCAGAGGGACGACAGCCATATGAAGCCTCACACAGAGACTGGAGTTATGCTGCTGTAATCCAAGGGATGTGTGGGGCTACCAGAAGCTGGAAGAGGCAAGGAAGCATCCTCCTCTAGAGGCCTGAGAAGGAGCATGGCTTGCTGATGCCTTAATTTCAGACTTTTAGGTTCCAGAACTGTGAGACAATCAATTTCTGTTGTTTTAAGCCACCAAGTTTGTGGGTAATTTGTTATGGCAGCTCTAGGAAGCTAATACAAGTTTAAAGGGAAATAATATTAGAATGTAAGTGTCTTAAATTTGTTCAAACTGAGGAGAAGAATTCAAGGTAGCAAAGAAGTTGAAGATTCAATTAGAAGGGGAAAACTTGAAAGGAGGAATACCCTGGAAAAGACAAAAAGGAAAGGCTCCAACGGAATGTTCTATGTCCAGATCACTTCACACAAAACCGCCTGAGTGACTGAAGGCAAATTCCTCCACCACCCCCACCACCCCCCCACCCCCCACCCCCCCCCCGCCAAACAACATCTAAAACTTTAGTCCCTGAGTGTGGAGCCTGAGATTCTTCAATTATTGTTATCTAATCACACTAAAGTTTAAGAAACACTGATCTACTTATATGTAGAATCTAAACAAACAAAAACCCTAAGCTCATAGATACAGGGAACAGATTGGTGGTTGCCATGGTTGGGGGGTGGGGGAATGGGATTCAAAAAGTACAAACTTCCAGTTATAAAATAAGTCCTGGGGATGTAATATACAGCATGGTGACTATAATTACTAATACTTTCAATTATTGCATAATTGAAAGTTCCTAAAAGAGATCTTAAAAGTTCTCATCACAAAAAGAAGAATTCTGTAAATATGTGTGGTGATGAAAGCTAACTAGATTTAGTGCGGTGACCATTTCACAATATACACAAATAATGACTCATTATGTTGTACACTTGAAAATAATACAATGTAGTATGTCAACTAGACCTCAATAAAAATTTTAATTAAAAAATGAAGCTCTGAGCAGAAGCAAGAAGAATTACAATCCTGCAGCCTGTGGAATGAAAACCACGTTCACAGAAAGATAGACAAAATGAAAAGGCAGAGGACTATGTACCAGATGAAGGAACAAGATAAAACCCCAGAAAAACAACTAAATGAACTGGAGATAGGCAACCTTCCAGAAAAAGAATTCAGAATAATGATAGCGAAGATGATCCAAGACCTTGGAAAAAGAATGGAGGCAAAGGTCGAGAAGATGCAAGAAATGTTTAACAAAGACCTAAAAGAAGTAAAGAACACACGCGTAGAAGAATTAAAGAACAAACAAACAGAGAGGAACAATACAATAACTGAAATGAAAAATACACTAGAAGGACTCAATAGCAGAATAGGTGAGGCAGAAGAACAGATAAGTGACCTTGAAGACAGAGTGTAGAATTCACTGCCGTGGAACAAAATAAAGAAAAAAGAATGAAAAGAAATGAAGACAGCCCAATAAGAGACCTCTGGGACAACATTAAATGCAACAACATTCACATTATAGGGGTCCCAGAAGGAGAAAAGAGAAAGGACCTGGGAAAATATTTGAAGAGATTATATTCTAAAACTTCTCTAACATGGGAAAGGAAATAGCCACCCAAGTTCAGGAAGCACAGAGAGTCCCAGGCAGGATAAACCCAAGGAGAAACATGCCGAGACACACAGTAATCAAAATGACAAAAATTAAAGACAAAGAAGAATTATTAAAAGCAACAGGGAAAAATGACAACATACAAGGGAACTCCAATAAAGTTAACGGATGATTTCTCAGCAGAAACTCTACAAGCCAGAAGGGAGTGGCATGATATATTTAAAGTGATGAAAGGGAAGAACCTACAACCACGATTACTATACCCGGCAAGGATCTCATCCAGATTCAACAGAGAAATCAACAGCTTTACAGACAAGCAAAAGCTAAGAGAATTCAGTACCACCAAACCAGCTCTACAACAAATGCTAAAGGAACTGCCCTACAGGAAACACAAAAGAAGAAAAGGACCTACAAAAACAAATCCAAAACAATTAAGAAATTGGTAATAGGAACATATATATCAATAATTACCTTAAATGTGAATGGATTAAATGCTCCGACCAAAAGACAAAGGCTCGCTGAATGGATGCAAAAGCAAGACCCATATATATGCTGTCTACAAGAGACCCACTTCAGACCTAGGGACACATACAGACTGAAAGTGAGGGGATGGAAAAAGATATTCCATGCAAATGGAAATCAAAAGAAAGCTGGAGTAGCAATACTCGTATCAGATAAAATAGACTTTACAATAAAGAATGTTACAAGAGACAAGGAAGGACGCTACATAATGATCAAGGGATCAATCCAAGAAGAGGATATAAAAATTATAAATATATATGTACCCAACATAGGAGCACCTCAATACATAAGGCAAATGCTAACAGCTATAAAAGAGGAAATCGACAGTAACACAATAATAGTGGGGGACTTTAACACCTCACTTACACCAAAGGACAGATCATCCAAACAGAAAATTAAAAAGGAAACACAAGGTTAAAATGACACAATAGACCAGATAAATTTAATTGATATTCATAGGACATTCCATCCAAAAACAGCAGATTACACTTTCTTCTCAAGTGCACAAGGAACATTCTCCAGGATAGATCACATTTTGGGTCACAAATCAAGCCTTGGTAAATTTAAGAAAACTGAAATCATATCAAGCAATTTTCCCAACCATAATGCTCTGAGATTAGAAATAAATTACAGGGGAAAAAAAAGTGAAAAACATAAACACATGGAGGCTAAACAATACATTACTAAATAACCAAGAGATAACTGAACAAATCAAAGAGGAAATCAGAAAGTACCTAGAGACAAAAGACAACAAAAACATGACAATACAAAATCTATGGGATGCAGCAAAAGCAGTTCTAAGAGGGAAGTTTATAGCAACACAATCCTACTCAAGAAACAAGAAAAGTCTCAAATAAAAAATCTAACCTTATACCTAAAGGAACTAGAGAAAGAAGAACAAACGAAACTCAAAGTTAGTAGAAGGAAGAAATCATAAAGATCAGAGCAGAAACAAATGAAATAGAAACAAAGAAAACATTAGCAAAGATCAATAAAACTAAAAGCTGGTTCTTTGAGAAGGTAAACAAAATTGATAAACCTTTAGCCAGGTTCATCAAGAAAAAGAGGGAGAGGACTCAAATCAATAAAGTTACAAATGAAAAAGGAGAAGTTACAATGGACACCACAGAAATACAAAGCATAAGAGACTACTACAAGCAACTCTACACCAATAAAATGGACAACCTGGAAGAAATGGACAAATTTTTAGAAAGGTATAACCTTCCAAGACTGAACCAGGAAGAAACAGAAAACATGAACAGATCAATCACAAGTAACAAAATTGAAACTGTGATTAAAAACCTCCCAACAAACAAAAGTCCAGGACCAGATGGCTTCACATGTGAATTCTATCAAACATTTAGAGAAGAGCTAACACCCATCCTTCTCAAACTCTTCCAAAATATTGCAGAGGAAGGGACACTCCCAAACTCATTCTACGAGGCTACTATCACCCTGATACCAAAACCAGACAAAGATACTACAAAAAAAGAAAATTAAAGACCAAATCACTGATGAATATAGGTGCAAAATCCTCAACAAAATACTAGCAAACAGAATCCAACAACACATTAAAAGGATCATACACCATGATCAAGTGGGATTTATCCCAGGGATGCAAGGATTCTTCAATATATGCAGATCAATCAATGTGATACACCATATTAACAAACTGAAGAATAAAAACCATATGATCATCTCAATAGATGCAGAAAAAGCTTTTGACAAAATTCATAACCATTTATGAAAAAAACTCTCCGTAAAGTGGGCACAGAGGGAACCTACCTCAACATAATAAAGGCCATATACTACATACCCACAGCAAACATCATTCTCAATGGTGAAAAACTGAAAGCATTTCCTCTAAGATCAGGAACAAGACAAGGATGTCCACTCTCACCACTTTTATTCAACATAGTTTTGGAAGTCCTAGCCACGGAAATCAGAGAACAAAAAGAAATAAAAGGAGTCCAAATGGTAAAAGAAGAAGTAAAACTGTCACTGCTTGCAGATGACATGATATTATACCTAGATAATCTTAACGATGCCACCAGAAAACTACCAGAGCTAATCAGTGCATTTGGTAAAGTTGCAGGATACAAAATTAATACACAGAAATCTCTTGCATTCCTATACACTAACAAAGAAAGATAAGAAAGAGAAATTAAGGAAACAATCCCATTCACCATTGCAACAAAAAGAATAAAATGCCTAGGAATAAACCTACCTAAGGAGGCAAAAGACCTGTACTCAGAAAACTATAAGACAGTGCTGAAAGAAATCAAAGATGACACAAACAGATGGAGATATACTACGTTCCTGGATTGGAAGAATCAATATTGTGTAAATGACTATACTACCTCAAGCAATCTACAGATTCAATGCAATCCCTATCAAATTACCAATGGCATTTTTTACAGAACTACAACAAAAAAACCTTAAAAACTGTATGAAGACACAAAAGACCCCAAATAGTGAAAGCAATTTTGAGGGAAAAAAACAGAGCTGGGGGAATAAGACTCCCTGACTTCAGACTATACTACAAAGCTACAGTAATCAAGACAATACGGCACTGGCACAAAAATAGAATTATAGAGCAATGGAACAGGAGAGAAACCCAGAGATAAACCGATGCACCTATGGTCAACTAATCTATGACAAAGGAGGCAAGGATATACAATGGAGAAAAGACAGCCTCTTCAATAAGTGGTGCTGGGAAAACTGGACAGCTACATGTCAAAGAATGAAATTAGAACACTCTCTAACACCATACACAAAAATAAACTCAAAATGGATTAAAGACTTAAATGTAAGACTGGACACTATAAAGCTCTTAGAGGAAAATATAGGAAGAAGACTCTTTGACATAAATCACAGCAAAATCTTTTTTGACCCACCTTGTAGAGTAATGGAAATAAAAACAAAAATAAACAAATGGGACCTAATTATACTTAAAAGCTTTTTCACAGCAAAGGAAACTATACACAAGATGAAATGACAACCCTCAGAATGGGAGAAAATATTTGCAACCAAATCAATGGACAAACGATTAATCTCCAAAATATATAAACAGCATGCAGCTCAATATTAAAAAAACAAACAGCCCAATCAAAAAATGGGCAGAAGACCTAAATAGACATTTCTCCAAAGAAGACATACAGATGGCCAAGAGGCACAAGAAAAGCTGCTCCACATCCCTAATATTAGATAAACGCAAATCAAAACTACAATGAGGCATTACCTCACACCGGTTAGAATGGGCACCATCAGAAAATCTACAAACAATAAATGCTGGCGAGGGTGTGGAGAAAAGGGAACCCTCTTGCACTGTTGGTGGGAATGTAAATTGATACAGCCACTATGGAGAACAGTATGGAGGTTCCTTAAAAAACTAAAAATAGAATTACCACATGACCCAGCAATCCCACTACTGGGCATATACCGAGAGAAAACCATAATTCAAAAAGACACATGCACCCCAATGTTCACTGCAGCACTATTTACAATAGCCAGGTCATGGAAGCAACCTGAATGCCCATCGACAGACGAATGGATAAAGAAGATGTGGTACCTATATACAATGGAATATTACTCAGCTATAGAAAGAAACAAAATTGGGTCACTTGTAGAGATGTGGATAGATCTAGAGATTGTCATATAGAGTGAAGTAAGTCAGAAAGAGAAAAACAAGTATCTTATATTAACACATATATGTGGAATTTAGAAAATGGTACAGATGAACTGGTTTGCCAGGCAGAAATATAGACACAGGTGTAGAGAACAAACGTATGGACACCAAGGGGGGAAAGTAGGGGGGGTTGGTGGTGGGATGAATTGGGAGATTGAGATTGACATATATGCACTAATATGTATAAAATAGATAACTAATAAAAAAATTTAAAAATAAAAAATTTGCTGCTGTATAAAAAAAAATAAATTTGCTGCTGTATAAAAATAAATAAATAACATAAAATAGGAGAAGAAAATGAAGCACTGACCTAGAGTGCATGTAGGTAAATCATAAAAATTTATAATTAAAATATTTAAAATAGCAACTCTGGACTATGGGAATGGAGACCAATATTTGTATTAGAATTTGCAAAGCATTAGGAACCAGATGAGACTGGGTCACATGAATTACTGAAAATAATGGTCTTCAATTGTGATTTTCTATAGCAGCACAAAACAGTTGCAGTGCAGAGTCACAATTTTGAAATAATTCCGTGCATTTAAATATCGCTTTCTGAGTATCACTTCTTATTTTCCTCTTCTATATGGCATGATAACTGCTTTATATTTGTTTTCCAAAGTGGAGTCTTCTTCTGGTTCTACGTAAAGCTTCTCAATCTTTTATTTCTTTTGTTCTTTCTTACCCCCAACCCTTCCACTATCTAGTCTCAGACTCAACTACAGGTCTGCCTTTGATTAATTTTCTTGTTGTTCCCCATCAAAGCCAAATTTATCTCAAATCTACATATTTGTAGGTGGTATGAGTCCCTCTAACTTTCCCAGTGGAACATAAGACTTATTCTCAAACATGGTGTACTAGAAAGACCTAAGGGATGTACTGTACTTGTATATTCTTAGGATCTACCCTCAGAGATTCTGATTTAGCATATCTAGGTCCAAGAATCCGAATCTTCAGGAAGAATTTCATCTGATTCTAAAGTTGGAGCATCATGGACATGCTTTCCAGAAACACTCCTCAAGGACTAAGGAGTATTCATTGCAAGCTCAAAATGATCACACAGTCTGAAGCAGCCAGAAATGTTAATGAAATCTTTGGCAGCATTAAGAGCTATACAATATCCAGGTCAAGAAAGGTAAGTTTCTATTCCCTGCAATGGCCAAATGGAGCTTGAAATACTGTATTTGGTTATGCATAACCTATTTTAAGAATGTGTTACTGTGTGAAACATTTTGACCCTGTGAGTATAATTCACATCATTGAGGCCTGTAAGGTACAGGGTTCAGGTCCTGGTCAGGGTGGTGTTCCTTTATCGTGTAACTGCAGCTGTTTCCCAGAAACTTGAGAAATACTATTCTCTACTCTCAACCTGCAAGCAATCATTGAACTATATTGCAGAGAGTTGCTTAATTTTTTTTTTTTAATTTTTGAAATTTATTTCATTTATTCTTTTATACAGCAGGTTCTTATTACTTATCTATTATATACATATTAGTGTATATATGTCAATCCCAATCTCCCAATTCATCCCACTAATTTTTAAAAAAGTAATAATTAACATACTCAATCGGCAACAGGGATAAATATGACAACTAAGGATCCATCTCATAATATCCCGCAATCTTTTTTTATTTATTTATGTATGTACATATGTATTTATTTTTGGTGAGAACATTTAAATTCTACGCTCTTAGGAAATTTCAGTTGTACAGTATTAGTGTTATCAATTCTGAGTCACCTTGTTATACATTGGACCTTCAGACCTTTTTCATCTTATAACTGAAAGTCTGTACCTTTTATCAACCTCTCCCTATTTCCTACACTCCTGACAACCACGTTTCTACTTTCCGTGTCTATGAGTTTGACTTTTTTTTTTTACTCCACATACAAGGGATACCATGAAGTATTTGTCTTTCTCTGTCTGGCTTATTTCACTTAGCATAATGCCCTCCAGCTTTACCCACGTCGTCATAAATGTCAGGATTTCCCTCTTCTTAATGTTGAATAATATTCCATTGTATATGTACACCATAAATTCTTGATCTATTCATCCATTAATGAACACTTAGGTTGTTTCCATACCTTGGCTACTGTGAACAATGCTATAATGAGCATGGGGGCACAGTTATCTCTTTGAGGTAATGATTTCATATTATCTCACAATCTCTTAAAGCCCATTTATGTTGACCTCATCCAGGGCTAAAACTCTAGGACAAGACATTTTAAGGGTATCCTAGGCCACTTAAAGTCCTGAGGAATCAAAAACTAAGTGCTAGAACCATAAAGTTTCTGATATAAATGCTTTATATATTTCCAGATCACCCCCTCCCACCAATCTCTCTCTCCCTCTCCCTTTCTTTTCTTTCTCGATCTCCATATCTCATCTCTATTCCTCTCTCTTGTAAAATATAAGAGCAACTTTTCCAGGTTAGTGGTTTTCAATATAGCTAGCAATTAGAATTACCTGGGGACATTTTAACACTTCAAACATCTGAAGCACCAACACAGAGACTGAAAACAATTCCCATAAATTTAAGATAAGGAAACATCTCTATTTTTAATCTTATGCATCTGAAATTCCTAGTTATTCTTCCTGACTTTAATGGAGAAGTATTTTCTTACAGTAAGATGAGTCAGTCTTTCTTTTACCTTTAGATTAGAAATCCCCGCAATAATTCACCCATTCAAAATGAAACAACAATTCTCACCAAACTTTTCCAGATGGCTTAGTTTCCCCATCTTTTCAGATGGTTGGGCAGAGATGGATGGAGCATATTTTGAGTGGAGGTGAACAGATCTTTTCTACTTTCCTTCAAAACAGTATACCCCAGATGTGTTTCATCATTTAGATGAAGGACACAGAAATGGGAAACAAAGATTCACAAATATCCATATTGATTATATTTTCAAGCTCTTCCATAATGAGGAGGTTTATGTTTACTTTTGCTAAAATATTCAAGAGGAGACTGGGAGACAACGCACACACACACACACAGATTCCATGATTCTTCCCTGTTACCAGGTGTAAAAATCTCTTGCCACAAGAGAAAAATGTCTTGATTTCATATCCTCAGAATTTCAGGATCTGCCTCAAAACAGTCAACCTAAAATGTTTTAAAAACCTTAGCAAACTGTTTAGAACATTTGAGTTCTGACATCATAAATTACTAAACGGAAGCCTTAATCAATTTATAAAACATATATTCTATAGCTTATCCCAATGTTCAATATTTCATTTTCTAACTTAGAGAGGCTGTGTCTAGTCACAGCTGTTGATTAGTTTGCTTTCAGGAAAAACAAAACAAACAAGCTGTTGACATGTTCCAAATCTATCAGGAGAATATCATTGTTATTTATTTATTGTAGTGGTTTCTAATTTCCGAAGTTTGCCAAAGTTTAAAATTTGTAGTTAAGGTCAAATGAAAATATTTGAGAGTTGTAACAATGAAAATGAAACAAATTAGCCATCAAACCTATCATATATTATAAATATAGTTTACATTTCTTAAAATAAACATTAAGTAGAAATATCAGTGGTACCCCTCAGATAACACAGCAACATGGTTTCAGAAATGTCACTTTATTACTTTCTTTTTTTCAGATAAAAATATGGTGAATAACACCAATAATAATTGGTTTATTTTAACATAATCAAAATTCTCTCCTGAAGTTGCAGAAAGATATGTCTCCTGAGCAAGTTAAACTGGTATGATAGGGGAAAAAAGGTCAATATCGTGTCATACTAACTAATGAAAATGTCAAGACAAGGACTTTTCAAAGTTTGTTTTTCTTCATTCCAACCCACCAAAATGTGGAGTTCAGTTCTAATTTTACGCCAGATACTCTCTTTCCGCTAATTTCTAATAAAATATTGGCTTGACCTGTGAAAATCATAAAACTATGAATATTTCAAACATTAGAAAATAAAGCCTTTAAAAATTTATTTAAATAAATTAGACTCTAACAATAATGATTCTGCTACAGCAGTACTTATCAAACTTTTCCTCTAAAGTACAATTAATAGTAAAAGAGAATGAATTTGCACCCCCAGAGATCTATGGGACAAAGCATGCTGCTGTAATCCAAGCAAACATATTGTTAAGTCTAGTGCTAAAGAAAAAATAATAATAATTTTACATTATAATAAACACAACTTTAATAAAAAAGGATAAAAATTAAATGCCTTTTTCTCTCAAATTATCTAGCAATTTTAATCGTCTTGAATACTAGTACCTTGGTATAAGAAGCATATATTTAAGAAACTGGCCAATACTCAAAAATCTCCGCGCATTGAGGGAAGTTACATCCCAGAAGGATTTACTCAGAAATTATATTATTGTACATTTTTAAACAGATAAAAAGAATTCTTAGAATTAAGAACTGTAGGAAAATGTAAGAACAGAACAAGACAAAATAGTCACTAGGCAAATGTGATAAAGAATATAGTGGTATACAGACAATTTTCTAAATAAGACATACAGATGGCCAACAACTACATGAAAAGGTGTTCAACATCACCAATTATCAGGGAAATGCAAATCAAAGCCACAAGGAGATATCACCTCACACCTGTTAGAATGGCTATCATCAAAAAGACAAGATAACAAGTGTTTGCAAGAATGTGGAGAAAAGGAAAACTTGTGTGCTATTGATGGGAACATAAATTGTGGAAAACAGTATGGAGGTTCCTTAAGAAATTAAAAATAGAACTACCTTACGATACTGCAATCCCACTTCTGGGTATATATCCAAAGAAATGAAAACAGAATCTTGAAGAGATAGCTGCACTCCCATGTTTATTGCAGCATTACTCACAATAGCCAAGATATGGAAACAAACTAAGCGACAGTTGATGGATGAATGGATAAAACAGGTATGGTATACACATAACAATGGAGTATCATTCAACCATGAGAAAGAAGGAAATCCTGACATTTGCAACAACATGGATGGACTTTAAGGGCATTATGCTAAGTGAAATAAGTCAGAGAAAGAGAAAATAATATATGATATCACTTATTTGTATAATCTTCAAGAGCGAAACTCAGAAACAGAGAGTAGAATGGTGGTTCCCAGGGGCGGGGGTGTGGAAAAAATAGGGAGACATTGGTCAAAGGGCACAAATTTCCACTTACAAGACAAATAAGTTCTGGCAATCTAATGTACAGCATGGTGATTATAGTTAATAATACTGTATTCTTAACTTGAAAGATGCTAAGACAGTAGATCTTATATATTCCCACCACACAAAAAAATGGTAATTATGTGAGATGATGAAGGCATTGGCTAAAGCTATGGTAGTGATCATTTTGCAATATATGTTTATCAAATCAACATGTTGTATACCTTAAAGGTACACAATGTTATATGTCAATTACATCTCAATAAAACTGAAAAAATATATAATGATTTAGCTTGACTTTCAGGTGAATTATAAAATATTTAAATCAAGAGAATAAAAGATCTAGCCTAAATGCTATGAAAGGGCTACAGATAAAGAGTAAATTGGGATGGGAAGACACTATTCTGAGTATTAGATAAGAGATGAAAGAGAAACCACAAAATTCTACTCCTGTTTGCAGCACAGTAAACTGCACAAACCATGTCCTGCCAGACAAACTATTTAAAGCTTAAATTGCTTTAACACCAGCTCAGTTACACACACACACACACGTATATATATAACTATATATACTTTTTTTTTCCCCTGGATACCACCACAAACTGATTTAACTGTTATCTCTATAGAGAGCATGGGTTCATGTGTTCCAAATATAACACTCTAGACAGTTTCAGTAACTATCCTAGTTTACAAATCCTGAACAATCCTTGCCCAGACCTCATTTGCCAACATCTGTCCTGAAACCACCCTATGACTAAACCTAACCCCACAAACTCTCTATGACTTTTCCTTAACTTTCCCTCCGTAAAGATGGGTATTATCCCTTACTCAGCAAGTTGAATACATGCAGCTTTATATGATCTATGATCCACAGGTCTGACTTGTGGTCTTGGTATTGGGGCTTTGACAAATATCTTGTAATGCTATCAAAACTGTACATAAAATTACACCAATGACTTGTGATTTTTCCCTTGCAATTTAAATTTAGCCACCCTTCCTGTATTAATTGGCTCAAGCTGCTATAAACAAATACCACAGATTGGGTGACTTAAACAACAGAAATTTATTTTCTCACAGTTCTGAAGGCTGAACGTCCAAGATCATGTACCAGCATGGTGGGGTTCTGGTGAGAACTCAGGAAGTCTAATAAATCCTGGCTTGCAGTGTCCTCACATGGTAGAGAGAAAGACAGAGAAAGAGAGAGGGTGGGGAGAGGGAGGGAAGGAGGGAGGGAGGGAGAGGGCACAGGAGAGAGAGCACAGTACTCTGTTATCTCCTCTTATAAGGACGCTAATCCTATTGGATCTGAACCCCACCTTTATGACCTCATTTAACCTTAATTACTTTCTCACTCCAAATATAGTCACACTTGGGGTTAGGGCTTCAACATGTGAATTTGGGAGGAACACATATATTCAGTCCATGACATTCTATTCCTGGTTCCCCCAAATCCATGTCCTCACATGTAACATATTTGTTCTATCCCAACAGCCCCAAAAGTCTTATCTCATTCCAGCATCAACTCTAAGTCTAAAGTCTAAAGTCCCATCTAAATCAGACATGGGTGAAGCATGTTGAGGCAAAATTCCTCTCCAGCTGTGAACCTGTGAAACCAGACAAGTTATGTGCTTCCAAAATACAATAGCGGGACAGGCATAAGATAGACACTCCCATTCAAAACGGGGAGAGGTTGGGTGATGGTCTCAAGTAAGTTTCAACTTAAGGCAAACTGCATTAAATCCTGAGGCTTGAAAGTAGTCATCTTTGCTAAGCTCTCTAGCCTACTGGAATGGCAGCATTACCCCTATGGTTCTGCGGGAAGGCCCTGTCTCTTCAGTTCAGTGGGGTGGCCCACCCACTAGGCTCTGGGCTTTGGCCTTGCCCCTGAGGCACTGGGTGGTGACATACTGGCACCCCAAAACGGAAGACGCCCTACCCTTTTGCAATTGGTAGAAACTAGTCCTGTCCCACGGGCCCGTGGTAAAATGGGCAGTTCTGCAGATAGCTGAATCGCCTTGGGGTTGTTCTTCCCTTCTCTTGAAGAATGAAGCATGTTCACAGCTAAAGAGCTCTACTGTCCCATCCTGTAAAATCGAAGAAGTCTGACAGCCTTCCTCCATTTTGTCCATCTCCTGCCCCTTCAGTTCAAACTGGCAATGTTTCTACTTGTATAATCCCATAATCTCTGTAACAAGTGATAGTCCGGCCAGAACTTTGGTGTTCTCAGAACATGCTTTTTCATTTTTTGCAACAAGGAGAAGCTGAGAATTTTTCAAATCTTTAAGTTCTGGTTCCTTTTTTCCTTCACTATTCCTCCTTTAATTCATCTCTCTCCTCTCACACTTTACTATATGCAGTTAAGAGAACACAGGCAGCACCTTCAACATCTTGCTTAGAAATCTCTCCAGCTAAATATCCAACTTCACCATTTTACCTTCCACAAAACATAAAAACACAATTCAGCGACATTTCTTGACACTTTATAACATGGATTACCTTCTCTCCATTGTCCAATAGCATATTCCTCATTTCTATCTGAGGTCTCGCCAGAACGGCCTTTAATGTCCATATTTCTGTCGACATTTTGTTCGTGATTATTTATGTATTCTACGTAGACACAGCTTTCTCTCCAGCTCTTTTTTTTTTTTTTTTTCCAAGTCTTCACCAGAATCACATTTAATGTCCGTATTTCTACTGATGAAATAAGTCATATTTCATGGCAAGAAAAGAATTATTTAAACATAAATTTTTCCTCTGCATATTTGGGCCTCCTCTCTCCCCTTGTGTGCACCGTGCATCAGAATTAACCAGACTTCCTTAGGAGGTAACATTCCTTCTTAATCCTATACAGGGTCATGATGACCCACTACTCGATTTGTCTGTACAAATCTGCATTGTGCAAACTGGCAGTAAGTCATCTGACGTATAACTCTTTGTCTCAAAAATGTATTTAACTGTGCTTTGACCTCTAACAGGCAGAACAGTGCTCAGAGCTTTCTGAAAGACCATCTGAAGCGTTATAATCCTCGGGTTGACAATAACATTTTTTATTTCTTTCTCAGGTTGACTATTAATTAATATTTCTTCCACACTATCAACAGTCCCCTCACAACAGTCTAGGATCTTTCTAGCAAAACTCCTCCAGCTGCTCCACCCATTTACCCAGTTCCTAAGCTGTTCCCATAATTTTAGGTATCTATTAACAATAGCAGTCTGAAGGAGGTAATATATAACATTCAGTCCACAATACTTCCCATGTCAAAGAGTGCTAGGCCCCCTACAGTCAGTTTTTATCCAAGACCAACCCAAACGTGATGGTTGGTTAACTCAGTTCCTCAGATTTTAGGGTGTGTTTTAGTCCATGTGGTTTGGTGACTAACTAGACTCCACTCTCTAGGTCTGGTGACCTCCACTGCCTCCTCTGGGCTTTCCTTGGTTCTGCAGGCTTCCTTGACTTAGGGATTCTCCCTCCAACTGATCCAGGAAGATGAAAATTTAAATACGGCTTCATAATTACAAACTATTTTTCTTTAACATTTTTATTTTAGGAATAATCAGTGTTTTAAATTCTACTGTAAAATTGAGGACATTCAGATTTTTTAGACTAATTTGTTTGAATTTACGCTTCTTTCAAACAGAAATATTCATAAATAGTAGCTATAAAGTTTAGAAAAACATCAAGATTAAAACTAGCCCATCTAATCTTCGATATGAAGCATCAGAGAGGCAATCTTCCACCAGCAAAAGGTAAGAGAAAAAGACAGAGAAAGCAGGATTCCAAAGAGCTACCAAAACTTGATTCAAAAAGTCTCTTTGGAATTAGCAGAAAGTACTGGACAAAGGAAACACCTTCAGATTTAATAAATATAACTTATATTAGAGAAAATGGCCTGAATACACACTCCTCAAATTATAAATATTAAGATATATTTAAATGTCTGAAATGAACCTGAGTAAGTTTTATGAGGTTTTTTTCTTTACATGTACTAGTCAATTCATGTCATGTACTCAGCTAAACTGCTAGTGAATAGTTTATTTCTCTGTTATGGGGTATCAGAATGCAAAAATTATATTCACCCAGAAGAAGCTGACTGATCTCCTTAGTCTTAAACTGAATCTTAAACTATCACTGTGAACTCATCAAAAAAAATACTGAATTAAAAAATAAATCCTACCCTGAATGCTTTGGTTAATGCTCTAATATTTTTGCTATCATAAATATGGCTCCTACCAATTTCCTGTCACTGTCGATTAGGAAAGTAATTCCTTTTTTCTTTTATTTACATTTTTTTTTCCTTCAGTCAGCACGTTTCTAAAATATAAGTGGGTGGACATTAGCTTCGGGAAGAAAAATTAGGCAGTGAATGAAACTATTTTATCGGTTAAATAGAAATGAAGAGATGTCATTCAGATAAAGTTGTATTATAAAAAGAAAGTATACTCATTGCTAGTACTGATAGTCTTCCATTGGCAGGAGATTTTAGAAGCACTTTTGAGATGGCAAACTGCAGCGCTAAGGACAGTGAATAAATATTTAAGGGAGGTTGTGTAATATATTGGTGTTAGAGACAGACTTGATTTTGAGTTGCATTTCTGCCAGTATTAGCTGTGTGATCTTGGGAAGGTGACATAAACCCTTTGCATCTTTGTTTCCTTGTCTTTAAAACAGAGGCAATGGATATGGTGGTTTTCTTATTGTATTCTAGTGTCCATTGCTACATTCTTTAATGAACATACTGTGATATACCTATCAATTTATTTCCCCCTCTTAGTCTACATGATACCAAGTGATTTGATACCACTCCATTTCTGGATATCCTGATTAGCTTAAACCAGTAGCATATTTTACCCTACTGGTTACAATTATTGGTTCAAGATGGGTAGATACATAGCTCATCTGGAGAGACATTTGCTGAGACTTCTTGGAATGAAGCCTTTGTGCATTTCCAACATTTTGAAGGTATAAGGTTGTTTTCTCTGTAACTACAACAATCTGGAGACCAAGAGGGAGAACCTAACACTACTGACAGCCACTACCAGGAGCCTGTCTAGATAACATACAGCCAGGAGACATATCCTTGCCCGGACAGTTTATGTTGTAACCTCTTGTTGTTGAGTCCAATTTGATTTGATTTTTCTATCAGTTGCAAATGAAGGACTTATGACTAATTGTTTCCTTATGGTTATTGTGAGGATTAAGTGAGATGATATAAGTAAAGCACTTAACAGTACTGGGCACCTAGTACTCTCTCATGTCTAAGGATGCATGGCATGTGAACAGCTTAGACAACAAAAACAGTTTCCATGATTCCTACTAACAGTAATTCTCCTCCAGCATGCATTTAATTTTAATTCAACTCAGCAAGTACTTATTCATTTATTCATTAACTCAACCAATAATAGGGATTGTATTATGAACAAGGCATTGTGCCCAGGACTGTTGGTTATACTGAGAAATATAATAATGGTTACTTCAGTACTGGGGCTGATAAAAAAGAAAGAAACCAGTACTTTAGTGAATTTAATTACTTGTAATCTCCCAAAGAAGCATTTGAATAATCATATAAACAGTGTGAGATCAGGTGCCAAACTGTGTGGTACCCTAGGTAGATCAGTACCATAAATGAGCCACAGAAGAAAAAATAGTGCACAGTAAGATTCAGTATACTCTAGAAAAAAATGCTTGGGTGTTAAATTGTATTAACTAACATAGTAAAAAACTAAGTATGTTAGAAAAGAATGTCTAACAGCCCAGATACATAACTCCTATCCCCTTCCCTTTAGTGCTTGTTTTGTGATATTTCTAAGTTATTTCTTTTAAAAATTCTTTGGGGCTGTTAATCTTGCTTGAATACACCAAAGCCTTGCTGTACTAGAGTCCCTGGGGCTCTGTATTACCAGAAAGCAGTGTTAAGACAGGACTCTTCAGGTATTTCTAATAATGAACACTTCAGAAAGAGTTCAAAAAAGATTTAGGCAAAGGATCAGAGAATTTCAGGGATAGAAGAGACTTTGGAGGCTATATATCCAGCTCTCTACTCAAATTATTTACAGTGAATTTCACAAAATACCAGGTACAGTTATTAAAAACAATTTCTTAGCATGTAAAGAGAAGAAAAGTAAGATTAGACTTTGGGAATAAGAGTAATAGAAACATGTTTCTTAGACAAAGAGAGAATGCTGCATAAATAATCTTTTAAAAATGACATGAGATGTCCTCTATAAAAATCTGATAACTTAATAACCGATAACTTTTATTCAAGGGCAGAAAAGGAATTAAAAAATCTCAACTTCCTCCTTGTTTTTACTTTAAAATACTCCCAACTATTAAAAGGTTATGATAATGATTCATGAAAGAATGTGCTTGGGTCCCTGTGCTGGAGGCGGGAGGAGAATGAATATGTATAGCGTAAGTCATGCTGCTGGCTGGTAAATGAGAGGGACTGAAGAGAGGGCGACTGATTGAGGACACAGAAAACCTAAGGAGATGCACTTCTGAGTATGAATTGTGTTCTCAGCCTGAGGGTGCAAGTGAGTGTGGGTCCATTGGTCTGTTTCTAAGGACTCTGTTCATCTTTTATTCTTTGTTTTGCTTTGTTTTGTTTTGGCTATCGGGTCTCAAGTCTCAGGAACCTATTTTAGAAGTCTTATTAGACAAGATTTTTTTCTTGCTCTTTTCAACCTCTTAGGGTCAAAGAAAAAACTCTCTTTTCTCCTTTGCAGGAGCACCTGTTAGTTGAATTTTACCTTCTTTCCTGATGGCAGTTTGTTTATTTCAGGCACTTTTATTTAAGTATGTTATAATTTTTCATATTTTGCAAGACTTTTTGTTTATGTGTTACTGTTTACTTGTTACAATATGGAAGAGCAAGTGTCGGCCTTCCCCTCCCATTGCCCCATTGGATCTATTCTAGAATTCCATATTTCCCACGTTGGTTCCAGATTAAGCCTTTATTAAAATCCCCAATTACACCTGAGAAGTAATATTGAAACCATACTGTAAATTTATGCTAATTGCTATAGACAACACATTTGTGTTCTCCTATAAATTCACAGGTTGAAGACCTACTCCCCACTGTAATGGTATTTGGAGGTGCGGCCTTTGGGCAGTAATTAGGTTTAGATGAGGTCATGAGGGTGGACTTCCCATGATGGAATTGGTTCCCCTACGAAAGGAGGACAAACTCTCTCTCCATCATGTAAAGATACAGTAAGAAGTCTGCTGCCTGCAAACCAGGAAGAAGGCTCTCCCTAACCTCCAGAACTATGAGAAACAAGTGTGTGTTATTTTAACCATTCAATTTATGATATTTTATTGTAACAGCACCAGCTGACTAAGACATTTGTTAAAAATAAAGTCTCTGTTTTAAAAAATAGGAAAATAAAAATAAAAATAAAAAATAAAAAATAGGGACTGACATCCAGTCTCTAAAGCATAACTGCCTAACCTTGGCCAGTTCTCAAGAGGAGTTGAAGATTAGTGAAGGTGAAGGGGGACAGACAAATATGAGTTCAAATCTAGCCTCTTTAATTTATCAGTTTTGGGACTGTGCATAAATTGTTTTACTTCTCTGAGTCTTAGTTAATGCATCACTAAAACATATTTATAACATCCACAAAGTTATGGGGACCTTACATGAGCTGTCCCACTGATTGCTGTGATTGCTTCAGTTGATCTCTATGGCTTGTTTGAAAGCTCCTCTCTTCTTTATAGCTCAAGCAGGTACCCTTTTGAGCCTGGGTTTCCCATCAAGAACATCCTTCCCAGATTGAGGTAGACTATTTTTAGTTTAAGTGTTCTTTCAAATACTCTTTGAGTGCGTGTATATGA
This sequence comes from Eschrichtius robustus, assembly GCF_028021215.1. Taxonomy (NCBI): domain Eukaryota; kingdom Metazoa; phylum Chordata; class Mammalia; order Artiodactyla; family Eschrichtiidae; genus Eschrichtius; species Eschrichtius robustus. The sequence goes on along the minus strand of NC_090827.1, from coordinate 11,975,880 downwards.
CAAGGACTCTTCTTTGAGATCCATCAGTAAATAAAACAGAAAAAAAGAGCCCCTGCTTATCATGTTTGAATCTTATATTTAAATCGTCACTTCCTTTTCTAGCAACCCAAGTACATTATTTCTAAATATACTACATAAATTTACTATGTACTCTATAAATATGCTTTGAGAATTAAATGTGATAATCTTTGCAATACGGTACCTATAGGCCGTCAGTAAATGTTGACTCACTCTCACTATGTAAAACCATAGGTTTTTAGAAAATATTCAACTTCAGTAAATTTTTATCTGTGTGTGAACTGTCTTAATTTGGTTTCCCTAGAAGCAGATCCTGAGAAAAGGATTTGAGTACTGACAGTCCCTGCCTTACAAAGGTTTGATGTATGATTTTTTGACTTTACAATGGTGGGAAAGCAATGTGCGTTCAGTAGAAACAGTACTTCAGTTTTTGAATGTTGATCTTTTCCTGACCTAGTGATGTATGTGGCGATGCTGGGCAGCGACAGTGAGCTTGGCTCCCGGCCAGCCACACAATCATGAAAGTAAACAAGCGATACATCTACAACCGCTCTGTAGCCATACTACCGTCCTGTTTTTCACTTTCAGCACAGTAGTCAACAAATTACATGAGATACTCAATACTTTATTATAAAATAGGCTGTGTGTTAGATAATTTTGCCAATATATCCCTTAATGTAAGTGTTCTGAGCACGTTTAAGGTAGGCTAGGCTGAGCTATGATGTGTGGTAGATTTGGTGTATTTAATGCATGTTTGACTTAACGATGCTTTCAACTTACAATGGGTTGATAGGGATGTAACCCATTGTCAGTCAAGAAAGACCTGTAAATAATTTGTTGGGGGAGCTAATACTAGGAAATACCATCAGGGAGTAGAGAGGTGAGACGGAAGAAAAAAATGCACACATATATAGTGTGCATTTTCAAACCTATTACCAAACTGGACAATTGGAGCTTAATCCCACCAGGAAGCTTGAGGTGCCAGTGTGAAATGAGCACCTCAGAGTTATTCTGCCCGAGAAGTTAGGGAGCTAGGTTATTTACCCAACTTCTGTAAGTAATTGTTTGAGGGCTTCCCCTAGAGAGAACTAATGTCCTAGGACTTTGCATCTACCTGTACAGCCCCCGGCAAAGGTGCTGGCTGACTGGGAGTTGGACCTACAAGCACAGAAATGGTAACTCACAAGGGGATATGGGCAGGATACCAACAGTATGCATTATACGAATCTTAAGAGAATGCTCCTTTTAAGGAAGAAATAACCGTGATAGAGTATTAACCCCTTAATATAGATCAAGGTCAAATCTGCTGTGGAATTCAGAGTTAAGAGCTAACCTCTCATTCTTTTTGTCCCAGACACTCATCCTGACATTCCTTCTAGTGCATGTTTCCGAGCTCTCTCCCTAATCTATTCTTACATCCCCTGCTCTCTTCTTCTTCTTCCCTTCTTCCCTGCATCTCATAACCACAATGTCAGAGCAAGTCCTGTTGGCTCAATCTCCAAAGGCTCTCGCTTTGACCCTTCGTATTTCCTATACCACAACTACACAGTACTACCAGCGTGTCCTCAGGGTCTCTCTCTGCTGCCACTCTTGCCCCTCTAGTTGGTTCTCTGCCAAGAAGTCGAAGTGATCTTTTAAAACCATAAGTCACATCCTACGATTCCTGTGTTCAAAACTTTCTTCTCTAATTTATTACCAAGGTCTACTAGGCCTTACTTGATCTGTGTACTCACACAACCTTTAAATGCTTACCTGCTACAAGTCTCCCTCTTGCTCAGTCCCCTGCAGGCACATTAGGGCACAAGGAGCCCTCCCTTTTTCCTCAGAGCCTCCACATTTCCTTACTGTTTCTCCAGATATTCAGGAGAGCTAGTGACTGGTGGGTATGGCCTGGAGCCACACAGTTTGCTTTTAGAACCTGTGTGCTGGGCCTTCTGCAACATGGTTGCTTAGCGCATTCCCTGAGGGCTCTTGTCCTTCTTTAAGTCAGGGCTCTGAACGAGTGTTGTTTCTGCAGAAATGACCTTCCTGACATTCTATCTAAAATAGCATCCACTGTCATTCTTTATTATTTTAATAGCACTTTTCACTCTCTGTCTTCATATTGTAATAGGGAAGAACAAATCTGACTCCATATTGGATCTGTTTCCTTTACTTTAACCTCTGTATTCTATTGCTTTTGCTATACGTTCATCACTAAAAAGAAGAATGTTGCCTGAAGCCTGAAATACACAGGATAGCCCATTCTCAAGGCTCTGACCTGTAAAGGTAAAACATTTTTCCATTCATATAGAGATAAAAAGTTGTAGAGTAAAGAATAATATTTGTCCTGTTAGAGATTTATAGAAACATTGTGGCCAGACCTAGGAGGACAGCTGCAAAAATAAAGGATTCCGGCATCAAGAAGTCGGCAACAATCAACTCTACCGTTGCCCCTTTCAGTATAAAAGCCGCCGGAAGTCTAACTTGGGTAAGATGGTTCTGTGGGGCACGAGTTCACCATCTTCTTGGTCTCTGCTTTCTGCATAAAGCTGCTATGCTCCTTGCCCCAAAAACTCATCTCTCAATTTACTGGCCTGTTACATGCCGAGCAGTACGCGCTTGGACTCGGTAACAATCTTAAGTATCAATGTATCATTATTATTTTTAATTTTTAGTTTCATTGCTTGAACGTATAAGCTCTATAGAGGCAGATCTTCAGCAGCTAGAATAGTGCAACATCAGGCAGCATGTGTTAAGTTATGCCTAATTAACAAAACCAATTCCAGCATTTCATGCCTTAACACAGTGGACGTGTCTTTTACCTCACTCTACAAGGCAATGTGAATCTGGGATGGAGCTCTGTTCACTCACTCAATCACGCAGGCTAAATGCAGCCCCCATTTGCCACACTGTCCAGAATCACTTTGACCTTTAAATCTATTCAAAGTAACAGAAGTCGTGACTCCCATTTACAGTTTATTTTCCAAAGCAAGCAACCTGGCAGAGAGCAGAAAACTGTAATCTCAAGTGTCTTTGTAAATAGCCTTAATAACTATCACAAGTACGTAGCTCTCATATGAGATAATCGATAAGTATTTGCAGAACGAGCAAATAAATGAGCAACTGGAATACGCCACACACCATATGTACAAAACTGGAGACATTATTCTTAACCGCTATTTAGTAATAAATAAACACATTACACTTAAAATATAAAATATTATCGTAAATAATCTCCATGAGAATAGGACCTTATCTGTTCTACTCCTCCCTGGCACCTAGAATGCTCAGTACATGTTAAGCTCTCAATAAAGCTTCAAGGAATGAATGAATGAATGAATGAATAAATAAATAAATAAACAAACAGCATAATTTTGGTGAATGTGCAGGTGTCCAATTGGCTGTGCTTTCAAAATTGGAAATTTAAAATATTTGTGCATACACACACATATATACACACAAACTGTTCAAATACACACACACATATATAACTAAGAAAGCAATTTATAATTAGTCATTTCACACTGGAAAGTATAACTTAGGAATATGGAAAATATTACGTTTATTTTAGGATACTTAAAAGTAGTTATTTGTTTTTTTCTCTTCCAGAATACATTTATGATTCTATTTAATGTTTAATGTAATCACGGATGCAAACTATTATATATAGAATGGATAAAAAACAAGGTCCTACTGTACAGCACAGGGAACTATATGCAATATCCTGTGATAAGCCATAATGAAAAATGTGAAAAAGAATGTGTATATATATGTATAACTGAATCACTTTGCTGTATAACAGAAATTATCACAACACTGTAAATCAACTATACTTCAATTCTTAAAAAATGGATTCATAATGTAATCACAGAGACAACTGACTTTGTTTTTGATATTCATAATATTTAAATACGTATTTTGAGACAGTGAAAGTTCTCCGATAAAAGGGGAAACTAAATTCAGAGAACACTTTTTTGAAAGGAGATTCATTTAAGAACTGAAATTTATCACACCAGCTTTCTGAAGACTATCACATAACTCCCATCAATGGCATCTTTACAAATCATGCATACAAAATATGTAAACTTCACATTTCCCCAGGGAACATCTCTAACCTAACAGAGACAAAGAAATAGATTGAATTACAATCTATATAGATCCTCATCACAAAACTAATTTGGAGATAATTTCAACCTCATTCTGATTCATTTTTGTTCATACTAAAAAACTATTTATTTTCATATTGAGAAGCTATGTTAGGAAATTCAGCATTATATCCTGAATCTAGATTACTGTAATATAAATATATTAATTAACTGAGGATTTAATGAAGCAATGAAAAAAGAAAATAATAGACATTCTGGAAAGATAACTCCTGAGAGGTATTTTTAAAGTGGCAGATTAGGATCTATTATTCAAGTTGACTGCAAACCGTTATTTATAATACATAGCATTTATTGAGAACTTCCTAAATGCCTAACATTGTTTTAAGTGTTTAAATTCTCACCAAAAGAATATAAGGAGATGCTATTATTATCCTTCTATTACCAATGAGTAATCTAAGATATAAACGATTAAGTGACTTGCATGAATTTACAGAGCTAGTAATTAGTGGGGCTCAGGCCAACACCCACACAGTGTGGTTTCAGAACCTGTGTGCTAAGCCACTTGCAACATTGTTGTTGGTGCATTCCTTGAATAAGGCCACCTATGTACATATTTGAAAATATCCTCTCATTCTTTGAATCTAGATGCTAGAACACAGAACATCAGGTCTAATGCTTCATGTTTTAGGTGCCAATTGTAGATATCAGAAACCCTAATAGATATGTTGTATTGCATATATTACCAGTTAACTAATGATATCACTGAATACCTGTTTTGTACATAATAGCACATGGGTCACTGGGAAGGAATTGAGAACACTATCTAGTTAAAGAGGTAACAATCAAAATGAAAATGTCTAAGTGTTGGATGGACCTAGAGATGATCATACTAAGTGAAGTAAGTCAGACAGAGAAAGACAGATATCATATGGTATCACTCATATGTGGAATCTAATTTTAAAAAACCGATACAAATGAACTTATTTACAAAACAGGATCAGACTTACAGATATCGAAAACAAACTTACGGTTACCAAAGGGGAAATGTAGGGAGGGGGTAGGGATAAATCAGGAGCTTGGGATGAACATCACACACTACTATATATAAGATAACCAACAAGGACCTACTGTAAAGAACAGGGAACTCCACTCAATATTCTGTGATAAGCTATATGAGAAAATAATCTAAAAAAGAATGAATATATGTATATGTATAACTGAACTACTTTGCTGTACACTTGAAACTAACACACTGTAAATCAAGTATACTCCAATAAAATTAAAATTAAAAAAAGAAAATATGTAAGAGAATCATTACAATTTTTTACCTATCTATCAACCATTAGAATGTATATCAATGATGATTGAGAAAATATATCTGCCCCTCAAATGATAATCAAAGGGAGTGGGATGATACAAATACAAACAAATTATTACAATATAAGTTCATACATATTACAAGAAAGGAACATTCAAGATATGGGAAAGCAGAATGAGGGTACTTCCCAGGGGGAATACCTCTGAGCTAAATCTTGAAGCACCAGTAAGAGTACACTAGAGAGGGAAAGAATTATACACACACACACACACACGCAAACACCTGTATATATACAAATAAATATATGCTGGACAGAGAAAGAACCGCATACATGTATGTACAGGTACATGTATGTAGTTCTTTCTCTGTCCATAGGTATATGTGTGTGTGTGTGTGTGTGTGTGTGTGTAGTTCTTTCTCTGTCCAGTCTACTCCTATTCATTTATATATATATATATATATATGCACAAACATATATATGTGTATATATAATTGCAAATGCATATTTGCAATTATATAGAAACTTACAATCCCATCAATTTAAATATATACAATTAATATACACAATAAGTAGTATATATATTTATATATGTAATACATATATAAATGTGTCAGGGATTGCTTTTAGCTGCAAGTATCAGAAAACATAAGTAAACAATGGCTTAAACAAATTAAGAATTTAATTTTTGTCCCTTAAGACGTCTGGAGGTAGATAGCTCAGGGCTGGAAAAGTATCCAAAATGATATCAGATACAGATACTTTCTGTCTTTCTGCTAAGGCTTCCTTGGCATGGGGTTTTAGCTTCATATTTGTGGTCTTGTGGTCACAAGTTGGTTGTTTCACCTCCAGCAGTGTATTTTCATTCTGGGCATGAAGAGGGGAAGGAGAGACAACAAAAGGTGGCTGCCCATTTTAAATAAATTTCTTGGATGCCTCATTCAATCTCTTCTGCTTATATTTCATTAAGCACAACTGTCTGATGGCATCATTATCCTCAAGGGACGCTAAGTTACTATTTTTAGCCGAGCATGCTTATCTAAAATACGGTTTTGTTAGTAAGAAAGAAATGGAACATGGCTTGGGATAGGAAATTAATTGTGTATGTCATAATAAGAAACACTCATAGAAAACTTGAAAATGTTTAAAAGTTTATGGAGAAAACAATCACCCATATGTTTATCACCTGCAACTGCTGATAACATAAAAGCTTGTATTCCCCAACAATATTTTCCTTGGTGCATCTGCTTTATTTTTATTTATTTTCAAAGTTACCATAACATGCTTTATTTAAATATTCATTTACTGCATCCCTGGAGTTCTTCTAGTTTTTACTATTATAAATAATGCTACAATCATTAATCTTTAAGTGTTTGTACTACTTTAGTTTATACTTTAAGATAGATCTCCAGAAAGAGAATTACTGGGTTGAGGGCTCTGAATATTTTTTTAATCTTGATTCTGTCAATTACTTGACAACAAATTATTGCTAATTACTCGTACAATAGTAAATAGTAAATATGTCATATGCTCTATAACTAAATCAGTGTAATTTCGAAGCCTTCAAATTTTGTATACGAAAAATGAAACCTTGTTTTATTTGCATTTCGATGAGTGAGCAATTTTTTCACTGTTTCTTCATCAGTCATATTTAAATTTGTTTTTCTTACATTATACATTCATTACCTTTTCCAATTCATTATTTTGATTCTCAGTACCTTTTTTAATAATGAATATTGCTTTTTAATACAAACTAAGATATTAACTCTGTGCCATAATCAGTGGCAAGTATTTTCCTCAGGTTAGTTGCCTTTTATACACTTATTATGTTTGCAATACTAAAAATGGAAAATTTTAGAGCAAACTGAAACAATTTCAGAGATAAACCTCTGACTTTTTAAAATGAAGTGCCCAATACAAGGGAAGTTAAATGAGATATTTAAGGTCACATAGTTAATATATGGCAGAATTAGATCTCTATCTAAAGAACAAGAGGAGAAGGAGAAAAAATATTTGAAAATAACTCCTAACTTTTGAAGTTCTACAGAATATTTTTATTTGAATCTTTCAGTAGATGGTAAGATACTGTATTAGTTTGCTAGGCCTCCAAAACCAAATACTACTGGGTTGCTTAAATGACACTGATTATTTTCTCACCGTGCTGGAGGCTAGAAGTCCAAGATCAAGGTGTCAGTTGGTTTAGTTTCCCCTGAGGCCTCTCTCCTTGGTGTGCAGATGGCTGCCTTCTGGCTGTGTCCTCTCATGGCCTTTTCTCTGTGCATGAGCACCCCTGGCATCTCTCCCTCTTCTTATAAGGATACTGGTCATATTGGATGAGGGGCCACCCTCATTAAGTGACTTATTTACCCTTAATTACCTCTTTAATGACCCAACCTCCAAATATCACCTTCTAAGGCACTGGGGGTTAGGACTCCAAAATACAGATTTTGGGGGGACACAATACCTTCCATAACAGATACTAAATAATTATATCTATGTCTATATATATTTATCTATCATCTATACCAATTTCCATAATCACAGACTCAGAAAAGCCTGGTACTTAGGAAACCTAGTTCCAGGGTCGCATTAGATCGCATCCTCAGAGATTCAAGATGCTACTCAACAGATCTTCAGATCAAGTTTATTTCATAGTTTTAAAGCCAACGTTAGTTTTCACAAATGCCTTCACACAGACCAATATATGAAAATATATTGGTAAGAGATTTTCAATAAACTACAAATGTCCAATAATAATTACTCATTAAATATGCATATTTAAAATAAAAAATCTGATTAACATTAAAATCCAGTATGATTATCATTTTACTAAAAAATAATAGCATTCAGATTTTTAAAATGATTTTTATTTCTCTAAAATAGAATAAAACGTAATTACCTAAATTCATGTTATAATTTGTTCCTTTCATGCTACTCTGGCTGTATTATCACTAATGCTAATAGACTGCCTTCAGTGACTAGTGGAATTTTTCATTATCCAAAAGTGAATAAATGAATTATAAAATAGCCTTATATTAAAAACATGCACACTCTGGCTACACTAAGTGCAGAAAAACAATCATTTCATGCCTGTAATACTACCTAGAAATTGGAAGGTAGGACCCCAAGATATCTTGCCTTTCGCCGTTACTTAATATTCTGTCATCTATATGTACATTCTGATACATTGCTTGCTTAAACATTATATATTTCAAATGCCTGTTACCAAGCCCTACATTTATCCCAAATGTAATGTGGTTATGATATTCAGTTAAAAATATTAGCTATGTGGCCCACTGAGGTACATTCTGGGAAACAAATTAAACAAGAATATAAATATTCAGAATTTCAACTACTCCTTTAATGTACTGTCAAGTCGAATTTAGATTAAAGACATTCCGATTAAAAATTAAGCCAATGCAGTCAAAATAACATTCTTTCATGTGTTTAAATAGTACATTAAATACAGAAGTAATAAGTTTTTACTCATGGTTTTGTCTATGATTTGGCAAAAGCCATCATTTCAGCTTTATAACAAAGGAGAAGTCAATCATTTTGCCCTCTTCCATTTCTCATGCTCATACATATCTCACTATTTTTTATCATGGGAAAAGACCTTTTTTTTAAACACTGCATCATAATTGAGAGGCTGAGAGAATGTAAATGTTGCAGAATGCTCAGTGATTTAACAAAACTTGGGGCTTATTCCTGGCTCCACTACTTACCAGCCATGTTACCATGGACAAATTATTGAACCACTCTAAATTGCAGCTTCTTCTCAAATGGGGACAACACTTTCCTCATACGCTGTGACAACTGAATGAGAATTCTCATTAGCAGAGAAAACGTGCTCAATGAATAAGGACTTTAAACAGTGTTTTATTTCCTGAAATGAGATTATCTAATCTTTGTGAGTATTGACTCTTCTGATCTTACTTATTTTTCCAGTTAGTGCCATGAGGCAAATGGAGAAAAGGATCAATCTAAATTAATTAATTTCAGAGATCAATTGTCAACCTTCAGATCAGTCAAATGAACTGTTTAAGATAATTCTATATCATATTGATACTAAAGCCTATTATGTATATTCTAATCTTTTGTAATTGCAATGCTTTTTTACTATGCTGAGTAGTAATTCAACACATGTACATGTTTGATTTTTATATTTATGAATGTCAACATTTTAACTTACAGTATAAATGGACAATTTAATAAATCCTGTTTTGAAGTTAAATTTGTATAATCTGTCAATTATCTCTAATCCATTCTTAAGGTGTCAGTACTTAAGGCGTAAAACCTTCTATTAATATTCAAATATTCACTTGAAACAGTTTTTTTTTTTTTTTGCTTTGGACACATGGTTCCATTTTCTGTAAGTTTCAAACATATACACTTATTAACACATCTAATATAGGTATAGACGTACCTACTTCCCCCATTTATAAGGTAAAAAGCTGAAAGATGGATCAAATGACAAAATGGTTGATCTTTTTGGGTTGTTGTATTGATCAACAGTTATTACGTCATGATACGTATGTTTAAATATGTATATATGAGTAGGAGAAAGGGGCAAGCTAGGTCTCTACTGGAATTAGGCAGAATCATTTGACAGAACCTGGATAGACAGAGGAAGATCAGAATGTAGCTACTGGGAAGGTGAACCCTGACTAGGAAGAAAATGGTGGTAGGTAAACAATTGAACGTGGGAGGCTGAGAAATATAACAAAAAGAATGGGATAAAGTAGAGCCTAGAGGTAGGTACCAATGGGAAAACTCAGTTTGTCAATGCACCATGGCCAACAGAGATGATACTGAGGGTCCAAAGTCAACATTGGCTCTGTTTCCTATGAGGACACAGGCACTTCAGACAATGTTAGAGCTAGAGGGGCTGGCAATGAAAACACAGCTGGAAGTGGAAGATGTAACTTGAGAAGCAGGTTGCATGGTGGTTAAGTGCATGAACACCAAGCCAGTCTGCCTGGGTTACTTCACCTCTCTATCCCTTAGTTACCTCACCTACAAAATGGGGACAACAATACTACCTCCCTTGTAGTATTTGTAAAACACTCACAGCAGTGCCTAGCTACATTAAGGCTCTAAGTTAAGTATTTCATAACTTCATAGAAACCCCTCGACCCAGTCTAGTCTAATAGTTAAGAATAGGAACAGAGTTCCAGCTCTTGTAGCAAGGATCAAGAGTCAGGACTCCAGGTACAGTGGTTCCATTACTCCAATAAGAACTCTGAGGTGCAAGCAATTGAAGCTTTGGCACAAAATGAAAGCCCGCTGGTCAGCAGTGAGGCATGAGTTCACAGAAAGATGGAAAGGAGGAAGACAATACTAGATTCATCTAGACTGCGGACAGGTTGAGAGGGGTGCAGATCAGACAAATCTGTTTCCTACTTCAGTCCAGACTGGCTTAGGATCGAGTTGCAATTAAGCTTTCAGGTAGGAGGTATCACCGAGCCTAACGATGCAGACCGGGTAGAAGAGGAATAGGGGCAACGGATAAAGACTGACAAAACACCAGAATGTGGGTGACGGATCAAATGTCTCTACTGTGGGGAAAGGAGAGATGCAACAGTTAGAAACCGGGTGTTTTATTTTGCTATGTAGTTTCTCTAGCGAGTATAATTTTCTTAATGGCGGAATCCATTTCCGAGTAATGTCTAATTTTCATCTCTATATTCCTGAACTGTGCTTCTCAGTGTCCTGTATATAAAAGCATTAAATGAAATCATTTTTTAAAAAGAATGAATGATTAATGAAAACGATGTGAATAGACATGCCCTGAAAAATACAATTTCAGGTATCTTTCCATTCTAACTCATAGCATTAAGTGTCCAATTATTACAAAGAAAATCTATTTCCTTATCTTCAAGGGATGGAATTTAGGCATTTTTGCTGAGCTGTAATGCTGGAGCACAATTCAGGGAGAAGCACAGGCAAACCTAATGCTGAAGCAAACAGTATGATCAATAGACTGAACTGGCTTATTAGTCTGAGGCAGACAGCAAAATGGGAGATTCAGAGTACAAAGAGTCTGCACCAAAAGGCAAAATTAAGGCAAACAGCTCAGAGGTCACAGGCAAGAAGAAGAGAGGTACCGTGATTTAAGGTCAAGATATGGATTGACTGAGGAACACAGGTAGATTGTTATCAGAGGAGAAAAAAAGAAAAGCCCCAGAAGCAGAACTTCATTAAGAATTTGAGGTCTGTTCTTTCATCTGATCACGGATTATATACTGAAGTCCCAGGTAAGAGTGTCTAATTTATCTTTGGCATGTAAGTTAATCTTATTAAGCTTAGTTTTCTCATAAAAAAGTGGAGGTACCTACTATGGTTATTTTTAGAATTAAATGGTGCAAGACCTCTAAACATTTAGTACAATGCCTGACATGAGTAAGTTATAAGTAAAAGAAAAAGTCAGCTCTGCCACTCACTAATGGTGTGAACTTTGGACAATTTACCCTCTGTGAGCCTCAGTTTGTTTATCTATAAGAATTGACCTGGTGCTTTATTTTTAGTATCAGAGAAAATGGGTCCTAACATCTGACCAAGTGCCTGGCACTTAGCATGAAGTAAGTGTTCAAGAAATAGAAATATCATTACTATTAACGTCTGTATATCCATCTAGAATTTTAAAAGATTCCTTTTGTGCAATTCACCCCAGAGAGTGCTTATCTTAGCTAAGCTACATTACCTAGGAATTGGTTTATTAGGAATATATTTCTCATAAAATACATGTCTGTGATAGTTTGCATTTTTGTTAATCTAACATTAAGTTTCCTCCTCCTCCCTCTGTGGGTAGAGAATACTTCCTGCTCTATGGATGTGGGCTTTGCTCAGAAACTCACTTTGGTTAAGGGTATCCTATGAAATGTGATGCAATAATCATGCAACTTGATATGGTTCTGCCCTTCGGCGATCTAGCACAAGTAATATATGCCCTGAATGGCCCCCAGTTCAAGAAAAATGAGGAAGCAGGTGGAGCCTCAGCCTGGAATCAAACCCAGTTAATCACAGTAGAACCCAGCATAGCCATAGCCAAACCACAGTCCCATGAGCAAAGAAATGAGTGTTTGCTGCCACTGGGTTTGGGGGAAGTTTATAATGCATTATTATTGCAGCAAGAAGATGAATAAAATGCTTAATAAAAACACTAATAAAACATTCAAGTAAGGACAGATGGTGCAGTGTATTCCTCAGAATTTCTCTGAGAGCATACTGCGTTATCTAGTTGAGGCCATCAGGGCTGGCCATTTGGGTCTGAGGTTTGTATTTGTTATTGTCAGGACTAGCACCTAAGATAGCGAGGCATTAAAAAGAACCAACTCAAGGCATACTATCGAGAAATAAGCAATAACAACAATAACAAAGAGGTTTTCAAATGTTAACAATCAATTCCAAACAAGGAGCTAAAAATCTAATAGTCCATATTCTTCAAAAACAATTTTAGGGAGCTGTTTGAGGACATGACCTCAGAGATATAATACGGTACAGATGTTGGAAACAAGTTAAGAGATTTCTGGGTGTTCTTTCTGTGTAGTGCTGTGCACGGTGCACTGACTTCCCTATTGATGAGGCTATTTTATAATTCTGTAGGAGCAGATGTAACCATATAGAATTTACAGTAGAGATGCAAATAATTTCTGTCTGATGAACAGAAAACCCCAGCAATCTTCTTCTAACGTTCTTCATTACCTATAAATTTCTAGTTACTCAAATGCAATTTGAAACAATTTTAACATCTCATTGATAACCTAATTAATTACTGTATTGAATAAAATCTTTGACACTCATTTTATAGTTGTATGAAGTATGTTTTTAACTTTTTGAAACTTATACTTTAATAATGTAAACACAAACAGGGACAGAAGGATGGAGGCCTGCCTTTAAGGTTGGCAAGTAGGCCTCAGACACCTGGCTGAATTGCAGTGAAGCATCCCTTCCCCCATAACACATGCCCTGCCCCAGAGCTCTAGTGCAAGGAAACAAAAAGTTTACTATAAACTCAATCACAGACATGTCAGCTAATGTTTGTAGACAGACCTTACTCAAGGGGTAGATAGGAAAACCACATGGGATATAACCAATAGCCACAGCACGTTGAAGGACAAGAGCTGAGCCATGTTACCCTGCTGGGTTTTTGTTGTTGTTGCTATTGTTTTTCAGTTCCTAGAGAATTTAGAAAGGAGATAAGGAAACTAGCAGAGGACTGGTTACTTACAAATCTTATCAAAACAAGCTGGTGTGGCAGAGGACGACAGTTACCTTAATGTGTAGTTGCTTTGCCCATGTACTTTACATTTGGATCGTGAGCGATCCTAAAATAAGGATTATTTCTAATACAGAGAAAATTCATGAGTCTTAAACATTAAATAAAACTTGATGTACACCATAAACACATTTTCAAAAATAGCCCCAAAAGGATTCTACAAATGTGTCCAACAGGTGCTCTTAATTAGGTACTGGAATTTGTATGTCCCCTAGCTAATTTAGAAGCTCTCTCCAGTTGCTCAAAGTGCCTCTTCAAACTCTAAGACATTATTCTCTATTTTTCCCAACTGGGTGAATGACTTTTTCAAGTTCCTTGCAGGTGCAAATTTAAATTAATTTATTATTTTCAGGAGCCAAGGCAGATGTCCTAGTTCTTGATCATTTTGTATGTCAACATGCAATGATCTGTTAGGCTGAATGTTACCTAAATATCTGAAGAGACACAAAGGTTCTCCACCCAGGGACACTGTCAGTTTAAAATCAGGAATCATAGTGGCTGTACCAATTTACGTACCCACCAACAGTATAGGAGGGTTCCCTTTTCTCCACACCCTCTCCAGCACTGGGTTATTTGTAGAGTTTTTAATGATGGCCATTCTGACCGGTGTGAGGTGGTACCTCATTGTAGTTTTGATTTGCATTTCTCTAATAATTAGAAATGTTGAGCATCTTTTCATGTGCTTATTGGCCATTTGTATTTCTTCTTTGGAGAAATTTCCATACAGCAGAAATTACCATATCATTGTAAATCAATTATACTTCAATAAAAATAAAAATACAAAAATAATAAAGTAAAATCAAGAATCAGATCACATAAGGTTATAAACCAGATTAAGGATTTTAGATATTATAAGGGTAATGAGATACCTGTCAGAGTGGAATATCTTGCGGTAGTATCTTCTGGACACAAGCAACTTTGTCCATTTACCTCAATATGCTACTCAAATATTATCATTTTCTATAGGTGACACAATATGAAAAGTTTGAGAAGCACTTCGAGGGAGTATTTACTGTTGGGACTTTGATTTAATGTGACCTGAAATTGCAGGATGTCTATGCTTGTTGGTTTAATTTCCTTCAGTCAATTTGACTTATTCTGTGAGCTAATGTTTGCCTGCTGCAGTCTCTTAGGAGTGATTTTCCATATCTTGTATCCGGGATTAAAACCAAATAAGCATGGCACTCCTGAAAAGTGATATCTGCCTTGTGCTTTGCAGGCCCCTGGCATTCTTCATTCATAGGATACTTACTGAGTGTCTGCTTGTGACCAGCTACTCTACTAAGTGCAGAGGTATAGTAATGAAAAAAAGAAAAAAGACTAAAATCCCTGCCTTCCTTGAGTTTGTATCCAAATAGGGAGACAGGGAATACATACATAAAATATTAACATGTTAGATGGTGACAAGGGCTAAGGAGAAAAATTAAGCAAGAAAGGGAAACAGGGAATGTGAGCTGAATATTTACAATATTATTTAGGCCATGAAAGACTCTAAGAGGTGAGGCACTGAGCATGATGGTATCTGGCAGAAGATAATACCAGGCAGAAGGATCAGAGAAGAGCAAAATCCCCGAGGCTGGAGATATGTGCACAAAGAAGAAACAAAGGCAGTGTAGTAACAGCAAAGTCCTATGGGTGGAGAGGGAAGTTGAAGAGGTTGGAGAAGTGAATGGGGTGGGGGTAAGCTGTGCAAGGACTTCAAGTTGCACCCACAGTGAGGTTAGAAGTCACTGGAGGATTTTGAGCAGCAGCCCTCTGGCTGTTAGCTTTATATGTTATCAAATGTGGTCTCCCTCACATATTTAAAAAATAAATCTCATTCCCTTATCATAAAACATATGTGTTTATTATGGGAAAAAATTAGCAGCCATAAGTAAAAAGGGCAGATAAATCACATAGTCTCAAAACAAACACCTTGATATAGAAAAATATTAGTCTTTTCAGCCTTTTCTCTCTCTCTACTCCCGTGTGTGTGTGTGTGTGTGTGTGTGTGTGTGTGTGTGTGTGTCTGAGTGTGTGTTTTGAGCTCTTCACTTTAGGTACTCATACTAAATATGCCTTCAGAGAAGTATTTATTCTGCATGGTATTGCTATTTCAGTCACTTGTCAACTCCACAGAATAGGAGTTTTGATGAAAATCAATCATTTTATCACTTAGTGATCATTCTTCTTTATTTTTAAATAAATAAACTGCTTGCCATCTATACACAAGAATGAATTTCAAAGCTATGAAAACAGATTTTAAATTTTTTCACATTTCAGTAGGTGAAACTTGCTCCACTAGGATATACAAAGAATAATTCACAAAGAGATGGAGACCACCTATGCATTACATTTGTTTTTCACTTGGTACATATTTTCATTCAGTTCCACACTAAGTGGAAGCTGAAAGCACTACTTGTGTGAACTAAGAGGAAAAATATTAAGCTAACATTATCAATTTTTTGAGATACCCAGGATTAGAACTATATTAAGAATTCTTTTGGGACTTCACTGGTGGCACAGTGGTTAAGAATCCACCTACCAATGCAGGGGACATGCGTTTGAGCCCTGGTCCGGGAAGATCCCACATGCTGCAGAGCAACTAAGCCCGTGTGCCACAACTACTGACCGTGCGTGCCAAAACTACTGCAGCCTGCACACCTAGAGCCTGTGCTCTGCAACGAGAAGCCCGTGCACCGCAACAAAGAGTAGCCCCCACTCGTCACAACTAGAGAAAGCCCACACGCAGCAATGAAGACTCAACACAGTCAAAAAATAAATAAATAAATAAATAAATTTTTATATACAAAAAAATCCTTTCAACTTTTTGTGATATACTGATCCAATCATCCTTCACAAGATAAACGGCTAGTGAAATATTGAGTAAATGAGCCTGAGAAAATATTTGAAGATATTATAGCTGAAAACTTCCCTAACATGAGAAAGGAAACACTCACTCAAGTCCAGGAAGCACAGAGTCCCATACAGGAGGAACCCAAGTAGGAACATGCCGAGACACATATTAATCAAACTGACAAAAATTAAAGACAGAAAAAATATTAAAAGCAACAAGGGAAAAGCCACAAATAACATACAAGGGAATCCCCATAAGGTTATCAGCTGATTTTTCAGCAGAAACTCTGAATGGCCAGAAGGCAGTGGAACAGTACATTTCAAGAGATGAAAGAGAAAAACCTACAACCAAGAATACTCTACCCAGCAAGGCTTTCATTCAGATTTGACAGAGAAATCAAAAGTTTACAGACAAGCAAAAGCTAAGAGAACTCAGCACCACCAAACCATCTTTACAACAAATGCTAAAGGAACTTCTCTAGGTGGGAAAGAGACCAGCAACTTAAAACAACCTTGTAGCTACATAGACTGCTATAACAAAACCCCATGGGAACAGTAAACCCCTAAACTACAGTAGATACACACACAAAAAAGAAAAAGCAACCCAAACACAACAATAGAGACGATCATCAAACCAGAAGAGAAGAGAACAAAAGAGGAAGGGAAGAAAAAAGACCTATAAAAACAAACCCAAAACAATTAAGAAAATGGCAATAGGAACATGCATATCAATAATTACCTTAAACATAAATGAATTAAATGCTCCAACCAAAAAAATAGACTGGCTGAATGGATACAAAAACAAGACCTGTATATATGCTGTCCAAGAGACCCACTTCAAACCTAGGGACACATACAGACTGAAAGTTATGGGACTGGAAAAAGATATTCCATGTAAATGGAAATCAAAAGAAAGCTGGAGTAGCAATATCAGATAAAATAGGCTTTAAAATAAAGACTGTTTTAAGAGACAAGGAAGGACACTACGTAATGATAAAGGGATCAAACCAAGAAGATATAACAACTGTAAATATATATGCACCCAACATAGAAGCACCTCAATATATAAGGCAAATGCTAACAGCCATAAAAGGGGAAATTGACAGTAAGACAATACTGTCTTTAATGTCCCACTTACAACAACTGACAGATCATCCAGACAGAAAATTAATAAGGAAACACAAGCCTTAAATCACACGTTAAACCAGATAGACTTAACTGACATCTAAAGGACATTCCATCCGAAAGTAGCTGAATACACTTTCTCCTCAAGTACACATGGAACATTTTCCATGACAGATCACATCTTGGGCCACAAATCAAGTCTCAGTAAACTTAAGAAAACTGAAATCATATCAAGCATCTTTTCCAACCACAACACTATGAGATTAGAAATCAATTACAGGAAAAAAAAAAAAAAAACCTGTAAAAAACAAAAACGCATGGAGGCTAAACAATATGTTACTGAACAATCAATGGATCACTGAGGAAATCCAAGAGGAAATCAAAAAATACCTAGAGACAAATGACAATGAAAACACAATGATCCAAAACCTATGGAATGCAGCAAAAGCAGTTCTGAGAGGGAAGATTATAGCAATACAATCCTACATCAAGAAACACGAAAATGTTCAAACAAACAACCTAACTTTACAACTAAAGAAGACCAAAAAACCCAAAGTTAGTAGAAGGAAAGAAATCATAAAGATCAGAGCAGAAATAAATGAAATAGAGACAAAGAGAACAATAGCAACGATCAATGAAAGTAAAACCTGGTTCTTTGAGAAGATAAACAAAACTGATAAACCTTTAGCCAGACTCATCAAGATAAAAAGGGGAGAGAATTCAAATCAATAAAATTACAAATTAAAAAGGAGAAGTTACAACAGACACCACAGAAATACAAAGGATGATAAGAGAACACACAAAAAAACTATATGCCAATAAAATGGACAACCTAGAAGAAATGGACAATTCTTAGAAAGGTACAGCTTCCAAGACTGAACCAGGAAGAAACAGAAAATATGAACAGACCAATCGCAAGTACTGAGATTGAAACTGTGATTAAAAAATCTTCCAAAAAACAAAAGTCCAGGACCAGATGGCTTTACAGGTGAATTCTGTCAAACATCTAGAGAAGAGTTAATACCTATCCTTTTCAAACTATTCCAAAAAATTGAAGAGGCAGAAACACCCCCAAGCTCATTCTACAAGGCCATCACCACCCTGATACCAAAACCAGACAAAGATATCACAAAAAAAGAAAATTACAGGCCAATATTATTGATGAATATAGAGGTAAAAATCCTCAACAAAATACTAGCAAACTGAATCCGAGAACACATTAAAATTATCATACACCATGATCAAGTGGGATTTATCCCAGGGATGCAAGGATTCTTCAATATATGTAAATCAATCAATGTGATACACCACATTAACAGATTGAAGAATAAAACCCATGAGACCATCTCAATAGATCCAGAAAAAGCTTTTGACAAAATTCAACATCCATTTATGATAAAAACACTCTCCAGAAAGTGGGCATAGAGGGAAACTACCTCAACATAATAAAGGTCATATATGACAAACCCACAGCCAACATCATTCTCAATGGTGAAAAACTGAAAGCATTTCCTCTAAGATCAGGAAGAAAACAAGGATGTCCACTCTCACCACTATTATTCAACATAGTTTTAGAAGTCCTACCCACAGCAATCAGAGAAAAAAAAAGAAACAAAAGGAATACACATTGGAAAAGAAGAAGTAAAACTGTCACTGTTTGGAGATGACATGACATTATACATAGAAAATCCTAAAGAAGCCACCAGAAAACTACTAGAGCTTATCAATAAATTTGGTAAAGTTGCAGGATACAAAATTAATACACAGAAATCTCTTGGATTCCTATACACTAACAATGAAAAATCAGAAAGAGAAATTAAGGAAACAATCCCATTTACTACTGCAACAAAAAGAATAAAATACCTAGGAATAAACCTACCTAAGGAGACAAAAGACCTGTACTCAGAAAACTATAGGATATTGATGAAAGAAATCAAAGATAACAGAAACAAATGGAGAGACATACTATGTTCTTGGATTGGAAGAATCAATATTGTGAAAATGACTATACTACCCAAAGCAACCTACAGATTCAATGCAATCCCTATCAAATTACCAATAGCATTTTTCACAGAATTAGAAGAAAAAAATTTACAGTTTGTATGGAAACACAAAACACTCTGACTAGCCAAAGCAATCTTGAGAAAGAAAAACAGAGCTGGAGGAATCAGGCTCCCTGACTTCAGACTATACTACAAAGCTACACTAATCAAGACAGTATGGTACTGGCACAAAAACAGAAATATAGATCAATGGAATAGGATAGAAAACCCAGAGATAAACCCACGCACCTATGGTCACCTAATCTATGACAAAGGAGGCAAGAATATACAGTGGAGAAAAGACAGTCTCTTCAATAAGTGGTGCTGGGAAAACTGACAGCTACATGTAAAAGAATGAAATTAGAACATTCTCTAATACCATACACAAAAATAAACACAAAATGGATTAAAGACTTAAATGTAAGACTGGATACTATGAAAGTCTTAGAGGAAAACATAGGCAGAACACTCTGACATAAATCACAGCAAGCTCTTTTTGATCCACCTCCTAATGAAAATAGAAACAAAAATAAATAATGGGACCTAATTAAACTTAAAAGCTTTTGCACAGAAAAGGAAACCATAAACAAAACAAAAAGCCCACAGAATGAGAGAAAATATTTGCAAACGAAGCGACCAACAAGGGATTAATCTCCAAAACATACAAACAACTCATGCAGTGCAATACCAAAAAACACACAACCCGATCAAAAAATGGGCGGAAGACCTAAATAGACACTTCTCCAAAGAAGACATAGAGATGGCTAAAAAGCACGTGAAAAGATGCTCAACGTCACTAATTATTAGAGAAATACAAATCAAACTTCAGTGAGGTATCACCTCACACTAGTTAGAATAGCCATCATCAAAAATCTACAAACAATAAATTCTGGAGAGGGTGTGGAGAAAAGGGGAACCCTCCTACAGTGTTGGTGGGAATGTAAATTGGTACAGCCACTAAGGAGAGCAGTATGGAGGTTCCTTAAAAAACTAAAAATAGAGCCACCATATGATCCAGCAATCCCACTCCTGGGCATATATCTGGAGAAAACCATAATTCGAAAAGACATATGCACCCCAATGTTCACTGCAGTACTATTTAAAACAGCCAGTACATGGAAGCAACCTAAATGTCCATCGATGGAGGAATTGTTACAGACAATGTGGTACATATATACAATGGAATATTACTCAGCCATAAAAGAAGAATGAAGTAATGCCATTTGCAGCAACATGGATGGACCTAGAAATTGTCATACCAAGTGAAATAAGTCAGAGAAAGACAAATATCATATGATATCGCTTATATGTGGAATCTAAAAAAATGGTACAAATGAACTTTTTTTTTTTTACAAAACAGAAATAGAGTCACAGATGTAGAAAAACTTATGGTTACCCAAGGGGAAAGGAGGGGTGATAAACTGGGAGATTAGGACTGACATTTACACACTACTATATATAGAATAGATAACTAATTACAACCTACTATATAGCAGAGGGAACCCCACTCAATACTTTGTAATGACCTATATGGGAAAAGATCTAAAAAAGAGTGGATAAATGTATATGTATAAATGATTCATTTTGCTGTATGGCAGAAACTAACATTGTAAATCAACTATACTCCAATAAATTTTTTTTAAAAAGTATAAATTAAAAATTGAATAAATTTAATGATAAAAGTAGCTAATTTATTGTTGAAATTCAATAAAAATTAAAATTTTAACTATAAAAATGTCCTTATTGTAATAAAATATGGCTTTGAGAGAAAGAATAAATATAGAGGCATTATTATCAGTTCTCTAGAATCCTCTCATTTTGAAGCAGGAAAAATATATTTCATGCTGGAAATACAGGATATTTGGTTTCATGTAGTCACATACTAAATAAGTAAATAAGTAAACTGTTATAGAAAGTACAGCTTTCAAATGTGGTCTATAAAATATATCTCTAGAGGGAAATGTTAACAAAAATAATGATTTAATGGTAGTATTTGTAAATAAAAATCAACAAACTTTTACCAAACTGGCTAACATCATAGAGGGTATACATTGTTTGCTGAGAAGCAACATGGAATACAATTGAAGAAAAATATAAGAACCTCTTCTGTTATGACAATTCTACAGAGCTTCATTATTTTAGTGCATTGCTCAGGAGATTACTGAATAAACTGATGTGGACTTACAAGATGATAGAGTTTTTTTTTTTTTAAAGTCTGCTGCTTTTTATTTGAAGGTGTACAGATAAAAGTAACTCACTGAAACCTACACTATGGATCCAGTTATTTGGTGAAGGACCAAAAATGAGTGAATCAATACAAAATTCTCTACATAAAAATATGAATTTATCTATAAAATACAGACATACTTAAGTGTAAACACAAACACATATCCATAAAAGAAAAAATAAAGGAATATTTATCTGTAACAGTATTAAACATATATATGTATGAAAGTATATATATTTCTATGTATATAAGCATATGTATGTCAAAATGGATGCAGGTGAAATAAAGTCTATTCCTCTCCTTACCTTATTAACTTTCAATTATTTAAATACTAATATATTCTAAAATATTTCTAGGGTGGATAATTTATGCAATGCCATGTCAATAGTAACCAATCAATAAACATTGAATGACTATTGCTATAAGAAAAATTTTATTGTACATAATAGAACATTTTTATTTCTATAAATCTCTATTTTTTAAAATGAAAAAATCAATAAAAACTCTATTTTAAGTGAGAATCGCTATCCTAAAATTAAATTAGAAAAAATATTTTCCTTGATTTTTCTAAGATGATTAACTTAATTCCCAATATTTTAAACTTTCTGGTTTACATCAAAAGTTTATCACTAATATACTAGAGTCATTTTTGGTTTTGTAACTATAACAAAGGTTAATTAGATGATAAAATATATGAACGTAACACATATGGATGTCAATAGGCAATTTCAAAAAAATTACGTAAGAAGGTCATTTATACAGAAAAATAACATACAAAACTATATTAGAGGATAGATACAAGAAGACAAATATTAAAGCAAAAATGATCTACATAGGGACTTCCCTGGTGGTCGAATGGTTAAGAATCCACCTTTTAATGCAGGGGACGCAGGTTCGATCCCTGTTTGGGGAACTAAGATCCCAAATGCCACGGGGCAACTAAGACTGAGCACTGCAACTACTGAGCCTGCAAGCCACAACTAGAGAGAAGCCCACATGCCTCAAGGAAGCACCCACGCACCGCAATGAAAGACCCTGCGTGCCGCAACAGAAACCCAATGCAGCCAAAAATAAATAAATAAATATTGAAGAAAGAAGTGATCTACATAATTTCTTCCTATCATCCCTAAATTTAGAGTTTTGAAAAAAATATTTAAAACTCAGAAGCATTTTTAGATTTCTGTCTGTGTGGATCTCAAGTGTGTTTCTAGGATACAGTATGTATATGATCTTCCAGAGCTTGATGGAGGCAGGTAGAAGCACATGTAAAAGCAGTCTATAATTAAAATTTATTTCCCTAGATACTCTGACTCAAACATTGTCATGGGAAGGTGATGGGCTGAAAACAGAACTCTTCAGAGGTAACCTTGGAGAACATGATATATCGTCTACCTTGAGCTAAAACAGACTCAGTTCTGAGTCAGTTGTAAGAAGGGGACTAGAGA
The DNA here is from genome assembly GCF_028021215.1 of Eschrichtius robustus. Classification (NCBI taxonomy): domain Eukaryota; kingdom Metazoa; phylum Chordata; class Mammalia; order Artiodactyla; family Eschrichtiidae; genus Eschrichtius; species Eschrichtius robustus. Next base: position 11,952,506 of record NC_090827.1, on the reverse strand, counting down.
AACAATGTGTCTAGGAGCATGACATTACCATGCTTTCCCAGGCAGAAAGTAACACTGTGAGATAGTAAACAAGGCCCTTTGTTATTTTCCTGACAAGTGCTATAAAACATCTTAGTTATCAATAAAGATATCATCATTGTTCACAGCTAACATCTAAAGCAGGTTTCCTGCCTTGGCTATATTCACATGTTGGGCTGGATAATTCTTTGCTGTCGGTAGTTGTCTCATGCATTGTGGGATATTAAGGAGCAGCCCTGTCCTCTACCCACTAGATGCCAGTAACATTCCCCAACTGTGATAACCAAAAAAGTCTCAAGACACTGCCCGATGCTCCCTGGGAGGGTGAGGGGGTGGATGGGAAATTGCTTCTGATTGAGTTTCATTGCTCTAAGAAGGGTAATGAAAAAGAATTAACGTAAGTTACCTAGAGATTTTCATTCTCTGGCTCTCCTCTCTTACAATTAGACTTAATATTTTCTTTTCAAGCATTTTCTTTGCCACCTTTTAATAAATCCTTTCTACCGAATCAACAAAAAGAAAATGCCTTTAATCATCTCTGATTGATTTATGCCTCCATGAAAGGCTCCTTTACCAGCAAATTTTCTTGCAATGTGATTTAAGTTTAGTTTTTCTTTCTTAATATTTCATGAAAAATGGACAAGTGTTTTGTTCCTATTCATGATAGTAAGATGAGAAAATAAAGGTGTGTTTGCGTATGCTGTGTGTGTGTATATATAAAATTAACATTCAGAGAATACTAGAGAGTTATCTTACTATGACTGGGAAAGTTCATGTTCGGTATCGTAAGTATCAGGTTCATAGACATCTTTGCCACAAGCATCTTTGCTGCAAACATTTTCGCCATGTAACTAGTTGGCTGCAAGGCAATTTTACCGTAAAAGATAAAATAATGAACAATAAAGAGGTACATTAAGAAGGACATAATGAAACATGAGAAATGAATAACAAAATTAAAAAGACTTTATTGCAAAATACAAAATATTTGAATACATTTAAAATGTGTGTAGATTCATGGCAACACTGTGCAAACAGCTGATTTCATTTTGTGGGTTGCACCTGAGCACTTGTCTTCCAAGTCTTTTATTCGCAATATATTATACATTGTTTTTTTTTTTTTTTTTTTGCTTGCCGATTTGTCTCTTTGTTTGACATCACACTTCTTCTTTTTCACTAAAACTTCTTCCTTCAGTAAGAGAGGTATCAGCTTCCAAACACTAGGATGCATATTTGTATCTGTGCTTTGTATTGCGTTGTGAAAGCCTCTACACTGTTGTTTGCTCTTTGTATATTGTCACATGTCCACTGATAGATGTTCCAAAGTTCTACGGGAAATGTGGGTACAACTCTGCACCTTCCAGGCCGTGGGCCTCTTTCTCCTCCAATGCAGTGTATTTCTAAATATGAAACCAACTCTTGGGACAAATCATCATCATCTGTCAGCTTGATAAAGCCATCAATAATGTCACTAACTGGAAGAAATGTTCGTGCATTTCAACCAGGTGAAATCCAACTGTCAAACCAAAAACTGTCAACCAGTTATTTATCTTTCAAAACAAAGATGCTGAAAGAAAAGTACCTAGATCAGGAAATGTCAGCCTAAACATTAGAGCTCATGTGTAATAATTACCTCAATATTGCCTCTTTAGGAAATCTAACTTCTACTTGCAATAATGAAAAATAGAAGAAGGCATTTAGAAGCACTGAGAATAAAAATCACAACCAGCCATGCTAACTGAAAGTCTTCAAATGTGTCTACTGGAAACCAGACATCAAAGTCTATTTCTCTTTGAAGGACATGTCAAGAGTTAATCAGATATGGCTTTCTATAGCATGTCTTCATTACTATTTACAAAATATATTTCTTTCTTCTTTTATCATATTGGACTTCTAACAAACCTTGTGAACTTTCTACAGAATATGTTGCCAGTAGATTTTATTAGAACTTGCATAGAAGAACACTTTACCCACACTTTTGGTACTCTTCTTTCTCAAGAAACGTTTTGACAAAAGGAAGAAGACAACTGAACATTTTTTCCTCTACTTTTTAAAACATTCTCTATTGAAAAGGTGGTTATGTCCTTCACAGCATTTTCTTCCCTTTTGTCCCAAAGATTTATCTTTTGAATGGAATTCCTAGACAAACTATTCAGTTACTGAGTACTTTTTTCAAAAGTAAGTTTTATTACCTCTTCTTGGACATGTGCTAAGAAAAGCAGCTATGAGTTAAGGGTACACTGCCCTTTTCTTCTATACTTTACTAAGTAAGTACACAAATCCAGAACCATTGAGAGATGTGACGTTAGTTCATCAACACTTTGATGTGAAGTGTGAGCTATTAGGATTCATAATGTCTGTGTTCCTGAGAAATCACACTCAGGAACTTATTAGTAAGATGAAATTTGTAATTTATTCTGTTAATCTCTATCAATCCTGAGTGAAATTTCGAGTCATATACTCCCTCTAACACTGCTTACAAAAGCGCCTATCCCGAGTACCTAGGAGACACCCAATAAACAATTATTGAATGAAAAACAATGAAATGAGAACTCTCACACTTGTTTGTGATTAACAATGCTAAACCATACCTGTGAAACTTGGAAATGTAACATATGGTTCACTAAGAGTGTATGGCAGGAGATCACCAGATTAGCATGTCAGCTCTGTTTCAATTACATGTAGGATAAACAAAGAGAGACTCCACAGTGCAATCACATTGTTTTCAAGAGTACCCTGGGGTCAGCTGAAAGTGGTTATCTCCGGAGTCAAGATAACCAAGCTATGCAGGCAGAAACCTTGTTGTTTTTAATTACCATGTATGCTTGTTAAAGGGCTATAAATATGCCTCCTGGATCCACAGTTCTACAAAAGCCTGTACAGAAAGCAGAGATGACTTCCACCCTACCTTTCTGAACCAGATGGCTAAGGCTGTGCTAATTCAACATGTTTTCCTTTTTTAAGAGTGTCTATATTTGATTAGTAGGTGATGATATTAGAATGCAGCACCATAATTCAGTTTTGTTCTTTGTTTATTTGGATTTTCACCAGCAGATGTAGTTGATAATAAAAATACATTTCAGTCTCCATCAAGTTTAGTTAGTCTCAGAGAAAAAAAAATTAAATTTATAAGACCTCAGAGTGATAGCTCAGAGGCAATACGATAAAATGCAATTCAGACTCATTCATTCTCTAAAGCATTAATCCACAATATAATATTCAAAATGTTATCAAGACTGCCTATTGCCTTTTGGTTTTTGTTTTTTTTTTCACTTTACCTTCTCTTTTGATTAAAATATAATTTTAACTGGGATCCTAGAAAATAGTCTGGGTCAGACGGTTGGCATTAACTGTGATTCTTTCTGCACACCTCTATCCCAATCTGTTTTGCAACGAACCAAAAGTATCACTGCCTTTTTTGCACCTCTCAGATAGAGATAATCACTCAACACTGTACCTGGTGGAGATGTATGATGTGATAATGGGTATTTACAATCAACTACAGGTAAAAATACACCTTCAAAGAAATTCATGGAAAAGACCTTGACAAGTACTCTAAAATACAGGTTTCTGATAATGTTAAGATAATAATACTGAACTGGGTAAGAATTTCTAAAACTCTAATGGAAAATTGATTGATCCGTAAGCTTCTCATCCAAGATGAAGCCAAACAAAATTTAATTACAGGAGACTGAACGAACTGATAATTATAATCTGTATGACTTCATTTAAAACAATGTTGGGTCTTTAATGATTTCTTTTCCAGATTTAAAGAATCCATTTTTCTCCTCTCTTTTAAGCTATTTACAACTTATAGCAATTTGTAGTTTTGTAAACAAAAGTTAAAACATTTATCTTTTTCTTCCTACCTGATCCCTCCAGAATTAAGACACACTCATTAAATAGTTTTATTTTTCATGACAATGTATGCATTTACATAAGTTAAATAATCTGTTCTCACTGTAAGTACAAACTTAGACAAGTCCTGAGCCTGGCTTCATAGCCTAAAGATACTTGAAAGATCTCATCTGAGAATCCTTATTACCAGACAATTTTAAAGAACTAAGGTTGACTTTATGGAGCCAATAAAGCCCTTTGGATATTACCAAAGCTTTGACTGAAATGTTATGTTTGAATATATGCATAGAATTAATATTCTTACTACATTTCTGTAAATAATAAATCCAAGTTTAATAAGACAAGACTTATTTTACAAATGAACCAGTTTTACTGTAAATATTTTTGATAAACATGGGATGACTATGGAAAATACTGTTTCAGTAGAAAACTACAGTTTATCCATTACCAGATTCTAATCTTATTAATTGGCTTTGAGTCTTTGTTATCAACCAGTAGAATTCAGAGAAATGGCCACATAGATTATATATGGATAACCTTCATGCCTATTGCTGTGTGGGCCACTCAAGAGTTCAATGCCAGGCCAAAAGGAAGTGGTGTGATATATTCAAAGTGCTCAAAGAAAAAAACAAAACAAAATGAAACAACAACAACAACAAACTTTGAAGCAAGAATAACTCTAAGCAGTAAGGTTATCATTCTGAATTGAAGGGGAGATAACAAGTTTTCCAGACAAGCAAAAGCTAAAAGAGTTAATCCTCACTAAACCAGCCCTATGAGAAATGTTAAAGCAACTTCTTTAAGCTGAAAAGAAAGGGCATTAATTAGTAAGAAAACATATGAATGTAAAAATCTCACTGGGAAAAATAAATATACAGTAAAGAAAGTGGATTAATCATTTATAAAGCTAGTTATAGAGGATAAAAGACATAATTAGTAAAAATAATTAAAATTACAAAATTAGTTCAGGGATACACAAAGAGATGTAAAATGTGACATTAAAAACATAAAATGTTGGGGCAAAGTAAAAACAGAGAGTTTTAGAATGCATTCAAATGTAACTTGCTATTAACTTAAAACAGACTAAGACTCACAGTAACCACAAAGTCAAAACCTGTAGTAAATACAAAAAAGATAATGAGAAATGAATTTAAGCATAACACTAGAGAGAGTCATCAAAACACAAGGGAAGAAAGCAGTAGAAGAAAGGAACAGAAAAGACAAAACAGTCAGAAAACAATTAACAAAATGGTAGTAAGTACATACTATCAATAATTACTTTAAATATAAAGGGACTAAATTCTCCAATAAAACGACATGGAGTGGCTAAATGGATGCAATATCAAGACCCATCTTTATGCTGTCTAAAAGAGAATGACATCAGATATAAAGACACACAAAGACTGAAAGCAACACAGTGGAAAAAGACATTTCACACAAATGAAAACTAAAAGAAAGCTGGGGTAGCTATACTTATATCAGACAAAATAGACTTTAAAACAGACTGCAGTAAAGGACAAAAGTGGACATTACATAATGATAAAGGGGTCAATCCAAAGGAAGATGTAACATTTTTAACTATTTATGAACCCAACATAGGAGCACTTAAATATGTAAAGCAAATATTAAGACTCAAAGGGAAAAATTGACAGCAATACAATAACAGGAGGGGACTTTAATATGCCACTTATGACAATGGATAGATGGCCTAGACAGAAAAACAAAGAATCACTGGTCATAAATGGCACATTAGAACTGATGGATTTAGTAGACATATATAGAACATTCCATCCAAAAGCAGTGGAATACACATTTTTCTCAAGTGCACATAGAGCATTCTCCAGGATAGATAATATGCTAGGCCACAAAACAAGTCTCAATACATTTAAAAATACTGAAACCATACAAAGCATCTTTTCTGACCACAATGATATGAAACTAGAAGCTAAGTACAAGTAGAAAACTAGAAAAATCACAAATATGTGGAGATTGAACAACATGCAATTAAAAAAACAATGGGTTGATGAAGAACTCAAAGGAGAAGAAAAAAAAAAACCTTCAGACAAGTGAAAGTGGAAATACAACATACCAAAATCTATGAAATGCAGCAAATGCAGTTCTAAGAGGGAAGTTTATAGTGATACAAGTCTACCTCAAGAAACAAGAAAAATCTCAAATAAACAATATAAATTTATATCTAAAGGAACTAGAAAAAGAAAAACAAAGCCCAAAGTTAGTAGAAGAAATAATAAAGATCTCAGTGTACATAAATAAAATGAAGACTAAAATGACAATAGGAAAGATCAATGAAACTAAGAGCTCATTCTTTGAAAAGATAAACAAAATTGTTAAAACTTTAGCTAGAATCTCTAAGAGCATTAAAATAAATTAAATCAGAAATTAAAGAGAAGAAATTACCACTGATAACCAAGAAATACAAAGGATCATAAGAAACTATTACATAAAATTATGTGCCAACAAATTGGACAACCTAGAAGAAATGGATAAATTCCTAGAAACTTATAATCTCCCAAGACTAAATCATGAAGAACAGAAAATGTGAATTGACTGATTACCAGTAAGAAGATTGAGTCAGTAATCAAAAAGCTCCCCAAAAACACAACCCCAGGACCACATGGCTTCACTGGTGAATTCTAGGAAACATTTAAAGAAGAGTTAATAATTACACTTCTCAAATTCTCAAATGATTTCAAATATTTGAAGAGGAAGAAACACTTCCACACTCATTTTATGAGGCCAGCATTACCTTGATACCAAAACTAGACAAGGGCATAACACAAAAAGAAAATTACAGGACAATAGATAGCTAATATAACATAGATGTGAAAATCCTCAACAAAATTAGCAAATCAAATTTGACAATACATTAAAAGGATCATACACCACAATCAAGTGGGATTTATTCTAGAGATGCGAGGATGGTTCAACATCCTCAAATCAATCAATGTGATACACCCCATTAACAAAATGAAGAATAAAAATCATGGAATTATCTCAATAGATGCAGAAAAAGCATTTGACAAAATTCAACAAACATTTTTGATAAAAACTCTCAATAAAGTGGTTATAGAGGGGACACACCTCAACATAATAAAGGCCATATAGGACAAGCTCACAGGTAACATCATACTCAATGGCAAAAAACCTCAGTTTACCCCTTATGTTTTTTTATTGGTGTATAGTTGATTAACAATGTTGTGTTAGTTTCAGGTGTACAGCAAAGTGATTCAGTTATACATACATATATATCTATTTTTTCAGGATCTTTTCCCTTATAGGTTACTACAAAAATGTTTATCTCTTAAATTCAGGAAAAAGAGAAGGATTCCACTCCCACCACTTTTATTCAACATAGTATTGGAAATCATAGCCAGACCCATTAGGAAGGAAACAGAAATAGGCATCAGAATTGGAAAGGAAGAAGTGAAACTGTCACTCTTTGTAGACATGTTTTCATATAAAGAAAACCCTAAAGACTCCACCAAAACACTGTTAGACCTAACAAATTTTGTAAAGTTGCAGGGAAAAAAATCAATATACAAAAATCTTTGCATTTTTCTGTACCAACGAAAAACTATCAGAAATAAAAATTATGAAGACAATCCCATTTACAATTGCATCAAAAAGAATAAAATCCTTAGGAATAAATGTAACCAATGATGTGAAAAATCTACACTTTGAAAACTGTATGATATTAATGAAAGAAATTGAAGAGGATACACATAAATGGAAAGATATTCCATGCTCATTGATTGGAAGAACACTGAAAAATGTCAATATTACTCAAAGGAATCCTTATCAAAATTCCAATGGCATTTTTCATAGAAGTAGTACAAACAAACTTAAAATTTCTATGGAACCACAAAATTCCCAAATAGCCAAAGCAATCTGATAATGAATAATGAAGTTGGAGGGATCATTCTTCCTAATTTCAGACCATATTACAAAGCTATAATAATCAAAACAGTGTGGTACTGGCATAAAAACAGACACAGATCAATGACATAGAACAGAGAGCCGAGAAGTATACCTAAGCATGGATGGTAAATTAATTTATAACAAAAGACACAAGAGTATACAATGAGGAAAGAACAGTCTTGTCAATAAATGACGTAGGGGTTGGGACTTCCCTGGTGGTGCAGTGGTTAAGAATCTGCACGCCAATACAGGGGACACGGGTTCGATCCCTGATCTGGGAAGATCCCACTTGCCGTGGAGCATCTAAGCCCGTGTGCCACAACTACTGAAGCCCGTGCACCTAGAGCCCGTGCTCTGCAGCAAGAGAAGCCACCACAAAGAGAAGCTTGTGTGCAACGAAGACCCAATGCAGCCAAAAATAAATAAAATTAAATCTTTAAAAATAAATAAATAAATAGTGTAGGGAAAACTGGCCAGCCACATGCAAAATAATAAAACTGGACCACTATCTTAAAGTGTGCACAAACGTAATTAAAAATGGATTAAAGACTTGAATGTAAAACCAGAAATCATAAAACTTCTAGGAGAAAACATAGACAGTAAGCTTCTTGACACTACTCCTGGTGATATTTCAAACAAAATCTGACTCCAAAGACAATGGAAACAAAAGCAAAAATGAATAAATGGGACTACATCAAACTGAAAAGCTTCTGCACAGCAAAAAACCATCAAAAGAATAAAAAGGCAACCTACCTGATGAAAGAAGATATTTGAAAATCATGTACCTGAAAAGTGGTTAATATCCAAAACATAAAAAGAACTCATACAACTCAATAACAAACAAATCTGATTACAAAATGGGCAGAGAATCCAAACAGACATTTTTCCAAAGATGCCACACAGACTGCCAACAGACACATGAAAAGATGCTCAACATCATTAATCACCAGAGTAACGCAAATCAAAACAAAATGTGATATCATCTCACACCTGACAGAATGGTTATGGAAAGGACAAAATATAACAAGTGTTGGTGAGGATGTGGATTAAAGGGAAACCTAATGCACTGTTGGTGGGAAGGTAAATTGGTACAGCCACTGTGGAAAACAGTATGGAGGTTCTCCCCAAAATTAAAAATAGAACTACTACATGATCCAGCAATTCCACTTCTGGGTATTGATTCAAAGAAAACAAAAACATTAATTTGAAAGGATATATGGACCCCTATGTTCACTGCAGCATTGTTTAGAATAGCCAAGATATGGAAACAACCTAAGTATTCACTGATGGATAAGTAAGAAAGATGTGTTATATAGATACAACAGAATACTACTCAGCCATAAAAAAAGAATTAAATCTTGCCATTTGTGACGACATGGATGGACCTTGAGGGTATTATGCTAAGTGAAATAAGTTAAAGACAAATACCATATGATTTCACTTATATGTGGAATCTGAAAAAGAAAACAAAGGAACAAAATTCATAGATACAGGCAATAGATTGATGGTTGCGAGAGGGGATGGTGGTTGGGGGTGGGAGAAATGGGTGAAAGGGATCAAGGGATACAAATTTTAGTTATAAAATAAATAAGTCATTGGGACATAAGGTACATCATGTTGACTACAATCAATGATCTTGTATTGCAAATTTGAAAGCTGTTAAGAAAGTAAGTCTTTAAAGTTCTCATCACAAGAAAAAAAATTCATAACTTTGTATGGTGATAGATGGTAACTAGATGTATTGTGGTGATCTCTTCACAATGTATACAAATGTCAAATCATTATGTTTTTACACCCGAAACTAATATAATGTTGTATGTAAATTAAACTTCAATTAAAAAAAATTCCTCATGTTCATCCTGTCCTAAATAATCATGGGGATATGTGATTGCTAATACAGCAAGCACCTTAGTAAATAAATAAAAGTAGGACTTCTCTGGTGGCACAGTGGTTAAGAATCCACCTGCCCATACAAGGGACACGGGTTCGATCCCTGGTCCAGGAAGATCCCACAGGCCACGGAGCAACTAAGCCCGTGCGCCACAACTACTGAGCCCGCAGGCCACAACTACTGAAGCCCGCGTGCCTAGAGCCCATGCTCCACAATGAGAAGCCATCGCAATGAGAAGCCTGCGCACCGCAATGGAGAGTAGCCCCCCCTCGCAGCAACTAGAGAAAGTCCGCATGCAGTAACGAAGACCCAATGCAGCCACAAATAAATAAAATAAAATAAAAATATATTTATAAAAAAAAATAAATAAAAGTAGATTGACTTCAAATGGTAAAACTTGAATCTGATTATAACCCATTTAGTTTATTTACTTGATTATACCCTGGCTTCTGGGACTCTCTACTCTGGGGAATTTTTTAATCCTTGTCTGTAATTTTCCTTATATTCAACATATTAACCTCTCTAGTGCATTGTGTTCTCTCAAAGATTTTAAGTGTCTTTCAGCAGCCACTCCCATATCAAATGATATCCATCAGGATTAGAAAACTTGAAGAGCTCAGTGATCTTACCACCCAAGTCTATGATGATAATGCAATGGTTGCTAACAGCAACTAGTGACCTTCATTCCTGATGACTCAACTGGTGGAAACAACAAATAAATGATTTTCTGGCATCAATAATGGTAACCAAGAGTCATGCCATATTACCTGGTCACACTCTCAGCCTACTAAAAGAATGGCCAAAAGTCGGGAATTATTAAATCAGATACAAAATGGAGACCGGACTTGAGAATTCCCTGAGCAGACAAAACCACTCAAGTCACATAAGCAAACTAAATCTAGCTGATTTCATGAATGTAATCAAAACTTGACTTGGGTTATTTCCTGTAAATGACTCCAACAATCATAAAAGAAACAAGTCATCTTCCTAAAAGTGGTATGAGATAATCAATTTAACCAATCCCCTGCCTTCTAGAAGCACCCATTGTAATAACCAATCATTATAAACAGTAAGCAACGTCCTCACTTTCACTTTTAAGTCACCGTGTTACATCATGCCCCTAAGCTTCATATTAGTCTTCAATTTTGAAGGCATCCAGTTTGCAAATTGCTCTTACATGCACAATAACCTCTTACTAAACACTCAATGATTTGGTGGTTTTCTTTTTTCTATTTCTGCTTTGTTGATATTTCTAATGCATAAAAATTGCTTAAGAATGTCAATCTATATTTTAAAACTTAGAAAATTAATTACTGACAAACATTAGGGATCAGTATCTTTCCATAAGGGATTAATATCTTTCCATAATTTGTATATTTAAAAATTCTATTGATACAATTCAAAACTGTGACAGGAATACATAGAACAATAATACTTCTAGTATTTACAAATTTTCTTTTCATCTTGTATGATATAAATATAAACAAGTATAAATGTGAATAAAATATTGAGAATACAAAATATATATTCCTAACATTTTGATTAATGCTCTTTCAACTTACATAATTATTTTCTATATTCTAATATGAATTTGGAAAAGACAAGTCTAAAATAGTGAGAATCCTAATTTCATATATATACAAATATATATCATTATTATATTTAGACTAAAGCTAAAGTACATGATAGCTTTGGTAATGCAAACTACCATACTAATATAATGAATGTTGACCTAACTATTTTACTTACAATACAAATAGCTTGATTCAATTAGTATATTGGAATCAACAAATTAATTATAGACTGGAAGGAAATAATACCAAGGATTTCACTTTATATTCAAACAGTAAAAAGAAGGCATGCAGAGCAATGTAGCTTGATTTGTGTACAAATTAAAGTTTCAATAGATAATTTTCTCATTAAAGAAAAATGTATATTGTGTATTGTGGGAATTGAAGGTGATTGTCTTTTGCATCATAAAAGTTGAAAATATAATACATGACTTAGGAGATAATTTGGTAAGGCTTTAACATTAAATGAGAGGGGAAAAAATTAAAGGAAACCTATTTGTTTCAGTTGATGCAAATTATCTCTTTCTGAATCAAGTATAGTATATTGTTTGGGAACAAGAAACTCATTTTTGTTCACACATTTAAAATATTATACTTGTCACTTATAATCTCTAGAGATACTTCCAGAGGAAAAATGTGCTTAATGATAAGGTTTAAGGAGGTAAATGACTAAAAAATGTTGGTGGAATAGCACTGTCACTATGAATTATTCTGACTAGTACACTAATGATACTTAGAATCAAGTAGCCCAGAAAAAAACTCTCTATTATAGATATGGGTATGATCATTTATTTTAAAATAGTTAAAACAAGCTAGAATATTACTGTGGTGACATCAACAAATGCTAGGCAACTCAGTAGATTGATTATAAACAGAAATGTTTTATTAAAAATAGAAATATTTAAAAATCTAGTGAAATGACTGAAATATATCTGAAGAATATGGTACAATATATGTATGTCATATGTCAAAAATTGAGACAGCATTATATACACACAACATTTTACAGAGGGATATTCACTTACAGAATTAGAAATTTTTGAATTAGGTGTTTCTGAAAACTATGATGGAATCAAATGATGTTTATGTCAGCATACTTACCAAAACAGTAATTTTCACATTTTAATTAAAACCAGCTTATTTCAGAGAAAAGAAGAAAGATGTAATAGTAGTCATTGGTGCTGTGTGCCACTTTTTCATGGTTTTCCCACTTCTGGGCATATGACTGATTTGTCCTCCCTGTCCTTTGGATTTTATTAGCTGTGACTATACAACTTAATTTATTTTGACCAATGAAACGTGAGAAGTGTCATATGACTTTTCTGAGTGGAAGTTTAAGACCCATTGTGCAATTTATGACACTCTTTCTCTCATAGGCTGCAACATAACAGATGAAGATTGTTCCATCAACCTGAGTCTTACAGTGAGGGCGGAGAGCTGTCTGTTGGCCAGCAATAGACATGAGCAATAAAGAAACAAATAAAAGATACTGAAGTCACTAAAATTTGGAATTGTTTCTGCAGCATAACCATGGATTCAGTTTATTGCATTCTATTGGGGGCACCATATAGTGAAGTGATTAGGGGGTGAATTCTGGAATCAAGACCACTTGGATTCATAACCCAGTATGATATCACTTTGGGAATTTTACGTCACCTTGCTGTGCCATAATGTCCTCCTCTGTAAAATGAGAATAATAGAATCTATCTTGTTTTTGTTTAAGATTACATGAGACAACACATAAAGCATTTAGAATATTGCTTGGCACACAGTAGCACCTAATAAATATTAGCCATTATTCTCTCCACTGGGGACTACAGTACCTTTCATTTGCTTATGTTTATAATACCAGTATGATTATTCATAATTATAATTGCTCTGAAAAAAAAATAATAAACAAAGACCAGTAAACAGCAAGTTTATCAGATTTTAAAGTACTGATCTTTGTTTATGGAACCTAGAAGAAATGGATAAATTTCTAGAAACATACAATCTTCCAAGACTGAATCAGGAAGAAGTAGCTAATCTGAACAGATAAATCATTAGTAGTGAAATTAAATTAGTAATCACAAAACTCCCAACAAATAAAAGTCCAGGACTGAATGGCTTCACAGGGTAATTATACCAAGCATATAAAGAAGAGCTAATACCTATCCTTCTCAAATTATTCCAAAAAACTGAAGATAAAGGAATACTCCCAAATTCATTCCATGAGACCATTACCCAGACAACAAACTGACACCAAAACCAGACAAACATTAAAAAAAAAAAAAAAGAAAATTATAGGCCAATATCTCTAATGAATACAGATGCAAAAATCCTCAAAAAAGTGTTAGCAAACTGAATTCAACAATATATAAAAAGGATCATGCACCATGATCAAGTGGGATTTACCCCAGGGATGCAAGGATAGTTCAATATCCAAAAATCAATCAATGTGATACACTACATTAACAAAGGAAGAATAAAAATCACAAGATCATTGCAATAGATGCATAAAAAATTGATAACATTAAACATTTATTCATGATAAAAACTCTTATCAAAGTTGGTACAGAGAGAACCTATCTCAACATAAAAAACGCCATATATGACAAACCCACAGCTAACATCATACTTAATGGTGAAAAGCAAATCTTTTCCTTTAAAATCAGGAGCAAAACAAAAATGCCTACTCCCGCCACCTTCACTTACATAGTATTGAAAGTCCCAGCCACAGCAATCAGCCAAGGGAGAAAAAAAAAAAAAAAAAAAAAAAAAGAGGCAACCAAATTGTAAGGTAAGAAGTAAAATTGTCACTAACTGTAGATGGCCTCATACTGTATGATGTCATTAGGGTTTTCTAAAACCCTAATGTCTCCACTGAAAAACTATTAGAACAAATGAATTCAGTAAAGTTGCAGGATATAAGATTAATATACAGAAATCTGTTGCTTTTCTATACACTAATAATGAACTATCAGAAAGAAAAAGCAAGAGAACAATCCTGCTTAAAATTGAATCAAAAAGAACAAAATACCTAGGAATAAACTTAACCAAGGAGGTGAAGGACCTATACTTTGTAAATCTTAAAGCACTGATGAAGGAAACTGAAGATGATGTAAAGAAATGGAAAATATATCCCATGTTCATGGATTAGAAGGATTATGATTATTAAAACAGCCATACTACCCAAAGCAAGATACAGATTTAGTGCAATCTCTATCAAAATATTCATGACATTTTTCACAGGACTAGAACAAATAATACTAAAATTTATATGGAACTACAAATAACCCCAAACTACAAAAGCAATCTTGACAAAAAAGAACAAAGCTGGAGGCATCATGCTCGTGGACTTCATACTATACTACAGAGTTACAGAAATCAAAACAGTATGGTACTGGCACAGAAACAGACACATAGATCCATGGAACAGAATACAGAGGCCAGAAATAAACCCACACACCTACAGTCAATTAGTCTACAGCAAAGGAGGCAAAAGTACACAATGGAGAAAAGACAGTCTTGCTAATAAGTGATGCTGGGAAAACTGGGCAGCTGCATGTAAAAGAACAAAAGTAGAACATTTTCTCATACCATATACAAAAAAAACTGAAAGTGGATTAAAGACCTAACTATGAACCAGAAATCATAAAACTCCTAAAAGAAAACATAGGCAGAACACTCTTTGATATAAATCACAGCAATATTTTCTTGGATCTGTCTCCTAAAGTAAACAAAAGCAAAAATAAACAAATAGGCCTAATTAAACTTAAAAATGTTTTGCACAGCAAAGGAAACCATGGACAAAATAGAAAGACAACCTACTGAATGGGAGAAAATACTTGCAAATGATGACCAATAAGGGATTAATATGAAAAATACATAAGCAACTCATACAACTTAATACCAAAAAAAAAAAAAAAAAACTGAATAAAAATAGGCAGAAGACCTGAATAGACATTTTTACAGAGAAGACATACAGATGACCAATAGGTAATGAAAATGAAAAATGCTCAACATTACTAATCATCAGAGAAACGCAAATGAAAACCACAATGAGCTATCATCTCATACCAGCTAGAATGGCATCTTCAAAAAAACCCACAAATAACAAATGTTGGTGAGATGTGGAGAAAAGGGAACCCTAGTACACTGTGGGTGGGAATGTAAATTAGTGCAGCCAACATGGATGTATAGAGGTTCCTCAAGAAACTAAAAATAGAACTACCATATTTTACAGCAATTCCACTCCTGGGTATATATCCAAAGACAACGAAAACACTATTCAAAAAGATGCATACATCCCAAAGTTCACAGAAGCGTTATTTACAATAGCCAAGACATGGAAGCAACCTAAGTGTCCATCAGCAGATGAATCAATAAAGAAGATGTGATACATATATATATATATATATATATATATATATATACACACACACAATGGAATATTACTCAGCTATAAAAATGAAATTTTATCATTTGCAACAACATGGATGGACCTGGAGGGTGTATGTTAGTGAAATAAGTCAGACAGAGAAAGACAAATACCGTATGATATCACTTATATGTGGAATCTAAAAAAAAAAAAAACCAGTGAATATAACAAAAAAGAAACAGACTTACAGATACAGAGAACAAACTAGTGGTTACCAGTGGGGAGAGGGAAGGGGAAGGGGCAAGATAAGGGTAAGGGATTAAAAGCTACAAACTACTACGTATAGCTTGTAAGCTACAAGGATATATTGGACAGGGAATACAGCCAATATTTGGCAGTAATTTTAAATGGAGTTTATCCTGTAAAGCATTGAATCAGTATGGTGTACACTTCAAACTAAGATAACATTGTAAATCAGCTATACTTCAATTAAAAAATAAAAAAAATAATAAAGTGCAGGCTCTAGATCCAGAGGGCCTATGCTTAAACACAGCCTACGAACTTTCTAGTAATGTAATTTGGTGCAAATTTCTTAACTTCTCTATATTTCAGCTTTCTTGCTTGCAAAATGGTGTCATGTAACAGTAGCTCCCTCATAGGCTTTTGTGAAGAATTAATACTTAAAACATGTAAAGCCTTTAAGACAGCACTTGACACATAGTAAAATAAAAAAAATGGTAGCCATAATTAAAGGGCAGAATGATTCAGAGTAGAATTTAATTATGCCTGGAGAATCCTGGGAATATGGAACTCGGTTTCCTCTTCATGTGAACAAGTTAAGAGAAAAGAAACAGCTCTATAGGTTAGGGGATTGATGTGAGTAAAGGCACTAAGACTTGGTAGAAACAACACAGTCTGTTTGTGGAACAGCAGGAGAACGGATAAATCAGGCTGCAGATATTGGAGTTTTTTCTTATATGTGTTTTCTCTTATGAGAATTTTTCTAGTGTACTTTTTATATATACCAAATGGATGAAAATACAAAAGAACAGAGATTTTACATAAATAAACCCACATCCCAAATATCTTAAAATACATACTGAGGTATATAGCATAACTGAAAGAAGAAAACAAAGAATTTACTCTATTCCAATTAGTTGAATGGATTATCGTTCCAACAGGAGTAATTTTGTATAAATAGCAAATGGAAACAAAGAATAAAACAAGTATTTATAACTTTAAATATGACATATAAATTTAAGTAAACTGACCGTCTCTTATGTGGTATATTACAGCATACATCAATTAACAAAAACTTTAATTTAAGGAATTTTAATTTTTTCCCCCAATTGAATCACAAATATCTTGACTTTCAAAAACTGTAAATCACGAAAGCTTGCCTTAAGTGAAAAATAAAGGGAAACAAAGATAATCTTCAGGAAAAGCAATCTCCTGACTCTTGCCTCAAACTGTTTTGAAACATTGAAAACAAAGAACAGAAACCCGAAACAAGTGCAATTTTGGTCAGATAAACTTTCTATACGGTCTTTTCCTTTCAATTAAAGAGAAATGAAAAATCCAGGATACTGGGTTTATCATTCCAATCCAATACAATATCACTTTCAGAATGAACTGTGGAAATGGAGCAGGTGACGAGGGGGAGTTAAAGCAACTGGCTTTTCTCCAGGGGAAGTAAAAGAAGGGAGGTAACCTCTTCTAACCTTGCCAACATAAAAACTAGATCTCCAGGAAAATAAACTAGTAATAGCTGCTGGAAGGAGGGTCCTTATCAATGGAAATTATAACAGTATGCCCCTGGTTAAGGATTGATTTGAGTAAATAAACTTAGAATCTTTATGAACATGGCTCCCTGAAGAATGTCATATTGTTGGGATATAAAATGAAGATACTTCATGAATGAAACATTTCTCCCGCCGTGTGAGGTAACCCCACAAAATCTCACTTGGAAATCTGATCTCTTAGTTTGAATCAGAAAGTGGATTCCAAAGTGGGATAAAAGAACTGGGAGAGCTGTCCCCAACCTGGCAGACCTCTTCCCTCTTTCACTGGAGCGTGATGGCCAGTACCTTTGAAATGATTAGTATAAGCTTGATACTGGCTAAGATCTATGATTTGGGTGAGTCTTATTTGATCATCTGATCCTTTGTGCTCGCTCACCAGATATTGCAGATTCTTTTTCGTTAAAAACTAGCAATAAATTTCCAATGTATACATCACATTCTACTACAAGATGCTTTTCACTTTTAAAAATCAAACTAATTAAAAAAAAGTTTTTTGGGGCTTCTAAAGGTTACACTATGATAAAAAGCATTAGAAAAACAATATAGAGTATGGGTTTATGCATATATAATTTTTTACTTATGTTGTATTTGCATTACCAAAACAGAAAAGTTAGATTTTCAGAGATTATGCATTAATTTTCAAGATCCTATTCTTCAAATTCATGTGGCTACAACCAAAATGGCAGTATGATGATAAAGATCTCCAAAAAATCATAAAGTTGTATAAAAATTGTACTAGTAATATAAATTAAACCCTGAACCTACATTAACACAGTAACTTCTTAAAACATATATAAACCATGATTCAGAGAAAATTAAAATCCGTGTAGCATATTTATTGCCAAATGAAGTTACTTGTTCTTTCAAGTTTACTCTGGTATTCTTAGTGGAAAAAAAAGGTACATATAAATCTCTTTCCAGGTCAAAAATCTTGCCAACTTTATGAGGAAGAAATCTTCCATGAAGAGCCTGAGTAAAAAGGCATGACATTTATTCACTCTCCCTGGTCATTATATTCAAAATGTATTAATACATAAGGCTTCCAGACTATTTATCAAAGTTTAAGCTACTGGCTATTCTACTTTATAGGGCTGAGGGAATACTTCTTTCATCTTTTAAGTCTTATATATATATTTTAAATTGGAAGCTTAAAAAAAAAAATCTAAACTAAATCTTAAGGGGAAGTATGCAACAATCATTTTACCCTTGCTTTGTTGTTTTTCTCCATCAGAATCCGCTTTGCATTTACATTTGTCATTGCTCTTTCCCTTTCTTTCCTAGGAATACTCATGCTACTCCGTCAAATTTCCTCCTCTTTTAAAAAGGAAATCGATAAGAAGATCATTTAAAATAAGGGATTCCTTATTTCATATATGTGTATGTGTATACAATCTGACCATGCTATTTATAAATTAAGGATGCAACAAATAGTTTTCAGGTATTAGGAACATTTACCAGAAAATATTTTATTATCATTTGATCCTCCTGTTCATCAACCTCCTATATGTATATCAATATACAGCATTCAAAGAGGAGAAAAGAAAAGCAGAGAAAAGTTTTCACAAAATAGAGTTAAAAGAACACCCAATAAATATACTCAAGATGTTTGGTTTGTAGTAAAAAAAAAAAAAATAAAGTAAGAAAAGTGCTAACATCTCTTATTTTATCTCCATTTTACAGCCTATCCTACTCTACTCCATTGTAATTAATGGTATAAATGTATTATACAAATTTAGATATCCAACAGACATCACTTGGAAGGCATGGGAAATTCTAACAGTTCTTAATGCTTATTAATATCAAGAGTAACAGTTCTTTTCAATGGAGGATATGTATGTCAATCTATCATTGACATGTGGACTTGTGTCCACTACAAACATCAAATGAAACTGATGTGTTTGAAAATATATGTTAGTATTAGTTTTTTCTTTAAACGTGCCAGCATATCATAATGGCGATTACTGTTGCCCCAAAAAGCACCAAGACAAAGATTTCTTTTAGAAAGAGTGATTAGATGTAAGAAATTAAGATATGATAGAACTGTGTTTAGAGAGTCCTGTGTGAACATATAGGCACAAAACACAAAATCATGAAAAGCATCCTGTTGTTAAATTTGGACTTTCCTGCCTCTAGCAGCAAGTTAATTATGGAAAAGTACATTTTGTTTTCTAAATAAACAAATATTTAAAACAATATCAAATTTAGGTAATTATGAAAAATAGCAATTTTGTAAAGTTTAGCAAGGAAGTTTTTATGTGTGCCATAATAAAAATCACATGTGCATAGTAACATATACTTACTTTAGAGTCTTCACTAAAAAATCATTTAAAACACAGCTATATGTCATAAATCTAACCAAGAATGATAAGTGACTTATATTTAAAAATATTATAAATAAGAACATTTAACATGCATACATTTCAGGGAATGAAAAATTAAATTTTCAAAATGATTCAAGATATAAATAAAATATGTGTTAATAACTGTTAAAACATCTAGCAAAACAGTCCCTGGTTTTCCTTCTAAGCACTTCTTTATATTTGAAAAAATAATTCTTAATATTATAAAATAAATTCCTTAGCTCATGTATTATACATCTTAGACAGGTATTCACATAGTAAATCTATATCATCACCATTAAGCCTAGACTATAATGCAGATTTAAGATAAACTCAACCTTTAATAATATATAATGCATGTATAATATACAAGCGTGTATATATTTGCATATGTAATCCATGTATAATCTGTATTGAATTTTGCAATCACGCAGTCCACCAGTATTCTGAAATCAGGAAAACAAAACAAAATCCTGACTTTTGATCTGAAACACCTACAGCACAATCTAGAACTTTAATGTCTGTTAGAAAAGTTACATGAACTTGAGAAAGTCACTCAACCTCTTCAAATTCCACTTTACTTATTTGGAAAATAAATATAATTAAGCTTGTTCATCTCTTATTTTTAGTTAATTATTGTCAGGGTACTTCAGACAGATATGGAGGCATAATAGTATAGCACAATGCTCCTTTCATCAATAAATACTGATGTTGCACTATTTGCAGCTGTCAGATATACTTTTATGCTTCTTGCTACTTCTCTGAGAAACAATCATCAACCTCAGTTTTGTTACACCTTGGAATACAGTGCAGTAATTATAATGGTTCTTGCACATTTTTCTAAAAACTAACCATGCCATTAATTCCTATTTTTAATTCACATTTAATGTAATCGAAGAAATGTAAAACATTTTAATAGTTAAACGGACAAACTACATAATAAACATTTCTGGAGAGTCTGAATATATTTCACCATGAAGTAAAATTATTAACCTAGAAACATGTTCATTGATGTATATTCAGCACAATCCCATTAAAAAAGAAAAATTACATGAAAGAATAAAAAAAAAAAAAGGGTTTCTGAGGAAGCAGCCTGAAATGTCTTACTGGTGTTAAAGAGCAATCATAAAATGGTAGCTTTTCAGGCTAGGTGGCTTTTTTGTCTGTATTGACAATTTTTGCTACATTGCTTTTGAGGAAAGAAGTACCTTTCTTTATTGACTTAATCTACTTGTTAATACATTTCTTTTTTCCCTTGCATCCTAGTCAAAATATCTTTAATTGAATTCTTTCTTCTTCTTCAAAATGATATTGACCATTCAAGCTGATAAAAATCTTTATCAGAGGAGTGCTTTATTGAAGGTAATAGAATTTCTTACATTATCTACATTTAAGGGTTTCAAATGTTAAAATAAGACAATAAATAGAAAGAGATAAGAACAGAATAAAAGAATAAACTCTAGAAAACTGTTAGGGAAACAAAAACGTTTTTCGTATCTTGAATCATAAAAGGATGTTTTAAGCAGCAAAGTCAACAAGGACACATACAATGTTTTCAAGTAAATAAATATATTTACAGTTTTATTTTAATACCATGGCTTAAGCCCATTTGATCATGCATATTATATGTTACATAATAATTCAAATAATTTAAGAAATTTTATAGCATATTTCTAAATGTTACCATCATTAACCATGATTATTTCATTTCCTGTTTAAAAAATATAGGGAATTCAGTAAAACCTGCTTTCCTCTCCTTAGCTCTATGGCTCTTCTGTTGTCCTGCACCACAACACTGAGACACCCTTTGGGTTCTGTCACTTATCCTTGCAATAAACTACAACACTCAAGAGTGCCTTGTTGTTACCCAGTCATTTGATAATTAAAGTGAGCTATTATAGAAAGGTAATAAACAAGGACACACAGAAATCAGGCAGTGATGCCAAGCCCAGGAGACAGGTTTTTTTTTTTATGACACATTCAGCAAACTTCCCTCAATATGAGGTCAAGAGCCAAAAAACTTTCTTCACTTATTTAGAGATAGAAGTAAGTTTTTTACTTTCTACAGTTAGAATAAGACTCTTCATGATTTATTTCGTTTGAAGACATACTGTTTTCATCTTTTGATCTCAATGCAAGGGAAAAACAGAGGTAACTTAGTTCTTCGGTAAGAACTGTCACACTAGGATGGGGGAAACTAGAAGCACTGTTTCGAAACTTACTTAATGTGCATAGAATATATGGTGAAATTAAACAGATTATAACCAGAGAGACAAATGACATGGATGAGAAGGTTGAACAAAAAATATGTACTGCCAAGTGGAATATTACACTTCAGAATAGCTGCATATAGAAACAATTTAAAAATAAGTCTATTTTTGTTTTAAAAATACAATAAGGTAGGAATATGTTAGCTTAATCTACATCCATTAATATTTTATGCAATTGTGTACAAATGCAAAAAGTGTGAAATATCTGGAATGGAAACATTTCTGTATTACATACTCTGAGAAATAGCTAACACATGAAATAATGGAAAACTGATTTCATATTTAGCATGTCAGATTTGTGATACATTTCTTATCAAATAATGATTTAACCTAGGTTGAAATATGTACTGGTTTAAATAAAACTTCAGTGCATGTAGGATTCCACAGGGCCTTGAAAAGAAGAAAACAAAAATAAACAAATGAATGACATCAAATTAATAAAATGAAATGAAATTTTACTTAATATGAAGATGTAAAATGTTTAAACACAAATTAAAAAAACAGACCAACACACCAACATAAGTCTATTCTACTTATGACTTTCTAAGTAAAAATTGCTATTAAAACTTAATAAAAATATTTATATTAGTAATGTTTCCAGGCTCCCAACTTCCAATTAAATACTTACTACCAAAAGCAAGGTGAAGGAGTGAAGACCAATTAGCAAAATTTTATTTCTCTTGTTTTGTAAGTGGAGTAAAAAAATGAGTTTTCCTCAACTTTTTATGTATTCTTCATTTCCAAAAAACTAAATGATTAAAGGTAAGTCCATCTGGCTCTCCTTTTGGTAAACCATCCTGAACACAAAGCTCCAAAAGAATTTTCAATCTATTGCAATTATTATTATTTTGAAATCTCTATACTTTATTGTAGTTTTATGTGACAGGAAATTAAAACATTTCAAAATACTTCACCTTTTAAAAAAGGAACTCCTGGGCTTCCCTGGTGGCGCAATGGTTGAGAGTCTGCCTGCCAATGCAGGGGACACGGGCTCGAGCCCTGGTCTGGGAGGATCCCACATGCCGCGGAGCAGCTGGGCCCGTGAGCCACAACTGCTGAGCCTGCGCGTCTGGAGCCCGTGCTCCGCAACAAGAGAGGCCGCGACAGTGAGAGGCCCGCGCACCGCGATGAAGAGTGGCCCCCGCTTGCCGCAACTAGAGAAAGCCCTCGCACAGAAACGAAGACCCAACACAGCCAGAAATAAAAAAAAAAGGAACTCCTTGTCCAGGTGATGTGTATAAAAAGAAATATAGGATCCAAGAAGTATAGAATATGGCAGCTGCCTCCAAGGCATGTAGAATTCGGTTGGAGAGATAGAAATGAATATAGAAAAGATGAGGCATACTACAAGACAGTAAGTTCTATGTCAATACATAGGAGCTATATATGTCCACATATAGAACTGATAACAATATCTAGTACTGACAACTACAGGATAGGTTATATAGGACCAGTAACTGCTGAAATTGTTCTATAGAAAGAGAGATCACTCCCAGTTTGAGTGGCCAAATCAAATGGGAGTGGAGCTGGGCCTAGAAAGAGAGATACGTCATAGGGGAGGCGCATTCTAAATAAAACAGTTAAAAACAAAACAAACAAACCAAAACACTAAACAACAACGGAGATAAGAAATAGCAATTTGTGTTGAAGCAGCTTAAGTGGAATAAAAGGTTTATGTTTGGGAACGCTTAGAGCTAAAATTGCATAAGTAGGGAAGGATGTAGTTTTAGCAGCTATGACACTGGTTTGAGGAATGTGGATTTTATCCTTTAAGCCTTAGTGAGCCATTAAGAGAGAGTTTTAAAGTAGAAATACAACACAGTGTAAGCTGTGTGTTTGTGTTTATTTCTTTTAGATTTATCTGTGGTGCATATATAGATTAGATATATAGATGAGAATGTGTAGAGACTTTAAGTAGGAAGCCAGGACCAAAACGAATGTGAGTCAGTCCTAAAGCAGCAAGCAGTACTGAAAGGTGACTGTTCTTCATAATCTGATTTTTCCTGTTAAGAGGCTTGTTCCAGTTTTGCGAACAGCTGACCCATCACTCAGGTTACAGCTCAAAAGCAACATCCTCAGGTCTTCCATGATGAGTCCTTTCTAGACACAAGTATTCCTACTTCACCTGACATCATCTCTTAATCTCATCTTTCTGCTTATTTACATCATGGCCCTCATCACTGTGTGAAATTCTCTTACCAATTTCTTCATTTCTAATTGATTTTCTGTCCTCATCCACTAGAATATGAGGTTCACGAAGAAAGAAAACCTATTTCTTGTTCACTGCTACAATCTCAGTGCCTGGAATACCTTTCTTTACTTTTATTTAAAAAATGACTGTATAAATGAAAAAGGGTATAATATCTTGCGATGAAAGGAAACTCAGGGCTATACTTGTATGTTGTACACAGAAGAGCATACGTATTTGCCAACCAAACGTTCTTTTTTAAAAAAAAAAGCCTTCAGAATCATTAAGGCTAACAAACATTTAACAGATACTCAGTGTTTGGTTACCTGTTTCCCAAATACTAGTTGAACGAATGTAAAAAGACAGAGGAAATAAATTTTAGAAATCTAGAATCTGTGTTCCTGCGTATTTTATGACTCCTGACATTCATGTTTTTAATAAAGCTCTAATACAGATCCACCTTTTAATATTTTAAAAAGTGTTAGTAAAAATGAAGGGAATAATATAATAGATTGAATATGTTCAGAGACACAAATGTCATAAAGTATACGATCCTAACATTTCTCTTACTACGAAAGTTTATAATATTCTAATACTTATCATGTAGTGAGGACGAAAAGCCCCAATATTTCTCTGTCCTTTTTAGCTAGTATAACACGAAGCAGCGGAGGGGAAATTACCAGGAAATATTAAAGCTCAACTAATGAGAATAAATGGTTCCCCTTAACTAGTCTGTAGAGACAACAGTAATTTGAAAAATAGGGTACTATTTTATGATTAACCACTCTGGGGATATTGATATTGTAACAGCTTTACACCTTCATTATTTCACTTATTAATATAGTCTAGAGATTATTCCATTCCAGAACACTGAGGTTTCCTCTTTTTGTAGGGGCAGGGGGCTTCTACAGCCCCCATTTTGTGAATGAGCCATTAGTACTAAACAGTCCCCTATTGGTGGAAATTCTGTGCTGTTTTCATCTTTAGCTATTACAGATAATGCCCACAAAGGAAAACCTTATAGAAATGCTATTTGGTATATAGGAATGTGTATGTTTTGGGTCAATTTCTAGAGATAGTATTGCTAGATGGAGAAAAAACCCATGTACAATTTTGTTAGATTTTTCAAAATTTCTCTCGATACAAAATTGTAATAGCATATGACAATGCCATTCTTTAAAAGGAAAATTCTTGAGGAAAGTAAAAAATGTTTAAAAGGTCACATGATTGAATGATATTCAGTCATTTAAACTATGAAGTAAAAATTTATTAATATTACAGCACAATATCCATTTTAAATGCCCAAAATATGTAAACACATGTATGTTTATATACATGTAATATATTTATAGATATACTATAGATCCAGTGTTTGTATGTTTATTTTAACATAATAAAAATCAAAATGGAGGGAAAAACTTTTAAAAGAGTAGAAAGTAATATATACACTCACACCAAGTAATTTTTGTCTTATAGTGACAAAAGGTCCAATAGTGAGTCATTACTAATGCTCCCTCAAAGAAGAAACATTAATCCTTTCAAACTAAATAGAGTTTGTAGCAAATTTCCCATAAATTAAGAAGACTTTTAAGTAGCATTTTTGGAGCAATATGAAGTGTTTCTTATAATCTTAAAATTTGAAAAACACTATTTCTAATTCTAGTCTCAGGCTAAAAAAATGAACAATTCATCAATTTTTAGGTTATACTTTTCTAATTCAAGAAAATACTGAACTTGTTTAGAGTGTTTTTCTTTTTGAAAATTACTCTGTATTAGACTAACCCTTAGACAAATTTTCCTCTAATTTGATGGAGTAAATCCAAATCTGTAAGTCCACTTATAAGCACAAAGCTCATAAAGTAATGACAAATCTGAAGTAATTCTGATATGTAAACAACTATGACTCTTTAAGCACTCTGAATTGCAAATTACACTCTTTCTGGTATAAATTTTCTCTATAGTAATTCAGTTATATACATGTAAAATTCTAACCACCATCTTAAAAATGTGGCATCACGTAAGAGTGTAATTTTCTGATATTCTTACTTTATAGAGCATGACACTAATGTTACATGTGACTCTTTTTTAGGAAACTTTCTGTAACACATTATTCTAAAAATTCCAATTCCTTTGCCTATTTGGTATGAAGCCAAACATTTATGGAAGTTTTTTTTTTCCTTTACCTCTCTACAGTTAATTTATAAGTTATTAAAACACTTTACATCTTTATTTTGAAACACTAATAATCTAATATTTTAATGTTTTTTCCCTAAAATGATTACTACTTCTTTTATTGGCAGACGATATAAGCTAGTGAAGGCAAACAGAATTAGCCACCCCAAAATATGTCTCTTTGGCATAAAAATTACACTGAGTTAATTATTTTTAAGAAACTGCAGACACAGAAGAAGCTCTGAAAAGTGACTAAAGTTACCCTTTGTAAGAGATATTTACGTTTATAAGGGCAATCTCCATTTGTAAGAGTGTCTGCCTCTCTGTACCAGGCAGCAGAGGATGACTAAATTTCTAGAAACTCTTGTCAGTGGAGAAGGCACGGACTTAAATCTAACAACCTTACCCTTGTTTACTGTGTTTTTCCTGGTAACCTCCCGTAACTGGCTTCCCCACTGCCCAACACCTTTCTTTTGTCTCTAGCTGGAGATGGTATTTAAAGTGTTGGCTTGGCCATTTCAGGGAGTTAATGTATACAGGAGATATACATGGTATTAAATTTTTGTTTTTCTCCTGTTAATGTGTTTCATCACAGTGGAGACTCGGTCAAGAACCTAGACAGAGAGCGGGAAAATTATTTTTCTACCCCTACAGTTTGGAGACCCATGATGGGGCTTGCTGAGGCACCATACTTGCTCTGGAGTCTGCAGATGGGATTCTGGAAAACTGACAGAAGCTGGCTAAGGGTAATAATTCTTACCAAAGGCAGATCTCCTGGATCTGTGTCTCTATAGTGCCTGGTTCAGAGAGGAAGGTAAGCATTTCTTGTCCCTTCCTTTCCAAATTTAGATTAAAGGGAGAAAATACCTGTGTGAATTAGTTTCTTGGGTATAGCAACTTTGGTAAAGATTTTTTTTATGAGTACTCTTGTTTTATATTGATCCACTTTCCTCCCAGAGAGAGAGTAATTGTTCGCTTTTATCTCTGTCTTTTCTGTCATTTGTTATAAGGAGGAGAACCATAGCCTAGAGAGGTTTTCCTTCTATTTTATTCTATGCCTTAAAAGCTTGGCCTTGTAACCAGTGAGAATATTCTCCCTGGGATCCACCAGTCAGAAGATGCATGTGTCGGCATGCATCTAGTGGACAGCCCAATAGCAGCATTTTCATTGTCCCCCCCCCCGGCCCCGCCACCAGCTGCCAGGGGAGTTTGTCATAGGGGTCCCAGTCCATAGGGGGCCTTTGACATCTCAAACTTCATTGTCTCTTTAATGCTGGCAAAGTCCCATTCTAGTAGCACCTGCCTGGTGTCACAGATTAGCGGGTCTGTAACTGAATGCATCACACGTTCTCACGGAAAACCGGAGACACCATTTTCACTACACCATTCTTACCACTTGTGACAATGAAGGTCTTTGCTTTCTTAGGCTAACTTTGGGAGTGAATTTTCAGGACCTTGTGATGGCTGCAGCTTTTGCACACTCTTTTGGGGTGCCTCTTGCATCTATGGTTAAGCCACAAAAAGCCTTATTGGTGGTTTGAGTTGCTATTGAGATATATAAGATCCTACTTGTCAATGGCCAGATGATGAATCCTTTGAATTGGAAAAACCTCTACACTTGAAAAATTTTTAGAGAGCTCTCATTCTAACAATTGTCTTTTTGGTACCTATGGACAGACCAGATTGAAAAGAGGACACTAAGAATTGAAATGGCTTGCCTTACAGACTCCTTTGACAAGATGAAGTTACAAAGCCTCATTAACCACAACTTTCAGAAGATACCATCAAATTTAGAGAACAGTTAGAAGGATCAGTGGACATCCACAGTCACATTCACAGGAACCCTGATTGGTAGCTAAACGGTGTTCTTCCCACCCATGATTGTACTGGACTTATCAGATAAACCAGATGGCCTCTTGGGAAAACCCCCTCGCTGAAGAAACAGATGACCAGAATTTCTCCCAGGCCCTCCTACAAATAATCAGGAAGTGGATCAGCTGGAGGCTGATGTTCAGGTGCTGACTGAAACAATAGCAGAGGCTTCTCCCCCTTAAGGTTAATTGGTTTAAGGTTGAACTGTACACTCAAGAAAAAAAAAAGGAGAGCACTGTAAAGCCTTTGTTGAATGCTTAATATAGATTTTACAAAGGCATACTGCATTAAACCCTAAAGCTCCAGAATACAGAAATCTTGATTTCCATCTTAGTTGGAAATCTTCTGCCTGATACAAAGCAAACTGAAAATAATGTAGTTGAATGGGCAGGTCAGTCCCTTGATATAATTTAGGCTACAACCAAATTCTTTGAGGAATTAGAAACAACTTTGTTTTTCAAATCTTTGCAAAACCAGAGTTGCAGCTCTAGAAACAATTCAAAGTCCACCTATCCTTTTTACCCATGCCACCAAAGGTCCCCTATTCATCTCAAAATGCTTGCAAAAGGATCAGGACATTGGAAACAGTACTATCCTGCACCTAAGAAAAATAAGGAAAGTTTAAATAGTAATTATTCCCGGCCTCCGATAATATGCAAATATACCCCCAAACTCCATTTTGGAGAAAACTTGGACACTTTCTCTGTGTTTTTGAAATGTAAATTTTCTACCCCATCTTAAAAATTTTCTACCCCATCTTCTCTAGGACCTAAGAACCACTCCTTGAAATGTAAACTTTAGGGAGATGTTTCTCATCCGAAAGAGAAAAAAGGAGTTATTTGGAAAATGGGCAAATGAAAAATTCCAAGTCTCTTCTTTCACAAATACTAGCAGGAAAAAGGAAAAAAGAATCTTTACCCATCTTAGTGGACAAACTTCCAGAAACACAATTTGGACCCAACTGTTTTCTTATAAACTAGTGAGTCTCTTATAAACTAGTCAGGTTTATAGTCAACTAATATTGTACCTGACTCATAGCTAAAATTTTAAAATGAAAGCTATAAGATATATATTTGTATCTGTATGTTTACAGATGTCTATATATGTATGTTGTAGATGTGTCGTATTTTTCTACCTCCAGATGTTATTGCTAAAATTAATCTGTAAAAGAGCTCTATTTAATTGACTTAAAATAAGTGCTTTATAAATTAAGTATTCCTAAAACTCTCAGAAATATAGAAACTAATCCAATTTAAAAAAAATCACAGAATCTTGGATGATCTCCAGTAAATAAAGCTAGTTGAAGTTTGTTGGTTTAATTAAAATAGACATGTCTTCAGTGTCATTAAATATAATGCAGACATCCAACTCTCATTCTACTTCAGTGCACTAGTTGAAGAAAGTTCATATTACCTCTGTTAACAAAATTTGTAAACAAGAAAAATAGTTTAGGATGATGGCTGACTTTGCCAAATATCTCACAAAGTTTTCATGAGTAGTTTAAACATAATTGTTGAGAACAAGTGATTTAAAAAGGATAAGAGTTTTTAGGTGAATGTTTCAGCAATAATTATGTATTATGGTACATCTATTTAAATAGTTTCCCAAATCCTTTTCGTAACTTCAATCCTTAGAATTCTGCTGAGTTAAGTGATAGAAATTTATCAAATATCTAGATTATTTCCAAATAAGATAAAATATTACACATGAATTATTGAACATAAGCTTATCTACTTTTGGCTTCCTATTATAGAGGAACTAATTACATTTGGGCTTGTTAGTAAACATTTCTTGTGCCACGTCAAAAGACTTTACTATTAAAAAGAGCACATGCTTCTAAAATTATAAAATGTATTATTAATTTGCCAATGTAAAGAATGCTGTAGTAACATACAGTCTATAATTGCTTACTTTTTAGTTTTCACTATAAATTAAAGTTCATAAGCGTTAAAAATTCTAATTAATGTGATTAAAACTACTAGAAACAGTAAGGGAAACAACTGCAAGGAAAGTAAGATGTGTTTTTGGCTAAGCAAATGTATGAGGTATGAAATTCCTAGAAATCTGATCTATACTGGTATAAAGTAATTCTATTTATTATCTTAAAATGTATGCCAGACACATAACCAAATTTCCTTGTCAATTGCATCGTTATGCACTCTCGTCGGATCTTTAACAGTAGCTATTTTTAAGTATTTGTCATTTACAGACAGTTATTATTTTACTTTCATGCTTTTGCAAAAGTGCTTAATCTTCAAGGAAATTCATGAAAAGGGCTCTAACAAGCACTCTAGAATACAAATTCCTGATAACTTTAAGATCATGAAACGCAACTAGGTAAGAATTGCCAGAAATAATGCAAGAACTGGATTAATGAAGAGTGAGATTTAATAACATGGGAATGAATGAAGTGATGAGGATGAATATAATTTTTATGACTCTTTGTTTGAAACATTGCTGGTTCTTTAATGTTTTGTTTTTCTAGACTTAAGGAAACCTTTTTCTTTTCTCTTGAGCTAAGTATGAATTAAAGCAATTTGGCAAAGTATGACTTTGTGAATAAAGATGAAACAATTACTTTTTCTCCCTAGCTGATCCCTCCAGAATACAGAAACTCTAAGTATTTTTATACTTATTTGCATAAATTCAGTTAGACTCTGTTCTTATAAGAGGACAAAACTGGAAACACTGGCTGTATTGCCAAGGCTTTGACTGGAATGTCGTATTTGAGAATGTGCCTAGAATCAGATGACCACATAACTTTAAGAAACTAAGTTTGATTTTATGAAGCCAATAATGTCCCTTAGAAAAATAGCCTGGTACCTTGCTTACAGGGTTTCCAGCAACCTTCCCAGGTGAACAAGGAAGTTCAACTTTCTGGCAGGTACAGGAACCTCAAGATATTTTTATACCTTGAGAAGAGATATACATATATAGGTTTTGCAGGCAAAGTCTGATGGCAACTTTTTGGCTTGGCTTCCTAGCCTTGAGGCTTTTAAAGGTTCAATCTGTGATTCTTTATGAAAGTTCTAGCAAAGCAGATTTAAAAAGAACCTGTATAATCACTATTCTTGCTGCACTTATGTAAATAATCAGGCCAAGTTTAATGAGACTAGACCTATTCTGCAAACGTTTTAGTCTTATTGTGATTGTCTTTGGTAAAAATGAGAGTGATTATAGAGGGAAATGTTTTAGTAGCATACCTTTGTGGATATTAGATTCTAGTCCTATTAATTATCTTAGTATTTTTTTTTTTTTTTTTTTTACCTGTAAACTGGAATGGAAACTTTCAGTTTCCTCAAATATCTTGCTACAACTCTTCAAACTCATTTCCAATTTTCTCCCACCCTTCTAACCTGGAATGGGTGAAAAGAAAAGCCCTTTCCTAAAGCTCTGCAAATCGAATGTGAACAACTTGATATAAACTTCAGAGAAATCACCACAACAGCTCATGTATAGACAATCTTCCATGTTTGTTGATATGTGGGACACTCAAAGTTTACCTAAACACCTAATAATATCAGAGACAATCAAACTGAAAAAGATGCTTTGAGCCTGACATATAGAAATCTTGACTGGCTGATGCCTGGACTCAGAAACTGAGTTATAGTTTGTTCTAATCATTAATCCTTATCTTTCTTTTTCTACAGAAATGCCTCTTACGAAGTACCTGATTGCAAGCACAGTATAGACCTAACATTGGAAGCCCGTTTGCAAGACCACCCTTGAAATGAGACACAACAGTTTAACTGGACTGACCTATTCTCAGGACTAAGACACTGGTTCAGTGAAATAATGGATCAAAATATCAACTCAGCTTCTGAACTGTGGGACTTCTTGGGGAAGTTTTAAAGGCAGGACTTAAAGGGAGCAGAATTTGACACCCTAAAATATGTCTCTTTGGCATAAGGATCATCGTAAGCTGATTATTTCTAAGTAATTGCAGACACAGGAGAAGCTCTGAAAACTGAACAAAAGTTACCCTTTTGTAAGAGACATTAACATTTATAAGGGAGACCTCTACTTTTAAGGGTATCTCCCGCTCTATACCCAGAAGAGAGGATGACTAAATCTCTAGAAACTTTTATCAATGGAGAAGGAAACTTATCAACTTAAGTATGCCAAACAACCATACCCTTGTTTATTCTACTTTTTCCTTTAACCTCTATAACTGGCCTCCCTGCTGCCCAACAACTTTCTTTTGTCTTTAGCTGGAGATGGTATTTAAGAAGGTAGCTTGGGACATTTCGGGTGTTAACTTAGTTTTCCTGTGTATCTCCCATCTATACCAGATGTACACATGTTACTAAACATGTTTTTGTTTTTGTCTTGTTACTCTGTATTATAAGGGTGTCTCAGCCAAGAACCTAGAAGGGTAGAGGGAAAATTATTTTTCTTCCTCTATACAAGTATTCTCAAGTTCCAGAGTATGAGTTAAGTAGCTGAGAAACTTTTTGATAGAGGAAGACCATTATGAGTGCTAATGATCTTGACAGATATTATCCTATTTTGTGCTGCTGAAATCAAGTTACAAGTAGGAGATTGTCAGAGAACAGCAGATATCATAAGAAAACTAAAGGGGGAAAAAAATGAAGTAACTTAATTAATTAAATCTGATAGCCTGATTAAACAAAGCCTCAACCATGACAAAATAGAAAAGCCATCAGTTGGTATAATGAAAAAAATAAAGTACTGTCACGTCCTTATGCTAAGGCAAAAAATTGTCATCATTATCATTTCAATTTAGAATATATGGTTTTATGATTTCTGCATATTGAAAAAGTAATGTTCTTAGGGAGTCATTGTGACTATTACCTTTAAAAACATTTAAATATTCATTCATACAAAGTGTAATATAATTGGATCACAAATATACTCAGCCAATATTTGTATGAATCCAATTTAATCATATTAAAATTCAAATAGCCATTTAAAACATATTAGTATATAATTTGTTAGTTCTTATTATATACATACAAAAGTTTAAAAAACTTTGCATCTAATCCTACCTTCTATAATAAGTAAATAAAAGTAGATTCTTTTTTATACCTATGTCATGCAGGTGTTTCTCTGTGTGTATTGAGAGACTATGTGTTTTGGTGTATATATATATATATATATTTATCTATATAAATATTTTGTACTTATATTGCAAAGATGTGTATATATATATATATATATATTTAAAGAATAAATGTCCTTTTACAGATTTTCCTGATTGTAGACCACATTAAACGAGACCATTGCTTTCCCTAGAAATAATATAAATCTCCAAAGATTTACATTGAACAAGTACTTGAACAAAGTCTTAGAGCTTAAATTAACACAAATTATGATTAGCTACAACTGCATAGTACATCATAAAGAGATACTGAGAGATGCCCTTAGCGTGTACACTGTGTTTTCTTCCTTCAGAAGGGACCCCCTATTATGCAATGCCACTTAGCACACTGGAAAATACTAAAACAACTTCTGAAGTTTTCTAAGGCAAATATTTGAAATTTTGAAGTTAGACTTCCTATAGAAATGGCAATCTATGAGATGGAAGTAGAAGTGGGTTGGGAGAAATTTTCTTTTCAACAAATATCTACTTTTCTTCTCTCCTATCAATGCTATCACAGAATCAACATAATTTTAAGCAAATATGATCATCACTATTAGTAGATGAAGAGGAGCAAAATATACTAGCACAAAACCTGCCTCTTTGGCATATGGATTATCTTGAGCTAGTTATTTTTAAGAAACAGCAGGAGAAGCTCTAAAAAATTGAGGAGTTACCCTTTGTAAGAAGAATTCACATTCTTTAAGACAAACCTCCATTTGTAAGGGTGTCTCTCCCTCGGTACCAGGAAGAGAATGACCAAATCTCTAGAAAATTCTATTAATGAAGAAGGCATCAACTTAAATCTGCACAACAACCATACCCTTGTTTACTGTGCTTTTCCTGGTAACCTCCCATTGCTGCCCTCCCTACCCCCATCTTCTTTGCCTTCAGCTGGAGGTGGTATTTAAGGTGGTGGTCTGGGCCATTTCAGGGAATTACTGTTTTCCTGGGTATGTCCCACTTATACAGGAAGTATACATGCTACTAAACTTCTGTTTGTTTTCTACAGTTATTCTGTCTCTATTATCATGGCGGGCAGTCCTCAGCCAAGAATGTTAGAGGGAAAGTTATTTTTCCTTGCCCACATAATTTAAGCTATATAAAATATTTGTGGGTGTGCTCTTTTGCTTTAATGAATATTTTTACAATTATAAGAATTTTCATAGTTAACACTAAGCCTTGTTATTTTCCCCATGAGAATTTCAACCACAAATTCACTTAACGGAAGAATTATCAGTTTACTAACACCAATTCTATGCAGCCAGAAATGAATTAAAGACCTGGAGACATTCCAGGAATGATCTAGCTCCTACATAAAGATTCAGAATTTTAAAAGGAACCATTCAATGCAATACTGTTAAGGACAACTGCATGTTGTCACCCATGTTTTAAAATCACTGGTTGTCTATGCTGACTTGCATTTAATATGTCTTCTAAAAGGCACAAAGTAGTCACTGCAAAATATTTGTTAGATATAACAAGGAAATATAGAATAAAAATGTAGGATAGCAATATGTACTTCTGTATGATTTTTGTGAATAAAGTAAAACAATGCATACTGATTTGTTACTGATTTTTAGGATTATAAAAATATCATTAGAGTCTTAGTTAATCTATTCATTTAATTTTCACCAAGTAATTATTGAGTGCTTTCTTTATTTGTTCACTGTTAGTAGCACACCTCTGATAAATGGGATGTGCTGATATACAATGAAGTGCAACTATACATTTAAAGTTCATAGATTCAGCTCTGCCTGGGCTGGAAGAAGAGTGGTACACAGAGAGAGAAGAGGATGGAGAGATGCATGCAAAGAAAGAAAGAAGAAAAGCAGATGCAATTTACCTAGTATAGTCGATTCGACAGTTTTCTTCTCAGGGCCCCTGCTAAGTGAACATGATCTAAGCGGCTGAGCAGGCTGTTCCCTCAGGTGGTCTGGGTTACCCTAGTGTGAGTCTCCTGATACACTGGGTCTGATTCTAGGGTTT
The DNA here is from genome assembly GCF_028021215.1 of Eschrichtius robustus. Classification (NCBI taxonomy): domain Eukaryota; kingdom Metazoa; phylum Chordata; class Mammalia; order Artiodactyla; family Eschrichtiidae; genus Eschrichtius; species Eschrichtius robustus. The sequence goes on along the minus strand of NC_090827.1, from coordinate 11,917,139 downwards.
AATGGTCCAGAATCCTTTTTTTTTTTTTTTTTTTTTTTTTTTTTTTTTCATATTGCAGGGCCTCTAAATGAAGCAAACTATTCTTATCTAGGGCTGCAGCCAAGATACAGCAATTTGTTCTGACTGAGGGTCTTTGAGGAGTTGCAAGGAGCACATCACAAAAGGATTTCTGGCTAAAGGTGATTTTTCACCTCACTTCCTTCAAGTCTCACATCTCACACCTCATCCTCAGACCTGCCCAGGTCACTCTATTTAAAATTTTTGGATCGTAGCCCTAACCACACCCCTACATTCACAATTATCTTTTCCCTGTGTTATTCTTCTCTTTTACATTGCATTAGTAGCTTCTAACATACCGTACACTTTACTTATTTATTTTATTTTTTATTTTAAGTATAATAAAATGCAAGCTCCCTGCGGGATCATTTGTTGTTTGGTTAAAGGATGTATCTCAAGTACCTAGAACAAGGCCTGGCTTCCAGTAAGCACTTAGTAATATTTGTTGAACGATGCATGTATGAATCTCCAAAAGTGGTGCCCTTAGAATTTCACCAATAGATAAGCTGATTCCTCCATTAAGTATTAACAAGCACCTGTGGCAGTCGATGTTTCCAGTGTTTTTCATCAATGTTCTTATATGAAAGTTACCCTTAATGTAATATGAAAAACTGTAGTTCAAAAGAAAATCTGGAATATATCATTCAGTTTTTAAATCTGATTTTTTTTAATTTGTAAAAACAGAAATACCTGAGATAAGTAAATATTAAAGAATGAAGCATATTGGGGAAAGGTATTCATCTACTAAACACTGGGGCACACTGATGTATGATCAGGATAAGCACTGAATTTAAGAAAGATGATAGCCACGAATGGACCCAAAATAGGTTTAAGAAACTACAGTTTATTAGCAGCTGGATGAGGGAACCTAATTGATAGCTATTCAATTCTCAGCATTGGGCTTAACCCATAAGCTGACATAATGTGTTAGCATAACACAAAATACTCTCCTGCTCTAATAGCTAATAAAACAATTACAGTAAAAACTAATTACTTTTATTCCTTACATGGTGAACTATTTCATATTTGTTAGAACTCCCTGCACACTACTAACTGTGCCGGGAGGGATCCAAAATTAAATCTAAGAAAAATAGCATAAATTGAGAATACATAGGTAATTGTTTTGAGTTTTTCAAAATGTGTATTCATAATGCAACTAGTTAAGTAGAAAGCTGCATTTACAAAGTAAATCCCACCATTTGGAAAATGCGTTAAAATATTTGGAGAACACACAGTGCTGTGAGCGTCCATTTCCAAACTGATTTATGCGTCACTCATACATGACAGACAAAATGTGTGACGTCACAATTCGGTTGATTTTAAATAGTCAAATGAAAACCATTAATGATATTTAGACTAACAGTGATTAATAGTATTTGATGAAATACCTGGTAACTTTAAAACTCTTAAAGAAAATACGAACAAAGCATTCCTAGTTCAACGAAACACTTCTTTTTAAATATAAGTGTAAAACATATACTAATGAAAGGAAGATCTTCTTAAAACTCTAGTGCTTCTGCCTCTAAGAGCAATCTAGAGACCCTGTGACAGTTCTGAGTCAAGTTCAGGCACTAATCGAAAGGAAAATTTACACCCAAAGTCAATCAGCCACATTTAAAATGACAATCTTCTGTAGACCATCAAAAGGAAGTTAAAAAACTGTCCATAAAGGTGTCAAATTAGTAAAAGGATCTGAATTTTCTCACTGCCAGAATATAAAATTTCACTGTAGCATTTTGGTTGTTCATGCTCAGTTACTTTAACCAAAATGTTATCTGCAGTAGTTCAAACTATAAAGTGTTTATAGGCAGCATATGTGCTTTGTTGAAGTATCTATTTATACAACTGATGTAATCAAAAGAATCTTGCCTACCTCTTAAGGTAATCTTGTAATTGGCAACATTGCTACCTGACAAAATCTATTCATCTTCTCTCCAGTTTTAATAACTCAAGTGACACGTAAGAAATTATTCTTTGATCTTTCAATAAACTAAGCCTGTGCAGACAGAGGAGGGTGAAAGAGGTTAAACTGGCATTGATTATTTAAGACACATTCATCATTTATTTAACAATCTCCCTCATCACAAGAACTATTGTGTTTATAGGTCCTTGCTGAGACGCTCTGAATTTACTTTTAAATAATTCTTGCCATGTGCATTAGAAATCAGCGCACACTGTACTCTAACATTAGTTTCAAGTCTCCTGATAAATCTGTTGCAGGCTAGAAGTTGTTTATTGTACAAACCTTTGAACTTATTCACTGTAGTGGATTTTTGGAAATTTCTTTTAATAGTTTTCATTATAATTAATATCTTCTGGGGATTCTATTTCCTTTCTTAAGCAAATGTGTAGTAACAGCTGTCTTCCCAAGGAAATTATATTAATAGATACTTGTAGTCTCTTATATTCTGACATTTATATCACTGAAACATGATCCATAATGATCTGTAAAGAACAATTTGTGGCGAATATTGACAGTTTTAGAAAAAAAAAAAAAAGAGACAAAAAAATCATCCATAATGTGCATGATTTCTACAAGATCTTTCATTATTTTTTCTGATAAATACTATTGCAAATTACAAATAACTATAGCATATAGTTGGTATATATATCATATTTGTGAAAAACTAAAATGTCAAATTATATTTCCTGAGAAAATGTGAGCAAAATGTTATAAGTCAAAGGATAATGATTCTTATTGAATATAAGAATGTAAAAAATCATTTATAAATAGATATTGAAAAGTATAGAAAATATATTTCAGTCATGAAAAAAGTTACACTATTGATGAATAATATTCCAAATAGTCACACAATTTATCACATTTAAAATGCTTACTTATTTCTATTTTCTTTATTTAAAATATTTCCGTCCCCAGTTTTTTCAATACAAATTGCCCTAAAATCTATTACAACACTTACATCTAGTTACTGGCATAGGGTTCTAGATGCATATTTTTGGTAATTAATTTGCTGATTCTGATGATCGTCTTAGAATATATCACCAGGAAGTATAAAGTATGAAATCTTTAGAACATATCATTCTATGTTAATGACTACCCGAATCATATCAGAAACTTGTACAAGGTGATCCTTTAAGGACTCACTACCAAAAAATTATTACTCTTTAATCAGTAAAATACATTAAGCTCTCACTGTCAGATATGAAAAGAAGCTACAAATGATGAAGAATTAACTATGATCATGGCTTTTTAAATTTTTATTTACATGTCTGGAGAACCAAATAGCATTGATATAAGAAATTTTGTGAAAACAAGAAAAGTATGGGTCATAGATATGCATTAAAATGCATAGGAAATCGCTAGTAGCTATAACTTAGCTACCTCCCCTATTGAATTATCGTGGTAAACCCCATTTGAACTTAATAAAAAACATTTATTTTTAAAAATATTAAACATTATCATTTAAATAACATATAGCACTGGTATTCAAGAAGTACTGTAGTCAGAATATTGATATCTAGAATATTTAGGTATCTAGAATAAACATTAAATGAATGTAAGGGAATAACACAAAAGAAAAGCATAGCTTTTAATGTTTTTATAAATTAAAAAATAATGTACATAAATATCTGAAAACAATTTTTTCTGGAATTGAAAACTTTGGTTTATATCCTCATAGAGACAGCTTTATGTTAAATATGTTAATATACTTTGAAAGGCAACACAATGGTAACATCATATTTATGTTATAAACACAAGGACATGCAGATAGACATACATTTTATCATTATACCCCTTCATGAAACTTAAAATTCTCTCTCTTCTATTAATACTTGTCAATAAAGTGGTAAAAGTAATATTAATACATTTTTCTAAAAAGAAGAGATTTCTCACAAATGTTAGATACAAGATAAAGAAGATAATTCCTTATGTTTCCATCAAAAAGAAATTTAAAGTCATGAACTTAGGCAAAGTGAAAATTTCATTGCTTTATTTAAGATAGGTATTTGAATCAAACTTGTCCAAAATCATTTAGTGTTACTAGAAGCCATCTTGTATTAAAACATGTTTTATAATCCTATTTTGACAGTTCAACAAGTATTTCACACTGAGAACAAAATGCTAACTTTCAATTAAATTACTTTCTGCAACCTGCACCAAAGCCCAAGAGCTAAAATAGTATTGTAAATTTCTCTGCAAAGCTGTGTTTCCTTTTATGTGCCAGAATGTAAAAATGATATGCTTGGCCCTTAGTGATTACAAACATAATAACTTTATCAAATTGGTAATATATTAGTACTCTCTTAAAAATAAATTGTCCTAGTATTCTAATATGTCTCTTCCACATGTCTGCAAATTCACTAATTCAAAAGACTGTATTAGAGTTGTTGGTTTAAAGAAATTAATAAGACACTGGTACACTAGTCGGTGCCTGTAATTATCTTTTTCAGTCCCAGAAGGTATTTGGGGATTATTTAAGAGCAAAAGATGAATGGTGCACCACTAAATCCTATTAAATCAATGCATGGGCACAGCAGCAGCAGAAGTAAATAAGGCTGTGGAAGTCTGAATACCAATAAAAAAAGATAAAAATGGTTTCATATAGCTACTTACATCATAGCCTAGAAGTTCAGTTTGTGTGGATTTATCTACTCTTGAAGCAAAAGCCTTCTGTAAATGCTGAACTTTGTCCTGCAAAAAAAAAAAAAAAAAAAAAAAAGCAAAACCAAAAACACATTGTTGGTGAGTCATGTGCTTCTACACTAATATTCCCCACTTATTAAAATTTGGTTACTGTACAATTCATGATTCTTTGTGTGCATACTTCGCTCTGGCGGTGCTTTCCTCATCAGCTTAAACATTTAGAGCTTTAAATTTCAGATCATAACGACTCCATCTTTGGCATCTTTTCTTTTAGTAAAGGAACCACTGAGTCAGGATCATGGTTGAATGCTAGAGACATGATTTGCTTAAATGTGAGATCAAATGATTATACGGTTTTTTGTGAACTGTTGTGTTTTGTTTGGTTTGGTAAATTAAATTGATAGGATTTTACTGATCTCGTTTCAGAGCATTTACATTTAAAATCCAAAACATTTTCAATAAATAATACCATCCAGTGTATTCCATTTAGTATGTTTATATTTTTTTATCTTTATTTTTTTTGCTTCTTAATTGTCTCCTTCTGGAATCCACACATTTAGAAATCTGTCCTTTAAGGGATCTGACATGACTCCAATCCTGTTATAAAACTAAGGGACAGAATGCATGAAGGATGTCTGGGATTTCATATCTCAAATGCAAATGTACTAATTCCGATTAACTAATGACTGGGCCTCTGGCTGGGGTCCTCTTACCACTAAATGTATCACTTAAAAGGAGATCTTGAGAATAATTATTGTAATGTGTTCATTGTGTGTCTGGCACAGCTGGGAGTGCTGTACTCACATGATCACATCTCATCTTGGGAGTTTTACTACTATTACCACCCATTCTGAAGGAGAACAATACAGTTTACAAAGTTTAAGTAACTTAAGTTTCCCAAGAAGTTCACGTGATTCCACTAGATTCTGTTTTTGCCTTAAGTTGCTTTAAAGGAGAATTTGTTTCCCTTACTTGGCCAATAAAATAGTTGTATAATATTTTAATGATAAAAACTGATTTAATTCATCATTTAACTTCTTCCAGGAAGCGACGGTGGTCATCACAAACCTCACTACCAACATACAAAACTTGTGTTTCCTCTCCCCTCCTCTCCTCCCCTCTGCCACCCCTCCCTTCCCCTCTCCGTTCACCCTCTCTTTGCTTTAAATTCTTCCTGAGATATGCAAGTTATCCAAGCTGTTTAACAAAGTACATACATAATTTAGGTAAACATAATTTGACATTGAAATATACAAAAGAAATATTTTATGGACTATTAATGTCCCAACCTTCTAACTTCCCTATTACAAAACTTCTGGTGCTGCTATTCAGACAAAAATGAAAATGGAGATTAGATAACTCAAGAAGATGTAATGTGAAAAGGGAAGATTTTAATTCTTTGAAAAGGATAAGTGAAAATGTGGTCACATTTTCCAAAATAAATTTAAAACAAGAAATAACAAGTTGTGTTTATTTAGACTTCTTTTGGAACTGGGAAGAGAGCAAAAAGATAGTAGCAGGTAAAGGAACAAATAACATTTGCTATCAGTGAATGGTTGTTTAGAAAAATTTTTGAAATGGGTTGGAGTCATAAGTATTAGAAAAATAAGTTATACATCTGTAGGTATATAAATGTTTGTATATGAATCAGAAACTACACTCTAATGCATACAGTGGGGAAGAATAGATAGCAAATACTTCCATTATGCTTTCCCCACATTTTTTATTTTCAAGGGCTTCCACTCTAAAGATAGGAGTTGAAAAGGATTGGTAAACTCTGGTCCATTGGCCTGAGTTTTAAGACTAAGGAATTTTAAATCAAGATAAATGAAAAACTCGAAAAGCTTCATTAACCAAAAGTCTAATAAAAGCAAAACAAATAAACCCTAAATAAAGAATAGCTATCTTCAGAAGTTTTAAAAGAAAAAACCACAGACATTTCTAACGAAAAATTCACTGCTACTCCCTTTTGCAGGCATTTCCACAACAAAAACATCATATTTGAATTATTTATTATGTATACACTTGTATGCCATATTCAAATGTGGAGAGTAAATTAAACGTTTCCAATTGACTTATGTGCACAAAATTAAGAATTAAATAATTCAGTGTAAGTTTATTTAGTAGGAAGAAAATTTATGAAACTTTATGATAATTTCTATAACAGAGTTAGATTAAATAAAGACTGTGTAGTTGTTGGGAGATAAGTCTTAATGAGTCTTTTGAATTTCTGAAAGACAGATGGAAATATATGGATCAACAAATTTAATATATAATAACAAGAGTATTATAGATAATAAAATAGAAAATATACAACAAAAATAACTATTACTAGATGATGGAACTGCAGATAATTTTTATTTCTTATGTAAGAAATGAATATATACTAATTGTGTATATATATATATTTATATATATAATAGAGGAATAGAAACAAAGCATTATATTTTCATTTCCACACTGATTTGACACAATAAACATTTTGATTAAAATTGATTTATTTCAGTATAGAGAAATAGACATTTCATCTTTCTGATGCAAATGTATTTGCACACCTTAATTCATCTATAATTTTTATTAAATGCACATTATGGGTGTTGTTCTAGGTACAGGGGACATGAAGGGGAAAAAAAAAAATAGCTTCTTTTATTAAAAAAAAAAAAAAAAAACTTCCAGTGTGGAAAGATAGAGAAATCAAAGACAATTAGTACTCAATATATAAGGTAAAGGTACTATAGAGAAGCTGGAGATATGTGTATGTGTTGGAGAGAAACATAGGAGAGTTAAATAACTAGAATGCAGAAGCTACTGAGGTCCCAACTAAGATGAGAAACATGAATTATTATTAGCCACTTGGAGTGGAAGGGATAGGGGTCTTTCTCAGGCAATGACATTTGCAAATATTTCAAAGTCAGAGAGACCCTTACAAAGATATGTATAAACAGCTACTAGTTCAAACTTGCCTAAGGAGAGGCAATGAAAGGGACAATAGTGCGAAATGAGACTAGAGTGGTAAATCAAGTCCATGCCAGAAAGGATAGAATTCTACATCAAAGGATTTTATAGTTACCTTAATTTTTGAAATATTATTTTACAGTGAAAGGCCATAAGAATATTTTAACTAAATTACAACAGAACTTATTTAAATACTTCTTTTCACCTTGTATAACAGACAGAATTAGAAGGAAGCAACCTGGAGAAGAGAAACAATTGAAGTACATTAAACTATTTTTCTGGACCATCAATAAATTTACACATACATGTGATTTAATGTGGCTTTCTTTCAGTATTTTCCTATGTAAGCAAACATTGCAATACCGTCTTCTAGCCCCTCTCAGAGGGATAGAGGAGTATTAAAACAACTCAACTTTTGGTAGATACACTTTATAAATAATTCTATACCCCAAACAAAATATCTCATTGCTTAAATTTTCCTTTCCAAGCAATGACAATATCAATAATTCTTAACAAAACATACCCTTTTTTCTTATTTCAGATTCATAAAACATGTGTGCTTAGAATTAACAAAAAGAAAAATAACTAGCATCTTCTGTGGAAAAATGTAACCAAAATGGGATGAAAAAGAGGAATTTCATTATTTATATTTGCTGTTTTTACACTGCTGACTAATCTGACTTTTGAATATGTGGAAGATGTGAATTTTACATAATATTGCTATATGAATTAAAAATATATATAATGATTTTCTCTCCAAATTTCCAAATAATTTCATCTGACGTTAAGAGTAATATAACATCTGTATAATAAAAGCCTGCTGCCATAAATGAGTGCATATAAACCAAAGAAAACATGCATAGTTTACAAACTTACTAAGAGTAGTTACTTATATTCACATTTCCCTCTACGTCTGTAATCTTTACCACTACAACTATTACTAACAATAATAGATGCCATTAACAGAATATAGTTATATGCCAGGCACTGTACCAATTTATATGAATCCTCTCAAGAATGCACAATGTCTGTTTTTGTCCCTTTTCAAAAGAACAGGAAACTAGTACTTCGGAAGTTGAAATCAGTTGCTAAAGGTCACACAGGCTATTAAGTCAAACAGGCAAATTGGAAAACTTTATCTGTCTCCAAACCTAGGTGTACTTTCTATAAAGATATTCTGACTCTGGAAAAGCTTACAAGTGGTACTGCTGCTCCCATTTCACATACGCAAGGACACATACGAAATGCATAGTTGCTATACAGCTAGTATGATAATAAAACTGCTCTTGATGTTCATCCTGCCTATATTCTCTTATGAATGCTACTAAGTAATTCTGCTTTACTGTGAAAACAATTTAAGTACGCTTAAGATTTATCAGTTTATTTCGTGTAAGAGCCACAATCCCATAAAATATCCATTACTATAATCAGCAAAGCATTTTGGAGCATGAGTCAGGAATAAAATGATAAAGTTAATATAGAGTTAAAACACAAAATTGAAAGATGTAAAAAAGCAAACTGAAATAAAAACTAAATGTTGAAAGGCATGAAATCCTTTAACAATAGGATCAGTTCAAGCAGAGTAATCTAAAAGTACATTCTGCTTAAGCTGTTAGAATCATTTCTGGTGTGTGTGTGTGTGTGTGTGTTTTATGTGCTGGTCAGTCAAAGAAACTGCCTCTACAATATATGTTGTCAATATAAAAAGGCTAGTTTCTAATTTCTTAAACTTAATTTTCATTAATCGTACATACATATCTATTAAGTGCCTGATCAAAGATATAATAGGTTCCACTGATATATGTACATTTTTGTACTTTCATGTGTGCACATGCAAGCACATGTCATTGAGCAAGGACTGAGGAGGAGGAAATGTGGTTTAAAACAAAAAGACAAAATAATCACAAAGCCAGTAAAACTGGCTTTTAAAATGAAGCCTCAAGCGACTAAGGAGCTTAAGGGAACTGGCAGTTATTTACTTTTATTTTAGAATTTATTTGCATTATTAGATACCATATTGATTAACAAATTATATTTTAAACTCTACCATTTTATTAATCTACATAATTTTTTACATTAAATATGAACATCTATCATTTCCTAGAGCTCTTAAAAAACTACGAATGGCAAATGAAGTGCAGTAAACAAGCTGAAAAGAAAATATTAAATAATCCTAAGAAATAACTGGTTTATTTTAAATTATTTTAATTACCTACAAAGAAGTTTGTGAGATTCAAGATGAAAAGCGGATAATTTTTTAATAGACAGAACAGGCCTACTTGCAGTAGTTAGATTTATAATCTATGACAAGAGGAAACATACTCTTGAGGGTACAGACAAGATGGTGGAGTAGAAGGACCTGAGCTCACCCCCTCTCACCCAAACACCAAAATCACAACTAACTACTGAACAACCAACAACAAAAAAGACATGAATCTACCAAAACAGATATTCTACATCCAAAGACAAAGAAGAAGCCACAACCTGACAGTGGCAGAGGTGCTTTCGTGATATAATCAAATCCTATACCCCCTGGGTGGGCAACCCACAAACTGGAAAATAATTATATTGCAGAGGTTCTCCCACAGGAGTGAGAATTCTAAGCCCCATGTCAGGCTCTCCAGCCTGGGGGTCTGGCATTGGGAGGAGGAGCCCCCAGAGCATTTGGCTTTGAAGGCCAGTGAGGCTTGAGTGCAGGAGCTCCAGAGGGCTGGGGGAAACAGAAAATCCACTCTTGGAGGGTGCACACAAGGTTTCATGTGCACTGGGACCCAGGGCAAAGCAGTGACTCCATAGGAGCCTGGGCCAGACCTACCTGCAGGTCTTGAAGGGTCTCCTGAGGAGGTGAAGGTCGACTGCCACTCACCATGAAGGCAAGGACACTGGTGGCAGAGGCCCCAGTGAATATTCATTGGCATGAACTCTCCTGGAGGTCACCATTTTGGCACTGAGACCTGGCCTCACCCAACAGCCTGCAGGCTCCAGTGCTGGTATGCCTGAGGCCAAACAACCAACAGGGTGGGAACACAGCTCCACCCATCAGCAGACAGGCTGCCTAAATTTGTCCTGATCCCACAGCTGCCTCTAAACATACCCCTTGACATAGCTCTACCCACCAGAGGGATAAGACCCAGTTCCACCCACCACTGGGCAGGCAACAGTTCCTCCCACCAGGAAGCCTGCACAAGCCCGTGGACCAACCTCACCCACCAGGGGGCAGACAACAGAAGTGAGAGGAGCTACAATCCTGCAGCCTGAGGAATGGAGGCCACAAACAGAGAAAGTTAGACAAAACAAGATGACAGAAAAATAGGTTCCAGACGAAGGAAAAAGATAAAATCTCAGAAGAACAACTAAGTAAAGCAGGGATAGGCAAGCTTCCTGAAAAAGAATTCAGAGTAATGATAGTAAAGATAATCCAAGATTTCAGAAAAAGACTGGAGGCACAGTCCAAGAAGATACATGAAATGTTTAACAAAGAGCTAGAAGATTTAAAGAACAAACAAACAGAGATGAACAATACAATAACTGAAATGAAGAACACAGCAGAAGGAATCAATAGTAGAAATGAGGCAGAAGAACAAATAAGTGAGCTGGAAGACAGATTGGTGGAAATCACTGCTTTATTCTGCAGAACAGAATAAAGAAAAAAGAATGAAAAGAAATGAGGGCAGTCTATGAGACCTCTGGGACAATACTAAACTCACCAACATTCACATTATAGGGGTCCTAAAGGAGAAGAGAGAAAGGGCCTGAGAAAATATTTGAAGAGATTAATAGGAAAAAACTTCCTTATATGGGAAAGGAAACATACAATCAGGCCTAGGAAGCTCAGAGAGTCCCATACAGGATGAACCCAAGGAGGAACATGCTGAGACACATATTAATCAAACTGAAAAAAATTAAAGACAAGGATAAAATATTAAAAGAAACAAGAGAAAAGCAAAAAATAGCATACAAGGGAATCCCCATAAGGTTATCAGCTGATTTTTCAGCAGAAACTTGGCAGGCCAGAAGGGAGTGGTACAATACATTTAAAGGGATGAAAGGAAAAACCCACAACCAAGAATACTCTACCCAGCAAGGCTCTAGTTCAGATTTGACAGAGAAATCAAAACACTTTACAGACAAGCCAAAGCTAAGAGAATCAGCACCACCAAACCAGCTTTACAACAATCGCTAAAGGAAATTGTCTAGATGGAAAAAAAAAGGCCACAACTAGAAACAAGAAAATTACAAATAGGAAAGCTCACCAGTAAAGGCAAACATACAATAAAGGTAGGAGATCATCCACAAAGAAATATGATATCAAAACCAGCAATTGTGAGGAGAGTAAAAATGCAGGACACTGAAAATGCACTTGAAATTATGAGACCAGAAACTTAAAACAATCTTGTGTATATACACAGACTGCTATATCAAAACCTCATGGGAACCACAAACCAAAAATCTACAATAGATAAACACACAAAAAAGAAAAAGCAATCCGAACACAACACTAAAGGTAGTCATCAAATCACAAGAGGACAAAAGAGGAAGGGAAGAAAAAAGACCTACAAAAACAAAGCCAAAACAATTAATAAAATAGTAATAAGAACTTACATATCAATAATTACCTTAAATGTAAATGGATTAAATGCTCCAACCAAAAGACAGAGACTAGCTGAATGGATACAAAAGACCCGTATATATGCTGTCTACAGGAGACCCACTTCAGACCTAGAGACACATACAGACTGAAAGTAAGGGGATGGAAAAGGGTATTCCATGCAAATGGAAATCAAGAGAAAGCTGGAGTAGGATTACTCATATATGACAAAAAAACCTTTAAAGACAGTAAAAAGAGACAAGGAAGGACACTGCATAATGACCAAGGGATCAATCCAAGAAGAAGATATAACAATTGTAAATATGTATGCACCCAACATAGGAGCACCTCAATATATAAGGCAATGCTAATAGCGATAAAAGGAGAAACTGACAGTAACAAAATAATAGTAGGGGACTTTAACATCCTACTTACATCAATGGACAGATTATCCAGATAGAAAATGCATAAAAAAAACACAGGACTTAAAGGACAGATTAGACCAGATGGACTTAACTGATATTTATAGAATTTTCCATCTGAAAGCAGCAGAATACTTGGTAAATTTAAGAAAATTGAAATCATATCAAGCATCTTTTCTGACCACAGTGCTATGAGATTAGAAATCAATTACAGGAAAAAAAACTGTAAAAAACAAAAACATGTGGAGGTTAAATAGTATGTAACTAAACAACCAATGGATCACTGAAGAAATCCAGGAGGAAATCAAAAAATACCGAGAGACAAATGAAAAAGAAAGCATGAAGATCCAAAACCTATAGGATGCAGCAAAAGCAGTTCTAAGAGGGAAGTTTATATCAATAGACTCTTACCTCAGGAAACAAGAAAAATCTCAAATAAACAACCTAACCTTATACCTAAACCAATTAGAGAAAGAAGAACAAACAAAATCCAAAGTTAGTAGAACGAAAGAAATTATAAAGACCAGAGCAGAAATAAATGAAATAGAGATGAAGAAAACAATAGAAAAAATCAATGTAACTAAAAGATGGTTCTTTGAAAAGATAAATAAAATTGATAAACCTTTAGCCAGTCTCATCAAGAAAAAAAGGTTGAGGGCTCAAATCCAAAAATTAGAAATGAAAAAAGGAGAAGTTAAAACAGACACCACAGAAATACAAAGGATCATAAGAGATTACTACAAGCAATTCTATGCCAATAAAATACACAACCTAGAAAATGGACAAATTCTTAGAAAGGTACAACTTTCCAAGACTGAACCAGGAAGAAATAGAAAATATGAACAGACCAATTGCCAGTACTGAAATTGAATCAGTGATTTAAAAACTCCCAACAAACAAAAGTCCAGGACCAGATGTCTTCACAGGCAAATTCTATCAAACATTTAGAGAAGAGTTAACACTTATCCTTCTCAAATTATTCCAAATAATTGCAAAGGAAGGAATACTCCCCAACTCATTCTATGAGGCCACCATCACTCTGATACCAAAACCAGATAAAGATACCACACACACGCACACACACAAACACAATTTTACATGCCAATATCACTGATAAACACAGATGCAAAAATCATCAACAAAATACTAGCAAACCAAATCCAACAATACATTAGAAGGATCATACACCATGATCAAGTGGGATTTATCCCAGGGATGCAAGGATTTTTCAATATCTGCAAGCCAATCAATGTGATACATCAGATTAACAAACTGAAGAAAAACCATGATCATCTCAATAGATCCAGAAAAAGCTTTTGATAAAATTCAACACCCATTTATGATAAAAACTCTCCAGAAAGTGGGCATAGGGGAGATATAACTCAACATAATAAAAGCAATATATGACAAACCCACAGCTAACATCATACTCATTGGTGAAAAGCTGAAAGCATTTCCTCTAAGATCAGGAACAAGAGAAGGATGTCCACTCTCACCACTTTTATTCAACATAATTCTGGAAGTCCTAGCCACAGCAATCAGAGAAGAAAAAGAAATGAAAGGAATCCAAACTGGAAAAGAATAAGTAAAGCTGTCATTGTTTGCAGATGACATGATACTATACATAGAAAATTCCAAATATGCCACCAGAAAACTACTAGAGCTCGTCAATGAATTTGGTAAAGTTGCAGGATACAAAATTAATACACAGAAATCTGTTTTATATCTATACACTAACAATGAAAGATCAGAAATAGAAATTAAGGAAACAATCCCATTCACCATTGCATCAAAAAAAATAAAATACTTAGGAATAAACCTACGTAAGGAGGCAAAAGACCTGTACTCCAAAAACTATAAGGAACTGATGAAAGAAACTGAAGATGACACAAACAGATGGAAAGATAGAACATGTTCTTGGATTGGAAGAATCAATATTGTCAAAATGACTATACTACCCAAGACAATCTACTGATTCAATGCAATCCTTATCAAATTACCAATGACATTTTTCACATAACTGGAACAAGAAAATATTAAAATTTGCATGGAAACACAAAAGATCCTGAATAGCTAAAGCAATCGAAAGAAAGAAGAACAGAGCTGGGGGAATCAGGCTCCCTGACTTCAGACTATACTATAAAGATACAGTAATCAAAACAGTATGGTAGCAGCACAAAAACAGAAATATACATTCAATGGAACAGGATAGAACGCCCATAAATAAATTCACACACCTATGGTCAATTAATCTATGACAAAGGAGGCAAGAATATACAATGGAGAAAAGACAGTCTCTTCAATAAATGATGCTGGGAAAACTGAACAGCTACATGTAAAAGGATGAAATTAGAGCATTCTCTAACACCATACAGAAAAATAAACTCAAAATGGATTAAAGACTTAAATGTAAGATGAGATACTATAAAACTCCTAGAGGAAAACATAGGCAGGACATGCTTTGACATAAATTGCAGCAATATCTTTTTGGATTCACCTCCTAATGAAAATAAAAACAAAAATAAACAAATGGAACTTAATTAAACTGAAAAGCTTTTGCACAGTAAAGGAAACCATAAGCAAAACATAAAGACAACCCACAGAATGGGAGAAAATATTTGCAAATGATGCAACTGACAAGGATTAATCTCCAAAATTTACAAACAGTTCATGCACCTCAATATCAAATAAACAAACAATACAATTAAAAAATGGGTGGAAGATCTAAATAAATAGGCATTTCTCCAAAGAAGACAGAGATGGCCTAAAAGCACATAAAAAGATGCTCATCATCTCCAATTATTAGAGAAATGCAAATTAAAACTACAATGAGGAATCACTTCACACCGGTCAGATTGGCCATCATCAAAAAGTCTACAAACAGTAAACGCTGGAGAGGGTGTGGAGAAAAGGGAACCCTCCTACACTGTTGGTGGGAATGTAAATTGATACAACCACTATGGAGAATGGTAAGGGGGTTCCATAAAAAAATTTAAAATAGAACTACCATATGATCCAGCAATCCCACTCCTGGGCACATATACAGAGAAAACCATAATTTGAAAATATCCATGCACCATGATGTTCACTGCAGCGCTATTTACAATAGCAAAGACATGGAAGCAACCTAAATGTTCACTAACTGAGAAATGGGTAAAGAAGACGTGGTATGCACATACATACACACACACACACACACACACACACACACACACACACACTGTATTACTCAGCCATGAAAAGAATGAAGCAACATGGGTGGACCTAGAGATTATCATACTAAGTGAAGTAAGTCGGACAGAGAAAGACAAATATCATATGATATCACTTATATGTGGAATCTAAAAAAAATGATACAAATGAACTTCTTTATAAAACAGACACAGACTCACAGACTTCAATAAAAAATTTACGGTTACCAAAGGGGAAAAGTAGGGAGGAGGGATAAATTAGGAGGTTGGGATTAACATATACACACTATTATACATAAAATAGATAATCAACAAGGACCTACTGTACAGCACAGGGAACTCTACTCAATATTCTGTAATAACCTATATGGCAAAAGAATCTGAAATAAAATGGGTATATGTATGTGTATAACTGAATCACTTTACTGTACACCTGAAACTTACAACATTATAAATCAACTATACTACAGTATAAAATAAAAATTAAATTTAAGAAAAAAATAAATTAACATAGGGAAAAAAGGAAATGTACTCTTATTAATAAAATTAACAGAGGTTGATATAGGAAATGTATGTAATAGTGATTATGATACGGATAGAGTAGGATAATTAGTCAGTTTAGAAATCCTACTAGGGGATTAAGGACAGAAAGGGAATTTTAAGGGAGTTTGGGAAACTGTTGTAAGCTAATGACCACTCAAGAAAAGAATACCATAACCTAGCAACAATCCACACTACCCTGAAGGAAGACCAGGTGCATTCAAGCACCAGACACACTCAAACCACAAATCCTGATAGTTGAAACACAAGACAATAGATATGGGTTCTGAATCTTGTAACATGAAGTCAGAGAGCTAATAGGCTTGAAGAGTAGCATTTCTGCATGTAGCCAAGACAGAAATGTAGGTGAAAGTGGAAAGAAAAAAAATAGGTGAAATGGGACATTATACCAAAACCTGAGATTAACTACCATATTTTAGTATATGTTACGTCTGTTTTGCTAATATGCATATGATTTAAATAGCATCACCACAGTCCCAGTTATACCATATAAGACCGAAGGAGAAGTAAGGATTTAAGTCTTGATGTCTGCCCAAGAATGAGGAAGAAAGTAGTCTTCTCCCCCACCTACTTTTCCTTTGATTGTAAAAATGTAGCCCCCTTTGTTCTCAGGGCTGCTGTGCTCCCTTGCCAGCCCACTTCCATCTCTCACAAACACTGTATGCTAAGAAACTCACTCTTTGCCTGCTGCTTTGCCTCACACTGAATTCTTTCTGCAGTGAGACAAAAGAACCGGAGCTTCAGTAAATCCTGACACCAGGTGAGAAGTTTCAATTAAAAGACAGTGGGTCAAGTCCCCTCCTAAATCAGGGATCATGGGTTCAAATCCCAATCTGAGGTGCAGGTGGGTTCAAGACCCAGACTTCGGGTTCAAGTCCCAATCTGAGTTTTGGCTGGGATCAAGTCCCACCTGAGGAGTGGGATTTCAAATACAGCACCACTATATGAAGACATACCTGAGGCTGTTATTATCCAAAGTTTGCAAAAGAAAGTTTTGCAAAGAGTAGATTAGAATTAGGAAAAGGAATACCTTAAACATATAAAAAGTACACAAAGATTGCTTAAAAGAGTATAATCCTAAATTTAGATTCTAAATCATGGATTTAAAGATTAAGTTTAAGGAAAGAAAAATAGTATTGAAAGATTGACGCTCTATAAGAGGAGAAAAGTTAACTTTTAAAATTTAAAAGCAGTGTAATTCAACACAAGAAAATTCAGTGTTCTGAGTCAAGTTTCAACTAGATATTGGGTGGATGAAAAAGAAGTTGAGCATCATCTTATAAAGGACTTCAGTATCAATAATATAAGATTATTTAAATACAAAGAATAAAAACAAAGGGAAAATTATTGGAAGTTCTTAATGATGCCAGTCCAAGGATAAACTCAGGAAAGCAAAAGCAACATTACTGAGCACATTGATTATTTTCACCCACCATTAATGAGGGCATACCACTAAAGACATCCGTAGAATTATAAACAAGTACAACAGTGACCAAGCAAATCAAACCTCCTCACATAGAACATAAAATTTCTTGGAACTGTCAACAAGATATTAAAATGTATTAATATTTTCTCATTTTCGTTATGGAAAATTGCTAACATATAACAAACCATAGGGACAGTAACACAAAGAATCCCTATGCACTCATTACCCACTTTCAACTACAAACACTAGAATTTAAATTAAAAGTGTTAGCATTAGCTGTATACTTAACAGCTGCACTGGTCACTATTGTGCTTCAACTTACATAAGAGACATTTGTATTACAGGACCCATCCTGGCCATCCAATCACCATGTCTCTGCCCATGGGAAGAGGATTCTCTGGCGATAAGGGAAATGCCACAATCAAAGCCACGTTTTCCCTTCTAACCATACTCCAAAACCCTGGAATTCATTGCCTGGTTTAAGATATGACCCAGGGTCATTCCTCCTGAGGGTCACCCGAGATAGGGCCATGAGAAAGCTGGGTTGATCACATATGTGTTCATGAGGCTCTAAGGGGCACAATCTAGGGTAGTAAAGGGCCAGGTTAGGCGGGAGCCAGGGCTGGCTCTCTCCACATTGCCAAATTCCTGCACAGAATGCTAAGGAGTCCAAAAAAATCTATAATTTGATCACAGCTTTCCAAGTCATTAGCAAAGTATACTGATCAAGACACAAGGCTAGGGGGACTTCCCTGGCGGTCCAGTGGTTAAGACTTCACCTTCCAATGCAGGAGGTGTGGGTTCGATCCGTGGTCAGGAAGCTAAGATCCTACATGCCTCGCAGCCAAAAAAACCAAAACATAAAACAGAAGCAATACTGTAACAAATTCAATAGACTTTAAAAATGATCCACATCAAAAAAATCTTTAAAAAAAGACCCAAGGCTAGGACATATTTTATTGAACAGTTTTTAAAGCTTGATTTATAACTTAAATCTTTAGATTTACATGCTGTGATCCCCCTTTTGTGTTCTTGCCCTGAGTCTCACAAATGTTAGCAGCTGACTTGTTACTAGATGTGTCTGGTTTTTGGTTACCCTACCTCAGGAAAAGTCTGAAAAAGTTGTAGAAAAGGGCAAAGGGTTAAGGGGTTTATTTCATGTTTAAATATTTGAAAAATGGGTCAAAAATATAAAGACAAACAGAGGAAATGTCAGTAAAGCAATAAAACAAACATCTGGATAACACATTTATTTTCATCTTATTTTATGATACCAGACTCATTGGAAATTGCTTGACATCTCCACAACCCACCACTTCAAACAGCAATGGAGGTGATTTTTTTTTTTTAAGAAATCAGAGAACATACCATTACACAGCATATTTTAAATTTATGGAGCTCATTACACATAAAAGATTGTACAAACTGAACATATACCTAGATTTAAGAAGAGTTTAGGTCACTTAAGAAAAACAGATGGGTCAAAACTGGAAATTGAGAATTTCTACAACTTTGGCAATTGAAATTAGTGGAGATATTGTACCCAGTTAACTGCATACAACATTCTAGATGTAAAGCATACACTCTTTTTCCCAACTAGAACTGAATGATGTTTTCTGTTTCAATTCTAACAATACTCTTCTAGTTTTCAGATTTTTTTTTTTCAAAAAGCACATTACACTATATATAAATACCAGCATAGTTTAAGTAATGGTAGATTAAACAAATATATATTTCATTTCTTTGGTGCTTTTAACAGACTAATCAATTTCTTCTCATTTCGTACTCTTCTCAGTAAGGTGGAACTAACTTTAAAAGACATATAAAAAGGGATTTGAAGGAGAGATGTCTTAGAGCTAGATCCTTTAGAAGCTAGGGGCATGAATTTCCTCTGTTAAAACAGTAGGCATTTAGTGATGGATCAGAAAAGACATGAGAGAAGCTGTGACTGAGAAATACCACCCAGATTGTTTGGGCTTGGCCCCTTCACATTCAAGATACCTGTTAATTAAAATTTTATTTCACAGTCACCTCTTCCTTTTATATTTACTGCCACTACCTGGGGATGAGCAAGGGAATAGAGCATACACATGTGCCAGGTGTGCACAAGCCAGCACTATCTTTTACTTCTAGCCTCTGTATTGTGTTGCATAGTGTTCTCCCCAAATTCATGTCTACCTGGAACTTGTGAATGTGACCTTATTTGGAAATAAGATCTTTGAAGATGTGATCAAATTAAAATGAGATTGTACTGGATTCAGATGGGTAATAAATACAATGTGACTGGTACCCTTATAAGAAGAGAGACATTTGGACACAGGAGAGAAAGCCATATGAAGACAGAGGCAGAGATCAGAATGATGTATCTGTAACCAGGCAACCACAATGATTGCCAGCAACCACTAGAAGCTAGAACAGACGAGGAAGTATTCTTCCCTAGAGCTTTCGGAAGAAACATGGTCTTGCTGACACCTTGGTGTTAAGACTTTTGTCTCCAGAACTGAAAGAGAATAAAGTTCTGTTCATTGTTTTTTTTTGTTTGTTTTTTTTAAGTCAGGCAATTTATGGTACTTTGTTACAGCAGCCAGAGGAGACTAATATAGCCTCCTAACTGGTATTCCTGTCTTCACCCATACTTTCTCCACTCCATCTTACCTACAAGTAACAGCATAGTAATCACAAAATGTAATTTGGATCACATGACTCTTCTGCTTAAAACCTGTTAATTATATCCCATTCCAATATGGTGGCCTCCAGCCATGTGTGGTGAATAAGTACTTGAAATGTGGCTAGTCCAAGTTGAGATGTGTAATAAGTATAAAATACACACTGGATTTTAAAGTACCAAAAACCCTCATTAATAAAATATCTTATGAATAGTTTTATATTTATTACATCCTAAACAATACTACTTTGGGTATTAGTTAATTAAAGTGTATTTGAAATATTAAATTATATAAATGATTACCATTTGTTGCATGTTTTATATTTCTATCAAGCAGTTCTGGTCTACGTAATAGAAAGTAAACCTTTACCATGATGTACAGCTTCTGCCTCTCCTGGCCCTAATTTATTATTCTAACTTCATCTCATACCAGTCTTCTTGAAAAGTGACTCATACTCATCTTCTTTCAGTTGCTTGAGTGAACCAAGATTTTTCACACTTGAATTTTTAACATGCTATTTCCTCCATCTGGAATGTTCTTCATATTAGGTGTTATTTACTGCCTTAGAGATATCCTCCTATTTAAGGTAGACTCCCATCTCCAGGTAATTCTCTTTTAATCTTTTTTTTTTTTTAATATATACTAAATGTTCATTTCAATTACTTCTTTTATTTGGCTGTTTGCCTGTTTTTGGTCTGTCTTCTGCCTTAGCATGTAAGTTCCTCATAGCAAGGATCATGTCTATTTAGAGCCATATTGACATCACACTGTCTAATGTAGTTTTCGGCACATTCTAGGTGTTCAATACTTTTTAATAAGTGAAGGAGTAGGTAAATGAGAGATGAGGCATGAGGTTTGAGAGGATTCATTGGAGACCAGCTGGTGAGCTTGACATACTGCAGAACCACTTGCTATAGGAAATTTAATATTAGTGACATGACAAGTCCAGTAAAATTTCTGGCATTTGCATGGTATATAAATTTAAGTGGGGACAGACTGGAAATGATATATAAACTAAGGGGTTATTCTAGTATTTCTAGGCTGTATAAATTCCTTAAGAGAAAAAAAAATGGGGGAGAGGAAAGGAAGCAGAAAGACAAAACTGAGGACATTAAAGAATAGGTACAGGACTTCCCTGGTGGTCCAGTGGTTAAGACACTGTGCTTCCCCTGCAGGAGGTGCAGGTTCGATCCCTGGCTGGGGAGCTAAGATCCCGCGTGCCACACGGTATAGCCAAAAAAAAAAAAGAATAGGTACAACTCAAACATGTGTCTGAAGATTTGATGCTGTAACATCAGGTAAGGAATATTTTCATGAATAGATTAGGATTTTTTTTTTTCCAAGAAAACCTGATGTACTCCATCCTTACTCTTGCCTGAATTTTATATTGTGAGTGAGAAATTAATGAGGTGATTCCTCAAATAATGGTAAATTAGGGAAAAAATAATGAATGTAGAAATGTATTCTATAGGAAATCAGGCCCAGAAGAATATTTTTGATACTTCAAGTCCCAAACATTCCCTGATTAATGACATCCCAGTCTGTAACACCCACTTTCTAATTGTCATGGGACCCTCCACACTGCCCTGGCCCATATCTGCATGAGGACACTTTGGATAGAAATACTCTTCTGGTTTCTCTCCCTACCTCTCACTCACTTCTCTGCATTCATAAACTGGTAGATGACCTAGGGATAGACAAACAAGCTCTCCTTCTTACTGGCACGGCCTGTCACCAGATGAAATCTCAGCTTGTCCAGACATAAGCTTACAGATTCTGGCCCTGTGGGAGAGGTCTGCTATTTTCCATTTTTTGGTCAGCAACTCCAGTGGGTCACACTTCAGTTCAGATAAGAATGTATTGGATGCTTACACGGCTGCATTCCAAGCCAGATTTGGATTGTATTATATTATATTTCAATCTCTCTGAATCTTCTATTTTGCAATTAATTCTGAATTTAGGAGGGCAAAGAAGGATGTTGTTTATTGCCCCTTTTAAGCCTCTCTCTCACACATGCACACACACACACACAGAATCAATTTGTAAAAATGGAGTTTTAATATAGTTACTGGGAAGTTCTAGGAGAGTTTTAATAGTGTTGACCAATACGACAACCATAGAACCTTAATACAACCTTGAAAATTTTTCCTATTAAAAAAAAAGCTATCAAAAAATGAAACCTGACTGCCTGCAATATTGACATTGACATCTTTGAAAGCATGGCAAAGATTCCTCTAGCTTTTTCCGGTTTGATATTTTTGTCTAGGAAGGTCAGCATATAATACCCTGCCTATTTTATCATTATGGTTTAAAAATCAGATTCCTGGTTTGAAGAAAAGAGTCACTTTTCTTCAAAAAGGGTATTGTGAGCATTTTATTTTATGGTGTTGCTTTAATTTTAATGTATACAAGAATTCTTATAATGAACTGAGAAGTGACACAAAACTCCTCAAGGTAGTCATTCATTAACAGCAATATGCTGATGACAGCATTCCAGAAGGACAAGCATAAGGGAGACAAGAAAATGATCACCAAGGACTTGCAGAGTCAGCACAGCATTACAGGTTGACAATCAGCTAGGAAACAATGGATGTCATGAATCAAACTTCACCAGATATACTATACACACAGATCAAACTTTACTGGCAAACTCAAGAAATTCTGAATGCCATAAAATGTGTTGTCCTTTAAATTGCCTTCAGCACACTCATAAGATAAAAATAAAATACAATCCCACAAATGTATATGTGAACAGTGAAAGCTACTAAAACAGAGAATCTGAAGGGATTATGTGTGACTACACCAACTGCTTAGTTGCTTTGGATGTCTGTTTATTCATCTTGTCAACAGAAATGGTACACAAAGACATTTAAAGCTGGGCTTTAATTGGTTTGAACAAATATTTAATGAATATCTATGATTTATTAATTCATCCATCAGTAATTATAGCATATTTAACTATGCAAATTAAACTGAGTTCATTCGTTTTCTCTATAATTAGAGATACAAAAATGAATTTTAATATATATTGTATCATTTTGTATATTTACAAATAAAACTATTTCTAAAAGTTTTTGGCTAATTGTTCACTATGAGCCATTTTAGAGCCCAGCTCCTGAGTAAGACACCACTTGGCTAGCTGCACAGCTGACGGGAGGGGTGAGGGCTCTATCAAGAGAGAGTAGTATGTTTCCATTACATTAGGAGACAGGTCCAAAAAAATATTACTGCAATTTATGTCAAAAAGTGTTCCGCCTATGTTTTCCTCTAAGAGTTTTACAGTATCTGGTCTTTAATCCATTTTGAGTTGATTTTTGTATATGGTATTTGAGAACATTCAAATTTCATTCTTTTACACGTAGCTGATCCAGTTTTCCCAGCACAACTTATTGAAGAGACTCTCTTTTCTCCATTCTACATTCTTGCCTCTTTTGTCATAGATTAATTGACTGTAAGTGCCTGGGTTTATTTCTGGGCTTTCTATACTGTTCCACTGATCTTTGTGTCTTTTTTGTGCCAGTACCATACTCTTTTGATTACTATAGCTTTGTAGTATAGTCTGAAGTCAGGGAGCCTGATTCCTCCAGCTCCATTATTCTTTCTGAAGGTTGTTTTGGCTATTCGGGGCCTTTTGTGT
The DNA here is from genome assembly GCF_028021215.1 of Eschrichtius robustus. Taxonomy (NCBI): domain Eukaryota; kingdom Metazoa; phylum Chordata; class Mammalia; order Artiodactyla; family Eschrichtiidae; genus Eschrichtius; species Eschrichtius robustus. The sequence goes on along the minus strand of NC_090827.1, from coordinate 11,893,030 downwards.
TTCCAAACAAATTAAAAATTTTTTTTTTCTAGTTCTGTGAAAAATACCATTGGTAATTTTATAGGGATTGCATTGGATCTGTAGATTGCCTTGGGTAGTATAGTCATTTTGACAGTATTGATTCTTCCAATCCAAGATCATGTTATATCTTTCCATCTGTTTGTGTCATCTTCAGTTTCTTTCATCTGTACCTTATAGTTTTCAGAGTACAGGTCTTTTGCCTCCTTAGGTAGGTAGGTGTATTCCTAAGTATTTTATTCTTTTTCATGTGATGGTAAATGGAAATGTTTTCTTAATTTTTCTTTCTGATATTTTGCTGTCAGTATATAGAAATGCAACAGATTTCTGTATATTAATTTTGTATCCTGCAACTTTACTGAATTAATTGATGAAGTCTAGTAGTTTTCTGGTAGTGTTTTTAGGATTTTCTATGTATAGTATCATGTCATCTGCAAAGAGTAACAGTTTTACTTCTTCCTTTCCAATTTGGAATCCTTTTATTTCTTTTTCTGATAGTTTTGGAAGTTCTAGCCAAGGCAATGTTGAATAAAATGGCAAGAGTGGGCATCCTTCTCTTGTTCCTGATCTCAGAGGGAATGCTTTCAGCTTTCCATCATTAAGTATAATGTTAGCTGTGGGTTTGTCATATATGGCCTTTATTATATTGAGGTATGTTCCCTCTATGCCCACTTTCTGGAGAGTTTTTATCATAAATGGATATGAATTTAATCAAAAGCTTTTTCTGCATCTATTGAGATGATCATATGGTTTTTAATGTTCAATTTGTTAATGTGGTGAATCACACTGATTGACTTGTGAATACTGAAAAATCCTTGCTTCCCTGAGATAAATCCCACTTGATCATGGTGTATGATCCTTTTAATGTACTGTTAGATTCAGTTGGCTAGTATTTTGGTGAGGATTTTTGCATCCATGTTCATCATTGGCACTGAACTAATTTTCTTTTTTTGTGATATCTTTGGTTTTGGTATCAGGGTGATAGTGGCGTCATAGAATGAGTTCAGAAGTGTTCCTTCCTCTGCAATTTTTTGGAATATTTTCAGAAGGACAGGTGTTAAGTCTTCTCTAAATTTTTGATAGAATTCACCTGTGAAACCATTCAGGTCCTGGACTTTTGTTTGTTGGGAGCTTTAAAATCACTGATTCAATTTCAGTACTGGCAATTGGTCTGTTCATATTTCTATTTCTTCCTGGTTTAGTCTTGGGAGATTGTACCTAAGAATTTTTCCATTTCTTCTAGGTTGTCCATTTTATTGGCATAGAGTTGTTTGTAGTCTCTTATGACTCTCTGTATTTTTGTGGTGTCCATTTTAACTTCTCCTTTTTCATTTCTGATACTATTAATTTGGGCCCTCTCCCTTTTTTTTCTTGATGAGTCTGGCTAAAGGCTCATTATCAATTTTGTTTATCTTTTCAAAGAACCAGCTTTTAGTTGCATTGATCTTTTCTATTGTTTTTTTAGTCTACACTTCATTTATTTCTGCCCTGATCTTTATGATCTTTCCTTCTACTAACTAATTAAAGCTTTTGCACAGCAAAGGAAACCACAAACAAAATGAAAAGACAACCTATGGAATGGGAGAAAATATTTGCAACTGATGTGACCAACCAGGAATTTTAAAAATATACAGCTTATACAGCTCCATATCAAAAAAACAATCAACCCAATCAAAAAATGGGCAGAAGACCTAAATAGACATTTCTCCAAAGAAGACATACAGATGACCAATAGGCACATGAAAAGATGCTCAATATTGCTCATTATTAGAGAAATGCAAATCGAAACTACAGTGAGATACCATCTCATACCAGTCAGAATGGCCATCGTCAAAAAGTCTACAAATAATAAATGCTGGAGAGGGTGTGGAGAAAAAGGAACCCTCCTACACTGTTTGTGGGAATGTAAATAGGTGCAGCCACTATGGAGAACAATACGGAGGTTCCTCATAAAACTAAGAATAGAGTTACCATATGATTCAGCAATCCTACTCCTAGGCATATATACAGAGAAAACCATAATTCAAAAAGATACATGCACCCCAAATTTTCATTGCAGAACTATTTACAATAGCCAAGACATGGGAGCAACCAAAATGTCCATCAACAGATGAACGGATAAAGAAAATGTGGCATATAAATACAATGGAATATTACTCAGCCATAAAAACGAACGAAATAATGCCATTTGCAGCAACATGGATGGACCTGGAGATGATCATACTAATTGAAGTCAGAAAGAGAAAGGCAGATATCACTTATATGAGAAGTCTAAGAAAATGAATACAAAAGAACTTATTTACAAAACAGAAATAGACTTATAGACCTAGAAGACAAACTTAAGTTACCAAAGGGAAAAGAGGGGGGGAAGGATAAATTGCGAATTTGGGATTAACAGATACAAACTACTATATGTAAAATAGATAAACAACAAGGACCTACGATATAGTACAGGGAACTATAATCAATACCTTGTAATAACCTATAATGGAAAAGAATCAAAAAGAATAGATATAAATATATATATATATACTTCAATAAAAAATAAGTCAATCAACAAATCAAACCAATCAAAAACAAACACATAGACACAGGGAACAGAGTAGTGGTTACCAGATTGGAAGGGTGGGGGAGGACAAAATGGGTAAAGGGGGTCAACTGTCTGGTGACGGATGAAAACCAAACTTTTGGTGGTGAGCATACTGTAGTGTATACAGAAGTCAAACTATAACATTGTACATGTGAAGCTTATGTAATGTTATAAACCAATGTTACTTTAATAAGTAAAATTAGGAGAAAGCTAGAAAGAGTGGTGCGTACAGAGCACTGAACACAATTTTCTCATTACAGAGGGAGTGGTAAAAAAACATTGTTATCCATGCTCTTTCACTGCTTATAGCTCATAGGGAGGATAGGCTTCAATAAGGAGACATACCAGTAGGTATAAAATTACAGGTTTTGGTAAGTGATATAAAGGGAAGCAATGAACTGTTAGGAGACAGAATAACATGAAGGATGCTCTTTACTTAACATGTGAAGATATAGCGGATCTTACTGAAAAAATGGCACTTCGGGTTAAACCTGAAGGACAAGGACACATCCAGTCAGTAAGTAGGGGACTGCTTCAGAAAGAGACTGGAAAAAGCTTAAGGAGTGTGTGATGGGGAGAAGAACATGCATTATTATTATTATTTTTTTTTGAGAAACCAAAAAAGTACAGTGTGCCTAGAACTTAATGAGCAAGAGGTATATCAACACCAGATGACTGTAGGCTCTACTAAGCACTGGCTTTTACGTTTAGTTCAGTGGGAAACCACAGAAATGTTTTAGGTATGATTCAGTTGTATTTAGCCAACCTTAGTCTGGCTGCTATATGAAGAAAATGGAAGGGGATGGTAGGGAAGATATGAGAAGAAGAGAATTTGGAAGATAACAGACTAGTCTAGAAGAAATGCTTTTGGCAAGAGGGATAGTGTCCTATATATTTTCCAGGCTCAAAATAAGAGCTAGATTTGAGAGCTAGCAGTTTATTGTATCGGTAGGTTAAGGAAAGAGAAAAGTCAAGAATGACTCCCAAGTTTCTGTTCTGAGCACATTGGGAGGCTGGATGCGTGGTGGCATTTCCGATATGGGGAACACTGCAGAAAAAGTGGGTTCAGTTGGAAACAGGACTGAATGGGAGATCAAAGCACGATGAATTGAGAAAGAGTGAATCAGACACATTAAACATACTAAAAAGTGAGGCAACTGAGACATCCAAGCATGTATGTGGTGATATGAGTTGTAGAGAGGGTTAGGTTGTTGAATGCTATAAATAGTGCTAGGAACTGGGCAAAGGACGCAAAGAATCTTTACATGAATGCATTCAATTTGCACATGGTAGCAGACACCCATCTTTTCTAACCAGTAAGAAAATAGATAAAATAGATATGCATAATAGCCAACATGCAAGTAATACATATACACAGAAAGTAATTGGTCTCCTCACATGGATACTGCCAGAGCTACCAAGTAGCACAACATGATCACTGTTATCGTTCACTGATTTGCAAGGCAATTTGCCTTCTCTAGCAATTTTGGTACAAGAAGTAAGAAAAATGAGTTAATCTTTCATGTGTTGCTTAGCTCAGAAGTAGTAAAGTTTGAGAGCTAGCAGTGGTCAAGTTTATTGTGGTACAGACAGGAGAAATAACAAAAGTTGTTCTGTGGGAAAAAAAAAAAAAGAAGACAAAAGAAGAAAATCAAAGAACAGCAGAGATGAGTGTAGAGAATGAAAGATACTATCATCTGAAATGTAATTACAATTGCTCCTGGGGCCCAGGCTCATTCTTCACTTCGGTTTCATAAGTCACCCTGGTAGTCCTTTAATAAATTCCCATTTTAGTTTAAGGTAGACCAAATTGTCTTTCTGACATTTATAATCAAAAGAGACCTAGTCAAGGAAAAGAGAAAGCCAAAATCAAAAGTCAAGGAAAGAGAAAACTAATCCCAAAGAAATTATTTCCAAAAACTCAATAAATAGTGTTAAGATCATAAGTAGCAGTCTTCAAGTCCAGTTTTGTTTACTATTTTAAAAATGTATATTTAAAGTTTTCATTTAAATATTAAGAATTAAGAAATCAAATGAAATCTTAATAACAAAAGATATATAATTACTTTCTGTGTATATGTATTACTTGCATGTTGGCTACTATGCATATCTATTTTATCTATTTTCAATCATAGTGCCTACGTATTATTTTGTACTCGTTTTTCTTATTATATAACAAATATTTCAATGTGAAATAATGTTAATAGCAACTATTTAAAAAATTAGACAATATATTATAAATGTAATGTTTTCAAATGTCCCCACCCAAAGCATATAAGTGTATAAAATTAAAAGGGAAAATATTCTTCTCTCACCCTGGTCCAACTGACAGATTTGAACAACCTTAACTCTTTTTTAAATTTATTCTTGAGGTTCCAACAATAATTTAAAATGTAATTTCCTCTGTTTCTTGATTCATCACACACAGACACCACTGACCCATCAATGAAAATTGTGAGAAATTAACATACTTTCATTATCCTCTATTTTCTCTTTAACCTTTCAATTTTCATTGGCCATACGATTAACACTGTTTTAAATTAATTCTTCTAATAATCACTAATATTTTAAGTGTACATCTAAACCTCTATCTCTTGACATGTCAAATTTAGATAGTATCTAGTAGTTCTATATCATGAAAGGTATCAGGAATGCATTAGTATGCCTATCCTTCCTTTGCCTCTCCTTCTCATTGCATTTTCAAGTTTTGTTTATTATTAATATTTACATTATTGGATACAGTTACATTGTTCCACAATTACAGTAAGTCATCCATTCTTTTCTACAAGTTTATTATCAATATTGGAAAAATAAATAAGTTTATGATTTTGATATGTAAATATTTTGGGGGGGTTTAAATCAAGTTGTATAATTAGTCCCATGAGAAAGGAAATGAAATCCAGTTGGTGAGCAATTTTCTGAGTAAAAAGAAAAATCTAAGATTCAGGGTCTATGGAACTTCTTTTAATTTCATTCTTCATTCTTTCATGTAAATTTGTAATGCGCATATTATTACATTTTGCTTACATTTCATTATTTGTTAAATCTGGAGTATATTTAGACTAATTTTCGAAGCATACAGAACATTTTTGCACCTATCTCTTTTTTATCTTGCATTATTTTTTAGGATAGATTGTAGAAATAGAATTAATCAAATTGTATGGATATCTTTATGGATCATGCTACATTTTGCTAAATTGTATTCCAAAGAGTGTAACCAGTAAAAATGACACTAGAAATTAATATGTATGCTAGTTTTTTAGCAATGCTCCCAGCATTGAATTTATATTTAAAAAAAATACTGCTTAGACTAGTGAACATTATGTTATCTCAAGTTAATATTTGCTTATTAACGAGACATACGTACATATTAGATATATGTAACTGAAGTGGAATTGAATATTAATGAAAGCTATGATACAGCAAATCAAAATTATGAAAGGTAATATCACATCTAAACTTTTCCTTCCTTTCTTTAGTAAAAAAATATGCAACTTCTTTGAACAATGTCTATCCCATACGTCAAATCACCTACTAGGCACGTCTACCTAAATAGACGCATGCATCACAATCTCACCATATTCTAAGCAAAACTTGTCATCTTCTAAAATTTTTTCCTTTTTGGATTCCCTGTACCAGAAAAAGGTATGATTATCAAAAAAACCTCCCAATAAAAACCCTAGGAGTCATCCTGAATGCTTAGCTTCCCAAGTTCTTCCATCACAAGTCCAAGAAATTCTCTTCCTAAATAACCTTCAAATGTGTCTATTCTTCTCCATTGAGAAACTGCCAGTTTTCACTCCGGGCCCTCATGATTATTTTTCCTCCAGAATCTTGCAATAACCTTTCAATAGTACACTCTCCTCCAGTTTTGCTTCACTTAATATATTCTCTATATTGCAGCCAAACCAATCTTTTAAAAATAAAATCAGATCATGCCTCACTGGTTCTTGCAAATTTAAGATAACTTTAAAAGTTTTTAGCACTATTCATTTGGTTCTTCATAATCTGACCTCTGGCTATTTGTCTGGTCTACCACTCTCCAGGACATTATAAACTCCAGGGGAAAAAAAAAATTACTTTCTGTTCAAGAAATCTGATAAGCTCTCTAAAGTGTTTTGGTTTTTTATTATATTGTACCCAAAGCCGAAAGTATGTTCACTTCACCTTTTTTCTTCACTTGGCCCAGGATTCTTGTGATTTAAAATGTAAATGATTTTATATACTTCACTTCTTTTCGGATCTATAAAGTGAAATTTAATCTATTTCCAATTTGATTCCGGAAATTATAGTCCAAAAAATTTTTACATGTTTTTATTCTTTTTGAAAATGCTGAGCAAAGCAAATTTTGCAACTTCTATTTATTCTTAGAGACATCAACCTACTTTAGGTCAGTCTAATGTTACTAATCTGTTGTAAAACAATTTAACACAGAATGTAATAATCCAAAAAAGACAATTTTCAGGCACCTCTAAATGTCACTGTTGTATATGACAAGATCTACTGAGTTTATTATGAAGTACCATACATTTTTTGGTTGGTGTTCTAATGCAAAGGAAGGAATACAGCCAGAATATTTAAAGAGTAACAATTTATTAAAGAAATTTGTGGACAATTTAATTTTAATGTTATTTCATTTTCAATTCTCTTTTAAATACTTAAAATTGCACTATTGTATATTTGCTCTGTTTTTAGTAAAACACCTAAATCAATATAGGAACAAAGTATACATAGACTATATACTTTATTCCAAGTATATATACACAACTCTAGAGTTTTTAAATCTACCTTTATTAATCTAAAAGCCTTAGTCTATTCATTTTAATCTAATTTCAAAGTTGTCAGCATAATTTTAAAGGAATTGCAAGCCAATTTCTGTCAAATCTGTCTTAGTTTGTTGGAGCTGCTATAACAAAATATCATAGACTGGGTGGCTTATAAACAATAGCAGTTTATTTCTCATAGTTCCAGAGGCTGCAGAGTCTAAGATGAAGGTGCCAGCAGATTTAGTGTCTGATGAGGGTCTGCTTCCTCACAGATGGTGCTTTCTCCCAGTGTCCTCACATGGTGGAAGGGGCAAGAGATCTCTCTGGTGTCTCTTTTATAAGGGCACTAATCCTATTTATGAGGGCTCTGCCCTCTTGACCTTATCACTTCCCAAAGGGCCCACCACCCAATACTATCACCTGGGGGATTAGGATTTAATATATAAATTTTGGGAGGACAAAAACATTGAGACCATCATAGAATCCCAAGTGTCCAACACATGGAAAGTATTTAATGAATGAATATTGGATACAACCATCATTGGTACTTGTTTGAGAAATGGCACCACTACTACTTGATAACAAAAGAGAAAGAAAGAGGGAAAAGTGTGAGAAAAAAGAAGGAAACAGATGGTGGAAGAAATGGCAAAAACAAAAAGGAAAAGCAGGTTGAGAAGGAAGAAGAGAATAAAGTGGAGGTAGGGTGCAAAAGGGGCACAGAGAGAAATGGAGCCAATGGACAGTACAGCCAGTGTTTCTTAGAACAAAGCAACTTGCTTTCTTGGAGGGGGATGGTTTGGGGAATCAATAAAATTAACTGGAATTTAAACAAGTATTAGTTGTCTTAAAGACTTTGCTGTCTTGGCACTTCTAACATAAGGCCGTGTACTTATACTGATGTTTTCATGTAAACAAGAATGTGTGTAGAAACAAACATACCAATTTTCCTTTGACTGGTATATTGCTTTAGTTCGAAAAAGATGATAAGGGGGTTTAATCCACTAAAATAATGTGTGGAGATTACTTAGGCTATAAAAGAGGTAATATTTAGCAGCATTCAGTTGTATTCACAAAAGAACAAAGTTTTGGATGAGATTTCAGAAGTCTCACCATATGTTATTTATTCTAAGTTTTATATTTGTGAGTTATCCATGCATTTAAAAATTGCACATAAAGAGAAAACTTCAAAGATTTATTAGCTAATGCTTGACATTTTCACACTTCATTTAAGTGTCTTTTCAAAGGACTATTTTATAAGGTCAGATTTCAGAATATCTATTTTCATTGTAAATGGAGATTTTCTCCTTGTTAAGTAAACAGATTTTCAACTCTACAGTATTGTTTAGCTATGAAGTCTATATATGTAAAATCATAAAATAACAAAACAAAAAAATACGTGAACAATTTAAAAGAGGAAAAAGAATTATAGGAAAAATTGTAAACCACTGAATAGAAAGATTCACATAAGCAATGCATGTTGAATACATACACAAATTCACCATCCCCTCCACATAAAAATTCACGTGTTCAACAAGATGTCCAACTTGCATGAGTTGCTAGTTACCACTTCTAAACACGATGATGAGAGGACAATAAGAAGAGACAAAATCCAATATCTGACAACAGCAGCAGCAGCTGCAGTATTTTATACTACTCTGTGTGAGGAGTGGGTAGTTACAGCTTAGGGCAGAAATAAACTAGAGGCAACAATGGAAGGACAATTTAAATTGTTTGTCTCTCTTCACCCCACCCTCCCCCACTTCTTTACCTTTGGACAATCATTGCCTATCCCCTTTCCTCAAGCTACTGCTATGGGTATCTGTGTGGGCAAGAATATCATTGGATGAGGTGAAAGTAAGTGGGCATTAAGTCCTTTACTGCTCCCAATCCAACCCACCAGGGTTTGTGAAGTAGGATCTTGTAAAACTGCCTTCTCCCTAAATTATACTCCTTGAGGAATTGGGGGTGAAATCTTGACACTTGTTTCTTGTTGGGTTGCTGTGAAATGAAGTATTAACTTTGGTTGGTGGTGCCTGAATGCCCCATACCTTACCCGCCCCACATCTACACATCTTGAACTAGCCTAGACTATGGTCTGCCCTATGGCCTTTCTCCAAGATCAAAGAGTCACTATTCCATCCCAGGCCAAATAAACTAGACTCCTGAGGTTGCCCATATCTCACAGATAAACAATGAATTGGACCAAATAAGTGCTTTCTGAAGTATAGTATTAATATAGAAAACAATAATTTTAAATAAATATATTGTAATACATGGAAGGAAAGAAGGGAGGAAGGAAGGGAGAAGGAGAGACAGAAGAAAGTTCCTCTGTGTTACCAAAAGTAATATTCCAGGCATCAGTAATACAATGGGAAGTGGACAACAGACATGGGGTGTATTAATGTGCTTCTTCTGTAAGATGGAAAATATAGTCATTGACACATTTAAAAAACAGAAGTTACTCCATAAATGTTTCTTTAGAAAAATAATAAAATCAGCCTATGTAACTTTTAAACACCACAGAATTTTATGGAATTTCATTTAAAAGAGTACATAAAGTACAGGAAATGAAAAATATGAAATAAGATGGCTGAATTAAATCCTAGTTAGAAAGCGTTTAAAACAAATGAAGGAGTACTGAACTAATCAAATAAAAGACAAAGGCCCACAAATTGAATGAAAATAAGATTCAACAATATGTTGTATGTAAAAACAGAAAGACACAGATTAAAATAAAAGGATTACAAACCTATAGCAAACATAGAGCTGATAAATACAAACCAAGAGAAAGTTGGAGTAGCAATCTCAATTTCTGAGGAGCAAGTAAACAAACAAAATTCTCCCTTTGCTTTGCAGCTTTATGTGACTTTACAGGTGCTTTGAATACAGTCCTGATTCCGTCAAAGTTAAAAAATAAAAATAAAAAGGAAAATAAAAGAAATAATAAAAGAGGAGGTAGCTAGTAAGTAATGCAAGATGAGAAATTTATAATTAAAATTCTGCTGCCAGTAAAATTATAAGGGGACAATCACACTTACTTTAGACTAATTACAATGGAAACTACCCTGTGTATTAGTTCTCATCTTCAGATTACCTGAAGACAATAATATTTTTTTAGATGGTTTTATTTAAAATCTAAGACAGTGCATTTAATAAGATAAAAACAAGTCATTTTTCATTTGTTTGCTAGGTGATACACACATTCACAAAGCAGGTTACTTGGAATCAGATGAAGAAGGTAAAGAAGATACTTTGCCATTAAAAGAATTAAGTCTGTGGAGCAGTGCAGTACGGATTTTGTAGTACGGTGTAGTACGGTACTTAAATGCTGCCTGGAGATATTAAATCTTCAGGCGTCATTTAAGTACTTCAAGGATCTGTCAAAATGATATATGCCAAACTGTGAAACTTTAGAGCAGTATTTGAAGTCATTGAGAAGCAAAATAAGAGTGAACGTGTTGTTAACATTAAACTATTTTTTCTCAGACTAAAGCCTCATTTTCAGGTTGAATTCAAGGAAAATGACTGAAATAGAGAAAATAAATGTCAAGTTTAGCCACTGTGCTGGTTTTTCTTATTTTACTTGCCACTTGGGAGAAAAAAAATATTTTGATATATTGGCATATAGCAAAGTAGTCCTTTTCTCTCAGAAATATTTTTAATCTGCAAAAGACTTTATATTAAACTTATCTGATTAAAACCACAATTAGTCTTTATCAAAGGTAATTTCTTCTGTCGTTAAGTAATGCATGTGCTTCCACACCAGTACTTTTAAAGCTTTGTAAATAACTTTGAAAAATTATACATGTATATGTACTATCAGTACTATATAAGTAGTATTTTTAAAGTATTACTCTGACTTTAACAGTAAATGAAAACACAAAATAGAATCAGTCTTTGAGTTTACTTGCCATTGGAATTATATACATATATATGTTTTATTAATCATTTAATATATTTTTATGTAAAAATAAGCCTAAATCTCAGTATACTATGTTAATTCTATATTTTTAATTGCATGTGTTAGATTGCCCAGTTCACTTGGTTTTTACTTATTTTAGTTGAAAGAAATCAAAGACGACACAAACAGATGGAGAGATATACCATGTTCTTGGATTGGAAGAATCAATACTGTGAAAATGACTATACTACCCAAAGCAATCTACAATGCAATCCCTAACAAATTACCAATGACATTTTTCACAGAACTAGAAGAGAAAGTTTTGCAATCTGTATGAAAAAACAAATAGCCAAATAGCCAAAGCAATCTTGAGAAAGAAAAACGGAGCTGGAGGAATCAGGTTCCCTGGTTTCAGACCATACCACAAAGCTACAGTAATCAAGACAGTATGGTACTGGCACAAAAACAGAAATAGAGATCAATGGAACAGGATAGAAAGCCCAGAGATAAACCCACACACATATGGTCGCCTAATCTATGACAAAGAAGGCAAGAATATACAATGGAGAAAAGACAGCTTCTTCAATAAGTGGTGCTGGGAAAACTGGACAGCTACATGTAAAAGAATGAAATTAGAACACTCCCTAACACCATACACAAAAATAAACTCAAAATGGATTAAAGACCTGATTCTTTATTTGCATTTTATTTTCACTTTTTCCATTTCACTCTCAAAATAAATTACATTCTTTGGTAAGTTTTTAAATTTACTTGGGAAATATCTGATTTATATGAGTGTTAGTGGTTCACAGATGGCAAGGACACCCCCAAATTTCCAAATAACGATTGATAATATCAAAAGCATGTATCATAGTTTATTATGTAAAGCAACTATATTATCTTGTTATGTCTGTATTTATATAATATTTATACTAACTTGTTTCAGGCACAGGTTGTAGTACATAGCTCTTGCGATATTTTTCTGAGATGATGAGCATTATGTAATGCCAGGCATTAGAGTTCACATAAAGCAATGTCAAACCAAAACAAAATGAATCAGAATATTATAGTTTGTAATGTTATATGTCAATCATATCTTAATTTTTAAAAAAGATTATTGTTGCTTGGGATATCTAGAAATGGACTCTTGAGAATTCCTCTGAAATCAATTTATTAGGAAATGCTCCCAGGAAAGATAGTAGTCAAGTGAGAAAGTGGAAAGGGAAGGGAAGAAGTGCATCCAAAAGAGCAGCTTCAAGATCTCAGAGGGTGACTTTGGCTCCATCTCACAAGAAAGAGCTGGAAAGAGGAGTCTCATCTCAAAACTGTCTCTCTCCAAGGTCAAAGGAATTAGTGATATGGAGCTGGGGTGTGGTCCCTGCCACACAGATCAGTCACTGGTTAAGGGAGGTTTGCTTTGCAAGCAAAGTGGGCCTCAGGTTCTCAAAGCTAAGAACAGCTCACTGACAAAGACAAAGGTCAGTTGTGGCTGTTGAGAGCAAACATTCACCTGGAGCTCCTGGGCACCTGTGTGCATGCATACACACACACAGTAAAGGAAACTAAGGGGATGTGGGCAGAGTACTGGCAGCACCTGCTACAGTTTATCTGGAAAAGACTTTAGAGTCTAATTCTTGAAGTAAAATATTAGGCATCTGAAGCCCAGAGAGGTGAAATACATTTCCCAGAGTCACAAACCGAGTAAGTGGCAAACAAAAAATGGAATCCAGGTCTCCACTCCTTCACATCAAGTCACTTTCAATGACAATGCTTTACATTAATGACCTAACTTTATGTTTTTTAGAAGTCCTATTTTTGTGGATTATTTAACAGTATTTCTCCATAGAGTACTCAGAGGTAATTTTGACTTTTTTTAATTCTAAGAAAATTAAAAGTTTGCTATTGAGCAGAAAGGAAACTATTATAATGGGTTTCTTCATATTGCAATATGTACTCTCGTTCATCATTAATAAATTTAAGTTGTTTACATGTCCATTTTTGAGCTAATGCACTTTCATATTTTATTTATGCTATCTACACCCTGAACTATTCATTTCAAATAAGGGAAAGCTAATTTGAGGGGACTGGGTTTTTCAAGAAAACTTTAAGATTATATGTGCACAAATATATACACATGTATATATTTGTATATATTTACTTATTAAAATGTGCAACACTGCTATGTAACACTAATCACAATTTGAGTTTTTGAAATATTTCTAATGTTTCACATAAAAAAATTACTAGTCAAATGAAAATATACCCGAATTTTGATAACTATTGGTCCTGAAAAGGAGAATTAAACAATTGCACAATATGGAGTTATAAGTATTTACTAATGCTATAGTAATGAAGAGATACTGTACTGAATAGAAAATTGAGAACATCTGTTCTAGGACACTTTCGTCTCAAACTCGCATTTTTCCACTTGGGATTCTCAAGCTCATTTTTGAAGAACTTAATTTTGAATGAAATAATATAGAAATGTTAAAGTATTCCTCAAACTCACAAGTGATTTTTTCCAGTTTAATTAGTTAAAATATAAACATCAAAAGTTTTACTTTACTCATTTAAAAAGAGTGCCAGATCCCAATTCTTGTGGGAAGCAACAGAGATCATCAAATGGTAGAACACAGAACAAAGCTTTGTGCCAGAGCTAAGTCTCCATTATATTTTCAAAAAATAGAAAGATAGCATTGTTGCTCTGAATTTCTTTTTATTGCCTTCTTATTTATTATTCTTTCTACTCTTGCCCTTACAAAATATATCTAAGTCAAGGGCACTTAATATAAAAGTATAAAGGGTAGAATAAATCAGTAATAAAATAATGTGATGAATTAGGGATATAAAATTGTTTTCCTCTTTAATTTTTAAATGTATCACATGTAATGTATAGGTGGTAGTTTTTCATTGCTATTACAGTTGAACTTTTTGAATTCAAATGTAATTCAGTAATTGCTTAATACAGAGCTGGATTAATTCTTTTCAAGACAACAATAAAGAAAATTATAAATAAGGGTGGTTGTATATTAAGTATCATCAATATAATTATGTATCCTCCAGGCCCTGTAACTATATGATCTCAATTTACTCTTACTTAATTTGCCTTCACATTTGGTTCTTACATTGGCTCTTTCTAATTCTCCGCTGCCCACACTGTATTTCTGCTTTTCTTACTGTTGTAAAATCCAAATGTCCCTTGAAGGGCTGTGTTAGTCTCTGTCACTGTTGATTCCTAGTTGGTATGTCTCCCCTCACTCCCAAGTTAAACTTGATACCTCTTCTGGATACTCTAAAAATCTGGAATATTCTAAGAGGTTCCTGAATGTGTAAATTTATAATTTTTCAGAATAGAGAGAAGTGGTGTGAGAACCAACTTTAAACTGGCTTAATCTCTGCAAAGAATGCCCACGAAGTTAACCTTCAATTCACGCAATTACAAGAAGGCAGTGGAGTCATTTTGCACAGCTTCTTGCACAATCTCCCTCCCTCTCTCCCTCACACTCCCTCCCCACCCTGCCATGTCTCTGTGTCTTTGTCTCTCTGTGTCTGTCTCTCTGTCTCTGTCTCTCTGCCTGTCTCTCTGTCTGCTTCTCTGTGTGTCTCTCTCTGTGTCTCTCCTTCTCTCTCTGTCTCTGTGTCTCTATGTGTCCCCCTCCCTGTCTCTCTCTCTCCCCCCCTCCCTGTCTCTCTCCCTCCCAATCTCTCTCTCTTTTTGCCTGTCTCTCTCCCTCCCCGTCTCTCTCTCTTTTTGCCTGTCTCTCTGTGTCTGTGCCTGCTTCTGTGTGTGTCTATCAGTCTCAATCTCTGTCTGTCTCTTTCTCCATGCCCTTCTTACTTATTTATTTATTTATTTAGAATTTTGAGTATTTTACTTTTGCTTTTATATATATATATATATATTTTTAACATCTTTATTGGAGTATAATTGCTTTACAATGGTGTGTTAGTTTCTGCTTTATAACAAAGTGAATCAGCTATATGTATACATATATCCCCATATCTCCTCCCTCTTGCGTCTCCCTCCCTCCCACCCTCCCTATCCCACCCCTCTAGGTGGTCACAAAGCACCAAGCTGATCTCCCTGTGCTATGCGGCTGCTTCCCACTAGCTATTTTACATTTGGTAGTATATATAAGTCTGTGCCACTCTCTCACTTCGTCCCAGCTTACCCTTCCCCCTCCCCATGTCCTCAAGTCCATTCTCTACATCTGCATCTTTATTCCTGTCCTGCCCCTAGGTTCTTCAGAACCATTTTTTTTTTTTTTTTAGATTCCATATATATGTGTTAGCATACGGTATTTGCTTTTCTCTTTCTGACTTACTTCACTTCTTAAGAATGACAAAGGCAAGTTTCTATTCCTTGTAGAATCATCATTCAATGCTGGCAGTAACCTCAACCACTTGGTGGCCTGCATCTGGGCAGTCCTAACTCCATCTGGGAGCATCTGTGTTGTGTCCTGCACCGTGTAACCACTTCTGTTAAGTTTCATATCCTACACTGTGTAACCACTTCTGTAAGTTTTATATCCTTCATCATTCAGGGATATTTATATCTGTATGTATATAACTCCTCTTTCTAACCTCCTTATTTAAATGTTTTCATTTGGTAGGTGTATTAGTCTCATTTCTTTGGAGTACTTTCAACGTGGGTGATACTTGTTGGATATCTAAAAGCAGAAGCAATGATTTAGCTAGAGAATGCTTAGAAGTTTCTGACCCTATGGCATTACAATGAGTTCAGTACAGCCCTGACTTTTTTCAACTCAGTAGACATAGTAGTTTTAAGGACTACTGTTTATAATGGTAAATTATAAATAAGAATGAGAGCTCTGAAGCACTATTCTTTGTCAGGTGACTTTGGGGAAATTTATAAACCTGTTTTCATCTCAACTTTTTGATCAGTAAAATGAGGACAATCATATGTTGCATTATAGAATTGTTCTGAAGATTAAATAAAATCTGGTACATGATAAACTTCCAATGTTATTATTACCATTCTTACCAATAATTAATAATTATTACCAATCTCAAAGATGATAATTTAGAGATTAAGATCTTACAAATTAACATCAATACGCAACTGTCTTTATCATTTCAGAAATATATAAAAATCTGCCAAATAAAAAGTGCTCCCCCATTATGTTTAAAATTCTGCACTAAAACTGACGGGCATCTGAGGGAGAGGTAGCTCCCTTAGACTAGTCATTACTGTATTTGAGAACATGAGATGAATTTTTCCAGGGCAAGTCAGACTGAAGTTGAATCGGAAAACATATGCTTGAAAGATGGAATTAAAAGAGACAGTACAGGAAGAGATAAGAGGATTAAAAAGGAGCCCACATCTGCAAGCCGGGAGGTACCATGGTTATTTCTGCCTAGCTCATAATTCTCCCAAGGACAGCTCCAGTTTATATTCTCAAAAGGTGAAGCGAACACGTACACTTGGAATTTGAATCCCAGGGCAGCCAGCACTTTCAAGACTGACTGTCTGACTAGGAAGACTGTCCAGCTCACATATGAGACCCCAGCTAACACAGAGGGGCAGAGGTCATTGGAAAACAGCAATGGAGAGCAGCCACTGGGAGTCGGGGAGTTCAAGGCAGCTTGCCCAAGATGATGAACTAATACCAAGATGCAGAGGTATCAGTGATAGGACTGAGAAAAAGAAAATTAGTAGAAGGATCAGGGAGAGACACTAAAGATGAAAAGGGTAAGGAACAAGGGATTTGTGGTAATGGGATTAGTATTAATGGCAGCTGAATTCTCTCTCATTTGGCCGATTTGCCCTGACACTTGATAATGTGATTTAGGCATTCAATAAATGTGGCATTTCATTAAGAGACATTTTGTCACTCAGGAGGTGGTTGTAATGCCATCTTTTACCACTGACATAAGTTTTCTCAAGTCTCCTATCACTGTCATCTTTTCATCAACTCCATTATTGTTCCAACACACTAAACAGTGCCCTTGGAGCTAAAAATGCTTCTTAGGAAAATATTTAATATTCTCTAAGGAATGAAAAACACCACCAAATGTGAGATGAATTTGGCAAAAATACAACGTACTTGCAACTAAACTGTCCAAAATCCTAAAAGAATTTCTGACTCACAGAATCACAATAGATGCTTTATACAGGGCAGGTCAAAGGCAATTATATTTTACTTAAAATATTATTTCTTGAAGTCATTAATAAGTTCTATAAATAAATAACTTATTAATAATTATAAATAAATTAACTCTTACCATCCTGTGACATTTCTTTAACTTCAATTATATTTTCAACAGCCCTCAATGTTCAGAAATATAAAATTATATGCTGGCTAACACATCTTCCTTCTCATTTCTTTCAGCAGGTGCTCTCTTCCAGTTTGTTTTGGTGATGATACTATATTAGTGAGATTAACGCATCATCACATGGTTGCAGTCAAGTACAAATACATTGCAATTTGTGAAAGTCTCATGGTCGCTAATTTCCTCTGAGAAAAAGATGTGACTGTCTCACTGTAATTTCTCGAATGATGTCATCTAAGAAGTATATTATCCCCTTAGTTCTTTATTATAATGCAGAACTAGACAAAATCAGGTTATGCTTTTAGTACGCTAAGGCATACATGAAAAATATAAAAGTTCTAGCTCTACTGTAATGGAATTTGAAGGACAAACATACAGGATGATGTATAGAGGATGATATAAATTCTTTCATTTTCGATTTCACAACTATATTGTTGAGACATCCTCTATATCTCAAGCTATGTTTCAAAAACTGTCCTTCTCTATCTGCCCTTTTCTTCAATATATAAAATGCTGAAATCTCTTTTATCTTTCTTTAAAAAAAATTCTCCTGGTCTTGAGTCCACCCTCACTCCCTCTTCATCTTTCAAGCTCAATTTTTACAAAGTGTAGTTCACACTTACTCTGTCCACATTTTCCAGTTATTCTTTAGTAAAAGTGATCAGAAACTACTTCAAGCATAAATTTGGAATATACTTATGAACTCACTAAGCAGCTTTGTCAGATTTTAGTGTGTTTTCCTGTTTCTTTAGTTTTTGTGTTTGTTTTTAATAGAAATAGAGGTACGGTTGAAGTCCTCTGTACGGCTGTCCAATTGGCTTCCCTATCTACCTAATTTGTCAATAAATAACTTTGGAGAGCTTACTATATGCCAAACACTATGCCGTGCAAAATCCTTTTTAATGTTCTTTGCATTGTTTCAGCACCACCTGTGGGTGTACAACTTCCAAGACCATCGTGCTGACCTCTCCCCTGGGCTGCAGTCATCTGTGTCTGTCTGCATTTGGATATAGCTACCTAGAGGTCTCTTAGACACTTAAAAATAAACATGATGAACACATCAGCCTCCTCCATTCTCTTACTGGCTCTGCCTCTTCATTTCTGAGTATCAGAAATGGCTTCACATGTCACCCAGGCACTTTAGATATTAGAGGTCACCTTATTTTCCTCTCCAACTAGTCATCAATCTCTGATGATTTTAACTCTTAAACAATTCTTAAATGCATCTCCTACTCTCCAACTGTCCTGTTAAGGCTCTTGCCAACTTTCTGCATTATTTCCATCTCATTTTATGTTTAATTTCACCCTATAGCCTTCAGATATAACCCACCTGAAAGAGGAAATGGCTTCAAATAGTTTCCATAGCATGAAGCTAAAACACTTCAGCATGACAGGATGACAGAAGGCTTTCTGCTAACTGGCACCTGCCTCTTTCCCAACTTCATCTCTGCCACTCTCCACCTCACACTTCTTTCCATTAACACTGACTTATTTTTAGTTCCCCATGTATAGCTGGCTATTTTAGAACAACGTAGATTTGCAATTCATTCTGCCTGAAAAAACCCTCAGACTTTCTTCACTTGTCTTTTATTTACCCTTCAGGGATCCTTTGTTCTTAGTGTAGGCAGAATTCCTGTTTTTCCCCCGTCTTATAACTCTTTATGCAACCCAAGTACACTATTCCTGGTATACTGTAGGTGTCCAAGTCCATATTAGTGAGAACTGAACTGATTTAAATGTACTGTCTTTAGTGACCACGCTTATTTTGGAAATAAAGTTTTATGGGGTTTTCTAATAAAAAGTTCATGGTTTGTCATTGATAATATCTCTACTGACATACGGAAACAATTTATAATTGTCTCAAATAACTTAGTGTTGTCAAGAATTATACTGATAGATTTATTAAAAATTGAACTATCCTTACATGGTCAGAAAAACAGGATAGTATGATGCTAGGACCATGAGTTCAGGAGTCAGATTTCAGGGTTTAAAACTCTAACTTTAGCACTTAATACATTTGTGTGATGAGAAAGTTACTTTCTCTCTCAAGGCCTCAGTTTTCTCAGCAGTTACGTTGGGATGATAATAGGAACTAAGATACTGCTATACAGAGTTTTTATAAATAAGAACTGAGATTATGTAAGCACTTGATAAACACTATATACTATTTGTGTTACTCTTTTTAATTCATGGCTAGACTTTATTTCCTAATACTTCACTGAGAAATCACAGATCCTATTCCTAGGTCAAATTGTTCTATTCATTTTCTAGGGGAGGACTGTCTTTGTTATTTTCAGTATTAACATGAGGCTTGAATTTTAGAATGAATTAGAAAAAGTAATTCAGTGTTTTCTATGGCATAGAATAAATGAGTAAAATAAGAAGCATTCATTCTTTAATGATTAGACAGAGATCAAGTTACAAAAGCATTGGTTGGCTCTTTCAATATTAATTCTTTAAATAAACCTTTTAAATTTCTTCTAAAGTTCTAGTTTGTAAAGCATTTCAGATATTAGCTCATTTAATTCTCAAAGAAGTTCTGTGACATAGGAAGTTCAGTCATTATATTACTATTATAAATAATTTTTCTGTAAATACAGAAAAATGCCCAATACGAATACATAGGAAACAATTTAAATGTGTCTAGAATGTCCACATTCTCCTAAATATCAATCTTTATATTCACAATTTTATGCTTTGTCTGTGGTTTCTGAATGGCACTGTATGTGTGTTCATGTGTGAGCATGTTACACAGGCAGATATGAGCACATTACACAAGAAGACATATATGTCCACGTCCTTTGGTAGATCTGTGTCCATGACATTAACTCCTTATCATGACGAGGGATTATATATGACATACTCAGACATTTTGCTTGGCTGTTACAGAAAAAAAAATGACTGTGAAAGACAATAAAGTAACTAGGCAATATTATGTAATAAATGCAACCTTCATATTTGAAAGAAAACCATTAAATATTAATATTATCCAACTATATTGTAACACTATTGGCTAAATTTCTGATTTAGCCAATTAATATATTAATATATTTGAAATTAATATATTTCAAGAAGTTTAATGTAGTAGTTATTTTTTATGCCAACAGCAATTGCATAGAATTTGGGAATTTTTCATTGCAAAAATACCACAATATAATACATTTAGATTACTTTTTCCCCAGCAATTGAGTTGCATTTTGAGGGTGGCATAGAAAGAAGGGTAAGGAAATATAGGTGAAGCCCACTCTAGGTGTCATTTTTTTAAAAATTGAGGATAATGATAAGGACAAAAGGTTTTGGTGTCATGTCAAAGTACACTGTTTTTCTTTTTTTCTCCCAAATTAAAAACAAGTTACTTCTTTTTAGTCCAGTTTTAAGTTCATTCTCATTCTCTGTCTTTCTCTTCCTAACCCAAGTGTGTGTATTCATACCTTGAAAGTATTTTAAGATGATAAACATTACATTATAGAAATAAGATTGAGATTGATATTTAAATCAGTAAGATTTTGTATTGAAATTATACATTTTACGGTTTTAAATTTAAACCTTAGAAGTTGAGAAACACAATGTTTTCTTATTTTCAAGAATTTTAAAGGGCTTCCTCTGTTTAAGAAATTAAGAGATTAAGAAATCATACGTGGGCAAAAAAGAAATATTTAAATGTTTAAAGAATTACTACTGCAAACTCACTTTAACAGTAAAGTTACTTTAACAATACATTAAAAGGATCATAAACCATGACCAAGTGGGATTTACCCAGGGATGCAAGGATTTTTCAATATTCACAAATCAATCAATGTGTTATGCCACACTAGCAAACTGAATAAAAAGATATGCTCATCTCAATAGATGCAGAAAAAGCTTTTGATAAAATTCAACACCCATTTATGATAAAAACTCTCCAGAAAATGGGCATAAAGGGAACATACCTCAACATAATAAAGGATATATATGACAAACCCACGGCCAAATCATACTCAAATGTGAAAAGCTGAAAGCATTCCCTCTGAGATCCGGAACAAGACAAAGATGCCCACTCTTGCCACTTTTATTCAACATATTTTTGGAAGCCCTAGCCACAGCAATCAGGGAAGAAAAACAAAAGGAATCCAGATTGGAAAGGAAGATGTAAAACTGTCACTGTTTGCAGATGACATGATCCTATACACAGAAAATCCTAAAGATGCCACTCTAGAAAACTACTGGAACTCAACAATGAATTCGGTAAAACTGCAGAACACAATGCCAATTTACAGAAATCTGTTGCATTTCTATACTGTAACAATGAACTAAGAGAAATTAAGGAAACAATCTCACTTACCATAGCATCAAAAAGAATATAATGCCTAGGAGTAAACCTACCTGAGGAGCCAAAAGACCTGTACTCCAAAAAGTATAAGATATTGATGAAAGAAACTGAATACGACACAGAGGAAAAGATATACCATGTACTTGGATTGGAATAATTAATATTGTTAAAATGACCATACTACCCAAGGCAATCTACAGATTCAATGCAATCCCTATCAAATCACCAATAACATTTTTCACAGAACCGGAACAAAAATTTTAAAAATCTGTATGGAAACACAAAAGACCCCGAATAGCCAAAACAATCTTAAGAAAGAATGGAGCTGAAGAAATCATGCTCCCTGGCCTCAGACTATACTACAAAGCTACAGTAATCAAAAGAGTATGGTGCTGGCATAAAAACAGACATATAGATCAATGGAACAGGATAGAAAGCCCAGAAATAAACCCAGGCACTTATGGTCAACTGACTATGACAAAAGAGGCAAGAATACACAATGGGGAAAAGACAGTCTCTTCAGTAAGTGGTGGCGGGAAAACTGGACAGCTACATGTAAAAAAAAATGAAGTTAGAACATTCTCTAACACCATATACGAAAATAAACTCAAAATGGATTAAACACCAACATGTAAGACCAGATACTATAAAACTCCTAGAGGAAAACATAGGCAGAGCACTCTTTGACATACATCACAGAAATATTTTTTTGGATCCATCTCCTAGAGTAATGGAAATAAAAGCAAAAATAAGCACAGTGCAGGAAACCCTAAACAAAATGAAAAGAGAACCTATGAAATGGGAGAAAATATTTGCATATAATGCAATCGACAAGGACTTAATTTCCAAAATATGTAAAGAGCTCACATAGTTCCATATTAAAAAAAACAAACAACCCAATCAAAAAGTGGACAGAAGACCTAAATAGATATTTCTCTAAAGAAGAGATATAGATGGCCAAGCGGCACATGAAAAGATACTTATTGCTAATTAGATAAATGCAAATCAAACTATTCAATACAATGAGGTATCACCTCATGCTGGTCAGAATGGCCATTATCAAAAAGTCTACAAATAATAAATGCTGGAGAGGGTGTGGAGAAAAGGAAAACTCCCTACACTGTTGGTGGGAATGTAAATTGGTACAGCCACTATGGAAAACTGAATGGAGGTTCCTTAAAAAACTAAAAATAGAGTTACCATATGATCTAGCAATCCCACTCCTGGGCATATATCCAGAAAAATAAAAACTCTAACTGGAAAAGATACACGCACTCCAATGTTCATAGCGGCACTATTTACAATAGCCAAGACATGGAAGCAACCTAAATGTCCATCAACAGATTAATGGATAAAGAAGATGTGGTGTATACACACACACACACACACACACACACACACACACACACACACACACACAGTGGAATATTATTCAGCCATAAAAAAGAATGAAGTAATGCCATTTGCAGCAACGTGGAGGGAACTAGAGATTATCATACTAAGTGAAGTAAGTCAGACAGAGAAAGACAAATATCTTATGATATCACTTATATGTGAAATCTAAAAGAGTGATACAAAACAAAGACAGACTCACAGACATAGAAAAATTTATGATTATGAAGGGGAAAGGCGGGAGTGATAAATTAGGAGTTTGGGATTAACAGATATACACTACTATATATAAAATAGAGAAATGACAAGAACCTACTTTATAGCATATGGAACTATATTTAATATCTTGTAATAACTTATAGTGGCTTAGAATCTGAAAAATATTATATATATAACTACATATATGTAACTGAAACTAACTCAACATTGTAACTCAACTATACTTCAATAAAGAAAAAATACCAAAAAAATAGTAAAGATACTTGAATTGTATATATACTTCATACTCATTTCAAACTGGATTATGTGATGAAACTATACGTCTTATCAGAGGGGGATCAAGATGATGGAGTAAGGAGTATGTGGAGCTCACCCCCAACACAAACACATCAAAAAAGCATCTACACGTGGAACAATTCTCATGGAAAACTAACTGGAAACTGACAAAAGAACTCCTACACAACCAAGGCTGCAAGAAGGATTCCCATGTAATCGGGTAGAAAGGGGAAAAAAAGCATCTGGTGGGGACCTGTGACTCTGGGAGGGACTAAGAAGAAAGGAAGACCACACAGGCAGACACTTGTCCTGGGGAGTAAGCAGGTCGAGCCACAGACTGGGAATCCCAGTCCTGGGGTCTTATGTGAAGGAGACAAGCACCCTTGGCTGCTTGAAGAACCACTGGGACAGACAGGAAGGCTGGAGAAGCCTAGACTCCACTCTGTCTCACCACACTCCCCAGTCTGAGCTGGGCAAACACCTTGGCCCCTCTCACTCCACACCACAGCTTGGCACTGGATCTAGGGCAGACAGGTACTGGGAAAAGTCTCGTCTATGGACACAGATGGCCCGGGGGCCTAGGGTGCGGTCCAGGTGGGGCAGTGGTGGCCACTGCTGGCACTGACTCAAATCGCACCACAGAAGCAACCCAGACCTCTGACGGCAGCGTGTATGTTTCAGTTCCCACAACCAGAACACGCTGAGCCCTGACTCCCAGCCCCAGAAGAGTAAATGCTCCAAGCCACCCACGCCATGCCAAACCTTGCGCTAGATCTGGGAGGACCACAACAGGGAAAAAGACACGATACTGGGTTGCGTCTGAGCAGAACCACAGATGCTTACATAGGCAGTGCATCAGACCTCTGTAAGAACACGAGCCTCACTTATTTCAGCACTCCCCTCCTTTAGGGCAAGGGCCCAGAATATGGCAAAAAGCAAAATCACACCCTTAAAGGAAACAGAGCCAGCTCAAGCCCAACCCTCAGGGCTTCCACTTCAACAACTTGGGAGAAGACCCCACCCGTGACAGGGTGGCCACTACCACTGAGCAGAGAGGGAGTCCCATCTCACACCATGTGCAGTCTCTAGTTCCTCCAACACCAGCCACGCCCACTATCAAGGTGATAGTGGCTAGTGAGGAAAGTCACGGCTAATGTCCACGTCAAATCCAGCCCTCCCACCAAAGACAATGGACACATGCAGTCTATAAAGGGACACCCCCACATAAAAGCACCCCTTCAAGACTGCAATGGATAACTGTTTCACCTTAATTCATAGAGACAGAGAAAGTTAAATTATATGAAAAGGCAGAGGAACTACTCCCAGTTGAAAGAGCAAGAGAAAACCCCTGAAAAAATTAATAAATGAAACAGAGATAATCAGTTTACCAGACACCAAGTTCAAAAAGTTGGTAAGAAAAATGCTGCCTGAATTAAGCAAGAGAATTGATCTAAACACAGATCGTGGTAAAAAGGAATTAGAAACTATAAAGAACACCTAATCAAAATAGATAGTTAATTTCTGAGATCAAAAGCACCATAGAAGCAATGAAAAGCTGACTAAGTGACACAGAAGAATGTATAAGTGATCTTGAAGATAGAATAATGGAAATCATCCAATCAGAACAGCAGACAGAAAGACAAATAAAAAGAAAAGAAAGGAAAGTAACATAGGAGATCTATGGGATGATATAAAATATGCCAACATCCACATTATAGCGGTTCCAGAAGAAGAGAGAGAGAAGTGGGTCAAAAATGTATTTGAAGAAATTATGGCTGAAAACTTCCCAAACCTAAAGTAGGAAATAGATATCCAAAGTACAGGAAGCACAGAGGGTCCCAAACAAGATGAACACAAACAGACCCACACTAAGACATACCATAAGTAAAACGACAAAAATTAAAGGTAAAAATAATTTCAAAAGCAGCAAGAGAAGAACAAAGTCATATACAAGGGAACCCCTATAAGGCTATCAGTTGATTTCTCTGCAGAAATTTTGTAGGCCAGAAGAGAGTAACATGATATATTCAAAGTCCTAAAGGGAAAAACCTGCAACCTAGGGTACTCTAGCCAGAAAGATTATTATTTAGAGTAGAAGGAGAGATAAGAATTTCTCAGATAAGCAAAACTGAAAAATATTCAGCAATACTAAACTTACCCTAAAAGAAATGTTGAGGGTCTTCTCTAAATGGAAAAGAAGTGGGAATCTATACAAAAGGGAAAATCCAAATAGGAAAGGCACATGTATAGTAAGAGTTGGAGATCACTTAAATAAGCCAGTATGTATTTAGATTAAAAAAAAAATGGTAAGAGAAACTATAATTACAACAAACAGGAAAGCAATAAGCATGTTGATGTAAAATATGACATCAAAAACACAAAATGTGGGAGAGTGGAGTAAAAAATGTAGATCTTTTAGAATGTAAACTTAAATGACTATCAGTTTAAAGTAGATACAGTTATGGTTCAACATATATGAACCTCATGGTAAGCACAAGTCAAAAATCTACAACAGATACACAAAAACCCAAAAGAAAAGAACCCAAGCATGCTAGAAAAGAAAATCAAACTACAATGGGGAAAAAAAGAGACATGAACAAAAAAGACCTACAAAAACAACTGAAAAGTGTGGAATAGCATGGCAATAAGTACATAGCTAACTTTTATTACACTAAATGTTAATGAACTAAATGCTCTGATCGAAAGAATGGCTGATTGGATTTAAAAAAAAAAAAAGACCCTTCAATATGCTGTCTACAAGAGACTCACTTCAGGGTGAAAGACACACACATACTGGAAGTGAGGGTATGGAAACAGATGCAAACAAATGACGAGAAAGTGGGGAATAGAAATACTCATCAGAAAAAAATAGACTTTAAAACAAAGGCTGTAAAAAGACATTTTTCCAAAGAAGCCACACAGATGGCTAACAGGCACGTGAAAAAATGCTCAACACTAATAACTATTAGAGTAATGCAAATCAAACCCACAATGAGGTATCACCTCACACCTGTCAGAATGGCTATCATCAAAAAGTCTACAAATGACAAATGTTGGTGAGGATGTGGAGAAAAGGGAACCCTCGTACACTCTTGGTGGAAATGTAAAATTGGTGCAGCCACTATGGAAAGCAGTATGGAGGTTCCTTAAAAAATCTAAAAATAGAACTACCATGTGCTCCAGCAATTCCACTTCTAGGTATATATCTGAAAAACTGAAAACACTAATTTGAAAAGATACATACACCCCAGTGCTCAGAGCACTATTTACAATAGCCAAGACATGGAAGCAACCGAAGTGTCCATCAACAGATGATCAAATTAAGAAGGTGTGGTATACCTGTACACAATGGAATATTACTCAGCCATAAAAATTAATGAAAAACTGCCATGAGCTATGATATCACTTACATGTGGAATCTAAAAAAAAATACAAATGCATGTATATACAAACAGAAACAGACTCACAGATATAGAAAACAAACTTGTGATTACCAAAGGGAAGAGGGAAAGGGGGAGGGACAAATTAGGGGTATGGGATTAACAGTTACAAACTACTATATATAAAATAGATAAGCAACAAGGACTTCTGTAAAGCACAGAGCATTATACCATTATCTTCTAATTATCTTGTAATAACCTATAATGGAATATAATCTGAAAAAATACTGAATCACTATGCTGTACATCTGAAACTAACAATATTGTAAATCAACTATACTTCAATTTTAAAAAAGTAGTAAAGACTCTAATAAAGACCATTAAACAATAGCTTCTGGAGTAAAGATTTTAGAGCAAACATTGATAGAAATTATATATGTAATAGTAACTATAATTAGGTATAAATTCATAGTTTCAACATTTTGTAATTAATGGTTTAATTACTTATTTGAATTTCTCACAGAAGCTTTAATTTTGATTGCAAAAATAATGTTAAAGCATTTATTCATTCTTGGAATTAGAAATTGCCACTAAATGATAAAAGTCAAAAACCAGCTTAGCTTGAACCAAGAGTTCTAACTGAAAAATTAAACAGTGAAATTTAGTAAATTAAACAATTGTTCCCTCACAGATTTATATCATTGCAGAAACAATATATTGAGTCACAATAAAGTATAAGATTATAAAATGTCTAAAACCGTTAAGACATCCCCTGTGTCCTCTGGAAACATGCCATTACTTCCTTTAAAATGTTTGTACTATTTATTCCCAAAGACACATTTGAATCCACACAAAATGGAATAAACTTGGAACTCCTTAAAGAAGATGGTAACCAGAAGCAAATCATGGCTGTTAAAATCAAGGTCTCTTACCAGCAGCCCTTGCCAAGAGCCTTCCTGACTAACAGCTCACAGAGGCTTCAGCTGTGTTATTAGTGTCTTTTGTTGCATACGTAAGACCAGACCTTATCTCAATGTTGGGCAACATACTGTCATCTGGAAGTCCGCTGCCCACTGCTAGAACTCCTTTGACGATCACCTTTTCCAGGCCTGAAGTTCCCACACTAGTCATTTAATTTGGACAATGAAGAGTTCATTAAAATGAAAATATGAGAAAATATTTTAATTCTCTAACTGGGATGCCTTCACACCTAGGAATTTGCCCTGCTATGCCAATGAAGGATTTTAGGCTGTGACTATGTGACAGGATACATTCTCAAACACATTGAATGATCATGACAAAAAAGTGTTATAGAGAAAGCAAAACCTGTGGAGGTAATGCCGTTGAGGATATACGGAAGAAGAATCCTTTTTTTTGAAAGCATCATTTTGGGTTATGTCTGAAAGGAAATGAAATGGCTATTTCAGGTCTAAGAAAATGCCAGTGCTAGTGAAACCTATATGGTACTCTAAATGCTTCACAATTACTAATTTACTTAATTCCCACAACTATTATGCATTATGCTAATTCTCACATTAGAAATTTGAGGTACAGATGACTTTACTATCTTATTCAAGTTCACAGAACTAAGTGGCATAGCTGAGATTCAAACCCATAACATTCATCTCCAGAGTACATATGCATCTCCACAGAGGAAAGAGTAATATCCTGAAAGAGCTCTTAATATGTATTTAAGGGCATGGGGCTAAGAGGAACCCCAAAATAAAATGTAAATGCAAACTTAGGAGCCATGACAAGACTTGGGTTTCACTACTATAAATGTCACATTGTTTTCAATTGAGGACACTTTCTTCCAGGTATCAGTCAAGGTGACATGAGGTGAAGTAAGGCAGATTACTGCTACTGCTGAAATCAACTCCAGAAATACTGGTCCAGAGGAGAGTTGGGAAAAGACCAGAGATTAGGAGCAGAGAACATGTCCTGACCTCCTTAAGACAATGAAGGCTCACTGAGCAACTTCTAACTTGTAGTTCCAAACTCTGATTACACCAATAACTTTAAGCAGAGAAAGGTCTTCATCTATATGTCATGAGGCATCTATGTATGGTCAACCAGAAATGGGTTTCTGATCATAGAAATACTAGTCTATTTTGTTTGGAAAACACAATCTCTTTAAAACTCAGCTTCCTCCATCATGAAAAAGAAAGTATTGGATTATACTGATGATACAATTCACCTCAGTATACGTTAATTAGGTACATAGAGAAATGGAGAGCTGAAGAAGAAATGAATGATACATGAACCAAAGGAGCTTATACTCTGGCTGTTAAAATAACTCTAATATGAGATAAAAGGAATTCTGTGAATGAGACTCCATAATAAAGTTCTGTGGATACACCAATAAAGGAAGAGTTCATTTTGATAGAAAGAATTTAGGATAATTCTAGGAAGAGATAGTAATGGAACTGTGTTGAAAGGAAGAAGAGTATTCAAAATATCGTCTAAGAAAACACACACACATACACACACAGAGGCTAGATCAGAGTGTGTAATGGAGTATAGTTTAGTGACACATGGATGAGATCGGACTGGGCTCCAAACGTCATACTAAGGGAGTTACACATTAGGGACAACTAATATTTCTGAACCTAGAAATGATGATTAGATAGATGATGCTGAGAACAAATTCTCTTAGATACCTATTCGTTCTCATTCAGCTCGAAAATTCTACGATTTTATGACTAATAAGAAAGTAACAGTTAAATTTTTTTTTTTTTTTTTTTATTCTTGTCCATGTTGGGTCTTCGTCGCTGTGTGCGGGCTTTCTCTAGTTGTGGCGAGCGGGGGCTACTCTTCATTGCAGTGCACGGGCTTCTCATTGCAGTGCCTTCTCTTGTTGCGGAGCATGGGCTCTAGGCACGCGGGCTTCAGTAGTTGCAGCATGCAGGCTCAGTAGTTGTGGCATGCAGGCCCTAGAGCATGCGGGCTTCCATAGTTGTGGCACGGGCTCAGTAGCTGTGGCTCGCAGGCTTAGTTGCTCCACGGCATGCAGGATCTTCCCAGACCAGGGATTGAACCTGTGCCCCCTGCATTGGCAGGCAGATTCTTAACCACTGCGCCACCAGGGAAGTCCCTACAATTTTTAAAATCTTGAAATATCATAGTATTAACCTATTGCACTAATTTTATGTGTATTTTGTTGCCAACACAAAATTTGGGAGCCTTTATTTTCTGATCATAAGTGATGGAATTATTTTAGTTTATTAATTGCTTGTTTTGACAAGAATATTTAGGGCTAATTGCTGTGAGCTAGAAGAACACCTTTGTAGTTACAACAGTTTTACAGTTGGGTTTCTGTTGTAATGAATGATAATCTTAGTCGTATTATATCAATTCTCTTAGCTAAAGACTTTTGGAGTACAAATAGAATGAGTGAAGAGACAGTTTTTCTGGTCTTTTAATTGGGGGGGGGGCGGCGGCGGGGGAGAGGGGGAAAGCTTCCTGGGTAGAAGGTGAGAATAAGGGTGACCATTTTGGTCTTTCTTTTCTGCTAATTGTCTTCCCTTTGTAGATTTAATGATGCTTTAAGTTTGAAAAGAAACCGGCAAGGCTATCATAATAGAAGAAGTAAACAGCACTCTCAAAGCACAATATTCATGAGTTTTTAAATGTGCTATTGTAAACACTGTCATGAGATTAAGAATTTATAGTATTGCTTTTCATAAGTGAAACACTATTGCAATAGTCTACTATTTTGTTTGGTTACATTCCATTAAACTATATTCTGCAGGATGCTTTTTAATATGCCCAAAGAAAATTTGCAAACGACTAGGCTTCATGTGCATTGACCTTCGCTCTTCTTTTGAATCTGCAGTATGGCTCATTTTAATCAAGCTGTTGAAACATTTGTGGTATAATGCATCAAATTAAAGCAACCAGCTGTGATGTTTAATTTAAGCAAAAAGTTTATGATCTACAACTACAGAATACCTTAGGGAATAATTGATATTGTATGTAACTGCACGACAGTGACATGTAAGACGTACTACAAAAATGCCTATAAAATGTCACATATTTTATCGTGTTAAGCCACTTGGACTTCAGATTTAAAAAAAGAACACCATCATTTATCCAAAAATGTATATTAGAGGATAAATGAATAGACTTCTGCATCATCCTCTAAACAGAGATGAGATGTGAAGTAATTTATTCTCATGTGTCAGAAGAGAGGTTCTTTGTTTTATCCACCATTGTTTGTAATGAAGTTCCTCCATTATTTACAGACATTCTAGAATTTGGAAATGTCATTAACCATGAGGCTCAATTCTGTTTGTCAAGTTTCTCGTTGTATGAAAGTGAAGGCATTTAATAACCACCAAGACAAAAGGATAATCATTTATCAAGTCCCCTTTTGTTTGACAGCCTTACAGCACAATTGTTCAAGTGGCTCAGCTGATATAGGTTGTTCCATGCCATAGATCATTAGAGAACTCAACATCTTGAAAAACACTATATATATAGACACACGCGCACACACACACACACACACACACACACATATAGCTTGTGGTGGGGGTGGGGGGCATTGGGTTTTCTCAGTGCCTAAATATGATGAGCAAAGGGAAAAAAAACGATAAGGTGTTTTCTTTAAAGAATATCAACGGATGAAACTAAAGTCAGCTATAAGCATTTGTTGATTTTTATGGCATTTTTAGATAACGATATTAATAGGTACTTTAAAAAGTTAAGTGACTTTCTCAAGTTCTCTGAGGGTGGTAGCAGATGGTAAGACCTAGATCATTTGATGACCTGGCCAAATGCCTCAATCTACAAGACTAGAAGCAAAATACCATGGCGAGATTTCTTTATAGAAAGAAAATCTTCTTCTAGTTTGAGAGACACAAGATATTTTTATAAATATAAAGAAAAAAGGGAACATTTAAAATAATTTTATAGGTTTGCTACGTAGCCTCTAGCTTTATATGCTTATTTTAAAAACTTCAAATACAAACCCTTGAGTGATTTGTATTTCTAGATAAAGAACTTATGTAATCATATTGTAAGAAAATGTTTTTGTAACTTTAAATATATTACCTGAAGCTGTGTCTAGAGATAAGTGGAAGTGTAAGAGGAAAAAATGCTTCAACAGCAACTTAAGGGAGAAGAAAACACATTATTCAATACCTCTGACTAGGTATATAGTTAACTTTTAAGTTGAAGATAGAAGGAAAGTCAAGTGTGAAGGAATCATATACTTTTCACTATACCAGCATTCTCTTTCACCTTGAAAACAAATTAAAGAAGGTTGAAAACTCAGTTATTAACATACTTAGTAGCATAGCACTGTAACTGTTTTCTTACATTTTTGAAAACAGGATTAAAATAAAGCCAATTATTAAATAATACATCTTGATAAATCTGAGATATGGCAATAGCCCACTGAAACTCTGAATGCCATCTATCACTATTAGGGGCTGAAAGAATAATAGATCCAGTATAAGAAGGTCAAGGTGCTCCAATTTTTAGCTTAACATTTGCTATTTGATGCCAAATGTTTGCTATAACAGTTCCATTGCCATTTTTTTCTTTTCCGAAAAAATGTATTCACATGTCTACACTTTGGCAGGTAATGTTCACTTTATTTAGATAGTCTTAGTACCTAATATTATCTGTGCATATTCAACATGATTATTGATCAAAGGGAATAATAAATCATGCAAGGTCTAATAAAATTTAAAAATAATGATCTGAGCATCAGAATATTAGTTTTTTGCCATTAGAGATCTGCATGGGATATTAAAGGTAAATATCATTTTAAAGGTTTTGATTTGGTATTAACAAGAATTTAAACACTAAAAATGAAAATCAGAAACACCAACTGAAAGAGCTTTTAAGGAAATCTGAGTCCTAGTTAGAGAATTTGGAAATCACAACAAATACTTAACAATAGATACTTCGTTTCAGTTTTTGTCAAAATTTTAGACTTTACTAACTACATTACACAAAAGAGCTACAGAAAGGATCTACTTACAAAGAAGTTTATAATCTAGAGCTGTTGTTTACAGTTTGAATTAAGAAATTATTGAATGAGTATTATGTGCAGAGGATTTATTTATGCCCTGTGGGAAAGACAAAAGCATAAATATATACTCTACTTCAGAGGTGTGCCATTTAAAGAGGTAAAAATTAACACATGATACAATGATAGTATAACCATACAACCATAAAATTAGTTGCTAAATTATAGGAGAGAAAGACCAATGAAGGCTGCAATAATCACTTAAGGTTTTATAGAAACTGGATCATACTGTTCAAACTTTTTAATCCATTAATACAACATGAAATCACAGAAACTGATATATAAAATAGTAACTTGATTCTTTTTCTTGAAGAAAATTCTCAGTATTCCTGAGTCTGTTTGGAAGTGTATATATATATATATATATATATATATATATATATACACACAGACACACACACACACATACGTACACACACACACACGTATACATTGTTAAAATTTCAGCCATTTCCAAATGAAGTGACATGCTCAGCTAAGCACCTTCACCCACCATCTCTTACACTGACATGAAAATCTCAATGTACAAATTTGCTTAAGTCTAACTTTCTATTCTTTGCTATTAACTTACCATATGAAGTTTCATGTCTATACTTGCTCATTAAAACTCAAAACACACACTTTACCTTCCAATAAAGACCAATAATTGTTTCATCACTATCAGGTAGGCTGGTGTTAATCCAGCCAAAAATACCTCCTTGAGTTTAGAAGGGGCTGTGGAATTAAAATAATAAATACAATGGAATATTACTCAGCCATCAAAAGGAATGAAATTGGGTCATTTATAGAGACATGGATGGACCTAAAGTCTGTCATACAGAGGGAAGTCAGTCAGAAAGAGAAAAACAAATATTGTATATTAACACATGTATGTGGAATCTAGAAAAATGGTACAGATGAACCTATTTGCAGGGCAGGAATAGAGGCTCAGACAAAGGGAATGGACGTGTGGACACGGGGCGGGGGGGCGGTGGGGTGGGATGAACTGGGAGATTGGGATTGACGTATGTGCACTGCCATGTGTAA
This sequence comes from Eschrichtius robustus, assembly GCF_028021215.1. Lineage (NCBI taxonomy): Eukaryota > Metazoa > Chordata > Mammalia > Artiodactyla > Eschrichtiidae > Eschrichtius > Eschrichtius robustus. The sequence continues at coordinate 11,858,819 of NC_090827.1, read as the reverse complement.
AACAGGTAGCTAGTGGGAACCTGCTGTATAGTGCAGGGAGCTCAGCTTGGTGGTCTGTGGTGACCTAGATGGATGGGATTGGGGGGGTGGGAGGGAGGTCCAAGAGGGAGGGGATATATGTATACATATAGCTGATTCACTTTGTTGTACAGCAGAAACACAACACTGTAAAGCAACTATAACCCAACTAAAAAAAATCAAGTTAATAAAGATATCTGAAAATTAGGTCTATTTAAATATAAAAATTTAAAAAATGGGGCAGTTAAAAGTGACATATGAACAAAATATGAAATATGAATATAAACTTCGAAACTTTAGTTTTCAAAAATTAAGAAAATTAATTTTGATTGGGTATTTGGAATACAAAATTTTTACAGTCCTAAAGGTTACAGTAATAAAATCCATAGTTTATAAATATTTAACTTCTTTTAATAAATTTATTAACATTTCAAAGATGATTAGCTGTACACTTAATTCAGTTTCTTTGTTCCTTATTGTGGGCTTGTTGCATAAGGGGTATACTACTACTAAGGTATTCAGAGGTTTGGTTATGAATTGCCTGTTAAGCCTCTCACATATTGGCAATAGTAAGCCATCAAAAGTATTCTAGATGGGATAAACTATACTGAATAGAATTCAGTGGAAGTGGAATGGTGTGTAAATGGAAGAACCCCAGCTAACTGAGTGTACCAGGTGAGAAAAAATGGGGAAGTGAGAATGGTATTCATCCTATGTAAACTCTGATTAGCTACATGGCATCTTAAGAAACTGCACGTCTATAGCCTTTCCACCTATTAGGTAATTTCTTATGTAGTAGATTCAACTTTCTAGGCAACAAGTATACATTTGATGGGTTATCTGAAGAAAGATAAAAGGTATTTGAAAAGGTGGGAGGGGATCAATGATTTGATTCCAAATTGTGGGTGCAGAGTTTGGCCATTATCTGTACAAACAACCTCACTGCTCTTTTATGTTAATTTTCTTTCATATGCAGACACCCTATTCTGGAAAGGGAGTATAAAGACCTTTTGCAAAATAAGATTAATGCCTCTTCGCCTTCGTAATTTGCTTCCTTGCTTCAACTACCAACTCATTTATAACACGCTCAAATATTTCTCCAAGCTAATTAATCACATTAGCAAATGATTCCCAATTATCCATAGTTTTGTAAGGGTAGCATCAACTAGCCATGGGCAAGAAGAAGAGGCAAGGGAGGGCTAACGGAGAAAGAATGGGGAAATAAGAAGGTAGTGTGTGTGTGGAGGGAAGATGAGGACATAAAGTAAGATAAAGTTGCATTAATGTTTTTTAATTGTCCTCTAGAAGTTTCATTAAATGTATGACTTACAGTATCTTTCATACTCAAATGAGAGCTGTGTAGAGAGGCAAAAAATAATAAAAAGAGGTGGGTATTAAGCTAGAGAGAGAATTTGAATCACTCTACTATTGATGTACCATATGTCTACTAGCTAACTAGACAGACACTGACAGCGAATTGCCGGTAAAGATATCAGACACATCGGAGTATGAAGGTACACATTTAAAAATCTCCTTAGATGCGTGATGTTTGTCCAGCTGTTGCAGCCGTATGACTTCTTAACCTGTAATTAGTATAAATCAATTTTCGACTGGAGGTGAAATTATCTTTCCACCACTCCAAACGTCAGCTCTGACTAAATAAAACTATGTCAAATTGAAATGAAATAAGCTTAAAGGAAATTCTAAAGAGAATTTTTGATACTATCTTCCTTATTCTCTATCTTTAATCATAACTATAGCAAAGGCATTTGGTTTTTGAGTGAGTAGCAAGACACAGTCTATCCTATTCCTGCTGGTATACTTCTATGAACTTGGGCAACTGACTTGTCTGTATTATGATTACTATGTCAACAAAATGACATCTATTTTACAGGACTTCACAAAGAAAAGAATGTATTGGAATCATCGAAATGAGAAAGTGTTGCTTAGATTAAAAATAAAATAAAACCTAGGGTCTTAAAAACTTCAAAATGTTTTGTGGCATATGGAAAAATGTATCTCTTAGTATTTAATAGCCAAAACTTTTTGAGAATACCTAGTCTAGGTCATAGAAATGTGTCATTAATTACAAGTTTTTTGTAATATAGTCTATGTGATGATATCAGTGGTATTTGTAGCCTACAAGAGTGCTGGACATGCCATGAACAGGTATCCCATCTGACCTGTCACAGATTAGACCCAAGCATTTACTGGGACAGATATTGTGCCTTGGTTGTGGGAACACCGATGATCAGGAAAAAAATACCACCGCTGTCACAGATTTTCAGTGTTACTGCATCTATAGATCGGTTTTCACTTGGAACCCAAATCGAATTTTTCTTTTTCTGACAAAAATTACAGAATAAAAGAATCTGTTTATCACAGGGGCATATAGTACACAAGTACAGGACACTCCAGTTAGCAAACAGAAGGGCGGCATTAAGCAAACACACTGAAATCAAGGCAAAGGAGGAAATACGGTAAGCGAACAAGTCTGTGGAAAAATGGGAGGAAGCAAGCCTGTGAAAATTAGTGGGGTGAACCAGAAGCAAGTTTACAAGTAGAAAATGAAGACTAAGATCCCTGATACAAGAAAGTGATATTCCAACATAGATCACTGCGGGAGAGAAGATTTCACTAGATGGAGATAAACAGAGGTGAACAAGACAGGAAGAAGTCTGGTCCAGATGAGATTCTCTTGGTCACCTAAGTGCAAAAGGGCATTCACTGGTGCTTTAATTATAAAGGATTGTTACATGGAACTACAATTCTGCTACTCAGAGTAAGCAAAATATATATATCAAGTTTCAGGAAATGAAAGTTTATATAGTAGTTTTTATCCCCTTCCTCCCTTCCCTTTCTTCTTTTTCACTCCTTCTTTTTCTCTGATTGGGTATGTTGCAACCCTCAAATGTATAGCATTACTTGTGATAGTTACAGTAGCTAATATTTAACAAAAATTACAATTACACTAAATTGTTAAAAATGACTAAGTAAAGAACTTGGTTGAAAAAAAATGCAAAGAAAAATGAGGGATAAGGGAAGGAAAAAGGATGTAAAAGAGGAATATACATGATCACATTTATTCTTATAAATAGCAGTTAATGAGATGTGATATGTCAAAGTACAATTTGATTGAAAAAGAAAATAGTTATTGAACCAGTGAGGCAGAAGAAAAAATGATTTCTGTGAATAATATATGCTTAAACATTTCAGGAACTCACTATCTGTACCTCACAAGAAAAAAAAAGTTCATAAAATAATTTCTAGGGTAAATTAAATAAGGGCAAGTTTTACTTCCAGGTAATCCCTAAAAAGCAAAAATATTGTACTCCAGTAAGAAGGGTTGGGAAATAAGATGTCAGGTTTCTGTCTGCTAAATCTACAGTTTAATAATAAAAGGGAAAGAGGAGATACTGATGGGGCAAATGGTGGCCTCCATTCCAAACCAGACCCGCCTATTGAGAACAGATAAGATGAATACTAATTGCACCTTCTTGGAGCCCAGCTACGTAACACAGAATTGAGGCTCATCTCTATCCTGCAACTTTAGTTGTGGAAGAACGGCTTTTATGTCCTCATGTAATGTTGTCTGATTTCCACTTTGAAGATAGGATCAGATTGCGGAATGCCTCGATGCTTGGAGTAAGGTATAAGTGCTATCACATGATCCTGAGATAGTAAGGGATATTTCATGCTTGGTAGAACTAGCTAACAGCACTGTATTGTGATATTCTGTTGTCTTAAACGTGTAGAATTAGATTTAGAATCACGTAAGGTACGAGAGGGAGCATCAAAAATCAGGGCTACCATTAGATCTGTTGTCATTCCCAAGAAGAAGTGAGTTCTGATTTATTGGGGCAACAGCCAAAATGCTTGACTGAAATGCTTTGTTAGAGAGTATTGACTTTCATTTGAGAAGAGGGACCATATGGTATGTCGTTTCTAACTCACATAATTATTTATTAGTCTTGGGGACATAGCAGCAGCCCAGACACTTTTTAAGTACATATGGTAACAGTCTAATTGATAGGATATATTTTTACGCCGAGAACCTCTTTAGTCTCTCTTAAAAGCTAAACTCTACTTCACAAAAATAAGGCAATGTGTTCAGAAATGCGTCTAATAATTGTTCAGTAGGTCATTTATATTTAAAATTTTTTACTTGATTCTGAACTACCTGTTCCCCGTCTATTTTTTAATCAAGTCATTATTCTTGACTGTTAGTCCCCCACCATCCCACCCTTCTCGCATCCCACCAACACCACTGCTCAATCAACACTGTTAACAGGAAAAGAAAATGGATGGAGCCCTGTATTAGGAGATCTGTGGTTTTCACCATGGCTTTAAATCTAAGATTGCATAGTTAGATGACTTATTACCATCTCACTCTTTCCTCATTGGTAAAAATTGAGGAATGATAGCTATGTGCCCTATCTCACATATTTTACGAGGGTCAAATGAGACATGGTATGTCACAAGGTGCACTAGAAATTTAAACTATTCAAAGTAAAATGATTATTATTGTAAATTGGAAGTTAATCCAATTGTGATAACTGTAAAAATGTTTCATTGTATGTTTCTTACTGGCACTTGATTAATTAAATGGTTAATTTTTTGTATCTTCTCCGACTTCAAACAAAAGATACTAATTCATTAAAATTAAGTACTAAACAACCTATTCCACTACATCAGTGTGTTTTTAAAATATAATTGCAAAGCCTCTTAAGTATACACTTAAGATGATTTATTGTAAAATGTAACTTCTCAGTTTTAAATGAGTAGAATAAGTATAATTCTATAGCTGCATGTCATAACACTGGAATATTAGTCAGTCAACATGATAATATTGTGTTATTGCTTTTGAAATCTGTTCATTAAAATCATAAGTTACAAACCCTTCAGGGACTAATTTAAATACACATTACATCCCTCAGTGTTTAGCATTTGGATTTCTCATTTAGTTCAATTTTTTTTTAACTTCTCATATTATTAGTAGACAACTCTGCATTCAGTAATATATCTGAAAACTCAAAGATTTGCAATTTTTCTGTTTCTGAAAAATCTAGCCTAATTCCTTTTTAAATTTTATCCCCCTGGATTATTTTCGAAATCTGTATCCTGTTTGTTTCCTGAATGGCACACATTCCAATTCAAAAATACTTATTATTCCTATTTTGTAACTGTTTTATTTTTATTCATGTACCATAAAATTCACCCTTTCAAAGCATATAATTCAGAGGGTTTTAGTACAATCAGTTATACAAATATCATCATCTGCAGTTATGTAATTCCAGAACCTTTTATTTGTTCTGGAGAAACACTCCACACCCACTAGCTGTTATTCTTCATTCTCGCATCTTCTGGCAACTACTAATTAATTTCTGTCTGTACGTGTTTGCTTATTCTGGATATTTTATATAAGTGTAATGACAATATATGGCCTTTTGTGCCTGCCTCCTTTCACTTAGCTGTTTTCATGTTTCATCCACACTGTAGCATGTATTAGTACTTTATAACTTTATGGCTGAGTAACATTCTACTATATGGATATACTACATTTGATGGACACCTGGGTTATTTCCATTATTGGTTGTTATGAATAATGTTGCTATGAACATCATGTACAGACTTTTTGTGGATATATATTTCCAGTTCTCTTGGGTATAAACCTAGGAATACACTGCTGGCTTACATGTAAGTATATACTTAACTTTGAGAAACTGCCAAACTGTTTCCAAACAGTTGTACCATTTTATATCCCCACCAGTAATGTATGAGGATTCTAATTTCTCTGCCTCCTTGTCAATATTTGTTATTGCCCATCTTTTTTTTATTATAGCATTCTAGTGGGTGACAAGTGTTCTCATTTGTATTTCCCTAATGTCTAATGATGTAGAACATTGTTTTCATATACTTATTGGCCGTTTGTATATCCTCTATTGAGAAACCTTTGTCCATTTTAAAATTGGGTTACCTTATCACTGAATAGTAAGAGTTCTTTATATATTCCAGATTCAAGTCCCTTATCAGATGTGTGATTTGTAAGTATTTTGCCTCCTTCAGCGGGTTGTCTTTTCACTTTCTTGATAATACTCTTTAAAGTACAAGACTTTTAATTTTGGTGCAAAGTTTCACATTTTCTTGCCTCAAATCTATCGTAGCGTTTATTATTCAAATTCAGTGCTGATTACAAATATATCACATTTTAAAATACAACTACCTTAATGAATTCTTTACCTATTTGAGGGCTAAACTATGTATATGAAATGAAATCTGTTAAAAATATGCATTTTAATAAGGACAAATATCCAATGTTACTTCAGTTACTTTCTAATCTGCTAACAAGGCTTAAGTGTGTACAGATTCTAAAAAGGCAACATATCAAATAGAAGTTTAGAATTGGTACCCTAACTCAATCTATTGCTGAATTTTAGATTAAATAATATCTATACCACATTGATATGGTAAAGAAAAATGATTTGAGAACTACTGCAAAGAACAGTTATATGAACCATAATGTCAGGGAGAAAAATAAAATTGAAGCTTAAATTTTATGAAAATTACCCAATTATTATTTTTTTGAATAGCATGAAAACAATCATATAAACAAGTATCTCAAGGAACACCATTAAATACAAATTCTGATTACTTACATGAATCAGAAATCCCTAAAATCTGTTTTATGGGTAATGAAGTTACATTAGAGGAAAGAGCCTTTTCCCCCCACAAAGAAAGGGATGAAGATAGGCAGTCAATATACTTTTTAAAAATTTGCACTTGTAATGAATCTATTATAACATTTTGTTCACAATGTGAAATTTGTTTTAAAATGACTGGAATTGTATTTTCATACCTTTTTCCAGGAGACTGAAATTGCACATGAGAATTTTAAGAAAAGGGAAATTAAGTGAATTCTGTAGAGTTCAAAAACAGTGTGTCATGGATGGGACTGGATCTGGTCCAATATTCTTTGTGCTATATTATATGAATTTTTCCTGGTTACTGGTCACTTCTGCCACTTCAAATATTAAACTAGGAAAATTAGACCTTCACTTTTCATTATTACCTTTCTCTTTTAAGACATAAATGTCAAATGGGTCCTATAACTTTGTGAAAACCATGAACACACTCCAAAATTTCTTTTCATCTTTCAGTTATTTTTCAAGATCTGTATGTGGATGCCTTTTACTCACAATCTGATATAAAGACACTTTCCTATGGCTTTTCCTCCTTCTCTTTCTCCCTTTCTTCCTTCCTTCCATAGCAAGAAATGATGATAAGCAAATGTATAGCACAGAATCATCTCTAAGAATAATGTAACAGATATATCAATTCTCTAGAGTACTTGTATAGGTTAAATGCCATAATAACATATTTCTAAATTATAAAGTGATATCAGATTACTTTCTCTTGCTACTGTGACTATAGATATGTTCAAAGTAAGAAATGTGATTTTTATGCATTATTTCCCTTTGCAGATAGCACTTTGAAGTGGAAAAGCCACTTCAACTTATAAATATTTATTCCATGTATTAATAACTGAAATGTTATGTCTTATCTTTTCTCTGCATTGGCTGTTGCTTAACATACTTTCTACATAAATCAGTTGCTAAAAAATGTTGAATGAATAAATGAATATATTATTCACACGTCATAGATGAAGACAATGAGGCAGAAAGATAAATATTTAAAATACCACAGCTAATAAATGTTAAATTTTTGCAAGACTCCAAAAACATTGCCTTTCCCATTGTATAAAGTGTTCCCAGATAATTGTTTCTTATCATTTCAAGATCTAGAGTTAGTGTATGGACATCTACTTGATAGTGAAGCATAAAGATATTTATCAGTTAATAAATACCACATATCTCCAAGGGGAAAAAAACAATTATTTTTCTAACATACTTTAGGATTAGAAAGCTGGCAGAAAAATAATTTTAAGTAAAAATCACTGTAACACTCTATGAATAATGATTGCAACTCATAAAAGTGCTAAAAAATGTTGATAGTGGAAACCAGTTTGGTAAGATTTAATATCTAAACTTGTTTGCAGACTTCTCCTTTGGCTTTAATTCTTGCTAGAGTAAATGACATAGGGAACAAAATACTTATGCTTAACAGCTCTACATTCCTGCCAGAAGCTATACTTATTCCAAAAATTAAACTTAAAAACATAAATTGATTCAGGGGATAAGTAGTGGGCTTCCCCAACTATGCTTTGTCCCTCGTCTTCACTAAGGATAGAGTAGTCACAGTGGTAAAAGGAAACGTGGTACTGTGAGATCTCAAGAAAAAGCAAGCAAAAGTAGTAGTCCAAGAGGCAATAGGAACAACCCCATAATGAACATCAATAATTTTTAAATAAGAAATCTGAATGTTCCTTTTTGGCCAGCAGAAAGGGGTAAAGAGGCTGCCTTCACCTGCACAATTGAGTGAGGGAGAGGAAGCTCCCCGATGAACAGAGGGCGTAACCACAGAAGAACAAGCTGCATCCTTGGGCTAGATGTCACCCAGGAGAACTCAGCTGTGTTGTAGGCTGAAGCACTGTGTAATGGACTTTTAAAAAATCTTATTGTAATTCTCTGGCAGGAAGTAGCACACAATTTCCTAAAATAAAACAGCAGTGTAAACAATGACCTTACGCATTGAGTGGATAATTGCTTAGAAGACGTAATCTGAGTAATAACAAAACAGCTACCACTTGAAAGCCTCCCTTTTAGAATTTGAGTGAAACAACTACTTTGAATAAGTCTAGTATCCTATCTCCAGCATGGAAGGTGCACCTTTCTAGCTCACTGCCTTTATCCAGGCTTTGTGTTCCAGCCAAACTTGTTTACTTCCAATTCCCTAACATCCTTTCTGAACCTGTATGTCAGTTTACACTATTAGCCCAATGTGAATCTTCCAATCACGTAACTAAAGACTATTCTCTCCTCATATCCTAATTAAATCCCAACATACTCATGAAGTATTTTCTAACCATCATATCTGGACATCAGCTACTATTTCTGTAGGAATTTGGATCATATCTTACTCATTTTTGTATCTCTAGCTCCTTGAAGTGTGAAGAATATTTCAGTACCTCACTATGAATTTGTTAAGCCAAAGTAAATATTCAGTGAGGTCAGGAGCTATACTGTACACTTTTCTGGGCTCTCTTTTTGAAAGACAGTGCAGATTACGAGAGCTAAAGAATACCTCACAGATGGATGGGTTTACTGATTTGTATAAGTGGAGTTAAGTGGGCTTCACCTCTTCCTTGCCATGGTTTGTTATAGCTTTCTTTGGATTTCATTAGCAAATGCATTTTCTCTAAGCCAATTTGGATTAGTCTTATCTCAACCACCATAAAAGTCATACTAATGCAGAGACGGACATTTGTGAAATGTAAAGTAAAATACGAGAAATTAGAAACAGTTTGCATTATTCCTCAGAACTATCCATAGCACATATAGGCTTGTTCTTTCAAACACTTAGTTTAAACCAGTATGTTCATTTCCCAGTTGTTTTCATTTTAATACATAAAATCTTAAGGAAATATGATCTTTATAGGTATTGGTCTCTATAACTAAAAGTGTGTTTTTCAGATATAAAGGTTAAAACAGAAGCATAGAGAAAACTCACGGTAGCCCTATGAAATGGATCAATAACTTATTGATCAGAAATAATTCATTCTTAACGTAAATGTTAAATTGGATTTTTAATTATGATTTTGTTTACATTATATCTTGTCTGATTTTCTTGCACTTATTAATTAGTAAAGCAAATTATAGCAGTACTGCTATGGTTCACTGAGTTCTTTTTCCCTTAAGATTTGTTATTTTCAAATTCTTGAAAATGAAGGCTATATTAGAAAAAAATAACCATCTCTGAGACATACTATGTTATAGGAAAATCATCTTTTCTAAGCATAAGCTTTCATTCTTTGCTACATCAAAGAAGTTAACCTTATAGAGAAGCAGACAGTAAAGTGGTAGGATATGAACAGAGGCAGGAGAGGGACCTCAGTTTTGTTTGTTGTTTTTTTTCTGTTGCTGTTGTTTTGATTTTATATATGATAAAATCTTGGGTTTTATTTTATACTATCTAGTTGCATTATCTCTTGCTCCTGCCCAAAGCCATCCTGAATGTCTGCACAACTACAGGTGTTTGATATTAAAAGCAGCTTAGGGTCTCTCTCAAATCACTAGCCTTGGGGCAAATAACTACATTTGCCAGAACCTAAAGGGAACTCTAAACCTTCCTATCTATGAATTGCTCTGCAGTAAGATCAGTTCTTTGGTACATAAAGTCTTTGTGGATTATTCTGCAAGTCACATATACTTAAATTAAAGCAAAGACAACTAGTTTTTTTTTGTTCATAATAGGATTTTGTGTAAGTTGTCAATTGTCTCAGGTTCAAATTTACCCTTTATTGTCTGTTGTGCAGTAATGGTGTTGGGACATTAAATATTCTTCCTTAGGCAGCTAGCACAATGTTAAACTTTATCAGTAGAAGGTGCTAGGGTGACGTGGCAGGGAAAGGTGTTTTTCTTCCTGATTTCAGTGGGCTTTACAACAGGCTTCTGTAATATGAGCAACTTCTCCACTGCCAGGCTCCTGGAGTTCAGGCAGTTTCTGAAGCATCCCAGCTTCCCCAGCACCATGGCTTCCCCACTGCCCAGGACCCCCAATGCATGACAGCTTGTAGCACCCAGGGGCCAGAAATGTGCCCAGCAACCTTCTCAGGTTGTCTTGCAGAAGAGTGCCTCCATCAAGACACTCGCTGTGAACAAACAGCATTTCTCGGCACTCTACAGGGTAGAGCTCCTGCAAGTACCAGAGGGCAGGCTTCCAGTAAATTCTGCCAGTGCAGCACCATAATGACTTCTCTACCATTCAGTGAGCCAAAACTCTGCTCTCTCCGACAGGGTCTCGATCTCAACCTGGGGGTGGGTGGACTCTTAGGTGTTTGCTTTATCTCAGTCTTAGGAATAGTGGTTGCCCTGTGTAGCTGCTATTTCTGCATTCTTCAGAATGTTTATGTACTAGCTAATGTTGCATTACCTGAATCTGCTAATACAGTTAGTAATTCTTTATAGCAACTTCTGTTCAAATTACTGTGTGATGTCTGTCTATTGACAGGACCATGACTGATAAGAATTCTTTCAAAGAATTTGACAAAGTTTATATGTGTGTTAAGGGATAAAATACGTTTCTGAAAATTTTAGAGAAAGAAGTGATAGTTATGCAAATCAAAAGGGGAAGAATAATATTAGTGCGCAGAAAGGCATGCCACATAGTTATGTACAATTACTAGATGGGCTGCACATTTAAGTGGGTGATCAAAATTTAAAAAGAAACATGTTTAAGATTGACAGTGCCCCAAAGTTAAAGAGCAACCTAACTCAATGAGTAAATGAGTGAATGGCATGATGGTAAATGTCAAATCAGAGGGAGAAACTTCCATAAGTAGTCAAAAAAAACAACAACAAACAGTAGTACAAGTGCATAGATTCTTACGGGCTAAATTGGATCAAGGGTAAATTCTGATCATTTAGGAGGACTGGACAGACTTCTGTTTAATTCAGGCAAGGCTCCATAAATACAATTAACAAAATAATTGGTAAAAAAAAGTCAAACTGCTAATCCTTGGTAAGAACCTAGAATTCTGATTCTGTGTTTCCAATTTGGGTCAGAATCTTTAGGATTAAAATATGTGCTCATAGAATCCCTTTGAGTTTTGGCTTTGCTACTTACTCCAGACTTTGCTCCTCTGAGATGTTTTTAAAAGTATTTACCTGGGGCTTCCCTGGTGGCGCAGTGGTTGGGAGTCTGCCTGCCAATGCAGGGGACACGGGTTCGAGCCCTGGTCTGGGAGGATCCCATGTGCCGCGGGGCGGCCGGGCCCGTGAGCCACAACTGCTGAGCCTGCGCGTCTGGAGCCTGTGCTCCGCGACAAGAGAGGCCGTGATAGTGAGAGGGCCGCGCGCCGCGATGAAGAGTGGCCCCGCTTGCCGCAACTAGAGAAAGCCCTCGCACAAGAAACGAGGACCCAACACAGCCATAAATAAATAAATGAAAATTAAAAAAAAAAAAAAAAAGAGTATTTACCATATTGAGGAAGGGCCATGCATATGGACCATAAAATATCATGGTCTGTTAACTGACCATTATTAGGTCTTCTGCTGGGAGTTAATTCAGAGTATCAAGAATGAGTTGTAAGTAAATTAAAGTCACTTTAAATAATCTTGGACATCTAAATGATGGTGAATAGAAAAGGAGAATAGATTTTAGAATTCTGAGACATTGTCAAGCTTGAAGAAAAGGAATTTCATTCACTGTGTTTCTTGGTGGAGAAAGGAAATCTCCATGTATTTATATCATCCTTTTATACTTTTTAAATAATTCCCCGCCTGCTCTCTATATCTTAGGGTCATTTTCTGCCCTTAGATTTCAGCTATAATTTCTGTATAAGTGACTTAAATGCTCTGGAATTGATGTATATTTGCCTCACTGTTGCTATGCATTCACCTTTGAGTCATCAGTTCTACTACCTCATATAGTATAGTTGACCCTTGAATAACATGGAGGTTAGGGGTGCTGATCCCCTGTGCACGTGAAAATCTGCATGTAACTGTACAGTTGGCCCTCCGTATCTGTAGCTCCCCATCTGCAGATTCAACCAACCATGGATCCTATAGTACCGTAGTACATATTTATTGAAAAAATGCTATGTATAAGTGCACCCATACGATCCAAACCAGTGTGTTCAAGGATCAACTATATTTATACTTACCAAATACACAGTTATGAGTTATTAATTCCTGTGACTATATAAGGAAAGTTACAAGCGCAGTAAGCATAAGGAACAATCTGCTTTTAAAAAAATCCACAGAACTTCCTTATAATCAGAATGGTAAGTGCTTGTCTTATGTAATTACGATATGCCTATCATATGCCAAGTCTGAAAAATGAATATACTGTTGGGATATATATATTTACTGACATAGTATTTATCAGTAAAGATCTTTGAGTAATTAAAAAATCAAAACAGAAGCTGCATATCCATGGCAGAAACTAAAAAACAGTCAACAAATAAAAGTAAAATCTGAAAAAAAAAGTTACGAAAAGACCCATGAAAACATTGGGTGCCCACAGTGCCTATTTGATTTGAATGATAACTCTTATATTTTTATGGAATTCTTTCTCCATTTTCCCTTTTCTCTTTGTTTTTCAAAGTACAACTAAGTTTATATTTAAAATATGTCAAACTAAGAAAGCTAAAGGAAAATACTGATAACAAAGATTGAGCCTGGTGAAGCAAATGTTTATTATTCTACAGTGGATGGGGCTATAAAAAGTTCCTAATATAAAAGATGGAGAGCATTCAACAAGAAAAAAATGAGAAATAAGCAACGGAATTAATAGAATATTAAAACTTTGGATTTAATACACCTCACTAGAATGAAAAAGCCACATACAAAAATATTTTGAGATGATGAAGGAAAGGATTTGTAGTGAGGAGGAAGGGCAAGAGATAGAGGGAGACTTCTGAGATGCTAAGTGATAAGGTCTCCCTATCAGAACCAAAGGGATGCTGTCACAGGCTGTATTAGATGCTCCACTGACACATATGCCCATACAGCCCATACACACTCTGCCCCAGCATTCCTCACGCTGAATTGAAATGGCTTATTTACTAATATAGATTTACATTTCCCACAAGACTACAATGGTTTAAGTACAGGAATCATATCTTATTCTTCTTTTGATTCCCTGACAAAGTAAACATTCAACACATTTTGGTGAATGACTGATGACTAAACTAATGCATAAATAAAACCTCTGTAATAGCAGTTACGATATGGGTAATCAATAAAGTTGTGTGTTACAACTGCGGGAATAAGTTTCAAAGGGAATAAAGATACCTTATTGAGAAAATTAAACCAAAATAAAACTCATAGTAATCATATTATGTCAGGATATTTGTTTATTTTTTTTGAAGTATATGTAATAAAATTGTGCCAAAAGAATTTTTGTCACAAGGTACGTAATTTAATATAATATTATTCATGTGTAAGGGACTCTCTTCCACATCTGACTGAGTTAATAAGTATCTCTTTCGTTGATATGATGGAAAATAATCAATTCCTTCATCCCAGGTCTGATCAGAAAGAATTATTTCTGACAATTTTACTTTGTATTTTATACATTACCATTCTAAAACTTAAAACCTAATAGCTTTTAGCAGTTCTAAACTGTGCACACTTTGGTTAATTATTCTGGATGTTTTCATAAAGGTAACCGACCGAGCATTCAGTCTGCATCTTGATATAATCCAAATGCCAAAATTAAGTTCTCGGATAGGCAAGTTCCAACAACAATGTTAAACCAGATTTCCACAAGAAATAGTTCTATTCCAAAGACAGCAAACAGATTCTGTGAGGATGGATGGCATACTTAAATTTTTCACACTTTCCATTGTGGTAACTGATGCTTTCCTCTCTTTAAGATGAAATAAGTTCACTCTCATTCTGAAGGGTTTCTACCCACAAACACACATACCCCTATTTAGGATTGGCACACAACCACTTTAAATTTCTTGGTCCATAAAGAAGTTTTCTAAAGGTGAGCAGAAACAAAGTGATCCAATGAACTTCAAAAGATATTTACATATGAGATGGTGAACTAATTCTCCACTTTCAGGTAACTGAGTCACATTTTGTGTTGCTGCTTAGAAATGCGTTCCAGAGTGAGGAAATAACAGCTGCAGGCCCACTGCCACTATTCTGGATTGACTTCTAACTCAAGAAATAGCAAAGTCTCTTATTCTCACAGTTGAAGTAAGAAAGAACATCACACACTATAGAAATCAGTGTCTTAAAATGTTGAAGAAATAATTCCCAGACAACAAACATAATAAAAACTAACCAACATACTTCATACTAATCTCAAACTCAGGGTTTTTCTGTCTTCTGGTCCAGGACAGCCTTTTACTGCTCATTAAAATTCTAATAACTCTATTGTACCCCAGTTACTGTCATATATAATATATTTAGTTTTAATGTAATGAGGAACTCTTATTTAAGATGGGCAGTAAGGCCAGAGTAAATATTTTAATTATGACTAAATTTTAGGGTGAAAGAGGTAAATTTGTCAAGTAATTTATGTTCCCATGTTAAATACATTTAATTTCAATACATTTGTTTCATTTACTCCACATTTATTAAGAACTTACTATGTACCAGACATTAATAGCAAAGTATAGCCAAATCCAGCCTACAGTCTCTTCTGATAAATACCATCTTATCAGAACACAGCCACACCATCATTTACATATTGTTTATAGCTGCTTTCAGGCCACAGTGGCACAGTTTATTTGAGACACTGGATGGACCACAAAGTCTAAAATATTTATTACCTGGCCCTTTACGGAAAACATTTGCTGACCCCTTACCTAGAAACTAGGAATACACTGGTAAATAAAACAAGCATCTTTCCTTCCTAGCATTTACATATTGGCTGGGGTGGGCAGATATTAACTACAAACATATAAGTCGGTAAATAATGTTGTATATTAGAAGGTAATAAATGCTGTAGAAAAAAGAGAGCAGAGTAATGGTAATAGGACATATGATGCGGGGCCCAGGTTGCAATTTTAAACATGGTAGAGTAAGGGAATTTGAGAAAGTAATATTTGCGTAAATTTTTGAAGGATAAGAGGTAGTAACCACATGAACTGGGGGAAGAATGTCTGAGAAGGTAGCTAACGGCAAATAACCAGAAGGAAGGAACATACTCTGTGTGTTCAAGGAAGAATAAAGAGGCTGATACGGAAGAAGAGAGAAGAGAAAGTAGCTTTAACAATGAAGACTGTGTTTAATGGTACCAACATTTGTTACTGACAATAGCTGCTGTAAAATATGAGTCAATGCCCTGGGCTTAGAAATTATTTTTTATCACGCATGGTTAAGGAAGTGTAATTTAAGAAGTCTGAAGTATAGTGTTAGTTTAGAAATATCCAGTTGCTATATATATCTCAATTTATATATATTACTGGAAAGGAGACTGGAGTAATGACATGATTTATAACAATATCTTGGAGAACATCTAATATCTAATAATATATGAGGTCATAGAGTGCTTGAAAAATTCACAAAATCTTGAAAGGTTTGGCTAGGGCTCAAGAGTACTAAACACATAAAAGAATATATTTTATATTATTACCTTTAAGCTTCAAGAGACTAAGCAATGTTACTAGACTCATCAGGTCGTTAAGTTTTCCCGATGGATTACAGTAATAATTACAGAATGAAAAAACTGGTAAAACAGATTCTATGCCTAGAGAGAGGAAAATAACATGCATTCTCCTGAAATAGATTCATACCGTTAAGAAAATCTGGAAGATTTAAAAAGACTTTGTACCAAGTGGTTTGGCCATGTAAACAAAAGGCATATGGAAAAACCAGCAAAAGATGAAAAAAAGGATAAATAAGTATGAAAAAAATGTTGGGTATAATAGCATATAAGAAAAGTTCTATATTACATCATTAAAGATATAATCCTCTAGAAAACATTTTGACGCTGGGAGAGAAAAAGATTAGTCTTAAGATATTTAAAAATTAAGATTTGATCTATTCTTAAGTAGTTAAAGCAAAATGATATCAAAATCTCAAAAAGTAAGTATGTAACACTTTACATTTGACGAGTGCTTTAGACAGTCTTAGCCATTGTCGATAAAAGGCCTGACTTTAGTTTATTACTAATTTCTCCTGAAGACAAAATTCAATCCAGCAGATCAAAGAAGACCTGGAAATCTGTAGGTAGCAGATTTCCTGGAACCAGAGGGGGCCTACTTTGGCAACTAACAGCCACACTGTCACAAATACACTTTTTACCACTGACTTATTTAATGTGCACCACTGATAGATACTATTACCTCTATACTGCATATAAAAAAACTGAGGGAGTGAGGTGTTATGTAATTTGCCTAAGGTCATACAAACAATAAATAGTGGAAAACCGGGCCTTAAACTGTCCAGTACAGCTCCAAAGGACCCACACAATTTTTAACCTATGTTGACTTTAAAGCGATGCCATCCCTTGAACTTATAAAGTCTAGAAATAGTCTTCAGATGTTCACCTAACCTAAAATCTTACTCTTACTTCAGGATATCTCTTTCCACCCCCTCTCCCGAAGACAGAATTTCATAGCCTATTAGGTAGAAATTTCCTTATTTCTTGGATATTGTATAAAGTGAGCATATAACTTACTACAAAACTGTTATATTTTTGATATAACATGGGAAAGGGGATGATCGATAAAGATGGAATGGCAACTTTGTGATTAGGCACTGTCTTACGTAAACTAGAATGAGGGTCCTCTGAATGACCCATTTCCTTTGGGCACTAATTCCCTAAGAATCCCCGCTTTACCCTATCAGTGGCCAGTGTCCCTCATGCCTATCTTTTTCCTATAAGAGCTGTTCACCCTGAAGTTGAGCCCATTTCTTGCTATTTTCCAATTCATTTCCTAATGGTTCTCTTTGATGATTCGACACTTCAGACCACTTCTCAGCCTTCTTTGTAGCAAAGCCAAGAACCATTTAGCACCCCAAAGTTCCTCCTCCTTCCCTGTCAGACTCTGATGCTTACCTAAAATAGACTGGCTTCCTGTTCAACCCAGATATTGGTTCATCCTTGGCGTCATCATTTGCCTCCATGTTGCTACTAGTTTCCTATTTATTCCCCTTCTCCCTGAGAAGACCAATTGAGTCACAACAAGCAAAGAGATGGCACCACAGAGCTAACCCAAACAAGGAATTAGAGTTTGAGCATACAAAAAGGACCAAAACCAAAAAACCCCACATTTCCTGTCTAAGTTGTTCCTGGCAGAGAAAAAAATACCAAGAGTTTTAATGTCATTGTTAATTACTATTAAAAATAAAAAAAACAAAACAGGAAAAAATTGTAATTTTGCTTTCAAAATACAATTTGTTTAAAGATGTTTTAAATGAAGTTGGTGAGAAGAAATAAACTATATTATCTAACAAAATAATCCAACAAAGGCTAGTGGGGTAATTAATGTTTACTGAGCACAAACTAATGCTAAGCATTGTCTTTTAATGTAGGGGAAAAAAAACATTAAATAGGCCAACATTCAGGAAGAGGCAATGCAAAAAGAGCAGCAGTCATGTAGATTAAATACAAGATGTTCATGTTTGTGACTCGTGTCCAAATTCTCATTCACTGGACAAGTTATAGAAACCAACCGGCAAGAGAAAACACATTCTTTATACTTAAGAGTTTGGTTATTGTGAGGACCAGTGAGAGCCAGATATGCTTCCAGAGTACTAGGACAAACCTCAAAGTAGAAATAATATGGTTTCTACTTAACTTATAATGTATTAAAATTCAATCCAGCTTTTAAAGTTCTGCAGAGTAGCGAGAAACCTGGGCAAAGGAGGAAATTGAGATCATAAGTAATTCTAGGGCTTCCCTGGTGGCGCAGTGGTTAAGAGTTCGCCTGTCAATGCGGGGGACACGGGTTCGATCCCTGGGCTGGGAAGATCTCATATGCCGCAGAGCAACTAAGCCCATGCGCCACAACTACTGAGCCTGCGCTCTAGAGCCTGTGAGCCACAACTACTGACGCCCGTGCACCTAGAGCCTGTGCTCTGCAGCAAGAGAAGCCACCACAATGAGAAGCCTGCGCACCACAATGAAGAGTAGCCCCCTCTCGCCACAACTAGAGAAAGCCCACGTGCAGCAACAAGGACCCAACGCAGCCAAAAATAAATAAATAAAATTAAAAAAAACAAAAAAGTAATTCTAATACAAAATGCATCCTGACCCAGACTATGTCAGGGAATATAAGCAGAAATAATTTCTTCTTCATTAAGCATTGATTTTTTTTATTGTTTATTCCAATCCTTGCCCCCAAACACATTCCTGATTTCTTATTTTAGGAATGAGTCATCTAAGACTCAAACTAGTATTTTGATAATAAAGGCTACTTTTAAAGAGGCATGTGCCATTCTTGTTTCTACATTACTACAGAGCTTTTTTAGACACTGATCTTATTTTCCAAAGGGGAGGAAAAACATTTAGTGAGAGCTGACTCTAGGTGCTGACTCAGTGTATCCAGGATACAGGTAAAACTCTCAATAGGGACATGTCATAGGCAAAGTATTTTAGAGCTGTAAGGAATCAGGTAATCTGCCTAACTTACCTAATGATTACATGGTAGCATGGTACTCACTGTCATTTTTTAAAGTTTTTTTTAAGAAAACATTTTTTTTTCAACCTCTTATTAATCCAGATGCTATTTTGCCAACTGAAAACAGAATTTACTCTCTGATGAGAAGTGCCACAATTGCCATGGAAATTCACAGTGACTTGCAGACAAGGTTATAACCATTGAAAAACAAAAACAAAACAAAACTGAGAGGTTTTATAGCTTTCAGGCATGAGGATGCTTCTTTTTGTAATATATTGTCCCTTTTTTGATCTGCTTTAAGCCTTATACACAGGCACTGTAGTCAGTGAAGACATAAAGTATATGAAGTATGAAACATTTTGAATATTGACATTTTAAATTATTTTTTAATACTACTCATAAAACCTTACACCTGAGTTTGCTGAAATTCAGAGCTATCTACTTCAGTTCATCAGATACCTAGTGGGAGGATGTAATCACAAAGCTAAAAAAGTGTGAAACACTCCAGGCTAGACATCTGAGGCTAATCACAATGTAGAAAAGTTCTTCAAGGATCTGAGCACACAGCACTTCATAAATAGTACTACTACCACTTAATTTCTCTAAAACGAAGATTACAGCTTTCCTATGGCGAAATGAATGTCACAGAGTCAACCTCTTTTGTAACAGAAAACGGTTATTTTGTCTCCTTTCTATTTCTGAATTAACATACATCCTTTTTCCTCATTCTTCTCCACCCACACACATTTAAAATTAGAATTTGGTGGAACTGATTGAGATTTTTTTTAATCTCTAGTAAAATAAAGGATCCTCTGTTCTACTAAGTAAATGATGCTCATTTTAATGGCAGACTTATTATAATAAAATAATAAATCTCAAGTTACTAAAACAGCAGAGATCAAAAGGATACTTTATAGAACATGTCATATGAACATAGAATATGTATGTTGTATTACATTTTTACAATTATGTTGTATTACATAATTATATTAATTTATTATAATTTCAATCCAAGCCACTAATTCAGAGACCAGAGTATTAGCTAATGACTATAGAAGAATAAAGGGACAATTTATGCATCAGTCTTTTATTTACACTTCCCTTTGGAGAAAAACATTTTCTTTTCCTTCAGTGTTCCTATTAGCTTTTAAGTATGAACTTCTACCCTTTTTGAAGAATGGGAGAAGGATTTCCAGTCTTTGTTCTATTCCTAACCTATGCTTCAACAACAGAAGACAACTGTCCTATCCAACTGGTGAGACTGGGTGAAAGAATGGAATACAGGGAGCTCAGCCTTTCCCAGGGTCTCTTTTGAGATAATTTGATCTGTTGATGTGGGTTTCTCCTCTTGTTCCTCCTTCCATATAAACATACATGGACCAGGGCTTAGGAACTGCCTTCTAGAAATAAATCATGTCTCTTTGTAGTCCCACTTTTGGGACCCTGGATGTGATGCAGCAATGAGCTTGCAGCAAGTTTGGTAAGCACGTAATAATTCTACAGATTTGTTATAGACTGAACGCTTCTATCCCCCAAAACTCATATATGAAGTTGAATCCCCAGTGTGATGGTATTGGGAGGTGGGGTCTTTGGAAGGTGATTCGGTCTTGAGGGTGGAGCCCTCAGGAATGGGATTAACGCCCTTATAGTAAGGGACCAGAGAGCTAGCTTGTTCTCTTCCTGCCATGTGAGGATACGTCTAGAAATTGATAGTTGCAACCTGGAAGAAAGCCCTTACCAGAATCCATGTCAGACCATGGAACCATGACATGACAGACCATGCTGTCACCCTGATCTCATACTCCAGCCTTCAGAACTGTGAGAAATACATGCTTATTGTTTAAGCCACCCAGTCTATGGTATTGTGTTCTAGCAGCCCAAACAAGATCGGAGACATATGCAGGGCACAGGTCCTTGCCTTATCTCATGTTTAGATTTCAGCTGTTTCAGAACCTGTAGTTGGAAGCTGTATAAAAAGTACACTCACACTTTATTTAAACTTGCTCTGTTTATTTAAATGCATGTTCATACACGTTTGATGAACTGATGTTTTTAGGTGCTATAAGCTTAAGAAAGTATATGTGATATTAATGCTTATATCGGCAGAGTCTCTATCATTGCATTCTAGGCTTAATTCAGTAGAGTGAAGTCACTAGAAAATTAGGAAACGTAACGCCACTATGCCCCAGACCTTGTGTTGCATGTAATAAGGCAAACATTTCACAATGGCATATGATTCTCTAGACTGCAGCAAAATTCTCCCAGATGTCTTGCATACAATTAAAACAATGTGGTATGATCTATTTCAAGTTGACAAAATTAAAACTATATTCTCATTGGATATCTCTCTCTGGGAAAATCCGGTTTTCCTAAGCTGTCATCTTTGATGAGAGTTCCAGGCACTGCTGACAGAGCATTAGATGTTATCAAGGATGTATCGAGAAAGAAAATTTTTCAACTCAATTTAAATAAAATATGCTCAGGGGGCGAGTCCTATGTATCAACACAGTGATTCTAACCATATCGCTGAATTGGGATTATAGCCCTGCAGGGTGATCTCATGGCTCCAAGGTAATAAATACTTCACACCATAAAAGTGGCCTTAAATATGCAGTGGCAAAATATGTCTAATGTCATTGCATTTAGAAGTCTAAATCTGAAGCTGTAATTGGTTGCACTAGTTTGGAAAAAGGTAAAATTAAAATTCTAAGAAAAAATGTTAGTAGGCACAAATGAAAAAGGTATTTTTAAATATTAGAATCAGTTGAAAATGACATGTTTGATAGAGATATAGTTCTTAATTTGCATTAGTAACAAACACCTCAAAACTATCCTTTAATACTCCTAGAATGGAGTTAACTTTTTTCCTCTGCACTGTAATTAGTCAAGGAAACTTAATGGTAAAAGGAAGGTTGTACTGAAACTATTAAATTCAAGTAGCATCTAACATCATTGTGGTGTCTAGTATCAATAATGCATTCAGCTTGCTGAGGTACTAATACTCAACTTACGCTTTGAGAACCATGCATGAAATCCTAATGATTTAAAGTTGATTGTTACCAAGAAATAAATGATTCACTTTAGAGTTTATCCTGATCATTAGTAATCACCTTGTGAATACTAGGAAGGGAAATAGGTTTGTGACTTCCGGGAGGGCCAACGGACAGCAATCTTATAAGAATTTCCTTTAAACTGAAAATATGGGAAAATTCATTTAGAGTTGCATATATAACACACAGAAGGACTTATTTCATTTAAGGAATTAGGAATATATTTTGCCTATTTAGAATACATATTCATTTATTCATTAAATAAATATTTGAGTGCTTATGGGTCATGCACTGGTTCTTAATACTGGGGAATGGGTGGCAGTGAGCAAATGAAACGTCTTTATAGAGACACAAATCCCTTTATCATAAGTCTTTCTTATTGCTAAGAAAAAAGCCCCGTAGTTGTCTCCATAACTTCAGAGTCTACTTACTTTACACCGTCCTTGTGTTAAAGAGAAAGGAGTCAGCCCCTTAGGTTATTGAAAAAGCACTCAATAATGGAAGATGGGTTGTCTTTAAAGCTATAATAAGTGTGTATCTTCCTGTCTCCTCAAAGATGGAGTAGGAATAGGATAAAGTGCACTTAGTTTATCGGTAGGTTTGGCATTTAAATACAGGTAATGTATTCTTTTCAAAAAGTTTAGCATATTATCTATGGAAGACTACTGTAAGTTGCAAATTTGATTGTTCAATAATTTTGTTTTTCCAAATACTCTTTAGTTCTCAAAAGATAAATTTGTAAAGTTCGGGGAAAGATTGGTCTTGTCAGTATCCTTTGGTGTGAATTTTTAGTAGTTAAACACTTCTGAGTAAAATAAGAATACGGAAAGTGTTTACATATTTTGGAACTGGCAAAAGGAATAGTGTTCACTTGCCTAATAACAGACATAACAGGTTTCCAGAAAGCAGTACATTATTTATGGATCTCTAAGATAATGTACTTTGGTAACCATACTTCTGCCTACTTAGTAGGAGAAGACTCAAAGGGGGAAAACAGTCAAAACAGTTAACATGCTTAAGTTACATAGTTTTCTAAAAATTAGACACTTTAATACATTAAACAGTGAAGCTTCATTTTTTTATATAGTTTGCCCATTTGCTACAGCTCAGAAAAAATTCATAGTTTTGGTTATATTATCAAATGTTTATATGTATCTATCTCTGGTCTAACTGAATATATGCAACTAAAATCAATTTTCTATTCATTTGCATACATTTCCAATGGGAAAGAAAACAGTCATTGAAATTTCATTTTGTTTCAGAAAAGGACCCATTTATGTTTATTTTAATATACAATTGGCAAAAAATATTAGTAAATATGGACTTATACCACTAAATTTAAAAGTTAACTATTTAAGTAGTAATAGTAAAGCTTTAGTAATACTAAAGCTTGTGAAAAAGAATGTCTTGTCCTTTACTCCACTAATGTTACTTTTGAGAATTTTAAAAAAATAATTAGACACAGAATGTATTTGATATATAATTAAGAAAAAAATCAGTACAAAATATTTAGTTATTAATGTTTCCACTATATAAAAAAGGGAGGAAAAAGACCTGAATATATCCAGAAGAATCGTGTTGTGGTAGTGGAATAATGGATAGCATATTTCTTCTCTTCTGCCACTTAGACAACTTTCATCAATAATCAAATATAGAGTCAAGTTTTACTTAATAGTTAAGATTATTTTATGCAAAAATACCCTCCATTACAATATGCAAATAGTGAGACTTAAACAGCAGCAACTGTTGTTGATATAATGAT
Source organism: Eschrichtius robustus (assembly GCF_028021215.1). NCBI lineage: Eukaryota > Metazoa > Chordata > Mammalia > Artiodactyla > Eschrichtiidae > Eschrichtius > Eschrichtius robustus. The sequence continues at coordinate 11,834,785 of NC_090827.1, read as the reverse complement.
ATTTGTGTTCATAACATTTTAAGGATGAAATAAACTGTTACTCATCCAACCTTAAGTTCATTTACATCAGATGGATGACATTAAACTTGCCAGGTGCCTGCCTTTTGCAACATATTGGAGATAACTCAAATTATGTAGCCAATCTTGAGTACTGTAATAGGCATAGTGTCATCTGTCTAGCAGCTTGGCTATTCTTGCTAAAACAAATATGCCTATTTTGACAGAGTTCAGAAGAGGAAAAAAATATACTTTCCTCCATGGAAAATATAAAGATGTTATAGATTTCTTAGATGAAGAACAAGATAGGCTATTCAGTTCAAGATCTAAGAATACAGAATGATAGAAAAGTAGGGATAGTACCTATTTTTAGTTAAAAAGTCAGATAGCTAGGAAGCGAAAGTCAACAAACAAGTATCTTTTTAATTGATTCTATCCTACCACCCTCTCTTCCAAAATGTGGCATCTCTTTGCTTATCCAGCAGGAAGTCCGTCTTAAGCAAAGGCAGGGTTGCACTGCCCTAAAGCCCCCTTCAGGCTCTCATCTGCGGCTCATTAGCTAATGGGAAAGTTCATTAGTTGTGCTGAACTTTAGTTTCCCTGTTTGCAACTCAGTGATAATGATAAAACCGACAATTCAGAGTAGCTGGGAAAAGTAAATGGAATACAAGATGAGTAAATGGATAAAACTAAAACAAAGGACAATGGGAAGAGAAGCTTGAATGGATTGGACATCTACTATATTGGTGTTAGATGTGTTTTACTTCTCAGCTTTTTCTAACTAAAGTTCAGTCGCTTTTTAGAATAGTAATTTAGGGCTTCCCTGGTGGCACAGTGGTTAAGAATCTGCCTGCCAATGCAGGGGACACGGGTTCAAGCCCTAGTCTGGGAAGATCCCACGTGCCGCAGAGCAACTAAGCCAGTGCACCACAACTACTGCGCCTGCGCTCTAGAGCCCGTGAGCCACAACTACTGAAGCCCGTGCGCCACAACTACTGAGCCTGTGCTCTAGAGCCTGCGAGCCACAACTACTGAAGCCCGCACACCTAGAGCCCGTGCTCCACAACGAGAAACCACTGCAATGAGAAGCCCGCGCACCGCAATGAAGAGTAGCCCCCACTCACCGCAACTTGAGAAAGCCCACGCAGCAACAAAGACCCAACTCAGCCAAAAATAAATAAATTTAAAAAAAAAGAATAGTAATTTAATGTTGCTACCAAACTAGTTTCCTCACAGAGAAAGGACAATTGACAAAAGTTATGTAATTGAAAGGAAAAAAAAATGGTGGGCACAGCAGCTTCAAACCCTGGGAGCCTTTAAACACTCAGTCAAGTTAATCTGCACTGGCTGTGGAATAAAACCAAGAGCTGTGAAATGTACTAGGAGTTGAGAGTTTTATTAAAGGAAAATTGGCAATTGTGTCTGGGAAATTATAAGAACTTTAAGGGGCTCTCATTCCAAAGCAACCAAATTCCATGAACTTCAGTGGTTCAGAAATCCCTGTAACCGCTGACTTTACCTGGTTTCTATTTTCTGTTCCTTTCAACCTGATACTTCAATCTGTGCATGCTGCAAACAGTGAGAAATGATCTAAGGAACATACAGTGAAATACCTTTACCTTCTCCATAGCACACATAGTCAAATTAAATTACATACACGTATACTCTTTAAATGACATCGTGTAGGTTCTGTAACTTTGAGCAATTTAACATGTTTAAGCCTCAACTTCCTCGAGTATGAACAAAAAGTATGACTGAGGGTGAGATACATAAGCAAATTGCCTAGTGTAAGAGTGACACACGGTATGGGCACTTAATTGCTTCATATACCTCAGTTTTTTTGTATTTTTACAAATGTAGGTTATATGTTTGAATGTTCACATTATAGACCATTTATTGCAAAAAAAAATTAGTTTGACAACTGACAAACTATTATTTCAAGTGCTTTTCTTTTGAAAATGAGAAGCAGATTACATTAGCGCTACCTAAATTTCTGAACATTATTTCATTGTTTCATTGAACGCTGTTCCCTGTTTCTTTGATTTCTAGAATATTTTAGATAAGAATCAATTTTGACTTTGGCCTTTCCTTTTCGCTGCTATAATTTCTTTTGATTCTTAGTCTTGACATGATTTTATAAGTTCTGTTTTCCTCTTCCGTTTTATCATCACTGTTTACTGTGGCACCTATTTTGCATTTATATTCTGTTTCACTAGAACATTTTAAAAATGGATTTCATTAAGTGTCCTTACTCAGATGCAAGAAGTATCCATGAAAAAGAACATGGTAACAGAAATGATGTGCCTGTGATGTCCCTTGTCCTTTCTGAGGAAAGCCACCATACTTGTCACATGCTCCAAGGCTGTGAGAAGTACCATAGGTAACTGCTCTAAGTCTGCCTGTTTCATATCACACCCGTGGTGCCCTGACCCAAGCCTGACTGCTATTACCAGACTAAGTAACCAATGAACCAGAGCTATTGTTTTTATTACGGTATGGATAAGTAGCAAAGGAAAATTGTGGTATCCTGTTGTATAGCACTAACCTCACTGTTTTGTAATTTATAAACCTATTACATGTAGTAGGGAAAAAGTGGTTATGGAGTCTGATTTCGCTTCAAATCCTATCACTTATTATGCAGACTTGAACAAATGACTTAATCCCTCTGAAGTTCAGTTTTAATCTAGATGAACGCACGTGACAACAGGTACTGAGGCAGGAAATAGATGGGCCCCAGGTTGAGCGACTGGAGTTTGTTCCCAGTGGAGAGATACTCCAAGATGAGGAGTGAGAAAAGAAGCTAAGCCCTGCCCAGATAAAAGATGGAGACCACATATTTCTCATTCTTGAGGTCAAGGAGACCTTCCCAATGATACTTGTGCAGAAAGGCTCCTTGAAGGTCAAAAAGGGAGGGGGCACCGCCACATAGTAAGTTATGTCAACTACCCATAGGCCTCTTCACTAGAATCCATCTTGGCTAAGAGATGCACACGCACACAGTGGAGGACCCTGAGATATACCAATTACGGACTTAGAGCCAGGCAAAGCAAGATGATTGGCCAAAGGAAACCCAGAAGACATGCCTGATAAATGTGATTCAGATGACCATGAGGGCACAACTCTCTCCGAGCCCACCTGTGTGTCTATCCACACATACTCTTTTTCCTCCTAATAAGCACCTCACTTGTTTCACTACTTTCCGTCTCTATGTGAAAATTCACTTCTACACAGCTGATGGGCCAGGGCCTTGTCACTGGTCCCTGGTCCCTGGTCCCTGCTGGTCTGGTGGCTGGGATTCAGCACTCTCGCTGCAGCAGCCCGAACTCAATCTCAGGCTGGGAACCGAAATCCTGCTTCAAGCCACTGCAGGCTGAGGCCGCCCGAGATCAGTACTTCCCAATTTTATTATTAAAAACTCAAGTCAATAATAAACCTAAAGCCTTCAGAGCATGTGTCAAAGAGTAGGACCTCAGTAAATTATGGCTATTTTAACTAAAATGATTTGTTTATGCCTGTCTCCCTTATTTGAACGTTGGCTCCTTGAGAGAGACCACTCAACTTCTTTATCTGTTTAACCCCTGCTGCAGTCAAAGACCCTAGCTCAGACTGCCTTTCAAATGTTTAAAGACACTATCATGAAGTAGAATAGTACATATGTTACATATATAAATGTTTTACATATGTAATTTATTTACATTTATATACACGTATTTACACACAAATACAACATACATGCAGACACACTGTATTCTTTTGTATATTATTAACTCCTTCAGGAATTTGGGAGCATGATTTATATATTTTCCCCCCTAATTCTAAGTCTTTGGTTATCTTTATATCCCATTGACTACTTACATATTTTACATGGCAAATTACTTTAAGCAATTGGTATAACAGAAGAATAAAAGAATCAAGAGAAGACTGAGTTGTATGACATCCCTTATAGAATAAATTATAAAAGTCTAAAAATATCCAACAACTTTATATATAAATTTCAGCTAAATGCCTAATTTGGCCGTAACATGGCTTCATGTTTCTTTTAAAACTTACATATGTCTTTAAGGTAAAATACCTTCATATTGGCATTTAAATTATACCACAATTATTTCCCCATATCCATACCAAACTATAATATGACAACATTTCATGATAAAGACTTAAACAAATATGTAAGATTGCCAAGGCAAGAGCAGTAGAATATTAAAGACTATCTTTATTGGCAGGTCTTCATCAGGGTACTGCAGTGTGTAAGGAACTCGAGGATAATCCCCATTACGTATCATAGGATATTGTCATATTCACACTGTACATCTGTCTCACATACCTGACGAGGAGAGTAATTACTGCTGAGATAAGCCTTTTCTGGAATATAGGCAATTAATTCGCCTGAAAAAGGGAAAGTAGCCTGACATTTTAATAATGTTGAAGTATACCTAATCTATTTCTTTTCTGTTCTAAATGTTTCCTAAATATGAGCAAGAAAGAGGATTTAAAATTACTTACAGCTGTCTGTTCTTATGTAAAATCATCCATGGGCCTATAACATTCTATCTTAAACTTACTGGCATGAAATAATACCATAGATTACAATAGAAGGCAGAGCAAGTGAGGAATTACTTTTAAGATGAATTCAGGATAAGATTTTCATGCAAAAAGAATGTTTCTCTTATCAAGTAGGAATTATTTTGTTATTAAAGTTTAAGAGCATAAAATTTTATTCAATTTGAGTTCTCAATATGTTTTTAAACCTAATCAAAATTACTTACTCTTCTCTGCAGATTCTTGATAAAGTGCTATTTAGCTATATGTATTTCTTGGTCTTTTAATTTTAAAAAATTTTTTAAATAAATTTACGTGTTTTATTATTTATTTTTGGCCTCATTGGGTCTTTGCTGCTGTGCACAGGCTTTCTCTAGTTACGGCGAGCGGGGGCTACTCTTCGTTGTGGTGCGCGGGCTTCTCATTCTAGAACAAAGAAGGTTTAATAAAAAGGGATCTCACTTTTTGAAACTTGTTAAGTGATCTGGCTTTTGAGTTAGTCTTTACCTTGCAGGAGGAAGAAGTGTTAAACTCAGGAGTGTACCTACTATAAAAATTAATAAACAGAAACCTCAACTGAAATAGAATTGGGAGGCAAGGAGGAGGAGCTCTACAACCACAGCAGAACCCCACAGAAAGACTTCCTCTTCTTTCCTGGGAAGAGCTCAGCCAGAGAGAGACTACCAATTCAGCCTACGGAAAGCCACTACACTATGAACTCTCAGTTCTTCCAATGGACTCTGTTTACTATGGCCCTCCCAGCTTCCTCCTCTCCCTCTCTAAAAGAGTTCTCCTCTCCTTGCCGGGGTGGGGTACTTGCACTTGGCTCGCCACTATTGCAGACCCTGAGTGGTAATTCTTTGCTGATCTTGAATAAACACATTTTTCCTGGATAAAAAACTGGCAATCTATTTGTTTTAGGTCAGCACTACTATACTGGATACCTGGAACACATTTTTAAAAGCCTCTTCACTAAGAAAAACTTACTTTATGTAATGATCATGATATAAAATGAATATTAGTAATGACCATAAAAATATGCAGCTAGTTAAAACTCTGTTGTATTGAATTGTCAAATGGTGTTTAAAAGTTTTAAGAAACATAATATTGTTTAATAAGAGTCTGCAAAGATACAATTTAGGTAACTACTAAATTATGCCCTGATGTACCTTATTAGCATTAGCTTTAAAAACATTAAAATGAAACGTACAATTAAAAAAATAAAGAATTAAAAAGTTCAGATATTAAAATTCAGTAAAATATTTAATGTATGAACTAAAATTCACAAGTATTTCCCCAAAAGATATATACCTCATATACCTCACAGTTCTCATTCTATTTAAGTCTTAAATAAAACTACCAAATGGTTACATCAAATGTCAGAATTGAAGTAACTCAAGGTCCATTCTTTCATCTTTACAGTAACTATGCTCTCATTGCTTGTTTTGAATTTATTGTTGAATACATGAATATGTAGTACCAGAGGGGTTAGAAACACTGAGCTTAAAGTTTGGGTGATTCTGAACTGTTAATCTTGGTGTGTGTTTCAATGCTATAACTAAAAATTCTCCCAATTAACTTTCCTTTAAAAATACAATCTTTATCAAAGGATGAGTAATAGAAATATAATAACTGAAAAATTTTAAACTGCGTGTGTGTAAAATGTAAAACTCAATCATAACTTGGAGCTACTAAATTAGAACTCAGATCTATAATATCTTTTCAGACAGAAGTCTTATTACTGACACTTTTAGAATTGTTGGCCTATGGTCATAGTAAATACAGATGACTTAGTTTTATTATTGTTTTAAGTATTCCACACTCAGTGCACTCCCTTACTGACTGGCCTAGAAACATGTTGTAGTTAAGGCAACTGATAACATTCAATACTCATCAGAAGTCAGTGAAAGCTAAGTTGGTAAACAGAGGAAGATTATGAAGGCAAACATGGAAAGTATTTTTGTTTTGTTTTACTTTACGTTTTGTTGTTTTAATGAGGACAGTATTAAAGTATATTCTTAGACAAGGCTCAAACTTTTCTGCCCAGAAAACGTTTTTCTTTTGGATGACCCACTTAAACTGGCCTTTTTAATAGAAATATATGGTTTTAAAGAAACATACTGTATAAAAGTTACATCGGATGCTTCTATTTTGAATCAGCTTTCTATTCTGAATCAGCTAGAAAATGAATAAAAGTTTTGAGAGAGAAGAGTCTGGAATGGTAGGTTATAAAAATTTAGAATCATAAATTACAGGTAATTTACTTCTCTAAGTACATATGACTTCATTTAATATCTGATGGAGTAATAGGCATCCAAATTACTGGCAAAACAAAACAGGAAATTTGTAGCATGGTATACTGATTCTAATTAGGACAATTAAAATTCACTCTTCAGTCTTAGGGCCAACTAACATTTTTATTTGTAGGTTCCTTCAACTCATTTTAAAAATATTTTGAATCAATCCATAAATACCAAATAGACTTTCTTCAATGTCTGATATATGGGGAACACTTCTCAGCCATAGTGTAAAAACCATTTATAAGGTTTCTCAAACCATTTACAAGATTAATAATTTAAGAAAATATGTCCCCACAAGACACAAGGGTACATTTCACCATCAATGTTTATGATCTGATTTATTTTAGGCACACAAAGGTAATATTTACAGTGTTCCTCAGTTTCATACTAACAATAAAATTACAGTGTATTCTTCAACGTGACCTTCACTAAACAGCTTAAAAAATATAAAACTTACTCTTCAGTGAGAAAAATATTTCTCTGCTCTGCATCATTAAATAATATACTTGAAGTTAAACTTAAGGGTAATACGCAATTATTTTAAATTGCTATTATAATTATTGATTCTGATTAAGTATTCTTACTTTAGCCATATGTTTAGACTTTTGGTCTAAACCTATACCTATACATTAAATATCTTAAAATGTAAATTTATGAAATCCCCAGATCTCTGAGCTGAGTGGGAGAGGTATTTCTAATATTAAAAAGTTCAATATATTCTACATAATAAACATATTTAAATACATATCCAAATATTTAATTATATTTAAAAGAAAAACTCATTTCTGACTGAAAGTTGGTTCTTTTCCATGCTTTCAATCAATATCCTGCCCAGTCAACGTGCTGAAAAATTCTCAGCGAAGTGTATGTCATACCATTTCATTTCATTTCCTACTCTGATGTAATAATTCACAGTAGCCCTTAGCAGTCATCTTGTCTGGGTTATTGGGTTTGGTTGATTTTTATTCTCAGATGTGACATTTTGTTAACTAGAATCTGATAGAGAATTACGATATTAAAAACACAGTAGGGCTTCCCTGGTGGCGCAGTGGTTGAGAATCTGCCTGCCAATGCAGGGGACACGGGTTCGAGCCCTGGTCTGGGAAGATCCCACATGCCGCGGAGCAACTAGGCCCGTGAGCCACAACTACTGAGCCTGCGCGTCTGGAGCCTGTGCTCCGCAACAAGAGAGGCTGCGACGGTGAGAGGCCCGCACACCGCGATGAAGAGTGGCCCCCACTTGCCTCAACTAGAGAAAGCCCTCGCACAGAAACGAAGACCCAACACAGCCAAAATAAATAAATAAATAAAAGTGAAATTCTTTAAAAAAACAAAACAAAACAAAACACACAGTAAATTTATAACTGCTGTCATTAAGTGGCTGTGATGAGGGGTTGAATTCCATAAGACCTCACTGATACTCATGTTTCCCTGTTACAAACTAAACATGTATGTCCCCGCAAATTCATATGCTGAAGTCCTAACTCTCAATGTGATGGTACTTGAAGGTGGAGGCTTTGGGAATTTATTAGCCTTAGGTTAGGTCATAAACTTGAGTCCCTCATGATGGGATTAGTGCTTTTTACAAAAAGAGGAAGAGTCACAAGGTCTCTCTGCCCTCCCCAACCCATACCCTCTCTTGCTCTCTGGGCATGCACCAAGGAAAGGCTTGTGAAGACATAAGCAGGAAGGAAACCCTCACCACTGAATCTATGGCACCTTGACCTTGGACTTCCAGCTACTGGGACTGTAATAAGTGTCTGTCGTTTAAGCCACTTAGTTTATGATATTTTGTTATAGCAGCCTGAACAGACTAAGACATTCCAGCCCGCAAAAACCGCAGGATGAAAACCGCTAAACTCTATTCAAATTCTTCTTTTCCAAACAGATATGTCTGATTTTTTCTGATTGTAAAATATATATTTGTCATTAAAATGAAGCTCTATCAAATTTCATAATAGAAACTGAATACTCATATTACCTAAAGAAATTATATTACACTTTCTTTGCACCTATATTTTTATACCATATACAGTTCCCACCACCACTTAATTTTATAAATATATAGCCATGTAAATATACATTATAATATATACTGAAGCTATATAAATACATTATTACTTACCAAATTCACCTTTGGTGAATAGTCAGTTTCTATTTTTAATATTATGGTATTAGTTGACAACTGAAAAATTGAGGCTAGAAGAAAAAAAGAATAGCTACATCCAGTTACATAGTCAATGAGGCTAGATACTTGTATCCTGATATTTAATATCACTATATTGGCTCACTTTCCTCTTCAAGTTAAAGAAAGGTAAGGTTACAGACAGATGAATTGAAGAAATTCCCCCTTTTCTCTATTTTTTTATTTTCTAACCCAAAATAAAGTTGACCAAAGCTGGTACATGCCTTGGGGCTTCATGTAATGTGACTGTCACTGAACTTTTGCCTAAGAAGTAAATTGTGGAGGGGGAGACTGCATAATACAGTTACCATTTTGGGTTTGTTTAGAGGATGCATGAAGAAAGTCTCGAGAGAAGATGGTATCCTGAACACAATTTTCTGACACCATCTTCTCCCAAGTTGACACTAACTTCTCCTGAGGTGAAGCAGTGACTGGGGCAGGAAAGTAAAGCTCACTGAGGCACATGTGGAAGAATTCCGGTTCTGATGGGTGTTGGGAGAAGACAGCAGGCTCAAGACTTTGTTATCTTCTGGGCTTAACTGGAGTCAATGAGACTAGCAGCTAATATGCCTGGGCAAGAATGAGAAATCAAAAGGTTCTGGAGAGAACAGTACTGATGGAAAATATCCAACCTTGCCAGAAGGGTGATACTTTACTGATTTCTTATTCTAGGAGCATCTACAGAATATTTTTGGCTGGGAAAACTGCAGACCAGTCACCCAGATTGGCCAACAGTGTTCCACCATTTGTAACTGAGGAAACCTGAGAGTGTCACAAAAGAAAGACCATGTCCAATATCCTTCAAATTTGATTGTTGTCACCAGCCAGCAGAAGCAGATTCTAGTGGGCCTCTGACTATTAGAGGGTTACATTTTTCATAACTTAAAAGTTATAGGTAGGTAAACCTACCTATAGGTAAACCTTAGTACTGAGAAATAAGATCCACTATTACTTTCTTTTGCTTAAGAGGACCAAAGACCTTAGGAAGCAAAACATGACGGACAGGCCACTTCATGTGCAATAGAAGTGTTATATGACACGATGACACGTGAACAACAAAAAACCAAGGTGCCAGCATGGTCAGGTTTTAGCACGAGTTCTTTCTGGCTTGTAGATGGCTGCCTTCTTGCTGTATGCTCATATGGGTTCTCCTCAGCACCCATGCATGCAAAGAGAGATTTCTCTTTTCTTCTTCTCACAAGGCCACTAATGCTACTGAATTAGGACTTTACCCTTATGATTTCATTTAACCTAATGACCTCCTAAAAGCATACTCCAAACACAGTCACATTGGAGAGTAGCACTTCAACATGTGAATTTGGGGGGACACAATTCAATCTATAGCAGTATCCTTCATCTTTCAAGGTAAAGAGATATTCAAAGATTTAGAGACTACATCTTTAATACCCCATCTTAATACTTGGGAAAGGATTCTAACCAAGCCATAAAAGAATCAGAAGAGTCCATAAAATGGAGAAAGATCACGAGTGGAAACAGTGATCTCTAATAATAAATCTTATACTATACATAATTTAAATCTAATAGAAAATACTGTCACTATGTATTTACAAATATAAGTCACAAATAATTCTTTTGAAAGAAAAAAAAATGTTTCAAGGGAAAACCAACTGAAAGTACTAAAATCATTAAGTCCTCAACAAGCTCAGTAAAATTCATGTAAGTTTCTAAGGGAGGGAAGAGAAGTAAAATCATTTTAAAGATCTCATTTAATGGGAAAGAGGTCTTAAAGTTGAGGAGATAATTTCAAATGTTGAGTTATTCCAAATTTTTTTTGGACACATTTTGTAAAACCAATATAAGCTATAATTATCAAACTTAAAAATACTATTTACTTAGCCCATGTCACATAGATATGGCTAGCAAGTGCCCTTCACATTACCTCACAGCAGTGCAGGAGATTTTGTTCTATTACAAAGCAGTTGAGAGTAAATGTTCCATATAAGAACTAGTTCCTTCCTGTTTATCATGCCAAAAACTCTTGCCTAAAGACTATATCCCTCGTTTTCTCCAATTACTTGCCCCACCACATATACAACCCTAGAACACTCTGATATTCTAATATTTAATATCCCCTTAGACATCCTAAAATGTACAAATGATTATCTGTTTAAAAAAAAACTCAGTAAATCTCACTGATGTAAATGATACACACAAATTTCAGGGGGAATAATTTCAAGATGTTTGAAATTATTATCGAGATACAAACCACTATGTTTTCTTTTTAAAAAGAATAGAAAGGGATAAACTGAAAGTATGACTACAAAATACACTCATGTTATAAATTCAGTTAATAATGTAAATAATTTGCTCAAATATCAATATATAATCTAAAATAAAAATTGAGTTTCTAAGTATATTTGTGCTTTGTAAAGTCTATCTACCCAGCAAGAAAGAAAAGAACCAAGGTAATAATTCTGAGGTCACACAGTAGAGAAAGAATGATGTTTGAAATGCACATTTAATGCTTGAAAAATAATAGACTTCTTTGTCCACATTTTTACTTGTTAATATTAAATAGGAATGAACATGAACAGTATGTGCTATGGACTAAGCGGCATCTCTCCCAGGTTTATATGGTGAAGCCCTAACACCCAATGCGATGGTATTTGGAGACAGGGGCCTTTGGGAGATGCACAAGCTTAGACGAGGTCATGAGGGCTGGGTCCTCATGATGGGATTAGTGTCCTTATAAGAAGAAACAAAACTTACACCCCCTTTCTCCCTCTCCTCATCTCCATGCCCATGAACTCAGCAGAAACCACACGAGCACACAGCTAGAAGCCATCCATAAGCCAAAAAGAGCTTTCACCAGAACCCAACCATGCTGGCACTCTGATCTTGGACTTCTAGCTTCCAGGACTGTGAGAAAATAAATTTCTGTTTAAGCTACCCAGTCTATGGTATTTTGTTATGGCAGCCCTAGTGGCCTAAAACAGCATTCAAATAGCTATTTATGTGATAGTAAAAGAGAGATCCAGCCCTTCTGCAGAACTTTTTACTGAGTACCAACAGATAGATGTTGATCCAATATCATACAATTTAACTGGGGACGGTAGTATAATATACCTCTAAAGCAATGGTTTTCAACTGGGGGCAAATCTGCCTCCAGGGACGTTTGGCATTGCCTGGAGGGTACTACTGACATCTAGAGGGGAGAGGTCAGGCATGCTGCTAAATATCTGACATTGCACAGGACCAGTTATAAAGCACAATCTGACCCAAATGTCAACAGTGGTGTTGAGGAACCCTGCTCTACAAGATAAAAAATTAACCAAAGATCTTGCCTTTAAAAACATCTCTTTTGGAGTAACGTCATCATTGTGATGAAGCAAGTTTTTTTTTGGTCTCTTCCCTTTAATCTACAGTCAGTAAAACACCCATAACTCAAAACATACCTTTGCCCAACAAAAACAGGAGGCCAGATAATTACACACATCTGTACACCTAAAGGTGGGTGGTCTGGAACACAGAGGTGGTGGGACCCGGGGAACACTGGAGATGGTGTCTGAGCCCACAGCCCCAGAGAAGCTGGTAGCAGTAGGGGAGACAGGGGACAAGACTCCATCCTCCTGGCCCCAGTGGTGCCAGTCACCACAGGTAACTGGGCAGTAGCAGCAGCAAGGCTGGGGCCCCATCCCTTTGGCCAGAGAAGTGCCCACAACTCTGGCCTCCCAACCCCCCTGCCTGCAGCAGCAAAGCCCCTGAGCCTGACGATACCAGACATGACAGAGGCGCCCATGTGATCTGAGCTCTTCCCCCAACTCACCTCCTCCCCATGAAGCATCAGAGCCTGTGATTCAGACTCAACAGAAGAGCCCACCACCCCAGTGCCCCAGATATTGGCACCAGTAGCACCGCAACAGCAAGGTAGCAATGCCCACAGAGACGCAAATAATACTGAGGGCACTGGGTGACACTTCTGACAAACATGGTGGAGGGTGTAAGTACCCATTCTCATAGATAACCAGAGGCAGTTTGGGTAACAGAAACCAAAGCAGCTTGTGCTCTAGTGCCACTTAATGAAAAATAGGAAAGGTCTCTAATTTCTAACCTGTTGAATCATTAGAATCAATTAAAAAAAAAACAAAAAACACCCAGCTTTACCTAAAGAAAGGTGTCTGCTACTACAGAAGTGCTGGCAGAGTAAGAACTCAAGCTCCTTGAAGAAACACAGTAACACTGTACAACAAAAATCAACGTGACAATTCTACAGAAACCAAACTTAAAGGCATGGAATACTGTAATCTAATTGATTGAATTCAGAATAGCTTTCAGGAAGAAACTCAATGAGCCACAAGAAAAAAACTCAGAAAGGCAGTTCAATGAGCTCAGGAAGAAAATTAATGAAGAGAAGGAACACTTTACCACAGAGACTGAAATTCAGAAATAACCAAGTGACTTCTGGAGCAGAAGAATTCAATAAATGAGATGAAGAATGCATTAGAAAGTACTGGAAATAGAACAGGCCATATGGAGGAGAGTATTCACAAGCTTGAAGATAGATATTTAGAAATGATACAAGTAGAAGAGAAAAGAATTAAGATTTTTTTTAAATGAGCAAATTCTATAAGTGCTGACTCTATTCGGAAGGGAAAATATTAGGATAATGGGTATCCCAGAGGGAGAGGAAGAGATCAGAGAGTTTAAAGAAGTAATAGCTAAGGACTTTCCAAACCTGGTGAAGGAACTGAATGTACAAGTCCATGAAGCTAAGAGATCACCTAATTACCTCAGTGCAAAAAAGACCTTTTCCAAGACACATTATATTAAAACTGTCAGAAGTCAATGACAAAGAAAGAATTTTAAAGGCAGTCAGGGAATAAAGGAAAAAAGGTTCCTTACAAAGGTACCCACATTAGGCTATCAGCAGACTTCTCAGCAGAAACTCTACAGGCTATGAGGGAGTGGAATGACATACTCAATATTGAAAGATAAAAACTGCCAACCAAGAACACTCTATCTAGAAAATTTATCATTCAGATACAAAAGAGAATTAAAGACCTTCCCAGACAAAAGCTGAGGGAGTTCACCACTAAACCTCCCTTATAATAACTGTCAAAAGGAGCTCTTCTACCACAAACAAGATGACAAAACACCCACACAACTTTGAATAAGGTAATAGAATCAGAAAACTGCAACTCTATCAGAATAGGTTTTTAATACTTTATTATAGCATAAAGGTTAAAAGTGTGGAAAAAACAGCTATTTTAATATGGTAACAAACTCACAACATAAAAAAGGATAATTTGAGACAACAAACACACAAAAGGGGAAGAGAAAAAGGATGGAACCTGTATAGGCGAATGAAGATGCTATTAGCAGAAAAAAGGACTGTTCTATCTATGAGACATTTTACACAAACCTCTTGGTAACTACAAAACATAAATCTAGAGCAGAGACGTGAAACAAAAGAAAATGGAGAAAAACATCATAGAAAACCATCAAACTAAAATGTCCTACAGAAACACAAGGAAAAACAATGGAGATATAGAGCAACCAGAAAACAAAAGAAAAATGGCAGTACTAAGTCCTCATCAATAATCACCCTAAATGTAAATAAACTGAACTCATCAAAAGGGAGCATCTGGATAGATTAAAAAACAAAATCCAAATATATGTTGCCTCCAGGCAACATCTCAGCTCTAAAGACAAACATAGGCTCAAAGTGAAAGGATCAAAGATGATACTCCAAGCAAATGGCAGCCAAAAGAAAGCAAGTATAGCCACACTCAGACAAAATATACTTCAAGACAAGAAGGGTAATGAGAAAGATGGACAGTATATAATCATAAAGGGGACAATTCACCAAGAAGATGTAACAGTTTTTAATATATGTGTACTTAATATGAGCATCAAAATATATAAAACAATTATAAACAGACCTAAAGAGAGAAATTTACAGCAATACAATAATAGTAGGGGACTTTAAACACCCTGCTCACATGAATGGATAGATCATCCAGTCAACAAGGAAACAACAGCCTTAAATGAAATGTTAGACTAATTGGATTTGATAGATTTGTACAGAACGTTCTAGCCAAATGCAGCAGAATACACATTCTTCAACTCTATATGGAACCTTCAAGGAAAGACCATATGTTGAGACACAAGTCAATAAATTTAGAATATTGAAATCATATCAAGCATCTTTTCCAATCATAATGCTATGAAACTAAAAATCAATTACAAGAAGAAATCTGGAAAAGTCACAAATAAGACTGAACAATATGCTACAGAACAACTATTGGGTCAATGAAGAAATCAAAGGATAAATTAAAAAAAAAAAAACCTGAAGGCAAATGAAAATGAAAACAACATGCCAAAATCTGTGAGATGCAGCAAAAGTGGTACTAAGAGGGAAGTTTATAGCAAGACAGGCTTTCCTCAAGAAACAGGAAAAAACTCAAATAAACAATCTAATCTTATACCTAAAGGAACTAGAAAAAGAAAAAAATGAAGCCCTAAATCAGTGGAAGGAAGGAAATAAATAGAGTGGAAATAAATGAAATAGAGACTAAAAAGACAATACAAAAGATTCAGACTAAGAGCTGGTTCTTTGAAAAAACAAAATTTACAAGTCTTTAGCTAGATCCACTGAGAAAAAAGCAAGGCCCTGATAAATACAATCAGAAAAGGAGAAATGATAACAGATACCACAGAAATACAGAAGACAACCGAGAATAAAAGGACATATTCTTCAAATCATACAACCAGTGCAGAAGTTGAAACTGTAATCAAAAACCTCCCAAAAAACAAAAGCCCAGGACTATACAACTTCACAGCTGAATTCTACCAAAGATTAAGATTTAATACTCATCCTTCTCAAACTCTTCCAAAACATTGAAGAGAAAGGAATGCATGCTAACTCATCTTACCAAATGATATCAAAATCAGACACATAAAAAGAAAATTACAGGCCAATATCTCCAATGAACATAGATGTAAAAATCCTCAACAAAATATTAGCAAACCAAATAAAATAATACATTAAAATGATTACACACAATGATCAAGTGGGATTTATTCCGGAAATGTAGGTTAACATCCACTAAAGACAACCAAAAAAACCCAAAAAACCTAATATGATACAGTACATTAACAAAAAGATAAAAGCCATATCATTTCAATACATGCAGAAAAAGCATTTGACAAAATTCAGTACACATTTATGATAAAAAAAACTTTCAATAAAGTGGTTACAGAAGGAAGATACTTCAACATAATGAAGGCCATTCATGACAAACCCACAGCTAACATTGCAGTCAATGGTGAAAAACTGAAAGCTATCTTTCTAAAATCAAGAATAAGCCAAGGATGCCTATTCTCACTCTTATTCAACATATTATTGAATCTAGCCACAGCGATTAGGCAAGAAAAATAAAACACATCCAAACTAGAAAGGAAGACGTGAAACTGTCACTATTTGTGCGTGACATGATTTTTATATACAGAAAACCCTAAAGACTCCACAAAAAAAGTTAGGAATAAACAAATACAATAAGATTGTAGGGTACAAAAACATAAAAATCTGTAGTACTTGTATGTGCTAACAATGAGCTAGCAGAAAGAAATTAAGAAAACAATCCCATGTAAGATAACAAAAGAATACTATACCTAGGAATAAATTTAACCAAAGAGGTTAAAAGAAAGAAATTGAAGACACAAATGTAAACATATTCTGTGTTCATGAATTGGAAAAGTTAACATTGTTAAAATGTCCCTATAATCTGAAGCAATCTACAGATTCAATGTGATCCCTATCAAAATCCCAAAACATTTCACAGAAATACAACCAAAATTCTAAAATTAACATGGAACCAAAGAAGACCCCGAATAGCCATAGCAATCCCGAGAATAAAGAACAAAGCTTGAGGTACCACACTTCCTGATTTCAAGCTACTGCAAAGCCATAGTAATCAAAACAGCATGGTGCTGGCAGAAAAACAGATACATAGATCAATGGAACGGAATTGAGAACCCAGTAATAAATCCACCTGTATATGGACACAATTTATGATGAGAGGCAGAGAATACACAATGGAGAAAGGATAGTCTCTTCAAATTGTACTAGGAAAAGTGAACAGCCAGGTACAAAAAAAGAAACTAGACCACTATCTCACACCACACACAAAAATCAACTCACAGTGGATTAAAGACTTGAATGTAAGACCTGAAACCATAAAAATCCTAGGAGAAAACATAAGCAAAACACTGACATTAGTCATAGCAATATCTTTCCCTTGCCCGAGGAGACATATCTAGAAACAAGAGGATAAATAAGCAAATTGGACTACATCAAACTAAAAATCTCCTGCACAATAAAGGAAAATCGTCAAAATGAAACACAAGCTACTGAACGGGGGAAGATCTTTACAAATCATATATCTGATAAGGGGTTAATATCCAAAATATATAAAGAATGCATACAACTCAATATTATAAAACAGCCCAATTTAAAAATGGGCAGAGAAGCTGAATAGACATTTCTCCAAAGAGGATATACAGATGGCCAAATAGGCACATAAAAAGATGTTCAGTATCACCAAATACTAGGGAAATGCAAATCAAAACCACAATGAGTTATTACCTCACACCTGTTAGAATGGTTACTATCAAAAAGGCAAGAAACAACATTGCTGGCCGGATGTGGAGAAAAGGAAATTCTCATACACTGTTGGTGGAAATGAAAGTGGGTGCAGCCACTATGGAAAACAGCATGGAGAGTCCACAAAAAGTTAATAGAACTACCATATGCTCCGATTATCCCACTGAAAGCAGCTCTTCTGCCCCTTTCCTGTTTGCCCATTTCTGTTCCCCTCTCACCTTAAGAGAGCCTAATTATAGGGATGAGATCAGTAGGCAATTTAACCTAACTCCTGACTTACGCTCTCCTACATGCACACTATGCCTGTTGATTCTTTTCGTGGATAAAAAGAATGAAAAATTAAGCAGTTAAAAAATGAGTAGCTCTCTACCTGCCTCAGCTCCCTTAGCAATCCTGCAGGCAGATCACACAGGGAAGATAACATCTGAAGACTGTCAGACAGTCTGCACGCAAGGGAGAATGATGCAGAATCCAACCTTCTGCCTCAACGATTCACTGAGATTCTTCCCCTTTTTTCCCCTTTAAAAACTGTCATGACGGAGCAGAATATTTGGAGTTGGTCTCAGGACAAGTAGTCCACATTCTCCCCAGATTGCAGGCTTTTCTGATTAAAACACCTTTCCTTTCTATTGACACTTGCCCCTTGGATTATCAGCTTTTGAGGGGCGAGCAGCCAAACCTGAGTTTGGTAACACCACTTCTGGGTATTTATCCAAAGAATATGAAAATGCTAATTCGAAAAGATAAATTTACCCCTATGTTCACTGCAGCATTATTCACAATAGCCAAGATATGGAAACAAAGTGTCCATCAATGAACGAATGAGTAGAGAAGATATGGTATCTATACACAATGGAATACCACTCAGCCATAAAAAAAAAAAAAAGATGAAATCTTGCCATTTATGATAACATGGATGGACCTTGAGTGTATTACGCTAAGTAAAAAAAGTCAGATGGAGAATACAAATACCATATGATTTCACTCATATGTGGAATACCAAAAAACTAAGAAACAAAACACACACACACACACACACACACGCCCCAAACCAAACAAAAACATACATAGATACAGAGTACAGAGTATTGGTTACCAGAGGGGAAGACGCACCGGAAGATGGCAAAATGAAGAAAGAGAATCAACTGTATGGTGACAGATGGAAACTAAATTTTTGGTGGAGAGGACGCTGTAGTCTGTACAGAAGCAGAAATATAATGTTGTCCACGTGAAACATAAAATGATATACACCAATGTTACCTCAATAAAAAAATTTTTAAGTGGTATAAAAACATTTCTTTTGCCACCAACCCCACACTGCACTAACTTTTTTAAACTGAAAATATCAAAGTGAGGCTAAATAAATTATATTAAAATAACTTTAAGTTGGATATAAATTCTTTATTGGTATAATTGCATCTAAATTTGATTTATAGTGTATATGTAGGTAAACTGCTTATGATAATAGCAGTGGTTAAGAAATGAGAAACCCATCATAAACAAAACTAAACTAAATTCTTACAGATTGTGATTATAGCAGGGTACAGGAAACTGGTTCCTAAAATGCTTTGAAATTTAAACTTTACCTATCTAAGTTTGAAAATGTTAAATTTAATGTCTACTTTGTCAGAATGTCACAAGTTACTTATTATCAGAATCAGAAATACTAGGACCTAATTTTCAATGGATCCAAGCGGTTTCTATGACTTTTACGTGATTGCCACCTTGCCCATGCTCCAAGTCCAGTTTTAATGATGACTTTTTCTTTTAACAATGTTTCTTCTTCCTTAAATTCGTAAATCACCTATACACTTTTTTCTTTAGGTACAGTTTCCTTTAATGAAACAAACTATTTTCAAAAGTTAACACTCTCCTTTGCTGAACTACTTAAGATGACTATGCAAACTACATAGCACAAAATTAAAATGCTACCTTGATTGTTACCTGGGAAATTTTTAGAAGCTAAGAAGTCAATTTGGGTAATTCAAGTTTAAAACAAAACAAAAACCAAGCAAGAGAAAACACTTGCATCTCATTTTACTAGATCAACCAACAGAGGACTTTTTTGGAGGGAGGGGCACTAAATTATCTTAATTATAGCTATGTAACATTGGCTCTGGAAGTAATCATTTTCCTTCTCATTCCATTCAACAAATGAAGGTCTGATTTCTTGTATACGCTAAGTTTTAAATCTGATCATAACTAATGTTGGGGGAAAAAAATGAACACTTCTTTCTGAGTTACTTATCCAAAAAACGCATTTTCTGGCTAAGTGAATACATTTTCTGCTGTGTTAAAACTAATAATTCTAGGCATCCATTCATAAATATCTACATATGATTTTAGTCAACTCAAAGATAAAGCTTGATTATATAATACATACCTATACGGTTATATATAGTCATGTTTTCTTTAAGTAATAAAGTTCATATTATAAATAAATTACTTATTTATAAAAGGTTATTCCCAGTAATGTTAAGACATGTTCCTTTTGTCTGTAATTCTATTACTATCTTAAGTAATAGATATGGGTCAATGGGTTTCTAAAGCGACAATAATATGCTCATGGGACCAATAATCAGCATCAAACCCAGTCATGAAACACAGTCTAAAGGTCAAGTTTCAGTAAAAATGTTGTCAGTTGTCAAGAGTCAATAAAATAGACTCTAAATTTGTACGCTATCTCACTAATATGCTTTCAGAAAAGTTCTCAGAAGCTTGATGGTCTATAAAATCTGTTTCGTCATTTATTTAATAATTACATAATACATTGTTAATGTAGTCAAATATGAAATCATCATAAAGAACATTATTGACTAGGGTTTGATTTTTGATCTTGATAATGAGTCAGGGCCTCTTATTGTATAGTATGTCTTTATTTTATTGGTATTCTTAAGAATGATTAATTTTTTTTTAATATCTCATTACTTCCTCATTTTTGTTTTGGAAAACTCATTTTTTATCTCTATCCAGATCAAATGTGTTATATTGCAAAATACTATTCAAATATATATGTATATATATGTTGAGAACACATTCTTTAAAAAGTAATGCCCACTGCTACTCTCGTTACCTACCAAATGTGTTTTCATGTTATGAAAGTATGATTTAATATTTATGATGTCATATCTAAAAAAACAGCCTGAAAACATGAACTATACATTTCATATTTTTGTATAATTTTAAGATAATTTGGGATTTATAGAATATCTATTAATAAAACATCTCATTAGGCTAATGCATTTTTGGTACCTTTATGTAAAAGTAAAATTTGCTTTTGTTAGCAAAATTATTGAGTATTTTGCTTCATACTACATGATTGTGTCTCTAGGTATGGCAGTATGGAGTTAAATCTTACACTTTACAAAATAAAATGTGGCCTTACCCTTCAAGATTTTTGATAGGTACAACTGAAATGCCTAATCCTGGGTCAGTAATCTGTTTCTGGAATTATGTAAAGTTCAATACATATTATAAAACATTCTCTTTTTCAGACTGTCAAATCTTCATTACTGTAGGATTATAAAATTGATAATCAGATTGAATCACTAACAGTTTATAAATCACTAATAATTTAAGTGTTAATAAGTTGTAAGGTTTATAGCAAATAACCTTGCAAGGAAAATACACCCGTGGGCCAAATATTGTTCACACTTACCAGTTCTTCCTGAAGTTGGGAAATTAGTTCGTCCTTCTCTTTCAGCTGCAGCTTCAGCATTGAGCATTCATCTTTCATTATATCCTATAAAAACATCAAAGAGATGGCATAATATGCTTAGACCTTTCACTTTGCTCTTGATAAGTTAGCTGCATGCAGTGGGAGATAATTGCATATGACTAATAAAACTGAAATTTCCTCTACAGTCTGATATTTTTCATAATATACTCTATGTTGCAAAACAAATTAATGTATCCAAAGATACTATGCTATATATGATATATACACATACGTTTTTTCTGATAGCCTTTTCTTTTGATTTCTCTTTGTTCATTTAGTTGTCTAAGACAGAAATCAGGAATTCATCCTAAATTCTGTCCTCCCACTCCTGTGCAGACATAACCAGTGGAATAAAAATAATTATACTTCAAGAGATAGTTTACCTACCATTTGTTCCTGTTATAATTAAATATTAATTCTCAAATGAATGGCATGTTATAGTCTTTATTTTTAATGATATCTCTGTAACATTTGTCCCTTTCACTAGAGCTCTGTCTTTGGGTATTTAACCTTGTCACTCTTCATGAATATTCAGCTACAGTCCCCGTGTACACAATACATCCACATCCATGACCTCTATTACTCTACGCTGGAAACTCTCACTTAACAAATGCTTAATCTAGACTTATCTTCCAAGCTTCAACCCACAAAAAGAACTACTTCCTGAGCATATACTCAGCATTTTCCCATGGACATTCCAACTCAAACTTCATCTCAACATCTTTTCCTACTTCAAAAATCATTTCTAGTTATTTCTCTCATTATCGTCTTATTTCCTAAAATAGCTAGAAAAGCATCCCATACTCTCAGCTCACACTCACTCTGAACCCAATCTGGTACCCAATTCTTTGATCTGTTTCCTTGGTATTTCTTGAACTCACTCTTTTCTACTCCTCATGGACTTACTCTAGGTATCCATTGCTTCTTATCTGACTTACTGCAGTTAAGTCTCTGAACTGGTTCTATGTCTACCACCTTCCCTATCTGCCAGAGATATTTTCCTAACTGGGAATTAATTACATCATTTCTTAATGTAACAGCTAATCACTTTAGGGGAAAAAAAAGAAAAGTCAAAACTCTTTAGCATAGCATATGGTGCTTTTTATTCTCAGCTACTTGCATATTTCTGGAGTGTCAGTTTTTCATTTCCAACTTTCTTACAACCAGGGCTCATTCCTACAGAATCGAGCTGCAGAATGTCTCCTTGTTTTACACATGCACATCTCTGGGTTACACTGCATCTCTCTATCTCCCACAATTTCTCATGATCTAGGAGGCATTTCAAGCATTATTCCTTATTCCAGCAGGGAGCCTTCCCTTGTTGGCTGAGTTATGTTTCCCTTGAGGGTGACGGCATGCTCCATGGCGTCTAAGTCATACATCATTTCATACAGTACTAATACTTCAAGTGTTGTTTGCTTGTTTCCTTCCCTCATTAGGCTAGTTTCCCTAATCCACTTGAGCAGATAGACTATTTCATTAGCATATTACCAGCACCAAGCACTGTAACTGGCACACAGAAGATGTTCAAATCCACGTTTGCTTCCTATAACTTAGCAGATAAACAGTATAAACAAGAGAATTCCCACTTTTTCTGAATCTGTTAACCTTACCTGAGCTGGCAAGGAAGAAAACAGCTAATGGATTAGAATAAACAGAGTATTTGTTTATTCTGGTTCTCATGGTGTTAATTTGTTTCTATTATAAGCAATAGAGAACATATGATTCAAATTTACTAATATCTCCTTTCATTTGCTGACAGCCAGCTGATTGGGAGATACTAATTATCTCTGTCTGTTCCTTTTATTTCATAGTAGTCCTGTTTCTTCCCTAAATCATGGGCTTTCATGGGTAGAGTTTATACCCAACATTTTAATATTTATTTTCATAGATTCTAAATATTACATGCTACAATGTTAATGGTAAAAAAGCTTAGCTTGCTCCATAATACAAAGAAAAAGTTTGCAGGCTTAAAAGGTAGGTAAGAAAATCATCATGTCCCTTCGAATCAGAGACATCTAAGGTCAAATCCTTGGTACTACCATGAACCCTCTCTGCGGCTTTGTGCTAGTTAATTAACTTCTTTGAGCCCCATGGACATTATCATGGAGGTTGATAACACCAGACTATAAACTATCTGATGACAAAAACTCTACAGTATCACTACTTATATTCCCAGTCTTGTGTAATACCCCACTTAAGAAAAACTAACTCCCTTCATAAAATATTGTCACATTCTCTCTAGGAAACAAATATTGAGTTAAAGTTAAGAGTACAAAAGGTTTATTAAAGAATAAGTCCATGTGAAAAGAAAAGAAGAATCAGAATTGGGCAGAGGAACAGTAGACCATGATTCATACCTGACAAATCCTCTACCAGCTAAACGAGGAGCTCCAGCGCCAAGACTGCCTAAGAGAGGAATCCCGTGTGAAGGGAAAGTGGGTAGGCTCTTGTACCACTCCCTGTTCAGTCATTGGTTGGGAGCTGCCTCAAGAACTAGATCTCAGCTGCTGTCATGTTATTCATTGTCTCACACTACCAAGCGATGAGCTTGACTTCAGCTGAAGACAGTCAGCTAACGATAGGACTTTCAGCTGGGTAGCGAGTCCTTTATTGAAAGGGGATCTGAGCCTCAGCCAGAATCTACTCCAACAGTTTTTTTGTTGAATAATTAGCAGCAATATTTTTGTATATTAATTAATTAATATTTTGTCAATGAATTCATTTAAAGTGAAGATTTACCTATATTGTGGCTAATAGGAATTGTAAAGAAACTTGGTTTTCCAAAATCATGCTCACTTTACACAATTCTCTGATTTTTTTTTCCCTGGGAAGCTTTTTCAAGAAGTTTTTAATCTCACAGCTTTAAACCAGGTGGGTGCTAATATATCATTTGCACTTATTTATGGAATAACATATTAAGAATTCATTATATGTCATCAGAAGCAAATTTATAAAATCCTTCTCTATGAATGACTTTGCAAATGAATCATAGTTACCTAGAGTTTTGTTTTTAGTTGTTATATGTACATGTGGCAAAATTCATAGAAGTATCTGTCTAACACACAAGATGAAAACCCTTAAACAATGCTTACTAAAATGAAGGCTACTCTCAGATGAATCGATATTCCCTCAATATATTTGCAAACTTCTCGGACATCCTTGATAGGATGATCTATTGAGTTAGAAATCCTATTGATGTGTAGAACTAACAGGATTTTAGTATCTTGGTTTTAAAAATAAGGTTATTCCATTAACCCTTAGGCTAATGTAAGCAATTTAACCTTGTGCTTATTTAAATGCATATTACTTATGAAAATATATAATTGAATAATTATGGCATCCTCTGTTTGTCAGTCAAGTATAATTAATTCTAGGACTAAAATTCAATTCTATATTTCCTAATTTGATAATTACATATAAATATGGAACTCATAGTATGGTAGATTAAAGGTGGCTACAAATCCTTTGCTACTATTCCTAATGAAAGATGGAATCTAATGCTCTCTCCTTGGATCTGGGCTGGTCTTATAGCCTTGCTTGACCAAGGGAATACAATGGAAGTAATTGAGTGATTCTCAGTGCTAGATCAGATTTCAGTTTCCAGGACTGGTCTCTTAGAATGCTCCTCTCAGGTTCCTCCCTTGCAGAAAGAACACGGCAGTCGTGCTGAGAAGTACAAGCTACATTTCACTTCCTTTGACAGCCTCTTAAGGAAACTCACAATCAATTGCCAGCCATGAGAGTGAGCCATCTTGAATATCTAGCCCAGTGGAGTCTTTAGGTGACCAAAGCCCCAGCCAATATCTCACCATAACTGCCTGAGTTGAATCATTCCCAAATTCCTGACTTAAAAAATTGTGAACACAATAAAAGTATAGTTTTAAGCCATTACGTTTTGAGACGATTTGTTATAGAGATCACCAGAACATATGGACAAACTGCAAATTGTTAGAATTACTGTAAATTATGACTCATTATAGTTGTATAAAAATATATAAGCTAATTTTTAAAACAGCTCATTTCAATGTGTAAAAGGAATATTTATATTTTCATTATATAACCTACTGGAGAATCAGAAATACAAATATAAAAGTTCCTTAAAAATTATCTTATTCTACTTTTATTTTCTAAATTTGGAAAGTTAGATCTAGATACATGAATATTTGGTTAATTTGTCCCAAATTCAGTTAGCTGACTCCAGTCCCATATATTCTATAATTTATTTTTGCCTGAATTAGAATCACCTCCTTCTTTAAGACTTGTATGAACAGAAATCAAGTGCCAAGAAATTAAAGGCAAGTGGAGACTGTAAATCACCTTGAAAATGATCTTATGCTGAAATTAGAAATGCAGATTAAAAAATCATATAATAATTTCGAACTCACAAACCTCCACATAATTCTTCAGGTAAAATTATGAACATAGTTCTTGGCTACTAGTTACAAAAACATATCAGAATTGGTACTGAGTCATTATGACTCTCTTTCTATTTATAGACTTCTGGTCCTCTCTGGAGGGCTTTACTTTATGACTTACAAGCTGTTTCCTCATTCTTGTAAATGGAAACGTCAAAAGATTAAAAAATAAAGGAAACAGACAATTCTATCAGAGTAAACAAGGACAGACTGTTATGAACAAGTGAAAAAAGAGAAAAAATAAATAGGAACATGGTAGGAGTGGACAGCAGGGCAGAGATTGGAAAACACAATGTATTTTGCAGCTCTACCTAAATAACTGACCTCATGTAATTCTTACGTTAACTTTAAAGCAGCATGTTATCTGCAACACCTGGATAGCTAGTTAAATAGTGCAGGCATATAATCATATATACAGGCCCATAAGAGAACCTGCCTTTCAAACATTGAAAACAAAGTTAATAAAAACACCACTCTAATTCTCTATTATTTAGTTTAAAATAATTTAAAAAATATTTTATAAATCATTTCAGTATCAATAACTGCTACATAATGCTACAAAATTTTCTTTTTACAAACATTCAATTAAAAAAGATTTTAGATTTGATTTTATAAAGTCACTGACTTAAGAGATGAACTAACATTCCACTGATTTACAATAACAGTGTGTTTTTTAAAAAATTGTTTTCATAGAAATATAAAAATTTAAAAAGGCATAATAGGTGTTCAAAGTGAGTATCTTAGAAATGTATTTTTTAGCATGTAAATCAATCAGTAAACAGCATTATCCCTTGACACAGTGGTATACTGGCTATGATTTTCAAGCAATTAAAGAAGAGAATGGATATCAACATAATCTTTTCATTTGCAAGTAGTTCCTCTTAGGAAATCCTAAAACTTCTTACTGATCCCCATCACTCAAGATAATGATAACAATCCTTATATTTTTATAGGGACTTTATAATTTATAAAACACTTCTATGCACAGAATTTTTTTGCTGTCAGAATCTTTTTTGACCAATTATTGAACAAAATGGTACATTTCTAGGATAAATAGGAGTTTATTCATAGAAATGAAGCAGAGAAGACAACTGTAGCAAAGGCCAAATTAAAGGAAAGCATTAATAATAATACCAAGACCCTTAAGTTATGTTCATTAGCTTCTCTACAAAATTCACTGTATTCTGACAATTTTTGGAATAGTTAAAAACAGTAGGGCTTCCCTGGTGGCACAGTGGTTGAGAATCTGCCTGCCAATGCAGGGGACACGGGTTCGAGCCCTGGTCCGGGAAGACCCCACATGCCACGGAGCAACTAGGCCCGTGCGCCACAACTACTGAGCCTGCGCTCTAGAGCCCGTGAGTCACAACTACTGAGCCCACGTGCCACAACTACTAAAGCCCACACACCTAGAGCCCGTGCTCTGCAACGAGAGAAGCCACTGCAATGAGAAGTCCGCGCACTGCAATGAAGAGTAGCCCCCGCTCACCGTAACTAGAGAAAGCCCACGCGCAGCAACGAAGACCCAACACAGCCAAAAATAAATAAATAAATAAATAAATAAATAAATAAATAAATAAATAAATAAATAAAACAAAAAAAAACCCAAAAACAGTAGCCTCCACTGAGAAATTTGCTAAGATGTTAAAACGGTTCCATGAGACTATGGGCTTATCATTTCCAAGTTGTTAGAGTCTGCTTAGATTCACTTCTTGTATTAATAAGAAAAACTTGGGTTGCATAACTCTTCTAATATAATGTTCTACATCTTACATAATTTTTTCTATACAGTAAGTAGACAGAGAGTGTTAAGTCATAATCCTGACAAAAAATATTTACTCAAAGTTTCCACTATTCTGTTCTTTGTTTCATAAAGCATTCTTGGTGAAAATTAAAAAGACAAACATTTGTATTTCATTTTCTAAAGCCTTCTTCAAATGATAGTATTTTGCAGGTAGAAGGATGAAAAATTTCTCAGTGTCTTAATGAGTTAGTAGGCATGACAAATTAGTTTCCTGATCTCCTAACCCCATGGGTTTCACCGACATCAATTACGAATTATACTTAAGACGTAAATGTCTTTACAAACTCACCAACAATGAGCTTCTCAACAGAGAAAGTCAACAAGTGATAAAGTAATATTAATTTGTCCCATTTACTTGTTTGATACAAAAGTCTTGGGGAAATAAGTATCTTTAAGAGGTCTTGGGATTATCAAAAAAATTGCCAGTATTTTTTTTTTCCTCACGGAAGACAGACACACTGTCACATTGTACTTGTATTTCTTAAAGAAGGTAAGCAATTGCTTTAAGTGACCCTTCCCACAATGTAGACTATACAAGAAAAAAAAAAAATGAAAAGGCTAAAAACAGCCTGTTAAAAGTTCCTTTCTGTTATGAAGGCATGCTTACTTGCTTTTCATGTTTTATGTGAGGAGTAGGGGATATCTTATCTCTCAATACCCTGAATAAACTAAGAGAATTATGTGTGAACAAAGCTATGAACTTTAGCTGCTGGGAACAAAAGTAATCAAAGACATCAAACACACCCCATTCCTCACCTATAAGTGCTGTTGACTTAAAAAATATATATATATGCACAACGTGAGAGTTGTGAGTTAGCTTTATTTGGGGCAAAATGAGGACTGCAGCCCGGGAGACAGCATTTTAGATAACTCTGAGAAACTGCTCCTAGGAGGCGAGGGGAGGAGCCAGGGTACACAGGAGTTGTTTTTTTTTTTTTTTTTAATATTTTATTTTATTTATTTGTGGCTGCGTTGCGTCTTCGTTCCTGCACATGGGCTTTCTCTAGTTGCGGCGAGCAGGGGCTACTCTTCGTTGTGGTGCTCGGGCTTCTCATTGCAGTGGCTTCTCTTGTTGTGGAGCACGGGCTCTAGAGCACGGGCTCAGTAGTTGTGGCTCGCGGGCTCTAGAGCGCAGGCTCAGTAGTTGTGGCGCACGGGCTTAGTTGCTTCGCGGCATGTGGGATCTTCCTGGACCAGGGTGCAAACCCATGTCCCCTGCATTGGCAGGCAGATTCTTAACCACTGTGCCACCAGGGAAGCCCCTATATAGGAGTTCTGCAACAAAGAGCAGGTAATTGGGAACATCAAAAGATTACTGTTAATAAAGAAAACCAGACATCTCAAGTTAAGGAATTCAGCTCTTTTCTATGTATGGGAAGATGCAAGAGTTGGGCTCACTGAAATCATTCCTTTGATATGCACCTCAGCTCTCTGGGGCCTGTATTTTCACATCCTGAGTTTCCTCAAGGCTCACCGCAGGGAGTGGCTACAGTCTGATGGCTGCTAGGTGGCAGGTATTCTTTTCAGCCCTGAGTTTCCTCAGGGCTCACCAGCTCACATTGGAGGGCTGCAATCATTGGTGACTGTGACATCCTTTGTTTATTGATATGGCAGGAAATATTCCATTTATAAATATTCCATTCCATTTATAAATATTCCATTTATCAGTGAGTAATACAGTTGTTTTGTTTGTTTGTTTCTAAATGCTATATTGACTTAGTTGTAAGGCCTTGGCTAGAGAGAGGCCAGTTAGTTCTCTTCAATAGCTGATTAAGTCCATACTCCAAACACTTCCTTTATAGGTCTTCACACTGCAGGGCCATTAGGTACCAACCCTATCGGGCCAGGTACCAGGAAACTAGGGATGGTCTCTGCACTCCAGAGCTCTCGAAATTATTCAAATTGGCCAATCCTCAGGGAGTGCTGGAAACCTAGCTAATCCCATCCTGCTTGTCATTTATAAACTGCCCAATTTGCTGTTGCTTGGTCCCCAGGGGGCAATATCCTCCATGACACTGACTGGCAGCCTTCTCTCATTTGGAGGTGTAAGTAACAAAGAGTTCTGTCTTTCATCTGAGCATTAGTGTGTCAGGTCCCACCATCAAAAGAATCTTTAAATCTTACAAAACATAGTGCTGGCAGGAGCTGGCTGTAGGTAGTGGGCACCCTTTTGCCATCCTCCTGAGACAGCTCTTGGGCCCTGGACATTTATGCCACCTTCAGACAGAGGGGAAGGACAGTGTGAATAATATTGGGTACTGCTTGGCAATACATATACATTTTTTGCATAATGAAGGGAGAGGAAAGCTTTTCTAGTTGTATATGTTATTCAAGACAGTAAAACTAGAGAGACATCCCTAATATTAGCAGATCTCAAAAATGGTAATATCCCATTTTATGGGGTGAATTGTGACAATGATAAAGAATACAGAAATAAGTAATGGTGTAGGGATGTTTTTTCAAGAATTCTGGCATAATTGTAGAATTCTGGGGAGAAGAAAAAGCAGAGAGCCTCAATGTTGTACTGTACAGGAATCACAGATAATGTGATTCAATTTAAGCAGTAGTTTCAGGCAGTCTGGGAGGTCAGGAAACTAAGCTGCAAAAAAAGCAACAAACATTAGCTGAAGCTACAGATCACAGCTACAGAATATAAACTAGTATCAGGTACTAAGGAAAGTAGTAAAGGCCATGCTTTGTTCTTTTTTAGAGCACTAATGGATAGTAACAGCATATACAGTGCTATCTTCAAAAACTCAATGTATGTACAATACATTGTTAAACAGGAGTCTCTAAGACATGAATTTGGGAAAAGCAGCTTTTTAAAACTTATGGACTAGATATACTTTTGAATGGTTGCTTATGCACTGAATGCTTGTGTACTGAGTCCAACTATATAATTTAACTTCCATTACAAAACAAAATTTTTGTCTCAAAGATTCTGTAAATTAAAGAGTACTGGGAAGTCTCAGATTATCATTAAGCAACACTAAACTATCTTAAAAACTATAATCTAATATAGAACAAAACTTACAAATCTATCATTGTTTTTCATGTTACCTCTTGATGTCACTCAGCTGAGGCAGAGAAGACTTGCATCTGAGTCTTTGCTGTGGCACAATTTAGCTGTGTGATCCTGAATAAATCAATTACTAATAAGAAAACTACAGTTTGTTGAAATTCGGAAATAATATCAAATTCTTTGCATACATCGTCAGTGGCTACTCACAACATTTTTACCAGGAAGGTGTTTTTAACCACATTTTCAGTGTTTTAACAACGTTCTTACACTGTAGAACTAGAAAACAATTATTACTGAAGTAAACCCAAGTCTGCCTGCATTAACACAAAACCAGTATAGCTCAGTAGCGGTCTATACTACTTCTCAGAGCTTTTTTTCATAAAATGGGGATCATGGCTATATATATATATATATATATATATATATATATATATATATTTTTTTTTTTTTTTTCCCCTGCAGTGAGAACCATTCAAGTGTATATAAGGGAAACAACTACAATTAGGTTGTCATAGGTAGAATGTCTAAAATGGCACCCAAAGTTGTCCTGCCTCCATTTCCAGAATCTGTGCATATGACAAGAGATCATTCTTGGGGTTGTATCATGTTCTTTGGTACAGTTGATGTTAAAATAGGGAGATGATCTGAGTGGGCCTAGTCTAGTCACAGGAGCCCTAATGAGTCACATGAGAAAGAGGTCGGGGATCCTCAGTGTGAGGACTTGACTCACTATTGCTGCTTTGAGGACAGAGAGGGTCCCGTGTGTAGGGAGACGGTGTGGAGATGAGAGAGGCTTCCAGCAAGGAAACGGGACCTCAAACCTCCAAAGCCAGGTAAGTGAATTCTTCCGATGACAGGAATGGCTTGGAAGGCACCCTAGCTCCAGATGACAGCACAGCTGACTGATACCTTAATTTCAGCCTCGTGAGGCTCTGACAAAAAACTTAGAAATGTTTAAGTGACCAAGTCTGAATGGGTATCCCCTACGTTTCAAAAGTTTGCTTTACGCCAATTCATTTTTATAAGGACCTATATCAGTACCTGGTTTGCTAACCGAAAGAAATCTGAAGAGGATTTTCACTTTTACAAAAAAAGGTGAAAAGGGCAAACAATGTTCAGCATTTATTTTTCAGTGAGATGTTACAGAGGCAGCGTGGACCCCAAGTAGCAAGGGCAGCACCGCTAAGCTCCTTCCCCAGGAACTATATTCAGCATCTTGGCATCAGGCTGCCATAGCTTTGAACTGTGTCTGTAAGCATCTGTGATTTCTCTCGATTTATTGTGTGCATCTGCTAGCAGGATGTGGGCTAAGGTAACTGTTTCTTTGCTTGATGCCATTTAGGTTTATGAAGGGTTTCACAGGAATGCTCTACTTTTGAATAGTGGGAGAAACCTGTATTAATTTGCCACATAGGGCTAGGAAACAAATACATACATACACTAAGATAGCAGAGTCAGAGAAAGCTTTCTCAAGAAAGAAATATCAAACCAGAATCTTAATGGTAGAAGGAACTGGTAAATGACCAAAATAAATAAATAAATAAAAAGAAAGGCAAGTGTTTTCACATGCAGGACCTTTAGAACTCCTGGAGGCAGAGAAAACAACTGCAAGAGTTTGGGGAACAAGTATTTCAGAACAACGGTGTGGAGAGGTATACACAAAGAGGCACTTGAGA